>NC_087567.1:6843193-11643193 GCF_036250125.1 Pseudopipra pipra | reverse complement strand
AAAGAAACCATAAAAAAAAAAAAAAAAAAGACAAGCGATAAAAAATAAAGCAGCAAATACCAGACAGGGAGGGATTAACAACGAGCAGGGAAATGGGAACGGGCAGGGAGACACTGCCAGGAGCGTCCTCTGAAAGTGAGGATGGAGAGGGAGCACAGGGAAGGGAGGGAAGGCAGGGCTATTTCGGGCTCCCCCGAGCACGTGGCTGTGCCCCCTCCCCACAGCCCCCGTGGGCCGGCTGGGAATTGGGTTAGAGCCGGGCAGGGGGAGCCACGTCCTCGGCAAGGGCAGGAGAGGGCCGGGATCACCCCCCATCCCACCCCGGCGAGCGGCTCTCGGTGACCCCGAGGGGCTCCACGGCCCCGGGAACCCCCCCCGGGGATGTCACAAGAAGGACTTGGCCTCGGTCGCCCACCGTACCGTGGGGGGGGGAGACCCCCTGCCGATGAGGGGCACGTTCTCGTAGCGCGGGTTCCCTCCGAAGAGCACGGCCTGGTTCCTGGGGGGCACAGCGAGACCCCGTCACCCCCCGCCCCGGCACAGCGGGGGGACCCGCGGGAAGGACGGGGAGGGGGGATCTCACATGTACTCGGAGACGGGGGCGTTGGACACGGTCTGGGCGGGGGGGTGGAGGCTGCTCTGGCTGCCCAGGCTGCTGCTGTAGCTGCAGAAGCTGCGGAGCTGCCCCCGGGGCGGGCGGTGGGCGGCGATGCGCCGAGCCTGCGGGTTGAACGGGTCCTCCTCGTCCATGTCGTCGTAGTCCCGGTCCCTGGGCACAAGGGGATGGTGGTCACGCTCAGTCTCAAAGTGGGGGGGGCCCCATGCCTGGACTGGGAGGTGCCTGTGGCCCCTCTGTGCCCACGGTGAGGGCAGGGGGCTGTGGGGGGCTGTGGGAGAAGGAGCTGTGGGCAGTAGGGCTGTGGGCAAGGGGCTGCACATGTGGGAGCATGAGCAGGGGGTCTGCAGGGGCAGGGGGGATGCAGGGGACCACAGGCAGAGGGGTGGTTAGCAGGGGGGCTGCAGGGGCAGGAGTTATGGGTGGGGGGCTGTGGGCAGGTGGGGGGCTGTGGGCAGGGGTCCGTGGGCAGACCCACCGTCCTGTGAGCTGCTTCCACGCGCGGGGGGCAGCGCAGATGATGGTGGAGAAGGAGGCAGCTGCCAGCAGGGAGAAGAGCCCCAGGTAGAGCAGCCCCTCCACCCCGTCGTAGCAGATCCCGATGAGGGCGTCCAGGTAATCCTGGTGGGACACAGGCAGGGCTGGTGGCAGAGCAGGGGGACCCCAGAGCTGTGTCCCCACCCGGACCCCCCTCACCTTGTGCAGCCCCCGGCAGTCCAGCAGGGCTGTCAGCTGGTGCAGGCTGGTCTCTGAGGAGTTGAGGAGCTGCTGAACCCCCAAAAGGTCTTTCTATGTGAAAAGAGGGGGTCAGGACAGTGCTGGGGAGCAGAGTGAGGACAGGTGAAGCCCCAGCACCCACTCCCATACCTCAGCTGTGGGGAAGAGGGGCAGTGCATACTGGATGAGACCCTGGGTCTGGATCTGCATCGTGGTGAGCGAGCGCTGGAAGACGGTGAGAACCTGCAAGGGGGAGTGGGAACAGTCACGGAGCCACCCAGCCCTGGGACCCCCCCCATCCCTGGGACCCCCTCAGCCCCAGGCAGCCCCAAGCAGGGTGCCTGGTCCCCCTGTACCTGCTGGAAGGGGTTGCTCAGGCTCTGGTCACAGTACAGGTAATAATGAGCCACCACTGCAAAGCCAAGGGGACACATTGGTAGGAGTGTCCCGGGGGACAGGGAGCAGTGTGTGGGGGGAGAATGGCAGCAGGGGGCACTGGACCCCCCAGTAGGTTTTGGGGTCCTGCCCCACCCTGGCTCCACCTGGGAGCTGGCTCTGACCTGCACTGATCTCGTCGTCTGTCTGGTTCATGATGAACTTGTCTGGGGCCACGCAGAAGTCGCTGGTGCCCTGTGGGGACCAGAGGGACATCAAGGGGCCGGGAGGGATGGGATAGCCTTTGGCACAGCCCTGGCACAGCCAGAACCAGCCCTGCCCTCCCCTCCCGCCCCACTCACCACTGCCGCCACCGTGTCCACAGCCATGGAGGCCCAGCTGAGGACGAGGGTCAGCAGCCCACAGCACAACATCCTGTGTGGAGAGCGGGGAGCACGAGGGGGGAGCAGGTGTGTTGGGTCCATCCCGATCCCCCCCAGCCCCCCGATCCCACCCACAGGGTACTCACATGGCCAGGAGGCAGCGGGAGCGCTTGGCCAGCCCCAGGCAGGCCAGCAGGCAGACGGTGAGGACGAGGATGAAGAAGAGGAGGTAGGCCAGCCACCTGGGCGGAGAGGAAGGCTCCGTCACCCCTGCCCACCCCCCAGCCCCGCCGGTGCCACCCCTCACACGCCACTGGTAGTACTCCACACTCCCCAGTAGTACTCCACACTCACCGGCAGTACTCCACACTCCCCAGTAGTACTCCACACTCCCCAGTAGTACTCCACACTCCCCAGTAGTACTCCACACTCCCCGGCAGTACTCCACACTCACCGGCAGTACTCCACACTCCCCGGCAGTACTCCACACTCCCCGGCAGTACTCCACACTCCCCGGCAGTACTCCACACTCACCGGTAGTACTCCACACTCACCGGCAGTACTCCACACTCACTGGCAGTACTCCACACTCCCCGGCAGTACTCCACACTCCCCAGCAGTACTCCACACTCCCCGGCAGTACTCCACACTCCCCAGCAGTACTCCACACTCACCGGTAGTACTCCACACTCACCGGTAGTACTCCACGAAGGCGACACGTGCCGACAGCGCGGTGAGGTCGGTGCTGACGCCCCCCCAGCCCGGCAGCCCCTGCAGCTGCAGGACGATGCTCCCGGCCAGCTGCTCCACCAGCTTGAGGGTCTGCACGTAATCCCCCCGCGGCGCCAGCACCTCGTTCAGCCGCGCCAGGTGCTGCTCCAGCCCCCCCTGCATCTGCAGCGTGGTGCCTGCAACCTGGCAAAGGAGGGATGGTCAGACCCCCCGGGATAATCATCACCCCAGGACGCCACCCTGCTATCAGCCGCACACCTGGAGGAGACGTGCCCCATCCATGGGATCCTCTTCCTCCAGGAGAGCAGCCCCACCTCAACCCCCTGAGCCCAAGATGGATCCATCCTCCAGGACAGCCCTGCCACGGCCACCCCAGCCCTTCCCATTCTGCCACAAAGATCCCATTCTGGGGGGTGACGTCAGCCTCCCGCACTCAGCACAGCACGGCTGCCCCGGGGGCTTGGCTGGAGCAGCCAGACATCCCTCCAGCTCCCTCCCCAGTGCTCCAACCAAACACAGGATGGGGGATTGTCCCCCCTGGGGGACCTTGCCCGTGGTCCTACCAGCGAGTCGATGCCAGTGAGGGTCTGGTTGGCGTGGTCCAGGGCGTAGAGCAGCTGGAACACCCCGTCGTTGGTCTCGCTGTTCCCGTAGAAGCCGATGCCGACGGCAGCGCTGGGGGCAGGGAGGGGACATGGTTAGAGAGGAGGGATGCACTGGGTACAGACCCACCCTGGAACACCAGCTGGACAGGGGACACTCCCTGGAACACCCTGGGTTTGGGGGACCCCTCAGCCATGGCAGGGCAGAGGCAAAGCGATGGCAGAGGGACCTGTTCCTGCTGGTGCCCAGGGACACCCGGAGCTGCTCCACAGGCACACGGAGGGTCTGAAGCTCCTCCCGCCAAACCCTGGGAGATTGAGGTGGAGGGGCTGGGCCAAGCAGATTAGGGGAATCCGCTGGAAGTGCCGTGCTTCCTGATTGAACCTGCTGGGAGCACACGGAAGCCGCTCCAGGCTCCCAGGCAAGCTCTCCGCGGTCCCTGTGGTGTTCCCAGATGGAGCTGGGCTAAAAGTCACATCTGGCTCCAAGAAATAGGGTGCCCCTGGCCGTGCCCTGGCTGGGCACATGCCCACACACGGCTGGCTCATGCAGGGCTGCTCTGTCCCTGTGCAAACACCAACCCATTGGGCACCATTAGCCCCTTAACAGCTACCAAGAGGCTGTTGGGGGGGGGTTCAAAGCCCCCGGGAGCTGCAGAGAGACCCCCTGCCATGGCGGGAGGGTGAGGGGGAGGCACGCTGAGCTCATTAGAACCATTTCCCCGTTCCCCTGTTTCCCTGCTCCATGGCAGCCATCTCGCCCCGCCCCAGCAAACCAGCCCCTTTGTCTGCAGAGAGGGTCGTGGCCAGGCAGCCAAACAGCCCCCATGGCCCATTCTGTCCCCTCCCAGGCCAGGAGTGCCTGGGGGGACACAGGATGGCTGCTGGGGAGTCCTCCCGGCCACAGGCTGCCCCAAACCAGGGTGGGCTTGGAAAGCCTCTGGAGCGGTGCTGGGAGAAGTGTCCCCTTGTCTAATTGCTGTGGTCGCAGTTAAGGCCGGGCACAAGGGACCTGCCAGCTGGGTCAGGCTGCTGCCCGCCATCTGCTCCGGGCTGGGATTAGCGACCGGCCCCGCTCCCGCCCGGGATTAGCCGGGAAGGCGGCACAGCCGTGAGGGGACGGGGCTGGCCCGCAGCTGGTCCCTGGGGCTGCCCCAGCAGCTGCACGGGAGGAGGCTGGGATGGACCACATTTAATTGCACAGATCTAATTAAAGCGACTCGTGGCTGGGGCGCAGCGTCCCCTCGGTGACGGGGGGACAGCACTGGGCCCCCGTCCCCGTCCTCACCAGCAGATGAGCCCGGCAGTGACGGCCATCCAGGTGACGCAGCAGGAGTGGGGCTGCTTGGAGTCGGGGTCCTGGTCCCTCTTGCAGCAGCACAGGCAGATCAGGTAGACGGCGAGGAAGAGGAGGTTGAGGCCGAGGCACACGGCGGCCACCAAGCCCAGGAAAAGCAGCGACTGGGAAGCAGAGAGGGGACAGTCAGCGGCCGTGCCCGTGACCCGCACGTGTGCCCGGGATGCGGCCGCGTCCAGCGCCCCATGGGACGGTCACGAGGGGAAGAGGAAGCGTCCCTGTCCCCGTCCCTGTTCCCCTCCCCATCCCCACGCGGGGCCACCAAGCCGCAGGTCGGGGGACTGGGGGTGCAGCCGCCCCTTGTCGGGCGTTCGGGCACCGGGACACCGGCGCTGCCCCCCCGCCTCATTTCGGGGTCCCTGCGGTCCGGGACGCCGCGGGAGCGCGGTGGGCGCCAGGAACGCGGGGCAGGGGCTCGGGGGCGGCACAGGCAGGGGTGACCCTGTACCCTCCCCGGGGCCGGGGGTGCCGGTGCGGGCTGTCCCGGCGGGGGGGCCGGGCCATGAAAGGCGCTTTGTGCGCCGAGAGATCAGAGCTGGCTCCGGGCGCCGCCGGGGCCAACAGAGCGGGGAGGGGGGGGGGGGAGAGCCCGGGGCGAGCGGGGGGCGCGGGGCGGGGGTCCCGGCACGGTACCTGCTGGTAGTCGGGGTCCTGCGGGCGGAAGGCGGAGGGCACGGGCTGCAGGCGCGGGCCGCGGTGCGGGAGCCCGTGCAGCCAGGCCGCCCACCAGGGCGCCAGGTAGTCGGCGCGGGCGGGCCCCATGGCGGGGCCGGGGGCGCGGGGGGCGCCGCGCGCGGGGCGCCGGTGGCGGGCGGGGGGCGGCGGTGCCGCCACGCCGCGGGCTCTGCCCGCCCGCCCCGGACACGCCCCGCCCCCGGGCCCGCCCACCGACCACGCCCCGCCGGCACCGCCCCCGCCAGGGCGGAGCGGGGACAGTGTCCCGTGTCCCCCCGATCCCAGCGCACCCCGTCACCCCCCGCTATAGGGGCACTGCGCCCTGTCCCTCCCTCTTATAGGGCGGCACTGCCCGTTCCTCACTGATATAGGGGGGCACTGCACCCCATCACCCTCTGCTATGGGGGCAGCACAACCCAACCCTGCCTGCCATGGGATCACTGCAGCCCAGCACAACCCCTCCCTGCTATAGGGGAACCCCACCCTCTCACCTCCTGCCAAGGACCAGGCGCTGTGGAGGGCCCGGCCACAGGGGACAGACATGCCGAATCCAGTCCGGGTTTTACCTCATTCCGTACTCCAGCATAATCCAGTCCAGACTTTACATCATCCCGTACTCCGGCAAAAATCCAGTCCGGGTTTTCCCCCACCCCCCTAAAGCGGCCCTGGGACCCTCCGACAGAGGCACCGCAAGGTGTGAACCCCCCAAGGTGACACCAGAACAGTGTTTTATTTATTTATTTGTTTATTTATTGTAACAAACACAGAGGATCCAACAGGGGAATGGCCCATTCCGGCTCATTTCAGCTCCTTCACGGCCAGACCTGTGCAGGAGAGAGGACATGGATTGGGGGGGGCTCAGCCATGGAAGGAAGAGGTGCCGGGAGCCCTCTGTCTCCACTGGGACCATCCATGATAGTGCCTGGAGCCCTCCAGCTCCCTGGGAATGCCAAGCGCTGATGCAGGCAAGGGTGGTGGCACCAGTTCAGGGTGCTCCCCTCAATCCCAGCCACCCTCCCTAGTTCTTCTGGGATACCTGGGGGCAGGGACTGCTTCAGCTTCTCGGCCTTCTCCTTGTCGGTGATGACCAGGGTGTAGAGGTACCGACTGCAGCGCACCTTGAACTTCACATTGTCCTTGTTCTTCTTGATCTTGACGGCTGGAGGGGGAGGGCAGGGACACCCCAGAGTCACCCCAAGGAACCCCAACCCCTTCCCCGAGCAGAGCCCTCCGGGTAGGAATGGCAGGAAGAGCTCAGTGGTGCTCCCCCAGTGCTCAGCTCTCCCTTCCCGCCCACACCCTGAGTAACAACACATTCCCCAGGGATCCCATGACAGCCCATCCAAACAAGCCAGAGAAGAGGAAACACTCCTCAGGTGTTGTTAAAGACGGAGACAAGGCAGTGCAGGTGTTACAATTATTGTCACTTTGTGTTGGCAACAGAACTCTCCTAAGGATGAATCACCCTGTGTTGTGACAGAGCTCCCTGACAGCCCAGGGCTCTTCAGAGCTGGGGCTTATTTGGGAATGGCCCCAGGGAGCTGCACCTGGGGCTTGGCAGAACACCCTGGGGCAAGGAGCAGTGGGAATGGGTGGCTGGGAACACCCTGAGGGACCCTCTGGACCCCAAGCCCCTCTGTTCACAGGGGTGATCTCAGTCCACACGGAGCTAAAGCCACTTTGTGTCACTCACAGACCCCCAGCACTTGTCCCTCAGTGCTCCCAAGCCCAGGAGCTGCTCAGTGTCCACAGGCACCTGTGCTGGACCATCCCACCCCTGTCCCCAAGGACCCTCCACTAACACTTGGCGTCCTTCCTCCGTGCTGTTAGCAGGAAGTCCTTGATCTCCTCAATCTTGCGAGGCTGGGAAGGCAAAGAGACTCATGGGATCATGGAATGGGGTGGTGAGAAAGGCCCTGAAAGCCCACCCAGTGCCACCCACTGCCATGGGCAGGGACAGCTTCCACTAGCCCAGGTCACTCTAACCTGGCCTTGGACACTCCCACAGTGTGTTCCCAGCCCAAAGCTCATCCCCAACTCACACTCTGGCTGCCTCGAGCCCCCAGGACCACCCCCGGACTCCCTGAGCCCCCCAGGATCCCCATTAACCCCCAGGACCCCCCTTATCCTGCACCACGCCCGTGACTGAACAAGACAGAGACCTCCACCCTCTCTCCCCCCAGGGAACGACATCCCCCCATCCCGATGTGCACCCTGTCTGGGGCCAGACAAGGACCCCCCAACCGTCGGGGGGATCCTCCCGTTCTGCACTGTGTCCAGAACCCGGCAAACCAGAGCCCCCCACGCCCTGCCCGGGCACAGACAGGCCAAGGACCCCCGGGGGGATCCTCTCCGCCCCCCGCCGGGCCCACAGCACAGCCCCCACCCCCAGGAGCCCCCTGCCCGCCGCCCCCTCCTCACCATGGTCCCAGCGCGCCCTCGGTCTCTCCAACCTGCGGCACAAGAGACCCAAAATGGCGTCAGCGCAGCCCCGCACCCACCGCCCGCGCGCCACCGAGCCCCCCCGCGCCCCCTGCCCCCCTCCGCTGCCCCCCTGTCCCCGCGCCGTGCCCCCCGGCCCCGATGGCCGCGGATCCCCCGCCCCGCCCGCTCCGCCATCCCGCACCCGCCGCCGCCGCGCACAAGCAGGAAGTGACCGCCGCACTTCCGCATCCGGGCACTATATGGCCTACGGCGCGCGCGGGGGGACAAACTGCGCCCGATCGCGAGCGTGGGGGCGCTGGCGGCACCTGCGATGAGTTGGCGCGGGCTCAGCCCCGTCCAGTGAGGGCAAAGCGGGGTGTGAAGGGAATGATGGGCTCTTCTAGCCTCCTGGATCCACCCGTGCACTGGCGGGAAGGTGGAGCAAGGCTGTCAGCGCGGGCTGGTTTCAGTTTCACGAGCCTCAGTTTCCTGAGCCTCAGCCTCATCTCCCACTCGGGATGATCCATCTAATATTCCATCTTGTTCCTGCGCCAGGCCCCCCCCCCCCCCCCCCAAAGATGCTGGGGCTCGATGATTCGAGTAGGGCTGTAATGGACCAGTCTCGCCACAAGAGAGAGCTTCAGCCCCGCTCAAAGCCCAAACCCACCCCTAAACCCCAAACCCACCCCAAAACTCCGGCAGTAATCCTTGGGGGTGGGTGGCGGGGGCGAGTGACCCCATCCTGTCCCTGCGTCCCCATCCTCATCCTGCCAAGCCCTAAGTGGGACTGGACCAGTATTTGGGGGTGCTGGGATGATCCCAAGGGGGGCTGGGTGGGATCAGCAGTGTCTGCCCCCACTCCCCTGCATCCCAGTGCACTCCCCACACAGTGACATCCCCCCGGTTTCTCCCAGTACCACCCTAAGCCTAGTGACTGGGAGAAAACCCACAGCTCCCATCCCAGGGCTCTCACCCAGGGGAGGATTTTGGGGTGGGATCCTTCTCCCTCTGCGCCAAACAAGCTTTTTAATTGTTTGATTTACTTCTCTCCTCTCTGATGGGCTGATCTACTCCGCTGCCTTTTAATTGCTCCCAGACTCGAGCCGTTTTTCGTGTTTTAAGGAAGGCTGAATGGGGTAATTAAACCCCTCGCAGAGTAAATCAGCAGCGCCGGGAGGAGACAGCCGAGAACTGGAGCTTTCGGCATAATAATAAAACTAAACTGGCATGAAAAGCACCCATTTGGCACCAGAGCTGAATGTTGATGCCAGGCTGGGGAGGGGGGAGGCACCGGCAGCCCCAAAATCACCTGGTTTTCATCGTGGAGTCATGGAATGGTTTGGGTTGAAGGAACCTTAAAGATCACGCCATTCCACCCCCCTGCCACGGGCAGGGACACATTCCGCTATCTCAAGTTGCTCCAAGCCCTGTCCAACCTGGCCTTGGACACTTCCAGGGATGGGGCAGCCACAGCTTCTCTAAGCAACCTGTGCCAGGGCCTCACCACCCTCCCAGCCAAGAATTCCTTCCCAATATCCCACCTAACCCTGCCCTCTGGCAGTGGGAAGCCATTCCCCCTTGTCCTGGCACTTCTCAGAGGAGCTGTGGCTGCCCCATCCCTGGAAGTGTTCAAGACCAGGTTGGACAGGGCTTGGAGCAACCTGGGCTAGTGGAGGGTGTCCCTGCCCATGGCAGAGGATGGGATGAGATTTGAGGTCCCTCCCAAGCCAAACCATTCCACGATTCCATGATTCTGTGATCCCTTCTTCTGCATCATTAACCAAGATATTAAATAACACTGGTCCCAGTACAGCCCTCTTAGGGCCACCACTGGTCCCTGATGTTCACAGCCATCCAACCCATTCCTGATCCATCTCTGGCACATCCATGGAATCTATCTTTCTCTCCCAAAACGCACCGTGGCACCACCATCAAAGCTGGGGGTGGGGTGTGAGGGTCAGAGGGTGACCGTCCCCCCATCCCCTGAACCCCCCAAACAGCATCACTCCCTGGGAACAGAATCCCTTCTCCTGCCTTAATAACATTGAAGAGCCGAGCGGGTGCCTAAACCAACAGAAATAATTCATGAGAGTCGTTAGCTGCTCAAAGTGGGGCTCTTTTCATGACCGACTTGAAATTAAAAAAAAGAAATTAATAATAAAAAAAAAAATCACCACCAACCCACCAACCCCAAACCCCACCACGCTCGGAATCCGCAGCTTTTCCAGCACATCAAATGCTTTTCCTGCCGCCTCCCACCGGCCCCAGCTCCGCCGCCGGAGGAAATTCAATTAACGGCCTTAATTCACCCGCCGGTTGCTGGTTTTATATTGGAAAATCCTCCCCATTCCGCTCGGGAAGCGCCGTGACCGGATCGGGGGGTGTTGGACCCTGTGGTTTGGGGGGCTCGTGGCACCTTGGTGTGGGGACTGGGGACAGGTCAGTGAGGAGCCTTCTTCCTCCTTCTCCTCCTCTTCCTTCTCCTTCTCTTCTTTTTCCTCCTCCTCCTCCAGCAGCTCCAAAGGCTCCGGGAGCTGGAAGTCCATGGAAAAGCCCTCCAAAACCACTGAGTCCAACCTGTGCCCCATCCCCACCTTGTCCCCCAGCCCAGAGCACTGAGTGCTATGGCCAGGCGTTCCTTGGACACCTCCAGGGATGGGGACTCCACCACCTCCCTGGGCAGCCTCTTCCAATGCCTGGCCTCCCTTTCCATGGAGAAATTCCTCCTGTCCTGAATTCCACCCAACACGTGCACATGGAGCAGGGTGTCCCTGCACCAGTCCCAGCATGGTGGCACTGCTGTCACCACTCAGCCCTGGTTTGCTCTTCCCGTGTCCCTCTGCACAGTGTTCGCGCTGGAAGGCGCTGTGGGAGAGGTGGGAGCTGGCAGAGGGAACAGGAGACACGACAGGACACGTTCACCGGAGATTCCCTGTTCCAGCTGCAGCAGGGTTTGATTTCTCTCCGAGTTTACTGGAATTTCTCCCTCCAGTGCAGAGGAGAAAGGTGGATTACCCAACCCAGTGCTGTGCACCAGGAGCATTCATCGTTACCAGCGACAGGAATCTCTCCCCAGTCCCTCCCTATTTCCTTCTTTCTCCCCTTTCACTCTCAATTTCTTCCTCCCTCAGATTCCCACGAAGGGCCCTGGCAGCGCTGCCGGGAGCTGATCAACCCGCTCCTGGTGCAGCTCCCACGGCCTCATCCATCAGCCAGGCTCGTTCGGAGGCATCCGGAGCTTCATGGGCAATTTGGGGCCCAAACCAGCCCATTTGGAGCCTCGGTCATATTTTCTCCGTCTCTTCCCCTTTTGTTCGGTGTTTGTGGAGGACAAAGGCAGGCACAGGCTGGGGGGGGGGGGGGAAACGGGCAGAGCAAATCCCGAGAAACAAAGCGCCTTTCCATTTTCATGGAAATGCCCTGCAAAGGAGGGAGCAAATTTGGGAGGGAGGGGACACGGGGCTGGGGGAAAAGCTGCGGGAGAGTTGAGTTCAGTCCCGGCATCGTGGTGTGGCCGGAGCAGGGAAAAGGGGGATAAACGGGCTGGAAGTTTTCCTGCAGGCATCGGGCACCGTTTGAAGCTCTGGAATATAGATATATTTTTTAATTAGGGATGGGTTGGGCTGGATCCTGCCTGGGCAGAGCATCCACATGGGAGCCAGGATCAGCATCCAGATGGGGAGTGGCTCCCGCTTTGCCTCCAGCTGTTTTGGGGGGCTGGGAGAGGCTGGAGCTGGGGGGTGACACCCCAGTGTTACCCACTGCTCTCCCCTCTGCCCCTCAGAGGGGATGTACCCTGGCTGGGGACACTGGGCAGCGTGTGAGGTGCCGTGTTGTGTCCTGTCCCCACGTGTCCCTTCTGTGACCCCCGATGTCCCCAAACCCACGGGAGGTCGCCGTTAGTGACCAGAGGTGACACCAGCCCACATACCCAGAGGCTGATGGGGGTGCAGGGGAGACCCCCCCCGCCCACGGGTGCTGCAAGGAGGGGGGGTGGGCAGACCCAGGAGTCCCAGACCAGGGTCCCGGTGGGTGCTGGTGGCCACAGGACACAGAGCAGGCAGGTGTGACACCGATAGGTGACACCAGTGGTGGCACTGCCGGGGCGAGGACAGAGCAGCTCCTGTCCCCCCTCTCCGCTCCAGCCGAATTTGGTGTCATCCTGCAGAGGAAGATTATGGTAATTTTCCTCCCCCCTCACGCATAATTTTCCGACCGGGCTGCAGCGGCGGCTGTGGGAGAGGCTGGGTGATGGGAATGTCATCTGCGATTCCATTATCTCCTCCTGCCTCCCTGCTTTCTTTTTCCTTGTGAAACCTTCATCAAAATCTGTCGATCTAATTAGGACAATTACAGCGCGGGGACAGCTGAAACCTGCCCAAAGCCTCCTCGGCGAGAGGGAGGACTGGGGTTTGGGAGGGGGTTGGGAGGGTTTAGGGATTTTTTGGGGGATTATTTTGGTGCTGCAGGGGGATGGATGGGGTTGGAGGGTCCCAGCCCCATGTGATGCCCCAGGGCTCCTTCCTGGATCTGGTTTTGGGGTGCATGGCCCCAAGGGGAAGGAAGCAGCCTCAGATGTGTCCTCTTGGGCATGAAACCGTGGATCCCCCTCATGGATCCTGCCAGGAGGATCCACGGAGGCTGCACGTGCTGGTGGCAGCTCCGTGTCCCACCTCGCTGGATGTCACGAGCTGGAGGGGTCTCAGCGCCTCGCTGGGGGCAGCTGCCACCCCTGTGCCTGGCACACCTTGTCCCCCATCCCCGGGGGTCTCTGCCGTGCTGCTCAGCGAGGGGGGGCCCCCGTGAGGCTGCAGCTCCCCGATCCTCATTGGTATTCCATCCCCGCGCCGTGGCAGCTGGCGGGATGGGAGCGGAGTGACAGCGGTGACAGGTAACGCCAGCCACGGGGCCGGCGACAGCCGGCGGCTTGGCAGCGGGGGCACAGCTCCGCCGGGGTCCTGATCCCTGTCCCCGCGCTGGAATATGCCGTGAGAGCACAGGGAGGTGCCTCGGGGCTGGATGCTCCGGGATCCAGAGCTCTGAGCTCTGCTGAGGGTGCAGCGATGCCCATCCCGGGGCGCCGAGGATGCTCCCGTGGGGACGGTGGTAACCATCCAGCGGGTTGGCCGCGTGGGCACAGCTCCTCCGGGGTCCAGATCCGTGTCCCCACGCTGGGATATGCCATGGGAGGACAGGGAAAGCCCCCGGGGGATGCTCAGGCCCCTGAGCCCTGCAGTGGGTGCAGCGATGCCCACCCCAGGGTGATGGGGGTGCTCGGAGCAGGGAATTGAGGTGCAGCTCCCCCTGCCCACTTCCAGTCCCCCCCCAACAACACGGGGGACCCTGCACCCACCCGGGTGGGGGTGGAGGGCGGGGGGGGCGTCGGGCAGAGCCGGCTGCACGGGCAATTAAGGGAAGTGCCAATTGTCAGCCGGTGATTAACGCTGCTCCAAATCCGCATGAATATTAACGGCCGACACGGCCCAGGCTCCCGCGCCATGAATTCTGGATGAATCTTAAGATAAATCGTTTGGATAACTTAGCGGCAGCTGTACTCCCTCGCCACCCACTGCCTCCCAAAATCATCTCGCGTCAGGCGACAGGAGCCGGGAACTGCCGCCGGGAATCGGGAGCGCCGGGATCCGGGCAGGGGAGAGCAGGGTGCCCAGGGCTCCCCGGGGGCAAAGGCTCCTCTGCTCTGGCGTGTGCCCAGGAGCTGGTGACAAATCCTGTCACTCGCCACAGTTCTGCTGTCTTTGCAGGGGCACATTTGCTTCGCCCCGGGGGCTCCTTCCCGGAGGGGTGGCATTTGTCACCACCCGCTGCTACGGACGCAGCGTGTCTCCCGAAGCTCTCCCGACACCACATTCCCACTCGCAGGAGTACATCCCGCTCCTCCAGCCCTGCCTTGGGCGTCCGCAGGCACAGGTGCAGAGATCCATCTTCCCGGCGGGTTCCTGCCGTTCCCGGCCCCGCTGGGATGCTCCCATTGGCATTCAGCCGCCGTGCCGGCCGCGTGCTCCCGGCCCAAACTCCTCGGGGGCCGCGGCCCTGATTGCATCCTTGTGCTTCCATAAATCAGCCCTGGGAGCCTGGCGGCACGAGGTGGGAATGGCAATGTCACGGGCAGGGGATGAGCTTCGCTGTGTCACCGGGGTGGGATGCAGGGACCAGTATCACCGTGACACTGGGATGGGATGCAGGGACCAGTATCACCGTGACACTGGGACGGGATGCAGGGACCAGTATCACTGTGACACTGAGATGGGATGCAGACCAGTGTGCTGGGAGCTTCCCTGGGAAGAGAAGAGCTTCTCCCCATCCAGCATCTGCACCCTGGGACACCTTTGGGTCCCACAGTGCCCTGGGGTGATGATGGAGCTGGGACCTGCCCCGATGATCTGTCTCCAGGTCTGGGCAGCTCCAAGGGGTTTCCCTCGGGAAGGACCTGGTGTGTGCTGCCTCCTCCTCCTCCTCCTCCTCCTCCTCCTCCTCCTTCCCATCCATGGCATCCCAGCACAGCCCCTTGGTGACCTTCCATGGCAGTGTGCCCACAGAGAGCTGCAAATCTGCCCCCCAGCTGCCAAAACACCGTCAGAAAAATCAAGAAATCAGGTGCAAATGGCAAGAGGAGATTAACGGGAGAGGAGCGATTGAATCAGGGGCCATTAACAGATTAAATCATTACACGGAATCACATCAGCGCACAAATAATATGAATAATAATCGTGGCTCAGGGGCATCAGATCCTGCTTCCAATTTATTTCAGCCAGGAGATGAGGGCTGGTGGCTGCCACCTCCCACATGGCCCGGGCACAGAGGTGGTAGCACCTGGCTCGGCTCCCTGTGGGACAGAGGACACATGGAGGAGCTCTGTGGTTGGGGACTGTGGCATCAGCTGGGATGTCCCCATGGGTCCACAGCCTTCACATCCCCAGGGAGATGTGCCAGTGTGACCCTGTCCCTTTTCGGGGGACCCTTTTAGGGTCCAGGCTCATCCCACCACCATCCTGCTTATCCCAACGAGGTTTTACAGCCTGCACGTCACTGTCACCCCTGCAGGAACCCCCTAAGGTTACACCCCTGAGCCACAGCCCCTCATCCAGCATTCCCTACTCCAAATATCCTTCCTGGTTCTATTTCCTTCCCTGTCCTGTCCTGTTTCCCTTTCAGAGGAGGGAAGCAGCCACATCCCTGCTCTGCTGGCTCCTGCTCCAAAGGGCTGCGGGGCTGTGTGAGGCAATAAAAGGCTGCAAACAAAGGGAAAACGTCTTTTCTCCCCAGCTTAATTTCATTCCCGTCACCAGCAATCCCAAGGAAATGGAAACAAAGCCTGAGCATCCTGTGCATGGGCATGGGGAGGGGGTCGAGTCCTCTCTCGGCCGCGGGAGGGTTAATTCCCGTCTCAGCACCGTCACATCTATTCTGCTGGCAAATCCTTTCTTCCCTAAATTCCTGCTTGCCCAGGAAGGCAGGACAAAGTCTGAGCTGCTGCGACAACACCTGGGAACAAGTATTATTATGTGGTGTGACAACGTTTGATGAATTCCTGTGTGCCTGGGGGAAGGGACTAAGTAGGTGAATGAAGTGAGAATACTCTCCGTGACAATCAATACCCTCGATTGAGCCGTCTCCGCAGATGTGACACTTGGATTTCACTTCCTTGGACGTACTAACTGGATTTATGTCCCCTCAAAGTGGAAACAGAGGGGAGTGAAGTGCTGGAAGTGGCTGGCACGGTGTGGGCACAGCATTGGGGTGGGGGGATGGAAGGGGGCTGGTGGGTTTGGGATAATGGGTTGGGATGAAGGATTGGGGTGATTGGTTGGGGTCATGGGTTGGGGTGATGGGACTGGGGTGATAGGTTGGTGTGACTGAACTGGGGTGATGGGTTGGCATGACTGAACTGGGGTGATGGGACTGGGGTGATGGATTGGGGTGATGGAGATTTGGGGGGCAACGGCTTGGGGTGATGGAGCTGATGCAATGGTCCACGCAGGCAGGTCTTTTCCAGAGTAAGGGGATGCCTGGTCTGTGTTCTGGAATTGCAGCTGCTCGAAGGGGTGGGCTGAGTGCAGAGCAGGGGCACCCCCATGTCTGTGACCTGTGGGGACAGGGATCATCTGCCATCGGATCCCGCACCCATCCTGGGACTTCCACCCCTGTGGATCCTCCCAGCTGCCATCCCAGGATCCCTGGCACCCAGTCCCTCAGCTTCCACCCCACTGCCACTCCCAGCACCCTCATCCCCAGGTGCCACCGCATCACCCGCCACGACTCCGGGATTCCCGTCACATCCCGGAGCCCCGGAGCTGATGCCTCATCCCCAGCACGGCCATTTGTTTGTGCTGGTTTCAGCCAGACTAATGCTTTTAATGGCACATAATCATTTTTCAGGAGTCATTTGATGCTACTAATCATGGCTGTGATGCGCCACGCCGGGATGTGTAATGACACTCTGAACAGGAAAAATGGCACTCGGATCCTCCGTTCTTCCCGCTCTAATCTATATTTTACCACATCTTTCTACCTAATGATACTTATAACTGTTAATAAATGACTGCTTAAGCACTTTTTTCTTTTTTTTTGGCAGTGGGTGATGAAATAATTCTGGATTAAAATATCAAAATGGGAAAGGGAAGTGGTGGATCAAGTGTTTCCCCAGTCGCTGGCAGGGGTTCGTGTGCTGGGAAGTCCGGAGAATCTTTCCCTGCTCAGAACTTTGTAGCCTCTGGGTTAAAATAACAACTGTTAAAAAAAAAAAAAAGGTAAAATAAACAATTTTTTAATGAAATTCATCTCTGCAGGAAGAGGATCCTCCTGGCCTGGTGCCCAACGTCTTCAGGATGAATTATCGTGCTGTTCCTCACACTCCAACTCCTTTCATCACAAAATTAAAGGGAATCTGGTAATTTATTTTTTTAAAATATGATTTTCTTAACAGGTTCCCTTCCCTTCCCTTCCCTTCCCTTCCCTTCCCTTCCCTTCCCTTCCCTTCCCTTCCCTTCCCTTCCCTTCCCTTCCCTTCCCTTCCCTTCCCTTCCCTTCCCTTCCCTTCCCTTCCCTTCCCTTCCCTTCCCTTCCCTTCCCTTCCCTTCCCTTCCCTTCCCTTCCCTTCCCTTCCCTTCCCTTCCCTTCCCTTCCCTTCCCTTCCCTTCCCTTCCCTTCCCTTCCCTTCCCTTCCCTTCCCTTCCCTTCCCTTCCCTTCCCTTCCCTTCCCTTCCCTTCCCTTCCCTTCCCTTTCCCTTCCTTCAGTGAAGCTCCTTTCCCTCTTCCTCCCCATTTTTCCTCCTTTCCCTCTTTTTTCTCCTTTTCCAGTTTTTTTCTCCTTTTCCTCTTTTTTCCTCATTTACCTCTTTTTTCCTCCATTTCCTCTTTCTTCCCCTCCTTTTCCTCTTTTTCCCTTCCCCCCCTCCTGGGAAGCAGCAAATCACTTTGATGGTGACAGGACTGAGGTCCTTTACACGGACATGGAGTCACCCTGTCCCCTCTATCCATCATCCTTAATTAATTAGAATGTAATTACTCATGGATTCCTCCTTCATTACTCACAGCTGCCCATGCTCAGGATAAGGATTCCCCAGGATAAGGATTCCCTGTCCCTCTCCATGATTTCCTGCCTGGAGCAGGGTGCCCAGGGGTTCCAGGACAAAGCCCAGGCTCGGGATGTATCCATCCGGATCTCTGCTGGCACAGGTTGGATGGGGCTTGGAGCAACCTGGTCTAGTGGAAGGTGACCCTGCCCCTGGAAAGGAAGTGGAATGAGATGGGATTTAAGGTCCTTTCCAACCCAAACTGCTCCATGATTCCATGATCAGTCATCTCAATCCATCAGGGGGAGGGGATGACCTGTGGGATCCCCATGACCACGCTCCGACCAGGATGTCTCTCCTGCCCCAGCCCTTTTCCCTCAGCTCCCACCCTGTCTCTGCCCTCAGAGCTCCACGGGAGGTTTTTTCTCCTGTAAAGAAAAAGACCAACGTGTTCCTGCTCCTCTGTCCCGGTCACTGGTGCTTGAATTATCCCATCAATCACGGAGCAGTGCCGGAGGTGGCAGGAGCCAGGCAGTGATGAGGGGGAGGTGAGGGATCCCTGCTGGTGCAGGAGCACTGGATCCAGCCTCGGCATCCCACTGGGACAGGCCTGCTCTGGGAAAACCTTCCCAAAACCTCACAGGGGTCTGGGCATCCCAGCCTGGATCCGTGCTGCCCTTGAGGCAGGACTCTGGAGCTGCATCCCTGAATCCCTGGCGCTGCCAGATCTTCTCCCAAAACACAGGGCTGTCACCCAGGATGGCCATCCCATAGGAAATGTAAATCTCACGTTGAACCACCTTGTTTTTCTCTCCTCTTTCTCCCTCTGAGGTGATTTGGCCCCACAAATGTTGTCACAGGTACCTGCACGTCCCATAACCCCCCCAAAAGCCCCAGGACACACCTGGATTGCCCCTGGATCTGGACACCAGCAGCTGGCACAGCCCTGCTGCCTCCTGGCTGCTGGCTAAGGAATATCCGATGGATCAGGGCGAAATGGGGCTGTTTGGCCGTGGCAGTGCCTGGCTGGGCTCTCGGCCATGGAGTGGAATCCGGCGGCCTCACCATCTGCTCCACGCTGGGAACATGTGGGGACAAAGCGAGTGTCACTTGTGCTAATTCTCCAAGACGGTGGCAACTGGTTTATTGTCCTTTGGAGAGCTGGCACGTGGCCCTGTGTCCCCCTTCCCATCCCAAAAAGTGGGTGCTGCTGCCCTGGAGCATCACTGAGTGCACCCACGGGGATGTGTCACCGTCCCCAGTGGCTGGAAACAACGTGGCTTTGCTGGAAAACATTTTTCCTGTTGTTAAAAACGTAGACCCAGAATATTTTCAGCTCTTTTGTGGGCTTTTTTGGTGTTTTTTTTTTTAAAAAAAACCCTCAATTTGTAGCAGGTTTCCCACCTCTGGGGAAATGGCAGGAGGGGCCCCCAAACCACCCCGGGGATGGGGACAGGGACACATAGGACCCCATCAGCGACAGGAGACGGGGAGGTTGGAGGGTGACAGTGACTCCAGCCCTAATAAATCATGATGACACCGTTACACGGGGCCACGTCACGTCTCAGCAGCTGCCTAATTAAAAACTGGAATAAAACAAGGCAAGAAAATAACTTAATTTGGGTGTCTTTGCCTTTCTCACACCGGGGCAGTTCTCCCTGTGGGGGAGGGTTTATTCCATCTTAATTAGGCTCCAGGTTTGGAACAGGGATGGGGACAAGCCACTGCCGTGGTGGCCTCACAGCCTGGGGACGCTGTGACCCCGCAGAGGGGGCTGGTGGTCCCAGGGTTATTTTTCCCACCCCCTCTTCTTTTCTTTTTAATCACAGCTTCAAACAGGACCCAAAGTGGCTCTTTATAGCCCTGCCAGGACCCTGGTGTGTCACCAGCAGGTTTTTGGGGAGTGTGGTGCTCACAGCTCTGGCTGAAAGGGTGGAGCTGGCACAGGGCTTGGGACATTGTGGGACAGGGCCTGGGGACATTGTGGGACAGGGCTTGGGGTCATTGTGACACAGGGTTCAGGGACATCATGACACAGAACTTGGGGACATTTTGGCACAGGGATGTCTCAGCCCAGGGCTCAGGGACCTGGTGGCACAGGAAAGGCTTGGGCAAAGGCTCTCCCACTGTGGTTGGGGGCTGCTCTCCCCCTCCCATCCTGTGCCCCCCATGTCTCACAGTTTGTCCCTCACCCCTGTGCCCTGTGGGACCATGGACACCTGCCAGGTGGGGGTCCTGGGGACTGTCACCCCCCCAGAGCCAGTGGCTGAGGTGTCCTGTCTGGCCCCACACTGGGAAGGGATTGGATTAAAATGCAAATTCCTGCCCGGCTTTGCCGGTTCTCATCTGACTTGTTCTACAATTTCCCAGTGATAGAAGAAAAAATTTCCATAATGGGCCTCTGGGGGATGGCTGGAAAAGGAGCCCAAACATCCCTGATCAGCCCATTCTGCCACAATTATCTCCTGCTTTTCTTCTCCCAAGGAAAATTAAACCATCAATGGGATCAGGGAGCCGGAGGGAGCAGCAGTGGAGCCCCCGGTGCCACCCCCTGGATCTCCCTGTGTCCCCCCCAGTGCATTTTCCTAATCACCCTGGGAAGTGGAGGGTAAAGACACCCAAACTCCCTCAAAAGGAAACATGGGATCCGTCTCCGGAGGAGCAGACAAGGGAGATGGGAAGCGACGGCCTCTCTGCAGCGAGGAGAACACAAACCCTTTGATGTGGCACTGTGGAAAGGGAATGAAAAGCTCCAGGTTTATTCCAGGGAGACAATCCAGCCCTGCCCTTGTGATCCCTGTTTTGTGATGAAAGCTTTGGGGCAGCTTTGGAGAGGAGAATTCCAGGGATGTGGGCACAGCCTCCCGCTGCCTCTGCCAATGGATGGGGCACTCCTGGAGTGTCCCCAACTGTCCCTGCAGCTCCTGGCAGGACCCTGCAGCTCCCAGCATCTCATGGCTCATCCCACCATATCCCAGCATCTCCTGGCATGACACAGCATTTCCCATCTCCCAGCATTTGCTGGCATATCCCAGCATCTTGGCACATCCCAGCATCCTGGCACATCCCAGTATCTCCTGACATCTTCCAGCATCTCCTGGCAAATCACAGCATCTTCTGGCATAACCTGGTGTGTCCCAACATGTCCCATCATCTCCTGGCACATGCCAACATCTCCCATTATCTCCTCCTGGCTTCTCCCAGCATCTCCTGGCACGTCCCAGTATCTTCCAGCATATCCCATCATGTTCCAGGGGTACCAGGACAATTCCTACTGCCCGGTCAGGCCCCAGGGCTCCCCCAGAGCTCCCTTTACAGCAGTTTAGTTTTGGGGTGCAGGGAATGAATGTGGTTCCTTTTGGGATGGCTGATGCCCCCGGCGCTGGCAGCAATCTGAGTGGTCGGTGCCATCCTCAGTCCCACACGGCCATGGCTGCTGCTCCCAACCAGCAGCTCTGGAAAACCTCCAGGAATTGTCCTCAGACTTGGGTGATTTTCCGCTGGTTTGGAGCAGAGCCACGAGCGTGAGATCTGAGGCGCTCGAACGCGCAGTTTTCTGTGCAGATCGTTCCCTAATTAAACCACATCCCGAGTGGCTCTGGGAGAGCTGGGGGTGCCAGGAAGGCAACAGCTCCTGGGAGTGTGGGATGTCCCCTGCCAGCCCCCCCTGCCCCATGCCAAGCCTGGAGCTGGTCCAGGCTCTGTGATGGAAAACCAGGGTCCGACAGCCGTGACCATGCGAGGAGGAGTCAGGGATGAAGCAGAGCCAGCCCTGAGCCCTCCCTCAGCTGGAAAATCCCCTCTAGTTTCCATCTTTCCCATTAATACAAGGAACATCATTGGCTGCTCTGGGTGGGCAATGTGGAGCCACCCAGGAAATTAAACATCCGCACAACATCATCTTCCCACCACGGGGTGATGTGCTGGAAAATGGCATATTCCCTTGGAAGCTGGATGATGGGAAGGCAGCCAGGGATGGGCAGGATGCAGGCTCAGGTTTTGTGGGCACCCTGATCCCCTCAACCCTGCTCCTTCCCAGGAGGTGATGGTGTGGCTGCCAGTGTCATGTGTCCCCATCCCTGTCCCCCATCCCACATGTTGCCAATCTGAGCTCCTGAGTCCCCACAGGACTCTCCCTCTCCCACTCACCCCTTCCCAGGGGCTGTGGTGTGACCCCAGCTGTGCAGGGACATGGCCCTGCTGGAAATGCCACCAGGCCACCCTGTCTCTTAGTGGTGATGTCCCCAGGAGGGCAGGGACAGGGGTCAGGTGAGGGACAGCACGTCCCTGGGCTGCACGGAGCATCATCCGCAGCCGCCGGCGCGGAGACAGGCACAGGGAGGAAGGGGCTGCACGGGAGGAGTATTTTTAGCTTTCTCATTAACTGAGTCCTTTCAAATTAGCCTTCTATTAACCTCAAAGAGGAATGAAAGCGCTGGAAAGCAAGCGTGGGATTTTTTTCCCCTTCCTTTTCAGGGCTTAAGGCTCCTGCGGAATATCAAGGTTTTCCTGATTAACGTCACATCTGCCTTGAAGCTCTAATGAAGGGAAGTTGTGTCACGGGGAACTTCTGGGGAGAGCTGGGCCGGTGTCAGCAGGGACGAGGCGGCGCCTGGTCCGTGTGGGACCCTGCAGGTGTTGGCCACCTCCACGTGGGCCTGGGGGTGCCTGAGGACAGCGAGACACATTAAATAATGGAAACCAAATGCAGCGAGGGCTGGAAGCTGCCCAGGTGCTTCCCTGTTGGCACTGGCTCTCTCCATCCCCTCATTGGGATTTTCCCTGCAGCCTGTGCTGCTGCCCCTGGGTTTTGGGGGTGCACGTGGCTGGCTTGGGGCTGAATACCCCTGTCTGGGCACAGCCAGGAAACCAGGAGAGATGGTTTTACACCCCTCTGGCTCCATTTTTGGTGTTCTCCAGGATGTTCCTGGGGGATAAGGGGTGGAGATGGGAGGAGGGAGATGGAGGATGGATGGAGATGGAGGATGGATGGAGATGGAGGATGAACGGAGATGGAGCAGGAATGGAGATGGAAGGAGAATGGAGATGAAGAGATGGAGATGGAAGGGAGATGGAGATGTAGATGGGGTTGGAGGGAGGAAGGAGACAGAGGGATGGACCACCACCACGTGCAGCCTCTCCTGTTCCTCTGCTCCCTGCCATGTGTGGAGCTGCTCCGAGCCCAAGGGACCATCCCCAGCCCCAAGACCACCTATGGAGCCAGACCAGAGACCCACGGCACAGGGATGCTCCAGCTCCTTCCCAGCCCCATGGGATCCCCAAAATCCTCCCTGGCCCTCAGGGACCCAACGGAGCCACCCCTGAACGGCGACAGGGCCGCGCGTGCAGCTCCCTGCACACACCCCCAGGGCTGATTTCCATTAAGTGGAAAGCAGAAATAACGGGAACATCAAAGGGAAATTGGAAAGACAGAAGGGAAAAAAAAAAAACCAAAACGGGGGAGATGGAGGAGAAGAAAGGGAAGAAGCTGCTCCGCGCCGGCGCCCGTCCTGCAAATTGGAAGAGCTGCTCGGAGGTGTCCACAGGCGACCTGCCAAATCAATTGATTTCATCTGTGGGCAGAGAGGCCTTTTTTTATTTCACACCAATTTTCACGGGCAGTGTCGGATAAAAATGGCAGAGACATCGGGAAGGGAGAGCGGGGAGGGAAGGGGGGGCCGTCTGGTGACAAAAAAAGAGATTGAAGGAGGGAAAAGCTGCTGCCAGGACGTGCCTGGGGATGGTGCCCCGCTGTCCCCTGCTGCCCAACACGTCTCCAGTCCTCCACCGCACCCCCCCGGGGACCCAGCGCTGGGCATTCGCATCCCCCTCCCCACCCGGGACACAGGGATGAGGGCAGATCCCCAAATCCCGGCGGTTTTCCCGAGGTGCGGCAGGAGCCGTCCCTGCTCCGCTCTCTCCTGCACGCAGCCAGAGACTCAGGCAGAGAAAAATACCCGCTGACATCAAGGTTATGTAGTCCTGGGCTGACAAGATGGATTATCTCCCGCAATCCATCATTTCCCTGGCTCCTATTGCAGTTTTCCTTTTGCTCTTTTTCTTCTCCCCCTTTTCTTTTTTTTTTTTTTTTTTTTTTTTTTTTTTTACGAGCAGAAAACGTTTTTAGCAACCTCAATAGCCACTGCGAGCGGCTGGAGGCAGGAATGGGAATCCATCATTTATTGGGCTGGGTCGGATAATAAGTAAGCTCAGACTTAAATCCCACGACCTTGAGAATTAAATAATAACAATAATAACCCTAATGAAACCCCACGTAACTTCCCACTCACAGCAGCCCCTCTCCTGCCTTGGCAGGTGGAAAAGGGCTGGGCTTTTTTTTTCCAGTAATGAGGGTTGTGAGAGCTCCCATGGAAACGCTGTGGATGAAGGGCTGGGGGGGTTTGTCCTCCCTCCCTCTCCCTGCCCTTCCCCGGCCCCCCCGGCAGCTCGGTGGCACTGCAGCAGGGATGCTCCGGGCTGTGGGGATGGGGGGGTGAGACATTTCCCTCGGGAAGTGTTTCATTTTGGCACCTCCCAAAGAATATTTCCCGACTCCTTGTCACACGCTGGCATTCTGCTTTGAAAGCCAAAATCTCCGACCTGTGACAAAACCCCAGCGACTGGGAGTCAAAACATTCTTCCTGCCTTGATACCCTTCGCTCCTGATGCTGCTGCACTCCCCAAATTCCCCTTTTCCTCCCCTCTCCCCATGGATTCAGATCCCAAAATGATGCTGGGCTGGGGCAGATCTCCAGCAGTTGAACTTGCTGATCCTTATGGGTCCCTTCCCACTGGAGCTGTTCCACAATGCCATTTGCAATCTCGTGGCACACTCAGGGCATGGAGAGGCTGGAGCCAGCCCAGCAGTGCAGAAAACAGGGAGGAAAGTCAATTTATCACTTAAATATTGGAATAATTCTGTTAGTGTGACTCTGTGCCAGCAGCTCTGATGGAGCACAGGAGTGGCAGGGATTGGTGGCACTGGGCATCCCCAGTGTGGCAGGGCTGGCACATCCTCCCAGACCATGCTGGTGCCACACAGGGGGAGCAGATGGAAAGGTGAGGGTAATTCCCATCTCTTCCAGGCTGCCCAGACCCCAGCCCAGTGCGGGAACCCTCTGGAGGGGCTGGAATTGGGACAGGAGGATGAATGTCACAGGGGTGGCATGGTGACAGTGGCTAACAGGGATTGTGCCCTGGAGAGACACAAATGAGCTTCAGGGAACTTTTGCAGAGGAAAATGAAAATTTTGGAAATGCGGGAGTTTTCCTTTTGCCCGGGAGCAACACCAGCAGTTAGCAGTGATGGGGCACAGCCCCTGCCATTTATTCCTGGGTTTATTCCATCTAGCGGGAAGAAGGTCTCCAGGGGCTGAATCCTGAGGGATTTCAGGGTGTCACATCAGCCCCAAGTCCCCCCAGGGCTGGCTGGGGACCCTCAGCTGCTGCCAAGGATGGCTGGACCTGCCTCCAGTCCCTGGAGTTCCTCTCGCCACCGAAGCCATTAAAACTCTAACAAATGTGCTAAATTAAATAGTGCTTTTGCACATACTAAACCAGGCTCTGCACAGCCAGAGCCCCACAATGGATGTGCCTGGGCTGCAGCCTCGGAGGCTTTGGGGGCTGTGAGGAGGATGTACACCCCCACTTTGGGGCGGAGTACCTCCAGTTTGGGGCTCAGCAACCCCTCCTACCCCATTCACGGCTCAGAGAGGGGTGCAGAGCCCTGAACTGGTGCCCCAGGAGAGTCCTTGAGGTGTTCCCCCAGATCCAGGGGCTCTGCTCCCCAGTGCAGAGTGCTGGGGGCTTTTGGCAGGTGGGAAGCAGAGTGCTTTGCTGTGGGTTTTGGGGTGCCAGGGTGTTCGCCCACCCCAAGGCAGTCGGTCCCGGCCGATCCCTGCAGGGCTCAGGGCTCTGTCCCTCCCCGGAGCCGGTGCAGCCCCCCGGGTGCCCAGCAGAGCTCCCCATTAATAATTCACAGCTTCTAAGTGTTGTCAGTCGGTCGGGGGGTTGCAATTACCACCGGGCCCGGGGCTGGAGGCATCACCTCGCTCGGCTGAGCCGGCGGAGCCCCGGAGTCACCCCGGCTCACGGAGCGGGGCCGGGAGCACAGGAGCCCCCTCTCTGCGGGGACCTGGGCTTAATTAATCTTCTGTCGAGCAGAGAAGTGGGAACGGTCCCGGAGGAAGCCGGGGAGATGATTGTGCTGGAGTGAGACAAAAGAGAACAGTTAGACTGTGACAGCTGATATTAAAATGACTACAACTCACTTCACCCCCTAGTCAATGCATTATATTCCTTATAAATAATGGGATACTCCAGGTTAACTGTCTGTTGCTGCATTCCAATTGTTGATATTTAATTAGCTCTAAAATTAAAGTGTTCTTTTATTGCCCTGTCATTAGAACTGCCTTATTTCTAATTGATTGATATTAAAGTGCCTCCTCGCCATCCTGGCTCCTGGGGGCGTGGGGCCAGGGTGGGTTTGGTGACAACGTGTGACACCAGGAGCTGTGACAGGAGCAGAGCCCTGGGAGGCATCCACAGGGCGTGGGGCTCTGCACTGGTCCTGGTCCCCAGGAAGGGTGTGGGGATGCTGTTTCCCCAGTCCCTTCCCAACTACACCTGCAGGGGTCTGGAGACACTCCCGGTGTTGGATCCTGCCTCTGTAGATCCCAGTCCTGGCAGGGGCCACCCCACATCCCCACAGGGGAAAGCATCCCTTTCCCCTGGCTGTTGGTATAAATGCACCCTGAGGGCAGGCAGCAGGCTCAGGGTCCTCCACACCCCACTTTCATTTCCTTCACTGAAAATCACCCCAGAAACTTAATCCTGGAGTGATCCAAGGAGAAATGAGGCATCAGAGCTGGAGCCTGTGCTGCTGGGCACAGCAGATCCCACGTGCCAGAGCAGGAGCTGCTTCCTACATCTCGACAATGGGAGGACTTATGACCCCTCTGATTGTCCTGGGATGAAATTTCAGAGCCCGAGGTGGGCACCAGGCGCTGTTACAAAAACCCACCAGCTTGCTCCGAGCTTAAACAGCTCTTTAAAACCCTGATGCATAATTTAACTGGAGCAATTTAAAGCAGGGATGTGGGAAACCCTCATCCCCACGCTGCGGGGGGATGTTTGCTGCTCCCCAGCATCCCAAGTCTCCCCCTGGAGCAGGGACCTGCCTGTTGCTCCAGCACATCCATCGTGGCAGTGGGAGGTGAGGATTTTGGCAGGGCCATGCTCCAAACCAAAGGAAAAACCAGTGGAATATGGACTGCGGGTGCCGCCGGTCCCGCTCCCGCCTCATCCCGGCACAGGGACGGCGGGATGCGGAATTTCGCGGTGCCTCTTTCATGTCAGAGCATCACCAAAGCGCTGGGGAGAGTTAATAATAGAATAGCAGCGGATTAAACAATGAATAATGGAGGAGGGTAATAGAAAGAATAAATAATATATTTACAGACTTGCAGTCCCGCTCCCCAGGATGGGGCTGCCGGGTCCCCGTGGCACAGCCCGTGGCACGTTGTGGCTCGGTGCATTTTGGGAAGGCCAAACTTTTCCAGAGGGTGCCAGTCCTCACGCTGGACGGCACGGGGGTATAATTAGGCAGCACCTCCCAAAGTGATGCTCCTGAACGGGGCTTGCAGACAGAAATCCTCTTGCTGAGCTGTCTTTTCATGCTCCCTGGCTCCTGAAGAACTCGATCTTGCTTGACTGTAATCCCCAAATGCTTTAACGGGGGTTTGTTTTCAAAGCAATACAAGGAACGACAAGGATGGCTGCTCCTTGCCCTGGGTGGCTGGCACGGGCTCGGTGCAGGGGAGCAGCAGGGTGGCACCGGGGTCCCCTCGCCCACCCTGTGCCCGGCAGCGGGCTGGTGGCAGCGTGGGGCAGGTGGGAGGATGGTGATAACCGGGACCCCTCCCCAGCACGCTCCGCTCGCTCCCCATCTGCTCCCGGCACCGGCCACCAGCTGCCGTGGGCCAGGCTGGGGCTGGGCCAGTGTGTGGCCTCAGCCCTGGTGTGGGGGCACCAAACGAGCATCCCGGGCTGTGCCGGGGGGGTGGCGCTCCTGGGGTTCCCCCGAGCGTCCCGGGGTGTGGGGTCACGGTCCCCGCGCAGGTGGCAGGCGGCAGAGGGGACAGGGCTGATGGATGGCGCTCGGCCGGTGGCAGCGCCGGTGACACCGACGGCTCCGGCTGATTTATTGCTCGCTGCGGTGGGTCTGGAGGTTGGGAGGCTGGATGGGAGCCAGAGGGAGGGAGAGATTTCCCGGGTGTGAGTGTTCGGGAGCGGGAACCACACGCACGCTTCACTGGGCACCCCAAAATATCTGGGTGTGTCTCAGGGAGGGGTTCCTGGAGCCCAGGGCTGAAACCGTTCTGAGTCCTTGGGGTCTGGCAAAGGGCTTTGTACCCCCCAAGCATCGCCCTGGTCCCCCTGGGGTGGGCTCAGCCTGCCCTGAGCAGACCCCTGTCCGTGCTTCCCCACGTGTCCTTCCCTTGCACGGCACCAGGGCTGCTCCGTGTCATTAATTCACCTGTCACAGGGCGACTTGGAGGCGAGATAATATTGATGTAGCCATTAGAGCGCGGGGAGAACAAGGAGCAGTGCCCGTGACACCCGGGCCGGGATCATCCCCGCCTCTCCTCTGGGTGCCACAGGCACGTGCTCCCCTCTGTCACCCCCCGGGACCGGTGTCCCCATCTTCCACCCCCACCTCGCCTCTTACACCGGGTCCTGGTACCTGGGAGAGCAGGGAAAAACACTGGGAGCCCTTAAAATAACACCCAACTGTTTAAGGATGTGAGATCCGTACTAAATCTCAGGGAAAAGGAGCAATTATCCTGTCAGAGAAGGTGATATAATTTTGGAGAGCTGGTTCCGCAGCTGTAATTTTTTCCCAACCGTTTCTCCCCCGGAGGGATTTAGTGGCCAATTATCCGTCAGGGAGCGGGAAGGTGCTCGCTGCCAGCCCCGGGTGCCATGTGTTGTTTGCCATGTGCCATGTGCCGTCCCCCCGTGTGTGCCCTGTCCCATGTGCCATGTCCCAAGTGTTGTTTGCCATATGCCGTGTCCCACGTCCTGTGTGCCATGTGCTGTCCTGGAGAGGCAGCCCAGTGCCGGGATGCAGGGTGATGGCACTGGGGTGGGGGCTGGCACTCTTTTGGGGGCTGGCACTGGTGTGGGTAATGGTGTGGATACTGGTGCTGGTGTGGGCAATGGTGTGGCTACTGGTGCTGGTGTGGGTGCTGGCACTGGTGAGGTTGCTGGTGCTGGTGGGGTTGGTGGCTCTGGCACAGGTGCTGACAGTGGTTTGCTCATGACACTGGTGTGGGTGCTGGTGTGGGTGCTGGCACTGGTTTGGGTGCTGGTACTGGTGTGAATGTTGGCACTGGCACTGCTGCTGGCTCTGGTTGGGTGCTGGCACTGGTTTTGGTGCTGGCACTGGTCCTGGCTCTGGTTTGAGCACTGGTGCAGGCGCTGGCACCAGCACTGGCGAGCGCTGCCAAGGGCCGGGATGAGCAGAGTGAACCCTCCCAGCCGTGGGGCTGCTGGGGAACATAATTAAGTGCGAACTTGTCATTTTTTAAATGAAGTGCCGGAGTTGGAGTTTATAATTGCTAATGAGTGCGAATAATAATTAGCTGGGCTTTAATGAGGGCGATGATCACTGGGAGGGAGAGCGCAAGCGGCCCCGCTTTGGCCTCATTTCCCTGCCGTGGTTCTGTGGTGTGTCCAGCTCAGCCACCCCGTCCCCAGAGGTGCCATTGGCTCTGTCACCTCTGGGCCATCCCTTGGAGTAGGGTCATGATGCCACGATGCCCAGCTGAGGGTCAGAACTCCTGCCCAGGCGCTGCTGTGGGAATCCTTGGATGCTGGAGATGCCTCTGCACAGTCACCTCTCGCATCACTCAGGAGCATGGTGGCCCAGGGATTCCAGGACAAGCCCCTGCACTCTGGGGTGTCCCTACAGCCCTGGCACATGTCCCCAGACCCCATTGGAGGGTGCCATGGGTAGATGCCACCACTGTCACGTGTGGCTATTAGGACAGCTGGGGGGGACCAGGGCAACCCGTCCTCCTGAGGGCCACGTGGGCTGAGGTCTGTGAGCCCCTGGGTGCAAGGGGGACATGGACCACCCAACCTGTCCCCTTGGGGACACCTGGGTGCTGTGTGACCCCAGACTCCTGCCCTGGTGTGGGTGCAGATGCTCCTGGGTGCTGGTGCACCAAGCTCATTCCATTTGGAAGGAGCATGTCCTGTACAGGATCAGAGGGCAAAAATCATCCAACTAATTCAGTAAGTGCAGGTGATTAATTAGAGAAAGAGAGAGGTGTGAATGGGGGGGGGGAGGCTTCCAGGCTCAAGGAGATGCTGAGTTGGTTATCCTGGTTGTGGAGCCTGGGATTGCGGAGCCTCCGGCCGCCTTGGCTCCCGCCGAGCACCTGATCCTCACTCTGGAAAACATCTCTAATTGCAGCAGAAACCTTGAGAGCTGCCGGTGATTGCATCCAAGGGTTCATAAGGCAGGAAGCAAATTCGGGAGAGAGCTGCGATATTGCTTCAAAGAAAACTAAAAAAAAAAAAAAAAAAAAAAGAGAAAAAGAGCAGAGATGGGAAAAGGTAAAGTCAGCCCGGCAGCTCCACACTCCCTGTTTTTTGTGGAGATAAATAATTGAGCCATGCTGGGGGACCTTCAGCTTTCTGAAAGCACACCCCAGCATGGAGCTGCATGGTGCCAATGGCATCGCTTCCCCTGGATCCTGATGGATCTCCAGGCAAAGAGGCCGGGACGTGCCCCGGGATGGATTTGCTCCTGGTGATGCAGCACATACCTGTGCCCTGGATGGTTCTGGCAATGTCGGTGTGCTGGGGTCCCCAGAGCCACTGCTCAGCCCCACCCGCTGCCACCCCATCCCAGCAAACGGTGTCACCACGCCATGGATGTCACCCCCTGATCCATCTGAAGGAGCAGGAGGCGCGGGAGGAACCCGCCCCGCTCCAGACAGGCCCATTAACCCAGCGCACGCTGTTATTTCTCTAAGGTGTAATTAAATTTAATTGTCAATTACGCAGTGACAATGTGGAATCGGCACAACCCCCGCCCGCCCCCCGCTCCCCCCGGAGCTGCCAGCGGGTCCCAGCGCCGGGACCCCCCCGTGTCCCCAGTCCCTGATCCCCCAAGAACCGGGAGGCTGCGGCTCTTCACGCTGCTCTGCTTCCTGCTTCCTCACAAGAGCTGAAATCTGACCTTTTTTAATATACAGGGCTGCGATTCCGGAGCCGGGAGCTGCTCTGGGAGGGAAAGGTGGGAGAGTGAGATGGAAGGGGGGGAAGAAGCATTGGAGGCTCCCAGCGGGGTCGGGTGGGCGGCACCGTGATCCCCACCAAGGGCTGGGGTGAGCCTGTGGCAGGGATGCTCCAGGAGCACCACTGGGATGCAGGAGCCTGTCCCGTTGTCAGGATGAAGGACGGGAGGCAGAGATGGAAAACTGCCTGTCTAGAAATCAATGGAATTGTCACGCGCTGGGAGCGGGGCTGGGCAGGGCGAGCGTGCCTGGAAATCGCTGCCGTGTGCGGCGCCGCCGCGGCCCCGATAATTGCGCTTTTCTTCTCTCCCTTTCTTTCCCTTTCTCCCGCTGCGCTGCAATAATTGGGAGCTGTCGCCCGGCTCATCCGCTCGGCTCCGGGCGGCAGCGCTGCAATTAGCCACCGGCTCTGTAATGAGGCCTTTCACGGCCGCGCGCTCGGGGCTCGCTGCAGTGACTCAGCCCCGCCCCTGTTCCCGTTCCATCCCTGTTCCCATCCCCATCCCAGCCTCGTCCCCATCACCATCCCATCCCCACCTCATCCCATGCACAACCCATTCCCATTCCCACCTCATCTCGTTTGCATTCCATCTGATTCCCATCCCGTTCCCATCCACGTCCCATAATCTGCCCCATGCCTATCTCCATCCTATTCTTGTTCCCATCCTCATCCCTATCCCAACCCCTTCCACATCCCATCCCATTCCCATCCCAATCTCAACCCATTCCATCCCATTCCCATCTCCATCCCTATCCTCATCCTCATCCTATCCCCATCCCCATTCCATCCTATCCCATCCCCATTCCCATCCCTATCCCAGGACATGGTGTATCACCTGGATTGGCTCCCAGCACCGGGCCATGCCCGGCACTGTTGAGGCCATGGGTGCCATGACCTACTTTCCCGAGCAAAACCCTCTCCACCAGCATTCCGGAGTCAGCTCCTGCCTGGGAGCGGGAGTGTCAGGCCGTGGCTCCCAGGGAGCTTCCTAACAAATGCTCACAATAACATAATTATGGGAGAAATAATAAATGTGTCAGTCCTGCAGGCAGGAATTTCCAGGGAGTGGGGAGCTGTGCTGCCGTGGCCGCAGGTGCTCACCCTGGGTGGAATTAACCGGGAAAAACCCTCCCCAGCCCCCAGCCTGGGCATTATTGATGAACCTCCTGGGGCAGGGGTGACCTACGGGCTCTCCCGCCTCTCTTTTTCTTTGGATTTCTTCCTTGGAGCTGCCATGGATTGGTGGGATGGGAAGGGAACGGGAAGGCACGGGTTGTGATGTGGTGGGATGGGCTGGGATGGGATGGGCTGGGGTGGGATGGTGTTTAGGGCATGGCACCCTCCCTCCCCTCCATCCCACAGGGCACCAGCCCCGGGTCACACCACAGCCCCACAGCCCTGGTGAGCTCTGGCACAGGTGGGCACCAGCTCTGTCCCTCCTTCCAGCAGCCTGAGGGTCCCACTACCGGGAAGAGCAGTTGGATGCCACTTTATAAATTATCATCTCCTGTTCTGGATGGAGTTTAACCTCCCCAGCTTCTGCCCAGGGATTTATTACCAGTCCAGTTTCCTGCAGCAATAACTCACTGGGCTCCCTTCCAGAGGGAACTCCTGCCTGCAGACAGGGCTGGGGGCTGTGGACCCCTGCCTGCATCCCTGATGGGACTGGGACAGGGGTGGGCACAGGAACGGGGTGGCTTCGTCCATGAAACCCCCACCCCCGAGGCCCTTGGCTCAGCTGTGCTCCCACACAGACCCAACAGCCGAGGGATTTTCACTCCCCAAAGGATTTTCTTAATTAGGAGACTTCACAACTTGCTATCGCACCCACTCAGCTCCGCTCTTCAAAGGCTCTGCCCACCCCCCGCTGCTGCACCCGCGGTGGCACCGGCACCACAGCGAGGAGGGCACATGGACCCTCTGCCCAGCCCCTGCGTGGGGATCCAACCCCCTGGGGCTGAACTGGGATGGGGAGGCCGAAGCTGCTCCTGCCCCTGGAGTCTGTTCCCCTAACGAGGTGGGTGCTGAGGTGATGGAGAACTTTGGGGCTGGGTTTGTGATCCCCCTGAGAGGGGGATGCACTTTCGCCTTCCGTCCCCCTGCTCTGTCCCTCCTGTCCCAAGTGGGGACATCCCTGCCCGGTGGCCTCATGACAACACCCTCTCTGGCACCTCCAAATGGGTTTGGTTTGATCCCAGGGCTGTCCATGGGACCGGGAGTGGACATATTGGCCATACCTGTGCCATAACTGTGCCATACATGCTGTACCCACCCTACCTGCACCGTACCCAGGGTACCTGCTCCATCCCTGCAGTATCCACTCTGTACCCACTATCCCTCTTCCATACCTGCCATACCTGTGCCATACCCACGATACCTGTGCCATATCCACCATGCCTGTGCCATACCCACCATGCCTGTGCTGTACTCATGCCACACCCATCACACCTGTGCTGTACCTGTGCCACAGCTGCCGTACCCGCTCTGTACCCTCCACACCTGTGCCGTACCCATCTCACCTGTGCTGTACCTGCTCTCCCTCCTGCAGCAGCCTCACGTGGGCGTGGGCTGATCCCCACTGCTCTGTTTGTGAGGTGGTGTAATCCCACAGAACCGTCTCCGTGATATCCCAAACTAAGTCACTCATTCTTGCCAAAAATCCAATAAAGAGCTCAGGCCTCCTCCATAGGCAGATAAAGCTCAGATTAACGGGGCTGCTGAGATCAAAAAAAAAAAAAAAAAAAGAGAGAAAAAGAAGGAAACGCTGGGAAAATGAGCACGGGATGGAGAGGAGACTCCTGCCACCTTTTCCTTTCCCAAGGCTGCTGCAGCTCAGGGTTTTATTACAAAAAGCCACCTAAGTATTACAGACTAATCCCTAAATCCCAGCCTAGTAAAATATGGAATGGATTTTGTAAATTGTGCCCTTTACAAAGCTGATTGAACTTTTTTTTCTCCCTTTTCTTCTCCTTCCCCCTCCTTTCCCAGGGGATCTTTTCTCTCCTTGGAGACCACGATGTCTTTTGGTGTCCATGTCCCGGCCCTGCTCCTTCTCCAGCTGGACCCTCCTGGTCCCAGTTTGGAGCTGCTCAATGGTGGGAGCGACATGGTGGTGAGCCTGGATCATGGTGGGGATAATCCAATGGGATGAGATAGGATAGAGAACTGGATGGGGTGGGGATAGGATGGGTAAGGAGATGCTGTAAGGGATGGGGAAGGGGGAAGGGAAAAGGGAAGGGGATGGGGAGGAGGAAGGGAATGGAAAAGTGGATGGGGATAGGGAAGGGAATGGGAATGGGGTGAGGATGGGAAAGGGTAAAGGGATAAGGATGCAGAGTGTTCCAATGGTCCTGTGGCTGGAGCTGGTCATCTGTGTCACGTCCTCCTGGCAGCTGGCTGCACAGGGTTGGGAATGTGGCTGTGGGAAACCCCCTCCTCCTCAACTCGGCCTGATTTTAGGGCTTTCTGCCCTCCCTGGAGTTGCCTGAGGTGTTTTGGGACCAGTGGTGGACACAGAGCTCTGGGTCCCCTTGGGAATGGGTGTCACTGAGGCAGGAGCACCTACATTCCCCTTGCTGTATCAGGACCACCCTGAGCCAGCAGGGCTGGAGCCAGGATCTGGGGGAGGCTGCTGGGGTCAGACAGGGACCGTGTTGTCCTTGGCTCCTCCTTGGAGGCTGCAGAGGGGCTGGGCTGCCTGGCCAGGCTCTAAATCTGGGTGTCAGCTATGGAGGGTCGGTCTGTCCCCTCTGCATGGTCAGGGTCTGCAGAGTGTCACCAGCCTGCACGGTGCCTGTCCAAGCACCCTTGGGCTCCTCGGGATGCTGGGATGGTCCTTGGGGTTGGAAGGGGCTGTCGAACCTGGATCTGGGATTTCACACCCCCATCCCTGCAGGATGAGCAGCACAGCCCAATGCCGAGGACCCTGTTTGTGCGCAGGAGGGGGATAAACTTGGGCACGACTTTCCTTCCTCCAGCATGATTTCCTGTTTTTTTACATTAGAGCAAGATGTTGCTGGCAAAATGTTCTCCCTTCCCTGTTTTTCCATCAAATTATTCTGCAGAGGAACATCTGGCAGCAGCTCACGAGCGGGCTATTCCCGCCTGTCGCTGTGGCGATGCCGATTCCCAGCACCGGCCGGGGGCAGCTGGAAAATGCCACCTGCCACCACGGTGCCTGTCATCCTGTGCCGCCGGGCAACACAGGGGACAGCGAGGACGGGCACCCAGCAGCAGCATGCCTGGTGTAGCAAACCAGGAACTGGGGAGAGGAGAAACAGCTGCCACGTCTTTCCTTTGACTTCATTCCACCCCGAGCTGCTGTTTCCTTTGGTCTGAGGGTAATGCTGAGGCTGACAGAGACCTGGGATCAGATCCCAGCTCTGAGCCAGGCTCCCAGCCCTCAGCAGCTGGAGCCACGTCCGGATCCCTGCGTGGGCTCAGATCCTGAGCAGCACTGGCGTTTGGGGGGTGATGTGCATCAAAGCCCCCCAGCCCGGCCCAGGCTGAGCTCTCGCTGGTTCTTGCTGCAGGACAGCTGTGGCAGGGCCATGCCTCAGTTTCCCCAACATCAAACAGCACTAGTGGGAGCCATCCAGCCCTTCCCTCCCTCCTGCAACCCATCCTGGCGACGCAACACGGGCGTTACTGCTTGGAGCCGGTGCTGGAGGATGTTAGGTGGTAACCATGGCAACGACCAGGTTTCTCTTTCCTTGCCCTTGCCAGTCACCTTGAGATGCCACCTCATCCTGGTCACCAGCTGGGCACATCACGTCCCCTCACGCAGCTCCCACCGTCAGTCCCTGAGCTGTCCTGGTGCACGTGGCAGCAGGGTACAGTGCTGGTGATCCCCACCACGGTCCAGGGGCTGGATCCAGGCTTCCAGCACCACCCAGGGATCCCCTCACCACACGGATTGATGGAGGAGGGACCCCCACACGTCCCCACTGCCGTGTCCCCAGCGCTGGCAGCGTCCCTTCCCTGCAGCCCCGGCGGAAGGAGCCCGGCGAGGCTCTCACAGCAACATCTGCAAGTGCTTATCCCCTCAGCCGGCCTGGCCCTTCCCGAAATAGCTCCTCGGGATGGCCGCCCATGCCAGCACTGATGTAATTTGCTTTTATTTCCCTCCCGTCTGCTCCTTCCCTGCCGGAGCCACGATTCATGTCAGCCACGCTCCGCACCGGGGGCTCTGCTGCCGCAAGCCAGGGAGCTGCTGGAGGGTGCTCCTGGTGCTGTGGAGGGGCTGGGGGGGTCCCGGGGCTCTGGTGGGTGCAGTGCCATCAGAGGCTCCTCGTGTCCCTCCCCAGAGCCAGGACAAGCCCTTATTTCTCCAGCGTCGGCTGCTCTGGTGGGGTCTGTGCGAGTGGGGAGGGGTTGGGGTGCTGCAGCCCCCGGGGAGAATCCTGGTGTCTCCACACCTCCAGATGTGCCTCCACTGCTCTGGGAGCCCTATGGAGAGTGGATACCCTGGCACATGTCTCTGGACAGCAGGGCTTGCCAGCGGGGTATCCCTGGGGTGGGCACCCACGGCCATGGGCAGCCCCCAGGCCTGGAGGTGCCTTTGCTCCGCAGGCTCCCGGCCCTTCTCCGTGCACGGGGGGTTAACTTGGCCACCTCCATGGAAGCAGAGACAGCCCCGGCGCTGAGCCAGCGCAGGAACCAGCCAGCTGGCTGCTGCCCCTCTCCTGGCTCCGGCTCCGGCTCCAGCACATGCCTCCGGAGCAACGTGTCCATGCAGCTCCCGCCAGCGCAGCCGCCCGGGACATGGCTCCATCTCTCCTGTCACCTCCCCAGCAGCACCACGGGGTCCCACCGTGGGGTCCAGCATCTCCCTTAGCCCAGGGATCATGAAGGTGAAGGCATCCACAGGCAAAAGGCCATGGAGAAAACACCATGCCCTCCGTGTCCCCTCAGTGCCCTCGGGGATGCGCGGTGTCCCTGTGCCCTCCATCACCCTGGCACAGCACACAGCCCACTGCCACTGCGCCACTCCGAGGCTGCATCCCCCCCGTCCTCCTCCCCTGCAGGAACACATGGCACCACGTCCTCTAATAATTGCTTCATTACGGGCTAATTACTGCAATTAGCTGAGCAGAGCTCCAGCGAGCGCCCGCTGGCCTGCCCACGGTGAGTCACCTCCCTCCAGCCCCGGGCACTGGGTGTGGCACGGATGGACATGAGGATGCTCCACCTGGACCAGGAGGATCCAGTTTGGCACCCTGAGGGTGCTCAGTCCCTTGGGGACTCTGATAGGAGCACAGGGATGGGGGTCTGTGTTTGTTGGACCCCCAGAGCTGCCTTGGCCATCTCCATCCCTGTCCTGGGAGAGGCACCAAGAGTTTGCCATGGGATGGGCACATGCCAATGTCCCATGGCCATGTGTGGTACCGGTCCTACAGCTCCACTGTGGGGTTGGAGGCATCCAGCACCAAGGGATTGCAGTTTTCTGATGACCTTTAATGGCTTTTCTCATCTTCCTGGCTCCTGGCACCGGTGCAGGAGCCCCCAGCAGCTCCGTGGAGCAGGGCTGGGAAGGTGCTGGCAGCTCCAACCACTCATCCATGTTTTGCCTTCAAATCCTCCCCAGACCTTCTCCTATACACACAAGAGATGAGAAACAGAGGCAGCTCCAGCTCTGGCACTCCAGACTGGGGTGTCTCCCCTCTTGCACTGCTCAGTGCTGGAAGCTGTGCTGGCCCTGGTGGGCTGAGCAGCCCAGAGGCCACAGTGATGGGCACATCCACCCTCAGCTCTTGGGAAGGGCTGGCAAAGCTGTTCTGCCCAGCGGGAAGGGGATCCCAGCCTGGGCAGAGACAGGATGGGCCCGGCAGGGCTGGAGGAGACACACGCACTGCAGAGTGGCTGCCATTGAACCCTCCCCTCTGCTGTCACACACTGTCACCACAGAGTGTGTAACTGGGACGTGCTGCAGCGCTGTGGTGTCCTGGGTCCCTCCAGCTCGGCTGGAGGCTGCTGTGCTGGTGGGGACTGACCCATAATGGGCTTATTCCTGTGGTCTGCCACAGGCTGCTCCCCCCAGGAATCACTGAGGGTGACACGAGCCAGGGGTGTGCTGCAGAACGGGGATCCCCCTCCCTGCCACTGCCTGGTGCTGCTGCAGGAGAGGGGGTGCAGTGAGTGCAGAGCGTCCTCTGCCTTCCCCCAAAACGGGCACAGCGTGATGAGCAGGGCGGTGAGGGACACACAGAGGACCCGTCCTTCACCGTCACCTTGGTGTTGTCACCGTCCCGGCTCCACAGTGCCATCCAGCAGCTCTGGGACAGCGTGTCCCGTGCCGGTGGCTGCGCTCGGCTCCGCTGTCATTGTCACGGCCGCGCTCATGAATAAATGAAGTGCGAGCAAAGCGTCTGCCTAATGGCACGGTGACAAATGTGCACCAAAACCGGAGGGAGAAGGGAACAATTTGAGGAATTCAATTATTTAACAGCAGCTTGTTACCGGTATTGCACCGGGGAGCCCCTGCCAGCACAGCCCCCGGCTCTGGTGGGGGGTCAGGGTGGGGGTCCTGGGGTGCTGTGGGGGGTGTTGGGGGTCGCAGCTCCAGGGGACAGGGACACACAGGGTGGGGTCTGCAGGAGCTGGTGGCCGGGCAGGGGCAGCGGGAGGGATTCATTCGCACCTCGGCTGGGCTGGCAGTGCCCGCTCGGGAGGTGCAAATGGACTCAAACCCCCTTGTGCTCGGCCCAGTTGCTGGGACTGGACGTGGCATGGGGCCTCATCCTGCTCAGCCCTGCATCTCACGGATCCAGCCCTGGTGATGCCATGGTTTAATGTTACACGTGTCAGGAACAGCCCTCACGAATGGGGGACTGGCATTTAAAATGGATTTAAATCAGTCCCATCCTCCCCACTACCCAGGGATGGGTGTCCCCGTGGCCTGATCATGGTCACATCAGCATGGCACAGGGATAAGGGGCACCAGCTGCCTGTCCTTGCTGCCCTGCTGGATTCCTGTCCACAGGCAGCAGCAAGCTGGCAGCTCCGAGGGGTCCATTCCTCCCTTTTGGGGTCACAGGGACATCCAGCTCCATCCTGCACTGCAGCCAGAGCTCCCTCCCCGGGGCTGTGGGTGCCAGCAGCCGAGGCCAGCACGGATCAGTGCCCATCTCCATCCCCAGGCAGCCGGTGGTGACAGATCCTGGCAGGGGACGGGAGCATGTGGATGAGGGCAGGCCCTGGCAGGGGCCGTGGGCTCTGCAGGCAGCTCCCCGTGCACGCCCCGCCGCTCGTGCTCTGCCTGGGGACCGTGTGCTCCGAGCTCCATATGCTGGAGGGGATGAGCTTTATCCTCCTCCAGCCTCCTTTGGCTGCAGTCCAGGCCTGGCAGGGACTGGAGTCGAGATTCTGGGGTCTGGCACAGCATCCCTCCATCTCTCCTTGCCCTGCAGCTCCGTGGGGCAGGAGCAGACCTGGCTGAGTCCCTGTGGGATGCTGGCATCCTCCACTTGATCACTTAATCACCAAATCCAACGTGAGCGTGGCACAGGGTGCTGAGCATCATCCCCTGCTGAATCCAGGTAGGGCAGTGTGTCCCTCCCCAGCTGGCCCGTGGTGACAGCCACTGCCTGCCCCGTGCGCAGGGGACACTGCTGTGAGTGTTTAGGGCCCTCGTGCCAAAAGCAGCCGGTACCCCCTGGCTGCAGATCTCCCAGCCCTGCCAGCAGCCTGGATGCTCTCAGGAATTCTCGGCCCTGATGGCAGCCAGAAGGAAGCTGCTGTTTGCCAGGGAGGCAGAGCCTGGCAGCGGGAGGCTGTGCCGCAGCCGGTGCCAAGCCGGGGAGCCGCGACGGTGAACAAGCCCCGGCTCATCCACAGGGCGTGTTCAGCGGGAAGAGCCGCGGCTTTGGATGCTGATGTCTGCCGAGCACGAACCTGCTGCTCCCTGCTCTGAGGGGGCAGGATCAGCACCGGGGTGTGGCTGTCTGGGAACCCTCTCGGCCAGTCCAGAGCACCCCACGGGTCGGGTGCCAGCTCAGAGCCGCTCTGTCCCAGCCCTCCCTCTGCGGGGTCCCTGCGGAGCTGCAGCCAGCGGGTGGCTGTTCCGAAAGGAGAAAAATCGTGGCATCAATCCCGGCGGGAGTGGGAGCAGGGTGGTGATTTAGGTGACTGGTCACCGCCGTAACTGATGATGAGCTGTGAGCCAGGGAGAGAGAAATCAGGCAGTGACACCGGCTGGCATCTGCTCACACAGAGTCATCTGCACCCAGGGAGGGCATAAATCCCCCTCGGCACATCCCTGTGCTCCCGGGAGATGGGTTCGGAGGGGAGGCAGAGGTCTGGGTGTGAGTTATTGGCTGAGGAACATTGTGCCAGCTGGTGTGGGACCCCAAGGATGATGGGACTCTGGTCTGGGACATCAGGGATGCTGGGACTCCAGTGTGGGACCCCAGGGATGACAGGATTCCATCACAGGATCCCAGGGATGCCGGGTCTCCAGTGTGGGACTCACAGATGACAGGGCTCTGGTGCGGGGCCCCAGGACTGTCAGGTCTCCAGTGTGGGAACAGGGGTGATGGGACTCCGGTGTGGGATCCCAGGGATGCTGGATCTCCATCATGGGACGGAGGGATGCTGGGTCTCCATCATGCAACCCAGGTCTCCAGCATGGGACCAGGGATGCTGGTCACCAGCGTGGGACCCCAAGGATGTCAGGTCTCTGGTGTGGAATCCCAAGGACACCGGCTCTCCAGAGGGGGATCCCAGGGACACCTTGCACCATGCAGTCCCTCCTCTCCCTCCGAGCCCTTCCATCTCCCTTCACTCTCATTTACAAACAGCCCAAGACAAGGAAGGAGGAGGAAGAGGAGGCACCAGAGCCGGGTGTTTCACTCCTGCACACCTCTTCCCTGTGTGCCAGATGGGCAGGGGGAAATCACCCATCATTCTTTATCTGGAAGCGATATAATGTGGCAGAGCCACCTTCTCCTGGTGATTCCAGCTCCAGGGCAGGGGGCTGGGGCTGAGGGAACTTCAGAGAGACAGTACCCCTGCTCCCAGCCCCTCCCCATCCCCATCCCCCACCTCAGAAATGGGATCACAACCAGTAATCTTCCCCCACCCCCTCTCCCCTCTCTCCCAAGCCACCCTCCATCCCCGTGCCCTGGTGCTCACGTCCCTGAGCCCGACAAATGATTTACACAGACATGATGTACGACCCTCTTGCTCATCTAAGTTTTCCTTTAAATGAGGTGGTTTTTTTTTTGAAACAGCCTCGCAAATCGATCCCCTGTCACCCATCCCCTGCTCCTGCTGTGGGTAACGGCAGGGAAATGGATCCCTGGGTCCTTGGGAAGAGCGGGGGCTCTTCCCTGTGTGTGTCCAGAGCCCCTCCGTGCACGTGTGCGGGGGTTTGTGCTACACGTGGCTGCACATCAGTATTTCGGAGTGTGTGCCCTGGCTCTGGCTGTATATCTGGGTGTGCATGGCTTTATGACAACCGAAATGGAAAAGACAATTGGATGTCAAAACCTATCCAAGGAACCCATTTATACCCACAGACTTTTATGGGATTCCCACTGATTGATTCAAGCACCATAAAACTTCCCCCCAGCAGCTCCCACTCTTCACAGCCTTGGCTCTATAGGGGTGTGATTGACTCCTCTGCCTGTCTCCAGCATTCCTGGATGTGCAGCTTTTTCCCCAGATCCTTGTTGGAGCCCTTCCAGATCAGGGATGCAGCTGCTGTGCCATGCATTGTGCTGCTGGAGCATCCGGCGGGATGGGGGACAGGATCCTGCACCCTTTCCTGCACCCTTTCCTTGGGATAATCTCTCCTCAGCCTCAGTTTTCCCTTCCCAGCTGGTTTTTCTCCTTGCAGAGGTAAACTTCACACTCTGCTGACGGTCTCCAAGTGACAGCCTTCGGTGCCACCAGCCCATTCCAGGCAGGAGCTGGGGTGCTTCTTGCTGTCCCCAGCAGGACAATCCATCATCCTGCACTGGTGCCACATGGCAGTGGCACAGCCCTCGTGTGCCACGGTGGGAGCAGCTCCGGGAAGCCAAAAATCCATGTGTGGGCACAGCTCATCACCCCCAAACCCCAGTGAGGCTCTGGGACGCAAACCCTCATTTTTATCTGACCCCCCCATCCCCATTTTCACCCTTTATTCCCCTAAATCCTACTCAGACCCACCCAACACCCAATTTTTTTGCTTTATTCCCCCAAATCCTAAGCAGACCCCAGAAATAAAGCACTTCTGGTTAGAAAAGAACGCAGTATTTCCAGTTGGAAGGGATCTACATTGATCACCTCCCCACAGCCCTCCCAAAACTGGCCACAACCACCCTGAGCAGAGGATGTCCAGGGAACCTGGGCCAAGCAAGACCTCCTCTGCGCTCCCAAAAATAAAATAATTCCATGTCGGAAAGCTTTAAAAAGGAAATGGAAACCATAATGGAAAAGATGAGGAATAAAGGAGAAGAAATTTGAATGTAAAATAAATGAAAAGCATCGAAATGAAGGCTGTAATGGAGAAAGCACTGGCCGGAGCTGCAGGATGGGGGGGATGTCCCCGGGGAGGGCACGGCGGGGGCTGGAGCAGGTCACCGGTGTCACCAGGAGCCATCGAGGGACACAGAGCCCGGCACAGCCCACGGGGCTCCTCCCGTGGGTGTTGGGCCCCCGCGTGTCCGTGTTGGGGGGGTCTCTCCCGGAGGAAGGTGACGGGAAGACCTTCCCCAGCATCCCCGGGGCTGCTGGCACGTGTCGGAGCGGCTCAGCCCGCAGTGCCCGCCAGCGCTCTCCTTTCCATGGCTGAGCACGCTGACCTTTCCCAGCGCTTCCCGGCTCAGCCTCCAGTCTCCGCTCCTGCCGGCTGAGGGATGCGCTGGGAGTGGGGAGAGGCTGCAGCCCCGGCCCCTTCCCCCCCTTCCCAGCCTCCCCCTCCCCAGCACTCACCCAGCACCTCTTCAAACTGAGACCTCCGGGGGTGTGTGGAGAACTTGGACACAATCAGGACACTGGAATTGCTGCACAGGGACAGACAGTGGGCGGCTGACAGTGTCCCTAACGTGTGACTGTGACACCAAGGAGTGATGGTGGCAGATGAGGGTGACAGGCAGAGTCTGGTCTTCCTGGTTCCTGGAGAATACAGAGGGCACTGCCAGGACTTCCAGAATTTGGGTTTGGTGCAGTCTTCCTGCCCTGTTTCCAGCTTTCAGAGCCTGCCTCCAGCCCAGCCCAGGGCACACCAGTTTCTCAGGGTGTCCCCCCACCACCCTGAAGGCCACTGAGGTCTCATCCTGGTGGCTTTTCCCCGTGGCAGCAAATCCTGGTTCCCCTGGGGCTGGGGCTGGGCTGCTCCATGTCAGCCCCCAGCCCGTGGCTGTCTCCCAGCACAGTGTGTCCCAGTGCCACGGGAAGGGCAGGCACACACAGCTCCCTGTTCCGACATGTTCCCACCCCTCGTACAAAAGAGCTGCTCCTGGAATAAAGGATTTCAGAACCCGCTGTGCCTGTGTGGATAGAAACTCATTTATTTAATAGGCAGCAGTTTGGCTTTGTCATGTTCATTTAGTTTTTAATGACGCACAGTTGTGCCAATATTGATTTTAGCTTATAGGGACTCAAAAAATTTACTATCTGGAATTATCTGAAATGTAGGCGTTTTATCTGGTGGGCAGGAAGACGGATCTCTCCCGGCCTTGCTCCCGGCATGGCAGTGGCACAAACCAGTTGGGAAGGGCTCAGTGTCACCCCATCCCAGTCTCCATCTCACCCCTGGTGGCAGCTGGACCTCACTTGGGGAAACTGAGGCATGAGGGGTGGTTCCCCAAGCTTTTCCTGTGGGGTTGAGCTGGAAATTGGACCAGGAATTGGGTCTCTCCACCTCTGTTCCATGAGGATGTTTGTTGTGGGAAGGAATGTGCATGAGGAGCAGCACCACAGCACAGACCTGCCCCGTCACCCCCCACCCAACAGCCTCATCCTTCTGCAGGTAATGAGTCAGCAGCTCTCACGGGGTGACAAGTGACAGCAAATCCCACCCGTGGCCCCTTGGAAGCAGAATCCCTCAGTGTGAACCAGCCCAAATCCATTTCCCGAGCACCTCTGTGCTCCCTGGGGTAACGTGGGGGATGTTTGGGGTGCGGTGACCCCCAGGAACACCCGGAGCCCCAGGGGGAGCAGAGCAGAGCTGGCTGGAGCAGCAAATCCAGCAGGTTGGGTGGGCTCAGCGTGGGGAGGGGGCTGGGCAGGAACCCTCCTGCCCATGTGCCCCCACAGCCCTGATCCCGACCCGATCATGGAATAATTCATTTTGAGGTTTGGCTGCTGCTGGAGGGATTGATTGAGGAGCTGGTAATTACATCACCCTAAAAGGCCCCTGGGGCTTTGTGGGAACACGAGTGGGGAAGGGAACAGCTGATTTTTAGGGTGGGGCAGGCTTTGGGAGCCCCACAGAGCCACGAATCCCTGTTCCCTTTGCTGGCCCTGCCAGGCACCGGATCACCCGCCGCAGCCTGAGCTCGGTGTCATCCATTATGCAAGTCTGTAAATATATTATTTACTATTTCCCCTATTTTCACTCATTATTTATCACCTGCAGGCAGGGCTGGAGCCCCCAGGCAGGATCCTGTCCCACTGCTGGGGAAGGGGCTCCCCCCTTCCCTCAGTAGCAGCACAGGGGGTGGGAAGCTGTGGGTGGGGGCTCCAGGTACCCCCTGAGCACACCTGGAGGGGTTTAACCTGCAGGTGGATTAAATTGCTGGGTTGAAGCAGAGGAATTAAATGAGCCTGACCCAGCACAGGTGGGGTGAGGTGAGGATGATGATTCTGTGGAGCTGCTCTGGGATGCTGGAGGTGCCCACCCTGTGCCAGGGTAAGGAGCTGCTGGACCTGCCCTTTTCCACGAGGGATAAGCCATGAGCAGTGCTGTCTGGGGACTGGTAAGATGGGCTTTGGGCTTATCTGCTTTTCTGATGCTTTTGTGGGGTTGGTTCTGCTGGCAGAAATCACAAGTTATGGGGTGTGAGCAGTGCCCAGGGCTGCTGTGGGCACCCACATGACTGTGTGTGCTTCAGGATGGTGATGGCAAAGTCAGAGGTGCTGGGAGAGCGTGAGCACATGTGATATATCCTCCTAAAAAGTGATCTGGTGTCCCCTCGAGTCCTTTTGGGTCTGGATTGTCCAAGAAAAAGCCCCTTTTCTCTGAGCTTTGGATCCTGGGGCTCGGGAGGAGGTCTGGGGGGCTCTGTCAGCCCCAGCCTGGCCCTGGCTGGTGGGGGGGGGGGTTCAGCAGTGAGCTGCTCTAAACCCCCCAGCTCTTGGAAGCGTGTGATTAAGTGAGAGTCTTGGATGCAGCCCCCAGCAAACCTGGCTTGTCCCCAGCTGCTGTTCCCGAGGAACGCTCGGAAGGTGGCCTTTAAATGTTAAGAAATCATGTTAAAATGAGCCAGAGCCTTAGTTTAAATTTTTAATCTCCTGATTTAAAAACTCAGCCTTGAGGTCTGGGCTTGTGGGTGGGGGCTGGTGCTGCTGAGTGGGTGTTTCTGTGCTGGTGGTCTGGGGGTGCAGGGCCAGGACTGACGCCGGTGGTTGCACCTTTGCCCTCTCACTGCACAGCAGAGCCAGCTTTTCCCAGATCCATGCTGGGGCTTCTCTTGGCTCTTTCCAGCTGGCAGGAAAAGGAAAACTCAGCTCTGCAGGGTAGTGTGTCTGGGGGCTGTGGGGGTCCCAGTCCCACCGTTCCAGTTTGTAGAAATGCTTCTGCCCCTCAGTACCTGTGACCTCAAAGATGCTCTGGAGGAGAGCTCACGAGTGTGAGCCTCTAGCTGAGGAAGGCCTGTGGGTCTGGAGCAGCAGGAATGATGTTTCTCCCCACTGTGGGGCTCACAGACCCTATCACCTGGAGCAGCATGTGGGGATCCAGGTGGGAACCCCAACATTCTCCTCTTTATGAGGGGGAGAGGCCCCCCAATGGTGTGAGCAGCTCTTGCCAGGCTGCCCTGAGCTCCTCCAGAGCTGCCTGTGCTGCAGGGAGGAGGACAAAAGCTTTGTATGGAGCAAAGGCTCCTGCTCTGCCAGCTCCCCCAGCAGAGGATGGCTGCTGGGACTGATGCCTCTTCACCTGCCCCGCCTGTGTGCAGGCGGAGGGGAAGGTGAGGAGCCTGTCTCGGGGTGCTCAGTTAGAGGGGCTTTTAGAGCAGGAGAAGGAGCTTTAACACCCAGAGGTGTGGGAGCACTGGGCAGAGCTGCCCCTCACCCTCAGCAGTGCTGGGGGAGCTGTGCTGCTCCTGGGGGGCTGTTTGTGATGCTGCTCCTGGGGGGCTGTTTGTGATGCTGCTCCTGGGGGGGTGTTTGTGATGCTGCTCCTGGGGGGGTGTTTGTGATGCTGCTCCTGTGGTCAGTTGTGTGAGGGGGTCTGGGGAGGGTCAGGGCTGCTTGAGACTGCCAGTGTCTGGTGTTTGTGGAATACTCAGGCCCATCTGCTGGGTGCTGAGGTGGAGCAGAGTTGTGGCAGTCATGGGCAGGTCTTCCTAGGAAGTTTCTGGCCTTTTATGGATTGTTCCCAAAGCACAGTTCTCCGAGGAGAGAGTCAGATCCTGCTCAGAAATGGGACTCCTGTCCCCCGAGCTGGGGAGGTGACACTGCTCTGCTCTCTGCCAGCTCAGAGCCCCCAGCACTGAGCACAAGATTGCTGTGGGCTTGAAGGGAGATCTTAATTGGGCTGAGATGGCCCAAACAGCTGATGCTGGGAGAGAGCTCTGGGCTGGGAAGAGGAGCAGCTCTGGCAGGAAGGAGAGGGCTCGCTCCTGGTGCTGTTCCTTTTCTCAGTATTTTTTAACTCATAAAATATTTAAGATGTTTCTGTTCCTAGTCTGTTTGGAGGCTCCTTGCTCAGCATTCAAGGGCAGTGTGGGGCCCTGTTTGATGCCCCTTCAAGGAGAGGCAGCTTCAGCCCTGCCAAAAACGTGGTGTCTGCCTGTGACCTTCCAGGGTCTGGTGTGTGTGAGGCTGTGACTGATCCCAAGCCACAGCTCTGGGGAGAAGGAACTTGTCCTAAGCCCAGGTTTAAAGAGGGGAGTTAAATGATTGCAGAGGCTGCTGTGGCCTGCAGCACTACTCTGGATTGACTCTTCTGGCAGAGCTGATGCTTCTGGAGAACAAAAAAGCTGCTTTCAATCTTAATTACACAAAGAAGGTGTTGGGGAGCCTTGCTGCAGCCGGGGTTATCCTCACTGTCAGAAATGTGCACGTTACTGCTGGTCTGGGTCGCTCTGGCTTCTCCTCCTGCCTGTGGGAGTTTGTTACCCCACTGCCTGCGAGGCTGCGGAACCTCCCAGATCCAATTTCTCTTCCCTGCGCCAGTGCTGACAGCCTGGGGTTAGATCTATCTGCTTTCCCCTTTGATAGTGAGGAAGGACTGAGCTCCTGGAGTCTCTCACTCGCAGGCAGCACTTCCAACCTCTCCTTGCACTTCCCAGCCCATTCCCGGAGCAGGGAGCATGGATGCTGCTCTCATGCTCAAGGAACAGGGATGCTGGGAGTCAGTGCCTCATCCCAGGAAGATGAGGGATGCTGAGGACGGCTGAACAAAGTTCTTGGCTGTTGTCCTGCAGCCTTTGGATAATGCTGATGGTCCCCAAAGCGCCTGACAACCCAGCAAAGACTTTTACATTTCAAACAAAGCCTTGATCTTTTTTTGGAACTTGCCTTGGTTTCAGACAAGAGTTTTTAATTCAAGCCCAGCGCCGTATTTTGGGTTTGACTTTGATGCACCCTCTTCAAGCAGGAGGCAAAATAACAGCGTTCACATCCACAAATAGCCCCGGGATGGGTTCCTGCTGCCCGCGGGCGGCGGCTGCGCGGGGCCAGCCCCCGGCACTGGGGGCTCCGACCGCAGCCTGGGGACGTGCTGCTGCCGAGGGGGGCTGGAGACCCCCCCGCGCCGGGGTCAGGGGTTGAGAGAGGAGCTCAAAACCCGATGCACGCTCAGAGCTGTGTGTCTTCCTCCCTCCCGGAGGAGTGGTGCGATGTGGCTCGCGCTGGTCCGTCGGGATGTGCTGTCACGATTCCCAGTGTAATTACAAGGGGTGCTGCCTCGAATTGTGGCCCAGGTTGGGATTCTCAGTGACGTTGCTGGAGGATTGGGCCAAAACTCATGGGAGACGGAGAGATGCCCTGTGTGGGGCTGGGGTGGCTCAGCAGCACGAGGAGGACACAGACTTCCCACCCAGCATCATCTGGAATGTCCTCAGGGCCACAGGGTGGGTGGCAATGTGGGGGGCACCAGAGCCCACTGCCCTCTCTGATCTCTGGGATGTGCCATCACTGCATGGAGCAGCTCTGGGCTCTTCCCCCCCCTCTCCTGGAGACAGGTGTGGCATTACCTGCTGGAACTTGCTCCCACTTGGAGGCATTTGGGCAGAGGAGAGCTGGCAAGGAGCAGGCGGGGCTGTGAGGGAGGATGTGCTCCGGGGGGAACATTGCTCTGAGATCCAAACTCAGTCAGTCTGGGTGACCGTGGGGAACCAGGTACCTGTGCAAGTGGGTAATAAACTGCTCACAGCTCCACAAGATTAATTGTAATAACCATAAATCAGTGCTGGCACCAGGGTCAGACTTGGATTTATGGCCCTGGAGACAGGAATTCCTGTTCTTTATGGAACAAAGCCCTGATCCTGCAGGGCTTTGGGAGCGTGCTGAGTGTTACTGAGGCTGCAGTGTGTGTGTAGGTGCCTGGGGAGTGGGTCCGAGCCCCCCGCGGGGACAGAGCTCAGCCCTGGCAGGGCAGCCTCTCCCCTGCTTGTTCCAGCCAGCACCGGGAAACACCTCCCCAAGGGGCGAGCCAGGATTGCTGCCTCCCACAGCACATCGATCCCGTCATCTCGGTTGAGAATGCCAGCCACGGAGCTGATTAATGCCGGGGTGGGCAAGTGCTGGGTTATTGTTCAGTCTCTCTTCAAGAGGTCGATGGGAAATTTGGCAGTAGCTTTCCAAGTACACACCGTGCACACAGACATTGTCCCCCCAAGGACTGTGTGGGTTTTACACGTGAGTGTGCACAGTGTGGTGGAAATACACACCGGTGCCCAGCACTGACACAGTTGTATTGATGCCTGTGGGAGAGTATTCCCTCCGTCTCTGCCCTGGTGTGACCCTGCAGTGCTGGGGCTGGCTCCAGGCTAATCTGCTCATGCTTTCGTTTCACTCTGATCCTTGCAGGTCCCTTGGCTCAGAGGTGCTGTGTGTGCTCAGGAGGCTGATCCAGCATTCAGGATGGATATTTCCTCCTGTGCAGATGGTGCAGGTCCTTGGGTGTTAATGCTCGGTAGCAGCCGTGACTGAGCTGCTCTCCCCCACCTAATGCAAGGCACGGTGACAGCAGAAAGCACAGACATCTTTGAAGGATGTGCGAGCCTTTGGGGAAATTTGGGCTTGAGGAATTGTGAGATCAGGCCTGGCGAGGTGGTGTGTTATTAGGGAGGTGCTGCTGGGTCATCTCAGGGGTTAGAGCTTTTTTTTTTTTTTTTTTGAGAACCCTAAAATGTTTGCTTTGATAGACCCGCGTCAATGAGTTCTGCTTTAGAGCTACCTGGGGGACATGCCGTGTCCCCTTCCCGGGGGACCGGGCGCTGATGCTCGGAGCGCTGTCGGAGGGGCCGAGGCATCGCGGGGTGGGGATGGAGCTGCAGACGCGAGCTGCCGCTTCCACAGCGGGGGCACCGGGGGCGGGCGGGGGGGGGACCCGCCCGCTCCTCACGAGCCGGGGGCGGCCGGTGGGGACGCGCCCGCTCCCTCCGCGGCCGCTGGGTAGCGCTCGGGGCCGCGCCGTCTCCCCGCCTCCCCGGCTCGGGCTGCCCCCGGCCCCGCCGTTCCCCGCCGCCGCAGCTCACTCCGCCGCCGCGCCGCGCAGGAGGAGCAGCAGCCGCGGCCGGAGCGCGCAGAGGGGTCGGCGCGGCGCCCCCAGCCCGCCCCCCGCGCAGCGCCCGCGGCTCCGAGCGGGACCCCCGCGCCGCCGCCGCACTTTCCTCCCTTCCCCGCGGGGGGGAAAAAAAAAAATCCCCCCCCCGAGCCCCGTCGCCCGCAGCCGCCGAGGAGGGGATGTCCCCAGGCAGGAGCTGAGCTCTGGGGAGGGGCCGCCCCCCGCCCCCAAACTTTTCGCTCGGCCCCGGAGCGGCGGGGACCCGGCCCCCATGGAGCCCGGGCGGGCAGGAGGGGCCGGGGGCGCGGCGCCTTGCGCTTCCCGTCCCCTTCCCTGACGCGGGGCGCAGCGCTCGGGGAGGGGCTCGGCTGCCGGCCCCGCGCCGGATTTGGGGGTCCCGGCTCCGCGCGTCCCCCGGGAAGCTGCCGATGGTGGGGAGCTGCCTGGCGACCGTCCCCAACCCCACGAGGAGCCCTTCAGCCCCGCGCCTTCGCCTCGCCCTGAGCAGCGCTGCTGCGGGGGTCCCTGCGCTGGAGCCGCCCGGATTATAAAGTCGGGGAAGTTGTCCCCCCACAGCCCCCCCAGCCCGCCTCGGCGGAGCCATGGCGCGGCTCCGGAGCTGGGGGCTGCTCTGCTTCGCCGTGCTCGCCCTGCCCGGCCCCCCGGGAGCCGGCGCCCAAGGTAAGGGCATGCGGGGCATGGCGGGAGAGGGACCGCGGAGAGGTGGGGGGGTCTCCGCGCTGCGCCCCTCAACCGAGCGATCTGCCACCCCCGGGCTGGGAGAGCGGTGTGCCAGCCCGGGGGTGGGAGCGAGTCGGCCCCGGAGCTCCGCCCGGGGAGGGCACAGCATCCGTGGTGTTCGCGAAGCCTCCCCGGAGCCGGGACCCGGGGCCCGCCGGTGCTGGGCGCAACGCGGTGGCCGCGGGGGCTCGGGGGGACAAGCGGCGCGGCTCTGCTGTGCCTTCCCCTGCCCCATAACTGCCCCCAAGCTGGGGATGGGGGGAACGTGTTGCTCTGAGCTTGGGGTAGAGACTGAGCTGAACCACCTTCGGGAGGCTGAGCATGCCCGGGGGTAGCGGCGCCCATTTCACCCCCTCCCTTCCGACCCCCGTTGTACCGCGGAACCTGGGGTGCGAGTTTGGGGGGCTCCCAGGGAGCAGTTCATACCATAACGTTGGTCTCGTGGACCTCCAGCCGCTGGTCTGAGGGGGCAGGGGCCTGGGGTTGGGGTGGTTGCACCCCTGTGCCCTGTGGGTGCCCGGGGCTCCCTCTGCACCCCAACAGCCCTTGGGGGCCACGATGCTGCTGGGCAGCGTGAGCCCCTCTCAGCTCCTTGCTCTTGTGGCTTGGGCACGGCACAGGCTGGTTTTAGCTGTTCCACTGCCCCACAGGGATATAAAATCAGTTTGTGGCCCTTTGGGGTGCAGCTGGGGTTCAGAGATGTTGAGGGGCCCTGGAGTCTCCTCCTTGGCAGCGAGGGTCCCCACGGGGCCACAGAGGAGGCTCCCGGCTGGCAGAGCTGCAGCGTGGCCGCCTCCGTCCCTGGACTGAGCGGATCCAGACTGGAAACGGGGGGGGCACAGTGGGGTGCAGCGCTGGGGGTCCTCACCCACGACATTTCTTGCCCTTGTTTGCAGCAGCAAGTGGAGCCAGAAGTCCCCGTGCGCTCCCGTCCTCCCGCTCCCCCCGAGCCTCCCCCAGCACTGCTATAATTTCTCAGTAATTAAGTTCAGAACATAACATCTAAAGCAGCAGTATATTATCCGGGCAGGCCCTGTGTGGGGAGCTCTGAAGGTCTCTTTGATTGATTCACTCCCTTGCCGAGTTTCTCTTCTCTTGGCTGGCGTCTCCGGCTGGCGGGTCCCCTGTGATCCGTTTGTTCCCTGCCTGCAGGACGGGCTCCTGGGGTGACCCAATCTCCTTCCATTTATCTGTGGGGCTCAGGGTATGGCTGTGGGGTGGAGGACATGGGGCTGCTGGTGCTCCAGCCCCTCTGGAAGGGTGGGGAAGGGGCTTTGCTCCGCTCTCCTGGCGCAGGAGCCGATCTTTGCGGCTCCGGCTCTCTGCGGCGCGTGTCACGTCCTCGCGGGTGCTGTGACATTGCTCAGTGCCCGGCCCCGGCGTGGCAGCGGCCACAGACGAGCTGGCTGTGCTGGAGGGATCATTCCCAAAGCCTGGCACGTGCCTGTCTCCCCTGCCGCGGGTGGCACTGGGGATGCACCGGCAGGGTCACCTCCCAGCTGCGATGCCCGTGTGGTGCTGGCACTCTCCGCTGCGCCCCGTTGGGATGGACTGGGTGCTGGGTGATGGAGCTGGGGAGGGGGCAGGGTGTGGGCAGGGCACCTGGCACTGAGCTCTGTCCTCTGGCTTGTTCCCACTGCGGTGGGGCAGGCAGGGCATCCCCGCAGGGCTGGCAGCGAGGGGCAGCAGCGCTTTGTGCCGGGTCTATTGATTCTGGCAGCCAAGGAAAATGGGATCAATAGGGAAGGGAAGGAGGAGATGACGGCGTGAGACCTCCCCGGCCAGGGCGCGGGGGCTGCCCGGGCACGGGGTGAGGCGCTTTAACACCTGCGGTTGGTAAAACAAAGGCCCCTCGCTGCCTCTGAGAGAGGGGATGGAAGTTTAATTACAGCCCGTCTGCGCTGTGTAATTATTAATTACCCATGGCAAAAAATAACTTATTGATTAGGGGCCTGGCGCTAATTACCCGGAGCCCAATGCGGAGCCGGGGAAGGCTCACAGGCAGCGCTGCCCGGGCGGGAGCTGTCGCAGTGCGACCTGTGCCGGGCCTGGAGGGCTGTGCCAGGGCTGGGGGGCACAGGCAGCCCACCCTGCCAGCAAAGGGCCCTTCGGCTGATTAACAAAGCAATAAAGGGCTCCCCAAGAGCTGGGGGGGAACTTGAGGGTCCCCAGCCCCCTCCTCCCTGCTCTTTGCAGGCTTTGTGACCCCCAGGGATGTGGTTTGCCCCCACTCAGTGCTGGGGGGCACAGCCCGGGACCCCCTGCGCTGGCACAGCACCTCTAATGGGATTGAGGAGGCTGTGACCAGTCCCAGGAGGGATTTGGGAGGCTTAAGGTTCCAGACGGGATTTGGGGCAGGGGCCTGCAGTGGGCAGCTTCCATCAAAGAGGCTTATTAGAGGTGGCAGTGGGGGAGTTCCAGCGTCTTCTGTGCCCCACGCATGGAGCTCGGGCACGTCTGCACACACGGAGCCCCACGGGCTGAGCAGGAGGAGGACGAGGACAAGCCCCTGTGGGATGTGCCAGGCTCGTGCCAGGAGTTGGATGATGGGAGCTGGTGGTTCCTCTGTGCCAGTGGCATCAGGGCAGGAGGGGATGGCAGAGTGTGAGGTCTCTGCCAACGCTGGCACGTTTGCTGGTGGCTTCATGCAACGCTCCAGCTCGGGAAGGAGAGTGGCTTTTAGGGGAGAGGAAGGGAAGATTAAAATTTGATGCTGCTTGGGAAGCCATTAGTGCCTGGGCACGGCGATGATGAAATTTTGATGACCTGATAACCGTAAGGGAGGGGGGCTGGTCCCGTCCCAGGCAGCCCATGTCATTGGGCCCCGTCACTGTGCCGGTCCCCAAAGATTTGGGGTGCCAGTGGTCTGCCGAGGGGGAGGACAGGCAGGATGAGAGCTGCCGGTGGGATGGAGGGTGCCTGGGGCTTGGACCCACCTCTGTGGCCTGTGGGGCCGGAGCTGGTGGGCAGGGAGGGCTGGGGATGGCTGTGCAGCTCCTACCCCGGTGCCATCTGGGGACCGGGGTGAGTGACAACATCGGGTGCTGCCCTTAGTGACAGAGACTGGGCTGTGGTGGCATTTCTGCTCGGTGGGAGTGAAGGCAGGAGCGGGAGGAGAGCGGGAAGGAGGGAGCAGGCAGATGCTCGGCTGCTTGAGAGCCTGGGAGAAGGCTGATAATTAAACCGGGAGGAGGGAGCTGGCGGGCTGCGCGGTGAGGGGTGACCCTTCCTCCGCCACTCTGCGAACCGTGTCCTTGTCCCCAGCCTGTGCCCATGGCTGGTTCCTGCCTGGGGACGAGCTCCAGCCACGCACACATTACTGTAGGCCCTACACAAACTGGTTGGGGGTGTGTTGGTGTTCGTAGCAGCAGCGCTGGCAATGCCTGGGGTGAATACAGCCCCGGGGGGCAGCGCTGTGTGGGGGCAGAGCCCTCTGGGTGCCGGGTGGGTGGGTGAGTGGTGGGTGCCCTCCCCTCTGAGCCCTCGTTACCGCCCCGAGCTCGTTAGCAAGTGGCGTGTGGCTGGGTGAAAAACGGCCAGGAATAAATATGCTGCTGTCAGTGGTGATGTGATTGTGCTAACGAAGGGCGAGCCGAGCCCCCGCGGTGCCCGGGGTTGTGCCAGGGCTGGTGGCTCTGGTGCTCTGCTGGTGCCTCAAAGCCTTGGCCTTCCAAGGTGCCCGTGGGGATCCAGCAGCCCTCTGGGGCTGGGATGGCCCAGGGTGGTGGGTACTGATGTAATGGGGTGTCCTGGGAGCTTCTCCTCCAGTGCAGGGGAGCGTTGCATGGAACTGCTGGAAGGGACGCAGGGCCGGGGTCACCCAGAGCGGGTGATGATGCCAGGGACTGCCCTCATCCCTGTGGCTGCTATTCTTTTTTGGGGTTCCCACCCTCCAGAGCCATCCATGGAGAAGGATCCAGACTCTGGATCTGTTCCTGCCACTCTTTGCCCCACCAGCAGGCAGGAATGTGCTGGCAGCAGCTCCCTGCTGGCCCCGCTTGGCATCTCTCACACCCTGGGCATGCTGGAGATGCCACCAGGGTGGGCACTGCCCTCAGCACCTCTCTGTGGGGCTGGGGACCGGCTGTTGGGCTGTGTGTTCCCCCCACCCTGCTTCCAGGGATACTTTGGGGGTACATCCTGCACCTCTCCCCTACTGGTGCTTCACCTTCAAGCCCCTCGTCCCAGCCTGAGTCCCACCACCTGCCTGTGCCCAGGGCAGGCAGTGGCCCCCTTGACGGCCTCCTCCCCTTGCCCCTAGCCCCGGGGGTGCAGGAATGCCTGCCTGGAAAGCCATGCCGGGCTCGGGTTGCCTGGGAACTGGGAAACCTGATCCCTGGGAACGGGGCCGAGGGCAGGGGACATTCCTGGGCTGCAGCTGGTCCCCAACCCCCTTTGTCTTCCTGCTCTGATGGGGCCCCCAGGAATGGAGACTTGGGGCGTGGGGGGCTCTCAGCCTCAAGCAGGACCATCCCTGGGGATACCGTGACTGGATGCTCTGGGGTGACACCTCCCTGTGTGGATCGATCGTTGTCACCACCGTGGGCTGGGGAAGGGGACCCAGGCCAGGTTGGACAGGGCTTGGAGCAACCTGGGCTGGTGGAAGGTGTCCCTGACTGTGGCAGGGGGATGGGACAAGATGAGCTTTAAGGTCCCTTCCAACCCAAACCGGTCCAGGATTCTGTGGAAAGCCCTGAGCACTGGGACCAGCTGCCACCGCGTGCCAGCAGCTGGGCATCCCGGCTGGCCGTGGGGATGGCACGGTGGCAATTTCAGGAATGCTGGGGTCCCCTGTGCTGAAGCCACCCACCCTCCCTCCCTGCCAGCCGTCATTGTCCCTGTCACCCACCTCGGTGTGTGGCAGCTCCAGGCCAGCTGTCCTGAGCATTCTGGGAGCTTCCCTCCACCCCAGGCAGCTGAGGGGAAACTGAGGCACTGGGTGGTGGTGGGTGCAGGGGGAGAGGGACCACAGCTGGTGTCCTGGTGGCAGTGGGTACAGTGGGAAGGGGACCCTGGCATGGTGCCAGCTGGTGTCCCCCTTAGTGCCCACGTTAGTGGCTCTGTCAGCTCCCCTCCATCCCTCCCTGGCCCTGTGGAGGTGCCGAGGCCCCGGGTGCAGGGAGTTCTTGATGAGTTTGACCATTAGTGGAAGAAGCCGCCGAGCTAATTTTAGCCGTGGTGGTTTAATTGCTTTCTGCACTGCTGGGTGAGCCACAACCTGCGAGTCCTCGGCTGTAACCTTGAGCCCTCCCGGCTCCCTGCACAGCCGTGCCGGGTCCCGCCAGGGCAGGGAGCAGCGCGGGGTGGGAGCGGGAGTGCTGCTCCCTGGAGGAGTTTCTCTAGGATGTTGGGATCTGTTTGTGTAGCCGGGAGGGGTTGGGGTGCCTGGCAAAGTCCTTCTACCCCGGCTTGCTGCACGGGTGCCCCTTGTGTGTCATGGAGAGTGAGGGCACGTGTGATGTGGAGGGACTATGGCTGTCCCCCTGAGGCCAGCAGGTCACCCCGGCTGTGGGGTTGCAGATCCCTGTGCTTGCAGTGGTGGGTCTCCTTCATCAACATGACAAAGGGAAATGCTGGATTTGGACCCCCTTAAATGGGAATTGCGGGATCCAGAGGGCATTTCCCCGGGGCAAGAGCAGGGCTGGGTACCCACGTGTTCTCCGTCCCCTGTCGGCAGGGCTGGGATGTGTTACCGGGATGGCTGGAGGAGCCTGTCCCTCTGCCCCCGTCCTGCTGGGCCACCTCCCAAGCACATCCTGGTTCACTGAGTGAGGAATCAGAGCTGAATCTGGGGCACAGCTCGGGCATTACTGGGGTTTTATGGGGACATGGCTGTTCCTTTTGGGAGCCTGTGTCCCCCAGCGGGGAGCAGTCGAGTGCCGGGCTCTGTGTGTGGCTGTTCCCATGGGTCTCTGCATGGTGGATGCTCAGTGCTTCTCCTCCTCTTCCTCCCTGCCTGGGCTTGGGAGTCAGAACGAGAGCCTGGGGGTGCACGGAGGAGTCCTGCGTGGACCTGGCGTTCCCTGAAGGGCTGGTTGGGGATGCAGCTGGGTGCGGACACGCTGCCGGCTCCCGGCCCAGCGTGGGGCCGGGCTGGAGGGGGCTGGGACCGGCGGACACAAAAGCTCTGGTTTCAGCAACCCGCCTCCTGCATGCCTGAAAACAGCTGATGGCCGTGAAGGGGGATGAAATGGGATTAGCTGCTGTTTCCAAAGGGAGCACGTCCTGCCGAGCTGGACAATGCTCCTGCTGTGCCCCCGCATCCCGCCACAGCCCTGCCCAGGGGGGCTCGGCGCTGGCTCCCCGGGCTTGGGGTGCTGCCTCCTGCCCTGGCTGTCCCCAGGGGGCCTTGGGGTCTGCTGAGCCCCCTGTGCTCCAGCACTGGGTGCTGCACTGGCTCCCGGGGGTCCTGGAGACCCTGGGGTGGGGTGGGAGCTTCTACCTGCCCTGCAGGAGCCCCGAGGGGTCGTGACTGGGTTTCCCACCCTGCAGCAGCACCGAGCAGCTCTCAGGGAACACCTTGGGGTGGCAGGAGCTCGGGGCTGTCCCACCCCGGCGAGCAGTGACACTGGGTGCCCAGTCTGGAGCCCCGCAGCCAAAATGGAGCAGGGAAGCTCACGGCCCAAGGGGTTTTGCAGGGTGGGCACCTCTGCCTTGGCACCCCCCCTCAGTGCCAGGGACAGGGCACAATGGGGACCCGCGGCGTGTCCCGGGGTGGGAGCCACACGTGGCCCCATCTGCGGCGCTGCCGGGGCGTGCGGCGCCGTGCTCGGTGGAGTGAGCTGATGTTTATTTTGATAATGAGTTCTCAATGCGTTCACGAACTAATAAAATCAACTCATTAGGGTGGGATGCTTAATTCCGAGCTCTGCCGTTGGGAGAGACCTCCCTGCCGGCTGAGCACCGGGAAGGGCTCAGCACCCGGCTCCTGCCTGCGTGTGAGGGGAGGGAGGTGATGGGTGCCTTCATCACCTTGTTTTCTCTGTTTTCCTCAGTTGTGGGGTGGGAAGAGAGGCTGTGGGGGCAGCGGGGCTGTGCAGTGGAGGGTGGAAGCAAGGCACGTGCTGGGAGCAGGGCAGGGAGCTGCCACAGCCCTTCACCCGGGGCGCTGGGGGAGTCTCTGCTCGCTTGGCTTCTCCCCATAAGCTCCACGTCAGGCTGGAATCGCTGGCGCGGTGTCGGCTGGAAAAGCCCCTCTGGCTGGGAGAGCCACAAGTGTGTGAATTAATGCAATGACCAGAGTTTGCTGCTCTGCCCTGGAAATTCAGGGCTGGCTGGGAGGGGGGGGGAGTGCGGGCTGCCAGTTATTCCCGTTCCCCACCCGTGAACAGGGACGTCTGCGAAGGAAACGCTTTGGAAAAAGCTTTTTCCGAGGAAAACTCATGTTTGCTGTCATGCTACAGCTATTTATGTTTCAAGTGAGCAATGCAATGACTAATTAATACTTAGAAAAGAGGATGTCTGGGCAACACCCCAGTAAATGGGCGAGTGCCCAGTGCCCGCTGGCTCGGGGCCGTGCCACGGGGAGGGGGGTCGTGGCCACCAGTGCCTTCGTCCCGCCTGGCATGGGGAGGGCAGGAGCTGGCAGAGTATTTTCCATCCCACGGGGCTGGCGACTCAATTGCGTCAGTGCCCTGGGAAGGGCTCAGTGGGGTTTTTCTTGTGGTTTCTCTCTTCTGTTTTTCTTTCCCCGCCGTGTTTTTTCGGTTGGGAAATGCTGCCTTGTTGGGATTCTCGTGGCGAGCCCGGGAAGCGGCTGTTGTCTGTCTGTCTGTCCGTCTGCTGAGCATCCTGAGGGGCTGGGTGATGGGGGACACGGGTGCCACTTGCTGAAGGGACATCCCAGGCGCTGTTGGGGCTCCTACAGGGCAGGTCTGTGGTGGCTTTGCTTCCCCACCCCTCCTTGGCCGCCGTGGCCCCGGGAGCTGCCACAGCACAGGGCTGTGGTTGCCTTCCAGGAATTCCTGGAGGGTACACTCAGCATGTTCCATGGGGCTAAATCCAGCCCTGAGCTGTATGTACTGTGCCACACTGCCCTGGGCTTCTGTGTCACCCATCCCACCCAGTGCTGGGACCACCCTGGGGTTGGGATCTGGGCTGTTAGGACCCTCACCCTTCTTGGCAGCGGGGTGTGGAGCCGGTTCCTGCCAAATCCATGTGGGGAAGCTCTGGTCTTGGCTGCAAAACCATTGGGAACAGGGCTGGGAAGGGCTGAGGTGCAGGGAGGGGGATGTGTGCTGATGCCCTCTCCTGCCCAGAGGGTCTGGCTGGTGGCTGTTGGGGGGTCTGGAGGTGATGTCCATCGATCCTTCCCTTCCTCAGTGTTTTGGAGTCTCTCCTGGGGAATTCAGCCCCAGGATCCGGCCCCTCTAATAGCGTTGAGTCACTCTCTGGGTGTCTGTGACTCACAGCAGTGACCCAGATACGGCGGAGCCGCGTAATCGTGGCCTTCCCAGGATTGCTGCCGTCGGAAGGAGTTTGCTGGGGAAGAGTTTTGGCCAGAGCCTGGAGCTTGTTAAACATCCCCAGCTGGGCTCAGGGCTGTGCCCTGCATGGGGACAGGCTCAGCAGGGCAATGCCCAGCTGTGCCACACAGAGCTGAGCAACTCTGGGGACTTATCCCCAGGCTGGGGGGGCTCCTGTCCCTTCGGGAACATCTGTGCATGGTCCCTTTGCTGTGGGTCCCTTCCAGCTCCTGGCAGCTCCGTGTGTTTGGGTTTGGAGCTCCGTGCCTTGGGCCCAGGACTGGGGCCGTGCTCCCGGGGTCCATGTCGTCAGAGCCGGGTGTGGGGGTCCGTGGGGGCTGCCCGGTGCCTCGGAGCACAAAGCTCAGCTTGTCGGCCCCCTGGGCTCAGGGCTGGGGACACACAACGGGGCCGTGTGTGAGTGTCTGTTTGGGGTTTCCCGTGAGGGAAATGTTGGTTTTTCCAGCGGCAGGGACGGGCAGGCACACAGTCCTGCTCTGTTCCCAGCTGTGGGGCTGAATAAGTCGCTGTTTCCCAGCCAGGGATGATGTTTCTCCATCAGCTCTGGGAACATCTCAACCCTTACCTGGCCCACGTTGGCACTGGGGTACACCTGGCTGGGTGCCACAGGGGCTGGGTGCCGAGGGCTGTCCTGGGCTGTGGTCCATGGGAATCCTGAGGGGATAATGCTGGCACGGCCCTGGCTCTGCCACAGTGGGCAGAGGAGGGTCTGTCACCAGTTTTGGGACCCTCTGATGGCTGGGGGGATGTGCTGGGGGTTGTGTTGTATCTGGAGGAGAGTTTTCCAGGATGAGAGAATGGCATTGTGTCCAACACTGCTGCTGGGAGAAGAGAGGTCCTGAGCATCTTTCCCACCCCCCTTATCCTGGGGGAGCTGGGCTCCCCCCTCCCCATGTCCCCCATCCCTGAGGGGGTTCATCCGGGCATGGCGAGGCTGCCTGTGGCCCACTGAGCCCGCCGAGAGCCCCGGCTGTGGAAGAGGAGCTTGTTATGGAGCCATCCTGCTTTTAATTAACAAATTAAAATCCTAGTTAACAATCCAGCCCCAGGGCTGTTGGAGGCTGGGAGAAGCTGGAGCGTTTGTTATGGAAACAGCAGTTAATTAACAAATAAATAAATAAGTGTGGGCCTGGAGACAGATGTGGGAGGAGGAAGGGGAGATAGCAGCGTGGTCAGGGTGTCCCACTGGCCTGGCCTGGCGGGATGCAGTGAGGGAGGAGGATGTCCGTCTATCCGTCTGTTTGTCCTGGGGGCTGCCATGGCCCTGGAGGGCAACTCACTGCCCGTGAGGGGCTCGTGCTGGCAGTGCCAGGGCAGATCCATCCCTGTACTGTGCCAGGGCCGCCTTGGCTGGGTTTGGGGCTCCTGGTCTCTGCCTGGGCTTTCCCTGAGTGCCGCTGGCTCTGGAAATCACACCCGCTGCCTCTTCCCCCACCCCGAGGCCGGGAAGCGCCGCGGGAGATCTCCAGTGGAGATGGATGAGGTGTGACACTGGCAAAACTGCTGTGCAGTCTGCAGGTGACACCAGTGCCATGCTGGGGGCTGTGGGAGGAGGGGGGACATCGTCGGAGGGGTATCATTCCAGGGGCATCGCTCGGGGGCTGCTCCTGCATCCCTATGGCAGGGACTGCTGCAGTCCCACTGGCATCACCTTTGCCCTGGGATGGGGCTGTATGGGAGGATTTGGGAAGCCCCCCTGAGCTGGGTGCTGAGGCTGTGGTCCTCCCTGCTGTGCCCTGCACTGGTCAGTTTGGATTAGCCACAGGGATGTCACAAGGAGCCCCGAGCAGTGTCTGCTGCCAGCGGGGATTATCGCTGTGGGTGGGTGGTGGGTGCTGATGGGGCAGTGCCAGGGTTTGGGGTCACTGTGCTGCTCCCTCAGGTGCTGTGGTGTCACCTGCAGGTCTCACTGCCCCTGCTACAGGCAGGGGTGACTGTGGGGACTGACATGGGAACGAGACCTTCTGCCAATGATTTGGGAAGGGGTGGCTGTTGGGACCAATGTGGGGACATGACCCACTGCCAATGTGAGAACATGGCTGGCTGCAGGGACTGATGTGGGGACATGACCCCTGTGTCAGCCCACTCCAGGGCCCTGCAGGGTTTTTGCAGGGGTGAGGAGGGGGCAGAGCCCACATCCCTCCTGCAGCTTCACCTTTCCAGAGGCTTAAGGGTGGGGAAATCAGTTTAAGTGCCATCTCTGCAAATCCTGCGGCGTCACACGGGCAGGAGCCGTGCTCCACTGAGCAGCTCCTCCAGGTCTGCTCTCCCTCAGCCTCCCACCTAATCCAGTTACCACACCTCTGCAATCGGCTTATGGCTTGTAGGAAACCCCAAATCCCCTCCGAGGGAGGTGCAGGGAGCAGGGCAGCAGTGGCAGAGCTGTGGGTTCTGCTGGGCTCAGCCCAGCTCCTCACTGGGGTGGCAGTGGCTGGCTATGGCTCCCCCCTTTGCCAGCCCTCCTGGGGTAACGGGCACATGTGCTTGCCCCCTTGCTGAGACGTGTCCCCATGTCTCCAGGGCTCTCCCACCACCCAGAAAACCTTTTTCCTATGTGAGGGAATTGCTAAAGCAGTTGCACGAGGAAGCAGAGGGTGGGATGGAGGTGAGGTGCCTGTGTCCAGCTGCGTCCCTCCAGGTGGGCAGGAGCTGACACCTGAGCCCAAGGGCCAGTGTTCCCATGGCCAGCAGCCCTCCTGCTGCCCGTGCCCCTTCCCCATGGCAGGGCAGCAGCTCCCCGTGCTGTGAGCAGCCCGACAGGCTCTGCAGGAGGCGTTGGAGCAAGGAGGGATGTGTTTGGCAGCAAGGTCGACGTGGGGCACGTGCGGGCAGCAGACGGCTGGAGGGCACCGGGTGCCTCCCAGCTCTTCCCTCCAGGGCTGCAGTGGTGCCTGGTCATGGGCAGGATGGGCACAGCACCTGGCACAGCTCCAGGGCTTGCTGCTGCAGGGATGTGGCTGCTGTGAGATGCTCCTGCATCCCTCAACACCGGCAGCGCATCCCTGCTCCGGCAGCGGCTCGGGGCCGTGGCCCCTCTTATGGACACAAAGGTGGTTTTATTCCCGTGATCCCAGTGGGATTGGAGCTGAGCAAGGGAGGTGTTCCAGGCTGCTCTGTCTTGGCTGAAAACCGTCTTAGCTCTGAGGAGCAGCAGCTCCTTTTTGATGTGCCTCCCTCTGCAAACCCGTGTGTCTCCTCACTGCTTCAGGCTTAGCTTGGACTGTGGTGGTGTGGGAGGATCCCAGCCCGAGCCCCCCGTGCCTGTCTCATCCAGAACCCCCCGTGCCTGTCTCATCCAGACCCCCTTGTGCCTGTCTCACACCAGCAGGGAGGCAGAGCTGGCTCTGCCAAGAAGGAAAATCACATCCAGCACTGGGTTTTCTGCATGGCAAAGGAGAGGGCTGGAATTAGCAGCCCCAGTGGCCATAGAGCACCATGTCTGAGTCCCTCACTGACCCAGCTCACTTTTACTGCCTGAGAATCCTGTGGAATTGGCAGCTTGGAGGGGAGGGCTGGGGCTGGGGACTACTGTGGCCCCACTGGGCTCCCCGGGACGGATCGGGGCTGTGGCCGGGATGGATGGAGGCGTGTGTGGGGCAGGGGCTGCCCTGGGGTGGCACTGTGGGACATGTGGGTCCTCACCATCATCCTGGTGTTGCACCTGCCCTTGGGAAAGAGCAGCACTCGGAGAAGGTGCTGTGTGGGTGGGGAGAGGGAACACCTGGTGGGACAGGAATGGGGGACCGGGCTGGGGGACTGGAGGGACGATGCTCTCACACGTGCTGCAGCACTGGAGCACTGTGAGCTCACAGGTCCGAGAGCATCACCCTCAGCTGACCCTCCAAAAGCTGTGCCACGACCCTGCTGCCTTCCCGTGCCCCCAGCTCTGGCAGGAGAGTTTTCCACCGTTGCTCTCACAGCCTCGGAGCACCAAACCCCTCCTAAATAATTCAGGCAGGCGAGTGCCGTCCGCGGGGGCCGCGGATAAACGCGGTAAACGGCTGAGAAATGGAGCGTGTCCCTCGGGAGCCACCTCCTCAGCGGGTGGCCGGGCCCCTCTCCTCCCTCCCGGCCCAGGTGGTGATTCCAGGCCGGCACAGGTAGAGGCGCCGGGGAGGAGGAGCCGGAGCAGAGCTGCCGAGTCCACTGGAGCATTGGGAATTGCATTTCACGGCTGGGCGGGCCGGGATACCAACCCGGCCCCGTGCGCCGGGCACTCGGAGAGGAGATAAGATTTGATTAAGAAGGCTGCTATTAATTTATGGCAAGTACACTCACGGCAGTGGAGAGGTTGCTTTTAATTAATAGCCAGAAGGAGAGTTTTAAAGCTCTCGGTCTCAGTGGGGGGAGAAGGGAGGGAGGGCAAAGCGGGGAAGGAAGGGAACAAAGTAAGTTGGGAGGATTAATGGTCACATCTGCAATTATAAGTCTTTTTCTTAGTAAAAAGGGAAAAAAACCCACATCAAAAGACGTGCCATGGGTGGGGGTGTGCGGGGCGGCCGGGCTGATCCATAGGGATGAGGTGGTTGGGATTGTGCCAGGTTGCTCTGTGTGCCAGGAGGGAATGGGGCTGCCCCATGGCACCAGCCCAGCCTGGGGGGAGCAAGGGACAGCTGTGTGTCCTTGTGCCTGGTCCTCTTCCAGCCCTCTCTGCTGGGATCAGGACTGAGGGCTGAGGCTGGGATAGATTTCATGGAAGAAATTCTTGGCTGTGAATGTGGGGAGGCCCTGGCACAGGTTGCCCAGAGAAGCTGTGGCTGCCCCATCCCTGGAAGTGTCCAAGGCCAGGTTGGATGGGGCTTGGAGCAACCTGGGCTAGTGGAAGGTATCTCTGCCCATGGAGTTGGAATGAGATGAGTTTATAGGTCCCTCCCGACCCAAACCAGTCTGGGATTCCATGACTCTGTGACTTTGGCTCTGGTGGGTGGTGGGATGAGGAGGATGGAGCCGTCCTGCCCTGCTGCCAGCCCGCTGTGAGCCCCACGGAGGCTCAGGTTGCTTTGTACCGGCTCAGGTGTTGCGAGGAGGGCGAGCGGGCTCACTGAGGTGCCCACTCCATGTCAACCCCTGCTTGGCTCTGTCCTTGGCACCCCCAGACGGTGCCTTGGTCCCCCCCAGTCCTCCCCGCTCGGCGTCACATCGCGCTCCGCGGCTCCCCAGGTGCCGCAAGCACTCGGAATTTCAATTCCGTGTTTGCTTTTTATGAAGGGGATGGAGCCTTGTCTCAGGAATACTAATGGCTCCGGCGGTGTCGGGGAGCGCCGCTAATCCCCCTGCACCTGCCACCGACCCCGGGGGGACACCGTGGGGCTACACTGTGGGGGGACACCGTGGGGGGACACCGAGAGCGCCGTGGCCGTGCCGGGGCGTTGTGGTGGCTCCGTGCCCTCAGTGCCTGTGGGGACATGTCATTTAATCAACCCAGTGGCTTTACCAGCATCCACTGAAAAATTGATGCTTCCCAACCGCAGGCTGGCATCCGACAAGCAGGGGATGTGACTCCCTGGGCAGGGACACGGCCCTGGGGATTCATCTTGCCGAGGTGGCCTCAGCGGGGACCACCGTGTCCCCAGCACCCCTTGGCCAGGGTGGATCCCCTGGGGGCACCTCTCCTCACACCCAGCCGAGGCTGTGACCCCACCGGGGTGCTCGGGGACATTGAGGTCCCCCGTGGGTGCTGTATTTGGGGGCCATGGGTTGCCCCCGTGATGTTCCCCCCTCCCAGCCCCCCGGATGCGGAGCGGCTGCCGCGGCGCCGGGGAGCTGCGCCGGGAATATGTTCCACAAATGAATAATAAAAACAAAGGAAAATTACCCTCTTATTGAAACTCGTTTTATGAATAAAACAATTATTCTGGTAATTGAAAAAATGTGTCGTTAAATTAAATGCAGTGGTTCCTATTAAAATTTTAGTGGATTTCTTCTTCTCCTGTGTTTCTTTTTCCCCCTCTCTCCTTCCCTCCCTCCCTCCTGCCTCCGCTGGCGGCTAAAGGCTGGTAATTATAGCGGAGGGTTTCGTTTTCTCTTTATTGTTTTTTAATCTCTTCGTGCTGCGGAGCCAGCGAGAGTCTGATGCCGAAGAGATTTAGCTCCATCTCCCTGTTCCGGGGGGGCTAGAGCGGGAGGTTGGTCCTTGGCAGTGCCAGGTGGTTGTGCCAGTGCTCCCGAAGGGCTGGCACCCTCCTTTCCAGGCTGCCATCCTCCTTTTTGGGTGGTGGTGCCCTGAGAAGGATGGGGTAGCCCTGGGAAGTTTTGATGGGAGCAGGGAGATGGCTCTGTCCCCTCTTCTGTGGTCCAGGAGTGTGGACAGCAGAGTGGTCCCTTCCCAGGATTGCACCAGCCACATCCTGGTGAGACCAGAGAGGGGCTGTTGGGAAGGAGAGAGGTGATGGTACTGTGTTCCCCGAGGCAGGTGCTGGTCCTTGGTGTTGGTTGGGCTCCATGGGGCGCCTGGAGCCTGCAGGTACAGGTGGGCTGGATTCAGGGCATCCCACTGGTGCTGGTGGGCATCGGCCCAGTTGGGATGCCCAGCACATCCCACTGATTCACGGGAATTAGCAGGAATGGGCACTGGACTGATCAGTGAGCCAGCTGGGAGTGGAGCAGTTGGATGTCACCCCTGTCCCTAAGGGGCAGCGGGGGGTGACCCTGTGCAGAACACAGGCAGGGAGGGGGACTCTGCTGTCCCCGGGATCGTGGTGCCAGGCAGGAGGGGACTTGGGTGTCCCATGAGCTGCTGGTGTTTCAGGGGTGACCAGAGGGACTTGTGGAGTGGGATCTCATACCTCCATCCCCATCTCGTCTCTGTGGGGGGTGAAAGGAGGGGCTGCACCCTCCTTCTCCCCCCTGCCAGCAGCTGCTGGGCAGAGCCCTGCCCTTGGCAGGCATTCCGGGATTCCTCCAGGCTTAAAACTCCCCATTCCCTGCCATCAAGGGGGATTTGAGGCTGGGGAGAGGGGAGCTTAGTTCCCAGCTCACCCATTACGCCCGGGAATTAGGATCCATTACTGCTCTTTCGGGGGCCCTGCCCTACATCTGTGCCTGCTCTGGCACTAATGCCCGGGGCTCAGCCCTGGCTCCGCCGGCCCTGATGTAACTAAAGTGCAGGGGCCAAGATTGTGATCCCATTAGGCAGGATTAGTGCCGTGCCAGGGCCTGGCATTAAAATGTCATCAGCAGGGGAGGGAGAGAGCTGGGGTCGTCCCTGTCCCCCTTCCCGGTTGGCAGCTCTTGGAATCCCCTCCGTCCCCACCGGCAGCTCGGCTCAGCTGCAGGGTCACCAGTGTGGGCAGGGTGGGGATGAAGCAGTTTGGTGCTTTCTGCATGGAGGGGACTGTGTTGGGCTGGCACAGCGTGGCAGGACGTGGCAGGACGTGGCACAGTCCGGCGGCTCCAGGAGCCCCGCACCGTCCCGTGCCGCCGGCAGATGTGCAGATGTTGCCGGAGACGCCCCTCGCTGCCGCCTGTGTTTGGAAAGTGATGAATTTCTGCACCAACTAATTAGCCTCTAATTAGCAAGCGGAGTGTAAACAGCCACAACAGATGGGGGAGAGGCGGAATGAGCAGTAATGACCCTCCGTTTGGGGGGGGATGTGGCTGTCACCCACCGGGAACCCTCCCATTGGGTCCAGGATGGGGGAATGGCAGCCCCTGTCCGTGCTGGCTCCGTGGTGAGGTGGTGAGCACCCCACACACCCTGGATGTGGTGGTGCCATCACCTGTAGTGGATGGTGGGAGAGAGGAGCTGTCCCCAGGGAGCAGAGCTGGGATGCCCAGTGCTGCCAGAGAGCAGAGGGAAACTGAGGCAGGGGGCTGCAGGAGGGACTGGGGGTAGGGGGGCAGCGCTGCTCCCACCCTTCTCCCCTCTGAGAGCTGGTGGGCAGGGGAACACCAGGAACACCTGGTCTTGTTCCTGGAGGCCTCTCTGGAGACGTTGGCACTAAACCAGCTGCATTCCCTTCCCTGGGGTCCTCCTCTCCTGCCACCCTCAGCACTGGGCTGGGGTCCCTGCAGGGGCACAGGGCTCCCAGAATGATGAGGATTTCACACCCAGAGCTCGGTGCCGCCTTCACCCCTTGGAAGAGACACCGGGGACCCCCATCCCGGCTGTCCCCTGCCGTGCTTGGGGTGGGGTTGACTCCCTGGGTGCGGGGCGGCCGCCGTGACCTTCGCAGGCGGATCAGCCCGGCACGATCAATACGGAATTAGGAGCCGCCTCTCCTCCTCTGCGCCGTTTTTCACCCCTTAATGCAGAACAGATGGCTCGGGCGCTTCAAAGCGCGATGAGCCTTAGCTGCTTAAAATCAAATTAGGATGTATGCAAACGGCGGGCAGGCCCAGGGGAAGGTGTGCCAGGAGCACCCTGCTTCCCAAACGCTTCCCAAACACCTCCCAAACGCCTCCAGGACACCTCCCAGATGCCTCCCAGGTGCTGGGTGCTAGCTCAGTGTGGGGGATGCACTGAGCACACCAGGTCTCAGACCCACAGTGCCATTGGAGCGCTTGGCCAGACGCTGCCAGCACAGCCCTGGGCTCCCGTGGGACCACTGGGGACCACCAGTCCCTGGGGATCAGCCTGTTGTGCCGTGCTTGGATCCTTGCTGGAGCAATGCATCAACTGCATCGCGTCCAGTGGACCCCAGTCTGGTCCGTGGCTCATTTACTGGTTTCATGCAGGAGGTGTTTGGATGCAGAGCTGTCACCTGGCTGTGCCAGGTCCCCATCTGGGCGCTGCCGTAATCCCAAAGGCTCCATCCCGACGTGGGCGAAGCCCCGACCTTGCAGGTCAAGCTCCTGCCAGGCCGTGGTGGGGACACGTGTGCCCACCCCCGCACACGCGTGCACAGGGACACGGATCCTGCACTGGGCTGTTCCCGTGGGCCTGGCTTGCTCTGCCCAGCAGCACACGTGTGCCCACTCCTTGGGCACCCCGAAAGCCGCAGCGCAGCTGCCACGAGCTCTCTGGACTGGGGAACCACATAGCCATGGGACAGGGGGCACAGACAGTGCTGCCAAACCCCACAGCCAGGGCCCTGAGCTGCCATGGTGCCACTGGGCACCACTCTGCCCCTGTGCCCTCTGGGCCATGCTGGGCTGCTCTGGGGTTCAGCCCTAGTGCCCCACACCAGCTTTGTGTGGTGCCCTGATGCTCCAGTGTCCGGATCCAGCCTGGACCTGAGGCAGGGACACTGGGATGAGGGCTGCCTGCTCCAGCCAGCACTGCTGAAGGTCAGAGAGGAGGATTAAATTAACGAGCCACAAGCTGCTGCTTCCCTTCCTAATGACTTGCCTGGCATCCAGCACCACTGTGCCCACCTCTTTGCCAGGCAGGACAGGGTGTAAATCCAGTGGGCATTTCCATGTGGGTACAGCGAGGCAGGTGTGCAGGAGCCGGGATCCCTGTGAGGAGAGGGACCCCCCGTGCAGGTCTGGGGGTGTCTGGGTGCCTCTGAGCTCCTGCACACTCTTGGCACCCCCCAGGGTGGTGGGGCACTGGAGTGGGCTGAGCCCACAGTGCAGAGATCCGTGGCAGGAATTCAGCTCTCGCAGACAAGAAAGCGAAGCCCTACCCCAAAGAAAAAACTCGAAGCCGTGATTGAACGTGCACTTGAAAGCTGCTGGGGAATATGAATGTGCCTTTGAAGTAAAAGGGCTTCCATTTGTTAAGCAGAAAATGGAGCTGTGTGGTTCGATTTATAGTTTTACTTAGCAAATAAAACAGGAGAGGAGTAAGTGGTTCTGCCTCGCTCCGCTCCCAGCCCCTCCGCCCCTTCACCCCCCGAGTTAAAAGCTTGGTGCTTCGGAGATGCTACAAAGGCAGCCAGGAATAAAGCAAAGGAGCAGCTCAGATAAACCCACAGTGGGCTGAGCCCTCGTCCATGGGCTTGTGGAATGGCTTGGGGGGGGGTCAAGGGCCAGGGCAGGGGGGCAGGGAGGGGGCTGCCGGGTTATGGTTATGCCCAAAGAACCATGGAATGGTTTGGGTTGGAAGGGACCCTAAAGATCATCTCATCCCACTCCCTGCCAAGGGCAGGGACTCCAGTGAGGAGCGGTCCTGGTGGGATGTGGGGCTGGTGGGATGTGGGGCTGGCGTGTCCCTCACCCCTGTCCCTCCTCTCTCCACAGACGATGTCTCCCCGTACTTCAAGACGGAGCCGGTGCGGAGCCAAGTGCACCTGGAGGGGAACAGGCTGGTCCTGACGTGCATGGCCGAGGGCAGCTGGCCCCTTGAGTTCAAGTGGCTGCACAACAGCCAGGAGCTCACCAAGTTCTCCCTGGAATACCGGTGAGTCTGGAAAGGGTGGTCAGGCATTGAAACGGGCTGCCCAGGGAGGTGGGGGAGTCCCCACCCCTGGAGGTGTCCAAGGAAGGACTGGACATGGCACTCAGTGCTCTGGGCTGGGGGACAAGGTGGGCATTGGGCACAGGGTGGACTCGGTCTTGGAGGTGTTTTCCAACCTGAATGATCGTGGGACTCTGAGTCCTCACTGATGCTGCCTGTGGTGAATCCCACCTGGCACACCGTGGGACCTGCCAGGGCTGCCATCCCGGGAGGCAGCACAGAGGCAGCAGTTGGCAGTTCAGGAGCTGCTGGCTCTGTTTGGAGAGCAAATGGGGAATTTAAGCAGGTCAACACCGGGGAGGAGGTGTTTGCACAAGCGGATTAACACCTTAACACTGGGCTGGGGATCACAGCCAGCTCATGGCTCCCTGGGAACAGCTAGACCAGGGAAGGGGCAAGACAGGGTGGCAGGAGAAAGTGCCGAGATCCAGGCATCCAGCCCCGTGTGCCAACTAATCCCGCCTCAACTCCAGCCCCTTGGAGCTGGCTTTTAAATCAAGGCGGGCACCTCTTGCCGTCTCTTCTGAGTGCGTGTGTCATCCTCTCTGTTTTAATCAATAATTCAGGTCGAGAAAAGCCATTCCCCCTTTAAAGGCATCGAATCCAAAGGCTTCGTGTTGCTGTAGCAACGCGGGGCTGCTCCGGGATGCCAGGAACAGAGACAGTGTGGCTGGGTGACATCCCCTCCCCAGCACGGTGCCGTGGTGGGATCCTGGAGCCCTGGCTGTCCCTGGGGACCTTGGGGGCTGGCCCCCCCTAAGCCATGGTCTGTCATGGCCCCGATGCCCCCAGCTCAGTGCTGGGTGTTGGCACCAGTGCCGGATGCCTGGTGGGATGGGCCCCTTGTCCCCAGCTCTGGTGTGGAAGCTCAGAGACCTCTTGAGCTCCACAATTCCCACAGCTCTCACCTGTCAGGAGTGACAGCTCATTCCCAGGCAGGACAAAGGTGCAGGATCCCGTCCCTGGGCTCTTCCCTGTCGGGTTTGGGGGAGCGAGTTGGGGCACCTGGGGGGCACCTCCAAACCCGGAATGGGGACTTCTGACTTCCTTTCCTGGATTTCTCCTGGGTTTGATCCGTGCCTCAGTTTACCCTTCTGTAGGAAAGGGGCCAGCACTGGTGTTTGCTCTGGGATGCTGGGCAGCTCCACATCCCTGCATCCCTGCTCCAAGGTGACTCCCTTCCCCCCGGAGCCCCTGGCCCCCGCCTCCAGCTCCAGCATCCAGCCAGAAAGGATTAGGGAAGGAAGCGAGAAAACAAACAAACACGCGGGGAAAACCCAAACAAACCCAGCGCAGCAAATGAAGCAAAGAGCTGCCGTGCAAATCCCTGCCTGGCTCCGAGGAACCTGCCGGCATCCCTGTGCTCTGCCCGCGGCTCCGTGGGGATTTGGAGTGTAGAGACGAGTGTTTGGCTGTCTTGCCTGGCATTGGAGGCTGCTGGTGAGAAAGCAAAGGACCAAAATTAGTTATGATGGGCAGAAATTGAATTTTAATAGAGCTGTCGGTGGCGTGGAGCCAGCCCGCTCAGGCAGTGGGAAGGTTGTAATTAAAAGTTAACGAGTTTAGAAACAGAGTAATCCTTGGAGAGGGGAGGGCTGGTGCTGATGGCCAGGGAGGCTCGGGGATGCTCCAGGCCATGTGGGGTCAGGAATGGTGGTGGTGTGGGTGAAGGACACAGGGTGCAGCCAGTCCCTCCCAGCTTGGTGCTGGTGTGTGTCCCCTGGCGTGTCCCCACTCCAGGGACAGGAGGGACCTTCCCAGGGCCCGGCTGTGCCCACGAGGGAGGCTTTGGAGCAGGGCAAGGTGCTGTTGGGTGCTGTGCCCTGGGACCAGCTGGGCTTGATGGCATCACCTTGTGGTTCCCAGCCACGTTTGGTGGCATCGCCTCGTGCTTCCCGGACAGAGCAGTGTGTCTCCAAGCATTTCATCCTCCTCGTCCTCACCGCTGCTCCCCAAACCGCCTCCTGAGCGGGGCATCCCGCCGGCACCGCCGGCTGCAGTGCCCGTGTGCACTGTGCCCATTTTGGGGGCTGGGGGCAGGGGCTCGCGGCCCCCCCCGCTCCCCGCAGATCGCCCCACTTCATCCTCGCTGGTGGTCGGAGGAGCTCACGCCACGTTCCAAGGGAACGAGCCGCTCTCCCAGTTTGGCAGCGTGTTTCCATGGCGACCGCCCTTTCCTTCCCGCAGCAATTCCGACGCCAGTTTGCCACCGGAGCGGCTGTTGGCGAGCGGAGAGGGCCAGGTGGGCAACGGGCTCGGCAGGTCCCTGGCCCCGAGCCAGAGAGGGCCTGAGCTGATCCCTCAGGAGCATCCCTGGGGACCGTGGCGGGATCACGGAGCAGTTTGGCTCTGTGTTCATGCGAAGCCATCCTCCCTCAGGAGCATCCCAGGGGATCAGGCATGATGAGGAACTCCAGAAGGACCAGGCTCTGTGTGTGTGTGTGTAAACATCCCCCCTGGGGAGCATCCCTGGGGACTGTGGGGAATCAGGAACCAGGCTGGCTCTGTGTGCACATGAAGTCAGGGATTCCCCCTGCGGGAGCATCCCTGGGGACCACGGGGAATCAGGGACCAGCCTGGCTCTGTGTGTGCATGGAGTCATTCTCCCTCAGGAGCATCCCTGGGGACTGCAGGGGGTTTAGAGACCAGCCTGGCTCTGTGTCTGTGTGTGTGGAGACATCCTCCCTTGGGAGCATCCCTGGGGACTGTGGGGAATCAGGGGCCAGCCTGGCTCTGTGTGTGCCCATGGACCTGTGTCCTCAGGAACATCCCTGTGGGAGATGTGGGATCAGGGACCACCCTGCCTTCCCCCCCATGCTGCCTCCATTGCCTGCCACTGGCATGGGGTGCAGGAGGCAGCTTTTCCATGGGATCCCCACTGCCTCCCGAGCCTGGAGACCCCCCAGTGACACCCTGTCCCCCTGATGCCTGCTGTGTCCTCGGCTGAGGTGACAGCAGGGCGGGTGGCAGAGCCTTGCCCACACAGCCTGGCCCTGGCACCGCTGTGCAGGGCCAGCTCTGTTTTTCCCTGCATAATCTCCCCAGTGCCAGGCTCTCCACGAGCTCTCCAGAGCCCGACTGCTCCTCGTACGAGGAATCATAACATGCAAATCAGGCAGCTTGATGTCTTTAATGAAATCCTCGGAAGGAAGGCGCTTCTCTGGTGAATTGAGGATATTTATTTCTCATACAAGAAATTTAACATGCAGATTAGTTGGGTCTGGTAATTTATCACATGAGATTGTCCTATTAAGGGCTGCATCGAGTCCTGCTGCCGTCGGAAATTACCTTACACATAGATTACCTCTGGACAGACTCCCATCCGTAGGGATGCGTCTTCTAGCTCCTAAATCAGCCCTCGTACCTCTCCTCGTGCCCCTCTGCAGCTGGTGCAGGAGCACAGCAGCTACTAAAGCATCCCTCACCTCTTCCTAAGAGCTCCCTTTGCTGGGATCTTGGAAAAGAGTAATTCCATCTCCAACACCGGCTGGCTTTGCCTCAGCTCCCCCCAGCCAAGCAGGGCTGGCATGACAGAGCCTCCCAGTGCCACACCCTGCCAGCCCCAGGGTGGATTTTCCAGCAGGTGGTGCATCTGATCCATTCCCATCTCCTTTCAGGAGCCTTTCTGCATGGGCTCACCAAGATTTGGGGCAGATTTTTGGCTCTTCAGCCCCTCTCTCCTTGCTGGGCTGTTTTGGGGTGTGTGTCCCCCAGGATGCAGGGACACAGCAGCTGCACACACAGGACCCTGCCAAGCCTTTAAGGCCCATTGAGGCCCCCAAATGATTGATGCCCATAGTTTGTCCCCAAATTATGTAAAATACAGAGCCAGAAGCCTCTAAAAACCCCAGACCTGGGGGCAAACAGAGCAGTTCACCCCTGGATTCCTGCTGGAACCCCAACATGTGCCACTGCTTGCCAGGAGCTGATCCCTGCTCTGGTGGGACCAGCTCTTTGCCAGCCCAGGTGCAAAGCCCAGCCCTCTCCCATGGGGAGCTAATTGCCATGCAATGATTTAATTAATGGGAGCTGATGAACACTGGAGGGGCTGCAGCCAGGCTGTGTGGAAGCCCAGCAGGGAGTTCCTGGTGCCTGTGGCTCCAGCCTGGTTGGTGTCACCTTCAGCATCACCACAAGTGGCAAAGCCTCCAGGAGTGCTGGGGAGGAGCACTGAGCTGGTAATGGGCAGCATAGGGTGGTTTTTCCTGGGAATGCTTGTGCTGGGCAGGCTGCTGTCTGTCTCTGTGCCTCGTTTGGAACTGGGGAGGATACGTGGGGCTGGTGTGAGTGAGCAGCAGCGATTGCTGGGCACAGGGCAGCGGTGCCAGGGAGCCACACTGGCATCGGGGCTGGCAGGAGGCACGTGGTGGGATGGCAATGGAAGGGATGTCCAGGCAGCCACGGAGGAGATGGACAGGGAACTCTCAGACTTGGGAATGCCACCAGAGCTGGGTGATGGCCGAGCTCCTGGTTAGTGACGTGCCGGAGCCCTCCGGATGCTGCAACATGGATCGGGGCTCGTGCGCCCGCCCCGTCCCTGCTCCACGGGAAGGAGGCTGATTAATACACAGGCATTAATTATTAACTGGCTCATTGTTCTGGCAGGGCCAATTGAGGCAGCGATTTACGGGGCCGCCGGCGCCCGCCCGATTCCCGTGACTGAGGGAAAACACTTCAGGCGAGCGGGGGGGCGATGGCCACGTGTTTGAAAACAGAGCCTGTTCCAATCAGGAGCTAATTGAGATCCAATAACAGAGTTAACGGGGGCTGATGGAATACCAGGGGGGCGTTTAGAGCCATATTGAGCGTTGGCCCGGCGCGGGTGGAGGTGCCGGGACGTGTGCTCGGATGCTGCGAGTCGTTAAACCTCTGCTAAGTGTGTTTTAATGCTCACTTGACATTTCATTATCCCGCAGTAACTATTCAAATACACGTCCCCTCCAGAATTAATTAATCGTTATACAGGATATTAATCAAAGGGGACTGTGCCAATGTGCTTCTACCCAAAATCCGATCCAGCTGTTGCTGTTACTGGGCGGCATTGGAAGAACCTCGCGGATTTCTGTGCTCTTCTGGCTTTCAGTTTGATGGATCAGATCCTTTGGCTGATGCTTTTCCCGGCCCCTCTCCACCCCCTCAATCTAAGAATAATTCGGCAGCGTCAGCCCCACGCTTCTCAGCAACCCTACAATAACAGAGGCACGGCAGCAGCCAAGGCTGGGCCATGGCTGTGCCAGAGCGGCGCGGGGAACAATCCTGCCGGAACGCGGCGGTGCCGCTGCGTGTCGGAGCTGCCTGCCAGGACTGCACGGTGAGGAGCTGGTCACGCTGCTGTGCCCTGCCCTGCCTCACCGACAGGATCAGGGGTGGATGGATGGATGGATGGATGGATGGATGGATGGAGAGGTTGTCATTCCTGACGAGCAGCCATCCATCTGTCAGATTGATCCAGTGCCAAAGCTGCTTCTGCAAACCCGCCGATCCCCCGGCACGGGGCTCCTGGTTCCGGAGCCCCCTCCTGACCCTGGGGCTGAGCAGGGCACAGCCACTTCCTGACGGAGCCCGAGGCCACTACTGTTTTCCATCGGCGTGTTCTCCTGCAGCGCGGGTCAGTCCTTGCTGCGGAAGGGCTTTTCCCCACGGACTATGCCCTGTCAACCTCCGTCTTCGCAGAGCATCCAAACAAACCCCTGGAACAGCGGAGTCAGCAGCGAGAGCTGTGCTGGGAGCTTGGCCAGACCTCACCTCCGTCCTGGCTGGAACGGGGTTAGGATGGGCAAAGCCACCCGGTCAGGGCACCAGGGTCGGTCCCAGGTGGAGGAGCTGCTTGGCACAACGGAACCAGGAGCTCCTGGCCATGGAGGAGCCACTGTGGCCTCAGCTCAAACTGGGGGGGGCTGCGTGGGGTGACATTCCCCACTTCTGCCCACAGCACATCCCCCTGTGAGGGGGTGACAGCAGCAGGGACATCAGGGGTGACATTGGGGGTGAAATCAATTCTCATCCCCTTCCAGCCAGGCATGATGGGGGAAGGAAATCAAATCCAAGTGGTGTTGGATAAAAGCCTCCATGGAAGGCGAGCGGGAGAGAACAAAGTCTGTGCTGGTTTGGTTGATGACTGCGGGCCGGGCTGCGCTGGGAATTGATTTCCTTTCTCCAGGCTATTTTCAGCCGCTGAGGTGTGTGTGAAAGTGCTGCTGCTTAATAGCTCCTCCAGCTCCTGTGGGGGGGGACCAGGCCCCTTAATTGGATCTGCAGGAGTGTCCCCATGGGAGGGGCAAAGGTTCTGTTTGCCCATGGAGGGGTCCTGGCTCCCAGCGTGGGGGAACAAAGTGCTGCCAAGGGCCTGTGGGTGCTCCAAGGGTGGGGGCAGTTTGGGTCCCGTGGGCCATGCCAGGGGCTTTGCGCCGTCCCCCTCCCAGGATGAGGGTCTGGAGGGGATGTGGTGCACAGGGGTCTGTTTGGGGACACACGTGCCCCTCTGCCACTGAGCATCAGCGAGTGTCCGTCCATCCACCCGTCCGTCCATCCGTGTGCGTGCGTTCGGGAGTCACGGTGTGATTTATTAACGAGGACACCGCAAGGAGAGCGGGCCCATTATTCCTGGCGTCGGCATCCGCCACTGACAGCTCCGTGGAATTGAAATATCTTATTTAAAGCCTCTGGGGAGCATTTTTAAATATCAGCGGTGACACTCAAGGACTCGTCCCCAGAGGGCACCCTCCCTCCTCCCGCGGGGACGAGTGACCCCGGCGCTCCGCGTGGGTGGGCGAGTGTCACCAGCGGGTTTGATGCCAGTCCTGCCGTGCCCACCCCATCTCCCTGGTGCCACCGGGCGAGGCGGGAGCCCTGCGTCCCTGTCCCCATCTCCCATGCAGAGAGGTGGGCGCGGGGCCTGCTGCGCTTCCCGGCGGAGGGAACGTGCTCCTCAGGTCTTATGAAAGTTTAATTTACGCTCAGTTCTCAGAAGAACAAACAAAGCTCTGCCGAAACAGCCCGCGGCTGTTTTAACACAAGATTAGATTTTGGGCAAGGAGGGCTGAGCTTGCTTATTTATTCCCTCTCTGCTTTATCTCGGAGCGCTCCCCGTCGGGGATGGCAATGCTGCAGCACCTGCCCGGCCCCCTGGAGATTTGGGGGTGAGGGAGCAGGAGCTCCTCCTCCTGCTCTGGGTGGTCTGGTGGCTGCAGGGTCCAGCTGGGGACTGGGATGATGCTCGGGGGGCGGGCGAGTGGGGATGTGGTTATTTCCTTTATCTGCTCCTCGTCTGCTGGTGCTGGCGGCTGATAAGAGCAGGGGTGGGGATGATAAGGGGGTTCAGCCATGACTCATCAGAGCAGTGCTGGGCTCAGCTGCTCTCAGGTCCAGGCTGAGTGACACCAGCAGACCCCGGTGTCACCACTGGGGCTCAGTGCAGGGGTCAGGACAACGGGTACCAGTCCTCAAGAGCCACCCCCGTGTTTGACAGCTCGAAGCCACTTGTCCAGCGCCTCCAGCTCGTGGTGGTGGGTCACATCCCAGCCCTGGCTCACGCTGCATGTGTGGTGCAGCAAAAGCACCTCCTTGTGTGTGGCCAGGAGTCCCCCTGTGGCAGTGAGGGGCACTGGGGTGTCTCCCCAGCATGCACACACGTGTGTGTGTGCAAGTGTACATGCCTGCACGGACACACACATATATGTAGTACGTGTGGTCCCAACAGCAGCTCAGGGAAGGAGCTGGCACATGGCACGGGTGTTGCTGCCCAGCAGTAAGTGGGGGGCTTGTGTAGGACCTGCAGCCTCTACCAGGGGCTGTGCAGGTGCCGTGGATGTCCCCACAGCGCTGAGGTGCCTCCTGTCTCCCACAGGTACATGATCACCTCTCTGGACCGCACACACGCCGGGTTCTACCGCTGCATCGTCCGCAACCGGATGGGAGCCCTGCTGCAGCGCCAGACTGAGGTGCAGGTGGCCTGTAAGTGACCGTCCTGCTCCGTGGGGACCAGATGGGGACACCCAGCTCCCGGCACTGTGGGACAGCTCTGGTGTTGGTGCAACTTATCACCAGCACATGTGAGCCTGGAGCATCCCTGGGGTGACACTGGCAGGAATGTCCAGAGATTTAAGGAGCAGATGAGAGTTCTGAGGCCTGGGATGGTGGCTCTCTCCCTCTCTGGCATCCCTTTCCTCTGGCTTGCCCCTAGTCCCATCCCCTTAAACACCTCCTGAGGAGCAGTGACAAATCAGGAAGCTAATGAGAAATTAATAAGGCAGCTGTGCTAACAACTAATGATAATGGCAAAGTCGTTAAAAAAGGATTCTTTACATGTTTTTAATTACAGCAATTAAGGGAAGTCAATAAAAATCCCCTGCCCCCCCCCCATCTCCATGCCCCCTGCTTCCCTCTGTCTCCCTCAACTGCTGTGTGCTTCCAGCCTGGGAATGGTGGGGTGGGATGGAGGCAGCTGTGTCCCATCCTTGTCCATGGAGTCAAGGTCATGCTGGGATGCTCCCAGTGCTAGGCCATGGGTTGGGACATGGAGAGAGGCCAGGGAGCTGTGGGACTGAGCCCTCCTTGCTGTGGCTGCACCCCCTGCTTGGTAGGGAACACACAGACAGGAGTCCCCTGTTGAGTGTGTGATGGGGCTGCACAGCTCCAGGTGCTGGAGGGATGATCCTGAGGAAGAGACTGTGGGATCTGAGCCACCCCCCACCATCCCACACCGTGACCCAGGCAAGCTGCCCCAGCCAAGGAGAGGACAGAGAGCAGCCCCCGGAGCAGCCCCCCTGCACCCGCTGGGGAGCCCCTCCCTGCAGCCTCCAGCCTTCTCCGCAGCCTGACCCGGAGCTGGATCCCCGGGCGTGTTCCCGGCCTCTCCCCAGCCCCTGACACGGTTCTCCCCCTCGTTTTGCAGACATGGGGAGCTTCGAGGACAGCGAGACGCAGCAGAGCGTGTCCCACGGGGAGGCGGCCGTTATCCGCGCGCCCCGCATCGCCAGCTTCCCACAGCCACAGGTCACCTGGTTCCGGGAGGGGCGCAAGATCTCCCCCAGCAGCCGCATGTGAGTACCCCTGGGGCCCCCCCAGCATCCCTCCCACACCCAGGGGGCTGCATTTCCCCTTGTCCCTGCACTAGGGATGTTTAACCAACGTCTCGAGCGCATCGTGCTAAAGCCCCGAGACAGACTTGGTGACTAATGGCTGTTTGTCAGCAGAGAAATGAATTTTTTAATAAAAAATGAAAATAAGAGGGAGGAAGGCAGGCAAAAGGGTGTGATGGAGCCGAGCACGGCACACACACATATGCCAGGTGTCCCCGTGGGGCTGTGGTAGATCCTGGTGCTGCCGGAGCCCGGCACTGGCAGCCACAGCGTGCAGGAATTGAATTTGTAACCCCCATTATGCAGGAATTGAACTGGTCTCCTTTCGATTTGCAAAGCGGGATTGAGGAGATAAAACTCCTTTATCTCATATTTAATGGTAAAAAAATATATTCCCCAAAGCATTTTATGTTTCCAGCAGATTAGATCGTTCCATTAAATAAAAAAAAAAAAAAAAACGAAAAAAAAGGAAAAAAAAGAAAAGTCCTATGAATCTGCACCATCCCACGGGCTCTGCTTGGAGTGGGGGGGCTTGGTTCCCCCCATCCTGGGGTTGGTGCCTGAGGCAGGTGGGAGGAAGGCTGGGGGGTCCCATGTGGGTGTTCCCCGGGCAGGTGAGGTGCTGGGTGGGGATGAGGGTCCCAGCTCTCGGTGTCTCTGTCCCCATTGGGTTCACATCCCCGTCTCCTCCCACAGAGCCATCACGCTGGAGAACACCCTCGTCATCCTGTCCACGGTGGCCCCGGACGCGGGGCGTTACTACGTGCAGGCGGTGAATGACAAGAACGGGGACAACAAGACGAGCCAGCCCATCACCCTGACTGTGGCCAGTGAGTGTGGGGGGCACTGCCCCCCCAGCCCTGCCCACCCCCGGCCTGCCCCCACCCCCACGCCCTGCCTCGCCCCCAAATTTAATTTGCAGTAAATCTCCTCAGAGGCTCCGGCTTCTGCTGACACAACAGTTCAGCTGCCTCAGAATTTATTTAGGCACTCGGGGTTGAGCTGCAGGTGCTGGTGTGTCACAGGCAGAGCTCCCGCTCCTGCTCCAGCTGGATCTGACCATGCCCTGGGAATGGGCTGTGGGATGGGATGCTGAATGTCACCCCTGCCCTGTGTTCCCCTCTCTCACCCCCGGTGCTCCAGATCAGCTCCTTCCTGGGGGATACCCCCTGTAGCCTCATCCTTCCAGTTCCCTTGGTCCTTCCAGGACCCGTTTGGGTGGTGACAGCCCATCCCATGGGAGATGCCCCAAAGTGGCATCAGTCCTGTCAGACTCTCACCCACATCCCCTCCCACTGCTCCATGAGGGTTATCCCTGTCTGTGATGGGCTCTGACTGTCCCCTTCCCCATTAATCTGTTTTCCCATCCCTCGGCGTCCCGGAGTGCCATAAACATCCCAGAGCCCATGTTTATGGATTCAGCTCTATCAGCAGCTTTCGAGCTGATCGTGTTTTTACAGCGCCTACATGAGGGTTTTTTATTGGTGCCATCATTTTGCTTTATGTACTCCCTCCTCCCTGCCTGGTGGCTGTGCCATGGGCTCCCATGGGAGGAGAGGGCTCAGGGAGAGCTGGCAAGGCACCCTGAGGGACCTTTGGTCCCTGCCACCTTTGTCTCATCTGTGCCAAGGATTTGGGTGCCTCCTCCAGGGGCTGGGGCACGCCAGGGTGGGCAGGGGGTGCTCATGGCTGTCCCTCTGGCCTCCTTCTCCCCAGATGTGGGTGGCCCAGCTGATCCCATCGCACCCACCATCATTGTCCCACCCAGGAACACCAGTGTGGTGGCCGGGACCTCGGAGGTGACCATGGAGTGTGTGGCCAATGCCAGGTGAGTAGCGGGATGGGGATGGGAATGGGGATGGGGGATCTCCCTGTTGGCATTACCCACCCCAGGGCTGGGTGCCCCCAGGGCCCTTCCCACCAAGGTTTCTGGGTCACGCAGGATGGATGGCTGGGTGCTCCCAAGTCCCTTCCTACCACAACTCCTGGGTCCTACAGGGAGGTGGGGGGGGCCTGAGTGCCCCCAGGTTCTTTCCCACCACATCTCCCGAGTCCTGCAGGATGGAGGGAGGTGGATGGCTCAGTGAGCGCTTGGGGCTGTGTCTTGACACACTCCTGGCCCCCCCAGGCCGCTGATCAAGCTGCACATCATCTGGAAGAAGGACGGGGTGCCCCTCTCCAGCGGGATCAGCGACTACAGCCGCCGGCTCACCATCCTGCACCCGGCGCTGGGCGACAGCGGCTACTACGAGTGCGAGGCTGTGCTGCGCAGCAGCAGCGTCCCCGCCGTGGCTGCAGGGGCCTTCCTGTCCGTCCTGGGTGAGCTCCTGCCCTGGGCTGAGGTGGGGAGGGACAGGCAGGTCACCGGGGTGGTCCAAGGACCCCGGCTCTGCCCCAGCCCCCTGCCCATCACCACATTCCCTTGGCAGAGCCCCCACAGTTCATCAAGGAGCCGGAGAGGCACATCACAGCCGAGATGGAGAAGGTGGTGGCCATCCCCTGCCAAGCCAAAGGTGAGCTGCTCCCCAGGCCCCTCCCCACGCTGCTGTGACCCCTTGCCTGATGTGGCTCTACCCTTGCAGGTGTCCCCCCTCCCGAGATGGCCTGGTACAAGGACGCTGCCCTCATCCACCTGGAGAAGCTGACCCGCTTCCAGCTGCTGGAGGACGGCAGCCTGCAGATCAGCGGGCTGGTCCCCGACGACACCGGCATGTTCCAGTGCTTCGCCCGCAACGCAGCTGGAGAGGTGCAGACCACCACGTACCTGGCCGTGACCAGTAGGTGCCAGCCCCCCCCAGCCTCTAGTCCAGGGTGCCCTGCCTCGGTAGCGGGTGGGATGTACCAGGGACCCCCTGGTTGAGGCTCAGGGACCCCAGGAAACTCCTGTGTGGACGGGATCCCTCCCTCACAATGCTCCTGGAGTGGCTCAGCTCCAGGCTCGGCACAGGGAAGGGCTGCAGGGGGGGCTGTGCATCTCTGTGCCCCGCAGGCATCGCCCCCAACATCACCCGGGGTCCCCAGGACAGCACGGTGATCGATGGCATGTCCGTCATCCTCAACTGCGAGACCTCGGGGGCTCCACGCCCAGCCATCACCTGGCAGAAAGGTAAAGGGGCTGTGGGCAACCCACTGCCGGGCTCGGCGGCCACCAGGCTTGGCTGGTGGCCCTGGGGCTGACGGGGGTCCCCGGTGTCCCCAGGGGAGCGGGTCCTGGCCAGCGGCTCAGTGCAGCTCCCGCGGTTCACGCTGCTGGAGTCCGGCAGCCTCCTGCTGAGCCCCGCGCACCTCCCCGACGCCGGCACCTACACCTGCCTGGCCACCAACTCCCGCGGCGTGGACGAGGCCTCTGCTGACCTGGTGGTCTGGGGTAAGGGACTCCCTGGAGTGCCCGTGTCACCTGTGCTGTGGCAGCTGGAATAGACCCTGCCCGGCTCCGTGGGCACGGTGCGGGATGGAGCTCTCTGGGACTGCCAAGGATGGGCACTGGTTTTTGGGGTGTCCTTGCTGGTGCCACCCCTGCAGCCCTCTGGGCAGTGCCAGTGGCTCATTCTGTTCCCCCCACAGCAAGGACACGTATCACTGACCCACCACAGGACCAGAGTGTCATCAAGGGGACCAAGGCTGTCATGAGCTGTGGGGTCACCCACGACCCCAGCGTGGACGTCAGGTGAGTGTGATGGGACTGGGAGGGTTGGGGGCTCCAGGCACACCCAACCTGGCTGCTCTTACTGCTGTCTGTGTGCCTGGGGAGGGAGGTGGGGGTCCTCCATCCCAGCTCTGCGCTGGTGGTCCTGCAGTGCCACCTGGTGCCCTGCAGACAGGGAGCCCTGGTCCCCTCTCCTCGCTGGGGGGCTGCAGAGCACCAGCACACCTGGGTCCCCCTGGCACAGGTACGTCTGGGAGAAGGATGGGGCACCGCTGGGCCCCGAGAGCGGCCCACGGGTGCGGCTGGACGAGGTGGGCACCCTGCACATCTCCCAGACCTGGTCGGGTGACATCGGCACCTACACCTGCAAGGTGATCTCGGCCGGGGGCAACGACTCGCGCAGCGCCCACCTCCGTGTCCGGTGAGACCCCCCCTCGTCCCTGCCGGCACCCCACGCCCGGGGCTGTCCCCCTCCCTCCCTCCCTAACCCCCCTGTCCAGGCAGCTCCCCCACGCCCCCGAGAGCCCCGTGGCCGCCCTGAGCCCCCAGGAGAAACGGGCCATCAACCTCACCTGGGCCAAACCCTTCGATGGCAACAGCCCCCTGCTCCGCTACGTCGTGGAGGTCTCTGAGAACAGTAAGGGGCTGCTCCCACCCCCCGCCCTGCTGGCACTGGGGAAGGTCTGCAGCACCACCCCAGTGCAGGGGATGCTCTGGGGAGCCTGGGGACCCCGGGACTCATCAGCTGGGCAGGGGACCCCAGCGTCCTGCAGGTCAGGTCCCCCACCCCGCTGCCCCTGTCCCCCCACAGACGCGCCCTGGACTGTGCTGCTGGCCAGCGTGGACCCCGAGGTGACATCGGTGACCGTGCGGGGCTTGGTCCCCGCTCGCTCCTACCAGTTCCGCCTCTGCGCCGTGAACGACGTGGGCAGGGGGCAGTTCAGCAAGGACACGGAGAGGTGAGCCAGCTCTGGGGGTCCCAGAGGGGCTGGCAGCCCTTGGGTGCTCATCCCACCTCGTCCCCGCAGGGTGTCCCTGCCCGAGGAGCCCCCCTCTGCACCCCCTCAGAACGTCATCGCCAGCGGCCGCACCAACCAGTCCATCATGATCCAGTGGCAGCCACCGCCCGAGAGCCACCAGAACGGTGTCCTCAAGGGCTACATCATCCGGTAGGTGCCGGGGGGGGAGCCCGGGGATCCCACCCCTGGTGTTGGTGGGGCCACTGGGAGCTCTGATGGCACCTGGTCACCAGGTACTGCCTGGCCGGGCTGCCCGTGGGGTACCAGTTCAAGAACATCACCAACGCCGAGGTCAACAACCTGCTCCTGGAGGACCTCATCATCTGGACCAACTACGAGATCGAGGTGGCTGCGTACAACAGCGCCGGCCTGGGGGTCTACAGCATGAAGGTGACCGAGTGGACCCTGCAGGGAGGTAGGCAGGGATGGGCAGGAGTGGGCAGGGATGGGCAGGGACAGGCAGGGACAAGCAGGGGTGGGCAGGGGTTTGGTGGGCACCCCGATAGCAACAGGTTGTGCCATTGGGGTGATGGGGATGGGTAGCAGGATGTGAGGGTCCCAGGGAGACTGGGATGTGCTGGGGATGGGTGACCAGGGGCTACAGAGCCCAGCCGGGGGCATCACCCTGAGGTCCTGGGGGGCTGTCACCCAGATGATGAGGAGGACCTTGTGGAGCTTGAAGCCACTCTGAGCTGTCCCTTCATCCCACAGTCCCCACGGTGCCCCCAGGGAATGTGCAGGCCGAGGCCACCAACTCCACCACCATCCGCTTCACCTGGAACCCCCCCAGCCCCCAGTTCATCAACGGCATCAACCAGGGGTACAAGGTGAGGGGCAATTCCCATGATCCCTCCAAAATTGGGGCAGCTGGGAGGAGAAAGCTCCTTGGTCAACCTTCACAAACTGTCTTGGCTCCTCCTTGCCAAAATCGTGGATTTTAATTGGATATGTCCTGACTGTTAAAATAATATTTACTGTTATTTAACACTTGCATGGGCTCGGAGTCTCCCATGCTCTGCAATTAATTCCACATTGCAATTAATTCAAATTTACATTAATGAAATTGAATTAAAACATTAAACTTGTGTCTTAATCCACTCCGAAGAAGTTCGGGAATTTAATTGCCGCTGGATGAGATAACCAGCGTGAGCAGGATATTTAACGTTCTTATTAAATGCCACTTAGTATTTTTGATTAGTATTTTTAGGGCCTAATTAGTGTTTAATTAAGTTGCTACAGGCTATCTCGCACAATACCAATTAAATGCCCAAACATCCCTCCTGGATGCGGGCGATCCCGCGCCGTTATCGACGGAGTTAATCACAGCGCACGCTCCGTGAGAGGCATCTCATTGATATTTAATCAACTCTGAATTAACGCAGGGAGGCCTGGGGGGGATGCCCTGAGGATGGTGTTTGTGGTACGGGTGTGTGTGCAGAGGCAGCACCCTCACCCCGGCTCCTTCCTCCCCGCAGCTCATCGCGTGGGAGCCGGAGCACGAGGAGGAGGCGACGGTGGTGACGGTGCGGCCCAACTTCCAGGACAGCGTGCACGTGGGATACGTGGCGGGGCTGCGGAAGTTCGCCGAGTACTTCACCTCGGTGCTGTGCTTCACCACGCCGGGGGACGGCCCGCGCAGCCCCCCCCAGCTGGTGCGCACCCACGAGGACGGTACGGGCGGGCGCTGCGTTCCCGCGGGACGGACCCTGCCCACCCTCGGGGCGCCCCCGGGGAGGGGGGAGCGGCCCCCACCCACACGGGCCACTCGGTCCCACTGCCGGGCCCCGGGAAGCCCCGTCCAAGGGCAGCCCCCTCCACGCTCGCTCCTTGAGGGGGTCCCATGGGTGCTGAGCCTGGGTGTCTTTGGGCAGTGCCTGGCCCCGTGGGACACCTCAGCTTCAGTGACATCCTGGATACATCCCTGAAGGTCAGCTGGCAGGAGCCGCTGGAGAAGAATGGAATCCTGACAGGTAAGGGAGCACCAGCAGGTACTGACTCCTGCATCAGTTCCCTTCCCACTCTGTAGCATCTCTCCTTGGTCCCCTTCCCACCCCACAGCATCTCCCCAGTGTTCCCTGCCCACCCCTGGCCCCGCTCAGCCCCTCGGGGTGGGCAGTGCAGGGGGCTGACCCAGGGGGTGCATTCCAGGCTACCGGATCTCGTGGGAGGAGTACAACCGCACCAACACGCGGGTGACCCACTACCTGCCCAACGTGACCCTGGAGTACCGCGTCACCGGCCTCACCGCCCTCACCACCTACACCATCGAGGTGGCCGCCATGACCTCCAAGGGCCAGGGCCAGGTCTCCTCCTCCACCATCTCCTCAGGGGTCCCCCCAGGTGAGGTCGGCGGCGCGGGGATGCTGGGGGGGCTGTGGGTGGTGTTGGGGAAGTGAGCAGCCAGTGCCACCCATCCCACCCTGTCCCCACAGAACTCCCCGGTGCCCCCACCAACCTGGGCATCTCCAACATTGGGCCCCGCTCTGTCACCATCCAGTTTCGCCCGGGCTACGATGGCAAAACCTCCATCTCCCGCTGGCAGGTGGAGGCACAGGTAACGGGGGGTTCAGCAAGGGGGAGTGAGGGGGTGTTGGGGGGCAGCTCACCCCACTCCCATCCCACAGGTGGGCCAGAATGGTGAGGCTGAAGAGTGGGGGCTTGTCCACCAGCTGGCCAACGAGCCCGACACCCGCTCCATGGAGGTGCCCAACCTGAAGCCCTACACCTACTACAGGCGAGTGGCCAGGGCGGGGCTGGGGTGTCATCCCTGGGGGAACAGAGCCTTCTCACCCCCTGCTGTGACCCCCTTCGGTGTCTTCTCTAAGGGACCAGAGCCCTCTTGTTCCCCACCATGAACCCCCTCAGTGTCTTCCCCGGGGCACCAGAGCCCTCTCAACCCCCACCATGACCCCTCTCTCCTCTCTCAGTTTCCGCATGCGGCAGGTGAACATCGTGGGCACCAGCCCCCCCAGCCTGCCCTCCCGGAGGATCCAGACCCTCCAAGCCCCCCCTGACATGGCACCTGCCAACGTCACCCTGAGGACAGCCAGTGAGACCAGCCTGTGGCTGCGCTGGATGGTGAGTGGGGTCTGTGCCCTATGGGCATGGGGATCACAGGGACTGGAGGGGGCTGGAGTGGGATAGCTGTGGGACATCAGGAGTGATGGTGTGTGTCTCTGCCAGCCCCTCCTGGAGCAGGAGTACAACGGGAACCCCGACTCCGTGGGGTACAAAATCCGGTACGCGCGCGCGGACGGGCGGGGGCAGCCGGCGGTGCACGTGATCCGCGACCGCGTGGAGCGGGAGTTCACCATCGAGGACCTGGAGGAGTGGACCGAGTACCGGGTGCAGGTCCAAGCCTTCAACGCCATCGGAGCGGGGCCCTGGAGCCGCTCAGTGCTGGGACGCACCCGGGAGTCAGGTACCGCTGCCCACCCCGTGGCACTGGGCAGCCACCCCGGCCGATCTGGCCACTGACCCTCTCTGTGACCCCCCTGCAGTGCCCTCCTCCGGCCCCAGCAACGTGTCAGCACTGGCCACCTCCTCCAGCAGCTTGATGGTCCGATGGAGTGACATTCCCGAGGCCGACTGCAACGGCCTCATCCTGGGCTACAAGGTGAGGTCCTGTCTGCAGCCCTGCCCATCCCCTGCCTGTGCCCTGCAGCCTCATCCACAACCTTGGGAAGCATGGCTTTCCCTGGGGGGAATCACCCTGCACACTGCCGGGTCCCCAGTTGTGCCACTCTGCCAAGCTGGTGCCCACGGGTGCCAGCCTTGCCTGGCTGTGTCACACGGGGTCTGTTGCAGGTGATGTACAAGGAGAAGGGCTCGGAGGGCCGTGCCCAGTTCTGGCTGGCAGAGGGCAATGCCTCCCACAGTGCTCAGCTGACCGGGCTGGGCAAGTACACGCTGTACGAGATCCGTGTGCTGGCCTTCACCAGGATCGGCGACGGCACGCCCAGCCGGCCCCCTGTCCTCGAGCGCACCCTGGATGACGGTGGGTGACAGCACCTGGGTGGGCTCGGGGGTCCCTGGGCGCCTAAGGTCATCCCATCCTATCCCATCCCGTCCCTGTACCTTGGGGTGATCCCTCTCCCCCTGACCAGGACACCCAGGGCTCCCATACCCAGGAGATGGGATTTGGCACTTTGCCAAATGAGCTCCCTGGTGAACCCCATCTCTCCCCCTCCAGTGCCCGGGCCCCCCGTGGGGATCCTCTTCCCCGAAGTGAGGACCACCTTGGTGCGGCTGGTCTGGCAGCCGCCCGCAGCACCCAACGGCGTCATCCTGGGTAGGTGGGGAGCCATCTCTGTCATGCCATGCTGGGATGCTCTGCAGAGGGGTTCAGGGGTCCTGTGGGAGCAGGAATCAGTGTGGGGAGGCAGAGACCAGCTCCCTGGGATCCCCTGAGCGTCTCAGAGCCCTCAGGGCTGGAGTTCCCCACTTGAATGTCAGTCCCTGGGTGGGTGTGAGGGAGCCAAACCCCCAGTGCTGTCCCTGTGCGTGGGTTGGCATGGAGGGAGCGGCACACACAGAGGTGGCCCAGGCTGGTGTCCCCTCCCCAGCCCCACCATCCCTCTCCCTTGCCCTCAGCCTACCAGGTCACCCACCGCCTCAACACCACGGCGGTGAACGCGGCGGCCGTGGAGGTGCTGGAGGCGAGTGCCCGGCAGTTCACGGCCACCGGGCTCCAGCCCGAGGCCACGTACCTGTTCCGCGTCGCGGCGCAGACCCGCAAGGGCTGGGGGGAGGCGGCCGAGGCCCTGGTGGTCACCACCGAGAAGAGAGGTAACGCTGGGGGGTGCGGCCCGGGGTGGGGGGCTGTGTGTGCCCACGCAGTGCTCCCAGCCCTCTGCCTCCCCCAGCCCGCCCGCAGCCCCCCGGGAAGCCGCTGGCACAGCAGGAGGAGGTGCGGGCGCGCAGTGTGCTGCTCTCCTGGGAGCCGGGCAGCGACGGGCTCTCCCCCGTGCGCTACTACACCGTGCAGAGCAGGGAGCTGCCCGACGGAGAGTGGGCTCTGCACTCCACCGCCGTCAGCCACAACGCCACCGCCTTCGTCGTGGACCGGTGAGGGGGCTGGGGGTGACGGGGAGCTGGGGAGAGGATGGGGGATGCTTTGGGTAATTTGCCTGTGCCTCAGTTTCCCCATCTGATGAGAAGTGCTGGCCTTGTGGACTGGCTCAGGGGGTCACCTGCTGGCTTCACTGTCCCCATCCCGCTCTGCTCCCCCCAGGCTGAAGCCCTTCACCTCGTACAAGTTCCGCGTGAAGGCGACGAACGACATCGGGGACAGCGAGTACAGCGAGGAGTCGGAGTCGCTCACCACCCTGCAGGCGGGTCAGCACAGCCTGCACCTCCTGGGGCAGGGAGAGGGGGTGCCCCGCTGCCCATGGAATTCCTCCTGTGCCCAGGGCATCCCCCCTGCCCTGGGCATCTCCGGAGCCTCACCACCCTGTTCTCTCCCACAGCCCCTGAGGAAGCTCCCACCATCCTCTCCATCACCCCGCACACCACCACATCGGTGCTCATCCGCTGGCAGGTGCTGTCCCCTCTGCCTCACGGGGTGTCACGGGATTGGCCTCCTGGCCCCTTGGGAGGTGGCACTGAGGCGTTCTGGGGACAGCCACCTCGGGGTGCCGGGGAGCCCTGGGTCAGAGCAGCCCCTCACTGTCCTCCCTCCCCGTGCAGCCCCCGGCCGAGGACAAGATCAACGGGATCCTGCTGGGGTTCCGGCTGCGGTACCGGGAGCTGGTGTACGACAGCCTGCGCAGCTTCACCCTGCGCGGCATCGGCAACCCCAGTGCCACGTGGGCCGAGCTCATCCGTGAGTGCCCATGGCCCCCCAACCCTGGGGACGGGGGGCTGGGGGTGACCCGGGGGTGGCAGGTGGGGGATGGGACAGTGCAGCTTTGTGTGCACCCCGGCCTCTCCTGGGTACCAGGGTCAGGCTGTGCCCCTTGGAGTTGTCACTGGGTCCCTGGTGCCACCAGGTCCGTGGTCTCTAACATGCTTGTGTGCTGTCACTGGCTCTGTCCCACAGCCCCTGTGTCCCTGTAGCTCAGGTGTCTGTACCTAACACAGGGGTCTGTGTGATGTCCTGCTGTCTGTCTGGGTGTGCTGCTGTCCTCAGCCCCCACAGGGAACACGGTCACATCCACTCTGGGGACAGCAGGGACATGGGTGACAAGGGCAGTGCCTGAGACAGGACCTTGCCCTGTCCCCTGTGGAGACCCCCATGCCCAGACCCAGCTTGTGCCACTCAGGAGATGGGGCTGGAGGATGGAAAGGCTCCTCAGTGCTGTGACAGCCCTGCTGGCACCTGGGGGTAATGACAGGGCCCTTGCAGAGGACTCCTGGCCCGCCCTGGGGGGTGGCTGTGCTGTGGTGGGCGCTGGGAGGTGGGGCCCCCCCGTGCTGTGTGTGGGACTAACCTGCTCTCCTGCCCGTGCTGCCCAGCTGTCTACGCCGTGCACAACCTCAGCGAGGTGTCCCTCACCCAGTACGAGCTGGACAGTAAGTCACCATTCCCCTGTGTCCCCCCGTGTCCTCCCCACTGCCACCCTTGTGTGTCCCTCCCCTCCGCCTGCCTGCACTGCGGGATGAACTGGGGCACCCAGGGACCCCTCTGCCTGTCTGCTCCGGTTGCTCCTTGGGGACAACCCCTCTTCCCCAGCGAGGGGGGCTCTGCCGGGTCCCCTGGGGGTAGCAGGACCCCCCCACCACCACAGAGAGGGCCTTACTCAGCCCTTGTCCCTTTCCCCCAGACCTGAGCAAGCACCGGCGCTACGAGATCCGCATGAGCGTGTACAACGCCGTGGGAGAGGGGCCCCCCAGCCCCCCCCAGGAGGTGTTTGTGGGGGAAGCAGGTGAGTCCCTGTGGGGATGCCCGCGGCCGGGGGCTGTGGGGAGGGGGCTCTGCTGCCCTGGTGCCCCACACTGCCCAGTGAGGCAGTGCACCCCCCACGTCAGTGTTGGGGTTCCCCTCCCTGGTCCCGGCTGGGCGGTGACATCTCCCCTCCCTCGCTGCAGTGCCCACCGGGGCGCCCCAGAACGTGGCTGTGCAGGCGGCCACGGCCACCCAGCTGGATGTCACCTGGGAACCGCCACCCGTGGAGAGCCAGAACGGGGACATACAGGGCTACAAGGTACCTCCTGGCAGACAGGAGCGGCTCGGGGACACGGGGGGCTCTGGGGAGCTGCTGCGTTCCTGGCGGGCTCTGGCTGTCCTGGGAAAAGCTGGGAGGTGCGTGAGTCTTGGGAAGGGATTCTGGGAAGATGCTGGGTATCCCGAGGAGATGCCGGGTGTCCCATCCCGGTGCCGAGCGGCAGCGGGGCGGCAGGTGGCGCCGTCGGCCGTGGAATGTGGCCGGGATGCACCGGGATACATCGGGATGCAGCCGGGATGTGTCGGGATGTGTCGAGATGCAGCCGCGATGATGCATCGGGTTGCTGCCGGCGTGCAGGGCTCTGTGGGGTGTTTGGGCACAGCAAAGGGCTCAGGGAAGGCGAGGTGGGTTGGATCCATGCGTGACCCAGGTCTCCATGCCCTCTCCTGCTGCTCCTGCAGATCCACTTCTGGGAGGCGCAGCGGCAGAACGAGAGCGTGCGGGTGAAGACCCTTTTCCTGCCCGAGAACGGGGTGAAGCTGAAGAACCTGACGGGCTACACCTCGTACTGGGTCAGCGTCGCCGCCTTCAACGCCGCGGGAGACGGGCCCCGCAGCCCCCCCGTGAAGGCACGGACACAGCAGGCAGGTGGGGCCCGTGGCACAGCCCCCCAGGCTCCGTGGGGAGCTGTCTCCATGGGCGGGTGTCTCCTTGGGTCCAACTCCAGGGATTCCCCTTCATCCCGGCTGCACCCCAGCTCCTGCAATCCCGAGCAGAGCGGCCCTGGGCTCACCCTGGAGGGTTTGTGGGTTGGGGGCACGCGGAGATGGAGGTTTAAGCTGAGTTTTGAGAAGGATGAAGGTCTGGGGAAGAGAGACAAGGAGATCTCAGTCCCCCATGGAAATGGCAGGGTCTTTGCTGCAGAGGGGATGGGGCACAGAGAGGTGTGAGTTGATTGCCGCCGTTAGGGTGGAGGCAGGGAGAGGGGCTGGCTTGAGCTGGGAGTGTCCCCTGGGAGCTCTGAGCTGGCCCTGCTGCTCTGCCCCCTCACAGCCCCCAGTGCCCCCGGGTCCATCCGGTTCAGCGAGCTGACCACCACGTCTGTGAACGTGTCCTGGGAGCCACCACCGCTGCCCAACGGCGTCCTCGAGGGCTACAGGCTGGTCTACGAGCCCTGCACGCCCGTGGATGGTGAGGGCTTGGCTGGGCTGTGCTCGGGGGGCAGCTGGGAGGGCTCTGGGGGGACCCAGCTCAGCCTCCGTCCCCACAGGTGTCAGCAAGATCGTGACGGTGGATGTGAAGGGGAACAGCCCCCTGTGGATGAAGGTGAAGGACCTGGCTGAGGGGGTCACGTACCGGTTCCGAATCCGAGCCAAAACCTTTGCCTACGGGCCGGACGTTGAGGCAAACATCACCACGGGCCCTGGGGAAGGTATGGGGGACGTGGGGGGATGTGGTGGGGTCAGGGGGAGATGTGGTGGGGACTGGCATGGCTGTGTGCCAGTTCATGGCCCCTCCCTCAGCTCTGCTCTGGGTTCCCAGGTGCCCCCGGCCCCCCCGGCGAGCCCTTCATCTCCCGCTATGGCTCAGCCATCACCATCCACTGGTCCAGCGGGGACCCCGGCCAAGGGCCCATCACCAGATACGTCATCGAGGCCCGTCCCTCAGGTACTGAGCTCCTCTGCTTCCCGTCCACACCTCGATACCAGACGGGCCCTGGGGTCAGGAGAGAGGGAAACTGTGGCAGGGAGTGCTGACCTGTCCCAGGCCACCTGACAGGCTGGGTTGGGGATTAGGACCCAGTGTCTGTGGGTTGGCCATGTGCTGATCCGTGAGGAAAACACTGCGGAGTGAGGCTGGTGGAAAGGGCAGCACCCGGAGGGCACACGGTCCTGGATGGAGGCACATCAGCCCCTCTCCCTGGGGTGTCCTGCAGAACCAGCCCTTCCCTCCCAGCCTCCTTCTCTCTTCCAGACGAGGGGCTCTGGGACATCCTCATCAAAGACATCCCCAAGGAGGTGACCTCCTACACCTTCAGCATGGACATCCTCAAGCAGGGGGTCAGCTACGACTTCCGTGTCATCGCCGTGAATGACTATGGCTACGGGACCCCCAGCACTCCCTCCCCCTCCGTGTCAGGTGGGCAGCACGTGGTCCCCCCTGTGCCAGAGGGAGGGCCCTGGTGTTGTTCTGTTCTCGTGGCCATCACTGAAAGCCATCCCCTGGCTCCTACAGAGTCCCAAATTCCACTGTCAGCACTCCCATTCCAAAGCTCTCTGTTATCCCCTTACCACATGCATCCAGGTCTTATAAAATTCCCCAAGGGACCCCGTGCCCTGCAATAGGGTCTGTGCATCCAGACTAGTTGTCCCCCACGCCTATCCCCCTCTGACCCTCCCTGCTGTGCCCCAGCCCAGAAAACCAACCCATTCTACGAGGAGTGGTGGTTCCTGGTGGTCATTGCCCTGGTGGGGCTCATCTTCATCCTCCTCCTTGTCTTCGTGCTCATCATCCGTGGGCAGAGCAAGAAGTACTCCAAGAAGTCAGACTCAGGTGAGTGTGGGAGTGTGCTGGGTGGTGACAGGACCCTCCAAGTGCCAGCCCTGATCCCATGGGAGCCTCCTGGGGGTCTCCCTGCCTGCCTCTGGGGTCTGAGTGGAGCGGTGGGAGCCTCTCTTCCTGCCTGCCTTGGGAACAGCTGCCCCAGGGAGCCAGTGACACATGATAAGGATGCTGTGGCCTTCCCAGAGCACACTGGGAGCTAAAGATTAAATAACTGACTTGTCCCACAGTCAGCTGCAGAGGCAGGGCAGCCCGGGGGCTTGCAGAGGTCACTGGGATTAGCCAAACACAGCTCTGTTTTCTTAGCTCTATCAAGGGCTCAAATTGTGGGGAAAATCCAGACCTCCTCGCTAAGCAAACAGCCCCAGAGCTGGGAGCTGCAGGCACTGGGGCAGCTCAGGGGGCTGAGCCAGGGCAGGCAGGCTGGGCATGGCCCATGGCACTGAGCACAGGGCTGGCACCTCCTGGCTGTGGTCACTCTGGAGCCAGCACAATTCCTTCTGGACCATTCTGCAGCCCCCCTGTGCAGGGTCCAGACCCGCCCTGTGCTGTGCTGTGCTGCCTGGGGAGGGTCTGGGAGAGGCTGAGCATCCCATCCCCCAGGGAACAGCTCCAAGGCGACCGCCCTGAGCCACGGGGAGATGGTGAGCCTGGATGAGGGCAGCTTCCCTGCCCTGGAGCTCAACAACCGGCGCCTCTCCGTCAAGAACTCCTTCTGCCGGAAGAACGGCATCTACACCCGGTAGGGACCCCCCACCACAGCCCTCTCCCCACACAGGGGGACTGTTTCACTCATCGTGTCCATTCCTGCTCCATCGTGGGATGGGCACAGGGCTGGGACCCCCGGGGGTGATCCTGTTCTGCCCCATGGCCCCTGAAAAGCTGGGGCTCCCTGAGACCCCGTGGATCATGGGATCAGGGGTTTTTTGGGGGAATTGGTCAACCAGCTTAGGGATGGTCCCTGAGCCTGCCCTGGGAGTCGGCTGGAGTTGTCCCCAGGTGGCACAGCCCCGAGGGGAGGGGACACACGCTGACCCCCTGCCTGTCCCCGAGGTCCCCACCCCGGCCCAGCCCCGGCAGCCTCCACTACTCGGACGAGGACGTGACCAAGTACAACGACCTGATCCCCGCCGAGAGCAGCAGCCTCACCGAGAAACCCTCCGAGGTCTCCGACTCCCAGGTGACCACCCAGGGCTGCACGTGGGGATCCACTGGGGCAGGATGGAGGGTGCTGGGAGCCCTCCCTGGGCATCAGCCCTGCGCTCTGCCTGCCACGAGGCAGGTCCTGGTGCTCATTCGGGAATAGAAACGCTGCTCCTGCCCCATCCTGCTTTTCAGGCAGCAGCATCCCCGTGGCTTCGTGGCACGGAGCCTGAGCAAAGCTGGCCCAGCCCCCGGCCCGTGTGCTGGGGATGTGACACCGTGGGGGGCTCACGGGGCTGCTGGGGACAGGGGCTGGGGGACGGGAGGTCAGCGGGGCTGGGGGACTGTCCCGCTGCCCGGTCGCTGGTGGCAACGTCCGCAGCTCTGCCAAGTCCACAAAATGCCACCTTTGTCTTGTCCCGGAGCAATGGGCAGCTGTGGCCGGGCAGGAGCGTGGCCACGGGAGCTCCCCGGGCAGGCAGCCCCAGGGAGGCCATGGGAGCATCACCCCCGGGATGGATCCCGGGTGGCATCTCAAAAGACGAGGCTGATGCCCAGGGGAAGGTCTGGGGGTCCCCGGGGCTGTCCCCGAGCAGGAGGGGACTGTCCCCAGGGGGGCCCCCCCTCGCTGCCCGCACCGGCTGTTTCCTTGGCAGATGCCAGCCCCGCTCCCTGCGGCCCGAGCGGGGCTCGAGTGGCTTTTGAGGAGCTGTGAAGAGCGGCGGGAGCTGGCGCTGGCGCGGGGCAGTTCCCACCGCCCTCAATGGGCCCTTTGTGCGCCGCCGGGGAAGCTGAATCCAATTACCGGCAGCGCCGAGGCAGAGCCCAAAAACACCCCTCCCGCCAGCCCGGGGGCACTGCAGCCTCGGGGGGGCCCAGGAACCTTTTGTATAAGGTTTTGTTTTGTTTTAGCAAGAGGCAGAAACCCCCCAGTGGTGCTGCTGCCGTCCCAGCCTCTAAATACTTTTGGGATGTGCTCGCCAGCATTCCCAAAAGAGCACTGGGAAAGCACCAGGAAAACACTGGGAATCCCAGAATCACTTAGGTTGGAAAGGACCTCTGAGATCATTGAGTCCACCCTTTGCCCGATGCCCACCTTGTCCCCCAGCCCAGAGCACTCAGTGCCATGTCCAGGCCTTCCTTGGACACCTCCAGGAATGGGGACTCCAAACCTCCCTGGGCAGCCCCTTCCAGTGCCTGACCACCCTTTCCATGGAGAAATTCCTCCTGATGTCGCAACCTGAGCCTCCCCTGGTGCAGCTTGAGGCCATTTCCTCCTGTCCTGTTGCTGGTTGCCTGGGAGATGAGGTGCTTGGGGCATTTTGGGGCTGGTGGGTGATGCTCCCCCTCACTCCCTCATCCTGTGTTTCAGGGCAGCGACAGCGAGTACGAGGTGGATCCCGGGCACCAGAAGGCCCATTCCTTTGTCAACCACTACATCAGCGACCCCACCTACTACAACTCGTGGCGGCGGCAGCAGAAGGGCATCTCCCGGGCACAGGCCTACAGCTACACCGAGAGCGACTCGGGGGAGCCCGACCACGCCCCGCTCTCCAACAGCACCTCCACGCAGCAGGGCAGCCTCTTCCGTCCCAAAGCCAGCAGGACTCCCACCCCCCAGGCCCCCGCCAACCCCCCCAGCAGCCAGCCCGGGACCCTGTACCGCCCGCCCAGCAGCCTGGCCCCCGGCTCCAGAGCCCCCATCGCCGGGTTCTCCTCCTTCGTTTGATATTTAAACGGAAGCAAACAAAAAAAAAAAACAACCACCAAACGGGAGAGGAAAAAAAAATTGGGAAAAAAAAAAAAAAAAAGAAGAAAAAACAAAAAAAGAAAAGCCCCAAGAAATTAAGAGGGAAAAAAAGCGGCGAGGGGGAGAAGAGGAGGAGGAAGGGGAGAGGCCGAAGGGCACCGAGGGGGAGCAGCCTCAGGCCCTGTTGGTGTTCCACCTTCTCGGCAGCGCTGGAGCAGGAAGTGCTGTCCCCAGGTTGGGGAGCAAACCCAGCTCTCCTCTTTGGCCAAAGCTTCTGCATCGTGGACTCCTCGGGTGAGGTGGGGCAGGGGGGCTCTGGGTGCACTGGACGTTGCCCTTGGCACCCACCGGGGCTGCCCTGGAGCTGCTGCCGGACTCGCTGGGATCCCGTGGGTGCTGGGGGCTGGGTGAGGGGCCCCTGCTGTGCCAAACCCCAGCCCTTCCACTTGTGGCTCCCCCAGGACGTGGGGACAAGCAGTGACACAGAGAGCCCCGACTGTGGAGGGGAAGAGGAGCTCTGCTGATCTTCGAACCTCTGGACATGAACCCCCTGCTCTGGACCCACAAAGCCTTTGGGAGAAGGGGGCACCCCCTGTGCTGGGAACCCAGGGGACAATTAATTCCTTCCCTCGCTTGTGCCTGGCCCAGCACAGCCCCGCAGGAGAACCCAGGACTTAACCCCAGGAGAGCCCCGCCGGGGTGCACGTGGTGCTGAGTCCCCCCTGATTTTGCACCCCGGGGGATCTGGGGAGGACTCAAGTGGGGCAATACAGCAATTGTAGCCCCCCTTTGGCATTTCTGGTGGTTTGGGGCTTTTTAATGGGGTTTTGTGCAGAGGCCTGAGGGCATTTAGGGGTGGCAGTGCCCGGGTGGTCCATGGCCGTGGCCATTTTGGGGGTCTCTGCACAGCAAAGCCCCTGCAGTGCCTATGAGTGAGCCAGCACCAGCCTGGCAGGGCCACGGCGCCCGGGCTGAGCCGAGGGAAATGCCAATAAACAGCCTGAGGATCAGTGTGTCACCTCTCTGTCACCCTGCTATGCCAGAGAAAGGGCCAGCGGGATGTGTCTGTGTCCCGCTGCCCTGCTGGGCTTGTGTCAGCCCTGGGGCACCAGGGAAGGACGTGGGCAAAAGGTGCCAGAGGTGCTGGGATGGAGCCCAGAAAGGTGCAGGGAGCTGTGGGGGCTGTGTCCTGTGTGTTTCCACCCCAGTGGGATCTGTAGCTGCTGGGAAAGGGGGTTGTGGGACAGGGAAGGAGGGAGGTGACCCCATTGGTGCTTTGGGCACTTCCAGCAGCAACCCTGGCACTGGGGGTGGTTCACAGCTGCCCTCACCTGTTCTACCCTTCAGGCCTGGCAGGAAAATCCAGGTGACACGTTCAGGTTCAGGTTTCCTCGCCCGTCACCCCCCAGCAGCGAGTGGGAGGGGCTGGAGCCAATCTGGGGAGGGCTCAGCTGCCAACGGTGCTGCCAAGGCACCGGGTCCATGGCTGGGGGCCACCAGGGCTGTGGGGTCTGCACAGCACCTGGGGCTCAGAGCCCCTGGAAGCCACGAGCCAGGACCCCAACCTGGTGTGGGCAAGGGGCTGCCAGGGGAGCGTTGTGCTTTTGGGGACTGGTCACCCAGACTGCAGCTCCCCCTGGGCAGAGCTGGGATGCTGTCGTGGCCTCACTGCTGAGCCACAGCCACCATCTGTCCCCTCCTCGGTGCAGGGTGTCCCCAGCCAGCGGGAGCAGAGGGCATTGCTGGTGGGTGACTCATCTGACCTACTTGGGAGCTGGTGCTGAAGGCAGCACAGCACCCAGGGGTGCCTGTGCCCTTCCTGGGCAGCAAAGGGAGCCCCAACACTCCGCTGGTGGAGACGGTGACATGAGGGCAGAGCAGGGCCTGCGTTTGGCTGGACAAATCCTGCTCCTCATTTGCAGCCCAACTCCAGCCCCAGGCATCCCGGCTTGTGCAAGAGGGACCTTCCTCCCGCCGGGGCTGGGACACGGAGCCGACGGAGACACCGGGCAGAGCAGGTCTGGGGAGTTGAGCAGCACAGGCGAGTTCCCTGTGCGAGGGATGCTCCCTGTGCAAGGAATGCTCCCTGTGCAAGGAATGCTTCTAGAGCAAGGGATGCTCCTTGTGCAAGGGGTACCCCCTGTGCAAGGGACACTCCCTGTGCAAGAGATGCTTCCTGTATGGGGCATGGTCCCTGTGAGGGATGATCCATGTACCAGGGATGCTCCCCATGGGAGGAGCGCGTGCTAGCCCCTGTGAGCAGCCCTGAGAAGGTCCCCAGACGTGTCCCCCATTGCAGGCACAGCGGGATGCAGGTCCCAGGGCCACCCGCGTGGGGTCTGTGTGTGCTCCCTGGCACGGGGGCAGAGCAGAGCCCAGGCCCCACTCACCTGCCCTGACCCGGCTCATCCCTGGCAGGGTGGAAGGAGGAGCTGGAGGTGCAGCCACATCCGCGGCAGGTTTGGCGCTGGCCCCGGGCCGGGAGGTGAAGCTGCCGGCACGGCTGTGGCCGCAGCACCAGGGCCCTGCGGCAGCGACAGTGGCCAAGGCGGGAGGAGCCCTTTGTGCTCGTGGTTTCCCACGGCTGAGGGGTGGGATCCCACATCCCAGCATGGCAGTGAGTTGACTCTCTGCTCCCCAGGGATGGTCTGGGAGCTGTGCAGGGCACAGAGCCCGGTTTGGGCGCAGCAGGGATGGGCTGAGTGCCAGTGGCACGGGCAGGGGCTCTTGCTCACCTGTGCTGCCTCAGTTTTCCCGTGGCACGGATGGAATGGGACCGAGAGGGCTGGCAGGGGAAGACACTGAGCACAGCCACCTGTCTGCCACCTTGGCTTTCACCACGCTGCTGTCACAACCAGTGCCTCCCTCCATCCCGGCCCCTCCAGGCAGGTGTGGGCTGCCCGTGCCCATCCCCAGTGCTGCCGGCACTGCCGGCTCTCCGAGCTGCTCCGTGCAGGGGGAGCTGTCGGCACCGATCAGTCCCCAGGGACTGAATTGGCCTTGACATCTCTCCCAGGCGCTGCTCCGGTGGCCTGCGGTTCCCCCAAGGGCAGAGCACCGCTCGCTGTCAGCGCTGGGGGAGCCAAAGGGGGGCACAGGGGACACGCTGCACCCCCAGACCTCTCTGGGCGGATAAGGCAGTACTGGAGTGGGACCTGCTCCCTGCCCCAGGTGCTACAGGGAGATGTTTATGTGCCAAAAACAGGGGCTGTGACCAGTAAAACTGGGCTGTGATTTATCTGAATTTCTTTGTTTTAGAAGCAGCCCTGCAGCCTGGGTTCTCCCTGTCCTCCAGATCTCTCTGGCTCCCCGCCAGCTCCTGGGGCAGAGCCAAGTGTGCCATGTCCCCACCTTTCCCTTGCCCTGGGCCATGGGGACAAGGACAGCCCCTCCTGCCACGCCGGGGGCCAGACGGGACTCGGCGCATCCTCAGAGCCCCACGTGCCCGGGGCACTGCACCGTGCCAGGGGTGGCAGGGAGAGAAGAGCAGAGGACAGACCCAGGTCTGTGCACCCTGTCCCGCAGGTGTGGGTGCACCACACTGAAGGGGTCCCTGTGCCGAAGCTGTGCCAGGGCAGGGGGTTTCCATGGGCGCTGCCAGCCACGGTGGGTCCCTGCAGAAGCCACGCTCCAGGTGGGATCATAGAATCGTAGGATGGTTTGGGTTGGAAGGGAACTTAAAGACCATCTTGTTCCAACCTGGAAACCCAGATCTCCTGGGAGAAGCTGGGATGGCTGCATCCCATCCGGGTGATGGTTTCCTGGGTGGGTGGTGAGTTGTGGGAGCTCCTTCCCTGGCACCCAGAGAGAGTGTGCCAGCTGGGGAAGGCAGGGTGAGCCTGCCCACTGCAGGCTCCGACCTGCACACTGCTCACCCCAGTGGCACCCCAAGAGTGCTGAGATGCCAGCAGTGAGCAGTACAACCTGCCAGGATTAGCTGGATAACTGCTCACCCCTGGGCAAACGGTGGGGGGAAGGGGTGAAACCCCCCGGCTGTGGGTGCAAAGTGGTGTCTCTGGTGTTAGTGGGGCTGGTGGGGAGGCTTCTGGCAGCAGCCAGCGCTGGGCCGTGGGGCTGGAGGGATTTGGGGGAGCTGTGGGGGCAACGCCTCGTTCCTGGCACCCTGGGGTGTCCGAGGGCGATCCCCAGCACTGGGGCTCAGGGAAAGCACCCCGCTGGCTCGGCAGTGCCGGCAGACAAAGCTGGCAGGCGCTGATGGCAGGAGGAGGGGATGGAGCTGCTGGGAACTTGGGCGCTTCTCCCTGCCCTGCTTTTCAAAGCGCTTTTCAAGCCTTTTCTTTTTTCTTCCCTGCTTTCAAAAGCTGCTGAGAAGCAGCAAAAGGAACCGGCGGTGGCTGAGGAGGGCGGGAGCGCTGAGCTCCGTGATCCTGAGCCGCCCAGCACCCCGACCTGGCTGCCGCCTCCCCAGGGCCGGATCCAGCCCCGGGCTCTGCGTGGCTGAGGGAGCGTGGAGGGGGCCCGTCTCTCCCAGGCAGTTTTTCAAGTTGAGTGGGTGCCTGCTCTTCCCAGCCGGAGCCAGGCCAGCCCGCGGGAGCCTTCCCGGCGGCTCCCAGCAGCCGGTTGATGTTAATCCCTCCTGACTGCGCTGTCTCAGCCATCTCCCTGCTCCCGTGACAGCATCAGGTGAGGCAAGCAGAGCTGCACCGGTGTCACACCAGCTTTCAACCCTGTCCCCACGTGAATGGGTCGAGCTGCTGGTGGGGGCTCTGGTAAACCCCCCTCCTCTTCCTCACCCACCAAAAAACCACTGTTGCATCCAGCGGTGGCTCACAGGGGCCCCCTGCTCAACTGCAGGCTTTGCCTCTTGCCTCAGTTTCCCCACACGGAAAGGAAGGAAAATAAAATTTGCCAAGCAAATGATTTGGGAAAATGGCACTGGAAGGAGCAGCATGGCCTGGGATGGAGGCAGCAGGCATGAGTGAGATGGTGCTGGGCACCCGGGCTGGGGGCAGAAGCTGTGCCCTGGGTACCAACCCCAGCATCTCTGCAGTGCCACACCCACCCTCAGTGCCCAGTGCAGTGCCAGCTCCGTGTGTAAGCCACTTTCCCAACTGAGGGAAATGTCAGCACCAGATGAGCCATCACAGTGCCCAGGGCTGCCCAGCCTGGTGCTGCCACCATGGGCCCCCAGACCGTGCTGCCGGGCCCAGGGAATGGAGCTCCTTGCACCGGTGACATGAGAGACCTTCAGACCTCACAGCGTCGTGTCCCAGCACTTGAGATCCCAGGGCTGCATGGCTGGAGCATCCCAGGACCCCACTCACCACCCCCTGCACCCCATCCTGGCTCCCTCCACAAAGACACCAGATGCTCCGGAATATCCAAGAAACGCTGCATTAGGCAGGTTCGGGATAATCTCAGCTCTCCCGCCCCTTTTCTCCCACAAAGGTCTTGTCTTAATCCCCGCGAGCGAGCGGCTGTGCAGCCCAGCACTCTCCCTTTCAGCCCCTCGCCAGCTCCGGGGGGCTGGGATGGTCACAGAATCCATCACCAGCACTGGGGGGGCCATGGAGCCCCTCCCCGGAGCCGGGGCGGCCATGGAATCCATCACCAGCTCCGGTGGGGCCGTGGAACCCAGAGCCAGCACCAGCACCGGAGGTCTGGAGTGGCCTTGGAGCCCCTGTCATCGTGTCTTGGCCACTGCCCACTCAAACCACCCATGGCCTGGAGGGACCCCACGGCCCCCTGAGGGGGATGGAGCAGTGGGGCTGGCTGGGAACAGGGAGACGAGGGTGGCGGAGGGGAGGTGTGGGTGCTGTAGCCTAGTGGGTGTCACAGTCACGATTGGAACGGTGGCATCCCTGCACCACGCCTGGGAGGGGCCGGGAGACCCCACTCACAACCCCCTCCAGGGGAAGCTTCCCGCGATCCCGCTCCCCCAGCGCATCCTCGCGCTGCCGGGACCCCACTCATGACCCCACTCATGTCCCCACGCCCGCGGGACCCCCCTGAGCGGGGCCGCGTTGGGGACAAGGGTCACCCCCCCCGCCCCACTCGGGTTTGAATGGAGGGCGTGGGACAGCCCGTGACGTGGCGCGGCGCCATTGGCCCGGGCGGGGCGATGACATCACCGGCGCGGCGGGGGGGCTCCGTTCCGGCGCGGCGCGGCCATGGACCGGCGGCGGCGGGGCCCGGGCGAGCAGGTACGGGGGGGCCGGGGGCTCCGGGGGTCGGGCCGGCTCGGCTCGGGGAGCCCCGGCTCGGCTCGGCTGGACCGGCTCGGCTGGACCCTGCTCGGGGGGAGGCAGCCGCGCTCGCTCGGCTATTGTCCGGTGAACGGGCGGGGTCCCCGGGGCTGCCCCGCTCCGGTACCGGGCAGGGGGGGCGGCGGTGACCCCCCGCCTCAATTCCCGCGGGGCCGTGGGGTCTGTCCCGTGGCGCGGGTGGGAGAAGGGGTTAACAGGATGCGGAGCGGTGTTTGCCCGGAGTGGGGCACCGGCCCGGCACACCCCGCCCCGCCGGCGACCGGTGGCCGCTCGCCCGCGGCTCCGGCGAGCCCCGCGTGGGGCTGGCGGTGGTCGGAGCCGGCGGTGGTCGCGGCCGGGGCGGTGGCTGCCCGCGGCCCGTCTCGGGGAGGTGGATCCTCCCCGTGCTGGAGCGGCTCCAGGGGCACCCCGGGGCTGGCCGGGGCTGGGCGCCGACGGGTGCTGAGTCAGAGCCGCCCGAAATCCCCGTCCCTCTCATCCCCCGGCGGCCCGGGACAGGGCTCGGGGACCCGGTCGGCTCCCAGCCTGCCCTGCTCCCAGTCCCTGCGCGACACACGCCGCTCCCATAGGTGCCCCGCAGAGAGGGACCTGCCCTGCTCTGCCAGCCCTGGGCACGGGACTGGCTCCCCAACTCGCTCCGGTGCCCCAGAGAGAGGGAGCTGCGCGGCTGTGCCAGCCCTGGGCGCGGAGCCGGCTCCCAAACCCGCTCCGGTGCCTGTGGAGCTGGGACTCAGTGGGCAGCGGCCGCTCGCGGGGCGCTGGACTCGTCCCACGCCGCCCCGGTTTGACCCCGGCGGCAGCAGCAGCGTTAAGTATGGATGTTTCCAAGCGCCGAATCTATGGATCAGGAGGGCTGTTTCAAAAGGAGTTGGGATCTATACAGTAGGGAAGCTGTTCCAAAGGGATCGTTAATGGGCTGGGGTGGAAACTGAGGCACAGCGTGCACTCTGCACCCCGGGACGGGACTCTCTCCCCGGCCGAGCACACAGTAAACAAGTCTGTTTTGGACGCAGCTCCCTCGGAAACCGTGGAGCGATTCCAGCTGAGGTTTAGCCCCGGGGAGGCTCGGTGGATTTGGGTCTAGGGGTGCGGAGCGAGGCTGCCCTGAGCCCCCATCCCCGGGGGTCCGTGCCATGGGCTGCCCGGCCGCGGGGCTCCCTGCGCGGCCCCCCCGGCCAGCCCCGCTGCCGGCGGCGTTGTGCTGACCGTGCCGCTCTCTCCCTTTGTTCGCTGGGTTTTGTCCTGAGCACAAACAGCCGCCGCGGGCCCCCCGAGCCGGCTGCTGTGGGCTGCGGGCCCCCCGGCAGGTAGGGAGCCGTGGCCGCGCTGTGGGAAGTCTGCCTGTTTACTTCCCGTCCACCTCAGCGAAACCGCAGGAATTCGGAGCCCAGCGGAGGTCGGGAGGTCTGTTTAGCCCCGGTATCCTGTCGGACCCCGGCCAGCCCCTGTTGTTGTGAGAGAAGGAGCCAGGACCAGCGAGGAGATAACCTTTCCCCTCGGAAGAGTCCCCTCCTGGCTCTGGAGAGCCGCGGGCTGGTTCGTAGCCCCAAAGCAGGAGGATTTATGGTCCTGTGCGTGTTCTGGCGTGTCCTGCCAATAGTTCCTTGCTGAACTCTGGCTACCTCCTGGCTGTTGGCAGTCCCTCGGGGAGCGCTTCTCTGCTTTTGGCACTGGCGTGCCGGCGCTGGGGCGGTGAGTTCCCCAGCCTGGCGCTGCTCCGTGTGCCGAGAGCCCTGGCGAGAGCCGAGCTTTGCCTCCCGCCCGCCCCGTGTGCCATCTCGCCGTCCCTGCCTCTGATGCTCGCTGTCAGTTGCCTTTCAACTTCCAGAGGCTGCTCCGTGCATCCCACGGCTGAGCTCCAGCGGCGTCCCGATGCCAGGGACAGGACCAGACCTGTCACCGTGCCGGGGTGGAGGCGGTCACCGGGGCGCCGGGGCTGCCCGCACTGACAGGACCGTCTGCCCCCAGGCCCTGGGAAGACTCGCTGGGGAGCCCAACCGAGGGTGTGACAGCGGCTTGGTCCCCTCCCGGGGCTGGCAGTGACAGGGTGTGATCCGTGCCCTGTCTCCAGCAGCCGTCTGCCAGGCTCCAACATCAAAGGGCCGCCTGTGCCGGATCCCCGAGGGGCAGCGCTTCCCAAAGTGGGGCTGAGCAGGCTCCGTGTCCTCCCTGCCCCCTGTGCAGGTTCTCCCTGGCCCTGGGCGGTGTGAGGGGCCCAACTGGCCCGGCCCAGCCCCTGCCCCAGCACCCGGCAGGGTGGGGAGAGCATCCTCTGATCTCGGGGCTGCAGGGACTGCAGAGCCTGGGGTGCTGTGCATGGCAAAGCCGGGGAGCTCGTTTGGAGCCGGCCGGGCCGGCCGGGATGCTTTCCTGGCTTGGCTTTCCCAGCCTGGGAGCAGGATGAGCCGGGGGCAGGACGCGTGGGAGCGTGGCTGGACTCGGCGTTTCCCCTGTGTGTGTGCACCCGTTCCCTGCCCTCCTTCTTTGAGCCACTTGTCCCTCTGGTCCCCACGCATGACTGGTGCTGAGCGGGATGAGATGGAGAGGATGGAGGAGGGGGTCTCATGGGAAGCCTGCACCATCAGGGTACATGGTCCTGTCCCACTTCCACACTGGCTGCAGGATCCCACTGTTCTGCAAGCAGATACTCATTTACAGGGACAATTGTGTCCCTGGGCACCTGAGGCTCTCACTGCTCAGAGCTCATGCTAACAAAGGGCTCAGAGGGCAGGTGGGAAGCGGCACAGGGCTGTCTGTACACTTTATCCCTCTTTTCCTCAACCCATGCTCGGAGGTCTCATCCCCTCCCCTTGCTCCAAAGCACTGCTGGGACTTGGCCATGCTCTGGGCTCTCTGCCTCAGGATGGGCAGTGCTGCCAGGTGCCTGTGAAGTCTCTCGGGTTACCAGCAGCTTCCCCTGGTAGGTGGCTGGAGAGGCAGCGCCAGCGATGCCTGGCCTGGTTTCGTTTGTGAAAGCGCCGGCAGCGGGAATGTCACAGGATCCGCTCTCCCCGAGCGAGAGGAGGAGAAAAGGGCTCTGTGTGCTGCTCCCCTGGGCAGGACGGGGTGGGCAGCTGGGCTGTGCGGGCAGCAGAGCCCCACTGCGCTGCCATCACCCCTCGGGGTGAGCTGGGAGAGAAACATCGAGGGGTGGGGGGAGATTTTGGCTGCTGTGAAAGAGCTTTGAGGGCAGGAGTGTTGAGGGGGGTGTGGTGCTGGTTTGGGGGCTGTGATGGTGATGGAGCTCTGCTGGCCGGGGCAGCTGTGCTCCGATGTCCTGCTCCAACCTCCCGGTGGCCCCTTTGGTGCGGCTTGCAAAGTATCTCACAAATGCTGAACTTGGCCCCGAAATCTAAATACGAGGCAGGGACAGTCCCCAGATGGCCTAAATCAGCAGCATGGTTGCCTGGCCCAGCTGGGGAGCTCGCCGGGAGTGTTTGTTTTATGGAAAACCAAAGGCTGGAGGAATGCCGGCCTGGAAGGAGACTTGGGAAGGGGAAGGCGTTCGTGCCGTGCACACGCGCTCAGCCGGGCACGCACCAGATCCTGCGGGGGAGCGGGTCCTGCTCAGGCTGGGCCTCTCTGGGGTGGTGGGATCCTGCACGGGGCTGGACAGGGAGTGTGGCCACGTGCCACCAGTGCCCTGGCCGGCCCCACATGGAAGCCATGCACGGGAGGGCTGGGCACCAGGACTTTGCACCCACTGGGGGTCAGAGTCCATCCTGCCCGGCCGCAGCCTGCCTGAGGTCCTGTTGCTCCTGCAGGGGACAGGAGGGTGTCACAGGGTAGATTTGGGGAGGGACGGGGGGTGGAGCCCTCCCTTTGCCATGCTGGGAGCTGGGTGGTAGGTCCCGCGGCGCCCTGCGGTGTCCAGTTGAGCAGGGCTGGGGTGTGCTGGGACCGTCGCTGCCCGTGGGCTGTGGGGACAAGGCTGGCTTCCAGCCGACCCTGCGGAGCCATTCAGCTGCACCCTGGGGCTGGGTGGGCAGCGGGGGGATGTGGCCCCAGCCTCAGGCTCGCTCAGAGGACAAACGTGTCCGTCCCTTCCCCGTGCGTGTCACGGGGCCGCGGTGTCGCCGGCGGTGCCCGCGGGGAGGAAGCGGGCGGCCACAAGCCCTTCCTCCCCGGCAGCCCCTCCCGGGACCACCTGGGGCTGCCTGGCGCCATGGGAAGCGCGGGATGCGGTGACGTGGTCTGTGTCCTTGTCCCCTCCCGCGTGGCTGCGGGCACTGGGCTGGACAGGTCAGCCGTGGCACCGAGGGGCCCGTGGGAAGGAGTAACGTGCCCGTGCACACCCCACCCCGCCGGAGCCCTCGTCATTTCTGTCACCTCTGAGTCACAGCCGTGACGATGAGGTGGCCGGACAGGGTGGGGATGGTCACACATGGGCTCAGCGCCGGGGAGCAGTGAGGATGGAAGGGTTTGGGGTGCAGCAGGGCTGTGTCCCCATGTCCCCCTGCTGCCAAGCGTGAAGAGGTACCCGTGGGGTGCTTGTGTGTCCCCCTCCCCGGCTCCCTCTGTCCCCCTGCTCGGCGTGCGGTGCCTCCCGGGGGCTCTACGCCCTCTTCACACACTTCCTGCCGTCTGTTTCCAATTCCTTCTGGCGTCTGCTCCTTTCTGCTTTCTTCCAATTAAAAAAAAAAATCCCAGGCATCTCCTCGGCGTGCGACTGGCGGAGGCTGGAGCTGCCGTGCCCCGCTCTGGCGGGCTGGGGCTGCACGGGGAGGGGACAGGGGTGCCCTGCATCCCTTTTGGTGCCCGTTCATGTGGGGCACAGGGGCAGGGATCATCCCAAAGGATCCCTTTGCCCAGATCTTTCTCCTGTGGATGTCTGCTCCGTGGATAAGGTCTGGGACCCGCTTCAGGGGGTATGGGGAGCTTGGGAGGGGTCAGAGGATGTGTTCCCCATGGAACAATGCCCCGTGTGGAGGCTGTTCCTGAGGGAACCAAGCAGCTTGTGGGCATGGGGTCGCATTTTGCAGCTTGGCAGGGTGAAGGCCCGTCCATGTCCTCTAAGCCTGACCATGTCCCTCTGTCCTCTCCCCCAGGAGTGACCCGTCTGTGACGCCGGTGGGATCCCAGCCGTGGAGCCCCAGCTGTGAGCACCGGCGGGGCCGGCGGGACACGGTGCAGCTCTGCCCAGCCTCCCCTCACCGCCACCATGCCGATCCTCAAGCAGCTCGTGTCCAACTCTGCCCACTCCAAGCGCCGCTCGCGGGCCGACCTGACGGCCGAGATGATCAGCGCGCCCCTGGGGGACTTCCGCCACACCATGCACGTGGGGCGCGCGGGGGACGCCTTCGGGGACACCTCCTTCCTCACCAGCAAGGCCGGGGAGCCGGCGCCGGAGGCGGGCGAGGAGCCGGGAGCCTCCAAGCCCAGCCTGCTGTCCCGCCGCTTCCGCAGCAGCAAGCGCTCGCAGTCGGTGACGCGCGGTGACCGGCGGGACATGCTGGGCTCGCTGCGGGACTCGGCGCTCTTCGTCAAGAACGCCGTGTCCCTGCCCCAGCTCAACGAGAAGGAGGTGGACAGGAGCGCAGGGCAGCTGCCCAAGAGCCTCTCCTCCAGCCCCGTCAAGAAGCCTGAGGAGATGAGCCCCGAAGAGCAGCAGCGCCCGAACGGGGCGGCCGCAGGGCCGCTGAGCCCCAGCTTGGACGAGCGCGACTTCGGGGACATCACGGAGCTGCCCGTCGTGGTGGCCAAGGCCGGGGTGGGCATGAAGCACGCCGAGTCCATCATGTCCTTCCACATCGACCTGGGGCCCTCCATGCTCGGGGACGTCCTGAGCATCATGGATAAGGATCAGTGGGAGCAGGACGAAGACCCCGAGGCGGAGGAGAGCCACGAGGAGGAGGGGGAGGCCGCCCTGCCCGGCTCCCCGGTGGTGGCCGTGGCGGCCCCGCCGAGCCAGAGCCCGGCCCGTGGGCCCAGGGACAGCAGTCCAGCATCCAGCTGCACCTCGGGGCCCAAGGAGCACAGCCCTGTCCCCAGGCCACCGAGCCAGCGGGGGGGGCCCCCAAAACGCCCCGACAGGGAGTTCTCGTTTGCTGATGAAGATGATGATGAGATACGAGTATAAAGGAGGGCGGCCGAGCCGAGGGTCTGGTTCTCACTGCGGTTCTTGGACATGGGGCTGAACACCCCGGTGCTGCAACGGTGGCACCAGGGAAGATGTGACTCCTCCCTCCTTCCCTCTCCCTGTGCCATGGCAGGACAGTGATCTGCTCCCAGGGCTGGGGGCATTCCTGACATCTCTCAGCACTTCCTGGGAGGGGAAGGCAGACTCAGTTTTGGTTCTTTCTGTTGGACTTTGGATATTAGCTCTTCTCTCCTGCCCCCCTGCCCACGTAAAGCAATTTAGGATCCAACAAGACGAGCCTTTGGAGTTCTAGCCCCTGTAGTAATATATATTTTTTTCCCTGCCGTACGGTTTTTACTGTTTTCTGATTTGTACTTAACTTTCTTTACTCTCACTTTTGGTTTTAACGGAGGGGAGATTTCCCGTGAGGAAGAACTTGGCTCTGGAGCTCAGAGATGGCCCAGGACTGTGGGCAGCTTCACCTCCTTGGGTTTCTTGTGGACTTTCTGCAGACCAAGAGCCTCCAGCCCTGTGCCATGGCAGGTGCTTGGATGCATGGATGGATGGATGGATCCATCCCAGATGCTTGACCCTCCAGCCAGCCCGGGGGTCACAGGGATGCCCCCAGCCAGCCCAGGCACCGGCTGCTCCTGGGGGTGCTGATGGAAGCATGGGTCTGTCCCCCTTGGAGGAGCACCTGGAAGCCCCCTGAGCCAGGGAGCCCTGATGTCCCGGTGCTGTGGGGCCAGTGGGGCCGGGCAGTGCCAACACTGGGCTGGTGCAGGCAGCTGGAACAGGAGGTTTTATACCATGTATGTACAGATGCAAAGAATAAAAGGAAATGGTAGTGACTGCAATGGCCTGAGTTCCTGAGGGATGAGATCTGTGGGGAGCTGCTCCCCAAGCAGGACCAGTTCCCTGTGCTGCCGCTGTCCCCGTCCCCCGTCCTGCTGCCTCCACCTTCGAGCCCGTCCCTGGCTGAGATCCTGTCCTGGCCGGAGTCTGGGCACCTGCAGTGGCCGTGCTTTCTCGGCCCATGGCGGGAGGAAGCGGGAGAGCTCCTGCTGGCCGGATCTGGCTCCGGGCTGGGCCCCTCCGGCCACACGGCTCCTGCCAAGGGACAGCTCTGCCAACACTGCTCTGCCCCCAGCCCTGCTCCCTCCCTGCCAGCCAGGGGGAGGGGAGGGTGATGGTGGGGCAGGACTGGCTGTCCCTGCTCCCACGGGCTGGGGGCCAGGGCTGGGGGTGCCCTGGGGGCTCCCGTCCCTGCGGGGTATCCATAGCCCTGGATGATCCTGGCATGGAGAGCAGGGCAGGTCACTCCCATTCCAGAGCCAGCTTCCCACAGCTCAGCCACTGGTGTAATGGGGCTGTGCCAGGACTGCCTTCCCATTCCAGCCCCAGAGCCCTTCCCAAGTGGGTGGAGAGCGTGGCTCTGCTGGGATTACCAGCCAGGACCTCCTCACCAGTGATGGAGAGGGAAGGATTTGGCCTCCCCAACATCTCCCAGCCCTAGGGGGGGCTGGATGCCCCAGTCCTCCCAAATGGATGTCCCCTGGTGAAGCCGGTGGGAGTGGGCAAGTGCTGCTCCACAGTGGGGACACAATGGGGTCCTGTGCGTGCTCTTGGCAGGACACAACACCCTGGGTAGGGGACATTGGGCCATTGTCTGGGACAGGGAGAACAACAGCAGCTGCAGCTGGTGGCTCTGAGCTCACCAGGCTGCCTCTGCCCCCATTGCCAGGGCACAGCCCCCTGTCCTGTGCCAGGGTCCCACGTCCATCCCCCGAGCCGATGGTCCTGGTCGCTGTCCCCTGGGAGGTCACCAGGCTGCTGGGGGACTCATGGCTCCTCCTGTCCCCGAGGGGTGCTCTGACACAAACCAGCAGGGCAGGGTGGCTCCCTGGGCTTTGCACCCTCTGCCAGGACCCCCTCGCTCCCCAGGGCTGTGGGGATGGGGGGGCCCTGGGGTGACCCTTCACAGGCCGCCTGTGACCGTCACTCGGCCACCCTGATCTTTGTGACACCCGTCGGCTCCAGGCTCCTGCTCGGCAGCGCTGCAGTACCAGGAGCTGACGGGGCAGAAAGTGTGTGCTGGGCTGCTGAGCACACCCGGGACACGGCCCCGCTCCACGGGACAGGGAGGAGGCCCTGGAACGGCACGAGCGAGCAGGGACAGGGGCAGCCCAACAGGACCTGGACTAGTGAGGAGTAACACTGTTCCCCAGCAGCACTGCTGCCAGCCCAGCGTCCTGCAGTGCCTGCTGCAGGGGAGCACAGGCTGCACCCCCAACCTCCCAAAACCACCCACGGGCACGGCACGGGCTGGGACATCCTGTCACACCCCCGGGGTGGGTCCAGGATGTGGCCACACGGGTGCTGGGTGGGTGCCGGATGGGTGCCCAGCACCCTGCATGGGGCTGTGGCCCCACGGGCAGCGCTCCGGCAGCGCTGGTCCAGTGCCTTTATCCCTAGTGACAGAATGGGAGCAGGGCTCCATCCCGATGTGTCAGCCCACGGCCCCAGGCGATGCACGAGCCGCGGGAGCCGCGTGACGGAGGAGGACGAGCGTGAGGGTAAATCCAGGGGCTGGGTGGGCTGTGCCGGGCGGGCTCCGGGAATCACCGTGGCCACGCCTGGAATGTGCCACTGGAGCCTGGCACACGTGGAAGCCCCCAGCCCAACAGCTGGGACTGGAGGGGCTTCTGAGCAGCCTGAGCTAGTGGAAGGTGTCCCTGCCCGTGGCAGGGAGTGGAATGAGAGGAGCTTTAAGGTCCCTCCCAACCCAAACCATTCCATGATTCATCGGGATGCACAATGACCTGACTGCCCCTCCAGGAGCCCGGGATCTGTCCTGCCAGGTGCTGGAGAGTGGGGGGCTGGTGCTGCTGTGCACCCAGAGCGTGCTCAACACACCCAGAGCACAACAGCACCCACACAGGATCCATCCCATGCTACGGGAATGCACAGCTCCAGCACTCCAGCCATGTTTGGCTCCACGTTTAAGGCCTCGGAGTGAGGGGTTAACCCAGCTCCTGGCCAGCCCCAGCTGGTTTTTCTGGAGCAAAAGCAGATGTGGGAGCAGGGAGGCAGTGAGGGGGATGGATGGGGCTGGGGGCTGAGCTCCTCAGCTGCAGCACCAGGCAATCAGGGCTGCAAATTGGGATCAGATGTGGGCAGCTTCCCGCCCTAAATGGAGCGCTCCAGGCGGTTGCCTGGATTGGCTTTGCTCTGGCTGGGGAGGAGGAGGAAGAGGAGGGTTTCTGAGTGCTGCTGGGGCCCAGGGTGGCTGCAGGGACCCTCAGAGTGTGGTGCTCCCTTGGCAGAGCTGTGTTTTCCTTGGGCAGCCCCACTGCTGGGCCCTCTGAGCTGTGCTTGCCTGCCTCTTTCCCTGCTTCCTTCCCTGTCTCTGCCAGGCTGGAGGGGGCTCTTACTGGAGCGGGGCTGATGCAGGAGTTGGTGGCTGGTGTGGAGAAGATCAGGTTTGACCTGGAGGCCGATGTAGAGCAGCAGCAAGGAGCTCGGCCCCTGCCCTTCCCGGGGGTGGACAGTAAGTTGGGGACAGGGTCCTGTCACAGCTCCCTGTGCTGGGGAGGGCTCAGACACCTCCAGGGCACTCAGACCTTGGCAGTGCCAGGTGAACTGAGCCCCGAGTGCCCAGTGAGTGCTTCAAACCTCCTCCACACCCAGGAAAGCTCCTGCTGGTGTGTCCCGAGCTGGGGGTGCTGGGAGTTTCTAGGTGCAGGGAGGACTGGGGGGGCTGTGGGGGACAGGCTGGCTGTGACAGGGGTGCCATGGCCAGGTGTGCAGGGCCCCTCCAGGCGCGGCGGCGGGGCCAAGACCGCGGTGTGCAGGCACTGGCTGCGGGGGCTCTGCAAGAGGGGCGACGGCTGCGACTTCCTGCACGAGCACGACGCCACCGGGATGCCCGAGTGCTATTTCTACTCCAAGTTTGGTAGGTGCAGGACCGGGCTGTGCGCCCCGGAAAGCCTCTTCCCACCCCTCGCGGAGCCTGTCCCCTCCCAGCACTCGTGTCCCTCCGGGCTGGCCTCGAGCAAGTGCCTGATGCCACCTCCTGACTGCGGGAAGAAGTGCCACTGTCACCCTCCCGGGTGTTCTCCCGGTCCAAACCCGGGTGCTCTCGGGGCACCCCAGTTCCTCCCATCCAGCCCATCCCGGAGTGATTCCCGCTCTGTTTTGTTTATCCCACCTGTCCCACCCCTTGTCTCCCGCAGGCGAGTGCAGCAACAAGGACTGTCCCTTCCTGCACGTCGATGCCACCCCCAGCACCATGGGCTGTCCCTGGTACGACCGCGGGTTCTGCAGGCACGGTGAGCTGCTGGGACAGGGGAGGGTGGGCAGGGGCTGCCCGTGTGCCCACCGGTGATGTGGGGCCAGACCCCGCTGCTGGCACAACCTCCTGCCCCCTCTGAGGTGGCCGAGCCACAGCGGGGTGACCCACAGCGTGGTTGGGAGTGGGACAGGAACCCGGTGGGGGTTTGGGCTTGGGGCAGCAAAGAGTTCACCGGGGCTGCTGGGAAAGCTGAGCTCCCAAAATCCCGGTGTGACGTGTCCCTGCAAACCTCTGCTCTGCGTGGCAGGTCCCCGGTGCAAGTACAAGCACACGCGGAGGGTGATGTGTGCCAACTACCTGGTGGGGTTCTGCCCAGAGGGACCCAAGTGCAAGTTCGTGCAGTACGTACTGGGCAGGCTGGGGGGCCTGGAACACGGCTGGGGGGGACAGTCCCCTCTCTGAGGGGGCAGGGGTGGCCCTGTGGTCCTTGCAGGGTCAGGGATGAGGCTGCTTTGGGACCTGAACCGTTCTGGTCTCTCCCCACGTCCAACCAGGGTTTGCAGTGGGTGGGCAGGGAACAGTCCTGGTCCCCATGGGGGTGCCTGTACCAGCCCCAAGACATCCCTGAGAGGTTGTGGGAGCCACAGAAGGATCTGGGAGTACCATAGGGAGTAACTGCCTGTCCTCTGTGTCCATTCCCAGCCTCAAGGCCGGGCTGATGACGAGCAGCACGGATCCCTCCAAGGTGAAGCCCTTTCCTCTGCGCATTGGGGTGATGCTCCAGCTGCCCCACAGCTCTTGTGGGACAGCAGCTGCCAACTGCCCCTCCTGCCCCATTCCCCCCAGGAAACTGGCTGTCCATGGGGGCTGGTACAGCGGGATCTGGCTGCTGGTGAGGAGAGGGGAGGCGAGGACATGCCATCCACAGAGCCACCTCCACGAGTCACACAGCACCTGGCAGCACATCTGTGGGACATCAGTGGCTGCCCCCCGGACCCACAGAGCCTGCTGGAACAAGGTACCTGCTCCAAGGTGAGTGTTTTTGGGAATGGGAGGGTTGGGAGCAGTATTCTCCCCTTGGAGGGTGATGGTGAGGGACAGCATGTGGCGTGGGGACAGGCTCCCACAGTATGCCCAAAACAGCCTTTGTCTGGAAATATGCATTTTCCCTGGGTTTTTTTTGGGCTCCGGAGTCTGTCCCTGGAGAGCTGGGGTGGGAACCAGCTGGGAAGGAGGGATCTAGTGGGATTGAAATAACCTGACTGCAAGGGGAGGGACTTGGGTGGTGATAAACCAGTGGGAGAGCCCCAGAGAGCAGAGAATCCCTCTGGGTCAGAGGTTTGGTGCAGCTGGAGGTCTTGGGGTGCTGTTTCCAGATGGGAGCTGTGCTGGAACATGGCACGGCTCCAGGAACCCACTCTCTGGGAAATGATGTGAAAATGAACAAGTGGGAATGTGGCAGAGGGTTGATGCAGCACAAATCCAATGCCTGCTTCTCCCTGTGCCCCCAGAGTGAACAGGTCAGTCCCTACACTGGTGAGAGTGGGAGGACTCAGCTGGAAATGCTGCTGGGGAAGTGACTCCAGTGGTCCCACACGGATCAGGGAAGGAGGACACCCTAAAACACGATGGAGATGGAGAGACAGCACCAGGGCAGCTGCTGGACTAGAAAAGCCAGTCGGGTTTGCTCAGCACCAGCTCACAATTTGCACAAGCAGCAGAGAAATCACTTAATGCAAGGAAAATTGGACTTCCCACAGCTGGCTCTGGACAGGCCAGCAGCAGCACCCCCAGGTTTGAAGGGACTGGCTTGTGCCAGGCCCTGGGCACGAGGGTGAGGGTGTGCTCATCCCCTGGGAAGGGGGCACAAAGCACCGTGTCTGAGATCACAGACCAAGCAGGAAAGGAAAATCCACAAAGGTTTTTATTGCTGGTGAGAGAATTTCTTATGAACCACCTCCAACACAGCACTACTGCACCTCACTGAATAAAGAGCTCAGATTTTTAATTCTTGGCTTTATTTTTCATGCCTGTAACATGACCAACCCTTTCCCAGACATGTTTGGGAATGGCAGGCTCCAACTAGCACTCCTGTCTCCTTGTCTGTCTGATGCAGACACGGGTTTGCCCTTTGGGCACAACAACTCCTACAATGGATTTTTCTCCTCCAGAAATAGGGCACTGTGGTCTGAGCTGCTGCTTTAGTGCCTTCACAAAGGTTCTGACCAGTCCCACCAGTACAAGGGGTGAGTATAAACTGGGCTTTGCCGGGGGAATTTAAAGGGAATTGTTATTGGGATTGAAGCCCACCCTGCCACAAACCTCACTGCTACAGCATAATGTCAATTAATCTCTAATAACAGCTCAGGGCAGGAGCCTGTCCTGTGTCTGCCGTGCCAAAGCGAGGGATTTGGGATTCTGCAGACTCCAAGAGCTCTACTGCACACATGGATCTCTCAGGGGTAGCTCTAATGCTTCTTTATTTCTCTACTGAAAGCTCCCTGACCCACAGAGGGATGACCACGGGCTGTCACTGTCACCCCTCTGCTGCACGAGGGCCCCTGCCAAGCAGCCCCCACCTTCCAGCCCCTGTCCTGACAGCAAACAGGCCTCTGTGCTGGGAATCTGCTGGGACACTGGCTGTGAGCACTTCTGCTGCCTCCCAAGGAGCTGTGACCGTCCTGTGGGTGCTGCTCCAGCTCCTTCAGTGGTATTTACGCCAGCGGTGACGCTCTGGAAAAACAGGGAAAGAAACATTCCAGTGTCAGCACAAAGGGATGTTTGGGGGCTCCAGAGGTGGGCTCTGCCCAGTTCCTGATGAGTCTCACTATAGCTTCTCTGTGCATGAGCAAGGGGAAACCACCCCACCACCAGCAAACCCCTTGTCACTTGTGAGGAAATCCAGGGAAAGGGAGCTCTGTGTTGGAACATCTCCTCCCTCTGCTCTGTGCAGGGTTTCAAAGTGCTCCTGACATTCCTGGTGCTCCCCAGGGAGAAGCTGTGAGTAAGCAACTGTTATCACCCACTTTTAGTGACTAAATTCCTCTGCTTCCCTCCAGAACCCTGCTCTCTCAGCTCTGATATTGGTCTTAAGTGTGGACTATTTAAATTATTCCAGAGCTTTAATTAACAGGAATGGTAAATAGACTTCCCAACTGCTGCAAGAGGGAGAGTGCCTGAAATAAGAGAGACCCCAAGCAGGAAATCTTACTGAAGTGCTGATAGTTCCAGCTGTAGCTGAGCAGGCAGTACCCAGTCAGGAGCATGGAGATCCCAGTGTGTCCCCCCCTCCTCACATTGATGTATTTGGCATAATAACTGTTCCAGGCTGTTGGGAGACAAAGGAAAGGGACAAATCATGTGCTGGTCTTTGGAATTCTCTGGTTTCCATGCAATTTTCCAAAGCCAGAATGTTGGGTCTGTTCATTTATTTGCACAGAGGGCAGGGTTAGGTGGGATATTGGGAAGGAATCCTTCCCTGGGAGGGTGGGGAGGCCCTGGCACAGGCTGCCCAGAGAAGCTGTGGCTGCCCCTGGATCCCTGGAAGTGTCCAAGGCCAGGTTGGACGGGGCTTGGAGCAACCTGGGCTGGTGGAAGGTGTCCCTGCTCATGGCAGGGGGTGGAACTGGATGAGCTTTAAGGTCCCTTCCAACCGAAACGATTCCATGATTTGCTGCTTTATAAAGACCCAGGGTGGCCACTTGGACGAGGCTGCAGCAACTAAATCAGGGGAGTGGGATGACTCTGCCCCAGAAGGCTGGAATTCTCACCTTTCTGCACTGCTCCAAGCAGTCCCTGGGGAGAGAAGTCGCAGGTGCTGATCCAGGAGTGCAGCTCCCCCAACCTCACCTCCATCAGGGGCCTCTCCGAGAGGGGACCTGGGGGGTGACAGTCACAGTGGGCACAGGCAGGACAAGGTGTGGGGTGTTTGTGCTCCCTGTGCTGTGTGGGGAGCTGGGATCTGACATGGGATTTGGGGTTGGAAGCAGAGAGGGAATTGTCTGTCCCACAAAGTTTGGGCTCCAGCAGCCCAAACGTGCAAGAACCTGACTCCAACCTACCCAAAAACATGAACTGTTGGTTTTGCAGGCTGGAGGAGGCACAGCTGACCTCCTTGGCTTCTCCTGGGTCCCTTCCTGGACAAGCCCAGCAGGTCAGCATTCCCTACCCCTCCTCTCCCATTCCAGCCTGACAGTGCAGCAAATCCCAGCACAGAGACTTTGGTTACCTCGGTGTCCCTCTGAGAAACTGCCCCTTGGTGTCTTCACTGTGATCCCCACATCCTCTTGGAAATGCTTCCCTGGAAAGATCCTCAGCCCCTCACGCTCAGGATACAAGTCTGGAAACCACTCCAAGCCTGTGGCTCCTGCCCAGGTGCTCCTGCCAGAGGCCTGGGATGAACAGGTGGGCTGGAATTTGGGAGAGTGGAGCCAGGACTGGTGCAGGGCCAGCCCCGGGTCTCTCCCTGTGCCCAGGATGGGCTCGGACACTCCAGCCATCTGCTCCCTGCTGTCCCTGAGCCTCTCCAGGCTGCTGAGCTCATTCTTGGATGGCCCTTCACTGTGACCTCCCAAACCCTCCGTCACTGACAGATGGAGGTTCTTGGGATGCAAATCAGACACAGGGGCTTTATATCCCACACCAACTTCCCGGTGCACCTGCTCCTCTCCTGCCATGGATTTGTCTGTTCTCTCCTGCTGAACGAGGTCACCGGGGCTATTTCTGCCCTCGAGGGGTTCTTCAAGTACTTTTGTTGCCTTTAAGCTGCTTTTTCCTCCCTTTTTGCTCCCGGGCACGCCCCTCACAGCCCCCAGGCTCTGAGTCTCCTTGTGTGTGGATTTTGGAGCGGTTTTGCCCCGCTGTGGGTGGGCAGCACGGCCGGGATCCGTTCCTCCTGCTGCTCCTGCCCCGCTCCTGGGCTTCTTCTCCCTGACCACCCTGGCGCGGTGCTTCTCGATCACCACCTTCACTCCATTCTCCAGCCTCTGGGGGACATCCTCCACCTCCTCGGGGAGCAGATCCAGGGCTCTGGCCACGTCCTGCACCGCGGGCTCCACATCCCGGCCGGTCCTGGGGGCGCCGAGACCCGGCCCAGGGTCGGTACCGGGGGCCGGGCGGGGGGTCGGGAGGGGACCCGGGGTCGGTGCTGACCCCGGAGCGGTGGCAGGGGCCGGGCTCGTTTTCCTTTTCGCTCCCGCTCCCGGTGCCGATCCTGCTCCCGGTGCCGTTCCCGAAGTGCTAGCGGGGGTCGGGAGGGGACCCGGGCTCGGTGCTGACCCCGGAGAGGTGACGGGGGCCGGGCTCGTTTTCCTTTTCGCTCCCGGTGCCGATCCTGCTCCCGGTGCCGATCCCGAAGTGCTGGCGGGGGTCGGGAGGGGACCTGGGCTCGGTGCTGACCCCGGAGCAGTGGCGGGGGCCGGGCTCGTTTTCCTTTTCGCTCCCGCTCCCGATGCCGAAGAGCTGGCGGGGGCCGGGCGGGGACCTGGGCTCGGTGCTGACCCCGGAGCAGTGGTGGGGGCCGGGCGGAGCCTCTCTCCCGGTCCCGATGCCGATCCAGGTGCTGGTGCCGGAGTCGATCCCGGTGCGCTGCCGGGGCCCGTGCGGAGGCTCGTTTCCGATCCCGTTCCCGATTCCGTTCCTTTCCGCGGGGCGGCCTTGCAGTGCGGGAGGTGGGCGCGGAGCCGCTTGAAGGCCCTGTGGCAGTGCGGGCACCGCTCCGTTCCCGCTCCCGGTCCCGGCTCCGCCATCACCGCCCCCCCCAAGCACCCGGGACCGGCGCGCGGCCGTGACGTCACAAAGGCGCGGCCCCGCCCCCGCGCGGGCGCGCGTGTGACGTCACGGGGGCGAGGCGGCGGCGGCGGAAGCGGCGGCGGGGCCGGGACGGGCCGCGCTGCCCCCCCCCAGCCCTCAGAGACCCCTCGGAGACCCCCCCGCCCTCAGAGACCCCCCGCAGCCCCCTCGCAGCCCCCGCGCCGCCATGAGCTGCCGGCAGCCGCTGCCGAGCGAGCGCGGAGCCAGACAGAGGTGGGCGAGGGGAGCGCGGCCTGAGGGCGGGGGAGGAGGGTGAGGGGGCCTCCTGGAGCAGCCCCGAGGGCACCGCACCGGGAGGGTCGGGGGGGCGGTGGAGGGGATGAGTTGAGGCGGGGGGTGCGGAGGGGAGGGAGGGGGAGAGCGGGGAGCGGTTCCTGGGGCGCCGGGAGGGGTTAAAGTGGGGCTGGAGGTTTGGGTGGGGGGTGTTGGGTGCGGTCGGGAGGTCGAAGGGGCGTAGGGGATGCAGAGGGTGCGGGGGGCTCGGGGGGTGTTTATGGGATCGGTGGGGAAGGGGAGATGGTGAGGGAGAAAGCAGAGGGACCACGGGGCCTGTGGGAGCTGGGCTGTGCCCAGGGTTGTGGGGCCGTGGGGTCATGGAATGGTTTGGGTTGAAAGGACCTTGAAGCCCATCCAGTGCCACCCCCTGCCATGGGCAGGGACACCTTCCATGGACCAGGTTGCTCCAAGCCCCGTCCAACCTGGCCTGGAGGGGTTGAGGGAAGGAGGGATCCAGAGGCAACACAGAGATGTCCCTTCCACGGAAAGTGGTGCCGGGAGAGGGGGGAGCCGCTGGACAGGGTTTGGTGTCTGTGGCCCCGGGGGTGGGGGAGCTCTGGGCTGTGGGCGTGGGCCAGATCCCGCAGCTGAGTGTGCTGTCTGTGAGAAAAGATCCGGCTAAAAATACCTCCCCCGAGCCTGTTTTGACTCATTCGAGCACAGATTAATTTTAGGCACCAGCAGAGCTCCATCCTGTGCTTTGGATGGTGCTGAGATCCTGGGTGACTTGTCATGTTTGTACAGTGGGAAGAAGCCTTTGATGTCAGCATTGAAATTCTGTGGGCTCAGGGGACGGGAATTCTGGGATGATGCTGTGGATCAGCTGCTGGGTTGATGTCACAGAACCATGGAATGGTCTGGGTTGGGAGGGACCTTAAAGCCCGTCCAGTCCCACCCCCTGCCATGGGCAGGGACACCTTCCACTAGCCCAGGTTGCTCCAAGCCCTGTCCAACCTGGCCTTTGAGGTCTTCCCTGTGTTGTCTCTAATATGGGAATATCAGCACCACCCCCATCCCATTACCCTCCTTCAAACCCCCCTTTGCATTGATGCCTGCAAAGATCTGGATAAAAATTAGGTTGTTGGTGTGTTAAAACTCTTACTTATCAGGCCAGACAGTACAGGCTGCCATGGGAGGGTGGCAGATACACCAGAAACAGGGAAGGGTTTGTTTTCTGCGGGGTGTTTCCTGACAAAACTTAATTTTTGCACGGAAAATAATGTTGCTCAGGAACATGACTTGGCTTCAAAAGCTGCCAGGGTGGAGAGACTCAAGAAATCGTGGGTACTGAGTGCAGGCTCATGTGAGCAGGGTGAATTAATTGGGTGTTTATTGAAGTGTGGTCACTGCCACTCATCCTGTTCCCGGGTGTCACTCCAGGGCCCAGGATTATTTTTAGATGTGCAAGGCTGAGAGTTGTTCAATGAGTTTATTTAGAAAGATGGTTTTAATGTGAGTCCATGTCCCTTAAGCTGATTTCTTGTGAGAAACAGGATCCTTTTGTCTCTCCCCTCCAACAGCAGCTAAAAGGAGAATGTGGGAGTCCACAGCACCTCAGGAGCTTGGATATATCCTTCAGTAATTTACCAAACTTTCCTTTTTTTTGGTGGAGGTGCCTTCAGAGAACAAACCAGAAGGTATATCAGTAGACTGATAATTTGTTTTCTCCCATTCTCCCTGAATTTTCCTTCAGGAAGAGGAGAAGGAATGGCAATGAAGAGGATGGTCACGTTCCCCAGACAAAGCGTAGCACCAGGAATTCTGTCCTGCAGGACTCGTGGGACACTGAGGTGAGAGCCTTCCCAGGCAAATGCAGTTTCCTTTCTTGCTGAATATCCTGTGAATATTTTCATGGAGAGCAGTTATGAAAACACTTTTTTTTCTCTCAGCTTTGTGTGTGAGGTCGGGAGGTTTGACTTTGTGACACTGGGGACTGGAATCTGTGAAAGGTGGTTGGGAAATCAGCATGTTTCCAGTGAACCTGGTTATCCCTGGCCTGAATATTTCAAATATTCAAATATTCAAATGCAAGTGAAGACACGAGGAAATAATTTGCTGCCATGTCCAGTTTTGCTGGGTGAGATGAGTTGTGTCCAGAGCTGAGCTGATGATGAGGGTGGATCACAAGTGTGTGTGTGGTCACTTTGCCCGACCTACTCTCCAACTTTGCATTTACTTATATTTAGGTGATTATTTGTGGTAGAAAGTATAAAAAAAAAAATCCAACCAGGGCTTATCTGGTGTTTAAAAAACACTCTGCTAGAACTGGTCAGTTTAAGCAAAACTTGCTTGTTCACAGCCAAGATGTTTGGACTCAAACAATTTGGTTTTTACTCATATTTTCCATGGGGTTTTTTTTGGTGGACATGGGATAAACTGCCTCTTGTTTTCTTACCCCTCACCAGACAGGTGTTCTCTTGGTGCAAGTTGTGAGCTGTGAGGTTTATTTGCTTTAAAAAAATGCTGATTTCCCAACTGCTGCCAGGTTTCCTGAGTTGTTGCCCGTATGAATCACCTGAAAATTCACTGTGAGCATTTCTGCTAAGCAATGTCCTTCTGTTGCAAAACACTCATGGAAAAGAGGGTGCAGAGCAGAGGCTCCCTCCTGGTCTGTGCCCCTGGGAGTTAATGAAATTAATTTCTTTTAAGGTTTTTGAAATACCCTTGTTTTTGTAAAGCCTTCTCACTTTGAAGGGGGACTGTGATGAGTAATTACAGTCTGAATTATTACTGAATTAACTGAATTATTGCAGTTCTGTTGAACTATTAACTGTTCTTTGCAGAAAATATTTAGTGCTGTGTAACTTTGAGCTCTTTTATAATATGGAAACTGTTTCAAATGTGTATTTATACATTCCTGTTGCGAGGGAGGCTCTTTTAACCTGGTCACCTGTACAAGTAGCTGGTGTGATAGTGACACTGCTGGGAAGTGGTTTAAGAGGTGATGTTCCTCACGAGGGAATTTTCTGGGGTTGAAACTGTCCTGGTTGGTGTGTTGCTGTTTTTCCAGGAGTGAGACTTTGCATTTTTGGGTGTGAGGGGAGAACCATCGCTAGTTTGTTGCCATCTGACACCGAATCACTTGTCCAACAGGTCAAACCCCTCCGTGTGTGTAGAGTAGTTAAAGGCTAAAGCAGCTTTGTGGCGGGAGGAGGAAGAATTTAGTGTGGAACGAGGGATTGAAGTGGGAGTAATGAAATTAAGGATATCAGGAAAAACCTGGATGGTGAGTGGCAGAAGCACCTTTGCTTGTCGTGTAAACACCTGGTGTTTGGGCAGAGCCACGGAAAGCAGGACTGGCAGTGGTTTTGTGGCCACAGGGGAGGGGTGACCTTAACCCTGTGCTGGGTGTTTGGGTGCTGGAAGGGAACAGCACGGGCATGGCTGACCCTGGGCAAGGTCACTGCTCAGGCTAACAGAGGCTGTGCTTCTTGCATGCTCTTGCCTTGAAAAAGCCTGGGTTTAACACATTAAAGCCTGGTGTGAGGCAGGGGAAGCTCTCACTGCTGAGGAATGTGCCCACTGGACACACACAGCTTTCCAAACAGCACCGGCCCCTCTCCCCAGGGGACAGAACTCACAATGTTGTCTCCTGATGAATAGAGCTTTTTCTCTTTTTTTTTTTTCCCCCCCTTGTTTTCTTGCTGGATCACAGAACTGAGCATGCCCAGAAATTCAAGCCACGAGATTAAATCAGTATTATTTGAATGTTTGTGAAGGACTTCCTGTGCCAAAGGGAGAAATCCTCGTGCTCATTGTGCACAAGTGCTTCCGATTGGTGTCGCTTGGAAAGTCTCAGCCAGTTGTAGCACTCTTATTTAGCTTCCTGGTACTTTGCTGTTTGCAAAGACACCTCTTGATGATTAAAAATTCTCTCTGGCTCTAGGATATTGAACTGGAAAGTGTGTGGGGGAGAAATTTGTGACTTCTAAGAGCACACTGAGAGTCGCTTTCCATCGCAGGGCGTCACACCCCTGCTTTTTGTGAAGCATCACCTCAAGTCCTGATTCCTGTGGCCTTTTTTATTTGGAAGTTACGGAATCACAGGATATTCTGAGTTGGAAGGGACCCACAAGGATGATTGAGTCCAGCTCTTAAGGGAATGTTTCCTCTTGCAGAGTGAGGTTAGTTGGGAACATCACCCCAGTGTGACAATCAGGCAGCTGTGTTTTTAAACAGGACTTGGCTTTTGGCAGGATCTCTTCCCATTTTTTTTGTCTTACACATGTTGGTCTGAAGAGTGAGATGAAGGGAGGTTTTTTCCTTAGTGGCAGTTCCAGCATGGGCTGATTGTGATGTTATCCCTCAGCCCCTCACTTTGAATCCTGCTGCTCACCTGAGCTAGAGCTGATTCCAAAGGATTTACTGTTTTCTCCCACTGGATTGTCCTTTCACCCAGGACAGGCAGCACCCCTGACTGACCTTTACAGGAGGGAAACTGGGATTCTCTTCAATCTCTATCAGTGCTGCTTCTTGGCAAATTGCTGTGTAAGGATGTACCATTCCTGCCTCTCCTGGAGAAGCCACTCCCAGGTGACAGGCTCCCTGGGGGGCCAGGAAGCCTCTGGAGTTCAGTGCAGGGACTGGCACAGGGCAAACACCGCACTGGAACCACGGCCAACGTTAAACATTAGCGAGGCAGAGCCTTTGCCACGCAATCTCCCTTCCTGCTCAGCCTGTCCTCCCTTGTCCAGGAGATCAGCTGGGCTGTTTTCCCTCTCTCTGGTTAGAAATTCATTGCTGGCCCCTACAGCGAGTCAGGAGGAGTTGAAGAACCTGAGGAATCACCAGTGAAAAACCCTTTGCCCTGATTTTCCCTGGAAAGGAAGCGGGTCAGGGTGTTCTGGCTAACTCCTTCCTTCCTGAATAACTTCTGTAAACCTGAATTTCTCGTGGTTCCTCTTTGTCCTGGCCGAGGTGAGGATTCCCCAGCTCTTGGAAACACGGCTGGGTTATCAGCCCATGGCAGCAGTTCCTGCTCAAATCAAATCGTGTCCCCCTCTGCTGAGGGAAGGGCTGGTCTAAAATCCTAAGTGAAAACCAGACCATGTCTCTGTTAAACTCATCTTGGGGGAGTCTGAGAGCAGCAGGGGCTGAGTGGCTGTTCCTGCAGTTCCTGTCAGGAGGGACCGAGGTGCTGCCTCACAGGTCTGCACATTGATACATTTAACAGCACATCTGTTGGGAAATGAAACTTGTGTAGCTACTCTGAGCGATGTTAAGGGTTAATGAGTCCAGTGAACCTTGAAGAGGCCCTTTTGGTAGTTAAAGTAGTCCCAAATTTCACTGGGCTGCTCCCCTCTGCCCTTTTAAAGCTTTGTTGCACTGTGCAGATGCCTGTCGTTGCTGACATGATGATTCAAGGATTCTTTTCTTGTCTAATTGTAGTCCAAATGCGTAACAGAAAGTGCACCACAGCCTGGGGAAATGGTAGGTCTTCGATGGGATTGGGGCAGTGATGAAGGGGTGCTGGTGCTAGTGAATTTTTGCATTAGAGAACTGGAAATAAAGAGGGTCTGACAAGCCCTGACGTCTGTCAACAGCCTTAGGTGCAAGAAGCACGTCCCAGGACACTGTGGCAGCTTTGACAAACCCAGATATGCCCAAAGTAAGGGCTGCTAACCGCTGGAAATCCTTTGTTGGGGTGTGAAACGGGAGCAGTGGGTGACGCCAGGTTCTCATTTGGCTTTTTACCTTGATTTGCAGAAGGTGGCTGTAACGAAGCTCAGTAAGGAGCGCAGACTAAAAGGAAACAAAGTGTCCTGTGCGGTGGGTTTCTCTCCAAGGCTGCTGTGGCTCACTCGGCGTAACAGCATCGCGTGTCCCTCTGTGCTGCTGGGCAAGAGGGTGGCCAGTGCCTTTCCTGGCTCCTGCTGTCCTGCCAGGGCTCTCTCCCTCTCTAGGCTTAGCAGCTTTAGGAGGAGGAGCTGGTTGCTCCCGTAGTTCCATCTGTGCTTCCTTGGGAATGACTCCCCCTGGGTGTTTCTCCTCGGGGCCCCTGGCTTGGCTTGCTGTGCTCCATCAGAGCTGAAGCGTTTTTGGTGCTTAGCAAAACAGGGGGCTCTGGTAGGGCTGGATGGTCATGGTGGGTCAGTGCCAGGGGTTGTGGTCCACCCCAAACATCCACAGTGCCTTCCTGGGCCTTGGGCACACGTCAGGTGCAGTTTGCACCATTCCTCAGATTGCCTCCTTCTGGATGTGGTGCTGACTGCAAAATCACTGGGGACTTCTTGAAATTCGTCCTCCTCTGCTGTGGCACAAAGCTTTGACTTCTGTGGCTCAATACTTACCAAAACGTGGAGTTTTTTGCTGCTCTCACTTGCTCTGGATGCTTGTGTGAATTTACTTATGGGATGGCAGAGTAGCCACTCACTAATTGACTCACCCAAATATTTGCAGGTCCTGACCAGCACATCACACAGTAATAAAATATTTCAGCTGCTGGAACCTTTCCTTAGCAGCCCTTAAAATGCTGTGAGCTGAACAGTTTGATGTCTTTGAACGCCTGAGAATGATGGCTGATGCTCTTCCAGCCATTCCCATGAAACGTGGTTATCCTGAATGCTGGCAAATGAGCCTTGGCCTCTCTGGGAGCCATATCCTGAGTTCTCTCTGCTGCATGTGGAATTTTTCAGTGGCTTTTGCTCTTTTACAGTCATGTCCAGTGAATTGTCATGGAATTGTTATGGGACACTACCAGTTCACACTGCCATCCCAGTACTCTGCTGGGAGAAGAGCAGTTGTATCTCTGTCAAGGTGTTCAAAGACTTAAAATGGGTGTCATGGTGCATTTGTTTTTAACAGCTTCTTGCTTTGGATGCTCCAGATCTCACTTTAGAAGGGTTGTCTTGTAGGAAAAGGCTTTGCATGATGCTCCCATAAAGCCTCTGCTACAACAGCAGTGCCAAACTCCAGCTCCCCCTGCCCTGCCTGCCTGTGCTGACACGTGCAGCTCCCTAGGAATGTTCTTTATTTTCCAATTCTCGGATTAATCCAGCAAACTTCACTAGTGCTAATGTGGGTTCGGGGGCAGAGCTGATGGGTTTAAACCAGAAAGACTGAAATCCAACATCCTGGAGGTCAGCGAACCCCGGGTGAAGGATTGTCCCCTCAGCTCTGGGACGCTCGTGTTGGCAACAACAACCTGGTAATGCCAGGGGGATTTACTTCAGTCCATGGGGCTGACAAGCCGGAGGGGAGGGGGTTGGCATAAAGGGGCGAGGGCAGGAGAGGAGTGTCTGATGTTGCTGTTCACCCTCTGTGTGTCCCAGTCCTCCAGCAGCGACAGCGGCAGCAGCAGCAGCAGCAGCTGCAGCAGCAGCATCAACAGCCCCGACAGAGCGTGTGGTGCAGAGTCCAGCCTCAACCCCAGCATTGCAGGATCCAGCCCCGTCTCCTCCCAGCCCTTCCACGAGCAGTCTGCACTAAGCCAAGGTCCTTACTTCCACATCAACCAGATCCTGAAGGAAGCCCACTTCCACAGCCTACAGAGCCGGGGACGCCTCCCTACATGATGACCCAGCAGCTCCCTGCCTTCTGTGAAGGGACAGCACTGTGTAGATTTGATATTTCAACTTCAAAGTTTGTTAACATGGAATTGCACAAAATTGCCTGTTGCCTTTTCAGTCTATATTTGAAATAACAGGTTAACAGGAGATTGTTTACTTGTGGTTTGCTGCACTATTGCAATGCAAAAGGGGCTTTGAAGCAATTTTTATAGGATTCTTTTTGGGGTGGTTCTAAAGTGCGTGGCAAGAGGAGACTGAGGAGTCCACATGTGTGTTATAGGATTGCAAACTGTCCAATTCCAATCGACTGCCTAATCTGTTTGTTAGCAAGTTGTTGCTTTCTGTAAAGTTCTCTTAAGCGTTCCTCTTCAGTTTTATAAGTCTTTTTTTAATTTCAATAAACTAGTTAAAAAATGATTTGGCAACATAATTTTTTGAGCATTTAGAGTTAGTAAGAACAGTTAAGAATAGGAGCAGTGACTGCAGGTCCTTAGGCCTGGGCAGCTGTGAGCTCCCACCCAGCTCAGTGTGAGGAGTCCTATCTCACATGAGCCTGACGAGAAAATGTGAAATTAGACCCAGGAGAGCTTGTGCAGGTCCTGCTGGGGCCACTCAGAGCAGGACAGAGGAGTCTTGCCCTGCTCCAGCACTCGTTTCTAGCTGTGAAATGTTTTGTTTTCTGTTAGTGTGTAGGTTGTTTGGGGATTTTTTTTTCTTTAATTTGACTTTAAGGTTAATAATGTAAGGAACAGGAGGTGAAAGAGCAGCTCCCCCTCTGCTCCAGCAGCCAGGGGACAAGGACAATCCTGAGCTGAGCCCAGTTCGAGTGACACACCCTGATCCGGCTGAGAATGGGAAGCACTGACAATCCTGGAGGTGTCACCGGTCCTGCCCAGGGGACAGATGGATCTCAGAGGAGACAGACACACAGCCCAAGGTTTTATTTGCTGCTGCCTCACTTGGTCATGCCCGAGAGCCAGCCCAGCTTGAAGAGCGAAGGCGCCGCCGTGTCCTCGTCCTCGGTGACGAGCTGCCTGAACAGGGAGCCCGGGCGGGAGGCCTCGTCTTCTCTGGGGAGCACAGGAGCTGCAACCTGGCAGTTTTTAAACACAGAAGTCACTATAACTGTTACAGCAAACCTGTGACTTGCTCCATACCCTCAGCCACAGGAGCTGCAAGGTTGTAGCCCACAACAGGAACAGCTCTTCCCAGGCAACCCGACCCACGACCGGCGTGGTGTTGCTGCTGGAGGTTAGTGACAGACAGACAGACACAGGGACAGCAGCACAGCAGCACCTGGCTGTTGTTAGCAGCCAGGGAACTTGGCAGATGGCACTCAGTGCTCAACAAACCCCACATCAACACTCTGAGCTGCAGGGAAGAGGCTGTTGCCCTCAGAGCAAAGGATAACAGCGTGGTAGCAGCACGGCTGTTGCCCTTGCAGAGAGCTCATCGTGGAGAACTATGGATTTTAACCTCTCCAGGAGTGATTTAGCATTGAAGAAGGAGCAGGCAGCTGTCAGGGATTCTGGGAAGGGTGGCTGGCACAGGATACAGGTGAGGGGAGTGACAGGAGCGAGCCACACATCACTGCACGCTTCTATGCTCCACTCCAGCTGAGGTATGAGAGGTAAGGAATACCTTTATTGGGAAGCTTTGGGCTTTTAAACAACCCTTATGTCGTGTCTGGTCCTGAATGGTTCTGAGTAAGGGAGAAAGGGGAGTTGCAGAGTGAATTGGACATCATCTCGTGATAAGACCAGACCTTTAACTCTTGTCCTGACTCTTGTCAAGGCTCACCAACTTGGCCCACTTGCCAAGACGTCACCACAGATGGATTACTGGGTTGGTAATAACTAAAGGAAATTCCTGCTTCCCACTGCAGTGAGTATTCCTTGGCTCTCACTCAGCACACAGAGCTCCATCTAAGCAGATGTTTTAAACTGGGGGAAATGTAGCAACACAAGGCTTGTCTGCTACAGCTCAGCCACAGGACAGAGCGGAGCCTCTGCGAGAGCAGCACACACTCCTCACACAGGCTGAGGTACCAGGCCAGGCTCCTCGGGGTTAGAGGGCAGCGTCCCACTGCAAAGGAGTTCAGTCATTAGCCACTGTCCTTCAGCCTTTCTTGCAGCCCCTCCTCAATGAACTGTCTTGGATGCATTGCCCTCGAGATGCCCAGGCTGTGTAAATCCTCACTGTGTTTCAGGGTGCTTATTGCCTGTTTTGCCACAGAGCAGTGGCCCAAAAATACAGGGGCAAAGGGGGTTTTTTTTGAGGGTCGTGGGAAAATCCAACCCATCTCCTGCTGTGTTGCCATAATGACTCTCATTTTACCGAAAATAAAAATCAGGTGAAATATTAACTGTTTGGCTACTTTCTTCTTTCCCCACAAGCTCCAGTGTCATGTTGGCAAAATATTCCTATTTGTAGGGCCCAGTTGTACCAACCTGGACTCGCTCTGTGCTCCTGGCAGTGGACTTGCTCTTCCGTGAGCTCGACATACTCAGCGGCAGGAGTCCAAACCTTGAGATGGAAGGAAGAGATACGGGAAGCAGCAATTCCAGACCTGCTTCCCCAGAGACAGGAGGATGCCCGGGAGAGCCGAGTGCCTCACCTGATCTGGCTGGATGCCAAGGGCAGGATGTTGTGCAGCTCCTGGGAGCTCAGTGCCCCACTCCGGCTCGTGTACTGGTTCTCTGTCCCCGTCAGCAAGCCAAAGAGAACCTGGAAGGCAGGAAGGAGCTGTTTGTATTTGGGGAAGAGAACCTGAAAGGCACGAGGAGCCGTCTGAATTTGGGGGCCCTGCAGAGCTGATCACACAGAACATGGTGAGTCCACTGGCATTAAGTTCGAACATGAAGTGTCTCCCTTCCCCCTCTAACTCTTGCTTTTAATTATTCCCACAGTTGAGTTCCAGGCCTGTTTCAGCACTACTTAAGCCACTTAGTGTTGCACAGGCTCCAGTGAATCCTGTTAGATAAAGTTGAGCCAACTCCACGCACGGTGACGCGGCACAGCCGGCTCAGCCAGCTCCTCTTATCTTCAGCTGGCATTAAATACTCTTCCCATTTCCAAGGAAGTGCCAGTGGTTATCTTTAGGCATTAAGCAGTTTAAAGCCACCCCAGCTGCCCTTCTAAAGGCATTTTGCAGCTCTTTTCCTTACGGAGGTTCTCTGGACCAGGCGGTTCAAGTTGCTGTTCAGGTGTGGAGTGAAAACGTCCAAGTCGAAGGGATCGATGTGTCCCTCCAGGAAGTCGATCACCACCTCGATCCTGCAAGCAGAGCAGAGGGGTTCTGTCAGGGGTGACATCCTGCTGACAGCTGCTGCTGCCACCTCTGAAGCAGCCAGGATTTCCTCTCTGAGGTGACTGAGCAGAACAGGAATTGCTCAGCGGAACAGCAGCTGCCTGAAGGGTTTGCAGCTCTTACACAACCCACAGCAGCTGCTGTGGCAGAGGAACCTTCTCCCTGTTCCTCTGAAAGATGCCTCAGACTGGAGCGCACCCAAGGCTTTAACTCCCGGGTGGAAGCTTAATGGTTCTCTGCAGGGTATCCTCTGAGGGTATCCCTATGTCCCATGGACACAGTGGGTACACAAGGAGAGGGGACCAACCTGCTGCCTCAGGCCCTGGCCACAGAGTCCCACCCCTCCCCTATTTTAAGGGTGAGCTTAGTGTCAGAGCAGGGTGCAGTGTCAGAGCTTGGAGCCTGCACTGCCCAACTCCTGTGACTGTTGTAGGGCCCCACAACCTTCTGCTGAAGGATCTGAACCCCAGAACTGCACCTCACCCAGAGTCCTGCTTGATCCTGCTGGGTTTCCCCTCCTCGCCCTTGGCCGTCAGGATGATGCTGAGGTACCGCAGGTCATAGAGCAACTGCAGAGCTCTGGTCTGGGTCAGGGGGAAGGTGTCCACCTTCTGAAACAGGACAGGCAGCAATGGGGCTCTTCCCTGGCACAGAGAGGGCTCTCCAAGGGGAACATTAAAAAACACCAGCCCCAAGACACAACCAACCGAACCGAGCCGTTGTGAGCATGAAATGTGTCTGATCCCCTGCTGCCTCAGCTTTGGGTGAGTGTTTAAGAGTGTCCCCTTTCCAGCTGTCATGGACAGACACTTTCTGTTCCAAGGGACAGGAGCATGCATTCCCAGCCACCCTGCCATCCCACACCCCCTGCAGATCCCACCCACGAACCTTCTCCTGCTTCTGTTCCATGAGCTTTTGGTAGGCAGCGAGCACCTCTGCCATGCAGGTCCTCAGCAGCTCCTGCAGGGTCACCTTGGGAAGAGTGTGGCCACCCACCCGGTTCACCTCCTGGCACAGGCTGAACAGGAGGCACTGGACATGCCAGGAGGGCTGTGGAAGAGAACAGTGTTTACTTCCATGTGGTCTGGGAGCTCTGTTTGCTTTAGCAGCACCACATCCCTTCAGTTGGGTGGTGGGAGCTTCCTGCTTCCTCAGCAGCCATGAAGCTTTGTCCCCACAGCTCAGGCATCTCCTGGGGTTTGATTTACTGACACCCTTTATTTTGGATTCCAGCAGCCCTCAGAGTCCCACCAGAAGTGGGACTTGGGTGTGGTGAGAACAGAATTGCTTGTTGTGCCTGTCCTGTCACCACTGACTCTGCTCTGAACACCTGCTCCTTGGGGTTGTTTCTTCCTCGCTCTTCTCCTCTATCCCAAGCTCTCATCCTGCTGCTTTTTCCCTCAGAATCAATACAATTCACTGGATAAGGTTCACTACAGAAGACTATTGCCCTGCCCAGCCCCTTCTGTGCTGTGCAAACACAGAACTCACTCCTGGCCTGGCCCTCTTCCCCCTCCCGACTGCCACCTGTTTTGTACCAGGTCCTTCCTGCACCACCTCCACACCTAAGGAAAACCACACACTTGGTTCCCTTAGGATTTCACCATCCCACTGCTGCAGCCCTGTCCTTCAGGGCATGCAATTTCCATGAAATCTCTCTCCTGGGACCTCTGTGTTTAAACCAGACCTAAGTCCTTCTCTGGCTCAGTTTTACAGGATCTGGGCCAGTCTTCTTCATTGGAATAAACAGCAGCAAGGATCTATTTCCTTCCTGTGACCTCTGTCCTTACAAAGTGAGTATCTCAAAGAGCACCAGAGTGTTTATCCTCTGCTCATGACACCAAACAGCTCCCCAGCAGGGCAGCACGTGGGGTGGAACCCAGTGCTCTCCTCCCCCCCGCCTGTTCCTCGTACCTGCACAGGCAGCCGGATCTTTGACGTTACGCTGCTCCCAGACTCCGTTTCCTCCTGGATTTCAATTTCATCCCAGTTGGTGGCTGTGGCCAGGACAGAACCAGCCGTGTCCAGCAGCAGCGTGTGGGTGAAGCACTGAACCAGACTCTGGAGCACAAACCCAAAAGCCCCAGTGAGAGGACAGACAGCTCTAACAGGACCAAGGACAGACAATCTGCCCTGCCTGTGACCCCCACACCTCCCAAAGCAACCCATGGAGACCATCCCACTGGAGTCCCCTCCGAGCTGCCACCCCCTCCTCTCCCAGCAGCCTGGCGAGCTCTTGGCAGCCAGGGCCAACCCCAGGGAGGGAACCCCACACCAGAATCAGCTCTGAGGAGGGACACAGCTCCTTACTTTGGTGACAGCCGAGCTCCAGATCTGATAAGCCACCAGGCTCTGCTGCAGGAGCTCTGCCTTCAGGCCCTGCCACTTGGCCTGCTCGGGGGTCACTTCCTGGGCCTTCCCCTTCCCCAGCTTCTTGTTGGAGCGCGTTTCCTTGGGCGCCGTGTCCGTGCTGCCCTCCTGGCCCAGCACACAGCGCTGCAGGTGAGGGCACAGCTCGGGCAGGGACTGGCACAGCCTGGCCATGAACAGGACGGCGTTGAGCCGGGCATCGCCAGGGGGGCCCACCTGGCCCCTCAGCAGGCCCTGGGCACTCTGGAGCTCCTCCCTGACGCAGCCCAGCACGTGCTGGACGCAGGCGATGCACTGGTCGCGCAGCAGCCCCCGCACGGTGCCGGCATCGGCGAAGCGGTCGAAGGCGGAGCGCGGCTGCACCGCCGGCTCCTTGGGCACTGAGGGCTCCGCGGGGAGGTAGGACAGGAGGTCATCCAGCCTGGCCTTCAGCTTGGAGTCCAGGGCCGAGCAGAAGCTCTGCACGCACGGCGTGAGCGCCTGCGCCTTCATGGCCAGCCCGCTGCGGGCGAAGGGCCCGCGCTGCCCCACGCTCACCCACGCCGCGTCCGCCGGCAGGTCCCCGGGGCCCTCCGACCACAGGAACAGAGCCACGTTGTGCTCCAGCTGGATCTGCTTGCTCAGGGCAGAGCTGCCCGGTTTGACTTCCAGTTCCTGCAAGGCTAAAGTGAGCAGCTGCTTGGAGCTGCTGGAGATGGAGTCGAACCCTTCTTTGGTCAGAGTCTGGAACAGAACCAGGAGGGGGAAAAGCACCTTTAAATGTGCCACTTAAACACGCCCTGAGCACTGCTAACAGGCACCAGTGTGGGCTGGCTGGGACAAGGGGGGGGGCACAGGTCAAGGCTCCCCACAGCTCAGCACCCACCTGCAGCCTGTCCAGGAAGAGCTGCTGCAGCAGGTCCTCCCAGAGGGACACGGGCCTGTCCAGGAGCCGCCGGCACACGGCCTCCCAGCTGTGGCTGCCCGACTCGCTGGAGAGCAGCTCCCACACGGCATCCCGGATCCCTGCCAGCCCCTTCATGCTCCTCACGTACACCAGCAGGCTGCTGACCCCGGCCCTGATGTCATCACTGCACCTGAAGGCAACATTTCACCGCTGGGCTGGGAGCACAGTGCTCCAGGAACGGGGAGGCAGCTCACAGAGACCAGGTGGCTCCATCAAGTAATGGGACAAGGCTGTGAAGGGGAGGCAGGAAAGGGCCTGCTGGGATAGGGCGGAGCTGGCAACTACATAAAGGGGGTCTGGCTTCCCCCACACAGTCCCAGGAAGGAGGAGAAAGAAGGTGCTGGGTCAAGGGCCAAATGAGCCAGGTAAGGCATCTTCTTGCCATTTACTCTGTGCTTGTTTGCTGGTGGTTGTGGGAGCGTGTACAGAGAAGTCTGTACAGCCCAGCTGGGCTGTTGTGTCCCAGTATTCCAGCCTGTCTAACTGAGGATGAGGGATGAGGTGGTCAGGGAATCTGGGGTTGCTCTGTGCTGCCCGGGGTCACACAGAGCCCAGGAGAGCCCTGCAAAGGGGGCCCCTGTGCCACTCACATGCTGATCCATTGCTGCAGGGTCTCCCTGAGGTGCTCCTGGCTGATGGGGTGTGCCAGGGTCCGCAGGGCCGGCTGGAATTCCACCACAGACTCCGGCAGGTACTTGAACCAGCTGCTCAGCTTCAAGTCCTCCTCCAGGACCCCCCCTCTCCCTGGAAGCACAGGGTCAGGGATGAGCCCAGCACAGGGGCACCCTCCTGCCTGCACACCGGGGTGGGGGCAGTGCTCACCCGCAGGGTGCTGGCCTGTGGTGCTCTCCAGGGTGGAGAAGAGCAACCCACAGGGCAGGGCTGGGTCCGGGGACATCCCCTCAGGCACGGTGTAGAACAGAGCGTGAGCCTGGTACAGGGTGGTGGTGAGCAGCTCCATCAGGGAACACACCTGAGCCTTGATACCTGCCCCTGCAGGGAAACCATGCTGAGCCCAGGCAGCCCCTTCAGCAGGTGTGAGTGGCACCCTGTTCCAAGGCTTTTGAGTTAGGGAAACCTTCCAGAGAAGGACTGGAGGGTGAAGGACTCAGCCTTGTGCCCCACTTCTTCCCCATTACAGGTGGGCTTGGCTTAAGACCCTGAGAACTGGTAATTTTTGTGTACTGTGGAGGTCTTTTGCTGCTGGGGCAAAGCGCTGCCAGCAGTGACAGGACATGGCTGTGTCCCTGCCACCGTGAGATCTATGAGAAAAACATGGGAATAACCCCCCTCATTCTGGGGGCGTGAGGGGGGCGAAGGGAAGGGTAACCCCGACTCTCCCAAGGACACATCCTGGTGGCACTGACCGTGGTGTGGCTGGTTGAGCAGCTGCTGGATGGCCATTTTCCTGGCCAGGAGGAAGTCAGCCAGGGCCTGGCGTGGGGAGCTGTCCTCCAGCAGCATGATGGCACACAGGGCCTCGGCCACCGCCTGGTCCGACACCGCCCGCGACCGCAGCAGGGCCTTGCTCTCCTGCAGGATGGTGGATCTGCCCGGGGAACGGGGTGGGGGTCACTGGGGGCTGTGTCTGACCGAGCCATTCAGGTGTTATGTGATAACCACCAAGCCAGGGTGTTATTTTCCCAGATACAAATGGGACTGTCAGGGTGTTATGGGGCTGGGTGAGGTGTTTGTGTCCCACAGCTGGTCTCAGGCTCATGGAGTGGTTTGGGTTGGGAGGGATCTCAAAGCTGCCTGGTCCCTGTCAGCTGCAGCCTGTCATGCTGTGCTTGCTGGCCGTGGGATACACCCCAGAATCCCCTGCCCTCCCTGCCTGCTGGCTTTCCAGGGGCATTCCTGGAGTGTTGTACTCCCAGATTTGACACTTGGCACAGCCCAGGGATCCTGCCAGTGGGAATGTGGCTTTCCTGTGGAATCCTGGGGAGGGATTCAGGTGCAGCTGCCATGCCAAGGGCAGAGGTACCTAAAGCCCCACAGGTGATTTCTCAGGACAGGTTAAGAATTCCCCCACCCTGATGCAGCCCATGTTCTCTCCTGCCTTCCCTGGGCTGTGTCTGAGTCACACTGAGGTGAAACCCAAATGGTTTGGGTCAGAAGGGACCTTAAAAACATCTCATTCCACCCTCTGCCACGGGCAGGGGACACCTTCCACTATCCCAGGGTTGCTCCAAATCCCGTCCAACCTGGCCTTGGACACTTCCAGGGATGGGGCAACACAGCTTCTCTGGGCAACCTGTGCCAGGGCCTCTCCCCCTCCCCACCCGTCCCTTCCCAGCCCACCTGAGGTGGCTGGCGGCGGCCACCTGGCGCAGCAGGATGGGGAACCGGGCGAGGATGGGGCTGCTCCGGGCGCGGGGGGCGTCCAGCTGGAGCTGCCGGCGCAGGTGGGCACCCAGCAGGTGGAGCCGGGCGGCCGGGAGGTACCGACCCCCCTCCACCGCCCCCCAGACCTGCTCCGGCACCTCCAGCAGCAGCTTCAGCTGAGCCGCCGCCCCATAGAACCCGCACTGGGCCGGGGGGCGAACCTGGGGGGAGAGAGGGGACAGAAAGGGTTGGGGGCGGTAAGAAAGGGAGAAGAGGGAACTCGGACCCCAGAAATGGGTCAGGGACCCCAAGAAATGGGATAGGGACCCCAAAACAGGTCAAGAACCCAAGAAATGGGATAGGGACCCCAAAACAGGTCAAGAACCCAAGAAATGGGACAGGGATGCCAAAAGTAGGGACAAGGACTCCCCAAAATGGGACAGGGACCCCCAAACGGGTCAGGGCCCCCAAAAATGGGACAAGGACCTCAAAATTAGGTAAGGGACCCAAAAGGAGATGGAGGGGGAGAAGAGGGGATGAAGCGGGGGTGAAAAGGGTGAGGAAACGGGATGGGGAAGAAGAAGGGGAGGAAAAAGGGGTGAGAAGGGTGAGAAGAGGGAGGGGCTGGGAAGAAGGGGTGATGGAGGGGGAGAACAAGGGGTGATGGAGGAGGGCAAGAAGGGGCGATGGCCGCCCTGGGGCCGCCTCTCTCGCCCCTCACCGTGGCTGGGGGCTCGGGCCGGGCCGAGCCGCCCCGCTGCAGCCCCCGCACGGCGCCCAGCAGGCGCTCGGCGCTGCGCCGCATCTCGGCGATGGTGTCGGCCGCCTCGATGAGGTCGCGGTAGCGCTCGCCCACCATCTGCTGCAGCTCCTCCCGCTTCTGCTCGATGCCGGCGCGCAGCCGCCGCTCCACCGCCCGCAGCTCGGCCGCCGTGTGGGTCTCGAACAGCGCCTCGGCCTCGGCGCCCCGCGCCGTCATCGCCACCATCGCCCCGGGCTCGGCCGGGCCCGGCGGGGGCGCCGCCGCCGCCATCTTGGTCACGGGAAGGGGCCGGTCCTTCCGGGCCGCGCTGGCGGGGCGGCGCCGCCATCTTTGAGCCGGGCAAAGCCTCACCCGGGCGCCGTTGCCATGGCCGCGCCCCCCGCCATCTTTGAGCCGGGCAGAGCGTCGCCCGCATGTCGTTGCCAAGGTGGCGCCGCCGCCATCTTTGTGCCGGGCAGAGCCGCGTTGCCGAGGCGACGCGCGGGGGGGAAACATCGCGTTGTTTATTTTATTTATTTATTTATTTATCTGCTTATTTATTTAATTATTTTCTTGCTCGTTTCCCCGGTAAACGGGCCGGGCCCCGCGGCCTGAGGGTGCCGCTCTCGCTCCACACACCCCAGGAGGGGCCGTTTGGGTTTGGGGAGGGCTCGGTACAAACAGCCCCGCTCTGAGCGCCGGGATATCCCCCCAAAATCCATTCAGGATGGACGGGGCTTGGAGCAACCTGGTCTGGTGGAAGGTGTTCCTGCCCATGGCAGGGGTTTGGGACTGGATGAGCTTTAAGGTTCCTTCCAGCCGGGCAGGAGGGATGCTGGAGTAACCAGGAGTAACTCCCATAGAGTAACCAGGGTGTGTGGTCTCGTTGTGCTAAAATCCCATAAAACCCCTTTGGTGTTGGAAGTTAGAATGGGAAGAAAAAAAAAAATCAAGGTTTTTTTTGGAGTGATTTGTTTTATTTGCACGGTAAGTGGTGATGTTGCTGGGCTGTGCAGCTGTTCAGAGACAAACTTTCAGTTTATAAAATTTCAGTCTATAGGAGTTGATAAACTTCTGGTTTATGGCAGAGTCAATCTCTTTACACGGGTGTGTTTTCCTCCTCTCCCAGCACACACACTCCTCCCAGGGCTGGTTTCTCCAGCAGATTGACCCCCCCCAGCACTTTACACACCCTTGATCTCATCAAATCCAGCCCAGAGGTGTTACCACCCTGGGAAGAGAAGCTTCTCCTGTCCAGCTGCTCACTCTGAGTCTCTGAGACCCCTCGTGCCCGTTTGTGTTGATGTTTCATGGAGATCAATGTGGGGAAGAACTGGTTGCTCCTTTTCTGTCTCTTGGTGGGACTCCAGGATTGGTGCCTGGTTTGGGTGTCCAGGGAAGGGAATGGAGCTGGGGAAGGGTCTGGAGCAGCTGAGGGAGCTGGGGGGGCTCAGCCTGGAGAAAAGGAGGCTCAGGGGGGACCTTCTGGCTCTGCAAACCCCTGACAGGAGGGGGGAGCTGGGAGGGGTCAGGGTCTGCTTTCAGGGAGCAGGGACAGGATGACAGGAGATGGCCTCAAGCTGTGCCAGGGGAGGCTCAGGTTGGATACTGAGAAAATTTCTTCCCTGAAAGGGCTGTCCAGCCCTGGCACAGCTGCCCAGGGCAGTGCTGGAGTCCCCATCCCTGGAGGGATTTCAGAGCTGTGTGGATGTGACTCTTGGGGACATGGGTGAGTGGTGGCCTTGGCAGTGCTGGGGGATGGTTGGACTCGATGGTCTCAGGAGATTTTTCCGATCTCAGCAATTCTGTGATTGTCTCCCAGGGAGGTGTCCAAGCCTGGGTCACATCCTGCTGCTCCCCCAGCTCCAACACACGCACACACACACATCCAGAAACTGTAGGAAAACTCTTTTACTTCCCTCCCCCCCCATCCACAACCCCCTCCCTGTGGCACAGACCGTGGCAGTTGGGAGCCTTTGCAGTGGGAAGGCTCAGTCCCACCCGGGACACCGAGCAATGACTGTGGGGGAGAAGAGCAGGGCTGGGAGCAGGGACACGCCCTCTGAGTGTCCCATGCAGATCCATGGGCACTTCCAGAGCACAGCTACAGACACGGGGCACGGACAGGGGGTGGGACCCCGGATGGCTGTGGCCCTGGCTGGGCAGGGAAGGGCTGTTGGGTTTAGAAGAGGCAGAAGTCTCCTGTCAGTGTGGGAGCAGCCTCTCGGGTCCCTCCTGGCTGTGCACGGTGCCACCAGCCCCACGGCCCAGGGAGAGGGCGAGGGGAGCCAGGGGCCCTCCGAGGGGCTGTGTCAGGGTACAGAATAACCCCTCGGGTATGTCCACTATATACAGGTATGTACAATCCCTCATCCCACCCCTCCTCCTGCACACACAGCGTGGGGCAGGACGGATGCAGTGTCCAGGCTTTGCATCCCTTGGTGTCTCCTGGGCAGGACACGGCTCCAGGCAGGATCCCCACAGTCTGGCTCTCCTCCTGCCCTAGCTTTTTGCAGTCCAGGTCCTGAAGCAGGCAGGGAATGGGGCTGAAATCCACCAGGAGATGCAGGTGTGAGGCTGGGATTCAGAGCAGAGGTGTCCTGGGGTCAGAAAGCAGCAGTTCCTGTCCAGACTCAGCAGGGGGAAGGCAGGTTTGGGGTCTGCTGTGCCCTCTGCTCGTGCCTTGGTGGTGATTCCTCCTTGGAGCAGCCCCAGAGGAGGGGATGGAGACTCTCCCTGAGGGGTTTGAAATCGGCTCGTTCACAGCAGGGGCTGGAAGAACCCCCCGAGATGTGAGAGTGGAGCCACTCCAGCACAGATCCGAGCCTGGGAGCTCTCCCTGCTGGGACAGAGCTGCATGGGGACCATAAGGCAGGCCTGGGAAGGAAGGGACCTCTCTGTGGAGTCTCATCAAAGACAAGGCTCTTCCCACCGTGCCAGAGTCGGGAAGCCCTCTGGAGACACGGCAGTGCTGGTCCTTAGGAGATGGTTGCCTTAAACAAGTCCAAGGCAGTGCTGGTGCTGATGTGAGGAGCTGTAGGGATGCAAGAGGAAGGCTCCAGGTCCAGCCCACCTGAGTGGGGTTTGGCTACGGAGCACTGGGAGGCACTGGCCACCACAGCACCCAGAGCCAGGTGGGCACAGGTGGGAGCAGCTGGGATAATGTGGGAGCAGCTGGGATAATGCTCAGCCCGTGCTAGGACTGGAAGTCTCTTGCAGGACCGACCCACTGCAAACCCCCCGGGTGAGGCAGCACTGTCACACAAACGGGGCCGGATCCCGGATCCCTGCTCCCGGCGTCCAGGAGAGCTTATGGAACACCCAGGTCTGTGCTTCCCATCGCCTCTGGTCTGTGTTAATGCTGTTCCCGCCCTCCAGGCGGGAGCTGTCACTAATCCCTCCTGCCCGGGGGCAGTCTGTGTGTGAAGCACTCTGGGGCTCAGTCTGTTGGCTCTGCGATAACCAGCAGAGGTTTCTCATCGTGCCTCCAGCAACCCTGAGAGGCTTTGCAGAGTAGATCCAATATGAGGTCAAGTTCCCACTAAAATCAAGTGGCTGGGAAGGAAAACTTCATTACTGGCAGCAGCAGCGGTGCTGATGTTTATTAGTCAGCAGTGAACCAGCAGAAGGTTTTATTTTGCTGGTTTTACTGTGAGCGCTGGGCTGTGGCTGTTGGCTCCCTCCCCGGGCACTCCATGGGGGCATGTTCCTCTCTCCTGCCCTTTCTCCCTGTTGATCTGAAAGGTGGCTGTGGGGAGTCCTGGCAGCTCCCAGGAGACACCCTGTGCCCCTGCCCTGGCACATCCCCCCTTGGTGGCCTTTGGGATGTTGGTGGCAGAGCTCCATGCCCCTCATTCCTCACCTGCAGCTCCATTATCCCCATCTCAGGAGAGTCCCCAAATGCAAAGAAGGGAAATTATTTCGGATCACAGCTCTGAGCTGCCAGGAGTGTCACTGCCTGGGGAGTTTGCCAGGACAAAGCTGACCTGGGCATGGGTCCTTCCCAGGGCTAGGAAGCCAGGTTTCCTGTATTTCAACCTTAAACCAGCACAGAGAGGGGGTGCTCCCAGCTGGAGGCTCCTGCTGGAGACCCCCGTGGGGTACAACTGGGAACAGGTGTCTCCCCCCACCATCCATTGGGATTCCGATGGCAGGGACTGCATGGACAAGTCAGTCGCTGGCAAATCTGGGTCTGGCTCCGCTGCAGGTGAGTGCTGAGGGCTCCACACCCCCCTTCCTATCCCACCCCCACCCCCCACACAGACACCTCCTTCCCCACCCACCAGGCACGGAGTGCCCACGGCCCCACTGACGCATCACTGCGGCTGTGACACAGATCCTCATCCCAGCATGGGCTCTGCTGCTCCCAGCCATCCCCAGCCTGTATTTCCCTGTGGCATGACCTGCTGCTGGTGTTTTAATTCCTGCAGCATCAGCAGGGAACCCGGGCTCGGCTTTCCTCCCCCCCAGTGGCGCTGGGACGCGCTCGGTGCCCAGCCAGGGGACAGGGAGGTGCCCACGCGGTGCCTCTGAGCTCTTGAACAGTGTCACACATTCCTTGGAGGAGCAGGAAATAGTTAAAAGCAAAGAAATGCTGACGAGGCTCTGCTTTGTCTTGCAGAAAACCCCTGAGCCCTGTGCCATGTCCAGCAGAGCCGGGGAGCAGGTACCCAGCCTGGCACTGAGCCCTCTTTGGGGAGCTGGTGGGCCTGGCACAGCAGAATGTGATGGCCCGAGCAGGTTCTTGCTGCAGGAGCTGGGCAGAGCCGTGGGAAAACTTCTCCCAGAGCTGGTGCTCTCAAGAGAATCGACTGGGGGTATGTGGCTGAGCAAGGTGGCACCCCAGAGCAGGTGGCACCTCGTGGGCAATGTGGTGCCAGGTGAAGGCTCTGCATCCCCTGGTGAGGGGGAGCCCAGAAAGGGGAGGGTGAGCGAGACCCGGCCGTTTTCTCCACCTAAACCCCCGCGTTCCCACGGCTCAGCTCTGGAGCAAGAGCCTGTGAACAGCTCTGGCCTCTGGCACAGAGGCTGCTCCGGCTGCTCCGGCAGGAAGACGGCACTTCTCCCTCTCCCCTGGGCTTTCCCTCGCGTTCCTGCTGCGCTGTCCGAGGAGGGGCTTTGCCGGGGGTCAGGGCTCCAGAGCCCCGGGCTGTGCTGGGCTGGGAGGGCAGACAGGGACAGAGCCCAGCGCTCCAGGACAGTCTTGGGAAGCCAAATACAGCAGATGATGGGTCAGTCCCACCACCCCTCACCCTGTGCACGGTCCAGGGGGCTGGACATGTGCTGCCCTGCTCTTCCTCGTTCCCAGGTGCTGGAAGCCCTCTTGTCTGCTCTGCCCGGTCCCTTTGGCTCGGGTGGGGTGGGGGCCAAGCCCCCAGCACCCCCCACCTCCCGTCCCTCGTCCTCTCCATCACCCCAGTCTCCAGTGTGACTTGCCTGGAAGGAGCAGGGCGGGTGTCACCCCAGGGATCCTCGGAGCCGGGGCCGGACAAAGCCAGATCTCAGCCAGGTGCAGGAGCCCGTGCCAAAGGTACTCCAAACCCCCGACGTGTCACTGCTGCTTAAATACTTCCAAGGATTTCCCAGCAGGGGCCGGAGCTGGGCGGTCCTGCCGGGCTGCTCGGAGCGGCGATCCCGGTTCCCGGCAGCCGGCGCAGCGTGGGACCGATGCGGGTGGCGGGAGGGGCAGCGGCCACTGGGGAGGGAAAAGGGGGAAATCTTCCATCCGAGGAGAAGATCTGCGGGCAGGTGATGTCACGGCAGGAGGAAGGAAAGGGCTCTCCTGCAGCGGGAGATGGCAGGGCTGCAGGAGGCAGGGCAGGAGCGTGGTGGGACCAGAGGGGCTGCCGAGGCGGCAGAGCTGCTTCCCGTGGGGAAGTCGCCTCCATCCTGGAGTGTCCCCTCCGGGCGGGGCGGCTGCTGCCAGCAGTGCGGTCACACAGCGCAGGGAGGCTTCTGGGGGGGGCAATGGAGGAACTGATAACCCAGGCAAAACGCGCCCCCAAACATCCTCGTCTCCTGGGGAGGGCGATGGCAGGAGCTCGCCGGCAGCTCCCACCAGGTCAGTGCATCTCCATGTTATCACACACCCGTGGCCTCGGCCCCTCCTGAGGTCACCCCATGTGTCCATGTGCACCCACCCGTGCAGGGGCAGAGACCCAAAGCCAACCAGCCCCGAGGGTGACACGGGGGAGCCAGCGGAGCCACCCCAGCGACACTTGTGGCCACGATGGCACTTTGGTGTCGAAATGCAGTGCGTCGCCGTGAGTTGTCTTTGTTTTCCTGGTGAGGCAGCTCCTCTTGATCCATATCCTTCCCAGTGCTTGAAAGCCAATCCAGCAGAGCTCAGGAGGAGCCCAGCCGAGGACCCAGTGCCCAGGGGGTGCTCACTGCCCTCCCCTCAGCTGGCATTCCTGCCCTGACTCCACACGTGCCACCACCCTGCTGGGAGCAAGCGGGGAGAGGAGAGCGCAGGAAGGACAACCCCGCCGTCCCCTCAGATGCTCGTCTGCAGGTCTCCATTGAGCAGGGTCCTCTGGGTCTCCGTGGTCTCGTTGAGCCTGGATTTGTCCTGCTTGCTGTCGCTCCGGTCCGCCTCGTCCATGCCGCTGACCTTCACCAGGCACAGCACGTTCTGAAAGCTCTTCTTGAAGTTGTCGGACAGGAAGGCGTAAAGGATGGGGTTGGCACAGCTGTTGGCATAGCTGAGGACCACCACGAAGTCGAACATGCCCTTGAGGACAGGAGTGGGCACGATCATGATGGAGACCGAGGAGACGTTGAAGATGTAGAAGGGGAGCCAGCAGAAGATGAAGACGGCGACCACGATGGAGACCATCCTGGTGACTTTCTTCTCGGACTTTTTCCTCTTGGAGGAGCCCACTCTGATGCCTGAGGACTTGACTTTGATAATGATGAACAGGTAGCAAAGGCAGATAATGGTGAGAGGCACCAGGAAGCCCAGGATGAAGGCATAGATGATGAAACCCGTGTACCAGGCGCCCGACTCTCCCGGCCAGATGATGGTGCAGCTACTCCTGCCGTGGTTGTGCTGCACCCCAGCATAAATCATGATGGGCATGATCACCAGCAGGGAGACGCCCCAAACGGCCACATTGATCATTTTGGCTGTCCTGGGCCGCCTCCACTTGGCAGATTTAATGGGGTGGACGACAGCCAGGTACCGGTCGACGCTCATAACCGTCAGGCAGAAGATACTGGTGAACTGGTTGATCCCATCCACCGTCATGACAATTCTGCAGAGGGCTTTGCCGAAGGGCCAGTGCACCAGGGCCACCTGCATGGCCAGGAAGGGCAGCCCCAGCATGAACAGCTCGTCAGCGATGGCCAGGTTGAGGATGTAGATGTTGGTGATGGTCTTCATCTTGGCATAGCGGAGGATGACATAGATGACCAGCGTGTTCCCGCACAGCCCCACGATGCAGACCACGAAGTAGATGAAGGTGAGGATGGCATTGCTGGTCAGGTCGAAGTGGTGGCCCGTGGAGTTCTGCGAGGTGTTGGTGGGAGCCTCCAGGGAGAAGTTGTCAAAGGGGGAAGCCGGGGAGAACCAGAAGGCAGTGGTGTTGGGCAGCTCGTATTCCAGCTCCATGGCTCTGCCGGTCCCTGGGCACTGCTGGCTCAGAGGAGCTGATATGTCATCCTCCCTTACTCTGGGGGCAGAGGAGAAGATTCTAGAAATCAGAGAGTAAACAGAAATGAGGGATTCCTGGGGAGCATCTGCCCACCCTGCTGCCAAGCTCCGTGGCAGAGGTGCTCCCAGCAGAGAGGTTCCCCTCCCCGAGTGGTCTGTGCGGACACGCCACAGCTCCTCCTGTCTCTGGCGATATCGGAGCTCTCACGACCCCCCATCTCTAACCGGCGTGACCCGGTGGGTGCAATTGATGCCCGGGAGCACCGAGCGCTGCTGGAAACCCCTCCCTGCCGCCCGGCCGTTCTGCGGCTGCCAGCCCCTTCCCTCCCAGCCGGGACCGGCACCCCGAGCCCGGACTGCCCCGCTGGGCGACAAGCTCGGGGCAGGGGAGCCCCCACCCCCCGACCCCTCGCTCCGCTGCCGGGGGGCACCGTGCGGGGCTGTCCCGCCGCTCACCTGCTCCCGCCGCCTCCGCCCGCCCCGGCCCCGCGGGCACCGGGGAGGCACCGGCAGCGCCCGCGCCCCGCTCGGCTCGGCTCGTCTCGGCCCTGCTCGGCCCCGCACGGCCCCGCACAGCCCCGCACCGCTCCGCGCGGCTCCGCGCACCCGCTCCCGGCGCGGCTCCGCCGCTGGACCAGCACCGGCTGCGCCCCGCCCCGCGCGGGGCGGCTCTGCGGGGCCGGGGCGGGGACAGCCCGCACCGCCCTGCGCTGCCCACCCTGCGCTGCCCACCTTTGCCCACGCTGCCCACCCTGCCCGCGTTCCCTCTCCTGCGGTGCCCACCCTGCCCACAGCCCTGCCAGCCCCCCGGCGAGCCCAGCCGGCAATCTCCCCAGCTCTGGGTGCTGCGTGCCTGGCACTGGAGCCTCTGCTGCTCTCAGGGGCTGTTGGTGCGTGGCAGAGGGTGCCCAAACCAGGGGCCCAGGGACATGTGTAGGGACCCTGATTCCCCCAGAGCGTGGTGGGACCTGCCTGGATTCACGGGGCTTCCAGATGGAAACATCCCGCAGGACCCCCTTGGCTCCTTCTCCTGACACAGCCGTGGCCTCACTGACTGGCTCCTGCTGTAGGAGCAACATTTTGGTTCCAGCCATAGGCTCAGCTTCTCCTGATGTCTCCAGGGCCACCAGGAGATGGACGGGGTGATGGCAGCATGATGGCCATGCCACGACCCCAGTGAAGTCTCCCAAAGTCTCCCGGGAAGCTGAAAATGCCTCGACCCCAGGATTTTTCACCTTGCCTCCAAAGACAAGCCAAGACAGGTCCTTGCTGCTCCTCACACCTGGCAGAGGTGGGAAGGTGATGTCAAAATATTTGGGGTCTCTGGGGACTGGTGCAATACAGGTGGCTCCTGCCACAGCCTCTCCCTCTGCAGTGACCCAGTGATGACGACTGGAGGAGGAAAATCAAAAAGGAGAGGTTTGGGGCAGATAACCTCTGTTCTGGTTTGTTTGAGATCTTGAAAGCAATTAAATAATCGCTATTCCTGCACTCCTTTCCATCACTTCTCCAAGAGACAATAGAAAGCAGGAAATTAAGAGTGACTGGGAACAAAGAGCCCAGTGCTGAGGCTGCTGATTGTGGCGGGAGGTTCTGGTTTGCGCTTCACCATCCACGTCCCAAGGCAGATCTAAAGACATCGGGTCCTGGAGCACGAGGGAGAGTCATTATCAGCCTCATAAATCTTTAGGAGGCAGGAAAAAACTCCTTCTGGTAGAGATGATGTGGAAATTAATATCCCAGTAACTGTGAGAGGAGGGAAGGTGGGGCTGGAGATGGTTTGGCTGATGTGAGTGGGGGATTGGATCTCTGTGGGTGTTCCCTTTGGGTTTTCCCGAGGAATGTCAATCCCTGGGATGCTGTTCCAGGCAGGGTTGGCTGCACGTGCCCCCAGGACCATCGTTGTGCAGGAGGGAGCACTGTGTGCCAGCGTGGCACAGGAGAGAGGTTTGATGCCCTGTGACCTTTTCACAGTTGTTTTATCCTCTCTTGGCTGGTTCCTGTGCCCAGGAGGGATGCCCTGGCTGTGCCCTTCCCTCGGCAGTGGGAAGAGCGTGGTACAGCCTTCCCTGTGTGCATTTCCTGTGCTGCCTCCTTGGATTTCTCCCGTGAGTAGGTGATGCTGCCACATCCCTTCCCTGGGTCCCTTGGGCACCAAGCCACGGCAGGTCCCTCCCCCCTTGCCCTGGCACTGAGACCACCCCAGGCTGGCAGTGGCTTCTCCCAGCACCCAGTGTGGTCCTGAGGATCATCCTCCCCCTGTGCCAGGGGGATGGAGTGGCGGGGCAGGGAGAGTGCAGGGACCCCGGGGTGCTTCCAGCTGGCTGGGGCTGCCAGCAGAGCATCAGGGCTCCAGCCACCCCCAGCCCTTCCCTTCCACCTCCATGGGAAGCTGGGGCCAGGGAGCTGGGAGAAGCCAGCCAGCAATCTCACTTGGCTAAACCCAGATCTGATCTTCATTAAAACCCCCATAAAACTAATGAAATGATGGCCCGGTGTGTATTGAGGAGCTGATCGGAGCTGACATCCATCCAGGAGGAGGGCAGCAGCAGCTGGCTGAGTTGAGAATCTGTCCTTGAGCCTTTTGAAGACATATTTTTTTATCCTGTTTAGATTTAGGGTTGAATTAAAGCCCAGTGCAGAGTCTGATCTGTGTCTCTGGGTGGTCCCTGGTTCGGCGAGGCGCTGTACCCCAGCAGCTGGTTTGGTGCTGGCAGATAAACTCCTCTTTGTCCTTTTGCCTGGGAAGCATCCACTGTGTTGAAAAGCAATTTACTGGCAGGGCTGGAGAGAGGAGAAAGGCACGGCCCCTTCCCACACGGCCGAAATAACCCCTGGGAGAGGGGCACGGCACTTACGTGACCACAGAGAAGTTTTTAAAGTCCTTCCAAGTTTTCTGCCATCTATTCCCAGAGGTTCTGCAAGAGTCTCAGTGGAAAACAGCACTCTCGACCCCTGTCCTGGAAATGAGTGTTGTAAGGAGCCGGGTTTGGATGCCAACGGAGGGGTAGGGTGAGCCGGCCTTTCTCCCAGATCCGTGGAGGGCAGGCAGTGACATCTCCAGCATTCTGCAGGAATGAGGGAGACTGTGTTGGACTGGAGCTCTCTGGGCTGGGCTGTGAGATGGTGGAGGGGAACTGGGGGGCAGCTGCTGTTCCACAGCAGTCGGGAGGGGAAGGATTTGCTCCTGAGCGCAGCCAACCTGAGGATCCCCGGGGTTCATCACCTCCTGAAGATGCTCATCTCTCTCTGGAGAGCTGGCCCCAAGCAGCTCTGCCTCTGCCGTGCCCAAACCCACTCCTGCCCTCAGAGGGCCCCCGCTGTCCCCCATGGCCGTGGGGACAGGGCCAGCACAGGCAGGGATGACCGTGGTGTTCCTCTCTCCTGGGTCCTTTGGGTGGCACTGCCCTTTCCCTGCCTTTTCCCTTCCCATCTCCAGCCCGGCGGCCGCGGGTGGTTTGGTGGCTCTGCCGACGCCTGGCTGGAGGCTGCCAGGCTCCACTGCAGGGATGCCTGGGCTGGGGGAGGCTTTGCTCTCTGCTCATTAGCCAGATAAACAGGTCTGGACCATTCCCCACACCCCGAGGCGTGGCAGGACCAGGCTGGTGGCTGCCAGATCTAATCGGGCAGCGTCTGCAGCAGTGATGGATGGGCAGGGAGAGGCGCTGGCGCCTTCACCTGCGCCCAGGGCAGCATCCAGCCCCCGCGGATCCGGGGCTCTCCGCAGCCCCGGTGGGTCGGGGGCTCTCCCGGGGGAACCCCGCACCCGGCTCCGGCTCCTGCCAGACCTCCCTACAGCCGGTTCCTTCCTCCCTCTCCCCTTCTCGCCCTGGAGTTATTTGCCTCCGTAATTAGTTTATTGATCTCTGGAGGGGCCGGGGTCGGGCTGCAGCGGGAGCAGCAGTTCCCGGTCAATCACAGCGCCGAACCCCGACCCTAACGAGCCTTTGGCAGCGGCGGGCTGAGGTCCCGGCTCCTGCCCGTGCCTCTGCCCGGCTCGCCGGAGGGTCCTGCACAATAAATCGGGACTGAACAGCCTGGCTTTGGCAGCCAGGCTTTGTTCCAGCTGGAAATGTCAGGGCTGGTGACAGCACACGCTGCTGCTCGTGTCCCCTCCTGCTCGGAGCAGCTGGTGGAACTCTGTGGCCCCCCAGCCCTGCAGCGGATCCAGCCCGTCCCTCGGGACGAGCCCAAAGCCAGCGGAGGAGCACAAAGCTGCTCCTTTGTGCCCTGGGGCTGAGAGGGGACAGGAGCTCATGGTGGGGATGGCCCGACCCTGCCTGGGCTGCTCCCCTGCCCTGTCCTCGGGGATGGCCCTGGATGTCCTCATTCCTCATCCCGCAGTCCAGGCTGGCTCCAGCCGCCGCCCCAGCTTGACACAGATGGATTTGGGTTGGGAAAGAGCCCGACCGTGAGCTCAGCCTGCGGGAAGGGGGCACAGCAGGGACACAGGGGCCATGCCCAGCGAGAGGCATGCCTGGGGCATCTCCAGGTGCTGGGATGTGCCCCTTCTACCTGCCCCAGACACCACTAAGCAGTTTCATGGCATAAAATCCAGAGGCATTTGGGTCCTGGCTGCCCCAGGGCTCCCCAGAGCTGCCCCTTTTAATGTCTCATTCACCTTCATGAGAGATTGCACAAGAATTTGGGCCATTTTTTTTTTTTTTAATGCATTTTAGGGGTACAGATCTCATCCTTTCTGCTGCTGGTCTGGGCAGGGGCAGGTGGGAGCTGCCTGGGGCTGAGTGACGTGGAGGTGTCCCTGCACACCGAGGTGACACTGGAGAAGAGGCACGAGAGTTGACTTTGCTGATGCTTCTGCACAGAGTCCCCCACTGCCACCCACCCGTCCCCAGGCAGGGCCAGCCCTGCCAGCCACCCCCAGCCCGTGTCAGCCGTGTCCCCAGGCCAGCCTGGATGGGTCACCAGCTGTCCCTGCCAGCACAGCTGCCCAGGGATCCCCGGGGGGGGGGGAGAAGGGGAGCTCTGTTTGTCTGTCCCAGTGTCCCTCCCAGCTGGCACCTCGCCCTGCATCTGCCTGGCCAGGGGAGCTAATGAGGGATGCAGGGTGAGATTGATTAAATCCGAAATCAGGGAGGTTTCAAATGGCCTTGACCTTTCCCAGCTGTGGCAGGGGAGGCTGATCAAAGGCTGTTGGAAGATAAACACTCTCATAAAGACGGGTTCTGTTACAAACGAGCTGGATGTGTCCTTCTGCCACCACCTGCTCCTTCTGGCACTGCACAGGCGGGGGACACCAGGGCTGGCCGGGCTCCCTCTGCTCCGGGGCGGTCACTGCAAGTCCCTCTCCCTCCTGCCAAGGGAAGGACTCGGTGATGGAGCTGCTCCTGCCCCCAGCCCACCCGGGACTGTGGGCTTGGCCACTGCATGCCCCGGGACGATGCTCTGGGGGATGTCCAGGCTGGACATCAGGAGGAATTTCTCTATGGGAAGGGCTGGCAGGAACTGTGGAAGGGGCTGCCCAGGAGGTGTCCAAGGAACGCCTGGATGTGGCACTCAGTGCTCTGGGGGACAAGGTGGGCATCGGGCACAGGTCGGAGTGGATGGTCTGGGAGTTCTTTTCCAACCGGAATGATTCTGGGATTCTGTGACGTCACGGGTGGGATGCTGCACCCTCCGATGGCTGTGCCGGATGCCAGTGTTGGGGAGAGGTGGAGGGCTGTTTGCCCCTGCGAGGTGCCCCAGGCTGCCACGTGCTGACCATTAAGGTGCCGCGTCCTGCTGTTAATTAGCGGAGGGTGGTGGCAGCGACAGTGACAGCGGCAGTGACAACTTGTCGCGCCCGCCCGCCCCTCTTTTTGCCGCCCGCCCGCCTCGCTTTGCCGCCGCCGCGCCCGCGCGAACCGCAGAGCCGCGGGCGGCCCGCCCCCGCCGCGCTCCCATTGGCTGCGGCCGCGGCGGGGGGCGGGGCCACGGCGGCGACACGTGTGCGGGCACCAGGAAACGGCGCGGGCGGGGACGGGCAGCGAACCGGGGGCACTGGTACGGGGGTTCTGCGGACCCGGCTGGGGGCTCCGGTACCGGGGGCTTGGGAGTCCTGGGGGGCTCCGGTACCGGGGGCTTGGGAGTCCTGGGGACCGAACCGGGGGCTCCGGTACCGGGGGGCTTGGGAGTCCCGGGGGGCTCCGGTACCGGGGGGTTTGGGAGTCCGGGGGGCTTCGGTACCGGGGGGTTTGGGAGTCCTGGGGACCGAACCGGGGGCTTCGGTACCGGGGGGTTTGGGAGTCCTGGGGACCGAACCGGGGGCTTCGGTACCGGGGGGTTTGGGAGTCCTGGGGACCGAACCGGGGGCTCCGGTACCGGGGGCTTTGGGGGTTCCGGAGGTCTTCGGGAACGGGAGGTTTGGGAGTCCTGGGGGGCTTCGCTACGGGGGGTTTGGGGATCTCGGGGACCGACTCGGGGGGCTCGGGATACCGGGGGCTTGGGGGCTTTCAGGACTGGCCTGGGGGTCTCCGGGTCTGGGGGGTTTGCGGGTTTTGGGGGCAGAACCGGGGCTCTCCAGGTGTGGGGGTTTTAGGGGTCCTGGGCTTTTGACGGGGCAAGGTGGCAAAATTGTGTCTATTTCTTATATATTTATATATACACGTATAATACACGTGTATTTGATATATCAACATATAAATGTATATGGACATTTTGATGTATTTGCAAACAAATGTATATGTGTTTTGATATATTTGCACTTGTGTATAAACACACGTGTATTTTGATATACTTGCTTATAAATATGTCAATACATATAAGTTTATTTGTCCACATTTCCACCCCATGTGTGTTTCAACAGCAGTGCTGCTCCCTGGGACGTTCCCAGTGCTTGGATAACCCTCCCCTGGCCTCAGTGGCCCCCGAGCACAGCCCTGAGCCGTGTTTTGGTGGCTCACCCTTGGGATTTGTTCCCCTTTTTGCTCATTCCCAGGAGCAGGGAGCCAGGTGCTGCGAGGCCCTTCGCCTTCCACACCAGGAAAAGTGGGCTTTGGGCACAAAAATGTGCCACCCTCAAGTGGGACGTGGCACAGGGGCCCGGGTGAGCTCTGAGCACCCATTCCTGCTCTGCCCTGGTGCCAAGTGGTGGGGCTGAGCCCCAGATCAGTGTGGGGTGGTGCTCCAGGTGGGATGGGGTGTGTCCCACCCCTCCTGCCCCGCTGGGTTCGGTTGCAAAGCCTCGCCTAAGGGGGAGAAGCTCAGAGGAGGATGGTTAAGCTCGCTCTGTCCCCTTTGGTGAGGAGGGGTTTGGAGTGCTCCCCCTTTGACCAGGGTGGAGTTTGGGGGTTGTTCTCTCTCTGCAAACACCAGCTGCTTCTCCTGACCTCTCTCCTCTCTCCCAGGTCAGCATGATCCCGGGACTGGGGCCGGTGATCCAGGCGGTGCTGGGGACGTTCCTCACCTGGGGGCTGACGGCGGCGGGCTCAGCGCTGGTGTTTGTGTTCTCCAGCGGCCAGGTGGGTCCTGGGATCACCCCCCTCAGCCCTGGGAGACCAGCAGGACCTGGGATACAGGGCTGTGCCCTGCTCACGGGGGGCCTTGGCTGCCTCCTCCCAACTTTGAGGGGCTTAACAATGGCCCTGGGGCAAGAGAGGGACAAAAATCCAGCTCATTTCTCAACACGCCCGAGGAGAAGGAAATCAAATTCCTGCTCCTGGGCTGTGGTATGTGCTCCCAGTAGTGTTTGGAACACAGCAGGTTCCCCTCCTGTAACCTGGTTTTGCTGCCACGTTTCCAGGGCAGGATTTGGGTCAGCCCGTGCTCAGAGCAAGCAAAGAGCTGATCTTTAAGTCATCTGGGATCCAAAATTAGAGGCCCCCTCTCCACCGTGCTCCAAATTGCCCGGATGGATTTATTATTTATGCCTCGCTCCTGTGATGATTTATTCAGGAGTTGGTTGCACACTGAGATTCCCTTTGCAGGAGCCCACATGGGTTTTCTTCCTGGGGGAGGGAATAAAAACCCGCCCTGGGAGTGGAGTGGGCAGGATTCGTGCTGGGCTATGGGCACAGCAGAGGGTTTGTTCAGAACAGCCGGGTGTTGGAGGAATGAAGGTCTTCCAGGAGGGAGGGGAAATGCAGGGCAGGATGTGCAGAGGGGCAGGGGAGCTGCTGGTTTAACTTCTCACATCCTTTGGGGTAGGCTCTGCCCAGCCCAGGCTGGGCAGCATTGGGTTGAGGGAGCCGGGATGTCCTGTAGGATCCCGGTGATTCCATAAATCATGGAATGGTTTGGGTTGGAAGGGACATTAAAGCTCATCCAGTGCCACCCCCTGCCATGGGCAGGGACACCTCCCACTAGCCCAGGTTGCTCCAAGCCCCTTCCAACCTGGCCTTGGACACTTCCAGGGATCCAGGGGCAGCCACAGCTTCCCTGGGCAACCTGTGCCAGGACCTACCCCCCCCCCCCTCCCCGCACAGGGAGGAATTTGTCCTCAATATCCCATTTATCCCTGCCCTCTGGCAGTGGGAAGCCATTCCCCTTGTCTTGTCCCTCCAGGCCCTCATCCAAAGTCCCTCTCCAGCCTTGTGATGCCCCTTTCCCATCAGGGAGCAGATGCCTTTCCCCCTGGTGTGGTCACACTGCTGCTCCTGCCAGCACTACAAGGTGTGTTTTGTGTTTGGTTTCTTCCAGAGGCGGATCCTGGATGGGAGCTTGGGCTTTGCTGCAGGGGTGAGTACAACACCCTCCTCCTCCCCTCTGCCACCCCCTCTGCAGCCCCTCCAATGCTGCAGGTGGAGGCTCATCAAGGCTCGTTAAGTCACCTTTGTTTCCCCTCCTAGAGTCGTTAAAGTTGAAAAACACCTCTAAGATAATCCAGTTCAGCTGTTAACCCCCCCATTCAAGGTGCTGGAGTGCACCTGAGGGCTGCTCCGGGTGGAAGGTGCATCTCCCCAGGGTGTGTGGTGGCTGTACCTGGGCTCTGCCAGGCCCCACTCGCTGTGTCCTGGTGGCTCCTGGGTGCTGTGGTGACAAGAACTCAGCTGGAAGCTTTTCTGGTAATGATGAGAATAATTCCCCTTGGCTGTTGGAGTGGATCCTTGTTCCATCGTTTATCCCATTAGGACCTGCTGGCTCAGGTGCCCTCCTTGCCGTGGCCACCACGTCCCTGTGCCAGGAGCACTGAGTCATCCCTGCCTGCCCCAGGCGTGGCTCAGGAAGCAGAAGTCCTGCAAACATTTGCTTTTCCCTCAGCTTTTTCACTTTGCTGTGCTCAGAGCAGGAGAAGAGAACTTTCCCAGGGGAAGGACAGTGAGGGGGCCCTTGGTGACACCGGGGTCCCCCTGAGCTTCCCTTTCCTCAGCTGGGCAGCGTTGCCATTGTTTGACCAACAGTGTGACCAGCTGTGTCTGCATCTTCCCTTTACCTGAAAGGGTTTAACCACACAGGCAACGTTTCCTTCCCTCTTTCCCAGGGAGAGCACTAGTGCTGTGTGTGCTTGGTGGCTTTGCAGACAGTCTGGGGAGAAGCTGGAGCAGAAACCACCCAGCACTTTGGCAAGAGGGACTGTGGCCAGCTGACAGCTCCCTGTGTCGGGGTGGGATGGGGTGCTGGAGGGGGGATGTGGTGCTGGAGCTGAGCCTGTGTCCTGCCTGAGGGAGCCCAGACTGGAATGAGAGGCTGTTCCTGCCCCATCCAGGCTTGTGCTGCACAGCTGGTGTGTCCTGTGGGAGCAGCACAGACTCTCTGTGCTTTGTGTAGGGCTAAAAGGACGTGGACCAGCCAGTTTTGAAACCTGTTTGTACTGTTTTCTCTCCCCTCTTCCCTGTGAGAAGTGTTCCTGCAGACAGAGATGCTGCTCTGACCATGGGCTGCTCCTGCTCTGAGGGATTTCTGTTTAAAACTCTGTCTAGTGGTCCCTTGCAGATAGTGGGCTGCTTCTCTGAGCACTGAGGGATAAGGAGAGGCAGAACTTACCCTCTGAAATCTCTGCTGCTGGGTTGAATTAACTTCCCTGGTGCTCTGTCAGGGCCAGCAAAGCTCCAGCTCCTGTGCTTTCAGGGGCAGGTGTTGCTTCCAGCCTTGCTGTGCTTAGCTCAGGATCCCTGACAATCACCTGGGTTCCAGGAGCATCCTTGGGGCTCTCCAAGACCAGGATTGCTGGAGAAACAGGGTATAGTGGATGGTTCTCCATCCTCTTGGGAATCATTTCCCTGCTTGTCTTCTGGGAGCTGCAAAGCAAAATAACCCCAGAATTAATTAAAGATTTCTCTGCCACTGCTGAGGAGGCAGGAGGAGGATGTGGGACAGGGATGTCCAGGTGACCTCGAGGAGGGTGGTCTGGGATGCAGAGTGTTATTTTTGGGACACAGAAAGCTGTGTCTTGGCACTGCCTTCCCTGCAGATGCTCCATTTGATCTGGGGGAGCTGGGATAAGCCTGGGCATGGGGTTAAATTGCTGTGCTGTGAACTGGGGTGTACTGGGAGAGCCCCAATGTGTACTGGGAGCATCTGGATGGCAAAGCACAGCTCGGGCTGCCCATGTCTGGTGGCACAGGTGTCACCTCAGGTGGAGGGACCTGTGCAGCTGCTCCCTGTGGTGTGGAGGAGCTCAGCTCCTTCCAGCACCGTGCTGGTGCCCGAGGATTTGCCTCCTCTCTGCCTCAGTTCCCTCCCTGGAGCTCACAGATAACTGAGGGGTTTGGATGTGGAAGCCTCCGAGGTGATGTGTTTCCATAGAGACAAGGCTTTGCTGCTGGGGCATCTGATGTGGAATTCTGGCTTTTCTCTTAAATCTTGATATTCTTAAATAAGATTTTTTTTTTTTCAGCTGTTCTCTGCTGTGCTGGAGGTGCTGGGCTCAGACATCATGAACAAACACTTGCAGCCCTCCTTCCCTGCAGCCTCACGCTGCTGTTCCTCTTGCTGGGCTCTACTTTGATTTCTTGTGTCCGAGATGGAGCAGAAAATCATCCAGCCACGCTCCTTAACCCACACCAGGCACAGCTGGGTTCCAATATTCCCTTTCAGTGCTGCTTAAAACAGCATCAGGAATTCACACAGCGCTGCTGGGGCTGGCCCTTGTTATTGGAGCCTTAATGAAGTCAAGTGGAAAAGTTTGGCAGGGAAAGTGTCCTGCCAGTCTCTCAGCTTCCACTTGTCTTTCCTGTCCTGCCAAGGGCATCTTCTCCTCCTGGGTTTTCTGCTCCCTGTGTTTCCCTTGGGGCTGCCCAGTGGCCACCCAGGGGTGTGACCAGGCCTTGCTGCTCTCACAAGGGGTTTAATTTTAGCACAGACATGGATGTGCAGGGACCCCCTGCCCCACTGGAGACCCTTCCAGCCCTGGCAGAGGGGCTGGGTGCAGTGTGGTTAAATCCTGCTGTGCTCTGGGGGATTCCCAGCAGTGTGAGGACACAGAGCTGGATTCAGTCATTTTCCATGGTTGGTTTTTGAGCCTGGGTTTGTCTCCTGTTCCTCTGATGTATCCCAGAGAAGGATTTGGGCTCCCCACAACCTGGTGATGCTTCGTCCTGCGTGTTTCTCCTCCCCCACCGACCCTGGTATGTTTTCCCAAGAGCTGATGGATTTACAGCCTTGTTGTATCCTGGCTTTGGAGCACAAAGTCTGTGAAAATGCCCAAATCCAGTCTGGCAGGAGCTGTGTGTCCCAGTGCCAGGGAGCTGGTGCTGCCTGTCCCCTGCTCCCTGTCTTAGTGGGACTGATGTGAGAGGAGGGCTTGGTGTGGAAAATCCTCCCCTCTGCCCAAGTGACTCCAGGTGTTATTGATCCAAGAAGAGCCCAGGGGGCTTTTTCTGCTTTATTCCTGTTACACCAGCTGGCTGGGAGACACTGGGAGCTGTGTTCCTCTCCCTGGCTGGACAATTATAAAGATTTGAGATTGAGTGGGAATTTGTAACCGAAATCAGGTTGTTGGCAGAAATCCTCACCCTTTTGTTAGTTCCTGAGCATCATCTGATAAGAGATGCTGCTGAGCTGGAGGGGTGAGTGACAGCTCTGACGCTGAGCTGGGTGGGCAGGAGCAGGTGGGCAGGAGCTGGGCTGCTCTGGGCAGCCCCATGTCCCTAAATCCCGTGTCCCTAAATCCCGACCTGAGCTCAGGGATGGGCTGAGGGGGGAGGCACAGGGACACTGTGTCTTCTGGCTGTTGAAGGACAGCGACTTCCAGCTCCCCCACCAAGTGGGGTTAAGGGGTTTCTCTGCATAAAACAGGAGTAAATCACTTCTCTTCCCAAGCAGGGATGGCTCAGGGCTCTGTCATCCCCTTCCCCCTTCCTGGTGCTCGGCAGAGCCGGTGGGAGCTCCGGTGCTGACTTGGGTGCTGACGGGATCTGGAGGCTGAGCTCTGTCAGGGCTCTGTTTTCCATGGGGAAATGATATCTTAACATGAGATGACAATATAATTCTGCCAAGCCTTTCCCCGCTGCTTGTGTTTCCACGCCGGGGTGTGTGGTTGTTTTTTAAAGGAGGTGGCATTTGAAATATGAAGTTTGACAGCCCTGCTTAAGCCTGACATGACAACCCTCGTTCTTCTTACTCACAGCGAGCTGAGATTTACACAATCCCCCCGGGACTGGTGTCTGCAGCAATAGCAGCTCGTGCCTCCCTTCACAGTGATTGAAGGTGGAATGGTTTGTTACCCACTCCTCTTCCAGGGGCCACTTCTCGTGCTGGGGGGGCTGAGCAGCGGCTCTTTAATGGCTTTGAACTGGAAGAGAGGAGGTTTAGGTTGGAAATTGGGAGGAAATTCTTCCCTGTGAGGGTGGGGAGGCTCTGGCACAGGTTGCCCAGAGGAGCTGTGGCTGCCCCTGGATCCCTGGAAGTGTCCAAGGCCAGGTTGGATGGGGCTTGGAGCAACCTGGGCTAGTGGAAGGTGTCCCTGCCCATGGCAGGGGGTGGCACTGGATGGGCTTTAAGGTCCCTTCCAACCCAAACCATTCCAGGATTCTGAGTATCCTAAATATGGGACTTCATGGGGTGCTGGGCTGTTCCTGGAGGGACAGGTGGGGTCACTTTTCCTCCCAATACCCCTCCCAATACCCCCTCCCAATACCCCCTCCTGTTGCCATCTCCAGGATCACTCTGCTTATTCCCACTGGATCCTGGTCCCACACCCCTTTCTCTGTTGGAATCCTCTTACTCATGTGCTTCCCTGCAGGGTTGGAAGGGAGCTGGGAGCATTGCCTTGTCCACCCTGAGGAACACAAACCCTGCCTGCCCATGGCAGGGCTGTGGGTGCCACCGTGTCCCTGCCTTGCACAGACCTTTTCCCAAAGCCTGACCCAGATCCCGATGGGATTTTTGAGCCCATCAGTGCCTGTCTCACTGATTTGCTTCCTCCTGCAGAGCAGAACAGCTGCAGGGAGAGGAACTGGGGCCGGGGCTGCTGCAGAGGGTGTTGGGCTGATGACTTTTTAATTAGAGGAGAGGAAGAGATAAGGTGATAAAATGCATGTTAATGTTGTGTTCTTTAGTAGGAGCTTGTGAAACTGGTGCTTTGTTCTCTGCAGTGTGTGACACCCTGAGCAACCAGCTCTGAGCAGGGCTGGGCTGGAGATCCTCCCAGATCCCACATTTGGATTTTTATGATCTTTGGGGTGGCTGTTCTTTCTCCCTCCCTGCTAAGCCCCAAACAAGGACTCTGCTACTGGGAAGGTTAATTTTTATGGTGCAAATTTTGTAGCTCAGACCCTGCAGTGGGACTTTGGCTGTGCTGGGAGCTGGAGTGTTGCTGTTTGGGATGGTTCTACTCCCATTCTGGACCCTCTGGCTTGGATGCTGGGAGAGGAGCAGCCCCAGTGTTGGTCTGTGCACAAGGAAAGCCCTCGTGCTGCCCTGACCTTGATCTGGGGTGACAAGGTGGGGACCTTGGCAGGTAAATCAGTGTAAAAAAAGTGTGTGCCCTGGGCTGGCTTGGAGGTGGCTCTTTGGCTCCAGGTGTTATCCAGTGTTCATTCTGTCTCTGGATGACTCCAATGCTGTGATTCCTTCCTCCTTTCCCACTCTGTGGAGGAGCCCAGAGCTGGGTGAGCAAGGACTTGGTTTGACCCTTGGTAGGGTCACAGACCCACTTCTGTCACTGCAAACCACCCGAGGAGAGGATGTTGTCCTGCTCCCACCCCGCTGCCATTCCCGTTTAAAGGGCTGTCAGGGCTGTGCTAATGCCACAGAAAATCACCCTAATGAGCTCCTGTCCTTCCTTTGCTGCCTTGGACTCCTGAGCCACGGAAAAGGCTCGTGGTGAAAATGGGGGGAAAACCTCTCTTTTCCATCCTTTCCTGGTTTGTTCTGTTGGGAAGAGGGTTTTGATGGTCCTGCTGGAAATGCACTGGTCCTGCACCTCATGGGGGTGAGCACGGGGGTGTCCTGGGCCAGAGGGGGGGCTGGTGGCAGAGGTGACAGTCAGGCTGCAGCCGGGGATGGATCCCCTCAGCATCGGTGCCTACGTGGTTCTCACCTGTCCCCCAGGTTCTCACCTGTCCCCCAGGTTCTCACCTGTCCCCCAGGTTCTCGCCTGTCCCCCTCTGTCCCCCAGGTTCTCACCTGTCCCCCTCTGTCCCCCAGGTTCTCGCCTGTCCCCCTCTGTCCCCCAGGTTCTCGCCTGCCCTCTTCTGTCCCCCAGGTTCTCGCCTGCCCTCTTCTGTCCCCCAGGTTCTCACCTGCCCTCTTCTGTCTCCCAGGTTCTCACCTGTCCCCCCCTGTCCCCCAGGTTCTCACCTGCCCTCTTCTGTCCCCCAGGTTCTCACCTGTCCCCTTCTGTCCCCAGGTCATGCTGGCTGCTTCCTACTGGTCCCTGCTGGCCCCAGCCATCGAGCTGGCCGAGGAGTCGGGCAGCTTCGGAGCCTTCTCCTTCCTGCCAGTGGCCCTGGGCTTTGCCCTGGGAGCAGCTTTCGTGTACTTGGCCGACCTGCTCATGCCAGTCCTGGTAAGTGGGAGTTTCTGGGCTGGAGGCTCCTGCTCTTCCCTCAGCTGGAAGGAGGAGCAGATGGAAGCTGGATGCAGATGGATTTCCATGGCAGGTTTAATGGCAGTGTGATTTCCCCGAGCCCAGGCTGGCTCTGGCAGTGCTGGATGCAGCTCCAGGCTGTCTGCACAAGCTTTTTTTTTTTTTTAATCTTCCCTTTTCCCCCCCCCCCCCCCTTCACGCTTCTGCTTTTGTTCTTTTCACTGGCAACACTCTGCAAACAGCTCAGGTGTGACCTTGTGTCTCAGCCCAGGGGCTTAATTTGCAGAGCTGCCAACCCTTGAAGCATTGCAAAATCGAATGAAGCAGCCTCGTGTCGAGGGCTGTTATTAAAAAAATAAATAAATGGGAGGCTGTTGGATTTTTACAGCTGAAAACACAAGAATGGCTCAGCCAGTGAAGAGATCTCCAAAAATTTCCAAAGAGATTTTTTTAGATTTTGTATTTATTTTAGTGGAAGAGGGGGGTGTCTGTGGATATGAGGAAGGAGCGTGAGGTTTTCTGTTCGAAGAGTGGGTCCAGGGGAACCTGGAGCATCAGCCCTTCCCCTTGCCTTGCTTTTGGAGCCTCTCCCTGCAGGATAACAGGTACAGTCAGGTGCATCCTCAGCTATAAGGAGAATTGCTGGGAGCTGTGGTGTGTGGCTCCCAGTGCCAATGGAGTGAAGGAGCAGTGACACCAGCGGTGTCCGATGGCTGAGAGGCTCCCTCACGCTCTCCTCCTGCCCATGGCCTGGCTCTTTGGGGCTCCCCAACCCTTTGGGATTCACTGGGGGACCAGGAGCTGCCACTGGAGCCCTTGGAAGCTGTTTTGCCACCAAACCCTGCCTTTCCCTCTGTAACCCAAGGTGTGTCCCCAGTGTTACCCCCGTGGTACTGGCAGGGCCCTGGGCTGTGTCTGCTCAGCTGCCTAGGGCTGCTGTTTCCTAACAGGCTGGAGAAGCAGTTGCACCACAAATCCCACTTCCTCCTGCTGGCTGGAGTTGTCCCTCGTGTGTTGAAACAGGAGTGTGTGTGGAGGGGGAAGAGTGTTGGGAGTGAGATGAGATCCCTGTGCTGTGCAGAGCGGGATGGAGCAAGGACGGGCAGGGAGGGGGTGGCCTTGTGGGGAGCAGGGCTGTTTGTGTATATAAAAATATACAGTACGTCCATAAATCCACTTTAAATGCTGATGGGAGTGGAGCTGTGGTCTCTTCTGGCCCAACATGGCTGTTTGCTCCATGTGGGACAGCACGTGTCACCACACACTTGTCCCATGGGAATTCTGGTGGCTGGAGCTGGGGGAGGGTTTACACCCCATGGCTGCTGTGGAACTCCAGGAGGGTTTATATCTCAAGGCTGGTGCTGCTGCCAGGGTGTTTTCCTTCCTGGAAAAGGGGGTGTCCCTGCCTGGGGCTGTCTCTCCTGGTGGATAATGGGCAGGACCCACCTTGTCAGGAGCTGTGCCAATGCAAAATGCTGCTTGTCCTTCCCTGGATAACTCAGGCAGGGTCAGGAGAGCTGGCAGAGGGTGGGGGGTTCTGAGTGCCCAGCCCAGAGGCAGAGGGATGGCTCCTGGGGCTGGGCAGGGGCGGTGCAGTGGGCAGGGAGGGGATTTTTGGGAGGCTTTAGGAAGGGGACAAAGTACCCAGAGACTTGGTGGAGCTGAGGGATGATGTGGAAGGAACACGGGGAGAGGTTAAAGCCGAATGTGTTGAAATGAAAAACAAGTGCCTGGTCAGTCTTGAGCCATCCTTGGGCCGTGCTGGGAGGGGAATTTGGCTGAAGATGAATCTCCCTTCACTTGGAGCCCAGACTTCTCCCCCGGGAGCCAGAGCTGTTCAGACAAGGGTTAAGCCATTGCATTTCCAACAGGTCTTTCCAAATCAGTTTAAAATCTTCGGGTTGTTTTCCTCCCCAGTGCGGGTGGGGAGGGGATGCTGGTGAGACTGGGGCACTCTGTCCCTGGGAGGGCAGGACCAGGGAGCTGTTTTTAGCTGCTGCTCTTTGCACAGAGAGCTCTCTCCCTGCCTGGCACTGCTCCAGGGCTGGTTCGCTGGATAGCAACAGGTAGTAAAAGCTTTTAATGACTCTTTATCAGCCCAGCCCTGCTCCCTGGGAGGAGAAGGGCTCTGCTCCTGCCTCAGACCCCCAGAGCTGGGGGATCCCAGTGTTTGCTCCGTGGCAGCCAGAGGGTTAAACCTCCAAGCCAAACTGGTTAATGGTGCCGAACAGCTGGAGTCATTAAATTCCTTACAAAAGGCAGATCTAATCTGTTACATCTCTATCTTCCCCCCTTTCCCTGGGTGAAGCCTTTAACTGTGTGTGTTCATCCTTTGGCTGAGCTGGAGGAGGAGGAGATGCTGGTCTGGGCACTCAGCTGGGCTGCTGGAGGGTGGCAAACCCCAGCAGGGCACTGGGGAGTGCCTGGGCAGCAGGGCCATGGCACAAACAGCCCCCAGGAGTTCAAAGAAAGGGGCTCCCCCGTATTTTGCCAACTATCTCCTCGCACGGAGCCTTTAGTTTAACCTTGCACCTGCTCTGTAAATAAGAACTTGGCTTTCAGCTGGTGTTGGAGGAGGTTTCTGGAGGGTGAGGGAGGTGTATGAGACACTGTTGCCTTCACTAAAAAGCACTGGGGCTCGGGGTCTTCGATGCCAAGACCCAAAGCCTTTGAGGGAAAGTTTACTTAAAAATTCCGCTCAGTGCAGCAGGTCCCTGGTGGCTGAGGAGCTATTTTGGGTCTGCTGCAACGCATAAGAATGCTGGAATTATGTGTTATTATTCTCATCCTTCAAATCTGTCTTGCAGCTCTGCTGACTTGGCTGAGTTTTGTTCAGAGTGGGGTGTTTTACTGGGTTTTCGTGATGTTTTTCTTGCTCTGGCCTCCCCCTTGCTGCAGGAATCCCACAAGAGTCCTGAGGGTGCATCCAGTCCTGACTCTCTTCTTCAGACTGTCCCTGGCTGCTCTCACTCCTGGATTTTCACAAGCCTGTGAAAACTGGAAGCATTGGAAGTGTTGGATCAAAAACTGGGCACAGGCTCCTCAGGGCAGTGGTGCAGTCCCCATCCCTGGAGGGATTTACAGACCCGTGCATGTGGCCTTGGCAGTGCTGTGTTAAGAGCTGGACTTGATGATTTTTTTATAGGGCTTTTCCAGCCTAAATAATTCCATGATTCCATGTGAGTTCCCTTTGTCTGGGAGCTGCTGGATCCCCAAGACCTCTCTGGGTGGTGCTGCAGGCTGTGGAGTTCCCACGAGTGTTCCCGAGCCCATCTGGGTGGGTTTTGGGTGGGCTTTGGCTCAGGGGGCAGTGGAGCACCTGTGCTGGAGCTGTGGCTTCCAGGAGCTCCCTTGCTCCTGCCTTTTCCAGACCAAAGCCCTTAACTGCTCCTGTAGGCAAAGAGGAATTCAGGGGCGATGCTGGTGGGATTGGGAAGGTGCCATGGGCAGGGAGAGGGAGAAATCCAGCTTGTCCTGGTGTTGGGAGCTGGTAAACCCCTGGTGTGCTGCTGGACTTGTACCTGCCTCTCCTGTTGAATGCCTTGTTCTCTCCACGGAGTGACGTGGGCTCTGTGATCATTAGGCTAAATAGGATAATGAGGCTTAATCAGCCTCATCTCCTCTACCTCTCGGCTTCATTCTCCTCACAAACATCTGTCTGCACGTGGGGAGCAGCTCCCTCACTGCCGGGGTGGTGGGTCCGGGGCTGGAGCTCGGCTCTCAGCCCATGGGTGCTGGGGTGGGGGGTCTGCAGCAGCCTCGGGGGCTGCCCTGGGAGCTGCTGGGGGAGGGAGAGCAGGGCAGATGTGGCAGGAGACCCGGGAGTTAATGTGTAATCCAGGGAGAGAGCTGATGGGCCATTACTCAGCTCCAGCCGGGAGCCTGCCAATACTTGGGGCGTGAAAGATGATGGGGAGCCAGGGCTGTAATTCCCACCTGGAAATACCATCTCCATTGGGGATTTTTTATTTTTTTTTTCTTGTCAGCTGGATACACGGTTTGGTTTTTTTTGGTTTTTTTTTTTTTTGATCCTGAGTGCAGAGTAAATCAATAAAGCCACATGTGATGGTCAGACCATTCCTTGGATTTGAGCAAATAGTAACTGAAGTGCCTTTTAAAAGCCTTTTGCCTGGGTTGGTGTTTGCCCTGTAGGTGCCAGGGCTGACCCCTCATCCCAGGGAGCCAGCACAGCCAAAATCCCTGTCTGGGCTCCAGGGCTTGTGTTTCATACCTGTTTTTTGAAATATTTGGGGCTCTGGTTTGCAGCTGCTCGAAGGGTTTCCTGAGCAGGGGGAGGATCTGCACTGGGGATGGATGAGAGCACAGCAGGTGTGAGGATGCTCCTGGTAGGAGACTGGATCCCCTTAACCCTCCCAAAACATGATTGGCTTGTGTTCCTGCCCTTTTCTGGTTGTGCAAGCCGAGGGTTGAAGGCTTTTTGGGGATAAAGTCCGGGACTGGACATTCTGCGCAGTGAATTTTAGGCTATTTTTGGTGGGAACTCTTGGGAAGGGTTTGGAACTTGATAAATAAATATCCGAGGATACTCTCCTATCTGATGGTGGTGTCTGGATCAGAATGTGCCTTGGGGATGGATATTTTGCTTTCTAAATCCATCCACGTCACTTATGGGGAGGGAAAGCTGGGAATAGTGTGTGGGTGAAGCTGCAGGAGGAGGGGGAAGGACCATCCCACCTGCAGCTGTGGTTGCACGTTGTTTAAAATGGCAGGGTTTTTTTCTCAGGGCTGAAGCACAGCTGGATTAGGCCATGGGGAGCACCTTTTTGGAGGGAGGGGGCACTAGGTAGTGATTCCTGGTAGTTACATGTGTTTTAGGAGGAATTTCTTGCTGGAAAGGGTGGTCAGGCACTGGAAGGGGCTGCCCAGGGAGGCGTCCAAGGAATGTCTGGCCATGGCACTCAGTGCTCTGGGCTGGGGGACAGGGTGAGCATCGGGCACAGGGGGGATCCATGGGCTGGGAGGGCTTTTCCAACCTCAGGGATTGTGGGATTCTCTGATTCTGGGGTTCTCTGATCCCCTCCCTGCTGTGACAAGGCAGAGCAGTTGTCGATGCCGTCCGTGGGTGCAGCTGGAAAGTGCCCGTGATCCTCCCAAATGTGCTTCCACCTGGCAAAGATGGAAAGCCTGTTATTTCTCCCCCTCCTGCCTTGCCCAGGGCTGGGTGTGGTGGGTTAATCCTCTCACCAGGCAGTGGAAACGTGCCCAGTCCTGTCGCTGGCGTTAATTTACAGTCGGAATAAAGATTCCTCTTATGCAATTTGCTAATTCCTCCGAGGCCTGCCCATCACAAATTCCCATTTTAATGTGCTTTTTTTTCCTGCTCATCTGTGGCTCCCAGGAAGTTAATTAGCTGCACATCCTCACTGCCAGAGTAGGTGGAGGGTTTTCAGCCAAGGGACGTGCCTGGGGTGGGGGGGATGTGTATTTTCTGCTTTATTAAGTTTTTGAGTGTGGGACTGAAATGCTGCTGCAGGGATCGAGCCTTTGGCCCGTGGGGGGTGAGGATGGACCAGGGGGGTTCCTGTGTGAGGCACAGCTCGGCTCGTGCATTCCTGCTTTGCTCTGATTTCCTTTGCTCAGGGCCAAATAAACAGCAGCCCTTGTGTTTGTTTGGTTTTGTAGCATCCTGGCCCTTTTCCACTGGCTCTGGGAGGGAGGAAGGGTCTGACTCTGATGACTAAGGAAGGGAAACTTTGTTTTTTTGGGAGCTTCCTAAGGGTACATAGCAAAGCCTTCCATTGGGAAATGTCCTTCCCTTCTAGCTTTGAATGAATAAGAGTACCTGGGCATGGGTTTTATTAACTTATCAATTCAAACCAACCCAGCTCTTCCCTGGGGCCAGCTGTGGAAGGTTATGGATCTGGGTGGGATTGGTCCCTGTGTCCTGGCCCAGGCAGGATTTCAGTCATGAAAATCCCTGGTGCTGACCACAAAGCCCACCCATGGGACTCTCTGAAAGATTCAGAAACCCCAGAGGTTCCTTTTCAGTCTGTTTATCCATATGATCCATGAAAAGCCTGGCTGCTTCCCACCCCTCCCCATCCCTGTGCAGTGGCTTTAGTGCTTGAAATCCGGTTGCTCCTGGATAGATTGACATTATTTGCCTAAAAACCTCACAATATTGCAGTTATACTAATTTTTAGCAAAGCATTTCATTTTATTAATGGAGGTAGAGGGCTATTTACTTCCAGAGTGCAATTTGTCAGCTGCTCTTAATTATAATTCTTCCTCATTATGCGTTAAGCATTTCATAAAAACATGATTTGTGAAGCCCCAGAGCTCGAGCTACGGAGCAGAGCTGCCTTGAATCCAGGTCAGGGTTAGATTCCCTCCCACCCTCATTAGGTTTATGAATCACTAAGTTCTGACAGAGATGAGATCTGCAGTGGTTTGATGGTATGGGGTGAAAAAATCCTGCTGGAAAAAAAAGCAGGGACTGAGAAAACCTGGCTTAATTCTTCATTCAGTGAGCTCCTGCACTGGATCCACCTCTCTCTGTCATTCCCTGTTCCATGAGCTACCTGGGATAAGCCCCTCTCTCCCCTGGAGCAGGTATTGCTGATAAGGTGCTAATGGACCATGGGACTTTCTCTCCTCCTGGCTCAGCCTTTGCTGAGGGAATTGCAATTACTGCTTGGCCTTGGCTCAGAATTGTAAAAGAGGAGAGGTTTTCCAAACAGAAGAGCACACTGGAACATGGGATCTCCCCCAGAGCTGCCAGAGGAGCCTGGCTGGGGCTGGGGGGAGGGATGTGTTGCTGTCAGGGGGTCCCAGAAGAGTATCCAGGGAAGGGAACAGAGCTGGAGAAGGGTCTGGAGCTGCTGAGGGAGCTGGGGGGGCTCAGCCTGGAGAAAAGGAGGCTCAGGGGGGACCTTCTGGCTCTGCAACCCCCTGACAGGAGGGGGGAGCCGGGGGGGGTCGGACTCTGCTCCAGGGAACAAGGGACAGGAGGAGAGGGAACGGCCTCAAGGGGATGTTCAGGTTGGACATCAGGAGGAATTTCTTGCTGGAAAGGGTGGTCAGGCACTGGAAGGGGCTGCCCAGGGGTGTTTGGAGTGCCCAGCCCTGGAGGTGTCCCAGGAAGGCCTGGCCGTGGCACTCAGTGCTCTGGGCTGGGGGACAAGGTGGGCACCGGGCACAGGGTGGACTCCATGGGCTGGGAGGGCTTTTCTAACCTTAATGATTCTGAGGTTCTGCTGGATCCTGGACAGTGTCTGACCTCTTTGCTGATTGAATTTGTGCACTTTTTTGTGGAGTTTCAGACGTGGGATCAACAGAAAGCAGCAGTGAAGCCCCAGGGGAGAGCAAGGTCTGGGTTCTGACCCACTGAGCATGGACTGGAGGGTGCTTGGAGTGCTCCAGGACTGCACATGTGCTTCAGCTTGATGGGCTCTAAAAGGTGATGGATTAAGGGACTTTAAACTCTCCTCCTTGCTGCAGTAATGCTCCACACCCTGCCTGCATCCGGGTGGGCTCAGGGAAGGAATCAGGAGTCCTCTGCCTCCCTTTCCTGTGCCTGTTGTGCTGGTTCATGGCACAGAGCTGACTGCCCTGAGGGGGGATCACTCTGGGGCTCACTCTGTAGCATCCATACTCTTCCCCTGCACTCCTGAGCAAGTCCCTGTTTATCTGGGGCCATGCCAAGTGCTACAGAAGGTTCCTCAGCTGTTCTTTGATCTCAAAGTCTGCCTTTGAATTTGCTCACAGCATAACCCCAAATTAATGCCTCCACTGTGAAAGGGAAACCTGCCATTAAAATGACAGAGAAGCAGGAAGAGAGGTTCTGCAGTCGGCTGGGGGAATGTCAGGGAGAGGAAGGCTGCTTCCCTGTGGATCATGGAAAATCCATCCCCACAGGTCTGGAGCTGCAGCACAGCTCCAGCTCTCTCCCAGGGTAAGCTCTGACTCACCCACGCTGCCTTGGCACGACTGTGTGCTGCCAAGGCAGCTGGAAAGGGGCAGTTTTGTGCCTCCTGTGTGTGTGTGTCCCCAGGGAGGGCAGTGCCCTCGGAGAACGGTCCCCTCGGGGAGCGGCTGCCGGGCGATGCTCGGTGGCCCCTTGGCTTGTGGCTGATGGTGAGTGGTGTAAAAAACACTTGCTCCTAATCCAGTGGGACATTGTAGCTCATTAGTGGGCTGAGGAGCTGCTGGAGAGGAACACACTTCTGGGAAATGGGGGGAAATGGCTTTTTTGTTCCTCTCTGCTCAGCCTGGATGAGGCTCCTCCGCCGGCGTAGGGACCCTGTGGGTGTCTCTGCCTCTGCACCCCGTTAATGCTCGGGGTACGTGGCTGTGGGGTGGCCTGTCTGTGTCCTCCAGGGCTGTGGGGTGGCCTGTCTGTGTCCTCCAGGGCTGTGGGGGATCCCGGGGTGTGAAGATCTCCATGGTGTGTTCCCCTGTCTCCCCCCATCATGCCCCAGTTCCCACTGGGGGGGTGGCAGTGATGTGACCTCAATCTGCTGGCCCCAGGCTTGGGAGCCAACGTGGATGAAACACTGACTGGATGAGTCTCCTCTCCGAGTCTCAGGCTTGGAAAGGCCCCCAAAGGAAAGGAGTTTATCCCTGGAAGTGTTTAAGGCCAGGTTGGATGGGGCTTGGATCAGCCTGGGCTAGTGGAAGGTGTCCCTGCCCATGGCAGGGGGTGGAAGGAGGTGAGCTTTAAGGTCCCTCCCAGACAATTCTATGATTTTGCTGTAAGTTGGTTCGTTTCTCCTTGGTGGTGATCCAGAAGTACCTTGTCCCTTGTTATGCCTTTCTTCTGTAATGAATTAAGGAACTAATTGCAGTAGATGAGGAGAATGAGGGGCCTCTCCTGGGGGTTTGTTGCACTGGGCCTCGGGAAGGTGTTGGAGGCTTCCCTGGCTCTGCCGTGGCTCCGGCAGAGGAATCTGGAGCTATTTTGGTGATTATGGGCTGTGCAAGATGGTGGGAGGAGATGAAGCCCAGAAAACATGTCCTTGGGCTGTGTCCCACGGGCTGGGATGCTCGGGGGGGATGCAGGGGAAGGGCTGGTGCTGCTCCATCCCTGTGCCGGGGCACGTCCACGCGGATAATTGTGGATCCAGAGGAAGTCGTGTTTTAGTGTAATGGAATTAGGCAGTGCTGGCACGGCCTGGCTCTTCATTTGGGGGCTGATGGATCACTGGCTGAGCCCTGCTGCATCCTGCCAGAGCTCCAGGAGCCCTCCCTGCTCCCTTGCAGGGCTCCCACATCCCCAGCTCCCCCTCTCCCATCAGTTCTCCTGGCAAACCATGGCTGAGGGGAATATTGGGTGGGAATGAGCTGTTCATTGAAGTTCTGTTTGCTTTTTCTCCAACCCTCCCAGAAAGCCTGGCAGAATAAAGGACTGTAGAAATCCACGTTGCCACGCTACAAACAAAGTGGGAAGGGAGCAGGGAGAGGGAAGAGAGGTGGAACTGGTCTCCATCAGGCTTTAATAAGCGTGTGGAGAAAAAGCTCTTGTTAATCCCATCTGAGGCTTAAAGGTTTATTGCAAACAATTAAAATCTCATATTGTAGTGCTGACTCGATGCCACAAACCTCTCTGCCCTGTCCTGCTGAGAGAGCCATGGGTGGCCAGGTGCTGGGGATGTGTGGAAAACGTAGGAATATATCCCTTAGGATCTGGCTATGGCTGTAACAGGCAAGTTTCCTCCCAGCAAACCACTGGAAGTGGATGTACAACCTAACTGGTTTTGGTGAGCAGCTCTCCTGGGCTCCCAACACTCCACCTGGAGCAATTATTCCATTGAAAAATGAATGTACTGGTTGTGTTGGAGGTTTCTCCAACATTCCTGGGGGGCAGGAGGTTGGTGACAGGAGACTTGGCTCCTGCTGTTGCAGAGATGGGGTTTGTTTGTTGAGCAAGTTGTTTGTTTTTTTGCCATGTCCCATGGCAAAAGCAGGAAAAACATTCCTGGGCTTTTGTTTTTGTCATGGCAGAGGTTATGAAAACGACCTCCTTTCTGCCCTGTGGGGCATCGTGTTTTGGAAGGAACCTCTCCTGGATTTCCTGAGGAGCCTGGGAATTGCCTGTGTGTTCCTTCCACCTGCCTTCCCAAACCCAGTGCCAGCAACATTCCTGCTGTGTTTTGCCTCCCTCCTGGAAAGGGAAAAGCCCCAAACGTGCCAGTGAGAAATATCCCTATGTTTATTTTTCACAGGAATGTTGTTTGACAGAAAAGATGGATTGGCCTGTGCCCGTCTCCCCTGGAGCCTTGGTGGGGCTGGTGCCAGTGGTGGGTTCCTGCTCCCTGCCACGATGCTCCTGGTGATCCAGCCGTGCTGGACTGGCTGGGATGGGCATCCCAACATCCCTGCATTGGAAGGGCTGCAGGATTCTTTCCTGTCATTCCTGTTATTTAAGGGTTTGGGGTGTTTTTTGGTGAATTTGCCTCCCTCCTGGTGTGCCAGAAGGGGGGGTCTGGGTGTGCTGGGTGCTGCCAGCTCAGGACAACGCTGCACATTTTGGCACTTCCAAGGATCTCTGGCAGCTCCCAGGGGAGCCCCTGGGGCTGGGGCAGCTCCAGTGTCACCCCCCAGGACACCCTGGCTGTGCCCACGCTCCTGTGCCACAGCAGGAGGTGATTTATTCCTCCTGCCCTCGCAGCCCGTTGGCAGAGCTGGTGATTAAAGCTGCTGTTTGCAATTTTCAGGAGTTATGAGTTATCTGAGTGGCTGATAATTAGCACTGAATAAAATGTACTTGCAATAATGCGACATTAGTTACAGATAAACTGATACCAGGCTTCCCTAATATTCACTTAAGCTTCCCTGGTTGGAGTTATTAGGGAAGGCTCTGGCTGCTGTGCTGCTGCACTGCTGGGGTGGGGAAGGATAGAGCCTAATGGGATCTGCTCACAGGGAGCTGCCAGAGCAGATCTGCCATGAAAACACTGGAATTTTTTTCTGTGGATGCACCTTTCCTTCCCAGTTCCTGGTGGTCTAGGACATACTGGGTGTCCCAAGGCTTATTCCCAATTATGCAATCTGTCTGAGCAAAGGGGTTTGGGTGCTGCTGGTGGGACCCAGTTGAGACTGGGAGGTTTGGCTGTGCTGTGCTGGGAGTCAGGGCTGCTGGGCACTGTGGGAGCAGGATTAATGGCTATGAGAGTGTGTCCAGAGCTGCATGTTGGTTGCTATTAATCATAAATGTGACTGCACCCACTTCAGCACCGAGAGGGGCCTTTTTACTGCTGGGAGTGTTTGAGGCTGCACTCGAGTTGTTGATTTTAGCAATTCGAGCGAGGGGTTGCTGGTGATCCGTGGAGAGGAGCTGCAATCCAAGTCCACTTAAATCCATGCCTGCTGACTCCTTCCCTTAACCCATCCCTTTGTGCTCGTTAATATTTGTCAACATTAAACAAAACCAAGCTTTTTTTTTTTCCCCTAGAAGATGTGGAAGACACATTGGTTTTTTGTGGGTCCCTCTGTGTCCCTCCATGGGCTCTGGGAGTGATGTGACCATCTGAGGTCTCAAAGAGTGAAACCAGAGTGTGCTGAGGGAGGTGGGGGATGCTCTCCATTGCTTCCCATTCCTCAACTCCGCTGCTGGCACCAGGATTCATGGCTGGCACCGGGATTTGGATCCCTTGGAAGCATCGAGCCCTTGATGTGTCATTTTAAATAACAGAATCCCAGCCTGTTGGTTTACATGTTGGTGGGTGCTCTCTGATAACTAAGTGAGCTCTCTACCCACTCCTATTTCATGTTTTTAACATAAATCTGTTGATCTAGCCTGGAAAATCCAGAGAGTTGTTGCTCTGTGCCTCTGTCTCCATCCCCAGAGATGATGGGGTCAGTGCAGAAGTGCAGGAGCAGCAAAGCCAAGTGAGTGACAGCACTGACCCACCCTTTTCTCTTTCTCTGGTCCCTGCTCTGTTATCACTGTCTCTCTTATTAAGTGTGAAATAGGAGCCTCTGGGCACCATCAAACCATGGCTTATTATTGTCTCTTATCGTCTCTGTGTCTACTCTGGGACAACTTAGGAATAGTTTTTAGTATTTTTAAAGAAAGTAGCAACGTTTATTCTGTTTTTCTCTTTCCCCTTGTGGTACTTTTTGCCATCAGTTGATGCATCTTTGTTTCCTGTGGCTTTGTGGAGCCTGTGCCAGGGTATTTGCTGGGTTAAGATACTGCACAGGAAGAGCAGCAACACCTCCAGGCCTGGGACCAAGTGACCCACCCAAAATCAGACCATCAGCTTTTATCGTCACTATTTCTTTATTAATTTATTCTCCTTCATTGCTCAGGTGGAGAAGAGCAGATTATTTCTCAAAGGCATCACTCACTCTTCAATTCTTTTTAAGATTGGCATCAGATCAATTTAAAACTTGTGCAAGAGGCTGCTGGGCAGGGGGATGTGATCCAAAATCCTTGCTTTACCTGAAAGGATACTATTTTTTTTTAATCTAAAAGGATACCCATTTTTTATCTAAAAGGATACATTTTTTTCTGCATAAAGGACACCTTGTTTTCTCATTTGCTTTTCCACGCAGGGCCAGGACAATCCAACAACTTCTCTCCACGAGCAGACAAGTGCAGTGGGGACTCCCACATCCCAGAATAGTTTTCCTCCAAGTTCTTCCTGCCCAAGTCTCTCACTGCCTCTCGCTTTTCTGAAATAATCAACCCCCGTGGTTCCTTCACTTAACGCTAATTACTGGCACGAACTAATTAATGCGAGCTGACTTCCCTCTCCTCTTTCTAATGCTGCTTTAACCCACTGCCACGTTCCAATTAAGGGCCTCATGCAGGGCCCGGGCTGGAATGACTGGGAGCAATCCCAGTCGGAATCAATGTGTGCTTTCCTGAAGGTCACTGATATTTTGATGAGCTGCTGCTGTCGTGTGTTTGTGCCTGTCAGCAGGGAGGTGACCTGACCCTGCAAAAAACAGCTGCAATATCCCTGAGTGTGCCTCCGTTTCGGTGGGAGATGGAGGACTGGGGGTGTCATTTTGATAAGAGTTTGATGTGCTGGGAATGGTGGCACGGAAAATCCCCGTGGGAGGCTGCAGAGCGTGGGGTGAGTGGTCCTGACCTCACAAGGGCCTGGCAGGGTCGGTGTGGATGGGGACAGAGGGCAGCTGCCCGGTGTCACCTGCCTGCTCCTGCCTGGGCAGGGGGTTTCCCTCCCTCCCCCTGGCTGGGTGGCTGTGACAGTGTCCCGGCCGTGCCCTGGGCTCGCTGCCCTGCCCGTGCTGACACGCTCTGGCTGGGCAGCAGCTGTGTTTGGGCTGGAGCAAAGCCATGGATCCCGTGGTGGTAAAGCCCACAAAGCTGCTGCCGCGGTGGCTGTGGCTCGTTTGACAATGTGCTGGAATGAGAAATGTGGAAGCAGAGCTGTCTGCTCCAGGAATCCTGGTATTCCCCATGCCCGAGGAGGCTGGTGGCTGGAGCAGGGCTGGAGGGCCCCGTGCCATGCTCAGAAGTCCTTTATGGGCACTTGAAGTTGAGACTTTACTTCTGCACCTTCCAATTCCCATCCTTGCTTCTCCTCAGGTTCCTGTTTTCCAGAAAGTTTTTGGTGTTTCTCACTTTCACAGAGGTGAAAAGCCGTTTAGCTTTAGCAGGACCAGGCAAGAAAGATGGAAAGAGACTATTTACAATGGCCTGGAGTGACAGGACAAGGGGGAGTGGCTTCACATGGCCACAGGGCAGGGTTAGATGGGATATGGGGAAGGAATTCTTCCTTGGAAGGGTGGGCACAGGTTGCCCAGAGAAACTGTGGCTGCCCCTGGATCTCTGGAAGTGTCCAAGGCCAGGTTGGACAGGGCTTGGAGCAACCTGGGCTGGTGGAAGGTGTCCCTGCCCATGGCAGGGGTGGGATGAGATGATCTTTAGGATCTCTTCCAACCCAAACCATTCCATGATTCTGTGACTCTCCTTGTATAAGGAGACCGTGCTGCAGAAGTGCCACAGCAGCAGGATGAGCCCCTGAGCTTCCATTCTCAGCCTCTCCTTGCCCTTGTGCAAGTCAGGTTGTGATGGGAAGCTCCCCTCTTCCCTCCCTGTGTCACATCATCCAGGTTTTGCTGGAAAACCGCCCTGTTCCTGCCTGTTCTCCCAGCCACTGCCCGGGATTTCAGGTGCAGAGCTGCAGGTGTCTCCCGTGGGCTGGTGTGCTGGGAGGGAGGGGGGTCTCCCATCTCCCAGAGGGATTTAAACACGAGCTCCTCATCCTGTAATTGCTGGGTTAGTGGAGGTGAAAGCTGCCTGGCTGAGCTGCAGTGGAGAGCAGACAGCAAATATGTGATGAGTATTAATAGCCCTGGTCAGACCGTATTATGCAAATGAGGGGAGAAGAGACAATTTAGTTATTCATCTTTAACCTTTATTTTTGTTTCATGTGACCTTACCCAGCGAGGCTCCCCTTACCAGCTCTGGCTGTTCAGTGTTTGATGGCTTATTCTGCTGCCATCCATCCAGGAGTGTTCTGAGGGGTGATTCCAGGTGCAGTGGGGACATCCTGGTGACACCAAGTCACACAACCACTGCCATGGACACGCTCCCTTCTCTCAGCTCTGCTGTTGTGCCTCTAACCCCTTGTTTCCTCCCAGTTTTGTAGCTCCAGGTGGGTTTGGGGATCCTGGGGACATCCAGAAACACCAACCTGGATTCCTTTTTATCAGGAACTGCAGTGCCAGGACAAGGGGGAATGGCTTCCCACTGCCAGAGGGCATGGTTAGGTGGGATACTGGGAAGGAATTCTTCCCTGGGAAGGTGGGGAGGCCCTGGCACAGGTTGCCCAGAGAAGCTGTGGCTGCCTCTGGATCCCTGGAAGTGTCCAAGGCCAGGTTGGACAGGGCTTGGAGCAACCTGGGCTAGTGGGAGGTGTCCCTGCCCATGGCAGGGGGTGGCACTGGATGGGCTTTAAGGTCCATTCCATGATTCCAGGATTCTCCACACCAGTGCCAGAGGGTGGGGCTGGGAGAGGGCTGATGGGCAGCTGTGGGGAAACCCTTGTGCCTCTTGGAGAACCCTTGTGCCTCTTGCCTTGCAGGGTTTCAGTGGCCCTTCCCACGCCGCCCTGGCCTTGAGCTGCGACCCCCGCGCCGCGAAGGAGAAGCAGGAGCAGGACCCTGCCCGTCCCCTGGACTGCGGGAGCGAGCTGTCCATCCGGATAGGTAGAGCTGGGCTCCATCCAGGCAAGCATCCTGTCATATACCACCTGCAGAGGGCACGGGCAAAGCCCCCCTGGTAGAGTGGCTCCGGGGCCGGCACGTATGTCATCGCCGTTGGATTGGGGTTTGACACGTGCATGCAAAGAGCACCTTCCCTCCCCTCCCTGCCTCTGCCTCCCGCTGCCTCTTATTCCGAGAATTGTTTCTTCGCTTTCCACTTCGGTTCTCAAAGCCACTTGCACGTCTGTCTGTGCCCATGAATTATTGATAATTAGGAGATGAAATCATCGCCTGCGCTCGGCGTCGCTTGATTTGCAGCGTGGGCACAGCCAGTGCTCGCCCTGCCCTGGCCAGGCTGTGCCGAGGGGAAGGTGCCCCGTGGCTCTGACCCTCCTTAATTATAGATGAGGACTGGCATTCACGCTGTCAGTCCTTGTTCTGGAGGTTCATAGAATTGTAGCTGCCAAAATGGAGAGTAAAATGTCTCGCTGGCAGCTCTTTCCCCCTTAATAGATTTTAAAGAAGGAATTTAGGGGGGGTGGTGGGACCTCTTTGGGCTTCCCCAGCTCCTGGGGGTGTTTGTGGGGTGGCTGGTGGGGATACATCCCCCGAGACAACACAATTGTCTCTTCCTCTACTTAATAGCAGCTTTCCAGTAGACAAAGAAAATGTAATTTACTGAATTAATCTTATTGCTCCTCTGCTTTTTCTTGCTTGGAGAGCAAGTGAAATAGAGGTTTAAAACATCATGAGCACAATTTGGAGCTGATTGAGATGAAGGAGTGATCCTTCTTTTTACAAGGAATAGGACTACCCTCTTAAATCGGCCTCTTTTATTTTAACCACATTGCTTAATTGCATGTTTCCTGAAGTGTTTCAAATCCACAGGATTTGAAATACCAGCTTGAATTTTTCCAAAGGGATGGAAGGATGTTCTGTGCTAAATTCAAGGAGCTTGGGGTCCTCCAGGTCTTTTAGCAGGAGCTGCTCCAGCCCTGTGGCTGTAAGGCTGCTGCAGGGGTTTGGATATTTTTGTAAGGTGGAAGCTTCATATCCCAGGTGGAGTTGAATTTTATTCTTCAAGGAGGAAAAAAAAAAAAGAGAGGCAGTTTTCAGAAACTCGAGCTGCTGAGGTTTTATGTTTTCATCTTCTTTTAGTTGCAGACAATAACAGTGCAAATGGTTTTGGGAATAGAAAATTTCCATTAGACTTGGTTGTTTTTTCCTCTCTCTGGGGAAATGGTATTAAGGACCTACAATGCATTAATTCTTTTATTGTCTCTTGCTTTTTTTTTTATTTCTTGCTACTGAAATGAACTCGGGTGTTTTCTCAAGATACCTCAAGCCTTTCAAGGAAGCTGCTTTCCCCAGAGCTGGGTAGTGCTTGGCTGGGCTCTGGGGAACCCTGGGAACATAATGGGTGTTTTCAAAGTCTAATGGGTACTAAGTGGAATATTTCAGACTTAATCACTGTTGAATCGTTGACCCTTCCTTCATATTTACATGTTTTTCAATCGCTAAAACTGCGGAAACAAAGGGAAATCCCAAAGCAGCCGCTGCCTTGTTCTGCCTTTGTCTTTATAGCCCGGGGATGGGGATGGGATGGCTGGAGAAGATGGAAAGCTGGGGTTCCCCAGGGCCCCATGTCTGAGGAGTTACTGTTAGAGATGGAAATGCACATTTAACGCGGCTGGGAGAGCTGGGGAGCAGCAGTGACTCTGCAGACGGGATCCTTGTAGCCGGGAGCAAGCAACAAGGTTTCTTTTAGACCTAGAGAAAAGGAGGTGGAGGAAAGGTGGTAGTTAGATCTGTCCCTCATCTGCTCTGGTGGGAGGAAAAACAATCTTATTCTGCTTTTTCTGCCAGTCAGCAGCAGTTGCTCCAGGTTGGAGCAGCCTGGGCTGGTGGAAGGTGTCCCTGCCTGTGGCAGGGGGGTGGAAGGAGATGAGCTTTATGGTTCTTTCCAAACCCAGCCATACTCTCTTCTTCCCCACCATCTTGAATCCCTGGGTTTCCCATCACTTGCAAGTTGTTTTTTTGGGGGAGACAGGAAGCACGGGACCACCTGGACAGGGTTGGAGCCCCCCCTCTCTCTCTCTCTCTCCCTCTCTCCCTCCAGGGCTGGGGCTCTGCTCCCTCGTGCTCCAGCCCTTCTCCAGCTCATGCTGAATCGAAATGTGACTTTTCTGGGAGCTCCTAGAAGCTGGCTGCCTGGTGGATGTGTGGAGTAGGGTGTGTGTAGCCACGTGAAACAGAGTAGGGGTGGATTCGCTGTGAAAAGTCTGTGTCTAGACGTGGTGTTTGATGAGTGGGATAATCACTAGGCTTTAATTACTACGAAAGAAAGAGAATCCAGCCTTGTCTCAAATATATCTGGGTAGGCAAGGGATGTAATCTGTGTTTCTCTGCTCTAGAGTGGGTTGGGATGAAGCTGGGGATGTTTGGTTCTGCTGTGGGTGCTGGTGGAGCTCTGTCCGGTGCCACCGAGTGCCCCCGGGGGCTGTGCCCTCCTGCCCTGAGGACCAGGGGGTGGGTGCCCTGCTCCCTAAAGCTCCCTGGGCAGCCCCAGGGCTCGGGGCAGCTCAGCCTGCTTGTGTTTGCAGACCCTAAACCCCGAGGACACCCTGGGCAGGGTGCCCTGGGCTGGTGGCCGGGCCCGACCCCCGGCTCGCCCGGCGCTGTTCTCCGGGAGTTCTCAGAAGGGATTTGCATCCAGCCCTGGAACCTGAGCTGTGACTCATGCCCGTGGAGCTGGATATGGAACAGCCAGGCGTGCTGGGGCCTCGGCAGTGCTGGTGCTCAGTGATTCACGGCGCTCCCAATCCAGTGAGGGAGCCGAGTGGGAGCACACGGTGATGATATTCCTGATATTCCCAATATTCCCCAGCTGCTGCCTCCGCTCCCCCCCCAGCCCAGCTGCCCCTGGGACATCTCTGCCCGAGGTGCTGGGGCAGAGGAGGTCACAGCAGAAATGTGGCTGTGAAGTGCCAGGACTAAAATCCCAAATGTCCCTCTGGTGCCCAGCTGGAGGTCGGCTCAGCTCTGGCCCCAGGGAGGTGGGAGGAGGAGGAGTTTTGGAGCTGGCTGCTCTCCCAGACTGCAAATCCACGCCTGTGGAAGCACCTGGATATCCAGCAGCATCCCTGCTGCTCCTCAGCCATCCCAGAGACATGGGTGAATGGCTTCCCTCTGCCAGAGGGCAGGGTTAGATGGGATATTGGGAAGAAATTCTTCCCTGTGAGGGTGGGGAGGCCCTGGCACAGGTTGCCCAGAGGAGCTGTGGCTGCCCCATCCCTGGAAGTGTCCAAGGCCAGGTTGGACGGGGCTTGGAGCAACCTGGGCTGGTGGAAGGTGTCCCTGCCCATGGCAGGGGGTGGGATGGATGATCTTTAAGGTCCCTTCCAACCCAAACCATTCCATGCTGGTGCCAAGGGGATGTGATGTGCTTCTGGTGTTGTGCTGCTGGTGCTGGGAAGACACTGATATTCCTGAAGGGAATCAGGGTTTGTTTTAGTGACTCAGCTGAGCATTGGTGGGGTGTGGGTTAGGAAGTGGTACTCTGGCATTCCTGCCTGGATGTGCAGTGAGTAAATCCAGGTGGATTTAGTAATTGGAAGAAGAAACCTGTGTTTGAAATAGTGTACATAAGAAATGGAATTTCATTAAACTTATTATTTAAATGAGCCACGAGGTCTGTGGGCATCGTGGAGGAGCCTCATTACATAGAAACTCTATTTTTTCCCTTAAATTGGAGCTGCTGCACCAAACCAGCTGCAGTGCTGAGGCTCAGGAGGTGATTTGGCTGGGGAAGCCCTGAGGCAGGGGGTGGGTGGGCTGGGGGCACCCCCAGTGCCAGCCCTGCTGTGGGTCCATCCTGCTGGGCCATTTTCTGCTCTGATTTTCTACCTCCCTCCTAAGCTCGTTTTTTTCCCCCATTTTTGCTTTATTTTGCCCCTTCAAAGGAAGTTTCTGTGCTCCAGGGCTGCCCAGGAGGGGAATGGGCTGCACAGGAGAGGAAGCAGAACCTGCTCATGGAGCTTCTCTTTCATCAGTGCCAGGGCAGTTCAGGGCCTGGGAAGCAGGAAAGTGTGCTGGAAGGGAGGAAGGGAACTGGGGAGATACAAGAGGAGGCAAAACCCCTCGGGGATCAATACAGAGAGAGGGCCTGAGCTGAGTTTTGGGGTTGGCACTCATGCTCAGGCAGCATATCTGTGTGCTTTATCCTTGCAGCCAAGAAATCCTCTTTTTTTCCCCCTGTTACTGCTGGGTGGATCATCTGGTTTCTGAAAGTCCAGCCTTGTCCCAGCTTTTTGGGCTGCCCTGATCCGTTCTGTGCCCCGGTGCCAGTGGGAGTTTTCCCTCCATGGCAATGCCCAGCTCCCACCACAGGAGAACAAGCAGGTTGCTGGTGCTCACCCCATAAATTTTCTGCTCGTTCCCCCCCTCCCCTGAGCAGGAGCAGTGGCTGGGAGGGAGGGAGGGATGATGGATAAAACCTCTCCAGCCGTGATTGATCGGGGTGATTCAGCCGGAGCCTCCCGTGTGCATCCCAAAGGTTCATTAAGTCATTGCAACTTATATAACATGAAGCTCCTTCTGCAAAACGAGGTGTTCAGCACTTTGAGATGATTCCCACACTGTTTGTAACGGCACTGACACATTCACACTGTGCTTGATCCAGGAAAGTGCTGCTTTCAGAAGCCATCAATTCACTGGGAGGCTTCCTGGCCAGCCTGGCTGATGAATGCCTGTGGCAATGTCTGTATTGATTAAAAAACATCCTTCCTGAAGCGTTTCAAATGGTTATTGACCATCCTTGTCAGGCTGGGATCTGTGCTTGGCTTTTATAGTCGTGACTGAGCGTGGATTTATATAGGCAGAGCTTCAGAATAATAAATGGAATGGGGGCCTGTAATCCTTCTGGGAGTGAGGCAATGCCTTCTCAGTCACAGACCTGTGCCCCCATCAGTCCAGGCACAGCCTCACTCCTTGGATTAGGAATTTTGGCTTTACAGGGTTAAACTGAACCTGGTGTTTGCTCTCCTTTGCACAGGAGTGTTTGGTGGCAGGTGGATGAGTGTCCTGGTGCCTGTGCAGGAGGGGCAGCTCCTGGGGGGACATTCCCAGCCCACGCTGTGCCCTGTGGGTGCCAGGGATGCAGGAGTTGTGCTCTGTCTGTTCTTGCTTCTCCTCTGTGCTCTCCTTTGATTCCAGGGTGATTTGTTAGTCCAGCAGGTTTATTAAAGCCTGGTGAGGGATGTGCTGGTGAGGCCCCACGCTCCAGAGCCGGGTCTGGAAGTCTGGAAGCTGCAGGGAGGGTTTTTTGTGGTGCTTGTGGCCATTCATCAGAGGAATAATTTCCCAAATGGAGCCTTGTTAATTGGGGGAGTGTTAATTCCCTGCCTACACCTGACAGTCTGTTATGTCTTTTTAATTCTGCAGCTGGATAAAATAAATTCCTCAGAAATTCATCTCCATCCCTGACAGCTCTGGTGGCTTCTGTGTGGTGCTCAGGGATGACAGTGGTGCCAGGGACAGACAAGTGTGGCACTGTATGCTGTCATTAGTCCTCTGGAAACCTCTCCTGATTTGGGGTGTTGGGTGTTGAGAGTGAGGAGCATCTCCAGGGACATTTGTGCATCAAACCTGTGTCTTCCCAGAGTGGTTTGGGAGCAGCTGGAGGGCTGAAATCCTGTCTCAGCTCAATTCCAGGCTGGAAGAGGATTAGCACAAGCAAATCTTGGGAGATTCACCACTCCACTGCAGCTGCTTTGGGGAAACCCTTAAATTTCAAGGTTTATTAAACTGAACTAACAACTGCTCCAATCCAGCCCCCGGAGTGGATGTTGTTTGGGCTCCAGTCACTGAGCACAGTAATTCATTTGTTTCCTAGTGGTGCTTCTTTAGCTGAATGGGGATGGGAATCATTTGTAGTCACCCTAAGGATGCTTTGGAGGAGTGAAATGAAAGCCAGGAGCTGCAGCAGTCACTCTGCATTAGGGCAGCAGGGGCTGAGGAGTGATGCCAGAGCGTGTGCCATGGGGTGCAGGGAGGCATCAGCACTGCTGAGGGAAAGGGAATCAGCTGCAGCCACCAAAAAGGGCTGTTCCCCAGGTTCCAACTAAACAAGCATTTTAAGGATAATGAAGTGTATAAAAAGCCATAGCCCAGCTGTGTCAGTGGAGATGGACCGTGGCTGCAGGAGTGGGATGGTGTGAAATGGGCTTGGCAGGGGATGGGCCAGGGATGGGAACAATCCCCAAATGGAGTAGGGGGGGCACTGAAGTGATCCCCAGGCTCAGTGGGTGTGTGTGGAGCAGTATTGACCACATTATGGAGACAGGAGAAAAAAAAAAATATATATGTATGTATGTGTGTGGCAATATGTCCATATATATATATGGTAATTATCTGCCTGGTTCTGGTCCCATTTGCAGGTGACCTGTTTTCTTCCCTGCAATGTGACATCAAGGGATCTATTTAGGTAAAAAAAAAAAAAGCCTGTGCTGCTTTGGGATTTTGACTTGTCACCCTGTTCCTGGTGGTGCTTGGGGTGCTGGGACCATCCTGCCTCTGCTTCTGCTTCCACTTCCACCCAGCTCTGAGTCACCTCCTCAATCAAAGCTTGGCTGTTCTTGGGGTGCAAAGAGGGGCTTGGGGGGACACCACTGACTATATTTTATTCCCTAAAAGCATGAAATGCTGCTGTGGGGTTCCCTGTCTCTGCGAGGCTGCACAAAGGGTGCTGGAGCTGCTGGGAGGTGGCAGGAGGTTTGGGAGCACCCACTGTCACCCCGGGTCCCAGCTGAGACCTGTGGGTGCTCAGATGCCTTTGTGGAGCTGAGCTTCTGCCTGGGAAAAATGGCTCAGCTGAGACTTTGCTGCTGTGGGTGATTTGGGGCTGCTGCCCCAGGGGGCTGTGCCAGTGGGGTTTGCTCACCAGTTCAGCTCCAGTTTAAATCTCAGCTGGTTGCCAGGGGACTGGGGGAGCTGCTGGGGCAGAGCTTGTGCTCCCTGGGAGCAGAGGGTTGGGAATCTCTTTTGCTTTTGCTGGCAGCAGGTTCATTTTCCATAATTGCTGGTTCTGATGTGATTTGAGCTGTGATTTCTTTCCCATCTGATTTCAATTTCAACACATTTTCGTTTCAGTTCACGGTGTCCTGAGACACTTGTTCGTGTCCAGGCTGCTCTTTATCCTCCTCCACGTGGTATATGGCACAGGATGATGGAATATGCCTTTTCACTAAAAATCAATGTTTTATTTCCTCCACCCCCCTAGCAGGAAGCTTTCCCACATACATGTATTGATTGTTCAGATAAAAGCCATGTTTATATTATAATTGCTCTTTAAATCAGTGGGGCTGGTGGGTTTGTACCATAATTGCTCTTTAATTCAGTGGGGTTGGTGGGTTTACACTATAATTCCTCTTCAGTTCAGTGGGGCTGCCGGGTTTACACTTTAATTCCTTTTTAATTCAATGAGGCTGGTAGGTTTGCACCATAATTCATCTTTAATTCAGTGAGACTTAACGGGTTTACACTCTAATTGCTCTTTAAACAAGTGCAGAGCTTGGTGGGTGCTATGGGAGTGAATATCTGAGCTTGGATAATATTTTGAAGCCTCTGCTGTTGGGCATCCTGTGGGATGCAGGAGGATGGCTCCTGCTCAGGGCCACCTGGGATGGGGGTTTGAGCCACAGAGGGTGTCTGGTGCAGGAAGGGAATATTAAAGCCTTTAAAATCATAATTTTTGCCATAAAAATCCCAGAGTGCTTTTTAGCACCTCCCTGCCTCCAGGAAAGGTGATACCCAGCGTGATCAGCAGCGTGGGGTCAGTGGCCTCTTCCTGAACCAATCCAGCCTGAAATTCCCCCCTGTGCACCCCAGTCCTGGCTCTGGGCCATCACTGGGAGCCCCCTGGGCACCAGGAGCTCCAGGGACACCGGGAGCTGGTCCATCCCCTCCAGGGTGACCATGGCTTCAGACTGCTCCCTGGGGACCAGTGTAGGTGTCCCCCTGGCCAGGCTGGCTGGGGACAGTGCCCAGGGCTGGAGCAGGAGCTGCCACACAGTTCCAGGAGGATTTTTCCCCGTTTGAAGGCAAAAGCTCTGCGAGAGGCAGAGGTAATGAGGGCTCTGCTCCGTGGCTCCTGCCTCGCCTCAAGCCCTGATAACACCCAGGCTGTGATTGAAGCTTTCTTGGCCTCTTGCAATGGCTCTATTTAATGTGACTTCTCCAGCATGTAAAGCCAGGGAGCTCCTGCTGGTGCCGTTGCCGAGGAGGGAACCCTGAGTGCGGAGCATCCCCCCCTCGCCCGCCTCCCCCTGAATAGCTTTGGAGCAGCTGCTCTGCCTGCCCTGCCTCCAGCCTGCCTGCTGCTGCATCCCAAAGCCTGCCCAGGGGACAGGGATGAGGATATGTCTTGTGCTGGGGTGCAGGGATGGGGGGCTGGCTGGGAGCCCCTCACCCAGGCACCGGCGATCCCGCTCTGCGATCCCGCTCTGCGCGGCCGCCGGGAGAGGTGTTGGATAAATAACCCCAATTAGGGAGGGTCCTTCTGCCTTTCTCTGGCAGGCTGAAATGGTTTTTGGTTTCCAGCTGAGCCTCTGTAATGATTTAGCTGCTCAGACATCCTGCCCATCACAGTCTGTCCCTCTCGGGGGGCTGTAAATGAGGTTTTATTTCATCCCGACACGGGGGCAAAGGATGTTCAGCCCGGCTGGGGTGGGGTGGGGGTTTGTTGGGCTCCTGCTTGATTTCCCCTTGGCACAGGAATAGGCTGTTCTGGATGGTGCAGGATCCAGGCAAGCCTGGCTGTCCTGCCCTTTGGAGCCTGCACAGAGATTTCATGTGGGTTTGGATGCAGACTGTCTGCAGCACACGAGCAGAGATCTCAGATTGTGCTTTTCCTCCCTTATTTTCTCGGGGGCTGGGGAAGCAGGAGCGTTGGTGGGACTGGAACAGCCCCAGCACCCGCAGTGGGAGCCAAGCCTGGCAGCTCCTGCGAGGGAGGTGTGATGGGAATGTGTCCCCTGAGTGTCCCCATCCCCAGGACATGGGCTGGGGACCGATGGCCCCTGGCTGCCTGTGGGGAGGAGGTGACAGCAGGGTTTGTGCTCAGATTCTCGGGTCCCCTGCAGAAAAAGGCCTTTTATTTTTATTTTCAAAGACCTGGTGGTTTCTCATCTGTATTGTTGTCAGCTTAAACCAAGTCTCTTTATTTTCTAACCTGTGTTATCTGCGAGTCACAAAGCTTGAGCATATTCACGGCCATCTGTGTGGCTCCACTTCCAGCAGAGAACTCGCCCTGAGCCCCAGTTCTGCCCTCCTGGGTGATGCTCAACGATAACTTCATCCCTGAGGGCGTCTGGAGAGAGGAAGCAAAGCTGAGGCTGATTCTCTTCAAAGCCCTGGGATGGATCTGTGACAGCAGATGGTGTGAACTGCTTGAAAGTGGGGATGAAACAGCACTGAATTCCCAATTATGTGTAATTAAAATGGTGCTTATTTATTTATTTTGCTGCAGTGGGCGTCTCTTCCCTTTGTACGAGGGGCTGTGCCGTGGTGCTTTCCCTGCTCCCAGGAGGTGGGAATTTATGGCTTCCACAAGCGATGCTCAGATTTGAAATTCATCAGGAAAATATTTCTTTGGCTCTTTCCCCCCGGGAATCCCTCTGGAGTGCGTGAACGGGGACAATGCCTGCTGTCCCAGCCCGGGAAGATGCAGTTTGTAGAATAACATTATTCCTTTTTGAAGTGGCACATCTGGGGCTTGGAGCAGCCTGGTCTAGTGGAAGGTTCCCTGCCCGTGGCAGGGGCTTGGAACTGGAGGATCTGAAGTGTCCCTTCCTACCCGACCCATTCCATGATTCCATCCTTTTCCAGGTGGACCTCGACAGCTTTCCCAGAGAGCAGGGAGGTGGCCAACACACCCGACTCCCAGTATTCCAGGAGCTTCAGGGAGATCTCGGGCTGCTCAGAGTTGCAGCCATGCCAGGCTCAGTGGGCTGTGCATCACTACTGGGTGAAAAATCCCTGGAAAATATTCCTCCCTTCCTGCAGTGTCTGTTTTTACTGGTTTGGTTCTGGCATTGTCAGAGCCGTTCGTATCCCGCTGGGTGGGATCAGGAATGCCTTCAGCTGGGAACAGGAGCAGCTTGGGATGCTTAGTGCTGAGGGCTTTTCCATGAAAAGGCAGGTAAAGGCTGTTTAAAATCCTCCTTTACTGAAATCCAAGAGGGAAGTGTAAAGGAGAGGGTTTTTTTCCGTGTGTGCTTCCCGGCTGAATTCCCGCGGCGCAGGAAGGGGAGTTTAGCCCTGTTCTGCCGGCTGAGTCATCCCTGTCTTCCCACCTCGGGCTGAGAGAGATCGATTTGCTTTGGATTCAAGGGAGAAAAAAGAACCCTGCTCCTTCTGCCATAAACTCCAGGCGTGGCTCAGATCCTTCTTTTCTTTTGGAGGTGGATTTTGGGGTGGTGTTTGCTGCCCTCCCCCAGCTCCGGGTCTGTGCCGGGCCGGGAGCAGCCCCTGGGAGATGGGGTGATGGTGAGGATGATGCTGGGCATGGCTTGGCCAGGGCTGTGTCCCCTCTGTGGGGGCAGGTGTTGCCAAAACACCTGGGAAATTTGCAGCCCTTGGTGGAGGGCTCAGAGCGAGTGCCAGGGAATCCCAATGGTCCCTGACCCCCCTCAAGGCATCCTGGATATCTGACCTGGAGCCAAAGGCTGGAGCCACACTGCCTGTTTCTGCTTAAACTCTGCCAGGGACAGGAGTTCTCATTGTGGAGCCGTTCATCCCAGATCCATAAATCAGAATTTATTGCAGGAGGAGAGCCCAGACCCTGAGCCAGAGTCTCATCTCCCAGCTGGGGCTGTGGCTCAGGGCTCTGTTTCACCCCATCCTGCTGTGGCCAAGCCCTGTGTTTGCTGTTCTGGTTTTACCCAGGGGACAACCTCAAATAGGACCATTACAAATGTGGCAGTGGGCTGGGCAGTGCTGCCCACAGGAGAACAGCACTGGGATCCTGCCATGAACGTGGGAAGTGGCTCCTGCTCCTCTGACAGGGCTCAGTTCAAATCCGTTTTCTCCCCCTTTGGTGTTTTCCTGCTGCTGCAGGTGCCTCTGAAGTGGGAGGGGTGGAATCTCCTGCTCTCCTTGCCGTGGGTTTTGTTGGCATCCAGCCTTTCTGGGGGGCTCAGGGAGGGGATGTGGGGTTGACTGGCCATGGCAGTGCCACTCCTGCAGGCTGTCCAGGTCTCCTTCCATCCCCCAATCCCTTTGAAATCTGGTTTGTTGGCAGAAATGCTGTCGGTCTGCTGGAATTTGTTTCTGAGGACCAAGGGTCTGTGTGTGTGATCCCATCAGGTGTGTGATTTTTGTCTGTGACACCAGTGGGGTACCCCCATCCCACTCGTCCCCACGGTGTGGAGGATGATGGGTTGTGCTCCTGGAAGCAGCCTGATGGTTTGGTTTTACCCAGAGAGTGGGCAAAACTCCAAAGTGTTTGTCCCTCTGGAGGGAGCTGGGATTGACTGTGTGAGTCCGAGGGCTGAGAACAAAGGAGCACTTTATTTACCTTCCTCGGAAATCGATTACTGGTTTCATTTTGCTGGCTCTGGGAGTGGCCCCTTTTCCCTGGCGTGTGTTTGGGCTGATCAGCCCTGACAGGCACGGGCTGGGAAGCCACTGCTGTTCCCTCCTGCAGGGCTGTGGTGGGCGGGGGATGACGATGGGAACTCCAGATGTGTCTCTCCAGATGTGCTTTTATTCCAGAGCACGTGTGAAACTGCTGAACAGCAAATGCAACCTGTGACTTGAGGAATTCCCTCTAGGAATTGGCTTGCAAGGAGCTGGCGTGCAGGGGGAAGAGTTTTTTAAACTGCCAGAGGGCAGGGTTAGATGGGATATTGGGAAGGAATTCTTGGCTGTGAGGGTGGGGAGGCCCTGGCACAGGTTGCCCAGAGAAGCTGTGGCTGCCCCGTCCCTGGAAGTGTCCAAGGCCAGGTTGGACGGGGCTTGGAGCAAACTGGAATAGTGTAAGGTGTCCCTGCCCATGGCAGGGGGTGGGACTGGATGATCCCTAAGGATGATCCCATTCCAAAACCCATTCCATGATTACAGGCACCGCTCCACTGGGCCACTTCCATCTCTGGTTAAACCTCTGGGCTCCGATGCATTTATTCATTGATTTTTATTTTCAAACTAATTTAATTAAAGTGCAAAGAGAATTCCTCCAGCCAAAGCCACTGTGTCCTTTTGGAACGAAAAGAGGAGCGGGTGACTTTGGATAGTGGGAATGAGGGGGGAAAGAATAAAAGAAACCATGGAGAAAAGAACTGAGCAGCTCATCCTGTGCCTGGTTTGGTGCCTTGGAACTGCTGCGGGGAGCTGGTGTGGCAAAACCCGAGTGGGAGTGACCCCTGTTGAGTTCTGCTCTCTGGGATTCTGGCATCTGGGATGTGTGGCTGTGTTTGTACTGATACCTGCTCCTGGAGATTTCTGCTCCGTGGATTTCTGTATTTTGATTCAGCTCTAATTAAAAAAAGGCAGGCAGGAGAGAAGGGTTCGGGGGAGACGCGCTGGGTGTAACGTGGCAATAAGTGGATTAAATTCCGGGGTGTGAGGAGTAGGGCAATGCTGGAGCCTCCCTGGGAAGGAGGCACGGCTGGATTGTGTGCAGATGTGCCTGGGGGTACCAGGACAGAGCCAGGACCCTCAGGGATGGCACCAGATGGCTCTGCCAAGCCATGGCTGTGTCACCATGGAGGGGATCGGCACCAGCCCCGTCCTCCCGGTTCCAAGGTTATCATCCCTGCTGCTGCTGCCTGCTCCCTTAATAGCTCCTGGTAAAAATCCCAGTTTTCTTTTCAAGTGGATAACGAGAGTGTGGTTTTTCCCTCCCCTCAGAGATTGGCTGTGTGTGTGATCCTGCTCAGATCAGAAGCTGTTCCCTGCCAAGGATGGGAGACGCGAGCGTAGCTCAGCCCTCGGAAATGAAGTGATTAAATTAACTTGGATGTGTAAAATTTCAGCATAAAATGATTCAGCGAAGCACTTTATCTACTGGGAACTCTTTAAAGTGCTCTTGGAAGTTAGCAGGAATTAGTTTGCTTGGAAGGACCTGGTGCATGTAATTACCTTGAGCGTCGTGCCGCTGCTCTCGCCCAAGAAGTTAATCTTTAAACACGGCAAACGTGGAGCAGTGAGGTCAGGGAGGGCTTGGACAGCACTCCTGCCTTCTGCCATCAGAAAACCCGTGTCACCTGAGGGACCAGCAGCACCTTGGCCATGCTGTGTGTGGCCAGCATGGGCTTGGCTGGTGCTGTGTCACCTCTGTCACTTGGGTTGTGGTCCTTCACTGGGAGCAGCTTTGGTGGCACCATCACCACGGGGTTCTGAGCCTTACCAGGGAGAATTCCCAAGGATTTCTGGGGCAGGAGGGTGCAGTGATGGGGTTCAGGTGGTTCCCAGTGCTGGGATCTCCCTCCTGAGCATCCCCTTCCCGCCGTGGGTGCAGTGAGGGACCCTCCTCTGGCAGACCCTGCTCAAAGATGTAGCCATTGTCCTCTACATCCTCATGGAAGATGAGGGGTTTGCTGTCTGTGGGAGTGAATCTTTGTGGCTCTGGAGGAATCAGGTGCTGGTTTAATGCATCCAGTTGAGATTTCCAGAGGGTTGATTTGTCTGGGCCAACTTTGGGCAACTTGTGCTGTTCCTTCCCTTTATTGCATTTCTCTGACACTTTTCCCTCTGAATCAAGAGCTGCATTATGGATTCGTTTTCCCATGCAAAAGTGCACCCAAATGCATGCTGGCAGCTCTCTAGGGTGACAGGAGCTTTCCTGGGTGCAGGAATTGCGTGGCAGCTACAAGGATCACCTTGTAGGAGAGATAAAGAGGGGCAGCAAGAAGGATCTGAGCATCCTCTCTGTGTCTGTGTGGCTCCTCAGGCTGCTGGGGCATAATTTCTCATGAGACACGATGATGGATCACTGGAGCAGCCGGGGAGATGTTCTTGCATCAGGATCAAGGTTTGGGTGGGCAAAGGTGGTGCTGGCAAAGTCAGGAGAGGCTGGGCAGGGCGACAGGCAGCACCCAGCAGCAGGGATGCTCTGTGTGGCAGGAAGGAGCCACCTGGGTGCTGGTTGGCACTGGGAGGGTGCTGGGTTGTTCTTGGCGTGGTGTCTGAGCTGTGTTTGGGTGTCAGAGTCCCCTGCACTCGGTGCTGGGTGTGGGTCTGGGGGAGCCAGTGGCAGTGACTCTGAATTCACAGCCCTTTGGGAGAGCTCCTGAGCAGCCCGGGCGAGTGACGGTGCCTAACAGACAGTGAGTCATGACACTTGATTTATCTCCCTCGCTGAAAGCCTGAGCAGATGCAGGGACCTCTCTGAGCTGCCAGGAACGCTGGAAAATGAATCTGTGGTGTATGGGGGGGCTGAGGATGGGGCTGCAGCCACCACAGCCTGCACAGGGGGTCAGGAGTGTCCCATCCCCACTCAAACACGGGGCTGGGGTGGTGGCTCTGCGGGGGCTCCTGGAGCATGGGAAGCCTGTGCTCTCTGCTCCGGCAGCCTGAGCTTTGCTAGCAGTAAATAAATGCTATTTTTAAAAGTAAATCCTTAGTTTGACCATAGTTGGGCAGCTCCTCAGAGCTCCTTTTTCAGCATTTTTGTCCTCCCCATTCAGACTTTGTGAGAGCTGAGTTCCCCCTGGCTTTGGGGACTCCTTCATTAAAAGAGAAGCTTTTCCCTTGGTGGTTTTCTTTCCAGCTCTGCTGTGATCTGTGCTGTCAGACCTGCTCAGAGCATCCCAGGACTCCCACCTGGCTCAGAGCCTGTGGGATGCAGCTCTCCCTGTCCCTGGCTGCGAGGGGATGGCAGTTATCCCATAAGAGGTGCTGTTCTTAATTACTGGCGGTAATTAAAACCTCTTCTGGAGGTGGGAGATAAGAGCAGCGTTGCAGCAGATGCTCACTGACACCCATCTGCTCTTTAGCATCCCTTCTGTGCTCCCTGAAATTCCTGCTGCAGCGGGAATAGGAGGATGGGGAAAAGGAGGCTGTGAAGTTTAGGAGGACAAGCTCCCACGGAGAATGGGAGCGTGCACTGTGGGATGGGCACTTGGAGAGCAGTGGGACTGGTGCCTTCAGACCCAAGTGCTGCCAGTGATCCTTGGAAAAAACCTTTGTAAAAGGGGAGAGATGAAGGAAGATGCGGGTGGTGTCCTTGGAAGGCAGAGTGTGCTGCTGCTGTGGTGTGATGTTCCTTCCTGGGGTGGTTCCCCTCTGCCCCCCATCCAGGGTCTCTCCAAACCTCTGGAGATGCTTCACCTGCCTGGTGCTGATTCCTTTGTGTCACAGTGAGAGGTGGAGCCCGGGGGGTGTTGCAGGGTGGGAGCACTCTGGGCCACAGGGGTGAATCCCAGCGGCCACGACACCTTCCTTACAGCTGCTCAAAGCTAAGGGAGCATCCAGGGTTTATGGAGAGGAGCAGAGCAGGGAAAGGGGGCTGGGACTACTGAGCCTTTGGGAGTCTGAGAAATTTCCTGAGTAATTCTGATTTATCTCAGCCCTTAGGGACGAGAATTTCACCTGCAATTATTTTCTGTTCCCCGGGAAGGGATGTCAGCTCCTTGTGTTCACATTTTCTTTAGGAAGTTGTTCCTTCTTCCCTTCCCCACCCCCAGACAAGGGTCAAACCAAGCCTCTCAGCATTCCTGGTTTTCTTAGAACAGACTTCCAGCTGCCAATGAGCAGGTGCTGGCAATAAGGACAGTGGGGTTTGGGGTGGGACTTGGAGGAGCCGAGGGGAATTTGGCAGCAGGATTGCTGGAGCAGCGGCTGCTGCTCTCCTGCTCCCTCCAGGTACTCTGCTGCTAACTGTGGTTTGGGCTGCTGCCCTTCCAGAGTAATAATAGTCATACAATATAAAAGTATTTGATGGGGAAATGGATGGGGGAAAGACGGAGGAGGGTTTTGGAGCTGGAAAGGATTTTCCTTCCAGCACCTTCAGCCAAAGGAGGCTCCAGATTGTCATCAGTGTGTTTGCTCCGGCTTGGAGAAAGGCAGTTCTGGGATGCTGCCCGGACAGAGAGCCTGTGCTGGAGGGTACTGGCTCCCTCCTGCCCCCTGTGCTGGCTGGAGGGGGGTTTTGCAGCTAAGTCAAGTCTAAAATGGGTCTCAGACCACCTAAGAGGGGCTGCACAGGCTCCGAAGCTTTGCCGAGGGGGATTTGAGCAGCTCCACTGAGCAGCTCTGAGCACCTTGAGCTTCAGAGCTTAGGAGAGAGAGGCAGAGCCAAAGCCAGGCCTAAGTGGGGAGGAGAAGAAGGCTTTAAAGCAGGTGTGAAAAGCTGGAGAGCTCCATAGACTGTGGTTTTGGATTCGGGAGCTGAAGGAGTGTGGAAGGAGGGGTTTTTGAGCCCAGAGTAAACAGTGAACTCGTCTGTTTGTGCAATAAAGCTGAGCTCACAGCTAATGCAAACAGTTTTCATTAAGAAATAATCAAAAATAAAAAGCCATTTCACATGCTGATAAGAAGCCAGTTGGTTTTTATACTTCACCAGCAGTTTAAGCCATGCTTAAAGCCATTTATCTTTCTCCCAGCGCTGGCTGCAGAGGATATGAAAAATGCAGCAGGCCCCACATATGTAATTAAACTTTTGGCAGAATCTTTGCCCTGCAGCTTTACTAAGAAATTCAATAATGATAAATCGAGTAGAATATAGAAAGGACTTTTTGGGAACAGGATTTAAAATAATGTATGTGGCACAGACAGTTATTTGCCACATAATTGTCTTGGCAACGTTCTCGCGAACACCCTGTCTGATGGTGTCAACTATTCTTTACAAACCACCCCTTGTTCTGCTCTTATCACCACTCCAATTTGCTATTGAGGCTTTCCTGATTCCCAGCCAAGCCTGTGTTTAGCTGTAATTACTGTTTTGTCCCCCTCAGCCTGGGTGAGATGCAAGATTTCAGGCTGGGTGCTGTGTTTCGTTTCTGGGTGCTGTGTTTGGTGTGACTGTTGTCCCGGTCCCCTTTCTGATGCTGAGAGCTGAAATCATCACTCCACTGTAATTATCCTGTATTTTTTGATCTTTTCCAACAGCAGTTGGAAGTTAATCCCGTCACTTGACCAGTCTCACTGTTCTTTGTGACACTGCTGGGGAAATGATGCTGGATTTGTCTCCCTGGTTGGTGTTGCTGCCTTTATCCTCTGCTAATGCACCAATAATTTGTAGTAGAGGCAATTTTGTGTTCAAATTGTCCACTCAAAACACCCTCAGCACTTTCCCTATAAAAGCTGCATTGCTTCTCTTTACTTCCCACAGATTTTCCCTGTTTGGTGCTGGCAGGAGCTGAGCTCCTCACTCCTGTGGGCACCGTGGCATCTCCCTGTCCTTTGTCACTGCTGTCCTTGGAGGGGCTGCAAATATGCTTGAAAAAGGCTATTTTTCATCAATTTTTTGCAATAGTAGCAAGCAGACTAGTTGTAAATACAGTAATGATGCCAAAGGTGTCTGGCAGAAGTGAGGTGGGACTGGACACCTCAGCAGGTGGCAGGTTAAGCAACAGAGCTGGGCTGGGCTTTTGCTTTCATTAACTGGCTTCAAACTGAAGGAGAGCAGGTTTAGATGGGATACTGGGAAGAAATTGTTCCCTGTGAGGGTGGGGAGGCCCTGGCACAGGTTGTCCAGAGAAGCTGTGGCTGCCCCTGGATCCCTGGAAGTGTCCAAGGCCAGGTTGGACAGGGCTTGGAGCAACCTGGGCTGGTGGAAGGTGTCCCTGCCCGTGGCAGGGGGTGGAACTGGATAAGCTTTAAGGTCCCTTCCAGCTCAAACCATTCCAGGATTCCATGATTGCATGGAAATCTGCCTCAGCAGCCCACCCTGCCCTGGCTGTCGGGGCGTTGGGGTCGCTCGTGCTTTTATCAAACCCTTGTTGCTTCCTCTGAAGGCAGAAACGCTGCTCTTTGGTCACTTGAATGTAAGTTCTTGTCTCTAAATGTCACATAATCCATTTATCCTTCTCCTTGGAAAGCCTTTGATGCTGGAGGGGGATTCCTGCCCTGCTCTACACCCTCAGATGACCCCAGTGTCTGTGCAGGGCTGAGGCTCTGCAGGGAATGGGGGGCTTGGGTTGGTCTGTCGTTCTGTCCAGGCCCTGGGTCAGCACTGGTGGCCAGGGCAGGGACAGCTGAGGATAACACTGTTTGTGGGGCCAGGGAACATGTGCCAAGCAATTAAATTAGTCCAGTGGTCTGGTAGAAGGAGGGAATTTCATCCCTAAGTGGCTCCAGCCTTGGCTGCCCCTTTGCCAGGGGTCTCCCGTGCCAGCATTCCCGCGGTGACTTGGCCGAGCTGCTCCTCGGATCTGTTTGTCCTTGTGTTGCTCAACACAAATATTTGTCTTTGTCCCCGAGGGCTGGGCTGGAGCTGAAGCTCTGCCACCAAATGTTATTGACTGGGCTGGGATCTGGGGACAGAAAGTGTCTGGCTCCGGGTGGCTCCCGACAGGGACAATATTTATCCGGGCAGCATCTTGCTGTGTTTGCAGAGTGCTGGGGGAGGTGGGAGAGTGGCTGTTTGCAGCCCTGGTGATGCCACCCAGGGATGCTCCTGTGGCATGGGAGGTAGCAGGAGGGAATCCACCTGGTCCAGCTGCTGCCCAGGGGGGTTTTAGTCTTTAACCTGGTTTTTTGGTACCAAAAACTGAGAGGACGTGACCTTGAGCTGCACCAGGGGAGGTTCAGGTTGGACATCAGGAGGGGTTTCTTCACAGAAAAGGTTGTTAAACGTTGGAAGGGGCTGCCCAGGGAGTCCCCATCCCTGGGGGGAATTGTAGGAATGACTGGATGTGGCACTCAGTGCTCTGGGCAGGTTGACGAAGTGGGGATCGGTCACAGGTTGGACTTGATGAACTTGGAGGCTTTTTCCAACCTTAATGATTCTGTGAGAACATATTAAATTCTTGGTTTTATTCTCTGTCTTGCTGAGGACCGCTCTGGGAGGCCTTCAGGTGTGTGGGTTTGTGTTCCACCTGGCAAGATGCAGAGTGTTGCTGACACCTCTGCCCTGCCAAGGTGACCTCCCTCAGTTTGCACGGGCCCTCTGGTGCCCATGGTCTTAATTGGCTCTGGAAGCACATGCTGTGCAATGTGGGATGTGCCAAAGGGACAAGGCAGGATGGAGGGGGAGGCATTGGCATCCCATCAAAATGATTTCAAACAGCTCCTTGCACTGTCCACAAAAAAAACCCCATCTTGGAGCTGGTGTGTCAAGGGGCAGGAGAGAGAATTAGATAAATCTAGAGGGAAATAATTATGTTGTCTAAGTGTCAGATCTGTGATATGAACCCATAGCTGTGTGAGGCTGAGGAATTTGAGCTCCTCATTTCTTGGCTCCTCTGGCCCTTGTTGTGCTGAGGGTGAGCAGTGAAGGGCTTGGGGCGTGGGGGGCTTGTGGTGCTGCCTGGTGCTTGTTCCTGCCCTCTGAGCCCTAATCTGGGCTTGGGGTTTTGTGGTGTGGTTTTAAAGGACTGGTTGAAATAGAGCCTGTGGTAATGGCCCTGCTGGGAGCAGAGGTCTGGAATAGGCTGGAGTCATCTGGTGACATCATAGCAAATGGCAGCGTTTTTCTTAGTGGAAGAAATGACCCTTGAATACAGGTCAGTGGACCCCTTTGGTGAGGGGGTGAAATCAGATGCAGTGCTGTGGGGTTTTCCTGCATCAGAAAGGCAAGGGAGCTGCAGCCCTGCCAGGGCTGGGGTGGGTTGGGGAATGGTCTCACCGTGGGTCCTGGCAGCTCTGTCCTCATCGCCCTCACCCCCCACCAGCCCCAGAGCTTGTCCTGCCAGGTCAGGACTTGGCAGGGTGTGAGCCCAGGGTGCTGCTGGGGAGCCCTGCGGGACCAGGAGCAGCTCCCTGGAGGAGGAGGAGGGGGCAGAGAAGGAACTTGGGCTTTGCCTCGAGGTCTCCGTGGCCCGTGGGCTCTGCAGTGTGTGTGGGAACCCCCCACCCTAACCTGAAACCCAGGGGCAGCACACCCCTTCAGCCCCGCTCTGCTCCCCGTTATTCCTTCTCTCTGCTTTCTCCTTCTGGGAGGGGGGGCAGGAGCTGCCAGGCTGTGTCTGTCTGTCCCTCTCAGCTGACCCAGGTGTTTTTCTGTCCCCCCCAGACAAGGGTGAGAACGGGGAGCCCTACCAGAGGAGGAGAGGTGTGGGGTCCAGCCTGCCCGACGGCCCCCCGGCGTTCCCGGTGCCCAGGGATGGAGCCTCCACGCCCGGCAGCAGCAGCTGGAGGCGGATAATGCTCATGATCCTCGCTATAACCATCCACAACATCCCAGGTGAGCCCTGTCTGTCCATCCATCCATCCATCCCCGCTCACAGGCAGGTCAGAGCCATCCCAGGGGGATCACACCGTGCTGCCACCCTCTCTCCCTCCTTTTCCTCGCGGGTGGCACCCGCTGAGTGGGTGCCTTTGGACGGGTTCTTGTTCCAGATCTTGTCCTCCTGGTGGGGCTGAGCCACGTGAGGTCTTGGCAGCAAAACCCCACATGGGGAGGGGGCTCGGGGGGGGTCAGTGGGCTCAGGGGGAGCCTTTGGTGCCTTGAACATCTGCGGCCTGGCTCGTGCCAGCCTGTGGTGGGTGAAAGCTGTGAATCCCAGGGGCATATTGAGGAAGGTGATGCTGTAAAGACAACAAATTCTGGTCTCTTTTAGTTTCTCTTCTGGTCTGCGAACCAGCAAGAGATGCATTTTACAGCGCTGTGTCTCTGCAGGAGGATGTACAATTGGGGTTTATTTTCTTCTTCAGGGGAGGGATTTGGACAATAGGTGGAAAATTGCAGAGCCCCGAGTCTTGGCGGGCTGTGTCCTGCCCGGCTGGGCTTTGTGTCCCAGGAAGATGCGATAAAAGGCTGATGAGATCACTTTGTGACAGCTGAGGATGTGCCACTGCTCTGCAATTCTTGGGGATGTTGAAAGTCATATAAGGCAACCTTTTCCAATGCTTCTTTCCTGCTCTCCTCTCCCTCCCTCCTCCTCCTCTTCTCCTTCCCCTCCCCTTTCCTTTCTCCCTTCTCTGCTGGCTCTGCCTGGCTCGGGTTGGAGCTGGGGTTGGGGTGGGTGCAGGGGGAATGGGAAAAAGCTTTTCTGCATAATGGTGATCTGTAAATCCAGGGAAAAGCGCTGAGTGCTTCGGGAAGAGCCGTGTTTTCTGAGCATGGCTCAATGGTGAGGAGGTGAATGTCAGGGTGGGAGCTCTGGGCTCAGGACTTGCTTGATCCACCAGAGCCAGGGTGGGAGGAGCAGCCTTGGGCTGTCACCCCGTGCTTGGTGATTTTGAGAGTGACTTTGACCCAGTGCCATCAAACATCCGTCTGAAATTCCATGGCTGGATGGTCTTCCCGGGTGAGAAGGCTCTGTTACATCCACACATCCCGTGTTTCTGCCCTGCCAGGGCACCCCGGGATTGAAGGAGTCAAAGCCAACACACAGTGAGCTCTCAGCTGCTCGTGGGCTGCTCTTGGCTCCCTCAGCACTGAGAGCTGCCTGGTGCTCGCTGGGCTGGGGGCAGGAATTGCTGCCTTCCAGCTGGTTACTGACTCACAGCACCCTTGGGTGCTCCTGGCCCCACCCTCAGGGCATCCAGCTGGCCAGGGTTTCCTTATCCCGAGAAGGAAACTTTGCTGCAGCTTTTTGCATCACCAGCACAGGCTATTTCTGTGCATTAACCTGCTTCAGTTTGTCAGCAGCAGCAGCACATTTGTCCCTTCTCATCCCTTTATTCCGTGTTAATTATAGGTAGATAACTGATGTGTGGTCCAGCTCCACGTGTTGCTGGGGGAGGCAGATCTCTGGCAGACAAGGCGAGGAGGGAGCTTTGAATTCCCCACACACAGAAAGGAAAGGAAGACGTTTGTACTGAGCAAACTGTAATTGGATTTCATCCCTCAAATGATGTGTCTGGGAGCCAGGGTGAAGAGCCAGGTGTCATCTGGCTGCTGGGCTGGGGATTCCTGTCTGTCACCAGCAAAGAGAGAAAGTTCTGTAGAGCAGGGAACAAAGTGTCACCCGTGGAGGGAGGTTAATGGTGACATGGCCCTGGCTGCCTCAGAGATGCTGGTCTGCCCTTTCATTGCTCCTGCAAGAGCACAAAGCCACCTTGGGATGGTGACAGACGGTTTGAAATTCTCTCTTGCATCTTAAAGGTCACAATATTAAAGCTTAATGCCCAGAGAGGTGTGTGAGCGGCGGCTCAGGCGCTGCCTGGGGGCTCAGTTCAGTGGGGATTCTGTTCCTACCAATCCTGGTCCCCCACGTCCCCCTCCTGCTCTTTTCCTGCCTTTTCAGCAGCCCCACGGTGGTGCTGGGTGGGTGACAGTGGCTGTTTGTGCCCAGTGGGGCCACTCACCAATGGCAAAGTCCTGACTGACATCCTCCTCTCAGTGGGGACGTGCCCAAAGTCACCCTGGGGTTTGGATCCCGTGTCTGCCCTCGTGCTCCGGAGCCCTTCCCGCAGGGCACAGGATGCCAGCACTGACTGCACCCCAAGACATAATTGAGACTGTGAGTAAATCAGGAGCTCGTGGCCAGCCCTGCTCTTTACCAGCTCTGCTCTTTCTTGCATGAAGCAGGTGCTGGTCCAGCCTCGCTGAGCAGTGATTTGGGGCTCAGCTTTCTCTGAATTCCTTCTGCTTTCCCAGGAAAAGCAGCGGCGGCGCTTCTCGGATCCGCCGCGGCCCCTGATGTGGAGCAGGGTTTGGAAACACTGTAATGCTCTCCCTCAATTAGCAGCCCTGCCAGAGGAAAGGCTGCTATAATTAGCACAGACTCCTGCAGTGTAATGACACCTCGGCTGTGCCTGTGCTGGGGGAGGAGGGAGGTGCTGAGCTGGGATGTCAGGGATGCTCCTGCCATGGAAAACCACGCTGTGCTCATCAGTCATGGAATGCTTTGGGTTGGAAGGGACCTTAAAGCTCATCCACCCCCTGCCATGGGCAGGGACACCTTCCACTATCCCAGGTTGCTCCAAGCCCCGTCCAACCTGACCTTGGACACTTCCAGGGATCCAGGGGCAGCCACAGCTTCTCTGGGCAACCTGTGCCAGGGCCTCCCCACCCTCACAGGGAGGAATTTCTTCCTAACATTTAGTCTAAATTTTCCCTCTTTCAGTATAAAATCGTTCCCCTTTGTCCCATCACTAACTGCCTGTGTAAAACCTCACTCTCCATCTTTTTTATAAGCTCTTCAAAGGAACATAATCCTTTGTAAGTACTGGAAGAAGCACTGAAAGGCCTCAATCGGATCTCTCGAGAGCCTTCCCTTCTCCAGCTTGCTTTGGCAGAAGCACACAGCTCTGGTGTTTGCTCTGCTTCCCTGTAAGCTCAGGGCACTCACACAGAGGTTGTCCAGGTAGTTCCCAAGGGTTTTCTGTACCTTCATAAAACTCCACATCCTTGGCAGTGCTCTGGTTGCCTCAGCGAGGGAGGTGCAGCCAGTGGGGTGGGGTGCCCACGTTCACCTTGTTGGGTCTCTGAGCTGCCCAAATGCCTCTGATGGGCTGGAGCTGCTCTTGCTCCTCAGGATTGTCACACCTCAGCCCAAACTCTACCTAAAGTCTCTCTGTCTGGTGATTAGAGCCCTTCAAGGACTGGCTTCCCATCCCTGTTCTCCTCCCGCGCTGGTGGGGAACGGGCTCCCCTTCTGTTGCCAGAGAATTGTTTTATTGACTTTGATCCCATTTTAGGGATGAGCTGGTTTTGGTCTTGGCAATGCCTCTGTCTTTGGTTTCAGGCTGGAAGCAGGTTGTTGTGGGGGTGAGATAATGGAACGTACAGCCCAAGCTCCCGCAGTCGGTTTGTGTTCCATGGGCTCTGCCGGCAAGGAAAGGTTGGGGAATTTGCTCCAAAGCTGGGAATGCCAATTGATAATGACAGGAGATGCCAAACTGCAGACTCTTCCTGCTCATTAATATTCATATATGCTGGGTTTAGTAGAACATTAATTATGTATTTAATCAAGCCCTGTTTATTCTGGTTTATCTTTGTACCTTGGGTGGCTGTTATGCTGAAGACTTCAGATTAATTAAAATGTTACTGGTGTATCACAAATAACAATTAGTGAGGTGTGAGCTGAACAGCCTTTCTCTTTGTGCTTGTTTGGGAGGGGGAGGAGAGCCTGGCAGGGTGGGGGACGTGGGTCCAGAGCCGGTTCCCAGGGAACTCCTGGAGGGATCTGCTCTGCTCTGAGCCGAGCTGGGGGTGTGCAGGCAGGGATGTCCCTACTGGGGGACTCTGGGGGATCTCCCAGCATGGAGATGCTGCAGGAGCCCCTAATGCTCACACTGCTCCAGGAGGGATGGAGGACAGGACCAGGGCTATGTTCTGCAGCTGTCTGTGGCAGTGAGGTGGGGAAGGGTTTACAGGTGCTGGTTGTGTTGATGCCCTGCCTTGCTTTCCTCTGGCTGTTGGGAATCGTTTCTGATCCCCAAAAACCTCTCAGCTGACAGCAGGGACCTGGCTGGGATCCCACCCACTGCACTGGTGCCCTATCCCTGCATCACCCTCAGAGCATCCCCAACAGGGAGCATCCTCCTGGGAAGGCAGCAGGGCTGGTTCCTGCCAGGCATGAGGTGATGCTTCCAACCACCCGAACGTTGCCAAGGAAACCTGAGTTTTCCTGTTTCTTTATGATGTGCTGGGCAGAGCCGGGTGGCCCCAGACCCCGGCACAGGCTGGGAGCACATCCCGGGAGCTGCGACAGAGCTGGATCATCCTCTGGGCTCCAGCCTTCCCCTCCTGCAGGAAAATCTCTCACTTTTCTGTACTCAGTCCAGTCCCTCTGTGTTTGCTCTGATGTTTCTGCCTCAAGTGTCACCATCTAACAGAGGTGTCTGGGAAGGAGCTGATGGAACGTGGCAGTGGCGCCGTGCACGGAGTCACCGGGTCACGGGGAGAGGTGGCTCTGACGTCCCCTGCTCGCCCCCTAAATCTCACATGGCTCCACCTGAGGCTTTGTCTCCAGTTCCCGCTGCCAGAAACCCATTAGCAGGCTAGGATTTATTTATTTTTAATGAGGAGGAACAAAGTGAGGAGCAGGATGGAGTGTGTGAGCTAAATCCGGAACAGATCCCGGCTGTGGTGGTGGAGGTGCTGCAGGAGAAGGGGGGCACAGGGGGTGTCACTACATGCAGGAGGGACAAAATGTTAGAAGGAGAAACTTTTAGGTGGTGACAACTATGGGAAGGATGAGTGAGACTCCTGGGAAGCTGCAGTGGGTCAGGGGGAAGGTTCCTGCACCCCCCAGGTGGAGCATCCAAGTTCTTTCCCCTTGGAACTGCGCTTGGAGGTGGCAGCAAGAGGCTGAACCCCGGGTTGGCACTGGCACCATGCCTGGCATGTGGTGGGGTTTTGGGGGTCTTCCTTCTCTGCTTGCCCAAGAGGGAGAGGTTTAGCCCCAAAACTTGAAGGTCACGTTCTGGCCAATGCTTGGAGTGAGGGCCAGGGGAAGGGACAGCTGGGATGGGTGTGGAGCAGAGGGTGCAGGGTTTGCACCCTGCCCGTGTCCCTGTCACTGCTCTGGCATCAGGCACGGCCAGTCCTTCACTCACAGAGGCAGTTCCTCGTGCTGGTGACAGATTTAAGCCAGGCACCTCCTGCCCATCCCCGTGGCAGCTCTGTGACACCCCTCTGTCCCTCTGGAGTCTGGCAGCAAGTGCTGCTGCTTTGTTTGATCCCGAGGAACGGGGGGATGGAGGGAAGGCTGTACCAAGGGATGGCAGATGTCAAATTGATTTCAAACACGCTCGTTTGCAGCTTCTCCTGGGCAGGGGAGCGGTTCAGCCGAGTGCCCTGGGGATGGAGGGTGTGAGACCTGCCTGCCACCCTCTGCACGGTGGCATTTGGCTGGGGACAGCCCCGGGAGTGACAACTGCTGCCTGGATTTGGGAGCTGCCTGGACACTGGCTTGTCTTTATGGCTTCTTGCAGCTTTCCCCAGTTTTACTGTGCTGTCTGTGTCTCCTGCTTTATGGCTGTCTGGGGGAGGAGCAGACAGGCTGTTGTGGTGCTGGCTCTTGTCTGACGGGGGGTTTGTGCCAGGGGGGTCACACTGGGATGGGAACTGAATCCCTGAGCTGGGGGGGAGGCAGTTGATGGGGACCCAAAGTTGTCACCCCTTGGCCCTGTCCCCTGTTGTGACCATGTCCAGTGGTGGACAGTGATTTAGTCCCATCCTTGGCTGTGCCAAAACCAGCCCCTGGCACTGATGGTGTGTGATGAAGGTGTGCAAAGTGCTTCTTGGTGTGGGCAGCTGGTGGAGACATGTCCAAAACTAAAGGATATCTTCCCACTGGTGAGGGGGGAGCTCCGCAGGGAGGTCTGTGCTGCCCCATGGGCTCTGTGATGTCTCCCAGGGGAGCTCCCTGCAGTGGTTGAGCCCAGGTTCAATGTGGTTCCGAGGTGGGATGTTGGATGCTGCAGCCTTTTAAACCTTAAACCAGCCAATAAGATTCAGACAGAGCTTGTCCACCAGTACCAAGAGCTGCTCCCTTCTGAGGTGGAGCAGATGCTGGGCTGGTGGTGAATTTGAGGATGGGAGCAGGCTGCCTGTTGCCTGTGGAGGGAGGGGGTTGTGGGTGGCGATGGGAGTGCAGAGGTTCCCTGCTGTGCTGGCAGATTGCTGTTCCTTGGGAGAGAGTGATTTCCAGGCTGGTTACTTTGTCATTAGCAAAAATTGATTGGATTCATCCTCCCGGGACAGGCGCTCCCCTATTCTCAGCCTCCCAAGGGAAGGCTGGGGCAACGAGTGTGATATTGCATCTCAATTATAAAGAGAAGTGATTATTTATATGAATATTCTCCGAGATCCATTAAAGGCTGGGAACATTCATTTGGGATGATGGTGGTTTGTTTTTTTTTTTGCTGTTGTTCTGTTGAAATTGAGACTGTTTTACAATTGTTGTTACTTTAATAAGCATTTGGGAACCCACTGGGGGTCGGCAGAGCGTGAGAACGGGAGCCATTTAGCCGTGCCAATTAATCTGTGCCTCATCTGGGTGATGCCTCTTCCTGGAATTATAGCATCCCTCCTTTCCCTGCCACCTGTGCTGGCGGCCTGGCTAGTAGTGGCTATTCCTGGGCACTCCTGGAGCACCTTGGGTTCCTACTGAAAGGTGTTATTTTTTAGTAAGGAAAAAGAGGAAAAGATTTCCCTGCAGCTTTCATTCCGTGAAAGGAAGATTCAGGTAAGGGGAGGTGTTGGTGGGAAGCACGTGGGACAGCAATCCCATGGAGCTTAAGGGGATCAGAGGACCAGCTCAGAGAGATTTGAACAGTCAGGAAGGAATTTTTCCCGGTGTTTTGTGCCCCAGGGAAAAGATCCATCTGGGCCGTGGCTTCCGTCTGCTGCCCGTGGCATCTCCGGCTGGATTTCCAGAGGGACCCTCCGGGCAGGGATGTGTCAGGGATGAGTGGGGATGTTGGTAGTGCTGTGGTGTGATGGCTCCACGAGCAGCCCAGGGGAGAGGAGGAAGGTCAGATGGGATGCAGCCGAGGAGGCAGAGCCGGGTGCTCGGCGCCGTCCGGAACATTCCTCGGGATCGGGAGGAGCCTCGTGGCTCTGCCAAAGGTTGCCTTAACCTTTCATTAAACCTCCCAGTAATTGGTGCCTCATCAGCACATATTTTGACATTTTCATCTATTAAGCACCTCGGTGGATGGAAATGACTTGCTCCCAGTGGTTAAAGCTTCCCTGCAGGGGGTGGGAAGTGTGGGAAGGCAGCACCGGCTCCCGGCACCGGGTCCCGGTGACATCCCCGGCTGGGGGGGATGCTCCCAGGCTCTGGGCTGCTTTTGGCTTCATGGCCAGCGGCTCGGCTCCCTCAGCACTTCCCCGTGCTCCTCCTGGGCAGGTGGAAGCTGAGGCTCTGGCTCTGGGAGCAGGGACAGCCTGATGGAAAGGTAATTCCATGTCTGACAGGGGCAGGGGTGGGAAGTTTCCCTCTGCAGCCTGGGGGGTGTCACAGCCCATCACACTGGCACTGTTAGAGGGGGGCAGAGCGTGGGCTCTGTAATGCCCCTCTGACAGCAGCTCATATGTCAAAAACTCATTTGGAGGCAGACACTTGGACACCAAGGGAGAGCTGATAACACACAGTTATCTCTGCGGCATCGCTGGCAGTCGGTGATCGCTGTTTTATAAGCAGGAGCAGCCACAAAGGTGACAAAAGCCAATTAAACCCAGGATTTTCACCAGCTGGAATCGAAGTCTGCTGAAATGTGCATGTTGGAAGCTCCATTGCTTTCCTGTCCCCACCAGCTCTCACAGGTCTGTCACATGAAAAACATCGGTGAGCGCTGGGCTGAGAAACCATTTGCGTGCTGGAAATGAAATATTAAATATCTGTGATGGATTCAGGTGCTGTGGGGTCAGGGAGAGCCCGTTTCCAGGTCAGTCACTGCTTCTAGATTAGTTCTGGTTTGTTAATTTGGGAAAGGGTTTTCTTCTTCCAGAGAAGCATTTCCATGATGAAGGAGCTTTGGGCTGTTGGGCAGTGACTTTAATTCTTTAAAATCAGGTGTAAAGTGCCTTGTCAGCTCCTGTTTAGCTGGTGCAGCCCCATGGATTGAAAGGGGGAGAAAAGTGGAACAGGTTGGGATGTAGATTGTCTGGCTCCTGTGGGGTAAACCAGGAGGAGGCATTAGGGGAATTTGCTCCTGCCTCCCAAATTCTGTTTAATGCCCCCAATCCCTCACAAGGCCACGGGCTTCCCTTGGGCTGCTTTTTTCCCTGTATCTCTTGCCATGAGTTGCCCAGTTTTGTCACATCCTCCTGGATTTGCCCAGCTGGAGCTGGTCCCCCCTTTGACTGGGCTGGTTGCACTGGGTTTACTGGTGGGAGCACCCAGTTCTGGAAGCTTTTTTTAGGCAAAGCTCCTGGGAAATTGCCTGGGACAGACAGCTCAGGGTCAGGCATTTGGTAGCCCATTAGGACTTAAAATCCTCTTTTACTGGCTCTTTAACTCCACACAGCAACGTTTAGGGACATGGCTTAGTGGGGGCCTTGGCAGTGCTGGGTTAACATTGGACTCAGTGATCCCAGAGGACTTTTCCCACTGAAATGACTTTATTCTGTGACACATTTGGGTTCTCTCTGTGTCTGTTCTGCTGTCAGGCACTGCTGAGCTGGGAATTGGAGCTGTTTGCTCTTCCAGGTGATGGCTGGTTTGACCCCATCATCACCTGCCTGCTTTTCATCACCTCTTGCACAACCCTGATGGGACCCAATCCCAGGAAAACTTGGAGGCAAAGCTGCACCATTAGTTCTTATCTTTAGTTGAGCTGTCTGGGCACGTCAGAAGCTTTTCAGGTGTTTCACCTTCTGTCAGCTTTGTGTCTGCACCATCCCAGATGTGCAGTGACCCAGGCCAGGTTGGACAGGGCTTGGAACAACCTGAGCTGCTGGAAGGTGTCCCTGCCCATGGCAGGGGATTGGAAATTAGAGGGTCTTTAAGGTCCTTCCCAACCCAAGCCGTTCTGTGATTCTCATGGAATGAAAAAAAAAGTCTCTCTAAAATGACTTTCACCTCCTGCTTGCTCGTTCTGTAATGGTGGGCACCTAGAAACACGAAAATCCCTGAAATCTGATAATCTCTGTGCCTTCCTGTGCAGTAATGGCAAAATGATGTTTCCTGGAGGGAACTGGAATTCAGTCTTGAGGGAAAAAACTATGAATAGTGGCAACGGGGATGTGCTTAAACTCTTAGAGAAATACAAACCTCATTATGGCAAGATTAATTTCCCACTAGGAACTTAACAGCTCTTCAAAGAGCAGGATGAATAATTGATGTCACGTTGGCATCTGTAGTACCTTCCTGGAGGAAGCCTGTTCATTTGCTGACCCAGGAGAATTGGCTCCATCAATCCTCCCGGGAGGAGAGGCTGTCACTGCAGCTCCCTCAGTGCTGCTGCCAGGCTGGGGGGGTGCCAGCTTTGGGAGGGGGGTGTGGAGCACTGAGGGATGTGCACATGGGGCAGGATTGGGGCAGCTGAGCCCAGCAGGGTTGGTTCTGGTTGATCAGAGGATGCTTTTGGGACGAGCGGGCCCGTGCTGGTACCCACGGTCCTGTCTTGCTTTGGGGGTGCCTTAGCTCATGGCAGGGGTTTTCTCAGCATCCCCCACTGTCCTTTCCTCACCAAGAAAGGCATTTCCTGCTGTGGAATCCATAATTCCTGCTATTTCTTCCCAAGCTCTGCAGGCACAGAGCTGTGCTCCCCTCACCCGCCCTGAACTCCCATGGCCCCACAGGCAGAGCTCTGGTGTTTTGCAGATAGAAAGCTTTGATAAATCCTGCTTTTCCTCTAGTTTCTGCCTTCTTTCCAAGCCCAAGATTTTGACTCTGTGATTTGTGAGTTGCTTCTCATTTTATCATCTCCACGAATCCTCCTCCTCCTTCCCTGCCGTGCTGCATCCCAGAGGAGTTTCCTACAAGGGTTTTTTAAGGCAAGTTTTCTGCAAGGATATTTTTTAGGCAGAGACACCCCTGGGTGGGTGATGGGTGGGCTGTGCTGCTGGGACCCTGCCAAGCACATCCTCCTGGAGAGTGGGAGGCATGGGATAATCTAAGGGATAACAGGTCTGTGTTCCACTCACTGCCATCCTAACCTGCTTGTACCTCAGGAGAAGGGCAAAACCCACCCCTAAACCCTCTGATCCCTGATCTTTGTGGTGTTGCTGCCTGCAAAACACATGTTACAGTGATCCCAGATAAGGGATCTGGGATGATGTTTCCTTTATCCCTGAAATCTTGCCTATGTGGTGACAACCTGATTTGGAGAGGAAAAAACAGGATTTTGTGTAGTGGGTTCTGGTTTTTGCCATTCCTGTGGGATATTTTTTCTAACCAGTGCCTGTTTCCTTGATCTTTATGGCAGATGAGAGTCACACAATAACGGGGGTTCATTTACTCACCACTGTAATTTATCAAGGCCCCGAGTGGTGCCTCCTATTTATGGTTTGGATTTCCAGGGATTCTGAAGGGCTTTAATTTTCACTTGGTTTTGTGAACAGGCCTGTTCTGAGGATTACAAGAGGCTTCCCACAGTGGCTGTGAAGCTCATTCCATGCTCCAAACTGGAGCTGGTGAGGGCAGGATCCCACTGAGCCCTGTGAGCCTGGACTCGGGGTTTGCCAGAGGGTTTTCCTGGCTGTTGATCCAGGCAGAAGGCTGTGATCCCTGCCTGGCTCCATAGGCTGCCCTGAGTGGGATTTAAAATCACAGTCTGCTTAATTTCAGCTGTTCTTGCCCCTTGCCAAGCTCGGGCCATAAGGGGGAGGTTTGGGATGGAATGAGCCAACTCTCGAGTTGGTCTTTGAACTCCAGGCTCGTGTGGCATTTGCAGTGGAAGTGCTGGGGTCCAGCCCTGCTGTGTGAGCATGGACATGGTGCTGCTCCACTGATCCTTGCAAAATAGATACTGGAGAGCAAAGAAACATCGTTCCCTGCTCGGAGCAGCAGCAGAAGGTGGTTTCAGGCCAGGGAAGGGAGGGCAAAACCAGATTTCAGACCAGGGAAAGTGAAGCAGCTTCCAAAGCAGGAGCATCTCCTGGGTAAATCTCTCATTTTTAAAGTTATTTGTGGATTTTGTACAGTGTCCTCATTCAGGACTGTGGTGTCAGGGCTGGTTTGGATCTGGCAGCACAGAGCTGCATCCAGGTGCCCCAGGACCATCCCACATCTCCCCTGGGCTGCCTCGATGACAGCACCTCCCTCCTGCCCCAGCAAAGCTCCCTCTCACCCCTGCCAAGGAGAAGAGCTCCCTGAAAAGTGCAGCACTTGGCACTTTTTGGGCGAGTCCAAAGGCAGGACACGCTCTGGAACCCCGAGCTCCCCAGGGATGCACCACCTCACATCCCCCTGGGGCTGCAGGGCTTCAACCTCCCCAGGAACATCCCAGCACGGAGTGGGAGCACGCAGAGCTTTCCATGCTGAGGGGGAGCAGATGGATCAGTGCTGGGCCTCATCCCAAAGCCCATCCCAAGCAATTCCTGCGCTCCTGTGGATTGGAGCAGACGGGAACACTGTCACTGTCCTCCTGGCTCAACCAGACGGAACATCTTGTGCTGTTCTGCAGCTCTGCTGATGGGGCACTGGAGTGAAATTAAAGTAGGAATAAAACCCGGGCTGTGACAGCAGGATCCACACATCCCAGTCCCCTCCATGTGCTGGGGATGAGCAGGGGGGGACCTGGGGGCCTCGGGCCAAGCGTGAAGGTGTGGGAGGCTCTCTGGGAGCAGCGTGTCCCTGTCTCTGCTCCCTTGGCTGACGTGCTCTTTGCCAGCTTTTCTTGAGCTCTGGGAGTCTCTCCTTGGCTGCTCCAGTCAGTGCTGCAGCTGTCAGGTCACCCTGGGTCACCTCTGCCTGCCTGAGGTGCCCTGACATGGCTCTGTGCCCACGGAGCTTTGTTCTGCTCCCCTTCCCATGGTCCTTCCCTCTGCACCAACTCCATTTTTCTGTGGTGTTCCCTACTTTGCCCTGCTCCCCTGTGGTCTTTCCCTCAGCACTGCCCTCTCCTTGCTGTGATGTTCCCTCTTGGCCTTCCCTTTCCAGGTTTTCCCTGGTCAGGTGTGGGTGTGAGCTGTGCTGTGTAAGGAGACCCATGGACATCGTGCTCTTGCCAAACACATCCTGCAGCCGTCTGGCAGCAGCCCCTGCAGTGTCTGCAGTGACCCTCCAGCACAGTTATTGCTTTCAGCTTGGGGGGTTTGAAGGGCTTTTTTTTTCTTTCCTTGGAAAACAAGCAGGGAGGAAAATGGCTTTGTAAGGAGCTGAGAGGTGTGGAGCTGATCCCCGAGTTAGCTCAGGATTAGTCTGATCCCTGGGTAAATGCTTTATCAGGACAAAGTGTCTTGAATTGCAAAGCCAAGGAAGCCCAAGAGAGGCAAAATCCCTTTGTTTAGGTTAAATAGAAGCATTTTCCTGACAGTGGCTGAAATTGGTCATTTTTCTCTGCCTTTGTTCTGCCAAGAGGTGCCCAATGAACCCCCAGCCTGGTGCCTTCTCCACGGGAGCTCTCCAGACAACAGGGTCGTGTGGAGCCTCTCCAGCTCTGTCACCACTTGGAAGGGGGGCTGACAGCTGCTGAAATCCTTGGAAAAAACCCCTCTGACATGGAAAGGTTTTACTGTGGGACGTGGACACGTTCCTTTCACCTTCTTTCACATCCTAAGCTTTGGCCTTGCAGAGTGGTGGCCCACGGTAAATCCTTCAGTCACTCGGGGTTACCTGGGAATGATTTAGAGGGGATATTGGGAAGAAATTCTTCCCTGTAAGGGTGGGGAGGCCCTGGCACAGGTTGCCCAGAGAAGCTGTGGCTGCCCCTGGATCCCTGGAAGTGTCCAAGGCCAGGTTGGACAGGGCTTGGAGCAACCTGGGCTAGTGGAAGGTGTCCCTGCCCATAGCAGGGGGTGGAATGGAAGGAGATGGGCTTTAAGGTCCCTTCCAACCCAACCCATTCCATGATTTTATGGCTCTGCTTCTCTCTGCCTTGCTCACAGTGGTGCCAAGAACCAGGAACTCCCCAGGGCTGTTTGTTTTTCCAGCTGATGCCTGAGCCTGCAGTGGTAAGAGCTGCTCTCCCATTCCCATCTCCAGTGACCTCATGTCCCAGTCAGGCATTTCCAGAGCCTCCAGCACAGCCTGTCTCTTAAGTGGCTGACGTGGAAGCATTAACTTTTCTCTTTTTGTGTCTTTTCCCACCTGAAGAAGCCACTCAGGCTATTTATAATTTGAGTTTGTGCAGAACACCCAGGAGAGGGGCTGAAGGAGGGCTGAGCTGGGAGCTGGGAGTGTGGGCACACTTGGCACTGAGCTCTCTGTGCTTGGTTTCCATGTGGATCCTTGTGAATCTGCTCATTTACCTGCAGAGCAGGGTCCTTTTGAGGTGTGACACCTTTGAAAGAGGCTGAACCTCTGCTGTGGCAGCAGTGAAGTCATTGTGGGATCTTGGCAGGCTTTTTGAAATTCAGTATTTGAAACAAATCACAGCACTGGGCCTAAAGCATCACACGGTAGCTGCTGCATATAATTAGAGGTTTTCCAAGCATCCAAGGTGGTGGGATGTGCTGTGTCTGCACTGCCCATGACTCCAGACTTCCTTGGCCGTGCTTTGCCATGGGATGCTCCGGGATCAGCAGCCCCTCGGTTGGTTTGTGGTGCTGCTGCTCGTCCTGCCCCAGCTCTCGTGGGCTCTCCTGGGACGTGGGGACATGGAACAGCCCGTGGCCAGAGGCTGCTGTGTCCCTCCTCCTCCCTGTGCTGGTGAGTCCCCCCGTGCTGCAGCCCCCACCCCGGGCTGCTGCTCCCCCTCCGGATCCGCAGCTCACTACGCACCATCTGTGAGGCTGATTCCCCTCGTTTGTCTCCACGTGGATGTGAGTTGTGCTTCCATTAGCTGTGGCTTTCTCATTCCATGAGTCCCACCTGGCAGCAGGGAAGTTGTTGTGGCTTTTCCCCTCGGTCAGAGCTGGTTTTGGTGTCACACAAACGAGCGTTCTAACGAGTCACGATGAGTTATGAAAAAGGGCTCTTTGCCCTTCGGCTTTTGCCCTCTGGACAAGTCATACTTGAAAGGGAAGCTTTGGGAAGAGCAGTGCCAGCCCCATTGGTGTGGAGCTTCACGACATGCCCGGAGCTGAACTGCACACAGCCATGAGATGTGTTTATAAGGATCTGCCTCCCAAAGTTTGGCAGAGCAGAGCCCTCCAGAGCCACCACCACGGGCACCCTCTGCCCTGCAGGGCTCAGCCCCTGCCCTGGGTGCTCAGCCGTGTCCCAGGGGGGTGATTTTGGGGCAGAGGGAGCCCTTTGCACGAGTGTGTGACTCCCCCCAGGCCCTGTGTTTTCCCCACGTGCCGTGGTCCCTCTGGAGTTATCACCAGGGGTGGGATTTGGGGCACACATTGGGATCTCCTTGCCCTGTAACCCTGTTCATAGGGCTGCTGGCTGCTCTGTTTTTCCCTGTGTCCATGCTGAGCCTTGGCACAAGCCTTGGATCAAGGCTCTGAGGAGCTGTTGAGTGCTCAGTTCGTGCTCAGCCTGGACTCGATGCAAATCCGTGATTATCCAAGTTAGTGCTGCTTTTTATGGTGTGTTTCCAAGGCAACTGGAAACTCAGAAGACCACAAACACATACACATACACACACACGTCCTCTTCATCTGAGACCTCATCCTCTGGGACACAGGGAACACTCCAGTGACACTGGTGGAGTTTGGGTTTCCTTTGCTTTGGGGACTGTCCCCAACAGGTGTTGTGTCATTTTGGGGCACAGGGAGACCAGAAAGCAGGGAGGGGACATTGCTGGAAGCCTGATCCTGGCTTAGCCCAGCTCCTGGGGGGTTTATGGGAGAAGCTGATGGTTGGTTTTTCTGGAATCAACCATGGCACCAGTTCTGCAGAGAGGTTTGATGAACCTGAACCTTTTTGAACAGATTTGGTGGTTTGTGCTGTTTTGCTCCTTGTTAAAATCCCATTTCAGCTGGTGGGGATTGGGATCTTCTGCCCTTTGGTGCACTCATCAGTCCAGAACCCTTTTCTCTCCTCGTTGGCTTCCCAAGAAACAGTTGGTTTGTGTTCCTGGTGGGGAATACCCTGGGCAGTGACACTGAGCTTGGATTAAATGCACCTGGATTAAAACGAGCAGGGAACCCACCTGGCCTGGGATCCTCCCCCTGCTCCCACCAGTCCTGGCTCTGATGGAGCACAGGAGGAGGAGTGGTCTCAGGGCTGCTGTAGGGTTTGGCCTTACTGGTTTTTTCCTGTTTCAGAGGGTCTGGCAGTGGGAGTTGGATTCGGGGCTATTGGAAAATCCGCATCTGCAACATTCCAAAGTGCCAGGTAAGACACTGTTCCTTTGCCTCTTGGAGCCTGTCTGTCTGTCTGTCCCACATTGTCCCATGCCAGGGGGGGTTGGAGATGTGTTTCTTGACTGAAACTTGCCTGGAAGCACAGGTGCATGCAGAGGGAGTGGAAGGAGTTGCTGGTGCTGGTGGATTTCCCGGGTGTCCATGGTTGTTGGACTTGAGGAAAGGCTTCTGTCGTCGATGGTTTCTGCAGTGGTTCTGTGTTTGTTCCTTGCTGGGATCAGTGGAGCTGGGGAGGCCATGGAAAGGAGGCAGCTGAGTGTCCCAGTGGGTGCTGCTGGGTCTGGACAGGTGCACACAGGGATTTTGGGATGCTGGCCTGTGTCAGGAGGCACTGGCTGCCTCTTCCCTGCGCCGGTTGCTGCCGAGGGGTTTGCCAGCACCCCACTGGGGTCTTTATCCCTCTCCCTTATCCCCCTTAAACATCCCTGGGGATGCTGCCAGCTCAGCTCAACACTGGTAGCTGTTCCTCTGTGGGCAGCTTTGCCCTTGGGGGATTTGGGAGGGAGGGGAAGAAAAAACCCCTGGAGATAAGACTGAAAGCTGGAGATGGTAAATCAGGTGGAGGCAGAGGGAAATCTTCACCTGGAGAACTCCCTTTCCCTGGAGCTGGCAGCAAGAGTGGCACAGGCTCACAGGAGCTCTTCCCAGTGCCCCTGCCCAGGATCTCCGTGGCTCCCTGCAAGGATGGCATCATCTTGTCCTCCCCCTCCCCGTGGAGCAGGCAGGCTCCCTGGCACAGGCTCCATGCTCTCCTTTTAGATAAATGCTGAGATTTTCCATAAAAGCAGCATCCCCAATGGGTAGGAGCAGCTGTTGGAGCTGCTGGAAAGCATGTGGTGGCTTTGTTTTCCATTCCTGCCAAGCAGGACCGCTGGATTCTGGAACTGGTGGCCATAAAGGCATCCCTGTGCCCTGGCATCCCTGTGCCCTGCTCCAGCCTCACCAGCAGCTGGTTTTGGCAGTGCCAGCCTTGTCTCTGGTGCTTCCAGGCAAACCTTTCTGTGCTTCTCTCCAGTACTGGTGTGAACACAGGGGTTCATGCAGCTCCTCCAGGCTGTCTGTGGTGTTCTGGGCTTTGGGAGTGTTTCCTGCTCCTCCAAGCAGGAGCAAAGCCTGGGTGACAGCACTGCTGTCACAGCGGAGCTGGAACTGGGCAGACTGGGGGCGTTGCTGGAAAAAATGGGAGAAAGGAGTAAGGGTGGTGTGAAGCTGGAAGAGCTGCTGAGGCTTTGGGAGAGCTGCTGGCACCTCTCGGTGGCTGCCGTGAAAACGGCACCTTCTGCCGAGGCCCCCGATGTCCTTTTCTCTTTCTGCTTGGAATTTACACCCGAGTTTCACCCCGTTTTCTCTTAACCCTTCATTTCCCAGACCCTGCTGTAGTGTTTGCAGTTTGGGGGCAGGGGGTGTGTTCAGTCAGTGATTAATCAGCCCAACCCTTACAGGTCGTGGGTGAAAAGTGCTGTCGTGGCTCAGTCACCTTGTTCCTAAAGAGGGCAGGGTTAGATTGGATTTTAGAGAGAAATTCTTTCTTCTGAGGGTGGGGAGCCCCTGGCACAGGTTGCCCAGAGGAGCTGTGGCTGCCCCTGGATCCCTGGAAGTGTCCAAGGCCAGGTTGGACAGGGCTTGGAGCAACCTGGGCTAGTGGAAGGTGTCCCTGCTCATGGCAGGGGGTGGGACTGGGTGGGCTTTAAGGTTCCTTCCAACCCAAACTATTCCATAATTCCTGCTGGAGGATCTCTGGGTTCTCAGGGCTGGTTTTGGATCCTTCCAGGCTGACCAGCCCCTTCTGTGTCCAGGCACAAGCTGTGCTCACGAGGACCCCACAAAGACACGACCCAAACCTTCCTTTCCCAGTTCCCTGTCTCCTCCCTGGCTCACGGGACCCTGGGCTGGCCCAGGCACTCGGACTGCCAGAGATCCCAGCGAGAAAAGCAGGGTCCTCCGGCTTTACCCACCACATTTCTCTAACCTTTTGAAATAAAGGGCTCTTCACAAAGCCTGCAGAGGCTCTGGAGATGCTGGAACAAAAGGACTTTTTTTCCCCCCAGCTGCTCCGTGGAAGCCGAGGAGGCAGAAGCAGCTGGTTCTTTCTCTGTATTTACGACGGCATTAATCACGTTAGATGAAAGGTGGCATCTGCACCATGAAAATACCAATGCAAATTCAGTCAGCTGCAAAGGGAGACAAAATAACTTCATTGCCATCAATTTGTCTGTCACTGTCATCTGCAGGCAGCCCAGAATCACTCGGGGTAGCTGTGGAGCCGTTTGGAAACATCCACGAGAATTTCAGGCTGGGTAATTTTGGGTTCTGTGGGTTTAAGAAATAGCATTTAATGTGAGAGACAGAGCTAAGTCTTGACACATCCGGAGGGAAAATTGCTCCGTGGCCACAGCTCTGAGGGGACACAGTCCTGATCCCCATTGATTTGAAGCAGCACTTTAATGGAGCAGCTGAGGGACTCAGTTTTCCCCCTCCATCCCACTTCTCCTTTCCCCTGGGAGTGACAAACCCCCTTAGCACTGGGCTGAGCTGGAGCCAGCTGAGCCAGGCTCATTCCTTCCAGCCTGGAGTTGTGCAGAAGCATTTCAGAACACTCTGATGTGCTCAGAGCCTGAGCACAGGATGGATTTGGGTTCTTGGGGATGTTGCCAGTGGCTGGGAGACGTTTCCAGGGTTGGCTGTGACCTGCTCTCGCTGTCAGAGGACCCTGCCTGCTCCTTGTGCTGGATGAAGCAGCAGTGGCTGGGGAAGCAATGCCTGGGTTGCTCCCCCAGGGGTGAGATCTCAGCAGGAGCCTGAATTCCTTCCATCTCCCCGGTGGGACACAGCCCTGCTCTGTCCAAAGGCTCTTTGGGGCTGTGGCCTTTGCAAATGTTTGCTATGGGGAGAGCTGGGGATGTCCAGCCAGGGGAAGAGAAGGCTCTGGGGAGACCTCAGAGCCCCTTCCAGTGCCTAAGGGTGCTCCAAGAGAGGGTTTTGTGAGGGTGGTGTGAGCAGAGCAGTGCAGGTGCAGACCCACAGCTCATGGTCACCCCGGGGTTTGGGTAAAACCCAAAACCTGATGATTAGGAGGCAGAGTGGGATATCACCTTCTAAAACTCCTGGTGCTTTGCATGTGCCACCTCAGCCACCCTGTGACTCCCTGGGCTCTGGTGGGGTCCTGCCAATTCCTCTGTGCTTGCAGGATCCTGGACTCCTCCCTCCCTGTGTCCCGGAGCATCCTGGCTGCTCCAGCCCTGCCTGTGCTCCTCCGTGTTTCTTTGCTGCCCCCGGGTGTGCAGGCTCTGCTCCTGCTCCTCCTGCCTCCTCTGGGAACTGGGGCTGGGATAATTTATGGCTTGGGGTGGGGGAACCCACTTGGAGCCCAGAGGAGCTGTGGCTGCCCCATCCCTGGGAGTGTCCAAGGCCAGGTTGGACGGGGCTTGGAGCAACCTGGGCTAGTGGGAGGTGTCCCTGCCCATGGCAGGGGTGGAAATTGGATGCTCTTTAAGGTCCTTTCCAACCCAAACCATTCCAGGATTCTGTGATTTTATTCCTGTCAGGGAATGTGAGCAGAACGTGGTGCTGTGCCCGAGGGTGGTGGTTGGGTCTCAGTGTGGGGTTGGACCTTGGCTGTTGGTGCTTCTCCTGCCTGTTTTGGAAAGGTGATGTAGGTTTAATGGAAGTTAAGATCGGGCTTAGGACGACCTAATGTCTGCTTTTGAGGTGTTTTCTGGGGGGGCTGAGCTGTCCTCAGGCTGGGACATCCCTCCCTGCTGTGGGACTGCGCTTCTCCTGCCCAGCTCCTCGCAAGGATACAAATATTGGAAAGTTCCACGGAGTGGAAATAACAGCTCTGGACAAAACTGCTGCAGGGACAGCAGAGGAGCAGGACCAGAGCAGGGGTGTGCCCAGGGAGGAGGAGGATGCCCCTGCACAGGGGCAGTGCCAGGGGTGGGTGTGTGTCCTGGCAGGGGAAGGTTCCTTCCAGATGGGAGCGGGGAGGCAGGAGCTGCTCCTGGCTGCCTTCCAGGCAGGAAGGTAAAGAGAAGGGCAGCCATGTCTTAAAAAAGCTGTTCTGCCTCCCCCTCCTCGCACGCTGAGCTGGGGGGAGGGGGCTCTGCCCGTCCTGTGTGGCTGATTTAACAGGAACCAGATGGGGATGGAGCTGCCGAGGGCAGGACGGGCGGGATTGGAGTGTCCCAGGGCTGCTCCAGGGGTGCAGAGCGGGCAGGGGGGCAGGCAGAGGTACAGGCAGGGGGCACACAGGGCTGTCTGGTGCTGGTCCACTCTGTCAGTGGCTTTCCCAAGGCTGGGTGTAGGAGGAGAGGGGCCGTGACGGGTCCCTGTTGCTGTCCGTGCTCTCTACGTCCTGTGTCGGGTGTTCTCCCTCTCTCCAAGTCCCTGTTGCGTCTTTTAGGGGATGAAGGCAGCACCAATGAGCCCCTCATTCCATGGGCTGGGATGCTGGGCAGCTCTGAGGTGGGGGCCAGGGCTGGCAGGGAGGGGATCCCATGCTGGCACCCAGGGACCTGCAGCTCTGCCCTCCGGCATCCCGGGCGGGAGCTCAGCCCTTGGCTGGAAGCACAAGGTTGGAGGGGGACGTGGGGTCCTTGGGCACCTCCTTTTCTCCCCCTTCCCCATCAGAGACTCTTCCTTTGAGAATCAGCACAAGGGGCTGGTTATCCCCCTCCCCATCCCACCCACCAGCAAGGGCTTGCCTGGCTGTGGTGACTGGGACTGGGGGGAGCAGGGTGGGATAACGGGGATGCAGGAGCCTGGTTCTGCTTCTTGCCCAACAAATCCCCCATGTGCTGTTTGCTTTCTGCAGGCAGCTCGTGGCCCTGCTGGGTGGGAGCACACAAAGGCCAAAGCCCTTTCCTTACGGAGCATTGCTGCTTCCTGTGGATTTGTTTCTGTCAGTGAGAAATTCAGCATAAGATGAATTTCCCTGGTGGGGATGGCAGGAATGCCCGAGTGTGCCTGTGTTGTGCTGCAGAGGGAACAGAAAACTGCCCTAAAATACCTGGGCCAGTGATTCTGCTTTTCACAGGAGAAGGATTTGGGAATGTCTTTGAGACACCCACTGCCCTGAGGAGGAGGATGGAGAGAGGTGGGGGGACATGGGGGTGGCAGTGACTGGGGTCATGTGTGGTGGGCAGTGCTGGACCTTGGCTGGCTAATTTGGAGAGGAAAAGGGAATCTGTTTCCCAATTAGCTTTGAACCATCTGGGTTTTCCCTGCCAGTCCCTCTCTGGCTGATCCGCTCCTCCACCAGGAATGGCAGTGATTCCAGCAGGTGGGATATTCCCTGCACCACTGGCTGGCAGCACAGGCAGCAGGAGATGCTCTGGCTGAGCTGTTTTCCAGCTGGGATGTGAAGGCTGTGCTCCAGGGATGCTCCTCCAGTGGCAGTATCTCCGTGTGCTGGTTCCCCCCTGGGGCCTCGGGGGCTGTGTGGGTGCAGCTCCATCCTGCAGCCTCCCTGTTATTTTAACATCACTTGTGTGTATAATTTTAAAAATCTGATAAAAGGCTGTTATTAAGGCTGGAAAATCAAGCCTGTAGCAACTGGGAAATGCTGGAGAGAGGATTTTCAGTGCACTTTTTGCTTGGATCTTTGGAAGCAGACGTTGCAATGGTGCTCTTTGCCTGGGTGCCCTCTCTTCTTCCCCACAGGGTCCTTGGGCACATTCCCTGTGCTCCTGGCATGGATGGGGAACAGCTGCTTCTCTGCTTCCTCCATCAAAGCCACAGATGGCTCAGGGCAGTGTGGGTCTGACTGTTGCAGTGAATAACTTGGCTGGGTGCAGGCAAAAAACACCTGCAAGTGCAACTCGAGCTGAAAAGTCAGGATAAAACACGGATGGACTTCCCTGCATTCTTCCCTCCCCAAAAGCACATTGAATTTTTATTTTCAAGGCCATCCCTGTTACAGGGGTGCAGAGCTCCTGTCCCTGTGGATGGCCAGGGAGGCAGAGGTGCCTGGGATGACCTGCAGCCCTGTTCCCATCCCAGTCCCATCCCGGGTGCTGCTCCTCTCCCAGCTGACACTAGGGGGTAACATCCATGTTCCTATCAGCCTCTTCCCACAGATCTGGGGCTGCTGCCTGGTCTCCCAGGGCTGGAGAGCAAACCCTGGAGCTAATGGGATTCCCAGATGTGGCTTTTTCCCTGGCAAAGCCCCAAGCAAGGGGCTGCTCTTCCCAAGGTGAGAGGAGGTTCAAATAAATGGAACCAATATCGAGTTAAATGCCATAAATTACTTGGAGCAGATGATATATGTGTATATATATATATATATATAAAGGACTGGAGGTTTGAAAAATAAAGTGAAGTGTTTTGTTAAGCCATGGGTGGTCTGGGCACTGGGTCCTCATCGGATCCCACGGATGCAGGTAATTTAGGGAGGTTAAATGTGGTGCAGGCGAATTTTTGGCAAAGCTCTGCCTTAGGATGAAGCCAAGTGTGTTTGAGGGGGTGTGGGGAGCTGGTTGGTACCTTTGGTTTAAAGCAGAGGGGTTTGGGGGGGGGTTGTTGACAGCTGGGAGCTGTTCTTGGGGTTCATGTGGATCCCCTTTAGCAGCTGCAGGGTGAGCTGGAGGCAGGGGAGCCCCTGGGGACCCCCCTGTGGGTGTCACCCCCTCAGCACCCTCTTTTCCTGGGCTAGGATCCTCCCAGAAAAGGTGGATCCGTACCTGGTGAGCTTTGCTCCCCTAAACTCTGGGGATGGGGCAGGGATGGATCCCCTCTCCCCTTCAGCACCCCCAAATCCCACCAGAGACTTTGCTGCACCCCCTTTTGCCAGCTGCAGGTGAGGTTTGATCCAGGGGCTGATCCTGGCTTGGTGTGGGGGCAAGGAAGGGGGAAAGTGGGGTTTGTGGGAATAATGTTTAACTTGGATTGCCCGGCTCGACCTGCTTTTGGTGCTGCTGGACCAGCACATGGTGGTTCTGGGTGTCCCACCCTCATTCCCCCTCATCCCACCTGCCCCACCATCTCCTCCAGGGAATCCCCTCCCTGGGGCAGCTGGGGAGGCAGGGGGGGAGTAGGGAAGGGATGGAAACAGAGATATGTCCCCCCCTCGATGATGCTGGGGATGTTTCCTCCACCACAGCACAATGGTTCCCATTCATCCGCCCTTTTGCTGGGAATGCTGGCCTTGTTTTGATCTGTTGTGCCCACAGATTGTTTCCTGTCCAGCTTTGGTAAAACAGACAGAAGAGAGGCTTCGAGTTGACAGGCAGACTTTGACTATGGCTTGGAAAATATTATTTCATGGGACAGCCTGTGCCTCCCACGCTGTGTCTCTCAGACTGGGAAAAAAAAAAAAAAAAGAGGGCTTGATTAATGTAGGGAGATTGAAACCAGGCAAAAATTTTATACTGTGTTTTCTTTGAATGAATGGAAATCATTGTGGTCTGGGAGACAGCAGAAGACACACTGGGTTTTTCTCTGGTTCACACACATGAGATCCCGTCTCTGGCTTATGAATAGATCCACAGTGGAGCTAATAAAGGGGAAGGATCAAAATGTGGGGTCCAATCCCAACCTCTTTATCAGATCACGGAAACACCTCACGGGGAAAGCCCACCTAGGGATGAGGTGAGGGGGATTTCCACCTCTCCCGGGATCCCAGACAAATGGGTGCAGAACAAAGCCCAGGACTGCCCCTGGTTACAAAACAAAGCTGCTTATTAAGCACCTTTTAATTAGCCTGGCCCGAAGGTGGATGTTTATTACTGGGAGTAATGGGTTTCCCCAGAGCTTTTCTCTGGGAAGGGTGGGGATGGTACCAGGGTGTGTTGTCACCACCTCTCTGGAGCACAGAGTTGGCTGGAAGGGTTTGAGCCACAAACCAGGATTGTTGTGTTTCTGATCATGGTGGAACCTCAGCAGAGATGGATGGAGAGGAGGAGAGGTGAGGTGAGGAGAGGAGAGATGAGGAGGCTCCTGCCAGCAGCGAAGGTGTCTTCCCACCAAGAACCTCCAGTACAGATGTCCCAGCCCCCTTTGCAAACGTGCTTTAAGAGGAGAAATGCAGGGGGTGGGAAAAAACAGGTGCTTTGAGCTTTCCTGAAATCCAGGAGCTAAAACTCAAGGCACATGAAGGGAAAGCTTGTCTGGAGTGGTGCAGCCCATGGTGGAGCCAGGCTGGCAGGAATCCCTCAGGGGGGACTCCCTCAGGCTCTGTGGCTCGTGCCCACATGCTGGAGGCTCCTTGGCCACGGTGGTCCCCCCAGGTTTGGTGACAACACTCACTCTTCTTCTCTTTCCTGTCTCTTGTCCAAGTCAGTTGGATTGAAAGCCCAAAGCAGCCCAGCTCCTGGGGCTGGGTGGGTGCTGCAGCCTGGATTTCTTGCCAGGTTGGAGGAGGAGGAGATCTCCCAAGTGAGCAGGGAGGTCTCCAGGGCCTGGCTGGGAGCCGGGCTCTTGGCTGCCAATCCCTCGCTGGCTCTTCGCCTTTACATCCCTGTATAAATAGTGTCCCCTCCTCTTCCCTCTCACTCCTTCCTCATCCCTTACTCCAGTGTCTAGACTGAGTTTTTGATTGATTTGGAATGCTTAGGAGAGACAGGTCTCCCAAACAACATCTGGCTTGGTGGAAAGTCTGTGTAATGGTTGTGTTCTCCTCCTGTGGCGATACAACCTGAAGGACAGGCAGTGCCAGGAGAAGCTCTTTGGCTTCTCACCTCTCTGGGGGGGCTTTGGGAGAACTGCCCAGCCCTTTCCCTGGGGGCTGTTGGACAAATGAATGGTTTGTGGATGAGCTGTGGCCGGGGGCTGCAATGGCCCAGCAGCCTGGGGTGGAAAATTTAGATGGGATTTTGGGAGGAAATTCTTCCCTGGGAGGGTGGGGAGCCCCTGGCACAGGTTGCCCAGAGAAGCTGTGGCTGCCCCTGGATCCCTGGAAGTGTCCAAGGCCAGGTTGGACGGGGCTTGGAGCAACCTGGGCTAGTGGAAGGTGTCCCTGCCCGTGGCAGGGGGGTGGAATGTGCCCACCCTTGACCTTGGTCCCCATTGCTGCAGGACGAGGTTCTCCAGAACCTCACCACGAAGGTCTCTCCTGCCCAGCTTTCATCTGCAAAGTGCACCTGCTTGCTTCCTGTTGACCTTAAAATAAAAGAAGGAGGGAAAGGCAGGAAAGCAGAACAAGCCAAAGCCACTCTCCCTGCTGATCTCACCCAGGTGGTGCCACAGAAGCTCTCCTTGAACCCCAGGTTGGCTGCACAGCCCCCGTGGCCTGGTCCTCTCCTGGTCCTCTCCTGCTCCTCTCCTGGTCCTCTCCTGTCCTCTCCTGGCAGCCTGGGTTAAAAATGAGCCCTTGGAGAGGGGAAGCAAATTGAATGAAGACATTGTGAGGGAACACGGGGCGATAATGGGCCCTTTTAGAGCTACAGCTGTTAGGAAATTGTTTGGTTCCAGGTTTTCAGGCTGCACAAAGGGGCTGCTCCGGTGCTTTCAGGCTCCCCCAGCGCGGTTTGACAGCAATGCCGCGGGAAGGGGAGAGGAGAAATCGTTTCAGGGCTTTTAATTTTGCTCTTGGCTAATGATTCCCAGCAGGATGCAAACGTGGGCACATGGGAATTGCGTGTGAGCCCCTCGATGCCACCCTGGCACAGTGAGCTGGGCTCGTGGGGGAGTGCTGAGCTCCATCACCACGTCCTGGAGCCACCTGAGAGAGGATGAGGGAAATCCATCCATATTTTTTCTGTATGTAGGGCTGGGCTTTGGCTCCCTGTGGGTCCTTTCCACCCTTTAACAGGAAGGAAGAACAAGGTCTTTATTAACCACACTCATCCTCCTTCCCTTACTTTGGTTTTCCCTGAGTGATGGGGCCGTGTTTGCTGGTGATCTGGAGGGCAAGGCGATAAATCCCTAAAAAAATACCCCTTAAACCATTTCCCCCACCCCAGCATGTTATTTACAGTGAGATTTCCATGGTATGTAAAATAATTTTCAGCGTGAAATGAAATTGCAGTTTGAAGATTCACTTAAAAAGCAGAGAATTGCCATTTTTGTATGAAACCATAAACATTAATTGGAAATTTTTATATATGGACCATAATCCCAGCCCTGCTTTTAGACCACCCAGCTCCTCTGTGTGTTTAATTGTTTTTAAGAAAATGTTTTAATAACCTTTATAAGGTTCTGTATCTCCCTTCAGCTCCAGCCCTGCCTGAGATCAATGCAGCCACATCGTTAAATCCTGCTTTATTTAGGGGTGTGCCTGTATGAATATGTAAAAATTGAAATTATTTGCAGGCTGACGCTGTTTAAAATAGAATTAACGAGGTCTCACATGAGGGTTGTCTTAAGGTATTTAAAAATAGGTGTGTGGGGTCTTAACTGAAACCTCCTGGTGATGGTTGGAGTTGGAAGGTGCTGCCTGTGGCTCAGTGGCTGCCAGGGAGGGATGTTCTTGGTTTCTGCTTGAAAATGGAGAAATTCCTGTCAGGAGCCAGCTCTGATGAGGTGTGAGAGCCACAGACTCTCCTCTTTATGGTCGTTGCTGTTCTCTTGTAGCAGTTTGGGGGGATTTACAGGGTTCCTCGGAGCTGGGGGTCTGCAGGGCTTGGGGTGGCACCTGATGGTGGTGGATCTGCTCCTGGGAAAGGAAACATGCTGGGAATAGCAGCAGTGATGGGGGTCCTGCAGCTCTTCATGCTGCCTTTTAATGCTGCCTTCCTCCCCTGGGGCTCCCCCACCCCTCTGCAGCCAGAGCTGGGTCCCACCAGAGCTGGGGGCCGAGTGTGGGTGGTGTCAGTGGGGTCTGGGAATATTTGGTCTTGTGTTGGTTCCTTTCCTTGGGCAGGAATTAACCCCAGGAAACACGATGGGCAGTGACATCTTCATCCATTTATGTCCCAGCCCTGGAAGTGTCCAAGGCCAGGTTGGATGGGGCTTGGAGCAACCTGGGCTAGTGGAAGGTGTCCCTGCCCATGGCAGGGGGTGGGATGAAATGAGCTTTATGATTTACAGTTATCTGTGAAATTTGAGCTGGCTAGACCATAACTGTGCAAACAGAAATGTGTCTGTGTGATGGATCCTGCTTCTTTGCTGCGTGCTGTGAGAGCAGGACAAGGGCAATTCCTCATGGCTTCCATCTCCTGCAAAGGAGGTTTTTCAGGAAGAGATTCCAGGGCTTGGTCCTGTCTCCTGCTTGTACCAGCCCTGCAGAGCCAGAGCCTGGTGAGACTCAGCCAATATTGGCCAGATTCTGTGCTCACAGGTCAGGTTCACACTCTTGTCCAGCCCAGGAGAAGGTGTCGAGGCTCCCTGAGCCTTTCCTGCTCCTCAGCGAGGTCAAAACATGGCAAAAGGAACGTGTGGAGCTCATGAAACGTGTCTTTGTGCTTCCCAGGTCGGGGGAGATGTGAACTTTTACCCTGTGCATGAGTCTGACTCATAAATCAAACAGTTACATAAATAACCAGGCAGATAAGAATAAAGATTTTAAAACTCCACAGGAATAAATAGTCCCCAGACAATGGGACCAGTCCGTGGGATGTGGAGGTGGATACATGTCTGCCCTCCCAGGGAATGACCTCCAGTTTCTGTCTCCCATTGTCCAGCACCGAGGTTTTGCTCTGGAAAGGGTGTCCAGACCTGTGTCCTCTCGGCTCAGCCAGAGGGGTTTGGTGTCTTCTCCCAGGAAACAAGTGACAGGACAGGGGAAACGGCCTTGAGTCGTGCCAGGGAAGGGTTAGGTGGGATATTAGGGAAAAAAAGTTTAGCTTGGATATTAGGGAAAAAAAGTTTAGGTTGGATATTAGGGAAAGCATCTCCATGGAAGGGCTGTCCAGTTGCCCAGGGCAGTGGGGGAGTCCCCATCCTGGGGGGGATTTAAAAACCGTGTGGATGTGGCACTTGGGGACAGGGGTGAGTGGTGGCTTTGACAGTGATGACCTTAAGATTCTTTTCCTCAAAACAGTTCCATGGTTCTGCATTCCTGATATAGCTTTCTCCTCCAAACCCTTTCTCCTCCAAAGCCATGGCTGTGGAAGGTGAGGAGGGCGGGGACCCGGTGCAGCCAGCCCTGGGTCCCTGGCACTGTGTTGTCTGGGGAGGATGATGGTGGAGGGAGCAGCTGAAGGGGGTGGTGATGGCCAGGGCAGAACCTGATCCACCCTTGGGCTGGAGAAGGACTCTCATCTTTGGGATCCAGCAGAAGAACACTGAGCTGAGCTTTGCTGGGGAGGGGAGATGGGTGGCAGCCCCATCCTGGACTGACCTGGCACTGCTGGTGGGATTTGTGTTGGGAAAGCTGGAGAATTCCGTGCTCTCCAGCTGAAGTTCACGTCCCGGTGCTGCAGTCGGGGGGGAGAGCAGGTTTTACGACTTTGAACTGAGCTCACGTGCCTTTGGGATAAATTAAGGGTAAAATTTCCTAAAATTGTAAATGTTTACAGCGTGTGGATCCAGAGCTGGGGGGGCAAGGCTGGCAGGGGGCCAGGCAGCAGATGTGACACAGAGCTGGAGGCACAGCTCCAGCCCAGGAGATTGGGTGGGAAGAGGAGGGAGAGAAGGGTGGGAAGAGGGATGGAAGTGGCTGCTGAGGAGCAGCACTGGAAGGGCCAAGTCTTGGGAGAGCAGGTGTTGTTCTGCTGGGATGTGCCACACACGGCTCCAGCTGAGACCCAACAGTCTTCATTTCTTCTCATGGAAGAAATTCTTCCCTGTGAGGAGGAAATTCTTCCCTGTGAGGGTGGGGAGGCCCTGGCACAGGTTGCCCAGAGAAGCTGTGGCTGCCCCTGGATCCCTGGAAGTGTCCAAGGCCAGGTTGGACAGGGCTTGGAGCAACCTGGGCTAGTGGAAGGTGTCCCTGCCCATGGCAGGGGGTGGAACAGGATGAGCTTTACCATCCCTTCCAACCCAAGGCATTCCATTCCCTATCTGGGAGGGGGGTGCCTGCTCCATCCCCTGCCCGGGATGTTCCTGCATTTCTGTGCCCCTCTGGGTAATGGGGCTGGTGGCTGCTCTTGAGAGGAGGAGGCACAGTAGGTTTATATCCTGGTGAGGTTTTTTTTTAATAGCTTGAAATGTTTGAGATGAAAAATGCTGTGTTACCACAAGGCAGATCCGCGGGAGCAACGTCCTCCCGCTGCTCCTGTGGGTTTGACCTTCGAAGCTTTGAGCACCACGGGCTCACCTGGAGCCCCCCGTGCCCAGGGGTGGGTCAGGCTGCTGCCCGGGGTGGGGATGTGGCCCGGGGGACATCGGGGGGGTGGCAGGGCCCTCTGCCCCCCCCGGCTCCCCCGCACTCCTCGCGTGAGAGCCTCCCGAGCCGGCGGCCGTGCCGAACAGGTAGGGCAGGTATGGGAAGCGCCGAGGGCCCCGCGGAGCTCCTTCCCATTCCCACCTGGAGCCCTGATCAAACACCTCGACGGGCGGCCCGAGTGGGAGCCATGATGTAATCTTGGGAACCCAAAACAATCGGCCCTTTCATGGCAAGACGATAACAATCAAAACAGTATGTAAGGGCCTGCCATGCAAGAATACACATGCACATTATACACTGGAGGGAATTGAAAGCCGGAGTGAAAAGGGGCTTGTTAAGAATATGTAGCCTGCTTTCATAATCAGTTTGTAAAAGAATAGGCCCTTGAAAACAAGGGTTTAGGCTTATAGAAGGCTTTCTGTGCCTTGACCTTGCAAATATGCAGAGATGCCAACTTTTTTTTGAAAGTGAACTTGGAGTCTCCCAGCGTGGTGCCATAGCAGTTGGCAGGCGAGCTGGGGGTAGGAGGTCCGGCCCCGGTGCGTTCCCGGGGGGACACGGAGTCTTTCCATCGAGCTGGTCCTCGCTGGAGCTCCACCAGGATGTCACAGGTTTACCTTTTCTTCCTTAAAACTGCGGCCCAGGGCCCTGCTGCAGGGGAGGCTCGGCCGGGGCCGGGGCAGAGCCATCGCAGCACTGCTGGCTCTCTGCAGAGCTCACGTGGGGGTGACACGTGTCCTGGTGGTGTTTCTGTCCCCAGATTGAGGAGGTTGTGTCAGCACCCCCATTTTACAGATGGGGAAGCTGAGGCAGAGCTGGGAAAGGTGATGTGTCCAGTGCATGTTGGCTCCCTGTCCTTGACACCTGAGTCCATTGTCCCCAAGGGAAGAGACACCCAAGTGACATTCCCGTGCTGGCCAGGGTGCTGGTGGCAGAGCCACTAACGGGACACGCGCATTCCCAGGCAGAGTCTGGTGTGGTTTCCTTTGGAATGTGCTTCCTTTGGACCAACTCATGTTTGTAGGTTGGGGATGAGCCACAGGTTGTCCTCCTTGTCCAGCTGGACACAGGTGACCCATCCACAGAATCCCAGAACCTTTAAGGTTGGAAAAGACCTCCAAAATCATGGAGTCCAATCTGTGCCCGATTCCCACCTTGTCCCCCAACCCAGAGCACTGAGTGCCCTGTCCTCGAACACCTCCAGGGATGGGGACTCCACCACCTCCCTGGGCAGAAATCCGACCAGATGGGATCTGCTTCTACCACCTCTCTCCCAGTTATCCCCCACCTTCTTCCCTTTAAAGACCCTAAACTTTCCATCCCAAGCATTGTCCCTCTGGCTGCGTTGGCTCATCCCCCCGTTTCCATCTCCTCCGTGTCCCCACCTCCCCGTGGGCACCCCGAGCTTGGGCTCCCCTGGGCCGGGCTGCTCCGGCTCTGTCTCGGTGCTGGTGTTTTACAATGTATTCCTTTGCAGTCGGGGGAAGCCTTCCAAGAATCCCCACCTATTTCCGTCATAAGGCGCCTTTGTTCCCCTCGCACACAATGCAGCTTTGATTCCGTCCCTTCCTGGCGCCCGCGTTGCCGTCAGCCCCATGCGGGAGAAGGTGTGAGTTGTGCACGGCTCGGCGGCCAAGAGGGACAGGAATGTCCCTTGGGATGGTTTTGTTCCAAAGGGAGTGCTCCTCTCCTTTGCCCCAGCACCCGGACCCCTCCCGGGACGCAAACAGAGGCGGCCCCCCAGGTTCCCCCCGCGCGGCGAAGCGAGGCCGAGCAAACAGCCGGGCTTAGGTGTTCCTGGCCTCGTGGTGTCACGGAGTGCTCCTCATCCTGATGGGATTAGTGTCCCTGGGAAGGGCTCAGAAGGCCCCAAAGTCCAAGCAATGTTCAGGCAGAGCTGTGGCGGGGAGGAAGCGTTGGATGGTCACAGGGGAGTGCGGTCTGGGTGAGCAGGAGACCATGGTGGGGACGTGGAGTGACTGGAGGCCAGGAGATGTCATGGGGATCTTCTCAGCCTGGTCCTTTCTGCCCCACAGACATCCCAAGAAACTCCTCGTGCAGGGACACTTGTGGGTGTCTGGGTCTCTGGTGGCCTTTGTCTCTGGCCACGTCCCACACTGAAGCTGCCCTGGCTGCCAGTGCCCATGCAGTGGGCATTTCCTGGGAAAACAGTTAAAATCCTGACCTGGGATGGGGCATTCATGGCTGCCTCCCTGATGAGGGCTGGGGGGCATGGGTGGCCTGGCCCCAGTGGGTCCCTGTTGGTGCTGAGCACACCAGAACCCGTTTGCCATGGGGTGTGAGTGCCGTGGCATGTGGCACAGTGGGCACTGCAGCCCCTGGCTTGCCGTGCCACCTGCAGCCCTGCTCCCATCCCCATCCCCATCCCTGGGCATCTGGCACTGATCTGGAGATGCCCCAGTCTGTAGGGCCGGGGCTGGTTCTTAGGGGAGCCCTGATGGGCTGTGCCAGGGGCATGTGGGAAGGAAAGGAGGAAAAGAGCAGGGACAAACCCACCTGGGACAAACCCACCTGATGGGCTTCTCCTGGATCTTCCCCCAGGTTCCATCCCCTTCCTCCTGCCCCTCGGGGCTGCTGCAGGGCCGGGGGTCAGCGTGGGGTTCCCTCCTCCCGGTGGGGGCGAGGGGGGGACTCTCCACCCTTCCCATACAGACCCCTCCATTCACACCTCCCTCTCCCACCCCATTAATTTGTTGTGGTCGGGGCCAGTAAAAGCTGCTTTGTGCGAAGGCGAGGGAAGGAGGAAAAAAAGCCCAGGGCACAGACAGCGGCCCCAGTGTTTTCCAACAGGGATGGTTTTCCCCCTCCGTCCTCCCTCTCTTTCCCTTGAATAATGTTTTTGATTGTAATAGCCTGTCCTGGTTAGGGAAACCCGCAGCCTCTCCCCCTTCCCCTCCCCTCTTCTGTAAACCCTGGTAGAAGTTTAAACAACCCAGAGAGATTTTTCTCACCAGTCTTATTTTACTAATAGGAAACAAGTGTTTGAGGCAGCAAAAGGGAGCTTGGAGCTGCTGGCAGAGGAAGGGCTGACCTCGGGGAGAGGCACTGGGCTCCTGCCTCGAGCTGTGGCTGGGGCAGGTCCCAGCCCAGCCCCTCACTGCTGCAGCTTTGAGCCCCCCAGGATGGTCCCTCTCTTGGTGTCCCCCCAGGACAGGCCATGGCCAGTGCCACCAACACACACCAGTGGAGACATGATGGAGAAAATCTGCCCATGGCAGGGGGTGGAACAAGATGGGCTTTAAGGCCCCTTCCGACCCAAACCATTCCATGATTCCATGACTGATGGACAGTCCAGCTCTCCCCTCCACCTGGTTTTTCACTTCCATGGAATCCTTACTTGTGTCTCTTTGTCCCTGTCTCCCAGCAGCCTTTCCCAGGCTGTGCCTTCCATCTAACATATATATATATATATAATTGTGCTTTTTCTGTGTGGTAGGAACTTAGCCATTGGGATTGGGATCCAGAATTTCCCGGAGGGCCTGGCTGTCAGCCTGCCTTTGCGAGGGGCTGGATTTTCCACGTGGAAAGCGTTCTGGTAAGCTGAGCTCCTCTTCTCCCAGGGGAACAAGAGCCCTCCACCAGCACCTCCTGCCCATTGGTTTCCTCCCCTGTCTGTTGTGTTGCTCCATCATGGAACTGCCCTTGGAATGGGTTTGCTCCAGACCTGCTGGGTCAGCTCCTGAAATCACGGGGAGCTGGTGCTGGGAGTGCTGCTGGTTTCCTGTGCTCAGGAAGTGTGGTGAGCTCTGCCCTGCTCCCTCCACACTGCCTGAACTCAGATCCAAGCCCTCAGCTCCCTGGGGATGCATCCATGATCCTGACAGGTCACCACATCCCGCTTCAGTACCTGCTGTGACCGCCCAGATCCTGCACTAAATACTTTTTTTTAAAATTTTTGTTTTATTTTATTTTTCTCTCCCTTCACTCCAGGTTGGATTTCAAACCCAGCCTTTTCCCTTTTCCCTGAGGTGAAAAAGCCCAGGGCATGAACCCTGGGAGTGCAGGGCTGTGTTCACCTGGCTGGGTGATGGATGGGAGGGCAGGGGGAGGCTCCGAAACTGCTCCTGCCAAAGCTTTGTTTAATTTTCCTCCCACCCACCCCCGCAAGCGGGTGCTGGGACTTGCACCAGGATTGCTGCTGCTGGGAAGGGAGTTCCCATGGTCCAGAGAGTCCTAGGAGGAAAGAAAACGAGCGGGAAGAACATGATTTTATCCTGGTTGAGGCTGTGGCCAGATGTGGATTCACAACCTCAGCTCTTTGGGATTGAGTTATGGTGGTTGGAAATATTTCCTCTCTGACCCATCCCTGCCTGGGAGCTGGATCCCCAAATCCCACAATGCTGCTGGGGGGAGGAATTGGGCCATGCCTGAATTCCACTCCTGGAAAATTCAGCTGGGTTAGGTCAAATCATTGCCTGTTTAAAATCATCCAGGTGACTTGGCGTGGCGTGGCCAGTGTCCCACCCCCTGGGCCACGGTGGCACTGGGGAATGGGGGATGGGGGTGCAGTGGGGATGGGGAGGTGTGAGCCCCGTCATCCCATGGGGATGGCTGTGCCACCCCTCTCTGCAGGCTCCCAGGGGCTCTCAGTGGGGGTGTTTGGCAGGTACGGGCAGCTGAGCGGGATGGTGGAGCCCTTGGCCGGCGTGTTCGGAGCCGTCGCCGTGGTGGTGGCAGAGCCTCTCCTGCCCTACGCCCTGGGCTTCGCCGCCGGGGCCATGGTCTACGTGGTGATGGACGACATCATTCCCGAGGCACAGACCAGGTGAGGCCCCTGCAGACACCGTTACAGGCAGGGAGACCCGGGGGGAAGCACAGAGGGCTCCGGAACATCCCTTCCCTCGCCCGGGGCAGAGACACGCGGCGCTTCCCTCCTCCCAGCCGCCATTCCCGGCTCCTCGGAGCTCACCTCTCCCCTCTCTCCCTGCAGTGGCAATGGGAAGCTGGCATCCTGGACCTCCATCCTGGGCTTTGTGGTGATGATGTCCCTGGACGTTGGGCTCGGGTAGGGCAGTGCTGCAATCCCAGGAGAAGAATTCAGAGCCGCGCGCGCGGGTTCGGAGCCGGGCGCGCGTCATCCTCCGGACTGGTTTTGTACATATCTTTCTGGGATCTGGTTTGGTGTTGATTTCCTATAATTTTATATCTCTCTCCCCCAATGTCACGTTGATGGTTTTCAAAGCACAAATACGGGTGGTTCCTCCCAGATCCCGCTTTCCTTTCGCCACCAGTTTTGCTTTTCCTCTCGGGGGGGTCGTTGGACCACGCTGGGCTGGTTCCTCCGAGTCAGGTCACTCGGGGATTTTGATCATCTTTGCTCTGTAGAAGGTTAGAAATTCTCTGTCCTCTGTTGAAGCTGGTCTGTGGTTAAGCACTGAGGCATTGGAATGGAGTAAACCCCTTAGGGAGTCTCGAATTCCACCCTTTTTTTGGGAAGGCAGGTGGAAGGCGTTAGGGCTGCGATCACACACACAACATATCGCAGGACTGCAGGTCTCCCGTGTCCTGCTGGTCCTTGGGAATGCTTCAGGGAATTTGTTTTGATGGATGCAAATAGTCCAGGCAAATAAAAATGAATTTTCTTGGGATCTCTTCAAGGGGGAAATGTCATTTTTTTTTTCCTAAATTTATCTAAGTGAGGCACTGTTCTGATGAGTCATGTGCAGTGTTCCAGGGTTTTCAGGAAAAAAAAACAAACAGGAAAGAAGAATTTTAGTGTTTCCCAGCATGTACTCTTTGACAAGGCAAGGTGTGCTCCTCCACACTGTCGCTGATGTGCTGCCTGATGCCGGATACAATTCCACATGGACCTGTGTTTGGCCTTCCTGAGGGATTGCTGGTTCTGGTGGGCCATAACTCCCTGAAGAACCAAGGAAAGGTTTGGTGGTGATGGTCCTGGTCACACTTCACCTGCAGAAGAGCCAAGTCAGCACCTGAGTGTGCTGGGAGCCCTCGTCTTCCTGAGCAGCGTCAGGATGAATTCATTCCTCAGGATGAATTAATCATCCCACCTGAAGAGCCAGAAACGTGCAACAACGTGGATCCTGCCTCTTCACCTGGCGCTTTCCAAGCATCTCTTGTGGAATGGCTCTTCCTGAGCAGGCAGGATTGATCCCTTCCAGGCTGAGGAGTGAATCCTGCCCATCCCTGTGCCCGGCACACGCTCGGGTGAGGAGGGAATCGCCACAGTTGGAAGGATGCTGCAAATCCCAGCTCCCCCTCGCCAGGGATGCCTCAATCTTCAGCACAAAGGGCTTCCTTAGACTGGATAACTGGATCACCTGGCTGCCTCCTGCTGCTCAGTCCCTCTGGAAGTGGTGCTGGGATGTCATGGATCACCTGCTGGAGGGGCAGCCAGAGGGAACAGGCTTGAATGAATTAAGCTGGAGTTGTGCATTTTCATTTGGTTCTTTCTTTTTTGGTTGGATTTAATTTCTGCTTCATTTGTGGATCACTCTGGATGATACAAAACTACTCTTTGCCGATGGATTTGACCTTTCAACTGTGATTGGTTTCAATAAATGGGAAATTGAGAGTTTGCACTGATTCGTTTTACTGCTGTAAAACCGTAGCTTTGCTGCTTCTCCCTCTGTTCTGCTGTGTTTCCTTTCTCCAGCTTAATTGTTCCTGGCTTGTCCAAGGTCCTGCCTCTTGGCCAGGAAGGCAGCTGCTTTGGGGATGAAAAAAAAAAGGAGAAAAAGCCAAGGAAAGGCAGTTTTGCAGTGCCTCATCCAGACAGCGTGTGTTCCTGGGGACCACTGGGCTGCCCAGGTGAGCCAGGTATGTCCAGGCAGGGGGGAAATTGGGGATTGTGACCCTCAGTGGGAAAAGAAAGAGGTGTCAGGACCCTTTTTTTTAAAAGCAGCAGGTGTTTTCTGTCCCTGCCATCCTGGGTTGGAGAGGGAATGGACCTGGCACAGCTGGGAATCAGAGTGTCCTTCCCAGTGCCACCAGTGGCCAGGCTGCACCATCTCCCACTGCTCTTCACCTGCTTTCCAGACACACTAGAAGTGTCTGTAAAGCTTTTAGCCCTCTGTCTGCAGCCTTAAAAACCTTAAAATCCTCCGTGGTGTCCACGGGTCGGGATGGCTCCAGCCCGTCAGGGCTATTTTCTGGTTTGATTCCTGGTGTGAGCTGGTACAAAACCCACATTATACAGTTAAAGGCAGCCTTGTAATCAGATTGCTGCGAGATAATATCGTGGAAAGCATTTAATCCTGCTTGGATGTAGCCAGCCCAGATGATGGTGATGCACATTGGAGCCGTGGGGAGCGAGTGGGGAGGGTGATGCAGAAAGCACGTAGGAAAATCCGTCTTTTCTGTTTGTCCCCTGGGGGGGAATGAAATTATCTCTCTGTTCCTTGGTGTGATTGAAAAGCTGGCGGGGGGCCAGGCCTGAAATTGCCCGTGGAAACAGTGAGTGTCAATGGAAAGGTGGAGTTTGGAGCAAAGGGAGTTATAAACAGCCAGCCAAGGCCTGCAGAATGGAGATGGGCTCTGATCCTTGGATGGAGGAGCTGGAATTGTCAAGAGATCAGGCTGGAGGGAAAACAGGAAAGTTGTCCCGTGGTTGGAGATCGTTTTTGAGGTCCTGGGGTGTGCTTGGCCTCAGCTCTGTGCTTGGATGAGTGTCAGGATGCAGCTGAGGGGCTGCTGTGGTCCCTCCCCAGCCCAGGCATTGGGATGCCACTGAGCCCCCATCCTCTGTCTCTGCCTCTGGAAAATGGGGAGAACCCCTGGCCCACAGCACCCATGCTCATGGTGAGCACAGAGGGGGGGGTTTCCCTCTCTGTCCATCCTTTTGATGGAAGGCAGTGAGCCTTTGGAGGGACACAGGGAGCCTGGACTGGTTTGCAATGTCCTCTGAGCCCCTTACAAGCATAATATCAAATTTTACTGGTGATTTCTCACCCCCCTACAATTTTTCAGTAAAATTCAAACCCTTTAAACTTATATTTCTTATAAATAATAAGAAATTTTTGCATTGGCTGGAGGAAAACTTAAACTGTGACTCTTCTCCATCTAAAAGCCTCAAACCCCAAAAGATAAAGAGTTTTTTCCAAGCATTCCCTGTAGGTCTTCTTGCAAGGGGGGGTTAAAACCCACCCAAGCCCCCCCAAGGTGAGTTGGTGGCCTCCTTTTCTTGTGTTTTTTTTTTAGTTTCAGAGAACCATGGAGATGATGTCTGGGAGCAGGATGGGCTCAGTGCCAGATGGAGCTGGTGAGGAGGAGGTGGAAGAATCCACAGGGAACTTCTCTGCAACCAGGAGAGCTGCCCAAAGGTGAGCCTTGGGCTGGGCTTAGAACTAAGTGGAGGTTGGAGAGGCTGCTGATAGCTCAGAGCATGGCACTGTCCCTGTGTTTGCCCAGGGATTAGGGCTCTGGAGAGGGGATTACGTGTGGTGGTGAGTGTGTGGTGCAGAGCTCTGGGCTTCTCCCTCCCGGGATGTGGCTGGTGGCCTGAAGGTGAAGGAGAGTGGGTTTAGAGGGGATGTTGGGAAGAAATTCCACCCTGTGAGGGTGGTGGGGCCCTGGCACAGGTTGCCCAGAGAAGCTGTGGCTGCCCCTGGATCCCTGGAAGTGTCCAAGGTCAGGTTGGAGCAACCTGGGCTGGTGGAAGGTGTCCCTGCCCATGGGGTGGGAATGAGATGAGCTTTAAGGTCCCCTCCAACCCAAACCATTCCATGATTCTGTGATTCTCTGATCCATCCCACCTGGGATGCAGCTTGTCCATCCTGACTGGAGCAGTGGTGCAAGGAGAAAGCCTGTCCCCTTTGCTCCAGGCCAATCCCACCTCACTCCCTGCTCCCATGCAATGCCAGGCAGCTCCCGCTGGTTGCTCGGGTGGCACGTGGCAGGCATGGAGATTGGCACCATGGCACAGCACCTGGTCAGATGCTGCTCTTCTCTCCCCATCAGCTCCTTCCAGCCTGGCTTGGCTCGCTCCCAGCTGGAATAGGCATGGAAAAGGCCGTGGGTATGGTTGTGCATCCGGGGCAGGGAAACTTCCTCCCGAGGGGCAGCAAAGGGGCAACTCCATCTCTGCTCTGTGTGACCAGTGACAGACCCCGAGGGAAGGGCTGGAGCTGTGTCAGGGAGGGTCAGGTTGGATCTCAGGAGAAGGTTCTTCCCCCAGAGGCTGGTTGGGCACTGACCAGGCTCCCCAGGGCAGTGGGCACAGCCCCAAGGCTGCCAGAGCTCCAGGAGGGTTTGGACAACACTCTCAGGGACGGGGGGGGGATTGCTGGGGTGTCTGTGCATGGCCAGGGTTGGACTGGACGATCCCTGTGGATCCAGCTGAGGATATTCCCTGGTTCTGTGATGATTCCCCGGGAGCCCAGCCTCCCCACCCCGCCGTGCCGTGAGTCAGGGCGCAGGAATGGGCTCTCCGGGGGTGCCGGGCGCTCGCCAGCCCGTGCCGGGTGCCGGGGGAGGCAAAGACGGCTGCGGTTTGCAGGGTTTGCAGGGCTGGGCGGGGACAGAAAACCCCAAGCGAGGGCTTTGCACGCAAAGGAACAATAATCCCATTATGAGGCCCCACGGCGGCGTCAGAGCAAACACGGCGCGGAGCGGGAGATGCGCGCCCGGGGTGGATCGTGGCACCTGAGTCACTGCTTATAAAGGGATGGATTTCACCTCCCTCCCCTCCCCTTAGGAAAGAAACAATTCAGACCTGGAGACAGAATGGCTTCTATCCTTTGTGCACGGGCTTTGTTGTCCTTGGCAGCCGGGCAGGGATCACAGCCGAGGTGCTCGTGCGCTCGCCCGCGGGCTCTGGCTCCACGGCCAACCCGGGCTCCTCTGCCCACTCCCAGCTCACCTGGGTGCCCCAATCCCATCGGGCTGGCCCTGCAGGGGACACTCTGCCTTGCTTCAGTCCCAGTGTGGACCCCCCACCACCTCAGGGACAAGCCTGGGTTTGGGAGAGTGGAGGGAGGACAAGAAATTTCAGCTCCGGGTGTCCTTTGCCCAGGGCAGATATTGTGGGGTTCTGGAGGAGATTTCACAGACACCCAGAATGGTTTGGGTTGGAAGGGACCTTAAAGCTCATCTCACTCCACCCCCCTGCCGTGGGCAGGGACACCTTCCACCAGCCCAGGTTGCTCCAAGCCCCATCCAACCTGGCCTTGGACACTTCCAGGGATCCAGGGGCAGCCACAGCTTCTCTGGGCAACCTGTGCCAGGGCCTCCCCACCCTCACAGGGAGGAATTTCTTTCCAATATCCCATCTAACCCTGCCCTCTGGCAGTGGGAAGCCATTCCCAGCTGTCCTGTCCCTCCAGGCCCTCATCTGAAGTCCCTCTCCAGCTCTCTTGGAGCCCCTTTAGGGGGAAAGGTTGGAGCCTTCTCCAGACTGAACAACCCCAGCTTCTAATTTAATACAATCTATTTTTCAGGTATTTAAGTTGCACTCTCTAAGTGAGTGTATTTAGTCTTGCATGGTCAGCCAGCCCTAGAAAAGCTACGTGCTTGTGTCTGTCCTGGGTTCCTGGGACTGCAGCTCATGGGTGAGCTCCTGGTTGCCTTTGTCCTGGTTTTACTTAAAATACTTAATTTTCACTGATCAGCATCTGGGTGGTGGCTGTGGAAAGGTTCCTCTCTGCCATCTCAGAGGGATGTTCTCCACGTGGTTCCTTGGGTGTTGTGTGAGGTGGGAAAAGTCAAAGGAAGTCAAAGAGTCAAAAGTCAATCCAGAGGGTTGTTCCTAATGGGAAAAGAAGGCAAATTACACACCGAGGGATCTGCAGTTTGCACAGCTCCCATCTTAGTGCCTCTTTTGCTGTTTTAAGGCTTTTACAGGGTGAGGGTTTGTGCAAGAACAGGGAGAAAATATTTTCAGTATGTCCTTGGTTGGGATTTCTGGGAAATGTTTTTGTGCCTTATAATCCTATGAGGGGGATCTCGGGAGCAGGAAACTGAGCCTGAAGGTTTATTTTAATATAATCTTACAAAATGCTGATGATAACTAAAAAGCTTTTGTGTCCAGAGCTGGTCTGTGTGGGGAATTGTTTAAATCTTTCTCTGGCTGTTGCCTTCCCGTGTTCTTACAGGAACAAGGAAAGTGTTCCCAGCCCGACACACGCTTGCTCTCAGCTCGTCCCGCACGATCCCTCTGCTGAGTCTGGAGCAGAAACAACCCCACAGCTCCAGAGCCCGTGTGGAATCAGGAGGGAAGAGAACAGCCTGGATCTGCTTTCCTTTTACTGCAAAATAATTTCCCTGCCATAAAATCACCAGTGAGAGCCAAGGGAAGATTAGGTCATAGGGAAAAACGCGGGCTGGGGAACAATGGAGGGAGGTGCTGGTAACGGCCGGGGTGGGGGACACCCCACGGCCTGGGGCTTCCCCAGGGACCCCCCTCTGCTGGGAAACCCCCTCTGCCAGGATCCCCCCTCTGCCAGGATCCCACCTCCACTGGGACCTCCACCTGTGCCAATACCCCAATTCCATCAGGAGCCCCATCTCCTCCAGGACCCCACACCCACTGGGACCCCCCCCACCCACTGGGACCCCCACCTCCTCCAGGACCCCAACTCCCTTGGGACCCCCAGCACTGCTCCCCCAGCGCTGTGCAGGACAGACCAACACCATGAGCATTCCCAGCCCTTTTTATCTCCCTCTTTCCCAAGGTTTGAACTCCAGTGAGGGCTGGAGCATCCCCGTTTCTCCCAGCCTGGTGTTTTGGTCCGGGCTGGAAGCAGAGGCAGGTGTGGGGCTGGATTTCAAACACAAATCAGCATCTCACGACATGTTTTGTTTTTCTCCTTCCTTTCAGGACATCATTTATCCTGGCTCAGCTCTGCCAGTGGATGGACAAATCTGCTGGGGGATCTGCAGCTCCTTCCCCCTGAATCCAGCACTGCTGGTGTGTCCCTGGAGGTCAGAAAGCCCTGGGAATTTAGGGGGGATGTCTTAAATCAGGTCTTGGTGAAGATTGCACAAAATCCCTCCAGTGCCCTCGGTTCTGGGTGGGAAGGAAAACCCTTTGGAGACCAGGGAAATGAATCCCGGCTGCAAGGACCCCCGGGGGCCTCCCAAGTCATTAAACAAATTAAATTGTTTAGAAGAAGGAGGCCCAGGTGACTGGGTGTGAAACCCCCCTAGGCCTCGGTAATTGCTGTGCAAAGGCAGCACTGGTGGGTGGAAAGGAGACAAAGAGATTTTGGGGGATTTTTCCTCCCCTGGTGCAGCTCCAGCCCCGTTTGGCTTCGTGGGGCACTCGGGGACTGCTGTGCTGGGAGCAGGAGCCTGGGCTGGGATGCCTGATGGGATGCTCTGGTCCAGCAAGGGGCTGTGCTGTCCTTGTCCCCTGGGGTGGGGTGGGAGAGAGCTCCCCAGTCCTCCCCAGTGGGCTCCAGTTCTTTAAATGGACCTTGGCTCACAGTCCGTGGCCTCTGAGGCCGGTCCTGGCTCTCACTGCTCCAGAGAGCTAATGGAAATATTTAATTTTTTCCTTGTGTAAATGTTTTTCCCGTCTGAAAAGGTGAGCAGGGCCCACCTCCACACTGAACACCTGCATGGCTCCAGAGGGAAACACCAGCAACACCTCCCATGGCTACAGAGGGAAAACAGGGGAGGTGTTGCTGGGCCTTTCCTTTAGCCAAGGAAAGGGGCAGAACTCCTGAACTCTGCTGCCTCTCCATTCCCAGGGTTAGCTGTGCTCAGACAGGTCAGATACCTGAGCAGGTGAAGCATTAGTGTTTCCTTGGATGCTCTGGAGCTGCAGGAGGGACCAGGAGCCTCCAGGGGCACAGGGACCCCCAGCTCTGGTGTTCCCAAGTCCTGTGTGCTCGGCACTGGCCGGGCAGTTCCTGCTGGAAATTCCTTTCTTGGGGATATCAACCCTCTAGGTCCTTTTAATTATTAATTGATCAGCACTTCTCAAATCAAGATATCTCATGATCCCAACAGGACACACCGACTTCTGTTCCAACACTGTGAGCTGGGAGGGGACGATGCCCCTTCCAGAGCCAAATGCTGAGGATTTCATAACAATTATTTCATTTTATTATTTAATACAGCCAGGACCAGCTCCGTGGGGCTGCTCAGCACCGTGTGCCTCAGCTTGGACACAGGCAGGCTGGGCTGAGGTGTTCCCATTTGGGATGGGGTGCAGTGGACCCCAGGGGTCTGTGCAGGGTCTGGGGCTGCCGTTGGCCCAGCGAGCGTGGAAAACGCTGCCGAGACCCAGCAAGGGGCTGAGATTCCTTCTGCAGTGGGGGTGGCTTCTCTCAGGTCCTTTCCCTTCCCTCCCCCTCTCCTTGAAGCTCTCCCAAACAAGTGCTGGTTTATTGCCCACCGTTTCCCAGCTGCACAAAGGCCGCCTTGTGCCGCCGAGCTCCAGATGTTTCACATCTTACAGAAACTCGGTCACAAGGTACCTGTTCCATGGAGCACCAGCTGACCTGGATGGGGAGAGAGCTGCCTCCCAGCCCTGGCTGGCAGATCCCAGCCCTGGGGAGGGCAGGAGGTACCTGGTGCACTGGCAGTCCCTGTTTGGGGGCAGGGGAGGGAGGGGGTGTCACACGTGGGGCAGGGTGGGAGGTGCTGCCTCAGCAGGAGCAGCTCCTGGGAGGAGGGTTGGAAGGGGTCACACCAGGGATTTTTTTCACAGAATCATGGAAATCACAGGATGGTTTGGATTGGGAGAGACCTTGAAGCTCATCCAGTTCCACTCCCTGCCACAGGCAGGGACACCTTCCACCAGCCCAGGTTGCTCCAACCTGGCCTTGGACACTTCCAGGGATGGGGCAGCCACAGCTTCTCTGGGCAACCTGTGCCAGGGCCTCCCCACCTCCCAGGGAAGAATTCCTTCCCAGTATCCCATCTAACCCTGCCTTCTGGCAGTGGGAGGCCCTTCCCTGTGTCCTGTCAGCCTTGTTGGCCTGGGGGTCAGGGGTCTGCAGGTCCAGGTGGTCCCCAGGGCTCTGGGACAGCCCTGGGTGTGCAGCTGCCCCCAGGCTCTGCTGAGGCTGCACAGGGATCCCTGTGTCCCTGCTCTCTCTGTGCTGCCACAGGGCTGGGCTCCTCCAGGAGAAGGTGATGCCAGGACTCTGCTGTCAGCTTGGGATGGATCCCGAGGGTTGTGGTCCTGCAGGAGAGCGATGTCCTGGCTCTGCTCCATCCCCACCCCATTCCTTTGACTGCAATCCCTTAATTGTTTCCAAAAAGCACATGACAAAAGGCAGGGAGATAATTACAGTCCCTTGCCCACCCCCCCACCCCCCCTTATCTCCAGGAGAGCATGTTGGGCAAACAGAAAACAGAGGATCAGTCCTGGCTCCTCAGAGCAGCTCTGGAGGGCAGGCAGGGCTGATTTACTGCCCTTGTTCACAGCTGTATTCAGCTTTTTATTACAACTCTAATTATCCCTCTCCATCAGGATCTCAGGGAGATGTCAGGTGGCACCAGACATTTCCTGTCCTGTGGGCTGAGGGCTGGCCAGGGAGGGCTCCTCGGCAGAGAAGGGACAGCGATGCTGCCTGGTGTCCCCTGGCATTTGGGGACAGTCTGGGGACACACTGGCTGTCAGCAGGCAGTGCCCGCCTGCCTTGCCATGGACCTGCCCTGCAGATGAGCCCATGAGCTCTACAGATCCCTGGCAGGAGGCTGGAGCCGGGTGGGCATCGGAGTCCTCTCCCAGGTAACAAGCAACAGGCTCCGGGGAACCGGCCTCGAGTTGTGCCAGGGGAGGTTTAGATTGGATATTGGGAAAAATTTCTTCATGGGAAGGGCTGTGCAGCCCTGGCACAGGCTGCCCAGGGCAGGGTGGAGTCCCCATTCCTGGAGGGATTTAGAAGGCGTGTGGCTGTGGCACCCGGGGACACGGGTGAGTGGCCCGTGGGGAGCGGTTGGCAGATGGGGAACAGTCGGACTTGAGGGTCTTAGGGGGCTTCTCTGACCTCAACTATTCTCTGATTCCTGGGGTGTCTTTCTCCCCAGAATCTGTGTGTGGGGAAGGTGAGGGATGAGGGCACAGGGTGCAGCCGCCCCTGGGGACGTGTTTTCTGTGGAGGGGGCACTGAAGGGGGTGATGGTGGCAGGGCAGCACTGGCACCACCTGGCCTGGGCAGAACCCGCCCCACTGCTCCAGAACCAGCACTGCTCCTCGGGGCTGGGAGGGGGAACCCAAGGAGGAGGCAGGAGAGCTCCCACCTCTCCTGCCAGGACACTTCACCCACCGGCTCTCCTGGCAGCAGGGAGGCCTCGGGAGTGGACTGACCCCCTGGAAAACGCTCCCCAGCCAAAGCAGCCCCTCATTCTCATGCAAAACGTGCCGGGAGGGTGTGGGGGGGAGGGAGGGAATGAATCCCTCCAGAGGGGAGCAGAGCCGGGCAACTTCGCGGGAATGAAGTGAAGTAATCCCTCCCCGGCACCCCGGGCACATAAAGCACCGCGGAACACAAGTGCCTCTCTGTCCCCTCTCTTTCTTCTCTTTCCCTTTAATAATCTTTCCCTTTTGTCCCCATACGTTTCCCCTCCGTGTCATTGTCCCCTCCTGCTCCCGTCGCCCATCACAGCCGGACCCTCTGCCTTGGAGGTGCTCCCGGTGCCACCTGTTTTTCCCACTTTATTTTCCAGGACACCTGATGTATTTATTTGCTTTGCTGGGGTTTTTTTTGGTTGTTTTTTTTTTTTTTTTCCCTTGCCTCTGGTTTAGGGTCTATTAAGTTTATTCCTCCTTCCCGTGCCCTGGGAGCCCCGGTTAATGAGTAACCATAGTGTGCTCGGAGGCAGCTGTCTCAGACAAACTGACGGAGACTTTTTTGGAGCTGCATAAGGGAACGTTTGTTCTGCAGCTTCTCAATAGATCCTTGTGCAGGAGGCAAGAAGTGTGGGGAGAGAAAGAAAGAGACACTAAATCACTGCCCTCCTCGAAAATCTCGCTGCGTGTGTGTGTGTGTTTTTATGCCTTTTTAGAATAGATGTTGGATGAGTCACCTTTTCAAGCTGAAATAATGAATTTATCTTCCCAGCGGAGCACACAATGTACTTTCTAACAGTGTTTTGGCTTTAAAGCTCTTTTTAAGTAACTTAAGGCTAAAACACACAGCCTATATGGACCCTGCCGTGGGGTTGGTGTTGCAGGAGTGGGGATTTCCTTTGTCCTTCTCCCAGTGTAGAGCAGATTTGGCTCTTGTGGGTCATAATTTTACCTGGTCCCTTCCTTCGCTTCTGTTTTATGGAGATTTTGGGGGTTTTATCTGACAGTTGCCCTCGGAGCTAAGGCTGTTTTGCCTTCCCTGGGGTGCCTGGCTGATGGGCTGGGCGAGTCCTGTGTCCCAGAGTCCTGGGTGACCTTGGCCATGGCATTTAAACCTCTTCCCTGCTCTGCTCATGTCACTGAGCAAACAGGTGACGGATGTGCCTTTTCTCATACCTGCCCTGGCTTTTTCCTCCCCACGTGCTGGGAAGTCCGTGGAGGGTGGAAGGGATGTTGGGAGCAGGCAGGGAGCTGAGGGAGCAGGTACCAAACTGCTCCTGGTTGTCTTGGGATGTCTCTCCCTCTCTCTGTGGCGCCGTAATTCTTTAGGTCCTTTGTTGTTCCCGTAATTCTTTGTCAGTCTTTGGGTGTCTCGTGGCAGGTGAGCCCCTCACAGGGGCTGTGGTGGGAGTGCAGGATGTGCCTGTGGGCTGGGGAGCCTCCCACTGAGCAGGCAATGTCCCCACGGGGCTCAGGTCACTGTCCCTGCTCCTGTCCCTGCAGACACACTCGGGCATTGGTGCTGTGCCCTCAGTGCTGTGCCCTCAGTGCTGTGCCCTCAGCCTGGCTCCGGGGTCCTGGGCAGCCCCTCTGACCCCTGGCATGGCTTGGGGAGCAGGTTGGGCATCTCCTGTCCATCTCATGACATCTCTCATGGAATCACAGAGTCACTGAGGTTGGAAAAGACCTCCAAGGTCATGGAGTCCAACCGTTGACTGAACACCCCCGTGCCAACTAAACCATATCACAAAGTGCCACATCTACTTGTGTTCTGAACACCTCCAGGGATGGTGAGTCCAGCACTTCCCTGGACAGCCTGTTCCAATGCTTGACCACTCTTGCAGTGAAGAAATTTTCCCCACTATCCAACCTGAACTGCCCCGGCACAACTTGTGGCTGTTTCCTCTTATCCTGTCCCTCGTTACCTGAGAGCAGAGCCCGACTCCCACCTCACCACAAGCTCCCTTCAGGGGGTTGTAGAGCTCAGACATCAGGAGCAGTGCTGGCAGTGAGATTCCTGCTCTGGCCCTGCCTGGGACAAACCCCTCTGTGTGCTGTGCCCCTGCACTGCCCGGCTGCCTTTGCACCCCGGAGCCCTCAGCCCCTGGGCACAGCAGCCTGTGGAGGGGCAGGAGTGTTTCCCAAGGCTTTGCCATCCCTGCAGCCTCTCAGCTTTGCTCCAGGTCCCTCTGAAGATGTTTCCCACTGCTCCTGCAGCTGGAGCAGCCCGTCCTTCCCAGGGCCCGGCCAGCACACGCCTGTGGTCCAGGCTGGGATCCAGGATGGGGCAAAAACTAAAAACACATAACCACACTTTTCCTCCTCTTTTACAAAACCTCAGCTTTTGGGTTTGGTGGTTGTTTTCTTTTTTAAATTTTGGGATTGGCTCAAGTTTTGGGAAAGGCTTCAGGCTGTTTGTGTTTTACCTGACACGCAGCTCCCCGTTCCCTGGAGCAACAGTTCTTTATTGGCTCCTGCAGGCACTTGGCACTCCCAGCACACGAAATGAAAAGCTTTTTGTTTCCATATTTCAATATATTTATATATATTTAACTGGTTTGGGGAGGGTATTTGCAGGTCAGAGGACTTTCAGAGGTTACTGTGCTGGCCAGGCCCTGGGAACAGCTGTCCTGTGGGAACTCATTCCCAGCTCACCCTTCCCTGATCTCTTTACTTTGCCAGTGCTGGTGCCCATCAATCACTAAATGCTTCTTTTTTGTTGTTGTTGCTTTTGGTAAAAATCAACAGCAAGTTGCAGGGTGAAGTTATAGATGTGCCACTCCTGAGCTGGTGTGGTAAAAGCAACACGACGTGGGGCCGTGACCCCAACTGTGCTCCCCCAGGGGTGTCTGTACCAGCACAGCTTTCACAGGAATGAGCAGTTTTCCTGCTCCCCCCTCCCTGTGCTGCTGTGGGTCAGAGCAGGGCTCCCATGGCTTCCCAGTGCTTTCCCTGTTTGCCTGGAGGAGCCAGTTCTTCCTCACTGACCAATTCTGGCCACCGGGAATTCCGTGTCTCAAGGATATTCTCCTGGAGGAGAACCAGTGCCTGTCCATCCTGCTGGTCTCTCAACCAGCTGTGACACGGAGCCCCAGAGCCAGCCCTGGAGCAAGGAGCAGAACTTCCTTCTCCAGCAAAACCCTCTTCCCTCTCCATTTGCCGTTGCACTGAGGATTTCCTCTCCTGAAAAGCTTTCACAGAGCTCAGAGCCAGCAGACCCAGTGGCCACAGTCCTGCCCCATGTTGGACTTGATATTTAAAGGTTGGGTTTGATGATCCTGGAGGTGTTTTCCAACCTTAGTGATCCCGTGATTCTGTGTTCAGCAGCCCTTGGACCAAACCCCCCTCTCCTCCTCTCCATGGAGCGCTGCAGGTCCCTGCCCCCGTGGGATAAAGGATGCTTTCAGCTGCTCCAGCTGGATCTGTTGGGAAACCACTGATTTTCCACGCCTTGGAAACATCTGGTTGACATTCTGACATCCACAGGCTCTTGTGTAATTGCCCCTGTTCCCTGATCCACACACATTTTATCTTGCTTTATGGGCAATCCTGCCCCCTCCCTGCCCACACCTCCCAGCTCAGGCTCCTCATTAAAACTTGGTGCTTTTTCCTCTGGCTCGGGTCTCCCCTCCCCGTCTCAGCGGTGGCTGAGGAATGTGAGACAGGAATGCTGTCCTCTCACAAGGAGCTGGGAAGGGGGGGCACGACTATCACCTAAAAACAATGTCTGTTTGCATTTTCAGTGTCTGGGTGTGCAGAGCAGCCACTGCTGCCTCACCTGGCACCAGCACAGCATCTCCAACACCTTCCACCACCACGTCATGGGCTTGCAAAACCAGGGCTGGGAGCATCCCATAAATCAATGTCAGGCTCTTCTGGGAAGGATAAGTGCAGCTTTCCATTGCAATTCCTGCCTCAGACCAGTCTCGGAGCTGCCAATTTTGGTGCTGGTACAGAGCATTTTTATGGTTTGGGTTGGAAGGGACCTTCAAACTCATCTCTTTCCACATCCTTGCCATGGGCAGGGACACCTTTCACTCTCCCAGGTTGCTCCAAGCCCTGTCCAACCTGGCCTTGGACACTTCCAGGGATGGGGCAAAATAAGCTCCATCATTTTACTGACAGGTGAGAAAAGGGAGGGAAAGAGAGCAGCCAAATTTCTGTGCTTGAATAAAACCAGTGGAGCTCCCAGAGGCTGGAATCAGGACTTTCCCTGCCCCTTCCCAACAGGGAAGGATTGTCAGACAGACAGTGCTTCACCCTCTTGGGCCCTGAAGCTGCAGAGACTTGTGCTGGGCTGGCACCAGCGGGTGCCCGTGGGATGGTGAATCCCATGGGAGCAGCACTTGGAGCCCTGCTCCTTCACATGGGCATCACCCCACCAGCCAAGGGACAGGGATGGGGCAGGGTGGCTTGGGGGGACACACAGGGAGTGCAGCAGAGCCCCCCCAGTGCATTCCCCCAGCTCAGCTCTTCACTGCGAGTTGTGTTCTGGCTCTTGCCAAACAGGTTTTAATTTCCAGAATGTGGGTATGAAAAAGCAGCACAACCCCCTCCTGCACAGCACTGAAATATGGCTTTTTTTTTCTTTTTAATATACCATAAACGATGACCTTTTCCCTCCTTAAGCAGGCAGCCAACACAAGCACAACAATGTGATTTGTGCAGCTTTTCAGTTGCGGTTTCTTCAAGAAATTCATCTGGTCTCGAAGCAATTAAGGGAAGGGAAGCATTTCCACTCCGGCTTCGGGCCCTGAAAACCTGCCAGGAGGGTTTTTTTCCTTCCCCTCCACTTTCCCTCTTGCTGCCTCAGCCCCCCTCGCTCACTTGTCCTACAAAACCTCTGTGGTTTCACTTCATCAGCTCTTCTGAGCGAGGGAGGGCCAATCCTGACCCGGTGCAGGTGGGAAGATGCTGGATCCGTGTCCCTGTCCCTGTGCAGCTGGGGGGGTGGGACATTGCCCACCTGGAGCCAAGCCCAGCATCCAACTGGACGAGGGTTGTGCAGGATCTTCCCCCCCTGACCAGCACCTTCTGCACCCTCTGCCCTGCCACAGTCCAGTTGTCCCTGTGGCAGAGGGGCTGTGACTGCAGGGAGGGTCACGGGTGGCTGCCACTGTCCTTGTGCCTCATGTCCCCTTTAGGACATTTCCCAAAGCACGTGGGGTTCATGGAGCAGCAGGGAAACCTGTGGGACGAGACTCTGCCTGGACCGAGTGTGCTTGGGAGAACGGGCCTTAAATGAGCCCCTGAGTTAACAGCACGGTTAATTGCTCATTCATTCCACGGATGGGTTAATAATTAAGTTAAATTAATAATTGGGACAATAATTAAACTAAACAATAACCAATACACGGGACAATTGAAGCCCTCGGTCTCCGCGCTGAGGTTTTGGTGCGGTTACTCATTTACCGGCAGTTTAGGGGCCGGTTTGGCGTCGGACTGGCTGTGCCAGGGATGCGGCTCCCGGAGTCCCGGGAAAAACCGGGCTTTTCCAGGCAAAACCACCGGCTGTTCCCCCCCGGGATGGCACAGAGCAACGGGGTCCCGCTGAAGAGCGAAACCACCCCCAATCCTGCCCCCCACCACTCCCCCGGGTCGTCTCCCGCCCGCGCCCTCCCCTCCCCGCGCGGGCCGGACGGAGGGAGGGAGGGACAGACCGACGGAGGGAGGCGGCTCCGGGCCGGGGGGAGGAACTACAAGTCCCGTGAAGCCGCGCCGCCCGCCCGCCGCCCCGGGGCTATATAAGGGGGAATGGCCCGGCAGCCGCAGTCGGAGCATCCCCGGCCGCGGTGGAGCCGCTCCGGACCCGCATCCCGGGCTCCTGCACCGGCACCCCCGGGGGGATTCCCGATGGGAGTGGGGCCGTACCCGGCCCCCTGGAGCGCGATGTGGATTTGGGAAGGAGGATATGGAGCAGGAGGAGGAAGAGGAGGATGGTGCCGCTCCCGCGCCGGGGGACCCGCAGCCCCGGGGCTGTTCCGGCGGGACGCGGCTCGGAGGTGGATCTGGAGGCGGAGGTGGAGGTGGGTGCCCCGCTGGGCTCGGGGGGTCGGGCCGGGGTCGGCACGGGGCTCCTCCGCCCCGCACTTGCTCCTGCCGGTCCCGTTAAACGCGGGGCGGCCCCGGGGGCTGCGGGCGCGTCCCGGGGGTCCCGGCGCGGGGGGGCTCAGCTGGGGCGCTGCGGGGGCCCCCAGTGCCGGCCCCCGGTGTATCCCCTCCCGTACCATCGCCTTTGTGCCCCACCGGCTCCCGACCGTTCCCCCTTCCCGGGGGCGAGGGGCTCCGGCCGGGGGATGCTCCTCGTTCGGGGCCCGAGCGCGGGGGGGAGGCGGGAGCCGGTCCTGGGGAGCGGGGAGGGCTCCTCTTCCCTCCGGGGAAAACCGTGCGGCTGCTGTTTTGATTCGTCGGTTTTGGTGTTTTGTTTTTGGTTTGTTTGTTTATTTTTAACGGGGGTTTCGGGGTTTCTTTAGGGAAAAACACACGCGGCTTTTCCCTTCCCCTGCCGTGGGAATACCTCGCCCCGGGGCAGGTGCCCGGCCGGGATGATGGGCGATGTATAAAACCCCTCAAAACCCCCTCCCCTCCTCTGCTGGCGTCCGAGGGGTCTCCCCAGCCTCGGCGCTGGCCCGTGTGAGCCCGGGAGTGAGGGACACTCGATCGGGGCTGGTGATTCAGGGTATCTGTGATGCACAAGAGCACTTCTGTGTGAATTCTGGAAAAATATGAATGACTCCCTTATTTTGCTTGCTACAACAAAAAGACCACACCAGTCTAGACCTGCAACCAACAACACACACAGGAATTAGTGCTGTCTGCTCGCAGGGACCCGGCAGCAGGAGAACACCAGCCCTTGCAGATTTTGAGCCCACTGAGCCCTGCGCTGGGCCAGCGGTGCCTGTTTGGGGAAAGGATGTTTGAGGTTGCTTTGATATAAACAAGAGAAGCTTTTATTGCCCAGACATTGTTAGTGTTGCTCTTTGCTGGCTTGGAATGTGTTTCCTCTGAAGGGTTTGGAGGCTGCAGGAATTGCTCAGCTCTTGCTAATTGAGACATCTTTTTATAATCACGGTCACAGCTGGTGGGAGGGAAGTGGGGGGAAGAGGGCTGGTGACTCAGGCCTTGGGAAGAAGCTGCCTGGTGCTGTGAAGGGGAGATTCCAGCTTGGAGGCTGGAGCAGGGTTCACAAGGACACTGTCCTTCTCTGCTGTCAGGCAGGTGATGTTTTCAGGACATCAGCTTTTTAATTTCCCTGTAGAATTTGGCTGGAGGGAAAAAAAAAATCTTCCTGGGTCACCTCAATCCCTCCCACAGGTGTGGAGTTCAACATGTGTGGTGAGTTAAAGCCCCTGATGTGGGGAGACATTGTGGGGCAGAGGGGGCTGCAATGTTTTTGTGCTCTCCTTTTCAAAGGCTTTGCTGCAAAAAGAAGCAGATCTGCTGGGACTTGCTTTTTGTGAGAGTTTCCCAGATGCTTTCCCTGTTCAGGTGTCTCAAACAAAAGGTGGTCTGAGATGTGGCACCCTTCAAGCTTCACTTGATGAGCCAGTGCTAAACCCTTTCAGGGTGTTGTTGAAAGGCAGTGGGGTCACTCTGCAGCCCCTCTGACTGTGGGGGTATCAGTTTTGTGATGGGAAAAGGCTCCCAGCTGAAGTGTGAAGGTGCTTTGCAAGCGCAACGTGTATGAAGAGAAAGGCAACCCCATTTCTTGTGCTGGCAGGAGGAGGGGAAGTCGCTCCATGGCCGGGGGTGTTCCTGTCGTGGAGTGTCCCAGGGTGGGAGGGATGTTGCTCTGGGGAAGGCTGGGGTGGGGTGGGGGCAGCAGGCACTGGTGGCTCTCTCTGTGGGACTCAGGTGCTCTGGCAGATTCAGCTACAGGAGCTGGAGGTGCTGGTGCTGCAGGTGCTTCTCCTGCCCCAGGAACTGGGAGAGGAGTGTCCCTGCTCTGCCCCTGCTGAGCCAGGAAATCCATGCTGTCTGAGTTCAGAGCCTGCAGAGACAGGAGCCAGGGGGGCTCCCAAATGGGTTCAACCCACAGCTCTGGGAGGTTGTCAGGACCCAGTCTCGAGGCACTGACCTGGGGCTGCTCCTGGGCTGGTCCCCTTGGGAAAGGACCCCCCCCCAGAGCCCTCTGGAATGGCTGTGCTGGAGCTGTGGCCTGGGGAAGGTGGATTCACCCCTCCTGGGCTGGAAAAGCAGGGATACCCTAAGGCAGGCTGGGATAAGGGATGGTCACACTGTCACTGTTTGAGGACCAGCTGTAAATTAAAGTCCATGTAATGGGGGTTCAGTGGTGTCTGAACCAGACTCATCTCAGCTACACCTGCCTGGCTCGGGCTCAGTGTTACAGAGGACTTGGGGCATGTTGTGACCTGGGGCTGGGTCCTGACTGTTTTTGGGATGCTTCTGCCTGCAGTGAAGCACAGCTGTGCCATCTGGAAGCCCTGGCCTCCGACCTGGCTGGATTTTGGTGTGCATTCCTCTTGTGCCTGGTTACAAATATATTTGATCCAGTAGCATCACTCCTTGGTGACTTTTAGTAGCAGCTGGCTCAGATCTAGACAGTTGTGGACTCAAGTTCCTCTTTCTGTGGGTTCTTCTGTGCAAGAAGTGATCTCGGAGTGCCTTAAACTTTTGGAGATCAAACGTTTGGGGCCACACCCGCCGCCCTCCCTCCGGCTCCCTGAGCCCTGGACAACGGGGGGATAATGCCAGGAGCACAATGCAGCCTGCTGGGGGGCTTTTTGGCTTGTTTGAACTTTGAACAGAAAAGCAAAGCAACAAAAGAGAGGGCAAGAAAAGCCCAGGGCTCTGCCAGTTACCACAGCCCGGCCAGAAAGTTAGAACTGCATTACAAAGGGTGGCCTTGTTCAGAGGGGCTCATTTCATCAGAAAGATGTATTTAAAACAAAAACCAAGGGGCAAATGCGAGCAGAAAGCCCCCCGTGTTAGTATAAACACGGCATGAAAACACTTTTATTGCCTCCTATAACTCCCTAATAAATACTGTTCCTTTTTGATGAAAGCTCTTAACACGGGATTAGGGTTTACAGTGCGCTGCCTTATTAGTCCCTGGAGACAGAGCCCATGCTCAGTGTGGCTCTGTGTCCTGCTCTCAGCCTTCTCAGAGCTCCAGGGCTTCCCCCTTTCTTGCTTTTGGGTTTTTCCCCCTCAGTGGCAGCATGTGAACTGCAGGCAGTGCTCCCCTGGAGCAGCACCCGAGAGGAGGAGTGCAGGGAGTGTGGCCGGGGCAGTTGTTCTCACCTCGGGTTCATCTCTAGGTGTGATTCTCCCACACAGAGCTGATGAGGTGTGAGGGCCTCGGCCCCAGGGTTGTGCTGCACCCGTGCCCTAAGAAGGTAACATTTTTAAAATTCAATGGGCTCCTCTTTCTGCCAAGCCACAGATGTTTTTTGAGGGCTAAAACCTAAGCCTTTAAATAAATGTGTTTGATCCCTGGGTGGTTGTGCAGCTTTCCTGAAAAAAAAAAACCAAACCAAAACCAAAAAACCACCTCCCTCAGAATGGGTTTTGTATCAGGAGCAAATGTTGTCTAGTCAGGACTTTTATAAAGCTTATCCCTCTGAGATTTTATTCCTTTTTCTCCCTGGGAGGGATCAGAGCTGTCATCTGTCTTGTACGGCTGCAGGAAAACCTGCCCTGGTCTTGTCAAGGAGCAGAGATGACTGTGCTGAGTAAAGCTCAGCCTAAGGCAACCTTGAACCTCTCTGGCAACGTGACTTGATCACCAGGGCCAAAAGGGTTTTGCCTGGTACCACACAGAGCTCAGCCTGGCTTTGGAGGCTGCTCTGGACTCCCTGAGTGTGTCCTGTACGGGGTCAGATGGAGGAAGGTGCTCTGGGACCAGTGTCACATCACTCTGGGTGGCTGTGCCCTCACTGCTGTCATTGGGCTTTGCCTCAGCTCCTCTGCTGGTCCTTTAAACGGGGATTTCAGGCCAGGAGGTGCCAGAATGTTTGTTTGTGGTGCGTGGGCTCACCCTGGCAGGCAGGAGGTGCAGCGAAGGTCCCTTCAGGATCTGTAGGCTGGGTGATGAGGGTGTTTGTGCTGGGTGAGGTTCTCCCCTGCCCATCCTCGTTCCCTGCAGATGAGGTCAGTGCTGGCACTGGCACAGCTCCAGGTAGGGTGTCTCTGGAGGGACAGGAACCTGCTCCTGGTGTCTGGGACCTGGGCTGCCAGTGACACCAAGAGGCAGCTTGGTTCACTCTGGACCTGGATGGCCAGGGATGTAGTGAATTTGGGACTGAACTCTGGGAATTAAAGCTCACAGGAGCTTCTCTGCACTTCCAGACTGTGGAGAGCAGGTCCCCTCCCTGCTGGGGGTGTGGATGAGCTTTAGCAGGTTTCCCCATGGCCAGCACCGCTCTGGACTTGGTTCTGCATTTGTTTCCAGCGTTTCCTCAGCAAGTGGAAGTGAAGAGGGAATGAGGGAGCCTGTGGATGAGGTCCTCACACACCTCTGGAGTGACAGTGTGAGGAGCAGGGCTCACTGTGGGGTGGGTCAGTGTTGGCACCTGGGCTGGGGTAGCTCTGAGGTGCCAGAAATGCTGCAGTGCAGCCCAGGGGGGTGTGGGCAGGAGGGTCCTGCCTGGCTGGACATGAGGGTGGTGGGAGCTGGCACCAGTCACCCTGGCAGTGGGTGGGGTCTGGGGTGGTGCTGAGCTGGAGGTGAAGCTCAGCAGCCAAACTGCTTTGGTTTAACTCCTCTTTCTGCTCTGTGTAACACTGAGTGTGTGCAGAAAACCCTCCATCAGCTGGGGAGGGGGAGCCGCTCACCTGGAGCAGGCTGGCAGGGCTCTCTGCACCCCTGTTCTCCATGGATGTGCCATCCTCTCTCTGCATGGATTTGGTTGGTGTCTCCAGGGGACAGTTATTCCTGTGTCCCTGGCAGGGTGGGTGGTGGCATCCTGCTCCACCTGGTCCCTCAGTGGGTATTTGAGCCAGTGTTCCCGGGATAATCCCTTCTCTGAGCCTTATTCCTTCCAGGGCAGGAGGACCTGGAAGCAGAAGAAGGTGGTTCATGGAAGTGGCACCTGTGGGAGGGAGGAGAAGGATGAGGCACCCCCTGCTCGAGGGCCTGGGCAGTTCCTCAGTAAACTGGGCAGTGACCATCATCCAACCTCTCGGTGTGTCCCAGTGAACATGTCAGACCTCCCCAGCCCGGGGCTCGAGGGGGGAGGGAGGCAGAGCTTCCCAGCCCAGCGGACTGGATGGGAAATAATGATCCCCTTTCTAAAGCTTCTTCAATTGTTCCCGAAAATCCTTTTTAAAAGGAGGAGAGTTCCTTCCTTCCTTTCAGCTCCCGGTATCTTTAAGAATTCGCTCTATTGTGAGCCCAGGACAGAGACCCTTCTATGAGGGCTGCCCGGGCACTCCTCGGAGCCCCCCTCCCCGTGCCCCCTCCCACCCCAGCCCAACAAGCCCCCATTCTCCTCTGAAGAGGGTCCCTCTGTCTAACGCCAAGTAACTCTTAAGGGTAGCATTTATCCTCGGGCACTCAGCTCACAAAGAGTGCTGGAGTGTCAAATAAACTCACTCCAGCCCGCGAAGAGAAGAGGAAGAAAACACAAAACCCCCTTTATTTCCACCCCTGCAGGGAAACAAATACGGACTTTGTGCCGGGGAGCAGCGGCGCCCTAACGAGGCAGGGCAGGGGCTGTGCTCGTGTGCATCCCGGGGCACCGTGTGCCCGAGCACACGGGAGGGGCTCTGCAGGGCCCTGCCACGGGGCAGGACGTCCAAACCCTCCCCAGAAAGTGCTGGCCACCCGTGTGCCCGCCGCTCTCGGGGCAGAGGGGTCCCTGCTCCCTCTGCCAGCGTGTCCGTGACTTCCCTGGGTTTGGGATGCAGGGAGGAAGGTGCTGCTCCTGTCCTGGGCTCTCTGCTGGGATTGTCACCAAAGGGAAGGGACAGTCAGGGGTCTGTGCTTGGACACGTCTTCAGCAGATCCTCCAAGCCCCGGGGGGCTCAGCACTGCTGCAGGGGCTGGTTCCATCCGGAGGCTGCTGCAGGAGGGAATTCAGCTTGGGAATTGTCACCTTTCTGAGCCCTGTGGCTGTTTGCTGTGTTTGTCACTGCTGCCGTGTGGAGGAGACGTGGTGCCCTGCAAAGAAATCCCTGTCTCTCTTTTTGTGGATGGATTTAAATTGGAATCCTACGTGTCAGGAACCAGTGTGACCAGTACTGACCAACTGGGACAGTAACACCTGGGCAAGGGACTGGCCAGTGCTCTCTGCTCCCTGGGGATGTGGCCAGCAGCATGGCCAGTGCTCTCTGCTCAGCTGCAGCAAGAAAAATCTCACTTGCTCCTTCCTTTTGGCACAATCCTGACATTTTAATGCTGGATTTGGGAATATCTTGCAGTGTTGCTCTGTGGGATGTGCTCAGGTGCCCTGTGGCTGGCAGGAGAACAGGGGCTGGAGACAAGGGGCAGCTCTGGCTGTGCTGGAGTGACCGAGGTCAGTCCTAGTCCCTCATCCTGACGTTTGTTTCTCCGCAGGTTTTGGCATCTGCCGCTTCAGGAACGACAAATTCCATCGGCCACAACCGCCCTGGGACTGTCCTTGTGCCAGAAGTGAGGAGACCAGAGCCTGACCATGTGCAGGATTGGGACTTCTCCCCCTCCACCAACGGTCCCGAGCCAGGAGGATTTGCCTCTGGATGGTTCCTCTCCCCTGGGATCTCTGACATCATAAACCCTCCTGGACTGCCGTGGGTTTTGGATGCTCCCTTCTGTTTGGAGCTGGGAATGGCACAGCTGGGAGGCTGCAGCCCCTGCTCCTCTCCAGCTCCCGTGGATTACTGCTTTTGGCATCCCTGTGGTGGAACTGGCTTGGACGTGTGACGTCTCCCGATGGACAGATGTGGAAAAGCAGCAGTCACAGCCCCTCTTTTTCTGGGCTGCTCTGGGCATCGTGGCTCTGGAGGAGGAAGGAGTCCACGCACACGTGTAGGACAAATCCTGCTTTTAGGTGAGTCAGGAATATATTTTTTTCTTTTTTTTTTTTAAGCACTTTCCTGTGGGACTTCTGTAAAAATTATATTTTCCCTCACTTGAGAAAACAATGCCAAATGGAGTGACCTGCTGTAAGGGAATGTGGGAGCAGACAGGCTTGTTTCTGACAGCTGAGCTGCCTTCCCCTGCCTGTTCCCATCAGAGCAAGAACATTTTAGTACCATCTGAGCCTGAAATCCCTAATAAGAGTTTTCTTCCTGGAGTTTTATTGCTGAGTAATGAACAAAGGGGTTAAAGGCTGCAGCCCCTCAGCAGGTTTTCCCCTCTTTGCCTGGCAAGGGGAGCTCTGCTGCTTTTCCAGACTTTTGAGCCTGTGGAAGTCAGTGGTGGTGGCTCATGGGAGCCTTGTCAGGCTCACTGGGAACAACGTGTGGCTTGTCCTGAGGGTCCCGTGGGGCTCCTGGTGAATGCAGGGATGAGCTGAGAGGTTCCCTTTGGAGAGGAGGGTGGTGTAAACCTCCTTGTGCTGGAAAATCCCCTTTCCTGCTAGAAAGTGATGCCAGGGCTTCGGATTTTGAGGGGACTTGTGGTGGTGTTGACATCCTGGTGTGATGCTGGGAGAAGTGCCTGAGGGGCTGTTGGGAGCAGTTGGGATGTGTGAGGGTGAAACATGGGGGGTTCTGCTTGGCTGGGGAAGGAGGTGATGATCCCTGGGCCAGGGCAGGTGGATTTGCCCTCTGTGCTGCCCCTTGCCCAGTGGTGCTGTCCTGCCTTTCCCCTGGGTCTGGCCTGCAGTGACACTTGGCTTCTCTTGTCCCTGTGTGTTTTGGGGAGGACATTCCCCTCCAGTCCCTGTTCCCTGTGAAGGCTCTTATGACCCTTTGCTCTGAACTGGGGAGGGTCCAGCTGGGTTTTGGCACGTGGAGCAGAACTGACCCTTTAAACTGAGGAGGTGCTGTGTTTTGCCCTGCCCAAGCTGCTTTCTCAGGTGTGGGGTTTTTTTTTGTAGTGATCTTTCCTTTGTGAGAATGAGACTCAGAGATGTGAATAAAGGGGAAATTGCTGCTGGCAAAGACTTGGCTTTTAAAAATATATATCTGCTTTTGGTTAGGGCTCATCTGCTCTTGTTTGCTGGGCAGTCAGCCCAAGAAGGCTGATGCAGCCTGGCAGGGACGTGAGCTCTGTCCTGGTGTCTGTCTGGGAGCAGTGGGGCTGTGGAATGTCCTGCAGGAGCTGAGCAGGGACTGTGCCAGGGTGGGCACAGGGGCACAGGAGAGACCTTTGAGGCTGCTGTCCATTTTATTAAACACAAATCCAGGAGGATCTGGTGTTTGCTCTTGCCAGAGGTGGCTCTGCCAGCTGGGTGCTCTCGGGATGGATGGGGATGGAAAATCCAAACCTGAGGGGCTGACTGTGCTTCTGCACTGCAGACTCCCAGCTGTTGGAGCAGAGCCTGGATGTTCTGATTTCCTCCCCTTGTCTGTGTCTGACTGGTGCTGTTACAGCTGAGTCCCTTCCCAAACCCTTGGCATTGTGGTTTTTCCTCGATGATGATGTGAGTGTACCAAGTACTTGACTTCATTCCTTTCCAACATGAGGCTCTGGCTTCCTCTCCTGTCCCTGCCTGTGAAGTGCAGGCAGGAGGGATGAGTTTGTGCACATGACCCTGCTGGTAGTTCCACATTTTCGAGTGCTGAGCAACTTGTGCTGAGGCAAAGCAGAGACTTCTACCCTGAACTGCTGCTGTAAAGCAACCCAGAGCTGTTGGACTCCTCTGCAGCAGCTGCTGTGATCCGGGGCCAGGCTGGTACTTGGACTTGGGGTTTGGTTTTTGCATCTTTCCCTTTTGCTGAGAGATTCCCTGTGGTTGTTGGGAGCTGCATCATAGAACCATGGAATGGTTTGGGTTGGAAGGGACCTCAAAGCCCATCCAGTGCCACCCCTTGCCATGGGCAGGGTCACCTTCCAGCAGATCAGGTTGCTCCAAGCCCTGTCCAACCTAGTGGTGAAATCCTGCAGGAAGGATGAACTGCAGTCCAGCTGCAGAGATCCTCACCTGGAGCTGCAGGCACCAAAAGCTCTTTATCATGATCTTTAGCAACCCCTCGAAAAGCCTCTGGACTGAGAAATGTTCCTTATCTCAGGCTCTTTCTCACCTCTGCTCCCTGCAGATCAGTGCCCCTGCACACCCCAGAGCAGGATGTGTCCCGTACAACTGGCCCGAGGGACACTGCAGGGCAGCCCAGTGCTGCTGGGACAGCTGAGCTTGGGACCCAGGGAAACCCACTGGCAAACGGCCAGAATGCTTTAGGGACTGACCGGCCCTGCTCAGCCCTTTGCCCCGGGGCATCTCAGGGAACCACAGAACGGGTTGGGTGGAAAAGCTCTCCGAGGTCATTGAGTCCAGCCGCTCCTCCAGCACCGGCTGGTGCTGGTCCCCAAGCGCCACACGTCCCCCTTGGAAGGGCGGTTTCCCGTGGCCGCCCCCCTCGCCCAACTCAGTTTGGAGGGTGGGGAGGCACAACCTTTCCGAGAGCACCCGGGAGGGAGGGGACCCCCCTGGGCAAGGGGGTGCTGGATCCTGGCTGGGACTCGGGAGCACCTCCCGGCTGGGGGATGCCGGATCCCGGCCGGAGCTCGGGAGCACGCTCTGGGCGGGGGATGGGGTTGTGTCCCCCCGGGATGGGGTTGGATCCCCCGGGATGGGGTTGGATCCCCCGGGATGGGGTTGCGTCCCCCCGGGATGGGGTTGCGTCCCCCCGGGATGGGGTTGCGTCCCCCCGGGATGGGGTTGGATCCCCCGGGATGGGGTCGGATCCCCCGGGATCGCTCCCGGGATCGCGCTGACCCCCAGCGGCGGCCCGGGGCAGGGCCGGCAGTACCGGGCGGGGCCCGCAGAGGGCGCGCGGGGGCAGCGCCGGGATCGGGATCCCGCGGGATCCTATGGAATGGGATGGAATGGGATGGGATGGGATGGGATGGTTTGAGTGGGGAGGGACTTAAAGCTCACCTTCCACTAAGACCAGGTTGCTCCAAGCCCCGTCCAACCTGGCCTTGGACACTTCCAGGGATCCAGGGGCAGCCACAGCTTCTCTGGGAATTCCATTCCAGCCCCTCCCCACCCTCCCAGGGAGGAATTCCTTCCCAATATCCCATCTAACCCTGCCCTCTGGCGGTGGGAAGCCATTCCCCTTGTCCTGTCACTCAATCCCTTGTCCCAAGTCCCTCTCCAGCTCTCCTGGAGCTCCTTTAGGCCCTGGAAGGGACTCTCCGGTCTCCCCGGAGCCTTTTCTTCTCCAGGCTGAACCCCCCCAGCTCTCCCTGCCCGTCTCCAGAGCAGAGCTGCTCCAGCCCTCTGCTCCCTGAGCTGAAAAGGTTGGGGAGAAAGGTGTGGAGAAACCCACGGGGCAACCCGTATCCCTGGTGAAACAGGGCAGGGCTGCTCCAGCACCAGGCGGGGGAGGTGGAATACAGGGGGAAAACAATGAAATCGGTGTTCACCGTGTAAAAAATCGCGGGGGGGGGAGGTTGTCGGTGGCTTCTCGGCGAACCGACGGGGCGGGCGCTGCCCCGAGCGCGGGTCCCGCGGCCGCTGGATGGCAGCGGAGCTCCGCGGCATTCCCGCTCCTCGGCATTCCCGCTCCATCCCCCGCTCCGCTTCGCCGGTGGCTTTCACCGCCCGCCCAGAGCGGCCGGGCTGGGGGACGGGGATCCGAACCCCCCGGGAATGGGTGCTGCTGTCGCGTAAAGGGCAATTCCCGACCTCCTGGGCTGCTCGTGGAGGTCCGGCCTCGAAAGCAGGGAGCTGTTCAGGAGTTGGACTTGATGATCCTTGTGGGTCCCTTCCAACTCTGGATATTCCGTGATTCTAGAGAACCGGAATCTGTGAATCCTGACGCCCCGAGGGCAGAGTGTCGAGGCAGTGAGGGATGAGGCTGGGGAGGGAGCTGATCTGGGGTGATAAATGTGACATTTATGCATCTGCTTTTAGCCAAAAGCATCGGGCGCTTAGGAAAACTTAGGCTGTATTTGAAGCTCCTGATCCATGAGTATGACCTGGAAATGTGGGTGCTTGGGAATCGGGGAGTGTGTGCAGGGGCAGGAGGACCCTGGGAGGTGTTTGGGTGAGGGTGTCTCGGGGTGTGACCCAGAGGCTTCTGCTGTCCCTGCTGTCTGCAGCACACTCCACTCCGGTCACCTCCATGGCATTCCTGGAGCTGGGAGGCTGATCCAGGGATGGCTCAATGTGCTGTCTTCTCCCAGAGAAGAGCTTGGAAAGCTCCTGCTCTGCCTCTCCCTCTCCAAGTCCCCCGGGAGCAGGAGGGTTGGGAGCATTTTCTGGCTCCGCTTCCAGCAGCTCCGTCTGGGAGCGGGTGAATTATCGCAGGATAACCCGGCGGGTTTGCTGCCTTGGGAAGCACTTCCAGAGCAGCCCCAGACTGCCTGCTCGGCACCGTCCACGCTCAAAGGTTTCACTGTCCAGGCTCCCTCCTCCATGGCTGGGGCCAACTGCACATTCCAGCAGTGCTACCAGCCCCGGGGCTGGGTTTCCATGGTGAATCCATTGGGGTTCTGCACCTAAAAGCCTGGAGTTTTTGGGGAAGTTTTTAGCCAGGAGTGTCATGGTTTGTCCTTCCTCTGGCTGCTCCCTTTGGGGACGAGCTGCCTGCCCAGCAGAGGTGCTTGAGAGGCCTCTGAGAGCCTTGGGGGCAGAGCCATCAGCTCTGTTCTCACCCTGCTCAGGGCTCCAACACCCCCTCTGGGGGCTGAGGCTTTCCTGGGACCTGCTTTTCCTCCCACCAGGACCCGTCCCTGCCATGCTGTGCCCCTTCCACTCTCCTTCTGCTTGCTGTTACAAACCCCAGTGAACCTGGCTCGATTTGCCAAGGTGCTACTTCAACCCTCCCGTGTTAAACCCAAATGAAGGGTTTTTACAGGGACTTTGCATTTGATGAGCTCCAAGTTGCACCTTGAGGTGGATGAAGTTTGTGTGTCTGGCTGGGATCTCTCCTCCTCCCAGCCCCGTGTGTGTCGCTGAGAGGCAAAAATCTTACTAAGAAACTTTATTTAGGCTTTCTGTGTTGCCTCACCTGCCTTTATAAAGAAAAGGAGTATTTGAGTTTATATCTTTGCCCTTCCTGAGGGTGCATCTGCCTAGCAAGGACATCTCCTGTGCCCTGGGAGCTGTGCTGCGCCCTTGGCCTCTGGAATGCTCTTTTCATTGATATTTTCTGGGAACAAAAATGCCTGCTTTGTATCCACTGCCCCTCTCTCTCCCCACGCAGAAGGGGAGGGAGAAAATGACTAAAATATTTTCTTGTAACAAAAGGCTGAGGGTGAATCTAGATCAGCCATTCTGCTCCGTTTCAGGCCAAATCTCCAGGGTTTTCAGCGGAGAAATTAAAACACTGGAGCTTTCTCTTTTCTTCCGAAGAACAAACAGGAGCGGTTACCACTTCCTCCAGCTCATAAACAAAACCAGCCCGACGTCTCCAGGAGAAACCCTGCCAAGAGACTTTCCTTCCTAATTGTTTGATATTTTTTTCACTTCTGATTAGTATTCGGGAGTGCCCGGCACACAAGTGGGAAGTTTCAGGAACAGGCTGTAGATCTGGCTTCCAGCAAATCCTTCCCTCCTTTTCCATCCTTCGCCCTCCTCTCTGTCCCACTCACCCCCTCCCTCCCTCCCTCTTTTTCCTGCTTTGTTTTCCCTCATTCTTCCAGGGCTGCTGGTGGCTTTTGGCCACCAAATCCATGGCAGGAGGTTGGAACTGGATGATCTTTAAGGTCCCTTCCAACCCAAATCATTCTGGGATTCTGTGAATCTCCAACACTTGCTTTTCCTTTTGAAGCTTCCTGCACTTGCAGGAACTGCCTCAAGCTCCAAAGGCTTTTAGTGACCTGCTCTCCTGCAGTTCCTTTGCTTCCAGGCTTTTCTCTGCTCTTGGGAAGGAGCCTTGGCTGGCCTGGCTGCAGGGGAATTCCCTTTCCCAGGAGGAAAGGGCAGGTTGGCATTTGGATCAGATTTGTAAATGCTAAAAAGAATAAAGGGTGCAAAGGCTGGGGCTGAGAAGGGATTTTGCTGCACACAGTGGGATCTCCTCCATCCGCCCCAGCATCCTCTTAACTTTGTCTCCAGTAAAACTGTGAAAGGATGGAATGCTGGGAGTTCTGTGGGGCTGCTGGCACTGTCATGGGACAGTGACTCATCTGAGTCCCTGGGGAAACAGGGACAAGCAACTTGTTTTTCTTTCACCTCCAACACCCCTCCTGAAGAGTCTGGCTTGTCCCTGCTGCCAGTGCTCATCCTGGGGGGATAAGCTGCTGCCCTCATCCCGCTTTTCCATGCAGAGAGGCACTTTCCCACATCCCTGCTCTGTGGCTGGGTGTTCATGTGTGAGGTTGTGCTGGGTTTTGTTCTTGCATCATGTGCTGGAGCTTAGGAAATGGGCAGCAATAACAAATATCGCTGCACGAGGGGGTGTGGGCAGGGAGGGGGACGAGGGATTGGAAGGGCAGGGGGACTGTGTGCCCCCCGGGGGCAGCCCTCTCTCTGCAGGGCTGAGCCAGGCTTTTCCCTTCCTCCTGTTGCAGGAGGCGTCTGTGGGATAAAACAGTTTGGAATACAGGGTTGGGAATGCTCATCTGGGAGACTCTGAGTGTGGGTGTGGTGTGTGTACCCCAGCATCCCACCTCCCCTGCAGGGGGGGATCCGGAATTGCCTCCAGCAGCCCTGCTGGTGGGGTGTCGGGGTGCAGGGTCCCCGTTAGCCGTGTGCCGCTGTCTGTTCCCCGTGGGATCACCCCTGGAATGCCTCCTTGGGAACCAGTCTGTCGGGTGTCTGCTGTGTGCTCCTGGCCCTGGGAACACGCGGCTCCCACTCCCTGACTCAGCCTCGATTTCTTCATCGCAGAGGCAGCTGCGGTGGCTCCGGCTTTTCTCACGCTTTCCCTGCCTGGTTTCCAAGGATTCTCCAAACCCCTGGCTGCCTGGGGCTGCTCCCCGCTCTGGGCAGGCAGGTGAAGTGGTGTTTGCTTCCGTTTCGTTATTCAGGAGGGGAAACTGAGGCTCTGGAGGAGGAAATAACGTATCTCAAGTCATGCAGGGAGTGGTGGAGCCCAGTGGGGGCTGTGCCAGCCCTCTTGGCACGGCTGGGCTGGTGTCTCTGCTCCTTGTCATCTGCCCTGTGCTGTGTTTGGGATAGAGGGGCAGAGCCATGGCCTTGGGTTGCTGTTCCTGATCCTGGGGAGGGCACACAGATATCTCTGGATGCAGCTTTCCCATTTCCATGAGCACTGGAGGGGCTCCCAGGAAAGGTGCTGCAGGAGCTGTGCTGGGGGGCAGCTCCTCCCAGAGCTCCGTGCCCAGCTGGTTCCAGGCTCTGCAGGGCAGTGTCTGAGCAGCTCCAAGCCGGTGTGAGGGATATTCCTGAGGGCAGGAAGATATTATCCCCTTTTTACAGACGGGAAGGGCGGCTCATAGAGCACAGGAGGATTAGGGCTGGGATTTTCTAAAGCCTTCTGGTTAAGAAGGCTGGGACTTGCAAGTCATTTAAGTTGCTCAAGAGCCCATGTGTAACATTCCTGGCTGGAGTAGGATACTGAGCTCGGGGTCTGTGACATCCCAGCTCTCCAGCAGCAAAGGCTCCACAGTGATTGTGAACCCCTCAAAGTGGGTTTGGAGCACAGCTTCCTCCTCCTCCTTGAGTTTTGCCTGGTGACATTTCCATCTTATTTTATTTATTTATTTTTTTATTTATTTCCTGATGTTTGCCCTGTGCCTGAGCTGGGATGGGGTGGGAGAAGCCATGGAATGGGGGTGATAAGCCAATCTTTGCAAGCAAAGGCAAATCCCTGAGCAGGTGGGGAGCAGGTTCCTCTCGATGGTGACACATCTTGGAGGTGAAGGAGCTTTGTGTTCAAACTGCCCCAAACTGTTGAGTTGAGACATCAGAGCTCTGTGTGTGACTTTTATGACAAAGTAAACCTGAAGTCAGTTTTTAGCACGGGCTGTTTTTCCAGCTGGGATGTGGGAATGGCTGGCTCTGGAGCTGGGCACCCTGGGCACAGGCAGGGCTGTGTGGCCATGGCTTCCCTTCTGTCCCAGGCAGTGCTGAGGAGGTGAATGGTCTGAGGTGGGAAAGTTTGGGAGAGTTTTGTAGTCTGTTGGGATCGGGTGAGAGGAAACAGCTGTTGCTGGATATCTGGGAATTAATTCCAATTTATACAGTTAATGTATCCAGTTTATACAGTTAAAAACCCAAAGGGGCAGGGGCAGAGGAGCCTGAAGGCAGGAGTGTGAGACACTGGTGCTGCTGGGGAATCTCCTGGTTGGACACTTGGGCAAAGCTCTGCCTGAGCATTTTGTGCTGCTGGTTCTTGGCATCCCTTCCAGCACTTGGTGGAGTGAGCTCTGTGCTGACCTCCCCCTCTTGGCCAGGGCTTGGCCAGATGCTCATAAAACCTGCTTTCTCCACCTCCCAAAACTTGTTCCCAGAGGCTTGGGCTGCTCTGGGGAGGTGGGATCGTTTGCAGGACAGTGGGATGTGGTGTCTGGAGGGTGGCTTCCCCCCCTCCATGTGAAGCCCCTGCTGTGTTCCCCACCTCCAGTCCTGCCCAGCAGCTCCCTCAGCCCTCTCCCCATGTGCAGAAGGGATCCCAGCTGCCTCCTGCTTCCCTGGAGCGAGGGCAGAGTGAGAGGTTCTGGAAATGCATCTGACAAAGCCACTCCTTGTTCTCCTTAAATGAGTTGAGGCCTGCTGAGAGCATCCCTGGTAGGATGCTGCTGCAGAGAGGCTGTGCTGGTCTCTGTGCCCATGCCATGCCAGGACCAGCTGCTGGGAAGGAGCTGGGAGACCTCAGGTGTGCTGCTCTCAGAGGGGTGGTGCTGGGAAGCTCAAGGTCAGGAGTGTGGCACCTGAAAAGGGATGTCACCAGGAAACCCCCTTAGAGCAGGACCCTGCTGTGATCCCTCCCTTGGACATGGTCCATCTCCAGCTCTGAGCTACCTGACAAACATCTGACTGGGGGGATTTCTTGCCTTTTTTTTCACTGATTATGTCCAGTCTGACCTCAAAATGGCCCGTGGGGGTTGAGCCTGGCTGGGCAGGGGGTGAGGGCAGCAGCAGGGAGCTTCTGTGCTCGAAGGTTTCTTGCCCAGGTGCCTCTAGTGCTCTGCAGAGCTGGAGGGTCCCTGCTGGGGGGAGCCCTGGCTCATAAAGCAGCGCTAACAGAGGATTAATGGTTAATCAGTTGTTCATGGCAGGTTATAAACAACCTGCTGGGCTCTTTAACACCTTTCCCTGATGTGCTCCTTGCCCTTCATGGCACATTCCTGTCTGTCTGGTGCAGCCTTGTAACCGTGATTAATCACTCGGTAGCTCCTGCCGGGAATGTGTGTGGATGGTGCCCGTGGCCCTGCTGTGCCAGGGTTTCCAAACTCCTCGAGGGGTGTTGGCTCAGCAGGGCATGTGAAGGACCAGGAGGCTCTGCAGCCCCTGTGCTGGTGCTGTGCCCTCCCCAGGCTCTGCTCTTCCCTGGGGCTGGAGAGGATTCTGGGAGAGGTTTTAAGGTGTCAACAGACCCCCCCAAAGGGCAGGTCTAAGGTTGGTCCTGCTGAGATGGGGATCCAGCACTGAAAGTTCCTGGATCCACCGAATTGATGTAGAGGCAGACCCTGCTCCAGCCTGGAGCTCCCACCTCCCAGGAGATGAGTCCTGGCCCTACACAGCTCCCTGCCTGGCAGAGGAGAGACATCCTGGCTTTGGAGCTGTTGGCATGTGGGAGCTGGTGGGTGCCCTCCCAGGGGGCTGTGGGGAGCTGGGCTGGCTGAGCAAACACTGGGATATCACCTGGGATATCACCTGGGATATCACCTGGCTGTTCTCGTCAGCGCCGCCCCCGCAGCTCCCGTTTCATCTCCGGCTCCGGAATTCCCCCCGCAGTTTGTGCCTCCCCCTGGCTGCCCCCTTCCCACGATGGGGGTAATTAAACATTGTCTGAGCCCGTCACTCAATGACCCCGCTGTTTGCCCAGGGGAGATAACCCGCTGTTTGCTCGCTGCACGCCAAGGCCGTGGGCAGCTCCGGCCCAGGGGTGTGTGTGACAGCTGGCTGTGCTGGCACAGCCCCTCGTGGGGCAGGGCTGGCACCTGGGGCTTGAAAGGGACGAGTCTGGGGCAGCCTCTGCCCTCTGCGTGTGCTTCTGCTGTGGCCAGTGGGATGCCAGCAGGATCAGGTGCCTCTGGCAGGGTCTGGCCGCAAAAGGAGGTTCCGCTCTTTGTGGTTTTGTATTTCCCACTTTTGTATTCTCTTTTTCTTGCTTGTTCTAAGGTTGTGTTTGAATTTTATTGGGTTTTCTTCTGCTGAAGCTTGAGGATGTTGGTAGGTGCTCACCCAAGCCCAGCAGAGCAGAGCTGACCGAGTGCTTGGTGCCCCACTGTCCCCCCCTGCCCACACTGGGCTGGGAGTGGAGGCACAGTTGGCTCAGGATGGAGGAAGTAGAGACCAAATGTCCATCATAGAATCCTGGAATGGTTTGGGTTGAAAGGGGGCTTTAAGGTTGAAAGGGGGCCCTCCAGTGCCACCCTCTGCCATGGGCAGAGACACCTTCCACTAGACCTGGTTGCTCCAAGCCCCATCCAACCTGACCTTGGACACTTCCAGGGATGGGGCAGCCACAGCTTCTCTGGGCAAGGCTGGGGAGTCCTGGGCTCTGCTGTGTGTCAGAGTTGTGTGCCAGGGTTGGAGCAGGTGCCCTGGGAGCTGCCAGGCCTGGTGGGAGACTCATCCCTCCCTACCCCACCTCTGCCCTGTAGGGAAGGTCTGTGCCATCTCCACTCCTGTGGAATGGTCCCATGGCCACGTCCTTCCTCTGTGAGATGCTGGTGGGGCTCTCGTAGCCGAGTGTGCCCTCCTGGAGCCACCCTCAATCCCTTGGGATGGGGCAGGGGCCATACCATGTGTGCCAGCAGAGCCCAGCTTGCCTTCCTGTGCCCAACCGATGCCGGGGAGGAAAATGATTCCCAAGGGCTCCATCTGCCTGAAGGCCTGGCCTGTTTTTTTCCTGCCACGCTCCAGCCCTTGCCAGGGTTTGGGCTGAACAGGGGGGTGAGATGAAAGGGAGCCGCCCCACCTGGGGCACACCTGGGGCACAGCTGTCCCCTCCCAACCCTTTATGGCCCGTTTGTGGTGCCGCCGTGATAAGAACTCACCTGTGGGGAAGGGGCAGGGCTGCCCTGCCCCTGGTCCCCTCCCCGGGCCTGGCTCAGGTGCCCCTGGCTCTGTTCTGACCTGGAGAACGTCGTGCTGGAAGCACAAAGGGGTTTCTAGACCTGCTCCTGCAGCGAACAGTCCAGTGGGGTGGGAGATCCCGGGAGCTCTGAGCTGAGTCCTCCCAGCCTGCCCAGGAGGTGGAGTTTCCCCTGCAAAAGGCATTTTGGGATCCTCTGGGATGATGAAGCCATATGTCAGTGTTGGATTTAATACTTGTTTAAGGCTGTCTGTGAAAGCCAACTTTCTTAAGCCAGAAACAAGTTGTCTGGTGGAAAGCTCAGAAGGAAGAAAACTCCCAAATTGTGATTTCTGGATTCTCTTTAATTTTAGGGATTAGGAGTCCAATTTCTGCCTTTCTCCAAGTTACCATGAGTGTGTTATAAATTAAAGCTGCTGCAGAGCGAGCAGTGCTGCCAGGGCTCTGGAAGCCTGGATGCTGCTTGGCTGCAGATGTCCTTGCTTCACCTTTCCACAGTCTAGGGGAAAAAAACGCTTACACTTGGCCAGAGACAGGAGTGTCAACTGTGAAACACTGAGTGGGTGCCCTGTGAAACCCCTCACAGAGCTGGGCCTGGCTCTGCTCACTTGGGCTGGGCTTGGGTGGGCTCAGTGTGAGGACCTGGAGCTGTGTCCATGTGGTAACACAGCCCAGAGAGCAAATAAAAGGGGATATAATGAGAATTTTCTTTATGTTCGAATCTCAGGATTCTTTTATTTTTTAAGTAATCCTGATTTTGCAAAGAGCACTGAGCCTGAGGAGTGATACAATTACAGTGTGCTGCTGCTGTCCTCCCGTGCCTGGGGAATCCTGCTATTGATGTTGGGTTATCCTGGAGATCCTTAATTAAGATTAGTTTAAGTAAGAGCTGCTTCTGCTGAAGTTGGCAGCACGTGAACTTCCCTTTCATATACCACAAGCTTAAAAGTTGTTTGGAAGGGCTTTTGAAGGATCCAGCAGAGGTGCTGCCTGTTGTGGGATGAGGTGCCACGTCCCATCAGAGGGGCTGTGACCTCCTCACCATCCCCAGCAGGCGCTGTTGGTCCTGGGTCCTTGCTCGCCCACGTGGGCACCACTGAAGGCTGCAGGTTTGCTCCAGCCTAATCACAGCCCTTCTCCCCAAATCTCTCTTAAGGTATTTTATTTTTTTCATTATTTTTTTAAGTAGTAGATCCTGTCTGGGGCTGTTTCAGAGGATTAGGGTCCCCAGGAGCTCTGCTGTGGCGGCGGGGCTTGGCTCACCCCTAATGGCTCCTTACTGGGGGCCGAGAGATTTGGGGGCTGCTCTCGCCCTCGGCCACGTGAGCAGCCTGGCTGGCACTGTATGATTAAATTAGTTTCTAGGAGAACAAATCCCGGATTAGTGGAGCCATTTGCCATGCTGCAAGTGGAGCCCTGCTAATTAGGTTTATGTAACAGGCGCTGGGTAATCGGGCAGGGGCGCGGGGGCGGCTGCGGCGCTTAATTGGGAAGCACGCTGGGGGCTCTGGTGGCCTTTGGAGCTGCTGAAGTCTGGGCTGGACTTCTGCAAATTAAAAAAAAAAAAAAAAGAGATTGAAAATAGCATTGCAGAGCATTGCTTCTGGAAGTGTTGAGAAACGCTGTGCTGAGCCATCGGGCTCCCGCTGTTCTCCGCTTGTGGCTGAGACTGGAGATGCTGTGGGATCACAGGGTATCCTGAGTGGGAAGGGACTCGCAGGGATCATCCAGCTCTTGTCCATGTGCAGGACGACCCCCAGAATCCCCCCATGTTCCTGACTTTTTGTCTTGTATCACAGATCTCCTGGGGCCCTTGGGAGAGCAGGGGCTGTGGCTCCCTGGCTGTGCTGTCCCTGCTCAGCACCACTGGGCATCCTGTGCCCACCTCCCAGGGGTCTGCAGCAGGGAGTGTCAGAGTGCTTGTCCCTCCAGGAGCAAGGTCTGGGTTTGCTGGGGCCCAGATATGGTCAGATCCCATGGGAGATGCCGTTTCCCACCTGGATAGGCAGCGTGGAGATGGTGGTCAGCCCCATCCAGCCTGGCCTTGGACACTTCCAGGGATGGGGCAGCCACAGCTTCTCTGGGCAACCTGTGCCAGGGCCTCACAGGGAAGACTTTCCTCCTGTGCTGGAGAGTTGGGGTGCAGGGTCTCTGCAGCCCGTTGCCTTTCCCATGGGAGTGCCAATGGCTCATCCTCCCTCTCCATTGGCATCTCCTCCCTTGGCTCCAGCCCTGAGCCCAGCTGATGGTGTCGGTCACAGCAGGGACTGCTCAGCTCTGGCTCCCTGTGGCACAGCAGTGATCCCACATCCTGGGGAGAGACAATCCCTGTGGGCAGGTGATGTCCTGGGAGCACACTGGGGCTGTTCCCACCTTACAGGCTTTTCCTGCTCCTCTCAGTGCCTGCACACCCCTGCTCTGCTGATCCCTGTGTCCAGCCCACCCCCGATAGCACTGCCGAGCTTTGATCTGCTCCCAGTGATTAAATTCTTATCATCCAGACTGACAGCTTAATATACCTCAGCTAAATTAGTTGTGTCTGTCTTGCCAAAGCTGCAGAAATGTTTTCTGACAGCTACAGGCACTTGATACATTTTTTTCCCCCCCTTTTTCTCGGTGTACAGGAAGGGTTGTCTTTGCTCTGTTTGGGGCATCCTTCCCTGAGTTTCCCATAAGCTGCTCCACTGCTGCTGGAGTCACTTTGTGCCTGTTGAGTGGGAACAGCTGCCCTGGAGCTCAGGCACGGGATCTGCACGGGAATGGGCTGGTACTTCCATGCAGAAATTCGCTGTGAGGGTGGTGAGAGGAGCTGTGGCTGCCCCAGCCCTGGAAGTGTCCAAGGCCAGGTTGGATTTTCACATGGATGGCATCAGACTGGGCTGATGGATGAGACAAGGGGCATCCCCTTGGGCAAGAGGCTCCCGTGGGTTGGATCAGAGAGGGGAAGTAAGACGAGATCCACTTTTAACTAACCCTTTTCAGCCAACTTGGAGAAAGTGTTCCCTGGCCAAGAGCTTAAAGAAGGGGAGGAAAAAAAAAACACCACCCTTCATAATTGCCACATTTAGAGGAAGGAATTCTAAATAAAAAGTTAATCTCCTCCAAGGATTAGCAAAGCATGCGGCGTCTTGTCAGATGTGGGAGCAAAGCAGAGGCCTTAATTTTTTAAGACAAGAGGGATGTTTCTGTTGGAGCCTGTTCCTGCCACGTGCTGGCCAAGTGACCCACGGGCTGGAAGGGGCCGAGATCCCTCATTTCATGCAGGAGGATGAGCTGGTGCTCTGGGGCTGTGCGTGGCTGTGGTGTCCAGCAGCCTTGTGGGAGGATGGAGGGGCTCCTCCAGCGCCAGCTCTTCCCTGGAAATCACTTCTTTTGGCAGAGAATTCCTTCTGCACCGTGCAAGAGAATGAGATGCTGCTCTTGGTACCGGCGTCCTCTGTCTCCCTGGAAAGGGAGGTGGTTCAGCATCTTTTCATCCCCAGGGGAGAAGATCTCCCTGGATCCTCTGCAGCCTGGGAGAGGTGGCCCTGGCTTTGGGAGGTGCTGCTCTTGGCAGCCGAGCTGTGAGTTTGCCTGGACGGTTTGGCTTTGGCAGGGCCTGAGCACAGAGTCATTAGTGGCTGTTAATTGCGGTGGGAGGTTTGGGAGTTGAGCACGTTTGGTGCCTGGACGTGGATATGTGCAATTAAAAGTTGCCGTTTCCAAATGTGGGAGCTCTGGTGAAAGTCCCGTGTCTCCCGGGCTGGCAGGGACATCTTCCAGCACAGCACTGGGGGAGCTGCCCTGAAAAAGAGCAGTGACTTTGTAGGTTTGGTTCCTTCCTCCTGGTATTTGTTTGTAGTTTGTTCATTATCTGCTCCATCTTTGCTTCACCGCTGACAAAGGAATATGCAAACCCAGGGCTTGGCTTTTGAAACATGGATGCAAATCCATTGTGGTTACAGGGGAGATGTTGTCTCCACCACGAAGGGGGTCAGGTCCAGCAGCCTGGCATCCCAGGCACTCGAGCCCTCAGGGCTGGTGTTGGGAGGCATCCACAGGAGAGGATGTTTTCCATCACTTGACAACTCCCCAGCCTTGCATTCCAGCTGGGACAGGCAGTTCTTTTGTGTTCTCACAGAATCATGGAATGGTTTGGGTTGGAAGGGACCCTAAAGCCCATCTCATCCCACCCCCTGCCATGGGCAAGGACATCTCCCACCAGCCCAGGTTACTCCAAGCCCCATCCAACCTGGCCTTGGACACTTCCAGGGATGGAACAGCCACAGCTTCTGTGGGCAACCTGTGCCAGGGCCTCCCCAGCCTCACAGGGAAGGATTTGCTCCTCACATCCCATCTAAATCTCCCCTTTTTTTATTTTAAAACCTTTCCTCTTGCCCTGTCATTATCTGCCTGTGTAAAATGTCTGTCCATCTTTTCTGTAAGATCTCTCTAGGCACTGGGAGAGGCTCTAAGGTCTCCCTGGAGCTTCCCATCTCCAGGCTGAACACTCCCAGCCTGTCTCCAGAGCAGAGGGGCTCCACCCCTGGAGTGTCTTCAGGACCCTGTGACTTTATCAGTATTTATTATTATTTATCTGATTGACTGATTCCTGGGGGTTGATCCCTCAGCTGGCAAGGCTGGCAGAGGTTGGCATGTGCTGGATGCTCCACCCTGCCCTGTCCCAGCTGAGGGCTGTCCCGGGGGGCTGGGGGGGCACAGGGAGGATGCTGCTTTTGCTGCTGGTCCTTCCCACCTGAGCCCTGCCCGGCGGGGGAGAGGCTCTGCGACTGCAAGAGGTTAAAGCTGTGCCCCTGTGTTTACTTTAGTTGGCTGCCACACTGCATAATAACCTGTCAGCACTTCAGGTGGGGATTTATTTGTGCATTAAAACTGGCCTGGGGCGGGCGGATGCAGACACTCTGCAGCACGCTGGAAAATGTGCCTCCAGCGTAAAAACAGCCTCTCCAAATATTTCACCCTTTTAATAAGTGCATTTAATTAAAGTCATATAACTTTTTTTTTATTATTATTATTAAAAAAGAGGGGGGAGGGGGGAAAAGAAGTGGGGCCTGCTGAGGCTGCAAGCAAAGGCTGGAATACAAAGAGGGGGTTTAAATGTGAGTATTTAATGGAAAAGTCATCAACAACGTGTTGTGTTGCTGCTTATTTCCCAGCTTTGCATTTGGTTGTGGATAAAAAGTTGAAGGGAGTTTCTGGGTTTTCAGGCTGCTTTTTCTCTCCCTCTCCCCATCCACTTCCCTCCTCTTGAAATTCTGCAGAATTATTAATTTTTCCAAACAAAGTTGCCAAACGATGTTGCTCTTGGATGGACCTGCAATTGCTTTCTCTGCTTGTTTAACCTTTTATTTCTTTTCCTTGGATCTGGGTGAATCTTTAAGCCACCACGTTTATTGTGAGCACCTCAAGGTCCTTGCAGAGCAGGTCCTGGAGGAGGAGGAGGAGGAGCTTTGGGAAGGGGCTGTGAGGTGGATATTTTGAGATCCTGTGATGGGAAGATGCTCATCCCTGTGAGGCTGAGGGCTAATCCCTGCTGTGCTGGGTGGAGGGAAGTGTGTGCCTGGGGGACCAGGGGAGCCCAGTGCCCTGGGGCATGGCAGCCACAAGGCCACCATGCCCTGAGGGTGCCCACCCTGAGGTCCTGCTCATTTCTGGGGCACGGCCTTGCCCCTGACCAAGAGGTTAAGCTGGGTTTATTTAATTTTTCATGCAAGACAAGTTGCCCAGAGAAGCTGTGGCTGCCCCTGCATCCCTGGAAGTGTCCAAGGCCAGGTTGGATGGGGTTTGGAGCAACCTGGGCTAGTGGGAGGTGTCCCTGCCCATGGCAGGGGGTGGCACTGGATGAGTTTTAAGGTCCCTCCAACCCAAACCATTCCAGGATTCTGTGGTGATGTTTTCTTGCCTCCTCCACCCCTCTAATGGCATCTGTGGCTGTGCTGGGAGCAGGGGGGATCAAAGCTCTGCTGAGATCAGTCCAATTTGATCAAATTCCCTATGGGAACGTGCTGAGAGATGTGTGTGTTGCACAAAGCGCCTTTATCCCGGTGCAGGTGGCGTTAGCTCGGGATGTGCTTCCGTGTGGAATGGCCCAGGGTAGGGCAGGGCTGCTCTGGGGGCTGCCTTCCCCCTCTCCAGGCACATGACTCCCTTGGATGTAGTCAGGAACAGCAATTTTTGAGGATGATTCTGCATTTTTTTTCCAGAGTTGAGGAGACAGGAGGGACAACTGTTCATAGCAAAAGGTGCTGATACTCTTGAAATGTGTCCAAGGCCAGGTTGGATGAGGCTTGGAGCAACCTGGTCTAGTAGAAGGTGTCCCTGCCCTTGGCAGGGGTGTGGAATGAGATGAGCTTTAAGATCCCTTCCAACCCAAACCATTCCATGATTCTGTGAAATGCAGTTTTGCAAGATTTTGGTGCTGCTGTTCCTTCACACCCTCTCTGAAGATTGTTTTTCTTTCTGAAGAAAAACCTAATGGATTAGAAATGTGAGGAGGAACAGAAGGGTTGTGGATAAAAATGGATGCTTTCCTTGGAGCTGGAGCTTTGCTGGCGAGGAGGAGGTTTGAGGGATGGGGAAGCTCTGCCGACCTGCTGATACAAAACAAAATGGTTTTTAATGGTACAGAGGGCAGGTAAAGGTGGGAAAACTCTGTGGGAGCTGGATGGGAACAGCCAGCAGAAATGGACTTATCGTGGCTGCCAAGTCTGGGCCAGAGTAACAGTCCCTTCATCCAAGATGATCCACAGGGGAGTGTTGATGACATTCCCTGGGGGCCATGAGGAGCCCGGTGCTCCTGAGGGAGCAGGTTTGGATGGAGCAGGTTTGGATGGAGCAGGTTTGGATGGAGCAGGTCTCCTGCTTGGGATTGGTGTTTTTGGAGGAGACCCCAAGTGTGGCTGCAGCGGGGCAGGAGCGTGCAACCACTCTGCGGGCCTCAGGCAGTCACCAGATCTCATCCCAACCCCAAATCCAGGTCATATGAATCTCTCTTTTTCTTCTCCTCTCTCGCCTGGAGTCTGCTCTATTCATTCCTGTCTCGAGCGAGTGACCCCACTGCAAGGGAGACTCACATTCCTCTGGGTAATCTTGGGCGAGCAGGGCCTGGCTGCAGCCTCTCAATTAAGCAGAATTTCTCTTCCCTTTCATTCCCTGTCCCCTGGCATCCTAATTGGAGGTGCTGGGCCGTGGGCTGGCGGGGGCACGGTGCCCCTGGCGTGGTGCAGGGGGTCAGTGCTGGCTGCACTGGCAGGAGGGGGTGATTTGCCTCGGGAATGCCGAGCCAGGCCGAGCCGAACCGCCCCTTTCCCTGCTCGCCCCACTTTGTTTCCTTTCTGGCAGAGGGAACAAATTTCCTTTTGCATGGAGCTGAATTAATTCAGCCTCTCCACAAAGCGTCCCTTTTGTCTTCCTCTCCCCGTGTCATTCCCGAGGGGCAGGAACGGGCACTGCCCCTCCCGAGCCGGGGCACGGGGCTGTGTGTCCCTTCCTCTCCCTCTTATCTCCCCATTCCCCTTCATTTACCTGCAGCAGCCAAAGCAGCTCGAAAATGAGAGGCCTCCTTTTCTTGTGCCACGTGCCAGACCTTCCCTTCCCCCTTGGGAACCAAACCCAGCTTTCCGTGCCCGTCTCTGGTGCTTGGTCCGTGCCCATGGGGTGAGGGTGATGATGAGGATGGTGCCTGTGGGCAGCCCTGGTGCTCCTCAGCTGCTGGAGTGTGGTTTGTGTGATGGGAACAAAGAAGCTGTGGCTGCCCCTGGATCCCTGGAAGTGTCCAAGGCCAGGTTGGATGGGGCTTGGAGCAACCTGGGCTGGTGGGAGGTGTCCCTGCCCATGGCAGGGGGTGGCACTGGATGAGCTTTAAGGTCTCTTCCAACCCAAACCATTCCAGGATTCCGTGGTGAAAAAGCCTGGAAAAACAGGCTTGGGAAGGAGCTTGGAGGTATTTAGTGTGCTGTGCAGTGCTGTGGTTGCTGTCCTTGTGTCAGCCCTGGCTCATCCAGCTTTTCCAGGGAGGCTGTAGGTGCCATCCAGGCTTCCATCCTGTTGCTGCTGCACCTTGGGCCGGTGCTGCCGTGTCCTGCAGGAGCTGTCACTTCCAGGGAGCAGAGGAGAGTATTCCCCAGGTTTCTCCTGCTGTGCTGGCAGTGGCTTGTCGAGCCCTCCTGCTGTGCCCTGGAGCACTCAGGGCAGGATTATAGTGGCATTTCACAGGCTCCCTTTCCCAAATCCCTGCTCTGATTTGAGCCTTGAGCATCCCGTGTGCTCCCAGGGGTGCAGCTGCGTCATCTCTGCCTCTTCCCTGGGATCACAGTGATGCTCCTGGTTTTGCTGGTTACTCCCCTGGAGAGGACAAGCCTTTGCTCAGGAGATGGGAGGACACTGCACACATGGCCACGTGCACTTTCCCTCTCCTCCCTCCCCAAACATTTCAGCAGAGTTTACGAGGAGCAATGGGTTTGGACAAACCCAATTTATTTATTTACCCGAGGGGACTCCCCGAGGACAAAACATTTTGGCTCCTGGGGGGACTCGGGGCGATGCTTGGAAGGGTTTGCTGCTCTTGCCAGCCCGGGTGGGGGTGGGATGCGGGGGTTCGGCGTGGGAGGCTCGGCGGGGCGGGGGCGCGGCAGGTACGGACACGCAGATGTGCGGTGGGGCGAGGGAGCCGCGCAGATGTTCCTGGAATTCCCAAGCCGGATGCAGAAGCGGCGAACAGGATGCGTCGGGAGGCGGGGGGGAGCTTGCCAAGAGCTTGACATAACGAGGGGATCGTGTTCTGCCCTTCCCATGGCTGCGAGGGGCTGCGGGGAGCTCGGGGAGGGCGTCGCTGGGAGGTGCAGGATGAGCCCCGGGCAGCAGAGGGTCCCCCAGCTCAGCACCCAGTGCTGCTCAGGGACATCACACCGGGCTCATCCCCCTGCCCAGCCCCAGCAGCTCCCCGTGCCTCTGCTCTCATCCCTGGGCAGCTTCTCCTCTTGCTTTTCATGCTGTTTTTCCAGGAAAATCAGCTGTGCTCATGTAAACTAAACCGGGCTGCCAAGCAGGTTGTGTTGCTGCAGAGTCCCTCTGCTCCTGTTGTTCCTGCAGTTCCTAAACCCCTGTGAGCCGGGGCAGTGGGAAGGTGTGTCGTGGCCACCTGCCTGTGCCCCTTTCCCGTGGTTTCTGCTCGGAGTATCCGCCCTGTTGAGACGTGTGATGGATTTCGGGCAGCTGGGCCCCTGGAAGTGATGCTCTGGCTCATCCCTGCTCGTGTGGGGCCAGGACCAAATTAATTAGCAAAGTGTGTCATGATGGAAATTCCACAGGCAGAGGGATTTGTTCTCCCCCCCCAGGTGTTGCTCCCGTGCATGGTGTTCCTTCGTGGGCCACTGTGGGTCCAGGGCTTGCAGGGAAGTGTTCAGCCAGAGCCTGTGCTCCACAGAGTTTTCCTTAGTACCTCAGGGAGCCTGTTCGAGGTCCCTGCCAAATATTCAACATCTGCACAATGGATGCTTGGCAGGAAACTTTCAAATTCATGCGAGTTCCCCGAGGTGAGGAGGGAAAGTGCCTGGATCTGCAGATCCATCTCCACTCTGTCCCCAGGCCAGGATGGAGCAGGACTGAAATTCCTGAGCCTGAGGGATGTGGGACAGTGGCATCTCAGGGTGATCTGACTTTTGGGTGGGCTGGAGTTTTTTCTCCATTTCCAGCAGTGACAGTGCATTCCAGTGCCTGGAGCGTGGCAAATCCTGCTGAAATCACCAGCTCAGGGCGTGGGAGCTGGTGCCAGGGGCTCCAGCAGGGCTGGTGAGGTGGCTTTAGCTTGATGAGACATCCTGGACATGCTGGTGGGTCCTGCTGCATGGGCTGATCTGTGTTCTCCTGCTGCTGGCCATCTCCTGAGCTGAGCCCCAGGGGTTCTCAGGCAGGGATCAGCTTCTGGGTGTAAAGAGAGGCCAGGAAAGCCAGCCTGGCTCTCAGGGAACCAGGACTAACTGTGAGGGCACCTCGGGCTCCTTGTGCGGATTTCCCGGGGATCCTGGGGTGCTGTGGGATGCCAGGAGCTCAGCCAGGCTCTTCCCAGCAGCTGCAGCATCTTTAGGACCCCCCGTGCTCCAGCCATGGGGCTGTTGGCCAGAACGGGCTCCTGGGTGTTGCAAACAGATGTTCACAGAGCGCAGAGCTGTCCCCTCTGTCCAGCCTGCAACTTCCTCCCCGGATCGTCGCTTCCCGAGGCTTCCAGTGAAAAAAGCAGCTTAGTCTGTTGTTGTCTTGGCCTTAAAAATCCTCCCTGTCCAGCGCAGCTGGTGAAACTCCTCCTGTGTGCGGGAGGCGATGCCGTTCCTTGGCTGATCCCGTGTGGGACACGGGACAACCACCCCGCTCCTGCTCTTGGCCACGTGCCTGCCTGGGGTGGCAGGGGGGTTTTCTGTCCCCATCAGCTGGAGGTGGCTGGGGAGATGATCCTCCCTGAAACAAAAATCAGGGAATCCCTGCAGCATCTCCTCCCCAGGGTCATGTTGGTGTTGCTGTGCACGGCACGGGGGAAGCTGTTTGCTGTAGGAAGCTCCCCTGCTCTGCCTGTGGGAGTTTGGGTGGGACAGGCCCAGTATTCCAGCACCCCTTCCCCTGGGATGAGCGTGGCTGGGGGAGCGATGGCCCTGCAGCCTCTCTGCCTCTCTTTAGGGAAAATACTCTGGAATTGGCCACTTCCCTGTGCCTCAGTTTCCCCTGAGTGATACAGTGATGCTGCTGCTTCCTAAGGCACTGAGGGGAGCTGGAGTTTTATCCTTGTGCAAGTGGAAACCTGGAAATTCGGTGACAGCAGAGGAAGGTGCAAAGAAGGAAAAATAAATTGGACTGAATATTTTGGAAGGAAACAAACCCGTGGGTGAGAGAGAAAGGGTTGTGCTGTACCACCTCTTAAAGCAGGAGAGCTGCTGGGCTGGGATTCAGTTCTTCCTGACAGGCCACCAGTCAGTGACGGCTCAGGGAGCCTCAGCCTGAGTGTGGAGAGCAAAACTCCATCCCGAGATGTGTTCTCCACTCACAGAGGGGAGGCAAGAGCAGGCTCTTCACTGTGCTTTCCTGGCATGGAGGTGGGCATTGCTGGTGGCTTTCCATGCTCCTCGTGCCACTCGTGTGAGCAGTGAGGCCCCCGCAGCCCTGCCAGGATAAACAGAGGCAAACGACTTGCAGGGTCTGCTGATGACTTTTCCAGCAGTAATTAACTGGGACACAGGAAAAGCCTGAGGGCTTTTGCCGTTTTTGGGCTGCACAGCAGTTTCCAGGCACTCTCCCTCATCCTGGCTGGTGGTACCCCCTCCTGACCCGATCCAAGGATATCTCGGCACAAGGATATCTCAGTGGCAGTTGCTTATCATCACTGTGGCTGCAGGAGACACAATTGCTTTCGTTTCCCCAAGTCCATCCTTCCTGGAGCCTGTGGATATGGGTAGCTCAATCCCAAAGAGGATGAGAAAACCCACAGGAGCTTCTTGGTCCGTAAATGAGGGACCCCCTTGTGCCCAGGGCACCGTTGGTGGGGTGTCAGAGGTGTTTGGGCTGTGCCCCCATTCCTGGAGAGGTGGGAATGAAAGGACAGTGTCCTCTTTGTCCTCCCCTTGGGCTCTGGAGCAGATGGTGAGTGGGGGATTGTACCATCCAGGAAAAATCCCCTTCCCCTTGCCCGACCCGCAGGGAACCCGCTGAACCCGTGACTTGGCCGGAGCAGCAGCACTTGTGGGTTTTCCTTCTTTCCCTCTCGCCCGCCTGCCCAGCGTCTGCCTGTCCTGCTGGGCTCGTATTTTGGGTAAACCCCAGGAACACTGAGTGTACTTTGAGCCATGTCCCCCTGGGTGGACCGGCCTGGAGGAGTTTGGTGGCCAGAGGGAACTGAGCCTGCCTGTTCTCCGGGCTTGTTTGAAGGTTTCGTGGTCAGCCCACAAGGACCTGGGGATGTTTGGTGTGAGATCATCTGGCTGCTTATTTAGGGACCACCAGCGAGTTGCTGAGCACCTCAGGAACTGGGCTGCGGCCGCCTTTTGATATCAAAAGATATCTCAAAGGCAAATATTGAGGAATTTTGGGTGGGGGGAGCTGTCAGGGGCATTTCTGGGGTGCTGGGAGCCACCGCACTGGCTGCAGCCGGGGCGAAACGCTTGATGGGTTCCAGTGGGTGGCACATGAAAGGTGTGGAGAGGTCATTAATTGTGGACCTGGAGCCCCTGGCTGGCTCCAGGAGACCACCAGAGCTCCGTGGGGTGTTTGGCACTGGGACAGAGCAGGACATATTAGTCCTCCTCCTCCCTTCATCTTTAAATACCACCCCGCAGATTTCAAGGAAAAAATAAATGCCCTTAAAATGGCATCATTTTGTGGTGCCTCGGGGGCTATTTATATTTTTTATTGCTCCCACAATTTTATAGAATAGCCTTTTTCATGAAAACATCAGTGTGTGTGTGTGTGTGTGTGTAATTAACCCAGCCACCATCTTCAGAAAGCAATTTTATAGCTGGGTGTCGGGCAGGGGCACGTGGGGCTGGGATCCAACTGCCATGAGCCCTTTCTGGGGCTCTCCTGGCCAGTTCCAGGCTGATCTCGAGCTTTTCATCCTAACCCAGTTTTCCAGGCTGTGGTGGAGGCTGTCAGCTTGGTTTTGGGAGAGTTATTCTCTCCTGGAAGTGCCACGATGTCATAGGAAAAGACATTTCTCAGTAATGAAATAAGTTAAATGTCCAGAAAGCCGGTGCACAGAGTGAAGGAGATGGATTTCCTGCCATCAGGTTTTTGCCTGTAGGTGTTAAGGATAGAAGGTGGATTTTGGTGTTGCCCAGCCCAGCCCTTGCTGTAGCTCAGAGCTGGGCTCAGCCCTGGAGCTTTGTTGGCACATTCTCCTCTCCCATCCCCGTGGAAAATGAACCAAATCTCTCGACTTCCGACTGAAATGTAAGATGTGAGATAAGTATTTACTGGAAGGCTCCCGTTGCCAAATAGCCTGGAGACCCTTTCCTTCCTCCTGAACAAGAGCAGGGGGTGTTAACTGTGTCTCTGGGTGGTGCTGGGCTTGACAAGTTCTGGTCTGAGGTGAGATTTGCACCTTCATCACCATAACAAAGACCTTGAAGGATGCACAACCCCCCTGCCTTGTGTCAGGTGTCCTCCAGCAGCTCCCAAATCACCTCCTCGGGATGTTTGGGTACCCCCTCAGCATCTCAGGAGGAAAGGCAGTAAAATGGTGGCTTCTCAGAGATAAACCACCTCGATTCTGCAAACCCCTGAGCCCTCCCTGGCTCAGCACCCTGAGCCATGCTGAGGGTCACCTTTGGTGTGTTGATGCTGCTCCTCTGCTCCTCCCCACGTCCCTCTGGCAGTGCCAGGGGCTCAGCAGGGCAGAGGGGGACCCTGTGCAAGATCCAGCTCCTCCCTTTCCATAGGGACCCACCTGGAGCCACGGGGGCTCTTGTGGGGGGTATTCCTTCACTCCCACTACCAGCCATCCCTCCTGGCTTCCTTGCAAAGGCTGGTGACACCTCCCTGGTGACACCTCCCTGGTGACACCTCCCTGGTGACACCTCCCTGGCACCGGGCGTGTGGCAGAGGCGAGGGGGGCACCCCACGAGGGGTGGGCAGAGCCCTGAGCCTGCCTGTGCTTTTTAATATCTGTGCAAATGGAGCGGGGCTCCAGCTCCAGAATGTTTGTCTTGGAGATTAAATCTGGAGAGCCTCCGGTCTCCAAGTCCATGCCGGGAAGAGAGGGGCGAGGAGGGAGGGAGGGGAGCCCGGCCCCACGGGGGCACACACCTTGTTAACCCTCTGCAAGCTGCCAGCTGGAAAATGGAGGGTTGGAGGGCAGGGAGAGGGAGAAAGGGTGGGGAAACGTGGGGCTCTGAGACAGCTTGGGAAAGGTTGGCACAGCCTGAGTTGCTGCACCTGCTCGTGAAGCTTTTGCAGGCAGGAACCTTTCCGTGCTCCTTCTGCATGGGGGGGTGTTCCCGTGGGAGCAGTGATGCTACAGCCAGGAGAATTCCTTCTGGGAGTGCAGAGCAGAGAATTACGGGATGGTTTGGGTTGAAAGGGACCTTAAAGATCGTCTTGTTCCAACCCCTCTGCCATGGGCAGGGACACCTTCCACTAGCCCAGGTTGTTCCAAGCCCTGCCCAACCTGGCTTTGGACACTTCCAGGGATGGGGCAGCTACAGCTTCTCTGGGCAACCTGTGGCCTCACCACCCTCACAGGGAAGAACTTTTTCCTTATGTCTAATCTAAACCTACTCCCTGTCAGTTTGAAGCCCCTTGGTGCAGGGTCAGTGTGTGTGAGACCCTCAGTCTGGGCTTCCCATGGCTCGTGGCTTCTCCTGCAGCTCCTTCTGTGCCCGTTCAGAGGGCTGGGTCCCGCTCTAACTGCTCTGCTGCATCCCAGCCCTCGCTCTCCATCACTTGTGCCTTCCCCAGCAGGTGTAAGTGGCATGGGGACCTTCTCCCCCTGCATGTCCTGGCCCCCTGGGTGGCTCAGAGCATCTCAGCTGCAGCACAACCTCCTCCTCAGGGCTGCCTTTAAGTCCAGGTGCCCGGGGCAGGCAGGAGGGAGGGGAAGCATCTCCCGTGTCCCGTTGCAGGAACGTTCCCAAGCACTCCATCCCGTGTACAGGGAGTACTCCAAGTGCTCCTGCAGTGCCAGGGCTGGGCCTGCAGTGCTGTTTGGGGAGGGGATCGTGCTCGGTGCCCACATGCCTCTGGCACTCCTGCAGCAGGTAGGCTGTGTTTGTCCTGGGGCCTGGCCCCGGGTGCTGGCAGCTGGGGCTCAGCCAGGCTGAGATGTGAGTTATCCAAGGATTGCTGAGAGGCCAAGCCTGCTCCTTGTGCTGATGGAAAACGTGGCTTCGAGCAGTTGTACCCAGTGTGAGCTGGTGGAGCTGTGCCAGGGGGTGGGTGGGAGCTGGGGGGTGCACCCCCTGCTCTGTGGGGTGGGAGGTGGGTTCAGCACCACCATCGTCAGGGAGAGGCTTTAAGGAGCCTCGAATGGCTGGAGCTGGTGGCTCACAGGGTGACTGAAGGGGCACAGCTGGGGGTAGATGTCTTACAGATGTCTTATTTTCCCCTCTTATTTTTGTTGCTTGAAGTATTTGGCTGGTTTTAGCATGTCGTGGTGTGGGGATCTGTCTCCCAAATGACTCTCTGGTCCAGGTTTGGGACTGGGGACAATTTGTAGAAGAAAGGCCATGAAGCTGGCAAAGCACAGGGGCTGCTCCCCACACAGCTCCTTCCACTGAGTCCTTCCCTGCCCTCAGCAGCCCAGCACCTGGGGTGGATCAGCTGGCTTGCACATGGATCTCCATCAGGAAGGGAGGTGTTTCCACCTGCCTGCATATCCAAAGGTCTCCAGCTCCTGGATGTTGGGCCAACCTCTCCTCCAGCTTCTGCATCCAGCCTGGGAGGGAAAACGTGGTGGGCTCAGGGCTTGGTGGCTGGTCAGCTCTGCTCCTGCAGCCCTTGGCTGGGCAGAGTCCTCCTAGTTAATCTAAAAGGCAGAATTTAATTAAATGAGATGTAGATCTCATCTGCTGGGAGTTCTCCTTGTGGGCACCGTGCCCTGGATCGTGGCCAAGGCAAGGAAGGGAGCTGGGGGAGGAGGAGGGAGGAGGAAGGCTGGGCAGTGCCTTCCTTTCACTTTCCTCCAGCACTGGCCAGGTTTTCCCCTCACCTGCTCTAAGGATGGGGCTGGGATGAAGCTGTTCAGCTCTTCCCAAACCCCACCACGGTGGCTTCAACCATAAAACCACAGCCAGGAGCACAGAAGTGGGTGTAGCTTGGAAAAAACCAGATTTTGTGCCTGCCATCCTTTTATTATCCCATGAAAATGTCTTTCTTGGAAGCTTTCTTTGCTTTTGCTGCCTGGAGTGCTGGGAACTGGGGGCAGAGAGCTGGAAGGTGTCGGGAAGGAGGACAGGCAGGGCTGGACTGGGACATACTGGGGATCGAGGATGGATGCAGGGATGGATGCAGCTGCACCCAACCTTCTTCCTCCTCAAATCAAAGTGATGATGTTGGGGACTAAGACTCCTTTTTGGGAGCAGGAGAGGTCCTGTCCTGGGCTGGACGTGGCAGGACCCCCTCGAGGTGCAGCACAAGCAGCCTTCCCTCAGGAAACACCCTGGCTCCAGCAGGGAGAGCCTATTAAAAGGGAATGGGCCAATCAATAAATCAAGGCACTTGAAAAATGAAACCAGGGGGTTGGGAAAAGAGGTTTTCTTCTTTCTTTTTTTTTTTTTTCTTTTTCCTCAATTAAAGCAAACAAACCCCCCCCTGCAGGCAGGGCTGGCGCGGGCGCTGCGCAGGGCCCAGCTCAGGGTGCTGCTGAAATGAGCTCTGTAAATCACAGCTCTGATACCTGGAGGTGTTGAAAGGGGAGCAGCTATTCCCCAGCTCGGGAAGGGAGAGGGCTGGGAGTGCCCATTCCTTCTGGAAGGTGCATTTTTCTCCAAAAATCCATCTCTGTGTGGATCTTAGGTTGACATCAGCGAGGGAAAGAAGATGCTTGTGAGGGTGGATGGATTGAGCTGAAGGGATTTATCCCAGAGGTTTTAGGTAACAAATACTTGGCTGTATCCCTGCTCTAAGCAAACCTGTTCGACTCTGGATGTTTTCAGGCTCTTTAATGGGACCTTTGAGACTCCCTGCTGGGAGGTTTTTGGGACCAAACATCGGGATGCTCTTGGAGGGGTGGTAGCACTGCCCTTGTTGTTGGGGACATGGTTCAGTGGTGGCCTTGGCACTGCTGGGTTGATGGTTGGGCTTGATGAACTTAAAGGTCCTTTCCAACCTCAGTGATTCCGTGACTGTGTGGGGCAATCGCTGCCTTTTGGCTTTCCCGTCCCCGCGTCCCAGGGGTGGAACAGACGGCTTTGTCCCGATGATGGGAGCAGGAATTCGTGGCTCTGCCACACTCTGGGCTTTAAACTAAACAGCAGAATACCTGGACTGACTGGGAAAAAGGCAGGAAGGGTGCCCAGCCAGCGTGTGCCCCGTGGCTGAGGGCAGGCTGGGGCGGGCTGAGCGTGCCCTGGCAGCAGGAGCTCCGGGCTGGCAGCAGTGCTGTGTCCCCCGGCCTCAGGCACCGCAGGAACGGCTGCTCTGCCCCGTAAAACCCCCGAGGTTTGAGCCCTTTTCCAGGTGCACGGCCCTGGGAGCCCCTTCCCAAGCCTCTCGCCCGGGGATGGCACCGCGGGGCCGCTCGGCCGAGGCGTCGTCCCGAGGAACAAGGAGCTTTTCACTGGGGTGCTTTTTTTCCTGACCTACATTTTTTATATTCCTGCATCGAGTTCTTAAGTTTGAGCCCGTTGGCGTTTCTCAGCCAGCAACGGTTTCAAGAAAATTCCTGATGAATTCTAGGAAAGGCCGGGCTGAGGGGACAGTTCTCCGTGCCCTCCGCTGAGGTCACGGCACGGCCGGTGCTGTGCCCCCCCCTCCTGCTGGGAATGGTCCTGGGGGACTTTTGGGGGTCACCAAACCCTCACCTCGACCCTTCCACACCCCAGGATGGAACTTTTGAGCCCAGAAATCCCGTGTTGTCCCTGCTGAGGGCCGGTGGGTGGATGTTGGGGTGACCCACGAGGACCGTGCCCTGGTGTCCCGGGGTGATGCCACCCCGAGCGTGGCTACACGTGGAGTGGTTTCACTCCCAGAGTGATCAGCAGTGGGTCTGTGGCAGTGGGTGTGTAATGAAACTTCTTTTTTTCTTTTTTTTTTGAAGCCGACTAAAATTATTTTGGAAAAATTTCTTTTCCCCAATTTCGGCGAATTTGAATTAAGACAAAGACCTTTTTCTTATGCTTTTTCCCTTTCACTTGACACCCCGCAGGGCAGGAGGTGGGGGATCCATGTCTTTGGTCACTGTGAGTTAAAACTGACATCAGGAGGGAATGAGGAGAGCCTGGAGTAGGGCTCCAAGTGGGATGAAGGCTCTGCCCTGATTCCTCTCCCTGATTCCTGAGGATGGGTTTGAGTTGTGTGTTTGTTTGATGGAGGGTTATTTTGATCTTGGGTTGGACTGGACCAGCTGCGAGACTTGTTTGTTTTATCCATGTTTTCTGTTCCACTTGAAGGGAAGTTGTTTAAATGGAGTAATTTTTAAAAAATCCCTACTTTTTTATGCCCCCCCCGTTTTTATGCCTTACCATTTGCAAACAAAGGACCAGTGAGTCTGTGGTGCAAACTTCTGCCTTGATTTATGCACATAAGAGATTTTTGTTGTTGCTCTCTGGTTTCAAGGACCCAGAAGGGACAAACAGCCCAAATTTGCTCCCCTCTGAACACCACATTTCGGATGAGGGCAGTCGCTGAAGGTTCCCACCCTTCCTCAGCACCGAGCCCTAATCCTGGCCCCAGGGCCCATCTCACTGCAGGTGAGAGGTAACTTTACCTCCTGATCCGGTGCTGAGGTGCATTGTGAGAATTAAACAGTGTTTTGCTGTGCTAATTTCCCGCCGTGGATTGTATAATTATCTTTTTATAGGGCTGGGTGTGTTCCGGCCTTTCCTGCCCCACGGAGCGGTGGCTGTGCCTGTGCCTGGGTGGGACAGGTTCTGGCACACCTGGCTCTGGGCTGGCTTTGCTCTGGGATTTTGGGAAATTAACTGGGCACTGAGGGATGGAGGTGCCCTGGAGACTCCCCAAGAGTTGCACTTTTTGCGTCCCCCACTCCTGAGCCCCCCCAGTTCCTCCCTTCAGGAGCAGCAAACCTTGGTGTGTCGTGGGAGCGCTGGTGTGCTGGGCTGCTGGGAGGGATGGCACTTGGAAAAGGAGGCTCCTGCACTCAGGGAGCGCAGCTGGATCGTGCCAGGGCAAGTTTTGCTGCTCTTGGATGAGTCCCACCAGCATCCCTGGTACCAGCAGTTTCCACTGCGCTGGGAGAGTGATGCTGGTGGGATGGGCCTCACCCTGACCAGCTGGGGAGGCTTCTCCCCTCCCTCAGGGATATCAGTTCCTTTTGGATAAGAAGATAAAGGTCTTAAAGCTGTGGTTTAGAGCTCCATAGTGAGGCAGGATCCATCCTGTGGGGCTGGGTGAGCATCTCCCTTTGCTCTGCTTGCACTGGGTGGCTGTGTCAGCTCTGCCTTGGCACTTCACCGGAGTTCCGTATCCTCATTTTTCGTGAAGAAGGAGGGGAGAGAAGGGAGAAGGGGGGCACAGAGAACTAATCAGCTTAGGGTCAGAACAGGAAAAAACACTGCTTAAATTGGTAATCCCCCGGGATAGAAATCAGCTCAAAGCTGCAAAAGAAATGTGCAGCCAGATGGTTTTTCCTCCTTCCCTTCCTCCCATCCTCAGGGGGACCAGTCTCAGAGGGCAGGGGGTGGTGACAGGGCACCACTCCAGTGTGGCTTTTGCATCCTTGTTTGGGATCACTCCCTGGTTCAAAGCTTTCCAGAAAACACCTTGACCCACGTGTGAGGACTTTGGGCATCCCCAGGCCGTGGGGAGCAGAGCTCCATCCCTGGGATGGGACCCTGTGGGATGCACAGCCAAACCCATCACCGTGGAGCCAGACATGGAGGTTTTGCAGTGCTTTTCCTATCCTGTGAGCCAATGCTGTGCTGCACTAGGATGGGAGCAGAGAGAGGTGTGGGAATGAGCACAGTACCCCTGTAAACCCCTGGAGATCCATCCCTGCTGAGCTTTTTTTGGATGCAAGAGGTGCTGCAGAGCATTCCTCTGTCTGCTGGCACAGCAAGCAGGTGGAGAAGAAGAAGGGCGAGAAGAAGAGGGGGAAGAGCCTGCCTGCTCATTTGGAAGAGCCCAGGGATCAAATGGATCATCAGGGCTCCTGCTGATGACAGCAACCAAGGGGAGCTGCTCATCTGCCCACAGCAGGGGCTGCTGGAGCTCCGGCAGGAGAAGCAAAAACGCTGGGAGATAAAGAAGTTTGTGCTCAGGGAACATCGTTCTGCTGCTCGGGCCCATCCATCAGCCTGTCAGAGGGTTATCACTGTGGGGATGCTTTTAATAAAGGAGCAGAACTGTCATTGGGTGCCAGAGCCTTCCCGAAACCTGCGGCAGCCGCTCCCGGAGTCCGTGACATCGCTCCCTGCTTATCACCGGGCTGCAAAAATGAAGGAGAATGGGACTTTCTTCATTCTTTCACCTGCCTGTCAGTCTCCAAGTGACACATGGCTCTCAAGAAAGAGCGTGGCCTTTTCCTGCGGGGAAGGAGGGGGAAAATTGCTCGAAAGAGCCGGAGAGGGAGGCGGCACACGCAGAACAGGTTGGAGCGTGGGAGCGAGAAAGTCCTCGGGGGTGTTTCTGTTGGGGGCTTCAAAGTTCTATTTTTAGTCTTCCTTAGGGTGAGCACCTGCACTCAGGTCTGGGTGGGTTGGTCAGGGCTGGTATTTGAGGAGGGAACTGCAGCTGGTGCTGGGGGTGACGCTTTGGGAGCAGCGGGTGCCATGCTCCAAGTGCATCCCAGCGGGACTGAGCTGCTGCCAGTGCTCACCCGCATCCCTGGCATCTCTCCTGGGCCCCCATCCCCTGGGATTGCCCTGGCCATCACAGCCATTGCCTTCCACACCTCTGCAGAGCAGGATGCTGCTGTGGTGGCCGGGGGACCCTTCCTTCAAGCTCTCCCTGCTGCACCTCAAGCCTGTGAGTTTTTTCCAGGTGTCGGTTCTTAGGAGGAGCTCTCCAATACCCTGTGCTATTTTTGGGTTGAAGAGGGGGTCTCACACAGTCTGACCTCCAGATTGCCCAGCCCTGAGCATCCCCTCTCCCCCTGTGGGGTGTAGGGTGGGTGTTTGGTGGCAGGGATGGTGTGTTGGTGACTCAGGAGGGGCAGGTCGGTGACTCAGAGCTGACAGCACCTGTCTGGGCCGCGGTTATTTATTAACACCCTACCAGAAAGGGCGGCCTGGGAACAAACCACTTGCTTCGCTTCCTCTGGCTGAGGAGGTTTAATGACACCTCTCCTGAGGCTGTCTGGGGTTTTGGCAGGGCTCTTGTGTCTCATGCTTAGGTTGGTAAATGGAGATAATCTCTTTGAACTGAAACTCCGGGAATTAGGTTGGCACTGGCAGCAGAGCCCGGTGGTTTAAGGAGAAGGCTCGGTGGTGTTGCAGTGGTGTCAAAGGGCTGCACCCAGCCTGGGGGCTCCTTCATGGCCAGTTTAAAGCCTCCTGGAGTGAGACACCTGCTCCAATCCTGGCACTCCACTATAGATCAGGCAGCAAAGCTCAGGACCCCCGACCTTGCCCACAGAAGCTGTGGCTGCCCCATCCATGGAAGTGTCCAAGGCCAGGTTGGATGGGGCTTGGAGCAACCAGGTCTAGTGGAAGGTGTCCCTGCCCATGGCAGGGGGTGGAATGAGGTGGAATGGACTCTAAGGTCCCTTCTAACCCAAATCATTCCATGACTCTATGATGCAGCACATCTCACGGTGCTGGTGGTGGAACAGGCAGCATGGCAAGAATGTTTTCCCCAAGGATCCCAGATTCCCACCCCTGGTCACCTCCTGGTTGGGCTGGGGATGTGAGCTGGCCCGTTGTGTGGGGTTCTGTCTGTGGTGGAGCAGCTGGGCGAGGAGGAGGAGGGGAGGAAGGAGCTGTGAGGAGCCCCATGTGAGGTGGGATGTGTGAACAAGCAGAGAGTGATGGGAACAAGCAGAGAGTGATGGATGGGTCCCCTCAGCAGCACAAGGGTCACACCCTCACCGACCTGCCCTGGTGGCTGCTCACTCTGGGGGGACAGTGGTGGCAGGAGACCCTTGCAGGAGGCTGCCAGGCTCGGGAGGACACCGTGCGTTGGCGGGCACAGGCTGTGACTCAACGGGGCCGTTTCATCTCCCTCAGATCTTTTGCTTTTTTACTTTTCTTTAATCCACTTGCCTCATTGACTTTAGTGGCTGGGTTCACTGAGGAGCACTGTGGTCGTTAAGCACGTCGGGGCATGTGGATAAACCTGCGTCTCTGAACGGGAATCACTTTAAAGCCGGGATCAAATCCCTGCCTGGGTGTGACGGGCACAGCACGACCCCAGAGTCCCTCCTGCTGCCCCTCACCTCCATCTTGCCCTGCTCCCTGTTTGGAAGGGATAAGGCCAACCATGGTGTGCAGGTTGGAAGTCCCATCCCTTTGCAGGTCCCTCAGTGTGTCCAGGTCCCAGTTTCCCTCCACGGACTGGGACTTGTCAGGGCTTCCCTTCCCCTTTCCCGGGGTTGGGGCCAGGCCGAGCCCTGCCTGGGATGTGTGTGCAGGGGCAGTGCCATGAGGTGCTAAGGCAGCTGTGCTGGGACCGGTTCCTGCAAACAGGCTGTAGCTCTCTGGCTGCATTTTTCTAAATCCAGCCCTTTGGATGGGAAGGGTTTTGACAGTAGAAGTGGAACTGGGGCATGTCTGAGCAGGGCGAGGGGTCTGAGGGAGGGACACCCGGAGAGGGAGCAGCAGGGAGGTGTGTGAGCCATAACGGGAGTGCTGCCAGGATCGTTTCCCTGCCTGTTGGTTTCCTTTCCTGTTTGCCTTTGCTGCCCACACAGTTTGTGCTCACGCTGTCAGTAGATGCTGTAGATGCTGTAGATGCTTCCGTCCCGATGCCAAAAGTCTCGTTCCTATTCCTGCGCTTTGCTCTGCTCCCGGAAAACATGTGTTTGGGGGGACGGGGAGGAGGCAGATCCCCCTCTCGAAATGCAGAGACCATCATCCTTCCTGCTGCAGACTCAGCAGCTCCTCCTGCGTGTGCTCCGGATGGATGCACTCCCTTTCCCGGGATGCTGCTGAGTGTGGAGGCAGCTCGTGTCCTTGTTCCAGCGCCTGCTGCCTCCCCCCTACTCTCCCGGGATGTTGTGGTGGGCTCTTGGAGAGAACAGCAGTGCGGGGGCTGGTGTCCAGGAGACACCGGTGGCCTCGGGGCTCGCAGTGTGTGGCCTGCTTGAGCTGCTGCTCCCAGGGCACAGGGAAGCAGCTGATGCCTCACTGGGGAACGTGGGAGGCAAAGGGAAAAAACACATTGCACCTGAGATGGTGCTGTCTGGGGAGGTTTAGCGCTGGGGGACGTGCAGTGCTGGGGAAGGGGGAGGTTTGTCCTGGGTGGGCTTTGTTCAGGTCAGTGGGGTCTGGGCAGGCTGGTCCTTCACTGGGAGTGTCTCTGGGACAAAACAATGTGCTGTGTCCCACGGTGTGGGGCTAAACAAGGGCACCCACACACCATTGAACCTGCCTGGGCTCCTTTCCCCGCTGAAGGGTGACAGTGTGCCTAATCCACGTGCTGATGCCCCCGATGTGGGCAGGGGGCCATCCTGCAGCAGCCACCATGGCTCGTGTTCCCGGTGCCTCCATCCCTGCGGCAGTGGCCGCTCCTGCACCATCCCTCGGTGCGGCCGCATCCCGAGGAGGGACCGCGCCGGCCCGAAGGCTTCGCCGGGGTGGGGGCATCAGGAAGCGCCTTTGATGTGCGGGCACTAAGAGGCTTTGAAATGAGCCGCAGGGCTGCCCGCCCCGCCGGGGAGGGGAGATAACACATCAGAGCCTGCGCCCAGCGCTGCGGCATCGCCCTTTATGGAGCGCTGATTGCTCCCGAGCGCGGCTCGCTCGGGGGAACTTCAAAAGCGGCGCTGGACCTGCAACAACGCCCTGTGCAAAGAGTCCCGGGCCGGGTGTGCGGCTACACCCAGGGTGACGAGGTTCGGGGCCCTTCACGTCCCCACGCCTCGGTTTTTGGTAGATCTTTGTGGCCCACTGAGGTGGGTGTGAACTGGATGCGGGGGGATCGGACCCTCTGGACCTTCTGGGTGGGCACTGGGGTGCCACCATCAATAGTTTAGCTCCCTGCCTGTCCCAGATCCTGCTGTGCAGTGATCCCCAGAACCTGGGAATTTGGGATTAGTGCCTTGCAAACCCCAGTGGTTCTCGTGAGGTCCCTCTGAACAGTCTTGGTGGGCGCTGGGTGCCTCTGGGGTGCCGCCACCACCAGTGTCTGAGCTCCTTGCCTGTCCCAGGCCCTGCTGTGGTGGTCCCCCAAAGCCTTTGGGAATTTGTGGTTAGTGCTTTGCAAAGCTCAGTGATGCTCCTGAGGCAGGCAGATGCTCAGAGCAGGGGGCAGGATTTGCAGCTGCTCCCAGCATGTTTCCCAGCAGCACGGGAGTTAACAGGAGAAGTTGGGGGAAAGAGGAGGAAAAGAGTTCGGATCTCCTCCGCCCCCCCTGCCTTCCCCTGGCTGCTGCCATTTCATCAGGCTGTGTATTGGCCTCCCGAGGATGGAGCTGGGTAACACCACAACATAAACAGAACATCTGGAAGCTCTTAAAGGGTTTTATTTTTTAACACATTTACAAGAGCCAGGGACACTTGTGCAGAGAGCTCTCCAAACTGGGAGACGCTGTGCTCGCTCCTTCCCCAAAAGCCCAGGGCTGGTGGTCAGGCTTTTTTCCCCTGGAGAAGGAGCTTGAGGGGCTGGTTTGTGCCTCCACACTGGATTGCTGAGGGGGTGGTGTCTGGGCCAGGAGGTGCCAGTCTTGCTTGCATATCCCTTGTGAGGTCCAAGGCAAACAGATGATAAGTGTGGCACGAAAAACGAGCATAAACCTCTCCCCTTCTTTCCGTGTGCCCCTGGTTGATGCTGGAGCAGGATGGGGAGTCAGGGAGGGTCTGCTGGGGAGAAAAGCTGTTTAATGATCTTATGGAGCGAACAGGGTGGGAATCAAAGAGCAGAGCAAATGATCCACAGTGTGTATTTAATTCCCCACATGGACCTAGAGCTTGTCTGAGCCAAATGGGAGCTGCCTGTGCCACGCTTAGCAGTGGGGTCTGGATCCTCCAGTTGATTTGAAAGCTTGTGGGTGGAGACCCTGTGGATAGAGGGATAAATGAGATCCATTCTCACTCTGCTCTCTTCTTGACTGTGTTTTCCTCTCCCTGTTTCCTTCCAAATCTCTGTGACAGTCAGGAAGAGGAGCCCCTTTCTGCCCAGGGCAGCAGTGAGGGCACAGGGATGGGCACTCCTCCCGTGGAGTCCTTGGCTCTCACACGGTGGTCCCTGTGTCCCGGCTCTGTGCTGGGATGTTCAGTCCATGACTTGCACATCCCTTGGACTGGGTGAGGCAGCCCACGTGCACACAGGCAGGATGAGCTGCTTTCCCTTCCTCTGTGTTCCCAGATGTTTTGGGAATTGTTTTGTCTGTGCACAGAAATGGCCATTTGGGTTTCTTCCATCAGCCCCCGGCTCTGTCTCTTATCCACCCTTGTGCTGTCCTGCACCCTCATCTGCTGCCTCCTGATCCCACAGGAGCCCAGCCTTGGGGCTGGGGCTGCCTCTCCTCCTTTACACGGTGCTCCAAACATTTTACTTGGTGACAGAGAAGAACCATGATTTGCTCCACCACAGCCAGCTGCCTACGAGCCTGGACCTTCCGTTAACGGCGTGTTTTTCCTCCGCAGGGTCCGCGGTGAAGGCTCGGGGTGCAGGGACCCACGAGGGGACAGCCAAGGTGCTGCAGCTCTCACCATGGCCAGGACAGCCAGGAGCACCCTCCCGAGGATGGGCACTTCAGCTGCAGCACGGGGAGAGGGACACGGGGACCAGCAGCTCGCCCTGAGCTCGCCGGGGAGCGACGGAGCATCGGGGGCTGGGGGAGGTCCTTCCCTCAGCACCCACCAAAACCAGCCCTGAAAGCAGCCCCTGTGCCCTCACTGGGCTCCACAGCCCCTGCCTGCTGAGGGGGGTTCCTGCCAGTGCTGACCTCGCTCCCGATTCCCACACAGATCTGAAGGTCTTAATTAGCTGCTCTCTGCTGGGCTTTGGAAATTATCCCTGTGGGAAGTGCTGGCGATGGATGGAGGGATGGCCAAGTGCTCTGGGGCCGAACAGCAGCTCGGAGCTTTTCTCTGTGAAGGACCCCAGTTCCGAGGAACCAGCTGTGGAGTTTTTTTGTCCTTTTTTCTTTTTTACCTTTCTGTTCTTCTTTTTGATGCCTTTTGGGGTTCTGGGTGTTTTTTGAGGACGGCTGGACCTGCGCTGGATCCCGCTGATGCCCACGGTGGGAACTGGAGGCCTTTGGAAGAGCCACAGGGCAGCAGAAGCTGAGTTGGTGGTCGCAGTGCCCCTGGGGTTTGAAACTGCCTGGCAGAGGCTCATCCTGTGCTCTGGGTGTTGGGTGCCCTCAGGAGGGTCTTTGAGCACTCAGGTGGAGCCCAGCCCAGGTGGGATTGGGAAGCAGGAGTGGAGGGAAATGTCACCCTGAGAAACAATTAAATTTCTTAATAAACCGCCCTGGCTCTGTGAGTGCTGGATGTTGTTCTCTGTTTGCCTTGGCTCAGCCACACTTACATCAGGGCCCTGTCCCGGGGCTGCCGGGGGGGACGCCTTGGATTGTACAGGAGACCAGTGCTTTGGGAAACTTCTGCTCTGACAAAGCCAGACCAAGAGTTTAATGCCTTTGCTTTGCAGAAAAGTTCTCCCCTGTCCTTTCCCTCTTCCCTTTCTGCAGCCCTTAACCACCACTGCCTGAAGGTGTGGCCTGGTGAGCCATCCCTAACACACCTCCTGCTCTGAAAGCCACTGAAATGCAAATTATTTCCCCTTAAATCCTGTTGTTTCATGTCCCTGGACTGGGTATTCCCTCCCACCCCGTGCACCTGATGCAAAGCACTGGAAGGGACAGATCCAGGGAGAGATCCAGGGATGGAGCAGGGAATCCCAGAGCCCGAATGTGGACTTTTTGGAGTTCCTGACTAATATTTTCCTCAAAGGCCCCGTGCCTTTGGTGTGGGTCAGTCCCTCATTCCCGGCTCGTGCAGAGCAAACAGGGAGCCAGGCCGTTAAACGGGAAGGGCGTGGGGCTGCACTGCTGTTTACCTGGGGAGCCAGCAGGAAAACCTGCCCCTCACTCTTCCTAGTAAATACAAACTGGAAGCACGGACCAGCTCATGGGGATTTATTAGTTTGCTTTACCAAATGCAAATATTAAGACTAGTCAGGCCGGCCCGGGGGCTGCCTTTTGCCTTTTGTGTGCTGTGCTGGTGCCTCTGGGTGCTGATAAGGGGGTGCCCTGTGCTCGGCCAGTTGTGCTCAGGGGGTTTCTTTTGCGCCAGTTCTGCGTCCCTTTGGCTCAGGACTGATCCTGCCAGGGGCTGAGCACCCGGGGCTGCTGTGCCTCAGCCTCCCCAGCCCTGACCTGGGGATGTCCCCGCTCGGGTGAGCTCCTCTCTGGCATGTCCCAACCCACCCCGTGCCCTTGGCACAGTTTGCAGCTGGTGTTTGGGTTTGTGGGGCCAACCTGGAGCAGGTGAGAGCTCCCTGTGCTTGTTTTCACTGTAAAGGGTAACATGTGATTCTGCTGTCATTGAATACTTGAATGGTTTGGGTTGGAAGGGACCTTGAAGCTCATCCTGTTCCACCCCCTGCCATGGGCAGGGACACCTTCCACTAGCTCAGGTTGCTCCAACCTGGCCTTGGACGCTTCCAGGGATGGGGCAGCTTCTCTGGGTAACCTATGCCAGGGCCTCACCACCCTCACAGGGAAGAATTTCTTTCCCAATATCCAGTCAAAATCTTCCCTCCCTCACCTTAAAGCCATTCCCCTGCAGTTCAGTAATTCCCTGCAGGGTAATCCGAGAGCCCGAGCCAGCTCCAGCTCCAGGGAACACCATCCAGGACCACCCCAGGCATGGCTGGAGGTGCAGGTGGTGCTGGGAGCAGGGATGGCTCGAGGCAGGGATGTGCCCCAGGGCTCAGGGTACAGAGGCTGGGGATGAACAGATGGGAGTGATGGTCCGGAGGAACCGGATTTATGTTTCCTCAGCTTGTTAATGTGAAGATCCTGTTCCACAGAAGGCTCAGTGGGCAGAAGGCCCCTTCCTCGCTTTCATCCTATTGCTTGGGAGAAAGGGGGAGTAGAGTCCAGCTGGGATGGGGAGGGTTTGGGAGGAGGAGGAGGAGGAGGCCAGGTGAGCAGCTGGGGGAGCACAGACCAAACCCAGCCATTCCCTCCATTTCAGTTTTCCATTCTCATCCCGTTTCTGCCCCATTTCATCTGGCCCTGCCTCATCTGGTGTGTATTTACAGGCAGTTAGAGATGCTTGTCTGGATGTTATTTTCCCTCTGGGGCCCATAAAATGCATCTGCTGGAGCTGCTGCCCGGCTCGGGGGGGCCCTGCAGCCCCTGCTGGTGTCCTGAGCCCGTGGCTGTGGGCTGGGGGGCTGCTGGGCCTTCTTCCCATGTTTGTTTTGACAGCTTAGCAGTGTCAGGCCGTGGCTGCAGGTGTGTGCAGGATGAATCCTGCCGGGATGCTGCAGGGCCACACGGACGGGGACACTTGGAAGCTTCCAGCAAACCCCATCCCGGCCGGGCTGGGGGTGGTCGGGCTTCTCTGCGTCATGGAAACACTTAGACTGGGAAAGACCTTCAGGATCATCGAGTCCAACGTTCACCAGCACTGCCAGGGCCACCACTAAACCAACCCAACGTGTGCCCTCAGCCAAAGCCCCCAGAGCTCTTTGAGGAGGGGGTTGGTTCTCAGTCACTCTCCCATCATTCACCATCTCTAAAACTGCCTTTTTTTCCATTGTTAAGAGTTTATGGGTGTCACCTCCCAGCCACAGAATGGTTTGGGTCAGCAGGGACCTTAAGGGTCTTGTTCTGAGCCCCTGCCAGATGCACTTTTGGGTTGCTTTACACACTGCTTTGCTCACTGGTTTAATTCTTGCTTAAGGCTGAGCACCTGGGGGTGCTGACCCCAGATCTCCATGGAGCTCCCAAACCCCCTCCAGGTGTCCCCAATCCCGGGGTCAGTTAAAAGCTCCCCACAGGGGCGGGGCCCCAGAGATGTGATGGTGCTCTGCAGGAGAAGCAGCCACGGGATCCTGGGACCCTGAGCAGTGTTCTCAATGCTGGAGGAGGCAGGTGAGGCTGAACCTCTTCTCCTGCTCTCTCCATGTTGGACTTGGCTGTGCAGTCTGGAGCTAAAGGGGGTGGAGGGTTTTGTGCCTCGGTGTGATGTTGCCATGGGGTTTGGTGTGTGCAGAGGGTTGAACTAGGAATGAAATAGCTGATTATGGTTTTTTCATTTGTCAGACAACACAGCTGAGCAAATCCCAGCCTTCTGTCTGTTCATTAAGGGGCTAATCCTTTGTCTTTTCCTGGAAAAATCCTTTCCAGGAATCCCAAGGTTTTCTAAGTAGGGCCAGGCTTAGAAGATATAATGGGAGAGGGGTGTATTTCCCTCTCTCAGGTATTTCTTAACTGTTTCTCCAGTCGTTTCCACCTCTTGCTTGCCCACACGATCTTCCCTCCTGTTTTCCACCTCCTGCCCAGGAACTCTCCTCTGGGGAGTTCTGGTGTCCTGCAAGGAGTGACCTGACCCTGCCTCCTCTGGCACCCACCAGGGTGGGTGTTTTGGGGCTCAGCAGGGCTCAGGGTGCTGTGGGTGGTGCTGAACCCCCTGGAGGAAGGGCTGTGGGGCCAGGGAGCCTCCATCCAGCCCCAATCCCACAGGAATGCTGATTAGCCCCAAAGCTGCTCGGGGCAGCGCTCAAAGCTAAGCTGGTTCTCCCTCTAAGCCTTTGGGTTTTGGTTGCCTCCAAGGAGAGGAAATTCTCCTGCTGGCAGAGATCTCTCCTCCCTTCTAACAGGGTGATTTTATTTTTTTTTTGGTGCACAGAGTTAAACCTTCCCGATGAGTCCTCCCCAGTTCCCCCAGTTGCTGCTCACTGGGAGCACTGGCCCTGCTCCCCCCAGCTCTGCTGGTGTTGTCTGGGTGCTTGTAATGGCACAGCCTTCCCAGAACATGGGCTGATGTTTGTTCTCCCCCTCCTCTCCAAATTAACGTGCCGGCCGTGCCTCACCCTAATTAAAACCAGCAAAGAGGACTGGTCCGGGCTGTAAAATTCTAGGACAGTTTTATGTAGAGCAATTAAAAGGAAGGCAAAAAAAAATTGTTAAGAAATTAAACACTAATTACTTTTTTTTTTTTTGGTTGTTGCCAGCTGAACTGTTTTGGCAGTGGGGGCTGCAAGTGGGATGCAAAGACTTGGGATGGTTGGTTCCCTGCTGCCATAAATCAACTGGATCAAATGTTCCCTTGCTTTTTAGCCGTGTAACTCATCTGCTGTCAATTAGCCTAAATCACATTTTTTCAATTAAACAGGCTTAGAGGCCTGATAGCAAAGCCTGGTGGGGAGGGGGAGGGAGAGGCAGAGCCTGGTTGTAGGCAGCGAGGTGGAAATATCTTTTTAAAAGGTGTGATCCCATTTTAGTGTTTTCCATATAAAATATGATCTAAATGTCTGTGCTCTGGGGAGCAGTAAGAGCTGGAAGCCCAGCTGAGGAAGGAGCCTGTGGAACAGGGGGGACTGGCCATGGAGGTGGCCCAAGGGATTAAAGGGGAATCCCAGCTGGGATGCTGGAAGGAGAAACTCACTGACTGCAGGAAGACTCCTTTGGGATGGATTTTAGTTGTTCCCTTAAACTCCTGCCCTAATTCCCCTCAAGTTTCCAGGCTTGCAAAGAGGCTGCCCATGGTGTGAGGGCTCCTCTGTGCTTCAGGGAAGGTGAAATTATCCTGTTGTTTGCAGTGGGAATGGGTGGCTTGCATAATACCTGGAATGATTTGCGTTGGATGGTGAAGTAAACCCACTGTTTCCTCTCTCTGTGTCTAGTCTTGCTCACTAAGTGTTTTCTTTCTTGATTGGAAAAGGAAAACAGGCTGTGAAGTACTTGGAAAGGGGTGAGGAAGGGCAGGGCTTGGAGTAAATGGCTCCTTTTATACCTGAATCTGTCCTGTGTCCTCTCCCCCCCCAAAAAAAGGTAGATAAAACCTTCCCAGGTTGGAAAGAACCATCTGCAGTGGGCTGAGGAGCTGGTCCTGGCCCCTGGAGGAGGAAGGGGCGTGTGTGGCCTGGTTAGGGGTCTAGTTGTTGCATATATTACCTGTCCCCCTCCCCCTGGGGTTTGGTCCCTGCTGGAGCCAGACTGTACTGGGAGAGCATGGGGTGGCCCCTGGTTTGCCCAGGGAGTGCTGAGGAGGTGCAAACATGGGGCTCCAAAAGACCCTGCAGATCCCTGGATGTTGGAAATGGAGCTTCATCTGCCTGGGTCAAGGCTTTGCAGGAGCTGGTGCTTCCTGGATGCCCTGGGATGGGGAGGACAGCCGTGGTCCTCCCACCTCTCCCTGCACCAGGGCAGGATGTGCTCCCAGGACCTCTGGAGATGCCACAGTCTCATCCTGCAGTGCCAGATACTCACCCATCAGCTGCAGAAAGGGCTCAGGCCTCCCAGTTCTGCCAACAAGCCCTTGCAGGTTGTCCTATTAGGAAAACCAGAGTCATTTATTAATAAACAGAACGTTAACTGCTGTAATTGGAAGGCTGGCTTCCCACCGCGGGGCTGTGGGTGTGTGCTGCCAGTGTGGGAATGCAGCAGGAATGTCATCCTGGAGAGGGGAGGGCTCCTGTGGTTATTGTGGTGATGGGTTTGGGTTCAGGTGCTAAAAGAACAATGAGAAAACCAAATGTGTGTCCTTGGGGTAGGCCAAAAATACACCCCAGTGGGTATTTAGATGTTAACTGGTGTCATTCCCCAGCACTGCCCCAGGCAAGCTTCTTGCTTCCTGACCAGATCACCCTTCCTTCTTGCTTCCTGAGCAGATAACTGCCCTCAGCCTCCAGAAAGAGCTTTGCTGGCCACTGGGAAGAGCTGAACTGGGGTGATCCAGGCTGAGGAATGTCCCTGAACCCAGAGGAAGGTGGTGATGCCACCTCACCCTCAGTGCCAAGGGAGCTGGAGATGTGGGACTGAGGTGGCCCCTGGGGCTCAGAGTGTGCCCTGCCTTGGGCTTTGCCACCACAGCTGTGTTGGTGAGGGGCAGAGGGAAGGACACTTGACTCTCAGTTCTCAGCAGAGATGGGTTTTCTGCCCCGTCCCTGAGGTTATGGGATGGGCTGGGACTGCTCCTGCTGTGCCGTTGCCTCTGGTCTCCCTCCTGCAGCAGCTGCTGGCCCAGCTCTGTCCATGTTCAGGGAGTTGTAGCAAGAGCAAATCCAGAGCTTTGCTGGAGATAAATTAGGCAGCAGGACCTTGGGTCCCAGAGGTCCCGGAGGACTCCTGGCTTTGTGTTTTTCATCCTGGGAAAGAAAGAATCCCACTATCCTTGTGGTCATTTGGTGGTGCCAGCAGCAAGGCTGGCTCAGGGCCTCTGTTCCCACAAAAGCACCACAGTCAGGTCCCTCCACACCCGGGGTGTTCTGGGCTGCACTTGGGAAATGGCTCCTGGCACAGGAGCCTGTGTGTCCTCGTGGATCCGCCGCTCCAGCTCTCCTGCCCTGTCCCGAGGTTTGCTTTGGAAGAGCAGCGCTGGTGGTTTCTGGAACGTGCTCCATCTAACCCGCCATCAGAAAACAACAAACCCAAACCTGTAATTGCCTTTGGTCTTGAGCAATTTGAGCTGGGTGTGAATTGGCCACGAGGGCTCCAAGAGCAGCCGGGAGCTCCAGGAGCAGCAGCGGCAAGAGGGAGGGGATGGGCTGTGGGAACCAGGGGCACCTCCCTTTGGCCTTGACCCTCCTTCACTCTCACCCTGCACCCCAGAGAAACCCCAGTGATGCTCTGGGCTCTGCTGGCATCAGATCCAGGTGAACCCCCAGCCTGGCAGTGCCCCAGTGCCAGCGTTGGTGGGTGAGCGGCGCCACGAGTCCTGGACCCGGCTGGGGGGGGTTGGCTCCTGTGGAGGATTATGAGCAGTAGAGAATTAAGCCCTGCGTTTCCTGATTTCCCTCCTTTCAGCGGGGCTGGTGCGAGGAGAACAGCCCTGCCCCCTGCCCTGCCTTGCTGCAGTCACTGGAATTCCTTTTGGGAAAGGGGAGAGGGCAAAGGGGGGGAGAGAGTAAATCTGATTTAATTACAGTGACACAACCTGCATGGCCTCAGCGGCTCCGGGGGGAGGTTTAATCTGATTTGGAGGGGGGAGGAGGTGCAGTGGCTGCCCTGGCACGAGCGCCCGCCGCACATGACAGGCTTAGGGCAGCACCAGGCACGGGCAGCGCCGGTCTGGGGGCACCCCCTGCCCACCCGGTGGGGGTGGACCCGGGTGGGGGACAGGGATGGGGTCCTCAGCCCTTGGGAGTGCTCTGCTTCCCACCATGTGCTGTTCTGGGATCCAGGCGAAGAGGTGGTTTGGTTGGAAGTGGTGATGCCCCATCCCTGGGAGCGTCCAAGGCCGGGTTGGACAGGGTTTGGAGCACCCTGGGCTGGTGGAAGGTGCTCCTGCCCATGGCAGGGGGGTGGAAGGGGATGATCTTTAAGATCCCTTCCCACCCAAACCATTCCATGATTCTGTGATCTCCTGTCCCTCATATGGATCCTAATGGAGAAGCCTCTTTCCTCCTCCTCTCCTGACACATCCACCTCCTGCATCCCAGTTCCTCCACAGCACGTGCCTTTGCTCTGAGCTCTTCCCTCTGTGCTTTCCATGTGCTGCCCTGACTTCCCACGCTGGGTTGTCACCTCTGGGGACAGGCTGGAGTGTACAACTGAGAGGGATTTGTGGGCAGGCCTGGAGCTGGGGCCCCCGGTGCCTGAGGGGTCTCCCCACACAGCCAGGGGAGCTCTGCCAGGCTCAGGGATGTGCAAATCCCAGACCAGGAGCTCCAAACCACAGGGTTGTAAAGAAAAAAACCACCCAAAACGACCCAATAATGTGTTTTGAGGTTCTTTTTGTTTAGCTTCTGGGTTTTAGGCTTAAATTGGAGCTGCTTTGTTTTCTGTGCAGTTGGGAGGTCTGGGAGCCTTTCTGCAGGAGGAAAAAATGAGAGACCCTCTGACTTGTGGGAGTCCTGCAGGGGTGGCTGGAGCAGCGCTGGGGTGAGGGGCCTGGACAGTGACTTTTGGTGAAGAAAGAGTGAGGGATCAGCTTTTTCATCCTCTTTTTGAGTTGAGCCACATCTTCTTGGGAAAGTGCTGTGGTGGGGTGAGTGACAGGACTCAACACGGGCCTGACTTCCCAGACCACCAAGGCTTTGTGTTTCTGCTTTAAAAACGCTCATTTTAACATCCCCCTCAGGGGTAGCACCTTATCCCCCCCCTCCCCTCGGATGCCAGGAGCTGGGACACATCCTCCCCTCTGGGTGGGACAGCAGCTGGTGCTGGAGCATCCCTGGGGTGCAGGTTGTGCCTGGAAAGCTGCTCCCTGCTGGGAGGTGTCTGTGGGACCTCGCCCAGCTCCAAGCAAGGAGTTTCTGCTGACACAGCCACCACGGGCTTTAATTGTGCATTATTAAGGACTGCTTTTATTTTAAGAATGTGACCCCTGGTCACAGCGTGAGTCCCCCAGCCCTTTTCCCCACAAAGGGGGTGTTGTGCCTCTTACCTTTCAGGTTTCATTTCGGCTCCCAGCCCTTGCTGGGGAACCCAGAGCAGGGGGAGCTTTCAGAGAGCTCTCACCCAATAACTCAGCCCAGGCTCCAGCACTAGTGAGGTATTTTACACCTGCCCAGGCAGATAATTAATCATTCCTGAAGAATGAAGAAATGTTTCCGAGCCTTTTTTCCCCTCCTTTTTAAAGAATAACAGGGATTTTGATGCCCCTCTGATAGGGGTTTGGGATGAGGAGTGTGAGGGGTGGCTGGCTCTTTGGGAAAGACAAGTGGGATGTGACTGGCCAGGCTGGGGGTGGTTTGGTGTCCATCTCATGGATTTAGGGATGTGGTGGGTCAGAGCCTTCCAGTGGCCTTTGAATCTTGTGTGTGTTGTCCTCTGTTCCTGGGAATGTCTCTTGGAGAGAGGTGATGCTGGTGGCCCTCATTGAATGGGTTGATCTCAGTTTCCCAAGGCTGATCTGGAGGAGTTCTCAGATGGGAAATAAGGAAAAGCCCCCTTGGAAAATCTACCTGCCAGGTTCCCAGTGACTTGTCTCCAGCATCACCATCCAGCTGGGATCTGGAAACACACGTCAGCCCTGCTGAGAGCGAGCCAGCCCTTTGTTCCTGGCTCTCCTTGAAGTGATATTGTGGTTTACTTAATTAAAGACACACAGCATTATTGTGGGAATGACAAGGAATTAAAAAGATTAAATCTGGGAAAAGGCCTATCTGGCCACCTAATCCAGCCCTACTCTGCTGTTCTCTGAGCTGCCCTGTGCAGTTTGAGGTGCCTCAGGTGATGTGTTTGCTCCCTGTTCCCCAAGGAACTCTTCCCGTGGCCCCTCAGGGAGCTGTTTGTAGGGATGAGCTGGCTGGATTCACCTGCATCCTGCTGCTTCCCTGTTCCCCCAGCTGTTTCCACCAGCACTGGGGTTACCAACAAGCCTGGCCAGCCCTGGCAGAGAGGGCTCAGCTTCTTCGTGCTCAGGCCTTGCTGTAGAGTGGATGTGCCCAAGGAAAGTGCCCTTGGATAATCAGAAATTGGGGTCCTTCCTCCTCCCTTCACAGCTGCTTTCCGAGGCTTCATCCCAGCGGGTTCTGGGGTTGAACTGGAGCGTGTTTGCATTTTGGGACATCCTGCACTGACTTTTTGGCTGTTGTTTGTTGCCTACTTCAGTCCAGGGATTCTGACAGTGGGGCTTTGGCCTTGGTGGCATTCTGGTGGAATATCTGAAAAATGAGAAATTGCAAGAGCAAATGCTCAAAGGAGCCTTTTCCTTCTGTGCCTGAGACACAGATCCATGTTGGAAGCTCTAAACTGGATTGGTCTGTGTTCTTTTCATGGCTGTCACTATGGGCTCCCTTCTCCTGCTTCCTCCCATCCTGACCCCTGTGCCAGCAGCTCCATCCCTGGCTGCAGGGCTCTGTGTGCTGCAGGGAGCTGGGCCAGGCAGGACCTTGTTTAGTTGTGCTCCCAGCACTTCCCACTCTGTTTTTGAAGGGGAATGTCAGTCTCTTTGCTATCTTGGGTTGACTGGGATGCTTTTTGGGGAAAGCCTGCTTCTTCCTCCCCTGTGTCAGTGTGGAAAAGTGACCTTCCAAGTGCTGAGGTGGTGGGATTGGGAGACCAGCTCTTTCTGGGAAAGAGAGAAGCACCTCAGTAATTCAGAGGGCAAACTCTGCTGTGGTGCCCCTGCCCCCCTATAGCTGGGGCAGGGCAAGGAGCTGTAAGTGACCGGGAGGAGGATGGTGGGTGAGGATTTTGGGGAGTGAAAAAGTGATTCATCTCCACATCCTGGATCAGTGGTGGACCATGCAATGCACTGTGTGAAGGGTCCCACCAGTCCCCTCAAAGCCCCAGATCTGCAGCAGAGAGATTTGCCCACAGCTGAAGCTGGGGATGTGTGAATTCCAGCAGCTGCTGCTGAGGGAGGTCCTGTGGTTCAGTGCTGGGGCAAAGAAAACACATTTCCACTGCCCCAGGCTCCTGTTTGACCTTGGGTTGTCTCCCTGGCCGCATCCTGGAAGGCTGCTTGTGGAGCTGGGTCCTGCCAGGATGTCTGGGTGTGGGAAAGGAGCCTCCCTGCCCTCCACACGCCAGTGCTGCCACCTGCTAATGCCTGGTTAAACACGGACTGTTTGCTGCACCTCGTGCCCTGGGGCTGTGACAGAGGGAGGCTGGTCCAAAATTAGGATTTTTTTCCCCTTTGGAAGAGCCTTTCTCCCTGCCTGGGTCTCTTCAGTGGGTGTCTGTGTGTTGCTCCATGTTGGGATCTGCCAAAACACAAATCGCTCGCTGGGTTATGAACTGAGGTTGGCACTTGGAAGCCTCACCTGGTGAGTGACACAAATCCCAGGGAGGTTTGCTGAGCACCAGGGAGTGAATTAGCTCTGATGGAGGAAATCAAAACCTCCAAGGGCTTCTTACTGGAAAGGAGCCCTGTGCAAATACTGTTGCTGCTTGTGCTTGGTGGGTGCAGGAGCAAACCCGGCTCCCCCCCACAGTTCTCCCACTCCATGTGCTTTGGGATATATACAACGGGCATATGAAAATGATGCATTTACTTTTAAAAAGTGATTTTGTGGAGTTTTTGATTTATCATTAAATGTCAGCCCTCTGGAGGGTGTTCCAATAATCGTGAAAAATAATCATCCTGGCAGCCTGTGGCTGCAGAAGTGTCATTTTTCTTTTAAAACCAAATCCTAAAGTTGGGGGTTCGAGTTTATTCCCATGGCTCCAGGAGCTGAGGCTTTAAGGAGAGCTGCTGGTTTTCAACAACCTTCTATTAGTCATGGGAACTGGCAGTCCTGAAATTAATATTTGCAGGCCCCCCCCTCCCCACTCCTGCTCCCTCCTTAACGAAAAGAAAACTCTCACCTCCAGCCTGGCTTCCAAGTACGTGATTGAGAACATGTGAATCCACAAGGATTGAACTGGGAGTGACCTCTGGGGAGTAAGAGGGTTAATCAAAGCTGGGCTCTTCCCCACACTTCACTCCTAAAGCTCCTGCATTTCCTCCTGATGGCTGATAAGGAGGGATTGGGTTTATGAAGGAGATGAAGATGTTTGGATAAGCTGCAGTACCAAAGCAATCCTGCCGGACGAGTCGGGGCCTGAAGGAAGCCCCTGGAGCTGGGGGGGTTTGTTGGTTTGGAGGGTTTTTTTCACAGGGGTTGTGTCTGTGAGGATCCATTTGGAGATGTGGTGGCAGCTCTGTAACCTCAGATCCTGGGTACCTGGGCTGGAAGGATGTGCTCCGAGCCTGGGAGCTGTGTGGGTGTGATGGGCACTCAGGCCATGGCACCCGGGGGCTTTTGGGGACCCTGGCACACTGAGACCTCAGAAATGTGCCCTCGTTCTTTGTCTGCACCATCTCTGAGAGATGCAGGGCTTTGAGATGGCCTTGGCCAGCTTGGTGCTGTCCTGTTGGCTATCTGGTGCTATCCTGTTCTTCCCTGAAGGCAACCCCCAGGCAGAGGGCACTGGTGTGTCCCTGGCTGTCATTCCAGACCCGACTCCTAAGCCAAAAATATGGGCTCGTGTTATTGAGCACAACATTGGGTTATTTCCCTGTTCTTTTGCTGTGCCAGGAAGGCCAACACCTGTGTCTGAGCTCATGATCTGTGTCTGAGATCAGGATCTGGGTCTATTTTTAGACACACCTGATCGATGCTGAAAGAAGGTGAATCATGTTTGGGAAAGGACCTGCTTCTCTTCCAGATGTGTTTTGGAAAACAGAGCTGAGCTCCAAGGGGAGGGGAAGGGAGGCAGCAGTGGGACTGAGCCATCAGGGGGATGTGGCACCTCCAGCTGTCTGGGGGTGTTGGGAGGGCAGCCTGTCCCCCTGGGATCAGAGTCTCTTTGCTGGAATGTGGTGGCTTCTCCTGGGGCACCGAGCAGCCTGGTTTCTGCAGTGGGAGAGGAGGTGACAGCTCCCAGGGTTTTCCCAAAGCTTAAACCTGATTCTCCAGACCAGTGGTCAGCATCCTGGGGGACTCAGAGGCTGGGCAGGGTCTGCTGAGCCCCTCCTGTGGCCTTGCTCATGGTCACAGTGGTTGTGCCCCTGGAGCCTCCCCAAGAGTTCTCCACTTGGCTGCAAAGCCATGGGTGATGAAGCCACAGGTTGCCCTCCCTGGAGGACTCACTTTGCCCTCCTTCCTCCCCAGGGGCCCTGCTAAAGCTGGACCCCCTGGATGCTGGTCCTGTGACCCCAAATCAGCCCTGAGTGGCCACAAAGGCTTTTTGCCTCCAGGAGGGTTGCAGGTGAGGTGGGCAAAGTTAAACTTTTGGCCCTCTGCTATCCCCCCCCCCGGGCAGGGAGAGCAGGTAACTGGTGGTTGGGGTTGATGTCTCCATCAAAGGGCTGCGGCCGCGAGGTGGTTGTTTGTGCCGAGAGGGGAATGCCCACAGGTAATTTATCTTGACATTTATAGAAAGCATAAGGGTTTACTCATTCATAAAATGAAGGGCCGGGGTGTTTTGCTGCACGGGCTGAGCTCTGGAGCTGCTCGAACGTTACTGTAGCTGATGGTAATCGTTTCCGGACCTGCCCCGATGTGCCCGGGGGGGCTGCAGGGGAACAGTAACAACGTGGGACAGGGCAGGGAACCTGTTGGACAGGAACGGGCTGACTGGAGCTAACAAATCCTCTTCCTCCCAGGCCTTTTCTGAATGACAGGAGAGGGCGAGAGCCAAGGGGAGGATCTGCTGGTGGTTGGCACCCTGAGCTGGCAGGCTCTCGGCTTGTTTGAGCTGGAGGGAGTCCTGCTGCTGGGGCTCTGGGCTCTGCAGCTCTGGGGGATGGCAGGGAAGGCTTTGTTTTTAGAACAAACTGTTTTGAGAATGGTTTTTGTTGATCAAGCACAGAGAGGAGGCCACTCTGTGCAGGATGGAGCAGAAGTGGAGGGTCTGGCTCCAGCCTTGGAGCAGAGAGAGCGAGTGACTCGATTCCTGTGCTGACTCTCTTGTCTCTTTGGGGAAGCTCTGTAGATTCCCTTGAGCTTGTCCTGCCTGCTGTGTGGACAGTGTGGCTGGATAGCTTGGGAGTACCCAGGGTGGCTCTGTCAGCTGATGGTGAGCAGGGATGATTGATTCCCAGGCACCTCCTGGTGTTTCCCAAGGCTCTGGAATGTTAAGCACCAAGCTGCAGTGACAGTGACTTGTGTCTTGGCTGATGGGGGAGCCCAGGGTGGTGTTGGAAGCAGGACATGACCTGACCTGTGCTGCTGCAGAAGAGATGCTGAGGACTGTGCAGCTTGGGGCATTGGCTGCCTGACTCCCAAAACTCTTGGTTCTGAATGGGTTTTCTCCTCTCTGGTTGCTGCCAAAAACAAGTGCCCAAACTGGGAGATGTTGGGCACCTGGTGCTCATTGATCTGTGGTTGCCACCAGGCTGGAAGTTGTAGAGTTTGGGAAAAGGCATTAATGCTCTCCTGGCAGGAGGAGCTGAGGGAGCAGCTTTGGCTCCAGGGCAGCTGTGAACCCTCGGGGTGCTGCTGGCACCTCACAGCCAGGACAGCCCAAACTGGTCACCCAACCCTCCCTGCATCAGCTGGAGGGGGAGAGGACTTGCCTGTGCTCTGCTGGCCAGGCTGGGCTGTTTGATAAACAGTGGGACTGACAAGGAGAAACCTGCCTGGAACTGTCTCCAGGTGATAAAATTCCTGTGCTGCTGATGCACTGATTAGTGTGGCTTTGTGTGAGGTGACTCTGGGTTTGGATCTGGGTATCTCCCTCCCCTCAGTGTCTCCTCTGAGCACCTTCCTGGCCGTGCCCACCTGCATTCATTGGAATGCCAGGGGGGAGGTGGCTCCAGTGCCACCTTTCTGTCCCCCTGGGCAGGTGAAGAGGGGGGTTGAAGGGGCTGGGTGGGCTGAGCGGGGCTTGGCCCCCCTGCACCCGTCCCCTGTGCCCGACCGGGTTTTCCTCCTGTCTCCTGGGAGTGGCTGAGACACAGTTTTGGCAACAGCGTCTGGGGGGAATGACGTGGGAGTGTTTGAGCAGGTGAGCCCTGACTGAGACGCGCCGAGTGCTGCCTGCACTGGGCTGGGGCCACCAGGGGCTGCGGGGGACGGTCCTGGCTGAGGGGGTGGGAGGGGATCCAGAGCCTGGAGCAGGGGATGGTGCCTCTCCCTATATCAGCTTTTAGGAGCTTGGGTTAATCTAAATCTTGATTGAACAAAGTGCTTCATCACTGGCCGGGTTCGAGGTGGGTGAGTCACCCGTTGAGTCACACTGTTCCCCTGCCAGAGGGGACCAGAGAGGGGACAGTGCTCAGAGGTGACTGAGCTGCACGGTCCAGAGCCCTCCTGGCACTACCCTGGTGCTGATCTGCTCCTCACTGTGCTCCCAGTGCTGCCTGGAAATGTCTCTGCTCCCCCTGCTCCTTTCCCCCCTTTATCTCCTGTTTCAGCAGTGACTTGGCCAGTGATGCCTGAGCTGCACAGCCCCGGGGCAGCCCCTGCCCGCAGCTCCCCTGGCTGCCCTCCCCGTGTCACGGGGCCTCTCCTGTTCCCTGCTTTCACGAAGTGGCAGCTGCGGTGCCCAAGAGCATCGCCCTGTGCCAGGGTCCAGCCTGGGCTCAGCCCGGGCTGCCCAGGGGGGCTCGCAGCCTCCAGCCCACAGGAAAAATACAAATTTGGCTGTACCCCCGTCCAGATCTCCAGGTGCTGCAGCCCCTTGCCTGCAGAGCCGGGGTGGGATCCATCGAGCGTGACAGAGCTGCGGGATGGGGTGGGTTCGCCCCCCGGGGGGTGCAGGGACGGGACAGCCCAGAGCCCCCCCAGGGGCCACCCCCGATGGTGCCCCCGCGCCGGTGGCCCCGGGGGTCGCTCCCGGCCGGGTCCGTGGGGCCGGGGGCGAGCCCATGACATCACCTGCGCGGCCGCCCATTGGCCGCCCCGCCGATGACGTCACCCCCGCCCATCCTTTCCCAACGCGGTCCCGCCGGGATGCGGCGTTGCCATGGAAACGGGATGCGCGCTCCCCCCGCCCACGGCCGCGCGCGAGCGGGGAGCTTGGGATCCGCGCGGACTTTGCCTCTGACACGGGGTGGGATCGCTTGTCTGCGAGGAATCGCGACAATTAAGGGTTTATTTTAATTGAGGCGGGCTGTGTTGACGCGGGGTGGGGGATGCTCCGTCCGGAGATGAAACCTCTCAGCCAACACCTTGAGCAGCCTCTGCTCGGGTCGGTGGGAGCGTTTCCCATGCTCGGTGTCCTTAGGGAGTCAAACAACTGCGTTCATCCCATTTAGCAACACTTAATCTTTCACCAGCCTCGAAACAACACTCATTAAAGAGCTGGCTGCGGTCTCGCTGGAAGGAGAAAGTTAAAAACAAACTTTTTGAAACATTACAAAAGAAACATTTTAGCGGAAAAAAAAAGAAAGAGCAGAGCAGCAGTTTCAAGGGTGAGGTGGCTGGGAATGTCCGTGGGAGCGGGGAGCTGGAGGCAGCTGGGCTGCCGGGAGCGGGGGCTGCGGTCCCGCCCTCCGCCAGCCCACGGGCCCCGGCCCGCTCCCACTGCCGGTCGCACGCTATTCCCAAGGACAAAACAAAGCCCTTTACCCCGGGCTTCAACTCTGACCTTGCCGTGGCAGGATTAAAATCTCATGAAGATGGACAACTCGATTGCAAAGAGTTAATTCCCCCCTCCCCTCCCCTCCTCTCTGTTTTTTGCTCCTTTTCTTTCCGACTGGCCTGGTTTGCTGTGGAGAAATTGGGAAAACAGCCAGAAAACAGTCGGCCTGTGGGTGCTGGTGGTTGGAGGATGCTGCAGGTGCCCCAGTGGAGCTGCAGCCTGGGGCAGGATGGACAATTGGGGCTTTATCTTCTTCCTCCCACATCTGGGGCTCTGCACTTGGTTGTCAGGGGTCATTCCTCATTTCTGGAGCAGGAGAGGATGGTTGTAGGAACCCCCGTGGGCCAAAGAGGGGCTGTTTGTGAGTGAAGGGGTGAAACGTGTTGCTGCTGTGGGCTGTGACTCCTGTGGCTCCCTGGCACTGAAGCCCACTTTGCCCATTTGGGGCACCTTGGTGTGCTCCAAAAAGAGCTGCCCCTGCTTAACCAGAGGCACCTCCCTGTGCCTGCCCTGGCTCTTCCCATCTCCTGGTTGCAATTGCTGCTCATTTCTCAGAGCAGGAGAGAGGTTTTACACGTGGAGAGAGGGGTGGGAGTCCCTATCCTGCTACCACTTGCAGGGACTGCTGTGAAAGCACCTTTAATCCTCATTTTCTCAGGAGAGAAAGGTTTTTCCAAATATAATCTAAAAGAAGGCTTGCCCTCTTATTATCTCTTGTACTCAAATCTGAGTTTAGAAATCGTTTTGAGAAGCTGAGTTTTGCAAGAATTAGAGTTACTTTGTCCTTTTTCTATGGAAAAAAAATGCACCCACCTCCCAGAATTTCAAGGCAATTTAATGGCAGCTTTCTGTGCATCCACTGGTCTCTTTGCAAAGCAAAACTTGGTTGTTTCCTCGGCTGTTTTCCAGCCAGTGCAGCTTGTGGAGTTGGAGTGCTGATAAAATGCAAATTCCCTGGTGAGCTCAGACCTCTGCCATGTGTTGCAGCTCCTGTTCCTGCTCCACTGCCCACGGTGGGACCCAGGGAGGGAGGGAGGTCAGTTCAGAGGATGCTTTGAGCACCTTTGCAGAGAAGCTGAGTCCCAGCTGGCTTTGCAGTGGGAGATGTCTCCTCACTGTAGGCAAAGTCACACACAGTCCAAAGTTTAAATGGAGCTTTAAGGGGTTGAAATAAGTGAAAACCTGCTTTGATCTCCTAAAATCTTGTCTGCTACGAGGCAGCCACCTGGTAACTAATAAACAGGGGAGCAAATGTACCTTTGCTGCTGGTGTGGTCTTGCCCTGAAGCTGAGGGGGAGCTTTGCTCCCCCTGAGCCCTGGCTGTTGGCAGTGCCCTCTTTGCCACCCAGGCGAAGGCATTTCTCATTTATTATATAATGGCTGAGTGTGACTGACATGGCCAGTCAGAGCTGGAACAAACCTTTCACCAAGAGGCTCCTCTGAGCTCCCGGAGAGGGAGGGGGACGGGGCTGAGCAACTTCCCATCCCTTTGCCAAGGCAAGGACAGTCCCTGCCAAGAGGCAGCGCCGTGGGGGCTCAGGAGAGGGGGCTGTGGGTGCCCGGGATGCTGCTTCCAGGGCTGGGGTGTGAGTGAAGGAGATGTGGGATCTCCAGGAGCGGCTCCGCCGGGGCGTCTCGGAGGGGCTCTGAAGTTGGGGCCAACTGTGCTCAGGCGCCCAATCCTATTGAAGTCAGTGGGATCTGAGCTTTGGAAGCAGAGGCTGTGCCAGAGCCTGGACTGAAAGGCTCCTGACCCATTTGAGGCCGAGCTGAGGGTTATTGTTGGCTCCTCACAGGCTGCCAGGAGCCGCTGGGGCCGTGGTGCCTGTGCCCTCTCCCTGTGGGCACTGCCGGGAGCCCACGGCACGGAGGGGCCTCACTCGTGGTGCCTGGGCCAGGAGCATCCCCGTGTCCTTCTGAGTGCTGCTGAACCCGTCCTGAGGCTGCACCAGGGCAGGCAGAGGGAGTGTTTCTCTTGCTGGTTGTACCAGCAAGGCTTGTGCAAACCGGTGCTGCTGCAGTGCCCTCGGTGACCTTCTCACCCATGGGGCTTCCTTGGAGGACGCTCAGGGACACGGGGATGGCTCCAGCACGTCCATCCTGAGGGCTTCCCTCATCTCCCACCCTGCCTGGTGCCCCAGCTCGTCCCCCCTGCTGCCATGTGGAGGATGCTCGGAGGAGGAGCTGCTCCATGGGAAGGGGAAGAGTTGAGCTGTGTTGTTGTTTCATGGCTGGCACGGTTTGGAGCACGTGGCTTTGAGGGGAAGGGTAACTGCTGGGTGCCAGGGTGGGTGTGGAGGGTGTTGAGATGGTGCAACCGACCCTTGGGAAAGCAAAGTCATGGAAATACAGGCAGGGAGGGCGGAGAGAGCCGAGGGATTTCATGCAGGAATCGCTCCTGCATGGGCAGGGAGGTGGCACAGGCATGAGGGGGAGCAGACCCATGGGCCGGGTCTGGGAGGTACCCTGGGGCAGCCCCTGCCTTGGCCAGGGATGTGGATTCTGAGTTTTGGGTGCTCAGCATCACGAGCTTTCAGGAGCATCCCTAAAAGCAAGGGGAGATGGGCAGAGTGGGCTCCTGGGGAGGGATGGGAAGAGCATATTCCCTGCACACATCCAAAGTATCAGGAGAAAACTCTGCTCTGGGCAGGAGCACTTGTGGTGCAAATCAGACCTGCCTCGAGATTCCAACAGCATTTTAATTTCTGTAATAAACCCTGTGCCGTCCTCTGTGGACTGGGGAGGGCACAGGGGCAGGACAAACCTCCTGGTTTTCAGCCTGGCATTACTAAGCAACCGTGTCCTAAAATTCACAGCCCAATGGAGAGAACTTTGTTTACCAGGAAGAAAACACTTGAAAAGGGGAATCTTGGCGGAAGCATGACGGGATTAATGCTGGGGTTTCTTTAGGCAGTTCTGTTGTTTTGCAGGGCCTGACCTCAGTGCTCTGATTCGCTTTTGCCAAGCGACTCTCTCCCTGCCTAATTTAGAGCAGGGCATTGTGCTGGGCTGGGAAGGGGGAGGCGGCAGAGCCAGGTTTGGCAGCGCGAGTGGGAGCCCGAGATTATCTGGTTTGGAGCGCAGGGAGTCGGTCATTAGATGCTGTGCTGCTGAAAATCCCGCTGTAATTAATTTTCTCCTGAATTAATTAGAGGAACTGTGAAGGGGGGCTGGGCCGGGAAGGTGCAGGGGAGGTTTTTCAGGGGGGATATGCAGGTTGTTGGCAGAGCAGGGATTGAATCTCCTTCCTCCCTCTTCCCAGGCTGTTCTCTCGAGCTGCTCTTGGCCACAGTCGGTGCGTGGGCAAGGGTGAAGGTCCTGGGCACAGCATGTCCCTGGTGAAACTGCCCCAGGTGCCAGCTCAGAGCATTTTCTGGTTTTTTGGGGTGTTTCTTTTTGTGTGCTGCTGGCACAAGCAGCATGGAAGTGCAGCAGGTGGGATACAGAGCTCCGTGGGGCTGAGCAGTGCTGGGCTGAGCGAGGGTCTGTCACCTCTGGGGCTCCTCACACAGGGGCTGAATGTGGAGGAGGAAATTCAGCCTCGATTTCTGGCTCCAGCAGAGGGGAGGGTTTGGGAGATGTTGGTTTGTTCTTGGCTCTGCTGTGTAACGTGGGTGGAACTGCTGCCTGAGCTCTGCTCGGGCCCAGGGGAGCAGTGATGCCGTGGCTGGGCATGTGGGGGGATGTAGGGATGGGGTCCCTGTGCTCAGCAGAAAGTCTCCACACCATCCCCAGCTTGGCTCCCTGGTTCTCTGGTGCCAAGCAGCAGAAATCCATGTGCTGGTGGGTGTGCACTGATGGACACACTGCCTGCTGTCTGCAGGTGCAGGAATGTGAACTTCCCCGGGCAGGACAGACCTTCCCTTTGCCTCGGGGGGTGTCTCTGTGAGCTGCTGGGCAGGTGGGAAAAAACATGCCCGGGGAGGGGGGAGCATGGGGGAGAGTCCTGCTGGCTTTGCCAGGGTTGTGCCTGCAGCATCCGTGTGGGATCTGGGATGTGCATCATCCCTCCGGAGCTCACCTGCTGCAGGTGAGCCGGGCGTGGTCCTGCCTGCCCGTGGCCCCGGTTCGGCTGCTCCGTGGGTGCCTAATCCTTCCTTCCCGCTCCGGGAGGCGCTGGGAAGGGAGGGCAGGCTGGCGAGCATGGGAATCTGGAAGGCTATTCAGCGGTAATTATCGGCCTCAATACGGAGCGAGGGGGAGAAGGGGGGGCAGCTGCGAGCGAGGGGAAGACCCACGGGGAAAGCAGATTCCTCCCCCTCCTCCCCACGGAGCTGGGAGCGAGGGGGGGGTGGAAGGGGGGGCATCTTCAGGCAAACCCGTGCCGAGCAGGAGGTGGGTGCTGGGGCTGTGCCGTCTCCTGCCAGTGCTGTTCCACCCGCTGCTCCCGGGGGATCCCAGTGCCTGTGCCTCGGATCAGGGTCCCCCAGCTGGTCCCGACAAGCTGCTGGTCGTGGAATGGCGCAATGCGCTGTTGCACCTGCTTAATTAACCCCAATTAGTGCAAGTGCTGCTGCCTCTTCAGGCGGTGGTGCCTCCTGGGGGCACAGCCCTCACCAGCAGCTGGTGGGACCTGGACAAGGAGCTCCCGAAGGCTCCTGTGGTGACACATTCAATGTGCCTGATCCCAAAATGGGTTTGGCACATCCAAACCTCCAGCTGACAGTGGGGTTGGGGTGTTTATGCCTGTATCTGTCACAGATGCACACAGACCTCGGGGGTCCTGTGATGCAGGCACAGAAGAAATCAGACTGATCTGCAGGACCTTCAATCCCTTTGGGAACCCCTGCCCTGAGGGGGTTTGTCTAACACTGTTCTTCCATGTTTAGGGTATTTCTGAAGTAGGCACTAAGGATACTGGATCCAGTGTCCTGTGCAGGAATGGTCTGGAACTGGAGACAGCACTGCTGTTTCCTCCAGGTGCTCTCTGCTTATCACCTGGCAGAGGTGTTCTCCCAGCCTAGTTCCACCTTCCCAGTTGGCTGTTGAATGTCTCTTCCCCTTAAATTTCAGCAGAACTCTTATTTATTAGGGATTTGCTGTATCCTTCCTGCCAGATTCCCATGGAAGCTATGCTTCCAGCTTTAATCCCCCTTTTAACAGAGCACATCCTTTGGCTCTGGCATTGTCCTTCACAGCATCCAAACTGTGTTTTGCCACAAGGGAAGGACCAGAGATGAATTCTCCAGCAGTTTGCACCCTGTGCAGCCAGGTCTGACAGCTCAGGGCTCCCCGTTCCCCTCCTTTTTTTGCCCGAAATCTGGGGGATTTGCAAGGCTGAGTTGAGCAGGGGGGCTCAGGTTGCACTTCAAGGGGTTGGGCTGCCCCAGATCCTCCCGGTGCCGGTGGCCTCACTGTCCCTGCTGTCCCTCTGCAGGTGCAGGACCCACTTCCCTCCCTGGCTCTGCCTCTTCGGGGCTCCAGGGCTGAGGGTAATAAAACCCCCGAGGTCCCTCTGCCCCTCTGAATGGGAGCTTTGTCTCCGCAAAAAATGACTTGAAACTGAGCTGGGGAAAGGCGATTGTTATCTGCGGGCTCCTGAACTGTTTGGATCCTGACTTTGTTAGAGATCTTGTAATTTAAACTTCAACCTGCTTATTAGAAATTTGAGAGAATAGTTTAATAATAAAAAGCAGATTTTTTTTTTCCCCCTTTGTTCCTGTGTTCCTGTCCTCCTCTTTCTCTGGGCTGCTGTGGATATTTAATCGTCCGATACAACCTCCCCTTCACCTCCCTCTTTGCTTTTATTTTTTTTAAATAGTGGGATAAAATGGCGAAATGTTTCTTTTTGAGGGCTGCCAAGGAGAGATCACATAGGCCTGTCCCTGCAGTCCCTGAGTGTGCATTTTGGAGCAGGGAGAGCTGAAAGGAGCTGGAGGCAATGCCAGCTTCTGAGTTATCCTTGATTCCTGCGGGTTCCCCCCTGTGTGAGGGTCTGGAAATCCATCCAGGTGAAGAGGGTCCCTTTCCTCAGGAGGGTCTCCTCTGAGCAGGGTCCTCTCTGCCTGTGCTCAGCCCACTGCCCACAGCCCCATGGGGGGAGTTGGGGTGGGATTTGGGAGCCCTTCCCACGAATGATCCTCATCCAAGTTCCTCCAGCTGGGCAGCAGCTCCTCGGCCCCGACAGCGCCCGGAGGAGACGTGTCTGGACACGTGTGGGGTGTCTCAGCATTCCTGCTGCTGTCCCCCCTCCCCACTTGCCACGGGGCTGGAGGTGTGGGTGCAGAGCCCTGCTGGGAGAGCCTGGGATCCTGTGGGGCTCCCCTGGGATTTGTGGGACGTGGGTGGGCAGCAGCCCCGGGGGTTTTGCTCTGTCCCAGTTCCTGCTGCTTGCCCTGATTAACAGATTCCGTGGCACAGGCAGGGCTGGCTGGGGGGGGCAGTGCCAGAGCTTGTGTCCAGGGAGTCTCCCAGGGAGCAGGAATGCAGAGGGAAGGGTGGGAGGTGGGACTGGCCATGGCAGAGCCACCCCAGTGAACCCACAGTGCTCCCAGTGCCCGGGTACCTTTGGCTCATCCCCTTGGATGCTCTGAGGGAGGAGTCCGGGCTTTGGTTTCTGTGGCTTTGTCCCACGGGAGTAAAAACTGAGCTGAGTGGCCCTGGGAGAGATGCTGTGGCCCTGTCAGGGTTTGGAGGTGGCCACTGGGCCGTTGTGCAAGTGCAGGGAAGGTGTCACTGCAGACGGGCAGGGTCTGACAGTCCCACCTGGAGCAGGAGGCTGGGATCCAGGCAGGAGGAGTCTGGCAATTTTGGCATTTCCAGAGGCTGTTGGAGGCTGATGCTCCCATGGCTGTCCCTGGGGGAGAGGAATTAAAGGGAGACAGTGCTCAGCTGGAGCTATGATCAGTTTGCAGATCTGGCAAACTCACTGTTTAATGACCATAGTTGGGCTCATTTGAAGGCAAAGGAACAAAGTCATGGAATTATCTGTGTTTAGTTGTGTTTGTGAGTTCTGGACTTGCTCAGACACTTGTATGGAGGCACTTCACCCCCTGGGGATGCTTTCCAGGCTGGGGCTGTCTGGGGTGGGTGAGGGGACGTGCTCCCCCTCTGTGCTGGAGATGGGCAGCCTTGGGGACAAGGGGAGCTGATCCCATGCAATGGGCAGCCCTGGGAAGAAGGGGAGCTGATCCCATGCAATGGGCAGCCCTGGGACAAGGGGAGCTGATCCCATGCATATGTAGAGGCTGCTGAGTGATTTCCTGCTGGGCCTGGGTTATGTTGGTTCATATTGGCTCCTGCTCTGGATGCCACTTCCATGACATCATTTGGCTCTTGAGGAGTGGAGGAGGTGAGACACTCTGGAGTGATTATCTAGTGCAAATAGCCCTTGGTAAATAGACTCAGTGAGTATTGACACTGAGACTGTTTCTCTTCCTAATTTCCTGCTCTGGCTGAGTTTGCCAAGTAGCCAAAAATAAAGGGGGGGTGGGACACCCAAACCCTTCAAACCCAACCTCAAACCAAGACTTCAGATTTCAAGTCAGGGCATAGAGCTACTGTCATCCAGGTAATTGAATTAGCAGTTAATGACATAACTTCCATGTGGGATCCTGGCCTGGGACTAATTTTAGGAAATGAGTCTATTTAACCTGTTTGTATTAGCTGGGGATCTTCCTCCTGGACTGGTGCTCTGATGTTCTCACCATTGCCCTGTCAAACTGGTGGTCCCTGCCCTGCATGGAGCTGACTTTCCTGGGATAAATTCTCCTAGAGGGACATTAAAACCAGTGCTTGTTGCCATGTCCTGTGGTTTCCTCTTACCCAGGATGGATGAATTTCCACGGTGAGGAGGGATGGACGTGATCCCTTGGGACTGATGCCCCTGAGCTGGGAAAACCAGGAGTTTTCCCACCTGAGGAGCATTTCCTGTGCTCCCCATCCCCTTGCCAGTGCCAGCAGCAGCTTTGCTTTGCTCCATGTGAGGCCCAGCTCAACGTGTTGGCTCCAGCCACGTCCCAGGGTGAGCAGAGGCTCTGCTCCCCGGGGTTGGCAAACTTTAACTAAGAGAGCCCGTTTTTTATTAACCTGAATTTCCTTCTGGCTCCACCATTACCTCTGCACAAAAGAATCTGACCCCTCACTCTCACCATCACCTTCAGTTTTATTTTTTTTTCCTGCCGTTGCTTTGTGGTTTTGGGTGAAACTCTGCAAAAACCTTCCCGTGGCTCCCTGTGGCCAAGCCACCCCTTGGCCGTGTCCCTGCTCCCTCCTGCCTTTGTCAGAGCTCCTGAGGGAGCTTTTGGGCTGGCACAGGCGACGTTAAGCCCGTCACAGGTCCCTCTTAATTAAATTTGAAAACTGCTTGGATAAGAGGGTTTTCTGAGCCAGTCAGGTGCTGGGCCATGGGCCTGAACGACTGCCACGGACTAGCACTACCACCCACAGTCCTGATCCCCATGACATGGGGGCAGATTAGGGAGAAATCCCTCAGCAACCAGGAGGCTTTAACTCCTTCGTGCTCTGGGGCCGCTGCAGGGATGCCCTGGGATCCCTGGGCTGCCTTCCCAGGGTGGCAGTGGCAGGGACACCCTCCACCCCCCCGTGGTGCCAGGGGTGCTGCACACCTTGCTGGGTTTGTGCAGCCTGTCCTGGGGAAGTGCCATCTCAGTGTTTTCTTTGGCCGTGGTGTGGAACAAAAGGAGGAACATCTCCCAGGCTGGGGCTGCGACAAAGGAGGGAGGCTTGGGGTCACTGTTCTGCCAGGGAGGAATGAGTGAAGGAGTGGAACAGTCTCCCCTGGGGAAAGCTCAGTGCAGGGTGAGGGGGTGACTTGCTTTCTTGTTGCTTCATCCCAGCCCATCCGTGTCCAGCTTCCCAGGGAGCTGTGCCTACTGAACCTGCAAAGCAGGGCCTTGTTCCCTGCTAAATGCCAAATAAATAAAGAAACAGGCCAGTCTTTAATCCACCCTGCCCCTGACCTGGCTCCTGCCAGTGCTGAGATGTGTTTTCTGTTGCAGTTTTGGGCTCTCTTGGGAACCCCCTCCTGTGCCCCCCCCTGCACGAGGTGTCTTGTTTGTCCCTGTGTGTCCAGCACGGAGCTGCCACATCATTGCTGAAATTTGGGGCTGCTTAAAAAGCAAAAACTTTCTCCATGTCCTCTTGGAGGAAAACAAACAACCAAACAAACACCCCAAATTTGAGCAGCCCAGTGCCTGTCCTTCAGGCACGTGGGTTCTGCCTGGGAGGTTTGACAGGGAGGTTTTCCCAGCCAGGTTGAAGCTGTTCTGTCCCTGTTCCCAGGGCTTTCCCTTTGGTTTCCCAAACTCGGTGCTTTCCTGGGATGGGTAAGAGCTGGGAAAAGCCAGGCAGGGCTGTGCACATGCAGGGAGACGTGGCTGTGCCAGCAGCACCAGGGGCTGTGCCTTTGTCCCAGCCCCCAGTGCCTTGGTCTGATGGCAGGTTGGGAGCAGGAGGCAGCAAGATTAAAAAGCAACCCTGCAGCTTGTTGAAGCACATTGGAGGCTCCTTCCAGCCTGGGGTTTTGCTGGAGTCAGGCTTTTTTCGGTCTCCTATTAAATCACACGTTCCCAAGGAGCCTGGGAGCCTGGTGCACTGGGCACGTTCCAGAGCTGGGCCAAAACCAACAATTATCTCCAGTTTCAGGAAATTTGAGGCTGTGGTGAACGGTGTCTTCTCAGGGCCTGGCAGGTGACACGGGTGGCTGTGGCATTAATCACCTCAGCACTTGTGCTCTGAGGGTTGCTCAAGACAGGTCTGGCTGAGGTCAGGGCTTCAGGGTTGGGTTTGAGGGCTCAGGGACCAGGACCTGCCCCAGCTCAGGGATGACCTGGCCACATAGGCTGGATGTGACCCGTGGAATTCTGTCTCCTCCCCTGGCTCGCTGCTATTCCCCCAGGCACTGGGGAAATCACTCTATTGCTTCCTGCAGAGAAATGGAGGTAGAAATTTTTATGGGCTGTTACTTTTCTTTACCATTAAGTAAGGGCTGGGGGAACATTTTATTTGCCGAAACGTTGACTTTCATGTTTTCTGTGACTGTTCTGATCAAACATATTGGAAAGTCAGGGCTCTGGATGCCCCTCTGGAGGCAGTCCTGTGTCCATCCCCCTGGCTCCTCTTGTATTCAAGCTCTGAGGCTTTTGGGTCCGTGAGGAAAATAGGGAATTGTCTTGGCTCAGTGACTGAGCCCACAGTTTTCCAAGCCCTGTTGGCAGGTCCTGGGATCTGCCAGCCTGGAGAGGGGGGTGTTTGGCACCTCTGCATGACTGGCAATCCCAGGCTCTGTTACTCCAGGGGAATGGGATCAGGAGCTGCAGGAGCTCCTCCCCAGATGCCTCCAGCAGGGAGGAAGGATATGTTTTATCAAAGTGAGTCCCTGCTGTTTGAGTTCCTGGTTTGGAGCTTGATATCATCTAAAAACCAACACGGGGAGGTAAACAATGACTCTGGTTTTGTTTTAGTCCTCTTTCTCCTGTAATTTAACTTTTTAATTACTTCAAGTGTTGCCGAAACCGTGAGTCCCAATAGAGGTAATGATCTGTTTGTGGGGAGGCTCTGCTGCCAGTCCCTTCCTGTAATCCTGCAAAAGCCCAAAAGAGGAGGAAATATTTTTCTAAGGCAGCCGAAATGAGTCGTCCTTTGGCTGTTCACTGTAATAACACCAGGTGTGAAAAAACCCTCTGGTATTTACGAGCAGATGTGATTCAGGAATAATAAAAGATCTGAGAACCTGTCACAGGGTCATGTGGATCAATGAATCATCTGCCAGATACGGTGGGTTTGCGTATCAAGCTGGAACTGATGCCCTTTCTATGGTGTTGCCTGGTGGCAGTGGGACTTCTGGATCCTGAACGAGTCCAAAGTGTTCCCAGGAGGAAGAGAGACCCAGCTGCTGGGGAGGGATTTCACTGGGAAAGAAACCTGAGCTGACAGGAGCCACCTCAGTGCTGTCTGCAGCCGGGAGGAGGAAATTTATGTTGCTGTTGAGCCGTGCAGAGAAAACAAATCTCACCCCCCTGAGCTGCCTTCAGAGGGAAAGGCTTCCTGCCCTCGGTGCTGCCAAGGGCTGAGCAGTTAACGTGGCACCCACGTGCCACCCACCATCCACTGGGTCTCATCTTAGAACCATGGAATGGTTTGGGTTGGAAGGGACCTTAAAGCTCATCCCATCCCACCCCCTGCCATGGGCAGGGACACCTTCCACCAGCCCAGGTTGCTCCAAGCCCTGTCCAGCCTGGCCTTGGACACTTCCAGGGATCCAGGGGCAGCCACATCTTCTGTGGGCAACCTGTGCCAGGGCCTCCCCACCCTCCCAGGGAGGATTCCTTCCCACCATCCTGCCTAACTCTAACCTTAGTCCTTAGCCTGTACTAGCAGAGAGCCACTGCCATGCTGTTCCTTGATGTTTCTTCATTTTCCATCAGCTGATGGCTGAACCAGGGCTTTGACAAGTTTGCTGTTGCTTTTACAGAATCCTTTCCTTGCTGCTTGTCCTCCTTTCCTCCTCTGCTTTCTCCCCTTCCCACTCTGGCTGCTTGAAGTTCAGGGAAAATATGTGCAGCCTTCCCAAGAGAACATTTTGGCAAAGTCAGAACTTGTTAAACATCATAATTAGAATATTTCTCTCATTAACTTGGAAATAATGTTTCTTCCTAAATTATACTGAAGAATTTTCTTTTTTTTTCTTTTTTTTTTTTTTTTGCTAATTAAATTGCCAGTTTCAACAAAACAGCTTCAGAAAATAGAAAATCCTGCCCTTGCTGGGTCCCTGAATCAGCTCCTGCAGCCAGAATCATTTGCAAAACAGGGAGATATTGCCAGAGGTGATTTTAAGAAGGGTCTGCCCTGGCGGGGTGGTGGGACAGCTCAGAGCTTCGTTGTCAGGAGATGTTTTGGGCTGTGTTTGGTCTAGAAATGTCTTCTGGTGTTTCCTGTGTTTCTCACTGATGTGAATCCCTCGAGGCTCTTGGTCTGGTTTTGTGTTGGGAAGAGACAACTTAGTTTGCTGCCATCAGGTGCTGCTGGACCCTCATCCCTGTGGGATCACAGCTGATGGAGAAGCAGCACAGCAGGAAAAATCCTTCTCCCCAGGGACCTGCCACCCTCTGCTGCCCAGGGGGCACTTCCCCTCCTGGATTAACCCAGAGCAGCAGCAGGGCCCGAGTGTTCAGATCTGCTGGGACTGGTAGGGAAACCAGGACGGTTTTCCAGTGGCCTTGGTGATGTGCTGGAGGTTCAGAGCTCTCCCTGCAGGGCTGCAGGTGCTGAGGGGAGGGTTGTCCACAGGAGCTGAGTCCTGGCAGTGCTGTTCTGTGCAAGGAAGACTTTGAGGAGTCTTTGCCTTAGCTGTGGGACCGCTCCCCTTCCATCCTGGGGGTTTTCCCAACCTGTTGCTGGAGACTTGTCCTTGCTCAGATGCTGAGGTGTGGCAAGGCTGGGTCAGTGCTGTTAAACTTGACCACCTTCTGAACTCCCCTGTGGTTCTCAAGGCTCCTTTCAGCATTGCCCCAAGTCCATCCCTCCCTCAGCAGCTGGCAGGGGCTTGTTCTCCGTGGGAGTGACTCCCCCTTGGACTCCTCTGGAGCAGAGGGTGCAGTCCCAGCTCTCGCTGCTGCAGTGGAGGGTCAGTGACACCCAGGGGAGCTTCTGGGGAGACCCCTCACCTCCTGAAAGAGTCTGAAGTTGTGAATCACGTTTTAAATCTTTAAAACCCCCTGCCCTGGCACAGCCCTGTGTGTCCCCAGAGCTGAACTGCCCCAGCCGGGGGGGGGTTTGGGGCCAGAGCCGGGTGGGTTTGGGGTTGTGCAGAGCTGGGGTGGGTTTGGGGCTGTGCAGAGCTGGTGGGTTTGGGGCTGTGCAGAGCTGGTGGGTTTGGGGCTGTGCAGAGCTGGGGTGGGTTTGGGGTTGTGCAGAGCTGGGGTGGGTTTGGGGCTGTGCAGAGCTGGTGGGTTGGGGGCCGTGCAGAGCTGGGGTGGGTTTGGGGCCGTGCAGAGCTGGGGTGGGTTTGGGGTTGTGCAGAGCCGGGTGGGTTTGGGGTTGTGCAGAGCTGGGGTGGGTTTGGGGCTGTGCAGAGCTGGTGGGTTTGGGGCTGTGCAGAGCCGGGTGGGTTTGGGGTTGTGCAGAGCTGGTGGGTTTGGGGTTGTGCAGAGCCGGGTGGGTTTGGGGTTGTGCAGAGCTGGGCAGTGCCAGCCCGGCTGCCCCACGAGCTCGTCCTTGCCGTGATTGTCACACCCCTGGAGGGATGGGGGGGAGCAGGAGCCGAGGGGTGCTCCGGGCTCCCCAAAACCCCCGGGAGCCCTCGGGTTACCCCCCAACCCTCCCGGTTGTGCTCCCCCGGCAGTCCCCGTGCCGGGCTCCCAGCAGGGTGTTCCCGTGGGGTGGTGGCTGCGGTTCAGAGCAGGGACAGCCTTATGTACACATCACCCTGGCAACATTTAGGTAAAAGCCTCTGAGAAGCACCGGCCTGCATATTATGGGCTGTTGCCTCTTTGTGCCCGTGCACATGTGGGCTGTTCCCTGCCATTAGCCCGAGGTGCAGGGAACACCCGAGCTGCTTTAATTACGTGCTTTTGGAAATCTCTACCTTGTGCAGGGTTGTTGGGTTTTTTTTATATATAATTTATTTTTTCTGTAGCTGCGTCGGTTCCAAACCCCGTTGCAGATCTGTGCCTGAGATCTCCCAGGGACAGGGCACAGCCACCCCGAGGTGGGGTGTGGGCAGGGTGGACCTGGCTTGGGCTGATGCAAAGTGCCCAAGGGCTTTGGAGCCGGGATGGGTGGCCCTTGGATTGACTGAGTGTATCACCGGGGTTAATCCAGCAGCATCTGGAAAATCTTCTGCATGAGGCTGCTTGAATGTAGCTCGGGCCAAACCTGTCACAACTAATTTAGTCATTTAGGAATGAAGAAGCTGATCTGACTGGATTAAGTCAACCCACCAGCCTTGGACCTTTCTTTTAGGATGGATGCAGGCTCCCAGCCCTCTCCTTTGACTCCCAGGGGAAGCAGAGTAGCTGGAGGGGGTGACTGCCCAGCCTGGTGACATGTTCCTCTCCAAGGGAGCTGACAGTCCTTGGGACACTGTGGTCAAGGGGTGGCATTTATTCCTCTGCTTGTATAATCATTTTTGATGAGTATTTCTGAGTGTTCAGGGGGCTTTTTAAAGAGCAAAGCCCCTTTAAAAATGGGCTTTAAAGGCCACCTTTTTTAAAGGGGCTTTTGAAGGCCAGGTTGGATGGGGCATTGAGCAGCCTGGTCTGGTGGAAGGTGTCCCTGCCCATGGCAGGGGGAGTGGAACAGGATGAGCTTTAAGGTCCCTTCCAACCCAGACCAGTCTGGCATTCTGTGATATCAGACCTAGTAGATGGTGGGTGTAGGGAGGCTCAGCTTCTGGGTTGCTCAGTTGGGCTGGAGAAGGTGTTCAGCTGACCTGCAGTTATTTAGGAATTCTAAAATCGTTTTTAACTTCATTCTAAGTGTGCTGATGGGGCCATTAACTCCAAGGGTCTCTGTGTGTGATGCTTTCTGAGGCTCATCTAAGCTGTGAAACATTCTTGGGCTTCTACCTTAAGAATAGGATGCTGTGCTGGACTTTAGCAGTGCACTGGCACGCAGAGACTCCTGATTTTCACTTTGCTGCTGCTGGTTTTCAGAACCCCTGGGCTCATCACTTTTTACCTCCCTGTGTCCCTTGTGCAGAATGGGAATATTGCCTCCCTCCTGCCAGCACCTTGCAAAATGTACTTGGTGTTCCTTCTCCCCTTGGGAGAGGAGCAAAGCCTCGTGTGTGTTTGCATCGCTGTTGTCTCAGGGCACTTGGGATAAAAGGTTTTTCCAGAGGGTGCTCGGCGGCATCCAAAGGCCTCACAGGGAGGAAACAACGTGTCCAGTCTTGCCTGTCCCGGGTGTTTGCTCCCTGCAGGCAGCTCATGGCACAGAGCAGCGTGCCCAGTGCCACCAGGGCTCCTGGCCTGGGCATGCAGGGATGGACCAGTGCTTGCTTGTGCCTGGCAGTTCCTGGCAGGATTCCTGCCTCTCCGTGGGCAGGCTGTGCTAAAATCCACGGCTGATCTGCCTCGCTGCAGAATTGGGGAGAACATCAGTTAAATCAGCTTGCCCCCCACCCCACACTGCCTCTGTCCCTCTGCACCCATGAGCAATAGGTCTGGGTGGCAACGCTGGATCAGCTGGTGGAATTTGTTGGCTCTGCTGGAGCCATTTTTAGGCAAGATGTTTTTGCAAACAGTGTTTCATCACAAACCCTTGCTGTCAGTCACCTGTAGGCGAATGACTCTCCAAAACCCAGCCCTAGATTGAAGGAAATGATAAGGAGTTCTGCTTGCCTTAAAACCTTTTTCTTTTTTTTGTCTCTTTATTTAATATAACGCTGGGTAAATAACCATTGGCCTCCCGTGGGGCAGAACGGGTGGGGAGGGTCAGCAAGTGACTTGGAAATGGTTTCAATTCTGCATTTGATGGCCAAGCCAGAGGTTTCCATCTGCACCCAGGACTGCCTGAGCCACATTCCTCCAGCCTGGGGGGTGGGAAGGTGGGTTCTCAAGGGTAAAAATGCCCCTGAGCTGCTGTAGGAGCTGTGCCCTGGCTGGAGAGGTGATGGTGGAGGGCATTCCTGGCCACTGCTTCAGTGATGGTGATGGACAGACCCTGCTGTCCTGCAGGGCCAGGTGGAAACACAGCTGGGATTACACACAGGGAACAGCTCCGATTTTCAGCAGGGGTTGTTGGAACAAGGTGATTTTTTTCTGCAGCAAATCCAGCCCTGAGCCCCAGCCTGGGAGTGGCTCCCCCTCGGCAGCGCTGCCCTGGCTGGGGATTGTCTTTAATTGGGCACATCAGGGCTTAAACACTCATTCACATACCTGACCTGTTGATGGCAGATATTTTAAGGATTGACTCAGTCCAGAAGCAGCACCTGAGCGGGGTGATGGCAAGGGATGAGGTGATGCACCTTTCCAGGAAGGTGTTTGATACAGGACACTCCCAGTGCCAGGAGACACCCAGGGCTGGCAGCAGCTTTCCCACTGGAAAAGAAAGTGTGGGGTTTTTTTAATTTGGAGTTTTAATTAAGTGCTGGACAAGTTTGTGAGGGAGGAGAGAGTAAATTCTCCATCCCTTGGAGTCTTTAATGAGAGCAAGCAGCTTTCTGAAAGCCCTGCTGTCGTTGCTGATCCAGCTGATCCACACATGGGAACTCACCGAGGGAGCCAAACCCTCCTGGCCACGGCAGGCTTGGAAAACCCCCTCCCAGGGAGGCTGGGGATCCATCCTGGGGCCACATCACCCCCACACTGTGTGATGGACCGTTATCCAGGCTGCTGTTCTCCAGGAACAGGCTGGTCACACACACAGCCCTTCCCCTCCCCAGCTCCTGTCAGCACCTCTCTTCACCTGCACTGTCACTTTTCTCGCCTGCTGGTTTTCAAGTGTTTTCTCTGACAGTTGCTTTTTATAATTGTGATTTTTTTTTCCCCCTCCCTCTCTGTTGGTACCTGTTCCAGCCCTGGGGCTCTGAGCTCGGAAGTGCATTTGCTGGGGTTTGCCCTGGCCTGTCTCACACATCATCCCGGGGAGGGTGGTGTGTGCACCCCTTTGGCATTTGTTGATGGCTGCAGCTTGACTGAGCTCCTCCTGCTTCTCCGCTTTCTGCTCCAGAATTATCTGTTTGAAATAACAGAGCAGCAGTTGGGGGAATGATGCTCTTTGTGCCCTTGCTTGGGCTTCTTGGGTGCACGTCCCAAACACTTGGTTTGGAAACTCTGCAGAAATTCTCAGGGGTGCAGACAGTGCCCACCCTCTGCCAAGCAAGAAGTGGGTGGGCTGCAGGGCAGGGTCAGGTTGGGCATCAGGAGGAATTTCTCCATGGAAAGGGTGGTCAGGCCTTGGCAGGGGCTGCCCAGGGAGGTTTGGAGTCCCCATCCCTGGAGGTGTCCCAGGAAGGGCTGGACGTGGCACTCAGTGCTCTGGGCTGGGGGACAGGGTGGGCATTGGGCACGGGGGGGGCATGGGCTGGGAGGGCTTTTCCAACCCAAATGGTTCTGTGAAGGTCAGTTTGATAGAGGCCAAGGCTTGTCACTGTTTAACATCTCCTTGTGCCTATTCCCCTTCCCTGTTACCATGAAGGGAAACTCAACTTTAGCCACTGCCTGGCCTCAGGTGGCCATTTGGGACACTCCAGTGCCCAATTTTTGAAGGTCTAGAGAAAATTATGCTCCCATCTGACCCTCTCCTAAGGGCTCTGACAGGCTGGATTTATTTCCAGTGCCCTCAGCTCGTCCCTGTTACCCTCCCTGAGCCCTGGAATATGCTGGTGGGAGCAGAAATGCAACCAGGGGAGTCTCAAAGGTCTCCTGGCTCAGGTGGGACTTCACCCATGAGACATGTTTGATCCCAGCTCCCTCTCCCAAAGGTAGAAGTCTTTCACAACAACACACCAGTTAAACGGAGAATTCCCACCTTTCCTCTTCTCTGGGAATATTTAGCTCTCAGCCAGCTAAGGGCAGAAGGGAATTGTTTCCAGTACAATGTTTTTTCCATCTACACCTAATAACCTCTTTAGCTGTGTGTAATTAACTCTGAAGTGATAGAGTTGTAATTACCAGCAGAAACCTGTGAAAAGGATTGCGTTAATCTTTATCTCGGGAACTTCATTAACCAGGATGTTCTGGGCTGCTCTGGGACATGCTGAAGTGCCTGAGGTGGTGCTTGGGCTGTGCAGGGCCCTGGCCTGTCCCCGGGGTGTCCCCAGCAGCAGATGGGTGCAGTCATTGGTTGATGTCCTGTTTTGGAGGTTCACAAGGGTTGGAGGGTGACACAAGTCCACCCTTCTGGCCCTTCCTCAGAACTCTTGGTTCCTCCTGGTTCTGTCACTGGAGGGGTGGGAAGGAGGAGGTCTGTGGTTCACTTGTCGTGGCTGTGCCTCGTAGGAAAGACTCATAAAATACCCACATGATGTGCTGTGACTGTTCAGCCCTGGAAATGGATAGTTAAGGCTTCTCCTGTTTGAGTGTGATGAAACCATCACAGACTTGCTGTGTGTGCTGTATATTCTGTAAGAATGGTGATAAAGATGGTTCCCTCTGGGGGGGATTGAGCTCAGTGACTCTATTTTTTTTGGTGTGCACCTTTCATCAGTTTGTTCTTGTTATCCCTCTGACTGGGAAAGACGAGTTGAGTTGGTCAAGTGGAGATGGCTCGGAGCTGAAATCATGTGTCAGAGCCTTCTTCAGAGGTTTTGAGACCAATAAAACCATATAACGTGCCCTTGGGGGTCAGACCCTGGGTTGACATGAGGGGTTGATGTTATTTGAGGGAAATCTGCCCTGATTTTCTCTCTGTATCTCGTGAAGTGTTTCCCCCTGGGTTTGTAGCCCCTGGCAGATGGACCCAGAGCTGGGAGGTGAGGGACACCCTGGGTGCTCTCATGGCACTCGGGAGCAACACCCTGAATGGAAAACAGGAGGGTTTAATTTTGCTTTTCATTGTCTAGAGGAAGTTCTTGGTCATCTTCTAGAATTGTTCTTGTGGTTTGAACTCCCAAGCCTTGGGCGTTTCATGGACATTGTTTCACAGCACATCCCTCCAGCCTGGGACTGGTTGGAGGCTTCTTGGTGCTCCCCCACCAGCTCTGCAGGGCTCCTTGGCGGGGCACAGGGGTGGGATGAGGGGAGATTTGCCTTTGGGGTCCAGCTGGTGACCCCCATGTCCTTGGACAGTGCCAGTGACTTCAGGCAGTGCTGTGGTAGAAAGGACTGTCCTGTCAACACCTGGGTGTCCTAGGACTTGGAACAACCAGGTTAATGAATGTAAAGGTGATGGGTGAACAAGGAAAAAAACAAAAAGCCAAGCTGGTTAAATAATTTATTTGGCAATTAATTATTTTTCCCCTGCCATTCGAGGCGTTAAGGGAGGAAGAATGGATCATTGATTAGGGCACTGCTCTGCCTTGGAGAAGCAGTTTGTGGTGTGCCCTGCCTGGCTGTCTGGTATAAAATAGGGCAAGGAATTTAATCTCTTTATGCTCCTCGTGTTTTGGGGCTAATTATAATAAATTCAGTAATGTTGTTCCACTCGCACTTGAATATTCGTTCACAGTAAGAGCCAAGATGTAGCAGGAGCAGTGCTGACTGCAGGGAAAAGCAGAGAATATCCTGAGCTGGAAGGGACCCAAAAGGCTCAGTTGAAATGGGTGCTTTGGGTAATGATACTTCAGACACTTCCAGCCTGAATGAACTGCTCTGGGTGATGCTCCTGTGCAGGTGGAGGGGGGCCAGGCAGCACTGGGAGCACAGGCTGTCCTGGGCTGTCACCAGGGATCATAATGAGCATTAACAGCTCGAAATTATACACACATATAACAAGTTCAACACGTGCTTTTACCAGAATGATTATCCTGAGGAATGGGCTCTTCATCTTCTCCATTTCTTGATGTCTCTTGAGTGTCTTTGTGTTCATCCCTGTTTTTTGGGCTCAGTGGGGACATTGCAGGATGCTGACACTGGAAGAAGTCAGAGGAGAGGCTGAGACAGGACAGCTGTTCTCCCTGGCTGAAGGAAAACCATGTGAAAATAAAATCTGTAGCACTGAAAGCACAGGGCTCATGAATGATTTGGAGTCCATGGCCACAGAAGTCCTCTGCAAGGTCCCAGATCTTGCAGGACTCTGCACCCTCAGAGCCCATTTGCTCAGGATCCCAAGGGCTCCCTGGCCCTGCTGGAGCCCTGCAGGCAGCTGTGAGAGGGGAAACTGTAATTCTGAATTGCAAGGAAGCTGAAGCCCTTCGGGACAAAATTCCAGCAGGACACTTTTTACTCTGTTGCCTGCACGGGTTGGGTAAAACTTTTCTTTTCTGCTCCCCTGAATTTTAACCCACCTGTTCCTTTGTTTCAGGTCCCGGGCTCGTGAGAACTTCCAATGACTTGGCAGATCCCTGTGAGTCACTGACGTTCTGCTGCCACCTCCACCCAGCCCTGGCTGTCCCCTGAGTGCTCCCTCCCCGGTGTCAGCTCACAGCCTACGTGCTGAGAAGAGAAGTTAAAAAGGTAAAAGTCTGTAATCTGATTCCACGGTGTGACCTGTCTAATCCTGTTCTCGGGTACAGGGAGAGCTGAAATACTTGTACTGCAAAACAATGACTTGAGGAGACGAGAGGAGGAAGATGAGAATCTGCAGGGATTTATTCTTGGGGTTTTTTTTTCCCACTCCATCCTCTGTCTTTTCCCCGACCGAAAGCTGCCAGCTGGAAGGCAGGGATGGCAAGGAGGAGTTTGGATCTGAGTGTGTGGGTAGCAAAGCATTGGCTCCCTCTTTGCAGGAGTTGGGGTACAGTTTTAGGCAGCCCAGCCTAAACCTGCATGGTTGTGACTGCACTGGGCTGTCCTGGAGCTGAAGGGCTCAAATGTGATGACTAAACCAGTGCTCCTACCGGTGCAGCTCCCAGGAGCTCCAAAATGTTTCCACATTGGGCTGAAAATGATGGTTTTGGTATGTTGGACTGTTTTATTTCTTTTTTTCTTTTGCATTGGGAGTGGCTGAGCTTTCTGGGCTCCTCTGGGAGAGCAGCTCAACCCTGTGCTCTGCCCCTGCCTGGGTCAGAGGGCTCCCAGGCTGCTGCTGCCCTTCTGTAAGGCCAGGGCTGCTCTGTTGGTGTTTCCTTCCCCTTGACTGTGTGTTGGATCCAAGAGCTTTTTGGGGTTGCCCTGTGCAGGGCCAAGAGTTGGACTTGATGTTCCTTGTGGGTCCCTTCCAGCTCAGGATATTCCATGAGCTGTCTCAGGTCTGGGACAAGGGCTGTGGGGCTTTCCCGTTGTTCCGTGTGCAGAATCCTACAGGGACACATTTGGGCATCATGTGGCCTCTGTCCCTCCAGCTTGTTGTTGAGGAAAAGCTTCCCTGTGCTCAGCCTCGATGCAGGCTCCACCAAACCCACCTGCAATAGGGGATTTTGGAAAAGCAGCCTCTTAGATGAGAGCCAGGTTTGTTTCTGTGGGTTCTGCTCCGTTGGGAACACAACAGGTCGTGTGAGCTGAGCGAGGTCTGATCACAGAGGAACAGAGGTGATCCCAGAAACTGCATTGTCCTCACTCCTCGAGACATTCCCCCTGTTGGGGTCTCTTTTTCCCTGTACCAAAGCCTCCAGCTTGCTGCTCCATGGAATGGAACCATGTTTCCAGAGCAATTTGCAGCTGGGAACTGGATTGTGCCGTTCCTCGAATTTAATTATTCCAAAGTATTTTGCCTGGACTGCATTATTTCCTTCCTTATTATTTTAGGCATAGTACCCTCCAATCCATCTGGTGTTGCCAATGCTGTTGATGCAAGTGCCTCAGTGTTGTAGAAAGGGAAAGCTTGGAGAGGCAGGGAATTTATCCAAGGTCAACTTCCGTGGTGCTGGCGGGGGTGACTCGGGGTGTTCTCCTGCAGAAGGAGCCCCTCTGCTGAAGGGGGAAGGCTCTCTTGGTTGGCAGGGGTGGTTTGGGGTTAGGAAGCTCTGTCTGGAGCGTGGCTCTGCTCTGTCCCAGCCGCATCCAGCAGAAAACACTTCTCATGGAATCCGTGCAAGCGGGGCCCCGTAATGGAAAATGTGCCCCACCTTAAACGCTCTCGTGTTACTCATGAGCACAGCACTGGTAATTAGGAGAGTTAAAAACCAGGTTTATGGCATGTCAGTTATCACCCAGCGAGCTGGGGTGTCTGAGAGGTGCAGCAGGGGCAGGATGTGCTGGTTTCCCACCTGAGGTGAGAGAGGTCACTGCCTTTCCACCAGTGCAGCTTCCATGGGTCCTGCCGCGTTTCAGCAGAACCCTGCTCGTGGGCAGGAGCGTGTGTGGCACCTCTGGGCTCCCAGGCTGTGGAGTGAAACCCTCCCGTGTAACGAGATGTGAAATATCTGGTGGTTTCATCACGATTTGGTCTCCCTGGAACCTTCGAGCACCTCCTGATTGCTCCTGACATCAGAAATGTTCTCAGGCTTCGCCCCCTCCGCCCCGGTCCCGACAGCACGTGGCACTGTTTGCTCCTCGCTGCCAGTCTGCAGCAAGGGCTGTGGGAACTGCTGGGGTTTGCTGATTCAGCTGATTGCAAGGGGAATTTCAAGGCTCTCCTTGTCTGTGCAGGGCAGGCAGGGAGCAGGGTTACAACACCTGGGCTCAGATCTGCAAATCATCTATAGCTTCGAGTTGCACTTCAAACCTCAGCCTTCACTTTAGTCCCTGCCCTTAAATCTCCTACTCGAGATGTCTTATTTCTCTCGTATCCTGGAGGGTGAGGTGCCTGTGGGCTGCTGGAGCACCACATCTCCTGTGTTTACAAGTGTTGAAAGAATTCCAAAACGTGTGGAGTTCGTGCGTCTGCAAACTTCATTATTTAAGACAGAAGGAAAAGTTACAGCATTTGGAATCTAAAAGAGCACATGGCTTTGGCTTTCTTGATGCATCCTAGGAAAATGGTGACTTCTGGTGTTTCTAGGTACCCATGTGGGTATGCAGAAAAGCACCCTTGTTTGGCTTTGCCCTTTTCCATACCTGCAATAATTGCCCTGCATTTGCTCAGGCTGGCACAAACTGGACAGAGGTGGGGTTGGAATGAGATGTTCTTTAAGGTCCCTTCCAACCCAAACCATTCCATGACTCTGTGATCTCCTGGATTAGCCTGACACCTCTGAGACCCGACACCTTTGCTGTGAGACTCCCTGACAGCAGAAGGTTCTGAACGCCAGGAATAGGGGTTAGGAATGTGGTGTGGCTGGGCTGCTTTGAGGGGTTTTAAACCTCAAAGCATTTCTGATCATTTTGTATCAGAAATCCAATTCCTGAGCCATCAGATTGCTCTGGAGACAACACTTTTCCCCTTGGCTCCTTGCACCCAATGTACCCCCCTCTCTGCTCCCCAGGTGCTTGTGCTGGGTGGTTGCTTTGCCTCATTCTTTCTTTCCTGGTTTTTGGGGGTTTTTTTTGTGTGTGTGTCAGACAATAAATCATGTTTTGCCTTCTTCAGATGTGTGGGGGAGATCCCAACAAGGCTGATGACAGGGAAGGGGGGCTGATATTGCCCTGTGCAGAAGTTTTGTGCAGAGCACTGGAGCAGTGCAGATAACTTCTGTGGGACTGTGGGACAGTGAATCAGAGACCTTGTTCTCCTTCCTCCCTGGGAGGGTGGGGAGGCCCTGGCACAGGTTACCCAGAGGAGCTGTGGCTGCCCCTGGATCCCTGGAAGTGTCCAAGGCCAGGTTGGACGGGGCTTGGAGCAACCTGGGCTGGTGGAAGGTGTCCCTGCCCGTGGCAGGGGGTGGGACTGGATGAGCTTTGAGGTCCCTTTCAATGCAAAGCACTCCATGATTCCATGATTCTCCTCTCCCAGCAGTGTGGGAAGGAGATCACATCTCCCTTTGGATTGAGATGCTGTCAGTGCTGATCCTGGTGCTCCTGTCCAGGCAGGAATCCTCCCCCCTTGTTGCCCACCCCAGGTCCCCTGTGTGCAGCCCAGAGCCTGCAGCAGAGCTCCAAGAAGGTGCTGTTAAGGATGGGGAGTTGCCAGAGGAGTTTTGGGGAGGGGTGCCCTGTGCCGTGTGGGGTGTTGAAGGTGAGAGGGTCTGACAGGAGGGATGATGATTTAAAGCACTGAAAAAAAAAAAAAAAGAAGAGGGAAAATATTGTTGAATTCCTCTTTCTCTTCCAAGCTGTGTTTGTGTCCATCCCAGCTGAGCCTGTGCCCCAGCTGGGAGCAGCCAGGGGTGTCCCTCCGTGCCGGGAGCTCTGGGACCTGTGCTGACACACAAATCCCAGTTTATTCCCTTCCCCTCGGGCAGGCAAGTGCGGGCACTTCCCAGCTGCCCGTCCTGTCCTCCCGTGGGCTCCGGTGGAAGGAAGGGCAGAGAAATTCCTGCGCAGGCCGTGTTGCTCCGGCTGGAAGCGGGACAGTAGGCGATTCCCATCCCCCTGGCCCCGCTCCCCCGGCTCCCCCGCAGCCCTGCCTTGCCCTTTTGTGGAGATTTATAGAGCCGAGTGGGCTGAGAACAAATGAGCAGACATTAAGGGGATGTGTTCTGCATACTAATGACAAGATACTGCTCCTGCACCTCGGGGCAATACTGGGTCAGGCCAGTTTAGCTGTAAACTTTATTTATGTGCTTATTACATCGGGGCTGCAGTTTGCCAGCCTGGGCCGAGGGCTTGGGGATGTGTCCGGCAATAAATTTTGTTTGTTTATTTGAAATAAGATGCCTCTTCCCTCCCAACCCTTCCTCTCTTTCCTTCTTGGAGGGGAAGGAAAAAATCCCTTCTTTGCCATCACAAATTTGTGGGTGAAGTGAGGAAGGTGGGATGAAGAGGGAGGAGAGGTGACAAACGTGTGCTGTGGGGAGCAGTTGGATTTCTTTGAGCCTCGCTGGTTTCAGGAGGATTTTGCCCTCCCCTGCAGGTGGCAGAGGGAGAGAGGAGGAAGGGTCTTTTCATCAAAGCTTGGGGAGACCAGGAGTCCCCTTCTGGCTGTGCCACTGAACCCTCTGGGCAGACACAGCCCAGTCCCTTTGCCTCCAGCCCCATGGGGTGCCCAGGGCTCAGACACCTCTTTTTTCCCCTCCTCGTTTGCACCATGAGTGGGTTTTGCTGCTCCGGTTTGGTTTGGGGAGGATTTGCTCTGAGCTCCTGGACCAAGGCAGAGATGGGAGGTGCTTTGTGCCCACAGCAAAGTTTTTATGGCATCCCCTCTGGCCTCCAGCCTGTTTCCCCCTCGTGTTCCATCTTGCCTCTCGGGTTTATAAGTGCTCTCTGGGCAGGGGTTGTCGTTCCCTCTTGTCCTGGCTCTGAACTGCTTTCTGCCTTGCCCGTCACTCAGAGCAGTAAAACACATGGAGATGAGTTTGGAGCAGCAGCTTTGCCCTCTCCCGTAGGAAAGGCTGAGCAGAGCAGAATTAGACCCTGTGCATTTTCCAGAGCCTCCTTGGAGATGCCCAGCCTGGCTGAGCCTTGCTGGTGTTGCTGTGATCTAAATGAAGGATGCCCTCTCTGGGCTGGTGCTGGGACTTTTATGTGATGAGCTCTTGCAAGGATAAGGTGTTAATACACTCCTCAGGCCCGATGGCCTCTCATTCCTGGGGCTGGGGAGGACTGGATGTGGTCACCTGGAGCTGGGAATTGGCTGCATCGAGGCTGCAAGTGAACTGGGTTGAGACACAACCCCTGGCAGGGTTAACTGGGGAGATGGGGTGGAAGAGGCTTTGCACACCAAATCCCCTGTCTGGTGAATCCACCTCCAAGACCTTCCCTTGGTGCCCAGCTCTAGGACGTGGCTCCATATGTGATCTGTTGACAGATAAGCTTGGCTGGGCAATAATTGAGCCCAGCAAGCTGACAAAGACTCTCTGTGCCTTTGCATTGACAGAGATTTCAGAAGTAACCATGTTCAGCATCCAGCCCAGCTCATTTCTCACCCACGAGGGTTGGAGGTTGTGGTGGGGAACTGTATGTCCTGCAGGGAACCAGGAGCTGCTGCCTGGAAAAAAAAAAAAAAGGAAAAAATCAAAGAAAAAAGCCACCTAAACTCCCCCAGCCCTTCTCCTTTGTGCTCCCTGGACAGAAAGCTCCATCTCCACCGAGCCTTTCCCAGGTCCCAGTATGATGCCGTGCAGGGGATGGGAGCTCTGGTTGGAATGGGCTGCACTTCCCAGGCCCTCTCGCCTGGCAGGGGCTCCAGATGTCCCCGAGGTGCTGGGGCAGGGCTGGGCCGAGGCAGGAGGGCTGGGATGTGCCCGGGGGCCCTGGCAGGAGCAGCAGCTCCTGGCTGCCAGCCTGCTCCCTCAGCCGGAGGTAACAGCCAGCCCCGGGCTGAAGGGGAGATCCACGGGGGGTGGAGGAGGGATGAAAGAAAACAACCTTCAAAAGAACATGCCCTGCTTTTTTTTATTATTATTATTATTATTGAGGGGAAAGGTGCTGGGCTGGTGAGGACTCCTAATGAGCTTTCCTCGAGGAAAGCCCTTCTTTGGCATTGAATCCAGAAACGCCTTTGCTTGATAGAAATGTGTGTTTGTATGGAGTTATATATTTCCTTGCCATTCCTGCCCCTTCCAACACCAGCTTGTAGGCGTGTTTTCGTGTCTTCCAAGCTGGTGTCTGGAGGGTTGTCTCCCCTCTTCACTCCCAACTTGCTCCTGTCCACCACTTTTCTAACAGAAAATAACTTTGCAGCTGAAGTTGAGGTTCTAAGCGTAGGAATCAGAAGGAGTCTCTGTGCTGAGAGTTTTCTGTGTGGGCCATTTTAAGAGGTTGCCCATTTTGGAGGGTGTTGGGGGGTGTGTTATGCTGTGGCTGGGCCTTAGGAGGGAGAGGGGTGAGCGAGGAGGTGTCGCCCCACTGCTGCGGTGTCCTGGAGTGAGGGTTGGTAGCACAACTGTTGACTTAAAGATTAATCCTTTGCCATTTCTGCCATGAAACCTGAGATCTGATACCTTTGGGAAATGGGCTGTCAGGTGATTTCCTGCATTTCATCCTGACTGCTGCTCTGTAGTAGCCAAGAACCAGGAGGCTGGATGTCCAGGGTCACTGTCCTGTACCTGATGACCTTCTCAAGCACAAAGAGCTCTGTCTCTCCTCCACCCTGTCATCTGCAAGTCTTCCCCTCTGACCTAAATGGAAATTGTGTAGGGTTTGTATGGAACAAGCCCTGGATGTGCCCCTTATTTTCCTGTCCCCATTTGCTCTCAGGTGCCCTACAAATCAGGTACTTCTGCAGGTGCTCCCAGAGCTCAGGGTGCTCTGGGAGCTGTTTGAGCCCCGTGAATTCTAGTCATGGACTCAAGCCCTGTGCAAGGAAAGGCTTTATCAGCAAGGTGGTGCCTCATCCCTGCAGTGCTGTTGAGGCTGGTTGGGGTCCCACTTAAACCCATGGGGGAAAGGAATGAAGGGGAGGAGGAGCACAGCCAGGGCAGGATTACAGGATCAAAGACCCATGGTGTGCTAATGGATGAGATTGGGATAGGGAAATGGTGGTGGGACACACTCCTGCTTTCTGCAGGCAGTCCCCAAGGACAGCTCTGCTCTCTCCCTTCTCCTCATTAGAGGTTTAGGAAGCTCTAACTGGGATTTTCAGTTTGCCTCTCCCAGGGCTTTGGCTCGGAGCCGCCTGTCAGCTCATGTTTGGAGCAGGGAGCTGTGTTTGCAGGTGAAACCCTACCCTGGAGGAGGCTCCCCTGCTCCCTCCCTCCTTGGCTGGCTGCAGGCCTGTGCCCTGGGAGCGGATGTAGGAGTTTCCTCCCCATGGCCTTCAGGTAACTTGCCCACCTGTGCTGAACACCTCCGAGTTCAGCACAAACCTGTTTCTGCAGCGCTCTGCGGGACCGGGCTGGGGCTGCAGGAAAACCACTTCCCAGCAAATCCACCCCTCGGTGGAAACCTCCCAGTGCCCCCCTCCCCGGGAAGCCCCGGGGGCTGTGCTGGATGGGGATGACTGAGCAGGGATTAACCCTTCCAGCCTTGCTTGTCCAGCAAGCTCAGGCACCCCCCATGTCCAAGTGCAAGGTGCAGGGGGGCTGTGGCTGCACCCACTGTCACCTCTGCACCCCACAGCCCTCGGGGGAGTGGTGACAGCAGGGTTAGCACAGTTTTGGAGAGGGAAGTTTTCTGGTTTGTTGTTGGACACGGCCTCCCAGCCCCACGAAGGGAGCTTTTAGCATGCAAATGCACTTTGCCTCATGCTTTTTAATGTTTTACTTCTCCTAATTGCCGAGACCGGCTGTAATTTTTGGACGTGGCCGGGTTTCCCAAAGCAGCTTCCCCTTTGGTCCCCACTGCTGAGGAGGTTTCAGTGTCTGCCCCCTCCCCTGTTTTCACTCGCTCAGGTTGAAGGAAGCAAACATGACTAACGTTAGTGCCGGAAGGTCCTGAGGCACAGGAGTGAAAAATAACACGTGTTAACCTCGGAGTGCTGTGTTCTGTGGTGTTGCTGTGCCTCTAGTGCAGCTTTGCTGGGAAACAATAAACATTTTGGGCCAGAACAGATCATCAGCTGCGTAAGCTGCTGGAGCAGGTCCAGGGCAGCCTCACGGCTTTGCTCTCGGAGGAGGCTCCTGCCCCTCCTGGGTGCCCGTAGGACGTGACGCCTCTCCGTCACACTCCTCACAGGGATGAGCTTTCCAGAACTCCAGCCCTTAACCCTGAGCCTGGATTGCAACACCACAGCTCTCCCCAAAACCAGAAAAATATCGGTGCGAGCTGTCAAGATGTTATCCTGGCTGTTGCACAACACCCTATTCCATGGAGGCTTTCCTAGGGAAACGGGGTTGGAGACGTGCTGTCCATCCATCCATCTGCCCCTCTCACTGTCAAGAAACTTTTAAAGTCTTTCTGGGCAGTGTCAACAAAATTTGCCACCGTGTCAGAGGTGTAAAACACCCCCAGTTCCAGCAGGGTGTGTGTAGGTGGATGAAGGTAGAAGAGCAGGTCCTGTTCAAACTCTTGCTGAAGGGAACAGTGCAACCACAGTTCAGCTCAGGCCTGCTGGACATCAGGGAATCCGTCCTCCAGGAAGCCAACCTTCCCCTGCTCTCGCTTTCTCCCTGAAAGCTCTGGCTCCAGAGCATCAGGGATCTCAGCTTTCAGAGTCACAGCTTGGGTTTGTGTGAAGGTTACGGAGAGAAGCCTGAAAATGCGACTCTCCGAGGACTCAAAGCTTGCAAAACTCAGCAACGCTTGCAGGAAATCTGGCTCAGGTCTGGGCTCTGGCAGTCAGGCAAGACAGACGTGGTGGTGTCAGAGTTTGTCAGGAGATTTGCACTTGAGTGTTGTGCAGATGGGGGGTTTGTATGTCCTTGCTTGTGCTGCTGGATTTTTACCTTCGTGCCACTTGCTGTGGGGGAAAGGACAGAACCTCACTGACTGGTTGGGTCGTGGGTCCCTCTTCTAACACCCTAAGAAAAAATAGCCCAGAGTGTTCTCACCCTATAAAATATCCCCTGGCAGATATTTTCTGTCTGCTCTCTCTTAGTGTGAGCATTTAGCCCAGGCACCCAAATGAGCAGTTTTCCTTTCTGTGGGTGGGCACTCCCAAGGCATTGAAGTCCTGAGTGGTCTGGGATCCCTTTGGAGCTGGTGGTCCCTGAGGGATAACACTCCTTCAGCTGAGACACCAGCATTAAGCTTCTGAAGCTGTGAGGGATGATGGTGGTTGGTCTTCCAGCAAGGAGAATGTTTGGAAGGCTGTGACCCCACGGATGCTGGTGCTTGTATGGGAACCCCAAAGGGATGACACCAGTTGACCAGAGCACCTGTGCTTTGCTGGGAGTGCTGATGGCTCCAGAGGCACCCCAGGGTGTGTGTGCACCAGATTCCAGGTGCCATGTTGGCACCAGTGCCAATCTGAGCGTGGTCCTTTGATGCCACCTGTGACAGGAGTGTGTGTGTGGGGGGGTGTGACGGGAGAACAGCAGCTCGACCTGCTGGGAGGGCAGGGAGAGGATGAGGGGGGGAGTTGTCACCCTGGGGATGACCACAGGTACCCTGAGTGGCTCTGTGGGCAGTCAGGTCACTGGGCAGTGGCACAGACCCTCAGGGTGCTTCTCCCTGCTCCAGCTCCTCTGGAACCTCCAGTTTCCAGCTCGGAGGAGAGGGGGGAGGGCAGAGTGAGCCCCAGCGAGGCTGAGCTGGCTGCGAACAAAGTGTTCGGAGAAAGAGTTTACAGCGTCCTGTCGCCTTGTCCAAATTCCCGGTGGGTGTCCCTGGAGCAGGGACCTGCCCCGGGCCCCGCAGTCCCGAAGGAAGGGGGAAGAGCATCCTCCCGGCCCCCGGGCAGCAGGAGCTGCGCTGGCTGCTGGCACCGCTGGCATTGCAGAGCCAAAGGTTGATGGCTCGAGGCGGTCCTTTGCAGCAGCCCCTCGCCCCGGGCATCGCTCTGTGCTCTGCCGGAGGGTCCAGGTGCCTCCCCGCCACCTCCACCCACCCCTCCCCGGGCGTTTTAACTTGTTTCCTTTCGGCGGAGGAAACATGACTTTTCCCATTGAGGGAATTCAGCGCCGACAATGCCGAGTGACACAATTTCCCACTCCGGGGATGCCATCGCGCCGCGGCCGGGCCGGGGAGCCCTTTTGGGAGCCATCTGCATGACAATGCGGCGGGCTGTGCTACCATTAGCTGCCCTTTTGCTATTAGTACCTAATGAAAATGTAACCATATTTAACCCCCCACAGTCCGAGATTAGCGAGAAAGGGGCCTAAGTGGATTTAATTCTTTTGTATGGTGAGCATCAAACTCTCCATTTTGATTGCCCTGTCCCCTCTTCCCCTCTCCAGCGGGAGAGGGAGGCAGGAAAGCTGTGTAAGGCTAACTCTATCCTCTCAGCTGTCCCCGGCACAATGGGCAAAGTATCTTTTGTGGCATTAACGGCTTTGGCTGGGGGCTGGGGGGAGCCGGGCAGGAGAACAATGTGTGAGAAGCTGAGACTGTGGGTTTCCCACACGGCCCAATATGTGTCCCCGCACCCCCCTCTGGGACAGGCAGACCTGCAGCAGCCCAGCCCACAGCTGATCCCGGCTTGATTGGCTTTTTTTTTTTTTTCTTCTATTTTTTTTTTTTCTTTCCTCCTTCCTTCCCCCCTCATTGTGCTCTTGAGAGATGAAAATCCTTTCCTGGCGTGAAAGGAGAGGCGTGCCTTAAATCCCCTCCCTCGGACGGACCGGGCATGTCATATGACGGCCAAATCCCCCGGATTAGTGTGTGTGTGTCTGCGTGCGTGTCCTGCCGGGGGCTGGAGGCGGGGGGCGGGATGCCCGATATCTATATTCCTTCCCTTCCCCCTTCTCCGGATTGATTTCTGCCGGGATATTTATTCATTGCACCTGCTGGCTGCCGCCCTCCCGCTGCCCGCCGCCCTTTCGCTGCGGGTTTGGAGATCCAACCCTTGGGGCAGCGGGTTCCGGACCCTTTTCCCGTCTCCCATCCCCCTGTCTCTTCCCAAATCCGAGGCAGGGCAGAGGGGATAGAGGTGCGGTCGTTCTGGCTCTGTGCAAGGGAGGAGTCTTTGCGTGGGGAAGACGGGAGCTCTCCAAGGAAGGTTGTTCAGGAGTTCGGGTTGATGGCACAGGTGTGGGATTTGGGCTGGCCTGGAGGCTCCACGGGACCAGGAACACAGCCTGGATCCCAACCCCACCTCGGTGGAGGCCTCCAGGTCCCCCAGCGAGTCACAGCTCTGGATAAACCAAGAGTGGTGGGAGAACTGTCCCATCATGTTTGTCATTCCTTGTGGGAACCCTGAGTGTTAAGGATTCGGATTTGTGGGAGGCAACCACTTACAGGGTCACCTCCTCCTTCCATGTGGCAAAGAGCTCCTAATTGACACAGCCAATGTCATGAGCAAAGGCAGATTTGGAGCCAAGAACAGCACCTATTACCACTTAATTCTTGCCTCCGTGTCTTTAACATCCCAAATTCACGACTGTCTTGGTTTCCCTCAAGGTTTTTTGACTTGTGCTGCGTCATTTTGTGCCGGAATTCCCACAGTTTTTACGGACCCCAGCAGGCAAACCAACATCTCCCTCCTGCCCAGAGTGTGAGAACCTGTGTGCTCATGGAGTGAGCTGTGTGGGTTGGGATGGGTTCAGCAGCAGGGGCTGCACCCTCCCAGCTCTTCCTGCGTGCACAAAGTCTTGCTTAGCAGGAAAGAAAAACCTCTGTGGGGCAAAGACAGGGATGAGGGGGTGGGGGATGCTCTGGGTCCGTGGGGGGGAGTCCAGGAGGTGTCACTAAGGAAGGGGCAGTGGTCACCTGAGGGAGGTGACCCGTCCTTTAAAACAGTTTGGTGTTGCTGCAGGTGAGGTTTGTTATGTGTGTGTGTGAGTTTCTTATAGGTGTGAAAAGCACCTTATTTCCAAAGAAAAACCAACGTGTTTGCAGCAGCCACTCTGCTGGTCCGTGCCCAGCCTGGCTGGCAGTGCTGGCACGCGGTGTGGCTGGTCCCTGAGGATGTCAGGCTGGTGGGAAAGCGTGGCTGCTCATCCCTGGGGACGGTGGGCTCAGGACAGGGCTTGGAGGCAGAGGGCTGTGGTGGCCACCACTGCCATGGTCAGCGCTGAGGGCAGACCGGTGGGGGTGGTTCCCCAGGCATGGGGAAGGTGCTCCAGGCATTGGCCGTGCTGGCTGCTCAGGAAACGTGCTGGGAAGTTGCAGTGCCTGGCATTGCCTCCTCCATCAGCCTCTGTGCATTGCCCCAAATTGGGCACCTCAAAGAACAGGGCCGGTGGCTCCTGGGGCGAGGGGTCCCCACTGAGGAGATGCCCCACCCTGGTGATTTAAGAAGTGTCCCAGCTGAGGGGTGAGCAGGGATGGAGAGCCAGCCCCGGGGCAGCGGGAGCTGCGGTCCCCAGCGGGCCGGGGAGGTGAAGTGCTGCGGGGCTGGGGCGGGAGGAGAAGCGTGCGAGGGGGTGGGGAGGGCGGCGGGGGGGACGGAGGGGGCTGCTGCTTGTGTGAATGTGCCCCCGCTCATTGTTCTGCGGCTTTATTCTGTGGCCTCGATGGGACTGATTTAGAAATCCTAATCAGGGAGCAGTCTCCGCGCCTCCCGAGTGTGACACAACTTGAGCTGCTCCGGGGCGCCTTTGTTCCCTAATGACAGCTGACTTCATGCAGCAGTGGGAACAGTTTGAGCATAACTCCGCACCGCCGGGGCTGGCAGCTGCAGCCTTAACTCTTTCTTGCCCACCTGCACCGCACAGTGGGGTCGGGGAGAGGGGGGGCCGGGGAGGAGGCCCAGCCCAAAGGCACGTAGCCCGTGCGGGGATGCTCGGCTGCACCGCGGGCACCTCTTGGGAGGACCACTGCAGTGGAGGGGCATGGAGAGCACAAAGGGGCAGAGGTGCAGTTCTGCTCGTCTGAAGCAAAGTCGTTTTCCAGGGGCTGTCTCTGCTGTGTGGCTGTTTTTTAGAATTACTAAGGTTAGAAAAGACCTCCAAAGATCTTCCAGTCCAGTCTTTGGCTGAATCCCACCATGCCCACTGAACCATAACCCTGAGGTGGGTGGGTGTCCACTGCAGGTCATTCCTTGGGAAGACTCAAACCAGCCCGACCCAGGGCAGCATTTTCTGCTGCCGTGGGGGAGGGAGGCTGAATTTTAGAAACTGCTTGTCCGGTTTTGTTGGTGCTTTGAGCGCTGGAGAATGTGGGCAGCCCTGCGTGAGCCCGAAGTGCTTCCACGCCGGCGGCGGGGCACTGACATCACTTGCATTGAAAGTAAAAGGCATTGAGTCATTCCAAGATGTTCCCGGAAGAGACTCCTGGCTCTGCCAGCAGAGCTTGGGAGCGAGCCCCTGTTGGCCTGGGTTCCTTCCCCGGCAGAGCAGGGCTGTGATACAACATCCGGGATCCTGGGGCTGTGCTCGGGATGCTCCCCGGGCCGGTAACGGCACCGGTTAAACCCTTCCCTCCTTGTTTGTTGTCGAACCACTGCTGTGACCTGGGAAAATACTTCTGGAAAATTACCCTTATTAGAGGGGGACGGCGGGGGAGAGGCAGAGCTGGCTCGGCCCGAGGGGTCGCAGCCCTGGGTCCCTCAGCCGGTGAGCCCAGGGCGGCTCTGCCCGGCAGCTCCGGGGGTTCCATCCGCACACGGGGCCGGGTTCCCAGCACCTGTGTCCCCTCTGCCGTCCCCAATCGGCCGCCCATGCTTGGCCAGGGTCTCCCTGGCGACGGGGCCACGGGATGCTGTGCAGTCCATTTGTCACCAATTGTCACTGTTTTGTTCTGCCTTGTATGCGCACTCGATTGTGTCACGGGGGAGGTGAGGAGGAGCAATCAGGCCTTGTCTAATGGGCTGCTGGGCTCCCGCTGCGGGGAAAAAACAGGGTCTGCCTGCCAGGGAAGGGCAAAGGGAAAGGCAGGCGCTGGAGCTGTGCCTGGCGGAGCATCCCAGGTGGAATTGGGCCCTGGAGCGGCTGCGGGCTCCGAACTGGGCAGGCAAAGGTCCTCGCATTGATTAGGCAAGAATTTAGGTCGGTTTGGCTTTCTGCAGCGTGGCCGGGTCCCAGCAGAGCCGGGGGGAGTGGAGGGCTGTCAGCTCCTGGTCCTTGGAGTGCTGGCAGGGACTCCAATGTCCCCCATCACCTTCCACAGTGACACTGACCCCCTGCCACGCTTGTCCCTGGCTGTGGGATGGGATTTGTTCTCCCTGGGTCTCTCCTCAGCCTGAGGTGGGCTGGGTTTCCTGCAGCAGGAGCCCACCCTGGGGTACCCCTGACCTGGGAGCTGCAGGACCCCGAGGGAAGGGGGCCTGGCTTCCCAGGTGAGGCTGTGGGAGGCTTCAGGCTGCAGATGGATTAACACCTCATTCAGGACCCAGCTTCTGAGCAGTTCTTGTTTCCCCCAAGTGTGCTGCTGAAAGGGATGTGATGTATTGTGGATTTTGGTACAACTCTATTAGCATATGTCAGGTTTTGGCTGAAGATGTGGCCTCATACTAAACTACATATATATATATATATATTTTTTTTTCCCCTCTGTCTCGTCACCCCCAACATACCCCAGTGGAATGATTCATCTCCCTGCTTGGCTCCATCTGCCCCCTTTTTTCCTTTAGTCTTCCAGCTTCAAGAGCCACCAGGACCAGTCGTGGCCAAGTCTGAGCCTCAGCACCCACACTCAGGTTTTTCTGTAAACCCTTAGTTCTGCCCAGGCTGGCGAAGGAATTTACAGGAACTCGGGGAAGCTGCTCAGCAGAGCCGTGAGGAGGTTGGGGAAACTCGAGCAGTCAACCCCAAACCAGGCAAGCTGAGGCTGTTCCAGTTTGGCTTCCAGACCTGGAGCTCAGTGTGAAACACCACAGGGGGAGGGAAAACGAGGGTGTCCCTGGCAAAGGAGGCAGCAGAACCCATGGAGCTTTTCCAGCATGAGGTGTTTGGCAGGTTCCTTTCCTTACTCCCTGGTGGTCATCAGTCCATGTCTCCAGAACAACACGTGGTTCCTCTCCTTTGGCTGTGTGGGTTGGGGGTACCCAGAGCTGGCTGTGTGATAGTCCCATCTTTGGGTTGTGTTTTGGTGGGTTTTTGGGTGTTGTGCCAGTTGCCCACCCGGACTTTGCCATTAAGTTCAAAAGGGAGGAAATTGGGCTGACGTGGGCATTTGGGTTTCATTTTGACAAAAGCACCGATGCTGACTGTGAGCAGTGCCAGCCTGGCGACCCAAATCTCCAGCAGGCAGCTCTTCTCTCTCAGCCCTGTTTTCCACCAGGTGCAATCCTGGGAAACTTGCTTTTTACCTGAGCCGAGCTGCTGCCAACCCTGCTGGGGGCTGCCCCGGGCTCATCACTGCTTTTCAGGATCCCAAAAGGCCCCGGGTGATCCCTGTCCCGCTGCAGTGATGCCTCTCCACCCCCCTGGGCTCCCTGTTTTTGCCAAAGTCGGCTCTTCCCCTCGTTCCTCCTCAAACCCTGGGCGGATCCGCTCTCGCCCGCGAGGGGAAGTGTCAGGGATGATGCAAATGGGTTTTGTCAAAATATTTTTGGAGGGAATAAAAATAGCTCTTGGAGCAAACTCTCTCTCTGTGCTCCTGGGAAGGAGTGCTTGTCTGGGCTGTTTGCTACAGGTGCTGTCAGAGCAGGGCTGGGAGCTGCGAGGGCTGGGTGACACCTTGGGTTTGGGGTGAAGAGCAGTTGGTTTCCCACAGTGGCAGGAAGAGTGTCTGGAAGAAGAGGCTGGTTCCTCTCTGCTCTGTCGGTGCCTCAGCTTCTGCCCAACCTCATTCCTCCATCCCAGAGTGGAAAACTTTCCCTGGTGTGTAATCAGAGGTGCTTTAGTGAGGACAATGGGAACACATCCATCCCAGTGGTCCTGATCCTGCAGGTAGAGGGGAATATGTGCATGCAGGATGTTCCCCCCAGCCCCAGGGCAGGGGATGCCCTTCCTGTGCCGTGGGGGTTGTGCTCCAACCTGGAGCCTGAAGGTGCCCCAGTGGAGGAAGCCCTGGAGCTGTTGATACAAATGCATTTTGGTGGGGGTTTTTAACCACTTTTCATTTGGTTTTCCCAGTGTTTTGTCCCTTTTCACTTCTGAGGGTTGGGTTGCTTCTCATTCCGGCTCAGTGCCCTGTTCCCAGCAGGCTCCCTGTGCCCCCCCAGCTCCCTCTGTGTGGGCAGAGGGGCAGCAGCTCCTCCCTGGATTGTGTGCACAGGGGGTCATGTTCTCCTGGGCCAGGCACTGGGATATTGTCCCTGGGGGATGCCAGGAGCCTTCCTGGCAGTCACCTGCCTGTCTGTCTTTGTGACCACCCTGCTTGTCCTTGTCTGTGCAGATGTACAGGCAGACTGGGGGCAAATTCCATAACTCCAAAGCTCTGTCTGCATCCCAAACTTCCCAATCCCGCTGCACATGAGCATTGCTTTTTCCTCTTGCTTTTTATTCTGCCTAGGAGTTTTGCTGTACAATCTTAGCAAGGTCTCAGCACAGACTGATCTGGGGGGATCTCAGCTCTGTGCCCAAAGTCCCCAGAGCCAGCTCCAGGAATCCCTCTTTGCTTTGACTGAACACCCCCTGCAGAAATGGGAGTAATCCAGTGCTCCAGGAGGAGGGAGGTCTTGGGTGTTCCCAAACACCCCAATGTGCCACGTGGAGCTGGAGATTTTGGGCTGCACTCCCGTGGGGCTGTGGTTGGGGTGGGTGATGCAGAGCCTGGGAACCAGCCCTCATCCCTCACACATTCTCTTCATTGACCTGGTTGGAATTCTTCAACCAAAGCTCAAACCGTTTCTTTCCCAGAATCTTGACTAATTACTCTTGGTGGCAGAAAGTTTGGATTTGAATTTTCTGTCCCTCTGAAATGGTTTCTCCTCCATCCTTCCCCCCTTCTTTGTAGTTTCCTTTTTACTTCATTCCCTTTTCCCCTTCTGTTGTCTCAGTAAAGCAAAATGGGGAAAAAATAATTCTAAGCAGAAGTCAAGAAGGTGGAAATGTTTGAATATTTTCATCTGGGTTCTGAATGAGAAATAATCCTTTGTTTGAAGAGATGGTGAAGTTTGATTCCCATCCAGAACAACACTGATGTCTTGGAGACACCGTGGGGTTAGGTGGTGGCTGCCCACCCCAGCCACTTTCCTTGTCCAGTGCCAGTTTCCAGGAGACAGAAAGGAGCAGAAACAGTAAATGAAAAAGGGAAAACTTTTATTTCTCATTTTTCCATGGTATTTTTATGTCTGGCACCCCGTATGAGCAAAGAAAATGGTGGCCCATCTGTTTCTAGCACCATTAAAGGCGTTTGACTGCATGTGGCCCCTCAAAAATAAAATAAAAATAAGACCCTTTGGTCTGAAAATGTCAAATGCTCTTTCATCTTAGACGACCCCCAGCCGGGCCCATATCCTCCCAGAGCTGGGGAGGAGGAGAGGGTTCCCACCAGTGTTCATCCCTGCCCCCTCCCCTCCCCATTTTCTTGGAAGAGAAGGAAGTCAGGCACTTGAGGTTCCCGCTGGCCGGTGACCCCTGAGTGCTGCTCCCCTGCTCCTCCTCTCCAGCCCCTTTCCTGCCACTCAGCTGCCCTTGGGGCTCAGGAGGGAAGAGGTTAAAGCCTCTTTAACAAGTGTGCAGAGCCAGGGAAGTGTTTGACATGTTTTAGGACCAGACTTGGAGAGGGCTGTGCCAGCAGGATGCAGTTAATGACTGGGAAGATTGCTACAATATGGGGCTGCTTTCTCCTCATCCCTGTCTTTCTCACCACTGGAATCCGTGGTTTGCATCACGTCCTGCTGGGAGCTCCTGGAGGCTGATGAGGGCTCATGTTCTCTGGGATGCACTGTAAAAATTCAGCTTGATGTTACCTTTAATTTGGCAACAGTGCACCTACGTGAGGAAAGTTTGGGTGTAACTTCAGGCTTTGGAAACTTCCGCTAATTAAGAGAATATTTTAAAGGTTGCTTGAGATACCTACATAAATACATGGCTCTTTTTGACATGAAAGCTCCTGTTATTTATCAGGCTCAGGGATAGCATAAGTCCTGCTGTGTTGGAAGAGGGAAGAAAAGGATTTTAATTTAGGAGAAAAGGCTCATTATTTCCTTCATAAAAATCTTTGAAGTGTTCTGGGCGTTTTTGGGGGGTTGAGGTTGACACCAGGTACTCTGGCACTCGCTGTGTGCTCTGCTGTGTCTGTGCAGCTGGGATGGGGCCAGTGCAAAGCTGAGCCCAGTCCTGAAGGAGGGGCTGTGACCTCTGGCCAGGTGAGGCAGCCCTGGGGTTCCTCCCCAGAGGATCCAGGGAGGAGCAGAGGAAGGAAGGTGTCACATGTGACTCTGGTGGTGGAAGCACTGGTACCAGAGTGTCTCAAGTGACTGTTGGGTCTCTTCCCCAAACCAAGGCAGAGCCATTTGGTGGCTCCTTGTGTTGCTCTGGAAATATTCAGCCTGTGCTTTGGTTTATTGCCTGAGGTGACGACGTTACTGTGCCTGACGCTCTGGCAGAGGAGTGGAGAACTTGCTGTGCCATCCTCTCGTGCCACGATGGAAAACTAGAAATCTGGGGACCCGGTTTTGATTATTTTCCCATTCAAAAAGGTGTCACTTTGTGGGGCCACATGGCTCCTGGGACCAGTTTTGGCTTGGTGGGGCTGGGGGGTGTGAGGACCCGTGGGAGGCAGGTCTGCAGGCAGCTGTGTTGCTCCAGCCTGATTTTCAAGCAGGACGGGCACGTCAACTGCTTCAAATATAAGAAAAATCATTATAATGAAGATCTTGCCCCCTAATATTTGAAACAGAAGGTTTTAGGGGTTTGTGAAGTTCAGAATTGCTTTGCCTGGCCCTTCACCACGACCTGTGCGTGCCATTCCTGGCCCCTGGGTCCCTTCCAGGTCTCCAGTGAGTCAAACCAGCCCTTGGCCTGCAGGGCTGGGCTGGGCTGAGGGCTCGTGCAGGATGCACTCGTGGTCCCAGTACCTATGCTGCTCTTCCCAGGCTGCTGGGCTCCTGACCTCAGTCCTTGGTTTGGCCCCGGTGGTTTCCCACAGCGCTGGAGGGACGGTCCGGGAAGCGCGACCGCAGCCAGGGAGGTGCAGGCAGCTCCTCCAGGATCCTTGTTTTTATTGGAAACAGCCCCTTGGAGCCAGGGAAGTGCTTTATCCTCCTCTGGTCGCTCAGGCCTTTGGAAACTGAGCTCCAGCTGAGCCATGGCCACCCATTGTGGAACCGGGTGGCTCCTTTAGGCTGCTCTGGGCTGCACCTCCCAGCCTGGGGAGCACAGTCCTCCCTCCTCCTCCTTGCTCCTTGCCCAGCAGCCACCCATTCCTGCTGCATTGGTGGCTCCTCTCCCTCCAATTGGGGCTGCTCTGCCAAGGGCCCAACCTTGGTAAGAATCCCTTGGTGCTGCTGGTGGTGTATAAATAAGTGGAAAACCCACTTGGTCTCCCTGGAGATGTGCTTTAGGGCAGGGCATTACTATTTTTTTTTTTGGCTAACCAGGCCCACACAGCAGCTGTTGAGCAACCCTTCGTCCTCGAAAAACAAACAGGGAGCAGGTCTGGTGGCCAAATGTTGCAGGACGTGGTGAGGACTGTTGGCAAAGTGTGTGTGTGGTGTGGGGCCGTGGAACAAAGCAGCTGCCCGGTGTCACAGCCCTGGGGACATCAGCTGGTCACTGGTGTGGCTGGGCAGGGGCAGGGGATGTTGTGGAGCAGGCTGGAGTCCCCACAGGATGATGTCTGGGGACAAAGACATTGTGTTGGCCATGGTGTTCTTTAACATGCAGGGTTTGGGGGGTTGTAATCCGGGGGCTGCTCTTCTCCCACCTCATCCTCGTGTGGTTTGATGGCTCCTGGAGTTCCTGCCTGTGGCTGGGAGAGGGATGTGACGAGTGTCTGCATCCCATCCTCGTGCTGGAGGTGGCACAGGGACAGCATGTGCTGTGTCTCACCTCCTCCTCCTCCCCTGGCTGAGCACAGCTCCAAGCTTCAGCTCCCACCTCCCCTATGGTGCTTCCAGGTGAAAATTGGATATTGCTTAGTAATACCTGAAACAATAACCCTGCTGCTGGTTCACTCAGAGACCTTGAGAACTGAGCCTGGCTCTGGTCAGCATTATTCTGGGTGTAACACCTGACATCTGGCTTGGGATGGAAAGTCTTTCCCAAGACAACTGTGCTACGCGTGGCTAGGAAAATGTCCTTAGCCATTTTCCCCTGATTATTTTCACTATTGTTATTATTTACTGGCATTTTTTCAGCCTGGGTAATGGAAAAAAGCTGGGCTGATTGCACTGCTGTGATTTCTGGCCCACTGTGTTTCTTCAGTCCACCGTACTAACGAGATGCTTCGTGGCTCTGCAGATCTGCAGGAGATAGGAGAGTGGCAGTGAAAGCAGTTTCTGCTGCTGGGATCTGCTGCAAGCGTTTTCCAGTTGTGAAAACTGCTTGATTACAAAGTGTTTGCAAACGTTTTTTGCTTTTCAGTAACAACAACAACAACAACAAAATAATGAGGGGAGTAAATGCAGGAGCCCCAAGGGCAGGGTTTTGCTCCAAAAGCTGGTGTGTCCCAGCAGCATTCCTGCCAGGATCTCAGGACCTTCTGCTGTCATAGTCCCTGTTCCTCCCTGGGGGGAGCAGAGTGCTCCCATGTCCTGTTTGTAATGATATTTGGGTCAGTGCTGGCAAAGGGATGCATTGGATCTGCAGTTGGATTTGCCTTTGGGTAGGAACAGTTCCCCATGGCACCGGCGCCTGAAGGGGTTTGGGATCAAACTGCTCTGGGGTCCAGAAATCCAGCTTTCAGTCCCCACCTGGCAGCTGGGGTAAATCCCTTAAGCTCCCTAAGTCTGCCTTCTCTGCCTGTCACACTTTCTCCCACCCTTTACACATTTTGCTTATTTAGTCTGGGAGATATTTAAGTTAAAACCTGGCTGTTGCTTCCCGTTGGTGCCTGGGCTGCCCTGCAGAGGAGAGCCCATGTTTCAGGCTGTCACACTGGCTGTGCTGCCCTGCAGAGGAGAGCCCGTGTTTCAGGCTGTCACACTGGCTGTGCTGCTCATTAGCAGCTCCAGCAGCAGCAGGGGCTACGTGCAGAACTCCAGAGATCCCATTAGTTTGGGTCCATCAGGTCCCTCTGCCCGGAGTGCTGGAGCTCGTTGCTCTGACCTCCCCTGGCACCACGGCCAAGCTGCTGCTCCCAGGGCTCGAGGTCTTTGCCCTGCACTGGGCTTGGCTGAAAAAGTGTTGTCTTTTCTTTGTGTTTGCTTGCACAGTCCCAGAAACACACGCAGGACCTGACCCAAATCCTGCTGGAAAAGCCTTATGGTGACTGAGCAGAGCTTTTATTATTTCCCTTCTCTTTTTCTTTTGTGGTGGTTCTTGATGCAAATTTAAGCTAAAATTTCAGAGCTGATTAACAAACTCCTCTCCAGCTCTGGGGATGTGTGGAAACAGCAGGGAATATGTGGAAACAGGTGAGGGGGATGACTCTGGCCTGTTTGAGGGACCACAGGAATCTGTAAATATCACTAAAATAATTCAGACCCATCATGCATCTGAAAAAAGTGCCCACCCTTTTTCTGAAAGATGATTATCTGATATTAGGGGAGCTGCTCTCCCTCACCTATGGCTGGTCTCTCAGCCACTGCTGAGCTTCCCTGCTCCCCTAGGATGAGCAGTGTCCCGAGGAGACAGCCTCAGTCTCCTGAGGGATATCCCTTCTCTGGATTGCAGCTGATTTCCTGTATAATAATGCTTTGCATGAGCCTCCCACATGATGCTAATTCGCCCTGAGCCTGTCCCTGTGTGAGCAGCACTGTAGGGAAGGGTGATTGCAGCCAGTGCTCCCCAGGGAATTACCCAGCCCCCAGCAGCACATTTCGGAGCCAAGCTGCCAGGGAGGGTCAGGTTGGACATCAGGAGGAATTTCTCCATGGAAGGTGTGGTCAGGCATTGGAAGGGGCTGCCCAGGGGGGTATTGGAGTCCCATCCCTGGAGGTGTCCAAGGAAGGCCTGGCTGTGGCACTCAGTGCTCTGGGCTGGGGGACAAGGTGGGCATTGGGCACAGGGTGATGATCTTGGAGGGCTTTTCCAACCTGAATGTTTCTGTGGCTCTGTCTCTTGTCAAAGGAGAGGGGGAACTGTGTGTTTACCCTGAGTGGTGCCAGACACCATGTGGAAGAGATTCCACTCTGCAGCACCCACAGATAACTGGGGGTGGTGGCCCTGCTGGTGGCCCCAGGGGCTCCTCGGTCCCAACCTCACCGCTGGGCCCTGGGCCGGGACATTCACCCCTCAGAGGGGTTGTCCTGAGTTGGGGCCGTGCTCAGACGTTTCCCTTCCAGCCCTGTGGCCTGTGTTCAAACACCCAAGGCACTCGTGTGTTTACCCTGTCAAACATCTCCGTCCCCAAACACTCCTCTTACGCAACCGCGCTCTCCGCGCTTCCGCCCGGGGCAGGAGCAGCTCTGCCAAGCTGTGACCTCACTGCACCCAGTCCTGGCCAGGGGAGAAGCTGAAGCCTGTCCGGGGAGTGGGGCTGGGGCCGTTTAACACTTTCAAAGCTGCTCTCCCTGGGCAGAGGTCCCGTGGTGTGGAGCTGCAGGGGATGCGCTGCCCCGCTCCGGAGCGGGGGGTTGGAGGTGCAGAGCTTTGCTTTAGGGAGAGAGTAACACCAGCCATTTATTCAGGGCTGTGCCGTCAATCCTAATATTTAGTGGGTTGTTTTCTTCTTTAAAAAGTTCCTTTGGCTGTTTCTTGTGCCCTTAAACCTCCGTGGTTGTGCCGTTGCTGACGGTCCAGCTTCGGGCCAGCCTCCAGCACGTGGTGATGGGCAGCCCCCGAGCCAGGTGCCCATCATCTCTGGGCTGAGACACTTTTTTTTTTGAAGCTTGTTGTGAGGCTTGCATAAGGCTCTTAAAATTAGTGCTGCCTTTCAAGCCAAAGGGCCGGAATAAGGTTTACAAGCCATAAAAGCCTCTTATCAAAGTTGATTTCCTCCAACGCACCTTTCATCTTTTATAGTATTTGCTTTTCAAATCCTTGAACTTAAAAGGATTAAACAGGTTAAAAGAAAAAAAAAGGAGGGGGAAGAGAAAACAAATAAGAGGGAAGATGGATTGAGTATGGATTATGAGAGGCCCATATGAAATATGAATTAGGAGAAAGTCTAAACAAAGAGTTGTCATTTTTCTGAGCTGCTGAACGTTAACGTGTGCTGGAGGTTCAGCTTTGGGGAAGATTTCATTTCTCTGGGTTATTTTTTCGCTTTCCAGACTGACTGGAGCAGGGAGCAGCTGAACAGGGGGATATGGGGAATTTGTGTTGTTCTGCTCTGTCTCCCCCCCTCCCTCTGTCCCGTGGTGCAATGACCACGTGTGATCTACCCCTGTGAGCTCTTGTCCTGCTGCAAAATCAGCTCCTGGGCAAGAAATGTTGTAGGAAGGAAAACTAAGGTCTGGCCTGCAAAAAGCTCCTAAAACAGTGAGAGCTGTGAAAGGGATCAGTGTGGAGGTCAATCAGTGATCTCTTCTCCTGTCAGGGAACTGGAAGAGCATCCTGGTGGACTGGAGCCCTTTTCAGGACTCTTCCCTGGCCACCAGCTCCCTTGCAGCAGGGTCTGGGGAAGGGGATCTGTGGGAGCAGGGACAGGCAGCAAACCTGGGTTGTTCTGCCTTGCCTTTGGTGACTGTCCCTGGAGAGGTGTGACCCGAGTCCTCCATTGGCCTTGTCCTGCTTGATCCTTTTCTGTGTGTTTTCTGTGCCTCTGATCCCTGCTCTGTGCCTTTCCCAGCTGTCAGCAGTGCCCTCACCCCCCTCCCCAGCCCTTTGCTCCCCCAGGGGCTGGGCTACCACTTGGGCTGTGAAACGCTCCAAGATCTCCATCCGGACACTCTGCCTGCTGCCCTTGGCACTGCCATCCCTCATCCCTGGCTTTGCTGGAGGCTCTTGGCAACCCAACCATCCCAGCCTGGAGGGGAAGCACCCCTGGCAGCTCCTGGTGTGTTCCCCATCCCGGGGGAGCACGTGGGCCCCTCTGCCCCCTCCAGACGGTTGCAATCAGGGGCCGGTTCTGGGTCAGTGCCTCTGGCTCTGCCCACCTTCTGTGGCAGGATCCGGGGGCAGGCAAAGCAAACACACCGGGCAGCTCCGGGGGAGTGATTCCTGACCTCTCCAGCCCCAGCATCTGCAGGGCTGGGGGTTTCCTGCAGCTGCTGGACATTCCCGTGGCTGCCTGTGTGTGTGGGGAGCAGGGCACAGAGCCCCTGGGGATGGCTCAGCAGAATGCCACCCTCACAGTGGGTCCCCCTCATTTTTTTTTGGGCTGTGCTGTGGGTGAAGAGGGCTCCCCTGTGCTGCTCCAACCCCGTGTCCAGTGTGTGCACCCCCCAGGCAGCTCTGCCATCAGCTGTGCCAGGCACTGCTCAGCCAGTGCTGGGATGGTCACAGTGTCCCCTGGGACAAGATCTCAGCATTTCAGGGTGTGTGGGAGCAGGTGAGGGGCACGAGGGTGTTTGTACCACCCCTGGCTCCTTCCCCTATTTTTTCCCCTATTCCCCTCCAGGGAAGGGTCAGGCAGGGGGAGGTTACATGACTGTGAGTCCCTGAGGTTAATGAGTACCAGAGCCTTTAACTGAGGGGCAGGGGGGGCCTTCAGCTGTGTTTTTGGCTGAAATCACTGGCTTTGTGACTGACACAGCTCTGCAGGGTGGGACAGAGAGAGATGTGGGGTGTTGGCATCCTCCAGGAATTCGGTGGGCAGACATCAGTGGGGGTTCTCCTCTCTCTGGATGACTCTCCTGCTGACTCACCTGCTTCTGCAGCTCTTTTTAAATGCTGGTGCTCTGGTCTCTGCCTTGGGAGAGGGAGAATTCCCAGAGTGAAAGCAAGGAGCAGAGCTGGGAGGTTAATGGTTAAACTGAGGACACCCCAGAAATATCCCAGATTCCTCCCCTGTGAGTCAACCTGCTGCAGTGGGATCCTGGGGCCCAAATTGCTCCCTTGTGACTCAACCCGCAGCAATGGGATCCTGACTCAGTCCCTGTCTGTGGTCTGAAGGGGTTGGCATTATGAGGGAAGCTCAGGTGGAGCGACAGGAAGCCTCCTGTGGTGTATACACGTGATGTTTCCAGCCCTGTCCTTCCCTGAGCAGGAGTTACTGTGAGGGAGGGTAGAGGATGGCACAAATAATACCCAGAAGAGGTTCAAAGCAGCCGCCGTCCTTCCCTGCAGCCCCCGTTTCCCGCTGCTTCCCTCTGAAATTCCTCCATCAAAAGCCTTCTTGTTACTGTAACAGAAAATGCTGGCAAAGCACCTCAAGGGATATGAAAAGACACTGGAATCTGGGTGCCAAAATCCACGTCAGCTGGTGGAGGAGCAGAGGGGCCGGTGTCTGGGGAGGGAAGCACTCGGAGGGCGCTGCTTTGAGGAGGGATGAGACCTGCCAGGTGTGTTAATCTCTGACCTTCCCAGAAGCATCCCAGGGTTTCAACACATTTCAATTACCCGCCTGTGCTGCTGCTTCGCCCTTTGGTGGCTCCTGTTCTTGGATGGTGGTCATTCTGAGGTGGATCTGTGTATTAGATCCCAAGGAAGGGGATGGAAACCCCACCTGGGCCGTGTCCCTGCTGCCACAGCGTCCCCCCAGCCCTGCTGCAGTGCTTGCTGGAGGCTTGGCAGTGCTCCAGGACAAATTACCCGTGGCTGCTTTGGGAGTGGGGGTGAAGACAGGGTTTGGGGGTTCCTTTGTCCTCTTTGGTGGGCCTGGAGGAGCCCCTCTGGCCTCTGCTGCTGGGGATCTCTCAGGGATCCCTTTCCAGCCAGGTGTGGGGCAGGAGGGTGCACTATCCAACCAGACCCACAGAGCCAGAAGAAAACCCCTAAAGATGTTGATTTGGGAGCAGAAAAAGCTTTTTGAGCCTTTTTGGCTGATGTGAGCTGGTAGAGAGCAGTGAGGACAGAACCCATCACGTTGCTGTGGTGGAGATGATAACTAAGCCCTCTCATCCCTTGTGGTTGATGGGAAATGATTCTGTGGCCACCTGGGGTGGCGTTTTAAATTTATTTTCATGACTTAAAAGTATTCTACAGAAGAAATTCCTCCCTGGGAGGGTGGGGAGGCCCTGGCACAGGTTGCCCAGAGGAGCTGTGGCTGCCCCTGGATCCCTGGAAGTGTCCAAGGTCAGGTTGGACGGGGCTTGGAGCAACCTGGGCTAGTGGAAGGTGTCCCTGCCCAGGGCAGGGGTGGAATTGGATGAACTTTAAGGTTCCTTCCAACCCAAAGCCCTCCCTGATTGTATTACACAAAGAGGTGAAGCCCATGGACGGATGGCTGGGTGGGTGGATGGATGGATGGGTGCAGGAGCCCTGGGAGCCCGGGGCCCTTCCCTGGAGCAGTGATGGGGCTGTGAAGGGAGCCCAGCACCCATTAATTAATTAAAATCTCAGACCCGTGCGCGGGCCGGTTTGCCTTGGCTAAAACCAGTGTGAGAAACTTCCTCGCAGCGTTTCTGCGTCGTCCGGGCTGAAGTGTTGTCATCCGAGGCCGCTTTGCATGACAATGCCCCGGGCTCTAATTATGCACAAGGATGCTAATGGGCACCGAGCGGGCTGGATCTCCATGGGAAAACTATCTGTTTGCGAGGGGCGGGGGGCAGCAAAGAGAAAGAAAATCCACCCAAACAAAATAAACCATGACAGTTCGGGGAGGGAGGAGGAAAGGGGGCGAGGAAAGGGGGCGGGAGGCAGCACAGGGGTTGGGGAAGGCAAGTCTGAAGCTAATAAGGCTCGGGTTTGGCTTTTATGGGGGTCCTTTCTCAGCGGTGGGATGTGTCCGTGTTGGGCCCTGGGGGCTCTGGCTGCCTGCAGGGATGAGGGGACCCAAATGGCTCCCGCAGTGCTGGGATCTGCAGGAAAACTGGGCAAAACTGGGAGTTGTTTGTGCGGTGCAGTGTGGGGAGACTGAGGCACAGAGCAGCTCAGCTGGCCTGGGTGCCAAGGGGTGCAGGGGAAGGCTTGGGGGATCCAGTCTGCCTTCTCCCGTGTTCCCAGTGCTCTCCAGCACCTCCTGCTTTAATTCCTCCAGCTTTGCTACAGGGAACAATTGCTGTTCTACTGCTGTAGAAAAGGCAGCTGGAAATGAAAGCTTTTGCCCACAGTTGCATTCAAAGGCTGCTCTTCCCAAGAGCTTCGGGGCTCTTTTCCAGATGCCCTGTTGGCTTTTCCTTCCTGTGTTTGCTAAGGGCATTTTGCAGAGGTTGGGGTGAGGGAGGAAGGCAGCAACCCTCCCCTGTGTCCTCCTGAGTCTCCTGGGAATCATTTTCCCTATTTCTCTCCTACTTTGAGAAGGTTAAAGTGACTCTGGAATGGGGAGTGTTTGAAAATGGTTGGACGGAGCTGTCCCGGGTTTCCAGGAGCGTAAAATGACAGAGATGTTAAATATCCACCCGAGGGGGGTGAGTGGGACCCAGAAACCCCCGTTACCAGGGTCTGTCACGGGCTGGGCCTTGAGGCCTCGGGTTTGGCATCTCCAGAAAAGCAGATAAAATTCCTGGCGCTCCCTGAAGAGCTGTGGAAGGTGCCTGATGCACCTGACACCTGCACTGGGTTGTGAGAAATGCATGACAGGCCTGGGGATGGAGCCTGCCCGGGGTGCAGGGCTGTTATTAACCCTCATTGAAAGGCTCCCACACTTAATGAAAGCAAAGAGCAGTAAAGAGCCAGGTGCAGGGGTCTAAGGAGCTTAAAGCTGTCCCTCTCTGCTGGTGCTGATGGAGTCATCTGGCTTTAATGACACTGCTTTACCCACTCCACTGGTGTTTAGGATGGGGGATGGATTTTAATGTCCAGCTTCCAGGGATCATGCCTGGGTTATTCCTTTCCAACCTCCCTGTGCACCATGAGAGTCCTGGGTGAGGACAGTCCCCACCCAGCCACCACCAGCTGCTGCCACCAGAGCAAACACAACTGGAAATATCTCGGCTGCTTCTTCCTTGCTCAGAGCCCTGAGCGTGGCAGGGCTGGACCATGCTTAGGCTGTCAGGGTAGGACTTCTTTGGGAGCTGCTGAGGGAGCTGGGGGGGCTCAACTTGGAGAAAAGGAGGCTCAGGGGGGACCTTCTGGCTCTGCAACCCCCTGACAGGAGGGGGGGGCCGGGATGGGGTCGGGCTCTGCTCCCAGGTAATGACAGGACAAGAGGAAATGACCACGAGCTGTGCCAGGGAAGGGTCAGGTTGGATATCAGGAGGAATTTCTTCACTGAAAGGGTGGTCAGGCATTGGCAGGGGCTGCCCAGGGAGGTGGTGGAGTCCCCATCCCTGGAGGTGTCCATGGCACTCAGTGCTTTGGGCTGGGTGACAAGGTGGGGATCAGTCACAGGTTAGACTCGATGATCTTGGAGGTCTTTTCCAGCCAAAATGATTCTGTAGCTCTCCATGCCAAAGGGCTCCTCAAGCTGATGGCCAAGGCAAGCTGGGAACCAGAACAAGTGCTGGATCTGGGAGTCTTTGCCCTGCTTGGATACCCAGGTATCCCACCCTGTTTCAGACACACGGGGTTGCTTTCCTTGCCCTTCAGTGTGAAGTGTGTTCTCCAAACACTGTCCCCACTTGCTTCTGTGAAACATCTCATCAGAGGAAGGGCTGGAATGGTGGGATTGCCCAGGTGCTGGGTCAGGGAGCTCCCATGAGGTTACTGTGTCTCTGCCCACCATTAGGATCTCTCCACCAGTAGGACCTGTTGGGTTGGCAGTGACTCTGTGTCCTCGAGCGTTCCTTGGGATGCTGGGCTAAGAGGAGCCACCTGCTTCCCTGGAATCCCCCTCCTGCTGCCTCAGGACCCCTGCACGATCCTTCCCCCTAAACTGAGCCTGTGCCAGCCCGATGCTAATGAGCCTGATTGCTGCCCCTCACCTTCCATTGCACCACCGAGTGGGAAATCTGAGCCTGGTTTGCTCCAAATCGTTCGTACTTGAGGGAGGGAGATGAGGACAAAAATCTGAGCCTTGTTTGCTTCAAATCGTTGGGGTTTGGGGGCGGGAGAGGAGGAGCTAAACATCCAGGGTGGAAAAACAATCATCCGCGAAGGGAAAACTCCGGGTTTTTCCCTGAGAAAAGGGGGACAGACCGAGTGAGGGACCTGATGACAGCCCGCGCTGCAAAGCACCCTGGCCCCACAGTGCGGAGAGATGCCTCATTGTTTGATCTGGCTGTGAGACAGATTAGCAGCCCCAGGTGGAAAGTCATAATCTGCATTTAAATGGGCCGGTTATAAAAGGTGGGGAGCGCAGGAGCCCGCAGCATTGAGCTGTGTCTTTAGCACTCCGTAATCTCTCTTTATTTTCTCCGCAGCCTGACCTGGGGGCACAGTTTCTAATTACCAGGTCACCCTGCTAATATTGTCATTTCCAGCCAGTGGGTGTGAAACCATGGCAACGCCACATTTGCTTCCAAGTTTCTAGAGGAATAAAATTTGCCTTTTAATCACAGAAAATGACTGGGTGTCTCCCCCCCACCCCCCAACTTACTCCTCGCTGATGTAATTCATTATGGGGGCTTTTAAAAGATATTTCAGTTGGGACCTTTCTGAAGCTTCCCCTCGTGGCTGTGGCCAAAGATGAGGGACTGAAGTGTTGCTCTGTGAGGTTGTAGGATCCAAGTAGATGGTTTGGATGCCAAAACTTCCTTAAATGCTCATGCTGTTTGTAGAATCACAGAATGGTTTGTGCGGGCAGAGACCTTAAAGCCCATTTTGTTCCACCCCCTGCCATGGGCAGGGACACCTTCCACTGTCCCAAGTTGCTCCAAGCCCTGTCCAACCTGGCCTTGGACACTTCCAGGGATCCAGGGGCAGCCACAGCTTCTCTGGGCAACCTGTGCCAGGGCCTCAAAGTAAAGCTCCAACATTTCTTTTTAGTATATTTTTTGTCTTTAAAAACTTGTGATTGAGTTGGTAAAAGAGAAGTGGGTCTTGGACATCCTGAGTCATAGGGATGGAGCCCCTCACCACACTGCAGGGATCTCCATGTGTACCTGCTTAGTCTGGCTCAGGTGGCAGGTGACCCCTGGGATGGTGGCTCAAACTCATGGAATTCACCTTCCAGCTTGGAAAAAGCTCACGGAGAATCAGGATGCAACAGGGCTGGTGTGGTGGGTGCATCCAATGCTCCGTGGCACGATGGCGTTGGGTTCTCATCCCTTATGTGTCTCTGGTGGTTTGAGGCTTCAAAATCCACATCTCCCTCTCCCTCACCTGTGCTGCAGCTGCTAAACCAAAGGTGTGTTCAGCCAGGGTTTGTCTTCTCGGAAAAGCTGATAAAAACTTGATTGGCAGGAGCTCAAAGAGCTCCAGAACTCGGGGGGGGGGGGGCTGGTTTCCAGCTTCCAAGGGCTGGACTGGCAGTCTTGTGGGATACCTGGTAAAAGTCTGCCCCAGTGCTGGGAGAAATTCAGGTCAGGCCTGGGCTGAAACTCTGCCCCTCAGGCCTTTCTCCTGGCTCTGCTCAATGCTTTTACTGGGATTCTGAAGTAGTTTCTAACTCTCAAAGTGAGTCAGATATGAACTGGAATCACATTTTAAGGTGATTTTCCAGCTGACAGGAGTAGGTTAATTGTAAACTGTCTACTGAAGCTTTAAAACTCCTGTCCAGCCTTATTATTAGCAGTTTAAGATTTATGGAGCGAGACTTTGCTTGGTGATAGTTGGTTTCTGCCCAGACGACGTGTGCAATTAATCCCCACGCTGGGAGAAGGAAAATCAAATATAAAGGGTTTTTTTTTCCCCCTCCTTTTCGCTCTGACACGTCTTGGGGCATGGAAGGGACCTGGGAGGGATGTGGGGGAGAAAAACTGTCCTGTCTGAACCGGGGAACCACATGTGAGTTGTCACCCTGAGCCCTGAGGGTTAAATCCTGTTCAGTTGTGAGAAACTTTGTGCTGGAGGAAACTCCAGGCTGGAGACTCAACCAGTCCCCTGAGCCTGGGAGATTTGAAGTGGATCTGGAATCTGTGGAGTGCAGAGCCCCGTGGGGTTTTTAAGGAGGATGATGGAGGTGATACCAGAGCAGGGGTGGGATCTGACCAGTCCCCTGAGCCTGGGAGATTTGAAGTGGATCTGGAATCTGTGGAGTGCAGAGCCCCGTGGGGTTTTTAAGAAGGGTGACGGAGGTGTTGCCAGAGCAGGGGTGGGATCTGACCTGCTGCAGGGCAGGGGATGGGGCTGGGTTGCCACCACCCTGGTTGCTCAGCCCGTACCTCTGCAGCTCTGACTCTGTGTGGGTGTTTTCCACACGGGACGGCCACACATCGTTCAACCTGTGGGTTTCCTGAGCTGGAGCGATGGCCTTGTTGAAATGCACTTACTTCCAGGTGGAATAGCTGCGTGTGCCTGGCTGGGGCAGCCCCTGGGCCCGGCGGTGCCTCCCGTTGTTGTGCTGCTCTGTGCTCGCCGCGCTCGTGGGCGGCACAGCCCCGGCTCCCAAACCTTCTCCCTGCGAAATGTTTCAGCCACTGAGAGCTGAGAGCAGCTCCCAGGCAGGTCATTAATTAGAAACGTGAATTTGGAGGCTTGTTTCCCTTCCCTTCGCGGAGCCGCCGTTATTTCTTATTTCAAACGGGTTTTTATTGAGCCTTTTATAAACGTGACTTTGTTTTAAGGAAGGGGTGACTCCCCTCCCCACCCCAGCTCTGCAAACAATGAGTCTCAAAGCTCAGGCCGCTGGCCACTGATGGTCCCAGGCTCTGTGTGCATGTGTGAGCACACACAGGAGCTCACACACACACACAGGGAATGAAAGTGGAATTTCACAGCCTCAGGGTTGGCTGAGCAGCTCTGATCCAGCTCCCCGTGCATGGGCCGGGCTCCTGGTGACTTCAATAGAGCCTGGCCTGGTTTATGAGCCTTGGGAGTGCAGCCTGGGCAGGGGCTGCTCCTATAAAGGCTATTGCCTGATTAGTAGTTGCATTACAATGGCACTTCAGGCCCCCATTGGGGCTCAGCGCCCCATTAGAGCAGCCCCTGTGCAAACACGGAGTAAAGAGGTGGGCTCCGACCCAAGGAGGGAACAGCCGAGCTCTTTACAGCCCCCAGGGCACCCCAGGATCGATTATTTCTGTTCCAGTAGGACTCAGGGCGCGTCTGTGCCCACATGGATGCGGGTGGCTGTGATGGCTGGGGCCCGTTCCTGGGAATTTTGGGATCCGTGGATGGCGGGTGACACTGGGCTTGTAGCTTGACTTGGGAATGGCCATGTGGTGATGGACCACTCCTGCTCCAGAGGGGTTAATGCTGCAGTGGAGGGAGTTTTGCCTTCCCCCAAAGAGGGCAGATGGCTGGGGGAGCAGGAGGGATCTGTGGGAACCTCTTCCCCCCTCCCTCCCTTGTCACCGTGATCTGGGTGCAATGGGTGCCAGCACCCCTTGCTCTGGTCACATCCAGCCCTGCTGGGGGTGGCAGAGGGACAGCAGTGGCTCTGTGTCCTGCAGTGTTTGTGCATCCTTGGCACCCGCTTCCCGAGCGAGGATCTGCTCCCATTCCATCTGCATCCACATCCCCAGCCAGCCAGAAAGGCAGGAGGTTGTGCTAGAGATGCTTAAGGTGTTTGGTTTTTTTTTTTTTTTTGTATCCTCCCTGATTCCTTGGACCCGTTTGCGCCCTGAGTCTCTAAGTTCTCTTTCCCCACCTTTTCCATCTTTACAGCATCGAATCCAAGCATCTTAGCCGAATTTTTCTGGTGTCAGCAGGGAAAGGGGGCTCGTGTTTGCCCTCCCTTCCTGACACCTCTCCTGGGTGGCAGCAGTTCCCTGCCGGGAGCCGAGTGTGGTCCCGAGGGAGGCAAACGCCAGACGCAGAGGGGGAAACTCAACTCGCTGCTTTCACTTTTACCTACAAATCTCTATCTCGCTGAACCACCTGATTCCTGGAACTGGGCCCTGAAAAGGGCAAAGAGAAACCCCAGCAACACCTTGGCCGTGCCGATCCGCGGCTGGTCCGTGTCCCAAACGCCGCAGCTGGGCAGGAGCCGCGGCCGATCCCAGGATCCCGGCACGGCACAGCTGGCTGCGAGCTGCTTGCCTTCCCTCTTGGAGAAAGCCCCGGCTTTCATGCGATGTCAACACCAACAGCTGGCTGGGGAAATGCAAACTGCGGCTCGGTTTGGGAGCAGCTGCCGCCGCTGCAGGCGGCCGGACCGGCATCACCGGGGCATCACCGGGGCATCACGGGGAGCCGGGGCTGTGCCCTGCGGCTGCTTTCAAACTGTCTCCCCGCTTTTTTTTTTTTATTATTTTGAATAGCTTATTTTTCTTTCAAATAGCTTATTTTTCCTCTGCTCCGACGAAAAACCCCAAACCCCTCACTAAGGCAGACCGCGGCAGTGCAGGAGGACGAGCAGCCCGGCGCGGGGCTCAGCCGCTCCCTGCCCACCCCCCAACCCCTGCGGCTCTCTGCGCGTTCCTGGGGGGCTCCCCTCGTGCCCCCCACCCCGCCGGGCAGCTTTGCGGCCGCCCCGCTGCGCATCTGTCCCGCACCCGCCCTTATCTGCCGCAGCTCAAACCTGCCCTGCAGCATTGCGCGAGTTCCCTCCGGTTCATTTATTATTTCTCTCCCCACCCCTCCTGCTCTGCTTTCTAGCACACGGTGCCCTGAAGCTGCGCGGCTTTTCCAGCGTTTTTCTCCCTCTGCGTGTCCCTTTCTCCCCCTCCCCACCCCGCGCAGGGCGCAGCCCCCCGGAGCGGTGGGTGGGCAGGAAGTTTGGAGCTGCGCAGGGACCCGCGTCCAGCTTTGGCTTTCCCCAGTGGAGGCCAAGAGCATTAAAGCCCACACCATGAGTAAACAGTGCAGAAATTACAGGTCCAGGGCTGGGTCATGAGCTTTGCTCTTTTGGTTTCTTGTGAGGAAGATATCCCCGGGATGCTTCCGGCGGGAAGGTGGAGCTCATGGAATGGGAGAGAGAGGGGAGCCAAGCAGGGCTGTGTTGGGACAGCAAAGCCACCGCACCCCCCGGGAGCAGCTGGGGCTGTGCTGGGCTGCCTGCTCGGGGTCTGGCAGGGATCCCTGGCGGATCCCACGCAGACATCCCTGCTGGACCTGCCCCGCTCCCACCCTCCGGCTCTCGCTGCACCCAGTGCAAACGGGGAGGGATGTGAAGGGTCCCTGCTGACCCAGACTCCTGGAGAGGCAGGCGATGGCTATCGTAATTTTGGGATGTTTTCCAGCGTGTTGCTGGGTAACGGCCCATCCCACCCACACGAGCATCGGAAAGGCGCTGTCTGGTTTCTGGGATCGTTTCGGCAGTGCCGTGCTGGCCGTGGCCCCGCCGAGCTCTCCCCGAGGCTCCCGGCTGCTTCCTCGACACAACTCCGGGAGCCGTGTTTGTTCTTTTGTCCAAAGAAGCAGCAAAGCCAAAACTCGCAGCGGGCAAAGTCCGGCTGGGGGGCAGGGGAAACCCGCCGTGTGCTGCGGGGAAATGTCCGGGAACGGAGCGTTCCCAGCCCGCGGTGGCCGATGGCACAGGTGGAGTGACACTGACCCCAGGAACGCTCAGGGTAAACGAATCCCTGGCAGGGAACCGGCTGAAGTGTAAAAACATCTCACCCCGCTGGGGAGGCTCGGGGTGGTGGCCACGAGCTCCGTGTGCTCCGGGGCTCCGGAGCAGGGCTCGCTGCTGGGATCAGGATGGCTTTTCAGCCAGGGAAGGAGTGCAGAGAGGATAAACTGCTGGCAAAGTGGTGTTTGCCCAGCCTGGGGTGCTGGGGCTGTGTGCTGTGCCTCGAGGTGCCCCACAGCAGCTCGGCTCTGGCGTGGGGCTGCCCTGTGCCAGCTCCCCGTGGAGTCTGGGACAGGCTGGGACATTTCTGCAGGAGTTTTCACGTGTGAAAACTGTGGCCTTGGAGGGACAGTCAGGGAGGGGACTTGCACAGACTGGTGTCACCAGCGAGCTCTGCAGTGACACCAGCAGTGGGGTGAGGTGGGAAAGCCATGGGCTGGGGCCTGCCTGGAGCACCCTGAGCTGCCCCAGAGGATTTAGTGATTTATTTGGGATGGATTTGATAGGAAAAGCAATGTCTGGCTGAGCTGGGGGGTCTTTCCTTCCTGGAGTGTCTGTGCTGTGTTTCTGGGGGACCATGGCCCGGGGATGAGCAGTGACAGTGATCCTCGAGGATGGCACATGTCCTGCTTGGCTCTTCAGGAGATTTCGGCTTTTTGATCAGTCTGGGCTGGTGGGGTTGTTTGGCAGGATTGGAGGATTGCAGCAGTTTTGTAAGAATGACCTGAAAGCCTTTCCCCCCAGCTGGTGCTCAGCATCCCCCCCAGCCAGGCAGCTCCGAGCAGACAACCCAGGGAGAGGGATCAGAGCCAGTGGGGCTGGGGGACAGCTGGAGCCCCTGAACTGTCCAGGCTGGCTTTATTCACCTCCAGCTCCCATTTATTCCCTGGCTCTGGTTTCCCTGGGATGCTGCACTCAGGGCCTGCCCTGATAAAAGAGGAGGGACACCCCAAACCCCATCAATGAACCCAAAACCATCCCGGGGCTCCAGCTTGGCCCCAGTGCTCCTTGGAGGCTGATAATGAATCAGACACCTGGGCCATGGTTTAATTTTTAATACAATGTATATTTATTGCAAACAATAATATACAAAAAAAAAAAAAAAGGTAAGTTTCACAGAGAGAAGGATCTTGCAAACAAACCAAACCAAACTTACCTAAAGACAAAATATGATTTAAATGACAGGTCTTTTAAGTTACAGAAATACTTTAAAAAGATCTGCTTTTATACAGAAATAGAAAGATGCCATATTATAAGAGTGCTTTAAGATTTTTTTTTTCTTCTACTGAATCCCTAAAAAAAAAAAAAATTGTTAACAAATATATCATTTTTTTTTTAAATAAAAAAAGTTTGCTGTCTTTTTTAAAAAGCAATCCTTAACTGTTCAGCCACAGCTTCACCAAAGTCAGTGTCCCCCCAGCTCTGAAGGCAGTTTTGGGGGGGATGGAAGGCTAAAACAGAGCCACCCCCAGGCAGGGCTGGGGCCTTGGGTCTCGTCCTCGCACGAGCTCGTGTGTCCCAGAGAGCTGAGGCAGAAAACAAGGCAAATGATTCAGTGATACGCTACATTTGCAATCTTTAGTTTGTACAAATCTTATTTTTTTTTTTCCAGTTCATCCTTAAGACAAAAGAAAAAAAAAAAAAAAAAAAAGGAAGAGCACAAGTTTGTACAAACCCAGGACACAGATTCCAAAAAGAATAATAATAATAATAATAACAACGACAACAAAAAAAAAAAAGAATTAAAGAGATAAATAAAGGACTGGTTACAGTTCAAGACCATAATTTAACAGGCACGGTTACCTTCCAAATAATGCTCTGACTAATGCAATCGCTTTTGAAAGGACTTAAAATAGAGGGGAGATCAAAAAAAAAAAACCCGAGGAAAATCGTGATTAAAAACTGCTCTTCTCCCAAAATAAATAATTTAAAGTATCTGTGATGTCCTGCAAGCAGAGAGGAGCCCCTGGACGGGCTTTGCATCAGGCCTGGGGTGGCCGGGGGTGCCCGGAGGGGTCGAGCTCAGCCCCCCCAGCCCAGGCAGAGCTGGGCCCGGGGATTCCCTGGGGCTGCTTTAAGGCCTCTCCCCAGCGCCTCGGGCTGGGGCCCAGTTGATTTCAATCTTTTTTTTTTGTTTGTTTTTCTTCCTTAAGGCTCGAGGTTATTAAAAAATAAAGCGGAGAAACTCTTCTCCTGGCTGGTTTTTGCTACGAGTTAGAAAAATAAAGCCTCTCCCATGCTGGTCCCTGCACAGCCCGAGCGCTGCCCAGCGCTGTGCCCGACGCTGCCCACGTGCAGAGCTTGGTTCCCAGGTCAAAGCACGCTGGTTTAGTTTTATTTTTAGAGAGAAAAAAAAAAAAAAGACACTTATCTATACAAAAATACCTCTGACTGCAAGAAAGCCTAGCGCTGCTCCACTAAGTGTCGTTTTTTTTTTTTTTTTTTAAGCTGTTGGAAAAATAAGAGCGTCTTAAAAAAATCTCTAAAAAATACGTATAAATCCCCTCGAATTGGTAACGAATCATACACAGTACATACTAAAAATATTTAAAATAGAGAATATTCCTCACAGAGGACTCTGAGTTTTCTCTTTTTTACCCCCCATTTTTTTCTTTTTTTTTTTTTTTTTCCTTTAGTTACTGCTAAAAAAAAAAAAAATCATTACAAAAGTCCAGAGAACAAGACAGCTGGGCGGGTTGGGTAGGAATCTCCTCTCCATGCTGGAAGCAGAGTTCAAGTCCAGTCCTTGGCAAGTGTGTACCGAGTTTTGCTGGCTCTCAGGCGGGTCCTGGAGGATGCTGTAGTGCAGAAGGCTCGAGGCGCTCTCTCCTCCCCGCCAGCTTTCACTTGAGCGTCTCTTTTTAATTATTATTTCAAATTCAAAGAAGGAAAAAAAAAGTCTGAAGGAAGTTCTTCTCGCTGCTTTCACGCTTTTCTGATTTGTTTTTTTCTGATTTGTTTTTTTTTTGTTTGTTTGTTTTGTTTTGTTTTCGAAATTTCTTTTTCTTTCTCTTCCCGCTTTCCTCGGCGCCTTCAGGGCCTGGTGAGCTGCGTGTAGACGGGCTGTTCCCAGTGCTGCGGGCTGTGGGTCTGGGGGATGGAGGGGACCCCCGACGTGTCTGCAATGGGGGTGTACATGGGGCGCTGCGTGGGGTTCATGTAGGTGAAGGTGGAGTAGAGGCCGCTGCCCTGCCCCGCCGCGTGGCTGTAGTAGGAGCCGGAGTTCTGGTGGTCGGTGTAGTCGTACTGGGAGCGGGTGATGGTGGGGTAGGACGAGCTGTAGTGCTGCAGGTTGAAGGAGCTGTAGTTGATCTGCTGCGGGGAGTGCTGCTGCTGCTCGCTGTAGTGGCTGGGGCTCAGCTGCTCCGTCTTGATGTGCGTCCTCTGCTGCGCCGCCGGGCCCTGCTCCCCGCTCAGCGCCGGCAGCCCGTGCTGCGCCGGGGGCTGCGGCTGCGCCGGGGGCTGCGCCTGCTGCTTGGACATCCACACGTGGCCGGCGCCGCCCGGGGAGCCCGACGTGCTGCTGATGCCGTAGCTGCCCGTGTAGGTGACCTGGCCGGGCTGGCCGTGCGCCGCCGGGCCCCCCGGGTGCCCGTTGGGAGGCAGGTACTGGTCGAACTCGTTGACGTCGAAGGTCTCGATGTTGGAGATGACGTCGCTGCTCAGCTCCCCGATGTCCACGTCTCGGAAGTCGATGTGGGGGGGCTGCCGGCCACCCTCTTGCAGGGGGCGGCCCTCCCGCTTCAGGTCCTGCTTGCCGGGCTGCGTGTCCGTCTTAGGGGTGGTGGGGGGCGTGGGGGGGCCCTGCGACTGCCCTGTGGGAGGAAGGAAGGGGGACAGGGGTGAGGGGGGTGTCGCTGTGATAACTCAGTTAATGGTTAACCCCCCCACGGGGGGCAGGGGAACGGCGCCTGCGGTCGTGTGGGGTAACACTTCCAGGTGTGAGGGGCTCAGACATGAGCCCTGTCAGCACCAGCCTGCTGCACTGGCTGAAATAACTGAGCCCTCAGACGTGAGCTGTAACATGGGCCAAGTTTTTAGGGTGCTTTTTATTTATTTATTTATTTGTTTGTTTTAAAGCGTAACTTTAGGCTTCTTACGTGCACGGGGTGAGGGGGGTTGTGCAAGTGGCTGCAGTGCCACGTGCCTGTGCCAAGGGCAAAGCCTGTGGGCAGCTCTGCCCCCTCTCCTGATGTGGCTGCCCCCCATCTCACTGCATTTCTGGGTCTCCTTTTCCCTCCCTTACCCAATCCCAGCCGGTTTGGGCTGCAACTTTTCTTAGGGAGCTGTAGCTGCGCCGTCCCCCCCAAAACGCCTCGTGGGTGCGTGGGTACCTACCCGAGTGCTCCCCGGGGGAGTGCACCTCGCTGATGCTGGAGGACGACTGCGGGGAGTCGGCCTGCAGCGCCTTGAAGATGGCGTTGGGGGAGATGTGGGTCTGCTCCGAGCCCTCCTCCTGCTCCGACTGCCCGTTCTTCACCGACTTTCGCCGCCGCGGCTGGTACTTGTAGTCGGGATGGTCCTTCTTGTGCTGCACCCGCAGCCGCTCGGCCTCCTCCACGAAGGGACGCTTCTCGCTCTCGTTCAGGAGCCTGGGGGGGGGACACGGGGGGTGCGAGGGGTCAGCTGCGGCTCGGGGGGGGCATTAGCGCGTTAACACCAGCTCGCGTCTCTCCCCGGATTCCCCCGCTGGCGATGCAAAGCCCCCCACGATGCCGAGCCCCCTGCATGGGGCACTCGCTGCTTGTCGCCCCCCAGGTTGCTTCAGTGGCCAGGCAAGAGGTGCGGGAGCTGCACCGGGGTCCAGCCCTCGCCCTCCCCACCCCGTGGGCACATGTCCCTGTCCCCGGGTGCTTTGGGGACAGCCCCATCGCTGCCTGCCAGGGCCAGGTTTGCTCACTCATTTCTCCTCCTGCCACAAATTTAGGATCTCCCCCCCCCCGCCCCCTTGTGCAGTCACAGAGTGCGCGGCGGCCAGGTGACTCACTTGCCTTCTGTTTTTCTCCCCTCCCTGCCTTATTTTGGCAGTCGGAGGGCACCCGGCCATGCGCCACTCGCCGCCGCCACCCACCCGGAGCTTGGCACCGCCGCCCCCTCCCCGCGCCCCGCATCGCCCCCCTCCCGCACTCCCTCCCCTCCCGGCCCGAGCTGATGCAATCCCCAAACCCATCATTTCCTCTGGACCCGGGAGCACAAACAAACAGCGGCCGGGGCAGCCCCCGCTCGCACGGCCCGGGGGGCTCCGCCAGCCCCCGCACGGTCCCCCCCCGCCCCGAGCATCGCTCGGGGAAAAGAAACCGCTTCCAAGACCAGAAAGCGGCCACGGGAAACCGCTTTCCCTACTTTTCCCCTACTATTCTGGCTTCTCCTGCGCCAAACAAGTTCGCCAGCACACGCAAAAGTTTTCAGCGACTCTTGCAGGCTGGGAACATCCTCTGCCTCCCGCGACCGCCGGTCCAGGCTGGAGCGGGCTCTGCAGCCGCAGCCCCCGCAGCATCCCGCGGTCCCCCCCGGCATCCTCCCGGCCCCGCGCTCACCTCCACAGCTTGCCCAGGGTCTTGCTGAGCTCGGCGTTGTGCAGATGCGGGTACTGGTCCGCCAGCTTCCTGCGGGCCGCCTGCGCCCACACCATGAAGGCGTTCATGGGTCTCTTCACGTGCGGCTTGTTCTTGCTCGAGCCGTTCACCCGCACCGGCATCGGCACCAGGGTCCAGTCGTAGCCCTTCAGCACCTGGCTCACCGCCTCCCGGATGCACACCGGGAACTTGTCCTCGTCGTTCTCCTTCTTCAGGTCCGGGTCCCCCTTGGGGAAGGTGTTTTCTTGGGGTCTGGTGTTCTCCGTGTCCGACCCGGATCCAGAGGGACAGGGGGACCCGGCGGAGTCATCCGACATAGTGGGGCTGGGGGCGTCGGAGATACATTTGTCCTGCTCTTCTGTCATTTTCATGAAAGGGTCGAGGAGATTCATGCGAGAAAGCGGCCGGGGGGGGATCAAGGGACGAAAAAAAGTTTTGCCTTTTTTTTTTTTTTTTCTTTTTTTAAGAAAATCGAAAAAGTCGAGCGCTAAGTGGGCGGGGAAGAGTTAAAAAAGGCAAAACTCAGGGAGAAACGAAGCGGCAGCTTCGAAACCAGCGGCGGGAGAAAGAAAGAGCCGGCAAAAAAAAAAAAAAAAAAAAAAGAAAAAGTCGGCGAAAACTTTTTTATTACTTTTCAGTCAAAAAAAAAAAAGATTAAAAGCAAAAAGACAAAAAAAAAAAAAAAGGCGAAAAAACCCAAAAAAACTCCAGAACGAGGAGGAAGGGGTAGAAGAGGAAACTTTTTCTCGCCGTGGCGGAGCGGTCGCGGGCCCGTGTACGGGGGTGGAGGGGAAGGGAGGGGAGGGGCAGCCCCGCCGGTCTCCAGCGCGGGCTCTGCGGCCGCGGCGCGGGGCCGCGCCTTTAAATAGCCCCGCGCGGGGCCGCGCGCGGGGGCGGGGGGGCCGCGCTCGGCCAATGGGAGCGCGGCGCGCGGGGGCCGCGGCCGCCGCCATTGGCCGGGCCCCCCCGCGCGCGCGCGCGGAGGGGGCGGGGCCGCGGTGCCGGAGGGGGGGGGACACACGCGCACACACGCGCGGGAGGGGCCGCGGGAGCGCGCACGGGACACCCCCTTTACCCCCCCATCCCATCCCATCCCATCCCAGCGCCGCGGCTCCCGGGAAAGCAGCAGCGGTGGGCAGAGCGGAGCGGGGGGAACCCCCCCTCTATCCCGTCCCGTCCCGTCCCATCCCATCCCGTCCCACCGCTGCTGCTTTCCCGGGGGGGGTCCCCGCCAATTCCCCCCGCGGTGGCGGCGGGACCCGCGCCCGTCCCGAGAGGGCGCCAGAGGCTCAGGAACGGCGCGAAGGGAGCGGGGGAGGGGGGTGCGGGGGTGTCGGTCCGTCCCGACCCGGTGCCGCCCCCGCTGGGGCAGAGGGGGTGGGGAACCCGAACTACCCCGAAAATACCTCGAATCGCTTTTTTCTTTTCTTCTTTTTATTTTTCTTTTTCTCTTTTTTAAAACTTTTTTTTGGGGCGTCCGGCGCGCCCCCTTCCGCGCTGCGACACCCCCCGCGTCCCCCTTTATTATTATTATTATTATTATTCCTCTTTATAACTCTATTTATTTATATGTTGATATAATATTATTATATATTTTTCCTTCTATATCTGTTTCTCAGCCCGTGGTCCCATCTCGTCCTTCCCCGCGGGGCCGGACCGGGCTCGGCTGCTGCGCGGTGTGGGACCCGCATCCCTTTCCCGCATCCCTTTCCCGCATCCCTTTCCCGCATCCCGGTCCCGCACCAGCCCAGGCTGGAGACCCTGCGGTGGAAGGAGCGGCCTCCCCCCTTCTTCTTCTTCCCCCCCCCCAAAAAAAAAAGTTTTGCCGAGTTGACGAACTTTTTGTCATCGAAACAAACCAACAAAAGCGAAGGAGCGCCGGGAGCTTCCCGGCGTTATCTGTGGATAAGCGCAAATATTTCTCTCAGCAGAAATAATCTTTATGGATTTCTGTGGATCGCACGGTCTCATTTTCCTTAGCAAACGGCTCTTCCGCGCGGATGAGGATTAAACGTGAGGGATGCTGGCGGCGGAGGGGTCACTCTGAGGCATTATCTTGGTGGGCAATAAAGCAGATCCCGTTTTTACGGTTCCAGGAGAGGGGGCTTTGGTGGGAGCTGTTGAGTGCGAAGGCAGCTCCAAAGCTGCCCCCCCTTCCCGCCTCCCTCCCCTTCGCCCTGGGCTCCGCAGCGTGTTCGGGAGGGAGAGACCTTCGACCGGTTCTCCCTTTACAAACTGCGCAGCCCATAATTTTTCATTTCAACTCGAGCGTTAAAGTTGGGGCTTTATCGAAGCTGCTTTAATTTGCTGCTTTAATTTGCAGCCTTTGTCCCGCCGGACAATCCTCGGGGCAGCGGCCGCTCGGGGCCGTGTCCCGGCGGGGATCCCCTATCGCGATTGTCGCCGTCACCTTAACGAGGGGGTTTGAAGGTATTGGAAACGGCACGTGAAAAAAAAAAAAAAGTATATTAAAAAAAAAAGAAAAAGGCAGCAAGGAAGGAGCTCTGAATAAACGCAGTTGAAACCCTCTCCCTGGTAGACCCTGGTTGTCTTTAGCTTTCCCTGAGATTGTTATGATGATTATGATTATTATTATTATAATTTTTTTTTTTTTTTGCTTGCAAACTTTTGGGAAGTAGTTTTTTCTTTGGGTGAGTTTAAAGGTAAGTGTCTGTCCTCTTTCCAGAGCCTTTGTCTGAAGGAACAGGGGGACTGTGGGGTTTTTCTTCGCGAGAATTTGGGGTTTCTTGTGCCTGAAACACGGAGGACGCTTTTCCCAGTGTTATATTTCTTGACTTTGCTAAATATTCAGTGGTCCTGGAGAAGATCCGCTGAGTTTGGTATCGATATTTGCAGTGAAACGGGTAAATTTAGAGCAAAAGAGGTAATTCTTAATGGTTTTCCCTTGGTAGTTTCAGCTCTAGGCTAGTGCATGATGGAATTTAGCTCAACAAATCTCGTTTAATATATGTGTTTGTTACAGGACATCAAAGAAAAGGCAGGCAGTAGATTGTTCTTATCTCAGCTGGAGCTGCTGTAGCAAAAATCTGAACAAATGTACCTGGAGGAGAAAAATATGGTGACAACAGATTGTTCCATGGCTTTGCTGCTGATTGGCAGAGATAAACACAAGAACAATTTGGGAGGATAATTGATTTAATGAAAAGTGTAATAATTAGAACATTTTTCATTCTGAAAGTCCATCTGCTGAAAGGGACTCTGCCTTTTCATCCCCGAACAGCCTGTTTTAACCAAAGAAAGTGGTTTGACAAGTTTGAACAATAAACAAAAGAGAAATGGGAAAGAGCTTTCCAGTTATTGTGTGTGATTTTATAATTTCTGGATTATTATTTTTAATTCCTGTTCGATGGACTATTTAGACAACGTGGACAAGCTGATTAATCACAGTCGTTTTGCAGGGTTAGAAGTTTCCTTTGGAGCAGCTGAGCTGCTGCTGCTTTCCCGTCAGGATTGAAGTTTTCTTTTCTTTTGAAAGAATTAACATTGTTTTACCCTAAGTGGCGAGCTCAGATATCAGGAAAGATTGTTAGCGAGGATTAGAGCCCTCGTTTGATGGCTTTTTTCCTGCCTTGTGCTAAATCAAATCACTGTTTTTTAGGAAATAATCTTTCCAAGTGGAGTGGAGGAGACAGGAGTTTGGGCAGCAGAGGGAAGAGCACCGTGTGGGGCTTCTGGGGGAGGTTTTTCTCTCAGAACTTATGGTGTTGATGCGTCTCAGATCAGCTGTGCTGGAGTAAGATCTGGTTTATTGGTGTTTGGTGGCATCTGGGGGGGTTTGATCCAGCTCCCTGGTGAAGTCCAGCCTCTCCTCCGGCCCCCCCGGCCGTGGGGTGGGTGTTGGACGGGTGGTGGCTTCACCAGGGATGTTGTGATGTCACCCTGTCCCCTCTGACCTCACACAGGCCAGCGGTGCCTCCGTGCCCCGCCACGAATCCCCCAGGGGGTGAGAAATCCAGGGAGAAGCTGGTGCTGCCTCCCAGTCCCGGGAAAGGCTCTTTGCGACGGGCGCAGAACGGGAAGGTTTGGCTTAGAGTGGAATTCTCTGAAACAAAAGCATTCCCGCAGCCCCTCTCTCAATTTCGATATCAAAACTCTGTCACTCACTGATCAACGGCACGAAACGTGAAATTCCAGACGGGGCCGTGCCTTTGGATCCATCCGGGATGGTTTTCTCCCGTGCCTTTGGCCGCGGCTCTCGGCAGGGGAGGTGCTGAGTGCAGGGCAATAATTGTCACCCTCTGTCACCCCCTCCCACACAGGGCCATTTCCCTCGGGGTGGGAGCAGTGCTGCATCCCACCCACCACAGCAATGCTCCCACACCTGGACTTTTCCCCCTGTGCTGCAGGAGGGCTGTGAGCCGGGAGGGCTCAGCCCTGTCCTCTGTCTCCGCTCAACGTTGTCCCGCGCGGCACAAAACCTTCATGTTTTAGCCCATTTTTCTCCCATCCCCTTTTCCCAGCCGTGGCAGGGATCCCACGTTGTGCCAATCCAGGTGTTACTGCCTTAAGTGCCAGAAGAGTTCCTGCTGCAGGGATGAAACCTGTGCTCTGTTTTCGGGCTCACCTGCCCGAGAGCTGTGGCACCATTCCCAGGACACGGGGTTGGTGTTGAACCCCTTCTGAGGCGGCCCTTGACACCGTGTCATGTTCCAGCTGGTCCAGAGGTGTTGGACACCTCTGCCACGGCCTCCCCAGCGGGCTTTGCACAGGGTTGCCCTTTTTTGTCCTGTATCTATTTATTTTTCAAAAGCCTCAGCGTTTCTCAGGCACATTCTGGCACGTCCTTATCAGAAGGTCATTGCACAGTGAAAAAAAAAAAAGGAGATAAAGGGCAGTAGCCAATGGGTGACGTACCGGGGGCAGAATTGTCTTTGATTTTGTAAATCCAGCTGAGAATTCCATAGTATTTGATATTTATGTCATTGTATTAATTTTTAAAGTTTATTTTTCTGCCTCGTCGTGCTTATACACGGCCCTCAAAAGCTGCTGCGCCCTGAGCTGGAGACAACACGGTGTGTGATTTAAGCTTGACAAATCCTGGCCTGGGAATGGGTGAGAAAACCAGTGGAAGGCATTTTTTTCCCCCTTTTTCTGTATATGAGGTAACCAGGAGCCTGAAGACCCCAAGGCAAGTGGCTGAAAGATATTTGGTTTTAATTCATGCCTAAAAATCCTACCCTGATGGACTCGCTCTGTGGAGTGAAGTGAAAGAAGCTGAGGAGTTTCGGAGCAATAATCCCGGCGCTGTGGTGAAATGATCCCGATTATTTCCAGGCTGGGTGGCAGCGTTAATGTGACCACGTCTGTCTGTTTTAGCTATTAAATACCTGCACACTCATCGGGGCTGGTCAAGCAGCAGCGCTTGAAATCGTGTGGAGATTTATTTACCACTTACAAAATAATCCTGGGAAGGCGAAGCCGCCGGGGGCCAGATCCTGCTGGGGAGGGAGTCGGGGTTGGGGTGAGTCCTGGAGTTGTGAGCAGAGAAAGGCTGTTTTCCCTTGGAAAAAAGCTTTGGGAGTGCTAAAAATCTGAGAAAAAGAGGTGAAAAATGGGGATTTTTTGCTTTTCTACCAGGAAGCACCAGCACTGATGGGCAGGTCCCCAGTTTGTGGAGCTGCTCCCCCGCAGGAAAACCCAGGGGTGGGTTTACCCTCACTCCCAGTTTGGAGTCGGGATCTCCGAGCTCCGGAGGAGTCTGAACATTCCCTGGCTCCGGCACAGCCTCCACCATAGCGAGGAGGAGAAAGAACCTCTTTGCTGTTCCCTTCCCTTTCTCCCACAGCTGGAAACCACCGTGCGCAACCTTGGACTTCACAAACGCTCTTGTTATTTTTTTTTATTTTTTTTTTACACTTCTGGAGATTAGAGTGCTACATTTGGGGGGAAGTGTTTATTTATTTATTTATCTATCTATCTATTTATTTATTTATTTGTCTGTTTATTTATTTGCTCGCAGGCGTTTTGGCTCCGAACTTGACTAAATGGAAAATTTATCCGTCTCGGTTAAAGTGGGATGGAAATACCCTCCCCAAAGGTTTTTTTTTTCCCCCTCCTAAGAGAAAAAGAGGAGAGTTATTAATTTCTTCTTCCTCCCCCCACCCCAAGGTGCACCTTTAGCTTGTGGGAGCACTTCTGGCCTGCCCAGCCGTGCCCGTTGTGCTGCTGGCGGTGGCTTTGCCGCGTGTTCCAGGCACAGCATCCCCCGGATGTCAGCCAGGGCTGGAAGTGCTTCCCCATCAGATGCAAAGATAAATCAATCTGGTTCGAATCACTTGGGGGGGAAAAGTGATCAAAGCCAAAAGCAAAGCTCCAGTAATGAGGACAAAAGACAGGGTTTTCAGTCCTAACAATACGAGCTCTCCAGAAAGGGCAAAAAGCCCTGGGGGGAACGCTGGAAGCAAGTGATCACTGTCATCTTCTCCCTATTTTTATCCATTTTTTTCCTGAAAATGAATGGTACAGCATCAGTGTCACAGCCTGTGGTCACTGTGCCATCAGCCACACGTCCCCTCTGGGCACTGTGAAATCTCCCTCTCTCAGCGAGGTTAAAGAGAAGCAGAATTTCTTTAGAAATTTAAAGAACCCCAATCTCTGAACCCGAACATAACCCCTGATAGATCCTAATTTTTACACATCTGTGTGTTTCCAGTTTTATTTCGACCGTTTGTCCCCCCCAGCCCCTTTCTGGTGAGCAGCAGTCGGGTGCAGGGTGAATTGACCCTCCGTGCGGGTCCCGCGCGATGCTCCGCGCTCACGTCCCCACAAATAAACGGCCGTAACTTTAAACCGGCCCTATTCTGTTTGCCGAGCGCTAGTTCAAATTACACGGCCCGGCAACAGCTCGCAAGAAATCCATCAGGACTGGAAGGGGGAATAAAACTGCCATTCTCTGTACCTGTTTGTGCAGCTCCTCGCTAATGCAGGGAGAGCCCGACTGTTTATTTGGAGAAGTAAAGTTGTGGAAATATACTTGGAGGGTGTAATGTGGACAGCACGTGTTTCTGGGAGCTACCTGAAGTCTGTGTCCTAATGGCTTGCAGATGTCCCCGGGTCACCGATTTCCTATGGGCCAGTGGCAGTGCCCACCCCTCCCGCTCGTCAAATTAAAAAAAGAAATTAAAAAAAAAAAAGGAGGGGAGGGGGGGAGAGGATGGGGTTTGGGGGGGGGGGGGGACCCGGCTTCTGGAACTTGTAAAATTGTTTGTTTGGGTTGTTTCCAGCTCCCATCCCAGCGCTGCTCCTGAGTGATTTGGAAATTCTAGCTGCCAGGTCCATGTTGGGGTGGAACGGGTGATTTATTTGAAAAATAGAGAAATCTGCTATGGGATCACTTCGAGTTTGCTCAGGGTGGGGAGTTTATTTACACTGGGATTATTTATGTAAAAAAACCTGCAGTTTTCTCTACTGAGTAATAAACAGGGATTTGTTTTAGTTATATATATATATATATTTAAAGACAGACTCACGTATGCAGGCAGCCCTAGAGCTGGGTCTTGCTGTCCTCTCTCTATGCCAAGCGCAGAACTTTGTGCCCAGGCACTCTATAAATATTTTATTTTGCATAGGCCATAAATCTTGAGACATGTCTAAGAATTTAGATAATTTTTTCGTGGTTTGTGCTGTATTTCTTCCCCGGGGCTGTGGGGAAGGGGGTGCTCAGGGCCCCCCTCCCTTCTCGGTGTGTGAGTCCCATCCTGTGCCCGGTGCCACCCCGGGGGTGCTGAACCCACCACGCTCTGGGCTCGTTCTGCTGAAACTTGGGCCCATTTTCCCCTGGTGTCTGTGCAGTTGGATGTGGCCGTGTCTCTCCATCCCTTAGGGACGGGATGCAACCCCAGGAGTGAGCACTGAGCCTTTTCCCAGCCGCTGCTGAATGTGGGACCCCGTTTTCCTGCTCCCCAGGGATGCTGAGGGTGCTCCATCCTGGGATCTCCCAGCAGTTCCCAGCCTCCTCTTCCCCCGGGAAAGCCTTCCAAGGGATTTTTAAGGTGCCTGTTTTTGGTGGTGGCAGCTGGATGGTGTTGCTGGCACCGGGCACTCAGGGCTGGTGGGTTGTTCCCAGAATCTCTGACACGTTCCTGGTGCTTCCCCCCTTTCCTCCCTTTTTTGCCCCGTGCTGATAATTCCGGGAGTTTTCCACGGCGGGTGCCAGGGGGGTTGGGGTGAGCACCACGAGCCTTGTTCAGGAGGTGCTGACATGAAATCCCAGCTGATTTTAAATGCCTGCCCAGGGGCTGGACTGGGATCCAGGTCTCCATCCCAACCTGGAGGGACAAGAGGCAGGACAGCCCAGGAGCCGCTCGGGTGCTGCTTTAATTTCTCTCCCAGTCACTGCATAATCCACAAACAGAACTGCTTTTTGATCAGTTTATTTATTTACTTTTAATTTAACAATTTGCAGAGGAGGAGAATTTGTTCGATTTCCCTCCTGCTTTGCTTTGCTGGAGTGGCAAGGAAGCAGGAAGGGCTGTCGCAGGAGCAGCTTATGGTGAGAAGAAAAATAGCTCAACACTCATGGTGTTACAACTACTGGAGCAAAGGAGAAGGAGATGGAAAAGCAGAAGTGAGGAGGGCAGGGAGTACTGGTTTTTCTGCGTCTGTCTGTCTACCTGCCTCTCCTACCTGTGACAGATTAGAAATATGCTCTGGCCATTTTGCTTGGCAAAAATCGTACTTTTTTTTTTTTTTTTTTTGCACGAACATGAGAAAAAAACTCATCCTGCTGCTAAGTGGGAAAAGTTTATTCTGAGAATAACACCCTCCAGCTCCCAGTTTTTTATACCTAGAAATGTTTGCTATGTCTTAATAATAACACAGAAAGTCTCAGACTGCATGACAGAATATCGTTATATTTTCTGGGTTTAGGAAAAAACCCTATTATAAATATGTCTCCGAAGGGTGTATATGTACCTTGGCGTGGAGTTTCATTTGCTGTCAGTCTCAAACCACTCTCTATCGTGATCCAGGCTTCCTGCTCCCAACACACCAACCCGGGCTTGCCTTTGAAGAGAAGGATGGAATCAGGTGCTGCCCCCGACCAGCCCAAGCGCCGGCGAGGGAGCTCAGGGGGGAGCCCCAGGAGACAAAAAGACGTCCCCAGTCCTGTTTTATTTTGGTTTTTAGCGTTTAATTCTGAAACCTGCGCTGGAGAATTTGGGGCTGCGAGTCCTGCCTGCCACACTTCTCCAGAATAAGCTCTGGCTGAGGGGGATGCTGCAGTGGAGGAAGGAAAGGGCTGCAAGAGAAGCGCCGTGAGAACCTACCTTGGTGTGGAGCCCCACTGCAGCCTCAGTCCTGACTCCTCAGCGCTGGCTTTGCAGCCCCTGGAGAGACTCTGCTGGGAGTTCAGGGGGATCTGGGCAGGGAGATGACTTTTAATGTGGTGTTTTTAAACGTAGCCCAGGTGCTCGCGCCCGACTGTTGGGATCCCCCTCCCAGCCTGTCCTCAGGTAGTTAACATTCACCAAAATATTGATGGCAGTTACCTTCCCTGCCAGCTCTTATCTGAGTGGGCTTGAGCAGGGCTTTGGCAGAGCCTGAAAGGAGGTATTGTTACCTTGCAAAAAAAAAAAGAAAAGAAAAAGGAAAAAAAAAAAGGCAAAGAAAACTCAACGTTGAGAAACAAAGGAGGATTTTGGGATCAGCCCTGGCTGGGACAGCACTGCTCTGCCGGTCCTGGGATGGGACTGTCCTCCTAGCACCAGCCCCAGGGCCTGGCAGTGGGGAATGTTTGCTCTTTAGAAAACAGCTGGGTTTGGTTTTTTTCAATCTATTAGTGAGGCTTCTGAGCATCCCTTTTGTGTCTGAACTCAAACCAAACAAGATACAGGTATGGATATGTGTCTCCTTCTCCCTCATCACTGTCTTGTGTCCCCCTTTGGAATTCCTGCTCCAATTTCTGCCAAATTTGACAAAGAGGATGTTGAAGAAATTATTTTAATTTTTTTTTTTTTTTTGTAATTTGTAGAGATACAGTTAAAGACTGGTGAGAAGAAGCACAGCAATGTGCACTTCTCTGTACTAGACCCCAGAGAATCCAGGGAAATATTCATAGCAAGGCAGGATACTGTTTCTTGCTGCACATTCAGCTCCTCATGGGCTTTTTATTGAGTTCTTTGCTTATCTGTCACCTTATCATTTGTCCTTAGTTGGCTCAAAGACTGTCCAGAATCAGATCCTTTATCATTTGGGGTCAAATGGTCCAGGTTTGGACCTGGCCAGGCCAAATAATTTCCATGAGCTTTCTTTTTCTGAGACAGCTTGAACAACAGGCCCTGAAGAGGTGACAAATCTGAGGTCTCCAAAATTACCTGAAACTGCACAGAAACACCCACATTTTTTCTGTATTACTGGGGCAGGAGGGATATTTTGGGATAGGGAGGAAAAAAAAAAAAAAGAAATCTCCCAAAGAGAATCAAATCCAGTCCTACTGGTCTGGCAGCATTTGTGGAAGAAAAAGCCAGGAGGACAATGGGGTGACTGTGGAGTGAGAGGAGACCTCTCTGTCTGGGGAAGGCTCTTTAGGCAAATATCAGATGTTTTTGGGCTATTTTAGGGGAGTCTGGTGCATTGGGCTGATGAAGCTCTGACCCATTAACTCCCTGCCTGGTGCTGCCACCCTCGATCAGGGCTGTCCCGGGGGAATCCAGTGCTCAGGATTAACCTCAGGGTTTGACCCTGCAGGATGCTTTCAGCTGCCCCCGAGCTGGGGGTGTCACTGCTGAGGGTGTCACTGCTGGGGGTGTCACTGCTGAGGGTGTCACTGCTGGGGTTGTCACTGCTGAGGGTGTCACTGCTGGGGATGTCACTGCTGAGGGTGTCACTGCTGGGGGTGTCACTGCTGAGGGTGTCACTGCTGAGGGTGTCACTGCTGGGGGTGTCACTGCTGGGGGGTTTCTTTGCTCGCCGTGGCCCCAGGGAGGGTTTTCAGCAGAGCATGAGGGGTGTTCGCTTCAGCTGAGGGAACGAGGCCGGTGCTCCCACCAGATGCCACTTCTCCAATCAGGCAGTTTCCCGTCAGCCCCTGCTGGTGATTAATTTTCAACATCTTGTGCCTGACTTGCCTGATCCGGGGCCGTTGACTCAGAAAACAGGAAAGGTCAGTTTGACTAACACCGAACCCAACACGGGCGTCGCATCCAAAGCAAACAGTGCCGTGGGACCCAGGGTCACCCGAGAGGATCCCGTGTGAGGAGAGGGCAGGTCTGTGCCTGTGCTCTCACCCCTCAGGGCTCCCTGCGAGGGGGAAGGTGTGTGAGCCCTCCCGGCTTGTAAAACCAGGAGTGTTTTTGCAGAGGGATTGTTTCCATTAGTTAAAGAGGGGAGGGAGAGCAATGACCTGCTGCAAAGGGGCAGGAAAGCATCGTTGTTTGCCTCATGAGATCCTGGTTTCTGATCTCCTTGGCACAGGGTGGGACAACCCCCCAGGGCTGTGGTGTGGGGAGGGTTTGCTGTCCCAGCACGGGGTGGCTGGTGATGGACTCCCAGATCTGCAGGAGAGAGGGTGGAATGTCAGCCCAGTGGCAGCTTCCCACTGCCTGCTCCTGGTGTGCAAACAGGGAGCTCAGCCAAGGACATTGCAGAGCTTTGCCAGGTGACTGTGCCTTGCTGTGCCAGGGGGTGGCCTGTTCAGGAGGAAGATGTTGTTGGGGATCAGGAATGGGTGATGGAAGGGTGTGGTGGGATCAGGAATGGGTGATGGGGGGTGGTTTTCAGCATGTCTTGTGTCATTTTTGAGCACTACCTACTCCACTGAGGTCCCAGCTCTGGTGGCCTTGGGGCTCTGAGTTTCAGTGAGCCACTGACAGTTCCCTGAGGTCAAATCAGATGGTTCCCCGTGGCCTCCAGCTCATCACACACAACCCCAGCTGTTTATCTGACCCATCTACAAGACAGTGCACTGACAGAATACCCTGTACAGGAAACAAGGGCTTCGGTTTGTACTGAACTTTTAAAAAACTGTTTTGTTGTGGCATCTCTGGACACAAAATAGTCACAGTCATCCATCACTTTAATGGCTTTGCAAGATCCACGGAGCTGATAATCTGTGATAAAGAAATCTCCAAGCTATAGCACATCCTCCTTTTCTTTACCTGTGCTCTGAGCTGCATCAGTTGAGCAGCCTTGGTCTGGCTGCGTCCATGTGGGGGGACAGCTCTGTGTTACAGCAGTGCAGGAATAGGAAATGGGTATTTTCTTATGATTTAAGAGAGGCAGAGGTACCAAACTGACTCCTAAGTGTTTTTTTCCCAATCCAACTGCTAATGCAGTACCCTGGAAAGGATCACGGGATTGCAGAGCCACGTTTGACCTGCTGCAGGAAAAAATACATCCACGTTCCTCAGCTTGGGAACTTGGCCTTGGCCTGCTGAATAGGGAAGTTGCAGTGTTTAGACATGGAAAGGGATCCTGCATTTCCATAGGAATGGCAGCGAGTCCCTCCCACCACCTTCAGATTGTATTTCTAAATGATGCGGGACATTAGAGCAAATCAGGCGGTGATTAGCCAAAATCAGGCGGTGATTAGCCAAAATCAGGCGGTGATTAGCCAGCCTGCTTGGCTGCAATCACACCTTTCAGCATTAATTACCCACTCCTTGAGTGTGATGACGTTGAGCGTCTGCGGCGGGGGCTGCTCGGGGTTTGGTGTCCTTGGCCAGGACGAGGATTGTTCATCCAGCCGTGGGAAATGAGGGCTGAGTTGTGAAGGGCCTGAGGAGCAGGATGGGCAGTTCCACCCTGGGGGTGTGGGTCTGATCTCCCCGACCTGGCTGTGCGGGTTGGATGGCACAGGGAGGCTTTGCTGTGCCAGGGAAGTACCAGGACCCAAGGAGGACGTACAGGAAGGCTGGAGAGGGACATTCTGCTAAGGTAAGCAGGGATGGGATGATGGGAATGGCTTTAAGCTGAAGGAGGGCAGCTTTAGATTGAATATTGGGAAGGAATCCTTCCTTGTGAGGGTGGGGAGGCCCTGGCACAGGTTGCCCAGAGAAGCTGTGGCTGCCCCATCCCTGGAAGTGTCCAAGGCCAGGTTGGATGGGGCTGGGAGCAACCAGGTCTATGGAAGGTGTCCTTGCCCATGGCAGGGGGTGGAACTTGATGAACTTTAAGGTCCCTTCCAACCCAAACCATTCTGGGATTCTGTGAAAGGCAGAGGAGAAGCAGAAGTGTCCATGGAGGGGTTGGGGTCAGGTTTGGAGCGGGTGGAGCCGTTGGCATCAGCACAATCTGCTTCTCTGGTGCTTTTCTAGGGAACACTGAGGGGTTTGCTGGCTTGGGCTGGCTCATTGTGAGGATGTTCAGCAGCTCAGGCTGAGCCCTCGGAAACCTGTTGGAAGTCAGGCTGCAAAGAGGTGCACCAGTGGGTCCTCCCCAGGCTCTGGCCCTCCCTCCTTTTTTAAGGCTGAAATAACATATTTATTTTGCAATTTTGGTTCTTCTTTCACTAAACAAACTCCCAAAATAGGGCAGTACAAGCAGAAGAACTAGACAACCATGTTCACAGGGGTTTAGCCCAGAGCCCAGCGGGATGCAGACTGGAGCAGTGTGGGTGGCACCAGACTGGCTCGGTGTCTGACCTTGCCCTGCTCCTGGCTGGAGAAATTTCTTCCCTGGCAGAAGACCAGGAGCCAGCCCTGGGCTCGTTGTCACGCGGGGGGCAAGCCTGGTGGTGCTCATGGTGAAGCTGAGCTGAGCTGCTGCTCTTGTGCAGCCAGGAGGGGGAATGTGGGGTCAGTGTCTGCAGCCTGGGGGCTGCTCTGGAGCTCAGGGGTGCTGAGACGTGCACGTGGTGTGTTCCCAGCGTGGAGTTCAGGCAGAGTTCGGCCCTGGGAGCTGCTGGAGACGATGCAAACCCCACCTGCTCCTGCCAGCTGTGCATTCTGCCCCTGCTCGAGCCACTTCTCTGCAGATCACAATGAACTTCAAAGCTCCTGCGTGAAATAACACTTTATTATTAATAATAATAATAAGTAGAGGTAATTTGTGATTCTTGAAACTTGCCCAAGCCACCAAATTCAGATTGAGATCTGACTTCAGCCTCCTGGATGTGGGGTTTGGGCTGGTCCCTCTGCAGGCCTGGGACCAGTTGTGAAATGTGGAGTTGAGCTCCTAAATCCCTTCTCCTGCCCCTGAGCTTTCAGAGCTGTGGGCTGGCCCCAGGCCAGTGTGTAACCATTATGAAAACCTCTCTATTTTAGGGTGTGCCACCTGTCTCTCCTTGTCTTTTTTTCCCTGTAATTGTGATCTTCAGCAGGGTGAGCTGTCGGTGAGGTCTGCTGGTAGTGCAGGGTGATCTCTGGGGTTTGCTGTGGTGGAGAAACCCTTTGGGGCTGGTGAATCCCTCTGGATGACATGCTGTGACCTTGCTGATCTTTGGGGCTGGTTTTGCCCACTGGAGAGTCCCAGCCTTTGCAGTGGCACTGGCACAGGCTGCAGGAATGTGGTTACCAGGAGTGTGAGAGGTCATGGCCAGGCTCTTGGAGGAGCTGAGTGCTGGGTGGGGCACCAAACCCTGTTCTGGGCTGGTGAGCAGCTCTGGCTCACATGGCTCAAGAGTGCTAGAGAGGAATTGTTCCCATCTGATCCACCTTGTTCCAAAGGTGGGGTGAAGGACAGAGGAACTCTTCCTCTCTTTGCAGGGTAGGGGGGGGAAGCTTTTCCCATTTCTGAGGTGACCAGCAAAGCTTTCTCTGGGTAAAATCTCTTACATCCAGGTTGTCCTTTCCCAGTCACCACATCCATAAACTTCTCTTCCTCTCCTTGTCCATCTTCTGTCACACAACTCCATCCTTCAGGAGCTCCATCTTTTCCCAGACAGGCTTAGAAGTGGCCAAAGGCTCAGTTCATCTAAACAACTTTTGAAGCTGCCAGAATGACAGATCCAGGGAGACAAAGGGGAACAGGGCACTACTTCTAGAAAAGAAGTAAAAAATCATGCTGTGTTTGCTTTTTGTGCATGTGTGTGTGTGGCAGCTTTCAGGTTGGGTACCCAGCACAGCTCTTGGCTCATCTTGGCTTTTTTGGGTCCTTGGCAGAAAGCAAACTCTGCTGTTTGCACAACTGGCCGGTGGCAGATGAGTTTGTGCAGTACAGGAGGGTTTGTGTCACTCAAAACCAGTTTTTAAAAAAAAAAAAAACGAAAAAAACCCAAAAAACCAGAAACTCTGACGGACCCATTGGCATTTTATTAATAATTTTTCAAAGCTGCAGGAGCACAGCCTCTCCCTTGTCCCAGCAGGCGTGGGTGGGAGAGGGTTTGCAGCCCAGCCCGTGCCCCTGGGCACCGGGGTGGGCGAGTGGTGGCCGGGTGGCTTTGGCCAAGCACTGGCTGTGGTGCAGCTCTGCTTCCAGGGCTGAGGAGAAGCCAAGCCAGTGGGAACGTTCTCCAGCATCGTTAATTTTTATTTATGTGTTTGCTTTTTCACATGCAGATGGGCAGCATCAATGGCTCGGGGCTGTGGTTTGTGCCCCAGAGCCAAGCAAGTCGTCCTGCCCTGGCTCAGCCTCCCAGTGAGCTGGCTTGGAGTGTCCACCTGGGCTGCTCCTATCTCTGCAGAGTGGCTAGCTCATTCCAAAAGCTTCCAGCAGTAGGTTTCTGACTGTTTGCATCATAAAACACTGTTTAAAGTGTGGTTATGGTCAGCAAAGAGCCAGAGAGCAACTGTAAAATTGACATCTCGAGTTTTTTTTTTTACTATTTATCCCTTGTCTATGGTTGCCTGTATTGAATTTGCTCAGTCGATGAGTGGCAGCGAGGTTTCTCCTTCCCAAATTCCTTCCTTTGGGAAGGTTTCTCCTTGCCCAGTTCGGCGTGGCAGCTGGAAGCCGATTGCTTGGCGTGGCAGAAGGAAAGCAAGGGGACACACAGCCCCTGTGGCCTTGAGTCCCACAGGCTCCAGGGCGTGGGCTGGGCCCACCTTAGACCTGGGCTCGGTTTCTGTGGACTGAGTGACCTGCAGGACCAGGTCTGTGTGCAGACTCCCTCTTCCAAGGAGTGTGGATTTATTTGGGCAGCGTTTGAGAGGGCTCCAAGCTACGTGGTGGGTGCCCCAGAGGAGACTCCAGCCCTGGCTGGGCTGGCAGCACTTCTGTTTCCAGGGAGAAGTGGCTTTTCCCCAAGAAGAGCCCAAGCAGGAGGCCGGTGACCATCCCACAGGGGAGATGGCTCTGACCAGGAGGGCTCTGCTGTGGGAGCTCTGGCTCGGAGCAACGGAGACTTCTGGGCTCTGCAGCACCATCAATGGGTTCGATTGTCCTGCAGGGTTTTGCTGCAGCACTTAATTCAGCAGCTCCATTCATTTGGGTCGGGACATACATATATACCTTGGCACTTGGCTGCCAGGACAGGCCAAGTGGTTTTTAGGCAGCCCCGGCCAAAAAGCACAGGGCGAGGTAGGGAGGCTGCACAGAAATTCCTCCCTCACTCCGGGGCAGTTCCTAGAATCTGGGGGGAGCTGCAGGGTGAGGGTTGGCACCGGGGCACGAGGGGCTTGAGAAACTTCTCAGCTCGACTTCGAGCCGCGCCGTAAAGAATTCCGGGCAAACGTTGGAGGTAAACTGCGAAATCCCGGCTCAGACCCCTTCCTCCAGGGTCGGGTTCCACTCCCGGCACATCTGGAGAGGGGATGTGAAAGTCTGAAATCCACTCTCAGCACCCCCCTCCTTCCCCTTCCCACCTCCTCCCCGCCTGCCTGGGACCTCCTCGAGTGTGGGCAGGGATGGGGGGACACGGGGTCATTCCTGCCTCAAACGGGGGGAATTCTGGCTGATGAGGGGACATAGGGCTAATTCCTGTCCCAAACAGGGGGGAATTCTGGCTGATGAGGGGACATAGGGCTAATTCCTGCCCCAAACAGGGGGAATTCTGGCTGCTGAACTCCCAGGGCTGGCTCTGTGTGCTGGGCTGGGGGTGGGCTCTGCTCCTTCCTCACAAAGGGGAGACCTCCAGGTTTGGAAGCTGGAAAAAGCCCCAATCTGGTCCTTGAGATCCTTCCTTGGCTTTTCCCCCACAGATTTGTATTTTCCCCATGGATTTGTGTTTTCTCAGTTGGAAGGTCTCGTGCAGAGAAAATCCCTTGATGGGCACTGGGTGCTGAAGGGGTTCTGTGGCTGGATTTGGTGTCTGTTGGGAACAGGGAGGCCCAAACCACCTCCTGCAGAGAAATGAGTTTGGCATTTGGTGAGAACCGGAGCAAAACCAGCGGTGGAGGCACCAAATCTGGGGAAACCTCGTCCATGATGCAGAGCTGGATGATTTGATGGGGTTTGTTGCTGTAGCAGTGCTGGAGTTTGGAGGTGAGGGACACTCAGATGTCTTGTTCTCAGTTTGCTGTTCAGCTGCTTCCTTTTCTGTGCTTCCTGCCCCTTATCCAAATTCCTGAGTGGAATTTTTCAGCGCTGTTGCCTGCACTGCTCCACACATAAGGTTGCCATGAGATTCCCAAGGACCTGCCATCTTGTCCCTAGGCAGAAAAAAAATAGGATTGCAGCTCCTGCATCGCTCTGTGGGGAAGGAGCAGATGGGCAAAGCATTTTCTGCAGGTTTCTCTCTGTGCCTGTGAAGAGAAAGTGGCTCATTATTGTGGGTCTGCAAAAAATTAAACCCCTCCTGTTTCCTGGCTTGAAAATGCCCCCTCAACTCTCAACTTTTATCCAAATCCTCAACAATATATTTACACCAGTTTTGTTTTAATTAAAAAATCGGAGATAATGGGATATTTCCTGCCAGTTTGGCCCCTGGGTTGTTCAGCACTGGAAGAGGATGGGCCAAAATTACCCATAGAGGGACAATTCTCACAGCACCAGCTTTCCGGCCTGAGTGTGGGGAGGAAGTGATGGAAATCTCCTGGGAAATCCCTTCCTTTTCTCATAGGATTCCTGGCCCAACTGTCCACTTAATCTGAGGTTCTGTGGGAAAAATTATATCTATATATATGTAAAAAATTAATACATGTACATGGAACTGGCCAGTTTTCAAGAGCCTCAAGCTCACTGCCGATGCCTTTTGCTCCAGTGGTGCTTTAGGATGAGTATTGCAAATATTGCCATGCAATTTCGTACCTTTTTTTTCTTTTGCCTTTATTTTCTGTAGATCTTAATTTTAGTGGGTTGCAATAGGGAAAAAATCTTTCTTTCTCTCCTCCTTATCCTGTCTGTGTAAAACAGGGAATATTGTCCATATGCCAGGCAGTCTGTGCCTTTGGGCACACAGGGGGAGCTGGCAGGGAGGAAGGGCAGCAGTGGGCACATCACCCTCCAAGGAAATCCCCCTGTTCCCCCCAGAAGTGCCTCCCCCTAAACCTTCACCATCCTCCTGCCACTGCTGTGAGTTTTGACTTGTGAAAGGACCAAAGTCCTTGACATCTCTCGTCCCCACACTGATAAAAAGGGATCCTGGGCAGTGTGGGAATGTTGGCAGGGTTGGCTGAGCCTGCCTGACCTCCCCTGTGCTGCCCCACGGCCCCTGTGTTTGGTTTGGGTGGTGAAAGTCCATGAGAAGAACGAGAGGAATCCTGCTGGCTCGGGAAGGGTCGGGATTTTGGGGGTCCCTCCGCACTGCCCAGGGCAGGAACACCCAGTGCAGGTGTGGGATGACGACAATTTTGGGATCATAGCTTCAAATGTTCTGGTTTTCACACTCCCCTGAAGGGCTACAGGGCTTGTTGTTTGAAAATGGGAGCACCTGAAAAATACCTGTACTTTATATTTTACGCTCCCGCAGCGTGTTCCTGGTCAGGAACTATTTGTCCATCTCATCAGGGTCTTAAATCTGTTTGTCAGGAGTCCCAAATGAGAGGGGAAGGGCTGGGCAGTGCAGGTGGAGGGTGTCTTGTTTTGAGGTGACATGGTTTTAAATCAAAGTCCTCTCAATGTCTGTCTCTGCCCGTGGTTAATGGGTTACTGATGCAAGTTGGCACTTGCAGCTCCTGCCCTGGGGTGCCCTGGCCTGGTCTCGTGACTGAATCAATCAGGGCCAAGGAATATCGACAGGTTGGAAAAGCACCAGGCTCTGCTCTCCCAGGAGGTTTTCCTTAAAGCTCCAGCTCCTGGAATTGCCTGAATCCTGAATTTTCCTGACCAGAAAGCTGAATTTTGGTGGAGTAGAGCCACTTTTCTGAGTGAACTCCAATGGTGTGAAAGCCAGATGCCCTTTTCGAGTCTTTATTTCTTTAGTTCAGTCAGTGAGGGTTTTAATTGTATTTTAAGGTGACTATTTGATGACTTCTGGGGACACTTCTTGCTTGTAGCACCTGCTTTGCATGAGCTCAGACCCCTGGGGTGCATCCACACCCCTTGCTGGAGCTCAGGGGGATGCTGAATGCCTTGAATTGCCCAGAGCTGGGGGGTCCAAGGCAAAATTCCTTCTCAGAACCCACATGCAGTGAATCCCACGTGCTGTGGAGGTGTTTCCCCAGGTGCTGCTGGGGCAGGGGTCGGGCTTGCTGGAGGTAGAAGCAGTTCTTGGGCACTGAAATGTGCTGGTGGGTGTTGGGGAGCCCTTGGGCACAGGGGCTGATCCTCATCAGACCCTGCAGGGCTCGGCTGCTCCTGGGTTAAGGGCCAGGGGATGTTTGGTTTGGAGGGTGCAGCTGATCATGGACGTGTATTTGAATGGGGTATTTGGAGATGCCAAGGTGAGCACAGATCCTCTAAAAATCAGTGGAAAGCTGTGCTCCTAAGTCTTGTTGTCCCTGGAAGAATCCCATGTTTAATGTGGATGTGGCTGCTCGGGGATCAGGTTGCCCTTGGGAGGTATTTTTTATTTCTTTAGTTTTGCCAGAGATGTTGCTTTAAATACCGTGTCCCCCCCCCAGGTTTTGTGAATGTGTCTGTGGCACTGCTGATAAATCTAAAATAAATGAATTATGAGCAGCTTATTTCAGTTCAGCTTAAGCCCCTTCCTGACCAGTTGATACCAGGGAGGATCCCCGGGGCCAGTGGCACCAGAACCTGGCACAGGTCAGTGTCACGGGTGAGTTTTGAGTTTAACACTGTGTTTAGACCTGCCATGAACTGCTTTTTGGCATCACTTCATGGGCCACATCCAACTGGAGCCCTTGGTACCTGGTGACAGCAGCAATTCCCCCACCTGCCCTTTGCCTTGTTCTCTCTTTGAGGAATATTTGGGCTTCCCTGTCCAAGCCTTTTCCCGCTCCTCTTGTGACTGTGCTCACAAGGAAATCTTCAAAGGCTCAGTCCTATCAATTTTCCCCCACCATATGTTCTCATTAAAAAATTTATTGTGCACTTTATCTTAGGATTATTTGCCAGCAATTAATAAAACATGTTGCAAGCTTCAAATGAACATTCTCCCCTCCCCACTTCCCCTTAACGAGGGAAAGGACAGAGAAATATGAAAAAATATCATCATGACAGATGGTGTTTTTTAACCTTTCTTTTGCCCAATCTGGGGGAAAAAAAAAGTGATTTTTCTCCGAATATTGGCATGGGTTTCTAATTATGAGTTGCATCACTTGGAGGTCTAATGCAAAGCTTGGTGAGCTCAGCCAGCCTGAAACCTGGTTGTGTGTTGAGGTGGATGGTGCTGGCACAGGGACACGCAGAGGGGACGGGGGCTGTGGGGTGACACTGTGGGTGGTGGGTCCCCCTTCTCCTCCAGGCACTGGGGTGAGCAGGGAAAACTGCAGAGCCCACTGCTGGAAGCAAATGGTTGGCAACTGCTGTGGCCAACAGCTCCCAAAGGCACCCAAAATGTGTCGTCCTTGGCAGTGGCTGTCTGGTCTTGCAGGGGGCCTTGGGCTGTGGTGGAGCCTTGAAAAAGTGGCTTTTTGGGGTTTTTTTGAAGAGTTCTCGAAAGGAGAGACCTCCCTGCTGTGCCCCTTCCCACAGGGAACATAACCCCTGGTTTAGGGGCAGGAAGGGTGGCACGGAGGAGCCGACGATCCTCAAGCTGGTGGGTGACATTCCCTGTCCTTTCCCACTTGGCGAGCTCAGAACCGTGGCTTTGCCCTCCCGTTATTTGGAATTTTGGGCTGTCCAGGGTTGGTCTCCAGGGGAGATGGGGCGGGAGGAAAAGCAAACAGAGCATCCCCCAGCAGCGCTGCAGGGCTGGGACACCGTGTACCCTGCGGAACCTTTCCCTGTGCCTGTGCCTACCGGGGGGAAATAAATACAGGAATAATGCACACAGACGGGTTTCTTACATAAACAAACGTCTGGGGAGAGACCTGGCTGTGGGCAACCCGCTGGGAAAGTCCTGCTCAGGTGGGAATTGTAGAGTTAAACACTCCAGCCTGGCTTGGATGTGTCTGGGCTTTGATTTATGCTCCTGATTGGATGTTTGCCTGGCCCGATCAGAGCGCTCGGGCAGCGGTGCGTGTTGACACTCGGTGTTTAGCTCTGGGGAAAGTTTAAACAGGACTTATCGTGGCTCTGACACCTCGCGGAGGCTTCCCCGCGCTAATGACGCGCTCGGTGCCATCCCTCACACCCGCCCGGCCCGCGGGCTCGCGGGGATTCGGGGAAAAAAGGAAACCTGCAAACCAAATTCACGGAAAAGGCTCATTCGACACCTCTTCTAATTTTAAACTAACCCCACTGCCCTCCGGCCCGCGGCCGTTCCTCCGCTCGCCGACGCGGCTGGAATATAAATCCCGGAGTGATCTCAGGTCAGCCAGGCCCTTCCAGCCCTTCAGGAGCTGTTCCTGTGTTGCTCCAGTTTGTCCCAGAAGCAGCCTTGGGCTCTGCTGGGACTGGAACAGCCTCGTGTGGGAGCACAGAGGTGGTTTTGGGTCTGGTGTGCGGTGACACTGTGCGGGGTTGGGTCCAAATGGGAACTCTGCTTTAGGGCCAGCTCGTGTTTTTATCACCCAATTCACCCTCTTTTGCTTTTGATAGAAATTGCTCAAATTAGCACTGTCAGGTTTGTTCCCCCACGTCTCTCCCACCCATGGAAGGATGCAGGAACCTGCTCTGGGTGCAGTTTTGGGGGCTCAGGTTGCTCTGTTTGCACCCTCCCATGCAGGCAGGAGGAGGGGATGGGGACAATATTTACCCCACTTACCCCAACTGCTGTCCACCGAATTTCCCACTCAAGGCCCACCAGAGAGGTGCATTGGCAACGGGATTTAACACCCCATTCCCAGCCTGACGTGGGCGCTGGCCTCGAATAAAGCTCGTGCTAAATAACACTGAACTAATTTAATTTTATGCCTTGATTTTTATGAGTAACAATTAAGGAAAAAAAACCCCAGCAGAACGTAATTACTGCACCTTGAAGTCCCCGGGCCGAAGCCTGAGCTGAGGTTACAATATGACAGCTTTTATCTGGGATCTGATAGGGGTGTTATTCATTGTATTAAAAGTTTGCCAAGAGAGGCTTCACTGAAAATTAACCCATGTTATCACAGTGAGTAATATCCTGGTTTTATCATGTGGAATAAATAAATAACGTAGACCTTAGGCTTTGGATTAATGAGGTTACAGCGAGTGCAGGGTGAGGAAACAGTGTTAACACCACTGCAAGGATTGGTGATTGAGGTGAGATGAAACTGGAACAGAAAGTTTTGTTGCATAACGACAGAGCTTGTATTACTATTAATTATATTATGCAACGGGAATAGGATGGAATTTGGCTCTATCTAGCAACAGACCTGGGTGAAAAACTCTTTGCAAACATCCCAGAAAAGACTCTTTGCAAATTTCTCAGGAAAATTCCGTTTGTGGCTCTCCTGACACTCTTTCCTCACCTTGACCTGTTGTGGTGGTTTGGCTTCGAGCCGCCCTGGTGAGACAACTCCTTTGGCTCCTGGGGAGCCCTTTCCCCTTGATCCCACTGGTGCTTCTCCCACCTGGGATCCCCATCCTGCTGCTCTGCACCATGGGGCCAATGAATCCAGACTCCAGGTGAGGTGGAATATTTGGGGAAACCCCAAACTCCGAATCACAGAGTGTCTCACGTTGGGAATAAAACCAATTACATTGGAGAGCTTAGAAAAAATGAGCAACCCACTTGTCCCTTTGTGCTGGTGGATGTTAATCCCAGGAATACCCTTATCTTCTGGGCCATCATCATCCCTAATACCTCCAGATATGGCTTGGGTAGCTTTAATTAGGTCTGTGCCTTTTCTTTCAGCCCGTGGGAATGCAGGTGAGCAGAGCCAAAGCAAGATGAAGGGAAGAGAGAGGGAGAAGGAGAGAAAGGAAAAGCGATGGAGAGAAGGAAGAAGGAAAAAAAAAATAATCCTTGTCTGCCCGTGGTGGAATTTCTCTGGAATTTCTCTGGAGAAATCTGCAGGGCAGGGTGGGTAATGAAAGGAATGACGCTCAGGGAAGTGATGGAGCCCTGCCTGCCCCGCGTGCCCGGAGGGGAGGGATCTGCCAGTGGCCTCCACGGGAAGGTGATGCTTGGGAGAACAATTGCTGGGCTGTTGTACCGTGCCTGGCACTATGAATGGAGCCACAGAAAGGCTGTCCTTGGACTGTTGCTAAAGCCCAGCATCTTCTCCATCCCCTGCGTGCGCCGCTCGCCGCCGCTGCCTCCCGACACGGGCCAGCAACGGAGAAACCAAGGGCATAAAAGGTGGGATCAGAGCCTGCTCCAGCCTCAGCCCCTGCTGGGACAGCAGCTGGCTCGCTGCTCATCCATCTCCAGCAGTCAGAGTGGGGCCTGGGGGGTCCCTGCTCTCTGGGAAGCTCTGGAATTGCTGAGAGCGGAGTCAAGGATGGAGGCAGGGCAGGGGCAGCTGGTTCTGAGCAGGGCTTTTGGGGAGCCTTGTCCTTCGAGCTGGGCCACGTGCTCCCTGTGAGCAGCTCAGGGCTTTGCTGGCCGAGCAGTGTGGGGGTGTTGGCCAGGTACCTGCTGGGTGGGATTGTCCAGCTCGCTGCAGCCCCGGGCTGGGAATTCCCCCTGCACCACCAGGGGTGTGGCCATGCCAGGACACTGTGCTGTTCCAGGAGGCTGGGTGTCCATTCTCCAGAGGAGCCCTGGGATCCCCACCAGAGATGACGAGGATAGTGATGGAATGGCTTCACCCAGACCTGGGATGTGCAGGTATGTCTGTGCTGTGTGTGTGTGAGTACAGCACACGTGCCCTCCCTCTGCTCCTGGCCTGGCTGGGCCACCTTCAGCCCATGCCCTGTGGAAAAGGGGAGAGAGCACAGGAGGGAGAAACCCACTGCACTGCAGCCCCAATTTCCCCCTGTATTGCCTGAGGGATGAGGAATGGGCACAAACCCCGTGGATAACCAGCCCAGAGCTCTCATTCAGCCCAGCCTTGCTGTCCCTGGGGCAGGTTGGACCCCAGCTGGCGTGTGGGGTGGGCTCAGTGCAGCCCTGAGCCCTCCTGCTGGCTCCTTGCCACTCTCTGTTGGCTTCCAACTCCAATGTTCTTCTTCTGTAGTGCATTTATTTGCCTTTTTTCCCCCAGTTGCAGACCAGGCAGGGCTGTGAGGGAGTCTGGGGAGTTGCTGAGCAGAGGGTTGGGTGGCGAGGGGAGCCTGGCTGGCAGTAGCCCGGGGCTGTCATAAAAGGAGCTGAAAGGGGAGTGTTAAGGCTTTAGCTGAGCTATGGAGAAATGGTTTTACTGTTGGAAAAGAAACTGCAGCAATAATATGTCTGGGAGGGTCTGGGAGCCCCTCCAGAGGCTCGGGAGCAAGTGCAGGCTGGAAGGAAATGGGAGCACTGGGGGTGTGGGTAGAGAGACACAGGACTGCAGATCATTTCAGCTGGAACAGACCCTGCAGGGCTCCAGTCCCACCCTGCCACAGCAGGGACACCCACACTGGGTTGCCTGGGGCATGTCCAGTGCAAGTCTGAGTATCTCCAAGGATGCAGATCCCCTCTGGGTCCCTGTCCCAGTGTCTGATAGCCCTGGTGGTGAAAATAATTTTGTAGAATCACAGAATGGTTTGGGTTGGAAGGGACCTTAAATCTCATCTCATTCCACCCCAGTGGAGCAAGCTGAGGATCAGCCTCTTCTCCCAGCCTCCAGTTGTGCCAGGGGAGATTCAGGTTGGACATTAGGAGGAATTTCTTCATGGAAAGGGTGGCCAGGCACTGGAAGGGGCTGCCCAGGGAGGTTTGGAGTCCCCACCCCTGGAGGTGCCCAAGGAAGGCCTGGCCATGGCACTCAGTGCTCTGGGCTGGGGGACAGGGTGGGATCAGTCACAGGGTGGACTCCACGGGCTGGGAGGGCTTTTCCAAGCTGGATGATTCCAGGATTCTGTGTCTTTAGGAGAACACCTTCAGCCAGCCTGGTCCTCTGCTGGCACGAGTCAGATTAACTCCCCTGGAGCCAAAAGCTCCTAGAACAACAACCTGCTGGGAATTAGGAATAAATGCAAATAGTGTTTGTTTGATTTGCTCCTCAGGTCTGGCCAGGAAACCTTCAAGTAGCAGCACTTTCCCTTTTAAGCAGGTAAGTGCTTTTTCAAAACATACCCGGGAGTGTCTGAGCTCCTCTGTGTGTGGCTGTAAATCTTCCTGAGCTCTTAACGAGCCACTCACTTGGTGACTCTGCTGGTGAGATCCGTGGCTGTGAGGAGCTGGAGAGGGTGGTGGGACACCTACTCTGACCTGGAAAGGGGGAGAGAACCGTGGGCACGTGGGGAGTGGGGTGATGGGGAGAAGAGTGGGGCTGAAGGACACCTGGACAGGCAGCAGGTGATGGTTGGATCTCTGCTCCAGAGTGGGAGACTGGTGGGATGGTGACGGAAGGTGGGGATGGTGGTTGGTGGGGAATCTTATCTTCCTTATGGGAACATAAGGAAATTCTCTAAGAAGAAGTGTGAATGAGCAACTCAGCTGAGATTTTGGGCTTAGATATTTTTTTTTTTAAATTCTAATTTTTTAAATTTTATTTTTTTTTTTATTTTATTTTTTTTTAGTTTTAATGTTTGGGGTTTTTTTTTAGTTTTAATGTTCATTTTTTTCAACATTTTTCCATGAAAGACAGAAACTTTTCTGGGCCAGTGGGAAGTGTAACCCAACCACCAGTTTTCTGTCCCAGACCAGTTTGGACCAGCCATCCCAACAATCTCACCATCATGGGGGGGTTTGGTTTCCCCCCTCCTTAGCAAAGAGCAAGCCAAAAAAAAAAAAAAATTCAAATCACCAATTAAAAAAAAAAAAATCCCCAAACCCAGCAGCCTGTTGCCATCCACGGCTGGTGTATTTTTCCTTTGGAAGTTGGCCACCCCAAGCACACACAGGGCTCTGTGTGAGCCTCCCTCAACCCTCCAAGAGGGAGCAGAGGAGGAAAACTCCCCGTGCCTGGGCTGGGTGGGCGGGGGGCGAGCGTGGGGCAGCGTTTCTGAACCGAGTCCCTTTCTCTATTTTATTTAGATTTGGTTCTGCTCAGCGGGGTGATTTCTTAATTAGAGCAGCCCAGTGGTGCAGGGCCTGTCTCTCCAGACCCCTGCTCTGCCTTCTTAGGTTTCACGAGGGAAGTTGTCGTGCCTGATTTCCTGAGCTCCAGTGCCCGGGCGGTGTGCGGGGATTGCACCGGGAGGAAAAGACATGTAATTTAATCATCTTTATTAGATTTTGGGCCAAGGAAGGGGCAGAGCAGGAGGAACCATGTCCTCTGCTTGTCTCTTGGCTTTCTCTTCTGCTTCTAGTGGCCAGAGATGAGATTTCATGGTGGAGGCAGCAGAAAAGAGATGGTCCTAAAGGACCATGTGGTGATGGATTTTTTGTCCTAATTGGTGGAGTTTTCCTGAGCAGTTGCTGTTATCTCAGTCTCAGGCACATCCATGACCCTGCATGGATCCATCATGGGTTAGTTAATGACTAGCTTTAATGACTAGTTAAAAATTCTGATCTTTAACCCATTTGGTTATGTGAAAGGGAATCCCGTCCCTTCAAAAGGAATCCTGTCCCTCAAAGGGAATCCTGTCCCTCCAAAGGAGGAAAAGGGGTGAGGGGCTGGTGGGGGCCAGTTCAAGCAGAGTAAATGGGGAAGCAAAGTGTGGAATTTTGCAAATCGCAGGGGTTTTCTGAGAATCCAAGGAGGGCAGGCAGCCTCCACCTGGAGCATGGCATTGCCACCCTGGCCTGGGCATGGCTCTGCTCAGCTCCCACTTCCAGAGGGCAGGTGAGAGCTTCCCCCAGCCCCTCTGCACCAAGGGGAGAAAAACTCTAAGGACAAAAATTGGTCCTTTTTTTTTTTTTTTTTCAGACTATAGATGACAAGGAAAAATCTACTTCGTTGCATGGTAGTAGGTCAAAAGTTTAGTTATTCCTCTTATCCTTGCTGGGCAGAGCTGATGGGAATGCACTGAGGGGCACTGGGAGCTCTGAGTTTTGGTACACAGGGGATCAGGACATCTGCCCACATGCTCCTGTTGACTCTCTGCCTGCACTTACCCATCACATCCCCAGTTTTTATTTAATTTAAATCAGTACTGATCCACTGATGCCAGCAGAGCTGGGCTATTCAAGCCTTGCCTTCTGTATCCTACACACTCAGCTGAGACTTCACAGCTTCAAACATATTAAACAAAGCTCAGTGGGGAGCAGGGGGGGCACCCTCAAGTTTAATTCAAACGAAATCAAATTCTGGATTTTTTTTTTTTTTTTTAATAAATCCATTTTATGGCTGGAACAAGGGCGAGAGAAGCAAATATTTGTTACCTGGAGACACTGTATTCTCTCCCTCCTCACCCCATGGGCTGGAGTTATTATTTTTCTGTGAAAGGCTCCCGTGGAGGATGGGAGAGGTTTATAACTCAGTAATGGGCTTCTCGCCTCAAAGTGGTTCCAGTTGCTGCCCGGGATGGGCCGGGATGGTTTTGATTACACTGGGAGGGGCTGAGAGCTGGTCATGGTTACACAGTGGTGGTGGTGGGCACTGAGCAGGGTTGGGGAGCTGGGGGGGCAAACAGGGGGATGCTGAGCCCTGGAGGAGCTGACACACAGGTGGCTGGGGAGGAAAACTTCTCCTGTGCCATCTGAGTTTGGCAGGAACTTAAAAAAAACGCCCTTTTTTTGTTCCCCCAGGAGTCACTTTGCGCCTGGAGGAGGAACTCTGTGGCTGCAGCTGGGCTGTGTCAGGTCCCTGGGGCTGCAGGGGGGTGTTCTGGGGGCTGCAGGGTCCCACCCATGGGGTTTGGCAGCTCTTTGTCTGCCTTTGCTGCCTCTCCCCACGAGCAGGTGCCCCGTGGGCAGCGCTGTGGTGGCGGGGGCGGCTCCCTCAGTTATCCTGCTGGGGACAGGGGGGAAAATTCGGCTGGAAAACTTCCTCTCTGGGGACAGGGGTGTGAGTCAGTGACCACTGCAGTGTCACCTGTGGCCTTCTGGAGGTGCTGCACAGGGAGAGGCACGTGTCAGGTTTGGGGAGAGTTGTAGGGCTGGGGGGAAGGTCTTGTGGAAATGCTGAGTGGGATGTGTTTGTCCCAGGACGTATCCGTGGTCCTTCCTCTCCTTTCTCTCTGCCCTGGGGAGCAGGGATGATTTTGCACCGTGTGTTTCTTGAAAAGCCCACAATGCACCATCCCCAGGGATGGGAAAGCAGCTGCAGGTGCCAGGGAAAACTGCTGCTGGTCCATCCTACCTATATGTTTGTGTCACGAGGGGACCCAAAACCCCCACTACTGCTGGCAAAATGAGTTGCTTCAGTTGTAAACTGTGTTTTTGGGGGGAAGCTGCAGCAGCTTGGAGTTTGGTTTCTGAGAGAGAGCCAGCAAGAAATTACAAATTAAAACCAGAAAGCCCTTTTCCCCCCTCCAACTCTTGATGTCTTGATTCAAGGTATGCATAACCATAATCACTGCTTGGAAGGGCAGCCCCCCTCCACCTCCCGGGGTCTCTGTTATCTCTAGAACCACCCTCTGGCTTTTGATTAGGAAAATGACACTGGAGAGAAACTCTATCTGCTGGGAGTGAGGCAGCTCCAAGCCCTCCTCCTCCTCCCCGAGAGCCTGCGAGCTGCAGGGGTAGGGAAGGAAGAGGAGGGAGGGATGAAGGTCACCTTCCGCTGCCCCGGGAAGGGAACAAACCCCTGGCAAGGGCCCGGGTCGAGCTCTCCAGAGTCATTATCGCAACAGGCTGCGAGAGGTTAGGGAGGAAGGAGCTTTTCGGAAGTCTTTGCCCACTAATTGATTGTGAGGAGCGGAAGGAAGGATGGATCAAAAAAAAGAAAGAGCCCCCTCTGCCCTCCCCAGACGTGCCCGGCCAGGAGGCAGCAGGTTGGGGTTTGAACTGGAACAGAGCGGGAGGGAAATCGGATCCAACAGGAGCAGGGTCTCCTTTCAGTCTAATGGCAGATGGGGAAGGGTTTTTCCAGCATCATTAGGAAGGATGAAGGGCTCTGCAGGCTGGGCTGTGCCCTGTCCCTGCCTAGCCAGGATGGGCGTGCCAGCTCAGGGAGGAAGGCAGGTCTCCTGCTCCCCTCTGTGACATCCCTGCTCCAGCCCCCTGAGCTCCCTGATGGGAAAGATGCCCCACCACGGGCAGATGCTGCTCCCCATGTGGTGCACAACTGCTCTGACAAACCCCCTTGGAGGAGATGGGTGCTGTTTGGAGGAGGAGCAGGTGGGAGTTGTGCCCTCAGAGCCAGGACAAAGCCCTGAAATGCCAGTTTGACTCGCCCTCAGCCCAAGCACAGACACTTCACTGCAGGCACAGCACAGGGGTTGAGCCCACACCAGCCCTGGCCATAAAGACCCCCAGCCATGGGCTGGAATATGAGGGGATTGGGACAGAGCTTTTGTACAAATTCTCCTGCCCTGCAGCCCATCAGCCTGGGTGTTCCTGTAAAACCTGGAGACCAGGCCATGGACAAGGTCCCAGCATGTTTCCCAGGGAAAACCCCAGTGCCAGGTGCTCCACAGGGTCTGGGTTGCATGGACAGGGCAGAGGCTGGAGAGGGGATTTCTCCTGGTTGAGCCTCAGAGGAGCTGCTCAGCTCCATGTGCTGGAGGGGACTGGCTGGGAAGGAAGTCACTGCTGCAGTCGTGGCTTTCTGGCCCCGGGTGAGATGGTGCCCAGAAATGAAAGGCAGCTGCAGAATTTGCCTCCTCCCAAGACTGGATGAAACCAGAGTTAAGATGACACAGTGCAGGAATTAATCCACTCAGGTGTCACTGAAGGATTGTCTAAGCACGTTGAGGTACCTCCTGGAACAACACTGTGTCAGTATTTACAGCAGGCAGTGTAATTTCAGGTTTCCTAATCAAGTCTTTGGAAAGAAAACAGACAATTCATGCCATTCTCTAAGTGCTACCTCTCCTTAACCTTTCAGCCTGGCTTCCAGATCCAGGAGAAAAGGCAGTGGAAGAGATGAGCTGCTCCCCTGGGGAGTGGCTTCTTCATCAATGCTAATGAGTGGTGCAATGCTAATCCTGGTGCTACCTCAGGCAGTAATTATCATTACTGTTATATTGGTAAGGAGGGGGGGAAAAAAAAAACCCAAATGATTTTTAGAGCTGCCCCAATCACCTGGATAAAATTGGGAACGCTCCCTGAGCGATCAGGAACAGACTGAGACTGGAAACCAGTTGCCTTGATGCCTTGCTCTAACCACCAGACGACCCACCCTGTATGAGCAAACGGAATAAAATTTGAAAGAAAACAAAAATCTGACTTGAAAAATGTGTTCCGCGTAGAACCAGAATGTTCAGCGGAGAAAAAAAGGATGCAGTCCAAAGTTTTACTTCCAGGCAAACATTTCAAAATGGACTTATAATGTACCCTTTCATTTAGATTTTATATGAAGGTTTTACTTGAACTTGTAATGAAGATGGAAAAATCCGAGGTTGCCATGGCTACTGGCACTTTGCCTAATACACTCAAACCTTTTTCCCCTAATAAAATAGATTTCAGAACCCCCCCCATAAAAAGGGAAGAGTTAAAGACCCCATAAACAAATGTAGGATGAAGAATATTATTCCATGTAAAGCAGGTTCTGACCATCATGGACAGGTAATTACATTGATTCTTTTTTTCTCCTCACCAATTAGGCCCCCAAACCCCGAAGTCCAAGGTGGTTCTCCTGCTAATAACCAGGACAATGCCAGAGGTAAGAAAATGGAGTGCTGGGGTGCTTGGTTCTCTTTTTGGGATGGAAATGCATCTGCCTTGTCCTGCAGGAGGAAACTTGGTTGGTTTGGGTGTCCTTGCAGTCTGCAGCTCCATCCCAGCCGGGATGGACCCTCTTGGGTGGGCATTGCCCTTGGTCTGGGATCTGCTCAGCTCTCAGCCAGCAAAATTTGGGATAGCTCCAGGTGCCCGGGGCCGTGCAGGAGTTGTGCTGCTGGGATGATGCATTTTTGTCCTAAATTGAGGACTGGACTGGAGGTTTGGTTTGGTCACGTGTGTGGCTTTGTGGTCTGGGCCTGGGCTGGGAGATGAGCTGCTCTGAGCCCTGGTGAACACCTGGGAATGGGATGGTCTGGGGGGTCCCTTCCAAGCCAAACCATTCCGTGAGGATTCCGTGAGCATAATGATATCACAGGCAGAAGGAAGCTTGGAAGGGGGAGCAGCAGCAGCTTGTAGCCATCTCCTCCTGACAGTTTGCAGCTCCCTGGCTGAGCCAGGAGGCTGGAATCTGAAGATGCTGCTCTTTGGCTTTGGTTGCTTCTTCTTCCTGATGTCCCTGTTTGTTGTTGGTGGGAGCAGGGAAGGCTCTGGCCATTCCCTTGTCCTGTCTAGGTGGTGTCTTGTTTCTCTGAGGAATTTGGGTCAGACTGGGGCTTTTGTAGCTTTTGTCCTTGCAGTTCCCCTGGAGATCCTGGTGGGAGCTGAGCTGATCCATGCAGGAAGGAGGAGAGGTTGGGCTTTGAGGTCTTCTCAGAGGAGACTGAAATGTTGGGGATGGATGGACAGTGTGTGCACCCAGAGATCACAAGGGCTGGCTCACAAATGGTTATGACATTCCTGTGGGAAGGAGACAGCACAGCCTGTGGAGGTGAATGATAAACCCCTTGGAATTGTCCTGGTCCTGTCCCTGAGAGAGAGGGAGGGAACTGCTGATGTTCTTGTTCCCCTCAGGCTTTCGGGGGATCCTTTTAATGCAACAGCTCTTGGCTTTTCCAACTGGTGGCCGTCTGCCAGCCCCATTTATTTCCAACATGTGGTTCTGATTTGAAAATGTCCAGATCTTGAAAACTTTAATCTTCTCACACCTAGGGGTTTTTTGTTTTGTTTTGTTTTTGTGGAAGGCTGAACCACGTGCATGGGGATAATGGTTAAAAAGCAATACAGGCAGCTCAAAAAAAAAAAAAAAAGAAAAAAAGAAGAAGAAAGAGAAACTAAAATAATTTAAAAAATATCCAGCTGGCACTTTTCTAGTCTCAGAGATGCAGCACGGAGATCATTTCATCATAATCACTGATGAAACTCCTTGAACTTAGTGATGAAAAAGATCCTATAGATCCCACCAGCTGAAAAAGAAACAGAGTATTTGTAAGGCTGAGGCTGGTTGTGTTCCCATTAGTCCAAATCCAATCCAGTTCTGGTGGAAGACTGGAAGGACTGGGTCCCCTCGCTGCCACAGGCTGGGCAGGGCAGTTTTCCTCCTCCCCCTGGGGTTTGGGAAGGTCCCTCCATGTCCCCTGGCTCTGGCAGGGCAGTGCAGAGGAGCAGAGGTCACTCAGCCCAGGGAAAGGGGACGGGAAGGACTCGGACATGAACCACCGGGAGCACTTCAAAGGAGGTCCCTCCCCTCCCGTTGCAGGAGGAGCAGCTCGGGATGAGCCCTGCTCCTCACCCAGGGAGTCCCCAGGACGTTTTGCATTAGGAGCCTGTGATGGAAATCAACCCTGACAGATTTAAAACGTGCAAGGGGAAAAAGCGTTTTTACAGCAACCCCCGGTGACCCCGCGGCTGCGAGGGGCTGCACACACCACAGCCTGCCCAGGACACTTGCTGCACAGGCACATCTTTTGGGCTTATTTAGGGTCTAAACACGTGAGTAGAATTTTAGCTCTGCAGAAGCACTCCCCAGTTGCCAGTCTGCCCTGGAAGTGCCACCGCTGGCTGTGGCCAGAGCAGTGTCAGCAGCTCAGGCTGAGCTGGCCAAGCCCCTCCACAGGCTTTGGGCTTGTTCTTCGTGTGCTGCTGTAGCTTCTGGTGCAAAGGCTGGGCAGGGCAGAGTTTAATTCACAGCCTGTCTGATAGATGGTGTTAACAACCACTGTGTGTTCACCACTCCACCATCCAGAAACATTCCTGGGGCTCCTGAGGAACATGGCACTGTCCCACCACTGCCTGCTTGGTATTGAGGTGCTGAGAGGGGATAAATCAGAATTAGAGAGTGGGTTGGCTTGGAAGGGACCCTAAAGATCACCCAGTTCCACACCCCTGCCATGGGCAGGGGCACCTTCCACTAGCCCAGGTTGCTCCAACCCCCATCCAACCTGGCCTTGGACACTTCCAGGGATGGGGCAGCCACAGCTCCTCTGGGCAACCTGTGCCAGGGCCTCCCCACCCTCACAGGGAGAATTTCTTCCTCATATCCCATCTAACCCTGCCCTCTGGCAGTGGGAAGCAATTCCCCTTAAGGCTGAGGTGCTGTTGCACCTTTGGAAGTGGACACAGCAGCCAGTGTGGAGTCATGGAATCACAGAACAGTTTGGGTTGGAAGAGTCACACAGCCCATGCAGTCCAACCCTCCTGCAATGAGCAGGGACATCTTCAGCTAGACCAGGTCACTCAGAGCCCCATCCAGTGTCTTCCTATCCATCTCCTGGGGACAGTGTCTGAGCAGGAATGGGGGTGGGAGAAAAGTGCCTTGTCCCCGTTCCCCCCCTGTGGAGGGAACAGGGACAAGGCACTGTTCTCCCACCCATATGGGCTGGGGCTGCTGCCCTGCCCTCCTGCCCATCCACTGTGGCTCTGCTCAGAGCAGAGGGGCTTTCAAATGTCTCCCTGTGCACTAAGAGTTAAGGGGACTGAGCAGCTCTGAAGATAAGAAACAGATGATAAAGGTTAGAGGAGGGATCGGTTTCCACCCTGCAGCCTGTAAATGCAGAGTAATTAGAATGCAGCCTCCAGTCCAGGAAAATGCAAAGAAAGAAACAGCCAAAAGAATCCCCCTTTCCTCCCCGGGAAAGAAGCTGAAGAGCCCCAAAGGCCTGAGAGTGTGGAATAACTCAGCTTTGCTACTCAGGGCTGGAAAATGCCCATCAGCCAAGGGCTGCTCCCGCAGGGCTGCACTGGGAGCACTGGGAGGCAGCTGTGGGATTTACCAACACACTTTGGGATTTACCCTGTTCCAGGTGGGCCTGGTGGCAGCTGATCCCCAGTGGAGTCAGAGCCAGCCCCTCGTGGTGCTGCTCTGCACAGTAGCACAGGGACAGGGGCCCAACAAACCCGCTGGGGTTTGGGGGGAGGTTTTAGGGCACCGAAGGAAGGAGCTGGCCCAGCACACCAGGGTCACTGCCATGGAAAAAGGAAGCACTTCTGCATGTGCAGGGCCAGGAGATGGATTTCCATGAGCCTCCTGTGTCCCTTCCAGCCTGGGATGTTCCAGGATTCCCTGAGCTGGGCAGGTTTGTTGCTGCTCACACCCACACAGGGACCTGCCGGGCTCTTGTCTTCCGAAGGCACGTCCCTAAAACTTTTGCGGACCTGGTACCTATGGGGCTTTCTCTTTTTTGCAGAAATGGTCTAAATGCTGTTATTTCTGGGCCTTTAACGCCACCTACCCTTAACCATTCCCCGGGAAAGGAGGGTCCCTCTCTGGTGACTCAGACTCTGTGGATCAGCTGGGTGCGGATGTCTGACCAACAGCGAGTTTCATTTTCATTCGTTTGTTTTCATTTTCTTTCAAGCTTTATTTTTCTCTCCTCTGCAGTTCATTAGCATCTTCCCTTTCCTTGCTTGCTTTTTCCCCCCTTGCTTTCTTCTGGAACCCAGAAGTATTTCACTGTGGCCTGCCAAATGATTTCTATCTCAGTGAAAAAGAACTTGCTATTTCCTGAAAACCTACCACTGTTTTCTCTCTCTCTCTCTTTCTCTTCCCCCCCCCCCCTAATACATTCTAAGCATTGAAACAAATCCAGGTAACTTGATAAAAAGTTAATGAAAAGAAATGAATTCTAGTTTGCAAAGGTGTACTGGGGAGAAGGGCAGCAGTGCTTGGGAGGGAAGGAGGGAATTGTCTCTGCCCAAAGGAGGTTGCAAAGGACAGCTGGCTTGAAAATCCCCCCGTGCCAAATTTTGCAGGGGAGAAATGGCAAAAGAAGAGGTTCTGTAGTTTTCCACTTGTGTGGTGGTTTTTTTGTTACTTTAGACATTGTTTGTGAGAAGCTCTGGGGTGCCACGGTTGGGCCAACACAGTTCCCTGTGGTTTCAGTGCCGGCTGTTGGTGCTGGGGGGCTCCTGATGAGCCCTGACCTTCCCTGGAGCTCTGAACAGCCATCCCACCCACCTGCCCACCCTTACCCCAGCCCACCCCACCCCAGCACCCCCTGCTATCCCAGGGAGAGCCGTGTCCATGGCTAACCCCAATGAAACCCCCAGTTTAACCACTGTTCTGTGGGCACTGGGGAGCTGAGTCCCCCCAGGAGCTGGGGATGCAACACCAACCCTCCTCCGGCTGCTTCTCCCAGAGCAAAGTGTCTCCAGTGGGGTGGAGGTGTCACCACTTCCAGGGACACTCATCCAAGCTTTCCTAGTTCCTTTTCCAGGGTGTTATTTTATGAACTGCACCGGAGCACGGTGGGCAGAGAGAAATCCAGATATTCCCTTAACGAGCCGATTCTTTTATTGGGCTGATTTTCAGCTGCATTTCACCTTTCAGCGCACGGGAAGTTTGGCTTTTGGGAAGTTTATTTCTTTCTGGTGCCTTCATTTCCGAGGGCTCTGCTGTTCTCCAGGGTCAGTTTCTGTTTGCTTTGGGACTGGGAGAGCTGAGCCTTTGAACCGAGCGCTCGTGGGATTACGAGCTCTGTTTGTTAGCTGGGTTTCTGTGTTGCATAACTCACAAATATCATCCAGCATATTCAAGAAAATGGATGATCTTTGGGTTTTTTGTCGCCCCCTCCCCCTCTTTAGCCCTCCCCATCTTCCCTCTGATTTTTTATGGTCCGTGATTGGAAGCAAAAGGTCTGAAAGAGGGAGGAAATCAAGCCCGTCAATAAATGCTAAAAATATTTAGTGTGGCAGCCTCTGTATTTTCTTTTTTGTGAAACACTGATTAATATTCAGTGGTTGAAGGTTAATACCCCATTCATTTTATTCCCTTTACATCCTCTGCACAGCAGTCGCTGCTCCAATTTCGACTTCTAATTCATGCAAATCTGGTTCCAATCAGGATATTAGTAACTCACTGCATAAGCAGGAGGGGAGTCAAAAAAAAAAAAGAGAAGAAGAAATCACACAATTGTTAAACTTATCTTTCAGTGCAAGCCCAACACACACACGGACACCCCAAATGCACGAGGCTGCTGTAATGACAGGGTGTTTATTGTGCATTTCTCGCCTTTAAAATACAGGGAGAACATCCCTGTAGGAGTTTTTGGCAGGCTGAACCACAAGTTTGTGTTTTGATCCAGCAGTGAAAGTCTCTGGCCTGGGTTGCAGAGGAGATGGATGATAATAACAGCTCATGCTGAGATTCAGTCAGGGACAGGGTGATTTGAGCTCAGGTGGGGTTATCAAGCCCAGCTTGGTGCATGAAACATGGGGTGCATGAATAATGCAGGAAAAGTTAGGTTTGTTTCTTCTCTCCTCTCTTTTTTTTTTGTTTACATGAGAGTGCAAAGGCCTTCCCAGCAGTGCAGGGGCTGTTCCCAGCCCCTGGAATTGTGTGTGGGTGCTGTGCCTGGGTGTGCTCTGGGCCCCTCAGCTGCAGCTCTCAGTGCTGGAATGGGAACTCCCTGCCTGTACCTGTCCACTTGTGAGCACTTCCAATGTCCTTGAGCACCTCTCCAAAGCAGGAGTGGGGAGAGGAGGGTGGTTATGATTTGATTTGGATGGGAAGAGATGTTTTATCAGGAGGGTGACGGACACTGGCGCAGGTTGCCCAGAGAAGCTGTGGCTACCCCATCCTGGAAGTGTCCAAGGCCAGGTTGGGCAGGGCTTGGAACAACCTGGTCTAGTGGAAGGTGTCCCTGCCCAGGGTGGGCTGGATTAGATGATTTTTTGATGGTTCCTTCCAACCCCAACCATCCCATGGCGGGAGGAGGTGACCAACACAGGTCTGGTTTCCCCCGTGCGCTGTCAGAGCGGGCACCCCTGGGTGTGATGGTCCCCTCAGCCTCCCCCAGGAGCAGCTGTGCTCCCTTCCTCCGGGTGATGTTCCCACAGCATCCTCCTCAAAGGCAGAAGCCTTTTCCCCCTCCTCAGCTCACCAGTGGCTGTGACCAGCGTGGCTGCAGCGCGGCCCCGCGCGCTGTCTCGCCAAAATGCAAAACTCCCCCACAGTGCACAAGTGGGCTGTGTTTTTCCGACCAGGGAACAGCGTTGGGGCCCTTTCATCACCTCGCTTTTGCACTTCTTTTAAAAATGATTTAAATTGGAGGCAATAGTGTTGAACCTCTGACACTCAGACGTGACTCTGAATCACACGCATCCATTTTCTGTAACCGCTTTGCTTTGCAGCTCTTGTGGTTTGGTCTATTTTTTCCCCTAAGCATTTGTTCTTTCCACTCTGTTTGCTATTTGTGCCATCTCTGGTGAGATTTCCTTTAATTTTTTTGCCTCAGCATAGGAGAGAGTGCTGGTGACCACTGAGGGCTCATTTCCCAATCCTGCTCCTGGTGCACTCCAAATCCCAAGGCTTCCTGAGAATGTGCTGGACCCTCATCCCCACGTCCGTGGCCGAGGGGAACACACAGCAGAGCAAAGTCAAATTCCAGATTGCTCAGCAGAAAGGAGAAGCCAGCTTGGAAGCCCCTGTGGAAAGGGGCCAGGCAATAATCCCACGGCAGCGAGAGCGGCCCTCGGACTGGGATGCAGCAGGAGCTGCTCGCACCCACTCAGCCTCCAGCTGCTGCATTTGCAGCCCTGAGCTTGACCTAGAGGAATGAAAATACTTGTGGGCAGCAAAAATAGCCGGTGCTGAAAACCTGTGTCTGCCAGGGGTGGGAATTGCCGGGAGTTCCTCGGTGGCTGCGGCCGCTGCTCACAACCTGTGGCATAAATAAGAGCTGGTTGCTCAATGTGCCATCGCCGGGCTGCTCCTGCTGCTGCCACGCAGGGCCGGGCACCCCTGTGTGCTCGTGGCCCCTCAGCCACAGCCCAGGGGCTCTGAGGATGCTGGGGGGTGGCTCAGCCAGAAACAGGCTTTTTTTTTAGGGGAAAAAATGGTGCATCGTGCATTTTTCTATTGCATTGATGCAGTGTGTGGGGTGTTGGAGAAGTCTGTCACCCCAAAAAGGTTAATGGGATTTCTACTCCCTCCCTTGGGACCCTTTTGTGTTGCCAAGGTAGGAGTGGGATCATGTGGAGCTGTGGGGGTGGTTGTGTTTGTGGCCTCTTCACAAAGCAGGAGGTTGCCCTGTGGGTGTGTGAACGTGCCAAACTTTATATCAGCTGGCAGGATCCACTTAAACCATGTAACCTGGAACCCCGAAGGAAAACATTGTGCAAACCTCCTGCCCTGGCAGAGGGGAAGGCAGTGCTGGCACAGGGAGCACCAGGCTCCCAGAGGGTCCTCCTGTGGGAAGCACAAATGAGCTGGTCCCCTGGCTCCAGGCACGACACACTTGGGAGAGCTGGGAAGAAAGAGCTGCCAAAGGTTGCTGAGGGGGTGCAGAGGATGCTTTTGTGTTTGGAGAGCTCATCCTGGAGAGTCTGAGTGGGGCTGATGCCCCAGCCTGGCCGTCGTGGGGGTCCCGGGAGCCAGGGGTGGGCACTGGCCATGGGCCAGCAGCCAGTGCAGGGACACTCAGCACATGCAGTGTGGCCATTCCTGGGGTTTATTCCCCTGGAGCAGGGGTTTGGATAGCTGTAGGTTGCTGTTGGGTTTTTTTAGCAGCTCTAGGGGAGCCTGTTGCTGTTTGGTGCAGAGCTGGTGATGCCTCACCAGTGTTTGGGTCGGCACAGCCCAGTGCCAGTTAACTGGGTGGTCTGGGACGTGTCCCAGCCTCATCTCATCCTGTCTCCTGCACCAGGAGGGGAGGGAGGAGGGATGGGGACTCGTGCCCTGAGCATGCAGCAGCTGGGGTTGCTGCCAGCACTGCCTTGCTTAGCACAAAGGAATGAGCCTGGCTTTGGTCTGAGTGTCTCTGGGATCCTTAGGTGGATGGTACTGGGGAGGTGTGGGATGGCAGGGCCACACCAGTGTGGTGCCTGGCTCACCCCTGCCCAGGCTGTACAGCCCAGCAGCAGCACTGGCCAACAACAAGGTCCCAGCAGCTGCTGGTGCCTCTGCACTGTCTCAATCCTTTATTTTTTGGTGCTTCCAGGGCCAGCTCCCGGAGCCCATGTGGAAAAGCTTGAGCAGCCATTCTAACCTTTGGGCTGCAGTAATTAGCCTCACATGGCATCTGATCTGCAACATGTGGCCCAGGCCATTACTCTGCTTTAGCTGCTTGTTGGGCCCTAATCTCTGTTTGATTTCAAGGTGAGACCCATTCCAGTTTCCCAAGGTTTCTCCAGTGACTGCAGGGGTGCTGCCCCTTCCACGCTGCCTGTGTCCCTCAGCCCAGCCCGTGCTCAGGAGGAGGAAGGAGGCAGAGCTCACCTGCTGAACCCCCTCCTCCAGGTATTGTCCCTGTCCCCATCCCGTGGTGCTGTGGGAAAGAGAGGTGACATTGGGATATATTCCAGCCTTATTGATCTGAGCTGTCCCTGGGCTCAGTTAGGAGCAGGTGAGTCCTGCTCCCCTCGAGAGGAAGGTTTTTATCCTCCTGGCTCACTCCTGGGTGGGTGCATTATAAATGACCCACTTGTTGTTCCAGATGGTTGGAGCTTTCCCTGTCAGCCTCGCAGTTGGTTTCCCTTCTGCCCTAATTGAGACCAGAAATCCAATTAGAACATAATCCTGTCCTTTTTGAAGTCCCTGGCTGCAGCATCACATCATCTGAGAGGGTGGATGTTGTGCTGGTGATGGGTGGTGAAACCCTTCCCGGCGCAGACGATGAAACGCGTCTTTAGGATCCATCCATCGCCATTCCCGTCAGGAACTGGCTCGTGCTGGGCTGGGCTGTTCCTGAGGGGGACAGCAGATGTTCTCAGCAGGGCTGGGGTGTGCCCAGCCTGCCCTGCCTGGGCTCAGGCCCAGCCCCTGTGCTAGAAGGGGCTCGGGTTTGTTGGCACAGATGTGCTGGGTGAGGGGAGGGAGGTGGGTGTTTCAGAGAGGCCCCTTTAGGCAAAATCCCCCAAAGGTGCTTGTTTGTAAGAGGCTTTTCCTTGATTCAGGGGTCTTGGGGGCTGGAGAATTGCTGTGGCTGACTCTGGTGTGAATCCTGTGGTGCCAGCCTGAGGAGCTGGGCACAGCTCTGTGGCTCAGCACAGGGCCAGGTGAGTGGTGCTGGCAATTAGTTGTCTCCTTAAAATATGGCAGTGCCCTGGAAATCACTCTCCTTTCAGTGCACTCAGCATATGTCTATGCTCTATATATTTTTAACGTGAATGTAAGTGTGTAGTGTGTGTATGTACACACATATTTCTATTTATGCACACACCTGAGTCTGTGTGTGTTTGGCTTTGAGGAACTTAGGTAGGTGTGTCATCATTGTACTTGGAGGATAATGATGAAGTTAATGCTCATGGGTCAGGCTCAAGGCTTGCAGGGTCAGTGGTTTCTGAGCTGAGGGACATCAGTGGTGACCCCTGAGCAGTGAAGAGGCTCCTGAAGCTCCGAGCTGGCCCATCACATGTGGTTGGTGCTGCAGAACCAAATTGCTGCCAAGCAACCACATCAAACCCCATCCCTTGGCTTCCAGTTGGTGGTTTGTGCATCTGTTGCCTCAGAGTAGAATCCCAGGATCATTAAGGGTTGGAAAAGACCTCTAAGATCACCCAGTGCAGCTGCTAACAGTAGACAAACTGCTTTGGGCTTGGTATTAACCCTGAGCTTGAGCTGGGGCTCTGGGCATGTTCCACGGAGCCTTCCAGGAGCTCAGGCAGCTCAGATCAGCTGCATCTCCCTCTCTCCTTCTATCTCTACAGAAAAACAGGAAACAGCACCAAATTAGCTCTGCTGCTGAGCCTCCCAAAAGCCACAACACGGCAACTGGAGGCACCACATTGGCTTTTTCCTGCCCTGCAGCAGCAGAGCGTTGGGCCAGCAACTGGATTTGGTGTCTCAGCCTGATGTTGTGGAGGAGAGCAAGGAGGGGAAAAAGTTAAGGGAGAGGTTTTAAGCTCAGGGCCTCCCTTTGGATTGTTATTATCCTTTTCCCATCCTGGAAAAAGAATCAAAAATAGCTCCAAACCTACTTTTCTGCAGGACTAAATTAGACTGAAGCGATGGCAGGGACAAAACTGTCCAGCTCGTGATGTTTTACGCCTCGTTGGGCAAGACAAAGTCATGTTGACTTTGAGAACTGAAGTGTTCTGGTGGGGCTGGGCTCCAGCCACAGCTCCAGAGGGTTCAGGGATGGGTTTCCACAGGGAGTGGAGCTGTGGCCATATCACACCTCCTGTGGCTTGGCACATCCCACGCAGTGACACGAGTGCTCCAACATCCCTGAAGTGCTTTTGGGTGGTTGTCGTGTGGCTCTGCCTTTGTCTGATTAAAGAAACCCAAGCAAACCTCAAAACCCAACGCAGCAAAATATGATAATTTGAGCTGGGACTGTTTCAGCCATTAATTTCAAGTGTGTTTTCTACATCAGCAGAGGAAAGGACATTCTTGTACCTGGGCCATCCGTGTTTGTGGGAATGATGGTGTGATGGTGTGAAGCCCAAATGGCTGAGGAATGAGATGAAGGAAGGGAGGAAGTCCAAATTTTCTGGGAATCTAGAAACTTGTGCAGAAGGAAAAGACGAAAAAATGGGTGACTCATTCTGGGAAGGTTTGTGAAAGACAATTATATACAACATTCTAGAAACACAAAGCCACTCTGTGCTGGTTTAGGAAGGAACAATTTGCCCCAGAAGGGCAAGGAATTTTTAGGGAACAGGGATGAAGCCTCCCCAGCTGCACACACCTCCATTGCTGTGCTCCAACTCATCTCCAGAGTGAAGAGGGTCCTGTTCAAATGCAATTGGCCTTTTAAATTGTAAATTTAAAGTGATTTTGGAAGGTAAAACATGGCAAACATAGAGGGATTAATCCTTTATTTTACCAAGAAGTTTCTCTCCATCACACTTCCATTTTTTCCCAGCCTACTGATTCCTTCAGCCCTGATTCTCCAGTGGCAAAATTCCCCTTATGCCTGTGATTTGACCCATTATTTGACTTGTTTGCTCTTGGCTGTTGTGCAAATAAACCTCTCTCCCAGCTGCCCTGTTTGGGGATGCCTCAGCTCAGAAGCTAACTCTGTATTGGTGATTTAAATATCACCTCAACGCTGCTATTTCTTGAAAGAAAAAAGAATTGCAGGCAGTGCAGGGGCAGGAGAAGTGTTTGTGCAGGGATGGACCTCAGTGTGGTGCTGGTTTGGGCCAGATGGGGCTGATGCAGCTTTAGGCTCTGATGGGACCTGCTGGTGAGGGTGGTCCCCAGTGCCAGCCCCTCTGCAGCAGGACCCTGAGCTCCCAGAGCAGGTGCCCCTGGATCCAGACAGGGACCAAACTCTGTCACCCGGGGCTGCCAACTTCTCCCACAGCTTTGGGCACAGTGACTGACACGGAGGGGAAGCCCTCAGGAGGACGAAATTCTTCTTTAGCGCCTGTCAATGAGCTTCTAATCCCTTCTCTCCCATAAAATCTCGGCTGCAGCTGCCCCTGTTTGTGCTTTTCCCTCCTCCCTGAGCATCTCTCTGTGTGGTTTGGGCCGAGCCCAGGCTGTGCCAGTGCCACACCTCTCAGCAGAGAACATGTAATTGCAAACTTGCTTTTTTCCTTTTTTTTTTTTCTTTCCCTTTTCCTCCCGTTTAACGTAAACCAAGCAGACACCCGTCACCGGCCTCAGCTCCGGCTCTGATGCAAACTTTTCCCACCTGGCCGGGCCGGGCCTTCGAAAATATAAATAAATACGAAAAGAAAAGGGGGAAAAAAAAAAAAAAGGAGGCCGTCAGCAGGGATATTTTTGCAGCCATGACACAGAGGAGTGTGACACACGCCGTGCTCTCAGTGGGTGGGTGCAGGGATGGTTCGTGTTGTTCTTGTCTCCAGGCCCAGCATTACGAGTGTCCCCGTTATTAGTGGTGTCTGATAGTGGCGTGTGACACAACCCCCCTGCTCCCATCCTGCCACGAGGGGCTGGAAGGGGGTGGAGGTGGTGATGGGGAGGCTTTGGTGGGTGGGTGTCCAGCTGCAGCCCCGTGCTGACGGGGCAGGGGTGGTTTTTTTGCCACGGAGCATCGTTGGGATGGGGGGGCTCCAAATGAGGGGCGTTTCGTTGCCTTGCTCGTACCTGTTTTGCTCAGGTTTGTCCATCTGAGCTGGCATTGCTGCAATTCCATCTTTCCATGTCCATCTGAGGGGTCCTGGCCCTCAGGTGGTGGTTCTGGAGACGGAGGGAGCAGGGACCACACGTGTGTGGGAGCCAGGGAGTGGGATGGAGGTGGCAGGGGCCGATGCTGGCCAAGGTCTGACAGGCTCGTGCATGAACTCGGGGTTTTATAGCCCTATAAAAGGCAACTGACAGCAGAGGTTCTGATTTTGGAGGCTCCAGCTGAGCTGGGAGGAGTCAGCCCCGTCTCCTGGCGCCGGAGCCGCGTCTGCCAGTGCTGAGCCGTGACGTTGGGATGGGAGAGCCAGGCTGGATATTCCCAGTGTGCCAGAGGGCAGGAGCCAGGCCCTCACCACGGCCACTGCCACAGCCCTGCCAGCAGCTCTGGGCTGCTGCTTCCCTGGCTCTCCCCTTGGACATGGGGCAGGGCGGGGAAGGGACTGCGAGCACCTCGCTCTGCAGGGAGGGCACATCTCCGCTTCCCCTCCCCTCCACCTCCCCTCCATCTCCCCTCCACCTCCCCTCCATCTCCTCTCCACCTCCCCTCCATCTCCCCTCCATCTCCCCTTCACCTCCCCTCCATCATCTCCCTTCCATCTCCCCTCCATCTCCCTTCCAGCTCCCCTCCAGCTCCCCTCCATCTCCCCTCCATCTCCCCTCTATCTCCCCTGCCAAGTTACACCAAGGAAGTTTGCTGGGGTGAAAGGTTTGATGTTGGACTCAGGGATGCTCCACCTTAACCAGACTTAGTTACAAGCTCAGAAACCAGGGAAGTGTCCTCCTCATCCCAAAGCAAAGGCAGTAAGGAGAAGATACAGACTTGGAAAAAACCTTTTAAAGAAGTTTATGTAAAAAAGGAGAAATTAACCCCTAGGAAATAAATGTTTGACTTGATGGGTTTGAAAACTGGAGGAAATTTGTCTTTTGAACCAATTCTATAGGAAAGATGGGGAAACTTACTGTAAAACCTTGGGATGTGGGATGTGCTGCCTCACTGCCTGTTACCTGTGGGGCAGCTCGGAGTCTCCAGCTCCGGCTGGATGCTGTGCCACCGGAAACCAGGGAAAGGAAGGGAAAAGCAAAGCCCTGAGCTCTCCCTTTCTCCCACTCAGGCTGCTCAGGAATGGCCCTGATCCCCCACCACGACCAATGGATCCTGGCTCTTTTTTTATGGAGACTCCCCACCGAGGCAGACGCCAGTTAAAAGGTTACTGCCCAGCTGTGAAATATGTAGACAGGGTAACAGCTCGATGGCGGGGTGACCTCATATCTCATATTTATTGACTAAATGTGGCTTGAACTAGTCACCACTAGTAAAATAAACCACAGCCCCGAGTAGTGCAGGAATATTCCATGGCAGACAGACTCCTAGTTCCTTGTCACACTCTTTCTTTCACTTGAAATTAAAAAAAAAAAAAAAAAAAAAGAGGCAAAAGCTTGTTACTAATCTCGTTTCTTTTACAAGGCAGGTCCTGTAGAAACCCTTTCAGTGCAGGTTTGCTTTTTCCTGTGAGGAGAGCTGGGAGTCTCTCAGTGGTTGCTCTGATAGAGAGGGAAGAATGAACCCTCTGGATTATTTTTTTGACAATATTCATCTCAAGAAGAAGCTTGATTGGACTGGGACAGACATGTTAGGCTTTAACAGAGAGATCTGGGGTCAGGAGGCTTTTCTGTGACTCCTTTGTCCAGGTCACACTTGTCCTTTCAGGGATGAGAAATAGCCATAAAATATCAGGAGACTGCCTTTGGTCCTGTCTGCCTGCAGAATTGATGTGGTACATTTAAAGTGATTAGTTTTTTACTTTTGTGGTGAATTAAACCCATTCAGCACTGGAGATGTTTTCCTGAGCATCTCCAGCTCACCCACCTGAAGGCAGGCACAGTGCCCAGCTGGGATGGGAGAGTTAGGAAAAGCCTGCCTTCAGCTCCAGGTGATATCTGCCTAGATCCTTACGTGGTGACACACTCAAAATCTGTGTCAAATGCTGCAATATTGGCTTTGGTAGCCCCGTGCCAGGTACAAGATTCAAGGATTGGGACAGGCTGCCCAGGGCAGTGGTGGAACCAACATCCCTGGAGGGATTTAAGAGATGTGTAGATGTGGCACTTGGGGATATGGTCTAGTGGTGGCCCTGGCAGTGCTGGGTCAATGGTTGGACTTGATCTTAAAGGTTTTTCCAGCTGAAATGGTTTGGTTTTCCAGCTTTGCTGTTGGGACAGTGGTCGTGCACCCTCAGCACAAAGAAAAGGGAGAAAACTGTAACTGGAACACTTGGAAGTAGTGAGGAGAGTTTGTGACTCTGGTGCTGTTCAGCCAGGAAGGAGAAATTCAGTTTGTCCCACCCCTGGCACCCCCATTTCTCTGGGTCTCTCTGTCCTGACTCAGCACGTGCCCTTTGCTCCAGCCCTGGCTGTGCTGAGCCAGCCTGGGCACACGCAGCATCGCCCTCTCCAGTCCCCCAAAATCACTGGCCAAGGGACCCATTGCTCACTGCCTCGTCACCCAAACACCTGGGGGGTGTTGTAAGCTGTCTGTGGTGGGGTTTATTAGCTCAGGGCAGTCTGGGGGCCGGGGCTGGTGGGTTCCCAGTGCCCTGGAGGGTCTGGGCTGGCCGAGTCGTGGGTGTTGCTGTAACCACTGCCCGGCGTCACCTCCGTGGGCAAACCCGTGAGGCAGAGTTTCCCTTTGGAGATTTACATGCACGTGGAGCGGGAGTGTTGGAAAAAGGAGGAACTTGGCACAGGGATGGGATACAGATGTTGCAGCTGTGAGCCCCGGGCTGGGAACAGGCTCGGAGCTGAGCAGCTCCGCGTGGCTGCACGGTCGGGTCGTGGTGCAGAAATCCCCTCCCTCGCCCACCAATTTCTCAGCTAAACTCATTAAAGAGGCTCAGAATTCCCAGCTGGAATGAGAATGGTTATTTGGAGGTTCCTGGGGACATGCAGAGGTGGTACCTAGGCTGGTCAAAAGTCTCCTTGGTCACGTCACCTGGGATCTTATGCTAATTGTTATCGTGGTTAATTTTTTTTCCAAGCTGAAGTATAGATGGATAATGAGGGGCAGAGAAAGGGGAGGGAATGGCCTTGTTAATGCTCTGTAGAGATAATGATCCCTGCTTCTGGCTGGGGGGAGCTTTGCCAACAACAGGAGCATCTTTCCCTGCTGAGATGACACCCATTGTTCCCTGGAAAACTGGGTTGTGGGACTGAAGTGTTCTCTTTCCTCTTTTCTTTGTGTTTCCTACTGTCTGTGCTAATATTTTGATAGGTGACCCAGGTTTGCAGACGTGGTTGTTGGGGTGGTTTTGTGCTGTTTGATTCCATCTGTGCCCTGGTTGTCCCAGTTTTTCAGCACCACAGCAGCCACCCCTGGGCTGGGGCAGCCAACAAGCACAGTTTGGGGCCGAAGCCATCGGGTTTCCTGGTTTCCACCTGAGCTCATAAATCACCCCAGAGCTGGATTAAAGCTTAGCTTGGATTCACTGGCAGCTCTGCTGTTTTCACTGAACCTTGCAGTGATTTGGATGGGAGCTGAAGATTTATGCATATTTGCAGAGCCCACGGTTCCAGGTCACAGCTTGGACTGAGGCATTACCAGGGAATCATTGCTTCCCCCGGCGTCTTTGGTGGCCTCAGCTGAAGCAAGAGCTTACTTGGAAAATGAGTCCAGTGCTTATCTCCCCTCTGAGCCTCCTCCTGAGTAGTGAGAGACTCGAGAAAAACAAGCCCAAAAATGCTGGTATCAACATTGCTCGGGAAAAATGGGATCTGTCCTCGTTCTTAACTTGGACAATGTCAGATGTAACAATGCTGGGAAGGGCACATGGGCAGATCATGAGGAGAAAACAAAAAGTGGGCTGAATACAGGTTTTATTTTGCTTTTCTGATCTCAAGACATGCAAACAGGAGTCATAGAAACCCCAGCTCTGCGTCCCTGACTGGGCTGAGATGATACCAATGCTTGGAGCGGGGTGATATCCCCCAAAACCTCCTGTCCCAGGGCAATCCCTGCCTCAGGAAAGATGACTTGGATCACCAGCTGGTTTCAGGTGAGACACCTCAGCCCTGGCTCCCTCGTGCCAGCCCCCAAACACATCCCCAAACACGTGTTCCCTCACCCCCTGATCCCCATCCCCAAACCTGCTCTGGAGGAACTGGGGCTGTAACAATGTGGCAGTAAAAAATAATGAAATGCCATCATAAAAAAAGATGTGGAAAAGCCATTATTTATTTATACCTTGGGAACTAGGAATAATACACCTGTTTCGTGGGGATGGCTGGCACAAAGCTGGCATTGCATAGTGGTACTTAATAATTTCTTACCATACTTTATAGGCTCTTTCCTGCAATTAATGCTAAATAAAATCAACATTTCTCCAACTAGCGTTTCTGGCTCTCATTAACTCCCTTCTTGCCATTCACCATCTCTTTCTCAATATCTTTTCTGCTTTGTATTTCTCTTCTAAACTTTTCTTTGCTCTTCCCTTCTCATAAGCTTTGGTCTGTGGCAGCTTCAGAGGAGCTGCTCTCTCACTGAATTGACTGAGATTTGGTGCAGGACCATCCCAAACCGTAGGGTTTGGCAGGGGCTGCTCCTCCAGGAGGTGGAACACAGGCACCCATCCAAGGTGCAGGATGAGCCCCAGAGCCCTGGCACGAGGATGGGAGGCAACACCCTCCCCTCAGGCTGATCCCACAGCTGGAAGGGCAGCAAAGCAGCTTGAACCACGAGAAAACCTCTGGAGGACCTGATGGGTGGCACGGGAGAGAAAGGCTGGAAGTTGAGCCTGTCATCCTCTCCACTGAATTGGAAGTAAATGTGTGAAGGAAAAGGGTATTGGTGGTGCTGGGAGGGGATTTCAGGACAAAACTGGTCCTGAGCTCTGCCCTGAATTAGTTGTCTTTCTCTTTGTTTAGGAAGGAGAAACTTCAAAGTCTCACAAGGACCAAGAGCCTCTCCTGCTTTTGCCCTCACTCCTCGAAATTCCAGCTGATTTCCAGTGATGTGATTTCAACACTTTCCCTGGTGTGACCTGGGGGATGGCACTGCCTGCAGCACCCCTGGCACAGGTAGGATGGACATTCTCAGGAAATACAAATCTTCTGAAGGGTCTATTTTGGGCTTTGTACATTTTAGTATAAAAAATATCAGGCAGAAAAATCTCATGCTGGAAATACCCCCAGTTCAGTTGATACTTTCTCTGTTACTTCACTTGATCAGGCCCCAAACAACACCCCACCCCAATTAATTCCCACCCCGAAAGGAAGAGGAAGAATTTTTGCTTCATTAATCCCTCCCTTCTGATTTTCAAATTGCAGATTTTCTGGCTTCAGTTTCCGTTCTTTTAAACAAACAAACAAACAAAAAAGCCCAACAAAACTCCTGGGTTTTCACACAGGAAGATATTTTGGATGAAATGCTCTCTCCCACTCCAAAAATCTCAAAATGCATGAATTTGTTCCTAACACCACTGAAATGACTTAATACATTTAATATTTATTTCAGTGGATAAAGTGAACTGGGAGAACAATAAAAAGGCAGGAATTTCCCTGTGCCAGTGAACCCCAGGAGAGAACCTGTCCTGGAACCTGGAAGGCAGGAGGGGATCAGCTCAGGGATGGTCACCAGAGCCCCACTCCAGCATCACCAGGGCACTCTGGGCTGGTGTGGGGAGCCCTCCCGAGCCTTTCAAGCCTCCCATCAGGAGGGTTTTCTCCTCTTTAATCAGGAGCAGTTGCACACACGGCTCAGATGGCAGCGTGGCTGTATCTGCCATCTCGCTCAGAGGAGGGGAGGGTGGGGGGAAATGGGACCCACATGTTATCAGCTGGTGGATGAAACACAGGGAGGATTATTGGGCAGGAAAGAGGAGCTGTGCCTGCTGCCGAGACCCATCTCCTCCCAGCCCAGCCTCCCTCCTCTCCCTCTCCCCTCCCCGCTCCAGCTCTGATGAAAAGCTCGGTGTCAGGGCTCCGGGATTTATGGGGGTGCTGTGAGCGAGGCCTGGCATCAGAGAATTGGAGCCACGTGTTGCTCCTGCAGGATGATCTCTGGGCAGGTTTCTGGGGCTCAGCAGAGCAGTGAAATCCTGAAATCCCCCCTTGGCTCTGGGGCTGGCTCGGGTCTTCCCCCACTCCCTCGTCCCGGACCTGCCGGCGGCTCCTCCCGCCTGGCTCCCATCACCCAGCCCAGTCCCTGGCAGCACCTCCAGGGCTTCTCCGGGGCTCCTGGGTGCTCCTTTTGGGTGCTCCATCCATCAGCAATGGCTCAGGAGCCCCATCCAGGCATCCCTGTGAGGGCAGATGAGCAGTGACTCCGTGACCCCAGGACGAGCCGTGCCAGGCTCACCCCGTGATCGAGTCCAGTGTTGGTCATTCCCATGCCAGCCCTTCCCCTTCCACTCAATGAAATGCTTTGTGTTTGTCCTGGCTGAGTTGTCTTTGAGAGTTTTTTCAGGCTCCAGCTCCAGTTGTTTGAAGATCAAACTGAACTGCCTGATTTTGGCATTACTATTTAGGAATTATCTTGCCTGGATCCCGCCCGAGTCTCTCCATCTCCAGCACGGGGCTGACACTAATTGCCCATTTGCAATGCATTTCCAGACACGTGGCTGGAAAGTGCTGCATGAAAAAAACAGGCATTGTTATTATGAAACCTTCAGGAACAAAATTAATAGATTCATATAACTCCATGGTCATTAAAACAAACCTTATGTGGATGGAAGAGACCAGAACTGCCCAAACCTTGAGCAAACCCAGATTTTCACAAGGAAGCACAAACTGGTTTTAATCAGCAGTGCCAAATAAGTTTTATTTTCTGAGGTTTCTTATTCCCCCATCTCCTTTCCAGTATTAGGAATTGCAGAGGAGCAAGTTGGCCTGAGGTGAAGAGGGGAACTTTGCCCATCTCCTGGTCTTATTATTTTAGAAAACAACAACAAAATGCTCTGCTTGGGCTGGTTGGGCTCAAGTTGCTTTCAGCTGCACAGGGGTCTCAGCCAGCCTTTCTGAGCGAGTTATCCTCTGGTTGGAGCACTATTTAATCAATAGGTTTGGGATAAATTGGTGAGAGAGGGTGGACCATCACCTCCTTGCCTTTGCTCCCTTTATTGAAGTCAAGCAGCAGTTTCCATTTTGCCTCCCCAGAGCTCCTCTGTTTGTTTGGGAGGCAGGAATAGGGTTCTGCTGAGAGGGTGCTGAGCTTGCTCATCCTGAGCTGTCCCAGTGAGTCAGGAGCCTGGAATGGTGGGGCTGTCACAGGGCAGGGAATGGGAACACCCTTGGAGGGAGCCCTGTGCTGTCACCTCCCCTCTGCCTGCACTGGGGATGTTCTCATGGCTTCTGAAGTGTCCTGGCTTTTGATGCCTTGATCCTAAAAAGGCCACATCCCTGCCTTTCACCAGCAGACTTTCATTAGGGTAACAATGTCTGTCTGTCTGTCTGTCCCTTTGCCTCTTTCCTCTATCCAGACTTTAGGCTCTCCATGGACCTTGCCACCCTGTGCCTGGGATGCTGGAATGTGGGGTCATCATTGATTACAATGGTTGTCCCTGTGCAAAGCTGACCCAGTGCTGGTCACTTGGCACCACAGACCCTCCATTTTCACATATCCCAGAGGACTTCAGCATCCAGGGCAAACAAGCTGTTGCAGAAGGTCATGTTGGCATCTAATGCTTGACACGAAGCTTGCAAGTCACTGATGGTGGGATCCATCGAGGGGAAGAGAAAGGAAACCTCCCTTCTCACTTCATCTTGCTTTCCTCACACCCAAATTGCTCATCTCTGGGGTGCAGAAGGTGGAAACTTCACCCCAAGGAGGAAAGGCTGGGAGAAAGTGTCCCAGCAATGAACACCCCTCCCGGTGAACCCCCAGTTTTTGGTCAAAGCTGTGCTCTCTGCTTGCAAGCTCATTTTTAAGGGCTAAATTTAGTGGCACGTCTTGCGATGACGCGCGCGGAGGAGGATTTTGGGATGTCACATGGATCAGTCTCATTCCTGCGTGGGAAACTTCCAGGCTCTGCTACTTTCACTGTCTGGAAGAAACGAGCACCTTCCTGCTGGTGCCATCAGCCCACGTGAGCAGCAGTCAGCCCTGGCAATGTGCCCGTCCAGGGGAGCTGGAGGAGAGCAAGGTTGTGTAACTCGCTGGCAAAGGTGTGTGTGTCTGTTTGCAATCCATTGTGTCCTGCTCACGGGTTTAGCTCCAGATCAGGGATGGGATTTAGTCACCCACCTCTCTGTAACTACTTTGGTATGGAGGTGTTTCATTATGTTTTGTCCTCAGCTAAGCTTGGTCCATCCTTTTGTGTTTGTCACTGGCCGAGACTGGGCACAAAGGTGTGCAGCAGTTTCAAGCAGCTGCCAGTTCCTGGTGTTGGTCAGATCTTCATGTTTTCAGCTCAGTTGGCTGATTTACAAGTGCTAAAGTTGGTGATCTTGCATTCAGATCTAACCCAGCCTGAGTTCATAAAAATGGCACAGTCACTGCACTGCCAACAAGTGCCTTCAAGAAGGAATGTCAGTGCTCTAAAACCTTCTAATGCTGTTTTTGTGCTGACAATGACTCATAAAAGCTGGAAACCTCCAGATTCTTTGACTAGGTGGGATGTCCCACTGATGCTTTGAGGGTCTCACACTTGGGTGAGACTTTGAGTCCCATCAGCCCAAGGGATGAGTGGGTGGGTGGAGTCTCTGTGGAAGGTGGTCTTATGGAATCATGGAATTGTTAAGGTTGGAAAAGACCTTTGAGATCATCAATTCCAGCTATCAAATGTTTTTCCAACCATTAAATGTTTTTGGCAACCTCACTTAACCCCTCTAATGCACATCAATTAAAACCTGAACATAACATACAACAACCAGGTAAGAGCATGAGCAAGACCCCAGTATCCTGGTTTTTGGGGCAGTTTTGTGGCCAGCTTTGGCAACCTGTTTAGTGGTGACCTGTGAAATGCTGAGGGCACCATAACAGCTCTCTGGGATTGTTTTTTTTAGGACATGAGGGTGACAAAGCCCCAGGATAACTGGATTTTCAGACTGTGTTCCCATGGTCTCACCTGTAGATGTTTCTCCATGTGAACTCATCATCAGTGCATCCCCAGAGACAATCCCTCAGGGCAGCTGGTGGCATCAGCCCCTTCTCCACTGCGTGTGTCACAAATCAAGTCCCCACAAGCCTCATCCAGCGTGACTCCAGCGTTACTCACCGTGTTTATTTTCCATCTGACTTTTGCTTTTTTTCCATTGCTGCACCTTCAGCAGCATAAATAGAAATGGATTTATTTTTTTTCTTGAAACTTTAGATTTTTCCTTTGTGAAGTGTCAGAAGAAAATTGCAGAGAGTTGAATGCATCTGGCAAAATCTTCACTTTAAAAAAAAAAAGAATCATTCAGTTTGGAAGGATGTTTCCAAGAGAATATGGGAAAATGGATTATCTGCTCCATTTGAAAAGGAATTGCCTCTAATTGACAAGATGCAGAGGGGAAACTGTTGCTCTTATTTAAACACAGCCCAAACCTGCAGCTCATAAGCTTATTGTTAATCTCAGGCTTGTGGTTCCTGCTCCTTTTCACTTTTCATTTCAAATCTATTTGGGTTATTTTTTTCCCCCCTTTTTTTGTCATGCCCAACTCCTTTTCTGTCTCAGGTAAGTGGTCAGCTTTTCAAAACTTGTGTCCTCTTGCATCCAGAATCTGTGTTGTTGCACCAAAATATCCCAGGATCATTTGGATATTTTGGAGGCTGCTGTTCAGGCACCTTCTCTGCAGTATCTGGTCCAGGTCACACAGGCTTTGGGGCTGCTGCAAGTGGAATTACCCATGATTCCAGGTCATGGAAGGTCTCTGATCCTACAGACAAAACACAGCATTTAGAAGGTGAGGAAGATGCCTCCAGTTAAGGTCTCAGAGGCGACCCCCCCCCCATATTTCCTTTTAATTGATTTTGGAAACTCTGCCTTCCCAAAAAAAGTCGAATCAAACCCAAGGTGCAGGTCGGTGTGAGGCAGAGCAGGGTGTTAAACAGGCAACCCACGTCAGCAAGGAGCTGGCTCCCAGTCAGCATCCACCTGGAATCCCTGGGGGCAAGGAAGGAGGCTCGGGAACGTGTTGGGACAAACAGAGCGGAGCCATCCCGGAGAGGAGCTGCCACCCAACCAGGGAGCCGGGAGAGCGCCTCTGGAGCCACCCAAACCTCTCCTGGTTGATCCCTTCCCACCAGGGGCAGGATGAAAATGTTCATGCCAAGAAATCTTCCCTCACCCCCCTCACCCCAGCAGGTTTGTTATCCTAATTGACTCACGGTGCTGAATTAACCTGCTTGGAAAGGTGATTGGCACCAGGAGTTTCCCACTGTGTGACAGACTTTATAATAAAGAATTGGAGAAGTCATGAATAGCAGCAGTATTAGATCACTGGTGCTCATGAACTCACCTTGTTTAGGGAATGGTGTGGAAAAGAGGGTTTTCTCTTTGATGGTGCATCCTTAGAAACCGTGTCTGTGTTACTCTTTTGCCACAATTATTGTTTATAAGAACTTCTGCTTCGTCAAAAAAAGAGAAAAACCCCCCAATTATAATAAATCCACTTCAGTGTTTTCCATAAGCTCCTAGCCAAGTTGGCCAAGAACTAAGGGAAGGAGCAGGGAAAAAAAAGGTATATATTGTATACTCACTTAAAACTTGGCTAGAAATGACCTTTTATTGTCTTTTTTTTTCTTTTTTTCCATGCCCAACTTGGCTCCTCGAGCCAAACTCACTGCCAGCTTTCTATGGTGTGTTATTTTCCTATGTGTTAAAAAACATTTAAAAAGCTGCCCCACACGGGTTCTACAATTTTTTGCACGGGCAGGGGTGGAGAAGCCTGGCTTTGAGAGTGTGGCCAATGAAAATTCCCGTGATAAAACCTGGATATTTATTGTCTTTTTTTTTTTTTTTTTTTTTTTTTTTGTGGCTCTTTTTATTCCCCCCCCTCCTGCTCCTCGTGCAGCCCAACATGGCAGGGTCTCCAAATGGGCTGTGCTGACAAATGCAGCTGGAGACAGCCATGTGATGTTAACATAAACCTCCTCTGGCAGCTTGGAGAGGCACCAGGAAACCTCCGGAGTGTTTCCCGCCGCTCCCGGCTCCGCTCGGTGCCACTCGGCCCCTGGGCCCGCGGGCTGGGTCACCACAACATGTGTCCTCTTGTGTCTGAGCACATCCCTGACTTTTCATACAGGGAAAAAAAAAAACCAACCAAACCCAAACCAAACGATTCTGGGTTCTGAAAACCAACCCCCCAGAGGAGTTCCTGCCATTCCGGCTCATCCATGAGCACCCGGCTGCGGAGTCACGGCAGAACAAAATCTGCAGCAATCTCTACAGCTGAAGGGTATTTTCTCTTGGAATCCCTCATTAAAAGCACCGCTTTGGGACAAATATAACGACCAAAGTCTCAAGCATATTCTTATTTGGGATCATTTCATCTTAGAAAGGAAGGAAAGTGATTTAAAGCTTTGATACAATTCTCCTTGTGGTCGTGCACTTTAGGTTTGTGTTTCGCTGAATTTACTTCAGAGACATGTTTCACTTTTTTTCTTTTTCAATTTTTTTTTTTTTTTGATATTTAATTTCATTTTTGGTTTTTATGCAGCCCCACAATGTTGTTTTTGTGGTGAGCTGCCATGGTGTTACCAGTGCATCTGAACCACTGCAGGCAGGAAGGCAGCCACTTGAAAGCAACAAAGAGGGCAAGTCTGCCCCAGCTTTTATTTCCTGTATGCATTTTGCCCTCTCTAAAGTTATACAAAGGGTAAATCTCTCAGATCTCCTGATCCTGCAGCTGCTTATAAGTACATTTAATTTTATGATGCAGCAGCACAAGCTGAATGCAGCTATAACACAGAAGTACAAGCTCTAACTTTTGAATGTCATTTAGAAATCCAGCGATGGAAAAGGAAATAAAAGTGATATTTCTGTGTGTTGTGCAGTTTTGGGGGTTTCCAGGTCTCTCAGCTCAGACTCCCCAGGTTCCTCAATGATTCCAGAGAGCAGATGGACAGTTGGGCTCAATGACTCTTGTGGGTCCCTTCCAGCTCAGGATATTTTAAGATTCTGAGTCTCACCTTGCCTGGCAGTGAAAGGAACTCAACAGAAGCTCTTCCCTGTGGATCAGCCCTTACCTTCCCCCTGCTCAGAGACTGCAGAAAGCCAGAATCAATCAGCTAACTGAAGGATTTATATTGGAACTGGATCCCCATGGATCAGAACTGGAATAACACCTCCATCCCTGCCCGAATCTTCCCGGCCTGACCTTTCACAATCTCCCTTTCCTGACCAACGACTCCAAAGAAAATAGAGCTGCTCGTTGGCATTTAATGGAAACCTGCACAAAACTTGTCAAAATACCCCCCCCACCCCTGTCAGCTGCCTGGGACAAGACCCCTACAGTAGTTTCCAGAACCCCCGTGCAATTACTTACATTTTAAATTATCTTTAATTGTCGCATGTGAGCCGCAGAAACATTTTTCCCCCACTCTCAGGCAAGACCTCGCTATTAAGAGTCACCCCATAATTGCAGGTTTAATGGGGGGCTGTGGCAGGTCAGGCCTGAGGGTGAGCCCAGGGCACAGCGAGGCGAGGGCGGCTGCAGGGCCCGGGGACTGGGGGTGACACATCACCATGGGCCCATCAATTACCTGGGGGCAGCTGGGAGTGTAAACTTTTTAGCCAATCTAATTACCCTGCCAGATGTTTTAATCCAATCTCCTCGCCCCTCCCCTGCCAGCAAACGCTGCATTGTCTGAGCTCCCGGGATTAAAAAAGTCGCTTTTTAATTTTTTAACCAAGAGGGAACTTCTTGAGGTTTTGTGGTGGGTGGTTTTTTTTTGGTTTTTTTTTTTTTTTTTGCAGGAATTGAGCATCCTTTCTGAGAGATTGTTCAGGTTCATGGTGGTGGGATTGCACTGAATGAGAATGAAGCAGGGAAGGTGTCACGGAGGGTGCAAGACTGGCGGGGAGGAGCCGAGCTGGTGTCAGTGTGCTCAGGAGCTGAGTGACAACTGTTACCCCGGCGAGGCTCAGCCCAGGCAGGCCCTGGCAAGAGCATTAGAGATGCTGCACCAGATTTTCCCAGGCTGTTTGCAAGCTGACCCAATGTTCCTGCCGACACAAACCCTAAAAGCTGAGCCCGACTCGCTCACAGATTGGGGTCAGATGTGAGCGAGAAGGAAAACGCCTGTGTGAGAGATGTCTGTGCTTGCAGGAGGGGGGGAAATGCTGAATTCACTGTGCATTCAGATGCAGGATATTACCTTGCACAAGTGTGGAGCAGGGAAGGAACCTGGCAGCACTGGGAGCATTTTCTCTGCGCTCAGTAAACTCTGGTCTGGGGTCGGTGGGAAATCTGGCTGTGCACGTGCAACACGTTGAGTGCAGTGCCTGGAAAAACCCCCATCTTTGACAACTTAAACCCCTGACATGATCAAAACCACAGCCCAGACCGGAGGAGCCTCAAACTGTTCTTTGTTAAAAACTCCAGCTGAACAATTTGATGGCTTTTATTTTCAACAACTTATCACTTGGAGGGTTGCTTTTCTTCCCTCCTCGCCCCGTCCCACTCCCAGGTGAGAGAACACTCAGCCTTCACCAGGCAAACACTCCCGGGGTGGAACATGCCAAGCAAACACCGAAACAAGGCTGTTTGTAAAGCCTTCAACACCTTGGGCCGTGGAGAGGAGCCCAAGTTTCCACGTAAGGGCCCGGACGGACGAGGATGACGTGAAACACATGGAAAATATGGAAAATGTGGAATAAGTAATAAAATTATAAATAAAACAAATACAATAAAACGGGAAGGCAGTTTTACTCGTAATGATTTGTGTTCCTAGTAACCCAAGCCTCCCTTACCTTTGGAAAATTGCATGTTTTTCCAGGGGGAGCCGAGGGCAGGTCCCGGCCCTGCCGGGTGTGCGGTGGGTTGGCTCTGGCAGAGCTGGAGCCCTCCCAGCCCCGCTGCAGCCCTGCTCTGACAGTGACTTGCACCAGGAGGGCAGGAAAAATCACCTCATCAGCCACTGCTTAGTGCTGGGCAGGAATTTGGGCCAGGAATTAATCTTGGCTTGCTCTGGGTGGAGAGATTTGCCTGGCAGAGTGACCCCGATAAGTTTTCCCCCTTTTTCCTTTTTTTCTTCTTTTTCTTTTCTTTTCTTTTTTTCTTTTCTTTATTCTTTTCTTTTCTTTTCTTTTCTTTTCTTTTCTTTTCTTTTCTTTTCTTTTCTTTTCTTTTCTTTTCTTTTCTTTTCTTTTCTTTTCTTTTCTTTTCTTTTCTTTTCTTTTCTTTTCTTTATTATTTTCTTTATTTTTCTCTTTTTTCTTTTCTTTATTATTTTCTCTTTTTTCTTTTCTTTATTATTTTCTTTATTCTTTATTTTTCTTATTATTTACTTTATTCTTTTTCTTTTCTTTATTATTTTCTTTATTTTTCTCTTTTTTCTTTTCTTTATTATTTTCTCTTTTTTCTTTTCTTTATTATTTTCTTTATTCTTTATTTTTCTTATTATTTACTTTATTCTTTTTCTTTTCTTTATTATTTTCTTTATTTTTTTCTCTTTTCTTTATTTTTTTCTCTTTTTTCTTTATTATTTTCTTTATTCTTTTCTCTTTTTTCTTTTCTTTATTATTTTCTCTTTTTTCTTTTCTTTATTATTTTCTTTATTCTTTTTTCTTTTCTTTATTATTTTCTTTATTATTTTCTGTTTTTTCTTTCCTTTATTATTTTCTTTATTTTTTCTCTTTTTTCTTTTCTTTATTATTTTCTTTATTCTTTTCTCTTTCCTTTCCTTTTCTTTATTATTTTCTTTATTATTTTCTCTTTTTTCTTTTCTTTATTATTTTCTTTATTCTTTTCTCTTTTTCTCTTTTCTTTATTCTTTATTCTGTTTTTTCTTTTCTTTATTCTTTTTTCTTTTCTTTATTATTTTCTTTATTTTTTTCTTTTCATTATTATTTTCTTTATTTTTTCTCTTTTTTCTTTTCTTTATTATTTTCTTTATTATTTTATCTTTTTTCTTTTCTTTATTATTTTCTTTATTCTTTTCTGTTTTTTCTTTTCTTTATTATTTTCTTTATTCTTTTCTCTTTTCTTTATTATTTTCTTTATGCTTTTCTCTTTTTTTTATTTTTTCTTTATTATTTTCTTTTTTCTTTATTATTTTCTCTATTCTTTTTATTATTTTCTTTATTCTTTTTTCTTTTCTTTATTATTTTCTTTATTCTTTTCTCTTTTCTTTATTATTTTCTTTATTCTTTTTTCTTTTCTTTATTATTTTCTTTATGCTTTTCTCTTTTCTTTATTATTTTCTTTATTCTTTTCTCTATTCTTTTTATTATTTTCTTTATTCTTTTTTCTTTTCTTTATTATTTTCTTTATTCTTTTCTCTTTTCTCTTTTTTTATTATTTTCTTTATTTTTCTCTTTTTTTCTTTTCTTTATTATTTTCTTTATTCTTTTTTCTTTTCTTTATTCTTTTCTTTATTATTTTCTTTTTTCTTTTCTTTATTATTTTCTTTATTCTTTTCTCTTTTCTCTTTTTTTTATTATTTTCTTTATTTTTCTCTTTTTTTCTTTTCTTTATTATTTTCTTTATTCTTTTTTCTTTTCTTTATTCTTTTCTTTATTATTTTCTTTTTTCTTTTCTTTATTATTTTCTTTATTCTTTTCTCTTTTTTCTGTTCTTTATTATTTTCTTTATTCTTTTCTCTTTTTTCTTTTCTTTTTTCTTTTCTTTATTCTTTTCTCTATTTTTCTTATTATTTTCTTTATTCTTTTTTCTTTTCTTTATTATTTTCTTTATTTTTTCTCTTTTTTCTTTTCTTTATTATTTTCTTTATTCTTTTCTCTCTTCTTTATTATTTTCTTTATTTTTTCTCTTTTTTCTTTTCTTTATTTTTTTCTTTATTCTTTTCTCTTTTCTTTTCTTTATTATTTTCTTTATTCTTTTTTCTGCTCTTTATTATTTTCTTTATTCTTTCTCTTTTTTTCTTTTCTTTATTTTTTCTTTATTCTTTTCTCTTTTCTTTTCTTTATTATTTTCTTTATTCTTTTCTCTTTTCTTTATTATTTTCTTTATTCTTTTCTCTTTTCTTTTCTTTTCTTTATTTTTTTCTTTATTCTTTTCTCTTTTCTTTTCTTTATTATTTTCTTGATTTTTTTCTCTTTTCTTTTCTGGGATGACAAATTCCTGCTGCTGTTATTCCCAGCCATCCCTGCCTTTTCTGCTCCATTAACTCTGTGACTGGCCCAAACATCTTCCCTAGGAAGGCTCTCCAGCCTCCCAGAGCCTCCCAGTGCTCTGGAGTGCTTCTATTTGCCTAAAAAGGGCCGTTTTGTACAATTTGGAATTCACAAAAGGGGGATTATGGATGTGTCTGTGTTTGGTTCATCATCACTAGGGAGGGACGGTGCCTTCGTGGGGAGCTGAAGGGGGGAGGAGCAGGGCTGGGATGAGACACTGCCTTCCCTGGGCAGGGTGCTTCATGGCACCGAGCTGCTGCAGCCCCTGGCTCCTTGAATTCCCCAAAAAACCCAAACCCACAAAAGCCAGAGCGAGACAGCACAGCCAGCTCACAAACAGAATGGAACCAGCACTTTTCCAAGGGAGAGGGAGGTGTGGCTGAGCACAACAGAGAATTCGGGTTGTCACCGAGTCACCCCCGGCAGGGAACCATGGAATGGGCTGGAAGGGACATTAAATTCATCTCATTCCAGCCCCTTCCACGGGCACAGGCACCTTCCACCAGCCCAGGCTGCTCCAAGCCCTGTCCAGCCTGGCTTTGAACACTCAAGGAATGAGAGAGACATCAGAGAGTCCCCACACAAACCCAAAGGCGTTGGATTCTCCCTCTGCCCTTCGGGACACTCAAGCCGCCTTTATTTATGCACTTGGTGATTCCCAGATTATTTCCAGGCCCCTGGAGGGTAGAAAGTCTTTTCCCTCCTCTGGCCCTGAGTCCATTCCAACAGCTGTAACTATTTCATTTTTAATTTACTCTGTACAACTTGTCTCTGCTTAATCCATCAGGACAAGCCTGAGGGTTTCTGACCCATAAATCCAGAGTGAGGAGTGTGGTGGGGTTTGATCGGGGCAAGGAAAAGAGGGGGGAAAATAAAGGAAAAAAAAAAAGCAATGGATTTTGAAGAATTGTCTCTAAATCACAGCCAAATGTGGTTTTTTTTTTTTTTCTTAGGTTATTGCACAGTGCAGAACTGGACCCAACCTGGTCTTACCTCAGTGAGGCAAGAGCTTTGCTTTTGTCATGGTGACAGACTCTGCCACCTTCACTTATTTAACAACTCAAACCTCCTGCACTTGGCTGGATTTGACCCAAACTCTATCTTTTCCTGCTAATTGGGCAGAACTCTTTCTTTCCCCCCAAATCAGGCCAGACTGAGCCATTTCTCTGCTTTGTTTTTCCCCCTCACATGACAATTTCCCCCAGTGTGAACAGAGACACTGCAACGAATAAATCGATGCCAAGAGAGAACATTTCTTGTTGGGGAATTTTTCTGCCTTGAAAAAAAAAAAAACCCAAACCAAAAAAACCCCCCCCACAAACCTTCTTCACAAGCCACCGTCTGCACTTCTCACTCGAATTGTTTGACTGCAGCCTGGGTAACAATGAATCAGTTTACTGGGCAAGACAAGAGGGATTTTTGGAGAATTACATGTAGATATAGGAGCACTATAGGAAAGGTTCTAATTATAACTATTAGCTGGGAGAATAAAGGGACACAGTATTCCAGGCTCTGCCGGTGGTTGGAGTTATGCAATGCTTTCTGTGCTTTAAAATGTGTGGCAAACGAGGGGATTTTTTAAAGGAAGGATTATTTTTATTTTATTAAAATCGCCCTGGACATTGTTCTGCTTTGGGTGATTGGCTTTGCCTCTTTCCTGACACTTTCTGTGCAGAGCAGACGGGGGAAGAGGATTTTGTGAGATGTGCCTGAGGGGCACTTTAAATAATAATAATAATAATAATAATAATAATAATAATAATAATAATAATAATAATAATAATAATAATAATAATAATAATAATAATAATAATAATAACAACAACAACAATAACAATAACAATAACAATAATAACAATAACAATAATATAACAATAACAATACTATATTAACAATAATAAAAATAATAATTATACTATATTAACAATAATAAAAATAATAACAATAATAACAACAATAATAATACTCATCATCGTCATCATCCTCTGATGTGCAGACTCTGCTTTATTCCTGTTTCCTCCTGTAAGTCTCTGAGATCAAATTGGTGGTGATTATCCCAGGATTAGGGATTAGCATGGTGGTTTAGCTGCTTGTCAAAACCTTAAAATAATAGATTAAAAATAATACATGGATTAAAATAATTCAATTTTCTCATCAACAACGAAGCAGATGATTTTAAAGCCCTTGTAACCCCTAATGAAAAATGTTATAATTATATTTTTATATTATAATAGAATCATGGAATGGTTTGGGTGGGAAGGGACCTTGAAGCTCATCCAGTGCCACCCCCTGCCATGGGCAGGGACAACTTCCACCAGCCCAGGTTGCTCCAAGCCCTGTCCAACCTGGCCTTGGACACTTCCAGGGATGGGAACTCCACAGCCTCTCTGGGCAACAAATATATAATATAATTATATCAATTATAATATTATACAATTAATTCTATCATGTCAATGTATGTTGTTATGTCATATTATATCACATCTAGAGGAATTCCAATAGTGCCAAGACTGAAGAAGGAACTGATCCAGAACTGCTTTTTCCTTTGGTGCTGTGGCAAAGAAGGAATGTTTTTTTGGTTAAAAAGTCCCATCCTTAGGCAGTTCCTTTGCCTTGCAGCCTGTCTGTGGGGAGAGCTCCTGCCCAGCTGCTCCTGCCTGGGAATGGAGACCAGGACCCCTGGATTATGTTACTGGTGCTGCCACAGTTCAGGGCTGACAGCCCCAGGCTGGGAGGGCTCCTTGTCAGGGCCTCCCTCGCTGCCCAAGAGGTTTTTCCAAGGCTTTAGAACAAGCAGAGGCCAAAGAGGCTTTATCAGATGACAACAAAATTCAGAGGGATGAGCTGGTGGTGGAGATAAGCTCCTGCCTGCTGTGGGTGTTGTCACCCATGGATGACTACCCCGCTGGAACGAGCACCTCATGGGCACCCGGGAGAGAAAAGGGTGTTTTGTGCCAGAGAGGAACCAGGGACACCCAGGAGTCCTCAGAGCCACCCCAGTGGCCCAGGGGCTGTTTGGTGAGCTGATTCACAGCTTGGAAGAAGGTCCCAAACCACAAATCCTGCAGTGAACCGTGGCACCAGGTCACTTACTCAGACTCCTTGCAGGAATCAGGCTTTTTGTCCATTATTCTATTTATTACCAGACAGGAAAATAATAACTCCTTCAGCTGAGCCTCCTCGACCACAGCCGGTCAGTTCAGTCCATGGCATGGACACTCTCCCAGGCTCCTTCTGCCTCCCAGCTTTCCCTGGGAACAACTTCTCCTGTCTTTACCCAGCTGGGACACTCCTTCCCATCCTGGCAGACAACGCCCTGGGTGCAATTCCTTGCTTTATAAGCAGGGAACATCCTGGGGGACGATGCTCAGAGCCCCAGCTGGTGCAAAACGTGCCTGTTTGCAGCAGTTCAGGGGTTGGGAGGCACCAGGTGGCTCCTGTGACTTCCCCCCGAGCTGCAGAGGCTCTTTGAGGACATTGGCCCTTGTTTGCAGAGCCTTTCCTGGCAAAAGGGTGCCTGGAACCCCTCGCAGGGCTGAACAATCTGCTGCTCCACCGACGTGAGCAGGAGGGGCGGGAGGACCAGGCTGTCACAAAGCTCAGCACACACCCCAGGCCACACAGGTGACTAAATGCAGAGCAGGACTAAATGTAAAGCCAGGTGATGGCCCTCAGGGTGCCAGTCTCAGGCAGGTTTCTGGTGTGTGGCCACGAGAAGAGCCCAGCCTGCCCTTCACTGAGGGCCGCTTGTCTGGGGGAGCGCGTTGTCCTGCCAAGAGTTAATCTCCCAGGTACAAAGTTGGCATTCAGGAAGGCTGGAGGATCACTGGGCTGCAAAATCTCCATAAAAAAATTATTTAAAAAAAAGAAAAAAAAAAAAGAGAGAGAGAAGGGTGAGAAGCTTTGGTGGAGGAGGGAGTGGGTATTTCGGGCAGACCACAGAGGCAGATTGTGGGGTGGCTGCACACGGTGGGCTGGGGGCTCCAGCTGCACTTCAGCCCATCCCCAGCCCCGAGAAAACCACTAATGCTCAAGTATTTAAAAAAAAAAAAAGGCAGCCCGTGTTCCACTGCTGCACGAATTTCCTCTCGAGTCGCTAATTACGAACTCCCCAGAACCAAGAAAATGCATTTATGGCCTTAAAACGTGTCACGACTTTGAATCGAGCTACAGAAAGTCCAGGCTACGGTTTTATTTCTCTTCCCAGCTCTCGTGTTTGCTCATTAATTAGTGCTAGTTTCGGGAGATTAGATGACTTTTTAACATTTCCCGTGTAAAAAAAAAGGATATAAAATGAGTTTTTTGTTTTTTCCCTTTGCAAATGGAAAAGGAAAAGCAAAAAGCCCTTCTTTTTTTTTTTTTTTTTTCACTCAGACGCAGCTATTTTTTAATTTTCTTTTGAAAAATGTTGCCAGTACCCAGAAGTGTCAAATTCTAACACGCAGGGGGAATAATGTTGTTTTTTAGCTGGTAATAGTCTGTGTTTTTGTGGCTGACTATTGGGAAATTTTTAACATTTTTCTTCATCCTGTATTTGCAGGAGATGAGATGACTTTTTAATGTTCCAGGGCAGAAAACCCGTAAAGAAAGTGCATCTTCTTCTCAATAATTCTGAGGACATCTTTTACTTAGAAAGCAAAAGTAGTTACATAATTGTGACATTTTGTGTGTATTTCTCTAGGATTATGGAAGGGTTTGGGTTGGGAGGGACCTTAAAGCTCATCTTTTCCATCCCCTGCCCTGGGCAGGGACATCTTCCACTAGCCCAGGTTGCTCCAAGCCCCATCCAACCTGGCCTTGGACATTTCCAGGGATGGGTAAAACCACCTTCATTTAATAACCAAAAAACTGAAAATACACATTTTTTGCAGGGAATTCAACTCCTTTCACACTTTGCTCAGGATTTTCATGGTGTCTTACCTATGCCTGGGACTTAATGGTGTGTGAGGGGGAAGAGCATCCCCGTGGCAGCCTGCCCCTGCCCCTGTTCCATCCCCTGCACCTGCTATTCCTGGGAATTTTTTGCAGTGTTGGGGCTTTTAGGAAGAGCCTTGGCTTTGTTGGAGGTTTCAACATTGCTCAGCTGAACTCTCCCATATTGGTCCCTGCACCTTCCTACGGAGCTGGAAAACAACCTGGGAATTGGGAATAGCTCAGGGCAGAGCCTTGAGGCAGCTGCTCTTTGGGGAAGGTGCTGTGGGAGGTGTGCCTCACCTCTGGAATGGGGGCACATCCCAAAGATGGGGCTGGACCCCGGGAGCGTCGTGTGGGCACCGGAACAGCGACCTGGCTGCTCCTCTCGGGGCACTTAGAGCCCTGCTGTGCCACTGGGAATGCTGTCCTGGAACACTGTCAGGAGTGCCATCCAGCCATTGCACCCAGCAATTCCAGCTGTAGCTGTGGCCCAGGGGAAGGAGCCCATCAGCTCCTGGAGCTTCTGCTGCTCCGAGTGTGGAGCCGTGGGGGCAGCGCGAGCTCCGCTCTCCCTTTGGCAGCTTCACTCCCAGACCACACGGCTCTGACTCCGTGCAACCAGGAATTCCCACTGAATTCCTAGAGCTCCCGGGCTCCTGTGCCAGTGCTTTCCACCCACACTGCAGTGTCTCACCCTGAGCTGAGGTTTTGGGGCTGATTCTGCTTATTCCTCACCCAGGAAAGCTCAGTGAGTGCCCCGAGGTTTGTGCTGGGAGAGGACAATGAACCCGGGCAGTGATGGGAGCCAGACGCAGCCCCGGGAGCCAGGGATGCTCTTCCCAAGGGCTGCTGCTGCTCCTGCCTGGAGCAGCAAGACCTGGATGCTGATGGCACTGCCCTTGTTCCCAGGGCTCATCTCCCTGAGCATCCCCAGCCTGGGAGGTGCCAAATCACAGCCAGGGGGCTCAGAGGGGCTGAAGGAGCTGCAGGTCCTGAACTTCCAACAGGATTTCATCCCTTGCTTTCAGATCCCTGGATAATCCTATCCAAACTGAGAGCACCACCCTGGGACATCAGCACTTCCATTGCCCCCTCCAGCTCCTTCCCAGGCTGCTGCAGCTTTGTCCTGCTGCTCTGTGACATCTCCCAGCCTTTGCTCACTAAAGACACAAGTCCAGGCCTATTCCCTGATCCCACCATGCCAATGAAACCAACCTCTCTGGGCACTTTCCTTCTGGGAGTAAACTGTCATTTTTCACCACATAAAATTTTATAAGTTTCAAGCGAATGGAAAATGGATTTTATTATTTTATTTTACTTTTTTAATATTTTCTTTCTTTTTTTCCCCCCCTTTTTTTTTTTTTTTTTTTTTTCTCCCTGAATGTTTTATGGCTGCAAAAACAGAATTTGTGGTTTGAACTGTTAAGGTTTGATGCAGAGGGCTATGGAACCTTTTATGTAACCCGCTGGCCTGAATAATTATCAAAATATTTTGCTTTCCACTCTTTCTAAGCCTCTGCATCAGAAAAAAAAAAAAAATCAAATCGTGTGTGCAACCTTTTGACCACAAAATAATAATACTAAGAAAGTCCCCCTTCAGAAGCTGGGGATGCTGCTGCTCCATCCCTGCATGGGGAGAGGGGACCAGGGGGAGCCAGCTGGGGTTGTGGGAAGGGACCTCACCTGGAGAAGGACTTCCAGCAAAGCAGCTGATTCCAGAGGGTGAGGGAACAGCTTGGGATGAGCTCAGCTGGAGAGATGATGCTGCTGCTGTCGGGGACAATCCCACACAATCCACCTCTCTGGAACCTCAGGGCTGCTCCATCTCCTCTGCCCTGTTATAATTTATATTATTGATTCAATTTACATTTCATAAATGTGTATTGCACTATGGATTTTGTGGCTGTCATTGCCATCAGCCCCACAGGGTGTTTCAGATCCACCCCTCAGGGTGTGCTCAAAGCCAACACCTGCAGGGACAGGTGGGGTTTGTGCTCCCCCCCGTCAGCCATGGGGCCAGATCCCCAAATCCAGGGGATAATGTTTGCAATGGAATTAACCCAGATCCATGGGGAGGACGTGGTCCAACACGATGCCCTTCCTGCCCTGCTCCTTGTGCCGAGCTCCCAGACCCACAGGGAACTGGGAACGTTCCTCCAGTGGCCAAAGCACGAAGTGCGAACAAGTCCCCCATCCCAGGGTTTGGCTGGGAGTTCATTCCCAGAATTATTAAAGTCCCTAAAGAAAAGGCATTGTGCTTCCACTGCTCCCTGCAGCTCTGCCTTTGCCTGGTTTACATTTCCTCCTGCTTCCATATGTTTAAATATAGAATTTTAATGTTTAAACATAGAATTGTAAAGGATTTTAGAGTGCAAGCACATGCTATGTATTCTTGCCTGGCAAGTAGGGAATTACTGTTTCCAATCTGAGCCATTAGTTAAATTTAAATGAAATCTTAGGGGTTTGATCACTATAATGCTTTTATTACATCTTTCCTGTATTTTTTTCCTTCCAGTTTCTTCAGACCTGCCAGCTTTTAGGCAACAAATACTGAGCGAAAACCCCAAAGAAATATTAAAATTCATTTTTTAAAGTAAAACCAGAAAACAAGGATAAAGACCTTATTCCTGATCAGCTTACAGAGATAGGGAATTCGCTTTTCCTGAAAACCACGGATGCCAAAGGAAGTTTTAAAAACTCTGCCTGGGTTTAATTTCTCCTGATGCAGCTTCAACCAGAAAAAATAAAGGATGCTCTGACTACCCTGGAAGGGATGTCCCAGTGGAGGTCTGTGTTGGCAGCAGGATCATTCTCCACCTCAGCACAGCTCGTGGGCTGCAACCTCCTACCAGCAACATCCAGGACAAGAAAAAACCAGGAATGGTTTAGTCATCATTGGTTTTCCTTTGGGACAAGGGAAATGGGCTGGGGGACCTCCCAGGGTCACCCCCCATCCTACAGGTCAGGATTTTTGTGCTCCCTGCATCCTCTCATCCCAGTCACTGCCCCAAGGGCAGGGAAACATCTCCTTTGGCTTGTGAGAGACAGAGACACACCCACAGAAGGTCTCTGAGTCTGGAATGAGACGTCCCTGCTTCCAGCCAGGATTTACCTGCTCCATCTGCTCTCCCACCTGTGCAGAATTCCCTGGAGTTTGTTTGGAGGTGGGAAGCACCCCCAGGGAAAGCAGCTCCTCGGTTCCTGTGGAGCAGGGAGAGGTGGGCTGAGGACAACCAGGAGCACAGAGCTCATGGAAAGCTTTCCCACGTGTTGAGCAGGTGTTTGCTCCACATCCAGGGATTTCTCCTGTGGCATTCCTGGCTCTCCCTTTCCTCCTGGTCCCACAGATTCTGCCAAGAGGCACCTTCCAGAGCAACCTTCCCCAGCCCCTCAGACCACCCTCCCTTTCCATGTGCTGGGGGGATTTGTGGGGGGCTGCCCTCAGTGTGTCCCACCTGGAGCAGCATGGGAAGAGAACAACTTTTCCCCTGTGTAAATCAGTGCAATTTGGTCAAATCCTTGGGAATGCAGCAGCTGGGATGAGGAGACACCTCAAGCCTGGACTCCAATCTCGCAGCCAGGGTCGGACCTTGGTCCTCCTTCCCAGCACTAATTAGGCAGGGATGTTAAGGAAAGGTGTGTGGGGGGGAGAGAACTGGGAATTTGTCACTGATCTCATTCTTGTGAGGACCCAGAGCAGGACAAGGATGGACAGAAATCCCAATTAGACAACTAATTTAGCTCCTTGCATGGATTTTAGCCTTTGGCCCCAGAGCCAGAAGCAGCAGTTATTGCTCCTGGGTTTGCCATGCTTGGCTGATTATTGCTTAATTGAGGCTTTTCACTGAAAGGCCTGGAAACCTGCAGGAATGTGCCTCATGCCCTGGAGTCATCCCTGCTCCCTCCTGCTTCAGCCAGCACTTCAAACGAGCTGAAAAACAGCTGGGGGAAAGTCCTCAGGCCACAGCCAGGCAGAGGAAGAGGGATCCCAGGGAGAGGGACTTCAAAAGGCTGGTGTCAGTGGGATGCTCCCTCTCCTTCCTCCCTGTGCCCCAAACCACGGGCTGGGCACAGCCAGGAAGCCTGAACCAATTACCCAGGGTTGATTAATAACACTAATGAAGCCACTGATCCCCCCAGCACAGATCCATCCACGCTGGAGCCACCATGCCTGACAGGGTCCAGGGGGGTCCCAAACCCCTCTGTCCCCAAAGCACAGCCAGGGGAGTGATGCTGGAAGTGCAGGAAGGGGCTGGGAGGGTTCCCAAAGTCCCCGTTTAAGGCCTGGAGGGACCAGCTCCCACATCCACATCATTCCTAAAACAGCTTCCAAATCACCCTGTGAAACTTGTCTTGCTCCTCTTTCTCCTTTCTCTGCAGGTCAATAAAACAGTTGATATCCTGAAGTGTTTGGTGAGGTTTTGCTGAATCCTACGGAAAAAAACCCCAAACATCTCCTCTGCTTTCTGTAGGAAATCTTACAGGAATGGCTGGTTACAATTTCCTGCAGTTCTGGTACAAACCCCTGTGCCTTCCCTTCCTTTGCCTCCTAAATCATCAAATGCTAAAAATGTTTCTTGCTGTGGTGGCAGAAGCACATTACACCTTGGGCATTGTCCAAAATGTCCAAAAAAATATCATTTTCCTCCTTTGCAGCACTAGCTGGGAGGTTTGTAGGTGCACAAAAACCATTCCATAGCTCCTGAGGTTTCCTAGAGCGTTGAACCCCTGGAAGGTTTATTTTCTGGAATTATGTCACGACTCCCTCCAAAATGGGGAGTGGGGAAGGAAAGGGACAGGGATCTTCTCCCACGTGAGCTCAGCCATGGCCAAGTGGAGCTTTGCCTTGAGAGGATCCAGCAAATGTTTGTATTTGTCCACCAGACACGATGAAAACTTTCATTTCCAGCCCCAAATGTGCTCAGCTCTGTCCCCAGCACCCCCAAATGAGGCTCCCTTGGACATCCCTGTGTGTGTGGCACATCCCTCCACACATGACCGGTGATTTCCAAGGGTGACTTGCTCTATTTTCGGTTTTAAGCTCAAAAATGACCAGCTGCCTTCACTGGGAACGTCAACCCTGGGCCACGTTACACATTTAGAGAGGCAAGTTCAAAAACACCTACTTGGAGGAGAAAACAACTGCAGGTGATGTTTTTCACAGCAGAGAAATGAACCCTTCAAGCTCACACCCCTCGTGCACCCCGGGCTGGTGGAAGGTGTCCCTGCCCCTGGCAGGAGGTGGAACTGGATGAGCTTTAAGGTCCCTTCCAACCCAAACCATTCCAGGATTCCATGGTCCTCAGCAGTCTGCACCTCTGTGAGCCTTGGACCTGGAATTCAGATTTTAGGGCCATTATGAATAATCATGAAGACCAGAAATAAGTCTTATTTTCACGGGGAAAGCCAAAAATTTTTCCACTCTTGCTTACCTTCGGAGTGGGGACTTCCAATGATAACATCCCATGCTGGGAAGCTCAGGATCAATAACAAGTGCTGGGAATGAGGGTGCTCCTCCCTCTTCTTCAGCAGGAACACGAATCCCTGTGTGTCCAACAGCTTTTAGCAGGTTCCTTGGAACAAAATAGTCTTACAAAAAAAAAAAAAGAACAAGGCTCCACAGGCTCCTGGTGTAACTTTTTTTAGCCTGATTGGTGTTTTTTTCACCAGTGTGACTGGATTTCATCCCTCCACAGCACTGCCCACTTAGGAGTGGGTTGCAAAAATACCTGCTTTTGCCAAGATATCCTAAACACCATTTTTATAGGTAGAATATGCAATCCAGACCCTCAGCTGGTGGAATTTGGCCCTGCTCCACCAGCACGGGGACACCGATTCACAGCCAGGCAGGAGCCAGTCCCTGGGTTTGCTCAGCCTGGTGGGTCATCCCAGCATTAGTCCATCACTGTGTTTGGGCTTCTTTCAACCCCACTGCAGGAGCAGAGATGATTTGGAGCACTGACAGGAGCTAATCTGTCTCCCCACGGGACCCTATTACCATTCTGGGGACTCTGAGTGGACTTTCAATCCCAATTTGCAAAGGGACAACCCAAAAATGCTGGAATTAGAAAACCCCACCTGGCTCTCCTGCATCTTTCCTGACTTGCTGCAACTCCCTCCTCTGAGAAAAGGGTGAAGATGGGTTAAAAAAAAGAAAGAAACTTTCGTTTTTATGAAGAGATTTTACAGTATTTCAGGAAATAATGATCTCAGCACAAGCCAGACCTCACTGAATTGATGGACAGGCTCAGCAACAGGCAGGGAGGTGCCAGAGTCAGGATCCTTAGAGAGAATAAGGCCTTCAATTACTGCAGTGATATAATTAATTAATTTATGGCTGCAGCCAGACAGCAGTGACAGCAATACTGCCTGACTTCACTGCAATCTCCAGTGCTGACTAATGCTCATATCAACACCTCCAGCAACCCACCAGCCACCAGCCCCTTCCCTGGCTCAGACTGAGCTTGATTTCTCCAGAGAGAACCTTTCCAGATCATTTGAACTAATTGAGGTAATGGAGAAATTGTTCTCATGCCAAAACACTTTCTTTTTTTTTTTCCCTCCCCCTCTTCTTTCGGTAAGATGATAATATTTAGAAAGCTTCTGGCTACTGCTTAAAGGAGCAGGGCAGTGTCTTTAGGAGCAGCTCAGGGGCTTTGGTGCTGCACTTCATCTCAAGAGGGAGACTGATCCTGATCTTTGCTGATTCACCTTCCCCCAGCCCCTGTTCTCCTGTAACCTGCTGCTCACGGGGTACCTGCTTAGAGACAGCACTGACTGTCATGGACAACTTCAAGAAAGAGAGGAAAAAAGGCCCTAAATTTCATTGGAAAGGCCCCAGTTGTGCTGTGTTGCTGTGTTTTGCCACCACACAGCACTGTCCCCACAGACATTAACCATAGCAGAGTGTGCAGAGGCCCCTAGTGTCCAGAAGCTACAAGGACCAGGCCAGCACAGGCATGGACACTCCTGGCCTGGAACCACCCCAATCAGCCAGGACAGGCAGGGTGGGGGATCTGGCAGAGGCAGCACTGTCAGCAAGAACCTGATTGAAACTTGTTGCTTTGCTACCATACACGGCTTATCCAGGGGGAAAAAAATCATGGAGAGGTGCTTTTGAGTGCTTGTACCCCAAATAAATCATTCAACACACAGAACTCTGGAACTCCAGTTCCACATTGATGCCAGCACGAGCCAGCAGTGCCCCATCCCTGCACGGGGCATCCTTGCAGCTTCCCAGGACCAAAAGTGCTTGGAACAGCGTGTGCAGGGGCAATATATGCAAACCCCCACTAAAACAGCATCTTTTTGGTATTATTTGCATGCAAGGCAGGAGAAATCCTTGCTTTGGTCATATAGAAGTCACCAGACACTCAGATTTACCCAGACCAAAACAAACTGGATGTCCACTGCTGGAGAAGAGAGCACTGAGGCAGAGCAATCCCCGAGCAAACGCTTCCAGCTGGGGAACGGGGAGAAATTGGAAAGGGAGAGGTTTTGGTTCCCCACACAGATACCTTGGCTGTCAAAAGCATCTGTTACAGGAGACACAGGCAGTGGAGGTGCCCTCTCCTCCCACCTGCCCATCCCAAAAACTGGGCTCCCCCTTCTCCCTTGATCCCACATGGAAATGCAAATAATCAGAGGCCGCTTTCTAAAGAGCAGAAGAGGCTCCTGCTTTGCCAGCAAGTCAGAATAACGTGGATTTAAAAGAGCAGACGGGGGAGGGGGCTCCAACATTTATTGTTTTCCAGAACCGCTTCAATTAGCAAACGTCCCATAAAGGGGGGAAGAGAGGGAGAGAAAGGAGATTTCATGCGCCGACACGGCCCCAGTCAGCGGCAAACGCTCCCGGGTCCCGCCTGGAACAGCTTCCCTCTCCCCTGCTCACCCCTGGCATTACATCAGCCGAGGGCATCCTGGGCAATATTGTCATGCAAATAACGAGCCCAGGAGCCTGGATTCTCCTGGGCCGGGAGAGACATTCCCACCAGGTCCCGGCGCTGGGGCTCATTCAGAGCGGGCTGAATCGCCCCGGCCGAATAAAAGCCGCAGGCTTAATTAACTCCTGCTCTGTTCCCAGTCCCAGCCCGACTGTCGTGCTGGTTGCTACAGAGGCTGTGCCAGGATGCCCGATCCCGGCGCTGGACCCCGGCACAGCCCGGGCTCTCCCCGGGCTTTATTTATGGCTATTGTGCTGCCGCGGGTGTTGCTTTTCCGTGCCAGTGCCTTGGAATGCTCGAATCAGTCACGGAAAGATTCGGGGCCCTCGTGCCAGCTTTATTCCCCCTTCCTTGTTTTCCCCATTAGGTGCCTGTCTTTTCCGGTTTGGATCCCTTCAGGGGCTTTCATGACTCGGGACAAAAAAGAGCTGCTTTGACATCCAGCAGCATCTTTAGAGGGTTTTACTCGCTGCCCATGCTACCGGTTTTGGAAAAAAACCTCCATGTTTTAGGATGGAAAAGCGGAGAGGCCTCCCCTGACCCTCTCCTGGAAGAGAAAAGCAAGTAGGAACGTGGCAGAGGATGCAGACAGGGATGGAATGGCACAGACAGGGCAGCCTGAGGTCTGGGAGAGAGGGACAGAGAGCCATCCTGCCCCAGGAAGGTGGGCACGGGGACACCAGCCTGGGCTGAGCCCCTCTGGGCAAAGAGCCTTCCAGCAGCTCCAATCCTGCAGGGTCCTCCTGGGGAGCAGCCCTGGAGCAGGGATTTGAGGCTGGTGTGCACCTCCCTTTCGGAAGGGAGGGGATGGAAGAGGAACAACTGCTGGGATTTGGTGTTTTTTCCACTGGCCAGGCAGGTGAGGGGTTAGTTCTGGGGAATAAGGTAAGGAGGGAGTGGGAAAGCTGATTCCAGCTGAGCAAAATCCAAGGAAGCACAACGGGACACACTTCTGACACTCACAGCTGCACCTCCTTGGGGTGTCCTGTGCAGGGCCAGGGGTTTGACTTGGTGGTCCCTGTGGGTCCCTTCCAACTCAGGAGATTCTCTGAACCACTCCTGGCCCCTGACTGTAGCCCCAGGCAGCCCCCACTCCTTCCCTGTGCCAGGCTCCATCCTGGGAGCAGGGGAAAGCCCTGAGCCACAGCCTGGCCCTGCTGGGAATGTCCCCAGCTGACACCAGGTACCAGGACTGAGCTGCTGCAGAGAGGACTTTTCCTATTCCCTGAGCCCAGCAGTCCTGGCAAAGAGGATCTGAACACCCTGGGGTGGTGGAAGGTGTCCCTGCCCATGGCACGGGGGTGGAATGAGATGAGTTCTATGTCCCTTCCAACCCAAACCACTCTGGGATTATAGAATTCTGTGCTCTGTCTCAGGGCTTGTGCCTGCCTGCAGCCCCACACGTGCTCATAGCCCCGGCTCAGAGGCTGCAGGAAAGGCAGGAGAACCCCAGGGATATTGGCTCCGTGGGAGGACAGGGAGTTCACAGCAGGGTGAGTGTCCTGGGAGTGGAAGTTGTCACATCCTGGGGGGATGAGGCTCTCACATCTGCACAGCTGGGGCCCTGCCCCTCCTGTTAATCGGCAATTAATGCTGAGAGGGCACTTAGCAGCGCTGGATATCAGCTTATCTCCCCTGGCAGATCAAGGAGGAGACCACTTTACCCAAGGAGCTGGTTTATCTCTTGGGGAGAAGGGGAATATTTCTTCCTCTGTCCCTCAGCCCTGTGATTTATTCCGACCTGACATTTGCATTTACACCAGTAAACCAGGTTCTGACAAGAACCTCATTAAACGGTGCAATAAATCAGCTCCTCTGACAAGGATCTTTTTACTGCCTTTGGAAGTGATAGATGTAAACCTGTTCTGGGGCTCACACACATGTACACACACACACTGAAAAAAACCTTGGCTCAACATCCTGAGAAGCTTTCCAGGGATGAAACACTAGTCATGCTCAACAGCAGGGGAAAAAATGCAAGTTAAGAGCTCTAGACAAGGGAGAAGAGAGGCACTCAACATGAAAAGAGATGGATCACCTGTCAGAGGGATCCAGGGATCCCTTCCAGACCACAGAAGCTCCGGAGGCATCGGGATATCGCACCCACTGGGCTCAAATTGCGCGAAAGTTGGGACAGGGCAGGAGCCAGCTGGGGCAGGGATGGGGAGAGCTGTGGGAAGAGCCAGAATGAAACCTTGTGGAGATTACGTTCAGAAAGCACACAGATGTTAAAAGGGGAAAGAAAAGCCGGTTAAAGCTGGCCAAAGCACAAAACTGGAAGAAAACAAACCGTTTAGAAGCGGCAGCTTCAGCCCCCACGGGAGAGTAACTCCATTTTCAAAGACCAAGTGGGAAAGAGCCTATTAAGGGGAAATTATTCTGATGGGTAAAAGAACAGAAACACCCCAAAATACTCCCCACTTCCCAACTGTGGCCAGACTTCTAGTTTGAGCAGATGCAGGGTGGGTGTTTGAAGCTCCCTCAGGAGCACAACAAGCCAACATTTCTCTCCTGAAATCCCTGTAAACCCACGGCTGTCACACGTGGCTTTATTGTCCCACGTGGGAGGGGCTGGAAATGGTCACTGCTGGTGGGTGACACCTGTGGTGGGACAGGTCAGTGATGGAGAGCGTGCTCTGCAAAGCCACAGTGCTCCTGCAGAGAGCTCTTGCCATGATGAACTACTGGGAAGATGGAGTGCAATGATGTGCTTCTATCCACACCAGTTATTTTTAAGCTTTCATAATTCTTCTTTTGGACCACTGGAGGATTTAAACCCGACAGCACAATCAGAAACTATTGTAGTAATCCTGAGGTATCAAGTCTGGGCCTTGATTTATCCTTTAACATTGTCCTGGATATAAAAGGGGCAGCTTTGACTATTTTGAGATGCCAAAAACACAGGTAATTTCTAGATTTTTTTTTTTTAGGGAACCCCTTTCTCCAGTGTCTTTAAGCTCCACCTGCCTGGGTCAGCCTGGGCAGTCAGGGAGGTTTTTGGTTATCACTCCCTGCCTCTTTAAGGATTTTCTATGTAAAGGTTTATTTTTCTTTGGATGGCTAAAGCTGCGTAATTTCCCTGATGTGGGTGAAGCTCTTCTAATATAAAACCACTTGTATTCACAGGGATTATTCCTGTAAAGAACAGGGAACGAGCTTAGGTGGTATAAGGCACCCTTGTGCTGCCCACACTGCAGGATACGCTGCTGGAACCGTGGGTAAAATGTCACAGCCCCAGCCAACATAATTACAGCAGCACAAAAGAGACTGTGTGCAGGCCAGGGCTGCACGTGCCACCTCCTAATACCTTCATTTCCCACTTCTGGCCACTGTTGTACCTGAATTAAAACACTTTGTTCACTCAGGTCCTTGTCAGATCCCAAACAGTGCAGAAAAAGTGGCCAGTTCACCTGGACCAAGAGGTATTTCTGACATGACAAGGCAGAGCCAGGGCAGTCCTATCATTGAAGGAAAGAATCTCAGGGAGAATTTCTTCATGGGAAGGGATGTCAGAGATTGGAATGGGCTTCCAGGGAGGTTTGGAGTCCCCACCCCTGGAGGTGCCCAAGGAAGGCCTGGCCATGGCACTCAGTGCTCTGGGCTGGGGGACAGGGGGGGATCAGTCACAGGTTGGACTCCATGGCCTTGGAGGTCTTTTCCAACCCCAGTGATTCTGGGATTCTGTGAAAACATCTCCCTCTCATTTTACTGCTTGATGAATTCATGGTGTAGGACTCTGCTCAAGAGAGTAGAAAGGCAGAGGAATCACAGGGCCAGAAAATCAACTCATCTGAAAATTTACATCATTTTTGTTGTTTCTGGGGGCAGTTTTTCCTTGTTGCTTGTCAACCACCACACCAACCATCAGGGAAAAAAGAGTTTTTCTCTGAATAAACATTCAAGAGCCACTGCAGTGAGGAAAAGGCCACGAGAGGTGGAAGAGGAAGAAGCCCTGCCTGCCCTGCCCCTCCGGGGTTGGCACACTCAGCTGGGTTGGCACTGCTGGAGGGCTTTGCCTTTCTGGGAGAGGACCAAGGGCAGCTCAGCCCAAGCCCCTGCAAACCCCAGCATGAAGTGATTCCACCAAACCCCCCGTGCAGCATTTCTTGGGATGTCTCTCCCTGTGCCTCCGTTCAACCTCTTCAGCCTGGAGACAGCAGTTGGAGGGAATTGCCAGGATTTTGGCCAGGCAGGCTGGAATACCCTGAACTCATCTAAGCACGGAAGTGGAGTCGCCTCAGGCCCCTGCAGAGCTGGGATGAAAGGCCAGGCCAAGCCAAGGGGTCATGGGGGAACATTAAACCAAATAAATCAAACCAGCTGGGAGATTCCTCTTGCTCTCAGCTGAAGGAAGGGGGGAGGAAAAAGAAAGGAGGAGCTCGTTCCCTCGTGCTCTGGGAATGGGAAGGGCAGCTGCTCGCCCGTCCGAGGGCAGGGAGAGCAGGGAGATCAACTGCTCCCATCAATCAGTCGGTCCTGGGGTGGGGAGGAGGCTGGAAAAAAAATATTGGGACCTTAGAGATGGAAAAGAGGAGTTCTGGGGAATGGTGGTGTGTCGTGCCCATAACCACAGTGAGAGGTGGAGGGTGGGGACTGCCCACCTGGTCTGCAGGGCTCACTGCATTCCCAAAAGCTGGGTCTGGTAACCTGCTCTTGCTGCAGGATGCTCTTATTCCCACAGACACTTCCATACCATGATGAAGAAGGGCTTGAACACAACACTGAGTAAGAGCCCACCCGGTAAAGATCCATTCTGTTGCTTGGAATTATCGTTTCAGTCGGATGGAATATGGAATATGAAATATATATGAACACCAAAACAAGTGAAACCCCAGAAAAACAAGCCCATTTGGGAATGGTTCTGAAGGACCAGACCATGCTTTCTTTGGGAGGATCATGTACTGTTTGCTTCATAAAAAATAACCCTGGAAGGCCTGGAGTGGAACTGAACCATGAGAGGGGGTAGAGCAGGAACAGCAGGAAATGTTGAGATAGTCCCTTTTCCCAGTCCCAGCCTGGCTTGTTATTTGTCTGGGAGCTGCTGAAATTGTTCTTTGAAGATGGGCCTTAGGAACAGCTGATTATTGTTCCATCTGAGCGAGGCAAAGCCACCCTGCTCTGGACTCCCTCCAGCAGCTCCATGTCCTTCCCGTGCTGAGGGCTCCAGGGCTGGATGCAGGACTCCAGGTGGGATCCCACCAGGGTGGAATGGTCCCCCTGACTTCCTTTGCTTCTGCCTCCTGCACCTCCCTCCACTTTCTCCTCCTGTGCATCTTCTAAGCTGAGAAAAACAAAGGGTAGCAAAGTGTTTGCCTTTCAGTGGGAGCATCACTGAGCTTGCACAGGGACAGACAGCAGGTGAATCCCCCGGGGCTGTGCTCACACTGCAGGGGAGCACCAATCCCTCTCCTTTAAATCCCTCCCTGGTTTTTGAGGGGCATTTTGGGGTTATTATCCCTCCGTACATAGAAGAGAATCCCCACTGCCCCCAGGGTCACTGCATGGACTGCACAAAGCACCTCCAACAGGGTGAGAGGGAGGGAAAAATGAACTGGTGTGTCAGCACACACTGCAGAAATTCAGGTAGGGCCACTGGGAGAAAGTGAGGCTGGTCCATGTGGAGGCAGAGATGCAGAAAAGCAACCCAGACACGGAGTTTGGTGAGTTATTAAAGCGTCACATTTGCAAATGGTTTCAGTTTCTGGGTTTAAGTACCTGGTCGTTTGATCGCACGCAGGAGCAGAGAAAAAATATGAACCCAGCGTTTGCTCTGCCTGCTGCTGGGAGGACCTGGAGCACAGAGTAATTAGAGTTGGGCTCCCCAAGCGTGGAATTAACAGCATGTTTGGGTTAAACTGAAGACAAATCATAGCCAGGACTTGTCCCAGCCTCCCTGTGCCCCCACAGCGTCACCAGCCCCTGCGCTGGAGAACGTTTTGGGCTCCACTTCTGTTTTTCTATCACTTCTTATTATTAGAAGTTTTTCTCATATCCCGATTGGTAGAAAATGTCACCCCTGATTGCCAAGAATAACCTAATATTGTTTAAAAACATTATTGCTGGGGCTGACCCAGGGCATGTCGTGCTGGGAGCGGAGTAGACTTGGAATCACAAACTCCTTTCAGCTCGTGGAAGCAACAAGGGCTGATGTGTTCCCTGTGCTTTCCGAGGGCAAGCTGGGGAAGGAGGGGACACCCTCTTCCCCTTGGCAATTCCTGCCAGGCAGCAGCACCCTGGCATGGCTGGGAATGCACGTGGTCACCTCTCCCAGGTGAGGAAAGGGGTGAGAAGGAGAAAGCACAAGGGCGAGGGAGGGATTCATTCCCTCTCCTGTTTCTCCTCACGTGTCACCCTCTGCTCGTGAGCACAGGGCTGGCAAACTCCCTTTCAAAGAAAATAAAAGCATCTCACAACGTTTTCCTAAAGCCTGAACCACATCTTTAGGGATCTGGAGAAGCACTGGATCGTATTAGAAAAGTTTTGCCATTATATTTCCCCCTCATCTCCAGTTGCTTCCTGCCTTTTGCAGGGCTCTGGACCAGCCTCCTGCTTTCTAAGAGAGGAAACATCAGAACTATTCTTGCTGCTGAACTTCAGCAAAGCTCACAGCAGCTGTTTCTGGTGGGTTCAGACGCTGCTGGGTGCAAACTCCCTGAGTTCAGCCCCTTCCTGGTGGGTTTTCATTGTGCCCAAGGGTGACACAGCCCAGGATGGAGGCACGGAAGGATTTGGGTGTTGGGGGCCTGACTGGAGGCACTGGGACTGCAGTGGTTTGCCCAAGCACCCAGTAAGTCAGTGGCAGAGCCAGAAGCCTTTAGAATGAGCCTTGTGTTTGAACCAAAATACCTCCTGGTGCCAAGCCTAGAGGGCTGCAAGATGTTAAAGCCATTTGGAGGGGAAGGGGGGTACAATCACATCCATGCCTGGGCTGAAGTTCCTGCCTCCAAAATCCTATCTGACCCTCCAGAGGGGCTGACCTTCCTCCATGGGCAGCCAAGTGACCCCAGCACAGCCCTGCTCTCAGCTCCTCAGCTCACACAAGAGCAGCTCCCCCTCCCTCCCCTCGCCCCACTGTTATTGAAAATGTTACGGGTAAACAAACCAGAAGAGACAATTTATTTCACCCTTTCCAGTAATCACTTTTTTTCCCCCCCTTTCATATCTGTGGTCCAGCTCTAAGGAATCCAACGTGCACTTGGAAAGTTGGATATTCTGTGACTCATCTGTGACTCTTTCAGGCAGATTAATGTGCTGTTACAGTGAGAAGATATAAATGATTAGGTGCTCGTTGATTTATTTGTTGCTGTTAATATTTGTTCACAATTCTGGCTCTTTTTTTTTTTATTTCAGTGCCTGTGAATTGTTCATAACCAACTCTGGCTTTGGTGCAATGGTCATTTTTTAACAGATCTTTGACTGAGAAACTGGAAGAAACATCTCACACCATCTATGATTTGACCATTTGCTGCTTCCTAATCCTGGTGTGGGAGATCACCTGATTCCCAGGGCACTATTTCAGCTCCTGGTTTGATGGTTAATTTTTCTTGGAACTAATTTTTGTAATTACTGTTTTCATATATGTGATGTGTTTATGGCCCTCACAAAAATAAAAAACAAATAAAGGCTAAAATTCTTAGTGGAATGAGGAAATAATGGCCATGAGGGGAGGAAAAGGAAAACAAGACACCACTGTGGTTACTCAGTGTGTTGTCACCTCGCCTTAACTTTGCCATTTCACCCTTTGTCTGATTTAATTTGCCTTTTGGGCTCAGCCTTTTCCATTGATCACTTTGTGGTAACCCCTGCCCAGTGAATTCCCCACTCTGCTGCTCCATGTCCCTTTTCCCAGTACAACTGGCAACCACCAGTGGGAATGGTGAGTCACGGGCTGGGTTTCAGCTGGACAATGGGCACGACAGAAATCCCACTCCTGAATCTGAATAATCCCATGCTTTGGGGTCTCAGAATATTTTAGTAATTTAAAAAACCACCTGTAACAGGCAACTGTGGTGTTAGTCAGTTATTCATTGTTCTCCTCTCCATGGAACCATGGAATGGTTTGGTTTGGAAAGGACCTTAAAGTTCATCCAGTTCCACCCCTTGCCATGGGCAGGGACACTTTCCACTAGACTTGGTTGCTCCAAACCCCTCCAACCTGGCCTTGGACACTTCAGTCACTAAATTACATTTTAAGCAGCCCAAGTCATGCCTGGTTTGCCACCTGAGTATAATATTTTTTTTTAACTCTTCCTGAAGTCTTATTTAACATAAGTCAGGATATAAAGATTGTGGAGGCAGAATTTTTGCATCATTTAAGAAAAGATGGCTGACAAAACCAGCATGAGCTCCTCCAAATAAATTACAGGATGGGAACGGCGACAGCAAATCGTTTGTCATCTGAGGTGATGGTGAGACAGGAAAGAGGGAAAAAGAGAGTCAGGCCAAGGAATTGCAAAAGAGATGCTCACAGTAAGAGCAGCCTGGGGTAACAAGATGATTTCCCCCAGGGTGTGCACAGGAATTGCTCACTGCAGAGATCCAGCAGGAGGGGATTCCACAGGGCATTCCCAGTGAGGAGCCCAAACCGCCCACAGATCTCTGCTGCTCTGCTGCCTGCAGCTCCATCAGCTGGCAGTGCAGAGATTTTGTTCAAGACCTTGCCCTTTGCAAAGTGAAATTCGTATCAAAAAGGAACTAATTTGGAATTCCTAAGCAGGAATTCCCCGAGTTTGTTGTTTTCCTGGAGAAGCCTGAGATTTATCACTGTGGGAGCCACCCGTGGAGCTTCCCATCTCCAGGGAGTCGCTGCCAAAGCTGCCACTGGAGAAGACAACGTTTAAGTGCCCAAAGGAGAGGACACAGCCACATCACTCTTCAAATTCCCCCTGCCAAGTGTTCCATGGCCAAATCATGCTATGGAAAGAGAGCCCCTTGCCAGCCCTGCAGGGAAACTTCTCTCCAGGTGGGTGGAGAGAGGATGGTGCAGCCACAGGAACGCTGCACTTCTGAGAGTGACAGATCCAATTCTCTGACTTTCCAGTTATTTGTGCATCACCCGTTGAGAGTTCCTTGCCCAAGTTCTCTCCCTCGATGCTGAATGTGCCAGTTGGACACTTAATGCCAAAACCAAAGAGTCAGCTCAAAACTAAATAATTGTGTGTCGTGGGGTTCGGAGCAGCAGAAAGAGGGAGATCAGTGGGGAAAACTCCTGGGTGAGTCAATTATAGTTCAGTGAAGGGACAGATTGTGAAGCAAACTGGAAGAGGATAAAAAGCCCTGCACTGTGGGGATGGAAGGGAGCAGCAGAGAGCAAAGGCTGGGGGTGGGCACTGCTCTGTGTTCAGGCTCAGGTCTGAGCTGGAAGGTCTAATGCTGAGTTATTCTGGCAGCTTCACTGGGTTCCAGTGTGGTGTGGCTGTGAACAGGCTCAGCCATAAATGCTTGGTGGGTTAAACAAAAGCTGGGATTGAAGAGTAAAGTCCACAGGTTGCTTAGGTGCTGCTCTGATCACTGATGGATAATGTCTTCCAGAAATTGCAGTCTCTGAAGACCAATTTTTAATGGGCTGGGTTGTAAATTTGGATTATTCCAGGTTATTTCTTGTGTTCAGTGGATCAGCCCTGGTAACAGGGCTAATATTCTATCATATTCTAATTCAGACTGCTGTGTGACAAATGCTGGACCATACATATGCCTAATCTTTTCCAGTGTCTGGAAAAAGTTTGACTCTCCTTACGTTCAGCACAGTAACCTCAGTGTACGTGGCTTGTTTTTCTCCAGTGATGGACTGAGTGAAGCTAAAACTCCCCAGCTCTGTGCTGCTCCCTTAGCAAAGGGTCTGGGGTTGAGGGCGTCCACCTTCAGGGACACAATCCTTGCTCAGGATAACGGGGGAGCAGAGATCTCTGTTTTCAGGCAGGTCTGAGCAGGGGAAGGAGGGGAGGGGTAGATCCCAGGAGGTGAAATAATGTTTTGTCTCTGCCTTTGCAAGGAGAATAATTCCCATGGTTGACACACAGTTTGAATGATAATTGAGGTCACTGGGCAGGCTGCTGGAGCCACACAAATGGCACCAGCTGATGGGGAGCTCTCTTTGGGCCCCTCAAACCTCCCTGAGCCACCCTGACCCCGAGCAGCACCCACAGGCAGATGTCTGAGCACCGCTGGCCTTGCACCAAGCCTGAAGAATAGAAACTGGGCAGTGTTCACAGGGAAACCTTCCTGAAGCCATGGCAGTGCCCTGGCAAGCCAAAAATGCAACCCAACACAATCCACAAACAGGCTCCTTGAATCAAAAGGAAGCAGGGGCAGGGAACAGCATGGGGCTACTTCCTTCAGTGCAGGTCCATAATGGGACATTCACAGCGATGCCGCCGTCCCCCTCCCAGCTGATGGATTGCATCTGATTTCTGGGAACGCTGAGAGTGGAGTTCTTTGAACAAATCCACTGGTGAATATTATTTTCTGTCCCAATGGGAACAAAGTACCTCGTCTAAGTCTCAGTCGTGGCAGGGAAGGGAAATCACCCAACGCTTTCCCGAGCTCCGCTTTTATTTTGTGTTTGAAAACTTGAATTTTCAGCCCCCGTGCAATTATCTTGCAGAGGTTTGGTGATTTCCAAGCTCTGCTTAATCACTTTGTGCTTTCAGTATTGCACAGCAAGTGTCAGAGATGGTTGTTTATCCTGGAGCTTCAAGATTCACACAAACCTGGAATTCAAATTACTTCCATTGCATCACCTCTAATCAGCACTGGCACTCTCAGAAATTCACCTCCATGCAGATAAGGAGGAGTAAAGACCTGGCTAAAAGTGTTTGCAAGCATTTCCCACTTCTCAAGCAACTAATGTCATTAAACTCAACAGGACAAATGTGTAAAATTCAGGACAACCCCTGTGCTGAGGGAATTGCAGCCAATATTTAAACAGGCCAAAATAGTCATCAGACAGATCCTTGAGAAGATAAAAGGAGAACTATCTCCTATCAGCACTTTAATCCATTGCTTCCAGAGTGCTACTGTGCACTCTTGACCTGGGAAAGGAATGAATCCTGAAGGGGAATAGCAATCATTGCAGTGAAATTGGAGTTCATGACTGGAAGGTGCTAATTTTGCTTAATCTCATTCAACCTACTTAGAAAGTAACAAAATATTAAAAATAACACTTTTATTTCATAAGGAAAGATTGGCAGCCCCAAAGCCGAGAGCCCCTGTGGCTCCATCACCAGCACAAGAGAAAGTGTGAGGATCAGATAAGGGGATTAATCCAATTTGAACTCCTGGGTGAGCTCTGGAAATGGTTGAACTTTCCTTGTGCACCTTGTGGGTGCCTGAAAATGTGGAAATCAACGGGAATAATGAAGAGAATGAGGGTGTGAGAGTTTGCAGACTCTTGTTCCTAGACAAGACATTCAAAGTGAAGATGAATCAGCTTGTGTGAGTCGAGAAAATCATCTCCTGTGCTGCTCTAATCAAAATATTGGCCCTTGGCTTATTCCCTATCACTGGGATGGTTTGTGCTTTAAGACAGAGAGTGAGTATTTCCACCACATAGGTCAGTGAAAGACGTGGAACAGAACCAAGCAAAGTCACCAGGAGCTGATGACTCCCCTCATTTGTTCTGCTGATGCTGAACCTTAGAAAAACAAGGTGGTTCCTCGGCCATCCCTCACTGGAAGCCTGAGGTGTCCCCTGGCAGCCCCAGGAGGGGCTGGGAGGGAGCTGGAGCCTCAGTGGAAGCCTGTCCTTCCCGTGCCAGGGGGCAAACAGCCTGTTTGCCCATCCAGGTGCCAGGAGGGCCCCACAGTCCTGCCCAGAGCAGCCCTGGCACCCCCAGCCCTGCAGGCCAAGGGCTCTTGGCTGCAGCATCCTCAGATGGGGCAGTGCCTGCAGCTCTCCTCGTTTGCCCTCAGTCTCCATCCAGCTCCTCCTGTCCCACCACAGATAAGCACTGAATAGGAAGGGGAAATGAACAGCCATGGAGCTGTCCTGGAACGAGGGAGCAGGACAGTTGCTGAACAAAGAGCTTTCTCAAGCACAGGCAGCCCAAGGGATCTGCCCGCCCGTATCTCCTCGGCAGGGATCTAATTACAGGGTGGCTGCCTGGCCGGGAGCCCTCCAGCTGCCCACAGAGCAGCTGGCACGGGGGAATGGTTTTAACCAGCCCTTGTTGTCAGGCCACAAACAAGATGTTTGTTACGTGGGTCGCAAACCTCAAACCGAGCGGATCGAGCGGCAGCGCCGACGCTCCTGCCACAGGCTGAGGCATTCCCGGGGCTCCCGGGGGGGAGCTGGGCATGGAAAGGCAAGGAGGGCACTGCTTTCCAGCTCAGCAGCAGTGCCATGCACGGTGAGACAGTTTAACAGCGCTCTGAAGGGTATTAAAACCACCCTGAACGTCCACCTATAACTGATTATTCACTGCCTTTTCGGTGTCCTACAACTCCAAACACAGCTCAGACATTTCATCCCCGCTCCTGAAAATCCCCCCTCCTCAAGGACATTTCATCCTCGCCAGCCAGATCTGCTTTGTGCAGCTCTTAGTCAAATAATATCTTTGATTTATAGCCACACAAAAAACCATATAAAAGAAGCCTACCTGGGGCAGTGCTTGAAAGGCTTTTTACAGCTGCAGCACAAAGCAACAACCACCAGTTTTACTGCAGAGACAGATCTTAATAAAAACACCAAAACCTAGCTGTCAATACCCCTCAGTAATTTTTATTCCTGGTTTAACATCCATCCTGTGGCAGGACATCTTTATTTTCAAGCCGGTCTTTGTTAAGGAGGAGTTAGATCCAGAGGAAATGAAAAGCAAGCCCTTCCCTGGAAGTGCACCCTGGAGGAGACAAGAGGCCACTTTTGTTCAGCGGCTCTTCCAGCTCTGTCCCAGCTCAGGGCAGGTCCCTGTGACACCCCAACAGTGACCTGCACCCCCTGGGCAGGCTGAGGGGGACACGAGGTGGGCAGGGCAGGTGGGTGGGTGGGTGTGAGGAGGCTGGAGAGCAGAGCAGGCAGCACACAGGGGGCTCTGACCCATCCAAGCCATTCCTCAGTCCCCTGCAAGGCTGATTCACTGCATGCCATGAAGTGACCCACGGACACTCCTTGCTTGCCTTGGCCTGGCTGAGGAAACCACAGGCCTTACCCAACACGCCCACGGGAGAGGCAGAAAACCTCGGTAAATCCTTCTTCCCATGTCAACCCCCAGAGCTTCCCCCATCTGGACCCTTTTCAGGAGCCCCTGTGGCAGGGCAGGCTCCTCCAGAGCCACTGAACCGTGTCCCTCTTGGAAAAAAAATGGTAGGAAAAATCTACCTCAGGTCTGGAAACTTCACGGACAGGAGCACCAGAGATGGGGCCGTTCCTTGGGTGGTTGGCTGAGTATCAGCTGCTTAATTCCAGCTCTGTAGTTCCCTATTCCCTTGCTTCAAAGCCACCCAAAATCCAGGCTGTCAGAAGGGCTGGGGAGCTCAGAATTCAGATGGCAGCCTGGAGCACTCACACCCCAAACCCACAACTAAAGGTTCTGAGGAGCTAAAGAATTTGAAGACCCCAAACACACAAAGGTGAGAAACCTCTGTTCTGCAGCTGAAGGAGGGGTGACATGAGGTTAGCAATGGGGCACTGCAAGGACATCCCAGAGAAGACAGTTATTGAGGACACAGAGTCCCACAATCTGTATTTTTCAAGCAGGAAAAACGTGGAAGACTTAGAGGAAAAGTGTCCCTGGCTTAACTTGACATTCCCAGCTCTGACTGTGCCAGTCATTAGGCAGCACTGAGAGTCACTAATAGATAAAAAGTAAATAAGAAAACACCTGGGACAACTTAACTAATTGTTTTCTCCTCAGAGAACCTCTTTGATCCAAAGTCCATTAGTCTTGGATGTGCTCAGCACCATTTGTAAGGAGCAGAGACCTCCATCTGCCTTCCCTGGCTCTTGTTGGACCTCTCCCACGAGCTGCTGTGTTTGCTTGTTCCACTCTTTGATCCCAAAGTCCATGGCTGCCCAAAAATGCACTTCCATGTGGAGGAACAGCATTCCCTGTCCAAGTCAGCCCAGTGGGAAAACAAACAGGGAGGGAGCAAAACAAACCCAGAGCATCAAAAAACATCAATCACCAAAGGTGTCAACTGCAGGGGCGTTTGTGGCCACACCATCAAAGGCCAGCAATTGTTTGCCATCCCTCGAAGCTGGAAGGGTTGTTTGTTTTACTCCATAATTTAAGTGAATGTCATAGTGAGACAGGGCTACTCTGACACAGATTTATCTCTTAAACATCTTGAGAATCCCACAACTTTGCTGCTAAATATTTACAGAAGATAAACCAGGCACAGACTGGGCAACCCCTGCCCTGAGGGAGGTGGAGTTGGTTGACATCTCTGTGTTGGAGCACAGGAAACCTGCAGGTCTATACAGAAGTTTAAAAAAAAACCCACCAAAACCAGAGATGGAAGCCTTCAGTGTTGTAACAGGGGGATGCTCAATTCTGGAGGAAAAATTCTCTGGTAATTAAGTCGATTCAAAGATTAAAATCTGCTTTTCAAGCAGTGCTGTCACAAGGAAAGAAGCGAAAGCCAAGAATGCTCCTGGGGGGTGGTTGAGGGGTGGAGGTGGCAGTGGGAATTCACAGACAGCTCCAGGGACCACTACAAGGCAGCAAGGAACCTTCCAGCTATCCATTAAACATCAGAGCACTGAGCTCCTGGTATTCACCTCCTGAACCTGCTCTGCAACACCACTTTTTTGGGGGGGAGCTCAGACCTGGGGGTTGTTTCCACCGCAGGTCATGCCAAGGCTCTTACAGACTTTTTGCCTGGGACACTCTTTGCTTCAGTGCTGCTGGGGGCTGAAGGTCCTGCAGGACCATCAGGGTGGGAGGAGCATCATCAACACAAATCAAACCAGTTCTGTTTTTCAGGCCACGACTCCCCATCATTATCTGGTCACATCACAGCAAACAACGATTCCCTCTGGAGGGTGGAAACCCGGGACATTCCAACCCTCCTGCTCCATCCTGGGCAGTGCCAGGAGGACCTGCATCATTTTTCCTCATGGAGCCAGGAGGGATGAGGAGCTCCCTCCCACCTGAGGGCTGTGGGCACGGGGATGTCCCTGTCACCCACCAGTGCCCAGGACAAACCCACCTCTGGGCTGTGCCCCGGGGAGAGGCGAGGAAGGAAGGGATATTGTTTGTTTCTCTTACATCTCCCTCCCACACCAGAAATTTTAAATTGGTTTATATGAGTTGCAGGCTAAGCTAAACATTTTAACTTGTCAATCAACCCGTGTTTGTTGACCTAAGATTGGCAGATATGGGAGACAGTTATTAGGGAAAAAAATGAGCCCAGTGGAAAAATCTTTTCTTGGGCTTTGTTTCAGCTATATCATCTTGGCATCAGCTCCGGGCCTTTTTTTTTTTCCTTCCTCAGTTAAATAATGCTGTAAAAATAAACACACACAATCAATTCATCTCTTCAAAGAGACACGTGTGTGTTTAATAATGTTTAACTTGTTTACTGCAAGGAACTCACAACTCCTCACTTTATTTCCCTGATTAAACCCTTCTTTGGAGCCAGTGAAAGTTAAGGAGGTTTGACATCTGCATTTTGCTGGGCCTTTAGTACTCCAGGGTGAACCACTCTGCCTTTGGGGGAAGGGAGAAGGCAGCTACTGCTGGGGAGCTCTTTGCTCTTGCTTTGCAGGGGATTTGTGCAAATTTTCCTTTCCATATTGTCTCCAGGAAGGTTTGACATAAATTTCAGGAAAAAGCAGATTAAAGCAAGCAAGTGGAACCTCAGTATTTGCATCCTGCTGAGCTGGAGTCTGTGGGATCTGCTGGTCCTGAGCATCAGTGAAAGTCAGAGAGCAAACCAGACAACTCCACACCAGCTCATCACTGCCACACATTCATCACCCAGGGCATGTGCTGGTGACCCACCACATTTCTCAGAGCTGCTCCCAAACCTCTGCCAGGGCTGACTCAGCAGCAGGAGCCACCACACGTGATGGTCCACTGCAAACCCCAGGGCCACATCACACCCCCGGAGGAGCTCCCCCCTCCCTGGGGATTCTGCATCCCAACATGACAACTCCTCGTGGTCCAACCTCATGTTACACAAGAGAACGGAACTGAAGCTCAGGGGAAGTGGTGGTGACCACAACAGGCTGACTCTGCTGGGGTGTGGCTGTGGAAAGACAGGGGGTTACCATCGTTTTTTGGGATCGCACAGAAACCCTGTGAAACTGCTGCTCCCCAAGATACAACACTGTTGGTCCTCAGTTTGTGAAGCAAGAGGATGGGAGAGACCCCCCAAAGCAGTGTAAAACTGTAAATAAGAGTACAACATTCCCCAAAGCCCTTTCCTCCTTAAAACTGAATTTAAGCTTCTCTTTGCAGTTTATTTAAACCCGGGGCCACCAGCAGAGCTGGTGCAGACCGGTGTGGTTCCCTTGAAGTCAGTTTATATCAGCTGAAGATTCTCTCCCTCGATCCTCAATTTCCAAATATTATTTCTTCCCCTGGCAGGCATTAAACTTGCATCATAGCTGGATGAAAATTGACTATAAGGTCTCAGACAGGCAATTCCCACAGGCCAGAGGTGTCATAAATGTGGTTGGATGTTTAGCAAAGGGCCACCGCTGGCAGCAGGCTCAGAAATGCCTTTCATGCTCGGACACATGCTGGGCATAAGTAGAAGATGACTCCACAATTCGTGGTGTTCTGCTTCCACTGCATTCCTTCCACGAGATTTGACAGCAGGTCAGATCCTAAAAACCTAAAACTCCTGGTAAGGAGAAGGGGAACAATCCACCTCTGCCACCAAACCTCTGCCAGATCCCTCGGGCAAAGCATTTCCAGCTGAGAAGGGCTGTGTGTTAAAGATCACTGAGGAGAGAAACGATGGCAGTGGGTCGGGGGGTGGAGGGGCAGGCTCGAGGTTTTGGGGTCAAGGAGAATATCTGAAGGTCATTTCATGGGGTGGAGTGATGAGTCAAAATAAAATGAAGAGAAAGAGTGATCAGCTCTGCTCCCTGCAGCTTCCACCATCCCTGGGCATTCCTCCCTGTCTGGAAAGGGGAGTGTACAGTTGTCACACCCCCACCCCACTGCAGAAGGGCAGGGTCAGCACTGGCTCTAGCAGAGGAGATTCAGGTTGTGTGTGAGGATTTAAGTCCAAAAGAGCAGGCTGTGTGCTGCAGGAACAAGGGCTCCTCCCTGGGAGGTTTATGTGAGCTAATTAGGGTCATAAACATTTAGGGTCTTCTAAGCTCCAGCCACTGGCTGAGGGGGGAGGCAGAAGCCTTTTCTGTACCAATTCCCTCGTTTTTAAGGTGGGAACAACAGCACTCAGGGCAAACCTGTCCCACTGACCTAAGAGATACCTCAGGGGGTGGGACATCATTTGTGTTTGCTGCATGTTGGACCAAGGAAAAACATGTTCTCAGTTTGTTTCTGCATCACACGGACACCCCCGGGCAGAGACACCTCCATGGCCTTGGAATTTGGATGGAAACATGAAAGACAACTCCTCCTGCCTCCAGGTGTTGGTCCTGCTGAGGTTTAATTATTGGAACATGTTCCTGGAGAGGCTGCTGAGGTGCCCCAGCTGACAGGGGACACCCATTCCTTTACAACTTGCAGACATGTTCTTCCCATTATCCCAACACCACATGGTTTGCCAGTCAGTGTTCAGGTGTTTATGTGGGTCTATAAAACCCCACAGGTTTTGGCTCCTGAAATCTCAGGCATGTCCTGCAGACAGTGCTGCATTCCCAGAGCTCCAGCCCTGCTCCAAACCCGGGGAGTTACCCACGGGATGCTCACACACACTTGGACAGGAGATTAAACTGGATCTTCCTGCACCAAAAGGGCTCTGAGGCACAGCTGAAACAGGGATACAACCCAACATCAGCCTCTCTGGTGTCTCTTGAAGCTGCTGCTCTTGTTCCTCCTCAAGTGCAGTTCATGTTTCTGAGCTCAGACTTCAAGGGAAGTGCAGACAGCAGCCACAGCTGAACACACGGGGCCTGAAGAGATGTTTGTGCACGTGCCCAAAGGCTTGAGGACAAGCACATTTCAGATACTCAGATAAAATAATACAGGCCTTATTTAAATAATAAAAAAACCTTTGAGAACCTCATGGGCAGTGGGTGTTCTTTCACGTGGGGCAGAACTCTGCAGCCAGCAGCAAGATCAGAGATTTTGGTGTTCAAGAGCATTTCAGACATAACCTACCCTCTCCTAAATATTCATCCAAGGTGCTGAAATTTTAGTCCAGAGAGACAAGAGCTGCCTGATTTCACATCAGGCAAATGATTTCCACACAGCTCTGAGCTCAGTTAGATGCAGCTAAAAATGTGGCTGAGATATTCAGCCAAAAAGAGCTTCTGATGCACCACCAGCAACCGGTTTTAGTTCTTTCTTAGTGCTACAACTTGACTTGAGAAGATCAGATGAGATGTTCAGGATGCTGGAGACAGTGGAGGGAAGGAGGAAAAAGGCAAATTCCAGCACAGCCCCAGCAAGGAAAGGAGCCCAGTGGACAAGCATTTCAGTGGAACGACCTTAAGCTCTGCTGAGCTCCAACCAGCACCCCCCTTTCCTCCCAAACAGCCAAAGGACCAGAGGTGCTGTAATTACCCTCCAAACCCCCATGTCATTTGCTGGACCACAATATTTTTCTTGCTCACTGTGCCCTCTTTCTTAAAAGACAAATTTGCTCTGTTGATGAAGACATGAATTATCCTGGTCGAGGCTTTCCAAAAAAACCTCTCATTTGAAAATGGCCGGGGAAAAACCTGAGAGATGCCAATGCAACCTATTTATTTTGTTTCAGAGAGGTGGTGTCCCCTCCTCTCCACGCCAGTGACATTTAGCTGGGAGATATATATTAGGAGCCTGATGAAAGCCTCCGTGTGTGAGCAGGAAGGTCACAGGGGAGATGAGTTTGCAGCCATTAGCCCTGGCCACAATCCCCAATCTGCCTCAGAGCTTAACACACCTTGTTCCAGTGGGTTTGCAGAAGATGGACTGTAGGATTAAGTAACCCCTGGGTGGTCCTTGAGGGTCAGATGAAGGGATATTTCCTCCCACTGTATGGCAGGAGGGCTGGTTTGAAAAGGGCTTCAGTTTGCATGGATTCCCCACCCTTTCCCAGTGGTTCCAGGGTGCACCAGAGCTGCTGCCTCTGCCAGGGTTTTGGCCACAGCCTGTGCTGCCAGGGGGCTGCACAGACAGGTCACAGCCCCACGGGCCCCAGTGTCACCCAGAACTGACCCTGAGGGGCCACTGCCAACCCAAAGCCCAAACCTCTGCCAAGCTGAGCTCAACCAGGACAGCAGCAGCCTCTGGGCTAGCAGGAGCCAAGGGGCTGGGAAGAGAGGAGAGGAATGGGGCTGGACAGTGTCCCAGCCCAGAGGGGTGGCAGCCTCTGTGGAAAAGCAGGAGAGCAAGGAAGGGATGAGATCCAGAGGAGCTGCATCTGTGTGTGTGAGACAGGGAGGGAGGGCAGGAGCTCTGTGGCCTCTGCACCTCAGACCAGCTCATGGGCCACCACAGCTTCTCCTGCGGGGGCTTTTCACCCATGGGCAGCCAGAGAGGGGGGTTCCCTGCCAGGTATGCACCACACCCACAGCCTGCTTCCCCCCTGACATGCCAGGAACAGCACAAAACCAGGCTGCTGCTTTGCCTGGAGAGGTTTTGAACAGTCCATCCCTGTCAGTGTCCAAAGCCAGGCTGGACAGGGCTCGGAGCAGCCTGGGCTAGTGGGAATTACACTCCCATGGCAGGGGGTGGAACGAGGTGAGATTGAGGTTCCTTCCAAACCAAACCATTCCAGAATCCTATGGTAAGATGTACTTTAGTTTGAAACACCTTGGTCTGCTCTTTGCACCTCGTGCCACTGTGGCAGAGCTGTCTCCAGGTGACCCAGGTCTGTCCTGGCTCAGCCACACAATGTCTGATTCTCACAGCAATCTGTGACTTCCAAAATGGTGCATCCCCAGGGAACCACTTGCCTGGGATCTTCACTTCTGAAAGCAAGGGTTGGCAGCCCCTCCATCCTCTCCACCTTTCCCAGAGGCACTGCAGGGCTGGGTTCCTGTCCTGTTACACCTTGCACTGGTCTTGCCTTTGCCCCAGCAGACACAGGGTGAAGCCTCGTGCCCAGTGAACCCCTGGGGGAGTAGTTTGTTGACAGGCAGCACCAGCTCCTGTGTGACCTGCTGGGCTGCCCAGACTCAGCTGTGTTTGGGGAAAAGCAGCAGGGCACACGTCAGGTGGGAGCACGGCCCGTCCGGATGTTCCTCTTCGGACAAAGATCAAATAAACTTGCCATGGAATCAGGTGGAGAGGCCATAAATCCCCAGGGCTTCTTAGAAACTGCCCTGCCTTGTTTGCTTTCTTCGTTTGTCTTCTTGATCCCTCTTTGGTGGTGTTTGATTTGAAGGAGCAGCTCAGAAAGTCCCACCTCAGCCCGGGCGCTCGGCTGGCACAGACACGGAACTCCAGGAGCTGGCAGCACGAAGAATTCCCAGGAGGAGCAGGTTTTCCCATCCACAGAGCCCTCTGCTCGTACCTGCCCATGCCTGACATCAGCCAGCCTTGATTTACAGCTCTGAGGTGACCTGGGGAGCCAGCTGGGGGCTCAGGTTCCTCTCCCCCTTCGCTGCCTCTTGCCCGAACACGGCCCCGTTGGAGTTCAGGAGCAGGGCCAGGAGTGCTGGTGCCAGGGCTCAGGATCCTGCCTGGGCTCGTCCTGGAGCTGGAGGGGGTTTGTGAGAGCCCAGTTTGGCAGCAGGGCACAGCCCTACAGCAGGGCATGTTCCCCTGGTGCAGGACAGCACTGCTGAGAGTCAGTTTGCCAAAGGAATCCGTCGGTCGGTGCCAAAATCACTCACCAAGAGATGGACTATTGAGCAACATCAAATTAATGCTAATTGGCTTCTAATAACTGACTCACAGAGCCTGCAGAGCACTTTTACCACACAGAACCAAGAGCTGGGGGGTTTTCAAACCCCAGAACCAAGAGTTGGGGGGGGTTTAACCCCCAAACTGATTTTTTCACTAGAATTTGCATCATGAAGAGATGTGTCATATATTGAGGTCATGGTTTTCTTCTAAAATTAGTTATCTTTGCTGTCAGCCCATGTTTTATGGGCACACCAGGCTTCCCTCCACCTTCTCTTGATCCCAGTAATTCCATGGGATATGGATACACAGGATAGACAGGGCAGGATACACAGAGAGCACAACTGGCCCCCTTCCTCAGCACACACCCAGTTCACAACAAACAGAAATTCCCCTTTCTAAAAGGTGAGCAGAAAGGCCTGGGATGTGCCCAACCAATTCCAGTGTGAGGGGGAGGGAGAGAACTCCCTGCTCCCAGATAATTGTTGGTGTGTGACACCCCGAGGGGCAGATGGGGTGGAAGCAGCTGGAGCCACTGAAACCTCGCTGAATATGACGAAACTGCAGCCCAAAAGTACCAAATCAGAGGGGTTTTTCCCCTGTATATAATTCCAAACTGATTTCCCCCTTGTGTTAATTTTGCAGAAGACAAAATCTGGCAAAAGGATGCAAGGCAGAAATAGGAAAAACTGTCATTATTCCCACTGCATTCCTGCTGTTTTGTCTTGACACAGGGGAGGATCCCGGGTCATAAATTAAACGGGACAAGTGGTGTAGACAAGTTGTTTTACTGAGAAATGACAACAGGATTTAATCTGACACGATTTCCTAAAAAGTTACAAGAGGCTCTTAAGATATGGAAATTCCCTGCCTGGTTTGGTGTTTGCTGTCTTAGAACAAATGTAAGAGCAGCCCTTTCAGAAGAGAATTAAGAAGGAATTTCTCTGAAGGAGCCCTCTCCTTAGCACACCACACTCACAAACCAGCCCCTTGAAAGGAAAACCCCCAGAATTGCTCTGAGATTTTACTTTTCCTCTTAGATAAAGACACATCCAGGAAATTACTCCAGAAAGGGACTATCAAATAATAAAAACATTTAGGGAATTGCACAGTGCAGCCCTTTATTCCCGAGCTGCACAAAGCTGCTTCCAAGAACCTTTCTCTCCCTCAGCTCTCCCAAACCTCCTGCCCTTTGCCACGTGCTTTCCAGCTCCTCTGGGCAACCTGTGCCAGGGCCTCACCTCCCTCACAGGGGAGGAATTTCTTCCCAATATCCCATCTAAAGCTGCTCTCTTTCAGCTTAAAGCCGTTCCCCCTTGTCCTGTCAGTGTTTGCCCTTGCAAACTCCCTCTCCAGCCATCCTGTTGCTCCCTTTAGGTCCTGGAAGGGGCCATGAGATCTCCCCAGACCACAAGGACAGCAAGGACACTTTGATCTGTCCTGCTGGGGGTTCTCAGCTCCTGCTGACACAGGAAGGATCCAGTTGATCCCATTTTTTTATCTCCAGCAGCAGAAAGACTCCCCCAAACACCTATTTCTGGCCCTAAACCAGACTTGCAGAACCTCCCCCAGACAGATGCCCACCTTCACCTCACTTCAGTTTGGTTCCAAACCTGGTGCTTTTCACTTTGGGTTTTTTTAAGGTCCAACCACCCATATCCATTCCTCTGAATTTTCCACCCATCTCACAAGACTTGATAGAATAATAATAATAAAAAAAAGCAGCTTTATTTTGGCTGGGGAGCTCCCCTGCCCTCTGGGGGTGGGGGCTGTGCTGTGTGGTCATTGTTCCTGACACTTCATCTCTGGAATGAAACGTTCCACTCATCACCCAGGACCCCCTCAAACCCAAACTGTCCTCAGCTCTGGCTGCACCATAAATACTCAGGATTTCAGCACCACGGATTTACATTCAGCAGAGTGTGTCCAACACAACAGCCCTGGATCCCTGGATAACAAATCCAAGGCATTGCTGCCTTTGCTGCTGCCCCAGCCTTGGAGGAGCTGCTTCTCCTCACTGTTCATCACAATATCCCTTTTATCAGAACCAACTGCACCAAAAAAATGTGAGAGAAGATTCAGAGCGACATTTTCTCCCTCTCAAAACAGAGTTTCACCGGATTTCATTTTAATTTCAGCCTCCCTTGCACAGGTGAGGTGGACGAAGGTTATTTTTAGCTCACTAAAAATTAGGAGTCCAGTCTAAACCAGTCCCGTGGTCAGTGGGGAATTTCAGCCTGTGCCAAACAGCTGAAATCAGCCAAGATGAAATATGGTTACAGGGGAGAAATGAGGGAAAGGGAATTCAAACAGATGGGTGTCTAGCTGGGTTTTCTAGACTTCTTTTTTTTTTTTTTTCTAACAGTGAAAAGTCATTCCTATCCCCAAGGTCAAACTGCCCAACACTGGAATATTTTGGTGACTGAAGGAATTAAATCCAGTATAAATATATAAATAAAATATATAAATATATAAATATATATAAATAAAATGTATAAATAAATATATAAATAAAAATAAAATTAAATTATCAGGGAAGAATCTCGGGCTGCACTGTGGCAGGAGAACACAGCCCCAGAGCAACAACCTCCACCCAGCACCACACACTTGTGGGGCATCTCCATCAACCAGGGTGACTTTATCCCCCATTTGAGCTCTGAGGGGACACCGAGCTTCGGTCACCTCCCTCCAGCCCAAGTGTGTCCTCTCAACCAGCCCCAAACCCGCAGAGAAGCCACGTGAAAGGGGTTTTGGGTTCCAGAAACAGCGGGCAGGGAGAGGGGCAGCCAGGACGGGGGTCCCGGGCAGCACAAATAATCGCTGTTGTTCTTGTGTCGCCTCCAACTCCTTCCAAATGTGGGTCGTTAAGGGGAGAGGGAAAAGCTGCCTCACAAATCACTCCCAACGAGGCCCTGGAGTGAAAACGGAGTCTGCTTACAATTGCTAATGAGGTGTCAAGCAATTTGTTTCTTCTTCTTCTACCGGCGTGTTTTATTTCGGGAGGAGATAAGTTCTGACCACGGGCTGTTGTGCTTGGTTGAATTTGGGGAGGTTGGGAGCCCTGAGCACCAGGCCAGACCCCTGCCAACTCTTGCTTTTCAAGGGGATGGTCTGTTCTGCTGAAAATGGAAAGTGGGAGGTTGAGAACACCCTTCCTGGTCTCCCCAGGACCCCAAGAGCCCAGGCAGTGGAGCTGTTGGCCATTTTCCAGGGGAGACTTCACCCCTGGGCTCCCTACAAGCTCAGGACATGGCACTGGGAGACATCTCTTGAGGCTCCACATGTGGAGAGCAGAAAACATTTGTGGTCTCAGCAGGTTCTTGTTACTGAGCCTGAAAAAAGGAAAAATTGCCTTGCTCTTTAGGAGTCCTGCTCGACCCACAAAGTCCTGCTCCCATCCTCTGCCTTTTGCTAAACTCCCACCAGCCAAACCCACGTGGAAAACCTTCTGGCTCATCCTCCTGGGGCTGCATCTGCCACGGCAGGTCCTTCCCCCTGGCTGGAGTGATTCACTCCTCTGCTGGGAGGATCCTGGAGCAGGAGGGTTCTCCCATTCCAGAGCCTTGGCAGCAGGAGAGGTTCCTAATGAGTTCCAGACCCAGGAGCCAGAGCACCTGCCCGGGGAGGGGAGAGCAGCAGCTCCTGCCCTGCTGCCAGATAAGAGAGGACTCAATTCACCCAAGGGCAGCAGTTGCTTTTGTCTTGGAAAATCTGCCTTAGCAGCCTCTTCCCCACGTGTTTAATGATGAGCTAATCCTGGAAAAGCCAGATCGATGCAGCTTGAGGACAGATGAGCTCAGGCTGAGCTCTAGAAACATGACTCAGATGAGAGTGAGAGTGTCTGACAGATGTGTGAGAGGGAGGATCACAGGGAGAGCTCTCTGGCTCCCGGCTGTCCAGCTCAGCTCTCCATCAGCACAGGAGAGGGAGGATTTCCAGCCCCTGCACAAGGAAAATGCCCATGGGAGGGATCTATTAGAGGAAAAGGTGTAAGACTTCCCTCCTCCTCCCTGCCACTGATGGAAAGGAAGAGCTGAGAGCTCAGCCCACAGCCTGAACTCTCCAGGAGCTCAGCGAAGAGGGAGAAGATGCTGCCTTGGGAATGTCTCCTTGTCCTGTTGCACTCAGAGGGACAAAATTCAGGTGGTGGTTGTTGCACACAAGGGGTTTTATGTGAGAGGCACGGGGGTCCGTTCACTGAATGCAAGATTACTATTACAAGAAAAAAAAAAGAGGGAAAAAGCTTGTAATGTGCTCTGAGAGCCTCATCCTGCAAATGCCACCCTGCTCCCAGAGCCTCATCCTGCAAATGCCACATGTCCCCTGAGCCCTGTCTGGTCCCCCAAGGGACAGGGGGATGAAGGAGCCCTTGCACTGAAGCACCTCCAGAGGCTTCAGGGCTGTTTGTCAGCCCTGGGATGAGCAGCTGGGGCTTTGCTTTTCCCTGGGATGCACCAGAGAGGAAAAATGCAGGACAGAAACACGGAGAGTCCCCTTTGCACTCTGTCCAATCCCACTGCCTGCACACCCGAATTTAACTGCATTGTGCTGTAATGAGCCGTGCCCAAACTACTGTTTGCTGGCCCTGTGTTTATTTTATTTCCTCATTGTAATGAAACTCAGATGGCAGCTGTTTACACTCCCCCAGCCCTGCGAGGGCTGCTCAGCTCAGTCTAATTAGCTGCGAGTCACTTTTGGAATTAGGGCAGAGGAAAGAACAAATTTTTAGTAACTACTTTAAATTGAAGCCCTCATTTATTTTCATTAGGGTCAGACAAAAGCAATATAAGGTTTCCTAGCAGGGATTTGCTGCACAGGGTTGGGTCTCACTCCCAGAGCATCCGAGGGCTGACTCCGCTCCGAGGATGGGGCAGAGGGGATGGAGCTGAGTTGGTCTCAAAGCTCACAGCCCTCGACCCCACGAGTGAAAGAGGATTAAATCTGTGCTGGAACCAGCTGGCCAAGTGCTCTGTCCACTGTGATGGTGCTCAGGTGACCCCCAGTCCTGCTGGCAGCGTTTGCAAACACCTGGGAGACACGAGGGTTGGGTCTGGTTTTAATTCACTGCTGGATGGATCCAACCCCTGATGAAATCCATGGAAAGTCTCCCATTGACTTCAAGCCCTGGATAAACCACAGTTTCTGAGCTCCATAGGCTGTGGATCACAGAATCACTGAGGCTGGAAAAGCCCTCTAGGACGAGTCCAATCATTCCCCCAGCACTGCCAAGGCCACCACTGCCCCCTGTCCAAGTGCCACATCCATGCTTTTTACACCCCCCCAGGAATGGGGATTCCACCACTGCCCTGGACAACCCTTTTGAAGAGATTTTTCCTATCACATTTATTTGTAAGGAGCCAGAACCTCAAGGTTGACCCCAGAGCCCCCAGGTTGGGTCCTTGATCCTCGTGCAGGGACTGTCCTGTCACGGTGGCATCAAACCCAAAGCACCTTTGGTACTAAGGCAGTGTGGGGCATTTGGATAATAATGAAATTAAATGCACTGGTAGCTTTTAAAGGCTTTTTTTTAAAATTCATCTCTACAATTTAGCAGCTGCTCATGTTGTTGCTTAACTGTGCTGCCCACGTTTGGCTTCAGATAATGATCAAAATGCCACATTTTCCCCTTCAAAACGAACAATACAGTATTGCCAGAGCAAAAAACACATGGATGTGGTGCCTGATGATCAAAAGACATCCTGCTGCACTTGGAGCTTGACAAGGAATTGCTACAAACACAGCAATGATGGAAACACCTTCCCTGCACTTGGAAAAGCATCCCATGATCCCAGAGAGTGGGTGGAATTGTAAAGTTTGCAGGGAAAGATCCCTTTTCCCTTCTCCACAGCTCTTTCTGCTGCAAAATCCTAACACATGGGTGGTTTTTAACTAATTTTTCAGCTGCTAAATACCACGATGGTCACAAAAATGTGGAATATGGAATAACAGCAATGGATTTTCTATGTGAGAAACGCTGTAATTCAAGCATTACAACCCTGTATCAGACATAAATAAGTTTGGATTAAAGGGACACTTCAGAGTACATTAAAGGTACATTCTAAGGTGCCTCAGATCCAGCCTGCACATAATAACACACACACTAAGCACATATGTGGACAAATGATTCCTCTTTATCTAAATCAGATCCTGATTGAAGTGCAAATAACTCTCTCTGACCCTACCAGACCAAGTTTTCCTCTCTATGAGACATCACCACTAAATTATATATTTGAGTTACATCCCACTACAGCAGGTGCCTAAAATCCAAGCCACCCTAACACCTGAAAAAGGTGTCCCCAAAAGAGCTCTGCTGGGGAACCTTCAAGAGGAGGTGCCTAATTCCTTCCTAAATATCCCTTTTCAGACCCTGAAATCGTCTTTCCAAATAGGCTTTTTTTTAAAAAAAATATATATTAGGTAACACATTTGTTAAAACTATTTTGAGCTAAAGCACCCTCAGATTAAGCTGCAATATATATTATTTACAATAGATCTATTTTCCAAGAGGGTTCCTGTGTGTTGGATGCAGAGTTGCCAACTGTCAGTACATTTACGAACAGCTTGTAAATTTAAATGCTTTCCAGAGAGCTATTGCTATGTGTGTAAAATACTCATTTTGTTCCTAAAACATGGCAAGACATTTTTTTTTTCTACGCTTGAAAAATAAGGAAAAAAAACCCCTCATAAATAATCTCGTTGAAGTGATGACGTATCAGATTCTAAGAAGAAGAAGAAGAAACTCTGAGAGCCAAAATATCAGTGTTTTCTTGCCTTCAGGGGCTCAGGAGATACCAAGACCTTGGTGCAGTTTGGAGGCAAGAGTTGCCAAAAATTCCAAGGGCTGCCTCCCTTGAGCATTAAGAGAAACAAGGGCATAGGAATAAAGACAACAGGAATAAAGACAACAGGAATAAAGACAACAGGAATAAAGACAACAGGAATAAAGACAACAGGAATAAGGACAACAGGAATAAAGACAACAGGAATAAAGACAACAGGAATAGGGAAAATGTGATGACAGTTCTAAGGCAGGCAGGAATTTTCACCGAGTCTCCTTACTGAAGATGACACTTGGATTTGGAAAGACTTCAGTCAAGACTGGTGGCTTGATGCAAAAATAGTTGAAAGGGAGAGGTAAAGGTCAGGAAAAAAAGGTCTGTCGTGTCCAACTGCAGAACTGGGAATATTAATTTTATTTCGGGAAAAATAAGTGCTAGGCTTGGATACTCCAGTACAACACTGATAGAACAGCAGCTGCCCCCAAATCTACCCAAATCTGCTTTCCTAAGCCTGACTGGAATAAATCCAAAGGGAAACAACCCTTCCTAATGCAGGATCCACTGCAGATTGTTTTCTGCAAATTGATGTCACCTGATGGCCGATTTTGGACCCAACGCCAGCAGAAGCATCTCCTTTGTCCCCTGGAGCACCTAAAAAATCACCCTCAACGAGCAGATTGAAGGCGTTTGCAGGTCGTTAAGGTGCCAAAAATCCCAGAGAATTCCGGAGGAACATCCCATTTTGCTCAGCTTTGCAGTTCCTCAATCACCCGATTGGGGAAAAAGACTTTTGCACAAACTGGAGGGTGAAGAAAAAATGGGATTTTGCAGCTTCGACTTCCAGGATGTAAAGCCTGATCCCTGTTTTATTCCCGGGAGAGCTGAGAACAGGGCTGTTAACTCTGAAATCAGTGCAAACACCTTTCAGTATTTGAAGTTTGATTGGTCATTTGAGTGGAAACTGAGGCTGGAACTCAGCATTCTCAGGTAGAACGAGCTGAAAACCCTTTGCAGAGCTCAGTTTAAAGCACGTTTGTGATTCAGTTTTCTATCCTGTGCATCAAGGCAAATTCAGCCACCACATCAAACTGGATTTAGGTGGGAAAAGCAGAGACCCAGGATGACCCAAGAGGTTAAGCAGATGTAGAACTTTTTTTAATAAAAAGAAAATGAGAGTAAAAAGGTAAAGAAAAGAATTCGGGCTCCCCTTTGGGGTCCTTTGGGTGTGAGAATCTTTGCAGTGCCCCAAGAGGGGCCAGGGGCAGAGCAGGGGTTCCCTCCCAAGCCAGGGGGTCTCCAGCCCCCAGCCCACACTGGTTTCACAGCTCTTGAACAGTGTTTTCAGTGCCCAAAGTCTCCATCCTGCCCAGCAGCAATGACCACGGTTGGTATAAAGAGATAAGGTTACAGGACATCACACTTTGCCAAAGTCCACTTGCCTGGAACTTGCAGTTTTGGCTGAGCCAGGAGGCAGAGATGTTAAACTGCAGCAGCAGGAGCTATTCAGGGTTGGTTCTGGTGCTCCTGCCAGGAAAAACTTGGAGTGAAAGGTCTGATTTATCCCAGGTTGGGGTTGCAAACCTGTGCTCTGGGTAGCAAGGCAGTGCCTGTCAGGCTGCAGGAAGAGTCTGCAGGAATCCCTGGGTTTGGAAGTGGGGAGAATTCCAGGATCCTTTCTGAGGCAGCAAGAGGAAGGTGCCCTGCCAGGGCCTGCACATGCAAAAAAGGATGGATTTGTTGCTCTGCTGCTTCACCCTCCTCCCCTCACAAACCACTAACTTAAGAACAGCCCATTTTTGAGGCAAAGCTTCCTTACAATAATATTATTTTAATACAAAACTCTGGTTCAGCAGCCTCCTGCTGATACAAAAGGGAAAACGAGGAGAACACAGCTCAAGGATCCTGGGAAGTTCCTTTAGACTGAATTATTGAAATTTGGAGTTTTATCTTTTTATCTATTTGTTTTTAATACATTTTATTTCTCTCCCTACAGTTGTCTCCTCTACTTAGAATCGTGGAATGGTTTGGGTTGGAAGGGGCTGTGAAGATCATCTCGTTCCAGCCCCTGCCATGGGCAGGGACTCTTCCCACAGGAGGACTGTTCCAAGCTGCTTTTGACAGTGGCTTTTCCTCTTATCACACTTCCTTTCAGCTGCCTGTGACTATAAAGCTTTTATGAACCACTTCAGCCCTGACATTTTGATGGCAGAGTCAATACATTCCTCCCCCTCTGAATCCCAGGAGCTGCTGCAGAACACGTGGATATGACCGGAAAAAAAAGCTCCTCACTTTTAATTGGATTGAGATGGAGCACATTAACACCTGTTTGATTTGAGCATCATAAATCCCCCAGAGCGTGACAGATCCCTTCAGCTCCCAGATCAGCACAAATAATCCCTCATGAAAGAGATTTCATCTGCTGGAGCAAAGGCAGGGAGCACATTCCCACCGCCCGGGAATTCCATCATCATTCCATTCCTGCAGCAACACCCAGAGCCTGAAGTGACCTGGAGAGGGTGGACAGACCCTAAACCTCTTAGTCATTGCTCCAGTCCCTTTCCTGGGCAAATCCAGCACAGGGATTCTTCCCTGACTCCATCCAGAGGAAAGTGTGCTGGCACAAGACAGGCTAAACACCTGAGGCTCAAGCAAAGCCAGTGGAATGCAGGTTGTCTCCTTTTAATCTCCTTGAGATCATAAGACAGAAAATAATGGCAAGTCACACACCCCATCAGATTCCAGGAAAGGGGGAAAAAAATCATCAGACTCAGCCACAAAGAAATAAAATAAAATTATTAAAAAAAACAAAAAAGAATTGTGGGCTTTTCCCTCTGAGTTTTTCACTGAAATGTCAATTTGAAAAGAACCTCCAGCAGCAGAGACCTTGCAAACTTCTTCATCACAAAGATAACCCAAGAAAACTTGTGGTCAGTGGTGATTCTGGATGGAATTAGAGAATTGTGGGGGCAAAAACGGGGAGAGAAGGCAAGAAGTGAACTGGCACAACCACGAACAAGAGTTTTTGAGCCCCAGGAGAAACAGGTTCTCTCTGAGTCTGGGAGGGGAGAACATTCCACCAGGCAAGGAAAGCTCCCCCCACGCTGCCCATTGCTCAGCCAGGGCCTGCTGGGGGCAATCCCAGTGCCAGCCTCCCTGGAGCCACTGGGATCATTCCTGGGGGATCATTCCCTTGGCATCAATGTGGGTGTCAATTAGCACCAGTGGTGCCAAACTGCACATCCCCTGGGGATGGGCTGGAGCCCCCCAACCCAATTCACTGAGATATTCCCATTTGAATGCTTTCCTAGCCTGGATACCTCGAGCTGCTCAGTTAAAGGAACCCTCCCAGGAGCTGTGGGGGAATATCTGCATTCCTATAGGAAAACCCAGGCATCATGCACAGCAATGCATATCACAGGCTAATTATAATTTCTCTGTAGGTGCCAATCAGAAGAACAACTTAAAGCCATTGAGAGGGGGAGGAAAAAATGCATCTGTGGTTTGCAAGGTAGGTGTACTTGACATGTCCTTTTATTAATTCTAATTATAGAGGTTCCACAAATGGATGTCAAACATTTTCAGGGTGTTTTGCTAAAAAATGTCTGTGATGGAAAAAGGAAGAACTCCACCCCAGCAGATCATTTCTTCTTGTTTGTTTTACTACTTTCACTGTTTTCTTACTTTTAGGGTGACCAAGAAAGACAGAAAGTAAAAAAAAAAAAGAAAAGAAAAAAAAATCCCTTCTGGCTTGTGTTCAATGGCTGCACATCCCTCAGCTGAGAGGGAGAGAAACATTCCCAGAATCTGGGAGTTCAAACAGATGAACTGGCCAGCACCAGACTGAGAGAAAGAGTTAACTGGGAGCAGCAGGAATAATTCCAGAGGCTGGGGAGGTGAATCCTTCCCTCTCTGCAGCACAGCTCCCACCTCCTGTCTCTCACTCTGGATCCAAGGACCAACATCCCACTCATATTGTGCCCCATGAGGTTTTCCTGACCAAAAACTGTGGATCATGATCCTCCAGGGTCCCAGTGCAGCCCTCTGCCCTTTATTGTATGGCTTTAGATTGGATTGTGTGGGTTTAGATTGGATTTTAGGGAGAAATCCTTCCCTGGAAGGTGGGGAGCCCCTGGCACAGGTTGCCCAGAGAAGCTGTGGCTGCCCCTGGATCCCTGGAAGTGTCCAAGGCCAGGTTGGATGGAGTTTGGGGCAACCTGGGCTGGTGGAAGGTGTCCCTGCCCGTGGCAGGGGGTGGCACTGGATGAGATTTAAGGTCCCTTCAGCCCAACCCAGACCACAAGAACAATCTGACAAACCCTTTGCCCCCTCTCTTGCCTCCCCATCACCCACTCCCTGCACCAACACAAACTTCCTGACAGAGGGAATTCCACAGCCTCGCCCAAATGGGGATACAGGAGACCCCAAACCCCTCCTGCCCCTTCAGAAAGCACCCAGAGATGGAATCACCAGCTCCATCCACGGCCCTGAGCTCGGGTGAACGGATCAAACTTCACTGGAAAATCTGAGCCAAGCCCCAAATCCTCAAAGGGACCAAATTGCCTCATTTCTATCGAAACAACTTGGGGTTAGACACCTAAGTACTTCTGAAAAGCCAGGCCCATGTGTTGGTTTTAAATTAACTAATATGAGTCCAGACACAAATAGCATTAAAAATATCTTAATGGGCTATTCTGTAGTCCTACACTTAAGGGTTATTGCTCTTGACTGGCTAATAAATTATATTTTTATTTGCCAATAAAAGAATAAGAATAATTTTGGTTATTCTCCTTTCAGAAGAAATTATTTCTTCCCCCATAATAGTCGATAAATGGTAAAATAAGCTGCAGAACACCAAGTGATTCATGTATCAACAAAGAAATAGTGGAAAAATACCCTAGGCAAGCAAAAAAAAAAAAAGGCAAGAACAAGTTATAATCTGCATCTTGAAATTCATTCTGTTACAATTCTCTAGCAGTGAGTGACCTGTGAGAGACTCAAAAATTGAGCATTTGCTGAGCTGTGTAGGTGGGATTTACTGTGTGGAGCCAGGAGAGAAGCAGCTGGAGGAGTAGAAGAGTTTTGGCTTTGTCTGAGGTAGTTGAGAAGTGTTTTGGCAAACTAAATAAAACTCTGGAATAATAAATGACTCCTTTTGGTTGGGTCACCTCGACCAATCTGTCACCCATCTGCTTTTGCAGCAGCAGCATAAAGAGAAAATGCAATAAAACTGTAAGGAATCAGTCACTGGTGCCTGGGCCATTTTATGTGATTTTTGGAGCAGTACCAGAGTCCCAGTTCATGGAGCCAGGGAAACCTCCTCCTTAAATCCACCTTTCTCCCTGCTGTGAACTGAAGGCAAGAACCCCAAGGCCCCCAGGACCAACCCTCCCCTTTGCAACAAGCAATGGCAGAATGGTCACCACCAGCCAAGGCTGTTTTCCACATCCAGGGAATTTGTCCAGCCCAGGCACAAGTGCAAACATGGACCTTTGGAATAAAGGGAACAACCAAACAACAGGACAAACATCACTTCTGACCACAGAGGGAAAGAGCAGGTGTCCAATGACCTTGGTATTCTTTTGCCACAACATCACATTGCAACTCAAGATCACACCCCAAATTCCCAGCTAAAAACACAGTTGACAACAGATAACAGGATTTGTAGTGGAGCAGTGACTGTCTCCTCAATAGCCACAAAACATTTTACCAGGAAATCAGGTTCAGAAATCATTTACTGCATCATTTATCCCTCTTTGTCTCACTGAGAAAACTTCAGCTTTTCTTGCACAAAGACACTTTCCCCAACACACCTCCTACAGTGTTTTCTGTTCAATCCAGGCAGGCACCTCCACCTGGGAAGATTTAGCAGCTCCCAAATTAAAGCCACCCCAAAAGCAAGGTGAGCACACCCCAAACAGACCCTTCCAAACCACCCAGTGGCTGCTTTCACTCAGATTGATGTGAATTTGAGAAGGGCTCCAGGCAGTTGTGGAGCAATGGCCAGAATCACATCCCCAAAAGAACTCTTATATCCATGGCTGTGGCCAGGCTGGCACACAGCAAATCCCAAATCCCTTCCCTGGGTTGGGACCTCCCCACAGGACAGGGAGCAGCCACTGGTGTTTGTCAGAGCTGTGCTGGGGGGACAGGACAGCACACAGAGCCACTCACCTTCTGTCCATGGAACAGCCAGGGAGCTCCAGGGGGAATCCACCTTCTCACCTCCCACACTCAAACCCGGGCTGCTGCTGCTGGCAGCCTTTTATCACTTCCCCTCCCACCAAATTACCTGTTTATTCCAAACACCTGGCAGGAGGACCAGCTCAGAGCAGTCCAGCAGTGCCCAGTCCTGCTGGTGATCCCAGCATCTCATCCCTGGGTCCAGAGCCCAGCCCAGCTGGGTTGGGTTACTGACCCCAGAGTTCCCCTGGAATTAGGAAACCTGTGGTGTTTTTTTTTTCTTCTCCTACAAGCAATGACAATTTCTTGTGTCTTTGCTCACGATCAGAAAATAGCAGGTTATCCCAGGAAAGATAAATAAAAAATAAATGAAGTAGATCTGGCTGATTCCTGCTGGCATCACTGTGGAATGAGCAATCCCAGACTGAGAAATTGGATTTAGCAGCTCCATCCTGGCCAGGAGTGTTGGGGGTGTCAGGATTTCAGCACTTTCCAATGCTGATAACTGACTGATCTGCTGAAAACCAGCTAATTATGTTCATCCTAATGAGGTTTGGTGCTGGGAAACTGTGCTTCCCTCTGAGTACAGGGGGACACAAGGCACAACTCAAGTCCCTCTGACTCCACAGCCTTTGCAGACACGGATTTCACATCACTCAGAGATTGTCTTGTCGTTGAAGTTTCCCTCACAATTTTATTTTCCTTCAGGAATTTTAAAGAGGGAGGAGGGAATATCTTTCCCCCCCTCTTATGGTGTTTTTTTCCTGATGAATTTAGGGTCATGCATAGATTTAGGACCATGGGATCAAACTTTTCTCTGTTGCATTACATAAATTCGTTCCTGATAATTACAACCATAAGCCTGATTGCTCGGGCTTTGGTGATCATGTTATGCACTGGAAAACTCTGCTCACAAAGGTGTGCTAAAATCCATATTTAAGCAACCACAGAACAATTTACCTCGGGGAGAAAAAAAATGTCAGGAAGTCGGTTCTCCGTTATTCCATTACTGCTTCCCTGGCAGAGTCATTTAAAGCAAGAGGATTTCATGGCAGCTCAGGATTCTGCTGAGCAAGAAAGGCAGGCTCTTCCACGGGGAGGCCAGTCCATTGAAAAGCTGCAGGAGTTGGCAGCCCGAGGAGCCTTTTCCCTGCACGCCTGTCAGTTCTGCTGGCAGCACACGGGCGCTCCGAGCCTCCGCTCCGTGGATTTGGGAGCCCCTGGATGGCTTTGTGCTGTGTGCCAAGGGGGGAACAACAGCCTGAGGAAACAAAGCCAGTGCTATCAGGCAACCTGGGAGGGATTCAGTCTCGGTGCAGATGTTGCCAGGGAGCAATTGTGTGAAGGTCATGATTTCCATCACAGTGATTGCCCACGGCGGAGGCACCAGCGAGGTTCAACCTCCTGCTCCGTGGGCACCATCCCTGCAGGAACGGGCTGGATTAGTGTTCCATTGTCACTCTGCTCTTGGGGGATCCTGGTTTACATTTCAGTCCTGGCTGGCAAACAATTCCTGATTCTTCCCTGGGAGAACAGAGGAGACCATTTCAAACCAGGCCAGGAACAAAGCACGTGCATTTCAGAGCCCGGGGGAGACAATTCCCGTGGCTCCTCTCCATCCTTGGCACTTCAGGGGATGCTCTTTGCTGCATTTCTTTTGTCCAACCCCTTCAGGTCCTCCTGATGCCAAGTGTGGGAGTTCACCTGGAGGCTGAACTTTCTTGTCCACGCTGAGCAACCTGTGCCTCTCCTTTCCCACTCCACCACCACGTTCCTCAGCCCCTGGGAGAGCAGATTCCAGTGGTGAAGTGCAGGATGTCACCTTGTGATTTCTGATCCTTTTGGGGAAAAAAAAGTGGGTTTTCAGTAGGTGGGTTTTAAGAATTTCCCTTGCAGAACTGGTGCTGCCACTCAAACCAGCAGCTTGCAGCAGCCACGTTCTCCGTGGTGTTGCCTGTGCTTCCATAAACAACCTTTCCATGCAGCAGTGGAAGAGATTTCTTCAGTTCCGAAAATTTTGGCTCTTTGAGGGGCTTTATTTTGCAGAAACAGGCCTCTGGAAAGGGATTAGACAACTCCAGAGAAAAACTGCATCAGGTCTCAAGGTTTATGCCGGGGACCTTCTCCATCACCTTCCTCCCCAGTCACCTTTTCCTTCCCCTCTTTAGGGACCATTCCCACAGGGAATGTTGTGTTTAGACCCCTTGATTTTGCCAACCTGGCAAACACAGTGGAGCTACTGAGGCTTTCTGTGGGGGTCAGAGGCAGATTGGGAGTGACAGGGAAGCAGAGAGGGGCGAGGGCTGGGAGGGAGATCCCTCTGCAATTGCCTGGGCTGACGGTTAAATTGCAGCAGCCACGGGCTCGTTCCAGGAGCTGCCTGTGGTTGGATGCACTTTGGATCATTTGGAGAAAGAAGCAGGAAAAAAAAAAAAAGAAAAAGGGGCCAAAAGTAAAAAAAAAAAAGAATCAAATTGTTCTCGGAAATCATGTTTAATGTAGAAATCTGGTTGATATTAAACTGTAATCTGCAGTTTTCAAGTCGACTATTCCTCGAGGAAAATGTTTCCTGTCGGAGTATTAAGGGTTCCCTTATTACATCACTTCCCATGTCAGCCCCAAGCAGCCTTCAACATGCATTAGTGTATTGATAATGGGAATTGCAAACGGATTGTTTGGGGGAAAAAAACCCAACCTGGGCAATATTCCAATCATGTGGATCAATTTAGCCTCAGAATGGTGAGGCCACGCTGGTATTTTTGACACTGGATGCAAACAGTGATTTCATGAGAGGTGTTCCTGCTGCAGCTCAATTCAGGAGGAGTGTTTGGCCATCACTCACAGCACCAGGGCCATTTCTGTGCTGCTGAACTGGCTCTGCAGGCAAAACTCCCCTTAATCCCACCCAAAGTGCAAATTGATAACTGTGCGTGGAATGGAATGAACATTATGCATCCAAGTGCAGTAATTTATAATAATAATAATAATAATAATAATAATAATAATAATAATAACAACCCACAAAATATCTGCTCACTTTTACAGAGAGCAAAAAAAAATATATCACCGAAAAAACCCCCAACCACTAATAACCAACTCTGCCAGCAAACAGTGCACACACAGCCCAAAGCCTCACAAATTATGGGGGAGAAATTTCTGCAGGAAAACATCACTTCTGCTTCCTCTGAAATATGGGTGGAAAGAGCTCTCCAGAGCTGTTGACAAGAACAGCAGATGAGCAAACTTTTTACTCTATCAGGCTTAAAGATCTCCTGTGGTTTAACATTTTATTTATCATCAGGTGATCCATGAGTCTTTCCTTGAAATGTTCATAGAATCCTCATCTTTCCCAGGTCAAATATTCACAGGTCATGGCTCTTTCAAGACTGACTGATTCAGAGTCTTTTCAGTCTAACATTGCTTGAAAGTGTTGATGGGAAACATCAGACTGGAAAAGAGAGGAATTAGTGAGAATTTCAGGCATTTCTTTAAAAATCCCAAATAAGTTTTCATTTGGAAAAAAAAAAATCAAACTCTAGTACAAGAAAGTGAAACATGCAAATGCTCCTAAAGCAATGTAAATATTTTATTTACATTGCAGTTTTATTTAACTGCAGCATTCCCTGACTTGGAAAAGCTCTCCTGTTATCTGATGATGATGAATTCTCGGGTGGTGCAGACACTGCTTTTCTTGGAATGACAAGGATCTGCTCCCAAGCATCTCCTCATGGCACAAGAAGCCTTGTTTGCTCAGACCAGGAGGTTCCAGATGCTCTTCTGTGCAGCCTAAACCACTGCAAGCAGATGACTCTTTTAATCTTTAAATTTGTTCTCCCCAGACAAGGTTAATGTCAGCCCTTCTGATCACATGAGATGATTATTCTTTTTGAGAGGTAATTTGGTGCTTTACAAACCCCTCTGGACCTTCAAATGTCTTTTAATGGGACTATTGTCTCTTTGAATGGACCTTTGTATCACTTGATGAAAAATCATTTTATTTCAAAATTTATATATAATTCCATTTGATCCTGAATTCTGATTTTTTCCTAGACATTAACCTGCTGCTGGGGAGTAACTCCACTAATTTTTGCAGAGCACCAACCAGAGTGAGTTGCCTTTAACAAGATTTCAATGGCACAAACACAGCCCTTGCCTTGCCTAAGGAATAACATTGACTGTCAGATGTGCTGAGACACGTGTTAAATCAAAATAATATTAATGAACTGGTATTAATTTAACATAGAACGATAATTTAGTGAAATAAATGATCAAATCAACTAGAACACCTATAGTTCCAGCAAAAGGTAACATCCATTGGAAATCTGTAGTCAAATTCTTTCTGAGCCAAGAACAGAGAGTATTTCTACCATATTCAGAAGTGTCTAAACCATGTGTTATATATTAGAAAATTGATCAATTTTCCTGCAGTTCAAGATTTGTGGCACTTCACATTATATTTGAATCTATCACCCTGACACAGAACTCAAATGCCATGAAAGCTGATCGGTGGTGTCATGCTGGGAATATGCTGCACTTTCCATACATTATCCTCTTTTATTTGCCTGGAATTAGGATCAAAAATTCGCACAGAATCTTTCCCCTCTGCTAATATTGGTGGTGGAATTCCTGGTTTCTCTAGAGGAAATGAGCAAAGAGAGAAAGAAACATTCTCTTTTGTTTAAGTTTTGTCCTCTAAAGTAGTTATTTTGAAAACGTTTAGTTTGCTGCTCAGCTGATGAAAGCAATGCTGTTGTGTTGCAAACAAGCTGAGAACAAAACATCTTTTCCCCTCACTTCTACCAGGCAAATTCAGCAAGTTAGCTCAGAGCAATAGGTCACTTTTTCTGCTGAAATAACTCCCTTGGAGCTGCTCTTCTGCCCCTCAAAGCCAGGGCAAACGCAGCTGCTGCACAGAGAAAATGGGACTCTGTGTCCTGCTGCTGGATATCAATGCAACAGGATTTATCCTGTGGGATTCAAGAGCAAAGATCCCTCACAGTGGGGTCAGACTCAGTCTCTCCATCTCAAACACTCCAGATTCAGCTGAGCTTGGAGTTAATTCGGGACCAGCGACTGAAGGGGCGCGGATTGAGGTGCTTCCATTGAATCCTGCGGAGATTTGGCTCCTGTCCCATGCACAGGGATTTCTCCTGGGCTAACAGGGCGGGCTCCAGCCTCCCACCACCCTCCTGGTGCCCGTGGGACAGCTCAGCCCCAGAGCTGCAGCCTGCACAGGGCCTGGCCAGTCCTGCCCTCCAACAACCAACTCCAGCGTGAGCGGCTCCTTCTCCAAGGGCTTTCCAGCCCCCTCTCGGCTCCGGCTCCATCCAGGAGCCAGCCGTGCAGACTTCCCAATATTTTCATAATTGACTGGCCCAGAATTTTCATAATTTGTAAACACAGTGAAATAGCTGTGAGACAGAGGCTGTGCAGTGAGCGGGAGCGTGTGTGTGTGCCGGGGAGCGGGGCCGGGCTGAGGGGCACGAGGGGGACGTTTCCTCAGGCAATTTACAGCGACTCAGGAAATCTGGGAGGGTGCCCGTGCAGTGGAGTGAGTGGGCTCACGGCTCAAAGCGATTTTTCTTGAAGTGTCACTGCTCCACACAACCACCATGTGTTCTTTCTTGGCTCCGCTTCCCGAGCCGATGCTCCGACGCTCGGCCGGGCTGTTCCAGCCTGCCCCTTTTCCATCCATTTGCTTCAGCAGGGAAGAGACAAAACTGGAGTTTGATGCGTGTGTGAGTGCTCCCCGAGTCCTCTGAGTCCTCCTCTCACTTCCACGAGAAGGGGCCCTCCTGATTTTTGGGATTTGGACAAAACTGCAAGGAGTTAATGGGCAGCAAGGCTGGGATGTGTCTCTGTGCAGGAGACAGAGGCTGTGTGAGGAAAAGGGATAAAACACTTCAGAAGAGACCCAGACTGTGTTTGCCAGACTCACCCCCCCACTGATGTGCCAGCTCCCAACTAAAACCCTGAGTGGTTCTGCACTTGGGCTCATCCCTCACTCTGGTTCAAAATTCTTCATCTCAGACCTGGAGCCACCCTGGGAGCCCTGGGATGGGGAGAGGTGTGATGGGATTACCCAGGGCTGGAGCAACCAGAGCAGGAGCAGAGAGTCATGTCTGGGGGGTGTAAGTAGCTGTCAGTCCCAGTCTGCAGAAAGGGGACACTAACGTGGGGCTGTTCCACAGGGATGATTTAATCCTTGCCACCCTCTGGGCTCTACCTGGGGCCACCCCGCCAAGCTCTGACCAGCTCATACATTGCCCAGTTTGGATGATTTGCTGTGATCATGGCCTGAGGCTGCAGAGCTGTCACAGGGGCAAAAATACAAACCAGCTTTGTTTACAGAACCGAGTTTAGTGTCAACTCCCAGCAAAAACAAACAAACAAACAAACCAACCCCAAACAAATTTAAAATATAGTAATTCTGAGAACTGAAAAATCTCCTGTGACTGACAGCAATTTCTATAGGGCACAGGGGGGTGATTTACCTCTTGGAAAAGGCACTGGCATGGCTGAAAGCAGAATATTGCTTTCCTGAGCATGATAAAGCAGGACAGCCTGGAGTCAGTGACACAGGAGATTCATTCTAGTACATCTTAACTCCTCTGCTGCCAAAGCCTAATGTTGCCCACCTGCCGTGTTTCTGGGATCACCTGGATTTTCCTCAGTCCATCCTTGCAAGAAAAGTCCTTAATACACATTTTGGGTCTCAGCTAAATCTCACTAATGCACCTCTCCCTGCCCTGCAGAGGCTCCCTCCTTCAGCCCTGCTCAGACCCTCCCAGCTCAGCTCAGGGGTGTTCACCTTCCCTGCAGTGGGTTTGTTCTCTCTGAGCTCTTGGGCTCCTGATCCGTGGCAGGCAGCACATCCCAACACAGGATGCCATCAGCAGCAACCCTCTGAGCTGCCCCACCACTGCCTCACTTAAGCAGACCTGCAGAAACGAGGTGCCTCGAGGAGGCAGGTCAGAACAGGCTTTTTGGAGGGCCACGTGTAAGGACACAGGAGGACAGAGTCTCCCAGCCCACCTTGCTTCGGGATCACAGAGCCTACTGTCCTGCAGGGGCTGCTCTCCCACCTGGGCTGGCAGGATGAGGTGCTCAGCACTCCCTGGTGCAGCTCAGCCCCGGGGCTGGTGAGCCTGGGTGGTGCCGGCTGGCACAATGGCCAGGGGGGGCCGTGCCCACGCGCCCTCCCAGCCCAGCCAGCCCCGCTCCAGGAGCCTCCGAGCTGCATTAACGTGGCACGGGGCCCAAACTAATAAGTCCCGTGGAGAGGAGCCACGTTAACATGGCCATAAAGCTCCCAGGTTGGAACAGCTTCCCTGGCAGGGCTGCCCAGGAGCTCTGGCAGCACAGACAGAGCGGGACCTCGCACCTCCTCCTTGTTCCTTGTGCTGGAACCCAAGCTGGGCTGGGGCAGGAGACCTCCCAGCTCAGGTTTGGGCTTAGTTGTCCTTGTGGAGCCATCACAAACCTGGCTGTGGGGTGGTTTCTCCTCCTTCCTCCCCTGCACAGAGCCCACGTGCACACAGGGGCACACACACGAGCTTGGGCCTGGCTTGGAAACCAACCTGCAATAATTTGGCCAAATTACAGGAATCCTGTTTTCTACTGAGTGGTTTTGTTTTTTTTTTGGCCTCACATTAAATGAAAGATAAATGGCAGATAATGACTCCCTCATCTCCATCCACCTTGTAAGCCCCACAATCAAATCCCATTGCAAAGGCATCCCAGGTATGTGGTGCTGAGGAAAAGTGCTTGTCAGGAGGGATAGAGAACAAAGGGTACCTGGAGGTTAGTAAATGTTTTTCATGGGTTCTGTAAGCTGTGGTTTCCTCTTCTGGGGGGGGTTACAGACTTTCAGCTTTGGAGCTGCTCTGTCAGACACCCAGCCAAACAAGGCAGTGATTAGCAGAGCTCCCTGGTTGGGGCTATTGTCGTAGGTATGGTTTTAATACACCCACAGTTCTTGGCACTGACCTTCCTTTTCTGACTCCAGGAAATCTTGAACTGTTTATTGATTCAAAGGCAAGAAATAGAACATTGAGATGGAGCTAATTGGCTGGAGACATAATCTGCAAGTCACCCAAATGAAAATTTCCATTAATTGAGCCCCAGTTTGGTGGGAGGGAAGCATTGCCTGCCTTAGGAGCGAGGAGTTCTTGCAAATCTACATTTTCCTGTTTGTTTTTTCAGTGAGAGATGGGTTGGATGTGCCTCAGATCCCTGAACTGGGCCTTCCTGTCCTGAGAGAGCCACAGAAAGCTGCACCAATCCCTCCGGAACATTCTCTGCTAGGCTGGCCTTTTTTTTTTTAAAAATTTTAATTTACTTTGCCCTTCATGTTTCAAAATATCCACGGCATGCTGGTTTGCCTCTTCAAAGTTTTGCAAGAGGCAGATGTGGTCCCAGGCTGATCTGGGGGGAAAAGGAGCCCATTAATAGGCTCGTAGGACATGGGAACACTGCAACAATGATGTTAGGGGGGACTCAGAGTCCCTCTGTGTGCTCCAGTGACTGGCACCTGACAGAAGGAGAGGCTTTAGCCCTTTGCTCCTCTCTCCCTTCAGTGTTCACTTGTCAGGCCACTGGGAGCAGGGCAGAGATCCAAAGCACTCGGGAGAGAAACAGGAATAAAGGCAGAGCAGAGCAATATTTATCATGTTTCAGTGCTTGGAACATCAAGGGCTGGGTTACATGCATGGAAGCTCTTGCACTGGAGAGAAACACTGTGCTGGCTAAAGCACCTCAGCAACCCTTTTTCTAATTAAAAAGGACTCCTCTCGTCCCTGCCTCTCATTTTACAGCAAATTAGATATGAAATCAGATCTGCTTTCTCTGCTCCTCTGAGCTCTAATGACAGCTCACCATCAAGAAACATTTTATTTGGGCCTAGGAGAGAGGGCAGGAGCCAGGAACAGTCCTCACTGTTGGGAGTACAAGGAGAAATGTTCAAGAAACTCCCTCAGTGCTGCAGCAACAAGAGCAGAGCCCATCACAGTCCCAGAGCAGAGCCATGGGGGGAGAGCAGAGCTGGGATTGAGGGGAGCTGCTGGTCCTGCCCAGGGATGATGGCACAGACCAAGGGGTGCAGGGGGCAGTGATGGGAATTCAGACAAGCAGAATTTACCTGCTCCTGCTCTGGACAACAACAGGTTTACATCCTGCTGCTTGTCATGGAATATCAAGCAGGTTGATAAAACCCTTCAGGCTTAACATCCTGCTGGAAGGCAAAGGAAATGAAAACCTTCACTGTCTGGGTCTTCCAAAGGGATAAACCCACAGTCCTGCCCTGGTGGCACAGGAGCAAATCCAACCCCCATCTTCTCTAGAGGAAAGGTTTGATTGGCCCCAGAGTAAATGGAGCCTGGGAATTCTACAGAGAGACCTTGTCAGGATTAAAAAATGAGCCCATCTCGAGGTATGTTGTGAACAGGATGAAAAAACATTACTGCATCTTTTCAGGAGCCTTGGTAAAGCGCCAGTGCCGGGAAAAAACCCTCAAATTCAATGAGTTCATGGAATATGGGGATGAAAAAACCCTTTCCTCCCTGCCTCCCCTGGCTGCTGGATGGGATGCAGTGCAGTCTCCTGCATCATGTCACAGCATGAGGAGACCGTGGCTGGGGGCTGCCCTGGACACCAGATCAGAGGGACCCTCATCCTTCCAGAGCTGCTCCATCAACCTGAGTTCACTCACCCCATCCTACTGGAGGAATCCCCCAAGGAACACAGACCTCTCTTCACCCTGAGGAATAAAAGCAGCCCAGGAATGCCATGGCCTGTCTAATCCTGTTTCATTTTCTCCCGAGGGAGGAAGTCCTCTATTGTTTATCAATGTTTGATAAGCTCACGCTGTAATTTGCCAATCACAAAGGACTGGCAGAAAGGGAAAGGATTTGCCTGAACCCTGAGAAAGCAAGGAGTGCCTCTGCTAATCTCCCTGCATCCCTGGAAGGCAAACACCAGCAGGGCTGTGCTGATGGATGGGCAGGAGGCCCCTGGGCCAAGCAGCAGGTCAAAGGCTCAGCTGCACCTCTGCAAGTCCAGCAAGCCCAGCACATCATGTGGCATCAAATTCCAATCAATCCCCTATAAGAACCTGGTCAGGGGAAAGCTCTGGTGCCCTTGGCTAAGATAAGGAAGTTGGAAGAGACTGGAGAAGTGTCTTGTTTAGCTTCTGGTCACCTTTTCCCTCGGGGTTTGTTTAACTCCCAGTCCAGCCTGAGGAAAGACATTTATTTGTGCATTAAAGTCCTCTCGTTGCATTGCTGAACATCAAATCAGAGGGCCTGGGAATGAGTGCAGGGATAAGGGATCCATGCACAAGCACACACATGAACCAGTCACTTTTTATTGGTGGAGAGCTCTGCAGGTCAGGTTTTCCCTGAGAACCCAAAAGTTCAGGTTTTGGTTTCACTGAGAAACCAAAAGTTCTGTTTTTTCAGATGCACCAGCATCCGAAATTTCAACCCCCCCAGCTCGTCTGTGCACCCAGAAGGATCTCACCCTGCAGGATATGGTCCCTTTGGGTCCTCAGGTGCCATTCCTTCTGCAAACCCCTTGCCTTGCAAGAGGAGAAGTGCTCCCCTCCTGCTGCTCCTCAGCCCTGGGAGCTGCTGGTGAGCCAAGCTGGGCTGCAGCACCTCTCGCTGCAGCCTCACCAAGGGCCCTGCTGAATCCCAGAAACATGCCCAAATCAAACAGCAGCAGCAACAGAAACAAGAACAAACATTCAGTTGTAATGCTCCAGGGGAAGAGGTCCCCAAATGCCTCCGCAGAAATAACTAAAAATCAAAATTACAATAAACAAAGGCAATATGCTTATAAAAAAAAAATCCCACTTGGAGCACTCCTACCACTTAATCCCATCTGTCAATAACACAGCTGCACTGCAGGGACTGTTCAGCATCTTTCTTTATTTTTCTAGGCATCCTGGCTGTGTGGAGCACATTAAGTGGCTCAGGGTTCCAACAGGCGGTTCTGAAAGTCACTCTCTGTGGCTGCTACATGTTTGCTTTCCTTTTGACCTCACCACTCATATCTTTGCTGTTGTTGCAAAACTAATTCATGGGCTGGATCCAAAAAAATGGAAAACTGCACTCCCTTCAAGATTCTTGCATTTGTGAAAAAGTCCTTCCTGCTTCCTGTTTGCCCTCTCGGCAGTGTTTCCAAAACAAAATTTCCACTGCCTTTGAAAAGGCAGAGCCACGCTGAGCAGGAATGCAGGCTCCAGGTCAGTGGCACATCCAGGACAGCCCAGGAGAGTGGCTGGGCCTGTGGGAGAGTTTGGAGGCTGAAATTTGAACTTTTATCCATAAAAAAAAAAAAAAAAGAGGCTTCCAAGGGAGAGAGATGGAGCTCACCAGGCTTGGGCACCTCCCCACCATCTACCCACCAACAGCTGAGTGCCACGAGCATCTGCTCTCTGCCTCCACGAGCTGGACAGGTGTGGACCTTTCCTAGAGGGGTGAGGACCAAAGTGAAATGAAGTCAAATGCAGTGGAAGGTCTCCCCAAAGCACGTGCAGGTTTTACCTGGGAGCTCAAGGATCAGGTATTTTCTGCCAGACATTTAGAACTTCCCTCTGCTGAGCCTGGGAATGGCTGCTCAACAAAAGAAATGATTCTGTGAATCCAGAAAGGAACCAGACTGACCCTAACAGGGGAATCTTTAGAGGAGTTTTCAGCAATATCATTACAAACCAGTTCCAAGAGTCATGGGATGGTCTGAGTCAAATAATGAGAATCACTTTTTGTCTGGTGACTCACCTGTCTCTGGGATTGTACTTCCTCTTCAGCCCTTCAAGGTCAACTTCAAAATACTTTGAAACATTTCCTACTCTGTTTTCAGCGAGTGCTTGGACCCTCAGTGTGTGACTCCATTAGCTGGGGTGTGAGAAAACTCATCCCAGTCTCCTACAGATCCTACGGCTCAAAAAGCCAAAATCCCTGCTGGGGTGAAGAGAAATTCCAAAAGAAGGAGATGAAGAAAATTCCAAAAGAAGGAGATGAAGAATGGGAAGGAGATGAAGCTCCCTCAGCACAGACAATGCAGGCAAAGCAAAGCAGAGCACTTGGAAAGAAAAATTCCCCTGGCTCAGGTCATTTAACCCTTTCAGCAGCCCTGGAGAGCCCAGACAGCTCCTACCCACGGATGGGCTGAAGGAACCCATTGTGGACACCATCACTGTCCCCACCTCCCTCATTCTTTACCAGCTGGAAGCTCGAATTTTTGGAACTCCCCCCCAGTCCATCACCCTGATCCTTTTATCCCACCTCTCCTTCTCCTGGTGGAGAAAACCTGGCCTTGCTTCTGGGGCAGCGAATTTCAAACCTCGAGCTGCTGAGGAGCCTCTGGATTCCCCTCCTTGGTGCCTCAGTTCTCTTAATGATCTTTTGTCACTCATTAGTTTTGTTCATTAGATGAGAATCTGGTGAGTCTTTAACTTAATTGGCACAAAGATGTGGAGATTATGGAGGGAATATCACTCCTGCCATCTGGGCAGGTCTGAAGCAAGTCAGCTGAAACCAGCTGGGGGTTGGAGGGGAGCAGTAAATGGGAATTTCAGACACCTGGGCCGTGCAAATTATGCATGAACTTGTTTTACAGCCTCCATTGGTGCCAGATGAAAGTTCCTTGGACAGGAGAGATCTGCAGGTGATGGTTTGTAATTGCAGGGGAGTTAAGAATGGCTGGCAGAAAACATGATTTCACTTCAAATGCCCAGTTAGGTCCTAATATTCTTTCTTAATATTGTGCCAGCTGATCTGGAACACTTTGTCCTGCAATTTCAGGAAGAAGGTGGCTAAATTGTAATCTCTTTCTGTTTTGTTTTCCTGGTATCATTTTTTGTTTTGCTTCGTCAAAACTCAAATATCTCTTTCACAACCGGGGATCCTCTGCAATTACAGTGTCAGTCATCATCACCCATATTACCTCCATTTCGTAATTTGGGCCTGGCACCTGGGCTGTATGTGAAAAATGTCCTTTTATATCTGCTCCAACACTCACAGAGATGTGCTCTGTGCTGGGTGTCAGGGCTACAAACAGATCTGCTGTAAAACACGTATTTGTTGTTGTGAAAAAAGTCTAAACAAAGCCTTGCAACTTTTGCAGGGTTTGTCCATGGGAACTCTGTGCTGAAGGGATCTGCTCTGCTGTGCTGTGGAGAGGATGAGCTACAAACCAGAGAGATTTAATCCCTCACACCAATAAAGGGAAAGGAACTGGCTGTTAAATAACTGTTCACTCTGTCCTCCTTTAACCCAGGGTACACTGTTCACCCAGCAGCACTGAATTCACACTCCTCTGAAGATGAACATGAACCATTATCTCCCTTCCCTTCCCTTCCCTTCCCTTCCCTTCCCTTCCCTTCCCTTCCCTTCCCTTCCCTTCCCTTCCCTTCCCTTCCCTTCCCTTCCCTTCCCTTCCCTTCCCTTCCCTTCCCTTCCCTTCCCTTCCCTTCCCTTCCCTTCCCTTCCCTTCCCTTCCCTTCCCTTCCCTTCCCTTCCCTTCCCTTCCCTTCCCTTCCCTTCCCTTCCCTTCCCTTCCCCATCCCAGAATTCCCATACCCTCCCCATGTCACCTCTAGCTGTGTGAGGTCCATTATTATCCACCCTGACGACTTCCCAAATTTTCCCTTCCATTTTTAAGGGTCAGTTATGAACACCCTGAGGGTTCCCCTTCCAGCTGAGGTGTTCTGTGCACCAAAAAGAATCTCCTTTTCCTTCCCCCCCAGAGCTGAAGCCCTGCTGGAGTGTGGGGTCCCCTGCCTGCTTCTGTCTTCTCCAGCCCACAGTGGTTGTTCCCCACTGGGTTTCTCGACACACTTTCTCTCATCACCAAAATGACTCCTCCTGGGTCACTTTGAGCACCTCCTGAGGCCGAAGGGAGATGGTTTTCCCTGGTTTTCCCTGGTTTTCCCTGGCTCTGGAGGTTCCACCTGGCTGCAAGTGCTGCTGGTGCTGAGCTGTGACCCAGCTCTCCCTCCTTCCCACCCCTCGAGTCCAGAGGGTGCTGGAGCCCCTCACACCCTCCCTCAGGTGGTCCCTGTGCATTAACACTGAAGGAAAGGGCAAAACAGAGACTCAATCCACGTTTATTTTGAAATAATCTCTGGAAGCACAAGGTGATGGCGAGCCCAGGAACTCCCCTTTTGGCAGTTGTGGCTCTTCTTGGAATCCACAGGTAAGTTACGGCCCTCGGGGGGGATCTTAAAAACCACTTGTCCCTCAATCATTTTTCCACTTTCCAGCTACTACAGGGCACAAAAAGACTTCAATGTTATTTATGTTCCTGCAGGCTTGGCAGCGTGGGGCCGTGCTCATAATGGGCTGTGTTTTTGGGACTTTGGGGAAGGGGAGGGAGAAATTTCCACTCATTTTGTATAATTATGATATAGAAAATATTTGTGGATCATGTTTTTGGACCGTAACTAATGTGCTGTTCAGCCCTGGCTCCTACGTGAGCCTGACACATTTGCCCCCTGACTTGGGGGGGTGTGAGGGGGGTGTATTTACACCCTGATGGCTTTTCAGTGACATCATGGAGCAGACTCAAGGAGTCGCAGTTTTGGGGGCTGTTCTTCATCACCTGGTTGGTTTGGAATTCCCTCTGCCACAAACAAAACAAATCACCAAGGAAAGAAACCCCCCCCCCCAAAAAAAATTCCTCAGCTCACCCGTGGGCAGGTTTTGGGGTAGGTTGGTTTTTTTTATTTTTCATTCTGTCCTGGTTTTTGTTTTCTGGGGCGTGGGGCAGTCAGTGGTGAAAATGACTGGGGAAAAGGTCTATATGGCTGCCTGGAGTGGCCCAATGTAAGGAAAGTTTACATCTTGCTGAGTGTGCTGCTTGGATGTGTGATTCTGGGCACTTTGCTGCTGCCTTTTCCTGTATCTTGGACCATATTTGTCCACCAGTGCAATGGGAAAAATGAGGTGTCCTGTGTTACAGGGTTCAGGGTTGCAGGATTCCTCACCTGGCTTGCAGGGGGAGCTTCAAAGGGAAAGGCCAAGCCCTGGGAATTACTAAAATTTACTAAGCTCCACTCCTAGGACACACTTTTCCAGGATCACTCCAATGATATCCTGAGCATCCTCCTGGAAGTCCTGGTCAGCTTCTCCCACCAGGCCATTGCTAATCTTTATTTATCTCAGGGCAGGGAAACAGATTCAGGGTTGATTCAGGTGGGCAGCAAAATTCAGGACAGACTGAAGGTTCCCTTCAAAATGAAGCACATTTTCTCTTCTTTATCCATATAAATAGAAAAATGAACCCATTCTCAAGTCCAGTTTGCCCCCCCAGCCTGTAGAACTGCTTCTCTTCTGACTCCCAGCCACAAAGGAAAAAGGAATGGAGAACTTCAGGGCAGAGCAGGCAGCTCTCTCAGCTTCCTCCACTCAATTAGCAAGGCCCACAAATCCCATCCATCTGATTAAATCCATAAAAATAATATCTTCCCACCTTCCCAGCTCTCCATGCCCCCTAAATTAAAATAAACAGTTCCAGGCTTGACTTTTTTTGTTCATTGTAATCATCCCAAATCAGTGGCTCCAGCCTCCCTCACTGGCTTCTGTAAAAATAGTTCTCCTTTCCTGCAGAACCAAAGCTTCTTTATCCAGCCCTGAGTGCACAAATGCTGCTCTTATTTACACAGAGACATTACAAACAGCCTCTGGACTCTTTGATCCCGAGTATTCCAACAGTTCTGCTCGTTCTGGCTGCAGGAATCAGGGGGGTGGCCGTGGGGTTTGATCAGAGAATCACAGAACATCCTGAGATCATCCAGTCCAACCCCTGGCCCTGCACAGGACACCTCAACAATCCCACCCTGGCCCTGAGAGCCTTGTCCAAATGCTTCCTGATTATGGTGCAAACCCACCAATTTTAACAGTCACAGAACATCTCTGGGCAAAAAAACTTGGGAAAGAGGGAAGCTCGTTGTCCTCAGTGCTCTCAGGACATTGGTCACCCAAAACTGGATCTGTTCCTGTTGGCCACAGAACTGGGGCTGGTTCTTGGCTGATCTGGGAGGCAAAGGAGGTTTTTGGGGTGCCTTTCACCTGGAACTGGTTTATTTAGCTTGGGCATTGGTACAACCTGAAACATGTCGTGGAGACAGGAGGGCTGGAATGGTTGAAGGGTCTGGAGAGCCTGGCACTGGTGTGAGCTCCTGGTTCTGCCACAGCACTGGGGTCACTGGATGGAGCAGCAAAGGAAGCCCTGGGAAACAGGATCATGAGGAAAAGTGCCCTTGAGCAGATGCTTTCACTACAAATACCATGTTGGATTCTATTTGAAATATCGCTGGATAAAATTTAAACAAAACAAAACAGAAGACCTGCCAAAATGGAAAAGGAAAAAGCACAGGGAACTGCCATTCTTTGCTATTTTATCTCTACTTCTCACTGTTTCAAAATGTATTTTCAGTGTCAAAGACTGGAGGAGGAAACCAGGATAAGAAGAATTGTTTTCTTAATTCTATTCCCCCCCTCCTCCTCCTGACTTTACTCCTGGAAAAGAAAATTTAGGGAAGTTTCCCCAGTCTGAAAATGTAGAGTCAGATTTTCAATTTCTAAATGCTGAATGGGTACAAATACCTCATCCAAATGAAACTTACAGTTAGTGCATCAAACCCATTCCTTTTCTGCTTGACCTCCACCTCTACAAACCAGACACCCAACCCAGAGCCAGCATTTTCCTTAAGAATAAGGAAAATTGTGATCACGGGGGCACTTCCTCCGTGTTTGCCTCGCTGTGTTACGGTTGAATTGTTGTAGCATTTTCATCCCAGAGCAGGAGCAGGTTGTTCCTGCCCTTGCTTTCTTGCTTTGCTGTCCCTCCTGCTGGGAATTGTGTCCACAGCAGCCTTCCCATGAGTTCTGCCCGGGAGTGGGAGGATGATCCAGAGAATGGTCTCTGCAGAAATGTTTCTTTGCGGGGTTTGGATGTGATTCTGTGGTTCATGACCCTGGCAGGGTGAGCTCTTATCTCCTGGGTGAGCTCTTATCTCCTGGCCTTGACACCTCCAGCCTCTGCCTGGGTGAGGGGTGGCTTTGGGGACCGTGTTGTTCAAATCCTCCCTGCACAGGTTGCCAGGCAAGGCCTGACTTTGTGCACGGCCTCGCAGGCTACTGGTTTTGCAAGTATTTAATGGGGCTTTTTATTGTTCCTAATATTGCTGAGCTGCGTGTGAGATGCTGGGCCAAATCCTGTGTTAATGCTGGCCTCAGCCAGCAATAATCCCCAGCAGTTTTATGTGAGTTTGCTACTGAGCAAGGCCAGGGAAAAGCGAGTTTGGGTTTTGTCCCCGAGCCTAAAGCGCTGGAAGCAAAAGATGTCCCTCAGCAAGGGGAGCTGCAGATTCGGGCTCTGAGCAGAGCCCAGGAGCTTCCTGATTTTGTCATTCCCTGATTCCCTCTCTGGGGCAGTGTGTGCATGTGCCTCCAGGCAGGAGATGAACAGATAAAGTCCCCGCTCCTGCCAAAGACTGTGACTAATTCATAGGGCCCTGACCAGGAGAAATGACTCTCTCCTTTCTCCCTCCTATCTGATAACCCTCATTCATCTCCCTTTACTCACACCCTGCCAACCCTCCCTGCTCCAGAGAACGGGAGGACCCTGCACAGCCAGATCCCATTTTTATCTTGGTTCATGGATTGCTCCTTATTTATTTAAACCTCGGCTGCCTCCAGCCTCAGGAACGATGCTGCTGCCCTCAGCATCAAGGCCTCTGCCAACAACAACAAGCTCCATTTAGTCTGCTACAGCTTCCTACAGAGAATTGTTTTCTCACTTTACTCCTGATCCTCAACCCTTTAAAAATAGGCAAAGCCTAAAAATTATCCCCAACAGGCTTTTGCATTCATCCACTTTGAAACAAAGCCTTTACACATGTTTGTTCTACAGGGTACCCACTGATTTTCCCCTTACAAACTTTTCTCCCATTGCTTTTTCAAATCCAAGTCTTTTCCTTCAAGGGCTTTTATATGTGGATGTGAAAGGATGGAAGGGGAGAGCGGAAAAAAAAATAAAAGGGAAAATCCAGTGTATTTCTTTTATTTGATTACGGGTTCCTTATTTATGCATCTACACACATACAAGAGCAGATGCTGTGTTTTAATCCTACAATAATTGGCTTTGGAAAAACAGTAGCTCATAATAATAATATTGTGAGTGGCCTGAATAAAAAGAGCTGTTTGAGTGATGGGGCAATTAATCATGTGTGTGTAGGCTCGTGCAGCAGTGCCAGGCAGGCACGGAGGGGAAAACCATCTCCCCTCCATCTCCTCCTGCCTTCAGACCCACCTAACTGGCAGCCAAAACAGACTATCTCACTCCTGAATTTATCTGCCCCTTGCACACAGAGGAAAGGTCCCATTAGGTGCTCCTGTGTTTATAAATAAACCATATATGGAAAGCTAATTCCTGGCACTGCCACTTCCCTTAGGAGCTGGCAAAGAGCAGCCTGGAGGGGACAGAGCTGTGCTGTCCCCACGGGGAGGGCTCAGCCTCCCTGTCATGGGCTGTCCCTGCCTGGAACAGGGAACTTGGAGCTGCTGGAAAACCCCAAGCAACTGTCTGTCTGGTTGGTTCTGGTAGTTCTTCCTAACCCTGGGGCTGTTTCCTGATCCAGCTCATGGTTCAGCCTCCAAGGAAGGGCACTGACCCAAGAGGGGAGGAGGAATTGGAGCGTGGTGTGGCAGGGATGGGTCCCACTGATCCACTGAGTCCTTCCTGCATGGGAAAGAGCAGCTTGGGAGATTTGACAGAGTCCTTGTGCTCCCCAGCCTTCCTCTGTCCATCCACACCAGAGTGAGAAGCACAGCAAGGCTGCTCTGCCTGCAGGTCACTGCTTTGCAGCAAGGCTTGCACGAGAAAATCTGTGTCCTCCCGAAGGTCCCACGCTGGGAAGTGAGGAGGAGGCAGAAGGGACAGCCCCTGTGTCAGCAGCTCTGGCTGGACTCAGTGGAGCTCATCTGTCTGCCCCAAGTGCAAAGATCCAAGTGACTGTGGTGTTTGGTGACTCCAGACACTCTGCAAGATGGTGAAACTTGAGCTCCTTGGTCTCCTTCCCTGCTTTGGGAACGTCACTTTTGGGAAAACGTCCTTGCCACGAGTACATCTATTCAGTCACAGGATATGATTTCATGGTTGGGCTTAAGCTGATCTTAGTCTACTGCTGCTGAAGGGGAAGATCCTGCCCTTCCTTCTGCCTCCAGCTGCAGAGTCCCGTGGCCTCCCCTCAGCTCAGCTGCTCCCAGGACCATGGCCAGGTCTGGGAGCAGATCCAGCCCAAAGCCAACCCTCTTCCCTGGCTGGGTGGTGGGAGCTGCAGCAGAGAAAACAATTGACCTATTTGGGATCATCTACCCTTGCCAATGTGATCTCTAGACCATCCTTTTCACCATTTTGAAGAGCATGCAATGCCACTGTGATTTCTCTGCGTTGTGTCTGTGATCTTTATGCTCCTGGACAGAAGGGGAAGGTGTTTTCTCTCCCACCTTGTGCCCCTCTCACAGCATCACAGGATGGGTAAGGATAAACCCACCACAGTGGGTGATCTGGTCCAACCTCCCTGCTCAAGCAGGATCATCCCAGAGCACGTTACAGCTCTCACACTTCCCCCAAAATCTCAGCATCTCTCTGGAGACATCACCAAGCCTCCCTGCTCCACGTGGACAGTTGGATCTCTCACACTGGAACCAGCACTGGAACTTGAACCCCTCCAGAACTCCAAACAGACGAGATAATTACATTTAACTCCCAGCCTTTCCTTTTCACAAGCCTTGTTCGTTGGCTCCTGTGGTGTGGACAATTCCCCTGCTCACACGGGACCCTCCTGGGAAGCAGAACTTGTGCTGGATCTCCTGATAAAGGGATAACTCCTGATAAACTGTGCCAATAACCTGGATCAGCACTGTTGGATCAGCCCCTCCTGGGAGGTGATCTTGGGACCAGCACAGTGGCATTTTGGAGAATTAGAGAATTAGCAATGAATGTTCAATCAGGCAGATTCTCAAGAAGGGGAGCTTGGACTGGAGAAATCCCAGCTGAAGGAGAGCTGGTGACTAAAATGGGCCTTTCCCAGCAGTTACAGCGGCTCTATCATTTTATAATCCTCCAGTATTTTGTAAGTGATGGTGAATTGTGGTTCAGTTTGGATTCACAGGGGCTGGAAGGGACCTGTGCCCTCCCCACCTCACACACGCTGCACTCCCGAGGTGCTGCTGCCAAGTCTGTGAACCTGGTAATAAAGATAATTTTAAAAAATCATTCCTGGCCACGTACTCCCATTCCACATGCACAGTTGTCATCTGGATGCAAGAATCCATAAAGGCAGCAATGCCTCTGGAGGGTTCATCTGGCAAAGTGTGGTGGGGCAGAACTTTCTCCTTGGTTATAGCACAGAAACCAAGCTGAGCAACTCAGGGAACTGGGCTCTGGTCTTTACACACTGCACGTTGAAAAGGCTGCTCCAGTATGAAAGCCCTTTAAAAATCCAGGCTGTATATCCGAAGTGAGCCCACCAGAAAAGAAAAATAATAAAGAAAGTAGCTTTGAAAGACTGGGCAAAGGTCTGGAGGAGCCACAGTTTTCCTTCCCTGCAGTAAAGCGTGGCTAAAACAACACAAACTCCTATGGCTTACTAATTTTTCAACCCAATATTTTCATATAATTTGTGTGCTTTATAAGCCTTGGAAAAGCCACAAGAGGCCACACATTTCTGATGTAATCGTCTTTGAATTCAACAAAGACCATTACCATGTCAATGAGGGGGATGGTTTCAAAGAGCACAGGGTGGTTTGCAGAGCACCCAGAGGGGATTTTCACTGCAGCTACTGAAATAATAAACTCCTCTTTCCCCCTCCCTTCCAAATTTCGGCTCCAGCTGGAGACATTTCAATAGTTTAGTTCTAATCACAGATAATTCTTTTTTTATTGTGTCATTTGGAATTCTGTTATTCTACACAACAAACGTTGCTATGTTACTGGAGCAGAAAGTCTGAGCTTTAGGTTGGGTCAGTTTGAGCACAAACTCTTTGCATTTTGGCCCATCAGGATGTTCCATGTTTGGGGTGGAGGTTGCCTTTGTTTTGAGGGGCAGCTTCATGGAAATGGCTTTTTTCTCTCTTCATTTATCCCAGTTTTTATGCTCCCTGTAAGCTGGGCTGATTTTTTTTTTTTTGCCAGGCTTTAATTAAAAGAGGTTAATCACTTATGCTAAAACTGTCAAACACTTCTGCATGGGAATATTTCTATGCAGGAGAAGTCCCACTGACTTACACTGAGCTATTCATGATGCAAAATATTTTATAGACATTCAGTTTTTGCACGTTTGGGACCTCCCGTGTGCCCTTCTGGAAGCTGGAGCTGAAGGAAGGCAGGAGGTGGGAATTCCATGGTCAAACTCCATCAGAAACTGCTATAACTGTGAAAAAGACAAAAAATAAAGAGCAACAAGAGGCAAAGGTTTTGCTGCAAATGCTCACCTTGGGTACAGCCCCTCGAAAATGCTTTTGAATGGAATATTCAAAGATTATTTGTTCCAGAACAAAAGTTGCAAGTTGAAAAGAAGAGCCCAGGGTGACAGAGTTGAAGGGTTGGATCTCCAGCTTACAAAAAAAAAAAAAAAAGCCTAAAACCAATTGCCTTGGCTCTGTGATATGTTCTTTTTTAAGGAAATAAAGTATTTCAGTCCTTTCCCTGCTGCTCACAGAACTTCCATCGCTCTCTCCTGTACCTGCTTCATGACTGTGGGGAGGAGAGTCAGATTTTTTGGGCAGTGACCTCACCCTGCTCCTTCTGCAAGTGCTCCCTGAAGCTCCAAACTCAGGGAAGCTCCAGATCATGTGGAGTCTCCAAACTTCTCAAAATGCCTCAGAGGGAGGGACAGATTCTCACCAGGGAAGGAGCCTCCTCACCCAGCTCAGCCCAGGTGCTGAGGGCAGCATTTAATTGCCAAAACATCGGTGTCTGCTGCTCTCTGAGAGCCCTGAGGTGGCCCAGGGATGTGTGTGGGACGGCAGAGATGATTCAGGAGGTCATTTGATCCCTGTGATTTCACAGGAGACTCCAGACCTCTCCAAAGTGGCTGCAGAGCAAGAGGGACACCCCAGGGATGAGATCCCACCTCCTCCTGTAGATGGCTGAGCAGGAGGACCCACAGTCACAGAGAGACAGAACTTCTGGGGGGGTTTAGGGGGGAGAAGAGCGTTTTCCTCTCGTTCTAAGAAGACTCCACTTGCAGGGTTGGAAACCTCGCAGCTCACCAGAGCAGAGCCATTAAGGCTTTATTACAATTGAGTTTTATAACACACGTTCTAATAAGTCCTCCAAGAATGCGGCTGTGTGCAGTAATCATTTCATAAATATTAATACAGCATTTAGAAATGGGGCCTTAATTTAAAGTGTTACCTTTTTACTAGCAAGTGCACACTTTAATTACGGCAGTAAAAATATAGATTAGTTAAGCTTTGCTGCTGTTCTAATACCTGGGAACCAGCACCAGCCCAGCTTTAATAAGCAGCTCCTGAGGAGGTGAAAGAAATTCCTCTGGCTAGAGAGGCTGAGGGGGGAAGGTTTGCTGCTGGAAAGTGCCTGTATTCTTTAACAAGGCTAGACTGTGGAATGACTTCTTCTTGCTGTCTGCATTTTTGTGTGCGTGTGTGTTCATTCACACACGTCTCCAGTTATTTCCATGTGGGATTGACAGGCTCCTTCCGAGCAAGCAAACAAAAATAAAGCACGAGGACTCGCAACCAGCATCAAATGTGAAATTGAAAGTGTTTGGTTTCTCTTCGGTTGTGTTTTGAAAACAAATTCTGAAAAATATTTACTGTTTTTTTTTCTTTTCGTAAACTGGTTGTTTGCGTTTGATTCTGTGCTCTTGGAAGCTCCTTTTTCTTCCTCTGTCATTTTTTTTTGGTTCACAGATAGAGCAGGGAGGAGGAGGAGGCAGGACACTATGTTTCCATCAGTGCTCAGATGGAGGGAACAAGTCAACCTCCATGTATCAGCTTCCCAGTGAATTAGATAAAAATAACGACCCTGGAGTCACTTCTCTTGCTCTTGTTGTTTGGCATCCAGGCCTTGGGAAGGGACAACAGAGGCTCAGAAGTAGCTGTGTTTTAAACCAGACCTGATTTAATTACTACCTACTTTGGAGCAGGGAAGGACACCCCACTGCCTGAAATCCTGTTGTCTGAAATCCCACTGCCTGAAATCCCACTGCCTAAAATCCCACTGCCTGAAATCCCATTGCCTAAAAACCCAGTGTCTGAAATCTCACTGCCTGAAATCCCATTGCCTAAAATCCCAGTGCCTGCAATCCCAGTGCCTGCAATCCCACTGCCTAAAATTCCATTGCCTGAAATCCCAGTGCCTGCAATCCCAGTGCCTGCAATCCCAGGTTTCTGCAGCACCGAGTTCCCTCCAAGCCCAGACCCTGCAGACGCTTCCAGGACGCTGTGTTTTCCCAAAGGAAGGATAATTCCAGCAGATGGGGTGGGAAAGGGGAAGGAGGGAGCACATCCCTGCCTTGCAGGAGCAGATTCAAGAGCAGCCCCCCAGGAGTGCTCTGGGATCCCTCAGGAGGGCCGTGGCCATGCCAAAAGCTGAACTCATGTCCTGTTGGTCCCTGCCTAGCAAGATAAGCCCTGGGTGTGTGACAGAGCCCAGGGGGTGAGGACAGCTATGGGAAGGAAGGCACTTGCAGTTCCTCCTGCTGTTTGCAGCCCCCTCAGTCTCGTGATTTATTGTGGTTCTTGTTTTGCAGAGCCAATGTCTTCTGGCCAGTGCAGATTTAAACGTTTGGAGCCATTGCAAGTCCCACCCTGTCCCTGAACCTCCTGTGATGGCAGAGCCTGAGCTGTGTCCTCACACGTGGGAGAGGTGCCTGAGCAGAGCTGGGATGGCAACAACCACCTCCAGCTGGACACCTGAGGGAATTCTCACATTGGGTTTCTGGAAACAGGGGCAAAAATTCTGCTTTGAATCATATGAATATGACAAAAAAAAAAAAAATCAAAATTAAAGCTAATAGAGAGAGAAATTAGAATCATGGAATATCCTGAGTTGGAAGGGACCCACAAGGACCATCCAGTCCAACCCCTGGCCCTGCACAGGACACCCCAACAATCCCACCCTGTCCCTGAGAGCGTTGTCCAAACCCTCCTGGAGCTCTGGCAGCCTTGGGGCTGTGCCCACTGCCCTGGGGAGCCTGGGCAGTGCCAACCACCCTCTGGGAAAAGAGTCTCCTGATATCCAACCTAAACCTCCCCTGGCACAGACGTTTCCTTGGGTCCCATTCCTGGTCCCAGAGAGCAGAGATCAGTGCCTGCCCCTCCACTCCCCTCAGGAGGAAAATGGGATTGAAGGAAAGTGGAAAATGGAATCCCAGGAGGAGCTGTGAGTGGAGGAGGGTGGAGGAAGGAGGAGTCTAGTGTGTGAGTTTAGGACTGAATACCTGCTGCTCTCTGAGAGATGATTTGCAGGATGTGTCTGCTGATGTCCAGCCCTTCTGGAGGTTCCCTCGTGCACATTCCAAACATTTACATCACCCAGCTGTCCAGGGCACACCCCTGTGAGCCCAGGGAGCTGCACCACAGGGAACTGCTGGAGCTTGGGCTGTCCTGGAATGTCACCCTTTGTTTTCCTCTGGTGAGAAATCATAAAGGGAAAAGGAGGACAAGCAGCCTGGTGCTGGATCCAGGGTGGATCCCCAGCATCCGTGTGGGACTGGATGCTCACAGGGAGTCCAAGAGCTGTAACCTCTCCAGCTCTTCTGCACCTTGCCCAGCCAAGCTGAGCAGCATTCCCAGCTGTGACACATGGATCATTAGGGGGTGTTGCCATGGCTGATTTCACAGCTAAAAACAAATACAGCTTATGCTGCAGCCCGTGTTGTAAAAATAAATGGAGCTACTTTGCATAACAGCATAATTAGGGCCTAATTGCCAGCTGGTCTGTTAAACCATAAATGAAAACAAACAGGGTAATAAATTAAATTATTAGAAAGATATTATGGCTTGGGGAGATATTGCACCCTGAGAGCTTGTTCTGAGGATCACAGAGCAAACCCAAGCTGAGCAGAGGCAAAGCAGCCCCTTGTCCTCTCATCTTCCTCACAACCCTGGGGATCATTCAAACAACTCGTCATCTTCTTGTCTCCACTTGAGATCATCAATCAGTGCATCCCCACAGCACCACAGCAGCTTCCAGAGTGAAGACATGCAGCAAATTAAATCTCATGAGAAGACACAGAGACAGAAAAGGAATAGGTATTTGTGTACCTTTATTTATTTCTTAAAGAGGGACTTGGGGCTGGGAGTGGCAATGGCCCCAGAGTTTTCCTGCTAAAACTTGATCCATCATTAAACCAGGTTTAAGTGTTCAGCATTTATAATTCTGCCTTAGTTTCCTGCTGGTGTTGTTTGGCTTCCAGAGACAGTCAGTGTAGTCTTCCAACCCAGTGCTGGCAGACCAAGGAGTGATGCTGAGCATCATCCCCAACAGCACCTTGTCTTGGAGTTATTTGCCTCCATGCACAGACACAGGACACACTGGAGTGTGAGAATCCCACCTCTGGGATGAGAGCAGCCTCTGCTTTTGGTATAACTTCAGCTTTCAGGAAATATGTCTTAAAGCTCAATACATACTGAGCTTTCCCATTTCTACCTGGCTGTTTCCTTCCTGTTCTCCCTTCAGGATGAGCCTTCCTGAGTATTTCTGTTGGAAGCAATAAAGCTGGCAGGGAGAAAAGCCTGCCCTGTCAGGCAGCCACTAAAAATGAACTTACTTGGGGCAATAACAAACTCAGGGCAGGAGCTGCTGAAGACAAAGCATAAAACCTCTGTTGAAATGGAAGAGCAGAGACAAAAGTTCACAGGTGTGAGAACTCCCTGGCAAAACACCTCCCTTGGCACCCCCACACAACCTGGGGGTGCTTCTCTGTGTCCAGGCACACGAGGTGACTCTAGGGGATGGACCTGTGCAGGGCTAAGGGTTGGACTGGGTGATCCTTGTGGGTCCCTTCCAGCTCGGCATATTCCATGATTCTGTGATCCCTTCTCCTTCCCCTCCCTGGCCGAGGATGAAGATAAAATAAGAAGCTTATCTGAACACAGAATTAGCCCTCTCCTAACACCCCAATCTCTCTTTTTTTCCCTCCCTCCAGAAATTTCCACGGGTCTCAGTGATTCCTGATTTTGGCTGGGCAGAGGAGGGGCAGGAATCCCTGTGATCCCATGGTGGGAATGACACAGGCACGGCCCTGCTGGCTCCCGGAGAAGATTGCTGTTGCAGTGAGTTACTCTGTGCTAACAGAACCCACTTTGTCAGGCAGCCACAGGGCTGGCAGCCTCTCCCCCCTGCTCGGGCCGTGCCAAGCCCGGGGCAGCCCGTGGAGATAGACCATTTGATTTCCTTCACAGTTATTCCTTGCAGGACGGAGGAAAACGAGAGAAAGGAAATTAAAAGCAGACTTGGATCACTGAGTCAGCACAGACACACTTGCTCGCTGCCTGCTGGGTCATTGGTTGGCACTGGCAGAGCTCCACCAGGGGAGTTTATGGGCTGTGTTATAAAGCCTCTTGCCTGCAGTGGTTATCAGGAGAAATGCAGGAGCAAATGAATCCAGGCAGGATGGGGAGAATGCTGGGAGGATTAAGGAGCCCTTTGTGTCACCTTTTAACTCCCGCTTGTTATTCACAACAAAGGCAAATATCTGGGGCCAGAACCTGGGGTAAATTGGTGCAACTTCCCCAGCCTGCCTTCCCCTGCTCTCTGCAAGTGTCTCCCGGGCAGCTCCGCTTCTCCAGGCTGATATTCCATGCCCTGGCATCGTGTTCCCATCCCCTCCCATCAAACCCTGCTGAGGAGAAGTGATTTAAAATTGTGCCCATCCATGAAGGAAAGGAACCCTGTCAGCTCAGTGAGGGGCAGGTCTGGTCTTCTTAGGGTAGATTTTAGGGAGAAATCCTTCCCTGGGAGGGTGGGGAGGCCCTGGCCCAGGTTGCCCAGAGCAGCTGTGGCTGCCCCTGGATCCCTGGAAGTGTCCAAGCCCAGGTTGGACGGGATTTGGAGCAACCCAGAGTAGTGGAAGGTGTCCCTGCCCATGGCAGGGGTGGCACTGGATGAGCTTTAAGGTCTCTCCCAACCCAAACCATTCCATGATTCCATGAAACCCAGGGACCAACCTGCAGGCACCACGTGCTCCCTTCCCTGTCGACGCAGAAGAAATCCAGAAAACTCGGCAGCTCCTAAAACACCCCTTGGAAGGGGAACACAATAAAACAAGATAAAGGAGGGAGCCAAGACAAACAGAACGGGCCCACTTTCAACATTTATTCATATATATTTTTTTAGAAAAAGAAAATACAGACTAAGCACATAAATGGACAAGACTTACTTAGCTAAGTCATTTTTTTCCCTCCCATGCACCACTTTGGAAAATAAATAGTTTTAAAAAATATAGAGTTTTTTTCTTTTTTCAGTCCAAGGCCCGTATGTACACTAACAGCAAACCTTTAAGAGCTACATTTTTTCCTTTTTTCCCCTGCTGTAATTATGGTCTCATTAAGATTCCAATAAAAAATAGTCAAGAAAACCGTTTTTTTTCTCCTTTTTTTTCTTTCTTTTTTTTTTTAGAGAAAACAGAAGTGCCCACAGTGTCTCTCTACATGTTACGCTTTTAAAATATTTGCATTTGAAATTCCTCACTGCAAATAATTCCAAGCCAAATGTAAATATAACACTTAGATTACTCCCAGAAGAACATTCTTTTGACCATTAATCCCTCCAATTCGGAATCAAATTTTTCACTCTCTCTCCTTTTTTTTTTTTCCTTTTCCCCAGGACTGTAATTTCACTGTATTGACTGGATCCTGAAATTTGACAGGCAACGTGTGTTAGGAAAAATATCTATATTTTAGAAGCCACTGGTGTCCTCTGCTTGCTCTTTGTCAGCTCTCTGTCAGCTCTTGCTGCTCTTACAGAGCCCGTGGGGCTGTTTGGTAGGACAGAAGGACTGGGATGAGGTTCCTGGCAGGATGTGAGTGGATTATGAGCTTCCAGGGATGAGAGACAAGGTGCATTAACACGCTCAGCTTAACAGGGAAGCAGAGCACACCGAGCTAAAAGCTGGTAGGAACATTATCCCTCCTGCTGCCCACCTACATTTTCCCAGGACAGGGATAGAAAAGGCAGGAGGAACCACCCAAGCCCTGTGGAATACAGGCCAAAGGATCTCACCCAAGAGCTCCTGGTGGAGTGAATCTCCTGCAGACAGAGCACGTCCTGCAGGAAGGACACCACGGGCTGGAGCTTCCTCTGCCTTCCCAGCTCATTTTATGGGGAAATGGTTCTAAACTAAAAGACAGTGGGCTTAGATTGGATTTTAGGGAGAAATTCTTCCCTGGGAGGGTGGGGAGGCCCTGGCACAGGTTGCCCAGAGCAGCTGTGGCTGCCCCTGGATCCCTGGAAGTGTCCAAGGCCAGGTTGGAGCAACCTGGGATGGTGGAAGGTGTCCCTGCCCATGGCAGGGGGTGGCACTGGATGAACTTTAAGGTCCCTTCCAACCCAAACCACTCCATGATTCCATGATTTTAAGTTGTGCCAACGTGACTCCTCATCCCCCCAAATGAACATGCCATGGCAGACCCCGGATCAGACCAGGAGCTCTCCCACCCTCCCGAGGGCCGCGGGATTCCAGCCCGGGCCTGTCGCCGACGGAGAGAAATGAAAGAGCCGATCCAGAAACTTCTGCCCAACGTGTTTATTGGTGTTTGTGCAGTGCTTTGGTCACGGCCCTGTCCAGAGGGGGATTGGAGTGTTTGAACAGAGCACTTCCCCAAACAGCAGCTGGATCCCAGAGCCAGCGGCGGGATCCGCCAGACAATGCCCGTCTATGCGCTCCCAGGCTCCCCTCTCCCAGCCCCCTCCCCTCCCGCCCCTCAGGAAGATGGTTTATGAACTGTGTACAAATGTTTTCATTCAATGGGGAGGAATGTTGTTTTCCTAAAATCGGGAATTAGGACTGGGGCTCGTTTCAGGAATTAAGGTGTTAAGCCTCAGGAATCCGGCAGCGAAGACACGGCAGCATCCAAGGCACAGGAATGCCAACTGGGCAGGAATCTGGGTGCGGAGGCTCTGGCTCTGCAATGTTAATTGGCTCTTTTTTTTTTTCTAAAAGATAGGTTTGTCCCGGTTAGTGGAAGGCGTTTTGTGCACTCTCAGTCGAAGCAGCACTTGGAAAAAGGCCCTGGGGGACTTCTTTCCAGCCCTTGTGTTCCTTGGAAGCAGTTGGGTTGGATCATCCTGCTTTGCCCATGGTTTTTTCCCTTGTGGGAATGGAGCGTGGTGGTGTTGGCACACGGCTGCCTCCCACCTCTGTGCCTGGGGTGGAATGCAGGGAGCACAGACGGATCATCCCAGGAATGCAGTGGGTGTTTCCTTGGGTCTCGTTTCCATGTTTGAATTGCTTTAAAAATAATAGCAAGCGTGATTAAAATAATAAAAGGGAACAAAAAAAAAAAAAAAGAAAGATAGAAAGCTGTGAAGTGAAGGGGAAATTAATTTGTAAGACAATGGAGCAGATTGCAGCCCCCCGAGCCAAAGTCCTGGAGCAGCTTTCTCCACCTCTCCTGCTTTGCACTTGGCTGATGTGTATCTCCCAAAGTCTCTGCTGCCAAACCTCAGTCCCAACCTGCAGCTCCCACCCTGCCCTGATTAGGGACCCCTCGATGACAGGCTGATGCATCTTCAGTCTGGACCTGTTGTTTCAGTCCCGAGCCAGGCACAGCTTCCTCTGCCAGGGATTTCCATGGCCAGAAGCTGTTGGGGTTTTAATGTCTCCATCTGTGATGAATTTTGCTTAAAATGCACATAAATAGATAAACATCTCTGAAAACATTTTTCTTGTCTGTTTGCTTTTCTTTCAGGTCTCCACAGAACCACAAACTATTCATTAACAGCAATTCCAGGATGCAAGTAATCAGCTGAGCTGGGAGCACAATTTAAATACATTTGCAAATGCATCCAAGCTCAATCAGAGCAGCATTTCTCTGAACTGCTGCTCAGGATTTCTTGTCTATGCAAAGGAAACATCAGCCTCTGTCCTTGACAGAGGGAAGATACAATCTCAGGAGACTCCCTGAACTGGAGAGAAATCAAAGCCACAGGATTGGCCTTTTATTTGGAGACATTAATTCCTTCTTCATGTTTCAGATACAGTTGCAACATTTGCCATGAAAGCTGCTTGGGAAAGATAAACTTCACTTTCCCCACCACTATAAAATGTATTTATTTATTGTCAGCAGCAGAGATTAACCTGTACACCGAGTCCAAAACACCCTCTCCAGCTTCAACCTCCCATCCCCAAGGGAGGCTTTTCCCACCCTGCAATCCTTGTGGTTGGGCTTCCTGCTCAAGTGACCCTTTTCCTTTGCTTTGGGTGTTTCCTTCTGGATCCCTGCACTTGCCCTGAGATGGAATCTCAGGGTGTCACAGACAGATCTGCTCCGTGGAGCAAATGTCTTCCCAAGGTCTACAAAGGGGGGAGAGGGTTGGTCAGAATGAAATGAAGAAAAATAGAACTTAAGAAAAATAGAATTTTGTGAGCACTGGAATTTTGTAGTTTAAGGAATAATTTGAAAGCAGAGACAGTAGAGACCACTGAGGATCAACTGCAAGGCCAGCTGTGGGACAACCTCATCCAACACCATGCTCTGAGGACCCTGTGTCCCAGTCCAGCCCATGCACTGAGCTTGGAGAACATTGGGAGTCCCAGCAAAGCTGATGGGTCTGGTGGCAACGTGGGAACCAAAGCAGGAGAACAAGCACTTTGCTGGAGCAAGTCACCAGCTTGGTCCCTGGAGGCTCCATCAAAGTCTGCTGTTGTTCTGGGGGCGTTTGGCTCTGGCTGTCAGTGAGCAGAGATAACCCACTCCATCAGTGGAACTCACTGAGCTGAGCAACCCCTGCCCGGGGCAGTGCAGCCACCTCTGCAGCAGGAACCCTTCTGTGCTCGTGGCCTGCAGCTCATGGCCAGAATTCCCCTTTCCAAAGCCCTTTGGAAGCAGGGGCTGTGAGGGGTGGGCTGTCCCTGCTCCCCAGGGCCAGGCAGAGGAGCCCTTTTCCCAGGACTGGGAGCACAGAGCTGGCTTTTGATGGACATGGAGAACTGGAAGCCTGAGCTGCCACTCACACCTTCCACAACCCTCTCCCTCTGCACCCTCAGCAGTGAGGAGAGGGCCATGGCTCTGCAAGGCTCAGGATTCCCCTGGCAGAAGGGTGGGAGAGAGATTCCCAGTTTTATCATCCCCCTGAGCCAGGGCTGGTGGACAGGAGGAGGAGGCTCCTCCCTGGGGGAGCAGGGACTGTAAATCCAGCCCGTTTCCAGAGTTTACTCAACAGTGCAAACAAAAATAAACGGGTGTCAGCTCGGCTGCTTAAAGAGGCCATGAAAGGTGACACTGTGTCACTAATCCCTTGTTGCCATTCATTAAATACATCCTCTGGGCTGTTAATCTTCACACCTTCCTTTGGGGGCCACCAGGCAACAAGCTGGGAGGTCTTGACCATGGCAGAGGATGGCAGGAGATGCCTAAGGTCAGCCTGAACAAGCAAAAACAAGAGCACTGGAATTGTAATAAGATCATGTGTGAAGAATGCACGTTAAATATGATCAAATTGGCTGGGGTAGGAGAAGAAGTAGCAGCCCAGCAAAGCCAGCAGAGGATATCTCAGAATGCCCAGAGAATTGTGATAAGCCCAGGTTCCCAGTGCTTCCCAGGTGTGGGATTTCTGCCCCAGTGTGACAGTGCAGCCTTGGCCAGGCTGGGACAGCAGCAAAGGGGGGGAAATTCTTGGGGCTGCAGGAGGCACATCCACAATGGGAGTGGATCCCTCTGCCCTGCCTGCAACAGAAAACAGCCAAAGACGAGGAACAAACGTGGATTGGATTCCCACAGAAAGAGCAGCTGGAGGAGGGACCCCAGGCAGCCCTGCATCCACAGAGCAGCCAGGATGAGTGGACACAGGGACCTCACCTGCCCTCCAAGGGCAGGACAAGGGACTCTGCACTTTGCCAGAGGTTACACCTGGATCAGAATTAGCCTCATGCATCCCTCCTTTTCCATGACAGACCTACTGGCAGATCTTTCTGGTTCGTGCTGGCTCAGAAGGGCAGCAGAGCAGTCACATCCCAGGGCAATAAAACCAGCCAGGGCTGCCTGGGGTGGGCTGAGCTGCTCAGACCCCCCAGCCTGGGCAGGGCTGACCTTCAGGGGTCACACAGGATTAGGAAGGTGATGGGGTGTGTGTTGTACACTCAGACACTGCCTAAAACTGCTCTGGTTTTACCAGCTGAGCAGGTCGGGCCCCCCGGGCTGGGCCCTGTGCGGGTCCCTGGTGCTGAGTGTGCTCCGTGTGCTGCTTTACTCCTCACTGGGCTGCTCATCCAAGCAAACAGGCTTGGGATGTTCCCTGCAGAGGTGTGTTGCTCTGGGCTGAGCTAATCTGCCTCATGTAAAGACAACAAACAAACACAGGGCAGGATTTGGGAGCTGCTGTGGGGACCTGCCCGTAGGATGCCTGTGGAGCTCTCAGGAATGTGACCCAGCTCAGGCAGGAGAAAGCTGCCCTCAGCCAAGCAGCAGCTTATCAACCCCATCCTCCCTCCTGCCCTGCCCTCAACACACATCTCTGGGCTGTTCTTGGGCTCCTGCATGGAAAGGAGGGGAATATTTGGGACTACAAAGTTTCTTCCTTCGGTAGATAAGTCCAGCAACGGCTGCCGAGGTTCAAAGGGATGGTGGTGGATCTGCAAGGCAGAAATTCAGCTGGAATTCTTTCCAGCCCTGCATCACCATCTAATTCTCTACAGGTGTTGGTGTTGGTGCTGTTTCACGATAAATAATCCAAACAAGTGGATGTTTTGTTACAACATTATCTCACTGGCACGTACATCCACTCATTATTCGCTGGCTCTCTGTGCTGCTGCTGAGCCACAAATGCAAAATGCAGTAACACTGCCCTTGTCTGGAAGTGAGAGCCCAGACTTCAGAGCCAAACACGCAGAAAGTAAGAATGACACCTGGCAAGGCAGAAATAATTCAGGCTGTCTCGTCAGCCCTGAGTCTGGGCATATTTCCCCTTTTTTTCCTTAGGTACACTGAGGTGTCAGGGTGACTTTGCTGGTGAGAGACAGATGAACAACTGCTGACTCCCTGCCCCTTGGTGTCCTGTGGAATTACTCTCCTCTGAAAGAGCTGCCACAGTATCCTTGAACTAAAAGGAAATCTCTCATTTGGCTCAAAAACGATGACAGCCAAAAAGGAACCGGCCCAGAGGAAAAACACACCCTTTTTTGTCACATTAAATTGACAGGAAATAAGATATTTAGAAGAATTAGCTTCCAGAGATGGAGCTGCACGAGGGGGAGATGGGCAGAGGCCGCTGCAGCTGGTGGTGGCTCAGTGACCCTGTGGTGGGAGAGGGGGAACTCTGCCTGGCTTGAAGGATTCAGCATCATTTCAACGTGGCAATGCACGAGCTCCTCCCTCCCTTCCTCGGAGCAGGGCTGGGACCCAGACCCCAAAACACAGGAGCTGCTTTGCCAGAGGGCCCTGGAGCTGCTGGTTTTGCACACCAGGACGTGTTTGCCCACGTGCTTTGCCACCAAAATGTATTTGTGTTCGTTTGAACAAAGAAAAAACCCCCCCAGCAACACACCAGCCCCGTCCTCCCAAACCAACCCTGTTGCATATTTACTGTTTATCTTTGCTAAGAACATGTGGTTCCACTTTCTGGGGCTGTTGGTCTCCAGGGTTAATGACATCTGACCATATGGCCCAAAGCAAAGAGTGATGGGACCAACGTGCAGGACAATTAATCTGGGGGGAAAGAAAGAAAAATAAAAAGAGAAATAGTGAAATGCCCCCCCCCCCATAAAATGTCAGATCCTCGGGCTGACATCTAGACAGATGTTGTTAACATCTGGGAAGATGTTAAGTGTAGGCTTTCTTTTCCCCTTTTTACATTTAAATGCTCCAAATGTAAATATTAGACATGAAAACATTTATAAATGGCGCTGTCTCCCTCCCCCTGAGGAGGCCGTGGTTGTCTCCACACCACTCCCAGCCCAGCTTTTAAAGGTTTTCCAGTGACACACTCCCAACGTGTGCAGTGACAAATGATGTAACGTGTTATGGGACCCCTGGTGCTGCTTCAGGGGAGCCCTGGGTTTGTTCAGCTCAGCACGCAAATGTTTCCCTCTGGCCGACTCTGCAGCACCAGGACACCTCCCCACATCCCCAAACAGCTCCCCATGCCCCCCAACAGCTCCCCACACCCCCCAACAGCTCCCCACACCCCCCAACCATCTCTACAGCACCACAACAGCTCCCCATGCCCCCCAACAGCTCCCCACAGCCCCAATTGCTCCCCACACCCTCCAACACCTCCCCACACCCCCCAACACCTCCCTACAGCCCCCAACAGATCCCCATGCCCCCAACAGCTCCCTACACCCCCCAACAGGTCCCCACACCCTTCAACATCTCCCCACGCACCCCCCAACAGCTCCCCACGCCCCCCACCAGATCCCCACAGCCCCCAACTACCTCTGCAGCACCACAACACCCCCCCCAAACCCCCCGGGGCACCTCAGGGCATCACCAAACTGGCAAAAGCAAACAGCCAGAGGGGGCTTGACACCCTCCTGTTCTCCTCTGCCCTCCCCTTTGGCCTCCCTGCTCCCGGGGGAACAGGCACCTCTGGGAGACATTCCACAACCCAGCACCAACCCCGAGGGGCTCGGGAGGGATCTGGGGAGGGGTCAGAGCCCTCTGTGCCCCGAGGCTCATTAAACATCCCGTGGAGTCATAAAAGCCACTGAGCAAACTGGGCTCAAGCCCCACCTCTGTGCCAGCTGGCCCTGGAAAATCCAGCCTCCCTCCTGCAAGGGCTTTGTTTGGGGCTGGGCTCTGGGTCTGTGGCAGAACCAGCTCTCACTGGAAGGAAAGGTTTCCTTCGAGTCTCTGGCCACAGTTCTGTGCTTGTGACACCGAGGGCAGACAGAGTTTTGCTGAGAGAAGAGTGCTTTTTGGAGGAATTGCTTATTTTGTTTGGGGCACTAATATAAACTGTGCTGGCAAATCCTTTCTCCTGTAGGCAAAGGTTAAGTAGTCCATTGATTTAATTGGCTTAAAGTTAAGTAGGTGTCTACAAGATTAGAGCCCAAGAACAGCCCTTCATTTCAAGCTGGCTTCCCTCTTCCTCTGACATCACAAAAATGCTGGAGGGTTCCCCCCCCCCCAGCTTTGAAACTTCAAGTTATCTTTCATCAGCATCTCAAAAGTTGGCAGAGAGATGCAAAGCAAGGGTTCTACAATGTGTTCAGCTCTCTTTTGCTTCAGTGCTGGGGCAGCTTCACCCGCTCCCTGCGAGCAGCAGAAGACACATTAGTGCTGAGTGAACACCAGGAGCAGCTCAGCTCACGGGCTGGGGGGTTTAAAGGCTGATATTCTAAGTTTTTGACACCTTTTTGCCCAGATCATACAGAGACTGTAGGGAGAACTCTGGGGAAATGTGAGATTCAAAATGGGCAAAGACTGTAACAGGCTCTTTGAGCTCCTTCTCCCTGGAGGAACAGCCACCATCCCATGATTTCCACACGGCAAACACCCAAGGTTTGAGTAACCCTTTGCTGTAAAAATCCTCCCAGCCCGTGAGTTCCCCCCAAAACTTATCACCCACCCACCCAACTCGTTATTTTGGGAGTGTGAGCAGCACTGGGAGTCTCTGCAGCACATGAGAATACACAGCACTGCGGTGCTGGAGGGCACAAAAGGGTGAAGCAGAAATCAGAGTCCAAAAGATGAGGGGAAAAAAAAGGCTTTAAAGGGTCTTCTGTGTCGTTTTTGCCAGTTTGAGTCTGTGCCTCAGCACTGCCAGGATCAAAAACCTCCCAGCACAGGGACAGTCACCTCCAAATACAGGGAACCAGTAACTGGAAGGCATCTGTTTCGAGCTGGAAGTAAACTATTTTACAAAAAAAACCCCCCTCCTTCTCACTATTTTCGGTACTTTCTTAATATTCTAGAAACTTGTTGGATTGTAAATGTTTATTACATATGTTTGTAATGCATACCTGGCTCCCCAGGGCATATATAATATTAATATATTAGATTATATGATTAAATGTTTATTGAAGACATCTCGGTGACGTGCAATTTTCCACTGCAGCCTGTTTGAAAGAGAAGGTTGGCATTAATTTAGTGCTTCAAAGGTCCATCCCTGTTCTTTATCATCCTGTTTAGGGTAGAAACACTGGATGAAGGTAGGCAGGGATCTCCTTCCCTCCACAGCCAGTGCCCCTCTCTCCAAACAGAGTGCCAGGGACACTTCATGGAGGTGGAAAACACTCCAGCAAAGCTTCCCACTGAAATCAGGGCACTTTAACCCATCAAATTGTGCTCTAAACTCCTCAGAATGGGCACAGTTTCCACTCTGTTTCCACAGCACCCTCCAGACTGAAATTCTGGGTTTGTCTCTCCCTTAAATGCTCTCAGTAAATACAACAAACAAAAAGGTGAAATGGAGAGGTCTGGAAGCAAACATAAAATTGTGTTTTGGTGGATGTTTAGGCGTTAAAATTGCAGAGGAATGCATTTTGTGTTTAGCCACAAAGCGAATCAGGCTCCTGACTCCTCTGAGCTCACCTTCAAGGAAAGTTTTCCAGGAGCCACCGAGAAAAACTCTTCACCTCCCAGAGCTTAAGGATCTCCTGTGAATTTGCCCCTTAATTTTTGCTGCTTTAATATATTTTTAATATATTTTTGCTGCTTTAACATTTAATATAAACGTTAGGAAATTGAAGGAAAGCTTTGCACCAATCATTGTTTTGTACACACTTAAGAGTGTTTAACAACATTTCTCCTGATGTAGCTGGCTGAGTTCTTCTGGAAACCACTGTCCCTCACAGACCCACCACTCTGGCCATCTCTGGCTGCTGCTTTTCGTGGAGGAGATGGCCTCAAGTAGCCCCAGGGGATGATTAGTTAGATATTAAGATTTTTTTTTCACGGAAAGGCTGCCCAGGGACGTGGTGGAGTCACCTGAAGCATTCAAAGAACACGTGGATGTGGCACTCGAGGAGCTATTTTATTGGTGAATGTGGTTGTGGTGCTGGGGACATCACAGAATGGGCTGGAAGGGACCTGGAAAAACATCCAGTTCCAAAACTCTGCCCTGGGCAGGGTCACTAGAAGAACATTGTACCTGGGGTTCTCAACCTGCTGGTTGTACCTGGGGTTCTCAAAGGCCTTTTCCAGCCTGGAGGATTCCCAGATCTGCTCCCTGGGGTTGATGTGAGGAGCAGGATGAGCTGCAGGTCCATTCCTGTCCCACCGACCCGGGCTGGGGGAGCTGCCAGTGCTCTGTGAGGGTGAAGTCACGTAGGGAGGGGTTTTCATGCCAAAGGAGAATCAGAGCTCTGCTTTAAAAGTGCAGATCCCTTAACGCAGAAATGACCCGTTAAAGGAGATAACACAACACCCAGCCCTGCTGGGAGGGCGGGGGGTGTTTGTGTAAACAGAGGGAAGCCGAGCAGGGAACATCTGCAGGGGCTGGGGGTGGGATGGAGACACACTTTCCCCTTCCAGCCGGTACTTTGAAGGGCTCTGCTAATTGCTTATCTCGTGTTCTGATCTGATCACCTCCGGCTTCCAGCCCAGCCACGCTCTGCCTCTCCTGCCTGTTTGTTGAGGGGGTTTTGAACTGTGAAGGGCCCGAGAAGTGCAACCCCCTGACAGGAGACGGGTTGAAAAAAAGTAGAATAAACACCTCCGGGGTTTGTCTTTTACCTGTTTCCTCAACTGATTATCTGAGAACAATCAGACTTCAGAGTGCTTTCTTTGGAGCTGGCTGTGCCCTTACAGAGCTCCGGGAGAATGTGAGATGAGCAGGGATGTGTCGGAGCAGGCAGAGGCTGCTCGGGATGGTTGAGGAGCTGTGCTCAGGATTTCCCCACCTTCCTGGGCAGGGGGGGTTATAAATATATCGTTTAATAATTAATATGTGCGTGGCCAACCATCTGATCAAATGGATCTCACCAAAAAAATCATGGAATCGTGGAACAGTTGGGGTTGGAAGGGACAGTAAAGATCATCTTGTTCCACCCCCTGCCATGGGCAGGGACACCTTCCACTAGCCCAGGTTGCTCCAAGCCCTGTCCAACCTGGCCTTGGACACTTCCAGGGATCCAGGGGCAGCCACAGCTTCTCTGGGAAACCTGGAAAAGGTTTGGTGTTTCCTCATGGAAGGAAAGGGCAGTGGTACCTCAGCTCCCTGACCAGGGAACCTCATCCCCTTCATCTCTTGTACTAAACATGTTGGGCCAAAGACACACTTGAACCCCAAGTTTTCTGTAAAAAAAAAACCAGAATAAAATCTAACAATCCTTTAATATTTTATCAAAATAGTCAGGCAGTGTTATCTTGAGCAACAATCAAAGCTTGCTGTGGGTATTTCCAAGGCAAATCCCAGTCAGTGTGCACGGAACTGGAAAAGGCATCTGAGAGGTTTAAAATCTCAACAGAAGTGAACTGGGGCTCTGCTTTATCCAAACAATAAATATTTAACTGAGACAGAAACAAACCTGGAGCACAGGCCAGTGGCTCCAGCTCCCTCCTGCACGGCAGACTCAGCTCCAGCCCTGGGCCCTGGAGGGATCAGGCTGGACCATCACCAGCCATCAGGAGCCCAGCGTGTCCTTCACTTGTTTTGTGATAACCCCCTTCCCAAATCTCCATTTTGTTCCTCACGTGAAAAGAGAAAATTCTTGGATCTCAAAATAGTCCATGAGCTGGGAAAAATCCAGCCTAAATGTTGAGTGTTCAGTTATTCCAGGCTTAACACAAATTGCAGGACAGTTCCAAAATGGAATTTTATTTTATTTTGTCCTTCACCCACTGCATCTTCCTGTTCTATCTCTAAGCAGCCAGCTGACCAGAAGAGAGCACTCATCCCACCATCCTGGAGACTTACAAGTTGGAATAAGCTTGGATTCCCTTTGGAGCAGACACACAGAGCTGAAGCACTGAGGGAGAAATGAATTTAAATGCTCTTTGTGTTTATTTGACTTAACCAGGTCCGTCTTGCTGCACCAACTCACTGGAGCTTCCAAGGGGAGGGGACCTGGAGAAGTCTGTGACAGGCACTCACTGGATCAGACAAAATAAATTAACAGAAATTTAATTAGCTTGTAGCGTTTCTGTCAAAACTGACAACTCAAACATGGGGAAAAGATCATGTTTTTCCCCGGGGAGCATTTTTTATTTCTCTTTTACTCTCTGTCTGAGGGGGAACACGAAGTTGGAGAGCTATTTATAGGTTTTACATGGCCTACTGCTTCCTGTGCTGTGGGAGGGTCCAGGAGTGAAGCCATAAATGAATTCAATTTCCTTTTCTCCCTTCAGGACTGTGGACATGGACCCTCTGCTTATTTACATTCTGGCTGACAAGTTTTTCAACTGACTGAGCCATTTTCCTGGAACCCCCACGGGATCCTGGACATGGGTTTCCACCACAGAACATCCTTTCAGAGCATTATGTCTTGGTTCTGGCCTAACTCTACAGATATAAATGCATGCATAGATATATCAGGAGTTTCTCAGAGAAGCATGGAATGGCTCAGATGAATTTCCTTTGGCTGTGGAGAATTCCCTCAGAAAAAAAAAAAAAAGGCCAAAATCTCGCTCAGAGCTCAAATTTATTAACATCAGAAAGAGCTCCATGTATTTACATCTTCCTCTCTCAAATCCACTTCCCACCTCCTGCCAAGCTCAGATCACACACTAATTGTGGTGAGAGGAGTTGTGGGCACCCCTTTGTGTCCCAGGATTATCCAGTTTATGGGATGTTCCTCACTGAGCTCCTCTGCCCCGGGCTGGCAGCAGCCCAGAGCCCAGGGAGGTGTTATGGTTGGAGGAGCTCCTTGCTGGAATGAGCTTAGTAATGGTTTTGGGGGTTGAAAGCAGCGGCTAATTACTTTAATTAAACAATTATCCACAAGATCAAATAAATAGCAAACAATAAATCTTGCAGGTTTGGAGTATTTTGCATTTCCTTTAGATAGGCATCTGTGAAACACAATAGAGCTTCGTGTTGTTATTAGTTTTAACTGATAACCTGGTGCTTACAAATCACAGCCACCCTGGGCTGTGCAAGGCCCAGGAGGTGCAGGCTCCTTGCCCAGGTAGAGCAAGAAACCAAACTAAAACCTCTTTTTATTTCTTGTTTGTTTGTGTGGGGTTTTTTGTTTTGGTTTTTTTTTGTGTTTTTTTTTGTTTGTTTGTTTGTGGATTTTCCAGGGACTCCCCTCAACAAGTAGCTCAGAGAAAAGTGAAAACTGTTGCTCTGCAGCCCCAGAGTGAGGCAGGAGCTGCTGCTGCCTCTCCTCTCAGCAGTAATTGCCTGTTCTTGCCTCGAGTGCCCAGGGCCAGGTTTTTGGGCCACTTTTCCTGGTGGTACCAACCCCTTCCCCTCCCCTCCCCAGGTATGGAGCTTGCAGGGTCACAGAACAGGACTGATGCATTAAAACTTAATTAATTCCATGCATCTTATTAAATAAATAAGAATCCACGGGCCCCGAGTGTTTCCTATACCCCAGGACTGGATTAATTTCTGGAGCTGAGCCACAGCTTCCCAATCTGCTCAGGAGAGGCACCAAGTTTCCAAGTCAGTAACCAAGGGATGATTTGTGACATGTCAGGAATATTCAGGGAAAAATGATGGTGCCAGAAAGCCTGGAGAAGGGAAATCCATCTTTTGGTTGGGAAGAGGTAAATAATCCTTGGAAACCCTACACATTTCACCCTCCCCCCCTTGGTTTCTATTCCAAGGTGGAAGATTGGTAGTTTGCAACTGAAAGAATTTCATATAAAAAATAAGAGGAACAGATTAGCAGGAGCAAAAATGATACTAAAAGTGAGCCCTGCCCCACTCTCTGTCCTCCCTGAGCAATACTGAGGGAACATTTGCTCAGCAATTAGGTTTTAATGGCAAAACTTTCGAGGCAGTGCTGGGCAGAAAGTCAAAATCTACATTTTAAGGAGATATTTTAAGCACCCTACAATGCACAGGAGCCCCAGTGGTTTTTCTTTCCCTGTAACACAACACTTTGTCTTCCTGCAGATGCACGTGGATGAAAGGAGGTAAATGCAGCAGGTTTGGGGCATCACTTAGGGCTCTTTTAATTCAGCTTCTGTGAGTGTGGCATCGCCCACCTGAGCCCCAGGGGGTTTCAGAGAAGGGTGGCACACTGTAACCACAGAGGTGTTCAGCTCTAGAGTTAAAAAAGGCCTTAAAATACTTTGAGATTCAGTTTTCCTCCAGCTAAAGACTTGAGGGTAAACAAACAAGAAGTTATTTTAAGTTTAAACAGAACAAAAGCAGCAATCAAGAGCACAGGAAAACCTTTTCGTGTTTAAATCAATGTTTGAGAGGTTCTCCTTTTGTGAAATGAGTGATTTTCCACAGAATCCCAGAGTGGTTTGGGTTGGAAGGGACCTTAAAAGTCATTTTGTTCCACCCCCACTATCCCAGGTTGCTCCAAGCCCTGTCCAACCTGGCCTTGGACACTTCCAGGGATCCAGGGGCAGAGGGATGATAATGGGCAATTAAAGGAGGTTAAATGATTAAATGCTGCTCGTTCTCTGCTGTATTTTCTGGGGGAGCATCCAGACACCTCCATCTGCTGCTGCTGGGCTGTGCTCAGCTCTCCTTCCTTCTGGGACCCTCCAAGAGCATTTATTGGCTCAAGAAGGGCCCAAAACTTTGTTTTTTGCAAGTTTAGTGGGAACACAGCAAGACCCAGGCCTGGCTGAGCCTGGCTGCTCTGGGGCTGCACTGAGAGCAGGACAGAGCCCTGGCCAGGACAGAGGAGTTATTCCTGGAGACAGAGGAGTTATTCCCGGAGAGAGGAGCTGTGCAAAGACATGCAAGTCCTGTGAAGAGCTGAGCAGGAGATACAGAAGTGTCTTCCCAGCTCCATGGCTCAGCTTCCCTCTGGAACAGGAATATTAACAGGACCAGCTTTGCTCTGTGCTGAGATCCAGGAGTCTGAAGTGCTTGAAAGGAGTGGGGGCTTTAATGAAAAAATAAAATAAGCTTTGAAGAGAGTGTGAAAAACCCCAGGATGTAGAAACTCCTGAGCTGAGAAGCAGGGGATGGCTGGAGGTCCCCATTCCCCCATCCAGCTTGTTTATCCCTGGTCTGCAGTGACTGCAGGGCTGGAGAGGGAGGGAGGGGGGTTCACTGCCATGAAAGCTTCCCCCATCCTTTTTTCTCCTTTCTCTAATGCTGCCCCTGATGTATTGAGCTCCATTCCAGCCAGCTTCAAGGCCACGTTTCTGAATCCCATTCAAGATGCTGACAGGCCCTGAAGGTGTGAGAGGAAACATGCCCTCAGATGGGCTGCATTTATCCGTCTGCCCAGACCTTTAATCTGACATGTTTAGCAAAGCCTCGGCAGCGGCTGCTGAGAGTGTTCCAAGGGGAGAAGGGAGGAGAAAAGCAGGATTCAGGTGTGGCCTCTGAAGGCTGGGGTGGAGCTGGGAGGGCAGCTCCAAACTCCACAAGGAGGGGCTGGTTCCAGCCCGGGAGTGGGGCTCTCTGGTGCTGCTGCCCTGCTTTGGCTGGTGCCCACCCTGGGGGTTGAAACTGGTTTTACTGGTCTTTGGCTGAACCGTTTTGGGATGCCCACAAGCTCCTTTGTGTCCTTTATTGCAAAGAGTCACAGGTCTCTGCTTGAATCCATTCCACTGGTGAGGGTCACAGGGGCTGATTTCCCTTCTTGACCCAAAATAGGACTTCAGGAGAAGCACTTTGTGCAAATCCTGAGCTCAGAGTCCAGGCAGGTAGGACTCAAGGCAGGTAAGGACTCCTGTCCTCATCCTGCACAGCAATTGCTGAAATCCTGCCCACTCTGAAGGGAGATTTGCTGATTTACACCAGCAGGAGAGGGGCAACTTTCCAGTGCCAGTTTTAAAACATCAGAGATCTCCTGCAAACAGCTGCATTTTATTTCTTTTCTTCTTTTTTCTTTTTTTTTTTTTTTCTCCAGTTTGGACTAACTCAGTGTCTTTCCTTTTTTTTCCATGTGTATTGAGAATATATATTTGCTCTGCCCTGGTGAAGTGCTGGTTATTCCTACTTCATTTACATCAACATCAGTCAAGACTTATTCACCAGCCTTAAACAACATTGATTTAATTTGGGATTAAATAGAATAAAAAATGACTCATCACAGCCAGGGATTTCTGAGGCTGAGCAAAGGGGAGAAAGTGGAACAGCCTTATCAGTCCCTAATTTCTTTAAATCCTTCTTTTCTCCCTGCTGCTAAAATGGGAGGAGATAATTCACTGTGGGGCTGAAACTCCGATGATGGGAAAAAAAGATCACTTTGCAAAACACAAACCAAAAAGCAACTTTAATCACTGTGATAAGATTCTCCTCAAAAACATGCAGTTCTGCCCTGGCAGTCCTGCTGCAGCACATCCATCAGCAAAGGGACCTTGAGCCAGGGGAAATTGTATTTTCTCTCCCGAGCACTCGTGGTTACAAATTCCATGTGGGACAGTTGGTGACAGCACCCAGGGAAGGGCTGGAGCTGTGTCAGGGCAGGCTCAGGGTGGATCTCAGGGAAAGGTTCTTCCCCCAGAGGCTGGTTGGGCACTGCCCAGGCTCCCCAGGGCAGTGGGCACAGCCCCGAGGCTGCCAGAGCTCCAGGAGGGTTTGGCTGATCCTCTGGGGCACAGGGGTTGACTCTTGGGGATGGAGCTGTGCAGGGCTGAGGGTTGCACTGGATGATCCTGGTGGGTCCCTTCCAGCTCAGCAGATTCTGGGATTCTGGGATTTTGTGACCAGAAGCACTTTGTGCAAATCCTGAGCTGGGACTCCAGGTAGGTGAGACCCGAGGCAGGCAAGGACTCCTGTCCTCCTGCACAGCAGCTGCTGAGCCCCTGCCCGCCTGGAAGGGAGATCTGCTGATTTACACCAGCAGGAAAGGGGCAACTTTGCAGCCAGAGCAGGGCCACGAGGACCCAGCAGTGCCTGGGGGAGCCCCCTCCCAGACTGCAGCCCTGGGAACGCGGAGCCACGCGCTGCTCCCGGGGGCAGAGCCTTCCCAGGGGCTGGGATTTGGCAGCAGGAGCCAAACCCACATTATCCAAGCGCAGCCACTTCAGCTCCTAATGACACACAGGCCTTAGATCTCCACTTTGCTCCTTCATGGCGAGTGGAAAGAGCAGATCAGAGGACACCCCAGAATCCTTTGAGGAGCATCCAGCACTGGTTTTAGAGCCCTGTGACTTCACTGCCAGCAGTGTTTGCCACTCTCAACGTCTGGAATAAAAAGGCAGACAGAAAAAAAGCACCTTTGGAGCCTTTAAGACTAATTAAGGAGTGCATCAAAAGAAAAAAAAAATGAGAGAAAGAGAAGGAGAGGGAGAGATAGGTTTGGCTGACTGTGAATGAATCTTATAAAATGGAAATGGGAAACATGTGCAAACACTTTAAATATTTTTGCCCCTGCAAGATACTTGAAGACTTCCCTTGTAAAACAAATAGGGAACAAAATAAAACCAGGTTTCCTTCAGTCAGCACATAATCATTTTCATGTTAATTTTTATCTTGTTAACCCAAAAATCTATTAGAAGAAAATTATCTGCCTGAAATCTGGCTTGTGACTCACGCTAAGTGGTTCTGATATTTTGAGAAAATAAATCTTTACACTGTTTACACAAGTCTATCTGAAATTACAGTGTGTAAAAGAAATAATGGTTTCGAGTGACCATAGGTGACAAATGATCAGGCTTCTGATGTTACTCACTTTGGCCCTGTCTGCACTGGAGTTTTTTCCTTTCCTTTGAATCCCCACTAGTAACAATGGCAGAGCAGGACCAGAGCTGAATTCAGAACTGATTGAAGCCATTCAACAGAAAAACAACCCTGGAGTGAGCTGTGCTGTGGATTGTGCCCAGGTGCTGAGCAGGGTCAAACCCAATCACAACTAAAATGGGCAGAGGGGTAATTTAATACCAGACCCATCCTGAACTGGGACGAGCTCACTGCTCTTCCTGCCAGTTTGTGCTGCCAGAGGAGGTGGATTTTAGCAAAGATCACTGGCACACACAGGGCAAGGGGGTTCTGAATGGAACCACAGAATCCCCTGAGCTGGAGGGGGCTCACAAGCATCATCCAAGTCCAGCTCCTGGCCCTCTGCTTTGGGGCACAGAGAACCAAACAAACTAAATGAAAACTGGGCATTTTACTCCAGGATTTGAACCTTCCACATTCTGCCCCGAGTTGCTTTGTTGCCTTAGCTGAGGCTACAGGAGGACAATTATTTAGTGGTTTATACTGAAGTTATTACTTAAATTCGCTTAAATTCATAGTGGGCAGCTTGGAAACACTGCCTTAGGTCTGTGATTCCTGAAGAGTGCACAGCATAACATGAGACTGCAGCAAAAGCTGCTTTTTAGCAGTTTTTTTGTTATTTTGCAAATTTACTGAGTTTCAGCTAAACCAGTTATCAAAACGTTTCCAGCTGAATTTGCTTTTTCCCCCCCCTGCTTTACAAGATTCATTCCCATGCCAGTTTTTCCATCCTCTGGCTTTGAGTCTGGCCAAGTCAATAAATAAAAACCAATAAATAGATAAATGCCTCTGCCTGGGGCAGAAATCCTGGGAAGGATGGTCAGTCAGTCAGAGCACTCCATGCTGGGAATGACACATGGATTCTCTTTTTATCCAGGGAAGGCAACTCATTGGCACGGATTGGTAAGAAGAGATGGTGGGGAGAAATGTTGGGAGTGAATATTTGTGAGGTGAAAAGCACCTGGGAGTTCCCAGCAGGATCAGAAAACCAGGGAGTGGTTTCAGGGGGAGGATGGAGGTGGGAAGAGGTGCTGCTGCTCAGAGCCTGGGCTTGGAGCCTGAATTCCTTTGGGAATCCTCTCCCCTGTTTAGCACTTGCTCCCGTGGCCTGGCTGGGCACACTGGGGTGGTTTAGGGAGCACTAACACAGATCCTTCCCCCTCCTCCCCAGGCAAGATCCAGCAGAGAGCAAAGAGCAAACCCCCGGGGTGCCTTTGGTGCCCAGGCATTTTGCTCTGGGTTGGAGCAGAGCCATCGAGCCAACGTGTCCTTCCCCTGGGCACTCCTCATCCCTGCTCCACAGCTGGGCACTGTGCTGCCCAGGGGTGGCCACGGGCTGTCCCACAGCCCCTGGGACCTGCCACGTCACAGAGGACAACCCAGCACCCTTTGGGGGGACCAGCATCCTCTGGGGGGTCAGCAAGGATTCAACGGGGGAAAGGGAGGAAATTCCTTTATTATGAATCAGCACAAATGCTCCTGAGGCTGCAGTTCCTGAGGTGACAGTGCCCCTGGGTGTTGGCTTTGCCTCAGGAGGTACCACTCTGTCCTTGGGGGCAGCTCCCATGCCCAGCTCCACTCTGGGATGGAATCCAGGGAATTTTGGTGCTGTTTGCAACAGGAGGACACCCCAGAAACACCAGGGGTGAGCTGCCCACCGAGGGCACAGCAAGGATTGTGTTCAGTTCAATCTCCCACCACAACAACTCCCAGCACAGGCACCACCAACCAGGGGAATCCCATCCCATCCTGCAGGGTGAAGGGTGTCTGTTGGGAACACATGGAAAAGCCTTTCCTGCTCCTGGAAGCCGCAGAGCTGCCCTTCTGTACCTCCACAGGAACCTGGTGGGTTTATTCCTTCAGGTGCCTGAGAACTGGAGTATAAAATACAGGATAATTCACAGAGCTTAGGCAGAAAGGGAAACCCAGCCTGAGCACTACCACAGCAGCAGCCACAGAATTACACCCTGTGCTTCCTGAAGCAAGGAAAATTTTCTTCTCTGTTACCCAAAACCGACACGACTGAGCTCAGTGGCTTGAAGTGAATATCATTCAGAAACACAAGGAGGAATTATTTAAGGATTTTAGCAGTGAAGTGCAGTGATTCTGTTAATAAACTGTGCCAATGGCTGTTTGCCTGCTGTTAAAAATGTTTAAAAATTCCTCTGAATTCCTTTAATTTCAGGCCCATCCAGTTCTCTTTATGCTCACATCTAATAATCCAGATTCTTCTCTTTGTATGTGAATAGTGAGGTTATTAAATCACTGTGAACCAGATGCTAAGAAACACGAAAAAGTCATAAAATGGGGCAAACTAGAAAAGTAATGAAATGACCAGAATATACATTATTCACCCAGCACAATCACAAAGAGCCCAGAACATGGCTGGGGGGAGAAAAAAATCTAGAATTTAGCAAGCTCAGGGGGAGAAGAGTGGGTTGAACAGTATTTTTGGTGAGAGGGAATTTTGTGTAACTGTGTGTATTTGTCCTAATTTAGGAGCTCTTCCCCTTGTACAAATCATGTTTGTTCTGTTGATGACCATGAAGTTGGGAAAACAAGGGAAGTTTTGCAGGAGCACCCTGGAAATTCTGTCCCCAAAGACCTGCCTGGAAAAGTTTTGTACCTTCAGGGAGAAGCCAAAAAGGTGGGTTTCATGCCCACAGCTCCAGTAATTAAAGCCACCATGGCCATGGCTGGTGATTGACCCAAGGGGTGGGTTTGTCCTGAACCTTCACCTGCTGTTGAAAGGGGTTTTTTCCCATTGCTCGTGGCCCTAATGAGAATGGCAGGGCTGGGTGTTATCTCAGCCCCAGTGCCAGCAGCCAAATAAAGCAGGAGCTGCCTGCCAGGGCTCAACAGGGATTAATAAAGTGGCAAGATTTACAGGGAAGTCAACTCAACTTGCTTTCCAAAAAACATGAATCAAAAACATTATATTGTCTTGGATATACGTCATTAGTAAATGGGTTTGATGGGTTCCTGGCAGAAGAACACTTTGGGAGCCTGATAGGCTGAAATGTGTTTTACTGGAGCTTTGAGGGTAAGGAAAAAGTGGATGTGAGGCGTGTGAGGTGAACATTAAACCCCCAGTAAAATGGCTCCACTGAAGTTAATGGTGTTCTGCTGCTTTTCATCAGTCTCTGAGGGGTGCAAGTGGAAATCAAAGGGGGTGGGACACCAGGGAGCCTCTGTAGAGTTGGTGAAATGGCCCCTTCTCTATCAACATGTCTTAGATAACGTCTTAGATAACATATTTCCTTTTTTTTCTTAAATACCTGGAGATACTCAGGGTTGAACAGTCTCCAGGAATGTTGGTTCCTTCCATTTTTCATGCCCCTGGGGCTGGAGCTGGATGAGCTTCAAGGTCCCTTCCAACCCAAACCATTCCCTGATTCTACAAACTGTACTATGAACACCTCTTCAAAAAGCCTGAAGAAGCTCTTCTAGGACTGAGCCTTTCCAAACTCACAGAACTAACATCAAAGGGAACAGTCTGATCTGCTGAAATGAAAGAAAAGCTAGAAAGTGATTTCAACATTCCTTTGCCCAGCCCCACAAAAAGCACTTTTTCATCTCCACAACACCCAAAGAGTTGCCCAGATTTAGCTGAGCAGTGGTGCCATCATTCCACTGCTGTTTTAGGAGCTGTGCAGTCTGTGTGTGCTGGAGATGGATCTGGCACTGAATTCCTGTCACCCTCAGCTCAGCTGCTGCAGTGACACTGTCTCCTCCTTTTTTTGTGTTGTTTGTGTTGTTTGGGGGTTTGTTTTTTTGTGTTTGTCATATTCTTGTCTAATCTGTCAACATCTAAATATGCTGCTGCCACCTGGGGTTGTTGTTTAAGAAAATAGAGCAGGAAACTGGTGTCTGAAGGGAGCTGGCCTGGAAAGTGTGGATAAACCAAGCAACGGGTCCCGACACATCCAGGATGTCTCTGTGTGGTAAAAACACACTGGTTACCCCAAGGTTTGACTCAGGAAAGATCTTCTCCTTCACTGGGAGGGCTGGCAGCTGATCTGCAGCATTATTGAAGGTCTGATGAGCTAAAAGAACACACCTGTTATTGGAAGATTATTGAGGATTAGGAAGCCAGACTAAATCACCTGGAGAGGTGATCGGGTCTGGACAGTTTCTGTACTTATATTTTGTATTTAAAGCACAAAGAGTAAGTACTAGAAAGAATCACAGGATCATGGAATGGGTTGGAAGGGACCTTAAAGCTGAGACTGGGTTTTCCTTTCTGCCTAATCTCTGTGAAATTATCCTGCATTTCATAACTCCAGTTCTCAAGCACCTGAAAGAAATTAACCTCATTAGGTACCTTTTGAAATAGGACTTTGGAGTCTCAATCACTTTGATCCTACTGAAAATCTAGTGGCATTTTGATACATGAAGATAATCAAATATGGAGATGATGAATAAAGAAGAACAGAATGTAGCACTGTCTTTAGGATTCACAATAACATAAAACCTGTGAAAGGCTGTGATCACATCAGAATGAATGCACTGAGCAGTCCCCAGGAAGGCATCTCTGGGTGCTTGTATTTGGTAGAAGTAAATCTGGATGAAAATAAGACCTATCCAGCAGTGAAAACATCCCTGACAGGATAATGTTCAATTTAAATAAACAGTCCTAATGAGATCTGTTATTACCTGCTATTTTGTCATGCTCTGGCATGCAGTCTTAAGTCTAATGTTTCTAAATGCTGTCATAAATTTTTTCAACCTAATCTGCTCCTGAAAATTTCAGCTCGTGTCTCTCGTGGTGCACAGTAAATTAGAGACAGTGTTGAAGTCTCCAAGTGAATCTAAATCTCCCTCAGAAAACCCCAGAACACCAAAACCAGTCTCTCCCCACCTGAGAACAGATTGCTGGGACTGTTGAGCTTAATAAAGAACTCAAGGTGGACGTGTCAGGCAGACAATTTTTGCATAAAATATGTACAGCAAATGGTATAGTTCATGAAGAATAGTTTAATGAACAGACATATCCCAGGATTCTGACAGATCAACAGGCTGAGAGTATCTCAGTGGCCCAGCAGACAGTGGGAACAGTCCAAGTGCAGCATCCTGTGCTGGGTGTTGTGTTACACCAACAGCCTTTGTGCTGCTCTGTGCTGGCAGAGGAGCACTGAAAGGCAGGGAGACTCAAAGGGAAAGGGGAAATGAAAGAGGTCCAATAGAACCTTCTGAGTGATCCAGTTCAGTGTTTCATCTAGAGGCAGTAACAGAGCACTTAAATCACTTTTTCGTGTGGCCTTCAGGAGCAGAGCCCTTGCAGTTCCTCTGTGGAGAACGAGGAAGGAACACCAAGGTTGAACCAAGAATTTTTCTATGCTCCTTAAATAATGCTACAGGCAAGTGGTGATGTTTTAAAAAGATACCAGAGACCTCAAACTGCTCCAGTCATCCACTGGCTCTGAATTCTGCTGACTTTGGTCAATGGCTTTTGCTCCAGAAGGGAATGTCACCCCAAAATAGGCACATAATGGTGTTCAGAACTGAACCTGGAAGGTGTGGGAATTGCTGTCCTGCATCCCAAGAACCCTCACACACAGGGGGTACTTCTGTCTGGTACAATGTGAGTGATGTCACCTGTAGGAAAAGGAGACATAATTCAAATTTGTCCACGAATGGTGCAACATTAAAAACCTTATCACTGCTGTGCAGGCAGATGAAGGCACTGGGAGTTCAGTTTTGGTGGTAATGATGCTTTTTAGCTTCCATTCCTGTAACCTGTAATTCTGCACAAGCGTTGTCATTCCCACAGCCCAGACAGTTCCTCCAGAGGCTGGGAGGAGTTCCAGTTTTCCACCAAGGTCAGGACAACTTTGCTGTGCCCCGACAGTCCCCGAGCAGGTAATACTTCTAATGCTTTATTAGCACAGACTGGGGTCAATAAACACTTTACACTCCCCTCCTCCCATATCTCCCGACGTAATTCCCAAACCCCAGCGCTTAAAGACCGGAGGGATTCCCAGCCCCGAGCCGGGGAAAGCTCAGCAGTTCAGCTCCATTTCAGCTCCTTCAGAGGCCACCGTGGCTGCCACCTTGACAAATGCAGTTGTTACTGGGAAAGAACAAAATCCTTTAATCATTTTCAAACATTAAATTCCATCATGTCTGGCCCGTAAACGTAAGGTTCACTTTCCAGGAAGGATTTACCGAAGCCGATACCTCACGCTGGCAGAGGGTTGAACTCGCACATTTTAGCAAAGCCATTTTTCGGGGAGGTTTTGCCTTTTTTTTTTTTTTCTCTTTTCGATGCGTTCAGCTCCGAAAACACAACGAAACCCTGAGTGGCTCGAACTGAACGTTGCCATCTGCCCCCAGCAAGGGCTCTGTTTGTCACGGGCTCACCCCGGGGTTGGCTGACGCTGCGGGGAAAGCGCCCGAGCTGCGAGCGCGGGTTATCCCTCCCCCGGCCAGCCCCCAAAGCCTGACGTCTGTGCTGGTTTCTCAGAGGCAACGAACAACATCTGGTGCTGAACCAGTGGGGTCAAATAATGTTCTCACCATTTAGCGTAATTAACTCCAACCGCCCGTCTGCCGCTCGGCCCCGGCGCAGCCAACACAAGCAAAGCTGGGCCAAGACGAAATTTCTCCTCATTATTAAACCCAAATCTAAGCACTTGTCTGTCTGTAAAAACAGAGCAAAGGGAGGAAAACTGAAACCAGCGAACAGGGTCTGAGGTTTCAATAAATGTCAGAGAGCGTCAAGTCTGTTTGGATTGCAAATTATTGCTGGCTGATGGTCTATTATTTTACAACTAGCGATTGCTGTCAGGACTTGGGGAGGGGGTGGGAGGGAGAGGGTTCTCCAGGCCCAGCCAGAGGGGAACAGAAGTTACAAAATACTGTAACAATCGCTTGGAAAAATACACCAAAGTTGCTTTAACGTTTGCTAAATTTAGAATTTTCGTGGAGCGCCCCTTCAAAGAGTAAAGAGGTCTGTGATGGGTGACCCCATCCCTGGAAGTGTCCAAGGCCAGGTTGGAGCAACCTGGTGCAGGGAAGGTGTCCCTGCCCGTGGCAGGGAGTGGGACTGGATGTTCTATAAGGTCCCTTCCAACTCAGACTGGTCTGGGATTCTGTGATTTTAAGCCACCCTGTGACAGAAAGCACCAGCAGGTCCTCTCTGCCAGAGGGCATTTGCCACCCCTGCCTCTTGCTTCCAAACACCATCCCTGGGAGGAATAAGGCAACTGGAGGACCACGAACATGCAAGAGTAAAAAAAAACCATTCCATGATTCCACGGTTCTAAGGTGCTGCATCTGGGATGAAGCTGAGAGGACTGGGTGTCACTGACAGAGGGGGAAAAAACTCTTTTTCTCCCTAAAGCTGGGAAATGGATCCTTGTTCTGTGTGTCTGGGGTGACTGAGTAGCCCATTAACACCGGGCAGGTGAATAACAAAAACAGTTGCTTCTTTCCACAGCGAGTACCTGACAAGCAGACAAAATAATTGTGGAGCCCGTGATACTTAATCCAAAAGTTAAGAGCTTGGCACTCGCAGGGCCCAGGCGTGCAGGGAGCACATGTGAAGGGAGGAAGTGTTTTACACAATCATTTGTCAGACCAGAACTGCTCATTAAACATGGTCAGTCCCTCCGAGTGAATTCCCTCCCTCCTGCCTGAGCAGAGCTGAGATGTCCATGGATATCCACCCATAAACTCCTCTGGTTTAGACACAGCAATTAGAAACTAATTATACTAAAACGCTTAATCCCAATACAGAGAGGGGGAAAAGAAACTGCTGAAATTTGGAGCTGTTAATCCATCATTCCAAGTGAACAAGTGCCAAAGTGAAGGAACAGACCTGAGGCCGATCCAGCCCGAGGAGGTTTTTCTGTTTACTCTTTCTTTAACCATGGAAGTGCATGTTTGCTTACAGGGGGTCTTACTGTGATTATGTTGATATTGAGCTTTCCGGGGGCATTTCAGAATGTAACTGTTAAATTTTATTCTCAACCCTCTCTGTGCATCTTAATTTAGTTCTGCCAGGACAAGAATTAAATGCAGCTTTGGTGTAACTAATAAGAAAAACATGTACTAATAAAAAAGGGAGCCTTTCACTCCTGGAAGAAATTGCTCCCTGGGAGGGTGGGGAGGCCCTGGCACAGGTTGCCCAGAGAAGCTGTGGCTGCCCCTGGATCCCTGGAAGTGTCCAAGGCCAGGTTGGATGGGGCTTGGAGCAACCTGGGCTGGTGGAAGGTGTCCCTGCCCGTGGCAGGGGGTGGGACTGGATGAGCTTTAAGGTCCCTCTCAACCCAAACCATTCTGGAATTTCATGATTCTCTGACGCCATGATACTTCCAAAAGACATGTTATAGTTGATGAGACTTGATTTGATTCCTGTGCACTGTGTTTTAGGAGGCTGTGTGACAAATAGCACATCTCTCCTTCAGCAGGCAGTGCCTCAGGTTGCACAGTGTGGATAACCATCAATCCATCCAAAGCATGGAACATTCTACCTGCCATGTATATAACAGCTCCTGGACCACGGATTTACCATCCCAGGACTATTTTTCCATTCTGTCTAAGCTTACCAAACCCAGGGATTTCCATTCTCTGAGAAATTCCCCTCGATAAAACCCAACATCATTTTCCCTTGTGCTGTTGCCCTGTACAGTCACACCAGGCGAGGAGAAAGCAAGCTGTTCCTGCCTGCAGAAACCTGGAATTGTGATAATTCTCCACAAAATCACAAAAAAGTCAAGGCACATCTTTAAACCACTCGGATTTCAGGGTAGGAAGTTGTCACGCTGGAAAAATATCGATGGGCTCCGCGGGAAAGGTCGTGGAGGGAATGGGAAGGAGAAGCCTTTGGGTGACTCACGTTCCTCCCGCTCCTCCCCTGACTCCGAGAGGGGGCCAAAACAAGCTTCAGGGTCACCCTCACATTTTGGGCTGAGGGGTTTGGCAGGTGAAGAGTGTTCCACAGGCACGGGGGGCACGGGGAGCCGAGCCCAGGCGGAGCCCACGGTCGCTCTGCACGGCAGAGCTTGATTGTTTTGGCCTCTTTCCTCCGCTCTGGGGGAAAATCGAGGCACCTTCTTGGGCCATTATTGGTGCGAAATCATAAGTTACAGTTTTATTACCAGTTGCTGTGTGCGTGTGTGAGGGAGAGAGGAGGAGGTGGGTACAGGAGAGTATAACACTCTTTTGTAACCATGAATCCATTCTTTTTTTCTTTTATTCCCCCCCCCTTTGCAAAACACAGGTTTAATTTAGGGAGAGGAAAAGAGAAAACTAGAATTTGCTTTTCCACATCATGTCAAACAGCCACGTTTTGACAATTTTTGTCGTATTTAAAGCCTGCTTTTCTTCCAACTTTGTTGAATTCTTCACTTTGCATTGCTGAAAAGAATTAAAAAAAAAAAAAAAAAGAAGAAATAGGTGGGCTGTATGGATTTATTCTGGCTTTATAAAATTGCAAATTATTTTAGCCCACCTCACATACTGGTCTAGAGGAACCATGTTTTCCACGTAAAACCTGCATTTCTTTCCACTGCAGATTTCGAAGCCCCACAATCTGTGCTGAGCTGTAAAGTTCTATTCAGTGAATTGGTTCACTTCCAAAAAAAAAAAGGCAGAGTAATTTGGAACTGGAATCAGCGTTGTTGGGGGAAATGTTTTCCCCCCATGAACTCCAGGATGTTTTCATTGATTGTTTTGCATATGGGACAGATTTATTTTCTTTTCCCAGTGTCAGGAGCCTCAGCTGGGTTTTTCAGTAGAGTCCAAAACCAACAGGTTTTAGCAACTGGAAGATTTTTGTGTTCAGCCCAGTAGGACTGGGACAGTGTGTTCTTTGGGGTGATCTCATGACCAGTTTGTCACCATGTCCCTCTCCATGGCTGTGACTGCAGGAGCATTGAACCATCTCCCAAGGTGTGCTTTTTCTGCAGTTCAGAGCTCAGCCCTCTCTGTTCTCCTCACAAACCGTGTCTGATCCTCTTCATTTATGGTCAGTGGGAGTCACCTCCATTGACACTTGTTGCCCAGAGAAGCTGTGGCTGCCCCTGGATCCCTGGAAGTGTCCAAGGCCAGGCTGGATGGGGCTTGGAGCAACCTGGGCTGGTGGAAGGTGTCCCTGCCCATGGCAGGGGGTGGAATGAGATGATCTTTAAGGTCCCTCCCAACCCAAACCATTCCATGATTCCATGATAAGATGTCCTCTCCCATCACGTTTCAAGAAGTGACCACGTTTACCAACAGATTTAGCAACCATTTAAATGGTTGGTTTAGCAACAATTTCACTGTTCTGTATATATTGCCCAAGTAACTTTCACACTAAATTTTCACACTGAATTTTCCAGCTGAACAATCCTGAAAATAAAAATCCAGTGAATTTCCATTAAAATGTGGCCTAAAATTGCAGCAGCTTTAATAACTCTCGTTCTGCTTGGCTAAAATACCCTTAGAATAGTTTTCCAATTCTAACCAGGCACATTTACTAATTGGCCTCACCCAGAACACAGATGAGAAAAACACTGAGAAGGAACATCACATTTTTTTGGATCTCCAAAAGATTTTTCCAGTCAAAATTCCATCCAAACTGGGGCTTAACATTTAGGAGTTGGACTTGGCATTTTAAGATCTGTTTGATGAAGCCTGGCTTGGGACAAAACAAAAAAAGGCTGTTGAACAAAACCTGCAGTGAGTCCCTGATGGATGTGCTCTGTCTTTGGTCACATTCAGCATGTGAACCCCCCCACCCCCCCCGTTGGGTTGACCACCCTGAGCTCAAATATTATTTAATGCTGGTGCAAAAAGAAAATAATAATAATACTGTGGTGTGAGTGTTCCACAGCGCGGCTTCCAATTCACCTCTGGCCTTCCAGGCTCGGGGCAATGAGTCATTTGCTCCTGACAGGAGGGGTGCAATGTTCCCAGGACTTCTTGGGTGGAAGAGGGTTGGTAGGAAGCAAGTCCACAGTGAGCCATTAAAGCTGATGAGGATTAATACCCTCCCTTACTGGCTTAATGTACAAAATGCATCGATCGCTTGGAGAATTGGGCTTAAGTCCACAGCTGGGAGCAAACCTGTGATCTGAGGGCTTTTGGAGTGTGTATGTACTACCTAACTAATGGTGGAACAAACCCCCAGTGCAGTAGGGCTGGGGAGTCCCACTCCAGCAATAACATATTGTAAAGGATCAAGTTTCAGGACAATTAGCTCCTGGCTGCAGTTTATTACCCCATCGGAGATTTAAAACATGATTTTTTTTTTCCCCCTACTGCATTCCAACAATACTTAAGTGTCTGGAACTGACACTGTAAAACAATAATAGAGTGACAAATATCTGTCTATCTGACGACAGACCCAATAGCTGGGTTGTTTTGAGACAATAAACTATATAAAAATATACTTAAGAGAATCTTTTCTCCTTCTTCTCCTAAGGTAACAGAGCTGAGTGGAAAGGTTTTTAGTGTGTTGTTTGATTTTTACTGCTTGTGGGATCTCAGGATGGTTGAACAGCAGCGTGTTCTTCGTGCTGAGCACTCTGCAGAGATGGGGAGCCTGGTGTGGCTTCTGAAGGCCCAGGCCCAAGGGCTGAAGGAAGGAATCACTGTTATTTCACCATCAGGACTAAAGGACATCACCCAGGGCCTCGGTGGTGAACAGGAATTAGGTGAACTAAACTCCTTTCTGCAGATATCAGTTCTCTCCAGTGGCCTCTGATCAGAATAACCAACCCAAAATGGAATAAAAGCTGCTCTTGGCTGGCAAACCCCGAATCTGCTCTGCAAGAGGGGAATGGGAAGTCCCAGGTAAGCACAGCTCTGTGGCTGTGAAGAAGCTGAGCAGTGAACTGGGCTCATGGCACCATCAATCCATGGAACAGGAGTGTCCTCAAGGCCAGTTTTTTGGCTGTGTTTTCCAGTGTTTGCACATGGAGTGCAGACAGGAGCAGATCTGTGTGTCAGACACACATCTCAGTGCCCACCCTCTGCCATGACCTTGGAGGTCCTTCCCAGATGGAAAAAGGGAGCTCAAGCTCCTGCTGCCTTGGGCAAATTGGATGTGCTCAGGTGAGTCCGGGACAGCCAGTGGGTGAAAGAGGGGCAGGGAAATCATTCTTCAGGCCCAGATTTCTTTTGATCATTGCAATTATCTGCCAGACTGAACCAATCATTGCCCATCAATGTCCCCCTCCAACCAGGACTATGTGTTTCCAAGCCAAGTCTGTAACAAGGGTCTCCAGCCCCAGCTGTGGCAGCTCTGGGAGTGCATTGGCACAGGGACTGGTGCAGCTCTACCCTGACAGTGGCAGACCTGCAGGTTTCCTTGTTGTTGAGCACCTTCACCTTCTGGTGAGCTCAGAAAGGAGGAGAAGGTGTTTCCTGAAACACTGAATTCCCCAGTAAGCCAAGACCAAAACTGTGCCAAGCAGGTACCTCAGTGCAGCTCTTTAAGCCTCCCCTCTGCCAGAACACACGTGAGACTGAACAACAGAGACCAAACTGGGAGAGAAAGTGTTCCTACAACGTTGCACTTGAACCCACTGCACTGTGGAGCTTCTGCATCACTCAAACCAAGCTGTGTCATTTCTAGAGCTTGGAACAGGGAGAGCATGACAGCATGAAGACAGTTTTATTTCCTTGGACTGGATGGCTGCTCCACTGGAACATCATTTGCAGAACACCAGGAGCAGAAATATGTTTGGGGACATCTTGCTACGCTGGTTTTTAATACCCATGCCTGCAAACAGCTCTGCAGCTTCCAAAGCAGAATGCCAAGGATCAGCAAGAGAAATGAAAGCACACAGGGGGAAAAGGGAAAGCTGGGAGCTGTCAGGGCCGATCTGCAAGAGTTTCCATGGATTGGAAGTGAAAAGCATTGTGCATTTTGCAAAACACAGAGTTGCAATTACAGGAGCAAATTGTAGCGATTATACCACACATAACACTCCTGAGTGACACAATAAACAGCGGGGCAGAGTTATTTAAATTTAATTAAAGGGCTATTTACTTAGAAACTGATGTTTCAATCATAACCAGGGGGCTCCCACCAGGACAACGCTTCCCCTGTTGGGTTGGGTGTCGAGCAGACCCGTCCATGTCGAGGTATCCAAAGCCCGTCCCTGGCGTGGCCGTGGCTGCAGACGGAACCCCGGAGGGGCTGCAACCTGAGGCTCTCTGCTCCAGGAATGGTGTCAGCACGGCAGAAACCCGAGTCTCCAGGAATCCAGGGGTAGGACTGGGGCCTAAGAAAATACAGAGCAATTGGTGCAGCAGAAAACCGAGGCTGCTCGACGTCGTTTTGCCTCCGGTCGCTTTGGGTGGGATTCAGCTCACTAAACCATACCCAGCTCCAAGTCACCTGTCTGGTTTAAGCTGTTTCCTAAGCCCACTTCAAAGCCTAGAGCAGAGAGAAAAGCCATGTTAGAAATGGAGCTGTGCCACCTCCCTCTCACAGGGGTTCTCACACAGGTCCTCTCCCTTTTTCAGGTAACTGCAGAATCAAGGAATGGTTTGGGTTAGAAGGGACTTTAAACCATCTTGTCCCACTCCCCTGCCACGGGCAGGGCCTCATTTCACTAGCCCAGGTTGCTCCAAGCCCTGCCCAGCCTGGCCTTGGACACTTCCAGGGATGGGGCAGCCACAGCCTCTCTGTGCCAGGGCCTCCCCACCCTCCCAGGTGGTGTCCAGCGTGGAGGAGGTGCCTCATCTTTCACCACTGGGAGACGGAAAAGCCGAATCCCAGTTTTTCTGTGTCAGAATCCTGCGCAGGAGGACGTTGCTGATGCCATCAAAACTGCAAGTCCAGCCTTTGTGGACCTCTGTCTGCATTCCAGAGCAAGCACGACCGGAGGGTTTGGTGACCTTGCCTGGCTGCCTCCACGGCGTGGTTTTGGGCAGAGACTGAGCCCAGCCTGGTTTGCACAGGTCAAGGTTATGGCACGTTGGTGGAGTGGTGCAGGAGTCAGCCCGAGCTGCCAGTGTGCAGTGGATAAACACAGGCTGCTCTCCCTGGATAAACAGCAGCCCTGGCACGTCATTTTCCAGTGATGTCGATCTGGCACCTTCCTGCTGCACTAAATCCACTTGGAGGGAGTAAAGTGGAAAAAAAAAAAAAAAAAAAAGAAAGTGGGAAAACTAACAATGCTAAAAAAAGGCCTGCTATATTTAGAATAAAGCTGAGGATGCATTGGTCAGTCTCCAAGGGAAGTGGCCCAATGACCTGATTACTGTTCAGCAAAGTAGATGGGAAAAGCTGAAACTGGAAAACTGAATTGGTTTTATGACCTTTAAGAAGTGCAGTCAGAAAAGTGAGTTTAATGCCTCTATCTGACCATTTGTTTATAATATTAGTCATTCTTAGAAGAGAGCCTGACTCATGTTGCCAGAGTTTTCTCCTCCTGTATAAACTGAAATGCTCTGATATTAAGTTATTTAATTATTTTAGGCCCCTCCCAAATTAATGTTCTCCTTGAAGCACCTTCTCCTCCCAGTGACACCAAGTCTGCACAGAATAACAACACCTGGCACAAGTTCCTTCCACTCAACTTCAGGCACCTACTGGAGGTGGCCAAAATTAGCAGCACATTCACCCTGAGCTCTGTGTGCAGGGCCGGGAGGATGAACACCCAAATTCTGGGCTTTCAGATTTATTTGGGGCTAGAATTTTCTGTTTTGGCACACGTTGGGATCTCTGCAGTTAGGAACACTCCAGCATGTTTTGTCTCTGTGTGTTTAGGATTCCATGAGCTGAGAAGGTGAGGATTGGGCAATAAAGATCATTCCACTGAAATCATCACTCAGACTGCAGATTTCACACTTGATTTTAAAAGCTGGGCTGAAAAGCGTGGCTGCATTTTTCTGTTGACTCCCTCTCGATGCCACGTCTGTTTTACATGCATATTAAGGAGGGAGGTCTATTTATAAATTACAACCTGATAACAGCTGAAAAGAGCCATCAGACCTAATTGTGACTGTAAGCCCCAAATGTGCCCTTCCATCCCTCCAGAAAAAGGGCTCTGGGTGGAGACCCTTTAAAAACTGGCTCCAAAGCACCCCTCAGGTGTTCAGTTCGAGGACTGTCACCAAGGTGTGAGGAGAGGAAAGCCACCCCAGCCCAGAGTGGCCGACACTCCCCTTCTCTGCTGTTGCTGGCCCTGCAGCCAGCGGGTTCCCCGGGGAGCCCTGGAGCAGCACTGACTCACCACGGCCACCTTCTCCTTCCCCACCGGCACAGATTCCACTCCTGAACTTGGCAGGGCTGGAAAACTGGCCCTGCTCCAACACACCCACAGTGCCCCAGCCGAGCTGCCTGGAGCACAACCCTCCCACAGCCCTCCCAAGGCACCACTTTCCCCATTGGCACCTGTGCTGGCACAGGGGCATCGCTGGTGCTGCCTCCTGCCTGAGCACCCCCTGCTCCCCTGGGAGAGCTGAGGGCTCAGCTTGGGACAGAGAACAAGCAGCAAAAGGGACAGGTGAACGTGCCCATGGAGCAAGAGGGGGGATTCATTGTGAGGAGAGCTGCGACTCGCCCCGGGGGAGTGGGAAAAGCAGGGCATGCACTCCAGTCCTGCTCCATCTTCATGGAGTTCTTTTTGGTTTCCAGGGTCTTGGGGTCAGTGGGTGGCTTTGCTGAGGAGAGATTTGCAGCATCACCACGGGCAGGGACACCTTCCACTAGCCCAGGTGGCTCCAAGCCCTGTCCAGCCTGGCCTTGGACACTTCCAGGGATCCAGGGGCAGCCACAGCTTCTCTGGGCAACCTGTGCCAGGGCCTCCCCACCCTCACAGCCAAGAATTCCTTCCCAATATCCCATCTAATCCTGCCCTCTACCAGTGGGAAGAGTGTCCCTGTGTCCTGTCCCTGTCTCATTTAACCCTATGTCCTGTCTCTCCAGGCCCTTGTCCAAAGTCCCTCTCAGCTCTCCTGGAGCCCCTTTAGGCACTGCAAAGGGCTCTAAGGTCTCCCCAGAGCCTTCTCTTCTCCAGGCTGAACAACCCAATAAACAAAACAGAAATATTAAATATATTTGTTAACATCAAATGTTATAAATATTCAATTTAAACAGACGTTTAAGACCTTTCACTAAATGATTGACCAGAGGTTTATGATACAAGTCAGTACTAAACAAGATTTGTTTAAAGCACAGTTACATTTTAAAAAGCAAATGCTGTCAAACCATTCATGGGGGAAAAAAGTGCCTTTGGCATTGCATTAACAATATATTTTTAATTTCCCAGTTGCTGCAGTCTTGCTGTTTGCACTTAAGTCTGTCAAAAGGAATTGTTTAATAAGTACCACGGAACAAAGGGACTGGAAATCACCTCCCTAGGAAAGCTAGAAAAGCTTTCAGCAAGAACCTGAAGAAAGTACAGGCTGGTCAATACTGGTGGGAAATGACTGTTTGTATTCTAATTAAAGGAATTTTGATATATTAAACATTCCCAGTTGATGAATAATGTCTGCTAAGCAAACAGCAGAGGGGTTTTAGAGAGCAGGGATATATTGGTGTGTTACCATGTCAGTCATGCAGGAATCTCTTGCATGTTGTGCTCAGTTTTTAGGATCAGCATCTCTGTGGTAGATTCATCAAACTCTGGCCCAACTCAGCTCTAGATATGAGGCAGAAGGAGGAGGGAAATGTCACATCAATCCATGTTAGCAGGGACACAAACACTTCCTCTTACTTCTTTTGAACTTGATAAGTAACCTCATGAAAAGGAAGGATGCAGGCTGAGGGATTGGTGAAAACCTCTGGGTTTGGTGGGTAAATCCAAAGAATGTAAATTCTGTTGGGCTGGGTTTGTTTGGTTGGCTGGTTCTGTTTTGGTGTTTTGCAGCATGGAGCCCTATCTTTATTATCAGCAAAACCAAATTACAGAAGAAATCATTTGATATCAGCTCCTGGCCTGGTCAACTGCACGACTCCAACCTGTGAGCCCTTTTCCAAAGCCAGTGCTCCCTCCTGATAAAGCATCACTGCACAGCAGGCTCTTGGACAGCTTTGAGCAGAAGCAGCCCATTTCCAGCCCTGTCCTACAGAACCTTCCTGTGGCTTTGTCTTCCTTGCACAACCCTGACATTTCAACCTTTTACTGAGCAAGGAAAGAAACTTGGAGGAGTGAAGTGGCTTTGGACAAATAACCCCCAGGACCAAACCCAGCTCTCCAGGGACCTTCACCAGCTGTGCCTGGAGACCTGCTCAGCTGGAAGCATCTTGGTGGCAGCAGGAGCTTTGCAGTGGCAGCTCCCAGGACCTGCAGCCCTCACATGTCACCTCCAGGCAATCCCCAGCCCTCAGCTTGGCTGCTCCTACCCGGTAATTATCTCCTCTCAGCCTCATGCAGCGTTATTTCCTGGTCTTATCTGGGGGGGAAAGTGAGCTCTGGGTGTGCATGGGAAGCTCTCACACCCTCCCTGAGTGCTGAACCTTGCCTTGGCATCCTGCACCAGACCTGGAGCTCTGCTGAACCAGTCTGAGGAGCCCCGTGCACAGGGAGGGGCGTTTGGGCTGCAGTGAACCCCATGAACCCGTCCTGCCTCCCAGCTCCCCGTGCTCACAACAGGCCTGGTGGCATCTCCTTCTCAGTTCAGCTCTTGGATCCTCTCTGCACTTGTGGCACAGAGAATGTGCAGCTGGGAATGGCAACAGCAGCTGCTGGTGCACAATATTCCCAGAATCCCAGAGTCGCTGAGGTTGGGAAAGATCTCTAAGAACATGGAGTCCCCCCTGTGCCCAATGCCCACCTTGTCCCCCCTCCTGTCAGGGAGTTGCAGAGCCAGAAGGTCCCCCCTGAGCCTCCTTTGCTCCAGGCTGAGCCCCCCCAGCTCCCTCAGCCCCTCCTGCTGCTCCAGCCCCTTCCCAGCTCCATTCCCTTCCCAGGACACTCTCCAGCCCCTCCGTGTCTGCCTGACCATTCAAAAAGAAGAACAAGAAAATATTTGGAGGCCCAGGTAAATCAGGGGTGCTGAGGGAGCTGCATCCCCTGGCTGGGTTGGGTTCTAGGAGGGTACCATGACCAGCAAGGATGGGAGTGATCTGAGCACCACATGCTTTAAGCTCCTCCCTGCCTGGAGCAATTCCCCAAAATAATAAAGGTTTTGGGGGTGTGAAGAACAGAAAACAAGAAAATGTGATCAGAATTCCTCTACCCATTGTGAGGCTGGTTCTACCCAATGGTTTCAGGGCTCCTTCTCAAAGCCAGAAGAGCGGAGAAAGAGAAGGGCTGGGGGTGTGGGAAGGGAGAGGAGCCACTTCTGGAGATGGGAAAGATCTCTCTAAGCCTGCTGGTGGTGCCAGCACAGCTCCAGGCACTTTGGGTTTCCTGCTGTGGCTGTGGATTGGCCAGTGCTCTGGGTGGCTGGGAACCAGCAGCTTGGATGGGGAATGCAGCCTGGAAAGCCAGGCCCATGTACTGGGAGGGACTGGCAAACACCTCCAGCTGTTTCTAGCAAACATGCACAAGGGCTGTGTTTCAGGACCTGACTCTCATTAGCAGTAGTTCCCTGGTTCCAGGTCCTTTACAGGATGGAGGGTTTTAAGAACACATTTTACCATCCATTTAATGTAACAATATTAAGCTAGATTTGGCAAGGCCACTTCAGACATAAAACTTTAAAATGAGCTTTTTCAGAGCATAAAATCACAATTGGTCCTGCTAGTAAAAGGATAAAATAAATGTCTATTCACCCTAATTGCTGTCAAACTTGTGATTTTTTGTTTTGTTTTCTTTTATATGTAGTAAAGCCAACGTGGTTTTATTGTATAGGGTGCAAACGCTCACCGTGTAATATTATAAATCCTGCAGAGAATTAAAGCATCTGCACATTTTTCCTGGCCTGGTTCTTGCTTTAACTCGAAACGTCTGTGAGCACTGGCACAAAAGAAAATCCTGTGGGCGAGCCTGATCCCACCTCTTTTCCAATTCCACTCTTTCCGAGCCCTTTGCTCGTGTACTGGGATTTAACAGTCTGAGTGCAGCTGATGACATACTTAGGAGCATGTGAGAGTGTCAGAAAGGGCTCTGGTACAGAACATTCGGGGGTTTTATCCACCTCATTATCCCAAGGAGTTGGAAGGGCTCAGCCTCCTACGAGCTCAAGCTGGAAAACAATAATTATTAGATCAACCACTGCAGCTCAGAGCCAGCGTGAGGACTGTTGGATCCACGGGCTGAGATCTCAGTCCTCGGGGCTCCCTGTGCTTCCAGAGCAGCTCTGCCTGCTGCAATTCCATCAGTAATTCCTGCTCTACCTTTGCCTTGTCCCTGAAAGCCCCTACCAGGAGCTCAGAGGGCTTTTGGAATTCATTTCCCCGAGCCAAGGGCACTGGCTGATGTCCCACTGAGGAATGTGCTCAGGAACTGCTCCTGTTTCACCTGGGCTGGGGGTGTAAACAGATAAAACCATGGGAGGAGACAGCTCTGGCAAGCCCCAGGTAACCTCAGCTCCAGCCCAGGGACTGAGGGGTGTGGGATAACCCAGCACATGGACACAGCAGTGCTTCCATCAAAGCATGGAAGGAACAAACCCCTCCCAGTTACTGCTCTTATCTCTTTTCCTTGAAGGCTTCTCCGACTTATAGAGGTGGCCCAGCTACCTAAGGGAGTTATCCAGGGATGGCCATCCCAGAGATGGAAACAGGAAAATGGAATATTTGGAGTTTGCAGATTTGTTTTTTGAAAAGCAGCAAAGAATTTGGCTCTGTGGCCTTGCCCATGTTGGGGCTGGAGGAGCCAGAGACCCCCTGCTTTCACCTCCTCTGCCTTCCCCACCCCTGCTTTTGCTTTGCAAGCACCTCAGTCAGACACAAATATTCCTCCTTACTTTGTTTTCATGGCAGACATCAAGGAGTGGATTTGCTCATTTGGAAAGGGAACAAATCTGAACTCCAGGTTTCCCAGGTTTCCCTGGGACTTGCAGCCCTTGTGAGCACTTGGGCACCAACACAGGACACGGCTCAGAACTTACACTTTCCCATCGTTCCTGGGGACTCCAAGGAGACCTCGTCATGCCAGGCATCTCCTATTAGTAATCCTGCACAAATGGAGCCAAAAAGTAGGCTCTTGTTTCCAAAACAATTTCATCATTTCCCTTATTTACTCCATTATCTCTTCAATCTGCAAATGAGGTTTCAGTTGAGGCTGAAAAAAAATAAAAAGAAGGAACATTCTCCACCTTATATTTTCTTTTTCATTTGTTTCTTCCAATTTTGCAAAAAGAATCACGATGGGTTTCTCAAAACTTATGCTTTGTTTTTATGTTTAATCTTTACTGCTCCAAACCCAGCAAAAAATAAAGATTTTGTAAAATTAGTTTTCAAATTAAATTAAGCAGAGCCTCGGGGATTATTTGGAAAGTGAGGATTTTTCCATTACAAACTGGATGTACTGGCAGGAGGATTCCAGCCTCCCAGCCAGCCCCAGCACAGATAAGGGCTGGCCTGGTTTGCACTATGTTATTCTCCCACTAGATGTCCCAGTAAAATGTTATTTACATTGACTGGGTTGAAGGACTTCCCTGGAATTCAGGTTTTTTGGCCACTTTTCCAGGCTAATCCCAATTGGACTTTTGAGTGTAGCATTCTTTAAGACCCAGGCTTTGGAAAACAAAGAGGGAGAATGGATATAGATTGTAAAAACCACGTTAAGACATATTGTTCCAGAAGCCCAGGCAGTGTGGGGGTGCTGTGTGCACTTCTGGTTGATCAGTGAAACAGAAATACAAGCAAATAACCCCGAGGATTTATCACAATTAATTATAGCTCCTCCTTTTATGGGAAATCTTCCTAGGATGGAACATTCCAGAACAGTAGCTCACCAGTTAGGACTGGTTGGTTCTTCCAGATTTTATTATATCATAGAATCTTGGAATGGTTTGGGTTGGAAGGGACCTTAAAGCTCATCTCATTCCACCCCCTGCCCTGGGCAGGGACACCTTCCACTGTCCCATGTTGCTCCAAGCCCCATCCAACCTGGCCTTGGACACTTCCAGGGATGGGGCAGCCACAGCTTCTCTGGGATCTCAGGATTAAATGATTCTGCCTGTGATAAACTGTGTGTGGGCCCAGGATTTTGCTCCTCTGTGAAAGGAAAATCAGAGACACAGAACTGGGTTGTTGTTCTCCACTCCTGCTCGTTGCCTGAACGAGGAGGGTTCTGCCCCAGCCCCTGGCCCAGTCACAGCCCCCTGTTCACCTCCTGCACGTTTGGCCCCTGCCCAAGTGCCAGGGAGCAGGAATGTCACCAGGGAGCAGGAATGTCACCAGGGAGCAGGAATGTCACCTGCTCAGCCTGGCCCCTGTCCCGGGTCAGCCCAGGCAGCTGGACCTGCACATCCACACGGGTGGTGGGTCCCACACCCAGCCTGGAGGATGGGAAGGAGCTTCCCGAGGACTGTGCTAAATTTAACCCATTGCTTCATGTTTCAAAACAGTCTGGAAGAGTTAAAAAAAACCCAAAACCAAACTCCAAACCCTTGTAAGTCTCTTGTACCCCCGTGGATGTGCTGGGTCCTACCCCGGGCTGTGCTGTGTAATTGGAGCTGCTGGGGCTGGTTTGATGGCTTTTGTTCTAGTTGGTGGTCTGTTCCCAGCCTGCCACGAGCAGAAAAAGCACCTCACTTGTTCCTTCTTGCCAAACTTTTTGCTGTCCTTCAGGAGGGGGAAGGTTTGAATCAGACACTGTCACTGCCTGGGGGGAAACTCCAATGCAGACAAAGCAACCCCCCCCCCCCCAAACCCCCAAACACCCCCAAACTGCTCCAGGTGCAGAACACAACACATGAGGAGAAACATGTTAAACTGTGTTCCTTTTTGAGCTGGAATTAAAGGAATTGGATTAATGATTATAAAAGTAGACATATGAAAACAGATTGACTGCAGATAGGGAAACAGGTGAGGACAAACAGGATGGGTGATAAGGGGACAGGTGGGTTAATTAAATTGCTTCTTAAAATACAAAAGAGTCGTGTGAGGTAAGAAGGAATGGCAAATGATGGGGTTTATAGTGACTGGTTTTTATTTTAACTGCACAGGATCACAAAACTGTCACTTAAAAAGAAGATGCTCAGAGAGACCTGCCCTGCACTGACCAGAATTCCTCTCTCCTGGAATTACCTCCCTGGAACTTCTTCACCCAACTGAAATTTTGCACCCAGTTCCCTCTCAAGCCAATGTGGAGAAAGAAGCTTTTGCAGAAGTATCCCCACAATTGATAACAAGGGAAGCCAAGAGGAATCAGCCCCTCTGGGGGCCTCTCATCCCCTGGGCTGTGGGAGCCTGAGCCCAGGTCAGACACCTGCACAGTGAAAGGCAGCAGCAAATCCTGACCTTCATTCCCCTAGGAAAAAATGCAAATAAATCAAAACCAATCCTGGAGATGAGTTCAGTCACTCTCTTTACACACTTCCCTTCTTTAGAGAAAATCTCTCCCAGAGCACTCAAATTCAGCATCTTGTTTTCCTGCTTGGGAACTCTTTAAAAGGATTGGGATTGTCTTTTGTTGGGGTTTTTTTTTTGCCTTTTTTTTTTTTTTTTCCTGGGAGCAATTAAATCAACAGACAAATGTGGAAGCTCTGACTGGAAAAGCATGTCCAGACTGGTCTGTAGAGAAAAAAATATGGTGATAACAAGGCAAATCCTGCAATTTCAGGTTTCTATTACATTCATGGGGCAATGGGGAAAAAGTACTGCTCAGCTTTTCAAAGTGTGTCTGCAGCCAGCAATCTCAGCCTCTCCATTACTGGGCAGTAAAAGTCAGTAAAGGATGGAACCAGACAAAATATGGGATGAGAGAGCAGGGGCTGGAGGATGATTTCTGGGGTGTTGCTCTGGTATAACGTGATATAATAACCTGCAGAAAGGCTGGTGCACTCAGACAGTCCCCTGGAGCTTGCCAGGATCTTCCTAAGTGGAAGAAAAAAATGGACAATGTGTTTTCCCCATTTCCCTGGGCTCAGTTTTCCTCAGCTTTGAATGCAAGAAATCCTGGGTATCCTCTTCCATCTCTCAACACAGATCTCCAGCCAAATAATACTCAGGCATAAACATTGGGAAGCCCATCAAGAAGGAATGAGGTCCCAGCCCAGCCAAACCCTCTGTCTCTGTGTATCTGCCTTTGCTTGTCTCAGGGTTTGATGGATCATCAGCGTGGAGGAGCAGCTGATCAGCCCTGGGGATTCCCAGTGTTGATAAATCACAGTCACATCCCTTCCTCAGCCCGGGAAAAGGGAATTGCTTGAGATGTGAGGGACAAACTGACAGCGAGACAGAGATGGGGAGAGAAGAGGAGAACTGATGTGTCTTTAATAAAGCAGAGTTTTATAAAACTCATAATTCTATTAGAGAGGACTTGGTAAGAGCTCGGGGTTTATCTGCGGTGGGGGAACAACTCCAGCACTTGGAAATCCCGTTTCCTTTCCTGGATTCATCAGTGGCTCAGTCTTGAAAAAGAGGATTATGATACAGCTGTCCCCTGTAAGGGGAACTGTAAGGCTCAGATTCTCTGAGTTTGCAGTGCTGTGCTCTGAGATTATTCCATGGAAGAGAGCTCCCATGGCAGGGCATTCCCTTTGCCTTTGCAAAGGATTCCAAAAGGCAACCAGAAAAAAACCCCACCCCAGACTAACCTGGCACTGCAAACCCTACCAGAGATTACAGTTTTGTTTCCAACTCTACAAGAAACCTTTGGTTGACTTAACCTACAAAAGATAATAACGTGCAATTAACGTGTAACAAATGACAGGTCTTATTATTGCTGGAACCAAAAGCACCTCCAGGACAATTTTCCATTCCTGGCTCTGTCTGACCTAAGTGAATAGGTTTTTTGGGGTGGTTTTTTGGTTGGTTTTTTCTTTTTTTTTTGTTATTTTTTGATTCCCAGCATGCAGGTTTTAAGAGCCCAGGGTGCAAGAAGGCACCATGGGATCCAGCAGGAATTATTTTAACTAGCCCTCTTCCTGAAAGGCAGTTATTATGAAACTGGGAGAGATGTGTCTCTGATAAACAACACCCACCTTCCCCAGCCTGCAGCCTGTTTGAAGTGGCACTTGGCCAGAAAAGAGCTTTGTCAACAGCTTTAATTTGGGTTCTTTTAATTCAGGGCTTGGTTTGCTCCAGCGAGAGGCTGCAGTTCCCCCACGAGGAATTCAAAGGGCTCTCAGTTTTTCAGTGCAGGTAAGATGGTCACAAGGTTCAGAGCACCAGAGGACAGTGTATAGATCATGGAATTATGGAGTGGATTGGGTTGGAAGGGACCTTAAAGATCCTGTTCTAGGGACACCTTCCACTAGAAGTGAAGAGAAAACCTGACACAACCACACCAAAATCTGTTGTTATTCCTCATTTACAAGTCACATCCTCTCAAAACCTCTCCAGTCCTCTGGAAGCTGAGGTCCTGATACTGGTGTTTCAGGGCAGACTAAGCAATCCATGGCTCATACCCAGCACTTCCCAGGATTAGAGTGGAAAAGTGTCAGTGGAAGTCATCACAGCCTGTCTCTGATCCAAGGAGCAGCTCCACTCCAGCAGGATCAGCGTGAGCAATCCTGCTCTATCCTGTAACAAAAACAGCCCCAGGTGAGAACAGAGCCAGGGAGAAACTCTTCAGCCCTCCCTCAATCCCAGGAATGGACCAAGTAATGAGTGACTTCACAATTCCAGCAGTTCCTTCCCCAGCCTTTAAAATCAATGTACAAACAGCAAACACCCCCTGTGAGTTGTCCTGTCGTGGATCCGTGACACAGACAAGCCACTGAACCCACAGAAAGGGCAAAGAGAAGCGTTTCAAAGCACCCAGCACTTCAAGTGCTGAAGTTTTCCTGTTTTTTTCCTCTGAATTTCCACTGGAATGGGCAAACCAGGGGATTCCCGTGGTGGCACCCAAAGCATAAAGCATTCCCAAGCACTGGAAGGAGCTGAAAGGCTTCACCTCTGTCACTTGTCCCAACCTTAAGAGAAGCCCAATTATAAAACCAATTCATGAGCTACAATTTCAGGTTCTCAGTGTTTTTCACGGCCCAGCTCAGTCCCCAGCCCTGGTCTGGGCACGAGGGCTCAGTGTCCATCCTGCCTGCTCCTTCTCCTGGTTAGATTTGCTTTTCCCTTCCTCTTTAACCCTGGTTCAGGACGTTCCACTGTTTCCAACAACCAAAGCAAGCTGCCGTGGGGCTGCAGGAGCTGCAAAGGCTGAATTTCACCCACAACTCCTGCAATAATTCTTACAGCAACCATTATGATCCTTCCAGATGTTGGTACAAGCATTATGCTTTCCAAGTACAACTCAAATCCCACGTGTATCCCAAAACCACATGGAAGGGGAGAGTCAGATCTGGGGGTGGACGGTGTCTGTGGAATTTCCTCAGCTCTCTGCACTCAGGTTCTCTCTCCATCCCCTTCCCCTCCTGCCACAATTAGCTTAATGACTGCAAATAGCAATGAAGGATTTGCTGCAAGAAAGGCAACATGTCACAACAAGCAGGGCTTGGAGAGAACCATCGTGTTTTGCTTGCTGGCTCTCCCACATTTGTTCCCCAGACTTGTGAGACTTCACGTTGCCATCCTACAAATCAAAAATCGACCCACTAGAATTATTGTGATGCATTTCAAATAATTCCTGAGGTTTCCTACATGGCTATAAACGTTTTCCTTTTCCCTTCTGCTTTTTCAGCAGCAGCAAAACCCCAAGGTGAGGATTCTAAAAACCAAACCAGCAGCAGACTTTGCACCTCTTTCTTTTTGCTCATCTTTGGCTTTCTTTGGAGAGTGGATTTTCCCTTGTTGCTCTTTTGAATTTTGACCACAAAAAAAAAATAAAAAATATATTGAACAGAAAAATGGAAGTCTGCAAAATGAAACAACGGTGCTGAATCCTTCCAAGGATAAACAAACCCAGCTGCTCTGGGATTTCCATAATAAAAATAGACTGTGCTGTCACTTGTGGGTCCAGATCAGGTGGAGAGTGAGGGAAGCATTATTTATTTATCCCTTATTGTTTACTAGCTGCAAATGCCCTCATAAAATGGGATAACTGTCCTGTGGACAAACTTTGGAGTTCACAGGCCAGAGGACAAAATCTCCTGCAGCCCTTGGGAAGGAGCTCAACCACAGCCAGGGAAAGGGAACTTCCCAATCACGACTGACTTCGGAAATTACACTGTTGTGGATTATTAAATCCCTCCTAGGCTAATTTTAGTACTTTTGTTGGCTTGGGGCTGACATTTCCATGTTGTCCCTTGAACTGCCAGACACCTGGGTCAGATGGAGGCAGAGCTGATTTTCAGTGATCTGTCCCAATAACAAACGTGGTTTCCCCCCCGTCCCCCGTCCCTGCGATCCCAGCGGGTCCCGTCTGGTGTGTCCCAGTCACTCCACAGGGACCTGGGCACCTGCCAAAGGCTCCAGCTGCTGGGAACTGCTGAGGGGAAACCACAGGGACTCCCCTGCAGACAGGCCCTCCTCTGGGGTTGTGTTCAGAGGGGAAAATGTTGTGTGACAGCAACCATCCCGTGTCACAGGGAGGTGACACTGCCTTTGGCACAGGACACCTGACCTCTGGCTGTTATGCCACGAGCACCAGGGGAAAGAGGCACATCAGGGCTCCCAAGGAAGGGGCAGCTCTTGGTTTCCTCCTTCTCAGGGCTCAGCTTTGCTCCCCAGCCCCACAACAAACTGCACTTGGCCTCGGCCACCCACGGAGCAGCAGCAGGTTGGAAGGGGAATCCCTTCCCGAGCCATTCCCAGCACCCACATCAGCTCTGGGGTTAAAGTCCTCTCTTCCCTGAGCAACATTTTCTCTTGACGTTCGTTCCATGTCAGGGAGCAAAAAGCAGCAGGTCTGAACAGGTGAGGGAGGGAAGGAGAGCCCTGGTTGCTGATCTGCTGATCAGACAGGGAGAGAAGGGCTCTGCTCCCAGGCATCCCAGCAGCATGGACGTGGAAGCGACACCAACCTGCTCAGAGCTGCTCTTTGTGGCTGATTTAGCACCAGAGATGCTCATTTTCCCTCCTGTAGCTGGAGTGTAAATGCAGAATAAACAGAAATAAATAGAGTAGGAGGTGGTGAGAAAAGAGTGTGTCCTGAATTGAGAACAGTAAAAATAAACCCCCAGACGTTGGCAGGGTAAAAGCTGCTGCTGGAGGGTGCTCAGAGTCACATGGAGGGGGCTCAGAGTCACATGGAGGGTGCTCAGAGCCACATGGAGTGGGCTCAGAGTCACATGCCCATGCTGGAAAGACAGGAAAAGAGGAAAGTGGTAATAACTGCTGTTTTTTACAGCAGAGTGGTTCATTGGGTGAAATCTGGATGATCTCTCAGGTCCCTTCCAACCCAAACCACTCTGGGATTCCCTGATTCTTCAGGAAACCCAGCTGTTCAAAGAGAAGATATTTTACACACTTGACACAGATGAACAGAGAAATAAGATGTTCAGCAAACTGGAATCTGCAACGTCCATTCCGGATCCAAAGCTCAGAAAAACCCCAGCATGGTGGATTAGACATTATTTGTTATGTTGTTCTTCATCATTTTGACATCTCAGAAAAAAAAAAAGAAATCCAAATTAGAATAACCGACGTCCATTCTCAGGGAAACTGTGTTTGCTCTTCATGAATGAGCCTCACTCAACAAAGCTTTGTTCCAAAGCCGGGCTTTATTCTCCCCCAGCTGACTTTTCACATCCTGATTCAACAAAGCACTAAGGCTTGAACAATCACTTGTGGCGTAACCTGTGCCTTGAGCTGTTCTTTGCTGAACCTGCTTCCCAGAATTTATGCAGGGAAGGACTTACAGCACCAGCACATTGCTCAGGAGAGCAGACAAGTGAGACCCAGCCCTGGGAGTCACCTCTGGAGTTCACAGTGATCAGAATCTTTCCTTGCATTGCAGAGGAACTTGGGGTGGATGGAGGGGGAGGAAAACCCACAGTCCATGCCAAGCCATGGAGGGGCAGAGCCCAGAGTATATTACACACGTTTTTTACAGGATTGGGAACTGCACAGTGGGCAGGGGTTGTTGGACCCCAAAGGTGACATTTCCACATCAGAAAATCTGCCTTTCACTGACATAAACAATAATGGAAGGTGATGGTGATTTCTTCCTTTAGGCTTTGGATGAAGTGGGACCTAAACCAGCAGAGCAGCTCAGTTTTGCACAGCAAACATGATCCCTATTCTTTCATGGAATCAAATTCTGGCCCAAGGTTGGGTTTTCCCCACTTTTTTTTTTTTTTCTCCAGCAAACAAGCCACCACGAACATTTTGTTGTCAGGAGATGGTAGCAAGTATTAAAGGGAAAATAAAGGATAAAAATATTGGGAATCTATCCTTTCCCCCATTTCCTTCTCATCCCTAAAACTCTCATTTTTCCTCTCAATCCCTTCTTGCTTCTCCCAGGGCTCCCCGAGCTCCCTGAGTGTGGAGCAGCCAGCTGGGGTGCCCGTGCCATGGGCAGCACTCCGGGGCTGGAATCCCCCCTGGATGTGTCCCAGAGCACGGGAAGTGGCAGAACAAAAGGCTCTGATGTTTTCCTCTGCCTGACACGAGTCTCTTCTCCAGGAGCCACCGTCAGACCCATCTCCTGTTGCGACTGTCAATTTTCTGGCTGACTGCAAGTCTGTAACCTGCACCTGAACCTTCCTGCCTGCTCGGGCTGTGGGAATTATCCTGGCGGAAGGCAAGACAAGACAGGTCCCTGCTGAGAGCAGTAGGAACGCCGAGAGCCAAAGGTAATTCAGGAAAAGCCACAGGATCCCTCCGGCAGCGGAGCCTGCGGATCCCGGGCTGGGAGCCTGGGAAGTGCTCAGGAATCCCCACTGCTCCTCTCCACCCAAAGCTGTGGAGAGCAGAACACCCCCCAAATTCCAGCTCACACCCCACTGGCTCCCCCCTCCCTCCTGCCTGATCCTCTAACAGATTTGCATGTTGGGATTTTTAATTTCAAGGTCCCGAAGGGAAGACACCGGGAGGGCAATGATTTGGAGAGGCATGACCAGTTGTAACAAGAGGGGAGGCAAATGCCAGATCTCCTCTCCAATCATTCATTATTTGCACATTAAAAGTGCCAGAATCCTTCTATGGAATTCCATGCTATGTTTGGGACACGGCCTTTTTCCTCTTTATTTTGTTACAACTCGTGCTTGATAATTAATCGCAGAAAACTGTAAGATTATTTCTCCTGGAAATTCTTAATTTACACTTGTCAGAAGTGTCATCTGTTAATTCCTCACGGTGAGGAGCTGCATAATTTTGCTTTGATGCTGCCTTTCATTCTGCCCCCGGGTAAGTTGCCCACTTGTGCCCCGGGGTCAGGGGCAAGGGCACAGGGACAGGGAGACACACACACATATGTCAAAACAGTGCTGTCTGTGACAGAAACTTCTGAGGAACATTTGGAACCAGGGAAAGTGAGAAATCTTTGTATAAAGATGCTTCTTCTCTCACGGGGTCTGAAACCAGAACGAATCCTTGTGGAATATTCCCCTGTTTGTCCCGAGCTCGTTTTGAGCAGAGTATTCCTGCTCTCCCAGGTGGAAGGCAGTTCTCCTGCCAGCCCTGCGTGGTTCTTCCCAGGAGAGTGATAATTAGCTGATAAATTTGGAGTCCTTTCCATGCCTGGTGAGTGTGGGTGTGCAGAGCCAGGCACTGCCAGAGCTGCTGTCCCTGCTGTGCCCGGGGACAGGGAGATCCTGCACCCCCTGGCCAGGGCAGGGAGCACAGCTGGCTTCTGTGCTGAGCCCCACACCTGCTTTAGCATCCTGGAATCATGGAATGGTTTGGGTTGGGAGGGATCTTAAAGCCCATCTCATTCCTTCCACTAGAGCAGGCTGCCCCAAGCCTGGTCCAGCCTGGCCTGGACACTTCCAAGGATTCATTCTCCCTTCAGAGAGGCATCAGGCACCTCTTTGCTCACCTTAGCCTTGCTTTCCATTTCCAGCTTACCCAAATCTGGATAATTACAGGAGTTTCCCTGCTTTTCCTGCCCCTGCTGCTCCCAGGTTCCCCAGCAGAGATGCTGCATCATCTCTTCCAGCCACTCTTTCTACTCCTCTGGAGCATTTTGAGAGGCTTCCCAGTCCTTTCCCACCCACCTCTGGAAACCATCTTTTCATGAAGCAAAAAGGGATAACTCAAATCATTTGGGTTTGCCTGGAGCTGTGCAACACACAGCACATTACATCATAAAATAGGAATATTCAGGGTCTCCTCAGCAGCACTCATGGAACAATCCATCCCCATTCAGCACCACTGTCGCCCTTTGAAAAAGATCTAAAATCTCTTCCAGAAGCCACAATTAGAGCTGTTTGGCCACTGAGAAGAGAATAAGCCTCTCTTCAGACCAAAACAGTAAATCCTTTATGAAGTTGGAATACATTTATTAGAGAAAAGAAAAAAGTTATGGATGTTTCAGAGGTCAGGAGAAAATGCCTGGGAGACCCATTTCATGTGATCCATGGAGGTCAATGTTTATATTTTTTTGCTCTTTATGTGTGAAATGTTCTATGAATGAAGGGTATTATCTGACAATTTACTGCTGCATTTTGCCTGATTCTCTCTAAAAGGTGGGAAAATGTACAATTCCAAAAGTCTGGGTCCACAGGCAAGAAAACGGGATTGAAATCAATTCAAGGAGTTTTTGCTTCGTGACCAGGATTCCTCCTGGGAGCTCTGGGTTCTTTTCAGGAGTGAAAATAAATAATAATAAAAAAAAAGAAGCGAGGCAGCAAAAAAAAAAAGAAGCAAGTCAGAGACAGGGGTTTGTGCCTGAGGAGGGTGTGGGGATGAGACTTCCCCTGTCCCAAAACACTTCCTGAGATGGCCAAAAACTGCTCCAAGCTGGCCCAAGTGATGAACAATGCTGTGTTCACAAGCTCTGATCTGCTGTTATTTATCCTGGTGATGGCAATACTTGGGAAGCAGGAATGGCAAAATCCCAACAATGCTTTGGAAGGCGATGACATTTGTGGAAGGAAAGAGCAGCGAAAGAAATCCAACAGAAACGAGGGTTGGGGTTTGTGTTTTAAAACTGTGTTAATGTTCATTATGGAACAAGGTAAAATAACATTAAAAAGTCAGAGCCTTTAAAAATAACATTAAAAAAATAGAGTCTCCAAATGCCAGACAAGGATCCCTCTCCTGCATTAAATTGATGAGCTTTCAACTGCAATGTCAGTCAATTTAATCATCTTGGCCACGTGGGAGGGCCAAGCCTGGGTGCTTTGGGAAATCTCCCCAGGAAAATCTCTCTGCAGCACTTAAAAACATATTTTCTGCTCTTAAAATACCCTCAAGAAGAAGGGGGGGTGTGACTTAGGAAACCACTGACCTGATGGTACAGAATGAAGCCTCTTAATTTCTCTGTACAGCCTCAGTTTTGGGGATAATTCTGCCCAAGCAGGATTTGGGTCCATCATACAATGGGAACATGGAAAATCTCTGCTGGGAGGTTTTTTTTTCCCTCTGGCATTGCTGCTCTGGGAAAATGATGTGGATTTGTAGATGTGGCCTTATATTTCAATCATAACAAACCTTCCAATGTCCAGAATGCCACAGAATTGGGACCAAACTGGAAGAAAGTGGCAAGAAAGGGAGGTTGTTCAGAACTGAACAACAGAGTTTTTCTGTTATTATTTGGTCTGATCCTATTTTTATATGAGGATATTCTTTATAAGCTTTTGGAAAATTTGTAATTTATGTAGCAAAAGAAAAATCCAGTCATGTTGGACACCTAAATTTCTTCTTTAAAGCATTACAAATCTCTAATTTTATGTTGCTAAACCAAAATAAAAATAATTATCACATCCCACGATTTGCAAACCTTTTAATTACCAAAAGCACCAACAAAAAGTAAGGGAGGAAAAAAAGCAAAATCTCCAGAAAACTTGCAACAGGTTTTCTCTAAGCATGGGTGGAGTGGAAAAAGTGAGCCAAGATAATTACCCACACTTAGTCATAAGGAGCAGGAAACACAGTAAAAGAAAAAAAAAATCTAATTGGAGCTGTTTTTCATATATATATTAAGGTGTTAATTTCCATCACATCATACAATGCAAGAACATGTGATTTGAAGTACAAGATCCTTTGCCTGCATCAGAAATGACTGAAAAAAAGGCAAGTCTATAATTAGCTGTTGATCTGTGTGTGCACACACTTAATACCCACACAGCAGCTCGGGCAGGAGTTTGTGTTCGTGCAGAGCTTTGTTGCTGGGCTTTCAACCTCAGGCTGCTGCCACTTCCAGGGAAATACAGGGAAGGCAAATCCGGGGCTGCGAAGGCACCGGGAACACGGAGCTGACGGGAGAATCCCTGTCCTGTGGTGGCCCAGGTGTGAGGAGCTGTCAGAGAACCACAAACCCTCCAGGCAGTCAGGAGTGACCACAAGAAATCCCACCCCGGGCAGGAGGGAATGGAAAACTCACCCTTGTGCCACAGGGTGAGGACGTGCCACAGGGTGAGGATGTGCCACAGGGTGAGGATGTGCCATGGAATGGGGCTGTGCCATGGAGTGAGGATGTACCATAGGATGAGGCTGTGCCATGGAATGGGGCTGTGCCATGGGGTGAGGATTTGCCACAGGGTGAGGCTGTACCACAGGGTGAGGATGTGCCACAGGAAGAGCAGGACACGCTCCTCCATCGGAGCAGGTCTGTGTTCCCAGGGGGCTCCGGAACAATCCCATTCCAAGGGGAGTTTCCAATCTACCCAGGTTTTCCCAGTTTGGAAAGGTCTGTGTGACCCAAGAGGGCGAGGGTGTGAGGCTCCCCGAGGGTCTGTGCTGGGCTGAAGGCCCAGCTGAGGCAGGGATGGCTCAGCAGGAGCCCCGGTGGCACAGCCTGCCCGTGCCAGGGCCGGGCGTTGCCCCAGCCCCTGTTTGTGCCATTCCCTGCCAGGGCTCTCAGCATTGCACGTCCCAATGGGTTTGTTGTTCTAAAGGGTGGTGGTGCTCCAGGCACAGGTTCTTGCTGGAGCAGCCTCTTTCCAGAGATGTCAGATGGAAAGTCACCTACGGATTAGCACGGAAAAAACCCAGAAGTGAGCAAACAAAAAACCTCATCTGTTTGTGTTTGCAGCCAGCAGGGCCTCTCTCCTCCCATTGCTGCTGTCATTGTTGTAGGATGGCATTCCCTGACACCAACTCAGTCACCTCCAGAGGGGGGGAATGTTCTTTTGGGTGGCAGCATGGAAAGATGCTGGCAAAACTCGTGTGGGCTAAGAAGCAGATTGGACCGGGCAGCAGAATGTCAGAGACAATTCATAAACTGTTCCATGAGTTCATGTCTCTTCTCTTCTCCTCTTCCTCTATGTTCCAGCTAAAAATAGCAAGTGCCTGTGCACATCCCTGGGAAGAGGCAGCACAGATACCTGTCAGTAACTCCAGGAGCCTGCCTGTCTCCAACCAGTCTCAGAAACACCCTCTGACTCACAGGGCTCCAGATGCCAATCAGCCTTGGCAATTAGGGATCCTAATTTCCCTCCTATCTACTCCAGTGAGCTAATGCATAAAGGGAGGTGATTTTTCTCTGGAACTCTCTCATTATTTATCTTTGACTCCAACAAAATAATAAAAAAAAAAGATCAAACCAATCCATAATTTACTCAAAGGTCTGTGAGATCCCCAAGCCAATAAGCTCTTCAGATACTCTGGGTTCACACCAATCACTGAGGCAAAACAGCCACAAGAACTTCAACAGTGACACCTATCAAAAAGCAAAAAGCATGAACACGTTAGGCCTGGGAAGGTAAGAATGTCACCCAAATTAGTCTTTACCCTGGCTTTCCATTATTCCCCAAGGCCTACCTGTGCTGCCTGTGGGATATAATGACTAGGAGATGAATGGGTGAAGAACCATTGGAATCCAGCCCCTTTAGGGGTCTCACTACTCCCTCAGTCAAGGTCATTAAATCTTTAGCCAACAGGAAACCCAGGCCTGTGCTTTGGTTTATAATGGCACTTTTTATGCCCCTGTACCCATACCAGCAACACGACAGGTTGCCCAGAGAAGCTGTGGCTGCCCCATCCCTGGAAGTGCTCCAGGCCAGGTTGGAGCAACCTGGGCTAGTGGAAGGTGTCCCTGCCCATGGCAGGGGGGGTGGAACTGGATGATCTTCAAGGTCCCTCCCAACCCAAACCATTCCACGACTCCGTGATGATTTCTGCAGTTTTGGTTGTTGCTCACAGGTCAAACACTGCAGTCAGAAATTCCCAAATGTGCCCATCCCCAGCACGTGGGCCCTCTGAGAGCCTCGTGGAGCCACTGCCTCCCCCTGCCCTCCTCTTCCTCCCAGCACTTCTGACAGCCTGCCTGGGTCCCTCATCCATCCTCCTCCCGGAGCAGCCACGCCACTGTGGAATTTTTATTGGCCATAAATCCTTTATTGGCCATATTAATATGATTTAGAGCGTTGCACCCAGTAAATACCCTGTGCTATTTGCTTTAGCAATACCTGTGGAAAAGGACAACCTGGGGACCCAGGCAGTGTGGGGACTGGTGGGAGGAGGGGACTGGAATGACTGGAGGGGGGGCCTGGCTGAGGAAGGACGTGAGGCTGCTCTCAGAGGGAGGTCCAAGCAGGGAAGGGGCTGCACTGGTGGGAGCTGCTCCAGGGGGTTGTCCTGTTCCACTCCACTGACCAGCAAAGCTTTCAACAGCCTCGCCCGCTGACCTGGGACCAGGGGATCCCTTTCAACACAGGGGAAGAAAAGAAAGGAAGAAAGAAACACTTTTTAAAGAGAAATAAATGGTCATTGGTTTTCTGGTGGTCTCATTTTTATTGCCTGTGGGTTTGCTGCTGGAGCCCAGAGCTGCTGTGTGTTGTCAGGGGATGCAGGACATGGCTGAGACCCCATCAACTGTTGGCATAAAGGGAGGGAAGAGGCACATCCATTGATAGGTTTGTAAAGACACGAGGGTTCCTGGCCAAAGAGAAGGAAGAAAAGATCAATTTACTTCAAAAAGTGATCTGAGAACAAGTAAACAGGACAATATGCTGAGCACCATCTGCTTTGCCTCCCCTGCCAAATGTTTGCTCTCAACAACAGGGAAAAAGTGACCAAGAGGGACTGAGGAGGCTCATTTCTGACAGAACTGGCATGTTCAGCCAGAACCCTCTGTGAGAGCCCTCCTGGGCCCTGGGGAGCTGTTTGCTGTCCATGACACAGTCCTGAGCCACGGGGGCTGAAGGGGCACCAGTGCCTTCCACACTGCTGGGGTTTGCACAAAGACACACAAGGGCTTCTTAAGACACTCCTGTGAGAGTCTCCCAGGTGACATTCACTGGAACACCCACTGCAGTATCCATTAAGGATAAAATATCACAGTAGGGAGGCATTTCTAGGACTAGACAAGCACGAGCTTCCCCCCCAGTAAAGAAGATGCAAACCCTGCAGTGCACAGGAGTGAAGGGCTGGCTGTGTGATGATAAAATATTGCCATCTGTTGGCATCCTGTGCAAGGAGATCCCCACACACTCCACTCCATGTTTATTTGCTCATGTACAGGGAGAGATGGTACAGCAGAATGCCCAAAAAGGAATCCTTTCAAAAGACAATCCTCTTTTTTTGCAACTTTCTTTTTTTTTTTTTCTTTTTTTTTTCTTGAGGATTCAGGGCTTTCATCTCCCTCCACTCCTTCCCACCCATGGTATGTCACCACACAGGTTTGGCCAAGTCCTGAATCTGGATTTCCAGGGTCCAGGGCCTGCTCTTTGGGAGTTGTCTGTGCACAGAGAATCACATGGATTATGCTGGGTTGGAAGGGACCCACCAGGATCATCCAGTCCAACCCTCAGCCCTGCACAGGCCCATCCCCAGGAGTCACCCCCTGTGCCCCAGAGGATCAGCCAAACCCTCCTGGAGCTCTGGCAGCCTTGGGGCTGTGCCCACTGCCCTGGGGAGCCCGGGCAGTGCCCAAACAGCCTCTGGGGGAAGAACCTTTCCCTGAGATCCAACCTGAGCCTGCCCTGACACAGCTCCAGGCCAGAAAACAACCCCTCAGAGAGAAGCACTTCAATATTATTATTAAATACAACATCCCATTGCTGTGACCAGCTGAGGGGAGAGCTGGGGAGGCAGAACTCGACACCTCCAGGGAGATGGAAGGCAGCACCAAGGATCTGCTTCCCTGGCTATTGCCCAGCCCCTGGAGGGCAGAGCAGAAGGGAACTGGTTTTATTGGAAGGAGGAGAACTTTGCAGTACCAGTGCAGGGAGGCAGGTTTCAGGAAAACCAATAAAACTCTGGGCTGTTTCTTCCAGTCTGAGGTGGAGAAGCCCCCCTGTGTCAGAGGTTCCCTGTGACCTCAGTGCCTGGAGCACCAGGAAAGAGCCTTTCACGGACCCTGGGGAATTCCAGGGCTGCTGAGGGGCCCCTGGTGGAGCTTGCAGAGGAGATCATGACACGTGTGATGTCCTCAGGCCTTAGCACCCACGGCATAGATCCCAAAATATCAACAGCACAAGCCCTGTGTCAGCTCCACAAACTCCAGGGCTTGGTTCCCAACCCAAATGACTCTTTACTCTGTTAGACTCTTGAAGGTTTGCAGTTTGGAAGTTACAGACAGGAGACCCAACCTGCAAAATTCCATCATTGTCCCACCAGAAAAACACATGGACACTCTTGTGTTATGGCAGAGACGCCAGGATGAGCCCTGCCCCATTCCCTGGAAGTGTTCCAGGCCAGCTTGCACTCCCAGAGCATCCCCTTGCACGAGGAGGTTCTTGCAGCCACTTCCATAAATTTCATTCTAAGCAAAATTTGATGATTTCACTGTTTCCCTCAGAAAAGCACAAACCCTAATCTCCTCCATCTGCTTTCAGTTTTAGCTCAAAATAAGTCTAAAACAAGCAGAGTGATGCTTCACAAAAAATATTCCTGAAAAAAAAAAAAAGGAAAAAAGGAATTCTGGATAAAATCCAAAGATGCCTGACAATTTTCCCATCCCACAAAAGCTTGAGATTTCCAAAATGTCCTTGCTCTGCATTAGGAATAAAAGTTTTAGAGAAAAAGACCCACCCAAGAACACATAAAAACCCTGTGGTGAAAGTTCTCATTTGGGACCTCGGCGACTCCAAGTCAAATATTCCCCCTGTCTGCTGGAGATGTGTCTCTCACCGTCAAAAGCCAGGAGCTCCCCTGGATCTGGGAAGCTTCGCTCAAAATTCCTGCAAGAAAAGCTGTGGTTTGGTGAATCACCATGAAAAAGTTTCCTCCAGGATTTCTCAACTCGTCGTCGAAGCAGAGATTTGACTCCAGGGCCACGTGGATGGTGAGGAGCACGGGCTGCCAGCGGGACTGGGCCACCTCACACGGGACCTTGGACACGGATTTGTGGGATGGGAGGGGAAGAGGTTCCTTTTGGGGAGGTTTTGGAGCCCTGGCAGAGGCAGCTCCAGCCTCAGTGCTGTCTCAGGGGGTGCTCCTGTGGATAACACAGATTGTCACCAAGGGCTGGCAGGTGGGGTGGTCTGTGCAGGGCTGGTGCCACTTCACAGGAGCTCAGAACTCACTTAAATACTCACCTAAATTTTTCAGCTTGGCCAGAATGGCCCAAAAGTAACAGAAGCAACAACCTGCTCCTAAATTCAGCTCCCCAGGAGCTGAAACTCCCTCCCAGGAAAAAGGATCCAGCTCCCACCACGGCTCCACTGTCAGAGCTGAAGCACTAATGGTGGTGAGCAAGGATGGGGGTGAAATTACCATTTTTGAGTGACACTTTGGCTTTTGGAAACCTGGTGTTTGGCTCTGTCACAAAAAGATCTCATCAGGCAAAGAATGCCCCGGGGTGGGGCTGGACCTGCAGGTAACAGGCACTTTCTCTGCCGCTTCCCTTTTATTTTTAGACACATTAACTGAAATGTCACATTTCCTACAAGACACGGGAGTCTGGGCTCTCCTCTCAGTGCTGACACTGTCAACAGGGTGGGTTTTTTCCTTTTTTTTCTACTTGCTTTGAAGTAAAACTAATAATTAAGAAGGAGGGTTGGCTGCATGAGAACCCATATCTTGACTATTAGTGGGTTACTACTGTGTTACTACTAATAATAGTATCCAAAGTGTCTCCAGAGGTTTTTGTTGGAATTAAATCAGTGATCTAAAGAAGGCTGAACTCTTCTCATATATCCATTAGAGATTAAGTCATTGCTCTTCTTGTTGTTGAAAAGCAACACACATAAAGCAGTGCAGTGCCTTGTCCAGCCTCATCCTGAGCTCGTGGCAGGGCAGGAAACGCCACTCAGGAGTTTTTGAGGCTGGATTCAGCTGCCCCTGGATCCCTGGAAGTGTCCAAGACCAGGTTGGACGGGGCTTGGAGCAACCTGGGCTGGTGGAAGGTGTCCCTGCCCATGGCAGGGGGTGGCACTGGATGGGCTTTAAGGTCCCTTCCAACCCAAACCACTCAGTGATTGTCTGAGTTCAAGCACCCTGAGCATAAACACTGTTTTTTGGGATGCCAGTTTGGGATGCAGGTGGATTATGTAGGAATGTACAAACTGTGTATTTTGTTTATTTGACATTTGCTTTCTGACCCTCCCCAAATCCTTCTCCCTTGCCTGACTCCAACAAGGCTGATCTCCCAGTTGCACGTTCACAAAGCTCCAGTGGAGATGTCACCCATGAGGGAAATTTAAAATATAAGTGGGGTTATTTTGCTTTGCAAACCTCTCTGAGCTGGGCTTCTTGACGTTCTTAAAAAAAAGGGGGGGTGGTTGGAATTCACTTGGTAAATTTTATGGTCAATTCAGTTTATCTAAATCATCCCTTTGTACGAAAACCTGGGAAAACCCAGCAGAAAAAATCAACTTCAGAGGATGTGGTTATCGTGAGATAATCAGGCCCTGGGGAAATCAGACACACCTGGCTCTGCTGTGCCTTGCTGTGCCCCTGAAGGATGATTAACTCCAGCAGCCACACACCCCTCCCACCCCAGAGCAGCAACCAGCCACTGGCCCCTGGTTCCCTGCACTGCACCAGGGACACAGCCATAAAAGCAGGTTTTGGGGAGCTGCTTGGGAACTCAGGAGCTCTTCCCAGTTCCTTGGCCACCAGAACACCTCAAAGCCAGCTTATTTAAACCCAGCTGCAGGTTTCCAGTGTGATCCAAACTCCCACCATCCTCGGCTGGACCCACCAGAGTGTCAGCCATGGACACTGCAACCTGTGCTGCAGCAGAAGATGGGAGTGACAGCCTCTCCCTGCCTGGAATTCTGCATTGTGGCCCTTCCACGTTTAAATTTAGGGTTCTGTGAATGCATTACCTGGCTATTACTGGCCAAAAATGAAAAGCAGAGCAATGCAGTGTTAGTTCCCAGGTGAGCCACGGCTTTGGTTGAAACGAACCTGGACTGCCTTGAATTCCTGAGAGGGACAGTGGAGGGAGGAACAAGGAGGGTTTTCTAACAAACAAGGTCTGCACCAACAGCTACACCAGGGAGGGGGGAGAAAAATGCCAGACAGGTCTGCATGGAGCAAAGGAAAGAGGAGAGAGCAGGGAGAGGAGCTCTCACACTCACCCACACCTGCTCCTTCCAAGGAAAAATCTTGGCTACCTGCAACAGTGATGCCGTTGGCACAAAGCTCACCTCCTCTGCCTCTGGAAATCTGGAAAGTGGTCTGAAGGGAAAACATTTGCATTGGAAGCCATGGGCTGACACCTGAGCAAGGTGGAAGTGGATCTGACACCTTTTGCTTGGAGCCTCCTGGCAGTGGCAGATCCTTCCTGTTCCCATGCCTGACGTGCCCCGGCCTGTGACAGCTCCCTGGGATCCTTCTGAGTCCCTCACCTGGGCCAGGAGGTTTCTTCCCCTCCTCCCTCCCAGCCAGGCAGCACCAGGGGGGTAATTTCCCTCTCCAGCCGAGCACCCAGCGGGTGCTGCTCCGTTTGGAAGGGAGGACACACAGGCTGTGACAGGTACCCTGAAGGTGCTGCAGCACAGCCCGTGACAGGAATCCAAAGGTGCTGCAGCACAGCCCAGCCACCTGATGGGCTCTGCTGGAGCGTGACTGGCACTTCCCTGCAAGACCCATCATGAGAGATGCTCCTCACACGCCAAGCACCCCCAGCCTCCCCACCTCACCCGCTCCAACCGACACAGAGTGCCTTGGAAAGGGGCCAGCTTCTATTAATTAAACTATTATCTCCCCTCGCTCTATTTTTTTTTTTTTTTGAAGAGCTCGTGGCTCTGAGGAATCCATTGTTTATTTTAATTAGGAGCCAGGATTTGTCTGGAAATGCGGACGCGGCGCTGCCTTCGCCAGCCGGGAGCTGGGGCTGCGTTTTTCTGATATTCCCCAGGTGAGAATGAGAATGTTCCTCGCTTGGAATTGAAGTCACAAAAGTATCTTTCATTTCAGCACAAACCTTAGGAAAAAAAAAAAAACAAACCACCAAAATTCTCCAGTTAAGACAAACCTGAAGATCAGCCTCACTGCACATCCCTTTATTAACTCAAATCCATTCATGGCTGGTTCCCTCCAGGACAATCATTGCTGCAAACTGAATGGGATTTCTTTGCTAATTTGACAGATAGAGTGAAAAAAATGATGAAGGCAGTGCTCCAGCCTGATGCTACAGTCAAGTGTGTTTCCACATCTCCTGCTTTTGGCTTTAGGATCTTGCTCAGTGCATTTCTAACCCCAAGGGGAAAGCCAGTGCTACCCTCTGGCCTTAGTTATTCTATCATCAGACAGGTTATTTGGTTATCCAAAGTCTTGGAGGATATTGAGGAGCCCTCTCTCCCTCAGCTGCCTGAGCAGATGTGCTGCTCTGCACACATGGCTCCTGTCACCCTTTGCACCTCAGGGTGTCCTTGTCCCACCTGCCAGGTACAGAAGTGATGGACACATCCCAGAGCTGTTCAGAATCATGGGATGGTTTGGTTTGGAAGGGACTTTAAAGCTCATCTCGTTCGAAATCCCTGCCATGGGCAGGGACACCTTCCACTGTCCCAGGTTGTCCAACCTGGCCTTGGACACTTCCAGGGATGGGGCAGCCACAGCTTCTCTGGGCACCCTGTGCCAGGGCCTCAACACCCTCACAGGGAAGAATTTCTTCCTAATATCTCATTTAAATCCACTCTCTGTCAGTTTGAATCCACTCCCCCTTGTCCTATCACTACATGTCCTTGTAAACAGTCCCTCTCCATCTTTCTGGGCTGCCTTCAGGGAGATGTTTGAGAGGGATGCACAGAATTCAGGACTTGAGTTCAGGGTCCAGGCAGCCCCTGAGAGCACACCCAGATTAACCTGTTTGTGAGGAGGGCAGCCCTTCTTCTTAGATGCTTGTGTTTGCCTGAACAGCTGCCTGACTTTTGAAATTGGCTGGGGAAGAATTGACAATTTCCTATCAATCATTTCATGCAGTTTTTAATTCACCCTCTAAGGGAAGTTCAGTTGGGGGTGAGCCTCTCGCTGCCTCCAAGGAAACATCTTCTGCTAACTTATTTTTTTTCCTCCCTCACAAACATGGAACATGGATGTAGGGAATGCTCTGCAAACCACAAATATACATTCGAAGGTTTTAATCTAGTTTTGGCTCAGCTTGAGCATTTCAATTACCAGGGAGAAGAAAGGAAGGAGCAGGAGTGAAAGACTGCACTTTGGATCTTCCTCCTTCCAATGACTGATCTGTCCTGGAAAGGGTTAGATCCGTTTCTCTGGGAAGAGACAAAGAAATTCTAATTACCAACCATCACATCAGCTAAGAAAGGCAAGTTGGGCTTGTTTTGCATTTACCCATCATGTCCATCAGAACTTTGTATGTGAATCCAACCTGCTCAAGGAACAAAAATGCTGATTATGTGCCTGTCCCACAGCTCTGCAAGGGAATAACTTTGTTATCCATCCAACAGAAAGGTGGAGAGGGCTGAATGCCCTGACTGCAGAAAGAAGCATCAGCAAGGTTTAGGTACCACTTGGCTTCTCCTCAGCCTAGAACAGGCTCTGAAACCCACCTAGGAGGTGTTAAAACTACTCTTGAAGAACTGCTGTCAGCAGCAGCATTTTCAGTTGGCATGATGAGAAGAGGAAGAAATTCTAGCCCATATTTCCAGTGCAGCTCAGACCAGTCTGGGATGGGATCAGCAAAGACCTGCCTTGACCTCGAGGTCTTTGCTCAACTGCCCCCTCAAACTGCAGCAGCCACAAACACAAGTGATATTTGAGATATTACATTTCTGGCCAAACACTTCAATAAAAGGCCAGGAGCAGAGCCTGCAGTGCAGTTCCTGCCTCAGCCCTGCAGCAGAGGCAGTTCCAGCCCCAGTGACGTCAATCCCAGCTCCCAGGCTGGGGCTGAGCCTCTGTCACACACCACTTCCAGGGGCTCTTCCTGAACACGCTGGACTCTTCTGCTGACTCATCTCCAAAGCAGACCAGGTGGGTCCCATTAACTGCAATTCAGGAAGTTAAACTATGGAGAACGTCCCCACAGACAGCCAAGTATTTTGGCAAGGAAAAAGCCTGGAAAGGAGCCAGTTCAGGAAGCAGCTCAGGATAATAAGGTTTATATTTGATGGTGAAACCCCAAGGTGCAGAGTGATTTGGGTGACTCAATCTGCTCCCAGGCTCCCAGAGCTGCAACGGGCCCAGTTGGATTCCAGGGCAGGTCCAGTGCCCAGTACCTGGTTGAAAACAGATACTCAGGGAGCAGAATTTGGAGTGACCATTAGAGCCCATAACTTTCAAAAGAAGACGGGAGAAAGTTGTTCCTTTCCAACCACATTGCTGAGAATTTGATTCCAGCAAACTCTGGGGTTTTCCTATCGTTTCTGAGGAAGATCCAATCACTTTCCTTCCAGGAGGAAAAGCTGGCTACTAAAAATGAGCTGAATGGTTTTTCTGAAGTCACTTGGCCAAATGGTAAAGAAGAACAGGAACTTCCCAGACAACGAAGAAGAATTTGGAATGGTCCAGAAATCAATTTTGATTGGTTTTAAAATTAATTTTGTTTGTTTTTTTTTTATTATGAGATTTTTTTTGTTTTGCTTTGTTGCTTTGGTTTTTTTTTTCTGTTTGTTTGTTTTTTGTTTGGTTGGTTTTCTTGTTTGGTTTTTTTGGTTTGGTTTGGTTTGGTTTGGTTTTTTTGTTTGTTTGTTTTGAGGAAAATTACAAGATAGAATAGTTGGAGATGAAAGGATTAAGTTTAGCAGCCCAGAACTCTGATTTACTGTTTTCTAGCCTTATACCACAAGAATTTTGCAGAGCATTCCTCAAGAGCAAAGTGTATTAGATTAGAGGCTGAGGAAGAAGAATTGAGGACAAAGTTCCACTGCACCCTGGCTGGCCACTGGTTTGACATCCTGAAGTAACAGAATTTTCCACAGTTAATAACAGAAATGAGGGGAACAACTAGAACAGCTTCTAAGTACCTTTGACTTGACAACCCAAAAGGCAAAGCTTTGGGCTTAAATCCAGAGTGATCCTGGAAACCTCATTTTTTAATCCAGAGTGAGACATTTCAACTGGCTTGTAACCATGCTCCATTAATAAGCCTCCATCTGCTAATGTAACATCCATTCTGGGGAAGAAATGGGAAAATGGGGAGGGTTATTTATGCCTTCCTAGAACACCCCGGTGCCTTTCCAGCAGCAGCCTGACTTCTAAATACAGGGCTCTGCCATGATCAGCATCTCGAGGTAGGACAGGGAATTTTGGAGCTTTAACTTTTGCAGCTTAGGGAGCTTTTTTTGCTTCTCTGTCTTTTGAAAGTAACTATTTAGGGAATTATTAGCTTAAAAATATAGAAATGCCACTGGTGTTGCTTGTCCTACACCTTGCAGCTCCTCTGTCACCGGAGAGCTGGTGAAGGCAGAGCTGCAGAGGTCCCAGGAACACCTGCAGTGACCCCTCATCCCACCCAAACCATCCCTCAGGTCCCAGGAAGGACAGTCCCACTTCCCAAGACAAAGACTAACTAGAAATAAATGTGAGAGAACAATCCCTCCTGTTACCTCTGTATCAGTTTCCAGATTGCAAACAAGTGTATCCTACAACAAGTCAAATATTGAGGTGTACCCGTGGCTGATCTGGTCAAGGGATTTGCTGACTCCTAATGCACATATTAAATGTATAACTTAAATTATTATTGAATTTGAAATGAATGATAAATAGCAATGCAAGTGAAGAGAGTTATATTTTAATGATATAATTAAAATTAATCAAATGAAATATCATTAAAGTTGGAATTTACTCATTTCTGAGATGCAAGTGTGTTTTCACTCTGTCTCTTTGCAGCACTTCTCCATGGGCAGCACTCTGAATTATGGAGCTGGTGACACCATCAGGGGCTGTAACTGTGCTCCCTGTAACTGCTGGGCAGTTCCCACCCAGGATGAGGGGCAGAGTGGGCTCTGATTTCCCCCATTTCATGAAACTTTGGCTCCTTCTCCCCCTCCCGTGGCCAGCCCAGCTCCGAGCCCGTTGTGCCCCACACCACATTTCTCTCCCAGGTCTGTTATTTCCATTTCCCAGGGTTTTCCTTTCGCTGTTGGTTTAGCTTTAGCCCCACTCCTGCCTTCTCCAAGGCTTCTGGGAACCTCTCCTGGTTTTCCCAGATCCAAATGTCATCCCCACAAACCTCTGCACCTCCCACAGCAGCAGCAGTTGTTGTGCTTCCCTTTGAACACCTCGGGTGCTGAGCAGAGCCCAAAGGACAGGCTGAGGAAACACTGTCACCCCGGGGGGGGTGTTGAGTGCTCAGAAATGTGGGATGTGTTTTCCTAAGGGCACCTGCCAGAACCCTGCTGACACATCAAGCACAGGAAAATATTTGCCACCCGTCACCTCTCCCAGAACTTCTTTGCCTTTGTCGGGGGGTGTTCTGTTCATTTGGGTCTGTGTGTGTGTAAACACGGAGCTCCCAGGCCAGGCCTGCCCTGACAGCACGGAGGGAGGAGCAGCAAGGAGCCAGGGAAAGTGCCAGGCTCAGATTTGGCTCCTCCCTTGGGCAGGGGGAACTGTCCCAGAACATCAGTGAGCAGAGGCTGAGTTGCTTGAGGTCTCTGCTCTTTTCTCCAAAGCTGCCTTCAGGCTCTCCCTTAACTGCCTGGGCTTCTTGTCCTTCCAGTTATTCACTCCCTGAAAATAATTACCACTATTTGCTATTGCAAGTTCATGGAATCATGGAATGGTTTGGGTTGGAAGGGACCTTAAACTCATCCAGTGCCACCCCCTGCCATGGGCAGGGACACCTTCCACCAGCCCAGGGTGCTCTAAGCCCTGTCCAACCTGGCCTTGGAAACTTCCAGGGATGGGGCAGCCACAGCTTCTCTGGGCAACAACTGTTCTCTTTAAACTGCTTGTGAGCCCATGCAAGTCCTGGCTGGAAATCAATGACCAATAACAATGCTTTGTTTACCAATTTAACTTTTCTTTTTCAGTGTGAATATCATTATTCCTGGCTCCAGCTGGGATTTGCAGCCAAGCTAAAATGAAGAAATATTCTATGGACTTCCAGGTCAATAATCAGTTCATCTTCTGCTTCAACATCTTCTGTCATCTCTGGGAAGAATCTCTTCCGAGCACACAATCCCCTATTCCTAATGCAGAAGTGCATGTTCAGAACAGCACCAAACTCACAAAAACAAAGGTTATTATTTACAAAACCAACCCCACCACCAGAAAGGAAAATCAAAAGAGACAAAGGACTCATAGGAGGTGGGATGGCTCGAGATCAGGCACTGAAAGGCAAGGAGAAAAATGACCCAAAGACCTCAGAGGGTTGTCTGAGCAGGACCAGTTAGAGCACAGACACAGGAGGGGTCACGGCCTGAAGGCAGCAAATCTTAACTGGAAAAGACAACCTGCACCACAAGGAAGAACTTCTCAGGTGAGGCTGCAGAGATGAAGGTGATAACAGCAAAGCTTTCCAGCTGCACTCCCCATAAAGGCTGGGGTGCATTCCATACAAACACACAGACCTCCAACAGGACAGGACTGGGAGCTCCTCGGCTTTTCCCCCCTGGAACTGCAACCACTCCTTAGTGTCCTGGACCCAAACTCCAAAGCAGAATCAGGACTAGAACATGTTTGCAACTGTCTTATTTTTGCAACATCTCAATTTGCCTTGGATATCCAAAGCCATGCCTTTTCCTGTGCTGGCAAGCACGTGACACATGGCCCAGCTTTTCCCTTCAGAAGAGGCTCAATGCCATCCCTGGGCCACGATTGCAGGGTTGTTAAACAGCAGGGATTATCAGGCAGGACAATATTAAGTGGTATTTAACAGCAAGACCAAAGTTCCTTGTCAAATGCTTGACTTAGTGTTCCTTGATTGTTCACATCCCAGCAATGAGACCTTTTGCACTGAACCATTTTTCATTTTGACAACAAACTACCGCAGCTCCCCAACGCTGCCTGGCTGGAGCTGCCAGCAAAGTATTCCTGTGGCAGAAATATTGCTGCAGAGTGGGGTTCAGGGCTGGAGGAGAGATGGTTTTATCCCCTTCCTTTCAGAGTGCAATGGCATTCCAAGCAGTAGGTGTCCTGAGTCACTGCCTGGCTAATGTACTCAGTATGATCCTCTGTCTAGTCATAACAATGGTGGGGGAAAAAAAAAAAAAAATAGAGAGAGAAAAAGAAAATCAAGCCCTTGATGCAATTGTTTAAATTGCAGACTACCTTCTTTTGGATGCATCTTAATGAAGATGTATGGTGGGAGACGAGGGGATAAGGGAAGGAAGGTTGAATTACTGATTTAAGGGTGAATTTCCAAAAGGTTTTTAGAGAATCTGAAGTGCCTTTAAACCTCCACCAAAGCTGTTTTTATTAAAGCACTAAACCCAAGAGTGCTTATGAAAGTTAGAGTGTGATGTGAGCAAAAGGCAGGAAATAAAGGGAAAAAAAAGGGGGAACTTAATGAAGGTTTAATCTTCAAGGGAATATGGACTTGGAGGCTGTAAATCTAATGGAATGGCCCCATATTCTAATGTCAAAAGCTGCCATCTTATGCCAGCAAATTTAACATTTTCAGTGGAGAAATCTCGTTTTAAACCCAGCTATTTATACTGTTAAAAGATGAGATGTGGGAGTTGGAGAAAGCTCCAAACCCTGCTGGTTCCAAGGGTCTTTCCTACTGACAGATTTATTAGGGAGTTTACCACCCCTTTTCCATCCTTTTCTGTCTGTACATACTCCCTCTGTACTGCCAGGCTGGAAAATTTCCATGAAAAATCCTGAAAATTCGATTGTGAGCTCCTCTGGAACCAGACACAAAACCAAACTGGTTTTCCCTGTAAGAGAAACAAACTCAGGAGGCTGAGATCTTTATTTCTGATATTTATCTTGAAATTCCTACATTTCCTTAGCTTCCCTTTTCTCCATGTTTCTCTTTGAAAAGGAAAGCAATAGCCCACCTTAAATTCACACCTCGGGGTTCATTCTTTTGAAGTAATTCAAGCAAGATTCCTGGAGAAACAGTTGCATTAATACTAAAAATCAAGATACAGTTTTAGTTTTTTTGCCTTATTTTCAGGAGACCTGAGCATTTTTACAGCTGATGGTTTCTCTCTCCAGTGCTGTATAATTAATTTAGCACTCAAAACCTTCTTGCTGTTGGTTGGAAACTCCATGTGTGCTCTGAGCAAGCCCTGTTGCCTGTGTTTCTTGATTTCTCACACAAGATTAAAATGTTTGCTCCAAGCCTTGCAGACAACATTGTGAAAACTGCAGGGGATCAAATGGAATCCAAATCTTACTCATCCCTACACGGACTTCACTTGATCCATCTTGTCATCCTGACAGCAGGAAAACTGCAGGCTCATCTTAACACGAATTTTTCTAATCCAATTCAAGGAAAAGTTGAAAAAAAAAATCCTATTATTTGGAACAAATAAAACGAGGATAAAAATTTTCAGCTTCCCTGAGAATATTGCCAAACTCACAAACATGCAAAGCCTATTAATTGTGAATTATTAGCTTAGATGCTACAGCTATTTTCTCCTTTCTCATCTATTCATGCACTTAAATCATGTGGGCCAGGGCCCTTTATCTGATTTCAGACTAACAGACAAACACTGAAGGAGGAACATAAATCATAAAAACAGCCCAGGCAGTGCATTCATCCCCACGGCTGCTGTCAGGGAAAGAAAGGAAAATCATCACCAATAAACAACAGCCTCAATCCCATAACAAGGAACTTGAGAACAGAGTTTCTATGTTTTCATATCTGTAAAATGACACTAGACTTGGCTGGGGATAATGTGACTTGGAATTAAAGTAAAATAATCTGCATGCACTTTAAAGCAGCAATAAAACCTCCAAATTTGTGCCTCAAATACAGATCTTAGATGAAATTCTACATGAGTTCCCAGTGGCTGATGGAATGGACACCGGGCCATAATTTTAGCATTTCATGGAGTGCTCTGTGTGTAACTTCTCCTGCTTTCACACCAAAAAAAAAAAAAAAAAAAAAATCAATCCTGCCAGAATATTTGGCTTCCAAAGTGTTGCTCAGCTGCTTTGGGAATTGTGTAAAACAGTTTGTTCTCAAGTAATTAAAACATTTAAAAAAAAAATGGTCAGGCCAGCAATAATCATGCCTTTCTAAAAATGGGTGAAAATTAACACCTTTGCTCCAAAGATCTCGGAATGCTGCGGCCTTTCCCAGTATTCCGACCAGAGCCCGAGCTGGAGTTGGTCTCTCACTTCTATAACGAGCAAACCTAAAAACCTGTATCTGGATCAGCCTTAAATTAGGGCTGTTTGAGGTCTGGAGCCTGATCAAGGTGCACAGTTTGTGGTTTGGGCACCCTGTGCCCCGTCCCTGTGGATGCACTTGTTTTTGGATGCTCATTCCTTGTGTGTTCTGGACACTCCCAGGGAAGCAGCCTCGGGCAGCCCCTCCTGTGCTCCTGCTGAGCCAACCCAGGTGAAGATCCCTCTGAAATCACCTCAAAATTCCAGCTTTTCGGGTTGTTTGATCTCCCCCTCAGCTGTCACAACAGGAAACTCTCTGAATCTTGGAGCAAATCTCTCCAGGCTATAGGACAAGGGATGTTCCTTGTGGGAAGGTGCCTAATTAGGCACCAGAGAGACACTGAGCTTCCTGCCTCGCTCAGTCCTTGGCAAAGTTCACACCCAGGAGCTGAACGAGCCATCCAGACTTTTCCATCTCCCAAGGGCAGTGGCTCAGTTAAAAGTTTAAACCATTCAGATGTGTCCTAAAATCACAGGGTGCCCAGAGAAGCTGTGGCTGCCCCATCCCTGGGAGTGTCCAAGGCCAGGTTGGAAGGGGCTTGGAGCAACCTGGGCTAGTGGAAGGTGTCCCTGCCCATGGCAGGGGGTGGAATGAGAGGATCTTTGAGGTCCTTCCCAAGCCAAACCATTCCAGGATTCCAAACTGCAATCCCTGCACTGCCCTTCCCTGGGGTGGGTGATGCTTTCACAGCCCAGGCAAACGTGAGACACCGAATTTATAATTTAGATGCTTTTGGCAAACCTTCAACTCCAGACACCTCGGGGCTTTGTCCAGCCTAAGGATGCAGAAATACAATATTGCACATGGAATTTCAGAGCAATAATGGGACTCCTTCATTTTACAATCCCAGCAGGCAGAAAGGAGCTGTTTTCTCTGACTGACAAAAATCAGCTCAGGTTGGACCTGGGTGAGAAGCTGCTGCTTGAGCAGTGCAGGGAGGGAAGCACACCTGACCCACCAGGGTGATTACACCGAGGGCAGAGGACACACTGCCTGCCAGCTGCTGCTCCAGGGACATTTGCAGCCTCTCCTTCCACTCAGTTCCTCAGACTGCTGAACAACAGGAACAGGAAAGGTGAGGAGCCTGTTGTCACATCATGAGCTACGAGAACTTCAGATCTTGCTGTACTTTATTTACACACGACCCTATATCTCCTACACCTGCACACACCCAGGTATAACTGTAAAACTTCACTTGTGAGTGAATTCAAGAGAAAAATGCCACAAATATTTTGAAGTGACTGTTCTGTGCATTGCAGGTAATGCTGAAGAAGAACAAACGGCCTCGCTCCAAGTGGTCAGTTCAGCACAGAAATCCATCAGCTGGCTCTTTTGCTCTTTTAAAGCACAGACTGTTCAATATATTTATAAAATTAAAGTGCTCCTCCGAAACTTGTGAAGATATACATGGAAAATATATTACTTCATGACTACCCCAACAACTGTTCCATCAATGGACCTTCTTCTTAGAAAAACCTCAAGATATCACAGGGACATTTATAACTCTAACAGCCTTTGATCAGGAAAAAAAAAAAGCTCAGAAGGGTTATGTTCAGCAAGAGATCCACAAGCATTAATAAAACAGATGATCCATAAATCTGGGACAAGTGGTAGGTGACAGCTGGGGCTCTTCTGACATGAATTAAAGACCAAAGGGTCCTCTCAACTATTCCTACCTCCTGTCCCCACCCCAAGCTATATTTTTCCCTTCTTTCTCTGAAGCCACAAGTCTGGAGGGTTCCTGGTGTGAGCTGTGCCTCTGTCAAAATCACTTCACACCCGCAGGAAAATTTTTTAATATGAATTGGGCTTTAAAAAACTTTACCTTGATTTAGTGAGAATATAAAGTGGGGCCACAGTCAATGTGTTGTTTGTGTGCATCGCAAGGAGCGCTGGAACACGAAGGGTCTCTGCTACCAAGGCAACATTAAGTCCTAACTCACATTTAAAAAGCTTCCAAAGGAGCTCTTTATTCAAGGCAGAGTTTTTAAAGCGAGCAAAGCAACGTTATCTAGAAGCAGACATTCAATATATATATAAATATACAAGCTTTTTTGGATCAACACACTTCCAGGGAGTTTTTTGTTGCAAGTGATGTTATTTTACTGCTGTTCAGGAGGCACGAGCCAAGAAAGTGAAGTAGTTTATGCTGGGAATCAGCCTAAGAGTAGGACATCACTTCTTGCAGTCATCCAGCTCAACATAAAACTGCAACATGCTCCTACTTTCGTTTGCTAAAGAAATCTGTGGAGCTGCTCCTGGAATTCCCAATCCATGAGCTTCCCTCACACCATCACTTTACGAACAATGGGAAAAAAAAAAAGGAAAAGCAAGAAAGGTAACAGATTTTATGGGCTGCCAGCTGATGGTTGAGCTCCTGCTCCACTGGCTGGGAGTGCAGGATCCATTACAGACCCAAACTATTGCAGCCATAAGCTACATTTCAGCAGCACTGCAGCTCCCAGACTCTGCAGGGAGCAGTGGGAGTTGGTTCTCCTCCAGGGAAGCTGGGAAAGGGCTCCTGGAAAGCTGGCTGGGGCTGGGCTGGATTATCTTCGGCATCATCAGACTTTGAGCTCGGGGAGACTTTGCCTCCTGATGCAATTGGGAAATCACATCAGAAAAGGGATTAAAATACAGGTTCAGGCTCTTTCCTGCCCTGCCACTCTGGCTGGAGCAACGTCTCTGGATGACTCTGTGTCACATAATCCACTCACCGACTGCCTTAAACAAATAAGCAGCTTTTGTGTACAATGGGACGTGTGTACAGACCTGTGAAACCACAGCCAGAAACACCAGCCAGCTATTCTTCAAACCTGAGCGAGCCCTTTCCTCAGAAAATCTTCTTAAAGCCCTTTCCAAGTGTTATTGCATTCAACTAAACTTCCCAGTGTAACCCTTTGTGATGTCCCTGTTGAGCAGCTGGAAGGGCTGGGGGTGGGAGGATGAAACTTTCCCACCTAAAAGGGGGTAAATTTGGGAGAGGTCTCACTTGCTGTCTTGACCCATGTGCTCCAGCCAAGATTTCCAGGTAATCCTCCTCTTGTGCATTTCCAAAGGATGAAGAGTCAGTAAATAGGAACTAAAAAGTGCTTCCAGTTCTGAGGAGATGTTGTAACTGTGATCCTCTCCATGTGCCCAGTGGGAGACAGGAATATTTCTACCCATCCTAGGAGCTGAGGAGTTTTCCCACAGATCTTTCAAGATAAGTTCCCTGTGTCTTTCCAAAGCAAGAAAACCTGAGATTTTTAATACTGACACGCTTCTGCTTCTCTCAGAATAATCTCCTCAGTTCTTCAACCCCCCCTTGACGGTTCCCTGGAAGCCACGGACACCCACCCCACCGGCAGGAGGGCCCTTTAAACCGGCATTTTCGGAAAGGGCCATGTGCCCATCGCATTATCTCCCTCTGCTTTTCGTCTGCGCTTTGATCTCGTGGCTTTTCATCCCGGGCTGGCACTGACAGCCGCGGCACACCCCGGGACCGGGGGCTCTGCCCGCACCGTCCCCCCCGGCCGGGCGGGTCCGTCTCTCAGCATCCTCCTTGATGGGGCGCGGGCAGGGGCTCCCGCAGCCCCCCGCCAACAGAACCTGTTATCGGGCAGCCCCCGGCCTGCCACGGCACCGGGATGCTTCACATTCCAGCCTTTGATGCCTCTGGGACCCGAGCTGACAGACACGGTGTCCTCGGACACGGCGGGGAAGGGACTTCACAGCAGAGCCAAGAGCCCGGAGAAGCAGCGGGGCTGTTTCGCGAATTAAAGGAGGGGAAGTCTCGGCCCAGAGCGCTCGGACAGAGCTGGAAGTGACAGTCATTCTTTTTAAAGCTCTTCCCTTCTGCTTTATTTGCCCTTTGCGACAGCTCTGTTGGAACAGAGGTGGTTGGGTTGAAGTGCTCAGAGCGAGCACAGGCAAGGACCATTCCTGGGGTCACATCTAAAGACGATTATTTCCCAATTAAAAACTCAGAGCTGTTTCCATCCCACTGTCCACCACGGTGAACGGAGTGGGAATAACCCAGAATTCATGGGAGATGTCACATTGTTCAAATGCAAGAGCCTTGACGAATCTTCAGTGCATTTCCCAGTTCACCTCTCTTACAATTGAGTTCATAATTCCTTCTTTTCCTTTGTTCTGGAGGATTCTTGGTGAACTACGAGGGTCTGCCTGCATGTCACCGTGTCGGTGTGTGACATCCCCTCTGTGTCACAAAGGATGTTAAATTTTAGCCACACTCAAGTACCTACTCCATCAATAATCCTCTGCAATACATTGTCACGAGACGTTGGAATCTACGCTGTTGAGGATGAAAAACAACTAATAAACCTGCTCTGGCAGCTCTTCCAGCACGAGTTTCTATTCTTTGCCATTTGCAAACTCAACGCCTGTGTTAAACCTCACAGGTAGGATCGCTGCTTCAAGACTTTGGATTGTTACCTGCAGATCTATTCACACTCGTGAAACAAGACTCACTTATCCTAACAAAAGAAACGCCTCGAGAGATCTTCTGTCACTTATTAAAACCAAAGAGAAAAACGAGCAGCTAATTAGTCTCATAACGACTTATTTTCTACCCCCTCCCTCCCTTATTTTAAATAAAACCTGATGATGCAAAGTATTCCTTGGCTTCTTGCTCTGTAACCAACCGGCTCTCCGTGGAAAGAGCTTCTTTTTTTATGGCTACGTATTAAAAGTAAACCAGCCCATGCCAGGTTTGGATAAAAGGCTATTTATTTTCAACCAATTTGATAGCTGCAGTTTTCGGTAATTGAATTTTCTGTGGTCAGAGAAGCAGTAATCTTAGAAACCAAATAAATATTTTTTAATAAAATGGAACACTGAGAAACCCTATAATAATGTCAAATATGTAGCCACTTATGGATGGATAAATATTTTAAGAAATTTACATCTCACCCAATGCTTTAGGCCTTAAGCTTCCCTGGAAATTTCAAACAGCGCTATTTTATTTTGGGGAGGGGACGGGGGGGAACGGGGTGTATTTAGATAAAGAGCTAAATACTAATCCTTCAGTTTGCAGCGGGTTTGATTTCCAATATTTGTGCAGCGCTGGCTGGTTCAGTGAAGAACAGGAAAATCCCAGAGCGCTGTCCCGACCCTTCCCCCGGCACGTTCTGCCCCTCAGGGCAGGTTGTCCTGCAGCCACCCAGGGCTGGGCAGAAATCACCGGCTCAGCCAGAACCACCCGTGAAACCCCTGCAGAAAACCACGAACTCGGGAGAAAACCAGTCTGCGCTGAAGCCTCGTGTTGTGACAATCCCTCGGACACTTGTTGGCTGGTTTGGGCAAACTGGGGGGGCAGGGAGAGGTGGGACCCAAATCCCTCTGCGAGCCAGGGGGAACGGGAGAGGAAGAGAACAATGAGATCCTCCCTTATGCAACGATTATCCGCAGAATAAATTCCAGGGAGAGGTCATAACACACCTCGGAGGGTTTCCCTGAGCTTTTGTGCAAATATCTGATGGACAGAGCTGGAGGTGCACAGGAGTGGTTCAGGCTGTGCAGCAAAGCTGGCTGTGCTCCCACTGCTGGACCCTCCGCAAGCCCACGCTGATGGGACACAGATCCAGAGCCTCTGCCATCCCAAATCCTCACCCAGCTCCCCAACCCCCGAGAGCTTTGCCAAGCTCCTTTTCCAAACCCGGGGTGGGTTTTTTTGCTCGGGGGTCTGTTGCTTCCAGGACATATTTACTTTCTAACCCAGCGATAAGTGACCATGGGATAAAGGAGCTTCAGTGGGATGCAAAGGAGGGAAAACTGCGGGGACAGACTCCGCGTTTCCTGCAGACTCAGTGGCGTTCCAAGCTGGATATTCTCGTTCTCTTATGGTGACACCTGCTGGCAAAGGCAGCCTCCTGTAACAGCTCCTGGAAAAGGATCAATTCCCAGATTCATTCGGATTAGTGAGTCCAGGTCAGGGGGTTTGTGAAATGATACACGGGAGAGTGGAAGGAGCTGGAGTTCTTCAGCCAAAGTAAGGAAAACCAGGAAGAACATACATCGGGTCTTCAAATCCGTGAAAAGCCTCTAAAAAAAGGGAATAAATTGCTCTCCATCTCCTTGGGATTAGACATTAATAAATGATCAATGCATATCCTAGTGAAGCCTCAAAGGTTTGGGTAAGGTCCCTGCATAGGAAAAGGTTTCTAACTGGGAAGCTGCTGCTGTGAAATCATCACAAGAACTGGACATCTGGAGCCTCAGAATTTCCAGTTCTGTTTTCCTCCTCCCAGCATGGATGCTCATTCCAGCCTGATTGATCCATTACTCAGCCAGACTGATCCCACCTCAAACACACCCACCACTTTTCAGCCCACATCTTCTCGGTTTATTCATTTTAAAGGTCGATGAAAACGGAGACCCAGGTGGTTTTCAGCATGACAGTGTGGAAATCAGGTATGAAATTCCCTGGTTATTAATGACGTGTCGGGAGAATGACACAGGAGCAGCAGCTCCAGCACTGGCAGCGCTCACGGAGCAATAACAACCACGTGTTCCACACCACTCCTGTTCCACAGGGCCAGGGCTCTGCACCCCTCGGGATACAGCTGAAATCCATGTGTTTTGTCTCAGAATTTCAATCCCAGAGAGCAATGATTCCAAGATGGAAGTTAAACGTGCCCTTGGTCACTGTTTTGCTGTCTCACTCCTCTGGGGTTCATGTGTGAGCAAACAATTGGCCACAGGCACCCGAAGACTGGGGATGGCACTGGTCAGGGAAGAGCAGGGATGGTGGGATGGGTTTTGCCAGGACATATCCCAGAGCCTGGCATTTCTCCAGGGATCACCATTAACACTGTCCTGGCACAGGCATGGACCGTTCCTGGGGTCACATCCAAACATGATTATTTCCCAATTAAAAACTCCGAGCTGTTTCCATCCCACTGTCTCCACCACGGTGAACAGAGTGGGAATAACCCAGAATTCACAGGAGATGTCAAATAAATCTTGTTCAGCTGCCAGAGCCTTGAAAAATCTTCAGTGCATTTTCCAGTGAGTTTCTTTCTCTTACAATACGGTTTGTAATTCCTTTTTTTCCTTTGTTCTGGAAAATTCCTGGGATAATACATGGTCTGTCTGCATGGAACCAGAAGGACTAAGTTTGACAAAATCTTTTACTAATGATGCATCATGTAAAAACCACTGTGGACTGTTCTGGTGCTGCCAAAAAGGAGTTTCTCAATCATGTTTGGAGTTTATCCTCCAAGTTTTAGTCTTCACAAGTACCTTGTAACACACAATATCGAGGACAGTTCCTAACAGCTTTTCCAGTCCTTCTCATGAAGACTTCCTTTCACAATATTTGCCTTGTTCCAGAAGGAAAGATGCATCTTTCAGTGATTTGCTGGGGCAGCTCTGGGGCATCAGGCAATATTTATATTCTGTTACTCTGAGAGCTCTAAATGAAAGATGGAAGAGGCCAAATCCAACCTTTCTATAAATGCCATTGATTCTGGGTTCTAACAGCACTGGATTTAGGCCAGGATTTTCCCCTTGCCTCGCTCTTTGCCTTTCAGAATATTTGTGGAAATGAGGAACAGGGTCATTTGGTATTCAGCCCTGGCTATGAATTATAATCTGGGTACAAACTACATAGAAATTTAAAAGGCAAATTTTTCACCCCGCAGACAAACTTCTCCTCACCCAGCCAGAAAAGCCAGTGCCAGATTCAGCCTCTGGCTTGCAGGGAAAGGGGAGCACACACAGACACACACTGGGGGTTTAATGCAAAACCAGAACCAAAGGACAAAGAATTCCACACTGAGCAAGGACAGCTTGGAAACCGTTCCGAAACCTGGGGGGGTTCACAGGGTTGGCATAATCAGGTACATAAATTTACATAATATCTGCATCAAAACTAGAAGCAGGCCACCTCTATGTTTTCCTGTACCTTATTTAATAAGGGCTATAATGCAATTAAAGGACTACACACATGATTAGCATCTTGTCTCTGAGCCATTCCCTGGAGTGACTGATTGACTGATTCCTGCCCCCTCAGAGCAGGGAGAACAAGGAGGCCCAGAGGAGTTGGGCAGGAAGGACCACGTGCTCCCAGCAGGCTGGGGTGACCCTCCCCTGAAGGATGGGCATTACTGGGGACACTGGATAAGTCCTTGGATGTGAAGGAATACGTTTTTGTTTCTCAGATTTGATGAATCAGTCATGAGATAAGGCCTACAGGAACACCACAGTCCTGCTGGATTTTGTTGTCTTTGAGATTCCTGGACACACCAAACCTCAATCTGAGCTGGTGCTTGGCCCTGACCTCACCAGCTCCTCTTCAGATGGTAAAAGCTTGAACTGGAGGATTCCCCTGGGTTTTAGGGCCCTGAGATCAGTGCTCAGATAGAGACTGGGGTTCATGCTGAGTCAAAGTGTCCAAACCATCCAAACTGACTTTATTCTTCTGACACCTTCAGCCCACATTAGCTTTTCCTGTTTGAGATTGATTCCTGCTCCGGGTACCTACAGAGGATCTCCACACATCCAGTCCTCTTTGATAGATCCTCTCTCCTCTCCTCCTCTCCTAGATCCACATTCCTTTTACTTTAACTTCAGATTAATTCATCACTGGCAATCAAAAATATCAAGAAAAGCCACACATTTCCTTTGCATCTTTAATAATCCCAGAATCATTTAGGTTGGAAAAGACCTCCAAGATCACTGAGGCCAACTGTGCCCAATCCCCCCCTTGTCATCCAGCCCAGAGCACTGAGAGCCACGTCCAGGCATTCCTTGGACACCTCCAGGGATGGGGACTCCAAACCTCCCTGGGCAGCCCTTCCTGTGAGGAAATGAAGTGAAAGTCCATTCCTGAGCCTTCCTGAGCCAGGACTGTCAGCTCTGTCCCTCAGCAGGACACGGGATCAGGGGCAGGTTTTCATTCTGTCCCCTGGACAGGAATGGTCACAGTTTGTGGAGGTCCCTGGGAGGAAAACCCAACCCCCCAAAGTGTGCTCTGAACTCAATCCTACAAACCACAAAGCTCCTGGGGAGAACACAAAGGAAGGGTTTGATGCCAGTGGTTGGCTGCATGGATTGTTAACCAGGTACAGATTTTTCCCCTCGTCAGGATACACTACATGGTCAAACTATTTGGCACAGGGATGCTGCATATCCACTGGTATCCATTTTATTTGCCTAATGCTGTCCTGTGTGGAATTCTTCCCCTGTAAGGTCACAGTGACAGCAGAAGCATCTTCTGGCTGTTTGCAGAGTTGTGCATAAAAGATACTGTTTGTTCATAACAGTTATTCCTCTTTTCCTCCATGGAAAAGCAGAACTTCCTAATTTTTTTTTTATTTTATTTATTTTTAAAATTATTATGAGGACTGTTTTGCAGTAGTTTATGCCTCTGACCGAAGAGACTGCTGGGCCATGATTGAACAGACCTCCAGTGAACTCTCACTAGTTTAATTTGCTGATCTTTCTGGCTTCCCCTAAAACAACAATGGCATCCATTCCTCAGGAGGAGGAGGTGGAATAAAAAAAGGGAAAAGCCAGCACCCAACTAATTTTAGCAAGTACAAAAGGAGGCTCCATACCAGAAGAACACATGGCATTTTTAGTTCACCTTAAACCTTCCCCTTGGCATTTCAAGCCCTATTAATAACCAAAACAAACTCAGAAAACAGATGAGCAAACACCTTTGATGGCTGCACCCTATTCCTGATTCACCTTCCTCCCTTCACCCACCAGCCCAGGCCTCCATGCTCAGACTCTGAATATTTTTATCATGAAGGCAACAGTGCTGGGACACGTTGTGGTCAATATTCCCAAACAAAACACGGGGGAAGGTCAAACAGCATTTCCTCAGCAGCTCAGGACCCTCCCAGCACTCCCTCCTCAAACAAACCCCCTGTGTCGTGGTGCTGAGGGAGGGAGAGCAGGGGAGAGAGAGGGAGAGCCAGGCTGGCACCAGCAACATAATTTACTGTGCAGGTATTTGATTTGATAAAAAACCCCTACCTTAATTTAAAAACCCCTCCACATATGCATGTCTATGTGTATAATAGGTTCCTGACAAGGTTGTAATTCATTGAGAGGGGCCAGACCCACGGCTCGGGTTTGACATGTCACTGCAGCCTAAACCAGGGCTGGTTTTCCATGATCCCCTAAGAGGGTAGCATGTTGCAGCTGGCAAAAAAATAAACAAACCTGAGCTCTGTGCTAACAGATCTTTTTTTCCTTCCATGATTTATGCCACGAGCGGAGGGAAAACAGCGACACGCTTGTGAGCTGAGGTGCCACGGGGGCCCTGTGCCTGCAGTGTCCTGCCTGGGACAGGACACTGGGAACTACCTGGGCTGGGGATTTTTTTAAGTGAGGGACAGGCCAGCAGTTTATATGCACGTGCAGGACCCTATTTTTTATATTTTTCTTTTTAATTCCCAGAGAAATCTGTGCTGCTTCTGCTGAGGAGAAGTGATTCTTCTCGTGGTTCACGTGCAGCCCTCAAGCAGAACTTTTTCATATGAGTTATTAAACTGGTATCAATTGATATCAGTTATTGGTATCTTTACCTTTTTGTACTTTTATTAGTATTTTTATTTTTTTAAGAGTATCTTTACTCTGTACTTTTTGGCATCAGTTATTAAAAGGTTTTGTTTAGAAGCTCCTCCTTTGTTTCTGAAGAGTCAGAAAAGCAAAGATATTCCTGTCAAACCCAGTATTTTCTGCTCTTGGCTACCTGGGTGGGTTTTTTTGAAACACTGTGTTCAGAAACAAACTCATTTAGATATTTCCCTATCTTCCCTCTCCACTGCTGGGATGGATTCAGAGCACTGCTCCAGGTAAGAGGGGAGTCCAGGGAGCCTGGAAACTACAAAATGAGCTGAAGGAAGAGTTTAAATACCTGTATTTCCCTGTCAGACTGTGCTGCTCAGACTGAACACACAGAGGCAGGTCAGGAAAGATGACAGGGAGAAGACACCAAAGCAAGTCCCCTCTGCTCCCCTGTCCCAGCCAGCCCAGTCCCAGCACTGGGATTGTCCCTTTTCCAACTGGTGCCTGGGAAATTCCTTCATCCCCCCCAGCACAGCTCCAGGCACAGCTCTGTGGTTTCTCCCATTGTTTGCAGTTTGTTTTTCTTTCCAGCAGGAACATAAAGCTGCACTGTTGGATTTGCAAGTCCAGAGCATCAGACCTGGCTTTTCACCTTGGCCATGGGAAATGTTTTAGTTGGATGCCTAAGGAAACAAGGCTTGTGTGCTGGTGCTGGGTGGATTTCTTCTCCCACTCCTTTCTATCCCAAAAGTTTTTATTTGCTGGTAGTTTCAAGCAAACCTATCAAAGGAGTAAAGGCCTTGAAGGTAAGTTCCTAACAGATTTCATGAGACAGAGAACTGGATAGGGAGGAGCTGAAGGGAGCCTCCCCAGCCCCTAAGAAAGAAGAAAAAAGGGAGGAAAAGAGAGATGTTGAAAAGCAGCTTTCATGAAACCCTCTGCTCACCAAACTACTTGTTTATTACTATGACAATTTTTGCATCCATCTCTCTGCTCCCAAGATCCAGGAGCTGAGTCCTGGAAACACAGGGATTTAGCTTTATATGCTCTGGGCCAGGAAGTTTAACACACCCCTCGAAGCTGTGGGCCTGAAATGTGGGATCACTGCAACCTTTCAGAGCCAGAACCCAAAGAACATCTCAGCCCAGTTCTGTTTCCATGACAACCCCCAAATACAAATATCTGTGCCACAGCAAAGAAAAAGTGTGTCAGTGTTACTGTTTTTTGTGCTGAAAGACAGAAATTAGCCAATATCCTCCATGCCCTAGAACAGGAGGATTTTCTTTTTACAGTTTTTGTTGCCATACCAACTTGGTGCAAGCCTCCCCCTGTTTAACAACACCAAGGACAGGCACACACAGACAGGGAAACAGAGTTTTCCAGCACTTTTGTCCTCCCTGCAGACATGAGCACTGATCCAGAGAGCAGCAGCAGCCTGGGTTCATGTGCCTGAGCTTTATATTCCATGGGTCTAATGTAACAGTGTGTCAAATGTTTGCTTTGGCCATTCCTGATTCCTCAAATCCCCTTTTTATACTAATATTTAAAATGGGAAAAGGCTTTAAAAGAATGGGCGCAAATTACCGGTTCAAAGGGTTTATTGGGCTCCCAGCTGAGCATTGCTTAGGCTAAGAATGGGGATTTGAAAAAAACCCACTGTTTAGGTGGCTTTATTGGGGTTTATTTCCTCTGCTCCTGCAGTCCTGAAGGAGGGAGAGGAGCAGCAGGAGGACCAGGGAGCAGGGAATCATCTTCTTCTCCTGTAAATCCCAATAACTGTGATTTTTTACAGATCATAAACACTGACCTCTAAACTCTCCCAATTATGAAAGTTAAGGAAACTTTAGCTCAGCAGGAGTGAGGTGGACTTCCCCTCAGTGACAGCCACCGCCACAAATATTCCTTTATTATTATTTTCATAAAATATTTTGGAAATCCTGGCAAACATTTTGTTGAAAACTCACAGTTTATAACATCTTCCCCCAGCTCTGCTGTTGAGCTCAGGGAGATGGGATAAGGTGTCAGGGCAGATGGATGGCTGGAGAGGCAGAATTAGCCTGTCTGGATCTGAAGGGCAGTTTATGGGGTTATTGTGACAACTGCCCTGATTTCAGCTCCCTTGTCACTTCACAGGGTCTGTCAGCTCAGGTTTGATGCTCCTGAGCTTGGGCAGCAGGGCTGGATCACTGGATCACAGCTGGATCTCCAGTGCTGGATCACTGCAGAATGAACCCTGAGGCCAGTCCAGGTCCCTGGAATGGCCAGTGCAGCTCAGCCCATCCCAGGGAGGCTGCTGGGCCCTGGCAGGGGTTTGGCCTGGAGCTGTTCCATGTGCTGGGGAGTGCAAGTGTCAGACACTGGGGGGATGCTGCCAGGGATCCTGGGAAAAACAACACCCAGAGCCCAGCCTGCTGCTGGGATGGGTTTGCCAAAGGGAAAGAAACCCTGATGCAGAAGAGGCTGGATGAGCAGACTTGTGGCAGAAAGAGCCCTACAGACTGTGGGGGTTTGCAATGATAGGAAATCCTGATGATACAGAAATCAGCATCCCTGGATGGAGGTGGACTCCCAGCCCTGGAAGTGTCCAAGGCCAGGTTGGATGGGGCTTGGAGCAACCTGGGACAGTGGAAGGTGTCCCTGCCCATGGCAGGGGGTGGCACTGGGTGGGTTTTAAGGTCCCTTCCCACTCAACTCATCCTGTGATTCTGTGGTGCCACATTTGTGGTATTTTCTGGCTCTTATTTTCCTCGCATTCCCAGACCCAGGGGTTGGAATGTGCTCCACACAAACCCGTCCTGCTGCTGCTCAGCTCTGAGCTTCTCTCCAGGTTTCCCTCGACTGCCTCGTTAGAGCAAAGAGGGAAAAACCCCAGACAATCATTCCTGGACACACAATCATTCCCATACATGCAGGAGAGCTACTGATTTGTGGGGTGGGGGATAAAAAGCCCCATGACCTCCCCCAGCTCAGAGCTTTGCTGTGCTTTGAGCACAGGCACTGGGGAGTGTACCAAAAATCTTTTCATCTGTTCACTAAGTAAGGAGTTGCACTGCTGAAATCATCCATCCTTCTGTGCCAAGAAGCTTTCACTGCCCAATCCATGCCAGGGAAGCCCTCTTTGGTGGATAATAACAACCTGGGGACCATGGACTTGAAAACTTTCTCTAGGCAAGTGAGTGACTGAAGAGTTAACAGAGCCATGTTTCACTGCAGGATTACAGTGTCAAACCACAGGAAGTGTCTCTGGTGGTTTGCTGATCTCTGTGGTCTGACTGGGCTGGAATTATTCACAACAGTAACTCCATTGCTGGCAGGATTATCACGTGTCTCTCTCCTCACCTGCAGCCTCAAGGACTTGTCTCAGGACCTGATCCTGCAGTGTGTGGAGCAGATCTGGCCCTGCCACCAAGGGAGTCAACAGTGACACTTCCATTTCCTCAGCAGAGGAGGACCAGGGCTCCACACCAGGGATTAACAACACTGGGGACCTGGAGCAAAGACAGAAATAACTTAGAATTTCAGGTTTTAGGAACCCAAAATCTACCAGACTGCTCAGATACTAAAAACCAGACTTCATTTATGATCCCTTGCCTTCCAGTGGCACCTTTGGATGCTGATTCACTGTACTTTACAGGGAGTTCATTTCCATTAATCCCTTCTGCAGATAGTACAGCCAAGCCACATGAAAGAGATACAAAGATCAGAGTCAGCAGAGACAGGGCACCCTGAGCTACACACTGAAGGGAGGAGACAGCCTGAAGAGTAAATTATACATGTTTTAAAATGCAACCAGCAGTTTTCAATTATTTAAGGCACTGTTTTCTTAACAAGGATTAGAAATGATATTTCAAATCCATCACTTGAGCACGATGACACCTTTTCAAATGAAGGGTTTCTGTTGCTGCTCCTGTTATCCTGCCCGTATTAAAAGATGACTTTCAAGTATTTTGTCTATCAGTTTTAAAGAGAAAAAAATAACAAGCCTGAAAGAACAAAGACGACACTTCAAAGCCTTCAGCAGAGAAGGAAGTGCTTTCTAGCAAAAATCATCCCCTCGTGTCAAAGAAACCTTTGTCAGACAGTTCCTCTCCTGCCTTGGCTGCTGTTTGGTTAAAGACAGGAAAGCAAGTGAAGAGAAAGAGAATCCCTGAGAGAATGACACAAGTCATGTCCCAGCAAAGCCCTCCCTCTGCCCCCGTGTTTCCCTGACCCAGCCCCGGGGAGCTGAGGGAGCACAGACACCTTCAACCTCCCTGGCACCTCGGGGGGCTCTTCTGCACTTACAGGGGAAGTTCTTGAGAGGATTCTGAGGCAACACAGTGTGGAGGTTAAAACCAAGGCCATTTGAAAAAGAGCTGCAATTCCTCAGGCTCTCCACTTTTTTTTTTTTTCCCATTTTCCTAAATGTCAGGGAACTTTGAAACATCAGCAGGGAGAAGCCAGGTAAGTGTAGTGGGCTTTGGATCACCAGAGCCAGTTCCTTCCCTTCTGACTCTCAGGTGCTCCAGGCTTACCTCAGCCAACAGAGATGTCTCTTCCCAGCCATCTGAAGTGCCACGTGGATTTTTCTGGGCAACAACTTTTACTTTGTCCGGACACAGAAAAGATTTTGGGACCTCCATTCTATTCTATAACAGTTTTGTGGCACAGTCCTCCTGTGCAGTTGTCTTGTACCCCTTGCTCTACAACAAGAGTGTTCACAGCTCCTCTTGGAGCCCTTTTTTCACCCCCCCTCAAGGAACACATGAAGAACTACCCAATAACTCCCACTGGCAGTGGTCCCTCTCCTGGAACATTGCAGCAACATGTTATTTAACAACACAGCTTTCCCAGGAGTTCCTCTGATAGCCATAACCCCTAACAAGCTTTCCCTCAATAACAACTTGCTTTTGACCTCAGCACACCTGGAGACTTCACCCTTCTATTCCACCTCTGACCTACCCCCATATAATTGACACGTTGCAATTATCAGCAATTTGTAAGCTTTGTTTTCCTTAGCACCCAATTATGCAAATAACAGACCTGCAGTAGAACTGCTCCTATTGGGCTGCAAATTTGGGGCCAAGTGTTTCACGCCTGAGTGACTGTGGGAGCAGGAAATGAGAATTCAGGGAATACTTATCCCAGGCAATCTCTGTCGGGGTGGGAGAAGGATATTTAATACCTTTTTCATTAACTCTTATGAGCACCTACAGCCTGGATCCAGGCTGCTTCCAGGAACTAGGACTTCTGAAGATTTAACTGTCCTTTAGCCACTTTTCCTACCCTGGCTGCACTTCCAGCATTTCTCCAGGAACAAGGCAGGGCCAAGGTCTGAGGTCCATCTGCCAAATGCCAACGAAGAAAACACATTTTACAAAACCAAAGGGAATGAACTTGAGCCAAAGCAGGCCCACCAGGTGGAAGAAGCCCCAATTTCTTAACCTACAGCATTTTATCTGAGACGAAAACCACTGGAAAAAGGCCATTCTGGGCTGTTTCCCCACCTTTCTTCACCCACAGCAGCACTTGGTTCTATCTGAGGTGCCAAGTCCACCATCCCCCCGGCAGCAAACAAGTGCCTTCCCAGTCCTGTGACCTCATCTCCTTCCCTGGCAGAAGATTAAGGCACATTTTCAGATGCTCGGGGCTATTTTTAGCTGCCCTAGAGACTGGTGGAGAGGAAAGGAGCAGGGGGACTCTCTCCACCATGGAACAATCTCTGTGTCTAGAAAACCACTCACATTTAATGTCACTGCACAGAAGGACCCCGGGCAAAGCTGCATCAGCTGCATCACTCCCAGATGGCATTGCCCAAAACACTTCCCTCTGGGAAGGGGCTGGGAAAGGGCTGCAGGGACTCCTGTGGCTGGGAATGCACAGCCCCAGGATGAGGAACGGGGGCTTTATCTCCATGTGCTCCACCGAGTGTCCTGAAAACAGGAACAAAAGCAGCGGGATCAGAAAACAGATGCAAACACGGTGTGGAAATCTGTGCCTGCACCAAGCTCTGAGCAGGGTGGGAGGTTCCATGTGGTGCTGGGATCTGGTTTTCCACGGCAAGGTGCCTCCTGCAGGGACAGCTGAGGCACAGCTCCTCTGGAGACACAGCTCTGTCCCCCTGACACAGCCCTGAGCCCCGTCCCCCTCACCCCATTTCCACCAGCACAGGCAATTCCTCACCCTGTCCCACTGCAACAGTCCTGGGATAAAACACTCCTTAGAAATGGCCAATCCATGAGTGCACTATGCTACTGGGATAACAGGATAAGGGATATATTGAATATAGAAATGTTAAGTAATATATTGAATAGGGAATGGATATGCCTGTCTCCTTCTCTGAATGTCATTGTATGAACAACATATTGAAAAATAGGGTCTTAAACAGGGTAAATCTTTAAATCTGGTGTCATGTGAGAAGATGGACACAGGTACAGGAATGAGTTTTACAACCCCATCTAACTGCTGCTCCTCACCCAGTGATTTTGGTACCCTGTCATTCCCTCCCTCTTCTCCAGGAGCTCAGTAAGGAGTTGTATTTTCATCAAGTTCCAACTGAGGAGTCCTCGGGCAAGGAGGGGGAGGAAGACAATTAAAACAAAGCAAAAACCCCCAAATCCCAGAATACCAAACTAACACATTAAAGACATCACCCTTTATCCCCCTACAGAACAAAGCACCAGAATATTCAAACACCAAGCCAGAGAAGGGAATTGGAGGGAGCCCCTCCCAGGATCACCCTTGAGGATCTGCCTACTTTGCCAAGTTTGCTTCCAGCCCTGGCTGGCACCTTTCCACCCAGCAATATGCACATTTGACTCCATAATGGTTATTGCATGTCAGGCTCGTGGGCATTTGGCCCATGGAATGCTCTGTTTCCCAATCTATAAGTACATGAAATATAAGACCAAGTAAAATCTGAGACATTGTGGAAACTGAGGAGGGCTTGAACGAGCTCCTGGAATAAAACTCGAGCCCCTCCCCACCCAGAGCAGTATTTTTAGGAAGTCGATTGAGAAATGTTTTCCTTGCTCCATTTCCATGTTTACTGGGATACAACATTGTTACACTGGATTGCATCAGAAAACATGGAAACAGCTCCACAAATTGATCCGACCACAAGTTCTCTGAGGAATCTGCTCCTTGTCTCCAAGGAGTTTACTCAGCATAAACAATGGCAAATAAATACAAGGCAGCCCTGAGAGAGGGTTTCTCCAATAGGCTTCAGCAATATCAGAATATAGATATTTTAGAGAACTTCAGGCGGGTTTTATGATGGCATATTTCTCATGAGACATTGCATATGGCCAGTCAGAAAATTACAGGATATATTGGGCCTCAAAGTGAAATTTGCTGCATTTTAGGAAAAGATCATCTAAGCGAAATAATGATGGGACCAAAAGAAGGAGAACATGCACCATCCCTTCCCTGGGGCTTTGAGGGTCTCAGCCACTTCAGGAGATGGAACTGGACCATACTTCAGTATTTGCTAATGGTTCCTAAGCACATAAATCCTTCAGAGGCCTGAACTCAGATCTCCAGGTCAGACAGAACTCCGGGGAACCGATTGCCACGATAATGGGAAACACGGCAGCTTAAAACTGCTGAGTTTGAGAGGGGGATCTCTTCAATAACAGAGTTTAAAAACGTACCAGCATTGCCTGTCAGCCATCTGAGTCACCTCGGCGTGTAATCAATTAGAAACCAACTCAATTCACAGGAAAAGGGTTCTGCCTGAGCCAAAGGATAATTTTTGTCATACAGGTGAACTAATCTTTCCCAGCCAAGCATATTTTCTAACTCCTACCCTGCTCTCTCTGCTTATCTTGTCTTCCCAGTTCGTTTCAACTGATTAGTACAAAACCTGTCTGAAAATGGAATTTCCTTTCCAGAAAAAAATCATTTCTAAAATAGTGATGGAAATCATTCTGACAGGGACAAAAAAATGAACAATAAAATGGCAGCAACAAACCTGTTAGAAATGAATTTGTGTGGAGGGATTTCCAAGCCCTGTTAAGTTTGTTTGTTGGGGTTTTTTTGTTTGGTCAGTTTTTGTTTGAGTTTTTGTTGTTGTTTGAAAATGTAAATAAATATTCAATTTCAGGGTTTTGCCTTCAATAGAGAGCAGAACAATATCTTTGTCATTACATGTGACCAAATGTCTTCCTCATTGTGTCCCAGTAAACCTGAGAATTAAGGGGCTTAGTAACAGAAATTATTCCCTAATATAAGAGGAAATGTGGATGTATAAGAATATAAAAGGAGGTGGCTGCTCCATCCCTGGAAGTGTTCAAGGCCTGGTTGGATGGGGCTTGGAGCAACCTGGGCTAGTGGAAGGTGTCCCTGCCCATGGCATGATAATAAGCTTTAAGGTCCCTCCTAACCCAAATAATTCCACGATTCCATGATTCTGTGAAATCTGGCCCTCACTGGGAAGTCCACTAGACTTAAAAGTCCACAAAAAGAAGTGGTTCATTCAAAACTGGGATGGAGCAGACAGTGAAATTTGGTGTAAGAACTTCTGCTCGGTCCAGCTTTGGAACCAGGCCCCGAAATCCCCCCGTTCAGAAGCTCCTCATGGTCACATCAGGATCCTCCCTGGTTTCAGGCTGAGGGAACGGAGCCAGAGATCAAATGTTGGGGCCAAAGCTGCAGCAGTTCAGTCACAACACCACAACCAGAAGCCAAAAATCCTGTCCCCACCCTTCCCTGGAACCACCAGCCCACACTCCTCGAGGAGCTGCTCCCGGGCTGGAAGTGCTGACTGCTCCCAGGGCAGCCAAGCCATTCCCGGAGCTTCCCCCCGGGAATGATGCCTGAGCAGGCACAGAGCTTGGCAGCAGCCTGCAATTGTTCCTGGAGGCTGGCACAGGGGCAATTAGAGAATATAACACCCGGGGAAAAGGAGGCTGGTCCTCCTCCACCCTGTACGTGGCAGACGGGCTGTGGGGACACCCAGATTAACTTCTGCACCTGAATTAGAACAAAGTGTTTTGCTATTCCCTTTCTCTTTCCCTCTCCACCCCTTTCCCTGTCCTTATTTTAATCTACAAACCAGTAATGGGTCTGCAGGCCTCGTGCCAGGGTACAGCTCTCATTCACCTGGCAAATGCTGGGATCCTTCTCCTGGCTCCAACTAAAAACCAAGACTAAAAGGGGGAGCCAGGAGGTCATTTTTGAGCCAAGGCATCCACCCAGGGTGTCCAGACTTTATAGGAATTAAATTTATGGGAACTAAAGGCTTCCATCATTCTCTTGCTCTTCCTCTTGCTCCGGAAGATGTTTTTGTCACCCTTGATACCACAGTAAAAATGTTTTCAAAGGCTGAAATTGTGAATATTGACAGCATTAATTTCTTTTTGCTTAATAAATAAAATGGAAATTACTTGGAAAATACACTGAGGCCAAGTACATTTTAATGCATTAACAGTTTTTACTTCAGATCTAACAACTAAGTGGGAAGTGTTAAGAGGCACTTCAGAACAGGATCCCTGGGGCTCCCAAATACAGCAGCAACTCATCCATCAATTCATTCTTAATTGTCCTTCTCATAATAAACAAATTATATTTTAATTGTTCCCTCTGCAAGACTCAGTGAGGAACCTGGGAGTTGTTACTCCCATACCAGGTGCTTCTTCAAATCCAACATAAATCCACCAGCAAGGACTCACGGCAGCTCTTTGTGCGTTATGCTTTTAGTGCTGGCCTTTGTCAGCCTCCCTTTTCTCCCCAACTCAGCCCCCCAAACTATCCTTGCAGCACATTCCAGGGAATGCAGTTCCAAGCCCCAGGCTGTGGATGGGACCAGCTCTGGGTGTATCAAAGCTACTGTTGAGCAATCCCAGGCTTTAATCCCAGGTTTAATCCGGCACCTCGGCCCAGGGCAGATCTCTGGGCTTTTCTGAGATGCTGGAGACCAGAAAGTGAAGAGGAAGTTGAGTGTCCAAGACCTCAGGGCTGAGAAAACAATTGTCAGAGCAGATAAATATGGATGAAATCACAGCATTGCTGTCCTCCCTCCTCTCACAGACCTTTGCTTAATATTTGGAGTCATTCCTCATTCTGGAGGCAGTGACTTGCATTCTAGAGCTCATTTTTGTTACAGATCCACTCTTCCAGCAAGCTGAAAGCATCTCCTGCCCATTCCCCTTGTCCAAAGCTACATCCTCTGTCTTTATTCCCTCCACAAGAATTAACAGAACACCTTTCAGCAGTGAGATTTTCATCTGAACCACTCATGTGTGTGGTGTGCCCTTCATTCCAATGGACCATGATAACCTGAGGAAAACAGTCCCCCCTCCTTGTGGGGGTGAGGGGAGGTGGGAAGATATGGGGGGAGAGTGAGTGACTCACTGTGTGTCCAGACAGCCAGATCTGAGCAAAGAAGGTGTCAGACATCACCTAATAGTGGAAATTAGGAAACCCAGATAAGATAAGTGCAAAGGGACTTACTTGGGGAAGTTGCAACAGTCCAGAAGTCAAAAAATAAGATGAAATAAGGACCCAAAATTAAACAAAACAAAACATGGCAATGTTAAGCAAAGCAGCAAAACAAGGCAGAGCTACCAGATGATGCCCTGGAAATTCTGCCTTGCTCACTTAATGCTGCTCATGGAGCCTTTCCCAGTTCCTTTCCAGCCTGGCTCGGAGCAACAGTTCTTATCAACAGTTTATTTTACCCATTCTGTAAAGGAATTACAGAACAGGGGAAGAACATGTTGGCTATTTTGAGCATCCCCAAGCCACAGCTGTGAGTGTGGATTCCAGCTCTGCATTCCTCTTTTCCTCTATGTTGACTCCCCTGGTTTGTAGGAATGAAGCACAAGCAACACATGGACATCTGAATCACTTTAATTGAATTAATTTAACTTCCTCTCTCTTCATCACCTGTGATAATTCTGAATAGAAACAACAATCTGTTTGCTCCATGAAGAGTGTTTTGACAGAGAATATGAACATTTTTCAAAATTAAAGGTCGACTCCAGTGTCCACCAATGTTTCTTCTTCCAAGGACAAAATAAACCAGAGAGTGTGGGGGATAAAAGTGCAGGTAGATCCTGGGAAGTTGGGATTGCCATCTTCGAGGGTTTTCCACCACTTTTAGCAAAGAAAACTAAATCCTCTGCATTGTGCTTTTTGCCACCATTAAATCTAAGTTTTCCACTGGTGCAGAATTTAATACTGCATCACCAGAAGCAGAGTCATGGGGAAAATTGCATTTTCTTTACCTTTCAGATACAATAAATAGATAAAACTGTTAAAAATGAAAGTTATTCAAGTAACCAAAGGTTACAGTTCAATATAGCCAAGACAATGTACTCTGAGACTCAGATCTGGAAAAGAGATATCAGGAGAAATGTGTACCAGCCAAAGTTAATATTTGCACAAAAATGGTGAGTCAGATAAACTGGGATTTCCTCTCCCAGCCACTCATGGCTTATCCATGGCGTCTCAACTGAATTTGATACAATAACTTTCATCTGAGAGGGAAAAATGTTCAGCTCAGGTAAGGAAGACTTTATTTTGGGCCTGAATTCTCCCTCTGCAACCACTTCTGAAATGTGTAAGGAGTAATGCTGTCACCCAGGATTCCATCACATGCTATTGCCTGACTGTTTTCATGATGTACTTGATTCCTGATCCTCAGTTATCCTCCAGGAATGCAGTATAAATGGAGTATAAACCCAATACACCCGTTCCACCATTAAAGTCATCAATTTAAAGTTCCCAAATAAACCAGAAAACACCTCAGAAAAAAACCCCCTAACTCACTCCAAATTCCAAATATCTTCCTGTTCTAACAACACATGTTTAGTTCTAACCTATTTCAGTTAGAGGAGGGCACTTCAGAGCAATTTAAATTTCTTCCATGTTCAATTCTGCCAAGTAAGTCAAGAGCTTCTCAGTGTCACAAAGGTGGAACATTCAGAAGATCCATCTCACAATGTTATGGAAGCTCCCTGGAGGTGTTAAAAACGTTTAAGAACACGCCAGCAAACATCCAAGTGCAGGTTTAGTGTGGGAAGTCCAACTACAGCATCTACTTAGTTTCCTCCTGGCTCCAACCTTCTATAATTTTATTATCATTGACTGTGTTTCATTCAGTCCACCAGGAGTTCCTGAGCTTCCTGATGCAGTTCACAGGACGCTTCAAAACAAAAGGGCTTTTTACCCAGCCATACACATAGAAGGGAACGATAAACAAACAATCAACAATCAAATAAAATCCCTGCTGTAAGCAAGGACCGTGTTTCAAATCAAACCACACCAGCCCTGCTTCACCAGGGACGTCGGCGGGGAGACAAAAATAAGCTGAATCACTTTTTATTTTTATTTTTATTTTCTCCCCGATGGACGGGCAGACGCGCTCCGGGGGCTGAGCTGGTTTTCCTCTGAGAGGAAGCCAGGCCTTCCTGGGAAAGCGCTGGGCAGGGCTGAGCCCTGCCTGCCACCAGCTCGCAGTCAGCGGGGAGCCGTGCCAAGCAGTAGTACCGGCAGCTCCAGGAACAACAGCCGGGAGTAAGACGGGAGGAAGGACCACGCGACAACCCCCTCCACGGGCTGGAAAAACTGATGGGCAACCAGCAGGGAAAGGAACAGGCAGCGGCACCAGGGATGATTATTCCCTGTTTGTCTCCGCTGTGAGAAGGGGGAATGCAAGAACTGGGTTTTCCAGAGGATTATTCCTCCCTTGCTTTTTCATGCCTTGTGTGGAGGGTGACAGGGATCCAGCAATGCCTGATTGTTTTGGTCAGGATGCTCGACAGGGAATTACCTGCAGTGAACAGAGGGAATGAAAAAATCTGGCCTTGATAGTTCAGAGGCAACTTCTGAAATTTAAAGTCTAAACAAAAGCATCTTTAAAAATTAAAAGATTAAAGCCCTGCTGGGAGGTTTTTAGAGGAGAAAGCTTCGTTTCTCTGTCTCAGTCTGACTGCACACTACCTGCTCATTAATATTTTGGATTCTCCAGAGTAGGCACTATTTTCCAGAAGTACGGAGCATTTTAGTGCTCAGCTTGCTGCTCTTGGCACTGCATAAACACTGGGTCACATTTAAAAAAAGCATATTATGCATTTAATCATGTCGATATGGAAAGAGCAGGATTTATTAAAAGCACCTAGATAAATTCCAGGCCTTACTCCCAATAGCTTCCAGGGGTGACTCACAACCTGGTTTTATGAACTGTCTGGAAAAATCCCTTTGGGATTCAACTACATCTTTAAGTACATTTTATAAATGTGACCTGCTGTTCCTACACGGTCCTTAGAACAACGGGGTGATTCCCTTGGGGATTTTAGGAATGGCAGTAACGCACCTCATAATCCCGGGACACCCTTGCCTGTGGCACACTCAGTACCCAGCCATCCACCTTCCAATTCTTACTCATATATTTATTTCTGATGCTCTTTTTGTCTACGTTCTTGTAAAAACCCGCTGGGCTCTTATTATTTCATTAGCTGTCTAGACTGTGCTGCAGGTAAATAGGGGGGGACTTTAAAACGGGAATGAGCACACAGGAAAAAAAAATAAATAGAGGAAAACAGAAGGTGCTGGTCCTGATCTGAGCCTTCATGTAATAACGTAGTGATGTAAATGTAAATGCAGTAACTTATGGCTGTGTTTCTATACAACGCTCAGCCAGAAGGTCCCTGGAGATTTTCTGGTGTGTGAACTGCTAACATCACAGGATCACAGAATCCCAGAACTGACAGGGTTCTGTTCCCCGGGAGAAGGTGCTTTGAAGGGCTGGATAAGGACGGAGTTACTAAAATAAGTCCATAAAGCAAACCCCGAGCTTGGGGGCCGCTCCCGCCGCCGCCATTTTCCTGGGGGGCCAAACCGCGGCCGCTGATTGGCTGCGCCGTGGCGGACCAATGGGAGAGAGGCTCCCTGTTGCCACGGCAACGGCAGGGCCTGGTGCGGCCTGAGGCGCCCCGAGGCCTGCGCTGAGTTATAACGAATTATATCTGAATTATAACAGCTGTAAATGAATTATAACCGAATTATAGCCCCGTCCCGTCCACACCATTTAAATTTCTCCCCCTTTAGCAAATTCAGTAGTCTGCACACTGAAAAATCTAGAGGGACCTTCTGTGTAGAAACGCAGCGATGAATAACTGCGTGTGTGTGCGCGCATACCTAATTATATATACATATGTATATGCGTATGAATATGGCATAATTTTACTCCAGTGGGCCAATTTCGCTTTAATAAATAAAATGTTATGAAGGGAGGGTGGTCAGCTTGTTTGGAAGAACAACACTGACCGGCTGCGACTCAGCTTTCCCTGGCTTTTTCACAGCTAGGAGCTGCTTGATATTTTTGGCTCGGCTCTATTATTATAATTTTTTTTTCCCTTTTAAAAAATATGAGGCAGTAGGCTTCCTCCCAAGACACACTCAGGTGGGGCCGCTTCTAGCTGCTGACTTTCCCCTGGGGCACCTCATTTTGTTAAAAAAAAAGGGGGGGAAAAAAAGGACAAGTCTCCCATGACACACTCAATAAAGCTCAGATGACTCGGCTGTCCCCTGTCCTGTCCCTCCAAGGCTGTGCAGCCTCATTACACCTCCCTCAAAATGGTTTTAAAAGGCTGCAGATGGAAGAGCAGTGACATTTATCACTTGCAAATGAGGGCCCTGCGTCACCTCTGAAGGAGAGTTACATTCTGTAATCCTCATTCCAGGGTATTTTTCTACTGACTTTATACCCAGAGTCTCAGTGAAAACGAGCTCTGTGTGCTCGGTTTTATTGCTGCAGGGTTGGAGTGACTCCCTGAGGGTGGATACTGAGCCCCCAAAATCTCGGTGGGATTGTTTTAATTCACAAATGTCACCTGGAAAGAGCAGAATGGGACCACAGCTCTTCCATCTCTCCACAAGGAACTGTTTTCCTGGTGTTGGGCCTTTCTCATGCGAGAGTTTTGTTGTATTTGTTCCACTTAAAAATGTGCTGGGGCAGCCTGTCAGGTTTAAGTTTGATTTGAGTCAGACAAAATTTTGACACCGAAATTTTAGTAAAAATGATAAAACCATTTGAAATTAGTCCATCACTGGGGAGTGGGAGCAGTTTCTGCCACACCATGAGCTTTTCACTGAGAACTAGTGTCTACTGCATAATAAACCAGAATATATCAAGAACGTTTGGTCTACATTATGGAAAACATTATTATCCCTGTTCAATCATTCATTTCTATTTTATTTTTTCTTTTTTTATGGCATGAAGTTTTCAAACAGGTGGGAGTGAGAAATAAGGGAATAAGCACCACTGTAAGAGAATATATAACTCCAACCACTAATGGAGTGCTTGTGTGAATACAATCAGAATTGGGCAATTTGGCAAGAGTCACCAGGTATAAAAGGATAGAAGGCAAAATGTGAGATTTGCTGTATCCTTGTAGCTGGTTTGTTTGGAGCTGAAAGGGTCTTAATGGCTCAGGTGATTCTTCCTGCGACTGCTGTTTGCATTGAAAAGTCTCAAATCAAATTTACAAAGGAAGTAATTGTTTTGGCTCACTGGCTAGATCTGGAAACCAGGGAGAAAGATTCACACAGATTAAAATTTTTAGGCAGTTTTGAGTATTCTGGATCCACTTTTCCCCTTTTGACAGAAGCAGCGTAGCCTGAAAAGCTTCTTTCCCGAAGTACCTTCCAAACTGAGGTGCCTGACCACAGGCTGTGGGAGTCCCCCACCCCTTGAAGGGCTGCCCAAATCTTCATTCCCATTGTTCCCAGCACTTCAAAATGAAAATCCCTTGTCCTGCCATTGGGCTGAGAGGAGAGAGAGAATAGGAGAGCGGAGGAGAGAAAGCCCCAGCAGCTCCATTCATGGGGGGGATGTAGCCACTGCCAAGTGTCATTATGAAAATTCTTCCTTTTCATACGATATTAAACTCTCCTCTTGGCAGGTCCCCTGATGCAGTGAGTGTTTTTAGTGAAAATACACGAGGTACTGAATTCTTTAACCTCAGTTCATTTCTCATTATATTACTCTGTTAATAGTCCTGGGAAATACACAAAAAACCCAACGCTGTGTCTGTGCTGAGCAGGGAGCTCTGGATGTTTAGGGTGGCTCTTGGCAGTGAGTTTGATGGAGAAGAGGAAAAAACATTTTGCAGAGGAAAAAGGGTTCAGGAAGAGTTGGTTTTTCTGAATTTAATTAAGCATTGAAATCAAGGCCATTTGGAACTCATCTTCCTATGCAAGTACCTCTTTAAATGCCAGGGGTTTGAGGTTTGAATCTTTACTGAAGGAGTGATAATTATCAGCTCTGGGTTTGATTCAGTTGCTCCCCAAATTCAAGATTCTCTTCACTCTTTGCAGTCAGAAAGAGAAGGTTGGCATGGATTAAATGTGCAGTTTGCTCCCAAGAAGTTACTGCCCATTAGGTGGGACCACAATAAGTGAGGACGTTGGGGTTTCTGCTCTGTCACAAATATAAATTCAAGTGATGGGAAAGCAGACATGGAAGTGTAACAGAATTCCAATGCCCTCCAAATGGGAGTCAACAAATACACCTGCTTTTCCTTGTTGCAGGGGCTGGGAGCAGACTCACAGTCAGCTCTTGTGGCTGAAGTCACCGATGAAAACTCTGTAACTTAATAAATTTATTGCTTATGACCGTGAGCAAGAGACTGGACAGTGATTTATGGTGTTGGGGCTATAAATTTTGTTCCTATCTCCTGGCCTGGGTGTATTTCATCTAGAAATATTTGATTAATAAAGAATGATTTTGTTCAAAAAGCCAGTTGATCATAAGTTTCACTCCATCAGCCAAACAAGTAGAAAAATCACACAAAAGTCATGTTTAATGTTGTATTGGTTGCAGGGGAACAGCCTGCAGGAACTTTTGACCAGAAACTCTTAGTCCATCGTTTCAATTGACGAATAACAATCGAAATATAATTTCAGCCAATTCCCAGAAAGGCAGAGAATGCAATTTTATTTATTCACTAATATGGCAGACATTGTGTGCCCTGTTGTCAACCAGCTGTGCCCTTGGGGGCCGGATGCCTCTGGTCATGTAGAATGTGATGGATTATGACCAGAGGAGCTGATTTGCAGTCCAGTGGTGGCACACACAGACCCAAGGGAGAACGAAGCCTCTGTTGAGTGGCCTGCAAAGCTCATATTGTGAATGCATCAGACGGCTGAAGGTTGAGGAGTTGCCTCTTGCACAGGAGTGCGAAGTGAGGGAAAGAGGTAAAATGGTTTGCTCAGGGTGAGGCAAAAGTCTGTGGCACAGGTGGAAAATGACCCTGATGTTGTTTGCCCAGTTCCTGTGTCTTCATTCCTCCTCTGTCTTCTCAACCCACCACTGAATTTGCAGGTTGTTGTCAGATTCTCTCAGCCAGCTGTGTCCTCGCCCTGCGAGGCTTCAGCATTCCCGGCCATCGGGGTCAGGAAGCTGTGCTCACACACAGCTGCTGAGGGACTTGTTATCTGGATCCTGTCTCCAACAGAATTAGGGATCCTTGAGCATCTGCCCCGATTTCTGCTCCCACTTCCTCTCACAAATAGTCGATTTGTGCCAATACAAACTAAACAGATGTTTAAATGCTCACTCATTTTTTTTCCCATTTCACCCCCCTCATTTTGTCTTTAGTTTAGACCATGATGGCTTTAGGCTGGAGTTTTTAAGACCATTCATGGCTCCACTCACAGCACCTCAAGGCAACCTCTATTTGTGCATATCTCCAGAAGAAGTAGAAAAAAAGTTCCATTTTCCAAAAATTCCTCCCACTTCCTCTTCCCTGCGTGTGCCTCTAACCACTGCTGTATGTGCAGTTAATTGAAATGGTGTTTGTTTTATCTTGAATAACCTTGTAATTGATTGAGGTGGTGGACAGCAAGACTCCAGAGTCATTTACATACCTGTGCATGGAGCAGTAATTTCTAGGAGCCTTTCCACTGCTTTTTTTTCCCCCTGCAGAACTATACTCCCCTGTATGTGCGTGTTTGCATATATCTATAGATATTCACATTCATATAGATCTCCCCACAGTCCATTCACTCTGGCTGGGACTGTCCATTTGCTGCTCCTTGGGATCTTATGTTACCTGGGCTGGTGAGACTCCTGGCACTCTTCCCTGCAGAAGAAAAACAGCCTGATTTGGGGAGTGCTCGCTCCGCACAAGGCCCCGATTGTGTGCGAGGGCCGAAAGGGTAACAAATGCAGTTTAATTATGTTGGATGCTTGGTGGCTGCTTTTGCAAATCTTTTATTTGTTTTGAGAAGTGCCCCAGCAGCAGCACTAAATTTTGTGTGCATTCGGGGAGCCTCACAGGCCGCCGGTGCTGGGGGAGGGAGGGAGGACGGGCTAATTAACTGGGCTGCTGTCAAGCTAATAAACTAATGGAGAGCTTAAACAAATAAAAAAATAAAGGAAGTAGACATGATGGGGAAAAATAAAGTGACTAGACATGAAGTCTTACGACATGCATTTCCACCTTCCATGAAAAGGTGGCCTTGGGCACCCAGAATTTTGCGGATGGAGTTTTATGTCTCCTAATCCGAGTGCCCCTTTTAGGAGGCAAAGGTTTAGTGGATCTATCCAGGAATGAGTAACGAGAGAGGAGCTTTTCCCATCCTGCCCAGAAACCAATTCCAGCTCATCAGAGTTGTTCATTTTGGAAAAGAGTCAGATTCACATTCGCGGGACAGAGGGGAGTGGAAAGCAATCAATGTTTAAATCTCCTCTTTGCCAGGCCGAGATGTTACATAAGGTTGAGGAAAATGTTTTATTATCCCAGCTAAGCCTGAAGTGTCAGATACTGACAGCATTTCAGAGACAGGATACTGGCCTTGATGGCCCAGTGTTCTGACTCAGCCTGACAGATTTGCTATTCCGCCCTCTCAGATTATTAGTTGTTCTTTTTGGGTCCTTGAGGCATGAGGTGACTTTAAACTGAAAAGGTTAAAGCAGCACACGCGTTACTTTGGGACTGGACTGAAAGAACTCTCCCAGTTCTGCTGGTCATGGAGCACCAGACAAATATAAACCTTCTCTCCTCTGATTTTTGCAAGTCTCCAGCTGCCATGATCTCATCACGAGCTGGTACACGCTGTGTTGGGGGAGTACCTGTGGTCAAGCTGGTTGGGTTTTTGTCATCCAGATCCTTCTTTGCACGTCTCAGATTCCACAGTGTTCTTCCATGGGACTTTGGGGGACCATATTCCTGTGTTTTCCTGAAGTTTTCAACCCTTCTATCACTTCACTGGGTGGTGGCTCTTCTACCTGCCTTTTCCAAGGCTTATCTCAGCTTCAGAGTTTGCATAAGAACCCTCAGGGCTTTCAAATGTCTCTGAACACTCAATTCTCTGACCCAGTGGTTAACAAAACACACGGTGCTCCTTGTTCTTCCTGGGGAAAATATTTACAACCCAATATCAGTGTTACTTGGCCACCTTCTCCCATCAAACCCCGAGAAGTCCGTGCTGAATAAGTCAAGGGAGCCATTGCCAGATCAGAACCTGGAAAACATCTTTTCAAACACTAAAGAGAAGAAACTTTGCATTTGGAGGTCTACAGAAGATGGTGGGTGGTCTCAGCAGTGTGGGACATGTATGGCTGGGATGACATGAAGTGATGCCTCAGCCCTGGAGCTGGGCCAGGCTGGGTTTGGAGCAGCAGCTGGTATTCCAGAGCTCCTGGCAGGAGCATCTGAACTGTCCCCTGGTTTCCCTTCCATTTTCAGGATGAAATGTCAGCCCAGAGGCTGGTGAGATTTGATGGTGCCTCCCGAGTGTGACAGCAAGTCGAAGGAGCAGAAAGATTTTGTGGTCTCAGAACAAAACAATCAAACCACATTTGAAGTACTTATTTGCTTTTTGGACATCTCTGCACAGACCAGTAATTTCCTTTAAACTTGGAAAGGTTTGAAGGCCAGTGAGGTTGTTGGTTACATTCTCACAGCCCTCCTCACACTCCCTCCATGGTGTTGCAGACAGATTTTGCAGCACTACAGTCTGCCCCAAATTACATCCCCTGCAACTTCCCTGCATCCCAGGATTTCCTTCAGCAGAATGTGGTTCCTGCTGTTCTGGTGAGGTCTCAATCAGGAGGCTGCAGTCACACAGAGCTGCTCAAAAATTTGGAAGGAAAGAGAGAAATCAATACCAGCATTTTCCAGGAAGAAGGTTGATTTTGTGTGTTTATTGTCATTCCTGAAGTACTTTGGGCAATTTTTTGATTAGTAACTCTGAATTCATTATTTTGGCTCTGGGAGCAGATCTCAGCTGCCCTTAGTTCCTGCTGTGCCATGGGACACTGGAACACCCCACGGGGTGGGAATTTAAAGGGAAATTTAAAGGGAATTTAAAAACTCATTTTAATCAGGAAATTTGAGATTTGGAATTAGGGATTATTGCTGGACGGGGCTGATGGAAAGACTTGGATCATTAGGAGTGTCTGCAGGAAGAATTGTTCATTATGAATATTGTATGTCATTAACAAGTCCTCCCAAATCCAGGCTCGGTTTCCACATTGCTTGAAAACTCTTTATTTCAAATATTCATCAGTTGTATATGGTGGTTATGGATTTGGACCTGAGATCAGAGGAGAAGACACAGTTAAGAAGTAAAATAATGGACAATGAATTAAAAATGCACTTCCATAATGTACTGATCTGACACAGCCACCACACTGAAGGTCCCTGGGCAGTAACTTGGTGCTTTTATCAGAAGTTTTAGAACACCCAGGATATTTATTAACTCTATTTTCTAGTACAACCTACCCCTGTGCCATGAATTGATTGCAGTTATAGCAAGAAGAGGTTCACAAGGTACTTTTGGTGAAGTATTGCCTTGTTGTGCTTCTCACTTTTTCTTTGATGCCTTATGGTACAGATTGATTTATCCTGGGCTTATGTTATACATCACCTTTCTATTTTCCTGTTTTTTTTTTTCTGGATAAGGGGTAAGTCAAGGAAGGGAGAGACTGAGAAAGGCCGGATTTGAAGAGCAGCTTTTAAGCTGGAGTGAATTTGAGGAGGTGGTTTCTGTATTTGAGTGTGCAACCAACTGCAAGAGATTTCAGCCTGCTAGAACAAAATACTTAAATGCCAATAAAAATGAAAACCAAAAGTTCCAGGTTTGTTTCCACTCAATATTTTTTTTTTTTCAGAAGACAAATAATATTTTGAAGTGCATATCTCAGCTCTCTTAAAAGAGAGGTCTTTCAGTGGATAGACCCTACTCTGAGGCACTCCCAGACACAACATTATCTACACGACAGATTCAGAGCAGAAGTTGTTAAAAAATACATTCAGAGTTTATTCTTTTCTAATTTATTTAAACATGTGAACAAATGAATCGAGCACAGATCCGGGGACGGGGTTTCCAGCCCGAAAATAAAAAGATCAGCGTTTGGAATTGCAGTTAACCAGAGATAAAACTCCAATTTGTAACACTTCATTTAGCAAGAGTATGAACCCCCCGGGAGCCCATGGGAGACCTTCAGTGAACAAAACTCCTCAGTGTGGAGCAGGTAAAAAATCCATCTCCTTGAGCTGTGCCCCGGGTGTTACAGTGGTGTGAAGGTGACCAGCCCAGCTCCAGCCCGTTGGTTTAACTTGCTCGGAATTAATCGCAGCGCTCTGGGATTAATAATTACTTAATCAAATAATCGCTTCGTGACTCCAACACTATCTTTTTTTTTTTTTTCTTTTCCCCCCCTTTCCAGCAGGCTGGAAATAAGAGCCGTGAATATGTAAATTGGAACTGATTAGAGGATTAGGTTTCGCTCTCTTTTTTTTTTTTTTATTATTTGGAATAAAAACAGGCTGCAGATCCCTCTCAGCCAAGCCGTGGCTCTGAATTACAACACCAGCGCCTGTCGGCTGTGATAATTTCACTTCATTAACTTCCAGATATAAATAGGGAAAGTTTCTTATTTTTTTTCCATGCACCACCTTTAATAAGCAAGGCCTGAAAACACAGGGGTTATTGATCCCCGCAGCCATCGGGCCCTCGCAGTCTGGGGGAACAGGGCAAGAAGACCAAACACCTTCTACCTGTTCCTCGTGCAGCCAGGGACAATCCATCTCTGTTGGACCCATTGGAAAGCTTTGGCAGGAACTGCCAAAAAAAAGCCTCCAAGAAGTGGAAGTGTCGCTGCCCCATTCATGGCAGTGCAAACCCAGATTATCTGATGGGCCATGGCAGAGAAATGTCAGCAGGAATCAGGTGGGATTTCAAGGTGAGGTGTCTGATGCTCAGCACCTTGGCAAATCCCTCACTGGCAGTGCTAAACATCCTTCATGTCCACTGATCCCCGGGGAAAACCTGGGCCAATCATCCCTGAAAATCTTCCTGTCGTGCACAAAGATCATGATTTTAAAAAAGCCCTGCCCAAGGGTCAGAATGGGGGCCCCAGCAGGATTTTTAACCGTGGCATCCTGTCATATCTAAGAGGGTTTGCAGTTTAGATCATTATCCATTGCTCTCTGGAAATCCAGCTGTGAGATCCCTGCTCTGGTGTAGAGAATTCACAACCTCCTCAGGAAAGTGGAGCATTCCTTTATCTCATGACTTACAGATTGATACCAGCACACAGAAAGCTAAAATTGAAGCTCAGGAAAGGTTTCTGAGGCAGGACAGAACCATTATTTTCCCCGAATTTAAGGATTATGTTATTTCTTTTTGTAAATTTGGGAATGGCTAATAGGTAAGGGCACAGAATAAAAAGAAGTTCCTATCTTGCACTAAAAATAAAGCTCCCCTTGTCATAAATAAAAAAGAAGTTTGAAGCTGGGGGTTTGCTGGTGCTAGAAGCAACTCCTAAGGATAAATGTTCTCAGACCTGTTTACATGGTGAGTGAAAATTAATTGAGAGGGTTTTATCTTTATCCCAATTAAATGTCACACCTTCCACTGGACCAGGTTGCTCCAAGCCCTGTCCAACCTGGCCTTGGACACTTCCAGGGATGGGGAGTCCACAAACACTTGGCTGGGGGTTCCCATTATGTAAATTCAAGCCTGAGAGCTTTAAGGATTTCTTTACTAACGTCCCACCCACGTGGGGCTCGTTGGGTGTTACTGACTGCTCGAGTGCTGTGAAAGACTTAGGAGGGCTTGAAACTCAGGAGCAGAGACTTGGGCACTGCAGCTAATTCTTATAAGCACCTTGTGGGCTGTGTGTGTTTCCCAGACGTTTTCTGAAGAACTTGGATGGTGATTTCCTGGAAAAAAAAAAAAAATCCAACAAGAAAAAGCAAAAACATTTCTGTGGAACTGCAACACTGCTCAGAGAAACCTTGATGCTTTTAACAGCATTCCCAGGTACTTCCAGGCAAGGTGTGCTTGGAATTGAAGTCTAGGAATTAGAGAACACAACCTTCATTTATTCAGGAGCAACTGGAAAACCTGAATGCGTTTCCATGGAGATGGGGTTATTTCCTTTCCCACAATTCAAATCTTTTCCACAGGTCCTGTTTCATTCTGATCACCCTCATGTTTTGTTGAGGAGAATTTTTTTGGATTTTGATCTCGAGAGTTGGCCAAGCTCCAGGGAGAACAATGAAAAAGCCATAAATCACTTTAATAGATATAACAAGAAGAAAAAAAAAGAGAAGGCAGAGAAATGGAGGGACTGAAATACAGCAGTCCCAGCACATCCATCAAACACAGAATACTCTTCTTGAGGTACAGGAGGACTCACCAATTAAATAAAGTGCAGAACTGCGCTCGTGTTATAAGGGCTCTGATGCCCAAGATACCATTCAGATTTAAGTATAAAAACCATGTTTTGATATTTTCCCCAAATTATGGTACTGGGGATGTTCTCTGTGCCTTAGCTACTATCACATAATATTTGTAGATTCAGAGAATGGGTTGGGTTGGAAGGGACCTTAAAGCTCATCTCATTCCACCCCTGCCATGGGCAGGGACACCTCCCACTGTCCCATGTTGCTCCAACCTGGCCTTGGACACTTCCAGGGATCCAGGGGCAGCCACAGCTTCTCTGGGCAACCTGTGCCAGGGCCTCCCCCCCCTCCCAGGGAAGAATTTCCTCCTACATTAAGCTCAGAGTTCCCCCATGTAGCTCAAGGCTGTGTGGATGTGGGACTCATCCCAGCTGCCTTCAGCCATGCAGACTGTGGATGGACCATCCAGCAGTGCCCAGGGAAAGAGAGATTTCTAGGGAATGACTCAGCCCCATCTGAGCCACTGTCTTCAGAACAGGGGACAAAGATCACTGAGTCACAGCATGGTCTGGGTTGGAAGAGACAATAAAGATCATCCAGTCCAACCATGTTCTCCAGGATGGAAAACTTACTTAGGTACTGAGTGAAACCTGGGAATAAAACAACGTCTTGAGCTGGGTACAGGTAGAAAATCCCCGAGGGTTTGGTCTCCTGAAGTCAAGCAGCCAAGAGAGCCCCAGTGATCCCCTCTCAGCCTCCCTCACCCAGTGAGTGCTGTGTTACCTGTGCCTGGCTGGGCAGTGTGGGTGGCTCACGTTAAGGATTGTGTGTTATTCACACCCAGTCTGCAAAGCTGGGGCAGCTCTGGCTGCTTTGACCACTTGCAGCTTCCAGTGATGTCAGGAGAGTTCTGTAGCAGGTGCCTCCAAAGACAGCTTGGTTATTATATTGTATTCTATTCCTTCCATGCCCCTTTCAGCAAAGCTGAAATGGGTTTGTAATAATTTTTAGCAATGTACAAGGGACCAGAAATTACAGAGTTTTAGTGGAGAATATTTTTATTGAAGACTTCTTTTTTTTTCATCTCTGCTCTAAGAGCACAGTATACACAACCTTTCTCCTCCAAAGCTGATAAATGGTTTAGCCATTATTTAAACTTTGGGAAAAGGCAGCTACAGAAATAACATTTTAATGTATTCCAGATTAGACTTCATGCTATATTTGTAATAAAGACTTGTTTCCAGCACTGGTTGGCAGATCACTCCCAGGGACAATTATCCAAATAGCTATTAGGATACGATTGCTCTCATTTCCAGGCAATGCAGGGTTGCCAGGACTCAGCTTGGCTGGAGCTTGGATTTTGGTTTGACTTTTGGAGAAAACCACAAGAATTTGTCAGCCCTCTTGGCCGTAAGGGAGTCTCCTTGCCTTGGGGCTATTCTTTTTCCTCTGCAAGTGGGGAAGGCAAAACATGCCCTTGTTTGGTTTGGGTTCCTCTTTGTTTCGTTGTCTCTCACCTGAGTGGCATCAGGAGGAGAAGGCTCAGGTGGGACTCAGGTGTGAGAGACCTCTCCCATCATCCAGAGAGAAGAGGAGGCTCAGTTTGGGAAGAGATTCCAGAGGGGGAGGACTGAAAAGAAAACCAAAGGTCACGAATTTCTTTTACTGGGGGGAAGGGAGCCTGAGGGAGGGAGTACTTAATGCCAAGCTAAATCAGTGTTAGTTGGGAGTGGAGACTCCTTCTCTTTATGCATTATGCTAATGTGTCACTTGGCAGGTCTGAATCACCCTGGCTGCCTCAGTCAGGAGCCTGAGTCGAAGAACACCAACTCCCTGAGAAGGGAAAAGGTCTCCTTGTGCCAGGGAACATGTTCTGTGGTGAGATGATGTAATTGTTTAAGTCACAGAGGCAGTGGGCAGGAAGCTTTTTCATATTGAAAGATAAGTAGGCCCACAATGGTCCATGAATCTTCAAGTAATTCCAGCCATTCCCTTTTCTAGACCTTAGAACAGAAACAGGTTCATTCTTTATGGCCAGTCTGGCCATGGGTGCTGCTCAGAGCAGCAGGAAGAGGCTGAGGACTGCTGTGTCTCTCTGTCCCAGGTCTTACAAAGCTCTTTTCAAGACTTTACATTAGTTACTTCAGTGATGTAAAATGGAGATAATAAATCTGGAACCAAACCAGTAGGTTTAGATGAGATATTGGGGAGAAATTCCTGGCTGGGATGGTGGGGAGGCCCTGGCCCAGGTTGCCCAGAGAAGCTGTGGTTGCCCCTGGATCCCTGGAAGTGTCCAAGGCCAGGTTGGACAGGGCTTGGAGCAACCTGGGCTAGTGGAAGGTGTCCCTGCCCATGGCAGGGGGTGGAATGGGGTGATTTTTAAGGTTTCTCACAGCTCAAGTCATTCCATGGTTCTATGATGAGTATTGCATTGCTGAAATGAAATTAGGAAGGGTGATGTGCTCCTTGTGACAACAGGGGACCTGATGAAGGATCCAAAGCTCCTTTGCTCTTCTATATTTCCAGCATCAGATAAAAGGCTTTGGATAAACACATCCCATTTCAGACATGTCCAGCATTTCTTAAAAATCCCTTTCTAAACTCTTTGTTTCTCAAGAAGAGGAGAAGGTTAAGGACTAAACATACTTTTTTCTCACTTGCTTGTCACGAATAACAACTGCATTATATATACAACATATATACACACACTATATATATATATATATATATGTATATGTATACAATATGCTCTATTGTAGCTGCACAATGAACCACTGCCTCAGCCACAGGAGCTGATAAACACCCTGGCAGTCAGGCTGGTCGAAATGAAAACATTTAAAGGACATTTAAGAATATCACAGGCCCTTTTTACAAACTAATCTCAAGATCTCTGCTCTCCACTCGGGTCCCCCCATGAAGATTTTCCGTGGGGTGAGTGCAGCAAACCTTGAATGCACAGCAACCCTTCCTTGCTGGCTCTGCTCCAAAACAATGACTGCACCAGAGGGGCCGAGGCATATCCTACCAATGGAGCAGAAAATTGCTTCAAGGCTAAAGCAGTAACACCTTGGCAGAGCCTGTAATTAGCAATAAAGCAGCACCCATGGCCAATGGGGCCATTGTGCCCCATATTCCATTTTGCTCCTTGGTGTGGAGGGGAAACGTGTGTGTGAGTGAGAATGAGAGCACAGAGGTAAATCCCCATCCTGGAGGCTCATGATGAATGTGCTGCAGTTGGCACGGAGTGGAACACGTGCCAAGATGGGGCCCTCTTGTTCCTTCCAGTCCCGTCCCCCCCCACCTACCTTCTCCCAAACACCACATTATATTTTTAGCATTTTTATTTTCTTGGAAAAATATATAAACTGCAGCTATAAAATGTGTTTAAACAAATGAAATGGAGCTAGCAGGTGTACAAAAACGGCCCAAAATGCTTCCCAGAGCTGCAGTTAAAAAATAAAAAAAAAAGTAAACTTAAATAGTTCCATAGTGGAAAAAAATAATCTCCAGGTAGAGTATATAAATGTAATTTTTTTGCACTGTACACTCAGTTTCATTTTTGACTCCTAAAACTTGCTTAGACTCATGCTGGGTTTGGATCTTCATTTCTCACCCAGATTAAAGGGGTTAAGAAATGATAGATTGTTGTAAATTTAAAGATCCCAGAATCCCAGGGTGGTTTGGGTGGGAAGGGACCTTAAAGCTCATCTCATTCCACCTCCTGCCATGGGCAGGGACACCTCCCACTGTCCCAGGTTGCTCCAAGCCCCGTCCAACCCAGCCTTGGACACTTCCAGGGATCCAGGGGCAGCCCCAGCTTCTCCCAGCACATCCCATGGGAAGCTGATCTGCAAAGCTGGGACTTTTTTCTGTTGTTTACTATTTTTATCATCTCCACGTTGAACCTGGAGAAGACTTTGGTTCACTTTGACAATTATTTCTATTAATTTTTAGTAGAACAGGGTTGCATTTCCCAGCTCAATCCAAACTGAAGGACTGCTGGCAGTGCCCAGAAAAATATTAGTAGGTATAGAGAGATTTGTATATGTGTGTGTGTATAGAGAAGATGTCAGTCCAAAATAATTTATAATCAAAATACACCATTTGCCAAGAGACAGGAGGCTGTGCAAAGAAAGAAAATAATTCATTCTAAGTGGAGCTGGAAATAGGGTTTTGTATTGTGCTTGTGCTGCCTGGTTTGGGGGAAATCCAATAGGAGAGGGACTGTCTGGGAGGTTAAAATTCGATGGATTCTGATTTCTCTTTGCCCCCTGAAGGCTCAGAGAGGTCAATACCTTGAATTTTGGGCAAGGACCATCACCAGCTCTTTGTAACAATTGCTGAGCAATTTTAGCAGAGGGTGGAGTTGGGCTTTCATTTGACATGAAAAGTGATGTTTTTTACACCTGGCCCTGAACATTTTTCTCTATGTACTGAAATTTTGGTAAACTTTTGGTTCTCTACCAGTCCTGCAGCCAACTTTCTTTCCAGCAATCAAGAACAGCAAAATACATTATTTTTAAATTAAACAAACCCTGACTTTTTTTCCATGAGAAATTACTGAGAGTGCAGGAAAATGTATCACGTTCAGATTTCCAATCTTTCAGAAACAGTTTGGTTCTCTGAGTAGAATTTTTAATGCATAAATTTCATGCAAGATCAAAATTTATTAAACCCTATTTTCCCATCTCTGCTCATTTGCTTTAGCCTAAGATTTCCTCTTTAGCTCTGATGGAAATGTTATAACAATTATTTTTACTGGAATACAGTTCACAAATATGAAATGATTTTTAAAACAGAGTTATGATTTGTATTGTCTTGACTAAGTAAAACTAATTATTGTGAAGTATATTCTGGATTAATCTCACTCTGAGATGTTTGATTCAGATCTTCAATGCTGATGACTTTATTGAACACCCAGAGTTCCTCTGGTTTGTTAATTGGGGTGTGACTCTCCAGCCCCACTCAGTGTCCTGATGAGAGTATTAATCCTCAATGCTGACAAATCCATACAGATGGATTATTCCCAATTTTCTTTTAACGGGTCATTTTCCTCTGGATGGACAATTCATTCCATCACTGCCCCACAGAACTGCAGACCTGCTTGAAATCTCTCTCTGCTGGATGGCTGTGAGTGTGAGAGGAGTGGTGTGGGTTGCTGGGGACTCGTTTGGAACCTGAGGAGGAAAAGAACTGGGAAAATGGAAGGGATGGTTCCCTTGTTTGAGATACAGGGCTCCTGGCTGCAGAAGGAGGCAAAGACAAGTTAAATTAAAACATTTCTGAAGGGCTGTTGAAAAAGGTTTGGCGAGGTCTCCTCATCTCGTGTAACATCCCCATTATTCCAAGCTTTTTTTGGTATCCTCATCTCTGACCAGAATTACAACCCTAATGACCAGCAATTACTTCTTAAAGCCTGAAATCAATCCAGTGCTGTTCTAACAGCAGTGGACTCAGGGAAAAGCTATTTTAAACCCGAGATCCACGAGTGCTGTGAAGTTTATAATGGTTTGCAGGGAGGCTGCTCAGAGGACTCTGTGTTTGAGCCTGTCCCTGTGCACAGACAAGTGAATTCTTTTCAAACAAACAGGGTGGAAATTCTTGGCTTCTCCAGGAACCGGCCTTATTTCCAGCGGATCGTGGTTTGGATTCCCATCCTGCCCCTGGCATTCCAGTTTTCCCCCTGCTTGCCACAGCTAGATTCTGTTTGCTGTTTCTGGACCGAAGTGCTGAACAAGATCCTGGTGCCTCAGGTAGGCGATGTTTTACCGTGCAGGAAGAAATCCCTGTCTGAAGGCAGGGAATGGAACCTCCTGGTTAACAACTGGCAGCCCTACAGGAAAGGAACTGAGCTGCCTTCAGTAGGTAACTTATTAATGGCTGGTGTTTAATTTCTTAGAGGTAAAACCTAAGAATCTGGTGGTCCTCACATTAGTGCTCGAACTCCAGCAAAGCCTGGGTAGAAAGGCAGTGCTGTTTCCTTCCAGCCACCATTAAGGGCCTGGCAGATCTGCCAGAAAAGGGAAAATTAACCTTCTGTGGAAATCCAGCAAAAGGCCTTTTCCCCTTTAAATCATGAAAGGAGAACTTAATGATGCATCAGCCTGCAGAGTGTGCTCAGCCAGAGGCAGGTTTGGGGATGTCTGACTGGGTGCTGAAGCTCCAGATTTCCTCCTTAGGACCTTCCAGATTTATTGGAGGTGGAATAACTGCACTGCCCTCTGATTTCTGAACTGGTAAAGATCAGAGGCTGTTGGGATCATGAATAATATGTTGCTGAACTTTATTGTGCTCAACATGAGCCAATTCCTTTGTGCTGGGAGGAAAAACAGCATCGAGGAGAGAAGGAAGAGTCAGAGACAACTGGAGTTTGGCTGACAAAAAGCTCAGTGAGGCATAAATGAAAGGGCTGTGATTATGCTCAAAATGATAGTGACCAAAAAAAGGAGAAGTCCTGTCTTTTCTAAGACCCTTTTAAATGCAAAGGCTCATCCTGAGCCAACAGATGCATGGTACAGAATTTTCATTGGCTGGAGACCAAATTAGGGACAATGCTCTACATGAAACTTGCTCATTTGACCAATGTTATGCTTCATTTTCATCAGTGCTGTCCATGGAATATTAGATATTCTGGCAGTTATTTAATAAGGCAAATGCACACAAGGAGCCCTTTAAGGTAAAAAGTAAAATAATCTCTATTTTCTCTTCAGGAGGTTTTGGCAAATGGGAAAAGATGGAGAAGAGGGAATAGAAAGTGTATGTGAAACAAAAGTTTTAACAGTCTGTCTAACCAATTGGTATAATTAAGTTTTACTTCAGCCCTCAGGAAACCCCAGGGAAGTTTGTGGCATCCCAGTTCATGTGCATATTAAGTAGAGGATCAGGTAACCTTCATGCAGTGTTGGAAAGGGCTGTTTTTGAAGAGTTATGGTCCCCATTTAGAGCTGTGTCAGTCTGAGGTAGCTCTGGGCTGCAGCAGTGTTAGCCCAGAACTATATTGGGCTGCACAGAGTTGGGTTTGGATTCACCAAAGTTCTCCAAATGAGAAGTGGAGGCCATGGAAATGAAGGGAAGAACATGAGCTAATCCAAATGGATGGAATCTCTGGCCAGACACCCCTGGGAATCAGTTACAGTGGGACAGCACCAGGGATCCATGAGGGGTGTGTAGGATGTGCTGTGAGAAGCTGAACAATGTTCTCCTGTTGTCCCACACAAAACCAGTTCCCATCTCCCTCCCTTCTCACTGGTGCTGAGATGTAGAAGATCTTCCAGTACTGTTGGTGAAAACCCTTGAGGTGGTGTCAGAGATGCTGGAATTTGGTCCCAGTTTATTCCCTTGAGCCACACTTCCATGTCATAGAAGCGTGGAATGCTTTGGTTTGGAAGTGGACCTTGAAGGTCATGTAGTTCCAACCCCCCTGCCATGGGCAGGATTTCCATCCCAAGGGGATGTGGAGGCACAAGGAGGGCACAGCACCTCCAGGATTCCCTCGGGGGGGAGCTGAGTGGGATCTGCCACAGGCCTGTCCCTGCACAGGCTGCCTTGGGACCCTGGCACAGCCGTGCTGGAAGAAACCAGTGCCATAAGGAGTAATCCCTTGTGATTGCCATGAATGGTGTCTCCCAGTGAAAAAGTGGTAATGGGAGTAACCTCTTCAACAAGGGCAACATTGTCCACTCAGCGGGTTGGTTGGCAAAGCAGCAGTTTTAGTTTCTTCCAAACATGCTTATCTGCCCAATACACCCAGATCTGCTCACCCTCAATAGGCTCAAATCCTCAAGTTTCTTACAGCCCAGGAGCCAGTCTCATATCTGCACCCAGCCCTTCTTTACTGCTTAAAACTCTCAGTTTACACTGACATTATTTCTTCCATTCAACACGTGGGTAAATCCTCAGCTGCTGAAATCAGGCCTGTTCCTCTGGAGAGAATTCTCATGGCAAGTCGCTCCAAATAAAAACTTGTGTTCTCATTCTAACTGGAGAGGAAAGCATGGGAGGACTCTGTGTACAAACTGATGCATTATAATTTTAGTAGGGTCCCTGAGAAGATCCCAGTTGTGTGATCCCAGTCACCCCAATCTCCTTGTGTACCAGGGAAATAAGGAGTGAGGAGGAAAGGAGACTGCAACTCATTTTAACGTGTAAACCACTAATGAGATTCAAAGTCCCAGATTCCACCCCTTACCCCCTTTTCCCTTCTTTAGCCCTCAATCCTCCAAAAGTCCCAAATATGATCCAGCACTTTAGGAGACAAACATTCCTCTGGTGTTTCAGGAGTGCTGAGGTGGGAGATATAGATTTACCAAGGCCTTACAGCCAGGGGGTTTTTTTAGCCCCCCAAACAATGCTGGTATAGAACATGTCCTCACAAAATATTCAACCCTTGCACATTTCCATTTTGGGCTTGCAACCAGGTGTGTCTGAGCTCTCTGCAGCAGGGTTTTACCCAGCGTGGTTCCAGGAATCCAAAGGCAGTTTATCCCCCTGTGTTTTCCCAGCAGCCTCAGTTCCTGGACAAGCAGTTCCTGCCTCGCACGTAGGTCACCTCCATGCTGGAAAAAACCAGAAAGGACCTGCAAATAGCTCACCTCACGTCCTCCAAAACACACAGGCACCTTCCCTGAGTTGTTTCTCTTGGATTTCTTGGCTTGGCTGCCTCAAAAGTTTGGGGATGTGCAGACCTGGTGCTCCAGCTGTTTGGACAAAGCGATGGCGACGGAAGGATTAAGGCCGTGGCACCCTCTGAGCTCGCTGTCGTGTGATCCAAACCAGCCAAACTGGGAGCAAACAGGACCTTTCCATCAGCCCCCCCGTGCATCAGTGTCCTGGTGTGGAGCAGGGAGCACAGCCCGAGCCCACCGGGGGTGTTTCTTTAGCCCAGGTGGCAGCAGCACATTCCTGGGCTGGGGAATGTCCCGGGCTCCCTCTCACAGGTGACTTTCTGCTCCAGCAGCACTTTCCCAGCTGCTCCCTGGGAATGGCAGGAGTGGAGCAGCTCCTGAATTAGCTGCTCTGTGAGAAGCTGCTCGAGCTGCTCTGCAGGGGCTCCCGTGGAGTGGGTGAGACACCTGCCAGCAGGGCTGGCTTTGGGATGATCCTGCCTCCTGGAAAGGCTTTGGGCTGGATGATTCCTTGAGGTCCCTCCGAGCCTGGATTCTAAACATCTGTATTTTCACCCCCGTTGCATCAAAGGTTTGCCTTGATTTCCTTCCCAAGTCATCACTCTCCTTGCTCCCCCTAAGAAACAGAATTCCCCTCCATGCAGAGCATTAAACCACCCCACTAATGACAGAAGGGTTAAAAACATGATTGGTGGGCAAAGCCCCCCCTTTTTTCTGCAAGGTTGGTTGAAATTGTGAATCGAGACTGACAGCTTGCCTGAGTGTTTGTGGTTCAATTTGAAACCACAAGACCCAGAAGCACATGGTTTAGATTCAGTGTCTTTCTCCAGCTAACACGAACCATTTGTTCCAGCAGCTTGCCTATCTCTTGGAGAAGAGTTCTGCACCGGGATCAGCCTTGATTCACCCCAGACATTCGGATGGAAACCCAAAGAGAAAAAAAAGGAATAAAAAAAATTTCCCTAAACAAAGCCTCGCATTTACTTTTTCTTGTTTATTTTTGCAGCTTGTAAAGGGAGCTACTAATATCCTGGTTATTAAAAAAAAAAAAGGAAAAAAGAGGAAAAAAAGAAAAGAAAATGTGAAATGCCAATCAAAAGCGGCGCCAAATTAGGTGGTGTTTACTTCAAAAATACGTGTTTCGTTCCCTTTTTTAAGGCAAATTCCTGTAATGTAGTAATGTCAGGGAGGGCATGGAAAGAAGAGGCTTAATTGACTCAAAAATTATATTTAGACCAATCTTTTTAAATTTGGCTGGGCAAAATGTGGCACGTAGTGAGGCAAGAGTTTAGTGGATGAGCTGTCACAAATAAAGCACTTAAATATACACCAAAGTCCAGGCATCCACTTGCAGAAATCCATAAGCTTAGTTATTGTTTCTGCTGCTGAGGAAGAGCAGGAAGGTTGAACAGCTCTGTGTCAAGCTGGAAAATTAAAATACACAAGAAAGGATGTCCAAGTCTGGACAAATTCTTTACAAACCAGGTGAAACCATCCTTGCCCAGATCATGGAGAGCCAAGGAAAAGACTTTCCAAGGGGACTGGGAATCACGTGGGGTGAGGTTTGGGAAGTGCAGGTTTCTTGTCTACATATTGATTATCTGCCCTGTGCTGGCAATAGCTTGGCACTGACCACAGGTCTCTCACGTTCCTTCCGTGTTTCTCATCCCCTGAAATGAGCTGGGGACACTCAGAAGGTGCCACTTGCCACAACAAGGTGTTACCTGGGCAAAAACTCTGTGCAGAGAGGAAGCAGATAATATAATAAAATCACTGCCTTTCATCCAGCAGCACAGAGAATGGCAGAATAAAGACACACACATCTCTCAGGTGTGCACTGGGCTGATTTGCTCCAGTAAAGTTGTTGGTTAAACACTCCCCCACACACTGAGATGAGGGAGCACCAGCCAGGCCCACTGAGCAGGGAAAGAGCAGTAATTTGATGAATTATTGTGGTGAGGCAACAAACCAAGTGCTCAGTTGCCCCAAATCACAGGTATTAGGGCTGAAATGAACTCTCCTAAAACAATTTCCCATCAGCCAGCCCCGGGATTAGTCGTTTTATCTTCCTCCTCCTCGATATAAAACCGGTTCCAAGATATTACGTTACAATCCAGGGAACCACCTCCTGTGCTCGGAGTGAGCACCTTGGAAGGAGGAAAGAATCCTTCCCTGCCATGTCTCTCTATCTCCTAGTTAGGAATAAGTGACTGTAAAATCTGTGTATGTGTGAAACCACAATATATTCCCCCGTTCTGTCATTAAAAGCCACTCACAACATAAACGTGAATCAGAGGTGGGAGTGTGTTCACTCAGGAGCAGTGTGTGATTATATACCAGGAGTTTACTTCCAAGAACAGATTAGATTTCTGGGAATTCAAAATAGCATATATTTTATTTTAGTATTATGGGAATTTTGAAAGGGCTTCTAACGTTACTGCTTTTTAAGCCACTATATAATCACAGTATAATTTTTATTAACAAAAAGACTTTATAACTTCAGAGCCGTGCGGCTGATGAAGTGAGCAGGAGGCTTTGAGGGCTCAGATCCTCTGTAGGTATGCTGGGAGAACTGCCTGGGAAGGCTGAGGGCTGACTGGAAATGCAGGTTCAAGGTTAATGCCTGCTGTTTAAACCATTTGGCTGCTCCCAGGAGTGCAGCTACACCGAGTCAGTCCCCAGAGACACACACTTAGGGACCCCCCTTCTTCTCTGGCAGCCTTGGGGCTGTGCCCAACCACCCTCTGGGGGAAGAACCTTCTCCTGAGATCCAACCTGCCATTCCCTGGGGTCCTGTCACTGCTCCCAGAGAGCAGAGATCCATCAGAAGATGTTCTGCCTCGAAGAAAACTGAAAATCCCTCTGCAGAGGTAGAATTCCCCTCTGTAGAGTCACACAGGCGAGGTTGGAGTGACAGTCTGGGATCCCATCATTGATTATTTTTGCTCTGGATTCACAGAACAACAAAACATGCCATGAAAGGGTTTCTTTAAAGCACGGGAAGGACAAACAAACAATGAAACTGGTTAGTTTTTAAATCTTCGAGTGTTCTGTTTCCATTTAGTGGGTTTCGTTTGCAAACGTGGCTTCGAGTGTCTGGGGTTATCAGACTCCCTTTGAGGAATGATATTATGACAAGTTACTTCTACTGTTTTTTCTATTGGGAGGAATCATGTTTGTGGAAACACAGAAGGGAGGGACTGATAGCTCCAGGTTTAGGTTTTATTTTCCTATAAATAAAGGTGTCTGAGCTGCATCTCCTTTGGAAATGGAATGATTTTCTGGCACAAAATAACAATAAAAATCCAGGATGATATTTGACTAAAATAAGATCAAAACAAGAAACATTAAATTAATAATATTAAATAATATCACTTTTAGCAGCAGGGGAAACTTTTGCTCTTAAAAAGCTGAAAGACTTCAATGTTAGAGCTCTCGAGAGAGCACAGCAAAGTTTCCCTTAATTTAATAGAATTGTGACTACCTCCTGTGGATGAGGATAAGGAACCTACTCTGTGACTTAATATTTGCTCATATGAGTACAATTAGTTCACTGCTTTGATCAGTCAAGTGGAGTTCAGCAGAAACAAGCCCAGTAATTATTTACAAACCACCTGATCCTGGTTGTGGCCTTGCTTATCCTACCCATGGAGCAGTTTCTTACACCAGGACATGGGAGTTCCACCTGTGGCTGGGAAGGGGCTGGAATAAGGAGCTGTCTGGATGGGAGCTGGTCCAGCTGTGTGGGGGCCATGGGTGGCACAGGAGGGGTGGTCCTGCCCAGCCCTGTGCCATCGCTCCTGCTGAGCAGGGTCAGGTGTCCAAAACTGATGGGCACAAGGCACTGGAAAACAAAAGAGAAGCAAACAAAGCATGAAGCCAAAGCCAGGAATAACGGTTTGCCTGAGATGACTGCAGCCCTCATTCTTAGGGAATCACAGAATCATTAAGGTTGGAAAAGACCTCCAAGATCATCAGGTCCAACTTTCCACTGTATCCCACCGTGCCCACGAAACCACATCAAATCTGCTTCATTGAGGCTCCATTTTGCACATTACTGGAGCTTGTGCAGAGGTTGGACTAGATGACCTTTAAAGGTCCCTTCCACCCCAAACTATTCCATGATTCCATGATTCTACTCTATTTCCTTGCAGAGATCTGTCTGTCCTTCATGTCACATCATTTCCCCTTGTGACAAGACACATCTTGGCCTCCAACCTGAGATATGGTGGAACATTCAGCCCCACCTGAGCATCAGTGGATGTTTTATTTCGGTGTTACACAACAGGACATCTGTGTTTGAAGGGAAGGGCATCTCCACCACTTACAGAGGGGCAATAACTGCACCAGCAAAGCCTTGAAGGGACGAGGTGGAGGCTTTGAGGTTGTGCACAAGCTCCAGTCCACGGACACTGTGTGCTTTAGGGGGTGCACAAACCCCGGGGAGGGCTCCAGGGGTGACCTCAGACACACTTGTGAGTCCAGGTTACAGCTGACTGGAATCCTGAGGTTTTACTGGCCCGGAGCCAGTTTGGAACCCACTGGAGCCACCCCAGGATTTTATAACGTTGTAAAGCCGGTATTGTTTCAAACATTTCAAAAATTCTCCACGCAGTCTGGCAGCCTTCCAAAACCCTCTTAAATGAGCCAAAACTATCAGCAGCCACCCACCTTCCTGTCCATTATCCTCTGATTGATGACATTCCACCAACAGGGTCCGACAGGCAGGATCTCTCTGCTGCAGGACCTCGGGGTCAGTGTGATCTGGGAGACCTGTGAACAGCCAGCTTGGTTTGCAGCTGGGTTTTCTGGGGGTGTCTCTCTGACATGTGTGACCATGCAGGAGAGGGCTCTCAAGGGATGGAGAGAGACCAGAGCTTGCAGCATCTTGTAAAACCTTCATTAGGCAGAGCAGGAGAAACCAAATCCCACTGGAGGTGGGACACTCTTGTTTCTGGGATTGGTTTTGTGCCCTTTATCTCACCTCCAGCCAGAATTTAGTGCTATCTGTTTACAGACAATCATTTCTGGGTACAAGTGGACTTGAATCTTTCTTTATATACACCTATTTATTATGTCTGTATCAATATATAGAAAAGGTGTCTATGGAGGCCCAGCATCTGATTTTTAAGAAGCTTTCTTTCCATGAGCAGCTTCAGAGCACATTTTCCCTCAGCAGTGACTCATCGTTCTGACTCTCCTTTTTTTTTTTTTCTCTTACTCCTTAATCCAAGAAAGTCTGACTAAGTCAGCTCTGCCACGTCCCAAGTGTAGCAGGGATTCCTCCCAGGCCCTGATGCAAACAGAACTAGTAATTCTCCTCAGAAATAGCAGGACCTTGCTATTTGTGGGCTCCTGCTTTACGCAATGATGACCTTGGCTGAGGCAACCCAAATGGAAAGGGCCACTTCACATGGAGTCAACGCCACTGTGGTAAATAAAGGCAGCGCCAGGAGGGCCCAGTTTCAACATCTCCTGGCAGATGAGGCAGAGCTGGGCAGGGGCACTGGGCTGTGTTTTCTTAGCAGCAGTCTGGGAACCTCATGGCACTATGTCATGGGGAGACAGGCCAGTTTTGTACCTCAGCTGGTTGTTTTGATTGGGTTTTTTTTTTTCCCAAGTGTGCAGACCCTTCTAATGTCCTACACAAGGAGTAAAACTGATGGGCTACAGAGATAGGCTGGGAGTAGAATAACAGTTTTTTGTCAATGGCTACGGTTTTCACGTAAATTTTGGATATTGACTGGAAAACAAATTGGAAAAAAAATATGGAGAGCCCATATCAGCACTTCAACTTGGCTTTAAGAAATCCTGGAGTGACACTGGTGGTAAACCAGGATTTACCCTCACACATATCATTTTAGATAGCAAGAGTCAAACTAGGTGAATACTTACAGCCACAAAGCCCAATTACATGTGTTGGTGCTTCCCAATCTTATCTCAGTGAGAGTAAAACAAAACATAGCTCAGATTGGTGAAAAAGGGTTGTTTACCCTCACATCAGCTTGCTCAGGGCACTGATTTGTGCGGCTCATCTGTCCTTTTTCCCCTGTAAATCCTTAAATAACATCATGAGTAGCCAGTACCCAAGAAGTTGCCTTAGCTGATAAAAATTACATTGCAAAATCAGCCTTGGAGAGCCCCAGGACTCAGATGTGCCTTGTTCCTGTGGGCAGACAATCCTCCTCCCAAGGAAGGATCAGGAGTCCTCAGGCTGTCTTGGAGCTCTTGGAGCAGGGGCACTGCTCCCTTCAACCCCCTCCATGCCTGCATCTGAGCATCCATGGAACAGAGGGACCATTTCCCTGTGGGATGTGCCCACCCTCTCAGGGCAGTGATGCTTTCATCCCAGATCCTTATGTGAGGTAAAAGTGAATCTCTTAATGAATCTGCCATAGCTTAATTACCTTAATTCTGCTGTCTGCCTCTGATGCTTTTCCTCTCTGACTTCTCCCACATCTGTTTACTGTGTGGCTTCTTCCCTTCCCAGGCTGTATACTCATTATCCCAATATGGTTTATTTTATTTATATATATATATATAAACCATTATACTAAATAATGGTTTATTGGAAGGAATATCATCCCAAAAACACACTGGAGGTATCTAAGCTGACTGTTCCTCCCTGGGTTCTCAGCTTGCTTTCCTCAGGATGGTTTTGTTAAGATGATATTGCCTCTCCTGGGCGTCCTTCACAGGAGCTCTGCAGTGGTGATGAATAAAACAACTGTGGCCAGACTGCAATAAATTAATTGCACCATTTTATGTGAGTAAGAGGATGGGCAGGAGACCTGAGACTGAAACAAAAACCTGCCTATGACTTGGGATCCATGGTTGGGAGACTGGTATGAAAAAGAGCAAGGATGTCAGAGCAGGAGTGGGAAGGGGGTCTGGGGGGAAAAAAAACCCAGCAAGGCAGCCCAGCACATTGTAGTTTATAACAAGCAATTGGGAGTCTCCATCTCCATCCAGCCAAGTGCATGGAAGATCTGAATTTCTAATTTAGCAACTGCATGTTGTGTTTTACGAGACGCAGAAAGTTTTTATGAATCTGTGCCTCTGCCTTTTATTGGCTGGAAAGTGACTGTGGAGCTGCGTTTCGGGAGCCCTCCAAAAAATCCAGGGCTCCTTGGAGAGCCAAGAGGGAGATGCCAATCTCCAGCTCTTGTTTTGGCTCAAGGAGGACCTGAGTTCTTGCTCTGCTGCTGCAGGTCACCGCTGGCACTGTCAGATTTAACCTCTCAGGTGTGCTGCAGCTCTCAGTCCTGCTCTGGTAAGCACCACTTAACTCTTAGTTTGCAGTGGGAAGGCTGAGTTTTGTCCAGTTTATTGGAATAATATTTACTGAATTGCCCAATCAGCATGTGCAGGGTGAGACAGAGATGCTCACAAAAACTTAGACTGTGGAGATGAGAGACAGTCTGTGCTGACACACAGGGTTGTAGAAGATCATCCTCCAGCCCCAGTGTGGAAGCAGCAAAGGTGAGCATTGCTTCAGGTCCCAACATCCAGCCCTAATCCACCGGTTTTTTTGACACAATAAGATCCCCTGTGTGGGTGCAGCCCTGTGTTTTCATGATGACACTTGCTCAGGGAGATGCCTTTTGTGCCCTGCTGTCCCCAGGGCTGGCCTTGCTCCTCCCGTGTCATCCGAGCTGCCCTCGGCCTCTCCCTGTCCAAGAAGAACCAGGAGGGAGGAAATCCAGAGCAACCCAATTGTCTGATAACCCCAAATTTATTTACAGAGGGAGAGAAGCCGACTTATCACATCCATTGCTTTGCCAAGTGGCAAATGCAGATTTAATGTTGCCAGTGAATGCTGGGCGAGGGAACATTCAGCACCGGGACGTGCCCTGACATGGACTCCTCACTATATTTGGGCTGCAGTTGTTTTGCAATCCTGCTGCTGTTGTTTTCCTGCGGTGTGAGAAAGCTCTTTGAAGGTCCCCAAAAGACTCTTTACTCCCGTGTCCCCCCTTTTTGGGGGTCTGTTTTCAGGTTGCCATGCCTGCCCTGTTCTGCTGCTGCCTCTCGGCTGCTCCAGAAGAGGTAAGGAAGCAGCTTCCCCTGGGTGGGAGGACAGAGGAGGGGAGGGAAGGAGGGTTTGGCTGTGGGATGGGCAGGGACACCTTCCACTAGCCCAGGTTGCTCCAAGTCCCCTCCAACCTGGCCGTGGACACTCCCAGGGCTGGGGCAGCCCCAGCTTCTCTGTGTGCCAGTCTCACCCCCCAAACCGTGTGTGCATTTAGGGATTACACTCAGCTGGTTTAGAATTTTGGGCAATAATTATATTCATTTTCCAGACACATCTCAGAGAGTAACTGGCCTGGTAAATCCTGTGGAACCCTGTTACAGCTGTGTCACAGCACAGGATTAATGTATGAATTATTATTGTTATGAGGTGATGAACGGATTTCTCTGGTCTCCTTCCTTCATACTTTAAAAGCAATTTTTACATTCATTTTTAAAGGGAGGACATGTTCCAAACTGTCTCATTTTTAGCAGTGGCTTGCTCCTCTGATCTATTAACACAGGCAGCATTCCTAGGACAAATATCACTGCTGATTATTCACTGAGTTTCCAATCAAGGGGTAAAGCCAACACTGTTCCTTTTAAGTTACTGTCATGTTGCCACTATCCCAATCCAGCTTTTAATATGGATATAGCTACTATTTTAAATATTTAGAATTTTGGGTATAAACCCCTGAAATTTGACAGTTTCAGGTGAGCATATCAAACTTTTCTGCAGGATTTGATCTGTAGCTCTAAGAGCCAGTTCCAGTTCAGTATCTCACTGCCAGACAGGTAAGAGTCAGTGCCCTCAGATTCACCCAAAAATGGAAATAAATCAAAAAATAAACAAGAAATGCAGGAATTGAGGGAGTAGAAAAAGTCCTAATTTCTTGACCCTTTCTTTTTGCAGTTTTAAAGACTTCCTGAAGTGAGTGGCAAATGCTTTTTCCAGCATTTCTGCCTGGGACAGGCCGGGTTTGGTGGGCGAGTTATGAAGTGTGTGGTGCAGTGATGAGAGGCAGGTCACAACTCCTGGTGGTAATTCCAGGGATGTAAAACCAGGACAGCCCCCCTCCCATGTCCCTGAGGCTTGGGGGGAGCACAGAGCCAGCAGCACATCAGGCAGCACCCGATGGATCAGCCGGGATTGCTCCCTGTTCTCCGGGGTGGCCAAGGCTTGGGACAGCCTTGGGATGTTGGCTCAGGACCCACGGTGGGGAGGGGACATGGTGGGGCTGCTGGAGCTGCACAAGACATTGGGAAAGTTGTCCAGACTCTGGTGGGAGAGGGGAGAGAGGAGAGGGGAGAGGGGAGAGGGAAGAGGGGAGAGGAGCTGGCGCCGTGCCAGACTCAGGACTTTCCAAATTGGAATTTTAGCAGGTATTTTGACGTCAGGTTTTCCTTCTTCTGGTTCAAGCACTCCCTGAATGTGTGGTCCAGTGAGTTCTGACCTCATGCTGGTTCATCCAAACCCTCCTCTTGTCCTGCTCTGCCCAGGGGTCCCTTTCCCCCCAGGGCAGCATTTCCCTCTGGAGAACACCTAAAGAATATTCCCATAGAAAGCCGATTCCTCCTCTTTTTGGCAAAAAAACCAGTGATTTTCTTTCTCTTTCACAGCGGGAGCACCTTCCTGTAAACACAAGGCAGCCCTGTCGAAACATTGGTAATGAGATTGGAACTATTTTCTTTGGATGTTTCACCCCCTCACCCCCTTCTTCGTGGACAGTGGTTAAAGTGATAATGAGTAAATCCTGGGATTCATCCAAAAATGCCCCAGCACTGGCATTGCACACGGATACACAAGGAGTGCACGTGCACAGGTTGTCAGCACCCCACTTTTTAACCAAAAATAGTGGTGGGGACCCCCTGCCAGAGCCTGTGAACGTGGGGTTAGAGGAGAGAGCATTAAATGGGGATGATCTTACATTTACAGAATGCTTTTCATCCAGAAGGAACCCAATTCCCAGGAAGTCCCTGCAGGGCAGCTCCTGGGTAACCACTTTGGGGCAACTTAGGACAGGAAGTGAAAAATCCTAAATCCAGTAGGAACGCAGGAAAACTCGAAGATCCCCCAAAATAACTTGTTTACAGGACTAAAAAAAGCTGCAGAACGTGCAGGGGATCATTTCCAGAGCGTGCAGGGGATCATTTCTGTGACAGAGGAGCTCCAGGGAAGATCAAAATAACGCTGTAGGAGCAGAAGGTATAGAGGGAATTAGGGCATTTTTTCCAGCCCTGGTTGGATGTGCTGACTTTACTGGCCATGCAGAGGAGCCTGAGAGGCTCGTGTGAGGACACTTTCCATTTGTAATGTTCATTTAGTCATAAATTCTCCAGCACAGCACCCAAGGCCAGCTCCCTGCCATCCCCTCGTGCCAGATGTTCCTGAGGCTCCAAATAACCCGAGTTTTGGTGGGGGTCAAAGGAACGTTGTTTAATTGGCTGAATTAAAACTGATTGAATTTTAAACTTCTTGGAAAAAAAAAAAGAAATTCCAGGCTGGTGTTGTTGAGCCTGTGGGAGCTGCAGTTTGGGTGAATTAAAGCACAGTTTGCCTTCGTGGGACAACTCACCTTATCCCACAATATCCTTTCCATCTCCCCCATGTCCCATCTCATGGGAGGGAAGGGGGACATCCCAGGAGGGGACAAATGCCTGGAACAGTCACCCCCAGACCAAACAGGACAAGCTGAAGCACCCTCCCAAGAAACATCAAACTGATCTTCCTGAACAGACTCTTCTGGGTGTTTGATGAAATATTTTTCCTTTCAGTAAAGACAAACCCCTGTAAGGTTTTCTAAGATATATTTTTTTATTTGAGAAAAAAAATCAGCTCTTCTCCAGAAAGCAAGGCATTTGATGGGAATATTTTAATTTTCTTACAAACCAGTGTTTCTGTCAAAGGCCAGTCCTAGTTGTTTAGTGAGAAAGAGGCCAGGGAGGAGTGCTGAGGAGGCTTAATGGGATCAGTTATTAGCTCAGACTTTGCTCTGCACATTCCTTAAATCACTTCTAAACAACACACTTCAGGGTAGTTTAATGAACTATTTATTTATTCATCAATTCTTCTTCAAATAAATGTTACAGAATGAGATGGAAGTTGATAGAAAGTTATTTTTCCTTCTCTTATCCTGTTATAAATTTATAGGAACATCTTGGTTTTCTGTGGCACCCCAGAGAACAGACTCTTCATTTCTATTTATCATTAGGATTCATCACTTTATTGGAAAAAACTCCATGTTCTTCCCTCCCTGCTCCTCCCCCTCTTATTTTTTTTTTTTTTTAGGAAACTTAGACACATAAAAGCAAAACAGAGAAGCGAAGCAAAGCACACTCAGCACTAATTTGGCAACAGGGAAAGGCACTAGAACAGATTTTATTGTTCAAAACCCAGCCAGGAGTTTTCCCTCTATAAAAAACCCAAGCCTCCCTGACGTTTGCTGGAATCTCTGGGAGCGACTGGATCGTGTGTTCCACGTGTTCCATTGCTGGGCAATCAGATCTCTGCAGGTTTGTCAAACAAACCCTGCTCTGGGACAGCTCTCGGGGAATCAGAGCTCTGGTTTCCACTTGGATGACTGAGCTGCTCCTTTAGGGCTCTGGGGGTGCAACACCCAGAGCTGCCTGAGGGTTTCGAGTGTCAAATTCGGATTAAAATGACCCCGGACTGAGCGTGGTCTGAGAGGGTTGGGAACTTCTGACCTGTAGATTATCTTTGGGTAAGGAGGATTTGCTTAGTGGAGAAAAGCTTCAATCTGCTGGAGGTGTGACAATTACTGAGGGGGATCCTCTGCTGCTGAAAATCAGCATCTTCTGTCCAGTTTTAATGGAAAAAAGGTGCTTTTTAGCTACAAGGTGTAAAAACCCACTGTCTTTTTGCTTCTTGGCAAAGGAAGAGCCTTGGGGAAGCCACACGAGCCAGAGCTCCACACTGAGGGTTCTCTCACCTCCACACTGAGGGGTTCTCTCACCTCCTCACCAAAGGGTTCTTTGCTTCCCTCTGAGCCACGTGGCCTGGTGATATCCCACGTTTGGATTTGGATGTGGAAAGCTTTTCATCGTGATCTTATCTCAGACCTGATAACAGGTTCTGTGCTTCTCCTAAATATGGAGAGCTCTTTGTCTCTGGGGCATTTCCAAAACTCACAGAGTCAGGAATGATTCAATACTCAATTCACATTTTAAACTGAAGTAATTTCATTTTTTCTTATACTTTGGGTTTAATTATTATGGGCTGTGCTCCCCCCAACTCCTGTTCCAAATGGCTTTGGCTGAAGTTGCCCAGAATCCCTTTTCTTTTGCAAAGTTTTGATTTCAGGTGACAGAAGAACTCCCAAATCCAAACCAAGGGTCTCATTGTGGCATCTCAGTCAGGGTGCCACGTTCACTCCAAACAGGTTTTCAACCCTTCACCCCCTTCCCCACGTCCCTGCTTGGTTTCTTCTATTCCACCTCTGAAATTCCTTTGGGTTTTTCGTCTCCCCAGGGGTCTTCAACAAGGAGGGGACCCTCACCATGAAGCTGGTGAACGTCCAGGCCATCGACACCCTGTTCTCTGACATTGCCACCACCTTCAACGGGCAGCACGAGGCCCACTGTGCCATGCTCAGGGCTGCCAAAAGGCTGAGGGAGGTTTGTGGCTGTGCCCCCACTGCTGCCCTCACAGCCTGCATGGACACCCTGCAGCAGGAGCACGGTGAGCAGCTCAGAGCTGGGAATTCACTGGCACCAGTGTTAAATCATTGGGACCATGGGAATGAGCAGCATTCCAGGAGGAGCTGTTGTTGTCACTCGTCACGTGCACAGCACAGATATCAGGTTTCGTGGAGATTCTGGCCATTTTTAGAGCTTTATGGTGGAATAGAATGTCTCTAACTGGGCTGGTTGACCTCACATGTTGTGAGATTGGGCTCTTCTGGTGCTGCTTCAGGTGGCACCAACCTGGCAGCCCTGCTCTGTGACGTCTGTGACACCACAGAACCGGCCCCGAAACCTGGGGGGACCTGACCCGGAGAACAATGAGGTGTCACGGGGAAGATTAGGCTGGATTTGCAATCCCCTGGTGAGAAAAGCCTCACCCAACAGCAGTGAGCAAACAGAAAAGGTGGTTCCAACGTAGCCAGGCAGAAAGAGCACGGATTTCATGGAGGGGGGGCAGAGCAGCAGGATCAGGGGTGGGTTTGGCCCCTTAAGGAGCTCCTTAAGGAACTTATAAATGAATCTGTTGGGTTGCTACTGGTGAACACCTCTGCTCTACAGCACAGACACCCAGAGCAGCGTCAGTGGTGAGGAAAGTGGACACAGGCTCATTTTATGGATATTTTCTGTCAGTCCTGAGGAGCTCCTGCATCCTCTGCTCAGTTTTGCAGAAACAAGAGTGTTTAAACACCCCTGTGTTGGGCTCCAGCCACAGGCAGGTCACGGGATAGATGCTGTTCTGTGTCTCCAGGTGCCCACAAGGTGCAGGTGCTCATGGAGGGCTTCAGCTTTTCCCTGGCTGTGAAGGAGCAGGAGGTGCCCAAGGAGCTGAGGCGGGTGCAGCAGCAGGTGGAGGAGCTGAGTCGTTCCACAAAGCGTGTCCTTGCTGGGAGAACTGTGCTCCAGGGAATGACCTCCTCGCTGCTGCAGAGCCAGGCTGAGCTGGAGGAGAGGATCAGAGCTGCCAACCCCGAGTATCTGGACCAGGTACGGCTCGAGGGGAACCTGAGGGAGAACATCCAGAAGATCGGCCTGGCCAGGGAGCTCTCGGAGCACTACTGGGAAGCTGCCAGCTGTGTGGTGAGGGAAATGGCCCAGGGAGCTGGTTTGGTGCTGGAAGGGCCTCCTGGAAATGAATAGAGACTCGCAACCTGCCCCAAATCCAGAGCAGTGGCTTGGAGGACACCTGGGGGTGCAGTGACCTGGCAGTGTCAGTGAACAGAACCCTGCAAATGGCTTGGGGGCAGCTGCAAGCCTCAGATCTGTGTTGTTAAATTGTGACTGGGAAGATGCACCTGGGAAAAGCTCTGGACCATTGACTGAGTGGACAGAAAAAGCCTTTTTCTCTGTGCTGTGTTATATCATCCTTTATGCATTAACAGGGAAAAACAGGGGGGACCTCAGCAAATAAAGGCAGTTTTCACTGGAATTAAGTGACATTTCCATCACTACTTAGCAGCTGATGTGGCTGTGGCTGCAGGTTGTTCAGGATGAGCCATCATGAACCCAGAACCTTGGGGTCAAATCCCCCATTCCCAAGGAGATGTCAGTGGTACCTTCTCAAGGTCGTGGCACCTGGGAGCAGGGAAGCAGAGGCTGGGGCTGCTCTGTGTCCTGGTGTCTGGGGGCAGGATGGAGAAGGGGATAAGCCTGGAAATCTGGGAGGCCCATCCTTGCTGCAGTGGCACAGGGAGGTGACCTGGCAGTGCTGGCATCTCCCACTGTAGTGAAACAAAGGGCAGCAGGAGCTACTGGAGATTTCAAATCATGATGGGGACTGGGAGGGACTCAGCTGGAGGGATTCCAGTGCTTTGGGGCAAAGGCATTGGCACAGGAGGGGCAGCAGGAGCAGATAATACCCAGACAAAGATGTCAGGGAAGAACCAAACATATAATGGAATAAACCAGGGAAAAGATAATGAAATTATTGAAGGAAGAATGAAATAAATGGGGAAATCAGGTCTGATAGCTTCCCACCAACTGGGTAACCCTGAGGATGGCCAGCACTGAAAGCCCAGTTTGGAGCTGGGACTGTGGGCATGGGGAGGGTGGGTTGGGTTTGCAGTGCTGCACCCGACTGCCGCTCAGAAACCTTATGGGATTCATCACATTTTTTAGGGATGAGGGAAAGAATAGAAACCACGAGTGAAACCCTACCCAGCACCACAAATAACTACAAAGGGAGCCCAACCTCTGGGTTTTCAGGCTGTCTCTACCCTGCCCAATATTAGTGTTTAAAGCCCTTTTTCTCTTTGCCTTGGCTGATCCCCAAAATACTCCAGAAGTTCCCAGGAGACTTTTCTGCCCTGGAGTGGCCTCGTGCTTCCTCCAAGGCTCCGTCTGCACCCTCAGGGCCCCTGGGCACCCTGGTTCTTTGTCCCTGTAAATACCCTTGAGCCTCTGTTTTGCCAGAAACAGGACCTAGTTGGGCATTTCCTTCCTGAGCTTCCCTTGGCCCCTTTGCCAGGTGCATGTTTGGCATGAAATTATCAACTCAACCAAGAAATCAGGAACTTCATTTGTGTTTTTCTGTCTGAAATGAAAGCAAGTGCCACTGCATTCACATCAGGCAGAGCTTTTGGTCTCCCCTGCTCAACCCAAGGGTTTCCCTCCAGACATATTCATTCAGATTGTTAAGGGGAAGGGGTTCATTGTCACAGGTATTTCCTCACCTCATAACACGTTAAAAACCCCTTCCAGTAGGTCCTTGGTAAATAATTTCTGAAAAACATTGGCAATTTTAGCAGCCAAGTCAACTCTTTAAAGCACCAACTCCCCTAAAGCACAGTATTCCTGTAATTTTTGAGGCAAGAAATGAACAACCTGGATCTCTCATCACAAGAAACACTGGTTTTTGGTTTTTTTCACTATATGGCCCTCACCAGGCCTGGGACCCAACCTGCTGGGACACCTGGGCAGGGTCAATTTTCCATGCTGTGTCCCTGACAATGGTGTTGTCTCTGTATCCCCTCGTGGTCAGGAATCCTGTCAGCAGTGACAATATTTCCCACAAACGGTCCTCCAGCTCCAGCTCAGCTTTCCTGGAGCTCCCAGGGTATTTCATGGAACATATGTAATCCATATTAGCCTCACACGTCCGGGAAACCTCCTATAGACTGGGGCAGCTTTTGTTACACCCAGACACACCACAAACCTCACAATGCCTGTGGTTGATCCAGCCCAGTGCACTCAGACATGTTTCTTTCCAAGCAGCCCTGAGACATTTTGGAATGCTCAGAATTCCTCTGCTGCCGTTTCCCAGGGGAGAGCTCACCTGAGGAGCCTCCAGCCCTGCATCTCAGAGCATCTCAGGCTCTCAGCTCCCCTGGAACCAAGCTGAGAGTAAGGTGGAGTCACTCCGGGGTGGGGAATGTTAAAATGGCACTGTTTTAAATTATTTATTAATTTTGGATTACTAAAAACAAAAACCTGTTTTGTAGAAGTAAAATGTTTTGTGAATAGAAGGATTTTTAAAATTGGGTGATTTGTTTTTTTTTTTTTTTTATTTATAAAGTAGACCAGTGTTTAAATTTTGAGCCTCCAGACCAGTTCAGGACCAAGACAAATTTTGCATCTCTAAAGTAATTTGGGAGCAGAACTGGCTGCAGGTCTGGGGGGTTTTTCATCTGAACATCCCCACTGAAAGCACTTTAATGTGGTTGACTTTGTACATGAGCATTTCACAACCAGAGGGAAGGTGCAGGTATCTGACCCATGACAGAATTGGAGTCTGTTTTCTTCCCTCATGTCCATGAAGTGCAGTAGCAAGAAGATTGATTTGGCACCTAAATTCCAGCCTGAGCTTGGAAATGTGAGGTTCCCTCTGTTTCATTTTCTGCCTCCTGTGCCATAGAAATGATCCCTCTCCCTCTGGATTCCCATCCTGCAAAATGCAAGTGTTTTCGTGGGAGTCTTGTGAAAAGAACCAGGCTAAAAACTCCCCAGGTCCTCAGGTGGTGCTGTGCCATAGGAATGGCTGTCCTGCAAACCTCAGGTGGCCAGACAGAAAGGGCCCTTGGGACAACAGATCCTCAGGAAGCTCCTGCAGCTCAAATAAACACTCCAAAGCAGTTGCTTGGACACCCTGTTGCAAACCTGCAAAACAAGGGTGGAAACCTGGTGAGCTACTCCCTGCTCAGGTTAGAAATAGGAAATTCTGGTTCACAGTGTTACTGCTCTGCTCCTCATGACCATGACTCAGGAGAGCAGAGTGTGCAGCAGAAAAACCCATGAAGAGGAGAAAGTGAGGCTGGACAACCCTACCAATAAAGGAGTTTGGTTTTGAGGTGTTCAGGGATGGACTCTGGCATAAATCTTGGAGGCTGAGGCACGGCATGAAGCCTCCCTGCTGAAAACCTGCCCTGGTTCCTCCCTTATCACATTTGCCTTTTATTTTTTAAGTCCTCCAGGGTCGTGTGGCTGGGCCATGCCTGGAGCAGAAGGTGGGACCTCCATTGCTGCTTAGTCTTTCTAGGAAAAAGGGAACTGGATGAAAACATTTGAATCCTTAATTGGCCTCATTAAAGGCTCTGGCCATCTGGACCTCACTCATTCTAATTAGTCATCAGTGGGGCGGTGATTAGATCATAAAATAGAGGGGAAAAAGCCACCTCCACTCTCCCAGCACTGCCTTTACTCAGCCCTTACACACCAGGCTGCCTCCTTTGCTCTCAGGCTGGGGGGGGATGTGTTCCCACCCAGCAGCCACCTCATCCACTCCTGGGTTTGGGCCAGCAGCTCGTTTTTTGGCAGGGCCACTCCACCTCAGCCCGTCAGCGGTGGCAGTTTGGAGAGGATGGAACTAAATATGGCAAAGAAATCGGGAACATGTGATTACCCCGCCCTTCACTTGTGAGCCAGCCTGGGATCCGCGGCTCCAAATGTCATTCCTGTGCAGAAAACCTTGGATTAGCACACGGGGAAGGCTTCCAGTCGTTGCTGAGGCACTGCTCAAATTCTAGGGCTATTCACTGGCACCCCTTTGTCTCCAGGCAGGTCCCCTCTGGTCACTGGGCCTTGGGGCTCCAGGACAGCTCAGGAGGAGTGCAGGGAGATGAACTGAATGACTCCTGCTGCTTCTTTTAGGATTCCCACACTCACATGTTCCATGTGCTGCTTTTGACTCACCCAGTTTATTCCCAGCTAGAATGACCAGGACACTTCTCCGAGCTGGAGCCTCCCTGTGTTTGCCCATCCTGGAACAGGACAAGCCAAAACAACCACGGAAACCACAAAAAGGTGGCTCAACAAGCCCAAATAAGAGAGCCTGAAGCACAACATGGTTTGCAGCAGTGGATGGGCAGAGAAAAATTGCAATAATCTGTTCCTTCATCACTGATGGTGCTTCAGGGGATAAATCAGATGCGGGTGGAAGCTGAGGAACTTCTAAGGTCGTGTTCCTCAACCTGTCACATCATCCCCACAACCTCTGTGCCTCTCTAAAAATCTCACCTTTATTCTCCCATCTCAACTGAAGCTCCTTATCCCTGTTCTTGGACAGTCTGATTCTCAAAATTCCGTGTTTAGGGGTTGTACCTGCAAATATCGACGTGATATTTGCACAGTCCCACCGCAGGCGGGTGAAGAGAGAATCTGCTGGCTGATTTTTTAGGAGGACTAAATGTCACTGTTTTGTACTGAGCCTGAGCTGCAGTGACCTGGTTGGGTGCAGAACATTCCCCTAAAATTAGTGACAGCAGGATCCAAACCCATGGTCTGGCTACAGAAGAAGTTGGAGGAAGGTTGCTGAACCAGGAGAAAGCTGCCTCAGCCACCCCGTGTATTTGACACTTAATCTTGTATCTGTGTTGAGGAAAAATACCCCTCAAAACTGGTTTTTATTGGGCCAGCAGAGGCACTGGGCTCTGGACACCTTATTAATAATATTCTTCTGCAGGAGGGGGACGCAGTTCTTTATAAAGATTTATTAATAGTCGTTATTATTTTCACAGAAGCTTTAATGTGCAGTAAAAGACCTATAAAGACAAGCAACCAAAGGAACTCTTCGATTTCATGCCGATCTGCACTAAAAAAATACCAGCCTTTTTTTTTTTTTTTTTTTTGGTAGTTTTTTTTTTTTTTTCCCCTTCAAATAATAATAACAATAAAACAAAGAGCTTTCAGGAGCAGCCCCAGCAGAAGGCTAATGTAAAGTGATATATTTGAGACCCAGGAGGATGGTGTAAGTTACTCTTGCCTCTGAGGCCTGTTTATTGTGTTTGTCTGGTTGCCCCGGGAACCAGCTCACGCCGTTTCACTTATTTTATAATGTTCCTGTAAATGTTAGGTAGGGCCTGGATTTATTATCCACTGTCAACACCTAAAATGGAATGCGCCGCTTAGTGTCGTTTCTTTGGCACGGAGCCTCCCCCTGCTCCCTCAGACCCCCCCCCAAAAAAAGCCCTTTTTCCACGGGTCCGTGTGTGTTGCACACACGTGTGTGTGTTTGTGTGTGTGTGTGTGTGAATCTCCATCCAAAGCCAGAAATCCCAAAGGCTTCCCAGCTCCTCTCCCCAGGGAGGGTCGGGGCTGGGTGGTGCAGAAGGAAGGGCTGAGCTCTGGGGACCTGCTGTGGGGTGGGATGTGTGACTCACGTGGAGGGGACGGGGCAGGGGTGTTTACCAGGGGTGTTTATTATCCCGACAGCAGCGGCACGATCCCGGTGATCCCGCTGCTCCCGTCCCCGGAGGGTCTGTTAATGCGGAGCGATGAATCATCACAATTATTAGGGCTGGAGGGAGCTGCTTCCCTTCCCTTCCTTTCCCTTCCCTTCCCTCTCCTCTCCTCCCCAGTCCCTCGGCGTGACGGAGCACATTTGGTTGCAGACTGGTGGGTGTGAGGCTGATTTTTTAATTTGCTTTTTTTTCCCCTTGGGTGGGACCTCCCAGGCTGGCACCCGGTGTTTCACTGAGGACGCTTTTAAGCTTTTCCATGTTCAAATGCAGTCAGGATCCTTGAAATGTGTGAGTCTGGATCTCCCCATCCTTTCCTTATTCCTGCTTGGAATCCTGCTTATTCCTGCAGCCTGATCTCTCTTTCCCATTTCCCTGTGGGGGGTTCTCACCCACCTCCCACTTTTCTTTACACGTGTCTCTCCTCCAGTGCCAGACAGGAGCTCCCATCTCCTTTCTGGTCACCCATTGTAGTGCCAGGTGCCATATCTAATGGAATTTTTTCGTGGAAAGGGTTGTCAAGCATTGGAACAGGCTGCCCAGGGAAGTGGTGGAGTCACCACCCTTAAAACTGTTCAAAAAATGTGTGGATGTGGCACTTGAGGACGTGGTTTAATGGTGAACATGGTGTTGCTGCTGCACTGACTGTTTGACTTGATGATCTTTTCCAGCATTAATGATTCCATGATTCTGTGATTTCCACCAGCTCTTCTTTGCTTTGTCCCCGACAAGGTGGGTTTGTGCAGTGATTTGCTGTGACTGCAAATGCCTCTCTTGCCAAAACACCCCTCACTCTGGACATTTGTGCTCAGCTTTGCTCCTGAAGTGATTTGTCCCCCCTTTCACCAGGGGGTTTGGGTTGAGCAGTGAGTGGGCTCTGCTCCAGCTGGAACCCCCCAGGCTGGTGAGGAGATGAGATGGGTCACTGGCTGGGGAAAATCTCAGGGAAGAGTCTTTGTTCCTTTCCATGCTTGGGGCTGATCCCACCTCCCACCCACCAGAAACATTCCCTCCTTGGCACGAGGCCCTTCCCCACGGAACAGCTCCGAGCCCAAGGAAACCACCAGCACCCAAAGCATCAAACACGTTGGGATCAGCCAGAGCCCTGAGACTGGAGGCACAGACAATGGACAATGTCCAGAAAGTTTGGGAATGCAGATGGCAAAAGGCAGAGACCAGAGCAGAGTTTCTGGGGACAGTCAGTGAGGGAAGTTGGATTTGATGGTGCGAGGCTGCAGAGAGGGAATCTGTGTCTCAGCTGGAGCGAGTTAAGGGTGGTGAAGTTGCTTAGGAAATATTATAGGTTGGGATTCCTATTTCCTGTGTGATGCTGAGTAATTGAAATTGCAATTCCCATATTACCTGTCTGTGAGGCAGAACTGAGTGAAGCACAATTAATTCACACTTCAGTGTGACCCGAGATCCTCCACTGAAGCCTTCCCTAGACATCCAGAGAGGAGGTTTGGACCTGGTTTGTGGGAGTGCTGGCCAGTAAAACAGGACTGTGTTGCTTTGCTTCAGGCAAGAAGATGGATAGGTAGTGGATTTTCATCTCTTTGTATTTCTGATGGACACAGGAAAGCAGATGCTGTGCCCAGAGCCCTGTTTTTTTCCTGAGCCTTCTGTGAATGCAAATCAGCTCCTGGAATAAGGAACGGCCCCTCCAGCTTTTACCTGAACCACTCTCAGCATAAACACACCCCTGCACATACCCTCACCTGTCTCCACTTTGGGAAATGTTCCCCAGTGTGTGTTTTAGCTATTTTAAAAGAGAAATGCCACCGTTAAAAAAAAAAAAAATAAAAAAATTAACTGGCAAAATCCCTTTTTAATGAGCCTAAAATGGAATGTGTATGACAGTGACAGGAATAACTCAGTGAAATCCCAGCTGCTCCTTTTAATTGCTCCTAATTTGCTCTCAGGTGCTGGTAATTGGAACAATTTGCCTGCAGGAACCTGTGAGGTCTCAGACACTAATTGATTTTGTCTTGCTTAATCAGCCCCACGGAAAGCAGAGCTGGTTTCCCTGCCTGGTTTTCAGCTCAGGGCTGTCCTGGTGCGAGGCACTGGGCAGGAAACGTCCCCACCACCCACCCAACCCATCCATCCACTCGTGGGGCTGAGTCAGCTCCTCGCAGGGGAAGCTGAAGCACCTCAGTTTGCTGAAAATAAACCTCTAATGAGACAGCACAGCACTGGGAGACGTATTAAACATTAAAAGGTGATGCTTGAAGTTTATTCCAACTCAACCAGTCCTAAAAAATGTGGTGTTTGCAGGCATTTCTTTTTTTTTTCCCCTTGTGCTCTGAGAGCAGCTAAATTTTGAATGGAAAAATAAGCTCTGCCTTGCATGTGTAGCAAGAGAGAATAAATCATTTAATGGGCTGTTTAATTTTCTTTTGAAAAACAATTCAGGTTCTCGATGTTGTGATTTAAGGAGGCTCTGTTATCCTATTTCAGGATAATTTATTTTGTTATTATTGTCTTGTACAGAAAAATAATGGAAGGAACCTCTCAGCAAACGCTGGTGCACCTTGTAATGAGGTCACTGTTTGGGAAGAGAACACACCTTCATGCCCTGTTCTAGAATGTTCCAGACGCTATTTCTGAGCCATGGGAGGGTAAGTGAAGCTCAGGGGATGGTTTCACTGCCTTGTTAAACCTGCATTTTGCCACTTCCCTCTGACCAGAGGCCCAAGGAAGCACAAGGGAACCTTGAACACCCACAGGAGAGGGGGAGATCAGCATCTCTGTGCCTGTGGCTGCACCTGGATTCACAGTGGAGTTTCTTGGGATTCACTCTGGTCCCACCAAACCCAGACCTTTAAATTCCTGCAGCCTGGGCACCACTTCAGGAAAGTTGATTTGATGCTCGAAAATCCCACACAGTTTCTATTTTTTTTTTTTAAAGAAGTTTACCCTATTTAATAAGTTCTTTATTTAATTTAATCTATTTGACATCTTCCCATGCACCGAGCAGCATTTTGAAGGGGTTTTTCCTTGTTGTGATCAGCTGGGTCAGTCCATCCCCTCCAAAAGCACTTCTCTTTCCCAGCTGACTTGGGGCCAGTGAGGAGAATCACCCCTTAAAGAGAGAATTCCATGTTTGTGCCTCGGGACCAAACACCACCAACTCCTTTCACTGCAGATTTCCATTTGCCACGACCACGTTTTTCAGGAGGAAGTAGATTGTGAGCCTGGAAAGATTTATGGCTCCATTCTAAAATATCTATCATTTTAAATGCAACACTGCTGCTGCTGCCTTGCACTGAGCTGCCATAGATAGGCTGGTAAAGTACTTAAAAAAAGCAAAAAAAAAAAAAAAAAAAAAAGCCATTACAATATATCCAGATACTTTTCAAGAACTTTTGTCGGGCATGGCCAAACTTGGAGCCATATTTCATAAGAACTGCTATTTACATTTCAGCTCCATAGGCTCGCCCTTTATGTCCTTTTCCATTGCTCTGCAATTGCCAAAGGTTTTTGCACAAATAGGAATTTTTCCCTGTGGCTCCCCCCCGGCCGTGGAGCCCTCGGGGCTGCTGTGACATCACCCCTTGTCCTCAGGAACTCCTCAGATGTGACCTCAGGTGTGGGTTGTTTTTTTTTTTTTTTTTGGTATAACCATTATTGAAAAGGCAGCAGAGGAGATTTACTGGCTGGTAAGAGTTTCTAATGATCAGAGATTAAGGGTGGGACTTTCCAAACAGTCTGAGCCTTGAGCACAGTCGGGTTTGAACTCCATTACCCAGCAGCTTTTCAAGGCTCCACCCTAAATCTGTATGAAATTATTCTAGCGGCGAGGAAAGTGTATTTACCTAATGTCAAATATTAAACATTACTGCCCATTAAAATATAGGGCTTCATTATATTTGGCCTGGTGCAGATGTGCAGGAGAGAAGGAGTAATTATCTTTTCCCAAGCCCTGCACCTCGGCGGAGGAGTCGTCGCCGAATTTTGGTGTCTGCCCGCGGGGAACGAGCGTCTCCTTTCTGGAGGAGCGAGTTCCACCTTCAGGCCATAATTACTTCTGAGAACCAGGTCCCTCAGAACGCGGGGGAGCCCAACTGACCATGCAGAAAACGAGGCATCCAAACTTGTGGGCGCCTTGGAAGAGCCGAGGCCGAAATAACTCACTCGCTGTCACGCAGCGAAGCCCTGCCAGCCGTGGGATGGGAACACAGGCCTCTTTATTCCGCTTTATTCCCAACCCCTGGGCCTGCTCCACCACCAGCCCTCGGCTCACCGGGCTGGGCAGGGTCTGTCAGGGGGCACCTCTTCCTTTTGTCCCGCTCCGCACATCCCTCGGGCTCGCGCGGTCGAACACAAAATGCCTGGAAGAGGAGCAGCTCCTGGAAAAGCCCGAGGCACCCGGGTGACGAGGAAAAACAAACCCTCCTGGTGTTTGCTGGGCATGACCCGAGTGTGGGAACTTGGCAGCGCTCCCCTGGCTGGGGACATTAGAGGCCAGGTGACAAATGTGGCCCGGGGGTGGCAAGTGAGGCTCCTCGGCTCTGGATTGTGCTGACAGGGCGAGTTCTTGTGGAAGGGGAGGAGAGAAGCCCTGCCCAGGGCAGCTCTGGCCCCACGCTGTGCCCAGGCAGTGCCCCCACAGCCAGGCAGGGACACCCCAGGCTGGCCCTGCCCCTCGTCCCGCTTGGTTGGTGACACGGGAACGCTTTTCCCTTAAACTCTCTGAAAAAGCTGCAGGAAATTGGGCTGAAAGTGCAAATTATTGGTAACAGTGAGGGATGTTCTTACATGTCTCAGCTCAGGTTTTCCTCCCAGCTCTTCCCTCTGTGCTCCAGCGTGAGGATTTTTCCTGAGCTGTGTGTTATCCTGTGCCATCACTGCCCTACCCAGGGGAGCAAAAAGCCAAAGTCCCAAGAAGGGACTCTGCTCCTCATCTTCAGCAGGAAGATCTCAGCCAGTGCTCCTATGGCAGGATCCAAGTGTTGCTTTGGCATTCCCTGCGAATATCCAGTGTAAAATTCAGCATGGGAGAATATCCAGGGTGAAATCCTGCCCTGGTGCTGACCAGGACAGTCCTTGGCAAAGAACTGGGGTTGTTCACTTAGGACAGCAGAGCTAAAGGTCATGAATCTTAATAGGGTCCTTTTTTTTTGTATCACTGTATCCTATAAATTCTCCTCTCAGCAAATGCCTTTCTTCAGTGTTAATTGTCCTAATTCAGGCAAAGCAGTTGAGTTCAACCCTGGTCACCCAGCTCCACTGGAGGGTTGCTGTGGGGAGATGGAGGGAGCATTCCCTGGGCACTATTTATGGGCAGGAGGGTTTTCATGAGGCTTTGCAGGAAAAGGCCAGGTAACCCTCTGTTCCTCACCCCCCCCCCTGCACTCCTGCTTTACAATGGGATTTTCCAATGGTGGCATGTGGGGGAAACAGCTTTTGTATAGAATGGCTTTGCACACATGAGGAGGACAATCCATAGGTGAGAACAGAATTGAAGGAATCAGCTCTGAATCCCCTTTTGAGGCTGAAAATGAGTTTATAACAATGCTTTAATGAACAGTTCTCCTCCCTCATGCTTTTTTTTTTCAAGGGAGAGGGGCAAAGGGGAGGGAGGAGGGAGATTGAAGGGAAAGGGTGGCAATGAGATGATCCCAGTGGGGCAGGAGCAGCTCCTGCTCCGGATCCTTCCAGAGGTGCCAGAGCCACCCTGGGCACGGGCATTATTATGGCTCAGAGTTGGCCAAGGTCACCCCGGTTCATCTGCTTTATACATTGCTTGCCTTCTCCCCATTACTTGCCAAACAAACCTTTTTATTTTTGCACACGTTTATGTTGATTTTGTGGTTTCTGAAATTGGATTCTGTCTCCTACAGGCCTGAGTTTCCACGGTAACTCCAGCCCTTATCTGCTGCTGCTGTTTGGCACACAGACAACAAGGCCTTTCAGTTTACTTCTCCCATTTTTCCCCCCCCCAATATTATTTTCTTTAAAAACCTTTTTTTTTTTTTTTTTTTTAAATTCTTCGGCGTGTTCTTTTTCTTCCTTTTTTATATATATATATATATATTTTTATTATTTTTACTTCTCCCAACCCCTGTCATTTAAAAATCACATAATTAATTGAGCACATCCTGTGCCACACGGGGCTGCCACGACTTTGAAGTCCCAATAGATCATTTTATGGAGCCGTGGGTACCATTTTTTCCGAGGCAGCACCAGGCGCCAGGGCGAGGGCTTGTGGAATTTAGCATATCCTACTCCAGGTATGATAAAGAAACCTTGGCACCTTCTGTTTGTTTTTACTAATTTCCTTTCCAAACTGCCTTTTCAATATAGAGGAAAGACCTCAGGACTTAAAGTTTGTTATTTTCTCTCCAAAGTTAGTCCCTGTTCCCCCCTGGCTCCCTCCTCCCTTTCCTTTAAACCAGACTGAACTGCTTCTTCTCTCCCTGCTAAGTTTGCTTTTGGCCTTTTCTTTTCTGCAGCAAAGTGTGCTCTGATTTAGCATCACGGAGCTGTTGCTGACCCTGGGGCAGCACTGAGGGAGAAAGACCCCGACAGGCTCTATTAACCCTTAAAAACAATAAATGATCTCATCACCTGCCCCAAGACAGAAGGAGAAATAATGATACAATCACTTACTTCAGTGAGGGAACAAGTCCTTTGGGGGTTGTTGCTGAAATCTCTCCCCGAGGACGCTGATTTTGGCACTAACCAGGAGGGGCTGAGTTTTCACTCAGCATTAAAAAAGGAGAATATGGATGCACAGACACAGCAGGACGTGTGTGTGCACGGATACATGTGAAGAACAGAGAGAGGAAGGCAGGAGATGAGTGAAAACATGTTAAATCAAGTGAAAAAATAGCTCCTAACACCAGGTTTTTGCAGTGGCACCAGGTTACATCCTGCACTTGAAACAAACCCCCTGCAAACTCCTTAAATCGGAGTCAGGAACTCCTGGAGACGTGTTTGAAACTGTTGGTTGTCAGGGACTTTTTAGCAGATTTTGAAAAGGCAAACAGGATCACTTGGAGTGGTTGTGTAGCCAGGAGCTAAAGCAGAATGAATCCCTGCAGAATTATTATCTCCCCTCTGGAATGATGGGCATTCTGTCTCACAGAAAATCAGAGAAAATGAGATTTTATTTTTTTTTGTACAGACATTTCAAACCAGCTTCTGACATCTGATGGGAAATCACATTCCTGCCTACAGAGTTCATAAAAGGATTTAAAAATCCTGTAGAAGAAAAAAAACCCAATCTTATTCTCCATGAAATTTTGAACAGTTTTAAGATGATTGCTGGGTATATTTATGCTTCATTTTTATAGAGCTTCCTTTATTTCATGGCTACTCAGGGTCTTATTCCAGAATCCCCACGTTGGAAATGAAAAGATTTCCATTGTTTCCGATGGGTGAAACAGCTGAGAAACTTTCTGGGAGACTAAAAATGGGAACCAATTCATTATGAATCCCAGAGGTTCAGTTCAAAAGCCTGTACAGCAGATATTGGTCTCTCTTAAAGGCTGTGGGATAACCCAGGATATTCATTGTCCTGTGCCTGCAAGTTCCTAAATGTTTATTCATTTTGATCTAAATAAACAGGCAGGAAAATGCTGATTTTATTTTATATTCATATTCTTTCCAAAATCCTGTCCACAGGAAAATGGCCTAATTGAACAGGGCTGGAATTTATGGTCCATATCTCCATTCATGGTCCTCTTAAGAACAACTGTTTTATATAGTGAATATTTTATGATGCCATTAAAACATTTTATAAATTACTGTTTAATACTGACTATTTTAGAAGCATATTTAATGTCACTTATCCCACTTTTCTGCCTTCCTTCCCGTTTTCTCCCTTTCCTTTGCTCTGCCCTGCTGGAAAACTCCCACATTCCCTGGAGCTGAGGAACATCCTGAGCTTTATAGAGCCCAGATTTGAATCCTCCCTTGCTTTGTCTGCACATACAATTATTGCCCTAATTCAAGGAACAGTGAAATTCCACTGGATACTGTGGTTGTGAAAAGCTTTGGAAATCTTTCATCTGGGACTAAAGGAATCAAAGGACTGTGAAAAGTAAAATCATCATTATTGGGTTACCCTAATGCTGTTCTTCCACAAGGATGTGCAAGGAGAATTAGGATTTTTAGGTACATTATGTACATAATATACATTTGTGTACATTAATGCAAGCAGTCAAAAAATTATCAGTTACTGGAGCTGTGCAAGCCCGAGGTTTTCTGGTTATCACTGAGCAAAAGACCTGCCTCCAGTTCACTTTAAAATGACAGCAATAATTCCAGACTCCTTTTGAAAACGCTTTTTAATTTTATTTTTCCCCCTCAGTTGAATATAGGACTCTTTGGAAGGGAAATCACAAATATTGAATAATTTCTGTGACCCATGTTGATAGTCTTGATTTTTTTTGTTTTCATTTGCAATGTTGCTGGAATGCAATATTTGCAAACAGCTCCAATGTTTGGCAAACAAAGCATAAAAGAAATGTCACAGTTTCCCCTGGTGTGAACAAAGCTCTGCAGGCCAAGCCCCAGGTTTTTGGGGCTCTGCAGAAGCTTTGCCAGTGATTGAACAGAGACACAGAGTCACACTGAGGGAAGGGTCAGACCTGGAGAGCACCTTTATTAACTCCCACGTTTCTCTCCAGCAGGTCAGCCAGTTATTCTCTGGAATTTTGTGCACTCCAGGCAAGTGAGCTCGATATATGAACCTCTCCATTTGAGTAATAAAACTCCAGAAATCTGGCCTAGATTTGGGCTCTGAGCAAAACCTGAAAGTTGGTAAAATTTCAAATTGTTTGGGGTGACATTGCAAGCAATTACCAGGGACTGAGCGAGGCACAATGGGAAAATTCAATCTCTATATGAAAGTGTGGAGCTATTTCAAATAGCCAGTGGGCTTTTATGATAATTTCTTTAACTCTAGAACTTGTTCAGTGCAAACCTACAGGTTTTTTTTTTCCCCTTCAAGAGGCAAAGCAGACAACGAAGCTGCAGAAAGTGTATGAGACTGGTTTTGTTTAACTTTGGTCTTCTCAATTTACTCTCCCTGCCACTGCCCTCTGGATATTTTTATGGAAGCAAAAGAAAATGCTCCTTTTATGTATTAGAGCAATGCATGGGGGTGACTCATTTGGCAGGATTAATAAGAGGTGGGTTCAGTTTTATTTTGAAATCTCCTCCAGAATTATTGGGGGGAAAGAGAAAAATGGTCAAATTGCAGAAGGAGGCCGTTTGCTACAGGGGAGGGTTTTACCTTTCAGATGGGGGTTTCTAATTCCACAGAATAACCAGATTAAAAAGAAAATACACAGAGTGAGCTGTGAGGAGAACTCACCCAAGGGAAAGGCAGGCTGGGGATGTCCTTGCCTGGGAGATGGAGGTGCAGCTCAGGCTTGGAAGGACCATGAGCTCTTCAGCCTAAAACATGTTTTATCTCAGAGTGATGATACCACATAATGACTCTTCCTCTTGAGCTGCCTGGCTCCTTCCTCCAGTGGATCCTGCAGCCATGGAGGAGCTGCCTGGCTTTTACAGGGAAAAATGGAGCCAGAAACAGCCCATCTCCTGCCTTTCTGCTCCTGGTCTCAACCAGCACAGGGGTAGCTGTGATAGTTCTGTCTCAAACACCCAGAACAGGGCTCTGGCTGCTGTTGAATTTTCACAAAACCTTTATGCTCTGAGGTCTTCCACACACTGGAGTCTTTTTCTTCTGTGTAATAACACCAATCTAAAAAAATAATACTAAACCAAAAAATAATACTAAACTCAAAATATTATTAAACCCAAAAATAATAGCCTGGGAGGAGAAGAAGAAGAAGAAGGAAGGCCACCAATGGTATTCACAATTGTGAGCTGAATACAGTGAATAGTTTCTAGGCAAATATCCCTCCAAAATCTACCAGGCTGACCCTCCACTTCATGATTTCATACATGGAATTAAAAAGCATTCATCATTTCATCAGGTAATTCTCACAGGCAAGTTAAACAAAGGGCAGTACCCTGAGAGAAGCTGTGTAAGAGATAACTGAAGGAAAATGTGCCTTAGTGTGAATTCCAGCCTGTTCTCTGAATGATGTCTCTCAGCTTAGACCTGCCTTGCACCTTTCACTGACATTGCAGGCATCATTTTACTCCAGTGCAGCATTTCCCAGGGCTGGAATTATCCATCCTTCATTGCCCATTGTCTGTGCTGTGTAAACCAGCAATATAAGGAATTCTTGCTGTTTGTCAGCTCTTGCCTCAAAGCAGTCCCTGTCTCTGCTCACAAGGAACTCCCCAATAATTAAATTGTTCAGGTTTTGATCTTGCTCACAGGAGCAGAGCAGTTTTCCTCCCCTCGTGGGTTAGATCCTCCTGAAGGGTTATGATTCAAGCCTTCCCTTTTTCCCCGGCGTGGCTCTTCCAGACCTGGGGACTGATAGGGCCCTGCACAGCACCAGGTCTCTGTTTTCTCTGTAAATACAGCCTACAAAATTTCAACAAGTCAGCCCTTGTGTGCCACACCGAGAGATTGATGACAAACCACATTATTTTTCCCCTCCATAGAACTGCCCACAATTACAGCAGCGCTCTCTCCAAACACCGGGCTTGGCCCAGCAGGGAAAGGCCACGAGCACAGGCTGATATCTCTGACACTGAGCACCATTATTGGGGCAAAAATGCCCTTTTCTTCCCTCTTTTTTTTTTTTTTTTTCCCTGTCCATGATAAAATATTGGATCTGGTTCTGCCACACGGGCTTGTGCAAAGCCACTGAGCCGTCAGCAAAGGTTATCTCGATGCCAAGGGAAAGAGAGGAGGGGAAAAACACTTTACAGATCCTGGTGAGTTCTCTGAGCTGCTCCTCCTAAAGCAGGGCAGCTGGTGAAATTGGGATTGTTAGTGTTTCCTGTAGATTAGATTTGTAACATGTTTGTTTTTGTTTTTGTTTTTTTTTTTTAACCAAAGGTCCATATTTTCTGTTGGCCTTGTGTTTGAAGACAACAGACCTGGTGTGATGATTCAACTGTGATCACTTGTCCAGTGCCACTCACAGACAAACCCACAAAGCTGTAAAATGGCAGGAGACACCCATTTGCAAAAATAAATTAAAAAGTCAATAAAGGGCTCCATCTCCTGAGAAGTGACTGTGTTTCTGTAGTCATCCTGTCACCCCTTCTGCACCCAATATCCAATCCCCTGATTTCTGTGCTGACATCCCTCCTGCATTTCAGTTGTGCCTCTTTAGGCACAATCAGGCAGCAGCACTGGGCAAACACGGATTGCTGGGTGCTCTGATGATATTCCCAGCAGTCTGCTGTCCTCCAGGTAACTGAACTCCCAGACTCAGGGCAGAGCTCTGAGCAGAGGCAGCACCTGAACAGCAAAGTCTTCTTTTCAAGTGAGAAATGCTCCGAGCATCAAGCACGTGTCAGAATCCCTAATTTGTCAGGAGGCTGCTCCGGGCTCATCTCATCCATCATCCTGACACCGGGCTGGGAACGGGGCTGGAAAGATCCAAGTCATTGACTCAGAAATGTTTTCTTTATCTCTGGGCACCCAGAGGAGTTCCAGGAGAGCCCCAGGATGGATCTTTGTGCTCCCTGCTCGTGGTTTACACGCCGGGGTTGACTTTTGGAGTTTGGGTATGAAACAGGGGGGGCTGAGCCTTTCTTCCTTCAGTGGCACTTCTGTTCCAAGTGTGGATGTGCAGCACATTTCTGGGTGATAAAGAACCCCCTTGTGTTAACTTTCCCTATTTAAACTTTAAATATTTCCTGCTAATTTCAGCTTGTTGTTGGATTTCAATTTATTTCCTTGTATTTCTGGGTAAATGGTGACGTTCCAAGAGGTACAAATCATTCAGAGTGCTGAAGATAAGAAATAAATTACTTAATTCTTCAACTAGGACACATGTATTACCAATATTTAGGCAAAAAAAATGGAGATTCCAATGAGACAAATTTAATCAGCCCAATTTTTCGGGGTCACATATACAATTTCTACAGTTTTTCATCCCTGTACAGGATTTTTATCTCATCAGCATTACTGTACCTCCAAGATTCTCAGTAACTTCTCTGAGACTCTTGTGGCTTCTAAAGTTTATATAGCCCTAGAAAAGAGACACAAATGCCTGAAAAACAATCTAAAATTCCTCTGGAATTGTAAACTGTCTCTACATTGGTGGTTTGAAGCTAAATAGTTCTGAAAACTTAATTCCTCCTTGGAATTTCAGATAATAAAAATCTGGAAAATGAAATGAACTCCTGAGATTTCAGTCACAGATGAAACCAGAAGTAAAACACAAACTTCCAAATTCTGTGATTTTCTTGAATCTTAAAGCAACTTGGAGGGTAAGACCTTATGGCTGAAATGCTGATATTAATTCCCAAAATTTAAGAGCATTTTAATTCTAGGGAAATGTTAAAACCCCCACCTTTGGTTCTGGAAGCACAGTGAACACGAGCAGCAACTCAGCTCCCACTGAGTTCCAGGGGAAGTGCAAGGATTTTAAAGGAGTTTTGGCAATAAAGTGGGATAAAGAACATTGGGCTGATGCCTCGAGTAGCTCTGAAAATCCCACCAGTTTTCCATGCAGTTTCTGACACCTCCCTGGAAAATCTGCACAGCTTAATCCTGGGAGCTCGAGCCCTGCTCTGGAGCAGTGCTGGGAATGAATTCAGGATGGAGTCTGGAGCAGTGGAAACCCTCCGGAGCGAACCCAGAGATCCTTTTGAGTTTGTAGCAAACACCCCTAGAGTTAATTTAGGGGGGTTCTTTGTTTATTTTTTCCACAACTAATCAATCTGGAATGTGCTGATCAACAAGAACATCCGTGAGCAGGTTGGGAGTCTCTGCAAAGAGCACAAGTTCAAGCTGTGGCCTTGCAGGGAGCTGAGCTGGGAGAGCGAGGGGAAAACGAGGGAAGAGCCCACATTGTATTTCTTTTCCTTAAATTAAAAAAAAAAGGAAAAAAAGAAAAAAAAAAAAGAAAGAGAGCAATAAAGCAAAAGGCACTTCCTAAAGGTAGCCATTAAATCATTCAACACTCAGCTCCCCCGGGAGCAGAGGGTTCCTCTCTCCCTTCCAGGATGAGTTTTCACCGACCATCCCTCATCCAGGGCTCAGTGTCTTCACCTGGCTCTCTCCGGGCATTGCCCCGGCCTCCCTGCACCAGGACAGCCCCACAGCTCTCTCTGACATGGGGTTTGGCCCATATATCACTCTCCAAAAAGTTCTCAATGGGTCCCCAAAGATGTGGGCCGAGGGCTCTGTTTTGCTCGTGATAATGTGCTAATGCCCCGAGACCTGGCATAAATCTCCTCCACGCATCAGCATTTGTCAAAGTCACAAATGGGGCTGGAAACAGAGGAAAAAAAAACCCAAACCCAACAAAAAAAAAGGAAAAAAATAGAGTAGGAAGAGATAGAAAACGTGGCTTTGTTTTTTTCTTCCCTCCCATGTGATTTTCCCTCCTCCTCTCCCCCCTCTCCTTTTCTCTTAATCTCTAAAACATCTGATTGTAAAGAAATGGTAAATAAAGGGTTTAGTTTTTCTTCTTTTCGTGTGTGTGGATGTGCACACGTGCCTGTGTTTGCTGCACACTTAGGAGTGGAAACTCAGAGTTGTTAAGGGAGCCTTTGCCAAGCCCTGCTCAGGAAAATGCTTTCTGGGAGAGAGTTTGGTCGCCTGGTGCTGGTCCCGAGTTTAGTCATCATTTGGGCTGATAAAATCAGATGGAAAAACATGATCATATCAAAAGCCCCAAAGGCTGATTGGTTTGGTTTTTAATCATCTCTGAGGGAACAACCCCATAGACCACATCAAAATGTTCCCTAGAGCTTGTCTGAAGGGAAAGAAAAGAAGTCACGAGAGAGAAAATCAAACTTGTTTCAACGTTTTATTTCTCTTTTCCTTTTCGGCTCTTTCAATTATTGTTTTTTAAAACCTTTTCCCCCACCATCTCCTTGCCCCTGATAAAGTGGTTCTGTCTAAAACATCTCATGAAAATAAATGGCTGTGGATGTTCAGCTGGTGGCTGCGCTCTGACCTGCCAAGGCAGGTTAGTGATGCACTGGATGTGCCTTCTTAGATTGTTCTTGAGCTCCAGAAGGTGAATTATGCTGGTATTTGGGTCCTTTCCCTCCCTTGTGTTTCCATGTTATCAGATAAACTCCCATAATTACATGGGCACACAAGAAGGTGGTTTCTCCAGCAGCATTTAAAGTCAGTTGGATCTACTGGGAAGTGCCCTGTCTCTGGACCTGACACTTGTTGTCAGCACAGCCAGGGCTGAGCTGGAAATGGGAAATCAGGTGGAAACTGGAGGGAAGACACCCCTAAACTGATGGAGTGACCAACACTGGAGATCCTCAGTGTCCTGCTGCTCCTGTCATCCCAGTTATCATCAAACACATGGACAGGACATGACAAAGCAGAGCTCCCAGCCCCTCCTGACAGCTCTCACCGATGCCAGCAGAGCCACTGAAGTCCTTGCAGGCAGCAGCGCAGGCTGAGATCGGTCCCACCACCCCTGAGACACACTCTGGGCAATTTGGGGTGGCAGAATCCAGCCTGCAATGCCTTGGCAGAATAATGCAGAATAAAGAAGATAATTTCCTTTGATCATGAAGGGATAGGTTTGCAGTGTCAGTAGTGGCTTCCCCAAAGCAGCCAGAGCCTGGAAACTCTTACAGGGTTGGCGAGGGGAGCCTTTGTTGCATTCTGACATTTGATCCGCAGCTCCTTGGCCATTAAACACTCCGAGCTCTCTCTCTCTGCGTTGGAGTGGCTCCGTTCCTGCTCCCAGCCCTCTCCCAGGAGCTGAGGCTTTATCCTGGGTGTCCCCTTACAGGCTGGATCCCAAACCCCGGCCCTGTGCTCGCTGTCTGGCAGCGCTGGCACCGAGCCCTGGCACCTTCCCCGGCAGCCTCGGCCCCGGCCGGGCTTCACCTCAGGTAACTCTTCAAAAGCAAACCCTTAATAATCGTAACGTGATGGGCGACATGGCAGGAAAAGGAAAATAACAGCCTGAAATCCGGCGTTAACCTGCAGTGGAAAACAGGCCGTGGGGCTCTTTCCATGAGGGAGCCTTGGACGCCGCACAGAGGGTGGGAGGGATGGGGGAGAGGGGCCATCCAGGATGGGGTGTGGAGGGAAGGGGTCCTTGACCAGGGTCTGCTCATGGATCAGGGTTTGGGTTTCACACTCTGCTGCCAGTTTGCCGCAGTTGGTATCAGGAGGGGGAGAAGGGAAATGTTTCTGGGGTCTCTCTCTGAGGAGAAGGAGCCCCACGACGCTGGGACGTCCTGCTGGGATTTCTTTCTCTTTTAATTTTGGGTGCAGCTTCCCCTCATCACTGTGATCCTGCCATGCTTTTGGGGTTTTCTACACCTCATTAAGCCCCAGGAGTTGGTCTGGGGGCTTGTGGAGCAAGAAGAGGCTCAGATCCCTGTTCGGGTATCAGCTGCTCTCCTCGTGAACAGGATCCAAAGAGGGAAGGAAAACTGAACACACAGAGGGGGAATTGCTGCACCACCCCATCCTTCTCCTGCCCGGGATCCCTGCCAGCCTGGGGCACTGGGAGTGCTGGGATGGGGGAAAAGGCTGGGCTGATCCAGGTCCTTCCTCACCCCTCCTCATCCTCACACACACAGCCCATCCCTCAGGAGCCACTCCACCGTGATGGATGGGGTTTATTCCATGTAACACCAGTGGAAACTGGACTGGAATTAGTCCTCGTCTGATGGCTGTTTAACTGGCTCTTCATTAGGTGTGTTTTCTATAAACAGAGATTAAAATGAAAAACATTTCACTGGAAATACTCTGAGGAAAGTGTGTCTTTGGAGGCCAAATGAAAACTCACATAATCGCTCTCCTTTCTGTGAGAAGAGAATAATGCCTTCAAATTAATTGTATCAAGACATATAATTACACACTTACACAGTTAAATATATTTTTTAGCAGCAATGAGATTGAATGTCAATCACAGCTTCCAAAACCACACGCGGTTAAAAAAATTTCCCTTCGCATGTTTAACTTTTCAAGCACATTTTATTAATATGTAGAACTATTATTGTTTAATGTACCAATTATTTGGGATGGAGTTTATGATGCAGTGCAAAGCCAGGAGTTTCAATGTCCTGCAGAAAGCCAAACTTCCAGGGAGAACTGCAGCAAACCAATATATCTGTGCAAAGAAAAAGCTGTATTTGCAGGGATTGTTATTGAAAATAGATGCTGAATAATGGCTTGCTTGGCCAAGAGCAATATGTTTTCTTCTTACTGAGGTTCCTTATTTCCCTGTGTGTATTTGGCCTCCCTGTGCCATTTCCCTCACAAATCCATCCCGTGGAGGTGGCAATGCAATATTGGACATAACCAATGGCTCTTGTGGCGAGGGGCTGAAAGCACAAGACAAATTGTTCAAAGGTGCTGAGCAAAATCGTCACACTGGAGCTGAAAAATGGCGTTGGAGAGGCCACGATTATTAAAAATTACCAAGCCAATTATAAAAAGCTCAGCGTTGCATTTTAAATATGGATACATACCCCTGAAAATATTGCCTTTTAAATGGGGGTACATACCCCTGAAAATATTGCATTTTAAATGGGGGTACATACCCCTGAAAATATTGCCTTTTAAATGGGGGTACATATCCCTGAATACAGATTGAGTCATTGCTTTTTCAGGCACTGTTTGCTGATGGTTCCTGATATTTCAATCAGACTTTCAGGGCACAGATTTTTCCTTATAACATCTGATCCAGGGTGTAAGCAGATATTTTATCACAGCTCTGTAACTATTGACTGCAACTGATTATTTGCTTCAAGTTAAGCCTGAGCTTAAATACTCCTGTTGGCTCTCACGTGGACATTCCCACCAGTATAATATTCCGAGTCCCTCCTGTGATTACAGTATTCCCCATAATGGGAACCCCAATATTACCAAGGACTTTGGCAACCTTGGCCAATGTCAACAGAATGGGAGGTGCTATTTCATTAATTTCCCCTGACTAGGGACAAAAATAACTTCATATATTTCTCGGTTTTGTGTTTCAACCTCCAGGAGAACAATTTTCTTAAAAAGTAAAGAAATTGGTTACATTATACTGGGGCTGGTTACATTAGACTGTAATTTCACAAGGCATCAGTGATTCCAGAGGCTGATTTTTTGACAGGGAAAAAAATGACCACACATTTGCAGGCATCAATAGTCACCTTTCCTCATGCATAAAGCACATGAACACATTTTTGGCTGTCAGTATCCCAACACCAGAAAATGGGAAGGAAGAAGCATAGACATGTTTTAAGTTTCTGACAAACAGGGGTTGATGAACGGGGATCCCTGTGCTGGCTCGAGAGTGAGGACAGAAAAATGGGTCCCCGTGGGGCAGGGCAAGATCTCCTCTAATAACAGAATGAGTGAGCAAATCAGGGCAACCACAACTTTCCTACTGTGTGAGAGACCACAAATAATGGAAGACAAACAGATAGGAGAAGGGGCAATTCATTTCCCATGGCCAGAGGGTTTGCCAGGTAGGGCTGGGTGTCAACATATTTATGGTTTGGTCTCTCATATCTCCTCAGGTCTTCCCTAAAAGCAGATTTGGGGTTTTGGTTCATTCTTAGCCTGAGTTTGAGGAGGGGCTAAAATGAACTCTTGCAGACCATTCTGCAGCCATGGAGAGCAGGGCTCTGTTATAAATCTGTACCCACCCAATGGTTAAATCTCAGTATAATAAAGGCCACGTGCACAGCTCTGGAACTATTGCAACAAAGGGCTTTCCATTTTTTTACATTTTACTGTTAGGATTTTTTTTTTTATACAGCACAATCAGCAATAACACAACAATCACATATTTGAAACTGGTATTAATAATTTTACAGCCACTAAACACCTGAAAACCCTCCTCTCCTCTCCTTATTGGCTCCTTTAGGTTTTTATGGGTGTGTTGCTCTAAATAAGGGAGTGCAAGGAGCTGCCATGTTGTGAAAGACCAGGTGCCCATCTGGTTCAACATAATTCCTACAGTTGTAGTTTAGCTTTAAATGCTTTAAAACCACGTGGGGTTGAATGGAAGCAAATCCATTATTCAGTGTGACAGCATATGAGCAACTGTGCTGACAGTGTGCTAACACAGCCCTCCCAGAGAATCCACACAACTCCTGGGCCTCCTGCTCTGCAGCTTTTAGAGGTTCCTCCTCCACCATCTAATCCAAAGAGGATGCCCCAGGGAATGTGAAAGCCTCCATAACACTCTGGGTTTTTTATAGGAATGCCAAATTTTGACCCCTGACCTCCACTTTGCTGGGATGGCAAAGCAGTTTGGTGAGAAGTGCCCTGAGGTTTGGCTCTGTAAAGGATCTGGGAGAACAGCAGAGTGAGGGGGGAAAAAATTGTTAATTAGCTTTAGTTTGATCATTGTGGATCCCTTTGGACTGTCCACCCATGTGATCCCCCCAAGGGACAGGGGGAGGGCAGCTGTGGCTGCCCCTGGATCTCTGGAAGTGTCCAAGGCCAGGCTGGATGGGGCTTGGAGCAACCTGGGATAGTGGAAAGTGTCCCTGCCCATGGCAGGGAATGAGATGAGCTTTAAGGTCCCTTCCAACCCAAACCATTCCAAGATTCCATAATTCTATTAAAGCCAACACGTGTAAGGCAGAAAGACATTGCTGGGTGAGCTTCCTCCTGGCCTGAAGGATGTGGCCAAATCCATCTCTGTCCCACGAGGGTCAAAGCTCATCAAACCCCTTTGCTGAATGTGGGTTCCCATCCATGAAGTGCAAAAGATTCCAGTGAGGGCTGAGGTCTGCATTTGAAGGACAGTGTAGACAATGTCCTCTGTGCCTTTCCATGGTGCATACATATATATATATATATATATATATATATATATATATATTAAAAAGGAAGGCTGTGGCAGAGGGGAGAATTAAAACCAGGTCTCTCAAATCCCAAGTTAACCTTAACCACTGGATTATTTTTTCTCTCTCATGTGAACACTGCCTGTGCAGATTGTATACAAATACGGAAGAGATTTACTGGAGAAATAACCTCAGGCACAATAATACGTGTGTGTACCTGCATATAAATATATATGTTCTCAATATCAGCCTGCGAAAGCGTTGCCTCGTAAAAAGTCTCGGAACAGTCAGTAAATTCTGGGCCAGATTTCAACTCATGTTCCTGAGATAAGGACCAGAGGGAGGAGGAAGAAAAAGACAGCAGCAATCCTTTCATCCTCCAGGCCACAGATGGTAGGTCTGTTCCCCTCAGCAGATGGGAATAAAAATAGATATATTTACAATTGGAGCTGGACCCGGAGCGAACACAGAGCAGTCGTTTGGGTGATGCAGAGACCAGAACAGTCTGGATTATTCAGTTGCTGCTGCTACAATAACACTCGTTCGCTGTCAGCGCTCCCGTGCAAAAACAAATTAGCTGGATGATTAATGAATATCAGCCCCAGCATGTGGATCCTGCTCCGTGATGCTCCAGCCCAGTGTGAAATCTGCTGCTCGTTGGGCTGCAGTGTCTCCTCTGCACGTGTGGGTGTCGCTGGGAAAGGTGGGTTCTGGCCACGGGGGCTTTTTGGGGCTTTTTAATTTAAATAACAACATGTAAGAGAAAATGGAGAGCCCAGAAATAGGTGTTGAGGTGAGAAATGTCTCCTTTGGGTTTAGCCTGACCTCTGTCAGACCAGCATCCCTGAGCATGGCTTTGTGGAGGGGGGTCCTGCTGCCAACCCCCCAACAAGCCATCAAACCTTTGGATTAGGAGAGATGAGGATAAATTGGAACAGGCTTCCCAGGGCAGTGGTCACAGCCCCAAGGCTGCCAGAGCTCAAGAAGCATTTTGACAACACTCCCAGGCACGTGGTGGGATTTTGGGCTGTCCTGTGCAGGCCCAGGAGCTGGACTGGATGATCCTTGTGGGTCTCTTCCCACCCAGGACATTCCGTGTTTGATTCTGAGCACTGAGGCTCAGCTGAGTGCTTTGGGGCAGGTGATGATTCCATATGGCTGGATGGACTTTTGAGGGGTAATTTGGGTTCACTGCAGCTGAAAGGATTTGAAGCAGCTGGAATAGCCTGAGTATCCCAATAGGTACAAGGACGTGTGACTTTGTGTGGACCTGAGCTGGCACTTCCCTGAGGAAAAACCATTTCCATGCGGTGTCAGTAGCCAGGGTGGCCAAACCTGTTCTGACAGACACACAACTGTGGTGATGGAGCTGCATTTGTTCCGATCCTGGAGCTGGCACAAACTCCAGCAGACACTGCAATTCCTAGAGAGCCAAGTTAATCAACAGTTCCACGGTAAAGAAAGGTAAAACATGTCATTCCAGTGCTATTTCCAGTGATTTTGTGTGTGCACAAAAAAGGTGACGATCAGCAAGTGAACTCGGGGATGCATGTGGTGACTGAAGAGATCAATTACAAATTACTCCAAATATATCATAAAATTTTATATTAAATCTTTAGAATTACAACTTAGAAAATAACCTGTGCAGTGCACTAGATTTGAGGGACGAATTTAATTTGTTCTGAGAGTCTCAGCTCGAAAGTCATGTCCTCTGTCATTTATGTGTTTACACAACTCTCAGCACCCCCTTCTCTCTTTCACGGCCTCTCCACCACAATTAATTAACACACAGACACTTCAGTTTAAGTTGTTGACTCAAGTGCTCTGTGATACAAGGAGATGTTGAAACCCTGTGCTGTGTAGAGGGAATTGGTGTCCTTTGGTTGACAGCTCAGGGGGTGACAGAGATATTTGTGCTCAGACTCCGCTGTGACATCTGGCAAATACACACGGACCGAGGGGGGTTTTCCACGCTCATGGAACGCTCCAAAAGCCCCATAGTCAGGGAGAACAGGCATCTGCTCCCCTGTCCCTTGACCATCCATCCCTCCCCCCCACCTTCATTGTGTTTTCTGTTTTAAACTCCTACCTTTTTTACTGCTTCCTCGCTCACATACCTGAACGGAACCGGAGCGCAATGTGACCGCAGGGAACTGGCATCTGTCAGCAAAGGGCACCTCCAGGGACCCCCTGCCTGCTTCTCCTGCTCTACATATGTGGGCTGCAGCCTCAAGGGAACTTTAAACCTCTTTTTTACTTTGAAATACCCACCTCTCTCTCCTGGGGGCAGTATTAGGTGACACTGCCTAGGACTTCCATGGCAAATAAATAGGTTAATGTGTTTTTTCACTATAATTAATCAAGAAATGATTAATCCAGGAGCTGGACTTTGAAGATACTTGTGAGTCCCTCCAAACTCAGGATATTTTGCCATTCTGTGATTCTGTGAGTATAAATGACCAAGGAAGAAAAAGGCCCCAAATATGTCTTGGTGTCCTGCAAAGGCTGGACAGACAATTCCTGCCTGAGCCAGCTTTGCAGGTGAGGCTGGATCTCCCCAGGTTCTGTGGAGTCCTGTGAGTTCCTTGGTGGCACTGGTGGTCCAGGAGGGGTTTGTAAGAAAAGCTGGAACTGGTTTGGCTGTGATCTTAAAATCACAGAATATTTTGGGTGGCAAGGGATTTAAATCCCATCTCATTCCACCCCCTGCCACGGGCAGGGACACCTTCCACCAGCCCAGGGTGCTCCAAGCCCCATCCAACCTGGCCTGGGACACTTCTAAAGGATGGGGCAGCCACAGCTTCTCTGGAAAGCCTGTCCAGATCTCTTGTATGGAGCAGATTCCTTCAGTGAGGGACCTCAGGCAGAGCTCCTTCAGGCTTTCCAGCACTTCTGTGGTTAATGGTGGTTTTTATGTTCTATACACACACACACGCACGTCAAGTCGTTATATAATATAAAAAGGCTCTTTTCTCATATCCCCACAGAGCGCAATAGGACTCCACATATAGCACACCAAAAACATCAAAAAATAAAAGGAGCCCAAACACTGCCAAAATCTACATTTTCATTTGGCAAACTAGTTAAATCTATTCATAATCTGGTGCCTGAATCAGGTTTCAGACCAGACTAGACTGCCTTGGCTCCTGGTTTTTGTTGCTCGACCTGTCTCTGACTGAATTTAGCTATGATGTTACATCTTTAGCTGTAGCAAATTTCTAATAATGGCAGCCTGTTTTATTTTGCCACTGGAGGGTACAAGTTCCAGCATTTCCGTACCGAGGTCCAATTGGAGCCAGTTTCGGACTTTTTTTTGGACAGAAACCTTCCTTGTTGCTTTTCACTGTTTTCTTTTGGCCCCTTTTTTTTTTTTTTTAATTTTTTTTTTTATTTAATAATTTTTATAATGTTCACTCTCCCGGCTTTCCGAAGGCGAAACACGAACACAGCAGATCCTGGGTGAAATGTGCAGTGTCAAAAATCCCCGGGGTATCCACTCACCTGCCTCGCTCCCTGTGCTGGGAGAGGGGGCTCCCTGGGACCCCCTGGCAGCTCCATCAGCCAGGAATGGCGAGGATGGAGCCTGGAGGGTCACCGGGGGCTCATCCCCTCCTGGGAAGGCTCAGGGTTTGATTTACCTGGTGTGGAAATGAATGTTAATTGGAGCTGGATTAATCACAGGGCACAGGTAACAGGGCATTAGTAAGAGCCCATTGTGAATCCAAAAGGAGATGCACAATTTGAAATAAATCCCAAATTTCAGCCCCTGTTCACTGTTCTTATCCATGTAGGGCAATGCAGCTCCACTGAAACCATGAGACTGCTGTTGGGGATCCCCCAGGATCTCACTAGATGCCTTTCTACACCACCCACAAAATATCTGTACACCCCAGAAGCTGCTTCCTAAAAACCTCTTATTCCCAAGCACAGGGAGGGCAGGACCTGCCAGGGGTGGTTGGGCTGGGAACGGAGGGAGGAGACCCTCCAGTAACACCTTTGGTGGCATCTCGGTGTCTCTTGACTGACTTTCCCTGGAATAATCCAGTTCAGATTTTCTGGGAGACCTGCTGCTGGCTGGAACAGGAAATCTTTACAGTTTTATATAGCTCTAATAGGCCACCAGAAATTCTGGCTGCAGGAATAACCCTACACAGAGAATTAAAGAACAGGGACAGGATCCTTGGTTTAAGTGCATAGATGTAAACCAGAGGGATTTCATGGGCTTTGGGAAATTAATCTGGGATCTCTCTTTGGGCTGAGCAATTAGAAAGGAGTAAAATCTCAACATTTCTTTGGGAAACCAAATTTGTTTAATTTGAGTTTAAGCATCTTAAGGATAAGCAAGGCAATGAGAGTGATTTGGGAGCCAATTGTGAAGTTTTAACTGTAAAAAAACCATATAGAGAGGTCAAGGCTGGAGTTGCTTTGGTTTTATGCCTTTGTTTGAATCAAGAAGTGGTGGAAAGAGAGTCAGGCTGAGAGAAAAGGAGATTTCATCTCTGGGTTTTCTCTCTCTGTGCTCATCCACCACCCACTTATCCATAAATATGGCCCAGAGGATCTACGGGAACGGGGAATGCTGATGTTTAATTGGAGGATTATATGATTCCAGCACATTTGGGTAATTGGTTTATGGAAAAAGTTTAAAGGAATCAGTAAGCAAAAAGCCTGAATCCAGCTGGGGAAGAGCAACCACCACAGACCCAGGTGATGGAGAAGGGTCAGAGAAAGATTGACACCGCAGACGTGGATACTTGGAAACCCAACTGGATAAAAGGTGTGGGGTGGGGAGCCTGTGTCCATCCTGAGCAGCAGCAGGAGGGGAGAAGGGGCTGCACTTTGGAAAGTGCCTCATGTGAGGGCAAAGCAGGGCCGTGGTTCCACCTGGGGTGCATCTTCCTCCTGCTCTTGGAGATGGGACCTGTCTGGGGGCCCCTCTGGTGGGGTTTGAGGAGCTGCCCCCCAAACACTCCTGGCACCCACAGAGCCCCTCTGCTGATGGAGGGGCAAGGAGGGTTGACAGTCTGGGGCTAATTTGGACTATTTAGAGCAAAAGTCACCTAAACAGGGAGCAAAATAACCCAAGCAGGGAGCCAGGGGCAGGGCTGGGCTGGGGATGCTCCACCCTGCCAAGTTCGGGTGGGTTTGTGTTCAACTGGATGTCTGAAGGGCTTTTTTCTGCCCAGCCCTCACCATTACATGCTTGCATAGAAAATTAAGTTACCACACCTTTAATGAACCTAATTTCCTAATTCTGACAGAGCTCCCACTGCCAGTGATTCACTCCCTGCTCTTGACACGCTTGGGCTGTGTGAGCCTGGTTTTTTTAACCAGCCAGGTCTCCATGGCCAAACACTGCACAGATTCTTCTCTCTTCTCTTTAGCTTGTTGAAACAGAGAACATAATGAATTACAACCAGTATTATCTTGGAGAAGGGATTCCTCCAGAGTTTCCACTCTGGGGGGACTGAAGTAAAAGGAAAACATTTCCTGCCTCATCCCTTGTGACCCTTCAGCTTCATCTACTCAAGTCACCTCAGACCTCCCCATGGAAATCCAAGTGTTTCCTTGGATGCTGGTGCAAAACCAGTGCCTTAAAGCTCTGGGGTGGTCAAGCTTTGCAGCTCAGCTCTGCCACTAAACCACTCAGACCTTCATGGTTTAATCCTGATGGATCTAACAGTGCTCATGGAAACTTTTCCAGATGCTACAGAGGTTAGTCTTCAAACATGTAAATTTTATTTAATTAAGTGAAACTGTTCTCAAAAGACTAATTCTGCTCTGCAGTGTTGCTGGGAAGGTTTATTGAATGATCTGCTCTCTTAAATTCTATAAACTTGGGGTAATTTCATAGTGCCCAGATATCTGTAGGGCCTTTCTGGCAGGTACTTGGATGTGTCTTCTCATCAGAACTTTCAAACAGGACCACGTGGAAAGGAAAATGATGCTATAACAGAAAACTCAGAGAGGGAATATTCACAAGCTGAACATTATTCTTCCTATTGATATAAAAACGGTGGGAAGGGGGATTATAAAAGTGTGAGGAATTAACACATGGGCTCCTTTAACCCACACTGATTCTCCAGTGCTATGATCACACAAAGGAGTGTATAAATCCTTTACAGCCTTCTGCTTCAGGGACCTATTATCAGATTTATCAGGGGATTTGTAATGAATTAGCCACTAGATCCATTCCTATTGATTTGACTGAGATTTGGGGTTCAGCCCTAAAGGCAGCTGGTCAGTCCTTGCTCATGCTCCAGCATTGCTCCAGAACCTCCTTGTTGAGCATTTGCTGGCTGAGGTGGTTGAATAATTGATATTTGCTTTCTGGAGGGAGAGTTTACTTTCTTCTGACCCTGCTTCGGAGCTCTTTAAGATAAGACCAAATATTGACAAAGCTGTGGCCGAGATTACAGTACACAGAAAAAACATTAGTGTTGCTTGGGAGTAAAGCAAACAAACAAACAATCTCGCTGTAAACTCTCCAGGTAAACAAAGGGTGAAAAAACCCTGCTGATTCAAAAAGATCGGTGGCATTAAAGGGGAGCAGGGAGTTTCCACCGAAATAAAACACAGGATTACGTTTTTGGTCCTAATTTCCTTGACCCCAGACACACACAGGCAAAGAGAGATAAATTCATAGATATTTTGCTGGTCAGGCACTGTCATGTCTTTCTCAGAGAGTGAGGAAAACAAAGTGTTCTCCCACAGTTTGGTGGGAATAGCAGAGCCAGAGATGACTGGGCTCCATCCCTACACTGGGAAAGCTTTTAAAACCCTGCAGTTTTATTGTACAGAGCTGAACATATCTTTTAGATATTAAATGATTTGGAAATACAGACCACTCTTGGTTGTAATATTAAGTCTAAGAAAACATGGGTGAAGTTAATACCTTTATTAGTCCCTGGTGCTTTCACGCTATTGTTGGTGGAAACATTTATTACTGTTATTACAAATCTGTCCCTTTGATCCCATTCCAAGCCCCTTTTTTGTACCTTGTGCACAGTGTGAGGGTATCAATCGTTTCTATTATAAACTTCTTGCTGACTGTTGGCTGTGTTTTTCCTGCCTTTAAGACAGCAGTTGTTTTCCCTCACCTAGGGGAGCAATCCCAGGATCCTGAAGCCTTTGGAAATCGCCGGGCCGTTTCCAAACACATCCCTTTTTGTTGCTGACAGTTTTAGTCAGCTGCAGACTTGCAGAAGCAATTACTCTGGGTAATGTGCCTCTCCCAACATTGATACAAAGCAATGATTTTCAGTGATTGAAGCTTTTACTCCCAAATAACCCCCTCCTGACTCCCACGAGCCCACGGGTTGGGATGTTCCTCTGCCGGCACCAACCAGTGTTTACATCTTTGTCTGGCACCACATGAAACCAGCTTTGCTTATAAACAGCCTGATATGATCAGTGAGCTTATGAGTGATGGATCCTGGACCATTTTCACCCTTCCAAGAGGAGCTGTGAATGCCCTGGGAAGGCTCCTTGGGAGCTCGCTGCCGCTCGTTATTTGCTTTCCTTGGACCGCGCGCTCATGGTAGAAGTGATGCTGGATGTCTTTCCTATGTTGATGATGCAGACTTATTTCTTAAGTAAACCAAGAGTAATTTATACCCACTGCTTTGCCATCTCGCTGTCCTGTCACCAGAAAGGCAGTGATTTGTAAGTCAGGTTTGGCTCGTGTTGAAACCAACTGTGTGGAAATCACCGTCAGTCTCTCGTCGTCGTTAAGCACAAACTCACCGCAGAGCAAATCGACTACAGAACTTCCCTTCTTTTCCACCCCCATGAAACTACCTGGGCACCTCGTGGAGGGTTTAGCAGAATGTCCAGAAAGTTTCTAGAACACGTGGCAAAAGAATATTTTGCTTGTGATGGGGGTTGTTTGTGTTTGTGGCTGTGGGATCTGTGTTAACTTATCTGCTCAGAGTCTCCAGGAGAACACCATCGGCACCAGGGCTGAGAAATGTGCTGGAAGATGGAGATCTGGACCAGGATCTTGGCTTCAGGAAAGTTTTTTTCCCAATGATGGAAAGGAAATGATGGATTTATCTTGCTAGATACGAAAAAAGTTGTTATAAACTAAAGAAAAATAAATTTGATGCCAAACAAACAAGAGAAGGTACTTTCCATTTTCTGCAAATGAATCCAGACTAATTCCATCCAAATCTATCGATCAGGTATTTAAATTTGAAAACAGAGATGGTAATCCTACCCAGCTGGAGTCAAAAGAAAGAGGCTGCTCTACCAAATAATGATTTATCCCTTCCTAAACTAAAACAGGAGGGTAGAATTACCATCTGAAGACACCCAGGTTTCTCCATTGACTGGACAGAAAGCTTTTAAAGCAAGTGTGATGCATCTGAATATAAAAAAAACCTCTAACAAGGCAACCCTGCTGATGAAAAATTAATAGAAAATTAATAGCAACTTTTAAATTTAAAAGGAGTTTTACTGTTCTTTATCTCCACCATGCTCACATTATATTGATCCCAGGCATCACAGCTTTTCTGGTCACCTCCAGGGAGGGGAAATATTCCCATTTCCTCCTCCAAACACAACCTGTCTCCGTGTTTTGTGTTATTTTGATCCCTCCAAAGCACGAGATCAGAGATTCAGCAGCAACTGCCTGAGCTGGGAGCTTGTCTGAGGTTCATTAGCACTTCCAGCCCTTCTAACACATCACAGTGAATCATTATTTGTTATTATCCATAATGCAGTGTTTGCTTGTTGGCATAGAGATTATCCATAAAAAGACTTGTTCTGCCACCCACACTCCAAGCAGGAAAGCAGATAATGTAACTGTTGGAAGAGACAGATTGATGACACATTGCTCTTGTCTTGATCTAGAATCCAAAAAAAGGGAGAGTTCCCAACAGGCAAGAGCAATAAACTAAAAGCAGGAAGGGAAAAGAACAAAGGCAGAGAGTGACAAGATTATGCTCCTGTTCCTGCCAACCACCCACAGAACAGATTGCTCTGGACAGTGGGAAGAAAAAGAAATGGCTGACTGAAAATATAACCAATAAACCTGCAAGTTGACCTTCCAAACAAGCTGCTGTAGTCAGGAGAATCCCAACTGTGCCCCCCAGCACTGAATCTCTCCTGAAAATTGAGGGTAAAACTTCCTTTATTTCCTGGGGTCTTTCACGGGGCTGTTCAGGAGGTTCCAGTTCGCCTGGAAAATTTCAGGCAGAACACGGGAATGGTTTCATGTTTTGTCCATATGAAAAGTTTTTTTCCACTGTTTATTTTTTTTTTTCTTTTCGGGGCCAATCTGCACCTTGGAACGAGGAGGGCTTGTCAACCACAACATTAAATTATAAGATGGGTCCAAACTAAACCCCAGATCCTGAACAGCCCGAAGTGGGTCGGATGATCCGGATCTGCTGGATCTGTCTGATCCAATGCTGGATCTGCCAGGGGTCTGGAAAAGTCTGAAACCCTCAGGCAAATCTGGTAGCTTGATTTCCTTGCTCATCACCACTGCTGAGAAGCAAACAGGGATAAGGGAGGAATTTGCCAAGGAAACCTCTCGGCTGATGTTGGATGAAAACACACTGGGTTTAAATGCCAGCCCAGTCCTTGCTTACAGCAGTTCCAGCTTGATTTTAAACAAGGTGAACTGGTATGAGCAATGCAGAACCAGTCCTGTTGTTTTTCACTCCCATCCTCCACGATGTGCAGATTAATCCAAATTAAAGAGCGATATTTGCTGGCAAAGCTTTGGAAAGCGTTGGAAGCAAAGGTCATTCTCATGCATAAATCCCAAGGCAACGGATGTCACGGGGTTGCTTACACTGGACCACAAGTGAAAGGGAATGGTTTTTATTTATTTAATCTACTTAATAACTGAAAGAGAGAGAGAAATCTCAACAAAGTCCCAACAAACCCCTCTTTCTGCCCTTCTGATTAGGCAGCATCCATCCCTCCCTCGGGAGCTCCTGGTGTTTGGAGAGCCTGGGGAATGACACCAGCAGGGGAATTAAAAGGTCCTGTTTAAACCCAAGGTGTCCAGCCCCAACTCCAGAAAAGCTCCCACAGTCCCATACCCAAATCCTACAAAGTTATATGCAGATAAAATCATATGTTAGCTAAAAGTTTTCATCATAGGAAGCCTAAGGAATATTCTGGATGAGAAGGAACTATCAGGAAAAGAGCTGAGAGAAACAATGAGGAAAGTAAAAATCCAAAAGGAGGAGAGGAAGAGCAGCAGGGAATGGATGTGTAAAAAACCAACCAAAGCTCCCTGAACTTCATTTCAGTTTCCAGGAATGTTCCTTTGAATCTGGATCAAATCAGATTCAAGTGATTTATGATCCAGTGAAAACTTTTTGTTGATCCAGGTTTTTTTGTTCAGTGCTTTTCTGCTATCACGTTTTAAGTATGTTTTGTGTTCCTTCTAGAACTGCAAACAGGAAATAAATAGAGAAAATAAAACTAAAATCAGCCATAAATCTTAATCTTGTGAATCAACTCAGAACTTTGGAATTTCAGATAAAACATTAAAAATTAGGATAAAATTGTGCAGTCAAGATGTGGAAACTTCACAGTTGTTACTACAAATCCCTGCATTTGGAGAGGTCACCACATGGGGGTCAAATCATGATGATTTTTAAAGTCCCATCTCTTGGGGCAATTTGGGAAACGCTCTGAGGTTTGTAAACACTCCCTGAGATATCTGAAAAACACAAAATCACCCCCCACTTCAGTCAGTTCTGCTCATTGCCTTTCAACTCCACGCAGGACAGTAAGTAGTTAATTGGGTATTTTAATTGGGGTTTTAAAACTTGTGGTGTGTGGTTGTTTCTGGATATTTCCTTGGATTTTACTGGACTGTGGATCACGTGACTGCAGGGCACTACAAACTTGCTGACTCAGCTGATGCCCTCCCAATCAACGACCCCAAATTCCTAAAAAATCACTTTAAATTTTTAGACGTAGAAAAGTTTCCCTGTGAAATGTCAGGTACACATTCCCCTTCCCCACACTGTTCTTGGGGCAGAACATAAATGCACAAAAATTAATCACAATCATGCAAAATAATCCCTCCCCACATCCATTTGGACGAGGAGGGAGAATATGTTCGCCCACATGGTATTTGAGTTGAAAACAATCCCGTAGAATGGGAAGCAAAAAGGAAGGTGGGCGACTTGCTTGGACTTTTTAACTATTTTTTTAACGTGCAGTGGATTTAGCTGAGCACACATTTTGAAGGGCTGCTCTGAGGCTGATGCTGAGGGCTCTGCCAAACCCCCAAAATAACTCACAAACGTCATGGGCTGAGGGATGGCTGAGCTGGAGTTGCTGAATGCTAAATTCAGTTCGTTGGAAAGAGGGATTTGGGCCTTCTTAGGAAAACAAACCCTTTTTAATATGGACACATGAGCAGAACGGGATGGACCAAGAAACTTGGAGAGGTGTTTGTGGAGACCCAGTGATGGGCACAAAACAGTAAGGACGTTCTTGTGGCTGCAATGCTTTCATTTTTCGTTGTTCCTGCCTGTTGTTCTGGGTGAAAAGAAGTGGGAATCACCTTTTCTGTTGTAAGGAACAGATGTATTTTAGATATATTTTAGAGTCAGTGTTTTCTTGCCTCCAACCATGGGTGAAGCTGCCTGGAGAACGAGGAGCTGCCAGCTGCTGAGGGTTGGGAATCTGGCGTATGAACCATGTTTTCTGTCTTGTTTTATCAGTTAAAAGAGAAAAACTCGTGGTTGTGTCTGCTGTTATCTCAAGGTATTGAGGCAGCTGCTTGTTTTAGTCTTTCTCATTGAACAAGCCCTGTATCCAAACAAAGGTACCTGCAAACCCTCTGGCTGAGCGGGAAGGGGGGTTATTCCACTCGGGAGAGCAGCACATTAATCTGGGAATATGTGGCAACGTGTATTTACACAAATCACAGAGCCAGGCCCGACGTGGAGCCACTGCAGAGCACAGGCACCCCGAGCAGCCTTGTCCTGGCCCCCTGATCAAAGCCCCAATCCATCAGCTGAGCCCGGAGACGCCGCGCTAGGCCCGGCCTAATGGAGTCATGGCTCTAAAACCCAGCGAGAGCCTGGCACAGGAACAAACCAAACGGGGTCATATCTCACCCAGAGCCCAGGGGAGTCCCTGCCACGGCTCAGGGGGGAGGTTATGGACAGAGTGAGGGCACTGCCAGGTTTTCTGGGAGGACCAGGAGCCCTGGGTGTCTCTGCCCATCAGTGGCAGGGTTTGGTTTCGACTGGAACCAAAAGCTCTGTGTCGCTGTTGGGGTTGTCAGGGCTCCCTGAGTGTCTGCAGGAGAGGAAATGGAAACTGGAAATGGAAATTCCCAGCGTGAACAAGGGTTCAGATCTGGGTGATAACACCCAGACAGCATCTGCTTCCACAGGAAGACTCCGACTGTCCCGAACCAAAGCGTTGCTCCTCTGGCTGAAGAGCTGCAAGTGGGTTTCCACCTTAACTGTCTCTGTGCTTGGAATCCAAACTGGACTGGCAACTTCCCCACATCTTCTACTGATGTCTGAGTAACATTGTGCGTATTTGTAAATATTTTTGAGAGGTTACTCACAGCAAAAATAAACTCCTGCTTTGGTAACAAATTTAAGAGGATCACGTCTGGAAAAAAGAAGGCTTTCTTCTTGTAACTCCTGATAATTATTGCTCACATAGGAAAGCAAAAACATGGGCAAAGTCTTAAATGAATGTGGGTTTCCATGTTGCCTTAGTAGTTGAAAATAAGTACCAAAGTAAGTACAAGCAACAAGTTTGGCAGCCCCCCTTCTCCAGTTCTGATTTTTATCAGGAAATTTTAAAGCTCGAACCGCCTCAGGTAAATTTTGCTGATCTTTAATATAATATATCTTAGTAACTACAACCCCTGCGCTCTGGAGCTTCCACAGGCTGTGACCTTGGCTGTGACATTATTTCCTCACAAGAAGCTGCCTCCCTCCTTTTATTCCCCGGGAAAACAATAAACCACCCCACAGGCACGACCTGAAGTTCAACAGGTCTGTCACCTGCAGCTCCCAAACATCTTTCTCATGTCATGATGAACACAGGATCCAACTGAAATCCCCTTTTTGGCCAGCACTGGAGCATCAGCTCCACACCATGCAGAGTTCACTCTTAAAACTCAAGCACACAAATGGACTGGACTTTATGGCTGAGACAGAGAAAGATTTAGGCTGGGTTTGTTTTCCTGCACTTTGGCTATCTAAAAATTAGGCATCTAGTCCAAAATAGTCCCCTAAAGACTGTAATTAATGGAGGAGACAGAGACATCCAGAAAACAATTGAGCCCACTCATCTTGGAGCGCTGTCTAACAGGGTGATTCATCCCCCCTGGATTAGCAGGGGAGTCTGCAGGGCTGGGGTGGCTGGGCTGGGACAAATCCCACCTCACCCATTGCCTGTTGTTGTGCAACATCCTGCACTGCAGGTAGGAAACAACTCCAGACTGATGATTTCAGTGCTGTAGCTTTTCTTCTGCAAGTGTTTGATCCAAACCCCACTCAGCCCAGAAATCCCCCTGTGAACTTGGTGCCAGTTTGGCAGCTTTTGTGCTCCTTGTCCTCTCTTTGCCCTGGGGCGACCAAGGCTTTGAACCCAGCTCATGAAACGAAGTCTAAGAACAACCCACATGGGCTTTTATTTACTTGGAAAAACAGCAGCACATCTTCTTAAGCACCACAAAAAAAGAAGCCACTTGGGGAAGAAAGTTTGACAAGTTTGGATGTCAAACACAACAGGAAAAATCACCTAAGGTGAGGGTCTGTAGAAATTAATAGTTAATCTCTTAATACCTGCTGCACATCCAGAATTTCAGTGGCATAATCCCAGCAGTTTTGTCCCACTATTCCAGCAGAAGTGTGGGGCAGTGTCCTTATCTGTCTGGAGTCACTGAAGAAGTTTATTGTGCATTATTCCTGCTGTTGGTAATGTGAACATGGCAAAGATGTGCTGGGCATTGCCTGGGGGCAAAGAGCACCAAAATTTCTGCTTCATGAAGGGAAGACAGACATTGAGAGAGAAAAATCTCTGTGATTCAGTCTGTCACACAAACAGGCAACCAGGCCTTTGCTCCCTGCTGCTCTGCCCAGTGTCCAAGGCCAGGTTGGACAGGGCTTGGAGCAACCTGGGCTGGTGGAAGGTGTCCCTGCCCATGGCAGGGGGTGGAAGGAGATGAACTTTAAGGTCCCTTTAAGGTCCTTTCTCGGAGCTCACCCTGAGGATGCAGAGCTGGGGGCAGACAGCAGGGACCACAACATTTCCTGCAGTGCCCAGGTACCCCAGCCATGACTGGTACCAGCAGCAGACTGGTAAAGCAGCCAGACCCAGGATAACCTAATTCTAAGAGAGTTTTCTGTCTGTATTCAGCGAGTTGGAGCTTGGGCAGAGCCCTGAAGAAGGAGAATATCCAACTAAATCGGGCTGTGACATTCCCAGGTGTGGTGCTGAGTATTCTGGCCCGTCAGTGACTGAGGTCCTTGGAAGCCTCATCCCTCTGGGCGGCACAGAGATGCTCTGCAAAGGTTCATCATCCAGCTCTAGGAAACACACCCCCAGACAGCTCCGAGGCCCTGCCACCCACACCCCTGCACTGATACCGTGACAATTCACAGCTATTCCCGTGGAACACGGCCAGGAACCCCCCCTCTCCTCGGAACAAACACCAACAACCCAAAGCAGGGAGGGAGGGATGGATTAGGGCAGAGCATGACTCTCTTTTCCCCAACACTTCTCCCACTCACAGATACTGAATGAGATCCCAGTCTCTGACTGAGCCCTGCTCACTGTCAAGCCTTCGGAAAAAGGGCTACTGCAGCTTACATTTCGCAGACTTCACTGCCATGCCAGCTCACACCTTCTAAATCCCGACTCTATTTACATGAGGGTGGGGCATGTAAATCCAGGCAGGAATTATTCTATCAAAGCAACCTGCTGCCACCACTTGATGGGAAGGAGCTCTGCAGCCACCGAGCCCTGAGCTCGCTCCCAGGGCCACCGGTCCTCCTCGGAGAAGGGGAAAGTGTTTAATTGTGTGCAGGGGAAAATGTTTAATTGTGTGCAGGGGAAAATGTTTAATTGTGTGCAGGCCTGCAGAGCTCCACGGGGAGAGGAGCCTTTGGCTACTGCAGGAATTCACTGAGAATATAAAATTGGACTTGTGTCCATCCTGGGGGCTTCAAGGAATGAAGAGTAAGCAAATATGGCCAGGCTGTAAGTGCAGTCCCTATAATATCCCATGTTCATGACACTGAACGTGCATATGCTGACCAGCATCTCCATTATTTTAATTTACATTATTCCAGCTTTTTTTTTTTCCATACATTCTGCTGATTGCCAAGAGCTATGCACAAGGATGAAAACAGCATGAATTGCTGCAAGAAAATTTGGAAACAGGGTACCAGAGAGGCTGTGCTACACGGTAGAAAGCACTGAAAGCAGTGACAAACTGATGTGTTCTTTTATTTTATGTTTTTAGCATTTTCAGTGATGGAACCATCCAACGAGCTGTGGAATCATCATCATCATCATCATCATCATCATCATCATCATCATCATCATCATCATCTCAGGAAATGAAAGAATGCAACTGAGCAGCTGTGGCTGCCCCATCCCTGGAAGTGTCCAAGGCCAGGTTGGATGGGGCTTGGAGCAACTTGGGTTAGTGGAAGGTGGGTTAGGGGGTGGAAGGAGATGAGCTTTAAGGTCCATTTAAGGTCCTTTCCAACCCAAACCATTCCAGTATTCCATGATGGGGCTCTGCCTTCCCCCCAGCCACACTCAGACCAACCCTGCCAGCCTGGGATCCACCTCTGCAGGAAGGAGACAGAGCTGCCTCGTGCCCCACAGCCCCTCCCCGAGCCCCCGCTCAGCTGCTGGTGCCCTCAGGCACCAACTGTGCATCTTCAGCCAAGCCTTGGACAGTTTCTCCTCTCATCATGTGCATGTTTAACCACAGGAGTGCTGGTGATCCTCTGCCACCCCGGTGCTGGCTCTGCAGGACCTGCCCCTGCTCTGGAGAAGGTTTCTGCTTCCAGAGCTCTCCATGAGGCTCGGGATCTCAGACAGCCCTGGGAAGACGATGATCTAAACTGACCTAAATTCCAGGTCAAGCAAAATTTAGGTTAATTTCACTGATGTCATTTGAAAATTTTAATTGGCATAAACCCTCTGGGGCAGGGATTTTTTCCAGGGAGTGCGTGTACAGGCTCAGTCCACTGATGGAGCCTCACACAGCCACTGAAATCCTGATTTCCAAGCTTTTTCTTATTTATCTGTTATACCTTCATATCTGGGGGTTTCTTCCTATCACCTCAGGGAAATGAAAGAGTCCCACAGACTCCAAAGGGGGTGATGCTCACAGAGTCCTGCCAGGAGCAGCCATTCCTGCAGATTGAAAGATCAGGAAAACATGAATGCAAACAGAGAGCCCATTAAACACTGGTGGAAAAAATGGAAGCCCTGGAAAGTCTCCAATATAACTAAAAAGCAGTCCAGGACTGGAGTGATTCTGTGTTTGTTTTCTGTCCATTTTTCATGGTTTGCTCATTGTCACTTCGAACTCTTCCAATATCATTAATACAGCTGACCAATGTTATTTCTAAGGAAAATATTTTCATTAAAGAAAAGACCTTTTCCTTAGAATAATTTTCCTGAATGTGGTGATATATTGTTGAAATACTCTTTTTTTCTATAAACAATTGACTTTTTTTAAGCAATGTTTATTGAAAAATTTACTGGAAATATTACCAAATCTTCGTCAATTAATCACATCTATAACATTTTTTTTACTTTACAAAATATGTTGGAAAGAAGTGTAAAGCAGGGCCATCTGTAACATGAGGAAATCCAAGCAGTGTTGCTTGTGGGAGCACAATAGTTCATGTTTGAAGGATTTGAGTGGTTCTAACAATCATCCCAAAAATTCACACTATTTACAGTACTGAGACTCGAGTATGTGCTGACAAGGAGGAGAAGCTGCTCAGCAAAGTTTTGTTCCAAATGGGCATCTCTGAACTCCTGTTTTGCCATCCCTGCTCCCTCCTTCTTGGATATGTTGGTGGATGGACTCTCCTTTCCCATCCCACCCTCCATTTTCCTCACTTTCCCGTTTCAAACCAAAATTGGCACTGAATAAACCAAAATATCCCAGTTTTCACCCATTTTCTCTCATGCTGTTAATTTATGGATGCTCCACTCCACCTGTGGATTAATTAAACTCATAAAACTCTCTTCAATTTAATGTTCTGGGGAGGTTAAGAAGACAACATGAGACACACTGATACACTGGGATGGACATACTGGGAAGTGCTCAGAGCTTCCAAGAGCCCCAAAACCTGGACAAGGTGATGGGGGAGGACCTGGTGTCCCCCAGGGCACTGCAGGGAGGGGTCTCTCCAGCTGTGCCACAGGACAGGACACCTCACCCACGGGCAGAGAGAGGTGGGACAACCCCAGGTGTGTCAAGGGACAGGAAAATTCGAGGAGCAGCCAGAAAATGAGATACAGGGGACGGATTGTGAGCAGTTCAGGGGGAAAGGAGGTTCCTCAGCTACGTATTAAAGAAATCTCTTAATCACAGTAACAGCTTAATTTGGGGTGTAATTACAACTCTGCTCTTCCCTGGCTCCCCCACCCTGTCAGTGGTTAATTTTGTGTGCACATTAAACCTCCCCTGGCCATGTCCACGGGGCACTTATTGACACAGATGCAGAGCACTTTTAAAGGGGAGGGGAGGGGGGAGGGCAGGGGGAAGCTCTGGAGCCAGGACACAGGGCCCAGCCCCTCTGCCATGGTAATTTGTGGTTTTTCCTCCAACGTTTAGTAGCCACAAAGAAGTCTTAGAAATCTCTGGTCAGAACCAGGACTCCCCTGTTCGTCTGCAGACGAAACACTGAGCCCTCACACTGCAGCCCAATAAATATTTCATCTGCTTCGGAGGGAGAAGGGGTGGAGCCCGGCAGAAATTGTGTTCCACAAGTGCAAAGGGCAGCTCAGACCCTCCGAGAGCCAAATGCCACCTTGTCCCCCCTCCTGGGCACAGGGGGGTGTGCAGGGCTGGTGGGGTTGGCACCCATGGGCATCACGACCCCCGGGCACCTCCCCGGGGCTCCCCCAGGACACTGCAGCGAGCCAGAGAACCCACAGAGGGGAGAACCAGAATGAACCAAAGATCCCAGATGTATTAATAGACAGAAATGTGAATTAAAACCCCTCAGCCTTCCCTCTGCCCTAATGAGATGCTGATCATGAGCCAGTGTTGTGATGTCAGTCTAGAGGACAGATTTCTGAGGAGGTGTTTGCTCCACCTTCTCCCATTTTAACCTTTGATAATTTGGTCAGATTTTGGTGCTGAGTTGGAGCATTGCCCTTAAGTTTGATCATCCCTCCCTGCCTTCCTGAAGGCACTTGCTCTGATTTAAGCAGATATTGTGATCAGAGACTTGTGGACCAAAGAGATGTAGGACAAACTTTGGAAGAGTGTGGGCACCGCTGTGCCTTTGGGGAGTCCTTGGGATGCAAAGCACAGCCCCACATTGCAACCAGTAGGAAAATGGTTAAAATTGTTAATTTAAATTGGAACTACAAAGAATGAAATTTTAAGATCAGAATGGAAGTTATCAAATGAAGAGTGAAATGACTGTCTAAAAGGATTGCACCAGCACTCCTGACAGAAGGGACATTCAACAAAGTATATGGCAAAGAAGGATTTCAAACCACTGGGTAAATGCTGATAAGGAGGAAGAGAAACCCATGTCTTTACTCTTGCTGATAGGAGAAAAAAAATCATTTTCTATTTTAACACAGCAACTTTCAAAAATCCCTGTTGGCCTGGCACTAGAGTAAATAATTCCTCCAACCATTCTGGAGGAATCAGCTGTGGTAAAGAAACCAATACAGGGAATTCAGGGAAATCTCCAGGAGCTGTTGGACTGGAAGGGAGAAGAAAATCCAAACCTGCACCTCCAAAGTTGAAGAGAGATGGACATGGGAATTTGTAGGAGGATTGTTTTCCCATAGCCCAGGAGCACTGCAAGGAATAAATCAGGGGCAGGAGTCACTGAGGGCTCTGCTCTAACACCGAGTGCTTTCCCTGCCCAAGGGAAGTGCCCCCATCACTCCCCTGACACTGTCCCCTCAGGGATTTATACTCAGGTTTTAAGAGTTGTTACTGAGAGGAAGATTTAATTCCTGCCCCAGCCCATCCCAACCCTGTATGACTGATAAAATTCAGGGCACGCTGAGAGTTTGGAGGATACAGGGGACAGTCAAATAATTGTGGAGAGCTCCAGCTGTGCTGCTCTCCACGAGCCCACCCCAGTCCTCTCTGTGTCCACAAATGAATTCCACACCAGGCAAATCACAAACCCCACGAAATCCAGACAAATAGGAAGGAATAGAAACCCACTTGAGCTGTGATCAGAGGGATGACACAGTTAAAGCCCCCCAAAAATTAACGGTTTATTCTTTATTTACACCCCAACTGGCCCCGTGTGCCACCAAGGGACTCAAAGCCACTGAATTATCTCGTTTGGCTCCATAAATTCTTTGGACTGTCAGGCTCCTCCTGAACTGCTGAGACTGGGAGTTCACTGTCCTGACTGTGTTTCTGAGCAGATGAACAGTGTCAGGATCAGGTCATGACTGAAATGTTCATAATAACAACAACAACCACCAGTGGCACAAACACTCAGTTTGGGCAGTGTGGGAGCAGCAGGAGCTGAGCCCCTTCTGCCTGTGCAGCAACACAGAACCATGGAAAGGTTTGGCTTGGAAGGGACCTCAAAGCTCACCTTCCACCAGCCCAGGTTGCTCCAAGCCCTGTCCAACCTGACCTTGGACACTTCCAGGGATCCAGGGGCAGCCACAGCCTCTCTGGGCAACCTGTGCCAGGGCCTCCCCACCCTCCCAGGGAGGAATTTCTTCCCAACATCCCATCTAAATCTTCCCTCCTGAATATCAGCCTGGGCAGAGGGGCTGAGCATCAGCTGGTTGGTGCCTTTCTCAGGAGGTCAGAGGTTTGGGGACAGCCCTGCCTGGTCAGCCCTGTGTTTATTTTCACACTGAACTGATTAGTGTAGAACAGCAGCGAGTCTTTGTAAGCTGTTTGCAAAACTTGTCAGGGTTTTAGCTCCAATCTCGTGAGCCATGTTGGGGATTTTCTGGGCCAATCCAGTTAGTTCAGATTTCACTTCATTATGACCAGTCTGATTAAAAGAAAAGCCAGGGCATTTTCTAACTGGACTGTTCTTTAGTAGCCTTTGGGTGAATGTGCCTTTGGTGAATGTCTCTGAATGTTCTTCTACCCCCAGAACAAAAATTGAGGAATTCCTTATGCAGCATATAAGACTGGAATTTATTTACATAAAAAATGGCCTCAAGTGGGTCAAAAAAGTTTCTATAAAATCTAAAATGACCGTTTAGAATCATAAATCACTTACATTGGAAAAGACCTCAAGATCATTAAATCCAACTGTGACTGATAAGACTGATAACATAAAGACAGATTAAAAAGTTTGCATCTGGTTTGGTTGGATGATACCATTTCTATTTGGTAGCTTATCAATTATTATCAACATGAGCAAAATGTATCAGATTTCTACAAACAAAAAGTGCAAGTGATTATGAAAAGACCACCTAGTTTTATTATCTGAACTTATAAAATGTATGAACATAAAGGAAAGGGTTCTGAAACCTGAATAAAACTCAGTGGGTTCAGTTCAGTGATTTTGAACTGCCTTTGAGAAAACTTTCAGATTGACAAGGTGACAAGAAAAAACAAATTCCCTCAGTTTGAGTAAGTTAAGAGATATCTAATGAAGCAGGGAAAGTAATTATTATATTTTAAATCCTGGATTTTAATACCAATGGTTGTGTCTCAAGTGAAATGAAAAGGAAGGCTGAGATTGGAAAGAGACATTACTCCCAAAATTTATGAAAAGCTGCAAATATCAGACTGTTTAAAATGATAATAAATCAGCCCAGATCCTGAAGCGTATTTATTATGCTTGGAATTAGCAATAATAAAACCAAAGCTTCTGCAATATCCACGGTGGAATTTAATGGAAATAAAATGAACCTCCACAGTTTGATTTTTGCACTTTAATGCATTGTCATATTTTTGGACCCCGGGCACTTCTAAAATTACACGACTTGAAAAGTTGCAGTAAGTGCATTGGGGTGGAAATGGAGGGATTTCTGTGGGGGGTTGGGGCCAGCCTGGTGGTCTCCCACCCCCCTGACACAGAGGGATGTGTCCAACGTGCCCTGGGCTGAGGTCACCCCGATGCCTCCTTGGCTTTGCACTTCCCAAAGCCAAAGAGTGGTTTCAGGAGCAGGAGCTGTGAATAACTCTCCCATGAAACGAAGCTGTATGTAGGTTCCAAAAATAAAACTGCATTTCCATAGGCTGATTTTTTTTTTTTTTTAAATTTCTCTAAGTTTATCAACCTCTGTCTTGTTGAACTTTTTTTTTTTTTTCCCCTTAGTACTTTTACCTCCAGAAATCCCACAGTCTGGTTCTGGAAACCTCAGACATTAGCTTTCTAATAAAAATTAAAAAAAAAAAGAGAAAAGATTTCGCTGGAACTCCTTGAGGGAGACTCTCAATGGGTACAGCCTCAAACCTGGCTATCACCACCACCTTCAAGACAAAAAAAAACAACACCAAAAACGTGTTTCTGAGGAGACTCACATCCAGTTCCTTTGAAGTACCATTAGCTGAGAAAGATTTGGCCATGATTTAAAGGTCCATTTTCATGTTTGCCAGTTGGCTGCAACAATCTCCATTACGCCACCATCAGATGATTCTGACATCATCCCAGACACAAAATGTAGGACTGGGAGCAGCTCTGCAGAAAGAAACATCCTGCTTTTTTCGAGTTATCTCAAAGAGTTTAAACCCATGTGGTTAGTGGGACCTAAGCAAAAAAATAAAATGAGAACAAATAACATTATTTCCTACAGGAACTTTCCATCCTGAGCAGAAAACATTCTGTAGAGAGGATCTTGCAGAAACATTCCCAAACTCCAAGTGGATTTTTTTTTTCATTCTCTACTCCATGCTTGGTGAAATGCTGATATAGAAATGCAGGTAACAAACTCTATGAACAGAATAGGGGGTTTTTTGCTGTTTGTGTTGCAGCCCTGAGTTGGTTTTGTCCCAACACAAAACATCCCTGCCTGGCCTTGAAGAGGCTCACTGGGGTTCACATTCAAGCCAGGCTGGACAAGGCTTCGTGTGATTTTAGTCTAACTTGAGGTGGAAAACATGCCACAAAATTTGGTTTTGATGAAACTGAGCCACTTCAGCTCAAGATTTGCATTAAGAGTTTCACTAGGGAACATAAAACGTGGAGTTGAACTCTGGCTACAGCCTCGTGTGAGTAACACAGCCCTCATCCATGGGCCTCTGAGTGCCACAGCTTGTTCAGCTCCATCTCCACACTTTCATGTGGCTTTATTTTGATTTATTAATTTATCAAGGCACGATCCTTAATCAACAGTTTATTTACTTATTTTTTAAAAAAGCTAAATTGCACAATATTTACTGTGTTCATATTAGTTATTGCCAGTAAGGGGAAAATAAAAGGGGCTTTTGGAAAGCAGGGAACAACCCATTGATCCCTGGCCCTGAGATGCTCTCAGGCTGCCAGGTGACTCCACAGCAGCTCCTGATAGGGATGAAATGCTGAAATCCAGCGTTCACTTCTCCGGGACAGAGAGAGAGAGGAATGGAAGGAAAAACAAACAGCCTGGGACAGCGGGGCTGGAGCAGAACACCATGAGCTGCCCTTGCTGGGCCTGTTCTGGACCTGCTCCTCCCCTGGGAGCTTCTTCAACCCCATCTCCAAGGCTCAGTTTTGTGCACATTATTTGTCAAATTAATTCAGCACGAGGTGCACTCATTTTTTTCCTTTACCCACTGCTATTAACCTGTTTCAATGCAAAACATGCCCCATGTCAGTGTCAAATGTGCTCATCTTCAGGGATTTTAGGTCCAGCTGCAGCTGACCTGCTTTGACATTGCTCCACTGCCCTCTCAAGACCTGCACCAGTTTAACCCAGTGCAGGATCTGGCCTTTTTTAGGGGAAACCTTAAACATCAGGTTGATTAAAATAACTACAAACATTGCACAGAGCCTGAAACACACACCTAATAAGTAAAACCATGGATGTTTTTGAGTAATTCCTGCCTGCAGAGAGGCTGATACAGAAGTGTTGCAATTTTGCTCTCAAGTCTCAGGTACAAACTTTGCCCACAGTTGAATATTGACCCGAAGAAAGGGATGTGATGGCACAGGCAGCTCTGGGATGTTGTGCTGCCGGTTCCACCGACTGCAGCCCAAGTTTAAGGACATTTTGTAGGTGGGTCTCAGCTTTCCACTAGAAGGAAAAGCCATTTTTTTATTGAACGAGGCATGAAAATGCAGCCTTTGGAAAACCACGAGTGTTTCACAGTTTCAAACACGACTCTCAAATTTCGGCGGAGCCGCGAAGCCAACGCCACCCTCAGAGGGAGCCTGCCCCGGGTCCTGCTCCTTGCTCAATTGGGAAGGCATGGGAAACCTCCAAATCCAACATCCCCCTCGTGCTCTACATGTTTTAAAAGGGTTATGGAAAACAAAAAAGCCCAGAGCACTCGCAGAGGCCGTTCATGACACCCCGTGACAGACACGCAGAGTTCGTGGGTCACCTCTGCCCCAGCTGGGGAGGGGACCTTCAGAAAAGAGCCAGCTGGGTGGAAATAAGGAACATTTGGCTCCTCATTTCATTTTCATTCCTTCTTCTGTTTCGTGGATGACTGCTTTGCACAGGCTGAGGCACCTCCTGTGCCTTCAGCATCACCAGGAGGGGCTGGGGCAGCACTTGCTTCCACCTCCCCACGAGCAACCCCCAACACGCCTGGAGAAGGAACCACTGCAAACCAAAGGCTCTGGTCCCTGCAGCAGGTCCAACCACCCTTCTCTGCTCCTGTTCAGAAAGAAAATCTGCTGCTTCAGGATGGTGGTGGGGTATTATGGCCACGAGCCAGTGGAGCACTGCTGACTCTGCCTTCCTGTGAAGCAGAGGAGTTGGCATTCCCGTGCTGAAACCTTCCCAAATTACCTTCTCCAACATCTGTACGGGCCTGGCTTGCTGAGCTCTCCCTTGCTCCTGCCTGGGCCGGGGTGATTTATGGTTCCCTCCATCCCAGCACACTCTCCCCACTGCTGGGAGGTGCTGATGCCCCCAGCCCCATCCCATGGCAGCACCTGGGTGGGACGGGAATGTCTTTTTCCAAACAGTTCCTCCTCGCAGACATGCTCTGCACATCCGTGTCTGGAGAGGAGCTCAGCCATTTATTTTTCCTCTCGCTGGGCGTGTTTGGAGCTGTGGGTGGCCTGTCCTGTTTAAAATAAAGAGTCCAGGAGGAAGCTTTGTTCTTTGCAGCCTGAAATCCAGAGCATCTGTCCTGCACTGCTCGGGGTAAGAAAGCAGCAGAGCTCGGTCTGCTGAACAGTTCCTCGGCTTAGCTTTGGGTTTTCTTGGTTTGAAGGAAACAGGAACACAAGGCAAAAAGAAGGAGACAAGAACCTTGCAGGAACATGGGCTCAGCTGCTCCTTTTGGTGAAAACACTGTGAATGTGGATAGTCAACACTGCAGGAACAATCTACAAGTGATTAGAAGTTCAAAATATCTGATACCACCTCACAGCTACTGAGTGGCCCTGAGCCATGTTTTATTGGGTTAATATTCCCAGAGAAATCAGCCCAGCTCGGAGACACCTCTGCAGGGTCATGCAAGGCAGAATGTGTTTCATCCTACTTTTACCACTTGAGGCATGAAATTGTCCCTTTAATCATGGCTTTTTAGCCCCATTAAAAAAAAAAAAAAAGGCACTCAAAAGAAGCAGAGCTAGGAGAGGAATTTTTAATTTATTTTTTTTTCTTCTAAATATCCTGACATATTGCAAAACCATCTTGGCAAACTGGAAGACACCAAATTCTCTGAAAAATGACTCTGAGCAGCCCAGCCCAGCCCATTAGCCGTGGGTGTGCACACAGGGACATTACAGCACAAAGCACAGGGGACTAAAGTCACCTCATCGATCCTGCAGCCCAGGACAGGTTGGGTTTCTGCCTTCCCTCTCACCCTTCTATACCTTTGAATCTCGTCATAAATACTCCCCCTCTGCCACGGAAATTTGTCCACTGCGGGGACGTTTATGACTTGTCACAGGATGCTGGACCAACATAAACACATCCTGAGCAGGGAGGTGCATCCCAGCCTCTTCCCTCCCAGTTGTTCCCGACAGAACCAACGACTCCTGGATGTCTCCAGCCCTTCGTGCCACATCCTGACAAGGCCAGGAAGAGGGTGTAGTGCCACCAGCCCTTGATTTACATCGTGTTCCTTCTATCACTGCTTAACTCATCTCTGTGCATCCACTGCAAAAGCCCATTTTTCTGCCTGGAACTTGGCTAAGGAAGGGGAGGAGATGCTTCGTTATTGAGTGTCTTTAAGTGGAAGAAGAGCCTATTTTTAAACTGGTATTTTGCAGGTCATTAATCCCCAACCTGGACGGGAGCCTTTAGCTATTGACCTCCCCAGTGAGCAAGTTATTTACTGCACACGACAAATGGGTATTTTTCATAGTTGTTTTCAAAAGACATTTCGCATTTTGGAGCTGTTATGGAGCATTGTAGGAGCCCTCATGATACCCAGTGGTTTCTATCCTTAATCCACCCTGAAAGATATACAGGGCCCTTCAGCAGTGACTCATGCCAGGCTAATAGGATGGTTATGTAATGTCCTTAACATGCACATTATTCTCATTATTTCTTGGAGACCTCAGCCTCATAACTCTGCGTGGTATTAATATTGAGCAGTTATCCAGGGGAATTTGAGCTTCATAACATCCACAGTAAAAAGCTCCAAGAGTCTTACTGATACAGTTCCCATATCCAGTCCATGACTAGCACTAAAATTGGGCAGAACTGGGCTTTTAGGGTCAACTTGAGAATTAGATGTTTATTGGTATTTATTGCACATGAAAGTGTATCCTGCAAGGGATGAACACGGCTTCAGTAAATCAAGTTTTTAAAGTGACTCTCTGGCAGCACTGATAATTGATATCAACAATAAAAGGGTGAATGTTGATCTGTGCAGAGTTACTGAGCAGGGTCAGAGCTGTGATCCCACCAGCCCGGGACCTGGTCCCTCACAGAAGGAAGTTTAGAGGGAGGGGGGAAACTGGAAGAAGGGAGATAAGGAATAACCAGCCCGAGATTAAATTTCCAGGGAAAGGAACCAGGAGGGAAATTTATGCACACAAATATTAGCCCCAAGGTCCACTCTCCCTCATTTTTCACGTCTTTGGTTGTGTCACTACATCTCCATGCCTGTGGGTATTGCACAGACCCAGGACAGCTTTCCCAGGGTTGTACCAGACCCCCACACTGCACAAACACCACTTGGCCACTCTGGACCCAGGGTGAATTAAAGAGGACGTGACGATGAACAGAAGGTCCCCCCAAATGATACTCCCAGCCTAAGTTTCCATGGCTTAATCTGTGTTTTGGTTTAGCAGGGAAGGACTCCACGGTGGTGTGTTGTTTTAGTGGTTGGAGCATGACACAAAATCAAACCCCTGGGTTCAAAGTGTCTGGCTGTTTACGGGAATCCCACCGCCCGGGATCTGGCAGGAGCGTCCCGGATTACTCATCCGCATTAACTCTTTGGATAAACACTTTCCTGTCGAGCACGAGGTCGAGCTGCACATTCCCTGACAAAAAAAACCCCTCATGTTCAAAAATAAACACAACCTATGTCTGAATTACGGGCTTGTTTCGTACAAAGAGAGATGTATTTACACAAGGGCAGCTCATCGCGACGCGTTCGCTCTCCGAAGGAGCGACTCCTCTCCTGGAGGGATCTGGGAGGAATAATTGCTGTGGAACAGAGTCTAAATATCAGTGAGTGACAGCACATCAAGAGGAGCGGTGTTAAGCCATGGCAGCTCCACGAGACACGGGTTTGGGATGGCTTTGGAGCCTGGGAGGGGAAGGATCTGGCTCCCGAGCGCGGGCTGGGAAAGCGATCTCATGCTCTAATGACAGAAACACCTCCGTCCCCCCACACAGCACCATAAATTATTGGCATCAATTGAATTTCCATGATGTCAAGTAAGTGTGAAGGAAAATAGAGCGCAGCTAAATGGAGGACGGGAGCGTGGAGCAAAAACACAGGAAGGCACAGCAGATTTGGGGTTTTTTTTTTGCTTTCCCCAAAGAAGGCGGCGGCACATTTAAAAGTAAGGGTTGAAACAGAGACTCAGCTCGCCATGGGGAATGTTCAGAGGCTCTCCCTGGGAGTTCATCACATTTTATATGTGCTATAAATTTCTGCACCCAGCACAGAGGGTTTAAGCAGGGTATTTGGGGCATTTGTGGAAAATAATATTCACAGCAAAAGAAATGCCAGAGAATTCGCGTTTCAGGGCTGGAAATACCTCTGTCCTACACACTGCAATTAAAGACAGCTCGTCAATAGTGATTAATTAGGAAGCAATCCTTCCCTGGGAGGGTGGGGAGGCCCTGGCACAGGTTGCCCAGAGAAGCTGTGGCTGCCCCTGGATCCCTGGAAGTGTCCAAGGCCAGGTTGGACGGGGCTTGGAGCAACCTGGGCTGGTGGAAGGTGTCCCTGCCCATGGCAGGGGGTGGGATGAGATGAGTTTCAAGGTCTCTCCCAGTCCAAACCTTTCTGTGATTCCATGACAATTAGAAGACTGAAAGAGCAGAGAATTACCCTTGCAATGCAGCACACATGGAAACTGTTCAATAACCACAGGTTTTTAATTTATTTTACAATTAAGCAGCAATGTAACATCATTTCCATTTTCCTTATTTGATTTTCCCACAAATTTTCCAGCTGGTTTTTTTTTTTTTTTAATTGCAAAAGAGATGGACTTCTGGGAAAATTCAGAGCCTGTGCTGATCCTTTGAAGCCAAATGATGCTTAAAGGGTGGATAATCCTAAAAGTTTGGCAAGACCATTATTAAATCTTTTGGCTCTATCCACATGCTGAACATGATTCTGGTCACACCATCTTCTTCTGGGCATAACAGTTAAAATAAAAAAGAAATTCAAATACAACTGGAAAAAAGAGCAGCTAATAAGTATTATGTCCAGCCTTCAGCTAGAAACAGGATGACAAATAGGCCAGCGAGGCCAACTAAGAATTTTTTGGGGTATTGATTTAAAGCAGAGAAGCCACATTTGCTAATTTATCAATTCAAGTGGAAACCAAGGATCATGGAACTAAAAGATATTAATCACTGTGGATTAGAGAACCCAAGGCTTCTATTAATTTCCCTGCCAGTTTTGTTATCTCCTCAGATTTTCCTGTCATTTCTTTAAGACTTTCCCTGTAAATTCTGCATTTCCAGCTGTAAGAGCCCATTAGAACATGGCAGGAGTCCTGCACTTTTCTCGTAATGAATTCTCGAGTTACTCCGGGTTTTCCTACCCAAACAAACTGAAGCCACACACAATTATCCTTGGGCTGCACAGCACAGACATTCTTCAGTGGGACCTTCTATTTTTAATTCAGCTATTGAAATAAACTGGGGAAGGATCCCAGGCTTTACAGCCCCTTGTTATTTGGTATAAAAATAAAACATGGGCAGTGCAAACACACACGGGGTACATTATCCATGCAAATAATAATTTGGGGTTTGTTCTAATTGGGAATTTAAGAGTTAGGGCACTCTGGTAGTGCTTGCTGACCACCAGCCCAGCATGTGGAGGTAGAAATCCTTCATTACTACACAAGCAACCCTAAACAGACCTTTTTTTTTTTTTTCTTTTCAGTGAAAACCCCTGGGATTTCTATTGTGACACTTATTTTCCTCGAGAAGTAAAGAGGGATCAAAAACTAGTCGCCAACTTACGTATGAGGGAGGAGGAGAGGAAAGTAGGAGATGAAGGAATAAGTTCTTTGATTTTATGCAGAAATTTGCACTTTTTAGCGAGAAGCTGCTTATTCCTGCACAGCAGCTCACCAGAATTATTCAGCAAAAGCTTAGCTTTGGATTCCCCAAGCCCTGTTTTATAATTTTTAACCATGTCCACGCTGTCATTTGTTTCACTCAGTGCTAAATAACCACCTCATTTATAGACCTTTCCCCTCCATCCACAAAGTGAGCATTTAATATATCACAGGTTGAGTTCCTTTGATATCCCCCCCCTCCCAGCTCTTTGCAAGCCCCTTTCCCTGCTCCCAAGGTGTGGATTAAGCAGCTCCCAGGCTGCCCACGGAGCTGGGATAGACCTGCAATAAGGCTTAAATTGAAAGCTCTGCTGGCTCTCCCCGCTGTGAGGGCCTGCTGAGATAGGCTTCTTTTAATATTGCCTTAATAGGCTCGGTTAATTAAGTTCAGTATATCGAGGGGGATTTTCCTTGCCTGTGGAGCCCGTGTGTCTTGGCAAGTGGGAGCCCATTCCCACCCCAGTTGTTGTCCAGAGTGGCTTGGAGTGATTACAGCACTCGGGAGAAAGTGGAATCACCTTCCCTGGCTCTGCTGGCTCGGCACATTTTGGAGCTGGATCGTGCTCAGCCTCATCCCAGAAGGGGCCCGGCCTGGAGTCACCACCCAGTGACCTGCTGGGGAACGTGGGGCTGGAAAAACGCATCTCCAGGGCTGGGACCGGGGACCAGCCCACGGCTCCTCTCGTGCCCTTCAAGACGTGAGCTGCTGGGGCTGTTAATCACTCAATTAGGCCCTAATTATCAATACCCGCCGCATCAAAAGGCCTCCCACGGTCAGGGAAAGGTTGCAGGCTGTTCACTTGGAGAGGTGATCCCTGCCCCAGGCACAAAGCCCGCAAAGGGCTCGGGGGAGGATCAAAGGCGGGACACCTTGGATGCTCCCTGATCCTTCTGTCCCGGCGACACGGACCGCGGATCCATCGATTATTCACCCGGCACTGGGGCTCAAATCAAAGCCCTGGCCTCGGGGGATGGAGCAGGAGGAACGCAGCGGGAGGGATGAGGCTGGAGGGATGGAGCAGGAAGGATGGAGCAGGAGGGATGGAGCAGGAAGGATGGAGCAGGAGGGATGGAGCAGGAGAGATGCAGCAGGAAGGATGGAGCAGGAAGGATGGAGCAGGAGGGATGGAGCAGGAGAGATGCAGCAGGAAGGATGGAGCAGGAAGGATGGAGCAGGAGGGATGGAGCAGGAGGGATGGAGCAGGAGAGATGCAGCAGGAAGGATGGAGCAGGAGGGATGGAGCAGGAGGGATGGAGCAGGAGGGATGCAGCAGGAGGGATGGAGCAGGAGGGATGGAGCAGGAAGGATGGAGCAGGAGGGATGGAGCAGGAGGGATGGAGCAGGAGGGATGGAGCAGGAAGGATGGAGCAGGAGGGATGGAGCAGGAGGGATGGAGCAGGAGGGATGGAGCAGGAAGGATGTGGTGCCTGCTCCTTCCCCTGATGAGGTGAAGGCTGAGGTTTTCAGGAGCTGGGTCAGAAGTTCCAGCTGTCAGAAGGCACAGCCTCCAAAGTGACCTCTGTGCTCAGATTGCTCTCTAATTACAATTATATCTCTAATATTAAAAATTAGCACCAAGGTGAGGCTTAAATTGAATTAACTATTTCATTAAGGTTGTGCTTTTGTAGAGTAACAAAACTTGTAGAGGAACATCAATATATCTCAGGCATAAATGGTGACCAGGTTGGAGCAAGAATGTTCTGACATCTCCAAGGGCATAAATAGCCAGTGGAAAAGTGAGTCCAGTAATCTGGCATTCTAGGATGCTACAATAATACGATAATTCTCTCACCCTTTCCAGTCCCAGTCTCATTTCCTGGGTTTTACCATGACTTGGGGTTATATAGGCATGCAGTGAGTCAGCCTGTATCAATTTTCCTAATCCTCCCAAAATGTTGATAATTTGTTCAGCTGTTCTATTTTAACAGAGTGACAGAACAAATGCAGAAGGAGAATTTTAGGTTGGGTTTCTTTCTAAAGGTTTCAAACTGGCAGCCAGCTGAAAGCTTGTGATGAGAGGCTTTAATTCCAGCACCCACAGTAAAGGTATTTGATGACATACTTTTTATCCTCAATAACAGGATAAAGGTTGAGCTGGAGGAAAAAAAGGATACTCCAGTCACCTTAGGGTTCCCTGGGTTTGAATTCCTGAGCTGCCAGGCCTGTGTGACAGGAGTTAGTCAGCACAGCCCTGTGCTGCTCATGGAAGGAAGGAGGTGAAATGCTGCAGGAACCCCCCTTCAACCAACGCTGCTCAGAGCTCAGGGGGATGAAAATCCTCACTGGTTGTGAAGGAACGATCCAGGGAGAGCAGGGATGTCCCCACCACCTCCAGATCCTCAGTCCTGCATGTTCATTCTGCATAACCCTGCTGAGGGTATCCCATGCAATTCCTTTTATCCTTCCAGGACTTCTTGTCTGGTCAGCAAACAAACATTTTGTAATAGGGACACGTTGTTTAAAAGAGAACAGAAGAGCTACTGTATATATTTATAAGTCTAATATATAATAGATCCCTACAGATAAACTCCTAAGCTGCAAACCCTGAGTTGTTCTTGCCCAGCCTGAGAGCAGAGCCAGCATTTCTAAGAGATGTGTCATCCATTCCTTCCCCACCTGGGATTAACTCCAATCAAAAGTGACGTCCCCGACAATCCTCGGAGCCGGTTATTTGTTTTCTTAATGCAGGCCAGAAGATTTTACCTGCTGATTCCTTCTTGCAATTTTGCAAAATATTACAAAAACATGCCTTGTGTCCTTCCAAAGTCCTGGCATTATGTGAAAGAGCAAAGAGTGGAGAGGTACCGGAGGAGTTCAAGGGTGAAGAGGTTTAATATTTTAAACTTTTTCTTCTAAATTTTTGGATTGTAAATAAAATAAATTGACAAAGGTGTCAAAAAGTGGGGAATTTAATTCTTCTTTAGCTAAGAGCAGAGCAAGGCACTTGGATATCAGTACCATCATCCCAGTGTTCGAAGAGATATTGGACCTAGGAGGAGGATGGTGCTCATAGAGACTAAAGCAAGATCCTTCTCCAACCTAGTTAAGGGTGCTCCAAAAATGCAAAGTTCTTCTGTGTCAGAGCTCCTGTGAATAACCAAAAGCACAAGATGTGGCAGAGGGGGATACAAGGGGTGACTGAGGAAATCCATGGGAGTGAGAGAGGGGGTCTCCTACAGACGGGACTTAAGGATGGAGGAGCAGCTCATGACAGAGCAGAGAGGAGCTGGGCTCAACCCCAAACTCTTGAGTCAGACTGAGCAAGGGAAAAAGCAGGACGTGATCAGAGGATGACTCAGGCTGGTCTCTGCTGAGCTCTGTGGCTTGGACACTTGGCTGAAGGTTCTGTTGTGAGCTGACATTTTTCGCTCTGATTAATCCTTTCCAGTGCCCGGGCTCAGCTGACTGGGCTGAGCCACTGGGAGCCATTGTTCAGCTCTGTGAACTTTATCTCTTTTCAGGGCTTAAATGGAAGACCCCTTCTCCCCCCACCTCATCCTTCTTGCTAAAAGCCTGTTTGTAAGAGCCATAATGAAACTCCAGGTGGCCTGGTGATTCCCAAGTAATCCCCTCAGGGATTTGAAGCACTTGGTTATGCCTCATGCATGGTAACAAGCCATGGATGTGATTTTCCTCCCTCTCTTTCCGCTGTGCTGGGTGATTTAATAAGTGCAGGGCATTAGATGCTAAAGGAGGACTAAAAAGAAGTTAAGGAATCAAAACAATCCCTTGGAACACACCGAACTCTGCAGCCTGTGTGCATGGCCAGGGTATCCAGCACTTCCCCACTGAACATTATATTGTCTCCTGAGCCAGCCCCCACTGAAGGGAACAGCAGAGAACTCCAGAGCAAGTCCTAATCCCAGCTCCAAGAGCCAGCCACCCTCTCCAGGGCTACATCTGCTCCCAGTTGTCCTTCTCCTGTGCCCCATATGGAAACATCTCCCTGGTTGTGCTGCCAAGTCTGAGCATCTTGGGGAACAGTGAGAATCAGTCTGAAACATTTCACCTGGGCTTCCCTCTGGAGAAACCAGCAGGAGAGGAACAGAGCGAAAGTGAGTTTTCAAGGCTGAGAAAATAGGGTCTTCAGTGTATTTGCTGAGTTTCCAGAGGTCTGTTTGCCACATGTGTAAAGGGCCAAGCCAAGCAGAAGGGACAGAAGAAGCTTGGAAGGGTGGCAGTGAGATTATCGGGCTGGAGATGTTACAAGGCTGCCACCTGGACACTCCAGTAACTCCTTTCCTGACCTGTGCTCTGGCACCAGAACCTGTTCAGCTTCTGAGCCAAGGTGAGGAATGTGATGGAGCCTTTTGCTAAAGCCTCCTGAGGTCAGTCACTGCATTAGCTGAGAGCCTACTTGAGTTTGTTAAGTTACTTTGGATGCTTCCATGGGCTGGTGACAATTGTTAATATCATTAGCTGAACAAAACCCTGAGAACTAAGTGCAGCTAAATTGGAGCTTAACTACTAACTCTGGATTAAGGATAGAAAACAGGGCCTCCACTGCCCTGCACCCACAACTTGCCACCGTGAGCTGTCCCCCCTCAAACACGTGGTGCTGGTCCCTGTCAGACTGAAGGGATTACACATCTAATTCCTGCAGCCACCCTCACCTTCCTCAGGGTGTGTTCCTGGGGAGCACAGCATTGTCCTCCATTGGTTCCACCAGAAAGGAATTTCCACGGAGGAGCCACAATGAATAAATCCCCAGCAAAGTGCTGTGGGCAGGGGGAGGTCGGGAGCGAGGAGGAGAGAAGGACCTGGAGAGAGGCAAGGAAAGGGAGAAGGGGAAAAAAAGCATCTTTGGTGTGTGTGTATGTGGAGCTCCTTGCCTAATTTTTGTTTGGCTCCCAGTCTGGGCCAGCAGCTGCCCTGGTGATGTATTAGAAAGGACTTATTGCTGCAATGCATCACGAAGCTCCACGGCCCCGATGACATGTTACCCTAATGCATCACGAGAGCTCTGCCCAGCAGGAACAGGAGTCCTGGAAACCAAACTGCTCCATAAATTTTAGCACAGTGCCCCCCCCTTCCCCTCCCCTCCTCCAAATTGTTGTGAAATTTCTTTTCTGCTCTGTTCAAGATTTAAGCTTTGAAAAGTGTGGGCCAGAGCAGGCACTCATTGAACGGGCCCCGATGGTTTCATAGGTCCCCTAAGTCATTAAAGGGTTTAATATAAGAGATTAACTATTGCTATTGTTGCTTAGCAAGAATAAATTATCTCGAAATGCTTTTTTATGCCCTCCTGGTAGTGAGTCAGGAGCTGGAGCTTGCAGGAGAGGAGGACCTTGGCTGTGGAGCTGAGGGAACAGTGTTCCCCCTTGTGAAAATGCAGAGCTTTGAGCAGCAACCCTGCATCGTGGTGATCCTGCTCCTCCAGGCTCCAGAGGTCCATGGAGCTGGTCCTGGGGCCACATCTACACATGATTTGTGTGGCTTCAAGATAAGCCCTGGATGCTCAGCCTTTCTGGAAGTTAAGCCCTAAAAGCCTCCAGGTTTTAACTGCACATAATAATAATAATAATATTAATAATAAAAAATTGGAGTGGATCCAGGAAAGTGAATGCAGGACCTCAGTGGTTGAAATCCAGAGTTGCAAGCCTAAAAGTTCTATGTTTGGGTTTGACTCACCCTAAAATCAGCCCAGAGGCTCCTCCAAGCACCAGGTGCCTCAGGGGTTCCTGCAGGTCTGCTGGGGATGAAGGACCCCAGGGCAGTGTGAGCACCTTAAGTCAAAGGCACGTGAAGGTTTGTGAGACAGACCCTCTGGTGTTGAAGTCAGGGATCACTTCTCCTTCTGCTTGTTATTTTAGAGGGAAAAAAAAGGACTTTTCCATTCAGGCAGCAGAACACATTGGTTGACAAACAAGAGTTAATCAAAAAGGAAAAAAAAAAGGAAAAAGGAAAGAAAAGGGGAAAATAGGAAGAGAGTAAAAGGGGAAAATAGGAAGAGAGCAAAGGGATTTTGCCTGTATTTAGGTTATATGACAAACATGAGCAGACCCTTTGCACAAACCTGCTGGAAAGTTCTGGGTGGCACCATGGGGTGACCCTGAGGAGGTGCCCATGTGCTCCCACCGAGAGGGGAAACCACTGGAAGCTCCAGGAGGGAATTGCCAGCAGTTTCTCAGAGGAGCACTCCATGGTGTGGTATCAGCACGTTGACTTTGCCTTGGAAGTGCCCCCCCAGCCCGGGCTGGGCGGTGCTGCTGCTGTCCCACAGTCAGTTTGGATCCAAGATTAAGTGTCTTTTTATTCTGTTGAAATGGGTTTTAATTGAAGGCTCTGCTCTGCTCGAGGAGCACCAAACTAACGTGCTTTGGTGTTTTTCTTTCCCAAATCCTAAGGGAACGTGCCCCTGGACCAACATTAGACTGTTTTGTTTTGGGGGGTTTGGTCAAAAGATCCAGTGTGTGCTAATTCTGCCGGGCTCCCTCTCACTCAATCACTCATATTCAGTGCCCCCTAAAGAAACATTGCAGAAGCCAGAAAGGGTAAGAAATTACCCAAACGAGCTGCCTGGGCCTCGCCCTCACATATCACACACGGAATTGTTGCCACCTTGCTGGGAAAATCAGCCCCGTGTTGGCTTTGCTCGTGGAGGAACAGAGGAGGTGCTGTGCTGCACAGGGGCAGGGCACAGCACCCTCCAAAACTGGTCCCCACCAACTGCTGGAGATGCTTAAGAGCAGGGAAAGGACCTGGCAGAGTTTTATTAAGCGACCTTTTCAATCGAATTTTCCAGGGGTCCGTGCTGAGCTGTGGTGGCCCCGCATGGAAAGGGATCTGTGCACGTGCTGGATTTGAAGATAAAAAGTGGTTCTCAGCTAGAGAGAAACCCTCTGATTTTATGGCTTTGCAAACTCGGGTCTTTGCTGAATTGTGTTGAAGTTTTAATGCTGGAATGGGCTCGAGAAATAGTTTATTTCGTTGATAAATGCACCTTTGCAGAGATCCTTCTTTAGCAGAAGGATCTTGATTTTTTCGTTTTTCAAAACTTTGTTTCAAAATTTGCCTGCATTTCAGAACATCAGCAGTAAAATAAAGGCTAAATCAGAGGAAGGAGAAAGGATTTTCTTTCTGAGTTCTGTTTCTATTTTCTATTTCACTAAGGAATCCAAAATAATTTGCTTCAGCTCAACCCAAGTCATAATAACAACAACAACAACAACAACAAAAATTAATTCAGCCACTGAGGTGAAAAGTCAATTTTTCATACAGATTTATGTGTAAAAAATATTTCTTCTGCCCCAGTGAGTGGAAGCTGATGATGGTGTACCTTTACCCTGGGGGTTCCTTCTTTGCAGAAGGCAAAGGGGAAGCCACCAGCCATCAGGTCAAGCACCAAACCTCATCTGCCTCCTGCTGCAGCCAGGTCAGGGTCCTTTGGAATGTGGTGGCCACAGGAATCCTGCTGGGAACAGGCCTCCTAAAGACAGATCTAAGTTTTGCTTCTAAGGCCATGACATGTTCATTTTCTTTAACTTACAAAGGACCATCACAGCAAGTACAACTTCTGCAGATAACAGGGGTTTTAAGCGATAGTAAAACCAGAATAATGAACCAAAAACCGACCAAAACTCTGAATTTCAGCAATAGCAGGTGGTTCAAAGTGCTGGAGCATCAGGAGAGCCCTGCTGCCTGTGCCTCTGACCTCCTGAAGCCTTCTCTCTTCCTCACCAAAATTCACCTGTACCCCACCTCATCCTCTGGTTTTGGATAAATTATCTGAGGTTGTAAAAAGAAAAGTTTGGAGCTTCTGCATTTTGAAGGTTGCACGAGTTACCTGAGGCTCAGATCACACACGAGAAAATGTGAGCCCGCTGAGGCTGCACTTGCAGCCCCAAAGCAGCCCTTTAACTTTGAACAGAGCAGCAAAAGCTGCAGCATCCCATCGAGGCACTGCCCCTGCCATCCTGCTTTCATCAAATCTAGCTGTTTTTATGAGAGTTTGCTCTGCCTCACAGTATTTGGGAGACTGAGCTGCAATGAAAACAAAGCGCAGCGAGGTGATGAAGGCAGCACGTGGGGAGAAGGAGTGAGAGCTCTCAGGGAGCCTCTGAGGCTCAGCAAGTGCAGTGACTTGCCCATCCTCACACAGGTGATGCAGCAGCACAGCCAAAAATCACAGGCCCGAGGTCTCCTGAGCTTTCCCTCCCTGTCCAGCCGCTGTCCTTGGGATTTTCATCCGCAGCTTCTTCCCCGAGTGTCTGTGGCCGAAGCCTGTTACGTCACCAGAGCCAGAAAAAACCCCCAACCCTTTCAGCTCCCCAGCCTTCTGCAGCCCAATTTATGTCCAATTTGCAGACTTTCAACATAGCAGCCTCACAGTTCATAAAATCAAACTCAGCCAGGGCTAAGTCTCTGGGTAATGGATTTAGGATCACTCGAGGTGTTACTGGCAGTTCATGATGGGTAACTTTCTTGTTAACTAAAGTCCCTTTTGCTAAATGAGTTCCAGGTTTAACTCCCCCCAGCCCCAGCTTTCACTCTCCCTTTTTTCCCCCTCTTTTTTTCCCTTTCCCCCCCCTCCCCTTTTTGGCAGCGCCGTCGTGGATGGGAAGGGAGGGGGAGAGGAGGTGGCACGGGACTTTTTATTAGGCTGCGCGTGGAGGGCTTTTCATGGCCAGGGCTACGGGGAGCAGAGACAGAGGGGGGGGAAAGGTGGGATAAGTTAGTCTTTGTGTAAGGGGAAGGTGCTGAAAGGAGGGCTGTGTGCTGGGGCCGGGGGATCAGCCCTCTGGCTCCGCTTGTCTACACAGGGGCCGTGGAGCCAGCGCAGACGGGGCCCTTGGGTTTCCGCAGGTAACGGGGGCTCTGTGGGGAACGGGGCCAAGGAGAGCAAACCACAGCCTGCACGGGGCAGGGGAACTCAGCCCCTCCTGGGCGGGGGTCCCTGGGCTGGCAGAGCCGGCAACGACCCCGTGCTTGGAGCAGGGAGAGGGATGCAGCAGGGAGAGGGATGGAGCAGGGGGAGGGATGGAGCAGAGAGAGGGATGGAGCAGGGGGAGGGATGGAGCAGGGGGAGGGATGCAGCAGGGGGAGGGATGGAGCAGGGAGAGGGATGGAGCAGGGAGAGGGATGGAGCAGGGAGAGGGATGGAGCAGGGGAAGGGATGGAGCAGAGAGAGGGATGCAGCAGGGATGGTCCCCCAGCCGCCAGCCGCTGAGCACGGCGTCCATATATTCCACATATTCCATATAGTCCATATATTCCACATATTCCATCTATTCCGTATATTCCATCTATTCCTTCTATTCCACACATACAACCCCGGGGTGTTCCTCTTCCGTTAGCACTGGCTTTTCCAGCTGAGCAGCCACGCTGTTTGCCTGGCAGGGATTAACTGCTGATCGTGTTGCAGGAAGGGGATTCGTCCTTTCCAAGTGCTACCGAGCTCGGGGTCAGCCTTGGCAGCACCCAGAGCAGGCATTGGGGGAGATTTCTGGCTTTAAATTGTCTAAAAGCCACCTACCTGGTTTGCAGGCTTGGAGGGAACACTATCAAAAACTTCTCCCCCTTGGACAGCAGTTCTGACCAGAATAAGAACTGTGGCCGTCCTGTTTTGTTTGGTTTGGTTTGCTTTGGTTTGGTTTTGTTTGGTTTTGTTTTGTTTTGAACCAAAGCATCTGCTTTGTCATTGCTCTCCAGGCCACTTCTGCTTTCAAACATTTACCTTTCTAGTGTTTTCTGTGTCTCCTTCCACCGTCCTGCACCTTGGCCCAGAGGACAGGGCTTGGCTCCCTCAGGCTCCCTCCAGTGCAGAAGGATCAAGAGTAAAGAGGACTGTCCAAACTAAGGGGTTCTCAATGGTTTAATCCCATTTTCCTGAGCTCCAGTCTTTTTGCAGGAGTTGTTTGCAGTGAGGTTCCTCATTCAAGAGACACTCAAGGTGAAGCAATAATTCAAAAGTGTAAAAAATGCCCCATTTTATCACAATATGAACAACTGGTGCTGCTTTCTGGTCTAAAGCAGCATTTTGGTTTGAATCTGAACTGGTGTCAAACACCATCAGTGACTGCAGGGCCCCCAAAGATCATGACAAGGACAGACTTGCTGGTGCTGTGCAGAGAAGGGAGCTTGCAGGGTGAGTTTAGCAACCACAGCCCTGCTGATGGGTGTGTTTTACATTCTGGCTACAATAAAATCAGCCCAGTAATGATTTATTATTGATATCAAATAAAATCCCACTTGATAACGCAGATTCGTTCCCTCCAGGAGAATATTTTCTTTCCTTTCTGTAGTTGCCAGCCAATGTTTTACAATCACAACCTGGGAGAAGCCTGAAACTATAAATGGAACATTACAGTGATCCAAGTGGAGGACTCTCTTCCACTCCATTTCATCACTATTTGTTTGGAGTAACTTATATTGTCATCTGAGCCCTTTTTCCTCTTGGAGGGGTGCAGTTGCTGGCTGTGGCTCTGCCAGCTGCCTGCCTGAGCTCACAGAGCACAATCCCTCCTGCCCAGCCAGGGATTGTCTTTCAAACTAAACAAATAATTTCATTTAAAAGAGAGAAAGAAGACGAATGTGTCAGCCTTCCACCCCAGCTCCCCATAGCTCTGTTTTCTCTGGGTTTGGGACAAATGTGTCACGTTCTCTGTCCGAGCAACTCTGGTGAAAACAGTGGATGATATCTACTAAAAAGCTACATTTTTAAAAAATAAAGTGAGGTTTGTTTTTTTTTTTGTTTTTTTTTTTTTTTGTAGACCAACTCATGAATATTGATTTCAATCTGCCATTGTTTCAGGCACGATGTCGTGATTGAATTTCATGATTTTGTGATTGAATTTCACGATTTCACGATTGAATTTCACTGATTTCAATCATGGTTCAGTACAAACAGGCTCCTGCTAATGAAATGGCAAAGGTGATTAACTGGAATTAGTTCTGATGAAGGTGGTAGAAATTCCCAGACTGGATCAGAACAACACCCACCTTCCCAGAGTCATTGTCCAGAGGAACCATCCCTGAGGATGCTGGAGAGAAAGCACAGACAGAGATGATGGCAGCAAGATCCTCCAGATCCTGCCCAGGCAGAGACAGACAGTGCAGAACATGAGGGTTTAACCCCTGGAGTGCCCAAATATGTGTCTGTGCACATGTGGGAATGTATGTGGAGGAGTTAAGGAGTCTCATTGCTCACAAGAACAAAGCTGACCCTGACAGTGGGTTGTTGGTTCTGGTTTTCCCACTCGCTCCCTGATTGCAGTGAAATTCCAGGTATGTAAATCTAATCTTCGAGTTTCAGTTTTGCCCGTTTCCCTCTCACTTTTAAAACCTGTAAATAGCTAATTTGAGGCAGGATAGAGACCTTTTGAATGCTAAAGCAATGCTAGAATGAAAACACGGTTTGGTGTCCTGCGAGTATCAGTGGCCATTGACTGAGGGCTGATCTTACAAAAAATAACACTGTTTGAGTTACTCCCTTTGAATGTTAACTCCTGTTAACTGGGAGGCATGTTGGCTGCTTTTTAAATAACTTAATTGCTTTCCAAAACATTTGTGGTGAGAAGGAAACTCCAAAAGTGAGGGACAAAGCTCTATTCATATTGATGGTGGGGAGCAGTGTCACAGAGCACTGAACAGCACCAGGCCTGGGCTGGGGGGCACTGAAGGACTAAAAGTCATGGGGATTTAATCCAGGATGCTTTTGGCTTCTCTATCCCAATCTCATCCTCTTCAATTTCCAGTTTATCCAACTATAAAAGATGTCAAACCAGCCTCATTCTCCAAACAAATTCAGCTTTCTCAGACTGGCCAGAAATTCTGGGTTGTGTTTTCTCATTCACACAATGAACATTTTCAGTGATTAGATGATTTCTATGATTGATGCCAGAAAATGGCATCCGATGTCTAGAAAAAGAACTGTCTTTCAAACAGAGCAGTTGCAAGTTCTGGAGCTCAAGTAAATGACCAAGAACTTCATTTTCAGTGCAGATCTAAACCTTACATTTGCAGATGGAAGTGCACAGGGGTTTTGGAATCACTACAATTGGACACCTCCCTGGGCAGCCCCTGCCAAGGCCTGACCACCCTTCCCAGGGAGAAATTCCTCCTGATGTCCAAGCTGACCCTCCCTTGTGCCCCTTTTTTCCAGTGAAAGCCTCCAGATAATCTCTCCATGTGTCCATATCCCAGCCCTGAGGAGCTCCCTGATGTCCTTTCCCGTGGGAACCCCCTGAATCTGCTTCCAGGGCAGGTGGGATGGGATTGGCACCCAGCAAACACACTCATTTTCAGCAACTTGAACAGCCAGGAAAGAATCCTGACAAAACAAATGGCTCCCCATAAACATGTCTGAGGAAATTAAGATGCTACAACTGATCTGCTTTAATAAAATTACTCAGTGGGCTCAGGTTCCAAGGTTGGTCCCTGTATTTTCTGCATCATGCCATGCAATTAATCCTTCCTAAAATAAACATGCTGATTAAAATTCCATTATCCTGACAGTTCACAATAAACCATGGGACCAATGATCCCCTTTCTTTTTAACCTTTTAAGCCATTATAATTAATTCTGGATTTATGTCATTTGCTGGTAAATGTTACGATCACCTTCCCAACTACTTAAACAATTCCAAACAGTTGCACTCCTCAAACACGTAAACAATGGACAATAATTGAACTATTTAACCTGATCCACATTTCATGAAGTTTCCTTTATGCACAAAGCTCAGCATTGACTTGCTGGGGTCTCATTTGTTTGCATTTTTTTTTTTTCAGTCTCTAATTAAGTGCTCATTAAAAATAAAATAATAACACTTTGGAAAAAGACAGGGAAGTGTCTGAATTTGCCTTCGTGATTGGTTTGGTCTCATATTTAATTTGTCAGTGAAGAGAGACCTGCTGAAGAACCTTCTTTTATATTATTATTGCAAACATGCTAAAAAAAAAAGCCAATATTTTTCTTACCAAGTTTTCTGCAGTTCCCTTTTGCCCAAAGTCAACCTTCCTTAGCCTGCCCTGTGTTTTAGGATGACAACCACTCTGCTCATAAAAACACAGGAAATCACAACCATTTTGCTCAGTGGAATCACTTGTTGCTCAAATGCCTCTAGTTTTTACAGCAAACACAGTATGGAAAAGAAACCAATCCTAAGGGCAAGTTATTCCAGTTAAAATCACAGGGTTGAGGGGCTGCAAGGTTGTCCTTGTCCCACCTTGTGGCCAAAAGAAAAAGAGATGAAGTTCCATCTACTCTAGAAATCACCAGCCAGCTTGGAGGGGGTGGATTTACTAAACCAACCACTCCTTTGCCTGTATTTTGTGGGCATTTTTTTCTTTTCTAGATTATAATTTACCAAAAAGAAACCAAATAAAAAAAAAAAATGAGGTGATACAATGTTATTAAAATTGCCACTTAAATTAATTTGTCTCGGTTTTGGAAAAGAGCATCAAAATTTCAGCTTCTCCAAACCCGTGATGACAAACAGAGAAATGAAATCTCCAAATGTTTTAGAAGGTGGAAAATCCATTTGCTAACCAGCCCTACTTACAACTGGCTAGATGGGTTAGTTATCCAAACTAACACTGACCTTCAAAAATGTTTGGGTTGATGTCAGTGTTTGGGCTGAGGTTTGGCTTGGCCAGTTCTTCTTTTTCCATAGCAGTGCTCCCGTCCCTAGAAGAGATGCAGCTCTGAAATGGAATAAAGAGAGGAATTTGAAGCACACATAGGCCAAAATGAGCTATTATTTAATAGAAATAATAAAGAAAAGCATTTAGCTCATCTTTATCTGGCCAGTGGCACAGGGTACCTACAAACAGCAGCTGATCCCATTATGGGCCCATCAGCCCTAATAGCAACGACTGATGAAAAGGAGGAAAGAAAACAGATTTATTGAATGGCTAAACCGTGTTTACATTGATAAATGAGCTTCCTAGAGATCCCAAAGTTCATTTCAACCCCCCTTTTTTAGCAGCTCTTCAGCCAGCCAGCTGCAGAGCCCTCCTGGGATGCCCCAGTGCCACCGGCACGGACCTTCCTTCTCAGGTTCTGCCCAGGGCTCCCGAGCGCTGCCCAGGTGCTGAGATTTAAGGATGTGCTGTTCCTCCCCTCAGCTGCACAGGATGGACTGTGGCCCTCACTGTCAGCACCCTGGGAACAGGAGAAGGCTGTCTTTGTGCAGGCTCCAGCCCGGGGCCGGGGCCATCTCATTCTGGTTCGAATTAAGAGCGGCGGCGATTTCCGCTGCCGGGGCTTTGTAGAAAGCCCTCTATGTTCTTGCAGGCGCCATGGGAGGCTGCAGGAACATGCAAATTGCCTTGTCTCGGTTTGCTCCCGTGGTTTTTGCTTTCCAAGGAGGGCTGGCAAGGGAAGAGATGGGGGGTTTGGCCATTGGCAGCCAAGGGCGAGGAGAGGAAGGGCGGAAAATGGGGGTTTGGGGTGAAGTGCGAGCAGTGCACGAGGCAGGACGTGGGGTGGGCTGACCCACAGGCTGCAAAAGTTCTGTCTGCCAGAACATGGTGAAATGATTGAGTGTGCTCATGAGCACAGCCCCAGAAACCAGGCAGCATGAGAGTAAAATAAGAGAATCCTGGAATGGTTTGGGTTGGAAAGGACCTCAAAGTTCATCCCATTCCACCCCCTGCCATGGGCAGGGACACCTTCCACTAGCCCAGGTTGCTCCAAGCCCTGTCCAACCTGGCCTTGGACACTTCCAGGGATCCAGGGGCAGCCACAGCTTCTCTGGGCAACCTGTGCCAGGGCCTCCCCACCCTCCCAGGGAAGAATTTCTTCCTAACATCTAATCTGACCTCTGAAATCACAGATATTCTGACTTAGAAGGGTCACACAAGGATCTTCAAGTCCAGCCCATCCAGGGACTGAACCCCCATCCCTGGCATTATCAGCAGCAGGCTCTGACCAGCTGAGCTCATCCCAGGGCCAATACCCCAGGCAGTGTTAGAAACACACAGGTCAGGGTACAAACCCCATCAGCACCCAGATAAGGAGCTGCAACAAGTATCAGATCACAATACAGATGGGATTTTAATTTTCATCCAATGCAGAATGTTTAGAAAAATAGTTCCCAGAGGCTGGGCTGGTCCTGGCAGTGCCAGGTACCCCCAGCTCCCGAGGAGGGCACAGACCCAGTGGCAGTGGCTGGAAATGAGTCCTGAATTCCTTCAGCTGCCTTTCCCTGCACTCACAACAACCTCCCAGACAACACACATGGGACTGTGCAAACACACAGGGGTGATTAATCCTTGCTGCTGATTAATTCCATGTTTACTCCAACACATGGCTCAATAATTACATGGAGGTTTTTCCCATCCTTTGCTGGATTTTATTCCTTTCTGCTGAGCTGCAGATACATCCTGAGATATGGACCAAAGCCAGGGGCAAAGCTGCCCAGAGAAGCTGTGGCTGCTCATCCCTGGAAGTGTCCAAGGCCAGGTTGGACAGGGCTTGGAGCAACCTGGGACAGTGGAAGGTGTCCCTGCCCATGGCAGGGGGTGGGACTGGATGAGCTTTAAGGTCCCTCCCAACCAAACCAGCCTGTGATTCCATGAGAGCTGCACTCCCAAGGCCATGCCCTGACCTTGGCCACAGAAATCCTGTCCCCAGTCTGGATCAGGCTCATGGGCTGCACCAAACTTGTGGTGGCTGAGAAAGTACAAAAAGTCCTGTGCATACATATATATATATATATATTTATATATATATATATAGTTGGGAGGAAACCAGCTCCCCCAGGGCAAGGCTATTGTACCCAAATGGTGCCCACAGGCCGGGAATAGCCGGGTGTTTTGCAGGAGCAGACAGCAGAGCTGCCCTGTTGACGTTGTACTTTAAACAGTAGGATTCAAAATCAACACAAGGGTGGTGAAAACACCTCTGCAGATTTATTTGTTTCCCTGCATTAAACCCAACTTGCCCTTTCTTCCCAATAACCCAACAAACAAACCAGAAATGGGGGAGAGTTGCCAACGTGCTGCAGTCTGTCCTTGCACATTTATTCCTGTTCTCTCAACGTGGTTTTGTGATTAAATACCAGAGGCAAGTTTTTGCATTTTCAGGTAAATTACAAGGTATGTGGAATGTGGAGAGTTACAGCAGGAGATATATTTAAATTTGGGCTTTGCATGTAGCCATTTGTTAATGAAGTATTTAAAAGAAAGGAACATTAAATATTTTGCTATTTATCTTTGATGTGACTTGACAAATCTTTTTCTGCACTGCAGACTCTTTGGCCACTGTAAACAGTTTTCTCAGTGTCCATTTCTGTTCTCCCATCATTACAGAGAAAGTTTAATACTGTTTTTTTCACAGGGTTTTATCTGTTTTATTCTTATGGGAAGAGCCATCCAAGACCTGAGTGCTCTCAGACCCTCACAGGAATAAAAAGCTGACAGAGTTTTATCATGACTGTTCTGGTGCTGGGGTTCATATCAAATTAACCCACATAATTTAAACCAACTCCAACTTAATCCACACCAACACATGGTAAGGTAAAATATCCTGAGGTGGTTTTATTTTCTTTGCATGGGGGACAATTTACTGTGTGAATTTCCTGATTTTTTCTTTTAAATTTGTCTTTCTGTTTCATTGAGCCCTTCAAAATACCACAAATCATTTCCTTTCTATTGTGAAGGCTGTTCCTGTTGTGTCTATAATTATTATCTTCCCTTTTGGCCACCACATCCCTCAGTGAGGGCACCCTTGGATGGACTGGTCCCTGCTGGGGACAATTCCCTCCATCCAGCCCTGAAGGTGATGCACACTTTAATTTATCCCACAGGGATAAATCACCAGACTAATCACAAGTAATTTTATCATCCTTACAACATATTTCATTCTCCCCAGTCCCTTCCAACGACAAAAACTATTTCAAGTTTATGTCTGAGGCACCTTACAGGATATTTGGGAATATTCTGAATATTCAGGCTTCCTTTTTTAGCTCCTCTGGTGCAAAGCCCATTGGATTTATATTTAGTCTGTGTTTCTGTCCCTATTTTATAAACACAGGAGTTCTGAGACAAAATAATAATAGTGTGAAAATGGACCAACCGCAGTGATGGCAAATACATGGATGGGCTTTTTAGTTTATAGTTACACAGAAAATGTTTTGCTGAAGTGGTGGGTCCCTAATGTAAGATTCACTTTTAATTACCCAGTACACTCATATCTGAGTCAAAAAAAATAAACACAGAACAGAGATAGGGAGAAGGATACGAAAGGCAGTGGTCATGAAATCATTGACTGGAAAACCGAAATGATGTATTTTCTTAATTTAACTGAGGCAGCACAGCCACGGCTTTTCGTTGCCAGGGTGGTCATTTGGGGCTCTGAGCTTTTATCTTCCCAGAGAATATTTCATGCCCTTAAATCTGTGTGGTTTATTTGTCTAACTCTGCTAAATTTCTGACTGCAGCAGCAAATGCTATTTACTGTTGTTTTTTTTTTTAAAAAAAGGCTTGTCAGAATTATTAGATATCAGACCAGTGTCTCGAATACAAGAAATCAAAAATATTTTCTTTTCCCCGTCCTGTAAATAATAAATATTTTAGATTTCATCCTCTCGCTGTCCATTTCACTTCCCAATTGGAGGCATTGCTGCTGTATTGGTAAAGAGTCACTATAGGAAAGGACTAGATGTTAAATTACATTTTCAGCTATCTTGACATGCCGTACTTGGCACGGCTTTCCAGGGGAACAAGACAGTCTGTATATTTCTGAGAAATTAAAACCATATGGCAACACCTTAAAAAAAAAAAAAAGAAAGAAAAAGCCCTTTTCTGGAAGCATCCTTGGAGTTTTCAAAATGGATGTGAATTAAATATAGTCCTATTTATTTAGAAAGGATCTGTTCGGATTAGCCAGAGACCCCTCACTCCTGCTCCAAGAATTAAACTGCCAATGTGCTGCTGCTCCAAAGTCACAACGGGACAGAACCTCATGATTGCTTTTCTATTAATAGACTCCTCGTCTCTAAGCTGAATAATGTGTTTAATTTTGGCTAAACTGGGCTCTGGTGCAGACTATTAAATTGATTAGGGGATGAGAGCTGTCCTCTGCCAGCCCAGATAATTGATGTAATAATATTGTCCCTGGAAGGAGACTCCACGCTCTGCAGTGTCATTTGAAAGGCTCCAGAAGGTTTTATAGGAGGTTAAAAAGTGACAGTTCTTGCCTGGGGCTCTGCAAACCAGCCCTGAGCTGGGGTTGGGGTTCCCTGGGTGTGCTGGGGAGGCAGGAGGGGCTCACAGCCCCCCCAGGCACAAAGATCCCTCCAAAAAGTCATTTTTGGGACCCAGGGCAGGGAGGTGGGGCTCAAATGGGCTCACAGACCTCATCAAGGCATGCAAATGTCCCTCCCAGACATCCCATCCTGTTCCTTAGTAAATTCATCAGAGATTATTCACTATTAGAGGTGGAGAGCCCCTAATTCCTGCAGGGCCCTGAGCAGGAGCTGGGTCACAGCTCCACCTTCTCCCCACATGCCACAGCTGGAAAAAGGTGCTGGAAAAAAAAAAGTTCCTCTTGTCCTGAATTATCTGGTGACATTACAAGCTTTGACAAGAAGGGAAGTCTCCTCCAACCCCTCCCCAGCCCAGTATGTGGTCAGAGCTATGACTTCAGCGGAAAGCATTTGATTAGATGGATGTAGGGACATAAAACCCCTCAATTGCACAGAGATATTTTGAGATAGGAAACATATTTTTCAATTTTTGTGTTTTATGTCAGGGAGGAAGCATGTAAAAACTTTTCAGCAACATAATACCCCAAAAAGCGAAGCCCTCAATTTTCCCCTTGCCTCTGCTCCTGCAGACTTCTTGTATATTTGCACATTTGGATATGATGACAATTAGTTCTGTGCTGCGGGACTGGATTGATTTCCCTCTCTGGGTCTGGTCCAGCTAAAACCTTACAGGTTCAAATACAGAAGCCTCTGGTTAATGAACTCCAGAAAGTGTAAAATACTGAGGCCCTGCAGTTACACGATCACCCTTCCGAACAGGAGCACTAATATCTAACAAGGCCAGCTACTGTTCTACCCCTTAGAAGAAGCTCATAAAAAAAGTAGGTTTAATTTGTCTGGGAAAAATAGACTCGAGAAAAAAAAAAATAAAAAAAAAAAGTGGTGGTGTAAGTTCCCTGGTGGAAAAACATGCCTTCTATTATGGAGCCTTCCCACCAAACGGCTTGGAAATTAGGCAAAGTTAACATGTCCAGTTGGAGCTGAGCCAGGAAATGAACAGTGGATGTTCTCTTGTAAAACTCCTGAAAGCTGCGAGTAACCCATAAACAGTTTGCAGAGTGAGTCAAAACGGGCCATTTTATGTTCCCTAATGGAAATACAGCTTATTTGTACATGGATTCAAAGTAACAATGTGATGTCATCAAATGATTTAAGGTCAGAAGCATAGCAAGAGTCAATATACAGTGGTGGATGGAAACATCCTATTCTTACCGAGGTATTTTGGAGGAACCACCAGCACTGGGGTTTGTCTTGGCCCTCTGGAGCTGGTACAGGAAAACCTCAGCAGCTCTATTCCTGGAATTGCAAGGTGGGAAGTTTACTGTTACCATCAGTCTAAGGAGGGATTTCAGGAATATTAGCAAAGTTTGCTTTTGGTTCAGAAAACAGAGACATTTCCTACAGAAAAGCTCCCCTTTGGGGGGTGTGGCTGAATGAGGGATGTGGGCTCAGTGTCATCCCCAGGATTCTCCCAGGACTCCAATGCACAGATTTGCTGCAGAGAAAGAGCACACCTGGCAAAGTGTCCCTGCAGGCCCAAGATTCCTCCCAGGTAAAGGGAGCTGGGATGCCCCTCAACCTTTGACTTCCTTGCCTTCTGAAAGGGGAGATTTGATCCCTCTTTTCCCAATATGATTTTAATTTGTAAAGTGATGGTTTTGAGCCTGGGGTAGAAGAATTGAAGGTTGGAGTGCTGTCCAGCACTGGTAGATTTAGAACCGGATGAGCCAGGAACAGCCTTTCCACGTTTCATCCAAAGGCAGAAGGGAGCAGGGGAAGGTTTAAAGGAGGGTCTTGCAAACAGGTAAAGAGGAAAATTTTGGCCCAGGTAACATAAATTCCATAGATTCCTGAGAGGAGCAAAAGCTTGTTTCTCAGCAGTTACCTGCAGACAGGCTGAACATCCTCAAAGCTCAGGTTTCACTAAATAATCCTTTCTTTCCCCCTGAAAGTGTCTTAATGAAAGAACATTTCCTTCATAGCTGCTTAAAGAGAAGTCTGGCAGTAACTTTTGAGTCCTTTCTGTTACTTATGTCATTTTTTTCATTACTGTCATCACTATTACAAGGCATCCACATCATTTTGATAAGTGATGTCTTGCCCTGCACTCAGTTCTAGGCGTTGAGAAACCGAATAAAAACTGATCTAACTCAATTTCTAATGGACAAAAATCCAATTCAGAATTAATCTCTAACTAAGGATGAGTTTGGGAACCTAAACTGTTGTTAGAACTACATGTCCTGGGCTCAGTAGGAATATTTAAAGCCTCATCAGAAGTGATCCAGCTGACAAGAGGGGATAAATGGAGAATATAATTAATAATATCATTAATAACAACACTCAGGATACATAGAGGGAGCACAGAGCTCACCCAGGTGTCTCTCCAGGCCATCCCATAGCTCTGTACAGACCCAGCTGGATTCCTTTCCAGATGTTTTCCTGCAGGGTTTGTGCAAGGGGCAGGTTGGTCGTGATCCTTACAGGAATAAGAGGCACAGCAACATGACATGAGATTACTGAGCAAAGCACAGAAAACAGATTTTTATTCCCTGACTTCCAACTCACAGGTCTTTTCCTATTCCACGAATTATGGCCCATTTTTTTCTAAGAATATTTCTGAAATCAGATGAGAGCTCGTGCTCTGAAAAAGATGGGAAAAGTCAGCATTTTACTGAGAAATTGTTAGGAAACACTAACACTCGTTTCTTAAAAAGTTAAAGCTGTGATTTTCAGTTTCTTCATCTTGAAGGAAAGCTCTAAATCAGTTCCACCTATTAATATTTGCAAGCACCCATTTGTCTTCAATCTCGGTAGGAGGTGAGCTGCACATTCAGTGGAACAAGTCACTGTTTGATCCCCTTCTGTATTTCATGGCAGCTGCCAATTAGAAGGTGGGAGAGAGGCAGGGATAGGCCAGGGCCATATGGTGGACTCAGAAAGCAGATAATTTAGGAATGACATTTATTTGTATAAAAAATAGTGCCTTCTCTTACCTACCTGTCAGCCGGGGCCCTCGCACAAATCTTGCCCACAGTCGCAAGAAAAGCAAATTGGAATAAAATGAGATGCCAAGAACAGCACTTGCTGGTTGGGAACATTACTGTTTTATTATAGGAAAATACCTGTATCACACTCATAAAGAAACTATTAAAAATGTAGGTAGGCTCCCCTTTCTACCTCCTTCCCCAGCCCCACACCTACACACAAAACCTCCCTTTCTTCCCAGCCCCAATTTCAGGCAATTCCTCTCTGGGAGTTGGGTCTCACTGAGCACCAGGGAAGTCACAGACAAAGCAGGGAATAAGGAGAAGGAATCTCCCTATTTCCACCAGAAAATTTCAGCCCAAAAGGCATAGTTTGGGATGCAGCAAGGAATTAATTCCCAAAGCCTGCCGGGGAGCTGCAGTTCCTGCAGATCCAACCCCAGAGCAGCACAGGGAGACTCGTGTCCCTTGGATCCCTCCCACGGGCAGAGGTGATCCTGGGAGATTTCATGGGACACACACTCAGGTGTAGCTGGGAAGAGGAGCTGAGGAGGAGGAGGATGAACAAACCTGTCCTGCTCAGCCTCTCTGAGCCTCCCAGGGCTGGAGCAGAGCAGGACCCACTAAATAAAGCCAGGAATTGAAATGTTGTTTTCCTGCGAGTTGACTGAACCCAAATATACTCGATAACAGGGCTGAGTCCTGGTGGGAGCCGAGCCAAGGCTTTCACACATTTCCTCAGGTAGGAAACTGCTGTGCAACATTTCAAAGCACTGTCCCTCCCAGCTTGCATAAAAGAGCTCTTCAGTGGCTCCCAAGGCTGTGGTTTTGAGTCTCCCAGGCTGGACACGCTGCTGGTTCCCCACAGGACACGGTGTGTGGAGTCTCTCAGGAATGTGTTTTCCCTGGTTTACAGATCCATACCCCCACCCTGTGGCATGACCTGAAGCCCACAGAGCTCCATCCAGGCTCCCAGCCTTCCTCCTGGGACACCCTCCTGACTCCAAACTTGGAAGAAAAAGGAGCAGGACGGGTCAGAGGGATGACATGGAGGAAAGAGAACGTGATCCCAAACTGCTTCACAGCAGCCCTGAGGACAGCAGAGCACAGAGCTCCATGCCCAGCAAAAAATTGAAATCAAATTCACTCTATCAAGAAAGATCCTCTGGCTTTTCCACCCGAAGGGACAGAGGAATTTAACACCTGGAATTCAGCCAAAGGTTGAAAGATCTTATGACTTAAATGTCTACTCTAGACTGTCTCTGACTGCAACATTTTCATTTCCAATCAGAACATACACGAGCTCAAATTGCTCTGTCTGGGACTTTCATGGAGGGGGAGCACAGCACTTCTTGGGAACTATTATGTCTTCAGACAACCCTGGGTTCTCCACACCCAGAGCCCCAATTTCTGTTATGCCACTGTAAATCTAGAGGAACTCCAGTGATTCCACTGGACTTGGGCTCGTGGAAAGCCAAGGTAAATACAAAGAGTCGTCAAAGGAGTTATATCACATTGGCACTGCTGCAACTGAAAGCTTAATTTGCCCTATTTTTTAATAATATGGTGTCTTAGATCATTAGGAATGAGGTCCTGCAAGACATTCATGAGTAACTTTCTCAGTGTGAGCAGCTCCTGTGCTGTGCATTTGAGTGAGGAATGGTCCCACAGCAGATGCTGGGACTGCAGCTGAAGCCACCCTGAGTGACACAGGGGAAGCTCTGGCTCCCTGTGCTCAGGTAGAAGAATGTCTGCTGGATTGGGCCCTTCTGAGAATGTGCCCAGGAGCTGATAAAAGTGACAGCTGAGAGACCCTGAAACAGATTTCTGGTGAAATCTGTAGAGGAGAAAATCTCGGGGTGGCAGGGCCTGGAAAAGATGTGAAAATCAAACTGTGGTGGTCTCAGAGTCGGGTGAGAGATCAAACTTTGGGCTCCTCTGAACTATTTGGCATTAAAATCACATGTAAGCTGGGAAGGAAGTTACAATTCAGAAAGAAATCCATCATGTTCAGACAATCCTGGTGCTCATCCCTCGGTGCTCCCTGGGAAGCAGCAAGGAAGGCAATCCCTGTCTCAGGCACTGCTGGTGCTCCAGCAGAGCACACACCCTTCCCAGCCAGCTGTGCCACACTCATCCCACACTGGTATTCCAGGGAAATAAAGGACATTTCACCCAGCCTAAAGAGTGAGCTGTCAGCTCCAGAGCCCTGGGAATGCCAGAGCAAAGGGAGAGCAGCCAAAGGAGGAGTTGGAAGGGCAGATCCTGGTCCCACTGAACTCAGTGGCAACATTCACAGACCTCTAAGTTGTTATGGTTTTGCCCCAGATTAGGTTCCAGTGACAATTTTGCACTGCAGGAGAGGTTTAGGTTGGATGCTGGGAGAAGGTTCTTCCCCCAGAGGCTGGTTGGGCACTGACCAGGCTCCCCAGGGAATGGTCACGGCCCCAAGGCTGCCAGAGCTCCAGGGACAGGGTGGGATTGTTGGGGTGTCCTGTGCAGGGCCAGGAGTTGAACTGGATGATCCCTGTGGGTCCCTTCCAAGCCAGCATATTCCATAATTCCATGATTCTATAAACTGAGGTAAAATGATGCATTCAGCTCCTGCCAGGCAAACCACTCCTGGGGGTCTCGGAACGAGGAACGGAGCTTGTTGGGGAGTTGTTTCCAATGAAAAGGTGTTCCAATACACCTTTAAAAAATACATTCCAGGGAAAACACAAGGCAATTAAGTTTGGGAATGGCTACTCTGCCATTTCCCCCTCCCTCCCAGCCCAGATTCACTCAGAGACATAAAACAACACCTTGATATTTCGTTTTAAAGGGCCCTTTCTCCGGCTTTTTTCGCAACGAATTTAACCTTGCTCGCAGTTGTAAATAAAAAAGAAGGAACAAAATCAATTCACCACGGGTTGGTTGTGAAGTGGAGAGGAAGGTAACGCACCCCATTGGTTGTAAATTGATTTTTGCAGGCCTGAGGAGCAGGAAGGAGAGTTCCTTGCCCCCGTGTCCCGTGGCAGCTCCCTGCGGGTCGGGGGCACAGGGACACGGGGCAGCCCCGGGGTGCAAACGTGCAGCACAGAGCCTGCACTGCCACGAGCTGCAAAGATGTTTTCCTTGGCCGCAGGAACTGCCCGAAATAAATTATTCTGCAGCCAGTCTGACAGAGCTGGGCATGGGGTACAGAGAACTGGACAACTTCCCAGTGGCCCCTTGCCCGGAATTTGTTCCGAGTGCTGGGAGCCGAGCGGGGTTTGCAGGGGGCAGATGTGGAGCCCGGGGATTGAGCCCCAGTTCAGGTTTATCTCGTCACGTCACGAAAGCACAACGTGCTGCTCCAGCAAATCTCACTTATCAGAACCCAACGTGACTCCTACCGGAGCTGGAAAGCTCAGATATCTCCATCTCTGCGTGTTTTAAGGTCAGGCCTTGTGTCTTATCACATGTTTCCCAGCCGTGGAGAAAGACTCTCAGGTAACTCTATCAAAGCCATGTGTGCAGGTCTCTCCAAAATCATGGTCAGTGTGAACCTCTTGGCAATGGCAGTTGTTTAATGAAGGGTGAACAAGACAATGTTCCTTTTGCCATCAAATACGTTTCCATTTTGAATAGAAAAAAAAAATCCCCATAGCTTTTGCTTCTAGTCATTAAAAGTCAGATTAAAAATAGCATTTTGGTACCTAGTATCTGTTAAATTCAAGGGCATCCAATGAAACAAACCAGCAAGATGAACTTATGTTTTGCTTTCAAAAGTAAGATTGTGTATGATCAGGTAAGTAAATATTATGTTCTCTTGTGTCCTATTCGTCTCTGGTCATGTATCTTTCCTGCTCTCCTTAGGAAAGCATCTGATTTGGTGTCCCTACAAAATCTTTCACACATTTAATATTTGTAAGCAAAGAAGACGTGGCAGGAGCTTTAAAAGCCTCCCTGTCCTGCAAAGGTATTGATGTGATTTCACTAAATTCACATCAGTGGCTTTTGAACAAAGGCAAAACAAGAAAACCTCAACAGGTTCTGAATTCCTGGAGAACCTGTTGGCTAAGAAAGACACTGATTTTTATACTGAGAAGGCGGCCTGGGATCTCTCTCTTTCCCTGAGCTGTTCCACACATTTACCAGAGAGGAAAGTGCTCTCATATGGGAGAAATCACTTCCAGAAGCTGTTCCTGCACTAGGTCACACAGTAGCTGCTGGGAAGGACAAATCCAGATGAGAGCAATGCCTGGTGGCAGCTCCACAGCTGCACTGCTGACTAAGATTTTCCTCCTGCCTGAAAAGCAAACGTTTTTAAAACACCCAAATCCCACATTTTACACGAGAAAGTCGGAAATTTGCTCCTTTCAAGCTTCACGTTTCCCCGTCTGAGAACTGACACAGCAAAAGTTCATCAAATGTGATAAGGTAAATCCCACATTATTAAAAGTGAGAGGGAGGGAATTCTTTTCCAGCCCTGCTGAATATCTGAGTGTTTTTTTCAGGATGTCTGGCTGTTATTTCATCTCGACCATCCATACAAAATAATTGGGAAGTCAAAGCACGGCAAATATCTCCTGCTGCTGGTTGGCCATAACTGGGACATTATTGGGGAGTTAAGTGGATAATGGTGTGAAATCAGCCTATAAAAACCAACACACTTCACAGTTAATATTTTTTCGCAGTGTGGGTAAGTTACTATGACACATCTGTCATAACTCTTCTGGGGAGCTTCAGGATGTGTCTGATCTTTCCCACTCGGAGCTGAAATGTATCTCCTGAGCTGCAGCAGCCCCCTGGAAACCCAACACCCCCAGGTCAGTGCTAATATGCTGTGCAGTGTCAGCAGAGGCTGCACTCCCAATGGCAGCCTGTCACAGTGCCAGGGGCTCAGCTTGATCCCAGGGATCTTCCTTTCCACCTGTGAACAGGCTCAGAAAGCTTCACAATTCCTTTTCCTGGAAGAGACCTGGATTTCGGTGGGATTTAGGTGGGATTCTGGCATCACACTGCGAGATGAAAGTCCTGATTTCTGCCCACACCCCAACCCTGCTGGGAACTCTCTGAGAGCTCCTAAATGAGGCCAGCACAGCACCAGAGTCCTGTGATGCTGATGATTGCTTCCATGGACAATGAAGTAAGAATTCCCACTCTCAGTGACAGTCCTAGCATGGAATTTTAGCTAAAAATGCTCAAACCGAAGGTGAAAAACAGCACCAGCATCTCATTTTCCACAGTGGAAAACCAAAACAAAGCCAAACCAGTCTGTTGTGAATCTGGGCTGTCCTGTGCCAGGAGGCTGCAGTGGGACAGGGGAGTGAGGAAGGAGCCAGGGAAGCCAGGCAGGATGCACAGCTCCGGGAGGAAAGTGTTCCCAGAGCCCTGTCTCTGCCTCCCACGCTGCTGGGCACTGATCTCATGCCACACTGGCTCCCAGGTGCTCAGGGCTCACCTCCTTGCCTGATGCTGCTCCAGCATCTTCAGTTCAGCTGGGAAATGGTGCCAGTGGGGAGGGAATGATGTGACACTCAAGTCTCTCTCCCAAGTTTAATTCCAAAGGAGCAGTCACCAGCTGAGCACACTGGGAAAAGCAACCACTTGTTCAAGTTCCCAACTACAGCTGCAGAGCCTCAAACTGCAATTTAACCCCCCCCCATCATTTATCTATTGTATTTGTGTTTAATACTTGATAGAGTAGAAAAACTCCGAATAATAAAATCTGTTTTCCAGCTGAAAAGAAATTTGCATTATTAAATTGTGTTATAAATTGATGGAGGCTCCAGAAAAAGGAGCCAGGGGTCAGTTCTAAACTTTGGGCCAGGCTCCCTGTTCTTGGGAAGTCCCTGGGTTTGGGTTGAGCTGCTGGGCTGGCTCATCTGAGCACTGTTGATAAATCCCATTGTGTTATGAAGAATCACCTTCCTCTGCATCAACCACCAGTGGCTTTTTCTAGAGTCCATCCAAGCAAAAAATCACCTCAGCTTTGGAAGGGAGAGTTTCCTGTTCTCCAGGTGCTGTCCCTGCTCTCAAAGCAAGAGCAGCAAAGAGGCAGAGCCAGTGGCTGGAGTGACCAGTTCTGCTCCCCCTGGGCCTCACCCCCCCCAGGTTTGGGGATTTCCATTCCAATTCCAATCTGGAAATCAATTCTCACCAGCAAACCCTGGGTCTGGGCTGGCTTTGCTGTTTTAACCCCCATGAATGCAGGAGAATCGGATGTAGCAGCCAGCCACTGGAATTATCCCTGGATTAGGATGGAAATGTGCTGGGTTCTGACACCCTCCAGGAAGAAGTGGAGCTTTAGGGGTACCTGGGACTAAATCCTGCAGTTTTCAGCTGAGCTGTCTCACAGACACCAAGCTCTGCTTCGTGTTAAGTGCTGATTTCCAGGATTTTGGCCGAGCTCAGCCAGGAGATGGGATTCATTTCCAAGGAGCAGACCCGGCTCTAGATTCTGCTTTCAAAGAAACCTGAGGGTGTCTGCACTCAGAATCCTTCTCAGAATACTCCTGCAAACCCAAACCATTCTGCCTGGCTTGGGCAGAAAACAAAACCCAGCTCCAGTTTACTCAGTTTGCGAGAGAGAAAGAGAGAGAGAAAGAAACCAAGTTCTCAGTTTTCAGCTTTGAAATATCTCCTGATGTTCCCTTTATTTAATGCTGTATTCAATGCTATCAAATGATTGAGGGGGTATTTAAAAGAGGAGCAGACACCAAATCCTATGGCTACAGGGCAGTTTTCCAGGTCTGACATTCAGCAACCTCTCTCTGCACAAAATCAGGGGATTCAAGAGCCTCTTCTGCAGATGACTGGGGTATAAATGTTAAATACAGCCCCAAGTTTAGAGCTAAAGGGGTTAATGATGAGGTGGGGTTCAAAATGAAACTAAACCGAGTGAAATCAAGTGAAATCAAATCAAACCCTCCTGATGGAGTGGTGCTAAAAGGTTAACTTCCCAAATGGTCCTGCTCTCGAGCCGATCCTGTGGTGGCTCTGTGGTTTCCGCCTATATAAATTTGATAATATTTTACAAATGCAGTGTATGAAATATATTCTTAACATGTGTTTAATACATTTACAATCTATTAAAATGAAAAACAGAATATGCTTCAAATACTGCTCGGGTATTTGCTTAATGCAGTATGTCTGGAACATGTTAAACATTATTTTAGGGGTAATTGAAACATTTCACACACATCCACCCCGGGTCCTGTGTGTGTGCCCTGAGTGCACTGGGGGCCAAATCTTGCCTGGAGCACACAGGGGGAGTATCCAGGCTGAGGATGGAGAGGTTCTGTCAGCTGGGCCTCTCCTCCTTCACCCCCCTGGCACGGGGTGCTCCCAGCCCAGCTCTCCCTGCACCTCTCAGCTCCAGTTTAACCAAATAAATTGGATCCAAATTTACCCTGGGCAGCTGGTTACCAGGTTACAGGGTATTATTTCAGCCCGTTTCAGCACATAGCCTGTCAAAGCAGCCATTAAATCCTTCTCAAATGAATATTTATGCAAATACACGTGGTACAGGAGGATTCCTATGTAAGTATTTGCTTAGTTTCACAACATGTTCCTCTCACTCATGCCAATGTTCCCAAAAAAGTGAACAAGGTGTGTAGGATAATGATGGAGAGAAGTCCTCCTTCTTGCCCAAATAAATGGCCACAAAGGCTTGATTATAGTCTTTTCCTCTTGATTATAATCTTTTCCTCATTATCTCTGCAGGACCAGTTGAGGTTCCTGGACAAGACAGGACGATCTGTAAGTTATACATCCCTGTTTGAGGTGATGGAGTGGCTATCACTGCTCCTGGTTTATTGGAGAGGAGGGAGAAATTGGGCTTATTTCCATGTGTCCCACACCTCTGACTTCCCTCTGCCATTTCCTCCTGGACCGAGCACAGCACACACTTTTTTTGGATGAGGAGCCTCCTCTTAACTTGCCACGGAGCTTTCTGTTTTCCCATTCTTTAGAACCTAAAGCAACAAACTGTGCAATAAATATTTGGGGAGGTGGTAGCTACACTTCAGGGCGGCTGTCAGAAAAGCTGAGCCTTCGTGCTGAGAGATTTGCAGCTTGGAAAGAGGCCACTTGGGCACAATTTCGACTCCTCCAGCTCCAAAGTCTGGATTTTCTTCGCTCCCGGGTGGATGTTTCGCTTCATCCTCGGGATGCAACCCCTTGGGAGACAGGGAAGTAAATTGGTTTGGGAAAAAACCATGAGAGATGAAAAGGAAGAAGGTCTCTGTGCTCATGAAAATGAGATAACAGCAGTTCTTGGTGGTTTTCTGTCCCACTCTTCGCTGGCAGTCTCACACAATATGGACCTTGATATCTCAACTTCTTTTTCCCAGTGGAGCCTTTACTCCATCTCCTGCCTCCTCCCAACTTTTTTAATCCCTCTGAAATCCTCTTCCTTTGCCAAGTAACATGGGCAGCTATAAATTTGTCCTGGTGGTGGTAGAGCACAAGCTGTTTGTCATTCCAGCTATGGCTGGGACACACATTTTAGCTGGGAGCCACTGGAAGACAAAATAAAATTAATCAAAGCTTAAAATTGACTAAATTAGGTCTTATTAGAGTGATTTGGGGATGTTTAACAATTTCTGTGTATTCCTTTCTCTGTGGTTCCTTCAGTGAGTTATCTCAGCACACACATTCAGGTGAGATGCCCCTTGAAATGAATTAATATCAGAAAGAAGTTCAATCATTTTCCAAGAACAGCTCAAGCCAAAAAGCATAATTTTAATGTATCTATTACTGTCCCTCTTCACATTTCATCTGTACCTCAGGCAAGCAGCTACTGGAGAGACTGTACTTTGTATTCTATTTTTTTTTTCCGAAGGAAATAACTTTATCTCCCTGTGCAAGATTGTGCTGTGCATTATTTAAAAAGAAGAATTATCCCACATTATTTATTTACAATGTTATAAACATTCTAAATATTTCTGTATTTATAAATAAAGTCCCCTCTCCTTTACAGTTGTATTAGTGTGCTGCACTCATGCAGTCAGATGCCTTAGGACATCCTGCAGGGAAGTAAAACATGTTCTGAAAAGTTCTTGATAAAAGGAGAATATTAATTTCAGCCATAAATGTCCCTCACTAAGACCTGAAAGACCATCTCGGTGACAAAACCTCTGAATGACCCCTTAAAGCTCCTCCTTGAAGATGTTTTTCATGTTCATGGCAGACCCTAAATGTAAATTTGCAGTGATTGTCTCTGCACTTTGCACAGGTATGAGCCAAAATCTGAAATGGGCAACTGCTGCTTCCTACAACCATCCAGGGATCACTGCTGGGATCATCCAGGGATCATTTCTGGGACCATCCAGGAATCATTGCTGGGATCATCCAGGAATCATTTCTAGGACCATCCAGGGATCATTTCTGGGACCATCCAGGGATCATTTCTGGGACCATCCAGGGATCATTTCTGGGACCATCCAGGGATCATTTCTGGGACCATCCAGGAATCATTTCCAGTCCCCTGGATAATGCACATTATCAGCTCTTTATGCTTGGGCTACAGACTGTTTGTTCTGAGTCTCTGAAAAGTTTTTCCTGAGGGGCAAAGAAGTGCAAAATCTCCCCAATTTCGTTTGTTCCTCGTTTTCAACCCCTCAGTTTTCACAGCCCTGGGAAAGGGAGCCCTGATCAGCACAGAAATTCACTTTATGTCCCTTATGTTTTTGGCAAGTCAGGGTTTATCCTTCACCTCCCCCCTTTCCTTTCATCTCTTCTCCTCCTCCTTCCCCCCCATCCCATCCAAACCCAAGGTGCCCTTTCCAGCCCAGGAGCCCAAAGGAAAGTTTGGAGATTACAAATTCGAATAAACTTCATTTCAACAGTAAACAAGCAGAAAATGACCACACTGGTGTCAGGTTCTTGATAAATATTAGGCCTGACGTAGGTTGGGGTTTTTCCTTGGATTTCTGCTCGCTGTTTGCGTTCCAGGAATCCTTTTTTTTTTTTTCTTTTTTTTTTTTTTTTTACAGTAGGTATTTTTCCTTTTTTTCTTAATATTTTTTTTTTAACGAGTTAAAGCAATTTTCCAGCCTGTAACCATGGAGAGCATTGTATTCACTCCCAAGTGCCACGGTCAGAACTGAAAACTGGCTGGTCTGTCTGAAACCACGTCTTGGACAGACAAGTTTATCTCAAGATATTTATTTTCCACAATGTAAGAAGAGGTGTTGAAGAAGGGCTGTGGCTGGTGGGTCATAGTGGCAACTGATTTTACAGACAAGAATATATGTGCCCATTAACTTAATTGAATTTAATTCTATTCTACCTGATTCTATTTCATTTTACTTTTTCCAAAATCCCTCCTGTGAAGTTCTCAAAACCCAAACCTCGTACCTGAATAACAACCCAACGTGCACTTTCTCTGCAAAGCAAGGAAGGAATTTCCACATGAAAAGTCCCAAAAGCTGCCAGTGCAGGAATTCTGTGGCCTGAGCAGAACTTATTAACCACAAGACATTTCTGAAATATCAACCAGCTGCTTTGCCCCATCCTATGCTGAGCTTGAACTTTGCATCTGAACCAGCTCAAGCCATTTTTAAATCAGAGACTGGCAAAAGAAGAGGCAGGAGCCCGGAGTCATCGGGTGAAAAAAATGGCCTAAATTGATTTTATATAAAATAAGAGACTCAGAGGAAATGATAGTGCTTCAAAAAAGGGGTGAGATTAAGACAAATTGCACTTTCCAGGTCTAAGAAGCCTCAGGTTTGTTTTTTTTTTTTCAGAGCAGTGTTTCAAATAGAGGAGTGGCTGAACCGCAGAGAAATCCGACTGCCCACATTTTCCAGAGTGTCTCTTTGAAAACAGGTGACTTTGCTGGTGAGGAATGAGAGCTCTGAGAAATCTGTGCAGCTGATGAATCTCAAGCAAAGTTTAATGAGGACATGGGAGCCCTGAGCCTCCCTCTGCTCAAAGGCTCAGCTTTGGAAATCTTTACACAATACAATGAATTTCAGCAGACCCTGAACAAAACTGTCATGGCAGAACCCAAGTAAATTAGGATTTATGAGGCTGATTCTCCACATTCCTCTGAAATATTTTCTTGGGCCAGTCGTCCCACCCACTGTCAGAGATTCTGCATTGTGGGTCTAGTCCAGAGCTCACCCAAGATCACACAGTATTTTTAACTTGAGGGGCACAGGAACCATGTTCAGGGGGATTAAACCCCTCAAAGGAGTGAAAAAGCAGCTGATGGGTTCTCTCTGTGTGAGACCAACTGAAGGCAACAGGCAGTGCTGAGAAACCACGTGGAATTTGAGAGCTGTGGCAACACAGCCCCCAGGAGATGCTCCAGCTCTTCCACCCTGACCCAGCATCCTTCCTACACTGGATTATTCCAAATGGCCTGGACAATTTCTGCAAATCATGTGAATATTCAACCCCCTTTTAGTGATCACACACTGCTGGACAGCAATAAAGCTGATGGTGCTGCTTCCACAGCACTTGTCTCCTGCTTGTGAATATTCTGAAGATCCTGCAGGAGCTGAATTCCTGACAGAATTCCTGCCCAGTCCTGGCAGAGAGCTCTGAGCTGATAAATCCCAGCAGAATGAATGAGCATTGCAGTCCTGTAGTCAGGCAGCAAGTACATTCATCCACCTCTGACAGGCAAAAACAAACAAACAATTCTGCCTGTTAAACACCCTCAATCAGCTCATCAAAACCAACACGTGCTTATTTCAGGATTCACACTTCCAATCCATCAGAAATATTTGCCTTGTTGTTTTTTTTTCCCCTGTCTCTTCCCAGCGTTGCATTATCTCTGGGAGACCTGCAGCTGCTCCGCCTCGGGCTGTGGTCCGAGATGGGCTGGATGTGTTTATTTGTACTTAGGCTGGAAACCTCCAAAAATAAATGGCAGCCCAGGTGTCTGAAGTGATGCTGAGTGACTCAGAGGTGGCGTCAGGCCCGTGGAGTCAGTGCTGTGTTGACGGTCTGGCACTGAGTGGGGACACGATGTCTTCTGGCTGGTGCCTGGGTCAGACGAGGCAGAAAACCTTCCAGTGGCTCATACATAATATAGAATCTTGTTTTCTTCACCTTTCTCAGGTTCCACTCCATAAGGTTGCACTTGTGAAAACGAATCTTGCTGGAAAGGCTGATGGAAGAAGGAAATATGAGCTGCCCTTAAGACTCAGTTACTCAATATTTTGTTGGAGACCCCGGGAAGATGGGAGTGCTGGAACATCCCAACCTGGGTGTTACCTGCTTCCAGGCAGCCTTAAATCTTGAGGGCTTGGCTGGACTTTGAAGCCTGGATTGACTTTTCCCTGGTGAACAGCAGCAGCAGGGACAGTCTCTGATGCATTACAAGCCTCGCTGGTGGAGGGAACAGAAATTCCATATGTCCTGCAGCTCCCAAGGTGAGTCACGGCCCCTCCACAGTGTTTGTTGTACAAACATTGCTCAGACTAAGCAAACAAGACAATCAGTGCTCGGCAGCCTCCTGAGCCACCCCAGCAAGGGAAGTGTCATCTGTTCTGGTGGCTGGGCTGGGAATGGGCAGAAGGGACCTCAGCTGGAGCCTGGGATTGGCAGTGACCCCACGGGCAGAGACTTGGGGGGGCCAGGCTGGGAGAGTTCTACACCCAAACTCTGAGGGGATGGAGGTGCCATCCAGGCTGGGAGAGCAGCCTTGGCACTGGTGTTCCCAGTCAGGGGCTGTCTCACCCCAGCTGGGGTGGCAGGGACACGGTGACATCCCTCACTGGTGACAGTCCTGCTGCTGCAGAAGGGGCAGGCACTGGTGTGGCCAAGGCAGACAGAGCTCCTGGAGCAGGTCCAGCAGAGGGGAATAAAGATAATTAGGGGAGGGAGCATCTCTCCTGTGGGGAAAAGCTGAGGAAACTGGGGCTGTTCAGCCTCCAGAGGACACACTGAGAGGGGCACAGGGACACACTGACAGGGACACACTGAGAGGAGACACAGGGAGGGGGCAGAGGATGGACCAGGCTTTGCTCAGGGGGCCCAGCCCTGGCACAAGAGGAATGGGCAGGAACTGATGCCCAGGAAGCTCCACCTGGACAGGAGGAAGAACTTCTTTGCTGGGCAGTGACCCAGCCCTGAACAGGCTGCACAGAGAGGGGGTGGAGTCTCTTCCCTGGGGATATTCCAGACCCCTCTGGACACACTCCTGTGCCAGGTGCTCTGGGATGGCCCTGCTGGAGCAGGGAGGTGGGACCAGAAGCCCCACAGTGGTCCCTGCCAGCCTGACCCACTCTGGGATGCTGGGAGAGGTCCCTCATGGCAGCTCAGCCCCAGCTCTGTGACCCCGTTGTTGGTGAGTTGCCATTACATCATTTCCAGCATAAATCGTGTTCAGAGATCAAATTTGGTTGGCAGGGTCCCAGTCCTTTCCAAGTTTCATGGCTAGTTAGCTCCATATTACTTCCCAAAATGCTCCTATCTTTACACTTTTAGAAAATACCCACTGCTCTAAAGTTTCCAGCCTTATTCAAAATGAGCTACTCCTTTTTTTTTCTCCTTATTTTTTTTTTTCCCTTAAGAAAGTGAAATCTGTGTGCTTCCTTATTAAGCCACTTTATTCTTGGCAGGCTTTGAAAAAAAGCCCTACTTCAGCAATTTAAGCTTTTCTTCCTGGAGGCACAATACTCAGACACGAGGAGAAGTAAGTCAAGAAGACAAAATAAACACTTTTTTTTTTTCAGGAAGACTCGAAGCCAAGTGGAACTTTCAATGAATGATTGAGAGAGTCGCTGCTTTTGATATGCACAAACACATCCCAGCTCTGGGTACCCCATGCAGGCAGCACCACTTCCCTGGACACTGCTTAGCTGGAGAGGGGGAAAACTATAATAGATATTGTAGTTTGTCCCTCACAATGGCTTTGAAATACATGCACAGCTCAGGAAAGGTTGTGCCAGTTCATGAATGATGAATTTGTGCTGCCCAGACAAAAAGGAGGAAGGGAAAGAGCCACCATTTTTTCCATAACATGTTCCAGAATTCCCTGGGATCTAAAATATCTTAAAGCTTGTATTTGCTTTCTGCTCTACATTTATTTGCTTAAATAGGAGGAGATAGAGGTGACTGAATTTATATTGTGGTCTTATTCACAGCAGATTTATTAAAAATTGAGGCAGATTCATCACTGGTATGAATTTCCATTCTCCCACTAAAGGTCCTGACTGCTGAACACCAACCAGGCTCCCAACAATGATTAGGGTTTTACCTGTAAGCTTTCAATCAGGGATATATTCAGGATCTTTAGCAGTGTATTATACTCTCCTACCTTCTACAGATAAAAGCATTTTCATCCAGCAAAAAAGAATCAAAAGCCTATTTGGAAGACAGAATAAAAATAAATGGTGGGAAATCAGCGGGAAAGGGACTCACAGATAAACAGAAAAAATAACACTAACAAATCTTGCCAAAGAGTTCTGGGCACATAAGAAATCACTGCCACGAAATGTCCTCGGGCACCTCGAGCTGAAGACACTCACAGATCTGTCCTGTGTCTAAGAACTGCTCTGCAAAGGGACTCATGAATTTTCTCATGAGTTCCAGGGCAGCTTCTTGCTCCTAATTACTGCTTTTATTGGGGACAAAAAGGCAAAACCTCCCACATAGGAGGGGAAAAAAAGATTTCAGGCACAGCACTGCCTGACTGGACAGGGCCTGTGTGTCTGACACGACTTCAGGGCACAGCTTTTCCCTTGAGGTGACCAAGGAGGACACTTTGGGCATGGGGAGTTCTGGACCCACTCCAGGCAAGTTCAGACTAGTTTTATTCACAGTGATGAAGAAAACCAGGGGATTAAAATGAACTCCAAAGTCTTGGACTCTCCAAAACCAACTCAATGCCAACAGCCCGTTTCTCTTGCCACCCCAGTTTGAGCCACAGCAGTGGCAGAACCACACAGGGCAACTCAAACCACGATAAGAGGGGATGGAAACTTGTGTCACCAATGTTCCTTTGATTGCAAATATCAACTTCCGTGTGCTTAATGTCCTTGAAATTGAACCCATGCTCAAAAGTTTTATATGGGAGAGAGAGACCCAGTTCAAGCCCAGGTGACCCAGGACACCTTCTCTGTTCTGATGGCCCCAGAAATGAAGAGAAGAAAAGAAAGGCAGCCCTGCATCACTTCTGCTCCACTAAAACTGGGATTGAATTTGAAGTTCAGGTTATGCAACAACATAGCATTGTCTGGTTTTATTAAGGCCACCAGCTTCTGGAGGGCTGCAGCGTGTTATTGTTCTCAATTAACACACTTCTCCTCTTTCTCCCTGGAATCCTTCCCGCTGGTTTGCATTGTAACAATACCTCCAACTCACAGGCTCCAAGATAGATTTCAATTTGTGAGGCCAGCCTCACTTCATAACCCACCAAGGACCAGTCACAGCCTCCACTCCCACACGCTGCATTCATTAGAGGCAAACTCACAGGAACAAACAAACAAACAACAATTCCTCTGCCTTTTTCTGTTGAGTTTGCTTTTGGGTGTGGAATAAATCTTTAGCATTAGGAAAAAACAGTCAGCAAACGAAGCCAGACAGTAGCTGTGTCTTTTGGCAGCGAGAATAATCTAATAAAACATCACCTTTCAAAGACAAAAAAAAAAAGAAAGAAAAAAAAAGAAAAAAAAAAGAAGTTTCTCTGGACACTCGGTAACGTCACCTCGGCACGAAATATATTCCACTCTTGGTTTGTGTTTTTTGGACCAATGCAGCTTAGGATGGTTGTTATCCCAAGCCCATGCCACCAGAGTTGGAATTAATAATATAAACCGTGAGCCCAAGCTCTGATTGACAGCTCTGATTCTGTTAATTCCTTCTAGTTGCTCTTCTACCACGGTCAGAAGTTAAAATTTATTTTGACAAGCTTTCTGCTGGTTATGGAGGCAAGGAGCTTTATACCGGGGGTATCCAGTGATTAAATATCTGGCATAGATTATCAAAAACTAGAGGGGAAGGCAGGGAAGGCCTCTTGATGACAAACCAGGTCCTGCAGCGCGTAGAACTTGGTTTTAATTAAGTTACTACCCTCCTTAATAGGAAGGGGCTGTTCCTTTGTTCCTCGGCGAGCCAGCAGACAGTGACTGAGCGTGGAATGTAAGCAACTCCCTCGGGGCCAGCCTGCCTGGGCTCCTCCCGGGGACACGAGGTGGCCCTGCAGGACCTGCTGGGCTCTGGGTCCCCCAGGGCAGGGAGGGATCCCCGGGGGGACGGTCACGGCTCCGGCACACCAACCCCGGGAGGCTCCAAACCAGGAATTCGGGATTAAGAGCAGAGCTCCTGGGCTTAATCAGTGGCTTCGTGGTAATTAAAGGCAGAGAGGGCTGGGAGTCAGCCCCTTTATTTCCCAGGGTTGCCTCTCAGGGTCATTTTCCCAAATGCCTCAGTACTGGAGGAGTTCTTTGTAAAAAAACCCTCTTATTATCTTTTTGATCACCTGTACCAATAACGTTCGATATCTATAGTACAGAAAGCAAGAGAAGCCTGTTTTTGTTTTTATTTTCACTTTCACTCACAGCAGTAGCTGAAAAATCTACAGCTCAAAATATCATTGTGAACGAGACCAATTTGGGTTTCAGAGACAGCAGCATCAGCTCACAGAAATTTGGCCACATCAGCACGAAGGAGAAAACCAGATCCATTAGTTTTCAGCTTTAATTTTATAAAAAAAATGCTGTTGTTGCACTAGAAAAGACCTGAGGTGCCAGAATTGAAGTCAGGAGAGGACTGCACTTCTCACAGAGGAATGTGTGAAAAAAAATTCCCTTTTTTTAATCTTTTACTCCTCTGGAACATCTTCCCTGGCAATTAAATATTCCCTGTGGAGTAAACTGTGACATCAAGCTCCCTCTATAAGGTCGCATCTTACAGAGCAATAATATTTACTGTGGGGTAAGATGATAAAACCCCCACAGAATACTCTAAAAAAATGCTGTGTAGGGCAATTCTTGCCCAAAATCAACGGAGAGCAACAAACAGCCCGTCCCTGGCCACCCCCCTGGTGATGGTTTGTGTGCAAGTGCAGCCAAGCACAGACAGCTCCATATGGTCACGAGAATCCCTCCTATAGAGGGAGTAGCCACCCAAAACCAAGTGCAGACTATACACTTTACAAAGAGGCAAACCCCGTGAAGGGTTTATTGGGGGAAAAAAAAAAAAAGAGACAGAAAGAATTAACACACAAAAAAAATAAAAAAGAGAATGAGGCTATTTTGAAAGGTCTAAACCTTCACGGGCAGAGGGGCACGTGGGGCTGTGGGTTGTTGCTCTTGCTCTTTGTTGGGGGGGTGTGTGTGTGAACAGTTCAGCTGTTGCAGTGTTTAAGCAATGGATATTTATTGGGTTTGGTGGTAAAATTCATTTTGATAGCAAAGGGATGCTGGAGAAATGCACATTCCTCACTCTGCTGCACTGAGGTCCTGCCCTGCACGTGTAGTTGATAAAAGGAGAACTGTCACCTCACCTCAGGTAAGGACAAGGGCTGCAAAGATCCCAGGCTGTCCAGAAAACATCCCAACAAAAAATGGGAGAATCACTAGAAGGCCAAGGGGAGGGAAAATAGCACATCTTATTTGCTGAGAGGGAATGGGAATAATCCCTACATTAAAACTGTAATATAACTATAACTGTAATATAAATATAACTGTAATATAAATATAACTGTAATATAAATATAACATCCATAACAACAACAAAGTAATTATTATTACAGTCCAATTTAACAACACTCATCATTGTAAGGACTGACAGAGACAAAATGAACACCAGTGTGTGGTGCAAATCTTACTCTGTGCACAAACTGTACTTGCTGCTTAGGAGAAAGATATTCTGAAATCAATTGATGATTTCAAGGATGGCTTTTGTTTGGGTTTTTTTCTCAGTAAACTTGCAAAAAATTTGGGACCTGAACAGTTCAGCCCAAAGTATTTTCACCCTGGAGTAAAGGACACATTTTATTTGGGAGCAACCACTGAAATAACAGAAAATCAGATCAGAGGGAGACGACTTTGGGGAAGCATCTGCAGGGTTGGGGTCCCCAGGAAACAGTTTATTCAGTAGAAGAGCTGGAGCTTGGCCTGGAGGAAGCACTCAAAGCAAGAAATGTAGAACAGCTGCTCTCGTGCTAAGCTGCCACGTTCCCAAATTGAGATATGGGAGATACCATTGCATGAGACTCTGGCTGCACATAAATCAGGAATGTTCTTGTGAGGGAAACCTCGTGGTGACATATCAAGTGTCACTGGGGGAAAAGCTGATCTCCTATGGGAGGATGAGCTGGTTGAACAGCCCTGGGTGGCACCAACCACAGCAGTACAAACGGCACAAAATGTTTGAGCAGTTTTTGTTGATTTTAAGTCAGTTCAGTGTAAAACTCAAAGTTCTTGTGGCGCCTTCTGAGAGTTGTTGTTCTGGAATGATCAATCCTCACCAGTTCAGTCCTCACAGTCCCTCTTGCTGAGCTCCACAGCCAGACTATGAAGCAACATCACTCTGATGGGGAGTTAATCCTGGGAATCACTAAAGGCCAGGTACCTCATGGGAGATGTTTGGGATAGGACACATATCCAGCAGGAACTTTCCCTTGTTACAGGCTCAGATTGATCAAATCAGAGTTTCTCTGCATAGTTTCCTCTCCACACTGCTCTGGTTTCTCTTCAAATCCTAAAAACCTTTTGATTTTTCCAAAGTCCATGGAGACACTCCTGAGTTTCATTGCTTTCAGGTACAGAACTCCCAGTGCAGGTAACAATAAGTGAAATTATTCTCTTTTCTTTTTTCAGACAGTCTACTTGATATTTCACTTAGAGGTTGGTTCATATCCAGGCATCCTTTAGACAATTAAGAAGCTTTTGTGTAGGAAATGAACACCTAATCCCTCCATCCCATGAGACCGTGCACCCTTCTGGAGGGAATATGCTTTTTAAGAAAATCCTTTGCCCTTTGCTTCAAGAAAATCCTCTGCCCTAAATCTCATAAAACAAAGCAGCTTAGGGGATCCTTGCAATAGCAGAGCTGAACTAAACACGCTTAACAAAGTTTCCCTTTGTCAACAGCGTTCTGGTGGGTTCCCTCCTGCAGGATGAGTGTCAGGCTTCAGGCTAATCTCTGTAATTCTTTAACTAGAGATTTGCACGTTATTAAGTGGTAGTTTTCTCAGTGGGTGGAAAGGTATCATGCAGGGGAAGGTTCCTCCTGCTGCAAAGCCCAAACGCTCCGTTCTTCCCTCAGAAGGCCGGCGACGCGTCTCGGCCGAGGGGCGTAAATGGCAAATGAAATCGGGGTAAAACACCTTTGGAAGTTTGTTCCTCGTGCCTGCCCGTGGGCTGTGGGCAAGCAGAGGTTTCTGAAGTCAGCCCCGTGCCTCTGCTGAGCATTGCTTGGTCTCCACAGGTGATTACAGACCTCAAAAGGACAGGGGGTGTGCACGGTCAGCAATCCCAGCCCGGGCTGCACGGGGCACACCAGCAGCCTGCATGACCCTGTGAAGAATTGCTGAAGGAGCTGGCAAAGCTCAAAGCTTTGCCTTCAGGACCCTCAACAAAGACTCTCTTTTGTTGCCATTTCAGCTGAATCCTGATTTTCTTCTGCTGGGAGACATCACACAGCCTTTAAAAGACAGTAAAGCTTGTTCCATCAGAGATCTTTCGGGTTTTGGCTGATACAGTCCTTTTATAGACAGTGAGAAAAATACATTCACTTTCTGCAACAGGTACCAAACACTTCAAGGAGCCATCTCAGACCCTGTGTCTGACATACAGTCCTTGCACACCACAAACCAGGTCTGTGCATGGCAGGTCAGCACTGCCCCAGTACACACAGTGGTGTTGGAGTAGGGGATCTCCAGGGGCTCCTTCCAACCCCAGCAATTCTGGGATTCTGTGCAAAGTGACCCACACCCAGGGAGTGGCACGTTAACCTCTGTGAGCATGTGCAAGGTGGGAATTCAGAAGGAAACTCTCCAAGGTTCCTCAAAGAGTCATTTTGGTGCAAAACCTTCCCGGCCTTCACCAAACCAGAAATTTCCCAGACACAATCCGTCCCATTGTAACTTATTTTTAGGATCGCTTCCACATCCAGCTCCCACCTCCTTCCCTTAACAAACACAGGGCCAAACTCCCCTGAGGTTCCTACAATGGCTTTGCTGGGTCCTTGTGCAGGACAAACTCCCGTTGGCACCCAGAGATTTGATCCTCCGGCTTCATCTTGAAGCCATTTGCGTGTGGCATTTGCATGCTGATTCCTTTGACGCCCTAATGGGTCGATTTCAAAGCACATCTTTTCCCTTTTATCTCTGCCTGAATGAGATGTCTCAATAAGAGCCAGATAAAGACGGAAGTCTTTTGTCTGAAATCACACAGGCAGGGCCAGCTGTGATGAAAACTGGCTGAAGTTTCACAGGCTGCTTGTCTGCCCTCAAACTGGAGCTCCAGCTCCTTTCAGTCTGGAGGGACAGAGCAGGGGGAAAAGGCCTTCCTTGCACACACATGGTTGCCAAAACAGCTGAGTGTCTTCCAGTGTTTATTTTTCCTTCCAGAAGTTCTTCTTGATAAAGGAGTTGGGGGGGGGGGGAACAAAAGAGGAGAGATCAAGAGAGAAGAAAGAAAAAGAGAGTGGACGCAGAACAATTAAATCTATGATTTGCATGGTGTGGGTTATTAGATGGTAGATCATCTTTGCACTGAGAGTCTTTTGCATCTGAGCCTCTGGTCAGACATTATTCACTTGTTTAACAGTGGGATACCCCCTGTGCTATTGCTCTGATTTTAAAAAGACTTGCTTCTGTGCTTTTGGGTTGGTTGACCTGTTGAATAAAAAAACCAGCCTGGCACTGAAAAGTAAAGGCTGTTTTTTCAGCCAGTTAACAGTGAGCAAGACTCTGCCTACCTTAAAAACATCTCTGGTCTTGTCTTACAGAAACGCCAGTAGGCCTAAAAGATGGGGTAATTAGGGAAGGATTATTACAGAATCAAGGAGTAAACAGTAAGTATATATATCAATATATCAGTATGTTTCAGGGCTTCGAGAGATCTACCAAACATGAAACCTCCTGCACAGTGTTCAGCACTGGTTACACACCAGTCACATCTGCATCAGAAATGACAAAAAAGTCTTGCTGGTGAGTTTGTGCCCAGCTGCTCTGCCCTGCAGCTAAGCCAAGCTTATGTGTTTTCCCTGGCGTTATTGGAAACATATTGAGTTTAAGCTCGAGAGGTCTCAGCAGTTTAAAATCAGCAAGGCCACGATGCTTGTTAGGGTTCCAGAGGGTGGAGGCTGAGCAGCAGCTGCTGATTTTTGGTCCCATTACAGCCCTTGGTGTGGTTTGTGCAGGTTTGTTTGGCACAAGCTGCTCTCCAGAAACCAAAAAACAAGAGCCACCGGCGCATCTCTGGTCACACAAAGACTTGGGTGCCAACCTGAGCTCCAACAGCCCTGAAAAACCAGCACCACTTTGTTGGGCTTGCAGTGGAATGACAAGGAAAGGCAGCTTCCCTGTAGGAGCTCCAAGGGGTTAAACTCCCTTGGAGAAAGGCAAGTCAGATGGGTTAGTCTCAAACAAGCCGCCCATCTGGGAAATGTCAAGTTTTCTCACCATGTTTTTAAGGGTTTGTAATGTGGCTGATCACTTGCATGCATGAAAACAGCATGGGAATGCAATATTTCCTACTCTATGTGTGGTGGAGGCCTCCAGTCCAGCTGTATTTTGCTTGTCATGTTCCTGAATTCTGACACCATTTAGAACATGCCAGTTACTACCATAGAAAATGCATTTTCATTCTGCTCCCTGGATGAAAAGCACATTAAGGCAGAAGAGAGAACCCAGCGGATTCTGGAGCTATCAGTGAGGTCCCATTTATTTATTTATTTTTAAATAACATATCATTTCATCAGGGGTGGGGGTAAAACCGAGTTTGACACCGTCCCAAAAACGAGAATGTGGAAGTCTGGGCTTGATGCCACAGAGGAAGAGAGCGAATGATGACAACATTACTGTCACTATATTACCACAGGCTGTAAATTAAAGCTGGTGGTAAGCAGTTTAAGCACTATTCCTGTCTGATTCATTAAAAAAATACAGTAGCTCTGTGGGCACAAAAAGCCTGGTTCTCCGTGTCCCTGATGTATGATTGGAAAGTTGCATTAGGGCCTGTCCTGAGGAGAGGGGGGTTTGCAGCGTCCCGAGTGGAAGAGCAGATGTGCAGCCCCTGAGCCCTGTGGACAGGACCCCTGGCCTGATGTGTTGGCTCTGTCTGAGCAGAACTGTTGTTGAAATGTGGGAGCCAGACCCTCCGTAGGTGTAAACTGGCAAATCCCTATTAAAGCTAATGATTTACTGATTCAGCCCAGCTGAGGTCTGGCGCTCGGCGTGCGAGTGTCAAGAAGAGGAACTATTTATTCCTAAGTGAACCATTAACTTTGGGTCCTTTCTGTTCATCTCTGCAGTTAAAATTCCTCCTGCATTTCTTCAAAAGGGAGAGGGGTGATGTATCCCTGACTCATACGTGCACACAGCGCGCTCCATGAGCAGCACCAGCTGTAACTAGCATTTCTCCATGGAGCTGGGGGAGTAACTGGCTCTTCCTTTTACTGCTGAGCCAAGCACAGACTTTTTGGACTGTTACAAAAATATTTTAACACAAATCCATACAGCAAAACATGTTTCTTGGAGGTAAAACAATGCCCAGTGTTTCATTCCCACTCAGACTTAGTTATATTTTAAATAGAGTTACAAGAAACTTTGGAAAGCACAGGTCATGTCAGGGAGAGAAGCAAAAATAGTTCACTGTCAAACATTAAAACTGAGTTTTCTGAATATTCCCAGTGTATATCAATCCAACGAATAATTAATCAAAATCAAGGTGAGTACATAAGCTAGAAGTACCTCTGAACTCCACATTTTTCACCAAAATACTTTTTGTCAGGACATTTTCACTGAGCTCAATCACTTTCTGCAGAAAGGTCTCGAAGCAAACATTCCCTTTCCAGGATAACATTATCTGCAGTGGGTGGTGTTTGTGTTACCTCGTCTGTCTCCTTATCCATTCATCTCTCCAGGACAGTATTTACAGACCAGCTGAAGGAAATGGAGGTCTGCACACGATCACAACGGGCACAGTAGGTCCTTTTGTGGTTGGGTTGGGATATCCATCCACACGGGGAGCAGAGATGGATGCACTGCTCTCCCTGCTCCCTTTGCAGACAACTCTGACACTGTCTGAGCCCACAGGCTTTGATACCAGCACGGGTTTCACTCTGTTTTCCTAAATCTAAACCTCCTCTTTGTCTGTGTGGCTGCAACACAGAGGAGTGATGGAGCTGTTGAAAGGAGGAGAGTAACAAAGCTGAGAGCTGTTGGCTGCTGGTCCTGGAATGGCTGTGGCTTCGCTTTCACCACGTGTGAAGCTCAGGTAAAGGCATGGAAAGGAAAGCAAACTGCAGAAAACGTTGTTATTTTACTTGTTTGATAATAAGAAATCCACTCTGTGTGGTGTGTGTTTCTTCTGCCAGTTTGGTACTTCTTGTTCTGCTCAGAGCAGAGGAGAAACTTCTTCCAGGTTCCAAAGTCCTTGGCTTTTCCCTCTAAGGGAGCAGGAGCAGATCACAACATGGGGAGCAACAAGGGAGCTGTGCAGAGAGCAGCTCCCACTGTTGGATGCGTTCTGGCCACACAGAGATAGAACAAAAATGGCCAAAACCCAAGGAAAGAAACCTCCCTCTTCAATGTGACCATCAAACACCAACCTCTGACCCTTGTTGCGATGATGGAACACCAGGTTTCTACCGGATGAGCTACATGAGAACATAATTTGTCTCCCTGCCTTGTTTTGGGGTCGAGCTGGGTGGTTAAAAAGCCATTCCCACGTCATACTTCAATCCCACACTCACACCCAAGGGCTGCCTGTACATCACTGGCCTTCAGACAGAACAAACCCAGGCAAAGGCAGCGAGAACAGACCTATTACTAATCCCACCACAGATTTGTGGGTGCTTCCAAGAAACAGGACCACTTCTCCTGCAGTGTCCTACATTTATCTCAGACACGTTACATGAGACTTTCCAAATACTCCCTGGCTGGAACATCATTCTTGGTGAATTCCAGGTCTTAGTGAGTCACCTCTGAACAATCACACAAGAACAACGAGATTGGAACAGATCTCAGTGGGCCAAGATTTTAATCTGAGACTTCTGCATTGAAAGAAGACTTTGCTGCTCGTTCCAGTGACAGAGAAAACAGAAATCTCTGCTCTTATCACCTTCAGTCCTAATGACACAAGAATGTCTAGTGGCCTGAGCCAATATTATTACTTAGAACTTTCCTCCAAAAAGTCCTGTTTTAGGTCAGCCAAAAGTATTTGCAAATTGGAGTCACTCAGAAAGATAAAAAACAATCAAACCCCAATGTTTTTATCTTGATGCTTAAAAATGAAATGAGCTTAAAAATGTTATGAAAAACAGTAAATTCCCCCTGGATATTGCAGCACCTCCTGTTTCAGTTTGCTGATTGGGTTTATTTATTGCCTTGGTGCTCATGAGCAGAGCAGATTGAGGCATAAAGCAACCTCGGTACAGGTGGGGAAAACTCCCCTCACTGAAGGTCCACTTCAATATTTCAAAGCTCCTGGCTTCCCAAAACCAAAGTAGAGACAGAAATCATGAAAAAGATTATTCTTTGTTTCTGCAAAGCCACTCACTCTTTGCTACTCTGGGGACTAATTTTGTCCAGAGAAAACAAAGTCACTGTCGCTGGATCTGCACTTTTCTTCCTTTTGGCCCGTAAAGACAGAGATCCATGTCCATGCAACCCTCCAGACACAAACCACACACAGTGGCACAAGGCTGAGCAGCAACTCGCTTCAGCAGAATGTTCTGGTGAAGCTAAGATTAGAAAATGATTATTCAAAACCTGTGCTGGTTCCAGCTCCCAAACCCGATTCCCCTCAGCGCTCCGCTGGGATCAAGGAATCAGCTGCTTTTCCCTGAGGTTTGATCTCCCCCCGATGCCATTTGACAAACTCCCATGGAATGTTTGACGTGACATCGCTCTTATCTCGCCTGCCCAGCGTGGGGCTGCTCCCTGCAATCATCGGAGCTGTTTATTAGGAGCTGCAGAAGGTCACCGGCCGCAGGAACGTCTGTGCTTAGATGGATGAGCTGCTCGGGGCTCCCCCACCTGCTGAAGGGTCTAACGAGCCAGCTGAGAGCTCCTGTCACTGCAAACATCCCCCTGCTCGCTGGGAACCTGCGGGGAGGGCTGAGGAGCACCGAGAGCTTTAGGAGTTGGCGTTTGACGGCGATGAAAGAAATAAAAACAGGCCCGTGGAGAACACGGGGGGGGAAAAAAAAAAGTTCAGCCTAAAATATGGGGAAAGATATAACACGTTTCACTCTGAACTCTGGGCACAGACCTTATTTATGCCTCTTTTAGAGCACGTTGCTGGTGAGTGATATGGGTTGTTTCTACAGGTAATGGTCACAGAGAGGGAACCAGCCTCAGGTGCAGACAGGGCAGCAAAGCCTTCCACACCCTCAGCCTCCTCTGCACGGCGTGGACAGCACTCCCCTGGGAGAGGAACCCCAGGATACAGGGCCTGGGGAAGGATTCTGCCTCATTTTTTGGGAAAAGGAGCCTAAATTCTTCTAATCATAGAATGGTTTGGGTTGGAAGGGACCTCAAAATCCACTCAGGTATATGCTGCTTTATCTCAGTGGATGAGGCAGCTCTTCCACTTCAGGCTTCAGAGAGGTTCTTGAAATACATACAGAAATAGCCATTATTTAGAAACAAAGCAGCATGAAATCACCCCTAGATGCCTGAAGCCCCGTGCCATGGTTGCAGGACAGAATACATGTGATGTTGCCCAGAATTCCATATGGAATATTGGGACTTTCGGTCCATCTCTTTCAGAGTGCGTCTTCTGTCCCTACTGGGGACATTTAGGGACAGATGTTCAGGAGCCAAAGCCCCTCCACTGATGATGGGGGGACACAGCTGCAGCCAGAGGAGCTCTGTTACCTCCACTGACGCCAAGAGCTTTCCCTGTGCCACTGGGATCTCAGGTCACAGCGACCAACCTCCCTGTGGGGTAATACGGGCACGAGTTCTTCTAAATTAGTGGCAAAGAAGCGATTTGGCCACAAACCTATGGCAGGGCAGGGGGGTGTCCAAGGGACTCCTTTACTACCCTCTTGTCTCTTCCCTTTGGTGCGGGGAGGGGGTGGGGGGGGAGCTTCTTCTCGCTGCCCGGAGCCTGGTGCTCTCCCTCCTTCCCTCCAATCGATGAAAATGGTTGGGAATTAAGCGAAAATACGAATTTATTCCTAGGAACGGGAGCGCCGGGGACGGCCCGACGCTGCCACCTGCCGGGAAGAGCTGGGAATGCAGGCGGGGACCGACCGGGACGGGAACGGGACAGGGATGGGACAGAACGGGACAGGGATGGGACAGAACGGGCAGGGATGGGACAGAACGGGGGCTGGGAGGAACATCTGGTGCCTGGAGAGCCAGGCTGGTCGCGGAGGAGCAGCCCGGGGGTGCACAGAGCAGGCTGTGCCCCTGATGATGTGCTCCATTGCCACGGCTGGATGTGAAGAGAATACAGAATATGTCCTAATTCAACGGTGATAGAATAGAATCCTTCAGCTGGAACCTAAACCAACCATCTAGTCTAAGTGCAGTAGTAACAAGAAAGGCCAGAGTTAAACCCCAGGGCAATGACAGAAGCAAAGTAAGATGTTATTTTGATGCCTGATTTATCCATCAATCTGTGACTCATCAGTCTGGACTCACCAGAGGGAAACAGGCAAAAACTGGATCATTCAGGACTGAAAGCCAAGGAAACAGTTCAAGCACCCCAGGTATGGAAGACTAACTAAAGACAAGGCTTTTTTAAGGTAGCTTTGATCACAAATGCATCACTGCCCTTACCCAGGATGCACAATCCAGTCTCTTCCCCTTCGAGGTCTGCTGGGGGTCCTTGGGTTGTCCTTTCCTATGGTCAGGGACACCACTGCTCCCTGGGGACAGGGGCAGGATGAGGGGGTGGGCTGAGGGCACCTCGGAAGGTCAGACAGCAAAATCCAGTCAATCTGAACCTACTAACCAACCCTAAAGCAGAGAAATGAACTGTCTGCCAGCTGCTCCCCACTCACAGTGTAGTCCCCCCTAATCACAACAAACCACAGGGAAAGCCAGGTATGATGTTTTATCTCAGTGATGAGGCAGCTTTTCCATTTCAGGCTTCTGAGAGGCTCACGAACAACACACAGAAATAGCTGGATTTAGAAACAAAGCAGCACGAAGTCACCCTTAGAAGCCTGAAGCCTCTATATTTTGTTTGTTCCACTGGAGCACTGAACACAAAGTGCCCTCCTGCTGAAGGTGGGCAGGCTCTGGGTCAGGCTCAGCACAACAGCACAATTTCAGGCAGAGCTCTGCACAGCTCCGGTGCCTCGGCTTTGCTGTTGTAAACCATCTGCTCAGCTTCACTTCCAAACACCGGGGCTGGGCATCAATCATAGTTTTCTTTCTGCTTGATACTTGTTTTGCTCGACTTCTCAGCTTTTAATACTCCCCGGCCCCGGGCTCAGAAGTCGGTGCCAAGAACTGCATCACGTCGATAGGAACAAAACCCTCGCAAAAACTCGAGCTGGCCCTCCAAATCCATTAGTGCCCCGGGAAATTCGGGAGTTGGAAGCGTGGCAATGGAAAGGTACAGATTTGGTTTACATATGTTGACATGAGGATCTCAGTTGCACCCGTCGTGAGAGGAACCGCGCGCGGCGATGAGTGAGGGGCTTCTCCGGGGGGGAATGGAAAAATCAGAAATGGACCCTGTGTGGGAGCAATGCACCAAAGGTGCTGACAGCTTAATGAATAACTTGACTGTTATGACAGTAGGACACCTTGCAGTTCCAAGAGCAAATATTTGAAATCATATGCAATGCAGGAAATGTATATATGTACGTAGAGAATACACGGCTCGCCCCTATCACTAACAGATGGGCTGTGTTTTCACTTCAGAGCTTTTCTTCTGTGCAATCATGAGTTACTGGGGGTGAGAGTGAATCCATAGCTTGCAACTGATGACATAAAAATGGAACAGTGTATTAAAATCCCCTTTTTATGGTGGCCATATGGCTCAGAGGTTTTGGTAACAGTTAATTAAGTTATTTGCCTCTAGGCCCCCCCCCATAAACCCACCTCTCCTACTATTGCTCCAAGAGCTCCAGTCAGGCTATGGGGGAAAAAAATGGTGATTAAAGGGATGGTTCTTTATGGATGTAGCTACATTAAAATTAAAAATATATATTATGGTCTTCTCTACTGTCATTTACATCTCCTAAAGCTTCAATGGACTATGGAGACCAAACCTACCTTTTGCCCAAGGGTTTTGCCTGAAGCAAGTTTTGGGGGTGCCCATTAAAGAGGGGAATTTGTGAGGATTTGGAAATACCAGTTTCTGCCATGGTCAGTTCTGGGGACCTGAAGACTCTCTGTTCTCCAGCCTGTCATTGTCCCTCATTCTGCCACACAAGGAACACCAGACAGCCCTTCCCTAAGGATTTACAGCTGATCCCACCACGAGTTGCTTTTATTCTGTCTTGAGAATGGATGGGAATTCTTGACATCCATGGGGTTTGTGGTTTTTCTAGGTTGTTCATGTGTGATTATTAATTATTGCAGACAGCCCACATTTTGAACACCATTTTTTCCTTAAAATTAACTTCTCACTAAGGAAGCTGCTGTGATGTTCTAATTAAGGAATTCATCCCCTCTTCAGCATTCTCTTTGAGAAAACAATGATTATTTTTATTTTAGCAATTTGTACTGTCTATAAGTAACAAGATATTTTTTCTGTTTCCAATAAATAGGTCTTCATGAGCACTTTGTTAATTTTACCCACAAAAAAAAAAAAAAAAACCACAACCAACCAATAAAACCAAAGACTTTGGAAGCTGGAGACAGCTGATTATTTAAAGGAGCTGAAAGAAAGTCTGATTGACAGCAGAAAAGTGAAATTATGGAACTGCTATAAAAGTCAAGGTGCTCCTGCAGAATCAGTGGGAAGAAAGAACATTTGCTGCTTGTAAACACAGTGCTGAAGGAATTTAGTGCTGATGCAATCGAAGGGAATAAGTTTTGGGAATAGATTTTCATCATTAAGTGAAATTCAGAAATAAAAAATAAATAAACTGACTAATAATAAAGAGAATTAGGTGCAAGAGGTTTCCTTCAAGCAGACCTTGCCCTGCTCACCACTTTTTAACTTCCATTTCCTGGTGGTTACACACATCCCACAGTTCATCTTTGGGGACTCGACTTTCCAGCCCCGCACAGGGGATTTGTTGGGGCTCAGGCCTTGGGGAAGGAGCAGCCCAGCCCAGGCATTTCGGGGGAGCCTGGCAGGGTAATTGTCTCCTGCAGCTGTCAGGACTAATCACTCAATGCAAACCAGGCCCCAGCAGTCGTGGTAGCCCCAGGGCAAGCAAAATATCAATTGGGCCACAAATCAAGAGGCAGCATCCTCCTGAACCATGAATCAGTTAAATGAGACAGGCAATTCAAGTGCTAAGTCAACATGGGCTGTATAAACAGGGCTTTGGAAACTGTATTGCAGTGATTTGCTTCAGGTACTCTTTAAAAGGCAGCCTAAAAAAAAAGGGAGAGGACATGAACGAACTGCTTGGGCTGGACAAACTAATTGGGATAAAATAACCATAATTCTGATGTGTTCACAGAGATTCCAGCTCAATATAGGACCTATTTTGGTTGGAAAAAGGTATCAATTTTTTAAAAAAACTCCCTTCTTACTTAATTCTTTTTCATCCAATTACAGATCTGAAGCAGAAACATAATACACTAGATGACATTTGAACTGTTTGATTCATCTGCAAACAAATATTGGGTATTTTTGCACACTTGTGATTTACAGATTGATGGGCTGGGTAGAATTTCACAGAATGCCAGACTGGTTTGGGTTGGAAGGGAACCTTAAAGCTCATCCAGTGTCACCCCCTGCCATGGGCAGGGACACCTTCCACTAGCCCAGGTTGTTCCAAGCCCTGTCCAACCTGGCCTTGGACACTTCCAGGGATCCAGGGGCAGCCACAGCTTCTCTGGGCAACCTGTGCCAGGGCCTTCCCAATATCCCATCTAACCTGCCCTCTGGCAGTGGGAAGCTGTTCCCCTTGTCCTGGCACTCCAGACCCCTGTAAGAAGTCCCTCTCCAGCCTTCTTGTGGTCCTGCTCCAAGTACTGAACACAGAATTGGAGGGGGAAAAAAACCCCTCAAAAAACCCTCTGAAAACCCAATCCCAAACCCAGCAATAAACAAAAACAGGCCAAAAATCAGGTTTTTATGTATAAATGGCTCTGTTTAGGCAAGGACAGCACAGAGCTGGGGATGAAGAGCAGGGGGGGCTGATAAGGGGGAGCTCGTGCCTGAGTTTCCTCCCAGTCTCCGTCTGAACCCAATCACTCCCGTCTACCGTCTGTCTGGCATCATTGATCCTCTTTCAAGGTAAATATTTCCCTTCACTCACAGGTCCAGAGTGGGAACCCAGCCCATTTGCACCATCTTAAGTAGGTGATACCCGTGTGTTTCTGTACCACTCGTTTGTCACACACATCAGGGCTCAGAGCTCACTCTCCTCTCGCTCCCCCAGCTCCTGCACTGATGTCACTCCAAGGCCTCTAATCCCTTTTTCCCACTGAAGGGAGAATAAAGTCCCACTGTTCCCAAATATGACGCTACCAACCTATTACAGCCCCTCATTGTAAGGCCTGGCTGGGGAGAGCTCAGCCTGGGACACCAGTTCAGGCTCATCAGATGTGGATTTAAATAATCATAACATCCCCTTCTCCTTCACAACCAAAGATGGAAGAGAGTTCAAAATGATGGGATAAAGAGACGGGTTTTAGGATTGTACCTACTGGAGATGGAGAACAGGCTCAAAGCTGAGCATTAATCTAGAATCAAAAGAAGTGAATGTTCCTGTTTGCAACAGGAATGGAAGAAAATGAAAGTATTGTGGCATAGAAGTAAATAAAGATATTGACTAATATCATCTTGGAATGGGCTCAATCTTTAACAGTACAGGGAAGCTTTGTACCTGACATTTCGTTGTCAGGGTGCCTAGAAATGGCTAAAACAAAAAAAGATTTTAGTACTTACTTTTGCAAAAATAAAAAAAATCATACTTTTCAATAGAATTTTTTTAAAAAATAAAGTTTTAACTCCTCTATTTTTTTTTTCCTTCATTGCTCTGGCCTTTGTGGGGAGACAGTCAGATTTACCAGAACATCCAAGCGCCTGAAACGCCTGGAGTGCTCTTCCAAAAGCGAGGATTTCATGTGGAAGAGAGAATGCTGGTAACTCTTCCTCTGAGACAGGCTTGCACTTGCTTCCTTGTCAAATACAAGGCACCTCGAAAATAAAAAAGGAGGAAAACAATCTGTCCTTGGCACCATCCACAGCAGCAGAACTCCTGGTGAGGATCAGGGGCAGGTCTGGAGAACACAGAGCTGACAGGAATTATCAGCCTCTGCTGCCACGGGCTGGGATGGCAGAAGATGTCAAGCAAACCTCAGAAGGGAGGGGAACTCCAAGGTTATTGCTCCCAACTCCAAACCCTGGGGAGGAGGGGAAGGCTCCTTAGGGCCAGAAATCTGCCCCGACTTCCCTCTCCCCCTCCGTTCTGGCCGCTAAGAACAGACAAAAAAAAAACTTATCACTGCCAGTGTCTTTAAAGATGCCCACACACGTTCCCCGGGGACCAGGGAGAGAGGGGGGAGGAAAAAAAAAGCCCATTTTGTCTGGCCAGGTCTGAGCTTTGGGCTTGTCTTATCTCCACACACCCACCCGGGTCCCCACGAGGGAGAGGGGCTGCGAGGGGAGCTCCAGCCCTGATAACCGGGGCCATGAATCGCCCTTTTCAGCCCAGCTCCCCGCGAGCAGCCAAGCTTTATCTCCAGCCTCGAGGAAGGAAAAGCAGAAACCAGCTAAAAGCCTTTCTTTCCCCTGCTCCCTGATATTCTGTAAGTCACACTGGGAGATTAGTATTGCAACCCTTCCCTCCTCCTCCTCTCCCTACCCCTAAAAATCCCTGTTGCGACTGAACGGGCTGATAAACTTCAAAAATCAAAACAGATGTGGCAGGAAGAATGATTTATGGACTCCCCCACTCACTCCAGGTTCTACCTAATGCCAGGGTTTGGGGTTTTTATTTGTTTTATTGTCCACTTAGTATTATTCAATCTATTTCTACAGTTGGACAGGAAGAGAGGTGGGAACAACACCCAGACCTAGAAATAATGGTATGAGTTCCCTTCTTACTGAATAAGAAGGGAACTGCCAGAGATCCAAAGGGATGGCTGCACATCACAGATGGACAGGAGGAGGGAGAAAAGTTATATGGAAAGGAAGGAAGAGAAAGCGAAAAAACACCCAAATTTCCTCCTTTCAACAGTTTGAAAGCGGATAAAATTAAAAAATAGCAAAAAAACAAAGCCTATTGGTCAGTAAGCAGCAAGTGAAGGTGGCTGGGACAAGTGGGAATGAGGGTGACAATGTTGTAGTAAAGAAAAATAAATTGGAGATGTGAAGGGAAGGTCAGAAATGCTCCAATGGCATCTGAAGAACCACAAATCCTCTGAAAAGCACTCCAGGACCTTCCAGCTATTCCCAGTCACAGGAGAAGGAGGACAGCTGGAGACACACATAAAGATATGTGTTTGGAGAAGCTTGGAGTACAAACTGAGCAGGGAAATGTGATTTGGGGGCATAAATTCATCTTTAGGAGTGACTGACAGTCCTGGAATACTTGTAATTTTGAAAGCATTGCTTCAAATGCCTCAAATAGGAGCTGATCACGCTGATTACTGATATTTGAGCCTTAAGATCTGCATGGAATAACCAGGTCAGCAAAGAGGGCATGGAAATTGTCTTAGTGTTGCATTGGTGCGTGGGAAATTCGTTGAAATAAATTAAAAATTAAATCATCTCCTATTAAGCATTCCCAAAGCACACACACAGGCATCTCTATCAGTGTGTAGGTAAATCAACAATAAACTAGAGGTATGAAAATAGACTTTGCTGGACAAGAACCAGGAGAGGAGGTGCTTGAACTTGAGGCCTGAGCTGTGCTGGGTGTGCTGGCTCAGCCCACGTGCTCCCTGCATTTCCCCACTGCCTTTCTAGCATTTCATGCCTGTTTTCACTCAAGTGTTTATTTCTATAAACAGACCCAACCTCAGAAAACAATATAATGACATCCTTCCTGGGGGAGAAGGGGAGGGGGGGAAGAAGTTTCCTCAAATTACTGCAGAGAGTTTCCGCCGGGTTTTTATTTCCAATAATCCAGAGGTAAACTGGAAGCTTTTGAACTCTGCCCTCTGCATTCTGCAGCCTGGGCAAAGATCAAGCCCAGAGTCAGAAGTGTCAGCAGAAATGGCTGTGATATGGGGGGGCTTTCCTTTAGGAAAGTCCTGGTGATTATGTTTACAGAATTCATTACAAACCCGGGGCCCAGATTAAAAGCAAATGTCTAAAGTGTCCTGTGGGGAATTCTGGCAGGGCTGAGGATGCAGCTTCCCAGAGGGGCGTGGGAGCTGCAGGAGGTTGGGAGCACCACCAGGAAAAGGGGAGCAGAGTGATGCTAAAGGTGAACTGTGGAGCAGAGGGGAAGGTGGGGAGGAAGCAAACAAAAACCAGCCAGGAAGTATTTCAACACTTTAAAGCCAAGACAAAGCAACACAGGGCAACTCTGCTCAAAGTGGACATGCAGTTCTAGCAATTCTGATCATGGCAGAACCCCTGGTGAAGAAAAAAAACCTATCCAAATCTAAAATTGGACACACAATTCCAGCAATATCTGATTGTGGTAGAACCCCTGGTGAAGAAAAAAAACCTATCCAAATCTAAAATTGGACACACAATTCCAGCAATATCTGATCATGGCAGGACCCCTGATGAAGAAAAAGGTCTACACAGACAAAATTGGAACAGTCCAAGACAGAGAGGTCACCAGACCATGGTGAAAACAGCACTCCACCAAAATCTGGACTTCTGGGGTCCTTCTAAACACAGGACAGACATTAAACAGCACCAGTTGCAGAGAAAGGTACTGTAGGCAAGAGCAAGCCAATTATATATTTACTTATTCACTATTCCTGCTGCTCCATCCCCAACCAGATGAATATTTGCATCCTTCATCTGTCCCTTACTGCACCACAGACCCAAGGGACAGCAAAGGCTTGGGCTGACAGAGCTGTTCCAACAGTGCCACGTCCTTGCCCATCATCAGGGGGCATTTTTCATTTTGAAGGAGGATCTGGGAACACCAGAGAGGCAAATGGGCTAATTTGGTCCCTTTTCTTCTGCAAGGGCTTCATGGTAATTGCTGCTGACAGGACTCCTCTGCAGCAGAGAGGGCTCAGGAAGAGCTGGAAACCATCTCAGGGCTGATTAAGGTGAGGTGTTATCCCTGCCCCCTGTCACAGAGAGCCCCTCTCTGCCTCCAGCAGCAGCGATAGGGAAGTGGGGGATATTCCTTGATTTGGGAGAGGACGGGGAGGAAGTGGATGAAAAGTAAATTGTTTGAAGTTGGTTCCTGGACTGACTGTAGATAACTCCTTGGCTTTTTTTTGGGTATAACTATTTTCAGGCTGTCAGTGCAGTTGTTCAGAGAGTCATTTGTGACAGGGTTTGAAGAACCAGAAGTTTTTTAAACCGAGGTTTCCAGGACATCAGTGGTGAAGGCAGAGCTATCCATAGTGCTTGGAATAATGTTCCTTTGGATGCCCCTGCCTTCTCTGCACACAGGTAAATATGAGCCTGACACAGGCAACCTCTTGAAGAACCTCTTGGAATGTCCTTAATTCCCAAGATCAGAGCTACAGATCCATTTGGGCTGGAAGGAACCTTAAAGCCCATCCCCTTCCACCCCCTGCCATGGGCAGGGACACCTTCCACCAGCCCAGGTTGCTCCAAGCCCTGTCCAACCCGGCCTTGGACACTTCCAGGGATGGGGCAGCCACAACATTTAAGAAAAAAATATCTAAGAAAAAAATAATGTTGCTTTACAGTGCATTTACCTTCTTCTGCACAACCTGTAGCCTTTATTAACTGGTGTGGGACCAAAGCACCGTCTTGCAGAAAATATCTGAAATTTTCCCCGAGTCATGCTAAAAAACCTCTTCCCATTTCACACAGTTCAGCCACTGCAGCACAGCCTGCACAGCTTTAAACGGATTTGATTTCATTTAAGTAAAATGGGCAACTGTAGAGCCCCCAGAGGCTCTTTAGTGGGTCACTCATCCATCAGGGTGGTGGGCAATGGGCGGCCTGGCCTTTGTGGATTGTTTGTGCTCCTGGAGCACCACATCCCTCCAGCTCTCCCCAGAGCTGCCTCGAAATGGCCAACCTTTACCAAGGATATATTCAGATTTCACTTCATCCTGGCTGTCAAGCTTTGTGTATTTTTCCAATGTCAAGCAGATTTTAAGATGGAGGAAGGAGATAATGTGATGATAAAAAGGCTCCACCGTTTTAAAGGTGGCTTTTAAAATATTACATTATATGCAGCACGGGAGAATTTGCTTTTTTCCCCCCCAAATTTTCAGCTGAGTGGTAACGGGAACACACATATAGAGTGGGCCAGGGGCAGATTTTCATAAAGAAAATATATGTGTGCATGTCCCTCCTGCTCTGTGCATGTGCACACACACACACAAACAACAACCATGTGGTGCTGGATGTTGTTTTTTTTTTTTTTTTCCTCTCCAAGGCATATTTTTAAACTTTCTTTTCTATCAGCTTGTAAAACATGATTTTTATTCTTCCTTTAATGGCCTGGGCTAATTACTCCCAGTGACCTTTGACCTCCAAGTGCCTTCATTTATGGTAGCACATTCCTTTCAACAGAAACATATTGGCTTGGTTTTACAGGGTGCTGATGTCTGGCCTGGCAGCCCAAACCTCCACGGTGCTCCCAGCACCCACAGCCCGCTCTGGGAGCCAAAAGCATCATCCAGCTTTCTCATAAACACCGGGGGAGTTTCACCTGAGCAGAAACACCAGAATTTCTCTCCGTATTAAGACTCTGCCACTGGAATTTATCCCAGGCAAAGCTGCTAAATCGCTGGAGATCTGGGGAATTGGGAAGGAATTCTGGGGAATTCATGTGCAACAACCTTGGCTAAACCAGGGAGGGAAAGTTTAACTGGACTGGTGGAAAGATCCCTGGAAGTGTCCAAGACCAGGTTGGATGGGGCTTGGAGCAACCTGGGCTAGTGGGAGGTGTCCCTGCCCATGGCAGGAGGTGGAACAAATTGAGATTTAAGGGCCCTTCCAACCCAAACCATTCCATGATTCACCTGGTCTAATTCTGGGGAGGGCTGAGAGCTGCAGGAACACCTCTGTTAGTTCAGCTACACAGCACAGGTCTCCTCTCTCTTGCTGAGGCAGCACTACAGGAGTTCCACTCATTAACACTCCCCATGGAAGACTTTTAGTGCTCACCTCTCCCACCCACAGAATTCTGCTCCTCAGGATTTAAAACAAAGGCAGAAAAACAATCCAGGCACATCACAAGGCTAATTCCCAAACTGTTGCTAGAATTTATCAAAAACAATCCATTGAAAGAGTTCTGCAACATACATGGAAGTTACAGGGAAAAGAAAAAACCCAAACAAAATCCTGACTATTACCAGCATCAGGAGGATTGTGTACAAACAAGGAATTAGGGGTTGTCCCATGGCTGGGTTTAAAGCTGTGCCTTCCATGTTAACCTCTCCCAGATATCTGACAAATTCCTTACAGTTTGAAACTGGAAGTTGCTGAACCTTCTGGTCTAAGTTCAGAAAAATCACAGGAGCCCCAAATTAACATAAAATATAAGAGCAGCCCCAAATCTGTTCAGAAAGGTGCTTAGGAACACATCTGAGTTCTTGACTGGGGAGAAAGAGCTGAAATGGGGTTTCTGTGTGCGAAAATTCACATTTTGTGATGAGGAGCAACAACGTTAAAAACATTGAAGTCGCCCAAACTCTTTTACAAGAAGAGGAAAATCCAGTTTAACAGTTTCTAAGTAGATGTTGTGAAGTAGAAAAAAGAGAAAGAGTTCTTTGTCAATCACTGTTTACCTAAAATAGGAAAAAAAAAAAAATCAAGCCCCCAAAAAAACCATCTAAGGGGATGCACTGTTGGGTCCTGGGGACAGAAGGGGGAAGAGTCACCCAGAAAAATGAATGTGCTCGTAGGTGTTTTGCAGTAGTTACACAGTTTTCATGATAAGCCTTTAAGCTTTTGGGTTATTTTTCTTGGGTCTTTTAGAACCTTCTCCCCCCTCCCTGAGCCTGCCCTGCACTAATAGAGACTCTCAGAGAAAGACCATTTACTCGCCCCGTTGTCAACGCATCTGGACGTCTTGTCAAAACAATATAATTTTACTTGGTAACTTTTTGACACTGGTATTTATTGCACCTGTCTTTGGTCATGATTTATGACTTGTCTGGTGAGTATTACTCCACAGCCCCGAGTTTACAATGCCAGATAAGTGAAGCATTTGAAGTCCCGAATGGGCTGCAGATTTATAGGTGGGGATTCCTCTCCCCCTCCGAGGAGGAGGGAAATTAAGATGAGCGTTTTCTCCCAGTTTGCTGGGTGGCAGAAATCAAGGTGATCGAGAGATCTTTGAAAAGGGGAAGAAAAAAAAATAAAAAGGAGGAGAAAATTGGTGTCTGCTGCTGCCTCTATTAGAGGGAATATAGTGAATTATAGAGGGAGTGCTTTGCAGAGAAGAGGGTTGTTTGAATTAATCTATATCTGACTGTCTGTAGGGCATTTTAACACCCAGAGCTGTGTCAGTGCTGAGAACATCAGCATTATGCAAGTCACAGCATTCAGAAAAATCCACCAGCTTGACATTCTGAATCAGCAGATTGCAATGCTTTTGGGGCTCATACTCACCCCTACTTAATGCTGAAACATTAAATAAAAAAAAAATAAAAATACCCAAAGCTTTACCTGAGTAACCCCACTGCACAAACTGGGATTATTCACTCACATAATAACCATGTCCACGAGAAGCTGTTGCAGAACGTGAGCCTAAATATTTGATAAAAGTAGCAATCCTACCTTGTAAATAACCCCATTTTTCTTTTCTCCTTTCGTTTCAGAAAAACCTCCATTCGGGCCCTAAATCAACTTGACAGTATCCCTTAAATATAGAGCATGTTTGAAAGGTATTTATTATTCTATTGCTGGTAAAATTTGCCAGACTTTAAAACAAATCCGGGCTTCCTTCCTAGCCCAGGTTCTTTTCCAATCTGATCCCCCCTTGCAGATGTAACACAAGACTGTTGCCACAGTTTGGTTGTTGTAATGGAATTATCCTTCCCTTGGAGCTCAGCTGAGCCAGAGCAACACGTGAACGTGTGAATGTCAGATAAAATTGTTTTGTAAACACGTGGCCCCTTTCATTTGTCAAGATTTCATTAGAGATTCTAAAGGTACTTGACAGGGTTTGCTACTGCAGTGCCCTGGGGATCCACATGTGAGATTCCCTGGGCTGATCCTTCCACAGGAACCGGCTGGAAATCAGGCACTGTAAGGTCTGGGGAGCTCGGGAAGCAAAACCTGAGGTTTGTTTTCCAAGTGTTTTTCAGTGTTGAAGTAAAAAACAAAACAAATAAATCCTCCTTGTATGGTAAACAGCTTTAGAGAAGGGAAGAAAGCCCTGACTGCCCCAGGCTGGTGTGTCCCAGCCCAAAGCCCCCCGAGCCCGTATCTGCAGCAGCACGAGCTGCCTCTCCTGCCCCAAACCTCGCACATTCCCCTCTCCTTTGATGGATTGCCAAGGAAAACACCGGGCAGGCATCAACTGTGCTGTTGCCAGGGCGATGGAGAAGCCGGGGCAGAGGGAGCAGAGATTTCCATCAGCAGGACTTTAACAAAAGCCTCGATTCAGGGGCTCAGGGTTGATGCTTCTGGGCTTTTGCAGGGAGCACAGAAAAGGGGGAACTGGCTGCTGAGCTCGCTCAGAAATTCCAGGTTGTGATTCCTTCAGGGAAGAAGGCATAGCCTTAATTTTGTTTTTTCCTTCTTCTGATTCAAGACTGACCTTTTTAGTTCTTCCTCGCCCTTTAAAATGAGAACTAACGAGGCTGGTTCTGACAGTCAGGTGTAATTACTGGCTGTTTGGACATATCTGGGTTGTAGATTTTGGGATGTGGAGTCAGGCCATCAGTTGGGATTGTCACCTCACAGGAACTACTTGATTATCACCTCACACAAACCACTTGCTGCTTTGAAAAGGGAAAAAAACCACCTCAAATCGTTGTGATGGTGATCTCTGAGGGCATAAAATCTTTCACCGAAACTGGTTATATTTGCTGTAGATAAAACTATCATGTACTTTTATCATCAGAGAGTCTGTTGGCAACTCATTCTTGAAAAGTTTGAAATGCAGAATGTCTGGAGAGAGCAGAAAGAAATAGAGGGAGATAATTCCAAAATCTCATTTCAGCTGCTGCACACAGAATCGGGCATTCATTCATATTTGAATTTTCAACAATTGGACTCAGAGGTCTCTTCCAGCCTAAATGATTCTATGAATTTTGATGTCAATGTGTTCAAATGCACTTTCAGATTTTTTTCACTAATAACCAGCAGTTTGTGGGACTATTTTTTCCCATATAAACTGATGCGAATTTGTACTTGCAAGTCAGAAGTAGCTGCTTTAGATTTAAAAACAGAACTTAAGAATTTAATGACTGAACTTTCCTTGAAAGTGATGTGCACAGGACTACTGCATTTAGAAAGAAAAACTAACATTTGATTATCTTATGAAGCCCTGAAGGCAGAATGAAAATTATGTTAAAATAAGAAACTTACAGATTGCTTACAGATTTCCATCCAACTAGAAATAGATTTTCAGGCACTTAGACCTATTAAATTATACATCCTGATAAACAAGCACAAATTAAGTGAAATTTTATACTGAGTTTAAATGAAACAGATCTTTTCAAGACTGCCTTAGGAGAATTTGTGAAACACCACCCACTAATGGTTCCTCATGTTCTAAAAATTAAAGTGCTGCTGGTTCTTTCCTAAAGATCAAAAAGGGTTTGGTTTTCAGGTTCAATTACAGCAAAGACAAGACCAAAACACTCGATTTCTGATCACTGTCATTCCACTGAGCCCCCTTGGGTGGTGGGAAACACAGTCTGGGACCTTCAGGAAGGAAGAACAATCCGAGGAAACATTTCAAACAGGTCAAGGTGTAAATGGAGAAGTTATTCCACAGCTCTGCACCCCGGGGGAGTCCTGAATCCTTCCTTGAAGCAGGAGCCAATGGATATTGATAGTCCAAAACTCCTGCAGACAAGCTTTGCTCTGATTTACCAAGTTCTCCTGCGTTGTCACTGAGCTGGGGGAAGGATTTTCACCCCACTCAAATGCTCCCTGCTTTGGGATTACAGGGAATTCTGTGTTACCCTCAGCGGGACTGGACTCCAGACACTGTACGAGGCCTGGTGGAGCTTTCCCTGGAATTGAATCAGAGCACCCAGGACACCATCTGGGACTGGCAGCTCCATCTGCACACATCTGGCTGGTGTGGAACACACCCCTACCCAGGCTGGCCAGTCAGAACCTGCTGCTTTAGGGACCTCAGAGCTCAGGAGGAGACCTGGGAGGGAGAACATCCCACGAGTCCGAGACACCTCAGCTCTGGTTTGCTGATGAGCTGCCTCTAAACCTGTTGTGGCTCCAACACCACCATCTCACAGGTAGGATGAATCAGGCAGGCACACAGCCCTTCCACTCCTTCTGCAGATAATCAGCACAAGTGAATTCTTTCTGCAGAAACTGGGAGAAAAATCCCATTTCTACTCACGCTTAACCAACCCAACCGGTGGGTTGCCAAGCCCATGACATCATCACTGGCAACATCCAGCCCTCAGATTAGAAGTAGCCTGATGACATCACCCCTTCCAGCTTCTATCTAACAGATGGTTTCTGTATATTGTGTAATTTTAGATCATTATTCATGGTTTGGGTCAGGATAATTCAGGAAGTGAAAAAACTGCCAAGAAAAATTGACCTGGAACTAGTTCAAAGAGCCTAAATTATTTTATTGATTAGACTCCTTAGCTTTCATTTTCCAGCAGAGCCATCATGAATCATCGATACACAACAATATCTGAGTCATTTCTGTGTGAGCTCAACAAAGGGCCCCAAAACAAGGTAAGCTTTGAAGGATTAAACCCTCGAGCTGTTTGAAAACAGGAGGGCTAAAAATGATTTGCTGGGCAGACCTGAAAGGGGGCCAGGAGCTATTTACTGAGGTGAGTGGTTTGTTTGAACTGGGGGGTTATTTATTTTCATATTAGACTTGTTGACTTCATCTCAAAGGCTTTGGGAGAGGCCTTTTTTTCACCAGCACTGAGATAAAGCACCACAAGCCTGGTGGAGGAAGGGGAAAAAAGTAGAGGGAAGGGGGGTTAAAAAAGGCTGGGGAGTGGTTTTTATTCCAAAGGTTTAGGAGGGAGAGCAGCCATGGAGAAGCCTTTGTGTGAGAAATAGATGATGAGTGAACTCTGAGTCCTTGGTCTTGTATAAACTGATCTCTCAGATGTTCCTGTGGCACTGACAGCCAGGTTCACCATGGGGGAAAGTTTCTTTTCTGATTAATTCACACCTAAGTGCAGGATTCCAGCCCCAAATCAGTTCAAATCAGGAACGGGGGAGGAAGTGAAGAGAGTAATTTTCTGTCAAGGTACTCAAACAACACTGACTTTGTGGTGTCCTCCACCCCCAAGACAAGCCATGAGAAGGGGGGTGACAGTTCCACTGAAATGGTGGCCCAAATGGGACACTCAGAAACTCCTCAAACCCACATTACCAGGGTCAAACAGCACTAAAGTAGAACACAAGGATTTTGGGGGGGGGATGAGACATCAAGTCCAGTCAAGTCTGTCATCCAGTTCCTTAGAATTTGCCTTTCCATGGAACACACCGGACCATTGCATTGCAAACAGGGCACCTTAACTGGCCTGTTTCCATGATAAAATATTAAATATCCCTACTATCAGCAGTCAAGCCCTTCTCTAATCTGGATCTACTCTTGCCTTGGGTTTTTAGGAACACCAAGAAAACACCTTGCCCTGACCAAGTATCTTTTACCTGTACAATAACTACAGATTTCATGTCTCTGGTGAGATCATGTCACCATTTGCAAGATGTCCTCTCACCAAAACATTATGGTTTGCCAGTTCTATATATTTAGGGAAGACATCTGAATGAAGAGCCAGACAACATTTTTCTTCACACATTAGAAAGTCAGGAGATCCAAGCAAGACCAATCCTAGAATGGTTTGGTTTGGAAGGGACACTAAAAATCATCTCATTCCACCCCCTGCCATGGGCAGGGACACCTCCCACTAGCCCAGGTTGCTCCAAGCCCTGTCCAACCTGGCCTTGGACACTTCCAGGGATCCAGGGGCAGCCACAGCTTCTCTGGGCAACCTGTGCCAGGGCCTCACTGGGAAGATTTTTTTTCCTAATATCTCCTCACAAAGATCACTTGTGTCAACAATAAAATGATTCAAAATGACCTGTCTTAACCTGAGGGGTGGTTTAACTACAAGATCCAAATTTTGTCCAGATGATTTTATTACCCAAATGTTCCTGAAGGCTTATCAGAATAGCCATAAATATGTTCTGAGATAATATTCCCTCTATCCTATATCCAGTGGGAGAAATACTGTACAGATTGTCTAAAATTATGATTTCTATTAAGACTTTGGATTTGTTACTGAGAACAATTTTTAGCCCTCTGGTTATTTGGAGATCTCATTTGCCAACTGCTCCCAAATAAGCAAATCCCTTTCCTCCTTCCTGATTTCAATAGCCAAAAAAAAAAAAATCAGTGTGGCCATCCCCATGTAATTCTGTTTTCTTTCAAAACTTGTGCATTAAGTACTTTCCCCTCAAGCATTTCCAGGCTGGATCACATCCCTTTCTGAACATCCCACTTCAGGAAGGGGGGGAAAAAAACCCCAAAAAAACCCCACTGACATTTTCCTTATCAGCTGTGTGAGGATCAGCTGGGGCTTTTTGCAGCATTTAAGGCAGCACAGAGAGGAGACAGCAGGGATTTGGAGGAGGATGTCGACAGATAAGACCTTTCCCTCGGCTCCCTTTGCCAAACCACGTAAAACACTGATGATTATTCCCTTTATCCTGTGTCAATACCTTTTGCCTTCATTTTCGTGCTCTTAAAGGAGAAAATCATGCTTGAAAAAAATTAGAAGGTGTCACAAATGCTTCCCATGTCCCCAGATTTGCTGTCTCCCAAGGAGTCTGGTGAGATGTTGGCCAGCTGGAACAGAGGTGTTGGTTGCAGCCAGAAGGGAGCACTTTGTCTCCTGAAGCCCTTGGAGTGAGTTGGTTTTCCCTGCCAGTCTGTGATTGAGCCATCACAGCTCGGGGATGACTGTGGGGAAACATTCCCTTGGAAGACTCAGCCTTTAAAAACCAGCACAAGGAATTCCAGCCCCTTGGGCTCAGTCAAAGAGAGAGGACCTGGACAGCCCCAGCTGGTGTGAAAGGAGGGTTTGGGGCACCTGAACTGACACCAGCATTTGGAGACAATTCAAAGTGCATCAGATTCCTGTTATTGTCAAGTGTTCTTCTCCTGAGGAACATGGAATTGGTTTGGTTTGCTTCCCTCAGGGCTTTCCCTGTCCCCATCTGTCCTTCCCCAGAGTCCACACAAAGTCCACCTCAGTGTCTGAAACATTCCAGATTCACCTTCATTTGTCCTTCAGGAGGGCCAAGGTGGAGGCCACCAACCTTCCAACTGGACTAATAAGGGAAGGAAAGATGGCACTCAAACCTTCCCAGCAACCTGCAGCAACATCTTGATTTCTAATTAAAGGATTTGGCTACAAACTGTCAACACCCAGAATATTTTGTGCAGCATCCCCAGCAACAGCCTACCAATTTCACCAAAATATTGCAGTGACCAGGGAAATGTAGGATCCATGACCTGTAGGATCCATGAATTATGACTGAGGGAAATATTCCTCTGGAGGGAGTTGCCATTCAGAGTTGGGGAAACAGAAGGATTAGAAGATGACTCTTCCTTTAATTTCACCAATTAACCCCAATATTCAATATCAAGGCTGGTTATAGAGTAAAAAAATAATATGAAATGTTGTTTTTCTAGACCTATTTATTTTGCTTGTTAATGGATTAAAATAGTTCCCAGCTGTGCAAAGTTCTCATTATGCTCATTACTTGTAATGCTCCTCACAATGAGATGATTAATTCCACACACTTGCAGGCCCTTCACTGAATGCTGATTATTAAGCAATTATGTTAATCCACTAGTGTTTGTTTTCTCACTGCTCTGATGATGGTTGGGGCCAATTTCTTAGCTGAATTATTCCATGTACACGCCTGGAGTTTAACTAACATTTGTAAAGGCCAAAGGCACCACTCACAAACAAGGTGAAGGTGAAAATTGCAGATTATTTGCCTCTGGTGTATTTGGGATAGCTAAGAAAAGAGCTGGACTTCATTTTGATTCTTTCTGGTTTAGACAAACTCCTGGACAGGAGCAACATCCATTTTCTAAGTCTGTTTTAACACTTAAATGGTCATTTCAGGCCTAATAGAGTTGAATCCTTTCATTTAAATTGTGTTTTCTCATATTGATTGTACTCAGTAGCTAATTTGATCTTTTATTTCCGTGGTACTCATAACAAAATGGGTTTTAGAAGCATTGTACAGATGGATATAAAAGTAACCCAAATATTGTGCCATTCAGAGCCAGGAGCCTGATGTTTGCAGGAGGAATTACAACCCCTCAATGTGATCAGCACTGTGAGAAATGGACAATTACTCCCCATATTTATCTCAGATTTAGTCTCTAATTTGACACAAAGCAGCAGATGGTTGGACAAGGGAAGGACATTCTCCTCCTTCCAGATGAAAGTGGTTTTGTCAGCAACAAAAATGGAAAGGGAAATGCCACAGTGGGAGAAATATGGAATAAATGTTACCAGTCTTTGCTCAGCTTGGTGGTTCTCTGAGTACATTTGTGCACTACTACAGGGACACATGAGGGGAATGTTTCCAAGGAGGCAGAAACCTCCTGCCCACTGGATGCACTCAAATCCCTGGGTGTCCATGGAACCACCACCCGGAACTTTGGTCATTTATGGTTCCACCAGTCCCAGGGAATGGGAAGGAAAGTCCTTAGAAAGGGAAGAAAAGGCCAAGTCCCACGTCCCCAGACTTAACACCAACCCCCTGGCACTGCCCAGCCCCAGGTTGGTGAGTCCTTGAACAAAGGACACCAGAAATGCTCCCACTCTGCCCACCCAGCACAGGGGCCAAACCCAAAATGCCAAACACCCACAAACCAAAGCCACCATCCCTAAAGGCCTTGGACAATTCTGAGCTCCCCACTCAGAAAAAAACCCCAACATGATAAAGCAGCAGCTTGTAGAGGCAAAGCAGCAAGATTTAAGGCTATCCTCCCATTTTGCCATTTTTATCCTTAACTCCTGCATTTAAGTGTGTATCCACAACAACCTCAGTGATATTTTCTGAACACAGACAATCAGTGACCACAGCTTTTATTTGGGGAGGTCCATTTCCTCAGCAACAGCTCATAAAAGCCCCCCAAGCCAGCCCAGGTCCCTGCAGCTCGGGCTGAGATGTTATATTGGTCAGTCAGGGTGCTGACGGCTCGCCTGCAATGTGGCCTCTGTCTTTTTTATGATCTACATTCCTGGTGAGTGTTGGGGAGATTGATCCCATTCTGGGATGGAGATTTTAAAACAGATGTGTTGGGGGAAGAAAAAAAAAAAAAGCTGCAGAGGGTGCAAGAAAGAGGTGCAAAAATATAAATAAAATCCTGAAACCCTGAGAAACAACCTCTTAGAGACCTGCTCGAGTTTGTCAGGGGGGACTGAAGTAGCACCACAACACCACCAAAATACCTTCAGAAAAGGAAGGCACCAGTTGCTAAATAAACTTAAATTTTGGAGGGAAAGATAAGAGAGATTAACAAATGGAACTGCAGAGGAAACAGTAAGTTCTCAAGGTCTTGCTGCCTTCAGGTCAAGAGCAGATGTTTCAGCTAAATAGAGATTATTGGTCTTGGAAAGAGGTTACAGAGTGAGTTTTTATCTTCTTGATGTCAAAATACACAAGTACCATATTCTAGGTTTAAATCCCTATATAAATAGATATATCTAAAAATAAATATATAAAAAAATATTATGTTCATCTCATGACAGTGACACTGAGATTGGGAGCTTTAATAAAAAAGCAGCAGCATTTTCACATAAAGGCATTAAGAAGCATTTCACTTTTTTCATAAACACTCCTGTTAGGAATGTAAAAGAAAAAAATCTAATAAAGGCTGAAGGACAGTTGGCAAGCACAGGAAAGTCTGTACCATCACTCTAATAATTAGCTTTCTTTATTCTCTCCAATTCCTCCCCAAACCAGCATTTTCTGCTCTTTTCCAGTGGCATCATAACTTAAGAGGTAAATCACAGAACAGAATCACTTCCCTGGCACCCAATCCCTTGATTTCCTTCATGTTTTCCCCCCTCTCCATGAGATCAGGATAATTGGGATTACCTTGGGTTTTGGTTTTTTTTTTTACCACTGCTTCAAGGAACTGAAGGTACCCAGTGCTTTAGAGAAGTACAGTGTGAAACTTGCTCTTGATATTCACCCACGTGTTTCAGTAATCTCCATATTTGAATTTAATCCTGGATTTTAAAGCCAGACTTGTTGTCATTCATTTCTGTCTTAAATTCAACACCAGCTTCCACGTTCTCCTCCTTTGGGAAACCCGGGTTGGATTGCTTAGCGGAGGGGAAAAAAAATGGATCAAAATTCTTTATTCTCCCCAAAAACTGTGCTAAAATTCTGTCTCCAGCTGTTCCTCCGAGCTCAGCAGAGGGAGGAGATTGCCACGAAGTAACATTAGAAATCACCAAAATCCCAGTGGCCACCCGGAGGTGTTGAAGGGGGGTCAGGGAGCACGAGAAACATGAAAAGGCTTTTTTTTTTTTTTGCAGCTGGTTCCTTTCTCCCATCGACTGTACAAAGGGAGAGGGAGGGAGGCACGGGAGTGAGGGTGGATTATGAAAGGGACACGCTTTCCATCCATGTTCAGGAAACCAGGGAGACAAAAGGCACACAGCAGCAGCCACATGGCAAGGGGGCTTTGGAAAACAGCCTGCTTCCTCTGTTGTTTCCTCAGAAGCCCAGGATCCATTGCTCAGTTTGTTTTTCCAAGGAAATAATTAAAGATGTGGATTAAAAAAAAAAAGTAACAAAGGACTGACCCTTCCTTTTTTGTTGTTGTTGTTTTTACCCCTTTTTTTTTCTGCCTGCCCACTCTGAGGGAAACCCTTTCCATGCCCCCCTTCCCCTCTCCACACAAGCACAGGAGCAGGGGTGGGTTTACATCCTGCTAGAAGGGAATACTTAAGGAAACCTTTGGCACTATTATAGATTGAAGTGCAAGGAGATGGTTTTATCAGGAGGCTTCAAGGCTATTATTGTCCAAATAAACACTTGCTTTGCCAGACATGATCTACAGCTGCTGCCCAGAGACCCCTGAGCTCCATCTGAATTTCAATCTCCCTGTCTCAGCCTCCCTGGCCTTTCTACCTTTCCCACTTTTTGCAGTCCTGAATAGCCCACTGTGCTGGATTACTTCATTTTTTCCACCTCAACAGGCTTCACCAGGCTCCTGACTTCCTGCCCACCACTCTAGTCCCCACTTCATCCAGATTTAGGAAGCTGGAGCAGCTTTGGGCTTCTGCTTTCTGCCACTCCCAGAGGACAGGATGCTCCCCCAGGTTTCACTGCAGGGATCCCAGGGGATGCACAGCTCCTCCCTGCAGGGATCCCAGGGGATGCACAGCTCCTCCCTGCACCACACAAATGCCTTGAGTAAAGCAAGAAGCAGCTGAAACAAACTTTCTAAGGGAGTTGTTAAATCCTTATCATTTTTCCACTTTCCTATACCCACATTGTTCTCCAGTCTCACAAACAGACCCACAAGAGAGGCAAAGGACAGGAGATGTTCCAGCAGCATCATTACAGGATCAATTAAAAAACAAGGACAGGAGATGTTCCAGCAACATCATTACAGGATCAATTAAAAAATAAGGACTGACACAATTTCACTAAAAAAAAAAAAATCACTTCAGAGCACTTTAAGGAGCAGAACAGCAAGAACAAGTGTTTCTACCCAGATTCAAGTGTTCTTTTCCTTCAAAGACAATTTCAGAAAGAAATTCTGCCAGCAAACCAGCCAGGAATAAAAAAACTCTTCATATAACACCACAAGAAATAAACTCTTTAGTCCTTTTTCTTTCCTGTTCCTCCTCTTACAGCCTCTTCCTCTCACTCTTGGTTTAGAAGCTCCCTCAGCTCTAAACATCCAAATCACATCCATGGCTCTGGCCATTTTAGCAGGAAACAACCTCAGCACCAAGGCCACTGTAAATCTGGATACATCAATCCCCTCAAAGTGAATTTAATCCAGGACTTACCTGAAGTCTTCCCTTCACACTCAGGTGCCACGAGGTCCCAGGGACAAACTCCAGGCTTGGCTTGGGCAGACCAGGCTTAACTTGACCCTGGTGTTGAGCAGAGATTTCCCCACAAGCAGTTCCTGAGAAAGAAGGGGCAGGGACAACCCTGAGCAGGTTTTATGGGGGTTCCCTTTGCAGCACAATTCCTCACACCTGGGCTCTCACCTGGCCCTCAACCAGTTCCAGCTGAAACCAATCTTGGCCCTCACTGCTTTGGCCTGGATAAAATACTCTGAGACTTTCTTGCAGCATTGTTTGACATCCTCTTTAATTTCCTCGCTTTAATTGCACTATTTTTGGCAGATACATAAACTTTTTATCTATAATAAACCTGGGAAAAGCAGTCTTTTAACCTCCTAAGGATTAGACTGATAGCACACACACTGATACCTCAAATATACCATTCACATTGATACCTTAAATATACCATTAATGCTGTTCTAAAGTAGTTTATACTCTCACAGGGACTACAGACACAGGAAAAAGTCTGATAGTTGAGCTCCCGAATTTTAATCCCTATCACAAACTCAGAAATATTTATTTCTAGTATTTAATCTTGAGAGCAGCCCAGCTTGAACTGCAAATCTTGTATCTGCAGCCCAGGATTTCTGATCTTTGTCCCTAAACTCAGTGTATTTTTTCCTCCAGGTACTGATCTGGGTTCCACCAAGAAGGTTTAGACCTTAACCTCTCAGTAGAAGCTTGTCCCTCATTTTTCCAGTCACCTACAAAGATGGTGTATTTTATATACAGGTTATTGAGGTGATATTTTGGAGAGTGACTGCACAGTTTGGAGAAAACAAACAAAACAAGGAGGATTGGATGGGATCTGGTGTTTTGGCCTCTTCACGTGCAGCTGATGAGTCGATAAACTGGATTTTCTCTTCCAGCCATTTTCCTCCTTCCTGAGCTTTGTGAAGGTGAGTTCTGTGTCCCCACGACCTGCCTGGACCAGCAGTGGTCCTGTAGCTCCCACTGGGATGCAGGAAGGGGTTTTCCATGGGGATGGAGCATCCTCAGGTGCCCAGCTCCCGGGTTCAGCCTGGCTCACACTCCTGCTGAGTGTGCAGGTTTGCTAAGGTTTGTTTTTTATCCCTGAAAAGCAAGACTTCATAAGTTTTGCCTCTCAAACCTTAATCTTTAAGTTCCTCACTTGCCACCACCTACTCAAGCCCTGAATGCAACATTTCTAAACCACTTCTACTCGATATACCCCATTTAACTCCTCGGGCTGAAGGGGCCTTTCAGGCTCTCCTGGTGATGGGCACCAGCTCCAAATGGAGCATGGGGGAGCCCCTGGCTTTGGGTTTCCTTGGGGCACAGACAAGCCCCCTTGTTCCTGCACCTCGAGGAAACGATGGGACAAGAGGGAACCTTGTCTGACTCAGCCAGAGTTGGGTCTGGGCTTCAAAAGCTGCTGCCAGCCAGGAAGGGGGAGATGTTTAGACCATTAACATTTTCTCCTTGATTGGTCTGGGAAAACAGAGAGCCCTCCTTTCATGCCAGCAAATGCAGTATACATATGCAAAATAAATACCAGTTTAGTTTCTTTCTGCACTGCTGCTGTATCCAAATAAACAGACCTGTCCTTCAGCAGCAGGATCCCTCCAAATGGAGCTCAGCTTCCAGAACTGTGGGACACTTGTTGCACTCCTTGGGGATGTTGTCAGCACATCTCTACCTGTTTTCCCATGAAATTGGGGTAATTATTGGCTTAACTCGTGCCTGCAGTGGCACCATGATCCTGCAGATGTGATAATAAAACCAGCAGAGTTTTTTATTTATGTGTCTGATTTCATTTCTAAAAAATATATTCCTGGAATTCAGTGATGTGCAGGACTTCAGAACACCTTGTTTTCTGTCTTTGTATTAATGGTAATAATTTAGAGAACTGCAAGCAAAGATAAATTCATCTTATCAATCTCAGCCACAAATTTTATTTATTTGTTTGCAGGTCCCTCTGTTGGGGAGTCATAAATTATTTGTCTTTGCTGGTTTTTTGGCCAGTGCCCATAGCAAGATGCTCCTGGTGATACTCATTAATCCCATAAACTATTGATTTCCAACAAAATAAGGGAAGATCTTTAAAAGGTTTTAATTCCTAATATAATTTCTCAATCTCTTTGAAATAATCTCAATATAGGGCTCAAGCAGGGAACACTTTTCCTCTTTTGGGCGTTATTTAGGTAGAAACTTTCATCACTACGTCCTTTGTTGTATCATCTTGACTCTTCTCACCCCATTTTGGGAGCACAACCATCTTGAAAACATCAAATTTGACCTGAAACCGTCAGTGAGCTCCATCTGATAACGAGTCTCCGTGTACCTGTGTGGTCTGATGTCAGAGGAACAGCTTGGAAATGGGAAATCAGATGGAATTACACGATCCTTATCTTTTTCCCCTACAGAGGGCATGAGCTGCTGATTCAGAAGTTGCTTGAAGTGAAGGGAATCAGGAGAAAAAAAAAAAAGATTTTTCCCCTCATTTTTCAGGAGCTGCAGCAGATATTAGCAAGGGGCCCTAACCTGGTTATTAGCTATGCAAGGCTGTTGTTTATTTTTGCACAGGAACTAGAGGAGAAAGCATCTCTGCTTGTTTTTCTTTACTTAACTAAAGGAATTGCAGAGCTTTTTGAAAGGGTTAAATCATTTCCTCCTTTCCTGCACTCCCTGTGTGTGAGTGTGTGCAGGAGCTTCCCCACTAACCAGAGCTCTGTTTTCCAAAAGGAAATTAAAACGAAAAACAGCAGCCATGCTGGGACTTCACACTTCAGGGACTTACAAAGCAGGATCAGCTGCTCCAAGTGATGGTCCCCTGAAGTGCCCACAGCTCCTCTTCAGGAAGGGACCTCAGGGTTTTACAATATCACCCTTCCAGTGACTTCATTTGGGTTGTGCTGAACCTCCTGTTAAAAGCAGGGCCTTTCATATTTCATTAAAAATGCCTCAGATGACACCAGCACGTTCTTACCTGCAGGAACATCATCCCCTTTCCCCAGGGATGTGCTGCATCCCACGGCAAGATGGGAAAATATATGTGCAGAATTCCATGTTCCCCTGGGTGCTGAGCCCCTTTCTCTCTTTAAGGGCTGCAGCTTCTCTTGCTGGGTCACTGCCTGTGCCTGTGCAATTATTGTTTTCATGATAACAAACCACAAGTGATGAAGGAGCTGGAAACTCGAGCGTTGTGAATATTACAGCAGAAAATGTGTCTCGGCCAGACAGGACACGTGAGCAGGGAATTAAAATGTGTTTATTTGTCCAGCACTCATTTCTGGATCTCCTGTTCCTCCCGGAATGCAGGAGAAAAATGGGCAGGGAAATGTGAGCCACGGGATTGCTGAGGTTAGAAAAGATCTCTAAAATCATCAGGTCCAGCCATCAACCCATCAGCACCACGTTCACCACTAAACCACGTCCCCAGGTGCCACATCCACACATTTTTTGGACATTTCCAGGGCTGGTGACTCCACACTCCAGTGCTTGACAACCCTTTCCATGAAGAAATTTCCCCTGACATCCAATTGAAACCTCCCCTGGTTTAACTTGGGGCTGTTTCCCCTCGTCCTGTCACTTGCTGAAGGTCCAGAACCCAGGAGCAGTGGTGGCTCTGGCAGATAAACAGCCCCGGGGTGGGAATGTGGCACTCCCCTGACTGGAAGCTCCAAGGAATTATGACATTGCACAGCACCAGGGGTTGAGTTTCCAGAGTTTATCTTTAAAATCAGGGGGCTCTCTGGGGTAAAAGGAGAACTCTTATTATGAGCTTAGCAAATTAAACTATTTGTTTCCGCAAAAGGAAGCGACCAAAAGCCCAAATGCCTGTTTGGTGATCGAGTTCCACAGGGCTCTGGCTCAGAAATGCCAGGCAGCCAACCTGCAGCCATGCCTGGAATCATGGGATAATTTAGGTTGGAAAAGACCTTTAAGGTCATAGAGTCCAACCATAAACCAAGCACTGCCAAGTAAACCACGTCCCTGTTGTAACAGGAGCCTGACCCAGGCTGGGAAACCAGGACTCCTGACTCCCACCCAGTGCCCTGGAACACTATTCCTTAAAGATCTCATCTTGTTCAGAGCAAAATGGGGAGGGGATGAACAGGCTCTTAGGTGTTATTAGGTATGGATGGATCTCTGAGGAACCTGCTCTAGTGGAAGGTGTCCCTGCCCATGGCAGGGACTTGGAATAAGATGAGCTTTAAGTTCCCTCCCAACCCAAACCATTCCATGATTCCACGATTAATCATCATCATTTCCTGACTGTTGATGTACCAAACCACATCCAAAAAAGAACATTGAAAAAAAGGTATTTTCAAATTGCAGAAGCAAAGGCTTTAAGTGACAATTTTGGGAGTTGGGCAAGGGGTAATATATTGACAGAGGGAGAGGCTGCAATTTGCAGATTTTATTCTCCCAGAGTTTCATTTCAAATTTGGGAGCACAGTTGTAGTTTATGAGTAGAGGGCAGAGGGGAGCTGGTCATAAACCAGCATTGATATAAATCAGAGTTATTGCAGAAATCAAAAGCAGGTTATTGTTAAGGTATTTCTAAGCCTTGAGCTTTAGAGAAATAGGAAATGATATATACATATATATATGTGTCCATATATGTGTGTATATATATATTTACATGGAGATTCCAGAAGAAAACTACATCCACTGAAGTGCTGGGGAAGAACTCTGGTATGTGTTGATATAGTGCAAAAGGGAGATTTGGCATTGAGAGGAACTGAGGCTCTTGTGCTATTTAATTTCCCTGGTCATTCACTTCTTCTCTTCCTGAATAATCCACTCAAAAATCCAACTCCCAGGGCTGGGATTGTGTTAATGGCACTTTGTCCTGGCCACTGGAAATGCCAGTGCTCTGCCCATGGCCTGCCAGTAAAATAGGATGAAGAGCCACCACACAAACCCCTTGGAATAATGGAATAAGCAGAAAGGATTTATCCCAATGGGAAACACTCATTTTCTCCTTGTTTCATTTCTTCTCCTCTGCTCCAACATTTCCCAGCAGCTCTGGAGCTTCCAGTCCCTGCTCTCTGTGTCCTTGCTGGGCACATGTTCTTGTCTCTTTTCCCACTGCTTTCAGCAGGAAGGATCCCTAAGACACCCTCTGGCAAAAGTGTGCTGGGCTGGAGCAGGGAAAATGGGATTCAGCTTGCTTTTGGGGGGAATACATCCCAAAAATCAGAGCCTGACTTCAATACTTCAACACTTGCAATATTGTGTATCTGGAGTTGGCAGCGAGTTCATGTGGCTGTGAACAGACATTTTATGAACAGATACATTATAAGTATATATAAATATATATATATGGTAATGTATGTGAACATATTTCCTCTTCTCCCCGCTAAAAGCAGCAAAAATAACACCAGTATTATCTGTTTCTGGTTCTCATGGCAGAAAAGGAAATGTTAAAGTTTGGAGGCGTGACAGAAATACAGGAAAAGTCAAGCTCAGGAGGTGAAGGAGAACCACCCCAGGGTTTTTTATTTAAATCAAGATTAATATTTCAATTCACTTATTTATATCAAACAATGTGGAAGGCAATCTCCTTCGTGCAGGAGTTCATCCTCTTGACTTGTATTTTCACAGTCAAATATTGGATTTAAATTTATCACAGGATGGGCTGGGTTGGAAGGGACTTTAAGGATCATCCAGTGCCACCCCCTGCCATGGGCAGGGACACCTTCCCCTGGCCCAGGTTGTTCCAAGCCCTGTCCAACCTGGCCTTGGACCCTTCCAGGGATGGGGAAAGTAGTCCCAAGTTTCCTGGTTCCTGAAATTTGAGTCCTATCATGGATTTCTCAAGGTTCTGTGGCTCTGGATTGCAGGGAACAGCAAATAATGAGGGATTGAGGGACACCAGGGACAGCAGGGATGGTTCTCCAAAGGGCTCCTGCCTTTGCTGTGAATCCTCCTCTCTCCAGAAAGGGGAAAAATGAGAATACACCAGTAGCCTTGAAAAAAATTTCAACTCTCCATTCTCCTTTATTGCAGCAAAGTAATTAAAATCCTAGAGCTGACTCCATCCCCCGGGAGCAAATTTTTACTGGAAACGAAAAGGAAAGGTGGTTGAACTGTGGAAACATTTACCAGCTGCAGGTATAATACCGTGTCTGTTGTCAGAGTGAACATTTCATTGGTTTATTTCTGGAGGATTATTTAGAGGGTTGTGGTCTTAACGTTCAAGGCTCAAGAAAAAAAAAAAAAATACAGCCTATGAGGTGTGCCTTCTTTCTGCAGAATAGTGATTTGTTATGTGTTTGTCTGAGTTAAATATAGCAGCCAGTCTCTCTGCACAGCCTGATATTTTATCCTGCTTGCTTTTGAAAAAGAAAAAAAAGAAAAAAAGAAAAAAAATTAAAAAAAAAAAAAGAAAAGAAAAGAAAAAGAAGAAATTCTTGTTTGGAGAGATGAAAAATCAGCAGAAAAGCCACAGTTCTGAGGTTTGTTTCCAGGCTGGTTCAGGTGCTCAGTGTTGGAAAATTCAGTATTCAGTTGATGTGATGGGACACTTTCAGGCACATTTGGATGCTCTCTGCTCCCTGCTTTCTGTCCAGAGGTGATTCCCAGCTCAGAGGTGACCTGTGTTACCTCCTGGGCTCAGTCACCTGGACGTGGCAGAGGTTGTCCCAGGGCAGCTGATCCTCCACTGCTCTGTCAGTGACCAGCACCAGCTGCCACGGGAAGAAAGGCTGAAAAACTGGGATTGTTCAGCCTGGAGAAGAGAAAAGGCTTTGGGATGACCTAATTGAGGCCTTCCAGGGCCTGAAGGATCCATCAAAAAAGATGGAGAGAGATGTTTATGAGGGTCTGGGGTAGCAGGGCAAGGGGGAATCAGTTCAGACTGGAAGAGAGGAAATTTAGGTTAGATATTGGGAAGGAATTCTCCCCTGGGAGGGTGGGGAGGCCCTGGCACAGGTTGCCCAGAGAAGCTGTGGCTGCCCCTGGATCCCTGGAAGTGTCCAAGGCTGTGCTGGATGGGGCTTGGAGCAACCTGGGCTGGTGGAAGGTGTCCTTGACCACCACAGCAAACTGGAATGAGATGATCTTTAAGTTCCTTCCCAGCCAGGCCCTCCTGTGGCTCTGTGATGCTCTGAGGTGAACGTGGCCCAGCACAGTCATTCCCAGCAGCTCTGAGGTGTTTTTGGGTGGACCTGGTTTGTTCCTCCCAGGTGGGCACCACAGAGAGGAATTCAGTCTTTTCAGGGAAACAACAGTTGTGTGTGACTGACCCCACCTCCATCTCATGGGTGTGAGGAGAAGGATGCAGGTGACCCAACTGATGTTGGCTTTTCCTGTCAGAAGCTCCTGTGACATCCTGATTTCCTGGGTCAGGATGAAAGAAACCATAGAACCGTTATACTGCACCGGTGTTTGAAGAAGGTTGGAGGATGAAACAACCTTAAAAAGTCAGAATTTGGACTGTTTCCTTAGATCCCTTTTTCATTCCTGAACACAGATCCCGTTTTCTGCAGCTACAACTGGTCTCTGCTCCTGCAGGAGCCTCGGGTTGTGATTACAAGCCTCACTGGGAAATACCAGCTTAATGGCAGTATCTCTGAATGACATCCAGCAGAGATATTTATTTTTCCTCAACAAGGTTTATTTGGCTCCCATCCAGGGCTCAGCCTTTTCCCCGTACTCCCTGAATTTTCCTGGAGTTGCCCACTTTTCCTGACTGCCTCCATTCACAGCAGCCCACAGCCAGGAACGCCCCTCTGCACAGAGTGGGCTGTCATTCATTCCACAGAATTTTCCTTAAGGAATTAGGGTTTGTATCTCTTCAGACCCTCACTATTTAACATATCCTGGTTTCTTTTTGGGTATAATTTCTGCTCTCACCCTTCATGTTCTCCTTTCAGTCTGTAATGGGATAAAGACTCACACAGAAAAACGCTGCTGGCTTGGGGTGTGAGACTATTTGCTTAAGCAAGCTGAGTTACAGATTTTGGTTGAATAATTGCAACCTTTTTCTCTTGCATCAATTTAGTGAACCCTATTATTTTCTCCCACTGAAGCCCAAAAAATTATTTACACAGCTCAGTGCTCCTCAGGCTAAACATTGATGGGATAACAATGGGAATCAGTGCAAAAATCATTCATTTCCCTTTTTCCCAATGATCTTTGAACCAAGACTATATAGAGAAGACAGTGAGACATTGTAGGTTGGAAGGAGAGAGGGAAGGAAGATGCTGAAAATGTTATTTTCTTATAGCTGAGGAAAGAATTTGATTCTATTTATTGATTTTCTCCGGGAAAAGGACGATAAGGATTTTGTGGCATTGGCAATTTCCCTCCTGGTTGCAGATGATGTGGCAATGCAAAAGGAATGGGGGGGAAAAGTGTTATCTAAACATGGCCTGATGATTCCTCCAGGAGGGAATTATTTCTGTTGGTTTATGTTTTCAGCACCAGTTTTCCCTTCATTACTTACACCAAGCAGGGCCAGATTATGGCCCTAGTGTTGTTCATGATATTTTGGCCACCTAAGCCCAGCCTGAGTGAGCCTTTCCTATCTTTATAGCTGATGATTTAAGGCTGTGCTGGATCTCTTGCTCAATCCAGGGGAAAGGACCGTAAGTAGGAACATACTTTGGTTTGCAGTTTATTTTTCTCTGCTTTCCCTTCCCTAATTCAAACAAACCAACATTTTCTTTGATTGGTGCTCCCCAATCCCAGGGTGGTGTTTCTCTGGAGTCTCCCTGCTGCTCCTGGTGGGCTGGATGTGGGTTGTTATGATGAACATCACGAGATGCTGGAGTGATACCAAGTTCTGGGCTACTTATTTCTTAATCAGGCTTCTTAAATAAACAAAGCATGGAGGCTGAAAAGTGAAAATTTAATTATCTGTTCATTTCTAAAGCTGCTGTTGAATCATGAGCTGTGAAAATGGGGGGGGAGGGAATCATACAATTTAATTTAAAAATGTGGTATATTGGTTTTGGAACGAGAACCTACTGATGTGGCTTGAAGGTAGCAGTGTGTGAATCAAGAGTTATCCTGGCTTAATGCTATTCTGAAATCTAGATTCCAAAACATAATTATGGCCACTTTCCTCTTTCACTTGCCAGTAGTTTTCCATAGGCTGTGTCTTGTTCCATCTGGGAGATGTCTGTGTCATGGCTTGAATTTCACATGATGAACTGCAACTCTGGAGTTGTGAACCCTCATGAGCCATCACTCTGGAAGTCAGGGTCGGTGCTTCAAAGAGATTATTTGAGCCTTTTTATTACCTGTGCTGATGTCCAGTCGAGTGTTGCTGGTGCTAAAGCTGTTAAACCCCCCCAGATTTGTAGAAGTACCTTCCAGAGATAAAACTTTTATATTTTTAACTTTTACTGGGTCTCTAAAGCTGGTGAGGTCATTCCTAGAGGTGCCTTCACACTCTGCCCTCTGAACTTCTGGGGAAGAATAATCCCACACAAGCACAGTGAGCTGGTACCAGGCACAACAAAAAGAGTGCTTTGGCTCAAGTCACTGATATGTATTTCTTTACCTGGGTTTTTTCTTTAAATTAGGCCATTTATCAATGCAACTTTTAGATGACAACATTAATGAAACCTCTAGAGAAGACTGTAAAATGAATCCAGAGTTAAATCATGAAACCTGCTCTGGTGGAAGGTGTCCCTGCCCACGGCAGGGGGTTGGAACAAGATGAGCTTTAAAGTCCCTCCCAACCCAACCCATTCCATGATTCCACGATTCTGTGGCTCCTCCAGACACAACTGCACTCAGTAGAATCTCTCAAAGTTTCTTTGTTGCCCAGTCCCTGAGGTTTGCTGGTTGTTGGGTCGAGTGTCCAGTTCATGGGTCAAAACTAATCCCTGTAAAACCCCATCTGTGTAATCCCCCCTGTCAGGGCATCAGTGGGGCCAGTTCCTTTTGCTGCAGTGCTATGGTGATCAGAAATGTTCATTTTTTTCCTTCTGCTCCACAAAAATCGAATTATTTGAGGAGGAGGGGAAAGAGCTCCATATTTTTCCCCCTCTTCTGTGTTAAACATTTCATAGAACCATGTAATAATGGAATGGTTTGGGTTGGAAGGGAACCTTAAAGATCATCCAGTCCCACTCCCTGGCATGGACAGGGACACCTTCCACTAGCCCAGGTTGCTCCAACCTGGCCTTGGACACTTCCAGGGATCCAGGGGCAGCCACAGCTTCTCTGGGCAACCTGTGCCAGGGCCTCCCCCCCCTCCCAGGGAAGGATTTCTTCCCAATATCCCACCTAAATCAACCCTCTTCCAGCTTAAAGCCATTCTCTTTGTCCTGTCATGTCCTACCTTTGCATATCTCTGTGAATACATGTGCACACACACAAACATATAAATACATATTGGTTTTGCCCAGCTCTTAAAAATGTTCTGCATCTGGTGCAAGAAGCCACACTTACCACCAGCTGGAGAGAAAACATATTCCTGTGAAATCAAATATTTGGCTTGTTGAAGGCAAGGTGTAATTACATTCACTTGAACACACTTGCACCCGGGGAAGAAACCAGATTTTTGGGGGAAAAAATAATTTTCAAAGGTGTTTTCATGTCTATCCCAGGAGAGAGAAAAAGTGGGGGTGACTTTGCTCTAAATAGAACCATCTGCTTCTTTTTCCAAAATGTATCTGAAATTTCTTATGCCACAGCTCAAATCCCATAATTATAAAGTAGCCTTTGCAAAGGAGTTTTTCACCTCATTGGTACATGTTGGCTTCGTGGAGCAACCTTTTCACCAAGGATTTAAAAACCTTTTTTTAGAGAAAACATCCAAAAATAGGGAACAAAAGATTTTGGCTGCTCTCTGATCCCTGGCAGACCCCACCTCTCGCCCTGTGTTTGTTCAGGAACCCTTTTAACCACTTTCCAGGCGTGGGAGATGAACCTTGCTGAGGACAGGGGGTGGTTTTTCCTGGGAGAGCCGTACCTGGAACACTCAGGATACAGGGACAGGTGGCACTGGAGCTGCTGCAACGCCCAGCCCAGGGAAGGAGAGCTGACCACAGCCAAAAAGGGTTGGGAGTAAATCCAGTCCTGAATAAAATTGGTAAAAAATAGTCATTATTGCTTTTGTGGGAGCCCAGTCTAAAGAGCTGCTCAGGCTCAGGCTTTAGGCTGAGTAATCTGGGAGTTTGTTGAGCACTGGTTGATTTTCCCACTTTCCAAAAACTAAGCACAGGCTCAGTTACCTTCCTGGACTGGAGCCTGAGGCAGGTGAGATGAAACACAGCAGAAAAAGCCTTTCTGGGTGGATTATATCACTTTCCCTTGGACCTCAGCACTTCAGTTTGATCCCTGGCTGAAACAATCTCTGATATCAAGCAGCAGCAGGGAAGGGGTTTATTTTCAAACATTTTTTTTTGGCCAAATTTTGCCACCTTAAAAGCTGCAACTCCATCCCTTGTGTAACCTGGTTCAAAGTGAAGGAGATTTGAATCAGGTCTCAATTTGTCCCTGAAGATTGAGATAAGTTTCAAACAAACCTTAGAGAGGGAGTAACTCTATCTATTACTTCTTTTTTTTTTTTTTTTTTTTTTTTTTTAACTTCCAGCTAGGAGTTGAAAAAACTTCTAGTTTTTTTTCTAGCCTAAATAAATGACTGGACTTGAAGAATTCCCCAGTTATTGTTTGCATGTCTGATACTCTGTGGTGGAAGCTCCAGGGTGCCAACAAAAAAAGAAATAATGCCTGGAAGTTGTCGGTGATTCTTAACTTCTGTTTGTCCTACGGGCAAACCCACTTAAAGCCAGTCCTAAAATTGGGTGAGACTCCCTCTGTTTGTACACACAGAACTGAAGTGTTGTTTTCTAAGACTGGGTAATACACAGAAATACAGCAGGAGGAAATTTAGGATGATGTTCTGATGTGGGATGGACTGATGGACAATTTGCAGCTCCACTGCTGGAATCTCTTTATTGTCTAATTGCAAGAGAGCCCAAAGAACCTCCTCAGGTTGTTCATGTCACAGTGGATCTGCAGTAAAACAGCAGAGCTTCCAAGAATTCCTTTGGTCACATCCCCTCCTTGGATCAGGGCAAATCCTGCCACACAGAGCAACATTCAGCCTCCTGGGAACATCCTGAATCTGGATGTTTTTCTGTTTGTTTCTTTGTTTTTGTTTTATTTTGTTGTGGGTTTTTTGTTTCTGTTTTTTGTTTCTGGTTTTTGTTTCTGTTTTTGTTTCTGTTTTTTGTTTCTTTGTTGTTTTTTTGTTTTGGTTTGGGGTTTTTTTGTTTTGTTTTGGTTTTTTTTTTGTTGGTTTGTTTTGGTTTGTTTTGGTCGGTTGGGTTTTCTCGCTGTTTTTTCTGTGCTGTGAGTTGAACAGGATGTTCAAAGCCTTGGAAGAGGGACTGAAATAATCAGAATTTATCTGAGAGCTGAGCAGGAGCTCCTGGAGCTGTCAGTGAGCTTTTGGAAAGCCACAGGCTGCAGGGCTGAGCTCATGTGCAAAATGAGACATGGGTGTGCAAAACCCACCGTCCTGAGGGGTTTTCAAACTGTCCCCACTGCCAAATACACTCAGAGCTGGGAGCTCAGAAAGAACCTTCAGCTCCTGGGTTCTTTTAGGTTCTCTAATAACTCCTGACCATCCCATACATCACTTCCATGGCCTCTTTATTTAGGGTTCTCCAAGGCATTTGATGCAGTTCATTATCTGAATTTACAATCCCTACTGAGGGCAAGGGGCTCCCATCCCCATCCGTGGGTGGAGATAGGATCTTTATGGCTATTTTTGTGGCTCTAACATTATCACTTCTCTTTTCCAGCATTTTCAGGGAGATAAGGAAGATGAAGCCTGAGTAAAGCTGGAATCTGTGACAGCTGGGAGATTCACTCTCAGTTTGCAGAAGTTATTTTCAGGGGTAATTCTGAATTTTGGGGCTAAAAGGGAAGTGTTCTATTTCTATGTTCTATTTGATGTTCTATTTTGATGGTGTAATTGCTGTGAATTGACCTTATTTTGAAGCTGATATTGCAGTGAGGCACTCCCAGGGAGCTTAAACAAAGTTCACCCCCCTTTTATTCCATTCTCCACATTGAAGCTGGCAGGGAAAAGTTCGAATTCTTCCTTCCAAATCAGCATAGAAAGGAGGAGAAATTCCAATCCCTCCCTGGAAATCAGGTCCAGCTCCAGAGTGGTCCTGCTCTGGACCTCAATGTCCCAGCTCTGCATCCCACAGCAGTCAGTGCTGAGGTTCCCAGTGGGATTGGGATGGACCTGGAGCAGGATCATGGCTTGGCTTGGAAGGGACCTTCACCTGCAGGCTCTTGGTGCCAAATTAACCAGAGCCCTTTTTTAGTTTTGTTTTTCTCTCTTTGGTTTTTATTTATGTATTTATTTGGCAGCTCCAGCACTGAAGGTCACTCCCTCCCCTGCCAGAGTTTGCTAAATTCAGTCTCAACTTCCAATTTCCACTCTTTGTTTTCTTTGCACCCCATTGCTTTTGGTAATTAGCCAAATTCTCCACCAAAGCAACCTGAGCCTAAACCCTGCTCCCACTGAGCTGGGCCTGCTACAGCCCAGAGACCCAGCCCTTGGTCTCAGAGTCTGCCCAGGTTTTATTTTAAACCAGAACTGTCTGAGACAGCGTTGGAAAATGCAAAATCCCAGCGAGGACTTGTTTCAAAACCCCTGCAAAAATAATTGCAGCTTACTGAAAAACACTGAAAAGTGGTTTCCAAAGTGCATCTGCGTGTCTGGAGATGGGACAGTCTGTAATCAAGCAATGATTCAATGAAATTTGACCTCAGACTAATACATTTTGTCAACCTTTTTATTTTTCCAGCGCTGTCTGTGGCTGTTTCCCGCTGTCCCAAATCCCTCTCCCCCTCCTGCCTCGGTGGGGTGGGTCCTGACAGGTCCATGGCACGAGGGCAATCCTGGTTTTTCTGTGGTGGCACGTTCCCTGGGATTTGCAGCTCTATTTATGATGTGTTAAAGGGCATTTCCAGCCCAGGAGGAACCAGGGGTGTTGTGCTGGAGTTGGGAATCTCCTCACCTGGATGTCCAGGCCACGGAATTTCACACACTCGTGCCTGTGACGAGACCAATAAGTTGGGTTTAGCCAAATTCTGTCATCTGAGATGGGGCTTAAATTAGATCAGAGGCTTCAAGAGAAGGAGAATCCATTGAAAAATCGATTTTTCTCCCTGTTGCAAAGCATGCCTTAGTTTTATCTTAATTTTGGCTTTAATTAGTTGGTTTTATGCCTTCCTTCAGCCCCTCTTACTGCACATTTCACTCCCTTTCTGTACCATGGCAGCACAAGTGTGTTCACCTGCACTGCTTTTAATCTATCAAGTCTGGTTCACAATGATAAAAGAAATCTGCTCCTAAATCCCCCACCCTTAATGCCCAGAATCATCCCTCCCACGTGCACTTCCAGAGTCTAGAGACAGTTTTCATGGTATCATCCAGCCTCGAGCTTCTGTCTGGCAAACTACAGGAATTCCACACCTGCAATTCTCTGCTGAAGTTTTGTTTGGTTTTTTTTTTTATCAAGTTGTAAATCATCTTCTGCCTTTTCAGTCCTTTAACTTTTCAGCTGTTTGTAATGTTTTACATCCCACAGCTCTGCATTGAGGACACTCAATATTCCAGTTAATGCAGCCTTGGTGGATTTGAGGGGTTCCCAGTGACAATAACTATTACTGTGCCTGCCAAAAAGTTGCTACTTTGAAAAAAACTCCTGACAAGAAGATAAAAAACATCCCACCAAAATAACTGGGCTTGTCATTGTTAATGATGTTCACCATTTCCAGGTTAGAGATGCAGGAAGGTTTCATGATTCTCCTTTAAATGGACCTTTATTATTTATTAATTTCCATTTTTCAGCTCTTTGCTGTGTTGAGAGAAACTCATCTCTTTGTGGAGGAGAGAAAATCTGGATTCTTACTTTGGGACATTGAGTGTATCATTTAGATGTTTAAAGGTCAAGTGTTTGACCTTTAAGCCACACAGAGATGACTAAAATTAAGACAGCTCGTGTCTGCAAGTGCTCTCCTCAGATTTTCTGTCTTGATTCATTCACAGATAAAATTACTTTAAACACTTGCTGCTTTTGCTCCTTCCCCCCTCCAGCTTTGTAAGGCTTCACTCATTCATTTTGAAAAACATTTATTCATGGAACTCAGAGTCTTTCATTACCCTGTGATCTGGCCTTTTGCACATTTTCTCACTTGGTAATTTCTGCAGTCGAGTCATAACGTGAAGTACATTATTCCAGCAGGATCATTTCACCCTCTGAAACTCCATCTGTCTCCCCAGGCTCTCCTTCACATTTTGCTTCTCCCGCCGACATAAAACCATCACTTCTATTTTCTTTGTTCTCCTCTTCTCATTTCCCTCTTGGATAATTATTTGCCTTCTTCGTTGGGGTGTTTCTGAGCCCCAATTCCCTTCTCTCCAGAGGCCCTGCAGTTGTGGGGCCCTGCCTGCTGCTCCTCTGGGATGTCTGAGCTGGCTCTGAGTTGTCTTCTCAAATCCTTCCAACCTTTAGATGAAATTTTAGATGGAGACTCTTATTTTGTCAAAACATATAATAAGTTTTTTATCTATATCTCTTTCATTTTTTGTGTCTCAGCTCGAGATGTGTGCAGACCATGAAAAATCTCCATGCTGTTCAACTTTAGATCCCCAGGCCTGATAACACTTGCATGCCAAAATTCTTTGCTTGCTTTTTGCCTTTTACTTATTTACCTTCTCTGACTTTTCCTTCCATGCCTCCATTAAGACTGAGTCCAAAATCACTCCAGAGCATAAACCTGAGTTTTGAGCACCCTCCACATCTGCCAAATCCTTCACCTCTCCCTCACTTGGAGTCAAAGGACAGAGAAAATGCTCAGTGCAGCTCATGAGCCCACCTCAAATGAGGGATGGTGCAGGAGACAAAATGTATCCTGCTCCTTGATTAAACCCACAGAGCAATATAAAGCAAAAATCAAGGCAGGATTGTTCATCCTCATCCCTGGGAAGCACATCAGCACGTGCCCTGCCCAGGGCACAGCTCCTTTGCTGTGTTTGAAACCCATTTGTGAGGGAATTGCTCTTCATTATGAGAAAAGCCTTAACTGGGTCACGAAACCATATGAGCTCGTTACAGCCCAAATTTTGCTGCACAACCTGTGTGGAACAGTGATTTCCTCCCACCAGGCAGTTCATCTGCTGCATCCCAGCAAGGTGGAGAGCAGAGAGTTTATGGGCTGAGCGAGTCCAGCGGGCTCTGCAACACTGGCATAAAATGCAAATTATTTTCCATAATGAGACACGACTGAGACAGACACTGACAGACCTGAGAGGGCTTGGATTGATCTCCATGGAAGCCATGGGAATGCCATTCATAAATCTCCCTGCCATTTCCTCGAGGGCTCTTGGCTGTTGTTTCCCTGGCCTGATGCTCTGCAGTTTTACCACTGCTGGCATCTGGGGCCGTGTGTGTAATTTTGAGCTGGATAGTCTTGAAACCATTTAACTTGGGGAAGTAAATTGCTTGGAGCACTGTGAAAATATCACTGAGACTGTGTGGTTTCTAAACTCCTTTTTGCTGCAGTGTTACTGAATTATTTCCAGCTGCTTCCAGACACTCCTTGTTGCCTTGCAGTGGTAAATCTCCATCTCCTGCCTGTCCAGGTGATGCTTCTCTGTTTGGAGATAATAGAAGTCCTCTCAAAGCTCTGCTATGAGTGTTTTTAGTGGTAATCCTTGACTTAGTTTTTGTGCTGGGAAACATATTTTCCTTCACAGAATCACAGGATTGTTAGGGTTGAAGGGGATCTCTGGAGATCATTTGGTCCTACCCCAATATCTACATCTAATCCAATCCCACAGTATCAACATCCAGTCCAACCCCCCCTCCCCAATATTTCCTTTCGTAAATGTGAGGTTTATTTGGGAAATGCTAAATTTTAGAACACAGGTAAAGCCTTTTTCCACTTTATCTCCAGCTCAGTGTGGATTGCCAGGTGACTTGGATGGTTCTCCCGTGGAACACAGGGAGCTCTGGTAAAACTTCCCGGGGAAGAACCAGCTGAACTTAAGGCTGATGTGAATTCCAGAGTTCTCAAAGTGGCCCGAAACAGGCAGAACTGGTGATGCTCCATCCCTTTAGGAAGCTGTTGCCTCAAACATTAATTCAGTGCATTGTGGTTGAACAGTTCTGGCTGCTGACAAAGCTTTTATGCTGCAGCCACTGGGGCGAGTGGAACACGGGCCCGTGGAAAAGAATAAAGTTCCCTCTGCTGACAGAGCCCTGGGAACAGCTACAGAAACCCAGGCTGGACTTGGCTTCCCTGAGCCAAAACCTGAAGAGGGTTTAGGTTCTGCTTCAGGGTCCTTTAAGCTCAGAACAGGCTCTGTTTTGATGTATTTTAACCATAACCTGAAAAGAAAGAGGCGAAGGGTGTGAAATGAGCAGGGCTAACTCATTTTACTGGCTCTGGGCTCACCCTTTGCACCAGTCCAAAACTCCTACACGTGAACTCGTTTCCAGAAAACTCATGTTGCTAAAAGCCTAACGAGAATTCACCAGGTCTCCTTAGCTGTTGCTGTATTACTTCCAAAAATAGATTGTTTTTAACTTTTATGAGAGACTTGTTCTAGCAGAATAAAACTGAGATGCCAATGATAACAGGAAGGGGACTGTTAATTGATTTCAAATACTGGTGGTCTCGCGTGGTGCCAAAATTAATGACAATGATAATAAATTTATGCAGCTCTTTTCATCCCAGAGCTCCTCACAAAACGACTTACAAATTATTTAAAGGGAAGAGCAGCCAACAGTTGGGTAAAGTATGGCAGCTGCTTCACACACACTGCACAGCACTTCAGGATGGTTTTCCAATGGAAACTGCAGGAGGAATGCTGGGAGGAGGTATTACTGAGGCTGGAATTTGTCCAGGTTCCTCGGATTTACACACTTTTACAACGCTTTCTGGGAGATCTTTAAGCATCATGAATGCTGGAGATAACCATCTGCAGCTTCTCCTGCTCCTGCTCTGCTCCAAACTTGAGTGTTCAAAAATAGCAAGCCCGGGATGATACTTTTAGCAACCAAAGTTTGCAGGGTATTAATAGATGGTGAAAGTCTCAGCTCTCCCCAAACCACTAAGAACATGTTTTCAATTGCAAGTGTTTTAAAGTGGTTTGAGCCCTGATGACTTGTTTGTACAATGGGAACTTTTCAAACAGGCCTCCAAGACGGGTTGAACCTCCTGGTCATCTCTTCCATTTTCTTAAAAAAAAAAAAAAATAAAAAAAAGAGGGAAAGATGCCAGTGTGGTTATTTGCTTCAGGATTTCTCCATATTTCCCTTTGGAACCGTTCCCCAGGGAATACAAGCTCCTGGTGCTTGCAGGGGAGGGTGGCAGGGACGTGCAGAGGGGGCTCAGCTCCCATGTTCCTGCTCTGGATTTGTGAGACCGTTGGCAAAACCACCTGAAAACTGAGTAAATCCCCCCAGTTCAACTGGAAGGCTGGAATTCCATTTCAGAAATTCCAGGCCCGTGTTGTTCTGGCAGCTTTTTGTCTTTGTATCATCCTGAAAAGATCTGCAAAACGCAGAGCATGGATTTTGCTTTATTACGCACAAAATGCCAGTTTATTTATTTTGAACACAGTGAACAGGTGAAAACTTTACATCTGTTGTCTCCTGGTGATGGAGCTGGTTCTCAGCACTTTGGGGTCACTTGGGCTGTGGCCCCAGGATGCCCCACGTGGGTTTGAGCAGAGAGCTGGGGGGGATTTTAAGCCCCAAGGGTCAATCCCCCCATTTTGTTCTGTGCTCTCTCAGTGCAGCCAATGGTGCCTCAATTCCAGGCACACCAGCACTGGGGGCTCAAACCTGCACATGCCCTGCCTTCTCTAAATATGATTTTTTCCCTTAAATTCTCTCATTTTGCTGAATTATCCTCACTGGGTGGAAAAAATTCCCAGCAATTTCCGCTTGTAACCCCCTCCTGCTCTCCCCACTGGGGACAGGGTGTGTGGCAGCCCCAAAACTGGGGTCAGAAGGCAGAGTTCCCTTGGCTTTTCTGCCCAGAGTCCCCGGGGAGGGATCTCAGGCACACGGTCCCCTCAGCTCTGCCCGAGGATCCCAAAAGCAGTGGCAGGAGTGCAGGGCAGCCCCAGGAGCCTGATCCTCCTCCCGCAGTGACGTGGCACCGCTGTTTGTGTGAACAGCCCCTTATCTCCCCCCAGCCCTGGCAGTGACCTCACTGTCCCCGGGGGCTGCTGTGACATCAGCGGTGGCCACGCTGCTTCCTGAGGATTTTAACCCTGTCACAGCCACTTATAAATCCAGAGACACTTCGGGTCACTCTGCAAACCTCTGAGATCCCCCAGTTTTCTCTCGGTGCAAGAACAGAGTGTCTGTTTTGCCTGACCTGGCGAACAAAGCAGGAGCAGCCAAATAAATCTCTATATTAAGTGTTAAATTCTGTGTAACCTAGACTACGTTGGGGATTTAAAAGTCTCAATATATTTGAGACTTTTTTTTCTGCAGCTTGGGAAGGGGGAAATGTGTGGCACCACTTTGATACTGAACATGCTCAGAGCACCACACTAACCCACTAATATCGATATATTAATGATATTATCAATATTAATAATATTACTAATATTAAGATTATTATTATAAAAAATAAATTACTATATATAAATATAATATATTATATGAAATAGAATATTATATATAAATATAATATATTATTAATATCAATATATCAGAGCCATTGGCTTACCACTGTTTAGGAATGAGGGATCACGACTTGGAAATCTCTCATTTTCTGGCTCTGCCCCTCCCAGCCTCAACAACTTGGCAGTGACTGCAGTGCTGAAGGTACTTCTGGTAGAGGAGCCATCATTCCTAACAGGAATTACACAGCTCCACGTTCCCAGGTGGACTGTGAAGAGCTGGCTTGATGGCATTTTGCATAATTCAAATTACAGCCCCTGTGAAGCTCATTTTGTACAATGAGCTCGTTGGCAAGAACATCTGCAAACTAAATAAATCACCCCAGTTCAACTGGAAGGTTGGGATTTCATCTCAGAAATCCCAGCCTTGTGTTGTTCTGGCAACCTTTATCTTTGTATCAGCCCAAAAATACAGAGAATGGATTTTTTTTTTCTTATACATAGAATGTCAGTTTATTTTGTAGACAAATAATCAACTTGTACAGCCTGCAGAGGGTTTCACAGCTGGGAAAGGAGGGGACAGTGGTTTTAGATGGTTGGGCTGGTAGAGACAAAGGTGTTTTGCCTTTGTCCTCTTGTAATAACACATTATCCACATTATCCCAGGGCAGCTACGAATCCAAGGAAAGAGTTTTCTATTCTTGCTTCATTCAAATAGGAATTCAAAGTGGCAGAGCTGCTGACCAGTGCTCTGCAACTACAGCACACACTGAGAAGGCAAATCCCAGAGGGAAATGGGTCAATTTATGTTCTTTTATTCATATAAAAGCCATAGATGTTTAAGCAAAGAAATGAGAGTGGTTTAATTTCAGTCTAATGAGGGCTTTGACCCATAGGCCTGGAAGAGAAGTTCTGAAACAAATTTGGTCAGTGAATCTGGATTATTCCTACATTTAGGTGCTAATTATTATAAACCTTCTAGAGCAAAATTCAGACCTTAGGAAGCCCCATCCTTTAAAAGGCCCAATCTTCCTCCATGGTTGGACCTGAAGGATTGAACTGTGAAATTAGGAGTTGAAATTAGGAGTCCTCAGTGGGAAGGATTAATCTGGACACACAGCTCAAGATTTAAGCAGATTCTCTCTGTTTCAACTGAGATTTCTCATGAATTGTAGACAAAAGTCTCTGCTCAAGTGGGAATTATTTTGCGTATGACTTTTATTTAAATAGCTCTCATGGAAAAACATAACAACAGCTCCCAGCACACCAAAACTGACTTCTTAATGAATTCTTCCAGTGAATAATGTTGAGAAGAATGGCCCAGAATTGCTCCAGCAGCATTAACAGTGAGCCAGCAAACAGTGCTGCACTGACTGCCCTTTGCCAACCCGGCCAAGGAGCTGAAATATTGACTAGAAAATGTAACTGAGCTCAGAGGCAGAAATTAGGCTTGTTAAAAAGTGTGATTGCTGCCCTGGTATGTTTGAGAGCAGTCTGGGGGTCCTGTTTAGCCATTCCGACCCCCCCTGCACCCCCCTGTCCGGGGCTGCAGCTTTGCTGTCATTAATAAAGCCAAAAGGGAGAGGTGGGGCCACATGTGGTGTCAATACACTTTAATTAAGTGTAATAATTCCCCTTTTCCTGAGGTGGACGTGCTAAGACGGATTTCTCTGCAGAGATTTATTCCCGGCCGGGCTCTGCCGAGCGCTGAGCGGAGCGTCAGTACCCTCTTTGGGAACACCGGGATTCTGCAGGAATCAGGCAGAGCCACAGCTCCGGGTGCTTCCACACGGCCACTTCTCCAAGTGTTTTATAGTTCTGCTCACCCCGGAGCAGAGACCCTTCCCAGCCTGAGCTGTAAAACACGTTCAGCCGCGGCTGAACTGCAGTGACTCCCCGGGGAATCCTTAATTTGAGCAGTGATTTACCTGTGAGACCATCCTGGGTGAGTCTCCAGACCTTCCATCAGGCTGGGACATCCCGGGGTGGAGCAATGTCACTGTCAAACCTTTTTACCTGAGCTCATTCTTTGTCACCTGGTCTGAGAAGAGCCAAGAGCAGGGAACCCACCGGGACAACCCCTGGTGGTAAATGCTCTGCTCAGATTTGGGCTGAAAAGCTGAAATAGTCAGATCTTGCCAAATTTAATGGGATATAAATCCTTCAAAAGTCCCTGTCTAGATAACCAGAGTTTGAAGCATGGAATATGCTTTGAAATCAGCAACTAAAAGATAGATTTTAGCTCTCCAGGTTTAGGTATTTCAAGGACGGGCACAAGAAGATGTATCCTTGCTCGGGATGATGGCTCAGAGGATTACTACATGGAACTGTCAAACTCAGGACTAAAAGACAAGGCTGAAAGGGTTTATTGGGGTTTTTTAGTAGGTATTTAGGGGTTTTATGTGACTGCAAAGTCACTGGAAGTTTCTGCTTGGTGTCTGTGAAGTCCCAGAGAGAAGCAGGCGGTGATGGAGCTCCTTGGAGCATCCCGGGAGGGAGCTGGGCGGCCCAGGAGGGAGGCTCAGCTAAGCTGAGCTTTCCGGAGAAAGGGAAGGTTGAGTGGGAGGGAGGGGACTTTCAAACTGATCAGGAGCCGATAGTACGGCACAAAGCTCCGGATTAAAGGCACCGGTGCTCGCTGGAGGTCACTTTTCATCCCGCAGGATAATTCCTGCCTGTTGCAGGCTTGGAAACGCCATCTCCCCTTCCCCATCTGCTTTAGCCATCTCTTCCCAAAACAAAACAATATTCCCCCAGCGCTTGTGGTACAACAACACAACCCTCTGATGGAGGGAAGTGCCCTGCTGGGCTGGAACTCCTGCCCTGCTCCCCGGGCTGAGTCAGCCCGGCCCGGGCAGGGGCTCCTCACTCACACGTGGAACGCTCGGGAAGATCCACCTGGGACCGGGAATGAACGATCCTGCTGAATGAGGGAAGTCCCGAGCAGGCAGAAGGGGGGCCAGGGAAGAAACAGGTCCTGCAGGAGGTTTTGCCTGATGCTCAGGATGGATCAGATAAACAGGGATTACAACCTGAGCCAGCTTTGAGCTGAGCAGTGGCACATCCCGATTCATCCGATGGATGCCCGGTTTAACCCAGAGTTTTCCTGTGCTGGATCCATGTGCAGCAGGGCTGGGAGGACACAAAGTGCTGTTTTCAGGCTGGATCTGGGCTGTGCTCTCCATGCAAAGCAGAGCTGAAGTGCCAAACCCTCCGACTGCAGGAGCAGCCTGTCTCCAGCACAGCAATCCCATCCTGGTCCCACGGGCACCAGATCCAGAGGAATCTGATAAAGAACTGGCAGTGCTATTGGGAAAGGGGAACAGTGTCAGGTGAGGAAATAGGGGGAAAAACAGAGACACAACCAACCAGGCAGGAATGATTCCTACAGTGGTGTGAAAAGAGGAAGGGATTTAATCCCATATCTGCAGATCTCACCAGACAAGAGTTGTCAAATCTGTGTAGGAGTTGAAATTTTTTGCAGTGATAAGTGTGGAGGAACGTCAGCCCCTCCTCATGCACAGCTCTTTGGCATGACAGCTCTCCAGGAGCTGGAGAGGACAACTCAAACCAAAAAATCCTGGAGAAAACAGCTTTGCATTTGCAAGCCAGACTTCCATGGCAAGAGTCAGCCCCAAGCCCAGGGTGGGAAAAGAATGAAAAGCCTCAGAAAACCTGTTGCCAGCCTGGGATAAACTGCAACTTCTGATTCCAAAATTCAGACCATCAATTCTCCTTTTGGTCTTACTGCTTAAAAAAAGCCTCAGGGGTTCGTTACCCCCCCCACGTACAGCACATACTTCATCAACTCAGGATAATTTCCTTTCAAAAGACTTTAAAATACTGAGGAGTTTTTCTACATTGCATTGACATAAATATCACATATGCTGCAAAAAGTATTAAACCTCGTAGGAAAAACATTGAGATCACTTTGTGGCTTGGACATTCACAGTTATAACAGACACATCTTATTTCTTTTCTAACACCTTGCTTTAAGTCACATTTCAATTTAGGACAACCATGTCTGCACCCAAATATTACCAGACATGGTTTAGAATTTGCTCTCATATTCAAAAGGTTATTTCTGAGCCTAATCCAACCTAATGCATGTGAATCCAAACATGCCAGCGTGGGGGAAACCCAAGCCTTCCTTGGTGGCTGGGAGCAGCAGTGACCCGTGCCCTGGGACTGCAGAAGAGGTGCTGGCAATTTGCAAATCCATCAACAACCCAGACTCCCGACTCATATGGTTCGTGTCTCAGCCATTCCGTGGCCCTTTTCCAAAGCCTTGGTCTCGCTCCATGTCCTGAGGTTTTCCTGGCTGCCAGGGGAGGTGGCTGTGCTTGTCCCTGGATGTCCCTGGAGCTGGGTTGGGTCTCAGCTCCCTGCCCAGCCCTGCCACAGCTCTGGGCTGCCCTGAGCCAGCCTTTGCTGCTTTTCTATTTGCATTACAGTCACCCCAGTGCCAGACCTGCCTCTTGCCAGGAGTTTGCACAGCCTTTGACACCAACCCCCCCAAAAAAACCCCTCCAGGAGCAGTCGGGGTGCTGTGATCACAGCACAGCACAAATCACACCCAGTGGTGTTTCACTGACACCTCTGAGCCTGTTTCACTGCTGTGCTGAGGATGTTCTTCCAACCCCACGTTATTACAGCAGCTTTGTTCCATTAGAACAGCAGAGTGTTAAAACTGCCTTCAAAAAAAATCACCCTCAAATATCTGGACTCTCAAGGACGGGTCCTTGAAAGAGAAAGCAATAATCAGGAGGAAGCCAGCTAGCTATGGCTCAGATTTTATAATGTTTTCCTGCTGTTATTTTCACCACAGGCTATTTTATATTCCCCACTTCTTTTTTTTTTTTTCCCCCCCTCGTGAAGCTGCTTTTTAAGGTCACATCTGCTGAGGGCACGTAATGATTTTTATGACAACTTTGCAGAGAAGTGGAGCCCTTGGATGCAGAGGGAACTGCAGGGAAACAGGTTCATATCAGGGGGGGATTTTTCTCCATCTTGGGACGTTTTCTCAGGTCACACTCAGATGATCTGTCTAACCAAGAAGTGCCTGACCTGAGATCCAGCTATGAGAACCAGCTAAAACCACAGTGGGAGAGAAACAAGGATGGCAGAGCAACAGTTTTTCTGCAAAATGCCTCTCACTGAAACCAAAGTACTTTGAATGTGAAAAAGTGGAAGGCAGAAAAAGTAAAAATATTTAACAAATAAGTCCTAGGTTTTCAGGATATTTTTTAAAGGCTCAAAAGAGCTCTTGAGAAGATTTTTAGCAAGATCTGTTGTGCATTTCATAACATGCCCAGCTGTGTGTGTGTCTGAAGGGGAAGGGAATTTTTCTTCTCTCTCTTGATATTATTTTAGGGACACCCAGTGGGGAAATTCAACAGAGCACAAAGATGACTGAAAAAAGGTCCATGGAAAACTCCCTGGAGACCTTATTGAGGCCTTTCAGGACTTAAAGGGCTTTGTAAGAAAGATGGGGACAAACATTTAGCAGGGCCTGTTACAAAAACACGAGGGGGAATGGTTTTAAACTAAAAGAGGGAAGATTTAGACCGGACATAAGGAGAAATTCTGAGCTGTGAGGGTGGTGAACACTGGCACAGGTTGCCCAGAGAGGTGGTTGATGCCCCATCCCTGGGAACGTTCAAGGTCAGAGTCGTGGAGCTCTGAACGTGGTCTGGTGGGAGATGTTCCTGCTCACTGCAGGGGATTGGACCAGATGGCTTTTAAAGATCCCTTCCAACCCCAAACACTCCTTGAATTCATGTGAACTGTCCTGCACTAGACCTTCCCCCAGTCTCTATCCACCATCCTTTGGACACACTCCAGTCTTGGGGCTCTCACTGACTCTCCCCCTCAGCTCTAAGCAGGGAAGTGTTACCTGTCCATCCACCAGGGAGTCCAGCTCTGCTCTCCTCTATGCTTTTTGCTTTTTTACTCCAACATGAGTCCCGGATAAATCGGTACCAAACCAGAAACGTGGCATTTCAAATCCATCTCGTGTCGACGCAAACGCCTTCGGACAGAGCGAGGCAGGAGATTCCCAGGTTAACCTTCTGCCCATGTGGAAGATCCCACTGTAGGAGTGCTGCACCAAATTATGGCAACTGACTTCTGGGAGCTGCTCTGGGAGCTCTCCCAGTCGTGTTCAGCCTCCTGCGGGTGCGTTTTTCAATTGATATCCCTTAAATAACCTTAATTATGTGTACGTTGAAGTGCCTCATCCAGCGGGGAAAATTGAGGAAGACACTTATTAAAAAGAGGCACCAGCACATGTGGTATTATTTTTACAGTCATCCAGCGTGTTGATATAAAGTATTACATTTGAGTCAAAGCTCATTTGGGTGAGGAGTTAAAGTGAAAGCCGAGCTGCCCCCGCATTGTGTCTCCGGTGACTGTCCAATTAGCGGGTGATTAGCCCCGATAATATCAACAGAGCCATTCCTGCGGCAGCCTGACAGTTACATCACCGCAATTCCAGCCGCTTCCTGAGGCTTCCTGACTCCCACCCAAACCCTCCCCGGGGACAGGGGATGTTGCGCAAGGGGCGCTCCGGGAGAAGCCGGAGGACAGAGCGGTGTCTTGGGGAGGCCAAATATTTGCGTTGGTGGTTTTTTTTTCACCGTTTCCCGGTGTTTTTTCCCCCCCAACATCCGACCTGTTGTTCGCAGCTCCCGCCGCTGCCGAGGGATTGTTTGTTTTCGCTGAGATTTTTACTTGACCTTCAATGCGAAGTTGCTGCTCGAGCTACTGAGCAGGGGTTTGTGCTGGTGGTGCCTCGGCCATAAATCACGGCGGAGGAGGCTGGAGGTGCGCGGGAGTATTTATTTGTTTTATTTAAAAAAACCCAAGCTGTTCGAACTCCCAGCCATTAGCAGAACACGTCTTTTGCCTCTGTAGAGGGTTTGCAAATAAATAAGTCCTTTTAAACAGCCCCATCCCTGTTGATCGTCTGTGGTTTGTTACTCCTCTGCCTTTTCCCTCTCAAGTGTTGCCAGGAAACCAAGCTGGGCTTTATCTGCCTCTGGACAAGCAAACTTCTTATCTTCCACTTTGCTGTAAGTTTATATCACTTCCTAATACTTTCACCTGCTCCTTCCATCACTTTTTGAACTCTTTTCTTCAGACTCGGTGTCCAACCTTCCACTGGGCTTTAAAGCCATGGGAGCTTCATCAGCTTTTTGGTTTAAAAAAAGAAAGAGGGAAGAATCCTGATCTTAGACCTTTTCTATTGCAAAGAAAGTCTGCTTTTAGAAGATTTTGAGCATCTGCTTCTGAAAAAAAAAATAGAAGTTTTGAAGGGAGTTCCAGCTGGGTATCAGCAAGGGAAGCATTGACATTCCCTAGTTATTTTTCTTATATATATATATTTGAATCAGTTAATGTATAAAGATTCAAATATATATAGGAGAATTATGTATATATAACTCATATATATATATGAGAGAATTATATAGAGAGATTTATAGAAATTTAGCATGAGAGGAAGTTGTAGCCTTTGAAAAGGGCTGAGCAATGTTTATAGTGGACAAGCTGCAGATGCCTTTCTATCCAACAAATGACTTTTGGATGTTCCATTTAATGCAAAATGAAAGTTAGAATTAAAATCTCCTGTGAGCTCATGGCAGTTTCACTGGAAAAGCTGAAGGACTGATTTTAGTAGCTCCTAATTTGGTTCAGAGCTGGGAATCCCTCTCAGAATTATGCCCAGCCTGAAACTCTTGAGTTCAGAAATCCCTTCCTGGGATTCTGAGGTGTTTCTACAACCTTTTAAGAATATCATCTTCCTCTTCCACAAGAAAATGGGTCACAACCAACCTCACAGAACCCAACTGATGACAACTTCAGCCTTGCTCGGTCCCGCTGGTTGAAATTTTCTATACGTAATTAAAAACTCACAAATATTGATTTAAACCCAACCCTGTCGTGTTCGAAGTCAATGGCAGAAAATCACAGAAAGGTTTGGGTTGGAAGGGACCTTAAAGGTCATCTAATTCCGTGCCCTGCCATGGGCAGGCACACCTTCCACACTGATGTTTTTTTCAGTGCTCAGTGTTGCTTTTTTCCCCCCTCATTCTCCTTCCAGAAAAAAAATTCCTGACACTAAATGGAAGAATTTTAACAATCATCCATCCAGTTGTTGATATGACCACAATTATTTGTTCCAGATTGTCCAGTGTCCTGGCCAGCTTTTTCTCCCCATGTTTACACATTATTCTTAAAAGCAGAGTTGCTTTGAAGAGGAATTAATTGGTCACTGTCTTATCCCAGGGGGATAAAACCAAAGAGAACTCCCCTGGCCAGTGCAGGGATGGTTTTCTCATAAGCAATTCCACGGTCACCTGAGAAGCTTTTGGTAAAACACTCAGTAGCTGCAGGAAGTTCAGTCACTTCCTTATGGACTGCTGAGACTGGGAGATGGGAACGTCCCAGGCAATGATGGCAAAGCCCCGACCCCGGTGCGAAGTTTGGCACCGGCAAATTGGGGCTGGCACCAAGGACAGGGAGCTATAAATGTTTTCTGAAATAACCTTGGCACCAGGATTGGGATCTGTTCTAGATTACCATTACTGCTGCTATGGAGGGCTGCAATTTCTTCCATGTTTTTTCCTTTGGAGGTTCCTACTAAGATCCATCTTGGAGTCTGTAATTATTAGCTCTAGAAAAAAAACCCCAACTTCTTTACAGTCTTATGCTGTCACTAATTTTTTTCTGGATTCTTTTCCACAACACCAACCTGGATCTAATCAACTTCCTTTCATGGTTATTCCATTTACATTTAACTTGAGGTGCAGAGTGAAGCCAGAAAGACATCCAGTCGTAGACTCATAAAATATCCTGAGCTGAGGAGGTTTTCTGCACCCAGAGAATGAGTGCAGGTACCAAGGCAAATCAAATAAATTGGGTTTAATCATTTGTCATTTGTACATACAACCAAATTAATTGAATTTAATAATTTTTAATTTGCATATATAATCTGATTAATTGAATTTAGCAATTTGTAATGTCTCCATGTTTTAGTATGTTTTTTTATGGCACGTATCTGTGCCACTTGCAGTGGAATATTCCCTCTTTCCCCCATGTACAAACACTCATTTTTAATATAGATAATGTATTATTTTAATAAGAGATTCTTCCTTTTCTTCATCCCCAAATGGGATGTCTTCATCCCCCCCAAGGGATGTCCTTTGGTGAGACAGGAAGACAAGAGAGCAAACTGGATTCAAGGTGTGGAATGGTGTGATTCCAAAATCACTGGAAATCCACCAAATTCATTTGGTTTAGAAAGTTGCTCGCTGTGTTTTCTCATCAGGCATCACAACCCATCCTGCTGGGAATGCCCAGGAATGGGGTTCTTCCCCCTCCATGCCCTGAAATCCTCCCAGGAGGGCATTTCTGAGCAGCAGAATTAGGGCTGTGGCTCTGGGTTCAACCCCAAACCCCTTCATTTCCTCTCCTTTCATGCAATGTAAATAAACCCTCGGTGGGGCTCGGAGGCTACTGGGAAGCTCTGAGTGCTGCTCATGTGTTCTAAATAAGGCACTCCCAAAAAAAGCAATGCCTGTAGGCTCAGGAAGGGAACTGGCAGTGGTGGAGCACAGAGGTCGAGGGGTGCAAGTGGAGCTTTTTCCTGTGTTTGTCCGAGGGGATAAACAGCGGGGGAGAAATGCTCTGCTCAAATAAAACAAAGCACAAGCAGGAAGAAAATAGATGGTTCTCCTGATAGATGGCAGCTTTGGCTAAATCCAACTGCTCATGAAACTGAGGGGCTTTGCTTAAGAAAAAAAGGGCTTTCTCTCTGGTCAAACTGCTGCTTTTACCCTGTTTTCTGTCCTCCAAGAGCAGAAAACCATAGCCTAAAAAAAATTGTTGCCCAGACCGACTTGAAAATTGTTGAAAATGGAGCTGCATGTGTTTCTGTCTTACAGCATTAAACCTGTTCCTTTCTTTACTAAACAGTTGTAAAACCACCACAGAAACAAGAAAAGATTGCATAAAGTACAAAGAAAAAAGATTGCTTTTAAGATTGTGTGATGTCCAAAGTGTCTTATTTGCAACCACTCTAATAATCAACTGCAATCAAATAGCACAAATATTGTCACTGTTTAATCAGGGGCTTTTCAAGTCCAAAATTCAGACCCAGGATTCTCCCTTTCTCCATGTTACTGGTTCAGACCCCAAGATCTGGGGGCATGGAATATGTGCCAGTTTTACTCACTATAATCTGGTCTTGCTTCTCCAGCTGAAGGGCAAAATAAGGGAAAATACAGTCCTAGAAATTGTGGGGAAGTCACCGGGAGGAGTATTTGCCCCATCACAACACTCCCCTTTAATGCACCCAAGCTGGCAAAATCCATCTCAAAAAGGCTAAAGAAACTCATAGATGTCACAGAAAGGCTTTAGCCCAACAGAATGGTGTCTCTGCTCTATTCCCATCTGTTTCCCAAAATGTTTAATGTAAGGCCCAGCCTTCCTTTAATTTTGGTTTTTTTGGCCGGCTGTAGGAGTTTTAAAGAGATCATAATGATCCCTAAATCACAGATAACTGAACCTCTCAAAGCTGACCCCTGCTCTGCTCATAAAGCCATCCCTTGCCAGCTCTGCTGGGAGTGATTCTCAGTCGATTTGATCTCCAATAAATAACAGGGCTGGGTAAACAGGTGAACTCACAGTGGGCAGGATAATCCTCACGCCTTCCCCGGCACACACAGCCCCAGGGCCAGCAGGAGGGACACTCAGGAGATTGGCAGGACACACAGCTGTGGCCACTGCACTTTTTCAAGGGCTTAAATGGCCCTCGAGTGTGATTTTATACTCTAAAACCTCCTAAAATATGACCACATCCTAAATGCATTAAGGATTGTTCCAGGGCCCCCTGTGGTTAAATGGAAGAACCAATATCCTCGAGCTGCTCTGCAAATAGGAAAAGAAAACTACATCAAATGTGGGGAGGACCATGATGGGGAATAAAGGGATATGTCTATTTTGCTTGGGTTTGAGGGAAGAATGGGGAATCAAATGTCTTGCCAATGCTCAGGTTCATTTCTTGCTGTGGTTTGGGACAGGGGAAGGATAATGAAGACTGATCAAAATGAGCCAGAAATGATCATAAAACGCCTTAATTCCTGAGACCGCCTTGAGAAATAAGACAGACAGACAGATAAACAGACAGACTCATGCTTGCCTGAAGACCTGCTGTTTGTCAAATTTACACCAAGATTTTTATCTGACAAGGACTTAAATTGGCCTTAAATTTTCTCTCACTGCCGATTCAACCCTGAGGAATGTTCGCTGCGATTTCCTCCGAGTATCCTGCTAAAATAACTCATTTTTCCTTAATAGCTTTGCTAACTCTACATCCATCTTGTAGCACATTGGAGTTCCAAAGTAGTTCTCATGGATAGAAAGGATTAATAGAAGCAGCTGATCCTTTAAGACAGTTTTAGTTGACTTAAAACCAGAGGCAGAAAGCTGGTTTTATGGACTCCTTCTTTTCTCTGGGTATTCTTTGAGTCTAAACATTTCACCTCGTTTTCAACTTCGTGTCATTGCACTCAACTTAATGTCACTGCATTTGACAGGACTGGCTGTTTCTAATTAGAATGTTCCAAAGCTAATCAGCCAAGCCAGGTAAAATCCACTGCACAGGAACCGCCTGGCCCCGTCTGCCTGGAGGAGTCCCTGGGCTGGAGGGACTGTCAGGTCCTATAGGATGTCAAACCCTCTGCAGCAGCTGAGTGAAACCAGATGTGCTGAGCCCCTGTCCAGGGCTACCTTCCACGGCCACGGAGCAGGTGGTTGGTGATTATCAGCTGAGCTGGAAAATCTGGGCTGGTTTTGTCCTTTTTGCAGCCTTTGGAAGGTGATTCTGGAGGAACAAAGCGAAGCTCGTTCCCACTCAGCGCTCAGGAGAGGTGGGGCTCACTTTACCCAGCTTTCCACCCCATATTCCTTTCATGGCTTCTCCCCCTTTTTGGTCTGGGGCCCAGCAATTTGCTGAGCAAGGTCTCCAACCCAGCAGTGGGACATCATCCAGTGCAGTGGGTGGTTGCAGAGTGTTGGGGAGAAATTTGAACTGGCCTAGGTAATAGAAAATTCCTAAAGCCAGTCATAAACTCACTTCTTTTTAAAAAAATTATTCTCATGCACGAGAATTTGATCCCTATTTTTGCCAGAAATTCTGAAATTCGCCGTGTTTTCATCAGCTCCTAAATTTGAGTTTTCTGGTCCCATCCTGTGAGTTGAAAACATGGATTATTAAGCTCCTTTTGATCTCTTTAGCCTCCCTAATTGCCTTTCCCGAGCTGTGCAGTCCATTTGTACACCCTGGAATCCTTTTTGGGCACAAACCCAGGAGATTTGACATCCACTGGAAGCAGCAATTCGTAATTTCTCATGTGTATCCTGGGCTGGAATTGTTCAGCGGGAGAAAATCACAAAGTTAGCAGAGGGAAAATAACTGTAACAGTAATAATTCATCCCTGTATCATGAACTGAGGTTTAAACCACAGTCCTCTGAAAGACTTTGCAAAAACTTCGACTGATTTCAACTCTTTCTGTCAGGTTCAAGTCCTTTATTTGCAGTGAATTCCTGTGTGTAGGACTGAAACACATCTGAAGGAGTGGTTAGTGAGACCTGTGCGTAATATTGTGCTGGATATCAAATATATTATAGAAAATCAATGTATAATATAGATAGGCAGAAGAATTACTTGTATTTCTCTATATGGACTTGTTCTTTACAGCCTTGATTTTCCTCTTGGTTTCATTGGATCTTCTCTTAGAAATGAATGTAGAGGTGATAACTTTCTACTAAACACTAGAAACCTCATGGAAAAACTCTCTCACCATTGAGAGGTGGCTCTTCCAGAAAGAAACTGTTTCTTGTCATTATTTTATAGTGTGGCAGCTTCTTTTCTGACTTAAAAGAAGTGCCTGTGTCTGTTCTGCAAACGTGGAACTCTTGCCCTCATCTGCAAAAGGAAACAATTCTGATCTCATTTGCATCCCTGTCACTGGATTGATTTATTCTGAGAGGCCACAACTTGATTGGATTGTCAGCAAAAAAAAAAAAAAAAAGAGGAGCAAAAGGAACGTTGGCCTTGGAACAAGTTTCTTCCCATGGTTCAGGAAGAGCATCGTCCCCATCTGCTTTCCCTTTCATTCCTGTATTAGTTACACTATTTCCTGGCTCCTGCTTTCACAGCTTCCTTTGCTGTTATGTGGTCAGGATAATGGAGGGGAATATTATAATAGGGAGCAACAGGCTGTGAACTGGAGCTGGATGAACCTTGCCAGGATTTATCTCCTCGCAGAGCTGATGAGATACCAGGGAGGTCTGGGAGCTTGGGTAGGTGGCACAGCCCGTGGAGTTTGATGTTGGCCACTGCAAATAGAAGAAATGCAAATAATAAAGTCCCTTGTCCTTGCTTTTATTCATCCCTTCTCCGCAGGCTTAAGGAAGAGCTTTGTTAGAAGAAAATCAGTGCTGAAACAGATAAGAGAATAATAATTTGCTAACAGATCCTCTACCATGTTAAAAACAATCGGTCTTTTTTTTTATTATTATTATTATTCCAGCAATACCTTTGCTCCCTGTTGTTCTGTAGCCTTGTTCCTTCCAGGAAAATGTAACCCTATCATCCAATGTTTCTTAATTCCCTGCCATAGCAATGAGCCTTGAGTCAGGCTCCTGCTGAGCAGCTCGGGAGCGCGGTGATGTTCGGCAGAGTCAGCTTTGCTTTCTGCATAATTGCAACCCAAGAGCCTGTGCTGATATAATGGACATGCAATTTAAAATACAACAAGACTCCCCAGACTGAACAGTCTACTAAACATCTTTTAATTTTTCTCAGCAAATTCAATTTTTCTGCTGTTTCCTGCCCCTTCCTCGTCAGCCTGCAGCCCATTTCCCACCTTCTCCTCCCTCACTGAACCCTCGCTGAACCGTGCGGGGAGAAGGGATGGGATTTTCCATCTTAAGAAGGAACAAAGCAGCTCCAGCAGACCAGTGTTGACTGTGCAACTCCTTGGATACTGGGAGCTAAATCCCCTTTTGTTCCCCCTCTCTGGTTCCAGGAGCCAGCTGGTGCAGTGCCCATCCACCACGTGCTCCTGGCAGGAGCAGGGAATGTGTGTGGCCAGGGCACAGCAACCTCCATCCCTGGCATGGGAACAGCTCTGGGGGGACCCTGAAGAGGCAGGTGCAGCTCAGCTCCAACCAAAAGCTGGGCAAAGCCATTCCATTGCACCTTCACCCTTCCTGCTTTGGGTCTCTTTGGTTCAACTGCAGCTCCAGAGCTCAGTGTGCATCTTATTTGTCACAGAGAACAAAGGCCACTCCTGTGTGCTCTTCATCCCCCCATTTATGCTCCTTGCAAGGCTCAGGACCCCCCAGGGGGAAAATGGCTGAAAACCCATGGATAAGGAGTGCTGCAAATCCTGCTGGAATAATCAAAGACACCTGCCACTGGGAGAAACTGCTTTCTGGTCAAAGCACAGCTTTTGCTAATGGAGATATAGGGGATCATCAGGGCTGCTCATAAAGCTGAGGTTTCAGTTTTCCCCTTGTGGGCAAGGGGTTTGTGTTCCCTTTCTGCTCATTCAGAAATAGTTCAACCACTTTGCTGGAAGTGGTTGAAAAAATGTTATTTAAAATGTTAAACAGGTTCCCTCCCCTCAAGCCTCTGCCAACATTTGCCCCTAAAATGAAAGTTTAGGGGAATTTTGAGGAAATGAAACATTGGTGAGATTTAGCCAAAGGTCTAGCTTCTTCTAAGTAATAAATTGTGTTTGTGGAAGAGTCCCCTGGCCAGATCTGCCTGTTTCTTCATTTGGAGCTCCTGGATCCCACTCACTATTTTGCATTAATTCCTCTAATAGCAGCAAGCACACTCCACACATCCTGGTGCTCCAACTCAAAACTGCCTTTTACTCTGGTTTTTAAGAGCCAGACTGAAAATTCCTTCTTTGCAGCTCCAGGTTTTTTAGCAGCTCTTTGGTTTGTTGCCGTGCTCCTCAGTTCTCTCCCCAACAGCTTCACATGCTATCGATTTTCCTCCTCTCCACTGCAGAAACCTTCTCATCTGACTGATGGGAGATTTCAGGAGCCCTGAACTGAGGCTTCCTCCTCCTCTTCCAAAACAGTTCAACAATCTTTTCTCTCTCTTTTTTTCCCCCTTTTTTCTTTTTTTCCCCCTTTTTTCTTTTTTTTTTCCTTTTTTTTCCCCTTCTTTTTTTTTTTCCTCTTTTCCTTACCTCATCCTCAAGGCTCACATCCTCCTCCTGCACCTCCCTCCTGATTCACTGTGTAACCCATGAATCTCTCTTCAAACAGGGAACATCTGGGGATGGAAGGGGAAGGGTGTAATTACTATAACACATGGCAAGAACTGCAGATTATTTTGGTATTATCATTGCAACTTCCTTATGTTTCTCCCGCTTCCCTTTTGGCATTGCAGGGGATAGAAGCTGGCTGAGGGAAATGTTCCCTTCCAGCTCTCTCCAAAGGACTGGAGGGAGGTTATTGCCAGAGAGGCCACAACTGAGGGCATGGTTTGAAACACAGCCCATCTGCAGTGATGCCACAGTGCTGAGGTGTTGATATCATGGCAATCCCCACCAGGAGGGCAGGGAATAAGTGACTCTGTATTCCTCAGAAGTGAGGAAAAGGTTGGTTCCTGCACCATCAGCACTGTAAAGTCCCCCAGGGTCAGGTCCATCCTTCAGCCAAGGAGACACCACTTATTAAATGAGGGAATGCTGAGATGGAAACCCCCCCCTGACCCCACAGGGACTCCTGTAATATTTTGGGGTTGGATTTTTGCTTTCCTACCAATCTTAAGGATGATTACAACCTTTCAGAGCTGCTCTGCATTTTTTCAATGGAAATAGAATTCCAAGTGATTTGGAACTGCCTTGCACATGTTCAAGGGTCAAGTGCAGCCACTGCAGTTCCAGTCATGAGGACATTCCACGCTTTTAGATTATCCTTTTAGATCCCTATGGAATGACTCCCTGCCTTCTGCCCATCCAGGAGTCTCCAGCATATTGTGATGCTCTTCATGATCCCATTGTTGGAGTACCCAGTCCCCCTGTCCCACAGTATGTCCCACTCTAAACTACAGTCAGCCTGGAGCTATTACTGGAAGGGAAATTCCATCCCATCCCACCCCATCCCATCCCACCCCATCCCATCCCATCCCATCCCATCCCATCCCATCCCATCCCATCCCATCCCATCCCATCCCATCCCTTTCCATCAAAACAAAAGCTCCCTTACAAACGTCAATCCTATAAAAAGTAAGTAAATAAATGAAAACATTAAAAAGGTCCCAAATCTCTTTAAACAAATTCCCACAGAATGCCCATAAATTCCACAGCTGGCTGGAAACTCTGCCCATCTTCCAGGTGAGCTCCAAGGCCTGTCCAAGGGGGAGGAGACCCTGCCAGGCTCTGTTCTCCGTGGGGTTTATTGCTCACAGCCTCCTCATTAATTAGCAGAACCATCAGGGATCTCCCGGCTTCCCTCTTATTCCCGAGGTGTTCCCTCGCTCTCAAAGGCTCCTGATGCTGCAGCTCTGACTTCAGGCTTTGGGGATCCCATAAATCTGTTACCACATTGCTCTGATAAATATTTTCTCAGGCTCTTTAGCAGGAGCAGCAAAGGGAGCTGTGGGCAGAGGGAGAGTCCAAACAAACATTCCTGTCACTGAGCTGATTTTCCAGCCGTGTTGGGGCTCCTGGAGCTGCTCAGCACAGGATCCAGGTGCCTCTGGCCATGGGGGTGCCCATTTGTACCATCAAAGGGACATTGGTGGGAAGGAGATCCAAGGTGACCTGGGAAAATCCATTAGGATTTCTCCTGTGAGACCTTCTGTGGGAAGGGAATCAAACAGTGCAGGACACCAAGGAAGGGAGGAGAAACTCAGCCTGGTATCTTGGGAAAGTTCCCTCTTAGCCAGGATGGATGGACAGCTGATCCACACCAGAAAGGAAGAGTTTGGGTCATTTAAAAAAAACCCAACTCTTTTAATATTTATTTGCACCTTCAGGTATTACTGAAATCTCCTTGTTTCCTGATACAACTCTCAGACTTCCTAAAATCCTGCTCTTCCAAGGTGCCTCGTTGCCATGGATTCAGGAGTTGAGCTGGGCATCCCTGAGGATGGATGATCCTTCCCTGGGCTGGAATGTCCACGCTGTGTTTTGTGCTGAGTTTGGATCAAATTCTCGACCACCTTTGACTTCACTGATTTCTTTCTGTACATTTTTTTGCAGAATCCAACCAGTTGCAGAGATATCAAGCAAGTGTCCAGCAAATATCCAATGTTCCTTTTTTTAACTTGGAATCAATGATGAAGTTTCAGTTTGACTTGGACTGGGCTGCTTATTATGGAGAAATAAGGGATTGTGAGGAGGTTTTCCAATTTAACTGAATATTTTGCCTTTTCTGCACTTTCAGTGGATTAAGAGAACCAAAATAGAACTAGAGGAGAAAATTATCTAAACCCAACAAGATATTTTCGTCCATTAAAATAATTTTAAATAAAATTACTATATTTCTTTATTTTAAATTTAATTTTTTTAAAATAGAGGAAGATTTGCTTTGTTACATTGTGCTTCAGGGTGCCTGAAGGAGCTACAAATGGTTTATAATGAGGTGGTTCATTATGGGTTAGTAACAGTGGGGTTTTTGGCCCGTTTGTTGAGATCTCAGAACTTCACCCATCAGGACTCCTCGGCCTCATTTGATAATTAATTTGCCACGTGGCTCAGAAAACAAGCAGTGCTATGATTTAAGGGGTCTCCTCCACAAAGCTCTCTCAAGATGAGCAGCTAAAGGCTCCTAGAAGAGCAGCAAACTGGAGTGCAAAACTATCCCAAAAGTTCAACCTATCCCAAAAGTTAAACCTCAAATCGTCAAAGGCGTTCCCTGCAGCCAGTCCTGCCTTCCTTGCAAACACTCATAAAGTCCAGCAAAGAAAGGGGCTGATAAATTAGACATAGATCTATGAAGAGAAAGGCAGCCAGAGCCCCATCCCTACAAGACATATGTCTTTATTTACTCAAACATAAATCAAACCCAACAGGAACTTCTGCGAGCAAATCGGATTCCGTTTGTGTGTTTTTCCTGACACATAAATCTGGCTGGAGCAGAATGGCATGAATAATAGAGGAACCCAACTCCCTCAGTGACTAATCCTTCACCGAGTCTGGACTGATAACTTACCCTGCTGAGCTGGGCCTTGGTGCTCTGGTGAATCCCGGGGTCTCCAGGGGCAGCCTGGATTTGGGTTTGCTGGAGAGTTTCTCCTGAAGGCAGAGTTGGATGTGGGCTCCTGTGTGCTGCTGTGCATCCAGCCTCCATGGATGGTGTTTGCTGCTTGTGTTTGCCTCTCCTGAGGCTCTGAAGGCAAAGCAGCTGTTCAGGTAACAAACAGTGGGACACGATGCAGGGGATCCAACCAGAGCAACCCCAATTAATCACCAAACGAGGCCAAGGAGTGAGTCCTGAGGGGTCAAGTTCCGTGACCTCAACAAAAATGAAGCTGCTTACAGGTGGGTTTGTGCATGAACTTCCCTGTGCTAAAGCAGAGCCAGAACCCAGCTGTCCTCCAGGATGCTGGGAAGCATCCCTGGGGATGTGATGGGACCTGGCTTCAGTGTCCTGGGCTGCCAGTTCCCAGAGGGTCTGTACCACCAGTTCCCACCACTCAGACTCACAGAACACACCCAGAAAGCTGGGAAATCAGAAGGTATGACAAGTCTACTCAGCCTGGAGAAGAGGACACTGAGGGGAGACCTCACTGCAGTTCCAAGTTCCTGAGGAGGGGCAGAGGAGGGGCAGGGACTGAGCTCTGCCAGGGGAGGGTCAGGTTGGATCTCAGGAAAAGGTTCTTCCCCCAGAGGGTGGTTGGCACTGCCCAGGCTCCCCAGGGCAGTGGGCACAGCCCCAAGGCTGCCAGAGCTCCAGGAGGGTTTGGATGATCCTCTGGGATATAGGATGTGACTATTAGGGATGTGCCTGTGCAGGGCTGAGGGTTGGACTGGGTGATCCTGGTGGGTCCCTTCCAACTCAACATATCCTGGGATTCTGTGGCTCTGTGGCTCTCTGGGAGCTGGGCAGGGTCCTCCAGCAGCAGCCACAGCTCAGGGCCCCCTCACCCAGCTGGTGAAGGCCCTGCTGCACCTCCATGGAGTGTTACCAACCAAGGGCTCTCACAGCCAGAGCCATGAGGCATTTCCAGGAGAGAAAAATTCCCTCTTTCTTTGCTGTGCTCTGCTGTCCAAGCTGCTGAGACTGCAAATCCAGCCATCTCAGAACTTGAAGAGACCTTAGGTGAATCCAGTCTCGCTCTCAGGAATGTTATCTTTTCAATTTTGGCCAACTGAGGGTATTTTCATAGAGATTCCTCTTGCTTGCACTCAAATGGGGAAAGATGGAACATGAGAGAGGGTTTTACTCCATTGGCTGACAAAGTTTGCTTTGAATAAAAAAAATGGATCATGCAAAACGTTATTAATGATCAAATCCACAGTTTTCACTAAGCCAGGACATTACTCAAGGTCATATCCCCTGAAATCCTCCTTTGACTGATGGAGTGGTTTCTTCCAGTTTAAATGCAGTCACAATATTATCCCTAATGTAAACTGGCAACATGGATGTTTTTGCAGTTGGTGTTGGTAAAGCATTCCCAGGAGTGGCAGATTACTTTCCACCATGGAAAAACAAATTCCACCCTCTCTGCCATCACCCCCAATTCCACTCACCTTTTCCAAACAGTACATTGGGTAGGAAATCCTGATGATGTTAAAGCTGCTTCTGCTGAAAACCTGGCTACCTTAATTGGTCCTGTTCACTTGATATATGACATTTTCTAAGTCCAGGTTTTCCTGTGCTGAGCATCCATTAATTATGCCTCCAAAGAGGCCTTCCTGGTGCTGTATCAGACCCATTAAAACCCACCTTGCAGGAATGGAAAACGAGCAGATCCACGGGGAGTAACAAACCAAGAGGTTCTCTGGGGTGTGTTAAAGAGTACCTGGGCTCAGGAGGGCAGCCTGGCAGGGGCTGGGAGTGCAGAGCAGCCTTAAAACAGCTCCTTGGAGCTGCAGGTTGGCAGAGCTACCCGGAATGATCACAACCATTAAGTGTGTTGATGCTGAGTGTCTCATAAATACCCTGATATACGGCAGGAGGAGCCCAGGAGTGGCTCCTGCAGAGCAGGACGTGGTGGAGGTCAGGTGGGATTTGATGCCTGGAAAAAGACTGGCTTGGGTAAGGAAAGGAAGGTTGCAGAGACAAGGGAGGGGAGGAGGAAATGAAGGGAGCCTTATTGAAAAGCCACACTGTGGTTTCAATTCTACCACAACTGCAGTTCAAGGCTAAGCTCCTCTCGGCTGCAAAGGCCTGGGAGACAGTGATGAGCTGATGGTTTTTTAATGGCTTAGCACAGGAGCCACCAGGAAGGACAAATGCTGCATTATTGGCTCTGGGCCAAAGATGGAGTTCTTATTTTCAGGGTGTGCATCTAGAAAAATAAGAACTATAACCATGAAGCCTGTGCTGGCAGTTTTAAGGATATAAAAGTGGTTCTTCTTTTAGACAGCTGTCAGTGTGCTCACAGAGTGCCTCACAGCCATGGTTAGGCTGATTTAACAGGAGAAAAGCTCTATCAGATGGAGTTTTACACCCTCACAGAGCCTGTGCACTGGAGCTGAACCAGATCCTGTTTATCCTGTGACATCTCTGCCTTCCGAGGTCTGTGCAGCTCCTTAAATACCCATCCATCCCTTCCCCCCTGGCTGTGCTGGCTGTTTGGGGTGGAATCCATCTTCCTGGCCCTCAGACACTGCAGATTTAGACATCACTCCTGCTGGGCTCCCGTTATCATGAGAGGGGAGAAATGTCTGACCCTGGAGAGGGATCCATCACGTGTTAAAATGGGTGTCTGAGCAGGGAGAGATGGATGGCTCTTGGGAAGGGTTTGTTTCTCTGGATGTGCAAGCAGAGTTATTGCACATGAACTCAGCTTATCCTTATCCCAGGATCCAGCTCCCTGTGCACACCCATCCAGCCCAGTGCCTCTGTTTTTCACGAGGACTGACCATCTCTGTAAAGATGTGTCTGAAAAAGAACTAAAAACCCCCAATAACTCCGAAGGGCTTTTCATATTTCACTGTCCCCTTATCTCTGCTCACTCAGATAAATGAGGTCAGCCAGGGAATGTGGCCCATGTGCTAAAACCATCAGGGGATGATGTCATGGCCCAAAATGAGTCCTCTTCTAGGAGTTTAAAAGGTAATTGAAAGGTTATTTTTTTTAGAAGTTCACTTCATTTTTTTTTTTTCTAATGGGAAGTAAATGAGATTCAGGTCATATTGAGGCAAGCTCAAGGTGAAGTCATAGGGTGAAGAGAGGGAAGATGGAGTCGAAGATTAATTTGATTAGGATTTCTTAAGATAATATTTGATTTTATGAGGGGTTTAAAAGCACCAAGGTCCATTTACTAAGTCTGAGCTCTTCAGGCAGTTTTTTTTCAAGCTCCACAGAAAGGTACAAAGCTTTGTTGGAGTTAGATGGTCACAAATGCAGAAAAATTAATGCCAGTTACAATAAGAATCTGCAAAGTGTTAGCAGAAAAAAAAATGGATTTGATTAAATGCAGAGTTGAAGATTTTCTGATTTCCCTGTGAGTTTCCTAATTTTTGCACTACACAAGCTGCAAACTTTTACCTTGGGTGAACATTCCAAGCTTTTAATTCCATTGCAACAAGTAAGATAAAAAATCCACGGGAAGAAAACATACTTCTGTTTTCCCCCCAAAAAATTATTGAAGGTAGAGATCCACCTACCATTGCTCAACAAAGCAACTTAAAACTTTGTAACTAAGTGAAATAGGAAATAATGTGGTTCGACAAAGCCAAAGCAGGATTTTTCAGGGGGATGGTTACAGATTTGGAGGAGAAAAGCTAAGAGATTAACTGAATCTCCCCAAACCATGGGGTTTTTTTCCCTACAAGGAAAGCTGAACCAACCAAAAAGCTTGAGGGGGATTTAAGTCTAGAGCTCCTGGTTTGATCCTCTCCTTACACCTGTTTGAGAACACCCTACACTGCTGGACATGGTTGGGATCCCCAGCCCAGGGTTTGCCTCCCTGTTTTCTCACAACACAAATGTTTCTGGTGAAAATGCAGGTAAAAGGGCAGATCCATGAGCTTCTCCTGCTTTCTCCTGGGCATTATTTTCCTCCATCTCTTCCAGGAGCTTTCCCTGCCTTGCCACCTTATCAAAGGCTCGGGATTTTTGGGAGTACGGAAGGGGGGAAAACCTGGACTGGATTTAAAAAAAAAAAAATTAAAAAAAAAGTGAAGGGTTGGACTTGATGATCTCAGAGGTCCTTTCCAACCTGGCTGATTCCATGGTTCTATGATTCTATGATTTAAACAGCTTGTTTTGGATGAACTGGCCCCAGCCCAGGTGTGCAGGCAGCTCAGCAGGCAGAGAGTTTGGCACAGGCAGGGAGGGCAGCACTGGATCCAGGACCATTTATGTGTCCACAGCCTATGGACCACTTGGTGCAGTGACCAGGAACAGCAGAGAGCATCACCAAACTCTCTGGGCAACCTGTGCCAGGGCCTTGCCACCCTCACAGGGAAAAATTTCTTCTTAATATCCAATTTAAACCCACTCTGTGTCAGTTTGAAGCCATTGCCCCTTGTCCTGTCACTCCATGTCCTTATAGAATCTCTCCATCTTTCTTTCAGGCTCCCCTCAGGTACTGGAAGGTCACAATTAGGCCATCCCAAAACCTCCTCTTCTCCAGGCTGAAATTATAACAATATTACGGGGTGATCTGCTCAGAAGAGCACAAGGAAGCTTGAATTCCCCATCCACTGCTACTTGCAGGTCTCATCCCTATAAATACTAATGAAATTATTAAGGGGATGTTTCTTTCCTGGATGGGTAAAGAGGGTGAGTGATACAACCTGGGAAAAGTAGAAACTTGAACCTCCATCTCCCAAACCAGGAGCTGCTCTCCCAAAGAACCAACTTGTGTTAATTCTCTCCTACCCAGAGCACTGAGGAGCATCTCACTGTGGGGAGAGCAGCTCTTCTGTCTCAGCAGTGGCCAAGATAAGAAGACCTAGAAATTAATTTACAGCATATTTTTCTTAAATCCACGATGGTCCAAGGAGGCTTGGTCCTAATTTCATTTGGGGTTGGGAAAGGAGTTCAGGAAAACAAATGGATCTCTCCAGATTAAACATGGGTGGAAGTCTGTGTAATGAATTGAATTGGCCCTGGGATGATTTTGCTCATCCCTGCTTTTGTGAAAATATTTGCAGTGGGACTTTTGGGCCAAGTGAGCACTGCCTGTGTTTGTCGAGGACCGCAAGGAATGTTTGGAGTAGAATTTTGGAGCACGTCGTTGAAGAATGTGGATTAGTGGCTGCCTCTGTAATTTAAACTTTGCCATAATTAAATACCAGCAGCAATTAGCAAATAACAACCAGAAACTAACTTATATATATATATAAAAAAATTAACTTTAGAGAAAGACCAGCTATCACAAGGACTTATAGTGTTGGGAAAGGTGAAAATGGTCCTGAGGGTTTTTATCTTCTCTTCTCTGCCTCCAAAGTCCTGGAAAGCTCCATGGCCTCCCAGGATTTCTCCTGCAGCAGCCTGTGGTGGAAAATGGGACTGGGCAGTTCTGACCTTCTGCCTGAGTGACCTGACTCACCCCTTCAGGTGCTCAGGAAGCCCAAAGACTGTTTGCTCAGTATTTGGTGACTGTTGGCACTGAGAGAATCCCTGGAGCATCTGCTGCCCAAGGAACTGGGATGCTGAGGGGCTCTTCTCCACCTGTGGGATTGGCACCCAGGAGGGATGCAGAGAGCACTGGAGGTTTTATTGGGGATGGGCAATGCTGTTCCTGCTGCTTCCATCTGCATAAAGCCAGGCTGTGTTTCTGTGAGCAACAACTGCCTCTTTGAGGACAGAAATGCACAGGCACAGGAAATAAAACCACGGAGAAAAAATTAGGAAGCTGGAATGGAAAAGAAAAGAATAATAGGAATCCATGATTTACAGAAGAGCACAATGAGAGACAGAAATAAAGGAGCCTGGAGTTTTATAAGATTATCTGAATTCATCTGAGGAGCAATACAAGAAGTGAAGCTTTGTAGCTCTGGGGACGATATTCCCTCGACTTTTCATGTCCATTCAAAGGCCTGGTGTGTGGATTTGTCAGGCTTAAAAGCCTGGCAGACTTGGCAATCTGATTCTTTTATCTGCAAGCCAGGTAGGGCACAGGCAACTGCCCAACTTTCCCGTGTTCTTCTGCCAACATTTTCACTTCCCACTCGGGGGGACTCGGTGCAGAGGGTACAGGAGGATCAGCCTTTGTGTTTGCTCTGCTCTGTGGCAGAGACAGACAAAGATGCCAATGGTGTGTGAGGATTACGGGAAAGTCTGACCCTTTGTTTGCTTCCAAATGAGCTGAGGAGATCCAAGAAAGGGCATTAAAGCAGCACAGGCTGAACCTGGCCTGGGAAACAAGAGTCAAGGGAATGTCTGGTCACTGGTTCGGGCTGAGAGGGTGCAGGAGGGTTTTCTGCTGACTCCTCACCCAGAACACCCACCCAGGGCACAGAAACATCTGAAACTAAAAATAAAGTGTCTCCTTGGCCTCATTGGTGGGATACTAGAGCAGCTCTCCACTTTCCATGCTGTGTTCCAAGCTGCTTGGCCAGACCCCCCTCCAAAGAGGCCCCCCCAAGCCTTTACAGCAGTGGGGTGTCAGAAATGGCTGGGGCAGAGAAAACGTCCTGCTTTTAGCTGGATAACATCAGGGAAGGCAAATTGTGCCTCCAGTGAGTGCAGGATATCCCAGCAGGGCACAGCCAGGCAGGATCCAGCCCTGTGGAGTTGCCAGGGCAGGGGATGAGGGGCAGCCCTGGGCTGTGCAGCAGAGCTCAGATGATGCTGGGCCTGAACTTTTAATCCCAACCCTGTGGGAGATGAAGACACATCCCAGCAGGCCTGTGCTGGAGAAAGGGGTTGAAGCTGCATTTCTCCTCTCTCAGGAGAGCATTCCAAGTTCTCTAATTCCCACCCAGACTTAAACATTCGTTCTTGTTGTCTGCAAGCTAAAATTCAATATCTGAAGATATTTTGTCCTACAACTGTTGAAACCCAACCCTGTTTTTTTTCCTATTAGTTTCTGATGAGGCTGATTAAGATGTAGTGAAGTCAGATCTGGGATGCAGGGGAACACATTCCAGCTCTGCTCACAATAAGAGTCTCAGATTTACCCCTGGATCCCCAGTGTTCCCCTGTGATACAGGATACTGCATTCCCACAGAGTTCTGAAATCCCTGCTATGCAGCACAAGTGTGTGGTCAAGAGTATTTTGCATTGTTGGATAACAGATTTCAGGGATGTTTCTCACATCTTCCACGCAGCACAGGGGCTAGTTTTTGAAAGAGGAGCCACACACTCCTTATTTTCAGGGGATACAGCAAAAATCAGCCATCAATCAAAGGCACAAAAATCTAAAATCTACCTTTCCCTCCACTGTGTTGCTGCTTGCCCGTGGACACTAGACCCAAATGAAAGGACTGATCTCTGAGAAAAAGGAACGCCTTCAAACATGAAATATTCACTTCATTTAGGGCCTACAAGGTTTTTGGAACTGCCTGCTGTGCCACAAACCCTTGGCTGCAGCCCTTTCCATCAGCCCATCCAGCTCCCCCTCTCCTCGGGACAGGCTGACTCCAGAGCAGGAGCTCACACCATCCATTTTAATACCTGTCCCATCATCTTGTTTCCATGGACCACCCAGACCTGGGAGCTCAAAGATGGCCATGTTTCCACATTGTTGGGTTTGGGGGTTGTGTTTTGTTATTTTTTTTCTGTGCAAATAAACTGTGACAGTCTCCATTGGGAGCTATTGAATCCAATTAAACCTGTTTTCATATTCCAGTATATTCTGGATGGACTTGTTTTTGCTAATTGGGACTAATTATGTGTCTCTGCCAGACTGGTAGGTTTGATTGTGGGAGGTTCAGGGACTAAATCACTTCTCCCTTTGAGAGTGTGTAAAACCTACTTTACCTGGAATGTACATGGAGCAAAATGACCTGGAAAGAGATAAAATCCTGATGGGGAGGGGGATCAGAAAAAATCAACTCAGCTCCATTCGAGTGCCACGAAGAGGAGCTGCTCTGGCACATCCTTGCTCGGGGGAGGCTGTAAATTCATTTTGAGCAGAACACAATAAGAAAGACAACAATCAGCAGGGCCTGGTGGGCAGGGCAGGGACGCCAGGCCTGATGTTTTGTGAGTGCTGAGCAGAGCCTGTGGGGAGCTGCTCTGCAGGACGTTTGTTATTCAGCTTGGAGGGACCATTAGTGGGAGACTTTTGTTCTGCTTGGGTTTATTACCATGTTGGATGCTCTGCAGCTGAAAAGGGGGGAACGTGTGTAAACAGCCTCATGTGACAGCATCACCCTGTCACTGGGCTCCAGCTGCTCCACAGCACAACCTGATTTTCTGCCTGAGGTTTCCTGGGACTGTTGTTGAATTGGTGACACCAGAGCTCTTGAGACACAGGGACACACCAGCACTTCCCCAAGAGCTGCTTGGACACCAGTCACTGGAGGGGTGGGAAATATCCACACCAGTCACTGGAGGGGTGGGAAATATCCTTGAGGAGCCCTCGGGACAAACATCCCTGGGATGCTCTGCAAAAGGCAGCTCCTGTGGCCTCAGACACCAGGATAAGCACCAACCTCATGGCCTGAATTCTGTCTAAATCTGCTTAAATTTACATCATTGTAATTCCCATGTCTTTGGCCAAATGACAATAAGGGTGGTTAATGTCTGAGCTGTTTAAAAGATGAGCTGCCGTGGCTTTAGAATCCAAAGTTCTTGGTTTTTCTGACCCTGCTGCCATTTAGCCCCTGAAAATGGTCATTTTAAAGGGGTGTGGGAATTAAACACACCCAGGATTTTTAGATCCATAAATGCCCATGAGTCTCACAGGGACATAAATTTCTACATATCTTGGGACTTCGGATATCGCAAAAGCCACAAGGTGGCTTTTGCTTTAGGTGCAAAAAGTTCTGGTTTTATGCTTTTGCCACCAACTGAGGATAGAACAACACTGTAGGGAATGAAAACAAGTTTATGAAACTGGCTGAGCCGGTTCCAGCTGTTTAGGGGTTGCTAATGCTTTTTTCTGTCCCTTGGATATGAAGCTGAGGCTCTTCCCAGGATGGGACTCGTGTTCATCTCACAATTAGTGCCCAGTGCTTCGGGTGTCAGACTTGCAGGAGCAGTTTGAAGTCACTTATGAAAGATTAGGGCCTTTTTAATAATTGGCAGCTTTACCACCCAGGAAACTGTGCCTTCACCTTCATTTGGAGAGGAGGGAGGCAGAATAAAGAAGAAGAAAGACGACCTAGGAGGGGGGAGACCAAGGCAAGGAAAGCAATGAATCCTGCGTATCATATGAGCTCCCAGGGCACTGACTTTCTGTGCCAGCGTCTTATTTGCACGGCTTTTTCCAAAGAGAAAATAAACAGGCAGCTCCACAGCTGCCCATTAGCATTCCAGGGCTGTCGCGGCTCTGGCATCGCCCTCGGCACCGGGAGCCGGGGCTGGTGGCAGCTGAGCCCTGCAGCGCTGGGGCTGCCCGGCTCCCCCAGCCAAGGGGGCGTCTGTTCTGAGCTCCCCTGCTCTCGTGTGCCCGAGAAGGAGGAATTCGGGCTGTTGTTTCCTCGGGACGGCGCTCGGAGCAGCCGGGATGCTCAGCCGGGATGCTCAGCCGGGATGCTCAGCCGGGATGCTCAGCCGGGGTGCTCAGCCGGCTCAGCGCGGAGAAACCCGGCACTGCGGGCTCAGGGCTTTCCAGGCTTTCTATAGCGTGATGTCAGAACAGGATTTAAACGGAACACCAATTGTCTGGCTCGCAGTCAGGCAGGAACATGTGGTACCTTTTTGCTGTTCTACTATTTGTCTGAGTTAAGCTACATCGTTTTTTGTTAGCTGAGAGGGTCTGTGGTTCCTGGGGAAAGCTTGCATTCCACGTTTCAATATTTTATGCTGTTTCTGAGTTTGAAATGGAGTTTTATTTTCCCTTTCCAGTTGCTTTTAAGAAAAGGTTCGTCTTTTGGCGTAAATCTGGATAAAACCATCCTGGTCTTGTCTCCAGCACCTATTGGAGGGAGGAGTGGATATTACATTACCTTGTCCAACTGGCTCATTGCCACGAGCTTTGACTTCCCTGAATTATCCATGAATTCACTGTATCTGAGACAAGAAGGGTCCCAGATAATTTTGCTGCTTTTCAAGTGCTTCCCCAACAGAAATTCCACAGTAACCTCTTGTCCTGTAGCCCCATTCCCTCACCCATTAGCCCATAGTGACACAAATGTTTGGGGAAGTGATGTCTGAAGGTTGTATGGTTATTTGAACATGCAGTTGTTCATGCCAAAAACCATGGGAATTCAGCCAGGGAAGGGAAAAAGCAATACAGCAAGAACTGTCTGGCCAAAGAGAGCCCTCTTGGCTGTTTAATATTGAAACCCCACACTTGCCTGATCTATCAATCGTTGATATGATTGATAGATGCTCATGTACCCAGCTAAACCCTGAAAAGCTGCTCATGGATGTGGAGAGAGTAGAAATGGAACCTGAAAATTGAATTCCACCAGATCTGGGGATAAAAGGGAGATGAACTCCCATTGCTTGTTGCTCTCAGCCTGTTCCTGCTCACCATGGAAGTGCCACCAGGACAATCCATTCCAGCTCACTCACTTACTTTGGACCAAAAGCTGCAAATGCCTTTTATAATCTCCATGTTACACATTACTATTGTCTCTGAACCATAGACCTGACTTAAACCTGTCCCCAAACCTTAGCTAAGACTCATCCCTTTGGTTTACATCCGTTTCCAAAGGAGGGGAGAAGAGCAGCCAGTTCTTTTTGGAAGGGAATTAAGCAGTTGACAGAGCACTCAGAAAGAGCTGACAGCATTAATTTAGGATGGTCAGCAACTTGCAAGACTTCCAGTAGCTCAGTTCAAACAATTCACCAGAATGTCTTGGTGTCTTCAGCTTCTCCATCTGCAATTCATTTCAGGGCTGGAAGATGCAGTCCCTGAAAACTGAAAAGCAGTGAAGGGATGAGAAGGGATCTGGATGGAGGGTGTGTGGCCTTGATATCAGCTGAGTGAAATCAAATCTTCTTAATTTACAAAGCTGCCTGTTCCTGAAGCCTGTGTGGCTCTGCTGAGGGTCTGTCAGAATTCCTCTGCACCCTGTGGTATTTTTTTGGATCTGCACTTCGGATTTGAGTACATGGGGCAGGTTACCAGTGAAATCATAGCAGTGTAATTATAATGTTATTATTAGGCCCACTTTGTCCAGAATAGAAACCCCAGAGAAAGCAACACCACGAGAGCTCTGGCAATATAATTAGGGAGCAGACAGACTTCTTAGTCACACTGTATTTTCTAACATGGGGCTCTTGCAGAGCTGACAGAATCCCCAGGAAAAACAGGATGACTGTGCAGATTTCTGGAGAGGAGCCTGTGGGATCAGCTGCATGGAATAAACTCGGAGTAGCCTTGCAGAAAAGATATCCCAATGCTGATTGAAGATGCAGACTTGGCCTGTAATATTGGACTCAAGTCCATGGCCTTCAATCTGAAAACAACCCTCAGCCTACAACAAGGCAGTTCAGATCTTGATTTCTTGGGGAATTTGACCTGACTCATGCGAAGCGTCGAAATCCAAAATTTAATCAGCAGTTTCTCTCTCCCGGGCTGGATATCAGGCAGGGAATCTCATCAGAACAGGATTCCTCGTGAGATTTCCAATTCCTGATGGCAGAAAAACACCACAAGAAAGGCCCTGCTTTATTCCAGCCAAACCCAGACGTTTCGGAGACGTGCAAAACCAAACAGTGAAACGTGCCCAGGGTTTGGAGACACAGAGGAGTTTTTTTAGGATTCCTGTGGATGTGACCAGATCTCTTTGTGGTGCCTCTGTTTCAGCACGACAACCTGATGATAAATTGCCATTTCTCAGCAGTTCAGGCTGATTTCTCACTCGAAGGAATGGGATTTCTTCGTGCTGAGCAGATCCTGCCTTGCCAAAATCGGTGCTGTGAGAGGGCTCCACACAACTCACCAGTGCTTAGCAATGGAAGAAAGAAACCCCAAATCCAAACAGAAATCAGCTCAACCTGTTATTAGTGGTTAAAAGGGGAGAAGCTGTAATATTGGAGTCTGATGTGGTCCCACTTGCTCCTGAAGAGGGTTAAATTTTTTTTCTAAGAGCGAAGTGTAAAAAGCAACTTGGAGCTTTCTCTTCTCTCTGAGAAATCCTAAAGATCTCGAGTGCCCTCTAGAGCCACGCTGGGATCCTCCCTGCCCTGGACACTGAGCTCAGTTTTTGTGTGCTCGTTCTTCTCCGTGTTTCTCGAGTGAGCTGCAATATACAGCCCTTTAAACGAGCTTTCAGCACTGCATTAATCACAGGCCTTAATAGGCAAATTCAGCTTTTTTCCTGCTAATATATTTGCATGCTCTTTACGTAACAGAGGGCTAAAAAGTACAGTCTGTGCAGCTGGAGAACCACGAGCTCGTTTCACTGCCCAGCCAGCCCTGCAGCGTGCGGTTTGTATCCCGAAAGGAGAAACAGAAGGCACAGTTTTCCTCCCTGTGCACTGACACTTCATCTCTTCTGCCTGGAGCCAACTGCCTCTGATTATGGAGAACTCAGGGAAAAGTCTTGAAAACCCCAAATTGCTTTGCAGCCTCGGACGTTTCCCGTGATTTACACGAAGCGTAATCACGGAATCGTGGGGTGGTTTAGCTTGGAAGGGACCTCAAGGATTAGCCAGTTCCAGCTAGATGGGGGTAAGGGACACGGGAGATGGTTTAGAAAACAAAAATGAAAGCGTCTTGACTGAGCCATGCAGCAGCTTCCATGAGCAAAGATCTGAAAGCAAGATGGATAAAGCTCTTGGATCAGGGAAAATCGGGATACAGGCGTGGTGTGAGCTGGGATTACACACTGCCATGGAGAAAACCTCACCCAGCATTTCACCCACGTCCTCCCCCAGCAAACAAACCACCCCTTCTTAGGAGGCCTGGCTTTGGCCACAGAGCCAGGCTCTGTGTGCTCAGCTTTGCCCTTCCCACCCAGGAGCAGCTCCCACCCGTGTGCTGGGAATGTACCACATCCCTGGAATCCCTGGAACAGGGACAGCACCCCTGGAAGCAGGAGCGCTGGGTCAGGCCCCCAGCACTGCCCTGCCCACACCAGCTCACCCAGAGCCATCCCATCCCAGGGAACACTTGGGCTGAAAGGGGGGTTTCCAATCACATTCCCCATTTTTTAATGGGGGAAACATCGTCCTTCTCCTGCTCTGTTCCTGTCCCCAGTGTCCCCAGAAATATTCCCGGGGAGGAAAAGTTCACTGAGAGGGGCTGAGCCACTGCTTCACCAGAAACTCCGTGACCTGAGGGGCTGCTAAACCCCAAATAATAACAAATGTTTTATTTACAACCAGTAAATCATGCCCATGTGTTTCTGAGAGGATCCTTTCTGAGCAGATGAATTAACATGCCAGAAAAAAAATCTGTGTTAAAGCACATATTTTGTTAGCAAACCCTGATGCTTAATATGGCAAACCCCCCTTTTGTTTCATTTTCTTTCACCCTCTGTTCTCAGTTTTACAATTTCCTGGAAAAACGAGTTATTTATTTATTTGGGGGTGGCAAAAAATAAAAAATTTCAATTTTAAATGTTATTCTCCCTGTGGTGTTTTCATTTCGAAATACATTTTGATTGTGTGTGTGTGTGTGTGGATATGGAATTATCTCCTGAAATGAAAACCTGTGTTTCATTTTGAAATGTCAGACTGAACAACATTTTCAGTCTAGAGATGTGACTTTATTCCTATGATTAAAGATATCAAAATAAGATTCCATGCTTCATTTTAAGCACTTCAATTTTTCATCAAATAACTTGCTTCCCTCATTGCTGACTCTTCTCTCCTCCTCTCCCCTCTACTCATTCTTTCCAAACTGGAAAAGCAGAAAAGGCACAAAAGGGGCAAAAATATGGTAGAAATAATTTTCAACCTTTTTTTCTATTTATTCCTATTCAACACAATATTGAATATTTTTTCCATTTATAAGAAAAAGTGACAAGTGGAAAAAAGGGAATAATTTTATTTTTTTCGTGTTTTCTCCCCTTTTCACTTTCCATTGTCCTGAATGATGAACTTTGTACTGAAAAACTATAAGGGGCAAGGGAGACATTCCTAAAAACAAAAATCAAGGAGCATAAAAAGGACCAATCCCATCCATTTGCAGAAGTACAGCCTGGTCTAAAGTCAAGATGAAATCAAAAATTGAATTAAAAATGAGCAGGAAACTCCAGCAATGGTTACTGGGAGGCACCACGTGCTGCCCCAGCTCTCCCCGAGTCCAAGAAGTCCTCTGGGACCTCTCATTCCAGGGATTTGGTGCAGCTGGGAGGTCCAGGAGTGAGGGAGATGCTGGTGGACACCAACTTCCCCATAAAACAAACCACTGACACCTCCAACCACCCCTGCCTGGATCCAGCCCTGTTTGTCCAAGGCTGGGCAAACTCCTGGAAAAGAAACCCCTGTGCAATGCTGTGGGCTGGGAATATGGACCACAGGGAAGCACCAGCCTCCAGGAGATCTCCAGTTGCCAGCCAGGACATAATCAGTCCCTATTCCCAGGTTTGCACCACACACACACACGAGTTATGATGGAGGACACGAGTGTGGAGTAGCTGGTGACAATAAAACAAGATTAGGCTCCAGCCTTGTCTTCACTCACTGATAGAAAAGGAAAATCTCCCAGGGGACAGGTTGGATCCAGCTGTGAAATGTTTCAGGGGCCTCAGACCCGTCTCATGTACCAAGGAAAGGAGAAGAGGAACAATAAAGGTCTGACAGAGGCAGCTGAGTGTTGGGAGCGGGTGTGTAAGCACTTTATCATTTCTGAAACGATGTGCAGAGTTTATATTTCTGTTATTTCACATGTGCCCTGAAAGCAAACAGGGAATCCAGCACGATTTGGGAAGAGATATTGCTGGGAGGGAAGGAATGTTACACTCCAGATTGGTTTCCTACCCCATAAATTCAGCCCTTCCACGCTTCTGTTCTTTGTTCAGTCCCACACCCACCCTCACAAACCTCTCAGAAAAGTGAAGAGCTGCTCCTGCTGGTGCTTCTTCTTTTCCACCCGGTTCCCATAAAACAAACATGTTTTCTGTTTTGCATAATTGACCTGCTGGGTCAGGAGCTGGTTTTTGGTACCACAGAATCAGCTGACTCCCAGTTCCCTTTGGTGTTTGACACCTGAACTGAGTTCAGCTCCAAGCAAACAGTGACATGTTGTTGTGGATCCATCCCTGGAAGTGTCCAAGGCCAGGTTGGACAGGGCTGGAGCAACCTGGGTTGGTGGAAGGTGTCCCTGCCCATGGCAGGGAGTTGGAATGAGATGAGCTTTAAGGTTCCTTTCAGCCCAAACTATTCTGTAATTCTGGCTTTGTGAGCACTGTTCAAGGTTCCTTTCACCCCCTTCCATCTCCAGATCCATCAGAACTTCTAGGAGACAACATCCCCAAACCCCATCCAAGCCATCCCACTGTGCTGGGGAGAGACAAGTCTCCAAACTCAGCAAGGAATTTGCAGAGCAGATGAGAAGTGGGGAGTTCCAGGGCAGGCCCAGGGACATCATTTTCTGTGGGAAAAACAGGCAGAGGAAAGAAAATGAAGGGAGCAACTGAGAGCTCTGAACTTCCCCAAGATGAATCGGGGAGCGCTTCTGTTTTAATAATCATTAGTCCATCACTGTGCAGATACTGCAAGGACTCCAAAACTCATTTATTTTGTGCCTTTGCCCCAGCCCAGGGTCCTGTCTGTGCCTCTGCCTGGTGCCTTTTGCTGCTCCTCACTCACTTTAACCAACCTTGACATTAAAAGGCCAAAAATTAATCTTCCAAGTAAAAGATGGCCAAGATTACTAAATTATGTGCCTCTTCATTATCTTTAGGTACCTTCTCAGGACAGATGAATTGCCTTAAAGTCGGGGAAGAAAATCCTACAGGGAGAAGGCAAAGAATAATGTGCAAATACTGACTGAAAAACATGAATGTGCACCAAAGGAAAAAGGGAAAAACACACATGCCATTTTTTTCCCCCCACTCATTCTGCTTCCTTTACGTTCACTGGTTCAGAAGATGGAGACATCCATTAATTCTCCATGCAGGAAAGTAAATAGTGATCTCCATCCTCTGGGATTCAGACGTCTGCTCTCAGCTCTCCCTGAGGAATCTTCCTCCACTGCCTAATGGGCTCTGACCATGGCAGAGCCATTTAAGGGATACCATATCATTTTCTAAAGCCTCATTTAGACTCAAACACAAAAAAAACATCGCCCTGTCACACTGAAGAGATTTCAACCCCTCAAACCTCCTTTTGCTTTATTTCTCGTAACTGATTTGAAATGCAGGGATGGATTTGAGAAAGGAGAGGCAAAGGAAGGAAGGAAAGGAAATAGCCCAGGAGCTGACTTTCCAGAGTTGCATTAAATGATGGGTTTTAAAAGTCCATTTTGAAGAAAGTTGTGTAACTTTTTTAGAACAAGTGCCTGCCATAAAAGAGAGAGAAGGGAAAAAGACATTATCTGGTCTGGTAGTTTTCAGGAAGTTGTGGTCCCAATTCCCTGAAAATAAAATTCCTTTATGATCATCACTTTGCTTATTACTTCTGTTAGAGCAGCACCCTGAAAACCCTCACCAGAACTCAGGATCCTGCTGTAAAACCAGATTAGTCGTGCCCAGATCCAGGGATTGACTAAATCTGCCACAGGGTGAGCTCAGGAATCCTCTCCAGAAGAGGCTCAGGAGCTCAGAGCTTGTTTTTAATCTCAGTTTCAGCTGCAAAATGCAAACATGATCATTATTTGTAAACTCACAGACATCAGCAACATTTATTTTGACTCTCTGGGAATGTTTGACCATGACAAGAACAAAACGTTTATTTTGTGAACGTTCTCCCGTTTCCAGCCACACATTGAAACAGGAATGATGGTAAGAACAAGACTGGCCACCAGTGATTTGACAGAAGCAAATAAGAGCCCGTGAACCATTCTGGTTAACATGAAAGGGCATTTCCTGGGGGGAAACCTGCCTGGATGAAACTTTTCAGCCAAATCGAGTCAGATTGGAACCTGCCACTGGGCAGGAGAGGCTGCAGTGGAAGCTCATAAAATAGGAAGAGACCAAAGGGCATCTCGACAGCAGAGCCAGGAGCAGAGTGAGCTCTCCTGCCTCCTTATTCATGGAGTGTATTTAATGTTTAACTGTCCGTGGATTTATTCCCGTGTTCCCTGTCCAGCACACCTCCAGCTGCCAGCCTGGGGAGGGAGATCAGCCCATCTTTCTAGGAAACGACTGATTTCATGGGCCACTCTGGTAATGCCATTAAAGAGGATGTTTTGGAACAATAAGTAATCTGTTCTCTGGGATATTTGCACAGTGGAATTCTTTTTTCCCCTGCCCTGATTTTTTTTTTTTTTTTTTTTTTTTTTTTTAAAAGAAAACTAAATTGCCATAGGTAATCTAAAGATGACCTGGCTAATTTATGGTGGATGAAATGATTGGTGTGGAGCCCATCTCAGAGAGTTTTGTCTTTCCCGGGTCAGAACTTTAACTGGTAAAATTTAGTGCAGCTCTGAAATCAGCAGAGCAAAGATTTGCCCATATAAACTTCAGGACGTTGAAATATTCTATAATATTTCAAATGTTGTTGAAGCCTCCAACTGAAATGAAAGGAGTTAATTTGGGGCCTCTCTGAAATGACAGTTTATCAGATGTTTGGGCTTGTTACAGAGCAGGGTCAGCAATGATTTCCTGGACCAGGAGGGCTTTGTAGGGTCTGCCTGGGGTGGGATATCAGGGTCCTGCTTGGCCCCACATCAGCACTGAGTGACATGGGCTGAGCTGCCCCAACTCCTCTCTACCAGCCCCAAAAAGAGGTGACCAGGATCCCCTGTTATTGCAGTGACCTCTGATGGGAAAATTACAATTTTTAACCCAAATTTCAGGAGCCCTGTGGTCACACCAGCAGGAGTTTCTGAGGGGAGGAACTTGCTTTTTGCCTCTTTTACAATAAATTTAGAGATTTGATTCTGGAGACTCAGAGATTATGTGCCTATTGTTGTGTTTCATTGCCAGGAATTTGTTATTATTTCCAAAGTTTCCACTAAAAAACTTTAAATTTCCTCAGGTTGTAGTCAGAATGTGAAGATGGAGCATTTCAGAGTCTTTTCAAAGGACACACGATGGACTCGATGGCCCTTGTGGGGTGGAACTGGATGAGCTTTACACCCCTTCCAATCCAAACAATTTTGGGGTTCTGTGTTAAAACCACTTGGGGAAAAATGTCTCATGTGATGCCACCTTCCTACAGGATCTAAGAGACCTTAAGTGAGGAGAAACCCCCCTCAGAGTATCTAGAGAAAAAGGGCACAGCGGGAAATTTTTCCAATTACCTGCAGAAGAGATCCCTCATCAGTTTTCCTATGGAAAACTTCAAAAATTCAGGCTTGCATCCCTGGCACAGAGCTGATCCTGGGCTTCAGGCCTTGCTGGAGTGTTGGGCTGGGAGGAGGAGGCACTCCAGCCCTGGCAGGGAAAGGGTCAGTCTGTCAAACCTCAGGCACACGAGGCTTTTTGGGTGCTTGGCCAAAACCCAAATGGAGCTTTCAAACTTTTCAGGCTTTACTTGTTCCTCTGTCAACACTTTTCATTGCTGGGCCATGACTGGCACAGGATTTGGTCTCATCCAAACTGAGATTCACGAGGCAATTTATAGAGGAAATAAACTCTTGTGGTGGGACAGTCTGAGTAGAACAGGTATGTGCAGTGAACATCCCCCCGTGCTGTTTAAAATGTATGTTATGGCTCTGTACATTCTGAATGTCTATTGTAACTCCAGGATCTATTTTTGGGTTCAGTTTAGAGCAGTTGAGGCTCTGTATTAATTCAGACCTTTGCAGGCAAAGGGGTCTTGGTGAAACAGATGCTGGGTCTGTGTGAAATGCCCCAAACCAGCCCTACATTTGTTGCCTTTAGCAAAACAAAACGAAGAAAAAACCCTCTTTGAGCCATAATTTCCACCCAGATTAGATGGGACCTGATACATTCTGGCTCTAAACCTTCCAAGGAGATCAACACTGATGTGGAGAACCCATTATCACCACTGGCTCTTTGTGGAGAACCCAAACTTGCAGCAGCCACCTCTCCCTACCTGAACATAATTTAGCTGAGATTTAAAATCCAAATAGCAATTTATTTCAGCAAAGCCAAACTGAGCAGAAGGAATAGTTTCCTCTCGGATGGCCTGTGTTTATTTTAACTCTTTGGTCCATATGCCCAGTGCTGCTTTCTTGCTCAGGGTATGTGCAAATGCTGATTTTTCTGACACACTGTAATTGCTGCAGACATCAACTGGCTTTATGCACTTCTCCAAAAATATGGGCAACAGTGTTTGCACAGGAAATTCTGGCTGGCAGGGAACGCCCTGGATTTCATCCCTTCCTGCCTGTAACTCAATCTCTTTGAAAAATCAGAAAATCCTTGGTTCTACTTGTCTAAGTTGCATGAAACATTGGGGTTTGGTCTAGACATTGCTGCTGTATCCCATATCCACGCTGGCTCGGTGAGATTTCCAGGAATAGCTTCTGCCTACCTTTCTAGGTGTTCCCAGCTTTCCTCTCAAAGGCAGACACTGCTCAAAGTTGTCTCTGCTGCCTTTTTGAGCAGGGGCAGAGAACCAGCACAGAGTGGCCTCGTGGTGGACAGGGACAATCAGGACACGTGGACTCCAAGTTCTCCTGCAGTTGTGCCCATCACTGACCACCACGTCTGTGAGTTGTGCTGGAGCAGGAGCTGCTCATGGATCTCAGTTTATGGGGCTCTGCTGGACGTTTCTCAGCCCACATTTCAGCACTGACTGAGGGGCAGAGGCCATTTCTCCACCAGTTTTGTGGAGAGCAGGATTTTTTGGCAGGGTAAAAGCAGGACATCCATGTGCAGACACCCCTGTGTCCACTGGCACTTGGTGCTCCCTCCTGAGGCTGTTCAAGCAGAGAACTGAAACACCTTCAGTCTGGAGAGCCAACCCCCCAAAATCTCTTTGTTCTTAGCTATAACAGGGAAAGAGAATTAATAAAGAAACATAACAAGCACGTCCAGTGGGTTGCCCTCACTTTGCAGAGCACACCTCCCACTCCCCACACGCTGCTGGGGGGGTGTTCTTCCCTTTGGGAAAGAAGAGGCAGTTTTCCTGGTGGATGCAAGTCTGCTTTCTCCTTTTGTTTAAGCAGGATTGTGTCCACCCAGACTGCAGCCTGTGCTTTCATGTCATCCTTGGACACGAGCCTGGGTGTTGTTATTTAAGGCCAGAGGCATCACTGCCACCAGCTGAGCCCTGGTGTCTGTGGAGGAGGAAGAACTGAAGGCAAGATAAAAAGGAAAACACCCCTTTTCCCAGGCAAAACCTAAATATCAAACCTAATATCAAACCTAAATATCAAACCCAGCATCCCAGGAGCGCTTCCAAAACATCCTTTGTGATCCTGACCTGGCCTGGGGACAAGAATATCACTTACCCAGACTCTACCAGAGCTGCACAGGACTTTTGTGAGAGCCTGTCCTGCCAGTCACTGCCGCTGGAAACTCGTTTGCACGCTGAACATGAGGATTATGGAGAGATTTTTGTTTGTTTGCTTTGGGTTTTTTGGTGTGTGGAATGCTGGAGACCAAGTTTCCATTTGCATGTGTGTGTCTGTAGGGTACACTCCTAACAGAGCCTTTAATTACTTGGAGAGGATGGACCAAGAGTGGGTTATATTTGTCTGGAAAATAACACTTATGTATCCAGCAAATGGACTTCATCATCTTGGAGGTCTTTTCCGACCTTAATGAAATAAAACTTCAAAAAAAAAAAGGTCTAATGCATGAACCTTAATGACTTCTCTGGCTCTCACCTAATGGCTGGTGACCACCCATGTGGGAATTCTTCAACTCAATATACTTTAACTAAAAAGAAAGATGACTTGTTTACATCACACATTTTTATTTTTTATTGGAAATGGGTCAGCTCTGACAAAATCTCAATTTTTTGAACAGTTTCTGCTCTGTAGCCAGGAAATTACCAGAGGAGCTTGGGTAGGTCTTGATTTCTTGCTAGATATTGGACTATCAGTCTCAAGTTCCTCTCAGAGAATCACAGGACCATTTAGGTTGGAAAAGACCTTCAAGATCATTGAGTCCAACCTTTAACTGATCTCCACCTTGTCACCCAGACCAGAGCACTGAGTGCCAGAAAGATGCAACTTCAGAAGATGAGGGAGTGATGAAATGATGTCTCTGTCAACCCAATGTCTTGTCATACAGAAAAGATCCTTAAAATTCAGCCTTAAGTCTTTAGATTATAAATTGAGAAAATTTATAAATATATAGATTATATAAGGAGAAAGTTTAAAGCTAGAGGAGCTTCAATCTGGATGTTTTCATGACAACATGGCCCAGGTCAAATCAGCATTTAGGCAGTAAACAAAGGTAAAATCAGGTGAATAAATTGTGTCAGTGTCAGAAGGGGCACACCTTTGAGAAGAGAACATTGCATGGTAAATAGCTCATGAGATTTAAAAAAAAAAAAAACAAAAAAAACAAAAAAAAAGGTGTTTAACTTGATCTAATTCAGTGTAAAAGCAGCAGTTGATGACAACCCTCCAGTCAGGGCACATTGCAGATGGTGTTTTTCATGGCTGCAATCTCGTGTCAGAGCTTTTGCAGAAGTGGAATTAAAAAATCTTCCCTTCTTTGTGGTGAGGACAGACAGATGCTTTCCTGCTGTAATTCCTGAGTGGCCAGAACGTGTTGGTTGACATTTCAACTTGATGTTTTAATTGGCTGATTTGAATAAAACTCAGACAGGTTGTGCTGCTCACTTTTATTTCGTGTCTCCCAGCCCAGCAGCCAACAAAAAGAAGACAGCGGGACAAGGAGGGGCACTGACTTTTCACCTCTCTGATTCTCTCCCTGTTTTGTTTAGCTCTTAATGTATTTAAATTCATGCCTTGTTAAATTAGCCCTGTGTCCTGGAGGGGCTGAAGGCAGACAGAGCAGTGCAAAAAGAGGGTGCCCAGCATTCCTCCCAGTTGTCCAGGAAAATGTTTTCTTTCAAGATTTTATGTTATTTTTTTTTTTAATGGATCTGTTTCTTTCTCATGTGCAGCTCTAACAATGAAAACATAATGTGCCAGCAGTACATCCCAGGGGTGTCCTGCATCCCTGGACCAGAGGAGGAGGTTCCTTATTTTTTTCCAGGCCCTTGCTGGGGTGGATCACTCCTCCCCATTCCCACCACCCCAAGGAGAAGGGGGAAAGCTTCTCTGGAAACTGTGCACGTTCCTGTGCCTGCAGAAGTGGCACTTCCTAAAGGCTCATGGGCTGCTCAAAGATCACTTTAACCACCAGGAAAGGGAAGCTCTCAGGGAAGGAGTGTTGTGACCTCTCCAACCTGGATGTCTGTGGGAATTAGTTGGGGTTTGGGCAATTATCTTCCCTTGTCAGAAGGATGAAGGGTCACGAGGGCTGGATGGAGTGAGAAGGGAAGAGGAAGAGAAGGAAAGCAAATGGTCAGTACATAGGCTGATCTACTTGGTGTTTGTCCTCTGAGACTTGTTCAGGATGTGTCTAAACACTGCTGTTCTCCTCTGGATACTAAAAAAATTGGAGATGCTGCAAGCCCCTCACTCGTTATTCTGGTGAATAACTTATGACAAAACCACAGCAGCACCAGTGACTCTCCACCCTCCCTTACTCTTTTCCTAAGTAAAGATACATGCCTGTCCTAATTGTGTTTGCATTTTTCTCTCTCTGCAGGTAGATGTGGTGATAAAATGAGGAGCAGTTTGTGCCTTTGCTCACTCGGGTGAGCAGAGAAACCTGAAGATCTCTGTTGGCAAAACTACCGTGACTTCCAAGCGTTCCCGGTGGTTGGAGCCGTGTGTGTGCCTGGATGAGCCGCAGCCTGGTGGGATTCAGACTCTGAGGGAAGGCCAGGGAGAACATGAGGGTGCAGGAGGTACCTCAGAGCCCATGGATGAAGCAGAGGCTGAGTGGGAAGCGAGCTGGCTCGGCCCAGGTTAGCGCTGGAGGTGCAAACCCGCAGCACAACCCGCCACAGCCCATTAGCAGGGCCGGGCATCCATCTCTGTCAGGGGGAAGGTCAGGGCTCAGTGAGCATGGAATCGGAATTTCCTCCACCCTGGAGATCCAGGCGCTCTCGGGTGGGATGGAGGTCACTGCCAGGGCAGCACAGAGAACCCCCAGCACTGGTTTGTGCCTCCCAAAAAGAGATTTCGGCTTCACCTTCCCCACTGTGCGGCCACAGAGCCCCCAGGACTTTGTTCCTTCCCTACAGACCCTCCCAGAGCTGCCCCACTGCCCCTCTCCCAGTCCTTTGTGTTCCATTTGCACTCCAAAGAGTGTTTAGTCTGAAAATCCACTGCAGATTCCAGAAATAATCCAGCAATAATCATCTGCTCCCAGTGCAGTCAGGAATGCCCTGATTAGAGAGAGAATAATTTTTATATGGCTTTGCTGAAAACTATGAATCACAGGAAAACTTCGAGGAGAATCAATATCTGTGGAGCAGGTCCTGCTCTGCTCTCATTTGTCATATTCCCATCACAACTATTTCTTTGATGATTATTCAACCTAAACTCAGAAATTGGGCTGTAACCATGTGAGAATGAGAAAAAATTGACGTGATAGTCAGATATTTCCTACGGAACAGAGGCAAGTCCGTACGAAATGAGTCCTTCCTTCCCATCCATCAACTGTCCAAGGAAATTATTTCAGAGTTCTAAGACTGAGCCTCTGGAATAGTACAAGAAACTTCCTGTTTGAAATTCTAAGCTAAGCAGCAGCTGAAACCAAAACGTCTCCTTCCAAAGCAGCAGTGGGGATGAATGACTTGTGAGAAAAGTACATTGGATATTGCTCCATATCTTCACCTGGGAATTCTCAAAGGCAAACTGGCAAATCCTGGGCTGCCACAAGGCTTGGAGCTGAATCCCTGCCTGAGGTCACTGCTGATGTCCCTGCTGGGATGAGCCCATGCTTTGGTGGTGTCCCAGTGAGTTGTTTCCTTCCAGGATGTTTTGGGAGGAATCCAACCTCAGTCAAAGGCTGAAAATAAGCAGTTCCTCCTCACCTTGGATCTCCCTGCTAAACTGAGTCCTTCTAGCTCTTCCCAGGATCCATCCCTGGCTGTCCCTGGAGCTGTTGGTGCCCAGAGGGACGAGCCTTGCTGCTCTCATACACCAGGCTTGGCTCTTCTCCAGGCAAATCTCCACCTGCTTTTATTGAGAACTGCCCAAACTCCAACGAAAATAACATTTTTTCACTTTATCTTTGGTTCAAATGATGCTGAGCAAGCAAAGGAACATGAACAAAAGCAGTGAAATTAAAAGGCTCTGCGTGTAAACTTCTTGATAAATTTTATTTTTGGCTGGATCTCATCTAGCAAACCCTCCTTTGCTTCCATTCAATTCAGATTTCACCCAAACACACACAAATCCCATGGACTTTGGTGAGAAGAGTTACATGGCCAGAGTTTCAGCATCTGTGCTGATGCTTAGCAAGAAAGAGAGACCTATTTTCTTCACGTAGCAGAAAGGAAATTGTGCTTTACTGTATTGTTTACCCTTCCCAGTACTTTAATTTTCCCTTTGTTTAATATTTCAGCAGAAGCCATTTATCTTCCCTGATGATCAAATAAACTGGGTGGTAAAATAACGGATACGCAATTCATTGGGAGGGGGGAAAAATGGTATTAAAAGGCAGAGCAAAGGGATATAGTTTGGAAATACAGTAATGTGTGATTTGCTACCTCACACTTGCCTCAGTGCCCCGGGGAAAAAGGGGGATTTTTTCATCCCAAGCAAAGATCTGGGTTATTCTTTACCAGCTCTGAAAGCTGATACTTGAAAGAGCCATATCCTACTCCGAGCAAGATCCTTATCCTCGGGTGGATAACGGGTTATCAGGGTTTTGGAAGCAGGAGGAGCTAATTAGGGGAGACTGGGGGAGGCTCAGATGGAGGGAGGCTCGAGCAGCAAGAGGTAAATGATGCTGCCTGAAAAAGAGAGATTTTTCCTTCATTTCCCAAGACCAGGCTCCTTCCAGAGGTGCCCAGTGACAGGATGAGGAGCAATGGCCATGAATGAAACCACAGGAGGTTCCACCTCAACATGGGGAGGAAACTTCTTCCCACTGCAGTGGCAGAGCTCTGGAACAGCTGCCCAGGGAGGGTGGGGAGTCTCTGCTTTATCTTTTATTCTTAAACATTTCAGATAGCAATAGTGGCTTCTTACCCACACTCTGCTCCCAAAAATAATCAAGTATTTCGAGGTCTTCTTTTAGGGTACATTTTTTCCTCATAAAAAAGAATAAATGTCAATATCTGAACCACATTTAGGTATTTTATTTGATCTTGGGCCTGCCAACCAAAACAATTGTTTGTGTCTTTATAGGAAGGCACTTCAGTCTCTGGAGACCCACCTGGACACCTCCCTGTGTCACCTGCTCTGGGTGAGCCTGCCCTGGGTGATCTCCAGAGGTCCCTCCCAACCCTGTTTGGTGATTCTGGGATGTTTTTCCATGGGCTCCAGAGAAATTTTCACTGCAGCAGACCCGACTGAACCTGACTCCCACCACGGCTCTGCATCTCATGAACTTCTCTGCCAGTTTAAAGCACGAGTAGGTCTGACACAGCTTGAAAAACTACTTGAAAATGGGAAATTTTAGACTATTGCTCCCATTGAACCTTTTTTATTTTTTTTTTTTTGCAGGCAGAAGGCCAGGATTCACTCCTGTCTCCATCAATATTCATGGGCTGCAAATATTTATCAGCTTTTTTTCTGTGAGAGTTCCTTAAACAGAAGGTTGTGACGTTCCCTCTGAACTGACAGCACTGGTTTGTATCAAGGTGTTCATCATCAGTCCTTTCATCACTTTTTCCTGAGTTTCCAGAGGAAAATGGGAATTTAATACCCATGTAAGTGGCACCTCTTTGATTACAAACACGCATAAAAAGCATCACTTGCCCTTTCAAATCTGTTCCTTATTTGAATTTTTTTATGGGGAGCCTTTGCCTGGCAGACACACAGACTTTACAGAACACAATCACCAGGAAAACAGATAAATTATAGAGATTAGAGCCGTTATTTCATACCTATCTTTTTGCAAGCAAATTGCTAAATTAAAATTCATTAAGAAATCTGCTGTGGGTATCAAAGCTCTTTTAAAAAATACCTTCTCTTTTCCTCTGATCTGAATTTTTCAGTTTGAGGAAGGATTAACCAAATTAAGACCAGGAAAGTGTAACAACATGACATGCCTTTGAGGACCAGCCTTAATTTTTCCAGCATATCTCATCTAACCACATGAATATTTTTTCCTGTGAAGTAGCATTTAAATATTTATTTTAAAATGCTGAAGTGCCTTCCTATAAAGACACAAATAATTGTTTTGGTTGGCAGGCCCAAGATCAAATGAAATACCTAAATGTGGTTCAGATATTGACATTTATTCTTTTTTATGAGGAAAAAATGTACCCTAAAAGAAGACCTCAAAATACTTGATTATTTTTGGGAGCAGAGTGTGGGTAAGAAGCCACTATTGCTATCTGAAATTTTTAAGAATAAAAGATAAAGCAGACCATTATTCATAAAAATACACCTTTATGTGCTGGATAAAGTATTTTTAACTTTTTTTTTTAAATACTGTAGACAAAGACTGGTGATGTTTCTGATGAGTAGTGAAACATGAAGTTCTGCTTTTATCAGGGCTAAAATGACAGTGGTTGAAGCTCCGGTTTTTCATTAAATCACTTTTGTATTTTCAATTTAGAAACCCTGGTTTTCTGTGTGAAGTCTCTGGAGTCTAATAATGAAATTGAGCTCCCAGCATCATCTTGCTGTAGGTTGTGTGGTCAAGCTCTGCTCTGAAATAAGTGATGCATGTCCAGGATCACTGTGCCATGGTCCTTCATTAAGATGTTTTCATTCAAAGGTCTATTTTAAAAAAAAGAAAAAAAGGCAAAATAAAAAGTCACAAGCACATTAAAGTCCACAATTTGATAATGTGGAAGGCACAAACGTGATTCCCAGAATTTTTGCTGCAGAGAAGGGGTGTCCAGGCACTGGGAACACATCCTGACTGTGATTGATGACGGAGAAGTTGTTGACTTGGGCTGGTTCTGCTCAGAGGGGAGGTGGCAAATTGAGGAATTTATCATAAAAACCTTTAAAACAAGACATTAAAACAGACATCGAGTTAAAATATACAACAACAACAAAAAAAAATAAAATAAAATAATAATAAAAAAAGGTTAATTTGTTTTCCTCTGCTGGTTACATTCCAAAAGGTGAAGTTTGTTTTTCCCTCTTGAACCAGTCCAGGGAGGAGATACGCCCCATATGCCACCAGTTGCTCTCACGTGCAGAGCAGCACAAGATGTTTGCCAGAGGTCTGAACTCTGGTGAGCTCGGCCTTTCCCTCCCAATTTCCATTTCCAGCTGTTTATTTGACTGTGAGTCCCAGGCTGCTGAAAACGTGCTGGGTTCACAGGCCTTGAACACCCCAGGCTGTTGCTGCAGCAGCAGCAGGTAAAGCAGCTGCCCCCGGGCACCCCAACCCCAGTGGGGAATTTTGGGGCCAGGGGGTGAGTGGTTTCTTTTTTTTAACACAGCTCAGGGGCTGCCTGGTGGAGGGATTCACCCACATAGGGACAGAAGAACAGATGCCTACAGGAGAAAGACAGAAGATATTTCCATTTTTGGAGATGGGTGGTGTGTCCCAAGGCCAGAGGGAACGTGGGGTTTGTGTCCTTGAGCCTGGGACACTTTGGGCCAAATAATTTAAGCCCTGGGCTTCCACAGGGAAGGGATTTGTGGGGGAACACTGAACCCACAAAGGGGACCATGCACCCTGTAAATCATGGAATGATTGGGGTTGGGAGGGACCTTAAAGCTCATCCCTGCTGTGGGCAGGAACACCTTCCATTGGCCCGGGTTGCTGTAAACCCTGTGTGCACCATCCTTGAACACTCCCAGCTCAAAACCACACAGGTTTGAACCTCTCAGGATCCTCCACCTCTCCACGAGCTCAGGAGCTGCAGGGATTTGGGGCTGCCCTGCCACTGGTGGGATGTGCTCAGCACTGCCCCAAAAAGGACCCAAATCTAATCAGGACAACAGAGCAAAGCCAAGCCCAGGCTGGTGCAGCAGGGCTGGCTCTGTCACTCCCTATTAGCTGATATGTACAATTGCTCAACCACCCCTTTATTGCTTTGTGTTTTCTAATAATTCCCAGTCTTAATTCCACCAATAGACATAAAACTTCCTACCCTGCCAGTCACAGAGACAATTATATAAGAACCTTTTTTTTGTTTTGTTCTCCCCCTCTCTTTATTTCAGTTTAGAGAAACAAAGGGGCCCATTCATTCAATTTGCAGCTGAGTCTCTCAGGTTATGTAAATTGTTAAATCATCCATGCTCTTTCTTTTTAGCCATATTGCAAGCAGGGAATTTCCATACCCAGTTTAAAACCTCACAATTGATCTGTCCCGACAAACACGGAGAGCAAGAGAGATCAAGAGTTTCATCTTTTTTTTGCTTCCTTTCTCCCAGTTAACCAATATGTTATACTCCCATGGAGAATAATAAAAAGAAATCAGAAGTCTTTCATGAAAACCTAAGTGGAATAAAACCTTGTGATATAATTAGGAGATGCCTGTGGACTTCATTTGAGCTTTCTCCGTTTTCATCGAGGCATAATTTAGTGCAGAAGCACAGCCAAGCTTCCATTTACACACTGATTATTTCTTTTTTAATTCTTACTATTTTTACATTACAGTTTAAATTAACCAGAAGCTTCTTGGGAAAGCTGCTTCTACTCAATTATTGATGCTTCCATTGATTTCGGACTGTTGTAGGATTTTCCTGGGGTGGGAAATGAGAGCAATATTAGAGTTACTTTTGATCCTTAATGATGCACATTAAAAGGAGCATTTGGGTTTACTTTGTGCTCATCTCAGTTTCCTGCACCTTTCTGTGGTTCAGTTTTAAAAAGGAAAAGGATGTGACAAAACCTGACCTAGGCTTGACCACTTGGGGAGTCTCATAGTTAGTTTTTGTCCAGCAAGGGTAACTTTTTGCAAAGGAGGGGTGAGTTCTGTCCTTGCAGCAAATCAAGGCTGGTCCTGGGCATGGCTGTCCCTCCTGAAGGGACATTCCTTGTTTTCCATGGCTTGGCCAAGCAGCCAAGTGCTCTGCTCAGAGATCTCTCTTCAGGAAAGTGTGATTGGTTAATAAAGAACATTTTACAGAACACATCACTTCCACACTTCACTTCTACAGGGGTTACCTGGAGATTTCTTCTGGTTAAGAAAAGTGTCTCCACACACACCTGCACTGGCCTTAAGCTGAAGGAGGGGGAGTTTTAAATTAGATATTGGGAAGAAATTCTCCCCTGTGAGGGTGGGGAGGCCCTGGCACAGGTTGCCCAGAGAAACTGTGGCTGCCCCTGGATCCCTGGAAGTGTCCAAGGCCAGGTTGGACAGGGCTTGGAGCAACCTGGGCTGGTGGAAGGTGTCCCTGCCCTTGGCAGGGGGTGGGACTGGATGAGCTTTGAGGTCCTTTCTAAACCATTCCACGATTCTAAAACAAACCAATAGACCAACACACAGAGCTGGATAAAATCTGTTGGTGGGTTCATGAACACCTACACTAAAAACCAGACCAGAAACTCCCCCTCAGTGCCCAGCTGAGCTTTCCCTTCAGCAGGACAGGAGCACGAAGCCTGAACGTGTTCAAATGGGGCCCTGGCCCCGTGTGCTCTGGGTGGGCTCTCGGGGTCTGGTATCCATTAGAGCCCAACATTCTGCCCAACCAAGAGATTAATTCTCCTGCAGGAACCTGAGCAGAACCAAGAGCAGCAGAAAGTTAATCAAGCACTGATCCTCCCAATCCACTTAATCACAGCCAGCTGCTACTTAGAGCCTCAGAAGAGCAACATCCCCAGGGCAGCCCTTTTGGAGGGGGGGAGAAGCAGTTCAGACAGAGCACCCTGCATGGCAGAAGGGCATTAAAAAGTTAATAAAATAAAAGTTAATTCCCCCAATCAAGGAGGTAGGGAATAGTTCTGGGAAGTTCTAAAGCTTCCAATATTAATTTCTTCCCGCCTTCCCAGCTGCTTATCCCTGGAAGGCATTTGATTTGTACTAAAATATTTGCTCATAACCCAAGTTTACTCCTGGAGTGTACACAGGCTGTGCAAGGCCTGAGACTTGGCTGTGGGTTTTTTCCCTCTTTCGTTCCAAGTGTCTCTAAAAATCTTAAAAACACTGACCAGGCCAGGGCAGTTTATATTGGCTGGGTGATCTTGTCCTCATTTTCGTTTGAGGTCCGTATGGTCTCCTGGCCATGTCATCCTCTTCGTATAAAATTGTGCCTGATTTAACAAATGTGTTATTCCCCATTTGAACTTTATTGGACTGGAACATTTTGAGGGGTTCTGACAGGATTTTAGGTGTTTAAGCTTCCATATAGGAAATCCCTAAGTACATCACAGAGGCCTCTTTGCAAAACACTTGAACACTTCATGTGATGTAGGAAAATGCTTTTCTTCCTGGATTCTGGTTGGGGAATCTGAGATATTGATGGATTAAATGACCTGATAAAGTTGCCTGGGGTGGCTCTGGCAGAGCTGAGATTTAAATCCAGCCTGTTATTGTATGAACCAGTTTTACCATCTCTGAGTACTGGGCTGAATGGAGGAGGTGCAGTCAGTGGTTACCAGGTTTAGCTGTGGAGTGAGAGGGCATTGAAGCTTGTGGGAAGACACAATTAACAGGAAAACTGCATTAAGGGATCAGCTTGGTCACCCAGGAATTTAGGAATGCACTGAACCCCGTGTTTAGAAACAGTAAAACTGATTATTATGAGACCAAACCAGGTGATGGCTCCTGGCAGTGGGTTAAGCTGGTGTGTGTGCAGCAGGGCCACCAGCACTGGTGAGATTCCCAGCAGGAATGGTCCCAGCAGGGCTGAGAGCAAAGGAGAGCAAGAGCAGAGTTCCTGGGCTGTGCTGCCTTCAGGCTGCCCCTGAGGAGGAAGGTCCTGGTTCCGCGTGGCAAAGCCCGGAGCAAACTCCTCCCGTTGCTCCAATATTATGGAACAAAACTCCTCTTAGTTCATCACTTTCACTCGAGGCTGCTCTGAGCAAGTTGTTTTTTGAAGGAAGGAAAGTTGTCATCCCTTTAGTTTCGCTGCACTCCCTCTTTTCCATGAATCTGCAAACAGGATTAAGATGCAAAGCCTCGGTCAGCACTTTCCCTGGTTATACCTTTGCCATGGCAAACACATTCCATGAGACTTCCCCCCCAATATTTAGTTTTCTCAACAGTTTTCCACCAGAGAAATATTCCTGCTTATTAAAAAAGCAGCATGTTGGACACACCGCAGGCTTTCGCTTTTTTCTTAGAACAGAAAATACCAACATTTTAAGCAAATATTTATGTTTATACACTCACAGCCTCACACACCTGCGTGCTTATGCCTCCTCAAGGTACCATGATATGAAAAAACACCCTGGATATCATCAGAATGCTGTTAAAAATCCATAGTTCTTTTGAAGGTGCCTTATAAAAATCAGCTGGGCTCTGTTTTGTGTTCTATTTTGAAGACATTTGCATCGCTTCAGAATTTTTTGGTAAGCCAGCAGCAAACATTCCCTCTCTTCTGTTGGTGAAACAGCTAAACCAGAGCAGCCTTTTGAGGGGGGTTCTACTAATTCCTGCAATTTACCTTAGTATAACTTGGCTTTTTTTGAAAATTAACGTGGGTGGAATTTTCCACGTGGTTGCGAGAAAAATCCAATTGAAGTGGGGGCTTTCGATTTATTTCTATTTACTGCTCTGCGTTTACCAGTTGCTGTCTAAACAGCTATTTCCCAATTGATTAGCAGGGCAGTTCCACTCCTGCCTGGCCCAGCTGCTGGCTCTGCAGTGCAGATGTTTTGAGCTGAGTTCTCCCACGAGGGGCTCGTTTGCAGTGGCCGGAGCTCGCTGAGTGACAGCGCCGCTGAAAAGCCGGGCTGGGCTTCTGGGGAGAAGTCCTGTCATCAGTCACCCATCACCAGGATGCCCCCAGCCATTAAGGGCCAAATGGAAGAGAACAGTTTCAAGGAGCTGACTGTACTTTTCATACATCATTAATGAGATGATTTAGGCTGGGGAACATTAAGGAGATCGAGTGATGCTCAGGAGAGACCTCGAACATTAACGGATGCAGCTTAATTCAGAACTCCCTTTTCTAAGGCCATTTAAAAAGTGATTTATTATCACCACACACCTGAAGATGTCTGCAAGGCTTTGCCTTCCTGCAGCCAGAGGCAGAAAAGACATTAAACACACGCTCAAATAAACTCATTAAGCCCGTGCTGCATAACTCGATGGGCTGGGGAGTCGTTAAGGAATCACCCTGGTTTTTTTAAACCCAGTTTTATTTTCTACAGCAACACTCACCCCAGCCTTTGTGTTACCCATCTCCACTTCCCATCTGCTTGTGTATATCCCTGCATTTAGTAAACAACTCCAACCCAAAGTGATCATCATGAGATCGAGGTTTGCAGATTCCTTTAAAAATAATCTTTGCTAAAATTAGTATTAGCAAAGTTTAATACTATTAGTATTAAAGAGAAGCTGTGATTGCCTCATCCCTGGAGTGTCCAAGGCCAGGTTGGACGGGGCTTGGAGCAACCTGGGCTGGTGGAAGGTGTCCCTGCCCATGGCAGGGGGTGGAAGGAGATGAGCTTTGAGGTCCCTCCTGTTCTGTGACACTAAAATAATAGTGATTGTTAGACTGAGGTTACCCCAGAGCACAAACCTGGAGGATTTTGGAGGCCAGAGTCAATTATCCGTGGTGTACAACCAGCTGTAGGTGGGATCTGGTGAGAAGTGACAGTCAGAGAACTCTACTTACAGCAGGGAATTTTGGCAGCAGGTTTTCACTCCACCATGGGGGAGAAGCAGAAGAAATTTGCCCTTCCCACTGGACACAGGTGCCAAGGCCCTGCTCCTGTGCGTGCCTGGAGCTCAGTGAAAGAGGAGGAAACATGGATTGGGCTCCTGGAATTCCCAGCACAGAGCCCTGAGCACTCAGGAGGGAGGGCAGCCCCGTTCCTCCAGGGGTGACAGAGCTCCGTGGGATCAGATGGAAAAGTTTAACACCACCCCTGCAAGGTTTTGGTGCGTGAAGGATGGAAAAAAACCCCTGAAGAACATCCTCGAAATGTAAAACATCTTGGTCTTTTAATAATCCCGTGCGGTGTGTTTTCACTTTAGCAATAATTGTATTTTCTTTTTGCGTATTTTATTTAACAACATTTCAGGGCCCAGCTAATCTTTTCCAGCTGCTGAGGGAGCCAACAATGTGCTGAGCACAGAAACAACTGCCTTTATCAGGCCAGGGTGGTTTGCAGCAGCAATCCTACACCCCGGAGAATTCCCTGGAGGAATTGCAGTCACACCTACCATGGGCACCTCTGTCTGTGCTGCCACTGGCATTGCAGGTGTCAGGAGGGTTCAGAAGGAATTTATTGCTGAATTGTCTCAGTGTATGTAACAGTAATTGCAGGGAGATAAATCAAAGTCCTATGAGAAAAAAAAATAATTGAGTTTTTCTCAAGCTGGTGCGAAGGCTGCTGGTGCTGCATTTATGTTTTGTGTTACCGTTTTCAACTCAAACAAAGCATCCTAAGTGGATTAGGAGGTGTGACAGTTCACATTTAACAGTCCTGCTGCAGCATCTTCATCAGCCCAGCCAGGGTGTGATGCTGAACAGGGCAAGGAATATGGCAGTGGGAAAAATCTTCTGCATTGTCACACGTCGGGATTCACCTGGGAGTGAAACTCTGGGGGAAGATCCCTTTGCCATGTGAAGGGAAAGGTGTCCAAGAGTTCAGTGTCTCTGACATTGGGAAGAGCCAGCCAGGTGTAGCAGAGGCTGGGTGTGTGGTGGGATAGGGTGGATGTGTCATGGGACAGGCTGGATTCAGGGACAGGCTGGATTCAGGAACAGGCTGGATGTAGGGACAGGCTGGATTCAGGGACAGGCTGGATGTAGGGACAGGCTGGATGTGTGTGGAACAGGCTAGATGTGTTGTGGCACAGCTGGATGTGTGGTGGGACAGATTGGATGTAGGGACAGGCTGGATGTGTGTGGCACAGCTGGATGTGTGTAGCACAGCTGGATTTGTGTAGCACAGCTGGATGCTCCAGGCAGATGTTTCCCCCAGGGGAGGACCAGAGACTGACCCCCCCCCAGTCACCCACCCACTGCCAACCCGAGGGTGCTGTGACTGTCAGTGCCACAGAGCAGCTTCAAACCACCCTTCAGTCATCTCCAAAGCTGCTTTATTCCCCGGCTGGCACAGCCCAGCCCAGGTGTGGTGAGGCAGATCTGGCTGCCACAACTGTTCCTCCACATTCCCCTCCCCAGGAAAGGTGAAAATCCCGGAGGAAATGCAGCACTCTCTGGAAAGGATCATCCCCTGTGTTTACTGAGCAGTGACAACAGGCTTAGCACAAATATGTGCAGATAAAATCTTGGGGGGTGAGAGCCAGACAAACAGGAAAGATGTGGTTGCCCCTTGCCCCGAGGTTTGGCCCAGCTGCTGCTCTGGGTGGGTGATGGTTGGAGGAGGCTCAAGCTGACAATGCTGCAAAAATGAACCCGGACTAGTGAACAGCTCAGGAGAATGTGGGGATGGGAAAGGAGCAGGGAATTCAACTATTTCCAGGAGAAAAGAGGTAATTCTTAGAGTAACAGCTTGATTGTAAGCCATCCAACTGCTGGAATACGGGGAGCAGGGAGGATTATGGCTGCAAGTCCAGGGAGGGGGGGTGTGGGAGATGCAATTGTTTGGTATTATCCAATTTATTATGTCACTTGGCAGTTTATTGCTGGAATATCTCATCTCCAAGCAGAGCACATCAATGCTGCTCTTTTCCCTCCCTTGCCCTGTCCCAAGCATCGTGTTTGATTTCCTGTTCTTTATCATTTCTGCAGAACTGCAGAAATCCCACACTTCCCATCAGAAGCAGCTTGAATAAAAAAATCCACAGAGCACAAAGAAAACAACCACACTTGGAGGCCACATCTCCAGCCAGGGGCGAGTTCCTGCCCTGGGCTCACCCCCACCGTGCTCGGCACATTTGTTTGAGGTGAGGACACGCTGTGTGGGGTGCAGGCTTTGTTTCTCCACCAAAACCCTTGCTGAGATTCCTGGCTGGACCATTTGGAGAGCGATGGAGTAGCGAGGTGGTGACATGGCCAGTGCCAAGGGCAGAAGGGGTGCAAGAAGCTCGGACTGGAGCAAAGGAAAGAGGAGACCACCCCCCAGCCCAGGTATTTCCACCTGCCCTCTGCACAGGGGGACTGTGCTTCTCCAGAAGAATGGCTGTTACCATCTTGTGAGGCACATCAAGGGGATCTTAGAGATATCTTGAATACAAAATTGCAGGAATTTGGACAAGTGCAAAAGCCAAGTGTGGTTTTCTTTGCCCACCTCAGCAACGCGATGAAAAAACCCGTATTGCTGGGTATCCCCAGGACCAGGGCAGAGTCCACCCAGCTCCCTCCCAGGAGAAGAAATGGATTTCATATCCCATTTCACACTTCATTTCTCCTGCCTCCCCCCGGAGAAAGGCCCCCCCCGAGCGATACAAAGGCCCAGCAGCTTTATTTACTGCCCGGCTCGGCGGGGCTTTGTGTCCCGGGGAAGGGACCGGGTGTGGGAACCCGCGGGATTGAGAGTGTTCACTGGAGCTTGCCCGGGGATGCGAGCTCGGTAAATCACCCCTGACAGACCATTGTTGCCAGGGGGGCTTTTGTTTTGTTTTGTTTTGTTTTGTTTTTCCTGGAGGGGTGTTGGTTTTGCCCCGGGATGGCTTTGTGGGGCTGAAGGCAGGGTGGGCGAGGGAGGGGGGCACTGGCACCGAGCCCGGGGCAGGACAAAGTGCTTTCAATGGGCACATTCCCGGTTTTGTTTTCCTTTCTGATTATTTCCCTGGCTCTAAACATGTTAATGAGCTTGGCATCTCCATCAACGGTGATGCTTCCTGGGCTTCCAGCTTACCTGGGAGCTTTCTTGCTGGAGCATCCATCCCTGGTCCTCCCCTCAGCTCCTCCTCCCTTCGTGGCCACATCATTTAGGGCTAAATCTGAGCCTCATACTTTGCACTTTGAAAGATCTGGGCTTGGTTTTCACTGATCTGTCATCTGAGGAAGGAAAAGAATGACCCTGGAGAGCAACACTCTAATAAACCATTTGATATCTAGGAAGAGAGAGAGTGTGATGATGATTGTTGTGTGCCGGGTCTCCCTGAAATTATACAATGACAACAGAGAATAATCAGCCTTCCCAAAGTAAATCCACTCCTGCCACCAGCACAGAGAGAGCGTTTGGAATGTCATGGGAGACATTATGACATGTCTGTGCCCTGCAGATCTCAGAAGTGGTTCACGTGCACCAGTGAAGAGTTCCAACTCCAGCTTGAAGAGTTCCAGGGCTTGGCTTTCCTTTTCTCCCCATCTGTGTCCCATCCAAGGGGAATTTTTCTTGCCTGCCTCGCTGGCCTGGAGCTCTTTGTCTCAGCTGTGTGTCCTTCCTCTGGGCCTGATGCCAAGGCCACAGATGTGCAGGGTGGGAGAGGGAGACCAGGACCTGGAGAAGCTTGGGCTTGGATTTATCAACAAGCACTTGACGTCCCCATGGAGCTGTTTATTCCCTGAAAATCCCACCTGTGCACTGCAGGGTTTGCAGCCAAACCCAGCTGGGAGGGAGGCCAAGGGCTGAGTAGGTCCTTGTAGGCTTTTACACCTTCCAAGAGCTCCCCTGGAAGCTTGAGATAAACCAACGCTTTTGTTCCCCTTCCTTGATTTTTTCCCCCCCTGTTCTTCTACCTGAGAAAATCACGAGCTGTTTGAAGTTGATGTTTAGTGGAAGGGGATGTTTCTGTTCAATAATATAACAATGTCCTTACAAGGAAGACTAAACTGGCAGAGCTTTGACAGCAGGGATGTGCCTTTTCTCCTGGCATTTTTCCTGGTTTGTCCCACGGCCCCATTCCAATGTCAAACCACCTCTGAGTGTGCAAATCTGATCTCTCAGGGGGGGAACCGAGCAAATATTTAGATGCATGAAATGCACACGAAAAGCTAAACAAACAGCTGATTTTCAGCTCTTGGTGGCTGTTTCTGCACAAGTCGAAACAATCCACCTGTGTCCTTTCCACGGTAGGGCATTTTCAGGATTTCCTGTTTTCAGGATGGGAAAGAAAGCAACAGATTGCATGGCAAGTTGGTCCAGCAAAAAAAAAAAAACCCAAAACAACTGAAATTTTATTTCTTTCTTCTGGACGAGCCCTGGCACAGCTTTTGTGGTGAAGCATCACCAAGACCAAGGAGATACCCAAGAATGTTTGTCAGCAGCAAAAGCTCAGACTTTGTGTGATTATCACCTAACCTCTAACAGTCATCAACATCTATGTTGTGCTAATAGTTATGGTAGTGGAAATGCAGAATAATTTCATTAAATAGCTTTAAATTATGTTCTTATTTTTCCCCTTAAATTTTTCCTTTGTTCTGGTAAATGTGACAAACACATCAGGGGTGTTCCAGTGTAAATGAGACACTTCTCAGATACCAATTCTTCCATGGAGACCTGCTCTCTGTATTAATAGAATCACTTAACCATAGACTCAGGAAGGTTGGAAAACACCTCTAATATCATCAAGACCAATCATCAACAGCAGATGCCAGAAAAGCCATCAGTTCCAGGTATGTCCTTTTACAGCTATTGAGGATTGGGAACTGTCTTTGAGAGGCAGGATAAGGGAAAATTCCTGGAGTAATATCAGTAAGGAACGGAGAGGAGTAATGTGTTGGAATAAATCAAATTCAAAAGCAAGGCAGGCACTGAAGCAGCTCACTGTGTGTGTCATCCACATGGGCTGTCCAAAATATTTCCAATCTTCTCCTTTCTCGAGGAAAAAATTGGATTTCAATTGGCTGAAATTGCTTTTGGATATCTGTGAACTGTATTTGCATTCTTTCCCACTGCTTTTCCTCCTGTCATTTACAAAACTAAAAACAAGGCAAGGGAAAGAAAAACTGCTCACAATCTGCCTATTACTTCTATTTTCAGCAGCAACAGGAGTTGCAGCTCCGTGACAACATATCAATAATTTCTTAGGGAAAAATAAAAAGGAAAGGCAAAATATTCTGACCATCTTTGGCAGAAACCAGCCCAGACCACGCTCAGATCTGTGCTGTGGGAACAACAGCCTTGGACAAGCCGTGTCTGTCTGCAGCCATCAGCGTCCTCCCTGTCAAAACAAATGTGTTTATCTCCTCTGCAAATGCTTTGAAACACGTTGGAGAAGAAGTTTTACACACAAGGCTGAAATCCCACAACTCTCATCACTTACACTTTTACTGGAACAGAAAGACAGGAAAATATACATTAAAAAAAAAAATAAATCCCCAAACCCCAAACAATCTTTTGTGGAGCTGGGCTTTTCGAGGAAGGAGAAAAACCAAAGCATTTGGTAGCAATTAATATGCCCCCTCCATTTGCAGTTTTAATTCCTGTGCAGATGCACAGTGTTGTTATTCTAATAACTTCCTGTGGTGCTCCCTTTTTCTGTAAACCTCAACGCCAATTAAAATGTGATCCATCACCCAATGCTTCCGAAACAAAGGGCAATGTCCAACTTTCTGATACAGCCAGGAAAAAACTCCCAGTCAGTCAAAAGAAAACTCAGGAGAGGGGGAAAAAAAAAAAAGAATAAAAAGCATTCAAGTCTTCCCATTTCTGTAAGAAAGAGCAGAAGAAAATGTTCTTTTGTGTGAGGGTTGTAATAGGAACGGACTGAGGGGTTTGGGCCGTGTGAGGAGGGAGCAGCCAGGCTCCCACTCAGCAAAGAGGTGATTAATAAATGAGATGACAACGTCTGGATATTCCCCCTCTGGGGGAATCATCAGGGATTGGGTGCTGGAGGGAGATGTAGCCGTGGTTTGGCAAAAAGCTGGAGCCAACTTTGGGGCAGGAGCCAGGGAATGCCACCCCCTGCTCCGTGTGCCCGGGGAAGGGGATGCTGGAGCTGTGCAGTGATTCACCACGGTGCCACCAAGGCTGGCAGGAAATACAAGGTGGGCAGTTCCTTGAGGGTTTCACCAGCTTGTTAAAAAGGGCTGATTGGCTTTTTGTCTCTGCCCTGAACGACAGAGCTGCCTCTGCAAAGCAGGTCAGCCCCGGGCAGAGGGCTGAGCGCTCCTGTCTGTGGGCAGGACACAGCTGTGCCACCCACAAGGGCTTTTCCAACACATCCCCCATCAGCAGTGAGTAGGAATTATTCAGTGGGCTCAACCCCTTACTCAGTGGCCCCAATCCTCCCCAGGGAATGGCTTTACCTGGGAAGTGCTGAGACTTTTCTTGCCATTCTGTGCTCAAGGAACGCCTGCACGTGGCACTCAGTGCCATGGTTTAGTTGGCAAGGTGGTGTTTGTTCAAAGGTTGGGCTTGATGATCTCAGAGGTCTTTTCCAACCTAAATTGTTCCGTGATTTCTGCTGTTCTAAGACCAGTGAGGAACCATCTGGAGAAGGATACCTGGTACCCTGAGAGACACTTGATGTTCTCCAGGCAGTCATGGACTGCTGCACCAGTGCTGTGACTATAAAGTGGGGAGGTTCCCAAGGTTTAAGGTGTATCAGCTGTAAAAATATTTTGCTGATTTTCCAGGAGGATTCTTAACAATTACAGAGATCAGGCTGGAGAGAGCTCTCTCCAACACTGAGTGAAAACAAGCTTGCAGGAGACCCCATGTTCCCAACTGCCTGTGCTCCATCATATTTGGCTGAATGTGGAGACAGAGGGAGATGGGAAGGATAGATTTGGGGTGGATGGTGTTTCTGGAGTACAAAATCAGTGCTTGTCTCTAAAATAAAACATGAACTGTTCAGTTCCAGAGGGACTTTGTTCTCATTCACACTCAAACTTGGTATCTTATTCCTGGGATTTTAAATCTGAGTTAGGAGACAATGAGCATCTTCTGCCCTTTAGCTGCTGACTGTCTGCTCTGCCCTTCAGAGAAAGAACAGGAACAAAGACACACAAGTGTTTACCTTTTCCAGCATCCAAAGAAATGCCACAGGCCAATTTGCAACAGGCCAGACACATGTGTGTCCTCCCAGAGGTGGGTCAGGAGGGCAGAGGAGGGACTGCAGGAGGAGGAAGGGAAGGTTGTTTGTTTATTTGTTTCTGTCCTCTCCAAGCCTGTTTTCTCCAGGCAAGGATCCTTGCCAAGCCTATTTACAAAGTTCAGCCTGGGGATCGTGAGAATTGCAGCTTCCAGGCAGCTCAGGGTCCCTGCTCAGAGCTCACCCACCCCAGATGTGTCCCTTTGCCTTCTGCTGGAGCCCCAGTCCTGCTTTGGGGGAGGCAAAGTGGAGGGGACACAGGAAAACCACCAACTAGAGAAGATCTGTGCTGGTAAAAGTACAGAAAAACTTAGTGTCTTCATTGGTACCTGCCTCTCAAATTATCATAATTGTATTTCTTAATTAAGCATTTATTCCTGTGTGAACATTCATATAATTTAGAGATTTGAAGAGTCAGCTCTTTCTGAGGGCCATAAGCATGAAATTAGGTTAACATCTTGCCTGAAAAACACCCATTTCCTGGCCAGGATACCTCTTTCCACGTTTCCCTGTCTTCTTGCTGGCTTCAAAGTGTAGTTTCTGAAGCAGACCTGGAGGAAACAGGGAGTGATGCAGCTCCGAAGAGCTCACAAGAAATGTGGCACCGAATCCTGCCTTTAAATCTGTCATATTCCTGCTCATCAGCTGGCTGCTCAGGAGTGTAAGGAGCCTAAACTGCATTCCAGGAAGGCCTTTGAAATTAATGGCTTTATTTTAATGCAAGCCAGGAACCCCAGCTCGTGGTCTGTTTGCAGGAAGAAAAGCATCTTCCTTTTGTAAAGATGTATTTTTATTGGAAGAGTTAAATTAGAAACAACAGTGGTATCACATAATCACCCCAGTGAGTTCAGATTTGTTTCTTTCTGGTGATGCCTTGAGGGAGGTCCTGGGCTCTTCATCAAGGCTACAGACTTTGATATATCTGACGAGGGAAAACTCAAATGCATCAAGTCTTTTAGCAGTCTCAAAGATGACTTAAGTGCCTAAGTTGCATGTGAATCAGATGACAGTGATGAAAGAAGCATTTAATATTCATTAGTATGTTTATTTTCAAAGTTATGGTATTATTGAGTGAATATATCAATAATATTTTTACATTCTGGTTGTTATTGAGGTAAAAAATTGATGGGTCTGGTCACCTTTAAGAGTTACGCATTTGTGTGTATAGATTGAAAAAGGAATTTAAATCCATGTTTGTCCATCTGCAATATGTTCTTTACAGAAACATCGTGTCAGATCCTGCCATGGCTGAGTTGATTTATTGTGCAATTACAAATCCTGAGTGTATCATGTAACTGCATGGCATGGAATTGTAATCACTGGAATTTGGGAAAAATTCTGGCAGTTGGTGTAATATTTTGTCCCTTGCTGTCCTTCAGCATCATGCCTTTTATTCTTTTCTTCCTGGTTTCCTAAGGAATTACTTTATTAAACCCTGTTTTCAGAGGAAAGCTGTGTTCTTGCCTTAGTTTCTGTAATCTGAACACGATCAGGCTGAAATCACAAAAATTGATTTTCCCCTTACACAGGTCAGGCAGGGAGCAGAAACCTCCTCCATGAGGATATCAGGGGGAGTTTTAAAACATATGACTTGGAGAATCACTCCAAGTTGGGGAATCTCCCCAAACCCATCATGAGGCTCGTAAATATGTTGATTTGAGCTCAGAGCTGATTGCAAGTCACTGGTGAGGAGTCAGTCTCAAGCTTGGCATATTATTCCTGAGATTTTAAATCCAAGTTAGGAGACAACGAGCATCTTCTCCCATTTAGCTGCTGACTTCTCTGTCCTTCAGAGAAAGAACAGGAACAAAGACATGCAAGTGTTTGCCTTTTCCAGCATCCCAAGAAATGCCACAGACCAATTTGCAAGGGACCAGACACGTGTGTGTCCTCCCAGAGGTGGGTCAGGAGGAGCTGCAGAGGAGGGAGTGTTCATCAAAGACGTATTAAAACAGAAATAAAGGTAACATCAAGTCTTGCCTCATGTCACGAGGAAGCAGAATTTCTTGCCTTAGACAAAGAGGGAAATGCTTCCTGCCCGAGAGATAAACCAGAGCTTGGGGGGATTTGCAACCAGCCCCCTCTGGGATCCCCATCCCCGGCAAAAAGCAGTGCTGGGGGATCCCTGGAGCTGCTCCCTGGTTGATTTATCCTGGTGCACACACCGGGCAGGCACAGGATCCATCCGCAGGCACAGAGCGAGGTCAAGTTGTAAACTGGGGTTTGTTTGGCACGGCCCCGATGGATCGGGAGCGCCGTGTTTGCTCAGATGGTCCCGGCCAGGGACGCGGGGTTGGGAAGGGGCTGCCGGGCTGAGCCAGGCGAGCAGGAGCCCAGGCATGTGCTGCCCACCCCGGGAAGGCTCTCAGTGAACCTGAAAGCCTCCCAACATCTGGCTGCAGCTTGGCTTTGTTTGCTTTAGGCTTTCCCCAGCCCGACCACCCCGGAGGAGCCGCGATGGACCCGAGTCCTCACACGCGGCTCTGGGATGGGGGGGGGGGGTGGTTTGAGACCCCCAAAAATCCAATTTCCAAGTCCAAACCCCCCTCCCACAATTCATCCCAGTATGAGAGGGGTTTTCCAGACACAACACAAGACTCGATATGGGGGGAAGGGAATTATATCACAATTATTACACAAATAAATATTATAATACATTATATACACAATCCTAACTATCTCTCCTATGGTAAAGCAGTATTTACATTGGATCAACTCTCTTTTCCTTCCAATAAAAGTCCAGAAGGGAAGAAGGAAAGATCCTTTCCACATTCAGGGCAGCAGTGTCTCTCCTCTTCAATGCAGCAGCTGTAGCAGGAGTTGTAGCTGGATCTCTTTCCATTGCACACAAGGGGGTCTCCTCTCACCCCTCTCAGCCCTTCGACTCCAAGTGAAGGTCTCTCTCCCTTGGACTCCAGGGGGAAAACCACTTTTTTTTCCCCACCACAGGGGGTCAGGCACCAGCAGGGCTGTGGGGATGGGGAAAGGGGCTCCAGGTTGGGAGTCTGGCTCACATCGTCCTAAAACGAGCTCCTGGCACAGGAGCATTTGCTGCAGTGGTGTTTCTGTGAAGGCTCATCCACCCTGTCCCATCCCAGGGCGTGTTTAAGTTCCTTAAAGCCCCTTTCAGGATCCCCCAGGATCCTCAGCAATCAGGACATTCAGTCTGCAAATGGGAGAGCAGGGTTTGCTTTGGGCGTTTGGCCTGGAAATGAAATATCGGGGTTTGCTTTGGATGTTTGCTCTGGGAATGAACTTTTATTTTGCTTTTGGAGGATCCTTTTGGGAGGGGACTCTCCTGTCTCATTTCAGGAATTCTGCTCCTGGTTTTCAATGAGAAGGACAGAGAGAGTCAGTGGAGAAAAAACAACCCAGACATGTGAAAATTAGGCAACTAAATACCAGTCAGCTTCTAGGAAGTGGCCTCTGTTCCTCTGAGCTGTGATGCTGCTGATTTCTCCCTCCTCTCAAAATTCAGTTTAATATAAAATCCATAATTTGGTGCCTTTTTCCTTCATTAAGAGCATGAATGGGATGTTGGATTTTGTGGTTTTTTTACTAACTTACTGCTCTGAGCAACCCAGGAAGTTGCACAAATAATCTTGAAGATGAAGCCTGACTTCTGGTAACATCAACAAGGACTTGCCAAGGGGCTTCTCCACCTTCTCTTTATGTCAACATTTGTGAGAACTAATCCCTTTTATTGTATCCTTGATACAGGTGTAGAAAAAACCCCACACTCTCCCAGCATAAACCTTCTTCAGGTATGAAAGAGCAGCAGCTCTAAAGATCTGTACAAGGCTTTATCTATCAAAAAAACTTACTTTTCCTCCTCTAAATCTGTATTAGTTGGTGCTAAAAAAACCTGTCATCTGCTTCAGCAAACTTGGCCTGGTGCATCCTTGGACATCAGAGCTGTAACTGCCAGGATTTGTCCTCCACAGAGTAATTCCTTGATCACTTTGGCAACAAGTTACCCCGGGAAGTGCTGGAAATTGAAATACTAAAATATGAGCTCGTGGCCCTTCCCATTGTGCCCTTTCTGTTTCGTTTCAGGCGGAGGTGCAGCTTTGACAAGAATAACAATATTTTCAGCTGTTTCTATTCGTGTTAACGGAGCTCCCTCTCGTGGGTGAAGCTCTCCCAGCATCCAACCCGCCCTCACTGGCCTTTCCCGGTTCTTCTTGCAAGAATTTTCCTAAAAAACGAACTCACTGATAGACAAAAAAAAAAAAAAGTTGGTTAGTTGAGTTTTCTATTTACTTACAGCCTCTTTTATTCATAGTATATTGCAGAACACAGCTTTAGTTCCCACATCCTTCAGATCACTTTTAGAACTAAACTATTGGGGTTTCAGTTCATCTTTTTGTATGGCAAAAATCACACATTTATTGATGACACAGGAACTATTCTTGGATTTAAATTGCTTTCTCCACCACGTATTCATTGACTCAGCTCAGTCAAGCTGAGACATGACAATCCACGAGTTAATATTGTATTATATTTAGTCACAACCTGTTTATTCCCAGGTGAACAGTATAATCATGTCTGCATGATCTGGGATGGTCTGTGCCAAATCCAACAAGTACTTTCAGCGGTGCTACATATGTATAAGTATATATATATATACATATAGAGAGGGATAAGCAAAGTTCACAGGATATCTTGGGATACAATTAAATTCTCCATCATAGATTCTCTGTTTTAAAGCTGAAAAGACACATAAATTTAAAGTAAAGATGGACGCAAATTCCTTGGGGAACACGTTAGAAGGAATAAAGATGGCTCGACCCCAGGTTTAAAGAGGAAAAGGAGCACTTGGAAGCCATTGCATCCAAGCAGGACTCTTCCAGCAGCTCCAGTTTCCTGCAAACTCTGCTGGCAAAAGGACACTCCAGGTATTCCAAGTCCTGCTCCGACACACGGTGGCAGCAAGGGACTGGCTCTGGCAGGGCCGGGCTGAACAGGTTCCAGCTCTGTGTCCGGCTCAAGGACACTCGTGCCCTCCTGGAGGGAAAAAAAACCTCCTCCGAGTATTTCCATGAGAGATCTGGGAGCAGGGATGTTCCCTCCCGAGCTGTGACTCTGAGCACTGGCATCCCAGCGATGCCCCTGCCCTCCGAGCCCCCAGAGCTGGACACCGGCTGCTCCCTGTCCTGTTCCTCAGCCTGGCAGCCCTTGGGGAGGTGGGGGAGAGCACTTGCACTGCCTCCAAACTCACCTGAGCAGCCCCAGGGCTGGGGAAATCAGCCCTTGGACACTTGCACAGCCCCTGTGCTTTCTCTGGAGTGAGTTTTCTGTCCTTTCGTGGCTCAAATCGTTTCACTTAGGAAGGTTTAAGAGGAGTGAAGGCTCTGGGGTGACCTTATTGCAGCCTGTCAGGGCTTAAAGGGGGAATATAAGAAAGATGGGGAAAAACATTTTAGCAGCATAGATGAGGGGGAATGGCTTTAAACTAAAAGAGGGTTGGTTTTGATTAGCTAGAAGGAAGAAATGTTTTACACTGAGGGTGGTGAACACTGGCACTGACCCACTCCTGGAAACATTTAGGATCAGGGTGGACAGAGCTCTGAGCAGCCTGGTCTAGTTGAAGATGAGCCTGGGGCTGGACTGGAAAGGTCCCTTTCCAGCCCTGACTGTTCTGTGATTCTCTGTGTCCTTGGAGCCTTCCTCTCCTGCATGAGCACCCAAATCACATTAGTCTTTATTAATTACAACTTCATCAATAAAACATGTCTCGTGAGTACAGATGGTGGGACAGATGAGTCCCTGCAAGGCCAGAGGGAGGACGTAGAAGCCAACCTGGTAACCACCAAACCATCACTCAGGGGCAGGGCTTGGCCAGCTGCTGTGTTGGGAAAGGACAAATTCACCCCAGCATGGGTTTTTTTTTTTAAGGGAAAAAGTAGTAGGTGATTCCAAGGGGGAGGGTGTGAGACCTGCTCTGAGGCAGCTGTTTAGACCCCCATTTTATCAGCATTTCCTCTTGGCTGGCCCAGATAACACTGGGGATGTGTTTTCTAGGTGTGCTGCTGGGGGATGTTCTCCTGGAAGAACAGGAAGTCCATGCCAGGACGTGGCACCTCAAAATCTGCTGTGATGACGTCAAGATTCACTTTACCCACCTCCACGAGGTTCAGCCAAAGGCTGTTCTCTTTTGATGCTCAGGTATTTATCTATAAATACTTAATTCCTTTAACCTGTTCTTGCAGGAAGGATCAGAGGAGTCCAGCAGTTTGTCAGTCACTCTGTAACATGCTCCAAAACCTGTACAGTGGGTTCACTTTACATTCCATTTTCAGCCTGATCATGTCAGCTTTAACCAGCATTTTTATGTGAATAAGTGGTTTCTTTTTATAATTGCTGATTATAAATTCAAAATACTTTCTGCAGCTTATACTGTACTTATTTTTTCTTAAATCAGTCCTGTCTTACTTGGATCAACCACCACATGTCTGGTGACATAGGGGAAACCCTCATTTTATTCAGCACTACCTTTGCTCTTGCCTGTTCATTTTCCACAGTCCAGCAGGATATGGACACATTTCTTTCCAAACTTACTGACTGAAATTTAGGTCCATCCCAATAATTAACAGGCAATTCCAGTTGGCTGAGAAGAACAAATCTTCTCACTCCTAAGCTTGTCAGAATGATGGCAAGACTGAAGGTTTCTGCCCTCAGTATTTCTCTATCAGATTGCTCAGACCAAAATGCATTTCAGACTCATCCATCACGGTCAGAACTGCTGAGGTTTTTTTGGCCAAGCTTTTGGGAGAAGCCACACTCACCCACCCAGCAGCAGTAACCACCTTCCAGCCACGAGCAGAACAAACCCCCAGTGCTTCCCAGTTAAGTTGACAGTTCTTTATTCACTTATGATCTACAGGGTTTAAGCTCTGCCAGCTCAGTTTGACACAGTCCAGGGAGCACTTGTGTGATCAGCCAAAAGAAGCAGGAGGAGAGAGAACCTCTGAGGATGGAGGAGCAAGGACAGGAGATGGGCCAGAGGGCTGATGTGACCCAGGAGAGGACACTTGGCTGTAAAGAGGAGACACCTTTGGCTCAGCGTGGGATTGAGGCTTCCAAGTCCTCCCCACACTCCTATCACCCCTTTCAGCCTTGAAAATCCCAGGCCCAGCTCCTGCCTGCCCTCCCCAGTGCCACCCCCTCCTCCAGCTCACACCGTGCCCCCTCCGCTGTCACCCCACACAACCCGAGGCCTCAGCAAAAGGTCACTCCATAAATATGTTTTTTCTTTGCCAGGTTTCCAGGCACCTTTCAGAGTCAGAGCCTTGGCATCTGCCCCCTCAGCCCTCAAGGAGCTGGGTTACCCAACACCTCCCAAAGTGCTGCCAGGCTGAAATGGAGCCCCACGAGCTCCTCGTGGTGTGTGATGGATGGGGCAGGTGGGAACAGCCCAGGGCACGGCAAACACGGCTCCCAGCCCCCCTTGGGGAAGGTTAAGGAGCACCTGCCCCTCTCAGATCAGGGATCTGTAGCCATAGAATAAAAAATCAAACCCCAGAGCCCTGGTTTTGCTCCTCCTCAGGAGGCCTGGCCGGCTGCCACCCCGGGGAGGGGGCAGGAGTTCAAGGGATGAGGGAGACAAATCTCTGCAGCACCCAGTTACCTCATGGAAACCCAAGAAAGTGAGCTCTGATTAATGCCCTCATTAGCTCCCAGAAAGGACAACCCAGAGCCAGACAGATTTAAATTCTGCCTGAGCACCATCTGTGCCTTTGTCCGACTTCCTGCGGTTCAGGTGATGTTTGGGAGGTGCCACTGAAACTGGAACCATCTCCCAGTGCCAGCCCCTGGCATCACAGGGCAGAAAATGGGACAGTCTTGGGCGAGGTTTTATTTGTTCCAGAGAATAAAAGAGAGCCAAGCTCATGTCAGCCTCTGGTATAAATATCCATGGCACAAACTCCTGCTCTACAATGGCAACTGGGAGGCCATGTGATGGTTTCAGATTTATCACACCAAGGCAAAAATAATGATCCCAATAATGACCAAACTGAGCTGATTTTGCTTTATGTTTTTAAATACAGCGTGAGCCTCCAAAACCTTGGGTTTCAAGGCCTTGTTTACAGGGGTATTTCAGGCACAACATCTGTTAGTCATGGGTAAACATGTCCCTGTGCATGTATGACCATTTAGGGCAGTAGAAAGATCTGTCTGAAATTAAAAAGCCATATTTAGCTGGAACTGAATAAACTAGCCGGCTAATATTTGGTGTATTTATGGAAGAAAATAGGGAAATGGGGCTAAAAATTACTTCAGATGAAAACAAACAAGTAAACAACAACAGTAAATCTGAACAACAGCGTTTCTTTCCTATGCCATCACATCATTTTTATGTCACTGTGCTTTAACAGGGCCTATATCTTATTATATTATCTAATGGCTGCTTTTTCTGGGCTGAAGTCTCCTCCTTGCACTGCACATACACAGCAAGAACTCTTGCTGGAATGAGGGGTTGGTCAGTATATGGTAATTTCATAAAAGAGGGCAAGAAGGAACTTCAGAAGCTCATCCATGGGACCATTTTTTTGATATTTAAGGACAGCTGAGCACTTTTCCAGACCACCAAAACCCCAGATTTTATAAGAGATGATCAATCCTATACGTGGATATTTAATTTTCACAAGGTGTGTCTGGAGCAGTTCTCAGCTCTTGTCCAAGGGACACTCACAGCACCAGAACCTCCCAAACCCTCGGGATGAGTTTTCCACGACCCAAAATCCATCAAACCAAGGCTTTTCTGCAGAGAGACTCGTTCACTTGTATCCTCAGAGCACAACTCCCCTCTTCACAGGGCACCAGCACAGTGACTGTGCTCAGGCAGTGGAACAAAGGGCCAGGAACCTCCCCCAGGTGAGAATTCAGGAGCTGAGGAATGTTTGGAGCTAAGGAAGGTTTGGAGCTGTGCAAACGAGGCAGAGATGGGGCTCAGGGGGTGCTGGTGCTCCCAAATAAACCCCTCCACCCCAAAGAGTTCATTACCCCTTTGAAGGTCAGGTGGCAGCTCTGGAGCAGATCCACCACCCCTGGCTGTGAGATGAACACCCTCAGTCCCCCCAGTTTTCCATGGGCAGAAGAAAGCCAAGTGCTCCCAGGCTTTTGTGCCCTGTGGTTTGGTCCCTGATAAAAGATGTTGTCCCTCTGTTTGCAAACCCTCTGCTCTCAGCCTGGGATTGCTGTGCAGAAGGAGCCCTGGGCCATAAAGCCCACGGGGGGCAGGACATCCATTTCCTTCTATTGATTTTGGAATAAAGGAATTGTTCATTTAATATTTTGGTTTGATTGCTTTGCTAAATGTATTGATTTGCAGCACAGAAGAAATAGGATGCCCATGAGTCAGAGCTATTCTTCAGCAAGAATCCCCATTAGATAATAAATTCTGCTAAGAATTACAGCTGCTCAGGCTTAATTATGATTAATTTATTCCCTCCCTTAGAGTGGATTAAATTTAATATTTGCAAGTGTTTTAATCCTTTCTAGATAAAACAACTCTGAACTGTCTGGAGTAGGGATATGTTATAAATTGTGGTAGGAATAAGTCTGTTTTACTCAGGGTGTGCTGTAAATGACAGGGAAGGATTACTGTCAAGTAACAGATCAACATTTCCAGGCTGTGTATACTATGGTGGGATATGGGAATGGAAACATTCAGGGGAAAAAATCAACAGGAGCACTTTTAAAAAGGCAAATCAGTATCAGTACAGCCAACCTGCAGACAGAGAAACTCAGACTTTTTATTATATATGAGGGGTTTATATATTTAGAGATTATTACATCTATTTTTATTATATTAAAACCCCCTTTAGGGAGGTCTGTGATCATCAAAACGCTGAACTAGACTTGGAGTCACACCAGTCCTACTCTTCTAGTAGTAATTAAAAACCCAGAGGGAAAAAGAGAAGGATCCCCTGAATCTCAGGTATCTTAAATCCAGCTTTACTTCTAAGTGTAGGCTTTAGCCTCCCTTTTGGGCAGAATTAGGAGCCAGGAAGTGGAGGAATTCGCAGCTATTTCTGCAACGTGCAGAGGTGGCAAAGAGTGGGGAGAGTTAAAAATGACAAGCAGAATTTGGACCTTGGAAAGCCACGTTGTTTGGGCATTTCCCTACCAATTTTGTCCTGCAAACACTTCTCCCCGTGAATATCTTAAAGAACATCAGAACATCAAAAGAGATTTTCTGCCTCTGCTGTTTAAAATACTGCTGAAAATTGCTGAAATTTTGGATAAGGGGCTGTTGACATGAAAAGATAACTCGAGCAGATATTTCAAAAAGTCAGTACAGTATAAAAATGCTGAAGATAAAGCCCATATTTTATCCTGATTATTGGAGGAGAGACATGCACAAACCACAGAACAATATTTATGACAATTCTATTAAGTGAATAAATCTAATAAATGGACTGAGGGGAAGCAAAGAAGGGGGTGGTGAGGGGGTCAGTGATAAAATCAAGCCCATCAGACGAGGAGTTTCTTAGTGAGGGAGTATTTAGTGTCACTCCCATGATTATGAGAATTCCTCAGCCCCAGGGAACTCCAGCTCTGGGGGAGACACTCAGGGCTCCAGCAAAGCTGCTGGTTGAGTGTCCCTGGTTCTCTCTGGGACTGGTTGTTGAGCTTTTTTGGGATATTTGAAGCAGTTGATTGAAGGGATGGAGCACCTGCCCTGTGAGGAAAGGCTGAGAGTTGGGCTTGTTCAGCCTGGAGAAGACAAAAGGGTTTGGGGTGACCCTTCTGGAGGCCTTTCAGTGTCTAAAGGGGCTCCAAGAGAGCTGGAGAGGGACTTTGGACAAGGGATGGAGTGACAGGACAAGGGGAATGGTTTTTAACTGGAAGAGGAAAGGGTTCTATCAGATATTGGGAAGAAACTTTTTCCTGGGAGGGTGGGGAGACCAGGCACAGGTTGCCCAGAGAAGCTGTGGCTGCCCCATCCCTGGAAGTGTCCAAGACCAAATTGGAGCATCTTGGCCTATTGGAAGGTGTCCCTGCCCATGGCAGGGGGTGGCAGTGGATGAGCTTTAAGGTCCCTTCCAACCCAAACCATTCCAGGATTCTGCTGTTTGCAGAATTCTTTATGCAAAAAGAAATCAAGCAAAGGATGTTAAACTCGACTGTGAGAATTCCCACCTGTGCTGGGAACGTCTGCTCCGCCTCTGGAGTCCTTCCCTTCCCTCCTGGGCTTGCTGAGCTCAGTTTCAAAGTTATTTCCAAGAACACAAGAGGCATTTTTACGACCTGGGTCACTCGGGGACATCTCGGTGCTGTCCCAGGCTGGTCCCAAACCCTTTTTGGGATCAGGTTACAAATAAGGGCAACTGGACCAATGTGGGCTCTGGGAAGGGGGAATGTCACCCTGGGGGGCAACACCCATGGCAGGGGTCCCATGTCCCTGAGGCAGAAGAGGACAGGGACAGCCACAGCAGGACATGTCACAGAGGGATCTGTCACCTGCCCTGGGAGCACAGGGGGAGCACAGGGGGGGAGGGAAGTCAGAGTTGTCCAAGAATTCCCCAGAGAGGCTGCCCACACTCCTCCTCACACACTGTCCCTGCCCGTGTGGTCTCTCTCTCTCAGTCCCTGCTATTTCAAAATCAATATATAAATAAATTTTGGCTCAAACAAATGAAAATTGGAGGTTTTCAGTGGTTGATGTCGCTCCCAGCCTGCTGAGCTGGGATCAGCACCAGGGAGTGACCAACAGGTACTGCAGGTGCCTGCTGACACCACAGACAAGATGCTCCCTTCCCTTTTCCACAAAAACTGTGCTTTCCAAGGAATGATTTACCCACTGGCCTTTGATACAAAGGGAGGACGATTTCCTTGGTGCCCTAATTCTGCTCCATTTGTTTTCCTCCCATCTGTCCCTAACTCAGGGACAGATCTAAAAATAGGGACGGGCTGAGTGTCCCCCAGGAGGGCAGAGGGACCCTGACAAACGTCCCCAGGGCTGCAGGAAAGCAGCACCCGACCCTCAGCCCCCCTGAGTTACTCACAACCAGCCTCCTGATTTATCCTTTATTTGCCCTGAGCAAACACAGCCTCTCTGTTGGCAAACATTTGTTTTAGAGCTACTGATTGCAGGGCAGGGGATGGAAAGTTCTTCATGAGAAGGGCTTGTCTGGGAAGGGTTGCTGAGGCATCACTTTGCTGGAGGTTCCCATTTTCTCAGTGTTTTGAGGAGCTGCAGCCAAAACAACTCCTTTTATTCGCCACAAGGGTGATCCTCTGCTTTGAGTGTGTGGATGGAGAATCTCTGTGTGGTTTGGGAGGCAAATATATGGTTAGAAATTAAACCCGGGGGTGGACAGGACCCCAGTGGACAGACACAACCCCCCCATCCCCTGGGCACCCCAAATGCCCTCAATCAGCACCCCCAGGGCAGATCCTCCCCCCAGAGCACCCAGGGCTGAGGTGCTGGAAAGCTGAACAGCTGCTGCCCGTGTTCAGCCCATTCTGGGGATAAACAAAGCTTTAATTCCACAGTCCTGTTTAAACCAGCATCTTTAGAGTGAACATATGTTTATACTCATTATGCATATGTTTATTAGAGCTGGTCATAATGTTTTGACAGAAAAGTCCAAGGGAAAAAAAGCAGTTTTGTCAAAACTGAAACGTTTTGCTGGATTGTTTCAATTTCTTCTTCTGAGTAATAGTAAAATATTTAACTTGAAGACAGTAAATATTTTGCTTTAGTTTTCCTATCACAGTGGAATATTAATATTTAGTACAATGCTTCCTTATTATTGAAGGAAAAAGCATTTTCCTTCAATAATAAGGAAGCATTGTACTAAATGTTCTGATTGAACATTTCGGGGAATCTTCTTTTCCAGAGGATTTTTTAACATTTTCATTTCAGGACAATTTCCCAAATTTAGCCTGGTCATGCTGCAGAGTTCCAGCAGCCCTGGGTATCCCTGTGGCACCTCTACCTCTTAAATCACAAGAAAAGAGAGGGGAACAACCCACTCCATGAGACAAAGCTTTCTTAAAGTTATTTTCCCTGCTCTAAATAAACAGCATTACCAGCTCTCATGATTTTATCAGAAGCCTCCTGCCCTGTGGTTTATTTTTTTATATCAGTTCCAACTATCTACTGACTTATAGCAAAGTCAAAATGACAAGGAACCAGCCAGCAATAAGGTAGGTGAGTTTCTGGTCGTTGTGATTTTTGAATAAAAATGATCTAAAATATGACCCAAGAGGCTCAGAAACCAGAAGCGAAACAAAGAGAGCCCAAATGTATCACTTTTGAAAAGCCTCCTGTTTTTTACAAGCTGGTCTCCTGATTTTCTTTGGCTTTGACAGAGTATTTCCATGGATCAGAGGCTGATGGGATGATATCCTTCCTGCTGAGTCTCTCAGTGCGAGTCACACGCGGGATATTTCTCCCTCTGGATGCGCTCCGTGGTCTGCTGTCTGAAACAGAGCCCTGGAATAGCCAAATCCACCTCTTCTGCTGCTGGAAAAGGCCATTTTACAGAAAGCTGGGTCTGCTCAGCTCCCCCCTATCAAAGAGAAAAAAACCCCAAACAGCAACACTGAGTTTTGTCACTTGGAGCCCTGACCCCGAGCAAGGGGGGGGAAAGCAGCCTCAGCACCCCTGCTCTGCAGAGCACAACAAACCACACGCTTTGCTGGGCTCCAAAAAGGGAGGAAATGAAAAAGAATCAATAGTTGGGGGTATAAACCCTAAAGGGTGACACTGGCAGAGATCCAGAGCCCCCTCCCTGCTCCTGGGCACTGCAACCCCCCTGCAAGGGCAGCAGAGGCTTTGCCCAGCCAAACCATCACCCAGATCACAGGAGGAGGCAATTCACTGCCTAGAGAGCTGCAACCTAAAGAGAATGGAGAGAAGAACAGCATGAGAACCTTAGTCAATACAATTAGTCAATATAATTCCACCAAAACTTAAAGGCTTTGTGAGCTGAGAGCACTAAAAGGAACAGGGGAGACCCAGCAGAGCTTCCTAACGAGGCTTCCTTGCACCTTCTGCTGTGCAGAGTACCCAAAAACCCGCCCCTGAGACCAGCAAACCCATCATCTAACCTGTTCCAGGTGTGTTAGAGGGGAAAAAAAGGCTTAAATATCCCTTCCCCACCCACTCCCCACAGCTGGTGGGGCACTCACAGGTGCCTGCCATTACCTGCCAGGGCTCCCTGCAGGGTATTAAAGCAGAAGGGCCACACAGGAGTAGCTTTTACTTTCCAGAGTGACTTGAGGAAGAAAGGACCTGTTGGAGATGCTCCTTTTTCAGCCCTCTAAGGCCTCTGCACAGAGTAAGTCCCTGTGAATTTTATTTTTTCATGTGGATTTCCAAGTTGTTTAAACCCACTTTGGATAGTTCAGCTTAATTTTGTAGAACAGCTCATGTGCCTGGTGGTTTTTTCCCAGTGCACAAATGATGAGGAAGGTAGTTCTGGTCTTTTTACTCATTATTTTATTTGTTGGGGAGGAAAGTGCCTGAACTGCATATAAAGGAATACTCTCCTGTTGTTTGGTGTTTGCTGTTGGTGGTGTTTACTGTGCATTTTGTGCTCTTGTGGGTTGAAATCAGCCACAGACTGTAACTATCAGCTGTTAATGTTTTTCCTTTTGTGGGTTGAAATGCATTTAGTAAAAAAAAAAAAACAAACTTTTCTTGAATTTTGTAACTTCATTAAGAAAGAAATGGAGTGCTTATTAGGCCTTTTGACTTGCTGGCTGTGTTTATTGCTTGTATTCAAGAAAGTTCTGGTGCTGATGGTTCTCCCTAATTCCAGAGCATGGGAAGAAGTGAGTGGGAAATACCTGTATTGTTACAGCAATAACAGAGCTTCCCACTGCAATTTCCCATGACAAAGGGAGAAATAATAGATATAAATGATGATTTATTTTTTTTTACCTTCATAAAGTATTTTAAAGGCTGTTAAGCCTTGAGAGTTATTTGCCTTAATTCTAGAAGCTGCTGTGAGTCTGGGAGAGCTCTGCAGGGGTATCAAAATTGGGATAGCAACTCTCCTGACTGAAAATACAGAAGTTTCCATAGGTATATCTGTGCTCTTGGCCTGACAGCAGTATTTTAGTTTTGAAGCCAGTTACCAGCTGTGCCACGGGGTTGGGACGAGAAGCTTTTAGTAACCTGATAGTCTTGAATATAAAACATTTTATTTTCCTTGCTGGAGGGTATATAAGTTGAGAGGTCCCATATATAACCAAGCAGCCAGGGACAAATTTAGGGATGTATATATACATAAATATATATATACACACGTGCTATTTTGAATATAGGGACTGTGATGATGGAATATGTGGCCTTGTATCCATTCAGGGCTTGCTTCCAACTGTCCTACAAGCGTGTTTTTAGTCTGACCTCTTTGTCTTTCTCCCCTTTCCCCCTTTGCCATATAAAACTTGGCTCAAAGAGCATTGATCTAGGGGGGGGTTATTTCTCCTACCTGCAGTGGGGGCTGGCCCCACCCTGCCCCAGGATTCCTTTGTTCTGAATAATTTTAACTCTTTTTTGCTAATCCTCAGTTCTGGGGGTCCAGCTCTGTGTTCCTGTTTCCCTTTCTGGGTATGTGGATAATAAAACTGAAGTGCAAAAACTTTGTGTAACAATTGAAGGAAATGTTAAATTCTAGACTCTCTTTTTTTTTTTTTTTTGGACTATTGGAATAAGGGAAAAACTCCCTGCAAATAAGCTTTATTTTTAGGATTCATCTCCCTCCTTGTCTAAGCTCTCTTTATTTAGGAGGAGTTATTCTCTTTGGTTTGGGAGAGAAATTGCACTGTCAGGAGGGTACATGGCTCTCTGTAGCAGAGCCAGCACATTGAATGATAGAGCAATTTGATCAAGTTTGACTTAATTGAAATTGTGCTCTGACAGCAGTGGGACCATCTCCAGGGCTGCTTGGTTCCATTTGGAAAGGATCCTGACAATCCCACTGTGGCCAATATCCAGATGGGATGGTTTTGGGCAGGGCTCTGTTCAGCACCACAATAAATACTCCCCAGGTACAGCTCGTTAAAAGTAGAGCCTCTCAGAAGTTTATTCCCAACTGGTGCTCCACATTCTGGGATCAGGCTGGGATCTCCTTTGTTTCATGCTGGAGGGATCCTGGTGTTCCCTGAAATAGAGGTTTTCTGTGGAAGTGTTGCCTGATAATCTGGGGGAGATTAAAAAGATGCCCCAACATGATCACATCTGATTAAACCTGCCTGACTGTGGCCTCTGCACTCACCTCTTTATCCAGTTATTCCACACCTGCAATTATATTAATCAGAATATGCAGATCTGAGTGGGATTCTGTCCCAGCTTTCAGGTGTTCCATCTCTCAGGAACTTGAGTTACCAATTTGCATATTCAAAGGACTTTGTTACAAGTTAAATTACTGAAATTTCAGAAATTTCACAGAATATCTTCACCAGGTTTTGGATTCCAGTATTTAAGATCATCACTCTTGTAAAGTACCTTAGATCATCTTTTTAATTTCATGTGAGCATCATTTCAAAGGCCTTGATGCAGATCCAGGGTTTCTCAATTTCTTTCCACTAAAACTTACACTTTGAAGAGAATTTTTCCTTGTGAAGGTGATTAAACCAACCTGGCCTTGAACACTTCCAGGGATAGGGCAGAGATTGAGGCTCCTCTTATTAAAGGTGATCTCTGCTGTTATTTCCAAAATCAAGGATTCTCTCCAATGTTCACCCCACTTTCAAGCACCTGCTTTGGAAGGTTTTGGCATTTAATGGATTTATAGAGACCAGGCCAGTAAGAACCCAATGTTCCTGGAACAAGATTGGTGCTCGCTGTGATCCTCTGTCCTGGCCAGTAAGAACTGGACACAGTTTGAAAAATGATATAAAATAAAAATGCTGAGGAACGAGTAACACTTCCCATAATTTGCAGAAAGGCTGAATTAATGGGGCTGGCCATCAGTTTGGATTTCTCCCAGCCACAGAAAAATTACTGCAGTGATTTTCGTCCCCTGCCATGTGGAGAAAGGTTCAAGAGCTGCTTCTGCAGCTCAGTTTTGCCTCTTTCCTCTGTTACCACCTAAAGAATCATCATGTGCCTGTGACCACCCAAAGCAATGTCTGCTTCTCTAGTTTAACTCCAGAGCAAATTAATATTTATAAATATTTCTAGAGTGGTTTGTGTATGAAAGAACCTTTTGAGAATTAAAAATCAGAGCCTATATCAGCTGCTAACATTTTTTCATTTATTTTCACAGCAGTTTTTGACTCATTACATAGGTTTTATGCCCCCAACTTCAAACTTTCAGCATCTTTAAGTGCAGAAAATTTAATGCATTGCTGTAGGAACATGATGAAAATCAATGTAAATTCATCTTTCCCCAAAGAAATCTGAGCCCTGCGGGGTGGTCTGGAGATGTTTGTCATCCAAGTACAACCCTGATGAATGAATGGTTAATGTGAATAAGAAATATATTTTGATATAATTGTGCAGTGAAGGTTCTGGCACAGTGAGGCAGAAATAACTCAGTAAATAAAAGCTAAGGGTTTAGAGCAGTGCTGTGAGTAACAGGCAGGTAATTTTTTCTGGTTAAAAAAACCCAAACTTGTTAGAAACCAGATTTTGGGGTTCACTTTGTAGTGGGGTTCACTTTGTAGTGCAAACTCAGATATTTATCCAGTATTTTATTGATGAATAGAGTCTGTTCTCAGCTCAATGTGCTCAACTCCTGGGCTTTCAGAGCTGCACCAGAAAGTAAAACACTGGTGGAAAGAGATGATCTGTAGAACTTCCTGATCAGAAATTTGCAGGCTTCAGAAATTCCTTGCAAATCGTGCAGCTGAAACGGTAGAGGGTGAAAAATGGTGTTAAAGGGCTGATTGCACTGGGTTTGGAGGGGTCAGGTTTTGTTGAGGGACATGTTGTCTCTTGTTCTGGAGGATCACTACCTGGAAAATGTGGAGAGTGACCAGTGATGCACAAAGCTCTTTGAAGAATCCTGTTGGTTTTTCTGTAACAATGAAATTATTGATATTTTGGCTGTGATATTCCATCCTGACCATAAGAGCCTTTAAGGAAGAGTAGAACTGGAGCCTTAGCAAGCACAGGTGAAGGCTGGAGAACACTTTGGAAAGCAAGAACCTCTTTTCATTAAATTGAAAACAAGTATTCTCTGGTTAAAAACAACACAGGATTTACAGCATGGAAGGGGTTGTTTTCATTCCAGCTACTCTGTGGCTTTATTTGACATAAAATAGATTCACTTGGAGTGTGTGGATTAGTGGGTGATTCATCTCAACTCCATTATGAGAGCACAAAGAGCTTGATTTAGTTGTGTGGGGAATCTGGGTGAACCTCAGGACTGGATAAATAATTCTAGAAGGTCCAAACTTCACCTGTGCTTTCCCACTGGTACTTGGAGAGGCATATTGGATTTTAACTCAAGCATTCCTGAGTCTGTATTGGATGTATATCCATATATGTGGGTTACTTTCACCAGTCTGGGTGCCAGAGATGAAATGTGCCCTCGGAGCAGCCTGGCCTGGGGAAGATGTCCCTGCCCATGGAATGGGATGAGCTTGAAGGTCCCTTCCCACCCAAACCATTCCCTGTGTCTCTGCTGGCAGGATGTGCACTGGGGCAATTTGCTGCTCAGTAGTGAAACCAGGACTATTTGTGACAAAACCACAGCCAGAAGTTGTCAGGGCAAGATAAATGAAAAGGTATCAGCCTTGAAAATACGGTGCCTTCTGCTACTTATGGGGTTCTGATCAAACAGGGTTTAACCAGTTCTCAGCATCAGTATTCCAAAATTTCTTTCCCTTCCAGTAGCTCAGGGAGGTGATCTCAGGTGTGGAAGGTTGCCTAGAGCAGGAAAAAAGTGCTTTACAGTGCAGTCCTTGTAGTAAATTGAGAAGGAAGGTGAGGCAGGAGCAGTTGTAGGTGGGAACAGGAGCACAGCAGAGACCTCGTGACCGCGTTTGCCGCGGATTTGTTTGGTTTCCATCAAATTGTCACTCTATGGATTGCTCAGTGCAGTGAAACGAATCCAAGGGCAGGCTTTGATGGAGGTGACATCTATTTTTAACCAGCACAGGTGGCCTGGGGCCCCTGCCCAGGGCTCTTCTCCCTGGGTGAGAGCTCAGGAGCTGAGAGCTCAGGCAGAGCTGCTGCACGTTCCCACCAAGCCCTGGACACACGGGACAGGCTGTGATGGGCTGGGGACTCTGGGCACCTGCTGTGGGACACAAATGTGAAGCTGTGTTGGTAGAAATGGTTGGTTTCCCTCCCTTTTTAAAGATATATCAGCTGCTAGCTCTGGGACTTGCTCTATCTCTGCTCTGAAACCACTTTCTAGAACTCGCCCTAAGTATTTCCAGGTTAAATTAACATCGTGCATTATTTTCTGTGCCAGCATTTTTACAGCTCTGCTCAATTCTGCCCATTTTTTTTGTGCATTCTGGAAACAGCTAAAGGTTTTATTTTTCCCTCCCACCCCATCCCACAGCCTGTTTGGTTCCAGCCACCCCTCAAAGCTCCCACCCAGGACACTCTGCATATGGCACTATTGATTTTAGCCCTGGCTGATGCTCAGATAATGTAATGCTGCTGGTCGAAATATGTTGGTTTTTCTTTAACCCTTTCCAGGCTTGTGCTGAGGAAGGTGATAAATGAGGTTTTCTTTCTGGGGCAGTGTAAAAGAACACCCTGTGCAGCTTGCTGGTGTATTTAAAGAGCACTTCATGCTCTGTGGAGAGAACATGGTGCTCGCTGGTGATTAGCAGGGGATAGTGTTACAGGTGGGATTTCACTGGAGGAAATTCTCCAGCAGGAGAAAGGAAAGCTTTTATCCATTTAATGTGGGGAACATAGCTAGCTTTCATTAAACCTCTCCTGTTTTAAATGACAACACTTAACTCCCTGCAGCTACTTCATGGCTTTGTTCGAAGTGCATTAAGGTTGCAAAACCTTGACATTATTTGACTGTTTTTCAGGCCCTGTTCTGACTCTTTGTAGTCAACTATTTCAGTTCCCAGCACACTCACGGCCTCTCCAGAGGCTGATGAGAACTAGATGTGAGTCCAGTATGAATTTGCACTCCTGGGAATTATCAGTGCAAGTGCAGCAAAGGGATGTTGTGGAGAAAACTGGTTTGGGAAGGCAGAGATAGAAATAATGTAATGAAACAGCACAAGAGCAATTGGTAAAGGGGGCAGGTGCGTGGAACTAGCAGAGATTACTTTTAAAAATTTGTAACCTCGTTATCTGTTTGGATTAGTTGTGTTGATGGCTTGTCCTGGTGACTTCACACTTGTTTCAGGACACCCCACCCTCCAGAAATGGTTCAGTGCCCTCGTGGTACATGTGAGATGTTCTGCTGGGGTGGGTCTGCCAGGGAAAAGTGCCTGAAAAAGTGGGATTGGAACTAATCCTGTCCTGGTTTGGTTTGTAACAACTGGTCTGGAAACATCAAATCAGCAGGATTTCTCCTCCTGGGAAGGGAAAACATGTTTGAGAAATTCAGAAACAAGCTGCTCAATTTAAACTCTCCTTCCCTGGGCACCACTTACCTGTCTGGTCATTTGTCTTCATCTCAATGAGTGCTAATTGCTAATTTGTCATCTGCAGGCCCAGTCTGAATTCCCTCTGGGTGGGAAGGATGGCAGGAATACAGGAAGCTCTTTGCTCTCAGTGCACTCTGTCAGCACCCAGGGCTGCTGAGGGGAAAATGTTCCAAAAATGGAGATCAGAAAAAAAAAAATAACAGGTTTTAGTATGAGTTTAAATCACCCTGATGTCTGTGTTCTGCATCTATAAAAGGGATGGGTCAATAGGAATGGGGGATTCTTGGGCTGTCCTGTGCAGGGCCAGGAGTCAGACTTTGGTTCTTGTGGGTCTCCTCCAACTCAGAATACATGATTCTATGAATTGAAGAGCTCCTCAAATTTTACTGGGTTCAGTGCTGTTAAATTCTCCAAAAAAACCCCCATCAAGGACTCTTGTGCTGAGCTCTCAGCTCCAGAAAGCATTTTGTCCTCTGCTAAAACCAAAGCAGGAACTTTAACTTAACCCTGACACCTCAAACCTGCCAAGATGCACAGAAAACATCAACTTCCATTTTGAATTAATGTCAGCAGCACCAGTTTTGCCTGCCTGGCAAACAGTCAATGCCAAGGGGGTGCTGCTTAAAATGATTTCCTTGGGTAGGTCAGAAGAGGTCAGGCTGGGACTGGGGAGAGGCAGCTCTGGCTGGGACAGGGCTGTGTTTGGGCACTTCAGTTAACTCCCACCACCAAGAACTCCTCCTGTTTGGCTTTAGAAACTGGTGATCACGTTGTATTTATGAAACAGAATTGAACTGTTTGTGCTCTCTGTGCTTTCCTTGCAATGCCGGTGTGAGGAATGGGATGTGGGTTAAAATTCCCTAGAAACCATCAGGTTTTTCTTTTTCTTGCCCTTGCACCCAGCCAAAAGCACATTGTTTCCCACCAGATTTCTGGATTTCCAACCAGAAATGCCACTGGGGAACTTTTTACTGCTCTAGAACTGTAAAAAAAAAAAAGGCACTGCAGGAAGACTGAAGGGCAGTCCTGTATTTTGCATTCACTGAAAGCATCTTCAGCTCATGTTATTCCAATGATTCCACTGCAGTGTGTCCATGGATTTCAGGGTGTTTATGACAGGGAAAAGGAAGATCCACTGAAAAAGGAAGGTAGTGTTCACAAAATGCTGTAATAAGTGTGTCAAAACCAGCAGAATCTAGAAATTTTATTGCAGTACCAGATCTTAGAAGTCCTTGGGCCTTTCCCATATAAGTTGAAGGTCTAAAATCCAAGGAAACAGTGAACTTAGAGTGTTACAGCACAAGCCTGGCAGTGAGTTAAACAGATATCTGTTAGGGACACAGCTCCTGCTGGCTCATGCACAAGGCTCAAACCAAATTAACTTTGCCAAGTCTCAAATGACATCAAGTTAATGTGACATTAATCAGGATTTGTGCTCTCAGCATGTGCAAAGGACCATCTTGGGCAGGGAGAGCCACTGGAAGATGTTCCCCTGTGCAGACACTGGAACTGCTCCGTGGGAAGTGCTGGCAGGAGCTGAAGGTTGTTTTCTAATTTAAATGTCCTCTGAGCACATGCTTGGGAGAGACATTCTCTGACAAGGTGACAGGCTTTGGTTTCCATTCTTGGGTGAAGCAGGAGCACTTGCCTTGAACTCAACTGCCAAGAGAATACCTCAAAAAGCTGTTTTTATGGTACCTTCTAAAATATTTGGTTATGGTGTCACAACTACTTAGTTGCAGAATTAGTAGAGTGTGGGGACTCTCCCTCCAAATATCATTTCAATTATGAAATAATTGGCTTCCAAGAGTAATATCACTTTACTGGTGCTGCAGACAAGCACTTGAATACATATGTGGGGAAAAATATTTTTCTTTTAATTTTATTTCACAATAAGTTTTCTTAGAGCAGAGAAGCAAAGGAACCTCCCACTGAGCTTTTCCAGCATTACCAGCACTGCAGAACTGGTTACCCTTGAAACATCTGGATCTGAACCTGAGACCTCATCAGTGATAACTCTATTCAAACTGCATTATGAGTTGTTCTGAGCAAGGAGGATTTCTCTCTAGTGCAACTAAAAGAGCAGCCCATTGCTCCTCAACAGTTAATGAACCAGCAAAACCTCCCCACACTGATATAAACTGATTTTGCTGTGCTGTGGGGTGGGCTTTGCCCACGCTGGCACTCTCCAGCTGTGGGGGAGGTTGAGCTGGAGCCTTTTTTTAATCCTGTTTTTGCTCTTCCCACTCCACCTCGATGTGGAAGGACAACAGGAGAGAATTTAAGGCCCATCACTGGTGGTACAACAGTGGGACATGTCCAACTCCTGGGGGTACAAATGACATTGGGGGTTCTTGTGCCTGGCACTGGATGAGGTGTTGGAGAGTGGAAAGGGTGACACAGGACTGGCAGAACATTTTTATAGGCAGAAGGAGGTTGATCATGATGAAAGATGCCTTCCAGCCACATCTGGTGGTGGCAGGTTAGGCTGTTTGACCCTGAGCCCTCCATCTGTTTGTCTTGTGTTTGTGCAAGGTGTTAATTCTCTGCAGGAGGGCTGGAGGGGTGGAAGTGGGTTGTTTCTCTGCAGCCATCAGCCCTAAACACTTTTTAACCTGAGATTCAGGGATGTTAAGGCCACTAGAGTATAACTTTTTTTTTTCTGTTTTTTACAAGAATGTCCTTCCCAAACTGAAACTCCTGAACTGAGCATAATTTCCCATATCCTTTAAAAAAAGTCATTTATGATGTGTAAGCTTTAGTTCGGGATGTGGACTTTGATCCTTGAGTCCTAACTTGGAATATTCTGCAGTTATATGTACTGCTAATTATTCAGCCCACAATAATTATCAATATACAGTCCTGACAGTGTAAAAGAAACCCTGAGGAAGGAATGGTCAGATGTGAGTCTTTAGAATTCTTGGAGGCACTTGGTGCTGAGGTTGTTGGTGTTCAGCTCATTTTTGCTGTGTATTTTGTAATAAAGCTCATTCTGCACATTAAGGCTCAGATTCCCTCTACTCCAGGATTTAACTGAGGGGGGGAAAGGGGGTTGGCACAAACAATTTTAAAAGTTACTGGCCCTCTCCAAGCTACAACTCTCCTGTTTCAGCAGGGAGCTGAGCAGGTGAGAGCTGGCATTGCTTGAGGAGGAGTTTTCATTTTGTTAGAAAGAAATCCTTCCCTGGGAGGGTGGGGAGGCCCTGGCACAGGTTGCCCAGAGAAGCTGTGGCTACCCCTGGATCCCTGGAAGTGTCCAAGGCCAGGTTGGACGGGGCTTGGAGCAACCTGGGCTGGTGGAAGGTGTCCCTGGAGGAGGTGGAATGTGACGAGTTTTAAGGTCCCTCCCAACCCAAACCATTCTATGAATTACTTTCCTTTTTAATACATTTAAGTTATATTAATAATACCCTGCAGAGCTATTAATTTGCCATTATAATATCAACATACTGTGTTTATTTCCCCTGTCAGAGTCAGCCACAGACTGTCCTGCACCCTGTGTGCACATTTCCCAGGGGAGTTTCCCTCCTTGCCCTCCTCCAACGCCACGTGGGCCACGAGGTGTTCTCCTGCCAGCCTTTGCCACCAGCCTTTGCCTGGCAGCAAGTGCAGGCTGACCTTGCTGTCACTGCTTAAGGAGGCTTTGAGCTTTGGGGTATCTTTAAGCTGAGCTCTCTGATCACGTTGTGCCCGTGACGTCAAGGCCGGTGGCACCGGGCGGTGTTTTAGCACAGCCTCTCCTTAAGGCTGTGAAAATAACCCAGGTATTAGTCCTGTTCCTGCTCCCATCCCCACCCTTGGCATGCAAAGGGATGGTGCTGCATGAACCCAGGAAAGAAGTGTTACTGAAAAAACAAACAAACAAACAAAAAAAACCAAACAAAAAACCAAAGTTCTAACAATGTAATTTTTTGTTTCCTAATATTATAATAATGCTACTGGGAATGTTTAATTAGGATATGTGTAGAATCAGAGAATGGTTTGGGTTGGAAGAGGTCGTTGAAGGGCATTTAATCTGGTCCCCCTGCAGGGAGCAGGGATGTATTGAATGAGAGAGCAGGTTGCTCCAAGCCCTGTCCAACCTGGCCTTGGACACTTCCAGGGATGGGGCAGCCACAGCTTCTCTGGGCAACCTGTGCCAGGGCCTCCCCACCCTCACAGGGAAGGATTCCTTCCCAATATCTTATTTTATCTTATCTCCACCTCACCTCTGTCAGTTCAAAACCTTTCCCCCTTGTCCTGTAAATTCCCTCTCTCCAGTAACTCCATAAATCCCAGTAACAATTCCATAGTGAACTGTGGAAAAGTCTTGGTTTCCAGGCTTTTGTTCTTTATGACTCTCCCCCTGACCCTGTTTCAGGACACAGGCAAAGAGCAAATCTGGATGACGTTTCCTTGGTGTGCAGAGAACTGGAGAGCAGGACTGGCTGCTCTCAGGGCTGGACAGGGACTGTGTGAAAACGCATTCTTCAGGACTGGAACTGCTCTATAAATGTCAGGAGGCTGTAAAGCCACCATGTCCTGACAGTAGAACTCCAGCTGAGGGTTAGGCTGGGCTGGGATGAGAACATTCCTGTCCAGACAGAGCTGTAATAACACAGGCAGCAAAAGCTGAGCTTGGCTGAGCTGCTGTACAACAAAAATGTTCTTTCCTTTCAACATCTCTGTGCCAAGGGACTGAACAAAGTGTCCATTAATTTAATATTTTTAGTCTATATTTTTGCTTCCTTTTCATTTCTGTCTCATATTTTGATAAAAGCCAGAGATTCCATGTTATGTTATGAATATGGATTTGTAGCCAGCAGCTATGTGGAAAAATCAATACATTCCCAGTTCACTCCCAGGTGTTCCTGTGAAGGGATTGGGCAGAGCAAAGCCACTGCCAGGAATGTGTTCTGGTGCCTGCTGATTAAAATGGATCAGGGCAAAATGGCTGGAAACTGCTGCAAGCTGAAGAGAAAAAATTGTGTTCCTTGGGTTTATATATTGCACGAGTTAGGGTTTGGTTAAATAAAGATGGACTGAAATGAGAGAGCATCAGGAATGCAAGAGGGAGTAATTCTGCAGAGTGAAAATTGCCAGTTAAAATATCCAGTCCTGCTGGGCTTGTTACACACCTTTAGCAAATCCGTGTAAATAAAGTCAGACACTTTCTCTGACAGGTCAGTGAAAAATAACCCAGCTCATTGCTCGGCTCCTTGGCTGCAGTGGAGTCTGCTGAGGGGAAATGGGTGAAACAGTCACTGAGGGAGCAAAAGTGGGAGCTGGAAGGGTGGAACAGAGCTGAGAAAAATATAGAAATAACAATGAGAGTCTTGAGAGCTGCAAATTGTGGCTCTGGTCAAAAAAATCCCAGTGTCCTGTGCTAAACTCAGTGACAGTGCTGGTCTGCAGGGAGTCAGGGCTCGTTTTGGCCACGGTGGGTTGGGATGTTTCTCTCTAACTCTGAGCCAAAGGCAGTGCAATGTTGGGTTTAAAACAGGCACAGCTCTGAGAGGGCCCAGAACTTTCCTCTGGGCTGCCACTTCTTGGAAAACATTCCAGCTACTTAGTTAATTAGCGGATGACAAACTAAATGTTTGCTAAATGAAATGGGAGATGTATCAGAGACCTGCCCAGTGTTATATCACTGGAGATAATTTGGGTTCTGATGCATCAGCAGGACTGGGTATATACAGTTCATGTTCTATAGGGGTGGAAAAAGCATTAATCTTATTTTTCCTTCTGAAAAGATGTCGTCCACTGCCAATGTCCCCAGCAGGATTCCATCAGCTCTGGGTGGGAATGCCAAAGCTCTGGCTGGAATCCCTGGGACACTGGAATTCCAGTCTGTGCTCTGAGCATCTCAGAATTGGCAACTCCCTACTCAAGGCTTGGTATCACCTGGACCTGAGAACCTTTCAAAGCCTGGTGATTCTATATTTTCTCCTGGAAATAATATTTTAAGACAAAATTTTGCCAGTGATATCTGATGTTCCCTCTCCTTCATCCACAGCAGGGCAGTCAGATGGTCTTTGCACACTGGATTTTTACCCAGCAGCACTAAATGCCCTCAAGGGAATGGAAGTCAAGACCATGTTTTAGCTACTGCTGGGCTTTAGATGAAGCTGAAAATCCACTCAGGATGTGGCTCTTACTAGAAGGAAGTTTTTTAAAGCCAGAAAAAGATGTCCAGTGCTGATTGTGCAACCCTGTAGTTAATGTCTGGACTGAGGGATGCTCTTTATTTTGATCTCAGTAGCCTCAAAGGCAACAAAACGAGGGGGTTTATGGTTTTTGGGGGGTGACAGATCAGTGCTGTACAAACCCAAGGGCTCTGAGCTTTGTTCTCTGCTGAGGGCAATGTTACACTTGGCAGGTGATCCCTTTATGCTGCAGAAAATGGGATGAGAACATTGCAGAGGTACTGAAGTGGGGAGAGCTGTGAAAAGGTTTGTTACCTGTCCCTTCAGAGCTGAAGTCTGGCTTTTGATCACCACAGGCTGTTCAGCCTCTTTGCAGGGCACTGGATTTCAGTGGGGATTTGAGATCCAAGCTAATGACTCGTCCTGGCTCTGCTGCCTCTTGCTGAGATGGGGTTTGAATTCCCTGAAGCTTTTTCTGAGGGTCTTGAATAAATCAAATAGTGGAGAACTTGAAACAGCAGGGGGGAAAAAAGGGTTGTGAAAGGGAGAACAAACCAATGTGTCCTGCAGGACTTTGGTGGGGGTGCTTAAGGGCAGCTTTGGCTGAGAGCTGATTGATGGGGTGGGCAGCGTCCTAAAAAGCTTGTTCCTTCCTTTGAAAACACTTGTGCAGGGAGTTTACTAAAAAAAGTTTAGGAAAAAAGGGGGGTGAGACTTGGCCCAGGGTTTTATCAGCCTTTATTGACTTCAAGCCTGTAGTGTTGCTGTAAAGCTAAGCTGGGAAGATAAGAATTGAGTGAACAGATTTTCTACGTGGATAATTATAAGGTATTTATCAGGTCTTAAACTTTGGTCTTATTTTCCTTTCTCTCTTTTTTTTTTCTTTTTTTTAAGGAGCCTGTGAGCTCCAAAAGGCCAGAGAAATGTCCCTTCCCAGAGGTCAGGCTGCTGACATCAGTGATTGTCATCCCCTGGCAGATTTACTGCCCCAAAACAGCCAGTCCAGACCCAAAATAACCAGATCTATGGGAAAACTTTTGCAGAGCAAGTACAGCATCCCCGGAGCTGCTGCAGAGCTCTTGGGGGAAAAGCTGCTCTTGGTGCCAGGGAGGGGCTGAAGTTTGGTTTCACTTTTTCCTTTTCCCCAGGAGGGGCAGGAGAAAGTCCCGCAGGGTTTCCAGTCTGTCAACAGTTTTCTGCCACACAGAGGGTGGAAAAGGGGGTTGGGGGGGTTGTTACAGCAGGAGAAACTTTGCTCAGCTGTGCCAGAAGTTGGTGCCAGGCTGAGCTCCCCGGGGTCACCCACGAAGGGTAAATTCCAGAGGTGAGAGCTGGAGTGGCTTTCCAGGAGCTTGGCAGGGGTGGGGAATGATCCAAATCGGATTGGAGCTCTGCAGGGACGTTTAATACCCTGCCAGTCAAGTTGCCCTTTCATTTTATAATCCCCCAGAGGCTCTGAGGGTGGGGAGGCAGGGACTGACTAAGCACAGAGTGCCGGGGGGTTCTCACTCTAAATTAATTGTATAGAATATCCCATTTTCCCCTCAGAGACCTGCCTGTCCTGTTCCATCCTCCTGCCTTGGTCTGCTGTTACTGTTTAAAACAAATCTGCCCATTTTTCCCAAATTATTGCAAGTTTGCAAAGCAATGGTTGAGGTAAAGGGGGACTGATCAGGCAGCGTTTTATTGTTGTCTTAACTTTTATTGCATTTGTTAAATGAGTTTAAAATGGAGAGTGACACTCTAGAAATTACCTGGAGATGGATAAAACGCTTTGACACTCTGTATTGAGCTTGTAAAAAAGGATTGAGTGGTAATTTAAATGTTGTCACTTCCCCTTTCAGTGGGAATTTCTGTACCTAAAGGCCTTTAGAACCTGCCAGAGAATACACTGTGTCATTGGGGGTTGAAGTCATACAAATTGAAATGAAAGACTGGGCACATCTTTAATGCAATTTATTGATGATATTCTGGAACTGGTTGCCAAGGGCAGTGAAGATGCTCAAAGACTGAGAATCTCCTCCCCCAGGAGTAGGATGTGTATTAGCTAAGCACTAACTAAGGCTTAGTTAAACCCAAGTATATTGTTCACTGCAGTGGATGACTGAAATTCAGGCTTCTGATACACAGAAGATCAAATTAAATACTTAAACATCCTTTTCTGAATATCAGTTTTATGGCTATCACCAAGCAAATACAGCCCTGGCAGCCTTGCTTCAAAAAGCTCTTGTGTTTCTCCTTCTGGTCTTGCTTCCCCTAATTTACAGCTTTATTTTATGAGATTATCTGTACATAATGTGTGCAAATACATGAAACAAATGAAAGGTTTCTCTCAGTGTCTTTAGAGACCCACAGGGAGCAGGACCAGTGAGCTGCTCATGTACAAGATGAAAGTTCTTGCAGCATCAGGGTTTAACTGGAGTAGGAAAATGTTTTTTACAGAAGTTGCATGTTCTGCTTGGTCCTTAAATGTAGGTGTGGTGACGTGATAAAGGTGCTTCTCTGGCTTAAAACCTATTTAAATTCTACCAGCTTCATCACATCCATTATTGTGATGCTCTGGGGGAAAATTAGTGCTTGATCTCTCGAGTAATGACTTCTTGGAATGCACTCAGTTTTCTTCCTTCATCCCCAGATTACCCAACACCAGTTATCATTAATTACTTTTAATAACCATGGTCCATGTGTGTGATTTTCTAACAAATGTAACAGTTACAGAGCATTTATCAGTTAATCAGTGAACGTTGTGGGTCAAATTCCTGCCTGTCCGTGGGTCAGTGTGACAGCACCAGAAATGTTAAGTGGGATCTGAGAGAGATCTTTGCTTTAATGGCCCCTTTTTCTCAGATAAATTCCGTCCTATTTCCTGGAAATGTTTGATGCTGATTTATAACCCGAGTTCTTGGTATATCAGCACTTGAGGGGGAGTTGAGCTTTTCCCCCTCTGGAACATCAGAGTTCATGAAAGTAATCAAATATTTTCTTTTTTTTTCTGCAAATGAAAAGCCCAGTGAACTTTGTGTTGAGCTCCAAGCAGGTGTGATGTGCCCTGATGTCCCCCAGGGTGCTCTCTTGTGGGTGAGACCCTGTTGCAAACCCACTCCACGGGAGGGGCAGGGCTGGGTTTGCAGAGCAGGGCAGAAAACTCGAGCCACAAATGGAAAAATCAGCTGGAAATCTGCTACAAGTGACCCTCTCCCTTTCAACTCTGCACCCAGTGGGGCCTGAGAAGCTCAAGGGTGTTAAGCCCAATAAATTTGTTGAGTGTGGAAGGAGGGGAGGAAAAGTCTCCTTTGGTACCTGGGATGGGAAGGGCTCCTGCTGCATTTTCATCTCTCCCTGCTCCATGCCCTGAGGTGATCCTGAGCTTGGCACCAGCTGGAATATTCCACGTAGAACTTCTAGGAATTGCCCAGGAAGCCAAGCTGCTCTCACTTTCAAGGCTTGGTTTTCCCTGTGGTAAACCAGGACACGAAGTCACTTCCCCCGTAGCTTTTTGTTTGTTGTCAAACAAACCAAATGGGCGAAAAATATTTGCTCTGTAGCTCGGCAACAACTCCGTGGGGCTGTTCAGCTTCTTCCCTGCTTTCCCTGCTCTACTCCCGGGCTGTGGCTGCTTCCCTGGATGATTTACTTGGATTTATTTAGGCTTGGAAGTGCCTCGTTTCTGCACGAGTGTCGTGGAAAGGTTTGGATGGAAGGGACCTTTAAAGGGACCTTTAAAGGGACCTTTAAAGCTCGTGTTGTTCCACCCCCTGCCATAAATAAAACCCATTAAAAGTCTGAATCAAAGTGAAACCCAAGAAATTCCCCCCCAGAATAATCAGAGGTCTGAAGTGAGTTGCCACCAGGACAGTTCACCCCTCCCTCAGCCAGGCTCTGGAGATAAAGGACCTTGGATGAATCCCCTGCTGCTTTTAGCAATATATTTGGGAGTTCCTTCCTCTACCCCAGCTTGTTCCAAGCCCCCTCCAACCTGGCCTTGAACTCTTCCAGCCCCCACAGCTTCTCTGGGCAGCCTGTGCCAGGGCCTCACAATAAATGACTTTTCTGACCAGGGATGAGGGTGTTTGATCTCTGCAGGTTCCTGGTACTGCTGCAGAGGATGCTGCCATGAATTTTGCTGCTTTCAGGGCAAAAACTGGACAGAGCAGCTCAATAACTGAGGCTTTCCACAACACTTATTTCTTCCTGAGGATGTAAATCCCAAACTGGCAACTTCCTGCCTTGCCCTGTCCACTGTCAGTGGTGGCCTTTTCCTGAGGGGCTTAACCAGCCCTGATTATTCACAAGCAAGTCCAGCATCAGTCCTGGACCAGACATGACTTAAGGGTGTTTTTCACAAGCGTTTCTCTGCCTGAAAACTCCCGGAGCACCAGCAGGTTTTGAATGCATTTTGTCACTAAACAATAACCTGTCAGTGGCAGAGCCTCCCATCCCATCAGTGCTTTGTGCTGGGATTCAAGAACTGACCTGCATTTCCTGGGTTTTAGTGGAATTGTTCCTCCTTGGAACAGCAGGGATTGTTAATGAACAGGAACATGTAAGGCTGGTGTGAGGGGTTTTATTTCTCAGAAGTTTAGAATGTGCTGGGAAATTCTTTTTTTTTTTTTTTAATGGCTGGGATTTCACATAAAGGAAGATGGGAAGTTCCAGAGTATCAGAAGAGCTGGAAGTCCCAGCTGTCAGTAAACAGATGTTCTGCATCAGTCAGCTCCTGCCAGGCCAAGGCCATCACCCTTTAGCAGGGATTTCAACTTCCTATGGATTTCCAGCTGCTTTCAGGGACTTTTCACACCGTTTTCACTTGGGGCTCCTCTGCTTTATCCCTTTAAAAGGGATACATTTGAAGCCAGCTGTGCTTTGTACCTGCTGTTCCAGGTGTGGGAGCTGGGACTGGGGATCCAGGAGCTTTAGGACAGTCACAATTTTCCTTCTTTTTGGGAAACAAAAGAAGCAACACAGTTCCATTTTCCTTCAGTCTCTATTTCTGACATCTTTTAAACATGTGGACTTTTTTTTCCTGCTTCTTGTCTTTATTTTAGTTCTACCTGAAAATTTCTGGAACTGAAACAACAGGTTTCTTGCATGTCTAAAGAAGTGAAATAAAATCCCAGGTAACCTGAAAAACTGGGATATTTTTGTGCAGGGAGGTGTTTTTACTCCGTCCTTGGGGTCTGAAAACATGACTTTGCTGCTGATCCAGCTCACCAAGGTGCAGCAAGTTGTTTGTCTGACAGAAATGGGGAAAAATAAGCAACTTGGATAGGTAGGAAAACCTGACCTACATTCCCAGTCTCCCCATTTAGAGCCTGTACCCAGAGCAGGTGATGAGTGGAACATTTTGGGATGTGATTCAAAGCTCCCCTCTCCAACCAAACTGGGTGTGCACTTCATGTCAGACTCCCTTTAATGTTTTAACAGGAATTGGTACAGCAGAGGCTGTGCAGAACCACTTTTTCCAACAAAACATATGATGGAATCATTCTTTTTAACAAGTGAGAACCCCCCATTTTGTGAAAAAGGGCTTTGTATTTTAAAAAAGACCTCAGTGGTTGTTTATCTGCATCAATTGAAGGGAGGTAACAAGCTTGTCATGTGAGAGGGTTTTAGTTATTGATAAAAACAGGCCACATTTTTCCATCATTCCAAAGAGAGATTTTTCCTCTTCCTCTTAAAAAATACAAAGGATGTTTGATAAACCCCAAATCTGTGCAATCAGGTCTGTGCATGAGCAGGGTGGAAGCTTGCAGGCAAATCACATGATGTCAAAAAACTGGCATATATTATCTCTCTCCTGAAGTATATTTTCTGAAATAAAAATGATATGGGGCAGGTGATGCCTTTTCAGCAGGAAAAGGTAGGTACAAACTTTATGCACAGTGAGGTTGGAGTTTGGAGGAGAGAAAGGTAAATCTGGGCTCAGTTGCAGGGTACAGACACATCTTAGGCAGCTGCAGGACCCAGCACAGGTAAATAATTAATAACAGCTCCCAAATACGTTGCTGAAAGCAGCAGGGGATTCATCCAAGGTCCTTTATCTCCAGGGGATCTCCAGAGCCTGGCTGAGGGATGGGTGAACTCTTGTGGTGACAAGGCACTTCAGGCCTCTGATTCTGGGTGGGGATTTGTGTTTCACTCAGATTTAGATATTTAATGGGGTTTATTCCCTTCACACTTTCTTCCTGAAGGAAAACCTGGAACTTTCCGTTCTGCAAATAGCTGAACAATAATTCTTCTGAAAGTTTGTTACTCTTGTTCTCATCATTCCCCTTCCCCATGAAGAGCTGAACCAGAATCACCTTTGTAAATCCCTTTGAACCCGGGCTGTTGTTGATTCTGTGACTGCACTGCCCGAAATCCTCTGTCAGGTTTTACCTGAACACATTAAGAGCTTTCATCAAGGCTTTTCTTGTAACTCACAAGGTTCTGGGCTGAATTGATTAATTTGGAGGTCACACGAGCCATTAAGACAGATTGTTTTCCCAGTTCCTCTCATTAGTGGGGTAATTGGCCTTTCCTGGGCAAGGTGCAGCAGGACTGGCACCTGTTTGTCACAGAGAGTGAATTTACAGCTGGTTTGGGCTGGAAATCCGGAGGGGGGGGTGTTTTCCAGTGACTGGGATTCCTGCATTTCCTGGGCTTGATTGGCAGGAAACTCCATCCTTTGCTGCCACTTTGCCTTTCTGTGTCAGCCTTGATGAGCTGCAGTGACTTCAGGATTAACAAACCAACTTCTGTGTGCTGTGCTCACCTTGAGGGACTGCAGGGCAATTATTTGTACATGGGCTTCCTTAGTTGCAGCTTTTGCTTTGAAAAGGGACTATAATGCAAGAAGCAGATGGAAGTTTTCATCTCTTCACCTGCTTAATTGCTCTGAATAACTGTAATTGTACAACCTGATCTGTGCTTTGTCCATGAACTTAGTACTGGCTTAAAAGCAGGTGAAATCAAGAGGCAGAACTAGTGTTTTATGTGGAGGGAAGAGGAATTAGCCTATTGAAACTTCTCAAGTGTTTTGTGTAAGCAGAGAAGTACTCAGGCTGTGAAATCCTGCCTGTTCCTGTTCCAGACTCACCACAGAAAATGGCTTTGGAAGTGATGGATGAGGGTGGAAAGCTCTTTCCTACTCTCAGTAGTAACTCTTGGTGCAGCTCACCTGCTGAGTTGCTGGTCCTTCCCAGGAAAAGCAGCCTTGCCCCCAAATTTCCATTAACACTTTGGAATCTTTATTAATGTTGCCTTCCAAGCTGGTCCTGGATGCGAAGGTTGAAGGATTGGCTGCACCCAAGGCTGACACAGGAGGTGACAAGTTCACCCCACACTCCTTCCTGCTTCACCCCAGAACTGTGTTTTGCAGTTCCTGGAATGCTGCACAACAGGGAACATCCCAAGGCTCTCCATAACCGTGGAGTTAAAGAGAATATAATAAATTGCATCTGAAAACGTCCACTTGGGGAATCATAATGGGGAATCATAATGATCCTCTGCCTGTCAGGAGGAGGGCAAAAATCCCTGTGCTGTGATGTCAGAGGCAGCAGTTGGCAGCAAACCCTTTCAGATCCAGGGAAATTTAATCAGAGCCACTGCTGAACCTTGGGCTGCTTCTTGAGTGTTTCCCAGAACATTCCTTGGTGCCTCTGAGTCCCTGCCAGGGCTCCAGCTGGGAGCACTGGCCAGCCTTCTCTCCCTCTGAAGGGTTTGATGCTCCCCAGCCCCACTTGCTGCCTCTTTCTGTGCAATCACAGCCTTAATTGAGAAGCTGCTAATTGCAATTAAGGAGTAGCTCGTGCTGTGACGTGCACAGGCTGCTCACAGACACCTGCACATGTAAAAATGAGTCCTCTGCAACTTCTCTACCTGGAATGCATTTGATCTGTTGGTAATTCATGAGAAATTTGTCACCTCCTCAGTGTGTAGAAACAGGACTCAAAAGATGTGAATCTTTAGCTGGTGGAAACCAGCAGGGAGGGAGGGGATGAATCAGTGCAACAACCTGACTGGAAATTTTAGAGGAATCTCTCCAAATCAAATCAGTGAGAGCTTTCTCCTTGCCCTCTGTGATGGAAATGGAAGCAACACCTTCTGAAATTATCATGGGAGCTTAAAAATCTGTGTGTGCCTTTGTGGAAGTCTGTGGGGAGCAACGTGGGGGATTTCTTGTGCTTTTTGTCTTTAATAAGTATAATACCAATCTGGAGGCATCCTGCTGAGCAAGTGCTGTTCAAACTCTCCATAAAAGAGCCCCTGAATCCCACCTTCCCCTTCTGCCAACACCTGGCTGTTTGAAATCAGGGCTGTTTAACTCGAGGATGACACCTGGGATATGTTTGGATCTTCAGCTCCAGGCTGATTGTGTGTAATTATGATTTCTTAGAGGATTGAGTAACACTCCACTTTAGCAACACTGATATCAGCACTAATTGCTCCTTGAATTCCTATGGAGACTCCAAAGGCATCACGTTCAGCCCGTGCTGATTCACCATCCCGGTGACGCTGTTCCTGCAAACAGCGCAGTGGGGAAAGAGCCTGTTTTCCTTTATGGCAGCTTTTAATTTCCTGGAAGGAGCTGGGATCAGTCAGACACTGTGGAACCCTCACAATCACCAGTCAGTGGTGATGTTTCTCCTCAGTTAATCACCTTGTGCTGTAAGGAATTAAATGCACCAGGAAATTCCTCGTTAATTTATTTTCTTAACCTTTTCCTGTCTCCAAAAGCTTTTTGACTTGTGCAGGTGCTGCCAAGTCCAGAGAGGCAACCCAGAGGACAAATCCCCCTGTTTCAGGTGGTTATAGATCCATACAATAAGCTGTTATAGCAATTATATCTTCCAATATTTCCTTTGGCTGAAGGGACCAGGAAGGCAGACACGGGCACTTGCTGGGGAAAGCTTTGTCTCATTTTCAACTTGCAAATTGTTTCTTTAGCCTGTGCAAGGAAAAATGATGGGTGTTGCATGCTGAGAAGCTCCCACCTCTTGTTGAAGGATTTGCAAAGCTGAAAAGGTGTGGAATCAGCCAGGAATGTTCTAATGAATAGATGGGGTAGTGAGGATGATCCACTCCCTTAATTTTCTGAAAGCAGAGGCCACTCTCCTCTAAACTTTTGTCAGCTGAAAATCCCCATTCAAGAAATCTTCCTGAGGACAAAAGAGCTGTCCCAATATGAAGTGGTGAGATAAGAATAAATGTGGATGATAAAAGAGGGAATATATAGAAAATCTTAAAGACTGCAATACAAAAAATCCATCCCTCTCTTCCATGTGCTGCTGTTGTAAAGCAGCAGCTCTGTGGGAACTGGTGCCTTGCAATTCTGCACCAGGTTGGATATTCCACTCCAGCTGTTCCAGGAGAGAGCACAGTGAGAACAAGCACCAGGGAAAAACCTTTCTGGGGGCAGAAGCTGGACTTGCTCTCCTAAAGCTCTCCCCCCAAAAAGGCTGAGGTCACCTGCAGGCAGGGACATGGCAAGAGCCAAAATTGGGCAAAGCTTTGAGAACTGGTGTGATAAAATGAGCTGAGCAGCAGATGCATGAGCAGGATGCCTGGAATGATCCTGCTGCAGATTAGGTGATAGAATGATTACTGATTTATCTGCGATAGTGAGGTAAAAAGTGGGAGAATGTTAAAGGAGCTAAAATTGTCTGCTACTGACATCTCAGGGGCTGTTTTTAGTTCCCTAATGTGCTCTGACAACCCCTACCAACCAATGTTCTTTCACTGCAGTGGGTATCTTATCCCTTTTCAGTGTTGAATTAGCAAATGTGCAAACAAAAGTAGCAATTTTTAAAGTTGAAGTCCTTTTATTGAAGTCCTGTGCAGCAGCCACTGCTCTGGATGAAGTCAACTCCTCCTGACAGTAATTGCTTGGCTTGCCCAGCCCCTTCTCTGCTTCCAGCTTATTCAGCCCTTGATGGTATCAAATAATTTCCTGAATGAAGCAGCAATTCTGCCTCAATAAAATATTTATGGTTGTGTGGAGTGTTCCCTGCTCTCTGCTGGGAGTTTGCTGTTCCTTTGTTTATTGGGATTTGTGTTTCTCCTTCTCTCTGGGACGGAGGAAACAAAACCCCCCTTGTTACATGAGTGGCACAAACTCACAAATTTGGGATGTCTGCAGTGGTCACTGGGTCCTCTTCAGCTCTTGTTAATTCTGATCCTAACACCCCCCTGAAGCTGCTGATTCCCAGTCTTTCATTTTCCCTGTGAACGAACCCACGGCCGACTTCCAAAAAAGCAATTAATTTATGCTGGGTTTGAAATTACAACCTTGCCTTTGATTTCTACCCCCACCCTTGATTCTTATTGGCAGGTTACAAGTGATCCCTCTTCTCTCCCTTCCTCAGGGTGGAATTGGATGTGAATTTTATCTCCTGTGATCAAGTTTTGCTTAATCAGCCAACCCTAAGGCCAGTGCTGCACTGGAGAAACTCAAGATTTATATGTGAGCACAACAGCTGAGGCACTGGCAGACTATTCTGGGGCTTATTATTATTAATTTAGTAGTAGGCTTGTTGCCATTAAGCTGGCAGGGGTGGATTTGTTGTTGTTTTTGAAGGTTAAGATGGATTTGACCCTCTGCAGATGTTTTCTTAATGCTTCTTTCATAACTGATACCAGACAAGGAGACTAAATCTAATACAGCATAAAAGTTAAAATGGAAAATAAGCATCTTCTGCCTTAGTCTGACCAGTCAGGATGATTCCAAATGGGACTCAGCTCATGCTGCTCTGCTTGGGGAGGCTGTGTTGGTTTTTTGGACTGGGAGTTGTCTGTGATCGAATCTGTGTGTTACAAATGTTGATACCACTGCTTTGCCAAAACACTCCAGAGTATTCCTCATGAAATGCTCACAGAGTATCTCCACAGATGGTACTTTCCAAGACTTTAAAATAGTGGAGGGTTTAGAAATGGAATTGGGATGAGGAGCAGCATCATAACAGCCACCACTTCTCAGCTAAATTGGTATATTCTTCTATAAGAAGGCAAATATTCCACCTGTTAGTTTGCAAGTCTTCAGGATTGGCTCTGGAATGAGTAATAAAGGCATTTTTTGGTGTGTGGTTTGCTGTACAACAGTTCATTGCAGGGGCTGGTTCACTCTAAGGTGTTCATGGGCACCAATAACTGGGGTTTGTCAGAAGAATATAACTCACAAGGGCCACGTGAAAAAAGGTGGTGTGTCTTTCCAGGTTCTGCAGCTGAATTCCTTGTTAATGAGTGGTTTTGCCAGAGGTAGGAAGTTTGGAATGCCTCTGTTCAGCCAGTGGCTTACAAAGCTGTTGTTGCTGGGAGGGTCTGGCAGCAGTTCTGAGTTTGAGCTGTTTTCTATCAGGTGTGTGGAGTCGGATTTTAATCCCTGTCACAGCTAATTCCTGTCCCACCCTCACTCCTGCCTTGAATTTGGGAGTGAAAAAAAGCCTCTTGCCCCTCCAGTCTGGATGCTGGGAGCCTGGTCTCGGTTTAAGCAGCACATTCTGGCCACTTGCATCATCCCAAATGTCTGAGCAGAGCAGGACTAGAGGGCACAGAGGGCACAGATCTGTCAGGGGGTTGCAGCAGGGTCAGCTCAGCTACCTGCTCTCATCTTTCCTAGAAATAAACCCAAAATACAGTGTCCCTTCCTTCCCCCTGAATCTCCACAAGCTGGGCAATTGGAAAAGTAATTTTTTTTTATTTATTTTGGTGATTTAGTCTTTATGTAACCTGGTTTAATGATGCTGATCAGCAGCAATCCTGCACTGGAGAGTTCCCAAGGATGGCTCCAGAGGAGGAGGCTCAGCTGCTGAGCTTTCCAGAGCACAGGGGAGGGCTTAGATAATTAAACTCACAAGCCCATAATGAGCTGCACTGCGATTTCATTTGGGTTTAGGGTTCAGGCACAGTGAGGAAGGCTCAGAACTGGCACAGGGTGAGGATAAACCTGTGGCTCCAGCACATGAAGCTTTATCACAGCTCCTGAGCTGTCCCTGGGCTGTAAATCTTTCAGTTCCTTATCTCTTGCCACCTTTTTCCTCCATCCTCTCAACCTCGTTTTTGTCTCCTTTTTTTTTTGTTGTTGTTGTCTTTTCTGTCTCTTCTAAGCAATCTTACCATCCTTGACTTGTTTTCATTGCAGGGGAAAAAAAAAAACTTGCTTTCTCACTTGTGTTTGGGCAAATGAATTTTTGCTGACATTTGTGATTCCCTTCCAAAGATCTCATCAGTTTGGGCAGCAGGGCCTGAATTCAGCTTCCTCTGCTGGGCTTGAAGTCTCTTAGAGCTGCCTTTTATTTTATTAGTTGGGTTTTTAATAAAAAAGAGAGATAAATAGGAATCCAGCCATGTATCTCCTAAAGCAGGTTTTTTTGCTGATATTTCAGTTCAGTGCTGAACAGGATCCCAACCTTGGCATACTTTTCTTCTCCATTAATCCTGAAATGACAAACAATCCTGGGGCTGGGCAGGCACAGGAGCCCCGTGTCAGTCATGGGGCCACACTTTGATAGGGGAATTAGGATTATTTTTATTGGTGTGGCTGATTATTTATTATTTACCTGCACTTTGGGGCCCTAAATGCTGCTGTGTTGTGTTTGCTGAGCCAGCAAAAAGGCAGGAGCTGTCCCAAAGAGCTGAGGGTGATCCCAGATGCCAGGGCAGATGTGGGAGTGTGTGGACACAAGACACAGGTTACATTCCTCTTCTCACTGATCCCCAACAATTCACATTTTCTTTCTAAGAGCAAAAGACAAAAGCATTACCAAGCCAGAAATTACAGCATTTTCACATAAACCATACAGGTTGCTTTTAATTTTTTTTTTGTCTTTAAAGTTTTAAAAGCTGTTGAATATTACAAGATTAGATGAGGAGAATTTGAATCCCCTAATGCCAAAAAAAATAAAAAAGGATAAATTGTAACACAACGTGTTTAGCAAATTCAGGTGCACTCAGCATAAAGGGGTTTTCTTTTGCTCTTCAGTGATGGGTTTTGTGTAACAAGAGCCAAAAGAAAATACCTGCTGCTGCCATGTGAATATAATACTGGGCAAACACCCCCTGATGCACTTGCTGTCTGTTGGAATAGCTGTGAAAGCAAATATTAGTGTGGGGTAAGAAATAATATATATATATATATATATATCTCATTTTTGTATTTATTTATTCGATGTATTATTTATTTATTATATATTTATTTATCCATTCATTATATAAATATATAACATTTATATATATAATAAATGTGAACCAGAACTTACAGTTTGGGCAGTGACAAAGCCTCAAAGCACCAGCCCAGGTGGGATGTTGAAGCCTTGGAGCTGCCTCCCCATGGATATGCCCTGGAATTCCTGGATGGAGAGGGACCAGCAGGATCCAGTTTGGCTTCAATTTTGGAGAGGGCCAAATGTTCCTGCTGATGTGGCCACTGAGCTCAGAGAGCAGAGGCTGCTGGAGCTGCTCAGAGCTTGGCCAGAGGGATGGAAGTTGGGGAGTAGCAGGGGATCCCAAATGAAGGGGGTTACAGCAACCCAACACCTGTCAGGGCAGGATGGGATGCAGATGGGAGGGAATTTTCCTCCTTGCACATCCCATGGGCAGTTAACCCCTTCCTTTCTGCACAAGAGACTGACTGGGCAGGGCAGTGCTCGTGTCACTCACTGGTTTAACTGGTCCCCACCTCAGTGGGAAAACAAAGTCCCTGTTTACAGACCTGCTGCAAAGCTTCCAAAGCAGCAAGAAGAGAAATCTTCCTTTTCCCCACCACCTTGTGCCAGCAAAACAGTTTGGACTGGGATGGGAAATATGAAAATAAAGTGACTTTGTGTCTGTCACCTTCCACTGCCCATCTGCAGATAAAACACAGGGATGTGAGGGTGTGGTTTTGCTGCAGGCTGAGAGCAATTCTGATTATCAGACATTTTCAGGGGAGTTTATTAATCACCTCAGTGAGCTCATGCTGCCTTTTATAGGAGCTGATGCTGCTCTTCACTGTCAGTCCCACACCAGCTGTGATGCTCTCAGGCACAGGGGGGATTTTTAGGATTGTTCTGTGCAGGGCCAGGAGTTGGATTTTGGTCCTTGGGGGCCCTTTCCATGTCAGGTTATTCCTTGATTCCAGCTTAACCAGGGTCTGCAGTGATTTCTTTTTTTCCCCCTGGGATGGAAGGGGTGACACGAAGCACTGGCTGGTTTTTTGATGTGAGGCAGGGATGGATCAGAGCAGAGAAAGCTCAATTTTTGAGCCAATAATGACTTGGAATCTGAACACTGTTTTCCATTAAACAGGGGTTTTTTTTGTCTTTAAACTTGTAAAAGTTTTTTGAATGATATGAGATTCGGGGAATTTGAATCCTCTAATTCTCAAAAATAATTGTAACACAATGTATCGAGGCACATTTCTAATAATATTACCTTTGAACAATGGTACAGTGTGTTCTGTTTGAAATACCTGGGAACATCAAATTGGGTCCTATGAATCTCATAAAAACACAACTGATAAAAAGCCAGTAATCCAAGAGAACACCATTAGCAAAAGGCATGGCTTGCATAAAGCAAAAGGGACATTTTGAGTTTAGAGGTAATTGCAAAAACAGCCTCCTATTAAACATCACTTCCAATTAAATCATCAAAATTTACTTTGTAGCCTGTTGAATGAAGTTATTAGAAATGGCTCTGTAGTGCTGGGTTCTTCTTTGTTGGGGAAGGGCATTGATTTGGTGCCAGGCTCCCACGAGCAGGAACAAACAGCAGCCATGGCACTATCATTGCATTAAGACACTGCTAGTAATTATTTCCTAATTAGAGCCAGTGAGTAATTGCACTGTCATCACTCAGATAAACATCCCACTTGTTAAAGTAGGGACTGCAACTTCTGGACACTGGGGTGAAAACTGAAAGCTTGGAAAGTTGAGTGAAACCCTGCTAATGATTTTTCGTGCATTAAATACATGGGGGCAGAAATTGGCCCTTCTGCTTTGAAACACTTGCTCTGCCTCGCTCTGTTTGTGCATCTAAGATTGCTTTTTTTTACTTAAAAAAATATAGGGAAAACGTTGCCCTGGTGGGTGTCACAGATTGCTTGGCTTGAATCCCTTAAAGTGAGGAAAAAGCTGGGAAAAATCAAGTCTCTTTGGTGGTAATATTTGTCTCCAGAATTTCCCCTCCTGCTCAGTTTTAGAGCTGTGTGAGGTTTAGTAGAGCTCTGAAATAAAAGCTTGGAAATATTGGTGTAAAAGGCAATAACTTCAGGTCCAAGGGGTTCCTCCCCCCTGCCTTGGCACAGTGTTTTTCCCCTAATATTGTCATTTATTGTGTGATGTCACAGACAGGTTAAAACATCTGCTTTTTAGTAGAGCTTTTTGTACTGAGTGGGTTCACTGTGCAGCTGATTCTCATCCCAGCCTGGAGTTCTCCTGGAAAACTCTCCAGCTTTAAATCCCTGCTGGGATGAGTGGAGATGACCAGCCTGGGGTGATGCCTTGTCCTCCCCAAATCCTTCAGGGAGGTGCCTCTGCCCAGGTGAACGTGTTCCCCTGGAGAAGGAGGGTTGTTTCCATCCTCCCATCCCCCTCCTGCTTCCAGGAGCACATCCAAAACCAAACCAAGGTGATGGAAAGGCTCTGCTGCCTCTGGAGCAAACCAGTAGGGAACAGCTAATGAGCTTTTATGGGAAATAAAGACCTCTTGCTGTTTTCTGGGCACCAAATCCCAGAGGGATTGCTGTGCTGTTCCTGGGATAGAGTGACTACTTTATATCAGAGGAATTGGCCCCTCTTCCTTTGCCTCACAACATTAATCCAACCTCTCAGCAAGACTCTGCTGTGGTTTTGACTAAACCCCAGCAAGTTCAGGACCAAAATAGTCTTTTTTTGGCCCAGAAATCACTTCTGCCACCTCCTTTTGACAGATCACAAACAGCAAGTGAATTCCCCATGGAATTCCCCACTCTGCCATCTGATCCATGCCCTTCCAGCAAGTTTTATCTTTGTCCAGTTTCCTGAAAAAAAACCCTGGATTTCATGGCCATGGAGCCTCAAAGGGGTTTTTAGTGCTTTTTTTCTCACCTGTTTTTTTTTTTTTTTTTTGGGGGGGGGGATTAGTTTGATTCTTTTTTTTTTTTTTCTGGTGGAAGAGAGAAAAGGGGAGCAGGAAAAGGGATCCAGTTTGGCAAGGTGAGCTTATCCTCCTATCCCACAGCCCAAGCAGGAAGGAAAGGTCTTGCAGTTGGCTCCTGCTCTTTCTGGACATGTCCAACTGTTTAAAGTAAAACAGGGTGAATTTGGCCACCCTGGGTTCAATGTCAGATTTAAACTGGTCTCACTGGGTGGCAAAAGCAGAGGTGTGTGATGGGGGGGTTTGAAGGGGATGGAGGGACAAAAGGAAGGGAGGGATAAACCAAGTTTTTCTCTGTTACAGAATGTGAGGCTCTGAATGACAGAGCCATGTCCAAAAAAATGTATCCTGTGGGGTGATTGAGGATTTAGGGAGATTACCTTTAATCTTCCTCAGTCAATAAAAAAGGATCTATTCTCGTTTCCTTTCTTCTTAGAAAGACAATGACATTTAGTCTGGTTGCTGGAGTTGGAAAATTGGCACAGTGTGTTTCATGTCATAATAGCATTTAAATCTTCATAAGTTTAGACACTAAACTTTATCTGCTTTGCCTTAGTGCATCCATGGCTAAATGCATTTTTCTCTTAAGCTCTGAAAGTTTTTATCTGACAGAAGGCTTGTAAATTGGCCTGGGATAGGAATAAACATTAGGAATAAGCAGAGATGCTGCTGGGCTCTAGTTGTCACTGGGCAAACCAGCTTTAAGCAGATACAGGTTTATCTGTCGTGGTGATTAATGAGCTGTGCATCCTGTTTTTGTGTTACCTCATTTGCTTATTGTTTCACCTGTGCATTTGGGGTGGAAATGAGAGTTACTCCAAGTGTGATTTCAGGAGAGGTCCCACTTGCACCTATTTTTAGAGCTGGAATACAGGTGGTCCAACACTGAGGATGCTAAACTGGGCTGGAGAGACCTGGATTAAATTCCTTGTTCTGTCAGCACTTTGAGTCTCCAGTAAAAAATGCAATGCTAGGGCTGGGCAGCAATAGTAATTTGTCTCTGTCTCAGATTGCCACTTGAAAATGGGATAAAATTACTCCCATATCTTACAACACTTCTTAATACACGAGAGGCTGGAAGATTACAAGATTACTTTGCTGCAGATGTATAGGACCTCTAGGACTAAACCTCATTTCTGCAGTGCCATTACTTAGAAATTAATGTAGCAAAATCTTGGCCGGTTTCACAGTCAAACACAATCCAAAGAAAACCATATCCCTGGGAATGCTGCTGGACACCCTCACCTGCGTGTCTGGGCAGCTCAGCTCTGACATTTATGTTGGTGTTAAGGCATTAATGCCTCCAGATTTTACTGATATGGCACAAGGAAATGGTTTCTCCTGTGGAGCAGAGGGAGATTAGCTGGCTGTGCACGTGGGTTTGGTGTGTGGGCCCCGAGGGATGGGCAGAACTGGGGGGGTTGTAGGAAATGAGCTGTGCCCAGCAAAGCCCAGGCTGGCACAGGGAGGAAAAGCACCTCAGCTGGGCAGACTGAGAGAAGGCACTGACTGCTTTGGGAGCAGGGATGTGTTATAAAGCCTTTGGACTGGAATTTAGGGTGAAATCCCACTCCTTTGGGATGAGCAGGTGTGAGCACACAGCCAGCTTTGGGCACCTTCACCTGAAGCTTCAAGTGTGAATCTCAATTCAAATTTAACTCACGTGTGAGTTTATGTAGCAGCTTAAATTTTGGCATTCCTGTATCACCTGTGTCAATGTGTCATGGGTAAAGCTCAATAAAAAAGTGTCATTAACCCACTAAAATATTAATCCCTGGCTTGACAAAGGTCTGCACTCTGTAAAAGGGGAGCCAAGGGAGAGCTGCCTGTGCAGGGAAGGGAGAAAACACAAAACTCCAACAGCAGGAGCTGCAATACAGATAAACTCTTCCATAATAGATTTTGAACTAATATTTAAGTTATTTTGCTTTTTCAAGTTTGACTTGTGGCTCTTGCACACTTGGTTTTGGCAGCTCCTGCTGGGGTGACCTGGTTTAGCTCTCAGTGTGAGAGCAGATGCTCTGGGCTCTCCTGCAGCCCCACTTTCCTATTTTTCTGGTACTTCCATTGGAGAGTGACACAGCTCTGGAAAATGTCCTGTATTTTTCATAGTTTATAAAGTGTGTAAATGGATATTTCATAATAAATCTTCCTCTAAACAGCAAAATAACTCCCCTGCATGGAGACTGGCTGTCACAAGCAGCATTTGGCACCAGAGCTTTGTCAGTTTTCATCTTTTTCAGTGTTTGCAAAGTTAAAAAATGATATTTCTTGGTTGTTTTTTTTTTCCACCAGCGAAAGAGGCTATTGGGTGGTGAAAAACACATAAATTTAGTTTGAGCAAAATCTTCTGGTGTTAGTGATTTGCCACACATGGAAATAAGTTATTGGAATGGCAACGTTCCTCTTTTCACCTTACTAGAAAATCCATCTGTCTCCAGTCCCATAAAAATATCCCAAATGAAAATGGAAAATGCTATAGATAGCAACACTTCTTCCAAGAAAACGTCAGCAAAGCTGTCAGCCTTCTTACCACTGTCATGTAAATACTGATCAATTTGGGATTCATGGAATACACAGAATAGAATATGGAGAGAAATCAGAGCTGAAAGATTTTCGTGAGTGTCACAGTTTGCTAAAACCTGAGGGTGTTCACTGATCCCTGTGACTGAAGGGAAAGGTCTTTTAAACTCTTCATTTACATTTTTTGTCAGAATTTCCACGGTTCCATCAAATTGGAGTTGAGATACTTGAGCTTGGTGTTGTTTTGTGCTCACTCCCACTGACCTGCTGGAATAAACAGCTGTGGACAAACACTCTGTGTTTGTGGACAAACACTCTGCTGGAATAAACAGTTGTGGACCAGCTCTGGGTTTTAGCTGGATTTGCCTGCACTGCTGTGAAATTCAGGAATATTTCACGTGAGGTTTGCGATCCTGAACTTGCTCACGTGGTGAAAACATCCCTTGTGTTGGAAGATCTGCTGGAGGGGGACCCAAGGGAAGAGCTGTGCCTGCTGGGGGGTGGAAGCTTTGCCATCTGCCTGACCTGGGAGCTCCAGAGCAGGGCTGCAGTGGTGCAAAATCTGCTGAGTCCTCACCCTCACAAACCACTTCTGCTCCTGGCTCAGGGTTTTTTTGCCCTTGCAGTCCCAGCTGCGTCCACCCCTCCCCTGTCACAGATGCTTTTTGGCAATTAAATGAGCTGTTACTGCTCACAGCAAGTCCTGGCTCCCAGGTTTTTATTTGGAAACCTTTTTACCTTGGAAATGGTTAATTACTCAGCTTCTCCCAATCCCTGGGAGCTGCTTTTTTCCAGTTTTCTAATTTACATTGCCATGACTGGGCAGCAGTAAATCACAGCCCAGCTGCAGCTACTGATCCCCCGTAACCCTTTTTTTCTCTTAGTTGTAATTTCAACTATAAGCTCAACAATAAGCCCATCTCTTAATCTCAGCATGAACAAATGGAAAATGGTCAAATGACGCACAATTTTAAGCTTCTTGCTGTATAAATGAGACAGGGAGTGCGTCAGTTCACTGGAATACTCTGACCTTTTCTCCTCAAAAATATTGGGGGGGAAGATCTGGGAGCCCTTGGTCGAGTCTTTTGTATTTACAGTGGTGTGCAACTGCCTGAGCATAAGGCACCAATATGGACAGAAGCTGGTGCTTAAAATATATGGGGAAATGGAAGCCAGGGCACATAGGGAGGAATGCCAATAAAAGCCAGACTGTTGCTGTCTTTCAGCAGCTGAATTTACTGTAGTATTTGGATAAGGGGTAGTATTTCCCATCCTTAAGTATTGGGAAGAGGGATGTGCCAGCTACCTGAGGGATTTAAAACTGAATTACTGATAGTTTTAATTAGGGTTGTCCTTTATTTCAGCCGTAATGCCGGGAGTTAAATCTGGCCCCGGTCCCTCCAGCGGGAGGCTGTCGGAGTCAGGGGAGGCAGAGCTTGGCTGGCTCCGTGCTGGGAAGGGGAGCCAGGAGCAGGGAATGCTGACATGGGAGATGGAGCCTGTCAGCACCGAGGGCTTGCTCTGTGTCCACTGCCCCAGCACAGGAGAGCCTGGAAATTCATCTTGCTTAATGCAGCTCGGGGCTGAGTGTTGAGTAAAGCTGAGGTTATGAACCGATCCTGCTGTTATAAAACTCCCTGTTTTCTGCCAGGGCTCTGGGAGTGCATTCCCTGCCTTGGTGCCTGTGGTGCACAATCCCAGGATATGCTGAGCTGGAAGGGACCCACCAGGATCATCAGTCCAACCCTCAGCCCTGCACAGGCCCGTCTCTAACAATCCCATTTGTGCCCCAGAGGATCATCCAAACCCTCCTGGAGCTCTGGCAGCCTTGGGGCTGTGCCCACTGCCCTGGGGAGCCTGGGCAGTGCCCAACCAGCCTCTGGGGGAAGAACCTTTCCCTGAGATCCAGCCTGCCCCTGCCCTGACACAGCTCCAGTCTATTCCCTGGGGTCCTGTCCCTGGTCACAGCTGGATTTGGTTTCAAATTGCTTCTGTGCTGGTGCCCAGGTTATACAGGGAGTTATATCAGGAGAACTAATGATCTTTGAGGTCTCTTCCAGCCCTAATAATTCTGTGATGTAAACCAGCTTGTTTTAGGCTTGGCAGGTGGGTCATGTTGTGTATGTGGGCATAGTTTTGTACACACAGACAACACTTACAAAACCCACACTTTCACTGTGTGTCACCTGAATTTTAAAAGAATTACTTCTACAGAAGAGCTTTTTCAGACTCTCTTGACAAAATTTCAGATTAATTTGCATTAGAGAGAACCTGGCTTTCAGTCCAAGTGCATGTGATGCTTATTAGGCACCTCTTCCCTGTGGGTTCTGTGCCAGCCCCTGTGTGGCTCTGGGCTGGCAGGGGCACCTCCTCTCCCTGTCCTTCATTTCAGAGGAGGACTCGAATTTTAAACAGTGAAAGGCACAGGGCACAAATGTGCTGGGAAAACGTGCATTGGGAGTGGTGGTGGGGGGAAAAATATGGAAAACTTTTATAGTGAAACTGCAGGTTCTAAAGGGTGCAGAGCTGGACTAGGGAGATCTTAGAGCTCCAACCCCAGTGTGTGCACGTGTTTGCATCCCAAGGGAATTGCCTGGGTGTGCTTTGGTTCCTGCTGCCCAACACTCTGAGGGGGGATTAAGCTCCAGGCCACTTAAAGACTCCCTGCCATTCCTTAAATCTCCCTCTGCACATGGAGTGTCCCTGGATTTACCAACCCCTGGATCTGTGTCATTCCTGGTTCCTTCCATGCTGTTCTCAGTTTACCCACTCGTGGGGTGGGCAGCAGAGCCACAGGACTTCTCCTCCTCCTTGGTACACACAGGCTCATTTTAAGGAGGCTGAAACCTGCTGTTTAATGCATTATTGAAAGCTGTTCTTTATTTTTAAACTTTCCAGGAAGTTAAAAATAGACCTGATCCTTTTCATTCTCTTACAAATAAAGAGCAGATCAGAATTCTGCATTGAACAGTGTGTATAATCCATTGGTTAGGGATTACATCTGGTGAATGCATCAGTTAACTGAATCAGGGCTATTTATGCTTTCTTTAAAAAATTCCATCCTGATTCTTGGCCATTCCCTTGCTGTCAGGATTAAGAAGGCAGGGAGTGCTCTTGCCTGGAAGTGCTGGAGCATCATGGATTGAGCCCTGTGTTCATTTGGTATCTGCACATGGACCAGAAGTTTGAGTGGATGCTCAGCAGAAATGCTTTGGTTTTGTTTTAAATGTGGGTTTCTTTTTTTTTTTTTCCCCCAAATATTCTAAGATTATATGGATCCCATAGAATGAATTCATATTTTTTTAAAAATAACGTAGTAGAGAACAAACTTATATTTTAAAATAAGAAATTCAGTCCTGTTGCTGCTTTGAGCTGGATATTGTTCAGGAACACCAACCCCATCCACATGAATGCAGCATGATCTGCCCTAACACCTTCATTTCACCTTAAAAAAATATAATAATAAAGCTAATCAGGGCCAAAAATCTCTGTAACCCTGAGCAGCTCTGTCAGATGCTCCCAAGAAGGACCTGCCTGGTGTGGAATTGTGTGGCTGCACTGGACACCAAACCCATTTTTTTCAGTTTCTGTGCAAACTCACTGCACTGCCAAATATTCATGGCTTAAACAACATTAAACTGCCTCGTGAATGCAGGGGAAAAAAAATCCAATCAGTGCCTAATTTATTACAATGAATTGTCAAAGGGAATAATTAGTCATTACAGGTGGGATTTTCCCCAGTGCTCGGGGGTCAGCTCAGCCCCCTCATGGCAGGGAGATGGATGAATGCTCTAGAAAATCTCATTGAAATACCAGAGATTAGAGTTAACCAAGGACTATTTTTCTATCTGTGCCCTTGTCTGTGACCTCCTTTACTGGAATTTTGGGACCTGAAAAAGTAGGTGTCTTGCAGAAAACTTCATTTGGAAAGATAATTCTTTATATCTCGGTCTGAGTTTTAAATTTTTTTTTAAGGGAATCTGCCCAGAAATTGGAGTCAAAAAGGAAAAAAATCATCTACTTTGCCCAAAGCCGCCAGTGACTGATAATTTGGGATAAAATGCTCTAACAATCACTCTTCACTTGCTCACAAAAAATACCCCTCTTGTCTGTAGCGTTTTTCTGTGCAATTATAATGATTTCTTGAGCCTTGGGTTTCAATGGGAGGCTGAACTCCTCCTGCCTCACATCTGCTTTGGGAACCATCTCACGTGCACTTCTGCAGCTTTTCTGCCCCTCAGATGTGCCCAGCTCTGAGGGAAAAAACCAATGTCATCTTGAAAAGGGCCTTTTTTTGGACGTAGACATGCAAATGTGTCATTCCAAGCTGAGCTGCAGAGTGAATTTGTAACGAGCCCGGAGGAACTGTCCCTCAGAACACCCATTACTGAAAGCACAGGCTGGGCAAAGTGTCCTCCAGGAGAGGCCAGTTGGGCACAGCAGGAGCAGGGAAGGTTGTGCCCATGGAATTCCTCCCCCAGGACTGTTCCTCCCCGCTGGGAAGAGCTGTCAGAGCTGGCTCCAGGCTGCAGCTCTGACTCAGAGCCCTTATTTTGCCCTGGATGTGGACATCAGGTGGCTCGTGTGGGCTCTGGGTTTCAGCTTTTTCCACCTATAAAAGACAGCACTTGCTGGAAGAGTGGAAAAGGTTCAGGAAAAGCTCCTGGCAGCTTCTTTGTTGCTAGAAATGTTTCCTGCAAGGTGTTCCATATCCTATTGCTCCTGAACCCTCTGATCTATATTTACAAGTGGCCTTAAAATGGCAGGTAAGCAAAAATAGGGGGGGAGATGAAAGAAATACTGCCAACCACCTGGTCCACCAGCTTAGTGTCACATCCAAGTCCTTTTGGCCTCGCTGGAGCCTCCACGAGGGGTGTCAGGGCTCAGGGGGATTAGGAGGAACAAGAAGCCCTGATTTAGCTTTGCCCACAGCAGGTTCCATCCACTGGGGCTCTGCTACACTGGGATTCTTCTGTTTTCTGACAGGGAGGGGTCATCTGGGGAAGTGGATCTCAAAGGCTGTGGCTGCCCCTCAGAGCTCTCTCTGTATGTTTGGAAATCAATTCTGGAGCAGTTGATGGAAAATCCCCAAGCAAAGAACAGAAGCCACAGTTTGAAACCGTTCTGGAGATCTTTGCTCTCCAACTGCTTCTCCCAGCCTTGCAGGTGGCAAAGTGCACAGGAGAGGGGTTGTGAGCCTGAGGTTTTGTTCCTCGCTTCGGGAGCTGGGTGAAGAGCAGGTTTGGTGGTGAGAGAGGAAGTTTAGTGCAGGGAACTCTGCACCGGTGCTCTGGGGATCCGAGATGCTCCTGAAGGGTCAGGTCTGGGCAGCAGCAGCAGGAGCAGACCAGATGTGAGGCCATCCCAGTTTTCCAGCCATCCCTCAGCTCCCTCCAAGGAGCAGCAGCAGAAGCCCAGCAGTTCCTCTTGTCCTTGGAGTGACGAAATCCAACCTTGGTGCTGTGTGGCAGCCTGGAACCAGCCCTGCTGGAGCTCCTCTGCCTTTGTGGGAAAGGCCAAGGAGAAGAAAAAATGGATTTGTAAATAGGGCGGATTATCAGGGGCTCCTATTGCAACTTAAGGGAGACTTGGAGTGGAGGGTCAGTGAGGGAACACTCTGGCCAATGCCTTATTTGTGCCAAGTGTTAAAATGCTTCACTTCTCCCTCACAGGGCTCCTGCCCTTGGGATTCCTGTCCTGGAGCAATTCCTCCTGGTCACAAGTAACACAACCACTGGCTGATACCACCTAAGGCAACGAGCCTCAGACTGTCATAATTCTAAATATTTCATTTGGATTGTGTTGGGGGTTTTTTAAGACTTTCATGTCTTTGATTTTCTGTGTGAATTTTCCACTTTAAAGCAGCTGATTAATGCTTGTGCTGCAGCAGTTTGGAGTTCCCAGAAGCAGCACAACCTCTCAGCCCCCAATAAACCTAAACCATCCCAGCTGGAGAAGCTGAGGAAAGGTCTGTACTGGGATGTATGGAGGCTTTAAGTGCTGGGCATTGCTTTGCCTCCCAGAGCACAGTTTGGCTGTTCTGGAGGGGAGGGAATGGAAAGTTCCACTGCAGGACTCCAGGCAGAGGCTGAAAGGCAACCAGGTGTGTCCAGATGTGGGAGGCAACTTGTGTCCTGGCCCCTGTGTGCCAAGTGAGAGGCTGAGGATGCTGGGGACAGACTGGGACAGGGAGCAGAAGCAGTTGGAAAACATATTTTCAATAATATCCTTTCCTGCTAAGTGGCAACTGCCTCTTTTCAGCAGCAGGTCATCTTTGCTGATTGAAAAATTCCTGGGGAAGATCTCTGTGCTTCTGAAATTCCTCTTCTTACCCAGGCATGAACTGAATGGAAAAGTTTCAGAATCTCAGTTATGCCTGAATTAATAAAAAGAGGAGTGACTTCAACCCAAACCATTCTATGACTCTGAAGTTATCTTGTGACTTCAGGACATCTATTAGGTATATACATAAGTTTGCTGACATTGATGTCTCTGACCCAGAATATTCTGGGAAAGGTACATCCAGCTGTAAAAGAAATTCTGTTTAAATATGATTTCCCCAAGCACAGCAAGGGCAAGCTGTGCTGGTTCCTCCTGAAATATTTCCCCATTCTCTGAGTGTACGAGCTGAGAAGGACCAGTGCAGTGTGAGAGCACTCACTGTCATCAAGTGGAGGCAGAGAAGCAAAGAGAAGTGTATTTTAAAGTGGAGAGCACTTGTTTGTATGAAGAAGTCCAGCAGTTCTTGGCCAGGGAGGTAATTCATCAATGGGCTTTGGGTGGAAATCTGGGGGGGGTGAAGTGGGTTCCAACCCCCTGTGAAGCTGCAAGTGAACAGGCCTGTGGTGTTAAGTAGAAACACAACACAAAAATAACTGCTTAAAAATAAGCTTTCCTGTCTGGGAGTCTGGGATCTTCTATTTCCAGGTTATTTTATGGATGCCATTTCCCCCCCCAGTACTGACTGTGCCATTGGAAGGGGTGTTTGTTATCCATCTACTCTGCTCCTCAAAGGTTTATTTGCTGATCTCCACCAGCAGGTGCTTCCCAGGCGTGTGTGTGCCCATCCCTTGGTTCAGATGCTCTGGCTCTGATTTTGGGACTCTTCCCTCATCTCTGCTCTTAAATACAAAGGCCAGAAATTTCATATTTATCTGCCTGCTTATGAGGCACCTAAATCTGCTCCATGGGTGGAACAAGGACACCAAAGGGTTCCTGGAAAGGGTGGTTGTAAAACTCAGCTCGTGCTCTATTAAGAGAACTGTTCCCAGAACGGAGCAGCTCAAAGCCTGGCCCAGTTCACAAGAGGTTTTTGGAGGTGCCATCTCCACACTTCTCCCTCTGACTTTTGTTTCTTTTTCCAAGCTCCATAAAATGGTCATTTTTGGCTTCAGTCAGGTTTGCTGATTCAGGACCTCTTGGCTGAGTGGCCACGGGTTCCCTGGGAGAGCAGCTTTTCTTGAGGGGTGTGTTTGACCTGATCAGAAACCTTTGTGCTTGAGAGGGATTTTCTTTTTTTCTTCCTTTTTTTTTTTTTTTTGTACCAAGACTTTTCTTTTTTCCCCTCATTTTTATTCTCCTTGCAGATTAAATGTTCAATTCCATGATGTATGGGCTTCTCCTCTGAATACTGATGTTCACTGTTTTCATCCATTTAGTGCTGCAGCACAGGGAGATGTTGTCCCAAATTTACAAGCAAGGAAAACAAATGGTCAATGTCATAAAGTGTGTTCTGTGCTAGGAAAGGGAATCTGAGCCTTTTTGACTCCTTCAAAACTCTGCTTAATTGGTGGAGTAGTAGTTTAGGAATTGTGTTTTTTGTGTGTGAATTAATCCAAGTTAATGACACAGCATAAGCTGGAAATGGGATTTTTTTATTTTAAAACTGAATCAAATAAACTTCCACCTCTAACTGGGAAAATTAGGTGCTTTCTGGATGCCAAGGAAAATGAAGAGGAAAAAAAAAAAATCACATAAATCAGTGATTTTGACACTATATTATTTTGGTCTGGGGTGTCATTGATGGAGTCTCACACCAGCAGAGACCATGACATGTTTAGAGAGTAAGAAACTCATGGAGTGGGTAAATGGATTATCCAAAACCACAGAGGAAACCACAGAAGTCGCTGCATCCCTGATAAAGCTGCTGAAAGGACCAAGTTCAGAGGTGAAAAGAGGACCCTCTTCTTCACAGGGGGTGGAGGAGGAGGGACTTGGAAACCAAACCCTGATGGAAAAAAAATAACTGCAAGGTTGGAGATAAGTGAATAAAAATACCCTGCCAGCGAGAGAGGACAGCTGGGGCACTACACCCAAATGGTAACTGTGGAAAAACAGGGCTGTAAAATAAATATACACACGGGGAAAGGTTGGGCAGGTCCTGATTTCCACCCTACTGTTACTGTAACACCTCGTTTTGGCCGTGACCACGACAGGGGTTGGCTCATGGGAAGGATGGGGGACAGGTTGGGTCATCCTTAATTCCCTCCTTGGGTCCATCTGTCTGTCCAGATTTTTCTGGGATTCTCAGCTGTAGGGTTGGGGAGCTTCAGCATCAGAGGAGGAACTTCTCATATTTGAGTAAAAGCCTTGAAGGAAGTGTCCTGTCCTTCAGGGCAGAGGTGGCTGCTCTGGCTCCAGGGACTGGAGAAAGCTTTTAGGGAGAGGTCCCTGGCTAAAAATCCAAAGTAAAAATAAAGGATACTTCTGTATCCATCAGATTGTAATAATGTCTCAGAAGATGATAATTTCAACTGCTTATTAAAATCTCCCTGAAGTGGGAAATCCTGGCTAAGATATGGTAATTGGAGTAGTTTGGGTTTCTTGAAGGATGGGGTTTTGTCTGAATTTCAGTGTCTTTTTGGGGCTTGTGGAAGTGGTGAATGTTCATCTCATCTTAAGCTCGTTCTGTTCTTTAGCTTGGAAATGATGTGTTTCAAAAAGTAAATACCAAAATGATTCCCCCATTATTTCACACGTGGTTACAACCCAAAGAAAATAATCTTTTGTGGGAAGAATGTATAGCTTTGTCTTAATTGCACATGTGACTCTCCTCTTGTCTGTAGACATTTTGGGATCTTCCAAAAGAATCAGAGTCTCATCTGGTTTTTTATTATTAGACTTAGAATGGGTTTTTTTTAAAAAATCAGGGTTTTAGCATCTGCATCAATGAGAATCTTATTTTTATGCTGCTGTGGTCATCCTGTCCTGTCAAAACATGTACTAATCAGTCTTGCCCAGACCCTTAATTGAAGTAAGGAACTGGATGTTCCTCCTTTGCCTCCTACAGTTGTGTGGTGTGAGACCAAGGTAACTTGTTCCTGGTACAAAAATAGGAGAATGTCATCATTTCACAGTCAGACCTGTCGTGACAATCATCCAGGTTTTGTGCTGTTCCCAGTGGGATCATCCCGAGGTGCTCTCTGAATGGCCACAGCTTCCAAGCCAGGGTATCAAGCCCCACACAGATGAAGGAAAGAGCAAAATGCTGCCAGTTTCTGGAGCTGTTTGAACACTTTGGGAATCTTTTTTCTGTGTTAAGCATCATGGGGGCAAGAAAAGTGAATTTGCACGAGGCTTCAGTCTCAGTGAGGGACACTGGCCCTGGGGTCTTGGCTTGTCTGAAAAAACACCTGGCTCTTCTCCATATGAGGTTTTCACAGGCTAAATCTTAGGTGGTGTCTCTAAAATCAGTCCAAGATACTTGAAGAAATAAAAAATTACCAGAAATTCTAAAGATGAGCAGGTCAAGCTGAACTCCCAAGCAAGCACTTGAACTCCTGTGCAGGGGGATTCACTCCAGCCTCTCTCAGTCCCTCAGGTTATTATTAGCCCACTGTTGTTGGTGCTATTTAAGAATTTCCAGTACACCAAATGGTAACTTTAGTCAGCATTGTCAGAGGAAAAAAAATACCTCCTATAAACTATTTTAGACTTAAGCACATCAACAGTTCCTCACCGGGTGCTTTGCAGGGCTCACTCAGTTATGGAGTTAAGCTGCCTGTTGGTAAAATAAAACCCACCACAATATTTAGCTTGCAACTGTGCACTTCCAGCATATAAAAAGTTACTTAATTTTCCATAGGGAGAGAGGGAGGTTTTTGTGCTGTAATTCCCAGGTGCCAGTTTTGCTTGCAGAAAAATGTTCTTGCCACTTTGACAAACTCATTTAGAGAGACTGAGTGTTCAGCCTCTGACAAGTGTTTGTCCCATTATAATTTTGATTGGTTTCACACATGGAAAAACAAGCATTATATTAATGAAGAGTTGTGCTAAGTAGGCTGCAACAAGTGAAGTTTGTATAAATAAATGTATAAAAATAAAAAGAGTGAAGATTAATGCCTACAATTGTGGGAATCACAAAGGCAAATGACTAAGCAAATAAATATGTAAACTGTCACAGTGTCAGAATAAAGGAGTCAAACATCATAAAATTAGAAAATTATGCCTTTGCAGATCCAATAGAGAAAACTGTCAGTCCAGATTGATTATTTAACTGCTCATATTATTGGAAAAACGAACACTGACAATTCTAATTAACTTCTAAAGTGTTTCAGATCTGCTTAATGACAGAGCTGTAACAAGGGTCTTTACTTTATGATGCTGCTATTCAATAACATGGTGGCAAGAATTAATTAAGAGGTTGTGATCAAGCTGTATCTGAGCCCTGACCTGACATTCACTGAAGTTTATGATAATCCTTCCATCAGCCTGGACTGGGGGCTGCTCCTCCTCTCCAGAGCTGCTCCACCCTGTACAGGAGCTGCTCCTTAACTGTGCTCCTGCAGGGAAGGACCCAGTTCTGGTGCCACCTGGGAATTTTCAGTGTTAATGAGGAATCCCAGAATTATTAAGGTAGTAAAAGATCTCCAAGGCTGAGTCCAACCTGTGGCCAATCCCCACCCTGTCAACCAGCCCAGAGCTCCAAGTTCCAACATCCAGCCATTGCTTGGACACCTCCAGGGATGGGGACTCCAAACCCCCCTGGGCAGCCCCTTCCATGAAGAAATTCCTTCTGGGTATCACAAGAGGTTGGCTAAAATTGTCCAGGGTCACTCTGTGCTGGACATGACACATCTTGGGAGTGTAAAAACAAACAGTTGGTGTTCCTGTCCCAGCAATCACTGGAGAGTGATCTGGGCTCTGCTCTGTCCCTGCCAAACCCAACGTTGTGGAGCGTTACTGTTCTGGCAGGGAGTACAAACAATTTCCATTGTGCAGCTCAAGCAAAAAAAAAAATATATATATATACACACAAAGCCGTTGAATCTTGCACTTTTATGTGTTTTTTCATTTGGCACAGGGAGATGTAATCATTAAATAAATGTGTTTATCTCCCAGGTCAGCTTTGATCTGTCAGTGCCAGTAAAAGCCTCGTTACTGCACGTCCGTCTCTTGAGGGGTGTGAAGTGCTCTCAGAACAAAGAGCAGAGAGCTGGTGCTGAGCATGGAGCCTGCCAAGGGGGGATTGTGAAGCCTTTCAGAGTCTTCCAATACCTTGGAAAGGAATTTTTATTTTTCCTAATGTATCTCTTCCTAATTTACCTTTGGAATCGCCCTCTGCTTTATTAAAGTAAAAGGCTTTCTCGTTCCGTTGGGATTAGTCTTGGGGCAAGTCAGGAAGATTTATTGGAGGCAGATACAAGCTCATCCTGCTCCCTGCCTCAGCCAAAAGCCACGTAGGCCTCTGGTCATGTGGGTTTGGGCTCAGCCCTGTGCACACAGCTGGGTTTTGGAGCTGCCTGGAAAGACAAGGGGCTTCTCTCACACCTCCAAACCAGAAAGCAAAGCCCCAGGGATTCAGTGTCCTCCAGGTTCAGTGCTGTCCTCTGTCAGATCCTCTCATCTGCAAACTGTCCTGTGGGTTCAGGCTGTTCTTGATGGGTTGTAGGGGTTTAATGGTGTCCTTTTTGTCCAGGTGTAAATCACTTTGGGAAAGGGCTGGAAAGAGCCCAAGGAGCTGTGGGTGGTGGGTGCAGATTTCCCACAAATCTTCCTTTTTTTTTTTTTTGGCAGCTCTTCCTTTTTAATGAGTTAAAAAACCTACTAATCCACTTTCTCTCACTTTATTACAAGCTGCAAGTGTCCAAATATTTCCCCATCTGACTTCTGACTGTACAATACATCGTCTTTCCAGGCCAGTAAAACTTAGCATTTATGACATTCCAAAAGCTGTTGCCCATTAGCAGTTTCTCAAGCTTCAGAGTGTTTTGCAACCCAGCAGTCTGTCTAATGACTGAGGGGAAAACAACATAATCATGTGCTGACATTCCAAGTTATTTTATAAGCCACTTTTATCTCGGATGCCCTTTTCCTCCCTCTGTGTCAGTTTAAATCTGCTCCATCCACTGCTGCTTCATAGAAACATTTCTGTGGTGGAGCCTAAAGGTCCTCCCTCAGCTGCTCTGGGATATTCCCTGTTCAGGGCAAGGCCCCTCATACCACAGAGGTAAAAGGAATTCAGTTTTTGGACACTCTTCATTACCTGTCCTGACCCTCCACTGGAATTATCCCCAGAGGCACCTTCACTGGCAGGTTTAATTGATGTTGAACGAGTCCAAACCATGCCTGGCTTTCTGGGGAGCAGGAGGGATGACATTGCTGGATGATTGACCTGCAGGGCTCAGCTGGACTTGAGATGTCCAGGTTTAAAAATATGACATTTACCTGCCTGGACTGAAGGGTTGAGGATTCCTGGGCAATAACAGGCCTAAAACTTGGAATCACCACTGCTGGAAGGGCACAAAAACGAGCAGACGTGGCACTTTGTGGTATGGTTTAGTGGGCACGGGCTTATTCAGGCAAAGGTTGGACTTGAGGATCTTGGAGGTCTTTTTGAACCTTTAATGACTCTGTTTTCAGAGGTGTCCAAGCTCCCAGGCTGACACAAAAGCTTTCCTGTGTTAGAATATCTTGGATGCTGCTTTGGGAGGCTTGTTCACTTTAAATTCCTTTGTAGAAGCGTTCCAGGGAAGTTGGGGCTCACGTGGTCCCAGAACTCACAGGTGATGACCATGAGAACCTCTGGGGTCCTGTGTGGGGCAGGAGAGCCCCCAAAACCATTTCCCTTTCAGGAAAGAGGTTTGCAGACTGGGAAATCTGGGGGAGTGTCAGTCCAAAGAACAGGACAGTCCCAGAGCCCGTGTGTTTGGAGGTTCTCCTGCTCCTTCTGGATACTGGGGAACAGCCTTGGTTTCCCTGTGGGTGGAAGGTGTGCCACAGACTCAATCCCATATAAACTCAATCCCAGATACACTCACTGGTTTCCTTTCCCAGCTTCTTTCCCATCATCCACAAACAACCTGTTGAACTCCCCCCACCTGGAATGATCAATATATTTTGGCTGTGGAGCTGTTTGATGATTGGAATCACGGAATGTCCTCAGTCCAATTAGGCTTTGCAGGGGTTTTGTTGAACCTGGTTCCCCCTGAGCCCGTGGCTGAGCTTCTCTTTTTATTTCTGAGTTCTGATGAGCTTAAAAACGTGTAAAACCAAATTGCCACCTCTCCTCACCAAGGTTCCTGTAATATTCTCCAAGGAAACAGTTTTTCAGCTGCAAAAAAAGACCAGCCTGCCTCAAGCTGACGTTGTTTGGGGTAGTTTTTAGCAGAAACAGCCAAAATCATCTTTTGCTGAGCTGAGATTTACCTGTGCCCTTACAAATAGGGCACAAATTTATTTAATTGAGATTTGGAGTGTTCCATAATCCTCAGTGGAGGTGGAGGGTGGGAAAGGTGCAAACCCCAGAATTCTAGCAACGTGTCCCCACCTGCCCTGTGCAAAATAAATACTGCAAAGTCATTTGGCAATGATTTAATCCTGGTTGACTTCTTCAATCCTTCCAAGAAAAGTTAGGGAATCAAAAGTGATACTCACTTTTGACAGTGTTTAATGGAAAGTTTGAGGCAGTGGAAAACAATTTCTTGGGGTTTTTTTTAATGTCAGTGATATTTACAATTTGCCAATTCACTGACATTTTGGGCAATTCCTATACATGCCAATAAATCCCAAACACCAAGACTTGGATGCAGAAGATGAGGACAAGGGGAGTGAAGTGATAGGGATTGTTTTATCTGGGAGCCAAGCCTGTTACCTTTAAATGAGGTTGATCATTCTCAGAACAGATCAACTATTTCTGTGGGTAAAAGTTTTATAAAGACTATTGTCTTGTTAAACTATGGAAGAGCAGAACTTGAACTCTCTCTTAAGAGGATCTGTCCAAAGCTGTACAGTTCTGTTTATGGTTATCCACACGGGGCCAAACCACTGCGACTTCAAAAAGAGCTCGCAAGGAGAAAATAGAACTCTCATTCATTCATTCCAGAAATTAAATTTAAAAATAATTAAGTAAATTGAAAAATAAGAGATTATTTCTGCATTGTTATATGTTCATAGTTTCCAGTGTTTAGATGTTAAAACTGTGCTCGTTTTTCTTGGTGGCTGAACTAAAGAAAGAACAGAGGAGGGCAAAAAGGTCCAAGGGGGATTTAATTAAAGTATTAAAAGTTATGAGGGGCACAGCTGTCTGATCACTTCATTGTCCCTCAGGGAACAGTCAAAGGGTCAAGATTAATGACAAATACATTTAAAGCATGTCAAAGGGAAAATATCCTACATGTTTAAGCAGCCTTTGGAATTAACGGTTGCAGGAAGCCACAGGAGTGTGTGGTGCAACTTGACTTTTTAAAGAGCTGGATCACTTTATAAACAGTAATAGCTGGGGGGTAATATTTATATCCTGACACTTGACAGCTTTAAACTGAGCTGTGGTGCTGGATTTTAATGGTGTTAAAGTCTTGCAAACTCTTGGCACAAACAGAAGTGGGTATTGATGAACAGCAACCCCTCCACGCTGCTAAGTCACAAAATAATGAAATATGAGCATGTTTATAAATTAACTGAGGGTTCAGAGAGGCAGGTAATTCATCTTTTGGAAGAAGAGCTGCTGAGATAGAGGAATCTGAATTTTATATTCAGATTAAGGACTGAGTGCTCTTCTGGGTCACCACCAACTCTTTGTACCTGCATGTACACACACACACACACACACACACACACATATATATATATATATTTAGCTCCTCTAGACTCTCCCTCACTGTCACAGCCAGTGGTAAAGAAGCAGCTAAATGTGAAAAAAAAAACAAACCAGTGTAAATCTCTGCAGCCCAGTCTGCATCTCCATGGCTGATTCCTGGACACCCTTCCCACCAAACTTTGAATAGATGGGATTCAAAAGACAGAATATATTCTGCCTTTTTTGGCAGAATTAATCTTTATTGCTTCTGTATCAACACTTACAATATTCCAGCAGTTAATGAAGAGCCAATGTGGCTGAGTGAAGGTGCTTGTGAGCAGGGAATAAAGTGTCACTTGATAAATACAATGTGCTCCTGGGGTTATTTTGGAATCTGGTTTGGTTCCCGAAGAAAACCTGCCTGTCTCCCATCTGTCTTGTGCCAGTGAGTCAGTCCCAGGTTTGCAGATTATTAACTCATCTATTCTTGGGTAATCAAATAAAGAGTGTAAGGTTTGCAAGTTAGAGCAGAAAAATGACAAAATGTAGGAAACCTTGTTTCCCCCTCACCCTAAAGGTTTATTCTTTGCTCAACCCCCTTCTACCCTCTCATTTTTTTGGTGTTAGCATCGTTTCCAGAAGGCAAATCCTGAGTTAGCCCTTGGTATTTTTAATTCTGTCTTCATCTTCCAGGGATGGGGCAGCAACAGCTTCTCTGGCAACATGGGCCAAGGCCTCACCACCCTCAAAGGGAAGAATTTCTTCCTGATATCTCATCTAAATTTACCTCCTTTCAGCTTAAAGCCATTCCCCCCCTTAACATATCACTATGTTTGCACCTTCCTTACTCTAAATCTTCAATAAACTTGGAAGGCAAAGGAGTTCTGCAACTCCATAGTCACTGAAGACCTGACTGCCCTTAACAAGAGTTGTGCTGGGTTGTTTTTCTTCTCTGTTTAAGGTTAGGAGTGGGCAGGAAAATGTAAATATTTAAATCAAGTATCCTGCCCAAATGTTTTCCAAACCTGCAGTGGGCTCCTTTCAAGTGTATTGATGGTTTCTTCTGGAAACACCCTGGCAAACAACAGCTTCAAAACATTAGCAATCCCATCTGAATCAGAGCTGGCTGGAAGTTTGCAAACATGAGCAAAATCAGTGCAAGCGTTAATGTGGGTCCTGCTGCCAGGCTGGAATCCAAGCTCACTGCCAGGGGGTTGGAACTCACCTTTAAATGTTCCCCAGGCTGCTGCCTGTGACCCTGGGAATTTGATACCACTTAAAGGTTGGGATATTCCATGTACCTGACATGGGCATCCCCTCCCTGGCCACTCAGAGTGGGCAGCAGGAGCGCCAACACCGTTTTCTCCTGTCGGATTTTATCTTTCAAGGGGTGGCACAGGAGGAGAAGCTGAATTCATGACAAGATACAATGAGCAGTTTGGAAGGTGTAGCAGTGGGAAACAAAGGGTTAGTGTGGCAGCTGCTGCAGGTTTCCAGGGATTCACCAAGCCAGCAGTCAGGCCAGTGCAGCAGCAGCAGGGGAAGGCTCGGCCCCAGCAGCCCTCACTCCCAGGAGTTCAGAACCATCGAGATTCACCAACATGCCTCTGTGCTGAGTCAAGAGAGTGAGAACCTCTCTTTCCATGTGCATTGGTTTTGCAGCCATGGCAACAGTGAATGCGTGAGGAAAGGCAAGAGCTTAAAATAGGCTCCTGCTCCTACTTGGAAAGAGCTGCCAGCAAACGCGAGTGCTCCCCCCAGAGCAGAGCTCAGCTATTCCCAGCCTCCCTCCGGCCCCTCTGCCCTGGGGGCTGGAGCTGGGACCCACCAGGTGGATGCACCTGGGCACAGCAGAGGGTTTGCTGTGCCTCAAAACCTTCTCCAAAGCTCTGAGGTTTTCTCCTCCCTTCCCCTTCCCCGTCTGTGAGCAAGGGATGTGTCCGGCCAGGGCGGGATTGAGGGATGTCGGTCGGTCACGGAAGGAATAACAACTGACAGACAGGTTGAGTTCTTGTGAACTCAAGACAAACCTCACTGCACAGCCCCTCAAAAAAAAGCCTCCAGCAATGAGTAGGTATGACAGGGAAGAAGGACACTTCTCCCAGCTCCAGCTCTACTACACTATTTTGGAGAGAGGGAAAGCTGGGGACGTGGAAAATAGTAGCTTTGGCTCGTGAGCTGTAACCTGTTTTGCTCTGCATTAATTAATTTGGCATTGGCTGTGTTGTGTGCTATTATTAGGCTCCCTATTCCCCTCTGCAACAAATTAGGGCTTTCACATCTGCCTAAAAATAAAACTTTCCTGTCTACTGGCGAACAAGCCAAACCAGAATGCAGCATATGTGCAATAAAGATGCACAGCTGTTCTGTCTACGAACTCGGGAACGTGGAAGGGCTTTTTTTTTTTGTGTGTGTTAAGGATACAGTAGGTACCTAAAAGTGAGAAACAGTGTTTCCAAGAAACTGTCAGGCTTTGGGCGCTGTAGGGAGGTGGTTGCAAAAGGTGAAATTGGAGAGAATCGTCCAGGAAGTTTGAGAGAACTTCAACAGGAAAATGTTGATTTGGTTTAGCTTTTTTACTTTAAGCCAATTCTGTAAGGTGACACTTTTGATAAAAGAGGAATAGTCCCGAGGGAAGGTGTAATTGCCCTGTATTCCATGGAACTCCCTGAGAGCATTTGCAGCTCATTTTCTGCCTCTCTAGTCCAACAATTGTGCTGTGCCTCACACCAGAGCCTGACCATGCCCAGCTTTAGGAGGTGGTGCCCAGGTGTGGAGCAGCACCTGTGGAGCTCAGCAAAAGGTTCTTCCCTCAGAGGGTGGTTGGGCACTGCCCAGGCTCCCCAGGGCAGTGGGCACGGCCCCAAGGCTGCCAGAGCTCCAGGAGGGTTTGGACAACACTCTCAAGGACATAATGTGACAATTAGAGGTGTCTTGTACAGGGCCAGGGGTTGGACTTGTTGACCTTTGTGGGTGCCTTTCAACTCAGGACATTCTCTGATTCTCTCACTCTCTCTCTATGTATACACATGCATTTATATATTTAATAATAAATATTTCATATTATTTCTTCCTCCAAAGAGCCACCGTGCGAGATATTTTGCACCACGGAGCAGAAAGCGTTGTAGGACCCGTAACACATCTCAGTGAGATTCTGTCACCTCCAAACTGCTGCTCGGGCTGGTCGTGGTGCCCCAGGCAGGGCTGGGGGATGTGTCACACTCAGCCTGGGCCTCCTCATTCTTTCCGAGGCTCAAACAGGCATCTCCCAGAAGAGCCAGTTGGAGCTGGCCTGGCTTTGTGTCACCTGACACATTTAGATGTGCTCTTTAGATAAGATTAGCTAATGAATTGCCTTCCACACCGGTATTTACTCTGCGTCTGCATTAGTTGCGCAGTGGGGTCCCTGCCCTGCTCTTTTCCACTCTGCCTGTGTGAGTGTGATTATCGAAGGCTGTTCTGGAGGCAGCAAGCAGGTTTTGGTTTGTTTGTGTTTTTTTTTTTCCTAGAAATCGGTTAAATGGAAATGATCTGGTTGGTGTTTGGTCCCAAAGTACCGGCAGAGAATCGTTAACCAGCAAAACAATGGCTCGCAAGGCATTTTCTTGAGATAAAAAGGAGGGGGGGGGGGAAATCTGTTAATCGGATTAGTGTAAAATGCACTTACCGTGTTCATTGAGACGTGTTGGAAACCGCAGTAATTAGTGCTTTTAATTGCTAATTTGACGTAGGGGAAATGGTAATCTCCCAAGCTGAGGGACTTGGCTCCGAGGTCACCCGGGGTATCCTCTCAAAGCTCTTTCCCCATCAACAACCTTTTCCTGGTACCTGAAGGATTTTCCCGAGAGGGGTCGGTGGAGTCCAGATCCTGATTCCAAGGCACAAACTACCAGCCCATGCAAGAAAAAACCAAACAGAAGCAACGCTCATATTTTTTCTCCTTTTCAGAATTCCGGGACGTTTCACAGAAATGACTGCAAAACTTTTTCCATTCAGATTTTAGCACTGGTTTGGTGACAAACTTGGGAAGATTAGCAATTTTCCATCGTTAGAAACGAGCGCTGTTTCTGAAGCTGACTAAACCTTTCCACTCAAAAGAAGATGCATTTTCAGGTCTTTTTACAACTTTGCAAACTTTAAACCTCAGTTTAAGGATGACATTTTCTAGACCAACAATCCTCATCCCAGCTGGACACAAACACACACATTTGTGCTTCAGCAGGACCCTCATCCACGCCTGCTTTTGGCTCTCGTTGGCCCCATCATTTAATGTTCATTTCCCTGAATTTTATCTCGCTTTTGTGCCTTTTGAAAGGAGATGAAAAAGGTGCAGCTCATCAAAGAGGGAAAAATCCTGAATTTTTTCAAGTATTTGTGTTTTGCAAGTTGAAAACGAAACCCTTTGAACAGTTCATGCTTCTAGTTCAACATACAAAGCTTTCACACAGGGAGACATTTGAAAAACAGGGGTTTCTTTTTAACAACCATCATTTTAAGTTCATTAATGCAAAACAAAGAAGTTCCAAAAGTCTGTTCTCATGCGTTGTGTTCGCAAAACCAACCCATTTTTCAACGGAGAAAAACATTTTGCCTGAAAAATATTGATCTGTGGCAAGCCCAGGCATTGCCAAACGTGCCTTGTCTTATCTCTCCTGACTTCCCCACCTTTCTGATGATAGAAAAAGCAGCAGCTTTCCCTGTTCCTGAGGAAGATCTGACTTCTGAGCCAATGTCAATAGTGTTATTACCGTGCTGTTTTTCATGAAAAAAAATGAGCTTTCAGAGCTTGGTTTGATCTTGGTGGACATGCAAAGTAAGATTTCATAGGGATAAAGTGAAGGTAATTTTTTTCTTCTTAATTTTTCTTCTTACTGTGGAATTCTTGCAGCGCTGCTGAAGCTCAGTGACAGGGTAAAGAAATGATATCACAGAGCCAATTGGTATTTGCAACAGAGCTTTTGCCACGAGCATCTATTGATGTGGGGTATATATAAAAAAAAATCCCAGCAGTGAGTGACTCATTTGTGTTCCCTGAGTCCTGTGTGTGTGGAGCAGGAACGTCCTGCCTCGGATACAGCTCCTGCTGGGAGGAACAGGCTGTGACTCAGCACGGAGCGGGATCTGTGAGACCTTCCCGCTGCTGAATCAGAGAACCTGAGGAGAGGGAAACCTCCCATCCCAGGGACCAGAGCGGGGCTGGCAACCTGGGAGGGAAAGAGGGAGCCCAGCTCAGGGCAGTGCTGAAGGTGAAGGATTGAAACCTGGATGCTTTATTTGGGGTTTCCTCCCTCCAAGTGATGGTGATGGAACTGGAAACCCTGTGAGCAAATGGGCTGTGAGATAGATAAATGGGCTGATTTAGATTAATAAATGCATTAATAAATGCATTGATTTAGATTAGATGTGAGGAGGAAATTCAGAGGGGGGGGAGGCCCTGGCACAGGATGCCCAGAGAAGCTGTGGCTGCCCCATCCCTGGGAGTGTCCAAGGCCTGAGTGGACAGGGCTTGGAGCAACCTGGGCTAGTGAAAGGTGTCCCTGGGAAAGACCAAAGTGGTTTGATAAAGATGGAAGCTGAGAACTCAAACCCAGTGGAAAGCTCCCTTTGTAACTCCTGGACGAGTCGAGCTCTTTGACACCAAGCAATGAAAAGGAACGTGGGGCAATATTTACCTCCAGCAGTTAAAAGTCCACGGGGATCTATGGGAGAGATGTCAACACTGAAATAACAGTGTTCCTGCAGCTTCAAAGCCAAAAAAAAAGTTTAATAGAAAATCAGTGCTTTTCATGCAACAAAAAACCCCAACAAAAAGATAGTTCAGAGGCCTGGATTGCAGAGGTGAGATCTGTCTTTGTCAGTTAAAAGCTGCTCTGCTGCCACGAAATAATGTAACCAGGGGGAAGAATTATATCACCCCTTTGCCCTTCCTGACAGTTTTCTTGGAGATGGATTGGCCCAGGAGCACTGTGGAACTCCCAGACCTTGCACTGATCCTTTTGATGCTCTTCTGTCCAAACAAGCCTTTGGGTTCCCCAGCACAACCACCTCACCCAGGGTCCATCATCACCTCCCTGCTGTTCCCACCCTCGGGCTGATTTAAGTGTTCAAGGGGCTTCAGACAGTTGTTTCAGGCCTCATTGCTAATTATTTATTTTAATGGCAGTGCTATCGTGCTGTAGATGTATTTGTTTAAATCCTGGCTGACTTTACAGGGGCAGGTTTTTGAAAGGAAGGAGAAAATGAAAATCAAAATCAAAATATGCGCTGGCTTTTTCGGGAGAGATGCCAACCCCGTTCAGCTGGCACAGAAATGAACAATAGCTCTGGGATTATACACCCCTTTTTTCATCCAAATGATCCGTGTTTTTTATTGTGGGATGTTTCACCAAGATGTCTATAGCTCATAAACTTTCTCTGCCCAACAGGAGAGAACTGAATTTCTCTGTGTTCAAGCCCTGAATTCATCCTTTCTGCTCCTTAGGACACAAGGAATTTAAGGAAAAATTAAATTAAAACCTCTGGGTGTTTCCACCCCTGCTTTACCCTCATGGAAAGCTCTCTCTTCACATTCTCCTATTTATATTTTCACCTCCTACTGTGGAATGAAGCCTGGACTTAGGATAGTAAAAGTTTTCCTGAATATCATTTATTTGAATTATTACCTATCAGGCATTCTTGATCCAAAAGGGTAATTTTTGGTTACCAAGCACGAGAAAAGCTCTGCAGGGAAAAGTGGTGGGTGGGAAAGAGGATGCCTGAGGAGGGTCATTTTGGGAAAAGTCTCTTTTAAAGACTCAGAGAACACTTTGTGTTTGTCTGGGCTCATCAGCCTGCTCTGCTCGTGCCCCTCTGAGATCTTTATTTTCAGTAGTCTCAGCCTAAAGTGATCCCTGTAAACCAGACAGTGGAATTGAGAGCAGCTGCAGGACAAATGATGGATTTGATGATCTTGGAGGTCTTTTCCCACCTGAATGATTCAATGATCAGTTTGTCCTTCCTTTTGGTGGATCAGTTTTGGTCCAAGGTCTCTCCTGTGATTAAATGGAAGCAGCAGAGGAGTTGATTCCCAGCTCAGCTCAAAAGCTGAGGGAAAAGCCAGGCTTAAGGGATGGCCCATCCCAGAACCTGCCTCTTCCAACCACTCTGAAAGCAGAAATGAGACCTCCAGCCCAGTCAGAAAACAAGGGGGGAAAAAAGAAAATCCTACTCTCAAGCCTTGACCAGAAACCATCCAAGTTCAAGTTTACATTCTTTAAAACTTCCAATATTGGCACTGCTGCTGCTGCTGCTTTACTCTGGGAGTGCTGCATGCCCAAGAAGAGAAAATAAAGATGAAATGACAGATGGAAAAAAGTGTACTTTAGCCACAGCTGTTTCCTCCTTCCTTCAAAAAAAATGATTTAAGCACCTTGTAACCTAAGGGAGAAAAAAAAAACCCAAACCAAAACAAAACAAAAGCTGGTTTTCAAAGTGAAATATGTCCTGTCAAAAAGCCTGCTATGAAATTTCTTATTGTTAAGTAATAATTCTGAGATATTATCTTGCTTAATGATTTAGGATTTGGGGTTTTCTCAACCAATCCCAAAATTTCCATTACAGAGAGAGGGAAACCAGCCATTGGTGACAGACTTTATGAGAAAAGTAGGAACAGAGTAAGGAAAACAGAAGGGAAAAAAAAAAGCTGAGGATTTTGCTTACGTGTGATGTTCTGCTTAGTGTAGATGGGGGAAAATAGAGTATAATCAACTGCTTTTGGGAATAATTAAGAGAGAAGACAAGAGCAACTTCCCACCTGAAGAGTGGGAAGTTCCTGGCTGCGGTTCATCCTCCCTAATATTTATGTTGGTAGGATAGGAAAAAAGAGAGAGATAAAGTGAGCAATTGATGTTTTAGGTGAACTCAATCATCCTCCAGGGGAGCTCAGGCTTCTCCTCCTGCCTGAAACCCTGAAATCACCGTGTTTTTAATGCCAGAATCACGCCTGGGGCACAAAAATCGGGTGAGCAAAGGGAACATCAGATCTCTGACAGGAGAACAGAAGCAAAGCTGGTTTGAAGCAGTTTTTTGTCTCCTGCTGTTGGGACCTTGGACTCTCCCCTGTGCTGGTCCTTGCAAGGCTCTGGATGGGGCTGGGCAGGCAGGTTATGATGGTGGCACACACAGTTTTTTCCTTGTTCTGTTGGTTATTTTGTCCTGTTTTACTTTCCAGTCTGCCCTCGGTCGTTGCCACTTAAGAGGTGACTGTAGGGAAGGGTTTAAAGCTGCTTTATCCTACTGGGGAAGCACGAGAAGTCAATAGAGTTAAGAGAATAAACATCACTTTTAGGATGTGGTGAGGCTGGTATTTGGCTCTCTGCCTGGAGCTTTTTACCTGGCAGCAGCTGCATTAGAGGCAAAAGAGTGGAAAGGCCCCAGCATGATCCTGACAGGGATATAACAACACTGCTCATAACACAAATAAAGCTATTTTGGCCTGAAAACTGAGCAGGCTTAACATGGAAAACAGTAGGGAAGAACAGATTGAGCCTTAACTTTACATTTCCTAAGGTCCCAGTTCCACAAGCACCTGTATTTCAGCCCACAAACATCCCTCTTTCATTTCATGAAGTAACTCCAAAAGCATATCTGGAAATGGTTGCCAAACACGGGTCTAAAACTGAATTTAAAGTGCTTGAAAAAAAACCCCTGCAGCATTAAAATTAACTTGGAATTGTAAAGCAGCGTTGCTGGGAATAGGGGACCCGTGTCAAAACAAAAACCTGCTTATCAATCTTTCATTGGGCCTTTGCATGAGACACGAGACATCAGGTATCAACAAAAACAGACAGGTTTGAAATAAGAAGCAGATGGTCACCCCAAAGCTCTTGTCTTGGCAAATAAATGAGAGGAAAGAAAAGCAAATTGACTACCAGGGACTGGTTTATATACACTGATCTGCTCTGAGATCTGGAAACAGTTGACAATTAATTGAAATAACACATTGCAAATTGTCACTGTACGATGAAAAATCTTCGGGGGGAAAAAATGCTGTTTGGTCTGGAAATTTGGATTGTACTAAAGTCATTGTAAGGAAAAAATGTTACCCAGCTCAACCCAAATTTCCACAGAATTTTGCCACCCAAAACACTTACAGGGATTTTAAGTACAAGCTGATATTTCGTGTGAGGCTTTTTAACCATCAAGAGGGGAAGGTGTCCTTTACCCAGTGTGAAACACTGACTTTTCTTAGAGGGGGAAAAAAGAAGTAGATCTTTTTTTCAGAGTTAAATAAAGCTGCCTGAGAACCTTAACTCCATCAGCACCAGTGTTTCACTCCCCAATTTGTATGTTCAAAAACAGTTCAGTTCAAGATTTAACCTCATTTTTCTTTCACACAGGAGAGTTAGGAAAACATGGCACTCAGGCCAAGCAGGCTCCTCTAGGATATGTCCTGTTATCTCCCTCATAAATTAGTTCTTTCTGCACTGGAGAGTAAAGAGGAAAGGAGGGAGGGAAATGCCACCCACTGTGAGTGGGTGAAATCTCCATTTTCCCCCATTTTCCCAGGTGTTCAGTGGACGAGCCAGGTTGGTTTTGTGGAAAAATATTCCCACGTGTCCCAATTCCCGTCGCTGCTGCCACTGGTGCAGGATCAGAATTCCCAGTCAGCAGCAGAATCAGGGAGGGCCACGTTTCCTCCTGCCTTGGGCTGTCACCCAGCCTGGGACAGGAGTGACACGGGATTTGCTCCTGGACCTGCCTGTCTGGGACAGAGGGAACCCATGCTCCCCAATTCCCAAGGAAACCCAGCAAAGGGGGCAAGGGGCAGCTGAAAGAAAAATTCAAAGCAACCCCTCTGTAAAACCTGTTCCTTGCAGCCCCCTGGGAATTCAAAAATCCCTTCCTGTTACATTCTTTCCACATCTGCGAGGGCCGTACTTGGGCTTGATTAAAAAATATTTCCTCTTATCTCGAGCAGGTTCTGCCCTAAGCTGTGGATTTCTTACTCCTGACAGACTTTTGTTGGAGCTGGGCAGACTTTTGCTGGGAGATCTTGTTATTCCTGCCCTCCCTGACGTTTGCTTCCATGCCACATGTGGCAGGATTCCTGTGGGGAGGCATGTTCCAAAGGCAAGGTGTAAATCATGGTAATCCTCCCGTGCTCATTAGCAGCAAAGAACCTTTTTAGATGTGTAAATAATGAGTGTGCAGCTACAGGGCTGCACAGAGTTTTTTTATCAGGGCCTTGGATGAGCTGGGCAGAGGGTGAACCACTGGAAGAATTTTTAGCTGCATTTTCTGGACTAATCAGTCCCACTCTTCTTTCTGCCACTGCCTCCTCTCTGCATCTTTTGAAAACCCCTCTGTTTCTTTTCCATCTGGGATAGGAGTGCTCTTTTAAACCAGGTTATCACTGAAATTCATTTTATTCCAGCAGATTTTTGTCCGTGTTACAAAAACCAGAGCCCTGAACTGCTCCTTGCTACAACATGAAGTCAAAGGGAGTTTTATCCCTGACTGGACTTCAAGGAGAAACAGATCTTTCATTTCCATGCAGTGATTTAATGGAGGGCATGGCTTCAAACTGAAGGAGAGCTGGTTTAGGCAGATTAGGAAGGAATTCTTCCCTGGGAGGGTGGGGAGGCCCTGGCACAGGTTGCCCAGAGAAGCTGTGGCTGCCCCATCCCTGGAAGTGTCCAGGGCCAGGTGGGAGCAACGTGGGCTAGTGGAAGGTGTCCCTGTCCATGGCAGGGGGTTGGAACAAGATGTTCTTTAAGGTCCCTTCCAACCCAAACCATCCTTTGTTTCTGTGATATGATGTTGACAAAAAGGAAAGAAGCAGAGAAGATGATAACAAAAGGAATTAATTGTCCTTACCAGACTAGGAAGGAGAAGCTGTTCTCTTTACCAATCTGTATTCTTCTTTATCCATTAAATATATATTTTTGTTAGTTTTTGGAACTCTGTCTTGAAATTTTTAGGGGAAAAACCAATGTCCTTGTTTGCTGTTGTCAGTGAGAAAATGGAAGAGCTGCAAACCTTAATATTCTGCAATATGAGCCCCAGTGTTTTCTCCTGGCTCTGTGTGTGACACAAGAGGTGTGACAATTGTTGAGTTATTGCACAGGGATTGTTTTGTTACTGGCAGGGGTGAAAGCAAAGGAAGAACCACTGACCTTTCTCTGAGTCCTCAGATACAACCCTAAAATATGTTGGACAGGAAACCTCCAACAGAGGAAGGGTTGTGGAGGACCCTCATCAGCACATCCAAAAAGAGGAGCTTGCTGTAGGGAATGGGCAGGAAGAATCCAGGGAATGGGGAGTCTTTCTCAGAGGTTATGAAATGGGATTGACTTGTTTTGCCTGAGGAGAGGAGGCTCAGAGCTCTGACAGCTGCCGGCGAGTGCATCAAGGAGGCAAAGCAGCAGGCAGAGGAAAGTTATTTAAGTGAAGAGACAATGTTGGCACCAGAAAAAATGGGTATAAATAGACAGAGGCTGGAAATCCCTTCCAGTAGGAATAGTGAGGACACATGAAAAGAAAATCAGGCCAGTTCTTAAAATGAAGATCCCGAACAGAGATTACGCGCTCGCTGCGGCAGCCGGGACCTCTCGCCCAGGAGGTCCAACCTCTGCTCCTGCACGAGGAATTTTCCTTCTCTGCATTTAATATCGAGGCTGGAGCCAGCTCAGAAAGAGAGCTGGGTATATGTGGGGGTTTGCCACCGAATCTCTGTGCCTTGAGATGTTTGGGATGAGTTGGGCTCGCTGTGGAGCTCCAGAGCCCGTCCAAGTGCAGCCCAGTCCAACTTCTGCTGTGCCTCCCTTCGCCAGCAGAAATGAGACACTTTCCTGAGCCTGAAATGCCTTTTGGTGTTGTGTGAGCTCATCGAAAAGGCAGGATTATTTTTGTCTTTCTAAGTAAAAGGGGAAGATTTACTGCCTTGATTCGGTGACCTGACGTGTTTTCTGGCCCCCAGGGCTGGAACAGAGGGTGATGAGCACATCCCTGCTCTGCACAACAGCATCTCCTCGCCGGGGCACCGGCACAGATGTGGCTGCAGGAGCTTTGGAGCTCTGAGCAGCCTGTTCCAGACAGGCAGAGGTTTGAATGATCAGGAAAAACAGGCTGGGGACGAGTTTCTCGCTCGCAGCCTCGCTGTGGCTGTTGTCAGCAAGGCTGAAAACATCTTGGATTGCTCCACTTTGGTGCTCCTGCAGCTCAACTTTCAGCCTCAGTGTTCAGGGAATGGTTTTTAAAGTGGTTTTTAGTCCTGGAAGCTTCCAGTGCTTTGCAGTAAACAGGTATCCTTCTCCGGGGGGCAGCCCCAGCTGGGCCAGCACAAGGTTCTCTGGCTGTAATTTCCAGTTTTTCCTTTGGAAAGTGGACGTATTTTAACAAAGTTTTGCCTTGGTTGCTGGTTTTTGCTCTCTGCAGTTAATGTGGTATGTGTAAAAACACCCACCATGGTTCTTACATGGCATATGTAAGAAAACCACCACGAACTATTGCAAGTGAAAGGAGATATAAAATATTATCTCACAAACCATCACTTTCATATATGTTTTTTTCCCCACACAAAGTGTGCTTTTTTGCTTTTTCCTCCCCTTTCATATGTGTCTTTAGCTTTAAGCACCAGCCTTGTTATTTTTCCCCTCTGAAACTCCTATCATCAGGTCCAGGTTTCTGACTGCATCCTTGACACTGCAGCAATATATTCATTTATATACATTTCTGTTTTATTCATCTATATACATTTCAATTTTATTCATTTATATACATTTCAATTTTATTCATTTATACTAATTTCTATTTTATTCTTTTATATATATTTCTCTTATATTCATTTATAAGAACCAGCCATGTTATTTTCCCCCTCTGAATCTCCTTCTACCATGAGATCCAGATCTCTGACTGTATTCTTGATACTGCAGTAATATATTCATTTATATACATTTCCATTTTATTCATTTTTAAGAACCAAACCCATTATTTTTCCCCTCTGAGTCTCCTTCTCCCATTGGGTCCAAAACTCTGACTGTATCCTTGACACTGCAGCAATATACTCATTTATATTTTATATATTTATAACAACCAGCCCCTGTTCTCCTGCATGTCATGAAAAACCCACGTAGCAGGGAAGTCCCTAAACTTCAGTTGTGATGAGAGAGTTTAAAATATTATTGTGTATGAGCATAAATTCCTATTTTTACCTTTAATGCAGAAAAGATGCTCCCAAAATTAGCTTCACCTGATGTCCCACTCTCCCATGAATGTCCTCGATCTCTGTGTCTTTTGTTACCCAAGAAGGTACAGGTATTTTTTTCCCCTGTATCTCCACAGTTTATTCAATTCTTTATCTTCTTGCTGTTAGTTCATTTACACGTTTTCCCAAGTTTAGGGGAAGTTCAGCCAGCCAAAAAACCAGATAAATTAGGGGCTTTACACAGAGGCTTAATGCTATTGATTTTATTTATTTATTTTTTTAAGCTCTGCTGCAGGCAGAGGTGTTACAGATTGGAGTTTGCTTGGAAAAGGATAATGCTAAGGAAATATTGGGTGAGTGGGTTGTGAAAACAAGAGGCTGAGCCCATTGCAGAGCCTGGCAACAACAGCCTGACTTACAGCCAGAGAGATTAGAGCGAGGTTTGGAGGCACCACAACCTCAACAACCAGCTGAAAAGCAGCTCCTGTCTTGGAGTGGGATAGAACTGGGCTTTAGGGAGCACTTTTCTGTGAAAAGAGAGGTGAAAAAAATGGTGAGTCTGTATTAAATATAAGCTTTGTCTAAAGAATTGGTGTGTAATTATCAAAACAAGTGACTAAGAAAAGGAATAAACTCTCACTGCTTTCAGTGTTTCAGAATGAGACATCTCCAGGATGTTAATCATAGGTTCAAGTTCGAGGTGAAATAAGATAACAGGTCATGACCAAAAGTTTGGCTTTCACTTAAACCCTAAGTAACTATTTAAAATAGGTTAAAATGCCATTATAATATTTTTTTTCCTCATGCTTGGTTTGCAAAGGCCGTCGAATCTCAGGCTGTGGTGGTGAAGCTCCCAAATGCTGTCCCAGGAAAATCCACAACAAGTGAATTTTAAACATTTCCAAGTGGTAGTAAAAGACTGAGTTTTAGGAAGATGCCTTTTCCCCCTGTCCTCATTAGAGGAAAGAGTAGAATTCAGGCAGAGAAAATCCCAGGGTGGTTTGGGTTGGAATGAGATGAGCTTTGAGATCATTCCAACCCCCCTGCCAAGGGCAGGGACACCCTTAACCAGCCCAGGTTGCTCAGTCAGGGCTGGCAGCTGCTCCCAGGTGTGTCCCCACACCCCATTGCTGCAGGGAAGCAGCTCCATCCTATTTTTTAAGTGAGTTCTGGGCTGTCCCTGCCTGAGAGCCCAGCTAGGGCTGAGGCTGCAGCAGTGCCACGGGCGGGTCACCCTGGCAGTGTTGGTGATGTCCGGGTTCAAAACACAAGGATTTGCAGAGCTGGGTGAACCCACAGTAGGGAAGGGTGAAAGGGCTGCTCATGGGAGGCTGGGAAGTGCCAGGAACATCCCAGTGTTGGCAGCACAGCAGCAGGGCAAGTGCAGCTCAGAGTCAATCCCATACCCACCCTCTGCGTTCGCTCCAAGCTCGACATCTCCCTGTTGGATTCCCCCCAAGGGCTGAGGGATCTCATCAGTCACCAAAAACCCACCCACCCACCTTGGGTCCTGCTGCTGAACGGGGAGAGATCCCTGCTGAGCAACAATGACAAGGAACCAAACAACCCAAACCACGAGAAACATCTCCCCAAAGTGCAGCTGCGAGGGGTATTTTTGCTGGGAGCAGTTGTAGCTCTCAGTGACTGCTGAGCCCCGAGCACTTTTAACTCACCTAATCCTTTTTCCTACAGCAGCACCATCTTGGAAGAATCAACCAGGGGCTGTGAACATATTTTCCTACTACTTACATTCTTGCCATGTATTAATGGTACCAGTGGAAATGCAAAGGGAGTGGGGGCTACAAAAACAGCTTCCTCCCGGTTCAGATACTCCACAGGAAGGTTTCCATGGGGACCCAAACATTTGGACACTCACCCAGGGGCTGAAATTAGCTTGGGATTTTCAGAAGAGCCTCTCGGGGTTAAGATGGTTTGGGGGACCTAATTATTTTGGGTCCTGTGTAATTCCCAGCCTTAAAAAGGAAAAAAAGAGGCTCCGTGTTGCTCACTTAGCAGAGAGGCCTGGATTCATCCCACTCTGGTTCCAACTGCTCTTGGAGGTGACTGAAAGTCATTTCTCCAGACACTGCATAAAGGAAGAGACACATTTCCTCAGATTACTATTTCTTTTTTTTTTATTTAGGAGCCAAAGTGTGATCTAAAACTGTAATTTTCAGGACTCAGGGAGCAGCTTCCCAGGAGCCACAGCGGTACTTCAGCTCTTTGATTCTGCTTGGAGCTGCTGATAAAGCTTAATGAATTTATTGTAACAGTAGGCTGAACAAAGGACTTAAATAGTTATTATAAGTGATCCAAATAAATAGGTATTATAAGGAATGACCACTCAAATAAATGGAAAATAATCTAGCTGAGGAAGAATCACTGGGACAAGTGATTTTAGTACCTTTAATTCTGGGATTGGCATTTAAAAGCAGCCTGCAGAGACCCAGAGAAGTACAGGAGGTGCTAAATACGTAACTGAAAAATTTTTTAAAAAGTTTTCTCACATTTGTCTCCTTTCTCATGTCTAGGTTTAGGTTTTGGCTTTGCCCAAACCAAGCTAATTCTAGAGCAAAGCCAGAGATGGGAGATGAGTGTGCAGGCAGGGCTGGAGAGAGCTCCAGGTTGGGTTTTACGTCAAAAGGGGTGCAAAAAACTTAATGGTGAAACCAGAGTGACTTCATGTCTCTGTCCCCAGCCAAGGCACAGTCTGCTCATATTCCATCTAAAGTGCAAAGGCACCACAAACACAGTGAAGGATCCACTGCTTTGTCTGCCAACCATCCTAATGTCTCTCCTAAGTTGATTCATTCAACACTTGCTTAATGAAAAGTTGTTCAGTTTTCCCATTTTACTGCCACGTTGTTCCCCAGCCAATTCCTTTGGAGACAACTGGTAGGGAGGGATGAGATTTCCTAAAGGCATCACATGGAACCTCAGGTTCACTTGTGATGGATTTCCCTGGCACAAAATGATCAGAAGAGCCCGGGGTTAGAACAAAAGGACATATATTGCTTGTATTCACCCAGCACTCGGTGATAACTTCGTTATTTATGAGTAATAAATAGCCAGCCATTTAAATACACATATCTTTAACAAACACCTGGGCAACCCACCAGCAGGTGGGGAGAGGGGAGAGCTCATTTCTAGTTGCCCAGCAAATCAGGTGGTTTATTATTTCATCCTGTTGGATTTGTCCATCCCCACCTGGATAAATAGTGCTCACCAGCTCCCAGCCCCACCCAGGCAACCAGAGCCTTTCCCATCCCTCCTGCAGCCACTCACCTGCCACCTCCTGAGGGTTCTTCCTTTGCCTTTAATTTCTGCATTTAATGCAGGTGAAAAAGGACTTTGGGGTGTCCCCATGTTTTGGTGTGACCTTCCCCTGGGCACATCCCTTGGGAAGAGGGAGGTGCAGCACGTGGCAACCCCTGTGTGAGGAGAGCTCTGGGAAGTGCAGCTGGGAGACCAGACTCTGTTCCTAAATGTTACAGGGACAAAAGGGTCTAAATGGGCTCTGGGAAGTGGTGGGAGCTCCTCAGCACTCAGTTCCTGGGGGTGCTGGGGGGTGGATTCTCATTTTAGGGCACGGCTCTGCTGTCCCAACACTCATCTGCTGCTCAGGACTTGACACTTCCAGCCCCTCCCTGGCACAGGTTTGGGTGCTGTCTAACCCACCTAGAGCTCAAAACATGCTGAATAGTTGTTGGGGGAAGCAAACCAGCCCCCAGCACCGTGGTGCCCATGTCTCTTGTGTGGCTCTGACACTCATGACCAGTTGTTGGTGTTCTTACAAACTTCTGACTCAAGTGCTGGGCTCTGGTGGGACGTGGTGTAGGTTCACTGGCCCCCCCCAGGGCTCTGCTGGGAGCTGTAACTCTGCTCTGAGGCCTGGGCATGGCTCAGGAGAGACAGTGGGGTCAGTGCTGGGCTGGAGTGAAGCTGAGCTCAGGCCCAGAGTGATGCTGCTGGGACTGATCCCTGCGAAACAAAATCAAACAAACAGCTTAAAGGCTCTGAGCTCTGATCCAGGATCAGATCCCACCATCCCCTGGAGCTTTCTCCTCTTGGCTTGCTGTCTGTTGTATCTCCTCATCAGCCACAGAGGGGTAAAGCACCTTTAGATCCCAAATCTCACTCCTGAGCACATTGACCTCCCTGGAGTGGCACAAAGGAGTTTTGTGAAAAGCAAAGAGGCCATTTAAGAGCCACTGTGTGTCTTCAGCTGCAGTAAGAAATCGAGGTTATATGAGTATTAATAAAGCTCTTTGCCAGAGCAGCACTGAACCACTGCACAGTCCTAAGGTAAAGAAATACGTATTTATATATATATATGCACTCAAAGACACAGTAGTTGGCTACAGGGAAGGATGGAAAATGCCTGCAGATCAAGGGTTAAAGGGCAGCTGATGCTGTATGGAAAACTTCTCAAATATCCTATTTATAACAGTTCTGTCAGAGGTCACATTTTTCTGTGTTTTACTTCCCTGGGTGTATTTTTATGCATAAAGACATTTTGTCACTTTATACCTGCTGAGGAACTGGTCTCGAAAATAAAGGGTTTTGGATGTTTAGGATCATTTAGGATTGGGATGAACCTTCCTCCTTTTTTGGGGTGCAGGGACTGCCTGTCCTGTGTGTTCACCTGCTAGACATGGTTTGGGGTGTCAGTGCAAAAAAGTGCAAGAGCTAATTTTAACCAGGGACTGTTCAGCCCTGTGAAAGACAGTTATAGCTCTTCTCTACCTGATGTTAGACTCTAAAATGCTGCTGGAAGGTCATTCCCACCTTACCTGTGGGGTTTTTTTTCCCCTCTCAGTGCCAGGGAATGGCAGAGGGAGATTTATCCACATGGTTTTTCCACTGTGGAAGTAGACTGTGGACCCTGAAACAAGCTGAGCTCAAATATTTACATGCCTGGGAAAGGCCAGCATTTGTCACAGTGATAAATATAAGGGAAAGAGCCACAAATAATCTCTGCAAAAACTTGGAGCACAGAAACTGTAGTGGAGTGTTGTCTTCCTGTGTGGCTGTTGGGAGACTCATTGTTCAGTAGAAATGTTGTTTTACTGGGACAAACCTCGTGTCATCCCCCCATCTGAGGCAAATAACAAGCATGGAGAAACTGTGGATAATCTGCAGCTAATCCAGGTATTTCAGGTGTCACCTACTCCCAGGGAAATGGTTCCCACAGGGATTTCCTGAAGGTCTGTCTGTGTGGTGCTTTCCAGGCTCTCCTTTCCACCACCTCCTTTTGCTGCTCAGTAAATGATCTTCTGCTCCACATTCCCTGGGGAATCCCACAGCCCCTTTTCCCCCTGAGCAGGCAGAGCTGGGCCATGGCATCAACACAGCTTTTCCCTTTGCTTTGTGCTTTGTTTCCACATTCCAGGCTGTGCAGGTTGCAGTGTCTGAGCTTTGTGTTTCAGTCTGAGTCACAGAGTGGTTTGGGTTGGAAGATCATCTCATTCCACCCCCTGCCATGGGCAGGGACACCTTTCACTAGCCCAGGTTGCTTCAACCTGGCCTTGGACACTTCCAGGGGTGGAGCAGCCACAGCTTCCCTGATCAAAGTGGGATTTGAACAATCGGGGTGAGTTTGACTTTGTCAAATGTCGAAGAACCCCAAATTTTTCTTTCAAATTTTTTAGTCTTGTTTTCCTTTTTCTTCTCTTCCTTTTGAGACGCAGGGAAAAGAAAAAGTACAAAATGTTACTATCTGTGTTTTACTCTGAAACTAAAAGCCCTTTGGAGTTTGTCAAGCCAGACAAAGGCTGCTCCATTCCACTTTTAATTGAAGGAGCAATTACAACACCCAGTTGCACACAGTTAAAAGCATCTCCTGAAGCTGAGGCATTAATTTAGGAGGCTTTGGGGAGCCTCGAGTGTGCCCAGGATGAGCTCCCAGTCCCCCCTCAGACCTTCCCGTGGCTCTGCTTGCTGGGGCACGACTGCAATTTGTGCGGGGTTTGCATTTTTCCCTTCTCCCAGCTTTCCTTTGAACATCCCTTCCTTCTGATCCGTCCTCTGACACCTCCTGCCCCTCGGCTCAGCCCGTGGCAATAACCCCCAACACCTCCTTGTCACCGAGGTGAGGGATTTTCACACACCACATTCCCCCCGAGGGGTTTTGCTGACAGTTCCATTCGTTATTGTTTTAGTGAAACATCCAGGAACTTTGATTTGGGGAAGATAAGAGACCACGTGGCTGAAACTCGGGAGAAAAGTCACAAAAAAGTTGTTCAGGATCAAAGAAGGGCGATCAGAGAAGGGAGAAAGAGAATTTAGGGCAATGCCAGAGACTTCCCCCGAGATCTTTTACCAGGGAGAAGTTATGGCTGGTCCCTGGAGGTGCAAGAAAACGTGACCTCAATGGGAAGAGGAGGGTGAGAGCAGCTCCAGAGAGGCAACAAAACATGGGGGTTTATCCAAGGCAATATTCACCTGCAGACAAAAAAATAATTAGCATAATAAAAAAAACCCCACCTACATTTCAGACTAAAGGAGACAAATGTCATCAGTGGAACTGCTTCATATTTTCAGGGAAGCACAGTTAGGTTGGCTGCAGCTGGAAAAAGCACAGTATGACGTGTTAATAGTGATTTATATTCCAGTTTCATGAGTTTGAAAGTGGTTCTGTATCCTGGCTGGTTGTTACATCAGTGACTGAACCCAGTCCCAACCTCTCCCCGAGTTAAAGAGCCTGGAGACAAACACAAACTTCCAAGGGAATGTTGCAGAGCTGGGAAGTGGTGGTTCTTTCCTGTCAATCTGTTTTGGTTTGAACAGGTCAGGAAGGAGAGAGATTTCCTGCTTTAAAGTTTCACAGTGAGGGGGGTTCAACCCCCAGCTCTTAAGGGCAGTGTCAATAATTTTCATGTTGTTTGGCTGCTCATCAGTGCCTGGGACGATCTAAAAGCCAAGGTGGCTTTGATCGTTTGATTTTTGAAGCCTGAAGGGAAAGGAATGGGGAGGAAAAGGTGAGATGGGAGAGCATCCCTGAGGCTGGACATGGATCCCTGAGCTGGAACGTGGGCAGCAAAAGCCTGGAAATGTGGGGGGTGACAGGGATTCTCTGCTGAATCTGCCAAACCCCTCGAGCTGCTCCTGGAAGGGAGAGTGAAGGCTCTGAGCAGCCCCCAGACAGGACAAGTGCCTCAGGAATTTGGTTGACAGACCTCTATTTACATTTATAGCATTGGGGCTTTTTTGTGTTTAGTTTGGGATTTGTTTGGTTGGTTTTTTTTTTAATTGCCCAAAAGAGTTTAGACCAGAAGTGTAAAGCAATGCCTCAGGAAAAGAAGAGCTGTCAGCAGGGGAACAGTGCCAGGAAAATAATGAAGGGATATCTTGGTGAGCTGGAGAGACAGGGAGATGCAGGATGCCTGTCACCTCCCTTTCTCTCCCATCTTATTTTCTGAGTTTCATATATTTAGATTAAAGAGTTCTCCAGTATCATCTTGTGCTAATGCAAGAGACCACAAGCCTATGACAATAAAACAGGAACATTTAATGCAATTCCAATCCCTGACAGTTCCTTAATGCTGCTTATCCTGCCTTTCCTTTCAAGATTTAGTCATCCTCGATTTCCTTCCAAATGTGAATGAGGTGGCTTAAATCAGACCGTAAATTATGCTTCCAGTTATTATGTGCTTGCTAATCAGGATGGAAATGAAAAGTTGGTTGTCAACCAGGGCTCTTTCCCACAATATCCAGGAAAGTGTCAGGATTAGGCAGTTTAACAACAAAAGGAAACCGGATTGCACCTTGAGGAAGAAAGAAACAACCTGCTAGCCAGGAAGAATAGAGGGATGGAGATTTTTGCCAAATAAGCTTTAAAAAAAAAATAAATATACCAATAATTAAGAGGGCCTGCGAGTGAAGCTGGTGAGGACAGAGCTGTGATGCTTCCTGTTAGTAAATACAAAGAATAGGCTGTAACAGGGCTCCAGGGGAAAGCAACAGCTTGGGAATAGCCTTGGGAAGAAAGACAAACACAGGCAGAGGATGCAGAAACAGTGTGAGCAGTGATTCATGGGGGCTCGATGCCGTTCCTGATTGTTCAGCCTTTATTGTATCGGAGCGTTTCTGCAAAGGAACAAAGGGAGCTGATTTCAAAGCGCTTTGAACGGCGGGGCCGGGGCCAGGCAGGGCTGGGGGAGCAGGGAACACCTGCGGGAGCACCCGCAGAGCCAGGGGGATTTCCTGGGATATCCCTCCTTAAAACCCCGCGTGGGGAAGCGCAGAAGGACGACTGTGCTTGACAGCCCCGGAGAGGGACGTGAGGGGACTCCCGGCCACGGGATTACGGGGCTGGAGCAGCTGGAGAAGTGTCAGGGAAGGGCCAGTCCGGCCGCGGCTTGGCTGGAATTCTGTTCCTATCGCCGCAGACTCGCAATCCTTTGGATGTGTTTTATGGCTCTCCTGAACTGAAGGTGCCAGGAGCTTCCCCAGCAGGATTAAAGCTCTCTGCTCCCTTCCAAAGGGGAAGAGCTCCGTGCTCAGAGGAGCAGCTCCTTGTGCAGGGCAGAGCCGGAGGGGAGAGCGGCTCGGTGGGAGGGTGGCTGGGATGTGGTGGGATCCCTGCCTCTGGAATCTGCCCTCATGTCTTCCATCGTGAAATCTCAGCTCTGATCTCATGTCTTTGGAGCTCCTGGGCTCCTCAGCCATGTCCCCTCTCAGGCTACACCAAAACTGCGTCATCCACACAATTTGTGTGACAAAGACCACGGAATTCATCCCTGCAACAGCCTGGAGGTTCTCCAGGAGATATCGGGGAAAACCTGTCTTGGTGGAGTTAATTTGAGACTTACTAAAATCTGTGAGCTCAGGACCCATTTAGTGCTTGTGGTGTCATTCAGGCAGGAGGGGAAAGGGAAGGTTTTTGTGATCATTAGTTGAGATTTTGATCATTAACCCCCATAACAAATTTAAACAATATATTTTACAGGTCAGACCTTTCCTGGTTTTCTACCTGTGTTGCCAATTGACCTCCCTGACCTGACTAGCAGGAAAAAATCAGGAGAGCACATAAGGCCAATAAATACCCGAGATTAAAGGCATGTGTTTAATATTTAGTCATCTTGAGCATAAATGGATATCCAGATAGAATTACACGCAACACTTTGGAAGCTCTCAGTGATTTGGAAGTTTGTGTTTGCTCATTTTTAGGAAAGCAAAGGACCTTCTTGGCAAGAAATCTGTAAGGAAAGGCACATGCCAACAGCTGAGGGAAAGTTCTCGGAGTGGGAGGGAAGGGCTTCAGGATTGTCCCCCAGAGGACAATCTTCTCTGCTTTGTCTGCTCTGATTCCACATGATTCAACTAATGAAGTTTCTGCTCTTGGGAAAAATCTGTGGTTTTATGTTGCTCGTGGCTTGGGCCGTCCTTTAAAGCGGGGAGTGAGGAACGTTCATCACTCATGTTTTATGAGCCTTCTCTGAACTTTCAACATTTACATTTAAAAGCGTGAAAAGGAAAACACTGGGAAGTTGTTTTCAGGAACAAGGCCCTGGAGACACGGGTGCAGTTCTAACCCACCCAGTGACCCCTGTGTGTGTTGGGGCACTCCTCTGCTCACACCCTGCTCAGGCAGTTGTTGCTCCTGCCTGGGGATTTTAAAATTAAATTGAGGCAACCAAATGAAAACCAACTCAAGCACAGCATAATGCCCACCTTTGTAGCTGCTTTTGAAGCTTGTTGGGAAATTCAGCAGGTCAGAAAGGGTGTCCCCTCTCACCCACAACACTTGCATCTACTTTCATGCCTCAGTTTAAATAATTGATGGAAAAAAATGGGGCTGGACCAACACCCACCAAGGGGATACAAGGACCAGCCCTCTTCTCTCCATCCGGTGTGGGTGGGTTCCCAGAAGGGCATTTCAACCAACAAATATCCCAATATTGACAGGTTGAGGGCTCAGTTTACAAACATCAATGAACTCTGTTTGCTTGAGAGTCCTGGGTGTCAGTGCAGCCCCTCTGAACCTGCCTGGGACAGGTTTGGAAGCTCAGAAGGTTGGAGGGAACCATGAGCAGGAATGTCACGTCCCAGAATGAGTCCCCAGCCTCAGCTGTGGGTGCAACAATTCCAATAAACTCTGGCCACCTTCATTTTAAGGATGATTTCATCCCATTCATTGTCTTGTGCTCCAGCTCTTGGCACTGGAACCAGACTGGGGAGGCTGATCAGCTTCTTTCCAGCTTGGACACTGAGAAACAGCTTTGTTGCTTGTCTTGAAAACAGTTAATCTGGCCAGAGCTTTTATTTCTCTTGTACAGAGTCTCTTTTGACCCCTCTGGTTTCTTGCTGTGCTCCTACTCTTATGAGTGGCAGGTTATTATCTTCCCTTGCCTCACACTCAATTGCCTCTAGGCCAGGAACCCTTCACACAGCTCAGAGGTGGCAGGGCTGACCTCTGCACAATTAACTCAGCTCCAAAGGCCCCTCTGCTTTGGAGAAGGCAGGAAGGATAAATCCTTTGAAAAAGAAAATCAGTTGTAGGAATTGGAGGAGAGGCACCGGGCAGGAGAAGCAGCACTTGAGCAGCTCTGGTTTACAGAAGAGGCTTGTTGATGTGTCAGGAATTGGTAGTTGGAATTTCAATTTTTTAATTAAAAAGAAAAAAAATTAACAAAAAAAAAATTAACCAAAAAAAAAAAAAAAAAAAAACAAAACCCAGAAAAAAAAATCCAATCCCAGTTGCTTTGTTGCCCAATACAGTTGTACTCGAGGTCTTTTCCAACTGAAATGATTTCCAGGAGAAAAACCAGTCTGTCTTGGCTCTGATGTAGCTGGTTACACATCTCTGCTTCAACCACCAAAAAGAGCCAAGTGTTTATGACCTCCAGCAGAACACAAGCCCAACTTTATGACCTGTGGAAAGCTCAAGCCACGATGATGCATCGGGTCACCCAAAAACAGGGAGCAGGGAGAGCAGCAGGGCCAGAGCAGCACAGTCCCCTTGGCATCAGTCAGAGATCCATGGAAATGTCCTGCTGGGTCAGGGCTTGAGGGAGAAGACTGAATTTGCTCCATGGTCTGATGACACATCATCAAACCAGGAGCATCCCAGGCTCTTCCTCAGTCCCTGCTTTGCTCTCTGCCCTTTCCCTTCACAGAAGAAGCTTTAACTTTGTTTTATTGCAGAAAAGCTGCTTTGTCAAAGTTTGAAAAAGTCTCTTGGCAGAGGAAAAACGTTTCCTGGTCAAACCTGGCAATATAAGAAAAGCAAACCCCATTTGCTCTTTAGTGCAGGTGCCATCTGTGCTCCTGTGGCAGATGATGCAGGTTTGGTGGCAGCTGAGGTGAAGGGAAGCTTTTATCTGAATTAATGGTTCAGTTTTGGAGGTTCCTTCTGCAGAGGTTGAAAATGTTGAAAGCAGGAATCTCTTCCTTCGTGTCAGGTCCTAAATCAGTGGGGAAAATACTCAAGCTCAGAGATAAAAGGGTCAAATCCAGCATTTCACAACAGGTTTTGGCTGAAACAAAACGAAGACATCCTCACCCTGGCCATGGCCATCCTCCCACTTGGAGGTGGACTTTTTTTTGGTCTCTTTTGAGCCACAGTGTGAACTTTCCTGGGATGAGATGCTGGAGTATTTTGAATGGTAGCTGTTGCTGTGCTGCCTAAAATGAGCTGTACAAGAATAGCCTGCTCCCCAAAATATAGGTGGTCTTTCAGTCCCAAGTCTTATAAAAGCTCTTTTGCCCATGGAGCACATGCCAGATGGAAAGTGTCCCTCTGATTTCCTCCAAACACGCCTGCAGCTGTTCCTGCTTCCCCTTTTTTTTTTGTCCCCCTAATGAAATTTTTAGACCTCACCTGTTGACACAGGCATTAGAGGGTTGGGGTTTGTGTGTATGTAGGGTTTTTTTTTTTTCCATCCCTTGTTCTCCTAAAGGAAAATGACTCGAGATGTTTTGGAGAAATGACACAGGGGTAGAAGCTGTGAAAATACCTTTGACATACTTTTAAGGGTGGGAAATTTCAGCTCCTGACAAGCCTTTGTGCCCACAATACAGTGCCTGGCTGGAAAGAGGCTTTGTTTATAGCTTGCTTTATTTTGTGAGACAGGAGCTGGAAACTTCCCAAGTCTTAGGGGGGAATACCAAGCATTGAGCCTGGCCAGAAATAGAGCCACAGCTTAGGACACACTGAAACAAATGGAAGACAAAGTGATGACCCAGATCCAAGTTATTAAGGGTAAATACATATTGACAAGATTGGGGATTAGGTGGAAGGTACTTACACAGTGAAGGAACTGTCTACACTGTGTGCCAAGGGAAGTTTAGGCTGCAGTCTGGGGCTCCCTCAGGGCAGCTGATTTTTCATTAAGAAGAAGATAACCAGCTCTAAAGAAAAAAAACAAAAAAACACAAAAACCAAAAAACAAAACCCTCCTCCTTTCATTTCTCCCAGCACCTGCTGCGTTGTGAACTCGACGTGACCTGGGCACCAAAACCATCAGGGTAAAGCTGGCAGGGGATGTCTGGCTGCCCCAGGCAGGGCTGGTGCCACGTAAGAATGTGACCTGTGGAGATGTCACATGTGTGTCCCTTGCAGGAGCTTCTGTTCCCTGGTTCACCTTGGAGTGCCCCTCCCTCCGTGCCTCGCAGCCCTGTCTGCTCACAGGCTTAGCAGAGCCTTCCGTGTCTGGGGATGCTATTAAGAATGACCCAGGAAAGAGGGGAAAATAGAGGTTCCTAAAATAGGGGTTGAAGGAGGACAAAAGATTTCCATTAACAGTTTTAAGTACGTGAGCACGACGTGGACGCCGCGATAAGAAAATCAGGGGCGAGGAAGCAGGTGGGGAACGATTCCGAGAGGAGATAATTGTGGCTGAGCTAATCTGTCCCATCTCTTGGCTGAATGAAGGGACTGAGCCTTCAGCAAATAATATTCCTCTGTTTAGCTGCTGTTTGCTGCTCATTATTTCCTTTTCTTACTGGTGAAAGGAGACCTGTGATGCCACAGGAGCCGAGCAGGAGCTCTGCTCCCCCAACACGCCTGGGGGAGGAGGTGGACATTTATTGGGATATCAGCACAGGTTGCCAGCCTGGCACATGACTCATAAACCAGATGTCAACAACGACCTGATTCCAGCAGCTGTCAGACAAACACTCACTTCCCTGCACAAACTCCCCCCGTGGGAATATTTGTGAGGGGGCTCTAAATGTTCATTATTTGCTCGGGTCAAGCCTCGTTGTTTGGAAACAGTATCAGCTTAGGAGACCTCAGGTCTCTCTCAGTTGGATTAGCTGACAATATCCTGGGTCAAGAAGCACGTTGGCTCACAGAAAGCCTCCTGACATTGTTAGGGCTATATTTAAGGCTGTTTAAATGCTTAAGGGTGCAGACAGATCCTTAGGTGCTCCTGAAAATCCCACCAGGCATTCTTAGAACTGGTGTACGAAGATCTCCGTGTTTAATTTGCCTGGTGGGTCTGGGAAAAAGACAAGAGCGAGGAAAAATCATGCAAGCCTAATTTTGGTCCAGTTTTTAGCAACACGGAAAGATTAAGGATTATTTGTTCTGGAGCAGAAACAGAACATTTAACCAAAGTGAAAAATCTTCTTTCAGGCTGAAGTGATGCTTCATTTACGCTTTAGTATTTTTTAATGGAGAGATTCAGTTTTAGTAATGCTGACATAAAACTTGAGACTTTTCTGAAGTGAAAAATTGGCTAGAAATGAATTTCAAACATATTTTATTGTTGTACTCTGATTTTTTTTGTCCTGATGGTTTCTTTTCTAGAATAATAGAACACTTTGAGTTGGAAGGGAACTGAAAGACCATCTCATTCCCCTGTCGTGGGCAGGGACACCTTCCACTAGCCCAGGTTGCCCCAAGCCCTGTCCAACCTGGCCTTGGACACTTCCAGGGATGGGGCAGCCACAACTTGATGCAGCCCAGCACGTGGGTGGTTTCTGGGCTGCCAACACACTCACTGCTGGCTTGTCTTGACCTCTCAATCCAATTTCCAAAACTGAATCTGTAGCAGAAGGGCCCCACCTGCCTCCCTGCCAGCTCTGCTCCTTCCCACTGATCAGCCTTGGCTGCTGTTTCCTTGCACTTCTTCTTCATTCACCAAATACCCTCCAGAATTTGGCCTTTGACTTTTAAGCTCTTTAGACTTTAAATTGCTGGGCAGATACAGCTCAGGGGCACCTGCCCTTTGAAATGTGATTTATGAGCTGTCCCCCCAAGCTTTGCAAGTCTCTCCCTGCCCAGGGATGGGGTGTTTTGGAGGCTGCAGCACGAGGGGACCCGCAGCTATTTTCATACCCTAACAGAGGGTATTTTCACAGCAGAGTGAGCAGGAAGTTATTGTTGCAGCTTACCTTGAATAGACAAAGGGGAAATCACCAGCAATCCCAGCACAAGCTCCTGCTCCTCCAACACCCAACCATGGCAGGAGCTTCTGGGGCTTAAAACAAACACACGGGTCTGCTCTATTGTTCCAGGGTTTTCTATAGCCCTTGCTTGTTTAAAAACGACTTGGAAAGGCTGCTAGCACAGAGCCAGGCTTTGTGTTCTTCTGTGTGTGTGTGTGTGAGCTCAAACCTGATCCCATTCAAGTTGCGAGGATTTAAAAAAAAAAAAAAAAAATCCATCTTTTTTTTTTTTGTACCTGGGGGAGGGGTTGTTGTTGTTGTTGTTTCAGTTTTGAGTCAGCTTCCTGTGTTTACTTTCCAGCCTGCCCTGGTGCTGTGCTCACTTCTGGTGTTTACTGCCTTTAACAGCTGCAAAGCTCCAGGAAGGTCTCACCAGCTCTTCCTGTGCGTCTCCAAAGGGTACCCTGATATCCCAGGAAAACACACGGGGTTCAGGCAGGCATTAGAAACCTCCTGCTCCCCCTGTCCCTGCTGGTCCTGGTTAAATCCATAAAAGCACATTGTAAATACTGGGTCCAGCAGCTTCCTGGAAAAAGACTCAAAGTCCTTTCAGGCAGCACCTGACACAGACACCTGAAATATTCTCACCCATCAGGGTTTATTGTGCCCAACATCTGCTCAACAACTGGTGCTTTCAGCACTGGGGTATCCTCTGCTAAAGTGAATTATGAAGGGGTATCCCAAGCCCTGACACATCCCACACATCCCTTTGGGATAACCAGCAGAATCTGCCTCATGAGGACTTGGATGCATTTTTCATTCCTTTCTGTAAATGTGGAGCTGCTCTCACAGTGTGTCCTGGGCAAAGTGGCACAGTGTGACACTGCTGTGACACACACACAAGGCAAGAGGTATTTTGCCTGTAAGACACCATTCCCAAGTGCTGAGAGCAGCCCCAAAGGAATGGTGTGTGGAATCATCAGCTCACAGAATGGTTTGGGGTGGAAGGGACCTTTAAACACCCTCCAGTCCAGTGAGCAGGGACATCTTCCACCAGACCAGGTTGCTCAGAATCCCATCCAACCTTGCCTTGAATGTTCTCATGGATGGGGCATCCAAACCTCTCTGGACAACCTGTACCAGTGTTCACCTCCACCACAGTAAAAAACTCTTCCTTATATCTCATCAACCCTTCTCCACTTTAAAGCCACTGCCCTTCCCTCAGCCCAGCACCTTTCCACCTGCACTGCTCCCTTGCTCAGGATGACAAGGTGGGTGCTGATGGTGCCACACATCAAAACCTGTCCCAAAATGGCATTTATTTCCTGTGCTGCCCTGGCTGAGCAGAAGTTCTGCCAGTCTGGGTTATTTAGAGGATGTAAAGCTACTCTGAGCCCTATTATAAAAGCAGCAAGGGAAAAAAAAAGGGAAAAAGAGCAGTTTGCATTGTCTCTGCTCTTATGCTGGGGAAGCAGCACCACCTACCACCCACTCCCACCCTCCAGCTGACAGCCAGGGAGGGGGGTATTAACTTCTTGGCAAAGCTGGGGGCTGATATTACCATACTTGGCTCACATCCTCCTGCCTGCACTTTCTTTACAGTTAAAATTATTCTCTCTCAAACGTAAGCAAACCCCTTTAGCATTTCTGAAAGAGGGGAGCAAGCCCTTCCAGAAAAACAGATCCTAAAATGTAGACTGGGTTTATATTTCCATCCTTTTCCATGGTGTCAGCATAGCCAAAGGGATAACCTGCTCCATTTCACTTGAACTGGTGTGAGAATGCTTTGACCAGCACAGCTCATTCCAGTTTGTGAAAGCAAAATAAAAGATACAATCCCAGGAACTTGGTGGGATTCTTAGAGATGGTCCCATGCAGGGATCAGACTCAGTGATCCCTGTGGATCAGGATATTGTATGATTCTCTTCTTCTATATCAGTGTAAAGGATTTTTATCACTTTTCTGTGGCTGAGGGGGAAAGTCACACTCATCCCCTGCACGTTGTGCTCACAAAACTCTGAGGCTTTGAAAGGCCTGAAGCATCAGAGCACCACATGTCACTTAAACACCCCTAAGTGCCATTAAAATCTTTATTTTCCCAATTTCCCCGTGTTTACTGGAGGGTGTGAACAACCAGCAGCAGCAGTGTTAAAGCACTGCCTCCCTGGAAGACATGAGGGATGAGTGTCATCAAACAAAACCAGGAAAGAGGGAGAGGAAGGGCAGTGTTGTGAAGGACAGGAAGGTGGACATTGAAAACAAGGAAGGCACGAGGAGGATGGACCCATAGACTGAAATAGAGCCCGTGAGAAAAGGCTCCAGGCACCAAAGGTGGACTGTGTGACACCAGAGATGGGGCAGGGGGTGGAAAAGGGGCACCAGAACCTTCCCTGGTCCCCAGGCAGACCTGGTTGAAAAGGGAAGAAAAAATGGAACCGTTTCACTCTCGAAACCTCAAAGTTATTTTGCAGCAGAGCTGAGCTGGAAAAAAGGCCCAGGGAAGGTTCCTGTCAGCCAGCAGGGCTCCTTCCCTCCTCCGCCTGCAGGTATTTGGGGGGCTGAGCTTTCTGTGCCTCCCAGGCTTTTCTTCTTCCAGCGCTGACAGCCAGGAATTCAGAAAACACACAAGATGCCACATTAGTTAAGGGTTGGTTTTATCTTTTTGGCTGCGTTTTTGTTTCTTTTTTAACTGTTTCATCCAAACGGGCGAGGGAGGGGAGCCAGGTGACATAAAGAGCCAGACAAATGCCTTTGGTTCCTTATCAAAACCGCATAATTAAGTTATCTCCTTATTGCTGGAACCTTTCAGGGCTGGACCCCGTGTGTGCTGGGCAGTTGTGCTTTGTAAGGAATTAAAGAAACTGCTGATTGTGCAGGATGAAGGTAAAAAGCAAAGTGCAGCCCAAGTATGTAGAAGTGAGAGAGAAATTCGGATTTTTCTGAGTGGAAAACAAAAGGTGAATAACTCCACAGAAACCCTCTGAAGTGCCTACATTTACCCATTGAAAGATTTCTCTTCCCCTTTGAGATCTAGGTTGGGATTAATTTCAATGTTTAACAGAGCAATGACACTCAGATTCTTTCTCCTTTTTAATAGCTTTGATTACTATTTTTTTTTTAATCATTCACTCACAAATCCACCAATCTGGGCCCACTGGCTCAGGACCATAGAAAACAATGGCTGAAATCCCATACATGCTTTGGCATGCACTCAATATCCAGTACATTCATTTATGCTAAATTTACTTCTGTTTTCAATATTTCCAGTGTGCCCTAACCCTTGTGACCTACAATCTGCTGTAAATCCCTTTTACTACTCCCTGACATGTGCCTTTATAAATCATACACGGGGCACTGAGATGATCCCATAACCAAACCCAGTATTTAGACTACAATTGAAAGGTCATAATTCTGGGCATGTTTAAAAGGCAGAGCTTGCAAGAGCAGTTAGCACATGATTCAATCTCTGACCTTAAAAGCAAGAGGAAACCAAGGTTCCTGCTCCCTCCCCGTTACTACGCACACATCATTTTATTTAAAACACTGCATTCAGCAGGGAGCTGAAGGAGGTTGAATTATTCATTCCCCAGAACCCACATCTTGGAAATACCTGGCACCAGCAAATGCTGCAGTGCTCTGAAATCCCGGGGAGTCCGAGGGTGTGCAGATCCAGCTGCTCCCCAGAGCCTTTCCCGGAGGAGGGAGAGGCTCCACACGGTTTCACACCGGGTTTTGCTCACTGGAAACCTCAGAGGTTTTGCTGTAACTGGAGGAAAACTGCAAAGCTGAGGCACTGTGCCATCAGTCAGGATATTGTGACTATTCTGTCTGAAACTGCTCATCAAAGTGTCTTAGAGAATTGGGGTGAAACGGGAGAATTCAGCTTCATTTTGGAATCACTGGAGAGGGCCGTGTCAGCTGCCCTAAAGCTTGTCCTTAGGGTGTTTTTGGGAAGGGCTCATTTTACTGTCTGTTCCTGAGGGATAAATTGGAAATGCCTGTTTATTTTGTGGACTTGAAAAGGACATTGGGAGAAGACTCAAGTGGAGACACTTCCAGTGCAGATGCCACAGCTGGGAGGATGAACCCACCTTTTGTGTCTGTGGCACATCAGGAATCATGGAATAGTAGAGTGGTCTGGGTTGGAAGGGACCTTAAAGATCATCCCATCCCACCCCCTGCCATGGGCAGGGACACCTTCCACCAGCCCAGGTTGCCCCAAGCCCCGTCCAACCTGGCCTTGGACACCTCCAGGGATCCAGGGGCAGCCACAGCTTCTCTGGGCAACCTGGGCCAGGGCCTCCCCACCCTCCCAGGGAAGGATTTCTCCCACATGTCCAATCCAAACCTCCTCTCTGCCAGTGGGAAGCCGTTCCCCTTGTCCTGGCACTGCCTGCTCAACCCTGGTTCTGATCAGTGCCCAGGACCCCTGGGAAGGTCTCCTCTCTTGCTGTGCCTCCAGCTGTGCTGGTGGGATCACACCAAGCCAGTTGCTTGGGTTTTGCAGGTCTGAACCTGCAGTTTCCCCCAGTCTGTGTTTTCCCTGCTCATCTCCTTGCTCATCCCACCATTCCCAGCCAGCTGAGAGGCTCATCACCTGCAGAAATCAATTTGTTTTCAGTGCAGGAAAAGAGCACGTGTGTGTGTGTGAGAAACTGTTCCAGTGCAGACTCATCTGTGAGCAGAGAGTGTGTGATTCTGAGAGTAAAAAACACCGGGTTTGCTCTCCCCATCAACCACTCAGCAAGGCTCTTATTTGCCTTACCTCTTATTTTCCTTACCTACCACCCTATAAAAATCCGACTTGCCTTTCATTCCTGCAGCTTTGGAAGCACTTCCATCCACTCTGCAGGAGAAGCAGATAAAGATGTTGTAGGTAAATAAAAAGGGAACCCAAGCCAGTGGCAAAAATAACGACTGCAAACCGAAACAGAAACAGAAACCTCCAAAAATTCAGAGCTTTTCTCTTGGCAACTTCTGAAATAACAGACTACTGCTCCTAACATTGCATAACATGAGAGAACATTACTCACTGCAGAGTGATGTAATGTGACATCTGGTATTTAGAAACCTCAGCTATACACTCAGTATACATTGCCTTGACTTGTTACAGCACTTCCAAGATCCTCTGTGTGTGGAAAGTGTGTGTGGCAACCCAGCCAGTGCACAGCCCTCCTGGGGCCTGCATTCCTGCTGCTGGCACAGCCTTTGGTTGCCTTTTCTTGCCCAATTTCATCCAATTTCCAGTTACAGCCCTTCTGCAGTTGCCTCTCTGCCAAAAGCCACAGCAGTGGGAGTTGGAGAAGGTGAACAGCAGCACGTCAGGTCAGTGCTGTTTGCCTCTTATATGACCCCTTATCATGGATGGGAATTGCAGCACGTGGAAATAATCCATATATTCTTCATCTCCATTATCAGTTTCATGGGTTAATACGCTATTTTAAAGTGTATTTCAAAGATCTGAGAAATGCTGTACACGGTGTCCCTCCCAGGGCACTGCCTGGCCACAGAACTTTCCCTGAAAAGCACAAGGACAATGCTTATATGGTGCCCTACAATTGAATTTCTTTTTAATTTGATTATAATTTAAGAGATGCTTTGAGATCCAGATACACTTGGTGTCCTTTCTGAAAGTTCAGTATCCAGCCCACGGGCTGCTGATGGACAGACTTTTTTGGGTACAGGAGCTGGGGTCAAAGGGAAGATGTGATGGAAACACAGCTGGGACTTTCCAAAGTGTTCACACTGGGCTAAACATTCCCACCAAAAGCCCTGGGACAGCAAGGAAACCTGAGCTGGCTCTGCAGAAATGGGCTCTGTGTCCCTGCAGCCCTTGCTCACTACCCTGTCCCTCCCGCTCCTCCAGCCCTGGGATTGATTTCCCCAATGGAACGTGAGCCAAGGATCTCCCACCTTCTATTTTTATTCCAGGCTTGGATCACTGAGTTTCCAGAAGGATTTACCTTCTAGGCTGTGTTACAAATACCTTTCACACTCTCTTCTCACCTTTTCCCCTCTCACCCGAATGGTTTTTATCCTCTCTCCTGCTTGGGGGGATCCTGTTTCTGTGCTGACCCCACGTGCACGTGGCTGGCCCAGCTCCTCCAGCCCTGCCAGAGCCAGGAATTCCTGAGGGTCCCACTGACCTTCTACCTCCCCTGGTGTTTGCTGTTTGTCTCTGGGGCACTGCTGGTAAAATAACAACTACACCACAGGAACTTCAACAAAACTCTGCCTTTGATATTTTTCCCGTCCCTCACCTAGATATGGGGAGGGAGAGGAAAAGAAAAGGCAGGGAAACAAATCCCTGTTAAAATCCACTTGCACCCTTCTGCTTGTTTGACAAAGTGCAACCTGAAAGGCATAAACCCAACCAAAATCTGCTCCCATTCAGCCAAAAACAGCGGGACAAAGTTATAGGATGGTAAGACTGGAATTAGAATCAGTGAATCCCAGGATGGTTTGAGTGTGAAGGGACCTTAAAGATCACCTTGTTCCACCCCCTGCCATGGGCAGGGACACTTTCCTCTATCCCAGGTTGTTCCACCAGTTTCTTGAAGAACTCAAGGCTTGTGTGGTTTTATTATTACTAATGTTTTCATATTCATTCCTTCTCTTCTTTTTGGAGAGCACCTGGCAGTTCTAAAAAGATCATTTGTAAGCATCACAAAAAAGCCATGTACATTTGGATACCCTTTAATACGAATGCAAAAATGAATCACTTCAGGTTATAGGAGACTTTCCTTTTCTTCTCAGAAATTAATTACCTTAAAATAAGAAACATCTTATTAGTATCTGCATTAAGAAGCAGCTTATTAATATCTGTGTTGGGTGATATGTCAACAAAGCAGCTCCTTCTCCTGTCACTGATTATGGCACTGCTCAACGTGCTCTTCAATAAATGTTAATTAATATGGATGCCTTCTGTTCTCCCTGGTTATAAATAGCTCGAGTGGGTGGTGGGCCATTGGTTCTCCCTTGCCACACAAGTTTTCTGTGTGCAGAGCAAGCCTTTGGTGGGTGATTCAGAGGAAGAAGCACAGAAGGTTTGTGAAGGGACAGATAAACACACACCAGCTCCTCAGAGTTGTAAAATGCCACACAGGTCACCTGCTCCCTTCCCCTCCCTCTGATATTGCCTTCTGGAAATTAATGTGGAGTAAACTTCTTCACAAAGGAGTATTTCCAGGGACAGATCTGAGTGTTTATCCTCGTATTTGCTGCAGAAGTAAATCAATCAGTCAGTCAATCAGTCAAGTGGAAAGTTCACAGTTCTGCACATGAGGAGAGTCAGGGCTGAGCTGCACCAGTTTGCCAAGTCTTTCCTCTCTTTTGTTTGTTTTATTTGTTTATTATTATTATTATTATCTTGTTTTTCCTTTCATTTAATTATTTGAAATTGTTCATTTTAATTATGAGCTTTCCCTGAGCATGTACCAATATAACCCATGACCTTGGGACTTTGGGAGCAGTTTACACTCGGTGATGACAGAGACATCCAGTTCAGGGTATTTCCTGGAGTAAACTCAGAAGGATTTAAACTGGAATTCATTCCTTGCTCACAGCGTGTTTTTTTCTGTCTCTTCCATGCAGATCAATGTCAGTATATAATTCATTCTTGATTTCTGACTCACCTGTAAAGGAAAAGACAATGAGATCAACTGTCTTGGAGAGAAAAGGGACTGAATTTTCTTTATTTAATTTGTACTACTGAATAGACAGAACATTCAGGTTCTTTACTATCCATCTATTATTTCCATTGAAAGTATCAGAACTGTTGAGAATGAAGAGATTACATGCAGAAGAAAAATTGGTAATAAAAAAAAAGAAGAAATAATCATTGCAGATACTCCACTGTGCCCTCTAGACATGGCCACTGCAATAAATAGGAGATATTTGGTTACTGAAGGCATTTTGAAGAAAAAAACAATGATTTAAAACTTCATTCTAGAGCATTTCCCCAGTTCTGACAAGGATGAACTGTCCAGCACTGCTGTAGTTTGGGAACATCCCACTCCCCACGTGTGTGCACAGACACAGCAGTGCTCTGGTGTCCAGGGCTGAAGAGCTTTGCCAGTCACAGGCAGCTCCAACAGGACTGGGGAACAGTGGGATGAGGCACCATCCCAGTGTCCACTGCCTCCAGACAACTCCCAAACAGCTGAAACTATGCCAGCAAACATTGGAGTCGTGAAAAAATGACTTGATGCAGCCAAAATTAGCCAGAGGGTGAAGGGGCAGCAGGTTAGAGAGAAGGAAAACTCTCACTGGCAGCCTTTGAACCTAAAATGATTCTTTAGGTCACTGTCTGAGGGCAAAGCAGGGCGAAGTTTAGCACTTTGCCTGAAGAAATCCAAGAAAAATGTCCTCTAGATGCCCCTTTGAATTGTGGGATGAGCTCCCCAGAGGTGTTTGTGTGCTTTGTGGAGCTCCAGGAGAGCTGGACACCCATCACAGAGGTCACAGAGAGGGGTGCAGGGTACAGAGCACGGGCTGGGAGGCACAAGAAAGGAGCCTGGAAACAAAGAGGGGAAGCAGGAATCCAGAGCTCTGACAGTCCCTTGGACTGGAGCTGGGAAGTCATCCATAATCCTCTGGAAGACTGGCCTTCCAAAGGAGCCATTGTTCCAGTCCTGGCATGATTTGTGCCTGTGCTGACTCTGGGAGGGTTTCTCTGATTGCTCGGGGTCCTGGGGCTGGGATTTCATTATTGTGGATTCTGCTGTAAAGTGCTGCAATGCCAGGGGGCAGAGGATGGCACAGCTGGCAGCACGTGCTCTTTAACCTCCCCGTGTCTCTCCACACCTGCACTCTTGCCAAGGATTTGGGAAGATTTTTCTTCCTCAAAGCACAGATTGAGACAAGTCACTGAAAGTGGAAACCGAACCAGCTCCTTGGGAAAGCATTTTTAAGGAATGCTGCCAACTAGTATCTACTGGCCCTGGCTTAGGAGGTGATTTTTTGACAGGCACTGAGAGGGTGTTTTAATTAACATTTCAAGAAGAGCAGAGGAAAGAATGATTTCTCAACTTTTAAAAGGTCAAAAGGTGCTCAGACATCACAGAACTGGATATTGAGGGAGAGCCTAAAGAGACAGAGAGACATGTCAAAACACTCAGATCCCACGGCCCCTCAGAGTAGCTATTTTCTTTCTGTTATCAGGTTAAATGGAGGTATCAGAGAAATGAATCTCCTGCTCAGACATGCTCCAGGGACAAGGCAGAGCTGGTGGCAGGTACCTCTCTCAGGGTGCCTCTGCTCCATTTGGCCAAAGTATTGAGGGTGCTCCCAATAAACAGCTGTGTGGTTATCCTGTGACACGTGGCCCTGTTGAAATCACCCCACAAATGGTTGTCATCACTTTTTATGGAGCTGTGGCATTCCCAAGTGGGAAAGGTCAACGAGGCTGCTCTTTGCTGGGCACAGTGCAGGGCATCTCACATCCTCTGTCAAGGGAGTGATAAAAGGATAAAACTCACAGCAGGAAAACCTTTTAAACTCCAGTTCTTGTCCTTCTCCAGAGCAGAGACCATCAGTCAAACTGAGCTTTGCTGAGAGCTCCCCAATGCACTTCACTGGAACTGTGGAACTGCTCAAGTCAGCTTTTGTTCAAGCTGGGACCCCCAGATCAAAGTGGTTTTATATGAAAGAGGTTGGTTTGCCACAGGGAATCTCGTCCATTTTACTGAACTTCCCTCAGAGCCTGCACATGAAGGAATAACCACTTTTACTGTGCACCAAAAGTGCCTCTCACTGAAGTCTGAACGTGCCTGCACACAGGAGACCCTCCGTGTGTGCTCCCAGTAGTGGGGTGGGTGGGCACTGCCCGGCCAAACAGCTCCTCAACACCAAAAATGAACAAAAGCATGTAAAAATTAAATTCATGTGAAAAGTAAGAACTCCTTTCATCCTGTATCAGTGACCAAAGGGGCGTAATGAAGCTTTCTCAAGTATAAAAATTAAAATCAGTTTATTATATTCAAGCTTACGTTGGATGCAAGATGGGAATTTTAACAAGGCAATGCTATTAAGTGTGAATTTTTTAAAGAGTGGTTGTGGGTGATGCTGTAAGCCCACTGTGAGTAAAAATTGAGCCCAGCTCCTATATTCTTGCAAACAACCTGCACACCTACAGGAGGGAATTTTTATGAAGCTGAATATGTGACAAGAGACTGGTGACAGCTCGAATGCTTTTCTAAGTGCTGAAAATAGATAATTTTCCAAATCTATTTCCCCATCCAAGCTGGGAGGGTGTGAAGGGTTCCCAAATAAAATGTGGAGTGTGCAGGTACCTGTGGCTGAAGGTGATTTAAAGGTTGGAAGACAGGAATAGAATGAGATTACTGAGCTCTAATCCCACGGGTGCCGTGGTGGCTTCACCTACGGAACGACTTTACGTTTCTTCAGGGGAACGTTTTAAACCTGTCCTCCCAATCCTAATTGATCCTTTTCTATCTCCTTTTCTACCTCATATCAGCATCAGTAACCATTTTAGCTGTGCCAGTTAAGCTGCCCAAAACAGAGCTGAGCAGTGATCCTGGAGGAGGAGCAGAGCCAGCCCGAGGCTGTGAGCGTGGAGCTCACAGGACATGCTCAGGTCGAGCTGAACCCCAATGACTGAAGGAGGACTAAACCTGAAGAAGTGGCTGGAAACATCTCAAAATGCCATCAGAATAGTAACACACCCTGGTTGGCCCATCAGAATATAAATTACTCCCACCTCTGGAGCTCCTTGTTGGTTTAGACTTAATATATTCACCTTCCACAAGCAGCCAGAGCCCGGGGAGGGAGAGGAGCTGTAAAAGCACAAAAGATCAGTGTTACAGTAAATTGCAGAGAGGAAACACGCTGTCAGTGCCCTGGAAAAACAAATTGGAGCTGTGTGCTGCCTGCCTGCTGGGGGGCGAGGGCAGCACCGGTGCTGTGATCCACAGACTCCTGGAAAATCCGAATATTCAGGATTCAGCTCCACCAGGGCTCTAAACAATCAGGCAGGGTGGAGGCTGCTTTGGAGCAGGCATAAATCTGTCTTCCCCCTGCTCGAATCTCACGCTGATAGGAGTGAGTTTTCTTATCAGCCGCTGATGGTAAGAAACAAGGATCCAGATAAAGTTGTTTATTCCAGTCAGGTATTGGCATGATGTGAGAAAACACACTGGGAGACCAGATGTTCGGGAGCTGGCCAGTGCAGGCAATTGCTCAGGAGCAGGAAAAGTGATTTTTCCTCCTTTTCCCTGGCCTGTTGTTGGTTCCTACAAGCACCTCGAGTTTTTCCTCCGTCAGAGCAGAGCTCGGGTTCTCCTCTCCTGCACTGCCTGTTTCCAGGGAAGTTTTTGAAGGCTATCAACACAAAAAGGACAAACCCTCCTCAGGATGCAGGGAGGAAAATGAAGAGAAAATGAAGGAAAATTTCAACTGAGGAAAATGAAGAGAATTTTAGCACGTTCTCAGCAATCCCTGTGGCCACACCAATAACCACCAGTCTCATGTTGACAGCTCAGCTATCAGGGAACTTGTATCTCCTGTATATCACTCAAATCCCCTGTTCAATGGGAATGGGTAATTAAGTTTCTTTAGGTCCCTGTGAGTGGTTTTAGTGGAGTTGGCAGCGTGGGGTGGTAGAAACTTGCTGGTCTTCATTTTTCATAGGGAGATTCACAAAATAGGACAGACTTTGTGGATGATTTTGTTCTTTTGGGGTTTGTTTGAGAGGTTTTTTTCCCAATTAACAATATTTCAGGGGAGCAAAAACATGACATGAAATGTTCTTTGATCTTGATCAAATGTTTACTCTATTAATTAAAAAAAAAACGGGCAGAGCTGCGCAGCCTCATCTGTCTGCAGAGTGTTTGTAGTCTCCAAACATAATAGGAGATAGTCAAATGTCTCCATAATCTTCTGCTTTAACCTCCTGATAAGGAATTTTTTCCAGGCTGGCTGTACCTGGAGCGATCAGCAGCAGCAGAGAGGATCCTTCCCAGGGCAGCCCCGTCGCGCGCGGCACGAAAACTGTCGGCGAGCACTTCATTAACCAACGTGGAATGAAAGCACTCCATCTTCATCCTGTCATCGGGGTTACCTAATTAAAGGAATGGGCAGATTTATGGAGCTGCTATTTTTAGCCAGGCCCAGCACACTCAGTGCCTTGGCCCCTCGGTGCAGTGGAAGTGATGTCAGTGGTGGCCCGAGCGAACGTGAATTATGTTTACAATATCCCAGGAGAACTTTTGTATTTCTCGACTCCCACAGTAAACCACCGTCTTCAGCTTCAAATAGAAAAGCCCAGGCAGGGCTCCAAGTGATTTACATGAGCTGGAGCTGCAGCTTTATTTTTCTTTCGTGTTTCACCTCACAATATCTTTTCCTGATCCGTTTTATTGCCGTAAAATCCTGGTCTTCGGAGAGTCCAGCTTAAGGCAGTGGGACACATTTTCTTGGAACAAGTTTTAGAGGTTCCTATAAAGTCATCAGACATAACCCACGTTTGCAGTGCTGACAGAATTTGGTCAGATGGGATTAGGAGCTGGAGAGAGCGTGTGCTGGGACACCTGTAAATGTATAAAAAGTGAATTTGGATCACAACAGACGGGGAGTTTGTAGGAGAGAGTAATCCCCTCTTGGCCCCTTGGCACTGTTGGCACCAACTCTGCATCTGCCATGGCACTATTTTGAGAAACTTCCTCATAAACAACTTGTTGGTACAATGAACAATCTCAAGGAGAACCCATAAAACAGCATCAGCCCCTTCCTTCCCCCCTCTGTTTTAAGTTCTCATCTTTAGTGGAGCTGTTGGGGGAGAAGAGGAGAGGGGAAAGGTCCCAGTCCCAAAATGCAGCTGTTCCTCAGCAAGTGATAGAAACAGGCTTGATTTCAAAAGGCAAAGAATCCTCCCCAAAATCAGAAAAACCCAAAATTAAAGAAAGAAACCATTAATACAATTTACAGAGAACAAAAACTCAAACTGCAAGAGCTTTCAGGGTTTTGTTCCTACCACGTATTGATGAAAACCTTTTAGCTCTATCCCTATATTTAGCACTGCAATAAATGTTCTGTATCCCCACGCTGCCATCACTGCTCAGTCAAAAGCCTAATAGCTTAATTTATGACAGGTTTTCTTTCTAATGCCACTTGTTTTCATTCTCATGAATTATAGATCCAGCTCTATAGAGAGTGTTGATGTCAGGGAAAAACTAATCACTTCTCTTCATGAAGAGAAAGATGAAGATCAGAAATGGCACTGGAGCAAGGAACAAATTTATTGATTAAGGGGGGGAAAAGGGATCCTTTGTGGATCTTGGCTCGCTCCAAGTCTCAAATCCTCTGTCACATTCTGCCTTATTCATCCCGGGGGAAGGAATCTTTGGCTTGAGCAGGAATTTGATTTCTAACAGCAGAGCAAAGAGCAGGATAAATTAACAGCTCTCCCTGTGCTTAGTGGGCCAGTTTTCTCTTGTCTGTCAGGGAGGACCCCTCACTTTACTGTGATTTATCAGGACCTCTCCCAAACTAAGCATTTCTTTGTGAATTCTGAGCTGGAACCATCCCCAGCCTGAGTTCAGCATGTTTTACTATTGACCAGCATTTCCCTGCTCTATCTCCACTCCTCCTGTCAGGGGACCCCATCAGCAGGAATAACATTCCTTGCCTTGAATTCCTGCCCTCCTACAACTCCCTACATTGGTAGAAGGGGGCAGATTTTTGCACATGGTAAACCAGTGTTACCTGAGTCTTGCACCACAGTGAGGAAGACTAAAATATTGAAGTTGTTTTTGCTCCTAATTCTAGAGAACAAAAATGCTGCCAGTTATCTGAAGCTCTTTGCTTGTCTTATGTCTCTGCACTTCCTCGAGACCTTTCACTCTCTTCAAAATGAAATTTCTGAATGGCACGAGGCTCTTGTTGTACTGTGTGTGTTTGCACTTCCTTGTTTTCTCCTCTCACACAAGTTTTGCCAAATGGTCCTTTTTCTCTTCTCTGTCTCCTACCTCCACATCCTCCTTCCCACATCAGCTGACAGTTCTGTCCATACTCTGGCAACTTCTTCTGCAAACTCTTCATTCCAGGAGGAAGGAATGCAAAGGCCAGATAGTCAAACATAGCTTTGCAAATACTTTAAGCTCCTTTTCCTCTTGTCAAACCATCCTAAAATAAATGTGTTCTGCACCTATAGCCTGAAAAAAGTTTTACAAGGCAATGCTTTCACAAAAAAAAATATAAATCCTGGTATAGATAAGAATGCAAACAATAAAGTTGTATATACAGCTGGAGAGCAGAGGTATGAAGGTCTGGCTGATGTGACCAAGATACTATTTTCTGATTGTTTCCTCACACAGAAACCATCCTCTTCATCAAAGCCTGAGCAACTTACAGGGATAAAGTTTATCCCAGTGCCTGCTTCTGACATGAGTAACTTTGCCAGACTGACCTTCTGCCTAAATCCACTCAACGTGGGCTGGAAAGTTTTGCATTTTTTTCTTGCTCTTTAATTCTGTTCTGCCACTGTTAAGGCAGTGGAATTATCCCCAGTGAATGACCAAAAAAGCAAAACGAAAAGGGGGAGGGGGGAATAGAGAATGAAAGCAGCTTGAAAACTAAAATAGTAAAAAATAAATGCCAACTAATGCTGAAGAATGAAATTCTGTGCTGAAACTCCTAAAATGCAGGAGAGCAGAGTAGACTTTTGTCCAGGAGCTGTCACAATACACAGACACACACGGAGTGAGCTGGTGGTGGTGAAAGTGGGTGAAGAAGCCATTTGGGATAAATATGCAGGTTCCTACAAGTGCAGGGGAACCCAGCAATGCCATCACTGCTCCCAGCCCGTGGTTTGTTCTGGAGGGCACCTGTTGATGGCCCCAGAAAAAACAAACAAACAAAGAAATCTCCCCCAGAGTTCTCCATGAGACTCCTTCATCCAGCATTGTCAAATAGGAGTTTGCACCAGCCTACACTGTGCCCCTGGAAATGGTAAATTAAGGAGGAATGGGGTCAATTCCACTCTGGATACCCCCTTTTTTGTTAGTGCTGCACAGCATCCAAGCAGCACCACCACACTGAGCAAGATCCCTCACATTGCTTTCTGTGGCTCAACGTGGTTCTTTATTTCTTCCTCAGCAGTAAATACTCTGGGGCTGCTCCTGTTTCAGGGGAAAAGGGCATTTGTTGAGTGCACTTGATCTGCTCCAGGGCAGTGGGTGATTGATCTTTGCAAGGGACGTGTTGGGACTGGTGCAGACATTTCAGGGGGTGCCAGGTGAGCCTGCCAGGAGGTGATGGAGAGCCCTGGAGCTGCTGCAGCTCATTTGTCCCCAACACACACCCACAACACTGATACGCTACCATAAATCTCGTGGGACGCTGGACAGTGGCAAATACTGACCAATTCCTGATGCTTCAAATGGAATTTTTCAGAGGTGGAAGTGCTCTGAGGTTCCACCAGGAAGAAAAAAAGCCTAAAAACCACATTTCTGGCAGAGGCAGAAGCATTTGGTGCAGCAAAGCCTTGCACAGCCTGGTTCATGTAAGACCAAAGCTGTGCTCAAGGGCAGCCCCTGGGGCTGGGAAACCACCTCCAGGAGCTCAGAGCTCACCTCTCACTGCCCCAGGGACCTCAGCTGGGCCCAGGGCACCTTCTCAGCCTGCACCCAGCCACGTCCACCCTCCAGCTCTGCCTGAGGAGCTGCTTGTCTCCAGTTTGGCAGCAGGAGCCTCCAGGAGACAATGGATGGCTGGGGAACAAAGGAGCCGCCGGTGCCACGGAGATTATTGGAAGAGCAGCTGATATTTGAGATGAGCTACAATTCAGTTATGATTGTTTCAAATTCCTCCTACGTCTTTGCTGTGTTTTCTCCTCTGGTTCTCCACCACCACCCGTGTTCCTCAGGCTTTCCAATCGACGCTCTGGGATGAGCTTCTGGCAGCAGGGGCTGCCTGGGAATCGCCGGGGCTGGAAGCCCTCAGCTCCTCAGAAGCCCATCATGAATCCAGGCATGGTTCCATTGGAAACCAGCCTTTGATTCACCAAAAGCTCGACACGGCCAAGAGACATCAGATGAAACGATTTTTTTTGGGTTCTGCGGAAAAATAATGACTTCCAAAAATATTCAAAGCAGCCCTAACCACTGCATCCTCAGCAGTGATGAGCTGCTACCTCTTAATCGACCCCAAGAATAGCTAGATTAGATGTTTTGCTCCATTTTGAACGAATTATGGTAGCCTGAAACAAATACTTGTGGGTGGCTAAATTAGTCATTACAGATGTAAGAACTAATTTGGGTTAATTGTCAGTTAATCAGCTCGGAAAATGAAGCTCAGGCATTTCCCAAGAAGTGCATCAACAAAACCAGAAAGACAAGACACTTGTGATGTTTTTAAGGTAAAAGAATAACAAAACTTAGCAGGCTGTTCAAGAACTTTTAGAGTTCTTTGCACATCATCAAGAGAATGGCACAAGGAAAGAGGTGTCCCCAGTTTCTCCTGGGAAGTAAAATCTTAATTATTTGATGTCCTTGGAGCTGGACCTCTTGGTAGTATCAGTTTATGATATTACTGATATCTGTAATATCAGATATAGGTGTGACTAAATTGGGGGAGTAAAAAACAGATAGAGTGAAGGGGATTTTCAGGATTATTTTCAGAAAAGAAAACTGGTACCCAACTGCAGTTTGATGGGCACTTCCATGGCTTTGGAGATGTCTGTCTTGAATTCTGCCCTCTCTTACAGAAGCAATAACATGTTACACTACTCATGAAAAGCACCTCATTAATGGGAAAGACTCAGAGCATTCCCAGAGTGTGCTTGGAGACAACTCCCCAGGAGACAGAAGCAACAAGGTCTGTGTAAGTGGGGAGATTAGGAGGGTTAGAACAGTCCCTGTTATCCATATACAGGGACAAAAAATCCAAATTGGAACAGAGAAGGTGTATTGTTAACAGTAGGATTGCTTTGATGAGATGAAATTAAATAATTTCAATTACTTATCCTCGAAAGGGTGGCTCTGAAGGGGTAAGGAAGTAAATTGTTGAAGCTGAAGGAAGTGGCACTAAAATGATGATGGGTGGATTTGGGCTGAATGTTGGATATTTTCTAGCAACCTGAGCAAGAAGAGTCTGAAACTACCTTCCTCTGGAAGCACTGGGAGCAGAGAGGGGTAGTTTTTAAGATATGGCTTAATCAGATTGTAAAATTGTTTATTACAAGATCATAGAATGGCTTGGGCTGGGAGGGAACTTAAAGTTTATTGTCCAGTTCCACCCCCTTCCACTAACCATTCCTTCCACTAGCCCAGGTTGCTCCAAGCTCATCCAACCTGGCCTTGGACACTTCCAGGGATGGGGCAGCCACAGCTTCTCTGGGCAACCTGTGCCAGGGCCTCCCCACCCTCCCAGGGAGGAATTTCTTCCTAATATCCAAACCCCAGAGCTGAAGGCAGCACTGCAGGTGGGCTCTGAGCAGAGCAGTGACACACATGACCTGTTTCAGCCCATTTTTGTGGCCTGGCTCACCAAATAACTGAGATTAACTTCCTGAGGGCATTACCACCCCCCCATGCCCTCTTGCTATGTCTCCATCTGCTCAGTCCTTGCCCCTGAGCTCTGGGCTGGCACGTGTGGTATGCTTGGTACAGGGTGGCACCTCTAATCCTGGCCCTTTCTGAACCCCCCTGGCCCTGCTTTGAGCAATGCACTGCTGATGTGGAAAAGAATGAGCACAGAGAGCTCACACAAAGGCAAGGGAGGACTCCTGTGTCAGGAATGCACTGGCAGGAATCCACCAGACACAGATTTAACTTAAGGGGCATAAGCTGGGAAGGGCTGTCCCCCTGGCAGAGCCCAGGAATGCCAGTGCCCATCACATCTCACTGTGTCCCACGTGTGGATCTACACAAAGCACAGGTCTCTGCTTGCTCTCACACACAGGTTTTTACCACCCACCTCCCCACCCCTGCAGAAGCCTCTCAAACCCCACAGTTTCACATTCATAATGTGAATTATTGCCTGGGGTGAAATGGTTGTGATCACATCATCTCTGGTCTTGTCTTTTCAAGGGGTCCTTCCCCACTTTTCAGGTGTCCCAGGAGCATCAGTCAGGGCTGACACCCCCAGCTCAATTCGGTTGTCCACGACAGTGACACTCCCAAGGTTTTATGGGAACCTTAAAAAGCCCACTCGAGTTACCTATTTTTGAGTTTATGGAAATAATGGAGGCAGAGTTAATGCTGGGTTCAGCCTGAGAGGAGAGGCAACAACAAGTCAGAAAATAAAACTGAGTGTCTCTGTCCTCTGCCTTGCACTGCCTGGAGAGTCCAACTTTCAGCAGATTTTCCTTCGGTTTTTCCAGAACCCGCCGGAGATTTTTTTAATTTGTTTTCTTAAAATATTCAAAATAATTAGTCCCTCTTCAGATGCAGGAAGGATAATGTTTCAGCTCCTGCTAGAACCCAGCCAGCAGGGCCGTGGTGAGAACAGTTATTCTCCATATTCCGGTCTATGGGAAGGCTCTTTTTTTGGGATCCGCCGAGACTAAATTTGATGTTGCTTTTTTGTTTTTGCTGTGGGAACGCATCGGCCATGAATCAATGGAACTGCAGTCTGGCTTTATGAGCTCCTGGGGAGCCTGAAATGCTTTTGTCTCCGTGATCAAACCCTTTTTCTTTGTCAGCAAAGCAGCTGAATTGCTGGAGACTGTGTCGTGTTCAAACAGTGCTGTGCAGGAAGCACGTGGAGGAGCAGTGGGAATATAATCCTACAATATAATCCCACCTGCAAGCAGATCTCCTCCTGGACTACTTATCAGTTGAATCAGCCCAAACCAGGTGTCTTTACAAGGAAGGAAGATCCAAATATTAAGTGATTAGTAAGAAAACGGGCTGGGTTTTGTTTGGATCTGGATTCATGTAGATTTTAGAGCTCAAATTGAACAATGTTGACCATGTGGCAAATCCTTGCTCTTTCTGGGGTGCTTAAACAGTGTCACTGGTTCAAAGAAACTCCACAGCACACCAAGCAAGTACCTGTGCTGGTGCAGCTGGACTGAAAATGGGTGACCAGACAAGAACAGGGACTTGGGAAATGAGTTCCTGGTTTGTCCATCACTGTGGAATGTTTGGTCAAGTGTCACTGAAGTTGTCTGTGTCTTTAATTCCTCTAAAAGCAGAGTGATGCCATTGACCTCACACCGTGTGAACTCATCAACCCCTGCTAATGAAGTGCTTTGCCACATTCTGTGGGGGGACAGTGCCCAGTGATGATGCTGTTGTTGGGGCTCCCCTGGTTTGCCATTTCTTGTTCCTGCTGGCCAAGAGCCAGAGATGAAAAGGAATATGAACCCAGCCTCAGGGAATCAGTGCTATGGGCAGCCAGGAGCTTGGTGACTATTTCATGGGTCCCCCCAGCTCACAATATTCTGGGACTTGGTAATTATTTTACTGGTGTTGGTTAACATTTCACATCATGTGTGTCCATTCAAATCATCCCAGTTACAGAACTCAAACAGCATTTTGGACAGAGCCAGCCAGGCATCCATAGCTTTTTTTCCCCTCCAGTCTCTAACTGGATCAGGTTTTGGGGCAGCTTTGAGCACGAACCACTGGGCAGAGCAGCATCTGCCACCCTGAGAGCCCTCGTTAGTTCTCATGTCTGAAAGACCAGGCTCTTCTCTTCCCCACATCACTGAAGCACCTTGGCAGTCCTTTCACACAGTTTTATTAATGTTTAAATCTCTTTGATCCAACAGTGCCCTTGCAGGCAGATGATTAGCTTGGTGCCAACCTTGTATTTGCCACTGTGTGGTGGATAAAACACCACCTCTGCCCTCTAAGATCCCAATTAAAGCTCCAGCCCTGGAGGATGCTGAGGGCCCTGGGAGATTCCTGGGTTTTTTCTGTTCCTTCAGCTCAAATGTTGGAAAAAACGTAGCATTTCATAAGATGAGGCCCCCCAAGAAGTTTATCTAAAAACACATAAAAAAATTCAGTTTTATCAAGCACGGTGCTTACAAATGATGAAACCATGAGAAAATGTAACAATCTTGCCCTACATTTGCAAAATGAACTGATATCAGAGCTGATGGAGAGTTTTAAAATATTCCCCTCTTCCACTGTTCTCAGTATCCTGAATGAAATCCCCACCATATGCATGATTGTTCTTAGAAATGGGAGCTCAAGTTTCACCAAGAAAAATAGAAGTACAAAAAAATACATTAACAGGGAGCATTGTATGGTTTTCTCTGGCTTTTTGCAGTGTGATTTCTCCTTTCTGGGGGGGAACCCACTCAAACTATTTCAACCTGACCAGTGTCAGTCGTAACCCCTTCCACAACCACGGGGGATTCCCAGGGCCCATATGGATGTGCCAATGGTCTGTCCTGCACATCCCACTCCAGGCTCTGCCCTGCCTGGGCACGAGGGCCGGGTTTTTATCTCTTGATCCTCCCCCAGCTGGTGGAGGGAACTCACCCGAGCGTGTCAGTGACTCAGGAAATGCACTGCAAAGCTGTTCCATCCTGGCCCCCTTCCAGGGCCAACCACGGCAGGAACGGGTGGAAATCCACACAGGGACATTCCTCACATTCTGGGGCACGTGCTGCTCACTGGAAAAAAAAAAAGAAAATACCCAAAAACTTTCCACTGCCGACAGGCACCGACAGGCTTTCCCTCCCTGACTGTCCCTGTGCCACCAGAACTGCTGGGAATATTGTGGTAGCAGCAGGACAAGCCCATGCTCAGGCAGAAGGTGGTTTTCTCTCACCTTATGAGTGAGAGAATACTTAATATGTTGAATACTTCCAAGAAAGCAGAGAGGTTGTGTCCATACCCCTAAACTGTTCCCTCTGGACAGTCATCCCAAGGGCTCTCCCAGCCCAGTGTCCCATCCCAGGGTCAGTGTGGGAGCGTGGCACAGGTCAGGGTGTTCATGGAGATCTGTTCTCCAGCCCCCAGCAATGATCACATCAGGGCCTTGCCAGACCCACTGCCAGGACTGTTTTGTTCTAAAATATTAATAAAGGCAGAGCTGCTCCTCCAGCCCTGGTGAACAGCAGCAGGTGGATTGTAAGAGGTGACTCGGCAGTGACTTGGTGGCTGAAAGGCTGCCCAGGAGGGGTTTTGTGCTTTAATTGCTGAAGGCAGCTGGAACTGCCCTCTCCAGCTCCTGGGGGTGGCAGAGGAGGCAGAGCCAGACTCCACATCCAGGGCACTGTAAAGGATGAGCAGCAGCAGGGACAGGTTGCAGCCAGGGAAATTCTGCTGAGATACAAGGGACAAAAATTCACCGTGAGGATGTGAAAGGCTCACCCATAAAGACATTCCATGAGCTGAGTGTCTGAGCATCACAGTCTGGCTTTGAAGTTCACTCTGCTTTAAGCAGAGGGTTCCTTCCATCCAGAATTGTGCTTTGGCCTCATGAATCCACCCCCATGAGCTGTGACTTTACAAAGCTGGAATCTTGCTGTATTCCCTCACGTTCCCTAACTCCAGAGGCACCTTGCAAAAAGAGCCATTTCTTTTATGTCAGCCTGTGCATCCTGAATGAATGTGCTGTCCACTTTAATATTGATCTTCTCTGTGATTTTAATCCCTGCTGCCCTGATCTAATGGAATAATTTTGTTGTTACCTGTCACCAGAACATGTCACCAATCCTTCCCTGGAATTCTCACTGCATTTGTATTCATAGAGTCCCATGGCTGTGCCTCCCTCACCCCTGTGTTAACTACATGACATTTATTTTATTCCAGTTTGTCTCATGCTCTGTGTGTACCTGTAGGTGCAGAAAGGGTTGTCAAAACACTCTTTTTTTTTTTTTTAATCAATGAAAACAGAGAAACAAGGTCACATTCCCTCATGTGACTACAAATTCATTCACTGACTTCTAGGGGATGGAAAGAGACTGTCACAGCAAAAACATTTTTAATCGTCGATTTCTGTTGTAAAAAGTTCCACACAGTGATATTATCTGCTCTCTCCTGTCCTAAATAACTAAACAAATAGTTTTCTGTGTGAGCTTCACCAGCTTCTCCAGGTCCCCTCTATCACACCACAACAGTTGATGCCAAACTGCCAATGTCTGGTGGAGGACTGGTGATGTTGCAACCGAAATTTTTGGCTTAAATGTATTTCTGGCTTGTATATTTTTGGCTTGGGGTTATCTGTGGAAGTGGGGAAGAGATGGGGGTGAGACTCTGAGCAGTGTGTGATGGTTTGGCACGGCAGCAGTGGTGGGAATCACCCCCCGAGACGCTGCTGGGAGGGCAGAGCAGACCCTGCTGAGCCCACACGGGGCCTGAGGGCTCGTGGGCCTCTGGCAAGTCCCACAGTTGTCCTTTGGTTCAAACCAGGGGTGGAAGGAGCCAACATTTGAAATGGTTGGGTTGAAAATTGGGCTGCTGGAGGGAGCAATAAACAAGTGCATGAGACTGCCCAGGCTCAGGTCGGCGGTGTGTGAGCTCAGCCCTGACAGTGCCCTCACACCAGAAGGACCATCCCTCCCAAACCCCCTTGTCACAGGTCCTTGGCAGCAGTGACCTGACCTGTGTGATGAGGAGCAGTGGCTTTTCTCATACTTTCACCCACCTCTGGCATAAAAGCCAAAATCGAGTCATTTTAACTTCATCCCCATCCAATGCCCCGTTCCCAGCCTTGGTAGCACTTCCAGAGTCCCTCTGTGTGTGTGTGTGAGAGGAATTTCTGCTCCACAGATGAAGAATGGAGACATGAAGGGATGGATTTTCCAAAATGCTCAGCATGCTCTGAAGGGACCAAAGGGACAGCTCTTAGATGGACAGCCAGCTTTCTTCTTCTTCTTCCTCTTCTTCTTTTTTTTCCCTTCTCCTCTTTAATGCTGAGCACTCAGCAGTTCTCAGCAGTCGCATCTTTTAGATGCTTAAATGGGCCTTGGAGTTTTATTTTAAGAAAAATAAAAGTGGCTGTTAAATGACTTGCCCGAGCTCACACAGGGTGTCTGTGGCAGAGCCAGCAATGGAGCCCAGATCTCCCGAGTCTCAGGCCAGCCTTAACCACAAGGCCATTCTTCCTCTCACAAAGATGATCCCCATCCCATAGGAAAAAATATTCTAACAGGATTGAAAAAAAAAAAAAAAATCCTATAAAAATACTTAAACCTGAACAAATATGTAATAATTGCTATTCAGAATCCATGCAGGGTCTAATTAATTCCATATCCCGTAACCTTAATTTAAAACAATCCCAATATTATTTTTAGGTTTTGGATGGGGATTTATTGCTTCTATCAGCAGCATGTTTGGCACCCAATGCCATACAAAACTCTATGTGTTTCATCAAAGCTCTGGCAAGACCCTTTGATTTCTGGACAGCTGCTGGAGGCTCGCAGGGAAGGAGAACCAGCAGCTTCATTTCCCTTACACGGGGCTTCAGATTAAAATTCATCCCTGTTGCTCCTGCTCCTGTTCCTGTACCTTTAGAAAACAGGGTGGTTGTGTTACTGGTAATGTAAGCAAGTCCTTTCTGATTTGGACTCCGAGCCCCAGTTTGGGATTAAGCTTTAATTCCGGAGATACGAGTTATGTAATAAAGCAGAATATGAGTCCCCGGGCAACGCTGTGACCTTCCAGCCCAGCAGGGCTCTGCTCACAAACACAAGGCTCTCATCTCCTCAGGTGCAATTTCATTTTGCCTCCTGATTTCTGCTTTGAGGTGTGTGTGATGTGCTGGAGTTTGCAGAAGCTGAGTCAAGCTGTAGGTGTTGTTTTCACACGTGGGACAGCAAATGATGTTCTGCTCTTCAGAGCAATTGAAAATAAAGGCACGTGGCAGCACATATCTTCTGATTTTTTTTCCCCTTTTTTTTCATTGTTTCATGCTTCTGTAATTCCAGGATCTGCTAGAGGAACTAACCACAATAATACCATTTTTTTACAAGATTTCTAACTTCATTTTGGTCAGGGACAAGCAACTCAAATATTTCTGGTAAACTAGAACAATGCGGCCTCTGTGAGCTGAGCTTGAAGGCTGAGCCCTGAAGAACTGCAAAGCATCCATTTGCCCTTGGTTCCTAAAACCTTCCCCCTTTCTTTATAGAAAAGGGTTAAAACCAACAGCAGGAAGGAGTGAAGACATCAAAATAGCTCAGAGCAGTGGCAAAGCCAGGATGTTTCTCGGGTTCTTACCCTGTGTTTGGTACCTGCCAGACCAGTGTCTCCTTTCTCATTACCCCACGAATGACAAACACTCCACTCCAGCCCTCAATCTGTGCTGGCCCTGAGCCTTCAGAGCAGATGTGGGCAGTGTTATAAAAATAGTGAGTAAACAGGGATGGCAGAGGCCAGGCTGGCCAGGAGGGGAAGGGGAACCTGGGTTTGTCCTGCAGCTGTCAGACAACCCTGATAATGCAATTCCTCTCTTGGTTTGATTCTGTGTCCTTCAGCCTGTGGATGCAAATCCTCTGAACTCACTGTGCTGTTGTTAAATGACAGTGGTCAGTGCTCAACTTCCCATATCCCCCCTCTTAGAAAACTCTTTTGCCTCTGAGCATTGAAACTTCAGATTCTTGCAGACTCAGGAAGCCAGTCTGGGACAGAAAACCCTTTTGCTGTGTTATATAAAGACATTGTCTTGCCTTTTTGGAAGTGTTTTCCTGCCTGGTCAGTGGTGTTCTGTGACCCTGAGAGGGAGACTGTGCCTGGGAGATCCCAATGGTAAAAAAGCTCTGATGAAAACCCTCTGAGCTGTGTTCAGGTCAGCACTGTGAGGGTGAACAGACCCTGACCCCAAACCCACTCTTGGGCAGGGGGAGCTCCACGTGCTTTCAGGGTGCTCTGAAAACAAACTGACCCCTGAAATTGGGCCCTAAGTGACGGTTGTGCTCTGCCCCTGAGAGTTTGTCACATGAAGAGAAAACAAGCCCTGTGAAAACAGAAGCTGTTGCCTGTCAGTCCCCCTTTATCTTGTTATGATATATATGTCCAGCCCTGCCTCCCTCTGCAAACCACTGGGGCTGGAAGCATCCGTCATCCTATCAGTTCAGCTGGATTAATTATGCTCAATCAAAATGTTTCAAAACAGGACAGAAATGTCTGCAGCAGCTAATCCCGACCATTGGGGTTGTCAGGACATTGGCATTTTACACTTCAGTTCAATTACAAGACAAATCTGCTAATGGGACATAATCTTTCAGAGTAAACAAGGAAGCAGAGCACTAATATTCTGGCAATTGATTTATGCAGGGTAAATGGTGCAGAGTAAAAGCTTCAGGAAGCCACAGGAGTGAGAACAGCCCCAAGCTTGTCTGGCCCTGCTTTTCCTTCCCTTCTTCCACAGAAAGAAAAATCATTATGTGCAGCCTGTTTTTAACTGCTCTCCATCCAGGAGTCAGTGCTTGGCCAGAAGGACACTCTGGACCTGGTGGGGTATCTCCTCTCCCTTCTCCCTTCTCCCTTCTCCCTTCTCCCTTCTCCCTTCTCCCTTCTCCCTTCTCCCTTCTCCCTTCTCCCTTCTCCCTTCTCCCTTCTCCCTTCTCCTAACCATGGGGATCAGAAAGGGAACAAGGGAATCATACAAGCCTTTGCTCCAAAGGCTGAGATTCCAGGGTTTTATGTCCCTGCCCTGCAGATGGGGAGGCTGGAGAGAGGTGGGGCAGCCCAGTGGTGCTTGGCAGCGAGAGAACATGGGGCTGGGGGTGCTGATGAGAGACCCCCACGGGGCTGGGGGTGCTGACAAGATACCCTAAAGGGGCTGGGGGTGCTGATGGGAGACCCCCACGGGGCTGGGGGTGGTGACAAGAGTCCTCCCTGGGACCAGGGGTGCTGCTGAGGGACCCCCATCTCTCTCCTTCAGTCCTGCCCCCCCACCTCAGCTCTGTCCAAGAGGCACCCGAGGAATCCCCAGAAGCCAGTGCTCTGCAGAGGGAGTCACTTGTGAGCTCAGAGAGTTTCTTTGACTAAACAAACCTTTAAAGGTTTAATTAAAGTGATTTCCAGTGATGGAATTGCCTTCCCACACAAACTCCAGCTCCCCAGGGGGGCTGCTGGAGCCCTGGCTGTGGAACTCCTGCGTCATTCCGTGCCCAGGCAGGATCCACACACTCACACCTCACACTCCCCACCACCCCTGGCTCGTTTTTAGAACTGATGCAAGAGAAATAAACGTGAATCCCTTGCAGCTCCTGCCCATCAGGAGGTTACTTCCAGCACCAGAGCACTGTAACTCTGCCTGCTCACTGATACCCCCCGACAGCCATTTGGACATCATGTTTTCATTAAGCATTTATAGCAAACCAACTGCAATTAAAGATTCATAAACCCTATTGCATTACAGCACAAGCCAAAGCAAGAACTGACCCTCAGGTCAACTTTCCTTTCTCTTTTTTTTTCTAAGGACAATAACACTCTGGAATCAGTTATCAGTGGAAGGTGCACGTGCTGCTGCTTAGTGGATTTGTCCAAGTGATTTTGGTTTTCATGGAAGGATTTTGTTTGGGACATTGTATTTATTGAAGGAGGAAGGGCCTCAAAATTAGGCTACACCCTAAACTGCAAGTCAATTTTAAGACCTCCCAAAACTAACTTTCCCCCTGACTCAGCTCTTTCAGCACATTCTTCACCACGTGCCAGGTATTTATAAATGTACTTGAGGGAACTCACCTGAGCTCCCAGAGGAGGGCTGGGGAACCAGCTGAACCCTGGTTTCCCAAGACCCGACCTCCTGCCCAAAATCCTGCCCTCCCCATGCCTCCCATGGCACAGCTGGATGCCAGAGGTGCTGCTGGGTTGTCTTCAAACATTCAATTTAAGTAATTTCAGGGTGATTGTTTTGTTCTGGAGGAACAAACCCCTCAACCCAGCAGTGGTTGTTGAACTTGTTCATCCACCCCCATCTCTGGTCAGCAAACTTCACAGGAAAGGGTGTTGAAAGCAGAGAGTGAGTTATGCAGCCTGAAATCCCCCAGTGGAATGGTGGCACTGGAAGGATCCAAAGGGACACTTGTGTTTGGGCACATCCAGACTTTTCACAGCACGTTTGGAACCGGAGTCATGGAGAAATGCTCCTTCTCAGAGCACCCCTGGGATTGGCTTCTTCCCAAGGACTTTAGGATTTACAAGCTGCCTTAAGGAAAACAGCATTTGCCCTTTCTGCTGGACCCAGGGCAGCCTGAACTGCTCCCTTCTGGAATGAGGAGGGAGGGATTTATCCGTGTGTTTGCTGAGACTCCACCAACTGTTACACTGCGAATTCTTATCATCACACCTCCAAATTCCCATTCAGTCGTCGAGGAAACAGGCAGAGCTCAGAACAGCTCAACACTTTGCCCTCAGAGAAGTCAATGCTCCAGTGTAACCACGCTCTGGCTCGGAGAGAAGCCACCACCACTTCACAGACTTTTTTTTCCTAATTTTTAAATTTTGGAGGGTTTTTTTCATCTTTCTGGAAGACACCTGCACGCAGAAGCTGTGCAGCACCCCCAGCAGTGCTCCTGCTTTCAGAGGGTGGTTAATTGTTTCCGGAGTGGTGACAGAAATGTGGGGGTCACAGCCGGAGCTTTTCCACGCCTTTGGTGATGAACTCCTGCCCAGTTGGCACAAAGTTCTGGCTCTGCCCCCTCCAGTGTGGAGGGTGGGCTTTGCTGGAGCAGGAGGGGCAGTGGGAGCTGGCACAAGGCTCTTGGCTTCCTGAGAAAGTGCTCCTGAGCATCTCATGCAAAGCAGCTGCCCCCTCCCCGGGGTGATTAAACTCTCTGTGCACGGAAAAAACCCACCTTCTCCTTCAGCCTTGGATTTTCCCGGGTTTCAGATGTTAGCCCAAGGTTGAGGGGGGTGAATTGCTCAGACCCAGCTTAATAACACAACTCTCCAGATGGCAAAATCTCCCCTCTGCCTGTCAAAACTCAGCCCTGAGCATTTCACTCCTGTTTGTCCCTGGGCTGCATCTCCCCAGGGAGCAGCGATAACATTTTGACTTGTGACAGATGCTTCCTTCATAAGGATATTTTCCAGGCTGGCTTTTCCCTGGCTACCTCATAAAAATAGTCTCTTTTCATTTGAAAAGGGTTATTTTAATTGTTGGGGGCTGCTGCTGGTGGTGGTTGTGGCATCCCTTAAAATATGTCTCCCGATTAGAGATGAAAAATGGAATTCTAAAGTAATTAACATGTGTGTTATTGGATGTACACTGATGATTACATTATAGAACTGGTTATCAAAGGATTACAGTTAAGAGGTTTAATATTCTCCAGCTGATCCTGTAGCAAATTAATCTGCTCTGACCTTTACTGTTCTTTGTTATGTCACCATAGTATCATTTCAGCTACATCATCCCTTACCCACTTTCGGTGAAGTTAAAGAAGGGAAGGAATTTCAAAAACATGTCTTTCAGGGGAGAGATTATCAAAGCAAAGCTGTGCTTGTTCATCAGAACCTATCAGTTGGGAGGAGCAGATCTGAATTGCCAACTTTAGAACCTCTGCAAACCTCATATTCTTGTTATAACAGTAAAAAAAAAAAGTGAAGAAATGCACCCCCTCCATAAGGATTAGGCTCAGTACTGGGTAAAATGGGGCTGCTTGGTGCCACATGTTGTATTAAGTGTCTTGTCCCAAGAAATAAAGCACAATCTGAGGCCAAGCACCTGCATTCCACTGTCTCCCATTGGAATCCATCGTGTTTAATCCCCTGGTGTCCACCTGAAAGCCCCCAGTGAAGGGTCTCTGGGTGCCAGTGCAACCCCCCAGCCACGAGGTCACTGCCAGCAGAGTGGGTTAAAACCACACTCCCCCAGTCTCATGAATTCAGACTTCCCAGACAAGAAAAGCTGCACAGTGACAGATCTCTGAGCTTTTCCTCTGACTCAGCAGAGAACAAAAGACTGAGCCAATTAAACAACTGGCATCTGCTTTCCCACACCTCTGTTGGTCTCCAGGTAAAGCAATCCCAGTATCTCTCTCTTCTGCTGCTGTCAGAGGAAGGGGTTTGTCACTGAGCCACGACAGAGCCTTTCACAAAGCAAAACCATTTTCTGAACCAACTTCTCACTTGGTTCCCAAGTCAGTGGGTCTTTCCCCAAAATGTTGCATTTCTGGAAGTATTGATGCATAACATCCATCTCACTCCTTGTGGAGTGATGGGTCCCAGCAGAACCAGGGGTACATAATAATTTTTTATTTGGCTGGTTTGATAGATTTTATCAAAAAAGGATAATGAAAATTGGCCTGATCTGGGATTATTCTGCTGACAGGTGGGAAGCAGAGCCAGGCTGTCCCCAGGAGCTGCTGCTCCCCATTCCCAGTGCCCCACTGCCTCACACCAGCTGGGGGTTTAGTCTCTGGTCATTTGAGTGCTACCTGCACTCAGAAAAGTTAATTAAGAATAACAGAGTCTCTCCTGCAAACAGTGGTGGCTCTGTTTCTTTAGATCTTTCCATAAATACTTTATTTCTGAAACCAGAGCTCCTAAACTGATTTGTGTTACAAGAAGAACTTTCCCTTATGATTAATTGATTGATTACTTAGTTAATTACTTAGTGATGTGATCACAGGGGTGCATCATGGCATTGGGGGGGTTGATAATGATCTCTGACTAAGTGTATGGGTTGTAGCTGCTGCTATCCCTGCTCCAAGCATGGGCTGGGCATTCCTTTGGATGGGAGGGAGACCAGGAGCAGGGAAAGGAATTTCCTCCCCCACCTGATTGTTTTCTCGTTGCAAATTTTGCCTTTTGGAATTTTTTCGGGAAGTTTTATTCGTGATTCCAAAAAAAAAAAAAAGCAAAAAAAAAAGAAAATATTGTGTAAAGCGTGGGAGGGTTGAGTGCAGGCACCCAGTTCTGTTGTATCATCTGCTCCACGCTCAGAGACCTTTATATTTCTGAGCCTATCACCCAGGGTTTAAAAACAAAACCAAACAAAACAAACAAAAAAAACAAACAAAAAACCCAAACAAAAACCTAAAAGCCAAAACAAAAAACCAAACCAAAACAAAACAAAAAAAACCAACAAAAAACCCCGAACAAACAACAACAACAACAAAAAAAACCAAAACAAAAAAAAAGGAGAAGAAGAAAAAGGAGTTCAGTTTTAAAAGCATTGTCTCAATTGTCCGAAAATTCTGCAAATGCAGGAATTGAGGCTTGAAATTTTTCAAGAATAACTGTGTTCCATCTGCATGTTTGTTTATACTGTCTATATCAACGAAAAATAGTTCACAATAGCATCTAATTAATCCAAGTTCCAGTCAAAATTTTTAGAAAAATTACAGATATTAAGGCGTTTTCCTCTAAAATGATTTGGGTTTATGGTGCTTCTCAATAATGTTTCCATAAGAAAATATAATTATAACAAACACTTGGTTCATTAAAGTTTTAGTTTGGATGTTGAATAGGTTTAATTCTCTCTGACCAGCTCATGATTCTTTTCAGATCAGCAACAGAACATGCCCATCTCCAAGGAAAAATTTGCAAAAATTCTGGTTTAAGTTGAGCATTTAACAAAATGAAAGTTTTTTGCAGTGAACATCATCTGCAGCATTTCTGAAACCTGATTCATATACCCAAATTCAAATGTCCCCCTTTAAAAGTGATATTTTTCCTAGTTTCCATTAAACCCTGGAATGCTCTCAGCTCTGTTTCATTTAATAAAATCCATCCTAATGGGTTTTCTTTAGAGGTCCATCTTTTGCCCTGTGCACTGAGTTTCAACTAAGTGTCATCTTTGTTTCTTCCACATCTGGCTCGTGATTAAAACTCCCAATAATCAAATCCTACTGTAACACATCCCGTTCTCCAAAGACTTATTTCACAGTGCCTTTGGAATGAGTTATGAAAAACCCCCACGAGCCTTGAGGAGTTTGGAGCCAGTGTCAGGTTGTTCAGGGCAGGCTTTCCTCTGCTTTTTGATACAACATTTTCCTTTCACCTTTAACTAAACTCAACCCAGGATCATAATGCAGAAGGACATGGAAAGAGGAGCTGGTGGAAAAGTAAGGCAGTGGTGCTTGAGCACCAAACAGGTTTGTTTCATGCTTGACCAGCTCTCGTTTTCATCTGTAAAATGTAACACAAACTCTTGTATCTCCTTTCTCTCCAGCTGTGACTGCCCTGCATTAACCTGGCTACTCAATACCCTGGGTTTTATCTTTCCCACACAAAAGTCCTTTTTTTTCCCCCCTTTTCTCTCTCTCTCCTCCTCCTATTCAACCTCAGCACCATTGGGGGAGGACGGAAAAACTAATTGATTTTCCCTAATGATGCCCCTGTGAGCAGATCAGGTGAACCTGGCCAGCAGCTGCAGTTTAATTTGGGAGTGTGCAGTTGAAAATTAGACACTCCTTGGATTACTACACCTGAGCAGGAGCCTGGCACCCTGCCTGGGGTGCCCGAAAAAAATAACACTCACAAAAACATCCAGAGAAATTCTAATATCTGTGTGGGATGTCTGGAAGGGAAGGAGAATGGAGATCCATCCTCATTCATTTGGAAAATAATATGGGAGTTGCAACTTTTCCAGGAAAAGTTCAGTTGAGAGCTACTTAAATGTCATTTTTGCACTTGGTGGTGTTAAACCCAACCTTCCTGATCTGGAATTGTCTCAAGAACCAGAAAGTGAAACAGAAACACTGAGGAAAAATGCAGACTTTTTAGATGGCTGCAATAGTGGTTAATAATCCCAAGTGCTAGGGAAGTATCAAAGTATTATGATTCTGAGCATTTGGAGCCACATCTCTAATGTAAAAAGGACAATTTCAACCTGAGGAGAACCTTGATCTAAATTTTCACTATAAAACTGACAGTGTGGTGAATATCGCTGAGGGTTTGTTTGTTTTGTTTCTTCTGATACTTCACTTGTTTAAACTTGAGTCATTTCATTTCAACAATATGCTTAGTTTCTCTTAGAAAACAACAAACCTCATATTTTAGGTGTTCCTAAAATAGAAAAGAGAAACCAGTGTTTGGCCCATTAGATTTTTCCATTTGAAATCGTTAATATTTTGCAATCTGGATGGAGCTGTGGATGTTTGTACTCTGAAATGTCAGCCAGCATCTCACAACTTCACATACTTGTCATCATTTTACAGACTTCAGGTTCATATTACAAATTGGCAGGGCAGCTTTTTAGGTTACCTAAGCATCGCTTTTTTTTTTTTTTCTCCCTCTTACCCAAATTCTTAAATTTCAAAACAAATCCAGAGGCAAAGAGTGGTTTCAGACAAATATTTCCTCTTGGTGTTGTGAGGGGAGTTGCTCTGCACACTCAAGGGCTCTGAAATAAGGGGCAGTGGAAAACCTGAGGGACAAAAAATAAAACACCTACAAACCATAAAGATGAACATGGAATCTTCTAATGGTTTGGGTTGGAAGGGACCTTAAAGCTCTTTTGTTCCACCCCCTGCCATGGGCAGGGACACCTTCCACCAGCCCAGGTTGCTCCAGCCTGGCCTTGGACACTTCCAGGGATGGGGCAGCCACAGCTTCTCTGGGAAATCCATCCCAGCCCCTCCCCACCCTCGTGGATCCTGCCTGGATGAGGGGACAGGGGGGTCGAGTTGTGGTTTAAATTCTGGAGTGAAGAGCAGCCAATGCCTTAGTTCAGAAAAGGTGGGAGAAAAACCTGTGCAGGGGTATTAGGAGATAATCTCCCCAAAGAAGGATCTCATTCCCAAGAACCAGAAGTGCCTCCAAAGTCAATGTTTTTTCTCTGTATTTTGTAAGTCCTTTGCTTTCAGCTAAAATATGTTTTGTGGACAAGAGTGTGAAGCCCAAATGAACAAAGCACAACATAACTCAGACCCTCCAAGTGTTTCAAAAGGTTTTCCCTTGCAGAAAACATGACCATTTGTCAGGTTCCTACACTGAAAGCACTTTAATGGAACAATGCTACAAACTAGAGCCCTACCAACCACTCATTCCATTTATTCTTCTCTTTCTAGAGTCCATCTGGGAGGTTTGGAGGGAGGAAAAGGGAGAAAATTCACCATCCTCTAAGTCCCCACAGCAGGAGAGGGGGGAAGGCTGATGCAGGTCACCTCTTCTGTCCTCTGGCACAGTGAGTTCATTCTCCTTTGCATATTTATTGCCCAAGCCAACATGAAAAGCTTTCTCTGTCCAAATACCAAACCTTTTGCTGCTTTGAGCTCCGAAAGTGAGAGGATTTATCACTTGTGATCCTGAGCTGTCCTGGATTAGCGGGAAGAGCTGCACGCCCCAGCCACTGTTGACATTCCTGGCATGTATGGATAGCACAGGCAGTTTACATTTACAAGCCAAAAACATAAAGAAGAACCTTTTGTAAGCGTCTGCTTTTGTTGTGACATCTCAGCTGTGCAGCTGTGCAGGGCTGGCCGTGCCAAGGAGATGAAATCATCAACTCGTTGGAATTCTTGCTTTTATCAGAGCAGAGCTCCAGCAGAATGGGAGGACTAACTCCTTGCCAGGTGAATTGCTTCGAATTTGTCCTTTGGAGGAAGCCTTGGACCCGGCTGTCAGATGGCATTTCTGCAATGCTGATCCTTCCCCAGCCCTGCACCGGGCTCAGGGGTTTTGGACAGCGCTCCTGCAGAGACTCTGCACTGCTGCTCTTCCCTTGGTCCTGTGCGAGGTTGGGGGCCTGATTTTTCAGGTCTAGGAGTCACACACACCTGAAAACTCAGCCAGACATGACTCATCCCAGGTCAGCACAAGGAGAAAATATCCCAGAAGGGGTTAGGGAGAGGAGGAGTGATCTGTGCTCACCCCTGAAAGCTGATTCCCAGCATTATACAGCTCATGCCCCAGCATCCTGCAGTTCATCCCCCACTCTGCCTGACCAGGGTATTGTGTTTCTTTAAACATCAGGGAATTGTGTTTCTTCAAACCAGGGAAAAGAGCTTCACAGAATGGACACTTTGAAAGGGATTCTGAGATTCTGATATTCAAAATTAAACATCACTTCTCTGCATGAACCAAAAAGTTCTTCCAGTGCCAGGCACAACTCCAAGAGACACAGGCTGGGTGTCACTTGAGAGGGACAAACTCAACAGTGTTAGGGTTAGACTAAGACTAGTTAGACTGAGGCAACTATTTCTGGGTTTCAAGAGAACCAGTTGCCATCTCCTGGATTGCTGTTGGCAGCTCAGCTTAGATATTCATGTCAATATAAAATAAGTTATGAACCAGGTGGGTTTTTTCTTATCCTCGACTCTTTTTGAGGTGCCAGGAGTCCAGTGTCAGAGGAAATGTAATTCTGCAGCAAATCATGTCACCAAGGCAGTCACTGCAATCCCAGGGGGACCCACGGGTGTTTATATCTTCCCTCTGAGGCTGCAGGGCTTCCTTGTAACGAGAAAAAGACAAATATTCCCAGAGAGGGAGAGGTGTGTGGCTCAGAGGGGCTGAACAAACACTTTGCTGAGGGCCAGAGGGCATGAAGGGCAGGGGGGTGTGAAGGGAGACAGCTCAGAGAAGGTGTTGGGGGGAAAACCCTTCACAAAACGTATGGAAATCTCATGAAAATATGGATTTTGCCTCCGGGAATTATGCATAAAATTGATTCTCCCTTGTGAGAGAACGAGTGAAGGTGATATGATGGCACTGGGATGGAGAAACTCTTGGTAACTGTAATTTTTTTTGCAAGAAAATTGGTGACTGAAGCAGGGGTGGATGTTCTGGCCATGGAGCTTCCCTGTGTTCCCACTCTGACCCCAGTGGGAAAGGTGTGTCCGTGCTTTCCTCTGCTGCCACCAGAGCTCAGAAGGGGCCCTTTGCCCCAGCCTGGTTCTGGAGATCTCTGTCACACCCCTCCCAAACCCTCACTTTCTGCACTGTCAGTCCTGCAGACTCTTCCCAGCCAGCCCAGCTTTGCTGTGCAGAACCTGAGCAGGCTGGGAGGGTTCCAGAAGGGTTTGCAGCCACAGGTAGCAGGGTTTGATGGCTGAATGACTGCCAGGTTTGATGTGGAAGAGCAATAAAATGCAAAGTCCATCACTCAGCTCACATCCATGGCCTGGCTCCTCGCCCTTTTGCCTCTGAATTGCTTTTTGAATCCCTGCCCTGCCCGATACAAGTGAAATTATTCTAATTATACAGTTTAAAAGAGTCCCTGGTGACCTGCTGGATACTGATCATTTCCTAGTTCACTGCAAAACAATTTCCCATGGAATACAGATCACACAAAGGGTCACGAGCTCAGAGAAACTCTGATAGTCCCTTGAAAGCTTTGTGTTCTCTCGAGTCTGGGTCACATTTGGGTTCTGCATAAAAGAAAAACCATGAACCTCCTGTTATTTTTAAAGTCAGCTTCTAGATGTTTTATTCTTCCTCAGCTCAGACTTGCATCCTCTGAGCAAACAAAAATAGATCTGCTCTTTTCTTTATTTCATTTTCAGATGATGATGAATTAAGCAGGTTGTGCTTGTCAGCTCTGTTTATTAAGATGGACCAAACCCAAGCCCCAGAACCCAAACAACATTGCTAACCAGAGGAAGTTCAGAGTTGGGGCCAGACCTTTTACCTGTTTCCCCTTTTGAATGACCCAAATCCAAATTTTAGGGACACCTTCCTCAGGTTTTGATCTATTTTTAGTAACTGAGAGGACCTGCAGGAGAGTCACAGCCTGTAGCTCAGAAGGAGATAAAATACAGATAATAAAGATCTGGCTGTTCTTCAACAACCTTTTTTTTCCACAGTTGTGCAACAAAACTGTTTTTATGACCAGTGTGGTATAAATTACCCACATAAACAGGCACAGGAAGATGGATGTGGTACCTTCAGCCATCATTTTCTGTCTCTGCAGGTGACCCCTCCCAGCAAACTCAGGCAATAACTCTTTCCAGGTAACATTGTCCTAATCTGAAAGAGCAGGAACATTGGGGATGTTTTTCTCTCATTGACTGTCTCATGCTCTGAGATTTGTTGCATCCCTGATATAACTGTAATTCAGTACCACTGAGGTCATCAAATTACAGAGCCAATTATATAAAATGACCACTGTGGGTCACAGTGATCCCTCACGGGAGGAAACAGGGACAAAACTCAACCTGTCAAAGAGTTTCCCGGGGGCTATTTATTAATTTCTGTCCTGCAGGTTGAATTTTCACCAAAATCTCAAAACCAGAAAATGGCCAGCAAGGCCTACAAAGAGTTTTGGGCTTGTCCAGGGCAGTTTGGAGTGCCCAGCCCTGGAGGTGCCCAGGGAAGGACTGGCTGTGGCACTCAGTGCTCTGGGCTGGGGGACAAGGTGGCATCGGGCACAGGGGGGATCCATGGGCTGGGAGGGCTTTTCCAAGCTCAGTGATCCTGGGATTCCTATCACAAAGAATTCCCAAACTGAATCACTGACCTGGTGTCTTTGTGATAATACTGAGCTTGAAGGATTTGGCTTCACACTGATCATCAGTGGCATAAAAAATACGAGGTGAGAAGGAACAACACCCAAAAGAAGTCGAGCTTTCCCTCCCTCCCCTCTCCCTATTCCAAGCATGACATGTTTCCCAGAGCCAAACCCAAAGGATGTGCTGGGCTGCTGTGATGGAAATGGTTCTCATGTTATTTTTTCCCCAGAGGAGCAGCCATGCTCCAAGCACCAACAGGATGGGAGAGGGGAAACATTAAAAAAAAAAAAAATTGCTTTTGGTGCTGGACCCCTGCAACCTCTTCTAGAAAGGATCATTTTTTCTCCCACCAAAACAATCTCATCCCTCCCATTTTATCCCAAGTTATCTGCAGGGAGTGTGTCCATCAGGGCTGGGTGGCCTCTCCTCCTGCTGTCAGTTTTTTAAAATAAAGTGCAGGATGGAGCCTCTGTGAGGGCCCTGGAATGGGTAAGATGGGCTGAATTCCTGCCAGAGCTGCCCCACAGACCTACTGCATCCCCTCAGAGCTGGCTGGGCCAGCCCAGGGTGCCCAGCTGCCCCTTTGGGGTGTCCTGCTTGGCCCTTTCTGATCCTGGGAAATGCTCCTGCCCTTCCAGCAGCACAGTTTGGAGGGAATGGTGTCCTGCCATCCATTGCACAGCTCTGAAAGGAAGGGGTGCCCACTCAAAGCGAGCCTTTTGGGGGCTCTGGGGAAGAATTCAAATCAAAAATAACCTTGGAGCCCAACGCTCATAATCACAGCACTGCCACAGGCAGCTTAAATCTCTCCCAATCCCTTGAATCCAACGTGCTCCAGTTTACAACTGTGAGCAGAGCTGAGCAGGGCACAGGGAGGTTTTTTTATTCTAAATTAAACTTGGATGTTTTGGTGAACTTGTCTCTTTTATAATAAATATTTTCCCCCTAAAATTATGGAATTGTCTGTTTCGTTTCAAACTCTTTCTTCACCCCAGGATTCAGAAAAGAGTGATGGTTTTTTAATGTGGAAATTTCTCGCACAGGTTCGTTTGTCCCTTGAGCCAAATACCATTTTATGTTCCTTAAAGATTTATTTATTGATACTTTTTTGGCCCACCTGATGAGTTACACAACTACATATCAGAGAGGGGATGTAACCAGCAGTTTAAAAACCTTTTGAGAAGTGACTCCAAGCAGCCAAAGAAGCTTTATCAGCATCCCACTGATTTATTTAGCACATACAATGATTTACTGCAGCCTTTGGGTTATGCCTGAAGGATTTTTTAATTTTTCTTTTCAGCTGTTTTTTTTGGTCTCCTCTGAAAAGTTGACACATGCAGCCACTATTGTTTTCTATTCTAATCTTTTTAAGTTTTTAGGGTTTAAATCATCTCTAATAAATAAAAACTTTCAGTTCAAACATGGCAAGGAAACTTTTTCTTTCCAACTGCTCCTGACCATGGGGCACTTTAAAGGTTTGGGGGTTTTTTCTGTTTTCTGCTTCTGTTTCTTCAGTAATTAAGAAACCACTTGAATGAGAGAATATATACAAATATATCTTGCCAATCTTGGATCCTTTATTACTTACAAAGCCAAACTCCTTTGACATTTCTGACAAATCCCATTAATTTTTTTCCCTCTTGCACTCTCAGTTTCCAGCTCTCAGCCCAAGCTGGAAGTGCTGAAATGGCAGAATCACTCGGGATTTTAACCCTCCTGAGATTTCCAGTAACATTTGGGCAGCCTGGAAGGCCAAGCTCAGGATATTTTGGAATTACTCTTGTCATACCTGTGTCACTCATGAGTGGGGGGGGGACTATTAAGGTTTGTCACTCCCCAAGGCATTGCCTGGAGTGGTTTTGGGGTTGGAGCATTCCTTTGTTATCGGGGAGCTGACCCCAGCAGCTGCTGCAGAGACACTGAAGGAGATGCTCCTTTGCCTGGAAGAATTTCACTTTGAAGAGCATTCTTTGTTGCAGATCCTCTGATTTTCTCAGCCCCTGCTGTCAGGGAGGGAGGTGGTGACTGGGTGATGGTGTTTGGTTGCAGGTTGGACTTGATCCTGGAGGCCTTTCCCAGCCTTAATGATTCTATGATTCAATGGTCCTGTGAAGTCGGGTCAGTCCTGATGTAAAGATGGGAAACCAAAGTGTTTCAAGTGTAAATAATTTGTTAAGAACAGTGGCAAGGTCAAGGTGAAGACACAGAGCTCTCAGCTCCTCCTCTGGTGCCCAACCCACCATCGTTCCCTGCCCTCTGTGAGGATAAAGCTGCTGGTTCCCATCTCCTGGGGCAGCTTTTCCAAGGCAGTGACTATTGGGATTTTTAGAAACACTCATTGTGGGGCAGGGTGGCACCTCTACAAGCTTTTCCAAACAAGCCCCTCTGCATCATGAGACCTCTTCTCTCACCGTGAAGGTTTCAGAGCCCTCTCAGATCCAATTCCCCTGGTGCTAAAATGCCTTCAGTGCCAGTTTGCAGGGGAAAACTTAAACAGTTTGCAGGGAAAGACTCTCCCAGACTCCAGTGAATTTCCCAGTTGATAAATACACCGTGGACAACTCCCAACCCTTCCATTTCCAAAGCCATAAACAAGCTCCAGGCCATTCTGGGTTGGAATCCCAACCAGAGTAGCAAAGCCCTGATGTCCAACCCATTATCTCATGTTAAATACACTCCTGTTCTATATGATTAATCTGCTTTCTCCTTAATTGAAGTGTGACACACAAAGCAAAAGATGTTAATTGAATTTTATAGCTCATGGAAGTTGCCAGGTTCCTGGGAGATAATTTTTCTGAGGGATAACTTATCTTTTCAAGCTTTATTTCTTCTTGGGGTTTGGAAGCACTGAAGGGGAACTCACTCAAAGAGACAACACATTTATTTGTTGGCTTTGGTTTCTCGCAGCTAATGGCTATTTTATTTTTCAGAAAACATGTCTAGCTCTGCTCTTAACTACAGTTACAGTAAAAATCTCATAAAAGAGAAAAAAAAGCTGTTCCCCAAACCCCTGAACTCGAGCCTTATCTCAGATTTAATCTCAGTTTGAAATGAGAGCTGACTCCTGACCTCTCCCAGTTGAACCTCCCATCACCTGCCAGACTTCTTCTCTGAAATACAGCTTTTGTGTCCCCTTGTAACTGAGACTGCATTTAATTTACAGTAATCCCTTCTAGAAAAGATTGCTCTGAACTCGTGCTTTGCTGCACATGATCAATTAAGAGAGGAAAAGAGCTGATTAGAGGGACTCTGATAGCAGTGACTATTATAAACCATTCTGCATTGATTTGGGTTGTTTAGAAGGGGTTTTTTTCACACACTGAGTATTGATCAGCATATGAAAATAAGACATTTGAAAGGTAATTGCTTCTCCTGCAAGTCCATGCAATGCATTGAAGATGTGGTGTGTGATCCTCAGCAGACACATTAAACTGACCCAGAGACAGAAATTCTGCTCCAGAGAGATGTGAACTCTCCAGCACATCAAAGACACTTATTTGGCAAAACCTCTGCCAGTGCTGCCTGGAAGATCAGATCCCACAGCTCTCTTCCTAATGTCTGCCACAAGCTTGACCCTCAGCTGTCAGAAAAGTATTAAATAAAAAAAAAAAAAGGGGGAATTTGATGCTTTGAAGACAGGCAGCTCCACTTATTTCCTGCATCACACTGGGGTAGGTAATTCATGGCTCAGCCAAATAAGTTTGGAAAAATAATATATATATTTATGTCATTTATAATAATGTCAATAATTGCTTGCAAGCTCTTGAAAAGCAGCACTTCTTGATTTCTAGTTGATTCATTAATTTGGGGTCCACTATTGACAAAAAAAAGCCAAACATGGCACTGATAATTCAGTTCATCCCTTCTTACCTAGTGAATCCCTGTTTCCATGGGCAGGAAAAGCCAGAGGGCTCATTGGCAGGTTTATTAGAGGAGCTAATTGCATTTTTATTAATGGACCTGCTAAATATTCTTATTAGTGGACTTGTCAGGCCTGCAGCAACTGTTTTGCTTCTTGTTATGCTTTTAGCCTTAGTGTTCACCAGAGGCACAAGGTCAATTTAATTAAAGAAAGATGCTAATCAGTTTGGAAGTGATAGTTTAATACAGAATATGGGAAGAAAAAAAAGAGAAAAAAGAAAAACAGAGAAAAGGACAACAAAATATTTCCAGGTGTTCTCCACATTCCACCACAGTCTGTTGAGGAGGGAAATCCTGGACCATTTTGCACAACCAAAATCTGAGATCACAGAATCATGGAAAGGTTTGGGTTGGAAGGGACCTGAAAGCTCATCCAGTGCCACCCCCTGCCATGGGCAGGGACACCTTCCACTAGCTCAGGTTGCTCCAAGCCCTGTCCAACCTGGCCTTGGACACTTCCAGGGATCCAGGGGCAGCCACAGTTTCTCTGGGCAACCCATGCCAGGACCTCCCCACCCTCCCAGGGCAGAATTTCTTCCCCAAATATTTGTGCCCAGAGCAGCAATCACATCTGCAACACCACTGCTTCCAGAAAAACTTCATCAGCTCCCCAGAAGGTCTCTGGTTCAGCCCCAACCCTTCCCATGTTTGCCTTCCTGAGCCTCCCTGGTGCCAGATGACAGAGTGTCAGGCACAGCCAAGTCCAGGCTGTGCTTTTAAACTCCATCATCCTCATCCCCATTAGGAAGAAATAGAGCTCCTCACAATCCTCTCACACTCCTGCCTAATTGTGATCAATCTGCTGGGGCCTCCAGAGACAAACCCTGGAATCTGAGGCTGCTTCTGAGGAGTATTTGCATCAAAGCCCGTGGTTGTCCCCTGTGTTTTGTGCAGAAATCACACTAAGAGGCTTAAACAGGAAATCTGCTCATTTTCTACACAGAACACTTTTTATTGATTATTTTACTCCCTATTTGTTGGTGCTACAATCGTGTCTTCCACAGGAGAAAGAGGAGGAAGCAGAGGAACAAGAACACGGGCAGTCTGAGGGCAGAATTCCTGGTTCTGGTTGGGATGGGAACTGAGCAAGCAGAAAACAAAACCTGATGGAGAAGCACAACTTACAGCACAGACCTCTGTGGTTCCAAACCATTAATCATCCAAACTCTGTATGATTTCATTAAAAAGATTTGATAAGAAATCCTGCCTGTTGAATACCAGTCTCAGAGCACTAATACAGGGGGTCTCATCCACAATTCCTCTGTTTGAATGAATGAATAATGTGGATGATGTGCTCGAAAACCTGCCTCCCCCCAGCAATTTTCTGCTGTACCACGAGAGTACAGAATGTACAATACCAATTATCCACTCTGCCCAGCTACTTAAAACGTTTTGCACATGCCAGCAAATGCAAATACACAATTAGGGCATGTTTAGTTAAAAGGCAAAGCAAGATAAGGTACAACTATTATTAGCCAGAACAAAAATCTTCATGATCTTCATCCATACTGAGGGCTAATTAGGTTTGTAAAATGTGCAAATCAGCTCAGCTGATTATTTAAGGTTTGGAAACCAGTCCTGGGTTGGAAAGTACAACACTGAGGATGCTGAAGGCTGAGGGACTGTGGCTTTATGGCCATTGTTACTGTTGTCTGCACACACAGAAGCCAAGTGTGGCAGTAATTAGCATGAGGAAGTTGTGTTAACAGGAATTAGAAAAGCAGTCACAGGAGATCTTCATGACAGATGAACCATATTAAATGTCAATTGTGTCAGATGGTTTCTGTTGCTTTATGTCTTTCTGCTTAAATGTAGGAAGTAAATCAAATTCAGCTCGTTGTCAGCTCGATTTAATGACTAAAAACAGCTTTGAGGAATAAAGGGGAAAAGGATTTTCTCCCACTCTCTTGTTGAGCATTTGCCCATTCCATATCTAGAAATGCTGCATTTCTTAGTGCTTGAGATTGTCTGGGACTAGAAAATGCTTAAAGAGTTGGTGCCAGAGAAGATAAAAAGCAACTTTCTTCCAGGGAATTTGAAGCATTCTTTGCTGTGGTGAAGGTTTTGTTTTTGGGTTGGAGGTGATTCCCCTCAGCCTGAAACACAAGGTCTGCTACAAGCGTTGCTCTGATATCTAAAGGCTGGCTGATAATCCTGGCTCCAGCTCCCAGTTAGTCCCGTTGCTCCCAGGACTGGGATGTGCATCCCAAAATTTGTCCAGGACACATTTCATGTCCTTCTGGATCTGCCACCCCTGTGAGGGGTATCAACACTGGCCTTCCTGGAGGAAGCAACAGATCTATTAATACATAAATAAATAAATTTGACACGCAGAGACAAATCAGGAACCACCTCTCAACCCCTCAATAAAACATTCCTGATTACCTTAAAGCAAATTCAACACTTACAATAATAACATTTTCAAAACTATTTTTTTTTTTAGCCAAGTAAAACGTAGCTTTATCAGTATTTCATCTCTTCATCTCCTTCTTCACTTCTTCCGAATTTTAATTGTGGTTTCTTGCCCACATCCCTCCAAATCCGAGGAGGTTTCAGCAAAGCAAAGCAGAGAGGAGCAATTGGGAGCTAATGACTGGAGCAGTCTGATCTCAGGCCCAGATAAGGCAGCCTTTGCACTTGTTAAGTGTGTCTGCAGGTCTAGGAAGCTAATTAAAGCTGAGCACATTCTTCTCATCTTACAGGTACTCTGTGTCTGTGGGATATGAGATACCAAAAAAAGACTTCTGTTTCCCTGATCCTTTAACTGTGTGTCAAAGCAAGGAGCCCTAAACGAGGTTTCATCTTTCTCGAGGTGTTGCCAGGCACTAATTAGCCTTGGGACTTTATAAAAAGGGGGGAAAGTGCAGGGAAAGATTTCCATGGAGATTGGTTTCTTGCCCACTCTGTAGAACTAAGCCCTCCACGACTCGCTTGTTAGGGGCTGCTGTGACATTTATTCCCATTTTGTGGTCATTCCAGGGATGGACTCTGCACTTATTAACATCTGTTGCTGCTTCAGTGGATATTTTAGCAGCCTGACTTTTCTCACTCTCCAGCCAGGGCTGTCTGTAGCATCCCCAAAGCAGAGGGGCAGACAGAGCAATATTTACACTCCCCAGGTCTTTGTTAGTTTGGCTCAACTAAGGAAAACTTCCATCCTGGACCGGGGTTCTCCTGATAACTGGTTTATTACATCACTATAAAAAACAACAATAAATACTCCAGTCTCAGGGGAAAGTGGGCAGAGCTGACTCAAGCCACAGGTCCCAATATCCCAACCTCGGTTAAATTCCCGGTGATGTAATGGGTGGAGGAGTGGGAAGTGTCCTTGATTCCCTGATAGCCCCAGCTCTACGTGCTCAAACGCTCAGGCACTTTCTAATAAAGGGCTCTGGGAAGCTGGATGTGGATTTGGCCTACCCAGATACCCACTCTGTATTTATTTTCTTTAGGTTTTACTGTTCCATTTGCTGTGGAGGAAGGAAGTGGTGAGAGAGCCGAGCTCCGTGCCCAGCCACAGGGGCCCAGCAGTTCCCAGCATTCCCAGAGTCCCAAGGATGGGCATGTTCTTGGCAGGCTGGTGTGAGCAGCAGGCTCACCTAGAGGTGCTTATGGGTGCTGTCAAACCCTTCCCAACATGGCAAAGTTGTTCCATTCCTGCCTGTGGAATTGCCCCGTGCTCTCCTGGAATGATGCAATCACAGTCGCTTCCTTCGGTGTTTGGGGGGACTGAATCCAAAGCTTTTGGGCTTTTCTGGGTCACGAGTGCCAGACCTCAAAGTGACCTTAACTAACAATCCCTTGTTTCTCTTCCTCTTTCATGAACTTACTTTCCAGGATCAACCTCTTTCCAAAAATAATATTAATTTTGGCACCACGTCCTGCTCTGTCTCGCTCTGGTGGATGTCTGGAGCACGGAGGGTAAGAACAAAGCTCTCTGGCTTGAAAACACTTCTCCTCCAGTCACAGTTGGGTCCTTTCCTTTACATTTGTTGCATTTCTAAGAGGGAAGATGGAGTGATTTGCAGAAAGAGAACTCCAAGCCCAGCTCTAGTGGCTGGTGCAGGATCCAGCAGGGCTTTGCTGGGCTTGTTCCCATCACCCTTGGATATTCTTCAGACACGAGGGGGAATTCACAACCAGGGGCACTAATGCACAATCACCTCGATTCAACTTGCATTTATCCAATGCATTCTGCATTAAGAAAATAAATCACATAATAAGTGAAGACTAATGCACAGATAGTGGAGCACAGTGGGACAGGGATGGCAGGAGAGGCTGGTCCTGGAATGCTGTGCTCCACTTTGATGGCTGCAGTAGGAATCAGTAGCCGGAAGCTCCTGATTATAAAATTATAGCAAGCAATTAGCTGAGCATGTTTAACAGCAGAGTGACATTATTGTCAGAGAGATATTACTGCAGGAGTCAGTGGACCTTTTCATCACCTCAGAGCAAGGCTGGATGCCTTTCCAGAAGATATTCCAGGCTAAAAGCCTGGACTCAGTGAGTTGTGAATTGGGGGAAGGGATTAAACTAAGTGACAATTCATCTCTCACCTTAAACTTCCATGAGTCAGATAAAGATACTTATTCCTTTGAATGCACCAGCTTGAAGCCGTGACAGAGTTTTCCAGGCTGGTTGGACTGCAGGGTGGGTGTGATGAGATCACAGTATTTGCTCCCAGAGCAAAAGGACGGGAGCTGGTTGCAGAGCCGAGCTCTGTTTGCAGCCTGGAGCTCTGCTGAGACCCTGCAAGGGAGAAGAGCCCCTTTGTTTTTCATTCAGCAGCTCTCAGGAAGCCTTGTCTCCTTCCCTGTCCCCCTGCAAACAACAGGGAAAGGATGTGGGCTATAAACCCTGCTGGGGGAGAAGATTCCCTGGCCATCAGCCCCTTTGCCCCATCACCAAACCCTTCAAAGCTTCCCAAGCTCTGGGGACGGGTCAGCACCAACCCACCATGGCCCAGGATGGAGAAATGCTGCTGTCATTTGTCACCAGCACCCTTTGGGTTGATTTAACCACAGGAACTGATTCGTGCTGGGCTGGGATTCCAGAGATGAGGGTGGGATGGGATGGGCAGCAGCAAAGGGATGCAGGGGTGACTGTTCCATGTGCAAAGGGCAGGGCAGGGCAGGAAGGGTGAGATGGAGAAGTGTTAGTGCTCCACCAGCTTATCTGCTGGGTGGAATTCGGGGGCTGGGCTTGAGGGCTGGGTTTTTCTTTTCATGTTTCCTGTTGACAAACATTGCTTTGCTCTTCCTCTCCTGGGGAAGAGCTGATTGCCTTCCCTCCTTCCCTCCCTCTCCACCCAAACCCTGCACAGTGCAGATGTTCCAGCTGTTGGGGCTTGGCTGAGCTGGGAGCACCTGCCCCAGCACTGGCCAGGCCTCTCCAGCACACACCATCCCAGCTTTGCACCCTGAGTTTTTGGGGAGAAATCTCACTGTTTGCCCACTTGCAGGCTTGGAGGGATGCTGATTATCCCCATGGCCTCAGCAGGCCTGACCTATTTTCCCTGCCTGTGGTTTTGTGCTCTCTTGGAGCACTGGTGCTGCTGTACAGTGAAGGGCCTTATCTGAGCCAAGTACTATTTATTTATAAGAGAGATTTTTATTTAGAGGACAAGACTTTTAAGAGCAAGCAGATTTTAAGGGCAGTAAATCACTCTGTATCTCTAGATCTTACTTATCCCCTGATGTTAAATAGATGCCTCTGAGGTTTTTTTAGACTTTTCTGGTGACTGGCTGTTTCTGGACAGCCCTGGGCTGCTGCTGCACTCCCAATCCAAGGGGACCAGGCTGATGATGCCTCAGACCCAGCTGTGGCTCAGCAGCTGTTTCAGTTTGGCTGGACCTTGAAATTAGTCCATCCCCTTGTAATTGAGTTGTCAGCATTTGCTGAGGGATCATTTATTGTGTTGTCCTGCTCGTTCCCTTCCCATTCAGACAGGAAAGTCTTATACAATAACTTCACCCCATGGAAAAGGTCATGTGCAGAGTTCACAAAACATTGTCTCTGTATTCCTTTGTTTATTGCTCAGTATCCCTATGCCCATCCCATAAGCCACAAAACGGGAAGATATTTAAAAATACTCTCTGTTTTGGCACATTCCCCTTAATTTGGCAGTATTTGGGTTGAGGCTTTTGGTTTACATTTATGGGAGTTTCAGAAACGGCAGGACAAAGCTCAGCTGGAGTTTCATAGAGAACCTCCATGAATTACCACAGGTTTTATAGGTCTCCATGCAGCTCATAAATCACTTGAGGTCGACTTGAAACTCGGCCCAGGGATGCCAAGACAGCCCGGACTGACCCAGACCGCGGCTCAGACCTTGTGCAGAGCTCCTCTGTGCCCTGCTCCTGCTCTGCCAGTGACTTTCCCATGTCCCAGCCTTCTGCCTCCAGTGCTCCACCACCACCACACCTGCCCATTCCCCTGCTTGCCATCGACCCCCGGGAGGTGACACAACATCCCCACGCCAGCGACGTCCCGTGGCAGCGACAGGGCAGAGCTGTCACCACTCCCAGCAAACTGTTCTTTCCTCTCCACATATTTTTAGTTTTTGAGTGGCAGATGTGGAAAACCGAACAGGATGATCACTCAGCGTGTACCTTGTCTCTGCTGCCTGCTGGGAAGTCACAGCAAAAATGAAAAATGAGCGAGGGAGGAATTTAGAAAACACTGAATGGCTCGAAAGGCAACGGGGCAAACTCAGTCCAGCTCCGCTGTGGTTTCACTGGTCTTGATAGAGCTGCACCAAGAGACAAATACTCAGATGTTCCACTGGTTTGTCAGCAGGCAACTGGTAAAAATCTTTTAGCACTTCTACTTAGAGAGGGATCGTTTTTTCTTCCCACAGAACTCCTGTGGGCAGGACGAGGCATTCCCCAGAGAGCAGTGGTGATCTCATCCCAGCTGACCCTGCAGAGAAACCTTTACCCTGGGCATGAGCACTGAGCAGCAAGTGCTCCCTTCTCACAGCACAGTTGCTGCCTGGTGCTCCCTTTGCTCTTGCATCGGTTTACCCACCAGGGTTTCCATGGAAATTAATACACAGTATCATACCTGCTCCATCCTGCCCAGTCTGCCTTTTTTTCCACATGCCAGCCCCATAAATCCTTGAAAAGCCTCAGATCTGGAGGGTAGTAATTACCCAGTGTCTGTGGAGCAAATCCAAGCGCACCCTGGGTCTGAGGAGCTGTAATTAGCCCTCAGCCCGTGATTAAGTGCCCAGTCACAAGGTGTAACGTAACCCTTGCAGCCACGGGATGTTTTCCTACATGAAAAGCCTTTGCAGGGATCTGAGGGGTTGAATGTAATTCAGCTGCTGTAAAATAAACCCAGAGGCAGATTTGAGGCCAGGTTTGTTGGTGTCAACCCTCTCTCAACAGGCAGCTTTCCCCCCATGTGAGGCTTTGGTGACACAACAAGGACCATCCTGCACGTGGGGTCAGGCAGTGGCCACGTGCCTGTTTGTGGGTCATGTCACAAATGTTTTGCTCCGTGCCCTGAGCCTCCTTCTCCTGCTGTGTGAACCTCTCCATGAGGCACAAGCTGGCCTGTGGATTGGGGACTTGGAAAACATCTGTGTCCAGCTCCATGGAGGGCAGAGGGGACCGGGAGAAGCAGCAGCCCAGCTCCTGGTGAAGGTGATCTACAGTGAGGTATTTGTTCCTTTTTTCCCTGTATCCTTGGAACAGCTTTCCAGCCCACCACTGGAATGGGCAGGAATACCTGACAGCCACCAGCACCTCTCTGAGTGCTCCAAGGACTGCAGGAATCCTGTGCAAGCACAACTGCCCCTAGGAAAGCTGTGAGGCCTCTGGGAGAATTCTCTTTGTTGCAAATTCAGCCACAATCACGATTTTACCAGACTGGGAGGGGCCACAAAAGGCGTAAAGGGAAATATCTAGGCTTCAAAATGACTGGGAGAAAATAGATCAGTAGGGTACAGAGGTGTGAGAGAAACAGGCTGGCACTAAAAGGAAAACCCAGGGTTCAAGGGCAGGATACTGATGGCCCAGCAGCAGGATAAAGGGATGTAACCACATGGTGACACACAGAGAAATACTTCAGTTTTCACTTCATCTCCTAAAGCTGCCTCTGGTTTCAGCCACAACCCATCACAAACACTCTGGAATTAACTGTATTGTGTTGGGATATTTTCAGTAGAAGAAACACTTCCCTCTGAAATTAAGTCCACCAAGAACTGCTTCGGAGAGGAGTCTGATCCTATTCAGAGGAGGACATGTGATTCATCCCTTTGTCCACTCCTATCAGTCAGATCTGCAGGTCCTGCCATCAGACCAATTAATTATGTCTTCCAGTGTTTACCCACGCTCACGCTGCAGGGGCTGGCAGGTTATAAAGTGCCTGCTTGGGGCAATGTAATTTCATGTCCTTCTGAAACCTCAGAAGGTACAGCAAGATCCCTGGAGCACAGAGCACTCTGTGAAGTACTGCTGAGAATAATGATAATTCATCTGCCTTGCCCAGCAGTTTTAGTTTGCATTCCAAGCGTGATTTTATGTAGGACTCTGGAATTTCTCATTAACTGTGGTACAATCATTTCTAACGAGTTTCTGAGGCGTTTTACAAAGGTTTGCAGCTGGGCCATGTGGCAAAAAGGGGTTGAAGTTGGACATAATTAAAATTAAGGCGGCTCAATAACACTAATTCATCAAGGCATAATTGTGCTAGTTTGAACTTTAGCCATAAGACGTGTCAAATGGAGACAGTGAGCAGTGACTGGTGACCTGACAGCCCTTAAAAACATCTGCAGGCACAGGCAAGACCTTCTGATGAAACCTGACCCAGGCAGTTGGAGTCAGGTGCATCTGGACATCTCCACACATCCATTTGCAGTGGATGGAAGCCTTGGAGGGTGTATAACCCAGGCAAAGAATGGGAATGGGAAGCAACACCAGCACAATGAATAAATTCCATAATATATCTATTTTTTCCTGGAATCACATCCTACAGACTGTCCTTGCTCTTCACCTTCTGCTCTCCAGCTTCTGAGTGGTGAACTGGTACGAACTCCACAGAAAACACATTTCCACCCTTTTATTTTCCAGGGCAGGTATTGCAGCTTCCAGGAGGACTGGAAGGGCAAAGTTGTTTTCTCCTGGGGAGATTGCGAAGGTGAAACTTTATATCTCGCAGCTGCCTCAGTCATTCTCTTGAAGGCATGTTCACCTCACTCCTCCAGCAGCACAGACCCAGCACTGCCCTCCTGGCACTGCTGGTGCTGCACTTGAGCTGAGCTCATCAAGGACAAGACCATCTTGGGCTTCTGTTGGAAAAGAGGGGTCGATGCCTCAGCTGCAAAGAAAAGGAACTGAGTCACAGCAGAGGCTGCTGGAGAGAGGATTTTTAAAATACATCATTTTCTGTTTCCAGTTCTGGTGAGGAAACAGGCAATTGCTGCCTTAAAAAATTAAATGCCGTGAAATTTCAAGCTCTCTTTGTTTCTCATAAACATCTTGCGACTTGTGACAGAGGTGGCTGGAAATGTCCCCTCAGAGCAGTGCCATGCTGGCCCAGAAGTGCTTGATCTGTGCTCTGGCCTTTTCTTCATGTGGGTTGGACTGGTCTCTAGTCAGATAATAAAATCATCCGGTCAACTGAGTTTTAAAAAATAAATTTGAGCGAGTCAGCCTTCATTTTGTAGCAGCTCTACCCAATCCATGCAGAGGAGTGGTTAAAACCAGGATTTGGCCAGCACCAAAGCACCATTTGCCAGCTGACTCCAGCTTTGCAGAGGGAGTCTGAAATCTTGAGCTGTGTGTCTTCGAGCTTTGGCTGAGCTCCAGCTCTACCTACTCCCCAGGAAGGCCGGTGGGTTGGTGTGTGCTCTGCTGGGTGTGAACCACGAGGAGCTGGGCTGTGTTCACACATGTTGGTGTCTGAGTCACCTCCACACTTCACCAGGTCGTAATTCCTGATGGGAAACACGCTCAGTAGTTTGGGCTTAAATGGCCATGCAGGTATCTGGGCACAGCCTTTGTCTTAGAAGGTTTAATTCATCTCTAATCCTGTCTTATATGGACTTGCTGCCATGCAATGTGATCTGCAGTTATAGCACCCCTGGAGCTGAGGGAATGCCCTGACACCCACTGAACACTGAGCATCAAACCCTGTGGCCATATTTTTAGTTAAAGAGCCTCACAAAGCCACCAGTGCTTCTCAAAAGGACTTCTAGGTTTAAATCCAAATAATTTGAATGAACTTGTCCATTTCAAAGCCAAGCAGGAATTCCACCCCTTTCACCTGCTTGTGTTGGTGATGGAGCCCCGCTCGTCCCTCCCTGCCCCACAGCCCGCCCCAGGCAGTGGGAACAACTACACAGCTGCAGAAGAAAAGCCAATAGCAGGACTGAAATATTCCCACAGGTTTGTCTTGACTTAGATCTCCCAGATAACGTCTGATGATCATAAAATACGGTGCCAGGTGAGATAATATCACTAATTAGAGGGACACCGTGCCCAGTCTTCAGCCAACTCTTGTGAAGCTCCATGAGGTCATTCATGAATAGGCTCCAAGGAAAAAAAGGCAAAGTGTCAATAGGAATGACTTTCTTCAATAGATTCACCTGTGATAAGCACATTCCAGTGACTCAGTGCAGGATAAGTAGGTGCTGGAATTTTCACATCCACGAAACAGTAACTAGGATAAAAAAATCCAGTAAATGCCTTTTTTTTTTTCCCTCCACTGATTGTATTTGAAATGAAAGATAAGCATAGGAAGTCTGAGGCAGAAAACAAACTTCCAGTGTGTGTGGATACTCACAGTCACCCCAGGATGCTCTGCCCATGAGGTAATACCTCGTGGGATGGCGGGGGAAAAAAAAAACCCATCCACAAAATTGCTTCCAGTCGGTTCTGAGGCAGGTCCTGAGCGACCAAACTGCCTGTCCTTTGAAACCATTCCAGATCACATCAGTTGTGTTCTGATTCAGAGTGGAATTTGTTTTTCCCATCATGTGAGGGAGCAAACGTGCAGCCCAAGAAGGGCGATGTCAGCTCGGACGCAAACACGCTCTGGGAGGGGAGCGATGCCACAGACCCGCCAAGCAGAGCAGTGGGCTCAGCAGCAGGGTCAGTTCTGCATTGCCTCTTGGACAAAACCATCTTTGAAGGATTAATAACGAACTGAAAAGCTCGCTGGAAACGTCTCCCTTGTTTGTTTTGGCTTCCAGAGCATTTCTAAGTGTAATTACGAGCAGTTGAGAAACGGAGAGGGTGAAAAAATCTTGTGGCTGGTTCTGCACAGGGCGGTGGCTGAGGAGACCTGGGTTGATTTCTAACCTCTGTCACAGCCCAGTGTCACACAAAAGAAGAGATTTGAATTCATCTGCAGCTCATTCTCTATGAACAGGGCTGAAGCTGCCCTTGCCTGCTCAGTGCCTGGTTCCACAGCCCCTTGCACAGAGGTACCATGGGCCCTTCATGTCCTGCTGGTGTTGATGTAATTCAGACAGTGATAATGATACAGCCATTTTTAAGGGTCTCCTGTGCTTATATATCCATATAAAAGCCTCTCTTAGCAGCACCATGCTGCTTCAGAAGGGGAAAATCCAACACTCCTGCACACAGCTGCACGTCCTTTTAAGCCAGAGGACACAAGTGGATTTGTGCTGTGCAAGAACCAATGTCTTCATTAAGATCCATGTTTGCTGGGCAGTGACAAATCTTTCCCTCAGAACACGGTGATTAAGGTTTAATTTTATTCGGGATTACAGGCGGCTCCCTTTGCAAACCAGCCCTCGTCCAAGTTGGGGCACATATTGCCTGGAAATGAACATTCCTCTCCGACTGCTTAAGCAGCTTTGGATAAGAAATGATGGTCTCAGGAAGATTAGGAGCGTAAGAAAGGTCTCTGGGCTAAGAGCACGTTAAGAGAAAGTGGCATCACGGGTTCAGGAGGAAACGCTGCCACCTGTGAGGGGCTGAATCTTCCAAATCACTGGGAGAAGGGGAAAGAATGGATTAGTGAAGGTGAGTGTGATAATAACCAAATATATATGCATATATAAATCATCAGCAGGGCCTCAGCCTGCTCAGAGAACCAAATCAGTGGTTCTGGAGGTTTTATTGTGTGGCAGCCTCACACAAAATGAAGTTACAGGTGACAAACACAGGAGGGTCTTGCCCAGATCAGGAACTGGGTGTGGAAGATGAGCAAAGGGCTGGAGGAGAAGCAGAGCAGAGGCAAAGGAAGTGATGGCTCCCAGGGCTGCCCAGCAGAGCTGGGATGCAAAACTTTGCCACATTATCCAGTTCCCTGTTCATGCAGATCCACCTCCTCTGGTGCTCCTCCTGGATACTGTCTTATTCTGCCAGAAAATGGTATTTAAATACAGCACATCATTATTTATTCTTAAACACACATGTTCTTAGACACACATGTTCTTCCCCCTCTGGGAGCAGTGGGAGGAGGGCAGTGTGGATATTCCACAAGTTTATCACTCTCTCTGCAGTGACAGCTTTGATTTGTGAAACAGCTTGGAATAAAATACCGGCAATTTTTCATGGAAAAACTAGTGGACATGACTTGTGTGTGTTTCAAAGAGAACAGCAGAGAGCTGAAAGGCCTGGACACAGCTGAGTGCCAAAATCCTGGATGGATATAAAACTTAGCATTTTCAACTCAGAGAAGTAACATTAGAATCATCCCTAATTAAGCAGATTCAGCTTGTTTATTGTTCTCAAGTATCTTCAGCTCTGCTCATCAATTTTTCACATTATTCCTTGGCTGTTTTCTCATGTTCAGTCTCTTGCTGGTTTGATGTTTTGCTCTCTGGAGATTCCTTTCACAAATTTATATTATTTCCTTAAAGAAATCTTTTTTTCACAGTTCCAAATGAGTGTTGTCACTGTGATAGGGTGTAGGGAGAGCACAAAGCCAGGCAGTGGAAACTCCTTTAACTTAATGCCATGGAAAAACCCCTCTGGCTTCCTGTCAGTCAAAGAAGGTCAAAGGCAGTCAGAGCTCCAACTCTGTCAATGGATCCTAAATCCAGTATTTAATATCGACCCCCATCTTCACAAACCCCACATGGACAATGGTGACAGTGCTCCTGACATCAGGGTGATGAAATACAACCAGGAGACTGAAATGACTTCACACAGCAACCACTGCAACAGAACTGGAAAGGACCTTTTGTGGGTTTAATGAGTTATTTTAGTAGTAAGGTTTTGGTAGAGGAGCTCTGGGCAGGCAGGAGGGGGGGATTGAGGGGCAAAGCTGGACTGTCTGGGTGCTTGGGGATATTTGAGACTGGTGTTGTAGGTGTTCAGAGCAGATTTTGGGCTCACCTTGGCTCCTTGGCTGTGGGGAGGAGGTTTGCTGGGCATGTCCTGGACCAGCCCCTCACTCAGGTGATGGACCAAAGCTGACCTTCAGCTCTGGACGAGGTTTTTGGTGACCCATGTTCAACTTTGGAGGAGATTTCTGAAGATTCATCTTCGTGTGATCTGTTTTAGCCCAACTCTGAGCACAGGGTGATAGAAATGCTCCCAAAGAGCAGTGCTGGTACCTGGGGATGCCCACACATGGAAAGCCAGGCTTAGACATCCCCAAGGCTTTGGGAACATCACTCACATGGACCTGGGACCTGCTGCCATCACTGCCTCTGTCCCTGCTGAGCCTGGGGGTGTCCTTCCTGAACTGAACTAAAATCTAGAAGCAGCACCATCAAATCAGACAAAGACCAACTGGAACATCCTGGAGAAGAGAGTGTTCCAAGTGACCCTGGTGGTGTGTAGGGAAATGGCTGTGGGATGACCAGAACTCACATGGGAACTCTTTTTTAATAAAATGAAGGGGGAAGGAAGAGAACTATTCAGACTTTTCCCTTGAAAATTTCACAAAATTACTTTTCACACACTTAAATTATCTCCACCTTCGTTTCATATATGAAAAATCTGTGCCTACAGAATGAGTCAATAAAAGCCAATAAAATGAGAACAGTATGAGACAGATCTTTGGATTGTATAAATAAAGCACGGCTGAGGTGACATCATGGGGGCAACAGTGATTTATACCAGCTGAGGATCTGGCCTGTAAACTGGGAATAACTCCTTCTGCTCTGTGATTTATGCTCTCCAGTTATTGACTGCTTAGAAATAAGCCCTCTGTTATAAACAATCTGGGAAGCAAAGAAGGCAATTGTGTCTTAATGAGACCATGGTTCAAAGCACTGCCCTGGTACATTGACCCTTCTATAGATCACAAAGTCTCCTTGATTTAATTACCTTACAGAACCCCAGACTAGACAGCTCCAAAACTCATTTATGCCCTGATCTTTCTACTTTTTTTTTTATTATTATTTTGGTGCATTTATAGTGATTTATAATTCAGCCAAGGGAGTCTTCAGGCAGCTGATGAGAATTGTTTAGAGGGGTTTGCAGTTTGTATGCAATTATATTTTTTCTTAAGGAAAAAGAAAAAAAAACCAAAGCACATTTTGAGACTTTAAAGGTCTTGTCTCATTTCCCAAGCACAAATAATAAGCAGTTCTGCCTTTTGAGTGTAAAGGACTAGAAACTTCAAGGGTAGAATTAGGGGAATTTAAATCAGAGGCGAGACACTGCACACATTGGAAATGTTCCTATTTGAAAGTTCACAATTCAGCCTTGCACACAGCTTTCAGCAGCTATTACAGGATTGTTCCACTAGGATTATCTCATCTACGAGGATATTTATTTTCCCCTTCCAATCTGTGGCATAAAGCAGTGGAAATAATACGATGTTCCCTTTCATTCACAAACGACGAGTCTCTGCCGTCTCAGGATCTCTCACAGGGCTCTAATGAGATTTAAGTCTCAAAACATCCCCAAAAATTAATAAAACAACCAATATTCCCTCTTGATTTCTTCTGGATCCACAGTACACTGCAACTAAACAGGCAGCAAACAGCCCTGGCCCCTCTCTGGTGCTTCCTCGGTGCTGCAGCCCGCGGGATTTCATCTCCCCCCCGGGCAGGAAGGGATGCTCAGAGTCATAAAATCATAGAACCATGGAATGGTTTGGATTGGAAAGAAAAGATCATCTTGTTCCACACCCCCTGCCATGGGCAGGGGCAGTTTCCTCTAGCCCAGGTTGCTCCAAGCCCTGTCCAGCCTGGCCTTGGACCACCAGGCCAAGTGTGACCCAACCAGGACCACTGACCTGGACTGTGGGATCACCCCCTGTGCCCAGAGGTGGCTGGTGGCCACTCAACCAGCAGGGCAGCTGTCCTTATGCTATCAAAAGTCTTGATAAATATCCAATAAACACCAGCCTCCCTCCTGAACCTTTGACAAAAGTCTCCTCCCGAAGGTTCTCCCCCATCTCTGTGCATTCCGAGATTGAGCCACAGTTGCCCAAGTCCCTGCATGATTTAAAAGTTGAAATCCCAGGGCATTTTCATCATTTGCAGTTGGTTTCCAGAGGTTTTTACTCAAAAACACAATTCTCACGTTTCTTCGACATTCCCTTCCAGGCATCACCTACCCCAGTCCAGGATCTCCTCCTCTCCCCGTACCCACCCCTTGGCATTTTCCAGCCCTTTTCTTTCTCTGAACACACTTCGTTGGAATTTTCAGCCCTGAATATCATGGAGTGACCTTGGCACAACTCCCAGTGTCTGTCTGGGTCTCAGGGGCCCCAAAAGCAGGAGCCTGGTACAGGAATAGGTCAGGTCCCTTTGCCCTGGCCAGGAGCACAATTACCTGAGCTCAGCAACTGCCCTGCCAGGTGTCACATTTATACACTGCTGTTAATTAGCTCATGCCGTTAATTAGCACCAATGGAACTGAATTTTGAGCAGAAAGCATCCCTCTTTTGGGCATATTTATACCCTGTGAATATATTTTTCTTTAATTTCAAGTCCCTTCAGCAGAAAGATCTACTCCCTCAGGAGTGGAGCCTCGTGGGCAGAGTTGCAGTATATAATAAGAAAAGGACTTTAACCCCTGCTGCAAACCACATATTAATACTTAATAAGCCCCTGCCTTCTCTCAAAACAAATAAAATATTATTGCTCTCTGAGCTGAAATACATTTAAATGGAGCAGAGATTTATGATTTTCCAAAACAAACAGTCTTCAAGTGAAGTTCTTTTGCAATTGTTTTAGAGACACTTCTGTGGATTGGATGGGGGCCTAAAAATAATTGTAGATTGTAAGATCTGACAATACCAATAATTACACTTCTGTAATTAGCCTAAGCATCCCATTTTCCTCTGGGTATCAGGACTCCCTTCTCCTCCTTGATGCTGAGGCTATTTTAATGTATTCTAGTTGAACACTTAAACCTCAATCACAGGCTCGTCTGGGGAATATAGCCTTGTATTTTTAGGGCTGGAAAAGGACACAGGGAACTTGTTTCTCCCTATTAAAGTGATAACAAGTGTCTCTAGTAATAAAGGGGGGGGGGAAGAATCCTGAGGATTCATAGCTCCCTTGAACCACAGACTGGATCTAATCCTTTAGTGTTTTTCCCCATTATGTTTTATGATGACATAAAACATTTTCTGCCTTCTTGATGTCTTTGTGTTTTGGTTTGGGGTTTTTTTTGTTGTTGTCAGGGTTTTGTTTTGTTTTGGTTTGGGTTTTTTTTGTTTGGTTTTGGGTTTGGTTTTGTTTGGTTTGTTTCAGTTTTGTTTGGTTTCGGTTTGGGGGGGTTTTGTTTGTTTGTTTGTTTTGTCGTTCTTGTTGTTTTTTGGGGGATTTCTGTTTGTTTGGGGCTTTTTTTCTTCATTCAGTGCAAGAAAAGGGGAGAAGGGAGAATATTTTACATCGTGGTGGTCAGTGGCAGGTGGTTTAGCTCTGGCACAGCCAAGAACAACCTTCAGGCTGCAAAGTCACTGCTGCCTACCTGTTTTTCTGCAGAGCTCTTTCAACAGTCATGAGCCAGATTTCAGATGCTCTCTGGCCCTGTGTGCTGCCAGGTCCTCATCCAAATGCCAGGGCTGGACTGCACAGCTCAGATGGGATCTGCTGAAGTCACCAGGGCTTTGGGAACCCAACACCTGCAGGACACAGAGCTCAGACCTCGAAGACCCTCTGGAACACTGGTCACCGTGGGGCTGCTAATTATGGTAATCAAAGGTGACATTTAAAGGGGTGGCATTCAATAAATGCCACCACACTGCCTGACCCAGCTGAGGGCCTGGCACCTGGCAAACCACGAGCAGCACAACCCCCAGAGACAAAATCCAAAAGGAAAAACGGGTCTGTGAGGAAAGAAAAATGACCCCAATAAGAGCAGAGCGCAGCCCTGCCGTGAGTCAAAGGGCTCAAATGGCTGCGAGCAAATCCTAGGCATTATCTGCCAAAATAGGAGTGGAATTATGCCTGTGAGTCCCTTCAGGGGACAGGGGTGAAAGGTGCACTCATGGCAGGGTTTCCCTGTCTCCCTGCAGTGGGATTTGCAGTGTTCCTTCAGCCAGGGGCTTTGCCCCTCTCCCCCCTGGGTGCTGCCCTCCTGCCCTGCCCACCCAGAGCTTGGGTGCCACTGGCACGACCATAAAAGCCAACCCAACCTGCTTTTTTTTACCCCACAGATGTGACAAGAGGAACAAAACCTGTGGGGATGGACCTTACTGACGATGTTTTGCATTAACTGCAAACCAACCCAGCCCAGCAGAGCTTTGGGAAGGGAGATTGGTTTTGGTGTTATTGCAGCAACCTGGGGCTTCTCTAAACATTAACCAGGCCCTGCTGCACCGAGCAGAGATGCTGAGGGGACAAAGCCCTGCTTGCAGGGCATCCCTCCCCCTTGGTTTTTCACTCAGTATTTTTTTAAGTGCTCGGTTTTCAGCTCTCCCAAAGTGCTGGGGACTCCTCTCCAGGCAGCAGCTGAGCAGGCCTGTTTATTTATAAGAATCAACCAGAGCCACACAAAAGGTTATGGCCACGGGCCAAACGTCTTTGACATCATAGCCTGTCATTAATGGCATAAATCCTCCGTGATTTCATTTCCCAGCAAGCTAACCAGCATCTATCACAGATTATTTTAAAGGAAAAAAAAAGTCCAAACATTTACCTTCAACCCCCCAAACAGATCATATCGTTCTATTTTGCCTTCCCAATATTAAATATATTCTCTTGCATGTGGCGTTTTTATTGCAGGTTGTGACCAGTCAAAGAGCTTGGTTCAGAAAGAGATATGCCCAGAAAGAGAAATTTTCTCATTGTTCCCTAAGGGGAAAAACAAAAACGACATTTCATTTAACAGAACTTTCCCTAACGACTGTACTTTGCTGTTTCAGTGTATTTTTGTCTGCCAGATCCCCGTCTGGCCATTCATTTTGAGGGAGAGAAAAAATTAAAAGGCTGTTCTCTGTGCCACAGCCTCTTCAGTGTGAGAACATTTAATGTGGACAGGCTGGAAAAATTGTCCTTCAGACCATATTTGTCCCTTTTTCTCCATAAAATGATCATGGTTATGTGGAAAACATTAGGAAATGACTCTGAGCATGAAAGGACTGATATACATTCATACACCTGAATATCATTATTAAAACTCCTTCTTGTTTAAAGTCTTCCTGACCTTGATATATTTGCTGCTGGACATACATAAGACAGACAAAAAATATTTGATAACAATATTAGATATTTGACCAATCATTGCTGGTTGCTCTAGACTGGGCCTAAAATGCCTGAGACAAAGTTTTCCAACCAGGCACTAAACCTGCAGGGGTAAACCAGGAATTCTTCTACATTTATGTGAACAGGCAGAAAGTCAGAGAGTGGGGTTTGATCTCCCTTTTTCTGAAGGTGAACTGAAATTGCTCCAGATTGCACCATTTGGGATCAAAAGCCCCTGACAGGTCTCCTGCCTCCAGGAGCAAATGTCCATGAGGGTGTGAGCTCTCACTTATCAGCTCCCATCTCAAACCACCCCAGGAGAAGGTAATGACTCCCAAATACAGATGAATCCTGAGATCCCAAGGAATTCTAGGGAGTCACACTTGGGATCAGCCCAGGTCCATGCCAGCTCTGCTGCTCCCAGGGCAGAATTCCACTGGCAGAGGCAGAGGGCAGGAGCCTCCTGGTGCCAGAGCAAACTCCTGGAGGCTGTGCTGGCTCATCCCTGGTGGGTCCCAGGGAGAGGGAGGATCCCACGGAGCAGCATCACACAGTGACAGTGCTGAGGGGCTGGGGCAGTGCAGCCTGGGCATCCCCAGCCTGAGAAGATCAAAGTGAGTGTTCCCAGTGCAGAAAATGATACCCAGGAGCCCACCTGAGCACACACACAGTGTCCCCACTCCCTCTGCTCAGCAAGGACAGAGCTGGAGCTGGACATTCCAGCACAATCCCAAAGTTCCCATCTGAGCCATCGCTCCTGCCTTCATCCCACCTCAACCCTGCACCCAACAGCCCTCACCACCACCAAAGAGTAACAAAAGGACCTCCCACATACCTTGGCAAATATAAATTAGATGTTTCCTTTTTTTGAGTGGTCTGGAATCTCAGGAGGATCTGCAGGCAAACGCTACCCAGATGTGCAGACAGCACGGATGTGTCAGAGCTCTCATGTGAGAGCCAAAGTTAAAATATGCCTGCAAAGCACCAGTAGCTTCATTCTTATGACTAACACATCCCAAAGGTGCCATAACATGCACTGATGCAATGAATTCTGGGGCTCTGGAAGGAGTACAGCGAGAGGAGGAGCTGCAGAGGAGAGTTTCTTAGGAAAGCCAGCAAGTAATTTTTCCACAATTTATCATACTACTCTTACTCTGCGAGTTAGGCTGTGCCTCCAACTGCAGAGATGAAAAGTCACACAACTCCAGCACGAATCAAGCCAGCCAAGAAAAAGAAAAGCAGCTTTCTCTGCTCCCCAGGGCATATATTATGCCTATTTGCTAATGTTTTTTGATATGTGGAGGAGACAAACTTCAAGGAAGGAATGTGGTCATGTCCTATCTGAAACAAAATCTCCCGTGCTGGAACGGGCTGAGCGTGTTTCGTTGGGCAGATGTTGGGGTGGGCAGGGATTGGAGTGGCAGTGTCACGTTTTTGAGAGCACAGAGTGCAGTGCTGCACTTGTGAGGGACACAGAATGGACTCACAGCACTGCTACAAAGAGTCACAGAATGGCCTGGGTTGGAAGGGACCTTAAAGCTCATCCAGTGCCACCCCCTGCCATGGGCAGGGACACCTTCCACTAGCCCATGTTGCTCCAAGCCCTGTCCAACCTGGCCTTGGACACTTCCAGGGATGGGGCAGCCACAGCTTCTCCAGCCACGATGGGACTCCTGCTGCCAATGAAAAAGAGGGAGAATCCATGCAAATGCTGCTCACATTTCTTCTTCCTGCTCCCTCCCAGTGGTTTAATTTATATCTGATGAGCCCATAGTTTCAAGCAGGGGAATGGCACACTGGGCTCCCTGGTAATGCCACTTGGATGGAAGTGCTCTCATTATTCGCACCGAAGGATCCAGATTTGCTTAAGCAAGAACTGTCACAACATGCTGAGGTCCAGGGATTCCTGGGGGAGCTGGGCTGACACATTTGATTCTGATTTGCATTAATTTATGAATCTTCCACGGTCTGTTTGTCCAAGGGTTCTAAAGATGTTCAGCCAATGCATACCTTGAGTTAATTCGAGAGAAAAGCTGCCGGGTACCACGGCGAGGGACAGGCACGGCAGCTCTGGCAGCCCCAGCCCATGAAACACTGATCACAGGGGCTGCAGCAGCATTTCATCACAACAGTTCAGGAGCTGCAAACACTGAAAATACCAGCACGCTCCAGCTACATTAAAATGTTGCAACTCTAAAGGTAAATACCAAACCCACAGGGGCCCTTGAGATCAAAGCCTGGTGAAGAGCATCACTGGGAGGGGAGAGGGAAGAAGGCAGGAGGAATGAGAAGGGCAGAAATAAACTCCAGAGACCCTTGGGAGAAAGCTTTGGAGGACTCGAGATAAAGGCTCTAATAGAGCTCCAGTATTGGCTCTAATTAGGGTAAGTCAGGGCTTCACTAATTGCTTTTAATCCCTTGGCTTCCTTGCCAACAGCAGTGCCCGTGCCCAGGGCGTGGAGGAGAGTCACAGCCTCTGTACCCCAGTGCCACTCACTGAGCCCATTTCCCACAGGGATCAGAGCTGGGGCTGGGCAGATCCAGAGGGGAGAAGGGAATCCAAGGACACTGTGAGCCCCAAAAGCCCCATCCTCCATCAGCACAGCCTCTGCCAGGCAAAAAGCCAAGACATTCTGCTTTCCTGCCTTGAATTAATTGCTTTCCCTTCTCCAGAAGGGCCGTTGCAATCCCCCCAAATCCTGCAGACATGTGTCCTTCAGGTGAGCATTTTTGAAATGCAGTGTATGCATTTGAGCTGCTCCACACCTTTATTCACTTCATTTTTCCTTTAAGGCTTTTTTTCTTCTTCTTCAATTAGCTGTTGGGTTTTTTGTTAGAGGACAGACATCTCTTGCCAAACCCTCTTGCAGAAGGCAGGATGGAATTCCTGTTTCCATCACAGAGGTATCCTGAGTCACCTGCAGTCAGCCAAAGCTCCCTTGCCTTGGGTGTAAACAGAGAAAAACACCAACTTTTGATCTGCTTCCAGCAGAAGTGAAGTCAGTGCAAGTACCAACATGGGAAAAGGGAAAAAGAAAAGCTTTTCTGGGCTGTCTTGCACTCTCTGTGTGCATGCAAAGGATCACACAAAAATCTGGGGTTAAGGATGGAGCTGCTTTGGTTAAAGGTGACATTCATCCTTCCCAGTACAAAGCCACTGCACCATTTAAGAATATTAGAAGACTTCAAACACAGAGCCAAAGCAGTGTGATTTCTCTGGGCAGTCTCTGTGCCCCAGGGTGAGATACAGCCCTGCCCATACAGATCCTGTGCTATTAAACTATAGGGATCCATCCCTTCCTGTGGACAGCCCATTACACATCAATTAAACTCCAATAATGAGTTCAGTGGAAGCAGCATCTCGGAGTTCATTTGTCTTGGGCAACACCAGCAGCCAGGTCTTTCTCAAAGCCTAATAATCAAGAAGATTTCTGAGGTGGTGACCTCGGAGTGCTCTGGCTTTGCTCTTTATTTAGAGCTGAGTGTTGGTTTCCAGGCTGGAGCAGCAGCACCAGTGAGCCCCAGGCTGTGTCCCTGCTGCTCCTGCACCAAACACAGGCACAGCCAGGAGGCATTCCATGAGAGGCATCGTAATTAATGAGCTGATTTGCATATCAAACATACTTTGTGCACGGCAGGATGTTTTGCCTTTACAAAAAGTTAGGGAAATATCAGTCCTGGAAAGTGAGAGCCCCCGGATCCCTCCCTGCTCCCCCAGCACACCCCCTGCAGCAGGAGGGAGCAGGGGTTACCTGGGGGATCCTCCCTCCTACTGCTGGTTACAAGGAATAACCACAATAAGGTCAAGTTTGGGCAGACAAGACCTCAGACTTGGTTTTGACCTTGTTTCCTGAGTTATCCTGAAGTTTGTTACTGCTGGGAGATGAAAGGAGGAAGATATCCAACAAGGGCAGCTGGTCTCCAGAAGTCCCTTCCCACCCATTCTGTGATCTGTGCCACAGTTCACAACTCCCTTTTGCTTCCCAACCAGAGGGATTCAGTAGGGATTTCACAATTTAATCAAAATATCATTTATATGATTCCCAATGCAGATTTTTTAAAAATAAAATCTGTTGCCAGTACCTGTGGGTTGAAATCCAAGCCAGTAAGGAAGGAAAAGGCAAGAGCAGCAGTTTTATTTTTAAAGAATAATATAAAATGCCTAAATTGCTGGAACAGGTGTGTTTGTAGCCCCTTCCTGTCCTGCCCACCCAAAACTATAAAATGCCTTGGCTTGTGTGTAACAACCTGGATTTGCACACTCCAACAAGCTGAAAACATTAGTGCTGGATTACAGACTGTAAATACATGTTTTCAAGACTTGCATTTCATTTTCACATTCTTGACCTTTCCATAATTCTCATTGCTTCCATTTTCTGTCCTGTTGGGTGAGAAAACTGGGGAAAAGAGGGACCAGTTGCTTCCTGCATCTTCCTCTGACCCTGCACGAGCACCCACAGCAGTGCCAGTGCCTCTGTCCTGCTGCTGCTCCGCGTCTTCCATGGCTTTTACTCCCTCTGCCTGGATTCAGGCGGCACATTCCTGGAGCCTGCGGTGCATCCTGGATGCATCCAGCTTGTCTGGGAAGGAGGAGAGCTCAGGATTGCCTCACTAGCTCCCAAAATGTGCAGCTGTGCTCTGCTGCTGGATTTGTGCTGACTCCCCTCGGCAGGACCAGTGGCCGGCGAGAGGAGGGAGAGGCACTGACAGGAGAGGGTGCTAATGATTTAGGGAATGGGAAAACAGGCTGAGAGTGGTCCCTGACCACTTGTCCCTGCAGAAACATCAGAGCCCTGAGCAGCTCTCTCAGAGGATGCTTTTCAGCAGGGAGAATAAGCAGATCCAGGCTGTGACAGCTAATCTGTATCTCTAAATCCAGCCCCACAATTATTATTATAAGCTTTCCAGGAGACCATTAGATCTGAAAAGTAAATTTGAATTTATAAATGGAGTCCTGCTAGGCAGGGTCAGGGCTCCATCCCAGGCATCATTTAATGGCATTAGGGGCTGATAAAAAGGTTGGAAAATCAGCAGAGGGGTCAGAACTGGCCTGAGATGCTCCCTCAGCCGTGGCAGGGTGTTTGATTCCCGTTAGATCAGCACTTTGGAGCTGAGTCACAGTTGTGCAGCCTCAATATCTGCCCTGGAGGCCACGCACAAACGGGCAAGGAGCTTTTCCAGCCCACACAAATAAGGGCATCACGGCCCTTTCTGGTTCCCCAAAGCCTGTCCCCGCTGCTCTTCCCTGGCCTGTCACACAAACCCCCCGTGCTGGTGCCACCAGGCTCAGGGCTCCAGGGAAATGAGGCCTGGGTGGAGATTACAGAGCGTGTTTGCAATTGAGCTGAGCTGAGGAACATCATTTCAATAAGGAGATGTTCCAGGCAGACATGAAACACGGGGATTTCAAGATGAGTTTCCTGCTTAATTTTTTAATCCCTTGCCCAATCTTTCAATGCGCTCGCTGATGCTCTGGGCTTTGATCCCCCCCTCCCCTGCTTTGGACTTTGTGCAGACTTTGAGCTGCTTTACCATTTAATGCAACTTGTAGCCAATGACCTGGAGCTCTGAAGCCCCAGGTATGACCTTAAGAAAAGCCCTTGATCTGTCTGGGGCAGATCTTCCTTTGGTGCAAGTTGCCTTACACCGTGGTTGTGTTCTCATCTGGGAAGTAACAATGGGATCACCTTTCCTCCTCCTGCCTTTTGTCAAGGCAGAGAACCATCTGTCTCTTCCTAAAGTGCTTCAGACAATGACTGTGCTCAGACAACCACAACCACAGCTCCATAACCCCCCCAGGCCCACGTCCTCCCTTGTTTACACACATGCTGCACACACCAGCTCATTCTCAATTATTTTTTTTTATTTATTTAGAAATAATAAAATAAGACATAATATATAAAAATCTGTACAATCCACAATTTGTGCAGTACATTAGGAAGACTTTGATACAAAAAGGCTGCAAACAGGAAAATAGTCATGGACAACTGTCAGATGCCAAGATTGTTCACCTTACAACAGCTGCAGGCCAAAAGTCCTTACAAAATCAGCTTCTCGTTGGCTGTGGAGTGGCAACTATGCAGCACCTTCTACTTCACAATGGTGGTGAGCAGCCATAATTTAAAGACATTACAGTACTTCTCAGTTTTACCTTGTAATCCATTATGAAAGAAAAGAAGACCTAAGAGAAAACAAATTAAATATCTGAACCCTTTGTCTTTCCCGAGACGAGAGAGTGCTAAACTAACCCCACAGAAAGTGTCTCGTGGCTGGGAGAGTGTCACCAACCCCAGCTGATACAGTCAGGATTTCCAGCCTTTGCTGCTTCACCAAGGCCAACTCGCACGGAAGAGAGGGGGAAGGAAGGGAACCATCCCCGGCTGCCCCCGGAGCGCTTTTGTCACTGTACACAATATTATGGTTTAGACAATGTGTCTCATTCAAGTATTTTCAGGGAAGGGCAGAAATAACATATTCCCCCCCAGCCCCTAAGCAAGATACAGTATAAACCTTCTGTGCGAGCCAACTGGATCCTGGATAAACCAGAGCCCGGCGGAGTCTGTGGGCAGAGCTCAGTCAGTTTGAAGGGCCCCCAAACCAGCATCAGCTTGGCCCAGGATCAACAGGAACTGAAGAAACGCTGTCAGTCACTGTCTATTAAAAAAATATCGTGTTTTTTTTTAAATGACTAACCCAATTTGCTGCTGTAGAAGTGCTACAATAGCCTGACCTACACCGGGCTGGGAAACACGGAGCCGCTGGAGAAAGGGGAAGTGGTACCATGGAGTTACATTGCAGGTCTGTTTTTAGCAGCTTCCCCGGAGCCAGAGGCCGAGTGCAAGCCTGCAATGGAAGGTTCAGTCGGCAAAGACAAAGGGTTGGGAAAAAAAAAAAAAAAAGAAGAACACGGCAGAGAGTAATGGATTACCCCAACACACACCCCCTCGACAGGACTAGCTGGTAACTCTGAAAAATGCCAGTAACTAGAACATGTTTTCAAATGAAAAGTCCATGCTTGAAAATAAATAAAGTTCATAGCATTAGGAGTCCTATAAGGCTTGCAAGTATTTGCTAAAAATCATGCTAACCTGTAGCATCTAGTACTAGTGAGCCGAGACTGCCGAGCTGAATTGATACTTTGAGTGGCCTTTTCGTTGTCTTCTCCTTGTCCTCCTTTACAGACTTCTATTTACATTTGGCTTTAAATATGAAAATACTTGATAAACTTTATAAAATGTACATTTTAAAAATATTTCTGCAAAAACCGACTTGAAAAACAAAACAAAACAGGAAGAAAAAAAAAACGAAAACAAAAACAAAACAACACAAACAAACCCAAAACCTCTGCACCAGAAATGTTAAGGGGGGAGGGGATTTTTTTTTTTCTCTTTCTCTCTGAATTTCTTGTGTTTTAAAGAAACGAGACGAATCCTGTATTTCCTATCCCCCATCTCTCATCCCTCCCTCGAATATCTCAAGTATCATTTAGTGGGAGCACTGTGCACCTGGGGGATGCTGACCTGAGAACAGGTCCCTTCTCTCCCACTCAGCCTCCCTTCCCGTTGTATTTTCATGCACCCTCTGTTTCACTGAATACTCTTTGGTTTAGGTTTTTTTTTTTCCTTTTCCAAGAACATCACAATTAGCAGCACTAGCAGCACTCCATTGTCTCCACCACTGTTGACCCAGAAACTGCAACCAAATCACCTTTTTCTGTTCACCCTTCCTTTTCTTTCTCACCCTCCCACCCCAGTAACAGCCTCAGTACTTGCACTTCATCATCTGCCCTCTCCAGTAGCCAAATCCACATTTACAACCCCAAATCTCCACAGTTTTGAACCCACCCTCTGCAGATACCATCTCATCAGAAACCACTTCATTGCAGGCATTTCTTTCAGGCAGGGCTGGAAGGGGCCAGAGGCCTTCACAGATATCCATTTGCAGAAGACATTAGACCTAGAACAAGCTGTTTTTTAATGGCATACAGTGATCCAATACTGCAAGAGTTGACCGGGATTATCGTCCCCACCGCCCCGCTCCGCTCCCCGGGGAGCAGGGGCCAAGCACAGGTTCGCTGTCTCCTTGATCTTAGAGGCACAGAGAATTTAAAGCCTTCTGGGTGAAGGAGCCAAAACACCCCCAGAGCCAGAGCTTGGCTGAGGGTGACCAAATCAGCTCAGAGCTGGGTGAGGTGTCTCACCCACTGACCATCCGTTTGGGGAGAGGAGGCAGGGGATGGACCTCCCTTTGCAGCCTCGTCTCCCCAAATAATCCCTCTCTACACGAGAGAAAAATACACCTTTTTGACACCCCTGCCCTGCTGAAGAGAAGCATTTTGTACAAAATCCTGCAATCCCTCTGCCCTTCCCAAGTGCTGTGCTGTCAAAGCTGTTTGCCCCTCTTCCTTCCTCCTCAAAAACCTCTTCCTGGGGGTTCCTCTGCTGCTTGGCTCAGCCGTGCCCAAACACGTGCTCCTGCAGCCTCGGCCTCTGGCATCGACCAGCAGCTCCATGGCACAGTTTCCCACTCGGAGCTGAGGAGCTCGAGGGCCAGCTCCAGGCTGCTGAGTTTCTTCTCACAAGGAAAGAGGGAATTTATTTCCCCATCGAAGAGTAGGAGGAAGGAGAGGAGGCCCAGCTCACTTTAGATCCGAGCCTTAAGCTTTTAGAATAAGGTGCAAAATAAAGGTCTTAAAAAGGAAAAAAAAGAAAAAAAAAAGAAAAAAAAAAAAAAAAAGAAAAAAAGTCAAAACCAAAAAAAAGTGTCTGAGGTTTGATTTTTTTTTTTTTGTTTAAAGCAGCCTGTTCCTTTTTTTTTTCTTTTTTTTTTTTTTTAAATAAACTCCACTGTGCAAAACTGTGCATTTTCTTTGGTATCCACTTAGGTAGTTTTCACTTAGTACTTTTTCCTACGTATACGTATATTTTGTCTCACTTTAGACAGAGAATTAAATTCTCCCCCCAAAAATCATAATTTTGCTGGAGGCTACTGATTGGCCTGATATTACATAATGCCCCTTATGTAATTGGAAAGAGAGAAATTGATTCTAGCTATCAAACTACTGGCCTCAAAAGGAGTTTAGACTTTCTGGCAACATCGGCCTCTCTGAACTGATCACAAGCTTTTCAACCCAAAAAGTTCAACACTGACTTTTTTTTCTTTTTTTTTTTTTTTTTTTTAAATTACACAAGAGAAAATAAAAACTACACTGCAACAAAAATAACCATTTGTGTTCATGTAGTTAGCAGCAGCTTTTTAAAAAATAATTATAATAATAATAATAAGGCAGATCCTTGCCTTTGTTATGCCATTAAAAACATTCTTGTTCCCTAGAGAGAAGCATTCTGGAAAAAGTTGAAAAAAAAAAATAATAATAACCCAACCAAAGCTTGCCTGCAAGTTCAAGTTTTGTAAAAAAATATATACATAATTTATTCTACAACATATGTGCCTTCTGTTCATACTTAGACATGTTTAGTGCTTTGTGTTTAGAGTTCGCTTTCTGTCGTCCCTCCTCTGAGGACAGCCCTAAAACCAGCCTGGGTTTCTCAGGTCTGCTGCCTTCCCACCACACTCTTCAACAGTACCGTTGTCTGAAAACTGTTCTGGGCCAACTTCTCAGGTCAACAACGTGCCTTTGACCGGTAGCTGTGGGTTGTTTTTTTTGTTTTTATTTTAAACTTTCAACCAAAAGGGAGAGGAAGAGTCCGCCGGTCATATTTCCGACTCCCGCCGCAGCGGCCGCGGCTCCAGAGGCACGCCGGCCTGGTTGTGGTGGTCCATGTCGGGGTGGGTGTCTGTGCTCATGCTCTCAGGCACCCCCGTGTCGATCTCGTCCTCCTCTTTGCTGCTGAGGGCGACCTCGTTCTCGTAGCAAAAGGAGTTCGCGTTCGAGAGAATGTATTTCTTCTCTGCTAAGTCTCTGGCACTGCAGATGGGTGTGTTGGGCACTTCGTATGTTTTGTGGAACCTCGAGTAGTCCACTTTGTAGTAGTTTTTCTCTTCAAAGAGCACGGGCTCGTAGCGGTGGCCCCAGAGGATTTCGTTCGCCAGGTAGGAGCTACGGCACTGGGTGGTCATGGCGGTGGCCTCCACCATGCCCTCTAATATTACCACGATTTCAAAGTCAGCATTGTCCATGTCCTGCTTGCTCAGGTCATACAAAGGACTGTCCTCATCTATTTCGTGTACTATGGTGATTGGGGAGACCAGGAATATCCGGTCTATGCCGCTGTCAAACCCTACGTTGATGTCTATCTGATCCAAGGGGATGTACTCCCCTTCCGACGTGATCCTGGATTTGAGGAGCTGCGCTCGCACGTGCGCCTCCACCAAGTGGCTTTTCCTCAGGTTCCCAACGCGCCACATCAGGCACAGCTTCCCGTCTCTCATGGCCACCACGGCATTGTGGCTGAACACCAGAGTTTCGTTCCTCTTTTTTGGCTTAGCCATCTTTGCCATGACGGCCCCAATGATGAAGGCATCGATGATGCAGCCCACTATAGACTGGAAAACCACCATGAACACCGCGATGGGGCACTCGTCCGTGACGCACCTGAAGCCGTAGCCGATCGTGGTCTGGGTCTCGATGGAGAACAGGAAGGCTGCGGTGAAGCTGCTCACTTGAGAGACGCAAGGTTTGCTGTTCTCTTGGTTCTCCAGATCCCCGTGCAACAGTGCAATCAACCAAAACACACAGCCAAAAAAAAGCCAGGAGAGGATGAAGGTCAGGCAGAAGATAACCAGCATCCACCTCCAGCGGATGTCCACGCAGGTGGTGAAGATATCTGCCAGGTATCGCTGTCCCTTCTCCCCCACGTTAATAAACTGGACGTTGCAGTGACCGTCTTTTTTGACAAAGCGGCTCCTGCACTGCTGCCTGGTGTGTACCTTGCCCTTCCCGTTCCCAAAGCCGTTGGCCACGGCCATGGTGGACAGCTTCATGCCGTCCTCCTCCGAAGACACGATGCTGTAGCGGTTGGTTCGCACGCTGCCCATCACTACTGCTGTGGACTGAGGTGCTTCTGCTTTAGAAAACAGTCTGAGTTTCTGCAAAACCCTTTGGAGAAACAGTTTTGAAAGTTCTAGAGGAACACACACACACGGAAAAACCGGGGAGAGGCCGGAGTCCCCAAGAGCCCCTGGATCAACCAAGGACAGTCTTCTGGCATGCAGAGTTAGCTCAGCAAGCAACCGTCATAGAGAGGGCATGGTCTGCAAGAGAAAGAGAAACGTCGTGTTAGATCCTGGAGGGACAGGACAAGGAATCAAACCTGAAAGGATCAAGTTAAATTCCTCCTGCAGACCTGCAGGAAGTTTTCTTTTTTCTTAACAACACTCTGAGCAATGCTCAGCAATCACAACTGTGCATGGACAGGAGTCACATCATCACTGCGAGGAAGTCACTGCTCCTCCCCAGGGAAAGCCCCGAAGGCATCGTGTCACACAAGTCCCTGAGCAACATTCACTCTAAAGCTGGACATGCAGAGAATCTCTCTGCTATTTGCAACTGTGCTTTCTGTGTATCGGGAAACAAACAACTCCCTTTAACATCCATCTGCTCAAACACAAATACTGGAGATGTTTGTGGTGACTTACAACCTGTCCCCCAGACTGTTTGTCAACGACAAACCAGGGAGTTGCAAAAGGGAAGGTGACGTGTACAGAGAAAAGCAATAAACCTGGGAAGTGCAAATAGCAGAGGTTTCCATGAAATTAGATCTCATTTAATTTTTTTAATTAAGCTAGAAGAGTGAGCTGTGTACTCTCTGCAAACAGCAGGAATGAGGGCTGCATTGGTTCCTCTTTAACTCCAGAAACTCACCGGGATCTCCACGGGTTTTACACCCATATCAGGCATAAGTTGGACAAAGCAAACTAAATCTTGCAATGATGCAACTACCAAAAGGCTACAGTGGAGTAGAACCAGCTGAGTGTCTTCATAACACCTTTAGTAGCAAGAACCAGCACCTTCCCCTCGGGAGCCCGAGGCAGCCGATTCCACCTCCAACAGGTAACGGCTCCAAGTGTCCCATGGGCCTTAAACATCACCAATTAAGACTCAGCTCAGAGGCTACAAAACCTTCTTCCTGAGGGTAGAAGCCACCAAACTTGTTTCGGGGAGGTCTGGCTTAGACCCAGGTTCAGCTTTTAACAAGTGCGTCATCCATTAAGTCGTGTTCTGTGTATCAGGAAATGGGATTGAAATGCTGCAGGAGAGAGGCACTGATGCCACTGTTCCATCCACACGTGCCCCATGCAGGAGACAAGGCTAAACCCGAGTACTGGGGAATGTCTGCTGTCCCTTTGTCATGGCAGAGGAGACTTCAGAACCATTTACCATAGCAGGGGATTAAATCACGATGCTCTCCCTAAATTAGTGTTATCAAAATTCATCTGAGTTTGTCCAAAACCCAACAAAACTGCAGCCACTGTGGAGCACAATCCCTTCCCACCAGGACCTCTGTCCCCCAGTGGCTTCAGTACTGTCTCTTCCTCTGACTCGAATCCCACAACAGTTGTAGACAAGATGTTTTCTCCTTTCCCAACAGCAGCTCCTAAAGCCCTGCAGAGACGTTCCAAAAACTTGAGAGATTTCAAACAGTCCCTCAGCCCTCCCACATCCTTCAGCCACATTACAAGGGCTTTAGCTCAGCAAACACCTGTTAGGAAAAGAGCAGGTGACAAACAGCACCATCATCGTGCTCTCAGCTCCTTGCAGGCTGCTCTTCCCTCCAGGACCTCTTCAGGCTTTACTTTTACCTCCTCTTTCTTCCTCACTCCTGTTTGTTGTGCAAGAATGTGTCCCGATGCCTACTTGCCAAGATTAGTCATCTGTGACTTCAGCTCCTACAAGACATTTTGGCAGCTCTCAATAGGTTCAGTAATGCCCACTCTGAGCACAGCTCTCAGCAATGAACACTTACAGTGTAGCTGCCTTCTTACTTGTTCTGTACATTTATTCTTACTTAGACAACTGCCTAAGGATCCACTTTCCCCCCTCCCTCACACCTTTTTGTTCTCGGGGTTTTTCATTCCCATCAGGATATCATTCTCAAAAATACAAAAGAATTCTTTTAATGCTCACTTAAATTATTTTTGTTTTGGCTGAAAAACACTTTGATTAGAAACCTGAACACAGCAGGGAAGCGAAATTACTGTTAATACATTCCACACAAAAAAACTTCTTGAAAAGCCATTGCATTGCTCTGCAAATCGATCACTTACAAACCACATCCTATAATCGCAGTCATGTTTGACTTCCACGGTCAAAGTCTGTTTTGTTCCAAGCTGATGGAAACACACAGCCCAGGAAACAGTTTATTTTGAAGTCTGGAGTTCGGGGTTTTTTTCCCCTGCATTGTCTCCTGGATTTTAGAGGAAAACTTGTGGTGGAGGGAAAGATAAGCTGTAAAGTCTGAAGTGTCTGACTGTGCAGCTTCCCCCACAAAAGTCTTGACCTGAGGACATTTGTTTGAATTCCACAAATCACTGAAATCCTAAAGGAGCTTCCTGCAGTGAGCTGGCTGCATTTAGAAGTTTGAGACCTGAATTAGGTATCCTGCATTGTCACATTCCTCCCCCGAAGGGCTGAGCACCTTCTACCTGCTGCACCTTGCACAGCATTTCTCCTCCCTGACTGCTCAGTGGCTGCTGTGTCCTTGGTGGACCTGCACCCATTTGGCCCTAAGGATCCCTAAATCCAGGGGTGTGCCTGGGGACACCTTTGCAGGTTGCTGGCATGTTCCACTGCAGCACAGTCGTCTTCTTGCTCTTACAGCACTAACTGCCTCTCATCCTTGTGAGTGCTCGGAGTGGGGAGGATGCCGGGATGTGTGGGATGGGAGCAGGACCAGCCCCGTGCACAGGGACCAGGCAGCAGGTCTGATCTCACTCCTGCTCGTGGCAGGTCCTGTGAAACCCCCACTGGACCCACTGGTTGCCCAGCCACACACCTGACCAGTGCTCACCCTGACCTTCACCAGAGGTCCCCCTCACAATCCCAGACACAACCAGCATGACAATCCAATGATACTTCTCATTTTGCTAATCCACCTGCTGCTCCAAGGCAGAGCAAGGCTGCTGCCCCCCTCCCACCCCGGCAGCAGCTGCTGGTGGCACCAAAAATGCCAGTGTGGGACCAGCCCCTCAAACCTCCCCAGACAAAAAGAATGCCCAGTGCCCACCAACTCAGCCCAGCATTTGTGTAACTGAGCCCAGTGCAGCCAGACACACACATGCAGCTGGAAATTCAATCATCACTAGGTGTGTTATTATTATTATTATTAATCCAGGTTACCTTTCCTCCTGGAAGGGAGAACAAGCAACGCAGCTTGTAATTACCAGCACTGGCACTGACACAGCATTACTGGGAAGGGATGAGATGGGATGGGATGGGAGAGCCCTGGCTTGCTCTGCTGCGAGGGGATGCTTGGAGGAGCCGGGAAAAACGGGGCTGTGCTGCATCTGCAGCATTTCTGAGCCAGCATTTGGGGAAATGCCACGATGAGGAGCCCAAACCTCGCTTTTCCCTCAGCAGCCCCCTGCAGCCCTTCCCTGGGGAAAGAGCTCACACCGCACGTTAAACTCTGCAACGAGCAGCTCGAAGGGAATTTGTGCAGAAGGTTAAAGACTGAGGCAAAACTCAGAAGTGCAAGGAGGGGGGGGGGTGGAGAGGAGCACTAACGAGCGCTTGGAGCGGTTATTCCCAGGCTGACGCCACACAGCCCTGCGGAGAGAGCCGGGCACATGTTGCCAAGAGAGCACCAGCACCACCTCAGCCAAGCGCCTTCCCTGCTGCCCTCGGAAAACAGAACAAAGGAGCTTCTCGCCCCAGCGAAGCCCGTTCCCACATTCCTGCTCCCTGGCTGCCGGGCACGGCCACCCCTGTAACCTTTCTCCTTAAAAGTCATTCCCCAGAACTTCTCCGCTGGTCTGGGGAGGACTCAAGTTACACGGAGTGGTGAGCTGCTTTCAGGAGAAAGGTCTGTCCTTCACGGACAGGCAGTGGGGGAAAAAATAAATAAAAAATAAAATAAATAAAAAAAAAAGATCAGATTATGTAGGGAAATGGGTGCGAAGAAATAGGAGAAAGAGGACAAGTGGCGTTTGCATCTGCTGTCCTGCCAAGGAGACGCGCTCGGGGTATTTGTAGCCGATGACAAAATAACTACGAGTGGAACAGCCATCACCAGGGGGTGTACGTGGTGCACCGGCTGCGAGGATGGAAAAGCAAACAAGTGTAAAGGTAAGGCTGAGGCACAGAGACAAGTGCGGGCAGCCCGCGGGGCGCGGAGGCGGCAGGGACAGGGCGGCAGGGACAGAGCTGCGGGGACAGAGCTGCGGGGACAGAGCTGCGGGGACAGAGCTGCGGGTCCCGCTTAACCCGGACACCTGCGGGTCCCCTCCTGCCCCCGCCCCGCGCACCGAACCCTCGAACCCATCTGCCTTTGCTTATCAGTATTTTTTCCTGTAACTGTCAGGAACTAAGCTGAAACAATACAGCTCTTCACAGCCTGCGGGGTTTTTTTTCCTTCTTCCTATTTTTTTTTTTATTATATTTTAGCAGGCTGCTCTGAAATAAAGAAACCCCGCCGTTTCCATGCTGCCAATGAATGAAGCTACAGGTTCATTTCACACCCCTCCAAAGCACTCCGGACACTCAAAAACACGCATCTGAGCGCTGGGGCTCGCTGCTTCTGCCCTGCCTCTTGTGCAGGAACAACAGGCGAGAAGAAGGGAAAGGGATGGAGCGGCGCGCCTTGAGCGACACGGAGTTGTCATGCGAACTTCCAGCCCTTCCCCAGGATAAAATATCCCGGGGGGGATGGGGGGAGCAGCTGGTGCATGGAAAGTTATAAGCACAAACAGATGCTGGAAGCAGATGCTCGGGCGCTCCAGCCATACCTATCGAATTATTCCAGGCACTGAGAATAGCTCGGGGATGGGGGCGTGAGAAATGCAGGAGTTCCCCCTCCAAGCCGGGGCACACAAGGGGAGCTTTATCTCGCGGTGTCGCGACACGGCATCGCGGATCGCCTCCCCCTCGGGGGGCTGCGCTCCGGGAGGACAGGGCTGAAAGGGGGCGGGTGGGCGACTCGAAAGGATGGAGAAGGTGCTTCTTACCTGCCGCGGCCCGCGAGGGAGGTGCGTGTGGAGGGCAGGGGTGATAAGATCCAGCAGCTGGGGGACGCCGAAGCCGGCCCGGTGCCCGCCGCCCGCCCGCTCTGCGCTCCCGCCCGCCCGCGGCCCCTTTTTGCGGGCGGCCATGGGATGTTTAATAGCGGCCCCGCCGGACACGCCCCCCCCGCCCCGAAGGCCAATGGAACGAGGAGGGAGTGGTCGGGGGGGCGTGGCCGCGGGGGGAGCCCGGGAGAGGGATCGGCGGGATCGGGAGCGGAGCGGGAGCGGGGATGCTCCGGGGCGCAGGGGATGCTCCGGCGGAGCGGCGAGACCCCCGTCCCCCGTCCACAGGGTCCCGGGAGAAGGCAGCAGGGGTCCGGCTTCCCGGTGCGGGGAGTCCCGGGAGAACGCAGCCCGTCTCCGGGGCCCCGCTGCGGAGGGTCCCGGGAGAAGGCGACAAGTCTCCTGGTCCCCGGCTCTCCCGTGCGTAGGAGCCCGGGAGAAGGCGGCCGCTCCCCGGGTTTCCAGGAGCAGGCAGCCTGTCTCTGGTCCCCAGGTCTCCCGTGTGGAGGATCCCGGGAGAAGGCGACAGGTCTCCTGGTTCCCGGATCCCCGGTGCGGAGGATTCCGGGAGAAGGCGGCGAGACCCCGGGTCCTTGGTGCATTGGATCCCGGGAGAAGGCGGCCGGTCCCTGGGTCTGCCGCGCGGAGGGTCCCGGGAGAAGCCGGTGAGACCTCGAGCTCCCGCTGCCGAGGGTCCCAGAAGGCGGTGGCCGGTCCCCGGATCCCCGGTGGCGGCCGGTCTCCTGGTCCCCGGATCCCGGGAGGAGGCTGCCGGTCTCCCGGTGCCCGTGTCCCCGGCGCGGAGGGTCCCGGAGCAGCCGCGGTGGGTGCGGGGAGGGCTGTGCGGGGAGGCAGCGCCGTCGCTCCGTTTCCCGGCACCGGAACGCTCCGGGAGCGCCCGCGGGCACCGAGCACCTGCCTCGGGTACCCCCCTCACCCTCCCAGCACTGCGAGAAAGGCTTTTGCGGGACTTCACACGCAACTTGGGAAGGTCCCGTGTGCTATCTGGGCGCCTGCTCGCTCCCGTTTCCATGTCTCAGGCTGATGTCTCGAAGCAGTGAGAAAAAATTCCCGGAGGCAGAATAGTTTCGTCCTTTTTGTTCCTTTTTTTTTCATTTTAGTGAAGGGAAACGCGGAGACGCAGGTTATCCCGTCCCAGAGTCCTGACACTAACAGGGATGAGAAGCCAGGCAAACACAGCACAGCTCCTAGGCTGAAAATCCTTCTTTTTAACTCAAATCAAACGTCTCTTCCGAAACAAGAGCTTTGATCCCTGCACTAAGACCTTTTAGAGCACAGCTGGAAGCAAGAGCAGTATCAGCCTGGCTACAGTGTGTGGGATCCATGTCTTTGTTCCCTGGCTCACCTGTGGCAGCTCGGTTGGGCTGGCCAGGGTGGAAATATGTAGAAATCAAAATAATTTTTAATAGCTTGTCCTCCCTACAGCGAACGTGGCCTAAGATACAGAAAAATAAGGGTGAAGGGTCTGGCTGGGAGCCTTGCAGGAACAAAAACAGCCTTGTAAGCACAGCCTGAAGTTTGCCAAGCCCTGATGGACAGTGCAGGGGTGTTAGGTTCCAAGGCAGGTGTCCACTGCAGAACACGCTCCTGCTGCCCCCGGAGAGCTGAGTTCCCAAGTGCCAACAGCTGAAATCCAGCAGGGAGCCCTGTCATGTGCTGCAAAACTAAGAGCCAAGGTGACTGCTGAGTGCAAAGGGGGCAGAGCACACAAAGCTTCAGAAACTGGCATAAACACCTCGATTTGCACCCAGGACTGCGACAGCAGCCTCTGCAACACCCAGAACTGGGTACTGGGGATGCTTGTGGCACTGTGAATCAGCAGGCAGGTCTGCCTGGAGCTGCTGAGGGATAGACTGGTCCAAGTGGATCGGCCACTCTCCTCTGAGGAGCCTCTTACAATGGCCAGAACAGGCTGTAAATATGATTCCTTACTTTCCACAGCAATGCCAGTGCCTGCAGTCGCTCCTTGTTGCTTAAACTCTCCTCCTCACTTGTTTCCTAAGTTTACAACTCCGACATGAGCTGTCTTTAAACCTTCAGTGGAGGTGCTTTCCTCTCTCATGGTGTAGATGTTTTAAGAACACGCTCGTCATGCACTGACCCGTCCCACCAACTGCCTCTCCTGGCACTGACAGTGTTTGCCGAGTTCCCCACACTCCGAATGAGGAAGTGCCACATTGTTGCAGCAATAAACACAATGGCCAAGTGCAGCCGTTCAGAAGTGCCCGGTTTGTGCGTTCAGGATGCACGAACTTCACTCGAGAGGGAGGGGGAAGAAGAGACAAGTGTTTCTGTACATTGAGCAATCGGGCACGTTGGGCAATCGTGCTGCTTGTGAGCTGTTCTTGGGTGGCTCTGTTCATTTTGAAGTGGAAGGAATGTCCTCTAGCAGTCTTATGAATGGTGAATCTGGAAAAAAAAATCTATAAAAGGCAATGAGTGCAGTTATCTTGTTCATTCAGTAAAGCGAAGATCATTAAATCCACTGGATTGGAGAGACAGGCACAAATCCTGCACTGCTCGTGTCCCTGGATCGGACAGAAATATCCCTTGTTACTCTGTGTGCTTCCTATGGACAGCTAAAACAGCAACAATTTGACTCACTTGGAAGGAGAATGTGCCCATCTATATGGAAATGAAATAAGGTAGAGCTGCAATCCACTCTTGGGAAGAGATGCTCTTCTGAGAGCTCACGCTGTGAGCTGGGCACTGAGTCCAGCAACTCTCTGTACAATATCCATAAGATATTTATGGATTGCAGCCTGACTTTGTAGACTCTTACTCAGCCTTTACTCATGCAAACTGAGTGATAAAGACTACAGAGCTACTGGACCCAGAGATCTCAGATCCACTGCTATGAGTAAGGGTTATTCACAACCGTTCACTGAGGAGGGGTAGAGCACATACAGAACCACCGTTTTACAGCTCTCCAAAGTCAGAGCAGCTCTGCTCAGAGAGCTCTTCTAACAATGAAATATCGATTCTAACCTGTCATACAGGCAATGAAAACCAGAACAGAACCATCTGCATGGACTTCAGCAAGAGAAGTCCTCCCAGACCCCCAAACGGGGAAGTTGAAGTTACAAGAAAAGTTTCTAAAAAACCCTTTCCTGTTGCAACAAGGCAGGACAAAGAGGGTGAGAGGCAGCTGAAAACTTAACCCTCAAGGCTGAGCAAGGATTTGTTTTCCTTCTCTCCATGACTGGTTTTCTAATTTGACTTAGCCCTGCCTCAGAAATCTCTCAGTGCCTTCTGACTGAAATATTAGGAGGGCGGTGTGAAATGGCCATGGGCTGAGGAGTTTTCAAGACAAGACCCTTTATGTGCAGAAGAAACAGCACCAAGGGATAGGAAGGGCTCTGGGAAGGCAGAACATCCCTATTTCATACCAGGAGGGGTAAGAAAAGGAACCAGTGGCAGAGCAGGATGCTTTCCATAGGCAGATCCCAGGCTGTGCCAGTGAAAGCAGAGGCTTTTCACCCCCTTTTTCTGGTGTGGTTCTCACCACCTCAGCTTGCAGAGAGCTGCAGATGCCCCAAGGAAGCAAATGGAGAGTTGTGTTGCAGGCACAGCCCCTGCCAGCTGGGAGCAGAGGCTTTAGCCCCCGTCTCACTCCACGGGAGATGTTATTAAATTGCTTTTTCTGTCTTGGCGCTGAAATGACCTAATTATCAGATTGCATTTAGTCTTCATCTCTCCAAGTGGCCAAATCTGCTTTGGTTCTCAAGGGTTTTATTGCCAGCTGAAAATAGCTTGATTGTATTGTGCTTGCAAAGAAAACATGGTCTGGTGGAATCAAAGCAGTCCATTTCCACAAGATGGGAAGAAATGCCATAAATAACACGTTGGGCTTTCTTTTCTTTTTCTGGTCTCACCATTTCCATGCATGTAAACTGGCATAAGTTTGCCTTTCTTCTCTCATCGTTAGGTCAACTGGAAAAAATTCATCAGGAAAAGGTGGTTTCCCCATTCACAGCAAACCCCTGGGGTTTAGACATTAACTGGGTCTTTATAGGTCTGATGCTGGGATCTCCAAGGAAAAATGAGCCACGCTGGTAAGAGAAGGAACGGGCAAATCCAATGAAAATTCCACAGAGAGACGGTTACATGTTTGATAAGGCTTGAGAGAGCAAATAAATACATTTTGTACTTTGCAAGCAAATGGGATATACAGATGTGCAGCCAGCGAGACAGTTATACTGGAGAAAAATGTGTTTGTTCATAGGAGGGATGAAATATGGAAGAGGAAATTGAATTGCTTTATATATCTGAGACGAGTGGAACTCACACCCCATTCACGTTATTTTTCTTAACCATACATTTTGTGTCCAAAATCTCTGTTTAAGATTTCAGGCTGTCTCATTTGGTCTCATTCTAAGGACAAATCACCAGCCAGTGCCTGTATTTTGAAAAAAAAAAATAAAAAAATAAAATAAGTGTGTGCTTTCAGTCTTTGCTGCTGCAGGTGGGGGATGTGGGGAGCAAGGTGAGGACATCTTGAAATACTGAACTGCAAACAGCAATCCATCACTAGCAGGAACTGCATCTAACTACCAATCCAACAGCAACCCAAAGAGTTCTACCAAAAAAACCCTATTTCCAACACCATGTTCCACGTGGCTCCATTCTCAACAAACTAAGGTGCCTAATTCAAAGGATCTTTCATTTCCAGCTAAACTTTCTGACCCAGTAAAATATGACAGACACCTGTTGGTAAAAGTGAGTTCTCTCAGCACCTGCAGGGTCTAAGGCCTTAAAATGATTAGGAAATCTTCATCTGATATTTAATGTACACCTTGCACATTCCATGTTTGCTCGAAGCCTGGCTGTATCCAGACAGTTCTAGTACCATTTAGTGATAGTTTTCAGAGTTGATGATTGAGAATAATCTTCCAAAAATGCAATAAATGTCAGGGACATCTGACATTGTCTGTGACATGGCAATATTGTATATTTTGCCTTGCCCAGCCAGAAATCAGCTGTGGCAGTTTGGCCTCAGAGGCAGAGGTGGGGAATGTATATTTGGATTAATGGTATTCATGTAAGTGATATAAGTGACCAAGCAATTACATATTCATAAGATTAATACTTTCCTATTAATCTCAGAGTTATCTAATGATCTCCCATAGCTCCCATTCTTTGGTTGTCTCAGGGGAAAGGGAGTTAATGGTTAATAAAACTTGCCAGAGTGGTGAGAACATGCTTATGGAGCTGGCATGGGGAAGCTGACAATTCCTGGAAGGAAAAGGGTTAAGAGCCAGCAGCTTACACACACGAAACTGTGTGACTGCACTTTCATTCTCTTCCTCACAGCTTCTGTTCCTGGTGCTATTGGGCTGCCAGGTTTCCTAAAATCAGGATAGGCTCCTGCTCAGCTGAACAGAACAGGGTAAGGATATCTTTGTGTTTCTCTGGCTTGAAAACTTCGGGTTCTGGATGTTGTAGGTGAGCAGGGAGCTCCCAAGGGAGAGGGTGTTCATCAGTTTTTCAGTGGTTACCTACTGTGGGCTGGCACAGGCACAGGAGCAGAATTAAAAGATATCAGAGTGGTTTGGGTTGGAAGGGTTCTTAAAGCTCATCTTGTTCCCCCCCCTGCCATGGGCAGGGACACCTTCCACTAGCCCAGGTTGCTCCAAGCTCCATCCAGCCTGGCCTTGGACACTTCCAGGGGCAGCCACAGCTTCTCTGGGCAACCTGTGCCAGGGCCCTCACAGGGAAGAATTTCTTCCTAACATCCAGTCTAACCCTACTCTCTGTCAGTGTGAATCCATTCCCCCTTGTCCTGTCTCTCCAGGCCCTTGGAAATAGTCCCTCTCTATGTTTCTTGCAGGCTCCTTTCAGGTACTGGAAGGCTGTAATTAGGTCACCATGAAGCTCCCCTTTTCCAGCATGAACAATCCCAATTCTCTCAGGAGAAAAGGATAAGAGAATTGGGATTGTTCAGCCAAGTCAAGTCACCTCCTTGCTCCAAAGCCAACATCCAAACCTCCATCTGCAGAGCCCACAGTGCTCAGACAGGGGCTGGGTCCCTCCCCTGGGCCAGCAATGAAACCTCAGCCTCCTTCCATGGGATGGGCTGAGTTTGGTGAGTTCATCCTTACAAAGGGTTGTTCAAGGTGTGAGGGTGGGAAGAGATGAAAAGGGGAAAAGCTTCTCTGCCCCTTCAGGATCCTGCCACCAACATTCCTGGCACAGCAACCTCTGCCTGGCAGTACTAGGTGGTGACCTGCCTTCTGGAGTGGTGTGCAGGAGGAGGAGGAGGAGGGGTGATGAGAACAGGCTTGTGTTTGGCTGTAAGAGGAGGGAGAAAGCAGGGACCTGAGTGTGCCACCATGGGCAGAAACATGGAAAGTTTCCAGTGGGAAAGGGAGTGGCAAGGAAGAAAAAAATAAAAAGTCAGTTGCAACAGAAAGAGCCAGAAATGTTTTGTCTTTTCTAAGAAAAATTATGGTAAATTAGGTGTCTTTTCTGCATCTCTCCTACTGACCTGTTTGCATTCACAGCTTGGTTCTCCAAAGGGATTCAAACTGGGCAGCTTCACCCTGTCAGGTGATGTTTGGTAGTTCCTGAGAGAGAGGATGATGTGAAATATGTGGGTACAGGGGGAAACCTGCTTCCAACAGCAAACACTACACCCAGAGGGGACTCAGAGAGCCTCTGTTAAAGCCCTGCTTTTCCTGCACTGCAGTGTGCATCTTGCATTTCTGCTGCTGAGCATTTGTTACCACTGTAATTTATTCCCCATCAGTGTACCCACTCCACTGAAAACTGCATTTATAAACTTGAAAGTGTCTGATTTGTGTTAACATCACACAAATGGCTGCTCTGCTCCTTTTCTCACACTTTTGATTTTGCTCTATTAGCTGAGATCAAATGTCCTTGGTGTTTTCTATCAGTTTGCACCAGAACCTCAGAATTTGCCTGGAGTCTGTGGCCACAGCATAAGTGACAATATCAGAGTTTATTTTCTCTCCTGGAAAGCAAATAAACTGTGCTAAAAACAGAGAGTTAGATCATTGGCCATTGTGGAAGGAAAACCACAGCAGAAAACAAGCTGAAGTTTCCTGAGGAGCCAGTGCTGGGCCTATTTACATCCAGTGGGAACTTCCAGCCTGATGGCAGTGCAGGAGACCCCTCCCTGAGAGGGGACTGCTGGGTGGGTGGGTGTTTTTTGCTGGATTTTTCAAACCTTGGTGAACAATTGAATTCCTGAGCCAGGTCTGCAGGTGCACCAGGGAGGGTCCTGGAGCTGTTGAAGCTGGTGCTGAAAACTCCCACCTTTTTGGGAGAGCCTTGAGAGCTTTCAGAGCCATCCCAGCATCTCTCCTGCCCTATGCCTTCCCTTCCCTGGTCAGGAAGCCAAGGAGCAAGGACAGCCTGGCCAGGACACAGGGAGCAGGTCTCTGGCAGCACAGCCCTGCTGGGAACTCCTGCGGGGCCGGGAAGGAGGGACACAAATTAAATTAGTTGGCACCTTCCTAAACGTCCCTCCAAACTAAAATTTAGCAGGGGAGTAAAACCAAACAGAGCTCAAAATTGTAGGTTAAACTTCCTGATATTGTTTTTGACTGATTACTTGGACCAGCCCTCCAAGGCCCACCCGCTAAATCACCCCTGTCACTTGAAAAACCCGTCATCAGAGGGGAAATAATCCTCAGCAAGTAAATGCCACAGCTTCCTCTCTTTGGCTGTCACGATCTTGTGCTGCTTATCTGCTTTTCTGATGCCATTTTGTACCTCCAGGCTAAATTCTGCCTTTCATGTACACGCAGGGGAAGGATTCCTCACCCACCCTTGGGCATCCTGCATGGAAATTTGGGCCAAACTGTACGTCCTGTGCTCCGGTACAGCCTCATCCAGATGCCAAAAGGGAAGGGATGGCTCAGAAGGAGGGTCTCCCCTGTTTTGTGCTAGGAAATGTTGCACCTCAGCGTGAGCCACGAGTTTCCCTGTAATCTCCCTAATACTTCAGAAGTTGGCTTTGATCCCCTGATATTATTTGAGCTAATGCCCAAACCCTATTAAGCAACCTTGTGACAGGGCCTGGAGGGGAAAAGATTGTGCTGTTTGCCATCAAGTATTAAATAATCAACGTGGAAAGTCCCTAAATGTCAAAGTTGCTGCTCCCTCGGTGGCTGTGAGACCTGGTGACATCGTGGTGCTGTGGTGGCATCGCTGTAGGAGGATGTCCCTGGGTGTAAGAGGTTGCCCAGGGGTCCCCACATGGGAACAGGGTGCCTGGGTCCCTTCCCTGCCTGCAGACTGGGCTGGCCTGAGGCAGCACATCCAGCAGATGGGCAGGAACACTCTGTGGGTCCCTGGCTCACAAAGAAGACAGGCTGACTCCAAGAAGACCCCACATTCCTCCTCAGAGGCCTCAGAGCAGAAGACCCTCCATTCAGAGCTGCACTTCAATATGTGTTTCCTTTTAATCTGAGCACACTCTTAACCTGGGAGCCAAACACCTCCTGGGGCCGTGGGTGACAGGAGAGGGGACACCCAGCACCCAGGCTGGGACTGTCTTGATTTGACAAAGGGCAGAGATCACATGGAGAGACAATCAGTGGCAAAGGGTAAAGGGGCAGAGAGCCAGCAGGACAGACAAAGGGAGGCAGAGAATGAGCAGGGGCTTGTCGTGTCACTGTGACAGTACTGGAAGGTGCTTGTGCTCTCTGACAGCAAAGGTGGCACAAAAAACCCTCTGCAGAACAGCCCAGAGCAGAGCACAACGGGCTGGCTTTGTTCCTCTTTCCTGATGGGTGGACTCCAGAGCTTGGGATCAAGTGCCAGCAGTGCCAATCAGTTCTGGCTCTTCTGTTAAAAAAAAAACCAAAAAAACAAACAAAAAAAACCCAGCAAAACCCCCACACCATAAATCAACCCTCCAAGTTTACAGAAGTCAGAAATCACCAACCAGCTCAGCTTTCCTTAATCCCCACCTGTGATGCTGGTGCCCAGGACCTCTGGAGAAGGCAGGATGGGTGCACAGTGCAGGAGAGCACACTTGAAAACACAAGTGAACACTGCAGAGAGCTGTTTGCTTTGCATTATTCACACTCTTCAAGCCCTGGCAAATTGCTTTTCCTCTGACCATACTTCACTGTAATTTTTTCAAGCTGAACTGGCTTGGAGAGAATAAGTGTCTGTTCTGAATCTTCATCTGAAATGTCAATTGACTTTGAATCTTTTTGGAAGGCCCAGAAAGAAATAAAAGACTTCCAAGCATCTTTGTGCTTTTGGTGTCTGGAAGTGGCTTCTCTCACAGGAGAGCAAAGAGAAGAAGCAGATCTAGTTGGGTAATTTAATGTGCATAAGGTAATTTACTACGAGGCAACACTTCAGTGCTCAGTGCTTTTAGTTTCCAGCACATGAGTATCCCTGACCTTGCTCTTCCCTACCCTCAGCTGTGTGTCAGATAACTCTGGGAAGAAGAAGCCTCCCTGAGAAGCAAATCTACAAGTCAAAGTCATGACTTTCTTTGCCCAAAAAGGGCCCCAGAAGGCTGAATCAGCTTGTGGATCCTCCCTTTATATGGCGAGGCTGTTCCAGCGCTTTCATCAGCTCAGGTAAAATTAGCACTGTGCTAATTACCCCAGGCCAAATATACAGCTGGGGAAAGTGCACATATTTCAGGGGGATGAAACTCGAGCTGGAATTGGCAGGAACCATCCCCTTTTATTAACATAAGGAGAGGGATGGGAGCTATTTCAGTCCCACATCCACATGTGCAGACGTCGATTCACATGCGACGCTTCCACTCTGCCGTGATTTTCACTGCTGGAGCTTCCCAGCCCAGATCCCCAGGACTGGAGTGTAAGGTTCTCAAATCCATCCTCCCACATCTTTGGTCTGTATCAGAGGAATTCTGTGGTTCTGGGTCTCCTGTGCTCTCAGCCATAGGTTTGCTGGAGGGAGTTGGGAAATGGCTCGTGGCGTGTAAAGGTGTGTGTGACTGTAAAGGACTATATTCAACTGCTTTACTTGGTACTTCTCCAAAAGCAAGGATAAAATGGGAGGGAAGAGAAAAAAGACCCTCTAGGAGAGTGGAAAAAGTGATCACTGAAGAGAGGAGGGTTTAATCAGCATATACAGTGAGTAATTCCAGGAACTGCAATAAACACTTACCAAATTTGGTTTCCCACTTCACATCCTACCACGGGTCACTCTGGACACCACCCCATTGAAATTGGTGGGGTCCCCATGAGTAAGGCCCTTGGCCTGTGTGGGCAAGGAAGGTTTTCCCTTGTGTACACCCACCAGGCTCTTTTTGATTTCCAGTTGGAGATCTGAAAAGAAACTTACCCATTGATGCATAATTCCTGTTTTTCACACCCCACTCGGGGCATGGCTGTTACAGTGAGGTATTATCAGTCAAAATTCCTGCTGGAGACACCCAGTACAGACATTTCAGTGCAGGGCAGTGGCACTGGCGAGGCTTTGGGACAGTCTCCTCCTTACTGTGGGTTTGCACCACGGTCACATGAAGGCCAGCAGCTCGTTTTGGCACCTGGGCCAAGCAGGGATCGAGCTGCATGAACATCAGGCCAAAAATAGCCCCTCCCCTGTCAGGCAAGTCTGAGAGGCTCGTGATCAAAGATGGGGAAACACGAGGAACAAATGCAATGCCCAGTAGTCAGAGCAGAGCAGCTGCCTGACAGTTGTGGAGCTTCCTCCAGCCGCTGCCTGGAGAAGGGCTGTGGAGGAGGAGGATGATATGGATGGTGCAGCAGATGTTTCATTGGAGCTACTCCCGTGCGTGAGAGAACGCAGGAAGCCGCTCGATGGAAAATGTGCATCCAGAAGTGGACATGGCACTGGAGATGAGATAATTATTAAGGCATTTCTATTTTGGAGCCCTTCTGTGTGTGTAGTTTTACATAATAAACGTCAGTATTGCCTTGCTACACTCACACATGTTCCCTGGGCCACACAAACAAGCAGCTCTTTGCCTCTTGTCACTGATACCTCCCCAGGTCAGTCCCTTTGGCCACAAATAGCTCATTGCCCTATTTGAAAGGTTCCTGGTGGAGTGGAGCCAGGTTGGCCTGGCTATATATACCTAAGCTGGCAAATAGAGCCACCTCTCAGCTTTTGCTTCTATATATAAAGAGGAACGGTATAGAATAAATCAGCTGGATGGGGGACACGTCCAATCAATTTTATAACAAAATAATGCCCTTTCTGGGTTGATCTACTGTATTGAACCAGAGAGGGCAGCTGCAGAATCTGAAACCAGAGGGTGCAGGTTTGCGGAGGGTGGTCAAGCAGTGCTGGGAATTCACTGAAAACAGGTTCTCTGGTTATAAAACTGCTTTTTTGGGGGGTGCTTTTCTGAATGGTCGGGGGGGTCCATCGATGGGACAGCACGTTGTGCCACTTCGGGGGTGATGGCTGAGCAGCGTTGCAGAACTGACCCTGAGGGAGTGTTGGAGTGTTGGAGCAGAGGAAGGGCTGCGGGGGCTGAGGGCGGGGGTTCTTTGGGGCCGATGTCGCCGATGTGTCCCCGCGGATGCTCCGGGAGCGCTCCGAGCCCGCCGCAGTTCCCCCCAGCGCCGCAAGGTGGCGGCCGAGGGCCCGTGCGGCGCTGCCGGAGAGGGATCGGGATCGGGATCGGGATCGGGATCGGGATCGGGATCGGGACCGGGACCGGGATCGGGATCGGGATCGGGATCGGGATCGGGACCGTCCTGGATGGAGGACACGGAGATGGACGTCCCGGGCTGGGTCAGTGCTGGGCACAGAGCGCTCCGCCGGGACAGGCTGTGCTGGGGAGCTCCCAGGAGACCTCAGAGCCCCTTCCAGAGCCTAAAGTGGGATGATGAAAAAGAGGGAGAGCGACTTTTTACACAGTGGTAGGAGAAAGAGGAATGGTTTTAAATTAAAACAGGGACTTTTAGATTAGATATTTGGAAGGGATTCTTCCCTGGGAGGGTGGGGAGGCCCTGGCACAGGTTGCCCAGAGAAGCTGTGGCTGCCCCATCCCTGGAAGTGTCCAAGGCCAGGTTGGACGGGGCTTGGAGCAACCTGGGCTAGTGGGGGGTGTCCCTGCCCATGGCAGGGGGTGGAACTGGGTGATCTTTAAGGTCCCTTCCAACCCAAATCATTCCATGATTCTATCCCACATCTGGGTGGGAAATTCTTACGTGTTTGTGACAGTTCAAGGTAACTTTGTCTTGTTTTGGATGAAGAAAATATTGACTAAGTGTGAATATCACAGTGTCAAGACCTCCTGGCTTTCTAGGGAGCAACATGAGTCCAAAACAGAGCTACTCAACTTCATACTTGTTTTGCCTGATGTTCATCCAATTCCCCCCAGCATTTCCTGAGCCACCAGGACTCACCCCATAAAAAGCTTTAAATTTTGGAAGCAGCCCCTGTGTTGTGACTTTAAGCCCCATGGAAACATGGATCCACGTTTTTCAGCCCAGATAAAAACTTCAACTTCTCCTTGTTTCGTTCTGGTTCCATTTCTGTCCCACTTCCTCTTGTCTGCCTGGAAGTGACTCCGTTGTCAGATGCTTCTTCCTTCCCTACTTTGGGCCTCCTCTCCCCACCACAGACACCAACTCTTTTTGTTTGCAGGTTCCCAGCTCAAACCAACAAAGATTTAAGAGCTAAAAAAAAAAAAGCTTACAAGCAATTTTTATTTCCTACACAAACACTTCTCGTGCCCTGAAAAGTACCCCTCATTTCCTGAAGTGAGTTCAGACCTCCTGCACAGTGTGTAAGAAACAAGGCATAAACAAGGGGATAAATATTATGTCCCACATCTGAAAACCAACTTCACAAAAAATATGCACTAAATGATACATGATAATGGGGAAGGAGATGCCAGAGGCCTTAATGAATGGTGGTAAGCAAGGCTGGAAAAATAAATTATATAATAATCTCCTATTATATTCCCTTTGACATAAATTAATCTTGACCCGGAACAATAGTGCTCCTTTCCAAGGGAAAATAACCCAATGCAGTTTATAATCATGAGTCAGGAGTCCAATGCAAAGTGGTTTGTGTTTACTCTTTGTTGTTAAGATTTTGCTTCATCTAGTGAATTTTGTGGAAAAGTCGGGAACAGGGAGAGCAACTTCCAGCCAGAACTGCCAGTTCCTGCCTCTGGGTGGCTGGGAAGAAGCTGCTGAACTTCAACCCAAGGTGTTGGCTTTTGGAAGCTCCGAGGAGCACCCTCTGGAAGAGGGGGAGGATCCTGGGGTTTCACCACAGCTCCCAACTCACTGATCAGCTCTGGATGCACCTGGATGCTTCCTGCCTCAGTCCTGGCAGTGTTTTCTCCATCAGGCTCCCGAGAGCCACCACAGAGGTCACACACCCCGGAGCTCCGTCACTGCTTCACCTCCTCTGTGACACCATTTCCTAATTAACTCCAATCCTTTTGTCTCCAGTTTAATCCCAGGTTTTCCTGCCCTACCCACCACGCACCAGATTGTCCCTCTCTCAAACTCCAATTTTGTGTTTGAGAACTGTGTGCTTCCCGACTCCCTTTAGGACTGAAACACTTTAAGTCATTTCCCTGCTTCCTTAACAACCTGTTTTCTACATCTCCAGATTCTCTTCAAATTGCTCCGTGTCTTTCCCAAAATGTGGTGCCCAACATGGAACAAAGCAACCCAGCCAAGACCAGAGGAGTGTGGAAGGATTATTTCCCATGTCTTGTAGGTTATATTCTATTTTATACAATCCGGATGGGGTTGTTTTTTTTTTCCAACACCACATAAGTACTGAGACCCTCATACATTTTCCTACATTCCTTCCCATTTTTTTTTTAGACTATTTCCCCAATGTCTGCCAGTGCTCAAATCCAGGATTGAAGAAGATGTTTTCTACTGCTGTTGTAGATGGATGCTGCTGGTGAATCAGCACGTGAAATAGGCTAATTAATGATCTCTGGAATAACCAAATCCCTCCAGGTTTCAGTTTTACCTGAAGGGATGATGTGCCAGCAAAAGAGAAATGCAAGATACATTAAAATAATACAGCAGAGTTACTACATGAAGTGAATTTCAGGAAAAAAGACTCAGTATTCTATTTTTTCTTCATTAAATGTGAAGAGCTCATAAAAACCCAATTAATTAGTCAGAATGATGTGAATGACTCATCAGACCTAATTTTAGCAGCCTAAACTTAGCCAGCATTTCCACAACAGTCGTCTCATCTCCTTCAGCAACAAATGGAGAGGGATGAACTTTTCCAGGATAAGTGGGAATGTCTGCAGCTCCCTAAAAATCCAGAGTAAGGTGGGATGAGCTCCCCTGTGAGGACAGAGGAGTTCCAGTAACCACAGGGAGCCTCGACCAGCAGGCAAACACTGGGTTTCTTTGCAGCTGAGGTCAGGTGAGACAAACCCCACCAACTTAGTGGTGGTAAAATAATTATTTTACATTAGTATAAAAATTAAACATAATGCAAATTAACTGTAATCATCAGGTGGAGAAAGCACCATGAGATATTGCTTATTAAACAATTACAGAGCATGGAACTTCCATGTCACAGCCAACTTCAGAGCATCAACTCTCCTTTTTTTCCAAATTGAGCTGACAGATGAGTGTGTTGAATTTCTCTGTGAAGGATCATTTTTACACAGCAATTGGAGATAAACATATCTCATTTTGACAAAATCACCCTGTTTACTCTCCAGATTGATTTTTGCCTTTTCCAAGAAGCACAATATACTAAAAGGAAAAGCGAAATGAAATGAAAGACGCTTTGATATCAAATATTGCACAGCTCACTCTAAACACACGATCCTCTCCTTGAGGCTCAATGTGATTTTACTGGTTTCAGGCTGGAGGTTTTCTTTTGATTTCTGATCAGTGCACATGAGGCAGCTTGGCCAACCCTCTGAGCCACCTCAGCCATGTCCCAGAGCCTCCCCACAGCCCCGAGCCAGCTGATATCCCACGACCCTCAAGATGCTGAGAGATCAGCACTTCTGGGAACGGCTCATGGAAAAGCTCTCCAGGATCCCACTGCGGATCCCACAGGACTAGGCAGGGCACAAGCAGGTTTCCAAAGCCACCCAGTAACACTGGGGTCAGTTATTCTTCCCAGTTCACTCCCTCCTGTGAAGAATAGCCCCATGGATTCCCCAGCAGAACCCTGGGATGTGGGTTTTGTCTGAACTGCTGGAGAGAAATGGTTTGTTGGGATGGTGGAGTTTCAGAGCCTCCTAGAGAGACTGGGAACTGGCTTTCCAAACAAATTAGGCAGCTTTGAAAAATCTGACCTCGAGGGCACAGTGCATTGTTTTTGCTCCCTGCCAAGATCATTATCTGTCTCTGGGTAAGTCCAACCCCGCAGGGTAGTGAAGTTTACAGTGAGTTTGCTCAAGTGCAGCAGCTCCCTAAAAACCCAACTGGGAGCTGTTCTGTCACTGATACCCCCCCAGACCAGTGAGAAGCTCCTCCTTGCAGCTCAGCACTGTGGGCACGCTGTCAGCGAGGTTTGTGACGTTAATATTTGTGCACATGAGTTCATTGTTTGCATTCTGAGAGCTACTGTGGGAGGATCTGTTGGGAGTGACTTTAACTGCAGTCAGAGCTAGATTTGGGACTCTATGGAGAGCCTGCTCAAGGTCACGGCTGCTTTTCGGTAAGAAACCTCTGCAGAAGGTGTGACAGTTGTCACTGGGTCTTCTGGCTCTTCACAGCTGGTGACCAGGGCAACAGCACTGAATGACTTTTGGGTGGTGCTAAATGTCTTGATCTCCAGTGCTGATGACTCTGCTTCTTTCTCCCGTGTCTTCTCGGCTCGGTTCCACTCCTGCTCCTTCCGATCCAGCTGCATGGCACTGCAGTGAGGGGCATAGACCTCGGTGGTCTCCTCAAACTGCAAGCAATCCACCTTGTAGTATTTCTTCTTCACGTGCAGGACATCGTTAAACCTGTGGCCCCAGAGGATCTCTCCGGGCATGTACGAGCTCCGGGACTGGTGCGAGGTTCCCGTGGAGTCGCCCGTGTAGACGAACGTGACCAAGATCTCAAAGTTGTCCTTGGCCAGGGCCTTCCTGTCCAGGCCGTACAAGGGGCTCTCACTGTTGATTTCGTGGACAACCGTCACCGGGGTGACAAGGATGATCTGGTCATTCAGCAGCTTCAAGTCCCTGTACTCCATGGTCATCCTGCCCTCCTTGTCCTCCTTGTAGCGCAGCAGCTGAGCCCTCACGGACCCCTCCACCATGTGGTTGGGCCGGAAGTCGCCGATGCGCCACATGAGGCAAAACTTGTCGTCCCTCAGGCCGACCACGGCGTAGTAGCTGAAACGGATGGTCTGAGCCCTCTTCCGAGCCGTGGCCATCTTGGCCAGGGCCGCCCCGATGATGAAGGTGTTGATGACGCAGCTCAGCACCGACTGCAGGATCACCACGAGGATGGCGGCCGAGCACTCCTCGGTGACGCAGCGGGACCCGTACCCGATGGTGGTCTGCGTCTCCAGGGAGAACAGGAACGCCCCCGTGAAGCTGTGGACGCTCGCCACACAGGGGGTCGTCCCCTCGTCGCTGAACAAGTCCCCGTGCTGGATGGCTATGAGCCAGAACACCAGCCCAAAGAACAGCCACGAGAGCACGTAGGACAGGGAGAATATCACGAACATGTGGCGCCACTTGATGTCCACCAGCGTGGTGAAGATGTCCGCCACGTAGCTCTCCCACTCCCCGAAGATGTGCTTGAAGTAGACATTGCAGCTGCCATCCTTGTGGAGGAACCGCTTCTGCAGACTCTTCACCCCCTTTTCAGGCCTTTCTTGACAAGTGCCTCGATAACTGACCTTATTTCCCTGGATGCTCACGGGCCTGTAGGAACCACTCTGGTCTGTCATCTTCCTCATTTCTGCCTCGTGGCATCAGTTGACAGGACACACTTGGGGTTATTTGTTTTCTTTGTTCATTGGAAACCTATGAAACAAACGAGAAAGTTCATTTTTGCCTCAATTTCCTGGGGCAGAACTGCATAACACCAAATCCAAGCACATTCACTCCACAGCCATCACGAGCAATTCTTTTAAGAGCACAGACTCTGACATTCATTACACAACAGCTCTCAAAAACAGGCCTGGAAATATGAGGCAGCAAGAAACTCAAGTAGTTAGAAATGTCCTTATCAATCCTAATTGATTTTGAAATCAAAAACCTTTCTAGTGACCCCACTATGAGCATTTCTTCTAATAATCCCATGAAGTAACCTTCAAACCAGGATGGGCTCTCCTGAAAAATCACAGGAACCACAAACCCTCTTAAAGTTGGCCAAATATTTGAGGTACTTAATTGCCTGTTGTAATTTTGCTTGTTTTCCTCCACTGGCAGAAATGCCTGGGAGAAACCTCTCATTTAGATGTAAGACTTCAGTAACATGGGCAGGCGAGTTCAGTGCTAATGGTTTTCAACCAGAAAATGAATCAAACACACAATCACTCGTCATTATTTTTATTTCAGTATTGCCCAGAAAAACCTGGTCATGAATGTGAACTTTATTGGGCTGGTGCTACAGAGACATATTTGTTCAATTTGTAAAAAATCATTTACATTTCAAATGAAAAAAGAAACCTCTCTGGGGTCCTGGAAACCCTCTCCAATCGTTCCCTAAGGCAAACAAAAAAACATCCAGCTGCCAAAAATATTTAAATTTTGATTAATGTGTTCTAAGCAAACATGCAGTGTGTTAATAAAAGTTGGGGGTGACATAAATTTCGGAAGTGATGGGAATTAGGAGATTCCTCTGTCAGAGCAGAGAAGAAATGGATGTTGTTGCAGATTGCAACCACATGAACTCGAGCAGTTCTGGGCCATGTGTTTAGTGGCTAATAACAAAAAGTTATGTTAGAAATTGAGACCTCATCACCTGGAATCCAGTTTAAAAAAAGGAAAGATTTAGCTGAAAAAAATCATTTACAGGACGCTTGTGAATTATTCATAGGATACAGCACTGAGAAAGGCAAACCCTTTTCCTGCAGATCTCCAGCTCATTCCACCACATCCCAACCTAAACACCGACCAGTCAGAAGTGATGGGGACACAGCAGAACAATTCAGATTTTTTTTTACAAGTTTCATGCTTCTCACTGATATTTCTGAAGAAAAAAAAATAATATTTTTGTGGAAACTCTGTCATTATTCTTCCAGAAGTTGCAAGTTTTCAATGGAAAAACGACAAGTACCTTTCCCATTTTCAAGCTGGTTTCGAAGCCTGAAAAGTCAAGCTTCAGACACAGGTTTCCAATGAAGCCAAAACGTTCATGGAAAATGAATTTAAGGAAAACCAACTTTCCTAGTGGTAGTTTTTTTCCCCTCAGGTCTTCGTTCACTTTGCTGAGTATAAATGACTGCACACACTTCTAGGCAGAGGAGAGTCAGGCCCATGGAGTGTAATATATATTGGATGGACTAGATTAACAGACCAAGAACTCTCCTCTCATCCAAGGAACAATGACAAGCATGCAGAGACACCAGTCCAAAAACACTTAAAAGCCAAACATAGTTTCCATTTCTTTTTTCTTTTCTTTTTCTCTCTCTCTTTTTTTTTCTTTTTTTTTTCCAGCCCAGAAATGAATGTGACATATGGTGTCGTAGCCTCAGAATGTGGCCTTCATTAAAAAACACAACATTAATGTTTCCAAAAATACTTCTTGGAATACAGTCTTTGGAAACATTCATATGACTTGCTTTACTCATAGCTTTAAACAAACACTGTAGCCTGGTGTGTTGAAGACGCTTGACCTAACATTTTATATGTCATATTTAACAACAAACAACAACTGGAAATTGCTGAGTTGTTTGGGTTGGTGCTTTTTGGGTTGGGTTTTTTTTTGTTTGTTTTTTTTTTGTTTTAAGGGCCTCATAATGTGAGGTGTGAAAATGAAGCAAATTGTAATCAAGAGCCAATGTAATCTTAAATAAAAAACATCCTCGTGAGGAGCAGTGGAGGAGCAGCACCGACCTCTTCTCTCTGGTGACCAGGGGCAGGACCTGAGGGAAGGTTTAGGTTGGATCTCAGGACAAGGTTCTTCCCCCAGAGGGTGGTTGGGCACTGACCAGGCTCCCCAGGGAATGGTCACAGCCTCGAGGCTGCCAGAGCTCCAGGAGCATTTGGACAATCCCATTCTGGTGGGCCAGGATTGGGACTGGATGATCCTTGTGGGTCCCTCCCAGCTCGGGATATTCTCTGATTGCACTGGTTTTCTTATTGACTGATTCAAACTAAAGTTCTTTGAAAACACTCCCAAACATCCTGGGACTCTAAAAGGGACTAAACTTCACGAACCAGAGACTCCTGAGTGGATTCCCCTCTCCCTGGGGTTGCCATCAGAAAATCATCCTGTTTCAAAAATGCTGTTTAGATTTTGGTGGTGCTGGCAAAAATCATGATTGTGACATATTTGACTGTGTGGCAAAGGCCACTCTGAATTTATGCTCCTCTGTCACACACAGGAGACAACTTTGTGGGGCACCTTGCTTTAGGAACTCTATTTAGGGTCTCTCCCAGGAACAGGTTGCAGTGACATGTATATGCTCATGGATGTCTGTGGTGAGTTTTTGGCTGGTATAAAAAGCCATGTAGGAGGTTGGATTTTGCAGAACAATCAAAACTATGTCTGCAAAAAGAAAGAGAACACGATGCAGAGCTGCCTAAACCAAACCCACATAATCCAGCCCTGAGGTTGGATGGAGTCAAAAGGAACCAGTGCAGAACAGTGCTGACAGACATACATTGCTCCCAGGATCCGAGTTAGTCTTTCACTGTCATGTTGAAAACTGGATTGCTCAGAGCCATTTGACATTGCACAGTGCCCCAGACAACCTGAAATCCCAAATGTGCTCCAAAGGTTTAAGGAAAAAACCTCCACAGCCTCTCAAAAACATCGAAAAAATAATGCCCAGGATTTTGGGTAAAGGTAACACTGAAAGGTGAACCAAGTCAGAACCTTTCCAGGCTACCTCCTAAAAGCTCCCAAGTGCAATAATAATCATGCATCATAATTAATGAGTCTTTTGCATTGCCTGGTGTTGCTCAGGACACTGAAGCCCAAACACCCACCCTTCAATGTTTGTAATTATGTAAGTCACTGTTATGGTTTGTCCTTCACACCATTAAACAGGCACGTGATTTCCCTGTTCCAGAGGAGAGGGGGATGTTCTTCTCTCACTCTGCTGACACACACTGACCTCTGCAGAACAGTCTGAAGACCATTATCATCACCAAATTATTCCCAAGGACCACAGACTTACAACCAGACTTAGGAACCTTCAACCTTCAACCTTTCCAACACCTTATTTTTCAAAAGGGAAATATTTCCCTCATCCCTAAGAAAGCCACACAATTACATTAAAGGTCTGACTACCTGGTAAAGATTAACAAAGGGGGTGGGGGAGGATTTAAAAGCATTCTCTACTCACTGGAGCTCCTGAATCAGTCTGCAAATGGTTCTCAGATGGTGCCAAGAAGCATTTTCACCTTCCTGTAATGCTGACACATAAACCCTCCCCTTGGTTTGTCTTGCTTTTACTTTCTGTGAGTTTTTTCTTGTATTTCTGGGCGTGTTTGTACACATCATGAGCCTCCCCTTGCATTTCAGCACCGCTGAAATTTGCAGTACATTTCCTAACCATCCTTATAAATGTATCCCCCCCTCCAAATAGAAGCTTATCAGAGATAAAAATGGAGCAGGGAAGCCAGGCTGGGCAGCAGGGAGACAGAAACAGAGAAATCTCAAAGATTTCTTCAGGGTAAGTGGCAGAGAGGGTTCAGAAGTTCTTTTAAAATATATATGTATCAGACTCAGAGTTCAGAAAGTCACTTATTCTTAATTATCTAAGCCAAAGCCATGATCTTAATGTGTTGGATTCTGAAATGTGCTCAGGGAGACACAGAACTGCTCTGGAGACCTGTGTTCATGGGGTCTGCACATTGACCCTCCCCAAACTTGTGTTCTTTAAAAATTACACCCCAGTTCCAACTGGGAGGAGGAGGGGAAGGAAATCCCTGTATTTCAAAGCTCATAAAGCATCACAGTGGCAGAAGCAGGAGCCAACCCAACACCTGCTTACACCCAGTGAGGAGCTGCACGAAGCAAACAGCAGCAGGAGCAGCCCCTTTTTATCATATTCATGTTTTCCTCTAGTTCCTCTTGAACAGAACAGCTGTACCAGAACAACCTGAACTCCTGGTTGTCAGCTCAGAACGAGTCACTTAAAAGCCTGAAACATCAAGTTTAGCCTTTCAAAGACTTTCACTAAATGTAACATGTCAGTTTAATCCTGACATTTTGAGTTTAGGGCTCAGAGTTTTGTGAGGATAATCCCTGTTGCACCTTAGCCTAATACCTAACAAGCTGCTGCTACACCCCTTTTATGACTCTGTTTTCCCATTATGTAAACAATAGGAGTGAATTCTTGTTCGGTGACAACTTCAGTCAACAGCCTGTTTGTAAAACATTAAGCAAAACAATGTGAAGATCTCGGTTCCAGAATAATTCTGTTCTGAGATTAAATCAAAAAGAAAACAACTGGAAACCTCCACGTGAAATTGGGTGCTCCCTCTAACCCCACACACATGGAAGTGGATGTCTCTCTCTCTCTCTCTCTCTCTCTCTCTAGGGTTGGTTTAGCAATCACCTCAGTTTCCTCCTTCTTTTTGGAAATGGTCTGAAAGGTTTCCAGCTTTAGTCATTGTTGTGTAACCCTGGAAGACTTTCAGCTCAGAGACCAGAAATGTGACAATTCTGAGCTGCTTTGGAATTGACCCAAATACTTGTCCCTTAAAAAAAAAAACAACAACAACCCACCACCCACAAAATCTAAATAAATCTACTGTAGGACAACATTGAAACTCTTCCTTCTTTCTTTCTTTCCTTCCTTCCTTCCTTTCACTTGCAAAGGGACATTTCTTCTAATACTTACAGCCAGTCTTTCTGCTTCTGATCTGCACCACCCAGAGCAGAGCTGGCACATATCAGGATTCCCCCTTTGGTCTCTCCTGTATAATCACCCCAGGGAGGTGTTTGCTCACAGGGTTGCTCCAGGACATATAAAACCTGCTTGTAAATCTCCTGCCTTCTTGGCTGGTGAGTCTGATCACCCTTGGCCCACAAGATCTTGTCTTTATGATGTCCAGGCTTTCACTTGCCTCCTCTGGCAATAGAAAAAAGAGCAGCGATGTTCACAGTGTCAGGAAGTGTCTGATATTATTTGTCTCCAACAGGTCAGGCCTGAGAGCCTGATAAGCAATTTATGTTACAAGTGAGGTTTTTTATAGAATCCCAGAATGGTTTGGATTGGAAGGACCTTAAAGCTCATCTCCTTCCACCCCTGCCCTGGGCAGGGACACTTTCCACTGCTCCAAGCCCCATCCAACCTGGCCTTGGACACTTCCAGGGATGGGGCAGCCACAGCTTCTCTGGGTAACCTGTGCCAGGGCCTCCCCACCCTCCCAGAGAAGGATTTCTTCCCCGTGTCTGACCTAACCCTACTCTTCAATGTTTGCCATGTCGGCTCAAACCCTCCCAGGTCACCAAAGGGCATCTCTGCAAGGGAAGGGGGGAATCCAAAATCCCCCAAACTGAACCCAGAGCCAGACCCCCGGGGAGCAGGGATGTAGGAGAGGGGTTCCCACAACAGAGCACAACCCAGAGCACTCTCAGCTGTGCTGGCTGTACAGACTGGAGCACATCCCAGGGGGAGCTTCAGGCACAGACCTTTCCTACAGCACAGGGATGTCTTTGAAGCCACTGGAGTGAAACTTTCAAACAGCTCAACTTTCCCCTCCAAGTAAAAGTGTTGTTGTCCCCATCACTTCACCCTGGATGGCTGAGGGCAGGTTGCAGGGGCTGCACTTCACCCTGAGAAGCTGTAACACACAGCTCTGCAGACATCACCTCACAGGGAACACCTGCCCTCTCCAGCATTTTGTCTATAAAGTCCTTTCAACAGCAGAAGAAAAGGTTGGAAATACAGAAATAAAAGAAAACCTTGGGGTTGGAACCAGGTGGTCTTTAAGGTCCTTTCCAACCCAAAGCATTCTATGAGTATAACAGGCTGATCTCAGAGCTGGAAAAAAAGGAGTGTTTATTTCTTAGACTTCTTCCTCAACACCTCCATAAAGAGATAAGACCTAAAGTATCAATATCAAAGGGTTTATTGAACATTTTAAAAGGCAGACACAGACAGCACAGAGCAGCAGAGCTTTGCACAGACTTTAAAGTCATGCAATAGTGCTGTGATCTACACTGGAACAACTCACAGCAACAGATATAACGACATTTAATTCATCTAAGTGAAACCAGATCTCCTTAAAACAAAACCAATAAAAAAGAAATGAAAGAACTTTCTCCCCTTAAAGTTAGAGAAGTTGCTCCTTGATGAAGGCTGGTGGCCTGTTTTGGAGACACAGGACAGGTTCAAAGGGAACCAGACCCCTGCATACCAATCAGAGCACTTTCCAAAACCTATAGAAAGCTGCAAATGTCTATTTTAATTTATTTGCACTGCAAGCACTGCATGGTTTCAGCAGGAACAAGCCATGGAAACACTGAAATACCATAAGAAATGGAAAGTGCTGGCAACTTGAGGCTCCTGATTTCGGGCCTCGATGCCATTCTTTGTCCCAGACAATTTGGCAGGAGGGAAACCTGAAACTGTTCACTCTCAGAAGTCTTTTCCTCTTTTTAACCCTCAGCTCTCAGTAGCTCCTGCACCAGGGTGACCACACAGAGCATGGACTGGGCAGCACAGTGCCCAGCTCAGCCCCTCCTGGGGGGGTGGTGGGTGGGTGCAGGAGCACCTGAGCCACCCCCAGAGGTGACCCTGCCCTGCATCCAGCACAGCCCACACCTGAGCAGGGCAGCTGGATCCACACAGGGCCACTGGCATCTCCTCCTGCCTGAAATTCCTCCTCCTGCTTCTCTTCCCATCAACCCAGAGCCATTTGCATGTTCGTGTTGAGCTGATAGGACCAAAAAAATCTCTATTTCTAGTCAAGCTCCTGTGGAATCAGTCCTTAAAAACTGTACAGCTGATACACATCCCAGAACTGAAAATCAGAGAATCATGGAGTGGTTTGGGTTGGAAGGGACCTTAAAACCCATCCAGTCCCACCCCCTGCCATGGGCAGGGACACCTTCCACTAGCCCAGGTTGCTCCAAGTTCAGTCCAACCTGGCCTTGGACACTCACAGGGATGGGGCAGCCACAGCTTCTCTGGGCAACCTGTGCCAGGTATGCAGAGATGGAAAAGCTGAAAAGATATACTTTATATCCAGGTTTCTCCCTTTGGAAATAGTAACCAACCTATTCCTGAATGCAGCAGGCAGAATCCCTGATCCAAATTAGCTGTGAGGGAATCAGCACTAATTAGCATTTCCTCCCCTCTCCTCCCCTGGCACTCTGATGTCTTCACTGACATCACTGGCACAGAGCAAAGGTCCATTCCCAGAACTCTGCAGATGTGTGCAGTGGGATTTCATCCCACCTTGCCCCTCAGGGATTACATGCAGCCCACAGAGCCACAGCAACGTTCCTCGAGGAACTTTTCCAACAGACCTCGTTGGCAAAGAACAGGAGAACAGTTTGTTGCAGCTCTTAATAGACATGATGTAATATAACAATGAATTCAGCAGCGGGTAAGTGGCAGGTCATGAACAATGACAGAATCAGATTAGATAATGCTGAGCACTTTGATCTATCAGGGCCAACACCCTCAGCCCTGTTATTTGCTGTTATATCTCTTCCCCAAACACAGCAGGTTATTGATAATGTAGGAATTCAGGGGCAGGCAGGAGCTGAGATTCTAAAAGGGTTCTTCCAGTCTCGGGGACAGTTTCCTTTACGTCACTTTGTGCAACTCTGCTTCCTGAGGCAGGGACTGTACTCCTCTTTTTCCTGTTTTCTGGAGCGCCCTGTAAACCAAACACCCGGGGAAGGGCAGTGTGACACAGGAACGTGGAGTCACTGCCTGTGCAGGTGTGTTCTGTGCTCAGGTGTGTTCTGTGCTCAGGTATGTTCTGTGCTCAGATATGTTCTGTGTTTAAGCATGTTCTGTGCCCAGGTGTGCCTGTGGAATGAGGTGCAGACACAGGGCAGTACCTGTGGGGTCAGATTTAGCCCTGCAGAGCTCCCTGGTCCTGCACACCCAGCACAGACCCCTGAGAGGGGGACAGGTCGTGTACCTGTAACCAAAGGGGCTGCAGAGACCAGAGAAGCTCTAAAATTACCTGTGCAGGGTTTAATCCTGCCCATTCCACAGGCTGCAGCTCCCACAATGGGCAGCCTTGTGCTGGATCAGGTGCCTTGACTCCTGTATTTCATGGAAGGAATGGGATAAAACTGAATCCCAAGTGAATGTGTGAGCTCTGTTTGACAGATGACAGAAGGAAGCTGTGAGGAGGAAGCCTGAGGATTCTGATTTATTTTTTTCCTTCCCCAACCCTTGTAGAAACGTCCCTAAGATGCAGCCTGACTCCAGTTATTGACTTCTGCCACCCAGGGCAGACAGGAACACCTCCAAGTTGCTACTGATCTCAACTTTACCTCCTGGCCCCAGCAGGAATTCCACTATAAAACTCAGAAACTGTCTCATCCCACATAATGAAATATCCCAAATGACAATTAAATCACCAAAGGCTTCACATTTTCAAAACTAACATAAGGTCTAATAGAGAAAACATCATTTTGCATTACTTCTTTGAGGAAATGGAATGGAGCAGTAAAAATAAAAATTTAAAAAATCATGTAAATAAAATTAATCACATCCACTACGATCTAATTTTTAGGAAATCCTCAAAAAAGCTGCTGACTCAGATTTCTAAACTGATATTAAAAAGACTTTGAGATAAGTATTAGCTACATGTCAAATCAAACAGTGTATCAGTGCTTTTTTTTCCTTAGGAAAGGCAGCAGAAAATGCTGTGACTGACACTCAGATAAATCAGGCAATCAAACCCTGCACTTCAAGAAGTTAATTTATCCATCAGTCCCGGGGTCAAGAATCACAATTTGCTTTTCTGAGCAGCTTTGTGTGACTTTCCTTTCATTTGTGAATATAGACGCAGCAGAAATCCACCTCTGATGCACCAAAATCTGATTTTCTCTCCCTCCTGCTCAAGCACATCCTGCAGCTGGAGCTGCTCTGCCAAGGCCCCGAGTCCTGCCCCGCATCCCGAGTTTCCATCCAAACCCCAACACGCTCCCACATTTGCTGGGCTCTGCATGTCACCACTCCTTAAAAAAGCCTGTGAAACGTATTAAAGGGTTTCAGAGACCCGAGGGCTGATCCAAACCCCCCTGAACCGAGCACAGGGGCTGTCTCTGGTTCCCTGCCTTGGATCAGAGGCGGCCGTCGGGTTTCTCGGTATCACCGCGGGCGGAATCCATCGCTGCCCTCTGGAATTGGCCTGGCCTGCTGGAACTGCAGCAACACTTTCTAAGAAACAAGGGCTTTGTGAAACCTCCTTTTCTTTCTCTTTTTTTTTTTTTTAATTTTTTTTTCTGGTCAGAATTCTTTGCTTCCATGTGGCTCCTCGACTCCGCCGGGTTCTGTAGGAAACTCGGGAGTGGGGTCACTCTGTCACAGGTGACTTTCAACTCCTTGAGGAGCAGATGGTTGAACCTCTGTGCATCCACCCTCCTCAGCTGTCCCAGCACAGCTCCACGTGGCTCCTCTGGAACCCAGGAGTTGTTTCCTCAGCCCTCACACTCAGCATGGTGCCGGACCACTCCTGCTTCCAGCTGTCACTCCCCTTCCAAGTCCAGAGCTCTAATTTACAGGATCTTGGTGTTTTGCAAGTCAGATGATTGAAATGATGTGGAAGTGGAAAATCACGTGTATCTGGGAGTTTGGGATGTATATTTAGGTGTATTATTTTTTACCTCAGTGTGTGGGTTGCATAACTTCATGTCTGGGCTCCTGGAGCTGTTCCACAGCTTATTCCTGATCACCTGAGGGAGTATCTGGGCACAGCAATTCGATTTTAAGATATATGATGACAGGAAGAATCTCCTTTAAAACCTTGTCTCTTCTCCCCCACCTTTAAAACATCACTAGACAAGTTAATCTTTCCTCTAAAAATGGGAACATTCATCCTAAATCAAAGTTGAGTTTAATTAATGCCAGTGCCTGCTCTTCAGTGGTGGCCCAGATCAAATATTTAATGGGGGGAGCTTTATTCATCATCTATGACTCCATTTACAAACTTCTCCTCTCCACTCCATCCAAAATCAGACAGGTTTAGTGCTTCATTCTTAAGATCCTTCTCAGTATTTTCACCAATATTTGACACCCTGGTGAGTCATTACCAAGAGCCCATTCTTTTGGAGCAATCTATCACCTCTCTATCAGCATTTCTCACATCTAATCCTACTATTTTTCCATGTCTTCTCACTCAGAGTTGTCTTTTGGGCATATTCTGAGTTCTCAGAGGTAACTGAAGGTAGTTTTTTTCCTTGCTGTGTTCTTGCTTTCCTGTGCATGTGCCATTAATTGCAGAGACACTGGAAATGGCTTTCACAATCTGCCTCACACAGTTTAAAAAGAGACTTTTCATGATGCTGAAAACCCTTAAACCTTGCCCTTTATTTCATTTGTCTTGACGACTACTACTGTTTTTAATGCAATTTCCTATTTTCTTTATTTTTGTACCCGAGTTTCAATCTCTGTATGTCAAACCTGGTTTGTCAGTAAATCCCAAACTTCTCCCCCGGGGTCCCCATGGAATGGACCCTTCAATCCCAGACAGTTCCTTCAGCTTCTGAAGGGCTTGAGAGGAATCCCAGCTCAGGCACGTGGGATAAGGACATCCTGAGGGCTGAGATACTGGGGTTAAATCTAAGAAAAACAGTCATGCACATATTTTGTTTAACTGGAAGCACTAATAAGAATTAATATAAGCCTGTTGCAAATCTTCCTGAGGCAGGAGCCAGAGAGGAAAAATACTTGTTGAAGGCTTTGCCATGAAACACTGGAGGAATGCAGCAGGCTGGTGTCTCAGTCCTACCATAATGAATTTATCAGCAAATCCCTCAGCTGCCTCAGGGGTAATTAGTACATTATTTTTTTCGATCAAAACATCAATCTGTTTCCAAAAATGGCAGCACTTATTTAAAAAAAAAAAGACTCACACACATATATAAAGATATATAAGTATTAAAAAAAACCCCACAAATACACACATATAATATATATAGATATAAATATTATATATATATATATAAATAAATGTAAATGTTGTCTTTAATTAAAAAATTGAATTTAAGGAATTTTTTCAAACAGGGTTTTTGTCTTGCAGTGACCTGCAGAGAGGGTGTCTGTGTTTCCCTCATGGTCTGTGACCTGGGCCTCTGTGGTTGCCCTTTGTGTGGAATATTTTCACTCAGCACTACTGAGTGAAGGAGCTACTTAGGGAGGTTCAGCTCGTTCCAAGATGTTTGTCAAGAACCTGCTCAGTCAGCCGTGTTTTTCCTGTTTCACTTCTCGAAGGCAAACACTGCGAACAAGCAGCAGATCTTATCGAGGCCGTGTTAACAAAAATACATCAAATAAAAATCTGCTACATTACAAATGTCAACACTCCAGAAACGAAGATATCTAGGCTGCAGTAGGGTTGATTTTATTGCCAAAGCAATTGCCATGTTTTGAGAAACAGCTTTGCTCTTTTGCCTCGTAGGTGCTACAGACCCGTGAAATAAAAGTCTCATTTATTACACATTAACTTTACAGGGGTGCTGTCGTCAGAGACAAGAGCATGACTAAAGAGAGTGTCACTCTGCTTTGAAATTTACCTCCACTGTCCCCTGATCCACTCCAAATTAGCCGGGAGTTGTGTAAATGATTGGTCAACAATATTAAAATTAAGCTCAAAAGCAATATACACAGCCTGAGTGGGAGATGTTTTATCCTGTATTTTCCCTGGGTCATTTTCAGTTCTGTTTTTACTGATCAAAACAGAGTTAAAGCGTGGCTTTTAAAGCCACCGAGCCAGAGTTGTCCAAAAAGTCAGAGGTGATTAACTAAAGCTCAAATCACCACCAAAGGCCCGAGGAGCCCCGGATCACGAGCTCGGCCCGGTGGCATTCCTCCCTCCTCGGGAACATTCCGTATGGTGCTAAGCCATGGGCACCCCCTAAGGAACAGATCCGGGGGGGATGAAGCCTGTGAAAAGCACGGAGCGGTGTTTCCCACAGAAAAAAAAACAAACATGGAAAACAAGCCCCACCACTCGGGGGTCTTTAGTTTGGGGGCAACCGCGACGCTGCTGAGGCTCGGGGGAGAAAGTGCAGGTAGAGGAGAGTAAAAAGGAGACCTCAAAAGTCCTGGCAGGGAGCCAGGAGTGCTGTAACAATGGGAAAGAGCTCAGAGAGTGGGAATGTCCATGGGAAGGAGCGGGGATGGATGTCCAGCCCTCGTGGATGCTGCAGAGGTGAAGTTTGTGCCACCAGCACAAACACAGTGTGCGAGGTCTGACAGCCAGAGAGGGGCCGTGTTTGTGTTCAGGGGCTGTGAGTGGCTTCCAGCAACGCCCTGACGTGGGTTGGGAATTATGACATTACACCACTGGTTTGGTTCTCGGGGTGTTTTTCAAATCAGGGCCCGGGATCTCTTTGTTCTCCCGTGTAAAACTCAGCTCTGAGGTCACTCCCTGCCTTGGCTGTTTATGAACGTCCTCACAAAACTCAGAGCCCATTTCCCATTGAGGAAGACAAGAAGCAGGTCGTGTCATTGTCTGGCTCGATTGTTCTCCACAACTAATTGCCAGGAGAGGAACAGTTATGGGCTTGGAGCTTTATTGTTGTAAAAGCAACAATGAAAGGATGTGCATGGCACCAGCCACACCATTGAGAAAAATCTGCTTTTCGTATTAAAACCAAATGAATGAGAGTGACCTGCGTCTGTTTGACAGGAAAATTGGTGAAAGGTTCACAGGGCACCCACCTCTAATGAGTGTTAAGGGCCATTTCTGCTGTTGTGTTACCAGAATAGGTGACTCTGGGTTTCTATGTGTGACAGAGGTCCCTGGTGACACCCCAAGCCTTCTGTGCTTTTGGCTTCAGGGTGGAGGAGCAGATTTTGGTGCCCTAAACTGCCATTTCCTCAAAGCTTCAGGCAACATACCCTCCTGTCCTGCTCCTATGCATTGTTGCCCCGAGCTGTGGCTGCATTTTCTTAGCCCAGACAGAACTCTGGGATCCTTTGGAATAAAGGGATCATTATCGCAGCAGTTGGAAAAGTGTCAGCAGAAGGGATGAAATATTGTCCCGTGCCCTTGCCACACTGAACAGGGAATCTTTTCTTCCAGTGTTAGTTTAGGACTTAATCCTGCAAGGTCTTGTCTGTCAGCAAATACAATCAGGTTTAAGAGCATGAATAACCATCCTGGAAATCACTGGAAACTATTTTGTTAGTATAAAATTAAGCAAGTGAGGAAGTTCTCCAATGGACTTGGACCAGTGCACTCAGCACCCTGCAGAAACAAGCCTTTAGTTCTTAGAACCATTTATTGTGTCCAGAACAGCCACTCATTAGGGCTTTGTGCAGAGAGGTTGAATTTCACTCACTTGGAAGATATTCCCTCTAACCCCCCCTGAGACACACAGGCTCTGGTTGATTTGGAAAACAAAATGATTAATGGCATTTTACAAGTTTTTCCACTAAACAGATTTCAGTTGAAAGTCTGTCACAAGCTAAAGAACTTGCAGGAATAGTGTCAATCTGATGTCACAGTGGCAATAAATCCTATTGTACTGGATTACATTTTTACCCATTAAAATGCTGTGACCTATTGTCATCCAAGTGGAACCACATTCCACTGGCTGCTCAAAAGGTTCTGATTTCAATCCTGATTGTTGCCAGGGCAACTGCACCTCCATCCAAAACTCTGCTGCACCAATCACTTAACTCCGTTTGAACAGACTCCTGGAGATAAAGCAAAGCACTAATTACTTACTCCCATTGAAAAAGTCTAAATCAAATCTTTCTGAGACCTGAATAACAGAAGCTGTTTGAGGGTTACTCGGGTTTTTTTGCATAAGGCACCAATTGCCTCATTTCTTCGCAGAATAAGTAGCTGTGGCAACAAAATACCATGAAAAGATTCATATTCTTAGTCTATCCAAAGCAGGAGTGCACTAGAAATCTCACCACAGGCCACTCCTGGAAAGAGTTCTCTCTCAGTTGTGGAAAACTAAAAGGATTTTCATTAATAGTCAAACAGCTGCTTAAGGCTTGCAAGTGGAAATAGAAATACTTGAATTTTTCCACTGAGATTTCTGGTGGAAAGTAGCCTGTGTTTTATGGCACCTCCTTTTATGAAGTGAACATCACCTCCATTGTTGGGATTTGTCTCGCTCTGAGCTGTCTCTGAGTGGGACACAGCCAGTCAGAAAATGTGCATTATCTTCATTTCACACTGCTCAGTGAATCCCTGTCTTGGTTTTCCCTTGAGGTGCAGGAAAACTTGTCTGAAAAATGGCTGTTCACTGAAATTGCCCCTTTTCACTTTGTTTCCCAGACTTGATTTTTATCAAATGTCAATTCTTAGATCTTCTCAGGGAAGTATAGACCTACTCTCCCCTACCACGACTGCACAGAGAAACCCAAAATTCAATGGCTCCTTAGCTGAATCTTTCCACAGGAAATTAAGGGCTGAAACACTCTCCACTCCTCCAATTCTCCAACCCAATGTGTCACCACAAATAACATTTGAGTAGTTGAGGATTATTCTACCCTGTCTGCACTCTCAAAACAGGAATTTAACTGCTTTAGAAAGAGGAACCAGACAACAAAAATGAACAGTTCCCCGTGAAACGCAGCACAGTGACTTCTTAAGTTACAGCATGTGCAGACAGGATGGACAACTAGTCTGCTTTTACACTGGATGAAAAGATGAAGAATCAGATCACACCCTTAACCCAATTTAAATAGCAAACAGAAGTCTGAGGTTGTATTTGTTTGTTTTCCTCCTTTGTATTTATCATACGGCTGTTAAATTGCACAACAAGTTCCTGGAAAGGGGTGTTCTGTTACCAAGCTTTTCACCAAAAGCTTGTGGTGAGAATACTGGTGACTAGTAAAACAAAGAGGGCAAATCATCATCCACTCTAGAGGGTCTTAGTCACCAGAGAACACTGAGCATGGTGAATTAGCAGAAACTAAAATACTGAAGTATTTTCCAACTGAACTTTCCCAGAGCTATTCAGAACCTCTTCTGGCAGAAGGGCTTCTCAGATTTTAACCTTTTTTTCTCTGGTAACATGCCCTTTGCAAAAGTTTTTTTTCTTCAGAAACAGTTTCCTGGAGAAATGATCAATACACCAGTCCCTGCTCTTGCTGCCTCCAGAGTGACACATAGAGAATGAAGCAAGTGCATCACGATGCCTGCCCTTGGCTCAAAAATGCCCATCAGCATTGTAGAGTGTGCCAAGGAGGTGCCCCAAGCCTTCTTGGCATTGCTTTAAGTCATGGAGAGAGAAGAGGAAGAGGAAGAGGAAGAGGAAGAGGAAGAGGAAGAGGAAGAGGAAGAGGAAGAGGAAGAGGAAGAGGAAGAGGAAGAGGAAGAGGAAGAGGAAGAGCGAGAGGGAGAGGGAGAGGGAGAGGGAGAGGGAGAGGGAGAGGAAGAGGAAGAGGAAGAGGAAGAGGAAGAGGAAAGAAGAGAAGAGAAGAGAAGAGAAGAGAAGAGAAGAGAAGAGAAGAGAAGAGAAGAGAAGAGAAGAGAAGAGAAGAGAAGAGAAGAGAAGAGAAGAGAAGAGAAGAGAAGAGAAGAGAAGAGAAGAGAAGAGAAGAGAAGAGAAGAGAAAGCAAAAAGATGCAGGAGTGCTGTGAGGTTAGTCAATGAAGTCTGCAGATCATGAAAGTTACAGGATTTTCCTCCTTTCCTTCCTTCAGTGACTGATTTCTGTTACTGCAACCAGGAGTAGGAAAGTTTATCCCCACCAAAACTGGAGTATTCACTTCCTTTTCTCCATCTTTTGGAAAAGCACTTCCCTCTCCACTCTGGCTCTAGCAGGAAAGCTCATAATAATACTACAAAACCCACTGTCTGTAAAAGAATTTCTTCTGTGTATTAAAAGCTTAGGGTCTCACTCTGTGCCACCACTCCCTCAGGGAATGAGTCAGGGGTCATGGGGAACACCAGCACGGCGCTCCCAATGACCACAGCCCCAGAGGAAAGGGAAGTGATGGAACACTAGGACACTGCCAACTCAGACCCCCTCACAGACCACCCCTCTCTAGTCTGGATCCTCTCTGTCCCCTTCCCAGGCTCACAGCTCTGTGCTGGTCCCTGCCACGGGAGCAGAGCTTTGATCCAAAACCACGGCACAGCACCAGCGTTTGAGGAAGTTTGACAGCAAGGAGGATGCAGGATTGTGTAACCAAACCCCTGGCAAACACATTCCAACCCATTCAGGGAGCAACATGACAGCTGTATTGTCTTTCTCTGCCATCTTTCAGCTTGTCCTGTCTGGCAGGTTGGTGTTACCAGACAGGTCATCTTTAACAGGCACACCTTGGCTGCAGGAGTGAAAACCCCGAATACACGACAAGGGAAGGAAATCCTGTCCACCACTCTGCCTCCTGCACGACCTTCTCAGAGCCTCAGCTGACTCACAGAGGTGTTACAGGGTTTTCAGAGCAGCTTCAAATGTTTGCTCAGGATTTGGAAATACAGAAACAGGGGGATTTCAGAGGTGGATGAACAGGATTCTTCCTCTCTCACCTTTGTTTGTGGATTTTCGTGGCACACCAAGGGTCAGAATCTCTCAGCAGATTCTTTGTGCACATTCACACAGGTCCTCATGCAGACGCTCAGATCTAACAAAACTGTGCCTATTCTTGTGTTTTAGGCCTTCACTCCCAGACTCCCTCTACCACAATCGTTCCAACAAATTGGTTGCTCAGAGCAGGCTCCCAAGGCAGGCTCTGGGGCACAGTGATTCTTCTGACTCACCCTCATTCCAGCCAGCCTTTCTCACAGTCTGCAACCCTCAATTTCCCTGGGATGAGCTCAAAGTGCTGCTCTGCCCTCCTGACTCAGGAACTCGGGAGGGCAGGTTTGCTGCACCTTGGCTTTGCACCTCCCCTGCTAATGACAAGTTGCTAAAACCCCTCCAGAAACGCACAGAAAGGAGAAGAGGAACTGCCAGGCTGGATCAGCCCCACGGTCTCTGTGGTCCCACGTCCCATCCCCACCTGTGGCTGACACCAAATCCTCCAGGAAAAGGCGTGAGAGCTGCAATTGGCAGCTTTGGAAGGAATTCCCTCCTCTAACAAGTTCTTCCCCGATCTGCAGTAATTAGAGGCTTCAGCCCTGAAATCACACAGCTTAATATCCTCCCCAAACAAGCACCGGAGCTCTGCCTCTTTTTAATATTCAAATGAACACTAACTCTCCTTCTGAATTTCAGACCCAGAAACTGTGTTTGCAAACAACAACTATAACAAGCTGACAGGTTCCATGCAAAACACCCTTCCAGCTAAACAAGGTAAGCAGTTGATTCCCACACAGGTCGTTGAGCTAGTTTAAAGCTCTCTAAGGTAACAGAATTTCTGTTTACACACAACAGACACAGAGAAAAGTGCAATTAAGGAAGTGAGAAATGGCCTTTACCTTAGTGCCTACTGAAGTTTGAAGGAATCTCTGCTTCACTCCCTCCTTTCTTTTTCTCTGTCTCTCTCTCTTGCATGGCTGGACTGACAGGTTGGCAGAGCTGAGGAGGACAGGTTGGGTTTGTTTTTTTTAGGCACAACTCCTCCCCCTCTCAAAGAGAAGGAAAAAAAAAAAAGCAAAAAAAAAAAAAGCAAGACTGGGAAAAGTTCACAGAAAATCCCATCCTTTCAGCACATCAGAACTGAGGTGAGAAATATGCTACTTTTGGGAGCCCAGCAGTTTTCCAACTGTTTTTCTCCAAAAGGCTCAAGGTCTACTTTGCAATAGGTATGAAGCAACCAAAGGATTTACACCAGGAACTAACCTGACCCTGAATTTTTCCCATTTCCCTGATAACTGATCCAACAGCCCCTTTAAGGCAGCCTTGACAAGAGGATTTTTGCACAAGTGGAAAGGGCTTTTTGCAGGCAGCACAAATATCTTTGGGCTTTGGGTTTTATCCCTGCATCCCACCACCAGTGTGTGTAATAAGAGTCACCAGATGTCTGAAGTCCTCATTTTCCCCCCAGGAGCCCTCAGGTGCTGCCAACCTGCACTCCCAGCAGAAAGCAGGTGATTTTAAACTCCTGTTCTGCTCCATCCTCTGAGCTGGTTGCACAGGGAGCAGCTCACCTTCTGTCCCTGTCACCTGAGGTCTGAGGGGAACCCCAGAGCTGGGGGAGGTTTTTAGCAGACCACCCTGGCCACAGAAACGAGGTCAGAGGGAAAAGAGGTGGATGCAGCACAGGGCACATTATCCATGTGTGCTTCCATTTCCACGGGTGTTCTGGCCCACCTGGACATTCCTGGGAACTGCTCTGCTACCAAGTGCTTGAATTGACCCTGTCAGAGATGCAGAGATCTCACCCCGGGCTTTTCAAAGAGGGTTTTCAGATTAGGGCCCTGACAAATGAACTTTCCCTGCTCCTAATTGTGTCCACGGCTGCTGCTCCTGCCCGTGCCCTCCTGGCTTTGCTTCTGGGCACTCCTGGCACAAGGATTTGTTAATAAATGTCAAGAAAGAGGAGCCAAGAGGTTGGTGGCTGGTCCTGAAATATCTTCTATCCTCCCACTTCTCTGCAATCTACCAACAGAATTGACAGGCAAGTCTTTCATTCTCTGCTGCTTTCCTTGAGTTGGCAGTTTGGGCACAAATCTGCAATTTTCATGTTCTCTGCAGAGTAGCTGCCTCTCCCTCACCCGCTGTTTCAAGCAAACAAATACAAATATACAGTAGACTAATTGCTGTCATCTGCATAAATTTGCATCCCAGACTCCTTGGATAGAATCCTGTCTCCTCTGGGTCAGACTTGCAGCTGGGCTGTAACAATGAGGGTTCAGAGACTTCGTTTACCTGCGTCACAGGGCTGGAGTTCCAACCCCCCCTGTAACAGCTCCTCAAAGCCAAAAGTGTTCCAAAACTTCTGGAAAAAACACCCAGCTAGTTTAAATTAAAATTATAGTGAGCTAGATCAGAGGTGAATTCAGCGGGTATCACACAAAATCAGTATGACATCATATCTAACAATGTCCAGTTCCACCTCTTGCAAGCTCAGCTTTATCTCCTCTGCCAGGGGAGGGCCATGTCCATCTATCCCAGGACTGATCTCCATTCCCTGTCTCCTGCAGAATGCATTAGCTTTCAGCCTCTTTTATCAGGCAACTGCTCTCTAATCGTGTTCAGTTCCCCACTTAAGATCTCCAGAGAGATAACGTGAATGCTCCAGTGGAACGAGTTACCTGAATCCAGAGAAAACTGGCTCAGACCGGTCCCAAAATCCAGTGACAATGAACTGGAGCTGCACCCCCACTGCCTGCCCAGGGAGTCTGAAGTGAGAAACTGTTCTTAAGGTTACACACATCAGGTTTCTGCCTTGATTTCTGCTGCAGATGGGATGGGGAGGAGAATGCAGAGCATTAAGCACACACCAGTCTCAGGGCCACCCTATCAAAGAGAGATTCACAGGCAGAGAGATCCAGCTGCAGTTTGCTTTGGCATTGATTTATAGCAATCTTCTCAGTCCTCCCTCCTCGGAATTAAGAGCCTGGACATCCACACTGGCCGAATCTTTAAAATCTTTTAGACTCAAAGGGGTTTATTCTCTTTATTGACTCACGTTACCTGCCCCAGCACCAAAAGAGAACATCAAAACCATGCCCAGCACGATGCTCTTGCTTCACCTGTGGCACATTCTCCCTCATGGCCACGTTCCTCAGCTTCTCCCCTTCTCCAGGACCCCACAGGAGAGTCAGCCCATGGGGGGGAATATGCCAGAGGAATGTGCCAATCTCCAGCTTTAGCTTCCTGCCCAGTCCCAGTCCAAGCCTGGAGCAGGATGGGTTTGTGTGTCAAGGCTGTGTCTGCCCCGGGAGCTAAAGGTGCATCAAACCAAGAGCTGGCCCTCAGTTCTCAGCAAACACAGTTGGTACAAGAGCTTAAAACCAGTCAATAAATGCACTTCAATTAAACACTACAATGAGGTCAGATTTCTTGTTTTTCCTGTTTAACCAGCAAGTTTCGAGGCAGCCCAGTAATGAACCCTCGGAGCAGAGCTCATTACACCATCAGAAAGGTTGCAAAATTGCATACAACTCTGGTTTATTGTGCTCAGTTAGGTACACTCCCTAAAATCTAAAAAAAAAAACAAACAGGGGAGGAAGGAATGTATCTCATAATGTAGGAACTTAGTCCAAAATGTCTTGATACTAATGACAAGATTCCCATGGCTTTCAATCGACTGTGGATCAACACAGGTAAGATAAAGCTGAGATTTTCATGTCACTCCAGTGTTTCCCGTGGATTTGCAAGTGGATCTGCATGTCCTGATTCCCTGGCCTGCCTTGGAAACATCTCCCTCAATGCACTCAAACCTCCCTTGTCACCAGCTGGGCAGATCCCACTCCCACTGGAGCCACCTCTGCACTGCAAAGGCAGAAGAAAGGGAAACAAAACCCCCCCAGTTCAGCTCCAGTGGTTATTTTTTGGGGGTGTGGATCCCCCAAGCCACCCCGATCCACATCCTCCCCTCAAACCCAGCAGCCACGTGCACAACCCAGGCTGCCTTTCTTGCTGAGTGTGTTGCTCTGAATTTCCACCCATTCGAAGTCCAAGCTGGTTTTTTTATTGCTTGTAAACTGCAGGTGCTGAGGGGTTTGACAGGGCAGGGACAAAGCCCTGCAGAGAAGAGAAGCAAATGGGGCAAGGTGTGGGATCTTCAGCTCTTACAGGCTGGTGGTCCCATGAAAATCAACACCAAAATTCCTCTTGGGGGGCACAGATAAACCACGTGGGTGTCACAGACCCTCTGAGAGGTCCTTCAGACTCTTGGGAGCAACAGGAGGGCTCCAGTCCTTTTCCATGTGCTGTTGCCCAGGGAGAATGGTTCGGTCTGGGGACTGAATAATTCACCAAGAAATCAGCTGGCCAGTGTGGAAATCATTTTAACTGAACTGAGCCCTCAGGTATTACATTAACTGGATCTCTAGGGAAGGATGTGGATTATTGCAGCTGAATAGAGCCCTTATTTATCAGATGGAAAAGGTTAATGTCATTTCCTTTCCTCTCCTCCATGGTTTTTTCTTACCACATCCCCATTTATGGACAGCATGAGGTGCAGACAGTGGAGGAACATGTGCTGGATGGTTTAAATGACCAGAGCTGTTACTTTAGGCAGAGGGGGGGGGTTTAAGAAATTAAGATTTCTGCTGGTTTCCTGGGGAGAGTTACAGGGCTAGGAAACATAAAACACTGAAGAGAGGAAATGGGTTGTGGAGCACCTGGTCTTTGATTTGACATCCAAGAGGACCTAACTGAAGGAGGGAATTTTTGCATTCTCCTCTACTGTGTGTGCATAATAAGAACCAGGATCAAACTAATCTAATATTCTCATTTCATACTTTATAAAACAAGAGTACATTAAGAAAGGTCATTTTTTTTTACTCCTTAATGAAGTTTAAATACAGTTAAATTAAGTTCTACTAATAAAGAGCCTATGCTTTTTTTCTAATTTGCCTCTGGAGTCTCAAGAGCTGTTGACCTGCAGATAAATATCAGAGCAGTTCAGCCATCTATTATGTGCTCTGTTAATGATGTCAACAAGTTAATTCTAATGCCTGTTAAGGAGAAAATTTCCATGTCACACAGACTAAGAGCAGTGAAAGCTTGGATTAAGAGAAAAAAGCACTTTTTTGTGGTAAAAGACTCAAGACAGCCCAGTGTATCTCCCTGTCTCTGGCACAGTGTATCCTTAGGTAGGGGAGATCCTCCTCCTGTACTAACCAAGATGGACCTAAACCAGTGTCTGTTGGCAGAGTTCAAGAGAAGGACAAGGACTTCTGGCCATCTGGGAATTTAAGGATGCCAGGACCTGGCCCCCTGTATGGCAGCCAAGAAAGGTGAGTGTGGAATTTGTGTCGGGCTTCTGATCACAGCTCTTGGTTCCTCTCGGTGTTACAGGAACTCTGAGCACCCAACAGCAGTGTCAGGCAGATTTCTCCCTGTCTTACCATAAATCAGGGATGGTTTGGGCTCCTCACCACCCTCTTGTTCCCAGATCCACCAGCAGAACTGAACTCCATGCCAGGCCCTGTAAGAAAAGACCTGGATACCCCTGTTGGTCTCTGGCTGCACAGAACTACAGGATGGGAAGTGCTCTGAGGTCCAGCTGCTTTCCTTCTCCTGAATCCTCTTCTATGCTGGAGCAAAACTTGGGCATGCACTTTTCCATGGAAAGAAATCCAGACTGAAGGGACAGTGAGGGTCAGGACTTCTGGGTGATTCTGAGGTCGCCTTTCCGGCCCCAGCTTTCCATCTGTGACCTGAGTCAGTGGCATTGCCTTACCTTGCAAAGGTGTCTTGAGGACAAAAAATCAATATTTAGGGGCAGTGCAGCGGGGATGGCTAATTCCAGCTCTGAATTAAATGGGGAGAGAGATGCCCATTGACTTATGTGGGATTTAGAATGAGCCCTTACTCATTTCCATCGGCCCCTGAACAGCCATCTGAGGACAGCAGGGACTAACTATTAATACTTTGGGGGTTAAACAATCAGCATCTAAGTTATAATGGAGTGAATAAATGTATGTAGCCAAGGCAACCACATTGTGACTCCTCAGCTGGCTTCTTGGAATATTTGCAGAGTATGAAAAGAAAGGGCTGAGTGCATCTGTTCTCTTTTTTTTTTTTCCCCTTGCCCATAAAGGAACAGCTTTCCTGGACAACCAAGCACCAAGACATTACAGCAAATAGTCTTTCACATAAGGCCAACCTTAGCTTTGTTATAATTGCTATGTAAATATAATCCCTCTCATCAATTAAATGCTGCTCTCCAAGGCTGGAACATTATACATGTTCATCGGGATGGAATCCCTGTCAATTCAGTTTGCTGCCTCAGTATTCATGTGCATTAGCCTTGGAAAAGAGAATGTGATTGCTTGAATAAATTCAGCCCCTACCTCCTGCATCCCTGGATCAGTTGACAGCATCAGTCTGACTGTAATATGGGCTCAGAAATGTGTTGCCATGGAAATCCTAAATATTCAGTCCTTGGCAGGGGAATTCAGATGGGATCCTTGATAAATAGAAATAGCCCAGCCCTTGCTAACCACAGAGCTGGCCCCTTGGCCTTAAAGGTGTCACTGAGAGTCAGAAAGTTCGTTTTTTTCCAAAGTATTGGAAGAAGAAAAAAATCTGAATTTTCACTCACATTTGCACTGGATTCCTTAGTGAGTCAGGAAACCTCTCCCAGAACCTCCCATTGCATGAGTACAGTCTCTCCACTAGTGTTGCATTATTTTTGAGCTGCCTGAATCCAGCCAGTCCCACGGGCCAGAGGGTAACTGTTAATGGGCTCTGAGCACTCAGGTATTGCTGCTCCTGCCCTCAGGGTGACCTGTGCTTTCTGTCCCTGCACACCCCCCAGCCCAGCCAGCCCGTGACCCCTTGTTTTATGGTTATTGTCCTGTGTGACTGAACATTCGGAATAACTCAGCCCAGCCCTGTGGCTTTGCTGTTCCCTGGGCAGAGCTGTGAACTTTACAACCCAAAATACAACCCTGAAAGAGGTTTCCCTGCAGGGCAGAATCCAGCAGCTGTTCAACAACACCCAACACCCCCCTGCAGCAGTTCAGCACCGGGAGGAACGTGTGTCCCACCTCATTAAGCTCCGGGCAATTCAGGCTGGACACCAAGTCTATGCTCTGTGTTGGTAAAGCAGCTCAACAGCCCGTTACTGGGGGCACTGGGCACTGCTGGGAGACTTCAAATCTCAGTATTTTCTGCAAGGGAGGAGAACCTCAGCTCTGTGGAGCACTGTGGGCATTGTCCATAGACACTGAGGTGCTGGATTCCAAAGAGGAGCAGCAGAGATGGGGAAGGGTCTGGAGCACAAGTGCTATGAGATGGGGCTGAGGAGCTCAGGGGGCTCATCCTGGAGAAAAGGAGGCTCTGGGGGGACCTTCTGACTCTCTACAACTCCCTGACAGGAGGGTGGAGAGAGATGGGGATCCACCTCTTCTCCCAAGTAACAAGTGATAGGACAGAAGGAAACAGCCTCGAGTCATCCAGAGGAGGTTTAGATTGGATATTAGGAGGAATTTTTCCCAAAAAGACACATTACCCAGCCCTGGCACAGGCTGCCCAGTGGAGTCCCCATCCCTGGAGGGACTGAAAAGCAGTTTGGGTGTGGCATTGGGGACACGTGGTGGTGGCCTTGGCAATGTTGGGTTCATGCTGGAATCGACGACCTTAAAGGTCTTTCCCAACCTCAGTGACGCCGTGACTCTGTAGTAAAACAAGCCTTGGGACAGGAACACTGCTTTGGACAAGTTTTCTTCCAGAAAATGCTGTGGAAGCGCTTGGGCATCTCCTCCCTTTGTGTAAAACGAGTGGGAAACACCCGGCGCTGTCCCTTCAGCACCACGGAGGCTCCGGCGGCGCTGGGAGGGAAACCACCGACATCCCCCGCCCCGAGCGGGTGAGCTCAGCCTGGCGCCCGGGACTGGGAAGAAAGAGGGGGAAAAAGCCTTTCTGGAGGTTTAAGTTTCATATGGTTTCGTGCTGGAAAACAAATTAACCTAAGAGGATTTTCGGAATTGGAGCTGGGAATAAAAGACAAGGTGAAAGTGTCTGAATTTTGAAAGTGTGCCCAAGGCCCCAACTAGCAAATTCTTTCTCTGAATGCTCTTACTGAGCCCTTTTATCAGCACTGAAAGAATACAGAGAGAAAAGGTGCTTTTCTTTTCTTTGAGGTAACAGAAAAGATTATCTAAAAAGTATTTTCAGTAAAATATTAGTTTTTCTTTCTCCTCTTCTCAAAAAAATGCTTCTGTTCATAGGATTATGTCAAAGAAAACTCAGCAGCCTGATCTCCCTGCCCTTCCCTAACACCCATTAATTTTCCTGCTTTCCACCACCCCAGAGTTTTCATCCTTGGACTCAAGGGATGGCACTTACTAAATGATTCCCAAACAGCTTTTTTTGCAGAGCTCAGAGATCCTGAGCAGCTCTGATAGCACAGCAGGGACAGAATTACCAGCAGAGGGGGAGAGCCAGAGAGACACTGGGATTCCATGGAACATCCTCTGAACTCACTGGAAATATTCTCACTGACCATGTCAACAAAAAGAAGGGAAAACCTTCCACTAGAGATATTTTCTCCAATTCATGTTTTCTAGGTCCTGCCCATAATGACAGTTTTGTTTGCTGTTTATAGTCAAGAGTTTATCACTTTTTTCTGGGCAAGAAAAGAACCATCAAGAATCATGATTAAGATGGAAAAACCTCCTCCTGCAGCAGAAGGAAGAGGCAGTGAGCAGCTTTAAGCAGAGGCTGCCTTGTGCCAGCCCCTCATACCCCTGGTAAATCTGCATTGGATCCTGCTCTCTAAGTCCTTAAGCACATTGTAAAAATGGGGCAAATCCTCTTTTGGAATTTACTGACTTAAAAAAAGGAAAAGCAACGTAATTCCATTTATTTTAACATCATTAGATTCTGAAAAAGAAAGCCTGATCACATCATGGGACAGTGCAATTGTTATTTCTGTGATCACCAGGGCATTTTGACACTTGGTGCCACACATTGCTGGGAACCAACGGAGTCTTTTGCTCTGGAGTTTTACAGGAGATGAGAAGTTGGAGTGAGGCATAAAAAGCAGTTACTCATTAACACTTTTTTTCCCCCAAGAAAGTCTAATCTATTTATTGTCATGACAATGGCACCGAGCCTGGATGAGGCCACAGGGCTGGAAAATGAGGCTTTTCTGCTCTCTGTTTGTACAGCTCTGAAGCACAATAAGGTGAAATCCAATGTATCCTATCCTTTATTATCACCAGAGCGGCTTTGGAAATGGCTCCTAGAATTGCACTAGACAAAAACCCCAAAACTCAACAAACAAACAAAAAACCCTCGAATACCCCACCCAAAAAAATTCCCAGCTAAAACACAAGCAACCAATGAACCAAAACCCCTCCAGGACTCCAGGTCCTGTTGGACCTGAATTCTTGCTGCTGGCTGTCACACCAACAGAGCCAGAAGTTAACTCAGACCCAGGGAGCTTGTCTGCTTTTGAGACAGGAAATACAGAATTGAGCCCTTTCTCCTTTCCCACCTTCTCCTCTGGAAGATCCCTCTGGTAAGTTCCTTTTCCACTTCTTTCTTTAACTGCTTCAATTCTGAAGCTGAGTTGAGGCAGCTTGACCGGATTAGCCAGGAGAGAGCAATGAACATCTCCCCTGGTTCCTTTTTTTTTTTCCTCTTTCACCAACAGGAAGGTTTCACCAGCTCTCAGGAGTGTCCTCTCCTGACAATTCCAGTTCTCACTGCTCCAGTGGCTCCCTGACAAGTTCTTCAGAGCCCTCCTTCCCCTTTCCTCTGCACTTGCACTTTGTAGCACCCAGAACAAGGCAGGCAAATGTGTTTAAAGTCCAATATATGCTTTGCAGAATTGCCAGATTGGGGAAAAAAAAAGTGCTCAGGAAACAAACATTAAACTCTTGATAAAAAAAGAAGGCAAATTCCTCCTCTGCTGACTCAGGTCACCTTTGGGCAGGCACAAGTTTCTTTATCCATCTGCCAATTCTCCCATTCTTTTAGAGAACAGGTTTGTGTTTTGATCTGTTTTCTTTGCTTGTTTATCTCTTAATCTTTGGGTAAATTGCAACATCTGCCTTTGGCCACTGTAGAAACAGGTTCAAAGCTTCCCAACCGACTTCCCACCTATTTCCTTACCAAGATTTCCATCTCTTGAAGTCCTGCAGCTCCTCAGTTATTTTTTCTGTGTTATGATTTAGATTTTTGTGGTGACTTGGGCCTGTGTTGACATTCCTCCAATACATCCTAATTTATTCCACCAATATTTGAATATCAGAGTCTGTCTCCCAAGGCACCAGAGAGGCAGAAGTACAGAGAGGAGGATGCTCTTAAAAAATGCATCAGGACTGAGATGTTTTTTGCTTAGGTGGAGATCAGACCTGTCCTAAAATATTTACTCCTGGAGTAAAATGGATTTCTGAGCAGCTGGAAACAGGAACAATTTGGTTCTTCTTTTACCAAAGTTTGTAAAACCCATTTCTATTAAAATGTCACTGTTTCCAAAAATATGCAACATTTAGTTGATTTGTAGTTACAATGAACAGCTACTTTTTGGAAATCTTTTGGCCTTGTTTTAATCTCCACTCTTGATCTTCACTCAAATTTCCTTTGGTGAACTACTTTGCCTAAAATTCAATTACATTATTTTCCATGTAAATTTATATCACAGCAAATGAAAAAAAAAGGTTCGAGCAAGTGAATCCTTCTCTCTGTAAATAAAGCCACCACATAGCACACACATATATAACAGTATTTTAAAACAAATATTCACACAGTATTGACACAGTAACCAGAACAACTCAGATAAATGTCCCTTTCCCTTCTGTACTCTGCTGGTGGCACCAGCCTCACCAAGGAGTTTTCTTCTAGAATTCACTTTACCCAAGAGCAGGTTAAAAAAACCCAAGGGTGCAGGAAGAATGAAAAACAAAATGGTACAGCTGGTTTGTGCGAGCTCAGAGAAAGGACTGGTGAAGATGACACAGACCTTTGCAGACTTGAGTAGTACAGAAAAACTATTAGGAAGGGAAAAATAGATGCAAAGACAAGGCTATTGCTGTGGAGAAAAAGGTGGTGGAAAGCAGAGTGTGTGTTCTGGTGAGTATGGGAATGACCAGATAAACTCCCTGTGCACACTCTGGCACTGGGGATAAAAACACTCCTTCAGTTTGAGTCCAATGAGGACGAAATCAGCTGGATGTACCTAGTGATTTAATTTAAAAAAACACAATCAAAGGTGGATTGCTGTGGGCAGGTTGTTGTGCCCTGACAGAGCACAGGAATGAGCCCCTGCTCTCCCCTGCACAGGAATGGAAAGGACACAAAAGGTACTTTACCTCTCTTGTGCCTCCACAGGGAAGTTCTCTCAAGGGTCCTTTGTCTCCCGTGTCCAGCAGCTGTGCAACTGTAAAGAAAAACAGGGGCTGGGTTAATAATCAAGAAAGGAACAAGCTGTAAACTCCAAAGGCTCAAGTTAAACATTTACTCCAGTTTGTTCTTGTGAGCAAACTCCGAGGGGCTGCTCAGCAAACTGCTGGAATCTCGAGAAACAGGGAAATGAGTGGAATGCTCCCCAGCCCCTTCCCTGTCTCCCCTCAGCACAAACCTGGAGTCCCCTGTGCACATCCAGGTGAGGATTGCAAACATGAGAAGCAGGAAATTCTCCCAGGTAATAAAAGCCCTTCATCATTCAAATGGTACTTCAAATATTTACACGGGGCCTTGGATTTGGAGTTACCCACAGATAGACAACTTTAGAATAAACAGGTTCAACTTTATACTTATATTGTTTTATTTATTCAGACTTTTTTTTTTTCCCCCCCTACAGAAAGCCTTTTGTTTCTAGATTAGCGCGACGTTAAGGTAAAGACTTCCAGTGCAATTTCCTTTTCCGTGGAAGTCACAGGGCAGGCAGAATTACGGGCAGATACCTGGAAAAAGGGGAGGGGGAAGTTCAGCCTTCATCCCCCCACAGAAGCGTGGTGACCTTTCAGAAAGTGCATTAGCTCCTCCTTTTCACTCTTCACTTTGTGCTCGGGCTGTTTATTCAGGCACTTGAAGACTAATGTGAGCACTTAGAGGTGAATTAAAGCCATTTGAATTTCTAGGTATGGCTCAGGAGCAGGGCAGGACGTGCTCCCTGCGCGGAGGATTTCTGAACCTTAAATACGAAATGACCTGTAAGAGAAAAGCAAACCAAGAGCAAACAGTGAGGAGCAAACAGAGGAATGAGCTGGTGCAAGGTGGTGTGAGGTTCCTCCAGCTCCCACAGCCTGCTGTCCACGGGAGTCAGTCATGCTAAATCACATTAATCTTGATTTTCCTGAATCCATCTGACCCTACCTGGTATTTAGACACAAGAAGGCAGGTTCACCTCTTTTAATGTCATCTCTGCTCTCCAGAGCTGCCCTCCAGCAGCTCAGGGACTCAGGAGAGAGGAGAACAACTCCCACAGCTGCACAACACAGGGCAAAATGCCCTTTATCTGTTCACCTTTTGAGGTGAGACCAGGCTCCTCCTGGAGATTTGCACACCCCTCATGCAATGGAATTCCAGTCACACTCTGGTACTTCTGTAATTCAAATTAATAACAATAACTAGACTTGACTGCTTGACAAAAAGCAAATAGTTTGGAAAAAGCTGTCTTAAATCTTTCTATCCCACTTCCCCAGACCAAAAAAAAAAAAAAATAAAAATCTACAAATGTTATTTCTTTTGGCAGCTGAAACCTAATCCTACCTTGGTTAGCATAACAGAGAGAACAGGAAGCACTGCAAAGGAATTTTTCATTCCCTGGGACGTCTTTGATCCCCCTCCCCTCCCTTTTCCTATCAGGTAATTTTCAAATCTTGATGTTTCCACTTAGTCTACGTATCTTCTTGTTTTGTCTACTTCGGTCAAGTGTTATTTAACTCCCATTTCATGGATGAAAAACTGGTCTGCATTTAGACTCTGCTGTTGTGTAAGCTGGAACCTGAGAATGTCAGAATCCACGAGGGAATAGAGCTAAAATTCAAAGCCCTGGCTGGTGGAAAACCAATCATTCCTCTGCTTTTGCACAGGCAAGGGGCATTCGTGCCTTGCACAAGGGCTAAACGAATCCTTGCATCATTTTCTCTTGAGAGAAAAGTGACTTTTTGTCACTTAACATCTTAGTTCGACTTCCCAACACGTGGAGGGAATTTTTGCACCATTATATACCTTGATCTGTGCCCATCTAAAAGGTGTAAAGCCCAAAATAAATCCATGTTGTCCTCCTATTTGTGGTTCTGAAGGGATGTGTTGACCCTTATTCCGGGGCCCACGTGGAGTTCAGGGCAAGCCTTTGACAAGAAAACAGGAAAACAGGTAATAATTAAAATATGCATGACCCTCCAAGGGCTTAATTACCTTAGTGAAGCCTCGTGTTTGTAGCAAAGACAAGGCTGGAGCTCTGCAAAGCAGGAGGTGACAACACCCATGAGGTAAAAGTGAAAACAAGACCATCTTGGAGCAGATAATACAACAGTCTGCAGATAATACAACATCCCCTCTGCCTGCAGATGGATCAAATCCACATTCAGAATCATTAAATGCCCCTGTGACAGTGCAAATATTTATATATATTTACACTTTCACTGTTACAGTTATCCCACAGATCACCCTGAAACATAACAATTTACAGGGTGATTGAAAAAGAGGGCTGAAAAGGGGTCTAGGAGAGAAACCATTGCAAACTGCAGGAATGTAGGAATGGAAAAGGTACCTCTTTACAAACACTCAGTGATGGAAATTCCAAAGGCAAACCACTCATCATTACACCTATTTTATTAAAAAAGCTTTTCCTGATAATTATACTGAGTTTTTTCCTTTGTATTTTAAACCAATTACTTCTTCTTAAATGTTTTCTTCTCTCAGATATTCCCATGACCATCTTGCAGCTGCTCCAGGTCACAGACACAACAGGGCAGTGCCAGGTTTGGCTGCAGCAGTGCCAGAGCCTCTGTCCCCTTTCTGCTGGAGGATCTCACCTGCCCTCTACCTCAGTGCTCAAAAAATACCTGTTCCCTGGGAGAGATTCAGCTCTTGGTTAACAAAACATCTCACAGTCCCACAATTCCATGCATCCCACCCTGTTAGTAAGGAAAATGGGTTCAAAAAACACGTGGAGGTGGCACTTGAGGGCTTGGTGGTGCCGCTGGGTGATGGTTGGACCTGGTGATCTTAAAGGCCTTTTCCAACCTTAATTCTTCTGTGATTCCAGGAAAAACTTAATCTCGTTTATGGCTGGGAAATTCTATGCAGAGACAAGAAATGCCTTAAACCAACAGAACTCTACCTCGCTTAAAATTTAAAAAAAAAAATAAAATAAAAAATCGAGCAAAATGTGATTTGAGAGGGAAATTTTAATTAACTTATTCTTTACTCACACGCACACAAATCCTGGTTGCAGGACACTGATACTGGGATACTCCTCAACGGAATAGCAGGAGTTATATCCATAATTCCATACCACATAAGGCCCCATTACATCATTTTTTTTCTTTCTAGACCATAATACAACTCTCAGAGACTTGGTGGGATTGTTGGGGTGTCCTGTGCAGGGCCAGGAGCTGGACTTTGATGATCCTCGTGGGTCTCTTCCAATTCAGGATATTCCATGACTTTATGACACCTCCCATTTGCTATTAACTACTTGCATGCTCCAAACTTTCTGTTAGAATGACTAACAGTAATAATTTAGAACATAATAATTTAATGCATAATTATAGTCCATTATTTATGTAATAATCTCTGTAATACCTGATAATGTAATAAATAATAATTACTATCTCTAATAATAATAATAATAATTGCTAACAGTAGTAATGAAGTCCTCAGTAATAATGAAATCCTCAGTAATAATGAAGAAATATTGCTTGCACTGGCAAATAGTTCTTGATAATCAACAGTGTTTCTGTTGTTAATTCCTTTATTCCTTTATTCCAGTCTATGACTGAAAGCCACTGGAACAGATCATGCCTTGCTTACATGATTATTATTACTGACTGAAGTTAGACTCAAGTTTATTTTTCCCCCCCTCATTTTATTTCTTTACCCAGGGATGGCCAATATTTCTCCTTCCTTCTCTTCTCTGAGCAAAGTTACAATAAAAGCCAGAAGAACTGACTGGAAGGCAGAGCAGATGGATAATTTCCCTCCTCTTTATGGCTTTAACTTGTGAAAATCCAGGCATGCTTTCATTATTCTGCTGTAATAACCTGCACATGATGGAGGTGGATTCTGGGCCATTATTGCCTTCACTGGGGCTGAAACGAGGACATTGCTCAGGGCTCCATTTACAGAATGTCTGTCCCTCTGTTCTGCTCTCCTGCTCCCAGGATTTATAACTCCCCAGGGCCCGGAGCAAACAGCTGGGGAACGAGGCAGGGACTGCACAGCCCCCTCAGGGCTCCGTGGCACCAGGCTTGGCTTTGCTTTTCCATCCTTCCCTTTTCAGCCAGAGCTCTTGTCAGCCTTGGCAGAGGGATCCAGGCAGGCAGAGCCCAGGGTGAGGCAGCACAAGGGCAGTGCCAGCCCCCATGGGATGGTTTGTCCCCTGGCAGAAGGATCTGGGCAGGCAGAGCCCAGGGTGAGCAGCACAAGGGCAGTGCCAGCCCCCATGGGTTGGTTTGTCCCCTGGCAGAGGGCTCCAGGCAGGCAGAGCCCAGGGTGAGGCAGCACAAGGGCAGTGCCAGCCCCCATGGGATGGTTTGTCCCCTGGCAGAGGGCTCCAGGCAGGCAGAGCCCAGGGTGAGGCAGCACAAGGGCAGTGCCAGCCCCCGTGGGGTTGGTTTGTCCCCTGGCAGAGGGATCTGGGCAGGCAGAGCCCAGGGTGAGCAGCACAGGGGCAGTGCCAGCCCCCATGGGATGGTTTGTCCCCTGGCAGAGGGCTCCAGGCAGGCAGAGCCCAGGGTGAGCAGCACAAGGGCAGTGCCAGCCCCCATGGGGTTGGTTTGTCCCCACGCCCACCTTCGGATGCCGGGAGAGTTTCTGTGGCCTGAACCTTGGGGTGTGTGGGACGGGCTGTGCCTGGCAGGGACCCACCTTTTTCCATGTGCCAAAGGGGCCTGTGGAGGCTGGAGCTGCTCTGCACGTGGGATCTGTGCCTCCTCAGCTCCTGCAACAGCCAAGGACACCTTGGGTTCCTTCCCATTATCCTGGAGAAGAAATGACAAAACTACAGACCTCAAGTGCCACTGCTCAGGGTGTAACAAAAGCAGGAGGAGCTCACCTCGCTGCAAACAGAGGGAATCACGTGGAGATGCTTTTTTCACTTTTTTAAATTTTTGTTTAATATTAAAGACTTTGTTCGCCATCCCCTTCAGAAGGTTTTCTCCCATCATCAACTGATGTCTCACTGGGCTTTTAAGGATGTGAGAGAAAGGGAGAGGAGATCAGAAAGAAGATGTAGCAGCTTTTTGTTGTTTTTAAGTGAAGTGAAAATATGATCCCTCACTTCCAGGGTGAAAAGGCAGACCCTTCTGATGCACAGCACCACTGGCCTGCAGCTCCTGGGGTTTCCTGGGAGCTTGCACACACCCTCCCATGTTTCTGGGGTTTAAAAGGGCACAACTGACAGAAAAAAGAATTTGAGAAGGTCGTTGGAAATAAAACAAACAAACAAACAAACAAACAAAAACAAAAAAAAACTAACCAAAAACAAACAAACAAACAAAAAACCCCAAACCAAACAAAACCAAAAAAAAAAAGTTGGCTTGACTGTACAGATAATAAGACCTAATGATATTTTATTTCCAATTTAATCTTTGTGCTTTCTTATGGAAACAGTTTATTTTGGGGTAATAGTTCTTCATTAAAAAAAAAGAAAACAGCCAACAAACAATTAATGGAATGGAAGTGGAATGACAAACTGTGCTGCACTATCAGATCCTTTTCTGCAGCTATTCCAGTAGCCTCTCTGAGCTGCAGGCATGTGTGTTTTCTTCCCTGTGTGCCTTCCTGGCTTTCCAAGTGCCAGGATGGGAATTGTTATTTCGAAAAGCAGCACAATAAAATTTTATTAGAGGGAGCAGGCTGGTGGTGTCCTGGTGTGGGCCAATGGCAGGGCTGGGGGGAGGAAGCCAAGCACAATAAGGGCTGAAGCCCTGGAATGTGACACTGGTATTTGTCTCAAATTGATTCTTCACCTTGGAGGAAACATTTCACTCTGCAGGAAGCTCTTTCTTCTTGTCCATTGACAACTGTGAAATAGTGGAATTGTTCATCAAACAGTTGTTTAAAAGGCAAAAATAGCTCGAAACCCCCACAAGAGCCTCTTGGCAGCCCCAGGAACGTCCTCCTCGCTGATCCATCAGCTCCCCCGCCAAGCCAGGACCACTCTCTGCATTTCTGGTCCTTTGGTGAAGCTCATTTCAAATATTCTGAGAGGTGTGGCCTCTGTTATTTCTCTTTGCAGATTCTTGAGGCCTAAGAAACAGCAGCTGCAGAAAGTTTTCCCTGCTAAACACTAAATACTCTCATGTCTTTACAAACAGTCATTGAAATGTTTCCTTTTTCTTTCACCTGCCTTCTTTGAACTTGTTTTTCTAATTATTTGGCGTATCTAGTGGATGGAAAATGTTACATATATATCAGTAAATTCCTCTCCTGTGCAGAGCAATGTTCAACCAAAAAAGCAGGGCCTGAAGCCTGGGGTCAGCCCCAGGTTTCACATGACTTGGCCAACTGTGCTGCTCCCCTGCATATAAAAATGCAAATTGTGTTTACCTGCTTTGAAAAGGTAACATTTAGTAGCCAAATTCATTTCTGCAGGCATTCATAAATGCTGTTTGCACAACACACCACGATAGCCAGATTTTCAGCTGTGACTGGAACGAGAGCTTGTAAATTGTCTGTTATCTGCGGGTTTGAGTTTTATTAAACGAGGAAACAGCACAGCCCGGTAACTTCCCTTTGGCAGGAGGTGGCTGGTGGACAGCGCAGCACTGAGGCCACCTCTTCACAAGTTTTTTTTTATTCACAGTCCCCTTTTGGTGCCTTTCTCTGTAGGGAATTTCTTCGTGCAAGGAATTGAGGAACTTTTCCAGGAAATATAACTAGGTGAGAGCACAGAGCCACGCTGGTCAGGGATACCTGGCACAGTATTTCTACAGGCCAGATTTCTATCTATTTTGATATCCACATGTTTTGCATAAACAATATATTAGTACTTTTTCAGACCTTTAAGTGGAGGACACAAACCCCAGGATGTGCTGTGGAATGGGTGTGCGAGAATTTCTTGAAGCTGTTTTCTAAATAGAACATCACTTCAGTCACTGCATTTCTCATAAAGGTAATTAAAACCAACAAAAACATTGTCTGCCAGAGCACATTTATAACATAATTTATAGTAACTTCTGCCTTAGTAGAAGGCACGGCTGACAAACCAGAAAAGTCCTCATTTTGATTTTTCATTGGAACTTAATGTTCGTCTTGACAACCATAATCAAAGTGCTTTTCTTATCGAAACTAAACACACCTATGGGGTTGTAAAAGTCAGGGGGAAAAAAAAAATGGAATGTGGGTGGGGAAAATGGTTTTCTTGGGAACTGGAGGAGATTATTCACCTGTACTGTGGGAATAAATGTGACCTGAGCTTCCTCATGGGGAGTGAAAGAGCTCCTGGACATCTCAAGTGCAGATTTGGGAGAGGCACGAGAGAGCTCAAGGCTCCTGCCCAGGGATGTCATTTTTGATTAAAGACTGGGTTAGGCCAAAACCACAGATCCCAAAACCTCTTAAACTTTCCCAAAATAAAACTCCTAATGTGAATTTAACATCTGTCTCTGTAAGGAGCTGAGCTGAAGCTTGACCTCCAGCACCAATGAACTTTGGGAGCGTTCCCTTTCCTGTTTGAAGCCGGATGAGCTATCCCAGGAAACCACTGGGTGCACTGATAAATCCACCCATAACACTTCTAGGTGTTCTATATCCAGGCTATTTGGTGCCAAAATGATCCATTCAGCCACCTCCAGATGATATCTATTTAGTGAACAGACGCGTGCGAGGCCTCGTGCGCCTCGAAGAATTAATGGCGGTGGAAACTATTTGAAGAATTGCAGGTGAGGCATTTCATTGTGCCCAGGGGTGTTTCTGGCCTGGTTTTAATAATGAAGAAGGTGTTTTCACAAGGTCACCAACAGCTCTCAAACCTGCCCCAAGAAATGCAGCTCACAAAGAGCTGGGAGGGAGGAGAGAAGCAGCGGAAGCAAATCCTTGTGTCCCTCACCCCGCGGGTAAAACAGCCTGGCTCTCCGGGTGCAAACATCCAAGGGATGCTTGAGGATCACAGGGATGCTGCACCCACCCCAGGGGACACAAAACCTTTCTGTCAGGATGATGAGGTGGGAAGATTCTCCAGAAAAACGTTCCTCTGTGTTCTGCAGAATGTCTCTGCGGCGTTAGAGATGTTCGCAGGCAGAAAGCCTGGGCTGCTCAGCATCCTTCCTGTGCCTCCAGCAACGCGCAGAGATCAATGCCCTGCAGGCCAGGAAAACGTTTGTTTTAGCAACCACCTCTAAGGGAATAAATAAAATAGGACGAAACAAGCCGGTGTGTTCCTCTGTTGACAAGTCAATTAACAAGTACAAAGATTTAAATCTACCATATGTCACAGGCATCGCTGAATAGAGGAACAATGCACAGCGTAGCCTCGTTGAGCCCTGCAGCAGGAATCCTTTGTGCCGCTAATTAACTGAATAAATACCCTGAGGGGGGCGAAATGACTCACTCGTTATCCAGGAATCGGGGAATCAGCTTTACCACCTCCGTTATTTACTAGCCTGTGGTTAAACTCTTGTTAAACTGAGGGAGGGGCTCTGCATCCTCCGGGAGCAGGGGGGATGGGGATGGAGAGCGTTCTGCTGGTGGCTCCAGAGGCACCTGGTGCTTAATGATCATGTTGTACCTGCATTAATGATACACAGCAAATAATCCACAGGTCAGACACACACTACAATTTCCATCCCATAATTGCACAGTAAGGCACAGCAGGCTGTGCATTTCCAGGGTGTTATTACACTCCACTGAAATCTGAAGTCGCTTGGCCTTTGGCCTCCTAGAACCACCCAAAAGCTCTCAATAATCTCCAGGGCTCTGCTCCCTGTTGTGTCTTTCTCAGACAAATGGAAAACACATTTTCACTTCAAACTAATCCCCATTAAGCAGCACTGAAACCATGCAAACCCTTGAGCTGATTCTAATAAAAAAAAAAAAAAAAAGGAACATATTGAGAAGCAAATGAGCCTTGTAAGTCAGGCACTGCAATATCATTCTGTGAAACCACTGCTGGTGTGATTAGCTGCTCTGAAGGCATTCCTGGGCCTGAGTGACAACAACCACAGGGATCATCTGAGCTCCCTACAAGCAGTTGAAGCCTTTACGTGTGTTGGTGTGTGGGCTTTTCAGCCCTGGGGAATGACACAGATTGTGCTTTTTGGTGAGAGAGAGGCAACTCTGAACACACAAATGACCCAGGGAAGGGAAGGCAACTCTGCCTTGCTCCCCCAGGTGCTACAGAGGGTTCCCAGCACAGCAAGGACATGGAGCTGTTGGATTGACTCCAGAGGAGGCCACCAAGATGATCAGAGGGATGGAGCAGCTCTGCTGTGAGGAAAGGATGAGAGAATTGGGATTGTTCAGCCTGGAGAAGAGAAGGCTTTGGGATGACCTAATGGTGGCCTTCCAGGACCTGAAGGAGTTGACATGAGACATGGAGAGAGACTGTTTACAAGGGCCTGGACTGATGGGATAAGGGGGAATGGCTTCCCACTGACAGAGGGCATTGTTACATGGGATATTAGGAAGAAATTCTTCCCTGTGAGAGTAGTGAGGCCCTGGCACAGGTTGCCCAGAGAAGCTGTGGCTGCCCCATCCCTGGAAGTGTCCAAGGCCAGGTTGGACAGGGCTTGGAGCAACCTGGGCTAGTGGGAGGTGTCCCTGTCCATGGCAGGGGGTGGGACTGGATCTTTAAGGTCCCTCCCAACCCAAACCACTCTGGGATTCCATGATTTAGCAAAGCCTGTGCTGTGATCGACTTAGAGCGTTGCGAGTAAGAATCTCACTTTTGGATTACACAAGAGAACCATTTATTCTGGATGATCTTTTGAGCCCTTTTACCTCAATAACATTTTTTTCCTGGGCCACCTTCACTATTGCACCGATGCTGCCCCGACACGTGACAGCTCATGGGCTGTCAGGGCTGTCATCCAGCTCCAGCAACACCCACCGGCTCACAGAGGTGAAGAATTCCTGTGCAACACCTTCCCAGTGTTATTGTTCTTCAGGGAAATACATTCCTTCCCCATCCCTGCAGGGATCCCCTCGCACAGGGAACATTTGGGGATTAGTGTCTCCAGCTGTGGAGTTTGGGCCGTTGTGCAAAGCTCTTCTCTCTCGCCAGGCATTGTTTCGAACATCACTTGTGAGGGCTGGGTTCTGTTCTGGACTGGTCTTTTTTTGGGGCTGTTTTTGTGAGTTAAGGGCTTTGCATGGAAAATTGCTTTGTGAGCTCTCTGTTATGCTCCCATTCGAGCTAATGTGTTGTTTGTTTTTAATTCTCCATTCTGTACTCCAGGCCCAGTGCACTGGTTACATCCAGTGATCATTTAAGATGTGCAAATGTCTTAGCAGCCTATTCCAAAGCCCACTGAGGCTTTCTCTTTTCTTCAGTAGATGTTGATTGGGCCATAAGTAAATAACCAGGACATTTTAATTATTTTAACCTTGGCTCTACCTTTCTCCTTTCCTCCACTGACTATTTGACTGCCTTTGTTACCTCACACCTATGTTTAAAGACAAAAAATTCTTCAGCTTCAGATTCATGCCTTTAACTTTTCTGCCTTTAGCTTTTACAGATTTTTGACTTATTAGTTCTCATCACCTTCAGCGGGTTAGGATCAGACTTGTTGTGTAAGTGAAAATGCTGACAAAGTGAAAATGCTAATTTTTGTCCCCATATCTTTGCAGAAAACCTGATAAGAATGTAGAGGATAAATCTGTCAAGGGATTGTGTTTTATTTATTTTATTTATTCCCCTGGCTCAGGAGATGGACAACGTGTTCCCACTCTTATCTCAGCCTCCTGCCTCGGGTTAGGGCAGGACAAGGCTGTGCTGGAGAAGGGTTTTGCTCTCCTTACTGAGGGGGTAAAAGAGCAGAATCCATGTCCTTAGACCAGTGGAAGATGTTCTGGCCTTTTTCAGGTGTGTTCTCTGACATGGCACACTCAGGGCTTCACCTGCCTGTGAAAAACCACCTCCACTCCTCTCCCTTCCAGCTGCTCCTCTGCTGTGGGACTGGGCAGGGATTCCCAGGATGATGCTGGATGTGCCCTGAGCCGCTCAGAGAGCAATAACTGGAGGAAAAGGATGAAAAAACACCAAGTTCAGTCTGTGCCCCCTGCCCTGCTCACCCAGCACTGGCCATTCCCCACATTCAGTATTTTCTGCCCCTCTGCACAATGTACTTTTCCACCCATTCAAACACTGGGTTCCATTGTCCCATGCATTTTGTCAATTCAGTGCCAGATATTTTACAGTGTCTTCATTCATCCTGTAAAAAGGAAAATGGATTACAGTGTGTCATGTTACCTTCAGACTCTGCTTGGCCTTCCCTGGGGGCAAAGAAGAGCACTTTTATTCTTCTAGGCAATCTTTTCTGGAAAAAAAAAAAAAAGAGTAGTTTCCATCTCTAAAAAGTCTGTGAGGGTCAAAGTCTTTTCTTGCAGTGGATAAATTCAAATCATGCTCAGTGTTATACCCTGCAGCTACACTGAGGCCAGTTACTTGGGATTTAATGGCTTTTGTTATGGTCTTAGTTGGCTTGAACAGAAATAGTTAGCAAATAGTAGTTAAAATTCAAACAGCCATTAAAGTCTGGTCCTGACAAGATGCAACTACTCTGTTATTAATGGACTTTTCCCCACAAGGACACATTTGTGAAAGGAAAATATTCGAAATGTTTGGCCAGCTGACAGTGGGGGAAAGAAAAAAAAATAAAAGAGGAGAGAGCAAATTCTAAAGTCCTGAGGAAGCTGTGGTGGCAGCATCCAGTGTGCACACATCAGCAAGATCCACTCCTCGGGACAGGCAGCATTTTCCTTGGGAAACTTTTCCACGAGTTGTCTTTATTTGAACGGATTTTCACTCACACATCCCCCTGAGCTGGTGGAGAAGTGAGAAGGAAAGCTGCTTGAAGTTCCAGAAATAATGTTTCTGGCACACCTGAGATTCTGTGTTGTCTGTGTTGTGAGGAGAAATCAAGGCAAAAAGACTCAGGGGCCTAAAAGTCTGAATCCTGCAAGATAATGTTAGAGCTGCACGTGATGTGGCAAACTCCACATCCACAATTTGGGGTAAAACTGGGAGGTTTGGCATCAGCTGAAAAGGAGACAGAAGCACCTGCACAATTCATCCTCTGTAGGTAATTAGGTGTCAGTTCTTAATTTAGGAACACTCAAGCTTTAAGTTTTTATCTGATGGATGTTTTCCATCAGGATACTCTTGGTTCTTGGTTTCCCCCTGGATTTACTCCCCGTTGCTCTGAGGGTGTAAAGGTCTGGTACGAAAACCTTCCTGGATGGATCAGCATCCCACAGCTGAGCAAAAGGGTTTAGCTCATTTTCATTAATTGCCAATACAAAGACATATCCTAGAGGTGATGATATTCAGAATTTTCCATCTGACCCACCCAGCCATTCAGACCTTCCCAGCTGCTCCAGAGCTTTGTTGGGTTAAGTGCAGAAAGGGCTGGAGGCAGTTGGAGGGAGGGGTGTGTTATGTCCTACATGATACCACTTTGTTCAGGCCAGATGCAAGTGCAAAGAATAGAAGCAACTTCTTTTAAAATTGCAGTTACAAAAGAGGGGGAAAAAGGAGCCACCTAAGAGTAATTAAATTTAATTTTGTTTCTCATTATATGCAGGTGTTAGAAACCACTCCAGAGCTACTTTTTACATGGTGTTTGCAAACTCTCTCCACCAAACAGGTTCTTGGAGTGGCAAGTAGAAAACTAATAAACCTCCTGCCCCTCCTCTGCCTCTGAAGTAAATGTAAATGTACTCCCAATGCCTGTGATTTGTTGATATCTTTTAATGAAGTTTTTTTTCACTCAGACTCCCAGTTCAGCTCCCCAGATATCCAAGTTTGGATTTTTTCCCTTCCATACCCTTTCTGTTCCAGCCTCTCAGCATCTGCCTGTAGAGAACATGAATTTCCTGCTGCTTCAGCAGGGTGGGACTTGGTACAAAATGCTTTAGTCTCTCTCATGCCTGCTGGAGCTCTCAAAGTCTCAATGGTGCCTGCAAAGCTGATCTCAGTGGGTTAATTAAGAGACTCTTCCCCAAATTACCCAAAGTGTTGGAGCAGAAGTCAAGGTCTCTTGTCCTTTCCCTCCAATATTCAAATGCCTCAAATCTGAACTTGTCCTTCCTAAATGTGTCAGCTGGTTTGCAGTTGAAATACTGGTCCCTGTATTTTGGCCAAGCTGAATGGGATTTAAAGCTCCTCGGGCAATTAGTGTCAGTGTTAATGAGGGCAGGTCTCCCTGCCCTCCAGATCATGGCAGCCACTTGGCTGTTTCTTCATTTGACTTTATTTCTTAATGTCTCACTCCACATTAATTAACCCAAAGACATTGTGCACACACTTAACTATTTAAAAATATATTTGTAAAGAAAAATCTGCTCCCATGTGCCAAGGGCACCTTTTCCTCCCCTATCCCGGGCTGTGCTTGCCCGTATTACATTCCTGTAAGTAATGAATGATAATAAAAACATCTGCTGGGGCCTTCTGCTGAAGGATTACAGACCAAACCCAGCCCTGAAAGACCACACTCATTGTGTTCCTCCCCCCCAAGATCCCTTTTAACTTCCCCGTGACGGGATGGGGCGTTCGGAAGAGGGAGAAACCTTCCTTCTCACCTATAAAAGCTGCAGCTGTTTTCCTGTTTTTATAGAAAGCAGCAGGCAGATTTACTATGAAAGAGTAAATACTCCACGGCAAAGTGCTGTTCACCTTGAGGGATGATGTCAGAGCCATAAATAACACCACGGGAATACGGAGATGTCCTTAAAGGCCCATTAAGAATGATGTGAAAAGGAAGTGAAAAATAGGCAAGCGAGTGTGCTCTGCACAGCAGGCACAGGCTGAACATCACTTTAGGGAGGTACTTGAGAAATACCAGGAAAAAAAATAAAAGGAAGGGAAGGAAATAACAGGGTTTCTTCTCTGGAAGTCGCTCGTGCATCCTCGCACTTGCCAAAGCAGCATTTCAAAGGTATCAGGAGTTAGTTAAAGAACTACTGGTGCATCCCCTTTGCAGGGCCAATTTCATGCTTGATGCTCTGTTCCACTGAATAAAAAGAATATATAAAAGTATATTCTGATATTTGCAGAATATCAAAGAAATTATTGTATTTAAAAAGAAAAAGACAGAGCCTTTCAGATAGAAAGAGTAATTTCCATTAATACCACAGTAATAACTTCCTGTCTGGCAATATTTCCTCTGATACATTCTAGGGCTGGATTCATCTTTTTCCTCCATTCATGACCACATCTTCCTCTTTTCCCTTTTTTCCTGTGTGTTATATTCTGAACGTGTAGCAAAAAAATCTTGCTCTTGCCATTTATGCTTTGACACTGTGTGTTACTAAATTTCCATCTCACTGCCATTGCTCAGCCCCTTGGGACTGTTTGATTCTTCCCCTTTGGTATTTCCCTCCTCCAGCACCTCCCTTTCAACCCCAGCTTTTTAACAAGCTCAGCATCACTGATGAGAATTTAAAAATCAGATTAATTCGAGGACTGATCCCAGGGAGCCTCACAGTTGTGTTCCTGTCTCATGTGTTACCTTTGAACGAAACACCCTCTCCTTCCATCTCTTCCACAAGCCTTGATCTTTAGTTTAATGAATATATCTGTGGCAGTTCAGGTAAATCTGCAGCCACTGTCTGCAGAAGATCAGTGAACAGTTAACAGCAAAGAGGTTTGGAGTTAACAGGAGCAAGTGACCTTGGGAAAACCTGACTCTTATCCCTTCTGCTGGACAACTCTCAGAGAAGGCAGTGCCTGGCAGTGGGACACAAAGTACACCTTGTACTGCATGTGCTCCTTTTTGACTGCTCCAGGCACAGACTCTGAGGCACAGAAGGTGCTGGCAGAACAAGACCTCTTTTTCCTCCCTCTGTCCCACCACCCAACGTGGTGCTGGAGCTGCTCTTCCTTCCCCCTTCAGAGCCAGCCTTGCCTCCTCTGTGGGATCTGCAGCCCTGGCAAGCTTTGGTTGCTCAGAGAAGCACAAAAGGGAAAGCAGCAGGGAAGGGAGAGGAGTAAAAAGCCGAGTTCTGTTCCTAAAAACCAGCAATGTAGTCAGAGGAGGTGAGTTCTCTGAACGTGGCTTCCAAACGGCATCATCAGCTCATTTTTGTGGTTTCAGCTTGAAGACTCTTGCCATGGCACTCTGAGAGGAACAGCTGTCCACCAAATGCTCCAAATGCCTCAAATTAGCTACCCAAGAGCACCCATCAGAAGGGAAGGGCTCTGCTGGCACTCGGGGACATCAGGCTTTTATGACTTGTCATTCTTTGCTCCGTCCTCGTTCGACCCCGCGCTGTTTCCCAGGCAGGGCAGATCTTCTGAATTAGAACAGGATTCGTTATTGGGAAAATATGGAGCCTCTAGTAATTGTACAAGCTTGTGTAACCTCTGCTTCAACTGGATCCCACTCCTTTAACACCAACAGGGACAGTTTTCCTCTAAGGCAATGGAAAGAGAAGTGTCAGGGCAGAGAGAAGGAACACCTCCAGTGCTGAGCTGGTATCTTTTGTCACGTAGTTGCCACAAACTTTGTGATGAGGAGAATGAAAGGAAAACTCCATCCCAAAGTTTTCTGCAGCCATAGCTCTGATGGTTTCAGTGAAGAGACTGGCTCCAGGTTTCCCATGACAACTGAGTTTCTGGTTAATGCAAAGCATGGTCAGAACTGCATCTTTCCTTCCCTATCACAGTCCCGTGGCAGTTTTTCTGAGCCAAAAAGGTGCTCAGGTAATCACAACACACACAGTAATCGGGGCTGTGAGCCAAAAGCACCAACTCACTGCTGATTTCCACAAGTGTGTTACCATGGAAATGTGTCCTTCCCATGCCAGGCAGCATCTTACTCACAGGAATAAACCAGAAGGGACACTTGCTTGTGCTCAATTTTTGGCATCAGGAGCGTGGTCAGGACAGTGTAAAGGCCCTGTGGGACCATGGATGGTCACTTTGGATGGAGTCAATTCTTATGCTTTAATTTGGTTTAGTACCTACTGGCCTCCAGGGGCTCGTTTGGGGTCTCTTGTTTTCTGCTAAGCATAAATGGAAAAATGTCCTCTTCCTGTGGGACAGGGAGCCAAAATCCCTACTGGTAAAAATAGTGGTTTGTTTATTTAAATCTCATATTTTTCAAAACAACACGATGATCTTATACTCGTAATTAACACTTGTTCATTACAGAAAGTGCTCCCAGAAAAGCTGGCAGCTTGTTCAGTTAATCTTTAAGGCATGTTCCTTTCCAGCAGACATCCCACCAGTCTGGAAGTCTTTGCTCTTCTCTCACCTCCTGGTGGACCCCAAAGGAATTCCAGGCTCAGCAGGGAGAACAATTCCTGTTTCCCAAGGCAAACCCTACCAGATCTTTAAAAACAGCCATGGAAGGCAGATTTAAGTTACATAAGTGAGATTTTTTTTTTTTCAAGTATAAATTAATCAGTGGTCAGCTCAAGCCATGTGTGACACAATGAATTCTAGCGAGCTTAAAAAATCCTGCCAATATTCTATTTAAAGAGACTCATTATGCACATATCATTTTCTTAATCCACTAAATCTGTCATGACAATGATCTTTCATCCTTTTATTTGTGCAAAGCATAAGAGTCCTTATTCATCATAGCAGCTTATAGGCACTAGATGATAATAATAGCAGTAGTAATTTGTGTCTCATAGTAATGAGTTTCATGAGTTGCTTTGTTTTCTGAAAGCTTCCTTTTGGATTTTGCTGCCATAAAGTTTGTGGCAGGCTTATTATTTTAGCATTATCACTCAGGGTGAGTAGGAGCTAACTTTGGTACATTCAACACTTCCAGTCCCTTGCCTTCCCTGCCAAAATTCCTGCATGGATTCAAAATAGACAAAGGCTATATGGCAGGAAGATCTGCAACCCCAAATCATTTCTCTTTGTGGGATAGCTGTGAAATGTTTGTTTGCATGTGCAGCCCCAGTGCCCAGCTTGTTTGTTCACAGCTTCTTCAGAATATAAAGCCATTGTGACCTGCTGATCTGATGAGCTGCAAAACACAGGCAAGGGAGTTTTGCCCAGTAATTTGTGTATTGAGTTAGGAAATTATGTTTTAGCTGCACATCTTCAGAAATGCAGGCAACAGTCATTTTCCTTCAGCAACACAGGAAACACTGGATTTAAAGATGCATTTAGTACTCATTTATCTCACACTATTCACGACTACTCATGCAGGCAAGTGTTCCCTCTGCAGAAGTGCTAAAAAAGTGTTTCCTGAGATCCAAATATTTCCAGCTCTTGCCATCTGATCAGCACTTCAGTAACCCCGCAGATAAGCTGGTGATGTAAGGAATGATCTCATGCACTTTAAACTTGAGCTGACCATAAAAACTTCACTTCAGTCAAGTGCAATTTTTGTGGAATGGAGGGTTCCTTGGTGCAGGATACAGAGAGCACTGAACCTGTGTTCTCTGACAGTTTTCTGCTGGATAGAAATGTCCCCGTGTTTCTGTGCTGGTAGGAAAACTGGGATTCCTGGTAGGTAAACTGGGATTCCTGGTACTCAACAGGTTTGTGCACTTGTTCACCTCTGCTCTCGGTTCTTTCCCCAAGGTGAGGAGGTAGATAAGCATCATTTGCTTTTCCCCTCAGCAGTGCCTTGGCTGCCCTACACATTCCTTGAGCTCAGAGCACATTCCAGATCCGGCTGTGTCCGGGTGAGACCTGCCCACAGGGTCCCTGGAGAGGCAGCTGTACCTGCTGCAGGTGTGAGAACCTCCAGCACAGCCCCCTCTCCTTGCCCATCGTCCCCATCCTCCACATCCTTCCTCCCCCATCCGATCAGCTCTTTCTCCCTGCAGGGACTTTAATGGGAAGGTGACTCTGTGAAGTGTCATTGGAAAGGGCAGCTGGGGATTATCTCCTGTCCCTAACACGGTTTAACATCCTATGCCACCTTCCTGTCCCTGTTGGAAGTACATGCTCCTCTTTTCCTCCCTAAATACTGCTTTTTTGGGCTTCAGTCCCAAACCAGGGGGCTCTTTTTATCCAGATCACTGTAGACTAAGCAGGATTATAAAACCAGATTTATCCAAGGCCATAATACTGTAGTTGCAAGGAGCACTTTCCAGGGGCTGTGAGGTGCTTAATCTTTTAGATTAACTAGAAATATCTATGGCTTTAAACTGCTGGTTTGCGTCACGTCCCAAAAGCCGCTTTATGGACTGGTGGGGAAACATTCTAACAGTGATTAAAAAACTGCCTCTGGTGGTGGATTGTGCACGAAAACCAAGAGGGAGAGGGGCAAGCATCAGTTCCTGGCAGTTTAATTCATCTTTGTCCTCCCAAGTAGTCAGACTTCACGTGTGGTGCAAGAAGAAGCGTTTTCATGGATGGCAGAGTATTTCCTGGAAAAAGAGAAGGGAAACACCAGGACAAGGACTGGTAAAATGGGACAACACTCTTCTCTTGGCACTGCCCAGCTGGTTCTTTATCCCAGAACTCAAGCTGTGCTGTGCTGAGCTCAAACACACTCTTTAGAGCCAATATTTGGCAGGAAATTAAAAAGCAATTGAATAACCCAGGTATGGACCATCAATAAAAGCTTCACTACAGGTCCCCTCTGGGCTGCAGAACACCTTTCCCTTTCTCCCTCTGCTGACCTGGAGGATCCGCATCCTCCCCCCTTTTCCCATCTCATTCCTGCTGCAGAGGTTGCTCATCCTCAGTGGAACACACCAGGTCACAACAGCAGAGGTGGATGTGATTTGTGCTGTGATTTACACTGCAGGAGTGACCAGTTCAGGGAGCCCACCTGTGATGGAGAGTCACAGAATCAGAGAAATCAGTTGGAAGGACCCACAGGGATCATCGAGTCCAGGGACAACCTGTGCACGCCGTGTTTGGTGCCAGGGTGGCTCAAACCTTGCTCTGAAATGGCTTTGCCATCTCCAAACACACCCCCTTCTCCCTACAGCCCTTGGAAAAGAGGTGACAGGGCATCTCCTCTGCCTGCTGGGTGCCTGCACAGGGCTTGGGATTTTTTGGGGGAATTATAAAGCCACTCACAAGCGCCCGGGACTTTTTATTGCCTGAGCAGCAGCTGAGATCACCGGGACAGCTATGAAAACTCTGTCCAGGTAGAAGAGTCTGCAAGTGCTTTTCCTGGTGATAACATTCTAAAAAAGGAAGCAGCGGAGAGAAAAACAGTTCTATAAATTTGTTCATGGAACATTCAGTGACCGTGAATCACTCTATAAATATCCCAGGCTATAGGTTTCAGGGTCTCTTTACCGGGCTGGTGCAGTGCCTTGTGACAGACCTTGGTAACAGTAGCTTCATGATGGTTGTGATAAACCCTTTTTTATTCCTTATCTCTCCCTTTCCTCCTTCCTTACAGTTACACCAGCCTTTCACCCATGCTGTTTATTCCTCACCTCATGGAAAATTTTTGACCGAGGGGAAAAAAAAAAATCGCTTGTGTTGAAAAACCAAAAATGTCCAGCCAAAACCAACGTTTTTTCATTGTTTGGCTGAAAATGAGAGGTTTGCCATTTTAAGCTTAAAGTTTTTGGTCAGGAGCCAAAATAGCTTTGCTTTTTGCCCGAAGTCTCCAGTAAAAATTCACGATTTTTCGGAGAGACAGGCACTTGTTTTTACATCAACGAGAGGAAAGTTAAAAACCTGATTGCTCACCAGGAGGGGTTTAGACAAAACCAGCCCTACAGAAAAGCCCTTTGTTCCTTCAGTGAGTGTTAAGTGGGAAGTGAAGCTTGTTGGAGTTCACCTCCCTGTTACATGGACATGGCAAAACTGATGGAGAATGTTTCCAAAAGGGTTTGTGTTGGAACAGGAACAACATTGTGTGATTTTGGTGTTTGATGACAACTGGAACGGTCCCCACGTTGTCCTTGCCCTCTCCATGGCAAATCACAGCTTGTGCACAGCTCAGAATTCCCCAGGAGTAGCACTGGAGCTGCTGGGGTGGCTGAAGCACCAGAGCTTTTAAACCAACAGCATCAACCCTGATTTCTGGTCCCAGCTCCAGTGAGGAGCTCGTGTGGAGACTCCCCTGCTTGCAGATGTGGATTCCCAATGCATTAGGGAGTGGGATTTTGCTCACTGCCATTCCTGAAGTGACTTTTGAGCCACCACAAAGAGTTAAATCAGTTAAAGTTGTTTTATTTCTGACACCATAACAAGAATTCCTGTAAGAAGCGAGGAGAGGGAGTCCTTTGCAATCCCACCCCCACGTGTTCCTGGGCCCCCAGGAAGCTGTACTGGATATCCAGCTGCATCCTTGCCTCTTTCCTTTCCCTGCACCCCTGTTTCCAAGGATTTGCCATCTTGTGGGAGGGCTGAACCAACAACTAAAACCCTGGGAGAGTGTTTTTAACTGGAGAGGTGAAGAGAGGAGCTGCAAAGCAGTAGCGCTGCTCTTGGTGCCTTGTGGATTCCTTGGTGCAGAATTCCAGGCTCAGAAAATGCCAGCAACACCAGCTGGAGCAGCAGTGACCTAGGAAGGGATAAAAAGAAGCAGGAAATGTAAATTTAAAGGATCTGTAAGAGCTGGGCAGATGGTAATTGATGATTAATAAATATTTCAATAAACCAGGCTGTTGTTTGATTTCAGCTGGCAGAAGGACACCGGAGTCACCAGGATGGCAAGAGCCACAACATTCCAAAAAATCCTGGGCCTCTGAAACCGTTGCTGCTCCTCTCTGACAGGGGGAACTTAGTGTTGCCTTTTTATTCTGTGAGCTCTAGGTGGGAAGGACCAAGCCAAGGAGGAATTATCCACCCTGGGTGATCTCCAAACGGAGCCTAAGCCCAGTTCTACCTAAAATTCCCGGTACCTTGACGGGAATCAGGGAGATCATGGCAAGAACCTAAATGTGGTATTTTTGAATACCCTGTAATTGGCTGGTCTTGGAGTGGATGTCTTTTTTTTTTTTTTTGCTACTCCTGTTTGTTCTGCTGGACTCCAGACACATTTCAGCGACACTTCCATCAGGAAATTAAGGCATGGAAAGTTGGCATTTTCTAACAATTTCCACGGAGCAATTTCCAACTCGATGGACATCCTGTGCAACACTAGACCAAAAAATGACAAAGCACTCATTTTCTTACCAAGGGAGACCTGTATCTGTTCCCCTCCCCAGAGGGCAGGCCAGCCCTGTGGTGGCTGTTGGGGTGTAATTTGTGGGTGTTTCCACAGCACCAAACCCCACGTTGTTGTGCTTGGCTGATCCTGGGGGTGAGCAGTTCATCAGGGGGGGAATCAGCACATCCACAACCAACTCAGGGATATCTGAGCATGGCTGAGTCACCCTCCAGTGACACTGTAAAATATCCTGACCCAAGTCTTATAGGGACTGCAAAGCCTTTAAGTTGATCTTGGGGCATTTTTAGGCTTTGAGTTGAACTTGATATGAAAAATAGTTTGATATGAATTCGATGGAAGGTGTCCCTGCCCATGGCAGGGGGTTGGAACAAGGTGGGTTTCAGGTCCTTTCCAACCCGACCTATTCTGTGATTTCCTGATTCTATGAATACTGATTTCATTTAAACTGAGGGTTCAGTGTTTTGATTGGGAATTTTAAAGACCAGCTTTGGAGCGAGCCCAGACAAGCTCACCAAGTTGATCAGAGGGATGGGACACCTCTGCTGTGAGGAAAGACTGGGAAAATTGGGATTGTTCAGCCTGGAAAAGAGAAGGCTTTGAGGTGACCTAACTGTGGCCTTCCAGTAATTGAAGAGAACCACCAGGAAGGATGGAGAGAGATGTTTACAAGCCATGGAGTGACAGAACAAAGGGGAATGGCTTCAAACTAAAAGAGAGTAGGTTTAGATTAAATATTAGGGAGAAATTATTCCCTGGGAGGGGGGGGAGGCCCTGGCACAGGTTGCCCAGAGAAGCTGTGGCTGCCCCATCCCTGGAAATGTCCAAGGCCAGGTTGGACGGGGCTTGGAGCAACCTGGGATAGTGGAAGGTGTCCCTGCCCATTCCAGGAAGTTGGAACTAAATGACCTTCATGATCCTTTCCACTCCAGAACATTCTATAATTCTATGATTCTACTCCTTTCTTTACCATCCTGGCATATTTTCCATGTTGCTTGTAAATTAATATCGAAATGATTAACAAATGTGTTCAAGATCATCACTGGGACCAGAAAAGAAAGAAGGGCAAGAAGTAAATAATAGATAATTTTAAAATAAATAATTGCTCACTGGTATGAACAGTTGTTTCATCTCATCCATTTCAAACTATCTTTGTCAGGCACTGTGGCAGAGGAGGGTTTTAAGATAGGATTTTTTTTCCCCCATAAAAATTGGTTTAGACATTGGCAGATTTAGGGTAACTTTTTTTCTTTTATCCCTCTGTTGTTTTTCCTGCCATGTATTTCTCAATGAAGTAACTGTATCCCTGTATTTGCATATTAAGGATGGGGGGGGGGAGGAATCAATCTGTGGCTTCTCTTTTGTAGAAAGCTATGGTTTCCTACATGAGTTTTCCATGGAATTTGTTTGGGAAAAATGCAGAGTGCACCAAAATGAGATAATGACAGGGTTTGGTGTTTATCAAAGCCCTTTTTCCCCCCCGTCATCAAACTGTAAATGTCCTGTTGTTTGCTGAAGGAGAGGGTGCACAAGCCACAGTGTGAGGCACAACTGACCTCTTGGGAAGGTTCTGCTCTGCAGAAACCAGGGCAGGAACCTGGGATGTCCTTGGGATCCATGTCCTTGTGCTTCCAGCATAACTCAGGTGAGGCAGGGGAGTGTGTCCATGAGCAGACAGCAGCGAAGGCTCAATAACGGATTAAATATCATATAGATCCCACAAATACTGAGAGATAACTCCATTTTCACTGCCTAAATACCCTGTGATGTGACACCTTTAAGTTAAGCAAACTAATGGTTTATTGTCACTCTATAGTCACTATTAAGTGACAATTCCCACCACCCTCTGTGGAGTGTCCCCAGTCCCATTTTCTCCAGGTCTTCTCTGTGACTGTTTGAAACCCACCCCTTCAATGAGAGTTTTGCTCATCTTAAATAATCTTAAATGCAGCACTGTAAATGTCACCAGTTTTACCTTTTTTTTAATCAAAAGATTTCCTTGAGAGCTCTGAGTGTGACTGTACTTTAGGGCAATGTAATCATGAGGTTTATCACAAAAGGAACCTCATCCCTCACCTGTGTTGGATTATTTCCCTTCTATTTTGCCTTTCTGCCATTTTTCAAACCCTAAATTTACGTGCTTTGCACACTTTGCCCTTTGAAACTGGATTTCACAGTCAGAAATGATTAATTTTTCTTTCTTTCTTTCTTTCCCCCTGGAAAATACTGAAGTGGTTTGTGTTTTTTTCTTTTTATTGTGGGTGAAAACCTTAAGTGGTGTAAATCAACACAGTTCCACTTACAGCAGTGCAGGTCACCTATAGAATTCAGCGTTTCTCACCAATTATCATAAGTTATGAGCATTTCCGAATCTCCTTTATTCCATGGATAAACCCAGGGTTTATGTGTGTAACTCCCAGGGTGATAATGGCAGGGAGCAGTTTTACTGCACACACAGAACTTTTCCTTAGGCCAAGAAAAGCAGCCACAGCGTTTCATCCACTCCCAGCGAGATTTAAGCAGGATTTAAAAAAAAAATAAATAAAAAAATCTAATTGATGGGGACAGAAAGTGGTGGGAGAAGAGAAGCCGAAGCACGAAAATGAACAACATCAAGCACACAGAAATCACCCCAAGCAGTTTGTCCTCTATTTTAAATGTTTCTGAGCTCTTTCAAATTAAACATTCGACTAAATGATCATATTTTCAGGGGCTTTTTTTCCCCCCTGCAGCCACAAGGGTGAAAAATCAGAGGATGAAAAATAGGGACATAAATATTTAAAATTTAATATTTAATCCACGTGTGACTCTTGCTGGCTTTTTCAAAATGCAGTTTCCTGGCTGCTGCAGGGCAGAACAGCAGCAAAGTCACTCCTGAGAGCATCCTTATCCAGGAGGGCTCATCATCTTCCCATTAATAATGGGAATGAGGGATCTTACATCTGCAGAGGAACCATCCTGAAAAAAACCACCCCATCCCTGGGAATGTCCAAGGCCAGGTTGGAGCAACCTGGTTTGGTGGAAGGAGTCCCTGCCCATTGCTGGGGGTTGGAACTAAATGATCTTTAAGGTCCCTTCTGTCCCAAACCATTCCATGATTCTGTAAAAACGAGCCTTATATCTGAGGAATGGAGGACAACAAAAGGAAGGTTTGGGTGATAGGAAGACCAGGAAGATCCCCTTTGGAGTAACATGCCCAGATACCTGAAGTATTTTGCAGGATTCAAGCTGTGAAAGAAATATAAATGTGAGTTCATGTATTTCCATAAAAATTCGGTTCAGAAGGAAAACAGGTTTTCAGCAGCATTCCACACTTCCACATGAAGACAAGGAGGAGGATCCCATTGTTTCTCTCTCTACCCTTTTCTGCAGAGCCAGTCATTCAGTCATGGGAAGCATCAGGTTGCTCCTCACAGTTTGTCCAGAGCTCACCTTTGCTGTTTGTCTCCTCCTTCACCTGCCTGGACTGGTCACAATTTTCCAGTGAAGTCCAACAGTGTTGAGAACTAAAAGGGAAAGAAGCAAAGATCCAACAGTGCTTGTTTTGAAACATAATCTGTGTGTTTTGGCACCTGAGGGCCACACACAGTCCCCTGTGCTGTGGGGTTTATGGACAATAATTAAATTTATGGACACAATTCCCCCCTTGCTGGGCCCTTCCACTCAGCTCTCCCCGCTGCAGACAGGGCAGTTATTAAATGGCATCATGGAAAATTCTAATGAGTTCCAGGGGAAGCTTCACCCAGCTCCAGTTTTATATTGAAGAGGTTGAGGGAAGGGATGGGGGGGTTGAGTTTGGACCCTCCTGAGGCTGGGAAGGGGAAATAGGCAGCAGGAGAGAACTGAAGAGCAGCATCAGTGTTTGTGGGTGTGAACCAATGTCAGAATGATGGCACTGAAGGAATAAAGGGGCTTCATGAAAGGGGAGAAGGTCCCACAGGGAACAAAATACAGGTGGAACCAATGTGAGATAAATTTGATGTTGAGGTGAATGTATTCACCAATTCCTTAATCCCATTAAGGATCCTTAGAAAGCTGAAAATCTCAACATAAACACCCACAGGATTGAGCTCTTCAGTGTCCTGCCTGTTGAACTCCGGTGTGAAACTGCAGAGAGTTGGTTGTTCATTAAAGGAGATCTGAATTTGAAGACATGCCCGTGTTCTAATGATCCTGTTTGATGGACACACTGCTCGTGGCAGGTGTTTGCCAGTCTGGAACAGGATTGGAGGTGACTTTTCAGCCCTATTGTGCCCTTTTAAAATGAAGTGAGGGGTGGCCCGGGAAGGTGCCCGAGGGAATTATTGACTCCTGTTAAAACCCTGGGATTTGCTGATGCTGATCAGTGACACCAGTGAGATGTCGTGGCTTCCAACCTTGCCTTCCTCTGTGCTTACCTGTTCTTCAGCCTGCTGTCTGAGTCTGCTGGAGACCAAAACTCATCAAGTGGACATTTCTAAGTCTATAGGAAGACACCGCATGTACATAAAGATTCTTAAGGTTGTCTGTTCAAAAGAAAGCAAACGAGATGGTTTACATAAGCGTGCCTCTTCCTGAAAGGCTGAGCTATTTTAACAGTGCATTCCACCAAAATGAATAATATTTGGCTTTTGGAGGCAGATTTTTCTGTGGTTACAACCTCTTTTGCACATCATAAATGTCCAACCCCATCCTCTTGCTTTTCTTTCATTAAAAAGAACAACAACTAACCTTTAAAAACACCGTATTTGTCATGTGCTTGCCTGGGTTTCAGCTGGTGTGATTTACTGGTGTCTGTCCTCGGGGTAAACACACTCATTGAGGAAAATTATCAGGCCTATTACCCTGTGGAAAGGAAGGTTTTGGGGTCAGGGTGGGTCATGGCAGATGGTGCTGCAGAGCTCCTTGGAGCTGACTTAGCAGAGGGGTCACTGCTTAGTCTGGGCTGAAGGTTGAGGTGGGTTATGAGTCCAAGCTTGGATTTGGGAAACCTCCAGCACTTGCAGGTGATCTGTGCATCTCAACATCTCCACAGCAAAGCCCTCCTGCCTTCACCCAGGGGTGTCATGGCATGTTCTGCTACCAGGATGGGTGAAACCAGACTCCTAAATCCCAAATCCTCCCACATTTCTCATTGTGGGTGACATCAGCCATTCCTGGCTCTGATTTACCTCCAGTCCCAGCCTGGCTGGGCATTAACACCTCCTATTATTTAGCCAGGTTCTGTTCTCAGTTCCACTGGTTGATCCTGCAAAATTTAAAAACAAACAAGTAGCACTGAAAGAATCTGGCCCAGTATTTGTCCCTTGCCTTAACAATGACAATTTTCAGCTGGTGCAGATCTCTCCAGTTCTGTTTCAGACCCTGGAGGTGTCCCTCCTTACACAAGCAAATGATCAGATCCAAAAGGAGCAGGATTTCTTGGAAGAAAGGGGAAAACTATTTGAGGAAGGAGTAAATGGCCCCGAATCGTTCCAACAGCTCAAAACTTGTTTTGCCAGAGGAACAGGAGAAAGCTGTTAAAAAAAGATTTTAATTGTAAGTCATTTCAGCTTTCCCTGTAAGAAAACAAGGAAGAAGCAAACACAATGGCTAGAGAACATGAAAAGATCCCAAAGGCTAAGAATGCTCCAAGAAAAATATGCTCTCCATCTGAAATAGTGAGCAATGGAAACATTATTTGGGGCTGCTGTTGGGCTCTGTGATTTCCAAGGGCTCCTTGGGAAGGGGCAGGAGGAGGGAACAGCAGAGGCTGAGCCTTCCTGCCCTGTTCCTGGTGCTTGGCCCTTCACCCCCCTACAAAGGATATGTTTGCAGAGCTCATTTGCAGGGTGAATGAGAAGGCTCAAGTGGCAAATTGGCTATTGATAACTTCCAGAAGCCTTTCTGGGCCCACTGTGTTATTCCACTCGCCTGAAAATCGACAAACACTCGCAGAGAAAAGAAAAAGGAAAAAAAAAATCCCCTTTCTGGCAAAAGAGTGTGGCTCCAAATGAATTAACTCCCAAACCTGATATTTAAGGATGTTTTATTAGTCTGATGTCTCTCCAAGTCTTGCCAGAGCCATCATGTCAAAAAGCCGTGGACAGGGTTATAATAAAAGAGACGTTATTTGTAATTGTTTCCTCTTGGTGTTATCATGTAAAGGGGAAAGGCAAGTGGAAAAGCACTTCCCAGTGCTGGGAGCCACCTCCCTCCTGGGGCTCAGCTCTTGTCCTGAGCTCCTGGGGCTGGGCTGAGGGGTTGAGGTGCTGGGAGGGCTCCCAGGGATGTCCCTGGGGTGGAGCAGAGCCAGCTCAGGCACATCCCACCACGGACAAGCCTCATCACCCTCCCTCTGGGATATCATCACTCGTAACAGGAAAGCTTCCTCTGGCTTTGCTTCTCTTTGTTTTGCTGTTGGTTTATGTTTTTATTAATTAAGGACGGGATTTTATTTTTTTTATTGTAAAGGAGGCAACGATCCAAATTTAGACTTACTTTGCATAAATATTGGCAGAAGGACTGATATGGGAGAGGAAAAACAAAGGTTATCGTGGTCATCACATGATTTTACTTAGGCAGTGGATCAGTTAAATTAGTTTTGAAATTATAACGTTTCAGCTGCCGGTACTTTTCATATTAAAAATCAAATTTAATTTTCCAGTTTTGAAGAAAGAAAAAATTCCAACCATTTGTTGCTTTCCACCACCACCACCAGGAGGGAAGAAAAAGGGGAAAAAAAAAATAGAATGACTACAGGCCAGTCCTCCAAAATAAATCTCTGCAAAGGCCATGTCGACCTGGGAGAAGATGTCGAGGCAGAAATTTCAGCCGTTCTTGGTGTTCATCACTCATAGTCTCATTTAGTGATGGCAACCTGGCCTCAGCCTTCCAAATTCTGGGATGTTACTCTGCACTTATGGATGTATAACTCAGATCAGAATATTCCATTTAGCACGGAGCAGATGCTCCTCATTCCCTCTTAATGATTGGATGTGAAGCAGCATTTTGGGAAGCAGCACTGCCCGGCCAGCTCAGGAGCAGAGCCACTTCTGACCGTGTGTGGCAAGATTTTTCAATGCTTGGTTTAGTTCCATCCAGGCTACAAACCAGAGAACCAAACCAAAAACAGAGAAATTTAAAAAAAAAAAAAAAAAAAGAAGGAAAAAATCCTTTCTGATTTTCAACATAAAGCTAGGATTACCACCAAAGAACAATAAAAATTCTTTTATTACCAACAACAGGAAGAGCAAAGAGAAAAATAAACCACAGAAAAATCTTTGTTATAATTTTTCCATAACAAATAAGGTCTTTTCTGGTCATGTTTGCCTTTTTTTTTTTTTTTCCCCCCTTAAAATTGTGTCTGTTTAGGAAAAAAATAAAATCTCATTCAGAATAAAACCAAAACTGCGGAGAGAAAAGCTCAGCTCTTATTAAAGGGTTTGACATCACGAACAGCAGAATTCTTAAAGGAAAGTAATTTACAAATAAAAGGGCGGAAATGAAAGGTTGTGTGAGTTCCCAAGCCCGTCGCTGATGCAGGAGAGCACAGAAACTCCCACTGGCTGTAGTCAGGGGAGCGGCGGATGAGCAGGAACCGGCGCTGGAGGTTCCCACAGGGAGAAGATCCTTGTGGAGGAGTCACGGCTGTGACTCGTCTTCGTGCTGCTTTTACTCCCCATAGCTTCTTGTAGTTTTGCTGTGGGCGATTAAGGAAGATAAAGGAACAAAGAGGAGTGAAAAGTGAACAAGGAGGAGTGAAAAGTGCTGGACCCTCAGTGCCCTGCTCTCCCTGGGGGATCCCACCAGGAGCAGCAGCTGAAAGGCAGCTCCTGTTGCTGTGGGTGGAGAGGGATGTAAAGTTATCTCCAAGAGGTTTTTTATATATTCCTCCTAGATCCGGGGGCTGGCTTGGCTTTGTTTTTACTGGGTTCCTGGGAGAGAAAGCTCTTTTTCCTCCCCAAAGCCTGGCACAATCTCCTCCCGTGCCCAGAGTTTGCTGTGTGGCTCTGATGGGGCTGCTCAGGGTTTGATAACCGTGGCAGTGAGTTATTGCCACGTGAGGCTGCAGAGCCAAAACAGGCAGTTTGGACATAAAACAGTCCCAGAAATGGCTTTTTTTTTTCACCTTATCTGGCCCTGCTCTTGATAGCAAAGGCAGCCTGGTAACAAAGGGTTTTGTTGCTCATTAATCCGCAGTGAGGAGTGCCAGGGAATTCACCCTCCCTTCAAAGGGCTCTGCCTGCTCTGATCCTCTGCCATGGAGGGGCAGGAGATGCTGATCCAGGGCAGCAGCTGGCCCAGATCACAGAGGTTGGGGTTCCCCTGGGCACATCCCAAATGACAGCAGAGGGGCAGTGCTTGGATTTTGCCCTGAGCAAACAACAAGGGACAGTTTTCCCAAGGGGATATTGAGGGTGAAACAACAAAGAAGCAAAGTTCTCACCAAGTTTTAATCATAGAACAGTTTGAGTTGGGGGGGGGACCTTAAAAATCATCTCATCCCACCCCCTGCCATGGGCAGGGACACCTTCCACTAGCCCAGGTTGCTCCAACCTGGCTTTGGACACTTCCAGGGATGGGGCAGCCACAGCTTCTCTGGGCAACCTGTGCCAGGGCCTCCCCACCCAACCAGCCAAGAATTCCTTCCTAATATCTTAACTAAACAGACCCTCTTTCAGTTTAAGGGGAATTTTAATGATATTGAACCAGGAATATTTTCTATATCCTTTAATAAAATTCCTAAAATTATAAATAAATCTTGAAATGCTGACAAGACAATGTCACAATTAACCTTCTCTTCCTTCATTGTTACTCCTCAGCTCCTTCTCACATCCAGGTACCTCTTGGTTGCTTTGCTGGCAAGTTATGGCCTGAATTAAGCAAAGCTGTGAATAGCTCTAGGACACTTCTTTGGTGTTACATCCCAACTCCCTCTCCAAAGATAATTTGGAATCATGTACATTAAGTCCAACAAAAGCCTGTTTTCCTGCACTTTGGTCTGCACTGGTGTCTGAATTTCTAAACTCTTCAAAACAGAATTTAGGACTGGGTGTGTTTATGCAGCACCAAAGGGGATCCAGACATTTTGGCCACCTGTGTTAACCTCCTGCTCCAGATGATTTGACAACCAAAGAGCTCAAAGATTCTCATTTTGTTTTGAACACTGATGTCTTAACCCAGAAAACTTAATCAAATCAGTCTAGGAAAAACAAGAAGACTCTGTTTTCATCTACATTTTTCCAGATGTAAATACTCCTTTAATTTAGTACAAAATTATTGTGCTGTAAATTCTTTTATAACATTGCTAGGTTTCATTTTTGGTTTTGTTTTTCATTTTCTTGTGTAGTTTGTGGATTTGGGATACAAACAAATGACAGGGTATTAACAATGACTTGAACTAGCTTCTGAAAGATGGCTTTTTATTTTTTTTTCACCTCCTTGAACCACTGTTTTTCCTCTCTGGCTGCTTCATCACGGCCTTTCTCAGGGGGGCAACACATTTTACCACAGGGTGTGATGGGAGGATGAAGATTCCCGTGGCCAAAATCTTTCCTGAGGTACATTCATACAAATATTAGAGGATCCCTCCAGAGGAATTCTGTAATACAGTTTGGGAAGATCATGGCAGTGAAATCTCCTCTGGACTCTACAGGAGGAAGATGTTCCAGAAGGAAAAGGCCAAGTGTTCAGCAGTTGTTCAGAGCACAGTGTTCACACCTGCAATCCCTAAACTGAACAGAACGGGGCATTTTCCTGTAAAGGACCCTCTGGGTAAAAAATCTGGATCTCAGAATACAGAAATAAGGTGCAAAATCAAGGCAGAAAGTGGTTTTAGTTTTTTGTGGAACAGAGCTGGGGTCGGGCAGGGCTAGGAAGGGCCAGGGAATACAGCCAAGGGTCTGAGCTGCAATAATTCCAGGCACTTGGACAAGGTGCAGAACAGCTCTGGGGGTGGGGATGACATTTACCTGTTTGTTCCCTCATATTGTCTAATATAACCTAGAAACCTACACTTAATCTCAATTATTTTCTGTTTCACAGAAGGTGTTATAGCACAAGAGGCTTCCAAGGCAAGGAATCCCTTTTCCTCAGGTCTATCCAACCCTGGCCTTCCCACTGTCCATCCCTCCCTCCATGGAGTACAACACAAAGCCATACAGGGAGGGACAGATCCCTTCTGATTCATTTTTCCCAAATCATTTTCCTTTGAGAACAGTGGAAAGTACCTTCTTTTTTTTTTTTTTTTTTTCCACCACCATAATTTAATTCTTTATTTTAAAACCAACTTGCTCCCTTCCTCCTCCCTGATAACTCACGAGTTCGAATGTAAAAAATGTATTATTACAAGAGACAATTACGGGGTTCAAAGCATTCTGAAGCATTCCATGCTCCCAGCTTCTGGTACTGATATAAGTAGAGGAATATTTGTGGTTTTCTTACTTGCATGAAGTGGAAGAGTTCCAAGAGCTGGTGGTAAAAGGCCTAATGAAAGTCTGCCTTCATCAGACACAACAAAGATCCTGCATCCTGGGAGGTTAACTGTTTATATGGACATGATGCCCAAGCACCCTCACTCAACACAAACAAGCCCTTGACCATGTAAACTCAATCATTTCATACTCAGTCAAAAATAACAATAGCAAAATAGGAAGGGGGGGGGGGGAGGAATGAATCCTGGGTTTGTTTGGCTTTAATTTTATTTTTTTTTTCTTATTTTTTAAATAGAGCATTGCTTTGGAAGCTGAAGGTATGCAGCTCTCTGGTTCCCAAAGTTTGTTTGGACTGAAGAAGTGTCCAGCACCTTTGGGGGTGTGGAAATAGAGCCTGTTTTGAAGCACACACAGTTGTTGCACAAACATCTGCCTGCTGCAGTGCAGGAGGTTCTTCTCCACTGAACCTTCTGTTTGTCATTTATTTTTCCATTTTATAAATACTGATTGGAAACTTCTTCTTGGAAGGCAGAAGGAAATCTTGTGGATTGTAAACACTGAGAAGAAGATGAATTGTTTAGGATGGTGAAAAGGGTATAAGGACTGAAAACATAATGTTATGTAGAGGAAAGTTTAGGCTGAATAACGGGATAAACTTCCAAGTGCTGAAATCTTATTAGACTGTGGAAAATTCTTCCAAAGGATGTGGGAGAAGCTCCACTCTTTGAGCAGTTTGCCACCAGATTAGACAAAGGACTAAAAATATATCCTCAACAATCCTGCCCTAGAAAAGGGGGTGAAGTGAAGAGGCTAAAATCCATGTATCCAACAGCACCTCCTTTGATTTCATGCACCACAATCCATCCCTGCCCAGAGAGTGAGAGTATCCTGAGAGATGAATTCCCCTCCCATGTTCAGCTCACAGGGCTGGACTCAGCTCTGGAACCTGCTCAAGAGAAACCTGTGCAGTGCAAGAAGGCAGGAGGTGCCATCAAGCCTCCCATGCCAGCAGGAAACACAGCAACTGTAAACCGGGAAAATGGAAAGTAAATATACATGTCTGAATTGATTTCCTGTCCAGAGAGCAAATGGGGGTTCAGAGAACCTTCTTCATCCACGTGGAGTGGCCTGGGAGAGAGCATGTAACTTGTTTTATGTAGTAATGGCAGATGACACGAGGCAAAGAAGATACAGCAGGAATTTACAACTGTAGTGACTCACCAGCAAGATTATAATATTCTGGATATTAATCCACTTGCTGCCTTTTTCCTTCTCTTTGTGGATGGTCTAAAAGCAAAGTCTTATTTTTTTTTTTAAAATCCATTCATGATGGTGTTGACCTGGAGCTCCTGAAGAGACAAGAAACCTTCCCACTGACCTTGCTGGGCTTTTGGATTTTATGAGATCGTGTAAATTCATTACAGAAACACCACATTTCTAAACTCTTTGCTCCAGGGACTCATTAGGAGACTTCAAAATTTGCTCTGAGTTACTTGCCTGGGACTGGTCAGATGAATCACATGGTGGCATTCCCAGTCCTGACTGGAGGCGTGTGGGAGCAACATCTGGTGCAAATATTTCCTGGTAGAAACCAGAATGTCACTTGCTGTAAATGCTTCTCTGTGTGATCCTGAAATTCCCTCTCTGCTACGTTTTTTTGGCCGGTAAAACCTGATAACTGGGGAAGTTCTTAGAAAGCAAAGACAAAGAGATTCAAATGTGGCCAAAGTGACTTTATTGCAAATGTGGGTGATTCCAATATCAGCTGAAAGCAAACGTTGGATCTCCTGCAAAACTGAACGTTTTGGAGACTGGAGAAGATGCACAGACCTTGAACTGGTAGTGGAGCAGTTGGAAACCTCGTGTTTTTAAGTGAAAAGGGACTGTGTCACTCTGATATGCACGGAAATATAGAATATACACTTTTAACACAAAAAAAAAAATATGGGGTTTATGTGTCTGTTTGGTGTTTTCTGCTGGATGTATTATGTTGAGTTTAGAGGGCATCTGAATCCCACCATGAGCAGAGAAGAACTAAACCAGTCTCCTACACATGCCTGTAAACATCACTAAAAATCATTATTATCAGCAGTGTCAGACTGGGGAGAACTTCTTGACTATTTCCTGTCTAAACCAAATCCTAGGGGTTTTTTTTTCCCCCCCAAGGAATTGATGGATATCAAAATTAAATTGAGTTTTTCTCCTTGTGACTTTTTCTAACTATTACAATTCTGAAGTTCTTCCAGAACCTTCGTGGTTTTAGAGGCAGAAATGGGATTTTTAGCCTTCTCTACTTGAAAATAATGGATTTATTGTTCTGCCAGCAGTTGGACATTGCTCTGGAGGGATCTTCACCAGCCTTTATTACAGCAGCCACCCCATCATGGCCATCAATCCTTTGATTTCTCTGAACATGCAGCAACACTTTGGATACTTGACCTTGGCACCCAAAGGACTGCTCATGTCTTTCCTTAATTGTTGGACTTAGCAAGAGATTCCTCATCTTCATTCTTCCAACACATGTCCAGGTTGTCCCATTTCTTTTTGATTTTCTTTTTTTTTTCCTCCCAACTCTTCTTCTCTTCCTCCCCAGCTTTGTCCTGCACCTTTCCTTAACTCTACCCCAGACCTTTTTCCTTCTCCCACTCTCGTGAATCCTCAAGGGCAGCAAGAATTTCCCCTTTTCCTGCCCTAAACTCTTCTGACATCTCTCCCCACCTCGTTACAATAAAATAATTCTTCCATTTCGCTGTCACCTCAATTTTAGCTCTCTCACCCTCCTCTCCCTCTTTTTTTCCCCTGGTTTTAAAGACCGACCAGCATTTCCTGAATTGGAAAAGCCACAATAATATTTTTTTCCATCGAAAATACCACGAGTGCAGTATTTCCATTGAACACACCACGAGAACAGTGTTTCCATTGAATGTACCACGAGGACGGTGCTTTTGAGGTATCTAAATGCTTAAGATGAACTCATAATGTTCATCTTGGACTCATTAAACCAAAAGCCCCTTTTCTCTTCTCAAAAAAGAAAAAAAAAATTTCCTCAGACAGAGAAAAAATTTTTATTAACAGGTTTACAAAAAAAAAAAAAAAGAAAAAGAAGAAAAAATACAATAAAAACAAGACCTAGACAGAGCCAGGACAATTTTGCACTTGCTTTGTGAGTAAAATATAAATAGGTTTTAGCAAGTTAAAAAAAAAAAATCCATTAAAAATGCTTAGAGTGGTTGAACAGCTGGAAAAGCAACTTTTTTTGATAACATTTAAAGCTGCTTAGCAGCTGGGGAAAAAATCGCCTGTAAAAACACTTAACATTTACAGCCACTCAGTGGCTGGAAAAGCAACTTGTTATAAAATTGATTTAACATCTCAGTGGCTGGAAAAGACATACACACACATACATCTCGCTGCAGTGCTTTACATAGCTATTTATGGCTATTTAGACACAGATAAGGCTATAAATAGATAAGCTTGGCATTCCTGCTGATGCCATTGTGGCAGGGAATAATTTCCATTCAGATCATTCACCATTTGATTTGATTTTCTGAGAGTTTAAGGCTAAGCCATTTAAATTCCCATCAGTTTGGAGCCTGGATGCTCAGCCATCCCACCCAGCCCCCAGGAACACCGTAAATCAGTTTAGTTACAGAGCACTTTATGAAATAATAACTGAGCTCTGCCTTGGATGGGCTCAAATGAAAGGCTGGCTGAGGCAGCAGAGCCCAAGCTGTTTAACAAATAATCCTTGTAATCAATGGGAATGTCTCCATCAGCTCACCTGGTCTGACAGGAGCCATGTCCTGCCTTGTCCTTACAGCTCCAGAGCTGACAGAGGCCTTGCAGCCCCAGAAGTGACAAGAACAAGAGATCTGGTTATTAAAAAAGTGATGTCAAAAGTCCTGTATAAGCAGCAATTAAGCATATTTGTTTCTCTCTGAGGCTGGAGTTCTTTAAAATGCTGCTTTAAAGCAGGAGTGATGGAATAAGCCCTAAAGCAGCACTGGGCAGTTGTGCTGTGGCCCCACAGGGCTCCTGCTCCCCTGGATCCAGCTGTGCAGCTGGTCCCCTCATCCAGCTGTGAGGTGGCCTGTGGTGACAGAGGTGATGTGTGGCCAGGTCCCTGCTCAGCCCCTGCTCAAAGTCCCCCAAACCAGGACTAAGCTCCTGCCTAAACCTTCACACTGTCACACTTTCTGTCAGCACCTGTGAACCAGGAACACCCTCCTGGGTGGGATGGGATGTGTGTGGCACACACTGGGGTTAATTGCTGTCCTAAATTACTGTACTAATGCAATAGAGCTGTTTGCTGTGGTTGGTTCCTGTGGTTTCCCCAGCCCCTGTGAAGTGCCAGGACTCTCTGTTGCCCTCCCTCCAGCTCCACCTACACCTGACATCTCTATTTCATTTTGCCCCATGTTGTCTCCGTGACAAAATGAACTGGATGTGTCCATTGTGCTTGAGAGATGCCATAAAACCATGGAGGCAGTTTTTGCACTTTTGCAACAAATTTGGGCAATAAAACACTTTATGTGATTCATGTTTTGCCAGTGGGGGGAAATCCAGGCACACCAAGGACCCCTGTAAGGCCAAGTGACCCAGCTCACTCCCCAAGGACTGACCCCAAGCTCATGGAGAGCCCCTTTGGAAGAGCACAGTGGCTCCTGGAGCAAAGGCAGCTCTTTCCATTTTATTTCCAAGCAAGGATGTCCTGTCTGGCTGGATGATGGCTGAGGCTGTGGGACCTAGCAAAGAGGGAAGACTAAATACTGCCATGATTGGGTGTCATTTCCCAAAGTCTAAAACGCCTCCTGAAGTCAAGGGTAGGGCCCAAAGTGCTGCTGAGCTGGGTTTGGTGCCAACTTTTGGAGCTGAGATGAGAAACTGGATGTCTTTCCTCTGCCGGTAAGTGCAGATAATGAGGCAATGTTCCCAAAGTATCTGAGGCTGGGATCTTTGAAGTGTAACCACTTTGTGGCCAAATACTTGTGAAAGTGGAAAAAATAATAATTACCTATGAATATGTGAAGACGTATATTCCTCAAGGACAGACGGGAATTGTTCAGTGTCGTCCGGGTGAAGGGAGGAGGTGCAAAAAAGAAGATTTTAAGAAGAGTTTTCCTGCCAGGGAGAGCTATTAGGCTCTGGAATTATTTCCTCAATGAAAGGAGAGGAAGGCAATTCCTTCAGACATTTAATAATAGCTTGGGCAAAGAATTAGGAAATATAAAGAAGAAGCCTGTACTGGCAGGTAATTGAGCTAATCAGAACTTAAGATTTATTTTTTTTTAGGATTATTTAAAGTCAGCTGCAATAGATATTTCATTAATTCACAGCCTTTTTCATTGCAGTCCAATAGCCAGGAGTGAGGCAGAACAGCTTAATATTAAAAAACCACCAGCCCAGTAACTGCTGGGAACACTGGGACGAGGCAGTGCCAGGGAGGAGAGATTTCATGGGCACGCATCAAACACTCCAGTGAGCTCCCAAGCAGGCCACAAAAGCCAATGTGGAAGAGAAGGGGTAAAAGGAGCCAAAGTCTGATCTGGAAAATAAAAAGGGAAAAGCAAGGATGAGGAACCAGGGGATTGGACGAGCTGGGATGGGATGGGAGGGGGTCCTGGAGAGACTCTGTCTTGGCAACAACCATGGAAAATAAAAGTGCAGAATAAAAAACTGCTTTAAGAACAGCCCGTGATCAAATACCAGACTGGCTAATTTGTATTTCAGGGGCTAGAGGAGAGGATGCTGCAGTCTGTGCCTCTGTACCTTCCACACATTTTGTGTTCCTGGACAAACAGCAAGTCCTAAATCACGGGCATCCGGCTCAGACTTGAGCTGGGGTGTAAAGGCTGAGCAGCATTAGACTGAGAAACTAAATTTGGGGAGAGGCAGACACTTCAGAGCACTGTGGTGTCTGGATTACCCAGGGAATGACTAAGCCAGGTACTTTTTTTCTCTCCCTGTTCATCCTGAGCAGCACAGTGGTTGCCAGGTTTTATTCTTTCATCCTTTCTCCTTGTTCTGCATTTTAAAAATAACATTTAGAACAGGCTGTGATTATTCCATATGGGATTATTTACCAGTTACATCCATTGCTGGGCATGGGACCTGATGTCCAGGATGCTGGGGTCAGGAGGGGACACAGCCTGGGGTGTCCCATCAGCTCCTTGAGTGACTGACAACGATGCCAAGAGCTTCTGTAACTCACCAGCAGAACCCCATCTCCCCACTTTCCCAACCCAGGACATGTGGCCTCTCCTGCGTCCAGGTGGGAAAAAGGCTGTTCTTAAAACAAAGCTGAAGAGAAAGAAGGAAGCAAAAAAATCCTCACATGGTGCCCTCACCCATAAATTCCAGCAGAGCTGAGTAAATGCAAACAAAGTTTATTGCCTTTGTCACAACATAACAGCATTTCAGACTATCTCCAGGTCTGATTCAGCAATCCATGTGCATTATGGACAATAATTGCTCCCTGTTGGGTTTTCATGAAGGCCATAAGAGTTTATCACATGGAAAATTGGTTTATTTGTCCCAGGGATGCCAGACTTTTATGTACTTGTTGATAGCAATGGGTGGAGAGTCACCATCTCCTAGTTCTGGTTTAATAAACCTTTACCCCACAAGCATCATCACTTGCTGCTGCTGTTATCATAAACCTGAGCAATGATATCAGAACTGGCCCTGTACATCCACAAGTGCTCTGTAACCTGCACAGAGAAATCATCAGTACAAATCCCAGCCTGCCTCAAAAGCTGCTCAGAAGTCCAGGATATTCCCTACATGTTTGCACAGTGACCACAGCCATTAATTTATACCTTATTAGGAGCTGATATCACCGCTGGCTTTAAATTATAGCCATATTAACATCCATCAGCAAGTTGACCTAGAAACTTATTTATTTAAGAACATCAGTGGTCTGAGGGAAAGACTTATTTCAGAAGCCAAAAACAAAAGCAAGTACAATGGGGTTTGGATCTGGACAATGGTTGGGAATTGTACTGGCAGCCATCAAAGTTGGAATATTTGATCTTCACAGCTTGACGTCAAGAATGGCTTTTAAATCTCCTGGCTGGTAAATATATCTGGCTCATGCCTTGTTTAACATTTGAGGTGCTTATAGATATTGTGGTTACAAAGTTGATCAAACATGCAAGGCATTATTTGTAGGAAAAACATTTACCTTACTGGAGAGGTCTGACATATACCAAAGGCTCAAATGATTTCCCGTCTGCTTTAACGCCCGAAGGAAAGTGGAATTTGCTTTGAGAAGCGAAGAAAAAGGCACTCCAGGCACATCCTGCTGTGTCTGGGGTGGCTTGGGATTGCCTGCAGGTAAGCTCAGCACCATTTGCTTTCGTGAGATGAAAGTTGCTCCAAGAGTTAGAAAAGTTTAATGTTGTGGAGTGAAGCAAAAATAAAATTATCTGAGATTCAAGAACTGAAGGTGAAAATTGTGGTCATCACATCAGTTGATCCTCTGTCAATGGACAAATAAAATGAGAGGGAGAAAGGTTGGAAATGTAGTGGAAAAGAGGGAAGAAGAAGGGTAGGAAAGAGGCATAAAATGCAGATATTTTGGACATCTTGGTTGAAAAATGTACTCAAGATTTTCCATTAAAAAGGTGAGGAAAGGGCTCTGTTTAGGGGAGGTGTTTTGAAGTAAAAGAATGAAGGACTTGCAGGGGTTTGTGTAGCTAAATCAAGTCTTGGGTTGCAGTGGGACATGATGCAGCTCTCACTGCTTTGCTGCCTCCATCTAGAGATGCTTCACCTAAGAGGAACCAATATTTTAAAATCTTTGCTCATCCCTCGGCACTGAACACTCCAGGAGTCATCAAAGAGGATTGCAGTGGAGTAAGAGAAATGAGGGAAGGGAAAAGGACTAATTCTCATCCTGAAAACTGCTGAAGCCAAACGGAGCAGCAGCTGTGGTGGGCATCTCCCCTTCCAGAGAGGAGCAAACAGCCCTCAGGCTCCTTCCACCTCCACCTCCCTCTGTGCTTTGTGGTGTGTGACCCTCCCTCTGTGGCAGAGGATGTCCTCAGGTTTGCCTGGCAATGTGCTGGCGTGAGGATGGACAGTGTAACCAAAATCCCACCTGCTCCTGGTGAAGCTGAGCCCTTGTGTTTGCTGCCTGTCTGGGCAGAACCAGAAGTCTTCCCTTGGAAGACACTCCAGTAAGAACCACTCAACCAACAGGAAAATGCTATTTTTTTCCCCTCAACCAACAGGAAAATGCTATTTTTTTTCCCTCCAGACTTCAAAAATATTTCAATTCCTTCAATTCTTCAAGAGAGAAGAGAGGTCTGACTGCCCTGCAAGAGGGCAGCTGGCTCTGCTGTGCCAACACTGCTGAGATAAAGATTATCTTTCCACTCAAAAGCCTTTTCCTGGAAGTAGTTTATTTTGAAGTCAAGCAGTGCAATTTGTGCATGGCTGCCATTGCTCTGACTGCTGCAGGTATGAGCCACTCCAAGTGTTTTTTTGCAAGAGCAGCAAGAGGTGAGATGTTATCACTGGCTCCGCTGAAGGATGTTCTGCAAGGTGAGCCCAACCATCCAAAAACCTCAGGGAACAGGCACCAAACAGACACAGAAGGAAATTCCCAACAGTGGGAGAAGCATGAGCTGGTGCTCACACTTGTGTTAGACGTCAAAGAATCCAACAGGCTACAAATCCATCAAAAAAACAGGCATTTTGGGAAAACCTTTCCTTTGTGACCTTCAAAGTGGGGAATTTCTGTGTGATGAAAGGGAACTTCAGCGTGTTTCTTTTCGAAGGTTGGCTTCCAGCAGATGGGATGTGGGAGCCCTTCGGACGCAGGAGCAAGACAGCAAATCAAAACCCCCAGTTTTTGATATGTTTTTACTAAAAATAATGATGTTTTGGGCATTGACTCACGAGTTCTGAATGCCTGGGACAGGCAGTAACCGAGGCAATCCCGTAAGGGAACCAGAATGTTACCGTAGGAGCTGAGTAACTGGGGGTTGGCACTGGAACTGCAAAGGTCCTGCATACCAGGAGCTACTGCTGAGAAAATTTATGAACTATTTTCAATAACATATTCATTTGAGAATCCGACAATTTGTAGACAACCGTCGAACAAAAAAAAAAAAAAAGAAAAAAAAAAGAAAAAAAAAGTTCCAAAACCCAAGTCCAAAGTCTCAGGATCAGCAAAGGATCTGTAGAAAATTCTCTTTGGTGTTATTATTGGACTGGGCCAGACGTCCAGACACACCGAGTTACTCAAGCTCCCTGTCAGCTACGCCGTAAATTTATATGGAATTTCAGAGCTACCTCAGAGGGGCAATATTGGCTTAAGGTGTTTCCATTTCAGAACCTCGTCCCACAGCAGACTGGGGTTTTATTTTTTTGCCCAGTTTTGCCTGGTGTTGAGCTTTCTGAATGACTTTAGCTCCACAAATCTTTATTGGCCACATATTCCTCTCCCAGACCGCTCCAGCTCCACGTTACTGCAATCCAGTCAGACTTAGCACCAGTCTGCTGTCAGTGGATGCTACTGTGCTATTTATAAACCCTCTGCTACATACAGGTATTTATGGCACTGAGTAGGGTCAGGAAGAACAAAAAAAAAAAAAAAAAAAAAAAAGGAGGGGGGAAAAAAGAAAAAAAGTTCACTACATTTTTATGAGTCAAATTCACAGCCAACCATATGGCCACGAACTGGGAGCTGCCAGCTCAGACAACTGGAACAGCATCACTCCTGGGTCCTGCAAAAGCCATTACACTGTGTTATATATGTGGATATATCATCTCTACCTTAGGAGGGGGGTGTCAGATATTTCATAAACGATGACAAGTTCCTCCCTGAGCCCCCTGTGTCAGTCCTGTCCCTGATCCCAAGTAAGAACAGAAGGTCCTTTGCTTTCTGGCCCCACGTGCTTCCCAAGAAGGTTCTGCAATCCCACTGCCACTTCCCTCGCTTTGGACTCTTACCCAAAAAGCACAGGTTTGTTTGCTGAAATAAAGCATGTTGATGAAATAAATCATGTTGTGGAGATACACAGTCCTGAGTGAAACAGGAAGAACTTGCAGCTGTGCCTGCAAGTGCTTAATGGAGGGGAGAGAGTCCCTAAAAGTCCACTAAGTCCCCTGCTAACCACGAGATACATTTTAGTGTTTTTTCATTCAACAATTTGCTCTGCTTTTTGGTTATTTTTATTTTTTTTTCCTCTGTGGGCAGTTCTTGAAGGTAATTTGAAAAAAAAGGGGGTTCTTTTAGGTTTGTAATGACAGAGGATTTAGCCACCCGCACAGGGGGTGTTGTGCAGAACCACCAGGAGCTCAGATGTTTGAGGTTGCACCACGTGCCCCATCAGGCCACACTTCTGCTGAGGGTGCCTGTCCTACATCCTCCAGTGCAGCACAACATGATGGTGCTCAGCAAGCTCTCCTGAAGCACATGTGTGCATTCCCTGACTCCTGTCCCAAGGGTATGGTGACCACATTGGTGTCATCCCAGTAAACTTGGCCTCTTGGCAACCCAGGAGTTCCAGGATGTCCATAAACATTCCCCTACCAGGGCTGCACTGGCCAGTGTTGCTCTTGGGTCCCTGCTGAGCACAGAACCCCACAGGCCATCCTGCACTTGTGGCTTGGCATCCATGTCACCTCTTAGCACCAGTTCCCCGTCCCTGGGATAAATGTTCCTACACTGATCTACCCCAGAATCCTGAGCGCAGGTTTAATTAATAATCCGCAGCCTCTGAGGGAGGAACAAAGAGGGGAAGGACTTGGGGGAGGGAGAAGCTGGGTAACAGTCGTAGGAAACACATGGTCAGGGAGCTGAGCAGAAATTCCCATCAGGGAACAATGCTGCACCAGCTGGGACAGGAGAGGGTGACCTCAGGGCTTTGCCTCTCCACTGCCTCCAGCCCATTGTTCTATTGTGTCCTTCACAGGGAGTTCAAGGGAATAAACAGCATTTTCCAACCCAGCTTAGTCCCTGGGATGGCTTTCTTCCCTGCTGGATTTATAGGAGCAGAGGAATCGATTATCCATGCACTCCACACCTGTCAGGGTGAGGGGTCAGCCTGGGGGTTATAGAGGTACTTCCAGAGTGTGACCCTGAGTGTCCTGCTGTCCTGGGCTGGAGGCTGGGAGGAGGCAGCAGTGAGCCAGCCCAGGGACCAGGGAAATGAGGGATGATGTTCCCAAAGGCTCCTCAGTGACCTCCAGCCCCAACACCTGACAGGCAGTCGAGGTACCTGGTGTGACCAGGAGTTCAGCATCCTCCTCCACCCCACAGCCGTGGCTGAAGGCACCTCAGAATCTGCTGGTGGTGGGAATGAGCCCAGGGATTGTGGGGAGCCATTGTGGTCCTTCCCTACTGATGTCTGGAATGATTCATCCCCACACAACCCAGCCCCAAATTTTCATAAATATATTTGAGCTTTTAATCACCTTACAGGCTGTTATTTTACTACCTCATTTTCTTCTGGCTTCTCACAGCTCTAGAACTTAAAGCACTGCAGGAACCTGGTGCAGAGGAGTCCTTTGCCACCCACAGTGACAGCAACATCTCATCTGTGATGAGGGGTGTGCTCAGTGCCCACAGCACAGGCATGGCCAGGTCCCCAGGGAATGAGAGGGGAGGAGATGCACGGGGGAGTCACCAAGATTCAGTGACAGCAGAAGCTGCAAGGACTTGAACCCTGAGCCATCCTGCAGGACCCTCTGGGCTTTTAAAATGTGTTATTTGTCCCTAACCCATAAACATGAATTTTATGGAGACCACTTCCTTGGCAGAGCGGAACAAGAGACAATCTGAGAATAATAAGAGGGGGGGAAATTAAAATATGGATGTGGAAAGGACCTTGTCTCCTAAAAGGAGACCAGAGGAAACCAGGAAACATGAAAGGAAAGTCATCAGCAGGGAGGGTGAGTGGAAGGAGAGGCCCAGAGGCATGGAAGAGAGTGGAAGGAGAAAATGGGAGCTCATGGCACAGTGCTAGTCGAGCCTTGCTAAGCAAAGGTCCTGCCAGCCAAAACAGCAGCCAGTCTGACATTGGTTAGGGATTGTTTATGTATCCATACCACAGGATGTAAACTAATATAGTTAAATTCCCCTGGGAAAATGAAGCTGGCTCTTTTTTTTTTTCTTTTGGTACATTCAAGAATATATTCATCCTTCTTTCCCCCCCCCCTTTGTGATGTTTAAGAGGCTTCCAAGCACCCTGAAAGACTCACTGCTGAATTCCTGCCTCTTCAGGGATGAGAAACAGTTGTCCCATGGAAGAGGGAGGGGTTGGTACCTTTGATATCCAGATGTAAGACATCCGTGGTGCCTCATGGTTCATGTTCAGGAACGACTTTTTGACTCTGAACTGCTGTACTTAAAGATTTAAAGATTTGCTGGGCAGTAGATGTGACTGATATTTATCTGAAATTAATCCCCCTGTGCAGCAGGCTCTGCACTCTCAAGTCAAAATGTGTTTTTAGTAGGAGTTAATTGGAGAACAACTATTTACCTTCAGCTCAGGTTTTGCTTCCTTGGCTTCAACTTGTAAGCGCTGAAGGTTTCACCTTCCCGGTGCAAAACTAAAATGAAAACAACAAGCTCCCAAATTGCTCCCTTAGAAGGGAGCTTTATATAAAATACAAATAGTTCAGGGGGAAAAAAACAGGACCTGCAGCTGAAAAACAAGGTCTGTGGGGTTGTGGGGGACAACCACCCCACCAGGCCGGGCATTCCTCCGGCCCCACATTCCCAACCAGAAGAAAAACTCCAAAATACACTTAATTGACCCAAGTCCTGATTGTCTTTTCAGACACCCTTCTTGATGTGGTCGGAGATCGGAACCCTTTTGGAAAGCAACCTGACATTTCATAGCTCAGATATTTCCTCCATCGCTCTTGACTCCCAGGCCTCAATTATTTCCACCAGGAGAGCGTTTGCCAAGCTGATGAAATTGGAACCAGAGGGGGATGTTATAAAACACAGGTAGCTCTGGCCCCGTGCGTGATGCTGCCTCGGGTGGTTTTTTCATTTTGCTTCTCCCGGCTCGTCCCAGGGCTGCAGGATGGGACCTGTGCTCCACAGGGAATCGGGGCTCCCTCGGCATCCCCGTGCTCCTGCACACACGTGTGGCCAGGTATCGGCTCGGACTCGGTTCCTAATCTGCAAAATTTCTTATAGTTTTTGCAGGGACAAATTATTCTTCCCGGTTGTGGAGGGAAAAGAGGGAACTCGTCCTGTCCCTCAACGGTTTTTGATGGAAATTGTGTTCCTGTGCCAAGCGATCGCTGAAAATATTTTTTAAATGACATTTTTGGGGAAAATGTTGCAATTCTCTGGCTTTTTGTGCCCTGCTTAGCTTTGTGTGGGGATGGAAACTGGGCAACTTTCAATTTAGTGCAACCACCCTGTTTGGCAGCTGAGAAAAACACCTCTTGCAGGGCTTTGCTGTCCCACCTACGGGACACAACTGCACTGATGGGCCTGGAGCTGCTGGAGCTCAGGAATCTGAGAACTTGGCCCAGGAACTGGTGCTCAGATATGATGGACTCTAAATTTACAATCTCAGGGGATTTTTATTTCTACCAATGCTGAGCAAGGCACTGCCTGGGGTTGAGGCAGCTGAGGAATCCTCTGGATAGAAGGAAAAAACAGCTGAGTGCTCTTCTAACTCTCAAAGCAGGAGGTGACACAGGATCCACTTCTCGGAGCAGCAGCATTTTTCTGTGATGTCCTCAACACCTGACCATAAATATAAGGACCCTAAATATAAGGTTTAACTCTGAATTCATTGGAGTTGACATTCAGGAATCCAACTGCATCGAATGATTGCGTGGTTCCCACCAGGAGCCCCCAGCTGGGGCAGGAGTGGGATGGAAGCATCCTGGCTGGGGATCCAGGAGCTTCTGTTACTGCCCAGGGCTGGGCACTCCACACAAAATATGCCCTCTGGAATAATAAAACACAGATGCCCTGAAGCAACTGGGTTTGTTTAGGTCTGGTGGAGCTGATTACAGCACTGATGGTCCCACAGAGCAGCGATATCTGTCCTCTCCTCCGGGAGACTCCAGCCAGAGATACGAGCAGAGATTTGTCTCTGCCAGCACTTGAGGACATTTCTGTAGGAAGTGACAGTGGTAAAACATCCTCTGGAGCACGTAAACAATCTTTCCCTATTCATAAGGGTCAAAATAAAAAGGGAGCTGTGTAAACATGTCCGAGTTGTGCCTGCTTGTCTTTCGCTTGGAGCTGTGGAGCAGAAAGCTGAGCTCTGGAGCCAGCAACTTCCTTCTGATCCCCCATCCAGCACAAATACAAAACCAAATCATGTTTCCACCTAATCAATCCATGTTCTTAGAGAGGAAAAGAGTCCTTAACAGCAGAGGAGGAGACCTTGGAGTATAATAGAGCTCTCCAAAGGCACAGGTGTGCCAAAGTGCTTCACCAACAGCGTGTGAGAAAGTATTCACATTGTTCCCAAACCATGGGAAAAACATATCCTGTTCCCCTTTCTGCAATGTGCCATTCACGAGGCTCTGTATACTCTGCTCGTGTGTTGTCTCCTTGCCACCATCCCTGCCCGGGGGGCTGGAGATGAACTTTCCCAGCTTCCGAGCATTGTGCCGGAGGGACCGCGCAGGTGTCCCTGTGCTGCTCCAACAGGGAATCACGGCTGCACCAACCACGGCACTGGGCTCTTCTTGGGCTGACTTACATCAGGGAAAACATCAGAGGAAGAGGCTTGTTTTGCTGCTGTTGAACTCTCCCCTGCCCCTTTCCCACGTGGATGCTCTGATGAGTGGAGATTCCTACACTGGTCCTGAGAGGCCGAAGATGAGTGGATGGTGAGAGAGGGAAATGGGAAAGACCTGGACAAACTTGGATGTTGTGGTCACATTTAAATGAGCAACATAATAAAGGAAACAGAGAAGTGACTGTGGAAAAGAATGACAGACACTCATTGCTTAATTGTCCTGAAGCACTTTTACATTTTTGGCCAAAGTGAGAGTGTACCTACAATTCCCATTTGAAATGTTTGGGAGATACAAGTAGCTTTGCTTTCCATCAAGGAAAGATTTACGGAATTTTTTGATTAAAAGTGCCTCATAAAATAACAACAACCAAGAAACAAAACGTGGTTTTGCTTTCAGAAAGTTAAAAATCCCTTCATCTTGACATTCCAACCAGACAATGGGATTGGCAGCTCCTTCCTTTGCTCCGAGGACATCAGAATAGCAGCAGGTTCAGGATGCTCAAGTCATGAATTATTTCCCACCAACACCAGAGCTTCCTTAATTTTACAGAGATTTGAAACACATCACAGTGAATAAAACTGAATTAGAATCCTTTTTGTAGACCTGCTGAAGGGTTTAGTGGCATTACAGCTGATTGAAGTGGTGTTTTCACATCACAGTAGTGTTTTCCAGACACTGTTTTCCACTCCAAACCAGCAATTATTTCCCTATTGATCGTTCATTTCCAGTGACCTAATTGGAAGTGTGTAATGATACAGCAGCCTGTGTTCTCAAAAAGAAATCACTAATTTTGGTTGTCAGTTTTCAGACAACCCTCACAAAAGCCTGCAGAGAATCTGGCTGTGGCCAGGGGCTGGGTTGCCCACCCTTGGAAGTGAGGTCATCATGGTAATCATCATCATCACTGAATCATAGAAGGGTTTGGGTTAGAAGGGACCTTAAAGATCAGCTCATTCCAACCCTTTGCCACGGACAGGGACACATTTCACTAGACCAGGCTGCTCAGAGCTCCCTCCAACCTGACCTTGGACACTTCCAGGGATTCCTTAAAATCCAGCCTGACGTGAGTGGTGTTGTCACAGAGATGCTCTGGAGCACATGGCAGCAGTTGGGCATCAACCTCTCCCTGGCTTTAGCCCAAGATGACCCTGGTGTTTGGCTTAGGGAAGGTTTTTGGCTGCAAGGACAGTTGTTGCAAACACTGAGGACAACTGCAAGCAAAGGGGTGAGTCCCCCCTCAGAGCAGAGCTCAAGCCCTGCAGCTTTACAGCCCCAAAATCACCCAACAGCAGCCACCCTGTGGGAAATTCCCCTCTGGGAAAGGCACCAGGATCCCACACATCAGCGGCAGGAGAGCCTGTGTTTATCAGCTCCCCAGGGGAGCAGCACTGTGGGAGGGAAGAGGGGGACCCAAAACCCACCCCCAGCACTGTGGGGGAAAACAGGGAAGTGCTTTGTCCCTGTGACCCTCTTTGCAGCAACAGGGCCAGTGTAGGCATTGCACAACGAACCCTTGAAAAATAAAACTTCTTTAAAATAGTCCCTTTTTTCTTTCTTTTTCTTTTTTACATTATGAAGGGCTGAGCTAAAGCAGCAATTTTTTTTTTTTTTTTTTTTTTTTTTTTTTTTTTTTGCTGCAGTTTGCTTTAAACCAATGAAAGCTAATGTTTATAGCAGTCTAGGAGCTGGAAACCCAACTTAAGAAACACTTAATGTTTAGATCTACTTTGTGGTTGGAAAAAACAACTTTTTAAACGCTCCAGCAAGTGGAAACAGCCACCCCTTGTAAACAAACCTTTAGCATTAAGATATTTCTTAGCAGCGGAAAACCTTAACTGCATGGAGACATAATTCTGAGACATTTCAAAGCCATCCCAGGCTGCTGGCATGGCCACCTTCTGTCAGCAGAGACGTCAATGATCAATGGAGATGAAAGAGTTTCCATACAGGATGCTTTGCTGGATGTTTGTTTCACCACCACTTACTGTATTACACACATAATTCACATCCAGCTCGGCATCCAGCTCGACACCACGTTACTCCAGTTTCGTGTTTAAGGGTCAGTGAAGTTAAACCAACACAAACAGCGAGGAGCCGGGCACCAGAATTAAAAATATTGGTTGTTTTCTGCAAGTACAGTAAAATTTCCCAGCCCTGAGATAAGCCTGCCAGATATTCCAGTGGTGACCTTGGAAAAATAATACAACAACCTGCTCAGTCGGTGTTTTGCCTCCAAAACCTCATTTCAACCCTGGTCATGTGCTCTGGAGCTGCCTGCCCTGCCCGTGGGCTGAAGTGTCCCTGAGCTCAGCTATGTATGGGAATTTTTTTTTCCCAAAGAAACAGAGTGGAAGTCCCATGATGAGACAATTAAATGCATCCGACTGGCTGCTGGCAGGGAAGTGGCAGGGATGAACTCATAGGCCTTTTCCATCCTTTGTGCTTTAAATCCACTGCCTGGATGGGGCAGGGCACGGACCTGCTGCTGCCAGTGGGTGCTGGATGTGGCCACTTCCCTGGGGATCCACCAGCCCATCAGGTGTGACCTTTTGGGATGTGACAGCACCTGGGGCTGCCCTCCTGCTGCCCCATCACAATGACCTTCTCCTGCCTCACCACAACGACCTCCTGCTGTCCCACCACCCTGTCACACATCATCACTTCAAGCCCGGGAGGTTGGTGTCCCCTTCTCCCAAAAGTGGCCAAGGACCGGGAAAACTCCCCCAGTGAGATGGGAGTCTTTGCACAGCCACACCTCACAGGCAGGCAAGGGATTTAAATCCACTGCCTGGATGGGGCAGGGCAGGGACCCGCTGCTGCCAGTGGCTGCTGGATGAGGCCACTTCCCTGGGGGATCCACCAGCCCATCAGGTGTGACCTGCTGGGATGTGACAGCACCTGGGGCTGCCCTCCTGCTGCCCCACCACAATGACCTTCTCCTGCCTCACCACAATGACCTCCTGCTGCCCCACCACAATAATCTCCTGCTGTCCCACACGATGACCTCCAGATGTCCCACCCCAGCGACCTCCTGCTGTCCCATCACCATGTCACACATCATCACTTCAAGCCCAGGAGGTTGGTGTTCTCCCAAAAGTGGCCAAGGACCAGGAAACCATCCCCCTCAGTGAGGTGGGAATCTTTGCATCCCTCAGTTGACAATCAGGCAGGGAGGGGAGGAGGTGGGATTTCGGAAGCACCGTTTCACCTGTGACAGCGAGATGCCCTCGTACCCCTTGTACCCCTCACCCAAACCGAGGTGCCCCTGTGCCAACCAGCCCCGGGGCTGGGAGCAGGAGCCTGTGTCCAACACTGTGCTCCCGCTGGGTCATTTCCTTCGAAACAATTGGAGCTTTGATCCCGTTCTGTGAGCGAGGACCTGCCGCTGTTCTCACTGGGCGCCCTCGGCGAGGCTAAAAAAAAAACCCCCGCGCGGCACCAACAATGCTCGAGAGGAGCCCGCGCCGCTGACTAAGCCCCGAGCCGAGCTTAGGTAATTTCCTTGCATAAATCTCTTTTCAAGAAGGATTTTAAACAGACTTTAACCAGTACCAGACTTCTCTCCCCTGGATTTGATCCTGAGGAAATACCTGATAATAAACAAATACCTTGCTGGGATGCTCAGCCTTGCCAGAAATGACAGTTGATTTAAAAATCACTTTTTTTTTTTCTTTTTCTTTTCCCCCCCTCCTCTTCTGTTTTCTCGCTTTACCCTTTTTTTTAGGTTAAAAAAACTCGGAGGAAATTGTAACCATACAGGGCTGAGAGGTGTTGCAGAACAAACAAGCCCCAGCAAGGCTGGCATCCGTGGTGGGATAACATTTCCCTGCTGTGTGTCCACACTTCCGAAACACCTCAACCACTGCTGTATTCTCCACCTAATTTAAGATTTCCACTTGGATTTGGACCAGCATTTAGACATTTCCAGGATCTTTTTAAAGACAATAAGACTCATCTTGCCTCAGCATCACAGTGCTGCATCCTGTGGGAAGCTCAGGTACCTGGGGCTGTGCCCGGTGCTTACCCTGGGCCTCCAGACTCTGATTTTCTAAGAAAATATGTCTTAAAATCAAACCCAAGGGATGCAGAGGACTTTTACACCCGTATCAGCTGGGCAGAGTCCTCCATGTGTTATTAAAGTTTGTCTCCCTAAATTCCTCCAGGGGCTTCCCATGGAAAAAAGCAAATTCCCTGCCCCAGCTCCCTCCCACACTGGCCAGTTTCACTGAGTTGTTATTGAGCTGTTGTTTGTGTCGGTGTTACAGTTTGTAAACTTTCAGAACATGAGGCTAAATAAACTTGGGATTATTACCACAACAGCCTAGTAATTGAAGGAAAATCTGTTTATATTTGGTGACCAGCAGGGAACAGCTGAAAAGAGGAACAAGGTGCAGGGGATGTGCCCCTCGTTGCAGTCCTGCTCCATCTCCTCCGGGGTCATGTGCCTTGAGCAGGTAAGGAGGGGCACTGCCATAAGTAAAGTTATCTGTTTTAAATCCCTGAGGACTTCTCCTGTCTTAGAAACATCTTTCAGCAAAACTCTTAAAGAATTAAAGCCATTCCTCTGTCTGTGAGGTACAAAGGGGTTGGTGTCTCCTTGTTGCTGCAGTCTTTGGGGGACTTTTATGTCTCTTTTTTCTGGTGATATGAGGTAAAGCTTCCTTTTTTTTTTTTTTCCATAGCTGAGGGATTTTCTCAGGAGAGAGGAACCATTTTCTGGACTTCATATTAGAGTAGCCAGGAATCATGATGAGACACCCTCCTGGGAAAGCAGAGTCTTGCAAAACAGCCTCCACTGGGGATCATCCAAGTGCTTCGGTAACTTGTTCTGGGATACCTGAAACGTGTCATGTGCAGTCCTGTCCATCAGCAGGATACAACTTACATCACTTGCCAGGAACTCAGCCTTCATCTGCAGATCAGAAAACTGTCTGAATCTGTGATTTGAGTCGAGTTTTTTAGTCTGACTTCCTGCTCTTCACCCCCAGCTCACTCCTGGCGCTTCATGTCACAGGCATGTCCGTGGCCACGTCTGAAAGATAAAGTTTCATTGAACAAATGATTTATTATTCTCTGTAAGGGATTAACAGAGGTGTTTAAGACCCTGTGGTTGTATCTGCTTTGAGGATTAAGGGGATTTTGGAGCAGTGATATCACTGGGCTTCAATGCAATTTATGTGCTGGTAAAAAATACGTGAAACTGGAAGGGAGACATCAGTGATGGATGGAGGTGTTGGGTCTGTCTGAATCCTGTCCAGAAGTGACCCCTCCTGCCCCAAAGTCACTAATAGGGAGGAGGAATTGGACTCTATTTGGATTTAAATCAGATTCCCTTCGTACACATCCACACCAGTGCCTTGAAATTCAACATCATTTTAAGTTGTACAAACTCTGTTGTGTTTCCATCACAGATCAAACCATTTTTATTTGAGTTGCCTCTGTCAAAAGGAAGATAAAACCTCACAGTTTTCATACCAATTTAATTTCCAACAGTATTTATGTATTTAAGAGGTTTTCCTGACAGTACACAAAATTAAAAGAAGGGCCCATTTAGGAAAAAAAACCAGATCAGTAATGCAAGCCCTCATTTGGGTCTGTGCCTCAATTATATCGAATTGATTCTGACTTTCTGCCCACGTTCCAGTGGAAACTTTTTTTTTTCCATTTATAAAGCAAACTTCCTTCTTTGAAGGCAACCAAACCAGCAGAGCTTTTCTTTCCCTCTTTTTGGCCAACTGTAGCCACCATCTTTGTTACCTAATTTCCTTTCTCTCCTAATCTAGTTTTATATCCTCTGACTGGGACAAAGATGGGCTTGGTGATATTTTAAGCTGATTATGGCAAATTCCAACTTTTTTCTTTTTCTGCCTTCTTTGGGCACCAAAGCTCTGGGCTCAAGCATGTTGGTTTAGGAGTTTTTTTGTAGGTAGGGCCATGTCTCTCCTTCTCCCAAATTAGTGATGGGTCCAAAATAAAGTTTATCCTTTTGAGTTTTGCCTCTGAAATATCAGCATGACTGTCAACACCTCTTTTGCTCCATGAGCAAGCAAACACACAGCTTTAAAAGAACAACCATTTGCCTTTCTTCTTTAATGCTTAAAAAAAAAAAAAAGGAAAAAAAAAAGGCCGTATTTAGATTGATTGCTGTGGATGTCTCACATAATCATTAAAAGCAGTTTCAAAGGCCAAGAAAGCACTAAGTAATTGTTGCAGGGCTGCCAGATCTTGTCTGTGCTGAGAGGAGAGGAGTGCTCGGGGTGTCTGCACTGGGGGATCTGAGCAGAGCTCGGAGGTGCTGCGAGGAAAAGCTCCACCACACCCTTTCATCCCATCCAAAACAAATATTAAAGAAGGAAGAAATGAATATCTTTGCTATTGCTTTTCATTGTGTCTTTTTGAAGATGTGATATAGCAAGATTTCCTGTAATTACATGTAATAGCTGGAGGGGGAAGAGGAGGGAAGACAGCGAATGAAAGTCAGAAAAATTAATTTGTTTAAATCTGTCACTAAGACTTTTATGAGCCAACCTGTAAATAACTCCACAGTTGAAGTAACTTTGTTTGCATAACTCAGCTCAAACCCCACAAAGCTGAGGGACCCAGTGTTTTTCCCCTTTGCCTCTTGCATATGAAGTGCTATTTGAGCCACTAATAGTCTGTAAATCTGCCTCTGTGGCACAGCCCCAGAAGTGAGTGGATGAAACAAGCTCCCCGTGCCAGCATACATGCCTAAAATTAGCACCAAAGAGATTGGATTCTCAAGTGCTTTATTCCCTTTTTCCTCTCACAACAGGACTGGGTTCTTGGCTTGCTGCTGAGGACCAGTTAATAACATCAGCCTGTGGTTGCTGGGCCTTTAAACAAACCAGAGTGGAGCACCTTTGGTTCATGAGATGAATAACAACAGAGCTCCCTCCCTCCTTCCCTCCCTCCCTCCCCAGCACATCCCAGCTCCAAGGAGCCCACTGGGAGGACTGGACAATGTTGTTCAGGAACAGCAGTGTGTGCCAGGGATTTGACCCCGTGCCACAGGCAGGGTCCCAGCCCACAGACAAGCACCCCTGAGGAGCAGAGCCCATCCTGTCCTCTCAAGGGTGGGAGGTCTGTGGGCTCTGGGCCCTCGGGGTTCTCCAGCACTGCTGAGCCTCACACAGGTTGTGCTTGATGCCTTCAGAAGGGGGAAGCACAGTGCCAACCATGAGCAGCAGCTGGTGACCTCGGAGATCCTGTGGGTCCCTTCTGGGGTGGGGCAAGGGGAGCTCTGAGCAAAGAGATGACCTTTGGGTCGAGGAAAATGTAATCCAGAGAACAGGATAAATGGAAGAACAGAGGCAAAGTGCCACTGATTTTTCATAACCCAGTTTGAAGGGCTCCAGCATCAATTGCTCCTTCATACCCTGATCTCAGAGGATCAGCACAGGCAGCACAGGTACAGCAGGAACACCCAGAGCCAATTTGCTCTGTACTTAACCCATGGAAAATACCACTAATGCCTCGTGCCCTGGGAGACTGAGCTGACCTCAAGTGGCCCAGCTTGTCTGGAGGCACTCTTGGAAGCCTGACCTATTAAATACTATTTTTTGTTGTTATTTCACAACAAATCCTTCCCTCTCTCCAATGGTAATGAGACCTTTGGCTGCCCAGCACACAGGGAATGGAGAAGTTCCATGACATCATTTGCAGGTGGGCCAGGCAGAGGTATCTTTAGCTTTTCATTTTATTAAATATTACCAGAAAAAATAACTTATGAGAAATTATAATTTCACTGAAGTCCAGCCCAACAGCAGCAAATTTTCACATATCCATGAACTCCAGTAGATTATCAGCCTTTAGAAGGAGAAGCCAAAGGACCTGTTTTCATTAGTGAACATTTTAAAAAATCTCTACATCTCCTGGATTTTTTCAATCCCAGAATAACTCCTGAAGCACAGGGACGCTTTTCTTTGTTAATCTTGTCAAGAATTCCAAGCACAGATTCGTTCTGGAGAAATCTGAGAGGCTGCCTCAGGTTCAGATAAGTGTAGGAGAGTTGGCATCTTTGCACTGCTAAATTAATCCTCCAAACTCAACTCAGCCACAGAGACCCCATAAATTTTGATGGGACTTGATGAGAAACCTCAGAGGTTTCATAGGAGGAGGCTCTGACTCTGACATTTCTCCTCCAGTTCAGACACAGCAGTGTTGTAACACAAGAACAGTCTTAAAATTTTCCATCCTTTAAGGATCTGCTCAAATAGGAATAAACATTGTAGGGTTTTTTTCTGTGTCCCAAATAAGTTTGACCAAAATCCGTGTTTTAGCAGCAGCAACATAGCACTCACTGCAAGATAATTTCTGTTGATAACACTCTAACAAACCCTTCCCCACATAAAATTCTCTTCTGCAGGTTTGACTTTAAATGGAAAAAAAAAGTCACCATACTTCTAAATTTATTAAGAGGTTCCTGAGTCTCTCCCTGGCTTTCTGCAGGGGTAAAGGTGGATCAATATTTTAGAGAATCCAAAGTCCATTTCAGCTGGAGTGTGTTTGGAATGGCGAGTCCTGAGTTAATGTGGGGTGAGGGTGCAGGCTGGAAAGCTGCAAGTGAGATTCAGCTTGTTATTAGAGGCCTGAAAATATATGGAGGGAAAATCTATCATCCTCATTTTCCACATGATTTCAAAGAAAAAAGAACCCACTTTGAGCTAAAGCTCTGAAAAAAAGATCACCTCTAATTCCATAAGTTATGGGCCTATAAATCAGTCAAATAACATAGAGCTGGCCACCAGGCAAATATATCTTCTAGCACCAATAACTGAGAAGGGAGATTCCCTTGTTCGAGGGTTGTTCATAATTCACTATAATTGGTGGGAAAGTGAGGGCTGAGACAACTTAATTCATTCACAATTGGCGATGTTATTATTTCAGAACAAAAATATTGAGCCAGATGAAAACCATCTGGTGTCAACAGAAACCATCACTATGGTCAAGCAACAGCTTGGTACGAGTGGATGTTGTTTCACACTCAAAGCTTGGTGGGTTCCAGAGGCATAAAAATCGCTTTTCGTAAGGCTGGTGTCACCCAAACATGAAGAGTCTGTTCTTCACCCTATTTTTGTGTTTCCACAGAGTTTTGAGGGCTTGGCCACTCGCAATTAGTGTGACTGGGAGACAGGGCTGTGCAGAGGAACTCCTGGAACTCCAGGATTAAATAAAGCCCTCCCAAGGTGAGTAGCTTTAGCTGGATGGTGACTATTAGGGGGGGATTATCAGCAGGGCTGACAGGAGGGTGGCACCTTGTTGACCACGGGGACAAGCAAACCCCAGGGGCTGCCCAGCCTCCAGCAGCCAGAAGATAAAAAAGCCAGAGCTGTGTTCTCAGTGCTTTGAAGGTCTGTGCAGAGGAGTGGGGGATGTTTCCGGGAGTGGCTGTGGCTCTGCTCCAGGGATCACAAGCTTTTCCACTCACCTGAGCCTTCACAGAGCTCCAGATCAAACCTCTGCCAAGCCCAACCTTTCCCCGAGCACCCACCAGGTATGGGAGGGGAGGGGACTGCTCTGTAGCTTTTGACACTTCTGTGTTTTAATCTCCAGCCAGAAGAGGGGAAAAAAAAAAAAAAACCCGACCCTAATCCTTGGTTTTTGTGGCGGCAGCTGAAGCCTGGGGGAGCCCATCCCACGGGATCCCGGGGCTGGGGATTGTGACTGGGAGCGCTCAGTGGCCTTGCAGGGATGGATGTGGATGTGGGAGTGTTTGTGTGAGCTCCAACCCTCCTCTGGAGCCTTTGGAGGCCTGTCTGTCAGCAGTGCTATCAAATGTGTGTCCCCACATCAAAGCCCTGCTGACTTCCTACTAAGGAAAACAAGGCAAAACAGATTTCTCGCCGCATGCTGTTTATTTTAACATGTTTTTAGTGTTTGATTGATTCTTTTTTTTTTTTCTTTTCTTTTTTCTTTTCTAGAAACAAGCCCGAGGGGGATGGTTTGTTTTATCAGGAAATGAGAATGAATTTACTCAAGCAGGCTGGGGTGCTGCCTCAGTGCTGTTTCATTTTCACTCCACAGTGGCCCAGAGCAAGGGCTGAGGCTGCTGAGGGAGCTGGGGCAAAGCTGCTGCTCTGAGGGAACATTCAGCTCAGCTGGAGGGACTTGTAAAGGGGCTGTTGCTGCCATAAAGTGAGTATTTTTAGGCAAAATGAAGCAAAGCGAAATGCCCAAATTCAACCCCCGGTTTTTAAAAGGTTCACTCTCTCCACCTGCTTTTCTGGAGAGCTGAGGCTGAGCTGTTTGTGTGTTAATGGCTCACAGCCTACCCAGAGGTCTCCATGACTTAAGGACTCTTCTTTGCTCAGGGATGCTCCCAGATTTACAAAATATTTCTGATTCACGTGGACATCAGCGGCCATTAGTTCCAACATAACCAGCTCAGTGATCCCCAAAATCATGGAACCATGGAATGATTCTGGTTGAAAGGGACCCTAAAGACCATCTCTTTATGGGCAGGGACACCTTCCACTAGACCAGGTTGCTCCAAGCCCTGTCCAACCTGGCTTTGAACAGTCCCAGGGATGAGGGGCCCCCAAATGTGGTCACCCTACAAACTGAAAACTGAAACACAAGGGTGTTACAGCAAAGCCTTACTGAATATCAAAAGGAAACACAAGAGTTCAAGCTTTATCCTGGTTTTATTTTCCTTCAGGCTCAGGAATGAAGCTTTCCCTTGTCTCTGAGCAGTGCTGCCCATCATCCCTGGCTGCTCCCAGCCCTGTCACACAGAGGGGACAACATCAGCCCTGGGAGGCTGCAATTCTTGACTTGTATATTCACTCTTTCCTTATAAGGATTTAGGAAAATGGCTGTGCAACCTTTAGCAATGAAGCTGTAGGGGTTTGTGTTTGTAAATCCACAAGCCCTGACACAGGCATCAGGTACTAAATCTGCTTCCAACCAACCTTTGGAATCAAATGGTTTGGGAAATTCAAAAGAGAATCTTTCCCAGTTTAATTTAATTTTTTACCACAGACTACAGTGATAAGGACCTTAGAGAAAGAGCTTGACTTCTTCCAGGTTTGGATAGAGGCTTTGTCAAAAACTCAAGAGAAAGATGGGGGGGAAAAGAAGAACAAGCAAGGGGAGGAGGGAGTTCAGGGCCCTGCAGTTTGAACTGCTCTCGAGGGAGGCAGGAAAGCTGCAGAGATTTGGCAAGAAGTACAGATCCCAAAAATTAGATCATAGTACACAATTATCCTCCAAACCGGCCTCGGCGCCAAAATATTAATATCTGGGATTGTTATATTTTGAAGTCATGTAGGAAATGCAGAGTTTCAACCCCTTGCATTCCCATGCCCAGCCACCCCATGTCATTGCCCGTTCCACAATAAAACCTACCTGGCATTGTGTGGGGAATGAGTAACAATTCCTGTGTTGAAAGGGAAGAGGGAGAAACACCGAGAACTCTCTCAGGCACTGATGTCAGTGGGGGCTGGCAGAGCTGGCAGGGGCTCTGTGCCCGTGAGTCAGATCCTTGGCTGCTGCTCCTGATCTTCCAGTGCCACCACCCCACCTCCTCCTGCAGCCACACGAGGAGCTGCTGCTGCTAAACTGCCCAAAAAGGGGTCCATGGGGTTTGTTTTAGCCATGGGGAGCTGCCCACCCCCTAAACTGCCCCAAAAGGGGTCCATGGGGTTTGTTTCAGCCATGGGGAGCTGCCCACCCCCTAAACTGCCCAAAAAGGGGTCCATGGGGTTTGTTCCAGCTCCATTCACTTGAGTTTGGTCAGAGTAGAGTGTTTGGAAGAGATGTGACACCTGATCTGGAGGTTTAAAAACATTCTGCCAGCAAAGAGATGCTCAAGATGCTGGTGATGGCAAGAGCTACCTGAGAGTCCACCTGCTGCCAGCAGCAGGGCCTTGCAGAGGACAAGCATCACCAAACTCCTGTGGCTCCAGCCAGGAAAAGGCAGCAGCGTGGTGGCAGCTGAGTGTGTGGTGATTAAGGGCAGGACATGCCTTGGGATTGAGGGTTTCTTTTTTTTCCCTTCCTGTTTACAGGTTGACTGTGTTTCCCCAGCGTTTGAACTCCTCTGTCATGCCTTCTCCTCCTCTGCTGACACCGGGGGAGAATTAAGCTTCCTCTGAGCAAATCTCTTTATTTAAACAAGCTGCTGCTCTGCCCTGCAGGCAGAAACCCTCCAGCAAATGCCATCTTGCAGAAGGCAGGATGCAGGCAAAGACCTTCCTTGGCATCACCACCAAAGGCTGGGGTCCCCTCCTGCTGCACTGGGGCAAAGCCACTGTGCAGAACAAGAGTTTGGAGGGTTGATCTTTCCTTCCACAGGTGAGCAAGAGGAGGAGGCCGAGCATGACTGAGAATCTGGCTCCAGTTTCTGGTACTGCACACTGCACCTCCAGTCTGGTGTGCCCAGCTTGCCCCTGCCCAGCCCTCAAACTGTGGTGAGCAGCAGAGAGAGGAGGTGGCAGCTCTGCTTTTTGTGTTTCCTGTGTTTAATTATAGTGCAGCGAGCTCCAAACAAGACATTTTTTGATCAGACCTGAAGTGCTCATTTTGCTGGCCAAGAGCTGCATCCAGCTGCCCGTGGAATGTGTGGCATCTCCCTTATTCACTCACTGTCAGGGCCTTGATACTCCAAAAGATACTGCCACAAAAGCAGGAAGTCAGATGGTTTACAAGCTAATTAATCAATCCATTTGCTATATTAGCAACCCTAAAGGGATTCTGATGCAGACCCAATGCTTAAATCTGCCAGGACATCTGCAGCTGATCATGTGTACATTGCCCCATTAACTGATTACACGTGCTCAGCAAGATACCCCGTGGTTTGACTGTGCAGGGAACTCCTGGGGTACCACAGTCACTTGTCTAAGCAGAGCACAAAAGAGGGAGAATTTCTGCAGTGGAAAAGGTTTATTCTGTGCCTGTTGCACTTGTTGCCACTCAGAGTAGTTTGAAGGCAGCCGGATGAGCTCAGGAGGCTGGAGAGGTCCAGCAGTGAGGCAATGGAGTGATCAAAGAGCTTTGAATGGATGCAGCCCTTATAGAAATCTTTTGTGCTGAGGGCTGGCAGGTTTGCAGGTCACTGGGGGCTGGCTGGGTGCTGTGCTGCTCCCTCCTGTGAGGTGACCAATGTGCAGGCAGGTACAGGGATGTTGGGCACTTTGGGATCAAGGAGAGTTTTGTTTTGCTTTGCTCTGTGTCCCATCCCATGCAGCATCTCACCAGCCTCTGGCAGCACTGCCAGATGTCTCTCCCAGGTAGAACATGCATGGAACACTCCCATTTTAGGATGCATTTTGGATAAAGCCCAGTGCTGACACAGTTTGGGGTCCCAGGCTCTGGGTGATCTCTGGGAGCAGCACTGCTTTAAGGCCACGCCGTGTCCTGCTTGCACAGAGGCACAGGCAGCCTGTCCCTGCAGCCCCTGATGTCCCTCCCAGTGTCACAGGCTGGGACCTACCCCCATTATTGCACCCAAAAATATCTTACAGACGTACAGAGCCTCGGAGCAATGAGGTAACTTCACAGGGGCCATCACAGAGCCCAGGGTCTAAATGCTTTCCTCTCAAAAAGCCTCCCTGTTCTGTACCATTTAAATGAACACGCACTTTATCTTCCTCCATTCATTTCCAAGAATTGCTTTTGTTGAACTGAGGGCTGAGTGGTGCTTCAGCTTATTTTTACCAAGTGTCTCCAAACCCTGGAATGGCTCGAGCCTGTTCTGTGTTTGTCCTTCCTCGGTGCTTACGGCACGGCCAGGGCAGCAGATGCTTTGCAAACTGTTTTAAAGACAGTTTGAAAGCTGCAGAGGACAGTCAGGGCTTGCAGAACATCGTGTACCATTGTATCACTTTTATCTGTTCCCAGGGCTCACCTTTAAAGCTATTGTTTCCCCCCATACAAGTTGTTTGGAACTTTTGCTGCCGATGGCAGAGCCAGCAGATGCGGTGGCGGTGGGAGGGCTCAGCTTGTTCTGTCCACCCTTTGGGAAGTTTTGAGAAGTGTCCATGTCATCACAGCGTCAATACTGACACAGTTCTCCAGCCCTCTCGTGGGCTGTTCCCTCTCTGATTGCCCAGAACCCTCATCCCTGCTGGAAAAGGGGCTCATTGGGGGTGAGCCAGAGCTGGGCTTGTCCCATGAAAAGGTGTTACAGAGCCCTTGCAGGGAGTGCCTTTAATCCAAGAGAAAATAAAACCCATCCAGCTGTGAATTGGTTTTTCTTCCCCCCTCTCCCCAGCCCCCCCAAATTATTTTCTGCCTGATGACCTCACAGCAGAGGCACTGCCGGGTTTTACTGTCATTACCTGACGATTTATTTACATCAGCAGGGCTGGTGCCTTAACGAGCGTTGCTGGATAGCACAGGCTCACCCTGAGCTCGTTACTGCTGCTTTCCAACAGAGTTATCCCATCGATCTGTGTGTGTCTGGGATCAGGGAGAGCTGGGTCAGACCTCGGCACAGACTCCAGAGCCATGTGGGAACGGGAGGTGTTCCCTTCACTGGTACAGACAGGGATGTTCCAGCACCTGGGTTTGGGGTCACAGAGACCCTGGAGCTGTTTGGAGTGAATCCACACGGGATCATCAGTTTTCCCTGGTGAAAGAAAGAGTTAATCCAGCACCGACATCCCTGCCTCTGGAAAACATCTCTGTTTGCTGCAGATAGGGAGCTTCTTCAGTGGCAGCAAGGGCAAGTGAAGGAAGGAATGAATGAAGGAATGAATGAATGAATGAATAAATGAATGAATGAATGAATGAATGAATGAATGAATGGCTTTTTTATTTGCTGGGAGTGCCTGTGGGCTTGGTTAGATAACATCCATGTTTTCTGTTATATTCCTCACACACATGACAAAACTTTAAGCCAGGCTTGATGGAACTGCTCCTTCCAGGGCACAGCAGTCTGGGCTTGATCTTTTTTTAAGCCACTAAAGTAAAACCATGTTATTTAGACACTTTTCCCAATAACAAACATCTGTCTGAGGGACATCTGTCCATCTTGGCACAAATGGTCAAGATGCTGCCAGGCTGCTCCTGCTGCTGCCCCTCTGGAGACAGGTCCCAGCCCCTGGGGAGGTGTTTGCAGCTCAGTCAGAGGAGCATGTTCTAACTCAGCACCCAAAGGGCTGAATTCCCAGGCACGTGCCATTAAAAGGCCATGAGGAATCTCAAGGAGAACGGAAACGAGAGCCAAAAAATGGGAAACAGTGAAAAGAAAGGGCACTAAACTGGAGCAAAGCCTGGCTTGGTTCCCTGGGAGCCTGAGGAGCTCTGTGCAAGCAGCTCCTGCCCAGCACCAGCATGCACATGAAAACTGGGTAGAATTTTTTTCTGCTCAGGGCCATGTGAAAAGCCTGAATTCTGACTCTGGCAAGGACAGGACACGAATTCTCTTATGAGGATTAAACTTTCAGGAGAAAAAAAGATAGTTCTGTTCTAAGAAAAGCTGTGCACTTTGCTTGTAATGCAGGTAATTAGTCAGAAAACTCTAGGCAGCCAATTCCACTGTCAGGGTGAGAAGCAGAGGCAAATTTGGAGAATTTGCTGTGATTTGGGTTCGATCTTTCATCCGTAGCTCCAGATTAAGTTATATTTTCCTGACAGGATTATCAGTTTAGCCCTTCATTCTCCCACTGCACAATCTTTCCAAAACTGCTCAGCTCCTGATCCTGTGCATTCCTGACTTGGTCAGCACAGAACATACTTTTGACTAGAGGCCAGTGCCTTTTCCCAGGAGGAAATCTGGACTTCACCTCCATTTACAGAATCTTTTTGCATTCTCTGCTTTATTGCATTATGGAGATCTGATCCTCCTCTGGAGTCCACTGGGCTGTTTCCAAGGGATACAGTTGGATTCCCCTCTTCTTTGTTTCTCCTTCCAGGATGGAATGGACTTTTATGGAGTATAAAATCCAAACACCAGCTATTCCTTGCATTCACCACACAGCTCTTGCTGTGTGTTGGTGGAAGTGCTCCCTGAGGGGGTTGGAGCCTGTTGGGCTCTGTGTGGGACAGTAAAATGATGGTAGAAGAAGGATTCCTGAGATGGGATGGAGAGCTGTGAGGAGGTGTCTGTGGCTGTCAGAGGGGGAAGGTGCTGCTGTGACAAAAAAAGGCTGCTCTGAGCCCCAGATCACTGAAACCACCTTGTGCCCCGTGGAATTCTGCACTAATTTATGTTAATGAGCTTATCAACAGCACTTCCACATCTTCTTCAGAGACAGGAAAAGCAGTAATAGAAGCAGGGGATGGGATTTGAGAGAGGTCTGCCTGGAGGCAGAGGACTTGCCCTCCCTTTGCAATCCCAGCTGGGTGCTGAGGGGTTTTTCTCCCGTCCCTGCCTCCTTCCTCTGCCTCCAGAGCTGGCATTTGGGAGCAGAAATCTGATTTTTCAAAGAAAAAGTCACACCTGGAAAATAAGGAAGCTGCTTTTTAAGGACTCGTGTCTGAGATGAGGCACTGCTGCCTCACCAGGGGATGTGTTCTTAGTTCATGAACAACTCCAGGAGTGCACACCTTCTTCCATCCCCGCCCCGTGGATCCAAAGCTTTGCCCGTGGTGGATCCAGGACGAGGCACAAGCCAAGAGGAGTTGGACAGCACAGCGTAGCTTCGAGGTGAGGGGAAGTGCCAAGCAGAAAACTCTTCTGAGAAAACCCAAGTCCATCAAGCACTTAATGGGCAAGTCGATACAACCCTGGGAGCCAAAGCTTCCTTGTAATGTCTCTGCCATAATTCCCCGAGCGCCCATCCCTCCCACGGCAGCTGGCGTCACCCGGGCACCCATCACTCACCAGGGAGAACTGAGCAGTGGCTGAAGATACACAAATGATGACAGCAGATGCCCCAAAAGCCTTTGATCCCTGCTCTGTGTTTAGCTTAGGGGGAGTTTATTTCTCGGCTCGGCGGTGTCCAGGCTGGGGAGTGACAGAGGAGCTGGGGGCGCTCAGCCTGTCCCAAGGACGTCTGCAAAATAACCAGCAACTGCTCTGAAAACATTTCCTGCTTCAGCTCCGAGCTCCCAAACCAGCAAAGTGACTGTCTGGGTTGTAATTTGGAGCAACTCTACGAGCAAGTGCAAAATCAATGCAAATGTGTGACTCCTCTAGACTTAATTGCAGGGGAGCATCTGTTTACATTTCAGGATCCAAAAGACACCCTCGTCCCTTGGGAAGTTTGCAGTCTGCAGAGACAGAACATTGCAGAGACAGAACACAGCAGAGACAGAATGTTGCAGAGACAAATTTTCCAAAGAATGTCCTGCCACCCAGCAGCTTTGCACCTATTCAACCACTCACCAGAACCACCCCATTAAAGCCACAACTGTGGGTAAAAGAGCCTCTAAGAGCCTTCACTGCCTATCACAGTCTTTAAAGCAATCATTCTGATTGCTCTCAGTTTAGCAATTGTGGCTGAGTGACACGTTTCCAGCTTTGGAAAATGATATGCTTAGCCCAGATTCCCTATGCATAAGTCTCTCATATACATACACACACACACACATATTTACCAGCTTTCATGTGCTAAATGGTTTCTAAACTCCTGCCTGTCAAGGAGCTGGCTGAGGCATGAGCAGGATTCCTGTCTGATGGCTGCATGGTGTGTGCCAACAGCTCCCTCTGGGTTTTTTGTCTAAGATTTACTTCAGTTGCAGAAAACATCAAGCAGCCTCTTGGTTCCCAGAAATATTTTTGGCAACCGAGTGCACAGAGAATGACCCATCCTCACGGCTGAAGGGTCCCTAGACAGCAGTTCCTCAGGGCCAGCACAACCTGGGGTGATGAGACAGCCTCTGTGATGCAAACCCTTGTGCCTCTGTGTCTGGGAAGTCAGAAGTGTCAGTCTTTGAAGCACAGAGGTTATTCCAGCGAGCGCATCTCGAGCAGAGATGGGGCTGGAGCTTTCCAGGGCTCCATGGAGACTCCAGTTGCATAACCCTGACAGTCTCTGCTGGAAAGCGCCTCAAATTCCCCCTCTCCTGCTAAACACAAAGCATCCATGACCTCAGCCCTTGGCCATCCCATCCATCTCCAGCAGCAAATGTTAGAGGGAACAACATCTCGGAGCCCCTCCCGTAATTTATGAACTAACACAGCTAATTTTACAGCTACTAAAATATACCAAAGTTGAAAACAATGGCTTGGTGAGTTGAGTAACTGGCGAGTGGGAGCCAAAAGCAGGAGACACGTGGGTTTAGACTGAGGTGAGCATTAGACAGAGGGGGAGCTGGAGTCCCTGAGCCCAGATTTGGAGGCAACGGATTTATGCTGAATTTCCCCAGCTGAGAGTCTGGAGATGTGGTTTTTTTTACAGCCACCAGTGTTGATACAATCAGATCTCTGATAAGAAACAGGCTGCCTTGTGTCTTTGTTCATTGGAACTGGAAGGAAAGAGCTGACCATTCTGGAAAAATTCTGTGCAGCCTGGTAGAAATGGGACTGAGCTGCCATGGAAATTTAATAGAGTCATATGCAGAAATTACTGTAAATAGTTGTAGAATTTAATAAGTGCTTTTATGCTTCCTGTTGGGTTATTTTTAACACTCCTGTAGAATTCCGTAGTGGGATATGGTTATGTATTAAATTTTCATAGTTGTTTAAAAAAAGAAGCTGTTGAACACTATCATTTTCTAGTAGGTTATACGGGGTGCCTCCATTAGGAGTGTTTTGCTGCTTCCAAACAAAGCCTGAACAGATTTGAACACTGTACATGAGCAAAATAATCCCAGCTCAGGGAAGATATTAATGAAATCCAGGCTGGAAATATGTGCAGGAAACTGCTGCAATGTTTCTGTTTCCAGCTTTGGTTCACACAGGTGAACTGAAGAGCAAATCAAGGTTCACCACATCCTAATTGTGTTTGGGGCCACTGTCAAAACCCTGAACTCTGAGATTTTCCTTGAGGAAATCTCTTTGATTCCTATCTTCTTTTGTGATCAAGGAGAATTTTCCCTGCAATTTGAGGAGGCTGTATACATTCCATGCCTCTCCTAACCTAACCCCATGTGGTACAGATCAAAATCCTTCATGAAGTTCAGTTGCACGAAGCTCAGTAATCTTGCCTCCTGAAGGAATTATCCTCCAGGAAGACGTCTGAGTCTCCTGTGAAGGTGCCCAGTGCCTTCTGTCGTGACGTTGCTCATCTGGTCGGGTGATTAATCGCTGTGGTTTCTGTAGGACTAACATGGTCATGTCTCATTAGCTCTTCTTGGCCTCCACACATCCATTAGTCAGGCATCACCAGATCTTCTCTGGTTTTAAAGGCTGCACGAGGTTTTCACAAATCATGCCCAATTTTTCCCAGAGAGCTTGGGAATGGTGGTTGAATCCAAGTCCCACTGGGCAAGGGGAGGGGATTGTTCTGTTCACACTCATGAGCTGAGTATGCCAAAGGAAGGAGGATGGAGGAGGATGTGGTCAGCTGCAAGCATCATGTGAGTTCTTCCCAGTGTTTGGGGTGGTGAATTTTTCTGGCAGGATTTAGGTGGGAGAAACTTTGCTGATGCGAGAGGAAAATGAGGAGGAGATCACCAGGTGAGGGTGTCACCAGTGTCCTCGAGCCCTGATGCAGCAGGAGCTGAGTGTCCCCCCCACGGGGGCTCCTCCAATTTTGGTTTCTGACCTTCTGGGTTGGCTCCTTCCAGTCACATTCCTTGGCCTGTGTGCCAGGGCAGGTTTGGTCCCAGAGGTGGAGGGTCGTGTTGGCACCTCCAGCATCAGCTGGAAAGGGAAGGACGTCACGTGAGAGGTGCCCAAGTGCAGGGATCTGTGCCCAGGGTTTGCCACAGATGGTTTTCCAGGGAGCTGCTCCGGTGCCATGGGCCACACAAACATTTTTTCCTCAGCGGGTTCTGTCTCCATTTATTTCTCAGGTAGAACTATTCACTCTGACTCCATTTCCTTGTCTGAACCCCTCGTGTGCTCACTGACACAGACAGGGTGTTCTCTCTTTTTTAGCTCCACAGGGAAAGGCTCACGGAACGTGTTGCCAGCCAAAATCCTTCCATGACTTGCCTACATTTTGAATTAACTGCAGGAATATCAACAAACACAATGGCAATTCTTTTCCAATCCCATCTCCTTCAGTCAGTCTTTAACCCACTTATCAGACACTTGCTATTACAGAAATAATCAGGACAAGAAAATACACCAGTGCTGAATCAACACTACTGGGCTTTTTTTCCCATTTTTCTTCCTCTTTTTTTTTTTTTTTTGCACTCGTGTAAGTCTTTGGTTTCTGTTGGACATACACCAGCCTGAAATTGCAAAAACACAGCTGGCTAAATCCATCACATCTCATTGCAGGTTATCAGTTCTCTTGTGCAATAAACACATTTGACAATTAGCAGTGAATTGATGACTCAGTTCGGGCTTTGCCATTTAGAGGAGACGATTTCTGCTTTATGCCTGGCAGAGAAGTTCACAATACAGGCTTAATTTACAGAAAATGCAAAAAGCTGGGAAAGCCATTAGCATTTCTTATGACCAAAAATGACAAATGGTCTTTACATTAATCTCAAATAACTTCTTTAAAGCAAGGACCAGGAAAGAATTTTCCTCAAAAGGATGTTGCTGCCCAAATGGAGAGGTGCTTTCACGGGGCTTTCTCACCTTCTGTGGGATCAATGGGCTTGAAAAAGCTTCCTTTGCTGAATCTTCTGCTTCTACCAAAAAAAAAAAAAAAAAACAATATATAATATTGCAAAGTCTGCATAGACAAAAGACCAAACCACACTGTGACTCAGAGTGTACAGTAAACCTTTCAGGAGCAACAGTGCAGTAATTCACATTTAACTTGTTCAGCTCCATATCTTGCTGCAATTAATCTGGGCTATTTGGCCAGCTGGCTTTTTGCAGTTTCACTTCTTTATTTTGGTTCTATTCACTTCTTTATTTTCCTCCCCTCTCCGTTCCCTGTGGACTAAACACTCCCAGGTGCCCTGTCAGGTACCAGCTCACTGTGCCATTGCTCCCATTAGGATTTACAGAGCCCCTGATCAGCCTTAGCATCCAAAATGTTCATTCCTCAGGGAAAACACCAGGTATTTCCAGTGCAGTGCCAGAGCATTGGCCCAGGCAGCTTTGAACTCTTCAATGTTGATCTGAAATGGGCTGGTCAGAGAATGGAACCTCCTCCCTTTTCACTTGCTAAGTACATTAATGTGTTCCTGATCCTAAAATTACCCTCGTTTACTCACTGGAAGCACAACACTTTAGTTTGTTTGTTTGTGCTGGGTTTGCCTGGTTTGGGTTTGGGGTTTTCTTGTGGGTGTTTTTTCTAATCAAGTGTTTTTTTCTTCTCGTGCAAGCCAAACATTTTCCCACTGACAACCTTGTCGTCACTTTGGTTTGTAAGTGCATTTTTCCCTTTGTTTCGTTTCCCTCTGTCCCCAGCTGGGGCAGGGAATTGCTGTGGCCATGGAAGGGAAGGCTGCAGGTGATGCTGAGGAGAGGAAAGAGCAAATGGAGCAGCTTTGGTTTAAGCAGAACAGGAAAATACCCCCCACACCCATTAGTGAGTGAAAAGAGTTTTAATTGCCCAAACTCCCAGTCCAAAAACCAGGTGGGTTGGGACTGGCTGGGGGTTTTCTGTCTGTACCGACTGTTTGGAAACCATTCTATGATTCTAAAGAGTTACTACCTGTGTGTAAGTGGGGTCTGTGGTTACTACAAGGTAACATTCAGCACATAGTGAGACAGGCTTAGGACAAGATGCCTTGGTTTGCATTTGCCACAGATCTAAAAAAAAAAAAAAAAAAACCAACAAAAAAAGCACATATGGAGATTTTCTACAGCTCAGCTGACACGTGGTAACTTGTTAAATCCCAGTAAATTGAAATCTCTTCCTGGCAAGTGAAATACAGCTCTCCCTGGGCTGGCAGAGCTTTAGCAGAATACAATGGCACTTCAGGGTGCTTAAGTGACGTCTCATTAAAAAACAGGTCCAAATTATATCATCCAGGAAGTACGTAGGATGTAACAAAGAGGAGTGGGTGAAAAGCAGAGGTTCCCAAATCAATGTGTTTTGGGAAAATCGTCTGCAGGTTCCAATAACCGTGTCAGCTGAAGGGTTTGAGCTGCTTTTGTGTGCAGGACCCTGCAGGAAATCCCAACAAAGCAGAATTTCTCGTAAGACTTCTGGTGCATCAGCCCCTGGTCCGAGCCAGAAAGAAACCACAAAAACAACTGCCCTCCTTTCTCTGTGGCTACTGCAAGTCCCAGGTGGAACCTGAGGGTGAAATGTGTGTGTGTGAGTGTGTCAAAACACTGCAGGGCCTTCCAAAATCCTCTCTTTGGATGTAGTTACAGAAACAAGCACATAACGAGGGTCGTTCTCTGTGTTACACGTTGTTCTCTCATCAGCTTGGCTGGAACTGTCCCAGTGACTTCACTTATTTGAGAATATCTTAAAACATTTCTCCCACGTCTCAGGTTTGAGCACCCAAGATCTTGTATCACTTTGGAACTTCTCTAAGGAAACTTTAGGGCTTTTGTGTGCTTTATTGGACGAGGGATACATTTCTTCATTATTGCTCTTCAATGGGTTTCTGCTGAAGCAGAAATGTATAAACAGGGAGAAAAATTGGCTCTCAAAGGTCTTTAAAGCTAATTTATATTCAAGGCTTGCTTAAGGAGATGAATTATCCTATTCTTACCTTTTAGAGGACCATAATAAGGAAGGCAGTAGACCAACAACAGTAATACAAGAGGCATATCTGAGTCAAAATGTTATTAGTTCATTCTGAATGCTTGGTGTTCTCAAGTCAACAGTTGTTCTCAATCACCTTAAAGGTCTTTTCCAACCTGAATGATTCTGTGATATTCAGGGCTTGAGCTCTATTATGGGGTTGTCTCAAAAAGACACAACCTTCCCCTCTTGGATGGTTTCTGTGCTCACTTGAGGTTTTCTTCATCCCCAGGGAGGGAAATGTCCCCAATAAACCTCATGGATTATCTGTCACGGGGGAAAGGAGAGGTGGCAGCACCAAAAACCTCAGTTCTCCACCAGCACTTCAGCTGTCTGAGTTTCCAGCTAGGAAATGTTCTTGGTACAAATGGAACAAGTTATTTTTTATTTTATTTTCTTACACGCTATTGGGAACTAATTTTCTCAGATTTCTTCAGCAATGTTCTTTATCCTATTTTCATTGGATTATGAAAAAGGGAGATGTCTGCAATATCTTTTTTCTTTAGGGATGAATTTCATCCCTTTTGCAAAGTTTATGAACTATCCAAGTCCGTTTTAAGTCCTACCATGCAGTTTGAAAAAAAAAAAAAAGTAACATTTTTCATCTTGCAGCAAAGTTTCTTGGAGAGCAGAAGCAAAAATTCTCGAACACCAAAAGAAAAATTAACAAGAAAAAAGCACTTTTTGTGGTTGGGGGGAAGATATTACCGGATGAAAAGCTGGGAAGCAGCACAAAAAACTGCACAGGGTTAAAAAAAAATTTCTTTATGCCAAGGATCTTGTCTTGTTGTCTTCCTCTGAAAAATATCCAGAAAACTGCTGGCACTACATGAAACTCGGCGAGGCCGAGGCCGAAAGCACCGAGGCTGTGCTTGAAATCGAAGTCCTGCTGAATTTTTTTCCAGGGTTTGTGAGAGCTATTTCCCTTCCACCTGCTGAGCAAACAGGATAGCAGTAAAATATTTCCTCTTAGTGACTCACAAATCTGTCGGAGGTGATGAGGCCCAATGGGAGCTCGGTGATGTCTTAAATAGCGATTTGCTTTTCTCCTCTTGGCAAACGGTGTCCAGCAGGCTGGGAACACGAGCTGCACTTCCAGGCCGTGCAAATGGGAACCAAGAAGTGCCTGTTGTTGCTTGTTTTGCTCCCAGATTCCCGTCAGGCATCTGCAGCTCAGTGGGATTTGAGATGCACAGAAAGAAAAGGGGGGGAAATTTCAGAAGGGTTTGGTGATGTGTTGCTTGTTACAGCCTGAAAAATTGTTTGCTGGAGCTCATGGTCCCATATTCCCGCTAGGAATGGTCTCTGTGGGAGAACAGAGAGTGGAATATGGTCTGGTTTTCCAGTGGAATATGGTCTGGTTTTCCATATTCCAGTGGAATATGCTCAGAAATCATTCTGGTGGGATTTTTTTTTCCCATTTCAGGGTACTGAAAGATGAAGGGTCCACAGCACTGCGGGCAGAAATCTCCCTCCTGCTGGTGCCCCAAGCCATTTCCAAAGGGCAAATCCATGGGCTGCGTGATCCAGCACAGCTCATTTAGTGCCATTCCTGAGGTAGCTCTTCACTGACAGTAAATTCTGCCAGACAACTGCTCCTCCAGCTGACGGCCACAAATCCGGGAGGCTCCGGCAAATCTCCACCGGAGTTCTTTCATTTGGATTTCACTTCCATAAAGGCAAGGCAACAGCAGAAGATTAAAGTGAATTATTGTATGCTATGGGATTCGGAAACATCCCTCTGCTTCCTTCCTAGGTCAGGCAGAGCCCTGGGGGTTGGGACTGCAGGCTCTGCTCCCGTTCCCAGCAGCTTTCCATTCACACCGAGCTTCTCCCAGCGTCCGACCGAACGTGTCTCCCGGTGTGTTTGGAAGGGGAAATGATTAACTCAAACCAGCTACAGAAAGAGACTCTTCCTATTTAAAGACACTCCTGACAAAGCTGAGTAGGAAAAAGGGCTGTGGTGGCTTCAGTTAAAACATGCATCATTTTTTCCGAAAATGTCGGAGTGTTTTCCGTGAAGGATAAAGAGCAGTTTCTGCAGGAGAGTATTTGACATCCTGCTCCAAATAATTGCTTTTGAAACTAATATATCCACTGCTTCCCCCTTTGAAATAAAGTCCTCTGCACCCAATGGAAATATTGATTTCTAAATAATCTCTAGCTGGAGCGAGAAATAAAAGTGTAGACTGAAGGTGTAGTAAATTAAAGAAAAGGGATATTTAATTCACAACAATTAGTATTTGGACTTGTATTTAAGTGGTGATGGGAAAAAACATGACACCCGTGAACAATCAGACTCAAAGCATTTTGATTTTATTTTCTTTTGTTTCAGAACTGAGTTCAGGACTGAGACATTTATTTCCAATGTCCTCCCTGCTGAAGATTTTAAACAAAGGTTAAATCAAAAAAAAAAAAAAGAAACAGCATAAGCAAATTTCAAGGGACGGGATTAATTACAAGGCATCTGCAGCTTTTTTGCCATTCTGCTAATAATGCACCCTGTGATATCTGTGTGTTCTCACTGTGCTGCCCTGTGCCAGCAGCCTCTCACTGCAGTGATCCCAAGCCATCCCAGCAGCTCTGAACTCACCGCTGGCCTCAAGTGGCTGCCTCGAAAGCCAAATGGAACCAGCCCTTTTCCAGAGGGGTCATCTTTGTCAGCAAATTTTCAAACTGGGATGCTGGTTTTTCTTTTCCTGAGTCATCAGTTTGCCTGTGCCACAGCATTTCCAGCAGAGTGGGTTGGTTTTTTTCCAGGCATCTGCCTGGGGGGCTGTTCAGGGGATTCAAAATCCATAGTAGGAGTTTTCAAAGTTGATGCCCTGACCCGTAAATTCGATGTTTAGGATGAAGCTGTTCCCATGCATATGCCCAGAATTCTTTCTCTCCCTGTAAACAAAAAGAAATGCTTTCAGTTTACATGCTCTCAGCTTTCATGGCATGGAATGCTGATATAACAACGGGGGGAAAGAGAAGAAATGAATGAATTCCCAATAACCCAGCAAGGCATCCAGAGCTAAACCTGTCAGGCTCCGGGCTGGGGAGGATGCTCGTGGGGAGAGCTGACAAGTGAGACTGCAGAACTCCAAAGATTTATTGCACACCAAAAGAATTCCTGTGCTTGCTGAGCAGAATTGCTGCCCCAGCGTAACTGCTCTCAGAAACATTTTCCATCGTCAACTCCAAGTGCTTTTCCTTGCCCAGATTCCATCACAACAAACAGCCCGAGGATTTACGTGCCTCCCACTTACCTTGGGGTGACTTGGCTGCCTGAGGGTTTTATGAAGAGGAGAGTGAAGGGGTGCAGCCCCTTTGGAAGTCACAGCAGAGGGAAGCTGAGGATGCTCCATACCCATGGGAGCAGAGGTGCCCAGGTGGGGTCCTGGGAAGTGGGTGCTGCCTCAGCCCTGGCTCTGTTGTGAGAGCAGAGCAAGGATGTGTCTCACCCAGGACTAACAGTGACCAACTTCAAACCCTCTGGGTTTTTTCAGAGGCATTTTCAGCACTGTTACATCACTTCCTCGTGGTTGATACCAGACTAAAAAGAGCAGGTTTGGAGTAATGATGGGGAAATTTAAAGTTCTCATTCTGTTTTCTCATGCAGGTGCCCAAAATCAATGGGACAGAACATCATCTTCAGAGGAGACATTTAGTGACTGCCATTTACTTACTGCAGCTCAGCAGCTGGAACTGGCTCAACTAAAATTCACCACTGCCTTCTTGAAGGGGATACTTCACAGGGAAATTAATCTTATCTGACTTCAGGGTGTCCAAAAATTAAATTAATAATCCTGGGCTTGTGCCCTGGACTCCTTTTATATTCACTGAGAAAAAACAGACAACTCCAAAATTTGCTGTGTGCACAGGTCTGAGGATGAGACAAACCTGGGCTATAAAGGGATCACAGATAACAAGCCCAGACTGAGGTGTCAGTGGCCTATTTATAGGATTTCAATAATAAATCAGGGAAATTATAGTCAGAATTCCAAATAATATCTTTGCACCCCTGCCCATCACACACTGCTGACAAAGATGGCCTGGAAATGAGAGAAGGGGCATCAACAGGGGCTCCTGTGATAAACAGGGCTGAAAACATTGCAAATGGAAAAGGAAAAGAGATGTGGCTGCATTAAAAATCACAGGAGGAATGAGCCATGAGTGCAATAAGAGCTGAAAACCATGGTGGATTTTCAAGGCTGGTTCAGGAGGGAGAAGGAAGGTCCCTCCCTGTGTGGGGCACTGGGATCAGGATCTGGAGCAGGTGCAGAGGAAGATGTGGGGTGATCAGGGGGGTGGAGAAGAAGCTAAAATAGCTTTGTTTAGGCTAGGAAAAGCAGGAAAAGGCTAGGAAAAGGATTGCTTTCTATAAATAGCCCAGGTAAACCCCCAGGGAAGGGAGAGAGTTATTTAAGCTAAAGGACAATGCTGGCCCCAAATCAAACTGGTTGTGAGTAAACAGGGGGTGGAAACATGAAGAAGGTTTCTGAGCATCACAGGAAAGATGTTCTGAGACAACTTTCCAGTCACAGCAGGAACCTGAGCACTTCTAAATCCGTCAGAGTGGGAAATTGGTCCCCGTGCCAAGATATCTTCCAGATCTACATACACATTACTCAGGCTTTATTTAATCTTTATTTTACCAGTGACAAATTTTTGCCCTTCCTTAGAAAAGGAAGGGCAAAAACTTGAGGGACTGCATGGCTGAGAGCTGGAGTGAGGGCAGGACCATTGACAGTGCTACAGAGTTTTACCAAACTCCTTTCTTTTTAAATCTTTGTATCTGAGGTAAATTGTGCAAGACAGGCACCAGCTCTTTAAGCAGTTAATACATCAGTTGAAGGGTTTTCTTTGTTATATGGAAGAGATTCTACCTCATGGCCCTAAAACCAATAAGTGATTTTATTAAAACTAGTTCACTTTTAAAAGGAATTCTTATAATGAGATGAGAGATAAATACATAATTTCCTTTTTTCCTCTCTTTCTGCTTCTTAAAAAGATCAAATTCACGCTACCTCGAACTTCTAATTTAATCAGGCCACTGTAATCTTGAGTCATTCACCACTGAATTGACCAAAGTACATCAAAGCAAGAAAATGGCTTTTTCACAGCTGAAAATGAGTCAACTGGCCATCCCATGCCTTCAAATGAAGAACAGGCAACGTTTGCAGCAGGCTGAGATGGGGAGGGAGGTTTTGTCGATAGAACCAGGTTGTGACCCCCCCCCTCACCTCGAATATATAACCCTGTGCTTCAGACTAGGAGGGCAAACAGACCCTCTGCCCAGTCCATCATCATCATCCACCTCCCTCCTGTGTCCTGTCTGAGCCTTCACACCCAGCTCCAGAGCAGGGGGGGGTTATCCAGGGCTGATGAACAGCCTTTCCTCCCTGGAAATTCTCTGTTTGATAGAAGCTCCTGCTGTGTCCCAACAGTCGCCCCGGGAGCCCCGTCCACCTCCCGTGGCCTAAAAAACCCACTTGTGAAAGCACAAGAGCTGAGTCAACTTGGACACAGCTCCCAGCCAAGTCATCAGCCCGCTGCCAAACATGGAGAAAAGTGCATCTGATTCTTCTGGTGAGGCGCCCAAGGAGGGCCACAAAATTATAGCTCAAACTATAAACAGAATGAGTACATTTTGTTCATTTTCCTGTTCTCCTCCTAATCGATGCAATATGAAGAGCTGCTATCAGTGGAGAGTTATACAATCAGATGGCAGCAATAAAAAAGAACGTTAGCAAGTCTGGGATATCACAGGAGGTTGAGTGGAGGAAGCAGTTATAAAACAAACCGTTTATATCTAATTAGATGAGAACATCAGATTCGTGACAAAGCCATTTTGATGTCTGCCTGCCCACTTAATACTCCACTAATGGACATCTGCATGGAGAGTCACAGTGGTTGCCTGGAGAAGGATCAGTGCTGAGGATTGTGTGTGCACCTTGGATGAGATGTGAGTTATCCACAGCAATCAAATATCCATGTAGACACGAGCCCATCTTATCTACACAAGGTATCATGTGCATAATTTCATTATTATTATTATTATTATTATTATTATTATTATTATTATTATTATTATTATCATCATCTGAGTTACTGTTTTCTCATTCTATTAGAAACGTGGAAAGTTTTATTGGCATTTGAGCACAAATCAGGCTGCAGGTACACAAATCTGTGGTGTGAGGGATACAATAGGAATACTGTAGAGGAATACAGTAAATGCAGGATGGGCACCTCCACCAGCTGTCAGCAGGGAGCCTTTGCTGTAGAGCCTTTTGTTCTTTGGTATCTGAAAAGTTCCTGGTTCTCAGATGGTCCTCAGACCAGTTTTCTCCTCTTCCAGCCACCTCTCCTCTGGTATCTGCACAATGAACTTGGAAAACCCAGGGACTATCAAAATGAGAGCTGTAAAGCTTTAAAAACAAACAGACATTTCACCTGCCTCCAATCAGCCCCATCTCATGGTTTGGCTTTGATTTCCCCAGTGCAGCAAAGAAACGTATAGGATCTTAATTTCCTTGGCTCCCCAGAGCAGGATGAAGGAGCTGCAGCACTGCTTTGGCCTTGTGTTATTAATGGGCTCCATGCTTGCAAATGTCTCATTCAATATATTTGCTCCAAGTGCTTCCAAAAAGGGGGGTGGGGGGAAAGAAGAAAGAAAACCTCAGGTTTCTAGGTCTAATGTATGTGACCTGACAGCATGAATACATTAGATCCTCCACAGAAACACAACAATCCCAGACTGTGCATTGGATCTCCAGCCTTTTTATCTTCATCTGGGCTCTAATCAATGTGTGAGTGTACTGCTGGAAACCAGCCCTGTTCTCCTGCCATTCTGTCTCATACTTTCTATCCCTTTGAAAGGGTATGACATGCCTGCTTATAAAGTGCCTGGGAGCTGGGAATGTTGCTGAGCTCTCTCTGTTCAAGCATCCTCAGCATCTTCCCGTTGAAGTTTTCTTTTCTCTCGAGTTTCTCAGCCCCTCTGTGCCAAAGCCAGGAGTCCCCCAGACCCTCTGCAGGCACCATGGGCTCTGCTGAAGGGCCTGTGCTCCTGTCTCACTGCTGAGGATCCCATACATCATGAAGAAGGTACAGTCCCATAATCCTAAACTGAGACCTACGAGATCTCAGTTGTTTTCTAAAACTTCAGGCAGGTCGTGTCTGTGTCTGGTTTTCCCTTCCCATGCTCTGGTTATCTGCAAGTCTTTAAGTTCTTAAAAGGAAGAGCTGGTTTATGTTATGGATCTGGACAGTGTCTAACACAGGAGGGCCCCACTTTGATTAGGGTCTCTTGTGACTACTGTAATACAAGCACTGCTAATAAAACGTATTTGAATCAGGAAAAGGGCAGTGATGCTCCTTTTCCAGTTCTCTCTTACCTTGGGAGAGTCTGGGGGAGGTGGGATTGCAAACCAGAGGTGGCCTGACTTGACCCATCCCAACCCCTTGAGCTGTCCTTGCAGAGCTGCAAGCTGAGCTTAGCAAGAGCCGTGCTCATCCGTGCAGAGCCTTCTGTGCACATCCAAATGTGCCACATATTTGCCTTCCCACAGCAGGACCTGCTTCTGTTAACAGCAATTAATCACTTTACAGCCAGTCTTTTATTATTATGAACGCAGCAGATGTGTTTCCATTAATAGGTCCCCAAGTGAGCCTTATCCAGCATCACTGATACTTAATGAAGGAGATTATGTGGCCTGAATAGACTTTTCATTTTCAGCATCCTCCCATTTCTATCTGCACCACCAAGTGAGCAAACAAACCGAAGTGGGAATCTCGTTTCAGGCTCAGTTACAGGACAGAAGATAAACTTGTTGCCAATAATAAAATGTGTCCATTAGTTTCAAGTGATTAGAAACAGCTAAACCTTGCCCTGGTGTGTTTACAGGGATCTGAAACCAAACCTGAAACCCAAGCACGGAGATGTCTTTACACTGCAGTGGTAATTCAGAGCTCTCCACTTCCCCAGCTAATCCCAATATTTGAGCAGTGGGAGGGCAGGCACACATCCCCCTTCCCCAGGGATGTGTCTGTCTCCAGAACGTGGTTCAGGCCTGGGGAGTTTTTCTGGTGTGCTGGTTGCCATTAAAAAGTCATCACTTCCAAAACAGTGGCTGAGACCGAGTGTGTGTTTGGGTGCTCATAAAACAGTGTCTGACGGTGGCAATCAGGAGGTTACCAAGCAGTGCCATGTGAGGTTTCTCACGTGAAGAGGATGTTTGATATTTTCCAATGTTTTTCCATTAGAAGGTCAGGCTCTGCAATTGCTTTTGCTCCCCTAAATTATTTCCTGAACCAGATCCCTTCTACCCCAATGGCCTCTTCACCTGTTTTCTGGTCAGCATTGGCTGAAGCTTGTTGAATTTTTGTCTGTAACTTACTGGAAGTTAAAAGCAGATAGGCAAGGAGCTACACTGCTCCTTATTCCCAGTAAATAGAGGAGGCAGAGGTGTGATAAATCAAAGGTGTGATACAGACAGAAAAAGATCCTGTGCATTTCAAATAAATCTTCTGGGATTCCTAAGGAGCATCTCCACTAAAAATGTATCGTAGAATTGTAATTAATCTTATCAGTTCTACAGATCTGTCTTCCTCTGCTTTGTGCAATGAAGGATATAGAAATATGTTGTGTGTGCATTTCTAGATCAGAGTGTAAATAATAACAAAGCTGTCTAAGGTTTGAGAATGAAGTTGCTTGGGGGGTGCTGGTTGTGTGTGAGCCTCTGCAGAGGGAGTTCAGTCCCTCAGGGTGGAGGAGGATTTCCCCCTGGACAGTGAGGACCTGGTCTCCCTCCTGCAGGCATGGGGGGAGTGCAGGCAGGGGTGGGATCCCAGGGTGTTGTTGCACAGAGCTCTCCAACTCACCAGCGGGTTTTGGGTCCCTGCACGAAATGCTTGAGGTCTGAGAGAATGGAAAAAACTGTGAACTTTCTCTCACACGCCCATCAGAGCAACTGTGCCATAAAAACCCCAGAGATAAGAGGGGAACCGTCGCCCCCAGCCGTGTCCCTTCAAACCAAAACAAAGCGCCGCATTTTTAATTAAAGCCCAATTAATTTGGATAAAGTGAGGCAATCACATCTGGGCCCTCGCTGCTCTCGAGCTCCCAGCCACAGCCTGCGTGAGGTGATGTCAAGGACTTGCCTGTCAGCTTTGCTTTGACTCACATGTGGGACCGGGTAGGAAAGAAAACCCAAGAGTTTTTACTTTCTGCAGTAAAAGCCAAACTAACATAAAATGAGATTAATGGCAACAGCAGTGACTGCTTTCATTTCCCAGTGAACTGTCTCAATAGTACTGGTAATCAAGATCAGGTTGGCTTTCCTTCTTTTTTTTTTTCTTCTTTTCCCCTTTTTTTTTTCCCTTTTTTTTTCATTAAAAAAAAACAACTTTTCACCAGAGAAAAGAAAAAGAGATGCTTAAAATACATAGACACATCTGTTCTCCCACATTAACAACATTACGTCTTTCTCCATGTGATACATAATGAATCATCTCAGTGTGTTTTGCTTTATACTTCTGTACAAATCCAATTCCTTATGACTTTTACTGTAATAATAATATTTTCCGATTCAACAGCACCTTTCATTTTGAGTTTCTCGGTGCTAACAATAAGTGAAGTGTGTTGAGCCCATTGAAAAGGGAGGCACAGCTGTAATTACCAGAATGACAATTTGCCTTATAGTGGGGAGAAGATAACAGCACATATAGGGCTTTTTTTCTTTAATGCAGACATATAATTTAATAACAATAACTACATCCCGGTTAAACGGGCAAGTGTTGTCATCCCCATTTTTAATGCTTGGAAACACAAGGCTTACAGCACCTTACAAGTGCTTTAATCTTTTTTTTTTTTTTGCCTTCTTAAGGGGATTTAAATCACATCCATCACATTCACTGGGCAGGGCAGACCTCCCGTTGAAGCCACGACTGGCCCTGTGTGATGAACACGGGGCAAATCCTGCAGCTCATCCATCCGTCCATCCATCCATCCATCCATCCATCCGTCCATCCATCCATCCATCCATCCATCCATCCATCCACCCATCCATCCATCCATCCATCCATCCATCCATCCATCCATCCATCCATCCATCCTTTGGAGAGATGGTGCTGAGGCTGTAACAGGGCAGAGTTAAGAACATCCAGCCTCTGCTCCCTGCCCTGCTGCTGTTTGGATGCCCTGGGGCACCACGTTTGCCTTTCTGGGCAGCTCTGGATTTTACTGATGCTCCTCGTGGACCAAAATTTTCCTTTTCCTTCTGAGGTAATCTGAGAGAGCTTTTTTCCACTGAATTAGTTAAACTGCAGCAATCCCCAGCTCAGACTCCCAGGATTAGTGGGGATTAATGCTCCCAAGGAGGTACCAAAGCCATATCTACACACTTCCAGTCAAGGGAAAACCTCGAAGCTTGGACACCTATCTGGGTTTTATGGGAATTGTTAATCTGATTTGGCAGCAATAATTAACAGTTCCTTGAAAGACAGAGATCCTGAGACATTGGACCACGTGTCTGAAATGCTGCACGAGGACAAAAGTCTTGTTTGTGTTTGCTACCAAGACCCAACGGGAGCAAAGGAATGTTTTCTGCAGCAAGGAATGGGAATGATGGTTCTTTATTTAAAAAAAAAAAATTAAAAAGAGGGAGAGAGAGAGAAGAAAGAGCAAAAATTCTTGATTCAATTAAGTCTTAGTCATGTAAATAGTTGGGAGTTTCCAAAAAGTAATGTCTTTATAGCAGGATGCCAATGCAGTGTATAATTAAAATGTAAAAAATGTAGGAAGTTGGCCAAGCCTTTGATTACAAACAAGATTTTCCTAACCCGCCCATGACTTGGCATTTTGATGCTGAAATTTATCAACAGGAAAAGGTGATGATTTCTTTTTTTTTTTTTTTTTTGGACTGCAATGGAAAATAAGTTGGTTTGTAGAGAAATAAATCTTGTTCACAAACTTTATTTGCTCGTTACAAAGGCTTTTAGCATTTGATCACACTTTAAAGGAGAAGGATTTTCTGGAAAGGGGGTTTGTTTTGTTTGATTGGTTGCTTTATATAATAACTGCTTTCTATTGTATAATATGAAAAGCAATGCAAAGCAATCAGCTTTTACATAACAACAATTTAATTACAATAATTTAATTCAGCTTTGCTGTGCTGTACCAGAATGATAACAAGACTAAGCCTGGTACTGGCAACAAATATTGGTGTTCAGCACAGAGGAATCCCAAAATATCATGGAACAGTTTATCCAGTGTTTTAACCAGCACCCCCCAAGCAACTTCATTCTCCAACTTAGACAGCTTTGTTATTATTTACACTCTACTCTGATCTGGAAATCAAATAAAGTCATTGACACAGTGACTGAATGGGTTGATGAATATAGTTGTATTTTACTGTGTAAAGGTAATATCATCCATCAGGGGCAAACAGTGAGAACCACATCATGTCCCACCCAAAACCCCTAAGCCCAGGAAGAGTTTTTCCATAGACTTTAAGCACTGCATGAGGGTGAATTTTAAAATTCAATATTGTCTTTTGCTTTATTGCACTCCCCCTTGCACTAAAGCAGCCATTAAATGGAATATTGTAAGCAATAAATCTTCTTGCACAAACACAGCAAGGAAAGGCTTTTTGAACTCTAAATTCTGCTTGTTATAAAGTTCCTTTTGGTATGGGCAAGTCTTCCTCTCTGATAGGACTTTTCCATCTGAGCTCCTCAGTGTCCTTTCACCATGAACCTCCAGCAGCATCAATGACTTTTGCCAGTGGTTGTTGCTCAACCCCCTGTGAGCTGAAAGCTGGGGAAAGAGACCCAATAGATAATCAAAGCTACCCAGAGCTGAGGAGCTCAGTCAGTTGTGAAGTTAATCCTCCCAATAGTTCACCCCTGCTGCCCCAGTTGGGTGCTGCCACACGAAGGAAGGAGCAAAAGCCGGGCACAAGTCCTGGTGGGAAGTGGAAAAGTCCAGCTCTCCCAAAATGCCACCAATTCAAGCATCACTTATACTTCAGATTAGGAGCCTCCAAACCTGTGATCTCCAGTGCAGAGGCTCAGCTCCTCGTCCTGTTGATCAGGACTATTTCTGGCCTGTTGATCACCTATTTTTCGTGGCGAAGTCCAGGCTTTACATTTTAAACCAAGAGTAGGTGGGATCAGTGAAAGGTCACGGGGCACGTGATGCCTCGTGAGTCATTCCCAAACAGTTGGGGCTACAGATTTTCTCGTCCAGGTGTCTTGGGTACAAGGCACATTCCTCCTTATTTTTCTCCAGAGCAGTGATTGCAACGCTCGAATTCTGCAAAACACAAGCTGTGTGATCTCATCAGAATTTATTTGCTATCAGGCAGCTAAAAGGGAACGTTGTGCCAAGAAAATGCAAGGAAAGAATAATTCACAAGCCATATATTGTTCAGCTACGCTTCTCAAAGGGTATTTGTGCGTTTTTAGCAGAGCACCCCAAGCATGTTCGTGTTTTTCACGACAGAATAAAGCATTCAGCAGCCTGTGATACAACAATTCAGGCTGTTGGCAGCAACCAGCCAGTTTCCATTTCTTTGAGTGCAAGATTCAGGGTGTGGAAACTTTCTACTTCCTTGGAAACTCTTCTGAAAACGGGTTTTCACTCAATTCAGCCTCTAAGTGTTTAAGAGGTGACTGAAATTCTGAAAGTGGACGGGCTGTTTTAGTGCCATTGGCAACCTTGGGAAGTTTCTCACTATGTGAAGGGAAAGGAGGGGAGAAAAGTGGGGGAGAAATCCACTTTATTAAAAACCTAACTCAGGGTTTTCAGCGAGCACCTTCCCCCTCTCTCTCCCCCTATTCCTTTGAAAAGCAGGAGGTGAAAATAGCATGATACTTTTCACTTCCATGTATTATTCACCCTCTGCATCAAGATTTCTGCCCAGGCACTCGTGGCTTTGCTTTCTGCTGTTGCTCAGCGCTGCTGATTCAGTGACATTGATTTAACAACAAAAAAAAAACCCCACACTTGAGGTAATTCCCACCACTGCCCAAGCAGCAGGCAAGATTTTGCCTAAATATACGTCATGACTCCAAGGATATTACCAAAGAAAGTAGGAACAGTAGTAATGGGACACAGTTAATGGATCTGAGATAGAAAATCCCACTGGATGGGATTAATTTTACGCAAGTTAATCGATTTAAGGTTAAATATCTATTTAAAGCTGATTGCAAGTCCTCTGGAGTCACTGGTGGTGGGAGCTGGCTGCTGTCAGAGGGTGATTCACCCCATCTGGGCATGAATCAGCCCCTGGATGCTCCTGCCATTCCCTGCTGACATGGGCAGAGCACAGCTGATCTCTGGGATGGCTCTGCCCATGGCGTTGGAGCTGGCACAGATTTGTCCCCCCACCATGAGGCTGTGGATGGTGTGAAAGCAGGAGGAGCTGGGGGTGCTTGTCCTGGCTGATGTGTAACAGGGAGAATAGATAAAGGAGAACTAATGGAGATACAGAATCAGGGAATATCCTGAGCTGGAAGGGACCCACAAGGATCATCAGTCCAACCCCTGGCCCTGCATAGACACCCCAACAATCCCACCCTGTCCCTCAGAGCGTTGTCCAAACCCTCCTGGAGCTCTGGCAGCCTTGGGGCTGTGCCCACTGCCCTGGGGAGCCTGGTCAGTGCCAACCACCCTCTGGGGGAAGAACTTTTTCCTAATATCCAACCTAAACCTCCCCTGACACTCATTATCCTCCCTGATAATAGAGAAAACTTGTGAAACCTTTGTTCAAATAGATATCTCTATTGTTTTATTTACAGCTGGCAGGAGAAAGCTTCTATCAGTGACTTGATATATCTCTGTGTAGCATTTAACAAGATAGTCAAAAGCTTTTATGAACTTTCTGCCAGGCTGAAATAGTCTGATTTGTGTCTCCACTTAACTTTGGTCTCTAAATCTTGTCCTAATCTCTCTTTTTTTTTCCACTCCACTTTTAGATCTCAACATTCCTTACCTTTAGGCAACCTTCATTACACAAGAAAAAATTAGTACTGAACAAACTAACCCTGGGATTGTTAAAGAAATAACTCTTTTCCCAATGGAAATATCTGAAATTCCTCAGCAATACCATGAGAAACTAATCTTGAATGTGATCTGATTTCACAGGATGATTCATGGTTCCTGACTCAAGGAAAGTAAAGTTGTTGATTACGGTTTAGGTGTCTCATCTTAAACAAAGAGACACTTTTTATTTTGATACTTCCTTTAAACAAAGAGCATCTTTTTCTTTCCATGTTGCCAATATATTAAGGATATTCATAGCTGATATCCTCTGTGGGCTGAATGACATGTGGAAACTTGACATTTCCCCCTGACCAGCCAGAGGAGACCCAAAGCAATGGAGGAGTTTGCTCACAAAGCTCCTCCTGAGCTCTGCCATGGATTCAGGGCCAGCAGAGCCTCCTCTCAGCTCAACTTCCCTGACTTCGTGTTGGCCACCTTGTTTTTTGGGGTTGCTGCTGTTTTAATGGAAGTTCTTGGAACAGCCTGTGTGTTTCTCAGGGTAAGGATAACACACATGCCACAACACAGCAATTCCAGCTGCCATGGAAGGAACGGGGCTGGTTTTACCCCCTGGGTGAGTTCTTGGTGCTCCCTGGGGTCTGGTCACCCTCTGGCAGGTCTGGATGGGGGCTCCACGAGGTGACTGCTCAGCATTTCCTTGATCCCAGCACTGTGTTTGCATTCCTGCACCCAAATGTCCATCACCTGACAGATTTACAGGAGATTCTTCTCTTGTTTGGTGATTACAGTGACTCCCTGTATCCCACTCCCCTTCAGCTGTGGGTGGCATTTGTGCCTTTGGGCGTGAACGTGGCAAAACCAGAACACAAAGTGAGCAGGAGGCAAATAAAGCCCCAATCCTGCATTTATCCTGGTTCCTACTGATCATGCAGCAGTGTCAGGAGTCCCTCTGCCACCAGTGGGTGGAAATGAGAGGGAGCTGGTTTGTCCCTGCGTGGTGGCCCTGCAGCAATGGGGACACCCCTCAGGAGCCAACATCTGAACTCAGGCACCACCAGCAGGGATGTTGGCCAGGCTGCAGCAGGAGCAGAGCTTTAAAATAGATGCTGAGAGATTGGGCTGCCTCTGCCTCACTTGCTGGGAGAGAACAGGGAATATTAAATTATGAATATTTTATTATTGTTATCTACAATAACACAGCTACGCTCGCTGTTGTCAGAACGCTGCAGCAGAAGGAAAGACTTTTGAATTATTAATTCCTGAAGGCTAATTAATAGGAAGGATGCTGGAGGAGTCTGCAGCCACGAGTTCAAAGCCTGCACGTCTGTAGCTGTGAACAACCATCACCTGGCCAAGACTTTCAGTCAGGCAATTACACCCTTTGACGTCACACACGCATCCAAACAATGCTCCAAATAATTACACAGGCACACCAACCTGGCAGGGCAGAGCCTTTGTTAGCAGCAGAGGACAACTGAAAGAATTTGATTTATAATTTTTTGATTACAGAAAAAAACCCCAACAAATAAAACAAAAGCCTCTCGCCGGCTGTTCCTTGTCACTGAGCCAAGTGAGCACACGATGCAAAGCACAGTGCCCAGACTGAATTTCTGACTTCTGGACTTGTCCTTTTTTTTTTGACATGTGCAACTGAAATCTAATTTGAGGTGTTGTTTCTACAAGGTAAAGATGTTGCTGCAGTTATTACCTTTTTAACTTGCTGATTCACTGCCTTCTGTAAGCAAGGGCCAGAGGAATTAGGAGATTGCAAAGCAGAGTGTGCTGGGAAAATGGAAATTGCTTTTGCTGCTGCAGCAGCTCTGTTTTAGCCAGAGATGTGGGCTGTGCTGGCTGAGATTCCACTTGTCCAGGGTTCTGGATGGACATCCCTGCTTGTTTGCAGCTTGGTCCATGTAGAATGTTGAAGAGCAGTGGGGTCTGTATCCCACTGACTAATTCCTGCTGTGCTGGAAGGAACTATCAGGAACAAGCTGGAACTCCATTAGCACGTATTCAAATCACTATTTCTCACCTTGTTCCTTCCTTTTGGGGTGATCATGTGAAATCCTGACCATCTTCAGCTCTGATGGGAGGAAGCACAGAGCTGAGAAGCCCATGGGAAAACTAGGACTGGTTTTTTTTTCCTTTTTTCACAAACACACCCTTACTATCAGCACAGTGAAACCAATTTCTCAGGTGGCAGAAGAAGGGATCATCAGTATTATCATCCCTAAGTATTGGTGATCTCAGAAAGGGCTGTGACTCAGAAACTCTGGGTACCTGGGATGACATGATACCAAACAAACCCTGTCCCTCACCCAAAGATGCTGAGATTCAGCAAACCCTCTTCTTGATAACATCAAAAATACATAGACCAATATTCTCACAGTGTCATATTAAGAATATCCTGATTTTAAGTGCACTTGTGCTGTGGTCCCACAGCTCCAGCAGGAAATGTGTCGGGAACAGCCTGGCCCAGGCTCTTTGCTGGGATCACACGGACTCCAAGCTCTGCCTTCTGTCTCTGATTCCCCTCAAAGTGGTGCCATATCATGTGTTCACACTCCCAGTCACATGCAAGCCTCAAATCCATGAAAAGAAGGGATGTAACCCATCCATTTCCACGCTGGGTCCGTGTGAGCAGCGGCAGCACCCGTGGTTCGAGCAGCTGAGCTCACATTGATTTAACACTGAGGAAATTTAAGATGGTAAAAGAACATATTTTGGCTGGTCCTAATCCTTAGCAACCTCCTAATGGTTTAGGCAGCTGCTCATTTCTGAAGGACGAGCACATCTCAGACTGTGAAGGTTAATATCTGTGAGAGAAATTTTCCCCCCATAACTGTATTTTCTTTGCCAGGTTTTTTTTCCCATATGGAGGATGCTTGTCTGTTTGTTTGTTTGTTTGTTATAAATTGTACCCAGCAAACAGGTGATGTAAGTTCTCAATTATTTATTTTTTTTTTAGGTGGAGGGGAATTGGAAACTTAAACGAAGGAAATCCAGGCAGCCAGGTCTGGACTATCCTAAAATATCCTGATTTCTGCAAAAATGTAATTTTTACTTGACAGAACATATCCAAGGGATAGAAATTCCTTTATCATCAGTTGAAGGGTGCTTCAGCCACAGGACTTTGTGAAATTGTCTTCCAAATTTTGATTGAATTTACTTCATCCTGTATCACCTTATAACACAGTTGCTCAGTAAGAGTGTTGGTAAACACAAGGTTTCTGTTTCTATTTCACTTTCTCTTCTTTTTGTTTGTTTTGTTCTCTTCTTCTTTGGTTGGAAGGGGTTAGTTAAACCATTGCATGGATGGTCTGGCCCTCTGAGCCACCCCTGCTACCCAAATCCAAGAAGAAGGAGGATGAAGCAGAGCCACCCCTCCTTTGGATTGCACGTGGTTACATCCCAGTTGGAAAATAGGGCAGCATCCCCTGGCCTGGAGACATCAGCCTTTGGGAAATTTCAACAAGTAAAGATGGAAAATTGAGAGGAGCCTAAAGACAGTGAGATAGTAAAGGATATCTTGAAAGAAAATGGTGGAACCTCAAAGAAAAAGGCAGAAAACTGATCTAAGGATTCATGTGATCAATTGGAATGAGGAAAAAAGTGAGATAATCAGGCTTGTGATGGAAAAGGGTTTGGATTGTTTGATAGCCCCTCTAAGGAGGATATTCTACTGTATTATGCTCCATTCTGGCAGCAGGATGAGGGCACATTGCTGCCAGAGAGGAGGATAACTAGAGGAGAAAAACAAGCAGAAATAAAGATGGGAAACACGTTGGGCTTGATTGTGAAGAAAGGTCAGCCCAGGTCCATGTGTGCCCTGTGTCTGTGCAGTGATACCACGGAGTGGAGCAAATCACAGGGAGGGAAATGGTTTTGGGAGAGATGCTCTGGGAACACAGGGGATTCTGAGGCCATGAACAGCCTCATCCCAGCCAAATGTGTGCACACAGCCACCCGTGCTAATGGACAGGTCCCACTGCAGAGGTGGGAGGAGGTGAAGGAGATCTGAGTACAAAACAAGGGATAAAACACCTCCTGCAGTGATATCACCAGCTAATGTGTGTGAGGGCCCAGCAGGGCTGTGAGGAGGCAAAACACCCATTACTGAGGAAGGGAAGGAGATGAAAGGAGTGGGAGTGGGTCACCAGGCACCTCCCAGCACAGCCCTCACCCTGTCCATGCCTCTGTCCCGCCTCCAGCATCCCCTCCCGTGCCCTGGTGCTGCCCCTCACCTTGGGGAGGGATGGACTGATGAGATCCCCATTCCCACACCTTCCAACATCCATCTGCAAACCCTGGGAGGGACAAACCCAGGGCAGCTGCCAGCTGGCCTCACATTTGGAGGGCTGACATCCAGTTGGCACCCAGCAGGTTATTCACACTGGGACAGGAAGCGAAGTCCTTGCTGCAATTACCCTCCAATTTCTACTGTTTACCCCAGGAATAAACCACTTGCTTCTGTAAAACACCCCTCCCAGCAGGTCCAGGAGGAAAGTATGGAAGAAATGCATGTCAGCCAGTTGGTCAGTGGCCAAAGGACTGGCCAGTGGCCAACTGGCATCCCATGGCTTACTGGTGATGGAGGAGGGCCTGGGGGCCTTGCTGAGATAACCTGCCTGGCATTTGCTCCTTACCCTACAAATGTCACATGCTAAATCAGTGTTTCCTTGGTGGCCTGGCAGAAACATGGAAACCAGGACAGGTCTTCCTTCTCCCACTGAATAAAGTCAATTAACTGGAGAGTTAGGAGCAGGGTCTGAAAAGGAGATGGGAGCAAGCTGGAGGAGGGTTGGATTATTCCCATGGAGATGTGCAGTGGACATCCCTCAGACAGAAATGTCATCTGCCACTCTATATCTTCAGTATTTTTCCTTCTTTTTTTGTGTTTGCTCTCAAGAAATGTGGCAGGGATGGTCTCACACTGGGTGTGAGCTGGCAGGCTGGAGGGTTCACTGCCTTGTAGTTCTTGATCCCTGCCTTGGATTTGCTGCCACTGGTTCCCTCAGGCCCTGAATCCTTTTGGGAGGGGGCAAGCTGGTTTGTGAGCCCAGCTGTGAGCAGCATCCTGCCTCCCTCCCAACTTTCTAGCAGCTTTACATCCCATGCAGGGCAGCCAGCCTGGATGGAGCCAGTCCACCTCTGGCTTCAGCTGGAAGGAGGAGGAGGAGGATCTTAAGGGCTGTCTCTTAATTGCAATGCAATCCACAATCACTCCTCTATTTCTGTCTTTCTAAATTCTGCTCACAGTGGCAAAGCCAATTTTGGACACTGGCAGTAAATATCACTTGTTTTTCCCTTTAGTGTTGTTATCCCAGCAAAGAGGAGTGACAGGAGTGAGTCACTATGGCATTTTGCAAAACATCCCAGGAAAAGCGTTTGTCTGAAACAGTGAGAAACCTTGACCCAGGAGAGGTGACAGGATCCTTCAGAGCCTCTCAAAACCTAAAGGGACAGAATATTCCAGTGATAAGCAGCAAAAAGCAGCTCCCTCCAGAGCTGTTGGAGTGCTCCACTCTTGCCTGGTAGATATTAGCAGTTGTATCAGGTTGCATGCCTGACTTTTCCTCTTTTTCCATGAGGAATGACTTAGCTCAGCAGCTCAGGTCCCCTGCTCTGGGCTGAGCTTGCAGAGCTGCTGCCCCGTGGAGGAGTCCCCTGTACCCCTGGCCCTGCTCCCAGTGCCTCAGCTGGTCTGGGAAGAGCAAAGAACATGCAGGGATGTGCCTTTGGGCAGGAGCTTTGCTCCTTATCCAGTGGGAAGGATGCACTGGGGTTGTCCCAGGGCTAGGGGTGAGCTGGAGAGGGCTCTGTGTAAAAATCCAGCCTGAAAAAGTGCAAGGATTCACTGATTCAGTGTTTCTACAGAGCATTTCAGCCTGTTACCATCAGCCTTTCCCAGCTGGGATCAGTGATAAAGGAGGCAAAGGAGGTGAGGGCAAAGCCACTGTTCCCAATCTTTCAACCACTAGACACTTTCCACCCCATGGGAACAGCAGCAGCTCCAGGTACCCTCAGCACATCGTGGGCAGGGACACAGAAACCTTTAAACTGTGAAAAGATAATTAGGAAAAAAACATATATGAAAAAAAAATCCAAAACTACCCAACCCAGTTGGGTAAAAATGGTCCTCCCTCCTTGTCTCACTTGTTCTTAAACCTTGCAAGCACCTTCACCTGATATTTTTAGCCCATCAAATGTCTGTGTTCCACTGAAGTGAACCCCAGAACCTGTGTGCAGGGCTGCAGAGTGTAATAGCAAACAGATCACATACTTAGCAATAGACTAAGCACAATTAGGCCTCACATTCCTCTCACTCCTATAAATAACTCTCAGTTTCCTCTCCGTGTCTGCAAATTTCATTAGTATGATGGAAAGAAAAGAAAAATACACACACACACACACACACAGTCACACTCACACACCCCAAGCTCTCTCCCTTCTTGCAAAGCCCAGAGTTGATCTCTCAATCAAGGGCTTTGTTCAGCCCTGGGGGAAGAAGGGGGGAGTTAAACCCCCCACCCCCAGCAACCCTTGGGCCATGTGTTCCTGGCCATGAAGGGGAAAATTTTCTGCAGATGGCTGAGGAATTCACCTGCAAGAAACAGCAGAGACAAAAAGAAAAAATCCCCCTCTTGGCTGGTCTGGGTGTGCAACCTGCAGCTGAGGCTGTGGGGAGCAGGGATGTGCTGCTGCCTTTTGGAGCATCATCACCTCTGCTGCTCCTCCATCCCAGGGGAAGGCTGGGGGTTATTCCCAGGTCAAAACTTCAGAAGGAAAAGAGTTGGTTATTGCAGCAGCCTTTTTTGCATTGCAGGGCTGTGTAGGGCCAACAGGAGGAAATATGGCCTGTGAGGCATGGAAAGCACCCCAAGAGACATTAAAAGAATATGAATACAAGGCACAGTCACCCTCCTGAGTCTACACTGAGGTGTTAAATGTGAGCAGCCCAACTCCCTCAGGAGTAGAGCATCTCTAGGTAGGTCCAAAGCTGAAGCACAGACCCTCCAAAAGAGTGCTGGTGTTGGAACTTTGGGATAAAATCACTGCCAGCCTCCAAAGGGGGGCAGTTACTCGCTCACATTTGGGTCTCTGACGTCAGGATCTCAGCGACCCACTTTAGTCCCTGTGCCGTTATCTGCCTCCGACTCTGAGAAATCCATTAAATCCTTACTGAAGTGAAATAATTGCCTGGCTTTCTTGCTGCATTCAGCCCATTGTTGTTTTAGTCTCCAGTGGCTGGAGGATGCTGAGATTGAAAGATCCAGATGAATCTAAGGAGTTAAAGGCTGGAAGAGCCCATTGTTCTGCCTCTGACATTTAATGAGTTCTTGCCCAGCCTATTACTCTGCCTCATCTCTCCTTTGCTATCAGCTCCACGTGTCTGCAAATAATCATGGCCTGGTCCTACAGCCCATAATGAGCTCATCCCAATGCAAAAGAAGCATTATCTCCAATGTGTTAAAAAGCCAAATTGCTGCCTACCTTTGAAGTCCTGTAAAGTCCCAATCAATGGTATTGAGGGAATGAATCACTCCTGAAGCCACACTCTGAACAGCCCGTCGTTATTGTTAGAATGGGGAAGCAGAGTTCAAGATAAAGTTTGATTCAACACAACGGGAAATTATTGTAATAATAATTTCTCAGAGGGAGAGAGGCCTGCCCGCTGAAGAGATAATGCCAAGGTTGAGGAGAAAACACTTAATATTTCCTCTCCCTTGAAATCCAAGTGTACATTTTCCAGGCTGACCAGAAAGAAGCTGTCACTCAACACCTGGGGAGAGGAGACCTCCCTTTTCCAGATGCAGAGGCAAAGGCAGCACTCACCAATACTGTGTTACATCATAGAATCATGGAAGGGTTTGGGTTGGAAAGGATTTTAAAGCTCATCTCATTCCAACCACCTCCCACGGGCAGGGACACCTCCCACTAGCCCAGGTTGCTCCAAGCCCCATCCAACCTGGCCTTGGACACTTCCAGGGAAGGAACAGCCACAGCTTCTCTGGGCAACCTGTGCCAGGGCCTCCCCACCCTCCCAGGGAAGGAGAAAGAAGGGAAGGCAAATGCCAGGGGACAGGAGGACAAGGCTGTGGGGGACAGGAGGACACCCTGGAGTTTCCCACCTGCTCTGTCCATGGGGCTGCACACGTTGGCATCCTGGCCATCCGTAAAATCCCACCTGGGACATTCCTCCTGCAGCAGGTGCCCGAAGTGAGATCTGAGCTGATCCTGTTCCAGTGTTTGGTCTGTGGTTTCAAAGACAGGAGGTTTTCAAGCGCTAGGAGAGAATGTCAGCTCCGCTTTCCGACAGGGTGAACATCTGCTTTTGCTGCTTTTGCTGCTGTGTGAGCAACACTCGTTTCACAGAGCTCAAAACCCCGTGGTCTGTCAGACAGAAAGGCCCCTCTGTGGTGCAGAACACACGTACAGTCTCTCCTGGGGCTAAAATATCTTCTTATCCATTCACCTGATTTCCACTTTGGCTGGATAAAGCTGATTTTTTTCTTCTTCTTTTTCCCTTTTCATTCCTGTGCTCGGCAACCCTCACGTCTTCTCCACCCAGGGATAATGGAATCTCCAAAGCAAAATGCCACTATCAACATTAAATCTTCCCTGACATATATATGCACTTTATTGAATTTTATTAAAACACATGGGTGCTCCACCGAAATCCCAAAAAAGCACCTCCCTGGGAAACTAAATCTTGTTCAAGAAACCAAAAGTCTGTTTTGAGGAGCCCGGAACAACGGATGGCAAAGTCTCATTTTATGGAGAAAGCTTTCAGAATCCAGGTTTGTCTCAGTTCTTATCCATTCCTAATAGCATAAAGGCATGAAAAAAACCTGTTTTATAGAGGGAGGAAAAAAATCCTTTGTTGTCTGAGTTTCTCCTAAACAATCTCAGTAAAACCTGCTTCTTCTGAGGGCCCATATGCTGAAAATTTGCATTTTTCCTCCTGCAAGTCTTTAAAGACACGGGGAGTTCTGTGAAAACCAGGTGACTTTTCTCCTTTAGAAAGCCATGAACAGCAATGTTTAATAAAATATTGTACTTCACAACGTGTCCATTTTACAGGAATAAGGAACCAAAGCGATCTGAATTAATTACTCAGCTCTGGTGACCACAACAGCTTCACACCTAAATGTGGGAAAAGGGCTTGTCAAAGGTTCCCAGCTCCTGCTGAGGAACATTTTTCCCTTTGCCTGTTTTTGGGAATCTCGGAGTGAAATAACCAGCAGAGGTTCTGTCCACAGGTGAGGGAAGGAGTCAGGAAATATGGGATAATTTCTCTTAGAAGAAGGTGAATTGCTCTTTTAAAGGATGAGATCCATGTCCCCTGAGTGCAGGCGTTGTCATTGTCCTGTCCTGGTGACACACAGCGTTGTGTCACCTCCAGTGAAGATCCTGTGACATGTTTGGGCACATGGATACTTCAGGAATACAAAAACACTTCCCTGTGAAGTCTTCAGCTTTGTCTCTGCCTCGAGCGCTGCGATCAAAACAAAGAAAAATAATACTTTTGTTTGACTAATCTTCTGTAGACTCAGTAAAAATATATAATACGTTCCATTAAGGCCAAGTTAGTTAATTACTAGGTAGGAAATCCAATATCTTCTCAGGGTTATTTTCCAGCTGTCATTTTTGCAGGAGAATTTTGCTTTGACGTCACCGAGAGACAAAAAACACTCTGCGGACAAAAGAAACCACAAATAGGGGAAAATACATCAATATTGTTTTTCTTATAGCCCGCCACTCATTGGGTGGAATTTTTTGCAATATTGTGAGCCTGCCTCTGGCAAAGCTCCCTTTTCAACCCTAATGTGTGCAATAATAGAAGGCAGCTTATGGAGCCATTCCTGGAAAAGTTCTGCAGATCTTGCAAGTCCTTTAAGGGCTGCCTTCAGGGAGGCCAAACACTGACCAACATCTCAAGGAAGAGTCCTCACTGGGGGAAAAAAAAAAATATATATATAAAATAAATATATTATATATATGTATATTTATTTATATTTATTTAATATACAGAATAAAATAATATATATGCATGTTTTCATGTTGAAATTCAAGACCCTTGTTTAATTGTTATTTCCATAAATTCCACTGCATCCCCACCCAGGTGTAAATCTGTTCCACGACCTTCCCTGGTTAACAAGAATATTAACATTACCAAGATGCCATTCTTCAAACAGGGAGACAATTATGCTCATTAATATTAATCTGATCAGCCACTCCATCTATTTTCCTGCTGCAGCAGTAGCTGAATTAAATGAAAACTGATTTTAGTTTCTAATCTGATTAATTTCTATCCACTTATTTATACACAAAGCCATAAAAGCACCTATCAAGACAAAATACCTGGTCATTTGCTTTGCCTGTTTGTGTGTGGAAGTGCTGACTGCAAAAATTGCTACAGAAAACCCCTATTCTCTCAGATTTTGCAAGGTTGAAGTGGAAGTTAGATAGAAATCTTAATGAAATGTTGGGTTTGGGTTTTTTTTTTTTTTCCTCTGGAATTTTGTTTTGGAAGAGAACCTGAGGGAAAAAATTCTGACAATGTCAAAATATTCTGTTTTGACTATTTCAGAACAAAATGTTTAGAGTTTCCTTTTCGAGCCGGATTTTGTTTTGAATTTTTTTGGTTTTGTTATATTTTCTCTAATTTTTTTTTTTTTAGATTAAATATATTATATTATAGGAAGAAAAGTAAGGGGGCCTTAACAAAAATAAATGGTTTTATCTACAGAAAACATTTTCTGGATTCTTCCCGTGGAAAATTTGACTTTGGAGCTTTGCACAGAGTGTGGTTTGTAACAAAGGGCTGAAGGCTGTGCTGGCCCTGGAGGATGCAGGGTTGGTCCTGTGAGAAGCCCCATCAGATGGACATTTTCCATCACACATCCAGCTTGGGTTCAAAACTCCAAGGAGTCAAATGATGAAGAAACAAAGAAAGTTTATGGACTGGTCCACGTCCCATTATGGATGTGATGCTTTCCCATGTTGTTGGATATGTGTGATACAGACCCAGGAGAAGGCATTTCCCTCCAAAAGCTGCATCCTTGTTATGTGCATCCAGCCAAGGAGGCCATTAATTAGAATAATTTTTCCAGGACACTGATAGAATCATGGAATAGTTTGGGTTGGAAGGGACCTTAAAGCTCATCTCATTCCACTCCCTGCCATGGGCAGGGACACCTTCCACTAGCCCAGGTTGCTCCAAGCCCTGTCCAGCCTGTCCTTGGACACTTCCAGGGATCCAGGGGCAGCCACAGTTCTCTGGGAAATCCATTCCAGGGCCTCCCCACCCTCACAGGGAAGAATAAAATCTTCACCTCTTTGCCTTTGGCTTCTCATTGCTCATTATTTAAAGAGTTAAATGTCTACTTTGGACATGGTCCCTCTGGTAGCTGGCAAACAAAATGCCAACACTCCCTAGGCTGAAAGAAGATGTGTAATATTAATAAAATTATTTCCCTAATGAAATTCAAACCTGGAAAAAAATACCCAGAAAGGTTTGTTCAAGGAGGGGAAAGTTTTCTTGCCACAATCTGCTTTGCTTCACCTCTGCTGGGAGGGGTCTGGGAGGGAGGAGGTTCCTGAACTGAAAAGTTGCAGTCTAAAGGCATAATGAAGAAGGTATCTTATTTTTAATCTCTTGCTGGGTCGTTAAGTTGATGACACAGCGTTGGCCTTGCTCCTGTTCCATGGCACAGCTGAAAAGGTCTCAGCAGTCCCAGGCTGGATCCTCACCTCGACCAGTGATGCCCCCAGGACCCCGGGCCTGGCTGAAGGTCCTGCCCAGGAGGATGCTGCAGATCCTGACCATGCTGGGGAGCAGCACCCTTGGCTGGAATATGGAAATTTGGAAGCTTATTACTATAATCTGTGGTTATGATTTCCAGCCCTGCCAGCGGTGCCGGGAATCCAACCACAGTCTCCCGAGTGCAAAGAGCCTTTATTGTAATCTGATAAAACCTTAACAGCCAGTCCTCTTCCTTTATGGTAAATTAAGGGCCTCATTTACTCTGCAGTGGCCTCCTTGCCCTTTTGTTTGAGTCTCAGGAAGAGCCAGGCAGGGAACAGGGGCAGGGAAAATGGATCCCACGTTCCCCTGTTCAGCCTTGTGGCTTCAAAGAACACAAACCAAGCCCCATTTTGCCTGATTTCCAGCCCCCCAGCTGCCTGACTTCCAGCTGGCATTTTGGCACCTCACTAGAGCACCTTGGAGCTGGAAACCAGGCCAGTGGAGAGGCTGCATGGGATGAACTCCAGTGCACCTACTCCGCAGCCCTGTCCAAGTTTCCCTGTTTCGTTTCTTGGAAATGCAATCAGCTCCAAATCTTAGATTTCTCCCACACTGGCAAGAGGGAGATTTTACCTCAGAAGTCTTGACTGGAAAGCTTCCAGTGAAGCTGTGCTTTCAGCTGTCCTGATTTCCATGTCAAATAGTCCCAGTGCAGAGCACTGTCCCCTCAGATGGAGCTGTGACAGCTCGCAGCACTAATTGCAGGGATCCGTTTCTTTATGGGATGCAGGTGGGATATGGGATACCCGGGGATGCTGCTGCTCCCCGAGCCCCTCTGCAGAAAAGATCTGTTTCCATAACTGCAGGGTAATTTATGAACTTCCTGCATCTTTTTGGCAGCCTGGGGCTGATGCCCCGCATCCCACAGCCCCACGGAACACACTCCTCTCCCCCCCGCCGGTGCCGGGGGTTCATCAATCACCCCCCCGACATCCCTTAACATCCCTTAACGACTCAACCTGCTCAAAGCCACCCCCGAGCTCTGGGGAATCCCTTTTATCCACAGCAGGTTGGTTTTCCCTTCCCAGTGCTCTCCTGTTCACTCCTCTGTTGCAGCCTTGCTCCTGAGAGGGGAATATTTGGGAATAGTCATTTTGGGATAATTTATCCAGCTGTCACAGTCCAAAGTGTGAGTGGTGATGGACACAAGGACAGCAAGTAGTGCCCACTTGGCAGGAGCTGCCACCCCTGTGTTGTTGCACCAGGATTTGGGAGGGTTTGCCACATTCCACATCTCTTTGATTGATTCCATAAATAGGTGTCAACCCTCCCCATAGCTTTAATAAGAAAGGAAGAACATGTTTCAGCAACCTTTTTTCTTCCTTCTCAATTGTTTTAATATATTCTACCTCAAACAAACAGACAAACAAAAAAACACCAACAACCAAAAAGGCAAAATAGTTTTAAATAATTTATAAAAGACACGTTAGATTCTCAGTTCCTTCAGGCTGATAAATGAGAGGGAATTACAATTTGAGTTTTGTGCCCAACAAGATGTAATTTCAGGTGTTTTAAAGGAGCCCTGGGCACCTTCCTTTTTCCAAGCATTTCAAGCATTTCTGAAAACCAGGCCTGAGAGAGATCAGCCTGGATCTCCAAAAATGAAGAAACCTAAATCAGAAACCAGCTCAAATCGTTGGTCTGAAATGCCTCAGGCACCTTCCCTGCTCCTCTTCTTATTTCCCAGCACAAACTCGAGTGGAGCTCGTTATCTGCCTTAATCACCCAGAGAATCACAGAACCCTTTTAAAAGGCAGAACCAGCAAACAAAAGAAGTTGGAATGAAGATTTCAGGCATCATAAAATGCTGAAAAGTACCAATGGTTTTCAATAAAGACGTCTTGATTTAGGATTTCCTTTTCAAAAACTGCAGATCTTGATTATTAAAAAAACAAAAACCAAAAAAAAAAAAAAAAACCAAAGCAAACAACCAATCTTGAAGGTATTTTTGTCAAATATTTCCACTCTTTTTCCAAAGGAAATGGTTGATTTTATAACTGCAGATGCCTCTTCGTGAGCTGCTCGAGAAAAATCCCATGATTTTTCCACTCATTAGCCAATCCAGGCTCACTCTCTCATCCACAGAAAGGTGTTGCCACGAAAAAACTGGGACACAGTGTTTACATTTTTATGATGTGCTCATAATTAGCAACTTTCTTCGATGTCCCTCTGGTGACTCATTAAAGAGCAGCCGATACTCGATGGAAACTTTAAGAACATCCTGTTTTGAGATTATTCTGCCATATTTGCTGCTTTATATTAAAACTTAGGGTAGTTCCACAAAAACAAGCTCATTATTGTTTAGGATGGGAGCCCTGGTGCTCCAAATTCTGATATTGTCACATTGCTGAGTGACATCCTAACGTCACCTGCAGCACCCAGCTCTGGTGCCACAGTGCACCAGAGGCATCATCATTTCTGCCCTCAGGACACCTCTGGGCATGAGAAATTCAAGCAAACTCTCCAGGAGTGGAAAATATGTCCCTGAAAACTCCAGGCACCTGGCATGCTTGCTAAAATAATAGCAAAAAAACGGGTATTTTTTTGTATTCCCACGTATGTGGGAAATTATTCTGAGATAAAAATGATTCCACCAAACAGGTGCTTCTTGTTTTCTGCTCAGATCAAGGCTGTAGGTCCCACCAGACACCCCAGTCCTGCAAAGTACCAAAACCCCCAATATCTCATGGGTTTCCATGGAGCTGAGACCAGCCTGCTCCTCACCAGAGATCCATGGTCAGCAGCAGCACAAGCCCCTCTTGCCTCTCTCCATTGGAGCCAGTGGGAATTGGGGCTGGAGACCCTCAGCAGGTCTCTAGAGAAGCCCCTCTGATACCTCAAGTTGTTATTTATGCCTCTGACTCCAGGTCTGCTTGTGCAAATCTGATGAAAGCTGTTCACCCCCAAATCTCATGTCCCTGGAGAGGACCCCTGTTTGGCCAGAAACGAGTGAAATTTGTCACAAATTTGGCTCCTCTCCACACAAACACTTGCACGTGAGTAAGAGGAGGGCTGTTAAATCCATCTGTGAGCAGCGTGGGGAGTTTTTGCTTTCTGCTCTGCCTGTGTTCAGGCTCCATGGCTCCATTGCCTGCCAAAGCAAAAACACAAACCAAACCACCCCCAAAGAAGGTGTGGGATCACTCCTTGCTCCGGGAGGGAACTCGGAATTAAATGAAGAACCTCACATTTACCAAAGGCTGACAAATCCTGCTCACAGCCTTTTGCCTTGTCTCTCCTGATGGATTTTTCACCCCTGGCAAGCTGATAGAATTCCCAGGTTACAGGTGATACAAAATTGCTCCAAAAGAGAACTAATGTCACCTTTTAGCTTTGCCATTCTCTTCCAAATGACCTCCTCCAGCTTGGGTTATCTGTCTGCCACACAGCCCCCATAGGCAGAGAGTTTGTTTTTCCCACTGGTGGACAAATTTTGAGACTCCACCACTTCTCTCTCTCCTCTGCTCCCTCCTCCAGCTATTTTTGGACTCGCTGGTGTGGCTCTTGCTCTGCAAATGACCATTTCCCTGCGTCTCTGCCGGGTGTAAACACGATCTTGCAAAACAGGGCATGTGCTTCCAGCAGGCCTGAGGAGCAGCAGAGGGAAGGGGAGTTGCTCAAAGCCCGTCTGATCTCATAGTAACAGCGAAGAGTTTCTCAAATTAGAAATCTGGCTGCAGGATTTCAGCGTCTCGGGCTGCTGGAGCAGTCAATGAGTGAGGAAATAAGTAATAGATGGAGAAAATAAGCCCTGCAAAGCAGATTGGTGTTTTCTGTAACACTTAAATACTGCATGGAGCGACGTGGGATGATGATTCCTGTCTTACAGGTGAAGGAAACATTAATACCCACCTTGCTTCAGCTCTCTGGGGAGGTGTATCCCAAATTCACACACCTGGATTGCTGCTGAACAGGGACAAACAACACAAGGCTCAGAAGAAGTCTCAGCACAGACCAGACAGTCAGAGCCAGCCTGAATTTTCTGGGTGCCACGTGAAGCCTCTGCAACACCAGCACTCCCTTTGCTCAGCAAACATCTCCCCCTTCCCACCTGCCAGGACACAGTTTGTTGTTTTGCCTCTGCAACCACTTTCAGACACCACTTAACATTTAAAAATAAACCCCAGGTTCTGCGAGGAAAGCAGGTGTGCACTCATTAATTCCTTATCACGGGGATTTTGCAGCAAGTGCAGGGACAATGAACACATGGGAAAATATAGCACCCTGCTACTGCATTGTTTCTTATATTTTTATATCGATAAACACTGACTCACCTTCAAAAACGTAACCCAAAGACAATAAAGGGAAGTACATGGGGATCTTTGCTGACTTTGTTTTGTTTGTGACCCCAAAAACGCTGCAAAAGACATATCCATAAGTGTGTCCCGTGTCTGCAAAGCGTGGCCTTTCAGCCCTGCAGGAGCTGAAAAATCAGGGAGAGCCTCTTTCCTGACATGGAGCTGCAAACGTTGGAGAGTCACAGCTCAGCATTTCCAGTTTGCACACACAGTCCATTTTTTTCTGGCTGTATCTTCTCTCAGAGAATGAAAAAAAAGTGCCATATTTTTCCCATTTGTCTCTTTCTTTCCCACCAAATGCTGCATTTCATAACACTCGAAATGTTGGGAAAATGCATTTCCGATTCTTAAAGGGGACCGTGCGTGGAACCAGCTCCAAAAGGGGCCAGCAATGCTCACAACTAATAAACATCAAAGGGAACATTCTTCTTCTTCTTGCACTGCTTGCTGTAAAAGCATCAGCATTCCCACTTCAAAGTGGATCTGCCAGGCATTAGGAGTGTGTCCTGGACACAACACACCAGGATTTTGATGAAACACAACAGAGAATTCACCCTAAAAATACTGTGCAAACACACATCCCAAGAAAAAGGTGATGAGGACTCAGGTTTCACACCCTGAGCTCTTTTTCAGGGAATCAGGGAGGATGTTCAGAGCTGCAAGTCCAGGAGATGGTTTGAAGATCATCTCTCCAAGGTGTGGACTCTTGGCAGCAGGAAGGAGCCAGGTGTCCATGGACAGGATGCTCTGGTCCAGCACCCCAAATCCTCCCTTGCAGGAGTATTGCTCCATGTGAATACTCCTCTACAGCCCAAAAAATCAGTGGAAATTTCTTGTTCTTCTCACCACCAGCAGGATATTTACCTGAGCCTAAAGCTCACCAAAAATCATTGGAAGTGTTGCCATTAAAAAAAAAAAAAAAAAAAAAAGAATGAAAAAGGCAGAGCTTGTCCTATGGGCACTGTTGGCTTGGGATGTGTGAAAGCCACACTGCCAAGATTTCAGCTTCATCCTTTAACAGCCCTCAGCTGAGCTCAGATTCCCACATTCCCACGAGGCTCAGGGTGATGAGACATAAGTGCTTTGACTCCCTGACCAAGATTGATTGCACAGCTCCGAGGGAGGTTTTTTGGTGACAACCAGACCTGGACAAGATGTAGGTGCTGGTGAGCAGTCAGAGCAGGGTCTCACAGGACATTTTATTGCAAATCACAGCCCGAGCAGGGGCAGGGACTGGCTCTGGCAGATCCCCACCAGCAAACCAGGCGACATCCCTGTGGCCATCTCCCCACAGGGAGAGGCAAAGTCCTCTATTCCCCCCACCACACACCCATGGCAGTCCCCTGGGAGCCAGGAGGCAAAGGGAGCTGCATCAGCTTTCCCACAAAGACCACAGGGCATTTCTGTTGGTCTTCCTCTTTCCTGCAACACCATCCTCACTCAGCCCCTGCCTCTCCTTGCCCAGGTAGAGGGAGGGACCCCTGTGCCTCCATAGATGTTTGCCTGCTCTCAGAAAATAACTCAGCTGCTAAAGCAGGGCCCTCATCCTCTCTGTGACAACTGTTTATCTGCTGCTACTTTTACCTGCTGTTCCAAGAAAAGTGACTCCTATCTTTTCCCTGATTTCCTTTTTCATCACGCACAAACATCCCACCCAAATTTCTCTAAGTCTTTCTCCTTTTTTTTTTTTCTCTTTAGTTACCACACAACAAAAATGTTTCTCTTACATTAATTTTGTTACTCAGGCAGAGTAAACCATATAAAAGCCAGAGCTGGAGTGACTCAGTCAGGCAGGGTTTTTATTTAAACCATTTGTCCTGTGGTCAGAGCAGATTAAAGGCAGATCAGGTTGCCCTCGGAGCAAGGCTGGGACAGTGAGAGTGAGAGATGTTGGCACTTGCTCCATAAACCACATGCAGCTCGCGTGACTGCGGCTTCCTCGGCCTCTCCTTGCCTTCTGGAAGTGCCTCTCCATGTGGGAGCACCTGTGTGCACATGGATGGGGGGATCAGAGTGGCCCCAACCAACAGCACATTTGGGGAACTGTGGAGTGATGACCTTCAGAGATGGCCAGGAAACACCAGGGGTGGCAAATACACACCAGGGATGGCCAGAACATACCAGGGATGGCAAACATACACCAGGGATGGCAAACACTCACCAGGGATGGCAAACATACACCAGGGATGGCAAACACTCACCAGGGATGGCCAAAACATACCAGGGATGGCAAACACTCCCCAGGGATGGCAAACACACACCAGGGATGGCCAGAACATATCAGGGATGGCAAATACACACCAAGGATGGCCAGTACACAGCAGGGATGGCCAGCACACACCAGGGCAGGGCAGGAGGAGGACTGGGTGAGAAAGCACATTCAGCATCCCCTCATCCCTCCACACACTGCAGGGTTTCTTGCCCCACCTCGTGCTGCTCGTCTGCAGAAGAGTTAATCAGTCTGGGAGCATGGGGTGGGTACACCAAAGGTTTTGGGATGAAAATCCGAAGCCTCACAGAAGATCTGAAAGGACATGCATGTGATGAGCTGGCTGTTCTCTGCAGGGATGTCCCTGCTGGGCCATAACGGTCGCGGGAGGATCCGGGCGTGTTTTCATGGATCTACTCGTGGCTGTCCCAGTGTCACCACCAAGCACTTGGGGCAGACTTGGAAGGAGGTGAAAGACAGTAAAACCCAAACCCGCTGGAGGTGCCCCAGAGCATGATCTCACACTCTGAGAGCTCAGGGATGACACTGAGTCCTCTCTCTCCTCTCCCCAGCAGTGTCTGCTGGCTCTCCCACCACCCCTTCCCAGGCTCCCTCCCGTGCCAGCACAGCTGGCCATGGATTGCACCACCGACCAGACTGGGGATTGATCTGGCTGCAAAAGAACCCAGCAGCAAAATAACATTTGGTTTAATTTTAAGGAGCATCATTTCCCTGATCTGGTTTGCAGCACGTGCCAGCACCGGAGGAGCAGGAGCCGCTGGATGGGGAGGGAACCAGCCAGGGAAACACCTCGTGCTGCCACCACTGCAGGTACCCAGAGCCTCCCCCGAGCTCCAGGAACACTAACTTTTTATTTAGAAATTCAATTTAGGGCTTTATTACCTCTAAACAAAGCATTTACAAAGCTGAATCTGGCAGCAGATGGCCAGGGTCTCTTCTGGCTCTCACCAAAACACAAATCACAAAACCACAACAGTGCTGTAAAAAGGGAGAATAAACACAAACCTGCAGTGGGAACAACTGCAAATTGTCCTTTTCATGGCTACACAGGACATTTCTAGGGGCTAATATATATTTTTATATATATATATCACACAGGAGGATGGCTACCTAAGTCCAGGCAGTGCTCATGCCACGCACCATGGATTTATGCAAAACCTTTCTCCCGAATTTATCAATCCAGCAACTCATACAAACAATAATTTCCCCCATATTAAAAAAACATGTTGAAGGCTTTGATTAACTGCCTCATCTTCCCGAATCCACCCTTTAGATCCAGGGCACAGGGTTGCAGTCTGGGATGCATTCTGTTAATGTCAAATCAACTCATTACCCAAATCCTCGGAGAAACAAAGCCTGGCAGCCTCGCCTGGACTTTTATTATGGATTACAACTCTCGTGATCAGTTAATCCAAGAAATTACTCAGTTCTTCCAGTTCACAAAGTCAAAATATGATTGCTCTTCAAAGAATGCAAACTTGTAGGAATTAATCTCTTCATCGAGGGATATAATCGTTTTTTTCACTAATTTTGTACAAAAATATTGCCATGTGTGGCCTCCATAAATCTGTCGCACGCTGTTAGTAGTTACTTTCCCCAGATGCTTTGAACTTTTACAAAAAGTTGCTTAACCAAAAAAACACAGCTGCCACATGTTGTAATTTCCTCTTTGGGGGCATCTGTTACCGTCTTTACAAAGGCTCTGCCAACTTTTCCTGAGGACTTTTTCTCTGTTTGTTGTATTTCTCGGTATCTTTTGTAATTTTATCCCAGAAAACAAAGCTGTGCTTTCAGCACCTTCCCAACCCCCTGAAGGATGAATTGCATAAACTCAGGTTATATTCAGCATTCGGCCAAGAAATCACATTTCCCAGCCCTTTGAACTCCCTGGGACCAGTTTTCCAACGATCCTTGGGCGTTTGACTTTTTGCCTGACCAACGCTGGTGTCAAATTCAGGGAAAGGAGGGAAAGGAGGGAGGAAAAAACTTCCGTAGGACAACAAATTAAAACGAAAAGGTCGTGGCGCGAAATTCACCTTTATGTTCTACTGCCCAAAAGTTCCCCCTCGTGCTTGTGAGTGTTCCTCCCGACTTCAAAGGCATTATTTTCAGAGGTGAGTAGGACTTGGCCTGAATTCCTGATGACAAACACTGGCATTCCTTGGGTGACCTCTCAGCCCAACACATCAAACGTTCTGCTTAAGTTGCACCGACAAAATATATCTGGAGAGGCCCAAACGGCTTCTCCACTGTCCAGCCAGCAGGCACCTGCCAAAATCCATAAAGCTACAGGGCAGGGAAGATCTTTGCTCCCTCGAGAACGGCGCCTTTGAGGTGGAAATGAGTGAAATTCAGACTTGAGGCAATGTGGGAGCACTTTCAGCCCCCACCCCCCACGGAAAATAGACGTCTGGAAAATGCCCAGCTGTGGGCTGACATCTGACACGGGGAATGGGAACGGCACTAATGGGGTCCTGATGGGATCAGGGTCTCTAACATGCAGCAGGGATGCTGAAGGAGCCAGGGTGGTCCACCAGAGAGACGTTGCCCCCTTGTGAAACCATTGCCATGGAAAAACTGCCCGGAAGTTTCTGTTGCAAAGCAAAACCACTCCCGTGAGCATTCCTTGGGGGCAGGAACCCCCCTCACCGACCTGCTGCACACAACCTGCTCCTCCTCTCCAACACCCTGCTCTTTCCAGCCCAGAAATATCCCTGCTTTGGGGAAAGTGAGACAAGTTTGGCAGGAAGGCACCTCCTGCTCATCCCCTCAGGTGCCAAGGGGAGTCTCGGTGGGTTCCCAAACCCCTCAGTGGTGCAGAGATGTGGCACAAACAACTGCACACCCACCCAGGCAGCAAATTGGCTCAATTACTCCTCCTCTTCTGTGCTTGGCAGTAAAGGATTGGTTTAAATCACCACCCCTGTTTCCAGATCCTGGGGGCACATTTTGCACCAACGTGCTGTTTCCCAAGAAAATACAGAACAGTTCAAGGTCAAGCAGGAATCTTGACTCCTTGTTTTCTAACTATACTTAAGGATCTGTTTTACTGTGTGGGCATCTAAAAGTTTATTCCTCTCCTGACTAATATGAGGAGCGAGTGAGTGATTTTATTTGGCAGATATTGCTCATTTCTCCCATTGATTTTGTTGTTGTTGTTTTTTTTTCACTGGCTTTTTTCAGCTTGTTGTTTCTTTTTCAAACCACGGATAAAATTAGCTGAGTTTGAGTTTTGTTTTGCTTTCTGCAGCTTAATTTTAAGTGCAGATCTTGTCATCATTCCTCTGCCCTGAAGACACTGAGAGGGGAGTGTGAGTAAGCCAGAACTTATCACCTCCTTCCTGCCCGGGAGACATGGCTCAGGTTGTCAGAGCACTGGTAACTGAGAGAAAACATCAGCCTGAAAGTAAATATTTGATTTTTCCTCTTAGCTTACACTTAAAGAAATCTACTATTATTTTTTTTTCACCATGACTACAGTAAATTTGGCCTAAAAGCTGCTGTGAATCAACAGGAATTGCCTGCAAGGTGAATGTCAGGGTGCAGAGCTGAAGTGATGGAAGAGGAGCAGCCTTGGCTACGTGGTCCTTCCTTTTTCCTCCTCACACACACACACGAGCCACCACTTTCCCCATCCTACAACAAACTTCCCAGCAGCTGGAGGACTAACAGGATGGACCTACATTTCTTAGAATATCCTGAGTTGGAAGGGACCCACAAGGATCATCAAGTCCAGCTCCTGGCCCTGCACAGGACACCCCAATAATCCTACAATGTGCTGAGAGTGTTGTCCCAGTGTTGTCCTTGGAATTTTTTCCACCTTCCCTGGTTTTATGGCACTGACTAACAGTCTGGGGCTTTTCCCATCTCCCACCAAGGCTCACGGGCAGGGTTTGTGTTGTGTCTGACGGTGCTATTTAGGGCTCTCGTGGTAATTACCAGCAAGCACAGAGGGAATTATTAGACCTCTCCACATCCCCCACGAGTGGCTGTTCATTATAATCCCAGGCTTAGTACCTGTGGTAGTTCTGCTCCTGGAGCAAGGCAATATCCTGTCAGAATCGCAGCAGGACAGCTTTTCAAACACATCATTTCATGGAATTCCAGCATGAAATCTGAAAAGGAAACAGGGAAAGAAAAGCCAACCTAAGCTCCAGGAGCTCAGCACCTCCAAGAGCTGGGCCCTTCAGCAGCACTGCCCTAGCAGGGGTCCCTGCTATCCCTCTCCTTTAATGGCCCATTTGACTACGATTTGCAGAAGCAGACTCAGTAATATAATTAATCTTGGACTACAAAGTAGCTGCTGTGCTGCCATGAGGCTGAGAAAAATATACCTTCTGGAAAGTGCTTTGTCTTGTAACAGGCTGCTCTGCTAATATGTATTCTAATAACAGTGCAAAGAGGAAAACCATTTGGAAGGGTATGTTATTTCTCAGCGCTCCGCGCTGGAATTCGTGTCACTGTAGAAGTTATTATTGTAATAAAAAGTAAAAATGAGTTCTCAAAATACACTATAGCATATTATTCAGGACAGGCTGTAAGCAGAGCCTTAATGTTAAGCACATGCATGGATCACTCTGAAGTCAAAGCAAAGGGATGGATTGAAGCAAACTGTTTTCCTGACTCGGGACTCCACACTGATCCTCCAGATAATATAAAAAGACAGACACGAACTCATGGGGGAAAAAAAAACCCTAATCACTTTAAATCAGTGCTAAATTCCCCTGCACCATATTGCAGCCCAGTTCAGGCCAGAGTAAATTACTGTATTTATTTTAGAACCATCTCTGGGCCAGCTGTGAAGCCAAGCACTGGGCATTGCATCCATAAGCTCCTCACCACCGAACAACACACATTTCCAGAGGGATTCAGCTCCATCTTTAACATTTGGTTGATTTGCCTCTTCTACAGATTCCTCCAGTCCCTCTTGCACTGATGGTTAAAAACCTTCCACGCTGCATCCAGGGTCAGTTTTCCTTCTCCCATAGTTTACAAATCCTCCCACTGTTTACAGAGTTGTCTTACATGTGTTTTGAGCCTTCACTGTACAGGGATGAGCAAAGACAACCTCTCCTATTTTCCTATTAGAGCAGAGATCCGTGTTGCACTAACACAGGTGACCTCAAAGGGAACGTGGAAATCCCTGAAGTTTTAAGGAGCAAATTTAGGAAAAGCAGCAGAGCAGAATATGTGGCAAAAAAAACCCCACAGGCTGAAACACCAGGAGATTGAAGTTCTGCAACTTCAGATCACATTGTTCAGAAGATTTACAAAGTGCAGTTGTAATTCAAGCAAAAAACATTCTAACAAACCCTCTCTATGACATTTCTCATTAAACACCACCCCCCCCCCCATATATTAGAGTCAGAACAATGTATTTGATTTTTCTTCTGGTTCAACTTCTACCACCCTGAATTCAGGGGGAAAAATTGTAGTATTTGGGGAAGATTTCTCAGCCCTGAAGTGTTTGAAGAGTCTGCTCTGTGTGCAGGGACCTCTTAGAGAGACAACTGGTGCCACCTAGGCCAGGAGAGCTGCTCTGATAAACTCATCAGGCACAGCTCTTTAATAAATAATGAAAATAAAAAAAATACCCACAGATACAGCCATGGAAACTTATTGAAGGCTTTGATACTACACATGAACTAAAACATTTCATTGCTGAAGGCTCCCTGTGAAGGGAGATCGTGGAACTGGGATGTAAAGGAGATGCTGACAATAATTCTTCTGGTTTTTCTTTTGATTTTTTAAAATCAGATTGTTTCACAGTCCTTCCCCATGAGGTGAAACAAGCCACTGCTGCCCATCCCTACACATCTGCTGAAACCTGCCAAGACCCAGCTGTGCAGAATCCACGACCTGTCCCTGCTCTATCCAGAAATCCAGCGTGCAACAACCCACACTGCTGCCAGTAACAGCATTCAAAGAGGTGTTTCTCATCTTCCCCACCTCTTCAAGTTGCTCATTACAAGAACTTCTTCAGGCAAAAGTCAAGAGTGAAGTGTTCTTCCTTCCTATCCTGCAGCTTGTGGAGATGCTTAACGGGATTTTAGGAAGGCAAACTCACACTGAGCATCAGCCTGACGGAGGCAGAGAGCTGCCAAGTTATTATTGCAGCATTTCGTTATTATTTAATAGGAAGCATCCCAGACATCTTAACAAATAGGAGTCCCTCGAGGCTATTTTGCACAGTATTTCTTGGATCCTGTGACTCAGCACTTTATCATCACTGAAATGATATAAAAAATAAGACTCGAAGAGGCAACAAACAGCACTTCCAGCAGATGAGAAGTGGGTGCACTGGTCAGGAAAGATTTGGTGTGTCCTGTGGGAACCTCAGACCTCTGGGCTGGGCCTTTCCAACACAAAATTGTCCATCCCACTGCCCAAAGGAAAGATGCTGCCCCCGTGCTGGGTAACCAGGATAACGGATCCGTCTGGGGGAAGCCTCCAGCGCGTTTCCCAACCTCCTCGTGGTGGCCATATGAGGGATGAAAACTGGTTTCACACCAGCATTTGCTGACAGCGAAATATAATGAGAAACATTTATATGAAACAATGTCGACCGCATCCTAATTGGCATTTTCTGTCACCACCCCGGGGATCAGAGGACTCCAGCTCAGCAGAACTAATCACGGCATCGATCCCGCTCCCGGGGCTCCCGACTGCTCCGCTGCCCCGGGGCTCCAGGGTGGGCATCCTCCTCCTCCTCCTCCTCCTCCTCCTCCTGTCAGACCCTCCGAAGCAAAATACTCAGCACGGGAAGCCCGGGGGTGGTGGCTGTGAAACAGGTCCTTTGGGCTGAATCCCAAGGAAAGGAAAAAGAAGGAATTCAGACTGAGTCCGATCTGTTGAACGTGGCCATCGCTGGTGTGTCAGTAAGTGTTGGGAAGCCTGAAAGTCTCTTTAAGCCTCTTCAAGGGTACCCAGGCCCTGGGATCTTTGGACTTTCCATCTGAGGTACGGGCGTACGATGATCTGCAGAATCCCAGAATGGTTTGGGTTGGAAGGAACCTTAAAAATCATCTTGTTCTTCCCCCCTGCCATGGGCAGGGACACCTCTCACTAGCCCAGGTTGCTCCAAGCCCCGTCCAACCTGGCCTTGGACAACTCCAGGGATGGGACAGCCACAGCTTCTCTGGGCAACCTGTGCCAGGGCCTCCCCACCCTCCCAGGGAAGGGGAAAGAAGGGAAGGCAAACGCAAGGGGACAGGAGGACAAGGCTGTGGGGGACAGGAGGACACCCTGGAGTTTCCCACCTGCTCTGTCCATGGGGCTGCACGTATTGGCATCCTGGCCATCCATAAAATCCCACCTGGGACATTTCTCCTGCAGCAATGAGCAGATGCCCAAAGTGAGATCTGAGCTTTTTGAGTGTTTGGTCCATGTTCTCAAAAAGAGGAGGTTTTCAACCTCTAGGAGTCTCCTCTTTCTACCCAATATTTGCTAGGGAAGCTCACAGTGATCCTGGACTGAATGAGATTTCACACACTGGTCATGACCTGCCACTGCTCCCGTGCACGTACGTAAATAAAACTTGTTGCATCACACTTCAGCTTTTAAACTCGTGAGTCATTTCTATCTAAACATCATTTTTGGCAGAGCATCTCGGACATTTTCTACCTTTAAAGGTTAGGGTTTTTCCTTTGCAGGAACACCAGCTACTGTAAAAGTCTTACTTTCAACCCAGATCAAGGCTGGAAAAAGCAGCAGAGCCACTTGTGCTCCCTTTGGCAGGCTGGGGAAGGCAATGCAGTAGTTTTAGTCCCACTGGTGGTTTCCCCAAGTGTGTCTGTTCCCACAGTTATCCTCCATCCCTCTTTGTTTTGTATCCTGAGAGATAGAAGCAAAAAAAAACGACAATGCAAAAAGTTTTGATGAATTTCCCTTCTGCTGAGCTCTGCTGTGGAGCTGCTCCACTCCTGCTCCCACCTGCCAGAGCATCTCAAACCTCCAGAGCTGCATTTTGCTTCTCTTTTCTCCTCCCTCCCACTCCAGTCCAGGGCATAAAAACACATCCATTCACACGGGAGAAACACTGAAAACCCCCCGGGGCAGCGCTGGAGCAGCAGGAGGAGCTGGTGCTCAGGCAGGGCGGTGTGTGGGCAGCCACCAGCCCCGGCCAGAAAGTAGGTCCAAGGTGATCGGAGTTAAAAACAAACCCACCCCGTCCCGTACCCGGGGTTGTTGTTTTCTCCTCCGAGGTTACTCAGGAAGTTTGCGGCAGGATACGCCGCTGACCTCTGCTCGGCGTTAACACTTCGCTTACCTTTTCTCCCACAGTAAACGGAATGTTTCCTCCCTGGGAATCTGGCTGGGGCTCCGGGTTTCCTGTGCTGGGGAGCAGCTTAACCCTTTGGGATGCGCCCCGGGGCACCCCCTGGGCTGGTGGGGTTGGGGTTCATCCCGTGGGAAGGTGGGATGCTGCAGGTGGGACCCCTTTGCTGCCCAGAGCAAGGGCAGGGTGGAATGGGGTCTCCTTGGAGGAGGCAGGGGTTTGGGGAAAGGAAGGAAAACAGAGGAAAAGGGGGAAAGGAGAAATGGAAGAAATCAGGGAGGAAAACAGAGGAAAAGGGAGAAAGGAGAAATGGAAGAAATCAGCATTGGCTGATATTTCCAGGCAGAAAGAAAGGAGCATGTGGGCTAGGGATGGAGGGAGAGGGACAGGTCCAGACCTGTGGGGATGAGTTCATGTCCAACTTCTATCTGAAGTCCCCTGGAGAGACGTGGATGTGATGGGGACACAGACAGGGCAGGAGGTGGCTTCAGCAGGAGCCCAAGGATGGTCCACAGGGGCCACAGAGTGATGTGGAGAGGCTCCCACACAGAAACCTTGGCAAAAACCAGGGCACTGGGTGCAGGGTGGTGCTGGAGGGAGCTCACGGGGCCTCTCCTAATCTGGCAGAAGAAATGCTGCAAATAACTCTGGGCTAACACCTGCTGGAAGTGGCAGGGTGTGGGAGGGGAGGATGTTCACCTGCCCCATGTGCTCAGCCCTCCCAGGTGCCCCAGTGGGATCCCTGTGGGAAACAGCATCAATTTGGGTTCACTGGCTGCCAGGACTGTTGTCCTCAGTTATCCGTGCTTTACAGGAGGGAAGGAAGGAATAAGTGATGAAAAACAAATAAATGAATTAAAATTGTTTCCAGTCAAGAAAGAGTAAAAATCAGGGGCTTTGCGGGGTGCTCTGCTTAGTGCCATGACTGAGGAGGCCAGAATAGAGATGGTCCATTCCAGAGGCACGAGGAGATTCTACCACCTGCATGCAAAATAAAAGTTCATTATCCAGAACATCTGTCTTTGTGCTGAGGAGAGGGACCTCTCTGGAAATGACTCCTTGGGAAAGCCTTTGCCCTGTCCCAAGAGATGCTCTGTCCCATTTGCTCACTGGGACCTTGCAGCCCCTGATAAGCTTTGGACTAATTATGCAGGGCCTGGGAGGTGGGAATCCCATCTCATACGTGCATTTGAGCCACAAACACGCCCTGGAACTGAGCCAGGAATTACCCTTACCCTCCACCTCTGCAGCACTTGCCCTCACTGGGTCCATCCAGGGATGTACATTGGAAGAAGGAGTGGGACAGCACCATCCCCAGGGCTCTGGTGGCTCTGACTCTCATGGTTTAATGGCACTTTGTAGCCGAGGGGGGGCCACGGGGGCCACAACAATGGCTCGAAAACAGGCTCTGGAAAGAGCAACTCACTTGCTGAGCCATTGAGGATGTTGTTTATATGTTAGATCCTGTTTTCTTCCTCCAGCAAAGTGCTTCTCCTCCCAGGTGCATCTCCCGAGGCGGCTTCCTGCCACTGTGACCCGCGGGAGAGGCCGGGATCAGCCAGGGGTACCCCCTGCCACGAGGGGCCAGGGCACCTTGGACAGGGGAGAAGCCCCCCAGCCAAGGGTCTTGGGCTGGCTGACCTTGTGAGGTGGCAAATAAACTCATCTCTGTGGTGGTGGGAGCGAGGCCTGGGTGTGCCACTGTCTGGCCCGGGTTCTTTGGGTCCATGTGGGATTCCTGGCATCCTCCAGCCTCACTGGGAACCAGCCCCAAGCATTGGGGGAGCTCAGAGTGGAAGGGATCACCACCACCATGAGACCCTCTGTGGGCACCACCAGCCCTTGGAAAGCCCTCAGGAGCCAGGTGTGCACAGAGGCTCCCGCTGCTGCAGTGGGATTTTCCATAGAAATTATCCTGGACAGTGCTCCAAACGGACAGAAAACAGGACAGTGGTGCCATCCACCTCCAGCCCAGACCTGCTGGAGCTGCTCTGCACACTGCTGGTGGTGAGGAAGCAGATGTGCCTGTGGGGACAGGCCAAAAAGCTGGAGATTCCTAATTATACTCCAAGAGAGGGAATCCATGAGAGGAGGAGGGAATCCATGAGAGGGAATCCAGAGAGGCTGCAGTGCCGTGCATGAGGACACGGTGGTGTCACCACCCCGAGGGGTTCCTGCTGCAGCCTTTGATGCCCTGGGGGAAGGACACCCACCTCCCTCCCTGCCTTCAGCATCTCCCAACTTGCCCAGGACGCTGCCTGGGCTGACACACGTCCCTCCTTTACGGGAGGGGAGACGGGAACCGGGACACGGGCTTGGGAGCGCAGCAGCTGCCAACATGGGAATGTTTGAACAAGGAGAGAAACCTCATTTAAACAAATAAATAAACAAGCTGACATCCTCCGGGCCCAGGTTTATGATAATAAAAACAGAGAGCGCAGCCTGTGGGAGGAAAATACATCGTGTGTTTTCACATCTCCCGCTTCCTCCTCGGCCGTCGCAAGAATTTCCTCCGTGTCCATCACTTCCTTCGGACATTTCTGAGCTCAGAAATCCCTATCTGAGCCCTGGTGCCCTCTCCTTGACGAGTGACGCAGGAAGAAGCGCCTTTGAAGGATCCCTCTCGGGCAGATTTTTTGTGCCTGGTGGCTTTGAAGTGCTGGAGGCAGGGCAGGGACAGAGCAGAGCCCACCTCGTCCCAGCCTGGTGTTTCCCCCTTTTTCCAGCCTCACAGTAAGCCTGGGGATCTGTGCAGAGCAGCATTTTGCAGGTTCATTTACCCACAGGAGGGTCTTCTCCAGCCAGGCTTTTCCTGTTGATTTCCAAGGGATTTTCAGAGAAATCATGGAATGGTTTGGACTGGGGGGACCTTAAAGCTCATCTCATCCCACCCCCTGCCATGTGCAGGGACACCTTCCAGGCTGCCCAGAGAGCAATCCCTAATTATGAGCAAATAAGATGCAGCTGGGACCTGCACCTGCTGCTTGAGCTGAACCCATTCCACCTCTTTTTTTAATAAAAACCTCTCTTACAGTTTGCAGTCCCACAGACGTCCCCCCCACACTGATGCTGTGGGGGGCAGCAGTCAGGAGCTCAGTGCAAAGCTGTGGGTCAGGGATGGGTAAACTGAGGCACCAAGCAAGAAACTTCCTCAATCACCCCCCAGCTCCACTGCAGAGTCCTAAATAAACCCTGGGAGATTTTAGTGTTGTTTTCATGTGAGGGTGCTTACAATTATCTGTGCTTTCCAAAAGTGAGGGTGAAGCTTTTTCCTGGTGTCTCAGAGCCTGGAGCAGCTCTCAGTTGTTTGCACTCAGTTGTGAATGAATTCGAGAAACCAAACCTAATATTACAGTAAACAGGTTACAGAGATGTGAGCTGGGATATCCTGGAAAGCCCCAGCTGCCCTAAAAAGGAAAAAAAAAATTAGGGAAAAAAAAAGCTCCAAGTGCATTCCAGAGTCTTTTAACGGAGGTGAAGTTGCCCCAGCTCTTGCTCCAGCCAAGGCAATTTTTTTTCCCCAGGGAATGCATAATCTGGGCACCTCTGCCCTAAAGCAGTGACCTCCAGCTTTCACCCCGGGGCCATGCCCTCAGGGCAGTGCCATTCACGCCTCACCAGCCCCCCACACCCCCCCAGCCTGAGAGAGAGACCCAGCAGCAGTGCCACAGGGGAAAAAAAAAATCCAGTCACCTTGGGAAGAGAATGCTTCCCATTTTTTGGCTCTCAGAGGTGTCAAAGGAAGCAATCTGACGTCGAAAGGGCCGGAAAAAAACAGCTTCTTGGCTGCTGTTGCTCATGCACGGCGAGGTCACTCCGAGAGATATCAGTGGCTTAAAAATAAATGCAGCGTGGAGGCTGCCATTCAGCCATATCCTGCATCCCAAAGCTGCGAGCAGGAAGAAACTGGAATGACCTTCCCTCTCCCCCCCTCCCCCATTCCTGCTTTTTTTAATTTTAATTTTTTTTTGTCCCTTTTCCACGCTCCTGGCAGTAAATCACTGAAATTTCTGCGTTGATTGTGCCTCGTTAAAACCAGCCCGGGGAAGGGCCCCCGAGGGTGATGCCCGCTGGTCCCACTCACCTCCAGGGGGGTGGGAGGCTGAGGCACGGCAGGGAGCTGGGACAGGGACACACCACACGGTCCCAGGTGTTCCCAGGGGGAATTGCTGCGTGCAGTTTGTGTGTCCCTGCCCGGACAGCTGGGCTGGAGGCCGAGCTGAGCAGGCTGGCCCTGGGAGGAGGATGCCCAGGGCACTGGTGAAGGGATTTAACGTGTGGATGTGGCACTTGGGGACATGGGTTAGTGGTGGCCTTGGCAGTGAGGAGGGGACAGTTGCACTTGATGATTTTAAATATCTTTTCCAACCCAACAGATCCTCTGATTCAATGATGATGATGATGAGCAGCTCCAGGCAGTCCATAGTCCACACTCCTTGGCCTGTCTGCAAAGTGAGTTCATAGACATGCATGTGGGAAATAGAAATTCCTTCCTAATATATTTAGTAGCTTCTCCAGCAGATTAAAACCACATCAGAAATACATTGGTATTGTCCTGATGGAGCTTGTCCAGGCAGGAGTCACTGCTCTTGCCATGGGATGCTGAGGACAAACAGGCAGGAGGTGAAGCTGTTGGTCACACAGGTGGTGCTGCCTTTCTCAAGGAGCAGCTCAGTGCTCTAGGAAATGCTCTGGCATCTCCAGATCTGGCCCTGTTCACTCCTGCTCTTTGTACTTCACCTTTTTCTCACCTTCCCACCTCCCTCTGGGTCCTCCAACATCCACCAAGACGTGAAGGAAGCTCTGATTGAGGAGCCTGGGTCAGGCAGGGGCAGGAGCAGATCCTTCTGGGAAAGAAGCTCCCAGGTAGAGGCTTAAGATTTTAGACACTTTGAACATGGAGTAAAACAGCCCTTGGCCCAAATGCTTCTCACTTGAGAAGACCCCAGAGTATTGTTTCTGCTCCATCAAGCAGAGGGTGTTGGAAGAAGCACCAGGCCAAACCAGGCAGCTGTGAGGCTCCATGGAAATAAGGTGTCCAAGCTCATGGCTTGTAGTAAAATTAGAAATATTGATTTTTTTTTTTTTTTGGCCTGCACTTCCAGTTTTAGTGAGGCTTCCCCAATCAGTCCCAGGGATGTCCACAAAAGGGATTATTTGAGGAGCCTGGTTCTGCTTCCTTCCCTTCCTGGCCACACTGAAAACTCAGCACCACCATTCCCAGCATTAGCAAACTGCTGGAGGCATCTCCCCAGTGCAGCAGCACAGCAGTGGGTTTACTGAAACAGGTCTGTTTGCTGGCAAGTTAAAATTCCTGCTGTCCCTTCTGCACCCTGTTCTGGTCCTTTCCAAACCCTGTCAGTACATTTTCCAACTATCAGCAATGACAAGAATCACCAAAAAAAAATCTGTGGACAGAAACCAGCTTATAAACCCGTTTACATTTTCTCCTGAGAAACTTCAGAACACAGGAAAGAATCGACACCCAAACAGAGAAAGAAAGAGGAAGAAGATTTATGTCTCCTAGGCTTACAGGATCAAAACAGGCCATGATGTCAGATGTGATGGAGCCCACAATCCCCTTTTGATGTCTGCAGGAAGGAAAGAAGATGCTGAGAACTTTCTCAGCTCTGTGGACGTTATTTCCACGTCCAGGGTCAAGAGGTGGTGGAAAGAAAAATAAAGTCCCACTGGGAAATGAGAAGTTGAAAGAGCTCTTTCCTTCCCCACTGGGCAGGGGCAGAGCTGTGCCCAGGGGTGGTGGGATGTCTGGGATGGTGCTGCCCAGCCCTGGGATGAACAGGAGCCACAGCCCCATCCCTGTGCTGTGCCAGTGGCTGTGCAACACCTGCACTGTGGTGCTGCCTTCGAACAGCTGGGGAGGTTCACAAAGGGATTTTAAAAAGCAAATGGCCTCAGTTGTGGCCACAGGTTGACCTGACCACGTCCCCTCCGACAATAGTCCGTGATCCCACCACACTATTCACAGGGAATCCCTAAATTTAGATAGACCAGCTGTGAGGGCTATGCAGGGTATTTAAGGGGCTATAATTTTAGACAAAGCATAATTGTGAGATATATTTAATTGTGTTATATGTGGGGTTGAGCGATGCCAAGTATTTTCCATGGTTATTCATGTAGATCTTTACATGAATTAGCAATAGCCATGGGTGTCCCTGCCCAGCCTGTCACATGAGGGAGAGGTGAAGCTGAATCTTGCATTTTTCCCCAGTTGGTGTTTGTGAGGAAAGGGCTCAGGCATCTGCTGGAGCAAGGAAAAGAAAAATCCCCAGCTTGCCTGGGGTGGGTCACAGGCATCTTGCCTGGGGTGGGTCACAGGCATCCTGCCTGCAATGGGAATGGATTCTGTCCATCACCACAGTAAACACAAATACATCAATCAATAAAGGGAGTTTACCAAGCAAGCCAAGAAATTTAGGGAAATTTTTATCTGCTCGCAGATCTTCCACAAACAAACGAAAGTAAAACCCCTGAAAGGGGCCAGGTCAGGGACTGGGGCAAAGCAGCAGAGCTGCCTTGGAGTCAAAGTGCTGTAAAATGGAACAGCTGAGGGGATGTGGCTCTGAGGTGCTGGTGAGTCACTGGGGAGCTCTGCTGGGGGAGCCCATCCCTGCCCTCCCTCAGCCATGAGCACCCAGCACACGCCTGTCTGCAGGCACAGGTGGCTCAGGAGCATCTTGGAAAAATCCTCCAAAACCCACTTCTGCCCAGCAGCTGGGGAAAAGGAGTTTTGCTTCCAGCCAGGACAATAATTTGTGCCCACAAGCCTCTGGCAGCCGTGCCCTTCCTGCTGAAGGGAGGGATAATACAGCTCCTTGTTTTTATGCCGCTCTCTGGGCAGCTCCAAGATTCCATGGGAATTCTCCCTTTGGGCCACCTCTGCATGGCAGGATCAGTCCTGGAGCAAAAGGGCAGTGCCAGGAAGTGCTGGAATTGCATTGGGGTGAGAAAAGCCAGGATCCTGATCACTCAGTGCAAGGGGCTCAGCAGTGGGCAAATGTTTCACTGCCCACTTGAGGGTTTTCTTAAACCCCTCCACACATTTTCCTAGATCAAGACGTGGAAGTGAGCATCTCCTGCTGCAATCCCCTTTTCTCCATGGGTCAGGCTTTCATCCCTGTGTCAGGGATGCTGCACTGCAAACCCCAGAGCACCTTAATTTCTGCAGCCTGCTGGAGGATCACTCCCAGCCGAGCTGGTTGGTCTCGGTTACGCCCTTGCCAGACAGTGTTTTAAGTAATGTCATTTTTAATAAGTCACAGCCAAAACACTGAGTTAGGTCTGGTTTGTTTTGCTGGCTCAACCTCCACACTCGTGTGCCTGGGCAGAGCTGATTGCCTGTGGTGTCTTAAGGAATTCCTTCGTGCCAGTTCGAATTATCCTGGGCGATGGAAAACCCACTGGGCGTGCTCTGGGGCGCTCCCCCCCCCAGCCCAGCGCCCGCTGGGGAGATGCAGAGCCTGTAAAATGCACCTACAGCGTGTGTTCATAAACTCTCCGGCCTCCAGGGAAATTAAAAAAGAGGAAATAAAGCAAGAGTTTTATAACTCTTGCTGTGGTGGTGCTCCTGGGGCTCAGCACTGAACGACGCAGGGTGAGAAATTGTTGCTGTGGAGAGCCAGGATTGGATCAGGGCATGGAGAGCTCTGCCCTGGGCAGGGTGGACCACAAACCAGGGATGGGGTGTGTGAAAGAACATCTCCCAAACCCACTGCAGATGCCCTAATTGCAAGTTCTTGCTGCTCTGTGTGTTCTTTGGTGCTTTCTCTAAAAAATATGAAAATACGGAGAAATAAAATACAGATTTTGGTCGGAATGCCCATGGGCTTGCTCGGATGTGAGGGAGTTATGCCAGATCAAAAGCCATGAGTAGTTTTATTTGAATTGCTCTGGGATCTCCTGCATTGCTGCAGAAAGGGCTCCTGGAAGGGTCTGTGTGTCCAGGATGCTGTGGAGCTCCCACAGGAGCATCCTCACTCGTGGACCGGTCCCTCCCCTGCCCTGTGCCATCCTCAGCCAGACCCACCACAGCACCAGCTGGGTCCAGTTTGCCCCATTTTACATCAGAGACATCATCCATCCATCCTGATGGCAGTAAGTCTGTTCTTCCCCAAAGTGTTCCCAGAGTTTCCTGCTGCAAAGGCCAGATGTGAAGTCCTCGGGAAGGTTTCAGCTCCCAGCACTTCCCAAATAACCTCGTGCGGGATGAACGGGGCAGACAGCAGAGTCATCTGAGCTCCTCCAGGAGAAACAACTGCACTTTCTAAGCTGTCCTGATTTCCTTTCTCTCGTCCCCCTCCCTCCTTCTTTTCATCTTCTTGTGTTTCAGGAGGGAGAGGAGGAGGAGGAAGGAAAGGGTAATTTTGACTGATGAGGAGGAAACGGTTTGGTGTAACTCGAGCCAGTTTTTTGTCAAACACTCAGCACCCAGCATCATTTTCCCCAGCCTGGGGAGGCTCATCTTACCCTACTACCTGGAGGGTGTTTAACAGGCTGCATCCATCCCTCCAGCAGGTCAGAGCTTTCCACACTTCCACGGAAAGGGGGAATTCATGTTTGGGGTTTTTTTTCATTTACTTTTTTTCCAACATGCCTTGTCCCCTCTGCCTTGGGCCAGCCTGGGGAGCAGCTCCTGAGCTGGCCCCGTGCTGTGGGAAGCAGCAGCACCTCTTAGCAAGGAAAAAAAGAAAATCCCAACACATGGAGAGCCTTAAAATCTGCCATTTTGGCTTTTGTGCATTGTCAGTGCACAAATCACACGTGTAGGCAAGGCATTTGTCTGCATTATGAACAACCAACACTCCTTCCTTAGCTGACTAAAAAGGATTAATTTTTAAAAACCCAACTGTTTTTTATTATTAATGTTCCACCTGGGTGCCTCGAGGTTGTGAATAAAATAAATTTGGGTTGGTTTCAGATTTATCTTCAGGTGGCTTCATATCAAGTGTTTGGGAGATAAAATGTGGTTTGCAAACAGACAGAGTGGTTTTATAATATGTTTGCAATCAAATGGTTTTGTGGACATATTATTCTCTACCCATAGAATCTTATTAAATTCAGTAGATGGATTTTTATATTTGATGATTGCTTTGAATAAAACAGTTTGGAATTTGTTTGTTCGCTTTTTTTCTTATCATTTGGGATGAATATAAGTACATGAAATCTGGTAAAGTTGTGTGAGCATGTGGTTTAAACCTGCCTCAGAGCAGTTGCAAGTGTGTTCTGCATATTTATCAGGTATTGCAATACCATGATTCACTACTCGTCAACAAAAAAGGAATTATCATAACAGCTTCCATGTCACACACGGGATCACACTGCAATTAGGAAAGAAGAGCCCACAGTTATTCACTGCAAATTGTGCTTTACAAGGTACCAAGGGGAACATTTCCAGGGAGAAGTCACACCCTGAAGACACTGTGGCTCAGCACCCACTGCTGTGAGCCAGTGCAGAGGTGTCAGGACCAAACCAGTGTCACCCTCCTGCAGTGCTGGGCAGGGGCACGAGCCTGCAAAGCTCTTCAAGCCAGAGTTCCTTCGGCACAGAAATCACTAGGAAGTGATACAACGAAGAGGATTTAGGACCTGAATGACTTCTGCAGGTCTGGGCAGATGTGGTCCTGTATGGCAGCCAACACACGAGAAAATTTAACCCGAATCCCTTGCATTAATCCCACTATGGAAAAAGAGCTTGTGCGGCGAAAGCAGAGAGGGGATGGGCTGAGTGCTCCCCCCAGAAGTGTTAAACTGTACCAGAGGGGAGCAAGGGGCAGCAGGGATGGCTGTCCCACCACCACAGGCTGCTGGAGGACCTGCATGATGCCCCTGTCACTGTGGGGCAAAGTGTTTGCTGCCAGGGGGTGACAACAGTGCCCAGAAAAGGCAGCGATTTCTCCATTGCCCCGTGGCCAGACCAGGGAAATGGGAGAACTGTAAATGCTGCTGCGAGACACTGAGGGGGCTGAGACCCGATTTCTCCCTTGGCTGCTCAGCTGGGTGTGAGAGAAGCCCCTCTGTCATCACCCAGCCTCGTTCCCTCAGGCTTCCAGGGAAAGGTGCCCTCGTTTCCCAGAGCCTGCAGTGTCATGGAGCTCCTGGAGCTCCTGGAGCTGCGATCGCTGCCGGAGCCGCTGCCGGCGCCGGGGCTCTGCTCAGGCCCCGGCCAAGCACAACAAAAGCCTCGACCACCAGCCCCACGGGGCTTTAGGGATGGATATTCCGAGAGCTGCTGAGATCCGGTGGAAGCGGGACAATGTAAACACCTCAGAAAACGCCTCGGTTTCCACACGAGTTCCTTCCCCTCGTGAAAAGCTGCAGGGGCTGGTCCACCAGAGCAGGCCAGCAGTGAAGCCAGTGCACTGGCCCTTGGGCTGCTAAGACGTAGGAGAAATGGAAAAACACCATATTCCTTCATTCCTGATCATTCCTGATCAGCAGAGGTCCAGAAACCTGGCAACTGAGAGCTTTTTTCCCCAGATTTTGTATATAGAAGTGTCTACGACCGTTATTGATTCCTCAGCTACGGCACCAAATTTCATGCTCAAGGATGGGTTATAGCACCTAAAAAGCAAAAGCTTTTCTTGCTCTGTGGGCAATAGGGGTTGGAAACATTTGATCCACCTTTTCAATGTGTGTTTTCCTCTCCCAGGGGGGCTGTGACCTTGGGCATTGCCCATCAGGGGTAGTAAAACCCATTCTGCAGACTTGGACATTATCTTCCATCAGAGAACCCTGAGGCCTTTTTAAGCTCATTAATTAAAGCTCACATGCTGCCTGGGAGGTAGACACAGGTTATTCACCTCAATTTAAGTTGGAAAAGGTTAATTGGCTTTCTGGGCCTCACAGAGCCAGGCGAGCAGGTGCCCTCCCATTCCTGCCAAGCTCCCAAATAACCCTGTACCAGGTTATTTGTGGTGGTGACACTTTCTCTTGAATCTCTCACAGACAACACAGGGGAATTAAGAGAGCAATAGCAAAAAAAAAAACCCTCCTACCCATATCCATCATCGCCTGCTTCCCCTCTTGCTTTTCTTAGCATCCAGAAGAGAGAAAGAAAAAAAAAATTTAAAGGCAACCTGAAACCACTCCACACTCCCAATGAGAAAATAAAAATGGATGTTGCAGGCTCATGTGTTCTATACGTTTCCAAATATTTCCATCTGCTCCTGAAATTTCCATTAAGAGTTGCCAAAAACTCTTACAGAATTGTTAACACGATGGTAAATTTAGATTCTTTTTATGGAGAGACGTTTCCCCGCCCTCTTAAAAGTCTGGTATCAATTTGTTCTGTCACTGATAAGCCAAAGGTATGGCTGGGTTTGCCCTTTTGCCCTGCTCGGGGCTCAGAGTGGGCAGAGCCCTTTGCTAGGACGGGCTTGGGGCAGAGAGGCAGCACCTACGTGGGGAGAGGGTCCTGCTGCACCCCTGGGTGTGTCCCCTCCATCCTCCTGGTGTCAGCACCAACAACAGAAATACCTGGAAAAAAATTCCAGCCCATCTGTAACCGGTTTCCCCAGCAAACACACCCTGGCTGTTGTTCAGTTTGGAAGCTCCCAAAGGTCAGAGACTGTTGATGCGTCCCAGGGTCCAACCCCTCGTTAAAATCTTGGTGTTAATGAGCAGGTTTCTGTGCTCAGAAGGGTTCAGGACAAGAGCACATAGTGACAGGACAAGGGGGAATGGCTTCACACTGTCAGAGTAGGTTTAGATTGGATATTAGGAAAAATTCGTCCCAGTGAGGGTGGGGAGGCCCTGGCACAAGTTGACCAGAGAAGCTGTGGCTGCCCCACCCCTGGAAGTGTCCAAGGCCAGGTTGGAGCAACCTGGGATAGTGGAAGGTGTCCCTGCCCATGGCAGGGGGTGGAACTGGATGAGCTTTAAGGTCCCTTCCAACCCAGGCAATTCTGTGAGGGCAGATCACCACTCAGGGGCAATGGAAACCCAAACAAAAGAGCAGGATGAGGTGGAGAAAGCAGGGAGAGGCTGACACTTCTCCTTGGCCAGGCACCAGCTGCCACCAGAATGTCACTTGGTGTGTCAGCCACGTGCAGTGGATGCTCTCATGAATTTCTGCACGTGCAGTGACGCACCAGGGCCACAGCTCTGGCGTAGCAACTGGATTCAGAGGAGGTTGTGTCATCAGGCTGCTTCATCAGGGAATGGTTTGATTAGAATACTGTTGCTGTTTCAGTGAAACAGGGCATTCTTTCCTGTCAGAAAGAGCCTTTTCGGGCTGGCTCTTGTGGGTGCTCCATTTGGTGAATTAGTAGTGGCATCATTCAGGGCTGATCAACCTGTTATTGGAGCCACAGAGCAAGAGCACGGGGAGTGCTCTGCAATATTATTTTAAGGCAATTACTCCCTGGGACCATTTAATAACAATCCTGTTCCCACGGCACAGCAAATAAGGGCCACTTTCCAGAGGAGGTACTTAATAGAGATTAAAAGATTCAGAGCCCTTACAAAGAGGCAGAAAGCACCACTCCCTCCTCGGGCAGCAGGGCTGATGTGAAGAACCCCCAGAGCCTGAGCCTCACACAACCTCTCGTTTTGCATCTCGGGACAGACCCCACGTGGCTCAGACAAGTGAGCTCTGACCTGACTCCAGTGTGACATCAGAGCCCTCACCTCACCTTTCCCTGCCCTCCTGGCAAAGCTGCTCCGTTTTCAGAAGCATTTCTCCACGTGGAAAGGGATGTTTCTCCCCTCCTGTGTTCCCTGGCTGCTCTGCCAGGCTGCCTCCCCTCAGTGACCCTTCACAGATGCCTTTAGTTATGAGCAAACCTCTGCTAGAGCACCTAGACAAGTGGGATTGCTGGATGGACACTGTGAGGGCTCTCTAAGGCACTTAGGGATGTTATAAATCATCACCTAATTAATCTGAGTTTTACTCTGGTTAATCTCCCTTAAGGAAGGAGGGAGAGCTGCAAATCTGGATTCGTGCTCCTGGGGGAACAACAGCACAATGAGTTCAGGGAAGGAGAATTAAAGACGCCTCATTTCATCTTTTCTGCTTCCAAGATATCCCCTGATGTGCCCCAGAGCTCTGCCCAGCTCGGGGGATGCTGTTCCCCTTCCAGATGACTTCTCTGCCCGACTCCCAGCACCACACAAACACGGACACGGACAAACCACGGCAGCTGCCTTTAGAAACGAGCCCTTCCCACCGAAAGGAAACCTATTTGGTCTCCTCCTGACCCGTTCCCTGCAATTACACTTATCAGATTTCCCTCCTGGAGCATTTCTTCTTCGAGAGCAACATCCTCCGCTCGGATCCCGGGGATTTCAGGGAGAGCTCTCGCGCTCCGAGACACCAACAGGAATAAATGTATTGCCACCTGCAGCCTGCTCGGAAAAGAGCTGCTGAAATCACACTCGCAGGCTGCTCTTCAACCTGCTGCTTCCAAATCCCTCAATTATTCAGGAATGATGGGCAACGACCCTTGTTTTATCTTTGTGTAAGTTAATTAGTCCGTTTGACTTCAAATTTCAGAGCTCGGTCCGTGTCCGGAGAGGTGAGCTTGGAGGAAACAGGGAAGTTTCCATCTGATGACATGCCTGGGGATATGAGTTACTAACAATTTGGGGTGTTGTTATTCAAACCTCGGTGTAAAAAAGATGTTAATGTCGATGAAAACCCTGTTTTTTGTTTGTTTTCAGAGTAAAATTTCCCTGCCTTCAGTGTAAAATACACACAGGGACCCACAGCAGCACTCCCTGGCTCTGCAGAGATGAGAGGGAGTGTGTTTATGCTGCCATGTATTTTAAGTAGTTTTATCTTAAAAAATACAATGTTATGAAATATTAACATTCTAAGTATTAGTGACTGTGTTCTTAGCCAGATTTGGGATGGGTTTTTTTAATATCTGTAGGAAAAAAAAAAAAATCACATTTGCCTGAAGAACACGTCAAGATTTGAACAGATGGGAGTTTTTACCAAAAGAAGACTGTTTTGCTCAGAAATCATTCCACTTCCAAAGTAAAGTTTCATATCTTTCAGTAAATCTTGGAACAGGTTTATAAATTCAAAATAAAAATGGAGAAATTTCCTATGTCGAGCTCATAAATGCCAGTTTACAGCATTTTCTGGTGTCTTAATGAGAGCCATGTGACCAAAGTTATATATTTGAGGAAATAGCCAAAAGGCACGTATTATTTTACAAGTCTATTTTTAAATGATTTTTAAAATTTTCACACAGGACGTTATTATCCTTTTTTAATTAAAAAATTACTGAGCTGTTTTTTTCTCTTCCCCCCCCCCCCATTTTTAATACGCTCTGTGCTGCACCAGAGAACCGAGTCCTGTCTCCAGGGTCCCAGTGCTTTGCAGATAGTCACACCAGGGACATCAGTATTCCCCTTGCAGCTTCCAAAAGCTCAGACTCACCCATTTTCCCCCCTCACTGTTGTTTTGGGAAGGGTTGAGTGAGTGCAGCACTGATGGTGATGTTGGAGCAGCATCATTAAACCACATTTATTTTATTTAACCCAGCAAACTAAGACAGTGACCATAATGGCTCATAATGGTGTTGGAGGGGGAAGACTCGGGGCAGTTGCTGAGCCTCTCCAGTTGTGTGTTGACAGCTTTGGTGTCACAGGTCTGAGCTCTCTGGTCCTCACAAGTTGATCTCCCTGTAATCACCCGTGGCCCCACCTCTGTCTGTCCCCATCGATGAGTTCCTATTGAACCCCCAGTAATGGGTTGTAGCCTCCAGCAATCCTCCCTCACGATTTCCAGCTCAGGGAAAACACAGCAGATGAGCCCATGTGCTAAAAGGACTCCAGGCAGTGGTTCCCTGGAACATCTCCAGAGGAGCTCACTGGGGCCTTGGGCACATGGGGCACCCACCAGTGGTGACCCAGGGGTGGCTTCTGTGCCTGCATGTGCTAAACTGTGGGTTCAGTCTGCAGCTAAACCCAGCACTGGCTGGGCAGCTCAGGGCTGACCTAAGGAGGACACACACTGGGTCAGGCTCAGGAGCAGCACAGGGATGTCCCTCAGCCCACCCTGGCTCACGTGGTGGGCTGGTTCTGCCTGGGACAGGGTTAATTTTCTTCACAGTAGCTACTACAGGGCTGTGTTTGGGTTTGTGCTCAGCACAGTGTTGATAACAGGGGGATGTTTTCATTGTTGCTGAGCTGTGCTTGCACAGAGTCAAGGCTTTTTCTGCTCCTCACCCCACAAGTGAGGAGGCTGAGAGCTGGGAGAGGGGACACAGCCAGGACAGCTGACCCCAACTGACCCCAGGGATATCCCAGACCGTGTAACATCAGGCTCAGTGTGCAAAGGTGTGGGAAAAAAGAGGAAAGGGAGATGTTTGGAGTGATGTTTGGTGTGTTTGTTTTCCCTCTGACCCATGATGGAGCCCTGTTTTCCTGGGGATGGCTGAGCACCTGCCTGCCATGGGCAGTGGGGAAATGAATTCCTTGGTTTGCTTTGCTCCTGTGTGTGGCTTGTTCTTTAACCATTAAAATCTTTATCTCAGCCTGTAAGTTTTCCCCTGGTTCTCTCCCCACCCCTCCATGAGGGGAGCAAGGGGCTGTGAGGGGTTGAGCTGCCAGCTGGGGTTAAACCACAACCACTGGGAAGGAGCCACGGCTGAAATCTGTCCTGGCACCTCCAACCTCCACATGCAACCACGAGGTCAACACACATCCCCCAGACAGTCCCTTCAGTGGCACCAATTTCACTGTCAAATATTTGCATGGTTCCAATTATAATTTAGCCCAGGAGACTCTGCAACACCGAGCCTGGGTCATGGATGAGTTACATCCTTCCCTTAAGCACTGCCTGCTGGGCCAGAGAAACGCTGGGCTTGCAAGAGTTAAGGACTGGGGGCTGGGAATTAATTAACATCTGCCATCTTCATATGATCTCAGGTGGATACTTTATGTTTTTGTCTGCAGAGGTTTATTTTCCTCCAGATTGATTGCATGAATTGTGTTCCCAGAGATCAGAGAGTTCAGATGGCAGAGGATCCTCTTACCAGAAGATGAAAGCCAATATAATCAACTGCACAACTTCAAAACATGCAGCTTGTTCTTGTTGGCTGTGCCTAAGTTTTCCCTGCAGAGAAGCTGTCGACAATGATTTGATATCAATCCAGTAACAATCCCTGGTTTCTAATAATAATTTGCACTTCAGTAGAAATGTTCATGTGAGGCTCTGAGAACATTTAGCAGATGGTCATTAGCAAAGCTCCCCAGTTCTCCTGCAAGGAAGAGATAACAATTATTAGCCTTGTTTTACAGATGGTAACACTGAGGTGAGGCACTGAAAGGTGAAATAACTCTCCTAATTTTCCATAATGAGCCAGTGGCAACAGATCCATGAATGAAACCCAGGCGTCCTGCTGAGATTACTCCACAAACCCTGTATCCTTATCTCTTACAGGAAAACGTGGTCAAAGAGGTGAGCCTGGAAAGCAAAAAGCAAATGACTCAAAGGCAGGATTCATGACACATTTCTGGAAATAAGGAATTAGGTCTGGGTCAATAAATAACTGGAAAACCAGGGGGACGCAATCTGAGAGGCATGTGAAATGAGGATGGATGGAAAAGAAAGAAGATAATGGAAGGGAGGGGAAGGAAAACAGAGCAGCCTCTGACTTTTTATTTCCACTCTTGGTTTCAATCAGTGTTGTAAAATTAAAGGTTAGGCTCGGGGAGAAAGAAGAACGAGCTCCATCTGCTCCCGTGGGGATAAATCTAATGGGTGAGGCTTCGAACGGGAATTGCCGATAACAAAACTCTCCTCCCCTCGTGTCCAGTGGTTCCTCACCCTGCAGAGAAGCACCAGCCATGGGGACATCAGCTGTGTTTTGATGGCAGAGACCTGGGCAGGGCAGGGAAACAGGGCTGGGTCTCTTGAGAACGCTGGCTCTGCCCAAGGGCATCCGAATCCACCAGAACACAGGTGCTGGCCGGGCTGGACAGCGCTCCCAGCTCGGCTCCAGCGGCAGAGGCCGAGCTGAAGGTGTGTGGACCAGCACTTCAGGGACTAATTTTAGCTTTCAGTTCCACTGTCTTTGCCTTTCTCACCCAGAACGTCTGGGCTGCTCCCAGGGAGGGACTGGCTGATGCTCCAAAGCGCCCCGCTCACATCACACGCCGAGGGGAGCACGGCCCAGCGCGCTGGCCCGGCCAGGGAGTTTATAAACAGCCAAATGGAAGCCAAAAGACTGGAGTTTAATCCCTCCAGTTAAGTCATCTAGATTCCTTCTCGCCACCAGCCATCTGATCTCAATCAACAACTCTTGGCCTTCCTCTCCTGACCTCGCCGAGAGCCGCAGTGCTGAAGCCTGAAGTAATCTGCATGCAAAATGCTTCAGTAATGATTCCTTCAAAAGGGCTTCTTTTATTATTTCCCAAAAGCCCTCCAATATGAAAGCAGTAGGCAAACAACAAAGATGGCTTAGTAATGTTTGCCATTAATAATTTGTTAAGTGTTCTGCCACTACATTTTCAATACCTAGAATAGAAGCGTGTTGGAAGAGACCTCTTAACATGCATGTGCTAAAACCAAGGGTTGAGTATCAAAATGGGATGTGCTTTGAGAGTGGAAGTATTGCCAAGTTATCTGTTTCTCTCATATCAGTCGGATTCAGCGAGGAAATGACACAGAATTAAACATCTGTATCTTTAATACTGATAATTACATCACCTCTAGGTGCAATGCATTCAGAGATTTATAGAATCACAGAATGGTTTGGGCTGGAAGGGACCTTAAAGCTCATCCAGTTCCACCCCCTACCATGGGCAGGGACACCTTCCACTAGCCCAGGTTGCTCCAAGCCCCATCCAGTGTGGCCTTGGACACTTCCAGGGATCCAGGGGCAGCCACAGCTTCTCTGGGCAACCTGTGCCAGGGCCTCCCCACCCTCACAGGGAAGAATTTCTTCCCAATACCTAATCTAACCCTGCCCTCTGTCAGTTTTAAACCATTCCCCCTTGTCCTGTCACTATTATAATACTTCCAGCATCACTCTGTGCACTTCCAGCCCCAGAAATCCAGAGAGGCAGAACTGTGACCAAGTGTTGGAGTGGCAACACGTGGCTTTGGAGCAGGAAACACCAGGGCAGTCTGGGAGAGTAGCAGTGATGTCTGCACTGGCAAGATCAGACACAGTTTGAAGAACCCTAACCATGAATCCCAACCACTCTGTCCATGGGAGCTGCTGTGCAGGTGCTCCTCAGGGGCACGGAGAACCTGCTGGAAGGAGCGAGTGCTCACCACCGGTGTGAGAACTGGGATGGGGATTTTGGAGTGCTTCACCTGGCATATCTGCATTTTGGAAGCAAATATTACTGCCCACCCAGGGGGATCCCAAAAGACAGGAGAAAAGAGATCATTAAGGGCAGTTCTGCTCAGTCACCAGGACCTCACCTTTCCCCCTTCTTTTCCTCACGTCAGTGTGACGTTGGTTGTGTATATGTGAAATAATGCAGGACATTATTTCACCATTTCACTCTCTGCACATATATATGAAATAGTAGGCAAGGGAGACAGAGAGAACACGATCTGCCATTTTCTCAACTCAAAGAATTGCATTACAAAGCACAGCACAGTTCACATTATTGTGCCCTGTTCCATCAAACTCCCTCCCCAAGGTGCACATGTATCTCAGACTATTGCAGGGGTTGGCAGCTGCTTCACTGTACTTACTCCTTTTTATTTATTTTTTTTTTTTCATCTTGGGGCTTTTAAAATTGATGGGAGGCTGAAGGCAAGAGCTGATGCATTGTAGATGACAACAAAAGAGGCTCCATAAAATTGCTTTTGGCATCTCGTGTGCGTTCCGTCTACATCTTATAAATTACTGCTGCAGTGCAGCGATAAAAATAGGTTTGTATTTGGAATTGATTACAGTGAGATAAAGCCTTAATAAAATAAAATTAAAAAAAAGTACCAATGCATAAATATTCTGAACACACAGGGGTAATTTGATTTGATAAAATAAAAGTACGGCTCTTAATTTCTCCCTTTTAAACAGAACACACACTCACATCCCGCAGCGCAGAGAAAACTTCAGCAGCTGTTTTGTTCAGGATTCTCAGAAACGGGTCTGTGCCTTCTCGCAGCTCTTCTCTTCAGACATTTTTATGGCCCTCTCTGTATCCCCAGCATTCCCATTGCTGACGCAGGGCAACATTCCCCCTGCAATCCCAGAGTGTTCAGCTCAGGCCACTGTGCTTCGTGCAGAGATAAAAGCTGACTCCTTACCTGTGCCCCTAGAAATTATTCTGGTAACTGGGCTATTGCTGTCCACAGCACATCGGTGCTTTCGCCCTAGCTGGGACTGCAGGATCAGCAGAGGGAGCTGGGATATTGTTTTCAGCAGTTCTAATATAAATGGAAGGCTAATTTTATTTACAGGAGAAAGAGGGAAACAGCGATCCGTGTTTCGGCGTGACCCGGGCCAGGATGCTTTACTCAAGCAAAACGCTGTTTGACTCAGATTAATAAATTAAGGGTGAGCACTGGCTTTGCATCACGACAAAGGCAAACAGTCAACCTTTAAAGCAATGAGAGGCTTAACTGCAGATAACAGTGATGGGGCTGGCAGGGGAATCCAGGGCTGGATCCAGGAGCCGGTGAAACACGGAGCAAAGCACCACATCTGTTTTCCAGCCCAACAGCTGCACAAAACCCTTCGGCCACGTCGCTGCAAGGTGCTGAGCCTCCAACCCCACCAGCACGGCTGGGTGCCCAGCCCTGAGACCCACACCCCGGGTGATGCCAGGCTGTGACCCCTTGCAGCCCCTTGCAGCCCTCTCTCCATGCTGGAAAGCCACTTTTTGGGGGTTGGGGGGCAGGAAGCCGCTGCTCTGGCCCCACCAAGGCCCTGCCAGCGCGGCGGCGGGAGCCGGGGCCGAGCCTTTGATGTGGGATGGACGGGATGTGGCTGCGCCTGCTCCCGCCAGCCGGAGCGTGGAGAGGAAAACCATCGGCAGCAGCGCTCACAATTACCCCTGCGGAGCAGCCTGAGCATTCCTGAGCTCTCAGTAATGTATGATAAGCTGTTACAAGTAAGATGATCCTTAAAAAAAAAAAAAAAAGCAGCACAAAGTGTGTCCCCCCCAAACAACTTCCCCCTGGGAAAAACACGGGTAGGCCGACAGCAGGTTACTTTTAAATTTCATTTATTTATTTTTGTGTACATTTCTCGTAATTTGACTGACATACCATTGCTATAAAGATGCCCTGCTCTTTGAATATTTCATCCAAGACCACTAGTTTCAAGTGTGGTTATGAAAAGTCACGGCAAACATATGACTGGAAAGAGGTGGTTGGTTTTGACTTCCAGGCAGTTGTTTGAAGCATTTCATAGATGCACACAATATTCAGCAGAACACACGCACACACAGTGCTGAGTTTTACACACACACACACACACACACACACACACACACACACATATCTGGAAAACGGTTACAGTGGTTGAAGTTTCAAAAAGGTGTCCTGTCCCCTCTCTCAGCAGCAGTGAAAAACCTTTGGATATCCTGAGAAATAAAACCAAAGTGTAGTAAAGATGATTAACTTATTCCATCAGCAAGGTTTGGTGGTGTTCTGTTTTTTTTTTCCCAAGTCAAATATATTTTCCCAATCTAATTTCTTTTTAAGTGAAGAAGGTGGGGAGAAAGGATCTGGGGCAGTGAAGGTTAAAGAATAGCAGTTCAATTGTTCCAATATCCTTAATCCAGTACAATATGGATCCTAAAAGCATCTCAATGAAACAACAACATGAAGCAGAAGCCCATCAAACATTACACACGTGGTCCTACTGTCAGTCTCCTGTTACTGATCATCCTCAGGAACAGAGCTGAGATGGATGAAGACAACACAGGTCAAGAGAAGGGTTTGAGATGGAGCCAGATGGAGTGGGGGTGAAGGCCAGGTGACCACTGAAGGACTCTAGAGCACAGGGAGGACCCTGAAGTTTGCCTGATGAAATTGCACCTGGCTGGGGACAGGGACAGGAGCTCGGGGTGATGGTCCATCCCAGCACGGGGCAGTGCTGGCTCTGCCCTGCTCCAAACCCTGGGCAAAGCCCCTGGAGACCTTCCCAGCACTGACAGCCCCCTATGTGCCATCTCACAAAGAGCTCAGCACCTCATTTCTTTTAAATAACACTCTCCAAGTTTGCTATCACTGGGCCAACCCACCCTCCCCGAGACGGGGTTTGCGTTAGGACGCGGCAGTTTTGAGTCTCACAAGGAAGGGGTTTCCTCCACGAGGCTAAAAACTGAAAATCACCCATGATGCACTGGATGCCTTCTCATCTGACACCACCTTTGCTGTTCCTGCCACCCATGTGACCCCCAGTGATGCTCCTGAGGAGCCCCAGAGCCGTGAAGGGCCCCGTGCCCTGCGCTCCCTCGCTGCCAGAGGGGTTGTGTGAGGTGACAGGCTCTGAGCAGCGACAAGCACTGCAGAGGAAACGGGGCCAGCAAAGACTTAAGACAACAAAAACAAACACGAAGCAATTAAAAGGAGGACGGGAGATGTGGTCTGATGTACTTCTGCCAAGGAATAAATATTTTTACGTTGCCTTTTTTTTTTTAAAAGCAATTGCATTATGGTTTTTTTTTTAAGCCTCCAAAATGGTGGAGTTACTCCCTGCACCCCCCACACACACACCACATGCACACACACACACACATACACACACTCTCTAATGCACATACTTTTCCAGCTTTGTAGAGCTACTGGATTTACTTTGAGACAAGTTTCTTGTGCATTTTGACAATTTACTTTGAGACAAGTTATTTGCAAGAAGGCAAAGTTCATGCATGGCTTTGACAGCTCCACTTTCTCATAAATGGTTTTTGAAAAGCAGAAAGCAATTGAGGGCCAAAGCTCCATTTAAAGTTCACCTCGGATGCCTGAAAAGCATTTATACCCACATCCTTCTGAGGTCCCTGCTTTATGAACTTCTAATGAATTCCACATTCTGCTACCCAACGTTTCTTATACACAGGGGGAAGAAAAAACAAACCAGAAAACCAATGCAAGCTGTCTGAAAACAGATGCACCACAGCGTCCAGGCTGCCCAGGGAAGGGGTTGAGTCACTGTCCCCAGAGGGATTTAAAAGACATGTAGATGTGGCACTTGGGGACATGGTTTAGTGGTGGCCTTGGCAGTGCTGAGTTTGTGGCCAGACTCGATGATCTTAAAGGTCTTTTCCAACCTAAACGATTCTGTGGTTCTGTGATTCTACTATTCTTTATCAGAAAGGCTGGGGAGGCTTCTGAAGTAGCAGAGCACCTTTCAGAGAGGAGAAAAGGGATAAAAGGAACAAAAAGTGATGGTTTTGAGCCCCCAGTCCTGCTTCTCTCACCCAGGTCACACCCACACAGGATCTCCCCTAGACGTCTCTTGCAGAGCAAGAAGCTGCTCAGTGGTTGCTCCATCATTTCTGTAGGATTTGTGTCCTCCATCCCAGAGCTGACACTTGGCCAGAGGGTGCCTGGGTGACTCCCAGCCCTGCCTCAAAGCAGTCCTGGCCACCTGAGCCCCCCTCTCCAGGGCTGAAGGCAAACTCGACAGAGAAAAGCCTGGTGTGGGACTTGGAAGAACCAAGCACTTCACAAACCAGACTTTAATTTTCAGGTGGAAAATGATTGTTTTCTCAGAATTCCAGTGTGATTTTGGTTAGTGATGTGACACAGAGCATTTCACCAGCTAAACTGAACTCTGGTGTTAGTCAATCCCCTCTCAACTGGTGCACCCAACTGGTGCTTCTCCTACTAAAAACTAAAGTGAGCAGGTTTCTCCAGAAGCCTCCAAGATGTTTAAAATACATTTTTTTTTAAAAAGACTCCTTATCCCCATCCCTAATTCTAGAGCAAACCAGGACGCTAAAAAAAAAATAAAAATCTAAATTGCTACAAATATAATTTGAAATAATAATTAGCCATTACTGCCATCCCAGCTGTTAGGAGATACTACAGGGATTCCATATGGCTCAAGGGCAGGCTGGGAGACACCTTCAGCACCTCTTGGATAGTACCAGAAATGGATAAATAATAAATACTAAGAACATGAGAAAGAAAAATCAGCCTTCCACATGTAAGGAAAAGCAGAGACTTTCACAGTTAGAAAACAAATGATGGTACTGTAAAAAAACATCCCAAAAATGAAGTCAAATAAGGACTTGCATTACAGCAGGTTGGAAAGTCTTCTCCTTTCTAACATGTTCAGAACACACAGGTGCTTTCCCTGTGCCCTCTTCAATACCAGAGACCACTGGGCAGTGGTTGCTTTTCCATTGTGCTCATATTTTGGGTTTTTTTCTAGCCAAAATTATGTAGAAATACCCTTGTTACAAATTTCCCACCATCTCGAGAAAAAGCAGATTTCACACCTCAAGATAGAAACTCTAGAAATTCCATACATTGATGCTAAACATGGATCTTTGCCAATAAAACTGTAATTCCTTAAATTGAAAATTTTGGACGTTTTTAGAGGTTTGGGTTTTTACAAGTTTTACTGCAACTCATTTCCAGCTTACAAGAAACTACATTTAGCAGCTTCCCCCCCGATGTACTGCTATTAAAAAATAAATGCAAAATCCCAACTATCTGGTATGTTGTGACTATTTCCCCTGGCCCAGGGACAACTCTCACCAAGCACAAACTGCTTGAGTCACTATTATGGAGCAAACAAAACAGTGGCCGAGCTCTGGAAATTCACTTTACACACAAATTAAAAAGGGAATATCTGGAGTCAAATCCTGGGTTTGGTGATACTCTGATTTGAACCCCAACCTGCCAGAAGCCCCCCAGAAGGCAAAGTCCATGCTGTGGGTGTTTATATGCAAGACTCATGACTAAATTTGGGCTAAACATGGACGGAGAGCTCTGCAGCTGCACCTGTACATGGGAAAATTTGATCCTGGCTGAGCGGCCACGACAGAGACTGTAATTCATCTTCAAGCACACCTTTTTGGCTCTCACGAGGCACTTAATCTACATCTCTCCACTCTGGCTGTGTAAATCAAGGACACCTGGCCCTTCCTGGCTTTTCACAGCATCCATCCTGAAAAAAAACCCCACAGGACTGAGCTGAGAAACACTGAAGGCTTTTGGATATTGTTCCAGGACACTCCGAGATGGCTGAATGTTCTTTCCTAGAGGGAAAAAACCCGAGACGTGGCAGACCCCGATACCTCCATCACACAACCTCTGGGGAAGCTGTCTCTCTGTGTGTTTTTGGAGGCCATGGACATTCCTGCAGCCAGGCTGCTCCTTCCAGCCCTCAGACATTGGCCCCCTCTCCCTGCAGCACTTATCTCCATCCACCTTCTGGCACTGTTTGATGGGTCACAGCCTTTTGGAAAGACCATGGTCTGCTCTCTTATTTTCTCAAAAGTAATAATTATCTGGGGTAAAACCAGACTGAATCTGAGCTGGCCTGAATTATTCCTGTAAGATAAACCAAACAGAAACTTTCCTGATCGGTTCAATAACGCTTGGGGTGTGTTTAGTCTTCATTCAAGAATTACACCATTCCGAGTTTCCTGGATTTAGCTAAGCCCAAAAGCGAAAGTAACAGATCAAAATACCCTGAAATAAAACTTCTAGGAAGGGTTTTCAGGTCTGGCTAAAGCCGTGTAGCTCTGGAAATCGCCGAAAGGCGTCTGATCTTTTGAGATTTCCATCCCTACTTCCAGAGCATTTAAGGCGCTTCCAAGCTCTTCCCAGCTTATCCTCGCGGTACCTCACAGCCCCAGCTGGACTCCTGCCCCATCATTTAGAGAAAACCAAGAGCCTTTCGAGGAAGGAAAGGCGGCCCATCCCGGCTGCTGGCAGGGATGAGCCGCCCTGGAGCGACGCTGCCGCAGCTCCGGAGCTGCTCCGCTTTCCCACAGGGATTTTTAACGGAATGGCAGCGAAGCACGAAGGGAGAAGCTCTTGCTTCAGCTGGATACCTGCGGGGTAGCGAGTTCCTGGTTTGTGGCTTCCCCTCAAGCAGGGACTGGAGAGCACAGGCAGCTCCTTCCTCTCCCAAAGCCGAGCTGGCTGGAGGCCCCTTTCCCTTCCCTTCGCTCTGACCAACCGCCGAGAAAAGAGGCTGCCAGTAAAACCCCCGACAGTAAAACATAAGCCATGAAGGTGACTGAGACTGAGTCAGGTGTGGATGGAGGCAAAGGGCTTTGGAGCAACCCAGGGGGGCACTAAAGGAGGCCACGTCATGAACATCCTGCAGCCCCAAGTGCTCCCGCTGGAACGGCACTGCCGGCTGCGCAGGCCCCTCAAGGATTCACTCGTCCTGGTGGCCTGGAAATTAGATATTTCCAGCATTAGGCTTGTCAGAGACCACCTTAAAATGTTTAGCCATTTCTCTCTCAGCTCCAGAGGCCTCTCCTGTGCTTTTCCCATGGTTTAAGTGGGAGCTCAGCAGGGGAAGCAGCGACGCACGAGGCCGCGCAGCAGCAGCATGTCTTGGTTCACTTGGAGTTTTTTTCCCTGTGGGTTTCTTTTTGTGTTTTAGATTTTGCTTCCCTTGCTGGAGTTGGGGATGCAGTGACAACCTGGGACTTGTGAGCAAACTCACTGCCCCCAGATCTGAGCCTGAAGGAGTACATGGGGAGAGAAGGGCTGCTCTCAGCAGGCTGTGCACTCGATGGAATCTGTGGCTGTGTCCTGCCCTCTCTTTTTGCTCCTGACTTTCCCCTGGCAGGGTGGATTGGCACAGCTGCCTATCAGAGGACTCATTTTGTCCCTATGCCATTAAATCCATCACTAAATTTACTGCACTCTTTTAGACTCCTCGTCATTTATACAGCACATGGGCCTTTGTGTCCAGACTGGCACCACCAGCTCCTGGCTGTGTCTATATGCATCTGCAAACACCTAAAAACTGAGATTCAATGAGCTTTTTCTGGCCCTGTTTACTAACAAAATCCACTGTTTCCATGGTGTGGGGTTATGTGAAGGAGCAGTGTCCTTTCAACCTGTCACTGCCCAGAAAGCATCTCCTCCAGCCACGGTCCGGGAGAGAGAATCTCCCAGCACTGCCAGAGCACACGTCAAATTTCATATTCTCCATCTGCTCCAGTAAAGGCTGAGCTGAAATATTAATTAGGAGATCTGATCCCTTCTCACCAGAAACAATCTGGATTTTATAGCCCAGGCAGAGGCCAGCAAGGCAGACAAAGCTCTGGGATACATCCTTTGCTGCTGGTTAACGGCTTTCAAGGAAACAAGGAACCTGGCGGGAGGACACAGACTGTAAAACATGTGGACATCTGGTCTGCTCTGTCCACCCTCCATCTCACCCCCCACCTCCTCAGTGCATGTTCAGAGCAGAGAGAGGCGACTCCTCTAACATAAACAGCCATAACATGGCAATAAAGATTAATGAGTAAAACTTGCCATTTTATGTATAATCCGTGGGGATTTACAATCATTAATCTTTATTAGTGTGTAATAACTGTTTAGACATTAAGGACAGATTCTCAGCTGGACAAAACTGGCCTTATTCCAGCCAAGCCAATGGAGCAATGCCAGTTTACACCCTCCGAGCTCTAAATGAGACTCATCCCATCTGTAGGAATCATATCACTAACAGTATTTCCCCAACAGCAGGGGCAGAGCAGTGAAGGCAACTATTTGTCTTTCCCTGTATCTGAAAAAGAGAGCTGCATGTGTCCAGGAAGCTCAACAATAGACATGTCAATAAACATGAGGAAATTCAATGAAAAAGCAACAGCAACAAAAGGAACCCCAAGGAGCAGGGAAGTGCATGATTTTTGAGGCAAGACTATAAGATCTGGTTTGGCAGGAGAGTAACTAAGAGGGATGTAGCAATCTTTGGCATGTGGAAGAGTGAAAGCACCAAGACGGGCTCCCAGAGTTCCTCTAAGAGGAACAAGATGGAAGAGAGAAAAAAAAAAAAAAAAGAGCATCTTGGCTGGCTTTTCTGAGAGAGGAGTTTGGGGGTTGTTTTTAATAAAAAAGAGGTCTATTAAACAAGGGAGCTGGTGGGAACCTTGTCTGAACTACATCAGACCAGCCACTAAAGCAATGCTGTGTTGGCCGAGCGGGATTTCCTCTTCCAGAATGTCCAGGGAAGAAGGGAAATGTGCAGGTACACACTTGGCTGGTAGCAAGCATGGAGAAATCCCAGCTAAGGCTGTGCGTGCTGGGGTCTGCCCTCAGCACCAGGCACTGCTCCCTGCCTGGGCAAAGGGTCTGGCAGCCCCTTCCCACCAAGGAGCAGCAGCACTGACCCAACAGCACGTGTTGATGAACAGGGAGATCAACTGCAAATCTTTCTTGAGAGCTTCTTCTGAGTAGTGACCCATCAACTGTCTCCTCCATCACACAGGGGAGGCCACCTGCCTCCAGAAATGTGTTCCACCTCTTCAACAAGTCAGAGCTGCCTCCTTCCTCACCAGTAAACCTGACACGAGCCAGGGAAAACACAGAAATACAGTACAGAGATATCTGTGTAAGGGTTTGTACACCTGGAAAAAACTCCAGAAGAGATGGGCATTGCACCCACTGCAGCAGCATGTACCTGGTGTTTAAAAACAGTAACCAAAAAATGCCCTCTTTCAGATTTAAGGGGCCAGTGGGCTCTTGGAGACCCAGAAAACAGCTTTCCTGCCAGTGACACTTTAGAGCTGTAGCAATGGCAAGGCCTCAAACATTCAGGAGATTGCAGGAACATCAAGAGCTGTAAGGTGGGGGGAAAGAAGAGGATGAATATCATGCCCAGTGATACCCAGGGATGGGCTGTGCCTCTTTCCTGCAGCCCAATAGCCTGTGGCAGAGAGACCCTCCCTGCCCTGCAAAAGGCTCCCTGTGCTGGAATCCATCCACGGCTGGTCCAAGTCACAGCTCAGTACTGAGCTCCAGCAGCTTTGATCCCCTCCCTGCTCCCTGGTGGAGTTTGGGTTCTTTCAGGTTTATGGCATGAGACCTGTGTCTTTAAAAATCCCAGTTCAGGGCAATCCAACAGGCTGCCCACAGTCCTGTGCTGTGTGAACACAAAAGAGCTTTCTGAAGAACAGCTTTAAGCCTCAACCCCTTGGCTGTTCAGGGGTTGGGACAGGCTTAATGTCCCAGCAACCATATCTGTCCAAGGCAAGGCTGTGCTTGTTACAGCCAAGCAAAGATCTGGGCAGTGACCAAAGGCTTTTCATCTCCACAGAGGTTACAATCGACTCAAAGGGAGAAGAGTCTGACTTTCATCCTGCAGCCCAGTGTTTTTGCAGAGCTTTTAAGCACACAGGAGTCTCTGGCTCTCCTCCCTGAGCCGAGGCCACCAGCTCAGGCTTCCCTCTAAGAAATGCCTGGGTCAGGCCAAGCTTTGTGTCCACACATGCCACGAGGGATGCATGGACAGACCAACAGCCTCTGCATTCTCCCCTCCACAGTGGTGATCCCTCAGATCACTGTTTTCATCCTCACACGGATCCACACTTACTCTGGGCTGACGCAAACGACTTTTAAAGGAACAAAGTCATGGAGAATGAGCAGGGAAGGGAAGTGATTTGTTGCCTGCCCTATTGAAATGTCATTAAAACAAAAGGATTAGAGGGCCCAAGCACTGTAAGAGCAAAAAGCATAAAAGCAAGCACTCAGCATGCAGTGTGGAGGCATGTAGGAATCCTTTTAGAGGGTTACTAGCTGCAGACAACACTGACATTAATTTTCTATTGGAAAACGCTGGTGACATTAATATCTGCTATTAATACTGAACTTTGACAGTATCTCATAAATTCAACCTGTCAATTACAATGGCACTGAAATAAAGGTGCTCTGAGGTCAAGGAGATGCGGTGTCCAAATGAGACTTATATTCCAGGAGAAAAGCGGCAAAAACAATCTTTAACAAAAGCATCAGATCCATATGTAGGAAAACCAAAGGGTGGTTTTAAATGTCATGTTTTTCAAAGCGAGAATTGATGCTGGAACCACGTCTATAAACTGGCTGGCTGGACTTTTAGCTGCAGCTGAGGACAATCAATCAAAACAGCTCTGCGACTCTGAGAAAGTGAGAGAGAGAAAACACACACACAGACACACCATGGAATATGAGAGGGCAGATTACGAGCCATGCGAGGCCTCTTAAAATTACACTGCGAAGTAAAACATCCTCGTGTTTCATCCGCCACAAAACGCAACCTGAAAGGTTCCCCTCGGCACGGAGGGGGATGTGGAACCTCCTCCCCAAAGTCTGCATGACCTGTGAGCTGCACCCCAATCCCTGCAAGCCCTCTTAGAGCCCCCGCCGAGGGGCACAAGGGTTGATAAACTCCCGTGAGCAAAGCTCTCCTATCTCTTCCCGTTTTCGGGTTCACAGCCACCCCCGTGGGCAGTGCCAGCCAGGCCGTGCCGGTGGCAGTGCCAGCCCAGGCACTGGCGGTGTCTGTGTGCGCCTTCCAAAGCGTTGGCGTGCCCCCAGCACCAGAGGTGCCACCTTTGGGGAACCCCTGCTCTTAAATTCTGCCCTCCCCATCAGCCCTTCCAAGGGATCGCTTCCCAAAATACGCTCAGACTGTTCCGGAAGCCCAGCCCGCACCAGCGGGGTCTGGAGCTGCTAAACTGGGAGAGCAAGAGTTGGACCCCAGGCTGAGTTATCTCCTGCACAATGAACACTGCAGAGCAAGGCTAGTTTCTAGCTGGGGTTTGACTCTGAGAGGCTGTGCCAAAGCGATGGATGGGGATGGGAAGCGTGTGGAGGGGCAGGAGGCACAGGCAGTGCCCTTCACAGGGCTGGGAGAAGGAGGCCAAGGCCCTCCTGGCCAGGGGAGGCAGCTGGGCGGGTGTGGCTCAGTCCAACAGCGTTAAGCTGGAGCAGCCTCGCTCCAGCCCCACAACACCTCACAGTGCACAGTCCCCCCCTCTCTGGACAGTAACTGTGTGACCCAAAGGCTGAGTGATCTGTGTCTCCCTTCCCACCCCAGCAGCCCCTGTTCTCCTGCCCTTGGCTGGCAGCTTTTCTCCAACAGCAACGAGCCCCTGGTAGGGGTGGGCTGTGGTGTCCCTGCATGGTTTCCAGGCTGCAGCTCCCACAGGACACACCTGCAGCCCATGCCAGAGCCCAGTGCTCCTGCTACCTTCAGCATCCCAGTCAGAGCTGGACACAGCCCAAACCACGTGCCAGCACGGGCTCCTGGGGAGCACCAGCACTCCCAAAGTGTGGGCAAGCACGGAGGGATTGCTGCCCACACAGTGCCAAGGGCCCTAGAAACCAACTCTAAAGTATCCCATTTTTCACAGGTGTCATGCCATGCATCCTGTGATCCTGTCCCATCTGGAGAAGGAGAGAGGAACTCCCTTTTAGGCCCAAAGCAGCTCATCCCCAGCCCAAGGGAGCCTCGGGCACTGCAACGCTGCTGGGCCCACGGGCAGGCGGGCACTGACCACGCAGCCCCCTCCTCACCTTTGTGCAACTCATCTGACAACCTCCTTCCCTCTGGGGCCTTTGTCCCAGACACCATCCCAGCGATTCCCACTCCAGACCCCATAACCTGCCCACTGTGAGGCCCTGGGACATGGGGCAGGGGCTGTCCCAGCTGGGGGCTGGCAGTGCCCCCCAGGCTGGGCTCGGAGCGCGGTGTCCAGAGAAGGGGAACCAGGACCTCCCTTTCTTACACCTCACACTCTGTGAGAGCAGCTCGAGCAGCTGCAAGTCTTGCTTATAAATTCCTTTTACGATGCACATTAAATATTTTCCACAACAGAGACACTTCTCCTCTTCTTCCTCTTTTCCTCTGACACCTTTTCCCCCAGCGAAGCCCTACGACTGCTGCTTGCTGTGGCCTCATTTAGCATCATCATCGTCACCACGCACTCATCCTCATATAAAACAGAAATCTATTCCATCAAGCACTTAACATAAATATTAAAATAATGGAAGGGACAAAATATAAATCTACATACAACTTCATGACTACCATAGCACCTATTACCATGACAAAGCAAATTCTGGTTCACGGGGAAGGGAAGGGGGATGAGGAGCAAGTTAGGAAGAGGGACTTCGACTGTCATTAAATATGTAAATCACTCTTTTAAATTCTTTTTTTTTTTGTTGTTTTGTTTTTGTTTTAAGGTTACCAACCTTATTAAAATTCATTTCACTAACCAGCTCGTTCTATGTCACTATGGATACCAAAGAACCCTTTAAAAAACTTCGGCGAGGTGGGGGTTTCTCAGAATAAAAAAACAAAACAAAACAAAAACACGGCGACTTTCTGTTGGTGCTTCCATGACAAGTCCTGCCACGCGCCCCTCCCCTGCACCCACCAGTCCACAGAAGGGCAATTCATTTACAAGTCCAGTTCTCAGTCTCCCAGGATGAGCTTGACAAAAGAGGCGACGTCTGTCTCTTTGGATTCGTGCAGGGTGAAGAAAGGATGTTGCTGGGAAAGAAAAGAGAGAGAAAACAGCAAAGTTTATTATTCACGACACTGAGGACTGAACCAAAAACCTTTTCAGACAACCCTCTAGACAGTGAAAAAGGGTTTGGCATCAGCACCATAATATTGGGCTTTCCACGTTTGCAGCTGAGGCAAGTCGGGGAGCCCCAGGGGTCACTCCAGGAAAGCTGCAGAGCTGTGCTGCCCTCATGGATTCCTTCTAAACTCTGGCCTGGCTAGGAGGGCTGAGCTGGGCTGCTCTCAGTGCTAAAACAGTGCCTCCATCTCTAGCACATCGTGCCCCTCGGAGCTCTGCTGCTCCTCCCAAGGCGGTGGTTACCCATCTCACCAGCTCCAGCAGGAGCAAGGAAAACCTTGCAGGAAGGCTGACTGCAGTGGGTTTTCCCTCAGCTTCCTGCTTTATCTGTGTATTTACCCTCTGGTGACTTCTGAGTCTCATTTCTTCCCTGAATTGCTCCTATTTGCAGCAGGACATGGCTACGTTACCCCAGCCACCGCACAGGAAAGCCATCCCGACTGGAAAACCATCCGCACTTGTATGTTTAACTACTTAATCCTGACCAACATGGGGAGACATCCTGCCAGAAAATCTTGCCTACATTTCAGCACGAATGGAAAAATACGTGTAAGGAGGGAAAACACAACCAAACACCCCCTGACAGCAACAGAAGCCCCTATGAACCAGCACCAGCGATTCCCTTTGCTACCGGGGGCTGCAACACGTCAGCTGAGATCAGCCCACTCCCACCTGAAATCCCCAAAACGCTGCTTCACACCCACTGTCCTGGCAGAGAAGTGGATTTATTTGTATGGAGAGTGTCAGAGAGAACCAAAAACCAGCCAGGGCCCTGCAGGGCTCACAGTGATGACCTCTCTGTGCAAGGCTGGAGGAGCTCAGTTTGAATCCAGACCCTCTCATTTCAAGACAGGTTTTTAAAGACAGTTTGGGATTTCCAGGGGTTTGTTGTTTTTTTTTTTCAAGCTGGCCCCCCTCACCTCAGTCCCCAAGCACTGGCTGTTTCAATGATTGTTTATGGCAGTGAGAAGGGCAAAGAAAAGAGATTTTCCAAGGTGGGTTTGAGTGGAAAGTTATCGAGGCAGCTCTGAGGAGATGGGAAGTGACCCAAAGACACACCAGAAAGGAAGAGGAAGCACAATTATGTGGGAAACAGGGCTGAAATGGGTTGAGGCAAGGATCCAGGCAAAATTTAAGGTCTCCCTAGGTCAGACAGTCACAGGAATTGAAGCGTCCTGAATAACTGTGGGAGAGGTGACCTAAATGACCTGCCGTGTTATTATCCCAGCGTGATGCTGCTGCTTTCACAGCCCAGTGAAGTCACACCCAAAGCAGAGCTACCACAGCCTGGAAGCACCCCCAAGTGTGACATGGGTGGCAGCAGTGACCTGTCCCAGTGAACCCAACCCCTCTGCAGTGCCTGAGCCTGGCCAGAGCACAGAGCCCCCCGTGCCAGGCAGGATGTGCTCCACGCCATGTGCAGACCACCGGCCCTGCAGTAGTTTCACGCTCCACTTCACCTGGGGAAGTGGGTTTGAAAATGAAATTAAGCACCCATATCAGTTTTCCTGATGCTCAAGATAGCACAGAGTCATATTTTCCATGAGAAACCTCAATTCCACAGGAAAGCAAGGGAGCAGTCTTGGTCTAAATGACAACTCCAATCCAGTACCGCAACTTAATGCCATAAGAGAGAGAAAAAAAACCCCAACAAAACAGCAACCCTCAACCACAGGACCTCACAACATTCATGTCAGCCATAAAATACCACAGCATTGAGATACTCCAGAGAGGTGATCCAAGAACCTAATTCAATAGAAATGCACTCGCTTGCCAGTGGGAATTAATGCTGCAACAGACGGAGCTGCTTCAGTGAACCTTTTTGATAAAAGGCCATTTGGCAAAGTTCAGAAATTTGCTTAAAATAAATATATGTATTTATTCAATAATATACCAAAAAAAAGGTGTTTTTTTTTTTTAAAAAAAAAAAGTCATAAACCTCGGGCCTCCCTTTGTTTGAAACCAGTATTTGGGCAAACTGTGTGTCAATCAGAGCTATATATAGTCTAATTGAATTACAGGGCCCAGCACGAAATGCCACGGGAATTATTCATTGCTGACAACTCAGGTTCAAGAGGTACGTGGATTTCCAGCATGACCTGCAGCCAGAGCACCCTAAACCCTGGCACCTTCACCCCTCTGAGCAGACAGCGTGAGGTGACAATGACACTGATCCTCCAGATGGCTTGTCCCAAGAATTACAGCTCGAGGGATACCAACACCTGAGGAACTTCTGCAGCAGTTTCCAGCCTTAACCCAGAAGATCTTGCCAGTGGCACCAATAAGGGGTGGGAATGTAGGGACAAGCAAGCATTTGGGTCAGGATCTTCAGAAATAACAAAGTTAGGCACCTTCCTGCTTTTAGCAAGCTGTGAATCAGGTGAGAGTGAGAAAAAGGACTAGATGCCTACAGGAGTGAAACACTGACTTCCTAAACTCTCCTGCTTGTTGCCAGCTTTTAGGAGCACCAGGATCAATACCAGAGAGTCAGAAGAGAGAGGCCATGAAGCTGTGGAGCCCTAGCAGAAAAGTCTGCCCAAAAGAACCTGTTCTTGCCAGCTACAGCCCAGAGCAGTGGCTGAGCAGACCTCAGTGTCTGCTCTGGGAGCTCACCCAGAGCCCTGCCCTGCCCTGCCCTGCCCCATCCCCAGACTTTATTGGCCTTTTCTTCCTCAGTTATTCCTCTGTCCCAGACGTGCTCCCAGCAAACAGTCTCTAAGCAGCAGATGAAATTCAATAACCGGAATTATTAGTCACAGACTTGTCTCTGTCCCCAACATCCAGGAATTACTTTGTCCAAAAAGTCTCCTCTCCAAGGCACCATAGCAGTAAAGCCCAGGGCACTCAGCTCCTGCAGCCCATGTGGAGCATCCAGGGCACACTGAGGTGTCTGAATCCATCACACAAACCCAAGAGGAGGATTTTATCCTCACTGATTCTTCACAGCCTCGTTCTTTTCCCTTAGCAAATCTATTACCTGCTTTTACCAATTTTTCTCCCTTGATGTGACTGGAAAAGCACCTGAATGAGATTTCAAAGAGCATCTCTGACTGGCAGTCACCCTCACAGGACCCTGAAGTGTCACAATTCTCACGTCTGTTATGAAAAAGGAGATGCTAAGCATCCCAAATCCTCATCATTACTGGAATCCTTGCCTTCAGCATCTCACTGTAACCCACTGCAGCTCTGAACCAACACACTGCTTGATGCAGCCACACTCACCATAAGCTCTGGGTATGTTGGCCGTTCTTTGGAATTCTTCTTCAAGCTTTAATGGAGAAAAAGAAAAAGAAGAAAAGATTAAAAGTTACATTCTGTCTGCAATTTAAGCCATAAAATTATACCATGAAAAAAGCAAGGTTTCAAGCCCCTGGAGAATAAGTTCAGCTACTCATCCATGCTGAGCAAACTTAAACCTTGAGGACACCTCAGCCAACATGATCAAGGCCAGTCAGATCAATCAACACAGGGCTGGGTACACAAGTGCTTTGAGCTCAGGGTCAAACAGGACCTGGAGACACCATAAGCACCAGTTAAGACACTGCCTGTTGCTGGTGGTCAGGCACAACTGGGTTTTTGGGTGCCCTGCAGTAGGCCAGTGACTAAGGGAATGGATACAGCCTGCAACCTCTGACTGGGAGCAGTGACTGAGTGGCTCCAAAGCACGTGTACAACTATTTGTTTATCCCCGTGCCGTTATCAGCGGGGACGGTTCCATGGGACATCCTTTTTTTCTCCTCTCCTACAACAGATGGCTCTGGAGGGTTGTAGATGGGAGCTATTTTGGTTTCCCTCCAGCAGAAAATAGCTTTTTTTAAAAAGACAGGACGTAATCTCTGCTCACTTCCTGGCAGTGTATTTAGGGGAAAGACGCTTGGAGCAACTTGAAAAGATCTTCACACACGTACACGGCGGTGGCGGGGAAAAGGTGTCACACTGAGCAAAACAAAAGTGAGAACCTCGGCGATGATAAGTCGCTCCTCTGCTGGGATTTGCAGGAGCCCAGAGGAAGCAGGGGACACACACTGAATAGATATTTCCTGCTTGCTGTGTGTAGAGGGTTCGTGTTCAGTGTCATGTTGTGAATGGACAGAGGAACCGAGGGCCGATACGTGCCAACACCACCAAGCTGAAGGTAACGGGATGTGTCACATCCTCTGAGCTCCAGAGCAGCCCGAGCCAAGATGACAAGGTGAATTTCAAGGTTAGGTGTGCCCAGATTTGGTATAATCCTCTTAATTTAGACCCTCTGTGAATAAAAACCTTGCTCCTAGGTTATTAATACCAGGAAATCTGGTGACAAATTACTGAAATCAATGTAAATTTTCAGGAATTAAGAGTCATACTGGGATCTGATCCTGACTCAGACATCCCAGGAACCTTCCTGCAGTGGATACAGGTGATCAGACTTCACTGCCCCAGGCAGCAGATGGATTAGACACAGAACCAAGCCAGGCTTGATACACTGAGTGGATGTGACCTGGTTTGGTGACAGAAGAAATTCTCAGATTCCAGCAACGCAAAACTAGTGCAATCTGCAGCCAAACTCCCTGTTCTGAGTCCATGCCACAATGCTGGTGTTGACAGATCTTCAGTGATCCTGAAGGGCAGGATTTGCAAAGAGAGGAATCGCCACATGCTCCCCAAAGTGGCCCTGGATGTACCTCCTAAACCAGCCACAGCTTGAGCTGCAGGACACTGGGCTTGCAAGAGCAAATCACTCAGTGAGGAACAGCCTGCCTGGCACAAACAGGCAGCTTGGCAATAACAACCAGCATGGGAGGACAGCAGCTGGTCCAAAACCTCAGCATGGGCCTTGCGAGAATGGTGGGCATTTTTGGGGGGGGGGGGTTTCCAAGGCAGCTCCCACCTCTCCAGACACAGAGCAGTGTGGGCATGGCAGGCATTCCCCAGCACGAGTCGGTGGGGAGGTGAGGAGCTGAACCACAGGGACATGAAAACATGTTTGGACACGACTCCCAGGAATCCGAACGCCGGCACTGAGAGTCCCCGGGCAGGAGTGGCTGCTAATCCCCTTCCTGGGTCACGATAGAGCCGGCCGGGCTCCGGCCCCGACCCTGGCACTGGGGAACAGTCTCACATTTCTGTATTTGTCGATGTGCCGTCCTTTCTTGGCCACCACACAAACCCACCATCCACCTGCCAACTTGGCAGGCGGCGCGTGGCACTGCAGCGCCTGGAAAATCCAGCCGCCTCCCCGGCGGTTCCAGGGAGCTGGAGGGAGCGGCAGTCAGGAGCTGCGGGGCAGCTGCCAGCTCTGTGAACCACGGGCTGAGGGCAGCTCTGAGCCTCCCCGGGCGCTGCAGAGCCGGAGCTCTGCACGGCCCTCACAGCTCCAGACAGCAGCGTCTGCTCCAGCCCCGTTCCTGCGCCGCAGCCAAACTCTCCCGCTGCTTCCAGCGCCGAGTCCCGTGGAAAGCGGAGGAGCAGCAGCTGGAGGGCCTTGGGAGCGGGGCAGAGTCTGACAGGGGCCACCACGGGGCAAACTCTGCCCTCAGAGCTGTGCCCCCTGGGAGTGGAAGCAGGAGGAGGCGGCCATTCCATATCCTGCTCCCCCTTCCAGCCGCAGGGACATGAGGGGGCTAGAGGACCCCCCTGACTGCACCTGCCTGTGCACACAGGAACCCTGTGCTGCTGCTGGGGGGGCAACCAGAGCCTCCTAAACCCCTTCCTCCTCCCCAAAACGGACTGAGCTTGTTCCTCACCACCTCAGGCAGGCAGACCCTCACAGCCACCATCACCACTGCTCTGCCCACACAGTGCCAGGCGCCCACCGGGCCCAGCGAGGACACATTCTGCCCAAAAACCGGGTTTGTGCCCCCAGGAGCTGCCTGTGGGGACAGGGGCGCAGGATGCCAATGGGCAGGTGTGCCCCCCAGCCTCCCCTAGCACGGCAGAGGCCGGGGAGGTGTTTTTACCATTGCGAGGTAAAATCGACGAACTCCGCTGAGAACTTCTCCGCTGGGAGCTGCGGTGACGGCTCCTCCACCACCTGCTTGAGCTGCTGGAAGGGCGTCCCCCAGGAGTCGTAGGGAAAGCGCAGGATGGCCAGCTCGATCTGGGGAGACACGGCCCACACCTCAGGACTGGAGCTGGACACCCCACAGCCCGCCCGCCCCACGGATTTCAGACTCCCGTGTGCCCCACCCTGGGGTGTGGGGTTTTTTTAGGTTCCACACAAATTGGAGGGCTGGATCACCTCCGCTATGGAGACAGGCTGAAAGATCTGGGATTGTTCAGCCTGGAGGTGGGAAGGCTCCAGGGAGATCACAGAGCCCCTTTCAGTGCTTAAAGGGGGCTCACAAACAGGAGGAAGAGTGACTTTTTACATGGGCAGACAGTGATAGGACAAGGGGGAACAGTTTTAAACTAAAAGAGGAGAGATATAAATTAGAAGTGAGGAGGAAATTCTCCCCTATGAGGGTGGTGAGGCCCTGGCACAGGTTGCCCAGAGAAGCTGTGGCTGCCCCATCCCTGGAAGTGTCCAAGGCCAGGTTGGATGGGGCTTGGAGCAACCTGGGCTGGTGGAAGGTGTCCCTGCCCATGGCAGGGGGTGGAACAAAAGCAGCTTTAAGGTCCCTTCCAACCCAAACCACTCTATGATTTCCTCACCACCCTGGCCATAACATCTTGCTTAACCTCCCCTAGCAAAAGGGAGAGGCCAGAGGAGATCCACATGGATCCATACTCAATTCCCTGTTACCCCCATGTCCGACATCACCCGGGAAAGAAGAAGTTAAAACCAGCCCCACACAGCACAGGGTAACTGTGCTGTAAAACAACTTTGTGAGCAGATGGATTCCCCCTAAACACTGCGTGGGAGACACCCCCCATCCCTGCTCTCCTGAGGGGGACTCTGCTAATTGCTGAGTGCTGGGAGGGCGTCTTTGTGCTTGGAATCCAACCTGCTCCAGGCGCCAGACGCCTGTGCCTTAGTCCATGCTGCCATCTCCTGGCAGCTGTGGCAGCAAGGAGCTCACAAAGCAGCTCCATCCTCCTTCCCTTCAACCCTGCAGCACATTCCCTTGTCTCCCCAGAACTGTATTCCCATTCCCAGCCCGCCACCTTCCCAAGGAACCGGTGCCACCGGTGCCAGCAGGGCTGTGGGGTCACCCTACCATGGTGATGCCCAGGCTCCAGATGTCAGATTTGACGCTGTACCCCTTCTGGTTCAGCTCTGGGTTGATTCTCTCAGGCTGTGAAGAGAGACAGAGGTGGGTGAGGAACAGGGATGGTCCCAGTGCCATGCCCACACCCAGGGCCCACCAATCTCAGCGGGGGCTTTTAGGGGGGCTCTTAGCACAGGACCCCTCAGCCCACAACACCAGGTTGCTCTCTTGGTTGTTGTGGGGCTAAATCTGGCCTCCCATCCTCACCAGTAAGGGCAGGCAGTGAAATGGGTCACCAGAAGCAGGTGGCACCTGCACCAGGGACTGGCGTGGTGGAGGTGACCTGGCACAGCTGGTATGGAGGGGTGACAAGCCTCAGTTCTCCAGGACTGTTTTCACCCCACGCTAGTGCCCCACAAAGGGTGAAGCCGGAGGGACCCAATCCCTGGGGACTGTTTTTCCTCCCAGATGCCAAGTACTATTGTCCCCATGAGGCAAACACACAAGAAGGAGCAATTCCAGAGCGCTTCCCAAGGTCACAGGGAGGAGAGAAGGCAGCAGGAAGCTGTGCCCAGGAGACCCACGAGATCCGACTCCCTCTCTGCCCCTTTACAAGGGATACATCTTCCCAAAGGAGTTCCCAGGGCACATGCCAGAGGCTGATCCTTCCCCCCGAGCTCAGGTTCCTTTGGCTGCTCCCCACGCAGCTTCTCCACAGCTCAACTTACAGCCATGTAGGGTTTGCATCCTGCATCCATGGTTTTAGCAACCGAGTCAACGAGGTAACCGCTAATGCCGAAATCGCACATTTTCACCTGCCCCTGCGTATTGATCAACACGTTAGAGGGCTTTACATCTGCAAGAAGGAACACAGACCACAGTCACTGTCACACGTGGGTGCCTGGGCCAAGCCAAAAACAGCTGAAGAGCTTCCTATCAGCAGAGGGCACCCAAGGAGCCCGTGCAGAGCCCCGAGCCTTGGACACGCCACAACCCTGCTGGCTGCACGTTCAGGTGACAACCCCATGGCCCTGTCACACGTTCAGGTGACAACCCCATGGGCCTGTCACAGGTTCAGGTGACAACCTCATGGGCCTGTCACGCGTTCAGGTGACAACCCCATGGGCCTGTCACGTGTCCTGACAGTGTCCCTTCGCTTGCAGGCTCCCCTCTCCAGTTTGGGGAAGCAAGAGGTGACTCTGCACATAACCATCACATCCCACTGCATATGGGAAGGCTGCAGACATTGGAGCAGCTCCACAGGGCTGGGGGCATCTCTGTGGGATGTCTGCAAAGGGCTGCAGCTCTGGCAAGTCCCCACAGATCTGGCCTCGTGCCAGCAAAGGAAAAAACCATGGAGGAAGCATGAGGAGTGGGCAGGAAAGGGTGAAAGGGAGCAGGGGGTGCAGGGAAGGAGGGAGCTGTAACTAAGACAAGGACCAAGATTTCAGAAATGGGCTCTGATTTTGAGGATCCCAGGCCTGGTGGCAGCGTGAGCAGCAGCAGGTGTGTGGGTGCTCCACACCTTATGGAAATCAGGCCAGTGTCTCATCTATTTATTACTGCCAGATTTATCTGCTTCCCATCACGGCCTCACAATCCCTGGTGTGTTCACACTTGCAGCACGTTATAATCCCCATCAGAAAGGGAAGTAAAGGCACAGAAAGATGCCAGGAAGTGATATCCAGGAGAGCATGGAGTTGCTTTCCTGCACAGCAGACAATTGCTCCATGAGGATAATCCCAAATGAAATCCCAACACAGCAGAGGTGACTCCAAAGGGAGCAATCCTTTCCCTGCTGCCACCTAGAAACCCCAGGTCTCTTCTCTGTCTGCATGTGATAAGCTATTTAATACAAGGCTGAAACACCATCTGAAGGAGGCCAGAAGCTGCTTTTGAGTCCTGCTTATTAGAACTGGGTGGTTTACAGCTCATTAACATCTGCTCTCTTATCAGCATCCTGCAATCAAAACCCTCAGGTACGAGATCCTCACCCATCTGTTACAAGGCTGAAATAAGACAATTTTCAGTGGAAATCAAACAAGTAAACAGAAACACAAGCAGCACTTTCCACCTCCTGTAAATGATACAGAGAGGGCAGAAACTCAACTCCCAGCCACAGGCAGAATGTACCCAGTGTGGCTGCCTGCTCCAGCTCAACTCTGCTGCTTCAGATGCTCCTTCCCAGGCACTCACACACTCCAGGGAGGGCTTTTTCCTCCTCGTGACAAATTGAAAATGACCCTTTGAAAAATAAAGGTGTCAAGCAGCAACTTCAAATTTGCTTCTTTCTAAGTGTGTTCATGGCATCTGTGAGATGCTCTAGAGGGAAACATGTCAGAAGAGCTTAAGGAGGGTATTTATGATTTCACTGGAGGCTATTTTAGCTATCAAACTGCTCTGCTCCACCAGTGCTCAGGGAAGCTCAGGGAAGGGGAGAGCATGGGTAGATCACTGCATGAGGCATCTCTCTGGCACAGAGATGCCTCTCCCTGCACATCAGCACAGAACTGGGGGAGAAACCTTGGCAAAGCCTGGTCCAAAGCTCACCAAGCACAGGAGGAGAAGACTGGCTGAATTTCACAGAGGTGCTGAAGCAGACCACGGATTTAGGGAAACGGGGCAACCAGCACAACCAGGCTGGAGCTCACTTCTCCACCTCAGGGAAAAGCTGGGACCAGCAGGCAGCTTCCAGCAGCCATTTCCTCTGACTGGGTTTTGCTGCAAGTCATGAGATGCCAGGGAACAGTTTTGCTGTCAAAGGCCCATTTTATCTGGGGTGTTTTGGGAGCCCTTGCCAGGCTGAGAGCAGAGCAGACAGACAGACAGACCCCAGCATGGCCAGGGCTGTGTGCCTGGCACTCACCTCGGTGGATCACGGAGAGCTTACTGTGGAGATGTTCTAGTGCTTTTACAATCTGAAACAACAAATGCAGAGTCAATCACGGCTGGCAGCACTTTGGGGAGGAGGAAATGACATCTGGCTTCACCCCATCAGACCTGCCTGGAGGGTTTCCCACAAGTCCTGCGCCCTCCCAGCAGCCCAAGGTGATGGTGGGTGCCCAGGGATGTCCCAGGACCCTAATGAGAAGGCAAAGGAGCTGCAGGACCCTCCCCACATTTCATGCTGTGTCATTTCTTCATTATATGTACAGGCACTTTTTGGATTATTTACAGCTTATAAATAACATCACCTCAGACCTGATCCTGGAAGCCAGCTGGGAATGGCTGGGAATGCTCTTCCTGGTGCAAACAGAGCAGGGAGCTTGGGTCATGTAGGACTTGGCTCAGAAGGAAAACCCCCTTTCCCTCCCCTCCTCACCCTGCTAATACTCACAGAGACGGCGATTTTCCCCAGGATGTCCTCGGGAATTGTCAGGCCTTTGTCAATGACATGTTTGTAGAATTTGTCCAGTGAGGTATCCATCAGCTCCATGCAAATCCACACGTCTCCCTGGAAAAAAAGCAAGCAGATATCTGCCTACTGGAACCAAGCATCCTTTCCTTCCTTGCTTTCCTTTCCTGTCCTGTGCAGGTTTTCCTTTCTTTCTTTCCCTTCCTGTCCTGTGCAAAGCTCTTTGGCACTTGCCCTTTGCTGACCTGTTTGCTTCTTCCCTGTCTTTTAAAACTCATTCAGCAAAACTGTGCTGGGCTTTCCTTTCCCTCCTCTCCAGCTGGAATTAGGTGCTGTCCACATTCCCTACCATTTAGGGTGTGTTTTTTGCTGTCTTTTTCCCAAAGCAGAGTCCTGGTGATTTAGGAGCCCAGAAAGTTATCGGAACTCAGGCTCCTAATGCCCAGCCAGGAAAAGTTCAGCTCTGCAGGGTTATGCTTAAAGCTCTTCAATAAATCCTGCTTCTCAGAGCTTTCCACATTTTCCCTCCCTGTGGCTTTCTCATCCCAAGCCAGGGCAATATTAACACCAGAGGACCAGGCTATGGGCTGGTGGCCTCGGTGCCCGGCTGTCCCCAGCACTAAAACTCACTGTATGTGACAGATCCTGGGCCAGGACTGAGCAAATCCATATTGTACCAAGTGCTGTGTTTAGATGGACATTAAACCTCTGGCACTTGGAGGGATGGGAATTCAGAGCCTGGGAGAAGGGGCAGCAGGGCTCAGCCCCAGGATTCCGTACCTCTCGGAAAAGTGCCCCGTAAAAGGTGACGGTGAAGGGACAATCCACCGTCCTCATGGAGATATCCAGGTCCATCAACAACCTCTTCTGCTCCTGGCTGTTCACCGTGGCTCGGATCCGCTGGAAGACAGGGAGTGTCAGGGGTGGCTGCCAGCACCTGGGTGCCACAGCCACACCAGGGATGGCCACGGGGCCCTCACACCCCCCCTGACCCTTCCAGCACATCCCGTGAGCCCCCCTGTTATCACACAGGCACTTCACAAGCCCAGCACCCACGGCAGGAGCACAGGGATCCTCCCTCTTCCCTGCAAACACCTCTCTTTGCAAAAGCCAAAAGAAATGAGTGTTGGCAGAGGAGGCAGGAGCAGGAGATCAGACTGTAGGCTGCTGGAAAGCTGTGATTTTGGAGCTGTTACATCTGTTACATCAGGGCTCCAGCCCTGCACCAGAGCATGGAAAATGGGCATTTCCCAGTCTCCCAGGAAGAGATGCCATTTATAGGCTATACCTGGAGACCCTCAGCTGGGAAATGCCACAACAGGGCATGACACAGTCCAGCATGGGTCACACACAGATTCCAGGCTCCCTGGCCAAAGCCCCTCGGGGCCAGTAATGGCACAGAATTAAACTGTTCAGCATCACAGGCAGCCTGAATGCTCCTGCCATACCCTGTTCAGATCTTCCATCACACTCACAGGCATCTTTTGCACTTTGGTGACCACCAAAGCAAACAAGAAGACCAAAGGCAGAGCACAGAGGCCCTGAGGAATGTCCCACCCAGCACCCACAGCAAAGTCTATCCACAGCTGAGGAGCTAAGAGTTTTCCCTCAGTTTGCTCACAGCTTCCAACTCTGCATCTCTTTTTTTTCTTATTCAGAAAGGAAACTTGAGGGAAAATTCAGCCAAGCAAAAACTGGTCCTACCCAAACTACAAATTTTCCCATGACCATTTCCCTAAGCTCCAAATTTATGAGTCTAAGCTGTTGTTATGAAAACTTTTCATAACAGCACCTACAAGCCTGCCATGGATCAGGATCCCACTGCAGCAAGCAAAATGTGAAAATCCCAACAAAAATTTCCCCTTCCAAATAGCCTAAAAAAAAGTCCCAGACGGAGAAAATTCTCCTATGCAATTGAATTTGCTCTTCTTTACAAAGTGCAGAGCCCTGAGTCTGAGGGCACGGCTACATCAGAAAATAAAATGTTTAAAAAATCATGGCAAAGAGAATTCTAGGGAGACAGGGATATTGTGGATGAAGGTGAGTGATTAATGCACTGCAGTGCTGGAAACACACTGAGCATCATAGTTTTAGAACACACCCATTGGCTGAAAGGCCTGAATCTCTCTGAGCACTCTTTGAACCCCTCGAGCTCAAAACTGTCCTGGGGTTTTTTTTTGACTGCTATTTTTTCAGCCCATCAGGTGGACTGCTTTTCCATGCTGTCAGAAGGATCCAGGACAGCAAGATCCACCCTGAGTCAGACTCCTGAGGAGAGATGGCCTTCAGCATTAGCAAAGGGAAACACTTTGTCTGAAGGCTTTAAACCAGCAAAGGAACTGCAGAGAGCAAAACACCGTTAGAGAATGTCTGTAAAAAGAAGAGTTTCACGAGGAAAGAAGCAAAGCAAAGGCAGTAAATCTCAGCAAAGGCACATGTGAGAAGAAGTGAGAGATGAGAGCTGTGCCCACACCCCCCGACAGAGACACGAAGCCCCCCAAAGGCTCACTCTACCTTCACTGCCATGATCTGCCCGCTGGGCATGTGCCGCATCTTCTCCACCACCCCGTACGCACCTCGTCCCAGCTCGGAGATGGGCTCCAGGTCATCAGCCTTCACCTCAAAGTTCTGGGGGAGAAAAAACAGCAGGTGGCACGGCTGTGCAAGGGGAGAAATGCCCCCCAAACCCAGCCCTGCCTGGGACATCCCCTCACCCTGCGAGTCCCCTCCCCAGGACACACAGTCGCTGTTCCGCAGGGTCACAGAACTATGGAGTGATTTGGGTGGGAAGGGACCTTAAAGATCATCTTGTTCCACCCCCTGCCATGGGCAGGGACACCTTCCACTAGCCCAGGTTGCTCAGAGCTCCATCCAGCCTGGCCTTGAACACCTCCAGGCATGGCGCAGCCACAGGTTCTCTGGGCAACCTGTGCCAGGGCCTCCCCACCCTCACAGGGAAGAATTTTTCCCTAATATCCAATCCAAACCTACTCTCTTTTAGTTTGGATCTATTTCCCTTTGTCCTATCTTTACATGTTCTTGTCTTGTCCCTCCCAGTCACCTTCAGCCTCTCCATCCTGTAAGAGCTAGGATGGAAAACACCACAGCAGCTTCTCCCCTGGGAATCACCTTCAGTCTTATTTTAATATTTCTTTTTTCTTCCACCCTCCTCCCCAAAACAATCATGGAAGTATCTCCCAGGTTTTTTAAGGCCTGTAAAAGCTTATTTCTCCAGACCTGCAGATGGGTCAAACACCAGCTGAGTGTGCCCCATTTTCACACCACAGAGGATTTATTTTGTCTTTCATCTCTTTCTCCTGGCCTTACCCAAAGGATGACTCTGTTTGGACCCTGCATCCCAACCTGCCCTTCTCCCTTTCTGTGCATCCACTCTATTTTTATTATTTTATTTTTTTTTTTTTGATGTTTAAAACATGCCTTTGCCACTAAACCCAGCCATTCTGTTTGCTGAAGGCACAACCACATCAATCAGTCACCCTCCAGAAGGCAGGGGGTGAGAGTGAACTGATTCACAGGGAATAATCCCACGTGGCTTTTTGCTGGCACAGCAGAAAAATTCCTGCAGCCTGCAGTGGCTGGGGATGCCATGGAGAGCAGGGATGCACTGTGAGAATGTGCACGAGGAGCCCTGACTAACATTTTGGAGTGACAGCAGAGATTTAAGCATCTCTGACACTGCTCCTGCTGTTCATGAGGACCCTTCTCCAAAAAAGCACTTGGAGATCTCTTCAAACAAGGAGTAAAGTTGGAAGGCAGAGGAGGGAAAGTGGCTTTCCCTCGGGATCAGGGTGAGTGCAGAAAGGCTGGTGGAAGAGGGAGCCCATCCTAAAGGAACCTGGCTGGATAAACAAGTAGCAGATCCATGGGAAATGCAAGCCATGGCACGCCAGTCCCTCTGGAACAGGCCTGTAACACACCGAGCTCTGGGGTTTATGAGTGTGTTTGTCTCTGCACCATCCAGCACTGCCTCTGTGCACGGAGCCTTTCTGGAGCACTGGAGCCTTTTCTCATCCCTGGGACTGCAGGGGAGAAAGGATTTTCTTGGAGCCTTGCTTGCTCTAGCAGCAGGCAGCATTTTCTCTGCCTCCGTGCTGCACAGTTTTGCTCCAGAAGCATCTCACACTGTTTCCACCTTCCAGCCCCTGCTCCATGCCAGGGAAAATACAAAATGAAAGAGAAGCAATCCAAAGATAGATATTATAAAACACTATTGGGTTAGCATTTCACTTCATAAATTAACTCGCTGACACCAAGGCCTACCTTCTGCACCTAATAAATTTGTTGTCCAGTTTTGAAGTGCTTTTATGGGTTCTGTTCTGCCCTTTTTTTTTTCCTATCAAAATAACTGTCCTGGGTTTTGTTTTTTTTTTTCCCTGCTATTTTTTTTCAGACCATCAGGTGGACTGCCTTCCATGCTGTCAGAAGGATTTGCTTCCAGGACAGGAAGATCTACCCTGAGTTCGACTCCTGAGGAGAGATGGCCTTCAATATTAGTGAAGGGAAACACTTTGGGTGAGGGCTTTAAATCAGCAAAGGAACAGCAGAGGAGAGTAAAACGCTCTGTTAGCAACCCCCTCGCTTTGTAATCCTTATTTCCAGGGGATTAGCTGCACCTTGTTGCAGCAGGGAAGGAATTTCCAGGGTGGAAAATATGAAGGGAACCCACGTGCCAAGGGAGGCAGAGGGGGAGTGTTTGGGGCATGTTCATCAGAGCAGTGCCAGCCAGTAGGTCCCTCTGCAGCTGGCCAAGGGGCCACACTGGTGTCCCACACACACAGCCCTTGCTGCAGGAGCACAGACACCAGATGCCAGTCAGATATTTTAGGCTGGAGGTGGCTGTCAGGGCTCACAAGCCCCCAGAGCTCCCAGGCTGGCTCTTCTCAGCTTTTATTTATCCAGCAACTGCCTTCCATTTCAAGTAAAATGGGCTGTGTTGTTTTTAATAGCTGGTATTTATTAATCTACCCTTTTTTGGAGGGGGGGGAGCTGAAGTGATGGTCACCCAAAGGTCCCCCAGCCTTACCTCCTCGCCAATAGAGATGCAGGCTTTGGAGTCTAGATCTCTGGGTGGTCTGAAGAAAAGAAGAGGGAAAAGATGTGAAATGTGCCTTAAAAAGATCAATTTTCCCTCAGTGAATAAATACAACCCCCGGGGTCCCCCCAAGCCATCCCCTCACACCTTCACCCAGCAGCCCTTGAAGTCCTGAGCAGCCTTAGTCTCCTGGATCAACAGATACAGCCAAGATCCACAAAGGCACCCCAAAAAGGGCTCAGGAAGGAACTGCTGGACTCAGCATTCTTCCCTGTGCAGGAACCCAGAGAGATTCATTGTGAAAGGCAAGGCAGCTGGCAAGCACCAAATCTCTGCCAGCCTGTATGAAAAATGGATTAAACGGGCATAAAGGTCTAAACCCAGTGTAAATTATTACCTCAGCCACACAGCACACGATAACAGGCTAAAAAAAGTGAATTCCCAAGGAAGCAAGGAAAGCCAGGCTGGCTGGAGCTGCACAGATTGCCTCAAAAACAGAGGGTTTCCTTTTGCAAGGCTGAGTACGTAGAGAAGGGGACACATTTTCATGCCTTGACCAAATGCATGTTATGCAAACTGGGTGATCAGAGTGCCACATGAGTCAAAACTGGGTGCCCATCCTGCTTTTTGACTTTTCCTGCATCATTAAGCAGCACATGAGACTTGTGATGGGTGCAGGTGATGGGCTGAGATGCCCTGGTTGCACCTGAGAAATACAAGGGCTGTGAAGTTACTATTCCACAATCCTGGAATGGTTTGGGTTGGAAGGGACCTTAAAGCCCATCCAGTGCCACCCCCTGCCATGGGCAGAGACACTTTCCACTCTCCCAGGCTGCTCAGGGCCCCATCCAGCCTGGCCTGGGACAGTTGCAGGCTCCAGCAAAGGTTGGAAGCAACTGGGCTTTGTGGTTTTCTCCTCATTCTGCCTTTAGTGTTTGCAGACTTACGTGGAGCTTGTCTGTGGTTGCTCAAATGCTTCTTTAGGAATTTTCAGCCCAGGGTTTCTCTTCTTGCCTGTGAAACAAGAAAGAGGCAGAGTTAAAGAAAGGCGCTTTTTTTTGTTGTTGTCCTTGTTGTTGTTGTTGTTGTGATTTGTTTTGGGTTAATTTGCAAAACGCAGCTTGTCTATATTTGTTGACCTTATTTAACATAAATGCCTGGCCAGGCTGGTGGTGTAGACTCAGGGCACAGAGTTCAAACATAAAGTGCCTTTGTTCAGTAAGTCTTCATTTAGACCTGCAAGGTCTGGCTGCCAACTTGGTACAGAAAACAGGCAAAAGCTCTGGCAAAGGCAGAAAATGCAAAGGGAGAGGTATTTCTCCTCCTACCCACGCAGGATCCCTTAAAATATTCCTCAGATTTTAAACCATGACAGATACATAACTGCAAACCCTGGCAGCATTAAAAACCTTTTTTTTAAAATCGAATCTGAAAGTCCAGATTCTGATTCTGGACTTTCTGGATGTTTAACTGGATGTTTCATCTCCTGGTCATTAAAGTTGTGCAAACCCAGCAAAAATAAAGCAGAATTAAGTTCTGCAGGCTTCAAAGCTGTTTGTTTCTCTTCACACTGACCAGCCAAGCTTTTCTGAGCTGGATGCAGCTCAAGCTCTCAAGGAGTTCAACTGCAGCTCTCCTGTAAAGGGGGTCCAAGCAGGCACACACAGAGCCAGGCAGAGAGCAGAGAAACACAAGAACCTTTTTATGACTGCACATATACAGCCACATTTCAGCAAGGGGTTTGGAATCCAGGGATAAAATAACCTGGAAACATAAGTCATGTCACCAAAACCCCAAGGTAAACATCTGGCTGTGTAAGAAAATCCCTGGTCCCCCCTCAAAAAGGCACAGGCATCTAATTTAGGTGTTTGACATTTTCAATCTAACAATTTGTATCAGTTACTGCCTTTCTTTTAAGCAGGAGTTTTACCCTCTATTCCCAACACTCCCTCTCAAACTTCACCTATCCATGTTCCAATTTGTTTTTCCTTTTGCCACAGACTCCTGTCAATAGATGCCTGTGAATCCCAGTGCCAGAGGGGTGCTGGATCAAAGTGCAGGCACCCAGGATGGAAAATGACCTTTAGGAATCAATTAGTCAATTCAGATTGCTGTTATTATTATTTTTTTAATATTTTTTTTCCTTGTCTGCTCCAAAAGATGGGATCAGGCTCACTCCTTTTGGCAAAGAGTCATTCCAGGATGGGACAGGATGGAAGAACCCAGCTGACACCTCAGGGGAAAAGAATTTATTGGAAACCCCTGTGCACACTCACTGTCAAGATTAGAAATCAACAGAGCTGTGAATTTACATAAAGGGGAAAACTGGAAAAAAAGCTAATTCTCTGCTCCCAGGAACTTCCAATCTAACACAGAAAAGGCAAAATAAAAGCAGCAATGTCACTCACAAGCACAAAGAACAGCCCTGTCTTCCCAAGAGGTAAAAGCTGGTCTGTGAGGAAGTAAAAATGATGCTAAAACCCAGTGGAGGAAGTCCTGCAGTTCTGTGACCCTTTTCCTTCTAGTTTTTGTAGTTGAACTACACAGGCACCCAGAAGGCACAAGTGAGGAGCAAGCCCTGCTGTGCTGGATGCTCTGGATTCCATTCCTTGCCCAAGCTGTGCCAAGTGCCCCTCGGATCCATCGGGCTGCTAAATGGGTAACAGTGCTCTGGATGGTGGTGTGGCAGCTAAAAAAGGAATCCCAAAAACACAGGTCTGGCAGTGCAGGCAAACAAAACCCCTGTTTCTGTGGATATTCCAAGCCTGCCATCCCAGTGAACTCTCTGCCCCCAGAGTCCATTCTGCCTGCATCCCCGAGCAAACGAGACAACCACAGGCACAACAAAAGCATCTTCAGCCTGATTCTGTGTGCGGAAATCCAGACACAAACATCCACCCAGGTGCCCACAGAGGCAGGAACTGCCTCCGCAGAGCTGAGCTCTCCCTCTCAACACTCACCAGCTGCCTTTTGACACAGCACAAGGACCAGCCCTCCCCTCTGCCACGATCGCATTGGCACCACCAAAATCAAACAAGAAACAGGCACAAATTCACTCTGTTATTGCCTTTCTTCTTTTTTTCCCTTTGTGGCTTTGCTTGCACCACCTCATGTGCTGCACCTGAACCTCAGGAACCCGCTCTGGGGCAGCTCTGGGAGGGTGAAAACGAACCTACTGGAAATTACCCTAATTTGAACTGGAACCAGAACAGGTTGTACAGCGTTTAATCTTATCGTGGCTCACAAGTGGTGTCAGCAGAACTAGGTAGCCAAGTGCCAAACCCAAATAAATATTAAAAGCCTTCTGCCTTCTGGTGAAATAAAATCTGCACTTTGGGGAGTTTATTTTCCTTGTCTCTTCTTCACAGAATACAATATTTTGAAACTTTGCCATTTTTTTGAAGCGCAATCTGTTGGTGCGTTCGAGCTGCCAAGACGCAGGCACAGTTTAACATTCTTTGGGGTTTTCTTTTCAAGAAAGAAGAGAGAGAGACAACAGCAGCAAGAATAGAACATGGATTTCAAGATGGCACCGGGAGAAGGGATTGCAAATGGGAATTGCTGTATCTGGGACTGGAACCTGCAGCACCAACGGGATGAGCTTGGGGTGAGGAGGGGAAACGTGGTGACTCCACTCACCGTGGGGTTCTTTAATGATTCCTGGGCTGAAATCAGGCAATTCCAAGCCTCCCAAGTGGATCAGGCCAAGTTTCTGAGCTCCTTTTGTTCCAACATGCAAAGCACTCATCTCTCCAAGCCTCTGGGGCCGGTGGCTAAGAGTGGTTTGCAGGAAGCATCAGCAACCCCTGACACTGCCTTAAAACCAGGAACACGGAGCAGAGCCAGGGCTGCCACCCCAGCAGGCTGCAGTGGGGTGCAGGAACTGGGATCCCCCCTTATCCCAGCCCCCAGGTCTCCATTGCACAGGAGAGGCTCAGCTGAGCCCCTGAAGCTGCTCCAAAACTCAACGGTCCAGGTCACACACCCTTGAAAGAGTTTCTCCCCAGACACAGCTGCTTAAAGGTTTAGGGTTGTTTTCTTCAAGGAAAAAAAAAAAATAATTGGAAGTCCCAAGATCAGTTCTGTTCAATAGGAACTGCCAAGCAAGTGTTTTGCTGTCAAAATAAAATCCCCCAGTTTGCCACAGCTTTGAGAGATGACACCATATAAAACTGCAGTTTGCAGAGAGAATCATCTGCACAGGAGCTCAGAATGTGGAGGCAGCTTAATAACATACAAAATTGGATGTTACCTGTTCCATCCACCAGAAAACCAGTATTTTCCACAGCGTTTTTATGATTCATTACTATTTTTGGCTTTGTTTCCTGAAGAAAATCGCCCCACGTGTTTATCTGACGGTCTGTGTCCCTTGTGGTAAGTGTAAATCCACTGGCCCATTCCAGCCCCATCTGACAGAGAAACTGAGCTTTGGGAGACTGCAAATCTAATAAAAGCAGGTGATTAAATAAAGAAATCCCCACTTCAGAGACAGGCTGCAGCACAAAGGCCACCCATGGCAGGCACCAGCCATCCACACCCAAGCTGTGCAGAAGCCCTGAGTGCCTCAGACACCAAAATAACAGCACAAGGTTTGATCCTGAGGCCCAAACCAGGGTCTGAGCACCAGTGCAGGGGGTTCACTGCAATTCCTTGGGATTTGCAGTAAGGAAAGGCCCAGTGACCCATCACACACAGCACGAAGTCTACACGTGGCTCCTGCTGCAAAAGGTTCCCTGTGCTGGTGGATCAGCAGCTGGGATTGTGTTTCTGCTCCCCAGCACCCAAAAAGCCATGAGCTTTCTGTGGAAACAACCCCTGAGGCCTTGCTGGTCCCTGAGCCTTCAAGCTAAAGCTCTTTTGAGAGCTCTCTCTGCAATTTGCCACACGGAGACATCCACAAGTACTTGACTCAAAAGCCAAGTTTTAAGAATAATTGAGGGGAAAAAAAAAAACCAGCCTGGCTTGGAGCAATGCTGAGAGACACCTCCAGAAGCCAGTCTGGATTCAGCAAAACATCCAGAGTATCTGCAATGTTAAGCACAAGCTTGAATCTACTTTCTTTCAGCAGAAAAATTACCCACAGTACGTATTGAACCGACTGGGGCTGGAACAGTTGCCACCTTTACAAAGCCTCGGTCCTTTCTTGCAAATGCACTGCTCAAGGAAGCTGGAATAGTCTCGGGATGAGAGGAAAACAGCCTCTGGTTGTGCCAGGGCAGGTTTAGATTAGATTAAGGAAGAATTTCTTCACCAAAAGGGTGGTCAGCACTGGAACAGGCTGTCCAGGGAAGTGGTGGAATCACCAGCTCTGGAAGTGTTCCAAGTGTTCAAGTGCATGTGGCGCTTGGGGACATGGTTTAGGGGTGGGCTTGGCAGTGCTGGGTTAATGTTTGGACTCGATGATCTTGGAGAGCTTTCCCAACCTTAATGATTCCATGATTCCATGATTTTAATTCCAGCAGTTGGCTGCAGCATCACCACAACCTCCCGTGCCCCAGCACCGACCCCTGCATGGCTCAGACCAGCCCAACTGAGCCAACACTAAGAACCAAATGAGGTCTGAAAACAAAAATCCTAATAGGAAAAAGAAACCCTGACTTAATGAAAACACATTAAATACTTCCCTGTGAAGGTCTTAAACCCAATTCCTCAGGGAGGGGAGAAAAATACACTTGCAATGGGTTCATTGACCTCCTCCCACCAGCACTGACAGAGCACAGAGATGGATGTCATCAACCCCCCTCAATCAGGGCACCCTTAAATATCAATATTGAAAAAGGAAACTTCAAAGTTTCGCAGGGAAAGGGTAGGAAGCAGAACAGAGAATAACAAAGAAAGGGAAGACAGAGGAATTCACTGCCCACATAGGCTGTAACAGAAAACAAACTTCGACTTCAGAAGGAAAATCCCATTCCCCTGTCTCCTGACATTTCACTGCAGTCAAAAACTTTTTCATGATTCAATCCAAAGTTAATGGTTCCTTGCCACAAAAAGCTCCTATTTCCATCAAAGGATATTAACTAGTTCTGTCTTCACCACAATTTATTATTAAAGCTGTGTTCAATAGCCATGTAGCAACGTTTCCTTTCAAATAACACTCTTTAGCACAGAACTTGCTGGTAAAATCCCACAGGCGGGAAATGCCTCTTTCTCCCACTTTTTCAGGAGATAAAAGTGGCTCATTTACTATTCCTGTCTTTCCTAAGGATTTTTTGGTCTGATTCCTTGGAAGTTTTTGAAAGCCAAATGGTCTGGTTTTCCCCTATCAGCTGTACTCCCTGTGCAAGCAAACCCCCATCTCTAACATGAGGGAAAAAATGGAACTGTTTGGTGGATTTCCATGGAAAAAGAGTGAAACTGCATCTCATGGAAACCCCTGCACCCCACTGCTCCACAACCAATGTCCTGTCTGATCCTGAAGTGCCACTTTGCAGTGGGAATGGCTTAGGTGCAAAACCCCAAACCGAGATGGTTCTTACAAAACCAAGAAATAAAGATTAAATTTTTTGTGTCCCAAACACCCTGGAAATGCCCAGCAGGAGAGAGTTCTTCATGCAAAGGCTTTGTCTTTAAGTGCAAAAGGGCATCTCTTATCCCATAGCTCAGTTCTAGCCCATATTTCAGCAAGCAGTGGGAGGTTTGATGCTGTCAAAGAGAAGTTTAAGCTTTGCAGGACACGTGGAAACGGCCAAATCTCTGAGAAGTTCATTGATGAACAGTCCTGGACATAAAAATTGAGAAACTTTAAAGCTGCTAATGATACCCAAGGCAGAGCAAGGTCACCTGGAGCAGCTGCTGCTGCTGTAGAAGATGTAGCAACCTCATATTTAACATCAGCTTCACACAGAGGGGAAAAATACTTTTAACAAGTATTAAATATCATCTCAGAGGTTCATTATTTATGCTTGCAAATTATTATGGTTATTACACAAACCCATCTTAGCACACTTTAGAGTCCAAGGGCTGGGGATGGACTTGCCCATCTCCTCCAGGCCTCAGTCACCTGCCCCAGCACCAGCTCGTCACCACTCCCCACTTCTCAAGTTAAAAACCCTTTAGTCCTGCCCAGGTCTTTCCACCAAGGAATCCCACAAGTGGGGACATCCCAGGAACAGGAAGGTGTCCCATGAGCATTCCTGGTGTCCCCACAGGCAAACACTCATCACCTCCAGACTAAACAACAGCCACCCAGCAAAGGCTCCTGAGGTTCCCAGCCAAGTTGCTGCTTAAAAATGAAAATACACAGAGATAACAAAGCACATTCTGAAGGAGTGGGTCCATGCTGCTGTACCTGGACTCGTTCTCACAACCTGGCTCTGTTCCAGCTGCAATGGGAATCGAGTCCGCAAAGAGAACAAACACCAATGGGGGAGAAATTCCTTGAATCAGCCACTTCTGGTGGTTTTAGCAGCACAAATGTATCTGCCCCCAGCGGCCACTTCCCCAAGGCAGCCCCACAGGTCCTCCCTTGGGTTGTTGTGGCATCTCCACAGCTGTGACCACAGTGATTCCTGCACCACCACCTTCCTCCCAGGGGCTGAAACCCTTTGAATTCTGCCATACAGGCAGTCCAAGTGTGGAACCAGACCGTAGCTCTTCCATTGAAATGTCCATGGGACAGAACTGCAGGTGACAGGGAGGTGGGTGTTGGTGACAGGGGCTTGGAGACTGGGATGGGGAGGAATGAGGGAAGTTCTCTCACCACTTCTGCCCCTGTGTCTGGCTTGTGTGTCTCGAAAACCCTTTGGTGAAGCTGCCTAAAATCCCTCTGGACAATGCTCAAAGCAGGGTCCCAGTGACAGGGTGGGTGAGTGGCTGGAGCTGCACTCACCATCCAGTTTGTAAATGCAGAGCTTTAGCCAAGCCCTAATTTCTGGAGAAAACCAAAAGCCAGGTGTTCACACAAGCATCAATAATATGGAAAAGCGGGTCTCAAAATCTGTTTTCCAAGCCCTCGTGAAGCCACAGAAAAAGAATTTAATATGCAAACAACACTTAAAAGCTGCTGAAGTTTCAACCAAAGGCCAAGGGAAGGGATGAGGTGGATAATGTGCTTTAGCTGTCTCCTTGAAATAAACTGAGCTGCTTCCCTGGCCAAGTGCCACTGGCTGCTCTTCCATCACTGCCACGAGAAACGGGATTGGAGGCAAATGGAGATGCTCCAGCAAGGATGGTGGTATGTCCTCTGTGCAGGACAGGGACGTTTCCCACACTTCCTTTATCTGTGTCTTCCCTCGTGGTTGTTTGCAATAACTCCTTGGAAACGGCAAATTTGAAATCTGTTTCCTTAACAACTCGTTTCAGGGCTGTCTGGGGAGCAGAGCTGAGCCTGCCACGGGCGAGGTGGCTCCAGCTCCAGGCTTTCTTCCTCTCGTTTCGGTGCCATGGAGCTGCTGGGTCATTTGGTGGCCACTGCCACATCCATGTCTGACTTAAAGCATTATTTATTTTCCCGTTTTTTCCCCCCAGGAACCACATTTTGGGTCAGGAAGAGGGAAAGGCAAGAGGGAGAGCACTTTTATGCCTGTGATGGGTTCTGCCAACGCGTTTCAGAAACGACAGCACAGTAGGAAACCCTGAAACCCTGGCACAACACACGAGCAGACCATGCTGCAGTCACGGCTCACTTTGACTCCCAAGGCTCCCAAAGATGAGAAGAGCAAGGCAAGGCCTGGGCACAGCTTGATACCACTTCCACCCACATTAAAGTGCTGAGAATGTAAAGCACTGTCCTGCCTGGAGGGTGGCCCTGCCCCAGCACCCAGACACAGCCCAGCAGCTGTCCATGTCCCAGCACCCAGCAGGGCCTCAGCACCCAGCCATGACCCAGCACCCAGCCATGACCCAGCACCCAGCCATGTCCCAGCACCCAGACATGCCCCAGCATCCAGATGTGCCCCAGCACCCAGCACTGTCTCAGTACCCAGACATGCCCCAGCACCCAGCTGTGCCCCAGCTGTGCCCCAGCACCCAGCTGTGCCCCAGACATGCCCCAGCACCCAGCTGTGCCCCAGCTGTGCCCCAGCACCCAGCTGTGCCCCAGACATGCCCCAGCACCCAGCTGTGCCCCAGCTGTGCCCCAGCACCCGGCCGTGCCAGCGCCCGCCCTGGGGTTTCTCCGTCGCAGGGCCCAACTTGCTCCTCTGACTCAACCCTGCAACCTGTAATAAACCCAGGGCAGGAGAGGCCCCAAACCAAAATAGCAGGGCAGAGCAGGGAGCGGTGGAGGTGCACCCAGTGCACCGGTGGCAGGGGTTGAGCAATGCCAGGGTTATTTGTGTCTCTGCTGCGGGAGCAGCTCCCAGCTGGCGGCGGCTGACATGGGTCAGCTCTGCTGAGGCACAGACACGGCCCAGACAAAGATCTCCAGCTCTGCTGAGAGGTAAATCACAAGGTCAGCCCTCCGTGCCTGCCTCGGGCTGGCCTCCAGCAGGAGACACTTCTGAGGGGAAGCTCTGGACAGCACAAAACGCTGGAAGAAGGCGAAGCACAAAGGTCTGCAACACAGACTCCAGGAGACTAATCCCTGGATCCTGCAGTGCAGACACACAGAGAAATGTCACCAAACCCTGCAAATATCAGAACCTATTTGCCCCCCTTTCAGTAAGCTCTGTATTTCAGTAATTCAATTTTGAAGGTAATTTCCTGATTCAGGCTAATCTCTCTTACTCTGCCCATTTTCCTCTCAACACACCCTGCAAAAGGGCTGCAGGCTGCTGGGTTATTCATGTCAGCACAGAAACCAGAGGGATGCAATTTCTTCTTATCTATCTGCACATTTTGGTTAAGAGAGTCTGTCTGTCACTCTGATAAGAGTGCACCTCCAAATTTTAGAAGACCTTCCGAGGGCGAAGCGGAAGAGACACTTTGATAGAGGTTAGACATGAGATCCTGTGCTATGACAAGCACTGAACACGGGGCTGCAGGGACTCTGGGGAGGGGGCAGGGAGCTGATACAGCTTTGGGGCAGTTGTGTACCCTCCTGGAATCCCCCAGCAGGGAAAAATGAGCCCCTCCACAGCTCTAGCCCATAGGAGCTGCAGGGAGCACCGGGATAATCACATGCTGGAACAACCATCCAGCAGGTTTTGTGGGACACCAGCACCCAAGGCCAGTCTGGAGACAAAGGCTGGTCGTCTGATGGAGAGGATGATACAGAACAGCTGCACAGGAGAGGGCTGGGGAGTTCAGGATCATCTTTCATGTCTTGTGGAAGTCGCTGCCACATCACTGAGCTGTTTCGTGGGCTCCCACACGGGCTTGGACATTCCACTGCCAGGACTTTGGACTTCACTTCCCAACTGGGCTCTGCCCTGTGTGTTCCCTGCACCCCATTCCACTGTTTCCTTGCAGGGAATGCCAATATGAGAGGAAAAGGGCCTTCAGCACCTGTTTTCACGCTCACAGATCAGCAAAGAGCAGCCACATCCTCTCTTCTGATGTTAACAGGCAGGTGACAACAAACAGCTTTTCCAGATGATGTCCCTTCCCAGCCCAGATGCAGTATCACTTCCAATCTATCAGGGGAACTGCAGGCACAGCACAGGGCCACCTTCATGTTCCTGCTGGGCTGGTGCCAGGACCACACTGGTATCTGCAGATGTGACAAGGCCAGAGCCCTCCCCTGGCATCCTGCACTGCCAGGCAGCCTTTGGATCAGCCAGCTTTCCTTCAGAAAACAGATGCAATGCAAAGCAGCCCTAAATCCATCCTACCTGAGGTGGGAGATGGTAGGTAGGAGCGTTCTGCCTGCCTACAGCTTTCAGCACAGAGTACAAGAGACTGGAATATTAAAAACCTTGTTACAACACTTTGGCTGAACTCATCCGGCGCGTGCATCCAGCTGCTCCAACCCCCATGGCCTGGGAGAAAGGGCACAGCTCCTCCCAGACTGCAGCACCTCCTGCAGACAGTGCAACATCCCCCAGCAGGAATGGCCCCGATGCCCCCGGGCTGGGGCACCTGCCCTCAGGGAATTCCACCCAACCAGGGCTGGGCTGATCCCAGCACCAGCAGGGATCACAGCCATCCTCCTTGGAGCCAGGACCTCCCAGGTGGGTGAAAATGGGAATGTTCAGCTCTCTGCTCACTCACCCCAGCTGCAGGATGCTCTGCCAGGGACAGGCACTGTGAGGTGGTGGACAGGAGGAACGGGGCACCGGGATTTGCACACTCCAATTCCAGCAACACCCACAAAAACACCTCTGCTGCCGTGGGCTCTGACTCACATCCACCAAGGCAAAGGACTTCCATGGATGAGGGCACTGGCAGCCACCAAAGGAGCAGCCCACATTGCACAGGGGGCACGAGGCAGCAGGGGCTCACACCACCATCCTGCTCCCCCCTGGCACCTGAGAATATTCACCCAAATCCATGGAAGTGGTTCAAGATAAGGATGGGAAAGCAGCACTGATCCCCACCAGGCTTGTGAGACACCTGTGACCTCCTTTAGCTGCAAGGAAACACATGCCTGTGCCAAGGCTGGGGCTGTGCCTGGATGCTCCAGAGATGCTGGATCCTTCCAGAGACCACTGTGGAGGCAGAAAGCAAAATGCAAACCCACAAAATGCAAAATCCAATGGTTTGCCCACACACATTCCCATCTCCAACAGCCTGACATAAATCCTACAGGGACCAAAGCCTCTTCTTCCTTCTCACCTTCCTTTGCTTAACTGTTTTTCCACCCAGCAGCTTAATTTCACAGGTGGCCCAAGCCTCCCCTCATCACACACAGAGGAACACCACTTGCACTCCTCTGTCCCCACCACGCCACCTCAAACACCCTCAAAGCCTGCAAATCACCCGTGGCTGCACAACAGGAGAGCCAGAGGCAGCCCAAGGCTCAGGGCAATCCCACTGGGGTCCAAGAGATGCCCAAAAGGACTTGGTTTTCTGCTCCTCGTGGTCTCTGGAGCTGGTTGCATCCCTCGTGGTGTTCCTGCGCCTCCCGCGCTCGGGCGGCCGCATCCTCCCGCTGCTCTGGGAAAGACGTGATGGTGCTGGAGATCCCACGGAGAAACAGAGGCCCCTGGGGCCTCATGGCCCCTGGTACCATGAGAAATCCCAGCAGTGGAGCTCTGGGGGCAAGAGAAGGGGCAGGCACTCCCTCCAGCCCCCGGCACACCATAAATCATGCCCGTATTTTCCCTCTGCCAAGGTCCACCGGCTTCGCTGCCTCCCCATCCCAGAGCCTGTTTTCTTTGCTGCTTATCTCAAATTAGGAAATCCACAGGAATTGCAGGCTGGGGAAGCTGTTTGTCAAGAGCCTCCAGCCCCTCGTGGGGATTTTTTTTTTTTATGAGGGACTTTTCATTTGGTTGCTGCTTTGTTTCCAGCCCTCCAGCCTGTCTGCTTGCAGTGGGAGTTCGCTGGAATCAAAACTGGAGAAAAGCTCTTGGAATTCACTGGACGAACAAAAGGGCTTTTGTGCAGGAGGATTTGGAGGACGAGGCTGCTTTCACTGCCACTACCTTCGTGCCTGTTTTCTCGGTGCCAAAGAGCACCTGCCCGTGGCACTGGAGGAGGTGGGCTCTGCCCGGGCACAGACATGTGGGCAGGGGCACGGACACCTCCCACACCTGCCAGCAGAGGAAGAGGAGCACAGGAGGGCAAAGAGCTTTCCAAATGTTCCTGCATCGTGGCGTGCAAGGCTTATCCAAGCCTTTGTGCTCCCTGCCCCTCAGGAAGGCAGGGTGGGCTCTGCTCCTCGGGGCAGCAGCAGCACCCTGAAGGGTCTCCCTGTGCTATGGGTGCTCCCCGTGCAGCCCCACAGAGGAGGGGCTGAAGCTCCCACAGCAACGTGAGAGCTGAGGGGATGCTGAGGGTTTGCCCACGAACTGGGCATCATTCCCAGTGCTCCACTTGCTTTTTTTAACTTCCCCTTATCCACCAAGATTTCACCTCAGCGAGTGACCACACGCAGCTACGAGGCTCTGAGCGACTTCCCACACGAACAGCGAGCAGGCAGCAGCAACTGTCCTATATTTAACATAAAAGCAGGTGCTCCATCTGCCTCAATGCAAATCCTGCCACAATGGGGGCAGGATTTGCCTTAAATTCATGTGCCACAGCCCAGCTACAAACACTTCTGTGCTTCCCAAACCCGCTGCTCCCTGGGAAACCTGACACAGTGAACCTCATACAAACACAGAATCATAGAATATCCTGAGTTAGAAGGGCCCACAAGGATCATCGAGTCCAATTCCTTTCCCCATTTCTCTGCAGAGCCTCAAACCCCAATTTTCTTAGGGTGATAAGATCCCCTCCCCATCAGACACCCCACAGGCACCTTTTTGCTTGAGCTCTCCCTCCAGTTTCAATTTTGCTTTTCAGGTTTTTTTAATGTGCTCAGTGCACAGATGGGATTTTCTCCCAGGGGATCCTGCAAAGTGTTTTTAGGGAAGCAGAGCGGGGGCCCTGCAGCAGAGCTTCACCTCCCCTGAAAAACCAAATCAGCTCCTGCATCTCCCCCAGCTGCCCAGCCCTGAGGGGCTGCTGTCCTGGCAGAGCCAGGGCCTCTTGGAGCTGTCGGATGTGCTGCCAGCACGGGAGATGCAAATTGCTTTGGAAGAGGAAGGTGACATTTCCACTCTCTGCTGTGCTGCACTCGCAGCCCTGTGGCTCTGGCTGGGAAGGCTCCTGGGTCTTGTTGGTGCTCAGATTTAAGCACGTGCTCTAAGCCTGTCCTAAGTGCCAGGCTGAGAGGGATCTTGAGTGTAAAGGCTGTGCCAGACCGCTGGCTTAGCCTTTGAAAGAGCTGCAGCACATCTGGGAACCTGCCACCTTCAGCCCCTTTTCCAGTCCCAAAAGGGACAACCCACACAGGGACACCGGGGGCTCCCCATCATCCCCCTCCTGTGCCCAACGCTGCCTCGTAGCATCCACTGGCAAAGCCATGTGGGCAGGAGCTGAGGCTTCTTCAGCCAAAATGAGTCAGGAGGCTGGAACATGGGAAAAGCAGGACTTTGCTAAAGCTGGAGGGTGTGATGGGCCAGGCAGGACTCCCCTGGGGAGCTCAGCCAACAGCCCCTTCGGGGTGTCACCGTCCCCAGAGAAGCAAGCACAGAGATTCATCCCCCAGCTCCTGCTCCACACATGTTAGAGCAGCCCCACTTCTCCATGGAGATGCCTCTACCCACTGAACACCTTCCCTGTGGGGTACCTGTCATGGTGTAACCACCCTCACAGCAGGATGGAATAAAATCCAGCTGGTACCACGGGCAATCCAAGGCACGGCTTTATTGCTGTTACCAGGTGCTCCAGGCAGCCACAGGAGTCTCAATTTACCAAGCACAGATTGAATTTGTTCAGCATATTATAAATCTGCACATTTCAACTACATCTCTGTCAGACATCTACTGCTGATGCTCTGCATATAAAACCTGGGGTTATCATTTTCTGCTCATGAGGAAAGCCACCTTCAGCCTAAATGAGCAAGTTATGTTCCAAAGAGAGAAAAGTGCTCATTGATTTGGTCATTCTGTGAGTTATGAAGCATCAATAATATTTACAGCCAAATGGGAATATCCATGGAAATAGAGGAATGTGCCCTCAGTGACCATCCTCACCTTCTGCAGAAGTCCCTGGGGAGCAGGAGGACTATGTTAATCCACGTGTAGGTCAGAAATTAGGTGGCAACCTCAGCCAGAGGTTTTCCTGCATTAGAGGAATGTCACAGCACCAGCAGCGCTGCCATGGAAGGAGAGGATCTGCTTCCTTGCCTGACATTTTGTCATGGGAAATTCTGGTAAAGGTTCAGCCAAACACTGTGCTTAATTTTTCAACATGGCTTTGACCAGCCTGACTTTGTGCTACCCTGTTAGACAGCTGTTCTTTAATGATTTAAGAGCTTATTTGCTTATTTGTATATCTGAATTATTAAAGACGGTATTTCATAGTTCTGGACAGTGCAGATGGGAGGAACTAACTCCTGCTCCCTCTGCTGGCAATGCCTCCAGCCAACGTGTAGGTCCTACTTTAAAAACATACAGGAGCACTATTCACAGGGAGAAGCCAAGGGAACTGCTGGAAAGCCAAACTCGTGTCCCCTCCAAGCCACCCAAGGCTCCAGCTCTGCAGCTTTGGGCACTGCCCCAACACCAGGACAGGACAGGAGGCTCCAGGGAATAACTGCCCTCCTGTTTATTGCTCTGTCAGCAATAACAGCTCCAGGAAACCACTGGCACACGGAGCTGCTCCACCAGCAGCAGCGAGTCTGTCCCACCACGGACAGAGCCTGGGCCTGCAAACACCTCAGCAGGGCAGGCTGGCACAGGCAGGGAGGCTCCAGGAGCTGTGCAGGTGAAGGTGGATGTGGCTTCCAGGGAAGCTCTTTAAAGTTCAAACCCATTGTAGCCCGAGGTGAGAGAGCATGACCTGCCAGACACCTGCTGAGAATCACGGAATATCCTGAGCTGGAAGGGATCCACGAGGAACATCAGTCCAAACCCTGCATGGGGCACCCCAACAGTCCCACCATTGTCCAAATGCTCCTGGAGCTCTGGCAGCCTTGGGGCTGTGCCCACTGCCCTGGGGAGCCTGGTCAGTGCCAACCACCCTCTGGGGAAAGAACCTTTCCCTGAGATCCAACCTGACCCTGCCCTGGCACAGCTCCAGCCATTCCCTGGGGTCCTGTCACTGGTCACACAGAACAGAGATCAGTGCCTGCCCCTCCACTGCTCCTCAAGAAGAAGCTGCAGAATTCTATAAGGTCTCCCCTCAGTCTCTTCTCCAGGCTGGAGAGCACACGCTTGTGTGTCAAATACAGAGCAAGCAGTATGGAAAGAACAAAAGCCCTTCCCCAGTTTTCATCATGCCATTTTATCTCAACTTGGAAAACACACTGAAGAAATCCATTACAGCACAGCACTGTGGCACCAGGCAAGACTTCTCCTTTTTTCCCTAATAAAGTGTCCCTGACACAACTGGGCACATTTTTTTCTCTCCCCATATGTCCACGTGGATCAAAGCCCGTCAGGTCACATCTCTCCACCCAGCTTTCTAAACGAGGAGCTGAAAACACAAACCTCTCTTTATAAGCCTTTCTGTCAAAGCCTTCACAGAACTCCCCGTGCGAGTTTTGAGACTGTCACTGCACTTACACACACACACGCTCTCCCAAAACTGATCTTGCTTTCTGTGTGCAAGAGCAGATAAGCAGAAATGGGAAAAAAGAAGAGCAGAAATGAGGAAAAAAAAAAAAAGCAACCAAGAGCAGCAGGATAGCATAAATCATGGACACAAATCCATAATGTCCATCCCACTTAGCAACCGGGACAAAATACATCCCAAACCTTGTAAATTCTTATGCGTGTGCTCAGCCCCAACCAAGCACATTCAGTCCCACTGACTCCTGCACGAGGGCTTGGATGCTCCAAGTTCAGCACATGCACATGTAGCTTCAAGATGAAAACACCAAAAAAAATCCTATTTAGTTTCTCCTTTAAGGGGAAAGAAAAAAAAAAACTCTTCAGCCCCTACTCATCCAAAACAGGGCCCTGCTTGGGTACAGCTGCTCTGACTGAACCTCAGGATTGCTCCTGCCTTTTTCAAACAAGCTGCTGGGAAAGGAGCCCCCCCTTTGCAGGAGGTGCTGGCTGGGGAGATGCTGCACAGGATGGGCCCTCAAGGAGTGTGCTCAGAGGTGAAGTGAAGGGCTGATGACACTGGAAGTGCTGGCATTGTTCTGGTCTGGCTGCAGGAAGAGCCAGAGGAGGAATGCTCTCCTAGTGCAGGAAGCTGTTCCAGCCCCTTATCAGACATAAAGCTTCTGATTTCTTGCGGGGGAAGTACCAAATGTTTTTTGAGGGGAAGAAAAAAAATAGGAGAAAAAAAAATAGGAGAAAAAAAAAAATGACCTGCTTAGCTCCAAAGGAAGTTGCCCAATGGCATGAATGAGGCTGAGGGGGTGCCAGAGGCAGCCTGTGGTGCTGCCCAGCTCAGGGCACATTCCCCTGCTGCCACCCCAAAAAGACCTGCAGAGGTGCAAGCCCTGGGGTCCTTCTCTCTGCCAAATGCTGCCAGTTCAGCCCTTCCTGCCTCCATAAAAGCAACTTACTACTGATCATCCCTGAATGCAGCTCCTGTGCTGCCCTCCCCAGCTGCCAGGGGCTATTTTGGGCTCTCCCCCTCCAGTTCCAACGCTGTCGGGGGGCTGGTGTGGGATGTCCTTCCATGCACTGCACCAACCTGGTATTTCAGTTAATTTGTGGAACTGATTCCTTGGCAGGAATTCAAGTTTTTTCCGTAGAGATGTTCCAAGTTTTATTAGCAATGAGCAAATTGCTGGTGTCCTTGGGAAAGGTAAGGAAGTCAGAGTCTGTGTTAATTGCCTGTATTTTTTTTCCAGAGGGTATCTCCCAAAGGACAAATCTGTGCCACACAGCACAGCTCTCTGGTTACACAAGGACCTGTCTATATAATAATGGCTATCTTGGCTTATTGTACAGATATCTGAATAAACTTCAATTTCACATATATTCACTATTTTATCAGACTTTGTGCCATGTTTCAGCCAAGCACTCCCTGTCTCCAGCCTGGTTTCTCCTGGTAGGTTGTTAGAGGATTGTGGTTTTCATCTCTTAAGAGTTAAAAAGCAGAAAAATGCTTTGGAACAGGTCAAAACCCAACAGTATTAGAGCATTGCCTTTCTTCTGCTTTAATAGGCTACTCTGACAACCTTCTGCTTGTTAAATGAGAGAAAAATCTGTGGGCATGCAGTGAAGGTCAATCTTGTGGTTTTGGAAAGCATTTAATTAACAGAGTTAAGTACCAAGGTCTGCTTGGGAGGGAGTTCTGCATTAACCAGCATCTCTCTGTTCAGAGGAGCAAACCTGCAAGAGGAGACAGCAGGACACATCTACAGCTCCACAGCCCAAACTTCAGTGCTGTTCACATTTAACTACAGCAGCTTCCCTGTCCTGTTGCTACCTCCCAAATGTGGAAGGAGTTTGGAAATCCCAGCCAGACCAGAATCTGCACCTCACTAACAGCAGAGTCCCAGCTGGCCAGACCCTGACCTTGTTCTGCAGGGGCTGGGGTGGCCCATTGCACCTTCAGGGCCTCTCAGGGCTGCCAGAGCCCTGTGCTGTGGCTTGTGCTTCTGCCTGAGGCACTTTTGCCAAGTGCTGAAGTTCAGTGCTTAAACAAATCTACTTAAGATGTAGCTTAGCCCAAAGGGGGTTTGGTGACAGCGTGTAAAGTCCCTGTCTTTTCTTCACCCAACTGGCAGAAGAGGATGGCTATTCTCAGCTCCTCCAGGTGTTCACTCCTTGAATAAAACTACAATAAATATCCCATATTTGTACTTTAACCCTGGGCAGCCACAGGCACAAACCCCACGGTCCCAGGCTGACACCTCCCTTCTAAAAGGCCACAGCATCAGCTGTTTGAGAGAAGGAATCAACCCCAGCCCTCACAAAGCCACACTGGGTTTTATTTCTTCATACTTTTGCAGCACTGCAGACCCTAATTGCAGGCAATTAAAGCAGCCCTAGGAAAAAGGGCTGTGCTGAAACCAAAGCTGGGAAGTGTGTCTCTGAGTGGGGGCCAGCTGCCAGCACTGGAGAAGTGCCCTGGAAGAAGGAGCCGGTGCCCAGGGCCCTGTGAGGTGCTGCACAAACCCTCCACGCAGAGCTGGTGCCAGAAGGGCCCTCTCATCTCGTGTTCCCTGGTTCTTAAGTGAATCCTTCACCTCCTGCCTGCAGGTACTTGAGTCAGCCTGTGAATCCAGCGGGCTCTGGCTGGGGCTCCTGCACACGGGAGGTGATGAGAGCAAACAGAATGGAGCAAATCCAGGGAAAGCACCACTGGATGGTTTGGGTTGGAAGGGACCTGAAAGCTCATCTCATTCCAACCCCATGCCATGGGCAGGGACACCTTCCACTAGCCCAGGTTGCTCCAAGCCCCATCCAATGTGGCCTTGGACACCTCCAGGGATACAGGGGCAGCCACAGCTTCTCTGGGCAACCTGTGCCAGGGCCTCCCCACCCTCACAGGGAAGGATTCCTTCCTAATATCTAATCTAAACCTACTCTATAAAGTCAGTAATGAATGCTGGGTTTGCCTTTAAAATCCTCCCTCTCCCTTCCTTTTTGGTGCCAGTTCTCTGGGAAGGTCTGTCTTTGTCAGATGGGGACTTCCATCACTTTGGAGCTGTCAGAACAACGAAAGACTTTTGAGTCCTTTTCTATATCTGACCTTGAACTACTGGAGAAGCAATAAACATTCATAAGATAAATGATAATGTGGAGTGAAGCTGTAATTTTTATAACTTGTTGCTTGAGTGTGAAATAAGCCCTGCTGAAAACACAGGAGAGAGGAAATTCGGGATCAGACCCCACTGCAGGATGAACTCAGGCACAAAAACATGTTACCTGGGACTTCTACAGAGCAGCCAGAGGATGCTCTGAGGCCATTTGGCACTGATAAGCATGTTTCACTGAGTGTAATTACATATTTTTGTTTAGAAAAAGATTCTCCTTGAAAAGCAGCTCCCAAGTCCGTGCTGATTCAGCCTTCATTAGAGGCCTCTTATTGCAGACACAGTGAAGTGTTGACTCCTGCACTGATTTGCTATTGCTGCCTTATCTTTGGCATCTCATCTGCAACTTCTGCTGGTTTTTTCTTTCCTTTTTTTTTCCCCCCACTGTTTCCATCTGAATGCAGTAAAAGTGGATGCTGCTCGGGCTTCAGTTCCCCTAATGATTTTTGATCTTGCCCGTGTGCAGGCTGAGAAAATCCAGCCTTGATTATAAAATTGCAGGCTAAGTAGGCTAACAAAACAGCAACGGCAAGAAACTGGATCAGCTTTGCTCTGTGAACTTTTCCTGCTCAAATAAGGGGAAAAAAAAATGCCTTTTTCTCTTACAAATATGAAACCCTACCTCAGCTGCAGAGGCTGTTTGCAGCACTCAGATTCCTGCAGCCCAAAAAAGCCACGGCCGCTGCTCCTACAGCAACTGGGAGTAGCCAGAGCAGCTCCTGCCCCAAAACCCTCTCCTGGTGCCATCAGATGCTGCTCTGACCGTGCCTGCACAAATTCAGGCTCCTGCCTGACTCTGGGATAGCAAATCCAGAGGGATGTTCAGCCCCAGCAGCAGACCAGGATGCACGAGCGGCTTCTCGGAGCTTCCACAAAGGATGTTCTGCACCTTGTCTGCACCATCTCCAAAGGAAGGGTGACTCAGAAGTGCTTTAGCACTCCAGAGACTTTCATGGTGGGATGAACCCTCTGAAACATCAACGGGGTGTTTGGAATTCCTGCCTGAAAAGAGTGAGGTTTGAAGGATAGGTTTAATTCTGGCTCTGAGGCGAAAGAAAGCCCTACAAGCAACAGTCTCGAGACTTCCCCTCTCCAAATTGCTTTTTACTGAGCCAGGGTTACTGAGCAGGGGACACTCTTCCATTCACACTTGTAAAAGTGCAGAATGTTGTGGATTTGGAAAACAAAAGCAGAAAAAGCCCCAAGTTTTTGCGCAATGAGCAGATAATGGAAATTGCACTGAATGGCCTTCACCACTTTGCCACCACAGATCATAATATCTGTCATGGCACAGCTCCAGGCTCCTGGATCTGCCTTCCTGCTAACACTGCTCTAGCTGATAATGCTAATCCCTTAAACTATTCCCAGACAGGCCCTAAGGAAGGGAGTTAAGTAACTCTACAGGTAATGAAACAGATTTTTTTTTTTAATTATAGCTCCGTTCATGTCTAAAATTAAAACAACAGTCCTGCAATTTATCCAGGCACTGGAGACTGACTCAACACTCCACACAATAATGCTGCTGGTGGCCAAGCTGCCAACTCCAATGCACCTCAAAATAGTCCCCCAAAACAGGAGTGAATGCAGCAAGGGACACCTGTGTGCTCAGGTGAGTCATTCTTACCCAGAGGTACCTGTGCCACCCGCTGCCAGCAAAGCTGGGACCGGCCCAGCACGTGAAGTGCAGAGCTTTGCCTTTGGAGCTGGAGCAGGAGCAGCCCTGTGGGCAGGCTGAGCATCAGGAATGCAAGTTCATGGGGTGAAGGCATGGAACCCCACGGGGAAGGGTTGGGAATCCTGACCAGGACTGGGCTGTGGTCGTCCAGGTGCATTTGCAGAGGGCTGCAAGGCCATCCCCACTCCTGTGCTAGCAGAACTCCCATACTGGTCTTCTCTCTTCCAACTTAAAAAAGGGATCAGAGCTTTTTTTCAGGTGTGTTGGTTTTCAATCCTTTTCTCAGAGGCTCCCATAGGTGTTGCTACAGCTCTTTTCAGCAGGAAAAAATGGACAAGTGACAACAAACACAGGTACTGTTTGGAGGAAAAAAGGCAACTTTTCAGTCACCTTGTGTATTTGCAACTACAGGACCCAGAACTTGCAAACCTGTGTTCCAGTAATGCCAGTGCTCTGGGAGGAATGAGGTGTCTCATCTCCCTAAATTACTCCTGTGGTTTTAATTGAGCATCATTTGCTTCACCTTAGCAGCTTGTGTGTGTGTCACAGGAGGGAACTCACCCCGAAGGAACCTCGGAGTTTTTGGTGACTGAGGTAACAAAGCAGCAGCACTTGGTGTGGCAGCGAGGAGAAAACAGCTCTTTGCTCCTTTTCCCCCTGCAACTTATCACTTTTATTGCTATAATTGCTTCTACAGTTTAAGCTTTTCAATGCTTGTGTGCTGTCCCTGCCAGGCACTGGGGAGGTGCTGCCCTGACCAGCACGTTGCTGCTGTCGTGACACGTCAGGACATGGGGACAGGGCACCCTAAAAACGCCTCCTTAGGGCTCTGCAGGGGTGCAGGCAGCAAAACACAGCGACTGCAGGGGCCCAGCCAGGTGTCTCAGCTCCCCAGGCACAGCAGTGATTTGGTTTATGCCAAACATCATCTCCAGCCAAAAACTCCCTACCCCAACCAGCTGGTTTTCCCTCTTCCCCTGCTGGTTAATTCCTCCAGCCTGGCACTGCACGAGGCTTTTAAACCTCTTTATAAACATTTGCCCCCTCTCAACCCAAAGCAGGTCCACAGGCACTCCCATCCCTGCAGCAGAGCAGGCAGCACACGCAACAGGGCGAAGCTAATTCAACAGGGTATCCTTAAAAAAAATAAATAAATTAAAAATAAAGCAACAACTCCAACTGAAATCGGCTGTTTGCTGCTAGTCCAGGCTTTGCTAGGCTTGCACCTGGCTGACCATGTTCCCTGTGCCCTTGCCAGGTCCTGTGTCATGGGAGTGAGTGTGTGAGTGGGGAGAAGCTGAGGTGGTGCTGACGAGGCAAAATGCACATTGCACAACCCACAGGAGCTGCTCACGGGTTAATCTTACACCAGCAACAACCTGCCACCTACCTAGGATTTAAAAAAACAACAACTACCACCGTTTAGCCTCTACATCTGCTCCACTGAGACTTCTAGCTGGGGGTTGAGGGGGAGGAAGAAAAAAAAAAGAGTGTTTCACATAAAACTGTAATATTTTGAATAGGTGCAGGGCCTGTGGTCAAAGTCCAGAGGGTACACACTCAGCCAGCATCACGTGGGACGTGCTGCTCATAATCTCAGTCTTCCCTCTGCAGCTCAAGCACAGAAAACTGCATTTGAAACCACAAAGTCAAAGATCAACGGGCAGCAATATTTAGCTTGAGCATCGCTCCTTTCCATGTACTATTTCTGAATCAGTGCTCTAATGGGAACTGCTGCCCCTCCCCTTTTCTTCTTCCAGTGGAGAAATCTGCATATTTGCAGGTGGCTTCTCCAGTGTGGGATTCTCCAGGGAGTGATTCCCCTCTTCACAAGGAACTTGGGAGACTCTTGGATACATCTGCTGCCACCAGAGTTGAGATTTACAGCCTCAAACTGTGCTTAGCTTGTCATTTATATGGACTTCTGCTTTTGTTTTCCCCCTCTTCCAAAATCATATCCTATTAGTCATGACAGCCAAATGGGCCCTGTTTGGGCAGCAATTCAACTTCTCCTGAGCTCCCATCAGCATCAAGTCCCACTTGTCTAGAATAGGCTCACCTCTGAAGGTGAGGAACAGGCTGCAGGGACCTGCTGTGCCCAGGGAATTTTGCTATGGATTGCTCCATCCAACAAAAAAAAAATATCATTTTGCAACTTAGGGAATGAAGGCAGGAATGAGCATGGGGTGAAAGGCAGATTTGAACTGTATTTTATATTTTGATGGACTCCTGGGGAGCCCATCGGGGTCCAGGTAACTTGGCTGAGAACTATGAGCACAATGCTGGAGGCAACTGCTCTTCCTACCATGGAAAGGCCCCGAATAAAACTGTTGCTTCTGAATTCCAGGGGGAGTTTTGACCTTTGCAGCCCATGCTGTGGTTGTGCAGGAGGCAGATCAGCTCTGCTTGCTCACGTGGCACAGGTAGGGTCCCCCTGAACGAGGTGAGATTCCTTGCAGGGAATAAGCCTCGCGCAGGAACAACCCTCCTGCTCACATGTTCCCCTGACAAGCTGCATCAAAAAAAAAAAAACAAAAAAAACACATTAATCTCTGGCAAATTCTCAGAACAACTTTGGAAAGGATTCAAAGCAGGGAGAGGGTTCAGCAGCTGGCTGGGGCTCTGGGCTGTATTTTAGAGAGCTGACGAGGAACCTCCTGTGCAGCACATGAAAGCTGATCCCGAAACACAGATTATGCCTCCCTTAATTCATCCCCAAGAACGACACCTCTGGTGCAAAGCCCCGGAGCTGAAACCCCTTCCCGAGCAAAACCCCGGCCTGAACAGCTGAACTTGGGAAAGTTATCCGTGTAAGGAATTCCAGCTCAGACACTGGGATTGCAGAGCACGGGATGGACGGAAAAGGGACTCAAGAATGATGCCATTCATTGGGATCGTGTTTTGTGGGTTGGCTACTCCTGTTTTCCCTTTTTCCTGGTGCCGAGGAGGACAGAGAAGGACAGGGCTGGGGAGCACAGAGGCTGAGCAGCCCCTGGGGAGGGTGGGCTGCAGGGCCACCAGCACAGGTCCCTGCCTGTCACCAGCTCTGCACACTCAGGTTTTCCCACTCTGAGGCTTTTTGGGGACCCTCAGGCAGCAGCTGCCCCTCCTGCCCCTCCGAGGGTCTCCCAGGGACCCCCCAGCCAGGGGCAGAGTGCTGTGGGTATCACCAGGTCCAACCCTGCATTATCAAAGTTCCTTGGCTCTTTCTGTCGGAAACTTTTACAATTCCCTGCTTGGCTGGAAAAGATGACTGCAGCAAACCCAAATTAGGAATAAATTATACAACAACTTTACATTTTTCTTACAAAGGAAAACTGTGTGGCAAGAGCTGTGCAAGCACCTCCTTCCCCATGTCCTCCCTGCAAGGATTACTGGGAGAGGCCACTGACTTCACAGATGGCTTATTAAAAAAAAATAAATAAATAAATACAACAAGAGGCAGCCCCCAAACCCAGTCTGGGACCCGCTCCCACCGGGCCATGTGCTGCCTCTCACCCCCCCAATCCCAAATATGTGCGAGGGCTGCAGGATGCAGGGAGAGCCAAGCTGCAACATCCAATCCAAGCATTTAAAAGGCTCCAAAAGCTGCATCTGTGTGGCTGCTCGCTGACATATGGGCATCTATTTTCACAATGAATGGCCGGAGCAACTCCTCCTTAAACCTCTCCGCCTGCTCTTGCAGGGGCTGTTGCATTCCCACAGCATTTTTGCAATATTAAATTCTCCACCTCCTCCCCCCTCCCTTGCAGGACACAAGGCAGAGCCGCTCCGGAATAACCACCGAGTTAAACGCGAAGAGCGAGCGCTCGCCACCACGCTGGCAAAAATAAATCACTGCTGTCCCCTTCCCAAACCTCCCTCCCGCTGCCTCCGGGGGGCCGGGCCCCTTTCTGCCCTCCTGCAGCTCCGAAATGCTCCATTTCTGCCCTTTTGCAGCCTCCAAGTGCTCGATTCCTGCAGCTCTCAAATTTTCAACTTCTGCCCTTCTGCACCTCCCAAATGCCCCAATTCCTGCCCTTTGTGCAGCTGCTCAATGCCCAATTTCTGCAGCTTCCAAATTCCCCCATTTCTGGCCCTTTTGCATCTCAACTTCCTTTTGCATTCTCAACTTGTGCCCCTCTGCAGCTCCTAAACGTTCCATTCCTGCAGCTCCAAAACGCTCCGTTCCTGCAGCTCTCAACGTTCCATTCCTGCCTTTCTGCAGCTCCCAAATGCCCAATTCCTGCCCTTTTGCATCTCCTAAACGCTCAGTTTCCACCCTTTTGCAAGTTCTAAATTCTCAACTTCTGCCCTTCTGCAGCTCCTAAACGCTCCGTTCCTGCAGCTCCTAAACGCTCCATTCCTGCCTTTCTGCAGCTCCCGGATCCCCAATTCCTGCCTTTCTGCACCTCCAAAATGCTCCATTCCTGCCTTTTTGCACGCTCCGAGCGTCCTGGTGTGACAAACCCCCGCTGCTGCCTCTGACCAAAAGTTACCAAATATTAAAAGGGGGGGGGGGGAGAGGAATGGGTGGAAAATGATCTCAGCCCTGGCACGAGAACAATACTTTCCCATGGAAACATAGGTATATATTTAATTCCTAGTAACTCCACTCCAGTTTCACCTTTCATCTCCTCCGCGGACTTGTCTCAAAGTTTGCTTTAACCCCGCACCGAGCGCGGCTGCAGCTGCTCCTCCAACACCCCCTTCCCCTGCGTCCCGGCCGTGCCAAAGGCGGCCAGGGCTCGGTAATCCCGGGAGCGGATCCCGGCTGGAGCCAGCGCGGGGCTGCTGCGGCGCAAGGGAGCAGGAAATGCGGCGGGAGCTGCACCGGGAGCTGCACCCCCGGGACACGCGGGCGTGCAAACACGCGTGCACCCGCACACTCGCATGCACCCGCACACTCACATGCACCCGCACACTCACATGCACCCGCACATGCAACTGCACGCTCACATGCATGCGCACATGCGATTGCACACGCACATGCGATTGCACACTCGTGCACACGCACATGCAATTGCACGCTCGCATGCACCCGCAGCCGGCGCTGCACCCCCGAGCTCTGCGGGCGTGCAAACACCCGTGCACCCGCACCCGCACTTGCAGCCGCTCCTGCACACGCGATTGCAGCGGCTCCCGCACACGCGACTGCGGTGCACATGCAAAGGCGCGCAGCCCCGCACACGCACACGCACACGCACATGCACACGGCCGTGCAATTGCACCCGGCCGAGGTCCCGCCGCCGCCCCCGCAGCCCTGGCTCACCTCGGGGCTGAGACATTGTCCCCCGCCTGGCCTGGGGGGAAGGGCGCGCACAAAGACTTCCCCCGTGCGGCTCCTCCAAAAGGGGCGAGTTGCCCGAACAAAGATGCGGCGCTGCGGCCCCGCTGTCCGCGGCCAGCCCCCGCCTGCAGCGGGGCGGCGGTGGCGGCGGGGCCCGCGGGGCTGGGCCGTGCCCGGGCCGGGGGTCCCTGCGCGGGGCCGGCGCGGCTGCACCTACATGATGGGCCGGGGCGGCCGCCCCGGCCTCGGAGCGGCGGGGGCGCGCACTGCGCGTGCGCCGCGGCCGCGCTGCCTCCTGGGGGATGTAGTTCTGCTGTGCCCCCCGCCATGGCCGGCAGGGGGGGCGAGAGGGGGGGCCCGGTGGGGCGGGGGGGGTTCGACCCGCTCCGCTCCAAACCACGGCCCTATTTTCTGTTTCAAAACATCCCTTTTCTGCCGCTCCTCCTTCAATTTTTTCTTTTTTCCTTTTTTCTTTTTTTGTGTTTGTTTTTCTTTTTTCATTTTTTCTTTTTTCTTTTCTTTCATTTTTCTTATATCTTTTTTCTTTTTTCCTTTTTCTTTTTTATTTTCTTTCTTTTTTCTTATTTCTTTTTCCTTTACTTCTTTTTCTTTTCTCTTTTGCTTCTTTTGTCTTTTCTCTTTTATTTCTTTTGTCTTTTTTCCTTTTTCCTTTTTTCTTTTCTTTCTTCTTTCTTTTTTCTTTTATTTCTTTTTCTTATTTCTTTTTCTTTTTTCTTCTTCTTTTTTCTTTTTCTTTTTTCTTTTATCTTTTTTTCCTTTTTTCTTATTTCTTTTTCTTTTTTTTTTTCTCTTTTTTTCTTTTAATTTTTTTTCTTTCCAGAATCTTGCTTTTGCATTCCCTCAGAACCGGGACCTAATTCCTGAAGGTGTAATACAAGAAAGAGTCAAAGAGAATTATTAATTTGTTATTTATAATCAGTGACAGTTCCATTAAAGGTTTCAGCTGATATGATGTTGAACAAAGCAAAACCACCAGTTTTAACATATTATTCTACAGTGTGGAAATGGATATATTTCCTATTTATTTTCTCATGGATATAATGTATAAAATCCAGTGAAAACGTTGCATGGAGAGCATGGACAGGAGTGCAAGCAGTGCTGCCACCTCTTCCTCGGGCTGGGAGATGTGTATTATAACTGATTTTGATACCACACCTCCGTTTCCCAGCTGGCCCCAGGCAGTGAAATCACACTGGTCTGGCCTTGCCACTTTTAGCTGCAAGGGCCAGATTCTGAAGGAGGTTTCAACCCTCAATTAGGGACCCATGTGCAACTTCCCACTGTTCAGAGGCTTTCAGGGATGAGGGAAATGAGGTGCTGTGCGTGGTCCTTCCTGCCAAACTTCCAGCTAGAGCAAATCCTCACAGCCAAGCAATAAATCCCCAAAACGAAAGGGTTGTGATGGCAATGCTGACAGACCCTTAACTCACCCCTCAGCAATGCCAGCCTAACAACCAATGCCAGCCTTGCCACTCATACCCGTGAGCTGAACCAGCATCGGGGCAGGATCCCCCTGGGGAGCCAGAGCCCTTGTCCTAGAAAGTTGTGCTGCAAGGCTCTGGTTTTTCACTGGATTTTATAGCGTTTCTAACAAATTTTGTTGGTCAAACTTGCATGCAGGGTTTTCTTGAGGCTTTTGGATGGCCCTTGGAAGATCATCCATTGAATGTTATCAAAACCCAGTTGCTTTCATAGAATTTCAGTCAAGGGATATCGTGAGTTGGAAGGGACCCACAAGGATCATCCAGTTCACCTCCTGACCCTGCACAGGACACTCCCAAAAATCTCACCATGTGCCTGAGAGTATCATCCAAACCCTCCTGGAGCTCTGGCAGCCTTGGGGCCATGCCCACTGCCCTGGGGAATGTGTTCAGTGCCCAACAACCCTCTGGGGGAAGAACCTTTTCCTGAGATCCAATCTGACCCTGCCCTGACACAGCTTCAAGGGATTTTGGTGTCCTCGTTCTCCACAATTTCCTGGAGCTCTGCCATGTCCCCTGCTGGCTGCCAGGTGCCATCAGGTGCCCTGGGATGTCCCTGTCACACGGAGTGCACAGCAAACCCCGTGTCCCACCAGGAGCACCCAGCAAAGAGCATAATGGCGATTTTAACTTTGGTTTTGATGTTTTCACTATTCCCCCTTCCCAAAGGCGTGCAGGGATCCAGGATCCCACTGCAGTGCTGCCTTCCTCAGTGTTAGGGCACCCCTGTACAGCACCCTGCTGGTGCCAAGGGGAATTTTCTCCCAACTTTCACGGGTTTAGGCTGCGCTGGGACCTGCAGAGGCTTGTCCTTCTCATGTGCTGCTCAGTGGTTCGTGTGTGCAGGGTTGGAGGGGGTGTGAAGCTCGACCAGAGGACGAGTCCTGACAGGCTGCAGCAGGACCAGGAAGTGCAGGGGGAGGCAGGGGCACATCACCCCCAAACTGGGGGGCTTCCCCCAGGGTGTGAGGGCTGCAGCCTTCCCCAGTCCCTGCAGGATGCCCTCCCCTGCCCTGGAGCCGAGCAGGGATGTGGGTGGGTGACACATGTAGGTAGGACTGGACTTGAGATCATCCCAGTGCTGTGATCTGGTTACTGTCAGCTCTGAGTCACAGAGTGGTTTGGGCTGGAGAGTATCTTTAAAGGGCATCTAGTCCAACCCAAACCATGGGCAGGGACACCTTCCACTAGCCCAGGTAGGAGAAATCCATCCAGCCTGGGCCTGAACTCTTCCAGGGATGTGGCAGCCACAGCTTCTCTGGGCAACCTGTGCCAGTGTCTTGCCACTCTCACTGTATAAAATTTCTTCCAAATATCTAAATCAAGTGCTACCAAGTCACTTCATTACCTTTACTGTTCACAGCTGCTCCAGCACAATGCCCTGCCTGTTTAGGTTTCCCTTGTCAGACCTTGCTCTTACTAAAATCTACATTCTGCAGAGAATGTGACCAGATCTCCTTTGTCTAGGTGGGATTTCATGTCTAGGGAAAGGGAAGTGAAAGGGAAAGGGGAAGGAAAAGGAGAAAGAGAAAGGGAAGGCGAAGGGGAAAGGAAAGAAGAAAGGGAAGGGAAAGGGAAAAGGGAAGAGGAAGGGGAAGAGAAAAGGGGAAGGAGAAGGGGAAAGGGAAGGGGAAGAGGAGTTACTGCAGGGGGAATCCATATGGCTGAACAAAGAGATCCAACTTCTACATTTGGGTCTGGCCATAACTTTTCCCTCCAGTGCTTACTACCTGTCTACAGTCCTTCGAATTTCCTGCATGTTCTCATTTATTTATTCCTCCTTCCAGCTCGTTCCTGCATTGCTAAGGAACGAATTTGCTGCAGAGAAATTGGACAAACACGCTGTGCTTTCAGGGCCCTACTGAAAAAATCTCCTCTCTGCGCCTGCAAACAGGAGATTTGCACCCAAATACGTGTTTGTTTTAGGCACAACATGGTTTCCAGCACTTGCTTTGATCGGGGCGCTTGGAAGCTGAGCCGGGTCACGCGTTGGGTTTGTCCAGGGAAGAAACAATTAGAGGCTTCAGTGTCAGTGTTTGTGTGAACGCTCACTCGGGGGGGAATTAATCCCAGGGCTCTGTCCACAAACAACAGCAAGTCCCAAACTGTCCTGCTTTGCTCCTGCAGGACCATTCTGAAAGGTTGTTTCTGTATCTCAGTTCCTTGCACCTCAGTGGGGAGAGGGGTGTTTTCCCCCTGTCCATCTAAGAATTATTTGGAAAATTCAGATGCTGGTCCTCTGTGGTTTATAACTGCTGTAATCACAGATCACGGGGAACAGAAGCAAAACTGGTGTCCTAACACTTGTGGTGCCTCTTTGTGCATCCTTGAACACCAAGACCAGGCTTTTGGGCTCAAATCAGGGTTTTCCCAGCATGTCACACAGTGTGAAGGTGCCGTGGCTGTTGCTCTGAAGCTGTTGTGTGTTTTGGGTGACAGCCCTGTGCAGGGTCAAACAGAAGTCCTGGTGCCTGGGAAATGGGATCTTCCAAAACCAATACCTTTCACAAACGAAGAAATCAAGCAGAGGAGCTTGGTGAGCCAACTTCCACGGAGCAGGAGGTGGGATAGGCTCCAGCAGGACCTCTGCAGAGGGAGCCAGGGGCTATTTCAGGTCTCTTCAGTTCTGCTTTGTGTTTTGGTTGGGTTATGGTGCTTCCAGCCATCACCTCCCTTCATGGGAATGGGAGCTGTGGGGAAGGAAGGATATTGTGGGACAAACGTGGCGAGGGTTTGGCTTGGCGTGTCCTGTGAGGGTGACAACAGCTTCTAGAGACAACAGGCAAGGCAGTGACATTGTCGAGTGTGATCCCATCCCCTGGGCAGCATCCTGTGAGATTTCCCACTGTTTTTTGGCTGAGGAAGTGGTCAGTCCCCACAGACCATGGGGACAGGCAAATGCCAGCCGTTCCCTGGCGCTCCCGAGGTGCAGAGGCCTCACACTGAAGCTGAAAATTAAAAATAGTAGGAATAATCACACTGAAGGCTCTGCCTCCTGTGGGGCAGCAGACAAGGCAGGACTCTCTGCTACAAAAGACTGCAGGAAGTTTTCCAATACACGAGGGACCAGCTGGGAAAGGGGATGCTCCCGAAGGATGTCTGGGGAAGGAGCTTGAAGAAAAGCCAAAGCAAACAGAGGGTGCAGATGCCGGGGAGGAGAATTCGACCGGGGGAGAGAGGAGGTGAGAAACAATGAGCTGTCCCTGAGCATGAGCCGCTCATGGGAGCAGAGACCATCTGCTCCTCAGGGGCTGAATGGGTGATATCCTGCATTCCTTTGTTCCCCGGGTTACAGGGAATTGCAGGCTGCAGGCATTTAAAGCCAAACACAGTCCCCGAGAGTTCAGCCACAGCTTACCTTTTGTCTGAATTTCCTCAGTCTCCTCCTCCTCCAGCCCTTAGCTCCCTGCACGTTTTTCCACCTCCGAGTAGGTGGATGGAAGCCCAGGAGGACGTCGCAGTTCTCAGGAGTTAAACAAACTCTGCTGCCCCGGGTGGGATGTTGGTAAACAGGGCGGGATGTTTGTAAATTCGTTTTTGTAGCTTTAGCTGGAAAGGTGGGGAATTGGGAGAGGATAAAATGACCCAAGAAGTACATGCAGCTCATAAAAGAGGCAGAGGCCAGTGAATAAAAATCACTTTTGGGTTAGTAATAATAAGGTCTCAGAGGCATAAATCAGGCTGGATAACAATGATGGGTAGAGCAGACCCTTCCAGGAGGGGTGAGGGTGATGCTTGGTGTTTGTTAACCCAAGAAGAGGGACAGAGGTGGAGGTGGGGAGCCAGGTAGGATTTTTCAAATCTTTAGAAAAATATGAATTCAATGCACAGATGAACTAAAGCAGCCTCACACCTCTGGAAATCATTGACTTGGGGGATGGGAGAAAAGGTGTTTCTATGTGGCCTGTCTTACACTGCTTGTCCCCCCTTGTGAGCCTTGCAGTCCTGCTCTTGGGGATGGTTTTGTCTCTTGCAAAAAGCCTGAAATTTTACCAGAAACGTATTGTGTGGTCACCTTTTTGCTGTGCTGCTGCACAGAGATGTCCATGCAGAAACCCCCCCTCGAAGGTGCCACTCCTCTGTCACCTGTTGGGGTTGGGGCTGTCACGAAGGGGCAGAGTCACAGCTGCTTTTTCCTTGGCTGCTGCTCTGGGTTTTAATGCTGCAGATATTGCTGGGGTTTTTTCACTGTTTGCATTTCCTCCTCTCTGCACTCCCTGCATCTCTCTCTGTGTACAATAGATTCTCTGTTTACTTTGGTGCAGTAATGGACCCAAATGCATCCTTCAGGCTCCTGGGAGCACTTAGCCCAGACTTCAGTCGCAGCCCTTTTGTGTTTGCTGCATTTGCAGGGCTGGCTCTGGGTCACATCCCCAGCCTGCTGCCGTGCCACGGGCTCCCTGTTCACGGCCCTGTGACTGCTCAGCTCTGCCAGGGGCAGCTGGAGGCTTCAATATCTTTTAGGGTCAGATCCATCACCTTTAGTCTCCGTGGTTTTAAGATTCGCAGGCCTCTCGCCAGGCATTGTTTGAATGCCCAGTGATTTCACCCCGAAGACAGGAGCAATAAAGGACATTCAGAGTTTCCTAAATTCTGCCCAGTCATCCATATCCCAGCCCTTTCACAAGGCTGAGTGCAGCGCCACATGTGCTTGCTGCTCCGAGGGATTTTTAAATTACTCCATCAAGGTTCCTCTGAAGTCAAGGCATCTTTAAATCACATTCAGTACCAGCCAGACCCTGTTTGGGGAGGGATCCTCCCTCCTTGCCAGGAAGGTAAAGGTGGGAGCAGGACCCCAATGAGCCAGAGCTGGAGCCCCCAGCCCCGTGGCATCATTGGGTGACACTGCATGAGTCACTGGTGGCTGGGTGGAGGTTTGGGATCAACAGTCCCTCATTCCTGGATGACATTTGGGATTTTGGGGGGAGGGCTTCACCTCGGGGCACTGCTCTGCACTTTAGGCTTTGTTTCTTGCTGGTTTTCCCCCCCAGTTCCCTCCCTCCACCTTTTTTCTTCCAACAAAATGAGTTACAGGCTCGTTCAACAACACAATTAAGGGTTTAATCACAAACTGCTCATTGCTCTGGATCCCCATGGATGCAGACCCATGTCTGCACATGCTCCTGCACGGGGGGCTTTCTGCAGGAGCCTGGGTCCCACCTGGGGCTGAGCATCTTCAGGAGGGGTCCAAGGGCTCCTCTGTGCCAGATGATCTCCATCCCTCAGTGTGAACAACAGCCACCATGAGAGTGGCTTTGTCGAGGTGGTTTAATAAACCTTTGTTATATTTGTATAACTCCTGGGGCAATACGATCTGGAGTTAATTACTGGAGCTGGTTTTCTTTGTGAATACATCTGAGGAGTTTGTCCTTTGTGCTCCTGTTTAACACAATACAAATTTGGGTGGTTTGGTGCAAACATTGGCACCAGGGGGGCTGGGACCTGACACTTGGAGACCTTAGACACTGAAGGGGAAGGTGGCCATGAGCCCTGAGTGGCTTTGCCAGGGGCTTCATCTCTACATGGCAAAATCCCTGTCTGGGATGTGTGTTCCTGATGATTTTTGGGATATGACTGCAAAGCTACACAGTGTCCCAGCCAGCCTGAGATTTGGAGGGAGAACACCAGGAAACTCCCAGTATGGAGCATGCAAGGCAAGGGGAAACCTGGATATTTAGGGATAGAAGCTGAGGCTTCACCAGCAGCCAGGGAGAGGAAGGAGGAGGAGGAATCCACTGCAAAAATGTTCTAAAACATGGTGGAATGAGGCTGAGCAGCTCCAAAAGTGAGACTCTGAGAGCAGCAATGCTAAATAAGGACAGGTAGTGCCTCTGTCTGAAGGGATATTTTTATTGGGATGGCAGCAGGAAACATAATTTTCTTTAGCTGACATGTATATCTGGAGTGTGTTGCAGTACAGAGTCAGCCAGTGTTGTGTTTTTTTAAAGAGGGAAATCATATTTCATAAAACATCCAGAAAAAAATCACTGGGAAGGGAACACAGCTGGACGTGGGCAAGTGGCCACTGGCCCAGGGGATGCTGCCATGGACAATGGCAATTCTGATGAAAAATACCTGTTTTCTGGCACGTCCCCATCAGGGTTTGGACATGTTCTCCCCCTCCAAACTCTGCTGGTTTAAAAGAGGCATTTTGGTTTCTTTTTTTTCTACAGACATGAGCTATTATTCATGGCCAGAATGAATATATGTTTGTACCCATATGGCTGTAATTACAGTATTCTATGTGCATTCCATACAATGTATATATTGTATATTGTGCATTATACTGCTGGCAAGGCTGTTGTCCAGAGGCTGTTGATTCTTCAGTTTAAAGCCTGTTTTTTTCCAGAGGTTTCACTTCCCGTAAAAGTCTATTCTGGGCTGAAACTCCCTGTGCCAAGTCTTAGGCCAAGATTGAAATTTCTTGTATGAAATTTTATTTTGAGCCGGTTGGAATGTTGTTCCAGAAGGTGGATAAGGGCTCGGAGTGAAGGCTGTGTCTTGCAAATCTGACTCCTAAAGAACCTAAATTCTGGGTAACCATTTATAGAGGTGCAAAATGCTGCCCTTCTCAGCTGGGTTTTAACCCCTTTCCTTTATAACCGAGGACAGATTGCTCTTGGCATTGGCTTGTACATGATCATCATGGCCTGGGTTGGAGTATTGGGAAGGTTCTGGTGTCCAGGAGGGTGCAGCTGCAGACTTGGAGCACTAAATGCTGAAGGGAGTTGGGTTTTGCACAGTTTATTTTAGTCCCTTTCTGGCTCCCAGAAAAGGCAGGTCTCTAAATTAGGTGTTCTGAATTACTGCTAAAGGACTTCCCTGGCAGGGAATCTGGGCTGTAGCATTTGATGATGCAAATGCATCATCCCTGTGCTTTTCCACAGGTTTATTGATTCAGGCACATGGTTTCCAGTAAATACACCGTGTATCTCCTCAGCCTGCTGCCTGCATGAGAAAAATAGATCCAAACAGGAGCAAGAGATGGGCACAAGTGGGACTCAAGTTGGTTAAAAAGCAGATGGTAAGTCCAAAGGGAAATGTAAAATAATTTGGCTTTGTCTGTGATTGACCTTGAGTGATTGATGTGATTTGGCTCCTGGTTCCCAAAGGGATCCACAGAGCTTTGATAAAAAAAGAAACAGTGAAAGAGCAGCTGCTTTACCTGAAGCTTCTGCATCAGTGCACAAAATCATTCCAGCGTTCCCGGGCTTCCTGAAAGCTCTCTGCAGACTGGGAAGAGCAGTCAGAGCAGGCTCTTCCCAGCTGTGACAGAAAAACCAGAGCAGACAGAAGGGTCACATTCACCAAACTGAAACTCGAGAACAGTGTTCCATCTCTGGCCATTTATTTGTTGTCTTGATACTGAGCTTGTTCTCCCCTCTCTGCACAGCACAAGAAAGGATGGGCAGGACCTCCTGTGTTTCATTGCAAGAAACAGCCTGCTCTGATGGAGGCATCTCCCTCCTGCTCTGCTCCACATCCAGGTGCAGCAGGTTTTGTACAGGATGCACAGGGATGCTCCCAAAGAATTTGGAAATGGTCCTCTGTGATTTTAATGCTTACTTCTTTTTTTTTTGTTTGTTTTTCTTCTCTTTACTTTTGAAAGGCTGAGTCACACAAAGAAAGAAAAGGAAGAAAGGAAAGAAAGGAAATTCAGTCAGTCATGTTTCCTTTCTGGAATGTTTTCTTTCTGGATGAATTAATGCATTACCACTGCAGTGCATTGAACTGTGCTTCCATAATATCCTGTTTACTCAATTCCTTAGGTGAGCACCTGTGCACAACTTTCTTTTTCAGTGAAAGGAGACCCTTTAAACAGAAAGTGGAAGAAATGGCACAGCCTGGCAGGGAGGAAGTGCCATTCTGCATGTGCTGCTGCGGCTTTGGAGCTGCTCCCAACGTGATGCAGAATCCATCAGCCCAAAGCGATGAGGGCTGGAACAAAATGATCTTTAAAGTCTTTTCCAACCCAAATCATTCCAGGATTCTGTAATAAATCTTTGCTCAGAAGTGTAATCTGGACGGGTTTGTGGTGCCCACTGCTTGCAAACACACCACCCATCCCAATCTCAGTGCAGATTCCTTTTGGTCTGGAACAAATTACATCACCCTCAGCTTTTTGTGCCTATAAAGGGAGATGATGTTTAAGGCACCTGAGCACACAAGGCTGTTGTAAAAATGAATTAGGTGGTGGTTTTAATGTGCTTTGAAGATGAAAAGCATCACAGTGCTTTAGGTGCTAATTGCTCTCTGGAATTTCTCTGCCCATGGTGCAGGTTGGGTTTGACTCTCAGGTGCTGTGGTTGGTGGTTCTCTGGCTGCAGCAGCACCCAGGGCCAGGGGTGTCCCACCATCTGAGAGTAAAACACCTTTTAGGGGATGTCATCCTCCCATATGACACAGCCTGATGTTTTGGAGCACCCATGTGTGAAACCCTTCCCATGCTTGGTGCAGACCCTCCACATTTCCTGGCCAGGAACTGTGCTGGGGGGTCATTGCTGCAGATCCTGAGCTCTGAGCTCTTCCCCACAGGGACAGAGCTTGAGGTGAGTAAAGCTGGGAACCTCTTAGGGAGGAGTTGTTGGGCTGAAATATCCTAAACTCCAAGGAGTTCCAAACTTGGCAAAATCATGGAATGGTTTGGGTTGGAAGGGACCTTGGAGACCACCTTATTCCCACTCCTTGGAATGGGCAGGGACACCTTCCACTAGACCAGGAAGAAGTAGAATATGAATATGAGCACTTAAAACTTTTGAAGTATAAACAGAGACCACAACAAACATCAAAGTGACCAGAAGAATTCAGCCCCAGACAGGCTTCTATTCTGTGTAATGCTTGATGGATGAAGATAAGAAGTTTGGGTTTTTTTTTTTTAATTGAAGTTCTAGTTATGCCATTGTATTTATTCAGTACTCATAAGGCAAAACTGAAGGGCATTATTTAATTAGAGGGCTTTTACCTAATTCTCTTTGTTAAGGTGGGAAAAAAAAAAAAAAGGAAGTTTCCATGAGATTTGTGCTGCTGTGGGGCTGCAGCACAGGGTGCTTGTGCCTAATGGGGGCTCTGGGAGCAGGCTGGGGCTTGAATCCTGGATATTCCCAATCACTGCTGGAGGTGAAGGTGTGCATGGCTCTGATCCCTACTCCTGCAAACAGTGCTTCTCACTTCAAACCGTGCCGCGAGACTCCATCCTTCCTTCCAGACGAGGACACAGTCTCCTGACTGTGTTTCCAAGGAAAAACGTGGATTCCATACTGCGGTTACAGAGCTGTGCATCAGCACAGCCGGGCGTGACGCTCGCGCGGCTCCTCAGGTGCACGAAACAACCGCGGACAAGGAATTCCAAAAATTCCAAACCCTCCTCCATCCTCCGCAGGGACCCCCGAGCGCTCGGTCCGAGGCGGAGCAGGAGCCGCGCGGGGTTTTCCCGAGCGCTGGATGCAGCGACTCTGCGGCAGAACCCGGGATGCTCGGAGGCACCGCCGGGGTTGATGTTGGGCTCAGCCCTTCCCAGCAGCTCGCAGGAGGCGTTTAGGAAAAACGAGCACGTCGGATTGCGCTCCCGGCGACGGGAACAGGGTGATTAACGTCGCAGTGGGTTTGATCACATCCCAATGTCAGCAAAAGGATGGTCACGGACTCAGGCCCGTCCGGAGGGGGACAGGGACACTGGCCGGAGGGGGAATAACTCGGTGGGAACCAGCAGCCGCCCGTAAATGGCAGGAATTTGGCGTTTGTATTCAGGGCAGCGTTTTCAGTGTTTTAATTATATTTTTGGGTAATGCAATAAAATCCTGGCGACCTCCTGGATGCAGGCAGGAGACGGCAGCACTGGATGGAGGGAGGTGGCTCCCACCCAGCCCTAAATCCCTGAGCCCCTGGGACTATTTTCCAGCCCCTTTCCTCTGCTCCTCGACGAGGTTGTGCTGGGAGGCAGAGTGGGGGTGTCCCTGTCCTGTCCCCAGATAGGAAGGGGTCTCGGGGAAGGGGAGGTCTCCCGGAGGATGGGGTCTCCGAGAGGGGGGATCCCTGGGAGGAGGGAGTCCTTGGAAGGTAGGGTCACTTGGAGGATGGGCTGCCTGGCAAGGTGGGTCCTCCGAGGATGGGGTCCCCGGGATGGGGGGTCCCCGGGAAAGGGATGCTCAGGAGGGATGGGGTCATCCGGAGAATTGGGTCCCCGGGAGAAGGGAGACCTCGGGAGGGGTGGTCACGCATTGGATGGGTCACCGGGATGGGGGGGCCGCGGGAGAGGTGGTCACCCGGAGAATGGAATCCCGAGAGGAGAGTCCATGGAAAACGGGGGTCACCCGGAGAATGGGGTCCTCGGAGGGGAGTCCTCAGGAGGGAAGTTCTCGGGCGGGGAGGGTGGGTCACCCGCAGGACAGGGTGCTCGGTAGGAGGGTCCCTGGGTGGAAAAGGGGGTCCCGGGAGCGGAGGTATCCCCGTGAGGGGAGGAAGGTCACCAGAAGGGAGGGGGATGTCCCGGCACTAGCGATGGACACGGCAGCCCTGCCCGGGTGCCGCAGGGATGCGGGGCCGGGGGCGGGGAGCCCCGCTCCATCCCGCTCCATCTCGTTCCATCCCGCTCCATCCCGCTCCGCTCCGCCCCGGGACAGCGGTCCGGCCCCTCGGAGCGCCGGGCGGAGCAGACTGGGGGTACCCAGGGGTACCAGAAGTAAGGGGAGATACCAGAGGGTACCAAGAGTCTGCCCACCCCACTCCGCTGCGGAGGAAGGCGGGACCGGGGCGGGGGGAACGGCCCCGCCCGGGGTGGGTCAAACGGGAAGGGGAAGGAGCGGAGAGGAAGAGGAGGAGTTGGGCTGCACCTGAAATGCGCGTCATTACTCCGGAGTACGGGTTGGGCTGGTGAGGGCTGTCCGTGCTGAGGTTCCGTGGCTGCGTGGAAAATGGTGAGAAAGCCACGTTTAAAGCGGTTTGGGCTGGGGAAAAAAAGGGAGAAATGGAAATCCGAAGGAGTGTCCTCCCCCCGAGACCTACGGGGGCCCCCGGAGGCGACGGGCTGGGACGCGGCGGGGATGCGGGAGGATGCTCGGGGATGCGGGAGGATGCTCGGGGATGCGGGAGGATGCTCGGGGATGCTGCGGGACCGGGAGCTGTGCTGGAACAGCCCGGCCTGGCTCTGCTCCGTGTCATTCCTTGGCCCCGCAGTGGAACCAGGATGAGTTTGGAGGGAAGCGGTTTGCGGTTGCGGGGCTCCCGGGGCTGCGCAGCCCCAGGCACGGCTGAGCTTCCCCTTGGGGGTCAGATAAGGGGGAAAATTCAGCCCGTTTTTAGAGATCCATAAATAGAGCATCTCGCTTTATTATTGTATATTATTATATTCGCAATTTAAATAATTGAAGAGCAGTAAAGAGCACATCAGAGTTTTGCTTAAGTACCATTTCAGCTGCCGTCTTCTTGCAGCAAGATCAATAATCTTATTTTCTGACCCTTCTGCAGGTGTTGTTCACTGATAAGTTGTTTTTTCCTCGAGCCACGACTCAATTAGCTGAGGCTCTCACCCTCCTTGTTTGGTTTGCTTTCAGTTTTCTTTTTTTTTTTTTTTTAGCTTAAAAGACAAGGAAAACATGATGTGCAGCACTAAGTCATCATCTGACCTTTAAAGACCGTTGCCAGGCTGAGTCTGGGGAAGGGAGGAGAGCCTTCCCAAATATCAGCTGAGCATTATTTAAGAAGCATTGGCATCTCCCATGTGGAACTAAAGCCTAAACCCAGTCATTTCCTTGAGATTGCTTTGATTGAGGTGCCCACAAGCAGTTGTGTGTCACCTGCTTCCCTTGTCAGTGCAAATCATAAGTCTGTGGCTAAATTGGGGGAGCATTTCATAGGTTCAGAGTGTTTTCATTTTGTCCAGAATTATTCAATTAAATGCCTTGGCAGCTTTTTCTGCTCAGCCTACGTGCTCATTTTCTTCATCTGGAGTTTCACAGAGGATTTGGGGTTGTCTTTTTTATCCCAAATACAATTTTTCATCGTACAAGTGGTGCTTCTTCAGTGTCTTTCATCATCATGTAGCTTCAGTTGCTTACATGGAGGTGGCAGGTGTAGTATGAAAAGTTAATTAACATACTTAAAATGACCCTTCCTCCAACCTAGGTGATGTAAATTAAAGCGTGGCAGTGTTCCAGTGAAGATGTGGGAGTGTTTTGGTTTTTATAAGTGGATAGAAAATAATTAGAGAAACAGTAACTGGCACTGGTGATTGAATGTGATTAAATCATCTTGGCCAAATTTTAGATTTCATTAAAACAGAGAAGTGTGGCTGAGGGAAGGGGTTGCTGTGTCAGACCATCATGTGGCTTTGAACAAGGACTTCACTGGAGCTTCTTCTCTGCTAAGTGGTTTTTGAAATGTGCTCCTGAGAGCAAACAGTGGCAGTCCAGGCGGAGGACATGCTGTGAGCAGAGGGGAGAAAGACAGTGTTTTTTATGACCTGTAAGCAATAACTGCTGCTTTTGATTATTTTGAAAACACTCTGCTGTCAGTGTGAAGCGTTCCTTCCTCGAAAATATCCGGAGGAGTTGTACTCATTTTTCCTGCAGGACTTAGTTACTGTCACGGGTTGGCACTTAAGCATTTTGTGGTTGGATTTTTCCTTTTTTTTTTTTTTTGAAGCAAAATATTATTTTTTTTTTCCTTTAAATTTTATTTTCACGTTTGAAGTAGATTTGGTGTGACTTTAAGGGCAGCACTCTGGGCTGGAGGTGGGATTCCTTCCCAAGGCTTCTCTTTCAGCAGTGGGCAGCTGTGTCCCACGTGGGTCCTCGTGCTGCCAGGGGGTCACTGCTCCCTGGAGGACCCCAAAACGCAGCCAGGGGAGCTGGGAGCAGGGGGGTTTGGTCCCTTTTAGCCCCTCTCTCCTCCCTCCTGCACTCAGACACAGGCTCTCAGTGCTGTCTGTGTGTGAGGTGTTTGTGTGTTTGAAGTTCTCCCAGCTCAGCTCGGTGGTGCTGACATCTGAGCAACCTCTAGTGAGATGCTGTCTGGGCTCCAAAAATAGATTTCCGTATTAAAATACAGCCAGGGCAGGAAGTTTGAGCCATGTGGTGTCTAACAGATAACACAGAAACCAGGTCCTGCTGTTGCCAAATACCTCCAAAATCATTGGGATAAATAGAGTCTCTAACACTGTCTTTTTAGTGTTAGAAAGCAAGGCATTATTTTTATTTTCAGTGCTGGGCATGTACGTGGCCAACAAAACTCCTGCCTCCACACAGACACCAACACATCACTTTCACACCTGTTTGTACATTTTTAGCAAACAAAGAAATTAATGTTCATTGGTTCTTAATTACAGAATTCTCTTTCATTAGTTAGTATTCTGCCTTCTATTGGTTATTAATTTCTCAGTTTCTGTTCTAATTAAGGCCACATTTGTAGTCTTTTTAGTATCTTTTTCCCCAGTAGGGACTTTCAGCACTTACACTGAATTCTTTGTTAGTTCTTTCATCTTCTGGTTTCTGCAAAAGGACCTTGTATGTCATAAATCCATGTCCCAAATGTCCAGTATTAACAATACATCTTTCTCTCTCCCAGGCTTTGTCCATTGAAGCATATCAAGCAAAACTTAAGAGTTTTAGTACTTTTCCCAAGCTGTGTCCTCACAGAAGTCGTTCATGACAACTTTTTGCTGCGTGCTGGCTAAAAGTGATTTAAGGCCTGACACACGACCTGTGATTAATTAAAAGGGAGACCTCCTCACTCTCTGCAACTCCCTGACAGGAGGTTGTAGCCAGGTGGGAGTTGGTCTCTTTTTCCCAGGCAACTATCAGCAAGACAAGAGGGCTCGGTCTCAAGTTGTGCCAGGGGAGGTTTAGGTTGGATATTAGAAAGAATTTCTTTACAGAGAGGGTGGTCAGCCATTGGAATGGGCTGCCCAGGGAAGTGGTGGATTCTCCGTCCCTGGAGGTTTTTAAGGAGAGACTGGATGTGGCATCAGTGCCATGGGCTGGGAACCACAGCGGGGTTGGATCAAGGGTTGGACTTGATGATCTCGAAGGTCCCTTCCAACCCAGCTGATTCTGTGATTCTATGAAAGCAACTTACCGGCAGGTTAATTAGGATTGTTAAAAAGTTAGAAAAGCAATGTGATTTCCAACCACTGCTGCAGAGCTGCCTGGAGCACGCAGGCACCAGGAACATCAGCCCGCCTCTGGAATGAGTGTTGGTGGCTGCAAAGCCTGGAACGTGGACGAATTCCTGAAATCTGCACTGAGTCTTGGCCGAAGAGCCGAGGAGTGACTCAGTTGTTCGCTGGGGGTGTGTGGGTGGCACTGGAAGGGTGGCGACCGCGGAGCTGTGCTGGTGCTCTGCTGTCGCTGCCGGGCAGCTCACGGTCGTGTTCCACCTTCACAGGTGAAATATTCCAACGTTCCCAGGTGAGGAAGCAGCGGGAGATGCGGATCGACCCATAACTCCAAACCTGAGGCAGCAAAGTGGTGACAAAACCGGGGAGAGAAACCTGCCGGGTGCCCGGCCCGCCGGCCCTCAGCGGGTACGTGCAGGCCGCTGTCTCTCGGGAAGGCCTTTTTTAATTGGATTTAAGCGTTTTCCTCTTTCCAAAAGGTTACCCTGGGTGCTGGTGTGCTGTGCAGCCGGGCTAATGAAAAGGTTAAAATGTAAGGGGAAGGGAACTAAGCAGTGCTGGCCGTGCTCCAGGATGGAAGGGGGTTACTCACGGTAAATTGAGCAGCTCGCCCGGGGTGAGCTGGCTCTGGCTCTCGGATGCATCGCCCTGGCTGGATGCCCTCGGCTCCTGCCATGGATGCTGGAATTCTGTTCCCAGAGAAATGCTTGGGTTTGTAGTTTATGTGGAAAAAAACGAGCCCAGGTTAGGTCAAGTCTGGCGAGCTCGCCTAGAGCTGGTCCTGCCCTTGGGTGGAAGGGTTGGCTCAGGGGCATCCCGAGGCGTCTTCTGCCTGGATTCCCAGCTGGGTTCCCCGGCTCTAAAGGAGCATTCCCGATTTCTCCATGTAACAGACACCCAGCATATGTATCAGAAGGCATTTGACACATGAAAAACTGAAAATAAAACACTTCTACGAAAATGTAAAAATAGGAGGCCCCGAAAGCTGCGACCGCCCGGCTTTGGATTTTTAAATTTTATTGTCGCTTAATATTGATTTATTTGCTTTTCCCAAACTAGTCTTGAAAAATGGCACCAGCTGCTCCCAGAGAAGCAGGAGTATGGAGACAAACCCGAGCTCTCCTGTTCAAGAACTGTCTTATTAAGGGAAGGACTAAGAAAAGCAGTGTCCAGGTAAGGGGGGAGTCCTTGGGTCCTGCTGCTGGTGCATCCACAGTTATTCTGTGCTTAAATAACTCCCAAATCAGAGACAGCACTCGGTTTTGTTGTGATGTTTATGAAGCTTTGTGGTCTGCATTGAATTTTGGGTTGAAATAGGGTTTTTCAGAAGATATTTTGTGATCCTTTGGTTGAAGATGTATCCTAATGTGTAAGGCTTTATACAGGAAAAATAAAATTATAGATACAGACAATATAAAAATATTAGTTAATGTGTTAATAACTAGTTAACCTATTAATACTATATATATTGTAGTATATATCTATACATATTTATAACATAATATAATTAATAGTAATTAAAATGTCCTTGAATGTTGCCATCTTAGTGCACCTTGACAAGCATTTGTACCTGTAATTACACATAATAGCAGGGTGAGACCTCCCCAAAAGATTTTTACCTTTTCTAACAGTTCAGCCCTGTGTGTGGGTGATGTGATGGTACTTGAGGCTGAATGTTGAGGAGAAGAAGAGACAGTGCAGTGCTTGGCTGGGCTCCTTTAGTGGTTCACAGCTTGTGTTTTGCCTCTTCTCAAAGAGCATGAGTTTGCAGATGTTTAAAGCTTGTTAGAATTGTCCCTTTGGGCCTTAAAATGGCTTCTTAAGTTACTAATGCAGGTGATTAAAATCCTGCTTCAGCGCCAGGGAAGGATTTGGCATTGAAGTTGCTGTTGCATTGAAAACATCCAGGGAATTTCACAGCCAAGAAACTGAGCTCACCGTCCCTCCTTTGAGCTTCGTGCAGGAGAAACCTGGGGGAGGTTTTATTTCCACGGCTGCTCTTTGAAATGCTCATTATTTTCCTTTGTGCAGGAGGTCCTTTTCCCCCTGTTTTTCCTGTTTTGGCTCATCCTGATGAGCATGATGCACCCGCACAGGAAGTACGACGAGGTGCCCAACGCCAACCTGGGCACCCTGGACACCTCCCAGCTGGTGAACTTCATCATTGGGTACACACCACCCACCCGGATGGCACGAGAAATCATGAAGAAAGTGGCTTCTGATAACTTTGAAGATGGTATTCACACCCTAAACGTTGCATTTTTCTCCCTAAATCCCGCTCTGTGACTTGTGTTTGGAGAGGGAGCTCACGGGTGCTGCTAGGAGGAAAAATCCATTTATTTTCCATCCGAGTGAAGGCGTTGGTGGGGGGGTTTTTTTGTTGTTTTTCCTTGAGTGACAAATGTTCTGGCACTGCCATCTCGAAGTGATTCCCGTTCTCTTGGTGCAGCCAAAGTGTTGTGTGGCTGCAGGGAAAGGTTTGGGTACAAAAAGCCCCTGAGCAGCTCTAGGGCTGATTGACACCTGTCCTGTCACACCCTGGGGCAAACTCAGGAGGTGGTGCTGTCCCAGGTTGTGTTTTCTATCCTGGTGTCACTATGAAAACAACATTTTTAATGTTTTTTAAATGCTCATTCTCATTAACACTTTGTCACCTCTTCTCTTGAAAGTGATTTTCCTTTTCTTTTGCCTTTTTTTTTTTTCCCCTGATTGTTTTTTTTCCCCCTGTTTCTTTTTTCCTCTTTTTCTCCTTGTTTGTTTTTTTCCACACTTGTTTGGGTTTTCCTCTTTATTATTTTTCTTCCATTTGTTTGTGCTTTCCTTGTTTGTTTTTCCTGGGTTTTGTTTATTTCCCCCATTTGTTTGGTTTTTTTCCTATTTGTTTTTCCATTCGTTTGGATTTTTCTATTTGTTTGGGTTTTTCATTTCTCTGTGTTTTTCCATTTGTTTGGGGTTTTCTCCTTGGGTTTTTTTTTTTCTCCAGCACTTTGCCTGCACACCTCACACATGGTAACAGAAACTTATCTCTCCAAACCCACTGATATATTTTTAGTTTGATATCTTTGATTCTCCTCTTTGTGTTCCTCCTGCTTCAGAGGAACTGGACACTTGGACACTTCCAGGGATGGAGCAGCTACAGCTTCTCTGGGCAACCTGTGCCAGGGCCTCCCCACCCTCACAGGGAAGAATTTCTTCCTAAAATCTATTCTAAACCTACTCCCTGTCAGTTTGAACCATTCCCCCTTGTCCTGTGATACATATATACATTTATGTATCTCCAAACTCAAATGATTAATGATTAACACGATACTTCAAAACCGTTGCACATTTTTTTCTCCCTGCTGTGCCAATACCTAAATCAACATGATAATTTCTTAATATCTCTCAGGCATCATCACTGAGGAGTATTTGAGTGAGGAGGAGCTGCAAGAGGCCAGTGCTGTCAAACCCCCCAACTTCGTGGGGGTTGTGTTCAAGGATTCCATGTCCTACCAGCTGAGGTTCCACGACTCCATCGCCATGTCCTCCGTTTATACGGAATCCAGAGGTAAATGTGAGCTCTCTCACATGTGCTCTGCAAGGGGATGAACTGGAAAATCATTTTCTATTTTTGTTTTCAGGCCTGGTGTTCCATATATTGATTTATGGAGGTTGTTTGCAGCACTGTCGGGGGTGGCCTCGAGCTGCGCGCTGGGGACAGGGCAGGTGTAACTCTGGGCTTTGGCGTTTTAACACAGAGCCAGGGAATCTTAGAGTGGCCTGGGCTGAAGGGGACTTTATGGATCATCATTCCCTGCTTTATTCTGCAGCCAGCTGCTCCAACCTGGGGAAGGGCTGTGAGTCAGTGACCTACTGGAGCTCGGGATTCACGGCGCTCCAGGCCTGCATTGATGCTGCCATTATACAGGTAACTGGAAAAAACCATCATAAACCCAGGGAAGATCAGCTCCAGGGGCTACCTTGGCTCTGGCTGCTTGTCTGATGTTGGCTGTTAGTTGTGGGAAAGGCCATCTCAGAAGTCATCTGGACCCTGATGAGAAGGCAGAATGTTTTGGCTGTGCTTTGCTGTATTTTGTGCAGAATTGCTCTCGTTGGGCTGAATAATGTGAGTGTTTGTCTCTAACTGCATCCAAATGAGCCTGAACACCCATCACAACAGTCCTCAAAACACAAAGGCTCACAGTGCTCACCCCAAAATGCCATTTCAGGTGCTGTCCTAAAAGGGCTGCAGAATTTGCCTTATTTTGGTGTCAGTGTTGACCAGCAATTTTTCCCAATTCCCCTCCCCTCATCCCGCTCGTGGAGGGAGCAAATTTCATCTTTTCAAGGGCTAGAAATCTCACATTTGCTAATTTTGTCTCCAGGTGTTCAGATATTCTCCAGTTTTCCTACTTTTGGGTTGGGATTTGGGGTCTTCAGATCCCTCCCTGCCAGCAGGGATGGAGATGGAGCTGAGCTGGAGTCTGGGATGGGGCTGAAAAATCAGGAGCAATCCCAAAATAACTCTTCCTTCTCTTCCCTTCAGCTGAAGACGAATCAGTCGGTTTGGGAACAGCTTGAACTGACGAGAGCAGTGGTTATGGGAGAGGCTGCTGTGGTGGAAATCGATAATTTCCCCCGTGCAATCATTTTAATTTACCTGGTGATCGCCTTCTCCCCGTTTGGGTATTATTTGGCAATTCATATTGTGGCAGAAAAGGAGAGGAAGTTGAAGGAATTCCTGAAAATATTGGGACTCCATGACACTGCCTTCTGGTATGTGAGTGTTTAGTATAACTTGTTCTTTGTAATAGAATTATATATATATAAATAATTATTAAAAAAAAAAACAAACCACTTTCTAGGAAAACTCTTCCATCCTTTATTTTTTAAAATTATTTTCAGTCTGATTAACTGAAAACAACCAGAAAGGGAAATATTCTGTAAAATCAAACACAGAGACACTTGCAGTATCATGAAAATATGAATATTTTAGTAAGTAAACACCAGAGTAATACTGTTGCATTTATGCATGTGAAGCTGTGCCAGACTTAGAGGGATCAAATCTGATGATGTGTGAGATTTTTATGTAGGTTTTTCATTCTCTTTAAATATTTTTGGCTCAGTACCTCCTTTCCTAGAGGCTCAAGAGGTAACCTGCAGTCTGTTCAGAGCTTAGCAGCAGTTTCCCTGACACGTAATTAAATGAATCCAACTCTGTAATTTCAACAAGACAGAGTAGTCAAAGCAACAGGTTTTAATTTGTTTCCTTACCGTCATGGAAATTGTCCTGTGCAATACAATGTTTTATTTTTTCCCCACGGGAGAGGATGTGCTAATTTGAAATCACTGATAGCTGAGGAGATAAAACCAGGTCTGGCTTTGCCCTTTCCTGCAGCGTTTTCACATCTGTCCCCACTGCACCGAAACAGCCACCTGGGCTTGTTGGAATGATTTTTTTTTCTCTACTTCTGAGGAAATGTGTCATTTTTTTTTACTACCTGTACACAAACCACCCTTGCTTCCTGAGGTCAGAGTTGCTCACAGCTCTGCTTTTCAGAAGGAAAGGATTTTATTACCCTGCCCGGCGACTGGAATGACTAGTGGATTAAATTTTAAATAGAATTTCTTGAATTATTGAAACCTACGACTCTGTTACTCTCTTTTGGTTATACCAGGGAATTAACTATGCAAGTTTAAAACAAAAAAAAATAGTGAATCATCTAATTGTGTGTCTTTAGCTGCTGTGGGTATCTATGTGTGCTCTAGTGCCAAGAACAATTCCAGGGGTGTTTACAAGAGCTCTTTTATTTGGGGGCTCTTGTTTTGTTCCAAGCTTGGCCTTTGGTGCAGCTGTCTGGAATATTAAAGAATGGTGGGTTCAGCTATTTGTGTGGCCGGTTCAGGCTGGGGATTCATTGCCTGGTTTCTGTTCTTTCCCCCCCTTTGTTCCTAGGCTTTCCTGGGTGCTGCTCTACGTGAGCCTGATTTTTGTCATGTCCATTCTCATGGCAGTGATCGCCACGGCCTCCTCCCTCTTTCCCCAGAGCAGTGCCTTTGTGATATTTCTCCTTTTTTTCCTGTATGGAGTCTCCTCAGTAAGTATTCCTGGTCTTGTTAAATTCAGCCACCCCATCCCTGTGGGTTTTGTTCCTCTCCCACCTGTTCTTGTTCTCTCTCCTAAAGCAACAAGCGTTGCTTCTGTAGGACCAAACAGTGCTGGGTGTCTGACCTGTCCCATCCCCTTCCTTGGCTCTTCTCCAGTTCAGGATGTTCTACAGGTGTCACCCATCACTATGGGAAAGATATTTCCCTACTGAAATATCTGGGTTTAAAATAATCAGTCTTTGAGCTGAAAACACTGTACAGAACCATTTTGCAGTCCCAACCCACATCCTCTTCAAAACATTTGTTGTTACTATGTAGTGTAATGCTAAAACCCTAATTAAAGCTCAGAGAATTATATCTGAATATGTTATAAATATATTTATATAGCCTGTCTGAATTTATAAGCAGCCAGTGCCCAAGTAGGTATTTGTTTGCTGTCACTGGCAGAAGGGACACTCACCAGGGTGGAGGTGCACACTCAGCTCTATAAAAGAAAAATTAGGAGCCATCATTATTTTCTGTGCTCTGTCTCCTGGCATCTCTGGGGAATCTGTCCCTCCTGATGCCCTGGAGGGATATAAAAGCTGTGTAGGTGTGGCACTTAAGGACATGTTTCAGTGGTGGCCTTGGCAGTGCTGGGGAAGCAGTTGGACTGGATGATCTGAAAGGTCTTTTCCACCCAAAATGATTCCATGATTCTGTGTGGGTGAATGCTGTCGTGACTATACCAGGAAAACGATATCAAGAGGCAAAATGGCATTTCACCTTAGTTTTTCTATACCTGAATTATTAGTTTTAAAACAGCACCTTCCTCTCTGTTTTTTGCCCTCAGGTTTTCTTCGCCCTTATGCTGACACCTCTATTTAAAAAGTCAAAGCACGTGGGTATAGTGGAGTTCTTGGCCACGCTGGCTTTTGGGTTTGTGGGCCTGAACATTGTCCTGCTGGAGGATTTCCCCAAATCTTTCGTGTGGTTTCTCAGCCCTTTGTGTCAGTGCAGCTTCTTGATCGGTGTCGCGCAGGTAAAGAACCACCAACTCCTCATCATCCCCTTGTCATGTTATTTTATTTCTAATAAACTGATGATGGTGGGGGAAAATGCCTGTTTTAATAACTTCCCCTGGGAGTTTGATATCAAGCCCCATCAAGGAGCTGTTATTCTCGGTGTTTGTTGCTGTGATCTCAGTCACTTCCTCATTATTTTTGTTTCTTTTGCCAGGTTTGCCCTGTGCTGTCCTGTCTTTCAGGCTGGCCCAGTGCTGGTGTGTAACATCTCCCTCTCCCTGTGCAGGTCATGCATCTGGAAGATTATGAAGATGGGGCAACATTTGCAAATATAAATGATGGTCCTTACCCACTCTGTATCTCTCTTATTTTGTTGGTGCTGGACAGCATCTTTTACCTGCTTGTAGCTGTGTACCTGGACCAGGTTATCCCAGGTATGTTCCCAAGAGCTGAACTGTGCAAGGATCATCAATTCCTGCAGTCCTGAGCCCCCCCCAGGCTGGTGGCACCTCTCCCTTAAATTCAGCTTTGGAAAAAGGAGGTGATGCTGTTTGCAGATAGATTTTTCTGCTGCGACTCAGAATACTTTAAGCTGAAATAATTTATTTTCTGTTAAAACTGTGAGGTGTGAGGGGGGGTTTTGGCATGTTGAGAGTTGCTGGCCCTAAAAAGCGAAATTTTTCCCTCTTTCTAGAGGAAAAACTTCCTTACTGGGCTAATGAACGCTTCAGCCTTTAAAATTTGCTCTTTGAGGGTTGAAAATCAAAGACTCCTCTGCCTGTTCCAGACCTTTCCCTGTGACAGAAGTACTTTAACATGAAACGCAGAATAAAGTTGTTAATCTTACGACTAAATCCTGGTTAAGCCCCTCAGCTCCGTTCGCCTCTGATCCCTCTGGATTTGTATTACTGTGTTTAAGTCACCATTTTTTCAGTCCTGGGGATTTTTCATGCACAGAAGGACATTTGCACATGTATTAAAACTCCTGGCCAACCTGGAGCCTGCCAGCAGTGTTGATGGGAGCGGTGGCTTAAGATGGTTAAACTCTGCTGAAGGATATTGAGGTCCTGGAGCAGGTCCAGAGGAGGGCAACTAGGCTGGGGAAAGGACTCAAGCACAAGTCCTGTGAGGAGAGGCTGAGGGAGCTGGGGCTGTTCAGCCTGGAGAAGAGGAGGCTCAGGGGAGACCTCCTCACTCTCTACAACTCCCTGACAGGAGGGGGGAGCCAGGTGGGGGTTGGTCTCTTTTCCCAGGCAACTCTCAGCAAGACAAGAGGGCTGGGTCTCAAGTTGTGCCAGGGGAGGTTTAGGTTAGATATTAGAAAGAATTTCTTTACACAGAGGATAATCAGGCACTGGAATGGGCTGCCCAGGGAAGTGGTGGATTCTCCATCCCTGGAGATTTTTATAAAGAGACTGGATGTGACATCAGTGCCATGGTCTGGGAACCACAGCGGGGTTGGATCAAGGGTTGGACTGGATGATCTCGAAGGTCCCTTCCAACCCAGCTGATTCTGTGATTCTATGAAGAAACCCCTCTGGAACAGAGGTGCAGGGTGGCTCGTGGACCTCTCACGGGAGAGCTCGCGGCTTTCGGAGCTAAAACCCAAAAGCTGAGGAATATCTGATGGGAAGCTGTGGGTTTTCCCTGTGTCCTCCAGGGGAGTTTGGGCTGCGCCGCACCCCGCTGTTCTTCATGAAACCCTCGTTCTGGTCCAAGCACAGGAAGAATTACAAGGAGCTGTACGAGAGCAGCATCAACGGCAGCTTGAGCTTCGGCGAGATCGTGGAGCCCGTGCCCTCGGAATTCCAGGGGAAAGAAGCCATCAGGTACAGCCCCACGTGCAGATGAGCAGATCACCTGGGTTCCCCGGGAATTTTTTTTTTTAACGTGGGATTTGAAAATCCCCTCTCAGTCCTGCGCCCGTTGGATTCAAATAGCATATGGTATGCATTGCAGAGAGCCCAGCGCGGCTCCTTCCCGGCCAATCCCCAGCATCAGTGGATGCTCTCCAAGGGTAAATTGCTGGGCTTAAAGGGAGGGTTTGTTTGTGGATGGTTTTCCTTTGGTTGGAGTCCTCTCCAGCCCGGCTGGTTTTCCGTTCCCTCCGTTTCACTGAGGCCACGGGCGGCGTAAGCGGTTGCAGATGTTGGAGCGTCTGCTCTGCTGGGAGGGTTTAGTTTCTGGTAACACATATTTTAGGACAAAAGGCTGAATTCTAGGGTTGTGTGAAGGCTGTGGTGTTCTCCACAGACCAGAGGGGAACTTCATGGTGGTTTTACCCAGCTGCCACATACGAGAGTGTAAAAGGAAACTGAGAAATAGATGTCCCCACTCTCATCTTTCGTGCTGTGCTGTGTGTCACCTGCTGTCTTGCATCTGGACTGTCATTGCTTTGTGGTGTTTCTCAGATGTTATTTTCAATGTCTTCCTTTGAGCCCCTTGTTGCCATCATTTTCCAGTGGCATAGCCTGATGGGAGATGGGGAGCTCTGCATCTTCACTCCTGGTTGGCTCCACTAGTCTCAAATAAATATTTGAGCTCAGTGACCAGAATGAGTCTTGTCCACATCATCCATGTCTCTTTGGGCACCTGCCATGGGTTCAAGGGTCTGGTTTTAATCCTGATGTTCACATGAGAACATTGTGGCCGTGGTTGCATTAAGTCCATCCAGCCTGGACTCTTCCCATATCATCCCTTCAGCAGCTCTCTAGAATTTTCACACTATCTTGTCATCTTTACATGTGCAGGTTTTCTTTTCTTTCATACCCAGTTCTCCTCCCTGCTTCTCAGCCATAACCCACTCCCATCCTCATTTCCAGGGCAGCCAGGCTTCCAAAGCCCAGCCTGAAGGATGGGTGCCTTCAGGTTTTTCTCATTTGGGAAACCAGTGGGGCTGGAAGGAAGGTTTTTACCTTTCTTGGGGAGAAAGATACCTGCTTTCTTTTACCTAATTTTGATGAGGAGCTGTCAGTAATCACATCTTTGGAGTCTGTTCTACTAATACCTCTTTTCTGTATCATATCTGTGGAGTCTTTTGTGGTATTGTGCAACCACCGGGGAGTAGCTGTTCCCTTTTCTACCTCGAGAAACCTCTAGTGTGTTGTTCTACCCTGTGGAAGAGACACAGATTTTAAATAATTCAAGTTGTCAACAGAGGAAATACCTTAGAAGGTGATCAGAAAAAGCTTTCTGATACCAGGGTGGAGATGGGCAGAGCTCATCAAGATGTCCTGTCTCTTGACATGCCTTGATGGGTCTTGAACGTGTCTGGTGCCACTTTGATCTGATCATCTTGTTGTGACTGTTGCCAAGTATTGATCATTCAAAATGACATACAAAGGTCCTGAAACAGTTTATACAATGACATGTCTTCTTTCAGAATCAGCTGTGTTCAGAAAACATTCAGGAAAAAGGGGGAAACTGTGGAGGCTCTCAGAAGTAAGAACATTTTAGTTTTTTAGCTGCTTGTCAGATGCAGAGGAGCAATAGCTGAATTGCTGAGTGATCTTTTGTGTTTCAGTTCAGGCTTTTTGGTTTCTTTTAGAGGGGTGGGACCTTGGAGTGTGAATGCCAGATGTGCCTGTGTGTGTATTCTCTCACAGCTTGGGCAGTAATCTTTAGAACAGTACCCCAAGAAGTGAACCCTTATCACTAAGGAAAGCCTACTGGTATCATCCCTGTTATTCCTCCTCTGCCCTTGTGGTGATATGATGTTCCCTGCCCCTTCTCCCTGATATTTTCATTTTGTTTCCCTGTGTGGCTTTTAGATGTGGGTGCAGGGCCTATCCCATGGCCAGCCATGGAGGTAAGGTGTGCCCCCAGCAGAGTGTGAATGCATACCCCATATGTTAGTATTTGAATTTACCTCTGCCTTGGGAGCTGGCTCCAGGTGCTGGGAGCACATCCCTGACATCTCCTCTTCCTCTGCCCCGGGGAGCAGATTTGTCCTTTGACATCTACGAGGGTCAGATCACGGCTCTGCTGGGGCACAGCGGCACCGGGAAGACGACGCTGATGAACATCCTCTGTGGGCTGTGCCCACCCACGGATGGTGAGTCCTCAGGGCTTTTGGGTGCCCTGCTTTCAAAACCAAAGCTCGTGATCTTTATTTCAGGGTGCACCAAACTTTGAAACAGAATCATAGAATCCCTGGGTGGTTTGGGTTGGCAGGGACCTGAAAGCTCATCTCATTCCACCCCCCTGCCTTGGGCAGGGACAGCTTCCACTAGCCCAGGTTGCTCCAAGCCTCATCCAACCTATCTTTGAGCACTTTCAGGGATGGGGAGTCCACAACCTCTCTGGACAACCTGTGCCAGTGCTTCACTATCCTTATAATAAAGATTTTTTTTCTAATATCTAATCTATCCCTGCCCTCCTTCATCTTAAGGTCTTTCCCCCTTGTCCTGTCACTCCCTGCCCTTGTGAAAAGTCCCTCTCCAGCCTTCCTGTAATGCCCCCTCAGACCCTATAAGGTCTCCTAAAGTTCACCTTCAATTCATAGCCACATTCACCTGCTCTCTGGCTGTAATGACCTTCTTCCTTGATTGCTCCTGGATTTGTTTTAATTCTTGTTTCAGGGTTTGTCTCTGTCTATGGGCACAAAGTCTCCGAGATCGATGAGATGCTGGAAGTGCGGCAGATAACGGGGGTGTGCCCTCAGTCTGACATCCACTTTGATATTTTAACTGTGGAGGAGAATCTCTCCCTCTTTGCTGCCATTAAGGGAATCCCTCAGAATGATTTGATACAAGAAGTAAGTCATCTGGGCACAGGTGTTGTCTTATGTGTTCACTTCTAACCTGTAAATCAAAATATCCTTTTAGACAAGTGTGGAGGGAAATATTATTTTATGGTACAGTAGACAAGAGGTACAGATATTTTGGCAAAGATAAACTGTTAATTTTTCCTAGGAGATTAAAATGTTCATGGCAAAACTTTAAATCCTGGCATTTGGGTTCAAGCATAGGCACCTTTAAACTTTGTATGCACAGGTTGTGCAGTTCACATACAGAATAAACTGGGAATTAGCAGCAGTTAATTTGAATGTTAATTCTTCATAATCTGGTTTAAAAACACTTTACAGATTTATTTTTTTCTAAGACAGTAAATGTGTTTCTTGTGTTTTCAAGGTGCAGAAGGTGTTGCTGGATTTGGAGATGCAGCCCATCAGGGACAATCAAGCTAAAAAACTAAGTGGGGGGCAGAAGAGGAGGCTGTCAGTGGGAGTTGCTGTTCTTGGGAACCCCAAGGTGAGAGTGATGGAGTTGTTCCCAGCTTGGCATCACTGTTACATTGATGGTTTGGTGTCTCTTGTCTAAACTAATTCATATATATAATAATATGTAAGATGCAGTAATTGTTACTCTCAGCATCTGTTGCTCCTTTTTTTTTTTTCTTCATTTATGACTTAATTAAAACAACTTTAATGACTCAACCTTTGTGCTCGAGGCTGTTAAAGGCTCAGGTAATGGCAGTAACTCTGGATTTGATCTCTTTGGGAAATAAACAGTGTGACAAGTTTTCTGTAACTTCTGGCAGGTAACATTTAGCCCCCAACAGTCAAATTGTTGGATACTTTCCTCACAAAGCCATCCAGGAGCAGGAATGGAGCCAGAGAGCTCTTTTGTGTTCCAGCTCTGTAATTTCTGGCCTGTGAGGATGGGGATTGCTTTGAGATCTGTATTTAAAAATGATGTGTGTGACAGTTCCTGGGGGTTTTAAAAGCAGGTGTGTGTATTTAACCACCCCTTAGGAGAAAAAGCGAATCCACAGCTAAATTGTTAATTCTAATATGTAATTGTGTTAGAACCAGAATAGAACAGACTATGGCATTAAGTTATTACAGGATTTTTCCATTTGTCACAACAGGAGATGGATTTATTCAAAGTGTAGTGGCAGCAGCTGCATTACTTAGTGTGGGATGTTCCTTATGTGTTTTAGAGGAATAACTAACAGGCTTCAGACAAAACCCCCTGGATCTGCAGGGATTCCTGAGGTCAGTGCACATGGATGTGGCTTTGAAAACACTCTTGGTTTTGCCCCAAGGTTTTGCTGCTGGACGAGCCCACGGCCGGGATGGATCCCTGTTCCCGGCACATCGTCTGGAACCTCCTGAAAAACAGGAAAGCCAATTGTGTGACCGTGTTCAGCACCCACTTCATGGACGAGGCAGATATCCTGGCTGGTGAGATCTTGTGCCACCCTGGGTGCCAGCCTGGGGTGCCAAACCACAGAATGCACGTTTGTTTGAAATATGTCATTGAGTTTTGGGGGAAATTCTCCATCTTCTGCTTCAAAGGGGCCTTCTTGACTTCTGTGTCTAGATCGTAAAGCTGTGATTTCTCAAGGGATGTTGAAGTGCCTCGGATCTTCTCTCTTTCTCAAAAGCAAGTGGGGAATTGGCTACCGCTTGAGGTAAGTGTTTTGTGGTATTTATGTGCCATCAGGTATTTTCTTTTTATTGTTTTCTGTTGCAATCTCTTAAGATAGCACCCTCTGCCCCCTCAAAAAAGAAAATCCTTTTATCATCTTGAATGATAAAATTGAGTGTTTGGTGACTGTGGTGCCCTGCTGGCTGATTGTTGTGGTGCAGTGTCAGGAGGAGGTCAGGCTTTAACCCCCCAGTTTTTGGGGCTGTGTTTTTAGCATGCACATCGATGCCTATTGCAACACGGAAGCTACGACCTCTCTGATCAGGCAGCACATCCCTGCAGCCACCCTGATCCAGGAGAATGATGAGCAGCTCGTGTACACCCTCCCCCTCAAGGACGTGGACAAATTTGCAGGTATTGATGAGGTTTTGTGCTGCAGGGATGAGTGGCTGCAGAGGGGAATTCCATCAGGCGTGGCTGTAGCTGCACCTCTTGGTACAGTGTCAATTCTGCAGTTATCTGTGTTTATATATGTTATTATTTGTCTGATGGTGAATCAGTGAGGTCTTTCTCAGTTGAGTGAGGACCTTGTTGCCTCCTCCAGGGGGGCTGTGGTGTGTCAGAGGGATGTGGGTACCTGACAGCAAGTGCTGGGCTGATGCCTCTGTGGTGAAGAGACCCTTTCACCCGACCATCCCTTTGTCCTGCAGAAGCATCATCTTGTTGCAGAGGGTTTTAATGGGCCAGGCTGGCCTCCAGTGGGAATCCAGCAAGCCCCAAATCCTACAAAAATCAGCAACCCTTGTGTGAGCTGCAAAGAGCATCATCATACTCAAAAGCAATCTGTGAAAGACAGTAAAATGATAACCTCTAGAACAGTAATGCTATCTGTGTCACTGCCTTAAAATTCAGTGATGAGAGGGAGCATGGAGCAGATGTGAGGATTTCACTAGATGGCAGCAATTATCTGATCAGTCCTGTGCAGAGCTCCTTGTTCACCTCCCAGAAATAAATGGAATAAACACTGTGTCCTCTGTGCCATGTGGAAAGCGAAGGGAGAATCAACACCAATGGGAATATGCAGCTGATATTTCATAAGTGGTTTTTTTTCCCCTGCTGCATTTGAGTTAATAATTTATTAGCCTTGCCTTTAGCAACCACATCGTGTACTTTTGAAAACAGGCACCTTTTATGTAAGATGGAATCAATTCCCCCAAACTGTTGCAAGGAGAAGCCAAGGTTGGGAATGTGCCTTGGTCAGTGGGGCAGAAGAAATTGCAGAGATTAGAGCAGCAGCATCAGGGATCCAGCTGCTCTTCCCATTTTATACATTAGCATTTCCCTTCAGCCTGACCTTGGCTCTAAGCTCCTCATTTTAGGTCCTTTATTTTATAGGACTAACAAGAGCCCAATAGCATTTTTATCCAGGGGTATTAATTAGTGCTCTCTCTGAACCTCTTGTTGGTCCTCAAGCTCTGCTTCCTGCCCAGTTAACCTTGCTTTATACATCTGGGAATTCTTTTTATATGCATAAAAGTGCGTATCTTATATAGATATCCAATTACTCAGTGGTTTTATTTGTAAAATCCCTTTGTGCCTGGGCAGGGATTTAGATAGGATGACCTGTCCTGCAGACCCTGGGTATGATGCTACCAGGAGAGGGGCTCCTGAAGCTGCCCAGAGGCAGATCTCAGCCCAGGAGCTTTAGGATGCTGAGGTGGTTTCATCAACACCACAGCTTCAGGAAAACCTGCCACATTTCCCTGACCACAGAGATTGAAGTTTGGTGCTAAAAGGAGCTTATCCCAACCTTGATTCTCAAGCCATGACCTGCATCTTCATCTTTAAACATCGATATTTCTATGTTAGTGCTTTTTCCAAGGCTTTAGGGATGTGTCTGGTGTGCTTGGAGCTCTCTCAGGAGGTGGTGGAGCACAGCTGCAGAGTTGTTATGTGTCATGTCTGTCCCCAGGCTTGTTTTCTGACCTGGACACCCACTCCCACCTGGGTGTTATCACCTACGGCGTGTCCATGACCACGCTGGAGGACGTCTACCTGAAGCTGGAAGTTGAGGCAGAGATCGACCAAGCAGGTGGGGTGGGCCAGGAATGTTCTCTTGGTTTAGTTTAGTCTCATGTTTGTTTTAATCTCAGTTAGTATGGAATTGTCACTGCCAGCAGGAGGTAAGAGTAACAACTCCTCTCCCAAGGTGCTGCAACAAGGTGGGGCTCCTTTGGCCTCGTAACGTTCCAGGCTGTTGAAATATTTAACATGAAAACCGGGAAAAAGCAGTGAATTGGGCAGGAGGTGGTTCTGGGAGGATCCAGGGGAAAAGCTTTTCACTTATTAATTTTTCATCCAGCACTCTTGCATCTGACTCCTCTGCTTTACAGCCACACATTTAATGGCTTGCTTTTTTAAAATGTCCTTTATTTTCCTAATGGACTTTTTGCTTTCAAGAATTTATAAATGCACAGCGTGAAATTAATTTCCAACTTTCTGCAACATTAGTGGCTGCACTTAAGGCTGAAACAGCTCAACTTGTCTCAATTCTCCTCCTTTGGAATTAACTTTCAATTCAAATGATAAGCTGAATAGGCTTAATATTATTCCAGAATGAATAAATTCTTTTTTTTTATGTTAACTTTAATCATTTAAGCTATTTTCATAATTCTAAAGCTTTCTGTGTGATACAGATTTACTAGTATAAGTAAGTATATATACTCTATAGTGTATATATAGTATACTGATATATAAACTTACTAAGTAAGTAGAATTACTACCCTGCTCCACAAAGTTTGTGTGAGTGTGGGAGGGTTTAACAGCTGAATATGCTGGTGCTAAATAATACAGGTGCATACACAGGCCAGTGGTATGAAATTGGGGCAAGTCTGCACCTTTTGAGTGGTAAAAATTTGTCATCTGCCTTAAGTATGTGCCATATGTGTGATGGGGGTGGATCAGTGTCAGTGACCTTGGGATTAAGTTGAGAAATTGGGGTGGGATGGGATAGGATGAGATGAATTCTTCAGTAGGAAGGACCACCTGGCTCCTCCACCTCTCCCGTTTCAACCCTGTAGCTCTGTCAGAGCATTGACTCTGTAGAGTTCTCCTCTCCCCTTTTTCAGATTACAGCGTGTTCCATTCCCAGCAAGTGCAGGAGGAGGTGGATAACAAATCCTTGGATGACATGGAGCAGAGCCTGCTGATGCTGTCAGAGACAAAGGCTCCAGCCATGAGCAACACAGCCCTGTGGAAGAAGCAGGTTTCCACCATAGCCAAAGTGCATTTCCTTACCCTGAAGAGGGAAAATAAATGTGTGAGAGTTATGTAAGTATTGAGATACCGAAGTCTTAAAACCTGTTTGAATGACACCAGAGAAAGGGCAGGATTTGATTAATTTTTTTCACATACTTACTGTGTTTTAAATGTAAATATGAAGCTGTCATTTCTGTTGAATACATTCTCTTTTGGGGGGTGAGGGAGATGTTTTAATAACATGCACATAAATTGGGCTGGTTTTCGCTGGATTTTAATGAACCCCAAACTTTTTATTTCTTTTCAGGTTGTTGCTTTTTCTGATATTTCTTGTCGTTCAGATTTTATTGTTTTTCATACACCACATCATCAAAAATTCTGTAGCTGCTATCAAACTTTCCCCAGATTTGTACTTGCTGAAGCCTGGAGAGAACTATCACAAGTACAGGAGTCGGCTCCTGCTGCAGAATTCCACAGGTGGGGGAGCAGCTCCTGTCTCCACCTCTCTCTTCAGTGTAGCTACTTTTGGGATTGGGGACAAAATTTTCCTGCAAGTTAACCCAGATGAACAGTTTCCAAGTACCCAGAGATGACAGAGAGTGAATATCATTTGTGCCATAGGGTTTAGTTCACAGATCTTCCTCCTCCTCCCATATCCAGTAACCTTTTTCTTGCTGTGTCAGAGGATGATCCATATGAAGGAACTGGCCAGAGAGGTTTAGATAATCAGCATTAAAATCCTGCTATAAAACACTTTGGAAAATTTGCTTTTTGTTTCAACTTAAGATGTTTTAAAAGTGCACAGCAGTAATCCAGGCAATGGAAAGGAGCATCTGTTCCAGCTGTTGGGAATTTGTGCTTAATACAATTTACTTTTCCTGCTTTTTTTTTTTTTTTTTTGCTAATTCACTGTTCAACTCAAACCTTGAATATCCTGATAATGCTTGTTGGCAGCTCTGCTCCCTCACTGCTGCACTTGAGTTGCACAAACTAATTGGAGAACATAACAAAAAAGTTTTTCCTCCTGAGTTCTTTGGAGGCTGTTGAGTGGGAAACCGAAATAAAATAATCTGTGTTGTTCAGAATAGCAGAGGACTCTCTGGTGGGCATGAGTGAAAGGAAACAGTGATCTTTCATGGGGTTATATCAGTGAGAAAATGCATCAATAATTTTGTGTAAAATGCTACAAACTGGTGATAAGGAGGGATTTCAAAGTCGTGGAGATGTGGCGCTCAGGGACATGGTTTAGTGGTGGGCTTGGCAGTGCTGGACTAATGATTGGACTTGATGTTTAAGCTCTTTTCCAACTTTAGTGATTCTGTGTTTTCTCTGTTCTTGCCAGAATCGGATATCAATGACATTGTCCACTCCCTTGGGAGCATGAACATACTCCTGGAGATGTTCAATGACAGTGATTATGTCTCAGCTGCACCTCACAGTGCAGCTTTAAACGTGTTTGCCCTTCAATCCAGGCAGGTGAGATGGACAGACTGGCTGGGTTGTGCCCCAAAGAGCCCCCAAGCAGCTGCTGGTGGATGGTTTGTGATACTCTTACCTGAAAAGCAACTATTGAGTCAGAGAATCAAGTAATATTACATGGTATTCCTTATACAAAAGGCCTGAAAAGAGGACTTGTATTAACAGAATGGAAATATTAGCAAAATGAATGTTCTTCCATAATTATAATTACAGTAGGCCAATCAAACTTCCATCCTCCTTTCTTCCCCAAAATGACACAAAAAGCCAAGAGAAATGTTTTATTTCACAAGGGACCTGACACAGGAATTCTTTCATCTTTTTTTTTTTTTCTTTTCCTTGTACTGACTGAATTACACAATCTGACAGAAGTACAATCCTGTGGTGCTCTCATGTGTAAAGAAAAACGAGTTTCATGGATTGTACATGTTCTTTACCATATGGTCACTGAAGGGCTGTCGGGAAGATGTGAGCTTTGGGGTTGTATTTAATCCCCAGCAGAGGAACTGCTTTGCAGTCTGCCAGCTCTGGCTCTTGTTCCCATTTTTGCTCATTGACACTGCTCCCATCAGTGTGCCAGTGCAGCTCCTCAGCTCCTGTAAATTTTTGCCTGTCTGGTTTTTAAATCCATTAGCGAGAACATCCGAGTGTGGGTCCTTGTGTGTTTTGTTTTTGCAGGCTGTAATTGCCTGGAGTGTCATTTGTCATAGTGTCACTGTTCCATAAAACATGCTGGGAATTTATTCCAAATAATTTGTTCTCTTTGTGAACATGACTGTTTTCCTGAATTAGGTTATGTGTTACAACCACTCTGAGCAGCCCGGAGCTTCCTGCAAAGCAGACTCAATTATGCAAAGATTTTTCCCAATGCTCAGGTTTAATTAAGGAGAGCCCTCTCAGGGAATTGCCCTTCGTGCAGAAGAATTAATACAGCACATACTTTTCTTCCTAGAATTACGTTTTCGCTGTCGTATTCAACAGCACCATGGTGCATTCCCTGCCAGTTCTGATGAATATTGTCAGCAACCTCCTGCTGCGCAGTTTAAATGTGACTGAGAGCATCCAAATCTGGAGCAACCCCTTCATTCAGGTGAGCAGCACCCCAAAAGTCACCCTGAAACATGGGGTGGGCGGCAAAGCATCCCTGGAGTGAGAGAGGGAATGTAGAAACACCCCACAAACCAAGGGAAAAGCTGGTTGGGATTGTTTGAGACCTTAAGAGGACATGAAAGGTACTGGGGTTTTACTCTGCAGGTTATGGAATTGGAGGAGAAAAGGGCTTGGAAAGAGGATGTGGTGTTGGGAATTAAAGGTTGTACAGGGCTTGGAGTAACCTGGTTTAGTGGAAGGTGTCCCTGCCCATGGCAGGGGCTGGAACTAAGTGATCTCTTAAGATTCTTTCCAGCCCAAACCATTCCATGATCCCATGAAGTTGTTGTGGTTTGTTAGAGGTGACCTGCAGGTGTGGGTCTGCTACCTCCTGTGCGGAGCTGAGGTGGCCTTTGGGAGAGGAGATGACCTGCAGCAGGAGATAAATGCTCTAGAAGTTCATTAGCTATTATTTATTCCTCATATAAATACTCCCAGAACTTCCATGGGTATTTCTCTTCATGCTGCAGCTCAGGTGACGTTGCCATAGACAGAATTTATATTTTAGCATTTACAGTCACGTTCCAACGCTTAAGGTGGTGTCTTGGTCCTGCACATTCTGGCACTGAAGAAATCTGGTTTAAATTCCAGAATCTTCCAGACACAATTTTCAGGATGGAGATCTATTTCGAAGCCGTGTTGCTGGGCATCATCATCACTGGAATGCCACCCTATTTTGCCATGGACAACGCGGAAAACCATAAGGTGCCTCCCAGGTGTTGAGCCAGAGACACACAGGAAGTTAAAAATCTTGGGATTTGGGGGGAAAACTTGAAGAGGGTTTAAAAATAGTGCCCTGAGAGGCAGCATGGATGGGATGGCTGTTTGCTGCCTGGGGTGGAGCAGGTTTGGGAAAAGCTAAAATTGGCAGTAACCGGGTAACACGGGGCTAGATTAACATGGCACTGATTTTAATTACTGTGCAATTAACACTGTTTTCTTCTCCTGTTGCAGATCAAGGCCTACACACAGCTGAAGATTGCAGGGCTCTATCCCTCTGCTTACTGGATGGGCCAAGCCGTCGTCGACCTCCCACTGTTCTTCTCCATCCTCGTCCTGATGATCGGGAGCCTCTTCGCCTTCCACTACGGGGTTTATTTCTATGTGGGCAAGTTCCTGGCTGTGGTGAGTGTGGTGGGGAAGGGAGAGCCTGGTTACCTTGTTTTCTATGAGTGTTTATTTTTCTTGGGTGGTTCAGTTGAATTTTTCCAATGGATTTACGGGGAAAACGCCCAAATAAAGCCTCCGGCGCTGAGGCTGCACCAAAGGCAAAACACTTTTTGTGGGGAAAATTGTTCAGATCTTGGAGTTTCATTCAGAGCTGGAGTAATAAAGCTTTAAAATACCAGCATTTTCCAAGGAAGTGCTCCTTCCTTTTTTCCCTGTTTTCCCAGCCTGCTTTGTGCTCTTTTGCTGTGACTGATAATTGCTCTGTTTGCATCAACGCGCTGCTAATGACAAGGTCACAGTGACTTTGAGCACAGCCCATCTCTGCAGTGAGCTGCAGCATGTGATTCAACTGAAGGCACCACAAGACTTTGTGTCTTTGATATTCAGAGCGGGCTTCCCTGTGAGATTGGCTGTAATTGAGAGGAATCAGCTTTTCCTTGCTGCTTTCCCAGAAGCTCCGAGATAATCAGGTTTGGGATGTGCTGCAGGGCTGGTTCTCTCCCTTTGTTCTAATTTCTACACAAATGCCAAGGTAGAATTCTTACCATTTGCCAGAATCTTGAGGTTGGCATTTATGGGATCCTGTGTTATAAAAAAATGGGGAAGAGTTTAAAGGAGGAAGATTCCTGCCTCTCCTCACACTCTTGCATTTGTGTCTCTAATAATATATGTACCAAGGCAGCAAAATAAATCAAATTAAGTGACAAAGATGAATTCAGAGTTATGTATCACACCAAAGTCGTTCCAGCTGATACTTAAACAAGAAATTCTTGCTTCACATTCCTGAGAAACCTTCCCTGTGTTTGCAGATTTTTTGCCTGATTGGTTACGTCCCCTCAGTTGTGCTCTTCACTTACGTGGTCTCCTTCACCTTTAGAAAAGTCCAGAACACGAAAGAATTTTGGTCATTTATATTTTCAGTGGTGAGTAACTTGACCTTGAGTTGGGATAACAGGGAAGATTGGTGAGCTCCACAACAGCTTCCCAGTTAATTTATTTAACTGTCTGCCCTTAATGCACAGGAAATGTGAAACATTTACTAGCATCTCTGTCTTCCTGTCACATCCTAAATGATAAAAGCTTTAAAAAATATGCCTCAAATTAGTTAACTTATGCTTAGAGAGTCTGAACTGGATGAAAATGGACTTTTTTTCCTTTTCTTTTGTACAGACAGCCTTGCTCTGCACAGTTGTCACTGAAGTGGCCTTTTTTCTGGACTATTACGTGGTAACCACCATCCTGCATTATGTCTTCTCCATCTTCATTCCTATTTATCCCCTTATTGGCTGTCTGATTTGTTTTATAAAGGTAAGGGGGCACAGGGGATCCTTTTCAGAGCACTTGTAGCTGGCTGGGATTGGGTGGGTATCTTTAATGTGTCATCTGTAGCCATTTAGCATGTGAAGAATAGCAATTGCTGGGGAAAAAAACCCACCTTTTTCCTGTTAAGCAAAGTGTTTCAGTTTTAAAATGAGAAAAGCAGCAAGTTTTCCATTAAATTTTTTTCCAGTACTCAGAGGGAACCTACAAGAAAGATGGAGAGGGACTTTTTACAAGAGTGTGTAGTGACAGGATATGGGGGCATGTTTTTAAATTGGAAGAGAATAGATTTAGATTAGATATTAGGAAGAAATTCCTCCTTGGGAGGATGGGGAGGCCCTGGCACAGGTTGCCCAGAGAAACTGTGGCTGCCCCATCCCTGGAAGTGTCCAAGGCCAGGTTGGATGGGGCTTGGAGCAACCTGGGCTGGTGGAAGGTGTCCCTGCCCATGGCAGGGGGTGGGAATGAGATGGGCTTTAGGGCACCTTCCAACCCAGCCATTCCATGATTCTGTGATATCCAAAGGAAAACCACGTGTTTCTCAGCAAACCCCATGATGGGGTTTTGGGAGTTGGTGGGTTGAAACCAGGAGCAGCCCCCGGGATTTGGATGGAGTTTTATCGGTGTCAGACTCGTGCAATCAGAGCAGAGCTCTGAAAGTGCTTGAGTGCCATAACTTAAATAGCTGCTGAAGATTAAATCCACAGCCTCTGGTAGGTGGTTATGTGTGTTTTTTCCTGAATTTTCAGGTCTCCTGGAAAGGCAAACGGAAGAGTGGGGGATACTACGACCCGTGGGACCGGCTGCTGGTGGCAGTTCTGGCTGTGAGCATGACAATTCCATTATCTGCCTTATTTGCCCTAGGGAATTGCTGGCTCCTGCTGGGAGCCCCTTCTGTTCACATCTCTGTTAATAAAGATTTGATCTAGTGCTCAGCACTGCTGAGCCTGCAGCTCCTGCAGCCTGTTGCAGCACGAGCAGAGTCAGTAAAGCTCAACATCTGCTGCCTCAGTGGCCTGAGTAACACTGCCAGCATTAATTCTGATTATTAGGGAGTCTGTGCTGATGGAGCAAGTACTCCAGAGCAGGGGCAATCCCTTGTCTCTCCAAACCCCCCAAATAATTGCCCTTAAATCTGAGCAGACTTTGATTGTGCATCCTCAGACGCGTTTAGTGATGTATTTAACATTCTTGGAAACACCAGCACTCCTGTGGTGGTGCAGAGCTGGAGCTTCTCGTCCCTCATCACGCTGGTGGGGTCACCTTTGGGGTCACCAGCCCTGGAGGGCTGGCAGTGCTCCCAGTAACCAGTGTTTGTCTGCTTCAGCCCTATTTGCAGTGTGTCGTGTGGCTCTTCCTGCTGAGGTGCTTCGAGCTGAAGAACGGAGGGAGGACGGTCAGAGAGGATCCCTTTTTCAGGTGTGTCTCTTAAACAGCCTTTTTTTATTATTTTAAAGCAATAGTGCAAAGAAAGTGCTTTTAAAGGTGCTGCTGGTGGTGAAACCGGAGTGTGCAGTGAAAGGAGTACAATAACTTTCATTATATTCCATCCCAGGGGGTCTGAAAAATTCGTTTTCCTCGCTTCAGTTGTGTGAAATTCAGGCACAGAAGGGCAGAAATAGGGGTTTTTTTTCTTTTTAAGTTATTTCAGTGCAAAATCCAGAATTTTGTAAGCGTGTTCCCTATATAAAAACAGAGGGACTAACCCTTTCCCACCTTATGACTAGAGATGCCATAACCCAACAAATAGCTCAGCACAAAGGTGACACGGTGACAGTCCCTTTCAGCTCCTCCTGCTCTCAGATGAGCTGCAGGAATCTGTCCCTCCTGGGCTTGGCAAACACAAATGGCTTTCAGCATCAAAGCCCTGAGCCAAACCTCAGCTCAGTGTTGTGTTCTTCCCCTTCAGAAAATGCTTTACAAAAGCCAGAGCCTGGAAGTTCCCAGATGTGCCACATGAGGAGAACGAGGATGAAGATGTGAGGGCAGAGAGACTGAGAGTCAAAGAGATCCTGAGCAGCCCCAAAAGTGAGGAGGTAAAGTCCTGCACACCCTCAGGCACTGCCCAAACCCCACATTTGGAGGTTTCCCAGAGCTGCTGGGATCTGCAGCCACTTCCCTTTCCCCTACTAGATGCCAGCAATCCTGGTCAGCAGCTTGCACAAGGAGTTTGATGAAAGGAAGGAATTTCTTCTGGGGAGAAAAATAAAGAAAGTGGCAACAAAACATGTTTCTCTCTGCGTAAAAAAAGGTTGGAGTTTAGTGACTTGCTGTTGAGCTGTTCTATGTACAAAAACAACCCTTGGATCCGTTTATCTGACCTTGTGGGCAATGGTTTGTGTCATCCTTTCTTTAGGAGAAATACTGGGTTTGTTGGGACCCAACGGAGCTGGGAAAAGCACGTTAATTAATATGCTCGTCGGGGAGATTGAACCCACCAGTGGGCAAGTATGTTACATGCTACAAGTTATATAAAAAATTAACTTTTATTTAGAGTTTATTATTATTGTTATTTCGAGCATTCCTGAGTGCAATGTGCAAAACCAGTTTGGAAATCTGTAATGTTCTGGAGCGAGGTCTCTGCGTTTTCCTCGCAGGTTCTGATGGGAGATTATTCTTTGGGGCTGAGCAGTGAAGATGACTCCGTGAAATTTGTGGGGTACTGTCCTCAGACAAACCCTCTCTGGCCAGATATTACACTGCAGGAGCACTTTGAAATTTATGGTGCTATCAAAGGAATGAGTCAGTCTGATGTAAAGGAAGTCGTCAAACGGTGAGTAGTTCATTTTAGAAATCCTTGAGGTTTAGCTGGATTTTTCTTAGGATTTTTTCAGGTTTGTTGCTGGAGGGGTTTTGGCCCTTTTATGGTGTTTTATTCTTCACCCCAAGTGCAATTTCTTTTTTTTTTTCGTTTAAGTTGAATTGGATCTTTCCAGCAAACTCAGCAAGTGTGAATATTTAGGCGAGGAGATACAGGTTCAGCCACACAAAATTCAATTGGCATTTCTAATTTTTGTATATATTTTTTTTAAAGTTAGGAAGTGCTAACAATGACCTTTGGAGAAGCTGCAAGGGCAGGGAGTCCCAGGCTTGGAGCTGTTTCTGGGTTGTCACCACAGGCTCCTCCAGGACGTGGGGCAGGTGGCTTTTATACGGAAGGGCCCACCTCCAATACTGCTTATTGCTCTGCTTTTTTTTGTACTTCCTATACAAATATTTGTAACTGAGCTTTTCAAACGGGGCTGTTTGCACACTGGGATGAGGGGGAAGCTGAACCATCACCCTTTCTCTGGTCCTTCCCCTTCCGCAGCATCGCGAGCGCCCTGGATTTGAAGGATCACCTGCAGAAGACGACGAAGAAGTTGGGTGTGGGGCTGAAACGCAAGGTATGGGGGCTGTTTGGGAGCCTGTGCTCGGGGTCAGCAGCACCACCCTGTCCTCACCCTGCCCCTTTGCCTCCCTGCCAGCTCTGCTTTGCCCTCAGTATGCTGGGAAACCCCCGGGTCACGCTGCTGGATGAGCCGTCCACCGGGATGGATCCCAAAGCCAAGCAGCACATGTGGTGAGTGCCCCCAGGGCCAGGCTGGCCACAGGGTGCTTCCTTGGGAATGTACCTGAATTTGTGTGCATTATCCATGTTAACACTAGGGAGAGCCATAGACAGGGAGTCACAGAATGGTTTGGGTGGGAAGGGACCTTAAAGCTCATCCAGTTCCATTCCCTGCCTTGGGCAGGGACACCTCCCGCTATCCCAGGTTGCTCCAAGCCCTCTCCAACCTGGCCTTGGACATTTCCAGGGATGGGGCAACCACAGCTTCTCTGGGCAGCCTGTGCCAGGGCCTCCCCATCCTCCCAGGGAAGAATTTCTTCTAGTATCTGCTCTAACCTTAAAATATACAAGGAGTACAGATTTGAGTCATCTTTGGGAAATTCAGGTGTTAATTGTTGCCGTGGGAGTAGTGTCAGTCCATAGGTAGAGGGGTTTGTGTTGGACCATCACAGCCTTCTTTTCCTACTAACCCAGGAATTACTGTTACCTGCCGAGTGTTTTGTTCAAGGATGTTTTTTGGCTGTGTTTTGTAGGAGGGCAATTCGAGCAGCCTTCAAAAACAAGGAGAGAGCAGCAATCCTGACCACCCACTACATGGAGGAGGCAGATGCTGTGTGTGACCGTGTGGCCATCCTGGTGTCTGGGCAGCTCAGGTACCACCAGAGCCTCCCCTGGGGCAGGGGGGACAGGGCAGCTGTCAGCCAAAATATATTCCTTTGAAAATACAGCTAGACAATTTTTTTTGTACCTTAAATCCGGAACAAAATTAATCTTAAACTGCCAGAAGGGTCTGTTTGAAGTTCAGCTGCTCCTTGAGTGTGGTCTGACGTGTACAACTGGTATTTTCTCTCTGCAACTGCCAGATGTATAGGTACTGTCCAACACCTGAAGAGTAAGTTTGGCAGAGGATACTTCTTGGAGATGAAACTAAAAGAAACAGCAGATGTGCAGCAGGTGGAGTATCTGCAGAGCCAGATTTTGCACATCTTCCCCAACGCCAACCGCCAGGAAAGGTGAGGTTTGACAAACACGCAGAAAATGATGTTGATAAAAGCCTCTGATTTCTCAGCAGCAACTTGGCACCGGGTAGGGAATGTAAATATTTACACACAGCGAAAAAGAGGAAGGGTTTTGGGAGCCAGCAGAGCCCAGGCTGCCAGGGCAGGGCCGGGAGCCCGCGCAGATGTTCGGCACGGGGGAAGCAAAACTCAATTTCTGCATAGCTGTTGCCTGACAACTTCCTCCTTGGTCAGGGCCTCTGGGAACTGGGGAAAAGCAGAGTCACTGGCCCTTACCTAGAAAAGCCTGAGTGTTCTCTGGGGCATCTCAGAGTTTGAGGGTGGGCTGGTTGGTTTTCCACCAGCAGCTTTCTTTGAACTTTTGCCGTATGAACCCGAGGGTGACTGCTGACGAGTCTCTCCAAAAAGTGCACTGCAGGCATCATATAAGGAGTGTTCCTCAAATGCGGGGGATCTGGAGGGGGGAAAGTTCCCTTTTCAGCAGCAGATGTGTGGGGCAGAGCAGCTCCCTGTCCTGGAATCTGAGCTGTGGGAGCTGCTGCGTGGTGCAAAGTTCCAGGAGATGCTGTGACCTCTAAGCTCATTTCAAAGGAAAAAACCTCAGAACTTTGGGACTTCCAGGCAGCAAATCTTCCGTGAGTAAGCAGAATAGGAATGGTTGAATCGAGGTTGAAGAGCATGTAAGTCATAGAACAGTCTCTGGGGATCTCAGCTGGTGCACCTGGACGTGCATCTCTGAGGTGAAAAACCAGCTGGAGCTGCATCATTCCTCCTGTCTTTACGATCATGATGAGTCAAAATGCCCAAAGGAACACTCAGAGAATGGGTTTAAATCCATTCAGTTGGATATTAATATTTTTACTTGGAATGCTTTTGCTTGAAGCTAAATTAGTTTTGTCTCTTTGTTCCAGTTTTGCTTCTATTTTGGCCTATAAAATTCCTAAAGAAGATGTACAGTCGCTTTCACATTCTTTTTCCAAACTGGAAGAAGGTAATTAAGCACTTGCCATAGTTCACATACATAAATCCTTTTGTCTCCTGTAAGTGACACTTTTACCATGCAGTGTTGCTGCTCCATTTCTGTTCCACATTTATTTAATTTACTTTTATCGTTGTTGTCCCCAACTCTGTTTCTTGTGAAATCACGAGTAAGCACTTGTACCAGCTTAAAATCCAGTTGTGTGAGACAGTGAAGTACCCCTAAATCTGCTCTTATTAATTCTTTCCACAGTAAAACACACCTTTAACATCGAGGACTACAGCTTCTCTCAGGCAACACTGGAACAGGTATGTTAAATGGTATTTTGTGGAAGTAAGCCCTGCCAGGTGAAGGTGTCAGACAGAGGGAAGGGTTAGATTGGATGTTGGGAAGAACTTCTTCCCTATGAGGATAGGGAAGAACTGGCATAGGTTGCCCAGAGAAGCTGTGGCTGCCCCATCCCTGGAAGTGTCCAAGGCCAGGTTGGATGGGGCTTGGAGCAACCTGGGCTAGTGGAAGGTGTTCCTTCCCATGGCAGGGTGTGGAATGGGATGAGCTTTAAGGTCCCTTCCCACCCAAACCATTCCATGATTCTGTGGTGAAGGGCCCTGTGCAGGCCCCTCATCCCCCATGCCTGGCTTTCAAGCCACTGGGGCCACTTTGCTGATGCCTGTGTGGGTATTTTTGGGAAACTGAGTTCCCCTTTTTCCAAAGTGAATAGGAATTGCCAGTTCCCCCTCTCCTCTTTATTCCCATTTTCTCCTTTAAAAATAAGATGCCAACTGCAGTGACTGGAGGAAAATAAATTTGTGGCATTAATGGGAAAGCTGCTCTGATTTATTCTGAGGTCGAGCGTCGCTGTTCATGGCTGAAAAGAGGGTGAAGCTGAGGCTTGTTATTGCTTATTCTTGATTAATTATTGCTGATGATAAATGTCCTTCAGAATGTTCAATTTCCTTTTCACTGTGCTTCTAAAGAAACGAGGTGGGAGGGTACAAGCAAGGAGAACCCCCCCAAAATACTAAAAACTTGGAGATGAAGAGATGCTTTCAGTGCTCCTGAGGTTTTTAGCATGAGTTGTATTTGTGACTGAGAATGTTCTTACAAGGAGCACACGGGGTATCCATGTCCTCTCCCTGTGTTCCAGGTGTTTGTGGAGCTTGCTAAAGAGCAGGAGGAGGAGGACAGCAGCTTTGGCACCCTGAACAGCACGCTGTGGTGGGAGAGGACGCAGGAGGACCGAGTCATCTTCTGAGCTCCTCGTGTCCAGATCTGCTCAGAAGCTGCTGGTGGTGCCAGCAGTGATCCTCTACACACACGCTGGGGCACGTGCCTGGAAAACACTGGAGCTGGGAAGGACAGGGAGAACTGTGTTTGGAAGCCCTGAGCGTGTCCCACCATCCTGGCCTTAGGAATAGCGCCACAGTCGCGGTGTGAGCGTCCCCAGCTGACCTGGAATTCCTCCTCCCCTCGCTGTTCCCTGGTCTGTGTTGGGCAAGAGGACACTGGTCGTCTCCTGGTGTTGGTGGCTGGTGCAGGAGCTCCCACCTGCCTTCCCTCAGCCCTCCCATGCCTGGTGGGTGCCAGAGGTTGGGCTGTCTTAAAGGAGACCCTGCATCTGAGCAAAGCCAGGTGCCACTGGAGCATCCTTCCCTGTGGGGCTGGTTCACAGGGTCCTGCTGTGCCCTGTACCCTCAGCTGGGCACTGCTGCCTGTCCCACAAGGTGCCCTGCAGACACAGCCCTGCAAGGTCCTGCTCCTCCACCAGCTCATCCATCCCTGCTTATGCTTTGAAGATGCACCTGCTTAGAAGAGAGGGGGGGAAACCACTCCAGAGTAACTGCATCACTGCAGAGAGGGTCCTGAATTCCCAAAAAACCCACTCCAGAGTAACTGCATCACTGCAGAGAGGGTCCTGAATTCCAAAAAAACCCACTCCAGAGTAACTGCATCACTGCAGAGAGGGTCCTGAATTCCCAAAAAACCCACTCCAGAGTAACTGCATCACTGCAGAGAGGGTCCTGAATTCCCAAAAAACCCACTCCAGAGTAACTGCATCACTGCAGAGAGGGTCCTGAATTCCACCGCGAGCTGGGCTTGGCGTCTGACCAACGTGAAAATGTTCATTTTACAGGCATAACATGGCACTTGTTGGCACTTCCATTCATTTCTCCTGCAGGTTGGCAGCTGTGGCTGAGCCCTGCTGCCGTTGTGGGTGGCACTGGTGTTTGTCCTGCATGCGCTGGGGGTGGCAGGGGGTGCACAGAGGGGATCTGTTCCTTCCCCCGCCTGGGGAAAGTACAAAGACATAACTGTGTAAGTCACGGGATTTGCAGAGATGTGAGTATTCCTTGTGTTCATTAAAAACAGCCTGATTCTTTCCTTGGGTGTAACAACATGTGTCCTGCCAGCTGCTCTCAGACACAGTCCTTTGGAGATGTTTGCATTCTCCTTGCCAGTGGATTCATAAGTGCACGTACCAGTGTTTCCTAATCCCTCTCTGCTGGGATAGCAGTCAGTAACACAGGGACACTTGCTTTGTCCTAGCCTGGCAATTTGTCACTGACCTTTGTGAAAACCAAGCTCAAATGATCCCAATTCACAGCCTCACCCGCAGGAATGGTGCCTTTTGGTTTGCACAGAAGCACTGAGAGGAGTAGAATAGGTGATCCTTCAGCCTAAGAGATGACAGATGTATGTTGAAAATATTTTTTTGGTTTTTCTACACGAAGATATCATCATTTTATTTTTTTTTTTTAGTTTTATAAGGTGAAATTACAGGTTGCTCCCAGTTTGTTGTGCTCTGCAATGAACAGGTACAGAGATGTGTTTATATCGAGATGTTGGCTTCATAAGTCGTATCATTTATGTCTCTTCACAGTAAAGTTAGAAAAGATCTTTTGTTTTTCTTGTGAAAACTCAAAAAACTGGGTTAAGGTGGAGTTGTCCCAGCTGTTTGTAATTATCAGGCAATGATGTGTGTAACGTGTCTGATAATGGTTTATCATTGTGTTGAGCCAAAAACTGTTTTGATTAGTTTCTTAGTCCACTGTAGGGAGATGTGAACTCTTTATGTACCACTTTGCTTCCTCTTCTTTTGTGCCTGTGCATTGCATATGAATGTGCAGCTTTGGTTTTGTGGTTAAAAACCAGCCCAAGCACAGCAGAAAGCTTGGACATGCCATTTCTTCCCCAGGCAACCACAGCCTGTGGTTCTGCCTGTTTTGGTGAGCCCTGGAAGTGAAACAGAGGTAAAGGGTGGCATTAAAGCACCAGCCTCTGAACTGCAGCTCCAGTGGAACCTTCTAGGGGTGAATCTTCCCTGTCAGAGAAGAAAATGCCCCAAATTTGGGTGTTTTGTTTATTTAGCCCCTGGGCTCCCCAGCCCATTGCTCCCAGCCTGAGCATTTTCCTTTATTTGGAGCAAAGGTGGGACCCAGGATTTTGTCTGGTGGTACTTTCCCGTGTAGGTAGGTACAAGTTCAGTGTGTCTTCTCCAAGTCCCACATTTCTTACTTTGTAAGTGGTGTGTCTGTCAGCCAAGTGTCACATCAGTCCATCAGTGCACAACACGTTCTTGTCACATGAACTTATGGAAGCCCAGTGTGACCTGTGAGCCTTGGTGTCTTCTTTTTGTTTTATTCTTTAACTTAGAGTTAATAGCCTGTAAAATAGTTCTGTACTGTCTGGGTGACAACATCCTGTTTCAGATAGTTCCATATTATCTAACTTTTCAAATGGATCATATGAAAACTTGGGTTAGCAGCCAGATGAGCTCGGTTTGGTGCTGTTGTTTATCCTGGAGGAACCCAGGGGATGGTGGCACTGTATTTGTGCAGCTACAAGGACAAAGATTTTTGGCTCATTTAAGTGACTGTGCGTTTGGGTGGGATCTTTTTTGGCGTGGTGACATCGTGTGTCAGTGGGGGGTAAGATGCCACCCCCAAACATCACTGTCATCCTAGTGTGTTGTGTCAGAAGTGTTTCAAAGCGTCACACAATGTCTGTAATTGCCAGGACAGGGGGGAAACGTGCAAAATTAAACCAGAGAATCCCCTGGAAACACAAGAGCTTTGCTGCTGTGCTTTTGAGTCCCTTTGTTCAGCTGTTATCAGTGACATGCCAAGTCCCAGGTGTACAACACTCACAGCATGTGCTGTAGGAGATAAACTGGAGCCAAGGCAGCTGGATTTGGGGCAAATCCACCCCGTTTGGGTCACCATTCCCAGGTGTGATGGTTTTAGTTATCTTGCGGGGTTGTTGTGAGATAGTAGCTGATGCATCCAAAGCTTGGAAAACACGTTTACTTTGTGGTGTTGTTACAAGGTTGTATTTTTCTATGGAGAATTTTATGTGTCTTGAGTTTTGTTTACACTCCTGAGAAAAGTCCTTATTTAAAAATATCTCTGTATAGTGAGTGAAGTCTATTGCATAGCCAACATCCAGAACTTTGGTAGCAGAAGCAGAAGGAGTTGGGCCTAAAGGTGCCACGTTTGTGATGCTCCTCCTGGTGTTGAACCACGTGCAGTTCATTTTATACACTTGCCTTTCTTTTACCACTTGGCTGTACTTGTAAAGGTGAGGATTTTCCTTTCCCTGCAGAAAGTACTAGCGAAATAAAGATGGGTTGGATTGTTAAACGCTCGGCTTTCTGTCATGTGTGTGTTTTGCCAGAAACAAAGGGGTTGTTTTCAAAAGCTTTGGCTGTTCTTGGGCTTCAGGTGAGTGGGCTCAGGCAGAGCGTGGGGGGCCCCAGAGCTTGGCTTGGCTGGGAGGGCAGACTGTGTATTCTTAGCTGAATTTGGGGAATTTTTCAGGATTGCAACACTTGGGATTCGACCTCCCGCGGTTGTCTCCCGTTTTGCAGCCGGATTGATTCATCCCAACTTGGGGCTGGAAGTGCCCCCCCGGCAGCTGTGCGCTCCTGGCACGGCACGTCCTGCATCTGCAGGGATGAATCACCTCCAGCCACTGGAAAATTAACCCCACTGAATAAAAAATAGTTCATTTTTCTGGTTGGAGCTGTGCCCCGGGCGAGCTCGCTGGGTGGGTGAGTGGGTGCTGGCTCTGGGGTGAGGGCCAGGGAGGTTTGGCTGAAGGTGGGACATGGAAACGTGGTCTGCAGGGCTGGAGGACACTGTCTGCTCCTTGGATGTCCTCTGGGATGCTGGCTCCCCAGAGTGACCCTGCTGAGGAGGAGGAAGAGGAGGAGGAGGTCACCTCCAGCCCTGTGGGTCAGTGAAGGGTGTAGCAAACTGAAAGAGGGTTTGTGCTCTCCAGACCCATCACTGGAGAGGAAAATAACCCCAAAGAAATCTAATCTCATTTTGGTGACAGTTCCCAGAATTTCATACTTGTTTGTCTTTCATGGTGTGGAGGGGCAGTGTGCCATGTATTTTTTTTTTTAAAAAAAGCTGTAAAATTAATTCATTCCCTTATAATGCTGCCTTTAAGAGACCTTCAGAAAGTCCCTGATTTAACATGCAGAATTTCTCTTTGATAAGGGTTTCCCGGAGCTCTCGCTGTTCCCTTTTCCTGCAATGCACAGCTTGGTATGTCCCTCTGGAAGGGTCTGGCTCCATTCCCAGCCCTTCCACTCCTCCTGGCAGATGTAAAGGATGGTCCCAAGTCCCCTTCTCAGAAATCCTGTGGAGCATCTGCTTGGGGATTTAATTAATGGTATTTTGTGTGTTCTCCTGCTGCTTTTCAGTGAAGCCCTGAGGGTTTGCCTTGGACTGGGGTCCAGCAGCAGAGCCATTCCCAGTGCCCAGGATGGGAAATCCTAAGAAACACTTTGGAGCAGGTGTTATTTTTATGTTGAAAAGCCTTTTCTGTAGCTGATGTGCAGTCATGCCAGGGCTCCCCAGGGCTGGGTGCTGCCAGCACACTGTGGGCATGGTCAGAAACGTGCTATTTTTTAGTGAAGTGCATCTCAGAAGGGCTTTTTGCAGTCACGAGGAGCCTTCCCCATTTCCCACTTGTTGCCCAATGGGAAGTGATGCTGGAAAACACTCTCCTAAATGAGCTCATTCCTTGAAAATGAGTAAATCAGCAGCTGCAGCAGAGCTACAGACTTTTGTTAAGCAACAACCAGACAGCTCTTGTTTGGGTCAGCTCTGCAAATTAGATGCACAGTTCTCAAGCTGTTGAAATTCCAGGACAGTCAAATTAATTTAACTGGTTGAGTTATCGTGTGGCCATACACCCTTCCAGCTCATTTGGATTTCCTGGCTTATCTGATTTCCTCACCTCCCTGTTTTGAATGCAGATCCACTGGAAAGATGGTTTTGTAAAAGCCCAACACATTCCATCCTGATTCCAGCTGTGTAGCAGCTGCTGGAAAAGCAATTAAAAGAAGTGGAAACAGGAAAAAAAAATTTCAAAAATTACGAAAAACAACGAGGAAAGGAGGAACAAGAACTGAAATCCCCTTGGTCCTGGAAGGCAGGATTCACCCCGGCAGAGGAAGGAGCATTTGCTGAGTCAGGCTTTGAGCAAGATGGGGAGAAGGCAGCAGAATTTTCCCTCTGGAGAAGCTGGGGCAGTGAGGAGGTGGTTCTGCCAGCACTCAGGAGCTCCTGTTCACCCCACCTCAGGGTGAACCCCAGCTCTCCTGCCTGGTGGAAACGTCGCTGTTGTATCGCACGCGCGAGTCGTGTTAAATCCTGCAAACTCTTCTGGTGTGTAAACATCTCCAGGCTCCGGGCCAGCAGGTTGTAGGGATTGCTCCATGGCTGGGTCATCACTCCAGAAGTTTTGGAAGCGTTCACACCCCTGGGACAGGGCTGTGACGTCTGGAGAGGGGCATGGCCACCGGGCTGGGCTGCGGCGCTGAGCCCTCGCCGGGGCTGCAAAGGGACCAGGAGCTCGGACACCTCAGAGCTGGGGGCACCTAGTCCTGATGGAAAACACAACATCAGGTAAGGAGCCTCATATTTCTCTTTTTTTTCTTTTTTTTTTTTTTTTTTTAAGGAGAAATTGATTTAGAAATAGAAAAATTCTCCTCAGGGCGTTTTCATGCAGAGCTTTTGTTTGGTGATCAATTTTTTTTTTTCCTGATTATTTAATACAGTGTTACACTGAATGCAGGGGAGCTGCCCCTTCCAGCTCATGTTCTCTGACAGATTTTAAGCTTCGTGACAAAATGTTTAAGAGGCAAAGGAGCAAAACTATTCAGCTTTTCTGGGTGTGTGTGGATTTTGATTCTCATCACGGATGTACTTTGGCTGCAGGTGAAGAGCTGCAGATTGATCACTGGGTCTTCCCAGATGATAATCACTCCCTCCACTCTCCTCCTCCTGCTTTGCTGATGCTGCTAAAGCCATCTAAAAAATTAAAAAACCCAAGTTTCACTTCTCTGTAAGAGTTAAAGTGTTGAATTTTGACAAAAGGCAGGCTTGGAGTTGTTATTTTCAAGTTGAGAGTAGGAAAATAACCCGTTTCAAAGTCTGTATGTTGAAGAGTGGAGTTGGTGCAAATCTGTCCTGCGTTTATCAGAGGGTCAGATGCAAACAAAAAAACTGCAATAACTGGTAAACAGAAGGGTACAGAAAGAGCACATTCACCTCTGCACTCCCCATGTGCAGGGATTAATCCTTGGCTCCTGGAAAACCTGTGGCTCCTCTGGGAAGTGGGAGATGCAGCGTTCATTGCTTCCTCCACAGGCAGCATGGAGAGGCTCCTGACAGTGCTCCTGAAGATTTTTAGGAGTTAAAATCATCAACTCACAGAATATTTTGGGTTGGAAGGGACCTCGAAAGGACATCTAGTCCAACCCCCTTGCAATGAGCAGGGACACCTTCAGCTAGATCACAACAAGTTGATTTTTTATTAGAGGGAAAGAAGTCTGAGGAGGTGCCAAATAGGAATTCCTTGAGACAGTAAATAAAGGAAGGGGTTATATGGGATGTGCCTTTCTGGGACAACCTTTGGGACAGCAGAGCTGCACACACAAGATCCCATGGAAGTTACTGCAACACCTGAGCAGTGTGTTCCTGGAGAGCAAGAAGTTTGGGTGTATTTAATGAGCCCTCGGGAGGCAAAGACTTCCAGACTCATCCAGTTTTCCAGGGGATGCTCTGAACTGCCTTAAACACTGCTGCCTCCAGAGAAAATTCTGATGGGTTTTATTTTGTCTTCTGAGCGTGAAGTTTTGTAACTCAGGTCTTGCAGAGGGTTCTCTCTTGCTTTACCTTTTTGATCATTATCTAATGGCTTAATTAGGTATCTAATTAAAAGTTAATAATATCTAGTATTTATTAAGTATCTAACTGAAAGTTAAATTTCTCCTGATTATGTTCATACAGCTTTTCTGGGCAGCATCACTTGTTTGAATTCCTGGCTTCATGTTTGGCTTCCAGTGGTATTTGCTTCTTGCTCCACAGGAAAAAAAAAAATTAAAACTGGTGGAAACTTAGTTGGAATTTTCTAAAAAGTTTTAGATTTGCTCCATCAGTTTTTAAATGAAGTGTTTGTCGTGCTTGTAGAGATTCAGTGCAGTTTGTACAAGACCATCATGTTTTCCATGAAGCTTTGTTTACTGCCCCAGACATCCTGATTTCAGTTCCCAGAGCCTGAAATCCAGATCTGGGAAAAAAAAAGGACGTTTCCTAGAAATCCCTTCCTATTTGTCTTTAACCTCCACTGCTGGCTGGGATGGGGAAGCACAGGAGAAGGGAGAGCACCAGGAGATAAGCCCTGTGATAACAGTCAGAGGGTAAACAGGGATTCTGGATCCATCACCCTCGGAGTAGGCAAATACGTAATTATTCCAAAAACAAGCAGGGAAGGGAACAAAGCAGTAGAACCATTTATTAACTCCAGCTGCCCAACCTGTGAAATCAGGAAGTGATGTCCAAGGGGAATAGAGCACTGTGCATTTGAGGCTGCTTTGATTTGGGGTTTCAGGCCATTTGAAAGGATTAAAACACAAAAACATGCTGGGAGGTTCCCTGCCCTGCTCTCCTCCTGGGAGGGGGGTGAAACCTGTCACTCTGGACTCGCTGCTGTTCTTGTGCAGGGAATTAAACTTGGAGCTGAAATAAACATTCCTCATAGAAGTATCCCCCACTAAATATTCCCTGCTCAGTATTTAGGAGCATATAAAGGAACACATGGAAGGAAGGAGGGGTGGGAGGAAGTTTTTAAGATTATTTTGCTTCTCGCTCTTTTCCTCTGATCCTGCTGGTCATAAATTTTATTAATATCCCCACTCAGAGTCTGTTTTGCCCATGATGGTGATCAGTCAGTGGCCTCTCCCAGCTGTCATCTCAACTCTGGAATCCTTTGTTGTTTTTCTCCTCTCCTCTGTCCAGTTGCAGAGGGGAGGGAGAGAGTGGCTTTAGTGGGTACCTGGTGTCCAGCCAGGGTCAACCCACTACAGCACCTTCAGCATCTCACCAGTGTTTTTGGTGCCCTCCCCCCAAGGGATGATGTGGAAAGAGGGCATGTGTGTAACAGGGATGATTTTAGGACTGGTTACAATACCTGGAGCAGGTGAGTGGTGGTTTGCCAAAAAATCACATCTAAGGCAAGGCATAAATGCTCTTTCTACAGTGAAATGTAGAAAGTGAACAGTTGTCTCATTCTACAAAGAGGAAGAAGGATGAATCTCTGCACGTGGAAGAGGCAGCTGAGCCCAACCCAGCTCTCTGTTCCCTTCCATGATCTTGGGCTATTTCCTTTGAACTTCACCTTGGTTGTCCAAACTGTAAAATGGAGACAAGTTCTCAACCTTTGGCATGTTATTGGCTTCCCCCAAAATGCTGTTTACACAAGTAAATACCTTAACTTCCAGTGATCTGTTTCATTCTAAATTTTATCATTTTCTTTCTCAGCTGGAAAAATGCAGGGGATACTCAAGAAAGCCTCAAAAATATTTCGGCAAACCCGCGCTCTCCTGTGGAAAAACATCCTTCTGGTGTGGAGGATGAAGATTCAAAGTTTTCAGGCAAGTGTCGGTTCTTCCAAAGGGAAATTAGGATTTCCACTACAAAGTGGTTTTTTTTTTTTTTACATTGCATGGTTTTTATGCAAGGGGATACGAGAAACCTCAGCTGGTAATGAGGTTCCCTGGGAAATGTCAGCAGTTGCCCTTCTTCCTGTGACACTGGGACATCCCGGCACAATAAGGCCTTGTGACAAAGCTGCATTTGTTGCTTTTGGTTGTTGCTCCCACCCTGCACTGGACAAAGGAACACAATGTCCGATTCATGGCCACGGTGTACAATTACCAGCAGACCTCCTTGGCTCCAGCACTAAGAAAACATGTTTTCCACTTGAAACGTTCCTCGTGTTTTCAAATCCCCCACACCTGTGGAACGGCCTCTCCCTCGTGTGAGGAGCGAAGTCACCCTGGAATGGAGAGAGAAATTCAACTACAGCAACTCCAGCTACGACTGCTGCATTGAAGAGGAGAGACACTGCTGCCCTGAACGTGGAAAGGATCTTTCCTTCTTCCCTTCTGGACTTTTATTGGAGGGAGAGGAGATTTGATCCAATGTAAATATTGCTATATCATAGGAGAGATAGTTAGGATTGTGTATATAATGTATTATAATATTTATCTGTGTAATAATTGTAATATAATTCCCTTCCCCCCATACTGAGTCTTGTGTTGTGTCTGGAAAACCCCTCTCACACCGGGGTGAGTTGTGGGAGGGGGGCTTGGACTCAGAAATTGGATTTTTGGGGGTCTCAAACCACAGCCAGAGGAGCTGGACGGTGCAGAGCTGGGTGAGGAGGGGACTGGAGGAGCCTTCCCACACCACCAACCCCTGGGCTCCACCTCAGCTCTGCGTTTCCTCCCTCCCCTCCAGGAATGGGTGACGTCGGCGGTTTTCCTCTTCATGCTCCATGAGACGGCGGATATAATATGGGAATACCCGAGGGCAGAATTCCCTTACAAATTCCTGGGGCAACTGGATGATCCAGCCTTTAATGCCACGGGAGTGACGCTCATGTACACACCTGTAACCAACACCACCAGGAGAATAATGGGCAGAGTGGCTTCGGATTCAGTGCTGAGGGGTAACGCTGCTCTTCAATCCCTGTTCCACGTCTGAACTGGCCCTGGGGGTGGGGAAAAACCTTTGGCCAGCGTGATTTTTGAGGGTACAAATTGTAGTGATGCCCATTTTCATGTTGTTGCCCAGCTAATCAGAGTCTTAGCTGTGATGGTTTTATTTTTATATATTTTTTTAAATATTATTTATTTATTTTAACGACAGGTATAATAATAGAAGAGATAGAAAATGAGGAAAAAATGGAAACAAAAGGAACTTTTGAAGATGAAGTTATTGGTGTTGTTTTCAAGGATGACTTCTCCTACAGCCTCAGACTTCAAATCAGCAGAACTGTGTTTCCAAATGATGTCTTTGACCACATCGGTAACAAACCAAATGTAACCGTAGAATCTGATTTTATATTAAAAGCTGCTTAGTTGGATCTTTGTGCTGCTGTGCCACTCCAAAGGGATGGAGCTTCCATGTGCTAAACAACTCCAGAAAGATGTTGATTAAAATCTGAGAGTCTGTTTCTCGTGAAAGGAAACAAGGGTCAGAGAAAAAAGCTTCAGGAACAACTAAACCTTATCCACAGATATAGAATCGTGGAATGGTTTGGGTTGGAAGGGAGCTCAAAAGTTGTCCAATTCCATGCCCTGCCGTGGGCAGGGACACCCCCCACTAGCCCAGGTTGCTCCAAGCCCTGTCCAACCTGGCCTTGGACACTCCCAGGGATGGGGCAGCCACAGCTTCTCTGGGCAACCTGTGCCAGGGCCTCCCCACCCTCACAGGGAAGGATTCCTTCCCAATATCTAACCTAAATTTCCCTTTTTCCAGTTTGAACTCAATAATCCCCCTTGTCCTGTCACTCCAGTTCCTGATGAACAGTCCCTCTCTGGATTCCCTGTAGCCCCTTCAGGCACTGGAAGGTGCTGTGGGGTCTCCAAACAACCTTCTCTTCTTCAGCCCCAGCTCTCCCAGCCTGTCTCCACATTAAAACATAAAAGGCTGAGTAAAACTAAATCTTGATTTCCTGACTCTTGGGTAAAAGACATTTTCAACTCCACGCATTATACATAAGTGTTTACACACACATACGTATGGAAATGTATTAATTAAATTTTTTTTTATTTGTTTCCCCAACAGAATCCTGCGGGGATTATTCGGAAAGTTACTGCAAAGTTCCTTTGTACTGGTACGGGGGTTTCCTCTCAGTGCAGTCCAGCATTGATGCAGCAGTCATAGAAGTAAGTGACCACGGTGGAAAACATGTTTTCTGTTCTTTGCAGAGTTATCTGTAAACTTAAAAAAAAAAAACAACAAACAAACCAAACAGCAAAAAACCCACACAAAATCCTCCCCACGAAACCCGTTCATTTTCCCATCCCTGGAAGTGTCCAGGGTTAGTGTTTATTGCAAGGCAGCACAAAAAGATACTAAATATTTGTTATTTGCCACTTATAAACATAACTTTATTGACAAACTAATCGTTTTACTGCTTATAAAAACCTGTTTGTTCTGATGCCGGCTCTTTCATTACAAAAACGAAATTTACACCTTGTTTCTTTTCTCTAGATGAAAACCAACCATTCTGTCTGGAAAGAAATGAAGTCAATCGCTGGGGTTCGTCTGAAATCACCCCTGCTTAAACCTGTGTTTAGACTGGATTATGTGCTGTTCATTTTTTGTGCTATACTGTGCTACTCCCCATTCGTGCACTTCTTATCAGTGAAAGTTCTAAGGGAGAAGAAGAAGCTCAAGGTGTTAATGGGAGCAATGGGTTTGCAAGATGTTGCCTTCTGGTGAGTCTGGCAGAAATTCTCTGTGTGATTACAGGGGTTACATTGTCTAATGTATGCAGGATGTGCTTGGAGCAACCTGCTCTGGTGGGAGGTGTCCCTGCACATGGAAGGAGGTTGGAATTAGGTGATCTTTGAGGCCCCTTCCAACCCAAAGCATTCTGTGATTCTGTTTGCTGGAGAACCTCTGTTTCCAAGCAAGTTGATCTAAGACAGGTGGGATTTTTTCTTGCTGTTTGTTATGCTCAGGTCTGTTCTTCTCCCCCCAGAAAAGGGGAAGAGCACTCATGTGTAGCAAGGCTCTTGGGCTTGAGGTGTTGTTTGCCTCCAGAAAATGGGTGGATTCACACAGACAACACAAAAAGTGCAGAAACAATGGATTTTGGAGAAAACTGCCAGTGATGAAGCACAGGAGGGACGCAGGATCTGTCCAAACAGGCTTCCAAATCCAAATATTTCACATCATTAGGAAAAGCTCACAGATAAGGGCTCCTGGCTGCAGATGCTCTGTCTCTCTTTGCTGGCATTGCTGCATCTGCAGAGACCTGGGGAGGTGCAAGACCTGAACGTGAGGAAGAACTTCTCTCCTGTGCAGTGACCCCTCACCAGAACAGGTTGCCCAGAGAGGGTGTGGAGTCTCCCTCACTGGAGATATTCCAGAGCCATCTGGACACAATCCTGTGCCATGAGCTCTGGGATGATCCTGCCTGAGCAGGGAAATTGGACCAGATGATGCTCTGTGGTCCCTTCCAACCTGATCTTTTGAGTCTGTGATATTTGCACCTTTCCAGTATGGAAGCTGTAAATAGAATTGTGAAACATTTGAATTACAGAGTATGTCATCTCAGGGCCAAAAATAATTGTGCTTTCCTTTGTAGGTTATCCTGGAGTTTGCTGTACACTGTGTACATCTCAATATCAGCCAGTCTGCTGGCACTGATCACACTGACAGATGCTTTGAATCATCAGAGCTTTTTAGAGCTATATTTGTTTTATTTCTTTTATGGCATGGCCTCTGTAAGTCTGATTTTGTCTTCTTAAATGATGCAACTTCTTTTTTTTCGGTTTCCTAATTAAAATATCTAAAAGTCAAAGACTGCAGAGTTCTCCAGGGCTGGGCATTATATGAGAAAGTAAAAAAAAAACTTCTCACTACTGGAATTTATTGTTATAATATATATCTTTATATATTTAAACATATTATATACTTTATATATATGAAAATTCACCTATATTTTAATATAATTTCTAAATATATCACTCCCATTACATTTTGAGAGACTCTGATTTGAAATCAGAGTAAAGAGAGGTGCAAACACCAGGCTGGGAGTGGTTTGTCTGCCCCTATAAGCCTGCCCTAACTCTCAGAACTGTCTGCTAAATCACAAACTTTGTGATGTGCCATGTGCATCTCTAGGGGACAACTGAAGCTCAGCTGGGTCTCCTATTTTCATATTTGGGTTTGTTTTTTTTTTGATTGCCAGCAGAAATGCATCCTGCTAACTCCTGGTTTTCTCTGCTGCAGATTCACTTCACTTTCATGATCAGCTCGTTGTTAAAGCAGCCAAATATTGTCAGTTTTGTGGGATTTCTCCTTCACATCCTCTTTGGCTCAGTGGGCTTTTTGACACTGTTCGACCTTTTGCCGCCGTCTGCAGAATGGATTTTGAATCTCTTCAGTCCTTTTGCCTTCTCATCTGGCCTTGCAACGGTAGGTCCAAAAGAAAGGTGGTGCACCACACAAGTTCAGCCCACAGCAATCCTCCTGCTGCAGAATTGCACAGCACCACCCACAGTTTGTGTTGTCAGAACAACCCAGTCACACCCATCCATCTGCTCTAAATGCTTGGAAAGTTTGACTCCAAAAAGTCCATCCTAATTTGTAACAAAAATTGCTGGGCAGTCCACTGCATTATGCATTTTACAGCCTCTGTATATGCAGTATACTGAAATCTCTGTGATCACTGCAGCAGTGGGATGTGTGTGGTGGGCACCGAGATCTGCAAGAACCCTGAGGTCTGGGAGTGCTGCCTTAGCAAACCCCACGTGCATCACTCTGCTGCTGTAGAAACTTCTCCACAGCTTAGAATTCAGCTTACTGAAGCATTTCTGATGCTTGTGGTCACAATAAAGCCCCTGCCTCCTTGGAAACAGCATCGTGACCGTGAGTGGACTTGGGTGTTCAGTGAAAGTGGTTGTGATGACACAGCAGGAGGTTGCACAGAGTGTTTCTGCCTGAAGGAAGTGTCATATCTGACCCTTCCAACTTGTCCTTTTTTTTTTTTTTCCCTTAGATGGTAAAATTAGAAAAACATGGACCAGCATCTAACCCCAAATTGTACCCTTTGTATAACTTCTACCTCGCACTGAGCCTTGACAGTGTCTTGTATTTCCTACTGGCCATCTACTTTGATAAGGTTTTGCCTGGTAAGTGGAAATGTGAGGGGGGGAAAAAAAGTAAATTTCCTTGCATTTTATTCTATAATTCTCTCCCCTTGTAGGGGGAAAGCTACCAAAGGGGTGGTGGGGTGAGAGAAGACTGTAAGCCACGTGGAGCAACAAAAAAGGTGTCCTGGTAGCTGTGCTGGTCAGGTTGTGGAAGGGCATCTTAACAGCCTTGAGAGGTTACATCAGGGCATGAAAATGGGATTTACTGCATTTCTCAGGAAATAAAGGGTTGGGAAGAATCCTGTTTGCCCAGAATCTGGGTGTGTGTAACTGCCTTGTTTGACCCTGCCTCAAAAACAGGCTTAAACCCTGCAGGGAGGCACTGAGATCCTGCTCCCACAGCCCTGAGCACTGGGTTTGGAAGGATATTGCAGGACTTGACCTGGTATTTTTGGACCCAAGAGGTTGCAAATGGGGTCTGTGCTGTGATTATCCTCCACCTGCATTTACAGATATGAATGAATGAGTGGACAACTTAAATAGCAGAGTTTATCAGTTCTTTTACTCTGCTGAGAGTCTACATCCTGCGGCTGTCGAGGAAGAGACGGCTGGGCAGTTTGGGGCTGATATTTCACCTTCTCTGTCCCTGAATTAGGCAAGTATGGGGTGCCACATCCTCCTGCCTTCTTCCTGAGGCCCTCATACTGGTTCAAGCCCAGCAGTGGGTCCGTGGGGGTGAGAGCTGGCAGTGAGAGCACCCACGACCCCGTTCTCAGTGGTGACGCCGAGCCGATGCCCCCGGGCTTCGATGGGAAGGAAGCAATCAGGTGAGGGCTCCTGTAGGCATGAAAAATACACCTCTACATGCAATATTTGACCCTGGAGAGCACAGTCATGTTGCACTGGTGAATGTTAGACTGAGTCATGTTATGTATAGAGATAAAGTTTAATAGCAAACGTGTGAAAGGGAGGGTTTGCTCAGGGTTTCATTCTGCTCCAGAGCTGGATTTGAAAACACTTATTGGACGTGGTGCATCCTCCAAGCCAGGGCCAAACTCACTGCCCTACACTGTCCTCTCTGTAGAGCATCAGCAGTGACTCTGTTCCCCTTCACCATCATCCTGTTCAGGACTGAGTTGGACTCAATGATCCTTGTGGGTCCCTTCCAACTCAGCACATTCTGTGACTCCGTGATCTTTAAGCACAAAGCTGATGGAGTGTGGTAAATAAAATACTTCTATGCACAACCTTCCAGGGCTAGTTGGGCTTTTTGCTGATGCTGCCTGTTGCTTGTTACCAGAAAACAAACATAGATCTGCTAAATTAATAGCTAAGTCATCACTTTTAATTAGATAACCAGGAGTTATCTCGTTCCCTGGGGCCTCCAGCTTCCTTCACTAAGTGTTCCTCGAGTTTGGCTTGGAAACCTTTTAAACAGCTTTTAGAAAAGTACAGTTGCTAATTCTGCTTTAGAGGTACAAGAAATGAATTCCATAAAGTGATTCCTTAAGAGTGAGCAGGACCAGTTCGGGGAGGAGGTTGGGAAACATTCTTCTATTAGGTTTCAAAGGTTATTTTGAGGAAACATGTCCAAATTGTGAGATTCCATAGTAATGGCTTGCTTACCTTTCCTTTAGGTTAAACAACATTAAAAAGACATATCAGAAGAAGGGCAAGAGCACCGAAGCTTTAAAGGGTAAGAAGAGATTCTGTAATTCCTTTATTCCTTTTTCACTAGATAAGAACTCAAAATGTTTTGAAAGGTACTGGATGTACTGAATTTTGCCTCTGGTACTGTTAAATTACATTGTGCAATGGTTTTTTCTGCTGGGGTAAATTACTGGCAAATTTTTACCAGCTTGTTTGTTATCACCCTTTTCCCTCCAGGAAAATCACTGTTTATTACTTTTTGCAACAACAAAACTCTCCTTAAAAGCTGTTTGTTTTTTCCACCACTCTAAAAATCCCCTCTCAAACTTCCCTCTCAAAATATAAGTTATTTTGGGAAAAGAAAACTTGGGGTTTTTTGGTCCCTGGCTGTGGCCAAATCTGCTGTCTCTGCCTGAGTTGAGCTCTCCAAGCACTTGCCAATGCAAATAGTTGACATAGTCACAGCATAGTTGTGGGGTATTTGTTAAATGCCTTTGTTCAACAGGAACTCCAAGTGAAAATATAAAAAAATGAAAAATATGAAAAATATTAAAAATATCAATATGGTCCCAAATGTCTAAATTGAGTAAAAAAACCCAACAAACCCAACCCAAACAACCCACAGAAAGATGAATTAAGTATTTTTTTTTAAAAAAGAAAATGAGGTAGCAAAGTCTGGCTGCTTTGAAATCACTCTTGAAATCTCCCATGTTGGGAAAGCTGTGGGCTCTTCTCTTCCTATGGACACTCTCTTGAGCCACACTAAAATAAAAGGTTGTGAACCTTGTAGAAAACTGAAGTCAAAACTCTTTAAATATTGAGGTTAATACACTAGTTCCCTCAATTCAATAAAGACTTGGCAGGAGGTTCCTTACCAAGCCAAGTCCCAACTTCTGAAGACTCAACCTGTGCTTTTGGATCCGTGGTTTTGCCCCTCAGCTTCAAAACAAATGTCACTCTGTCACTCGTGGCAACAAGCCACAGGAACAAGTCCACTTCTCACCAACCTCCATCCTAATGTTCTATTTCTGCTCCAGGTTTGTCCTTAAATATATATGAAGGCCAGATCACTGCATTGCTTGGCCACAGTGGGTGTGGGAAAACTGCCCTTTTAAATGTGCTCAGTGGATTTTCCAAGCCTTCAGCAGGTAAGATCGTGGACCTGGATGCTCAAGGCAAGAAACTGTTTGGGTTTTTTTCAAGTGTAAAGGGGAAATATGCAAAAAAAACAAACAACCAAACAAAACAAACAAACAAACAAAAAATTTTCCCTCATGCTGGTTTGTTTCAGTGCAAATTTCTCCTTCCACGTGAGCTCCAGGGATAATGTGCCCTTTATGGGTATGCTCACGTGTGTAAGCATGCACAGATGGTTGTTTCTCCATCTGGATGGCCTGATGCTTTCCAAGGAAAACACCTATAGGAAATATGCTTTTATTCTCAAGGGAGAGACCTGGTGCTCTGAAATATTTTTGAGGGGTGTTAAAGCTTTGGACTGCACAGTTATTTTGCTTTTTTAAAAATATTTTTAGTTGCTATTTTATCACTTGAGAAACACCCACAGTGCTGGGATTAATGTCAAAGGTATGAACACAAACCACTCTGTTTTCTCCTTGTAACTGGGAAACAAGATGAAATTTGTTTCCTTCACCCCCCTGTGCAGGTTCTGCAATGATATACAACTACAACGTTTCTGAAATACCGGATAGGGAAGGAATTCAGGCAATGGTTGGGGTTTGCCCCCAACTTAATTTGCATTTTGAAGCCTTAACGGTGAAGGAAAACCTCAGGACTTTTGCCCACATCAAGGGGATTGAGCGGAAGGAAGTAGAGCAAGAGGTTGGTATGTGCTTGTCAGCCACTGACTTCTCTTTTACAGCCAAAGATCATCACCAGCATCTGGTTCTGTGGAAATGAGAGTGACCCTAATTTAGGGGTGAAGTGCTTTTTCGGTTCTTTCTTATCCTCATGTCGTGAGCTGGAACTTGGATTTGCAGCATTTCACTCTAAGAAAAGCCACTTAAAGTAGATAAGTTTGAAATCTTGAAGCTGTGCTCTCCTGTGCTGTGTGTAGCCGTTTGTGAGTTAAAATGTGAGCAGTGCTTTGGGAATCTGACTCTTGTCTTCGTGTCTCACCAAGGTGCAGAAAGTCCTCGTGATGTTGGACCTCACTGACCTTCAGAACGTTTGTGCTGATGCTCTGAGCAGGGGCCAAAAAAGAAAGTTGTCTCTTGGAATTGCGATTTTAGGGAATCCCCAGGTAGGAATTTGATTTATACACACACAGTGTGTACTGTTTGAGCACATAGCTTTGCATTTTGATCTGGCACAGGGACAGGTGTAATCTTCTCCTGGCATTCCAAGGTTACTGACCTCCTCATTCACTTACTGGAAGGATGGAGGGATCTAGTTCAATGAGAACCACGTTTTTAATTAAAAGAGTGGTAATACTGTAGCAAGAGAAAGAGAAATAAAAATGACTGACACTTGAGGATGCATTTCATTCTTCGAGTGAGATCCTCAAAAGAATGAAATGGGGTGATGTGAACATGGAACTGAGCCATGGGAACATGGTTCTGACCTTGTTCCCATGGCAGGTGTTGCTTTTGGACGAGCCAACAGCTGGGCTGGATCCCTGCTCCAGGCACCACGTGTGGAGCCTCCTGAAGGAACGCCGGGCTGGGCACGCGACACTCTTCACCACCCAGTCCATGGAGGAGGCTGATGTTCACGCTGGTGAGCCCAGATTTGCACTTTGTGGGTTTGCAGAAGAGGGTTTTCCATTGCAGAACCCACATGTGGGTGCCACCGTGGTGCAGTCTGTGCCCACGGGGCACGTTCTGTCTGAGAGCAACCACCCAACCCAGGCTGAGCAAAGGCTAAACCTGGACTGACGTGTCCCTCCAAGACCTTGCTCGTGCTCTTCCTCAGGATAAAGCACTTCCATGTTGTCTGGATATGTCTCTAACAGCACCCACAGACATTAGTGCTGCTGTTTGAATGAATATCTTTCCTATTTCCTTATTATTCCCGTGCTGTGTGGGAAATTCTCCACGAGCCCAGAAGAATTCATAATTAAAAGGGTAACCTTGATGTTTAGGAGAAAGGTGGTGGTTTAAAAAGAAAAAAGACCTTCAGCACTTGGCCTGGTTTTACTCCTCTCAATATATGATTAATGTGTCTGTTGAGTTCAGAAGGAGCAGGGTGAGGTCAGTCTGCTGCACTCTTGTAAATCCCCCTAAATCCTTTGGTTTTGTACCTCCTCAGATCGGAAAGCTTTCCTCTCTAATGGGAGATTACAGAGTGTTGGCTCATCCCTGTACTTGAAGAGAAAATGGGGAATTGGCTACCACTTAAGGTAAATCCTTTTCTTTTGGTCATCACTCTTTTTGGAATAAAAAAAAAACAACTTCTAGTTCTCATGAGTGTTTTCTTGTAGAGTCTGTGTTTCTGTACAGTTTCTATGCAGAGTACTAGGAATCTCAACTATTCACTTTAAAAGACTTTTGAGGGTGCCAAAAATACCCTGCTTTGGGACAACAAGCTGCTTTTCTTTGGAACCCAATCCTGAAAGCTCTGAGCAGGTAGCTAAAATAACTTTGCAGCCTCCTTTGCAGCTGAAAGGGGACCAGAGTGAGGTGATCTGTGGTGCCAGAGTGATGTGCAGCACCTTTAATGGGAAGCTCTTTTCCTCTGAATTTTAATTTCTGTGTTCTTGCTTTAGCAGTACTGGGCAGAATCATTATTCCCAACCTCAACTCTTTTTTTCCATGCGTGGCAAAACCAGGGGCACCTATAAAAATTCCCACTGAAATGCTGCCCAGTTTTGAAGGTTTCCCTGGCTTTGGATTTGAAGCAGATGATGCAAACATTTTTTTTCCCCCCTCACTTAACATTCTAACAATGGGTTTTTAACATAAACAGGATGCACACAAATGACCTGTGTGACCCAGAGCTTATCTCCTCCCTGGTCAGACAGTACATCCCTGATGCTGTGCTCAAAGGGAAGAAGAGGGATGAGCTGTGTTATATGCTGCCTCTGGAAAACACTGACAGCTTCCCAGGTAAGAAAACCTGTCACTGTGCCAGGGTTTTAAAGGGAAACCAAGTGCTGGGAAAAGCAGAGAGCAAAGTTGCTGTGAAGGCAGTAACTATTGCCTAGTCCATGCTATGTGGGATTAGGAAGCTGCATAAACATCAGTCTTACAGAAAGATTCCAATGCACGTGTTAATATTAATAATGCAGATGAACAAAAGAAAATCCACCAACTAATCTCCAAACTAAAATCCACCGAGTCTCCTCTGTTTTCAGGATGGCCCACGCTAATCAAAACCTCTGAATTTTCCCCTGCTTACCTCTAAAGAGCAGGATAATGTTGTGATGGTTTTTAAGCTATGGAGATTAACGATGTGAATGCTGGAACACCCAACTTTAACCCTGCCAGTCTGAGTTTGTGCTCAGCACCAACCTTGGCCACTGGGCTGAGTCTGGTTGTCCCTGTTGTGCAGATCTGTTCAGCCACCTCGAGAGCAGCCTTTTGCAGGGGGTTGTTAATTATGAGGTTACCAGGACAACCCTGGAAGATGTTTTCCTGAAGCTGGAGGGTGAGGAAGCCGTTGATGGAGAAGGTAAAGCACTGACTCCAATTTGCACATGTGATATTATTAAGGTCCCACATACACAGATGTTTTAATTGAACACCTAATGAGTTTCTGTTAACTGTGAACTTTGGTAGGTCTAGAGTAGCAGTTGAATCCCACTTTCCTTTAGTGAAGAATATCTTCTTGGAGAAGTCTGGATGATTCAGTCTTGACTTCCCATAGGTTTTTAAGCACAAGGATTGAAGGCTGATGGCTGATGTTGGAAGGGTATTTACCTTTAAAGGGTTTTACTGCCCAGACAAGGAGGTGGGAAGAGCTAAACTGGGCAGAAGGCACTTCACAAGGCCAGTGAAGATACTGGATGTGTTGCCAAAACAGGTTCAGCCAATCTGAATTCAGCAATGCAATTTACATTCTGGATAAATTATGGCCCCTTTTTGCTGCCCTTGTTTCTTTTCTGACTTAAAAAAACCCAAAGCATTCCTCAGTTCAGAGCAGAAGATCCTTGTTTATTGTGATTAAAATGTGTCCTTTAAAGGCTCTTTGTGGATAATGGCATTTTCAAAACACAGGAGACAGAGACCTGGAGGAGAGGGACCAAAACCTCCCGGGGTTTCCCAGACAGGGGATCCTGGCAGGGAGTGGGATGGGGCTCTGGAGGCAGCAAGTGTGTGCTGTGATGAGAGTCCGCCTCCTCAAACTCCGGCACGACGGGAAGCTCCTCAGGGCCGTGTAAGTACAGGAGCTCTCCCCTGCCCTGCAGCCCCTGTGCTGGCTCAGTGCTCTCCAAGGGATTTGATCATTCCCTGCACTGACTCGTGGAAGGCTTCAGTGCTGGTGGAGATGTTTGGAAGCAGAGGATTGGGTGGAAAACGTTTAAAAGCCGGGGTAATAAGGGCAGTCTGAATTTACTGGTAGAGCTCTGAATTGCTCAAGTTTTAAGTTTCCCCACATATCATAGTATTAGTTAAGTTGGAGTTCCCCTGGACTCACTCATGGTTTGTTTCTCCACCTAGATTGCTGCTGTTTGGAACATTCATGCTTCCACTGATGATGATTGTAACCCTCATTCAACTGTGGCACAGCTCCAGCAGCTGGGAAATCACAGCTAGTCCATATTTTCTTCCCACTAGGGAGAAAATTCAAAATAAGTCCTCAAACCTTCTCATCCTCAATGACACAGGTAAAGAAGAACATGTGATGCTGACTCACTTTCTGCACCAACCTGAATCTCATTACAGTTGACAGACCAACCTTGCCTTACTCTGTCTGTACATTCCTTTCTACATTTATGCCTTTGGGAGGTGTTTTCTTTGGGGCAAAAGCAAATCCATTCTTAGTGACAATAACTGAGTAGATGATATGTGAAAGAGTAATGAACCAGGCAAATTAAAAAAAAAAAAGCAATAAATAAGCTAAGAATGGAAACACACATTGTATTTAACCAGTTTAATTAAAATAGAAAAAAAAATATAGCAAATACATGTTTGCTTAGAATCTCAGTGTTTGGGTTTTTTTTTTTTTTAACATCCTCTGCTTTGCAAGTGGGAACTTGTTTGTATGAAACTGTTTACCTTTAAAGAAAAAAACCCTCTCTAATTACTCTAATTTCTGTTCTTGACTTGATCTCAGGATCAGAAATGGAGGATTTCATTGCTGCTTTGAAGACTCAAAGCATAACCCCAGAAATAACTCTTGAGAAGAACATCACAAGCCTTCCACATCATAGTGGAGCTATAAAAGTAACCCTGGAAGGCAAGGTGAGGGATTTTTTTTTTATTTCTTTCATCCCATACACCAACAGGATCCTCTGAAAAATACTTAAATGAGGTGCAGAGAAATAAACACACCAGGAAGGGAGGGGTTTGGGGGTTTTTTTACCTATTAAATAATATTTAATGTTCTCTGAGTGCTGCTCACGCTTCTCAAGGGCATGAAGGTGACATCTTTTGCTCTCACATCTTCAGAGCTACCAGTTCATGGTCATGTGTGGTGCAGAACCCGTCAATTGTTACCCTCTGCTCGTGAACATCATCAGCAACACCTTCCTGAGGCTCTTCAACTCCACCGCGCGCATCCGCCTCTGGAGCGAGGTCCTGTCCAGGGTGAGTGTCCTGTCCTGCCTTCTCAGCTGAGAACTAACTGGAATGCTGAAGAGATAAGGACTGTGCAGGTTGGAAACCTGGTTGGGTGAGCAAGTTCCAAGGGTTGGGGCCAGTGGTCTGAGTGCTGCCAGTTCCTGGGGGATTTTAGGGACAGTTTCTTCTGCCGTGTTTGGGAGCTCTGTAGGGTCTCAGTGCCATGGCCTTCCAGCACCCAAGGGAACCAGCAAGAAAGATGGAGAGAGGCTATTTACAAGAGCCTGGAGAGACAGGACAAGGGGGAATGGCTTCAAACTGGCAGAGATTAGGTTTAGAATAGATATTAGGATGAAATCCTTCCCTGTGAGGGTGGGGAGGCCCTGGCTCTGGACAGGTTGCCCAGAGAAGCTGTGGCTGTCCCACCTCTGGAAGTGACCAAGGCCAGGTTGGACAGGGCTTGGAGCAACCTGGGCTAGTGCAAAGTGTCCCTGCCCATGGCAGGGGGTGATGAACTCCAAGGTCCCCTCCAACCCAAACCATTCTATGATGATGAATATGGTCTGAATACAACAGTGATACTTACAAACCCCACCTTTCTCCAGCATCCATTTTGCAGGAATCAGCATCAAAAAGTTAGTCTCTTTTCTCAAAAATCTACAGTTATTAAAATACTTTTTGAAAATTCTAAGATGCCAGACACCTTTTTTTTTTTTTTTTTAATTTGCCTTGTTTTCTGTTCTTATCCACAAATGGTTTACCATTAGTGTTCTTGCTCACTTGCATGTTCAGCCATCCTACGAGCCAGATTTTCCCTGGATAGCTGTTGATTACGGGTGACTCTGAATTTCTCTCCACAGGCAGAAAGCTCAGATTTAAAGAACTATATTTTTTTCAACTGTCTCAGCTACCTGCTGATTTTGGCTGCTGGTTTGCCTCCTCTCCTTGCAGTGAGCAGCATGGAGGATTACAAGGTAAAGAGCACGAGCTGTAGACAATCTTACACAAGAAGTGAATGTAAATTCAATATCTCTGGAGACCAGTTAAAGATGGTGATGCCCTGGCACAGGTTGCCCAGAGAAGCTGTGGCTGCCCCTGGATCCCTGGAAATGTCCAAGGCCAGGTTGGACAGGGCTTGGAGCAACCTGGGCTAGTGGAAGGTGTCCCTGCCCATGGCAGGGGGTGGAAAAAAATAGACTTTAAGGTCTCTTCCAACCCAAATCATTCTATGATTTCTAGGTAGGATGTTAGAAGAAATACAACCACACAAGCAGAGTGTTGTACCAAAGTGCATTTCTCTGCATCCCAGGGAATCAGCTGGGGCTCGGAATAGTTTGGGTGTCAATAAAGATTTTGGGATCGGAATGATTTAATTCCATTTTTTTTCCTTTTTAGGAACGATGTGATTTTAAACAACAGTAGAATTAGAAATGCAAGTGCTTGGGAAGGGGGAGGAAGGCTCAGCCAGGGAAGGGAGGAGCGGGAAAGGTGTTTTAGACTCTTCTAACTCAGCTCCCTGTTCCCACTGGCAGCTCCAGGCTCGCTCCCAGCTGCGGCTCTCGGGGCTCTTCCCCTCGGCATACTGGTGTGGGCAGGCCCTGGTGGACGTCCCGCTCTTCTGGACCCTGATGTCCCTCATGTTTGGGCTTTTGGTGGCCTTCAGCCGCACCTGCCCCTTGCACATCAGCACCACCTTCCTCCTGGTGAGCTGAAAACAGGCAGACACAAATCCCCCTCCCTCCCTCCCTCCCCAGCCAGCTTGTGCTTTGATTGTTGGATTCAAAGTGGGCTACTCCAGGCAGGTTCCCACATGTCCACATGCCCCTCCTTGTCACTGATGGTGCTCTCTCTCATTCCAGATCATTTGCATTATTGGTTATGGGGTATCTCTTGTCCTCCTCATCTATTTAATTGCCTTCAAAATTGGCAGTGGGCGAAGCAACCGTCACGTTCGGTCTTTAGTCTTCATTCTGGTAAGTGAAGAGCATCTTCCCTCTGAAGTATTTGGTTTACATGTCTTGCCACTTGAGGCTTCATTTCAAATATATCAACACACAGCAGAATAAACCCAAATCAGTGACAAAGAGCCTGTTTTTTAGCAACAATACACTGATGTTGGAAATTCTTTTTCCTGCATTATTCCAGGTGAATTATGCTCTCTATATAATCAGTAGCCAGGATGAACCAGTTTACTATACCTGTTGTTTGATTCCTGTGTTTCCACCTCTGGGCTGGATGATGTTCTCTGCACCAGTAAGTAAAACACATCCTACTAAATTCCATAATGGTCCTAATGGTGCAAACTGCAAAGCAAGAGGCACTTTCCAAGTTCCCAGTCTCGAAGTGCCAACTGCCCAAAAGAGAGTGAGGGAAGACAAGAGGAGAGAGAAGAAAAGGTCTGGGCAGGGGAGTGAGAGAAGGAGCCAAGATTTGAGTTGTTAATCCTTTGTTTGGTGGGAATATTTTTGGTTTGTTTAGTTACCAAGAGCTGTTTCAATGGCTGTATTTTGGTAGCATGGGAGGGGAAGGAGGTGGAGCTGGAAGACCCAGAGGGAGGAAGTGAAGCTGGCAGGAGGTAAAAGAACTGGGAAGAGAGAAGCAAGGATGGGGAAGGTCAATCTAACCTGATCTGATTTGAGGCCCCTCTGAATCACTGTGGCCAAGGAAGCCACAACCCTTTGAGCAGCATGAAGCAAAACCAAAGTGCAGCTCAAAGCTGCTTTATTCCATCCTGAAGAAAAGCTAAACACTCCTACCTCCCCCACTTGCTCTGACCCTGCACTCAGACACACCGTGCTAAGGAATTTTCCTAATTAACTGACATTCTTTTCTTGTAGGACTTCGCAATTTTAGAAAATGACAAACTCCTTCGCTCCGGGAATCACATCTACATGGCTGTCTTTGCAGTAAGGAACAGTTGGAAGATGGTTGCTTTGGAAAGGGTGGCTGTTGTGATGCAGTGGACTTGCACTGGGCTTGTATAACTCTCCCCATAAGTAAACCACAGGTTATGTGGTCAAAGTTTCACGTTAAGGGTTGGCAGGGGAGGCACATCCAAGGAATCATGGGCTTGTGCCTCATGTGGCCCCTGGATGCTGCACCTTCTGTGCAAAAACTGGGGAGGGAAGGGGGGTGTGAAGTGGAGCTCATGTCTAAGGGAGAGACAGTATTAATCAACTAATCAGTTTAATGCTGCTTCTACAAAAGAATGATGTGATCCCCGATCCTGCAGGATCTGTTGGGGTGCAGATTATCTGGGCTAAAGCTGCAGAAGGAATTCAAGGCTTTTGCAAAAGATCTGCATGTCAGATGGAAATGTATGGGAAGCATCAATTTAACTTCTTCCCCTTTTAAACCTTTTAGTTGAAATAAATGAGAGAGGTTCCTGCTTCCCCTTATCGTTAATATTAATCAAGTGTGTTGTTACCTTGTCTCCATACCAACCTAATTAATTTCTGGTGTTTTAGCCATACCTCCACTGTGTGATTTTTGCTTTCCTCCTGCGCCGTTTGGAGATGAGATATGGAGGAGTTACAAGATTTGATCCCGTCTTCAGGTGTGTCCCAGGGGTTCCTTGTGAGCCAGAACTACCCCAATCTGCAGGGTGGGCTTGGTGCTGCTCCTGGCTCACCCCTGACAGCAGGAGGAGAGGAGGGGGGAACTTAAAAAAACTTTGCAAAATGTGCATAAAGCTTTTTTTAACCAGTTTATCAGAAGGGCAGGAAACTAACGACAAGGGGAGGGGTTTTTAATTCCTTTGGGTCATTGCAGTTTACAGCTTAACTTACTGGAGTTTTCCTGAATGTGTCTGGTGGCAAATTCCCACCCAGTGTGTTGCAATAGAAGATCAGTTGAACTACAGTGTCCTTGAGAGGATAAAAATTGCGATTTGAGCTTTTTTTTTTTTTTTTTTATTAAGGTTCATAGCTGAGGTTTCAGAACATTTCACTGCAGCTGGAAAAATTATAGTTACAAATCGAAACACAGCGTTTTAATTCCTTTTCAAACATGTCAGTATTGCTCCTGGTAGGATGGAGACTCCCCCTAAAGCTTCATCAGGCTGGTCATCTGCAACCTGCTCCCTGCTTCTCTGTCACCAACAGCAAGAGACTGACCACCTAAGTCATGTGGGAGAAGATCTGTAGAAAATATCAAATTTTCAAGCATTAGCAAATGGGACTCAGCTGGGTTGAACTGGACCTGATGGTCCTTGTGGGTCCCTTTCAACTCAGAATATTCTGTGATTTTGTGACTCTGGGTTAGATGCCCAAATTGCTTTGAAAACCTGCTGTGTGTATTTTAATCCTCCTTGAACAGATCCCTGGTGTGTGCGAAGCAGGAACCAGTCAATAGTTACTGATGAAGGAAAAGCTGAACTTGGCCTTTATTTTCTCAAGGGTGTGCCAATGGGGTTTGGTTTCTCCCCCATGGATAAATATTTGAGCAAACATTGTCTCACAACATTCTATGAGCTCCTTGAGCTCAAATAAATTGTGCAGTGGCTGCGTTGGCGCTGCCCTGGGAACAAACCTGGAAACAGCAGCCTTTTGGGAAGTGACTCCCAGTGATGCCACCTCTCCTCCTCCACTTGCAGGATCCAGCAGAAGAGAGTGGCCCAGCAGAACAGGGACCACCCTGGGGAGGAGCCCCCAGAAGTCCAGGTGGAGAGGGAGAGGGTGCGGAGCGCGATGGTCTCCCTGCAGCAGGACGAGGTGAGTCCAACCCTCTTCCTTCTTCCCCTTTTCATTCTCCATCTCCAGGTTGCTTTCTTAGCTACTTTACCTTCATCTCTGCTTCCTGAGCTCGTGCACTCAGATGTCCTGACCTGATCTCACCCTGGCACCAGAAGGAGTTTAGCTGACATTATTATTTTTGTTCCCATTCTGCTTATTTCCCCCCCCCCTTTTTTTTTTTTTTAAATTCTCCCTGTTGCTCTCTTTCCTGGATTTTTAATTGAGAAATCTTCTTCTCTTTTTAGAGAGTCATACTTAATGGTAAGAACAGACCAGCTGTCCCATGGGACAGGAGGAGAGTTTTCATTTCCCTCTCTGTCTCTTCACAGGAGTCCGTTGTCATTGTCAACAGTCTGCGCAAGGAATATGAAGTCAAGAAAGCCAATTCCATCTTCCAGAAACAGAAGAAACTTGCTGTCAAAAACGTCTCTTTTAGTGTTAAGAAAGGTTCAAGTATTTGGCTGCACTCCCTATAATACAAATGACTAAAATCTAAAGTGAAGGTCACGTTTGGAGAAATGTTTTCATCAGAATTTTCTTGTGGGCAACCAGACCCAACATCCCGGGCTCCTGCACTCAAAGTTTGAATTTATGGGGATAAGTTAATGAACAACCCCTTCCCCTACTGTACATTTAGATATTGCCCAGCACAGATGGAGCAAGGTCTTATTAATAGTAATTATTATTAACAGTCGTTGCATATTTGTTCTAGGAGAAGTATTAGGTCTGTTAGGACCCAATGGAGCTGGAAAAAGCACAACTATCAACATGATTTCTGGAGAAGTAACAGTGACTGCTGGGGAGGTATGTGGTTCCTTTGGAGATGCCCTTGATGCCTTTATAAATTAAGGATATGATAAGGCAAGTCATCAACACAGCCCTTCAGTCAAGGAATTTATGGACATTTATGTGCAATTTATATACTCTGGATATTTACAGAAGTGAGAAGAAAGTGCTGATTTACTTCAAGCATGTTCTAGTTTTCATTGAAGTCAATGTTATAGATTTAAGGATCTGAGCTACAGAAAATCTTTGGTGGGCATTGGAAACCCACTGTGAAATTTCCCAAGCCCTGCAGGAAATGTTGCCACGTAAATAAAACCCAAAAATAACCCTCTCCATAAACAGCCTTGCAAAACTAGGAAATTGGAAACAAATGTGGACAGTGTTGGGCCAGTAACAATCCATCAATTAATTATGTGCAGAATGATTAATGACATGTGCTGGGGGAGGGGAAATGCCATTGCTGTTACAGATTTGGGACTGAATGTTGGAAACAGAAAAGTACTACCAGGAAAAGGGAGTCTCATCTTGGTGCTATTAGCAAAGTTCCATGGTAGTGAAAAGGCAGATGGAGCAGGATCCCTGGGTCCCTGAAGAGTGATCCCTGTCCATGAAGCTTTCTGGACAGCCACATGGTGACCACTCACCAGTGTCTGCTGACTGCTCAGCTGGCTACTGTTTGACTTGGCCAGGGCTTGGAGCAACCTGGGCTAGTGGAAGGTGTCCCTGCCCATGGAAGGTGATGGAACAAGATGGGCTTTAAGGTCCCTTCCAACCCAAACCATCTCATGATTCTATGATTAGGAAGAAATCCTTCCCTGTGGGAGTGGGGAGGCCCTGACACAGGTTGCCCAGAGAAGCTGTGGCTGCCCCAGCCCTGGAAGTGTCCAAGGCCACGCTGGAGCAACCTGGGACAGTGGAAGGTGTCCCTGCCCATGGCAGGGGGTGGGATGAGAGGAGCTTTCAGATCCCTTCCAACCCAAACCATTCTGTGATTCTGTGACTCCCACAGCCCCCAGCTGTCTATGTGTGTGTGTGTTTGTGCAGGTGCTGCTCAGGGACCACGATGCAGCCCCCCTGTCCCCGGGGTGCCTGGGCTGTTGCCCTCAGCGGGACCCGCTCTGGCCAGACCTGACAGTGCTCCAGCACCTGGAGGCATTTGCTGCTGTGAGAGGGATGAGGAAAGAAGATGCAGCTCTTGCCATCAGCTGGTATGAAGCCAAGTGATCTCAGCTCTTGGTTCTCCCTCCCTCCAGAGGCAGGGTCCCTCCCAGCCCAAGCCACACCACGAGTCTATAGGGCAGGGAAAGGTTTTTTCCTGATAACAAACCTGGTTGGTGGTCAGAGCACCAAGCCTGCCAGAGCTCAAGGAGCATTTGGATGATACTCTCAGGCAGATGGGGTGACTCTTGGGGATGGTCCTGTGCAGGGCCAGGAGGTGGACTCAATGATCCTTGTGGGTCCCTTCAAACTCAGCATCTTCTGTGATTAAGTGACAGAGCCTCCAATGCCTCTTTACCTCAGAGGAATGGGATGTCCTGATAAGATCTGCTACTTTATACTCTTCTCAGTCCCTTGTAAATGAAGATTTTAGCCTAAGTTTATCTAGAAAACTTAAGGAAAAAATTAAAACTTGCTCCAGTTCGTGGCCAGTTATATGAGCAACTCATTTCTCTCATTAGCTGCACTTATTGCCTTGAATTCCTGCAAAAATTCCTTAATTTACCATCCAAGTTAGGAGTAAAATCACCAAGTAACCCAAGGTGATATGTGTAGTCAGCCAAGACAGGTATGTCTGGTTCCTCAGCTCCCCTCACCACAGTGTTTGCACAGAGAGATGGTCATTTTGGCATTTTCCCTTTCCATTGCCCACAGCATAGCCAAGGCCTTGGACCTCCTGAAGCATTTCAAAACCCCAGCCAGGAGGTTATCTGCTGGAGAAGCCAGAAAGGTATGTGTTACCTTTGTCTGTGTTACCTGAGCAAACCCTGCTTGCTCTTCCTTGGACATTGTGCACAGAAAACCTTCAGCTGAGTGGATTCCTGGCATCATTTATTTTCATCAGTAGCCTTGGAATTGAGCTTGGCAGGTTCCTCCCTCCCCTTCCCCCTGCTCTCCCACACTGTGTGTTTAATAAGTGCTAACCACAAATTGGATTTACAAGGTAATCACCTCTTCATACCCCACCATGTGCATCTGCCAGCAAATGGGATGGAAAAACACTTTCTCATTTTAGGCAGGCTTAGGAGTTTTGGGGAAATCTGATTTTGAGAGATTAAAATGTTAACTGAGAACACCTGATGTGTTTGGTTTTTTTTAATCCCTGTTCCTCCTGCGCTTTGGAATCAAGAACTTCAGCCTTGAAAAGATGCACAAGGATTAAGATATATCAGGACAACTCACCAGTTTTGCAGGTGAAGTAAAGCAGACCTGACCTCGTGCTGTTCCCATTTCAGCTGTGCTTTGCTCTGAGCATCCTGGGGGACCCGACAGTGATGCTTTGGGATGAGCCATCCGTGGGAATGGACCCGAAGGGGCGGCGCCGCATGTGGTGAGCGTGAAAAAAAGCAAAAATTCCTGTTTTCTTCAGAGAAAAACTAAAAATTATAGGCAGTTCTTCTTTTAGTCATTCAGCCCTCGTGTTTGCTTTAGCTTTTCACCAACAGTTTACACCAAAAGTGTAAAATTTGGAGGGGGTGCTGCCATGACAAACTGCAACATGGCACTGGCACCCACGAGATCTTCAAGAGAGATAACTGAAGTCTTTTAGTCGTGCTTTTAGGAAGGGAGACACATAAACCAGATTTTCTTTGGCTGTTCCTGGGAGGTAACTGTGATCCCTCTGTCCCCAGGAAGGTGATCCAGAGCTGCATGAAAAGCAGGGAACGAGCAGCCATCCTGAGCACGCAGTCCCCGGAGGCGGCGGCGATGTGTGACCGCGTGGCCATCCTGGTGTCGGGGCGCCTACGGTGGGCACTGGGTCACATTCAGCACTGGGATGGCACCTGGTTTTCAGTCTGGGGGGGCTTGTTTGGCTTTGTTTGGTTTTACTTTCATTTTGGTTTTTTTTTTTCCCTTCCTAATCTAAGGGAAAATACTGGTTTGGATTGTGGCGAGTGTGTAACCAGCGGTTTTTGTGTGTTTCTGCTGCCCAACCCCAGTGACTGCTTTATTTGCTGATTATGGTGGGTTGAGCAATGTTTTCCCTCCTCTGCAGGTACATTGGTTCCCCTGAGGATCTCAAGAGTAAGTTTGGCACGAGTTACCACCTAGAAATCAAGATGTCAGACCCAGAGAAAAGCGATGCTCTCCACGCTGATATTCTAAACCTGTTCCCCGGTGCAGCTCGGCAAGGAAGGTGAATGTCCTGTGGGATTTGTGCTGGGATTCTCTGTTGCTCCCACTGACCTTGCTCAGTAATTTACCTGGGAGCACAGTCGCCCTACAAGCCCCTCAAACGTTGATGCTGAGTCACAAAATGATGAATTAATTTTTTTTTTTTTATTGCCTTTTCAGGACTTCCTCCTTGCTCATCTACAAGATACCAATGGCAGACGCACTACCCCTGTCCCGGTCTTTCTCCAAGTTAGAAGCAGGTAAAAGGAAACAATCAATTAAGTAAGGAGATGGCTTTCAAACTGTTTATATGGATTTGGGGTTTAAGGATATTTTCTCCACCCCTCTGCAGCTAAACAGAATTTCAGGCTTGAGGAGTACAGCTTGTCACTGAACACTTTGCAACAGGTACGTTGATGTGGGAGTTCCAGGTTAGAAACTGCCTGTATAAAAGGAAGAAATAGCCCATGACCAGCACAAAAACGGTCAGTCCTTGGCAATAATGGGGTTGTTTCCTCTGTGCCACGTTGCAGGTGTTTGTAGACATCACCAGGGATGCAGAGGAGCATGACCTGGATGCAGCATCCAATGGGGCTGTGGAGCAGAGACCCCTTCAGCCCTGACTCTTGGAGCCACAGTGAAAATATTCAGTGTATTCAGTGTTCCTGATCCCTGTGATCAGCTGCAGCCCCAGAACTTGGTTACTCACGCCACAACACAGCCAGCTCTGCAGGTGTTCTGCCTCACAAAGAGAAAAAGAATTATTATTTTAATAAATAAATCTTTTATCCTTTGACAAACTGATGCCTGACGTTCATCTGTACCCCTGCTCTGACTGACTTATTTGTTGTGCTGAGGAATAACCCTGCTGGGATGAATTGCTGGTCCCCAGGCAGAGAGGGAGACTGTGGCTGTGTGTGTGTGTGGGGGGCTTGTTCAAACTCAGAGGAGGCTCTGACACCTCACTCACCCATGGCAGGAGGGCAGCAGGGCTTTGCCTTGCTCAGTCCTCAAAAGCATCTCTCTGGGTGGTGTAATGTGGCCATGGAGGTGGTGATTGCTGGGGGAGTCTTTTGTGTTTTGACCCAAAAATCTGCTGTTGCTGTGTGTTCCAGCTCAGGTCACCTTGGAGCCTCTCTGGTCCCCACCACTGGAGACACAGAGACAAGGAAAGGACTCAGCAGTGCCTGGAAAAGTGTCATGAAAACTGGCAGCTCTTGTATCATCACCTGTAAAACCCCAGTGATTATCAAAATGAGATGTGCTTTGACCCAAAGGAACAGTGCAGAAGGACAGGCTGAACCTTGCTCTGGTCATTGAGAAGACAGGGTGGGCTTCTTGACAGCACCCACCCCTGGGGGAACTGGTGGGGAGACAGGGGCAAGCCACCAGCACCCTGACCCTGTCTGAGCAGATCAGCATCTCCTCTTAAACACCTGCCTGCCAGGGCTAGCTTTGAAGAATAAATTCACAAGAAAAAAATAAATCTGAAGAAAAATGAAACTCCCTAGGTCCAGGCAGCCAGGTGTTTCCCCTGGTGCCCTGCTGTCCTGTCCCCCAGCATCCTCAGCCTCAGGGAAAGGTGGGCTGGGGACCCACTGGAGGAGAGGGGCAGTGCCATCCCATGGGATGGACAGAGCAGCAAGACCTTCACCCATCCCCCTGGTTCCTGTGGATGATGCTGGTGCTACAGGGATGGATGATACAGGCAAGGAGAAAGCAGGTGGTTCAGGCAGGCAGAGGTGCATGACCAGGCAATGCAGGCAGGGATGTGGCCAAGCAGGTACCAGCAGGTGGCTGCCGTGGCTCAGAGATGGGCTGTTCCTGCCAGGAAAAATCCCCAAAGCAGCCACCCACACCCCCAGAGAGCTGCTTTCCACGTGCATCTCCAAACATCAGGGCTCTGTCAAGGAGCTGGGCAGGGAAGTGTCTCTGCTTGAGGTTCACCAACTGGGAACTGGCATAGCCACCTGAGGGTTGGGGTTTTTTTCTCTTTGAAAGAAGTGGAGAAGGTTTGGACAAGCAGGAGATGTACTGGGGACAGGTTTTAACCTCATCCTGTGCCCTGACTTACTGCACCTCTGCACTTTGCCTCGCTCTGAAACATCGGAGTGTTATTTAAATCTCAGGGGTTGGTTTTTTTCAGTCAGGCAGAACAGAGGGAAGCAAATCCAGCTCCTCCACATCTCCAAGCCCAGCCTCTGTCCCAGCTGGTCGTGCTCCCTCCCACCACGGGTCCCTCAGCCGTGCTGCTGCCGGGGATGCTGCAGTGGCACAGCCCGGAGAGATGGAATCAAACCCACCCCCTTCAGAAGCTCAGAGTTAGCCAAGGGAAGTTTGTTTCAGTGTTTACAACATGTTTTTTAATCGAAAGAGCTGTTGCTATCCAGGAGGCAGTGCTTCACTGCTCCTCCTGCGCCGGGGCTGGAGGCACAGGAGCAGTTTTCCAACACAGCCTTTGCCATTTGGAGAGGAGGGAGAGCCACCGTTTGCCCCCCTGCCTGTGCCGTGATATCGTTGACTTCAGCCTCTCTTGCTGCACTGAGAAACACAATGGAGTTTGCCAGAGGAAGGTTTTTTGTGTGGTTTGTTGTTGGGCTTGTTTGTCTTCCCTTGGCCAAGACTCAAGAATTTCCCGAGCAACTTTTCAGAGAATCCGCTCCAGGGACTCAACAGCAAAGTGCTCTGTTTGCTTTTTATAACACAAATAAAGCTGAAACTCTGCCAAGGAGGAAGAGGGAAGGAAGCCAGGGAAAAGAGAAGTGATGGTGTGAGGAATGCCTTTTACAGAAGTGCCTGAGTGAGGAAAGGATTGTGTGGACAAAGGAGCACTGAGAGCCACCAGGACAGCCAGCCAGTCCATCCCAGGGAGCCTCAGCATCCCCACTTCCACAGGCATACAGTGAAGGACAAGCTCTGGATCCCTTCCAAACCTTCCCCTTAAGGTAAGGCTTAAGCATTCTTCCTAAAGCAAATAAAAAAAATGTTATTTTAACGGTATGAAAACATCCAGTAAATTATAACCCCGTTAATAATACTGGGAGAGGATGTGTAGGTGGGGCACTGGGTATCTTTCTAACAGGCTGAGTTAAGCTTGTGATTAAGTTTAGGGGCTGTTTAAAGGCAATAGACTCTTTTTAGCCTTACTTTGAGATGAAATAACACACAAACAGAGCTCAGTGTACAGCAGAGGTTTATTTCCAGTGTTTCTGGGCATTAAGAGGATGCTGTAGGTTCAGCTCAGCTCAGTACTTTAATCCAGCACATACAAGGAGCAGGTTTCTTTCCCTACATGCAGTGTAAGCTAAAGGCTGAATTTTAAAAGCCCTGTCCATCTTACACTCTTAAAAATTCCCCCTGAAATACTGCAGGAGCAGAGAAATCAGTCCTACCTCATTTCCCCAAACTCTGCAGCAGTGGGGTCAGTCAGCACTGAGGGATGACCAGGACACGTGGGATATCCACGATGGGAACCTGGTGTGCCAGCTCTCCCTCCCACCCAGGATCTCCTGGGTGTGTCAGCTTGTCGAGGTTACTCCATGTGACAGAACGAAGGACAAACTGGAATCCTGCTGTGACACAAACCCCTTGCCAGGGTTGAAATGCACAGGGGTGACACACGACATCCTACACCTCCCTTCTGCTGGGCGACAGGGTGACCACGGATTTGCAAGTTTTATTTTGGTTTCCCCAGGGAAGTCTGGTCGTTACTACACAGGCTAAATTCCAATTTTTATACACTTGGATTTAGTGAGATCGTCTGTAAAAAAAAAAGCCAAAAAACTGTTTAGAGATGCTGGCAAAGGAGCAGATTCCTGCCCCTGAGCCGTGTCCGTGCCCTGTCCTGCTGTGCCAGTGCAAGTGTTTGCAGTGTTTGCCCTGGGAAGGCCATTTGTTGCAGCTGCTTTTCCAGCATTTCCCTGCCTGCTGTGTCATTACTCGGGGATGTGCCTCTCCCAGGAGCTGAATGTAAATATTTGGGAGTAGATGATAAACTCCATCTTGCCTGTCAGCACTGTGAGGCATCATCCCCCAAGGGAACAGGAAAACACAAATCTTCCTTCAGTGTGACAGGAAGGCTTGAAAGGATTAGATCTCTAAACTGCTCTGGTATTTCTACCTGAGAATCACTTATAGAAGACAAGGATCTTGTTTGAAAGCAGATTTTAGCTACAGATGTGACAGTAGAGCAGTTTGGCTGTGTGAGTGGAGCCGTTTTGCATAGGGGTACTTAATCTTTTCACTCATTAAAGGCACTAATAAATATTTTGCTCACGGTTAATATGCACATATCTCAGCTGCAAAGCAGTCTGACAGCCAGCTTTGTGCCTTCCTATTGCATTTTACACCACCAGCATTAATCCAGGCAAAAATCCCTTGTGGGTTTTTTTTTATCAGGTCTTTTTAAGGATGCTCCCATGTCTTTTGGAGCGACACACCAGTGCATGCTCACGGCTACCTGTTTTTCTCTCATTTTTCATTAATATCCCAGCACTGACATCCCTCCCAACGCACTTCCAAGAATTTGTTCTCTCGTGGCTCCGAGTTGCCTTCGACTGGCGCCGTTTTCCAAGTGATCTCAGCTCACACCACAGCCAGGAGTTGCTCAACCCCTCTTGGTGTTGAGCCTGTAGCACATTAAAATGACATGCAAGAGGATTTTAGTGGCTTTAATTCACTGTGGTGTTGTCATTCCTTAGATACGAAGCCCACCCAAGCCAATTAGGTCATGTAGTACGATATTCCCTTTTTTTTATTTCTTAAATAACTCCTCCCAACCTCACTATGCCACAACATGGAAGCCTGGAATTCTGGTTATAAATCAGTGTTTGCTGCTGAGCTGGGAGAGCTGGAGTGTGTGGAGGGTGATGAGGTCTCCTGGACCCTGTGCTGCGGGGGTGGCTTGTGCTCAGCACACAACATCTGAGATGCTTCAGCTCTCAATTTTGCTGTGAAAAGGGAAAGAAAGTGTCACTGGGCACATCTACAAGGCTTGTGCAAATAAAAGCAGTCTCTGCTGCTTTAGCAAGTAATTTTTTCAAAAAGAACTTGTCTGTAGGTTCAGAGATGAAGACACTGCAGAGAAATATGAGTGTATTCCAGCAAACGAAAATCCTCTTGTGGAAAAACGTCCTTCTCAAGTGGAGGATGAAGATGCAGAGCTTTCAGGTAAGAAAAAATTAAAAATGACAATAAAAAAAGAGCAGCTAAGCACTGAGAGTGACCAATCCCTGCCTGCCCCTGGACACCAATTTCTTTAGATAAAACTAGAAGTTAAAGTACTTTTGTAAAGCACGACTGGTAGTGAACACTTTGAGACTTTAATATTTTAACTGATGGTTTTTATGCCTGGTTTGTGACATGTGAGAGCTCAGATGGGCTCTTTGGAGTAATTTCCTGAGGTGATGGGCACAATGCAGAGAGAGTCTTGACATCTCAGAAACTGGAGTGACCGAGTTCCTCTGCTTATATTTTAATCCCACAAAGAATCTGCCCTCACCCTGCTATATCTAACATGTTATTTATTTCTCCCCCCTGCTCTGCCCCGTGCCCAGGAGTGGATGCTGTCCCTGCTCTTCCTGCCCATGCTGTTCATCGTGTCCCATTTCATGGGGCACATGCAGTACCCTGAAGTGCCCTTCAGCCACCTCGGGCACTTGGATGATCCTGCCTATAACACCACCGGGGTCACCGTGGCTTTCACACCCACCACTGCCACCACCAGGCAGATCATGAATAAAGTGGCCTCCAGCTCTGTCATGAGGGGTAGGTTTTGCTTTTTAAATGTTGAGTTTTGTCATTATTTAGCCTCTTCACACCTACAGTGTGTTTTAGTGGCTCCCCAGAATCTTTGGTCAGGAGAGAAAATTCACCCCAAATCTCCTATTTTCACAAATATTTCTCCTCTAGTATTTACATTGCTGGTGACACCAGTGTGTTCCTCTGAACTGTAAAGCTCTGCCTTACCTGATATTCCCTAATTCTTTCAAGACATCCTGGTTCATTCTTTTCAGTTGCACTTCTTAACTGGTAAAGCATAAAGTATTTTAAGGTAAATATCTCAATGAGAACTGGAAAAAGAGGAGTTGAAATGCTGAAAAAGCAGAATATACCCCCAATGCCCGTGGACACATTTCCAGACTTACAGAAACTCATTGCAACATTTTGCTTACACACCACAGGTATAAAACTGGAGGCACTGGACAACGAGAACGCCCTGGAAAAAGCCTGGATTTCAAATAATGAAATTATAGGGGTTGTATTTAAGGACAACTTCTCCTATCACCTCAGGTTTCCTACTGCAAATGTGATTCTTCCCAACGAAATCTTTGGACACATAGGTAATACAAAAGGAAAATTCTTGGGCTGCTCATTGCCTGGCATGGACAGGCATCATTTTGTCAGAATAATCCGTATATGTTCAGTGATTTAATAAACTGTGGGAGTTTCTTTTTTTGGTTTTTTTTTGGTCTGTGTGTCACTGCCCATTTGAAGAGTTTCCCATAGTGCAAATGTATTCTTTCCATCCCCTTCTGTAGTGAAAATCAACTCCCTTTCTCTGCTCTTACCTGTGATGCCCTTAACCTTGCAGACAGCTGTTATAATTTCTCATGGACTCACTGTGACAGCCCAAAGTACTGGTACAAAGGCTTCCTGTCCCTGCAGTCCAGCATTGATGCTGCTATCATAGAGGTAAATCCAACTTGGGAACTGTTGTGGGCATCCTTTTATTTTAAACTTGACACAGGGAAGGCAAACTGTACCGTGGGAATAGCAAGGGGTGGGTTCGTCAGCAAATAAAGCTGCCTTAAAAAGTTGATCTAGGGAGGATGAATCAGAAGGTTCCTTATACAAATACATCTCACTGTAGAAAAATAAATAAAATACTGACACGTTGACCTTGAATTCCTTTAGGTGGTGGCAAATCATTCTGTTTGGGAGGAAATGAATTCAATAGCTGGAGTCCGGATGAAGTCCCGGAGCACCATCGTCTCGATCACACTCGACTACGCTTATTTCATGATCACCATCGTGATGTGCTTCTTTCCCTTCATGTATTTCTTATCAATGAACGTCACAAGAGAAAAGAAGAAGCTCAAGGTACTGATGAAGACGATGGGGCTGCAGGATATTGCGTTTTGGTGAGTTCTTTTCCAACTAAAGTGCGTCTGCCAAAAATCAGTCTGTTCCAGGGCACTCGTGCAGTCAGGCAATAAGTTAAATGAGTTCATAAGTTTTCTCCAGCACTCTAAGGACAAACCAGAGGGTTGAGCATGGCAGTGGTGTACCCTTCTCCCGTGGGTATTTCCTCCTAAGGTGGATCATGCTCTGTGTTCTGCCTTGGGATGTAAAGGAGTTGACCGTGGGAAATAACCAATATTTAAATTTAAAACGGTTCTGACGTGGCAGATGAAGTTACAACAACACTTCTTAATTAACCAGAAGTGTAATGGCCCCTTTCCATCCATCCCCAGGCTCTCCTGGAGTTTGCTGTATTTCTTCTATGTGTTGATCTTCTCCTGCCTGCTGACAGCTCTCGTGCTGAAGGATCCATTCTACATCAGCAGCTTCCCTGCGGTCTTGCTGCTGTTTTTCCTCTATGGCCTGGCATGTGTAAGTCAGGCTTTAAAGCCAGATTTTCTCACCACATGATTTATCACCTTGCTGATGTGCTGAAGTATTACTCCAGAGCTCTTTGCACAGTGCTTTGCACAGCTTTGCTGACTGAAGGCAGCTGAGTGGCTCCTGTGACTCAGCAGCAGTGATTTGATTTGCAGCCTGAAGGTCAGACAGGCAGTAGGTTGGCCACGAAAAGCCTGATTTGAAACTCAGATCAACCCACTAAGAAAGACTTTATTGTGTTATGCTAACTCACCAGAGACCTGCCTGCCTGGCAAACGGACGCGCTGCTGTTAAAGGTATTTATTTCCTTCAGGGATTGAAGGAAACCTCTGTTCTTACAGATCCACCTGGTTTTCCTCCTCTGCTCCCTTTTAAGGACCTCCAAACTTGTCAGCTCTGTGGGGTTCCTCATCACCTTTATCTTTGGATGCCTGAGCCTGGCGGTGCTGGTAGAAAACGTTCCTGAACCTCTGAAGTGGTTTCTGGGTCTCTGCTGCCCTTTCGCGTTTAACGCGGGCGTTGCCAAGGTAAGGGCCCCACCTCTGCAGCTGAACCTTCCCCTGCTGGCAGAGAAAGGCACGGGAGGGCACATCCTCCTTTCAAAAGTCCAGCTGTAAAATCTCCAGGTATTTTTTCACTCAGATCCACGTCCCGTTTTGAAACCTCCCCGCGACCTGAGCTGCTGTCGGGCAGCAAAGAGGGGCTCCAATGCCCCCCATCCCATCCCACCGTTTGAAAAGCAGATGAATGCAAAGGCAACACGGCCCTGGTCACAAAAAATCTGCTGTTGTGCACTTCTGTCACTTCCACATGACCCCGAGGAGCCCATCCCTGCACACAACAGCCCCATTATCCTCGGGGCCGGGCCCAGGCGGGCAGGAGTCGACTCGGGGACATCATCTCTTGGCTGCCCCATCATTCCCCTCTCTCTGCTGCAACTCTTCCTGGCAGCAGAGACTGTGCAAACACAACTGGAGATCCCTGCTGCTGCCATTCTCCTTCCATCCCCACTTTGTGCAGCTCCCCAGTTTTCCATCAGTCATATCTCCATAGCTCTGAGTGATGTTTTCTGGCTCCAGCAGTCTAATATTTGATTTCCTGGTATATATATATTAAAAAAAAAGTCTGTCTGGGAGAGGAGATTTATAGACCAGCAGAAAAAGAGACTGAATTTGCTGCTAATTTACCATATGGCTAAATCAACCACTATGTAAAATTATACCATTTTCATTGTGCCCCTGTCACATCGAGGGTGCCAAAATCATGTTTCTTGAATGATTTCCTCTAAAACTCTGTTATGTATTTCTGTTTCCAGATTATTCTGGAAAAAATCTGGATTAAAGCTTTAAGAACTCTGCACAGAGCAAATTTACCCCCTTAAATTTATTCCCCTCTAGAAAGTAAGAACAATTGGTCAATACTGCAGATGATTTCCAGGTTAACAAAGACAATTGGACCCATTGTTTGATGGCATGGGCATCATTTTCCAGCCTGAAAATTTTTCTTCTTTGTCCTTTTTTTTTTTTCCTCAGATTTTCTATTTGGAAAAATATGGAATGGGTTTCTCTTTTTCCAACCTTATGGAGGAAGCATACTTTTTATTTTCAACTTACATTATGCTGGTCTTTGACTCAATCTTGTACATGCTGTTGGCTCTGTATTTCGACAAAGTTCTGCCAGGTAGCTCTGATTTCTGCTTGTGATCCTACTATCTTCTTTTATATTTTCTATTGGTATGGATTGCATGGGATATATCAAGGAAATGATGGGCTGCTCTGAGTCAATCAAAATAGGGTTTGGGTTTTGACTGCTCTACCCCTGGCACATGCAAAACTCACAGAATCAAAGACAACACAGCATTTGGTGGTTTTTCTTTCTAATAATGCTGCTGTTGAAGTGATTGAGATTACAGTGTAATAATGTGTGGGGCAATATTTTAATTCATTACACAAAGTACTGAATTCATTAAATAAACCCCTGAAGCCAAACTTCTTGTCTCTTCTACTTCTGCTCCAGACCTGTTTTTTTTTCAACTGGACAAAGTGCCAGTTTTGAGGCAGCCAAGCACTTACTAGTTTAGTTTAGTTAAATGTTTAGCCTTGGATGGTGCCTTGGTTGTGGCTCTGGCTAATGACAGGTCATCTTTGCTTTCCTGGCAGGCAAATATGGCATTCCAGACCCTCCTCTCTTCTGCCTGAAACCCTCCTACTGGATGAGGAGCAGGAGAGGCTCCACCAGGGACATTCCCAGACCCACAGCCAACCCCGAGGAGCTCCTTGGTGATGATGTAGAGCCAGTGCCCCCCCAATTCCAGGGGAAGGAGGCCATCAGGTTAGGGAAGAAGTAACTGCTATCCATGCTTATTGAATTGGGTACTTGGGTTTAATGCTCCACAGACCCCAGAGCCTTCCATCTGCTGGGGTTTGACTTATCCAGGCAGCTCTCATGTTTGTGAGGCTCTTGTAAAAACACTTGGTTTCACAGGCAAAAAATCAGAGACAAAATGCAGATAAGATAATTAGGTAATTCAGACCAGTACTAATGGTGAAATTTAGATAAATTCATAAAAAAATAGCAGGGTGGGGTTTTTTGTTTTTTGGGTTTTTTTGCTATGGACTTTAAATGTTCTTTAGGGACAAAAAGGAGAATGTAGAGAGCAATCCATTGGAAATTTGCTGCAATGGGTTTGGCCTTGTCTTTGCAAGGGCTGGTGCCCCATTATTGGTGCCAGACAGTGACTTTCACACTTGAGTACAGGGAATGCCAAACCTGTGAATCTCAGGGTTGTTTCCCAGTACCTCTTAGTAGTTTTCGTGCCATTTCTGTAATTTTAACTGAAGACCTACAGAAATGTAGAGGGGCACCAGGGAAATGCATTTACAGAAATCCCAAAATAATTACCTCCTTACTTTTCTTTAGACTCCACAATATTAAAAAAGCATATAAAAAGAAGGACAAGAAGACAGAAGCTTTAAGAGGTATGAGAGCTGTGGTATTGATTCCTGTTAAAGATGAGGGAAAAAACCACTTATGCACAAACATTTCAGTCAGTCAATGAAATAAAACACTTGCATTACTTGAAAATTTAGGTCAAATATTAATTGATGTGATTTATAAATATTTTTCTCAGTTTTTACCAAATCTTCCATTTTTAATAAAACTAAAAGAAAGATTTTTTTTATTGTTGTATTTCTATCTTTTCTGCTAAATTCAGAGCAACTTCTTAAGCCTTTAGTTAAAGGTTTGCAGAGCTTTTCCCTACACTGCTTAATGCTCTTTTAGCTAATTATTGTCTCTTACTTCTTGTGCTTCTTGACTTTCTTGACTTTGACAATAAGTGGAGGCAAGTCAAACCTCATTTCTTCCCCAGCTTGATGTTGTTTCCATTCTAGGTTTGTCCTTAAATATTTATGAGGGGCAGATCACTGCCTTACTTGGCCACAGTGGGGCTGGAAAAACAACCCTGTTGAATGTGCTCAGTGGGCTCACCTTCCCCTCAGAAGGTAAGATGGAAAATGGGGGGACGGGGTGGCCCTGGTTCAAAAGCTGTAAACACCAGCTCATTCCACCTCTTCACTCTTATTCCTGTGAACAGGCTCTGCCACCATATACAACTACAAACTCTCCGAAATAGGAGACAGGGAGGAGATCAGAGAGATGATTGGCATCTGCCCCCAGTTCAACACACAGTTTGAGGTCTTGACAGTGAAGGAAAACTTGAGAACTTTTGCAGAAATCAAGGGCATCAAGTCCAAGGAGGTGGAGAGAGAGGTGAGTGTGTGCTCCCCTGAAAAGCATCACTGTGCAGCAGGGGCTGTTGGAAACCCCACAATTCCATAAAGGCTCCTTTTGCACTGGGAAGCTCAAAGGATCCACTTGGATGCTGTGTCTTCTGAAAATTGAAGCTCAAAGCCTCATCCAACCTGGCCTTGGACACTTCCAGGGATGAGGCAGCCACAGCTTCTCTGGGCAACCTGTGCCAGGGCCTCCCCACCCTCACAGGGAAGAATTTCTCCCTGATACCTAATTTAAATCTAAGTCTACCCTAATAAAGGATGAAAGGACAACTGCTGCTGAGAATGGACATCCTTGTGCTGTTCTAGGTGCAAAACATTTTGGAACTGCTGGATATCAGTAACATTCAAGACACTCAAGCTGAGAAACTGAGTGGTGGGCAGAAAAGGAAGTTATCCATTGGAATAGCCATGCTTGGAAACCCCCAGGTAAAGCAGCAGGCACAGCTCTGTAATACAGGGAATACTCAGGTCCAACATAACTAAAACCTTGTCCGTGTATTTGGCTACAAGTTATTGAAATTAATAAATTTAATGATTTAATTTTTTTAAATTCACAACCCACCTTGCTAGTGCAGTTCTGAAGCAGACAGAGAGTTCCCTGACCTCCCACAGCTCCCAGGACAGCTGCCCTTGCATAAGAGGTGACCTGGGTCTCTTGCCTTCGGGACCTGAGGCTTCCAGAACACCAAACCCAAGGGACGTGCAACTGCTCCAGGGATGGGGAATGCCTGATTTCATCCCCCCTGCAGGTCTTGTTCCTGGATGAGCCAACAGCTGGGTTGGATCCTCTCTCCAGGCACCAGGTGTGGAGCCTCCTGAGGGAGCACCGGGTGGGACGGGCGATCCTGTTCAGCACCCAGTTCATGGATGAGGCCGATATCCTGGCAGGTGGGCAGGGGCTCAGCCTGGGGCACCTCTGCAGAACAGCCCTGGAGCAGAAAGACAGTGGCCAAAAAAGTTTGGGGCGGCTGCTCTGCTCTATAAACCCCTTTGGCTCTTCCTTCCTTCAGACCGCAAGGCTTTCATCTCGCACGGGCGGCTGAAGTGTGTCGGTTCCTCGCTGTTCCTGAAGAAAAAGTGGGGGATTTGTTATCATTTAAGGTACCTACTTCAGCTCCATGACCTGATATCTGGGGGACACCAGAATGAATGTAAATGGTAGTGCAGGTGTCATCGAAACCAGCAAATTCACAGAATTAATAGTCAGTTAAATTAACTGAAACAGCACTTTATCCCGGAGTAAGGAATGAATTAAGTATTCTGGAGGTTTTTTTAATGCATCCTAGGAAATAATATGGTGGCTGTTGTTTGGGTGGGTGGGTTTTGGGGGTTTTCATTCCAAAACTAAGCATCTGTGTTTTTTCAATCCAACAGGATCCATGTCAGTGAGTCCTGTGACTTGGAGAATGTGACATCTCGGGTTAAGAGGTACATCCCCAATGCCACGTTCTCAGGACACAGTCAGTATGAGCTGAGATATAAACTGCCACTGGAAAACGTGAATAAATTCCCAGGTAATGTCTGTTAAAATAACTGAGAATTCTCCATAGAGGAAAAAATAATCACAGCTGTGGGGAAAGTGAAATGAAAAGGGAGATTTTTCTACAGGGGTCACATCAGGACTTCAAAACTGTTGCATTTTGGCTTTTCTGCACAATTTTATCATCTGGGTGTTTAAGATCCAACTGTGCAACAAAAGATTTTCTACTGCTTCTAATGACAAACCCAGCAGGCCAAACTGTGTCACTGAGAGTTCAGTTTTCTTTCTGTTAAATGAAAAGTCAGTGATTAGGGAGAACCCCACAGAACCAGCCCCGCTCTGTGCCTGCAGTGGCACCAGGCAGACCCTCACCCACCCTGTCCACCACATTCTGACCATCCCACAACCCAGCTCCTCAGAGGATGCACAGCCTGAAATGCTGGTGTTAAGCAGAAAAAGATCTCCAGTGGGCTGTGGATCTGGCAGTTTTGTGTTCCTCCAGACCTTCATTGCTCTGTTGTTTTCTCCCTCATGGGAGATGCTCCAGGTTGACTAAGCTGAACCAAAGTGGTCTGGAGACACTCCAGTGCTCATGTACTTGTTTTATCTCTGTCCTGCAGATCTGTTCAGTGGCCTCGACAGCTGCTCTGAGCAGGGAATTATCAATTATGGAGTCAGCATGACGACCCTGGAGGATGTCTTCCTGAAACTGGAGGAAGAAGACACGGCGGACCAAGAAGGTACAATCGCGGCTGTGAATACACAGCCCACAGCCAAAGAGATCACCTCCTCTGAGATAACCCCTGGACAGGCCTCAATTTTCACAAATGACAGCACAGAAGGTGTTCTTAGCCATAAATGTGCTCGTGGGGACTCTCTGCAGATGAGCACGTCCTCGGGGACGAGCGGGCAGAGGCAGGACCACGAGGCTCCAACGAGGCCAAGCCGGGCTCCCTCCTGCTCTCGGACGCTGGGAAGGTGACAGTGGATGGCCTGGCTCTCTGGAGGCAGCAGGTCTCTGCCATGGCATGGGTGCACTTCTTAAAGCTCAAGAGTTCGGTGAAAAACCTGCGGTCAATGTAAGTACCAAAGTGAGTCTGCCTTGGAGATCTGGAGCTGGACACGGCCACACTTGGGGGGGCAATTTCCACACCCCTGTTTTGATGGAGTTTGGCTTAATTGGTATCAGGTCTTGGGCATGGACGATCTGGGTAATCTACACTCAGAGGAGAGGAAAGCTTCTTCCTTTCCAGCACCAGGAACACAAAATCTCCCTTTTGTGTATTTCATTTCTGTATGAATAATTTATGTAAGAGAAATCCATTTTCTTTCTGAAGAAAAGAATCATTTAGAAACACTTGTATTTCAGATGGAGGAGGGGGTTTTAAAATAAGCTAATGTCTACAGAGAGTACCTTCAGACTTCCTTTGCAATTTTTTTTCAATTTCTATAGTGTTGCCAGTGCCTAAACTCATTTGGCCCCATTGGTGTTCAAGCTGTGGTGGAGCACAAGAAACAAAAGGAAGATGCTTATTTATTAAAAACTTGTATCTAAAGGAAGTCTGAAAGGCATTTCATGGCCCTAAAAAGTTGGGCACTCCAGATCTGAGGTCCTCTCCCTGTTAAATTTTGCGTGTCTTTGTGAGTGGTCAAGGTTTGAGACTTCTGGAAATAAAATTCTCCTCTCTGGTGACCAGTGACAGGACCCAAGGGAACGGCTGGAGCTGTGCCAGGGGAGGGTTGGGATGGATCTCAGGAAAAGGTTCTTCCCCCAGAGGGTGGTTGGGCACTGACCAGGCTCCCCAGGGCAGTGGGCACAGCACCAAGGCTGCCAGAGCTCCAGGAGGGTTTGGACAATGGTGGGATTGTTGGGGTGTCCTGGGCAGGGCCAGGAGTTGGATTCCACAGTTATTGTGGGTCCCTTCCAACTCAGGATATTCTGTTATTCTATGATTTTTACCAGAAAGAGTTTTGGGCAACCTGAACATCACCCACCAATTCCAATATGCAAATGCATTTCTGCCGAACACCTGGTTTCAGAGTGTTTATTCATCTCTTTCTTAATGTAGTTTGCTGCTCTATGTGGTTTTTCTGCTTCCTCTGGTTTTGCAACTGTCCCTGGTTGCTGCCTGGCAGAGTGTGAGTGCCTGGGAGCTCTCGTCTGCACGGTACTTCCTGCCCCTGGGGAAGAAATCCTACCTGGAGACGACCACCCTCCTGGTCCACAACAACACAGGTGAGCCTTTCCTCATCCCTCCCTGTTCTGGGGCTTCTTCTTATTCCGGAGAAAAATACCTGACAGAGCAGCTGGCTGTAGGATGACAGGGATCTAAGGAGGGTTGAAGGTTTCCATGGCAGAGGAGCATGGGGATTGTCTTTGAAGGGTTGTGAAGGAAACCCACTTTGGCTTCAGCAGCTGGTGAGGTCCTGATGCGAGATGAGAAAAGGTTCATCAGAGCAGATGAGGTTAGATGGGACACAGTTCTTTCCCTGCCTTAAATCCAGATCTGTATCCAAGAAATAGACTCCCAGGCAATTTCTGCATTTTCAGAGTGTGGGACTCTCAAACCAGGCACCACATTCCAGAAAGGGCTCATTGATGCTGAGTCAAATTAATGGGCTACTTGCAGTTTTACCTTCAACATTCCCATGAGTGGATGCTATTTTATGTTACTTGGCCAGAGTGGGACACTGTTACCTTCATCAGACAGTCACAAAGGAGAATACATTTTGCAGCACCTCAGAAGAGGCAGGGGAAAAAAATGACAGTGCAAAAATTCAGTCAGTGAGACAGAAATCCACTAACTTCACAGAAGTTAATGTGCAATGATCCTCCACACATGTGCTAGCTGATGTCCACAGTTACTAGAACTTCCCCTGGTTTCATTTGGTGGTCACGGATTTGAAAATAAAATCAAAAGTCAAACCATCAAAGGCTCTTTCGTTTTTCAGTATTATGATTCCTCTGCTTTTGGCCTTCGCACCAGGCACAGGCATTGACAGCTTCATCCATGTGCTCCAGAGCCAAGATCTTACAGTGGAAATAACCAGCCAGGAAAATATCACAGAGGAACTAAAACACAACGGGGCTATAGAGGTGTCTCGCGAGGGTCAGGTGAGGATTTGTCTTCTCTCCCTCCAGTTTCTTCCCAACAACTGAATAATTAAGCAAGATGCCTCCATCAGCTCTCCCTGTGGGATGGCCCTGTTGACTCAGGCTCACAGGTACAAAGATTAGAAAGTGTTTTAAGTAGTAAACTACATGCTAGAGGAGACCTTATATCCCTCACTCTCCACCTCTAAATTTGCATTTTTTCAGCACAGACTTCCAACACCTCATAATTTGGTGTTTAGCAAACAAGGCACAAACAAAATTATTCCGGGCCTGGATTCTCCCCGTGTGCTCCTTTTCCACTGCTTCCCTGCAGATGAGAAAAGCCAAGAGTTTTCATCTTGTTTCCTTGCCCTTTGAAGAGCTACAGGTTCACCGTGCTGTGCCACTTGGAGGCCGTGAACTGCTTCCCTGTGCTCGTGAACGTCATCAGCAACGCCCTGCTGAGGACCCTCAACTCCACCGGGCACATCCGGGTCTGGAGCCATCCCTTTTTCTCTGTAAGTGATGCCAGAAGGGGCCAGAGAACAGTTTAAGGCCTCAGTAAACCCTCAGGTTTTAATGGGGAGCTGTGCAGGGCTGTCTGTGCCTGTAAACACGTGGTCCTCACTGGTAACTGTTTGACATCAGGAAAACTGAAGCTCATTATTCCCTTGTGGGTCTCGAGGGCTGCTGATCAGAGAGGGTGGCTGGGAGGGCTTCTCCAGGATGTTCCTTATCCTCTACATCACATTTTTCAAGCTGTGGCTCATCCCAAGGCTGGGATGGAGGAGTAGGACCTGCACCACCCATCTCTCCTCACCAGGGGCAAACACTTTGCAGGGCTATGGTTTGGGAAAACCTTCCTCCTCCTGCCACTATTTGGTTTCAAATCCCACTTTTTGTTCACAGTGCCCTGTAACCCATGAGAAATGCAGTAAGATGAATAGTTGCATTACGTTGCAGACCATTTTCTCCAAATGCTTTGTTCTTCTGTTTTCAGATCTACAATCCACGATACTGGGACTATTTTATTTCCTTTTACCTCATTTATATGCTGTTGTTATTCCCCGGGTTTCCTCCTCACTTTGCAATGGGCTACATGCAGGACTACAAGGTAAATTCCTTGAAAAGGAGCATATTTGGGGTGGGGGCTACAACTGCATTGCCACAAGGATGTTTGAATATGGAAGCAGAGCATCGTTTAGGCTGGAATAGAATCATAGAATCATTCAGGTTGGAATAGAAGCACAGAATCATTTAGGTTGGAGTAGAAGCACAGAATCATTTAGGTTGGAATAGAAGCACAGAATCATTTGGGTTGGAGTAGAATCATAGAATCATTTAGGTTGACTCCAAGGTCATTGATGGGCAGCTTGAAGTGTTTTGATCTGTATCACCACAAGCAGCTTCGCAGCCACCACAAAATGTGAAAAGACAAAAAGAGGTCGAATTTTATTAGGTTTTTTTTTTTATTACCTTTTCATTTCCTGGAGCCACTCCCATGGGTGCAGCTGGCCAACCAGGCACTGACAGCAGACTCCCCTCTGCATTGTGCCTTCCCAGGTGGGAGCTCGTGCCCAGCTGAGGATCTCGGGGCTCTTCCCCTCGGCCTACTGGTGTGGCCAGGCACTGGTGGACATCCCACTGTGCTGGATCCTGCTCTTCTCCATGTTTGGGCTCCAGTTTGCAATGAGCACCAGGACTACTGGGACCATCAGCATCTTCTTACTGGTACATCCCATTCTGGTGATTGCTGGTTCCCTGGGGAGGGACTAAGAGAATATTTGGAGGCAATATGAGTGGGGGCAACTGAGACACCGTGGGGTCAGATGGTGCTGGAGCACCTCTGGGTCCACTTACTGACCTTCTCCTTGTTTCACCTCTTATCATTTGGGTTTCTCCAGCTGGAAATAAAAGGCAATAAATCTTGCCTTGATGTACTCCTTTACACCTCGCAGTAAAATTGGGGTAATTACTAAATGACCTTAATATATGATCATTTACACTGAGCCCCATGGCTGTGTGTGGGTTTCTGATGGTTTAGATCACCCCATTTTCTCCAGTGAAAGCCTTTCTTTTCTGCAGGTCGTAGGGACGTTGGGTTATGGGATTTCTATCGTTCTCTTAATCTACTTGATCTCCTTCACCTCTCGCAAAGGATGGAACTGTGACCTTTGGTCTTTTATCCTGATAGTGGTAAGCACATGGTTGGATAATGCACTGCAGGCTTTACAGAAGGGTATTTTGAGATCTTAAGGATGAACTAGATGTCAAAACACCAAGTGTACACGTGGAACATAAATATGGGCATGTGTTTTATAGCAGCCAATTCTGCACTAAACTTGTGCTGCCGTGTTCTGTTCCCACAATCCTGCTGTGACATGGGGAAATACTTGGATCCATCTTGAGCTAGATCCTGGTGCAGGAATGGAGGCAAAAAAAAGGGTATTTATCACTCTGCTAAACACCTCCCATCCAAGAGATGTAAGGAGTTGAGATAGGAGCCATCAGGTTAGACTCAGATCACCCGAGCCTGGAAGGAGATGGATTATTTGGCATGAATTGGAATGGGAATGAACAGAATGGGATCCCACACTTCATTCTTCTGCCTGAAGCAGCCCTCTGTCTGGGAAGAAGTCTCCCTAGCTGGCCCAAACCAGCAGCCTACTCCAGGCAGAGACAGCTGAGGACCTTCTGAACCATCACTGTTTCTCATCTTCATATATTTAATCCATTTTTATAAATTCAACAGGGAATTGCAAAGCTAGACCCACACAATTTTAAAGACCAGTGAGCATAACCCTTCCCACCAGCTAAGTTATCCTCCTGTTTTGTTTTCAGGTGTGCTTTATCTCTTTTGTAATCAGCAGAATCATGGATTTTACAACGGACTCTCGGAACTCCCTCTACATTCTGTCTCTCTTGATTCCCGTGTACCCCCCAATGGGTTTTGTGATCCATCAGGTAAGTGGTGCTGCTGGGCAAGGGGAGGCATAGAGCACAACTCTGGGTCCTTGGGAGCCAGGTCTGGGGGGCCTCATTCCAAGTGGGATTTCCCAAATGGACAGAGTCCATCATTAAATGACCTTTTCAGATCAGGTCTCATTTTTCCAGCTGTTCATTAAGGGCTGGGGGGTCCTTCTCAGGCTGCTGAACTGTGGCTGTGGGTTGGGTGAGCACTCTTAATTCTTTCCATGCAGAGTCACAGAGTCACAGAACAGAAACATGGACTGGTTTGGGTTGGCAGGGACCTTAAAGCTCATTGTGTTCCACCCCCTGCCACAGGCAGGGACACCTTCCACTAGCCGAGGTTGCTCCAAGCCCCATCCAACCTGGCCTTGGACACTTCCAGGGATCCAGGGGCAGCCACAAAGTCAAGCAACTTGGCTTGAAAATTCACAGGAGGAAATCTGAAGTCACACATCTGACTTTGCATGGAAACAGAGCGAGAATTACAAATACTCACCAGGCGCTTTACTCTGCATCAGCTGAGGGTGGTAGTGGAAAGTCAGCTGAGAATTCAACAAAACCCTCCAGCTCTGTGCAAGACTGCTTATAAATGATGAATGACTTAGGGGTGAAGTCCAAGTAGAAGAGACTCCTCCACTGTCCTGCCCCACTCACCTCCACCCCTTCTCCTCTGGGACCCAAAGGAGAGGAGACCAGCTGTTTTCCTGGGATAGGGCATCACCCCTGGAAGGAGAGCCCGGTACACGTACTGGGGGGGGGCTGGGACATTTTCTGGTGTAGGACTGGGGTGCCCAAAGCCAAACTTCTGTATTTGTTCATCTGTATGGTGAATGTTTGGGGTTAATCAGAAGCTTTTGTACGTTTTTAAAAGCATTTTTTCAGTGTTATTGGATTACCCAGAATGATACTAAAGAATTATGGCTTTCATTGTGTACTTTTTTTTATTCTTACAGCTTTTTAAGGAGTACTTTGACACGACTTCTGGCAATGATGCACTAGTCTCTGTCTTTGCAGTAAGAAAACATTGAACATTACTTTTATATAGGAATGTGGGTCTCCTAACCAGCCCCCCCAAGTTATGAGGAAGCAGGAAAAACCTTGAGCACACAGGAGGAGGATCTGGGTGGGTCTGGCTGACAGATCACCCCCTGTGCTAAAATAACCTCATACTTTTGAAATGGGAAAGGGAAAAGGGAATAAACCCAGATCACTTACTGCTGCCCTGTTATTCTATGATTTGGGGGCTTTTTCCTGCCCTGAGTATCTTCTGCAGTGCTGATAAGTGATAATAGAGTTCACAGCCTTCAGGATTACCCTGAGTTTAGATGGTAATGGACTTCATTTTCACATCCTGTGTTTTCCCCCACGTATTTTGTAACACTGCCACCACCTCAGTGCCAGCTGCAGTAGTAGGGAAGGCAAATCTGTTAATGTGGCAACCTCTTTTTTTTTTTTTTCAGCCCTATGTCCATTCTGTGGCTTTCATTTTTCTCCTTCGCTATTTGGAGTTAAAATATGGAAGAGCAGTTCTGAGAGAGGACCCAGTATTTAGGTTTGTATAAACACACACGACCCACAGGCACATGTGAGATCTAAACTCCCACCACACTGCTTTTCCTTGAAGACATCATTGCCCTTGTGTCCTTATTTTTAAATAGGGTTTTTTTAAATACTGATGATTTTTTAATGACTAAAATAGCCCCTTAAATACCACAGTGCTGTGATAACATAAAACAGCTCTCAAGCTTGTAAGTACTTCCACATGATGTTGTCTGTGCCCTGGGAGGTACCAGCTTGGTTCTTTGTACAACATAGAAAGATTATAAATATTTTAATAATAATAAGAATGATGATAATAGTAATAATTAATAATTTAAAAGTACAAGGAACATTGAGTCAGAGTGACATTCTCTCTTAGTCTCTCCAAAACATACTGGCAGAGAAAAAGGGTAAAGAACAAAATCCTAAGACAAATATGATGGGTTTTCAGGATCTCCCCAAGAAGAGAAAGCAGCCACCAGCACCCCAAGGAACTGGAAGAGGAAGATGAAGATGTTAAAGCTGAAAGAGAAGCAGTGAAAAATGCCATAGCAGCTCTGAGTCAGGAGGAGGTACAACTGACTGTTGTCCTTCTTGTTTTGTTTTATTTTATACCACAAACCACCAACTATCAATTAGAGCAGGTCAGTGCTCTGACTGTGTTGTTCTCACTGGGAAAATAAAACTCCCAACAGTACAGTGTGGGTTCCATCAGGGTAGAGGAGAAAACTGTTTAGGGGAAAATGGACAATAAAGTGTCCTGTGGCACCTCATATTCCTGGTGAACTATAAAACTAAGATCTTTAGAAGATTTTCTGCCTTTTTAATGGAAAAATGCTACTGAAGGATTAATGATATCCAAGATAATAAACTGACCTTGCTTCTTCCTCTTCTCCTGCAGAAATCAGTCATTATAGTCAGCAATCTGTGCAAGGAATATAAAATAAAGAAAGCTGGTTCTGTTTTTAAGAAGAAGAAGAAAGCAGCCACCAAGAATGTTTCCTTCCGTGTTAAAAAAGGTGAGAACTGGGACTGTTCTCCTGGACCTGTTTTAGTCATACCCAGAGAGTTAATTCTCTGCAGCTTCTCAGTTATCTGAGCAAGGACATAAAGGTCAAATATATTTGCTCAGTCATTAAGGCAGGTTTGGTCTGTGTTAATGAACCATGTGATGGGGGTCCATCCTATTAGTTACCTTTGACTACCCATTATCTAAAATAACGTAGATCCTGGAGAGAGGGTCCCCTTTAGCAGTGGCTTCTGGGATCAAAGCTCAGACTCGCAGCATCAGCTAGAGCTGGAATGCTGTGGGCTCTCAGAGCATGTATTGTATAAAATAAACCAGTTTATTTTATATGATCTTTGATACTATATGTTGTCTTTTATATTTTTTCTTTTGGGGGACTGTGATATATTTTTTGGATGGAGACTATTCTTAAGAAATTAAATGTACTTGTTCCAGGAGAAGTATTAGGACTTCTGGGGCCCAACGGAGCGGGTAAAACCACAGCTATCAAAATGATTACTGGAGAGACAACCCTGACTGCTGGGCAGGTAGGAGACATCTGGAGAAAAGGGATGGATTCATGATAAAAGAGCAAAACATGCACCTAAGCTAAGCTATAATTTTTGTTGAAGCGATCAAGGTTTTAACTTAATTCACTGTGCCACCAAATTAGATAATGTGCTGATAAAAAATACTGAGCTACTTGTAATTCTGACAAGCGGCTGCACTTACCCCAGTTGGCCATGTTTGTACTTAAAAACCGTGCAAATGAGGGTTGTGAAATCCCTCCTTGGGGTCTCCTCCCCCGAACCCCAGCGAAGCCCAGAGCTCCGAACGCACCCCTGAGCCTGGGCAGGGCTGTGCGAGGGGAAAACCACCGCCCCGCTTGTGCAGGTGCTGATGAAGAGGGGAGATGGAGGAGCAGCCCCCCAGGACCACGGGCCCGCCTTCCTGGGCTACTGCCCCCAGGAGAACCCGCTCTGGCCGGACCTCACCGTGCACGAGCACCTGCGGGTGTACGCGGCCGTGAAGGGGCTGCGCAAGGGGGACACGGCGGCCGCCGTCACCAGGTACCGAGGGAGCATCCCCAACCTCCTACCCCCTAAAGGGGAGGGCACCAAAAGGTCAAAATCCACCCTGAGCCACAGCAAACCTCGAAAGAAACCCAGGAAATGCGGCGGCAAAAGTGCTTTTCGTGCCGAAAGCCGCGGTTGGGTGGGTTAAGGAAACTTCCAGTTTTGCCGAGGGCGTTCAGAGGGGATGTTTTTCTTTTCAATTTAAATGTCCTTTTAGGGGTGTTATCTTTTACGTGTGTTATCTTCAGGCAGATTTCTGAAATCTTTAACGTTACAGTTTGGCACAACAAGAAAGGGTTTTAAGCATTGCCTGCTCAGCTGACTCTGGCAAGATGGAATGGATTTATAATGCTCTTGATGCTAATGATGGGTTTAGAAAAGAGCTTGTGGCTTATTCAGTACACTTTGCTTCAAATAGTCACTTACATTTTAATAACAAAATAAATGTTTAATGGAAACAAGCAGGAGTCAAGAGCAAGGGGAAGAAAGCTCCTTTTCCTTGTCATTTTGGGAATCCTTGATGAGCTATTGATTTGAAGTAACAAAAATGTTCTTTTTTTTTTCACTTGTTCCCTTTCCCCACAGAATAGTGAATGCTCTGCAGCTTCAAGACTACTTAAAAAAAAAAGCCAGAAAATTATCTGCTGGGATAACCAGAAAGGTGTGGGTTTGGTTTACCTGTAATGGGAACTGCAATGCTCACAGCACAAATTAAAAACCTCCTTCATGAGTGGAGGGACCTACCTGTGCTCTGAGCCTGGGAGAGCATCACATTGCTTTCCTCGTGGTGGGGTGATGGGAATAAGCCTTTTCCAAAACGACTTTTCCTATAAATCAGAACCTTAATTCCCAAAAAACAGGCAAATTTTGTAGAGTGCCAAGGGCTGTCAAAGCTTTGACTGAACCCCTTTCCCTGCCCTAGCTGTGTGTGGCCATGTGTATGCTGGGCAACCCCTCCGTCCTGCTCCTGGATGAGCCCTCCACGGGCATGGACCCCAACGGGCAGCGCCGTGTGTGGTGAGTAGGAACTTTACCCCAGTGGTAAAGGGGTGGGAAACCAAAAAGCAGATGCCTAACTTTAGGTAAGGAGTGTTTTACCCCCTCCACAGTTGGTGCTGCTCAGCACGTGCCAGCGGTTTTATTGGAAACTCCCATGTTCTTGGTTCTCTCTGGATCAACCATGGGCAAGGAGAGAGAAGAAGCATTTTACCTTCATCCTTTTTTGCAGATTTAGGACAGTCATACACAGGATTTGGAAGAATTCCTAATGACACTAGAGTCAAAAGAATTTTTTGTCATTATTTCAAAGTACTACCCTGTGCTCATCAGTCTAAACTCGCTGTATGTGAAGATTATACACTTGCCTTAGAGGAGAGGCATTTGGAGGGACAGAGGTATAGGGGAAAGTGTCTGATATTTCTAGGGAGCGTTAGACTTTCTTTTTTATCTTTTTTTTTTTTTTTCCCCTCTGATCCTCAGGAAGACAATCCGTGATGCCCTGAAAACCAAGGAGTCGGGAGCCATCCTGACCACGCACTACATGGAGGAGGCAGAGGCCGTGTGTGACCGTGTGGCCATCCTGGTGTCTGGGCAGCTGAGGTGGGTGACAGCACAGCCAGCACGTGGCTGAGCTGGGAAACCATCCCTGTTCCTCCCCTGGCCTCACCTGCCCCACCCCATCACCGTGGGCTTTATGAAGTGCTCCCCGTGGTTTCCCCAAACGCACCATTTGGGAAGGAGCAGGCAGTGGGGTTGCAATGGTTTCACACCAACTTCTCTTCTTGTTCCTCCCTCCCTCCTTCCCCTGCAGGTGCATTGGCTCCATTCAGTACCTGAAGAACAAGTTTGGCAAAGGGTACCTGCTGGAAATCAAGGTCAAGGATCCAGAGCACACAGATCTTCTCCACGCTGAGATTTTGAAGATTTTCCCAAGTGCAGCCCGCCAGGAGAGGTAACTAAAAAATTTGGGATGAATAGTGGTTTCAACACTGCCTCATCCCTGAAAATATGCCCAGTGTGATGGCCAGACACAGGATGCCAGGTGGAGAAGGATGAACAGCTCAGAGTCCCAGTATGGAGACCTGATCTGATAAAGTCCCCACATCCAACCCCACTGTGATCCTGGCAGCAAAACATCCAAACATCCATAAAGTTTTGATCCCAGAACCTTATTACAAAGCAAGAATCACCTCTCCTTCTTTTTCTTGAAGGTTCCCCTCTTTGCTTGTCTACAAGGTCCCAATGGAAGATGCACTGCCCCTGTCTCAGTCTTTCTCCAAGCTGGAGGAAGGTAAGAGCAAAACAAGGTGACCTGTTGAAAAGATGGAAAACATAGACTGCTGACTTTTGACTCTCTTCCCATTTCTCCACAGCCAAACGAAGCTGCAACCTCGAGGAGTACAGCTTCTCCTTGAATACTTTGACTCAGGCAGGTGATTTCAGGGCTAGTTGTGTTGCAAAGGCCTGAGAAGGAACAGAGGCTGCAGTGAAACCGGGGCTGGCGCAGTGGCAGCTCCACCAAAAAGCTGCCAGAGGGTGCTGGGTGGGGGGTCCTCAGCTGGGAGAGTGGTGATCAGTGGTCTGGGATTTTTACTGCTGGGATTTTCCATGGTGGGGAAAACTGTGAGTGAAGTCTCAGTCTCCACTCACCTGAGATGGGCACACATCACACCCAAGGCATGGATGCCCCTGGTAGGTGCCCATGCCCAACCTCTCCAGTTTCTTTGGAAGCAGCAGGTTATTGCTGCTTGTACAGGGCTGGTGGCAAAGATGAGGAATGTTTATGTCAATTAATTGGTGGGTAAAACCTACTGTATGGATCTACCTATGGGCAGGTGGTTCCTCTCAGCAGGTTATCCCAGAGAACACGTTGAGTGTCAGCTGCCATGTACCTGCTCCCCACATAAAGCTGCTTATCACACCTCTCACAGGGGCTGCAGAGCTGTAAAGGAGCATCACAGCATCTTGTGAAAGCCAGGAAAATCATCTGAGCTTTATCTTGCACGTTTCAGGTGTTTTTGGAACTCTCCCGAGAGCAGGAAAAGGATAATTTTGATCTGACTTTGGACGGGACTTTCGAGTGGAAACAGCTTCAGCAGGAGGAGTGTTGAAGGCCCAGGATGCTCATTTATGCATTACTCAGTATTAACCAAATGCACATATTTACTGCCACTATCAGTTTATCACAGAGAGGGGGAACAGGCTCTGCCTTTCCAGTGACCAGCAGCTGAGGGCTCCTCTCCACAGCAGAAGACATTCCACCTGGACTCTGCAGGCGTCTAAGCCCTATCCCAAGCTGCACTTCCAAAGGGTGGTTGATGAAACAGTGCCTGTCTGGTGAGAGCTCTTGTCAAGCAGAGCAGGGTGCAGCCCAGGGACTGAAGGTTTGCAGAAAGAAGGGTCATAACCCATCTCTGGGGATGGAGTCTCTCTGGATCTGGGGGCGTCAGGGAACCCCGACATGCTGCTGACCTTCTGGGCTCCTCCCCCACCAGTGTCTGGGACTATCTGCCTATGACATGTTCAAATACATCTTATTGAAATTTGCACTCTATTTTTATACCCTTCCAATAAATGTCTCTATAGAAACTGCAGTTACATCCTCATCTGTCATCATTGCTGGGGACCATCAGGAACAGCTCAAACTCCTCCCCCTGGGGTGGAGGTGCTGCAGAGGGCTCAAGGGGATGGCCAGGTAGTTTTAGTCCATCACGTTGAACTATCTCTGGCTCCCTGGCTTGGCAAGTGCTCCTTCTGCCCCCTCTCCATGCTTGGGCAAGTGACTGTCAGTCCTTCCCCTGGAAACCACCCTGGACTTTTCAGCCTGGAGAAGATTCCAGGGATATCTCAGAGCCCCTTCCAGTAGCTAAAGGGTCTACAACAGATCCAGAGAGGGATTTTTTACAAGGGCATGTAGTGATAGGACAAGGGGGAACGACTTCACACTGACAGGGTTAGATCAGATATTAGGAATCACCTTTTTACAATGAGGGTGGTGAGACCCTGGCATAGGTTGTCCAGAGAAACTGTGGCTGCCCCATCCCTGGAAACGTTCAAGGCCACATTGGACAGGGCTTGGAGCAACCTGGGATAGTGGAAAATGGTCTTGCTCACTGCAGAAGGGCTGGACTAGATGACCTTCAATAGTCCCTTTCAACCCCAACCTCTGACTCTGTGATTTTCCTCCTGTTATCCTTGTGCCCAGATCATTTGCAAAGGTTAAAACTCTCACAGAAAATATTGACTTCAATTCTCTTCATCCCAGTGGTGGCTGTGTTGCAATCACTGCTTGTGTACGTTCCCCACTCAGCTTCAAAACATATTTTGGCAGTTGGAGGACACACATTTAGAGAGATCCTGGTTCTTTCCATCCGAGTTGCACAACAGCTCCCTTTCTACTCCTCAGCCCTGAGAAATGGGTAAGTGAAGTCATCAAACAGTTTTGTCACCTGTTCATACACTCAGCACCAGGAAATGGGAATTCTGTGCAAGGGAAAAGTTTTATTTAGTGCCCTGGGGATATCAGTGGTGCTGAGGAACTAAAGGCACAAGCCTCCTGAGATAAATACAGTTTATATGATCCATTGCTGTTAGGGGTTTTTTATCAGCATCTTATGGTCTGTGCCTCTGGAGATGCTGCTGGTGATGTTGGTCCCTCTGCTGCAGTGGCTGCTGGTTTGAGTGGACTTGTGAAATACTCTGGCTTCCCTCTGCTCTGCTCTCTGTGCCTCTGCCCTTATACAGAGACCCTCCAGGAAATCTCTTCTCTTTACCACCCAGCATGATGGAACCAGGACCCTTTGGAGGTCTTTGGATGATGCAAAGACCCAAACAGGCCCGGAAAACAAGTCCTGTCTTAGAGAGAACATCTCTGGAGCTGGAAATGAGGAGTTCCTTCTGACAGCACTTGGACAGTTGTGTCTTCCAAGGAACTGCCACCAACACCCTCCACTTCCACAGGTTTGACTGACTATTCCCCATGATACTTGACATTTTCCATTGCAGAGGAAGATGAAGCAGCAGAGCTTGCTCCATCACATCTGCACAGGGAGGAGAAGGAAAAAGAGAGTCCCCAAAGGGGAGCTGGTTGGAGCTGGGGTTTTGCATCAGCCTGGAGGGAAGGGGGACAGGGCTTGTGGCATTGCCAGCTCTCACTGGAGATTTCCATGTCCTGGCCCATGGCCAGTGCTTGGAGAAAGGGGTTCTGTCACCAGCACAAAGCAGAGCTTAGCTGGCAAGGGGGAATGAACAAAAGTTCTCAAAAAGTTCACAAGGACTTAGCTTTTCCATTGGAAAGAAAAAAAAAAAAAAAAAGAAAGAAAAAAGAACAAGAGAGAGATTTCCTGGAAATGAACTGACTTATTGAATACTCCCTTTGGAGTTCCACCCCTCTCCCTTCCCCTGCCCGGAGCTGAAGGGCTGCAGGAGGAAAATCATCCCCAGCAACTGTGGTTGCTCTACCTGCTCTGGGATTGCAGGGGCTGACAGTGTCACCTCCAGCACAGAAGCAGCCCCAGAACTGCCCTGCCAGCCTGGTTATTGCCCTTGTTTGGCAGCAGAGCAAGAGCCCCCCGTGCCCTTTGCCGCTGAACCCAGAGCAGAGCGGCCGTGCCAGAGGGTGTATCCATCATCCAGCACAGAGTGGGTGAGGCAGCTCCTGCTGCAGATGCCACATGTTCCCCACAGTAACTCAGGCAATAACTTGATCTTATTAACAGGAAGATTCTTATTTAATAGATGGAATAATGCCCCCTTTATGCAGCAAAGAGATGAAGAGCACAAAGGGCCATTCACCAGCTGCCTCCAGCTCTGATCCCCAGGCACCAAATCCCAAACAGGCATCCTGACAGCAAGGAGCAGCCCAAACCTTACAGGTTACTGAGAAAAAAAAGGCCAGATAGTAGTTTTTGAGTGCTAGGGATCAGGGGAGCAAGGCACATCTGTGCTCAGCATTTGGGAGCTTGAGGACAGTGTGTCACCCCAAGATTTGGGGAGCAAAGCAGTACTTGAAGTTGAAGGATAGTCCCTAGGACTGGACAGGAATGGCTTTCCAGGTCTCCTCAAAGCTGTGATAGAGATGGACATTGTCTAGTTCAAAGGCTAATTAAGCAACTCCCCTTTAAGTGCAAGTAAGCAAAACCAGCAAAAAAGTGGTATTTCTGAGAATTCCAAGGAACTTCACAGAAAGCAGTGACACAACTTCTGTGAGTCAAACTTCTGCAGGGTGGGGGGCGGGTAAAGCTGAGAGATGACAAGCAAAGGGCTGGTGTCCTGCAGAGGAAGCCCAGAGCAGGGCTGTGAGATGGTGTCCTGCCTGCAGACACCCTGTGGGGTGAAGGAAACATCCCCCAGCCCTGAGCAGCTCCTCACAGCCCCTCCTGTACCCCCTTCCCAGCAGCAGTGCCACAGCCATGGGTACCTCCTCTGGGCAGGCACCTCCAGATCTTGGAGCTTGGCTGGACAAAAAAAACATCCTTTTTTTTACAGAGCAACCCAGGGGGAAAAGAAAAAACAGGAGACAGGACCAGCATCAAAGAGAAAGTTATTTGTGTGTGTTCTGGAAGGAAAGGCACCATGAATATGGAGTGTCCCCTGCCAGGATGGCAATGAGTATCTCCAGCCAGGCTTCAAGAGGCTTCATCACAGGGCACACAGCTCCACTGGCCATGCATGGCTGTCCCAGAGCAGAGCCAGATGCTCTTCAAGCAGAAGCAATGAGGCAAGGCAGGTGCTGGCAACCTCGACAGCACAGGAACCCAACTCTCTTTTTCCATTTGCTTGAGACAGAAGAGGAAGTCAGAGTTGGATCCCATCTCCACACATGGAGGGGTGAGCAGGGTGTATCAGCTCCTCCAGTGGGACCCAGCACAGCACTGGAGCACCAGGGTGTTGTAACAAGCATCTCCCAGCATTTAATTTTTAAGGCCTTTCAGCCTGAATTACTGTGCACGGGGAAGCTGAGAGAGGAGATTTTTCTTCTCTTGCACTGGTGCTTCCTGATTCGACTCAGCACCTCAGAACCCTTTTGAGACTTTTCAGCTCAAAATAATTCTCCTCAGCAGCAGATGGATAAAATATCATGCAGAAGACTATGTGTGGCTGTGACAGCAGCCAAACCCAACAAAATATTTGCTTCAAAGCAGGAAGAGGGATAGCGTGTCCAGCTGGAAAAAAGCAGGAAATGGTTTTTAAAAGAGTGAAAGAAGGGGACAGAGAAGGAGATGGTTGTGTAAGACATGATGTTTCAATTAGAGCAGGCCTGAATGATAACAGAAGTTCATGAACTCGTGTTCTAGGCAAGAGGGAGGTGTTTGATTTTTTTCCTGTGCATCTTCATCCTGGCACAGGCATCAGATGGTGTTTTATGGACAGGTAAATGGATGCAGCTACAGGAAATTATAATGCCTGTAAATAGGCAGCTCTTGGAGCCTGGCCCTTGCTTTGGGCAACTTCTTTCATTCTATCTATCTATCTATCTATCTATCTATCTATCTATCTATCTATCTATCTATCTATCTATCTATCTATCTATCTATCTATCCATCCATCCATCCATCCATCCATCTATCTATTCCTCTATCTATCTATCCCTCTATCTATCCCTCTATCTATCTATCCATCCATCTATCTATCTATCTATCTTATCTTAATTAATTAACTTATCATAGTGCCCCAGGATGAGGGGAGGATTTGAGGCAGTGCTCAGCCTCACCTTGGGCAGCTGAGGACACCTCCTTGCTGGCACTGGCTGCTGGCATGGGCTGCAGCTTCCTCCACCCACAGATCTCAGTTTTCTTTGGCCTCATTGTGAGAAATTCATTCCTTGTTCTACGTGCAAATCCTCTAAAGGGTTCTCAGGATGCTAAGTAGGAATTCAGAAAGAACAACAGAAAGAAGTAAGAGGGGATTTTTTTGTTGGTTTGTTGTTGGTTTTGGGGTTTTTTTTGCTTTAATTTGAAAAATAACTGGCCTTGAAACCGCTGTTTGTTTCCCTCTGAAGACAGGAGAGAAGCCTCCTGCCAACCTCATGTCACAGGCCTACACCACATTTCACAGGGGGATCTGTGATTGACTCTCACGAGGGACCGAGAAGGAAAAACGGGCTCCGGTGAGTAAATTATTGCACAACATCCCCTACATCTGATTTCTTGCATTTGCAGAACATCTGTCCCTGTCCTGGAGCTTTCCTGGAAGATGCTGCAGCAAGTACAGGGAAAACAGATGGGGGCTGTGAGTGGGAGGGTTGGAGAGCAGCAGCTCCGTGTCCCCCTGGACACCTTCACAGGGGTGTCCTGCACCAACCCCTCCAGCCTGAGATGGGAGGGCAGGACATGAAGTTACTGCACCCACGAGGAAAGCTAAAAGTTGAGCTGGCTTTAAAAAGCACCTGGAGAAACCCATGCAAGGAAAAGGCTCCCCTGGGGAGCTGCTAAACCCTTCCAGCTTAGGGACCCCTGAGCTGGGCAGCAGCTTGGGAAGGGACAGTGGTCACTTGTCACTTGTCCTGTCCTCCTAAAGGACCCCAAGAAGCAGCCAAAGGAGGTGCTGGGTTGCAGTTCTCTCAGGACTCCATTAACTCACTGTGAACTATTTCAGTTAACTTTGGACACATGAACCCAGAAAGGAAAAACTGGGAAGAAATTTATTTCTCGGGAAATAAAAATTTATCTATTGGGAAGAAATCACTTTTTTTCTTTTGTTACAAGCTGGGTGTGGGCTAAGTGGCCTGGTCCATGTTGGCCAAGTGGCCAAGGCCAGGCTGGATGTGGCTCTGCCTGATCTAGTGGAAGGTGTCCCTGCCCATGGCACGGGTTGGAACAAGATGATCTTTAATGTCCTTTCCAACCCAAACCATTCTGGGATTCTGTTTTACCAACAATAGCAATGCACTTCAAAATCATTTTTATTTCAAGTGAAATATAGGCCATAACTTTCTTGAAGTACAATGTTTCCAGCAGGAGGGCTGCAGGTCAAATGCTTCATTCAAAACAAACACTTCTGCTCTGTAATCATAGAATCATTAAGGCTGGAAAAGGCCTCTGAGATCATCAAGTCCAATTGTTGATGGCTGATCTCCTTCTTCTGCAGCCTCTGTTCTGCCTTTTCTAGGAAAGGAAAATTGCCATTGTTGAGAAAAAAAATGCTGATTTGCCATTTCCAGGTGTCTCACCTCAGACTCAGGTGCCCACAGAGCAGGGATTAAACACGTCCTGTGGGGAAAATGCTTTTGATTCCATGTAGGAATCCGGAGATGGAGACCTGTGGATGGGATTCTCAGAGGCCACAAGACACCTTGTCCTCTCTGCTCCACGGAGCCCTCCCGGTGTTGTGCTGCTGCTGGATCTGCTTCTGCAGGACAAACCTCTGCGAACTGCTGGCTGTTGATGTGCTACAAGCCACGAATGGAGTTCCCTTCAGGAACAGCCTGCTGGGATTTGGAGCAGGGAATGAGGGCACCGGGGGGGGGATCAGGAGTCAGTGGAGGCTCTGCTCGTGCGGGAAGGCCACGGGGACACAGGCAGTGGGTGTCCCGACAGCTGCGTGCTCTCAAAGCAGGGCTCATTTTTGCCTTCTCTCCAAATCAAACGCGGAGTTCGTGCCTCTATTTTTTTTTTTTTTTTTATTTTATTTTTTTTCTGTCCGTTTTTTTTCCGTGCGCGCGGGTTTTGCACAATGGCTTTCCGAGAAAGGAGACGCGAGACCCTTTTCTCCTCTTTCCTGGAACCGACGAATCCCGCCGCTCGCTTTTTGGGGGGTGCCGGGATGCGGGTCCAGCCCGGGATGCGGGTCCAGCCCGGGATGCGGGTCCAGCCCAGGATGCGGGACCCGGCGCGACATCCCCGCTCGAGCTGTGCCACCTCCTGGTGACACCGGGCGGTGCGCGCGCCGAGCATCCCTGCATCCCTTCCCAAAAACCGGCCACCCCACAGATTTGCATCTCTAGGGTTGTTTTGGGGGTTGTTTTGTTGTTTGTTTGTTTGGGTTTTTTCTCAAATTTTACCAGCCGGACCCCTTGTTCTGCAGCTCAGCGCTGCCGTCCAAAGGCGTTGGATCCACACCGAGGGTTCACGGATGGAAGGAGAGGTCAAAAAGCTGGATCATGGCTGATGTGGACGTGGCTGCAAAGACCTGGTCCAGGTTTGAAAGCAAATGGTTCCCGGGACTCCCCTTTGCCAAAGGGACACCTCAGGATCAAGTATATTGATGATACTGAAGAAAGAGAGAGGAAAAGTAAACAGGTGTTATTCCAATATATTCCTTTCTCTCCTCCAGGTGCCACCTTCATTGAACTGGCATGGCCATGCCAGGGGGCTTGGAACTAGGTGACCCTTAAGGTCCCTTCCAACCCAAACCATTCCATGATTCTGTATGATGGAAAGGTAGCCCAGCACTTTTCTCTGCAGTTTGGGATGACAGACATCTGCAACCTTTAATCCCTGCTCAGCCAAGGTGTTTCTGGTCACCTGTGCCTCAGTGCTGCCAAATCAGACTCTCTTTTTTTACAGTCTTAACACTCCACCCAGTCCTTCAGCAGCCATAAGAAGCCTCCTTTCTCCTTCGAGGGGCTGAGGATGCTCCCAGTTCAGGGTAAGGGGAAGCATTTAGTTGATACAAAAAGAATAACAAGTGTGGGCACAGATCCGAACCCAGGATTTATTTAGGAAGATTTTCTGGTTATTATCTACTTAGGAACAGAGGATTTGTCAGAACAGATCAGAGCATTTTAATCAAATCTGGCATCCTGTATCTAGCAGAGATAGTGAGAGGGTGTCCAGAGGGAAAACTCTCTTCAGCCTCTCCCAGAAGTGCAGGTACAGAGTCCAAAGCTGTGGGAAGGGGAGCAGAGGCAACACTGGGTAGAATCAGAACCAGCAGCACATGTCCAGTTCCTGCCAGACTGGAACCAGTAAAGGCAGCTTCATCCTGCCCTGAGCCTCAGCCTGAGCTGTCCCAGTGGAAGCAGGGGGGATGTTCCCCTGCTGCAGGGTGGTGAGAGCTGGCCTTGGGCTACAGCACATAAACACAAATCCTTCTCCAGCTGAGCCCCAACACTGGCCACGTCCAGCTGGCTCGGCCAGAAGGACCCATCAGAGTCACATCTGGAGCCAGGCAGCACAAAATCCCCAGGCTCCACCAAGAAATACATTTTGGATATTCCCACTGGCATTCCAGTAACCATAACATCATCTGAGACACGGAGTGCTTGGGAAATGTTTGGTTTACGAAGCAGGGCAGGAGCTGCTACAAAAACAATCCCTGTTTTTAAAAAGAAAACATTCCCTTATAAACAAGAGGAGAAAAACCATGTGTGTGTATCCAAAGGAAAGAACCCTGGGAAATGCCCTTTCCCTTGCAGGATGGGGCTCTGGCAGGGTTGTGAGATGAACAGCTCCATGGCAGAGGGTGAGGGAGCACCAGGGCTGTGGTGGCCACATGAGCTGAGCTCCTTGATGCTGTTCTCATTTATAAATAGAAAGGCAGTTCATTATTATTATTATTATTATTATTATTATTATTATTATTATTATTATTATTATTATTATTATTATTATTATTATTATAGCTTGTTGAGTACATAAAACCTTTCCAAAAGAGCTGCTTTCCAGTTCAAGCAGAGCCCCTGGGATCATGCCTGGAGCAGGAACATCACAAGAAGCACTCTGAGTCTTGGGAGACGAGTCTGGGCTGGTGTCGGAATAAAGGGCTTCACTGGGGTTGGTGTAGTGGCACCCTAAGGACAGTCTGCCCTCACCCCACTCTGTGCACCCGTGTTTCCCATTCCTATAACAAGGCAGGGCATCAACAGAGCAACTTTTCTTGTGATTTTTATCTCCAGCCCCTTCCCCAGGGACTCGGAGGACACAGCCAGCTCCTGCACTGTCACACCCTCCCCAAGCACGTGAGGAAGGTGTTTCCCACACCAGGTACAAGGACATCTTTTCATCACATCTTCAAGCTGCCCCCAAGCCTCTGTAGGCTCATGTAGGGCACGGAAAGAGGAAGATGCACACCTGGAAAACACAGGAGGTGGGTCCGTTCTCCCGGCTCCGGCAGAAGGAACACCATCAGGAATGTCAGGGTGGCTTTGTGTGGTGTGTCCCACATTGTCCTTCATGCCCAGCCCCTGCCACCCTTTTCCAAACTTCTCCTAGACAGCAGCACACAGGACTCTCAGCCACGAGTTTCTCCTCAAATCATGGAGGACAAGCTCTTCCAATGGCGTTTTTCTCCTGAAAGATGCATGTGGGCACATCACAGATTATCTTATCTTGTCTGAGCTCCTCTGTACCCCCTAACTGTAGAGCTCCTGCTTTAATATCTTATTTTTCTTGTCTGCCTCTCTGTTGAAAGCCACGTTTTTCTTTTATCTTTACATTATACCTTCCAAAATATGTTCCTTAATCCACAAAACTGCACCCAGTAATGCCCAGAGATCCAGGACTGAAAGCATTTCCCTGGCGAATGTCCTTTACAGAGCCAGCAGTGTCAGAGGGAAAGGAAAACAACACACACATGATCAATATTTTTTAAAATAGGATTTGAAAGCAAAGCATGAGAAGCCTATCTGGTTTTAATTTCAACGGAAAAAAATATGGCTATTAATATATGGTCATGTCACTCCACTGTAAGAACAAAGTGTAGATAAAACCTGCAGGCTTAATGAGGCTCAGGAAAAATCAAATTGAAAGCAAATCTTTGAAAATCTCTAGGTAATCTTTGTTCCATTTATCATGCTTTGGCAATCAGAAAGTAAAACCAGGCTTAACATAATGAGGAAAATCAAACAGACTTCCTTTTTTATTTTTTTTTTCTTTTTTGTTTTTTTTCCCTGCTGCCCTAAAATCACAGAACATCATCATCACAGAAAGGGGAAAAAAGGAAGAACTCCTGCCCTCCTGCCAGTGCACGGGGAATCTAATTGCAAAGGTTTCTTCCTGCATGTCTGAGGAGATGATGCAAGGCAGGAATTTTTTAATGACGATATTTAAGCTCTCCCTGGCGACACAGAGCTAAAGCAGTGGTTCTCTCCTGAGCTGACAGATGTGGAGGGAACAATGGTTGTTAACAAGCTGAAAATGTGAAAAAGCCAAAAATAATTACTTGCCTTGGCATCTCCACCTGGCCAGGTCAGCAGCACAGCACCAACCCCAGCCAGGCTGGGGGCAACAGTGAGTGGGTAACACTGATGAGGAAAAACCTGGGGGTTTGGGGTGGGAGGTGCTTTATCATTCCAGACCCCTGAATCTTCCAGGCACTGGAGGGGGATCGTGCCATGCACCCCTGGAGCTGCCACATTCCATCCTGGCCAAGCCCTGCCCCCCTTGCCCAGGCATTTTTGGGGTAGACAAGGGTGAAGCCCATCATAGCCAGGACTCCTGGTGAGTGCTGCCCCCAGCACTGGTCGTCTCTGGGTTTCTTGGCCCAGTGGCAAGGGCTGTGAGCACAGAAGGGAAGCTGCTATTTGGGAATTAGGTTTCCAGAAGCCCCAGAAGGAACTGCTGGACTCTGGGATGGATGTTCCCAGTTCTGACACCGCAGCTCCTGCAGAGCTGGAGGTGGCACAAACCCCGATGGGGTGTAGGATGCCTTTTAGCCCTGTCACCCCTTTGCCCTCACAGATTTCCCATCTAGACCCCTGAGATCTGCAAAACTGCAGCTGCAAAACAGACTCACAGCACTGTCCTCTCCACCTGCCTCCACAGTCCCACTGCTCTGTCCCATCTTTTATTCCTCTGGGATGCAAAGAGTCATGTAGGCACCACAAACCCAAGGGCTGAGGCTGCTAATACACCTTGCCTGGCTCCTCCTTCCCCTCTGGGGGGGATGTTGAAGCAGAACATGATCCTGTGGCTGATCCGTGGTCATGATGTCGTGGGTCAGGCAGGAGGTCCCTGTAAAGCTGGGCACAAGTCACTGGGTGATCTCACCAGCTGCTGGTCTGGCCTTTTCCTCCACAGTTCCCTGATGCTCTCCTGGGAGACTAATTATGACAATCCCAAGCTGGCTAAACCTGCAGCAATGTGATCTCTGCAAAGCACCACCTGATCAAAGCACATAAAAAAATAAAACAGAGATATAAAACTGCCAGTTGCCCACAGAATCAAATAAAATTAGTTCAGCTCAGCCTCCCCCATCTTTCCTCGGTAATAAAACCACTCACTATGCAAATATGTAATTTCAGGTGTGTAGGAAAGCAAGTCATTGAGCTCAGGGGTTGTGTGGGGCAGTGGGAGAGCTCTGCCCAGGGAGGGGTGTTCTGGGCTCTCTCATATCATGTTTATATTATTTATATGACCCATAAATAAAACAACAGCTCTCCACCAAGAGATAGGCAACAGGAGTAGATCATGAGCTTTCTTGGAGCTGTGGTGGCCTCATGCAGCAGCCAAAAGTCTTCTCCTTCCCATCCAGTGGGTACCAGAGTCAGGGGAGGTTTTTCCTTCACCAGTGCACATCCATCCTCACCCTTCTCATTCCTCACCACCTTGCAGGACTGTGGAAGGTCCAGAGCAGCTGCCAAGGGTTAATGTGCAAAATATCCTGTGTGAACCAGGCTGGTTAATGAGCACCTCTCCTGCAGGTGAAGACCTGTGACGAGAACACGCTCTGCTCCACTAATGCTGGGGACAGAACAGCCCAGTGAGGAGGGAGCTGGCAGGTGAAGTGAGACAATCATCTCTCCTCAGCCGGATCGCAGTTCCAGCCAAGTTCATCTGCATTAATCTTACGCTCATTAAAATCAGTTGCTCTCTTTCTAATTCAACCGGTGCTGCCAAGCTCAAGAATTAAAAATTGATGAGCCAATGTCCCCGGAAAAAAGGAAAAAAAAAAAAAAAAAAAAAAAGAAGTAAGTTCATCCTCTCTAGAGCAGCGTGGATTTTTAAAGCGATCATAAAAAATGCCTGGCTGCTCCTTTGTGCTTGATGCTTTCATGAGGGACGGGGAAATGTCCAAAAGATGAGGCTGTAACACAATTGGGTGATTCCAGAGGCTGCTGCTTCCTAGAGGCAGCCTCACAAATGGCCTCACTTATGGGGAAAACCAAAGACGGAGTCATACGGGACAGAGGAGCTCTTTCAGTTCCTCTTATCCTGCCTCAAAAGCAGTGTGATTGCTGCAGTGACAGAGCCCACCCTGCAGAGCCCTGGCCAGGCTGTCCCCTGGGTTTTCCTGCAGAGAGGGCAGGAGCCTGGGAACACTGTCAGCAGTATTTTGCAGCACACAGAACTCTTGGCCACCCCCGGAGCCACCAGAGCAGCATCAGACCTACAGCAGAGATGCAGGACCTGGTGCAAACCCAGCTCTGAGCAGTGGGAAAAGCAGAGGCACCACATCACAGCAGGTCATGCTCTGGGTGGCCTCCAGCATCCACTTCACCCCTTGTGCCACCTCTGTGCCAATCCAGCTTTCCAGCACCCATCCAGTTATTCCTGCCCTTGAAGCCTCCATGGATAACGAGGACTGTCCAGGGTGCAGAGCAGCACCCAGGAGGAACATGTGAGTTAACAGGAAAAGTAAATAATGACTTTCTAATTGTGTGTGTGTGAGTGACAGACTCGACATGATTTCTGGTGTGTTCCTAATTAAGGTCATCGATGACAATAGCTGGGGAGCTGCAGACAAAGGCACTAAACACCATTTATTGGAAGCAGACAAGAACTTGGAAAGGGCTCTCCCATAGCCAAAACTAATATTTCACAGAGAGCCAGAGCCTTCCCAGCCCACGAAAACACCCACAGTCTCCACTGGCCTTTGCTGACCCAGGCTGGAGTGATTATGCTGAGTTGTCTGGGTCTCTCTCCACAAAAGCTGACGTTTTTCCCCATAAAAAAAGCACCATGTTTACAAAGTAAAGCTCAAGTAGGAAAACACTGAGTCCAACCCTGGGAATAGGTCAGGATTAACTCCTCTAGAGCCCAGCAGAGTTTGTTTCCTGAAGAAGAAGGAGCGTAAGTAAAGATGGGTTGTCAGTTATCACAGTTATTTATAGCAGGCATTAATTTCCTTCACAATCTGGATAAATACCCATTAGCTTTTGAGGTGATGAATCAAGTATTAATTAACCTGCCAGGGGAAAAAAATAATGTGGATATTAATGTTTTAAAGGGAAGCTTCCAGCTGAGAAAAACAACAGAAGAGAATTAGTCTGAACTTTTCAAGTAAAACTTTATTTTATTAGAAAGGAGCAATGGGCAAAGAATGAACCTTGGCCCTCAGATCCCACCTTCCCTCTGCCCCACTCAGGGATCAGCTGAGCCAGCTCTCCAGTTCCTGTGGAGACCAGTGGGGCTCAGCTTGAAGAAATAAAAAATTAAGAAAGAAAAGAGAAATATTTCTGAAGAACGAGACTGTTTTCTAAGCAAAAATGCCAAAATGAGATGTGACACCAAACTGGACAGCAAAAAGAACCCAATTTCCTGGTGGCACCGATACAAGACCTGCAAGACCACCACACCATCCAGCTCCCTGGGCCAGCCTGGCTGCAGCCCTCCTCCTCCCTGCAGAGCAGGGCAGCTTCCAAGGGACGTAAATCAGAAGTTTGGATGATTATTTTGCAAACTGAGACACAGCCCTCCTGCAGTGAAGGGGGGCATGGTGCTCAATGAAGCACAAAATGTCCTAGATTAGATGTGATCTTCAGGATCACCCTCCTTTGCCTGTGCTCCATCCCCACAAACCTCAAATCTTTAACACCTTCAAGATCTTCCTTAATTATTTTTTTTATATATGGAGGGGAAAAAGCATATGCAGCCAGCCTGCTCCTGCCCATTTTTAGCTTTTTTCCTTCCCTCTGCATATTTCCCAGCTCTCTACCCACACATACCCACACTACAGACAAACCATCCTAAAAAAAAAAACTGAAAGAGGTCTAAAAAAACAACAGCAATCCAGGGTGTCATCAACTTCCAGAAATGAAAACTGGCTTGTGAAACCACAACCTCTTTCTGTTGTTGTTGTTGTTATTTTTTATATGGGGATTTTTTTTTACAGTCTTTTACGATCTTGTTTTAAAAAATGGCACGAATTTGCTCCTCCCTTACCCTGCTCAGCCCTCTCTCTCTCTCTCTCTCTCTCTCTCTCCCCAGCTATATTCAGAAAGCATTTCTCGCCAGCCTTGCTCATCTCACATTTCAGGGCAGAGCAAATGTTTGTGCACCGAGGGGGGGCAGGGATGATGAGTCAATTAGACACCTAATAAAAATGTGATTTAGAAAATTCCCTTCCCGGCTGTGAGTGTGGCAGTCACCAGCCAGCCCGCCCAGCGCCCCCCTTGCAGGCAGAGAATGGTTTCCTACGGTGAAACCTCTCTCAGCCTGCATTAAATGTCATGTAGGATGAGGCATCTGCCACTGAATGTGAGAGACACCATCACAGCTTAATAAATCACGCTGCCAGAAGGACTTTTGTGCCATCCCCACTGCTCTTTTAACCAGCCAGCCTTCCCCCTCCGTATGCTCCCGTTCATCACCGCGCCCTGCAGCCCTCACGTGTTCCAGCTGATTAACTCCTCCTGGAAAAGGCAGCCAAGCTAAGCTCTCTGAGCCCTCTGGTCCTGCAGCCACCTCTTCTGTTGTTGCCATCACTCCAGCCACGACTCTCCGAGCCTCCAAGGAAAGCCCAAGGGATGGACCATTTGTCATCCACGTGCCACTTACGATCCCGGCAGCGCCCACCACTGCCTTTTCCAGGCACGCACTAAATTGGAGGGTGGATGGGAGGGATGGTGCCTATTCCTTCTCCTTGCAGATGGCCAGGCCACAAAGCACCCAAGCAGAGCCACATCCTTCCTTCCAACCTCCTCTCCTTGGACCGGACCCAAACCACCCACCAGTGGAGACGTGTTGGACCTGCACGTCCTCCCACGGTGCATAACCTTCTCTTACAGTCCACAACCCTCTCTCCTAGTGCCTCCACCCTGGCAACACCTCGAAATGTGCTCATTTCTCATGCATGAAGTGCAATCTGAGCAGTTTTAGCATTTTAGGTTAGATTTTGATTCCGTGGGACTGGTCGGGTTTAGATGAGGAAATGTTAAAAAGCCCCCCCGAGCTCTGGCGCGTCTGAGCAGCATCATTTCGAGCAGAACACAGCACTGCAATATTCATGCCACCAGAAACCAGTTCCATATTAAAAAAGGGCTGAATTTTTAAAAATGTGACAGTAAAACCAGCCGTTTCATAACCAACACCCCTGCAGGATGCAACCCAGCTGGATGGATGTTACAAAGGAGCACAAAGGCATTTCTGGGACTGCACCAGCCCCCTGTGAAACCTGCCACCAGGCACGTCAGCCAGCCACGCTCACCAGCAACTACTGGGGCCAGTAGCCAGCAGGACTGGGATGAGGACTGGTCTGGCTGTGCTGATCACAGTCTGGAGTAACCAAAATCACAGAGGAGTGGAAGGCCATAGGATCATGGAATGCTCGTTTCCATCAACAGCTTTACACCCTTCCCACAATGGAGCTGGTGGTTTCCTTTGTAGGACAGATGATTTTGTTGCACCAGGAGGGCCCCTGTTTCATCTTGCTCTGGATAAATACGCCCAGTTTTGTGGCTGGGTAAAGTAACTAAACTCATTATTCAATCAAACTTGCCTGGATTTTTATTTTCCTTTATTTTCCTTTTTCCCAGGGGACACCAGGAGGGGTCCAGGCAGGAGAAGGCTCTGAGAGGGCAGCAAACTGTGGCCAGAGTGCTCCAGACTCCTGACAGGATAAAGTCCCTGGATTCAGTGGCAATGCCAGGAAAACAGAACAGGGAGAGCATGAGCCAGGTAAGGATTTATCAGCCATCCCAGAATAATGCATGTATTTTCCAGTAGACAAGTCTCCTCCTTTCCCCAGCAGAGTCCAGCCCATGGGAGTGCTAGAACAGATATAAAACCCAGGCTTCTGGCTGCTTGCTGGAGATAGCACATCCCAGAGTAGCCAAATGCAAGAGAAGGAAGGATACTGCCCTTGGATCCATCCTTTGCAGCCATGAAAACAAGTCAATGTTGGTGCAATTAGAGAGTGACCATTATTTGCCATTGAGCTTCATAAAAATGTGAGGAAAGATGTATGCATTTTAATTAAGTTCTGGGAGAAAAAAATGTATACCTGGCTAGACTGCAGAGAGATGAACTCATTACTTCATCCATGTCTCAGGCTGCTGCCTATTTTCCCCTGCAACAGAACGATCAGCCTGGGCTGCAGACAGGGACTTTAAAAAGCAAATAATCCTCCTGAAAGAGCCAGGCCAGCACTCTGTAATTCCTGAATCCCTGAACTGGGAGTCTTCACACAGCCACATTTCCAGTGAGATCCCTGGGCAAGCACTCAGAAAGCCAAGGGGGGGATCTCCCCAAATCAGGGTGACAGGAGGGGGTCACTGATGGAGCTCACTATGGATTTTTCCAGCAGCCAGGCGGCTCCTGCAGCTGCCAGACTTTTCCATGGACTGGATTTGCCCAGGTCTGATTTTCTGCTACAGGACCAGCCCAGGCCTGAGCTGCCCTTTTCATCTCAGGAATGCACAGCTGCAAAAGTGAGGTCGAGGTTCCTCTTGCAGGACGTGGCTCCAGGAGTGGGGATTTTGTGCCCAAGCCGTTGAGGCCACGCTGGGATCACATTTGTGCTCGGGCTGCACACGATGGGAGGGATGGGCAGGTGGGGGGTGCAGACACCCAGCTGTCCCTGATTTAAAAAAAACCAGCAAAACCCATCCAGTGCTCGAACAGCGAAGTAAAACAAGTCAAACAACCTAAACCCTCATCCAGAGAGTTTTTAGGGCATAAAGAAAGAAAGAGCAATCAACATCAGCCTCCTCTCCCCCGAGAGCCAGCTGAGCAACCTTCCATGCTGGAAAACACTCAGGCAGAACTCCTGTGAAAGGCACTGCTCCTCTAACAGTCACATTTGGTGTCTCTGGGCTTGATAAAGACTCAAAAATCTGTTTGCTGCTATTGCTCCTTGTATGATGAGACCAGAGCAGGTAGATCTCACGCTTTGAGGTGCCAGTCAATAGTCCCAAGTGTTGGGTGGAAATCCCATGTTCCCCTTGCTGGCATCACACAGCCAGACCCACCGAGACCCCTCCCCAGCCAAATCCCTGTGGAAGTCAGTGAAACACATCTATATCCTTAGAGTTAAGCATTTCTTTAAGTGTTCTGCCAGAGTTTTGTGGAGCGAGGCACAAAGCCTGGGGCAAAACCCCTCCACTTCACAAAGAGCTGACAAAACTGGGCAGCATCTGGTCTCTACCAGTGACATGGCCTTTGCAGGAAGGGAGTTGAAACAGTTCCTAGAAGCTGCAAGACCCGGGACCACAGCTCTGAGAGCTGCTGGCACGTCAAAGCCACGGAGCTTCAGCCTCGCCTCGCACGGACAAGGCTCCCTTGCCTTCCCCATCCCGCTGGGAGGAGCTTGGCTCCAGCCCCAGTGGGCTGACCACAAACCCCGTCTGCATGAATGTATTTGTTAAGACACTCATTCACGCTGTAGCCACGGCGCTGGCTGGAAGGACATACATCAGGCTTTTTGTCAAACAAAACCCATTCCAGCTGTCTGGGAGGACGAGGAAATCTGCCCTCGCGCTGCTTTGAAGGGTTTACAGTTCACTGCAGCACTTTATAGCTGCAGTTGTTTCCATAACCAAGTCCAAGAGAGCCTGTGAACAGGAAGGAATTAGGCACTCATGCAAAGACCATTAAAGTCAGGGGGAATCTTTCCATTGACTTGAGAGGGTTTGGCTCCCAGTCCTGGATATCAGGGTCTGCTGTGAGGGATTTAGAGCAGGAAATGGGAGCAGGACTTTGCAGGTTTTGTCAGCATTTGTTATGGAGTTTAGCACAGGAGCTCCCTGGGCCCGTTTCCCTGCATGTAAATAAAGGAGTGAGTGCTCATCTGAGATGCAAGGCCCTCAATGACACTTCCCAAGGAGTGCCTTCCCAGGAACCCAAAACTGCCAGCACATGAACCACAACACACTCGGGGAAACTTCAGGCTCTTTTAAAATACACCTGAGACTCTGATTGCATGCTAAGAGAAGCAGTGGTGCTTCTCTGGGCTTGCAGGAAGAGAACTGGTCAGGTGAGTTCAGGGCAGGGCTTTGCCAAGTGTCTGCCAGTCAGGGTGGAAGGCACTGGCACCTGGGAGATGCTGGGTCATTTTCTGCCTCAACCACTTCATTATTCCTGGAGGAATAATGAAGGACATTTCTCCACTCCAGGTGCCATGGGAAAGGTCACACCACAACCCCAGAGGGAGTGAAATGAGGAGGTTTTGAGCCTGGCCAGCACTGCATTCCCATCATCCCAGGGTGTGGGTTCACAGGAGGCAGCATCCAGTGGTTAGAGTTGTCCTTCCCGCTCCTCGTGGGCAGCATGTGCCTGGGAGAGGAGCAAGGCTGCAAAGAATGAGTTATTCAAACCACAGGCTTAGGAAAACCTCTGTCTCCTGGCAGATGTTCATTGTTTGGGCTGGGTTTGGAAAAATAGAGGTGACCAAGCCCTGCTTCAGCCTTCAGTGGGAAACAGAGAGACAAGAGTAGCTCAGCTGTCAGAAACTTGATCCCAGAAAGAGGAGAAAGGAGGGTGGAGAAGGAAATGCATCCTAAACCAAAACCAACTCGGTGACCCGAACGAGCTCTAATGGAGCCAGAGGGAACAGAAACACCCAAAAACCAGATGGATTGTGGTGGCTGCAGCCTCACACAGCCAGCAGGACAGGCTTCCCATGTCCAACAGGATGGGCTTCGGGCAGTGAGTGTCACCTTTCCAAGATGACAAGAGTGATGTGCCAACCCAAATATCATCTCTGTGGAGTGCTGGTGTCCAGGTTTCCCGTGCAGGAACATCCATCCCCACACCTGGAATCCCCCGTCAGCCTGGAGGGAGATGCAGCCGCCTCACCACGGGAAGTCAGGTGGGGCTTTTTTGCTTCCAGGGGGATGTGGTTTTAGGAAATGAGCTTTGCTACCACCTGCTGCAAGTTCACTGGTTTAGAGGGACAGGCTGCCAAATTCGACAGGAACTGGGGTCTCATTAACATGACTGAGGCTTTGGCAGTGGGAAGCTCCTCCGCTTCCATTTATAGGACGCGCCGAGAGGCCGTGGCAGGAGTTCAAGGCACCGCTGCATTAGGGAGTCTAGACAGAGCCCTGCAAGCCTGGAGAATCCCTCTTCCCTGCCCTCCTGTGCTATTCAACACCCAGCAGCATTCCTCAGGCAGGAGGGATGCAGGGAAGTATTTCATTCCCTCCTTCAAACAGACTCTTCTGCGTCACTGTGCCCCTCCAAAACCTCCTCCTCCAAAGCTCTGCCTGGAGAACAGGAGGTTGCCAGCATTGCTGCACATGCCAGCATGAACCCTTGTTTGACCAAACCCTGCCAGGATGCTCAGAGGAAGAGAAGAAAAATTTTAAAAACTGCCTAAACCCCATGTTTTTATTCCTACCTGAAATGAAAACAGCAGCTTTGGAGCGATTCTTGAAATATCTGCTTTTAGCTGGATTTATTCCTCCTTCTTCTTCACTCTGAGCTGAGCAGGGAAACCCACCTGCTGAGACTCTTCTGCCCCCACAGACCTGCAGGCAGTGCCCAAGCAGCTGTGCTCACTGATATCTGCCACCACCCTCAGAGGGAGCAGGAGACCTCTTGAACCTAAACCAAACATTAAAACAGAATTAATTTTAATTCATCGGAAGACTTCTGTTGTGCTAAATGGATTTTCATGGGCTGAGGAGAACCTTGTGCTGGGAGAGCGTTCCAGAATCTCCTGCAAGACAACCTGGGGGAAGGCTGGGAGAAATTGGGCAGCATTTTCCTGCCCATTGTCAGAAACTGGGATGAAATCTGGGCGACGTCTCCCCACCTCCAACTGCTCACCCTGCAGCAGGTCTGGTGGCAAGGACTCAGTCATTCAGCAGCAATTCAAAGCAAGAAAAATAGGATCCAGTGATGCTTTAGAATTTCCAGGCTGCCTCTTGCCTGCACAGGGAGCACATCCATGCTCTCCTAAGTGGATTGACAAGAGCTCTGAATCAGTATTAACACATGCCAGATGCTGGGGAATCATCTCCCACTCACAGCAATTACGAGGATGTCCCAGAATCCAATAAAGCAACTGAGAAGATGAGCATCTGGTGGTGGTTGTGGGGCTCCGCCACAGCGAGATAAATCTGTGTAATAAAGAGGTGTGATTTTCCTTCCCTTGAGTCAGATGGCATTTGGCACTGGAGGTGTGTGATTCCTCCTCCCTGTGGTGGCTCTCCTCGGGAGGAGATGAGCACAGCATCCCTCCTCCAGCAGGGATGAGGAGCTGCTCCCCTTATCCTGCTTTTTCTCTGCTGATACCAGGGATCACATGCTGACCCCCCAAACCCCATCAGCATCCCCCAGCCAAAATTCTTCAGAGGGAACCATGAAAATCAACTCTTCACACCATCAAAGAGCATCTCCAGCCTGAGAAACCACCAGGTGAGACCTTCTCCCTCTCCCTGATCTTGTTCACTCCATGCTCCAGCCATGGCAAAAGTCCTCAGCTCCAGATAAGAGAATCATGGAATCATGGAATGGTTTGCGTTGGAAGGGATCTTAAAGCTCATCTCATTCCACCCCCTGCCATGGGCAGGGACACCTTCCACTAAACCAGGTTTCTCCAAACCCTGTCCAACCTGGCCTTGGACACTTCCAGGGATGGGGCAGCCACAGCTTCTCTGGGCAACCTGTGCCAGGGCCTCCCCACCCTCACAGGGAGGAATTTCTTCTTCATATCCCATCTAACCCTGCTCTCTTTCAATTTGAACCCATTCCTCCACTACAGCTCCTGATACAGCGTCCTCGTAGCTCTCCACACAACCTTCTCTTCTCCAAAGAATCCACAACATATTCAGATTTAGAAGCCATACAAAGTGGTGAAGCAGTGAAGGCTTCTCCCCACATAAACCAGCCAAAAATTAATCCCAGTGCAGAGGGAACACTGTGGATGACACAACAGTGATCCCATCTAGCACAAACACGGGCGAACGCGCCGCTGAACAGTGCCTTGAAAATGATGATTCCTGGAAGAAAGAGCCAGCACATTTTATTCGTGGGAAAGGCAGCAGAGCTGAGGTACATTTAATAGAGGGAAGAAGATAAAAGTAATCCCCAAGCATCTGAAAATGCAGGCTCTGTGTTGGGATAGACTTCAGCACATCCTCATGAAGTAAATGCCAGGGATGTTTCTCTCAGCAGTTCTAGGACTGTTTGGTTTTAAGATCAGAAGCAGCCATTAAAGCATCTCCTGTGAGCTTCTCTTCACCACAAGCCAAAATGTTTCATCCAATAACTGAAGAGGGCTGAAGGTTTGATAACTTAGAGCTGTTTGCAACGAGTGACACAGCACAGGCCAGGGCCAGCTGAGCTCCAGCCGCTCCTGCCTCCAGGGCCCTTCTCCCTCCTTAATTCATTCCCTGCCCTCACAGACAATTTTTACTCCCATTTTCCTTCCCAGAGCTTTTTCAGACAACATGGAGAAAATGAGCTGAGGGAGAACAGCACAAAGCAAAGTCTGAGCAAACGTGGGGGACCCTCAGTGCCAGCAAACATCACCCACCTGGGACCACGTGCTCACCTCTGGAGCATCCTCCAGGCTCCCAAACCTCCCACCCTGCTGAAATCCTCCTGCCAGGAAGGCTTCCAAAAGACCTCCAGACTCAGTGGTCCTTGAAGAATATGCTCCTTCTTTTCATTTCATTTTCCTTCGGGCTTTTCCTAAAGAAGAGCTTTTTAATCCACATAATTAACTACAAACATCTGAAAAACAAACACGACCGGAATCTGTTGTAGCAGCAGCATCCATTTAAAAAGCGTTGAGCGGCCCCAAAGTCACCCAATATACTTACAGTGTCACAATGTTAACACTGAAATAATTTTACAAGTCGATTTTTATGTAAATTGGTGCTCACTGTTTACTTCTGGTAAGATTAAAATGCTTGGCATCAGCTCTGGGTTTTCAGGACTGTGGATTCAATTTGCAGAGGGCACCTGGGAGAGAGGGGGGATGGTTTTTTTTCCTGGGGAATAATAGTGCTTGTTTGAAACATCTTAAAGGCTATGAAACCATCATTCTGGATCCTGGCTTGTGAGAAAGCCGAAGTTTTTAAAACAAAATTATATTTGGAGTCAAACTCACCTTTTATTCCTTTTAAAAAGATGCTGCTTTTCTTCTTAAACCTTTAACTTTGACCCTTTTGTGTTTGAGATCTTCCCGTTTCTGTGTCCCCAGTACCTGGGCTGAGTTCCCCTTCTATCACCTGGGATCTTAGCACAGAATTACAACTATATCAACTCCATCAAACATACTTTTAATGTCCCCACTAGGGGACTTTAAAAATGAGCTTTAAAGTACGAATTTAATGACTTAGGATAAAATTTAGTTCATATGCACTATTTGACTCTAAAAGCTCGTGTAAATATTTAATCAATTCATGCACCAAGTCCCCTTGCAGGGAACACAGTTAAGATATTTTGGCTCCTGTTTTTTTGGGAGGTAGATCTGTGATAGAGCTTTCCTAAGAGTTAGTCAAAGTGCTGCCAGCAACACCAACTGCAAGGCTGTGCAGAGAAAGGTGCTGGTTTGGGGGGCCAAAAAGGTCCCAGTCACAGAAGCCCAGGGCCAAGTCACACAGGAACCCTCAGTTTAACCAAACCCAACCATTTCACCTGGTTTAGGGACTCTACACCGTTGTCCAACCTGAACCTCCCCTGATGCAGCTTGAGGTCATTTCCTCTTACCCTGTCATTCTAATGTGCCTTTCTGCACTGTAAGTTTTCTGTCATTAATAACAAAAAATACCCTGCTGATGTGAGCAAAAATTAATGAATTCCCAGCCTCCTACTCCAGCCATCTTCAGCCCTTCCTCCCCACCACCACCCAAATTCCAACGGGCTCCTAAACAACAACATGGATGTGGCCAAACCCAGAGTTATTTTTGCATTGCTAATGCCTGTGCCAGCACCCAGAATAACATCCAGAATATAACAGGAGGAGGCAGAGGCCAGACAAAAGAAAGAATCGGTTGTCACCTTATTTTCAAGGACATTTTGCACTTATGCTTCCCCTACTTAACTGTGCCTCCAGTAAAGCTAAACATTGCCACACCAGCAAAAAAACCCCAGCCCTGAGGAGATCTGGATACTTGAGGATCTCATAAAATGACAGCAAGCTCAGCTATAATTATTGCCCTGTAATCTGCATGTCATGAATAAGCTGGTAATTCAGCAATAGCTGCAATCACTGCACACAGTTATTTGCTCCTTGCATTGAACTAAAGTGGAGGGGAAGATGGACAACAATTGAGTCCTGTGTAAATATTCATTTTTCAACCCTTTTTGGTCAACAGACCCTTAACATTTTTATTGTGGAGGCCCCACACAACAAAAGGAGGGAAGGAGTGCAGGGTCTTGCCTCCCTGAGCTGTTGTCTGCACACCCCAAAACCACCCATCAGCCTCAGTGTGAGCTGAGGGCTGGGAAGAAAGGTGGATAATTTGGAAAAGGGAAAAAAAAATCTTTAACCACAACTAAAATTGAGGCTTTTTTCTTGCTGTTCTTTGAGCCATTTGGTTCACAGATGTTTTTAACAGCCTTCAGAGTGTGGGAGTCAGAGCCAGCAGGGCACCCACACCATGGCCAAGGGGAAAACTTGCTGTTCTGATCTCATTTTGAGTACATGGACTAAATGTTCAAGTTTTGTGCAGGGAAAAATACTGAAAAAGTTGATTTGGAAACCACAAGTGGCCCCATCTACCCACACAGTGAATGGATGGAATGCCACCAGTGCCAGGGTGGAGAAGGAAAACAAACACCTCTTGTACCTCCCAGATCTGATGGAGGAGGTTGTTGCTTCGAGCTATCCAACATATTTTTGCACATCAGGTTTGCTCCATGACTTATTTTTGACAAAACAAGTCAGGTTACCTCTGCAGCCAAACTCAGCTCTACAAATGCTTGAGCCATTGGTACCATCACAGAAGTGAGTTTGCTGTAGGGTGACAGACAGACCCAGAGGAACATCTGGAGCAGCAGAAAGCAAAGGGACAACTTCAGCAGCTTGCAGGAACAGCTGGGGCTTCTCTCACTGCCAATTAAACAGTTTCCATGGCAGTTTCTTATCTAGATTAACCATCCCCACACATCAACGTGGCTCTGCAGTTCCACCAGCCAGGACACAAGGAATGAGAGCTCCACAGCCTTTTGCTTCCCACCACCACAGAAAACCAACTGCCAAGGGCAGGAAGAACCTTATATATAAAATAATAACCCCTGTGGTTATTGCACACAGCAGATGAAAAAATCTAGTTCATTGGCATTTGCCTCTGGATGAGCAACAAAGGCAAAGGAACAAAACACCCCAAGGACAAGCACAAACCCCCCCAAAAGAGCCCTTGTGTTACACTCAGTAGCTCACTGGAGAAATGTGATACCATAGAAATGCTTTGGCTCCAGCTGAATCCATGTGTGAACACGAATTAAGTGGAATAATTCACTGTGCACTGACTTTCACCACAGGCTCTAAGATTCAAATCCATGTTCTTTCCAAATTGCTGTAATTTCCAGCCCATCTCCTGTGATGAGGTACATACAGCCAGCCTGAAATCCCCCCCGGCACTTTAATAAAGATTTTAACCTGAGATATAATTTACTAAGAATTTAAATGTGTGCTCAGGAAGATCTATTTCTGCTGCAGCAACTTGGGCTAAAATTGGCATCAGCTCCCTCCGAGGTTTGATCCACGGAGCACACTGGGCTTGGATGGAGAAGTCTACCTGTGTCCTTTCCCATGGACTGCAGGGGCTTGAAAATATGGAGAGAAACAAGGTCAAAGATGTTTGCCACTCTTGGAGGTCCCAACACCCATCCTGGCCCTTTCCTGTGCACTCCAGTCCGCTCCAGTCTGTTGTTCAAGATTTTCTGTCTCAGGGGCTGTGAGGGTGGGGAGGCCCTGGCACAGGTTGCCCAGAGAAGCTGTGGCTGCCCCATCCCTGGAAGTGTCCAAGGCCAGGTTGGACAGGGCTTGGAGCAACCTGGGCTAGTGGGAGGTGTCCCTGCCTTTGGCAAAGGGTGGGACTGGATGGGCTTCAAGGTCCCTTCCAATCCAAACCATTCCATGACTCTCTTAGGAAAACCTGCTAATTTGTTGATGTGACTGAAAAATCAGAGCAGTTCAAGCAATTCAGGTCCTTCTGTACTCACCTGATTCTCCAGACCAACCTTTTCCCTTCAGGCAGCGACTCCCTTTCTGCTCTGCACAGCATTCCCTGCCCTGGTGCTCATCCTTGGTGACAAGGGGTTAATAAGGAAGTCAAGGAAGGACAGAGTGGGAAAACAGCTGAATTTTCTGCTGATAAGAGACTCCTCCTCCTGAACCTCATTAAAACTACCCTGATTATTTTCTTGCTCCAAAAAATATCTTGCTGCTGGTTCTCCAGCAAGACAGTGAGTTTTCTGGTGTGAAAGGAGTGAACTGACTCTAAGTGACCCCTAAAGCAGTCCTGGAGGGCAGATTAAGTCAAAGACCATTGCTCTGGTGCAGGAACTCATGTTTAAAATGCTGGAGGCATTTTACACAGAGACAATTGATCTACATGAGGTCCCAGTGCCATAATTTCATCTTAATTTGATATGCACACACGATTGTGCTGCAGACAGATAAAGACCCCTGGGAGAACACACCCAGGCTCAGCAGCTCTTCTTTAGTGTAAGGCATTAACTGATCCTCCTGATTTTGTATCCTACTGGTGAAAAAAAGCCCTCAACACTGGGGTTGACTTCCAATAAAGTGAGAAAACAGGAAGCAAAGCTGACAAGCAGCTAAGGCCCAAATATTTCAATATTTGATGGTAAAAAAGCCAGAGGAGGAGGTAGGTGATCAATCTGGGTGTCGATTGCCCAGATCCAGCAGGCACATCCATCCTGGAAACACTAGGAATGGAGCAGTTGCCCTCTCAGGGTCCCTCCTAGCTCTTTCCATTTGTTCTGATTTTTGTTTTATTCATTTTTATTTTATGCTGCATTTATTGCAGAATAAGCTATTTAACAAATTCCCGCCGCGCAGCTCCCTGCTCCAAAATCGTTGCTTTTATTACCAAATACTGTGCCCACAGAGAGCTCCCCCAGCAGGGTTATTGCCAGCAGCCCTTTCCCAGAGCCAGCACAGAGCCAAGGTTAAGATGACCCCGAGATTAATATGTCAGGAAGGGGAAAAACAAATAGAAACACACACACAGAAAAAAAACCCTCTGGAAAAGCTGGGCAGGGATGTGGTGCCACAAAAGCTGCCTGGGAAGGGGAAGGATCTTCCCCACTGGCTGATATTGTGGTTATACACACACCTACAGCATCTTCACTAGTGGGAAGTAACATCTTGCTGCTCTGAAGTTTGCTTTTGACCATCTCAATTTACTGCTTTTGACCATCTCAATCCACAATTAAAATTGCTTTTTAATGAGCAATTTCAATTGTGGATTGAGCATGAAAGGGCTTTCCCCCTCCTCTTAGTATAATAAACACTGAAAATCAGTTTGTGATCGAGAAGTTCACTCCCTTTCCTTTTCTTCCCTTCGTAGTTTTGAAACATGAAGGCATTTCCAAAAAATCAATGTATATATAGCGGCGCTGGAATAAAACACCAGTGATACTTGTATTATTAGTATTAGTATTATTAGTATTAGTATTAATATTAGCATTATTGGCCCTTCCAAAGCCACCCAAGGTCCTTCTCAAATCCATGATCTTGCCCATAATAACATGCCCCCAGGATATCCAAGCATCCATCCTTCCCTGCTTTAACAGTTCTACTTTATCTTCCTGCTAAAAAAACAGCCATAATTTCCCAGCCTGTCTGCCTGTGGTTTTCCCTGGGACAAGATGCACCATCATAGAGCAAACAGCAACCAGGATTGTATATTTTCCCCTAAATAATTGAAATCAGTGTTCTTGCAGACACAGAGGAGTCAGCCAGCCTCCTCCACGGAGGGATCCGATGTACAACAACAATTAACTCATGAGATACTTATTAGCTACTGGTAAATTAATGCTGCTTTTTTTTTTTTTTTTCCTCAGAGTATTTACTCTTGGGGATAAAGGTGTCCCATCTTCCATCACAGCTTCCAAGTGGGAGATTGGCTGTTCTCTTTTGTGGTCTGGGTGAACTGGTGCTGGGCTGAGAACTGGAAGTTTGGGATCATCTGTGATTTTCCCATCGATGGAAGGAAGCACAAAGCCCTTCATTTTCTCTGCTTTGTAAACTATCCTTGTCCCATCCACTGTCACACTTTCAAATTATTATACAGAGGGTCCCACACCAGCCTTCAGTGATTTTACTGGGAAACTGGTGGGCAGAGGAGCTATTGCAAGTCTTGGAAAATGTTGCAGCAGCTTTGGAGGGAGGTTCAAACCCTCTGCCTTGGGTTTGGGTGCCTGGCCCAGCCAATGGTAAAGGGAACATCTGTGCCTCTTCTCAGCCCTTCTGCTCGGTTTCCACTGCACTGTCTTCTAAGAATAGACCAAAAAAATAATAAAAGTTCCTCTCTCTGAAAGCCACTAAAATAAAATAAAAACCCTTCCGCAAACAATCTGCATTTTATCTTCTTAATGCCTCCAAAGCCTCCACTTGTCTCCAAAAATAATTGCCGTCAGCAAGGGTCGAAGAATATTCTTTCCAAATCATGGACCAGATGTTCCACTGAGACCACTACACAGTTAACTCCCAATAAAAGTAATTCAACAAACTAAACACTGATTAAATAATGTGCACACACAGCCCGGCACGAGAAATGTGATTTGCTGTTATTTAACCTTTAACGACACCGACTGTTCCCTTCCTCCTTGCCAAGGGCGAGCCTGGCCATTGGACAGGGTTGTTTTGGTTTTTCCTATCTTGGAAATCAGATCTTATAAACTCAACACAAGCTGAGCCACTGCCCGGCCGGCCAAAAACCCCCCAGTGTTGCTCAAGAGGTCAGTGCTGTTTTCCAGCCCATCCCAGCACGTCCAAGACAAACAGCCCCGTGTCACCCGCTCTGCAGGGACGTGCAGGCAGTCCTGCCCTTGTGCTGGCTCTGTGCAGGTCACCACCACCTTCCTCCATGAGCTCTGCTTGCTGCAGAACTTTTTTAGGCCCCCAGGGCTGGTGTCCATCAGTTGGATTTCAGGTGGGAGCGTGGGGAGCGCAGCGGAGCCTCCTCATCCCCCACGCACCGTGCGAGGGCTCACGGCTTCCTCATCCTCTCGGGACAACATGGTGTTGGGATTGATCATGGGAAGCTGCCAGAGCCCCTCAAGGCTTTGTTCTAAACAACACACCAGCTCCAGAGATGCTTAGAGGGAGAGAGGGAGGGGGGAAGCAGAGCTGTGCTGGAGGAGGCGGCCCCGGCACACGACGGCCGCTCGCTTGGACCGTGGAGGTGGATTCCTCCGGTTTGTGCTGAGCAGTGCAAAAGCTCATTGCCAACTGGGATAGCAACCACCCAGCCTCCCGAGCCTGGAGCAGCTGGGAGCTTGCTGAGGCCAAGGGATGAGCCTGGAACAGCAGCTGAGCCTGGAACAGCAGCCAGGAGAGGTAGACAGGAGGGAAATGAAACCACAAGTTGATGGGAGCTGCTGCCAGGGCTGGCAGGTTGGAGGGGAAGTGTTAGGGGTGTCATGCCTGGGGCACCTCTTACCTTCTGCCTTCCTAGTCCTGCGGCAAAGGAGGCTCCAGACTCATTCCCGCTTTGCATGTTTCTAAATGTTCCCTTTTATACCCTGTAATTGCATTTTTGTACCAAAAAATCCCCTGGAGTCAACAGAGGCTTCATTTCTCAAAAGACTCATCTCCAATGCAAGTGGAGAGGCACTAATTGCCCTATCAGGGTCTCCAGGGTTTTCCTCTGTATTGTTAGCTATCAAAAATGTGTTCTTAATTTCAGCACTTAGCCCAAATATTTCATTTTTAATTACAAGCCGAGGCAGAGCGTGAGACGGCCCAGAGCAGCAGCGAAGGCTTCTCCCACCAAGCCAGCACAGCACAGGCTGGGGAGGGATCTCACACAACCCTGGTGGTGGGAAACCCTCAGTCCTGGGGGGTTCAGGCAGAGGGGACCCCACCAAACACCTTGTGAGAGGCACCACCTTCCCTGGGAAATAAACCCCAGCCCTGGCATGAGGGTGGGAGATGCACTTTGGGGACCACAATGACCATGACCAACAAAATAACCACCACCACCACGACCATCACCACCATCACCACCATCACCACCATCACACAGGAAAAAGATGGACCTGGTTCTCTGAGTCCTGACTGGACCAGCCAGACCAGGAGCAGGACTGGAACTGAGGGATGTGCTTCTGGCACGTCCGTGCCATGATGTGCTCAGACACATCTTGATTGTGGAGCACCAAATGCAGAACTTGGCTCCTCCAACTCGTGTTTTTATTTTGTCTGTAATGTTGTGTAGCTGCCTTGGTGTTTAATACTTGTAATTAATGTCAGTGAGAAAGGGATAGTTCTCATCTCCTCCCTTTTCCAAACATTACAATCTGCAGGGTGGGACCAGGGCAGCCCTGCAGCATTTCAAGTGAAAAAGACAAAAAGCAGCAGACAGAGGAATTTACCTTTTGGCAAGTAGGAGGCATCTCTAAGGAAGATGATTTTTAAATCCACCCTGTGTGAAAGAATTCAAATGACATACTTAAAACTCCAAATATTGTAAGTTGCGTGTCTGGAAAAACAAGAGGAATATCCTTTGTTAAAACACGACTTTGAAAAGGATTCCTGGTTCCTATCTGAAACACAAAGGAAGTCTTTTTTAACACGAGATGTCATCATACATTTATTTAAAGCTTTAATGATATGTTTTGGGACATCATCTACACCTGAACATTCCTCCACTGCAGTTGTGTGGAAGAGGGAGGGGTGTTTTTTCTCCCCATCTTTAAATAGTAAATGAGGCCAATTATCTCATGGTAGTTCCAAAGGCTAATTTGGTTCCGCTGTAGCTGTCAGTGGCCTATCAAAGCAGCATTTCCAGGTTAATTTTAGGAACACATCCACCCTTTCCAGGCTGCAGAGCCCTAGAGTGGGGAGTGATGCTCAGCTGCAGCCCAGGGACTGCCAGGGCTACACACAGACCAGGTACAGCCTGGCAGCAGAGCCACCAACCAAGAAACCAGGACACAGAGAGATGCTGAGGGATGGAGACAAACTCCAGAGGGATCCCCCCTGCTCCCAAGGGACTCCGAGCCATGGATGAGCAGGGAAGCATCGCTGGGCAGGCATGGCCCAGGTAGCACTGCCATTGCTGAGTTGTTCTAAATAATAACAGTGATTTTGCATCCCAGCATGTTGGGAGCTGGCAGCCACTGAAGGCTTTGGGAAGGACCTCAGCGCTTCGATTTATTACAGATTAATGGGATTGATTTATTACTTTTTGTTTCTTTTTTAAGTGGGCTCATTAAAAGCGAAACGATCTTCCTGCGGAGCGTGCAAATAGCAGAGCCACGGGCCCGGGCACTGCTGGTTCCTGGTGCCTTTGTTCAGAATCAGCCTTGCAAACCAGGCAAGATTTATTAATGGTTCCTGGGAGAGATTAGCAACGGGGAAACAGCTCAGGGAGGATTAGGAGCCAAGCAAGTATTAGCCAGTTTTTTTGATGGAGTGTTTGTCGAAAGTTGCTCTTTTGAGTTTGGAGTGAGGCAGTGAGTGCCCTTCAGCGGGCTGGCAGCCACGGAGCAGGCTCTGCTCCCGGTGATTCATCCGGGTTTGCTGAATTCCAAGGTTTGTTAACTTCAGCTGGTTAATCTTTTTTAATTTTTTTTTTTTTTTTAAATAAGAATCCTATTGTTAGTCCCTCTTAGGCTGTTGCTTTGTATCGGGCTTATGATGACACTGGTTTGGGGAAGCTGCCAGGTCACCTGGAGAGACTGAGGACCTCGGTGTTCCCGGACAGAGTGTGCAGCTGCAGCACAACACGCTTTGCTCTCTCCTAAGCAACCTCACCAGAGAGCCAGAGATCATTTCCCCCCTTATTTACATCCAATTTTATATCCTGAAAGTTTCTTCTCTCCTTCAGTGCCAGGAGGAACAGCTCTGCGGCTTCCCACCCTGCAGACCCCAACCCTGCACCCTCAGCACCCCTGAGCAGAGCCCCTGCCCACCCAGTGCCCCCCAGGCCTTTCCAATACAGGCAGGACCCTAAAATTTTCCCTCTTGATACCTCGTGTCTGGTTTGGAGCCTGAAGGAATCCGAGTGCAATCATTACACCAGTTTTGTCCCCAAAGGGCAGAGAAGGACAGGCACAGCCAGTGCCCCCAAAAGCCAAGCAGTGTGGGGAGCACCTCATTTGCTCCCACCGATCCTCACTAGCCCCAGAAGCACCAGCTGCAGTTTGTGCTTATGATTTTTCTGACACCCTGTGGAAAACACATAAAGCTTGGTATTACAGAAAAAAAAGTTTAGAGCAAACCCCAAAAACCCGAAACCCGAATATCAAAAGATGAAGGAATTTTGAAATTGCATTTCTAACTGAGAACAGCCCCTGACTTCCAAAGATCAAGAGACCCAGCGGACAGATGTGCTCCACCTTCCTCCAGCCACAATTCAGCCCGGGATCGTCTTCTCTCCCCTCCTCAACCAAAGGGCCCTCTCAGGCTCCAGGACAGATGCTCAGCCAGCAGGTTCACCCTGTTTGCACAGTCCCAACCCCTTGATCCCAGGACACTTCCCCGAGCCTCCCCTGGTCGTGCTGCACGCAGATCCGAGCCCTGCTCCAGCCAGCTGAAAACATAATTGGCTTTTTCTGCAGTTTATTTTTTGTTCTGCCTTCAGCACGGTGCTGGAGCCAGGCTAGTCTGGTCACGCTCCCCTTGTTTACAGCCAGTTTCTCCTCCGTTCCCCTCCCTTGGCCTGGTGCTCCCCAACCTGTCCCTTGCTGGGCTCCCCACCCCGCTTGAAGCCGGGCTCTCCATCCCTCCAAGATGAGCCCGATGGGTCCCAGCCCAAGCACATCCCCACGGCCCAGCCTCTCCCAGCGAACTGCAGGGAGGAGTTTCCTCAACTATATGTTTTTTTTCAGGAATTAAGAAAATACAAGCAGTGTCTGAACCGTCCACCAGAGAGCACGGCAGGAGGGCTGCCAGCCCAGCTGTGGGGGCACAGACCCCCGTGGGGCTCAGCCCGCAGCCACACAGAGCTGTTCGAGCGCCCCATCCCCGCACCCACCGCGAGCCCCCGCAGCAGCGACACCCGCCCCCCTCCAGCTCCTGCCAAAGGTTCCGCCGGGAGGGCTTCCCACCTTTCGGGAGAGGGGACGAAGCCCCCGAGGAGCCGAGGGCGAGGGCGGGGGGATCCTCCACCTGCCCGGGGGGCTGCGCTGGGCGGCCGGGCGGTGCTCCGGGGGGGCGGGCGGCTCTGCTCGGTCCCCGCACCGCCTCGGGAGCATCCCCCCGCCAGCACCGCGACCCGCACCCCTCGCCGGGGGTGACTCCCACGCTCCCGTCCCCCCCACCCCCGATCCCCCGCCCCGGGCCCCGAGCAGCCCAGCCCGGTCCCCGCCCCGAGGTGCCCGCACCCCCCGGCTCCGCCGCTCGAGCTCCCCCGTGCGCCCTGCCCCGGGAGCCGGCGGCGGCGCGCCCGGCGCTGTCCCCGTCCCCATCCCCGTCCCCGTCCCCGTGCCCGTGCCCGTGCCCGTCCCTGCCCCGCAGCTCCCGCACCGGCCATGCCGGGGCCGCGCCGGGACCGCCCGGCCGTGCTGCTGCTGCTCGGGGCTCTGCTGGCCGCCGACCTCTACTTCCACCTCTGGCCGCGGGCGCGGCGGGAGCTGCAGGGGCAGAGGGTTCCGTCCCCGTGGGGCTGCCCCTGCCGCCGCCGTCCCCCCTCCGCCGGGACCCCCGACCCGCGCCCGCCGCCCCGCGCCCGCGCCGCCCCCGCGCTGCGCCGCCTCTTCGCCCACCCGCTGTACCGCACCGCCCCGCCGGGCCCCGCCGAGCCGCTGCTGGGCGCCCGCGAAGCCCTGCGCTACTACCGGCGGAAGGCGGCTCGCTGGAACAGGTGCGTCCCGCCGCCGCGGCACCCCCGCACCGGGCACCCTCTGCGCGGGCATCCCCTGCGCGGGCATCTCCTGGGCGCCCCTTGCGCGGGCACCCCCTTCCCGGGCATCTCCTGGGCACCTCTTTCCTGGGCACTCCCTTCCCGGGCACCTCCTGCGCGGGCATCTCCTTGTCACTCCCTTTGCAGGCACCCCTTGCATGGACACTCCCTTCCCGGGCATCTCCCGGGCACCCCTTTCCTGGGCACCCCCTTTCCAGGCACCTCCTGGTCACTCCCTTTGCAGGCACTCCTTTTCTGAGCACCCCTTTCCCAGGCACTCCTTTCACGGACACCTCCTGCATGGGCATCTCCTGGGCACCCCTTTCATGGGCACCCCCTTTCCAGGCACCTCCTGGTCACTCCCTTTGCAGGCACTCCTTTTCTGAGCACCCCTTTCCCAGGCACTCCTTTCACGGACACCTCCTGCATGGGCATCTCCTGGGCACCCCTTTCATGGGCACCCCCTTCCCGGACATCTCCTGGGCACTGTTTTCTTGGGAACCTCCTGGGCACTCCCTTACCAGGCACCCCTTGCATGGGCATCCCCTTCCCGGGCATCTCCTGGGCACCCCTTTCCCAGACACCCCCTTCCTGGGCATTTCCTGGGTACGCCCTTCCCAGGCACCCCCTGCATGGGCATCTCCTGGGCACCCCTTTCCTGGGTCCCCTTTTCCAGGGAATCTTCTGAGCACCCCTTTCTTGGGCACACCCTATACAAGCACCACCTTCCCAGGTAATCCCTGCATGGGCATCTCCTGGGCACCCTCTTCTCAGGCCCCCTTTGCATGGGAATACACTTCCCTGGCATCTCCTGGGCACCCCTTTCTTGGGCACCCCCTGCGAGTGCATCTCCTGCACGGGCATTTTCTGGGAACCCCCTTCCTGGGCACCTTCCCTGCTCCTGCATCTCCTGAGCACTCCCTTCCTGGGCACTCCCTGTACAGGTGCCCCTGCACTGGCATGTCCTGGATGCACTCTTGCCAGGCACTCCCTGTATGGGCACCTCCTGTACAGGTACCTCAGCTCTCCCAGCCACCCCTCCCCTGCTTAAGCATTCCATGCCTGGGAATGGCAACAGAATCCCCTGGGTGTCCCCTGGCACCCCCAGTCGAGCTGGCACCCCATTTCTGGCTCTCTGCCCCACTGCCCTCCCCATCACTCCCCTCCCCAACAACCAGCCCCCCATGGACAGGCAGAGCTGGGCAGAGCCGGGAGGCACCTTCCTGGGATGTGTCCTGCCCATCTCTGCTGACAGATTCCCAGGGAAAGGGATCCCCAGCTCAGTCCTCCTCCTGCTGCCTCTCCCAGCCCCAGCAATGGCTGCAGGAAAACTCCCCCATCTCCTACCCTTGGGGTGGGACTGTCACAAAGTGGGGGGACAGTGACAGTGACCTTCAACACCAACTCCAAACATCAACCACGTGAGCATGATCCAACTGCTGCGCCCTGGACCCCTGATCTAACCCCCCTTGCAGGAGGGCTGGGACCAAGCTGGAAACATTCAGCATCCCCCAGGACCCCCCAGCTCCTCCCTGCACCCCAACAGCTTTTCCACTCATGCACAAACTGGGATACAACAGAGCACGGAGCTCCCAGTGCTCACAGCATCACCTCACCTGCAAAGGGACAGCAGCATCTCCTGGGGACCACCTCAGGGATCCTTGTCCTGGAACTTCCCCACTGCCAAGTTTGGTTTCCAGTACCAGAGCGGCCCCTGCTCCTCCTGCCACCTCTTTGATGTCTGCTGAGCTGAGGGAGCAGGATTCCCAAGCTCCCACTTTCTCCACTTCAGTGCCTGTCCCTGCTGTTTCTGTGGGACTCACCCAGTGCTGGTTCCATGTGAGATTCACAGGAGGAGATGATGGGAAGTGTTAATGGAAGGAAACAAAGAACAACCTCCATGGTTCAGGGTCTGGAACTACCCTGTGTGCTCAGTCAGGATCACCCCTACAAGGCTCTTCCCTGGCTCGAGTCAGTCTGGAGCACGTTGGATCCTTCATCACATCACCTGAAGTCCGTGGATGGTGGTTTTGGGCATCCCTGGCTGTGCCACAGACCTGCCTTGGGTGCGCCTTCTCAGAGCTGAGCAGTGCCTCCTGAAGACATCAGGATGTGGGTACCAAGATGGACATTTCCCAAGATGGGCATTTCCCAAGAAAAATCCTGGTGGGAACAGGAGATTTAAACTGAAACAGCTCAGGCTTGATGGCTGCACCATGAGAAGCCCTGAGCCCCTGGTGCTGAGCTCTTTCTGCAGCGCTGGCATTGTGTCCACACCTCACCTGCAGGACAGCCCTGGCTGTTCAGGTAGAAGTCTGCATTCTCTGATTTTATTTACCACTTTGTCTAAACGTGGTGTTTGCGACGAAGCCGTGGCTGCACCTTCCCTCCTGCTCCGAGGTTTTGGTTGTGACGTGTCCGGGAGGAACGTCGTGGTGCCGTTTGTCCTTGACTGACTTCGCTTTGCTCCTCCAGGAAGGAAAGGGAGGCAGGGTATTGATTATTCCTCAGTCACCTTGAAATAAAATATGTGGTGCTCATAAGCGGGTAGAAGCTCCGGGGAGCACGGACGGGCCGAGGTGACACAGAGCGACCTCTGCAGCGACCTGCCAGCAACCACTGGTGCTGCAAATTGAACAGAGAATCAGATGGCACTTGCCAGGGCTGGTGCTTTTCAGAAGACCATCAGTTTGCTGCGGGGATGGAGGAATTCCTCCCTCACCAGGAGCACTGCAGAGCCCATGTCCTCTCCAACGCGGTCAGGGAAGGAGCCATCTCTGTAATTGCTGAGAGCCAAGGGCAGTGTCCTCGTGGGAGTCAGAAATCCATGGCTTTCCCTCCCAATCCATGGGTTTAGCAAAGCTGCTGCTGCTGTTGAGGACTGAAGAGCGAAGTCCACAGCAGCTCCACACTCAGGCAGGAGAGGGTGAGAGCTGAGTGTCCATGTGGATCCTCTCCTGCGGCATGAAGAGGTGACAACACGTTTCTCCACCACCCGTAGGTCTGGCTGTTGGCAGAGCAGCTTTTGGAGCAGCAGGATGCTCCTCTTGAGTGGAACAAGCTGCAGCTTAACCTCCAGCACGGCGTGTCTGTCTTCATTTCTGCAGCCAGATGGACATCATCTGGCCGGGGACTCTGCCAGCTCCTGGAGTGGCCCCAGGACATGTCCCGTTTGGATACCCGTGGCCAAGGGGAGCACAGCAGTGCTTGTCCCCCTCCACGGAGCTCTCTGGCTGCTGCCCATCACTGTGCTGTTCCCCAGCACTTCAATCAGGACCAGGAGTTTGATTGCAGGATGCAGAACCAGCTGCAGAGACTGATGGGGATGCAGGAAGGAAACGGCAAAAAAAACCATCCACACCTCTTCAAAACCAAAAAAAAAAAAAAAAAACCAGAACCCTTAAAAACTCCAGAGATTATTTTTATCCTTGAAGGAGCAGCTTCAAAACCCCAAACTCAGCGCACTGGTGGCCTGAGCCCAGTGTCACCTCACTCTCAGCACCCCCCCAGCCCAGCTGAGAGTCAGGGCAACCCTGGGGCTATTTATAGCAGGGTAAAAATGAACCCTGTTTTTATATCATTATGCCTTTTTGCAGAGATCTGTTTTTACAGGGAAATATTTCAGGAATCCTGAAGGAAACAGGGAGGAAGAGGGAGCTGTATTTTGGGTTTAAAGGCTGGGAAGGGGCTGGCTCACCCAGGGCAGGGCCCATGTGGGTGCAGGGCTGGGATCTGCCTCCCCTTGCATAACCACTGCATTTTTTTCCCCACTGGTAATCCCTTGCTCACTGCCACCCCGGGGGAACAGCCTGTGTGCATGGGAGGCAGGAGAGCAAATATGGTAAAATATTTGGGCAGCTTCCCTAGGGAAAAATCCTGAGTCATTCTTCTACATCACGCTGGGGTTTAATGTCCCTGGCTGTGGTGAGGGTTAAGGTTGTGCCTCAAAGAACTGTCCACGGGAAACCTGGTGCAGGGCAGCAGCATGGAAGGGTCAGGGCACATCCACTGGAGCTGACAGCATTCCAGGGCCACATGCCTGTGCACAGGGGGGCTTCTACCTCCTTTGCAGGCAGCCTGAGCAAAGAGCTGGAGCAGGAGGGAAATGCTCCAGCACCATTCCCTCTGACCACACACACGTGGACTTCGTGCTGTGGCTGACCTGGTCCAATGGAAAGACAAACAAACTGGGAGAGGGAACAGGCTCCCGTGACCTGTACATGCAACCTGTCTCTCCAGTTTCTAGATGTTTCCCAGGATACTACTGAAACATGTCCCTCACCTCCGGAAGGTTCATCCCTTGCTTGCAGTTAGCCTGGACTAATCACACTGTTTAACCTGCTTGGATGGAGAAAGATGATGGAAAAAAACACAACCAAACCCCAGCTGCTGGGCTGAGCAGGGAAACAAAAAAGCCACCACCACCCAGGAGCCCTTTATAATAATATGATAAATGCCTTGGTGATAAATGCCTTGGTGAATGGTCAGTGTTTCCCAGAGCTCAGGCTCTGGCTGAGGTCTGGCCAGGCGTGTGGGACTTCCCTCTCTCCCAGCCTGGGTTAATATCCCACTCCTTCTCAGCCCCCAGCTCCTGTTTGCTCTCAGAGATGTGTCCTGGCACTTCCAGTGCAAACTGGACTTTCCCTCTGTCAGGACTGGCTGCTCCATGCACGGCCCGGGCGGAGTTAATGGGAAACTGTCACTGCTGGGTGGAGTGAGTGACCTCTCCATTCCAGGGTGTGGGTCCCAGCCTTGGAGGTCTTGAGGCTGAGGAAAATGCTGACTAGTTCCAGAGATGGTTTTGGATCATTACTGAACTTGGGAGGCCCCTTCAGCTCCACCTACCAAAAAAGGCCTGGGTAGGACCTTGATTTTAAGAGACAATGGGCAGGATGCTGCTGGATGGCCTTGTGACATCCCTGCTCACCAAGCTGAGGGCTGTGAATCTGCCCACAGAATTGCAATTTGTGGCTCTCAGTGACTTTTTTCCCTGCCTGGGACCTCCAGCTTCAGGAAAAAATTGTCAGAGGTGTAATACTATAAAGACTGTCCTCTGTGGACAGACAAGACCTTGTTGTTCTCCTGGGCTTCCCAGACACCTCACTGAGCAGTCAAGACCCAAGTTACCTGCTGTCACATCACCTCCCCTCCTCAAACCCAGCCAGGAGCCTGTAGTTCCTCTGGGAAGCACTGCATCCATCCCACACCAGCTCTTTGTGATGCTGGAGACGCAGTTGAGCTCCATGGTCCTGGTGGGATGAGGAAAAGACAACAGAGTCCCTCGTGTTTCCCTGAGGTCGCTTTCCAGGGCTTTCCAGAGGCAGAAGGTGGCACAGTTTGTGAGACCTCTGACCATCTCAATCATTGCTCCCTGCCTCAGTTTCCCCTCGGGTGGCACCCAGAGCCCTTATCCACCCCATGTCCCTCCAGCTCTGCTCCTGGTACCCTCCCCACTCCCCAACAGACTCCAGGCTCAGAGCACTCAGGTTTCCCATCCCGTGGCTCATCCTCATCACCCTGTCACTGCTCTCTTCCAGGAGACACAAGCTCTACAGGGAGGAGCTCAACCTGACCTCCCCGGCAGCGCCGGTGCCGCTCCGGCCAGAAGCCAGCTGGCTGCAGTTCCACCTGGGCATCAGCAGGGACGGGCTCTACCCACGCTCCAGCCCCGTTGTTAACAGGCTCCTCCGGGACATGCAGGAGTTCCCCACCATCAGTGCCGGTGAGCACCTTCCTGCCACAGGAGCTGGGATGGGCCTGGTGGGAGCTGCCTTGGGCTGGGGGGCTCCAGCCCCCCAAGATCCCTTCTGCAAACCTTTGGAGCCTGGGAGGGGGGGTCTGCAGCTGGAGATGGAGCCCAGCAGGGTCTCACCAACTGCTCCTGCCCTTGCAGATTACAGCCAGGATGAGAAGGCACTGCTGGGAACCTGTGACTGCAGCCAGAGTGAGTGTGACACTTGGGGCTCACCCCTGCACCCCGTTGCTTCAGCTGGCCCCATCCCCAGCTCCTCCATCCCAGCTTCAGCCAGGAAAATGCAAAGCCAGGCAATGGCAGGCCCTTCTCCCTCCCATTAAACCCCTCCACCCCAGCAGAGGCTGGGATTGTAGACCATGGAATCCTTAAGGTTGGGAAAGACTTCTAAAAAATCATCCCATCCAACTGTTCCCCCAGCACTGCAAAGCCCAGCACTAAAGCATGTCCTCAGGTGTCATGTCTAGATGGTTTCTGAGCACTTCCAGGGATGATGATTCCACCACTTCCATGAGCAGCCTGTTTGATGTGGGTATCAGGACACTGGTGTACCACTGGTTTCTACTGGGGAGGAGGAAAGAGCCCCCAGGGGGGATGCAACAAATGGCTGTTGGGAGAGGGGCTGGAAGGAAATCTCTGTGGCACAAGGGAGAGGGGGAGAGGAAAAATAACTAGAAAGAGAGGAGCAGCTGTAAGGGGTGATGGGATGCACTTGCTGGGGTGGAAAGCTGAGCTGTGCTGGAGTGTGTAACTGGGGCATGCCCAGCCCATTGACATCCTGTTTCCTCCCCAAGTCGTGAAGCCCAGTGGTGTCCACCTGAAGCTGGTCCTCAGATTCCAGGATTTTGGGAAAGCCATGTTCAAGCCCATGAGGTAAGAACACCATTAGAGCCCCCTGAGCCCCCTGCAGAGGCAGAACCCTGCTGTGAGTGAGGGGTGTGAGCATCCTTGGCAGGGACAGCCACACCACTGCCACACCTTCCCCCTGCTGCACTCAGCTACCTGGACAGCTGAGCAGGTTTAATTATTCTTGGCTGCTCACACCACCCCAGGAACACACGTGGATAAACACCAGTGTTCCCACACTGCTATTGATGTTGGATATTTCTCAGTTCACAAATGCCAGACTGCAAAGGACCTCGGGACACTTGTTCTCCTGAGAGCTTTGCCATTAGGGACTGCTCATTTCCTCCTTTTCCCCAGCTGACTTTGGGAGTTTACCTTGTTTTTCCTTGGATTCCTAAGAGTGTTTCCAAGAAACAGCCATCAGTCCAGCTCACCTCAAACAGTTTTAAATTCCTTCTGCACTTATTTGCAGCCCCTTGAGACTCTTCATGTCTGTTCCCCCTCACTTCACTGTCCATGCACGGGCAGGGCACCTGGCAGCGTGGTTTCCTCATCCAGAGGGCAGCCAGCTCCTCTCCTGTTGGTTTCCATCCACCTCTGCCCTGTGTCCATCAGTGTCCAACGGGTCCTGGAGGGGAAGGAAAGCATCCCTGCACTCAGCTGAGCCAGGAGAGCTCCACAAAGCCCGTGGGCTTTCCTGTGCCATGCAGCTGCTTGGGAGGCTGAGCATCAAATCCACGTGCTGCACATATTGGGCCACTGTGTGGCAGCCAGAAAACTGAATTAGGTGAGCTGGTTTCCCACCTCAGGGACATGAGAGCATCAAACCTGAGCCTTTCTCTGCCTCTCACAGGGTCAGGAGAGGCACAGCACAGCCTCCAGCACCCCTTGATGCTGTACCCACCTGAAAGACTGTCCCAAGGGGGTCTAAGCTCTGGCACAAGGAGATTTAAAGCCCACAATCAGCCCTTCTGCCTCCCTCACCCACCTGGCACTGAGACAGGATGCAGGTGCTGCTCCCTGGCACAGCAGGCGATGGTTCCAGCTCGGCACTGGGCACTTTGGGTCCTGGCCTGGGCACCTGCAGCTCTGTCCCGTGGCCACACAGTGTCTGTCCCTGAGCCCACCTGCTGTCCCTGTGTGCCACCAAGTCTGTGTCCAGGCTGCCTGGCAGCTTGGTGAGGTTCACCTCCTGCTCCCTCCCAGGCAGAAACGCGAGGAAGAGACTCCCGAGGACTTTTTCTACTTCGTTGACTTCCAGCGGCACAACGCGGAGATCGCCGCCTTCCACCTGGACAGGTGAGGACCTGCCACAGCAGCGGCCTCCTCCTCCTCCTCCTCCTGCTGCTGCCAGGGCCTGCTCCTCTGCCCATGGAGAGCTTTGGCACGGGAAAATCTGTGCTGAGCCCTGCTTGGCCTCAGGGAAGGGATTGCTCTGGAGCACCCTCAGGGAGCTGATGTGTTATTTGGGGATGGGGCAGCTCTGGCTCTCACCTGACCCCCCAGGAGTCAGCTTTGCCTTGGCCACTGCACGAGAACAGGTGAAGTCCAGGTTGGAACAGGTCAGATACTCACCTGGCTGTCACACAGCTACACAAACACATCCCTCCCCTGCACCCAAGTGCAATGCTGAGCTCTGGGCACAGCCTGGGTGCCCTCCCAGTGAGGGAGTCACACGCTCAATCAGCAATCAAGATGTGTTTTGGATGGAGATGCTTAAGTTCTAAGCCCTCAGCTAATGAGCAATTAACCTGGTACCTCTTTCCAGCAGGGTTTGTGTTTAATAAAATCAAATGCACCCTTCTCAGAAGATGAGGGCAGCAGCCTTTCTCCCCTCAGTGGGATGAGTACTGAACATCAAGGGAAGGTGATCCCTGATGGTGATGGTGGATAGGGGTCTCTAATTCCTATAGGATAAGCAGGACTAAGCTAAGTCCTGTAGCTCAAACTCCAAGCAAGGGAAAGAAGGGAGCTGAATTCCCTTCCCCGTTCTGCCCCTACATCACCACAGTGACTCTGCTTGACTCAGCTACCACCAGCTCCCTCTGCAGCTCCACTGCCACAAAAACGAGGCCAGACTGCTTCGCTGAAGTGCTTTGTGGTTTTTAGAGCTGAAAGATGCTGGATGAAAGCAAATATTTTTTTTTTCCCTTTAAATGTTGCTCAATAAGTAACAGGCTAAATCCTGTTTTGTGCCCGATTCCCAGGAGCAGAGGGCATTACCCAAGGAGCAAAGCAGAGCATTAGCCGGTTCACCCCGTGTTACTGACTCAGCAATCAGCAGCAGCTTCCCACTCTCTGCCAGGAATGCCTTCCTGCCCCAGGCCCTGAGGTTTTTAAGAATATTTTAGAGGAATCAGCCGGGTTTGAGAGGGGGGGGGTGCCTCCTCAGCCACATTGTACCAGGATCAACATCTTTTCTCTGTGTCAAACCAACACTGTAGAAGGGCCTGAAGGGCTGTTCTGGCCCCTGAAGGACCCCACTTGTGTGCAAGGGGATGGGAGAAACAGAGGCAAGACCTGTTAGGGAAAGAGACAGGAATCCTGGAGAACATCCAGGTTGTTCCTGGCAGCAGCTGTTAAAATACCAAAATCCAAACTCAGCCACATTTTGGCCCAGAGGGGCAAAATGGCTTTTTGCTGGAGGGAATCTGGGAGAAAAAAAACCCAATGGGAACAGTGGTCTGAAGGCTCCTGGTTCCCTGGCAGAAGGGGTGAGGGCAGCATCTGGCATCCCATTGTGCCAGCCTGTGCAGCAATGTCCCTTTGCACTGTGCCCTCCGTGCAGGATCCTGGATTTCCGGAGGGTGCCGCCCACGGTTGGGAGGTGGATCAACGTCACCAAGGAGATCCTGGAGGTCACCAAGAACGAGGTCCTGCAGAGCGTGTTCTTCGTCTCACCAGGTGGGCCAGCCTTCGGCTGCTGCGAGCTGGGGTGGGGCAAGTTATGATCCAGGTGGTCTTTAAGGTCCCTTCCAACCTAAACCAAACCTCTGTTGGTCCGTGGTGGGAGGAAGGGCAGGACCTGCAGGCAGAAGAGGCTGCAGGACTCACACTGTGGTGCAGAACTGAAATTCCTGGGTGGAACAGGTGCACAAAGAATGGTTACAGCAGAGGTGTCCGTCTCCCAGCCTGCAGCTGGAATCATCCACCAGATCTATTCATCTGCCCTCTTTTCCTAACCTTTCCCTTAGTGTGGGACCAGGTCTGTCCATCAGACAAAATCCCTGATTTGGCAGTTTCCCATCCCTGAGGTGGTTGTGTCACAGCATACACAGTCACTGGGGTCAGCCCAGGCCACCTCACAGCCTCCTGGAGGTCACAGCTCCTTTCCCTGTTTTCTCTTCCCCTCCCAGCCAGCAACGTCTGCTTCTTTGCCAAGTGCCCCTACATGTGCAAGACGGAGTACGCGGTGTGTGGGAACCCTCACCTCCTGGAAGGGTCCCTCTCTGCCTTCCTGCCCTCCCTCAACCTGGCACCACGGCTCTCCATCCCCAACCCCTGGATCCGGTCCTACTCGTTTGATGGAAAAGAGGAGTAAGTGGGTAAATGATGCTGCTTCCCATAATATCTGCACTGCAGGGAGCACGTGGGGACGGACACACGGACAGAAACGGTGCAGGCAGAGGAAGGTTCAGGGTGCTTATAATTAATCTAATAACTCTCAAAGCCGGGGCATTGGCTGGGTTTGAATTCCAGCCTCCTGCGAGCACAAGGAGGGAGGTTTAAGTCCAGGCTTTGGGAGGCTCTTGGGACACAGCAGCTGCAGCTGAGTGAGTCTCCCCCTTCTCCATCTCCTGCAGGTGGGAAGTGAATCCTCTCTACTGCAACACAGTGAGGGAGATCTACCCCTACAGCAACGGCAACCGGCTGCTCAACATCGTGGACATGGCCATCTTTGACTTCCTGACAGGTAGGATGGAGGGGGAAGGACGTTCCTTCCATGTAGGCCTTCAGCATCAGTCTTCCTGCCCTCTCTCCCATGCCATGGAGTTTCTCAAGGCCATCCCTTCTCCTCCAGAGACAGTTTGGGGAGGCTGCTGTCTCCCCACAGCACCCCCCAGACTCACCCCAGCCCACTCCCCAGCAAGGTGAAAGCAGCAGCTCTGAGCATCTTAAACGCTTCCAGCATGGCAACAAATATTCCATGTAGACCTGAAAGAAAACACAGGATAGTTTAGAAAACCACCAGGTCACAGGCAAGGGAAACTCTGTTCCTCTGTCTGCCCTTTGCCAGGGAACATGGACCGTCACCACTACGAAATGTTCACCAAGTTTGGGGACGATGGATTCCTCTTGCACCTGGACAATGCCAGAGGGTGAGGCTGCAGGAGGAGGGAGGGGAGGGGGGAAGGGGCTGGGCAGGCACTGAACTCTCTGCTCTTTGCTTTACCCCCAGGTTTGGGCGGCATTCCCACGATGAAACCTCCATCCTGGCTCCGCTGTCCCAGTGTTGCATGTAAGTGCCAGCTTCGCCTTCCTCCCCAGGAACGTTGGTGTTCCTTCTGTAATGGGAACTGCTGGAAGTCACCCAGGCCTGGCTCCATCCAGCAGCACAGGGAAGACCCTGCTAATCCCAGCCAAGGGGCAGGCTGGTTGCTGGAGCAGGGGCATACAAGTGGAAAAGCATTCAGTGATAAACCAGGAGACGCTGCCAGTTGGATCAAGCCCTTCCAGAAGAGTCTCCTAGCATCTCCCAGCCCATCAACATGAAGTGCTATCAGAAAGCACAGAAATCTCCATCCGAAATCCTGGTGGAACTTTGATGCAGTTAATCAAGTTTCCTCTTCCCACTGCGTTAAGGGGAAGCTCAGAAATCTAACTATTCAAACCCTGTCTTCCCCCTTTATTCACATAAATCATCAGCTGAAATTGAAATTTAAGAGACAGAAAAAGCTGCTCTTCCCTAAGGTTTCTTTTTAGGAAATGTGTAACCCCTTTCCTTGCTGTACCTGCTCCACCTCACCCATGAGGTGATAACTGCACTATCCCCACACACCTCTATTACTGGGTCTAATTTTAAGAACTGTTATTTGCTCCAAGGAGCCTTTTCATTTATAATTGCAGGCTTGCAGTGAATCCTCCTTCTGAGCTCTTATTTTGTGCAGTTTAAAATTAACTCTGCCTCTTAATTTGATCTGCAAACTGTAACATCCACAGGTCAGATCATTCTCATTCTTCCAGATCCACCTCCCAGAAACGAGCTCTTAATTTAATTCTCCTTGTAAAAGGCAATGGTAAGAGAACCTGCAAGCTGCACCTTGTCATAAACCAACCAGGACCAAGAACAGCCTAAAAACAACTCGTGCTGCCTGAGGCAGACACGCAAACCCCTCATTTCCCACAAGAACCAATCTGTTTGGAGTGGGGGAGCATCCAAAACCGCTTGGAAGGGAAGTCAAGAGGTTTACTTGAGTAAGCACACAGAGGCCACAAATTTCAGCCTGCTCTGACCTGGACACAGCCCACAGAGTCACCTCCTTGCTCCTACACAAAGCCAAGCCATGTACATGTAAGGAGGAACAAACTCCTCCAGCCCCTCCAGACAGAGGGAGCACTGGAACCACAGGGATGCTGAACAGCTGCTCCTTTCCCTGTTAAACACGTCCATCTCCTTCCCAGCTGAGTTCTTCTCCAAGTCTGGCTTCCAGCAGATTTATCTGGTATTTTTAGCTGCCTTTCACAACTCCCACCCCAGCCCTTGTCCCACACGTTGGAGCCTGCAGGTCTCCTCTCCCAGCACAGTGAATGGCACAAATACAGCCATGCCATGAGATGGTCTTTTCCCTGAAAGGGTCAAAACCCTCCTCGAGGCTCAGACAGGCTTGAAAACAGCCCCTACTTAACCTAATGAAGTCCCTGGAAGGCTCTGGGTGAAATCTCCAGCAGTTCAGCACAGCCACGGGGTCACAGCCACCCCATGGGAGCAGAGGGGGGCCGGCGGCAGGATTTCCAGCTCACGCTCCTCTCCGTGCTCTGTTTGTTGTGCAACTGCTGCAGCATTAAATCAGCCTTTCCCCACGGGGTCAGACTATCCCGTTCTCCACCTCCAAGCCCTGTCACTGTTGGGAGCAGAGCAAACACAGCTGGTGTTTACCCACAGCAGCTCTTCAGCCACCCGCTGTCTCGGAGGACAGCGCACAGATGCTCCTTCACATCTGCTCCCCGCACAGCTTCCTCTGGCAGCAGTAGCACCTCACAGCTGGGATTTGAAGCCTCGTTGCCAGCCTTCACACTTGATCAATTGATCATTTTTTTTCAGGAATATCAATGCAGGAGGATGATGGTTGCCCCCGTGGCAGCTGGTCATGGCACTGTCCCCCCTCCCTCGTGCAGGAGGCATCGCTGGCCACAGACACACACCTCGCTCTGCTGCTCCCAGTTTAGGTTAGATATTAGGAAAACATTTTCATGGGAAGGGTTTTGAAGCAATGGAACAGCTGCCCAGGGAAGTGGTGGAATCACCATCCCTGGAAGCGTTCAAAGAACGTGTGGATGTGGCACCTGAGGATGGGGTTTAATAGTGAACATGGTGGTGGCTGGGTTGATGGTTGGATGTGATGATCCTAAAGGTCTTTTCCAACCTTAACAATTCCATGATTCTCCGCAGCACTTGGTACAGCCCAGTGGTTGCCAATCCAGGCACAGCCACAACCCTTTCCCAAACAGCACATGGCCCGTTACAGCTGCAGAGAGCCAGATCAACATTCCCAATCAATGCCCTGGGTAAACAACAGCCATACAGAGGCACATTCTGGAGCTGCCCAAAATGGATCTGACTACACCTTTTTTCCATCTGAAAATTCTGGCTCAGCTAAATCCAAATGGTTCCACAAACATGGACCACTTTGTTTCCAGAATTTAAAGAGCAATAATTAAAACTGCTGATTAATTCCAGTATTAGAGATGCTGAAGTCAACACACTTTTGCTGAGGATTAAACAAATGATTTCAGAATACTTAGTTTCGTGCCCAGAAGTGCTCCAAGACTGTAGCTTTTTATCCCATTTTCTGTCAAAAGGAAATCATATTTAAATCTTAGTACCTCTTAAGGTGAAAAGTGACAGTTACATCAGTTCCAGGAAATACTTCCTCTGTTTCTTCGGGGTTTTGACAGAAGATATTTTCTCCTTTATGCCTCTTCATTTACTTGCTCCTCTGCTCCCATCTCATAAATGTCATCCCTGGGGACATGGCACCACCCTGCAGGAACGTGGGGAGCTGGTTTGTCTCTGACTCAGAGGAAAAACACTCACTACTGAGAACTTCAATCGTGTTTTCCTCTCTGGTGACAGAAATCAGCAGTACAAACACTCCAGAAAAACAAAGGAAGAAGCAGAGGTTTCTGCAAAAAATTTCGTTTCCTTCCAAAAGGGAAAGACATTGTTCCAAAAATGTTTAAGTTTCCTCACCCATCTCTGCCCTCTCTCCTTCCCCTGCTGCCAAGGGGCTGGTTTTGCCTGGGATGCTGCAAGAGGTTTGCATTGAGGTGTCCAATTCCTTTTTTTCCAGAATAAAGAGGACGACGTTACTGCGGCTCCAGCTCTTGGCCGAGCCCAAGTATCGGCTCAGTGATGTGATGAGGGAATCCCTCCTGCAGGACCCCCTGGCCCCCATCCTCACCGAGCCCCATCTCCTGGCCTTGGACAGACGGCTGCAGCTCATCCTGGAAGCTGTGAGGAAGTGCATAGACACCTATGGAGAAGCCACTGTGGTGGCCAACGACACCACTCAGCCCCAGGCTCCTGCGTCAGACAGAGCGAAGCTGGACACTTAAACAGCCCTGAACTCGTGCTCAGAGGTAGGGAAAACCCCTGCAAGGCAAGTGGCAGGTTTAACAGCTGGTGATTTCCACCTGCAAACACTTGCAGAGACTGGGAGGGGAAACTCTTCAGAAGATCCTCAAGAATCGCACTGGGCTTCTGTGCTGGTGCTCAACCAGAGCTGCTCTGCTTGGCCAGGGTGTTGGTGTGACTGCAGCAGATCTTTGCACCCCAAACACCAGCTCTGTGGTGGAAAAGCAGTGATCTGCTGTTCTGGAGTTGGTCCTGCCCTTGGGAGGGTGGGGGAACACATGGCCTTGGTTTGCTCAGCCTGCACGGGGATGCCGGTCCTGGTGAAGGACACAAATAGATCCAAGGCTGGGGGTTGAATAAAGAGATGCCAGGAGCATTTTCCTCTTATTTGTTCTGTAATCAAGACTGTATGTGAGAAAAGAGCAATATTATTTCACAAAGGCAATATTATTTCACAAAGCCACTGAGACAAGACAACACTCAGCTTGGTCAGACCAAGGAGCACTTGCACTTACCCACCATCAGCTCTGTGCTGCCTCTTGGTCTCTTCATCGGTGATCAACCCACTCCACCTCCATCTGTGCCTGCCACACAAAGCCCATTGCCTCACACAGCAGTAAAACCACTTTTTACCTGTCTTGTGAGTGGAAGAGCCAGTCTGGACTACAAAAGAGAGGCAGGTGTGTGCTGCCTTTGACCCCAAGGGAAAAAAAAACCAACCAAAAACAACCCCAAAAATCAAACTGCTCTGAGACACACGACTGTATTTACAATTCAGGAACCCAGCCATTCCTGGTGAAAACATTCTGCCAAAGGGGGGGGGAAATCTATCTCAACTCATCTCCCTTTAAATCATTTAAATAATAACTTTAAAATCATTTAAGTTGTCATAATTCCCTGGAAAATAGAAACTGTGTCCTGCCCCCCCCCATGCATTTTGAGGAGATGCAGTAGAAACTGGAGACCAAAAAAGTGTGAAGGGTTATCGTAGGTATTTCAGTTTCCAGCTTTTCCACAGTCTCAATCAGAATTCTTGACACTGGGGACTTACAGACCTTTCCACTCCTGTGGACAGATGAAAATAAGAGGATTTAACTCCCTCTCAGCATGTTCAGTGTGTTGTTTTTTTCAGTACAGCACAATGAATTCCCAAAGTTTTATCTCCCTCTACCGGTGACTTTTTGTGCTCTCACCACACAGGACGAGCCCAATATTAACTCAGTTGTTGTCAAGGGATGGTGACTTGGCTGCTCCAACAGGAAAAACGTGGCAACAGAAGATAAGCTGAAAAGTAACATTATAGTTATATAGTGTATAGTTATAAGGCTGGAAGTGGAGGTTTTCAAGTTTCACTTTAGGTGATAAATGTTCTGCTTTCAGCCTGGGTTTTTTAGGTAATAAAAATCCTGGTTTCAGCCTGGTTTTTCTTCAGTCAAGGGGATGTGGAAAGAGAGGGCAGGGTGAAGGAAGCAAACCCATGGATATTTGAATGGCTGCTACACTAACAGGATTGCAAGGTTGCTTTCTTCTCATTTTCACTCTCTTTTACATTATAGATACATTTTTAATGTATCTCCAAACTCAGGTGATCCAGTCAGGATCCAGCTTTCTCAGAGCTGGATGTAAAACACATCCAGTCTGAGCTGCTTCAGGTCACCACTCTTCAAATGTTTCCCTACTTCATCACGGCTGAAAATCCCCCTCTTCCCCTTCCCACTGTCTGCCCACCAGAACTCGGCCATGATTAATCACCACGTGCTCCAAACCTTCATTAAGGGTTTCCAGAGATGGGAGTGGCCAACTTAGGGCAGCTTCTGAGCTCCAGTAATCGTGTCTGGGCTGGGAATCACCAACGGGAAGAGCTCAAAGCAGCACAAGTGGCTGAGACACTCAAAATGAGACACAGGGGCCTTCTCACTGCAAACATCAGTCATGCCAGAGCTCCAGAGGAATTCCCAGGCTGGCACATGGAGACCAAGCTCTCCACAGGCTCCGAGGGGAAGGTTCAGGACCTGGACTCAACCCTGTGGAGTTAACACCAAACTAATCCATTAAGCTGCTTAGTTTCTACTGCCTCATTCATGACACATCCTCTAAAGCCAAAGGAAAACACAGTGCAGGGATGGGAAGAAAATAAAAGAGGCTGATTGCATTTAAGAATTTAAATCATTTTATTGCTTTACCTGCCATTAGGACAATCTATAACAAAAGGAATATAATATAATATATTAGCACATACAGTAAATCAGACTTATAGAGTCAGGTAACAATACAAAAATGGTCCTCTGGTTGACTATAGCTTCCTAGGGCAATAGACTTCATCAATTTGCTGAAGATAGACTAGCAAAAAATTACTTCTAAAGCCCTGAATGTTAGCTAAGGCAAAACTATGCCAATTGTGGTTTCCAACATATTGAAATTGCACACAAAGGTAAAGCTATAACTGTGTTTAATATTTAACTCAGACTTAGCTGATTTATCTTAAAATCTTGTAGGTAAAACTACAAAAGGGAGTAAACAGCAAGCTAAAAAGATGCAGTAGTGAAACTTGATTAGAAAGCCTTATATAAAAAAAATGTGCATTTTTTTTTTCTGTGGAGCTCTAACTGGTTTACACAGTTTTTGGTGCTTTAATGTAACACAAAGAACACATATGAAGAAAAATCCTGCAGAGAGTCAAAACTAAAGAAAAAAATTTTTACCAAAAACAAAGAAAACAAAGAACCAAAAAAAGGTAGCTTTTGCTTATTCCTTAAGGACTCTGGCAGAAATCCTCTACTCAACATCTCCTGAATAGAGAACTCAAAACCACAAGCATTTCAATCCCCCTCCTGGGATTTCAGGTTCAGAAATGCTCTGAAACCTTTTGTAAAGGCTTGATACCTTCAGTATTATTCTGCATCAACGAGCAGACTCTTCCTGATTCTCTACATGCCTGGGAGAACGTTGGATTTGAATCCCTATCACCTCAGAAAGGAAATAAAACGAGGGCTCCATCGTTAGAGTAGTTGCACAACAAATGCCAAACTGCTTGCTGTCACTCCCAAATACAAACCTATGCTACTTTATATAAATTACAGTTTAAAGGAAACCTTAAAAATTGCCTACAGTTATTGAACCGTGGAATTCAGTAAAAACTTTTGGGAAGTCTTGGTGCACACAGAGTAATGGAACACGAAGCTGGGAAATACTGAAATACATTTAAGACTCTGCAACAGATTGAACTTGGGGAAAGAAAAAAGAAAAAAAAAAAAAGGGAGTATGAAACACATGCGGTAGAAATTCCATAAACAAGAAAAGAAATCCAAAGACCTCTTGGAGTCAAACTAGGTTTATAATGAACCATTTAAAAAAAAAAAAAGATGAATTGACAGGTTTAAAAACTTAAAACAACGGAGTGTTGCAGGAAAGTTAAAACATTCAGTTTTTCTGCCTCACATTCTCTACCAAGAATGATGGATCTCTACAGACCAGCCACCTGCAACTGATGCTGGTCAGAAATACTCAGCATTTATTTTCCCTGGTAACAAAGGGTCACCTGAACTGATGATGATTATTTTTAAAGTCAACTGAGGATTAACAAAACAAGTCACAGGGAAAATCAAATGTTTGCTTTCAACTTCTACACCAATCTAAGCACTCAAAACATTACTAACAGCTGGACAGCTGCACATTCTTACACCAATCTATGAACTAGAGACCAGTCAGGCATTGAATGTAACATTTGGTTCTTGCCACTTGGAACAGGAAGAGTTTAAAATGGCAAATCTATGGCTGAAGGAACAAGAAGAGAAAAAGATCAGGTGCAGCAAGTCAGCAAATGAATTAACAACTGCAGTAGTTCACCAGAACTATTAACCTTGAAAGCCTTTGATTTACACTTGACAAAAACAGAACTAAGCAATCTTAAACCAGTGGACACAAGTACAATTCTACTGGTAAATTCCAACTGTGGCTTTCTTAGCAGCTGATGCCTCACGATTGAACCCAGGATTACAGTACCCAGAAAATGAAAAACAAAACAGAAAAAAAAAAAAAAAAAGAAACCCAGAAAACCCCAAGCCCCAAGAAGCTCAATTACAAGGGCAAGTTCTCATGTGAAAAGAAATACAGCAGGTGATGACCACAGCCTTAAAACCTGTCCAACAATTTGAGAAACACCTTTACAAGGATTCTTTTCCCCCCCCTTTCCTGTCACCTCCTTACTCTATGGCAATGGCGTGGTGCCAGGAGGTCTCTCCCTCCCTGAAGCAAGGCTGCACTGGCCTGAGTTGGACACTGGTGCACAGAGAGAAGCAAAACGTCTCCATAGAACTTTTGCTATTAATTTAATGGGACAGAGAGCACAGAAATAATATGCCCTAAATTAATGACAGTGCCATGATAAGCAGTTAATTTTTTTATCTTATTTTTTTTTTCCTTTCTCTCTCTCTCTTTTTTTTTTTTTTTTTTTTTTTTTTTTAAACCAGACAGGAAAGCTGCAAATGCCAGTGGCAACGTGGCTCTGCACAAGGGGAAATAAAGCAGTCTGCATTCGTGAAGCATGGCTTGGACAGGGAGGAAGGTTTCAGACAGACAGTGATACAAAACTGTTGTACTGCTGGATGTTCCTCTTGAGAATGTCCGAGCAGGGGCCCAGGACACGCTCGAAGCGGGGCCGGTCCAGCTTCACACATTTCAAGGGGCCCCGAGCGACGACTGTGGCAGCACGAGGACGGTTCATCAGCAGAGCAATCTCACCTGGGACAGCAGAAAGTGTGGGGACAGTGTTACAAACCAGCAGGCAAAGAAACCCCCCTGTTGCACTGCAAACTGCAGGGAAGGTAATTCCCGCTTCGACGCCGCTCAGAACAACTGTCTGTGCAGTCACATTAAAAGCAATTGTTTAAAAGAACTACTTGATGATTTTGTTATTAGTAACCCTGTCCACATTCAAGTCTCTCTGAAGAAAGCCTAAAGAATTTTCAGCACTGGTTCTATCTGAGAAAAGGTCATGTTTCAATTTACCACGTAATTTTCCTAGTCAACAAGTAGTTATTTTTCTAACAGGTAAAGGATGTTACTGCTCAGTCCTGTATTTCTAGGAAACTTAGGACAACATAACCATGGTATTGAAGTAAACAAACAAACAAAACATCCATTAATGCACTAGACAGAAGCCTTTAACCCACAGGTGGCCAAAATAAAGAACTGGACTTCACCATGGGGCTGTGGAAGATGAGATACTTGAAATCTCACTGGATTCCCATTTCATAAGTTTTGCACAAACATGCCAAAAGCTTTGTTCAACTGCTAAACAACATATTTGGAAATGAAGTTTTCAACAACCCCCAACATTCCCAGCAACAGAGTGGAAGAAACCACAGCAGCAACTTTTGGGTTGGATTGTTTGTATTTAAGCAGTTGAGCTGGTTCTCTTCATGTTTAGGACTGAGGAGAGAACTCAGTGCTCCTTGGAAAATACGTTTGCCTGTGTTATCAGAAGGGATGTTCAAAAGAAATGAGAAAAAAAACTTTTCCTCTGTGCCCAATTAAAGCTCCTGAACTCACTGGCCTCCAAAAAACAGGCTTGCAAAAGGATAAGGAGGTTCTAAGGGAGAGTTAAACCCCTGAGGGGACAGCTCTGCAGCACCTGAACACGATGTCTGGGATATTATTTAGTTCAGGAGTGGGAAACTCAAGAGAACATCGTGGGAAATATCAGAAAATACTGAAATGACATACACAGAATGAAGTCTAGTCCTAGATCCTGAGCTAAGCAGAGCTTTGGGCAGAGCCAGTGCACCTGAGTCCATCCCACTTCAGGCCTTGCAACAGAGAATTTGCTGATTTTATCATCTAAAGAGCTGAAAACCTGGACAATCAAAAGGTTTTAGCAAGGGGAAAGAGTACTAAGGAGAGAGGAACTACCTTAAACATGAGACAAAAAGTTAGGGGTTTTGAGAGAGGGGGGCAGAGGGCAGTATTTAACCATTAAATTGTAGGTTCTGACCAGGTTGTTTTCTGACCTGGAGGAGAGAAGGCTAAGGAGGGAATCTGATTATCTTATTGCTGTGCTCTGCTACATAATGAGTGTCTACAAAGACAAACCCACACTGCTCCCTGCACAGTGAAAGGCAGAGAGAAAGCAACAAGCTGCAGAACAGGAAATTCTTGCCAGGCATAAAGAGAAAAAAACTCTTCACAACACGACTGGTTAAACAGCAAAAGAAATTGCCCAGAGAGGTTGTGGGATCTCCATCCCTGGAGACACAAGAGACTCAACTGGAGTTGAGTCTCCCTGAGGAGAATGATGCAATTTCAAATTTAGCTCTGCTCATGGCAGGGAGGTCAGACCAAATCACCACCAGGCCTCTGCTACAGAAAAGTACTCTGGAACAATCACATCCTCTGATCTGTGTGCACACCTGAATGCCAAGTGACTCTGGTACTCACCTGACACTGGGAGAAACCACAAGAGTCCTAAGAGGTAATTAAACAAATCCATCTCATCTCTACCATCCACACAGCGCAGGTAAAATGATGTAACCACAGCTGTCACTATGGAACTCACCAAAGTAATCAGAAGGTCCCAGCCTGCCCACTTCCACAAACTCTTCGTTTTCTGACCGACGCTGTAACACTGCAGCTGTGCCCTGCAACAACCAAACCACAGCAGTCAAACAGCTGCAACTGTTTCATTCCAATAAACTCCAACATCAACTTCAATAAACTGTTTAATTCCAACCAACTCAAAACACTGAAATCCACCCAGAATCAGCTGCTTTGCAGAAGTAACTGTTACAATGCCTCAGTTAAAAAACCACTTCATAGTCCTTGTACAGTTCACCCAACTGCTCTATAAGAGCAGCTGCTCCTTCCTCCTCTCTAAGTATAAAATGTCTTGGGTGTTTATATGTCCACAGCACCAATTTCTTCCTGGTTTTCCTCATAACAGTAAGAATATTATGACTAGCAAAAAACTCCCAAAAAACACCAGACAGAAGACAATGAAACCTCTAGCAAGATATTAATGACTATCCAGAACAGGTCTCTACTATGCTGAAAAATTAAAACTGGTTTCAGCCAGGAACTTGTTACTTTTTTCCTGGAAGTGCCATTTGTAAAAATAGCAAAACTAAATATAAGCTTTTGCATGTCCAGCAAGAAGATACTTCTTTAGGGATCCTCTGTAAGGACATTCTTGTGTTTTGTTCTTCTCCAAGTGTTTGTTTAGGGACAGAATTTAAAAATAAAAAAAAAAAAAAAAAAAAAAAAAAGTCAAGTTCTGAGCTTTTAATTTTGACCTCACTCACCTCCAAGATAATGAAGAACTCATCTCCTGGCTCTCCCTGGACCACAATCTTCTGCCCATCCTCAAACTGTACCGGTTCCAAAGCATCAGCTACAGTGAGACGCTCCCACTTGTCCAGAGATTCTACAGAGTTAACAGTTCATTAACAGAGTGTCTTCTCAAGGCACAAATCACACTTTTTGCTCTGTATTTATACAGAGGTCAAGGTATTTCTGGCTACATTTGTGCATCAGATATCAAGATCTGAATTAAGTGTCATTTTGGATTGACGCAGAAAAGCAGTGCAGGGTTTGCAGCCACTTGTAATGAATAATCACAACAGCCTGTAATCATCATAATGTTGGATAACAGCTTCATTACAATTTATTCCACTTCAGAACAAAAATCTTCTCACTTACCCAATATAGATACTTTACTAAGGAATTTCTCATACATATTTCTCTTTCTCAAAGTATTTCCCTACAAAAAAAAAAAAAAAAGAAAAAACTAAGCACACAAAGTAAGTTTTCTTTCTGCTTCAAATAAAACTCAGGACAAAAATAAATTTAAGCAGACATACTGCATCCTGTCTCACAGACCCCCAAACCCACAAGATTAAGTGTTTTGAAATTAAGTTATTTCAGTAATGTTTCAGTTGAGCAACATTGATAAAGTACCCAGCATTTACTGCAGCCTTGTTACATTCTCACTTAATACTGCACTGGTATTGTTTTGCTCACTAATGCAAGATTCTCCCTTGCCCTGTGCCTGAGGGATGCATGTTGAGTAATCAGCTTTCTGATTACAAAAGAGATAGCAGGATTTGGAATGAATAATTCCAGCAAAGGACAGGCACAGGCAGAAGGTCAGATGACCAGCCTAAGTCAACCCAAAAAGCATAATTCCAGGTTCTGAAGGGTACTTGCCATCAGGATCCTCCTGTAGCTGTCTCTGTCGATGCCCCACAACTTCACGTTCGTCTTGGCTTTGACGGTTGCAGCACGAGGGGTTCCATAAATGAGGGCAAGTTCTCCAAAGCTCCCACCCTCACCAACACTGGTGGCCCACTCACTGTTCACATAAACCTGAAAGGCAGAGCATCCTGTGGTCAGAGACACCCCATGTCCCTGCTGCCCTCTATTTACAGTACAGGGAAATTCCCACATCTGTACCCTTGACCATTCCAGGGCTTTATCAGCACTCCCAGCCCCAGCACCATTTTTACTTTCATTGTCTCTCCTACATCACATGCACAGACTCTACCCATGTGAACTCCTGAGACCCTTTGACAGGAAATAAAATCCCAACAAGGTCTCTGTCAGAGAGAGCTATGAATTAGCTGGACTGTCCCACACCTCAACCAGACTCCACCCTGCACTTGTAAAACACTTCTATTGTGTCCATATCCAAATCACTCATTTTCAAACCCAACCCAACTCACAGTCTGTGCAGCCAGTCTGAGCCATTAAGGAGCAAAATAAGCTTCTACAAGTATGAGAGAAGCTGGTAAAGGCAGTGCCTGTAGAAAAGGCCTGCAAATATCAGAGTATTCTTCTGCTAGGAATGAACATATCATTAATAAACTACCAATAATGCTTACATCCATTTCTCCTTGATCAACAACGTAGAAGTTATCACCTTCATCACCTAAAGAAGAAAAAAAATTGAATACACACTAAAAGGAGTAAATCTCTGCAAACATTCACATTTCACAGAACTGTCATCTCTGACAACTGTGATGTTTAGACTCCAATAAGGATGACACATTTTTGCACAGTTTGCAGGGTGAAATTTCACATTTTGCTGCTTTCACACTCCTCACAGCCCTGTGAAAGGGGACATCTACTGGTATCTGGGAGATCAGCAGCAATTCCAGGAGTACTGGATCCATAAACTGACATAACATGTTCTAGAGTCATCAAATGATATTCCCAACAGATAATACATGCAATGAAACCACATCCTTGCTCCATTCGCTTCAGCAAGAGCTGTGCTTCAGGGAACACAACAAGAAAGGGTCACTGCAGCCAGACAATGTTTTTGTATTTCAAAAAACCCCAAAAACTAACAAGAGCACTGGGCCAGAGTCTGCTCCCCGTCCTCAAATCATTCACCAGTGCAAACACTGACTTACCTTGCTGTATGACAGTCTCTCCTGCGATGTAAGTGACAGGGAACATGGCATCAAAGATGTCACTGAAGGAGAGGACACCAAAATTAGACAAAAGCCTGGACAACTCCACACATTCACATCCTCCACCTGTACCCCCCACCCACCAGAACTGCTCCTGTAGCCTCTGTATGGTTGCACTGACCATTGGCTGTGCAGTTTTGGACACTGTGACACATCCATTCTGAAGTTTGCCCTTCCAGAAACTTTTTAACACTCCAAAGATTCCCTCCTACCTTCTTTCGTTATCGTCGAGATGGGTGAACAGCACATTCTTCTCAATAGCTTTTGCCAAAGCAGCCATAGTCTTATAATCTTTTGGAATAACCTAGGACATCGTCAAAAAAAAGCAACTCATTCGTTTTTTCATGACAAATTTGTGCATTTCACAAGGTAAATAAATTATTTCAACAGCTACAAAACACTGCCTGAATACTTCCAGTTTCTTCCAAGCACTATAGATATAAACCCAAACACAGTCAATGTTTACAGCCAGTTTGACCACATAAATAGAATCTTCTATTATGTTATGCATCTGTAAAATCATCATCCCATTCTCAGTTTATAAGTTTTTTTGCAACAAGACAAGTATCTGTTCAACCAGTGTTTTCCTGTGAATAGCAGCAAGTCTGCTCTTCCATTAGGCCAAATTTATGTCAGTGCAGCTGCTGAAACACTTTGTTTATATATAATATATATACATATGTACATCTAATTATATATCACTTCAAAGGCAACAGGTCTAAGCAATGCATAAATGTTTTAACTGTAGACAACTTATTCTATCTACAGAGGTCTGCTTTTTATTTACTAATTTATTTAATACTTTGGGTAGAAGGTGGGTTCAGATAAACCCTTGGCCTGCAGATGTAATTCCTAGCAAGGTTTAAAAGCCTTTTAGACACCTTTCTAACATAAGATGCAGCATCCTCTTCTGTGTAGACTTCTGCACTGATGGCCCCACGTCGTGATCGATACTTCACCACAGGGTTCAGAGGAGGAGGAGGAGAGATTTCATCCTCCCGGGAGTCTGAGCGAGAACCAGACTTCAGCTGATTCAACAACTGTTTTGTTTCCTCCTAAACAGGAAGGGAGACATGTTTGTGTCACTTAATCCAGCAAAGAAAAAAAAAAAAAAGAAAAAAAAAAAGGCAGTCACATATCATGTTCCAGTTTCTCCTGCCAACCCGAGGGAGCTTCCTGTGTACTATTATTCCCACATTAAGGCAAACAGGAGACTGCAGCATCCAAGATCAAAGGCCTTTCAAAATAGATGGTGGATATGCCTCTCATTCATAACAGTCATGTCACAATGGTGTTTCTTTCAGTCAGTCATACTTAATTTATTAAACTATCAGTGTAAACAAGTCGATTCTACTTTCTGCCAAGACATTGGCATCATCTTTCTGATGAAGACATTCCCCAAATGCTGGAGGCACCTCCCCAGCTGCAAACCCCACAGTTCCTCCCTCAGCTGAGAGGTGTTGAAGCCTTTTGGGATTTGAAAGACAGAGGAGCAATTCCTCAGAAATCCACGTTACATGAGAAGCTTTTGAAACAGGTCGAGTCATGGACCAACTTGATACTCATTAACTAATGTTTATTTTAGGAGAAAGAAACACGAACAGCACTTACAGAAGAGCTGGAGGAAGGATGCTGAAGGCCAACCTTGGATTTTTTTTATGAAAGCCACAGATTTGTCAACTTTGCACAACATTATATGTTTTCCTTATTTCCCTCAGTTACCTGTCCTGTTGTAGTGATACTGTAGAAGACCAGGGTACTTACAATAAAACAAAGTCTAACTTGACACACAGAAATTTGATTCTTCAGAAGATTCACCTTAATCAACTAAAATCAGATTAAAAACAAAATCAGCCAACCCTGCAGTCAGAGCATTTGCACCATAACAGCTCAGATGACACTCCCAGCATTGGGAAACAGAGTTTTGGGACATTCTGTAAAAGAACAAGGAGTCTTCTGTTCTCCAAGAGCTCCAGCCCTTGTAAAAGCTGGGTTTGTCCCAGCGTCCTTGATCCCAGCTGGGCAGAGCTGCCTGGCTCCGGAGGTGCAGGGAGGCCATGGATAACAACACCACTGAGGGAAGGGCCAGCAGGAAACCATTCCCGGATTTACATTCCACCTCTCCCGGAGCCAAGGAGCAAGTGCTGCTCCATCGACTCACGTTTCACTTCCTGCTTTCTGCCCATTGATAAAATGGTGCCACATTTCAGCAGGGTGGGAGCAAAAGGTATTTTAGAACTTGTTTCTATCCTCTGGTTTTAGAGGAACAAGTCTCGACAGAGACGAAATTAAAAATAGCCTGAGCAGTAATAAGTGTTCGGTTTAAACTGCCTCTCCAGAGTGGAAAACACCATCAACCACAGAAACATGTTTGTTCACATACACAGAAAAGGACACTTACTTAAAAAGTGAACACCAGCTGCTGTGTTTTTCCCAGTATCACATAAAATATTAACTATTGTGATCAGAGATTGAAGCACTTCAGCAGCATTTAGCGAGGGAGCTGTGTATCCAGACACTGCTCAAGAGGCTCACCAGGGCAATGTCCCACTCAGGGGCAAGAAAACTGCACTGACAGAAAAAATACAACTGGTAACTTCTGCCTGATACAAAATTTAACATTAACATACTTCCTTTTAGTATATTAAGGTAGGACATGGACACAGAAACAAGCTAGAGGTGGGTAAGAATGTATTCATTTAGAATATACCTGCTATTCTAAGTAGTCTATTTACACACTCACCAAGAGGAAGGTTTTCCCTGGATGAGACAGATCATAGAACAGAACCAGAAAATATGATGAAAAAGATCTCCGAGATCATCAAGTCCAAACACCACCAAGTCAACTAAACTGTAAATCTCCAGATATTCACATCACACATTGCAAGATTACCCTGTGCCATGGAGTGACACCCTAAAATCTCTTTGTTTTCATCTTTTGAAAATACACCTTCTATAATTTCTGATACTAAACCACATTTATCACACCACCAGATCAGAGAAAAATGGCAATAACACCTGGTGAAAGAGTGGCAGTTGTTACTCTCAGTTACCTTCGAATTCAGCCAGTGTTTATGAGAAAAATATGTTTGTTCAGGTTTAGAAGCTCCTCAAATTAAACACAAAGTGGACAAAGGCACTTGGTTTGCTCTGCACTGACCAGTATAACCATTCCCAGGACTTGAGGAAGATTTAGTAATAAAGTTAGTCTATTTATTACATCCAAGTTTAGATCCTGGCCTTTCAGATGATGAAGCAGTTCAAAGTTTTAGTGTCAGTGATCACTAAACGAAAATTTTATTTTTCCTGACAAGTAACAAATATGCATCAAGTTTATTTAAAATATTACAAGAAAGTGACACTTCACATACTCATATTTAAGCCTATCAACTACTAAAGAAGAGCTTCACAACTTCAGAATTACACTGTACCCTGTATAACCTGCAAGTTGTCATCACACCACACACAGTCTCAACTTCTTCTGGCTAATTAATATTTAATTTATATCAGCTCTCCACATATTTAAAAAACTTCAAACATTCAGAAGCTAAAAAAGCGTTTGGAAAAAAAATTAATTCACAACTGCACAGTACATCCTTCTTAATTATCATGTTTTGCAAAAGAAACACTTAGGAAAATGGGAAAATACTCAGCTCTGTATCTGTGGAGGCACAGCAGGTGGTGGGGAACAGGTACAGTGACTCCATGTCAATCACATTTCCTAATTCCAGCGTTCTCTAAAGCCTAACATGCACATAACTGTACTGCACATATGCACTTATTTCAGAGGACAATCATGTCCAATATCCAGGATTCATCTGCCAGGCTGCACTATTGATCTCTACATTAAATTTCCATAGCTCAAGCTACATCACACAGCCAAGCCCAGCACTGGGGAGCTATTAGAGTTTTTAGCATGTACTGGTATTACCAGACATTGGCACAGCAAAAAAACCAGAGGCCTTAGTCCACCAAACCAGATAAAACAAAACCATTTATACAATCAATGTGTAGTAACTGGATTCACCTAACAGCTCTCATAACCCAGAAGAGGATATTTGAATTCCTGTAGTAGCTGTAACAACCTTGGAGGCAGCAATTTTAATGTTTCTGAACAGAAATTCTAAAGTGTGTTTAAATGTCTGCGACGTATTTTAATAACATGCCAATGAATCAGCTCTGTTTGTGTGCAGTGGGAGAGATGACTTGTCAGGAGAACAGAGGGGAAAATAGCAGCCTCACTTCAGCTTTCAATGGTGTTCCCTCAAAAGTCAATCTTGAAAAAACAGACTGGATGAAACTGAGGTGGAGACACAGTCAAAGAGCTGAACAGATTTAGAAAGCACATTGAAAAGTTGCTCTGCTTTAATAAAGATGTGACAGACATGACTTCTGGAAGGTGAGGCAGATTCAGTTTCAATCATTTTTGCTCTACCAGAGCTAATTACTGGGTTGGAGCTGGTTAATGAGAGCACTGAGCATTTGTGCTTTCCAGACACGGATGTCAGGGAGTTTGGAGCCAGCACAGGATGTTCAGTTCCGTTACTTGACAGCTGTGAAGGAACATTTTACCTGGGTAAACTCACAGCAGCACATCAGGCTGGCTGAGGAAATCACCCACAGAAAGCTGCAGCAATTTTTAAATTCAAGAAGAGAAATGCTCCACTTTCACTTGTAGCTCCAGCAGCACTGGTGGGTTGTACAGCCCATGATAACAGACCCTGACCAAAATTGTAAGAGTGATTTCAGGGGAAAAAACATGACCTAACCAGTTTAATTTTCAGCTGCCTTGTAGGCTGATGGAGTACACAGACAGCCAGTTTGCACCAGAATAAAATCATCAACTTACTCAATTCCAGCATATATGTCATTAAATTCAGAGCTGGACTTGTCTTGCTAAAAGAAAAATTAAATTTCCTTCAATCTTGAATATTGTATGTTGATTATAAATCCACTACATTTTATATCCCCATGTATGAATTGGTTTACAATTTATTCTAAGCACAGTAATGCAGTTTACTTTGTAAAACTTTGTATATCAATACCTGTGGTGATGTGTTACAAATTATTAACCTGTCAGTACTTCCAAACCCCAGAATCCAAGATGAGGAAGGAGGCAATGGATTTTTAGGAACCTAATGATTAACTGCTGCAACTACACACACACACAAAAAGAAAGTGAGAGCTTTTGTTCACTTCATAAGCAAAACATTCCTCAAATACATTGTGGTTATAGCAGGTTAGTTTGCACCTTTTGGTCATTTTCTAGTATTTACCTTGAAAACTTCTATTAAAACACAATTTCCACTATATATATTCATGCTCTCTAGTGTTAATGTCTTTTATTCACATCTGCAATTAGCAGCGACCTAGAATTAAAAAAAAAAATATATGAAAAAGGTATAACTCCCATGTACAGCAAATACTGAAAGCAGCACTTGCAAACACTGCTGTACAAGGTCACAGCTGCATTAGTTACAAATCCCATATTCTGAGTACAGTCATTGTACCCAACCTTTTCTCTGCACAAGACTTTAAACTTCCCATTTCCATTGCAGCTTCTTTTCCAACCTGCCTGGATATCAATATATAAAATTTAACAGCTCAAAAGAATGGGAAATCACCGTTTCAACTGTGAATGGTTCCCATTCCCAACATCCCAGAATGCTTACAACAACAACAACAAAACCACCAAAGAGATCTCAGGACAAATGCAAGAGGAACAACAAAGCAGAACACTGAACTCCCTAGAGAAGGCAGGAACAGACTCGCTCTTCCAGAGATCTGGAATGCAAATACTTCTATTTGACTTCACTAGGCCTGGATAATGCCACTGGCACCACTTCTGTGCTCTACCCCAATTATTGGAAACCAGTTGTCTCAATGTAAGAAGCCAAATGACATCAGCAGTGTCCATCCAAGGTCAGACTCCACAGTCATCCAGCCACAGACACCCTCGTGCACGCTGACAATCAGCTCCTATGAGTAAGCACTGGACTGGCATTACATCTGCATCCCAGCTGGATAAGTCTCCTTCTCAGCTTATGCTCTGTCCTACATGCTTTGGTATGACAGAGGTGTACAAACTACTGGAAAACACGATTTCTTTTCCAAAAGCACCATTTCCAATTTCAAACAGCCAGCACACAGACACTGGTCAAATCTGCAGCTCAGCCCCTAAATCACGAGGACAGATTTAAATTCAGGTTGTTCCACTCTCCTTCCCTCCCATCCTGTATTTTTTACCTTCTCCAATCTTTCAAAGTACTCTCTGATGAATCCCATGGGTCTCTCAGGTCTGACTGTGCATAACTGTACAATGCAATCCTTCAGAAGCTGCTGGATGTTGTGTTTTTGGATGTAAAGTTCACATTCCCGAAGGCTACGCTCCTCCTCGCTGCTGCTGCTGCTGGAAGCTGCCATTGCTGAAGGGAAGAGAAAGAGAAGGTGAAATAACGAGTGGAAACAAAGATGCAGCTGCCTAAAAGAAAGTTATGCTGCTTTATCTTGCTGATATCACAGCACAAAACCACCTTTACCTGCCAGAGCAGTAACTAAGCTAAACTGTGAAAGGCTGGGAACTTATTTAGCACCTGGAGAGAAATCAAAAAATCTGGGGGCTCTACAGCCACAGCAGGAAAAGCATTTGGTTCAGCTGAAAAAGCTTCACCAACCCAAGCCCTGTGAGCACTCCAAGTCAGGGAAGATTCCACCTGAAGTTTCTGCTGCTTAAACCAAGTATCTTGTAGGGCTGGAGGATCCCATCAGAGAGGTCTGTTTGGGGTCAGGGGGATGGTGGCCAGGAGAGAGGTGGGTGGAAGCTGGAAATCTGAGAGGCCAGAATGGGAAGTATTCGGAAGTGAAACATGTTAAGGTTGAAGCCAGAGCCAGTTCTCCAAATGCCAAGGCAGAGCCTGCTAACGGAAGTTATGGAATTAGAAGCATCACTCCTAAAAACCCCCTCTCCGGTTTAAACTGGTCCCTCCTTCATAACTTATTTCATGGCTACACTGCAAACCCAGAAATACTTTTTCAACTATAAATAATGAAGAGTACAGCTTTGAACACATCTGTGATGGTGCCAGGTTTTTAAAAGACGTTATGGAGGCAGCTGAGACACTTCCAAAAATGTTTGTAGGCAGTTTTTTCCCCCCTTTCAGGTTTGTATTGGGTTTGGTAGTGGGGGGGCTACTGGGAGACTTCTGTGAGAAGCTGTTGGATGTTTCTCCCACGTCCAATGGAGCCAATTCCTGATATCTCCAAGATGAAACTGCCACTGGCCAAGGATGAGCCCACCAGGGACAGTGGTAGAGCCTCTGAGATAATGTATTTAGGGAGACAGGGGGAAATGGATACTTCAGCTGGAGAAAGGAGTGGGAATATGTGAGAGAAACAGCCCTACAGACCCCAAGGTCAGTGCAGGAGGTGCTCCACAAGCTGGAGAAGGGATTCCCCTGAAGCCCATGGAGGTCCACAGGGACAAAGATCCACCTGCAGCCTGTGGAAGTCCAGGGTACAGAGATCCACCTGCAGCCTGTGGAGGTCCATGGGGGAGCAGAGATCCACCTGCAGCCCCCAGAAGGGAGGGGGGCAGGAAGGTGTTAGTAAGATTTGGCTTTATTTCTCATTATCCTACTCCAATTTGATTGGTTTAATTTATCACCAACCTCCTCAAGTCGAGTCTGTTTTGCCTGTGATGGCAACTGGTGACTTATCTCAATCCATGAGCCTTTCCTTATATTTTCCTTCCCTTGTCCAAATGAGGAGGGGAGTGATGGAGCAGCTTTGGTGGACACTTAGTGTCTAGCCCAGATCAACCAACCATAAGGTTATAGAAACATTTTTAAACATATATTTACATATATATATATAAACATACATATATGTGTTAATACACATATATACACATACAGGCATTTCATATAATTTTTTTCATAAGGAAATTAACACTGAGAGATCTAAAGAAACAGGAAAGAACATCTCAGGGCATTTTTGATGAAATACAAAGAAAGTTACCTGGTACAGGGACCGTGGCAGCAGCTTATTAATATGCAGTAAGATATGTTGATCCCGGGAACAGCTTTGGAAAGGGGGAAAAAAAGGGATTCAGTCAAAACATCTTTCAGAAATGACAAGTCACCGAAGGCACATCACGGGTTTTATCCTGCTGAGGCAGCAGCAGAGAAACTCAGGGCACAGAGGCAACACAACGCTGTGCCCCTGCGAATTCTGCTGCTGGAGATTATGGAGTTAACCCAGAATTGCCAACGCTTCGGACAGGTTTCATTCCTGTCACACTTAATCCCTGCTCAAGCACATACACACGTGTGTTTTGCGTTGCATAAACACTTAAAGCGTGGCCTTCTCAGGGGCTGAGAAAGCGCCGAAAACTTCTCCAGTGGCTCCCTTTGTTTCGCAGGCTCGCACTGAAGGTCAGCGCTAATTAAACAGCCCCGGGGACACCCGGTGACCGCCTGCAAATCACACCCTGCGAGCGGCACACGAGCCGGGCAACCCCGGCACAGAAAACAAAGTATCACGGACAGGATGAAACCTTCAGTGTTTCTACGAGGCATTTTTTTTTTCCCTGCTTATTCCCAAAGCCTTCCCGACCCCCACCCCCCCACCCCAATGGCGCGGCTGCCCAGCCCAGCCCAAGACCCGGGGCCTCCAGGAAAGCCCCGACACGGCCCCCCCGGGGCTCGGGGACGCAGAAAAGGGGGACACAACCTGCCCCGCGCCTCCCCACAGCCCCGGGGAGGCCCCTCGGCCGCGGGGCCGCGAAGCCGCCGCTGCCCCCGCGCAGCCCCCGGGGCCGCTCCCGCCCCGCCCCAAGGCCGCAGCCGCGCTCTCCGCGCCCTCCCCGCCCAGTTCGCGTCCCCCCCCGGCCCAGCCCCGCCGCCCCCCGGGACCCCTCCCGGCCTCTCCCGGCCCTCACCGGCGGCGGCTCCGCGGGGCCCCCCGCCCTCACGGCCCGGCCCGGCCTCGCTGCAGCCGCGGCACCGGAAACCCACCGGCCGCTCGGGCCCCGCCCGCGCTGACGTCAATGCGCCTCGCTCTCGGCCCCGGCACGGTCGCCGCGGTAACCTTAAAGGGGCAACGGAGGGAGAGGGGCGGGGATGGGATGGAGGAGAGGCGAGGGGGGTGCTGGCCGCTTTAAGGCGCGCGGCGATGGAGGGGAGCGGGGGAGATGCTCGGGGATGGGATGGGATGGGATGGGATGGGATGGGATGGGATGGGATGGGGATGGGATGGGGATGGGATGGGGATGGGATGGGGTGGGGTGGGGTGGGATGGGGATGGGATGGGATGGGATGGGATGGGATGGGATGGGGATGGGATGGGATGGGATGGGATGGGATGGGGTGGGATGGGATGGGATGGGGTGGGGTGGGGTGGGATGGGATGGGATGGGATGGGGTGGGGTGGGGTGGGATGGGATGGAGTAGGGTGGGATGGGGTAGGATGGGGTGGGGTAGGATGGGATGGGATGGGATGGAATGGGATGGGTTGAGATGGGATGAGATGGGATGGGGATAGGATGGGATGGGGTGGGATGGGATGGGGTAGGGTGGGATGGGGTGGGATGGGATGGGGTGGGATGGGATGGGTTGAGATGGGATGGGGATGGGATGGGGATGGGGTGGGATGGGGTGGGGTGAGATGGGATGGGACCCCCTAAGGGAGAGCGGGGAAGGTCTGAGAGGAGCAGGATGGGACGGGATGGGGCAAGCGGGATCCCCTGGGGGGAGCAGGAATGGCTGAGGGGAGCAGGATGGGATGGAGGGAATGGGATCCCCTGAGAGGAGCAGGACCCCCTGAAGGGGAGTGGGACCTGCTGAGGCATCAATTCAACACCGACACAGCCACGGGCGCTGCTGAACCCCGGCCTGGAAAGGGCCTGGTTAAGGGATCAGAGACTGCTGAGGGTGGAAGGAAATAAATTCACATTCAAGTTTGGCCAAGATTTCACTACAATTGCTTTAAATTCGCATATGGAATTATTTCACGTGTGTTTACAGCTGAGATGAGCCCTTTGAGTCCCCTCACTTCATGTACTTAAAGCTTAAGAAGTCACTTAACTTATTTACTTAAAGTGAGAAGTCACGGAACGTCTGGGCTGTGCTGGCAGGGATGCAGCCCATTCCTGGGCTTGGGAAGGAGAAACGATCCCTAAAATGAACCCTGAACTGTGCATCTGCTGAACTTATAACTGAGAATAAAACTCAACTTTATAAGTCAGTGTTACAACATTTTGACCAACATTCAGCAGTGCTGAGCTCATTTGGGATAATCATGGAGTGTACAACTGAAATAATTCCAATAGCCAGGGTTATGTTTTGATATGAGGAGAAATAGGTGCTTGTGCAATGACATATAAGCCATCAGGAACTACCTGCTGTTGTGGGTTTTATTTATTAGCTCTTATATTAAAGAAATAAAGGGTAATAGCTTGGGTGGAGATCTTGGATCTGCATTTCTGATAGACCCAATCCAGCCCCTGAGCTCACATCCCTCAAATCTTTGATAATTCCTGTTAATTTGAAGCCAGGGTCCAGGATTTTCTGACACTAAGCCAAAAGCTTTACAGAAAATACAAATAGGGAAATACTGTCAGAGTACAGTGTCAGTAAACACCAAGTCTTGCTCACCTGGTTACAATATGTCTGTAAGTGGAAACTACCAGAAGTTTCTGAACACTAGAAAAAGTTTTCTGTGTTCCCACCTACACGTTTCTTTTTTGGCTTTTTATCTTCCCTTTTTTTTTTCCCACAAGCTGCCTGCTATTGTCACATCTCACTCCTCCTTGTCTGGGCAAGCCCCAGTGCTGTTTGGGGATAGATCCCATCTGGAACAAAGCTCAGACCTGTGTGTAAAACCTGTTCTGCAACGTTCTCTTTATGAGGAAAACAAGCATTCCCTTGTGCAGCAGTGGTGCAATCCCGAGCTCTGGAGCTAGCAAGGCAGGAGAAGAAAGAAGGGAACAGGACCAGCTTTCAGGAGGAGCCTTGTGATGCCAACCCGAGGTCCCTCCCGTTCACTGGGCACAACTTCCCCGCAAGTCAGCACTGATTGATCCTTCCAAGTTAAATCCTGCTTCCATAAGTTTGTGTTCCTGCATTTCCATGCGTTAATTCTCACACTGCTGAAGACGTTAAGAGAAATTCAAAACCAAACAAAGCCCTGTTCCATTTGGTCTGGTCTGAATTACAGTCAGACCCTGCTCTTAACCATCTTAACCATCTAATTAAACATTCCCGAGTGAATAACTCGCGTTGCCGTCAGCGCTGTTCCCACAGCTTTCATTTCAAACAACTCCATGCATCAGTTTTTCATGGAGCAATCCACTGCCCAGGGCTGTGGCTGCTGGAGAGCAGAGGAGAGGTGCCCAGGCTGCCAGGGAATGTACAACAGGCATAAGAGACATGGTGTGATACAGCCCACGAAGAGAGGTAAGGTGAGGACTGTACTGGCTGCTTCTGGTTCCATAGAACCATTTTTATATTTCATTTTTTTCCTTATCCTGTAGCTAAAGCACCGTTGTATCAGTTTTTAAGACAAATCTGGTTCCTGGTGGCAAAATCCAGTTCCCAATGGGAAGCACTGTGGGTTGGCATGGAGTGGTTCCAGTGACAGTGCCCACCACATCTCCATCCTGGTGGGACATCCAGTTTGACACTGGGTGAGAGGAGATGAGTCCCCAGGCAGGGGCTGTGATTCCCCACATGTCACAGCATGGACTTGCAGGTAGGATTTCCTAGATTTTATCAACCTGATTGCTCTCCTTTTTAAGCCAAGCAACACTGCCTGAAGAATGGTATTTCTAGGCAGGTTCTGGATGAAAGTGTCCAGAGACACTTAGGGCCCTGCAAGTTAAGAGGAGTTGGCTACCAAAATGCCTTGGAGATCCTGGACCAGCATGTCCTCTCATTTTTGTTATTCCTGTCAAGTTTATGTATTTCTGCTTCAGCCCTGCTTCAGCTTCAGCCCTGTAAGGAGTCAAAAGCACTTTTTTTCATGATTAAAACCATCAGCCCTCTTCGAGATCATGACAATTCCTTCACCAGCTGAGTGATAATGCCACCTCATCATTCTTAGGCATTTGGCTCCTCTCCATTTTGCATTAAGTCATGTAGGATACATATTCCTGGTCTCATATAAAAGAGCCATAAATCTGTCTGTAAAAAGCATCTGAAATATCCCAAGCGGGAAGATAATTTGTTTGCTTTTTAACAAAGCTTCCCAGAAGTTCTTACAAAGACTGGATTTATTACTCTAATTTTTATAGTGCTATTTATCAACCTGGGGATCAACATTAATAGAAGCTAAGAATGGTCTCTGGGAAGGAAAGAAGCAGAATCATGGCATGGTTTGCTTTGGAAGGGACCTTGAAGATCATCTTGTTCCAACCCCCTGCCATGAGCAGGGACATCTTCCACTAGCCCAGGTTGCTCCAAGCCCCGTCCAACCTGGCCTTGGACATTCCCAGGGATCCAGGGGCAGCCACAGCTTCTCTGGGCAACCTGTGCCAGGGCCTCCCCACCCTCACAGGGAAGGATTCCTTCCAAATATCTAACCTAAATTTCCCTTCTTCCAGTTTGAACTCAATCCCCCTTGTCCTGTCACTCCAGTTCCTGATGAACAGTCCCTCTCCAGCTTCCTTGTAGTCCCTTCAGGCACTGGAAGGTGCTGTGGGGTCTCCACAAACCTTCTCTTCTCCAGGCTGAGCAGCCCCAGCTCTCCCAGCCTGTCTCCACAGGGGAGGTGCTCTGGTCCCATTATCAACTTCATGGCCTCCTCTGGACTTGCTCCAACAGTTCCATGTCCTTATGTTGGGGGCACCAGACCTGGACACAGTGTCCCAGGTGGGATGTCACAAGAGCAGAGTAGAGGGGGAGAATCACCTCCCTAAAAGTAAAGGCTTTACATTCTGCTCCCCACCATGCAGTGATGTAAAACCCCACAGAGATCCTGACTCAGTGGTACCCTGCAAGCATAAACATGGCAGCATCCACAGAGGAAGTGAATCTGAAAGGAAAATGAGTTAAAAAAAAAAAAAATAAAAATCATAGATCACCGGGCCAGAAAAAACACCTCCATGAGCAACAGCACTGCCAGGAATAACAGCAGGGCAGTGACTGGGGAGCTCAGGGGGAAAGAGCTGTGTGAGTCAAGATGGGAAATAGGATGACAGACGTCATCTACCCCCACCGTGTGCATGGAACAGAAAAAACTGCTTGAAAGGTATGTTAGTGGCAGCAAAATTAACAGTGTTTGTGGGGAACTGGAATGCTAGGTAGGAGTTGGAGTACCAGGGGCTTGTGCTGAAGGTACCACCCCAGCTTAGTACCATGCTCTGGGAGGAATCATCAACTCAGACCACTGGGGCTGAAAGGAGATGAACTGAACAAGTTTGAAGCAGCCAGTGTTTGTGTCACACAGAGTTTTACACATTAAATCATGCCCATCTACCACCCTTGATGTACAACTGTGGCTCCAAAGAGGCACAGCACAACGTGGAACATTCCTGGCCGGGGTGACTGTTGCATGTGCACTGTCTTGGGGTGGGGTGAACAGGGAATAAAGAAGTTTTAGTGGTACAGAAAGGTTTCTTCTGCCAACAGAAGCTGCATTTAGCCCCAACAGCCCTAAAACCCACATCAGAAAGTCTGTGGAATTAAAACCTGTGGGCTGTCTGTGGACTGTGACATGTCAGAGGTAGAGTTCACGCCGTGTCCTTTGGGCATGTCTCCATGGATTTTGTTTAAGCTTTAACTAGCACAGAAAATAACCATCCATTGCTGCTGCACCCCTTGTCTCACTGCAACGTGACAGTCTGATTCTTAGGAAGACCCATAGATTAGGAGCCAAAAGACAAAAAAAATGTATTCCTGTTTAACAGTAGACTGTTCAAGGGCTTCTGGATTCCAGGCCAAACTCTGGATGCTGTAGGAACTTGACACCTCAGTGTACCTGCATGCAAGCACAGAAGAAGGGCACTTGCCATCCTGTACCAAGCAATGCACAGTGTTTTGTCAGGGAGCCCAAGCCTCTGGATGAGTTACAGTGTAAATAATCTGGTATCAATATCTGTAATTTTGCCACATGAAAGGTGATAGAGCAACAGAGCAAGGAACTGATATGATCCAAAAACATACAGTACTTGAGCTTCCTGCCCTAACCCCACCGTGACCTGTGGGCTGAAAACCTCTCTGGGCCCCAAAAGATGGTGTGGGGAAGCTTTGGTGGCATCAGCTGGGCAGCCAGTTGTGTGAAATGGTCCCCACAGCGCAGAACATTTGCTGTGAGCAGATCCCAAATCGTTTCCATATGTTACTTTGAAGAAGAAAATGACTGGTAAGACTCAAAACAGAGGAACCAAGAGCCAAGGAAAAAAATGCCCTGAAGTGCCCAGATCTTAAAGATAGACCAGTCTGGGGAATCCATTTCCATGTGCCAGACGTGCCTGCTGCAACACAGCCCGGCAGACACCCAGCGTGCTTCCCAGCTGGAATGTTCCCAACACCCAGGGGGCAACGTTGGGAACATTTTACCTCCTGAGTCAGTGCTGAGGAGCTCATTGTGAGGGAGGGGTGTCATCATTATCTGCAATATGTCACACAGTTCTCCTGTGTTTGCTTAACAATGGGCTCAGTGACATTTGGAAAAAGCCACTGATTAAATCCCAACACTGATAATGGTGCCCTTCCTGCCACCCAGCCATGCTGAACTCCAACTCAACGTTCTCTCTTCTCACCTCAGGAGCTGTGTCTAAGCCAGTGATTAACCTGCACCTCAACAGAGGGGCAAGAAGTTTCTGAGCACCCTCCTGGCAATATTCATTGGGAACTCCTTGCTTAGATGTCTGTGCACAAGCTGAAGGACTTCAAGGGCTCTCCCTCTCCTCAGCTCCAAGTGAGGACAGGGATTAGCACAGTGGGAGGCAGTTCCAGCTCCACAAGAACTGGGAGATAGAAAACAGCATCTGAAGCGGGGCAGAAAAAGCCCCTGCGAGGCTGATGTCTCCAGAGAGAGGGAAGATCAGGTCTGTGCCTCCTGCAGTTTGGATGTGAACAGTCTTTGTTCTGCATCGTTTACTTTACACAACCTCTGGGCAGCTTCAGCAGTTCATGAACTGCCCAAGCATCTGCAAATGTGATTCTTGACTTCGGGATCTCTCTGACGCAAACCAAGTTAAAGAGCAATGAGATACTGTGCAGCTACTGTTGACTTCTTTTCTGGGAATGCATGTGAAATCCTACCAGTGTTTCTTTTGTAACAGAATGTAAATATCCCCACTGAAAAGAACCCTCAGTTCCCGTGCTTTTAACACAGCCCGGGGAGAGCTCCCTCTCTGAGCATCATCTGTGACACAGTTCTCTTGCAAGATAAAGGCACATAAAAGCATTCAAAACACTCATTTGCTTATGTGCTTTTCCCTGAAAGCAGGTGGCAAAGTAAACACACGGGTCAGATCCACTCTCCTTGGTCTGGACTGACATCCAAACAATGTCTGGACCGACATCTGACAAACTGGCTGCAGAATCAAGCCATTTCTGATGCAAGTTGCTGCTTCCCTCCCCCCAAGATAATAGAACATTTTCCCAGATGGAAGGAACCCACTTGAAAAACAAAAGGTCTTTGAAATGTCAGCTCAGGCTTGCTTGGCCTGTGCTGTGTGCCCACAGGAATATGACAGAACCTTTCTTCATTCTCCAGCTGTAACACTTACGTCTGAAGCAGCAAGAAGATTGAGAGATATAGCTCTAGTTTCCTGCGCTGCTACTGATTTCCAGCCTCTCCCGTGGAAGTCACTTAGCCTTGCTCCATCTCCAGCAGAACAAGGATAAAAACACCCTCTGAGCTGAGGATGAATCCAAGCTCATGAGAGGTTTGCCTGCTCCAATAATGGGGATCAGTAACTGAATTACTTGAACAGGCTTTGGGCCATTCACAGGAGAACTGATTCCAGTGTGGTTTGCAAAAGAAGTCAGGAAGCTGCATCCACATGAACTGAGAGGATATGGCTGGCCCTGGCTACGGATACCTTGGCTCTGTGGACACCACAGTCCCATGGACATGTAGATGACTCCCTGCATTCTCTGAACAAGAACCAAGTTGTTCCTGCTACTAATCCACGGAATGTTTTGTGACATTTCTCCTCCAAACCCCTCCTTGCATCCTCTAGAGAGAAGAAAGTCCCCCCAGGTCATGAATCTTTCATGTGAGGAGTTTGGGCAGTGAGTTATCCCTCCACAGCTGCTCCTTGGTCTGGTCACACCAGGCTGTGCAGGAATCTGATGTTCCTCTGTCTGTCAGGACCTCCTGGTGCTCCCCATCTCCCCCCTGCAATGTTACTCATTCTGAGCTCTCACGTCAGAACATTTTTTGATCTTTAGATAATTACAGAGGAATTACACTTAGTACTATATCCAAGAGTTAAAAGGAAGGCAAAAATTTCTCTCTCCCCTTTCCAGTTTTAACCCCTTTGCTCCCTGTGGTACAGGTCTTATGATTCTCAGCTGAAAATGCTCCAAGGCTTTGAAGAGCTCAGTTTGCAGCCTCAAGAGACAGGAAGACAAGCCCCCCTCAGTGTGTTCCCCTCCTGTGAGCAGTGTGTCAAGCCCCTGAGATAATCCATGACCAGGGCAAGTGTGATGTCCTAATGCTACTTAGGGAAATGGAGTATTTGCCAGAGCCAGGACAAGATAAGGAGCATTAATCCAACTCACAAGGAAACACAGCATTAGGTTGCAAGCTCTGCCCTGACCTTGTCAAGCACGTCTGAAAGGGCTGCTCAAACACAGCTCCCTCCATGGCAGGATCTGGGACAGGGCTGGAATCTAAAACCAAAAGGAAAAAACTACTAGAAGCAAAGCTCTCAGAACCTTGGTGACATCCAGACTGACTGCTCCAGTCCTTCCCTGACCCTGCTGGTCTCAGTGCCAGCACATGGCTCTCAAGGTCTCCCTGAATCTTTCCCAGTTTCTGTACCTTAAACAGAGTGTGACCAGACTTCTTGTGTGCACATGGCACACACACCTCCCCTGTGCACCCCTTCCCCTCCCCACACCAAGTAACCTTCTGTCCAGACAATTTAGCAAGACAAGCCAGTCTGCTGGTGACTGTCACAAATATGTTCTGTCCATTGCTATTTTCTTTCCCAAATTTTTATATTTGATACAGGAATCATGATATCCCCCTAAAAAGTCTTTGAAGTGATGACTTCTTCAGTGTCTAGATCTTGTTCTGCCAAACTCAGATTGGCATATCAATCCATCTCTCTGTTTTCTTCTCACATTTCCACCGTATAAGAGGAAAAAAACCCCCAAACCTAATCTGTCCTGACATAAACAAGAAGTAACTCACCAAAGCAAGAGGGGAGTGCAAGGTATAAATTTCACTTTCTTTTCTATAGCATTCTGTTAGCAGAACTGCTCGATTCTCTCTGCTGTCAGTGTTTTCTCCTGCTAGTGGAGGTGCAGGTAATCCCTGGGATAATCCCAAGAGCAGGATGTAACGAGCCCCGTGTGGAAGCATCACCGTGCCCCGATGCCGGCCCGGAACGAGCCCCTTGTGCAGCCGGGCTCGGGGCACCAGATGGCAGCATTTATTGACAGTCTGGAGATCCTAAAACAGCCGGGACTGGCAGTTTAGTGCTCCACGGTTCGTGCTATCAAAGCCCCTAAAGGTCGGGCTGCAGCCCCTTCTTCCTCCTCCACCTCCCCCATCACAATTCACTCAGGAAGTGGGACAGAAAAGAGCAAAGAAAACGCCTTCGTGCCACCTCTTCCCACAGGCAAAATGTGGTTTCCTTGCTCTGAGAAACACTTGCTCTCATTAGACATTCACCTTTTGCCTGTGTCCCTCCTGCCTATTTTTCCCCTGGAAGTCTCAAGTTCCTCAATGGGCTCCCAGTTATCAGGAGTATCAGTGAATATTTAACAGATTTAGCTCTGCCAAGACCCTTTTTTTAATTATTATTTTATAGCAGATTTAAAATACCAAAGACATCAGTAGGAGCAGACTTTTCTACCCGAGAGGGAAGAACTTAGCTGGAATTTGAACAGTGAGCCAGGGAAAAGCCTAAAAGCCATGAAAAGGTACCAAAGCCTTCCCACGTGGAATGGCAGCACACAGGATGCTGTGGCTGGGAGAGGCCCTTCTGGGCACAGCACTGGTTTCCCAGCTCCTTCACCTCTGTTTCCTCCTTAAGGCTTCAGTGCAATCACCCAGGGTGGGGATCACAAACCAGCATCTGTCACACCATGTTGTCAGCACTGAGAAATATTCACAGTCAGGTCACACTCTGGACTGGGTTTAGAGTTAATGACTGAGTTGAGGTTGTTACTGTCAATAGTTGCTGCAGTCACAGGATTGTCAGGAAAGGGAGGCCAGCTCCTGGTACGTTCTTCCCAGCAAACACATGCACCAGAGCAAGGACTGTCCCTCTGGTGTCTGGCATGGCTCTCTGCTGCCTTTGCCAGACCATTTTCCCAAGGTGTGACATATACCCAGATCCCAAGAAAGATCCTGGGATTTAGCTGCTACCCTAATTACCACCTCCCTCCAAAGCTGGATTCCTGAAGAAACACTTTAGCTGTTTCTTTGTGATTGAGGCAGAGACACCTCATTTCTTTACCAGAAACATTCACAGTTTCCACACAGAGAACCTCAGCTTCTGTTTCACACCCAACGCTCAAGTGCTCCAAACTTCCAAAGCACAGATCCTGAGACTTCCAAGGGCTCTGTGAGGCTTCACCAGCACACAGAAGCTATTCCAGCCAAACCAGCAGCTTGTCCTGATGGTGGCCCTGCTCTTACAGTCCCATCCATGGAGGTGACACGGCTCCACCCAACAGCAGCTCCTGCTCCAAAAGCCACCAAAGGTTTTCATGCTGTAGCAGAGGACAAAGAACTCCCTGTTTCTCCCACCTCTGCTGGTTAAACAGCCACTGCAGTGGCTCAAAGGAAGATTGACCAACACGGTTGCATCAGTAAAGCTACAAAAACTGTGTTGCCCAAGTCTCAGATGCCTTATCAAGGTTTCATTTTAAAACCATGGTGATTGCCCAAGCAGCAAAATCCAACTGTAGCCATTGCTCAGAAACTGCTTTTTGAAACACAAGGCACTGTCTCCCTGCTTTTGCTTGTTGGAGGGGGCTTCAGTTTGTTTTTAAACTTCTTCCTGCTCCACAATCCTGTTTTCTGTCTGACATCCCTGTTTCAAAATCAAACTATGATGTTCCACAGGGACAGTTTCAGCACATTCAAAAACAGCTTTTCTGTTTCATATTTGGGCTTTATTAGAACTTCCCACTAGGCCCCTTTGAATAGAAGATGTTTTCCCTCCCAAACATGATGTATTTAAAACTATGCCCCTGCAGTGTCACTCCTGTGCTTTGTGTCCCAGGGATGATCCACCATCCACCTCCCTCCAAAGTGGTGTTTTGAAGCTGTGTGTTTTCATACTTCCTCCCCAAAATCAATCATATTCTCAGTTGCAGGTTTCAAATGCTGTAACAGGGGAACATTATGCACACTTGAAGGCCCACATGCTGCAAAGGGGGATTAATCCGGGCAGATAGATGTGTCCACATGGAATCTGCCTCATGGAGATGGTATTGCCTGTGGCTCTTTTTCCAAGAGTCCTGCGGTGCACATCAAGTGATGTGGGGCCAATGACTTCAGCGCTCACATGAGCGTTACTCATCTAATGAGGGGGTTTGCAGGCTCTGCCCCTGCGTTTCCGTGCGCTGTTAAAGTCATCGCCCTGGCTTTATTGTCATAATAAAGCCAGGAATATTTGTCATTCAGCGACCGGCCCTGGGGTTTGTTTTCCTTGGTGTTTCCCCTGGAAGATTCGACCCCACAAGGCAGCAGCGGCGTTAAGCACAGGGACGACGCACAAAAGCCATTAGGGTTATGATGTCAACGCCGTAGAAAGGGGGAAAAAACTAAACTCTCCAAAGCGCTGTTTATCCAAGGAAGCGGAGACTGTTTGTTTTCCGGGCAGCGGCGTCACAGGGGCGTCACCGCGAGTTTTCCTCGCCCACCACTCCCCTAACGGCAGTCCCGGCCCCCCCTTTCACCAGGGCAGAACCCCCCCTTGTCCCGCCCTTGCCCCAGATGTGCCGCCCAGATGTTCCCCCCTCCCCAAAACCGGCCCGCGCGCGTCTGATGCAACCACAACATCACCACGTGGCCCCGCGCGGCCGCTCCCCCGCGCCAGCCAATCGCGGCCCGATCCGTCAGTGCCGGGGGCGGGACCTCCCCGCCCGCGCCTCTCCCATTGGTCGCTCGGCGCGTCCATCGGCGCGGCGCGGGCCAATGGGCGGCGCGGCGCGGGGCGGGGCAGGCGCGGCGGCCGCGGGGGCCGGAGCGGCCGAGGCGCCGCGCCCGCTCCATGGAGGCCGCGGCCGAGGCCCCGCCGGCGCTCAGCTGCTTCTCCTACAACCAGGACTGCACGTAAGCGGGGCGGGAGCCGCGGGGCTGGGCGGGAGATGGCAGCCGGGCACGGCTGGGGCGGCCCCCGCGGCCCCGGAGCGCGGCGGGTGCCAGCGCCCCCCCTGGAATGGCATTCCCGGCAGGATTGCCCCCCAACCCCGATGGGCGAGGCGCTTCATCCCCCCCCGGCCCCACCCGGCTCTCGGTGAACACCCCCCGGCGCCCCCGGCCCGGGTCCCAAGGGAGGCGCAAACCCAGAGGGATCGCCGGGTTTTACCCTCCTCTCCCTCTCCCCCCGCAGTTTGGGAAGCGTTTTGGGATGGGCAGAGCAGTGACGTTGTCCCGGGGCTGTGTCCGCGCACCGGTGCGTGGCCACTTCGGTTGCCCAGGGCCACCAAAAGCCGGCTCTTGGCGAGCATCCCGTGCCGGGGCGCGGCGGGTTTCCCGGGAGCCTCCCATCCCCGAACCGTCGCTAACCTGTGCTTCACCTGCTCCAAGTTTAAGAACCCTCTCCCACACACGGAGAAGCCACACACGACCCTGGCAGTCCCAGCCCAGAGCCGGGACCAGCCCAGGTCCTGGGCAGCGAGATAAGGATCAGAGATAACCGAGCCGGCACCTGGAAATATTGTTTCCTTCGCAGCCCTGCTTTGCATTGGTGTGTGCAAACAAAGGGTGCTTTGAGGGATGTCGAGGTGCTGCTGACGTGAAGCTGCTGGTCACTGCCACCAGCAAGAATGCTGTGCATTAGTATTATGGGCTGGCTGTTTTGAGACCTGGACGTTGCTGCTTTCTGCATCTGGAACTGAGCAGAGACAGCACCTCTAACACCCTTAACAGTGAGAGCAAAGCTTCCACAGCCCTGGCAAGTCGCTGTGTCGGTATAGGTGGATCAGCCCTTTTTGTGTCCCAGTGGTCCTGTCTGCAGCCTCCCAGGTAGATATGAAACTGTTTGTTCCTCCAGCAGCCACTGGACCATGGCAATGGAGGAGTTTGCTGTCTCACAGGGATACCTGCCTTCTGTAGGCTATAATAATGTCAGATGGAAAACTGGGTTCTTGGGTTTGTTAATTTGTGTGATTTAAATTGAGAGGGGGAACTGAAGTTGTGCCTTCATGGGCCAACCACTGTGCCAGGAATGACCCACTTCCCCTGTGTCAGGGTCTAACCCCAGGCAGCTCCTCACTCCCAGTGAGGTGGAGAGAGACACAAAAGGGTAAAAGTGAGAAAACTTATGGGCTGAGATAAAGCTAGTTTAAAGCAAAACCCACACACAAGCAAAGCAAAGCAAACCAAGGAATTCATTCCTACTTCACATGGCAGGCAGGTTCTCAGCCATCCCCAGGTCAGCAGGGCTCCATCATGGATAACAGGGAAAACAAATGCCATCACTCCAAACTTCCTCCTTTCCTCCCTTTTCCTCCCATCTTTATACACTGAGCATGACTCCATGTGATCTGGGATATCCCTGGGGTCAGTTGGGGTCAGCTGTCCTGGCTGTGTCCCCTCCCAGCTCCTTGTGCCCCCTCAGCCTCCTCACTGGTGGGGTGAGGAGCAGAAAAGGCCTTGACTCTGTTCAAGCACAGCTCAGCAACAATGAAAACATCCCCCTGTTATCAACACTGTGCTCAGCAAAAACCAAAAACACAGCCCCACACAAACTAATATGGAAAAAAAAGACTGTATTCCAGTCAAAACCAGCACATCATCCCTGCAGGGACTCCTCCTGTCACCTTAAGATCTGAACTAGCAGGTTTTTGCTTTGTCTTTGCAGCTCCCTGGCAATTGGAACCACAACTGGATACAGACTTTTCTCCTTAAGCTCTGTGGAACAACTGGACCAGGTCCATGAAAGCAGTAAGTGTCCTGTTTCACTGTGGAGGAGTATTGACCAGCAGCACTTTAAACTTGTGGGAGTCCTTCACCATTGTTAGAATTCAGCTTCTTTTCCACTGCTGTCAGTCTGGCAGCAGCACTTTGTCCTGAAAACCAGCATGCAGAGGTAGCTTCCCACTAGCATGTTTGAGATACACAGACAGGAGACCACAGGCTCTCAGCACAGCTGCTGGACAACTCACAGGCTTTTAATCCAGTGTGGTATTTACAAGCAAGATGTTTTTAACAGGTTTCCCGTGTAAGAAGGTCACTCACAGCAGGCCTGCAGTTATTAGCTGTGCTCAGAGCAGCATGCAATGCACTTAACAGCCCCAAACGAGTCTGGCCTCGTGGAGCACGGACTCCAGTCTGGTTCAGGCCAGAAGTGTTTCAGCTGAGATGCTCTAAAGATAACATTCCCCAGCTGGGATAGGCTCATCTCTCTCCAGTGGCTATAGAAGGAGCCTCAGCAACCAGACAGAGCTGCATCATCTCAGCAGAGTCCAGGTCTTTGCCTCACAGGCTGACTAAGCTGCTGTACAGCAGCAAACTGTAGATTTATGTCAAAAACTATTTAGGAGTTTGGATTGTCCCCAGTCAGGCCTGGTGTTTCAAGAGAAACATCCCTGCTGGTGTCACACTCAGGGTGATGGGCTGAGGCACAAGCAGCCCCACACCACAGCTGTGGGGCAGCCTCTGGACCTCAACACAGCCCAAACTGAGCATCATTCAGGGCCCCCTACACTGGACATCACAGTCCCTGAGAATTTGGGTGCAGGTCCACCAGGACCACTGCAATGGTGCCTTCTCAACACAACAGGAGTTACCCCAAACAACCTCTGCAAGACTCACCAAGCCACTGTTTGCTCCCCTAAGGAGGCTGAGAGAAACCAGACACCACCCAGAATAAACAGGGAGCCACACACAGCTCATTCCTTACCTCAGCAGCCATGGTCTGCACACTCCCTCCAGGAAAATCCCTAACCAGACTGAGCTAGCTCCTCTTTTTATATCCCATTCCCAAGGATTAACTGCAGCTGGAGGGCCCAAGGTACCTTCAGCTGGAGAGGCACAACAGCACTGTCTTAATTTTAACCTTTAGGGGAATATTCATTAACCCCCTCCTGCTCTGACCTAATTCCTTTGTGCCAGGTATGAGACACTTATCACAAAGGCAGGTGTTGAACACCTTAGCACTGAGCCTTCCAACCCCACTCCCTCTTGTTGCTGCCCTCAAACCAACCACCAGCCAGGCTAAAGGCCCTGCTGTGCTTTCCTTGTGTGCCCAGATGAAATCCCAGATGTTTACATCGTGGAGCGTCTGTTCTCCAGCAGCCTTGTGGTTGTGGTCAGTCATGCCAAGCCACAGCAAATGAATGTCTACCACTTCAAGAAAGGGACAGAGATCTGCAACTACAGCTATTCCAGTAACATCCTGTCCATCCGGCTGAACCGTCAGGTGAGAGGCACTTGGGAGGGAAGGGGGTTATCCAGAGTTATCCCGCTCTGGCTCTTTGCTGGCGCTGCCTTTCCAGCTGGGACCAGCCTGGGGAGGTTTGCAGGGACACTGTAAGTGGCACTGGAGGGGTGGGTGCCTGTCCTCTCCCACCAGCTCCACTCCAGACTCAGTGGCAGGAGCAGGAGCTGTGCATATCATCTGCCACAACTCTTTCCTTCAGTCGAATGAAGCCAAGTCCTTGTTTTCGTAGCAGTGACACAAAGGCTTTTTGTCATCTGCCTTCTTGCCTATTCAGGACGCAGCTCTGCCAAAAAAACACCTTTTCATCTCCCTTCCCTCCCATAGATTCCACATCCTGACTCCAGGCCCACCTCTGCCCTCTTGGTTGCAAATAAGACCTTCAAAGTTGGTGACAAAACCCAGGAGTAACTTGAACTCTGTGGATGAGGCAAAAGGCTGCTTCTCAAGTACTGCAAGCAGCCTTGTTTTGTTTTTAAGGGTATAAAAACCATCCAGGCCACTTAGAAGAAGGCTTTTAGGGTGTTATTCTGTGAATTGACACAGCCTCATGCAGCCCTGATCCCTTTTGGAGGTTTTTAAGTCATCTTTTCTTTTTGTCCATAATTATTTTCCAAGTATATGCCCTAAGAGGCAGAGGACATTTTACAATGAAGAAATAAGCAGTCTGGGTAATTGTATATAATCAGCTCTCCTCAGTTAGCAACAGTGAGACCTGCAGTAAGACTCTCTGGGTTGAGCTTCCAGTAAAGCTGCCTTTGACCAAGAGTTCCTGTACTACAATTAAATGTCCTAAATTGATTTTTTTCACTTAAACTTACAATGGAACTGGCAAAAGAAGGACTTCCTTTGAATTGCAGATAGCTGTATGTGTATAAAAATAAACTGGGAGGTTCTGCTTAGCAGCTCTAGGAGATTAGTGTGAATAAAATAAGTTCAGGCTATTCCCCATGTGCTGCTCTGGAGTTTGCCTGAAGGTGATGCACAGTCCCAGCCTTGCATTCGTGTTCTTTGGCTGCATGATGAGCTTGGGTTCAAATCCTGGGCTGAGCTCATCCTCTGGCTGTAACACAGGCACACCTGGAGAGATATGAAGATGCTACAGATGCTTAGAAACATGGAATATGAGAGTCATTTGGGTTGGAAAAGACCAGTAAAGACATGGAGTCCAACCACTCCCCCACGTCCCCAAGCGCCACATCCACATGTCTCTTAAATCCCTGCAGGGATGGGGACTCCACCACTGCCCTGGGCAGCCTGTTCCAATGCTTAGTAACCCTTTCCATGAAGAAATTTTTCCCAAAATCCAATCTAAACATTCCCTGGTGCAATTTGGGTAGATTGAAGTCACTGTTTCAGTCTACATTCAAGATTTAAACTGGTGGCTCTCAGGTTCACTGTGTGCTGTGACACCTGAACCCTTGCCTGGGCTTCTGTAGGGAACCTGTACTCCATTGGAAGTCCACAGAAGGACAGATCCCACACAAAGCATTAACACAGGAAAATAAACAAATAAACCAGGAACAGGTCTCAAACAAACAGTGCATATTTCAATTTGATCTCTCTGTGAAAAAGTCCTTGTTGTGCAAACAAGTCCCTCCGTTGTTGTTGATCCACGGGAATTCTTTGTTCCAAGTTCCATGATAACTGAAGTGTGTTAAGGTGTGATTTGTCTCAAGGTGGGGAGCAATCTGTGCTGTGCAACCAGTGAGAAGCTGCTGGAACCTCCCCGGGGTTTCATTCACTGCTGAAACCCTGCTGAGCTCTTTGGAGAGGTTTGAGGTGTTTTTCTGTCTGTGTCCAGACCCATTTCAGCCCTGAAAACACAGTTCAGTTATCCAACCTGATCTGTGTCAAACGAAGAAAAATCTGGTGAGATTTCTGTACAATTAGCAGTGCCTCAACCCTGGGGAGCAATCACAGCACCAACACCTCCTCTGAGGCTCCATCTGTGTCCACAGAGAGGATAAATCCCATCCCACTGACCTTAGCATGGAGGGCAGGAGAGCAGCAGCCCTCTCCAGCTCCTGGTGAGCTTGTCCAGACCTCCTTTGCCTCTTCACCTCCCAAACCCATCACTTTCCTGGATTTTGTCCCTGTGGGTGCCAACATCTCTGGCTGCTGCTTTGCCATCATCTGGAAACCTCCCTTCACCTGGACATCAATAGCAGCCCATTCTGGGAAAGCACATGGTGGCTTTGCTGAAATCAGCTGTATAAATATTACACTTCTTGCAAGTTGATGGCTGTTACTGGAGAAAAGGCAAAGTCTTCCTGGAAATGCAAAATGGCTCTGACACAGCCCCAGATGCTGTGGTTAGCAGGAATAGAAGTGGGAAAGAGTTTGATCTGAGAGTAATGGTGGAGCAAGGCAAAGATTTTCTAATGTGGGTGTTTCAAGTTAGTGACTAAGCTCCACATTTAGATACTAAATAAGTGGCCTCATTTCTAAAGAGGTGGAGGCTTCCTGTACATGGATTTGGGTGCTCCAGCTTGAGGAGCCTGGATGGAGTCTGGCCCTTGGTGTTTATTGGGAGGTTTTCAGTGTTTCTGGACACTTGGCACTAACAGAGGTGAAGCTGTGCACTTGCTGGACTTGGGAGGCACAACCCTTCAGCCAGACCCAAAGCCCTGGTCCCAAAAAAAGCCTCTGTGCAAAACCTCTCCGTGGTAAAACGGAGAGATCTGGATCAAGATCTGAGACCGAGACACAAAGCTGAGTGGCCATGGAGATGGTGGCCCAGTGCTGAGGTCACTGCATCAGGCTTCCCTCCTCCTTTCTGCCTCTCCTCCCCTTGGCTGATTCCAAATGGGAAAGGAACATCCCCAGTGAGAGGGGATAGAGAAGCAGAGATCCCATTTTTGTTACATTTTGGTGTGTGAGAAATTCCTGTTGAGTTTTTCTGACACCAAAGATTTGGGTTGGTGCACTGTGGGAGCAGCAGACAGAGGCACCATGACCATGCTGGTGAGGTTCTGTGCATGTCCCTTGTGTCCTTGCAGAGGCTGGTTGTTTGCCTGGAAGAGTCAATTTACATCCATAACATTAAGGACATGAAGCTTTTGAAGACTATTCTGGATACACCTCCAAACACAACAGGTAAGTGTGGAAGAACTGTGTGAAAGGGAGCTTTGTAGAGCCACAACACTCAGGTTAGAATTTAAACCAGGCTGTGGCTTGTGTATCCTAATTCAGTACTGGGGAGCCATAAATGGAGGGAGGCAATCCATGGGCTTGGGAGAGCAGAAACCTGGCTCTGTCCTGAGCAAAACCCAGCTCTGTCCTGAGCAGAAGCATCAAAGGGGAGCAGGGGTGGGCAGCAGGGTTTGACCTCCCCTTGAGGTCAGCTCCCAGAGCCATCAGTGCTGTGAAGATCACCCGGGGCAGAACCCACAGCCAGAACCCACAGCACTAATTCCCAGCCGGGGAGTTCCCGGGAGCCCTGGGCTGCCACCTGATATTATTCCAGGGATGCAGCAAACCCGAGGGACAGGGCAGGTGGCCTCAGGACAGATCCTCTCTGTGCGGCCCAGGGTGAATCCGGCTTTCCTGCTGCTGGGAGAGGAGCTATTTTTAGCTGTGCAGAGGGAGCCTTGGCCGGGTGCCCACGGCAGCGCTGCCGTGCGTGGCTGTGACATCCCGGCCCGTCGCAGCTGCAGCATCATTTCATGGGCTGTTGGTCGGGAAGTTGCTGATGTGCTCACGCTTGGCTTCTGGGCTTTCAAGGGATGCTCTCCCAGCAGCTCCCCTGACCTACTTCAGGTCTCAACAGATGGCCTCTCCCTGAGGATTAAACATACTAAACGCTACAAATATAATTAAAGTTTAAAACCTTCCCGAGAAGGCGGGTGGGCAGGGATACCCAGGCCTGGAGCTGCTCTGCAGTGGGGCTGGAGGACTAGGTCATGGTTTTAGAGCAGCAGCAATCAGCTGGGGCAGGACTGGGCTGCTGAGGATCATAAGCTTCATATGGGCTTAGTGCTTTAAAGCCCTTTTACTGCAGCAGCTGTCACTGAAATGAGCTGAGTGACCAGCGTGGTGCCACGCCTGCTCCTGTTGTCCCGGGGCCATCTGCTTTGGTCCCAGCTCTGACCCCAGGGATGGTGTGTCCAGGAGGTCAGGGCAGTCCACTGCTCTGTACAACCCTTTTTGGAGTGGGGGTCTGTGCCAAAGGGATGTAGGAGCACAAAAAAGCCACCACCCCTAAAGTGTGTGCCCTGAGCACAGTAACACCAGCACAGGGAGGAGCAGGGTTTGCTGCAGCACACCAGCCAGTCCCTGTGAGATCTCTGGCTGTTCCTGGCCAGCACCTGGCTTCCAGTCCAGCCTTCTCCATGCAGGAGAGGAAAACACCCACGCTGGCCAAGTCTGTTGTTTTTCATGTGGTTCATCTCAGGGGCAGGATTTGCACTGAGGAGGTCACAGGGCTCGTGGTGACCTGTGCCATCTCGGGAATGACTGCAGATTTGGAAACCACCTCATGTGGCTCCCCCCAAGCCCCAGATGTGCCTGGACCTGCTGGCCTGGGGGCAAGGCCAGGCTTCCCAGACACAGTATCGTTTTTCCATGCTGCTTGAGGAAGGCACCTGTGATATGGCGCTCCCAGAGGTGCCATCCTGAGCAGTGCCTGCCTGCCTCCTCCCTCCTGGTGCTGCAGGCACCAACCTTCATCATGGCTGTGGGGCTGCCAGAGGAGAGGAGAGGAGCACCTTCAAAGGCTGCCCGTGGCCCTGGTGATCCTTGTTCTCTGTGTGTCCCTGAGGTCAGCCCAGTACACTCACATCTGTGTTTTCCCCTGGCCTGGTTTCCCGCCCGCCTCTCCCGGCCAGGCGGGAGCGGAGGGAGTGGGTGACTCACACCAGCCGCTCAGAGCTCGCTTTGTTCCGCTCCAGCCTTCCCTAAACTCTCCTCTGAGAGAAAGGGCTGCGCTGATCCCCCCCCATGCTGCCTGAGCTGGGGGAACACCATCCGGAAAAGACAGGATGCTCCTCACGAGCAAAGTCTCTGGGCTGTCTTTGCCTTCCTCCCATCCCTCCCTCTTTAATTGCCTTTTAATTGCCTGCACTTTGCCTCCACCACGCTCCTCGTGCCTCTCCCCGGTGCGCCATCCCTGGCACGGTGCACACGCCTCTGGATCGACGGCGAGTGGATCCCTGGGGCCCCTGGCTGATCCTGCAGCTCCTGGCTGCGCCGCGGTCTCTTTGTTTAGTTATAAACAATGACCTAAAGCGAGAGATCCTTCCCCGAGGCTGGGCCGGGGCCAGGGCCGTGTCCTGACCCGGGGGGTTGCACGGCAGGACAGTCCGTGTACGTGCAGCGTGTGGGTGTCCTGTTTGGGGCCGTGGCAGCACCCCCGGTGCCTTTAACCCCGCGGCTTCCTCCGCACGTGGGACGAGGTGGGACCCCCGGCGCGGGTCAGGAAGCTCAGGTCGTGCCGAAGCCTTGAGTCGGGTTTGGGAGGACAGTGAGCGCGCGGATGTGGCGCAGGAAGCGAGTGAGACACGTTCAGTATGTGACAGGATTCACCGGGATGGATCCTGGGCCAGCAGCAGAAATGAGAGGCAGGAAGGGATGCTCTTTTCCGAGGTCACCTGGGGGACAAGCGGGTGGATGTACCCACACACGTATCCATCCATCCCTGTCTCATCCTGTAGTTCCTGCTCCCTTTCAAAGGGGCATTTGGGAACCTTTATGCTCGTGTTGGCACAAAACCAGATGGCTCTTATGGGGAAGAATTCTCCCCGTGCTTGAAATTTGAGTTCCTTGTCAGCCGGAAACTCCCTGCACAGCTGGGGCACTTCCTTTGTCTTCCTCTGCTTCCCTTTTCCATTCAGAGCAGAAGGAAGCGGCACTGCCTTGCCCTGCCAGCCTTCACATGCCAGGCTGCGTGTCGGGGCTGCATCCGCGCCGTGCTGCTCCTCTGAGCTTCCAACCCGGCACCCACGCCCTGTGCACATCTTCCTGCCTTCTCCAAGGAGATGATGGACAGGACCTGGGCTCCTGTGCAGTGTCTGGCAGGAGGGTGGCAGGGCCCAGGCAGCCGTTCTGTCCCGTGCCACCAGGTGTCCCCACGGCCGAGGCATTTCCAGCGCTCCACACCCGGTGCCGGACGGTCCCAAACGAGACAGAGCCTGAGCCCCCTGCCGTGCCCATGGCCGTGGATGTGCGTTCCTCCTCCCCCAGCGCGCAGCCTGAGCCGTGTCCCTCTCTCCCTGCCAGGTCTGTGCGCTCTCTCGATCAACCACGCCAACTCCTACTTGGCTTATCCCGGCAGCGCGACCAGCGGAGAGATCGCGCTTTACGACGGAAATACTTTGGTAAGTGCGAAGCCCGGCCTTTGGATACCGACTGAAAACAAACAGAGCCACAGCAAAGCCAACGGGGCCCTTGGGAAGGATGAATAAATACGCTCCACCGAGCTAGGCTGCAAGGGAATTGCCTGGGAGGCACATTCCCCATCCCCCGTGCTCGGAGCTGACAGCATCTGAGATCAGGGCATCTCCCAGTACAGATATTCAGGAAAACATGACCCACTGCCCTGCAGCCCCAGGGCCACTGCCAGGCTGGCACTGGGGTTCCTGCAGGAGCGTCAGCAGTGTATCCCAAGGGAGTGATGTTACCAGTGTGGCTCAGGAAGCGTTGGAGCTGCTCCAGGCACAGCACAGAACCTGGAGCAGTGGCTCTGCCACGGGCTGGAAGGGATGCTGGACCCAAAGTCATGGAGAGGGCAAAGTGTCCAAAGTCCCGTCAGGAAATCTGTCCCTGGCTGGATGCAGGGTCATGATTATCTGCTGTTTATGCCAGGGCTTTGGGTTACATAAGGCTGTGGCTCTGTACATGCAACGGGAGCCGAGGATCTGCAGCAGGGGAGGAGCAGAGCACAGGGGGAAAACACTGTCTCTGCTGCTGTGAGAGGTGCAGGGAGGGCCAGGGCTCCCTGCAGGCACCAGGGAGGTGTTGCTGCAGCAGGATTCGCTGTGCAGCACGGCGAGATGCAGGGAGGCCAGCTCTGATCCTCACAAACACATGCCAGGCTTCCAGGAGGGCACAGTTGTGATCCTGAAACCTGGAGAGGCGGGGAGCTGAGGTTCTCTGCCCCTGAGGTGAGCTGTCTGTAATCACAGTGGCCACAGTAGGTGGGGAGTGAGCTCAAGGCAGGGCAGAGATAAACTGCTGAGGATGTGGAAGAGATACCATCAGCACAATACTATCCCATGAATCCCTATCAGCAGGCCTGGATAGGGTGCGAGGCAGGGAACGCCCTGCCCTCACACACAGTCCAAGGAGCAACGTGTCCCTTTGCACTCACTTTACCTTCTGCCCTACAGAAAACAGCCTGCACCATCCCTGCCCACGACGGGCCTCTGGCTGCTCTCGCCTTCAACTCCACCGGCTCCAAGTTGGCAAGTGCTTCTGAAAAAGTGAGTGAGTGTGGCTGCAAGCACCCTCCCTCTGCCCAGGGCTGGCAGGGGGTCCCAGCCAGCTCTGCTGTATCAGGACCTCTGAGCTTAAACACAGCCAAGAGAGAAGGGGCACTGAGGGACACACTGCCAGCGTGTCGGGATCAGATTGAGCCCAGCTGGCAAACAGGAGGAGCCTTTGCACATCCTGAGTTTCCTGGGTGTGTCAGGGAATGGGCTCTCGCTCCTTGGCCTGCTCCTGCGTGATATTTCCCTTTGCATTTTTTGCAGGGCACAGTCATTCGTGTATTTTCCATTCCTGGGGGGCAAAAGCTCTATGAATTCCGGCGGGGGATGAAAAGGTCAGTTCATTCTTCTGTGGGTGACGAGCACACAGAGGGCTCCCGGAGCCCAAACGTAAACAGAGGGGCAGGGCAGCATCAGATCCTGGTGCCTTTGGCATCTTTTGCAGAAGGAAAACAAGAGCAAACATATCAGCTCAAAATGTCACTGTGCCAGGCAGCCTCAGGCCAGCTCAGTGATTCCCTGTGTGTCACAGAGCAGGGCATGGCAGGGAACAGAGATGGAGTCAATCCATTTACTCTGGCTTTTTGTTTCTCACTCAAAATAATGAAATCCCCAAAATTATCAGACCCCCCGTCTCTGCTCAACCTGTGCAGGGGATGCTGTATGTATCCCACTATCCAGCACTTTGGATGTCCTCCCTGGCCTTTGCAGGACCAGAAGGTTTAATGAGGCCAGCACAGATGTTCCCTCCACAGGCAGCTCTGTGAGCAAGGACATTTCCACCTCTCTGGCTGTTTGTCACTCGCTCGAGGCAACCCCCAGCTCTGCTGAGCAAAGGGATTAGGGAACTGCTGGTCACTGAGCTCACAGGCTCTGCAGCAGCTGGGCAGGGTGGATGGGTCTCCTTCCTCCCCATCCTCTTCCCTGTGAGCCAAACCCAACAGTTCCCTTGAGCAATGTGCCACGGAGTGACCAGTCCTGTCCTTGCTTGGCTGCAGGTATGTGAACATCAGCTCCCTGGTGTTCAGCATGGATTCCCAGTTCCTCTGTGCTTCCAGCAACACGGAGACCGTGCACATCTTTAAACTGGAGCATCTCACGGACAGGTGAGGAGATTAGTCTGGCTTAACCTGCCTGGCTCTGCTTCAAAGGTCTGCTTCTCCACAGCTGGCCTCCATGTCCTTTCCATGAGCAATACCAGCTGCAAACTCTTTGGCTTTGTGTCCTGAGGGACTCAGTCCTTGAAAAGCCACAACCTGCATCCCTGCTGTCAGGCTCTCTGGGCCTGCTCTGGCTTTATCAGCTTCCACTGTCCCTCCTTCCTGTGTATCCATCCAGTCTGGTGCACAATGTGCAGGTTTCCCAAATAAACCCTTCACCGGTGTGAGATCAGGATGATGTGCTCTGTTCCTGATGCTTTGTCACGCTGACTGTGGTGACCCCACTGATGCTGCTCTGTGACCCCCTCAGCCGGCCAGAGGAGCCTCCAACCTGGAGTGGTTACATGGGGAAGATGTTCCAGGCTGCCACCAACTACCTCCCTGCTCAGGTGTCGGGCATGATGAGCCAGGACAGAGCCTTTGCCACTGTCCGCCTGAACATCTCCGGGCAGAGGAACATCTGTGCCCTCTCCACGTATGTACTGACGCTGCACCCCCGTGCCAGGCACAGCCATCTCTGCCAAACACCACCACCCTGGCCCCTTATCTCGCCCCTTTGCCTGCAGGGCACACGGTGTGGGTGCTGCTGTGTCCGTGTGTGAGGTTTTTTGGGGGGCTCATGATGCTTTTCTCACCAGGATTCAGAAGCTGCCTCGGCTGCTGGTGACTACGTCAGATGGACATCTCTATATCTACAACCTGGACCCGCAGGATGGAGGGGAGTGTGTCTTAATTAAGAACCACAGGTAACTGTTCCTCCAGTCAGACCTCATGCAGAGGCTGATTTTTTACATACTGAGGGAAAATCTCACCTGACAGCACAAAATGGAGCTGTAGGAGCAAGAACGTTAGAACTGACTTTGTGATTTGAGTGCTTGACCTGACAGATGTGGGTGGGAACCACATCAGCAGGCAAGGACAAGGGGCTTCTTGCAGAAGAAACCAGAGACATCTCAGATTCCATGGCAGCTGTGGGATATCTCAGCCCAGACAGCAGAAGTGGGCAGGCTGTGCCTTAGGAGATGCCTTTGGCAGAGAGCACCGACCATGATGGTGGCAAGAGAGCAGAGTATCTTTTCCAGGTGTGAGTGGGAGCTGGAAGGCTGATTTTGGGGGTAGGATGATCTGGAGTGACACTGGGAACTTCTCCAGTGCCAAAGCAGAAGGAGTTTCTTCACAGAAAGGGTGGTCAGGCATTGCAAAGGCTGCCCAGGGAAGTGGTGGAGTCTCCATCCCTGGAGGTGTTCAAGGAACGTCTCAGTGTTCTGGTTTAATTGACAGGGTGGAGATCAGGAGTCAATGAACTTGGAGGTCTTTTCCAACCCCAGTGATTCGGTGATTCTGTGAAAGCAGAGCCTGTTCTGTTCGTATGCAAATTCCATGGAGCACGTAACCCCTCCCCTGCACACATCTGGGCTCCTTGGCTCCAGATGTGAAGCCTGTGGGGTGGGGTGCGATGCAACATGTGCTCTGAGCCGGGAGGTGGCTGCCAGCCAGGGAAATGCCAGCAGCTTTTTGAAAAGCCACAAAACAAAAGCACTTCAAAGCTGCGCTGTCCAGCGCGCGCCGGCCGCCCGCCTGCCCCCAGCTTTGTCATGTGGGCTCCTCTGAGCATCAGAGGACTGAAAAGGGCCCTTGGGTCATGAGTTACATTACATCATACGATATCTCTGCTCAAACTCCATCCTAAACTAGCCAGGGCTGCTTTTCCCATCTAGTCCTCTCCTGTTGGAAGCCCTTCGGAGCCCCCCCTGTGATTAGAAACACTGTTTGCCTTTGTAACCTAAAGCTCTTGTGGTCAGTCTGTTCCCTTCTGTTCCCGTGCCAGCATTGTCCTCCAGCCGAAGTGGTGCTTTCCCTATCTCCTGCTTCCCCTCTGCTTTCCTTGTGGAGCACAATGCTCCCCTGTCTGCAGCACTGCTGGGGCTGCAGGCAGGGCATGGATGTGGTGGTGTGGATGGGTGATGCTCTTCAAGGAGATGTGGATGCATGGACTTGTCTTATCTGGAGCTGGGGAGGAACAGCTGGGATCAGAACTAACTCTTCTTCCCTCTCTTGCTCCTGTACAATTAGTCTGCTTGGCTCAGGAAAGATGGAAGAGAACAAAGAAAATGACCTTCAGCCTCCAGTACCTCAATCTTATGCAGCAACTGTAGCCAGGCCAAGTACAGTGCCTTCAACTTCGACCATGCCAGGTAAGCACATCTGCCTGCCTTGGGCAGAAGCCACAAGGCCACCTGGGGCAAAGTGGAAAGTGTTCAAGATTCCAGGGGTTCAACCAGAATCACCTTTTGGGCAGCAGGACTTTGGAGCTCACCTGGTTCATCCCCTGTGACAAAAACGGGCCAGGTGTTTTCTGCTCTGCTTCCTGGGAGCCTGTGCCAGCACTGCTTCTCCTCGTGCAGAGCTATGCCACAGATGGGCCCAAGGCAGAGCAGGAACCACACCTGAGCTCCAGTTTGTAAGACAGCAGCTGCTGCCAGGTGGTTTCCAGGAGTTGAACCCCTGGATGTAGAAGTCAAGTACTATTTTTGTGGCGACGTCGCTACAGATTCTCCAAACCTGTTAGACCTTACCCACAAAGCCAGCACTAAACTGCTGCAGGGAAACACTGGGTGACTATCTTATTATATTCCCTAGTCTAAGGTCTACTTAACAGAGGTAGATCTTACTCTGAAATTGGTGCTCACATTGGTGGCAGGAGGAGGAAAGCTGCCATTAGTCCATCCCTAATCCACAGTGTCAGCAGAGATACCTTCCTCTCCCTTGGTCCCCCAGAGCTCTGTGCTAAAGAGGTGATGACACGGTGTCTGCTGTTTGTTTCCATCCATTCATCCACAACATTCTGTGGTTTTCCTTGGCCAGGCTACTCGGAGGATGGCGGGGCCCTGCGAGGAGAGGTGATCCCAGAGCACGAGTTTGCGACGGGACCGGTCTGCCTGGACGATGAGAATGAGTTCCCTCCTGTGAGCATTCGGGACCCCTAGAACTGCAGCTCAGCCCTCATGCTAAGAAGGAAGTAGTAACCTCTTACAGAAGAGATCCCATTGCCCCCTCCTTGTCCCAGCTCGCTGTGAAGCCTAAAATAACTAAATTAGTTGTAGGGACAGTGCCAGGAAAGTGACACCCCCACCAAGTGGCATCTGGGGATGGGGCAAAGATGATCAAACCTACTAATTAGAGATGGATCTGAACAAACTTGCTGTGTCCAGATCCAGAGCTAGCCTTTGTGCCTTAAGCAGATTTCTAGTATTCCCAGGACTAGTTTTAACTGGAACAATACCATCATTTAGAAATAAAAACTTAATACTCCCTGTTGCATTTACAGTCAGTTGTATTAGTTTATGGAATGCAACTGGAACATACCTGAACCTCACCAGTCTCTTCATTTCCAAGCTAACTGAGAAGGAAACTCCTTTTCCAAGTACAAAGATGAAAGGAATAACAGAGTTTGAAACGATTTTATGATTTTTATATGGCACTTTCTCAGTTACCATTGGAAGGAGAATCTGGATTTTTAAATCTAACTCAAGCCTGGCAGTGTCTTTCTGGCTTCTTTTTCCTATTCCACACTCATTTATTGTGTTAAGTATCTAACCCCTAACTGGACAGATGTTGGCCTGTGCTGTGATCTGGTTGTAATCAGTGGTGTCTTCATAACAGTAATGCATTAATACAGCAGAATATTGTAATGGATTTCAGGTTGCAGCCTTGGCAGGCTCTGGAATCCTGTACTTGGTTTTTAAATATCCTGCTGTTGGAGTTTTGCCTGAAAAGGAGGAAGTAAAAATTTTATCCCAGGATTTGTTCCATGTGCTGAGCTGACCTCTGCGAGGCACGTTCCTGTGAACTGATGCAAAGTGTTATTTAGATAAAAGGTGACTGGCTCATAACTCCCTTTGAACCAACACCACCTAAAGCCAGCTCCAGTCACACAACCTTCAGATTCCTTCTCTTTCATTACCTCTTAACTTAATCTGCTGCAAACTGGGAGCAGGAGTTTCCTAGTTGTCCCACACCATTAGCCAAGAAGGAAATTTAAAATGTCTCCCTCTGGTCAAATTGTGTGGCCACGGAGAAGCTGGAAGGAGCAGCAGGGCCAGAGAGAAATCCTTTGTTTCCTCCTGCTCTTGAACCTGTGGTTCAGGGACGAGCGATTGCCAGCGAGCAGGAACCACGCTGCTCCTGAATGAGCCTCCCTGCCGGGGCTGGGCCGTACAAAAGCAGCCCCAAACCCCTGCTGCACCACAGCAGGTGCTTCATTAAATGAACTTTGATCCCCCCAAAACCCTGTCATTGACCTGACAGAGCAAGTGAACGTGTGTAACGCTGGGGAGGAGGAGGCGTGGGAGGGAAGGCGCTTTCCAGAAATACTCCCTGATACGGTGGCTTAGCGAGTGGACCTTCCAGATAAAGGCCCTGCACTCGGGTTTTGGGTTTGCCCCTCGCAGGGTGAGTGCACAAGGAGAGCTGGGCAGGATGTTTTGATGCTCTGAATTTCACTGAACTTGGCTGTTTTCTCAGCACTGAGACATTTCGGTCTCGATGACGCGTCCAAGGGGGGTTTCAGGCATCGGTCACCACTCCTGTGTGGAGAAGGAGGGACAGAAAACCTGACCTTATCCAACAAAAATGTTTTGACAGCGTTCTGCTTTGCGGAAACATGGGAAGGGTTTTGTTTGTTTTCCAGCGTGCAACAAAAAGACATTTAAAAACCTCAAAACTTGTGACAAAATGGAATATTCACCCGCAGCCCACGGTATGGCTTTGAACTCAGACATGGTTCTGGAGAAACAGCAGTGCTCAAACCCCACAGTTCCTCTCCATTTTGAAACATCTTGTCTTCCCTTGACCTCAAGCGAGACTTCAGAGGCTCAGCTCTTAGAGAGTGAGGAAAAACAGCTTCAGCCTGACATGAAGTCTGTCAAAAACTGCCTCTTCATTAAATGGAAGGAGGGACAGATCAGAGAAGAGATAAGAAGCCCATGGAGGACTCATAAAAAGTGGCCTCACAGGAGGGAACGTGGATGTTGCTGCCGATTGTGCCAGGACTGCGGAAGGATCCCGCGGCAAGAGGTTAAACCAGTTCAGTGACATCTCCTGCATTGATGGGGTGGATTAAACACTCCCAAGTCACTGTTGCTGTGAGGCAGGAAGGACTGAGGTGTTATGGAGGTGGACAGTGGGCTGGAGCCCAGGGTGAGGAGCAGGTGCCACGCAGGATGTGCGGGGAGGAGGCTGCGGAGCCCTCGCCCTGCAGGGCCAGAAGGTTTCACGGGGTGGGAAGAGTCAAACCCAGCTCTGGCTGCAAATGGTTGTGGCAATTACAGCTGTTTATCTGGTCAGCTGCCCCTGTTCTGTGGGTGTATCAATGAGGGAGGTTTCCAGTGGCATTGGGAGCTGTTGGTGTGTGTGTGTTGGGCCAGGCAGGGCATCACTTGGCCGGCTCCGTTTTTGGGACCCAGTGTAGTGGCTGCTCCCACCAAGGCATGGTCAGAACAGTTTTGGGGTAGTGCTGTGAGCTTTGGCAGATGAGATCCTGCAGGATTCTGCAAGCAGCATGGCCTGTGTGCAGCTGAGGAGTGCAGCCAGGGAATCTTCTTAAATATCCTGGGATCCAGTAGGAAAGGCAATTTCTTCCAGCAGATTGCTCGGTGCTTTTCCAGGCCAACGTGATCCATCCTGCATTTGGCTGCAGGGGCCAGAGGTGATGAGAAGGCTTTATCAAAGAGCCATTTCATTAAGTCAGGTGACATTACATACAGTGGTCACCTCTTCAAAGGCAGCTTCCCCTCACTGATACTCTGTCACTCTTAAAAACCATCTCTTTCACATTGATTTTTGGCTACTCCAAAACGGTGTGGGCAGTTTGCTGTGCTGCCAAAGGACTCTGCTGCCTGTACGAAGGAGAAATTCAGGGGGGAGTCTGCAAGGGGGACAAATCAGTGCCCCAGCATGGGGTCCACCCAACCCTCTGCTGCTCCAAACCACGGAGCTTAATACAAGAAACCAGGTTGCAGATACACCTTTGGCTCCGTGGTTGCCCAAATTCCTCCTTGCTGTTTGCTGGATGGAGTTTCATTCATCCTGTTGCAGGGATATGGACACTAATTACTTTAAGTGATTTTTTTCCAAGCAGCTGGCTGTTAGCAGAGGAAAGGCCATAGATTTTTCCAGTGAAGCTCTACTTGTAATTATGTTTCGTGGGGGATGAGCGAGTTTGGCAGGGCCTGAATGGCCTCTTGCTCCTGCCCTGGTAGCTCAGACTGGCATTTTGGGCAGCAGGGGCTTGCAGGATTAAGCCCGTCTTATCAATACATTATCTGAGGTCCCTGGGGAATCATGCAATCCTGTGTCAATGACTCAAAACCAAGCGAGTGATGGTCCTGAAACTCCAGGAGAGACAGATCCTGGGAGGTGGAGCTGGGAGGGCCCAGCTGGGACTCCAGGTTCACATCCCTCACGGTCACATCTGGCAAGGCTGGAGCTGGGAAAGGGGGGATCTGTGCCTGGGCTCATGGTTGGTGCCCACAAGCACCTGCCTGAGGTGCTGCAGCAGCCCCACAGCGCTGCCCAAGCCTCATCCAGGAGCAGGGGCACATCTCACCCCAAGGTCTCCATGGCACAACTGGATCAGGGTCCTTGCTGCTGCATGTTCTTCTCTGCTCCTGCTTCACTCTTTCACTCAGAGGCTTTGCTGGTCCTTAGGCTGGGCTTTCCCTCTCCTAATCCTGTCTAACACATGGGTGTTTAACTCTGGGATCCATCCAGAGGGATGCAGTGATGCCCAGCACACGCCTGTCCCCTCCTGCCATGCCAGAGCCGAGCTTTTTGGGAGGACTCAGCGAGGCAAATGGGCTTCACTCCCACAAACGTGGCTGTGCTCAGCCCAATGCCAGCCAGAGGCAAGACACACTTATCACCAAACCAGATGGTTCCCGTTCCCAGGACTGTAAATTTGGGGGTGGGGGGGGAGCAGGGGGAAGAGTAAATAAATAAACCTCTCGCAAATCTGCCTTTGAATGGAAAGTAAAACACTGCGGGACATCCCTCCCCCTTCTCCTCCCATGTGCGTAAAACCAACTGGAAACACACCCTGTTGCTGGGAAAAGTAAGGCAGCTCTGTTTTGATTTTGGTAGATAATCTTGTGCCGTGGAGGTCAGCCGGGCAAGGCGAAGAGGTCGTGATGAGGAGCAAACATCCCCGGAGGACAGCTGCTGGGAGCACTCGGGAAAAGCCAGGAATTTCCAAGAACACATCTGAGAGTCCCCAAGATGAGAACAAAAAAAAAAAATATATAAATCTGAGGTGGGCCACACTTTCTCCTACGGTCTGTGTGAGTGAGTACCTGGCCCTGTCATTAGCCCCTGTTTTAATTTGTGTTGGGTGGGGTGTCAATGTACTGTATGCACATCACTCTATTTAACAGACTCTATGTTAGAACCACAGTGTAAATGCTAATTTAATCAGATTTGTATGTAACCAGAATTTTATATACCCATTTGTCCCTTTTCTAATTTATGCTGTTTTATGTGTATAAATGTACTTATAGGAAGAGATATTAAACTTATGTATTTGTACAGTATATACATACTATTTTAACCCAGGCAAAGTATTTTTGCAGTGATATTAGAGAAGATGCCATTTGCTATGTTCAAAGACAGAATAAAGTCACAGTCTGTCCCTGGCAGCTTCTGCTGTTCTTTGTGGGGCCCTAAAGATGTCAGTCTGCATTAAGTTTTGGGAGTGGGAGAGTGGGTTTGGGAGCTGGGGGGAGGATAGCTGCTCTCATAGGACCTGACCCACCTGGCCAAGTCTGCACAAGTTCACTTAGGCTTGGCCAAAAAAGGATCTGGGTGTGTAAATCAGAATCCAAAATTGTTTCAGAAAACCCTCACTCAGCTGCTGAGAAATCCCAGTGGTTTCTTAAGTTTCAGTTGCACCTTTGTTTCTGCCTTTGCATCTCCCCAGGCCTTTGCACCTGCCCAGAAATGGCCCTATAAACTCTTTCACCCCACCTGTGCCCCTGGCATTGCCTCTTCCCCCACACCTTCCCAGAAAAAGCCTTTCCCAAACACTGGGACTCGGGTGTGTGTCACAGCACAGTCCCTGAGCTCTGCTGTGCAGGACAAGCTGAGCATCCTGCCCACACAGAGAGCAGCTCTCAGGGACAGCCCAGGACCCCTTTCCTTCCACAGAAAGTTGGGTCTTACCGTGGCCCCACTAACAAACCTCACCAGGCAGCTGGGGGGGCAGCTGCTCCATTTCCGAGAGCACTCACCTCGTGCCAGCCGGGAATTTTCTCTCTGCAGCCACAGGCTTCCAGGTTCTCAGCACCAGAAGGGATGTTTGCTCAGAGGCCCCGTCCTCCCGTGCCCTGTACTCCCACGGGGAACTCCTGTAACTCCCATTTTAGAGGGAAGGCCAAGCATATTTCCCAGAGGAATTCTCTCCCAAAGCCAGCTCTCACAGAAGGTAGTTGTAATCCAAGACCTGGCTCTTTCCCAGCTAAAGAGCCCTACAAAAAGCCTTCCCACATGCCCAGACCCAGCAAGGTACTGCAGTGCCCTGCTCTGCAGCAAAGGGGACCCTCTGTGTGCTGCCCCAGAGCCACAACCAACTCACCTCCCTGCTTCCTACACAGAGCAAAGGTGACCCAGCCTCCATCCGTGGCCAACCTCCAGCCTGGAGCCAGCACATCCCATTCACAGACACCACACTGGGGAAAGGAGCAGCCTGAGCAATTATTTGCTTTAGAGACAAAGCCGTGTTGTTCTTCCCTCCGTGGGAAGGTCCAGCGTGGCCGTGTGAGCCCCGTGGCACCGGCAGGCCACGTGCTGCGCGTTGCAGCAGGGAATCACGGCTGGATCCTTGGAATAATCCGCAACCGAGACGTTGTCGGCTGCAATGTCCTCCAGAGCTTGGCTGTAAGCCCTGCTGATCACGGGCAGCACTGCCTGGTACTCCCTGGATGCCACATCCAAAGGCTCCTGCTCCTGGATGTCGCGGTCCAGGTTGAAGATGAGGGGTGGTTGGTGATGCTCAGCTGGCCCTGTGCTCCCATCGCAGGCCATCGCCCCTCCTAGGGAGGAAATGAGGGAAAAACCCTGGAGTTATGGGCTGCCCAGGGATCACCTTTGTGTTCCTCACAGCCCAGGCCCGCCCTGTCCCAGCTCTTAGTCCAAGAGTGTTTCTGGGGCCAACAACCCCGGGCTGCAGAGCTGGGTTGGCTCTTGCTTGAATTAACCTGAGTTGGTTTCCACCTGTATCTGTAGGGATCCAAGAATTCCAGAAGTTTTTTTCCCAGACTTTAGGATCTCTGGAAGGGACACGGTACCTGTGGTGTAAAAGGCCTTGTACTGAGCCAGCCTCAGTGCCTCGATCTCACCAACCTTCCCAGCTGCTCCACTGTTGGGGTGGAGCAGAACCTGAAGGAAGGACAAAAAAGTGCCTGTCAGAACATGGCAGGGAAAACCTGCTCCACCTGTGCACCCATTTACAGCCACCATTCAGCCCCTGGACTGAGCAACCAACAGAGTTTTGATTGCTGAAGGGTGGGATGGTGACAGAAGAACCCAAGGAAACTCCAACATCTCCCTTTGCCTTCCTGGTTCTGCAGGATCCTCTGAATTTACCTCCCCAGACCAATTCTGCCAAGAAAGTGATCACAAAGGTGCAGAGGCTTTCAGCAGAGCAGGACAGAATATCATAGGATCATAGTTGGGGTTGGAAGGGACCTTAAAGACCATCTAGTTCCAACCTCCTGCCTTGGGCAGGGACACCTTCCACTAGCCCAGATTGCCCCAAGCCCCATCCAACCTGGCCTTGGACATTTCCAGAGATGGAGCAGCCACAGCTTCTCTGGGCAACCTGTGCCAGGGCCTCCCCACCCTCCCAGGGAAGAATTCCTTCCTAACGTCTAACCTAAATCTCCCCTCTTTTCACGTAAAACCATTCCCCCTTGTCCTACCACTGAATGCCTGTGTAATATTTGGGAGCTGGGTGCTGTGTGTCACCCACTCCGTGGGTGCTCCAAGGGAGCCAAATCCCTGCCTGGAGCCAGGAGCCAGCCCCGAGCTGAGGGTGAGCTCATGCAGAGGCCACACGGGAAGGTGAGGTGCTGGAACATCATCCCGTGTCCGTCTCCGCCGCTGACTCACCCCGCTGTGCGAGGGCTCCCTTCCCTGACAACAGCACAGGGAAAGGGCTGAGAAGGAAGGGAAGGAGAGAAGGGTGGGTCGAATCTCTCCCCCCCCCCAGTATTTAGGACACTTGATCCACAGAGGACAGCTGCTCTGGCACACGGGAGCGAGGAGACAAGTGAGCTGGACGGTCCAGCGGCTCCTCTGCTCAGATCAGATCTGCCGCGGAGCCAACGGCTTCACTGAGGGATGAGTCACTTGAGGTTTCCTCCCTGGGATTCGAGTTTAAAAGTGATTCAAGAAATTTCCACTGTGCTAAAAAATTAGAAACATCTGCTGGAGTTGTAGGCAGCTGTGGTGCCAAGTTTAGTAACAGCACTCACAGCTGATGAGCGTGGCAATGCCTTAGCAGGTGCCCGGCACAGAGCACCCAGATGTCCATCCCACACTGCCCAGCACGGAGCATTCCAGCCCCCCGGGCACCCAGAGATGTCCATCCTGTGCTGCCTGGTCTGGATATGGCCACTATCTTCAGGGCCCAGCTGGTACCTCATCCAAGAATTGCCAGGGTTCAGGGTAGGGGGTGATTTCCAAATGCTCTCAGTTTCCTTTATTGCCCTCCACTGCAAGGGAAATTTAAAAAAAAAAAAATCACCTTTTGCAACTTGGTTTAATATTTATGTTTTAGGGGAAAAAAATAGAAGGGTGTAAAGTGGAAGAGGTGGTGCAGTGTGAGCTGCTGCAAGGAGGAACCTCTGCAGCAGAGTCCCCTTCTGCTGACACTCCCTGGTCAGGATAAAACAGCTCCAAAGCAGGAATCAGCAAATATTCAAGGCCCCGTGAAGCCAAAAATGGGAACTGAACCAATTAATCTGCCTCCAGCTTTAAAGCTTTGCCTACACCTTTAGCAGCACAGCTGGGATACTGCCAGCCCTGTGTCGGGGCACTCAAACTTCCCTTCTTACCAACAACCACATTCCTAAACCTCTTAAAACCCCTCACTAAGGAAATCTGTTATAATTTGCTGCATAATTAAGGAGCTTGTTTCGATTGAGCCCTTTCAAGAAACATTCCCAGGTCTGGAACTCTTCCATTAAGCTGTGATTTTGTTATTATAATAAATAAAAAACTAGAAAAGGGGGGTTGGGAAGCCTTTTCTCCCTAGAAAACCCATTGCCTGAACCCGGTGCAGTTGTGCATCCCTCTCCCATTCAGCCCTGACACCCAGCAAACCACTGCTCCCAGCAAACCATTGCTCCCAGCAAACCATCATTCCCAACAAACCATCACTCTCAGCAAACCACTGCTCCCAGCAAACCATCATTCCCAGTAAACCCTCACTCTCAGCATGCCATCGCTCCCAGCAAACTATTGCTCCCAGTAAACCATCACTTCCAGCAAACCATTGCTGCCAGCAAACCATCATTCCCAGTAAACCCACCACTCCCAGCAAACCATCATTCCCAGTAAACCCACCACTCCCAGCAAACCATCATTCCCAGTAAACCCACCACTCCCAGCAAATCACTGGTCCCCCCCTCCCAGCACTGCATGTGCAGAGGAGGGTTAATCCCAAGGAACACAGCAGAGCACTTTGGCCACATCCCATCCGCTTCCCTGCTTCATCTCCCAGTTCAGCAGAGGGTTCCATAAATACAAAGCAAATACCAAACCCCTGATGGACACAGAAAGCAAATCCAAGATCCCGCTGGGAGCTGGCTCACGGTGCTCGCAGGAGGGTGGACTTTAAAAGCAAAATCAGGATTTATCCATGGGACTGCTATTAAAGCCGCTTTTTTTTTTTCTTTCCTTATCTTTTGGTTCTGCAAAAATCTCGTGGAACTCTGAGACAAACGTGTGGCCATCCTGCTTGTCCTGAAAACTGTGTTTTTTGGGCTTAGAGGAGCTGGCAGTAGCTGGTTGTATGGACAGAGCTGTGGGATACGGGGTGGGTTGCCCCGATGGAACATGGTAACAACGGGCACCTTCCCCAGCCACGGAGCTGGGAGAAGGAGGGCTTCCTTACATCTTCACCTGGCATGATAAATAAAGGGATACAACTAGGTTTGAGCCCCCAGGATTTTCTCTTCCCCACACTGATGCACCTTTTGTGATTGGGAAGCAGACACACCATGCAGAGCACCACAGGCTGCCACAGGCCTGAGTGTCCCCAGGATGGTGTCCCTGGGATGGGGGCACAGCCCTGTGGCACACAGGAAGGTGCCACACTGCAGACACAGGCATTTCTATACATAATCCCAGATTTGTGAGTGAGACACAAAACAGTCTTCATTAACCCAAAGCCCTTTTACCCTGATATCCCAAGCCCAGCCTGGTGCAGCACCCAGTCAACTCCAGCTGCCCTCCTCCTCCTCCTCCAGGTCAGGGGGTGATGGTCCTGTGAGTCCACACATCACCAGCTTTGAGCCTTTTTCCACTCCCTACTTACCTGGTTTAGCTCAGGGATCTGCTGAGAGGGGTGGGGTGTCACTGGGGGAGTGGCTCTGCCTTACCTTGTGCCCCTCATCCGACCACCCGAAGAGAACTGGGGACACATCCAAGCCATCAAAGCGCCTGTTCGGGGGCAGTGCCGCCCCAGCCAGGGCCACCAGCGTGGGGAAGATGTCCAGGGTGCTGGGGAAAGAGGTGGCTGCCATCAGTGCAAGGAGCAAGAATCCCTGGAGGGTCCCTCCCAGCCCAACCTGTGCCCTGCCACCCCTCGAAAGCGCCTTGTGGGGGGGCAGTTGCTTCCCAGCACATCCAACAACTGAAAAGGTTAAACCCGGCTTCCAGCGGCGGCTCAGGCCCTGGCAAGCCCCAGCTTCACGTGTCTCCCACCCCCAGCCGGCTGCTCGCCAGGCGCTGCGGGTTCAGCCAGGATGTGCCTCCCCCCGCGCCCGCGGGGCAGGGACAGGGGCACGGCGGGGCAGCCCCTCCTGAGCCCCCCGGGCACGGGGCAAGGCAGCGGGTCACCCTGCGGAGAAACTGCAAGCACAGGGAGTTTTCACGCCAGTGACAGCACATCCCGTCGCCCCAGGAAAACGCGGTCTTGGCTTTTGCGCGGAGCAGCGCGAGCGGGAGAGCCAGGATGGAACAGGAGCGCGGGGCTGCTCCGCAAATCCCACCCGACCCCGACGGCGCTCCCACCGACAGCCCCCCGCGCCTGCAGGGCCTCAGACACAATCACTCGGGGCTCCCCCGGTGTGGGGGGACACGGGGAAGGCGACTCACAGTCCCCCTGGCTCCGTGGGGATGCACAGAGGGACAGTCGCTGCCTCCCCCCCTGCTGCCTGTGGCTCAAAGCAGAGCCTGGCTGTGGCAATTCCCCACCTTCCAGCACATCCCTGCCGTGTGGAGGTCGAGCACCATCGTTGCTGGAGTGGGAAGGGATCACCTGGCCCTGCTGCCAGCCCTTCACAGCCTGGGCACAGACTCCCCCTCCTCGGTCCCCCTCCTCCCAGTGGGGACCGGACTCGACTCCAGTGGGATGGGGACATCCTGCTCGCAGCTCCCACGTCCGACCCTCACCTCCCTCATCCTACAGGACACGAGTGTCCGTCCCCCCCATCACCAGGAGCACACCCCTCCCTCTCACAGACACAGTCACGGGGTGATCCCACACCTCTAAAGGGAACCAGCCGAAGCAGGGTGTCCCATGGCCCCAGGGGACAGCAGGACATCAGAGTGGCCAAGTGACACATCTCAGCCCTGCCCTTCCTGGGGACAGGGCTGTGACACAGGAGCTGAGGAGCTGGCAGTGCTGAGTGGTGATGGGGACTCAACTCACACCCCTCTGGCTACAAAACCCCTGTGCTGGCAGCTCCAGGGGGGTCAGTTTGGGCAAGGAAATTCCTGGAGGAGGAGAAAGCACCAGGTCCCCAACCTGGGGGTACCAGGAGAGCACCACAGTCCTGCCATGGTAGTCCTACCCCCACTATGATCTGTCACTGTGTGTCTCCTGTCCAGAGCTGATGGCAGCCAAGTGGAGAGAAAAGAGCCCTGGGCTTAACAGCCCCCGGTTCTCCCATTCAACAAGTTTTAATTTAGCTGCTAAGAGACGGAGAGAACAAATAAGAACAAACACTGCTGCTCACGGAGCCGGGAGGCGCCCAAAGAAATCCTGGCTCCCCTCTGCATCCCTGCAGCACCTCCCCGGGGTCACACCAGGTCCCCCCAGAATGGCAGCTCACCTGGGCAGTGTGCCCCGGGTCCCGTGGGTGCTCAGCACACTCAGGATCTGGCCCCCAGCACGGTGCATGTGGATGCTTCCAGGGCTGGACCAAGCAGCCCCAGCACAGCTGATAGGACCTCTGAAAATCGTCACCTCATGAGGGGTCAAAGGACAATGTGACTGAGGACAGAAGCAGTTGAAGATCCCCCCAGTCATAGGTAAATGTAACTCAAAGAAAAAGGCACGAAAAAGTCAGATTTTGGTCAAACTTGGCATCAAAGCAAAGGCCCCACTAGCAGGCACATCCCAGAAGCCAAGCTGGGGAAGCCGTGCATAAGGGAAAGTGAAAGCCACTCTGCCAACCCCTGTCCTGGCCAAGAGAGGTTTAACAAATAAAGTCACCCCAGCACCCTGCTGCTGCCTGAACACCGGGGAAAATGGCCCAGGCATCAGCAGCTCCCTGCCTGTGCCCCACAGGGCAGAGCTGTGCGGGGTGATGGACATCCCAACATCCCGGGCAGGACGTGCTGGGAGCACTGCCCTGCCACGGTGATGAGCATCCCAGCATCCTGGGCACAATGTGGCAGAGAAGGCTGCCCTGCCCAGAGATGAGGGGGTGCAGGCAGCTGCAGGCAGCTGAACCAGCTCTCCTTGCACTCTGCCAGCTCGCCCAGCCCGCCCAGCCCCACGCCGCTGGCACAGCCAGGATGGTGCAATCTGCTTCTTCACCACCCTCCTGACCTACTTCTTCTGTGCCCTACTTTGGGCTGGGGCAGGGAAGGGCAGAGGCACAGCGGGTGGCTCTGACAATTAAACGTAATTAAGAAAAGCCGACAAAGCAGTTTTTCTGCAGAAACCAGCGTGCAGGTGCAGGTCTGTGGTGGTGCATCAGCACTGCCCTGCTGGCTCCAGCTTCCCCAGCCCCTGGGCACACTCACCTCACTCACCTCCCTGCTCCCTGCTCCGGGGAGGACGTGGAGCCAAGAGGTCCTGCCCAGTCCTGGCAGGCTCTTTGCCCAGGTGGCAAAGGCTGTCAGTGTTTCCATAACCCCAGGGGCAGAGGAGGCTCATGTGGATGGATAACGCCTGCCCCTGCCCAGCCCCGGCTCTTCCTGGGGATCCCACCAGGCAGAGGTCCCTCTGAGTGTGCAGAGGGCTCCCAGCCACACCTGCACACAGGTTTCATCCCCTCCCCAGCTTTTTGGTCTTCCCCATCAACTGGGGGAATTTCAGCTTCTCTATTGCACATGCTGATCTTTGGGGGATGTCCCCAAGGGTGACTCAGTGCAGAGAAAAGCCACCTGTCCTGACACACTGTGAGCACCAAGCAACTCCTGCCCTCCACATCCCTCCACGTCCCTCCACCTTCCCTGTCCATGAGCTCAGGCCATGGCTGGGACCAGGGGTGAAACCTTCCTGAGCTTGACCCATTGCTCGTGTCCCCCATGCTGGCTCTGTGCTGCCTCCTGAAGAGGGAGTGCCTCATCCCACACAGTTGGGCACGGCCCCTTGGCAATGCCAGGCTGTGCTGGGGGGATCCTGGCTGTGCTCTGACTCCTGGGGAGCTGCAGAGTCACTTTCCAAGCAGTGCAGCACAGCCCCTGCCTCTGCTGGATTTCCAGCTGTCCCACCTGCCAGACCAGAGCTGGGAAATGCAGGAGATAAGGTCCACAATGCAGGAGATAAGGTCTATGAGGAGATAACCTGGGCTCGAGAATTCCAGGGCTTGGAGGCAGGGCTGGAAGGGAGGCTGGTGGGACAGGGGGATGGGGACAGGCACTGACCCTGCAGGTGCTGCCCTAGTTGCCTGAGCAGGCAGGAGTTGGCAGCCCTGCCCCATGTTCCGTGGAGGGGAAGGGTTTGGAGGTGAATCCATGGGGTGCTACGTGCACCCCATCCCCTCTGCCAGACACCCATGACTCAGCTTATGGCTCAAACCTTCCAGTGCCTGCAAAAATCCAGCTCCCAGAGCTGCCCTCGGGCCATGTAAGGAGTGAGTGGCTCCAGCTTATCTCAAGGACTTTAGAAACACCCAACACCTCCCCAGGGCCCACCAGCCAGGACCTGCTTCCAGCAGCTGGGGTGTTCTTTCCCAATGCCCAGCCACACCCTGGCCCCACCGCCCCGACCTCCACCACGCTGTGCTCCAGGGATGAGAGGAGATGGGGCATCCCACCACAACTGCTGGAAAAGGAGGGATTCAAGGAGAGGCACAAGTCCCACATGGAGGGGTGCAGTTGCTGCCTGCAGAGGTGCAGTATTGCTGCAATAAGGACCCCCCCCATGCCACCCTCCCCGGGGAGCCGAGGCCTGGGGGCAGCAGCCCTTCCCCTCTGCTCCCCGGCCGCATCCTGCAGGGATTGCCAGCGCCATCTCCCCGGCCAGCCTTTCCCACAACCGCACCCTCCTCCACATAAAGCCATTCACAAACCACAAAGCCTGAGCCTGCTCCTTGGTGGGGAGAGAGAACATCGTCATCTTTTAATTATCGGGAGGCCCTCGGCCACCGCGGCCAGGAGGCACACGGAGCCCGGTGGCCGCTCACGCCAACCCACCAGCCTCACAAAAAGCCCTTTCAAACTCCTCTTTGCTGAAGCATTAAGTCTTGGGAGAGGACAAAAGTACAGTCTGGCACGAGGCACGGAATAACTAGTGCAGGCAGCTGCTGCTGCCAAAACCCAGGTGGTGACCTGGGGATGGTGGATCCTCCCAAAGGGGGTGGAGGGGCTGCCCCGCTCCCGACGGGCTCTTACCTGAGCAGAGCACGGCTCGTGCGCTTGGCAGGGACGTGGCCAGGCCAGTACACCACTGCTGGCACACGGTGCCCTCCTTCCCAGGTCGTTTGCTTTGCTGAGCTCCCGCCTGCAAGAGAACAGGGCAGCGCTCAGCACCCTGCTGAGATGGGAAACCTCCTGACCCCAGAGTTTCCCTGGCAAAGGAACCGTTCAGGGGTGTAAATTGCCCCAAAAGGAGGGTGATTTTGCTGGAGAGAATCTGGGTCAGGGGAGGGAGAAGAGTTACAGGAGTTTTTCAAAGAAATAGGGAAGGGGGGGGGGAAAAGGGGCTCAGTTTGGCACTGCTTTGTGTTTCTCCAGCAAGTGATGAGAAATGCAGCTGCTGCCGGAGCCGTCGCGTTTCCATCCACTTTTGATGTCAGGTGAGAAAATGGAGCAGGCAGGAAATGTAGGAATTTGTTCCAGGGACTGCTGCCCTCAGCGAGGTACAGCTCTGACAGCCCCCCCTCCCCCCGCCTGCTGGAAACCTGCCTCATTAAAAATACCATCCTGCTAATAACCCTCCTGTCAGCTAATGAACCTGATCCATCGTTTCCCTGACAGCACCCAAAGCACCCTTGCTCTGCCCTTGGGTTTGAGATGCTCTGCATGGCACGGGGAAGCTGCCCAGTCCCTTCCTCCACCTGGAGTGCTGCACACAGGGATGGGGGTGCTGAGCACCAAAACGCAAGGACTGAGCATCTAAACGGGTGGAAGTGTGTTGGAGAGCCTCCCTCTGCCTTGGCTGCAGCCCAAAGTGCCCCAGGCAGCTGAGGCGGGGGAAGGGGCTGGGAATGGGGCAAACAGAAAATCCCAACGCGATTCACCGAGCAAACTTCCCAGGAGCAGCCTTTGTCCTGCGCCTTTCAGCGTGCACATGGCAACGGCGCTCGCCCAAAGCCATTTCCTCCGGGCACAGCCAAGAGAGGCACGGCCACCCCGCACTCCTCTGAGCCCCTGTGCCGGTCCCCAGCCCAGCCCAGCCTCTCCAGGAGTCACTCCCTGATCCGACAGGCTGATCCACGCTCCCAAGCAATGCTGATGCCCCCACAGGGACACACAGGGCATGGATGCTGCGGTGCTGGTGCCACAAGGGCTAGTCCTAGTTTCTGACCCTGCTGCCCGTTCTGCTGGCACATCCTCAATCTCTCCTGCTCCCCACCTAAACTTTTGGTGTTTCCCCCCAGAGGACATCTCCTTGGGGCCTCCACAGTGGGACACAGCCAGCACTGGGATCTCTTGTGGCTATTGGAAACATAACAGTGCTCCTAACATACATCATGTATGGCTAAAGTGAGGTGCCCCCCCTGCCCTCAGACACCCCAGGAAACCACAGCAATTACAGCAATTAATATCAATCCCCATCTCTGCACCCATATTAAATAACTCGTCCTCCTGGATGCATTTCCACAGCTTTTCCATGCATGGTCAGGGGTCTCTGGCAGAACAGCAGAGTGGGGGAACCCCCTCCAGCCACCCCAGTGCCTCTGGCTGGTCAGGACATTGGAGCAGCCCACGAATGAGCTCACGTTAACACTTTTGGGCAGTAAATGGGGCTGAAACACCCAAACCCAACCAGGGAATTTTCTCCAGGGTGGGGATGATGCAGCCCTGTTGCTGTGGGGACTTTCCAGGCTTTCCAGGAAAGCTGAACTGTGCATTCCCGTGGCGGGATGAAAACCTTGGTCCCACCACACACAGCAGGTCCTCAGCACAGGGACACCAGGTCTGGAGGCTCCCAAACCTGTCTCAAGACATGCCCAGCATCACATCCCCAAAATGTGTATCTCTATCCCAGTGTCCCTCCTCGCTGGGCTCTTGGCCACAAGGTGGGAAACAAGTTTTTGGGGTGGGCTGAGGGCTGTGGGAAGCTCCCCAGCCAGAGAAAGGGGCAGCACATATGGATATGCTGCTTTCTCTCAGTGAGGACCAACTCCAGTTACCACCTGATATCAATGGAAAACACCCCTGGAATTTGGGTTGGAGCCTAAAAGGAAACACCAAGCTACGTGAAACACGGAAAGCTCGGAGCAGCCTGTCCCCCCTTGCCCTCCCCACTCCTCAGGGGCTTTTCTGTGCTGGGGGATGATTCCCTTGGGATGGGAGGGCCAAGCATCCCACCCCAGCAGCACCCAGGGGCAGGTGTTTGTGGTGCCAGCCCTGCCAGCAGCAGCCCCGTAACGCCGGGCTGGCTTTCCAAACATCCGTGCAACAGCCAGCCCAGGGATTTCCGAAGTCATCCTTCCAGCCGGTGTTTACAGCCAGCTCGGAGTGCCCTGCCAGCCCGACCTCCTCCCCAGCCTCGGCCACAGCCAGGATCCGGGTGTTTTCCCAGGGAGGCGAGGGGCTGGAAAAGGGGCCGTGTTTTCCTCGCCCTGTTCCCGAACGCCCGCACTGCCTGTACCATCTGCTCCGGCTTGTGACCGGCGGTTGCTCAAGAGCAACCCGGGCCGTCAGCAGGGTTTGTTTACTAGAAAATTAAGGTTACGGATTTCATTCCCGGGGCCAGCCCGGCCAGCCAGCCCAGAGGAGGAAGGGCTCTGGGAATGGAATGGGAATGGGAACAGGCGAGCCAGCCCGCCGGCAGCGCTTGCCCAGGGAAGTGGCCACGGTCGCATGGCCTGGGTGTCAGGAAGCGGAGGAGGGATGAGGCGCTCCCGCCCCGCTGACCCCGGGGCATGGGGGGAACCGAGCCTGGCACGTTACGCTGCGTAACACAAGCAGAAGTGGGAAACGCCTGACTCATGAATGTTTTCTGGCCGAAATAAACCCACCGAGCAGATGGCTTGGCCGGAAAAGGAGGAAAGATGGAAAAAAAAAAATAAAATTAAAAACACACACCCCAAGAAAACGGCGGAGAGAAAGAAAAGCAAAGTCCCCGGGGCGCGGAGAGGGTGCTGGGCAGGATGGGGCTTGGGGTTACAAGACCCTGCTGGAGCTGATGGCAACATCCAGTCCCTGAACCAGCACCAGTCACCTCAGGTTCTGGGGTAACAGAGACCCCAGCCCCCCACCTTCCCAGCAGCGGTTTTAGGGGAAAACTTGACTGTTCTGGGGTGTGTTCAAGCCCAGGGCAGCAGCCAGGGAAAGGCTGGAGGTGGAATGCTCCCCATGTCCCCCTCAATGGGCAATGAAGGGATGTGTGGAGCACCCCCCCTGCACCCCTGGGGACTGGCAGACCTCCCCCTCCCAACTCTGCCAGGTTACCTCGCTGCCTCTGCCAGGCCCCCACGAACGGCCCCAGGCGTCCTGCCAGCTCACACTTCTGTGCCCAGGGGCCATTGTCACCTGCAAGAGAAAGAAATGTCTCCATGAGTGACACCAGGACCCAGAGGGTGGGAGGGGACACTTCCACAGTGGGGCGGTGGGTAAGGACAAGTCACCCTTCCATCCCTCCTCCCCATCCCTGTGATGCCTCCCCACATGGGCAAGAGCAGCAGGATGATTGATTTTGATTTCTAACAGTTTGTTTCCAAGGGATGAGTCCTGGGGGGGGAGGGAAGGGGAGCGGCTGCCACCAGCTTTGGGCGCTAATGAGCGGCGGAGCGGTTCCTGTCGTCAGGAGCAAGACATCCTCATTAGGGAGGCTGCTCAGAGAGAGCGGATTTGGGCTTCTTAATGAGCGAGGATTTATGGCTTAATTAGGCACGGCCCCGCCGGTTCAGCCCCGCGGCCGAAGGGGGGTGGCAGGGCGGGCACCCCGCGGAGTGGCCGCGGCACCCTGGGACCCCCATCCCTGCGAGGGGACTGCTCCCCATCCCTGCGAGGGGACTGCTCCCCATCCCTGCGAGGGGACTGCTCCCCGTCCGCGAAGCAGCAGGAGCATTGAGGGCAGGGCACAAACACAGGTTCTGCCCCCCGACCCACCTCCACGCCGGGGCTGGTGTGGGGCAGTCACCAGTGTCACCCCCAGCCCCGCAGCCGCTTTTCCTGCCGTACCTGTGAACCACAGCAGCGTGTTGCCCTTCCCGTGGCTGTCGGCCACCTCCTTTATCCGTCCCACCAGGGCATCCATCTCGCCCAGGGAGGCTCCGTAGATGCCCCTGCCCGAGGGGGGCCCTGGCTGGGGGTCCCACAGCGGGACGTGCATGTGGGCCAGAGCCAGGTAGAGGAAGAAGGGGCGTCCACTCTCGCTGCACAGGAGAGAGAGGGAGAGTGTTCAGCCTTCAGGGCAAGGCAGTGGCAGGAGGTCATTGGGGTGGTGGCACTGCCAAGCCTGGGGACACAGACCGGTGGCCCTTCCACAGCTCCTGGGAGAAAAACACCCTATGTGCATTCAGCTGGCTGCAAATCCTTGTAGAGGGGGATGCTTGGCCTCTGCTCCTGCTTAAACCTCTCTCTGTGGCCCCCCTCACTGTCAACTGTCCTCCTGTTTGGGACAGACTCGCCCCTTCCTCCATCTCCAGTGTCCAAACACCCCGCGTTGGCGCATCCCAGGCACCCACCCACTCCCCTCCCCTCCTTCAGGGGCCCATTTTGGCCCTTTGTTCCCCTCTCCAGCAAGTGCCTGGAGATCTGACAGTGATGGGCAGAGGATGAGCCACAGCAGGACACCCACACCAACCCCAGGCACGGCCTTGGCACTGCCAAGCAGCCCAGGACAGGGATTGCGGCACGTTCGCCAGCCGTGCGCTGCCCCACTGCCTGCTCACCCCTAAATCATCAGAGGACATGTCCTGTTTGCTTGTTTACAGCTATATTTATCTCCTCCAACGAGTCCTGCTCTTCCTCAGGGACCTCGGAGGGGAAGGGTGGGATGGCCAGCGGCGGGGAGGGGCCGGATCCCGGGGACGTGTCCCAGCCCGCGCACGCGCCCGGCTCCGGCCGCCCCATCACTGCCTCCAGAAAGCTTTCGGGGCCCCTCTGACGTGTGTTTCGGCATTTCCTTCCTTTACCCGTCACCTGGGATGGAAAATGAGTAAAACCCATCCCACCTGGAGCTGCCCTGTCCTCCCCCATGGCACTGGAGCCCTGCAAAGGGCTGTGCCCAGCCCCTTGCAAAAGCCGTGAGAGACCTTTTCCCACGGGCTGCCAGAGACCCTGGAGCAGGGAAAGCCGCTTTCCCCAGCTTGCATCCCACCACTCCAGCATCCAGATGAACTCATGGCTGCAGTGTTCAGCTGAACATCCCACTTGCTTATCACAAGGACACCTCAGAATTGTCCCAGATGGAGATAGCTGAGGACAGGAGTCCCTGACTTTTGCTCCCACGCTCGCTGTGCTCGAGCAGTGCCACCTCTCACCGTCACAAATTGCTCAACCTTGACACGACTGGTTAAAAAAACACCGAGATGGCAAATCCGGTGTTCTTTTGTTGCCCTGTAATGAATGAGTCAGGCAGGGGAAAACTGGAATAAGCCATCAAAGGGAAGGAGAGAAAAGGCAGGCACCTGCTTAATCCTGTTCTCCGTGAACGCAGATAACCCCAGAACACTTCTGGGAGTTTAAAGGTTTTTCCTATTAAACTGGAGCTCACACACTTGGTTTCACAGCCAAACAGCATCCTGGAAGCCCAGAGGGCTTGGACAGGAGGGGGGATTGCTGCTGTCCCACAGCCCAGAGCCTGAGTACCCTCAGCACCCTGACCACTATAGATATTGTGCAACAAAACCACACCCAGATTTATAAGGAGCCATTTCCCACAGGCTGCTCTCTGCCCAGCCTTTTGTTCATCCCCATCACACAAACCTAACCCCCAGGACCCCACTACTGTGGCCCTTCTGTGAGTCTGTGCTATCCCTGCATGCAGACATGGGATGGGCTGGGACTCGGCTGCCCGGCAGCGCTTCCTCTCCTCGCACTGCAGGGAGGCATTTTGCAAAGTCACAGCTCGTAATCCGCCAATAATGGGGATTAAAGTTACACAACCCATCCTCAGGGCTCGGCCGTCATTTGGAGGAGCCACTTTGCTCCTGAGGGACGAGCACACCCGGGCACCTCGTGTCCTGTGAGCCCGGGGGAGGCAGAGCTTGAAGCTCAGGGATCTTGGAGTGCTTTATCCTCAAAATAGATTGAACTCCTTGCACAGGGAAGGTTCAAACCCCTCTGGGTGCTGTTCTGGTCCCACTGCCAGAGCTGCCATGGGCACCCATTTCAGCATCTCTCCCACACCCCTGCCAGCACTTCATACCCAGGGAGGCACCTCCACTGCCCCGCTGCCACTGCAGAGATGGAGGGATGGAGGACGGATGGAAGGAGGACAGACAGACGGAGGAGAGGGATGACAACATTTCCCTCCCTCTGATGCCCGCTAGCCAGGACCCTGCTGTACATTCCCCCCAGGAAGGAGGCACAGCCCAGCTCAAATGCTCTGACCTTTCTCATAAATGGTGGTTTTAAAAACACCGTGTCCCCTCACCTGGCCCGCCGGATGAACCGCGCCGCCTCCTCCGCGTAGGTCATGGCCAGGCTGCCGAGGGCCACGGGCTGCTGGACGATGGTGACGTTCTCAAAGAGAGGAAGAGCGACCTCGGTGTAACAGTCCTTCCTCGCCACCCTGCTGGGAAGAGTCACCAAACACTTGTAAACAGAGCGGGGACCAGTGTGGGAGCAGGCACGGAGCCTGGAGGTTTTCCTGGCCTTCCCAACCTGCACCCTGCTGTGGGGTGCACAGGGGTCAAACTGGGTACATGGAGTATGAGGGGAGGTGACCACAGCAAAGGGCAGCTCTTGGGGCTGGGGACACTGATGCAAATCCCCACCTCCCTGTGCCAGCACCCGAATCCCTCACGGTCCCATACCTGGCAGCCGCGCCGTGCCGCGGGCAGGGCGGGCAGGGCGGCAGGTTGTACCCAGGGGTGTCCGTGCAGCCCATGTCGTGGCTGTAGGGGATCCCAAAGTAGTATTCAAAGCCTGAGAGGCGAGTGAGGGTGTCAGCGGGGTCAAGGTGACCGCAGGGCCCTCAGCTCGTCCCCGCTGGCACAGCCCTTACCGCGGGAGTTGGGGTGATGGCGGCCGTGGTGTCCCAGGTGCCACTTGCCTGCGTGGAAGCCACAGAACATCATTTCAGAGGTTACACAGCCACAGCCACCACCAGCCATCACCCACGAGGTGCCCACAGCGCTGGGGGCTTTAATCTTGCTACAAGAAAGGCTCCTTGTTTGTGCTGGCTGCGTTTCCAGAATGCCGTCTATTTTTGCAGAAACCCAGAAAAAATGCATAAGGTATCCCATGCCTGTGCAAAGCAAGTGTTTCCAGCCTTAAAAGGCTCTTTCATGTGTTTGTGTTCTGAGCAGACGGCTTTCTAACCCCCCCTAAACAGCCAGCTTCACCCTCTGACCTCCGGCACGTGCTTGCTCCCACAGAATGCACCAATCCAAGAGGGAGAACTCCAAAAACTGTGGGGCAATAGTGAAACCGAGGGATTTTCTGCCAGCACGAGGTGTGCACCAGCAGGAGCTGCAGGTGCAAGGGGCTTGTGCTGGCTGGGGGGACCCACGGTGACAGAAAGGTGCCTTAAATCACAGGGGCAGTGGCACCGACCGTGGCATGGGACGCAGGATGGCAGAGCTGCCGAGCACAGCCGTGTTTGCTCAGGAAAACCCAGCACATTCCTTGTGAGGTGAAGCAATTAGAGCTTAAATGGAGAAGTCTGGATTTTCAGGCAGCATCATGTGTTTGAAAAGGAAGATTTTAATCTTGGGATTACGTAATCCAAGGGAGATGTGTGAAATCCCTCTCATGTGATCCTTCAGACTCTCCTTTCACTGCCAGCGCTCCACTTAAGTACCTGCAGCCACCCCCCTGCAAGGGATGGACACGGGTGTCTTTGCCACCCCTTGTCACCCCCCCCCAGCCCCGGCTGCCCCCTTGGCATTTTGGGCATTACCTATAGCCGCTGTGCTGTACCCAGCCTCCCGCAGGACCTCAGCCAGGGTGGTCTCGTTCAGGGGGAGGCCGCCGACCGACGTGATGGCGAAGTTGTGGGTGACCCCGTTGCGCACCCCGAGGCGCCCCGTGAGCAGCGAGGCGCGGGACGGGGAGCAAGTGGATGCGGCTGAGTGGAAATCCACAAACCTGGAAGGTTAAAGGACCCTTTGTTCACAAGGCCCTGCATGCTCTAACACTGCCCCATCCCTCCCTGCTCCCCTGCATGCATCCCCTTCTGCCCCAGGGATGAGGGTTGGGAGTGGGGGATGAAGCTCGCGGGTCTCACAGGGATGGATGGACCTGCACTGGTCTCTGGCAGCCCTCCCCGTGCACCCAAACCCACATCCATTAAATCCCTGCCAATCCCACGGGAGTGAATTCCCCTTTGTTGCAGAACAGAGTAACCAGGGATGCTAGGAGAGGGCAGGGAAGGGGGACAGACATTACCTTGTCCCTTCGGCAGCCAATTGATCCAAGTGCGGGGTCTCCTTGGTCTCTGCCCAGTTGGCCCCGAGGTCCCCCCAGCCCACATCATCTGCCAGGATGACGATGAAGTTGGGCTGCCCATACACCCCACGGGGAGCCCAGAGTCCCACCAGCACCACGGCGAGCACCAGCACTGCCCGTGGGGACGGGGTCCCCATGGTGCCACACGTCCCCTCCCACCCACACTGCGGCACTGGCGGCTTCCTCTTCCCCAGACTCCCTCCCCTGAGTCCCTGTGGATCCAGCTGAGCTCTCCACAGGCCCTTGCAGCAATGCCAATGTCCCCTCCTCAGCTGGTCCCGTGGGGCTGGGGGTCTGGGTTTGCTCCCTTGGCTGCCGACCGAGCTGCGACACCTCCTCCGTCTTTCACACCCAAGCACAGCTGATATTCCCGAAATCGGCGCCAGCAAAGGTGTTATTCTTAGAAGTCAAAAACACCCTTTGAAGTCACTGTCACCCTATTTATATCTTTCCTTCCTTCCTGGTAAATATCTAATTAGACACCAAACCAAAGCGGTATTTTCCCCTCCAGGAGCGGCTTGATCTGCGGCGGCGGCTCCTCTCCCCTCACCACAGCCCAGGGGGGTGTTTGTGTCCAACAAATGGCTCCTTCCCTGAAGACTGAGCCCCTCAGCCTGGCCTTCAGGTGGAGAAACAACTGCTGGGGCTGTGTCAGTCCATCCTTCTCCTCACACGGCTACAGCATCCCCTGTGCAAGAGAAACCAGCCGCAGTCAGGACGTGCCCAGTGCTCCTGCACCCCGGCCCGGGGCAGGACGCCTTCTCCACACGCCGAGGCTTTGCCTTTGAAGTTGTATTTTTTGCTGCCTGGCTCACGATGGCTCAGCTGGAAAGGGCTGGGAATAATGAGGGCCCCTTTCCCACATCCATGGCTGGGGCTGGGATGGTTTCCCGTGCGCCTGCCGTCCCCGGGAGCAGCGCTGCTCCCTCCCACCCTGCCAAGGGCTGTCTCCTGAGCACTGCAGGGTGCACAGCACTACAGTGGGGGACATGCAGGGCACTGCCTTCATTTGCGACAACTGACAAGTGTCTGAAGCTCATTTTCCAAATGTAGTTCTGCTCCTGCTGCCCCACTGCTGCCAGTGCACCGGAATAGGCAGTGCAGCCCAGCTGCCAGAGGGAGCTGCTCCCAGAGGCAGGGATGCAGGAATCCAGACAAATCCAGAGGCAACAAACCCCAGGAATACCCAGGCTTACAGGATTAAGCGCATCTGGCTGCTTAGGGCAGGATTTGGCCTCCAGTGGTGGAGAGGTTCAAGGATAAATCCCCCAAAGACCGATGGCAGAGCTGGAGCTGTGCAACACGACCCCTTGAGCACAAAGTTATGGCCAAAGGGAGATGAAGTGGCAGAGATCTGCCAAAACCCCACTGAGTCCTGTGCCAGGAGCTCTGCACCAGCCCATGGGGATGGTGTGGGGACCTGTGCCTGGGCTGGGGACAACCAGGACTCAGTTGAGTCCAGCACTGCAGCAGCTGTCCCCAGTTGGTACCAACAAGCTTGGGAAAAGAACATGCCATGAAGGATGCAGCTCCCATGGGATGGTCAACATAGCCAAGCAAGACAACATCCATTAAGACAAACCATGAGGGTGAGTAGAGAAACAAAAGAGAGTGGGAAAAAAAAAGAGAAGGCGACAAGAGGCAGGAGAAGGAACAGGATGAGCCCCATCTGTAGGCCAAGAGGTTTGTGGCTTGCAAAGCAAATCATTCCCAGGTTTTGCTGTTCACATCTTTAAAAGCTTTGGGCTGTCTCTCGGATCAGCAGCTCCAGGGCTGTCAGTGTAGCACTGAAGTGATCAGGGATGTGACTCCATTCATAATTCATAGCTCACAGTGTTAATTTATGAAGCCTGGAGGCTCTTGGTACATCAGCTAATGGAGGTGGGATGTGGTGGGTTATGGGGCTGAGCCATGGGAGAGGCTGCCCAGCCCTGCTCCAACAAAGCCCATGAGCCCAGCTCCTGTTCTGCACCCTCCTGCAACCCCATAGCTTGTCCCTCCTGCTCCAAGAATCAAGATTAGGTATCTGGACATGTTTGATGGTACTAAATCGCTTTTGTTTTCCAAAAAAAATTCCCTTTACAATTTCTCTGGAAAGTCACTGGGATTTCTTAATAGATGGGCACCTGAAGGGAGCAGCCCTGCTTTGGTCCAACACCCCCTGCCCAGGGCCTGAGACCAGCTGGGCCAAGGACAGCACAGAATTGAGCCACCAACTCCATAGGAACATCATGGACTAACCTGGGCACGGCCAGGGTGAGCCCAGCCCCATCACTGCACCAAACCCCTCAAAGCATCCTCCATGCAGCACCATCCTGAACCCCATCCCATTCATGAGGGGTGGCCCTGCATCCCACAATGTGCACCTGCAGCCACTGGAAAAGCTGAGCAAACCCCAAGGGAGCCAAACCCATGTCCACCCACAAACCTCCGTCCCTTCCCTTTACTTTGGGGAGGGATGCCAGGGCTAACAATTTTCAAAGGACAGTCTCTTCTCCCTAAATTACAGGGAAAGTCATCCAGGGCTGAAATTTATGCATTAGCATCAGACAAAACATCTTGATCCCTGACGCTCAGAGGCCGTTTGAAGGAGAGGTGGAACCGTCCACATCCAGACCACATCCCAACCCTGGCAGGGCAGGAGGCCACCCCTTTGATGCAGGAGGCATCAAATCCATTGCCCTCTCCTCCAAGCCCTTTGGCAGGGTCCCGTCTCTGACCCTTTTTGGTTGGAATTCCCAGCTGAGCCCGGGCTGTGCCAGCTCTGCCCCCGTGCTGTGCAGTGCCCTGGCAGTGCCCAGGTGGATGCAGGAACTTCCCTGGGATAAGCCCTGGTGCCTGTTCACTGCCACACCAGGACCTGCAGCATCTCTGTCCCGCTCCAGCTTTGCTACAGCCAGACCCACCCAGAGCTGAAGGACCAACTTTTTAGCTATCTTTGCAAAAAAACCAATGACTCAGAAGAGATTCCCCCGGGCTGACTATGGCGTGAACGCAGCTGTGGAGGCACCTCACCTCATGCCAAGCAGGAAATACTGCACAGGTGGTTACAGCTGGATGAGCCACCTGGGAGGAATCACTCCAAGGATCCAAGGCCTCAGGATAAATGGCATAAGCACCGTGCTGGGCATCGCTCTGAGTGCACAGGGCACACCTGGGCGTCACAGCACCTTGTCCCAGGGCAGGATTAAACAAATAAGTAAAGAGCATTTTGCAAGCCAGACAAGGCAGTTCACAGAAACTCGGGATAAGTCCAAACCAGACAAACCAGTTTAGAAAAGCCCCAAACCCTCTCCAATCAGGACACCCTGGGGTTGGCCCCGGGGGCAGAGGAGGGGAGATGCCTCTCCGGGATGTCACCACTGGTGGTGCCACCGCAGCCACCCACCCGGCACTGGCAGTATCTGTCATGTATTTATTACACATTAACCAGAAAGTTTACAAATCTTGGGGCCAGCAAGATCATTTTCACATTTTTCACATTCTTTCACATTTTCACGCCTGCCTGGAGAGCAAAGCAGTGGCCGGAGCCCAGAAAAACCTGACGCCCTTTGAAGCAGGTCCAGCTGTGCCGTCCCCCGCTGGCACCCGGGGCTCGCACCCCACCCGGGGTGTCACAGCTCTGATCTCCTGCCCAAACCCACACTGATGGCCCTGTTCTCCTGCTGGAAGTCCCAGCAGGCATCCCCATCCTGGCTGCAAGGAGCAGGGAGATAAGGACACATCAGGGGATGAGAAATTCAAACCGGAGCGGGCACCCGCTGTTATCCAGGACCACTCCAGGGGCTCCCAGCATCACCCCTTGTGCCAGCCAGGGTCAGGGAAACTGAGGCAGGAGAGCAGAAGTGATGGCTTAGGTTGTGCACTGACCCCATGGCTGCAAAGTGATGCAGGATGGGGACACATACCCATGGTGTGGCTCCTGACACTGACCCTGACCCCGCTGACAATGCCCAACCACAGCCTGGAGGGGATGGATATTGAGACAGACAGGCTTTCAAAGGGGAGAAAATAAACAAACAAAACAAAAAATCCATGTTTTCTTTGCAAATTAAACTTGCACAGATTCTATGCTTGATTCAAGCACAGAGAAGGGCAGCAGGTGCCTCGTGAGGGGTTTATCCATGGGGCAGAGGGTACAGGAGCTCTGTGCCTGCCCCATTGGGCCTCCTCAGTCCTAATATGTTTACCAGCTAAGCTCCATTCCTGGTACAACTGTCCTGACAATGCTCTGAACAGAGTCAGGACTTTATTCCAGGAAGAGGTTTTCTGCTGGAATAGTTTATACTAGTTCCCCTAACAGAATAAAGCAGCACCGACAAAAACATACTTCTGCAGATTTACCAGGATTTCTGCCAGCTCCTGGGACAGGAGAATGTTTTTCACCCATCTCGGTGCTGGGTCTTTCAGAGAAAACATTTCACATGCCGAGCAGGGCCGGGCAAACCCCGGCAGAATAAATGAACTGGAAGTCCCGGAGCCATCCGGCGGCGCAGCTCAGGGGCCCGCGCTCCCCTTCCCTCCGCAGCCCGCCCTGCTTTCCAGCTCCCGCCTGATTTATGCCCACCGACAGGAGGCTCGCTCTGTTTCCCTGGGGATTACAGAGCTCTCCAACACCAGCCACACACCCGGGCTGCAAAAGTCCCCGGGATGATGGAGAAGCACGTCCCGGTGCCAGCGCTGCCAGGGATGGGACGGACCCACAAGGGATGTGCCGGGGCAAAGAACCCTGGCAAGACACAGCCAAGCCAAGCAGCAGGGAAATCCCTCCAAAGTGGGCGAGCAACTCAGGGGGAAAAGGATTTTACAGCAGGGCTGGGAAGCCCTGAGCTGGAGAGTCTGCAGCCACCATCCCCCTTCCCCCCACAGGGCCCCTCCAGTCCCCATCGCTCCCCGAAGCCTTGTTGCTCTTGGAAGGGCAAGAGGAAAGGAATGAGAAGGTGAGGCAGAGACAGATGCAAAGGACTGACAAGAAATACCAAGGAGTAAATCGCTTTGGGTTTTTCATGCCAAAGATATTTGCATTCTTATTTCTCCCCTGGAGGCACAAACCTCTTTTGTTGTCCCATAACCACTTGCACTGTCGATGCCAGGAAGAATTTCAGCATGGGGAGGGTGACCCATTTCCAAGGAAAAGCCTGTGTAACGGGGATACCAGCTCTTTGAGGCCAGAGGGGTGGTCACCCTTTATCTGTGCCCCTGAAAGGCAAGATATGGATAAAGTGCAACCACCTCAGAGGTTTCCTTGGAAGAAGAGGTTTTCCTGTGGGACAGGGTGATACGAGGTTCCCAAGGACACACAGGACACAGTCTCATGGCCGAGTATTTGGATTTCAGATGGATTTCAGCCTGTTTAGGACTGTTTAGGGACTGTGAGGAGTGAAGCTGCTGGAACATCCCTCCAGCACTTGCTGGAGGCAGTGGCTCTTGAACCAGCATTGCTGTGAGAAACCAGCAGCAGCTTTCCCAAAGTTCCCAAACGAAAGCAGTAGCTAGTTTGCCTCATTTTGGGAGATTTGCAGAATTCTGCCCCCCCTGCCCTTCGCTGTGCCACCCCACTAGCCATCCCATTGTGACAAAAGAAGGGAAAAGCAGGAGAAGGGACTCCAGCCAAACCAAACACAGCAGCCCTTGCACTGAAGGAACATTTTAACCTGGATACTGTTTCCAGGGGTGTGAACCAGGATCCCCGGGTTCCACATTAACCCACAGCAATTTGTGGTGGGGTCCCGGGCCAGCACAGTGGGCAGACCCCAGGAGGGCAGGTGAGGAGGGGTCTGCCTACTGTCCCAGTCTGAGCCCTCTGCTATTCCCTGCAGGCAAAAGTCACTGGCCCACAAGCCACAAGGAATGGTGCAAGGCTCCAAAACCCCTTGGCAGCATCCATCTGCTGCACTGGGCTGCAGCAGCAGCAGTGGCTGTGGCACAGCGAGCCCCAGTGCTGTCAGGTTTTTTTCCTCCTTTTTAGTGATTTCAAGGAAAGTTAGAGGACTTAAGTTAGTTGCTTTAGTTCCATCCCTCTTTGCCAAGCACTGCTGGGCACCGGAAGAAAAATACAACTAAAGGAGATGGTTTCCCCTAAAAAGTCAACCAAGGGAGATGTTTTTCCCTAAAAAAATGCAACTAAGGGAGATGCTTTCCCCTAAAAAGTCGAGCAAGGGAGATGCTTTCCCCTAAAAGTACAGCCAAGGGAGATGTTTTCTCCTAAAAACGCAACAAAAGGAGGTGTTTTCCCCTAAAAATGCAGCTAAAGAACGTGTTTGTCCCTAAAAATACAACTAAAGGAGATGGTTTCCTCTAAAAAATGCAATTAAAGGACATGTTTTCTCCTAAATGTGCAACTAACAGAGACAGTTTCCCCTAAAAATTCAACCCAGTGAAATGTCTTTCCCTAAAAGTACAACTAAGGGAGATGTTTTCCTTTAAAAAATGCAACTAAAGAACATGTTTTTCCCTAAAAATGCAACCAAAGGAGATGGTTTCCTCTAAAAAAATGCAATTAAAGGACATGTTTTCTCCTTGAAAAAAATGCAACTAACGGAGATGGTTTCCCCCTAAAAATTCAACACAGGGAGATGTTTTTCCCTAAAAATCCAACCAAGGCAGACCTTTTTCCCTAAAAACTCAACCCAGGGAGTCCTTTTCCCCTAAAAATTCAACCAAGGGTGATGTTTTCTCCTAAAAGTACAGCTAAGGGAGATGGTTTCCCCTAAAAAATACAACCAAGGGAGATGTTCTCCCTCAAAAATGCAACTAAAGAACATGTTTTTCCCTAAAAATACAACTAAAGGCGACTGGTTTCCCCTAAAAATTCAACCAAGGGAGATGCTTTCCCCTAAAAGTACAACTAAGGGAGGCAGTTTCCCCTAAAAAATTCAAAGCAGGGAGACGTTTTTCCCTAAAAACGCAACGAAGGGAAACGTTTTCCCTAAAAACACAGCCAAGAAACATGTTCCCTCTACAAACGCAATGAAGGGAGACGTTTTCCCTAAAAACACAAACTGAAGGACATGTTTCCCCTAAAAACGCATCATGCCCTGCACTCAAAGGGGGCAAGGACACTCTGGCACCCTCAAGGCGGGGGTACTTCCATATGCGCTCACCCCCACCCGCATCCCCACCCGCGGGGATGCTCCAGCGGCGCATCCCGGGGACCCGCTCGGGCACCTGCTCCCCGCGGGGCGCGGGTCCCTGCGGCAGGTGCGGGGCTGGCTGGGGGACCTCTCTCTGTCTCTCTCTCTGTGTCTCTCTCTCTGTGTCCCTGGAGGAGCGGGGGGAGCCGCTCCCGCCGCCTGCACCGCCCCTCCCCGCACACGCGGTGCCGCCGCTGGGGCGAGCCGGGCCCGGCGCCGCGCACATGGGCGCTGCGGAGCCGCCGGCGGAGACCGGCTCCAGCCGGTATATAAGGGCTGGGAGCGAGCACCGAGCAGCAGCAGCAGCCGCCGCCGCGGGCAGCGGGAGCAGCAGCGGCCGGCGGGGCAGCGGGGGCCGCCTCCTCGCCGAGGGTCGCCCGCCCGCTCGCCCTCCCCGGGCCATGGGCAGCCCCTGACCCCGCCGCAGCACCGGGTGAGTGGGGCTCCCTCCCTCCCGGGGGAGCGGGGTGGGGGAGGGCTTTGTTTCTCTCTCTCTCTCTTTTTTTTTTTTTTCCCCCCCTTTCTCATTTTTGGCCTCTTTTAAACATTATTCCCCTCTCCCCTCGTCCGCATCCCTGTATTTTTAGCCCGCGGCCCCGGCGATGCAGGAATCAGGGCTGAAATGTTGGGAAAGTGATGCAGGGAAGGGGGGGCCACGCCGGGCCCCTGCGCGCTCCGGCTTCTTAATTTTCAGCTATTTTCCCCCCTCCATCGCCATTTCTTTTAATCTTTAAACGTACGAAACACACGCCCCAGGTTTGCGGTTTCGGGGTTGTTTTTTCTTCCTTTCCTTTCCTTTTTTTTTTTTTTTTCCCCCTCCTTTCTGTTCCTAAGCGTGCTTCCTCCTAAACCTACTCTCCCCCAATTCCTCGTGCGGTGACACAGAAATTCACGGCAGCCCCGTCCCCCTTCTCGGGGGTCTCCAGGCACTTCCCACAAAACTTCGGGCCGCCGCCGGGGGTCCCGCCCGTGCCCCTCGCCCCGGCGCGGGGCTGCAGCAGAGCAGCACCGCAGGGATGCAGGAGCCCACGCCTCGCTGCATCCCTGGGAGAAAGGATCCCAAGGGAGCCGCGCACCCGCCATGCAGCACCGCACGGGGGGTCCGCGGGCTGCGGGGACCCCCCTGCCCCGCTCAGGGACCCCTCGCGTGGGCTCCCACCCCCGCCCAGCTCCCGGTGGGCGCCGGTGTCTCGCACTCGCCTGGTCCGCCGAGAGAAGTTGCCCGGGGCGGGGGGGGCTGGGGCGGCGTGGCCGGAGCAGCTCGGGCTCCGTGCGCCGAGAACGCGGTGCCGAGGAGATCTGAGCAGAAAATGGAGGAGGGAAATGCCTGGTGGCTGCCGGGGCCGGCGGCGCGGGGGGAGAACGCGCAAAGAGCCGCCGGGTCCGCGCGGTGCCCGGGGCAGCCCCCGGGAGGGACCCCCGCGGCCGCCCCTCGGTCCCTGCCCTGGGGTGGCTGCTGGGAGCCAGCGCTGGGGTGTGACCCCGGCACTGCCGTGTCCCCCCCACGCAGGTGACACGGTGACACTGGCACTCCCCGCACGGGTGTGGCAGTGACCCCGGCACGGTGACCCCGACACGGTGACCGTGGCACTGTCCCCCTCCCTGGGCAGGTGTAGCAGTGACCCCAGGACTGTGACCCTGGCGCTGTCCTCCCCCCCCATGCAGGCATGGCACTGACCCTGGCACTGTCCCCCTGCAGACTTGTGGCAGCGCTGGAGTTCCACAAGGAGCTCCGTGTGGGACAAAAGCTGCCCCTGCACACCCACAGCCCCTGGTGACACGGAGAAGGGCTGAAGAGACCCCCCTGGCATATGGGGTGATCCCCTCCAGCCCCCAATGCCCTGGGGGGTGTAAGTGGCCCCAAGGGCTGCAGGAGAGCTGGTGGCAGCAGGGGGTTGCCCCCACCCCCTGTTTTGAGGTGTGGGCAGCTCTGAGCTGCCTCTTTGGGGGCAGACAAGCTCCCCAGGAGTTCCTGTCATCACGGAGCCAGCGGCTGCAGGATTCTGGACACCACAACATGTGACAGTGGGTTCTGTCACTGACTGATCCTGCGGCAAATGGGTGTCACCGAGGTGTCACCGGGCAGGCAGGGGGTGCAGGGGGGAGGACGGGTGCCTCGGGGAGTTCCTGCAGCTCCACCAGCCCACACTGGGTTCTGCAGTGGATCTTTCACGAACTGCACCCACCCACCCCCTCACACCGACAGACAGATGACAGCGCCCGGGCTTGGCTGCTGGGAACAGCCTGCCCTGTGCTGAGCTGAGACTTTCTGGTCCTGGGCTCGCAGGGCACCATCAGGGAGGAGCCCGTGGGGTGACAGAGGCAGAAATATCAGCCCAGCTCCTCTGTTTAATCCCTCAGCAGCACAGGGACTGGCTCGTGGTGCCTTCGGGAATGCTGCAGCTCCTAGACTGTGCCTCTTTCAGCAAAATTCAGCTTAAACTCATGCCTGGCTCCCTGTCCCCTCTTTTCCAGGTCCAAAATGACGGTCAAAGCTGTAAAAATGCCGTGCACCTCTGCAAACGTTTATACTAAAGTGCCTGACGGAGGATGGGGCTGGACAGTTGCTTTTGCATTCTTTGTTGTGGAAGCCCTGACATACGGCATCATAAAATCATTTGGAGTCTTCTTCAATGATCTGATGGAAAGCTTTGACGAAACCAACAGCAGGATATCATGGATAATATCCATATGTGTGTTTGTGCAGACCTTCACAGGTAAGAGGAGCAGGTGCAAGGGGCAGCTGTACTGCTGACTCAGCAAACAAGGACCCAGCACCTGTGACTTTCGTGCCTCTAATGGCTCCACTATAAATTAAATAACAGCCATAAAGCTCAGAGGCTGCATGAAATGCTAAGAAATGTCTGTCTCACCCTTTGAGCCCTGACTCATGTCCTTGCATGGTGCAGGGACATGGTCCATGTCACTGGCCTTGGCCCGGCTGTTCCGGTCTTGCCAGCAAGGGGCAAAAACCGGAGTTTTGAAACCAAACTCTGCAGTGAAAAGGATTAGAAGCAGCTGGAGCCTTGCTGAAATCCGCTGGTGTCTGGGGATGTGGCTGCAGGTTTGTCCCAGGCTCCCACGCACTCGTCTTTAAGTCTCTTGTGATGATTCTTTTAGCACGTCCTAAGTGCCACGAGAGCTGTGCAGCGCCCCAAGGATGGCCCCGGGGTGACACGGTGCTGTGCGGGGAGGTGGCACAACAGGGGGACCTGGGCAGGAGTGTGAGAAGAGCCTCTGGAGGAGACGTGGCTGGTGAAGCTGCTGCGTTGGGTGTTGACCAGGGCTCTCTCCCTCCCCAGCTCCTCTGTCGACGGTGCTCAGCAACCGCTTCGGTCACCGCTTGGTGGTGATGGCCGGGGGGCTGCTCATCAGCACCGGGATGGTCATCGCCGCCTTCGCCCGCTCTGTCGTGGACATGTATGTCACCATCGGCATCATCTCCGGTGAGTCATCCTCTGCTCCACCTGTCCAACGCTCCCCGTGCTCTCCCGCAGCTTCCCGCAAACCACGGGGATTTTACCCCCTGTGACAGGGGGAGTGCTTAACGCTGCTGCCCCTCCGGAGCTGACCTCGCCCTCCTGGGAGGGGGGTTAAGCTGGGCTCTGGGCTTGGCTTTCTACCCTCTCACCCTGGGACGTGGTCCTGTGCTCGTGCAGCTGTACTGGATGCTTCTCATGGACTGGGATCGCTGGGGAGACCAAACTGCTTGTGGGGTCAGATCCTCTTAACCTCTGCCTCTGTCTCTTTTTTTTCTTTTCCTGATACTTTTCCCCCTCTCCAGCCTGGTCTGGGTGTCCTGCTCCCATCTGTGTCCAGGAGCTTGCCTTGCTTAGGGGAACAGTTGCTACAGCCTCAAACTCTTTAGGCAGATGAGGTCCTGAAAGTGGACCCCCCTGGCTGCTTTGTAGCAGAAGGCATTATCTGGCAGGTTTGGGAGGCTGGGTCTCTTGGGTTTTTACTTTCCTCTTTTCTTTTTCTTTCCTCCCCCCTCCAATTTACAAAAAAAAATAACATTCTGGTTTCCCCAATGATTTTCTTCCAGGGTGACTTGCTGAGTTGGCCGAAATGATACTGTGTAATCACCACCGGGAAAGCCGACTTAAGGTGTTCTTGCATCGGTGTTTCCCCCTCCTTTACTTGTTGTTATGGCAATTTTTGGCATTTATTCACAGGCCTTGGATACTGCCTCTCCTTCCTCCCGACTGTCACCATTTTATCACAGTATTTTGACAAAAGGCGCTCGCTGGTCACAGCAGTGGCATCTACAGGGGAATGTTTCGCTGTCTTCTCCTTCGCACCAGGTACAGTTGCCCATGTGCTGGGAGTTCACATGTGCACGCCTGAAGCTCAGCACTGCTCCCCTCTCCTTTTCCCAAGCAAATGGGAGCTAGAGGGGACCGAGGGAGTTGGTGCCCGGGGACCTGCTAAAGCCCACAGGTTGTTGCTCACGTGCCCATGGCACTCGTGCCCTGCAGGCAGGGTGACAAATAATCCTGGAGCCGGGTCTAACACTGCCTCTAACGCTGCCCGAGCCGTCCCCAGCGGGATCTGCCAGCGCAGGACATGCCTGGCTGATACACAGCCCGATGGGCTCCCTATATAGATCTGGCAGGCTAAAAATAAGACAGAGAAACTTCAGCTATTTAAAACACACACAGTGCACACATAACTGCCCCTAAAGGTTAGTGGGCTTGTGCTTAGCACGGGCTGCCAAGCTGCTCCAGCCTTTTGGGGACCTGTCCCCAGGCAGCACGTCCCTGTCACCACCTGTCCTCGGCTGCTCAGGTGGTCCTGCTGTGCATGTGTGCTTTCAGCTAATCCCCAGGGCAAAGCTGCTTTGGTTGCACGTGAAGGCTGGTAATTCAGCAGTGACATGCACCTCTGAGTAGGGCTCAGGGACTTCCTCTGGTAGCTGGTTTCAGGGTGGGGTCAGCTGAGAGAGGAAACTCGAGTGTTGAGTTTGCGCTCCTTCACTAAAAATAACACCCCCTTCATCCCCAAATTCAGAAGGGGCTGCCTAGAGGGTGGCTTCTGCTAGCCAGGTGGTAAACTCAGCTTCTAGCTTCTGTCTGCCGCAGCCGAGGGGAGGAAGGTGGGTGCCAGACCCCTGAGCAGGAGGGACCCCCTGCTCAGCCTTTGCAGAGCCAAGGTGCCTGGAACCTCCAGTGGTAAAACTCAAGTGACTTCCCCGGCTGTAAATTCAACTCCTTGATGTAACTGCAGGCTTTCCTAGTTACACTTTCTTATTCCTCTTGCCTTCTTCCCTCAGCAATCACAGCTCTGAAGGAGCAGATTGGCTGGAGGTACAGCCTGCTTTCTGTTGGGGTGCTGCAGCTTGGCATCACCATCTGCGGATCCCTGCTGCGACCCATCATCATCAAAGAGCAAGAAGAAGTGAAAGCACAGCCTCCAGAAGAGTCCACCGAGACAAAGTACATGCTTGAAAATGAGCAAACATGCACCTCAATAGAGTCCATAGACTCAGGAGTCGATATAACTACCTCACCCAGCAATGTGCCTGGAAAAACCAAAGCAGAGCCGAAAAGTGAAGAACCAAAGCAACACGGACAGATTCCCACTGAAAATAACAGCACCCCTCCAGAACCAAAAACCAAACTACTGGACTTCTCTGTGATGAGAGACTATAGCTTTATCTGTTATGCATTCTTTGGCCTGTTTGCAACCCTGGGCTTCTTCGCTCCCTCCCTCTACATCATCCCCCTGAGTCTCAGCCTGGGCATCGGCAAGGACCACTCGGCGTACATCCTGTCGGCCATGGCCATCGCCGAGGTCTTCGGGAGGATTTTTGCTGGCTGGGTTCTCAACAAGAAGCCCATCCGCAAGATCTACATCGAACTCATCTGTGTCATCCTGCTGTCTGTAGCATTGTTTGCCTTCCCTTTTGCCTCCGAGTTCTGGGGCTTGATGACATGTAGCATTTATTTTGGGTTCATGCTCGGCACGGTGGCGGGCACACATATTCCCCTCCTGGCAGAAGACGATGTGGTTGGCATTGAAAAGATGTCTTCTGCAGCTGGAGTCTACGTCTTCATTCAAAGCTTAGCTGGGTTGGCTGGACCACCCATTGCAGGTAACTCTCAAACTTTGATCTTAATTTGTTTTTTGAAATGTTTGACAGCTGTTGGTGCTGATCTCTGCCTAGAAAGGGTTCTGGCAGCGCTAATCACAGCACTATCCTAAGAGCCCTGCAACTACTATTAGAGACTCTGGGAGCCAGAAGACTGCTGCAATGCAGCTCTGCAGAGTCCCACGGATGAGGCAGTCTCCACTGAGGAACCTCAGAGGGAAGGGAAATACTGCAGTGCTACCCTGATCCTGTTAGAAACCCAAACCTGGCATCACTTCAGGCTCTAGCGACCAGCAGAGGCGAATCCCTCTTGCTGTGCCTGTGTCTGTGCCACACACTGCAGAGAGGGGAAGTCTCTATCAGAACAAACAGATGCTTGATGCATCTCGGGCTTAGAGTCCCTGCAGTGCCCAGAGGCTTCTGACTTGCCTGAAGATGACACCACGTACCCCTGAACACAGTGGGTTCACTTTTTTAAAGTGGCATCTGTTTATCACTGAGTTCTGCCTGCAGATGAAGTGATGCAGAGGCACCAGGATTAAAAATCTGCAGGAAGGACGGCTGGGCAGGGGAGAGGGGGAGCTGGCTGGGTCTAACTGCTGTGATTGTTTTTTGTAGGTGTCTTAGTGGATACGACAAAGAACTACAGCTCAGCCTTCTACTCCTGTGCTGCTGGCATGGTCCTGGGGGCCGTGTTTCTGGCCCTGGTGAGGCCGTGCAAGACTGGGCTGTGCCGCCGCCACCACCAGCAGCAGCAGCAGCAGCAGGTGGAGGAGAGCCCACCAGGGCCCCCACCAGAACTACCAGATGACTTTATAGACATGGATATTGGAAAAGCAGAAAATTCAGGAAAAGGCTCTGACAGCGTGGTATAAAAAAAACAAAAACAAACTCTGTTCCTTTCTCCATCTAATGTACACGGCGTAAGGCTGGGGAAAATGTCAGCTCTGCTCCACGTTTTAAAACTACATTCTAAAGGGAATGTGAAATTTTAAATGTGAACAGTTGCTACCAACAACTTTTTTTTTTTTTGTTAAATATTAGACAGAACTTTTTTAACCAACAATGGAAAGCTCCATAGAAAATACGGATAGCCACGTAAAAATAACTCCTGTCTAGCATGAAGATGTGATGCACACTCTTTTGCTTTCCTGATAACAAGCATAGGTAAAGGTTCAACTGATCCCATAAATACTGACAACAGCAACAGCAGAAGCAGCTCAGCCTCTGACTGTCACCCATCCCCTACCACAAATTCCACACAGACCAGAAACCGATGATACGAACTGGAGACAAGCATTTCATACACCACCAGTAGCCAACTGAATCTTCTGGAGGGATACAGACTCATGTTTTAGCTTTGAGGAGGAGGCTAGGCTAGATAGCTGACACTTAGAAACCATTGCTAATGATCTTAACTTGAATGTCACAAATGCTGGGAAATCAAAGGCTCCGTGTCTCTTTATGGCCAGTTTTTACTGCACGTATTTTCCTGAGATCATTTTTCTTCTCCTGATTGGGATCCCTAGAACTGTTTTCTATTGATAGTCAGATCTGATGTACTGTTTCTAATTTAACTAGTATTTATTAATTTATTCTGAGATTGTTAAAGGAGGTTAGCTTAAATAACTGGAGAGGAAAAATGATCTTCTGCATAACGGAAAGCTGTCTTTACATCATTCTCTTCAATGCCTATCTTGTATTGCTTGTGAAATTGTTGGGGAAATTACTTTTACAGCATAAAGTGTAGCTGTTTTCAATAGGTAAGTCTTAAGTAACCCAGTTATTTAAAAAGGAAAAAAAAAATAATAAACTACAGATCCAGCATCTCTTTCCACGGAAAAAGGCTCAGCAGGTGCCAGTGGACGTGGCACCACTGCAGAACCAGCCCACCCCGCAGGGAGGATTTGGCCCAGTGTGTCTTAATGTACCCAAACCCCTCGCTCACAGGTGCACCAGGAAACCTCTGCCTCATCCCCGATGGAATGTGGGACCCCCACGTCACCCAGCCCCTCACTCCCCACATCTGTGGGGTCACGGGGTGGCCGGGCCGAGCTGCACCCCCTTCCCCAGCTCCCCCAAAGGCAGCAAGAGGCTTTGTTTTGTTTTTTTTTTGCTGCTGACATCAGTGAGAAGCGAAGTGGAGCCTGTGCACCTCGATGGCACGAAGGGAACGACAAAAGACAACGGAGGAGCTGTTCATTTAGTCTTAACAGGAGAGATTCCTGCTCACCGTGACAGGAGCTTGCTTACCCCACCTATATGCATCTTCTCGCCTCTAGGCAACTCAGGGGGACAAATCAAAACAAGTCTGTTTCGGTTTGGAAGGAAAGCCAAACCACCATTTCTGTGTATTTCAAGTGGAAGTGGCATCATCCATTAACTGCTACGCTGACCTGTCTGTGTTTTACCAGCCATAAGAAATGTGGGACAATCTGTGTAAAAAAGAAAAAAACAAACAAACAAACAAACAAACAAAAAAAAAAAAAAAAAGAGAACAACCTCTTTTTGGGAAGGTGCTTGATTTGTTTTTTTTTTCTGTCTTAGATGTCCGGGAGAAAAAAAAAAAAAAAAAAAAGAAAAAAGGAAAAAAAAGAGGAAAAAGAAAAAAAAAAAAAAAAAAGAAGAGAAACAGGCACTCTTGCAAGTGGCTGGAGCAATTCATCCTCACTGCCCGAGACCCGCGGTCTCGCGTCCTTCCTCTGCCTCAGCACTTTATCACGGCCAGCAGAACCTCGCTGCGTTGCACCCAGGACTGGAAGACCCCCCCTTACAGAGAACTGAGAGTTGTGTGAAAATCAGTGATTAACGAACAAATAACCACGTCGCGTTAAAAAGATGTGCTTTTTTTTTTTTATTTATTGTTTTAATTTATGATACTTCAAGCGTTTTGGTAAACGTTCTGTAGCCTGTAATTGTAAGGTTATTGAAGTCTTTGTGACACGAGACCTCACTACAGCACTTTGCTATTCCAACTGCTTGGAAGTGGAAATAAGGCCTCCAGGTTTTGCGTGTGTGTGGAAGCTCCCTGTTCTGCAGATTTGCGAGGTTCTACTGTAACTTAGGTTTGGTTGTTCGTTTTTTTTTTTTTTTTTTACAACATTTTCCAATACAGATCAAATAATATGTATGTCACTGACCTCACAGTCCATTTCTGTTCCTGTCTGTGTAGCAGCACGAGCAGGGGAGCGAGTGATGAGTATGTGTGTGTGCGGGCACAGCAGACCCACAAGCAGGATTTACTGATTTGTTTGTAACGTACCCAGTGGACTCTGGAAATACTCTAAACACTGAGACTTGCAATAAACTCTTTCTTTTTTTTCTTGGGGTTTTTTTTCCCCCCTTTCCTTCATTTTTTTTTTTTTAAATAATAAACACGGTGAAGAAACTTTCCTCCTCTCCCTCTTCTCCATCCCTGGGGTGTCCCAAAGCCTTCTCCCTGCGGGTTCCTTGCGGGATCAAGCCCGTTGCATCCCCTCCCAAAGTGCTCTCCCAGCGTGGCTGTCACAATGCCACTTCTCCAGCCTGAAGTGGCTGTGCTTTCCCTGCACATTGGGCAATCCGAGTTCTTTAAATGAGCTGCCTGGAAGCTGTGGATTAGTGCTGACCTCAAGGGTGCTCTTGTAAACTCTTACCCGGGGAGCCCTGATTAGAGGGAGCCTTTTCTTCTCCTGAGTGGTGCCTGAATTGGTGGCACTTAGGAACATTACCCTCGTGCCTTCAAGAAGCACGCAATCATGTAATTATTTTATCATCTCTGAATTGCTGAATACTTTCCCCATGCCGGGCTAAGCAACTTGTGTATCAGAAAATCTACTTAAAAAAAAAAAAAAAAAAAAAAGCCACTAAATAGCAGAACAGTCGCACTAAGGAGCAATTTTCTCTCCCTCAAACCTAATTTCTTTTTACGCCAGAGAGAGACGCCCTTCCCCGCTTACCCTGCGACTCCCAACATCACCAAACCCTCCAAGGAGTGACTGCCACAGCCCAAATATCACTGCATGCATTAGATTTGCATATGAACTACTCGCTGAAGGAATCATCACAGCTGCTGATGTGTGTTAAGTACGATCTGTTTTTGTTCTGGTTGCAAAAGTCTTAGAACAGAGGTGATCCGTGCATGCAAGCAGGGCAGACTCCAGCACAAATACCAAAGTCTCGGGAAGCTAATCTGTCCAAATTTGACTCTGACTCAACTGCAGCAGTGAACAAACATTATTTGCAACAGTTTCCTCAAAAACAACCCCCTCAAAAAAAGGCGGTACAAAGGCTGCACACAGTTCACATAAATAAAAGCAACATTTAACTGTGGCACTATCAGATGTCTCTGCCTGCACAGAAAGGTTTTTCCCACCTGGTTTACATTAATTGCCCGTGACCTTCTCTGTTATCCTGGTACAAAGGCATTAAGGCCAGAACAAAATAGGATAAGAACATATTTATTCAAGTAGCACTGCATGTCTACTTTGTACCACGGTAAATAAGAGGAGAATGTGAGGCAGGACTTGCTTCAGCAGTCCTTGCTATTCCTCTCCAAAAGGGTTGTATAAACTCTTGCAGTCAATGAGGCCAGTGACAGCCAAATGTAAATAGAGGAAATTACACAAGGTCAGCTTGGGGGAGGCCAGAAGCCCTCAGACCGTAGGTATCTGTCCTTTCTAGAGCAGAAAGGAAGCTGGAAAGTGGGGGGTTGTTTGTTGGTTTGGGGTCTTTTAAAAATAAAAAAAAATAAAAATAAAATAATAATAAAAAAGAACCAAACAAAACAACCAAAAAAACAACCAAAAGACAAACCCACTTTTTCCATTTGAAATTAAAAGGAAGGGGAGCGTCTTGTTCTTTTTGCACTTATTTTAGCTAAGTTGACACCAGGTTCTTAAGGGGACAAATGAATCTTTAAAAATAGCTCAACTGGCTCTGGAAAGAAAGCAAAGTAGGTGCTTACAAAACAGCCTGAATGTTATAACGTCCCTTCAGATGTTACTTGTTACCATCTGAGATCATCGTGTTCCAGCTGCCTGTAGTAAACATGACCTGAATTCTCACAGTGATGCAAGCCCAGCAGCAGCCACCCCGTCCTTCCTTCCTCTTCAAAACTCATCCTAAAGATGCTTCACAGGTTGGGTTTAGGGAAACATCCCTTTAACTTCTGACGTGGTTTGAGGGCTGGGGGAGCAAGCGCTGCTGCCCAGAGGGACTGTGTTATACCTGATGTCCACATCAAAAGACAGGACCCTTCAGGAAGAAATTCAGGAGGAATTTCTTCATGGAAAGGGTGGTCAGGCCTTGGAAGGGGCTGCCCAGGGAGGTGGGGGAGTCACCATCCCTGGAGGTGTCCAAGGAATGACTGACTGGGCATGGCACTCAGTGCTCTGGTTTAACTGACATGGTGGGGTTTGGTCAAAGACTTGATGATCCTGGAGGTCTTTTCCAACCCTGGTGACTATGATTCCATGACCCCTGGTTCCCACTGGGACCCTGCACCAGACACACACAGGAAAGGCTCCTGGGCATTCCAAGCTGCTGTTGGTTCCCAAAGCCAGTTTGCAGCCGTGATGCCCTTGTGCTTCCCGCCAATCCAGGCCTCCTCTGAGCATCTGGCAGCAAACCACACAGCTTCCCCCTCCCCAGTTTCATTCCCATGGACTTCTACTTGCAGGATCTGCAAATCTGAGGCTGCACCAGCATAAAGCTCACTCTGCAAATTGCAGTAAGTCATCTAATAAATCAAATGCAATCCCCCCCCCTCCCTCCCTTCCTACTGCAGTCGACGAGCTCCAGTTACAACAATTTGTGGTAAAATATTACTCACCAGCACTTTGGCCCGTGCGAGGCAGCTCTGCCTCGGTACAGACAGCCCCTAAATCACAGCTTTGTCACAGAAGCCACAAGCATAACCAAAAGACTTATTACACGCAGACACTCCGAGGAGAAGGCCAAGGAGACAATAGTTCCCTTCGCTTCCTTTTGTCAGAGCTTTCATTAATGTCGTGAACGTCTTTTTTCTGCTTTGTCCGCTGCTGGGTGCTTGCCACGCTCAGCCTGGCACAGGAGCAGCCCAAACCAGCCCCAAGGAGCCTGAGAGATGGCAAACCAGGGTGCTGAGCATCACCCTGTGTTCCTGCTCTCCCAGCAGGGCTGGTACCCCCAGTCCTGCCCCTCTGCTCTCCTGATTCCCTTTAATCTCCACCAGTTTGCCCATGTGCTACAGGAAGTTATGAAAATTAGGCATTTTTAGCACTTCAAGGCTTTTGCCTTTTGCTGTGATGTGGCTGATAGTTTGTTTTTTTTTTCCACATGTTGCAAAATGAGACAAAGACCCAAAATCACCAGTGAAGAGCAAAGGCCATTTTTGTGATTATACCTGGGGTTGGAGGATGTCAGGAGACAGGCACGGGGGGCACAGGGCAGCACCAGCACTGCCAGGGGGGGCTTTCCGTTCCCACTGCTGCCCATGCACAGTAACAGGGGCATGATCCTGCCTACACTGAGCACCCTCCTAAAATCCTGCTGAGCACCCTCCCAACCACCACCCTGGGATTGAGGGAAGAGGGTCAACTCCCCTCACCCTTTCCTAAGCCCCTCACTCCACCTCCCTGCCATGATGAGAAGGAAGGTTTCCCTCAGAGGGTATAAACTGTAAATTAATGACTAAGTAACGCAGTGACAGATGAAGATACGTGAAAAGGTCCAATTCTGACACCACCACTCACACAAACGTGCCACTGGAGCCTTTTATCTGCTCCAGGCAAAGCCCTTGGCCAGAGCCACCCAAACCCTTCCCCTCACAGGTCCTCAATCTCCCTTCCTTTGCCAGCAGTGACCACCCCATGACCGTGTGTCCCAGCCAGAGCACAGCAGTGACTTGGGGACACCACGACACACGAGGCCACTCCTGCTCCAGATGCTATATCCACAGGCAGGAGCTGGCACAGCAACTACTATCCTTCCACATTCCCACACTGCATCCTCCTGGAGAACCAGGAGTGAAAGCAGGTTCTGGTTTGCACAGAGAGGAGGGAGGAGCAGAGCAAGGTGCCCTCCACATCCTGGCACCAGAAGCCAGGCTCGCTGCGGGATGGGATGAGTCCCTGTGGATGCAGGACAGGATGTTCCTCTGCTGCTCCTCTGAAAGCAGCACTTTTGGCACAGCTCAGCCTTTGCCAAACACTGCAACGTGCACACCAGGAAAATGAAAACTGGAAACGTAGAGCAACAGCTTGGAGCTGAACCCCAGAAAAGCCAGCTCCTGCCCACACACTGCCGGGCTCCCTGCCTGCCCCGAAATCACTCCCTTCCCCTCCTCCTGCTGCAGCCCCAGGGCCCTGGTGTGAGCCTCAGGTTCACTGTACCCAAAACCGGCCCCAAACACCTCGTGGCAGTATCTCCCTCACACACATCCCCGGGCTGCAGCCACAACACTTATCAGCCCCGGCCAGGCACAGCCCTGCCCTGTGCCAGGGCACCCCAGGGCTATCGGGGGCCACAGACCTCCTGCCCCACCACGGGGCACCCAGGGGATATTGGGGGCCCTGCTGGACTGGGCTCCTGCCAACTGGTCCCACCGTCATCCCCCGTGGGTGAGAGAGGGGACACAGGGAATGTCCCACCCTGCCCACTCAGTGCCACCAGAGGGGTCTGATCCCAGCCTCCAGTGAGCCCTGGCACAGCACTCAGGCAGCCCTTCCCTGCTGCTCACAAACACAACCCTTTTCTGCTCAGTAGCAGCTGCTCATAACCCAGCGAGGGGCTTTGCTCTGCCCACACAGAAACCCCTCCCAAAATCCCCCAACCACACTTTCAGAAAGTCTCGTGTCCTCAGAGAACTGCTGACCCTGCACAGCTCCCCCTCCTCAGTCACTCAGTAATTCCCCATCCAGAAAAAATACACATTAAACAAGCTGTACCTTGGAAGGAGTCTGCAGACACAGGAATTTCTCTGTTTCTTCTCCTCCTGCCTCGTTGGTGAGGGGTCAGAGCCCTTCACAGCCTTGGCCAATATCACAATCACAAAGGAACCAGCAGGTGAACCCACTGCCCCATCAGCACTCACAGCAAACCCAGGTGCAAACAATCACCCAAACTGTTAAACACAAAACCACCTTGGAGCTTCAGTTCATCGAGTGTCTTCATTGAGACAACCCTGGGTCTACACTGGCAGTGTCACATCTCAAAGGTTTTTATTCAGCCTCCTTTGTGCAGCTTTCAGTGAGCCAAGAATTTCAACCTTCAAGGACAAGGCACTGATCCTGCAGCCCGACCCACCTGTGGAGTTCTCCTTGGTTAAAAGCACTCTCAGCACAGCAGAGAGGCCAAACTGGCCAGTGTGGGAAGTGGAAACTGGACATAAACTTTAGAACTATGTCAAATTCAATTTTATCGAGCAAGGAAACAATAGAAATAAACATTAAAACACAGAAGCGATTCTATTTCGAAAGAGTAATTTTTTTAATGTATACAGATGCACTCTGGCGTGGGCTTTTAACAGCAGATAATTCACAGGCTTTAGAGAATTTAATTGCTCACAGTGTGTAAGGGCAGGAAGGGAGAACAAAAGCAGATCTGTGAAGCAGAGAGGAAAAATTAGTCCTGAAAATTGTGCACAGTGGGAAACTTTCCCCTGTCAGCCCGATTTGGGGCCCAGGTACAGGGGAGCCCATTTGCCAGCACAGAGCAGGAAGTGTCCTACCTGGATGAGGTAAAGAACGGAAATCTACCCAAGCCCTGCTTACAGCAATTACAAATAACATCCTGGCACAGGAAATTAAACCTCTCACACAAAGCACCAATTAAATCTGTGAACCCGATAAAAAAAAAAAAAAAGGAGAGAGAAACCATGTAAATAACCTGGATTAAACTCAAGGCATCTTCTCTTAAACATCATGAAATGCCTTAGATGCAACCAGACTTGTCTCCTCTCCCTGGAGCCCACACTGTGGGCAGATCCTGGCACCTGCAGACACCCTTTTACTCCTACACAGGGACTCTCGCCCCTGCAATTTTATTATTAGTCTTATAAAACACAAAGAATGAAACTGCACCAGTCTCCTGCAGCTGTGTGGGACACAGAACACCCCAGACTCGATTTAGGAGCATTCAAGAGTGATGAAGACAAACATTCCTGGATACAGGCGGCACCAGCACAGACCAAATACTGAGCATCATGTTAGCAACCGGTGTCAGCCAAGAGATACAAACATTAGCTTTTCAGTGAAGAATTTTTAGTGTGCTGGTAGTTCCCTGTCAGACAGTAAATTTTAAAATAGTCCATAGTAAATGGCAGAAAGTAACCCTTTAAATACATGAGCTTTTCTGCATATATTATACACTCTGCTTATATACTTCAGTCCAGCAGCACCTCCAGGCATTTTAATAACCATTTGTGGTTCTCCTCGAACACTTGTAGGGTTTTGGTGAACACATTTGGGTTCCTGCCACTGTTCCTCTATCATCTTCGTGCAGTCCTTGATAACAAGGTTTTCAAGACGCAACACACAAAACAAAAATGAAAGAAGAAACTTGAAGGATTTTAATGTTGAAAGACCAAAGCAAAATCGTTCTTCTCTGTCCCCTGTGTTCTGCTTCTTGTGTCTAAAAACAGTATGATTAACACTGGCGAGAAGGTTTTCAACCCCCAGCCCTCTGAGCAACACAACCCCGAATATCCTGACTCTGTAACACCTGCTTCTACTTAGCAAAACAAATAAACAGTCACTAACCACGAGTGTAACTCTCTACCACTGACATTTCTTTGCATGTCTCAGACCACAGTTTCCTTTAGAAACCCTGAACTTGTGTGCTCCTACAGTTTTTTACGTCTGTAAGGCCATAGAAAGATGAGAAAAACAAGCAAAGGCTCACAGGCAGAAGCTGTGGTATCCTACAGCAACAGCTGAGACACAAACCAACACAGGGGTTGTGAAATGCATCCTACAAGGAAGTTAGAAACTGGGGCTGGCTGGTGCACTGCACGGTGGTGAAATCCAAGCTCAGGCTCCCAGGCAGAGGTGACACCAGCAGGGACCAGGCACCTACATCCACACATCCAGCCGGGCATCCAAAGGAGCAGAGTGGCCAGAAACCTGCCCAGAGCATCCTGCTGATACCCCCCTGCTGCTGGACACCCTTGGCTCCAGGAGGCCTTGGGAATGGTGATGCTGTTGGATTGGAGATGTGCTTCTCACAGCTGTGCCTCTGGTTTCTGCAGGGCAGGGGGTGACCTTCGGCCCTGCAGAAGGGGAGGAAGGAAACAGTTGGGAGCAGCTTGTGGGACTGCCCTGCTCTGTGCCCTGTATTTGCTGTCACACAGAACCCATGGCAGCCTGCAGCTTGCTGTGTCAGGAGAGGTTTAGGTTGGATCTCAGGAAAAGGTTCTTCCCCCAGAGGGTGGTTGGCACTGACCAGGCTCCACAGGGCAGTGGGCACGGCCCCAAGGCTGCCAGAGCTCCAGGAGGGTTTGGACAACACTCTTGGGGACAGGGTGGGATTGTTGGGGTGTCTGTGCAGGTCCAGGGGTTGGACTTCAGTGATCCCTGTGGGTCCCTTCCAGCTCAGGATATTCTATTCTATTCTATTCTATTCTATTCTATTCTATTCTATTCTATTCTATTCTATTCTATTCTATTCTATTCTATTCTATTCTATTCTATATTCTATTCTATATTCCATTCTATTCTATTCTATATTCTATTCTATATTCTATTCTATATTCTATTCTATATTCTATTCTATTCTATTCACAGCCTAGGCAAGGTGCAGGGACACCAGTCCCATTCCTGCAGGTAGCTGGAGCCCTGCATCCCACCCTGCATCCCCTGACCGCGACCAGGACCAAAACCACGCCCGATTCCCTGAGCCAGAGAGCGATAAAGAGCCGGCGTTAGGGAAACCATTCCCACCTGCGGGCCCGCATCTCCCCGCGGGACGGGGCCGGGCTCTCTCCCCTGGCAGCGATTCAGAGGCGGAGGGTGCAGAGGGGCCATCGGGGCGGGGGGAAGGTGCCCGTGCCCACCCCCCCGTCCCCTCCGTGTCCCCTCTTTGCCCCTCCCGTGTCCCCCCCGATCCCGCAGCACCGCCCCGGCTGCGCGGCCCGCGCGCGTCCCCTGCCGGCCCCGCGCGGAACTGCACCGGGACAGCACGGCTCGGGATGGGATACAGGGGATGGGATACAGGGGATGGGATACAGGGATGGGATACAGGGGATGGGATACAGGGATGGGATATAGGGGATGGGATACAGGGGATGGGATACAGGGATGGGATACAGGGGATGGGATACAGGGATGGGATACAGGGGATGGGATATAGGGAATGGGATACAGGGGATGGGATACAGGGGATGGGATACAGGGGATGGGATACAGGGGATGGGATACAGGGATGGGATACAGGGGATGGGATACAGGGGATGGGATACAGGGAATGGGATACAGGGGATGGGATACAGGGGATGGGATACAGGGAATGGGATACAGGGATGGGATACGGGGGATGGGATACAGGGGATGGGATACAGGGGATGGGATACAGGGGATGGGATACAGGGAATGGGATACAGGGATGGGATACGGGGGATGGGATACGGGGGATGGGATACAGGGGATGGGATACAGGGGATGGGATACAGGGGATGGGATATAGGGGATGGGATATAGGGAATGGGGATATAGGGGATGGGATACAGGGGATGAGGATACACGAGATGGGGATATAGGGGATGGGAATATACAGGATGGGGATACAGGGGATGGGGATACACGAGATGGGGATACACGAGATGGGGATACATGGGATGGGGATATAGGGGATGAAGATATAGGGATGGGGGTATAGGGGATGGGGATATAGGAATGAGGATATACGGGATGGAGATACACGGGATGGGGATATAGGGATGAGGATACACAGGATGGGGATATAGGGGATGGGAATAAAGGGCATGGGAATATACAGGATGGGGATGCACGGGATGGAGATAAATGGGATAGGGATATATGGGATGGACACAGGTGGGACAGAAACATGAGATAGGGATATATGGGATGGACACAGGTGGGACAGAAACATGAGATAGGGATATATGGGATGGGGATACACGGGATGGGGACAGGTGGGATAGGGACACAAGGGACAGAGAGATGCTGGATGGGGACACATGGGGTAGGGACATGCAGGACAGGGACTTACAGGATGGGGACAAGCTTTTCCAAACACAAGTGAGGCTTGCTGGAAGATAGAGGAAGAATTCAGCCCATGGTTCAAATACCCACACATTAATGTTCTATTTTTCCCCCTGATAATTCCATTATTCTCTCGAGCATTTCAAAGTGACATAAATCAGGGAAAAGAGGAATCCTGAAATTCCTGGGAAGCTGAGAGACTCAATTTCACACCTCCCCTCAGGGCAGAATGATTTGTCCTGCACCTTGTCCTGAAGCAGGGTGGTATCTGCTGGACCCGAAGCTGCTGAGTGAGCAAGGCTGTTATATTTAGTGCTCAGATGTTCCTGGAATCAGTGCTGGGCTCAGATCATGGCACAGGACCATGAACATGGATCATGGTTCTCCCTCCACCTCGTAGCTCCTCCACAGTGTTTGATCTGAAGCTTGAAACTGTTACGGGCCTGAAACACAACTGGGTGCAGAGAATAATCTTGCCATGTAAGTCAAGCAAAGATCTGATGATTCTCTTATTAATACGTTCAGCTCTGAGGTATTTTTCCTGAACATTGCATTAGGAGCCCTCCCCAAGCAGTCTGGGACATAAGGATGGGGTGACATTTGTGTTCCACAAACAGAAATCCACAAGATGGAGGAAAAAAATCAGCCTGTGCTAAAGAAACGTGTGAGCCAAAGAGCTCCAGCTATGGAAATGGGAAATTACATTTAGTTTTCAGTTCGGTTTTAGATGTTTTAGTTGTTCTTTTGCTTTTAAGGAACTCTAAAACACGTGGGGTTGTGTCCCACACGACTGCCAAGATCTGGAGCTGTTTATCTACAATGGCCTGTGACTGTTACAAAAGTGAACATGGAGATGGGATGGATGAAACCCTGCCACAAAAGGGTCCTAGGGGGCCTTGTAAATCACCCTCAGAAAGAAGATAATCCAGATCTTTCTTCCAGGGATCTCCAGTGCTTTGCTCTATCTCACTCACACCTGCCTTTCCTTATCAGGGAAGCACAAAGGTGTGGGGCCGAGCTGGTTTCGCCTCACTGGAGTATCTGCAAGTGCTGGGCTGATCCCTTCTGGGGAGTGACTCATCCCACCTACCTGGGACACCACTTCAGGCTGAGGATTGCTCTCTGCAGGTGCTTTTTTCTCCCTCCTGGTGACCCTTGAAGTTGCTGGTTCCCAGGAACACTCCCTACATCTGGGCAGTGACTCTCATCCAAGGGACAGCACCTGCTCAGGGAATCACCAAGCTCCACCTCCTAGGAGAGCCAGGGCAGGAAGAGAAGGTGCCAGACTGTGTTTTCCTCCTCTGCTCTCCTTTCTTTGGCATCCTCACAGGCATTTGTCTTGCTGCAAGCAAATGATACGGGGTAGGGAGACGTGGAGTGGAAAGCCTGGCTCCAGCAGAACGGCTGGCTGGCTGCCAGATCCTTTCATATTCCACTCCTGCTCCTGTGGAGAGGGGAAAACAACACTTTACCTTGCTAGGCTTTTAGAGAGGAGCTGCTTCTGGCAATTAATTTGAATATTAAATGTCTGAATGTCCTCCATGTATTAAACCTACCGGTTCAGGCAAATGGGGTTGCCTTTCTAAAGGGAGAAATCATGGAATGGCCTGGGTTGGAAGGGACCTAAAAGATCACCTCATTCCACCCCCTGCCATGGGCAGGGAAACCTTCCACTGTCCTGGGTTGCTCCAAGCCCTGTCCAACCTGGCCTTGGACACTGCCAAGGATCCAGGGGCAGCCACAGCTCCTCTGGGCAACCTGTGCCAGGGCCTCCCCACCCTCACAGGGAAGAATTTCTTCCTAATATCTAATCTAATCTTGCTCTCTGTCCATTTAAAGCCATTTCCCCTCGTCCTGTCACTCCAGGCCCTTGGAAATAGTCTCTCTATCTTTCTTTTGGGCCACAATTAGGTCCTTGGAGTGGTGTCACTCAGCTGAGCAAGGGAACAGCCACGGACTTGCTGCTGACGTTTGCATGTGTAAAAATGTCCCTTTCCCCCAGAGGCATCCCCAGACAACAGCAGAGATGACTCTGCACTGCTTTATTGCAGTGCAATGAAAGCCACCATTTCAGTGGAAACGAGAGGAGGATTTAGAATTTGCCACAAAAAAAGTGGTAAACAAAAAAGTGTTCAGTAATATTTCACCTTGAGTATTAGAGGTGAGAGAAGGAGCAGCAGAAAGGTTTCCTGCTGTGGGCAGAGATGCAATGCCATCAGCAGGGAGGGACACTGGGAACAGAGAGAGGGAAGGAGAGCTGGAGTGGCCTCAGCTGCAGAGTCATGTCAGGCTGGTGTCCCTTTCCCAGGTAGCTTGTGGAGCACAGCAGAGGATAAAATGAGAACCATCCCCTTTCCCCCTCAAGTTTTGTAAGTGGGGATGGGAGAGGGGGAAGCAGAGTCATCTGCAGGAAAAAAAGAGGAAGTTTTCCCCTTAATTGTAGACAATTTTCAGCAAATGCCAGACATGATGTAAGAAGGCTGATGCTGCTGAAGCCTTGCTCAACTTGCCCGCCTGCAAATCCTGATGTTAGTAACTCTTGGAAAATGCTGATTTCACTGAAGTTCTTTTGTTAGCTTTTCTCTTCTTCAGGGAAAATGAAGGCTACAGCAGGAAAGGGTCATCAATTCACAGCTACTATTGGATCAATGTAAGAGAATCCAGCTCATACAGAAAAAGTGCAAAATACTGTGTCTAGGCAACCCCAGAAGGACCTGTATTGTTTATAGATACTGCCTTTTCTTCCAATAAAAGCTGAAAACAACAAACAAGTCCCAGGCACAGACTGGGGGTGCACCGAGGGCTCAGAGTTGAACCTGATGTGGGGGCTGGTGATCCCACCTCCTGTGGCACTGCCAGAACAGCCCAATGCAGGGAGTGCTGGAGGTGAGTTGCTCACTGGAGGTGAACTATTCATGGCTGGTGTCGTCCCACAAACATCATTTGCATGGTATGTGGTCAACTTGGAAACAGTCACTCATTCCCTAACCAGCACAAAGGCCGTCTGGGGGAGTGGGAATGTTAAAATAGATGTCCTCCTCCTCTTTTTCCACTACTGCTTCTTCCCCTTTGGATCTGATAAAGGGCTGTCTCTCTTCTACATCAGAGAAGTTGACTGTCTTCCAGGCTGCAGATGGCTCAGAGAGGACAGGACAGCACCTGCAGCCTGGCTGAGAGCCACCCAAGGTTGGCCTGGTGCTACATTGGAGAGAGAATCACAGAATCCCAGAATATGCTGGGCTGGGAGGGACCCACCAGGATCCTCAAATCCAACCCTCAGCCCTGCCCAGGACCATTCCCAAGAGTCACATTCTCTGCCCCAGAGGATCATCCAAACACTCCTGGAGCTCTGGCAGCCTTGGGGCTGTGCCCACTGCCCTGGGGAGTCTGGTCAGTGCCCAACCAGCCTCTGGGGGAAGAACCTTTTCCTAATATCCAACCCAAACCTGCCCCTGACACAACTTCAGGCCGTTCCCTCGAGTATCAGGCAGGGATTTGGGCTCTACCTGTCCATGGGGAGAATCCTGGGCAGGGAGTCAGCATCTTTTATACAGGCAAGATCCACTATATTGAACGTTGGAATAGGGAGTGGGAAAAACTCACTTTGGATACCGCTGGATGCATAGGGTCTTGTGCTTCCTCCTGCTCTGCAAGCACTAAATTAATAAAAACCAGTCTGCACTGATCAGCATCATCTTACTGGGTCACCATGTTTCCAACCATCCAGGCAGAGAAATGGGATTTATTCCCTCACTGGTTCTGCTGACAAACACGTTCCTGCCTTACCCTGCAGCGCCTCGGAGCCCTCCCTGCCCCGGGAACAGCAAACACGACCTGCTGCTCGCAGCCAGCGCCTGGGAGGACTCAGCCTTTAAATATTAACCTCCACATGGAGTTGGAAGCACTGCAGCAGAGCTCTGCTGGCAGCAGCCTGCCCCAAATCCAGGTTTGTCAGATCCAGTGCTCAGCAATTAATCAAACCCTTGGCTCCCTGCGTGGAGCTGAGCAGGGGCAGCAGCTCGGCCGCACGCAGGGGCAGGGACTGCGTCTCCCCCTCGCTGCACATCTCACTTGGGATGTTTTGATTCCTTATCCTCAGTTCATCTGCAGCCTGTTCACTGAACTGGGCTGAGGACTGGCTCCGTGTTTCACACCCAGGAGCAGGGATCACTCGGAAGTTGCACTCTTAGGAGTGACAGTGAGGAAGAATCCCAGAGCCCAGAAAGCTGCTGCTGGTGGAAGCTGCAGTCCAGCAGGAACCGATGTCTTGTCCCTCACGTGCATAAAAACCCAAGGGAAGAAAGCAGAGGAAGGAAATCCAGTAGCATCTGAAGTTAGGTACAAATAAAACACTATTACAAACCTTGTAGGACTTGGAATATCTGGATCCTTATTAATTCAGTAATTCCCATTTCATGCACAGCGAAAACATCTCGGCTTCTGTGGAAAACACAACCAGTCAGTGGATTAGGCACCAGAAGAACCTCAATGCCATCACCTTTTTTGTTTCAGAGGGAAAACCCAGCAGGGTCTGGGCCAGTGCAGATTCCTGTCCCATTTCCAGCTGGATTCCCCTGGGGCTGTGCTTGCCTGGCAGCTGCTCCTCAGCACTTCACCCTCAGCTGCTGCACAGCTCAGTGGTAGCTCCTCTCAGAACAGGACCAGGGGACCAGGGTCGGCTCCAGAACCGGCTCCTGCTGCTGACAGGGCAGCCAGGGACACTTTGGGCACAGCCCCACTTTTGCTCCCTCCTGTCAGTTGTTGTGTAATCACCGAGTTACTTTAACAGGAAGGAAGAGGCTTGAACACCCAACCTACGTTCAGTACGTGCAGTGAGGTGTTTTGGTAAATCAAAGGAGTTGTGAACATGAAGAAACTCCACTTGCTCACACAAATCCTGGAACACATTCCTTCCCACTTCAGCTCTTCCCACCACTTCAGCCCCTGGCACATCAGTGTGTTGAGGTTATCGGAGCCTGTGAGGGCTCCAGCTGCTGGATGGTCCAACACCACTAACCCATTCCTAAGGAGAGCTTTCATAGGATCATCACAGAATCATGGAATGGCCTGGGTTGGAAGGGACCCTAAAGCTCATCCAGTTCCAACCCCCTCCTACAGGCAGGGACATCTCCCACTAGACCAGGTTGCTCAGAGCTTTAGTCAACAAGAACTTAACTAGAAACCCACGTGAAAGTGATGCAACTACACTTGTAATACTGGGATTAAAAAACCAACTAACACAACCTGTTGAGTTCTAGATGGGTTTAGTTTTACTCCTCAGGTGGCTGGTGGCAGCTCAGGAAATAGGATGCAGTAAAAAAAAAAATCTGAAGAGACTGGATTTCAAAGTCAGAGCAACATCACAAACAGTGCTCAGATGATGTGACTGTTCCAGCACGAAAAAGTGGTCAAGAGAGGAAGTGATGATTCCTCAGAAACAGCTTCCCTAGGACAGGCAGGACCCGGAATCCAAACTGCATCATGGAGCTGGTTTAAGTTCCAGGGCGTTTGGCAGGGTTTTAACTCACTTCAGTCCACTGCACTCTGCATCCAGGTCCCGACCTGCCCACAGTAACATTCACACTGCTGAGAATTCCTACAGCTCCTGTATCCCCATCAGCAAGATAAATGCTAACACTGAGCACTAACTGCATAAACAAGGATGACTTGGGCTGAGTATTTCCGGGGATTTAGTGTCCACAGCACACCGGCCAAATCCGAAGGCTGTTGTGGAAAATGAAGCATCTCAGGCCTATAAAAACTGACAAAGGAGAAATCAATGTTTTGCTGCAAAATACTGCTTCATATTGCAGCCAGTGACCCGTTTGTCCAGGAGGCAGAGGCTGGCTTAGTCAGAGGACAGCTTAAAAAAACCCCAGTAAAATCAACTCTGCAATACTGAAATCCATAATTCATAGAGACTTGTCGCAGAGCACACCCGAGTGCCATCAATATTTTAAATACTGAGCACCAAACGGGCTGTCAAATGCAAGTCAGCATTTTCCTGGTGCCTCCCTGGCAGGGAGAGAGTCATCAGGCCCAGCAGCACCTGGAGGAGCCCTTTTAGCAGGGAGTTTGCTTGACTCTCTTACATATTTTATCTGAAAGACAAGATGTGGCAGGAGCAAACCAGCTGGCCTTTGCCAACCCCCAAAAAGAGTCCGTTGGCTGCCTCCACTCATTATTAATTTGAAAAGATGATTTCATCACACCAACATGAGGCTGTATATGTTTATTCATCGTCAGTAATTTTTGTACACAAGGCAAATATTAATAGCTGAAAGGCAACACTTTTGGAGAGTATGTACAGAGCAATGTACAAGCAAGTGTAAGGTTTTAAACTGTGAATCAATTTAACCATTTTATAAAAAGGAAGTGATGCTTTTTCTTCTAAGACCTCCCTTAGAAATAATTTATTGCCAATCTTAAACTAAAGCAAGGAGAAAAAAAAAAAATTTACAATAAAAAGTAGTCCCTGGAAAGTTTATAAAAAGTTAAACAACATATAAAATTGTAAGCCACAAACATTTATACAAAGCTAATACAAATCTTGGTTTCGTTAAAGATCTATGAGGTTGTTACAAAATATATTTTTACATAAAGGCTTCACGTAAGGTAAGCTCTCACTGCTACTGAAAGCGCAGGAAAGCAGTTTTAAATAGTCTGCAATTCAACTTATTTTCAAGTACAACGCAAAGAAATTGCAAAATGGCACTGTATTGCAATGCTGTGAAATTAAAAACTATGTTAATGGTACCATCAGAGAGACAAGACCTGTAAAGTGAAGTGGTGAACAACCGGGTACGGCACGAGCCTTCGGATGGGGCTGGGACAGGAGTGGTGGTGGGAGATGGACCTTCTGCAAGAGGAATAACCAGGGGGGTGTTCTGCTGCCCAGGGACACCCTGGACACACCCCAGGAATCCTGTCCCCAGCCCAGGGTCAGGAAGCTTGGAACACCCACCCAACCTGATCAACCTGCTGATGGGCAAAATGTAAAGCTACTTAGAGAGGAGCCCAATGAACAGCCTTTGAGATCAACCTGACTTCTTTCTAAGAGCAGTTATTCCAGAAGAAAGCTGAAGTTTCACACAAACTGATGGCTTACGCTCCCACATACAATATATTAAAAAATGTGAAATTTTACCAAGCCCTGATGAACAGCCACAGTTTTTAGGTATCAATCATCTCATTTAACACCCTGCAGGAGGGAACAGTCGCTGAAACACCAATTTCACCTTCAAGTACAGGGAGGTTGTACAAGGCAGTGGTTCATCTCCACAGGGTCAGTGATCTATGGAACAGAGCTCACTCCAGCAGAGAACTAAGAAATTTAGGGAAACTTGATTTTCTGGAAAACTTGATTTTGTACCTGCTTTCCCACCTTCACCAGAAATGCATCCCAACCTTGTACCACAGACTGGTTTCCACGAGGAAGCTTCACTCTCCCTAGACAACTGTCACTTGTTTGGTTCCTTGTACCAAAATTATGTCCTGCAATAAAGAAATGATATTTAGAAATAAATCTGAAGGGCAATACAACCATCCACACTGTGCTCCATTCGAGAGCTGATGAAGAGTGAGTCTGAAGGTGGCCAAGGGCGATGATTTGGGGGTTTTGGCCATATTTTAACACAGGAACCATGTAAACAGGTACATCCAGGTGTGTTGTCTCACCCCCCTCTCAAGAACAGGGAGTGGAAAACCCAAGTGATCTGACTCAGTTATTTAATTAAATCAATTAATTTCTGCCTGAGATTCATATAGTGCTTATCTGCCAGGGCCTACAAGTGACCCAGCACTGGGGTCCCCCCTACTCTCTTACAGGCCCTGGGGTTCACAGGGACAGTGATCTGAGAGGATTAAAACCAAGGATTTTTGGGGTGGTTCAGAGAGAAGCTGCTGAATATGATCCCCACTTTGGCCAAGGTCAGAAGTGCCCAATGCCTTGGCTGCATCCTTAGACTGACATCAGTTTGAAAGATCTTCAGTAAATTAACAGGTCCCTTGACACAAAATTCATCATTATTTTACATAAATTTGTTTAAATAAATCCCTGGTAATCGTCCTATCATCCACTACCAGTTTTTAGTTTTTCTGCAATCATCTGGTCTGACATCCTCCAAAGCACATACTGCAGACCTCTCCAAATTAACTGTTTTATTCAGAGATAAGTCTCTTTTTTGAAAAGAAACTTGTTCAGACAACTGTCAGCAAAGGAAAAAAACCAACCCAACTCCTCATCTTGTTGACAGGGTGGGGTATGGATTTGTTCAGGTTCTGCTTTCCAGCACTGGACTTTGGAGGCCACCAGAGGTTTGTGTCTGCTCATAGAGCACTTAAAGCCCAACCAAATCAATCATTATCCTTCTCCAAAGGATGGCCAGTCCTTGAAAGAGCCTCACTGTCTTTCCTAAGGTCTCTAGTTCATCCTCCTTCTTGAAATGCTCACATATGAACTCACCAAATCAGAAATAATTCATGTCCAGTATAGAAGCAAAATCTACATTAAATATCCCCATCTAAAATTCTATTCATCCTCCCGACATCAGTGCTGCATCCAGACTTTAGGACTATGTTTAGATTCTGCACTGTGACTTCTCCCAAGCTCTTTTCAAAGTTCTTTCCTCCCAAGATAGTGCCTGATGACCAGAATCACAGACTAACCTATGGCTACTCATTGGATGATATAAAAAAATAGAGGTCTTTCAAAGCACCTAACTAAATAAAAATACACTATTCCCCCTCTGCTGCCAGGAGAACGAGGTACAGAGATGTTAATACAACTTACAATCACAGTAAGTAAAGGCTAAGTTCAGGAGACAGGCAGCTTTCCTATGTCCTGGCAGGGACACCGTGTCCCACCGCTCGCCACGTGCAAGGGATGTGAATGAGAATTCACTGAGGGGTTGGCCACCATCATGATCCACAGGAATTGGTTCCACGGGGCAAAGGGGCAGCTGAACTGCCCCCATGACACTACAGCCTGGGGGAAACGTGGCAGCTGCACTAACTTCTGAAACACAGCAGCTCACTGTGGTTTTGCAGTGTGCCACAGGGTATGTGAGCATTGCTTTATTTTCATTGGGTTTTATTATTATTATTATTATTATTATTATTATTTCTTTTCATCACATGGCAACACTAACAACCACCTCCCTCCCCCAAAATAAAAGAAATAAAACTGCAATGGAACTTTGGGTAAAACAGTCACAAGCAGCACTCTGGGAGATGCTGTGCGACGTATTTGGCTCAAGTACACTTAGGACTGCTTAGACCCCACTGGAAAGTCTCAGAAAGAACCTCATCAGCTGAAGCACGTTCTGCTGGGACACATTTCTTTTTGTTTGTTTGTTTTTTTCCAGAAAAAAAACATTCATCTCCACGGTGTCAGCTACACAAGGCCTCTGCTGGGAACTCATAAGGCCACTGAAAATACCAGAGGAGGACAGAACACAAGGAGGCACTTAGGTTTGCAAGTACTTCTCTCCATCACCAGGCGTTACTGACTCCGAGGAGGCAGCTTGGAAGGAGCTGGGAATTCAAACAAACCAGTGCTAAGTTAAAGCGCTTCGAGAACGGGTTACCCACGTGGAACATCTGCTTAGTGAAGACATGAAACACAAGCTGAGCTTGCTCCCCCTTCCCACATCAGAATGTCCAGAGGACCAGACCAGAGTGCTCTGTGCTTTGCCATGGCTCCGAGACGTACGGACAACGCCGGAGTGAATCCGTGTACTGTGCCAACCACTAACCCCTCGTCCCTGGACTCAGCACTTCCTGCCAGACATGTCTGAAGCTCCCAATTTTAAGCATTTTTAAAGCATCTCCTATTCAAACCCAAGGGTAAGGTTTGTACTTGAACAGGAAGTACGTTACGCCCAGGGATCCGCGCTTTGAACAGATGATTCCAGCAAGGGATTGATGGGATTTCTAACCAAAATAGACCTGAGAAATCATAAGTCAGCTATGGTATCACAGTCTTTGTAATGAAGTTAGATGTGAAAAGTTTCTCCCCCCACCCCTAAATTACTGCCACAGTCTAATAATTGCAACAATTTCATGGAAGTCTGGACTTGGAATTCTGAATTTTCTAGGATGATATACATGTTTGTAAAAGGTCAAATTTACCACTTTACAGGTAACTTAGACATAGATCTGCTATAAAATTACAACTTGAGTCATCTTGAAGCTACACTGGAAGAGATTTAAGCCTGAATTTCTGCAGAAATTGGCAATAATGTGTTCAGCAGCAGCTTTTAGCCACATATCAAGAAGTCTGACAGGATCTGGATTTCTCTACTCCTGCTGTAAACTTCTAGTTAAAAAAAAAAAAAAAAACAACACACGAGAGTTACTGAAACAAGAATGTCCTTCTGCACATCACTGTAACATGAGCTGCTTGAGGTTGTCGTGCAGGATGGTATCCTTGACATCACGGAAAACTAGCCGGATGTTCTCTGTGTTAATAGCAGTGGTGAAGTGGTGGTACAGGGGCTTCTGCTGCTGGTCCCGGCGTTTCGTGCGAAAACAATCCACCAGGAATTTTTGGACATCTGTTAAGCAGTGGGGATCCCCTTCGAACTCTGGGAAATAGTCTTTGATGCTCACTTTCTGTACTTTTTCCTCAAGCAAGTCCGTCTTGTTTAGGAAGAGGATGATTGAGACGTTGCTGAAAACCCGGTTATTGACTATTGTTTCAAAAATGTTCAGGGACTCGGTGAGGCGGTTTGTTTGCCGGTCCTCCATGAGCACCTGGTCGAATTCACTGGAGGAGACGAGGAAGAGGATGGACGTGACGCTGTCGAAGCACTCGAACCACCGCTTCCGCTCCGACCTCTGCCCGCCCACATCGACCATTTTGAAAGGGACATTTTTGATTTCGAAGTCGTACTCGTGGATCCCTTTGGTGGGTCTTCGTGCCAGCAGGATGTCTTGCTGTGAGGGAAGGTAATCCTAAAAAAAAAAAAACAGTAAAGGAGAGTTTGCAGATTATAGGCTACAATCACGGGCATGGTGGAGCTGCAATGGAGAGAGCAGGTGGCAGAGGAACAACACGAGGTTTTCAATAATCAGACCTGTATTTACATGCTAACACTGGAGCTTTTGGGAAAGATCTGGAGTCCAGAACAGGAAACACATCAATATTACATCAAAATATGTACCCCAGAGAAATGAAGCTCTCCATGACAAAGATCCATGAATAACCTGGGAGGTGAACCAGCAATTCCTCATGCCCGTTTCCCTTGTTCTGGATTACTCTGTGCTTTATTCATCCTCTCCTCACAAAGTTGGGGAACACGCTGGCTGCCAACACTGCAATGCAGCAAATGGGTTCTAAAACAGGTTTCCCAAATCAATAACCAGGGTATATCCTGTTCCAACTGTGGGCTCTCTGCTCCTCCCAGGCTCTCCTGCACATTGCACGACTGCTTCCAGTGCAAAAGAGCAGCTCACTAAGTGATTTTAAGGCAACCAATTATGCCTGAAAAGCAAAACTTAAGCAGCTTATTGTGTTTGTGCCATGGATCTTTTGCATTCAGCTGTCTCGGTCCAAAAAGTCACTCTATTAGCTGTGTGCCACACCAGTGAGCTCACACTGCCTGGCTTTGTCCAAAATTCACTGTGCCATGAGCAGAACAGGAGAGGAACCAGGCAGCTGGGGACAGCAGCCTCTTCCCAGAGCACAGCCTGGAGGGCACACAGCTGCACCCTGAACTTCTCCAGCCCACCTTTCCCCAGAATTCAAGAGGCAGGAATTCTGCCTCTTTTTTGACTATTTTTTGACTGTTGTATGAACATCATCGATGGATGCAGATGCTCCAGGATGATGAACTCTTATTAGTCAGCTTTTGACAGCATGAAATTCAAGACTTGGACTGGGGATTTCTTCATTCCTAGAATTACACTTTTGCATCTGCTCCAAGTCCTTCTGCTATCTGCAAGGAGCATCTCTCCCAGACAGCTGGCTGTGCTGGAGCTTAAAGCCTTGTTGTTCACTTGTTGTGGAAACTGTTCCTCACATTTTTCCAGCATTTCTCACAACTTCAGAGAGCGCTGTTTAGGTTTTGGAATTTCAGTCTCCTCTTAGTGAATGATCTATGATATTCCTTTGACAGTGCCAGTTCCCAGACTTGGAGCTTTTATAAAGACGTGTGAGACCATGGTCCAGAAAGTCTGATTCAAGCAGTCGGCTGGGCGGGGGAACAAACACAACTCCATGGCCACTTCAATACTTGTATCCCAAGTTTAAGGCAAGTTCAAGCCACAAAAATAAAATCTAAAAATCATGGAGTGCAACATTACAAAAATTCAAACATCACTTTGCTTTACCATGTAGGCTCCAAAGTGAAACCAGGGAGAGATGGCTTTGTCTGAGCTCTGGGTTCTTTATCCGAGCTGCCCATGACTAAGGTGCTGATTTTTATTGTGGCACAAATTACAAAGCAGCTCTGAAGCACAGGATCCCCACCCTGGGCCTTTGCTGCAGCACTGCTACACATCAAACCCCACACCACCTAAACCTGCAGGAGAGCTCAACAGCTAAAGCAGGATCGAGTTCTCCCCAAACTGAGCAGCAGACGTGCTGCCACTCCCTTGTCTGAGTAAATGAAGCAACTTTAAAGGGTGGTAAGACTTTTCTTTTTATTAAATTTATCTTGGGTCTTTCCTACCAAAATTGTAGAGGGGAAAACAATCAGAAGAATAGAGCAGTAACTGTATCAAATGTCACTGGGCACATGTGAAGGGATTTTGAGCAAAGCTGACTGTCAACATGTAGGCAAGAGGTTCAATTCTTATTTCAACTTTCAAATGGGGATATGAATTCTTTTGTTGTTCAGGAAGTTAGTCTCAAGTTCTCAGAACAAAAGCAGAAAGTCTTAGGAAAGCTCAGGAGTGACTGAAATTATTAAATCATGTAAATAAATAAAAGCAATTAATATAATAGGCAAAGCCATATGTACCTTCAATACTGAAACAAGAGCACAAAGCAAACTCTCCGGGGAGTTGACCTGTAATGTTTATTCAGTAAAGCTTTCAAGAACAAGGAGCTTATCCCTGGAATTCCTGACAAATTCCCTCTCAAGTACTATTACTCATTGAAAACTCCTACCACACTTGTAACCACAAACAGAATCCTTTCAAGTGCTTTCAAGTTCTACACGCACAGAAGACACACAGAAGAAACACCACGGTCTTAAAGGTCCCTTCCAACCCAAACCATTCCCTGACTCTCTGTTTTATCCTGGATATTGGCTACTCTGATGCAACAGACAGCAAAGGAGTGCTCTGCAAGACAAGTGTGGGTATCCAGCCATCATCTGGCTCCAGGAAACCAAACAGAACAACTCCTAAGAAACCTTCCAGTATTTTAGTTATCTTTTTGAAGGATGGTTATGTTTTTCTCCTTCTCCAGATCCTTGGGATACTGGCAGTTTGCCACTTGCTGGCCCTTTTCTCAGTGTTGATCCCATTCTCCACATCTTTAGGCTGCAGCATTAAGTGAATATTTTCCTTGGATGGCAGTGAGTATTATTTTCCAAGTTCAATGTTTTGCCATTGTCAATCAGTGTCTTTCCTGCAAGCATCCCCATATAGACACTGATTTGGAACATGTGCCTCCTTCCTGAATTATCTCCTTCCCCAGATCCACTGCAGTCTGTTTCTTCTAAAGGAGTCCTTTTGGGTATCACATCACAGTTTGCCTAGTTAAGATTACAATTTAAGGCATGACTAAGATCCAATCACAACATGGAAAGCAACATCTCTCTGTGAGATATTTTGAATACATATAGTCTGCACTGGCAGTTGAAACAACAACAAACAGTTGCAAGGAATCCAAGAGATCCCACACACGTATGCCTGTCAGATACTCTTTTTTTTTTTTTGCTGATTGATTAAATCTGAACATTAAGTTCTTTTCCCTCTGTGCTGTTATCAGCTCCTTTTTGGCAACAGGCACACGAGTGGCAGATCTGTGTGTTTATAAGCAACTTAGTTGCAGGTCAGCCCAGTTGCATCAGATAAGAACAGTAAAATACTTACATTAATACAGCTTGGGGAAATATTCATTAGATAAATCTTGCATATAGATAAGAATAAACCAGAAGAACCTATCAAATCTTTTACTCAGGAACAAAACTTAGTCCTTTTTTCCTCAAAGACTTAACATTTTCTACAACAGAAGATCTTGATGAGTTCCTCTGATTCTCAACACCACTTGGTCTAACCTGAAGCTGGAAAAGCTGTAATTCAGAGTTCACAGCATTCCCACGGCAACATCACACTATAGTTAAGTGTGTGTATATAAAAACATTAAAAAAACTCAACTAGTGACTAAGTTTTACACTTTAAACAAAGAATGGACCAAAGTTTCTAAATAAAGAACTTTGAAATGAAGCTGCAAAACTCTTTATCCAACTGTGCTGGGGAAGAAAACCAAACCATTCAGAACTCAAGTGGCACTGGATTCAAAGACCACCAGAAATCCACCACTGGCAGAGAGTTTAGCAGTTCATTAAAGCAAGTGCAGTTCTCCTCCTGAGTGCAGGTCTTATAACTCCAGACCAAATCCTAATTCAGAGAGCAAGTGCTGGAGTTCCCAAGCCAGAGGTCTGGGAAGCGCCTGCGTTCCGCACCGGTGCTCCGGTCAGAACAGTGACAGTTCAAAGCAGAGAAACAGCCTGGATTAAAATCAAATTTTTATCTGTTAAAGGCAAAAAGAAAAATGAAATTAAGCATGATGTAACGGGGCTCAATTGAAGTGGTTTGGATTCCTTCAGTTGTTAGCCATCAGCTGGAAAGGACCACAGAGAAACTGCCTCCCCACAGAGTTCAAGCACCATCCCATTTTAAAGGCAGTTTTTCCACAGGCCATTCCTGCAATACACAACCCAGACTATCAGCAAACAACTTCATTATTCAAGCAATAACTAACAGTTCTATAAAAAAAGTATTCTACAGAAACTTCAGCTTTTTCCTCAGAGACTACTGGCCTGTGATTTAACTCAAGTGTTCCTAAATGGATATGTAAACCCAAACCCAGTCATTTTTGGGTATCATTTAGTGTTGAGGGGCTATTTTAACAGTCTTCTGACTGGACAATCATTTGTAACTTGTTTTTTGCTCAATTTTGACAGAACTTTTATTTCCAGAAAGTCTCCTGGCCCTTGCACTGCCTTGTGTTTTTGACATGTCAGTGATGAACTGCTGAGATAATGCAACAGTCAAAGTTAACTAAAGATAAAGTTATTAGAGTAGACACTGATTACATTTCATCTACTTAAAACCCAGAGATCACAAAGACAACTTAATACTCAAGACTGGAAAGAAAAATAAAAAAAGAACTTACTTGTTCTCCAAGTTTATCCAAGTTGTCCAAGAAATACTTTACAGATTCCCCCTAAAAACAAATCAAACAGTTATTTAAATAAGCGACGTATTTGATCCCAATAGTTTACATTCTGAAGTCCAGATAATTTACCAAAATCTACATTTAAGTGTTGTAAGCTTTAATCACTGTCATTTTTAAAAGCAGCTAAACTAAGAACACAACTGATGATTTATTCTTAGGCCAGTTAATATTTAAGCTTAAAAGCATAAGAAGGCACATTTATAATAGTTACATTCTTTCCAAGTTTAGACTTGATAAATAAATCCAAGTATTATCCACAGGGAGCATCAATGAAGCAGCCACACCTTCCTTATGAAAAGAAACATTCAATCCCTCTAAGGCTTTGCAAGTGTGCACACACAGACATTCAGGTATGGGGATTAATCACTGGAGAAAGTTAATTTATAACTGCAGTGCCACACGATCCATTCCCACAGGTACTTCCCCGGAGCACAGGGAATGACGAGCACAACAGAGGATGAGAAACCACAACACATGGAGCCTTTCACTCAGGTTTCCCATCAGACACCAAGCTGGACCAGAATTCCTTCCTCTGGGAGGAAGGAGCAGAGCTCCAGGGTGCTGTACTGCATGGGATCACATCTGCTGTACAGGTATTCCAGGTTATTTTCTGGATCCAAGCCAGCACTGTCCTGGCAAATAGTACCTGCAGTTTGTAATCCCTCCACTAATGCGGAACTAAAGAGTTTTCCATGGTAAGCCTGAACTACAGTCAACCCTGCAGGACTCCATCAGGGTGCTGGGATTAGAGAGGAATTCTTACATGGATACTGCTGCACCTGAATTCAACTGCAGCAGGTAATGTACTGAGGAATTCCTTGCAGAGGAAAGCAGCACCTCTTTAGGGTTCTCAGCATCCTCACAGAAGCACAAACTGCTTCCTTTTGAAAGCTCCTGATGACCAGCTGTAACTTATTTACTTTACAGTAAGTGCAGAAAAGAAACCACCTGTGTTTTCACTCTGCAGATGGAAAAGCAAGAATTCTGAGTGAGTTTGCTTGATGAGAAATTCAAGCAGCATCCGAAACCAGGGTGATACATCTAATCCAGACAAGTGAATTAGGACAGGAGTTACACCCTGATAACGACTTCCCCTCACTTCAATCTGAACTCTGAAAACTTATCTGGAATGAATATCAAACCTCACTATTAAATTGTGCCACCGAAGCATCTACCCTACCTACCTAGGGGAGGGTAAATAACAGGCCAAAAAGGGTTCTGGCAGACACATAAGCAAGGGTTTTTTGCAAATTTTCCAGGTACTAAAATAAGTTACATAACACAAGTAGATACCACACCTTGAAGTGTGCAATTTGAACATCAACTCTTAATGAGGCAAGACTGGGGCTCTGGTTGAAACATGCCTTGTGCTCGACACACCTGCAGGGAAAGAGTCCAACACACCTCTACTACCTTCCCTTCCCTTCTGTTTGGCTCAGCTGTCCCAGTTTTCTCTGGGATGACAAACTGCAGCAATAACACTAACCAGTTTAGTGGCACTCAGCACCTACTGCTTGCCATGACAGCAGTATTGTACAACTACATCTTTTTCAGCACCCATTCTAGCCTCAATCCTGTAAGGAAAGTGTAAAGGGAAGAGCATTCCTATTTCACAGAAAATAAACAACCCTGATGCACAAATCCATCAAGCTTCCCAAGCAGGAGTAACAGGATCAGAATTCAGGCCTTCCAAGTGCTAAAACCACTGTCCGTAGATGAGTATTAAGGCAAAATAAAATTTAAGGTCAGATTTAATTTCTTTTTTAGGTGCCAGTAGGAGCTGGCAACCTGCCCTTCCCCACAGGGCTACATACAAATCAGCCAGATTCCAGACTCATTAAGTGGAGGTATTTATTCTAGAATACCTGGGCCTCAGAGGCTGTAAGTATTTGTGTGTGTGTAGGCAAACATGTATTTTCATCTCAGATAGCTCTTTTTTATACTACTTACAGCAATGTCTACTCCCTAAAGAACCATTAACTCCACAGCACTGGAATACATAAGTCACTACCCTTCCTTTAAGTCTCAGGGCTCACTGCTACTGCAACAGATTGAGCAGTTGGGACAGACAAACTACAGCCTGGAAAGGTCAGAAAACACCCCCCAGAAGCAGCTTCCTAAAAGAGGGGATTTCCTGAAATCACAAATGCAAAATACAGGGGCCTGCAGCAACAGCAACGCTCCAGAGCCACGTGACACAGCAAAGTCACTGCCGGGAGGAACGGCAAGAAACCGGCTCTGCTTCCCGGGCTGTCACCGACCAGAGCCAACAGCAGACAAGTATCAGGGTGGCCATGCTGAAACTCAAGAGACTGAACTCTAAAATCAACCAATTACAAGGATAACACAGCTAATACAGCAGTGACATACCAGCTTCCTGCCTGCACATCATCAGCTCAATCACTGGGCTCTCACCTCATGAAAATCTATTCGGACAACAAACCCAACACACCAAGTGCCATCAACATGACTCAACTCTGCATCCAAGGACAACAGCTGTTCAATCATTGGATGTTACCAATTTGCATGGCATCCAGAACCTTGAACAGCTTCAAACTCCTCTGTTCTTCCACCCACCCTTCCACACCACAGCTACAAGGCAGGGCCCCGACTAGTGGGGATTTTCTGTCTGCCCTGGCCACGTTGGTAGCAGCAGGGTGAGCTCTGCTAACTACAGACACCGCCGAGCAGCAAACCACCTTGGTGAACAGATCCTTATCAGAATGCACTACCACAGAACCAAAGAGTTTTGACCCATTTAAACAAGCTTCAAAAAGGCAGCATCACAAAGCAGCCAAGCAAGACTTCCAGTCCCTTTCCAAAAGGGTGAACCTACGTATTTTGTGCAAAAATTAAGAGAAAACACTGAAAAACCCACAACACAACAACCAAGGGAAGTCTTAATGCCACCAATTTTTAAAAATTGGTAAGAAAATGATCCAGTCACATCCCTGTAAAACAGATCCAAAGACCACTTGGTAGATACAGAACTACATTTCTCTCAGTAAATTCATGACAGTGAGTGTATTTAAATGTCCGTATTCAACAGACACTTGTCACACCTAAAATTTCCCCTTAGACAAACTGTAAACTCTCTGGTTTACCCAAGATGAGTAGAAAAAAGAGTCTGGGTTTCCCCCCTCTGCCCCACTAACTCCAGTGTGGCTCACCACGTCCAGCCCTGCCACGTGGCTGCCCCTCAGTCAACCTGTGGCTGTCACGCCACAAAGGAGCCACACCGAGGACAAAATCTGTACAGAACTGGGAAACTGCAGGATCTGCCCCCAAGGAAAAACTGCAGCTCTCCATCACATTCCTGTTGTCTTCACACCCACGTTCTGTGAGCACATAGGACGGAAATTTAAAGATTAGCTAAAAATATATAGTGATGTCCCCAGGACAGGAAGGACCTTGACCTGTTGGAGCGAGTCCAGAGGAGGCCACCAAGATGATCAGAGGGATGGAGCACCTCTGCTGTGAGGAAAGGCTGAGGGAATTGGGAATGTTCAGACTGGAAAAGAGAAGGCTTTGGGATGATCTAATTGTGGCCTTCCAGTACCTGAAGGAGCTGACATGAAAGATGGAGAGAACTACCTACAAAGAGCCTGGAGCGCCAGGACAGGAGGGAATGGCTTCCTGCTGACAGAGTAGGTTTAGATTGGATATTAGGAAAAAATTCTTGCCTGTGAGGGTGGTGAGGCCCTGACAGGAAACTGTGGCTGCCCCATCCCTGAAAGTGTTTAAGGGCAAGTTGGACAGGGCATGGAGCAACCTGGTCTTGTGGAAAGTGTCCCTCCAAACCCTCCTGTGATTCCATGTGATAGTCTTTAACTAGTCACAGCTGAACTTTTTTTTAAATGCAGGTGAACCCTTTAAAGTAATTTTTACAGTTGAGCAGTTCTGAACTGCAAACCTCTGTGGCTTGGCTGAAGGTGAGCAGCGACCTGTGACACTGCAGACACCAACCATCCCACAGCACCTGACTTGTGCCCTGCCCTGCACTTAAAGCACAGCCCAAAGATGCCCATACGAGTGGCAAAACCAAACACAGGCTTGAGCACATGAATACTGATGTACTGCAATAAAGCAAACTTCTTGAACACCCCCCAATACAACAGAATGAACCACCTACACATCAGCTCCAAAGACCTTCCGGTGTTACATGAGAGTGCTTTGGCTGTTTTAAACACTATTGTATCACATTGGGATATCAGATCTTAAGCAGTCCCTCTGACTGCTTGTAGCAGATGCCCTTTTTTGTTCAGATGGAATATACACATCTCAGCTGCAGCCCTTCAGCCTCCTCCTGATTCAGAAATGCATGTAAACCACAGGAAGTTGACTGTTAAATAGCTTTATTCATAACTGTCAAGTATTCCATTTTCAGAAAGGTTTGAGTCAAACCAGCCTCTGTGCCTCTCGGAGCCTTGTGATCCTCACTGAGAGAGCCAAGGCAGTTCATCATGAACGTGATTTACAAGAAAACACACCTAAATCATGCTCCTATCGAGGTGATGTTACCACAACAGCTTCCCTTACAACGCTGCATCTACTGTAACTACTTGCCAGTGCCTGTAGAAGGAAATATCTCCAGTTTTACAACTCACTCTCTCTCCAAAGACATGGTTACAGCACAGTTGGTGATCTACCTGCTGGTAAAACCAGAGCAGGTCTCTTTTATAGCTGATACACGGCACAAAGATCACTGTCTAGTCAGTGCGTCAAGCGAAGTAACCACAGAAATATTTTTTGGGGAGGGGCAAAAAAAAAAAAGAAAAAAAGACTACATGAAATACACACCAGATGAACACATCTTTTAAACCCAGGAAGTGGCACCAATTTATTTGGTTTCCATGAAAACAATGTCAGCAATCTAAATACGATTTGCTGAAACCTTAGCACAGCCAAATGGCTTTTTAGCTCTTCGAGGGGAACAGGGACACTGCATTTTTTCCAAGAGCAATCGTTTAAAAAAGAAAGAGGAAAAAAAGCACCAAATAAAGATTAAGTCATCACAAGGTTTAAAGAAAGAAACACAATTTATCAAGCCATCTACGTCTGGCTGCAAGTTCAGTGGAACATACTGAACTGACAAGGCTTATTAAGTGTCTGAGATAATAAATCAGGTATTTTAAGAAAACAGGAGATATAACTTAGTAACTCTAGATTAGAGTTGTAAGAGCCACCAAACATTTTCTCTTCCTGACCTTACTTGAATTTCTTAGAAAAGAGAAACAAATATTTCCTATTTTATTTAATTAAAAACCCATATAAACACAAACAAACAAAAACAACACACGAGAAAAGCTTTTTTACAAGCCTAGTTTAGAGTAAGAACAGGCACCTACAATGTTTTTAGGCTGGTGTGTACATGCCTGAATTTGACACACAAACCAAACCCGTCCATAACATGGGAAAAGCAGCTTGAAGGAAGATGATGGAGGAATAACCAGAGCCTGGAAATTCTGCACCTTGCAGCACCCTAAAAATGCTTAGAGCACACACTCTGTTATGGACAGGTTTTTTCTGATAGAGGCTTAATCCAGAAAAATCCATAGCTGAGGATTTTGGCAAAGAAACTCCAACAACCTTTATGTTCTTGCCACCCCACCCCAAGCTGATTCAAAAGCAGACTGACTGCAGATCAATAGTGCTGCCTCTGAAGCTGCACCAGATGTCTTCTGAAATGTCAGTAATAAACAGAGCTAAGGAGTGGAGAAACATTTTAGTCAAATCAATGCAGATTTCCAGTGTGAGAGAGACAAGAGAGCACAACCTCCTCCACCCAGACAGGGGGTGTCTGAAACGTTACACAAAAGAGGGAGATGATCCAGATGATATATTTATGCCATGAATGCATATCCTAATTATATTAATGAGCTCAAATCCACAATTGTCTTGATTGTTAGACCAGCAGAAGTTTAACCAAGTCTCATGTCGAGACATTGGACTGGTTGGGTTTCTTCTACTGGTCTCAGACTTGGAGATAAATAAAATAATCTTGGTTCCTTCACAGCTTTCAGGTTTCTATAAATTAATTTCTTACCAGTCTCTCCTCCCAGTGCTTTCTAATGAGGATTCCTCTTCCAAACATGCCCCACTCAACAGACTAGGACAAAACTCCACCATCATACTTATACCTTGTTTACTCAAGAAACTAAATTTTAAAAATATACTTGCCCTATTTTATAGCAGCAATCCAGCAATTTGTTTGGAATCTCCTATGATGAGGGGAAACAATCTGTTTCTGAATTGCCATTCTGTGCTTCAACATTTGATATAACACTCTCTCTTCAAGCAGCATATTAGCAGTGTTTTGGGAGTTTACAATAAGCATATACATTAACTAATTTTTAATAAGGTGCTGAAGGTGTTAGGGGAAAGTGTAGAGGTAAGCAACAGTATCTTTACTTACCAAACTGCAAATCTGGGTCAAAATATTTGAGTCTGCTAACACAAAACACATTTCCTGGTGAGATGTTTCCTTTCTCTAAGTGTTAATTATGGCCAAAGTTATGTTAAAACCAGGACAAACTGGCACTCCCACCAAAGCAGAGCAGTCCCCATTTATTCCCACATGAGCATTACTGTGGCCATGTGCAGAGCAGCCAACTGCTCCATGTGAAACTAATCCAAAACTCCCTGAAAAGGAAGGACAAACTGCTGGGAAATGGCATTGCTGCCTGTGGAAGCACGAATGGCCCAGCCCTAGAAGGGCTGGAGCACAGACAGTGTGTGTCAAGACCACACATCTCAGATCTCCCAGCTCCTTTCTCTCCAGCTCAACCACCTGAATAGTCGCTTAAACCTGATCTGCCCATTTCAAAGATAAAAGTTCAGTGCCCTGGAATTAATTCCTGTTTCTTTGCAAGACTGGAGAGTTCAGACACTTGCTGATCCAGGAGCACAAAATAATGCTGCTCTCCACCAAAACACATCACAAATGCGTCACAGCTCGTCCCACCTCCGAGAGCACAAACCTATTTCCTCTTTCCAGCCCTCGAGCTGCGGCTCGAGCCAGGTTTGACTCTTTTCAAAGCCATCAGAACTGCGTCACGCCGGGTAGAAGTGAAACCTGCCTTGTGTTCGGTCACACAAACTGAATATCTGCCCTAAAAGAAGGAAAAGGTCCAAGTCCTGACTCACAGAAGCAATCTTTTGTAAAACCCTGTGGCAGCAGAGCTGGGCCACAGTGGGTGGAAGGTGCTCATTTCCAAAAGCACCGAAGGGAGGAGTCACACCAAGTTTATTTCATGGCTGACATTTTTATCTTGCATAACAGTATTAACAAAGAAAGGTGAAGGGGTTTAAGAAGGGGTTTAACCCAATAATATCCCTTTAATCTGTTATCCCCTATTTACCATGTAATCCAATTAATCCATAATTCTCAAAATGTGGATAACAAATGGACGAAGACAGAGCACGCCAACCTGGGCTCCTGGGCTCCGACTCCCCGGCAGCACCTGTCACATCCTGGGAGCTGGGAGTGACAGAGGGGACGTCACCAAGTCAGCCTGGAACTAAATAATCCCAGCATGCCTCTGGCATCAGCTGCTGCTCCTTCTTGCACCCAGTTCAGCTCTGCTCTCCCTTCCAAGTGCCCCTCACTCAGCTCACACTCAGATTTCCTCCCATCAGAACAGCATTTCCACAGTTTCATATGCAACATGCCATCCTAATTAAACTAATTAAAACTCTAAAAAGAATTCTAATCTGCATAGTAGTGTACCACAGAGGAAACTGTTCCAGTTTTCAATTACTTTCCTAAGAGGGAAGAAATTCAGTTTCCATTTTCCTTAGCTAGGTATAAACCCCCCTCTCCTAAAGGAATTTAACTGACAGATTCTTAACAAGACTTGCTTCAAAATATGCAAATTCACTACAGCTCTTAGATACGAAACAGCATTCCATTAAAGTCTACAAAACTACAATTTCTTCCATGTCAGACACTCTGTTACCATATTGCTAATTCTGAAAGACTTCTTGGAAACCAGGATGTGCCATATTCTAGAAACAGATGAAAAATTTAAGAAGCTGCTGAGACTCTTTCCAACAATTAAAAGCCCTAGAAATGCACAGCATTTTATCCTAGAGTAAAGAAATTCTTTACTGTGAGGATGCTGAGGCACTGGAACGGTGGAAGTGTTCAAGGCCAGGTTGGATGGGACCTGGAGCAATCTGGATTAGTGGAAGGTGTCCCTGCCCAAGGTAAGGGATTGGAACAAGATGATCTTTAAGGTCCCTTCCAATCCAAATCATTGTAGGATTCTCTGGTATTCCTTGGGATCAACAATGCTTCCAGATAGGAAGCAAACTCAAGGCTGCTGCAGCCTCTTCTGGAGACCAGAGCCAGGATAAGGAACACAATAACTGGCACATGGGACACACCACAGCACCAGAGCATCTAACCAAGAGGCTGCTGTTCACCAGAACTTCAACAGAAATTAACCCATGAAAGCAAATTAGGATATGCTGTCCACAAGGATCAGGTGCACTCTGTTTCTCCAAAAATCTTTTTATTCTCTCCCTAAGTATTTACAATCCAAACTCCTCTACCAGAAAGTTTACTTTAGGAAAGACACTGATACTGCAAAAGATTTTCCAATTTCATTGATGAAACCCATCTTCCAAGTCCCAGAACACACAGTCCCAGAAATCCTATGAAAACACACACCGACCAAGGCGAAACAGCCACCTCCCAGTTACTATTTACACTCTGGGAAGCATCTATATAAACCTCGAGATGTTTTGCACACAAAACAGACTGGAACCAGACTGTAAACATTTGCTCTTCTTTCAGAGCACTGACCCACTGGCTCCATGACTTCATGTGTTTGCAACTCAAACTGCATTTAATCTAAGGCTGGAGCAGTGGTGAGTCTGCAAATCTGCCATCCATCACTGGGAGCTTTACTTGCTTCCAAGTTGTACAAGGCCAGCAAAGGCTCCCAAAAACATGACAAACATTTGGCATGTGGAAGCGTATCAGCACTAAAACTGGCCATACTGAACTTTAGGGTGCTTGAAAAGTCCATTATTGCATAAACTCTGCACTAAATCACAGCATTCAAAAGCAGAACCCTGAACTGGATCCCAGTGCATTTCTCTAGGATTCAAAGTACATTTGGTTCCTATTTCAGCCTCATGAGAAATCCAGATGACCAAATGCTTTTTAGTTCCTTCCTCTGCCTCAATTAGCAGAATCCATTTCAATTAAGTTCTGGTATTTCTGTTGGCAAATGGTGATGTGCTAATAAACCAGCTCTGGTTACAAGACATCTGACAAAACTCAGTGGTAACTTATTGGGTCTTGTGAAAGATCTACCTGTACCATTAGCTGAATGCTGGCATCATTAAAAACCACTAAAAGCTGTCTAAAGAGCTCAAAGTAACAGTAAAGTACATAAGAATTCCTGAACAGCAACAACATCCAAGAGGCTGCAATATGTCCTGTCACTTACAGAATTTTGTACTATAAATTAACTAAAACTAGAAAGAGTAGAAATTATTTATTAGAGCAACTATGTAAGTGTTTGCTAATGAAGTTAAAGGTCCTGATACCACCCACATGTAAAATTTTAGTAATCAGCCTGCACTGAGTTTTTTTAAGCACAGTTCTGTGTAGATATTTTGCAACACAGATGGTGTCAGTGCACTGTGTTTCCACGCCTGGAAATTCTGCATCCTCTTTATTTGGTCACCAGTGGGTGATCAAATACCATCATGTGCCCAGAGAGAGAAGTGCTCCGGGCAGGCTGCCGAGATCCTGTCCGTTTGTTTAACATTATTTCTCTACATCATTAAACAAAGGAAAAAGATACAGAAACTCATGTGTGATCACACATTCCTGTACCCCTCATCCAGAAAATCTGGGATCTTTTCAGTTCCTTGGTTAAGTCACTGAAGAGGAGTGTGATATTCCACTTCCTTTAACTGAGGAGGCTCTGAAGCACTGGGAAATGTAAGGCATGAATGACCACGATGGAGAGATGGGTGCAACATGGTACAGTGAATTGAGTGCTGGGAAAGGCAGCCATATATTATAACCTATTATATTATATATATTATATGTATTATAAGCCTATTATAACCCAAAAATTTCCTTCTCTGTAATAGCTGAAGTTGTCAGTTATTGTGATGATAAAGGATTCAGGGTGTTTTCTCTATTTAAAATTTCTCAGCTTTTCCAGTTGTATTACCTGATGTTTCTTGTTAACTCAAGTGGAGAAGATACTGCAAGTAATTAGGAGCTCTTTTAGCTGGTGCTGAAGCCTTAAACATTTTCTTGATCACCATTTAAATTCAACCCATCAGGCTACTTTGGGGTAAAACATAAGGATGAGTCTCCAGGATTATTCACATTTTTATTTGAATTAAATACCTTTATAGTTTGAGGCTGATGAGTTAACTAATATTGTATTCCATGGCCCATTCATTCAGCTTAAGATATAAACAAAGTCTTCAATATTCCAGAGCAATACAAGATACCACTCGGTATCAAGTGGCCTCCATCAGCCTGTTGTCCTGTAAAAGGGCAGGCTCTGCACCTCTGAAATTATTTGTGATAAATTCAGATATTACCAAGGAAAAAAGTGGCATCAGACACAATGCTGGAGTGGTAGAGTTACTCTATTGCTTTTCTTACATAGTCAGGTTGGCTGCACTCGGGTTTTCTCACATTTTCTTAAGCAACTTCCTCAGCTGCCACAAGCTGAAGTTTCCTGCCCCTTTGCTACTTCTGCGTGAGAGGTGCAGCGTGAACCCAGAGCATAAAAATAACATTTACCATTAACTGAAGTTTAGGACAATAAAGAGCCAAAACAGTCACCCAAAACAACCTGAGTGCAATACTTGCTCCGTAAGACCAGACTTAACCAGCCTCTCAGGCTGGAGTCTTACAGTAAACTCAAATTAGGGAACAGCAGCACAAACCAACACTGCACCTGGCACAGCATCCTGAAGGATCCCATATTTACATATGAAAAAGATCACCTCATATTCTTTGCCCCAGGTGCAAAATATAGAGACAGAAGATCACAGATGCATTTGCACCACATGTTTTGCCAGCACGGAGATTTGCTGACAGCCACGAGTGCTGGGACTGTGTAAGGTTTGTGTTTGGGAAGTCGTTCCTAAATGGACAGAGAACGGTGCAGCCATTGCTGTGTTTAAATTCCAAAGTCTGTAAGGAGGCAGTTCCACAGGTACCAACATGTAGCACCTTGCAGGTGAGTAGCCAGCACGGAAATGAGCTCGGAATGAATGTCTGTACCGAGGTCTCACGTTACACCGAACACAGCAGGAACAGCAAAAGCTCCTCTAACACGTTTGCACCCATTTAAAACCATCTGCTGGGAAGAGGTTCACACACTCAAGATCTGAACGTTCATATTCAGAAGAGCATTTATATTTTATACCGATTTAATCAAAGCTCAGCTACAGAAATCCAATTTTTTGCAAGAAGTAGGTCACCCTTTAGGTTTCTGCAATAAAATGTTTAGGAAACTAAGGCACATGACTATCAACAGGACACAGCTTGCTGGAGACACAGTATGTACAAGAACACATCCCTCTGCTCCCGCAATGTAATTCTTCATTTTAAAAGTAGTAGTTTTCCTTAAACAGATCATATAATCCCCAAATGGTTTGGGGTCAAAGGGACCTTAAAGATTGTATCATTTTAACCCCTCTGCCACAGTCAGGGACACCTTCCAGTAGACCAGGTTGTTCAATATCTGAAACGAGTTTGAATTAGGAATCCCCTCCTCGGAGATTGCACTGAAACCAGGCAGAAAAGGCACACAGGGCTCCAAAAGGTTGCTGGCATTCCTGGTTGGAAAACAGCTCATCTTGCTTCTGTCTGGCATGTGTGTGCTGGGATGACATGTCCACACCAAGACAGCTTCTACTGAGACCTCTCAATCACGAGCCACATCTGGCCTTAAAAATAATAGTAACAAAAAATAAAAATATAAAGAAGAAAAACAGTAATATTAAAAAAAAAAATATATGGCAAAGATCTTCTGCAGTAAAACCAGACCAGCATCAACTGGCAATACAAGACCAGTCCACTCTCTGAACACTTCAATATTTCGCTGCTAACAAGAAAGGTCAGCAGACAGGAAAGGAGGAGTGGTGGAAAGGGAAGAAGGCACTCCCAGAAAAAGCCTTTCTAGGCACAGGAACTCACAGAGGCTGAAACAGAAATTCTAATCCCAATTTGGAAAATGATAAAAAAATGACACTTTGTGTTAAATTAGTATAAAAGTCCACCTGAAGATCATTTAGCTAAACTGAAATACCACAGTCAATTCCCACTACCAAAGCACTGGCACACACTGAAGGGGTTTTGCCACAAACCCTGAATAAGGACACTCAAGTCTCTATTGTTGGACTCTAGAGTTAATCCCTACATGGAGTCTTACTAATACCAACTCAAAGCCAGTATTATCTTGTCACTGGGGCAGGAGAAACAGCAATTCCTCCAAGAACTCCAAGTCTTTTCTGAGGATTTAAATGACTCATTTTTAAGTATGAATTTGTAAAGCACTTTTCTTTCCACGGTTAAAGCAATGATCATTGATAAATCCTTTTCACATAAAGACCAAAAGATGGCAAGTAGCCCTTTCCAAGGGCTTTAAGGAGTCATGTTCACTGTTCACATGCCATCCTGTGATCTGATCTTTGGCAGAGCTATTGATTAAGAAAAGAGGGGAAAATATTTCAACACGTAAAAGCAGCAGCTTTTTGGGTTCCCACACACAAATTTAAGCAATACTCAACATAATTACAACATTGTATATCAATAAAATAACTCTGAATTATGTGATTAAGTGCCCAAACAGTTAATGCACGTGTTTACAGAAAGGCTTCTGAAAGTCAATATCACACACATGGTGTAGACACATTAATGAATGGCAGGTAAGATACTCTTTTTGCAGGCCTTGCACTTGGGACTTCAGAGAGATGCTGCACCCTGACCTCACAGCTGTTCCACAGGATGGGCATCCACCCTCCAAAAGGGGAAGACCTCAACATCTGGAAACCTAGTCTGGCTTCACACACAACTGACCTCTGCAGGATCCTGCTCTATAATCAAGCACATTTCAAGGATGTGCTGCTTGTGCACCTGAAAGAACATTTAACTCCAGTGCCCATTTGAGGACTCATTATTTCAGCAGAGCAAACTTACTGTTCTCATGCCCAGCAACACTCAAGAGACAGAACCCAAAAAAGCCCAAGGAGAAGAAGATGAAATACAATACAATCTCCCAGTAAACTGAACAACACTTGCCAAAAACACTAATCTGCAACAGCAGAACACTACAGGGAAACTGCAGCAGAGCTGCCACTACAACTTCAAGCGGAACACGCCTTTTCCTGTCTTCTATAATCTGATCTAGCACTTGCAGGCACGTCACAGAAGTAGCAGTGATCCAGAGGTAAGTGCATATCCTATAATCCTTGCTGTACCACCTATGGATGATCTGTGCAGTTCTTTGCAAATATGGACAAAGGGTCACCCCTGCCCTCGCATAACAAAAACACCAACAACATTCAACCTAATTTGCAAGTAGGGCAAAAAGTATCTGTCTGAAGATCAACAACTGCTGGTAGCAAACATCCAAACCCACCCAAAAGTTATCTTTAACAAGAACAAACCTAGAAAACATCCAAAGCTTATCATGCATCTGAGCAACTCAGCTCTCATCCCACTTTTCCATTCTCGTTGAATGAGGAGACTCCTGGAGACTACTTCAAAAGGCTTCTCTCTGAACAGCTCTCACAGCAAGTTCAAGAAATGACTGATGTCAGAGGTGCTGTACAAGGCTGCTCTTACTCACCAGTGCCTTCCTCGGTGTTACAAGATACAAAACACCAAACAATGCTCAGCTGCCACAGTGTCACACAAACCTCCCTGAGAACAGCAAACCCTGCAGCTCACCAGGATGAGCAGCAAAGCCGGGCAGTGCCCAGGTCAGTCAGTTTGCATGCTGCAGAATTAAGATAATGGGGGTGTTTATCAAAGTTATTTCGGGAGATTTTGACCGGAAATCAAGTAGCGACGAGAAACGTGAAATGCTAATTAGGTGTCAGAAAGCATTGGGCTGGTTCACATTAATTCTGTAACTCATCCGTGTCAGCCACCTGAGGAGAGTCCACAGGAGAAAGCAGCTCAGTAGATGAAGGAGAGAAAGCCTGGGATGAGCAGAATCTCCAGTGTAAGCTACAGAGCCAGGACACCTGTAGTTAACTGTGTTAGCGGAACAATCACCTGAATGACTTCAGTTTGTAATAAAATGTGTGGGATTATAACATTAACCACCTAGGAAGTACTGAAGTGGCACATATTGCACTAAGCTGTAATTAGCTCTTTCCAGTTTTAAAGCACTACACAAGTGTGACCTAATGAATTTTCATAAATACATGTTGCTAGTGGCCAGAAGGTCCCTACTTTTATACCAAGGAAAATAAATCATACTGACAATCCCATGACCACTTGAGTTAACAAAATGAGGAAGGACACTCCAGTGAACTAGGCATGGAAATGCTGATTTCTGATTCCATTAAAATACAACCAAGTTCTGTTTTTTCCCCTTTCATGCTGCTATAAAAAGACCACATTGTTTCTTCAGGCTCCCAGCATCATCTCTGGCATTGACAGTGAAAGATGGTGGGGAAAAACCAAAAAAGCAAGAACAGCTCAATGATCTCTCACAAATGTACACGGATCTTGAAGTTTTAACAATATACATGCAGAAACTTCAATCCTAAACCTCCTCTCTCTGTACTTCCTATCTGCCCAAGCTACAAATGGTTTCAACACTACACACTCTTGCTTCCTTTCCTCCAGAATTTCTATGTAAATTTTGACATTTTTCACTCCATACCCATCACTGCTCCATTTTTCATTTGCTCACCTCTAGCTCTGCCCCAAAGTGTCCTATTGCCATGACAAACAACACCTCCCCAGCACTCCTGCCTGTGCTCTCTTAGCATGAAACATGTTTTTCAGTGCAGTGTCAAACTTGGATCAGTGAAAAAAGTTAAACTCATTTAACAGTCTGCAAAAGAGCACATACAGTCCAGTAATATTCCTCCACCCTGCTCAGTCCCAGCACTTTACACTGCTTTTGTGGCACTTCTACTCATCTAATGGTTGCTGGTATCTCTCCCTCATTACATTTTTTGCCACAAGCAATTGAACTGGAAGCAGAACAGTATTTTCCCTTTATTCTCTACAGTGTTAACACTTTTCAGTGTCAAGCCTTTACTTCAAGAGTCAGCACTGGACATGACCGATCTGTCTGCGATCTGTCTGAGGCTCTCCCAACTTCCCCCTGCTCTATCTCCTGACTCGGACACGCCTGTCACTCCCTCCTTAACCATTTGTGTCCTTCTTCCTTCTTACAGCACAGATCTAAACTCTCCAAAGACTCTCCTGCAAAGCCTGACAGCAGGTACAGCAAAACCCCACACTGCCTCCAGGAGCTTCCCACCCTCCTGCCGCCCACATGGAGCTCTGGCAGAACTTAAGCTGAAGCTCACTGGGGTAAAACTGAGACTTCATGCTTGGCCAGCACAGATCACAGTGCCTGCACTCAACACAATGACATCATTCAGCTGCCTTTTTTTTATTTTTTTTTAATCATGTTTATAACTTGGCATAAATACGTCCGGCTGCGATTTTGAAAGGATTTAGGAAATAAGGCAATGTAAGTATAAATAAAGCAGTTACCTTGCTTTTAAAGATTATTAGGACACCACTCAACTATTAAGAGCACTTAAAAAATAGTCTTGAGTTCTGTCCAGAGCACAACACTACCCATACATACTTTTGCAGAGAATTGCACAAATTTAGGGATTCCCAGAAAAAAAACAGTACCTTTTTTTTTCATAAGATTCAGAAGAACACATTCTTCACATCCCACTCAAAGTGAAACTCTGCACATGTTTCAGTTATGGAAAGAACCTACTTCTCAGAGACTCCAGGCGACAGAACAGCAACAGCTCCCTTTCCTTTGCTACACAGGCTCCAGTCACTAAACATGTTTAATCAAAGGCAAAACTGTTTTATTTAACAGATTTTACAACAGATCCCTCCAGCACAGCAATTACACCGCTAGAATTCACATCTGCACCAGAACTGGATGTTGACTATAGCAGAGCAATTACCCTTTTATGATCCCTTCACAAGGAGCAAACGGTCTCATTAGAAACTTATTTACAGAGCTGAGCTCTGTGCTGAGCAGGTGATAGGCCACCGGAGCACCTGCCCATACTGCAATCTCCAGAAGACATTCCATGATCAGGGCAATACATATTTACAGCATATTTACACAACCTCTTTAAGTCAAGAGTATGATTACACAACCATTCATAATAGCTCAACAGGAGACATCGTGAGCTATTGTTCAGATTCACACTAACACAAAGGTTATTTTTAAGACATAAAAACACAAAGCCACTTAGGTTTGAGAGACCTACAAGAACAGATTTAATCTATTTTAAGGTTCTCAACCCCCACCCCCACAAATGTGTATGCCACTGGCATACACAAGTCTACGAACCAAGAAACAACAAATTTAAGTTGAATTTTTCATTTCCTTTTGCAGCATTTGTATGGCAACAGAGCAAAAGGACTTCAGCTGTCACGGACAGTTAAAGTTCCAGCTCAAGAATGAAGAGGTTTCTTTTTCCTTTCCAGCCCCACTACTGAACTGTGTACTCCACATCCCAACCCTGCTCTTAAATTGTATATTCCACCTTCAGCTGAGAACTTACACGTAACAAAAATCTCATTACATGAGTATTAACACAGACATTGAAAATTAAACAGGAAGTATACAGAGGGAATGTTTGCTAGATTGCTCAAACTGGAATAGAGAAGGGAGTGGTTTTTAAATTCTTCTCATTAACCCATGCATATCTTTTCTTCAAAAAAATCACATTACTATTAAGCCTGCCTTTATTGCAAACCATTTTTTTTTTGGTTTGTTTTTTTAAGCCGATGCATTAGTTAACAAAGGGTGGTAATAAACACATGGTGAAAACACTGTGCAGGTACCAGCTTTGCTAGAGAACACAAAAGCCCTCAGTACCTCGGCTTTCCCACATATGAAATGAGGACAATTACGTCAGAATCTCTTTTTTATTATTATTAAAAGAAAGGGGGGGGGGGGGAAGTAGCTAAATGCATCTGTGTGCAATACCACAGAGGAACAGCCAGCCACAGAGAAATGCTTCAGATCCACGAGGAGGTGGCGGCTGGAGCGGCGTTTTAGGGAAAAAGCAACGCAGGAACAAGGATCACACGGACCCAATTAAAGGCAGTGAGCCCCAAATCTTACCAGCTGGAACTCCCTGCGCCTGTCGTAGGCGTGCTGGATGCCGCTGTCTGCCCACAGGGCCCGGATGGCCGGCAGGTAGTCCAAGAAAACGTTGGTCTCCACCATGCCCTGCACCACGGTGACCGCGCGGGTGTCGAAAGCCATCACCTTGTCTCCATTGCTCTGGTTGGCAGGATCTCCCCAGGGGATATGGAGTTTCTCTCTGGCATCCACGAGGACTCTCACACCTTGAATGACAAGGAAGAGCACCGAGATTAGAGTTTCTCAGCATCTACTGTTTCACCAGCGCAGAGTCAAACAATGCACTCCCTCTGCACAAAGCTCGGTAGGAACATCCAGTTCCTACTGGATGGACTCAAACCACGGCATTTGCAGGGAATATCAAAACTCAGACAGAACATCACCACAATCAACAGGATAATATCCATAGTGCAAGTTTAACTCTTGAAAAAGTGCTGTTTTTAATGACTAATTCCCCAGTCTGTGCTACCAAATGTTTTCACCTGGCACGAACACAAGACAAATGAAGTATATTTAAGAGTTTATTTCAAAAGATGTTAAACCACCTGTTGGCTTATTCTAAAGTTCCCTAATCTTTGTGTTATCAACTTAATATCTAGTTATATCAAATTATAGTGTATCTCTATCACTGAGAGTATTTCTGTCACCGCCTTGAACATTTTCTGAGATATGAAGATATTTACTAAAATCACTGCACTTTATAAAAAAATACGATTTTACAGTTTAAGTGCAGAAGGAGTTGTATTACCTACAGACTTTCCCACACTTTTGTGGTTGTTTTGGTAAATATTCCCTAGGAGAAAAAGAGTATTTTAAACTTCTTTTTAAAGTCTTTCTAAAGGACTTATACCCACTGTCCTCATACTAATAAGGGAAATGCAGGGAAATGATTTATAGTACTAAATTAACAGATGAAAAAAATAGAAAGAAAATTCCAGAAATAAGCAACTGCAAAGGCATGGGGAGAGATATAAGGAAATCAAGATGTGATAACAAATGATTGTACAGTAACACACTTGTTCAATGCCAGAGTGTCTCTTTCCATGATTTTTCTACCTGTCAAAGGCAAGTATTTGTCCAATCTATCTGTGACTGCAGGAAAACAGCTTCCAAAACAGACCTGCAGCTTTTACATGTATACTTTCACAGAGTTCGAAGTACCTTTATTAATAAACTTTAACCTGCCCAACATACACACTCGTGACTTCTACTGCCTTGCTATGAATAGTTTTTCCAGGCTTGATTCATCATCGGGTTTGTAAAACAATTCTCTTTTGAGAATCACTGGATTTTCAGGGGCTGAAGTCTGACAAGGCTTTGCGGTTTTGAGAAAGTTCATTAAGACTTTGTCCAGCCATTAAAGAGTCCAAACTGAAAACCTGATGGGCAATCGGGCTAAGAGATTAAATGAGTGAGGACGACCAATAAAGCTGGGATGACAGCAGTGAAATCAAGCGTCCGCTCCTAAATCGTGTGTGGAGGTTTTGGCAAAGCATCTATGAAAAGTGGCTCTGCCTCTGGGTTCCTGTTAATTGATGTGTCAGCCGAGTTTCCAACACGACGGCAGCGATTCTTCCAGTGCAGTGAAACGCTGAGAGCACAGGGCACGGCTCCTCCTCACGCACTTCCAGGTGCATCTTTCCCCCCATCCATTACCGCTCATTACCGCGATCGCATTACCGGGAAATCACAGAATCACGGAATCAATTAGGTTGGAAAAGATCGCTGAGATCATCGAGTCCAGCCTACGACCGAACACCAACCTTGTCAACCAGACCAGAGCACTGAGTGCCACGTCCAGTCTCTCATTAAACACCTCCAGGGATGGGGACTCCACCAACTCCCTGGGCGGCCCATTCCAATGTCTATTCATCCCTTCTACGAATAAATTCTTCCTGATGTCTAACGTAACCCTCTCCTGGCGCAGGTTAAGACTATGTCCTCTCATCCTGTCACTTGTTACCTGGGAGCAGAGCCCGACCCCCACCTCGGTACAGCCTCCTTTCAGGTGTCTGTAGAGAGCGATAAGGTCACCCCTACGCCTCCTTCCCTCCAGGATGAGCCCCCCCAGCTTCCTCAGCCGCTCCTGGTGCTCCAGACCTTCCCTGGAGCCGCTCCAGCCAAAGAGCAAACGCCAAATCCCGGGACCTCCCGGGCTCAACCCGCCGCTCCCGGGGCCGCCCCGCGGGCCGCACCCGGGCGGTGACACCCGGCGGGCCCGGACGGGCTGCGCCCCGACCCGGGGGGGAAGGACGAGGCGCCGCGACAGCGCGGGATGAAGAGCAGGAGGAGGAGAAGGAGGAGTAGAAGGCGGCGGCCCCGCCGCTCCCCCGGCCCGCGGGACCCGCCCGAGCCGCCTCCCCCCGCCCCGGCCCGGCCGGGCCCGGCGCTCGCAGGGCAGGGCAGGGCAGGGCGGCCCCGGCCCCGCCGCCCTCACCCACCACCCACCCTTGATCACGTTGCTGTAGATGGTGGCGCGGAACTCCTCGCGGGCCGCGCGGTCCCAGTCCTGCCCGTGGATGATCCGCATCTGCTTCAGGAAGGTGGACTTGCCGCTCTCGCCCGCGCCCAGCAGCAGGATCTTGACGAGGCGCTTCACGTAGGTCTTCTCGCGGTTGAGGCACTTGTCGATCTCCTTGGACTTGCGCTGCTGCTCGGCCTCGCCGCTGGTGAGGAGGCAGCCGGGGAAGCAGCCGGACAGCGCGGAGCGGGACGGCAGGAAATCCGCCATCTTAGCGAGCGCTGCCAGCGAGGGGAGCGCCCGCCCGCCGCCCGCGCCGCGCGCGCCCAGCGCCGCGCATGCGCCCCGCCCCGCGCCGGCCCGCCCGGCACGTGACGCGTCCGCCCGGCCCCGCCCTTGAGGGAGCCCCGCCCACAGCGGCGCCTCACAGGAAATGGCGGGAGGGGCCGGGCAGGGATCAGGGGGGGTTGGAGTGCGCTGGGCTGGGAGGGGACAGCAGGGGACCAGGGATTCCCACCTGCACAGCCCCGACCATCCTGCCGTGTGCCTGAGAGCGTTGTCCAAGCACCCCTTGAGCTCTGGCAGGCGCGGTTCCTTTTACAGAATCGCCGAATCAACGAGGCTGGAAAAGACCTCTGAGAGCGTGGAGTCCAGCCTTTGGTCCAACGCCGCCTCCTCTGTGCCACATCCAGTCTCTTCTTAGAAAACACCTCTAGGGATGGGGACTCCACCACCTCCCTGGGCAGCCCATTCCAGTGCCTAATCAGCCTTTCTGTGAAGAAATTCTTCCTGATAACCAACCTGAACCTCCCCTGGCGCAGGTTAACACTGTGGCCTCTTGTCCCGTCACTTGTTGCCTGGGAGCAGAGCTCGACTCCCACCTGGCTACAACCTGAAAACCCATTTCAATGCCCAATCACTCCCTCTGTAAAGAACTTCTTCCAAATGTCTGACCTAAACCTACCTCCCTCCTGTCCTACGGCTAGTTACCTTTTAACTATACTCAATTTGCTTTTAAGACTTTTTCTCCCTTTTCCTTAAGAAATCCTCCAACTCGCTTTGAACTTAAGCTTGAAATTGAGATTTTTGGCACCATTTCTGGAGCAGATCCAGGCTGTGCCCCCTTTGCTAGAGCCAGATTGCTCCTGAGGAAACACGCACAGTGAAAGAACATTCAGGCACAGGGTGCTGCTGTGTAATGGAGTTAAAGGTTTATAGATTCACATGATCATAATTTTGCAGTGCTTTGGTAATGGAGAACAAAGTTGAAGGTGGAGAATGACTTCATGGAATCATCAGGGTTGGAAGAGACCTTTAAGATCACCCAGCCCAACCATCCACCCAGCACCAGGTCCAAGATGCCTCTTAAACACCTCCAGGGATGGTGACTCCACCACCTCCCTGGGAAACCTAATCCAGTGCTTGACCACCCTAACAGTGAAAATTGTTTTTTCTAATGTCTACTCTGAATCTCCCCTGTCTCAGCTCGAGGCCATATCCTCTAGTCCTCTCACCGTGGGCATGGCAGAACAGACTAACTCACAGAATCAATGTCCTTCCTCAACTGAGGGGCCCAGAACTGACACAGGACTCAACGCAGGAGCGGTGGCAAACACTCCTGTCCATGTCTTCCTCCCCATCCCTGGCCCTGGCCTTGGCTCTGGCTTCACATGGGCCTGTTTAGTCTAGAGAAGAGAAGACTGAAAGGGGGATCTCATCAATGCATATAAATATCTCACTGGCAGATGCCAAGAGGACGGTGCCAGACTCTTTTCAGTGGTGCCCAGTGACAGGATGAGGAGCAACAGCCATAAACTAAAACACAAGAAGTTCCACCTCAACATGAGGAGGAAATTCTGTCTGTTGAGGGTGACAGAGCACTGGAACAGCTGCCCAGGGAGGGTGTGGAGTCTCTCTGGAAACCTTCAAAACACACCTGGACACGTTCCTGTGTCACCTGCTCCAGGTGACGCTGCCTTGGCAGGGGGGTTGGACTGCATCGTTCCAGAAGTCCCTTCCAACCCTAACTATTTTGGGATTATGGGATTCTGTAGAAATGAGCCCCAGGCTCAGCTGTCCCTGCTTGCTGCAGAGAAGGTGCCAGGTGAATGGCCCAGAGAGGTCAGCCCTCAGTCAGGGGGGCAGGATGGTGCTTGCCAGCTAAGCAGTTTTTGTTCTCGGTACAGAAAGAGAGAAGTTTTTTTAAAACACTTTGAAAAATTGGCACGTACTTCCTCTTTGCCTGTCTCAGAGGAGCTTCCTGGTACTGCTGGGCTGTGGCACCAGGCTGAGCAAACACTCTGGGTCTGGCCTCATGTGGGGCTGCACGGAGACAGTGAGCAAAAGACAGTGGAAATCTTTATCTGTTACTGACTTTATCACATGGAAATGTCACTTTGCCTCAACTGGAAGGACCTTCAAAATCTGTGATGAGTATCAGTGTTATCTGCAGTGAGTATCAGTGTTCACACCTTAGAGGATGGTTCCACATGGAGGTAAATTCCACAGGAATTGTTTCATGTGGCCTTACTAAAAATAAAAAAGGCATTTCTCTTAGGAGAGCAGGATGTGGTATAAAATTAATGCACTGACCCAAGGAGCACATACTGGTGGTCTTAGCACAGATGTGGAAGCCAGACATTCCTGAGCTCTGGTCTAAGTTTTAAAATTAATTTTTTGACACAACTCTCATCTCATCACCAGAACTGCAGAGGTCTCCTGAATTTCTACAGCCAAGTCATCTAAGTCTTGGGTAGTCCCTGACTTCCTCCCTCCTTTCCCCTTCATGTTCCCCTTGGCTGGGCAGCTCTCCAACACCTCCCAGGTATGTCATTCCCGATCTCCTGGCACCAGAGCATGGCTCTCAGCGTGCTGCACAGTGGGAAGGGCTATTCCTGTGCTGAGGATGACGGTGTTCCCTGGAGAGGGCTCAGCATCATCCAGGTCAGGTGTTACCCCAGCTGCATCCTCCCACCACAGCAGCTGGGCTTCTTCTCTAAGGCAGAGTGCGTAAAGTCTTTCTCTGGTTTGGCTTTTTTCCTTCCTCTTTGCCACCTCTTTCCTTAGCTTTCCTGGAAAGCCCAGGAGTGACAGGAAGCAAATGCTGCCCATTTGTGCTCACAGCTCTTCCCATGTGGCTACTAAGGAAGTTTCTCATTTTGAGTGCTTGTACCCCACCAGGCAGGACAACGGACCCTGGAGATATTCCTTTAACCATTGCCTTGCTGAGAGACTTGAGGCTGTCACATCTTTGTGCCACAGTTTGCACAATTTTTACTTTTTTTTTTTTTTTTTTTTTGTAAACTGCTTTGAAATCTTCCTGGAAGGAACCGTGTGCTGAAATTGAGCCTCCACTTGCTGCTCTCATCGCTTCACTTAACGTTACTCCTTCCTTCCCCTCAGGGCCGTCCCCAGTTTCCTTAGATAGAAAGGCAGTTTACTCACCACATGCCTTTTGTGTTGGATGATTCAACTTCTGATGTGTGAAGAAGGGGCAACCACGTAGGAAATGTGATCTTTCAGAAAAGGGGGGATTCCCTCTGCAGTGCTTTCCACGAGAGAGACTGTCGAGAGGTGTGAGCGGGTCTGCAGAGAACCATCACGGCTTGTGGGGCTTCACAAGGAGAGCAGAGAGGCAAAACCCACCTCTCAATCCCCAGCCCTGTGCAGGCTGAGAGGGTTCTGTGGGCTCTGCAGAGCTCATGGACACGCACCATTGCCCTGTGATGTGATGACTATGAGTGTGTTTCCACTACAGCATCATTTGCCTCCAGCCTGGGGTATGAACATCCATGGAAACTTGCAGCTACATAAATAGCACTGCATTTACAGCAGAAAGTGGGTACTGGGAGGTAAAGGGAACTCCCCAGGGAATGTATTTCTACATTACCTGTGGGGCAGGAAGGCCAGGATGAACTTGGGGAGTCAGAAATCAGCAGGGAGCCTGCTGCTATTGCTGTTCTCCACCACTCTTCCTGCTGTTCAAGTCCCTTGCTTTCTCTACCAACAAATTCACACATAAACAGCCAGACTGTGTCAGGGACTATGGAATTCTTTGCTTTCCATAAGTGTGGGTTTTGTGATTAGAGGCCCAGAAGTGTCTGCCCTCGACAAGCCTCTATAATCTGATTTACGTGCCTCATGCTTCACGTGGCAGATCTGCCCAAGAGCATTAAGCACTGGGGTGGTTCACCTGGGCACAGGTGAAATGTGGTTCATCTCTGACTGTCTGTTTGGTGCTGTGGGTCATTCGCAGATGTTAATAAAGCTGACTTTACATTGGACATCTTCTATAGCAGGGACACCAAGTAGCTTTATAATAAAGAGAGAAATATCCAGAAGATTTATTAAAGCTCGTCAGAGACAACTAAAAATGGAAAAACCCCACACCTGATCTATGAAGGGGTGTCTGGGAGATCAGCAGGATTTAAAATTACCAGGATCTTTGGAGCTCAAGAAGGCTGAAGAGCTCACACCTCAGCATGAGCTTTTCAGAGCTATTTCTCCTGGATTTCCTGTAAGACAATTTTATTTCTGAACTCACTTGTAGACCCAGTTTTCAAATGTTTCTCATGAATAAGACACCTGTATTCCTCAGTGGAACCATTTAAGTCAGTATTTTGGGTTGAAATGACCATTTTTATTCCTCTGAGTATGTGGGGCTTGTGCAGTTCGTGATGATTGATCCTTTGCTTAGGCCAGTGTTTGCACCTCACCTGGAATATTTCTGAGTCCTCCCACCACCACTTGTATAACAAAACAAGTTGTTCTGTTTTAAACTACAAATGGTTCCGAGGAACAGCAGGAAGGAAATCCCACAGCTTTCTGAAGAAACCGGGAAAACAGAGCTCTTGGTTTCCCAGTGCTGCCAGTCAGGTGCTGTCCCCCCGCCCATGGGCATGAGACAGCTCTGTTTTGAGGAAGCACTTTAACCCCATGGTCTTCCTCTCGTCACCGTTCGTCACCATTTCCCCACGTGGAAAAGCCACCAACTCCCCAAACCGCCCAGCCGGCTCCTGGATCCACAGCTGAGCTGCTCGAGGTTGGTGGCACTCAAGGGGCAGGACATGCACCACAATTCCCAGTCACAACTCCTTGGTGCCTGTGTTCAGCCCAACTCCACACTTGGAGTGCTGTGGGGAGAGATTCTCCCCTCTCCAGAGAAACGAGCAGTGCACAGGCACTTTGCCAGCTGCTGCCTCCCCATTCCCAACACCACCTGCTCTGTGAAAAGGGCTGTTTCCAGTGTGACTCCCAAACACCTTCCAGAAAGACCTTACACCTTTGTTTTCTCTGTCACTTCAGCTCACACTGCCCCCCAGCCTGACCCCCAGAGCCAGCTGGGATCCACGGGCTCTGCAACAGGTCATGGCCCCAAACTCCCGGGGATGGGGCTGTCCCCCCTCGGACCCCACACACCCAATAGTGCCCCAGGGGAGCCGTGGCCAAACAGGATGCTGTGAACACAGCCCACCTCGGCCAAAGCAGCGCCAGCGCTGCCCTGGGCACTGCATCGCCCCGTCCAGACCATCGGCCTTCCATCGGCCCCCATCCCTGCTCCAAACCCAGACCTAAGGCCCTGCACCCGGCCCTGGCCCCCTCCTTCCATCTCATTCCACTCCATTCCATTGCACTACACTCTATCCCATCCCATCCCATTCCACTCCGTTCCGCTCCATCCCATCCCATCCCATCCCATCCCATCCCATCCCATCCCATCCCATCCCATCCCATCCCATCCCATCCCCATTCCCATTCTCATCTCCATTCCCATTCCCATTCCCATTCCCATTCCCATTCCCATTCCCATTCCCATTCCCATTCCCATTCCCATTCATCTCCATTCCCGGCCTCTCCGCGCGCTCCCTCGACCGCCCCCACGCGGCCGCCGCGCGCCCCTTCATGCAAATGAGCGCGGGGCGGCGGGCGCTGATTGGCTGCGGCGCGCGGCGGTGGCGCCGCCCCCGGCGGGTGTGGGTGCCCGCAGCCAGGTGCGCCCGGCCGGGGCCGCTCCGCCGCTGCCTCCGCTCCGCCACCGCTCCGCCGCCTCTCTGCCACCATGACCGTCACACGGCTCGACCAGGGCCAGCGATACCGCCCGCGGATGGCCTTCCTCAAAAAGGTGAGCGCCGGGACAGCCGCACCGTTATGGGCATCAGCGCTGGCGGGCACGCCGGTGCCGCGTCCGGGCGGGGCGATGCGATGCCCGGGGCAGCGCTGGCTCTGGTTTGGCCGGGGTGAGCTGTGTTCACAGCATCCTGCTCGGCCATGGCTCCCCCGGGGCAGCTCTGGGCGTGTAGGGTCCGAGGGGTGACAGCCCCATCCCCGGGAGTTTGGGGCCATGACCTGTTGCAGAGCCCCGTGGATCCCAGCTGGCTCTGGGGGTCAGTGTGTGCTGAAGTGACGGAGAAAAGAGAACTGTAATTTTGTTTATTTTTATAGCTTAGCCTCAGCTGAATGATTCTCCTGACACGTTTCCTCCCCCTCCTATATTTTTCCCCCAAACCACTCAAATGTGTTGTTTCCCAGGGGAAAACCCATCACCTGCAGTGCCAGGCCAGCCAATGCAGCTCTGGGCCAGTTGGTCCAGTGCGTGGTTCCCAGTGTTTGCAGCTGATGTCTGCTTTCAGAGGATGTATTACAGCCACTGTCTGCTCTCTGCCTCCTTCCAGTTTTTCAGAAATGAGCGTATTTGTGACCAGAAGCACTCTAAGGCGTGGGAAGAACTATCACCCACGCTTTTGGGTGTGATGTGTAATTTTGTAAAGCATTTGGTGTTCTTTTTTTTTCTGTAGCATTCATTCAAAAGCGTCGCCAGTTGTAGTATAGCTGGTATCTGCAGATTTTAAAAAGCAGAGCGTTAAACTAGCTTTTCTCCTACTCACCTCTCCTGCCTGTGGCTTATCCTGTTGAGTGGAATTAACTGAATTTCCAGTGACAAGTACGGCCAGCGAGTTGCTGTTCAAGTTGTAGTTAGCTCTCCTCAATGCCCATGACCTAAGGAGGATTCCAGGGGTGAAGTGAGGGAATTTGGGGCTGTTCAATGCTAAGCCTTACATAGCAATGTGTGCTTTTCGCTGCTTTTTGGTACAAGCAGTGTGCTTTTTACGCCAGAGGAAGTAAAGAGGGTATTTTCTTTGATGCTGCGTCTTGCAGGGTAAATTTGGCTGGGGAGCCCTGCCAAGGGAAATACTCTGGGCCAAATTCTGCACTGAGTAATACTCTGTGGAGTTGAGTGTGGGGGTGCAGAGGAGAAGCTGTGTGCTTTGAGAAAACAACCGCCAGCAGCTGTGCTTCAGCTGCTCTGTGGGAGTGCAGCAGCCTTTGCAAAGTGCTCTGAGTTCCTCAGATGGGAAGACCTGTCAGAGTACAGCAAATTGCTGTTACAGAGCGTTCACCACTCACACACAGAGCAAGCACCACTCACACTGTGAGCAGCGAGGGGGTTTCAGTAGTGCCTGTGCTTTGCAGGTCTAAGACCTGTTAGCAGTAGGAAAGGAAGCTCCTGGGTGGTCAGCAGAAAGGCCCTAGCTCTCATCTTTGCTTTCGTTCCTCCTCTGTTTTTTCCAGACCTTGGAGAAGCTGTGTTTGGAGCCTTGGCTGTTCCGTGGCGGTGTGGTCTGTGTGCAGACAGCCACGTCCTCAGAGCTGTCTGGATACACCAAGCACCCTTACAGGTTGCCTGTGGTGGGAGCTGAGGATGCTCAACATCCAGTGAGCACCTTACAGGCTTAAATCCACAAGGACCTAAAATCCTAGAGAGAAGCTTTGTTAATTGCTTAAGCCCGTGCTCACGCTTTGCTGCCAGCTGACACACAGGGGATCCCTGCCGTGCTCTCAGGCTGCTGGCCCCGTGTGCCTTTCTGGGGTGCTGCTCCAGCATGAGGCTCGTGATCACAGCAATCCTGCCACTGACATGGGGAGAGGACAGGGGGTTGCTTTAGCAGTGCTGTGTTCGTGCTGTGAGGCTGCTCTGCACGACTTGGGCTTGATGTGGAGCTTGGTCTTCATGGCTGAACCAAGGGGGGATTGGAGAGCCCCCTCCAAGGCCCTGCAACACGTGCTCATCCAGCAAACACTCATGCTGACACTTAGGCTGCTTTATTCTATTTTGTTCCCCTCCTAAACTGTCTTGGTGAGAAGAATACTGGCACAAAGATCTGTTGGGACAGAAGCCCCTGAAATGCGTTTTGGCCGCATGCACTTGGCTGGATGCTGGGAGAACTTCAATGAGGCCAAGCCCTTGGTGCCTGTGCCTGCCCCAGGGTCAGGGTCTGGCTCTGTTGGGCATCCCCTGGCAAAGCTGGAAGCAGGGCTGTGCTTTCCAGCAGCTGCTGGGCTGTGTGTTTTCCCTTGCTGTGCTACACGAGCTGCATTGTGACTCATACCTTGTGCGCAGGGCTGATGGATTGGATGCTGTTTGCCTTTTCCTCTGCCTCTTCCTTACTCTGGACCCCAGTGGCTGCTCCCAAAGCTGCACAGCAACCAGGGAGGGACCATCCACAGCCTGGCTGGGGGCTTTTCCAGCCAGGCTTGGCTTCTCAGGCTTAGACCTTCCAGCAGCTGCTGGTCCTCATCTGCCTGAGCATTTCCCAAGGCGTGCCAGCACCTGATTTTGTTTTTGCTGTGAGGAGCCATACAGTGGGCTCCTGCTCTCTGTTTAAGTGAGACCCTGGATATGGCTGAAGCTGAGCCTTAGGTCAAGCTCAGCATCATCCCATCCTCCCTTTCCCTGTCCCAGGTGGGGAGATGCTGGTGCTGCACCTTTCTTTGGAGCATCACACCAAGCGTGACATGCTCTGAGCAGTCCTGGTGAGAGCCAGTGTGCTCAGCCAGGCCAGGCTGTGGGAAGAGCCAGCTGCAGCCCTGCCCTCCCCATTCATACATTTACTTGCCTTGGCTGAGGGATCACCACATGGGATCAGGCTCCCCCCTCTCAGCTTTAATTAAGAAAAAGCAGAAAGTTTTAGGTGGTTAACAATGGATTTTTGTTATTTCTTCTTTTTTTCTGATCATCCATCAATGTGCAAAGCAGGGTTGGTAGTTATAGTCCTAGAAAACAATTGAATGAGCCTTTGAGGGCAGAGTTGGGATGAAGGACTCTATTGTTACCTTGGAAATCAGAGCAAGGGGGGCTGATCCTTGCAAACAGTAACAGGCAGGGAGGGGGGCTAGAACCAAATACTCACGATGGAGAAGGCAGCAGATCTTTAATTATAGCACCAGGAGTGGACACTCGGCTGGGAGCTGGAGCCTGCTGAGAAAATGATCTTTCTTACCTCTGAAGCAAAGATGCCTCTGTCTGATTTAATGCTGGGAGGGGCTGAACTCCTCACCTTGGAAGTGTTTTGCTCTTGTGTGTCAGAGACTCAGCACCCGGATGATGCTTTGGTGTTGTAGATGCCCTGACCCCGGGGCAATTTTGCTCAGGGAAACAGGGATGGGAAATGCACCCGGGGTAACTCAACCAAGCAGTCCATCAGTGGTCATTTGCCCCCACTGCTCCATGCCATGGGACAGTATCCATGCGGGATCCATCCTCCTTCTCCAGAACCATGGACACCCCATCAGTCACTGACCATTTGAGCTCCCACATGCTCCTGAAATTCAGTGATGCTTTTTCTTATCACATGTGAGTTTGAGTTTTGCTTTGCACTCAGTGAGCCCTGTGACTTCCTGCAATCAGAGGGGGGACAGACAGTTTTCCTGTTGCTCCTTTGCAGCTTTTGGGGTGAGATCACCTCCATGAAGAGATTCTTGCTGCTCTGAAGGGAGAACCCCATGGCTGTCATGCCCCATGGTGGCTCTGTGCTTGAGGTGAGCTCTCCCCAGAGCCTGGCTCCTTTGGAAGTCCTGATATTTACCTCTGTGTGCATCTCCACCCACCAGCCAGCACCAGGAAGTGGCTTCTGGCTCTGCAAAATTCAAAGCAGGCAGCTCTTTCCTGGCTGAAAGCGTGACAGAATGTACTGGAGCCCTGAGCAAAGCAAGGAAATGCTCCTGCTGGGTTTTAACCAGCCCTCCTGGCCTCTCACCAGTGCCAATGGCAACTCCTGGTCTCTGTAATCACCAGTGTTCCCTTAGGAGAAGAGACAGGCTGAGTTTTGATCAGCAAGATGACTGGTTTGCAGCCCTAACAGCAGCTCCTTCCTTTTTAATGTATATAATTTCTCCAGTGACAAGAGGGAGTGTGGCAGGGTACGAAGGTGACAAGAGCTGCTGGTTGAAGGAAGGGAACACGCTGTGCTGGGGGGCTGTGTGGGTTTCTGAGCCAGTTCCCTGCTCTCAGCTGGTTAAAGACCTGTTTGAGCCCACCAGGAACAGCAGCCCTGTGCTGGAGCAGGATGTGCTGTTCCACTTCCAGGGAACAAGTCCTGCCTGAGCCTGGTGGGACCTGCCGGGTGGTCGCAGCACTGGGGTGTGGTGGGGATGAGCAGGGCTGTGTTTGCCCCCTGTATCCACGTGCTGAAGTGTTCCCTGCTGAGTGACTGTGCAGTTATAGAGAGTAAGTGACTTCCCAAGATACCTGAGAGGCTTAGAGGGAACTGAATCTGAATTTCCTAAATTAGCACCCTGCCTGCTGGACCATCCTACCTCAGCTCATCCCACACAGCTCCACAGGCATCTCTCCATGCACAGCCTTGAACTTGCTGAGGCTGAAATTGTGGGTTCTGTTGAAAGGCCTAAGAAAGTCTGCATCACTTTGGGTCTGGTTTTGCTATTTTAAAATATTTTGTATATGTATTTATACAAATATTTGTGTGAAATTTTACCAGGCTTCTCTGTTTTAGTATTAATTTGTCACTGCCTTTAAAAGCAGTTGAAAATCCAGTTTTACTGGCAGGCCCAGGGTGCATTCTGTCACTACAGCTTAAATCCTCACTGAACTTGGCAAGACTTGGGAACAAAGTCACTGTGGTGCCTGTGAAGACAATGCCCTTCATTATGCGTGAGTGTCATCAAGTCACACTCGTTAAATCCTCTACTCCTAGTTAAAAAGCTACAGCCTCACCCAAAATGAATGTGCAGAGAGACCAAATTGGTCCTGTTGAAACAGCTTTGATTTAGTATCTCTGGAAGCAGAAGACAGAAAGAAGAGCATCATCCCCAAAGCCAGTGCTCGGATGATCTAAAACAGGGAGATGAGGAGCGTGGCCCAATCCACCCATCTGAGCAGAGGATCCCAAGGGGAAGCAGGGGCTCTTGTGCTTTTGGGATGGTGCTAGTAGGAAGTCAAATAAAAGATCTTTTAAAATAATTAAAGATAATTGGAAACCAGGAATAGAAGAGGTCTGGCCCTGAGGGTGAGACTCATTCTCTGTTAAAAGCATCGCTCAGGAGTCCAGGTGGGAGATGCTGCCAGATGGGATGATGTTGCTCTGGATGGTGTGTTTCTGCCCCATCCCTGGAGGGACTGAGCTTTGCTGCCCGTAGACCCTGTCTCAAAGCTGTGTGTCTCAGGCTGTGCCGTCTCAAAGGACAGTTCTCATCCCCCCAACACCCCAATTTGAGCTTCGTGCTCAGCCCCAGAGCAAAGCAATGTGCTTCTCTTGCTCTTCTGCAGTCCTGCCTGGTGATTATCAGCAGACCAGAAACAGAACCTTTGCTGTTTGGTCTCCAGCCAAAATATTGCTTATATTCATGGTGCAATGGTGCAATATCTACAAGTCTGTGCACAGCTGGGGGATCTGTGCAATAGAAGCACAGATTCTATTTCCTCCCTTTTTTTTTTTTTCTTTCAAATTGCCCCAGCAAAGAGCCCACTGAGCTAGAGAGGAACAGCTCTGGGTAGCAGAGATTTTATTTTTTTTTTTTTCTGAACTCAGCTCTCATGGAGTGCTTGCATCCTATCCCTGGTCTGCTAACCCTGGCTGTGTGTTCAGTGGGAGGGAGTGACCCTGTGAGTCAGTGTGAGAGCTGACATGGTTTGGAGGTGGCATCTCTCATGGCAGGGGGGAGGTTTGGAGGGGGCTGTGGCTGTCGAATCCATTCCTGTGGCACATCACTGCCCACCCCTCTGGAATGCTGCAGTGGTCCTGGGGCTCCCTCCTGCCCACTCCTGTAATCCATCCCATCCCATGCTTTGCAGATCGAAGCACTTATGATGGAGATGCAGAGTCCAGACACAGGCATCAAGACACAGACACAGACAGTGATGGTTGCCAGCATCCCACACGCTGTGACAGGTAAGAGCTTCCCTGGGGGAAGGGACCTGGCTAAGAAAGTTCAGCAGAGAAAAGCTGTGTGTGGACCCCATGGCCAGGGTTGCCAGTGCCTGGCTGAATGCTGGAGCCCTTGTTCCCAACAAATATTCGCTGTACATCCTTTGAGATGTACCTGCTCCCTTTATCTCATACTCACTTGTGTCTCACTTCATTCCTGCTCTTGGAGTCAGAGACACAAAGATTGATAACTTGCACTTTCAGCTGTCTCATGGGGGTTAACTCAAGTGACCTTGCTTTCTTTCAGCATAGAGGTGAGTAGGTACTGCAGCCTCCAGACTTAGCATATTCCCAGTGAGGCTGGATCACAAATAAAGATAAATATTAAAACCCCATTAAAATAAGCAGCCTGGAGGCAGACTGAAAGATGGTACTTTAGAAATGAGCAATAAGCAATTAGTCTCCCATTTAATGTTTACTCCTAGTAATAATTTTTCTTTAGTAGGCAGGAAAAGCACAAAATACTCAACCCACTTCTGTGCCTCTAAGTGACAGCTTTGCCTCATTCAAGCAGGCTGAGGAAGCAGCAGACAGGACCTGTGCTGTGTTCAGTGTTACAGGCAGCTCTTATCTCAGCCTCCTTGTGCCTGCTCCTCCTTTCACTGGGCACTATCAGTACCTCTGCTTCCCTGTCCTCCACAAAAGCTCTTGTGAGGAACCCTCTGCTGTAAATATTCACACACAGTCTTACCAAAGTTTCTTCCTCCCGCTTTGGTCTTTCTGCAGCGCTTTGAAATTCAGAACAAAAACTCCCACTGAAACCAGTGAGTTTGCTCCAGGCGACTCAGGAGACTTTCCCCACTGTGTTTGCAAAGTCTGGTAGGCCCTGGGTGTTGTTTGCCCCAATTTTTTTTTTAAAAGCAAGGATGCAGAGCCACTGAAGTTGCTTGTCCATGGGTAGAGTCAGTCGGTGAAAGGGTCAGGAAGAACTCGGACACATCTGAAGCTTGTTCTCAGCAGCACCCTCCATGCATTGCAGTGCAAACCACATCCTGGCTCACACAGTGATTATGCAGCTGAGTTTGGTGGAGGTTTACATGTACAAAGGAGCTGGCCTTGCCTCCCAGAGCTGTCAGGGAATAGTTAAGGCAGCGCTGCAGGGAAGATTCCCCTGTGCTGGAGGTGACATCCCACACAGATTAAGTGAAGGGGAACAAGAACTTCTCTTGATGTCTGCCCAACATAAAACACCACTTCCTAAAAGTCCATGGCCAGCTGGTGTGGAGGGACAGTGCCTGTTGGCACTCATCCTCTTTGCGTGCTGTCTGCTTCATTCTGGTTCCTTAACCAAAAGTGCTGCAAGTTGCCTCTTGCATAAGTCATAAATTCTAGTCCACTTCTGAGAGGCAAGTGAGTTCCAGTCCCTTTGCTCACCACTCTCTAAACTGAGATATTTTTAGTGCTGCACAAGCTGCATGGATACTGATGGACCTCTGGGTGTTGCAAAAGATACTGATTCATGTCTGGCGAGGGCCTGGTGAAGGCATTGGAGCAGTGGACAGAGATCCACTGGAGAGAGCCTGGCTCTGCATGTGCAGGAGGCCAACTAGTTAAATTCACTCAAAGTCAGTAAAACAGCTCACAAATAAACCTCAATGTTGAATGTGCACCTTTGGGGGAAAGTGCTTACAGAGAGAGCTGTCTAGAAATGAGTGATGAGATAATCCTTTAATTTCATCTATTTCAGTAAGCAGGCAGTAGGATAAGAGCTCTGAGCCCCTATTAGAAAGTTAAGTCATCACTGCAATGTCAAGAAAGGTCAACACCTCAGTCTGCAATCCTAAGGGAGGTCTGGAAGGAAAGACCAGTAATTGATCAGGGAACAAGTGCATTTTTACCCTCTTTAAATGGAAGGAGGTTCATGAAATTTTCCCCCCAGAACATAAAACTAAAACTGCTGGAGATTTATGCTGACTGTGGGTGCGACTGCTCACACTCCAAGAAAAGAACTGGGAGAGATAAAATGTGTGTGAACGCAGAAATCTTGTCTCTCTTTGATAAATTCTGTTACCACTGCAGCTTGGGTCTGAGATTTGGATATCCCTTCTGTTCCTTCAAGGACTCTTAGAGGACCAGTCACTGGTTTTCTATAAAACTGACACAGGACTGTGATCTGTGAATCTGGAGGTTCTTTGCAGTTAATCTTTCAAGACAAGGTGATGCAAAACAAGGGGCACTTCACCTTCCCTGGGTGTGAAATCTGTTGTATTGCTTAAACCCTCTCTAAGCCACCTATGAGGTTTAGGTGCAGCTCAGGCCAGGTGTGCTTGTGCACACACTTGCTGTGCCATCCCAAGGTCAGTGCCTGCCTCGGGCTCCCTCTCCCAGGGAATGGTGCTGGCTTGGTGAGTGACAGGATGGCCAGTGGGAGACCAGCAGTGCATTTTATCTGTGCTGCCTTGTGTGGGGCATTTGAAAGTACATTTGAAAAAAGGGGTCTGTGCCCTTGGGGGGATCCAGAGCTCGGTGAGGGCTGTGGACTGGAGAGGTCTCATTTTCACCTGATGGGTTTTTTTTGCCTTGCAGGTAATGATATATTGCAGTGGATCCTTCAGCGCTTGCAGATCACTGCAGAAGGTGGGTAAAAATGTGAAAATTGAGCCTTTTTCAGCTTCGAGTTACAAAACTTTAAGGTCTCCATAGACAGAACCTTTTAGATGAATTCTTCTCCCCTGCACAGGAGCTCACTTTTAATTCCAGTGCAGTGTTTCTGTGCAATCAAAACCTCTGCCTTCTCCATTTTCAGAGGCACTCCACCTGGGAGACCTGTTTGTCAAATATGGATACATCTACCCTCTTCAGGAGCCAAAGAACCTCACCCTCAAGGCAGATGGCAGCCTGTACAGGTTTCAAGTGAGTTGCAGCTTCTCTAAGCTGTTGTGAGAGGGTTCAGCACTAGTTTTTATTAAAAACAGGCAGCTGGGGCAGTTCCCCAGGACCTGTAGTCGTGAGTCCAGGCTGTGCAGCCCTGCAGTTGTTCAGTGTGCAGGAGGAAGGGATCCACAGAGAAGCCTCAGAATGCAGTTTACAGGGAACCTGTGATAGTTTCTTCAACTAAATTAGTGTACTTGTTCAGCTTAATAATAGCTGTGCTTTCTTCCAAATGTGTGTTCCCTTCCAGGTCTTAAAGTAGCAAATGGAATTGCTGGTTGGAAGTAGAGAATGATCTGGGATCATTGAATAATGAATATACAAAAAGCACAGTAATAAGGGGATGTTTTCAGTGTTTGTGGTTGGACTGTTTCCACTACGATGGGAAATCAGAGTGCCCTCACTGGTACTTGGAATGAGGGGTCTGGTTCCCACATGGTGCCAAATCAGGCTCCAGCATCTCAGTGTGAGTGCTCAGGCAGCAGGGAGAGGTTGTCCATATTAACTGATGGGAGAGGTGGAGTGGATTTGATATTGGCAGTCGGTTCTCCTTCTGTAGCTGTCCTGCACCACTGTGCCAGCTGACACACAGCTGAGGAGTTGAGGCTCTGAGCACAGCAGAGAACTTTCCTCCCTCCAGTGTGGGTGGTTCCAGGTGCCTCTGGGCATGAGTTCAAGGCCTTTGTGCACTAACCAGAGACTCATTTCTCTGCAGACCCCTTATTTCTGGCCTGTGCAGGGCTGGGCTGCTGATGACACAGACTATGGTGAGTTCTGCACTGCTCGTGTTTGGGAGGTGTAGGGAAAGCCCGTGGGTTTGTGCAAACAGTCCTGCACCACGTTTGCTCTTCTGTCCTTGTGCTGTGTCTCCACATGCAAGGACCAGCCCTTACATTTTTTTCCATGCTCTCTTGTGAATAATTCTCAGTAGTGCTGAATTGAGGGTGTGACCATCTTGTGGTGGCCTCAATGAGAGAAAGTGCTTAAGCTCTTATGTTCCACTACAATCCATCCCACAGGAACACATCTGAATTACCTTCCTGGGTAGGGAAGACTTTAAACACAGGATTAGATTTCCCTGAGTAGTTAAGTGTATTCCTGGATCTGAGCCCAAGACTATCTTCCTGTAGATTTGGATCAAACCCTGCATTCAGAGATGGTTCTTTCTTTATAGAATGCACAGTGGCTTCCAATATCTCCTGATGGCTCTTTCCATATAAATCTTACGTTGCCTTTATGATGCTTTTTAGTGTAAAGCTGGTCATGAAACTTGGGCTGATGAGCTTGGTTTGCTGCCGTGGGCTGTGCAGTTCACAGACTGATTTGTTTACACCAACATTATCCTCTGTGGCTTTTATCTGCATTAGGCTGCAGATCTCCCGGGGAAATAAAAAAGCCCATTTTTAGATTGGAATGTTTTTATTAGAACTTGAGCAAAACACTGGCCTGTGTTCGGGAAGCTTGGAGGTCAAACTCTGAAGAACCTCAACATCTGAAGGATTTGGTCCAGTATCCCTTGATCCATGAAAGCCTGGCCGAGTTCCCAAAGGAAGGGTGATTCCTGGCAGGAGGCACACGCCGCCGGTTCTGCCTGGCTGCTCCCAGCCTGGGCATCCACGACAAAGTGGAAGCACTGAGTTCTTTTTTCTCCACTGGGCTTTTGTGGGCCTGGAGCTCATGGGTTAGGAAGATATCGTAGCAGACAAAGACTCCTGGGTTTGTCATGTGGGTAGATTTTTAATTGTTTTAATTGCTCTTGGACTTGTTGGTCTAAGTATTACTGACTGCTTATTTGCTTCTCCCTCACAGCAATTTATCTGGCAAAGAAGAACATTAAGAGGAAAGGGATTTTGGAAGAATATGAAAAGGTGAGGAGATGCTGCACTTGTTCCATGACAAGCCCCTCATTTGCTACAGCTTTAGCCCTCTCTTGCTAATGGAGCATGGCAAAAAAATCACCTCTTTAATTGCATGAGGTGTTACTCCAGCAGTATCAAAAGCCCAAATTTTGCAAGTGTAAAAACAGCCAGTACAGATAAATGCTGGGAAGCGAATTATAATTTTAACAGGGGTAATTGCTCTCCTTGCAATGGGATTTTTGAACTGTTGCAATTCTTGTAATTACGTTCAGAACAATCCAGATTTCCTGGCTCATTTACCAGCTTGGCCTCCTTGAGCTATGGAGAGTCAAGAAAACCCTGGCATGGGAGTGCCCTGGTCAGAATTTTCACACTAACTGCTTTTTTAATTTTTATTCCAGGAACATTACAACATGCTCAATCAAAAAATAAACTACAAGTGGGATTTTGTCATTATGCAGGCCAAGGAGCAGTATAAGTGAGTTGACTTGCATTCCCTCATTTGCATCACTGGGGAGGGTACAAGGAGTAGAGCTTGGCTGTCTTGGTGCACAGTTAAATTACCCTTCAAAAACACCAACTGCAGCTTTAAAATTACTTTTAGGAGATGTTTGGATTTTGCACTTGATGTGGCTCCCTGAAGAAGCTGAGGTCTGATGCTGCAGTGTGCAAACCCTCGTTAGGGACAGCTTCATTTAGCTCAGTGTTGTCCAGGAGCATTTGTGCACCAGGCCACTGGACTTAGGGCCTGTTGTTGGTCTGGATCAGTTATTACTTGCACATCTCACAGCTGAATGGAGTGCCCTGAATGAAGAAGCAGTAAATGTTCCCAGCAGGGACTTCTGGAGAAAACTGTGAGGTGCATACTGAGGCACCCAGCTGAAATGATTTGATTTTAGAAGCTGAATCCTTCAAATGGGAAAGTTGGTGAATGTTAGATGGTCTTACTCCTTTGGGCATAGGATCTTTCCTACTCCTGTGGATCCCTTTTACCTCCTTTTACCTCCCAGCTCAGCAGGCACTGCCTCTGCTGTTCAGCAGCCTCTCTGTCTTCCCTGGGATGGCAGCCAAGTCCCCGGAATACAGCTCATCAGATAACTGTCTCATTAGACACGAGACTGTTGTTCTTGTAAATTGAGGTCAGACTTGGGCTAAGAGATGCCAAATGCAGTTTTAAAGTCAGATACCGAGCCTGTGTCTGAACTAGCAGATTAAACTCGTCTGCGGCTGTTTGCTGGTGCTGCTGGGGCAGACTGGTGAGAGCAGCCTGCATCCACCCTGCTCACCACAGCAGGGAGGCCACATGCAAACAGCCTGTTGGGAATGCTCCCTTCCCCATGTTAAGTCCCAAACTGTGCCCAGGACTTTTCTGGGAAAGAATTAGTTGGTCCAAGCCCAAACCCATGCTAGTGCCTCTTCTGTTTAATTGTAGAGGTGATTTGGGTTGTGGTGCCTGGGAACACTCCTTGGTACCATTTCCAAACAATTTCTTGTGAGAAATGGCCCCACTTCACTGTGAGACAGGGATGGGACATGTCCAGGATGTATCTCTGTGTGGCAATCCTCATATTTTGCCCGGGGCCATGGGAGATGGATCAACATGAAGCAGCAGGACTGATGGCGAGTAGCGGATTGTCAGCATAAAGCTACCAAAGGGCTGCCTGTCTAATCAAAAGGGGATGTGTCTGCTCCCAGCTCAGCTCAGGAAGATGCTGATTCCTCAAAAGCCTTGTGTGGCCATGTGAACATGATCTGCAGCCCCAGAATTAGCTGAGGCAAGATGTGATCAGGAGGCAGCATCAGAGCGTCACGCTGGGATCCATGGGGCAGGGGAGGCTGGAGGTGTTCCCTGTTTCTCATCCCGCTGGTTTTAGGAGGGGAAAAGTCACGTATTCCCCTGTTGTTGGCTTTGCAGGGCAGGGAAGGAGCGGAAGAAGGAGGACAGGTATGCCCTGGACTGCCAGGAGAGAGCCTACTGGCTGGTGAACAGAACCCCCGTAAGTAGAGGATGATGGGGTGTGACTTTACTGCGCTCCGAGTGGGGCATTCCCAGATTCAGGGGGCAGAGCTTCCCAGGGCATGGCTGGCACTGGAGCCCTTCAGGGCTCAGGGGTGTCCTCATTCATTTGTGGGATCCACAGACTTTAAACCAAAAGAGTCACAAAGCTGTTGATGTTTGTTGTCCATCACAGCCGGGCATGCAGGATGTCCTGGAGTACGGAGTAGACCGTGTAACTGATCCCAATGAAAATAAGGTAACCCAGGTGAGACAGTTGTTTGGTTTTTTTATTCACACCTACTCAGTTTGTTCAGGAGGACACAGACAGTGTCCCTGGGATTGTTGTTTTTTTGGGCATGACAGGCTGAGCGTGTCAGCTCAGCTGTAACAGCCCAACAGGCCAGAGGTTGAGGTCGTCTCGTCTGGGAGGTGGGGCCTTCAAAATAGGCTTTGGCAGCTTCTTCTGGCTTGAAATTACTTTGTCAGCTTTCTTGCCACACCAGTTAGTGTGGGTGCTTGGCTACAGGACATGTATTCTTTGCTGGTGAGACTGAATTAGGGAATCCTCTATCTCCAAGTGCTCGTTGCTGCCTTTTTATTAGGGCTGAATGAATTGAGTGGGGTTGTGGGACATAAAGGTTCAGGGGAAAGATCCAAGTTTAAAATCAAAGGACAGAATACCTCCAAAAGGGTAATTAATGTGTGGTAAGAAGGTGAAGATGTTGGTGTGGTGGATGGGAGACACAAAATGTTGCCAAAAAAATGCATGTTATAGACTTTAAAGCAAGAGAATTAAAGAACTGAAACCATGGAGGCTGTAACTGGGTGAACTGGTTCAGAGTCCACAGTAAGACAGTTGCAGTCAGTGGATGAGGAGCTGGAGCTGCCTTTCCCTTTCTCCTTCAGTCCTTTGAAGTGATCCTGTATTTGTGCACTTTACTGTGTTCATTTGGAAGCAAAGTCAAAGCATCTCTCAGCAATTAAATACAAATGTTACTGTGATCACACTCAAGGTATTCCCACAACTTCCCATTTTTCTAACAGCCTTTAAACATCTCAGCAGCCAGAGGCAGGATAATTGCTTTGGCCAGCTGTGTTCTGTTGCTATAGAGACTGAAAAGGAGCAAAGTGTAGGCTTGGGGTGTATTTTATTTTTCCTTGCTCTAAGTAGCAGCTGTTGAAAGCCTTTTTTAAAATCTTTTTTAAGAGTAAAGAAGTGGTGGAAAGAGGAGTAAGCCAACTCCTCGCCCACGGTTTTACAGCTGACACGGAAAGGATTTTAGGTTTGCAAACGGTCTGAAAGCCCACAGCCATCTGCCAGCTCCAAGAGGAAGTGAGCTGAGGGATCTCTGTTCAGTTCTACCCTGGAATGAGGGGTGGTCAGTTCCCCCTGTCAGTGGAGGCTCCAAGGAGGGCATAAACCAAAAGACACCAGCTTTGGGGTGACTTCACTGCCCTTCCCCTTTAAGCTGGTCTCTGTAGGCTGAGCTGAAGAGGGAAAGTTCTTCTTGCTCCTTTTGCTTTTGAGAGAGCGATTGACAACACTGAGACAGCCAAAAGCCCACATGGAGTCTCCTTTGGACAGGCAGCTTTGTTTTTTAACTTCTTACAGGCTCCTCTCACAGACACCTGTGGCTCAACAGCTTTGGTGAACAGAAAGGATGGGCCAAGCTCTGATTTGTGTCTCTGTTCCTGCTCAATCCAACCTTCACTTCGTTGGCCAAATAATTGGGGTTTTTATCTTGGCAGTTGAGAAAGAAAATTATTATTTTTTGACATCAGAGTGGCTTCTTTGAAGCTGATATTGGCATGAACATCTTTCACTTGCCCAGACCCTTTGGTGGGCTGCTCCCTCCCTGACTGATAGAGTCCTCTGGGGATAAACAGGGGCTCGAACTCCTTTGAAGGGGACTTTTATTACTGACCCATGGGCATCCCTTGCTGTTATAATGAGTTAGAGGTTGTAGCTAAGGCAGAAGTAGCCATCCATCGAGCAGCTAATTAAGTGTTGCTTTAGCCTTTTGTTACCCAGTTCTCAGACTCATGATTGAGCCTCACTGCTCAGAGAGTTACCAGGCAACTGCCAGACCCGCTGAGTGCCTGCAGGTTCGTGCTCAGCTTCTGCCTCCTGTAACCAGAGTGTTTCTGAAAGGTGCTTTAGCTCCCCCCAAAATCGTTGTGCTGGATTCAGGGGCTGCTGAATGAGATGCCCTGGCTTGTTGTACACAGCAAATCAGCCACAGATCGATGAGTTGTTGCTGGCCTTTAATTTAATAAGTCCCTGTCAGTTTGGCTGATAAAGTTCTGCTGCATCATCACATCTTTGGAAAGAGCAGGGTCAGGAGCAGATAAACAAGAGGGGGGAAAACTGGCCTTTTGAGTGAAACTGGGCGTGTGGACTGTTAGGGATTTGATTTCCAGCTGCTGGGCTGGATGCACCAGCACAGTGGAGATGAGTGTTGAGATGATCTTGTGCCAGACTTGGGATTTGCCTCTGGCACGTGGGCTGTAGGGAAAGGCCACGTCTGCCCCTGAGGAGGGGTGTTGGTGTGTGCAGGGGCAGCTCTGTGTGCCACAGTGCAGCTTGCAGTGTTGGAAGGGCAGTGCCCACAGGTTTGCCTTGCACTGAGCTCCAGGGGGAGGCCAAGCTGAGCTGGCCCTGCCCCGTGCTTGTGCAGGATCAGCCTCACATCTTGAAGAGCTCCGTGCTGTGTCTGTGTCAGGATCTGCAGTGTCCTGGTTGGTCCAAAATGAGCTCTGGACAACAACCTCTGCTTGTTCTTCTCTCCAAGCTTCATCTGGGCATACACCCCAAAGCTGTTTCCAGCTGTTGATGAGCTCTGTAAACAGGGAATGGTGGCCAGACAGGCAAAAACATAATGACCATCCCCTCCCCGGTGTGGTCAGGAAGGCCCATGCTGAGAGCAGAGGAGATCCATGTGAACGGGTGGTTGGGAATCAGCAGATATCCCAGCTCTTGTTGGAGCTCGTGGCATCAGCCCTGTGGATCAGGTCCAGGCACAGGCTCTGGAGCAGGTCCTGGCTGGCTCCCAGCTGAGCTCTGCAGCCTTTGTGCCCCGGGAGCGCTCGGCCAGGGGCACTGGGGTGTGACAAGGCCGGGCAGGGTGTCCTGGGTGCCACAATGTGTCCCAGGGAGGAGGAGGAGGAGGAGGATGTGTAACAGCTCGTGGCACTCGCCTGAGACAGACCCAGGCCTTTCACTAATTGCCATTTTGGTTTGAAGCCTGCGGGGCGGGGGAGCTGATCCGCGGTAATTGCGATAAGTCACTCGTTAAGGGCATTGCAAAATTAATCTCATTATGAGAAATGAGCCTTTTGTTCCGAATATGATTTCCTTCCAAATGAAGGGAGAGTGGGTGGGTGGCGCAGGGCACTTTGGCACCGCTGCAGTCACTCGTGGGGGTGAGGATGGGTGGGATGGTGGGGACCACTGGCAGTGCTCAGCAGGACACAGAGAGTAGTCAGGGTCACTTGTGGCAGCAGTGAAGCTGGGAACTGGCTGTGGGAGCACTGTGGGAGAAAGGGAAATGAAATGATGTGCAGCTCTGGGGTGAAGCAGCTGAGATTCTTCCCAGTTACTGTCGATTTGGGAACTGGAAAGGGCTGAGCACAGCCAGCACCTGCAGCCTCACGGGGTGCTCAGCACTGGGCTCCCCTTTGGCTCTGCTGCAGTTCAGTGGTGCTCAGCCCCCTTTTCTGGGTGAGCCTTGGCAAATCCCCTCCCCACCTCGAGCACCCCACCAAGGCCCCCTTGGTTTTCCCAGGCCCAGCTGTCCACCACACTGCCCTCCACACTCAGACAGTGGCAGGAGGGGATTCTTGGTGTAGGAGGATGCACTTAAAAAAAAAAAATAAAATCTTCCCTTGTTTGCAGACATGGCATTGGCTTTGATTTTGACTCACCCACATATAATTTTTGTATTGTCATAGCATTTTAATTCATGCCTTTCCTTTTCTATGTAACATTTAACTTACTGTGTTCTTCTTCTCTTTCCCACAGCTGTTTGTCTCGTGTGTGTGTGGTGTGCTGCCAACCTCTCAGACCCTTCTAGAAGATAACAAAACTTTACTGCCACATGAGTTGCCTCCAAGCCACTATGCCAGCACCCACCTCCCCTCACCCCACTGCACCAGGCCTGTCTGAGGCCCCTCTTGATAAAAAAGTGGAAGAAAATAGTTTGTTTTTAAAAACAACTAACGATTTTAATATTTTAAAGTCAGTGCATTAGCCACACTCAAATTCCATCAAATGGAACTGCTCAGCTGGCACTTGTAAATCTGATGAGGCCTGGCTTATATCTCAAGTTCCCCAAGGAGACAGGGAACTCCTGTTGTGCAGGAGGCAGCTGGCCTGCAACCAGAAACACAGGTCTCTAAAGAGGACACTTCTAAGACAGTAAATCAGCAAATTTCTCTGCTCAAGCAGGTGATTTTTTTTTTGCCTTCCATTTCTACAGTCGGTCTGAAACAACAACACTGTAGAAATGGGGGGAAGAAATGGTGTCTACGTGGAAGGTGACCTGGCATCAGGGGTGCAGCAAAGAGCAGAGAAGGGTGAAAAGCTGTTCCTTGCTTACGGGTCCTCCATCATTTATAAGATATCCCAGCAGCTTGTGAATCAGTGAGGGAGGTTTCCTGTGCTGTTTGTCCCTGCTGAGATCATGTGTCCTGCCACATTCAGAGCTGGTCGTGGTGTTTCCAGCAGGAAAAGCTTCCTCCCTTTCTCAAAGCCAATGTGATTTCTGTTGGTGCTGCTCTGGCCAGGCTGGGTCAGTGTTAGGGTCAGATGGGTTGGCTCCATGGTAGTGCTGTAGAGATTGACTGATCTGCTGCATATCTGGCTCCTGCTGCTGAAATGGTGAGTGTGCCCTCCCAAAACCAAGCAAGTTTCAGCAAAATGTGCATATTTTTCTTCCATGTACAGAACAGTTTCTCCATCCTAAGCAGGACTAGTGATGATGGATAAAATGCAAAAGCAGGTCTGCACCACGATGGTCCCCTCACAGAGCAGCCCTGAGGGAACACCTTACCTTTCCAAAACCAGGGGCAGCTCGGGATGCAGGTTCTCTGGGGAGATGAGGGGAGAAGCAGGGCTGCCTGTGGCATTTGGTACCAGATGCTTCATCCCTCACCTCTCACAAACTTCACCAAGGCACTCTGCAGACCCCTGCCTGCCGCAGGGTTACTTTGATAGAACTTCTGGGATGCAGATCTTGGCTAAAACAGGAACTGAAGAAGTGAAACCCCTCCTGAGCCTTTAAAGTCTTGCTGGGAGCATCCCTGACTTAGCCTGTCTTTCCTTCTCCCTTCTGCAGTTTATTTCACACAAAGTAACTGTGCTTCAAAGGAAGCTGTGTGAATAAACACCCTGCAGTTAATTTCTTGCCTTCAATTGCTTGCTCATTTGTGGATGACATGTAACATAGTCTGAGTTATTCAAATCACAACGTAAACACCCCTTGCACAGCAGATACTGCTTCTGAGGCTTTTAATTGTGGTGTTTATATTTTGCAATGTGTTGGTTCCTGTCTCCTTTAGCTAATATTGAATGATCTAATCTGTGTCTCGTAAATGAATCTATTTTAGCTCCATTAGAATAACCCCTTAATTGAAGGCATGCAGGCAGCCTGTGATGGGAGAAGCAATGCTAAACAGTAAATACAGCTAATGGGACGATTTACCGTGTGTGGATGCTCTTAGCTTTGATGATACCCTGATTAGCTGAGCTGCTGTGTTTGATTTTAATTGTAATGAGAATTAATTGGAGAGCGCTGCACAGCGGCAGCCCTGCAACGGTGTCTCCACGCCTCAAAAAAAAAAAAAAGGCAAGTTTAATCACCCATCCCAATGTAATGGTTTTCTTTCTTTTACAGAAAAATACTATGGAAGCTTATAGGAGAGAGGTAAGTGGTGCTTCCCTCTCTTCCAGGTGTTCATCCTGTATGTGTTGCTTACATCAGTGTGGGATGGGGGCTCAAACCCCCTGTGCAGGGGGTGTTTTAAAAACAGAGTCCCTGCCCCGTGGAGCTTTTGATCAGTGTGCTTTCAGGACATTCCCTGCCCCTGCACCTCCCAGTGCAGGCAGCCAGCAGCTCTCCCAGTGACGGGAAGGCTCAAGCAAGGACAGACACCAGGGCTAAATCCAATAGATCAGAATTAGTGGTGGGGAAATCACAGGAGATACATCCAGTGGCGCCAGTGCAGAGACAGCCAAGAATCAATGATAATTACATGCTAAATCATCCAGAGCATTTGTAGGTGCCGAGGATGGTAGCTATTATTCAATTTTTATATAGCATGGGGAGCGCTTTTTAATTACTTGCACATTGCAAAATGCTCTTCTGATGTTTGCAGTAAGCTCAGTGAAAACAGACATTTTAGTGAGGCAGTTTAGGGATTCTGTGATTCCTTGGACATGCAATAATTAGGGAAGAAGCAGTCCCTGCTGTAGTTAGCCTCACTACCTGGGAGGGGGCATATCTGAGGTTCAGATAGGCCTTGCCTTCATATCTCCACGCTCCTAACCATGGCCGTGTCTGATCCCTCTCAGATCATGTACTATCAGCAGGCCATTGGGAAGACCAGAGTGAAATCTTCTGTCTCTCTTGGAGGGTAAGTCCTGATTTCCTTCTGTCCACACATTAATTAGTCTTCAGTGCTTATCTCCTAATGAGATGATGAAGCTGTCTGCTCTAGCAGCTGGTGACTCAGCCGAGGAATCGATGTGGTGGCCTCATGCTGGGCTGTCTGGGCTCTGTGTTGTCTGGGCCAGGAGGCAGAGGAGGGATCAGAGTCCCAGGCAGGATGAAGAGGCTCCCTGGGAGCAGCACCAGCCCCTGGGTTGAGATTCCCTCTGAAATCAAGGGATGCTCAGACTGGGCCGGGCTGTGGCGCTGGGACACAGCTCTGCAGTCTGGAAAAGCAGCTGAGTGGAGCTGCCTCGTGAGGGTCCAGCAGGGATGAGCAACCAGAGGGGAAAGGCTGGCCCTCCAGCTCCTGGTTGCCAGTCTGCTGGGCTGGATTCACCCCCATGAGTGTTCCTGCCCCATGGTGATGTTCACCAGAAGGCAACAGAGCTGGGAAGTCGCTGCTGGTTCTGTATTACAGAGGAACACACTCCTCTCCGTGAGAGCAATTAATTAGCAATTCCTCTTCCCAGTGGGAGTGTTTCCTGATCGGATTCTTGATGCAGCCAGTTAAGTGCAAAGCATCCAGTCCTGGCACGAGCCATCAGTGTGTTTGCCAGAGGCTTTTCTCACCTGGAGCCTTGTGTGCTGACCAAGTGCAGCCACAGTCATTGCCACCAGAGATTCATACCAGATCTAAGATAAACAAGGTGCTCAGGCCTGTTCTCTGGAGAAGACAGTCATGGATGAATGAAATGGGAGGGAGAATCTGTCTTCTGAGAGCCAGGACTTGCAGGGCACCAGCAGTTCTGCTCGTTTAATCTGTCATTGACTCGAGATCACTTCAAACTCTCCTGCCTCAATTTTCCGAGCTGGAGACACCTGGCTACTTTCCAGGAATTCTGTGTTGCTTAACTGTTTGGCAATGGGGCTTTTCACTCATTAGTTCTGATGGGATTAGTTCTGCCTATCACCTAGATGAAAAATCCTCAGGAAATTTGGAGCTCCATGTCAGCTGCAGGATTGGGTCCAAATCAGATTATTATCGATGAGCAGCAGCTGGACAGTGTGCACGCTTCAGAGCACTGCATTGATTTAGGAGGAGCTCCAGAGCACTAATCATCGAAAGGACAGGGCTGTGTTACATGGGTTGGCAGGTTGAGATTTGTTTGATTAGAATATATGGACTGTAGTGAATCATACAGGTGCTGGGTGCCTTGGCATTTGCAGTGGGAAGATAGGATCGAGCACTTGTGTGCCAGCCCGTGGTTTGCTTTGTGCAGGAGCATTGTATAACTGCAGGATCTGTGCCAAAGTGCCCGTTAGCAACGGGCCCCTGGACAGTGCACTCCCAGCTCTGAGCACATGAAAGCACTTTGGCCTGGGAGGAATTTTAAACGCAGAAACCAGATGATTTTTTTCGAGAATGAAAAAGGGAGGAGAGAGCTAAAATTCTGGGACATTAGTGAAATCGGTTGTAATTATAAGTCTGGCCAAGTTAGAAGGTAGGAGAAGTGTTTGTCTGGTTCCTGCTGAGATAGAGACAGCTTTGCTTTGTGCCAAGCCCTCAGAGCCATTTGCAGAGGAATGAGCTGTGTGGTAGGTGAGGGAGGAAAAGAGAAGCTGAGATGGGCTCTCAGGACTCCCTGGAGCTCCTGGGCTCTCCCACAGCCCATGGGAAGGCTGGGGAGAACCTACCTGAGTGAACACAGAGCTTGTGTTCGTCTTCTCTGGCACTTCCATCCCAGGATGGTGCAGGATCAGGCCTTTGCCAGCTGGCTGGAGAAGGAGACAGAAACCACTGGGGGGCTTAGTCCCACTTCTTGAAGTGAAGGGGCAAAAGGAGGTGATTGAAGAGAGTCTTGTATCTCCTTTACCCTTGAACTGACAAATTCACTGCTTTGAAAGACAGCCAGGAGATTTCTGTTTGGGAAATGGAAAAGGTTAACTGAGCTAATGAATCAGTTTTTCTAGGAAGGCAGGGGTCATGTTCCAGATCCCTGTTGCTGATAGGGCTGCACCTCTGAGGAGACCTATAGACTGTACAACCAGTTATGTGCAGTTCTGGCTTCAACTTAATGTTTTGATTTTGGATTTGTTGCAGGGTTGTGAAGTACTCTGAGCAGTTCCTCTCCAATGATCCTATCCTGTCTGGATGCCTCCCCAGCAACCCGTGGATAACAGACGACCCTGAGTTCTGGGATCTCAATGCAAAGCTGTGTGTATTTGTGTTGTTTTGCCAGCTTGTGGTTTACACTGACCCTTATGCTGATAGAAATCAGGAAAGGGAACCACTGATTTCATTGTCATATCTGTTCTCTGATCATGAGCAGGGAAGTGTTCCCTTTATGGCACAGCTGGGCCATGCTAAAGAAACTTGGGAATACTCCATGCTGAACTTCCAGCACTGCCTTCTTCAAGTGGAGCCTTCCTTAACATTACAGAAATTCCTGAACTGATGATGGGAGTGTGCACTCAGCCCCTGCTGAGTGTGTCTCATCCCCCCCTTGGATGAGTGAACTCCACCTTTACTAGCACAGGAATGGGATATGACCAGTTACACTCAGTTGTAGCACGTGGTTCGGTGTTTACCTCGATTGGGTGCTGACAATGATTTAGCAATTCAGGGTTCAGCTGCTCCCCTTGGTCATTGCTCACACCTCAGGCTGCTTTCTTAGGAGAGACTTTGGGTTGGAGGCACACACTGGTGATATGTCCTTTCTCCCTTGGTTTTCCCTCTGGATAATATTTGCTAATTACACAGTGGCATCTCAGGGCTTGAAGCAAACATCTTACTGGTTCTCGTGTGAGACCAGCAATCCTGTTAGAGTGATTCTGTCCCATTAGACAGCCCCAGAGGATGCCTTCCCTGAATGCCTTTATGAGAAGCAAAGCTTTGGGCAGCAACCAGTGCCTCCTCCAGAATGGGACTGAGGGCCAAGCTGGGCTGTCACTCAGAGAGCAGCATAAATCCCAGTTAAATCCTCATCCCGCTGCGGACCGAGTTGTTTAATTACAACTTAGTGGGTTGACTTCAGGAGCTCATTACACCATTCTGGAAAACAGAGAGTGCTGAGAAGTCCCTTGGCATTCCAGCAAAGGGTATTTTGGTTTTAATTAATCTGCTAATTAGGTGGGCCACAGGAAGTTGGCAGTGCTGTTTGTTTTTCTCCCCGGGCAGGGTGGAAGTCCCCACCAGGATGCGTGTGGAGAGATGGGCCTTCAACTTCAGCGAGCTGATCCGAGACCCCAAAGGGCGGCAGAACTTCCAGCTCTTCCTGAAGAAGGAGTTCAGCGGTGGGTCTGCTGTGTCCCTGTGTCCCTGCCTGTGTCCCTGCCTGTGTCCCTGGGCCGAGGCAGTGGCAATGCCACCGAGTGCAGGCAGGGAAGGGCTGTTGGAGGCAGCGGCTGTGCAGCCAGGGCAGCTGGTACCATCTAGTGGCACGGGACACACGGTACAGCCGGGACATTCCCGGCCTGTTTAGATGAGATTTTAGGAAGGAATTCTCCCCTGGGAGGGTGGGGAGGCCCTGGCACAGGTTGCCCAGAGAAGCTGTGGCTGCCCCATCTCTGGGAGTGTGGAGCAACCTGGGCTAGTGGAAGGTGTCCCTGCCCATGGCAGGGGGTGGAACAAGATGATCTTTAAGGTCCCTTCCAACCCAAACCATCCTAGGATTCTGTGATTCCTCCTGGAGAAGCTGGAACTGGCTGAACTCACAAGCTCTTAGAGGTGTCAGTGGGCAGAGAGCAGGGGAAAGCTGTTTTCCTCCTTTGGTCCCAAGAGGATTTTCCAGCTGGCTGAAGAGTTGGAGAGACCGATTTAGGGCCAACACATATTGAGCCAAACAATTTCAGCTTAGGAGTTAATAAATGGGACTGTGTTTCCCTCAGTCTCACTCTCTGCCGATTGTCTCCTTGTTATGCAGGAGAGAATCTGAGTTTCTGGGAAGCCTGTGAGGATCTCAAGTATGGAGACCAATCCAAGGTCAAAGAAAAAGCAGAAGAAATTTACAAGTGAGTGTGAAAATTTTACATTCTTAAACTCTTTGTACACGAGTCCCACCACCTTCCAGTGGCTGTCATTCTCCAAATGTTTTATTCCTGAAACTTTTCTGTGTAACCTGTGGCTGTCTTATGACCCCACATAGGAAAGGAACCTTTGGAGATGAAAGCAGAAGTGTTGTTCTGTTATGTTGGTACTTTTCCTCTCTGTTCTCCACTATGACATTTCAGCATCAGCATGTAATTTAAATAGCAGTGTGGAATGGCAAAGATCATGGGGCTGCCATGAGGAAAGTGGAAAGACCCTTTTGCTTCCAGTGGGTTAAAATTTGGTTTATAGCTCAAGAGGAAGTGTCTGCATGTCTCTGGACATGGAGGTTGCCCAAGATCAGGACAGCAAATTGAGTGGGGAGCTGAAGGGACTTTTCCTTTCGTGCATAGGCAGGAATCCCCATGAATTCCCCAGTTGCTAATGGCACTGTGGATCCCTCCTCCATGCAGGCTCTTCCTGGCTCCAGGAGCACGGCGCTGGATTAACATCGATGGCACAACAATGGGCATCACAGTCAAAGGCCTCAAGCACCCTCACAGATATGTTCTAGATGCTGCTCAAACCCACATTTACATGCTGATGAAAAAGGTTTGTCATTTGTTTCCAAAGCCTAAGAGGGATTCCAGTCCTCTGGGCCTTTCCCAGTGCCTTTGTGTGTTATCAGCTGTCTCTTTCAAGGGGCCTTTGTTTGAAAATCCCCTGAGTTTGCTGAGTTAAGCAAGTGCTGCTTCAGGCCTCTGTGTTTTGCTGCTGCTTCTTCCCTCTAAGGCAGCCTGTCCCCAAGGTGGTGGGGGTCAGGTGGCTGCTGGAAGTCCTGCTTTCTGATTCCACCAGCTCATGCTCATTGCACTGAAAGCAGCAGAACCAGACTGATTTTTCACCCCTCGATGAAAAGTTTGGCTCCTGAAATACAAGCTCCTCACCTTGCAGTGACTGTGACACCCTGCTGGCCTGGGTTAAGCTCCGTTCAGATCTTTTGAGCTGGGTCTTACCTGCGAAGCTTTATTGTGAGACGGAAAATCCTGGGAATTTTACACCAAGATGAAAGGGTATTGGTTTAAATAGCTACATTTGCCTGAAAGATGCAAAGTCCCTTGGGCTGCTGGGGGAGATTATCCAGTTCCCAGCCTCCCTGGCTCCTGAGCAGCTGTATTTGGTGGTGATTTTAATAAGGGTGTTTGCAGCCCATAACTACCAGTTTCTCTTTTTTCTCCTAGTAGGACTCCTATGGCCGCTATTTAAAGTCTCCAATATACAAGGAAATGCTGGCCAAGGCTGTTGTGCCACAAGAGACTGTCAAAAAAAGGCAAGTGAAACTGGCTGTAATTGTGGGGTTTGTTTTCCTTGTTGTAGCAAGGGTAGAAAAAGCTCAAGTTGCTGCAAAATTACTATGATTTAGATGTTCTCTTAATTAAATAAAATTTTTCACTGAGAAGATGTTTTGCTTTGAGACTGGTGGTGCTGTTTATTCATGAGCCCTTTGGAAGTGGCTTGTGTACAGTCGGAATAGACGTGACAACTCTCAGCTGCCTCCTCTGTTGGGTCTGTTTAGAAGGGCTGTGACTGTTGAATTAATCATGGCTCCTTTCCTGGAAGGAGAGAGCACTGTGTCCTGGGCATGGGAGAACTCCTGCCCGTGAAACATTGGCTGCCAGAGCAGAGCCAGAGTTCGGGATCCTCTGTGGGATCTGCCCACCTCTGCCTGGACAAAACTGCTTAGGGGAGGTGACAAGCACACAGGAACAAACAGCACCTTGCTTGTGAGTGACAGCTGGCACAAGGTGGATGCCCTTAGAATTGGGTTTTTCCTGAGCAAGGTGAAGGTTGTACAGCAAATTTAGGCCATTTGAACTACAGTTGCTCCTAAAGCTGAGTGGGCAGTGTCAGAGCCAGACTGGGTGATGTGCTCCTTTCTCTGTTCCTCTTCCACTCGCCAACCCAACAAGCAAGAAAGAGGAATCGTGGACTTTCACACTGTTGTTTCATCTAAAGCCTATTTCAAGGCAGTGGAAAAAGCCCTGCTGCTGACTTGTCTGGGGTCTGGTTGGTTTGTCCCTGAGCCACACATCACGAGGTCGCTGGCTAGTGCTGGTTGATCCTGGTGGCTGCCTTCGTACTTGTCAGTGCTTGTTCTGGACACTCAGTACTCAGCATCCTGTAAAGCTGGAGAGCTGGTACCTCATCCAGAGCTGGGTTAACTCTTGTTCCCAGTGCTGCTGCAAGTGGATTTGCTGTAGCAGGGAGCAGGTACTTTTTTGGGGTACCACAAAGAAACGCCCATACAGGTCCCTGTCTTGATCTTACTCAGGATACCAGAGAAAATTCCACTGATGTACACTGCTTGGCTCCAGAACCAGTGTGAGTTATGTGCAAACACAACAACAGGAGGAGTGTGGATGGGCACTGGAGCCCCTCAGGAGCAGGACCAGCACTGCCTTTACGCTTTTAGCAGTTCTGGAGCTGACCTGTGATGATGAGTCACCCAGTCCTGCTTTGAACCACCTCCTCTGCATTTTGCACTTCTTTATCCACCCCTGTGCCCGAGCTTGCCCTCCTGGTGACTTTGCTTACCAGGGATGAGTTTTTGGTGCCCTTCTCCACACTAACACCTTGCTCCTTTCCCTCCCTCCCTCCCAGCACCGGCTTGTTCGGGCGCCGCCACCTCCGCTCCAGCCCCAGCCCCATCATCCTGAGGCAGCAGGAGGAAGAGGCCAAAGCCAGGGAAGCCGCCGCCACCGTGGACATCACGCAGGTCATGAGCAAGCTGGACCGCAGGAACCAGCCCCAGCCTCCCAAGTAGGCTCTGAGCCCCGCAGGGCACAGCGCAGGGAAAAGACAAGCCGAGGCCGGTGTTGAGCTTCGTCTCCCCTTCCTGAAGGTGTCAGTGCTGCTTTAGGTTTCCCAGGCCGGCTCTCTGCCATCAGCCGGCTTCCCACACGTTGCCATGGCTTCTGGAGAGCAGATGTCGCTTCCCAGGCATGCCAGGCAGGGAGTGCTGGCAGGGCCGGGCTGCTGCCTGTGCCAGGCTCGGGGGGCAGGACCCCGGCTCCCCCCACACACACCTCCGAGGGGAGATGACTTCTACCTGTCCCGAGATTCCCCCCGGGAGGCTGGGTAGCCCAACTGCCTCTCCCTGCCTCCTGCTCTTCGGGGAGGTGGGATAGCACACAGTAAAGTGCTGCCCTTTCCTTTTTTTGGGTCCAAACCAGCCTTCCTGGGAGCAGTGGTGGATGACCCCGAGGGGAGTAGGGAGAGGTGACCCACCTCAGAGTGTCCATGCTGGCTTCCATCCCCTGAGGAGATGTGCACCTTTCCAAGGGGTGCATCTGGCACCCCCTGAGAGGAGCACACCCCTCACTCCAAGTATCCTGCACTTCCCAGCTAATGCAACAGGAACACAGGCAGAAGAGCCAGGGAGGCTCCTTGCTGAATGTTTCTGAAGCTTTGGTTGACCCTTTGAATTTGAATGTCACTCCCAGATCCTCCCAGCACGCTGGAGATGATCAGTGGGAAGCTCTGCTCTCCCTGTGCCGTGGGCTGGGTGTGCAGGTGCAAAGAGCCACCCCTTGCCAGAGCCTGCACGAGACCCTGAGAGATTTTATCAAATCCTTCCCACCTCTTGTCTTGTCTTTTTCCTGCTCTTCTATTTTGTGTTGTTAAAAAACCCAACAGGAGGTAGTTCCAGTTGTAGCCCAGAGGCAAGAGAGGACAGGGTAGAGGTGTTAAGAGCTGATTTCAACTTTAAGTAGTGTTTTTCTTTTTATTTGCTCTGTCTCTTTTGCTCTGTAGAATGAGGCAAACTAAAATACTGTTTTAGTGCTAAAGAGCTCGGGGAGATTCCAGGCTTTGCTGGGAAAGCACAGCATGTCTGGACCAGGCCAGCGATTACCAGAAGTGCAAAGATTCCTGCAAAGCCCAGTAAAGGGAATTGGAGGGGCAGAAAATCTTCCTTGTTTGTTAAAATTTTAGGGAAGTAGAAGGACTGTGTGGAAGCACTGAGGTATGGGAAGCTGCTTCTCTCTGGTTTGTATTGTTCATCCATTTTAAATACTGATAGGATTTTACAGGAAATGGGAGATCATAGGATCATTGGATTGGGTTGGAAGGGACCTTAAAGATCATCTCGTTCCACCCTCTGCCATGGACAGGGACACCTTCCACTAGACCAGGTTGCTCAGAGCCCCAGCCAGCCAGGCCTTGGACACTTCCAGGGATGAAAGCTGAAGAAAGCTGGATGGGAAGGGGGGCCCTCAGATAATGGGGTGCATGCAGACCAGCCCCTTGGAGCCCTGGGGTCCCCAGGTCCATGCAGGCCAACTGCCTGTGAACAGAGGGACAGTCAGGATGTCACTGTGTCCCAAAACACCCTGAACAGTGACTCCTGCCCTCCCCGTGTGTGTTACCAGGGGCAGAATCAGGGCTGTACAATCTGATCTGGTGTCACTGCAGAACTCATCTCCTTCACTTGTGGCTGAGCCAGGGAGATTTTCCTGACCTTCATTAACCTATCGGTGATAAACCTTCTTAGAGGAATTGAAACCGAGTTGCCCAAGACTTTCACTCTGATGTCAAGGCCTGTGCTGTCTGTGCTCTTACTCCTGGTGGAAGCAAAGGCACGTTTTGCAATGCTCTGCAGGGGACCAGGATCAGCCTTTTCTTTAATTGCTCTTAAAACCCCAAGGCTTTGTTGCGTCAGGTGCTGAGCACCATCAACCTACCTTGACATAAGAGCACTGAAAGATACTCCAAAACCTGGCAGGGTTGGTCCAAAGCTCCTTGGCTGTGATGAGCTCTACAGTCTCTCCAGAGTTTGTGTGACATGGAGCACTGAGCATGTTGGGATTGCCAGGATGTAGTAACATGTGGAAGATCAAGTCAGGGTATAAATAATAAATAACAAATCTGTGTGTTCTAGTCAGTCCCTCTGATTCTACTTCTATTTTGTCTGCTGCTTTGCTTGTTCTGTTCTCTGTACCCATTCCTTTCTCTGAGTTTTTGTCACCTCTGCTTTGCACCGCTGTTCCCCTGCCATGGGTTAGTGTGGCACGTTCAGGAGTCGCTGTGTTTGTGGAACACCAGTCACTGCTTGTGGAACACCTGTCTGACACACACAGGCAGGGGCTGGCTCTGCTCTGCCACAGGCTGAACGAGCTGGCACGGCCCAACCTTCTGTTCCTCGTCCCTTGCTGCTCAGTCCCCGAAGAGGAAGGTCACCCGCTACAAGCTGAACTTCACTTTGTGCCAGAAATTGTTTGTTTCCATTGGAAATCAGCAATGTGTTGTTTCATTTCTTGGTCATCTCTCCCGCCCATTCATCTGTCTAATAAAAATAAATGTAGAAAATGGAAGAAGAACCAAGTTCATCCTTCTCTGTTGTGTTCATTGCTCACTGTGTCATCACTGCATGTGTGTGTACATGTTCTGTGTGTGCCTCTGCCCTCAGCCCTTCTCCTTGGGCACTTGAGCTGCATTTCATTTCTTCTGGGAGTGAGTCCTTGGGAAATGGGAGGGGACCCAGCATGCAGCTTGTCCTCTGCTGCTTGTCCTGTGCTTGTCCTGTCCAATTTATACTTGGGCTTGTCCTGAGGGCTGAATGAGCTGAGCTGGAGCCTCCACAGCCCCAGCCAGGGACACTGGGGGCTTCAGCACAAGATGTGATTTGTATTACCAGTCATCAGGGCTCGGGCTTAGAGTGTGTTCCTTGGGCACAGCAGCAGCCAGCGCAGTGCTGCCTTGGGTGTGACATGGCTGTGGTGTTCATAACCAAGATCACATTCTCGGGATGACAGGCTCCCCCGTGCCTGGAGCTAATCCTTGTGAGGAATGAGACAAGCTGGTGTCTCCTCCAGCATCCCAGTGGGCGTGGGGCCGGATCTGTCAGCACCCACTGGGACTGGTAGCAATGACCCCGTTGCTTTCTGTAGGCAAGTTGTGACACCTCCGTGCTCCTGCTGGAGGGCAGGGAAGGGGACAGAGCTGCAGGGTGGGGACACTGGCACAGGCCTGGCTGGGGTGGCTGACAGCTGTCTCCCAGCTGAGCCCTGTCTCTCTTGGCAGCACTGTGGCTGCCCTGGCCCTGTGGCACTGGGCCCTTCTCCAGAGAAGCAGAGGGCTTGTTCTCCTGATGGAGCCTGGAGAGACCAGCCACCAGTGTGCCACTGCTGAGCCTGACTGAGCCTATCTCCTTTTCCTCCCCACAGCCGTGCCACCTCGCCTCCCAGGCCCCTCGCCCAGCTGCCCACGCTGGCACCACCACCCCTCCTTTGCCCACCCTGCCTCCAACCCTGCCTGATCCCCCGGCCCTGCCCCAGGGCACCGCCTGCCCCTCGCCCACCAGCCTGGCCCTGGACGGCGGTGGCACCGCGGGCACCCTGCGGGACCCCCGGGGGGCCGGGCCTGGACCCTTCCCCTCGGGCAGCAGGAGGTCCCTGGGCCGGTTCCTGAGGAGGGGCTGCTGGACCTCGCCCACCTTGGCCGCGCTGTCGCCCCGGTGCCCGGCCGTGCCCCACGGGAAGGTGCAGCCGCTGGGAGAGCGGGAGCGGCGGCTGCGCCCAGACGCCAAGGTGGTCAGCAGGTCAGTACTGCCCGGGCACCTGGGCATCCTCCCCTCCACCACCATTGCTCTTTGTAATTAGCCAGAGGTCTCCAAGAACCCACCCGACAGCTGCATTTCCTACCCTTGCTGCTAAACCCCACCAATCCCACCCGTGCCACCTAAATCCCAGCCAGGCTCTGAAATGTCTCTTCCCCCTGTCTCCACATCTACTGTCCACACTGGATGTGTTTTCTGATGGGATGGGGCAGGAGCTCACTCCGGTGGAGCCTCTGCTGTGCTCACACCTCCTGTTCAGGGGTGCAAAACCCCGGGTTTTACTTTTAATCCCTCAATTTGGAAAACCACTCATATATTGGTGTTTGTTCTTGAGCGCTGGTTCAGGTTTGGTTTAGTGGTTTCAAGTCAGAGGATACCCAGAAGTGACAAGGGAGGAGAAATCTTGAGGGAGAGTCGTGAAGCATTTGTTGCTCTGGGGCAGGAGGTGTGAGAGGGGGGATTTTTTCCAGGAGAGGCTCTCCCTGTTGGAACCAAACCCCGGCCATGTCCCTCACTCAGAGAACCATGTCCCTGCTCTCAGTTAACCCACCTCTACTGCTGACTGAGTGGATGAGTCCACATTATAAATTCAAAAGCACAAACCTGGGGGCTCCCGCTCCACCTGGCTCCGTGCTCCGGAGCTGTGTCACACGGCTTCTCAGCTTCAAAGGGGTGGGAGCTCACATTCCCCTCGTTTTCCCTCTCTGTGGGCTCGTGCCTGGGCACTTTGCTTTGGGATTTGGGGTTTGAACCGTGGAAGTCTCCAAGCCGGGCTCGGTTCGCTGCCTCGGAGCACATCAAAAAGTGCCGTGTGTGTGTGTGTGTGTGTGTGTGTGATGAGTCTCTGTTTCACAACACAGCTTCTTCCAAGTCAGAACGGACGCACCTTCGGAGAGCCGAGTGTGCCCCGAGGGCTCCGAGGAGGGGGAGGACGGACAGCCCCGGGCTCGTAAGGACTCCACGAAGGAGCTGATCTGCCCCTGGGAGACCCCCACGGAGGAGGGGAGAGCAGGGTAAGGAGCAGCCCCGGCATGGATGCTCTTTCCAGGCCCGAGACCGCAGCGGGTCAGCACGTGGACCATGTTGGAGAACTACATTAGAGCCATCCCTCAGCATCAGGGGCGCTCAGACCACCACAGCGACGGATAACAGACCCTGCAGTGCCCGTTTGTAATCCAAGAACTCAGAGTGTTTCTGGACTGGTTTCATTTCCTATCTTTGGTTTATCCAGGTCTGTTCACGACAGACTTGTGGATAAATGAAACTCTTTCCCAGCCTTGGAGCAGATGGAGAGTGTGAATGTGTGTGTGAATGTCCTGGAAACGGTGTCTTGTTGGAGTTTCTTGCTTGGCCATGAGGTGTCAGCACACTGAACCCAGCACAGCTGGAGCAGGGCTGGCAGGGGTTTTTCACAGCCCGACTCAGGCTGCAGTGCTGAGATTGGGACGTGTTTGTGTCCCCAGCCTGGGTCCACCTCTTATTAATAACAATCTTTTAGTTTAAAAGCAGGTTTATTAAGACACAGATGATTGCTGGGGAAAATAAAGTGCCCCCTCATGAGAAGCTGTGTGGCATAGCATCGTTCCTTCATCCAAACCAAAACTGATCCCAGAGGGCAAGGAGTGCAAAAGGGAGAGCAGAGGCTCCAGAGCCCTCCTGCACTAGCTCTAGCTTCCCAGTGCATGGGTTTGAAACCACAGCTTGAACTGCACCCCAGAAACACCTTGGGAAGATCCAAACCAAATTTTGGGACCCTCCAAATTCAGATTGATGCATTGCCATGGCCTTTACCTGTGCTGATATCAGGAGTGTCAGACCATTGCCTTCCTTATGTTGTGTGGTGTTTGAAGGTGGTGTTTCGTTCACGTGGAGGGGTTCCCTCGGTGTGTGTGCTGTGGGTCACTGTTCTGTAGCTTGGCCATGACCTGTGACTTCTGATGTTGCTGTTTTGTCCTTTCTGATTATAAATGGAGCTTTGCCTGTGTGGCTGCCGTGGTTCCTCACTCCTGCTGTGGGATTTAAATCTCTCCTCACACGCGCTCAGTGCTCCCCATTTCCCCCGGGCCTGGGGTGACACTTCTCATCACAGGGAAGATCAAGAGGCTGTTTCTGTCTCCAAAGCCTCTTTCCCAGGGGAGCTGAGGGTTGGGCAGGAGGCTGATGCCCCACACTGCCCGTGATGCTTCTCTTGTAGAAATGCACATTGGCTCTCACTGGCTTTACTCTGTCAGAGGGACATGGTCCTGCTCCACGGTCACTGGTGGTGGCACCTATTATTGATGACACAGAATGTCGTGTCTTTTGCGATTTTTTGTGTTAATATTGTTACTCAGCCACTCCTGATGGGACACTGGCAACATATGACCCAGGAAACATGACATATAGACATTGTGATGTGTAACAGTTACTAATATGATATTTAATGTGCATATGACAAGAGCCATCCTACTGCTAATATTTCTCTCATTGGTTTGGGGCTCATCTTGGGAATCTCCTTGCCTTCTGCTCCTCATGTTCATCTTCCACACCAGAGGAAGGACTTCAGGATCCAAAAGTGCTGCTCTGTCGGGGCTGGGATGCAGTGACACCCAGACAGTCAGGTACATCTCCATCCCAGAGGCCAGCACTGGGGATTCCCAACATTTTTCCCTTCAGGGCACCGCTTTTTTCCCCCAACATCTTTCAACTTGAGAACTCCTGCAGCTTTTTCCCGTGGGAGGAAAAAGGAGGGTGCACTGCCTTGTGCACCTCAAGCCAGTGCCTTGCTCTCCTCCCTTCTCCCGTGGACCCCCCCAGGTGCCTGCTGAGTGCAGGAGGAACACGACAGCTCCAGAGGCCCTGGATCCCTCCTGCCACTGCTCTGTGCTCGCACGGTGACATCTGAGGCTCTGCCCCCGCTGGAGGCCTGGCGTGCTGGAGTCGGGAGTGCTTTCAGCTCTGGCAGTTCAAATCCCCTCGCTGTGCAGGAGCCCACTTAACGCTGCCTGCAGTCACCTGGAGGAATTAGCTCACTGCAGCAACTTAGACATCCAAGGTATTCCGATAATGTGAGGGATGTGTGAGGTTAATGACTGGAAAAAGTGATCGCTCCCTGTGGGCAGTTTCTCAGAAAACTCCCTGCTGCTTGGCTGACAGAAGAAAGGAGACTCCGGCAGCGGCAGCAGCAGTGAGGAAGCCCCGTCCCCTCTCCACAGCAGCTGCACAACCCCACGGAGCAACCATGGCCCTGCTCCAGCTCCCGGAGGTGCTGGAGGAGCTCCCATGCTCCAGGGCCAAGCTGCTGTGCTGCAGGACGGGCTGCGGTGCTTGAACGTGGATATTCATGGAATCAACTTGGAAGGAAGATGCTTATCCGAGTGATTCTCCAAGTGCTGCACTCCCAGGTGTGGAGGTCCCACACCCCAGGTCGGGGTGGGCTCCTCCAGCATCCTCCACTCAGGCTGACCCAGGGGATTTGTTGTATGGACCAGCCTGGAAAACAAGAGCAGCTTCTGGGGTTCCCCCACAGCTCTGTGAGGGCTCTTCCCAGGCTGCCTCAGCCACCAACCTCAAGGGGACACTGTTGGGATAGGATGGGAGTGAGTCCCATGCTGGTGATCCTCAGCCTCTCGCTGGAGCCTTGAGTGGGAGCTGGATGCTGTGAGGGGCTGCCAGTTTTGGGGGAGCCCCTCTCCGGCCGTGCTGTGGGACTGGGACACAGAGGAGAGGGGTGTGGGAGGGCATGGCCAGCTCGGAGAACCTGGTTAAAATATTCAGATTAAAGATCTCTTTTCCAGGTGACCAGCATCTCTCAAATCTCCCCCCAAGCCTGACATTTCACTGCCTCCTCTCCAGCTGGGCCACACGGCTGAAAACGCCGAGGGGCTGTTCCCTCTCCGAGGTCTCGGACTGTGCATTGCTCAAGCCTCATGAATTTAAAAATGGAACAAAGAATGCTCAGCATCCAGCAGGATCAGGCCTCGGGAGCAGGAAGTACCAGCTGGCTCAGGAGAGGGCTTGTTCCCATGGGATTCCCAGTGTGGTTTTGGCAGGCGGCGTGGTTGGGATAGCTCCGCGAGCAGGCTCTTCCTGCCTGGAATGCCAGCCCTGGCAGAACAGCTGACTCAGAGCGTGACAGCTCTTCACAGCATCCCCTTCTGAAAGGAGCTGTCAGGAGAGCCCCTGACACCGCTGCCTCTACATTTTGTGAGGGTGGCTTGAAAGCCGAGCTGTAAACCGAGCCCGCGACACGGTGCTCTTGGAAACGCCGCTCCGTGGGCGGAATTCACCTCTGAGGGAGGCTACATCCCGCTACAGCCCATCCCTGTTCCCAGAATGGGGTGGCAGCCCAGCCAGAGAGGTTCCTGCTCCATTCACCCCAGCACCTGAACCCCTGAGTTAGGATAAGTGCGTTATGAAAGAACCATCGTGACTTGGCTTTTCGGGGTGCAGGAGCCTCTGGGATGCAGGGACAAACCCAGCCACCAGGGTGATTTTCCCCTTGCCAACAGGGGTATATGTTTTATGCATTTTGCAATACACCAGAAGCAGAGGTGAGCACTTCTCTTTTAGGCTGAGGTTCCCAGGTCTGTTCTGCACCACACTAAGGAGTAAAAGATAAGCTCTTGCAAGTCAGTTTACTTTTTAAAATTCCTGTTGCCATAGCAGCTCAGCACACTGTCTCAAGTCCTCCTTCTTGCAAAACTTTGATCACCACGAAAACAGAATTATGTTGTTCTCCCACACATTCTACATATAGATACACAGAGGTTCCCATAGTTCATGCTTCAACACCTCTGCAAAGACCTCTTTTATTTCTTGCTCACAAAGAATTTCTCTGGCCAGAGGTCAGTATTTTAAATCCTGGTTTAAAGCCATTCCCTCAGCACCTCTGTGGTCCCACTGCTTGTGTTCCCAGTTGAGGTTCTGGTCCCAGTGGTTTCTAACATGCTCTGGTACACCACAGAACTAAACCCAGCCACCAACTTCTGTCCTCAGGATTGCAGGAATACCCTCCTCCCTTGGCTCTGCTCCAATCTCTTCCCTGAAGTATTGAAAGAGCACAAATTGCCCTGAAATATTCACCCGTTTGTTGTTATCCAGCAGAAGCTCTGAGCTATATTATCCTTGCTCACCCCTGGCCCCATCACACTGGGTTCCCCCTGTCCCAGGGAAGGAGTCAGTAACACTTCTTAGGATGAGATGAATCAGCTTTGGGAATGGTTTATTCCCTCCCTTGGCTCTAGGGCACTAACTCAAGCTCCTGGACACAGCTCCTGTGTGGGTAGGGTTTGGTGGCATCTCATACCTGGGTGGCATCACCTGACACCTGGGGCTTTAACAACAATTAGTGCATGCAATGTGCAGGGTGCAGGCACCTGCTGCAGCTCCAGGATCTGTGCTCTGGCGCTCTGCAAGCTCTGCTTTCAGCCTTGGGACGCTGGAATCATAGACCATGGAATGGTGAAGGCTGGAAAAGCCCTCTGAGATCATCACACCCAACCATATTCATCTCCGAACCAAGTCCCCATGTTTTTTGCACACTTCTAGGAATGATGACTCTCCCTGCTGTCTGTCAATTTGAAGCTATTGGGAAGCCATTCCCTCCTGTCCTGTCACTGTAGGCTCTTATTACTAATCTTTCTCCATCTTTCTGGTCAGGTGTCCCATTTTTCCAGCTGTATTCATGCAAGCAATACTGGAAAAGACAGAGATGAGGGAAAAAAAAAAGAAGGAATTTAGTCTAAAGGTAAACAAATTTGGAATAACAGCCTACACAGCCATTTGGTTAAACAGCACATTACCCAGAGCTCTCCTTTTGCTGTTGTTGTTCACATGAATCCATCTCCTCACCCAGAGAAGACCCTCCCAGACCAGGACTGGGAAAGGTCAGTGGTATTTTTATTAATGCTCATAGCCAAATTTTTTCCAGTCAGCCCTTTCCCCCCCCCCCCCCCCCAGAAAAAAAACTGAAGGGGGAGAAAAAAAAAGGAAAAAAAAAAAAAGAAAAAAAAAAGAAGAGGAAGAAAAAATTGGGGTAAAAGTTGAAGAACACTTTAATTTATAAGAAAAAGAACTAAATAATTGATGCAGTCATGGTGCCAAAGGTAATTTCTGCTGCTCCCTCTATCTCACAAAGACATTTAGCATTGATTGAGATCAAAGTATCAAAAACCCCTGCTGCTGAGCTGAAAGGCAAAACTTTCGGCTGCCTTTCTCCGCTCTAATAATATCGTCTTTATGTAGTTAATAAACTGCACACTTCAGTCAAACTATATCATTACAGAAGACTTAGGGAGCTAATAATTTAAAAGCAAAGAATTGCCTCTGTTCTTCGCTTTGAACTAAACAACATTCTGTTGAATGAGGGGGACATCAAAGCTTTGTTACTATTACCAATGTGGCTGGAGCATAGGGCCGCACAGAGTGTGTACTTCAGTCATCAAGAGAAAAAAAAAAAAAAGATTAAAGATATTGGCTTATCAACCCACAGGCAGAACCAGGTGTTTTCTTTTCTGCTGTGCAAGCATCAGGTGGTTTGCTTATCAATGAGTTTTCTTGTTAAATAGATGTACATGACTTAGGCTGATCCCTCCGATCCCGCGGCCCTTTTCTCTTCTGAGCCATCTTTGAAAAAGTTGGGCTGAGGGGCTGTTTGTTTGCAGGAGGATGGATAATTGGGCCTTTTGTCCGGGGCCAGCTCCTGTTTCTGCTCTCCTGTTGTGCTGTGCTCCACTGCAGCAGGAATCCTCCCCGATCCCACCTTCCTCCCTGATCCCACCTTCCTCCCTGATCCCACCTTCATCCCTGGTCCCACCTTCATCCCACACATGTGCCATGGGGCAGCCCTCCCAGCACGTGGGGCAGCCCCATCCTCGGTGGATGCACCAGCAGGGGGTTTGGATTAGATGTTAGGGAAAAAATTTCACGGAAGGGGTTGTAAAGCATTGGAACAAACTACCCAAGGAAGTGTTAAGGCTCACCATCCCTGGAAGTGTTCAAAAATGTGTGGATGTGGCACCTGAGGACATGGCTTAGAGGTGAATATGGTGGTAGTGCCGGGTTCGTGGTTGGGTTTGATGATCTTAAAGGGCTTTTCCCACCTTAATAATTCCATGATTCATTCCTCACCTGCTCTCGCATTGCCACCACTTCAGCTCCTCCTTGGCAGAGCTGGCTCTGCTCTCCCAGGTCAGGAGAACCATGTCCCTGCAACTCAGGGAGACCCTCTGGCATGGCTGGGAGTGAGGAAGGTTCAGTTCTACTCCACTGCTCCCTGCGTGGGGAGCAAAGGGAGGACCTGTGTCCTGCTGCTGCCTCCTCTGAGAACTGTTTCTTCCCCAGCCAATGTTTTGGGAAGAGCTGGCTCTGCCAGGACTGGGTGTCCATGGAGGGTCTGAGCATGAGGACCCTGAACTCCTTGTTGGGTGTGTGAATCAGTCATGTTCATCCCAGCAATGCTTCCTTGCCAGATGCTTTTTCTCCAAGGATGTCACTGGAGGACAGAAGGGTTTTCCTTATAAATCCCACTGAAACACAGTGTCTGTTCTGGACTTTTGGCAGAGGTAGAGAAATCAGTCCAAGGAGCCTTCAGGAGCTCACCTCCCACCCATCCCTTTCCTGCCATGGCCACATCTGTCCACCTTGGGTGCCTGGGTCTGACTCCAGGTTGGACTTTCTTTGGGCTTTGGCTGGAGACACCTGAATGTGGGGCTGTGGTGTGAGCCCTGGGGTCTCACCAGAACAAACCAGGTCAGCCATGAGGTCAGCACTGGAGAGGACGTGGCCTCTAAACCCCCCTGCTCTGATTTCCTGGGCTGGATGGAGCCCTGGATGCTCCAGGCAGATCTGGGAGCTGGCAATTTGCTCTGGGCTCTATTATGGGACACTTATACTTCTTAAATGCTACTTTTCATTTACATCAAAAACTCTCCTTGGTTCTTGACAGTCTGGGTCTCATCCCCTATTAAAGACTGGAATTTAAAAAAGCAGAAAATAATGGCTTATTTCAAAGTAACAATTCGAGTGCTTTTTGAAACACTGTCCTTATTCAAAACCACTTAAATTTATACATATTTCTAAGTCGTTATTATCCTCAGAGGCTGAACCAATTTGGATCTTGATTTCTGCAAGTGTTCTCCCTGATTTCTGTGTCAGAAAGTTGAGCTGCAACGTGAGCAGATTGGACATTAACCATAGGTAACAGATGGTTTCCTGGGAATTATTGCTGAAGTTATTCTTTAAAATACTTTGAAAAGCCAGTCACTACAGGGAGAAAAGACTTCAGGAAAGGGATGATATTCTGGTTTTATCCTGTCGAGGTGCAGGCTGGAGCATGTGCCTGAGCATGTGTGGACATGTGTGCTTTTGAGGGCGTCCTTCTTTTCTCAGTGGAAGTGGCTTTGCCATGCCATGAGAGTGGTATTTTAGACCCACTGAAGGGCTCTTTTTGCCTTTAATTTTGGCAAGATTAGAGTTTTCATTTCTGAAATGGGAGAGGTTCTTCTAAGCAGGTACACACAAGGTTGACACACATTCTATGACCAGAATCATGTAAACTATATAAATATAATGTAATGATTGTCCATTGCTCCTTCTGCAGGTTAATGGGTGACCTTTGTTTGAGGACAGTAGTAATCAAATGAGGAGGTGGGAAAAGGTCTTCTGCCTTTTCATGTGCAGTTGTGGAGCCAAAGCTTTCAGAACTGTTCACTGAAATGTTCTCATCTGCCAGGAAGGCTTTGAGTTGGTCTGGGCTCATCAGACTGATGCCAACCTGGAGTGTGTCACAGCTGAGTCAACCTGCTTGTCTCTCAGAGGCCAAAGGAGAACCTGATGTCTTCTGCTTGGCTTGTTTGGGCTTTCACTGATCACAGAATCACTGAATCATCAAGGCTGGAAGAGACCTTCCAGATGAGTCCAACCATCACCCCAGCACCACCATAGTCACCCCAAAAACTGTGTCCCCAAGTGCCACACCCAGACACCTCTTGAACACTTCTAGAGACAGTGACTCCACCACTTTATTCCAAAGCCTGACCACTGATGGGATCTATTGGACACAACACCCAAGATTTGTACCCAGAAATCAGAAGGAGGTGGGTAATATTTAATACAACCTCTAGAGCAAAGTACTTAATGCAAATCCTAGAGCGTAGTGTTTGTCTGTCTGTCTGTCTGTCTGTCTCCCTACAGCCAAACTCATCCATGGAATGGCTGTTTCTGCAGAATTCGTTCACAACAGTGGAGAGAGGTTTCTGGCTGGACAGAGCTGCAGTGCTGAAGGCTCTGGAGCCAACCCTTGCAAGATCTGGTAACACAAAGATAATAAAGCGTCTCTGATGGAGTGCAAGGCAGAGTGAAGCTTGTCTTTAGCCTTTACCAAACCCACTGTCAGTGCCTTTGCCTTTGCACAGCACAGCTCTTCGCAAAGCTAATTGGGTTAGTGCCTTGCAGGGGGCTTTCAGTGTCTGCAGGAGATGGGCTGCTGCAAACACCTTCCCCTTCAAGGCACACAGCGTTGCCTTTTTCACACCACAGCTCTCTCCCTGCCTTCTGTTCTCGAAAAGCAAAAGTCCCAGGCTGTTCTTCAGTATCAGCCATTACAGTGTTTCAGCTCTTTCCTCCCAGCCATTTTCAAATGTTCAACTTAAAAGGAAAATGTTTCATTTTAGGCCAAATCCCCCCCCCCTCCTCTCCCTTTTCCCTCTCTTCTCCTTCGTCCCCCCCCCCCTCCCCTTTTCTCTGGAAGAAGAACAAAGTCATTCAAATCAGGAAGCTGAGGAACTCCATGTATACTTTCCACTGGGACCTCGATCCCTACTGGTTTGGCATGATTTGATTGAAGTGTAATTTAATCCTTCATCATTTGTCATAATGTCATTTATATATAAAAACAACACTGCATCCAAACTTCAGATCAGCACTGAGGAGCTCTCCAGGAGGGATGGAAACAGGGATGAGGAGCAGGCTCTGCTGATGGAGAGGAGGGTGAGGAGCTGGCAGGCAGCATCCCACTCTCTGGGCAGGCACCAGGATGGAACCTGAGTAGCTAAGTCAGGTTATGTGATGTTAGTGAAGAAGGGTCTGGATTTACAGCAGAATGAAGGGGTGACTGTGAGCACATCTCTGTGAAAGAGTTCAGGTTGTGTGGGTGAAATACATGGGCAGAGGTGAAAAACCCAGGCCAGAGACTGGAGCATGTTTGCAGGTGCCCTGGTAAGTGCAGTGATGGTGGTGTCATTGCCCTCTGTCAGCAGCTGGAGTGAGGTAGGGCTGGAGTCTGCACACCTCAAAACTCATCTCTATTTGTGACAGAAGGTGAAAAAAGGGAAGGGCCCTTTGTGGTCGGAAATTTCTTCCCAGCTCTGCTCTGCTACTCTTCAGAGTGACCTGTACATTGTTGGTGCTCCCCTTTGGGTGCTGGAGCTGAGGCTGCAGCACTGCTTTGACACAGAGTCTCTCTCATGGACCCTCTAGGTGAGGGAGCAGAAGTCACTCACCTCAGGGAAGAGGCAGCTGAATCTTCATCCTTTGCCTCAAGTGCTTTGTGTTGAGCTACGCAGAGCTAAAATACTGAACACCTTCATCCCAGAGAGGTGATGAGGGAGAGGACAGGCAGGGAGGGAGGGCAGCAGCCCTGCTGTTGGGATGATACTCTCAGGCACATGGTGTGACTTTTGGAGCTGGTCCTGTGCAGGGCCAGGAGTTGGACTCAATGATCTTTGTGGGTCCCTTCCAGCTCAGCATATTCTGTGATTTTGTGGCTCCTGGTGGCTTGAAAGGACCTGTGGCTCTGGGTGGTTATGGCTTACTGCACATAGATGATGAGAGGCCACATGGGCCAAGCCCTGCCTGGGCTGCCCTGTGGAACCTCTTCCCAACTGCAGCCCTCAGTGCTCCGCTCTGTGAAGTGGGAGGTGAGGCTGGTGGAGAGACATCCCCTCGTTATTGCTCCTGTTTTCTGCTGCAGCTCTTTCAGAATAAAAGCAGCCTCTGCAGCTTTGGTGCCATATGGTACAGACTAAAAACCAGCCCAGGGGTAGTTGAGAGGTGTCGGGAAAGCTCTGCCCTCAAAAGCCCTGGTGCTTTTTGTTCTCACTCCGCCCTGCTGGGGCAGGGTGTGCTCTGTGCTCCCAGTCACAGGCACAGCCCGGCTCAGCCCCCAGGCACGGCAGCTCCTCATCCTCTCTCAAACTGGCTGCCTCATGTGCTCCTTGCCTGGCTGTTTTTGGCACGTCCTGGAATTCACTGTGGCACATCCCGTGTGGAGCCACCACAGCAGGAAGGTTACGGCTGATCTGCAAAATGTCCCGTGAGGTGTTTGACTGGAGGGGTTTTTTGAGAGAGATGTTGAACATCTTTGCTTTCCCCTTCCCACCTGTTCACTCAACACCCTAAAAGGGTTGAGTAAGGGGAACAGATAAGTCTTATCCCTCAGAAGGAAAACATTCCTGCAGTCAGGGTATGTAAGCCAGATACCTCCTGCCTTTCCTCAGCCTGAGCCACGCTGAGTATCCCAGCAGCTGGAGCCTGGGTATCCCAGCAGCCAGAACTTGGCTCTCCACCGGGGCTTGGGACAAGAGCCAGATGTTGGAGGCTGGTGGGGGACAGCCCCCAGTGCCCTGCACAGTCCTCCCTCTCCTGCCTCCCTCCCTGAAGGACCAGGCTGCCAGGTCACCTGAGGTCTCACTTGCTGTAAAACAGCCACCAGAAACACCAGCAGAGAGAGCTGTGTGGGGGTGAGACCTCTGCTCACCCCTCCAGGCTCCCCACTGGGGTTGGGGCTTTGCCCCATCCCTTCCCTCTCGCAGCAGAGTGGTGTCTATTCACAGCACTTATCACAAAATTAAAGCAGAACCTTCTTTCAAATGCTCCATCTGCACTTGGCTGCCAGAAGAGCGATTCTTCCTCCAAAAAAAAAAAAAAAATTTGCATTTAAAATTCCAAATATGCACTTTTGCTCAGACGAAAGGATGTGTGTTCCCGCTTTCAAGTCGGGTTCTCTGTGACCTCCAGGTTTTAATAATTTCAGCAAAGTGTCATTTGACAATTCAAATACAGGCCGTAAGCACAGGAAAGTAAATGCCCTTTAAGATAAGCACATATTATATTGAGAGTTGATGATGAGAAGATTTCACCTACAGCTAGAAACTTCAGAGTAATACATATGACATTTCTGCATGTTAAAAACCTCTTTGGTGAAATATTGGTATTTCCAGATTTCAGCCTTGCCAGCGCTAAAGCATTTCCACTGTTTAATTCATAAGAAGGTGTGATGGCCTTGCGTGTAGAGGTTTCACTGTTTGGCTTTTGCTTTCCAATTAAAAATAAATCAGTGCTCAAATCCTGCTGGCTGCTGATCCGAGGGGGTGAAGGACCACAGTGGGATGGCCAAAATCTGTGGTGCCAGCCCCCTCCCTCACCACGGTGCTGCAGCGGGACTGGGGGATGCACAGGGGGTATGGGGATGACCCCCCCAAATTCTCAGCCCTCTGGACATGCTTGTTCAGCTTTGGGTTCCCCCCTCACGCTCTGGTTTCCTCAGACCCTCTGGATTTCATTGTGCTCCCCCCCAACCCTCGCACAGAGGGGGCTGTTATCGCCCGGACACCCAACCCAAGGCGCCGCTCAGCGAGCAGATCAGCGTGTCACCATAATTAATAGGCCTCCCTGTGGTCCCTGGTAATCCATCCCAGGGCTGCACAGCACCGGCTCTGTTTTACTTAGGTACATGGGAGCCTCAGAACTGCCCCAAAACAGAGCCTTTTTCATGAAACTGCTTCATTCAACACCTTATAAGGGCTGCGGGCGCAGGGAGGGGGCAAGTTTACACAGATGCTTGTGTCTCAGGGCTTGCTAGCAGGTGTCTCCTAACTTTACACAGACCACCCTCACACTAAAGGGACTCTTTTGCTTTGAGCCTGTTTGAGTTACATGGCTTTGGTCTCCAGGTTCCTGTTCTGCGGGCGATTTATGACTTTCCTTATTGATAATGCTCCCGAAAGCAGAGGCACGGATTGTTCCTGGTGGTGTGGGTTTCGCTTCTCCTTGGGTAGCTGAAGTTCCCTGACCATGCAATTCCTCAGGCTTTGTAGGCAAAGGAAAAGAGCAACAGCACCTTCACGGGCTGTGGGGTTTTTCATTTGTTTGTTTGTTTATTTGAAGTGGGTTGAGGGGCTGGGAGGAAAGAGCTAATGATAGGTTTGAGCAAACAGTTTCCTCTGAGTTTGGCCATTTTCTGTCACTGAGGTCATATGACAGCTGAGATTACACAATTAGAAATGTTTTAAGGCATTCCTTCAGCCTTGAGAGGGGAGGAGGGAAAATATTTAGGGTTTGCTGTCTGTAGTTCAGGGGACAGACACCCGAAGAGCTCTCCTGTGTAGGGGTGATCACAGAGAGCACTGCCTGCTTCTCAAGGGGTGGTGGTGAGCACGAGCTGCTGCTCCTCAGGGAGAATTCGAGGTCCTTCAGGCTTTGGGAAGTTTGGGCTGGGACAGGCTCTTGCAAAATTTGGGTCTTTTTTTTTTTTTTTTTTTTTTTTTTTGCAGTTCTCTGAAACTTCTTCAGTTCTCATTAGGAGTTAATGGGGAGGAAATGTTACCGGGGTGAATGTTCTGGGGACCTTAAAGATCATCTCATTCCACCCCCTGCCATGGGCAGGGAAACTAGCCCAGGTTGCTCCAAGCCCTGTCCAACCTGGCCTTGGACACTTCCAGAGATGGGGCAGCCACAATTTCTCTGTGTAACCTGTGCCAGGGCCTCCCCACCCTCACAGGGAAGAATTTCTTCCCAATATCCAACCTCTAGATAGTCCAGCTCCAACACTGCAGCTGTGCCTGGTTCAGAAGCAATGATGGGTGCTCAGGGATATAAATGGAATTTCTAGTTCAGGTTCTTATCTGGTGCAATGAGGAGCAGCCACAAGATTCGTCTCCTTCTCCTTTATCAGCTCCCACTGGAAAGGAAAGGAGGACAGTCTCCTGCTGATCATAGCAAGGTTATTGGCTGAGTTTCTTCTTGGCAGCTTGATAAATTTATGCTTCAGCCCCCATCCCTCAGGTCATTTGGTATTTTGCTCCTGACAGAGCAGTAGAGGCACCAGTTGAAGCCAGTGGAAGTGTGTCAGGCACTGGATGGTCCCTCAAAGGGCAGCTGGTGCCACTGGGGAATGGTCCCAGCAAGGTGTAAGGATGTCTGCCCGTGCCCCCAGCCCCTTCCTCTCACACACCAGCTTTGTAAAAGCTGCAAGGGGTGAGTTTGGAGAGGCATGATAAAAAATAAATGACTCTGTTGTGCTTTTGGAACAAAATAATGCTTTAATAGCAGAATCCTTTCCAAAGTTAGCAGTTAAGAGTAAGCAGTACTTTAGGCAATCCAGGCATCTGCTGCAGGGATTTTCCCTTGTAATTAGTTAATGAGCTTGGTGTACTTTTCCCGTCTAATTAAGATGCCATCTTTTCAGCCTTGTTAGGAAAGGTGAATTTTGGGAGAGGAGGGCCCAGGTAAGACAGGTCTAGAGGAGGGCTGGGGGGTAGGACAGCCCCTTCCCAACTGCCTGGGTGTGATGGGTGACTCGTGAGCACCATCTGCACGGGCAGAGGGAGTTGTGCTCCTGTGAAGAAATACCCCAGGTCCAAAGAGAAGCACCAAAGCCAGTGGTTTCACCAAACTCAAAAGAAAGAGCTACTTTGAAAGACCTCTGAGAGGGAGGAAGCTGCAAACCCAGTGGCTGGTCAGAGCTGTGGGCTGAGAGTTTTCTCTGGCAGCAAATAAAAGCAGCACCAGCTCCAGTAGCTGGAAGCTGCCTGAGTGCTGGAGTGCCAAAATACAGGAGAGAGCATTGTGAGCACAGATCCAAGAGGAGAAGGGCTGGAATGCTTGGCAGAGGGACCTGCTGGCTCTGGTGCTGGGTTTGCCTGGGCACCATCACCAGGGCTGCAGGAGGGAGAGGCACAGGGAGCCAGAGAAGCACAGGGACCACAGCCCCCAACTTGTGTGCTCTGCCTGGGACAGAATGGCTTTGGAGAGAACAGTCACGGACCCCCCACCACTTGTGCAGCTCCACTCAGTTCTCTAAACCACCTTAGAGCACAGGGGTCTCTGCCCTGGTGATGAGAGGGCAGCTCCTGCTCTTCCACAGAGCATCTGCAGCACCAGATCCACCTGAGGGTGAAGGTGACTTGGTGGAACAGAGTGACTTGCTGCCTTTCACAACCAGACACAGAACTGGTGGCCACACTGGGCTTTCTGTCAGCTTCTTTTCCCAGCTGACCCCATTTTCATATGTTCCCCCCCTCATAGCTGGGCTCCAAAGCCTGGATATATTTCCTCCTGGCCTGCCATCGTGCTGATGGGATTTAAATATGAAAAGCATTGCTCTCTGTGCAAGTTAAGCCTTTGGTTAAAAGTGCAGGATGTTAAGAGGTGTGGGATTTTTTTAGTCTCTTGTAAGGTCTTTTTCAGTGTTCCTTATGAGATGGTGCTGAAAGTCTCTGTAATATAATGATCTCACACGCTGTATATGCAATATCTCTCCTCCCTTTATGCAGAGTTTTCCCAGCTAATTCCAAAGTACACTCCATTAAATCACCCTCCTTTGCCATGAACTCTGGAAGTTTTGCTGCCATGTGGTCCATGCTTGTGTATCTGCCTTGAATTAGTGTGGACAGCCTCCACCTCCTGCAGCCCCTCTGCAAAGATCAATGGGCTTAATCCTTGGCCTGCAGAATCCAGTGAGCCTCTTGCTCTGCCTCTTGCCCTGTGGTCCAACTTTTTCTTGGCAGCCTTTGAGCAAAAGTTTGAACAATGATTTGGGTTGGAAGGGACCTTCAAGATCATCTCATTCCACCCTCCTGCCATGAGCAGGGACACCTTCAGCTAGGCCAGGCTTCTCAGGACCCATCCAACCTGGCTTTGAACACTTCCAGGGACAGGATCTGTTTGGAAGATTTCCAGTGATGGGAAGTTTGACCTCCTTGAGTTTGTGAAATGTTAACTCCTAGAACCTTAGAGGCAGAAGGTGTCCCTTGGCCAGCTCAGGACCCTCTCCCTGAGCCACAGCCCCCTCGGGTTCCCATGGCTGGCATTGCTCCCGAGCAGCTGCAATTAGGAACTATCCCACACCTTGTCATTGCTCATCCCTGCCCAGGTTTGGAGGACTGAGGTTGCAGAAAGCTCCCTTTTACCCCCAGAACCTTCAGAATAAAGGTAGAAAGAAATAAAAAGAGAGCAATTGTGGGTCCAGGACTGCCAGCAGCAATTTTACAACTCATAATTGTCTTCTCCAACCCTTTACTCTGTTTCCTGAATCGATCAGCCCAAGCTTCACCCACAGCCCAGTTCTGTGTCAGGGGTGTTCTTCCCATTGTCTTCAGTGGGCCATAAATCCAGCTCCCAGAAGGTGACCCTCAGCTGCCCCTGCATCAGCACCAGGCATCCTGTTCCCTCTGGGAAGGCACTTCTTGGCACAGGAGCCCTGGTTATAAGGCAGGGACAAAGAGGGGACCATCACTCAAGCTGCAGACTTTGACACACACACCCGGCTTCCTCCTGCCCAGCCAACAAACAAAACAAAAAAAAAGATAAAGCAGAGATGAGAAGACAAAGAAAGAAAAGCAGGGAAGGAAAAACAACACGAGGAGAAGGTTATGGCTGTAAAACACAAGCTCTGGCACGAGCTTCTCCCATAAACCACAGACACAAGGCAGCGGGGCGAGCGAGGAGGCAGATTCTCCTCTTCCTCCCCAAACCACGCACACCTCGTGTCACTGTGTCACTGCTGCCACCCTGGACCCCCAGGAGGGTGGCCAGGAGGGGTCTGCCAGTCATTCAGGGGGGCTTTGATGCTGGCACAAAGGAGCAAGTCATTTGAGACGCTTCCTGCCTGGTGGCCTGTATCAGCTTGTGAATCATCCCGACGCTCCCGCTTAATCCGCTTGTGGATCTTTGAAGCCTTTTCTGTCTCGCAAACAAATGATCAACTGCAACTTATTTTTAATCCATTAAAAGGTTCCAGATATTCTTCCCCTGTAAAAAAAAAAAAAAAAAAAAAAAAAGAAAACAACAAAATACCCGGCCTTGGAACCTCAGGGAGGAGCGAGTTTTGTAAGTGTTGACTCGGTCTCTGCTGAGCACAGCCAAATATTAGCATCAATTTATGAGTTACTTGCTAGGAAGAAATGTCAAAGGTTCAGCTTTTGCTGTGAGTTAATCCTGGCTATTAAAATACCAGGATGTCAGGAAAAGAGCTGCAAGACAGTGTCAAAATGGCTTGGATGCAGCATTGTGCGTGACACATTTGATGCAAGGGGACTACAGAATCAGGTCCAGCTTTGGGAAAGAAATCCTGGGCAAGCAGTACAGGGACAAGCTCAAAGCAGCACTTCCACTGTTGTGTTCCATTTGCAGCTGGATGTACCTGGAAGGACACTGCTCTGCTGCAAGGCATTTATGTAACTACCCTCCCATTACATTTAATGTGAATTAATTGCTGCTTTCCATTCCTTCTTCCATGCTTTGCTCTGAAAAAAAAAACCCTAAAATTACAAAATCCATCTGAAATTTAATTAAAAACACCAAGTTCCATCTGGCCCCAAATAAATTATGGTCAAAGAGGCCATTTTAGCAAACATTTGTTTTTGTTGTTATTTTTTAATGCTGAACTATAAATCAGCTTAAAATGAGTTCAAATCAGCTCAAAATTGGGACCAGGTTTGCTCCAGGGGTTTGAAAACTTGAGCCAAAGTCTTTGGGCAAAGCTCAGCTGAACATTGGACTTAAAGGAGCCATGTGAGCCCAGGGTTTTTTCCTGGATATTTCCCAGCACCTAAAGGGGCTACGAGAGGGATGGAGAGCGACTTGTGGCAGGATCATGGAGTGACAGGACAAGGAGTAATGGCTTCCCACTGACAGAGGGAAGGGTTAGACCAGAGATTAGGAGAAACTCTTGCCTGTGAGGGTGGTGAGGCCCTGGCACAGGTTGCCCAGAGAAGCTGTGGGTGCTCCATCCCTGGAAGTGTCCAAGGCCAGGTATTGGAGCAGCCTGGTCTAGTGGAAAGTGTCCCTGTCCACGACAGGGGGTGGCACTGCATGGGCCGTAATGTCCCTTCCAACCCAAACCATTCCATGATTCCATGTACATTCCATGTCTCTATTGACAAACAAGTGCTTGGGGCTGATTCCTGCCTGGTGCAGTGTGAGGGGGATGGTGGGGGAGAGGAGGAGGAGATCTCCTCTTCCCAGAGGAGATGGGAAGGGAGCCCAGGTGGGCACATCAGTTGAGGGAAGGGCAGCTCAGCACAGGTGCCTCTTGTTCTGCCCTGAGCACATGCCCAGCCTCCCCCGGGGATGCTGCCTTTAAGAGTGGCTGCAACAGCACCCTGCTCCTTCCTTGGGATGTGGGGGGCTGAGAACCCTGATATTGTGGTCTTCCACGTGGCTGCTCAGCTGTGCCAAGGTGGCAGAGGGTCCTGTGCTGTTACTGCTCCCATGAACACCCATGAAGCTGAAGGACGAGGGGACCAGGGAGTGTCTGATGTCACAAACCACCACCTGGCAGGAAGGTGAGCTCCATGCACGGGGTATGGGAGGGTTTCTGCAGAGGGGATGTGTGGGATTTGTGGCTGGGCTGGTCCCTGCCGTGGTGTTCATGGGGTTGTTCAGCCTGGAGAAGAAAAGCTCCAGGGAGACCTTGTTGCATCTGTTTAGTACTTGAAGTGGCCTATTAAAAATATGAGACACTTTTTAGCAGGTTCTGTTGTGATACAAGAAGGGGTAATGGCTTTGAACTAAGAGTGTTGATTTAGATAAGATATAAGGCAGAAGGTTTTTACAGTGAGGCTGGTGTGGCACTGGCACAGGTTGCCCAGAGAAGCTGTGGTGTAGTAACCAGGTCTAGTAGAAAGTGTCCCTGCTCACTGCAGATGGGTTGGACTAAATGACCTTTAAAGATCCCTTCCAACCCAAACTAATCTGTGTACAGAGTATGTGTTGTATCCTGGTACTGGTGTAGGAATGGGCTGAGGGCTCATCCCTCCTCTGAGTCACCTGCTGTTTTATCAAACTTTAATTTATTTTGCTCTCTGGGTGTTTTTAACTGTGTAGTCTAAAAATCCCTCCCATGGCACTGCTTTTTGATTGTGTAAGCCAAGCAAGTCTGTATTTCACACTCTTCCTGGGCTTTCCTGGCACTGGGGAGGTGCAGGAAAGCTTCTCCCCACAGCCCCCAGCCTGATGTGCTGCGGTGCCAACCTGGCACCAGGTGCTGCTGCCTGTGAGCTGCAGGAGCTCATCCTGCTGAAACATGGGCTGAATGGGGGCAATAAGGTCCCCAGACCCAAAATGTGCCTCCACAGCACTGCCCTGCCATCCAGCTGCAGTGCAGCTCTTGAGAGGCTGTAAAATAACACAGGAGAGATCCTGCAGGATGGGTTTGTGAGAGGAACTGGGACTGAGACTGCTCTGTGACATGAGGAATGAAAACACCTCAACTCTGGTGAGCAGTGGTGCTAATAGTTGTGTAAAACATGTGTAAATTGTCTGAGCTCAGGGTGTTGCTGCCCTTGGGAGGCTGACTAGGTTATTTTTTTGTTATTTATTCAATGGCTGCACATCTTTAAGACACAAATACTCAGCTGACCCGTCTTCCTTTTTGGCTGACTGTGCCTTGTGGAGTTGAGCATCCTCCTGTGATGTGTAAATGATGAGTGACTGCTGGTGATCAAAGAGTACTGGCTTGATAGACACATTTCAGCTTCCTATTTGATACCCAGGTGGCATTTCCTATCAGCCCTCATATCCAAATGTATCTTTTCCAGAACATGTGTTCACTGGATTAATTCTCTTCAGGCAACCAGTTCAATGGGAGCCATCCTTTCTTCTGGCCCTGCTTTTGCCAGACTTGCCATGGCAGGTACCTTTGCTTCTCTGAGCAGCTGCAGGCACCTCAGGCTCCCCTGGGATGTGATTCAGATGTGCAAATTTGGTTCTGAGCAGGAGTGAGGGATTAGGATCAAGTTCCTGGGAAAAGCGTTAGTCCTGTGTAGCACAAACAGGGCAAAATCCCAATCTCCTGCCATGTGGAAAATAGGATGGGGGACACACAAACTGTCCATCCCATCCCTGTGTGAAGCCACCAGCCCCTAGCAAAGGGGTTGTGCAGGTGGAGGCTGTGCCTGGTTGTCCCTTACACCAGTGGAGTTGGGACCTGCAAATCCTTCAGTGGGGTTGTCAGAGCCTGAGGAAGTGCTTGGAATCAAAGCTTTGCTGTCCATGAAAATTCCAGGTGTGAATCAGAGCATTTCTGCTGTAGCTGATAGGAAAATGCACAGCAATTCATGTCCGAGGGTGAAAAATAAGGTGTTTTATATTAAATTTTCATTCTTAAAAAGACAATTAATGTTCGCCTGCTTTTGTCAAAGGAAGACACCAGTCCAGTGTGTGGGAAATGCTTTGGCCTATTTCCTTTCTGATATTTCCTTTTCTCTTTGGTCACAAAAAAAGGCAAACCAGCCTTTGCCACTGCCACATCCTGGAGGAAGTTACTCTCTGTGTGCAAACCTGTAGTAAAAAGGGAATTACAGATGATTTGTGCTTGGATCCAGAAGGTTCTTTCTGTTGTGTGGGACTTTTTCTGTAGGAGCCTTATCCAGCTTCACTCTGCATTTGTTCCCACCCACTGGTGTGTGACTGGTGTGGTGGGAGCTGGCTCTGAGGTTGGACAGAGCCTCTCCCATCCCTGCTCTCACTGGAGTGGGAAGGACTCCAAAATTCAGTGGGTAAAACCCAAGCTGGAGGGAAGTGATGCTTTGAAAGGTGTCCTCAGCCCAGCCAGGTCTGTATCCTGTTCAAAAGGACAATACATTGTGTTACTTGGAAAACTGTGGCTTGGCTTCCTTGTCCTCTGGAGGCTGAAGGGTTTTCCTTCTCCCACTCAAGCAGTGAGGGATGGGCAGTGAGACCCTGGCACGGTCAGCAGACCCTGCTTGCTGCAGAAATGTTGTGCTTGTATGGCCAGTTGCTATTTTACCACTATTTAACCTCCCCAAAACAATGAAAAAAATACTTCAGGCCCCTGAAAGCATCAGTAAGTGTCCAGCATTGGCTCCAAAACGTTACAGGAATGGTAGGGACTTTGATCTCCCATCACTCCACCCCCTTCTACTTTCTGTTGTTCGAGATTTACCAAACATCACATCCCTTCACGGGGAAATTCACCTTTGTTTTGCTACAGATAATCATCGAATAGTGATAATAACAACAAAATTCCTAGGAAATCTCCCTGTGGCAACAAGTAATTGACCCAAGAATTTTCACTACAAGGAATTTTTTCTTTTTTTTTTCTTTTTTTTTTAATAACCACGGAGCTCTGGAGATGCTCGTCCGTCGGGGGACACACCGCTATTGTTCTCATCAGTCCTGATGCTTTGCCTTCACCCTTTGAGTTCTCTCAAAGGATCGAGATTATTTGGTTTCTTTGAAGAACAAAGGATAAAGAATTTTTTTTAGATGACTGGCTATTTTGATCTGCAAGGTCTGCACGCAGTGTGAGGGAACAAACATCACTAAATCATTAAGGGAAAAGGGAAGGGTATGCATAATGGAAAGAGAAACACAAAAGCCACCGAGGCCCGTGGTTAGAGGAAGGCACTGGCAGCCAAGGCTGGGGTGTTGTTTCCAGCCCCACTGCTGATCCAACACGAGGTTTGTTGCTTTGCTTCCCTGGGCCTTGGTTTCTCTAATTGTCATTTTGGCAGGATAACTCTCACAGCCAAAAAGACTCTGTCAGGTTTAGTTTTAATTCCCATTTTTTTTTCCTAGGCCTTTGGAGAAATAATAGATGTTGAGTGGGATGTCTTATTTCACCAGCCCCTGTTCCTGCCTTGAAAAGCAGATATTAAATGTCATGGATGTGTCTGTGAAAACCCTGTTTGGCTGCCTGGACTCCCTGCCTGTGGCTGGACACAGTGCTGAGGATGCCAACGCTGGGTACCTGGCACAGGAAACCTTGAGGGAGGTGCAAGGCAGAGCTGTGAGACTCTGGCACAGAGTGGCCAAACCAAGGTGCCTCTTTGCCCCTGGGTCCATAATTCTTTGGAGCTTTCCTCCCTGTTTTCCAGCTCCAGAGAATATTGAGATCCATGGGAATCCATACGTCACAGGATGGAACACAAACATGCTTCCCATTCAAATGTGCTTTTCCCATTTTGGGAGATAAGAAAATATCACATGTTCTGAGGAAATAGGATTAGCCTGTAATTAAGCAAAAACCCTCCTATTTAGCATAACAATTTTTTTTTAATTAAAGAGTGGATATCACCTGCTAATTATGGGGTGCACAATGTACATAAAGCAATGGCTAATTTGTGTATGAGTGCCTGTTTTTATTCCATTTGAAAAAAAATTAAACTTTAATACAGTCATTCACCCAGATGCATAAGTAAAAGCTGTGTTCTAGACTTGCAGCTAAACAAACAACATCCTGCTGAGCTGAGTCCATACTGATCCTGCCAGCTGGAATAGAGCAGTTGATGCTGTAACTGCCTAAAAGTACAGTGTTTGTGCTCAGTTTGTGGTGGTCACCTACAAGGTGAGCACACAACACCCCTCGAGGCTGCCACAGACTGTCCTTGGGTCAAGCAATGGCATCGTGGAGCTGGAGGCTGTAAACTGTGCAGGACTGAGGAATCCTGACTTTTGGGGAAGCTTTACTCTGAATCCAAGCTCTGCAGCATGATCCTTGGTCAGGGCCTGGAGCTGTGCTGGTCTTCTCCTGTTTTTTTTTTGGGGGGGGGGGAACCTAAAACCCTGGTGTAGTTTGGACAAAATCTGGACTTGTACAGGTGAGCTTGGAATGTGCTGTGGTTGAACTTTGCACTTTCTTAGTGGATCTTGGGAAATGGTCTGGTTGAAGCTGTAGAGGGTGAGTGAACTTGTTCTCCTCAAATTTTGATCTCCCTATTACCCATCAGTTTTAGATTTAGCCCTGAATTCTGCAAACACTTAAGCACATGTTTTGCTTCACACACTTACCAGGAGTGCTGACTTACACACAGTTAAACACATGTGCTGGTTTTCACAGGATCCAAGAGTCTGCCACAAATATTTCAGGTTCAGCTTCCATTTCACATCCCTTGGATTGGAGCTGGTCTTGTTTCAGCAACAACCCCCTGCCCTAATTAGTCACTTTGATGCACTAATCCCCTTCCTGCCCTTTGGACATATCGACATGAGCGTGTCCCTGATCTTCAGGGGGGATTTTTTCTGGTGATTTCAGGGCCCATATGTCTCCTGGAGATGAGTGAGTGCTCCTGACACACAGGATGGTGGTAGCTGTGGTGGTCGTGGGGTTAACCAGAACAACTTCCGAAAACACGGGAGGGCAGAAAACATCACATTGGCTGAAGTGCCACTGCCACGTGGGAAAATATTCCCAGCTTTGGCTGGCTGTCCTTGAGAAATGAGCTGTGCTGGGTGTGCTGCATCCCCTTGTATTGACTGCTGGCTCTGTGCAGCATGGTATTGTAAAGGCTGAGGGAGGGCAGTGCCAGATGGCACAACACCCCTTTTTTTCTTCAGGAATAGGGGTTATTTTCCAAATTTCAGCAGTGTTGTTCTTCTCACACCAGCCCAGCCTGGTGTCTGAGCAGATTGGCTTTGGGTCTGCTCTCCTGCCTGAGCTTCAGGTGCCCAGGGCAGGGTGTTGCCCTCGATTTGGGGGGCTGGGGCAGTGCCCTGTACCCCGTTACAGGAGGCTGATGTTGCACTGTGGTGCCTGTGCTGGGTGGGCAGAGCCTTCCCCGTGCCGTGGCTTCCTGATGTAGTAAAAAAATATTAAAGTCTACCTTGCAGAAAAGTGAGGCTTCCTCAATTAACAAACGTGCTCACAGGCTTGCCAGATGAAAGAAATGTAAAATACCTTGATAGCTTCTTTTATGATCATTAATAATAGTCTGACTTACCTGAAAGGCACAGCGCGTGTCCCCAGCGAGTTTTGATCTCTTGTCACGCCTGGGTGTGTGGGATGGGTAAGGCTCTGTCTCTTTGGGGAGTTGTTAGATGAGAAAACAGGCAGCAGATATTTCTCCACCCCCTGCTCCGCTCTATTCCCAACACTGCTTCGCTCCCAAGGATCAATATCTGAACTGAGAAATTATATTATTAAGCTGCATATTGTAATCAGACATCAAGTGGAGTCCACTCTACCCCCTTGGCACGCATTAGCATGCCCTGGTGGAGTGGTGGTTCCTTTGAAAAGATGAAGAGCATCATCCATGCAAAATATGTGGGGTGCAGGCGTGGGCCAGTCCTTCTGCAGAGCGTGTCTGACGACTTTGTGCCGATTGCTCCCTCGCAATTTGCATTACAGAAAAACAATCTTTTATTTATTTAAGTTGGAAATCCCTTTGCATCTGAACTTCAAGTGTGCAGCAAACACACTTTGATCATTTTAATGCAGAAGTCACTGATTTACAATAAATATTGTGTTTTCTTTTCATACTTCTTTTTGTTCTTCGAGGAGATTAGAGCGAAGGAAGGAAAATAATTCTGACCTCGTTAGAATTGCCTGGCGAAAGAAATGTGCAGAATGGGGGAGATCCTGGGCTTCAGATGGTCCCAGGCTAAGGACAGGTGTTAGAGCATTGATGGGTGTTTAATTCCTGGTGCAGGGATGGGAGAATTGACTCCACTGGCAGTGCCTTTGAATGGGATTTGGGGGGGTCCAGCAGCTTTTCTGGAACATCCCCAGCTTAGAAACTGTTTCTAGTGAACAAATTTGGTGTTGTCTGTGTGGGATTAGTGAATGGAGCTTGGGATGGAGCGGGCCAGCAGCTGATTCACTGGGATCTGTTGAAGTTGGTTTGTGGGAATGGGTGTTCTGCTGGAGCAACGAGGTGGGTTGTGCTCCTGCCCAAGGAGGCTGAGCCTTCTGACAGCACAGCTCCTCACTGCTGCCCAGGGAGGCTTTAATGTGGATTTGCAGAACTCCTCTCCCTTTGAGGGATAGAAATAGATACAAAGTGGATGCTTCAAAACAAAACAAAACAGAAAAAAACCCAAACAAAACTCCAAACAAAAAAACAACAACAACAAAAAAACCCCAACAGAAACAAAACTCTCCCAAACATAAAAAAGCCACAAAAGAACCCAAAACTGCAAACAAAAAAACCACTCCCCCCCAAAACCCCAAAGCCTATTCAGCCCCCCTGGAACAAACACAGCTTTCTTCTGGAGCAGTGCAGTGTAAAGGGGAGGGCTCAGCTCCCTTTGTGCCCCCACTGCTCTGACACTGATCCAAGCTGACTTGGGTCTTTGTGGCCATCCCGATGCCAGGAGCAGCAGGTCCAGCTTCCAGGTGTGAAATCCAGCTCTGTCCCTTTGAAAAAGGGGCTTTTCTTGCTGGGCAGGCTCGGACAGAAAGCACTTAAACAAAAAGAGCCGTTTGCTTTGCCTGGGGTTGCTCCAGCCTTCCCCTTCTGTCCTTTGCTGCTCTTTTTATGTCCTTGTTCCGTGTGGGTTCCTTTTACTTCGTTCAATGCTTTTTTCCCCTATTTTTTTTTTCTCATCATGGAGCAAACCTATGAAATCACACACCTGCTCTAAATTTCTAAAGGCCATAAGGAAACTCAGGTTGCTTGAGCTTTACTCGAGGGAGTAAAGAGCAGTAGGTGCATTGATGGCACAGGTAGGTTGGTCACTCCAGGTCATAAAGGGTTATTTTGTGCTTGGTCAGAAGTTCCCAGCTGCTTCATCTATGGTGTATATTAAGTTTGCATTCCTGAGCATCAGGAACAGATGTGGTGAAGGAGAAGGATGGGTTTGCTTTAAACAGGGAGAGATGTGAGTAAAAAAACTGAGAGGCATCTTTGTGTTCTCCCAAATCAGGCTTTTCTCTGGAGCAGGAGCTCGAAATCCAGCCCATCATCTTCCCTTTCACTCCACGATAATTTATTATTATCCAGGATTGCAACCAGAACAGTTTAGCCTAAAAGTGGTCCTCTCAATTACAAGCTACTGTGTTACTTCAACTACAAAGAGACCAGAGACACATCCCTTTATCCTGAGCATCTTGGGCAAACAAAGCAGGGGGGTTAGTGGCAGTGTAAACACATTTAAATTACCCTCCTTGGAAAACTCTGATCGCTCATTATGGTCAAATCCAGCTGGATGGAGCCAGAGGGACACTTGATTTTTTTTGTCTGCTGGGAAAATGTGTGTTGGAGAGCTGTGAATAAGAGACACAAAGTCACTGTGCCATCTCCTGAGGATGTTGAAGTCCTGGCTGGTCAGGAGTTGTCCTGCTCCCTCCTGGCATTCACCAGGGCCTTCTGATGTGCCTTGAGGTGTGACTGTCCCTCTTTAACCCAGAAGCTTTGGACAAAGTCACGAGCCCTGAAGCTCAGGGCTGGTTTTTCTAGTGAAGGCAAAGGGTGGTTTTTCTAGTGGAGGCAAATCTGGGGAGGGATAAAACCGCAGATAATTTGTAATCCCATTTTATACCCAAATGCAACCCCTCCTTCAACCCCAGCAGGTGGCACAGACCAAGAAGGGCATCTTGGGGACACGTTCTCAGCACTGTCCCACAGTTTTCCAGCTCCCTGAAGGAACTGGCACTGCAATGGAACCAGGCACTAGTGGATCATGTCCAGAGTACATCTGACCCTGCAGGTGTCCCAGGGCAGGTGGACAGCACAGGACACCCTGTTCCAACCCAGTAAACCCAGTTTGAGGAGCTAAAGCACCAGAGGGATGGTGGGGGAAATCAATCTCACCAGCTGTGGTGGAACAGCAGTAACCCCTGGATGCTGCTTTATCCCCTCCATCCCCAAAGTCTGAGCTCATTCCCATGGCAGGGGCTGTGCAGGGACTGGTTTTCTCTGCAGTGACCACTCCTTATCCATACCTTGTTTCACCTGCCAGCTGGGAAGATTCTGGGTGTCTCTTCATCCCAAACTAGGGATAGAAATCACAGTGTCCTGGGAGAAACCTTTGTTAGTGCCAAACCAGGAGGGTCCCAAAGGCAGAGTGAAGAACTGGCATGAAGTGGTGCACAACCTGGTGATTCCATCTCTCCCCTCCTGTCTCTCCACATGGATCCATCTCTGTATGGGAACTAAAGCCCCAGGTCCACTCTTTCTCTGCAGCACTGCCTGAGATGTTTGAAAACTATCACTAGTTTCCACTTAAGCCTCATTTCCTGCCAATTTAATGGGATTTGATCATGCAATTCCCTTCGTGCAGTTTGCAGTGAGCAAGTTTTGCTGTTCTGCTGGGAAAACTTTCTGGATCTTGGTGTTGTTACAGTGGGTCTGAATTCCTCCTTTCCTGTGAGTAGGTTTAGGGAGACTGTTTCCATGGATGGCACCAGCACGTCCTGAGAAAACTCCATCAAAGCTCAGACAACGTTTTCCAGTTATTATCTGGTGACTGACTGAGTTTAGGTTTTTCTGCTGACAATAAAACAGTGGGTAAAAGGAAGTGATTAGCAGCTTACAACTGTATCTAGTTCATTCTGAGTAAAGCTCTTTGCTTTATTTTGGGACTTGGAGGATGAACTGTACAGTATATTGTTTGAAACTGCGTCCTCTGTTTTGGAAAATCTCCATATATTTTGTTTCCATGTTATCTGCATGGTTGTAATTAGAAAATTATGTGCCTGCTACATGACCTCCTCATAAAGAACATATTTAAAGTGAGACAATAACATTCAATTCCCTTTCTAAACCATCAAAAAGAAAATGGTTTTCAAGGCATTTCTTCCTCCTTCCCAATTCCCTCCCTTTGGCCACTTGGGTGGTCTCATTTGACAAGTTTTACAATAGAGGAATTTTTTTTTTTTTTCATGGACAAACATGTAAGTGCAGGAGAAAATCTGGAACTGGGAAACAAATGCTTCCCCCTCTGCCTTCCCTGAGAAAAACTCAGAGGCTGAATCTGAGCAGATCCTGGCAAAGGTGGGGGGAGTGAGAGACCTTCTTGCAAAGGGAAATCCACTCAGCCCCACTTTTTTTTTTGCTGTTTACCTCCATTTCTGCTGCAAAATTCCCTAATCTGTGCCCATGGGAGGGAGAAGCACGTGCATGGCCCCTGAGGAAAGCTGGGGACAGCAAAGGGGACTTTGAACTGCTCCAAAATTCCCAGGCTGGGGTCAGGTCACCTGCACGAGAGGCAGGAAGGGACCCACCTGTGGCAGGAGCTCAGGTTGTCCCCACTCCATGAAATGCATGGAGAAGGGATGGGGTGACCAGAGTCCACAGTTTTTAGGTGAAATCGCATTGCAGGGGCAAACTGGACCACTGTGTGCCTAAATATTCCTCCGAGGGAATAAGGAGCAGACTTGGAGATGATACTGGGATTAAACAGGAGGCAGCAGAGCTTCTGGGAGGGGCTCAGTGGAGCAGTGCTGGAAGTGTGAGAAAATGCTGTTTTCCACTGGTTAAGGGTGCAGAAGGTGAGGTGGGATAAACAAGTCGACAGTGTGTGTTTGTCATCCGTGGAAATCCCCTGGTCCACAAAATCACCTGTTTCTCTGGGTGTTTGCTGTGCTCTCCCTGCACAGCTGGAGCTGCCCCACAGGAGAGGAGCACTTAGGAGATCTAGACAGAAACCAGAGGCAGGTGTGATACAGTGTGGAGACACAGGGCACAGGTGCACCAGGAGAATTAAGGGGAAAAATGATGCTTGTATAGAATAAAACGGAATAGTCAGAAAACAGAAATCCTGTCCATCACTGAGGTAACAGCTGGATTCTGCTAGTTTGGAGGAGAACAAGCTGAGTACTGTTTTTGATTGCTGCTCTGAGAGGGTGATGTTCCTGCAAGCAGCTACCTGTGCCATATTTTGGACAGTGGCTATCAGAGAGTATTAATAGAAAAATAGTTGGGAGTTCCCAGCACTTAACTTTAGTAGCCTCTGTAGGGTCAGAGCCCTGAGGACAAATTACATGCTATGAGCTCAATTTTTGCTGATCAGCAAAAGCATGGGCATGATTATCCCTCCCCCTGCTGCCCTGTTAAATCACTTTGCCAACCTGAAAGGTCTTTAATATAAGTGAGAATTTACACTCACGACCTCGAGCATCAGAACAGGAAGGTATTTGCAGCCTCCACTTCTCCTTCCTGCCTGTTCAGCTGAGCCTCCCCCACGCCCCTGCCAGCCCGGGGTGTGTGCAGGGGCACAGCCCAGGACACTCTGGGTGTGATGGCAGGAGAGCATTCACCTCCCCGTGTTTTTTAACATCCCTTTGTCAATCAGCTCGTGTGTCTGTGCAGCAGGAACCAGCCCAGGGCAGATCTCACAAGCCCAGCATTGTGCCTGGGGAATTTTTTCCATGTCCTGGTGCCAGGAGGGCACAGGTGGGGAGCAGGGGAAGCGTCTGGGCTGATGACAGTTCAGTGGCTGCAATGAGCTCCCACCAAGTGTGTGCCTGTGCACCTGGGGGGGTTAAAGGCAGGGCTGGGAGCTGGGCTTTCAAACAGGTGGGCAGCAGCTTTACCTAAAAGCCCATAAAATAATAATAATAATAATTAAAAAACCATGAAGCTATAAAATGTAATAAGGAGCCTCCCAGTCAGATTCTGGAGAGGGGCAGCTGTACTGAGCTGCACCAGAGCTGTTGCTGGGCACCTCTCTTTAAAGCTGGCACAACTTGTATATGTATTTTTTTCTTAATTAAACTCAACTGGCAGAGTGTGGCAGTGGAGCTAGAGACAAGAGCTCTCTTCAGTCCCCAAAACAGCCTTGAGAACAGCAGAATATCATTTATCCTGACACTATGGAGGATCTCCCACCACCCTGGGAAGTATGAGAAGCAAAGGATGGGCAGCAGTTCCCTGAGTTTGTGGCTGCTGGGGCTCCATGAGCATCATAAGCCTCTGAGTCCTCAGATGGGTGAATGCAATGGAGCATTCCCCAGTCCACATAGAATCATGAAATGGTTTGGGTTGGAAGGGACCTTAAACATCATCTGATTCCATCCCTTGCCATGGGAAGGGACACCTCCCACCTATGCCAGGTTGCTCCAAGCCCTGTCCAACCTGGCCTTGGACACTTCCAGGGATGGGGCAGTCACAGCTTCTCTGGGCAACCTGTGCCAGGGCCTCCCCACCCTCACAGGGAACAATTCCTTCCTGATATCAAATCCTGCCCTCTGTCAGTGTGAAGCCATTCCCCCTGTCCTATCTACACCTGTTCATGTTTCTAAACCAGCTTTCTTTGTTTGCTCCCCTTTGCTTTCCCCCTGCACTGTAACTACTGCCACGGCCCTATTTGCAGGAGTGACTCAGTAAATGGGTCATTTGGAAAAAGGTCTGGAGGAGAATCCTGTCCAGCTGAGGACACTGCAAGCCTGGGAGTGAGTCACTGGCTCAGTAGGGCTGAAGTGCCCAGTCACACTTACCTACAGGACAAGAATTTCAAACACAGTACACTGTTTATGTCACTCTTGTGCAGTGAGTCATACCTTGGGTGCTGGGGAAACAGATCAAACACCGCTATAAAAACATGGAAATTAAAAATGAAAAGGGTGCCAGGTTCTCTTACAGCTCTGTGCACTCCATGTCTGTCTGTCTGGACTTAGAGACTTTGACACTGAGATGACAGCAGGGATATGGTGAATATTTAAAGCCTGAGCTCACATCAGCGTTTCCATTTAGGTTATCACTTCGTGTTGTCTCTGGCACGTTACCTTCACTGCAAATGAGGTTTGAGATCCCCATCTGGTCCTGGTGGACAAAAGCTTTCTTAGAGAAAGGAAACGCAGCCCCAGTGGCGGCTTCAAAGCTGTTGGAGTCTCCTGTGAGGATGGGAAAGCAGCTCTGAGCCTGTTGGATTTTATATCCCACAAAATACAGATTGGATCATAATTTTCCTGTCGCTAAGTCATTCTGCTGCATCAGGCTCCTCAAAGCATCATTTCTTCCTTCTCTAGCTTTTTTCCCCTCTAAGTGCTTGTAAAGCAGTGGGGTGGATTTTACCCAGCTTGGCACTAAATTGAAGTTCTGAATATAAAAGGGGCACGTGGGATCCCACTCGTGAGTGAGGGGACACAAAACACACGTGTCTCTCCATGAAGGAGCTCAATGAAGACTTCTCTGAGTCTGTGGAGCAGGAATAGCACAAGGTTTTCCCCCTTGGGGCAAAGGATGGAGCTATTCTGCTTCCCATAGCAGTCCTTGCCCCAGTGTGGATTGCACAGCCTAGATTAGACAGTTTGCCTCAGGGCTGCATAACCACCGGGGTCATTCCCAGTACTTACTTGGAAATGAAGAAGTGAAATTCTGAAGGGTTGGTAAAGAGACACAGGGGAGGAAAAATGGGGGGAAAAAAAAAATCTTCAAGTTGACCTTGCCCTGTGAGATCTGTAGGGTTCAGGTGCCTCTGAAGTTCATCCTGTTGGTTGTCAGTGTTGGGTTTACAGTTGGACTCAATGACCTCGAAGGTCTTTTCCAGCCTAAACGAGTTTGATTCCATTATATTTATGGGCAGATCATGCTCCATGTAAACCCCTGATGCAGCCTGTGTTAACGGGGTGTCTGTGTGATTTTTCCAGCTGTTTCTGAAGTTATTCAGTACCTGGGGGCTGGGGAAGGTACAGCACCTGGGTGCAACGGGGGTTCCAACGTGAAGTGGCACCGTCTTCCTCTTGGCCTACTTGAGACTTTAAATGACAATCATTTTTATACATGATATAAGAATATAATCTGTCCTATATCTGTGGCAGATTTAAAAATAGCTTTCTTTCAGTAATTTTCAACATCTTTTCCTGCACAAGCTGAGCCCTTGGTGCTCCTCCTGGACGAGAATCCCTGCACAGGTGGAGGACACACCTCCAGCCCCGTTTGCTGGGGATGCTGCCGTGCTCTTTATGGGCTCCTGTGCAATCCAAACCACGGGCTGTTTTTATTTACATGGAGGGCAGGCTTTGAGTGACACACCAAATGACCGGATTTTAGCGTGTGTGTTAGGAAAATTAGTTAATTTGGCTGGAGAAATCAGGGTTCCCCATGGAGTTTGCAGGGCAGAACTTGCCTCAGATGGTTCGTAAACAAAGGGATGTGTTGCTAGGATTGTGAAGTTCAATGGATTTTGCTTTTGCAACCCACTGTTGCAGTTTTACTCTTTCCCTTTCCGTCTGGATGATATTTCACTGCCTCTTATTTTTTATGTTTTCCTTCTGATTTTTCTTTATTATTATTTTTTTTTAAAAATTTTTATTGTTTTTGACAATCCTAACAGCAGGATTCGCACTCGCAGGCGGTTTCAGGGGACAGAAAAAAATAATCAGATGATAAATAAATAGCAAAAATATCAAATTAATAATAGTTAAAGGCATGTTGAGGAAGCCTGGCTGAACGAAAGGCATCTCTGCAGGTGTCTGGGCCGGGTGTGTGTATTTTTGTGCAGGTGAAGGTGGGGATCACCAGGCAAAGGAGCACAAAGCTGTGAGAAGTGTGTACAAGGCCATTCCCTGCCACAACATCCTCTCTCTCACCACTACCCTTAGGCATGGTTAAGCTCCAAATCAGGATGTCCTGGCCTGTCTCACAATGCCATGATGTTCCTTAGTGGCTCTTTGTGTTTGTTCTTTGCTTGAGGTTGCACAACTGATCAGGATTCCTCGCTCTTGCTTTGTTTGGACTCTTTCATGAATTGCATCCATGTGTCTGAGGCACTGAGCCCTTTCACATAATTGGGCAATATTTGCATTAAGATGAACTGTTCTCTCCTAAATGAGTGTGGGTGGTTGTTGCTTCTAGTCCCGGGAGTGCTGATGTGAGATGCAGGACTTTGGACGGGGACAGAGGGCTGCAAGTCTGGGACAGAGGGTTACGGGGGAACATTTGTTCCTTCTGGTTTTCCCTGGAAGCAGTTGTTTTTCTGTTTAGGGCAGGACATTGTCTATGCATGAAAGGCATTTAGAAATCAGGGGAGTGCAGGATTCAGTAGCCTGCCTGTTGGGAGGGGCTTCTTGCCAAAACACGTTGCTCTTCAGAGCTCTGTACTTGCAGTCTCATGTGAGGTTCAGGGCCAGTTTGGACCTGGGCACTTAAGGAACAGCCCCTGTTGTCCTGGATAACATGGTGGCAATACACGTGAGGTACAGCCCCTCTTATGCCAGAAAAGGGGGGAGTGGTGGCTGAAGCTGCAAGGGAAATATCCTTCCCATCCTTTGATGTGTGTGTGATTCACTAAGTAGCTTTGTCCAACTGGAAGTATCCCTGAAACCTCTTTCCAATAAAATACTATTCCCGGAGGTGGTATCTCAAAGGCTTAGAAATTGAGCTGGGGTGTCAATTGTCATTTGTGTGTTTGCTCTGCTCTCTGCACACCAGAACCCGAGAATGAGCTACAATATGTCATAGGATGGCTGGGTTTCATAGGGCTTTTTGAGAGAGTGGTGCTTTTACTCTCATTCAAGTGTCTGATAATTTCTCCTGTTGTATCTCTGATTTATCAGAATGGCTTAACATGGGCTTGTTCCCCCCCCTTTCTCCTCCTCTCTCACTTGGCTGATGTTTGTAAGCACCTGTTTTGTTTGTATTGTGTTGTTTTGTTTGTTTTGTAAGCACCGTTTCCTGAGAGGGGAAATATAAAGAATGAGGTTCTTGTATGCACCGAGCAATGGAGACGATGACTGAAATGGCTATTAATGATTGTTCCCTGCATGCCCAGATGTGACTTTAATTTCTCACCAATTCCAACTGTAGCAATTTACACTGGTAGCATAGTCCACAGCTTCACTTCTCCTAGAACCAGCCTGAACCCAGGTGTTGCCCCCGAGCTGTTGCTCTAAGGGCAGGATCAAGCCCTTGCTTGCTTTATAGCAATATCTATTGGTTTGGATTTCTAAATGTGCTTCGTGATTGCTTAGATTTGGGTTTCACAGAGGTTACCCAAATCTTAGTGAAAATGCTCGGTGTCTGACATTTGCATGACCAAAATTGAGACATTTTTAAGCCCATGTTTGGCAATGATGGTTGTTAAGTAAGTGATTAGTTTATCATGAGAGTGTTGAGACATGAAGATGCCATAATTTTGGGCGCAGATGGGCTCTGTTGAGCAGGGTTGTCATGCCCAAGACAACCACAGGTTTTGCTTGTTTTCAGTAGTCTCCTTGAAACAACATTTTTTTTTTTTTATATCTATAACAACTGGCTCCTGTTTCTTCTCTACCAGGGAGGCACTATCAGAGCTAACAAGCACTAATTGGAGAGGGGGAGCGAGGGGAAAGGGCATAAAACCCAGGAAGGAGAAGGGGGAGCGTAGATCCCAGAGACTTAACTTTGATACCATCAAACTTGGATGGAAATATCACTCTGGCAGACCACAGGAACATGGCTTTTACTGTGGGAGTAAAGAGAGGAGAGACACGATAAGGCTGGTGAAGTCAGTGCAGTTGGTGCAACGAACCCTGGGCCATTTCCCGGGATGCCTGACAGAAGTTTCCTTCTGTGGGAAAAAATCAACGGCTGGAATAGGTCGGTCTCTTTTGCCACAGCAAACCTATACTTAAGTGTGATTAAAATGCTTTCGGCAAAGGAAATACCCTGTAGTTTAAGCCAAACACGGGGACATCCTCTCTCCCCTCTGATTGATGTTATGGTGGTTTGTGTGGTGTACTATGCCCTGAACCGGGCCCAAGTCAATTAGGCACCGATTCAAAGTATTTTCTCATGCAGCCCAAGGTTTTGCTCGTGCCAAGGAAATCTGAGACTGGGGGAAATGATAGCAGGAATGAATTCCGTGAGCGAGCGCAGCCGGGCCGTGGGGTTAGCAGGCAGCAAGCACTGCAGGATTCCCTGCTTCAAGGATCAAGATGCCTTTTTCAAGTTGTGGGATTTAATGGCCTTTTTGCTGAGATCAAGTGTAGTATTGGTTTAATATCTGATACAAGCTCTATCAGGAAAGCATATCCTCCCTTTGCGGGGGGACAAGGCGATCTAACCATAAAATGATCAGATCCTTATAGTTCTTTTCTATCCCTAGACCAGGGGGGATTTCTGCCCCAGAGACACCATCTAAAGCACATTTCCACTCAGCCTTTGACTGTTTGAAGCTTTCAGACAATCACAGTGTGGGAAAGGACAGTCCTTACAAATCTTTCGCCCTTTCAGTCCCGAAATATCATTCCTTGTGATGGAAGAGAGTAATAACATGTGAGAGCACCATCACAAGCCAGCCAGCAAAGGAAATAACAGGGTGACCTTATAAAATCAGGGCCCCAAAAAAACCACCCAATTATAGGGTTAAATGCCACTGAAGTAATGATTCTCCTGGTTTATCTCACTCAGGATACACTGCTTTTTAAACCCAGCCACTGGGGACATGTGAAATGGTGCTTAAACCATCAGTGGAAGGTTTCTTCGTGTTACAGACATATTTCCATGTATTCCAAAACAGCCCTGGAGTCTGGGCAGGCAAGGAGTGAGCTTAATGCCTTCCTTTGTAGTAGGAGATCTTTGAAACTCTTATTTGATCGTTTCCCTAGATTAAGATGATTCTGCACTGCTTTGGAGAAATGTGTTCCCCCTGCCCACCAACCTCCTCTCCCAAAGTGATAAGGCATCAGTAAACACTGTCTGAAACTCTGTACAGAACCTCCTCTGTACGTGGCTTTGAAGCAGAGCTGCATGAAGACCTCTGTACCAGCTGAAAATATCTTGCAAACTGATAAAGAAGTGCAGGTACAGCTAAAATCCACTGTGTAATGAGGATTAGTGAGCCTAAGGAGGTTTGTTTGGATTGAAGATTGTGCTGAAATGTGTGAGGCTTGGATTTGACCAGAAATAAACTGAACTTGGATTTCATCAGATGCTGCCTGGCCCCCTCCTGCCCTGCTCCTCCTCGGCCCACTCCACGTTTAGAGTAAATACTCGGAGCTCGTGGTTTTAAAAGGAGCTGTTTAATTTTCCCCCTGGCCCAGGTTCTCGTTAAATATGCTGTGCTTCAGTACAATCCTCCACTTTGCCAACCAGCCCTCAGCTCTCTGCATCTCCCTACCTGTGTGCTGGTCTGTATTGATCTCAGATATGTGGGCAATTGCTCCACCGAATACAGCCTGAAAGGACCCCCTTTGATCCCATGATGATCCCATAGCAGATATTCTGACTAATTGTATCCATGGAAATCAAGTGCACTTTAACTAATGAAAAAAAAAAAAAGGTATCATGGTCAAAGCTTATTTGAAGAAATGACATGTTTTAAAACCTGACATGACTTAAAACAGAATCATATAAGTTCCTTTGCTAAAACACTTTCAGGATATATTAGGTATAACAATAGTTTTCTACATGAAAATGGCTTTGAAATCTTAAAAGAAAAGTATTTTAAAAGAAAGGAATTTTTGCGGTGCATTAAATTGGACGTGAATATGACAGATTTCAAAGACTGTCAAAATAACGAATTTACATCATAAATGCACAGGCTCCCTTTTTAAAGGCCTCTTCAACAACTCAGGAAGGCGTTTAATGGTGAGCAAGTTCAAAGTGTCATGGACTCCCACTGGTATAAAAAGGAGGCAATACCCACTATACTCTCTGTGTTTCAGATAATGTATCTGTCTCTTTTCAAGTTAATAAACTGCACTCCTGTCAAATTGCAGATAAATGAAAGCGACCAAGACATTGTTTTCCCCACATATTGCTAAGAAAGATATCTCCCAATATTTCTAAACGACCAGTATGCTAAAAAGAACTTGAAATGAATCCACCCTGCAGTTATTTTACAGCATCAAAGACAATGAAATTTCCACAGAGGCACTTTCTGAAGTTTTAAATGCTTTATTTCTGATAGCTGCTCATTAAGAAGCTTCGAAAGCTTTTTATTGTTTCAAAGGCAGTCATCTAAATTTTTAATCATTCACTAGTGCTATATGGTCACGATGTTACTCTCTAGCTTTAAAAACCCTTTTTTATTTTCTAAACAGTAATGTCAACATAATGTTTCCCTGAATAATTGTTAGGTACGGCCTTACTCAAAGAGCAACTGTGAGGAGGGGAGAGAGAAAGGGAGAGAGAGGATTTTGCTGGCTCCCTTTTGCAAAGGGAGAGAAATGAGGCACTTCAGGAAATTAAAAGCCAGGACCAGCAGCTGACAGAGCTGGCCACCAACTTTTAAAACACTGGTCTTCTGGGATGAATTTGCCTCGGTCTTTTACAGCCGGGGAAGTTTGTGGTGGGTGTTTTTTAAGCTAACAATGATGCTCTGCAGGCTGATTCTTGCTCTGTGACACATGAGTGTCTTTGGGGATTAAAGAGGATTTAGGGAAATTTCCTGTCCCTGCCCCTTGGAGTTGCCTCCTACCCCACCCACCGGGGTCAGGTCCAGCTGGGTGGGGGATGCTGAGAGAGGAGGCATCTCCATCCCGTTCCCCATCCCATGGTTAGCAGTGGGCACCAGCCACCAGAGCACACAGAGTCCTTGTGAAGGAGCAGTGCCATGCCTGCTTGGGCTCATCCTGCCCTTGCATCTGGTTTTCCTTTGCTCCTCACTCCAGCACCATTACAGACAGGATTTCTTTCCCGCTGCCGGGGATTGAAGGTTCTCACACGCCAGACGTAGGGATGAGGTTGCAGTTTATTTACTCCACAAGATTGTATTAAATTTCTCCCTCTAGAAACCACAACCCAGGCTCTCTCCTCTTCAGGGACTGTGAGTTTTCCATTCTCAGGATCTAAGTGTTGGACTGAACCCATGTTCCAGCTCCAGGCTCTTCTCTTTCTCTATATTAAAGTAGGTTGAGTTCTCTGATAAGTGAAGCAGTGAGGGGATATGGGAGCAGATTGAGGCTGCCTCTGCTTAGCAGGCAAGTGGATCCCTCTGAATTCAGGCACTTGGCATTTCCACCTTCCAAATTTCAGTCAGGGTAGATGCAGAAGAAAACAAAATAAAAAACAAAATACTGAGCAGGAACAGCCCATCCACGGAGCAGTGTTTGACCATCACCTGCAAGAGATCCTGAGGCAGGGGGATAACAAACAGCTCTTGCTGACACAATGCTTTGCCCTCCTCTAGTGGTACTCGTGATCTGAGGCTCAAAGGAATCACAAATATTAGTACAATAACCTCCTACCATCAGCTGTGGCCATTCCCCCTTGCACAGCTGAGGCAGCTGAAGGGTTGGGAGAGTTCTCTGTGCAATCCAATGGGATGGGACACCCACTTCAACCAGAACCTTTTGTTTTGTCCCCTCTGTGATGGATATGTAATCCAGCTCTTCAAAGAACCACTTCTTCCATGCTGAATGTGTGGCTGTTGAATAGATCTCATCACTTTTATATGTTGTATACAAACTTATGCCTGACACAGACATATGTTGACACTTTTATTTGTCCCTCCTCAGCCTGGGTTTGGGTGGTTTGGGCTCAGCTCTCTAGATTTTCATTGTGACCACACCAAGACTTCCTTCCTCTCTCTGACTTGGACCCAGGGTGTCTGTCAGCTGAGCTTTACTGTCCGTGCTCAGGCTGTGTCCTGGGATCTCTGTTGGTTTTCCTGGCCACCCGAGCCCAGATTTCTTTTCCTTATCTGCTTTGGGTTTTGTTCTGCCTGGTGTGGCTGCTGCTGTGATTCCATCACACCCCTGAGCTGAGCATCTGCCCAGCCTGAGGCTCCTCTGCATCCTCTGAGCAAGCAGCCACCAACACTTAGTGCTAGTCCTTTCCCTTCTCCAACAAGCCTTTGGAGCAAGTTTGGCAAGCTTTGAGGTCTTTCTTTGATCTGAAGGGTCAAAGTTTTCTTGATTCTGCTACTGGAAAATAATGCAAGGATAACTGGGAAGAGAAGTGATGTCCTTAGCTGGTATTAACAAGGCTTTTGCTTCCCAGCCACCTTGGGAGCCATCAGTACATTGGGCAGATCCTTGCAGTGATAAAGCCCATGGGATAGAACTGTAGAACCTCAGGAAAACCAGAGATAACGTGACAATTACTGTAGGAATCCCATGTTAGAGAAGCAGATCGTGCCCTGTGTGGACTGTCCAGCATCCATCTGTGTGCAGGTGTGAGGGACCTGATCCTGGAGCTTTTGGGCTCCGAAATCCTGTCTCACCACAGAAATCCCTGTGGAGGCTCTGCTGGGCAGGTATTTAGCTTTGTCCCTTTGCACTGAGGAGCTGCTCCTCAGCCAGTGTTGGATGCCAGTGCTGCCTTGGGAAGCTTCCATATCCTCTTTCCAAATCTTGCATTTCCAAGAACACACTTTTCCTGTAATGATAAAAGCTTAATTACAACTATCCTGAATCTTGTCTGAAAATAATTCCCATCCTGTGTCTGGGATGACCACGGAAAACAAATGAGATGAATAAATAATAAAATTTGCAGAACATGTATTTTGCCAGAGACAAAGCAGATTCAGCTCTGGATGTGCTATGTTTGGAGCTAAGCTTAGAACTCGTGATATTGGATGGACTTCTAAATATTGACATGCAGGGTCTCAGGCCTTTCTCTCAGACTGCAAACATCCTGTGTTCTTGGCTGTTTCCATGTCAGGATCCATGCTCTGTTACCTTTCCAGGGAGAATTTAACTCTGGCCCTTTATGCAGGAAGAGCCAAGGGCTTTGGGAATAATTAAAAGCTTCATATGCTACCAGATCATTTGGCCTATCTTTGAAGCATAAAAGGAGGGGATGGAGTAAGAAACAGCTCTTGCATCTGTGAAATTCTTTCCCATTGGCAACATCCCTACAAAGTCGTAATTAATGGGGATATTCCAGTTCAAGATGTAAGTTCTGTCTCAGGCATTGGCTTTCCCAGATTCTGAGGTCCCTGCACTTGGAGGGAGATCCCAGTACAGTGACCTGGGGCCAGGGCTGGATTTAAAGCCACTGCTCCGAGTGTGTTGGATGCAGACAAGCGTGGCTGGGAGCAGAGCAGTTCCATTTGTTTTTCCTGGCCTGGTGCATGCTCAGTGTTGCAGGGTGAGGGAGAGGTGCCTCTGGCACAGTGTGGTGCTTTGCTCCCGTCCAGGTGTCTGGGAGTTGTTTCCATGTGGCACAGCAGGTCACAGGGAAGTGACTGTGATGTGTTTGAGCCCCTTGTTCTGCCCCGTGCAGCAAGTGTGGCTGTGCTGAGTTCAGCCCAGACTCCCCAGCCAGGGCAGAGCTGAACCAGCCCCTGCTCCCACCGAGGATGGAAATGCAAATTCCTGCCCCCAGGCTGTGGCTCCCTGTGCCATTTGGTGTCCAAATACCCTGCCTGCTCCGTTTCTGTGCTATAATTACGAGCCTGGTCCCTGATGGCTGTAAAGCTGTCCTCGGGAGCCCGTGATGGATGATGTTGTGTTGTCAGAGTGGCCTTTTCTGGGGAGTGTTGCTAACTCGCTGGCATGTTCCTTGAGGTGATCCTCTGCTGCTCCATTTCTTCAGAGCAAGCCACAATTCCCCACTGCTTTCACTTCCCAGTCAGACTGGTGGCTCTGAGCCTGCAGCTGATGTTTTCAGTGCTGATGTCTAAAGAAAAGATGATGAACTTTTTCCTTGAAGCAGAATCTTTCCCAGAGGCAACAAGTCTTTAGGTGTTCAGCCATAGAAAATACCTCTATTATTCTAAATTACTTGTACATGTCTTTGTACCTTATTTCTTCTCTCTGGGTATTTTGAGAGAGTTAAACTTCAGCATTCCATGGGTGATGGCAAATTACTTCTGTCTTATTGTATCATGTCTCTTTCCTCCTGACTGACTGACTGACAAAATAGTTAAAATACTTGATCTGAAATTTGCTTTGGGATAACATTCAAGGGGTTAAACTTCAAACTTTATTATTGGAAAACCTGCCTGCTGGTAAACTGAGCATTCCTACAAGACACCAACTCAAAGCACCTTGTGTGCTGTCACGTTGTCCTGCTGGCAAATTCAGAAAAGGTACATTTCCAGCATGATTTACTTGTCTCCACAGTGTAGTTGTGGAGGGTGGGATCTGTCTCTTTTAAATTAGACAGAACCAGACTTCTAACAGATCAAATTAGACATTTTGGCTCCCTCTGTGATGAATAGAAGGAGATAGGGCCCTGAAGGGAGAGGCCCCAGCCCTTAGACTGACATTCAGGGGAGGTTTGAGGAGATGCCCTGTGGTGATGTCCACTCTCCCCTGGTGACAGAAGTTGCCTACATGACTGGCTAAGACCAGACACCTGACTGGCATGTGGCAGGATGGACCCCAGCTGCAGGCACACATTTTTAAAGGTATTTATGTGCCTAAATAATCAGAAGATGCTTTGCAGGATTTACAGAGAGGATGTTCAGTCCCACTGAAGTAAATGTGATTTAGTTTAGATAAGGCAGACATTTGGGAAATCTGATGTCTCAGGTATTCATCTAAACACTTCAGAAGAATGTGCCTGAATGTTCTCCCAGAGCCAGGTCAGATGTGGCTGATGGACATTTAATACATCTGATCTTGATGTGAACCTCAGGAAACAGCGAACTTGTATTTCAGAATAAGTACTTTATTCAGAAGAAATAAAAATAGAGCCTTTCCCACTGCTTTTGAGAGATATGTTCCTTCCCACCAAGGTCTCAACTACACCATCTCTCCTTGATGGTAAGGATGGAAGGCAGCATGGCTTGAGTCCAGTTTTACCTTGGGATGGGCAGGGCTAGAATAACTCTCTTATTCTCTGTATAGATGCCAGATATTTCTTTCTGTTCCTAGAACACTGGGAAAAAGCACTGTCAGCCTTTACTTCCAGCTTCAATGACATCCCTCGACTGCTAAGCCTTGTTTCAGAAAGGAGACAACTTTGTGCTAGCTCATAAAAAGTCCAAAATAACAACAAGAAAGAAACCCTGAAGAAAACCCCTTGTGTGCTCAGCTCCAGACATCCCTTCTCGAGTTGTAATTTGTGGCTGTCTGATCACTTTGGATCTGTACCATTGATTTCCTCGCTCCTCCCTCTCCAAGGCCTGGAGAGGGGCTGCTCCTGAAAATGCTGATCCTTTCTTGAAAGCTGGAGGGAGAATAAATAACCAGCAACCTGACAAACCTGCATGAAACTCAGACACAGCAAATCCAGGCACAGTGGCTGGAGGCAGCTCCTCTTTCCTCTGTTGGTGGTTTTTGTGCTTGTGGAGGCTGTGCTACATCTGCAGGTGTGTGTGTGTATGTTTGGATCCAGCTGTGCTCCCTGGCAAGATGGCAACTGGTCACATCTGGTTCCCCTTGATTACATTGCTGAGAAACCACCTTGTTCTCATTTTGAAGTAGCAGAGATGGCAGAAGGTCCCCTTTATTCACAGTAATCAATTCTAGTTGGAGGGTCCTTTAAACCTGCAGACAAAAGAATAGCAAGATCCAGTAAGTTGGAGCTACTGAAGGTCAAGGCAGAAATAAGTCGAGGAGCTTTTGTCCAGAGCATAATTAATCACCACAACCTCCTTTTTAGATCTACAGTAGATTTTTCTGGGACTTAAGGCCTTTAAAAAAATGACTGAACGTTGTTTAAAGTTGGATTCAAGGCAATCAACAATTTACTGGGCAAAGGATAAGAGTTGTTGCAAGAAATTCACAGCCAAGCACAGCAGAGGTTACCTGCACCTCAATATTCACCAAACACTGTTGTCTGCCTGCAGAATCCCACCACTGATGAGTCAAACTTGGTGTCTCAGCACCCAAGGCTGATGTTTCCAATCTTGAGGAGGCTCAGAGGTCCCATGTGTGATGAATCCTCTCCAGGCTTCCAGCAATGTGTGTCTGAGGGTTCACTTTACCTCCCCAGCACCCTCCAAACTCCATCTCAGGACACAGCATCACTCCCTGAGCACGTGCTGCAGCAGGGCACTGAGCTCCTCATTCCCTCAGTGAGATGCATCCATCAAACTAGAAGATGGAGCTGATCTTGGGGTAGTTTGTTGGATTTGTGTATCATGTGGGATGAAGTATCTCCATGATTTTTGTATTTGGCTAAGCATTCCTGTAGGGAAAGCTTAAGCCAAAGTTTAAAGTTACAGGGTGCTGATCTAGACCTGGTCTTCTTTTGAGCCCACCTTAGCTCTCTGAAGGTCACCCAAGCCCCTGAGCTATCAATTATCTATTGAACAGACACCTCTGAGGGTCTCAGGAGGGCTGATAGGAAACAGCAGATGATGTGGCTTAAATAGAAAGGAAAGCCTTGGATTGTGGCCTTGCTGGTCTCCAAGCAGAGCATGGCATGGCCCAGTGATTGAGACAGAAGGAGAAAGAGGCAAAGTGGGGATACGAGTGGGGTGAAGAAATGTGGTATTTCTCTAATTTAGTCCTCAGCCACTGACTAGACATGTAACTTGGGCCAACTGCTGTATTAAGCTCTCTCTGGAGAACCACAGGTTTGGGCTTTTTCCTTTTCCTTGCTTCTTGGGAAAAAAAAAAAAAAAAACAACCCAAAACCATGCTGGAACACCCTCACTGGAAAACCAGATGTGGCATCTTGAAGCTGAGTTTTCCCTGGTAAATAAATTCCACGATGAAATCAAGCTCAGACAAAGCTAACGAGGCTCGTCCTGCTGCTGAAGAGTTTTGTTGGGTTTTCAAACCTCTTTGTGATGATTCTGTTCTCCCAGTGCCATGTCAAAACATTACATGACTTGAAAGCCTGAAAGTCATGGAAGGGGGTTGGAGGAGAAGGAAAATACAAAGCAAGCTGTACAGACAGCTATCAGGGGGGATGAGGGTGGGTTTTTTTTGTTGTTTTTGTTGTTTTTTTTTTTCCACAAGCCCCAGTAACCACATGAAAGCTCTTTAAAAAGTAACAAAACTGTCTCCTTCGTAGCAGTTCTAGTAGTGCAGGTAGTAAAGGCTGGTATTAATTACCTGATTGAGCTTATTGCTGCAGGTGGCATCCAGTCAGGAGCTGGAGTGCTTGGGTGGCCAGTCACACTGGTTCCCAGCTCACAGGGCACTCCAGACTCCTCCTGCAGCCCCAGAGCAGGTTTCTGGAAGACGTTGTGCTCCCCAGAGGAGCCTGGCCTGGCTCTCTGGAGCCACCTGGATCGAAATGTGTGCAGACACGTGTGTCTGCCTGCAAACCAGGCCTGCTGGAGGAGGAATCACTGGTGTGACACAACCAGCAGCCGGCACGGTGGGTGCTCCAATTAACAGAGCCACGGCGATCGCGGGCGCTCACGAGTTCATTACAAAAGACAGACAGACATCTGCAGGGGTCTTAAAATAATGACTCCTTTTATCTGGTGATTGGCAGAGGTGGGGTGACAAGGATCTGCTGCTTAGCATAAACTGACTTTTTCTACTTTTTTTTCTTTTTTTTTTTTTTTTTTGGATACCAACCGAAAACATAACGCGGGCGCTTGGGAACAGCAGCTCGGGGGGAGGATGGCAGGGCTGAGGCAGTTCTTTGCTTTACTGTGGTCTTCCCAAAGTGCTTGGTCTTGAGGAGGGAGTCAGCCTTCTGCTCTCCACCGCCTGAGAAAGCTGCTGGTGCTTTCTGGGGACGTGTTTTCCCTGCAGCCCTGGTGTGTCCCTGGCAGCTCCGTGCACTGACTGCACCGACAGGGACCCCGGGCTTGCCCAAGTGCCTCCTGCCTCGGTCCTGTTTCAGTCTCTCTGCTCACATCTTTCACCATCACTGCCAAGGCATTGCTCAAAACGTGCAATAACGGCAGAAGTTCCCTTTGAAACTGTCCTCTCTTCCCAGGGCTGTGCAGCTCTTCCATGGCCGGCTGATTTCCTGAAGGCAAAAAGCGACTTTGCATCGCTTTCAGCCTTTTTAGTCTCTCTGCCTTGGGAAACATCCTGAAACTCTCAGAGGAAATAACAATTTCAGGGCTGTGCCCGTCCAAATCAATCACTGGGACATCCATAGGGAAAAGACTTGTGCCAGTTCAGGTTTCTCATGAGTCTTCTGAGATCCCTGAGGTTTTAGTCTAACTTATTTCTCTTATGCTAGGCCCAGCAATAGAAAATAAGAAGAGGATATTAGCTATTTTATAATTATGCTCTGACCTTTTACAGTAATTTTTGGTTACAGACTTCAAAACCATTTCCAAACTTTCATGAACTAAGTCTCGGCATAAAGAAGTGCCACCTTATTTTTCAGGGCAGAAAAGTGAAGTGTTTTCCCCAAATATCTGAGGAGCTGAGCGGGGATTAGACCCCAGACCCCCCAGCTCACAATCCCTTGCTTTAACTGCTAGCTCAGCCTTTGCTCATTCTGGTATGGGAAAAGCAATTGGGAATAAGAAGCTATTACTGGGGCAGGCAGTCTGTGGGGGATAGAGTTACAGTTTTTACAATAATGTATTATTTAGGACTGGGTTGGATTTGAGATGGACTCAAGCTGCAAATTCAGAGGCACCACTGGGATTGAATACTGAAAACCCCAGAGTGGAGAAGCGTTTGAGTTTGAGGTTTGGGAGCTATTGCTGTGGATTTTCAAAGATGTTCCCGGGGTCTACAGCCCATCTGCTGCAGCACTTATCTCTTGCCCTCAATATTTATTTTACCATTCAGGAGGAGAGATGGGAGGGTTTTCTGTGTCGTTGTGATTCCTCCCTCTTATTGACCAACTCAAGCAAAATTATTTACAGATTTAATAGAAAGGACAAAACTTTCTCATTAAAATGTTGTTGTAGGGGTTTTTTTTTCTGAGTCCTATTGCATGGCTGCTTATTTGGAATGTGTGTCAAAACAGGAGAAAAGGGATACCGATGTGTTTTATTTGGTCTTTCATTTGAGGCTTGCTAGCTGTTTTTCAAACTGAACTTAAACAGGAGGCCGCAAGAGTTTAAACCTGATTAAAAGGATGCAGGAGAACATGAAATGCTGCTCTCCAGAAGCTATCAGGCTCCTCGTTAATCTGTGCTGACGCCTTTTGAGCATCGGGGTTAAGAGACAATAAAGAACGTGGGGCAAATGGGATCAAGACAAAAAAAGTGAATTAGTGAATTAATGAAGAAAGATCTTGAGAAAAATGTCTTTGATACCTAAAAATAACTAATAGTGTGTGTTAGTTTAAAAGCATGTTTTCAATGCAGGGATAAGTGCACGCAGCAGGGAAGGAAACACTAGAGAGAGGCTGAAGTAGAGAGTGTAGAGGGTGAATTTAACTGACAATAGATCACTAGAGCCTGTGGTATCACGTTTAGAGGGTTAAAAGGCTAAACATCTTCGTATTTAATGGAAGATGCTCCTAGAATTCTCAAAAGCAAAAGATGGAGGGGAAAATCTGCTGCCGGGGAACTTGAAAGAGATGCACTTTTGAGCCCAGAGCCTGGAAAGCTGTAAATCTATTCAGTGGGGAGACCCAACAGATCTCTTTCCTCTCTTCAGCACCGCAGGGGACAGTCTCTGTCCCGGGGGATTTGCCCTCCCTGAGGCCATTCCCAGGTGTGCTGCTCAGGCTCCATGTCCTGCCCCGTGTCCAGGTCACTCCAGGATTAATCCACCTGCAGTTTAGGCTTAATTTGAGAGATTTAAAGGCCTTTCAACCTCGCTCATAGACAAACACTCTTCTTGACCAACGAATGAGGAGGAACCTCAGCCAAGGTTTGCTTTGCCAATATGCCTTTGGGTTTGTAGTGAAATACTTTATACCACAAGAGCAAATTGCTCTTGGGTGTTAATCAGACTGGGGTTTGCAGGGTGAGGATCAAACTGAATTATTATAATTCAGAAAACTACAAAAATTTACTAATCGTCGTCTTTGCTAGAATTTTATCACACATTATTTGAATCAAAAACCCACTTTTTTTTTTTTTATAGGAAAGGCATGCTCTGTAGGTAGCCTGTCCTCTCCAAAAACCAATAAAGGATGTTCTTGGAGAACAAAGATTTAAGGATGCTCCACAGAGAGAAATAACAGGAACAAAGCTGTACCATACATTAAAATGGGCAAAAGTGCTTAAGGCAATCCAAATGCATTTTTTTATTAGTATTGTGTTGTGATGCTAAACAGAAAATGACAACTGTGAATAAGATAAAGGTCTTCATTGTGCATGAAAAATTCAAATTGTTACTCTAAGGAAAGATTTATTTTTTTTTAAACATCATAAAACATTTATGATAACGTTTTACAAAATTAGGAAGGGAAGAATTGGCTTGAAGTCTTCTGAAAGCATTAAGTTTTCATGTTGTTGTTCAAAGCAATGGTTAAGAAAGCACAAAAAGGAAAAGGTCTAGAAGGCATGAATATAGATATTTGAATATATATATTTGACAGCTTTATCTGAGAATCAGAAATCTGAAACTTGAACTAATTTGGGGCTGAAAGAAAGTTTTATCTGTGGGTTAGACTGAGAATTACTGATTGATTAATGACTGAGGCAGGGTGTGAACTTTCCATGCTGTGTAGGGAAGAAGAGGGTCATTCCCAGTAGATACTGGATACAGTGGAGCCCAGAGATGAGGCTGCTCAGTGAAACCAGTTGCTGAAAGTTCAGGGGAAATCTTTGTGTCTCACGAGAAACTGCAAGTTTCTCAGTGTGAGGGTCTTTAGACACTTTTGCACTAAGTTTTGCCTCTCTCTAAGACAACTGGAGCAAGAATTATGCTCCAGGGAAAGGAGAGGGACATGGTGAACCTGTCAGGGCCAGCAGATCTCTGCTGCCTCATGGAGAGGCACAAACATGAGGACCTGAAAACCATTTTGTGACTGTTCTGGGCTTTGGGGGGGTGTCTGTGCCTAAAGGGGTTTTCCCAGGGCAGATCAGGGCTGTAATTCCTCAGCACAGACTGGGATGGGGAACTGCCCCGGCTGAGATGTGCTGGAGATGACGTTTGTTGAAATTGCAGAGTGGTTTTATCAGAAAAATTGGAAATAACTGCGTGGGGGAGTGTGGGGAGTGGAGCAAGGAGGAGCTGGAGTGCAGGGATAACCACAGGACCCTGAGATTAGCTCAGCTGGTCAGAGCCTGGCATTAGCAATGCCAAGGCTGTGGGTTCAATCCCTGTGGGAGCCATTCACTTTAAGGGTTGGACTTGATGATCCTTGTGGGTCCCTTCCAGCTGAGAATATTCCGATTCCGTGGTGTGCATCCATGAAGCACATCCACTGGATATCACATCTCCCACCCTGCCAGGGGGTCCCTGACACCCCCAGCTGCCCAGGGAACTCATGCACTGACCCTTCCCTGCTCGCTGGCAGCTGGGAGAAGCCCTCCCCACCGAAGGCAACCAACTCCCCCACGGCCCACCCGAGGCACGGGCAGCGATTTGTTCCTCTCTCGAGCGGAATTAATCGTGGCACGGGGACTTCAAACGAACCAGTGGCTCCGACTGGAAAAGCTGGCACTTGGAAAACACAACACGAGCAGCAGCAGCAGCAACAACATCGTTGTGTGTCACGCTGCACTCGGAGAGAGACTTTTGAAATCCCAGCTCCGCTCGCTCCGGTCGGCGGGAAACCCGCTCGCCGCATTTTTGCTGGTTGGTAATTACATTTTTTTTCATATTTTATTTATTTCCTCAAAAGGAACAAGTAATTATTACACAATACTTTTCCCCGCACCAATTTGGAAGATTTATCAATTATAATCTAGGAGAACGGCCCCATGTTAAACTTCAAATGCGTCTCATTAGGGATGTTTTGGTTTTGTTTTTTTTTTTTTTTTTAGGAAGAGTGGTGGAAAAACAAAGAACTGCTGTGCTGTTGTCTTTTGCTTCTCTTTAATGTCGGGTTCAGAAGTAATGATGTTGGGAACAATCATTCTTCAAGCCTCTGTATTCTTGTGTTTACTCATTAAACACGAGAACCAGGTGCTCTCATGGGGAAATGCTCATTCTAACATTGGCTTTAGAAATCAAAAGTCTCTTCACTTTCACTAACAAGCACAGCTTCACAGGGAAGGGACTGGGAAAAAAGCAAGCAGGACCTGCTTTAAAAATGGAATATTAGTGCCCAGCCCATAGAAGTCACCCTGATTTTGGAGAGAGATTGGTGGGAGGTGTGTGATTACACTCTTCACAATGCCTGATGTTTGATGTTGGTGTTCAGAGCTCCCCGCGTTGCTCCTGGTGAGAGAGGGGCTCCTTTAGGAGCAGCAAAGGTTGTCTCCTGCTCTCATCCTCCTCCAGAGGTACCTATCCATCTCCACTGATAAGCCAAGCTCCCTTGATTATGCAGGATGAATATCACTGTGGAAGGTAATTCAAGCGCTCTGATGTCTCATGAGCTGGTCAGTGGCCTAAGTGTAGAGGTCTCATGCCATTTTGGACTCCTCAGGTCGCACAGGAGATCTGCCCAGCTGGTGGGTACAGCAATGACTGATGGGAGATGGAGTGTGCAGAGGTCAGGGAGGTGGCCCAGGGCCCCTAAACCCTCCATCTGCTCACCCAGGTTCAAGCAGAGCTCCAATGCAGAAGTGACGTGCGGGCAGGATGTCATGGGGTCACATCAGGGCTTGGAAGATAGAAAAGCTCTTGTTTCTGGGGGAAGTTCACTCAGTTTTCTTGAAGTTTTTGCAGGCAGAAATGAGGAACCCAGAGTACAGGTCAAAGCTGTGAAGCTGGTTTGGCTCTGAAAGTTTCTCTGTTACCTGCGCTCAGATATTTCCAGTTTGGGGCCACTATTGGCTATGAACCACTTTTGACTCCTGAGGCAGTGAGGGAACAGGAAGATTCAGGATTAAGATCTCGAGCTGATTTTCTTCCACTGGTTTTTCATAAGGGGCATACCTGGGAATGTGGATATCACCAGCAATTGTGGGAGGGAGGGAAATGGTCTCCCTTTGGATGGATGCTCAGAAAGGTGGCATGAGTGGATCTGCACAGGAGGCAAAGAGAGCTGCTATGTAATGACCTTTCTGTATAGAAAAGCCCTTGGATATTTTGCTGGAATGCTGAAAACTTTCATATTCCTATGGGCTGATTAAAAAAAGAAATAATTCTTTTGCTGGGGAGTAGAAAACTTCCGTTTCTGCAGGAAATACTTTCTTTTTTTTTCAACCCATCCTAATTTTAGCTCCACTTTGGTGAAGCTTGGGGCTGGACCTTCATTTGTGCAGATTTACAGCAGTGCCTCCCCCAGGCTGTGAGTGACAGGAGTGGCAGAGGCAGCATGTGCTCAGGGCACCAGCCAGTCCCTTCAGGAGCCAAACCTCCACTAATAATTATTCAGACTGTAGAACTGCCCTCAGTGGAATTTGCTGGAGGGCAGTTCCCACTCCTGGCCACTGCACAGCTCTGCTGGCCAAGCCCCCAGGCCTCCCAGCCATCCCACTGATGGAGAACCTGAGGGTCTGTGTTAAAAGCTGGGAATGCTGCTCTCCTGCTTCCAGCCCACCTTCACAGAGCCAGTCGCTTAAACTTTTTACTTGTCCTGCAGGAAAGCCTGTTAGTGGGAAGATATCAAGGGGAATCTGTGCAGATCTGATTGGCAAGCTGTGTTCTTAGTTCTTGGTGCTTTTTTGAGTCATCGTCTTTTCCCCAGCAGTGCCTTTTAATTCTGGTTTTATAGCTGACCTTGTTACTGTTGTTAGTACAGTTTTTCCCTTTCCCTTTTTTTTCAGCGTAGCACTTCTGTAAATGTTTTTGTTCTTTGTTCTAGTTCACTGTCCCTTTGAGGTTCCCTCTGATGTCTAGTCAGTGGCGTGTTTTTGATAAATTCTTCCCTGGCTGGTGCATCTTCTCTCCAGGTATCAAAAATCAGGGCAGTGGTTATTGAAGGGACGCTCATTAGAGCCATACACGATTTCACTGCTGCTGGTGAGGACTGGGTGCCTCTGAGTCAACAAATGGGCCAGCATTTAAACAAAGAACAGGAGACCTGCCCTTTCAGACCCACCAGGTACCACCTCAGCGGAGCACAGGGCCTTTGAGTGCAGGGCTTTGATTGCCATAGTGAGATGGGAGAGCAGCACACTCTGCAAACTGCCTGTCACACACATCCCACGGGCAGCCCGGTCCCACAGCTACCAATGTGGGGGGAGAGCAGTCTCCTGCACACTCTCATACAGCCAAACAGTGCTTGGAGGGTCAAGGGGAATGATTAAAAGATGTGAAACAGGGCAAAACAAGCTGCTTTGTACCTCTTTGCTCACAGCTGCTGTTGCAGTGTTTGTGAAGGGGGCTGTGAGTGGGCACTAGGCTGGGAAGTTCCTTAAGTCCTGCTGGCACAGCAGCCATACTTTGGCATTGGCTTCTCCATGGGAAGCTGAACTGGCTTTCACCCCTCAGTGGGAATGCTGACCTGAACCAAGTCCTTGGCTTCAACCTCAGCCCAACCAAACAGTCTGTTCTGCAGCACAACCCAAGTCACACGCAGTTCAAAGGTGTTTCCTTGTGTGTCAAGGGCTCAGTGCAAAGCTCTGCCTCCCTGGGACCCCTCCTTTTTGTCAGCCTGTCCCCAGGCACTGAGATCACCCACCACACAGAGTATTTGTGAGCATGACATAAGATTTGTTGCATCTTCTTGAAGTCCTCTGTGGACAGAGAGCAGAGCAGGGAGGACCAGCAGCTCCAGGTTCCTTGTGCCAGCCTGGAACAGGGGATCCTCATGAAAGGGAAACCAGCAGTCCCACCTCTGTACTTTCCCAGCACAGACCTTTTGTCTTGGATTATTCAGGAACCTTTCTTGTGTTATGCAAGGTAAATAGGCTTTCCTTTTCTCTCATGTTAGAGGTTTAAGGACGCAAAAAGGGCTTTGTTCTGGTTACAAGCATGGCAGAGAACAGCTCCAAGGTTTGTTTACACCAAAGGGCAAGGACATAATAATCCCTGTGCATCATGCAAGGGCTTGCAACAGGAAAGGTAATGTCTAATGACCTTCATTTCTTAAATGCCTTCCAAACTCCTCCTCAGACACTAGAGGGTGAAGCTCTGCAATTCCACTAAAAAGTAAGTGACAGAGGGAAAATGAACCACAGAAAGGTCAAAGACGGTGTCTGAGCCAGGGGACTTGGCTGCTTTGATTATGTCAGCGCTGCCCTATATTCTAAGAACCTTTAGGAAATTAAAGAAACTCTGAGTTGGATAAAGTTGAAGTTAAAAACAAGTTTGAGTGGCCTTTGGCGATGCCTTTTGTACTTCTGAGATATTGCAAGATGCTGCTCCCTGACCAGGCAGGCCCCACTGGCAGTGCTGAGGATCCAGCAGAAATTCTGCTGGAGTCCAACGTGACACAGATTCCCAGGACCATCAGCAAAGCAACTCAAAAGAGACAGCCTTAAAATAAACTCAACCTTAAACTCTCGTCGTGGTTTCACTTCAGGAATCAAACCAGCTGCCAAGTGCAAACGCTGGAAGAACATCCCTTAATTTAACATTAACTTCAGCTTGTTGCAACTTGATGGGCATACTCCAAGTGCACCAGCACTTTGTTCTGACTCTAATTCGCTCATCCACACCTGCCTAAACTGCCGGTGACTTTCTCAGTTGGATGCACAAGTCCTGGTGTTGAGCTGTGTCAGCAAACACTGAGCCTTGCTGCTTTAAAAAGGTTGCAAAATGTTTGTTTGGTGCCAACCAGGAGGCTTCACACGCAGCCAAAAAAATGAAATGCAAATGGGAGGTTTGGCCCATTGGTGGTGAGACTCTTCAAAGCAGGGCTCCCCTTCCTGTGATGTGAAGACTTTGAGATGGAATCCCCCCAAGCAAGAACAGCTCTCAGATGGGGTGCCAGCACCTGGCAAAATCAAAGCTTTGAAGATGGGCCTCCCCATTGATAGATGCCTTTGCATAAGTACCCTCCTATCTTCTCTGATGCCTTTCCAGTGTCAGCAAACTGGAAGCTACAAAATCAGGAGCGGGGTGGGATCCCTCTGATGCTCCCTCACTGGAACAGCAGGTCTTGGATTTGCTGGAGGCAACCACCCAACTGTGCAGATGGATCCCACTGACCTGCTGCCTGACTAAGGGGCCTGGCAGGTGAATTCCAGCATGTTACCACACCTCCACTTCCCCTTCCATCTGTCCTCCCCCCTGCCCACCCCTCCCCTGCAGAGCTGGCAGAGCAAAGCTGTCGAGGGGAAACCCAGCAGCCTCACAGAGAGGGGAGAGGGAGGGGGGGCTTTGTACCAGGCTCTGCAGGGCTGAACCTTTGGTTCCCTGTGCCACAGGAGCAGAAACCTCCTGCAGGGGCAGAGCAAGGAGAGAATGGGGCAGTAACAGCACGGAAAGCTCTTGCAAATCTCACCTGCTGCTGCTCTAATGTGCAAAATTCTCCTTCTTGGGCCTCCCTGAGGAAGATGATAGGGTGGCAAATGAGGGTAAAGGCCATGACTTGTCTTCACAGTGGCACTGTGGCTTCTTCCAGTGGAAGTGTGATGCTTTCAACCACCTCCTCCCTTGACTTTCTCAAAAAGAGAACCAGTCACTTTATCCTCTTCCCAGAAACAGCCTCTGCTCCTTTTCTTTGGGCTGTTCTTCACCAAAGCAGTGCTTTCTCTTCACTAGGCAGGGAATTAGATGGCTCACAAATTATTTTATTATAATAATTTGATTGAGCTCCCTTTTACTTTAGTGTAAGAGCTATGGAATTACAAAGAGAAGTTATTTTCTGCTCTGAATTCTCTCTTTCTTACAGAGGAGGCTTAAAGCTCTCATTTTTCCTCGTCCTCAAAAGATTTCCACTAACAAGGCATAAGAAACAGGAAGGAGTGAGATTTTATCTCAACTTTTCATCTTTTCCTCTAATCACTCCCCAACACCCTGTACTACCTGTCTTGGAGCCTGTTTTGGGGTGAGGGTTGTCCTCTGGCCAGGAAAGGACGGGGGTGGAAATAAAAAGGAAAACCCTCAGGCTCTCCCTGGGAAGAGGAACTGGGAGTGCAGTGGTTTGGGCACATGGGCCAGGAGGAAGGTGCTGGCTGATGAAGTATCCATGCAAGTCATTTGGTGCAGGGATAAAGGCCAGGAGGAGTCCCTGTGTCACCATCTGGTTGTGTTCCTTAGGAGACCAACGTGGTCTCTGTTCCCGAGAGCAAGGCTAATAAGAGAGATGTCTCTCCTCTGCTTGTCTTTCTCCAAGTCCTTGAAGATCCAGTCTTCCCAGCTTTGGGATACCTTGGGAAGGAAGTGGATGTTTGCATTGAAACACCCAGGAGAGGGTCCTGTGGGAGAAGGAAGTCCCTTCAAGGGTCTCTCATGAGGAGCGTGGCTGCTCTTTGGTCTTCACGGGGGGAAACTCAGCTGGGTTATTTTTATCATTTCAAAATGTTTCACTTCTGAACAAGAAATCCAGTGCTTTTGTCCACCAGACCCCAAACTGGAACACTGTGTTAAACACGAAACTTTAAATATGTTAAAACTGCATATTACAGTCTTAATGAATTATCTGTTTTAAAAGGGGGAAACAGTGAAGAATTGCTGGCGTAAGTGTGGAATAAGATTTTTCAAAGGAATTACCCCAGCCAAGGCCCAGGATAAAAGTATTTTCAATAATAGCATTAGACCAAGAAGCAGCACAGCAAGAAATGCCAACTGTAGTCTCTAAATGCTTAAGCAACTTGAAATCTAAAGATGAAAAGGCACTGTACACTATTTACTCTTCTTAATGCTGAATTGTACAGAAGTACATTTATATTTTATACCTCTTTGAACTGAGAAATATGTATAATTCCCACAAGAGGATAAAGTATTTTTGCACTGAAGGATTAGAGAGGTGCTGTTTGAAAGACAATTTCAGGTACAGCTCTACAAGGGTCTTTGACAGCAGGTCTGGCCGCTGCTCCTGCACTTTCATGAGTGCCCAGAACTGGTGGATCACGTTGGCGTTTCCCGAGCGAAGGCGCTGGAGGTGAACATCGGCGGTCCCGGCAGATCTTAAGCAAATTGCTGTTGTTTGAAGGCGGAGTTCTGCTTCGAAATCAAGGGGCTGATAAATGGCTTTGACTGCTTTCCAGCCCTTTGTGACAGTCCCCGCCACGGTGACCCACCGGACCTCATCCATCTGCAGCCACAGCCTTTGTGCGGCGCTTCCACCGCGGCGCGTCCCCCCGAGCCTGGGGAGCGGGAAGTGCCTGCTCTTGTTGAAACGTTCCCGTCTGAACCCAACCCGTCATCTCCTCAGATGCATTTCTCTGCTGGGAGGTTATTAAGAGTGACAAGCCTCTGGTAATGTAATCTATCATTTGAATAAAGCGACTGCTGTGTTCTGCAGGTGACTCCTTTGTGGTCACGCTCGGAGGAACGGCGTCAGGACGGAGCGCACGCGCGCCTTTAAACTTCCTCGTGGTGCACAAAGGGGAGAGAAGGCAAATAAAAGCCAAACAGTTTAGTCTGCACCGTTGTTTAACAAGTTCTATCGCCTCAGCTGGAGGGACTGGAAAGGGATACTGCCCCTCCTGAAACAAGGCAGCGCCTGAGTCAGTTTTATTTGGTTGAATGTGTCTTTGGGTCCAACCATGAGTTTAATAAGGCCAGAAATATTTTCTTGGGATGACAGAATCCCATTTATCTGAAGACCTTCTGTCCCATGACTTTGCTTACTCTCGGGCAGGGTGGCTGAGGGGGTACCAGGTGGGCTCAGCCCCTGCCCACCCCTCTCCACCCGGGCTCCCATGGGCTTGTGTTTGGCTCATTTTAGGGAATGCTCATTTACTGCAGATCCACCACTTCAAGCCTGCTCTGGCCATGGGATCAGTGCTGGTGGGAGGGAGTAGGGCTTTGCCCCCTTCAGCCCAGGGCACTGCTGCTGCCAGAGATGGGGGGCAGCGATTTCTAACCAGCAAATACCAGTTTGAAGCCTCCATTGTACCAACCCTCTGTGGGGAGGGGGAGAGGAGCAGATAATGAGCTACTGCATGATCAACCACAAGAAGAAGGTATAAAAGATATAGACCATTAGAAAAGAACAAGGCTTTAAATGCCATCTGAGATTTTAGCTGAAAAAGCCTTTATTAGGTTAAAAAAAAAAAAATCTACATTTAACAATATAGAGTACCCAGTCCTGTAGATTTCCACCGCAAACTCCTCTGAAGTAAACTACAAAGGATTGTGATGTTTCTTCTTTCAGACTTTTTTTTTTTTTATATGAACTTTTTTTAAGGCACCGTATCCCAGTGAACTATCCTCCATTTCTTTTTCTTGCTGAAGCTGCAGATGTACATTATGCTAGTGTGAAAAAAAGCTAATTAAACTGCATAGACTCTGCAGGAGGCAGAGAAGGCCTGCAGTGCACGGGGGATGATTGATTTGGACTGTCACACAGCTCTGCTGGGTGTCATAACTTAGTGACAAATAAAGGATTACAGTGTCCCAGAGTAACTCTCTCCCTTTTATTGTTCACCAGACATCAAAGCACAAAAGCATATTAGCATTTTTAATAAGTAGTTGGGTCAGTCGTGGCTTACAGTTTGGAATTACTTTCTGTAAAACTAAAAAAAAAGAAATGAAAGAAAAACCAAACTTATTGGTAGATTAAAAAATATAATACCCACAAGGCAGGAGTGATTCTTCCATTGCTTTCGATCGGGAGTGCATTATTTGTCTGAAACATGCAGGGAATGCCAGTTCCCAGCCCATTGTCTGAAAGCGAGATTTCTAGCTATAAAAATAATACTAAGAAGTTGAACACATCTTATCAAAAAAGCAATTACTGGACTTCTAGCATTCGAGGCCTGTGTGATGCATTATTTGTGCGTTTTCATGGCGAGCTTATTGTTTTCTGCTTACAAGTAGCTGTATAAAATGATTTTTTTTTTAATATAAATCACCTTATCTCTAATGAACACGTATCCCTGGAAATAAAATCGGGGGTGTCTTGTATTTTTAAGACAGCATAATTTGAGGGTGTTTACTTTAAATAAACAGAAGTTGGATAGGGAAACACGATGGAATAATGAGGCTGGTGTTTTTATCAGGATACAATTAACTCAGCACAGTAGTTAACCTTTCCCTTGGAAGTGGGCAGAGCCCTTTTGGATGGGAGCTGCTCCGTGGAATCAGACTAAGTGGCATGGCCAGGATGCTGGGCTGGTCCTTGAGTGCTTGGTTGTGCCTGTGAGTTCACACTCATGGCCTGTGCAAACCCCCAAGAGCAGCTGGAAAATATCCCCTCCTCAGTGGAAATGCCCCAAGTGACAGCAGCTCCATGAATCCCAACCTTTGGAGCGCTGTCACCATGTTCCTAGTGGAGAAGCAGTTTCCAGGATCCCAGGCTATGGGATGTTTATAAATACCATGCAGGATTTGAGCTAAACCTTTATATATGAGGATCTTGGCTGGAAACACCTTTCTCTAGGGCAGAGTTGATCAAATCCAGAGGTGGAGGGAGAGGTGTGGCTGGATGGCTCCAGAGCTGCCCCTCCATCCCCACCCAGCACCGTGGCTGCTGTCAGTGAGCTCTGGATCCACAGACTGAGATCCCCCATCCTCCCTGCAAACAGGCTGCAGTAAAGCTGCAAACTCCACTCTCCTCCCCTCCCCTCTCAATGGCACAAAAGTCACCAAAACATTATCAGCCTGTGAGATGCAGCCACTAAAAAGCACCATCACATTTTTTTTGATGGCCAGTGTCACTGTTATCAGCTGCTATCCTGGCACTGTCATTAACAGGGTGCTATCTTTTGTGCTGGTGTTTGGTAAATTAACCCTTTACTAACTGTCTCTCTTTATCTTGATGCCCACTTGCATCCATTGCTGCTCCTGCAAATTCCATTGCGAGCGTGATCCAGCACTAAGAGCATCGAGGGTGATTTTGGTGGCTGGAGCCCCATTTTCTGAACCTACCCTGCAAGACAGGCAAGGGACTAAAGAGTTTCTTCTGCAATTTGGTGGAAAATGCCACATTTCGATGTGACATTTGACTGAGCTCATCTCAGATGTGTCCCCTTCTTCAGGCTGGCACAGTCACCAGCCGATGGTGCCACCAGACTCCAATAATGGGACAACTGCATCCTTCTGTATGGACACAGCCTGTCCTGAGGGGAACTTCTGTCACTCTCAGTTATCTCTTAAGTTTCTAATTTTCTTGCTCCTTACTTTTCTTGTGCAGCAAAGTCTGCCTTCCTGCCCCATCAGGACCAACAGACTTCCCTCTGCCAAGGGGAGCAGCTGCCAGAGTGGAAAAGCTGCATTAGGAAAGAATAATGTGTATTTTTAAGCTGTCTCTTTATATAGCTTAGGAGCTGAAAATGAGGAAGGGAGCCAAGATCTCTGTGGAGCTCCAGCAAATATGCCATGGAGCATCAATGGTGCAAGACCACATTTTGGGAACTGCTGGAATGGGCCATAACAGCTGTAAAGCAGATACAGTTTTCATATTATCCCTGGAGAGATGTTTCCTCCTCTTTTATAACTATTCTTTTAATACTTTTTAAAATGAAAGCTTCATTTGCCTGGTATGAAATTACCTTTAAAAAAAACAATCAAAGAATTTAACTTTTCTTTACAAGAAGAAAAACCTGGGGTTTGGATACCCATGTGACAGGCACCTTATAAATACCTGTGATAAATAAGAAAAAATGATATGGAATCTTAAGAGCCTGTCTTTCATTTTCAGAGAAAAGACGCTGTTTCTCAGTTAAGATGAAATAATATTATTAACTATCCTCTTGTCCCTACACAGAAGTCACTTAAGATACACTGGAGATGTCCAAGGACAGAACAGTATTTACCCATCTGTAGGTGCCAAGGCACTGAGACATGGTGCAGGAATTTTTGTTGGTGGAATTTCCACCTAAATTTAATTTCCTTTCTTTGATTCAAATAAAATCTTTCATTTAATTTTAATGTAGTGCCTCTCAGTAAATCCAAACTTGCCCTACTTCAGGGCATTTAAACCTGTATCCAGAGCTGAGTTTTGCAGTGTGAATCCACCACTAGTATTTGTGTGAGTTGGTCCCAATGTGTTTTGAATATTGTACGTTCTCAGGGCTACAAGAACATGATGGAAGAGTCTGTCTTCATGTTACAGACAAGCTGGAAATCTCAACAGGACACTGGATCTGAATGTAGGAGACTCTTAATCTTGGCAGGAGTCAACCAGTCCCTTCTGCACTCACACTACAAAGACAATTTGCTAGAGGAATGTTGCAAACTCTGATCCTCAGGATCTTATTTTTTATAGTGATTTCCTCCTTCCTCCAAATAAGATATAATGGTGTGAACTAATCTATTTTCTGTTGGGCACACCAGCATAATTTCTGCATACCTGCTCTGCATTTTCCAGTAATTTTTCTAGACCTTTCTGGGATCTGGGGGGCCTCTTTCTGCTTGTGAATCCTGTACACTCACTTGCTCTTGTAATCTGGGAGGCTCCTGCATATTTGAAAACGATGGCTTCATTTGTTTTTCCAAGTTCTTACTGAATCACTTGTTGGTGTACAAGTGACATTCCAAGCAGCAGATTAATGAAAGCGCCTTTCTTCTTTGTACAAGTTGTATTACGTCAGAAATTTCTCCACACGCACACCAGTTCCAGTTATCTGATTGATACACTTAGACATCACGCATGAAATATGCTTTTATTCGTGTATTTGTGTCTATAAACTGAAAAGGAGCCTTTATTCTGGAGGAAGAGTCCTGCAGCTCGGCGCTGAACTGCGCGGCTCCGTCAACAGTTGAGCTGGACGCTCGCCAAGACCCAGCCTTATCTCTTCGAGCAAAATCGGTGGAAGGAACCACAAGAGTTGAATTTTGAAAGATCCCCATTTGGGGAGGGGGAAAGAAGGAAAAAAAATAAAAGCCACAAGCTCGTGATGTCACTTCAAATCCCCAGCTGGGAGGTGCGGGATGGCGCACGTCGCCCCAGGGCCCCACTCGTGGCTGTGGGGCAGAGTTTGTCTGACCCTAAAAATCATTACCTGAGGACTTTGCTCTTAGGGCTACATGCTCCATGTAGTGAAGAGTGAAGTGAAGAGGTCAGGGGGAGCTGGGAAAGCAGCCAGTGGCACGGATGGAAAAAGGCTCATGTGGGTCCAGCCCATCTCAGACGTGAGGCATAACCACGTCCCAGCCCAGCTGGGGCTTGTGTCCATTGTTCTTGGAACTGCTTGGTGTGCAGCTGAAGATGAGGATGAGGATTTGCAGTGGATATTTATCACTCTGGAGCCTCAGCCAGATGAGGGCACCATTGGGCTTGGGCGCTCGCTCTCCCAAAGCCCTTCTGGCCCACAAGGCAAGACCTGACAGGCAGAGGAGAAACTGGTGGAGAAGAGGCAGAGTGCAAATAACTGCTCTGGTTATATATGTGAGCCTGAGAGGAAAATCATGTCCAGAGAAACTGTGGCTGAAAGTGTCCAAGGCCAGGTTGGATGGGGCTTGGAGCAACCTGGGATAGTGGAAGGTGTCCCTGCCCATGGAAGGGTGATTGAAAAAAGATGAGCTATAAGGTCCCTTCCCACCCAAACCATTCTCTGCTCACCTGCAGATCTGTGTGAGGTTGTGTGAACTGGACTGTGGGAAGAGCCACCAGCTCATTCAAGTCTCAGGCCACCTGCAAACAAATTGTCTCACGGTGTCCTGGGAGAGGCTCACAGGTCACCACTGCTGAGACAGGCCGAGAGCACAGCCCAGGGCTCAGGACATCATTCCATGGTCAGGTTTATGGTTTGATGTTCCCAGGCTGCTGAAACCAGGTGGGATCAGGAGTGCTGAGCTTTTGACCTGGGTGACACCAGTCTGAGGGCAAAATGTGACCTCAAGGTGCTGTTTCCTTCACTCTTTCTATCCCAGGCATGGACATCTGGGAGAGTGTGGATAAAAATGTGAGGTGGGTTTTCTTTCCGTGCTGCAGGAGGCAGATGGAGCTGGTGGTAGCTGTGACCAGCTGAAACATTGAGAAGCAAGTTTTGGTTCTGTAAGAGCCAGTGATGCTCAAATCATGACATGTCCCACCCAGGTCTGGAGGAGTTTGTGTTGGGCTGGCCCTGGCATCCATCATTTCCAACCCCATCCCAGGACTTTGACTTCCTCTTTGCAAAACAGCCGAGATGAGACGTGGGGCTGCTCAGAGAGCCCATTTGCTAAAGGATTTCCATAATCCATGAGCCATTAACAACCTCACACAAAGCAGGACCTTAGTAGGCAAATCTGGCACAGAAGCCAAAGCCCATAGGGGCTTAATTTCTCTCCTGTCCTCCCCCAAAGTGGGCCACAGCTAATGCCAAAAGGGGTTTATGCTATTACTGCAAGAGATGTTGGATAGAGCATTTCACTCACAAGCTTCCTATTTACTTCATTGCTTTAACACTCTGCTGATTTAAGCTCTGGAAGGAATCAGCAGCATTTGCAAAAAAAAAAAAAAAAGCTTTTAGAGAAGTATTTGTGCATCCTGTGGAAAAGCAAAGCTGCACAATGGCCAAGAGGAGAAGCAAAGCCCAAAGTAATTTTTCACTATACACTCCAAAATATAGGGGGATAAGGCAAAAGTGAGAGCAGGTCTGTGCAAATATCTGAGTGTGGATGTGTAATATAAATCTCAAGGTGTTCAGGGGATACACGGACTTAGGGGTGTTTTGGGGAGCACAGAACAGTTTTCATGCTTGTGCAACAGCAGAGAACTTTTTTTCCCCCTTCTTTTTTTTTCAGCTGAGAGACAAATGAGCTAAAATGACAGAGGCAGAACGGAAAAAATAAGCAGGCTTGGATCTGGACTAAATGTACTCACAGGATAGAATGTTAATTTTACCCAGATTTGGTTTCACTTGAGAAAAAAAAGCATTTTGTCTCTCGGAGCTGTCTGCATAATGTGTAAGTGTGGCACTTCCCAGAGTCACCCCAGAACTCACGGGCACGGCCAGGTTGGCTTCATCTGCACTAATTATCTTCCACTGGAGAGGTTTCCTGCCAGCACGTGGCCTCTCCAGGCACATGTGCTGCAACAGAGTAAGGGGAGAAGCTGGAAGCCTTCATTCCAAGTTCCCTTGCTCTGGTTGGCTTGAATCAAACCTTAATTAAAATGGGAGCGTTTGGGAATTTAATTAAGAATATTGATTCAATTAATAAGACGCTTGAACGACTGCACAAAGTTGACTGTGAGCAGTGTGGTACTTCAGCTCCTGCTTTAGCTAATTCCTGATTTGATGAAGATTCCCACCCATCCAAAAGGCTCAGGTGATTAGTGTTCTTCTGGGGCATAAACTATCTTTAATCACCCACCCCTTATTAAGTGGGCTGCCTCCTCCTGTAGGAATGGAATCTTTCAAACATACTTTGGAGAAAAACAGGGAAACTCCCCCCTAGAAAAGTGAGCTAAGGAAAAATTATGATAGGAATATAAATGTCACTATGATTTTTTTTGTTGTTGTTGTTGTTTTTGATTTTATTTCATAAAACAAGCGAATGCTTGTGTCAGTGCAGTGGTGAGCCCAGAGCAAGCCCTGTCTCTGGTGTAGGTTGCAGGTGTGTTGTGGGCAGGGGGAAGTGCTTGAGGAAGTGTTTGGCCGTGGAAAATGTGACTGTGGACAGTGCTGGTGGCCAGCTAATAGGACAGGTTTTGCTCTTTTGGGGTATGATCCTGTGGGGAAGCCTGTGGGGACACCTGTGGTGTCCTGGTGCCTGTTCTGCAGCATGCAGGTGTCCAGGGACATCCAGGGACACACAGGGACATCCAGCACTTTGCCTCATGGCCAAGTCCTCCCCTGGGCAGAGCAGAGATGAGCCTGGGGGAAAGCACCAGTGACCAAAATCCCCGGACTCCAAGGCTTCTGGGCAATCTGGCAGGGGACATTGTGTCATACATGATCAAGCACCTCTGGGGGACAGCAGGGAGGGGATGGGGAAGAGAAAAACCACCCTGTCTGTCAGACCCTCCTGTCCTCCTCTGTGGCATCCCCTGGTTTGGTCAGTAAAGGAGCATTTGCAGTGGAGGAAGTGGAATTCCTATTTGCCTTGCACACAGAAAGGCCTCCTTACGATGCCAGGGGATGTCCAAAGGGGGCCTGACCTCCCCTCACAGCAGAAATATTAAAATATTCTGCTGCAGGATCACAGCGACATCTGAAACTTTCCTTCATTTTCTTCCCCCTCCTTTTTTCTCATCTCTTTGGGTCCTTTGGCCCATATGTTGCTAATTTTCTGTCTTTTCAAAGCACTCCATTTCATTTAGAGTCAGAATACATTCTATTCATCACCATGAATTCCAGGGGAAAAAAAGAGATCTCGAAGGTCAGTGTTCCCCTTAATGTATAAAATAAATGAGCAAAGCACTGGGGTTTTTTTTCCTTTAGCTTATTACTTTTCTTAATCTACTTTTTAGGTCTACTGTGGGAGATCACAGGAGGGACTTAAGCAGTCTCTCCTAGAAAGGATTCTTATATATTCTTGCAGGAAAGAAGTCCTTCAAAACTGCATGTCTTTGTAGTTGGATCTGCTGAGCCAGACTTCAACCGAGCTAGTTACTGGTCAGCAAGCTGGTGTGACATGCACAAGTACCAAAAGGACTTCACTTTCCAGCAGCTCACTTTCACTTGCTGCCCACCACGTTTTCCCAGGGAAAAAAAAAAATTCCTTCTTCTTTGCTGAGGTGTTGCACCTACAGCTTGAAACCTGTGAGAGGGAAAACAGCAACAATGAGAGAAAACAGTGGCACTTAGATTTTTGCAGTGATAATTCAGTAGATCACAGTCTTACCAAGATGCAAAAGTTAGACTGTTAAAATGACCCAAAACCAAGAAAAGCACGTAAGATGATCTGCTTGTTCAAACCCCGTTGTTGTAGAGGGTGGTTTATTTGCAGAAGGCCATCACAGGGTGGAATTTCTGGAAGGACTCGTGGCAGATCATCACAGTGATGCCTGCAAAGAGTTAATTGTATCAGTCACCCACTATTTTCTTGCTTCTCTGCAATTTGCAGTGACAAAAGCTGGTCTCTGCCCAGCTGTGACAGCGACAGCCTCGGGCCAGCCCTCAGCAGCCCTCGCAGGCTGCAGTGACCCAGGAGGCACAGCCAAACCCAAAGTCAGCTTGAGAGCCAGCTGAACCTTTCTTTACAAAACCTCAGACCACATCAAAGTGCCTGGATTTGTGTTCTGTTACGAACTGGGAATTTGGGCCAAGTTAGTTAAAATGCTCATCAGGACTCAGATCTCTGCAGTGGATCTGGGCCTGAGAACTGAACCAACCCTAGTCTGGAGTTCAAACCAGCCGGGGGGCAAGTGTTGTCTGGGGTGGGATGAGCCTGGATGGTGGCTGGATTTCCCCCATTCCCAGGCTGTGTTGATGCTTCACATGGTACGTGGACTTGCTTGGGAACCCAAACCACCCCAAATGTAAGCTGGGGGACTGAAGTGCTTGGGTTCCCTTGAAACTTGGCTGCTGCACGTTTTCTTGGCCAGAGCTGTGGCCAGAGCAGGTCCAGCTGAGGCTGCAGCCTCTTCCCTGGGCTTTGATGGTTGCTGTGCATCAGACCTTCCCACCGTGTTTGGGCAGGGACCTGCTCTTCGTTCAGGGCACTTGCAGGGTGACTCGACCAGTAAATAATCTCAGGAAAGTTCCCTTCAGTGCTGTGAGATGCCTACTTTCATCTGGCACTACTTCAGTGCTGGCACTTCATCAGTAGATGAACAAAGCCAAGTAATGCAGTACAAGTAAAATTATTACAATCTGGGGTATTTCCAAAACAAGAGCCTGACCAGAAAAAAAAAAAAAAAAGAAAAGAAAGAAGAAGAAAAAAAGATAGAAGGAGCAGGCAGGGAGGGGCTTTAGCAGCTGATAGCTTTGAGCTGTAAATTTGGCATAAATAACATTTCTGGCTGTTTTGAAGAAGTACAGAAGTTGCATATCTGCAAGTGAAAGTTTCTTGCTTTGCAGAATGGCTCCATCAATCCAAATTAAGAGTGTTCAGTGGGAACCAGGAACGATGCTACTGAAGGAATTGCAGCCTGAAAACCAGTCAGCAGGCAGGCAGCTGTTCTTGGATGCCTTTTCACCACGGGGCTATTTGATCTCTCTTGAGGTTGATACAAGTCCTGCAGACTTGGGTAATGGGTTCTTTTTGAACAACAGGCCTGAAACGTTTCTGCATCTGCAATGGAAAACGCTGTGGCAATGAAAGGAAACGGGGTCTTTTAGGTCTTGTTTCTGGCTCCACCACTAATTTGAGCGTGACCTTGGGCAAGTCAAAAAGCATCTCTGACCTCAGTTTACCTAGTGAGAAGATGGGAGTGGTAACACTTTCCAGGCTCTGCGGTCTCCACCATTTCACTAATGTGTGTTTCCTCAGTCTGCTGAGACAAGTGAATCATCGCTCTGCCCATCCATAGGCAGCCTCCTTCCCGCTTCCCAAAGAACCTCTCCGTACACACTGATGGCAACACATGCTCATAACTCAGTGTTGGAGACACTTATAACCTGCTCCTGACCTCTGAGCATCCTCTGGGCTGATCCATCATGATATCAGTCCCTGATCACCTGATGCTTTCCCTGAGATACACTCCCTGCTTTCAACCAAGGAACAAAACTGCTCCTTGGAAAGCACACACATTTCCAGCCTGACTTTTCCATCTCGTGCCACATTCGCCTTGCACACAATTAATTTAACACCCAGCTGGTGGTAAAATTAGGTGCTTCCTGAGCATTATGTTTTTTAAATTGCTTTCTTAATGCTTTCTGCTCTGTCAGGGCTGTCCTGCTGAGGAAAGGGCTAATACCTCCTCCCAAATTCAACTTTTCTCTCAGCACTGCAGTACAACCAAGAACAATATCCCTGTTGTAAATGTGACTTTTTATCAAAGGTACCCAACAGGCTCTCCAGAATTCCTGCAAATCTTCCATGTCTGGAGGTGTTTTCAGGCCCACAGCTTCTGGGTCCATTAGACCTTGCACAGAACCCACTTAATGGGGACAGTATCCATGGATCATCCCCCCAGCCCCTTTCCAGGGAGGGTTTTGACATCCAGCTTAGCAAGCAGTTGCTGCTCTCTGAAATGGAGATGGGAATTCTGGCCCTGGGAGCCATGAAACCAAACAGGCAGCAAAATTTATAGCAAGTTACAACAGCTTTCTTAACCTGCCAGGGAGGGAGGGACCCTACACGAGGCATCCCATGTCTGATTATGCTCCACACATCCACGGCTATTGAAACTCTCTGATTCCCCTGTTTGAGATTTAGCTGCAACATCCCATTTGTTCCAAGCAGATATGTAAAGTCTCCTTGGTATTCAGGTTCATTTAAAGATTTACATTTTGTATTTCCTTGCTCCTTTTCTGACGATGTACATAAAACAGAATTGTAAATGTTTAGGAAAATCAAAGCTATTCTTAGATGCTTGCAGTTCCACTAAGTTGGTATTCTCTAATTTGTGCCATGAAAGGAAAAGGAAATCTGGGAGAGGAGCTTGTAGTTTGCTTTTTGAGGTTTTCTTCAGTGCATTTCCATTGAAACTTGGGGCTCAGAGTTATGTTTCCCAAAGCAGTTTGAAAGTCTCCTCTGTAGGTGCTCCCTCCAAAGGATGTGCCTCTCCTACCTTTACAGAGGGCTGTGGTGGAGAGTTTTAAGGTTAATCTCAACAGAACCACCTCTGGGAGATGTCCAGAAGCTCAGCTAAACTTCTCTGCCCTGGCAAAATTGGTGATAGATGAGTAAATTCTGCCTAAATGGTTTTTATATAAATGCTGTGGTTTTCGCCACAGGGCTGAGGCATAGACACAGCTGGAATAAACCTGATTCTTAATCTCATGAGCCAAAATGCCAGTCCATCCCTTCCCTGAGCCCATGGCCAGCCCCATTGGTGCTCCCAGATTCACAATCCATCCCTGTGTACATACGTCAGGAGTTGTAAACTACTACGGGAGGGAGCTGGAAGAAGCGGTTTCAGATTAGGATCTCTGGAAGAAAATCACTCCCCGGGTAAATCCAAGCTAGATGAAATCTGCCTTTCTTTTTTCTTCTTTCCACACACTCAACACCTTGAGAAAGTTCAGCCCCACGATGCCAACTGGGAAGGGAAATGCTGAACAAAACTCCCAACCTGCAGAACGAGAATTTTCAAAGGAATGAGAATTGCATTCCCCGAAGCCAACCCGACACTGCTCCTGGGTCTCTGCTTCTGAAGCTGAAATTAAAAGCAAAATAAAATAAGTAAGGTTGTTACTTTTGTTACTTTACTCTTTGCCCAGGTTTGCAGCTCTGTGGGAAAGGTGGGTCTATCCAAACAGAAGTCCCGCAGTGACTCTGTGACTTGATGAGCTCCAATCTGTGGAGTGGAATTCAGGAAAATCAAGCTCTCTTTCCTGCTCTGCCACAGGTCTGATGGAAAAACTTAATGCCTTCCTCTCAACTCGTGCAGTAATGGGAATTTCTAGCCCAGAGAAAATTTCTCATATCTAAAATATTCCTCCAAATTAGAGAAAAAAATAATAAAATCAGAGATGTGGAATTTTCTACAAAAGGAAAAAATCTCAATTTTGGAGAATGCAAAGGAGAACATTTCTCCACACCCACGTTCAGCTGAGTCCCCGTGTCCTTCCCAGCTCCAGGGACCAGCAAGGACCCGTGTCTGTGGCTGGGGATGCTCAGTGAGTTTGGAGCCCTGAGAAACCTGCCCTGAAGCTACTGATGAAAAGCATCAGATAAAAACTTGACGTAACAGACTGCTCCTGGTGAAGATATTTTTTTTTTGATTCTCTCCTTAAACCACAAACCTGCTACTGACTGGCACAGAGAGCACAAGTGCTAAGGACAAACACGTGCCTGCTGTGGGGGACCCACCAACTCTGTTCACTGAAGGGCTGGTGACTGCCCCTTGGACAAAAATGTGCCCTCCAGCCTGGCTCTGCTGAGCCTGGCCTAAGGGCAGCCATTCAGCACATCTTGGTGAGGTTAGAGGAATTTGGCACGGTGTCTTACCCCTGCAAGTCAGCGCCGGAGGAATGCTTTGCACATATGAACTATCTCATGCTCACCAAACCACTTATTAGTTTCAGGCACTGGCCCCTGTGTTATTATGGCCTTGATAACTTTATTAAATTCAGCCCCAGCTTATTCATCTCGCAGAATGGCCCTAACTATTTGTAGATATTTTAAAGTAGCCATCCTTGCATCATGATCGCTTCCAGACCTCGCTGAGAGACACGCATGTGTTTGAAATGCCTGCTTTCCTTCTCCATTTCACCATAAAGTAGCCAATTTAATTTTGCACAATACCATTTGATAACAACCATGTGTGTGTGTCTTCAGCGTTTATGTACTTCAGAGAAGGTACTGCTTGGTCAGTGTGAGATAATTTCACAAAGAAAAACGGAACCAGATGTTCCTCCTTTTTACTTGGCTTCTCCCTCCTCCTATCTTGTTTCTAATGTCAATCTCCACTCAGGTTTTCCATTACCTTGGGAAGGGGATATCTTTACACTTCATGTTTTCATTACCAACGTGCCTCTGACAAAGTGTGTGGAGTAGCTGAGGTAGATGATTATCAGCTTAGCACCTCTGAGATCATTATCAAACCCTAACGATGCTCAGGAGACAAACAATTGGGGGGGGGGGGGGGGTGCTGGGTGGGTTTTTAGAAGAACTCCAAAGGGAAAGGTCACCTTTTGCACCAAATCTCACAGGCAGAGTCTGGATGCTTGGGATGCAACCTTGAGCATGCCAGGGAGGAGTTGAAGAGCATTGTCAGCTCCATAGGAAAATCTTCAGGTGAGCAGATGTCCTCCCCCAGGTGCTTGAATGTGCAGTTTTAGACACGGTGATTTAGTGAGGTCTTGTTGCTGTTCATGGACCTCCTGCCTGGCTGGCAGGGTCCAGGTGAATGTGGCAGCACCTGAGTGCATCACCTGTATGGTGGGAAAGAGAAGGGGAATTTCCCTGGAGTTGCAAAGCAGTAGGATGAGGAGGACAGAGGGATTTGCAGATGGAAGGAGGATTTGTGCTGTGTGGAACACAGCTGGGCAGGGGGCATTCTGCACAGGATCTGGGGTGGAAGCAGCAGCCTGGGAGAACAGCTACAGGAGCGCTGGAGACCAGGAAAGCCCATGGTCACTGAGGCCACAGCTGGAAAGCAGGATGTGACATTTTAGGGCCACCATGTAACTTCATGGCTGTCAGGCCAAGAGGAGACCATCAGTGACTGCAGCACCTTCTTCCTCACCCCACCAGACAAGGCACAAACCCACAAAACACTGGGGAGCACCAAGGTCTCCTCCCTTCCTGGCCATCGGGGATGAACCATCTCCAGTCAGAGCTGCCAGCTGTGGTCCAGCACAGAGCTTATCTCCACCTGGACTATGAATTTAGGTGGGTCACCGCCATGCTGGGCACTTCCCATGGACACATCACTCTCTGTCCAGTTTACAGTCTGTTCACTGCTGGTTGTCCATGCAGCAAAGCTGCTCTTCCTCACTGTCTACCTTTGCTATCACACAGGGCTCACAGAGGGAGCCTGTTATCTGCCTGGATATCACCACTGTACTGCAAATGACCCTTCCTGTGGCAGTGACACATCAGTCCCAAAGCTGCTGCAGAGAACAAGACACAACATGGGCAGAGCAAGCTGGGAGACCTGTGAGCTGGAGCTGCCCAGCAGTGCCACTGCCAGGCTGCAAAGCCCTGTGCCGCCTCATTTACAGGTGCTTTTACCTTGACACTGGCTGTTATTAAGCTCCATTATGAGAACAGCACTTTGTGACTCACCAGTCTTGTGACATGCTGGCAGGGTTCCCTTGGCTGGAGGCTCCTGGAGGGAGCCGTTATTGCAGGGAGTGTCTGGCCTCGCTCACAGCTGCCTCTTGGGTCAGTTCAGCTGGATTCTGGAGCAGCCTTGGACCCATGGAGACACATGGATAGTTCTGAGGACAACAGCAGGAGGCTCTCAAGGACCTCCAGGAAAGACCAAACCCTTTGGCTTTGAGGACATTGCATGTTTTCTGCTCACTGCCTTTCTTTCTGTTTTGGTTAGAACACGAGCTCGGCACGAGCCTTGCGTGTATTTTAGTGAAATCACCCCAAATTTGTGGAAAACCTTCTGCAGGCGTGAGCTGATCTCATGAGTCATGCTCATTGCCATGAATACTCCATGGCATAAGGCAAAGCTCTGGAATGGGACACATTCCCCAAACAGCTGGCTGGAGTCGTGCAAATCCTGTTACAGGGTGGCATGCAGGCCAATGAGCAAAGGTCCTGCAGAAAGGAGCCCTGATAATCACCATTTCTTAGGGACTAATCCTAAATACCTTCGCTCCCTGTCACTGCTTGCAGCAATAACAGCAGGTGCCCGTGCAGAAATCCTTTTCCCAGCACCTTCTTCGTGTCTCTGCTTTCCAAGAGGGAAGTTGAAAGACTTTCTGACAAGGATACAGAAAAAAAACACTATCAATTTTTTAGAAGTCTTTTTTCTCTTGAATTGTCAACTGTTTATGATTTTTTTTTTTTTTTTGCAGCCATTAAAAAAAGTAATTTTGTCACTCAAGGCACTTTCAATCCAGTAAATTGTAGGAGAAGGCAATTCCACTGGAGGCCTAGCTGGAAGGAAGGAGAGATATTTGCCTTATACATGCTTAACTGGCAATCATCTTGGCAATGTCTTAGCCCTGCTGCAGTTAAGGTGGCTTTCATCACTGGAGGTATAATTTGTCTCTGCCTTTCCAATTGCTCCTTCCTCTCATCTCCTGCTGTAGTTTACCTGAACTAATAAAACTGCAGCTCCTGCCCCAAGCCAGCGAGGTGCACAGAGAGGAAGAGTAGTGCCCTGTGCTGATTAGAATGGTGGCAACTCCAAATGGTCCATCCTGGTGCCTACTGGGAGGGTGCTGGTGGCAGCAGGGCTGTACCTCTCCTGGTACAGGCTGGCTGTGACCTTTATGCCTTCAGGGCTTCTTGGAGCAGCCACCCACAGTCAATTGTTCCATTGATTTCGGTGAGTATCAGATGAGATCTTTGGCTCCTGAGGGCAGGATTATCAACCTGGGATATCTAAGGTGAGGGCTCAGCTCCACAGGAAGGTGTACAGATAAGGGACTGGATTTTTGGGAGGGTGAGTTCAGGTATTCAGGGTGGTTGCAAATTCTGTTTGCTAAATTAGGTACCCAAAATCCTCATCCTCAGGTGTTACACACACGGCCTCAGGTGTGTAACTTTGGTCACCCAATTTGAAAAAAAATACAAAATTCAGCTCTTTGTGTCTGTCTACAGAAAAAAAACCTTATGTAAATCTTTATCACACTCCACCAAAGTCACCACAGGGCAAGAAGCCAGCGATGCCACCATGCCTGACCTGTGTCACCTCCCTCAGAGCCCAGATCTTGTGCTGCCACATGTCAGCAAGTGAGAGTGATGGAAGAGTGTTTGTGCAAACACAGTTCAGTAAATATTATGATGATTTTCATACAGTTGCAGAGATTTTATAGTCTAACTTAGAGCTTGTCATCCAAAGCACTTTGAAAAGTCTCAGAAAAGTGCCTTTGAAAAGAGACTGGTTAAGATCTCCAAGCCCTTGTTGCTCTTCCTCGTCCCTCTGTCATCCCAACACCCTGGTCCTTATTTTCTAGGTCATCCAGGCATGGCTTTCTCTCCTGTGAAAATGCTCAGGTCATTTGTCAGTGACAACAGGAGAGGGATCTTTTGGTGATGTAAATCAATGTCACTTCAAAGCTTCAGTGGAGCGATACTTATTTACACCTTCAGATATCAGATCCTCATGTTTTGCTTTTATGTGTGTCAAAATTCTTTTTTTCTGAAAGGTAACATTTTGTTGCAAATGTCTATAATTAATCCACCTCGTCTCTATGGCAATAGACACTGTACAAATTAATAAAATAAATATTCTAGCACAGTTTAATTCTGGCAAAGCCGTGCTAAAAACCTTTCCATCATTCCTCATTATGAAGGCAGCAAAACGTGCTTAACAGAATATCTTATCAAAATTAGTGAAAACATTAAACTTCCCAAAAAAACCTTCTTTTGAAAAGTTGTTCTAAGCAAGTTTCTAAAATCTCAGAAGTATTAAATCCTCATTAATATAAGCTCAATGTATTTATGGTGTCAAAAATGTGTTTTATAAAAGCCAAAAGCAGAGTTGCACAAGTTGCCTCATTATCAATAATCTAGCATCGTCCCTTTTATGTGTCATTTCTTTACACAATATACTATCATTTATGACTTTTAGCAAATACATCATGGCAAAGGATTACTCTCATCAGAGGCAGTCTTTGAAAAGGATATGCTAATTTCTAGAGAGCAAGAAAACATCAAAACAGTGCCAGCAAATAGCCAAGGGACTTTCATGTCTTAATATCCTTCAGAAGTGCTTTATCTCCTAGTGCAACGTGTATCATAGTATAAACAGGAAATGAAACAGCCAAGGCATCAAAGAACCACCAGTGCATGGCTGTAATTTTAGATCAGGTTTAATAAAGGTTATCTGCAGCAGGCTAATCAAACAAAAGGGTGTATGTTTTAAAGCGCCATTTGATAATTTTCATTTAAGGCTCCCGATCAAAGAGATCCTAACAATGGCTTACTGACTCCAGATAGATCCCTCTGCCTCACTTTTCAAAGTAGCTTCGTTTATTGCTGGTAAAACTGGTTTTGATGTTCTAATTTTTTAGGTGGAGGAGAGATCAGAAACCGCTCTGGTTTCCTGTGCACCTTAATTTGAAAAGCAATAGAAAGAGAGCTGAGAAGGAAATGAGCAAACACAGCAGAGGGTCAGGAAGATCTCAGGGTCACTTCTGTGAGCTCTTCGTGGACCTTGATGCCCAGACAGGGCCTCTTGTCCCAATTGTGATGCAAGGAGGGAAGACAAACCAGGACAAGACTGGGACAAGCCATTGACTGGTTAATGGGAAGGCAAAATACCCTGGAAATGAGAGACTGAGGGGAAAAAAATAGTATCTTGCTCCTGGCTGGCTGCTGAGGAAAGGCAGAAGGAACCAGACCGGCTGTTTCTGTGACACTTCTCATCCTTGACCACCAGGAGAAGCTCCACTGGCACCATCCACAGCCCACTGAGAAAGGGAAAATGGCAATTTGATGTCCTCCTGCAGGGCAAAACCTGCAGAGCTTTTCTTCCTTGTTTTGTGACCGATTCCTTGACTGCACCTTCAGGACAAATCTGATTCAAGTTCCTTAAAAAAATTTGCTGATTTCTGAAAGAGGAATAATCCTAATAGGAGACATGAGAGCAGCTACCCTCCTGTAACAAGGGAGAGGCTTGTTTGGAATGCCAGTGTAGTCTTCTGTATTCCTGGTTTATTAATTATTCTGTTTGGGGAGCAAAGAGGGAGATGAGAAATTTCTCCAAATGAGAGCTTATCAAAACGGTTATATTTCTGGCAAGACAGATTTATCCAAGGAGCTAAACACAGTTCAAATATTTTGTCAAAGCTCTCTGCACCACTCGAGCCCAGGGATATTTCAAATTGATTTTCACACGAAGAAGGTGCTTCCCATTAAATAGGAATGTTCACCTTGAAAATAAGTATCTCTTACAGGGGGTGGGCCATGGGACAGCTGGGGTGGGATGGCTCATGGAAGCAACAGGAAAAGCTTACAACCATCCCAGCCATCAGGTCCAGCCAGGTCTGGCTGTTTTGAGAAGAAATCTCAGCTTTTTGGGATCAGATTTCCCCAGCTATGTCCAGAGGAAGGTGCTGGGCAGGCTCAGCACCTTCTTTGCATCGACAAGGGGTTTGTGACTTGTATGTTTGTGAAGCTTGTTGTTATTTTTCATGTCCGCAGATCCAAAACTCTGTAGGGGGTAGTTCTAAAGAAAAATCCAAATAAATAAAAAATTCACCCTTGGGTGCACTTAATGTAGTTGGTAGGAAATGTGCTGACTCCCAAATGTTCTCCTTCCCACACACTTCACGAAATGCTGGTTTTATACATATACATGTGTATATATTTCCCGCTGATGCTCTCTTAAATATTTCAAAGTATTCTTGTGAACTAATACACTTTTATCGTGGTATTTGTAAGAGCACAAGACCTTGGTTGTACCCGTACAGCCTCGGTTTGCTGCTTCTTCTTTTCAAGTAAATTTTAAATTACCAAAAAAGTGCTGATGGTCACAGAAATCTAGTTATTGGCCATGGAAACTCGACCATAAGTAATCTCCCCAAAACCAGTCCCATGAAATATTCATGCTTGGGGAACGCTGTTCCAGGCAGGGCGATAGTAAATGCTTTGGGAGAGAAGCAGCGGTGATTCCTCTGCTCTGAGAAACCAGAACACTGCCAAGCTGCTTGGCAGGATAACCTGCTAAAAAACAAACATCAGGACTAGTTTATTAAAATACCCACAGCAAGCTTTAGGGTCCCACCACGAGCATCAGAGAGAGCAGTGCCAAGAGCATCCCGTCGGATCGTGACCTCCGTATCGATCCCCAGCATATCTGCAGCCCCCTGGATCCCTCCCTGGGCTGGATTACCAGCTCCAGCACAGACACCAATCAATAGTGACTGAAGGCTGGTAATGACCAAATGTCAGAGACTTTCCAGCAGCTTTTTTGAACTAATATTGGTACTCCCTAATCCCGTTATCAAAGGACACCATGAAAAGCACCATGACGGTGGGTGCGAGCTGCCAACCTTTTGCAAATTCATATACTCGAGGCCAGAAGACACCATTCAATAATCTTTCTTTTCTGCTGACCTTTATTTCATGGGCCATTAGATTTCATCCGTATCAAGTCCAATAACCGGCGTCTGACTGAGGTACAACTTGTGCTTGGCAAAAGCATATCTTCAAAGGAGGAAACCGGCCCTGATTGAAGACATTGGAGCTGGACACTTCACCACCCCTTGGCAGTTTAACTCGGTGGTTATGACAGTTTATTTCTGGGCACTCTTCTGCCCGAGGAAGTTAACTCAGGGCGAGGGAATGTGTGTGAGTAAAGACAACAATCCCTTTCTACTTAACCGTCTGCAGACACAAACACAGGCACAACAGTCAGTCAGAAATGCTCTACAATGACTGCTGTGTCTGCAGGCTTTATTTTGAATTTGTCTGCCTCGGGTTTCATCTATTAGTCCTTTTCAGCATGTTCCCCTCCTAACCAAAGAGCTGTGATTTTACACTGACACGCTTTTTCACGCCTCATCTCCATCTTCTACTTCATAACCCAGTCCCCAGGGCTGGGAATGATTCCTCATGTCACCTCCAAATGTTTCTTGTCCATTCCACCATGGCCAAACCAGGGAGAAACCCTTGGCCCAGCTGTAATCAGAGCAACAGAGACATTAAAGTTTGGACTTGATGATCTTGGAGGTATTTTTCAACCTTAGAGATTCTGGGATTTTCTTTCTTTAGGTTCACGCCTCGCTTGCCTGTCAACACACTGAGGCTGGGGGGGTTCTGCATCACGAGCAAGACAGACACCCTGTCACACAGGCATCTGTCTGGCACATGGCCCTCAGAAGATTTGCTCACAGGTGTCCCTGTGTGCAAGGTTGGGGCTTTCACTGCTCCTGGAAATGTTATTTAAAGGGTGATGCTGAGCTGTGTCTGCCTGCCTGTGGGTGCTTGGGCCATGAACCTCCAACACAGGGTGTGGGCCACAGAGAATGGCTTTGCTCAGGATTTATCCAGGACCTCTAGACTTTGGGAAAACATGGACACTAGCTGGCAGGTGGCAAATAAAATATACATGGTGCAAAACATGCCTGAGCTCAGCAAATAGTGTGCCTAAGTCCTAAAATTATCCAAGACAGTCTCCATAATCTTTATGGGAGAAAATTAAGTCTTCAAAGCAAGAAGGAATTTAAACTATCCCCGGTTCAAAGAAAATTGCCACATGCCGACAAACATTAAGAATGATAATATTTTCCTAAAGCCCCAGTAAATCGTTGTGTGGTTTCTCTGCATTTCCTTTCCCACTGCTGTTTGTTGCTCATACATCCACATTCGCACTGGGAGGTGAAGGAGGAAAAAAGTCCCCGTTGAAAAGAGAAGGAAAAAAAAGTCATTTTAAGCTGATGCAATGCCCTGGGATGTGGTTGGAGTCAGTAACACTGCATCCTGGGCAGGCTGCTGCTTCCAAGCATCTCTGGAGCATTTGCAGGGTACAAGAACATCCCAACCTAAACAGAAGCTGTCAAGTGTCTTATCAATCTGTCATATTAACAACTAATTAAAAGCATTAAGCAAATGCACTGAGGGCCTCTCTGGGAGGGCGCTAACACCTGTGTTCAACTCGGTGTAAAGTAATTGCTTCAATTACAGTTTTAGGTCATTAACTATCTGTGTGTACTCAGGGAACGTGAAGAGAAACGAGGAGGACCTGAGAAATGAATTTTGGTGGCGTGTTTTGAAGCACAACTCTCCAGTGCTCCTTTAGCAGCAAACAAGGTGGAGGGGAAGGCAGAGGTGATGAGAAAGGAGCTTGTGGTGCCTGTCAGGACAAACACAAAAAATCCAACTTTTCCCCCTCTGGCTACAGGACTTTTTTCCCCCCACACAGCTTCAGGATGAAGCAAGTTTCTGGATGGCTTCACGAAGCAGGACAGCAAGAAGAGACTCATCTGTTTTGTCCCCAACATCCCGTAACTCCAGCCTCTTCTTGTCCATCACTTGTGACTCTGAGGTGTAGGGACTTCTGGAGGCAGGATTTTACATTTGTTTATTAACTGAGAAGCGAAAAAGCCTGAAACAGAACACATGATGCAAACTCCCCCTCCACACACCCCTCCACGCATCTTTTCCAGAAGGCTGGAGCTCACTCCACCTCCACAGCTTGATCACATATGTGTGAAAGGGATCCAGACTCCAAAACTTCAGGTTGGAGCAGCAGCAGTCTGAGAGCAGTGCCTGCCTCGTGTCCCAGGGAAGGGTCCCAGCAGGGAGGAAGGCCCTGCCTCCAGGAAAACTCCTCTTCACTCCAGTTCCTCACTGGATAAAACCTTCTTGCTCGTGGCCTCACAGCTCTTCCGAAGGGCTGCGTAAATCCAAGTCAGGGTTTTAATTCAGGACCAAATTACAATTTACTTCCCTCTAAACAGCTACACAGGCTGTGGAATACAAGCAACCACTGACAACGGTTAATGGTTATCACGAGGTTAACGAGGGGTTGTAAAAGCACCGGTGGTTGAGCAAGGAGGGCAGGGGAGCTGAGCCCAGCCCAGCAGTGCCTCCCTCCCAGAGCTGCACACAGGGACAGTAAATCAGGAATGCAGCTTGCCCTGAAGGACCTGAGCTACTTTGGCAGGGCAGATGACATTAAGCAGATGAAGAACAAAAATGGCTCAAATATGATTATAATACATGTGCATAGCTGTCCCAGCCCCCTTTCAACTTGCACCCTATGAAAATAACCTCATCAAAACAGAAAGACTTTTAGGGACGAGGTTAATTGCAAAAATACGCTAAATAAAATAATCACAAGGCCCCAAATATTGTTACTAGTGCGAGCCAGCAGCTTGCTCTGAACTTCACGGAACAAAAAGTTTGCTCTGCGCTTGCAAACCAGGCTGTAAAAGAGATAAATCATAACTATCTGCTGGAACAAACCTGTAGCTGGTTTTTAATACATACCAGGTTGCTTATTATCTGTGCACCAAAACTTCTGTCACTAACGAGTGTGAAGTCAAGCCCCAGATCATCCATCAACTGCTCGGCATCAAGAGGCACATCTGGGCCCAACATTGGGTCCCCCTACACTCTTCTCCAGAGTGTGCTGACCAAAACCCCCAGTGTGACCATCTCCTCTGCAAAGGACTGAAGGTGGAGCTGAGCTTTACCTGTCCATTACAGCCCTGTCCAGAAATCTTGGCATTGGATTGCACAGGGCTGCTGCTCAAAAAGCCACGTGAAGACTGCTGTGAGTTTTCTCACGTGTGTGAAGGGAGCAGAGACCCTCAGAGAAGATTTGTGGCCCCGGCGACCCCCTCGCGTGCGATTTACCATCCCCCTGGCGAGGGGCTGGGAGAGACTCAGAACTTCTGACAGGGTTTTGCTTTCAAAGTTGGGTTTGTTTAAGTGACTCAAAGGGGTGCTGAGCCGCCTGGATGGGAGCCAAAGAAAATGTTGATGCAAATCCTGCAAAGTAAACCTACCCCCTCCCCGGAGTCACGTGCCATTTAATTGTTTTGCATTTTATTACATCCAACGTCCCCAATCTATCAGTGTGACAAGCAACATGGCTCATGTGGCAGATGGAAAGTACTTCTGATTTGCTGCCCATCTCTGGCTCTCCCAAATGCCAAATGCCTCATGCTTCAGTTTTTGGGAAGCCTATAAAAAAGTTCAGAAACCAAATCAGCTTCGAGACCAGATGTCCCCAAATACCAGGGTAGTTTGTGTTCAGTACTCCAAATATGACTCTGAAATTAGTCCTTGAAGTTTGACTTGAGCATCCTCTTAACTTCCCTCAGTCCAAGACAGCTTTAGCTCGTTGCAGCACCTCTCCATCCAGGCTATCCCCCTAAATCTGCTCCTCTTCCCACATTTTTTTGGAAAGACATGGGAGTCTTGTTTAGAAAGACAAGCAAGAGAGTGATCAGTGAGCGTTGTCACCTCTTCTCTTTCTCTTTTTAATTTTATATCAAGATCTGCTTTCCCATCACTAGCACTGATTCCTTAGCATTAAATTTTCAAGCTGTGATGGTTGTCCATAGGAATCTAAAGCTACAAACTTTCTAGTGCTCACTGATCTAATACCAGGTGATGCAGAGGCCAACTGAGCATCTCCCCTCCTGCTACAGAGCATCTTCTGGAGGCAGCTCTGTTTCTGGCTGTGACAGCATTCATGGCATTCCAGGATGGAATTCCTCTCCCCTGATGAGGGCTGAGCATTGTGTTTGCAGACTGCTTCCTTTCAGCACTTTTGGTTGGGAATAGTCCATAGTATTAAGCTGGCATTTGGTTTCCAAGTCAGATTTGGGGTATTTTATACTATTTAAGTGGTCAGAGGGGGCTAGGGAACATGGGAAGGCCATGAAAGATGGGACAAAAGGGCTCTGGGAATTGATAAAACAACTTCAGTCTTTACCCGGGCTGTTCATCAGAAAATGGAAGTGCCATCCAGCAGCATAGGGACAACCTGACTCTTCTCCTCCCACCCCACTCCATTCCAGCACAGGAGATAGTGGCAGGACAAAACCAGTTTTCCTATGAACCTCTTAATACTGATGAGCCCACCTGGCCAGGGGCAGCCAGGTTTGATGTCAACAGGAGGAGGAGGGGGCAGAAATGCTTCTCTCAGCTCCATGTGGGTTCATTAATTAAGGTAAATGCTCCCACTGGGGCAGGTGGTGAGTGCTGCTGGGGCTGCCTTGGGACTTCTGGCAGGGAAACTCCTCTGGCACCTGAAATAGCTGGTTTTGCAGCTCTGCAGGGATTTCTTCTGGAAGGTAAGATCCTAAATTTGTTCCTTGCTTTAATGAACTTTGATGCTCCAAGGTGGGGAGTGAGTTCTGCCCTTGAAGTCCTCATCTTTCTTGGTGCTGGAGGTAGAGGGAGCTTGTTGCTTTTCTGGATCTTGCAGGAGCTGGAGCTGCTGCTTTTTGTTTCCAGTGGGAGTTGATGCAAATAAATCCTGCTGTTTTGATCCACGTGGGTGACAGCAGCCCTGGAGGTTTGAAATAATGCTAAGAACAAACTTCATTAAACTTGCTGCATGTCATGTGGCCTTCATGCAAAAATAAAACCCACTACCAGTGCCCACAGTTTGAGCTGTAAAAAACTCAGGAGGCCCCGTGGTGAACCCAGGTTGGACTTGGAGTTTCCTTGGGTGTTTTGGGTTGATTTGCCAGTCTTCATTTTTTTTTTTGCACAAGTGTTGCATGCATAGGTATGTGTAGTTTTTACAAGCCATCCAAACTGAAGTGTCAGACCTTTTGAAGTTTGTAGTGAAGCAGATTAATTCAAGGTTTTTATGATCTACTTGAAATGGGCTTGATAAGGTGCAAGAGGAGCAGCCTGGGAATCATCTAGAGGGCTGTGTCTTCTCCTGGGTTGTTCAGAGACACTGGTTGTGTAATGGTTGGCAAAATGAACTGTGTTATCTGGGTGTGAGAGGTTAAAATACGTTTCAAGAGCTGTAAAGAAGCAAACAGGAAGATTGGAGTCCAGGGCCTTGAACGGAAGAGATTAAAATGCTTCTGTGGGTTTGGTAGATTAAGGATGTGTTTTGTTTTAATTGAATTTGTTCCTAAATTTGTCTATCAGTGGTACACGAAGCATGAAACACACCTGTGGGCTGTATGAATCAGCTGAGGAGGGATGAAATGGGTTTTGCCAGCGCTGGTTCTCTGTAGAGGACGTGCATGTTTTGGCTGCTGAGAAGAGCTCTGGGTTATGACAACAGAGAAAGGGGCATTTTGGAGCCATTAATGACATCTGCAGCCTCGCAGGAATGTGTCAGATAGTTAATTATTGTGTTGAACTGTAATTCTATCGTGCCAGAACATAAGTAGTTTGTTTGGGTACTCTTTCCTGCCCCCCCCCCCCCCCCTTTGCTGAAGATAAAGGAGTTAAGTTTAATCATTAAATCTCCATCTTGATCCATGTAGGTCACGCACCAAACCAAAGTCAGATAGTGCAGCATTTAGCAACCTTATCTCCTTTACAATAAAGAGCAAGCAGGAAGCCGACTTTGTTGTCTGTTCTATTATTTAATATACGTTTATTTAAAGAAAAGCCATCTCGAAAATGGGGAGGGGGGGGGACACGATGAGATCTTCCAAACAGCAGCTTCTGTAAACAGGATGAAATCAGATAAAGAAATTACTGTAAAAATATTGCCTCATCTCCAAAGCTCAGAACTTTTTTTTTTTTTCCTTTTGCTCTTTTTTATCTTTGAGAAAGATAATGAAAGAGGAAGCTTGAAACCACATTTCCATTGATGTTTGAATACACAACTGCTGGATTTAAGAACTGGAGGAGATCAAAGGGAATGGTTTTCATTCCGATAAAATTATAGCAGTTCTGGTATAGGGTGATGGGCTCATTTATGAACTCCACGACACAAATAGTTGTTAAGGCACCTTTTCCCCCCCCCCTCCCTTTCCTTTGCTAAGAACTAAATGAAAAATGCCTGGAATTCCTAAGGATTAATTAGGAGTGTGGCTAATAACGTTATAATAGATACATACTAAGAGTGTTCGTCTCTCTTTAGGATCTTCTCTGGGAGCACAAAACATCTGTACAATTCAAAGGGAGTAGGAATGCCTGTGCCTTGCTACTGTATATTACAGTTCACATGACATGAAAACTTAACAGCATTAGGTTCCAAAAGTATGTTCCCTGACACCACGCTCTGGTGATTTAATTTTTTATTAACACATACTCTGACATTCATTACCGAGCATAAGCTGCGAGTTAAAGCCATTCACGGGTGCAGAGCTCACACAATTATTTATCACATGCCCGATTATGTTTTTAAACTGTGCAGTAAAAGTTATCAGGAAGGGTCTAAATATAAAATGTAGGAGTGTTACAGCTGTGATTGAACGGGAGATCTGAGGCTGTGGAGTTGTGGAATATCCTTGAAGAATTCCTGTGCCTGTGGAAGGATCTGTCGACCTGGAAAAGCTCTGCTTTAGTTCTTGGGTTTTGGGGTTTTTTTTCGAATATTTTTTTTTTTCTTTGAGAGTTGAGGATTTTATCAAGGCTTGTGTCAGCTGCAGCATGGTAACCCTGCATTTGCATGCCCTGAGGATGTGAATGTGCTTTAGCACAGTTCATGCAGAAATGAATTTGTCTGTGCCAGCCATACAGCCCAGCCTGGCACGGAATCCAGTTTGGTGGATATTGATCCACTTTTTCTGACACTTCAACATCTGAAGTTTCACAAAAATCTTTTTCCGTGTTGGTCACAGTGCAGTAGGAAAAATATGAACTTTCAGAACTGTTTTTTTCTGTTTTGTTTGGGAGTGAGTTTCTTGTTAGTTTAAATTTGGGGTTTGGGCACAAGGGGTTGTTTTTTTTTTTTCTTTTGTAACTTTGATGTCTGAAAGAAGTCATACTACCTCCAGTGCAGATAAAGGATGAGGACAGGTTGCTGGGGGGTGTCTCCCACTACAGGTCATCTATCCAAATGAAAATCCAGGTCTGTAAGGGTTGGTGTTTCAGGCAATGGGGAAAGGAACTCTTTCCTGAGAGGCTGAGCACTAAGAACAGTTTTGTTAATGATGATAATGCAGAGGAAGATGATGCTTTGCACTTGAGGCATAAACCAGCTCCTAAGTGATGGTCAAGTGCAGGACTGGCATAAAATCATTATAGGATCATGGAATAATTTGGATTGGAAGGGGCCTTAAAGATAATCTCACCCCAGCCCCCCTTGCCACGGAGAAGGTCACCTTCCACCTTCCAATATCTCTTACCTCAGTTTTAGTTTTAAACCACCTCCTCTTGGAAAGAAACAATCCCTTCTCTCCTGTCAGACCCATCCAAGAGGGTTGGTTTGCCCATCTTGGACACAACACCTTGGAGGTCCATGGTGGTGTAAGGATGGGGGAACTTGCAGCAGGACAGTTCATGCTTTAGCAAAGCCAACGTGGTGTTTGCTCCCGGTGCAACCTGCCTGTACTTCCTCTGTAGGGTGGGCACAGCCACTCGCTACAGGGTTGCTTGTAAAAGGCTTTTTTTTCAGTATTTTTTGAAGCAGACAGGTTTATTCCCTGCTGTGGACTCTGTGGGCAGCCATGAGCCTGGTCCAGCCTGTCAGCTGAGCCCCATCTCACCTCCTTTCCCCGTTACTCTTTTTGTCAGAACCTTGAGCAGAAAGTGGTTCTTGCGGTCTCACTTCTGCCTTATCAGATGTGGCTTGTACCTCAAAGCAGCACAGGAACGGGTGAGCTCCTGCCCTGCTTCATTTTATTTAGTTTTTTTTGTTGGCAGAGTGCCCTGTGTGATGGCACACTGAGCTGCCCAGTGGAAAGGATAATGTTGCTTCAGCTTAAAAATAGCTCAGGGTGGGCAGAGAGGAGAGTTTGTGCAATTAAAATGGTGATTATTGAAGTCATGCCTAATAAAGTCATCTGTGACTTGCTGAACTCGGGTTTAACAACCATGAAATCCGTGGTTAGTAACAAGGTGGCCATTAGTGGGATGGGTGATGTGACAAAGGTAGCCAGTGGAAGGCAATAAAAAAATATCAAATGTTAATGTTGGACAGTTTAAACTGTCTCTTGAATGTTTTGTCCCAATGGTGACAGCTTGAAGTTTGTGTTTTATTTTTAATATGAACTATCCAGTGAGACTCACCTTGTATTTGGAGTTAAGCACTGAGGTAGCTCAGTGGGTGCTTGAACCCATATGTATGTTCATGTCCAGTTTTGGAGTGGCCTGAATTTACCAAAGCATCACCAGCTCTCCATCCTGCATGGTAGGAACTGGAGGGAAGAGTGGGATTGGGGGTGAAGCAGTAAATTGAGAGGAAATGCACTCAGGAAGAACAGGGGTCCTGAAAAATCATGACAGGGAGAGGTTAGGATGTGCCTGGGGAGAACAGCTTGTCCCAGGCACTCGTGCACTGGCTGGTATTGCTGTGAAATGCTCCAGGAACGGGTAGGAAAAATGTACAAATTCACTTTGCAAGTGGAGGATGAAATGTAGGAGGTGTTGTAAGGAAATAAAGTCCTTAAATGCCTTCCCAAATACAGCCAGTCAGAAGAAACACAGCCTAGTCTGAAGCCAGAGCTTGTGAAAGGGTTGGATGGACGTGGCACCAGTGGTGAGGTGGGATCTCAACCTGTTCTCCAGCTGAGTAAAACTGCTGCTAATGGTAGTAACAAAGTAGTAAGTGCACTTGCAGGCCTTGAACTTTGAATATTTCTGCCTTAAAAGTGTTCTCTGTTAGAGAAATGTTGCAAAACAGTTTTAAATTCCACTTTGAAAAGAGGATTTGTTTCCGACTTCTCGAAATGTGTCAGTCTAGCACAGGAGTGCAAACCATTTCATGAATATTGTAGCTACACTTGGCAATTAACGTGAAGAATGCAGCAATAACTAGTGCACCTCAGATATTCCTAATTACCTGGGATCCCCCATCACCAGGGCCATGCTCACCTGGCAGAGGCACAGGGATTTCCTGAACTCTTACCTGCAGCTGGCCCAGATCTTGCTTGAATCACAAGAGACAAACCGGCAAATTAAAAAAGGGAACAGCAGTGTCCAAGGAAAATGGGAGAACTCTTGTGGATGCTTCTCCTAAAACTCCAGTGAGGGAGGCTGGTGGCTCCAAGGGTTGTGTTGTCACTCGAGGACAGTGGGAGGTGTAGAACACAGGGTGCTGTGGCAGGGTAAAGCTCCACCATGAACCCAGGAAGCAAACTGAGCTCCTTCAGGCTTTTTGCAAAGCAGCCCTTTTCATCCCATGGCATCCCAACCTCTCTTTCCAAGGATTTGGCTGTTCAGGAATGGGATTACTGCAGGTACTGTTGATGCTGAGAGCTGCTGCGTGGCAGTGGCCACAGGCAGATCCTGTCACTGGGGTTGGTTCAGCTGCCTTTCCACTGGCATCCCTTGAAAGTGTTGTAAACAAAAAACGGTGTTTTCTTCTGACTTAGAAATTCACAACAACGTTTCTGGAAACACTGAGGAAAAATAAACAAAATATACCAAAATAATTACATGAAATATAAAAAATACAACATGGTAAGGTTATTTTGGTCATTCAGAAATTACTGACCTAGATAAATACATAACAGTGAACAGTATAATAGATACTTGTTCTGTCTCAAAGTGATCTACAGCTTTCCCTTTCCACTGGGAATAAAGTTCATCTCCTTACAAACCAAACCCCGTTGGAACCATTAAGAAATCATTAATTATTTTTGTCGTAGGTGGCTGGAATGTCACTGTAATGAAATATGCATTTACCTGTGCCTGCAGAGCCACGGGCTTGTGCTCATCACGTAGGCAGCACAAGTTTGCCAGCAGAGAGTGGCAGGTCTGTTGTCTCTCAGAAAATGTTACATTTCGGGTCGTGTTCATACATATTAACATAGTTAACTTCCCCTGGGAAGAGTTACCTGGTGCATCAGGAGGAGGAGGAGGGCAGGAGTAGCCAGCAGATTGGGGTGCCTTGGAGCAAGGCACAGCAGGCTGCTCCAAACACCCACCCCAAGGGAAGAGCAGGTGCACAAAACTCCAGTAGCAGTTGTGTGTACAGCCCCCAGCAAGGCTTGCACCACAGCACGTGGTTGGATCACCACCTCTAGCTCAGAGGCTCGCAGGGTCCAGCCTCCAGCACTGCTCCCCAGTCCCTCTCCAGGACTTGCCCCATCTCACACCTTTTCTTGCTGCCTTGGGACAGGATCCACATCAAACCCAGGATGAGCATCCTGTGCTTCCTCCTGCTCTTGCTCCTCCTCGATCGCAGCCGCTTCTCCTCTCGCTGTCACATCACAGGATGCTGCACCTCATTCATCTCCAACAGCTTTGGAGGGGCTTGGAAGGAGGGAAGCAGACCCAGTGTCTGCTGCATGAGCTGCTTGTGCCATCCAGCAGCAGCCCAGGAGCTCCACAAAGTCAGGCACAAAGTGCACACAGGCACTGCCACTGCTGCTTGTCCCTGTCCCCTTCCTGAGAGCATCCCAGGGGAACAGGAGCCCAGCTGCCCTCAGTCCTCTCTCTCTGCAGGCTCCCAACGAGTCCCTCAGGGGAAACAGATGCACAGACCGAGGAGTTGCTGGAGGAGGAGGAGCACAGCCAAGTCCCTGTGATCTCCTGTTGTTCCATCTCTGTCTTGAAGTGCTCGTGGCACTCTCTCAGAAGTGTGTTTTCCATATAGATTGTCCACCTGAGGATATGGGATCCCTTTGTAGGCATTAGTTAGTTAATTAAGTTTCCCTGTGCTTCTCTGAGGCAGGGAAATGATGCTCCCTGGGTTTTTATACCTATGTAAACTGAGGCACGGAGAGGTTACTCATCTGCGGGAAAGTCCAGAGGCAGTTCGCAGGAGATCTGGTTCAGGGGGTGGTATTTCCTCAGGAAAGAAGAAGGAGAAGTCCTAAAAATCAGGAGGGAAAAAAATCCAAAGCCAGAAAAAGCCTCAGAAAAGGGGGAAATAATTTTTTGGAAAGCTACACGTTGAAGCAATTTTATATAAAGCATTTGGAAACAAAGCGCGGCACTTAGCTCAAAATTAAAATCTTCTGGTGGGGAACAGGTTCTGCTTCAAACCACCACGGTCTTAAACACGGGTCAGCCCTCGGTTTAAGAAGGACCAGGAGGATTTTCAGTGCTGAATTAAAATTGCCAAAGGGGTGAGCAGCATAAACAAGGCGAGAGAGGGGAAGGATGCTGGGGGGAAGGACATTGGGAGCAAGTCTGAACCGGGGACGTGAAGGCTTGTGAGAATCCCTCAGCGTGCCTTAGAAAACCAGTTTTGTTTAGCTAAGCCCCAACTCAAACACACTCGAAAATCCAGAGTTTTACCAGGCTGGTATGGAGCTGAGAACAAGCTGCTATTGTTTGAGTGAAGAATGACGTCCCTGTCACCCGCATTTCGGGGATGCTGGAGCGTGAGCCTGGCTCCCCTGGGCAAGGAAGGCACAGTGTAGGCTTGGAGTGAAGCTGCACGTGTTAAAAACCTCAACAGCTGCACAGCAATGAGCAATGTCAACCCTTTGCCTCGCTCTGCCTGCTGCTCTTCTCCCCAGGGATCCATCCCACCCCACTCAGTGACTCCCCAGACTGAGGGGAATGTCCACTCGCCACGTCTCGGAGCCTGAAGGAGAACAGGCAACCTCTGGGATGGGAACTGGTCGTGCTGTGGATGCACAAGGGCTCTTCCCAGCTGAGGAACTGGGAAATCAGGGCGGTGCCCAAGGTCTGTGCTCGGTCCCCTTGGTGCAAAGGGCTCACCCAGCACCTGCAGCTCCGGCAGCTCAGGAAATGCCTTTTCCTGCACGAGACAAGAGAAGGGAAAATAAAGAGATGAAAGCCTGGTGAGCTCAGACAGTGTGAAATAGCCCCGGGGGACAGCAGGGATGGGTGGGAGGTGTCGGCAGCCAAGCCTGGCTCCCTCTGCCAGGCAGGACCCTACATGTTCAGGCACCGGTGAGCACTCACCAGTGTGCCAGCGAGTTACTGACTGATTCTCACCCATTTGTGCTGCTTGGGCACCACCACAAAAAACACCAAACAGGCAGGAACGGGCCTTTTTCCAAGGGGAGTGCAGCAGGGTCAGCTGGAAGTTGGGCTTTTGGAGCTGCTTGAGGGTCGTTCATACACATACCACTCCCACCAGCTTCCACTGGGGTCACCACTGAGACCTGGGTTAGGGGAATGGTGTGTTCCTGCCTCTTGGTGGTGTGGGTTGGCAGTATTTCTTTGATATTGGTGGCTGATTCTCCAGCTGCTGGCACTTTCCAGACCATGTTTACAATCCCAGACCATGTTTACAGTCTGAATGACTAAAAAGTGCGACTCCATCACAGGGAAATATCTTCATCTAGAGCAGATCTGTCACCCAAAAGTGGTGATGTGCCTCTGCCATGGCAGTCATCTGGGCTGATATCTACAGGTAGTATCAGTGGTGCTGTTGTTGGATGCTCATCTGATCATGGCTGTTAAATTCTCTCATCCATGTGTGATTCTTAAGCATCTGTGCTGGTCCCACCTTCCTCTCCAGGACACTCCCTCCCCAGAGCTGGGGAGATGCTGCTTTCATGGCCTCCTCCTTGCAGAAAGGATGAGGGCAAGGGCTGGAAGCACTTCCCTTGCTCCATGGCCACCTCCCACTCTGCAACAACCTGCTGGAAGAGCCAAGAGCTGGTTGTGGGATCTGTGGGGTGCAAACAGGACACAAAGGAGGCAGGAGACAGGAAATGGTCCAACCTTTCCAACCTTCCCAACCTGGTGTACTCTTAGTCAACCAGCACCAGGGTCCACCCACCAGAATGTCTGGACCAGCTGGCAAAACAGGGGTCTCCAGCCCAAAATGTGGTGCCACAAGCCCCCTGACCCTCATCCAAAGGCTGTGATTCTTGGTGTCACTGTGAAATCAGGAGCACTAGAGCTGCAAATGATGTTGGTCACCACTTGCAGAGCAGGGGGTTTATCTGTGGGCAATTCATGTCCCACAGAAGGAAAAGAAAGCAATAATTGAAGCTCGTGCCCATTTAAAATACCTTACATCAGAACTGAAGAACTGAAGCTGTTTTTTCCACTGCAGAAATTATTTGGCCTTGAACCATCCAGACCTCACTTGCTATTCTGCAATTGAATGGAGCCTTTTGTGAGGATTTTAAAAAATAATTACTACAAAGCACTTCAAGAGGAACTCTGATTGTCGTCTAGTTTTCATTTCATGCTTTCATGACATTTTTGTTCAAGGATGAATCTTTTATAAAATGTCTGTTTTAGGTTACACCCTCCAGAACCTTATTATTTGCCTTAAAAATTCCATCAGGGGCAGGAGCATATTCTTTAAGCTCTCCCATTAGTATAACTAAATTCATCAGAGTAATATTACTATTCATGCAAAATAGGTGTCGTCTTTCTTTAAACCTCTTGGCAAGTGGTTAAACTGATTTTAACAAGTATGCAGTGCCAACTTCTTAAAGCTTTGAAAAGTCTGAAGATTCCCAGGCTGCAAAGGACTATTTACATGGTTAAAATTATACACATATCCTCTCTACTTAAAACTGTCCCCTCATCACTTAAGACCCTTGCAAATCCATTCTGACTTCAAAAGAAGGAAAAGTTCCTCTTCCAAGAATTTTTTTTCCCCCTCCCTGTTAGCACAGCCTGAGCTTTCCAGGTTGTGAGAGCCACCAAATTTAGCTCGAGGGCCAAACTGAGCTTGTAGTTTCCTGGGTACTTCTGCCATTGAGAGAGAAAATTAATGAAAGGTCTTGTATTTTCAAAGCCTATTGAAAATGTAATTGTAGAGATAAAAGATCTAAAATATTTTGGAGATGCTGTTGTTGTCCACTCTTGTAACTCATACCAGCATCACAAGTGATGGCAGGAAATCCTGTGGGACACTTTCTCCTGGGCTGATTATGATGTTTACAAATTGCACCTTGACTCCTTGGCTGTCCTCACCCACCCAAATCCTGACTCCTTTCCTCAGTCTCTGCAGCAAATGACTCTGAATGACCCCGATGCTCACAAAGGGAAAACTTCAAAGTTGTATCCACAATGAATTCATGGGAACTAATTGTTTTAATTCATAGAAGTGTCGAGGGCAGGATATTTGCAAGTGTGTTCAGCCAAGGAGCAGGAACACACAACGCTGTGGGCAGCACAGGCAGGTGAAGCCACACTGGCAGAACCCACCCAAAGGATCTGCAGTGTTTCTGTAGAGCAGTAAATTTGAAATGCCATTAAAAGATTAAAAGAATTGTTCTCATCTGAGACTTGTAAGTTGTTGGACTGTACTCAGGGAGCTGCTCTGGCCAGAATTCTGTATCTTTATTACCTTCCCTCCTGGCCTGGAAACCTTTTGATGAATTCATTGAAAATCTGATTTTCCCATGAAGGTATCACACTAATGTCAAGGAACAAGTATCTGTTCAAGATACTTGTCTCATGTTGGAAGTTGTCTCAAGCGTGAGGAAAGTTACTGTGCTGATCCCAGCAGGGGAAAAAAGGAGTTTGATAAAGTACTCTGGCACGGGAACCACACAAGCTACATGTGTTCCTACTGTATTCCAGTGCTTCATTTTCTTTTGTAACTGTATTGAGCTGGGCTAATCTGTAAAATGGAGTGATATTTTCAGGGAAATGCTGCAAGTCATGTGCTAGGCACATTCGTGGAAGTCCTCCCATTTTCACAAACATAAGTCAGGAAACTGAGATGCCAACAATTGCCTCGAGGTCAAAAGTTGTTCACATCTCATGTTTTCATCTGGGTCATTGTTGGGGAAAAAAAAAGATATATATATATATATATATGTAGTATGGTGGGGGAGCGGAGTAAATGGTCAACCACAATGCACAGATCCAGATTGGGATCTAAATACCTTTAAAGTTCAGGAGTTCTCGTATCCTGGGAGCAGGTTCAAAGCCATCTCTAGATTATACAGCCCCGTCTGCTGTACTTGTTGTTGTACCTGTCCGACTTGCAGAGCGACCAGGGGAATATCTTTCTCTAAAAACCTCTCATTAGAGAAAATATGAATTACAGAAAGTAACTCAATACCTACCTAGGCTCCTTGCCATACTGCTTTCCCACTTTCTTCAAAGGAAAGTTTTCCTGTATTTTGTGTGGATTCAAATCAACACACAAAGGAAAATATGCGTGGTTTTGAGCCCAGCAATCAGCTGGGAACCTGCACTGAGGGAGGTGGAGAGATGCTGACTGCAACACAGTTGGGTCAAAAAGTCTCCATCTTGATTTACTGCTAATTTTTCGAGATAAAATATTGTTTAAGCAAAAAAAAAGTAGGAATTTTATGGAGCACTAGGTGCATCCCCTTGTCTGGTTGTGATGGAATGGCTTTTACTCTACTTCATGGGTGAAACAGGAGGGTGATGGAGCTCAAGGCTGGAGGAGACCCTGCTGTCACTGTGCTGTTTGTGTGGCACATCCCACAGAGCAACTCCAGGCCCAGGATTCTGTCCAGGTGGATAAACCTAAACAAAAAATAAAAGGAAACACCGGTGGCAGTAATAATTGCACATGTTCCTCTGCAAACAGGTGTGCTCTTCAGAGGTTAATGACTCGTGTGTGTGTGTGGTGGAGCAGTCTTTGGGTGAGCAGCTTCCGAATGGAATCGCGACGGCAGGATCCGAGCTGGCCCCAGACGTTATTGTGTGAGGCACCTCAGGATACCTGGGGTCTGAAAGGAAACTCCTTTATAACATATCAATCCTTGCACTCCCTATAAAGTGCCCTGCATTTATTTGCAAGGCTTCTGAGGTGTGTTTCATGGTTTGAATGGGGCCATTAGGAGAATCCTCAGGAGCTCCCGGCCGGGCTGGAATCACTTCCCCAGGATTCGCAGGGAGTGAATAGCTGAGCTCCTCTGCTCCACTCCTGGAGTGACCAGCTCATGACAGCACTAATTAAGGAGCAGACAACTCTCACTTTCAAAGCAGAGCTGCTGTCAGCAGGAGAAGGGAGAAATCCCTTTCCCTTGGCAGGAGGCTGGTTAGTGGGACAACCACCGGACAAAACTAAGGAAGCACAAAGCGCTCAGCCTGGCTCTCTCCATACAATGGCACATGGATCTTTGAAATGTAAAAGTTGCCTTCCCAAAGAGCAGAGAAGTGGCGAAGAACAGAACCAAATTGCACTTCTCTGATCTTTTATTTTATTTTTTTATTAAGGCTGTTTAAGGATCTTTTGATCTCGCTGAGGTATTTATTATCACGGTCTATTTGTCTGCAAATAGTCTAACACTGACCCAAGCTGCACCAGGAGGGGTTCAGGTTGGATATGAGGAAAAATCCTTTCACTGAAAGAGAGGTTAAGCATTGGAACAGGCTCCCCAGGGAAATAGTGGAGTCACCATCCTTGGAAGTGTTCAAAAAAACAAGGAATCGTGGCACTTTGTGATATGGTTTAGTGGCCATGGTGGTATTTGGTCCAGGGTTGGACTTGATGATCTTGGGGTTTTTTTCTAACCTTAATGGTCCTGTGATTCTATGAATGGTGGCATCATTGACATCCAAAGAGAATTCACATGGAGCAAGGTCTCCCCAGGAGCACTTGGGGTGGAAGGGGCTTTATCCCAGACCTGCCCCCAGTGAGGTTTAGGTGGGTTTTGAAAGTGGAGCCCAAATTCTTGCCAGGTCTCTCTGGAGCACTGGATGTTGCTCAGTAAAATCCCTCCCCTGATTCAGCCCTGTCTGCAGGATCACCCTCTGATGGTTCCATGGGATGACAGAAGCACCAGACATCCTCCAACAGGTTATAACTGAGCTTTAGGGAGGCTAAATCCCAGGATCCCTTGTTCATTATCCCAAGGGATATCAGTGGGTCCCTTTTCCCATCAGCAGAGGCTGCAGCATCAAGCCTCAGTCCTGTGAACTGTGTGCAGGTGAAGCAGGGAGGGAGGTTGTGTTAATTAACCCTGGAACGTGCGACCGGTGAGGTTTCACCTGGAGTATCCATCCTCCGAGCACCTAAAGAGCAGAACAATGTCAACAAATTGGACAGGACTCAGAGAAGAGCAATAAAAATGATGAAAGGGCTGGACTGATTTATGAGTGAGGATTAAAAGAGTTACATATGTTTAGCTTGGCAAAATGATGACTAAGGGTGGGATACGGTGTCTGTCGGCAAGTGTGAGAGGGGTGTAAATACCCGGGGAGGATGGGAATTATTTAGCCTGGTTCAAGTGGGAGTAATAAGATTAAATAAAGGAAATAATCTTTGTGACTGGGTTGAAGGAAAAAAAAAATTCTTCATGGTTAGGGCCCATTTCCCATGTGGAATAATCTCCCAAAGGAAAGAGGTGAAGCCCTGGGACTTGAATCGTGTGAGGGGAGTTAAGGGAGCAGAGCACTGGGGAAAACAACATGTGAGTTGGAAAATGCCAATTCCTGTGATTCCAGCCGTGCCATGAGAGCACTTAGGATGTTTATATCCAGCCATTAGCCAATGCTTTGATGAGAGGAGGAAAATAGAGGGGGAAGAGGGGAAAAAACCCCAACTTAACCAACAACAGTTGTACAAATTACCTACATTCTCAAAATTGCAAATTCAAAGGAGAAGAAATTCAACCTATTAGTGCAAGTTTCCCAAGGAGTGCCACTGCCAGGTTGTTGGGAAGGGTTGTGAAACCCTGTCCTATGGGGTGATGGGGGAAGAACTGACACTGAGCATCCAACAGTGCTTGTGAAGGTGGTCCCAGGCCCCTGTGTGACAAACCAGCTCAGGATTGAGTGGGAATCAAAATAAAGGCATTAACAGGCTCCTGGTTACCCTAATAGGTTCTTATTTGTACAGTGCTTTTGCTAACAATAATTAAAAGAAAAGGTTTCCCCCCCGTAATTGTGAAAAGAAGTTAAAAAAAAAAAAAAAAAAAAAAGGTAATAATCTGAAGAGTGCAACTCCACGTTACAAACAAGAACCATATGTTGACTTATCATGGGAAATATGTAAATACAGGCTCGAGCTGATCCGGAGCACATGTTGTTAGTCATGAAGCAGCTATTTAAAATTCCACGGCTGGATCATTAACTTCACAGTATCCTTTATGGAAGACAACAGAGGGCAAATAATCAGAGTGGCACTGAAAATAGCCTTTTTCATGAGAAATCTCATTTAGCTGAGTTTTATAGGAAGCCCTCTGTGATCTGTCAGCTGAATGGGAGCGGGGTCTCCTCTGTGCTGGTGGACTGGGATGGCTTTCTGCTGCACCAGTAACATGCCCTGGCTCAGAAATTCCCTTTGGACACTCAGGAATGGTCTGTTCTCATCCTGCCTGTGACAGGGGAGCAAAACAGCCGCAGGAAGTGCTAACTGATGGCTCACCTGAGGGTCCCATTTGAAATGTGGTTTACCTGGAAGGATGTGGTGATTGATCACACACACGGAGGAAGGTTTGTCCTGAGGTTTCTCTAAAGCTGTGGCTGTGCAAAGCTGCTGTTCAAATCTTTGCTTTGCAGCAGATTTTCTCAGTCATCTCGGGCAGGTCACTTCTGCCTCTCATCTCTTTCTTTTCTCAGTCGATCCAGACAAGACGACTTCTCTCTGGGGCCAGCTGTGATCAAAGGAGGGCCAGATTGAAAGAGATTCCATAATTAGGAAAAAAACTCATAAAATGCAAGAAAGAGATCCTGGACCCCAGAGAAAGCTCTGCCTTAAGCAAACGCTTTAGAGCAGTGAAAGGATGGATTTAGACTAATGCAGTAACTGGGATGGGCATCATCTCATCCCTCTTGGGCTGCACAAGGAGAAAAACCTCCCGGAGCCTGTTCGTGTGACCCCTGTTTTGGTGGTTTTGTGCAGCAGGATCTGCAGAGAGCAGGGGGCAGAGGGAGAGGCTGAGCAGGCTGCAGGGGTTAAAAGCATTGCTAAGGCTGTAAACTGGGACCAAACATTTCAGCATCCTCCGTTTCCATCCCAGAGAGTTGGCGGGAGGCAGCGTTTTGCAAAAGTCCTGATTTGCACGTGCTTGGGTGTTGCTCAATTTGTTTCTCTGTCATCCTGGACAAAATTCAGAGCCCAGCTTGGTCAGACAAGAGCTTGGCAGTGCCTAACATGAACTGCCTTTCCAGTGGTGAGGTAGCCCGTGGACATCCCCAAACAGGCTGCCCAGTGGGGTTTGGGTATGAGATGCTGTGTAAGTGGTCCATGGGACAAGCATATTTTCGGGGAGATGGGAAGGGCTGATGAGTTCAGGAGCAGATCAGGCCCCACCACAGCATCCTTCTCCACATACCTCTGGGACTGCTGGGAAGTGCCAGCAGGGCTGGTACAATACAGAGATGCCCAGTATTTGGAAAGGCCTCTACAGATTTTATTATGAGGCAGAACAACCTGGTTAATATGATTTCCCCATCAGATTGAAATATTTGTGTAGTGATTTGGAGGGACAGAGGGAAAGGGGACAAAAAAAAAAAAAAAGCAGAAAGAGGGAAAGGGAACAACTTCCATCACTTGGTGATCACTTCCATCACATCCTGTGACTGTGCAGAAGCAGCAGCTTCTGGGCAGGTGTGGCCTGGCCAAGCTGCTTCAGATTCGCTCTTTGCATCTTCAGTGAGTGCCCTGACATGTCCCAGATACTGTCCCTGCATCACTCCCAGCCCCTCATCCCAGCTGGAGTCCTGAGGGCAGCACCCAAGCCCACCCTGCTCCGTGTCCCCTTCAGGTCAAGTGCCAGCAGTGCTATCTCAGGGCAACGCTGCAGATCAGAGCAGACAAGCAGCATGAGGACAGGGGAAGAGAGGAGTCTGGGAGAATCAAAATCATCAAAAAGTTGTTGGAAGGAGGGAGAGCTAAAGGAGAAGCTTAAAGGAAGCCATTAATATTAATTCGGGGAGATAACAGGAGTTCAATGGCCGTATGAGAGAGAGGAGAAATCACAACTGTGAGTGCAGGAGCCACTGAGGGAAGGCGGGAGCTGCTCTGAGATGCTCCACATGGAACAAATCCCCCAGTGATGTAAATCTGAAGAGCTGCATCTGGGGTTTGGGAACTGCATGTGACAGTGGCTGATGTGACAGGGGAGACCCAGGGGAAACGGCTGCAAACTTTCTGTGTCGACCAAAGGACCTTATGGGGTGTCTCCCTGCCCTTGGGGTTGTTATGGGGTGTCTTGATGCTCTTGACTCAGCCATGGATTAGTAAATATGATCATATCGTCTCAGGTTCCCACCCAAAATACACTTCAGCATCTCCTGAGAGGGCACAAACCCAGTCTGGAGGAAACTTCTACCTCCCAGCAGTCTCAGCTCAGGGTGTTTCTTTACTTGGCTGCTGGATCAGGTACCTGAAATGCACCGTGTAGGTGTGTTATCCAAATTGCACCTTGGTTTGCCTGGGTTCCACCCAGCAGTGCTCAGCTGTGAGGCTCAAAGCCTCCAAGAGGACACTGCAGAGAGCTGCTGCCCCTCAGCTTTAATGTTTGATTTCCTTTTTGATGTCCAGGCTCTGAGTCTTGTTTGTTTTTCGTCTCTGTTACAAGCCTTGTTTTCTGTTCAGCCCTGTCGTTTAGCACAAGAGAAACATCACTCTCTTTTTGTCATTATTAGGATTTTATGGTGCTTTTACTGTTCATGTAAAAGTGCAGGTGGGGTTTGAGGGAATGGATCTGCAGGAGAGGATTTGCTGGAGTGGGGACCAGGGACTAGCTGGTGATGTTGGCAGGAGCATGTCCCCATTGTGTTCCCACTGTGTGCCAGGTGTTGCACCACCCACCCCATGACCACTTCCAGCCTGGGCTGCGTCACAGCTGGTGTCCTTGGCTTGATTCTCCTCTCTGTGCATGTTCAGTTTCAGTGAGAATCACAAATCTGGCATCTTCTGACTTCCAGGCGCTTGAGTTGACAGTCCAAGCCTGGCTTATTTTATGCATCTTATTTAATAACTTTGGAACAACTTTGTTAAACAATATACTGTGCACAAATGCAGCAATTTCCCAATCAGGCAGCATGGTTTTGATTGTCCCTTTTGCAGCAAAATCCCATCAAAAAGGGAATGTGAACACATATGAACCTTAGGGCACGTTAGCAAAAGCATGAGCCCAAGCAGGGTGCTGACCTGGGGCAGGAGGGTGTCTGTGTGTCCCTCCAACCCCAGGTCACCTGGGAGTGCAGGTGGGGACAGCAGTGGGTGGCCAGGGCAGTGATGGGGCTGAGATGGCCCGGGGGTGATGTGGGGCTGGGGACCTGCATGGCAGCCCAGCTTTTAGGGTCTGTGGAGCACACACCACTGTGAGCCCCAGGACCTTCTGGAGGAGCTGTGGCTGAGCAGATGGGAAGCTGTAACTCAACCACTGGCTTTGGGATCTCCTGATAACGGAGTTTGTTTAAACTTCCATGATATTTTGAGAGGAAGCAATGTTTGCTCTTTTGTTGGGCCTTTTTTCCTCTTGTGCTTTGACAGTTTTGTTTCGCTGGGGCACTTTTATGAGGAGCATTTTATTATTTTACTATGTTATTCATCTGCATTTTAATTGCACACAATAAAACTTGAAAGCTCCCAGCAGAGAAAATCCTATAGTACTTCCCATCCTGTCCCACTGGGGATGAATTGCTGGGGTCACATCGTTTGTCAACAAACACGGCTGAACCCTTTGTAAGAAACACACTGATTTTCCTGAATAATAACAGTGACAGCTTTTAATTGGTGTTATCAGATGGTTAAATTTAACCCGCCTTCATTTCCTTCATTTTGGGGCAAGGGGGTGTGATTTGAGCTGAGCTGGCATTGTCTGGAGGCAGGATGAGAAAGGCACAAGAGCACCAAGCCTTTTTGGGTGGAATGTGTCATCCCAAAATCCCTGACAAATGCCTGTACCAAGGCACAGATCCAGCCCCTGCATCAAAGCTCCACTTTGCATCCTCTGCCCACCAGACCCACCAGCACTGCTGGGTTTGGGTTAACTCTGCAGAGAATTATTTCAAACCCCTTCATAATTACCCAGTTGGGTTTGGTTTTATTCACCAATTACCACAACCCCACCAGAACCAGCTAATTCTGCAGAAAACAACCAAAAATTAATCTGTATGTCAGGTTTAGACCTTCAGGTTTAAACAGCATGAGCTGTGGAGCTTGTGCTGGTCCCTCACAAGCACAAACACATCTCGATATCTTGTGCTTGAAGGACTATGGTCTGTAAATCACTTTGCCCTCCAACTCTCTGTGGCCTGACAGTCTCTTTCTCCATGTAATTATTAAAGACAAAAAAAAAAAATTTAAAAAAAGCAAGTTAAAGTTTTCATGCAGAAAGTGAAGCAGCTCAAATTGCAACCAGAAAAAAAAAAAAAGGTAATCTTCTATGAAAACATCATCCATCCATTCCTTCTGCCCGCCCCCAGCTGATATTTAAGGGATCAGAAGCAGCATTGCAAGGCAGCATTTAAATCAGCCCAGCTTCATGTATTCCTGCACCTGTGTTTCTCATCAAACCTGCTACCAAAAGGGCTGGTTAAAAGTGCTTTGATCTGACTTTAAATATCCCCAAACATCAGGGACTGGAGGTATTTTAATCTGATTTTACTGGAACTGTGCCGATTTAAGGAAAACAGAGCCCAAAATTAAGTTCATATTTTCCGTCAATCCCTGGAGTTTGGAAGGAGGAGATTTTTGCTGGGAGTGGGGATGGCAGGAGGATAAGAAGGATAACCTCAGCTTTCCGCTGTGGCTGTTGCAGGGACATCTTTGGAGCACCACTTTGCCATCAGCAGTGTGGAGGAAAAAAATTGCTGCTCCTTCTTTTTTTAATTTTTGGAGAGTTTTTTTGTGTTTGTGTAAGTTTTTTTTCCTTCTCCACTTTCTTTTCCCACTGCATTTAAAATACGAGTTTGCCTCACCTGATCTGTAGTTACAGAGACACTTTCACATGCTGTCCCTCAGTCAAGAGGACGCCGTTTCTTCTTCTCAGGTTTGAACGTGGCGACTCTGGCGCAAAATCCTGGGCGTGATTTAAATGCCCAGGGCCTGATCTCACCTCGACCTGCCATACTCCATCACACACACCCATTTCCCTCGAGGGGGTACTAGAAATCCTCTTTCCATCCTCCCCCATCCTGCTCCAGCTGGCAGCTCTCCGAGCGTGGAGACGTTCTCTGGAGCATCTCTCGTTAGCTCCCAGCCACGTTTGTAGAGCAGCCTGGCAGGACTGAGCCAGACACTCAAACAAACCCCTGTTTGTTGCCTGCACATCCTATTTTCCCTCCCCTCTGATGTGTTTGTGTGAGGCAAAGCTGGGCTTTGACATGACACTATTATTAGCTCGCTCTCTCCTGCGTCAGAACCGCGGCCGGTGTCACCTGGCAGCGCCCCCGTGACTTGGAGCTGAGGATTCAGCCTGGAGAACAGCTTTAATAAGGAGTTTATTCTCAGGCTACCTGCTCAGCAGATGTTTTCTGTTTGTTTTGGTTTATGTTTACTTTAATTCTGCTCCTAATGTGCCTTTTATAACATCTTCTGGCAGTACTTCTAGACCCCTCTGTTGTTAAAGGCAAAGCTTTGGCGGCTCTGAGCTGTGTTATCTTTAGATCTCTCCAGTTAGACTTAAGAACTTGCTAAAACATTCAGCTGCAAGCTTTTTTCCCAGGACAGCACAGGGTTTTCCCAGTGCTCCCGTGTGTCTCCTCTCCTTGCCCTTGCAGGAGTTGTGGCATCTTGCTGTGAACCATCCAGCTGGTCCAGATGCCGCCCCCTTCAAAGCCCAGCTCTTCCCCAGCCACGGCCAACAGGACCAAGCTGCAACATGCTGCAGATTTCCCTTCACTTCATTCCTGGGTAAAAACCCCTGACTTGTAAAAGTAGGATTTTTTTGGACAGGCAAGGCTGGCTGAAGCCACAGGAAAGAGAGATGTATAAGCAGAGAAAAGAATGAGCCCGCTCTCGGTGTGGTAGTGGCCTCATCAAAAATAAGATGCAAGCCCAGACAGGACAGGCTGAAGGATTATCTCCAACCCTGAGGAAAAAAAAAAAAAAGGACTTTTCGTTTCCCAGTGGCCAATTGTTTGGCTGAACATTGATTGAGAGCTGAGGCTCAGATAAAGGCTGGAGGGTTGGCGATAATATCAAAAAGGCAGTCGGAGTCTGGGGCCAGCCAAGTTGTCATTTCCTAATTCTGCTGCTGCTGCTGTCATCCAGCCTTCTGGGGCACTGCAGAGTCTGGAGTGAACTCTTAAAAAGTGTTTCAAAAAGTAAAGTCAAACTCTTACTCAGAGCAGTTCTCCCCACCACAGCCCCAGCTCAGCCTGCTCTTGGATATTGTGCTAAACTTCAGCATTTGATCAAAAAAAAAAAAGGAAAAAAAAAGGAGAGATAAAACATATAGGTAGAAATCAATGGAGCCTTTAAAGGCTGAGCTGTGCAAAAGGCTGCACTTTGCTGTTGTCTTTCTGAACCCTGTGAAATGCTGGGAAACTGTTTTTAATAAACAAGAGTTCAAACAGTGGGGCTCCGTAGCCAACAGTCACGCCTTAAACTCTAAACTTTACATGAAAACTCTCAGATCCCTTTGAACTCTTTTTTTTCTTCCCTGGCAGAGGATTCCAGTGTTTATGCATTTTTTTGAGATTGCTGGCGGGATCATGAGGAGGGTTTTAATATTTTTTTTTAAACAATCTCCTGCCTTCAGAAACCATTAATGCCCACTAAGAAACATCAAGGCATTGCTTTGAAGTGCCTTCTGGCTACAGCCCTCTTACACTCTTTGGTTACTGTGCAATCAAATAATTAAATGGAGCCTAAAAAAATAGTTTTACCTGGTAATTAAACACCCCACGTTGGACAGTTGCGAGGGGTTTTAAAGGCATTGCAAATCTACAAAGGCTTGAAACACAAAAGCACTACATGCTCCTAGAATAAGTGAGTAGACACTTTCTCCCTGCTTTGGCAACCTTTCATGCTGGCAAGGTGAGAGCTTGCCTTCCTCTTCCCGGCGTGTCCAAGGTCAGGGCAGTGAATCCCGAAGGAGAAAGGACAGAGCACAGAGACATAAATTACCAAAGCTAAACTCTCAAACTTTTTTTTTTTTTTTCTTCTTCTTCTTCATTTGTTTGTTTGCTTTGGAATAAACAGCAAGGAAGAAAAAGTTGGAAATAGTATTTTGGCTACTTCATCAAATGTTGGATTGCGGGCCAGCAGCCATCCCAAAGGCCATGGAGCCCAATTTGGACACGAGCTGTCTCTGCAGGCTCTGGGTGTTTGGCTCTGTGTGGTGGCTCTCGGGAATGCCGGGATGTGGATGCCACTGGCACCGGGTGCCACGGGGACACCAGTGCTGGGCTGTGCTTGGCAGGACCTGCTTGAGCTCATCCTTTTCTGGAAGGCTGGGGAGGAATATTTTGGTGACAGTTTCAGAAGAGCTGGGTGGGTATTGTGATGGGGTGTGTCGGATCTGATGGCCAATAATAATTCCCTGCCTGGGAGGAGAGGGAGAGGGCGAGGGCCACCTCCTCCTCTCCCATGGAAACTCCTCTCCCTTTTGATGGAAGCTTTCTGAACCCTGGTTGTTTCACTTCCCAGAAGTTAGCTGAGAAAGTTTTCCCTGGTTCCAACCTAAATTGGCTCTTCCTTCCTGGAGCTCTGCTTTGATCTGGGCATTTGAATCTCAATGCAAAGCCCTGGTGCTTTGCCTGGTTTTTGCATGGCAGCACCACAGGGAGGGTTTAACCCCTCCACAGGCACTCTGGCAGGAGCAGGCTCTCCACTGACCATGTCATCAGCTGCCCCCTCGTTATTCCCAAACCATCTTTGGATACCAGCTGGTTTCACAGCATCATTCCCAGGAGTGGTGTCCGGCCCCCAAACCTGCCCTTTGCCTCTGTCCTACTGGGGCTGGTGGAGGGTGGTTGGTTGGTCCCTGAGGGTGAAGACCCTCAGACACTGTGTGATCCTTTAACATTTGTACCTGTAGAGGAGAGACACTTGCTGAGGAATGTTTGGGAAAAGGGTGTTATGTTCGTAGGGCTACCAGAAACCTTTGGGGATATAAGGATTGGAGGACACAAGAGCTTTGGAAAAGGCACAAACCTTATTGTTCCAAGCTCTGCCAGGCTGCTGCAGCCACCTGCAAATACTTCAAAGGGGTGGAAGGATTCTGGTGGACTCTGTGCTGTCCCTATTTTAGGGCTGGATGGGACCTTGAGGGACCAAATGGGCTCCCTCACAGGGACGATGCTGAGGGTGCAGGGGAGAAAGGGAAGAACCAAGGCCATGCATTGCATTTATCCCTTGACTTCTGAAGGGTTGGGGGGGGAAGGAGAGCTTGCTTTGAGATGGCACAGCAGAAGCAAGAGGAAAGGGAAGGCAGGAGAGCTGCCAGGGCGGTGGGAGCAGGAGCAGGGAGCCAGGAGTGCTGCGACTGCAGATGAGGAGGCAGCGCGGGCGACGTGCATGAGGAATGACGAAGCGGCAGTTTCAAAGCAGGACGAACTGTAGGGTTCAGAGATGTTCCAGACTCCTGCAGGGCCCAAGACAAATGTTGAAAGCCAGAATTCCCAGAGGGTCTTTCTGTTTTCTTTTTAAAAAATAATAATAATAATAAAAAAAGAAGATCTACCTGTCAAAGCTTATCATGTGAAGAGCTGAATTAAGGAAGGCAAGACTTAATGGGCTTTCTTCCCTAAAAATAGATCTTCTCATGAAAGAGATGAAGGGCATTGCCCAGGGAGGTCAGCCAAAATTGTCTGAAATTATGCTATCACCTAGATCTGATGTCCAAAATTAGCCTCCTCTCTTGCTATGTGGGTTCAGTGCTCCCTGAAGATTAAACGCGTCACAACACTCATTTAATTTAAAAGAGAGGCTAAAACATATGGCAGGCCATGGTTTAGATGTTAGAAAAATTCAGCCTGGGACTCTTCTTTGTGATTAGTAACATGCTAATGAAGGCAAGGGGGAAAGGAGTGTGTGCAGAGCTGTGTGGGGAGGCCGGGCAAGGCTGCGGGCAGGAATCAGGAATGTTGCTGGGAAGAATGGAAAGGACCTGAACCAGAGCTGCTCTCACTGTCCAGAACTAGTCTGATCTTTTTTTAAGAAGAGGAAGGAAGATGATTTGCCTTAAATAATTCTCCAGCCTCCTCTGTGTGGGTGTTTTCTGGGCTCTGTGATTAAGAGAGAGCATCTGAAAGCAATGGGATGGGAACCTCATTTTAAAGACAGAGCATTCCTTTCTTTTTTTCCTTTTTAATTAATCTGAGGTTGCTACCGGAATGGAGTAGTTGGATGAAGGTGTTTGAGGAACATGAGGTTAATGGAAGGTGAAGGAGGAAGGGAATACAATTGCGAGTATGAGCCAGGCAGAGTGTGAACCAGCAGGTGCTCCAGCCTGGCTGGCACAGAGCTGACTCACGGGTTAAAAGGGAATAAACTCCCGAGGTGGAGGGGAGAGAACAACCTTGGGGAGACTTGGGAAAGTCTGGGGAGAACTGGACATGCTCCTGATCCCATCACCTGGGAAAAGGAGGGAGTTTTTGTGGGACTTCACCAAGGCAAAGCACCCTCCCAGTACTGGTGCCGTTCAAAGTAACATCCGCTCTGTATCTTTATGTCCATGAAGGGAGGGGAAGTTTTATTTGTTATTTATTTAATTTTGTTCTAAGCTCACGATTTTGGGGGCAGCCCTGTTCAGTTTTTGGACGCTGGCTCGGAAGTTTTGCACCCCTTGAGCCAGGTGATGCCAAACATTCAGTGTAGAGAGAGAAAAACAAAATATTTGCTGGATCTGCTGTGACCAACCTGCAAGGGCCAGGCTGGGGGAGAGGCCCATGAGTAAAGACTGGGATGCTTTGTGCATCCAATGCAGCCTGGATTTTGCTGAGGGTCCTTGTCCCCACTCAGGGAGGAGAACCAGCCCTGCAGCTGTCCCTTGTCCCCTCCCCAGCACAGCCCATCCCCACTCCCCATTGCCTCCAGCCTTTATTCGGGACCAAGCAAGCCCATTGTGGCTCATCACCACATACCTCCAGCAAACTCCAGCTGGGAAACACTTGGGAAAGTGTTTCTCTTTCCCCCCCAAAAAAATCCTGAGGGCAATGCATGCCCCTGATTCCCAGCCTCCAGGCTGCAAGGCCCAAGTGCTCCCGAGGACCGTTAAAGGTCCATCAACGCGTTTTAATTGTGCAGTAACCAGGGCTGGTGTTTTTGTTGGACCGTGACCCAGCCTGCAGAGCCAACACATGGCTTTGAAGCTCCCCTGGCCACGCCGGCAATTATCCACCAGCTACGGCCGAGGAGAGCAGGGCTCCCTCCCTCCGTGGGTGCTGTGGGGCTTAATGAGTGTTTCCTGTCTGCTTTGAAGGCGAAAAATGCGCTAAGTGTTAAGTATTAGTGTGATTTAAGTGTGTGGAGTGGTTGAGGATCACTCAGGCCGCCCTTCCGGCAGCGCTGGAGCCCTGCTCAGATTTGCTTCTTGCTGTTGATGTTCCTCCTCTGGAAGGACCCAAATGTGGCTGGATATTCTGGGTCAATCCTCTGGAAAAGGTCCCAGATCAGGACATTTTCAGGTCCTTCCTCTAGTAAAGGACCCAAACTGGGCCGTTCTGGTTCTTTCTTCTGGAAGGATCCAAGGCAGCACATTTTGGGTCCCTTCTCTGGAACAGGACCTACACTGGAATGTCTTGGGTCCATCCTCCAGAAAAGGACCCAAACCAGGACATTTTAGGTCCTTTCCCTGGAAAAGGACCCAAACAGGGATATTTTGGGTCCCTTCTCTGGAAAACAACCCAAATGGGGATATTTTACATCCTTTCTCTGGAAAAGGATCCAAACAGGGATATTTTGGGTCCCTTCTCTGGAAAAGGATCCAAACCAGGATATTTTGGCTCCCTTCTTTTGGAGAAGGACCCAAACAAGGACATTTTTGGTCCATCCTCTGGAAGGACCTAACACAGGACATTCCAACACCACAAGCAGCTCTGTGGGCACTTTTCTCAGCAGGAGTTTTACATAGTTTTTGTTAAACCTGATAAGCTAAACTTAAAAAAAAAACCACCCACTTGGGTCAAAATAAGGTTCTTGTTCTCTCTCAATCTTCTGTACTGTTAAAAAAAAAAAGGTTTGGTTGGATGTTACTTTTAAGCTGTAAGAGCAGAACTTTCCCACGCTGCCTCTCCATTTAGCAGAGAACATGCCAGACCTGTAATCACGATCTTTATCCCGAGACAAGCTAAAAAACAAAATGTTTCTGAACCACTGAAGGTAGGTGAACATTTTCAGTGTGTCACATATTAAGGTGGTGTCTAACGAGCTCCATGTCCCACTTATAATTGAAACAGAAGAGAGTATTCACTTTTCATTCATTTTAAAAAGACTATTCAAATACCCTTTCATCTCCACTAAACAGCCTGCCATGTATTTGAAGCCATTTTATATTTTGTTTCTACAGACATCCAAAAAAACAGAGGTGAGTATTTTGGAACATTGATAGAAAGATGCAAAGGCTTGTGAGGCACTGAATGGCTTCAAGCTGCCTCAAACACATTCATCTTCCCAAGAAGAATTAGGCACAGTGTGATTCATTTTAATAGCAGAAGAAAAATAATACTACGGTGTAGTGCTAAGTTCCCAACCTTTGATGGTAGACTAAAAAAAGAGAGAGAGAAGGGAAAAAAATATCTTTCTTCCCTTATGTTGTTGAAGTCTCCCTACACCCATCCGTTATGTCCAGCTTATCAATTAAGATGAACCCCATGAACTTCAGATGGTTTTTTTAAAACAAGGCACCATCCATTTAAATGTGTAAAACTGCCTGCAGCTCCCTTGAACTGCAGGATTCAGTCCCGAGCTCTGTGTACTCGGTGTGAAGTTGAGCCCTTTGATACAAGTTTTACTGATGTTTTAAATGAAGTCTTCTCAAACACACAAAATAACCCAGATAATTTAAAACCTCATAGAAAAAAAATAGGGTGGGGAGAGGAAAAAAAAAAAAAAAGGAAAAAAAAAAACCCCTAGTGCCATTGGTGTAGCAGAAGCAAAGGGCTGGCTCTGGTTGCCAACAGGACAGACCAAAAGCAGCTCCACAATTGCTTTCCCAGCGTTACTCGCTTGAGCCGGGGAAGGTCTGGGCGACAGCTGGGAGACAAATCCATCCCTGGTATGGGCAGCTTCCCTCAGGAACAAATTAAGCTCGTTCAGCTATAAAATAGGTTTTGTACCATAAATACAGGCGAGGGGGAAGGCACACAGGGAGGAGCTCCCTCGGTTCGTCCCGCTCAGCCGCTTCCAGCAAATCTCTCCCCAGTTCCATCTGGGCCAACCCCACCATGGGAGCCAAGGCTTTACAGAGCTGGGTTCTGCTCAGGATTTACAAGGCTGGGTTTACTCTTGCAGGAGATGAAGGTGGGCAGTCCTGGCTCAATCACACCTGGGAAAGGCTGCGACCATCCCCAAGACCAAAGCCCTCTGATGTGCCATGAGAAGAGCTCCAGCCTGGGGACAATCACATCCCTTTGGAAGTCACCCCTTGGCTCCATCAGGTGAGCTTGGCAGTGCAGTCTTGGCACTAAGGCCAGGCTAAATTTGTAGGTGAGCTACCTGAAGGAGCTGTAAATTACTTAATTCTCACACTGAAGAGCAGTTCCAGCCTTGCCTCCCCCAGTTGCAACAGCTTCCCAGCAGGAACAGCCCCTGTCAAGGCAGGGAGAGGCCAGGGCAGAGCTCAGCAGCTCTTTCCAGCTACCACCATACATGAGAAAAAAAAAAACATTTTAAGGCATTAAGGGTGAAAAAAAAGTCAAGACAATATTAATTTGAAAAATATAAAATTTTAATAAAGGCTACATCTCTTAATTACAATAATTATTGTACCAAGTAATTTTTTTTTTTTAAATGAAACTCTTTATAATGCATAATTTACAGTATAAGTAGAACAAAATGCCATGGCAAAAGTCATGAGTACAGGACTTGTAATAAAAGGCATAAAATATATTTATACATAAACCCCTTAAACAAACAAGGGAAAGCTTGAACCCTGAATATAGGGCGACGCATGGCCTGTTACACCATGCAGGCACAGGTACTGTACTGATTAAATTTTAAAAACACTAGAGATAGTGTATTAATATTTTCACCATACATTTTCTACAATATATACAGACTTACACAAAGTAGCAATGGCAAACAGAATGCACAGATTAACTTAATCAACACAAAACCCAACTGTCGAAATGCAAGGTCTTTCTCGGGAAAGGGCCCCTCTCTCTCTCTCTCTCTGTCCCAAAACCCACCCCAGGCACACACACGGAGCTTCATCCACATCTCCCACGGCCTCAGGTGGGTGTGAAGGCAAGGCAAAAACCAACCCAACCAAAAAAACCCACCACACACAACGACTCAGAAGCTGAAAGTACACCCCCGTTGTAGCTGCACCGCGTTGAAACACAAGCAGTGCTAACATCGAACGGCTAAAAAAATTAGCTCTGTGGGATACACACAGGGGTTTAAACCTTTTGGTGTGCTAGACACGGGAATGGGAACGGGATGGCTCCTTCTACAGCTCTCCCAGGCTCGGGGTTTTGCTCTACCTTGCCTCGACTGAGAGGCGCTGGACACCAGTGACAGCAGCAAAGCAAAATCCTGGCCCCGCCGAAATCCATGGACAAAATAACAAGTTCCTGTTTGTTGTATTGCCTCTAACAGAGTTAACACTTAAGACCTTTATTTCAAATTAGAGCAGCATAGATTAAAATGCACCGGTCTCTAGATGAATGGTAGGACAGCATTTTTATTTCGGCTTTTTATTATTATTATTATTATTAATTATTATTATTATTATTATTTCTTTAGAAAAGTTTTATCTTCACTCGGAGAAATACTGGGCATCACGTCACTCCTTCCCTCCTCCCCCTTCAAAAAAAAAAAAAGAATCATCACGAATGTGCTCCTTGCCAAACTCCTGAATTTTAGATAGTGGGAACAATGTTAAAAAAATAAAATAATCCTTCCTCCCCTCGCCCCCCCCTTCCCAGCCCCTCTCTTCTCCATTGTTAAAGCAGCATATCCAAAAACTGGACTTAAGGGAAAACAGACTGTTCAATAAATATCAATAAGGATTACTGTTAAGGTAAGCTATACACAGTTTCTCTTAGTCCATAGATTTCAGATCCCCAGGAAATCATATATTATGTATGGAAGTCTCTCAAACACGGTCTGCATCTCCGATAGCCAACAGTGGTCATGTTTCTAATAAATAGTCCGGGGTTTTTATCATCTCAGTACCCAACTCATGAATAATAAATGCCATTTTTTTTTCCTCTAAGGCTAATTCAGCAAAGTCTTCATAGACTTCACCTTTTTTTCTTCATTGGTTCAAAACTTTTCCTTCAGAGTTTTTTTTTTTTGTTCTTTCCTTGTCATCACTACTGTTGTGTGTCCAAAGACTTTTTCTAGCTTAACTTTTCTTAAGAAACACACAGATGCCATCAATCAATCCTTTCTACTTTCCCCAGGATCCTTCCTTCGTACATGGGCAGGATGGTTTCATCTTCCCAAATCTCTTCAAACACCGCGCCGCAGTCGAACTCGTCGCTCGCTTTTTTGAAGTAGTATCTGTGGTAAAGGGAATTAAAACACAGTTAAAAAAAAAATCAAAAGGTAAAAAGCAAAGGACGCTTCGCCAGTTCTTTTAACCAGGACATTTCCAATTTCTCCCTCCTAGGATGTTCCTCTCCAGGAGAACCTCAGGGCTGCTGAGGTCCAGCGACACGAAAGCATCCCCAGGGCTGCAGGGATGTGATGGGACAGAGGGAGCAGGGCTGTGCTCCTCAGAGGTGACAACAGCTCCCACAGTGAGAAGATTATACACAGTGGCAGTGGATACCCCCAGCCATAAAGAAAATTAGAAAGCACCATGATTTCTGGTCAAATATCTTATTTGAAAAATAAATAAATAGAATTTCAAAGCCAAGCATTCTTAAGGCTCCCCTCTCTCCCCACCTTCCTTCTTTCATGTGTTTTCTTCTTTCAAAGCTCAAGCCCAACATTAAAATTAGCAACTGTTATTAAAAGGATGGATTAAAAGCAAACCATCCCCAGCTTCCTGCAACGCAGGAGCTGAAACTCTGTGGCATTCCTGTTGAAAAAAAAAAACATCCCGTGAGCCTCGCGTCGGGAACGACCAATTCACGTATCCCTGCTAAGTGACAGAAACTCCTGTCTTTGCTTCCCCAGCAGTTGGGAGAGCCCTGGTCCAGCCCGCGGGACGTGACACGGGGAGGTCAAGTAGCAGTGTCCTGCATTCCTGCTCTTTTGCTCCGGGTCGTTAGATCATGAAGCCAACGCTCCCGGAGACAAAAAGCACCCCCACCCCTCCTGTGTCAAACAGTAAGGACCCCTCTATTATCCTGAATTAGACCGTTCAGCTTCTTGATTAAAGGTTCCTTTTATCCCGTTTGGAGCTTTCTTCCTTCTAAGGCTGCTTAATTGCATATGCACAAATGAAGGGCTTCCATTCAGAGGGGTAGCATTTAGGGAGTCTGTCCGTCTGCCGCCGAGCACCTCCTTGGATGTGCCTGCTCCCTTGGAAAAGGGCTTTGCCATCTGATTGCCAGGGATGGAAAAAACTTCATCAGATGGATTACAAAGAAAAAAAAAATATCTATATTAAAAAAAAAAAAATTAACCCCTCCCCTGTAGTTTCCAGACAACTCAGGGTTGGCAGATGTTTGTCAGGGAAAAGGGGTTTGTAATTATGATTTTTTTTTAGGATGGGAAAGGAGATCAAATGAAGCTCACTTTTACTACTAAAGCTTAAAGAACCACAGCAGGGTCTTAGAATTTGATTTTTTCATTTAGTGACTGTTCTATTACACATGTTTAAATTAGTCACATCAGCCTGCAAATCTCTATTTTCAGAGTGCATTAAAATTATTTTGGTAGGGGGATAAAAGATCCCTCTTTTTAGTTAAAGAGATGAAACCATCTCCATTTAGTCCAGGTATGGTTAGGATTTATTTTTATAGAGTCATTCCAAGCTGAATTGACACATGTTGCAACTTTAATGGGTCAGCAAGGAAAAAACCCATATTATTTAAGTCCTTCAGATCCTGCACTCATGGAAGTCAATGGCCCAACTCCCAACTTCCATGCCACAGGTCAAGGCCACAATTCCCCAGGACAGCAGCCTTGAAATCAACCCAAAAAAACCCAAGCAAAGTTTGAATGAATTACAAAGAACTTGCCCTTCCCTCTCCCCTGTCCAGATAACAGCCACTTTTCCCAAGAACTTCCTCCCCAAGCCCAAGCCCTGGCTGTGTTTACAAAATTTTTATTTGAGAAAACACACTATGGCCTTTTACATAATTACAACCTTATTTCGCAGAGAAACAGGGGGGAAAAAAGAAGAAAAGGAGGAGGCAAAGCAATAAAAAAAAAAAAAAAAAGAAGATCCACCCCCACAAACATCTTCAAACAAGTCACTCTGCTCTTATTTGCTCAGAAACGGGCTTTCCATTGAAACATATTTTATGTGGCAAGCTTCGCTCCTTTTTTTTTTTTTTTTAATTTTATTTTTTTTAATTTTATTTTATTTTTTTGGGGGACATCTGGCACCAATCGAGGCGAGCAGGCCCGGCCTTACAGCTCAAGTTTTGAACCGCTGCCATCTTCGGATTTACCCGACACCGCCCACTTTTTTTTTTTTTTTTTTATTTCTGTGTATGTTTGTTTTTTGTTAACGCCATCGGTATTAAATCACTGCTTAATTCCTTCTTCTTTTTTTTTTGGTTAGTTTTTTTTTTTTTGAGGGGGGGGTGGATGGAAAGCCAGGGCGGCTCTTCCCGGCGGCTGCCCCACGGCAGGGCTCTGGCATCGCGGGAGCCCGGGGTACCCGCCTCGCAAACTGATCCAATCAATAAAGAATTTGGGAGAGAGCGGAGCGTTTTTCTGCGTGTCTTTGTGCATTAAATGAAAGGCAACGGCTTCAAAGACATGCTTATTAAATGTGCCTTAAAAAGAAATCAATGCCAGATGTGACCAAAGCGGCCTAGTTAGTGCCTCCCCGTAACACACACGCTACTCCGGGCACTGCGGACCTCTCCCCTGAAGGTCACCCGCAGTTTCACTCAAAGTCCAGCCAAAAGTCAAAGCTTAGATCAAAATGATTCCCTGGAGGTACACACATTTGTGTAATTAGTTTCACCTTGTGTCTGTGCAAGATAAAATACTGGGCACGTACCCAAGTTCCCTTTTTTGTAAATTTCTGTATTGTCTTTACCCAGGTGTAAAGGGGTGAGATCTAAGCAAAACGTTGTTTCATCCTTGTCAGTCACTTAAAAACATTTTCTAAAGTAATTACAGTCTGACAAGGCAAAAATAATTGCACCTAGAGGGGCTTTTGGGCCACAGAGGTTTTAGCAGCCTAGTCCTGCACTCGGGTATCACACAAAAAATGTCACAGAAAACAAACAAACATTAAAAAAATGATTTTTTTTTTAGGAGGGGGGTGGGACTTCACAGCCACTGGAGCTGGCAGAGCAGTGGTGAGTTCAGGGAAATCGGTCTGCAAATGGGGCATGAGGAGGAGAAAGAGTGGGAGGCTTTAGGGGCTGGAAAATGGCACAAGGGTGCCAAAAGCCCAGGCACCTCTCCTGCACGGTGTCCAGGGTGGGTGGACTTGCAGGTTGGTGCCATCTGATGGCAGCTGGGTGGGCTGCAAAGATGGTTTTTGGGGAAGGATTGGCTGTATTTCAGCCTCACTGTGCAACAGCCATAGACAGACCCCAACCCAGCACCCCCCCAGCCTGAGAGTGTCTGTGGGTCACCGACCTCTGAGCTGCACGGGTGGACTTCCCAAAGTTAGAGAGGCCAGTGATGGGGCAACAAGCTGGGAATTCCTCAAACCAGACCCAAATGACCATTTGGAGGTTAAATCAGAAGCTGCCAGTTACAGGGCAAGACACCCAGTTCTCTGAAGCACCACCAATTTCAGTGCAAATTCAAAAAAATAGTTGGAATGTCCCTCCCTCTCCTGCTCACCCCACAGAAGTGGCCAACAGAGGATCCCAAGAGTAGATTCACTGGGAAATGGCAGCAAAAAGAGCCAATGTGAAGCTCCTGCCATGAAAACTGTAAGAGCAGAGGAAGCAGCAAACTGGTTTAACTGGGAGCTGTGCCCTGGAAACCAGACCAGCAGGGTTTGTTGGAATTTCTGAGGAGAATCTGGGTATTGCTAGTGGAGCTTTCTCTGCAGGGCAGAGGGGTTTTTTTTCCCCCTAACAAAGAGAAAAGTGAGGGAGCTCCATCTCAGCTCCATGTCCCTCAGCTGGACTATCCCAGCCTGTCACTGACCCCACTACAGCCACACCACTGCAAAAAAATAATGAAAAATTAAACAGTTAAAGGAGACCAGCACCAAGATGAATGCTGACCCCAGTCTGGAAATTGAATCCCACTGCTCCAATGCCTTTGCCACAAGGCCATCCCAGATTTCCCTGATACTCCATCCAGTTTTTTGGAGAAGGGCTGGAGCACAGATCCTAAGGCAACTGGGGAGGAGGCTGGGAGGAGGTGGCCCTGCAGCTGAGCGGTGGCTCAGGGCACCTTTTCCATCTCCAAGTTGCTCCTGCTTTGAGTGGGAAGAGAGTAAGATGATCTACAGCCCCTGAAAATTGAGGCCAACATGTCACTGCAGGTAGCCCTGCAAGAGCTCTGCTAATTCTTTTGACTTGGTAAAAGGCACTGAAGAAAAAATTCACAGATTCTTACCTGTAATTTCCCTTTTTGCTCAGCTGTTCTTTAAAGTGCCCAAGTGTCAGGCTCTGGGCCTTTAACATCCTCCTGTAGGGAATTTCTTCTCCGCAAAAAAAATAGGTGACAACCAACTCGCTGGACTGAGAGGTGTGAACAACTGGCAGTTTCTTTGGCTCTTTGTGACTGAAAAACAGAAAACACACACAAACCCCTCTATTTTTCCATTTGAGAACAGGCTGTTTCACCACACTCAAACCAGCAGTGCTCCTGTCACACAGAACACTGTCAGAAATACCCCTGGGTGTGACCCAAAAATCAGATATTCCTGTACTGGCTGGGAACTTGCTGGGATGTGTTTGCACAGCCCTTTGCTGGGCTCCCACAGCAGCTCCTGGTGGGAATCGCAGAATGGTTTGAGTTGGGATGGATCTTAAAGCTGATCTCATTGCAACCCCTGCCATGGGCAGGGACACCTTCCACTAGCCCAGATTCCTCCAAGCCCTGTCCAACCTGGCCTTGGACACTTCCAGGGATGGGGCAGCCACAGCTTCTCTATGACAGGGCTTCCCCATCCTCCCAGGGAAGAGTTTCTCTGTAATATCTAACCTGGATCCACCCTCCTTCAGCTTGAAGCCATTCCCCTTTGGAATCATGGCATCACCATCTTATGGATGGGTGAACCCAGGGATGGAGGTTGGTTGGATGCCTCCTGGAAGCATCCAGGAGCAGGAGCACAGGCCAGGAGAGCAGGTGCAGGACTCACCACAGGCTCACTGTACCTGGAGAGCCCCAGGACTGCACACCTTGGGCTTTAAAAGGCTCGTTTCATCTGCCTTCAAACAAAGCATCTGCCAAATTTTCTCCTCGTGCACAAACCCACCTGCAACCACCAGCTCACAAAGCAAACCCACCGCCAGATGCTTCACCTGAAGCACCCAGGTAATCTTATTTTTCCCAGTGAGGATAAAATTAACTGGATTTTGCCATTTGCACCCAAGAAACCCTTCTTAAAGAATAATTAAAACAACATTACCCAGCAAAATGGCAACGCTCTAGTGAATACCATGCAGCCAAATCTACAACTGCTTCTGAGGCAATGTACACTTGGCATGTCAAAAGGTCACAAAGTGTTAGTCCGCAGTAATTTAGTCTTCCTAATTTGTTCTAAGTCTTTGTAGAGTGGCTTCAGAAAAAAAGCTGCTAGCAAAGACAGCTGGTGGACTTAAGGTCAACCAATTAAAAATGAAAGGCTCTAGTCAGGTGGCTCAGTCTGGACTTCAAACATTACTCATTGCTTAAGATGAAGAGGGTAAGAAAGAAAACTTTAATTATTTAGGCCATTTTAGACCTCTCTGTAGCAGATTTCTTGTTAAAAGAACCATCCTGTAATTAGACTAATCCAATCTTTGTCCACTTTACAGGAATGCAAGTTAAAAAGAGCCAGAGACAAGATTTGAAAATGTTTTGTTCTTTCTTTAAGAAGAATGTTTGAAAGGCGAAATTTCAGATATAAGAATTTCCTCTCTTTTCAAAGCGCAATCCATTAAATGAAAATATAATTATGAGGGATATATATTTATTTCCCAATCCTTTTCTGCACGTGCAATACTCACTCTTCTGTCATTAGACTTGCATTGCAGAAAGGGGTGCCTCCCCCCTGAATGGCAGCGGAGTGGTTTCGGTCCCTCTGCTGATTTGAGGTTGAGCATCTGAAGTGGAGGGAAGGGGAGGGCAAGTGGGGAAGAAGAGGAGGGGAAAAAAAAAAAAAAGAAAAAAGGGAAAAAAACAACTTTAAAAAAAAAAATTGTTGAAATACAATCTTCTTAATTGAAGTCTCCTGTGGGTCGTTAAGTTCGCTCTTTGTATCAAGCCTCACATGTTGTAAACAATCAAAGGAAGAATTAAAAATGCTGTGGGCTAATTTATCCTTCCATACCCAAATGAACGATAACCAGTCCAATTCCCCACTTGGTATGTAGCTGGAGCCTGTCCCAGAGGAAAAACGGGCAAATTACAGCCATCAAAAGAGTGGAAGTAATAGTCTCGGATCTGAACTATTTGTGCCGGTGCAGGGTGGGGTTGGAATAAGGAGGCTCATCCTCCGGGCTCGGCCAAGCCGTGCCGTCACACACCCCCACGGCCCGGCCCCATGGCTGACTCCCAGCCTGGATGGGAAGGACACCATCCATGCCCACCGTCCCAACCAGCACCCAGCAAACCTTCCCTCGGCCCCGCTGCTCCCCAGACCCCACGACGGGACCGGGACCGTCCCTCCCGGGGCCATTACCGTTGTTTCTGCGGCTTGGAGACCTCGGCGAGGCGGCGACACGCTTCCTCCAGCTGGGCCAGGGTGTTGGGCGGGGTGAGCGGGGGCATGGCGGGGTCCTGCACGAAGGGGTGGGCGGGCTGTGCCCCGCGCGGGTGGCTGCCGGTCCCCCACGGGTGGTGGCGGCCGGGGGCCCCCTTGGCGCAGTCGGAGCTGTAGGCCTTCTTTGTGCTTTGTGTGCTTGGGGAGGGGAAGAAGTCGGGTTAGAAAAGCTGGAAAATATGACTTTAATAGCAGCTCCTATTCTGCTCGCTCCCTCTCAAAAGTCTGTCATAACATGAAAGGAGGTTTATTGCCAAAAACATGACATTTTTGTGGTTTTTCTGGTTCTGCGGAACAGCTTTTATATTAAACCGGAGGAGCAAAGAGTCTCATTTGTTTTTAGCGATTGTAAAAATAGACAGCCCATGTAATATATAAATATTTACCGGGAGCGATATTGCTGTAGACAGCTGCGTATTTACCTATGGGGCTTGTGCTTATTTTGTCTCTCGCTCTCCAGCATCCACTGCCAGACGTTCTGTGCCCGGTCTGCTTCACCCCCGGGGAGCTGCACCCCAGCAGGGCCAGGCAGCCCCCCGTCCCCGGCCGGCGGGGCCACGCTCTCCACTCCTCGGCCCGGCCTCTTCAGCAGCGTCCCCGTCCTGCTGGTGGCAAAAAGGGACACGAGCCCACCGTTAGCCCCTGTCCCCCATCAGTGACGGGTCGTGGTTTGGGGCAGGTGCAATGGGGGAGAGATGCCGGTGACTTACCCGAAGGGCTCCAGCGGAGGGAGAGGGGGGTCTGTGTTTTTGGGGTGGCCCTTGCACTTGGGGTAGCAGTAGTAGTCGCCGCCCGCCGGGCAGCAGCACTGCACCCGCTGCGCCGCCTCGGCCTCGATCTGCTCCTTCGTCTTGGGCACGGTGTGGTGGTGGATGTAGTGGTGGTGGACGTGCTTGGTGGTCTGCTTGGTGATGAAGCCCTTGCCCACCACGGCGCAGGCAGCCAGCGAGGCCGTGCCGGGCGGCAGCTTGCCCGTGGGCAGGCGGTCGGGGGAGCGGGCACGGGGGCTGTGCCGGCCCATGCCGGGCGACTGGCAGCCGGGGGTCTTCAGCACGCGGGAGAGGTGCTCGTCCAGGATGGCCTGGGGGTCCTCCTCGTAGCTGCCCGAGGGCAGGAGCGAGAGCGGGTGCTGCGGGTGCTGGGGGTTCACCATCTCCCGACTGCTCTGCAGGCTGGCAGGGAGCTCAGAGCCCTCCTTCTCCTCATCCTGCCAGACAAGTGATGGCAGGGAATGAATGGAAGGGGACGAGGAGCCGGCGGGGCATGTGCCGGGATGTGCCCCCCACCGGCTCACGAACCACAGCGCGATCCCAACGCCCTCCTCCCAACCCCCTCCCACCCCCAGCCAGGTGGCACGTGGAGCTCTGCCCAGCCCCGGGAAGGCTAATCCTCCTACCTCCTTGATCTGCTGCAGCCTCTCCTCCAGACAGTCCATGGTTTCCTGCTCCTGCTTCAGCTTCTCCAGCCGGGAAATGAGCTCGGCGGCGAAGGCAGCTGGCTCCACCGGGGTCATCTCCTTGGGAAGACGGTGGGTCCTCTACAAGGAGCGGGGACAGAAGGCACAAGGCATGTTTAGCGGGCGGCGCGGGGCGCGGGCGCTTTGCCGCAGCGGCATCGCCGGCCCCGCTACGCTTGTTGTGTCTCCATGTTTGGATGAAAAGACGACCGCAACTAGGCATGGTCTGCTCTGGATTTTTATGAGCTAGTGCTGTGGCCTCATGGAGTGACATCCTCCCCACCAGCGTTTGCCTTCGGCAGGAGCAGTTGGTCGCACTCTGAGGAACCCCGCTTGTTCTCTCTGTAGTACAACCAGCCCATCAGTAGCTACTCTGAAGTAGAAAATCTTCAAAGACTGTTGTCAAACATCAAAAAAAAAAAAAAAAAAAAAAAAAACCTCTGAGGTGGGAGGGAGAGACTTTAACTAAAGGAATAAAGTGAGTATAAACAGAAAGGAGTTGGAAATTAAAAAAAATAAGATGGGGGAGAAAAAAAGGGAAAGGAGAAAAAAAAAAAAGGGAAAAAAAAAAAAAAGAAGTCAAACGGTTGCAGATCAGAGAAGTGCTGGTAATTTATTTCCTGGCTACACACTGGGCACCTTTGAGGTAGTGTTGTCTCAACAGTGTCCTAGATCTCTTCCCCCCCCCTCCATCTCTTTGTACAGAAAATGAAGAAAGCTGCTGCAGGCTAGCGGTGCTACACTGCTGAGCTTGGCTGCCTCAAGCAGATCTATCAAGGGAAAAAGGGAACATCTCCAAATCAAGTGCAGAATATAAAAAGGCAAAACGCGAATTTCTGCCAAAAGAAGCAAACATGGCAGGAAAAGGGGAGGGAAAAAAAAAAAAAGAGGAAAAAGAAACCACCCACTCGACTCTGCCCTCCCTCCTGCCATCCCCAAGCACCCCACTCCTCGCCCCCACTCTCCCTCTTTTCCCCCTCCCAAAAGCAGAAAGCTGAACTGCCAACTCTTTCACATACTACCCACCAGATGAGGTGGGGCCTCTCTCCGGCAACCACTTAGCTCCAGAAATGATGTGAGGGTAGAAAAAGGCCACTCTGCTGGAAATTGTCACTCTTACACAAGCTGGCTCTATTCAGTCCCTGATCAAAGCACTGCCTTACAGAGAAAGTCGATTTGCACGCCCTGGGACAAAATAATCTAATTTACAAGCTCAGGCTATAGAACTTTCTTTAGGAAGGAAGGGAAAAAAAATACCAAAAAGAAAAACCACATAAACCAACCCCCCCCTCCAACAGAAATATCATCTATGACTTCTTGCTGCTTAAGACAGCAGAAAGAGGAATTTTAGCATATTAATCTGAAGACAAGATAAGTTTATACTTGTCTGTGTAAACAGTTTATTCACTGCAGGAATCGGGGAGTCTGCGAGGCAACTGAATTAGCAAGTCAGCGAGTTAATTTTCAAGAGCGGAGCAACACCACACATCAGATCCCCTCAAAGCCAGGCACGGATCTGCTGCCAATGTCTGTTTTGGGAGATCCTGCTCCCCACCAGCTCTTGGTGGCCACCATCAATGCACACGGGGCCAAGCCCTGCTCTGCTCAGCACCGCAGAGGTGTCGGGGTGATGGCCAGAGCCAAGGCCCTCACCAGACCCAACCAGGGCATCTCCACTTGGATTTAGACCAGAAGGACAAATTCAGAGCCTTAATTAGCACCTGGTTTCAGGGAAGGACCAAGATGTGACTGTCCACAAGCGGGTTTTTGGAACGATGCTGAGAGCACATGGCTCCTGCCCAACACTTTGCAGCATTTCTGCTCTGGCATCACCTTGGGATGGAAATGCTCCCCTCCCCTGCTCCCTTCCCTCCACATGTGCGTGGTCCCAACCCCAGCATTTCCCACGACCCACCCAGAACCTGCAGCTCCTGCCTGAACTCACCGGAAAATGAGGTAGAGAAACTTGACCGTTGGCCTTGACGCTCCGATGCATTTCCCGCTGGAGCTGCTTCTTGCTCCCAATTCTGTACGGGGGGATCCCATCTCTGCACATGGAAGAGAGGCCACCATCAGCTAGGGCTGTCCCCATGCTCTAACTGAGACACTTCTCCATCCCCCCTGGAACCACCCAGCCACGCTGCAGGCCCTCATTCCCAGAGGTGCTGAGCCCTCTGGATGTCACCTGAAGCCTCAAATATCTGGCGGTGTGGGAAGTGCCTGTGTCACCATTACATGGATGTGCAGTAATTAAGCAAAAGCTCAAAAGCTGAAGGCAACTCCACATGGGAAGACACCCAAAGATCCCATCAGCTTCACTTCCAAGGTATCTTACAGGAAGGCCCTTCGAATGCCAGGCTTCTGCTTCTGACCTTTATTTTTGTTGCTTCTTCCCCACCAAATTACATTCTAGGACCACAATGTCCCTCAAGCTCTGTAACAGCCCATGGAGTGCTGGCACAGTGGACACAAGAAGGAAGAGGATGGGGATGGATGGCCACCCAAAGGCTGCTCCCCATCTCTACCCCTACTTAAGATCCAGGATGTTTCTCCTGCCCTGAGGTTGGCCGGCACAGGACACTTCAAGGCATGAGCACGGACCCTCTGGGCAGGACACTGCTCCCTTCAGCCACCACTGCTCCCGGCCAGGAAACCACAAGGAGAGAGACCAGGCAAGGAGCTCCAGAGGAAACAGCCCCCTGCACACCCAGCTCCAGGCACCGTGGGGCATCTTCACCCGGCCACGCAAAAAATTACCCCAGTTAGGATTAAAGGGCCTTCCAGAGACAGCGGGGCCAGCCGGAAGAGCATGCCTGGAGATCCTGAATGTCTAATTCCACCCCTTCCCTCAGACTGGCTGAATAACCTTGATCTCCAGTCCCGGCCCTTTCATCCACCTGCCCCCACACCTGACTCATCTCCTGAGCACAGAAAATAGCTCCTGCCCGAGGAGGAGCTGCGGCAGCCCAGCAGACAGCGGCGGCCCCACGCTGCTGCCACAGGAGCCAACGTGGCACAGCGTCCCTGCGTGTCCCCTCCCGTGGCCACAGGGGTGGTGGGCACACGCCGACACACAGCCAGAGACAAGAAGTGTTCCCAGAGAACACCACGTCCCTTGTCTTGAGGAAGAGGATCAGATCACTCCAAGTTTGAGGCACGCTACGGGCAGAGCTTTGTGAAGATCTTGGCCAAAAAGCATCCAGTTGCCATAAAATTGTTTTTAATGAGCAGGATTAAGCTGCGAAGCCTGGAGTGAAGGATCAGAACAATTTCATTTTAATAGACTTGGAAAAACTTTTGTAAGAAAAACGAGCATGCTGGGACCACAGAAGAGGCCCTTGATGCCACAAGATGAACATCAGCCTCCTCTGGACACGGTTTATGAGTGCATGTGACATGGCAAGTGAAAGGAGCTGACTGTCCTCATGTCCCCACTGCACAATGTGGGGCTCTGAGGCCTTTCTGGGGGAGCAGCCCAGCACACAAAGGCCAACACAGCCAGCCATGGCCACCAACCACAGCCGCTGGTGGCCACCAAGGACCTCTCCACGCTCTCCATAAAGGCCACCGAGCATTTCTGCTCCACAAACCCATGGGGCAACAGTTCTTGGGGCACATGACATGCCTTAGCTTTGTGGGAGGATGGGGGAAAAGCAATTCTAAGGTGAAAAGCAAACAACCTCTACCTTCAGAGATGCCTTTGTTAACTGAGGCTTACCAAGACAAGGCTCTCTTAGGGAAGACCTTCAGTATAGGGAATACCCAGGAAAACAAGTATTTTAAAAGTAAATAAAAATGCCAGCATGAGCATGTCACATGCATATGAACAAATGGGATTAATCCCACTAACACACATGGAAGAGGAGGTGTCCTCTATCCGTGGCAGTCCAAGAGGCCAGTTGGGAGGAACAGGGAAGCAGCTGAAAAGGCCTGTGTGTCCACCACCACAGGGCACCCAAGGACATGACCAGGGATAACAGCCCTCCTGCACTGCCCACCTCCCTCCAGGTCTGCAAGGACAAGATGCTGTCCCCAACCCCTCTGCTGTGGCCACCAAGCTGGGAGCACATCTCCTTGTGGGGTATCCCCAAGCTGCCAGCTCCAGGAGGACATCTCTGCCCAAAGGGACAGTCCTGGGACAGGCTATGGGGCAGGAACAGAGACTTGTGATATTCCCAGGCAGGGTGGCTTGTAAAGGAGGAGGAAAAGCAGCACTGACCCAACAGCACAGCTCCTCTACTTGAGATTTACCCTCGTTCAGGTTGATACAAAAACTGCTCCTTCCCCCTAAAATTCCTCTGGTTGCACAGGAGAGCCCCACATCAAACCTCCTGCTCTCTGCTTCCACAGCCCTGCCTTGGCAGAAGAGTTCTGCAACTTGTAACAACGTGCAGAATTAAAAAAACCCAGAGGTATTTCTCTGGGATGGGAAGGCAGTGGAGCAGCTTGGGAAAGTCAGCCTGGGGAATGGGGAGGGACTTTAGCAGCCACTTTGTTTTCACAGAAAACGGGGAAAATGGGCAAGGCCAGTGTCAAAGGGATGACCAACGAGTGATCCCTGACTGCAGGAGGGTCAAATAAATGGAGCTGGAGCCAGGATCAGCCCAGCAGGAGATATGGGGGACAGGGGGAATCCTGATGCTGGAGCAGATCCCCCCAGCCAGGAGAAAGCACCTCTGAAATTAAAGAGCTGAGCTTGGCCAGAGGGTTCAGAGCAGGACAAGGGTTAACTAACCCCAGCTCTCCAGGTGCCACCTCTCCCCCTGCTCCAACAGCCAACATTTGCACTCACTTCCTTGGCTACTAAAAGCTGTGGCTGAAGAGCTACAGAGTTGAGGCACTAAATAGTAGAGTTTAATTATAAACAGTTCAGCTAACCAGGCTGGGGCTAAGCCAATCTGTTTCTGGGGGAAACACTAGTTTGAAGTCTTCTACCCAGTCAGCTGCCATTTAAGCTGAGCCAATTATCTTAGCCTTTTGACTCAGATGTGCCTGACCTAACCTGAATGTAGTTTTACTGCTGCTTTGAAATATCAGACTCATGCGCATATGCATTCACTCCCATCTTCATTTGGCAACGGCTCTGAAACAAGCCTCTGATCTTGCCAACATCAAAAGCCTGGTTTGTAAGATAAGGTAATATTTGAAGTTTGCTCAGCAGCATTCCCCTGTGTCCAAAGTAAATCCATAAATAAGATATAAGCAAATAAAAAAAAGAAAAAAATCCCCTTTCCTCCACCCCCCACCCCCCAAATCAAGAAATGGAAATATAAATTTGCATGATGCTTTGTGGCTATTACAAAATATATATAGGGACAGACTGATCCCTGGCATCTGGAATAAAATAAAAAAGGCAGATTATGCATTATTTGGAGATTTCTCCCAATTCCAGTGCAGTTCAGATTTAGATTTATTTAAAAAAAAAAACCCAAAAAACAGTTTATTGCCATGTCTGAAAGACTTTTCCAGAACAAGTTTTTCCTCTTCATTCATACCAATATAAGCCAAAAGAAGTAATTTCCATTCACACTGATGGAACAGAATAAACTCAGTTACAAGGGGGTAGCACCTGGGCTCACCCAGAGGGGGGTTGTGCCCCCAACACACCCCCAGCATCTCCAGCATCCAGCAGAGCCGTGTGCCAGGAGAGCCTGTGAATCCCAACTGCTCCCCTGCAACCTTGGCATCAGCCTCTGCAAAGGAAGTTTTACATCAGCCTTAACTTTAAGCCCAGCCTCCAAACCTGCCAGTTTACCTCTCCCACTTCCAAGAGAACCACCCAACACTCCCGGTGTGCTCCTGGCCGTGGCTCGGGGGGGAAGGGGGTGCCGGTTCTGCAGCAGGAAATATTCCTTTCTGCCACCTCCCCAGGCCTCCCGCCGCCCCCCAACCTGGAGCTGCGGGCAGTTTAATCAGCCAAGCTTCCCCAAACTCTCACAGCCTGCGCGGGCCATTGTTATGGCAGGAAAAAACAGGCAGCTCCTTTCAGGCGCTGCTTTATGGGGAGCTCCTATTCACTTGTTCAAGCAAATTTCAAAGCGGGCTGCTGCCCTCTCATCCCCGCTAAGCTCCCCTGGACTAACAATGGGCTGAAAGCGATTCAGTTAAGCCTTTCATCCACCATGCACTTTATTTCTCACTCAGTGCTCTCATCTGTATAAGGCCTACAATTGGCATTGCTGTGAAGAGAGGGTATAATCCTAGCCCTGTGAATCCCAAGTGACCCTACACTGGTCCAGAAATGACTAACCCAATGAATGCTCTGTTGACACATGATCACATACAACCAGAGCCAGTAAGAAGAAATAAAGAAGTCACCCTATGATTCAGCTCTTTTATTTAATGCCAATATTGTTCAATAGGGGAATCTGGTGGGACAACAAACTATTTTTTTTCTGTAATATCAGTTCAAAACACACATGTGCATTTAAGGAAAAAAAAAAAAGAAGCTTTTGTTTATGCATCAAGGATTTTTGGTAAATCCTGTTTTCCGTTGTGTATCATCACACATGTTGACTTTAAAAACCCAGCATGCAAGCCTCTCCAAGGAGTACACAGGGATCACTGGACATGTCTGACAGAGACATTGGAGATGTTTCAAGATTAAGACCAGGAATGCAGCACTCTGCTCACAGGTGGGCTTTTCTGGAGCACTAGTTTAAGTGAAGATCATGAAACACAAACAGCAACATCTGCCTTCTGCTCAGCTGAAGAAAATGGTCCTTAAAAGCACTAAGTGAGCCTCACTGTCTCCTTTACAGACACAAAAGCACCATTTCTCTCCCGCTGGGGAAAGCAAACTGACAGTCAAACCCCTTGCTCCCAGTTGCACACTTCTCAGCAACCAGGAGAAGCCAGATCCTGCAACTCCTGGGCTCAGCCACAGCATCATCTCTCCTCCCTGTGCTCCTGAAACACCCAGACCTGATCCATGCAGCTCCACTCAAACGGCTCTTTGAAGACTGCCCCAGCCACACTAAACGAGCAGCTATTTGCCCCTTCAGGTCACTGGTCCTATTAATGTACCTTCTGACATTAATGACAAACGTTAATTACAGAAAGTACTTCCTACAGGAAGTAATCTCCTTCTCTTTGATGACTGATAACTAGTTAAGGAAGCCTGGCCTTAAGACAAAGGCTCAGGCAGATGCACTCCTCGGGTTAGTCACCATCAGCGAGGGCAAAACATGTTTGCTCAGCTGCAGTTGCAAAATGGCAATAGAGGGATCCATTATTCCACTGCATCCGATACCTGCGGCGACGGGATGAGGAGAGAGGCTGCCGTGCCCTGCACACACCTCCAGGAGCAGCAGTGGGGTGATGACCCCAGATCCATCACTCCCCTAAGCCCCACAGTGCATCAGCACACCCCAAAAGGACCAGCAGCAGGTACTTACACGCTGCTGTCCGTCATCGACATGGAGTCGTCCGTCAGGGCATCACTGGAGATCTCGCTGTCGTTCGCGCTGGTCGCTGGGGCAAAGACATAGCCAGAGTTCACGTGGTATGGGTTAACAGGATCGTTCCTCTTGAAGGACCTAGGGACAAGCAGAACAGGAATTGAGCTACCAGCCAGTCTCAGGCTTCATGGAAGCACCCTCCTCATGGGAACCACGTTCACTGCCTGTTCAACCTCTTCAGAGCGAACCAACCATCCACTTCTTGGGGTAACAGCAACCAGGACACCCTCTGTCCAAACCAGGACACCCTCTGTCCAAACCAGGACACCCTCTGTCCAAACACGCTCAAAGTCCAACTTTAAACATGTTGCTTTTAGCGTTTTCTAAAGTGCTCCAGAAAAACCCAGGAAGGACCTCTAAGTACTTTGATACCTTCTAAAACCTAAAGCTTGATGCCCTTAAAGCTTGGTGCTGCACTGCTGAGGTCAGCAGGACTTTTGCTGTTGGCATCAGCAGGGAAAAGACCAAAAAGTTCACAGCTCAAGTCCCACTGAAAGCCACGAGGAACCAGCTAATGATGTTTAAGTGTACTGTGAAGACAAGAATTAGGGTCCCTTTGGGAATGAAAAGTTATTGGTTTCTGAGTTCCCTGAAACAGGAGAACTGCCTGGAACTCCTGGGGCAGGGCCCCCATGTGTCAGAGGCACAGACAGGGCTGAGATCTGCTGTCCCAGGCTTGACCTCCCAAAGCTGGGTACCACCTTCCTGGCTTTATAAAAACACACACAAAAGAAGGGCCAGTTTTTAGGAGAACCTCCTACTTGTCCAACTTGTGTTTCTGTGCATAGGGTTGCACAGGGAAGAGGAGGATGGGGATGTGAGGACAGGCACAGCAGGTTGCATTAATGGGCACGTGGGTGATGGATACCAACACCTTTGGCTTCACCTGGAGAAGCAAACCCAAAGCCCAGCCTGGGTGTTTTGAGCTGAGCACCCAAGAGCAGACGGGTGACACGGGCTGTGATGGAGCGTGGCAGGGTCACCATGGCAGGGTCACTGCATGGGGTGGGACTTGGGCATCCCCCTGCCCAATGCCTCCCATCACTCCAACTTCCCAGCCAGGATCAATATACATATCTTGGCAGGTGATAAGGGGATTATGCAGGGAGGTTTGAAAACCACATGTTAAGGTGCACATTTTGTTCCTCTTCCAGGGCAGGATGGGGTTGTTAAGCTTCTGCCTTTGTATATCAAAGCAAAAGGCCTTGTCATCTGATAAGGACTGCTGATTTTAATAATTAGGGCCACTTGCCCAGGACTTGGGGGCCTAAGGAATGTGCCAGCAGGCTTGGCAGGTTTTTTTTTTAATGAGCTTTCCACCTCCCTGCCCCCCTGAGGCTGGAGGGACCAGCTGGGTTTAAGTGACAGCAATGTCCTCCCACCTCCCCACTCTCCATCCCTCACCAGCACCCAGGCACACTGTGCTCCTAGCACCAAACACTGGAGTCTCCACAAAGGCTTAAGCTAAAAAAAAAAAAAAAGGGGGAAGGAAAGGAAAAAAATAAAAAAAGGGAAAAAGGAGAGGGAAGCACAGTGGGGAAGATGGGCCTCTGGTATGAGCGGCGAGGGGCTGGCTGCAGGCAGGTATTCAGCCCAGCCGGGGCTGCATTCCTTTCCAAGGAGGCCAAGGCATTTCTGATGGGGAGATCAAGATGTTAAAAAATATATATCTGGGAAGAAGAAAAAAAAAAAAAGAGATAGTAAGGAATGCCACAGGAAAGAAGTTAAATCTTCAAAGATAAATTAATTCCACATGTGGGCGAAAGCGAAGTTATCCCACTACTACTACAAGAAAGTTCCCCTAAAAACCACGTAGGCTTCTACTCTGGTTCAGGGGGATGTGCAGGCCCAGTGACCCTTCCTAGGTCCTTGGTGGGCTTTTGGGTCAGCATGTAAGGGATGCAGCTCTTCTGCTTTCTTGATTTGAAACCATCTCAGGTCTTGAGAGTGTATCTGAGGACCACAACGCTCAGGGGTGCAGGATGCTCCCCAGAATCATGGCCTTGCTGGAGGTGCCAGTCACCCCTGGTCTCTTCCAGGAGGGCTGGTTTGCCATGTTGTTCTTGCAGGACTGCTGGGGAGGCTGAGTGGGGGCGGAGGCAGCGGGTCCGTATGGATAGGGCACAGGGAGAGGAGGTGTGCCCAAAGATAGAATTAGAGAAAGTGGCCAGAACCAACTCATCTTCCCCTCAGTACTGGGCTGCAGCATCACTCACCTACCAACACCTCATGGACAAAAAAAAACCAAAACCAAAAAACAAACCCCTAAAGCTGACATATTTTTAAAGTCCTCCCCCCTCCCTCAACCAACACTGCTCCACAGAAGTCCCCCCCATCCTTCAAGAAAACCAGTGGGGGGTGTTTTGCTAAGTTTAATTTTTTTTTTTTTTCCCCTTTTTAATTTGACCACCTTACTCCAGTAATTGCACCCAGATGCATCAAGTTGCCTGCGAGGGTTTTAAATTCCAGGGAAAGCGGTGGTCTCCTGCCACAGATGCTGCACACACAAACACAGCCCAGCTCCAAACTCAATATGCAAAGTGTTTTCAGCTGTCAGGTAGCAGTTGCTCTGGAGCTTCAAGGAGAATGTCTGATGTTTCTCAGCCTATTCTTATCTTGATGTGATGACACACAGCATGTAACTCTCTCTCTACTATGTTAGGCAATGGCCATATCAGAGGTATTATAATGCCATGAAAATTTCAGGGGCTCCTGCTTGTAGCCCCTGTTATGAGGGTGCAATTTCAGAGAGTGGGGTTGTTTGTTTTTTTTTTTTCTTGTCAAACTCTGCTTCTTAGAAATGAAAGCACTCAGGCAGGTCAACCCACAGACTTATACAGAGAGAGAGAAAATGTACAAGGAGCAGTTGGAGGCAAAATTGAATCTCATTAAGTGTTTTCTTGGGACAAACATCACTGGGCAACCATGGGTTTAAAAACATTAAAATAAAAAAAGGAAAAAAAACACACATGCACAAACCTGAAAAAAAAAAAAAAAGTATATTTTAACACAACTATGTTAATCACAGCTTCCATGCTCTAATTGTAGAACACTGCTTGGAGCATAGCTTTACAATGGCATCATTTAGTTTGATAATTGAAGCCAAACTTGGTTCCAATAACTTCACACACAAGGAGCTGCACCGGCGGGTCCTTTCAAAGGCCAGGAAGCACTGGGAGCCGGCAGAAGGCCATCTGCAAGCCCCAGCCTTCCCCAAGCAAGGCCAGTGCCACTGATGTTAGAGCCCTAATGGGAGGCAGATGAGTCCACCTTGGACTGAACAAAACCACGTTACCCAGCGGCACTGCAAAGGAAGAGGAGCCCTCTGTGTACACAAAGTCGTGCGTGATAAATTTAGAAGCGCGTATAAATAATAGCTGGAATTCCTGGAGCATGGGGCCAGGTCCAGCACAGCGTGGGGAGGCCAGTTTTAACCACACCACAGCCCAGAGGGAAGGGGAGTCGCCTGGAAGGACAAGAGGGAGGTTCTGCATTTAAAATCTTCCCCGTATTAGGGCGCCAAATATACAACCAGCAGTTTGCATTCGCCTGCTCCCCACCCAGGTGCAAACGCTGTGTTTTCACATCTCCTGTTCCTGTCCATCACCGGTGCTGGGGCCAAACAAAGTCTTTCAACTGGTCCGGTTTCTGCGCCCTCCTGTTTGCCATGGGTTTGGCCGTGACTCCACGCCCTGGGATTCCCAGGTGGTCTCCCATCCAAACACTGGGCTGGCCTGAGATCACTCTGCTCCCACCATCAGGTGGGCCCAGCCCAGCGCTCCCGGCTTTCGCTGGGATAATCACATTGAAACCCACCGAAGCGAATGGCCAGAGCCTGCACAGCCCTTCAAAACCAGAGCACACTGAGCAGAAATTCCTTAATTCCATCACACACATGAGGAGGGAGGTGTGGTTTGGCCACTCACCAGGAAAGACTTTGTGCAAGCTTCAGCTCCAATCCTAGACGCGATCCTAAATGCTGAGTGATGAGAGATAACCCATCCATATGCTCATCAGCTTGGAGCACATGCACGCACAAGTGGCTTCACAAACGGATCGCTCGGGGAGGAACTGAGCAGCATCTCAGCTTGACCTCCCTCTCTTTGCATTGAGATCTCTTGGCCCCATGGAGAGCAAAAGCTCCTGGAAATTCAACAGAAGGTGATCAAAGCAAAACGCACTACCTAATGTCCTAGGAGGGTAGATCTGACATGTGAGGAGCAAGCTGCATTAATCCCTGGACAAAAAAAAGGAAAGAAAGAGGGAAGGAAAAAAAAAAAAAAAGGAAAAAAGCCCAGCACTAATCAGGCAAGCAGCCACAGCGCTGCAAGAGCTCTCCTGGACAAGGCACATGTGGGTTTAGCAGGGCCTGCAGCTCTAGTAGAACATACAGCCAAGCCCTTCCAGCTCTGAATCCCAACAAAGGCTCAGAGATAAAAGCATCAAACATCCCCCTCCTGGAAAGCCAGCGAAGGGCAGCAGTTCAAACCAAGTTCTGGAGAACAGCAGATGCTCAGGCAGCAACACTCAGGCACGAGATGAGGATCCCAAACCCCAAGTCCTCCACAGACCAGCTGCCAGCATTGCCCCCCCGCACGCCCCCCAGCAGGAGGGGTCCAGAGGCCGTGCCGGGATGCAGCGCATCCCTTCTGTCCTTCCCCCGCGCCCAGCACCTCCACCCCCTCTGCTGCCAGGAGAGCCTCCAGGGCAGGGAGAGGACCAAAGAGGCCTCTGGCTCCACAGCACCCTCCCGGGCAACGGGAGCCTCCCAGTGCCCCACGGCTCAGCACCAGGAAACCCGGCACAGCTGGAAGCTCTCCAAGGGCAGGAGAGGAGGGCGCGCTCCAGCAAAGCCTCCCCGGGAGAAGCCTGATGCCCTTTGATGTCCATGAATCACAGACACACTCTCAAAATTCCTGTAAACGAGATGTCAAACACTCACCATACCAACCCCCAGGCTCCCGGGCCGGCGGAGGAGAGCGCACATCTGCAGCAGAGCCCTCTCCTCTCAGCCCTGATTCAACAATCCACATTTATGGCAAGGGTGGGGAGAGGAAAGAATACATTTTCAGAGGATTATACAACTCATCATTTGCTCATCAGAGTCTCTCTTCCCCATCCCCCCCTTCACTTCGAGATGGCTCTCACTTCCCTCACCCTCGCACTGCTGTGCCACCAACATTTCCAACAAAAGAGAAGGGTCTGGCAATGCAGACGCACCCCGGGACCAGGGCACAAGGACACCCTGTCACCACACAACGTCCCTGCCTCCTCATCAGCTCCCACTTGACACAAACACCTCTTAACGAGTTTAACTGAGCTCACTGCCAACAAGAGAGTACCAAAGACCTACCTAAGATCTATTACTCTACACCTGGAATGCCTCTACCACCTTAAACACTCCAATTTTAAGCATCCTCCTGCACGCATTGGCTCAGAGCCACCCTAGATGGCTTTGACACGACACCGACACCCAACACGATGGAGAGGCTGCACATCACACACACACACAGAGTCAAAATAAAAGCTGATTCTGCCCAAGTTGCAGAGTCTGATGCAGTGACTGCACACATTTCCTCCTCCACGACCGCACAATTGCTTCCCACATAACCAACATCGTTAAACACCGGTTGATGGTGGAGTTGGGGAACTAGTAGGTTACATTATTCATGTGTCTCTATGATCCACTCTACTACTGCTCTTAATAGGTTTGAAAGTTGAACCAATAATTACCGTATGTCCGGAGGACATAGCTGCTATGAAGTTTTTGATCTATAAGAGAACTGAAAGAGCCAATAGGGCTTCAGAGCACAGAATCTTGTTTTCCTCTGCAGAGGAGGAAAAAAAACCCACAGTCAGCCAACACCCCCCAAATTCCAGTGTTTGGAGGTATGGAGAAGCAGCAGTGCTCCCAGCCCCCCTCGATTCCCACCCCAACAGCCTTCTGAAAACCACTCTCAAAGTCTTTAAAGTTAAAACAAAGCACAATTTCCAGGGGGGTCCCTTACCTGTATCCATTCTCGATCGTTTCCGTAGCTCTGACATTTGCTGTAACCCTCAACGTCTTGCTGGATAGTCCTACTACTGAAGGCAAGATCTTGTTTTTAAAGTCTGCACAGCTCCATTCCTCTTCTTCATTCAAGGTCGGGAGATAGCCACAGACAACTTTTAAGCTCCCCAGTCCATTGCTGTTCATGTAAGCGGGATTCTCTCCTCCACTCCGTACGTATTCGAGGTATATATCAGAAGTTAAAAACATCTGGTAAGCATTTTCCTCCATCACAGTCTGAATCTCAGTCTGTGCCTGATCAAACATGATGGAATCTATCTGCTGCTTCTTGATGCTGTCCCTTATGTAGGTCTTGGTAGCAGGTTTGAGCTGCTTGGAGACGATGCTGTTGTTCTCGATGTACCTTTTGTAAATAGCTTTGGCTACTCGCAAAGTTTTGGTATCCTTAAGGTCCATCTGCCTGAAGCCATTGCAGGCAAACCAGAAGTCTAAGGTATCCACACATTTTTCCCTTTCCAGAAAGGTCCGAAAAAGATAGGCACCATCTTGATCTCCCAACAAGGAATGCAAGGATTTGGTCCATCTGGCCAGAGGGGAGTCTGGGGACGCGCTGCCCTCCGGCTCCCCGAGTCCGTTCTCATTCCTCCGCGGGGCAGGAGGCACCGGCATGGCCTTGAAGCTTTGGCTTTTTGGGAGAAACGAGCTGGCGAGTTGCGGGCATGGTGCTTCTCCTTCCTCCCCCGGGACAGGGGGTCGGGGGGCGTCTTCCCTGAAGCTGCTGCTGTGGTCTGGGAGGTGGGCGAGGACCACGGCGCTGCTCATGGCTCCGGAGCTCGGCGGGGAGAGGGGCTCCCAGTTGCTCCAGGAGTTGCCTGTGCCTCTGCCTGCCTCTGCCTGGAGTCAGCAGGGGATCCTCGGAGCCTCCTCTCTGCAAAGAGGGGAAAAAAAAAAAAAGGGGGGGGGTTGGGGGGGGGAAGAAAAAAGGAGTATTGATCTAATCAAAACCAGATCCTCCCAACATCAAAGACAAAAAGTAAACAGGCTTTTCAACTCCTCACAGTCAAAAAAAAAAAAAAAAAAAAAAAAAGAGGAAGAAAGAAAAGGAGAGAGGGAGGGAGGGAGGGCAGAGGGAGCGCGGCTCTATCGCCAGCCCGATCGCGACTATCAGATCCGCTCCGCTGAACTCCCGGCGCACTTTTAGCGGGGCCGGGGGGGTGGGAGTGGGGGGTGTCAGCGCGGCCCCCCCGCAGCTCGGGGCGTCCCTGCCCCGGCATCTGGTTTCCATTTGCCCCCCCGCCCCATCCCCGCTCCCTCCTCGCCCCCTCCGCTGCCGGGGGCGCCCGGACCCGCGTGTGTCCCGTGTCCCCCCCCGCCCCCGACGGGGCGCACCCGCCGGGACAAGGGATTTTTTTGGGGTGCTGCTCTGCGGGAAACGTGCTGGAGAACCGTCCCCCCCCCCAAAAAAAAAAGAAATCCACCCCGGGGGGTGGGTTAAGGCGAGGCGGCCGTACCTGGGCGCTGCGGGGCATCCCGGGCCGGGGCCCCGCGCCCCCCGCATCCCCCCCCCCGCAGCCGGGAGACATCACCCCCGGCTCTGGAAAAGGGGGAATAAAACAGGAAGGGGGGGTTAAGGGGGAGGCAGCCCCCAGCCTCGGGCTTTCCCTGCGTGCAAAATAATAATAATAATAATAATAATAATAAAATAATAATAATAATAATAATAATAATAATAAAAACCTGCTCCAGAAATGGCGACGGGCTGGGAGGAGGGAGGTCGGAGCCGGGAGCTGGGGTGGTGGAGGGGAGAGGAAAGAAGGGGGAGAAAAAAGTCCGGAGCGACTTGGGAGCCTCCGAGCTCCGCGAGCAACAGCCGAGCCCGGGCGGGCACGGGCACCGCGGGGGCAACCCCCTTTCCCCCCCACCAAAAAAAAAATAATTTAAAATAAATAAATAAAAAAAGATATTAAAATTACAAGAAAAATCCGTATTTGAAGCAGAAGAAGCGGCCGCCGCCCCCCGAAGTTGCCACTCACCGCCGAGCCCGAGCTCGCTGCGCGCCCGCAGCCCCGCCGCTCCCCGGCAGCGCGCAGGCTGCACCCGCTCCCCCCGCTGGCCTTCCTCCTCCTCCTCCTCCTCGCCTTCCTCCTCCTCCTCCTCTCCTCCCCGGCGGTGCAACCGCATCGGAGAGCATCGGGAAAGGGAAGGGAAGGGGGGGGTGGTGAAGGGGTGGGGGGGGCTGCGAGGGAAAGGAGCCCACTGCGCTGCGCGCCTCCCTCCCCTGGTTATTTATTTTATTTATTTTAAATACAAAAGCGCAGGTCCCGCCCCCCCCCTCCTCCTCCTCCTCCCTCCGCCCCCCGCCCCGGGCTCCCCCCGCGGCATCAAAGCGCAGCCCGGCCGAGCGGTCCTGCAAGGGCGGTAGCGCACCGGGGGGAAAAGAAAAAATAAAAAATTTTAAAAAAATTTTAAAAAGAGGTGTAAAAACAGGCCCGAAACAATTTTAAAAATTAAAAGAGAAACAGGGAGAAGCGCGGGAGGAGCACCTCCTGCCCCTCACGCTGCTCCATCCCCCGGGGTACCACCGGTGCGGGGGATGCTTCATCCCGCGCGGGGGTGGGAGGGGGGTGCGCGGATATCACCGCTGGCGAGGGGAATAAAATTACTGTGTTATATTTTTTAGGGGACAGGATTTGTTTTTTTTATTTTTTTGCGCCCTTCCCCTCGGCATCCCGCGGCGGCTACGGAGTTGCCAGGACCTTATCAAAGGGATGCGATCGCAGCCGCCGCTCCGCCGCCTTAAAGGCGCAGGAGCCCATTTTTTTCTGCGCCGCCCCGCGCATCTCCCGCGCATCTCCCGCGCATCCCCCGCGCCCCTCTGTACCTCCCCCGACCCCGTCCCCTTCCCCACCCCACCCCCGCGCTGCAGGGCGGGGGCTGCTCCCCGCCATTAAAAACTCTGCGAAAAGTTTTCATCTCGGAAAAAAAAAGAAAAAAAAAAAAACAACAACCAACAAAAACCAAATGGGGCGGGTCCCCATATTATTATTATTATTAATATATATATATAAATAATCCTCAGGCCTGTTTTTGCTCTGCAGGCTAATTAAACAATCCCTGATTGCAATAGAACTGGCACACCAAGCCAAACCCCAGCCCGCAGTTGTGTTCCCATCTCCTGCCCCAGCTGTTAAATATTAACCAGGCACGGAATGGAGGGTTTGGAACTTCAGACAAAAGGTTTTAATTAGGGGTTGGCCCCCAAACCTGCCCTCCAGATCCAAGGAGCCTCCTGCCCTCCTCCTCCTCCTCCCCAGCCTGCTCCAAGGCTGGACCCCAGGGTTTGGTGGTTCCCCCCTGGGAGCTGCCTGGCTGGTCTGAGCCCACCTTGGTCTGGCCAGCAGAGCTGGTGGAATCAACCTGGCTTGATTTTTATCATTATTATAGAATCACAGGATGGTTTGGGTTGGAAGGAACCTTAAAGATCATCTAGTCCAACTCTTGTCCATAGGCAGAGACACCTTCCACTAGACCAGGCTGCTCCAAGCCCTGCCAAACCTGGCCTTGGACAATTCCAGGGATGGAGTAGCCACAGCCTCTCTGGGCAGCTTGTGCCAGGGCCTCACCACCCGCACAGTCAACAATTTCTTCCCAATATCCCACCTAACCCTGCCATCAGTCAGTGAGAAGCCATTCCCCCTTGTCCTGTCACTCCAAGTAGGACAGGTGAAAATGCCTTCGGCAAAAGGAATGGCACCTGCCATTTTTGGTGTGCATGAACACAGGTGATGGCACCTCCTGGGAAATGCAACAGCAAAGTGCAGCCCATGGCTGGACCAGCCCTTCTGCCCATGCCCACACTGCTCTGTCCCCACACTTCCAGCACAGACTCCAGAGCTGCCAGCAAAACACCCTCAGCCCCAGGAATCAGAGCCAAGGGGACCTGCTCCCACCACCACAGCTGGTCCCATCAGCCTCACCCCTCTCCTTCCTGCTCTGCACCCTCCACATCCCCACAGCAAAGTGGAATCCCAAGGGAAGGATGAGGCACACGGAACCGCAGTGGGCACACCAGGGAAGCCCCAGTGCTGGTGCCAGGGGCTTAACCTGATCCTAAATGTGAGGACAGAAACCAGGACCACAGCCATAGACCTGTGCCTCTCCTTTCCCACTCTTCTCTGGGCGGGCTGTTGGAAAAGCAAGTGGTTTGCACCGTCACTAAACACAGTTCTTGGCTTCTCCCCACACTCCAAAGCTCCTGTTCCTCCTCCTCCGGGCCCTGCTGCTGATGCCAAATATGGATGTGCCACTATGCCAGATGAGACATATGAAATGGTCCCTTCCTGGGAGGATGAACAGCCTGTGTCTCCTGGGCTCCTTGGGATGGTGACAGCAGTGTCACTTCCAGCCCAGGACCTCCAACCATCAGAAGGTGGCTTGACCACCTCTTACTCCTTACAATTAGCATTGAAACAATGTTGGATAAAAACCTCTCTGGGTCCCATTTACTGCTACAGCTCAGAAAATTAGGGCATTATAATGGAGGCTGAAAACCTCAGCCTTGTCCCCTTTGGAAGAAAATCTCATTAAGTCTCATTCATTCTGTTTCATAAAAATGTCATTTAACCGCCTGGTTTTCTCCAAATCCCGTTGTGCAATAACACTGCCCTGCTCCAGTGCCTTGGGACAGCAACCCAGCAACTCAGCCAGCGACTTAATCTCCAAAATTATTGGGGATTGCACGTGCAGAGGAGCGGCCCACCCAAAGACCTGCCTAACCCACCATCCTCTCTAGGCCAGCCACCAAAAAAGAGACGCTTTGGGAATAAAACAAGAGGAGGGTGAACCCCTGAGGCCGTGGCTTTGTGGGGAGGTGCCCGTGGAGCAGCCTGTCCTCCCCAAAGCGGCGGTGGCCCCGTTCACGTTCCGCATGTCCAGTCAGGGAGTCTATTTTCTCCTCCTGCCAACAGGGAAGAGTCACGTAGTGCCTGGGATTTGAAAGTAATCCGGTGAACTAGGCAGGCGGTGGCAGGTACAAGAAGGTCTTCCAGAGTTTTCTTCATCTTTATCAGTTTCTGGAAGTCCTTGTTCGCAGATCTACAGGGAATCTCTGTGTTCAGGTAGCAGCTGCAGTCATCAAGAAAGCAGAGTATCTTTGAATTTCCTTCTGATTTTCCAGTCTAAACTTGAATCTGAATTCCCAGGCTGAACAGAAGGAAAATTAACTATTTATAATTTATTTGTTAGCCCTTCCACAGTTGAGATAAAAATTCCGTAAATGGGGGAGAAAATGACTGCAAAAAGCTGCCCAAAGCAGCGTCCTCAGCCGTGCTGAGCCCTCCTGGTGCCCTGCAAAGACCAGACACAGCCTGTCCCCTCCTCTTTAGCTGCTGCTGTGTGTCATGTTCACAGGCAGCAAAGAAGCTTGAAGTCAGATTGTGGCACCAAAAAGGAATAATTTTAGATGAAAAGAATCAGTTCACAGCGAAGCCGCACAATAAAGAGAAATTAATTTTTTTTTTTCCTGAGAGCTTTTTTAGATCAGGTAGTAAAAAAAGAAAAAAGAAAGTAGGAAAGAAAAAAGCAGTGGGGGCCATTAAGGCCTGGAGTGCTCTGAGAGCACTGAGTGCCAGTCCTCACTCCCTGGGCTCTGTCTCATCCTGACTGCACCCAGCTAACCTGGCTCCATCTCCTCCTTCTCTGCCCACGGGGCAGATATTTTGCTGGTGTCTTGCTCCAAAAGAGATGTCTCTCCAGGCTGTTGTCTTCCTGCAGAACAGCAGGTCAGACACCAGGAATGTGAAGGCTCTGAGGGCTGTTCTGTTCATCCCTATAAATGGCTTTGTGGAGGTGACAGCAGACCAGGAGCTCAATCAGACCAAACAGCCTCCCCAAATCATAGCAGTGCCTTTTCATGAGCCACCAATCCTAAACCAGAGCTCAAAGTCAGTGTCCTTCAGTGTGCACAGGGGGACACTGAGGACCAGGGAAGCACTTTCCTTATGGGGAACCCCAAGACAGCCAAGAGATGCCTCCCACACCCCAAGCAGCCTCTGCCATCAGGCCAGAACACGCTGCTGCTGTTCCTGACACTGGTTGTACCAATGTACCTCAAAAGTGCTTCCTCTGCTAAAACCACCCTAAGATCATAAAATAATAGAACAGTTTGGGTGGGAAGGACCCTTAAAGCTCATCTAGTTCCACCCCCCTGCCGTGGGCAGGGACACCTTCCACTAGAACCAGGTTGCTGCAAACCCCGTCCAACCCGGCCTTGGACACTCCCAGATCACAAGGACACTGATGGAAAATATGGAGAAAAGATAAAACAAGCATGCTGAGCTCCATCCTGTCCAAGCACACCTCTCACCAATCCCCACTGGAGGTCAAATCCCCCCCACATCCCCTCCCTGCTCCTCACTCCACCCCTTTGCCTCCCCTTCCCTGGCCAAGCGGGAGGAGGGCGAACAGCGCCGCCCACTCTTCCCACTTTGGCAAAATGCAACAGCCAGCCACGGTGGGCTGGGGTTTTGGGGTCTAAATGATCTTCCCAGCAGGAAAACCCCTCTGTGATCCCGCACAGAGCCCAGGGAGGACCCACAGAGGGCAGGATCTAAACCCCAGAGCAGCGTTAGTCAGCCTGACGTCACCCCTCTGTCACCGCACTGGTGGTCATGTTGATAACGAGATCAAAGGCTTGCGAGTATTTCAACAGAAGTGCTGGGAACAGTCTTGATCAAAATAAGAGGAAGGCCCTGTATACAGAAGACATGAGAGGTTTGCAACCCACATGTGAACCTTTGAAGTTATTCTCCCTCTTTTTTTTTTTTTTTTTAAATAAACTAGTTTAACATCATTAGTTTAAGAGGTATAAACTCGACTGGCTGTGTAATCTCTCAGTATACTGCAGGCACAGGGTATTATCCACACACAGACACGCTTTTCCAAGTGGGGAAAAAAAGCACTGCCAGAGATACTCACAAATAAGACAAGAAAACACACAATTAGTTTTATGGGATTTGAAGTTCATTTCATAAACCAACATACTTTTGTTACCGAGTATCGCCAGATAAGTCTGATACATTTTCTCTCCTATAATCCTTTTAACATTTCCATTCCCCCCTACAGACTCTTCGCCTTGATGTTTTGTTCAGTGCACTCCCTGCTATCTGCACACGCTTGGCCAGAATTTTTTAGACTTAAAAGGGGCACCGTATCAGCATTAACCGTTCCAGGAGAGCTGATAAAACACACACGAGCACTTTGCTATCTATTAACATTTCTGAACTCCTTCCTTCACCTGCCCGGAATAGTGATTGAAGAGAGGGTGGGGGCAACAGAGGTAAATGAGGATATTTATGACTAACTTCCCATGACCTATTTTTTCCACAACCCCTTCCTCACCGTGCACAAACAAGACATCACTTTCTCTGCTACCTTCCTGTCTGAGTAACAAGGAGACCAGGTCTGCAAGATTCCCCATTCCTGGAAATGTTCAGGTGGGATGGGGCTTGGAGCAACCTGTTCCAGTGGAAGGTGTCCCTGTCCATGGCCCTTGAAGGTAAAATTTAAATCCTACTGAATTTTTTTAGTCAAATATGGATTTTTTGATGGAAAACTGAGCACTGCTGTGGCTGCTGGGGATGCAGCCATGATGCCATGGCAGAGGCACTGAGTTGGTGCTCTTGTCACATCAGTGGTAACTCCTTCAAGTCCAGTTCAGGGCCACATTCCTCCTTGCTCCATCTCTACTCGCTGCTTCTGCTCAGCAATAGTGATTCTGGGTTTCATTACCATTAACATCACAGGTGCCAGGGAGAATCTGAGTCTAAAGTGGTTGGAAGCCCTGTTTCTCCGTGCACTAATCCCATGAGTGTTTATGAAGTGACTTTTAGATGTTCCACCACTCAAGCAGCCAGCTCTACACAACACCTACTCGTTGGTGTCCATCACCCTGCGCCGGACAACCCCCTCCCTACTTCCAGAGCTTGTGGCCATTTGCTAAAATCATCAGCAGACACCATGTCTCTGGCAGCTTTATCTGGAGCTTTATCTGCCAAATGGGTTCAGATTCAAGGACTTCCTTTCAAATTTGGGGAGGTTCACTTCCATCCTCATCCTGCCTACTCTGTGCTCCCCCTTTGCTGGCAGCAAGAACCTGGCACGTGACATCCAGCAGGAGGAACACGGGGAGGTGATGGGAGCATCAGTGCTAGCGAGGCCTGAAGTAGATTCCATTCTCTTTTTTCATGAAAACAGGAACATTTTTTCCATGCATGCTCAGGGAAGTCCTTCTCCTGCACGCCCACAGCACACGGGGTGTACTGGCTCTGGTTCTGCACAGGCTGGATGCTCCTGGAGGAGAACATGGCCAGTTTGGGAAGGAGTCAGGGCTGGTGGCATCTTGGCATGACTGCAGAGGAAGTGAAATATATGATGTGTTACCAGCCTGGACTGATGTGATTTGATTCTGCAATAGAATCTGTTTTGTTTTCTGGCTTCTATGGCTGTGTAAAAATGGCTCCTTGAAAACTCAACTAAGTATGAAGTGTACTCCCTGCAAAACTCAGCGAGGGAAGGAAATCCAAATGTTTTGAGTTTAACTATTAAACATAGTTTCCAGCTAGTGTGCTCAGAATTTGAAATTAAACAAATGAAAGAAACATGTTTCAATGGTTTTATGCAGGCAATAATGTCATTAACAGGAAATAAAGAAATTGGGCTTTGCAGCTGCAGCATGAAATTTAACCCTTCCCGTGCTGTGTGGGGCTTGCTGGGCTGGCACAGCACACTCCAACCCCTTCCTGCTACTGGGCATCCCAAAAATACTTCCTGGACCCAAATATCCTGATCCACACAGCCCTTTAAGCAGGATGGTAATGGAAAAAGCAGGAGGAGAGACAACGGTTAGGAAGGAACAGGCTTTCCTGACTAGTGGAAAACTTTCATAAGTTCATAAAGTCCAATAAAACTTTTCACTTCCAGGGAAATAAAAAAACTCCAAACCCTTTAAGCACGGTTATTTTTAGGTGTGCTGTCAAAACTGAGTACCCTAAAATTATACCTGGTTTGGTTTGTTTCTGCCTGTCGAGTCAATTCTCAGGATTAAGGACAGTGAAGGGTGGGAGGCTCCAGCCCCCCTGGTGCTGTCAGGAGCTGGGTGATGCCTCTCACAAGCTGGACCAGTCCTGAGGCCACAAAAGCAGCATTAATTTTTTTAAGGATGCCTGTATTTCCAGGTGTGAAATGCAGACTGGAGAGAGAGGAGACTTTGCATGGAGAAAGCCTCATCCCCACATCACCAGACTTTGGTGCAGACCTGGCCCCAAAGTCCCTGGAGTTTTCTGTACACAAAGAGTTGCACAACCAAGTCCTCTGTGTTTCAGACACTGGGAAGAGTATTCCCAGAGAGGAACCAGAAGGCAGAACTTTTTGGTTAAAAGAGGAAACAGAGGACAGCTAGTTCTGAAAAAAAAAAAAAGGACATACAACTGGCATGGGATTTTCCATCATGGGGGGAAATCATCAAAGTCCCCCAAAGGACAACAAAAGCCCTTTGGCTGGATTTCTCCTTCACAAAGGGCACTGCTGGCAGGCTGGTGGGGACAGGCTGAGAGCTGAGCTCTACCTCCTCACCTTGAACTGAGGGAAAAGCCCTGCAGGTCACCCCTCCAGAGCACCTGCATTCAAACCAGCACCAACTTTTTGGTGCCATTCCACCTAGTATCAGATTGCACTGCTCCCCCTTCTCCTAATTTACCTACATTTTTTTTTAGTAGGTCATATCTTCCTCTGCCAAAGCCCTATTGATTGTATGAAAAGGTGTTTTCTTCCGTTGTGGGAACCTCCGCCGTAATCCTTCCAAGAAAGGTTAAACAATAAATATTGGCAGCTTTGTTTCCTCTTTTCCTTAAAAGTAAGGCAAACTTGGTCAGTCTCTGACCAGCCCAGACCCAAAAATGGCTGCTTGGAAATACATTTCATTAATGATATTTTCTTTTCAGTAGAAATCAGCATGCTGTGGGAGAGACCATCAAAATATTACTTTAATATTTGATTCTTTTGCTGGCTATGCTTTCTAATCCTTTCATAGAAGCCTGGAAATTGCTTACCCAGTATCCTTTCTCCCCATAAGAAACTGGGGGGACTGAGAACCTCACATTACCAAAAATGGGGAGAAACTGAGGTGCTGTTAGACCCCATCCCCACTTCTGCATTCCCAGTCACTGAAATCATGTTCTGGGCTTTTCTCCCTCTCTTCCCAACAGGCCTGAAATTAGGACACTCTTTTTTAATATTTGAAAACAAACCTAACTTGAGTCTTTTGTTATCCTGAGAGCACGTCCCATGTTCCCCTCTAAGATCTTCTAATCAAACATGCAGATCAGCTCATTAGTGATTAGGAAGACCCTGACAAGAGATGGTGACCGTGGCAGGAAGCACTGAGGGGAGCAGGAGGTTGCTGTCACCTCCTAAATCCCAGCTGCTGCTTCCTGAGAGGAGTTTGGTTTGTAATGGGAACATTTCCACCTGGGGGAAGCTCTAAAAACTCCTAGAAAGCAGTAAAAGCTGAAATCCTCCCATGGGTGGCACAGAGTTACAGGAGAACTACACTGCTGCAGTAGTTCCCATCTACAGAAAACTGGTTCTGAGGGCTTTGTTAGTGATATATTTATGGTCTATTTACCTCTGTGCACCTAAGTCCCATCAATGTAAATAAAAACTTCCATACAAGCCCTTTGTGAGCTGGAAGGAGAGAACTCCCATTGTCTTAATCACAGGTGAAGGGGTTTGTTTGGGAGTGGCATCACAGAAATCAGAGTTTTGCCACAGGGAGATGATGGTGATCCCCATCCCATGCCTGGCTGACTAAATCAAACAAGAGCACTGCCATGAGATGTCTCTCCCACTAAAGCCCACTGAGGGGATGGTCAGCTCCCAGGAAAGCAGGGCCCCTCCTGCTCCATGTGCAGGATGTGCAGGTGGGATGCTGCTCCAGAGGGCAAAGGCAGAAACAAACTGGCCACAGGGGCAGCAATTTCTGAGCACATTTTGTGCAGCTCCAGGTCTGCAAGTGAGGGCTTGCCTTGGGCAGCTGTAACACGTGTTTTAGTGCTGGATCCCATTTATCTGACCTGTCTCTGCAACTGATAATGGACTCATTGAAAGCACAACAGAAACGCTGGAATAGCTGATTCTTCTCCAAGCCATAACTTTAGACAATAAAATCAGAGAAATTCCATAGATTTAGGCAATACACCATTGTCCTTTCATTACACAGGCCTGTGCCTAACCTGAGAACAGAGAGAGCAGCTTATTGATTAAATCAATTAAATCAATTAAATTGATTTCAGTTCATAAACAATGTAATATCAGTGCAGGCTCAAAACAGAGTTATTTAATACATTTAAAAGTATGTGGTTCCCACAGGCTCATACACGTTGACATCTGCTATTGAAGTGAACATGGGTAATGAGACTCTCCTGTGATACACCTGACACCAGCCACCACTGGGAATGTTGATCTGTCACGTGTGGCTGCAAGTGAAATGACAAAAACTGGTGGGCCAGATACCCAGGGTCAGCCATCAAGAGTCTGAACAAAGCCACAGTGCCCCCAATGGGATGGCTCTGCATTCCCAAACTGGAGCAGTGGGAGTTGTGAGCAAGGATGGGCTGTCACAGGAGGACCACCACACCCCTGGGAGTGTCCAAGGCCAGGCTGGATGGAGCTCTGAGCAACCTGGTCTAGTGGAAGGCATCCCTGGAATGAGATGGTCTTTGAGGTCCCTCCCAATCCAGACCATTCCATGATTCCATGACCAGTAACTGCCACAGCTGAGATGCTGTTAAATATCCTGGAGTCAAACCCAGCCCTTTGTCCTGGGGTGCATCAAAATAATAACCTGCCTAATGCTGCTATTGCACTGATGCAAATCAGGAGGAAAGGATTACACCACTGTAAAACCTGCTGTACACCACTATAAACCAGTCAGAAAAAACATCCAAGCAATTTTTCTTCCCTTGATGACTTTACAGAGGCTGAAGCAGCTGGGGAGGTTCTCCCTGACCACCTGAAATTTCAGTGAGCTTGGCCACCAGCTGAAGTGGCAGCAGCCCCTCTGCAGAGGGGAGCAGGGATGTGATTTTTGGCAGCAGGGCCAGCCTGTTTCCTTGGGCCACCCCCTTCATTGTGAATGCTTCGTGCATTAGCTCAGGGAATTCACCCAGTTAAAAATAACCCTTCCCCACACAAAAAATAGACAAAGAAAATGGCTATTTATACCCTGGATCAATTCCTGGGCTGATTCACCGTGTGGCCCCTGGAATGGCTGCACTGGGATAAAGCACAAGGAGCTGCACGGCTGCAGCAGCAAACCCAGGGGTGACCACGGGCACATCCCCTGGCACGGGGGACACTGACCCCCACTGGGCTGTAAAACAGCTCAATATCCACAAATGACCTTTTTTCCTACAACTATCAGGGGTTGGAGATGGGAGGAGTGTGGGTGTTTTTGTAGTTTTCATTTTAGTCTCCGTGTTTTCATTTTATAAATGTATTTTTTAGGTTTACCTCGCCTGGCTCCCCTCCCAGCTGAGTCAGGGCTGTTCCTTCTATGTGCTGTTTCCAAATTCTTGGGTTTAAATGCCACGGAGAGCAAAAGGACCAGCTCCAAATGCCCAAAGAGAAACAGAGGATTAACCAAATAGTTTGATGAAACTCAGGGAGAATTATCCATCCTCATCTGCCTTGGCAGAAAAGTTTAAATATGGATAAAGGCAGTTGGAGTAACATAGATGCAATTTTTTTTCCATGTTGTTTTCTGTTTTGACTTCTTTGGCATCATTCAAAGGGAGGTTCAGGCTTTGATCTTCTCTATTGGCGATATTTTCTTCGTCTAGGTTTTTATAGTTTGAGAAGAGATGTTACATGCTTGCAACAGAGACTATCAATATGATGTGGGTCTGAACAAAAAACCTGGTGTCAGGTTCTCCATTTGGAGTGTTACCTCAAGCTTTGAAGTTTGTAATGATTCAAAAGCATCTAGAGCTGCTACAAATGTTAATAAAATTAAAGCCATCTGAAAGTGAGGCTTGCATGTGCCTTTGAAAGTAGGTCTGTGATCAGTTATTACCCTCAATTACCTTGTTGTCCACTCTTTTAGCTCGAGGTTAAACTCTTAACACTTTGCTTTGAAGTGGTTATCCTTTTATCTATGACCGGACTGAGGAATTTAAGGGCAATAATCAATGAGAGCTTCATAAGAATAAAGGGGAGACAAGGCAAGGAAAAGAGGTGTGAATGTGCCCTTAACGGCTGGCTGGGGGTTCGAGGGGCTGGGGGACACCGAGCTCTGAGAGGAGCCTTGGGACAAAAAGAGGGAGGGGGAAAAAAAAGGGGGGAAAATGAGGGGAGGGGAAAAAAGGGGTGAATGAAAGAAAGAAAAAGGAGCCCCGGCAATTTCCAAATCACTGCTAAAAATGAAGCAAAAGCACCAAGTCGGGGTGGGGCTGGGCGTGGGGAGCACGGCGAGGTGAAGCCTCATCAAAGGCGCAGAGATACGATTAAAGAATTGGCTTAATCACGGCTTTGATGTCTGCCAGGGCACCTCACCCTGCCTGCCCCAGCAGGGACGGGATGTGGGGCGGGTGCCCTGCACCAGGGACCCTGCCCGGCCCCCAGCAATGACCCCCTGCCCCAAAGCAAGGGGTTGGCACCGGGAGATGCCCAGCAGGATACCTGGAACAGAGGAATCACTGTAGGATCCCCCAGATGGAATCCTTCCTACCCTTCCCTGGGAGAAGCAGCATCTCTGCCCACCTGCACCCCGCTGTATCACCCAGAAGGTCCTTGGCCAGCCCTCCCAGCTTCCAACACCCGCCACAAGGCCACAGGACCCCCTTCCTGGAGGATGGGGGCTCAGAGGACCCACCTGGCTGTGTCCTGCTCCTGCCCACGTGCCGCCAGTGAGGACGCCGGTGACATCCCCGTCACACTCCACACCGACTCCAGTGTGTGACCCAACCCTCTGCCCACGGAACCACAGCCAACCTCCGCTTTCACCGTCGGGGAAAATCCGTGCGACGCCTCCCAGCCAATTTCTTTTTTTTTTTTTTTTCTTTTCTTCCCCTTTTAATTTTTTTTTTTTTAATCCGAGGTGCCCACAGGAAGGTGTTGAAACGCACGTCGAGCGCGCAGCTCAAGCCTGGCAGGGGACCAAGTGCACATGGCCCGGGTTTGTGAAGTCCTGAGCACGACCTTCCCCTGCCTGTGCTCAGCATCTCCCAAAAAATCGCGCCGCCGAGCTTTGATCCCGCGCCAGCGGCTGGAGCTGCGTGTCTAATTTAAGGTGCTTGGGCTGGAAAATGTTGACAATTATTGTTACTCTAAAATTAAATCAGTGCTTAATTACCAAAATTGATGGTAACTCGGAGTGGCGTTTTCAAAAGAGCCTCAGGGAGCCAGAAGGAGGTTTTTCAAAGGCGGTTTAATGTCTCAGGGCCACGGCTCCCTCCTCGTACCTGCAGTTTCTTACTGGCTGCTCCTGCTTCAGCACCTTTTGAAGGCCACCAGAGTTGTGCTGAGGCCTCTACCGAGATGATACAAGGGGGACCCGAAACCACGGGCACAGACCAAAGTCTCCAGCCCTCCAAATGCACTTGGCTAATTCACAGTGAAAAATCAATTGGCTTTGGGTGCCTAATTCTCCTATAATCCTTCAGATAATCCCAGCTTTAGGCTTTCAGATACCGATAAAAAACCAAACAAACGCCACAATACAAGAAATTCGTGGAAATAGAATAGAACACAAACATATATTTCATATAACTTTCAGATACTCTGAACTTAATACAAAGTAGGTTGAGGACAATAGCAATAAAATATTGCTCAAGAGAGAGTAAAGGCACTGAGGCCATGAAGCCTGAGGCTGAGAACACTGTTTCGTAATTAAGGTAGCCTCCAGACAACGATTGTCATAGGCAGGCATTGCTCAAGGACCCAGCCATTATTGCTTTCATTATAATTTTTCAGGAGAGGATCTTTTTCTGGCTTGGCTCCACCTTCATTCAAAGCTCCCACTGGCCCCAGCCACTAACGAGAAAGCGCTGATTGAGAAATGCTAATGACAGGCTGCACGGGATGCTCGTGCTGCCACAGCCCAGGCTGGGGGTTGTTTGCTGGTTCAGTGGGGTCCTCCTGGTTTTGTGCATCAAACCAGTTGAAAAAAGCACTGACAGGAAGGGTTTTCCAAAGAAAACTGAGCTGATTAAAAAAAAAAAAAAAATCTTGATAAACCCCACATTGCAAGTAAAAACCTTCTGTTTTTAAACATGGTACAACACGGGAGGTGTAGTTTCTGTGCTCTCTGCATGTCACAGACCCAGACAGCATCTCCCGTGGAAGGCTGGCATTGTGCTGGGACAAGGAGGGTGTGAGGGAGTGGAGGAGCACACAGTGGCTGGGCCATGGCAGTGTCAGGCATCCCACACAACCACGTCCACTACAACCACTGCTGCACCACAGAACTCACACAGGCTGGGTTTGGGCTGAAACAGGCCCTTGAGTTTCAGCTTTGCCATGGAGGGGGGTGGGGGGAAAAGCATTTTCTGTTTGTAGAAAATTTGATTTCCCATCAAAATTCAAACTAAACTACAAAGTTTCAGTTGGTTGTAATTATGCCAGCTGGTCCTGAGTGAATCTCCCTGGAACTGCAGGATTAACTCCCATCACCTGACACTGAGCATGACCGTGCCTGCCTGCACCTAACTGCTGACCTATCTTAAACATCCCACTAATTAATATGCTGAAGCAAAGTCGTGTTCCAACACGGTCTAATTTTCCAGTGAAGAGAAGAGCCAAGAAGGATTAGGAACAAATGGGAACAGCCTGAGATGGTTTCCTTGCAGCCCGAGCCACGGCGGGTCATCGCTCCTCCACCCCAGAGCCCTCCATGCACGACCCCAGAGGATCAGGAGGGGCTCCTGTCCCAGCTAATTCCTGGCTAAACAGAAATCCTGAATTGTGGCAGCGAGGCCAGGGCTGAGCCCCTCGCTCCTGCTCCAGCTGCTCTGATCTTTGGCCAGTTATCAGCACCTGGATTCTCAGGCAAGAAGGTAATGCAAGGAGGCAACAAAGGAATAAACACTTCCCAGTTCTAATTGTTTCTGTAAAATGCTGCTGCTGGACGGCCCAGAGACAGTCAGGGCACAGCTCCTGGGGAGCCTCCTTAGCTGCTGGAAACCCCAGCCATGGAGAACATGGGATCATCCCACGGGAAGGGCTGGCTGCAGTGACATCCCCTCTTGCACTATGATTATTACTTAATTATTTTTTTTCCCATCTTTTTAAATGGAGGAAAGGAGTCAAACATGGTAGAGTAGGTTGTTTGGCTGTAAAGTGCCCTGATCCCCTTGGAAGCAGCAGGAGTGGCCAAGCACACACTGCTGTGCCATCTGCTCCCTGTGCCCAGCCCTCCATACACACAGGGGGATTCTCTCCTCCCAGAGAGGAGAAGTGACCCAGGCACAGGCTGCACATCATGGCCCCTGCAGCCCTGAGAGCTGCTGCTGTGCTTGCAGGTGGACAAGCCCCACCTCAGATCCTCCCCCAGACCCAGCCAAAAAACCCTGCAGGGAGGGGACCTGCTTCCTTAATCCTTCAGAGAAGGAAAATATGGCACCACCAAAAGCCCACCTACTCAGAGGAGCAGTGCCCGGAGCCACAGGACCCCTCACCACCCCAGAGCCCCATCACACCTCCATGGAGGGAGGTCAGTGCAGCAGCAGTTTCCCACAGCCAGACAGGAGTCACGGGCTAATGGAAGATGAATCAACTTCTTTGAAGGCTTTAATTAATTTTCTCCTCTGCCCAAGATAAAGGGTCCTCTCTGGGGGGCTTCTCTTGATGGTTTCCCCACCTACCTCTCCTCAGCACCATCCCCTACATCAGAGCTGCCCTTTTTCTGTCTCTGCCGGGTTTAGAAGAGAAGGAAGATAACAAGAGAACAACTCCCCTCCTCATATTTTACCCATTCCTCCAATGTATTGCCCCAAAGCCCCCCCCAGGACACAGTGTCACAGGCAAACTGGGGCAAAATGGTTCTACTGCAACTTCTCCTCACTCCAAAACATGACCCAGCACCACCACTTAGACCAAATCTCCCATCTCAGGTGTCCCTGAGCAGGGATGAGCCTGAGGGGGGAGCCAGGGCTGGGTGAAACCTCCCTGGGTCCCCCCTGCAATGGCAGAGGAGGAGCAGAGGCACAGCCACCCTTCCCCAGGCTGTGGTGAGGTTTTGTGACTCCGAAGAGTTGGCAAATCCCCGGATAAAAGGGAAAATATGTTCATAATAAATAAGACTGAAGTAACACGTTGCGAAATATTTACTCCCTCGGAACGGCGGCTGTTTGCTTTCAGTGGAGCTGCTATCTGATCCTCTGCCAAACTGGCTGGAAAAGAGACTTTTCTGTGCTGGGAGACAGAAAACCAGGTGCCCAAAAAGTGCAGTGACTGTGTGTGCACTGGCACACGTGAGCAGGAGTAGATGTGCACGGTCTCGGGGGGTCCCCAGCTCCTGTGAGCCCCACTAATGCTCCCGTGGGCAGGGACAGCCCGTAGCTGAAACTTAATTTTCATACAACTAGTCATATGTCAGTGTAGAGACTGAAGGAAGGAGAATAGAGGGGAGAAAAAAAGAAAGAGGTGTTGATAAAATACTTGTTAGAAAGAAAATTGGATTAGCGGTGCCATTCTGGCCATGAAGTTCTTTGAGCCAGAGAAAAGAAATAATAATCTTGTTCCTTTTTTCCCCCCCTCTCTCTGCAGCCCACAGAAGGCCTCACAGCCAAAACATCAGTCCTCCTAATCTTATTTTCTTTTTTCTAGCATGTATTTTATTAACCCCTTTTCTCATTTAGCTGCTATGAATAGCTCAGTGGGTAACATCCTTCTTAGAAAGTGAAAACCTCCTTGGAGATGCGGAGCAAGGAGAGAAATGCAGACAAACTTCCAGCTCCCGCACTCAGAAGAAAAGCCCCCTCTGTAATCCCGTCTGGTGAATCCCAACGTTGTTCCCCGAGGTAGCAGCCAGCTCCAGGTCCTCTCTTTGGAGCAGGAACAATCAGGGAATTTATCTGGACACGCCAGGAGATTGCTGTGGCTCTATAAACTCTGTGGACGTGGTGCAGAGATTAGAAAATAAATAAACGCCCTCGCCGCTTCTTGGGAAAGTGTCTATATGGGTGTATACAGCACCCTAAAGTGAAGTCAGGCAGCTGAATTACCTTTTTACAGCTTCCCTCTGAATCACCTTTCCTTTACAGCTTCCCAAGCTATCAGTATGGACCGGGATGCTCCTGTGCCTGGGCTGGGGGCTCTGGGCCAGGCACCGTCCTGCTGCTGGCACAGGGGCTCCAGTGGCTTTATCCCACCAGCACAAAGCAAGGCTGGATTTGTCCTCTTACACCCATGGTAGAATTTTGTTTCCACATGAGACACGGACAACTGGGACCTCAGGAAGCTCAGGGGCCAGCCTTCCCTCTGCATAACAGCGATACCAACGTGGCCAAAAAGGGGAAAAAAACCCAATTAAAACATCAAATCCAAGAGAGACAGTCCTGCCCTGAGCTGCTGTAAGTGGGAACAGAGATTTGGCCTCGCCATAAAGAAAATACCAGTTCCAGTGAGGTTGGCTGCTGCCTCCTTCCCTGTGAGCAGCAAACCTTCCTGGGAGAGGAGCGGGATCCAGCCCCGCGCGATATTGGTGTGTTATTTTCCTTGACAGCTGTGGTGCATAGTGGTAAGTGCATGTTTAATTCATTCACAATTTATGGTGTAATGAGAACAATGAATGTGTCTGAGGGAATAATTGCTTCACGGCGGGGATGCTGGAGAGTTCAAGTTGGTTGGCACCTGGACTTTGAATCGGGGCTGGCGGGGATTGGCTCCGCCGGCCCCACAATGGCCCCGATAACAAAGCTGCCGGGACGGGGAGGGGGTTCAAAGTCACCCCGCGCCGCCCGGCCGAGCTGCAGCAGCCTTTTGCTGGGATGGCAGTGGCTGGATCCCAGCCCCATCTGACCCAGTTACCGGGCACCCAGCGAGGGCTGCACATGTGGGAGCTGCTTTCTCAACCCGCGTTCACAAGGAGTTTTGCTGCGCTGCAAATCCCCGTCCCTGGAAAGCCTGCGCTTCCCCCCGTCTCCCTCTAAGACTCCTTCACTGCTCAGCCCTGGCTGTGTCTGCCAAACCCTCCTTTTGTTGGGGGTGTGGAGAGAGGGTTGACCCTTTCCAGTGTCCTCAGCAGCCACATGGAGTTTTGGAGGCCTCAGAGGTCAAGAGCATCCATATGGAGGGCCCGGGAGCTCCGTGCGTCTCCCAGCTGTCCCCACGGCAGCTGTGCTTGCAGCCCCCGAACAAAGCTCATTAGGGGGCTCGTTAGGACGCTTGGGGGTTGCTCTGAGCTGTCCTAGAAGAGCCCTGGAATCAAATCACCCCCAGAAGAAAGCATCACGCTTGGCTCCATGTACAGACGGGTCCCATCCATCAGGCTGCGAGCAGGGAGATCACAATATCCATCACAGGCGCTCTCCCACACCATGGAGCAGGGCCAGACTTTGAACCAACAATAAAGAGATGCCAGCAAAGCATCACCCAAGCCTTGGCCCATGCAGTGGGCTCTGCAACAGCCCCCTCCACAGCTCTTGACTCCTGGCACCCAGCAGAAACACCAATCTGACTTCTCAAACAGATGTGTCAAAGCACAGGCAACAAATCTTCCATGGCACGAATCCACCCCAAGGAGATCATCCATCACGAGGACCCAGCATCAGGTCTGGGGGAAACAGGCCTTGAAGAGCTGTGAGACTCAGATGCTGTTGTTAATTATTACCCCATTATATTGGGGAGCTGTGCTAGAGACCATCAGCACTCAAGCTTTTCCATACATGGACCGCTCAGGATGGAGATAGGTCCCTGTTCTCCTTCTCCATATGGGAAAGCCACGTGCTGGGGATGGGCTTGCCTTGGACAGCTTTCAGAGATGCTGAGCTGAGAGCCCTGTTACACATTAACCCCCATGCAGGGCCCTACAAGATGTTCTGAACACGTATGTAACACTTGGTACTGAACCGAGTCTGCTTTTAGCTGGGGCGACATCTGGGTACGAGCAGATGTGGGCCGAGCTGGTGAGCAAACCATTGCCAGGGCTTTCCTTTGGGGACTGAAGGCATTTTACCAAGGGGTTAAGTGGTTTAGATGCATAAATTCAAAGCTATCACTTGACTTGAGAACCTAATTCAGATTAAAAGCACCAAGATTTTAGGCTCCTGCGTCCCCTCGAAAACATCCCACCTGTCCGCACGACGGAAACACCCACAGTTAGGAGAGGAAGACAGAGCCTCTGTGCAGACAGAAGCATGAATTTGTAGTCCTGACAGAGAACCATGTTTTATCCCATCTACTCTGAGGTTAAACACAATGTTCTGTCAAGCCACATACGGAGGAAAACATGGTTTGGCAGCGTTGTCTGGCGTAACCGCGGTGGAACACGGCGTACCTCGCGGGCCGCTGCGATTTGCATCGTGTGGAGCGGCTGCCAGCTCCACTTTCATCTGCTCTCAGCAGCAGTGAGCAGGCAGCATCGCTGGAAACACATCAGCCCTCCTGTCCCCCTCTGGAATGCTCTGCTTTGTCGCAGCTTTCTCTGGAGCCGCTCACTGTAAGCCCTGCCTGGGAGGGAAAGTAACAGCCCCGAGCGCTTAAGGAGGGACCAACCAGGTCTTCACCTCTCCACGGGCAAGAAAAGGCTAAAAACAAAGGTGATTGAAGATGCAGAGTGTGAATTTCGCCGGGGTTCCCACCTTTTCCCCTGCTCCATCCCCTCCTGAAGCTCAGCTGTGGGCTGAGCCCCCCTTAAAGTCCCATCCCCAGAGGAGGATCCAGACCCACCCCCGAGCCCAATCTGCTCTCTCATCTTCCAACACCATAAACGCAGCCCAGATGACAGTTCAGGATACAAATAAACCCATCCATAATTGCACATCGTTAATTACCGAGGGTGTTTGGGGTTCTTGGAGAACACCAGGTTGTGAAGAGCCTCAATCGAAGAGCCCTTGGGGCATTCAAATCAAGGCAAGCATCAAAACCCAGAGCTGTTTTGAAAACACAGCTTCAAATGCACGGCGGGGAGGGGGGAGGAAAGGCTTCCACCCTCCTGCCCAGTAAATAACACGCCCTGGAAGGCTCCCGGCTCCAAAGGCGGCGGCACGCAAGGGCAAAGGCTGCGACCTCGGGGTACAACATCTGCAGGAGCCTCCGGGGACTCCCAGGACTGCAGGGAGGGTGATTCCAGCCAGGCTTTAACCACAGCCCTCCCTGCAGTAGCCCATCGTGCCACAGGCAGCGAGGGAGGCGTTTCCTCTGCCGTATTTTCCCTGTTGTTCCCCCAGTCCCCACCTTTTGTGCAGCTCCGAGCTGCCCCTGCGTGACACAAGTCACACAGAATCGGTTTCCACCAGATCAGAAGAAAAATAAACTTAAAAAGAAACTTTTCTCAAAAAAAAAAAAAAATCGGGACTGATAATTGCAACCCCCCGGAAATGCTTTTAGCTGGGCCAAGCCTGTGTATAATGTATAATTATGTTTTTATAGTGATGGAACAGCATTGCAGGTATGTAAAGTGTGCAAACAGGGAGGGAAAGCAGCAGAAGGTAGAATAAAAAAAACAAGAATCACAAATTTAAAAGAGAGGGTAATTAACAGCACCAAATTCAGGGCAGGAATTTCTGATCTGATCACAGCCAGTGAGAATGTAGAAGATTTTGATAATATTTAGGTAGTACTTCTTTTTCTAATAGAGATGTTCTTTTTTAGCCAAACCCACTGGATTTGAAGCAGAAAATTAATTCAGGGAAGTTCTAGGAATGGTGTCCCTAGGCCATTTCCAAGCCCCTTTTGGTCTTTAGATCTCTAAATACAAGTTTCTAAGCATCCACACAGCTATTTCACAGCTTAGCACTCGTATGGGTATGTGTACATTTACCTGGAAACGGCTGGTACGTGAAAAAAAGAGAAATAAAGGTCCAGAGAGATCTGCTCACATCAGTGAAAAAGCATGTAGGAGTTGCATGAATTTAAAAATGTTATTTCAGCTTAAGCTTGGCTGTTCTCATGCACCTCACAACAACCACGTGGCCCAAACCCAGCATCTTCTGGCACAACAGCACCTGGAGGCGAAGGACCATCGGTCCCTCCTCCACCAAGCCCTTCCCACCCCATCCTCCTGCAGTTTCACTACAACAGCAGCCATCCTTTCCCAGAAAACCTGTTCATACTGCAGAGGCTCAACCCAAGCAAAGCCCTGCTCTTGCTCTGCAAAGATGAAAGTGCTGTGACCCAGGGAGGGCCCTTCCCCGAGGGGCTCCCGGGGCGCTCCAGCCCCCGGCGCGGCTCCGGAGGCTGATGCCCATCTGTTGAGGTGGCACCACGCCAAGTCACCAGCAGGCTGGATCCTGCACCAGGCTCAGCATCACAGGCCAACCTAGTGCAGCCTGTCACTACGCCCTGGGCTCACTCCTGAGAGCAGAGCTCTTGCATCGATCCTAAAACGTGGTTTGGCGTCGCCTGGAGAGGAAGGATCGACCCCCCCGCTAGAAATACGTGAAAGAAAATAGTCCATAGCCCTTCCTAGACCCATGAGAAAGGTGAAATAATTCGACTCCACCAACATACCACGATATAATACCAGAAAACAAACCCACTCCACACAGAAAGCTGATTCTACCCCGGTGACTTACCGTGGGGTGAGACCTCGGGTCATCCTTTGCAGACAAGATGTTTGCACAGGCCTTTCTAAGCCCCAACAGCAAAGCTGGAGCTGCTGACACTGAAGGCTGTACAGGCAGCTCAAGGGGTGCTGAAGGAGTTTTTGGACAGGAAAGGTAGAGATACATTTGGATTCAATGACCTTAAAGGTCTTTTCCAACCTAAATGATTCTCTATGTGCAATACTGCTGTTCAGGGAAGAAGGAAGCTCTGAGGGAGATATTTGGGAGCACAAACCAGCTCAGATATGGTCTGTACTAAAGGCAGGAGCCAACCACCCATCCTGGTTATGGGGCTCAACCCCCCAGAAGGTGCCTGTTTATCAGCACACCTGAGGATGGGGCTGGGCCTGGACTTAAATGCAGGCTTAAGGTTAAGTGTTTGCACATGGGCTTTACTGAATTAGGGCAGAAGGTTCAGTGGGAATTGCCCCAGTGGGAACTGGCTGGTTTGTCCTGCAGCTTTTTGTCCATGATCTGGAAGCTCCCTGGCCTGCTGGTGTTGGGGCAGAGTGTGGGGTGGGAGCTGGACCCTGTTGCAGGTGCCTGGTTCCATTTTTACTGTGCCCAGTATTTATATTTCCAACTGCAGCAAAGCAGCCCTGTCGTTTATGACACCCACAGAGCTGCAGGAAGAACCACATCAAAGGCCTGAACAAAGGCACTGAAGCATCACAGGGCCACCACCTGTGCTGGGAGCAAACCTCGGATTGTGGGGATGCTTCCAGGATCTCCTGAGTGGAGCAGCAGAGTCTTCATTCAGAGTTTTCATTATAGATTCAAATCTGTACTGAAATTAGTCAGCCAGTGACCTCACCCAACAAGGATGAACAAAGAAGAAGATGACAAGCAAGTGTCGATAAGTCTCAGAAGATGTAACATCATTCCTGAGCACAATTAAACACAGCCCTGCAAACAGCCAGGCTCTGACTCTTCATGAAACCCACATGGAGCCATTTGCTTTCTTAGGGCTGTTTTTCCACCACCCTTAGATGCAGAATTAGAGTCTGACTGCATGAAAACTGACTGTATAAAATTCATGAGAGAGATTTAGATGGGCTCTGACTTTAAAGAGGCAGTGTCAGTGCTGAGGAGTCCCTTCCTAAAAACACTTGCTCTGGGGAAAGAGTGTTCACCTGTGATCCCAGGACTGAGCCACCACATCTTAGTCTGGCTTGAATAAGAGAATGGCAGAATTAGGATCCACGACCTTCTTCTGAGATGACTTCAATATCAGGTTTCAATGGGAGAAGAACAAGATTCCTAAAGTATAAATCTGGTGAATAGATGTTATGAAGTTGGAAGTATTGTGTTATAACTTCATTGTCCAACTGAGATAAAGGTATCCCTTTCCTTTGCTCATTCTACAAACACACATTTCCCTGTTTCCAGTCCCAAGTACTAAATCTGAAGCATGTCCTGACATATATAAAGCACATCTCTGTGTCCACTAGACTATAAGTTTATGGAGCATTTAAAACAAACAGGCTGTTGGGACCTGGGTCTGCAGACAAAATTGCTTCAGAGAGATGCTCAAAGGAGGTCACAGCTCTAAATCCTCCTCGTGTGAAGCTCTGTATCCATCTTCCCAAGGCTCTGCTGAAAATACTGCCCTGAATATTGAACATATTTGGGTTGAAAGGAAAATTAAAGTTCCCTGTTACTAGCAACAGCATTAGAAGAACCATCAGAAAAGAAAATATCTCTTCTCCCAAGGATGCCTGGAAGGAGGCAGAGCCCTTATGGCCTGTAGCCAATGGGTAGGTCCAGGGGATAAAGGGATGAGCAGAGATTGGGATGAGGGACAGCAGAGCAAGGGCACGACACAAAGTCTTCACTCTTTGCTGTTCCCTGCTTCTCTGTCAGTGAAGGAGAGACCAACTCGTGGCAGCAAATGGTAAATAAATGGTATTTTATCCAGGGGTTTGCCTTATTTACATTATGACAAATGCCAGATAACATAACAGAGCTGCACAATCGCTGTGTAGAAGTGCTGCAAACTGCTCCCAAACCCAGCACACTCCCTCTTCCTCTCACTCAAGACTTTTGTGGGATCAGATCCTCATTCAGTTCTTTAAGTGCTTTTTCACAATTTTTTTTTTCTAATTTGAGGAGGAAAAGTTTTATTTAATTATAATTTTTTTTTTTTTTTTAGTTTGAATTGACCAACTGCATATCTCCCCCTGGCTTTATCAAAGAAGCCACCAGTACCAGAGCACATCTAATTTTTTAGAGGGCTTTAGTAGGCAGCCTTAAAATCGTGCATTTTAGTTTCAGTAACTTGCAATTTCTGCACACTTTGATAGTGCACTTTAAAGAACAAGTCCTCTTTAATGACAAAGGCTTAAAAGAAATGACCTTTTTGAACAAACTATCAAAGCTTGGAAAAGATAGTTCCTTGGAAAAAAAAGCCTGAATTAAAATGACCTTGTGTTCTGAAACTTTCTCATACAATATCTGACATCTTACTTTTCCTTTGTACCCTCCAAAAGGGACCAAGCATAATTCAGTTGTGTGGTGCCTCCAGTCCATTTTGGGATTTGGGGAGGACTTGCAGTACACTAAGATAATTTAAAAAAAAAAAAAAGAAACCAGATCCCACACACACCCTCTCTCAAAACCCCTCGGCATCGGAATCAAAGCTGTGCGTGTTTGTCAGAAAATGCAATAAAGGGCTGGAATATGTTCTAGTGATTACAAATATTTCCTTCTAGTCACAACAAAATTGCTTTCTGTGCAGCAAAATCATTTCTGAGTTTGAAACCACCCCAGTCAGGGGAGATTTGGGCAAGCACCAGGAGTATCTGCTGTCCCCAGCACAATTAAAGCTCTGTTGTAGCTGCAAGCAGAGGGCTGGGAGAAGGAGGGAGTTGTATCCCTTTCCTTCCAGCTGTACCAAAAAGGAGCATTTTTGTTATGTGTAACACAAGAACTGTGAGTGGCACCGAAATAAAGTGTCACCTTGATAAGGGTCACCTCCCTTGGTGCTGGTGGAAAATGTTTATGATGCCTTTTCCTTTATAGAGAACGAAACAATCTTCCCTCACAGAGCAAAACTGGTGAAATAAATAAATAAATAAATAAAAAGGACAAAAGAAGTTGCAACCACACTCAAGCTGGTTGTGCCAGACTCTGTTTTAGGGACAATGAAGCCAACTCCTGGCAGGTGGCAATTCCTTACTGAGTGGGGGAAAAGAGATGCAGAGAGCAAGGAATAGGTATGGAAACCTTTCTAATCCTTCAGTTTGGCCTTTATCTCCTGTTACCAAAATGATCAGAGCAATATTAACAACCATTACAGGATAACTCCAACCAACCTCACATTTAAGTTCTTACAAGGTTCATAAGCACCTTCAGAGTGGTCCTCAAGCTGTATTTGATGTTGGACAGAGTTTCTCAGAGTTTTAAAACTCCCTGATTGACCAACATCAACTTTCCCCAAACTGCTTTATGATCACCAATGACATCAGCAACTCAATTCCATCAAAAAGAAGGAAATCCAGGCCTGAATTCAACCAGCTAGAAGAAGGTCCACATGTTTCTTTATGGATGTAAACTCCTTACTGCCTTAGAAAGCACTGGAACCACCTGAATATCATGGAAGAACACAAGCAGAGAAGCAGAATCAAAGATGCCTTGTTTTCCTCATGCATTAGAGGAGTTGTCACTGTCCCCACTGTCCCCATTTGGACACAGGGCTGTACCCAGTGGGTACATCCCAGTGCCCTCAACCTGCTGCCCCAGGAGTACTTGGTGCTCCTCCTGCAGACCCTGGTAACCACTGCCCTGCACCTTTTGGGGTAAAAACCTTTTACTGCCCACAATTAACTAAATGCATCCCAACAAATTTCTCCCCCTAGATCTCCCCATTTCCCCAGGCAAGGATTTGTGGCACCTGCCACAGCACCTCCTCCTTTATCAGAGGAGCCCTGACAACTCCTTATCTGTAATTAGAAGAATCACTTGTTGATTCAAGGGAGCTGGAAAACCTGCCCAGGCCTGGGCTGGGCTGACAACCAGCAAAGCACCCAGAAGCTGGAGCCTGGGTTTGGCACAGAGTGCCCTGGCACTGCCAGGAGGTGGGGTGGATGGAGCCAGCCTGCCAAAGCCTGTCCTCATTGATCTCAGAGCCAGGAGGAGATAAGAGCCCAGCTGGTGAGCTGGGCCTTGGTGGGACAGCCACCTCCAGCCCGGGCACTGCAGGGAGCAGGACCCTCTGAATCCTGCCTGGACCATGGACTGGGAGTGCTGGTGACACCGGGGTGAGGGAGGAGACACAGGGTCTCACCACTGCTGCCAGAGACAGGAATTTCTGGCCCCACCTCAAGCACTCAGGCCAACACTGTGCCTGGATCCAAATGCTGGCAGCAGGATGGTGCCCAGGAAATAAAAACCTGTTCTTGTGCTGGGCATATCTGAATTTACACATTCCACATGGACTAATGCACACTCTGGCTCAGGGATGGCCAGGAGATAAGGATGCTGTTCCATGGCTGGGAGGCAGAGCCAGCTACCAGGACTGTCAGGGTCCTTCAGCTTTCCATATCTCATCAAACCCCATCCCAGCAAACTCTCTGGAATCTACTCAGATTTCCTGGGATCATCATGGAGAGCTGGCATGTGCCCACACAGAGTCAAGGCCAACCCTTTTCCAACAATGCCCATGTTATCACTGAGGAAGGACTTTCCTGTGCCCAGTGCACACAACCCCAACAACAGACAGAACTGGCAGCAGGGCCTGCCTTGTCATCATGGTGTTTTCCTCCTTGTGCCAAGATTATCCCTTGAAACACAGCATATATTCCCAGTTAACAAAGCCATACAAAGCTCCCGTGGCTCCTGAGGTGAGTGAGTGAGATGCCCGAACAGGACAATAATGTCAAAACAAAATATAACAAAATAATAATATTTTAATCTTATGTAAACACGTGGACACAGAACAATGTCAAAATATGTTAAAATATCTTGGACGGTAATAATAGAAAATGGGATTTTCTTCATGTTTAGGAGTGAAAAGAATGGTATTGGGAAGTAATAACAAAAATATTAGTAGAGCAAAGTCTACTTGCTCAGTAAGTGAGCTCAGCATGGAGTCAAATTATATCAAAAGCATAAGTCTGTAATAAAATAATGATAAAAAAATAATGGAAGGAAGATACAACAAAAATCATGCTGGCACGAGCAATGAATATGTTTTCATGAACTTCATGAAAATTTCTGTGCTAACAAAAGAGCCAGTAATCTTTGCATTTTAATTTACAAGAGCCAAATCTTCAAACCTATTCAAAGCAGTCCATTTGGCAATCAAAGAGACTCCACCGTTTCAGCAGACACCTGAAAAGGAAGAGATTCTTGTTAGTTACATCTTATTATTATTTTTACTCTAAAAACACAACAGGCTGAAAGCAGGGTTGGGTCCAGTGGGCAGCGGGCCTGGAGCTTTACATTTATCTAACAAAGTTACCTATGCTGGACTTACTACCAAGAACCTATGACATTTTCAGTTTCCAGCTAGCTAATTCCTGTTAACAAATAGTTTAGGATTAATATTTTCAGACAACTTTCATGCTTCTAAAACTTTCACAGTTGTTTAAATAGCTTCCAAACGTTCACAGTATTTTTACAAGAAAACCCTCACGTGAGATATGAAATACCATCAAAGCCTATAAATATAATAAGAGATGGAGTGGCTTTCCTAGGAAGCTTCCTTGCACTCACCTCTCCACGTGAATCACTCACTCTAAAGGCACAGCAAGGCTTTTTATGGCTGCAGCACTTGCCATAATTTATATTGGAGGGTGTAAATGTCTTGGAAAAAAAAAAAAAACCTCGGGCTCGTGGAGATCCGGCCCTTAGAAGATGTGATCTGTAATATTATGCATTGCATCATTGTTTTCTATCTTAAAAGGAGGTGGCATCACCGCAGAGCTGCAGCTGTGCTCCGAGCCACTGCCTCATCCTCAACGTGGAGGCAAAGCCCAGACTTGCAATGCACCTGCAAGTTCTCTAATCTTGCTCTAATAGTCCTGACTAAGCACTGGGAAAAAAAATGCTCTCAGATGCTTGTTTACTGAAAATAAGGATCTTTTCAAACGGCAACCACGTCGGAGCGTTTTAATTAAGCCGTAAAACTTCAAGAAGTGGGATCCACAGGTGTGAAATGCTACGAATGGATCAAAGATAATCCCGTACTTTTTTTTGGCGTGTCAGGCGTTCGGGTCTTCCTGGAGGATTCTTTTCTGCAGAAAACTTACCTGTAAAACACATCCCACATGAAAATATGACACAAAACTCCAGATAATATATTTGCTCTCCTTTCATAAAATGTGTTTTTTCTGGTCTCTCCTGCCTAAATAAAATGCAGTAGCTGCACAGGAGAACTAATACTTGATAGAAGACTCTTCTCAGGGCTTCTCTGGTGCTGCTCCAGCTGCCCACTCTCTACTCCTTTAGGAACAGAGTCAAACCAGTTGTTAAACCCAGCTGGTGGTACCATATGGGTTATGCAAGGGCTTGGGAGCTCCAGTTCTCCTCTCAGCCCCCATGTGATTCCTGTTCTCTGATTCCTGCCTTTCTGCTCTTGTGATGAAGGTACTCACCTGTTCTCCAAGTGTGGGAAAATGAATGTTTATTAATGCACTGCATCCACTGCTGGACATCTCCCCAGGAGCAGACAGCCAGGCAGCCTCCTTTATATTTAGCAACATTTGCAGAAAACTTCACCCAAGCCTCGAGTATTTTCTTTCCCCCCCCCCCGTTTATTTTTATCCCTCGCTCGGTGCTCTTTACCCAGCCCATCCTCTTCATCCTCCTCCAACAATAAATAATCCTGACAGGTGCAGAGATTCCACTGCCCTTCTTGTCTTGATGTTTTTTCAAAGAGGAATTCCAGCAATTTTCAAAGAGCAGGACACCTGTGCTTCAGAGAGGGCCCAGCTCCCCGAGTGGTCTGCGACGACAGCGTGCTGCTGGAAACACAGCCAGCAGCCAGGAATTTCTGGGAGAGCACCCAGGTTTTTAATGTGTGTGGAGTTACTTTCACCTCCTTTGAAACGCTGTTGGTGCTCTCACAGAAGCCCTGCAGGTGGATATCGGATTCTACCTTTTCTTAACTCATTAAAAGGTGTGGTGTTCTTGTGTTAGCTCAGAGTAATGCTTCCTACCAGGCAATGCTAATAGTCCCTTTTAAAGAGTCTTTAAAAATAGCTTTTTAGTATCAACTGGAAATAGATTTGGCCCACTAGACCCTTAACTCTTTATTTCCCACAACTTATTTAAATGAGAGAGAGCATCACTTCCAGCAGGGATCCCTTGAGGTGGAAGCAAGAGTGTTTACAACCAAAGTGTTGAAGTTGTGTCACCACTTGCACAGGGAAATGTGAGTTTCCACTATGAACATTTCCTACTTCCACTGAAGGTGGCCTTTGTCAGGGCAAGTGTCTCATGCAGAGCAAAAACTGCTAAGGAATAACTCTTATGCATTGCAAAGAGGAAAAAAAAAAAAGGGAGGGAAAAACCCCAAATACTTTAAATTACCAAAAATCTCCACAGGGAGACATTGCATAGGAAAGGGAAATGGAGAGTTTATAGATCAATAATTTCTTGAATGGTCCTGAAAATTGGTATAAGGAGTGTGCTGGTGCTGAACCCAAACTTGTCCAGTGTGTCCTCAGGGCTCCTGCTCTTCCCACAGCTCCTGGCAGCTCTGAGTCACCAGCTTTGCTCTGTCTCTCAGTTCTTCCCTTCAACCAGGGCAGATCCCAACTCCTGGTCCTTCCCAACACACTGAAATGCACAGTCCTGCACCAGCCATATGTGAGCACTAACAGTGTTTTCCTTGGATTCCCATTATCCCCCAGCTATGACCACCCTTCTTTATTGCTCTTTATCCTTCCTCATGTGAGGTCAGGCAATGATGACATTTTGTTTTCTTCCAGCTCCCAATGCACTGAGCAGAAAAGCACAAAATAACTTCTGTGGGAACCATGTGCAAGAAACACACCCAATTAATCAGCTGTTCCCTATTTCCAGTGACATTTGGATATTCCTATTAGCCAATTTAATGGTCTATTGCATATAAATCACACTGATTCTGCATTACTCTAGAAGAGCTTGTGGTTTGCAATATTAAAGAGAAAACATTACAGATGTCTATTAGGGCCTCTTTGGAGAGGAAAATGCAGAAATACCACAATGAACATTTGGACTAATATCTTATAAGAAATATCATTTGTATTATTATATAGGCTGCAAAGAAAATAAAATTATTTCTAATCCTCTTCTGCACCCTTTATAGCAACAGTTAAGTGATTCCTGCAGGAGAAACAGGGTAAGGAGGATGAAAGTTAACTGTGTGCTATATTTGAAAGGTTGAGATATAAATCCATAATGCTGAACATCACACAATTTTTCCTGTAAAAAATCTGGGATAAAATACAATCTGGTAGCTCTCAAGGTGAGGAAACTGGAGGAGAAAAGCCTTGTGAAAAATGACTGAGTGAGAACCATGTGAGTGCTGCCATATTTTGGTTTTGAGACTCATTCAGTATTTTTGGCCAAATTTTAGATGGTCATAATGTCCTGTCTAGAACAGATGTTTTTTATCCAGTCCAAAAAGTTGAAGGACAATAATAAGAATTTACCTGAGATTTTAAAGATAAAATGGTGTCTTCAAGCTCCTTTTTTGAGGCTGCTGGCATCAGCCCTTTAAGGATTTTTTCATATTCTTCTCGTACATTGATCAACTGTAAGAGAACAAAAATAAATTTATATATAAATGGCTACTCTTAGATGCTGGAAAGTAACCTTTTTTTTCCTCTTCTTTTGCCCAAATTGGAGTCCAAGTAAACACAGAATTGGGCTATCAAGGGAGAGGAAGGAGAGAGAAGAAAGAACAGTAAAGACTCCTAAGGAGCAGAAGAGGTAAAAGAGACAAAGAAAGGAAAAAGAAAACGTAAGAATAAAAATATATGGAGAGGAAAAAAATAATGAAAAAAAACCCAGGAAGGCATTACTTGGGACGTGGCCTGAAGAAGCAATAATCATTCTTAAATCCATCTTAATTAAGCATTTATAGAGACATACACTTTGCAAACTGATAGAAGTTTTCTTTTTGTCTTAGGTATCCGAACCAGGTCACTGGAGAGACATTTGTCCCTTGCTCCCTTAGGCAAGGTGAATTCCTGTTTCCTAGGAACTTTTTTTTACAAAATTTCTCAACTTCCAGGTGCCTTTAAGGATTTGGTTTGGTGTTTGTTTGGTTTTTTTTTTAAATTCATCATACAATTATTTTTCACTGCACTTCGCGTCTTCCTCAACTTCACGGAGGCTCCGGGACTTTCAACAAACAGGTTTGAGCATCCTGGACCTGTTACGAGGCCAGATGTTCACCCCAAAACGAGGAGGACATTTTAGTCCTTAACCTTATTCCACAGATGTTGAGGAAACAGTGAAGATGGATCAGCTGGAAGGGTTGTGCTTTGTGTCCCTCCAGTAGGGTTGGATTTTGCTGAGTTTTGAGCCAGGATAAGTCCAGAGAGTCTGGTTCAGGTCAGTCCCTCACCCAGGACACGCTCACACTCCTTGTTAGTCCTTGGCTGAATCAGGGCCTCACATCTGTACTTAACTTCCAATAGGATTAACTGCTTAATTCAAATTAAGCAAGGACTTAGGTGTTTTTCTGGATTAGCAGCTGAATATGTAAATAAAGGATCAAAGGGACTCAATAGCAGATTAACTCATAAAATACCTTTAAACTTTCGAATTGAATCCTTTTTTTTCCCCCAATAGTTTACACTCCAACGCCATTTGGGGCTAATTTTTAGTTCCCAAATCGCTGAAATCTTACCACTGCAACCACAAACCAAAAAACCTCAGCCTTAAAACCTGGAGAAGGCAGGAGTTCCAAGGCCCAGCTCCAGCCTGGAAGGAGCAACACACGCTCGGAGTTCACCCCCAGCCACCCTCTCACGGGAAAAGCAGCTCCTGCCAAAATCTGCGTTAACAATTATCAATACAAAAGGGATAAAACAATCCCGATGAAACGTTAGGAAAATTCTCTCCGCCCTGAGTCATCCCCCGACACGGCAGAGAAATCGCCAAATCTTTATGCAAATGGGCAATTAGAGGCTTTCCTTGGGAACTGCGAGGAAGTGATGCCACTATGCAAATCTAAAGAAAGAAAAAAAAAAAAAGAGGTGAGACAGGGAACCTTGTTTGAACTCTGCCTGTCTATAAGCCAGCGATCGAAATTTATGTTTTTGAAAGCTACGCCAATAAATTTATGCTACTATTTCTATCAAGGCTTCCAAAGTAATGCCTAGGTGCTTTGCCAGGATAAATATTTTCTGAGCCAACAGCTCGTTTGGGTGGGGACCTTGATAGAGCAGAAACATATATTTCAGTTGATTCAACATGTTCCATTTATTCTTGGTGAGACGAGACCAGAAACAGGCGGCCAGAGCAGCAAAATGCTTTTATTTCCTAAATTTGGAACAATAAGGATCTATTTCATGGGTAAGAGGACCTACATGATCACCTGGCCAATACGTAGATGGCAACAAAAATTTTAATACAGCTGTGTGAGGGAAATAAGAATGCTCTAATTGTGAGACAGTTTTCTTGAAACCAGGTCACTGCTTTTAATAGTTTAACCTGTAATTGTCCTTTAAATACCTGCTTTCACAATGCTGGTAATGTTTGCTGTTAACTCTGTAAAGCAGCAAGGGATCATTCCCTTTTGACAGAGGTGTTTCTTGGAAAGCCAGGAAGAAATATGTGCTATGCTTTAAAAAATAGAGATATATTATGAGGTCAGCTGAAAGTGGAGAAAGAAAATGAGAAACAAGCCCTGGTAGCTGCAGCATGGCTTGGGTTCATTCCTTACTCTGTTACAGAGAGAAGACACTTTTTTTTTTTTTGCAGTGAAACCTGCCCTTTTGGATACAACTCCAATTTGTTGTAGAAGACAAAATCTGGCACTTTCAGCTGTGCTCACTAGTAATTGCATCACAATATGATGAAAATAAGTTCCCAGCTGTTTCCTGCCACGTTCTGGTGAACAACCTGCTGGTATTTTTGGCTGAAGTCACTATCGAGGTTTATTGACCCAAGAGATTAAAATAGTGCATGGCAAAAGTCTAAATCACTTCTTATAACTCCAACTGGGCTGAGGGATGCTCATTTTAATGATGGGAGGTTTTTATTTTTTAGCACTTATTTTTGACCAATGAAAGCTATGTCTGCAGGGATATGTGGGGGTTTTTGTGCCTTAAAGGGCTTTTTTGTTCTTTTATAGCCTCAAGCTGCCTCCCTAGGATCCACAAATACTGTGTCTCCTCTTGCACTCTTGAGGGATGTTTAAAATTGCAATTCTTCAGCCCTCAGGAGGGCTTTAGTCTGCTGGATGAGGATGGCTCTATTTCATTCACCATTGTGCTCATTTTTCTTCAGTCCTGAGAAAGCTTTTTTCTTTTTTTTTTTTTTAAATTCATTTTGGTGAGTTGATTTAATCCATGAACCCCCAGGAAGGTTTTATAGCTTTTAATATTAAGCTGCCACACTGGCCTTTGTTTATTCAGGTTGGTGGCTAACATATGAGGTTTTAGAGTTTTGCCATCAATCATCTTTGGTGTCAGCAGGGACAAGGGAAAGCTGAAGCTGCCACACGTAGCTCATGTGTGCTCAGTCACACGATAAATTAGGAAAAAAAGAAGAGACAAATATTCACACCATTATACAAAGTGATGCCAAAAGCAGGGCAGCTGAAATTTCACAGACTCCCAGTCCATGAAGTTGGCCATTGACCAATCTCAAAGACATAAAAGTGGGGTTTGATGCCCAGAAGAGAAATATCCAAACCTGAGCTTTGCAAACCAAGCAGTCAGGCCTGGCCCAATGCTGATCAAGAGAATCACAGAATTGTTTAGGCTGGAAAAAGCCTTTAGTCCAACCATTAATCCAACACTGCCAAGGGCACCACTAAACCATGTCCCTCAGCACCACATCTACAAACATCTTAAATCCCTCCAGGGATGGTGGCAGCCACTTCCTCGGGCACTAGTGCAAGATGAGTTTCAATTTTACCACTTCAGGAACTCTGCAGGTGGCACAGTTTGGTTTTGCAGCCACTCATCATCTCTAAAAGCCTCAGAGGGATGTTTGTGGGGCTGGGTTGGAAGCAGTGGGAGCACCGAGGAGGAACAAACCCCACTGACACTTTGCTGGGTTCCAGTCACTCCCCTTCCTTTTGGAAAGAAACAACTCAAGCACAACCAGGAGAAACACAGCATCCTCAAGAGGACCAGATGCATTTTAGCCCATGTGCTGAAAACAGCCTGCAAAGCAGAGGATATTCCAGGTCTCTTCCACCAGATCCTACTGAGGTTCCCGACAGCCAGATCTTCCCTCCTTACACCCAAGAGGTCTGTGATGCCGAGTTCACCCAGAACACACTGGCCCTGCTGCAAAATATCTGTCTCATTAAAAAAAAAAAAAAAAATCAAAAAATTCAAAAGCCCCAAATAATGGAATCTTCTCCAGATTTCCCAGCTGTAAATGACTTTATCTGAACCAGAGGAGCATAAGGAAACTGCAAAAGAAACTTTGAAGCAAACAGTGCCAAAGCAAATGAAGGCACCACAGAAGAGTTGTTCAAGTTCCTTTAAAAAAAAATAAATCTTGTCTTGAAGGGCATGAACACATTGTGTTTATGTCAGATAAGAATCAAAAGGCAGTTCAATTAACTAGGGTGCTGTGGGTTTTTCAGTTATCTTGATTTCTGCCTGTTTGTAATATTTATGAAGGATAATAATTCCACATGTGCCAGGAAATACTAGGATAGTGACCAAAAGGCATAATTAGGATCATTTAATTGTTATCAAATTTTCTCCACGTTTCAGGGTGAGTAAGATGAGAAAAGTAATTTCCTGTCTCTCTCAAGTCCCTTCCTGCATTATTTAAACAATTGCATGTTATAATGCTGTTTAAAAGAGAAAACTCCTTAAAAAGGTTATGCATCTGTTCTGCAACACACATGAATGAAGACATGAAAGATCTGCTGTAATAAATCTGAAAACAGGTTAGGGTACCAAAAAGGTAAAAATAACTCCTTCAGCCTTAGGCAAATCATTTAATCTCAGAATAAAGTCTCCTCCTTCTAAATGAAGGTAATGATAATAATGATATTGCACAGATCAGCTTCATTCAGGTGCTGTGAACACTGCTGAAGGAGTTTTCTGAAAGCACTTTGAAAAGGGCACATGAAGGACAAATCACTACAAATGCCATGCCAACTGAAAAAAAAAAACAACACCCTAATCAAGAACAGCACCAAAACAAACAAACAAAAAACCCGAAAATGCAAAGAATGATTAATCACTGCTCGTTTGTATCCTCCCTAATTGCAGGGACGACTCCTCTGCTTCTCAGCACTCCTGAAGTCTAAGTGAGCACAGCTCCACTTCCACAAAACCTCTGTGGGTCCAGATGTGCCCCTTCCTCCCTCAGCCAGCCTGGGACACTCTGGGCAGTGTCTATAACCCAGGAACCAAACCAACCAAAACTGGCAATTTCCTTACATTTCAGAGCTCTCCGGTTTCTGCTGTAAGAGAAAATTTAACCGGAGCTTGAAATCTGCTGAAAACAATTTTTCCTAACGAGGGATCCAATGATGTATCAATTGTTTCAGTGAAGATCAAGGCCTGAATATTTGTCTTTTCAGAAAATAATCCAGCACGAATATCTGCTGCTTTTCAGGCCACATCCTCTCTCCTTTCAGGCAGTGGGAACTTCGGCTCTTGCTGTGCCACGGACACTGAAATATGGCTCCTCCAGATTTAGAGGAATAGAATGCAATTTGATACAAATGTTCTCAAGTTCTTAAGCAAAGTAATGAACGCCATAAATCCCATGAATTTGGCTCAGCTGAAAACAGTAACCGAGCGAGATCAGCTGAGCAAAGTCATTTTGTCAAGTGAACACCATGTTGTTCTCCACTGAGGAAATACTGCTGGAGCACCTCCCCTGTCCTGACAGTTTCAATAAAACATAAATTGGTGGCATAGACATCCTCTTTGTTTGTCTGTCTTGAGCTAGTAAAGCATCTGAGAGTCCAAAACATTTTTGCCTTGTTGTTTTACTAACCCAGGGGACCTCCAGCCCTGCCGAGCTCCAAGCTCCAAATCCTTTTTTTTTTCTTTCCTCCCAACCTGCATCCAAGTGGCCTCATTACTTCAGTGGCTTGTATTTCGATATCTTTCTTTTCTTAACCAAGATCTCCCACCTGGAAAATCCTCTGTTTGTAGTTAAGCAATCTGAGTCCATATAATTCATAGCTGCAAAGGAAGGGAAGGCAGGCAAAGCTTTTGGAAAAAAAAACCCACCAGTGGGCTGCATATGGCAAGAACAGGATTCTTGGGATTAGGCGAGTTGGAGAGGAATAAAAGCTTTCACTGTCAACACCATGGAACAACCAGGAATGTTGTGGCTAGAAAATTCACGCTGTTCTCTCAACCTCCCCCTCTCCAGGGCTCTGCTATTGTTCCAGCTGGGATTTGGAGGATCCTGGACTTATTTTCTTCTCCTTCCAGATGATTCATTGCCGATGCCATCTTTGTTCCCTGAGCATTATTTCCCTCAGCTCTTGTCAATGCTCTTCATTTATAGGCCCGAGAGGTTGGTGTTGCAGCAGGAGGGTTGTCCCCTCCATGGGGTGATGGTGACAGGGGGGGAACACACCACTGACACCCCCTGACTGGGAGTAACCAAACCCAAACCAGCCCAGCTGCTCCCCAGTGCTGCTGGGCCAAAGCTGAAAACACAGAATCACAGAATATTCCGAGCTGGAAGGGACCCACAGGGATCATCCTGTCCAACACATGGGGTTGATTTCTGGCTCAGCCGATTCCCAACGCACTATCGGGGTAGTTCAGTCTGAAATAAAGCAACTCTGACACCAGCGCTGGAACACATTTATGCATTTCAGTTTTACATTCCAGCACGTGTTACCTTCCACAGAATCCCTCCCATCCAGGGTGGGAAGGTTCCAGTGTGTGGTACAGGAGGTGCTGAGTGCTCACCAACGCCAGCGAGAGCTCCCAAAGCTCAGCAGCAGCAGGATCAGGCTCGAGATCTTCACACTGACTGTGTGAACAAGCAAATCTTTGCAGATAATCATCAGAAGCTCCTTTTACCATCACCATGTCCAAGAACCAAAAATCTAATCAGCGTCTCAACGGGAAAACCAGCTGCCAGGTTTGCAGAGGGTTGGGAAGAACCTGCCCAGCTTTGGGCAGGGCAGGAGACACCAGGGCTGCGCTGCCCAGAGGGACTTCTGAGGGATGGCACTTGGGGGTGATCAAACTGAAAACAAAATAATGCTTCAGAATTTAAATGAAGGTAAAGATCAGCATAAAGTTGGTCTTTTCCAGTCTTTTTCTGCTCCATCCAAGCCCCTCATCACTTAGAAAAAGAGAGTGGGACAGTTCACTAATTGAACAGGCACTGCTGGGAGCCCACTCTGGAGATAAGGTGTCTCTGCTCTGCTCTTCTGTCATCTGCTGGCTCCTCCATCCATTCCCATTTCTCCTTTTTTTTGGATTCCCTTCTTTAAGTACCAGCCTCTCTGTCCCTTGTAGTCCTACTTTAACTTTTCTTCTGAAAGAACAAAATCCCCTTAATTGCTAATATGCAAGCAAACCACAGACGCTCTCAAATGAGGTGCTGCTCTCTTAAAAGAAAGATCTTTTCCTCATTCACTATTATTTAAGACGAAGAGCAAGAAAACTGACATTTTAAACTGCTCTCTAATTCCTCCACACTGGCATATGTTTCTATTCTCTTTTGGTAACAATTCTCTTTTTCCTTTTAACTCGTCGTTCTGTACTTTCTGTTTGCTGCCTTTCTCCAGCTGGCCACCTCATTCCAATAATTCATTCTCTTCTATAAAGTAGGTGTATATTTGTGTATTTTCCAGTTGTGCCTGATTACCAAAGCTAACATTTGATCACTGACTTCCACACGTACATCATCATCATCGACGCTTTTCCCTTTGACAGTTGCACAGTTGGTGAGAGCCTCCTCTCCCGCAGTTCCTGCCATATGGAGCTCCTGGGAACTTTCAACTCCATTGATTTCCAGCTCCTTTCAAATCCCACCTGCAAAGCTGTTTTTCTGTGCTTGAATCTCAGCTTCTATCTCCTTCTGCTAATCTGAAACTTCTCGCTGTACAGAAACATTTCCTATATTCATTTTAATTCTCTTTCCTTTCATAGGCAGCCATTAAAGAAACATAAAATGTGCCAAATGCAAAACTATGATTTATTCTAACAATCCCAGTCTTAATTAAAAAAAATGGGGGCCACCTTTGCATCAAAGTGATTAATGAATTTATCAGTGGAATTGTGTATATGGTGAACATGAACCAATGTAAATAGTGGTAGAATTGGGCTCCAAATAATGTCTGTAGTCATTTTACTGTACCTAAATCTATGTCCTACCCCTGGAAGTGTTCAAGGCCAAGTGAAATATGCTTGGAGAAATCTGGTCTAGTGGAAGGTGTCCCTGCCCATGGCAAGGGACTGGAACTGGGTGTTCTTTAAGATCCCTTCCAACCAAAATCATTCTATGAAGTCAACACTGCCATACACCTATAGAGGCACCTATATCCATGGAAGGTCTCTTACAGAGATACAACCAGGATCAGCCTGATTCTTCCCCATCAGCCTCTATTGGGAAGGCTGAAAAGAGACTAAGAACACCCTCAGAACTCAATGCTGTGGTCAGTGTGCACCAAACAGCCTGAGCAATGAGCTCACACTCACATCCTATTCTTCACTGCTCCTCTGTGGCTCTCCAACATCTTCTTTTGAGTAGAAATATTTTAAATTTGAAATTTATCCATTATAAGTAGTTAGAAAAGAAATCTTCTATTGTGGAGATGTGGAACCATCCAGTTTTCAGGTGCCAGCCTGTGGGGAGCTCCATCCCTCTGCCTGTTGGCTCCTTCCTTTTTTCGCAGCATATGAAATGTTTTATGGGAGGAAAACAGCTGAAACACACGGGTCCCTCCTGACCCCAGTGCTGGGGGTGTCAGCAGAGCAATGGATGGAGGAGATGACAGAAGGTCCTCCTCAGCCTCCCAGAACTGCAGGAAAACCAACACTCTTCAAACCCACCCTCTCTGATGGCTGCTGGTCACACACAGAAACTGCAGGAAAACTATTCCAACGTGACCAACATTCGGTGTTGCTGCTCTTGAAAGTCACGGTGGAAATTTCTTTCAGGTTCTCCCTCTCCTCCCCACGGCCCCAGAGGCTGCTCCCCGTGAATCCCTGCTGTGGTTACCATCGCTCACATCCACACTGAGCTTCCTTCCCACTTCTGTGGGAGCAGGAATGGGTCTCTGGGGGAGAAAATCTGGAAGCGCTTCAGCGACGTGGGTCGAAGCAAGCAGAGCAAACAGCAGGATGTCCTCACCACCTCCAGTCCAGGACTTCTTGGTTCTCAAGTTTCCAAAGTGCTCCTCGGCCCAGTGAAACAAAGGCTGCCTCCATCCTCCTCACCTGCAGCTGGACACAAAGCCAACTGGGACTTTTAAATACATAACCTAGAGCTTATTTGCCTGATTTTGGGTGACTGAGAAAGACAACACTTTGAGAAAGTCTGGAAATTCAAGGCAGGGGCCCCAGCTTGTCACCTGATAGCATTTAAAACATTTTGATACCTCTAAAAATCATAGAATTACAGGATGTTTTGGGTTGGAAGTGACCTTAAAGATCATCTCATTCCAATCCTTCTGCCACAGGCAGGGACACCTTCCACTAGGTAATGTTTCTGGAAAGAAATCTGGACCAAAAGCCCTAAACTAAAGGGATAACAGTACTCAAGTGTTCCAGCCATCAGATTAAGAACAACTTCGGACTCACACCGTGGACATCAGTGTATGTTGCTCATTTGTGTCTCACTGATTCCTTGCTCACAGCTCCACAAATCCTCTGGCAAGCAGCTCTGTTCCCAGCAAGGAGAAGGTGTGGCAAACCTTAGAAGTTCTCTGTGCTACACAGCAACTAAAATTTCAGAAGGATGCATCACAGCATTCGTCTGAGAACAAATATATTTAGTTGGCATGGAAACAGTAAGTTGGGCTGAGTGTGGTAAATATCCAGCAGTCATGAAAAATCAAGCAAGTCAGGATAATAAACATTAAAAATGAACACTGGCTGAATGCTTTTGAATCATGGCTCCTTTACAATTATCACTCCTGTTTTCATTTGAACATGAGTGAAATCCACTTAAACTAAGCTGTTCCATTTTATGCCAAATACTTCTACAACATCCTCATTCAGATAACTCCTTTCTCCCTTTTTTATAATCTATTTGAGGAAAAAGAAATTAAAGGGCTGGAAATCCCCATTGCTATTCTCCTTCGTTTCCTCAGCAATATTAATGAATTGAACATAATTGATTTTCTGTCTGAGAGAATCTCTCTCCTTTAAGACTATTTATCAGTTGACTGCTTGAAGGAGTATGGTTTGAGTATCTATAATGTTGCTACTTCAGCTTTTTGCAAACACAAAGAACTTTTCCCCCTCTATTATCCCCAAATTTACATCATACCCAATCCACCCCGATAGCTAAAACATTAGAACAAGGAATGAAAGAATAGGGTTTTTTTTCTGAGAAAATTCTTGCTTGTATTTCTCAAAAGAGAAATTCTTGCAGCTTTTCAGTAAACTGAGTTGGAGTTATTATCCTTCCAAAAAAGGGAATTTGAAGTTAAATTAGGTATGTTAAAGAAGTCTAGGGAGTAAAGCAAAAAGATCACCACCATGAATTTTTACACAGGCCCCAATTCAGCAAAATTTGTTGCACATGCCTAAATTCCTGAATTCATTAAGGACATGCTTAAGCTCTTAGTGATGTGTGTCATTTTTAATTACACACTCACAGTATGTAAAGTCTCCTGTATGAACAACTGAGATTTTTTTAACTGTGACTGACAAATGCACAAAGCCATTTGACTTAAGAGAAACATTTTTAGTAGGATGAAAGATATTTCTGTCGGAACTAGATCCAGACATGTATCAGGGACAACCAAGGGATACGCTCACCCCAAGAGGACATGATAAGGAACACAACCTAAATGGGATCACTTGACAAAAAGCTGATATCCAGAGCTATGGAGGACTGAGATATAAGAAACTTCCATGCTGCTTTTAAAGGAAGTGGTTTGGACACACCCAAATTTCCTAGAAACCTTCCCAGACTGCTTTAACTGTCTTGGGACTATAAATTAAAAAAAAAAAAAAAAGTGAGTTATACTTCATTTGCTGCCAGTTTGCCACTTTCCACGAATACAATTATATGTCTCAAAAAGGTGAACATCTAAATTTTGAAGGAAACATCCAACAGTTTGACATGGGGAAAGATGATGCAGCTCTGAGACTGCAATCCTAAAGTGCAGCATTACTGAACACACGGATCATTGTCCTGGAACACCAGGACAGAGACAGGACAACCTTTATGGAAAAGATAAAATTATTTAGGCTACTCAAAGTGGGAGAAATCCCCAATACTTTTGACAAATGTGATTGGAACTCATCGTCCAGAGAACCACTGGTGAGACAACACAGATACAACGTGATTGCACCTACTCACACTGAAAGGGGACAGGAAAAATAAAGAGGAGAAAACACAAGTTCAGCCAGGAACATGAAGTATGGGAGTGGAAAAGCTCCATAAAAACAGCTGCTGCTCTCCAACTGCAGCGCCACACTCGGCTCTGTACAGACAGAGTCCAACGCATTTCCCCCCCTTTATTTATGGGATAGTTTGTCTCTGTCTCTCTGGATAATTATAATAATGAAAGGTTAAGTCTGTGTGAACACCAGAGGGTCACTGTAACAAAGAGTTAAAGCTCTGCAGCTCTGTCAGTCACTCTTGGAGACTGAAGAGTTATAAGGACATTGCACTGAAAAAACAGCCAACATGGAGCACCAAGATACCACCCAACAAGCCATAACGAGAAACAGCTTTTTATTTTTAATTAAAAGCACAACAAGATGTTTTTTCATGTCTCATTCATTTGTTTGTTGTTGTTATAGAATCAAAACACAAGATTTTTCCTTTTAATGAAAAACAGAAGCTGTTTAACCCTCTCTCCTCCTTATTTATAGACATGTAAAAAGCTCAGGAAAGTGGCTTTTGTAACAGTGCCAGCACAAATCTCCGTGTTTTATGCAGTTCTGATTCAGGCAATCTTTGGTAAAAGCAGAAAACAAGTTACTGCCTTGAATATTTCAACTCCCTGATCGGCTGATGAGTCGTTAACTACTGTTAAAACTTGATGAACACGTTTACAGGTGCCCTGGCCAAACATAATCACTGGAAAAGTGTCAGAGCCCGACGTTTTTGCATTTTTCCTCTGGAGAGATAAGCAGAACTAATGAATTAACCAGTCATGGAGAAGACACACTAACAACTTTCAAAATGTTTGTCTACAAAACAGACCAAAGCCACCCAAACAAAACCATCCTCAGTGGCTCCAGCTCTTCAGAAAGTCCCAATGGATGAATGGCAGAGCCCAGATCACTGATGAACTTGGACATGAGTGTTACCAAACTCTGCCAACACAACCTTGCAGGAAAAGCTCAGAGATGGACAGTAAACTGTAATTTAAATAACATTTCTGTTCTATCATACTGGGGAACAACATGCTACTGGCTGAGCTCGTCCTTCATTAATTTAGTGTGGACAGGATAGTTCTGTAGGTTGGTTTGGAGCAGATGATGAGGAAGAGAAAACCCTGAAGGCAGAAAGGGGGGACCACCCTGTGGATCTGCATGTCAGGCCTTCTACCTCTGTATTTCACAAGTCATTTTTTTGGTTTCTTCTTCTGGATCCTCTCTCAAAATGGGTCAGAAAACATCAAAGAAAAACATAAAAAATGGAGAGATTTGGAAGAGGATGTCTCTCATGTGCAGCCAGTGCTCTTCCCTGGGAAGGACAAGCATGTCTTAAAGAGCTAATTGTCCTCCTCCTTTTCCAGGAGACTCTGAAGCCAAAATGCAAGGCTTGAAGGCCAACTCACTACACCAAATTCCTCATCAGCTAAAGATGAACTTGGCCCAACATCTGGATTTGGGAGCCAGAGGGGAAAGAGAATGGAACAGTTAATTACTGACACTCCGGAAATATGTGAATGTGAAAGAGGATTCCCATGTGCAAGTAGGACAGCAACAACCATGGAAAAAATATATGAAATTAATGACCATTAATCTTCTACAACCACCCCAACTTATTATTCCTGCAGGTATGGAGTTAGAAATGCTTTATACAGGATATAAGCTATTGATACTGTTGACTCAGCACCAAATAAAGTTCTCAAATGCTGAAAAACCTGATTTGTATTAGAAATCTATGAAGTCCTGTCTGATTCAGACATTCATCACCTGTATACTTGCCTGACTATTTCAATTTAATCTGGTTTGAATGCAGATCATTGACCCTCTGTTCCAAAACTAGTCTGTAAACAACATACACTATTTTGCTCAAAGCACACTAAATCTCTGATTCCACTGAAAGTGTCCAGAAAAATTTCAGCACTATTAATCATATGAAATTGTTTACAGACAACATGTTAGGACAATGAATACAGAAGATCAGGAATAAAGATTATTTTTAGCTCAGATACCCATCCAATTATAATTCTCTTCATACAAACCATTAAACAACAGGTTTGAATAGTCTCAGAAACCTCTATTAAAACAGTACAGCCAGCTGAAAATAGTCAGTACAAAATAAATGCATCATTTAGCAGCCAGAAAAGCCGAAATACCAACTTGCAACAGAGAGCAGGAGATAAGCATTTGCCTGAAGGGTTCAGACAGTTTAATTCTCTTTTATTACCAACAAAACAGAAAAGAAAGCTGGCTGAAAAATCTGCAGGGAAATATGTGCTTTTTTTTTTTCTTTTTTGCTTTGAAGGAAGGTATTATCTAAAACCACGGGACCTCCTTGCCCAAGGGAAGGGGATGGGGAGGGGGCAGCACCCAGTACCTGCTCCTGGGCCTTCAGCTCGTGGCGCTGCAGGTTCCTCTCGGCCACGTACACCTGACTGCGGTAACTCTCCAGCTCGTCCTGCAAGGCCTGCAACGACACCAAGGGAGGCAAAACACACCCTGAGAAACACGGGATGGCAGGAAAACTCACGTCATTCCACCAGCTGATCAATAAAGTGGTGCACGGTGAGGGTGAGCTCCCAGCAGGACTCGGTGCTGGGAGGTGACAGAGTCACTCTGGCCACTCACTGAGTCCATCTACACAGGTAGGACCATTGAGTGAACAGCAGTTATGTCTTAATAGTTCTACTTTATTATAATCTGCAAGTATTCATACTAAAAATGCAATAAATACCCTCAATGATTGGGAGATACACAGAAGTGCTGCAATTGCAACCACGGCATTTGCGAATGTCTCAGAGGTTTGCTGTCGTCTTGTTCAACCCAGGGACAGTTTTGCAGTGTACCAATAATTCTGCCTTTAAGCCAGAAGAATAATCCTCTCTCTGGAAAACAATGCCTGGAATTTGCAGAGAAAATGTATTCCATATTCCTGAAATGGGATGCTGGCCGAGACGAGGGGCTCCCCTCCCGCCCCGCAGTCAAGTCTAGCATCTGATCTACAAATGAGTATAAATGGCAGTGAATAAAAGGAACATTATGATCATGTCACTTTACCACAACTATCCAATCTTTATTTAGTTCAGAAGTAATCACTTCTAAACCAAGCCCATAAAATGCATGGACAAATTTATTTTGTCATTATTGTTCTTCTTATATATTTATTTTTATTACAGCAGTCACTCAGGGCCTTGATCTTTTTGTTATATGCTTAACAAAGGAACAGCGTGCCCCAAGGAACTGATAGTCTATGTTATTTCTAACAGATACACACCAAACAAACAATACAAAGTTTCAAAGATTTTTTTTTTTTTTTGAAAGTTTCCTACTCATTGTTGGATGTTTGAATACACGCTTAACATTTACTTACACATTTACTGAAAGCTTAGTGATGTTGTCAGCTTGAATAAAGGCATTGTTAACTGCAAGTGCTGACTCCAGGCAAAGTGCACAATGTGGAGGGGGGATTGACACCAACACAGAGGCGGCTGCAGCCTCAGAAAGGGAGTATTTTGAGTTATCTTTTGTATGGCAGGAAATGGGGGCATTGATACCCATCAGCTGGGAGAGGCAGGGCTGGACCTGGGAAGGGGCTTGTGCTGGAGATATGCCACTGAGGGAGCCTCCAGTGCTGCTTTTTAAAAAGCTGAGCTGCACCCTTGAATTACAGAATCACAGAATCACTAAGGCTGGAAAAAACCTCCAAAATCATCAAGCCCAACCTTTGACCAATCCCACCATGCCCACTAAGCCATATCCCAAAATGCCACATCTGATCATTTTTTGAACACATCCGGGGCTGGGGACTCCACCACTTCCCTGGGCAGCCCCTTCCAATGCTTGACCACTCTTCCAGTGAAGAAATTTTTCCTAATATCCAACCTGACCCTCCCCTGGTGCCCCTGCCTCTCCCTTGAGAGGACACACCAAGCCCACAGACTCAGGGCACTCTGCAGAACACACCACATGGTTGATGTTTGCTTCCTCCAAGCAGAACACCCCTGAATAACTCAGGATCATTAAAAGTACTCGTGGGGCAAAGATTTAACAGAAAAAAAGCCTTGCTCTTTTCCACAGCCCCGAAATACTGTCCTCTCCAATAATTTACAGGATAGAATTGCTATCGAGATAAGAGGACGAGTTATGATAGATCTTGCACGCTGTTTTGAAGTGATGCCAGACATCAACTTTAAAGTCTTATAGCTGTAAGACTATTACATGTTCTGATGCCAAAAATTGTAACCAGACCCAAGCATGAACTTCAAATCTGCCCAGGGACTTTTACGCTATCACAGCTTCTGAGCAGTGTTGAAATGCAGGCTTTGAATGTACAACCCGTGTTCAATACTCAACAAGTCTTGCAGGACCAGGAATTTGCATTAACATAACGAAATATATGTGGGAATTATGTGGGAATTGCAGGCTTTTTGTTTTTCTTTTTGTACATCTGATCTCATGAGGTAAAACACAAACAAGCACACCCGGATTTAAAAACTAAAATGAGCAGGTCACACAACGTAGAAATGCAATAAGGAGGGGGCTCATTCCATGTATCAGAAATATCACCAAAACCCCAATTAATTTGACAAAAGTGCTGCCATAAGCCCAAAGTGTCCAGACATAACCAGTCCAGGATGACTCTCAGGAACATTCCTGGAGCATGTTTTGGATAAACTACAAAGTACGACCCATCTTCTCCTGCTATTTCAGGATCAGCTTTTAAAAGCGAAAAATAAGGAGGGAGGAAACCTTGCCCCACATCAGTCATCCTTCCCTTGTGCTCAAGAGCAAGTTTGGCTCTTTCACAGGACTTTGAAGTCGGTCAAGAGATGGGATGTGTATGTCCAAATGTGTGTTTACCTACAAACATATCTGTGCCTGAGAACAGATTTATGTCACACCCTGCACACAGATCTGCAAGTCCTGAGCACAAAACAGGATCTCAGATTGTTCCTGCTCAAAGACAGCAACCACATGGTGGCAAAGAGAACTGGTGCCCTGCTCTTTCCTCCCTTCACTTCTCCCTTTTTACTTTTCTTCTTTACAACAAACATGTTCTTCAGAGGATAAAATGAGCAGTTCCTTTATAAATCTGAGGGTTTGCAATGCATCTGCAAGTGATTTCATTTGGGAAATTCAGATAACACAGCCTTTGTTAGGCTCACCTACCCAAGATGGTGTTTGCCAGCACAGAGCACACGTGTTTTATTTCATTATGAGGGCAGAAAATGTCTTAAATTTAGAAATAAGGTATTTTTACTATGGCATGTAAGTGTAGCAAACTATCAAGTCTTACAGTCATCCATTCACCAGTTGTCCAGACCAGGATATACTGTGAGCTCACAGACTTTTCCAATCACACCATAACTGCTGTTGGCAGGTTTTGTACTGAAATGGCAAAAAAAACCCCCAACTAACTCCTCAGATCAATCACAAATACCTCTAACTAGACACTTTTTGGCCTATTGCTGCATTGCACACATTCCATGAGTAATTAATGTTCATTTGGCTATTCCAGCTTTTCTATCAGCACAATGACAGGAAAAGTAAAACCAAAAGATCAGCATTTGATCAAGGCCGTGCCAAAAAGAAAAAGTAACATCAAAATCTCAGGGTTGCTGTGGATTCCTGCATATGATTAAGCTCTGAGAAGAGTAATTAGAACTAAGCAAGCTTGTTGCCCATTAATTTCCTAGGAGGAATTACGATGGATGTCACGGATAATGCACCTTTTTAGAGATCCCACTGAAAGTTGTCTCTACTGTCAAAAAGCTTCATATGCAGTGGCCAGAGCCTGAATGCTGATGGCTATTCCTGAAGCTCCCAGCACGCCAAAATCTTCTTCTGAATCAGACAGGGAAGCTTTTGCCACGTAGAAAACTCTTAAAAACAGAAGAGAACTTACCCCAGTACATCCCAGAACATCTCTTTTGTAAAACTAACCAATGTTTTGTTCTGTTTAGAAATGCATTTTTTTATTCTACAGCTTCAAAGTGTCACTTTTTGCCCAAAGACTAACAGAACTTATGATTAATAACTGCTGAGATGAAGAAAAACGGCTTAAAAAATAAAAGTCCAGGCCAATTTTTAAGCGTCAGAGGCTTTTTTTTTTTCCCCTTGAATGGAAACCAAAACTTATTTAGTTAAATTTTTCCAGGTACAGAATGAATCCCTGTCCCTCAGCTGTGCTAAGCTGACTTGCATCACTGTTACACAGTATTTTTTTTTTCAGTTAAACGGGCTTTCAAATGCCATGCAAACATGTTTGCTGTTGAATGGCTACACCATACCTGACCTTGGAAGTGCTTTGTATTGGCCAGAGAACAAAGAAATGAAATGTTTTGCTTTCCAGCCCAGATATCCTACACTTTGAAAAGCCCTTAAAAATGTAAATGAGATAATAAGCTCCACTGCAACAATGTGGGTGAATTACAGCTGCAGAAAGGGCACATTCATTTGATTTATTCCTAAAAATGGAAAGGATCCTAAAATAAAATCATATTGTTTTGGTCGCACGCAGCACTGAGAGGCAAGAGAAGGATGGAAGAGAAGAGTCATGGCTTGGAGAACACACCGCTGGAATATTGCAGGCAGATTTTGGGACCTGAAGTGGAGTTTGTGGATGAGTCCATCACAGTCACTGTGGTGCAGGAGACGTTGGGGACCAGCTGATGTGGGAGGAGAAAGGAACGTCCCAAACTCCATCTCTGGGTAGGCACTTTTATTCCTCCTTTTATTCCATTCTGGGTTGATTATCACCAGCAAAAGGTTTAATGGAGATTATTTCGCCCCCAACTCTGCTCATGGGAGGCTGGAGCCCTTTGGAGACACGTGGAGCTGGTGCACGTGGAGTTGGGAGTGGGGCTCCCAGAGGTGCTGGGATGATGCAGAGGACCAGAAGAATTCAGAGGGACACCTGGGGGAGACTGAGGCTGTGAAAAAGGGTGGTTTTTTCTTAAAAAAACCAACTTGTAAAGCATATACTTTTGACAAGGAGCCCTAGAGAGACAAAAAGGTACGATGGCAGCATGACAAAATCTCTAATCGAGGCAGGAATTAACTTTTGGTGTTTGTTGCAGGGCTTAATCTAAATCAGCTAAAAGCTGGGAAGAGAAAGAGTCCTAAGAACCACAGGAACAAGTATGAACTGGGAATGCAGGAAGGATTTAGTCTCTAATATATGAAAACTGATTTGATTATCCTTTAACCACAGGATGTTTTTTTTAAAAAGGGCTGGATTCCCTGAAAGGAAATTCAGCTCTGAAGAATTACATAAACAGAAATAATTACTATTTTTAATTTCTTGCTATTGATTATTACTGTGAAGATACTGTATTTACAAATAATGATGTTTTGCTTCTTCAACCTGAAATAATTTCCTACTTTTGGTGTGCTCCTGAGAGTAGACAGGACTTGATTCCTGATTCCATCACACCAATGGCAAGTCTGGGGTCACAATCATTTACCTCTCTGGTCTGAGGGTTAAATAAATAAGTGATAATTACAAAGAAAGGAAAATTTTCTAAAAACCATTAAATACCAATGTATTTTCACTTTGAAACAGAGAGTGCCAGCAGGAGAGTCGCTGCTCAACCTGATCAGATCATGCCAGATAATGGCAAAGTCTTTTTTTGATATCAATATATAATTACATATATATATATATTTATATATATATACCAGCAACTCCACACACATGGATGTACATCTGTATCAAGAAAATCCCTCAATATTTATGACCAGTGCAGAGTAAAGCTGCAACTAAAGGTAGTAAGAGTTAGCACTTTTCATCTTCAAAGAATTTTTCAAATGTTACCAAATTAATATAATTAGTTAATGAAAGATGCAGTAATAAAAGCTACCATAATTACCTACTGTAGTCTTAATTATCTCCTTACTAATGCCCACAGAAGAAGGCTTCCACTTTACATCCTCAAAACATGTGCCAAGAATAATTCTGAATACAGGCCTCTCTTTAAGTGCCTTCTAAATTCAAATTACATCCATTGATGTGTCTTCTCTCCCCGTTCATGAGAAGAAAACCTCTGGAACTTTGGAGAAAAAAAAAAAGCCATCTGAATGTTAATAAAAATTAAAGCAAATTTAGTTCCAGGAATACATATGGAGATGCTTTAAAATGCTGTCATTAAAACACTCAATCTTCAGCACCTTTATCTCTCCTTGAAGCTGGAATTATGGGCTGTCTGGGCAAAAACTTCTCCTTTACACTAGGTGGTCTCACAATTCAGAACCAGGTACAACTCTATCCAAAGGAAGCAGGCCAAGAATCTCACCAGAATTTATCACAGAATTTTCAAAGTAATCATTATTTTTCCTAAAATATTTTACATAAATACATTTTTTCTGGGTTTGCTGCAGCCACAAACAAATTGGGCAAGTATATCCACGAAGAGCACTGATGCAATGCCACGAGTCAGAGCAAAGCAAGGGCATTTTAAAAAGTGAAATGCTGATGCTTGAGCCAAATTTTGGGTGCATCCTCAACGCTTTTTGGGTTTTCCTGGAGCGTTTGCCCACTGACACTGCTCTCCAGCAGCAAACCTCTGCACTCAAGGTCTCTCTTGTTTTTGGTGTAAAGCAAAGGAAATCTTCTGGTTTTAACCTAATACATATGTCTGCTGCTCACATATGGCAAAATTCCTTTCTGGTGGGAACTTTTTTGCTGTTGTTGCAACACACTATATATCCAAGAAGTCTCCTTTGATGTTGAACTATTGCTCCACTACTCATTATGCTACTGATTCAATATGAAAGGCCAAATTTCTGTGGTTTCTGTTAAAACAATAGCTTTGTTTTTGCAAACAAAGTTTTCCACAACCTACATGCAGGGGCCAGCATCACTGCACCAGAACAGAAAATCTATTATTTCATACTGAAAATAGTTAGGCTGTTTAATAACACAAATTATTCTTCTGTCCTATAGGTACATTACAATTACTATTATGACTGTAGAGAGCATTTATGCTTTATTGCTCCTCAGGAACAGAAATTAAAACACCTTAAGCAATATTTGACATCTCTCCTTCCTATTTTATTCTGCTTTTCACTGACCTCCCAGCCTGTTGCCATCAGTCCAACTTCATGACCTGGGTGAAGTTGCCAACACTGGGTGGGGGAAAGAAGAAGACCTGACAGGTCCAATCTGCAGAGTGTCCTGCTATGCAATGACAGAACAGCAAATCTGGGAATCCCTAGGCCTAATATTTAATTTTACCCACTAAACACCATTTCATGGAGAGCAAATGTGAAATTACAACACAGAATGAAAATGCAAATGGCAATACCTTTGTAAATCCGTCCCTACAAGAGGTGGTTGCCCATTTTCTGCTGCCATCATGGAAAAAAAGCTTTCCTTGGTCAGGGATCAGATAAAAGGCATAACTTCCAAAGGTACAGGATTCATCAACTCCCACTTGGAATAATGTGAACTCCCACATACAGGGCACGTTTGGAAGTTTGCTCACTTTGCTGACACTTCTAAATGGGAATGGAGACGTTGCAAAACCACCCAAGGTGGGGGCTTTGCACCAGTCTATTGCTTCAGGGATTTGCCAGTAGGAGATGCCCTTGGGAAGCACAACAAATCCTTCCCTTGAGGGACTGTGGGAAGAAAGAAAAGGGTTTGGGAAGGAAAGGAATAATTTGACTCCAGGAACAAAACCAAGTCTCTCTGTCAGTAGTGAAAAAAACGTATTTAACGTAAGAGAAACATCTATACAAACATTTTCCAGTGTGGCTCTAACACAAGTTATTTCCATTTTTCACAATTTATAGGCAGTAGATGACACACTTTGGATCATCAGCATTAGCTCCTGAGCACTCCCATAACACTTTCACATCAGACTTCATCAGGATCTGGGTGTTTTGGAGATTCCCTGAGCACTGTTAGGATTGTTAACACGACTATTTTTTCCCTGCTTTGCTCCCATAAGATACAGATGCATTTTCTGTAAATATCTAATTGAGTTGACCAAAGTTTTATGATCATTTTTCTGCGAAGTCTTGAACCATATTAGAAAGAAGCCCCTCCCTGTGAGGGTGGGGAAGCCCTGGCACAGGTTGCCCAGAGAAGCTGTGGCTGCCCCATCCCTGGAAGTGTCCAAACCAGGCTGGACGGGGCTTGGAGCAACCTGGAATAGCAGAAGGTGTCCCTGCCCATGGCAGGGGGAGGAAGGAGATGATCTTTAAGGTCCCTTCCAACCCAAACCAATCTGGGATTCTATGATTCTAAGATACTTCCCTAAAACTCTTTGATAGCACCAGCAGAGCCATTCATAGGCTTAAAATTAGGCAGAGGCCTAAGCATTTTGCTGAGCCAGGGCTTTACTGCAGGGCATTTTAAACTCAATTCTTTTGAAAGGCAAAGGAAGCCATAAGGCAGAGCAGGTCCTGCAGAGATAACAGTTCAAAGACAACAGCAGCATAAATTGCAAAGTTAGGTATTTTTTTTTTTTCAGGGGGAGGCAAGGAAAGCAAAGTTTTTGCTTTGTTCTAGTGGCTCAGGTGATAGGAGAGGGGAGGGAGGCAAGGTTCAAAGAGCTGTAATAAACTGGCTTTCATCTGCTTTTCTCAAGGAGCCACAAAACCCAACAAGCAGTTGCCACATCCAACCATTGCTCTCTCTATGACCAGGATGCTTTGGGGCTGTCACAATGAAGACAGTCAGAAAGCCTGTCAGCTCAGAAGGTTTACTCTGATATTTACCTGGAGCATTCAGTGCTTTGCTCCAGTGCTGCTTTCCCTTTTTCCAGCCTCCATGAGTGTCGTGGTCCAGAGCAGGGGCAGAGGCTGCCAAAAGGAGAAAACTGCTCCACTGTTCCCCCCTTTGCCCTCTCTGAGGTGTTGGCAGAAACACCAACGGAGCACATGCACCAGATAAAAGTGAGTCTTCTAAACCCATAGATACCATGACATCTCTAAGTGTACACTTGTTAAGGAGAAGTTCAAAACTCCGTTTTAAACCACTTATGAGAGGATTTACCAAGATTCTGCCTAATGTTGGGCTGACGCTTTGTCAAAAACGTTTAGCACGAAGCTTTTGAAGTTTCTCAGCTCTCCCCCCCACCCCCGGCCCCGAGTTATTAAAACTTGAACTGCAGAGTTTGTTATCAGCCTCGGAGCACACGCAAAATACATCAGGTATTTTTAAAGTCAACCTTTCAGTCCGATTTTGAGGCTATTATAGCAAATGCAACATTCCCAATCAGGTTAACGTCTGACAGATAACACCGAGCGGGCGGAACTGCTGCGCCCGATTGATCCCCGAGACAATCTTCATTTCCTAATTTGCTTTTCATTAAACACTTTGCAATCAAAGGGAGCAGCAAGGAGCCTGCCATTCTCTGAGCTGGTTTCCTGTGAAGACCTGATGTCGCCTTCAACACGTTTGAGACGACTTCTTGAATTTTTGATGCTCTGCCGCAACGACGCCTGAAACGTCACGTCAGCGCCGTGCCAGTGAAAAACTGCCATTGTGAACACAAATTAACCAGTGACACATCTGGTTTTGTTGGTTGCTGTATATTCCTAACAACAGTTCCGTGAAAACAAACATCAGGGGTTCGAGCAGAATTTCCTGCAATGATTTAGAGGAGCCACGATAAAGCAGATTTATCAATCGCTCGCTCAACAAGGCAATCTTCTCCCTGCCCAGGGCTTCATTCCCAACCAAGTTTATCACCAAACTGCCACTTTAAGTGGGTGTTCGGATACTTTACACCTGGAGCCAGCCCAGAGGTTCCAGCAGACCCCTGGTGCTCTACAAATGTCTCCTTAAAATGCATTCCTCCTCACGGAGGCACGAAGACCTGGAAATATAAACACTCCTAACAGGCTTTACAAAGCCTCTTATTTTGTTATTCTCTTTTAAAAAAGAAATATGAAAGGCTGAGGTATTTCTAATCAATAGGCTAATCTGATTCCCAGTAAGAACGAAAGAAAAACTATTTATTTTGTGCAATGAAGTGCTCAGCATTGCTGGAATCCTCCCTTTACATAAAACAACACATGTCCTCTTGCATGCAGGCACACAAAAAGAAATCTAATAATGTCTTTCTACCTTTCAAAGTAACCTTAATCAACAACATTAACTCTCAAGGCAAACCACTGCTTTTTGAACTGAACAAGAGCGAGCTTGACTCAACGCACGTAAGATGTGAGAGGCAGCAAAGTAATATCTGCTAAAATTATGTCTGGAAGCCAAAAATGGGATGATTCTTGACAGGGGAGGACGCACAGTTGGAAACTTGGAAATTCTTTAATTCGAAGTCTTTAATGACCTCCAACCCAATTACATTTGCAACAAGACATGACAATGCAGTTGCTCCTATTTAAAAGTATGTGTGAAAACTGAGCATTTTTGAAGCTTGATTTTTTTTTTTTTTTTAATTTTTTAATCATGTCGAGATGAAGCTCATTTACTTAAAAAGAAAAAAAAAAGAAACAGAACGTCCTCTGCAGCTGGTCAAACAGATTACGAAACTCTAATCTCACTTGCCTGAGGAAAACCAAAACTGTTTTTTCAAGTATCTATTTTATAGAGCATTAGCTTTATACTTTTTTTAAAAGAGGCATTAACATAACTGATCAGAACATCCCAGAATGTTTCTGATCTCGTTAATCATATGAGGTTATGACGGAGATTCTTGCTGTCATAATGCCAATGGTTCTAAACACTTCTAAAATCCTTTAAGTTTTTTTTTGGTTTTTTTTTTTTTTTTTCAAAATTAGACATGGGTAAGATCTATTTCAGCTTCTTCAGAAGTTTTTCCCTTCCATTTTAGAGCTCTAGAAAACTAGTACAGAATATTTTACATAGACAGGCATATACTCACATAGCAAGGAACAATGTCAGGCTCCATGGTCTATTTAAATGTTTCTGTTAGGTTTTTATTCAATATATTTTACTCTGATTCCTGCAAAACTTGTTTCTGGGAGTACCCACCACCCTGTTTCCTTAGGTCTAATGTAGCATTTATTGCTGAACTGGAATCATCAATAAAAAAATCAGAATTTGTCTAGTTTAAATTATTGTCTACACTTTCCTTAAAAAAAAAACCCAAACCTGTTTAAACATTCAAGCCCTACTTGTTGCACCTCTGAGGACCAATGTATGTTGGACAAACCTCCAGCAGGTCTGAGCCCCTCCAAGCCAGCCCTGGTAGGATCAGACTGAGGATTCCTGGGAGAGATTCCCAGAAACTGTACAGTGGGAATGTTTTGCCTTAGACCATCATGAGCTCTGAGGGCACAAGGACTCGGAGAGCAACACAAAGATCCACAGCCCAAAAAGCCCTGGAAGACTATTAAAAAAAAAGGAACAACTCCCTCAAACTGTATCTTCTGGAGAATGGGTGACTATAATGAGGAAATGTCCCTAAATCTTCAGCCTGTTCTTCTGCTCCCCCTGGGCTTCTTTTATCAGATACCACGTCCCAGAGGACAGACAGACAGACTCCACTTTGACCCACTGTGGCCATTTCTATTCTCCCTGAGTCAAAACAATTCTTGTAGTTTATCTTCTACAGGATTCTGAGGTTTTGAATGATGAATGTCAAACCTTGCTATCCACTTCAGCCATCATCCAAAATGCTCTGAATAAGAAAAATAACCCAGTTGGTGCCTTTCTGTTTCAGGAACCTGTTTCCACATCTAAAAGACAGGCAGGGTCTTTTCATTTTCCCTTTCTTTTTAAATATATGTAAACAGCTCCATATATTCTTACATGGATGACATTTTTAAAATGCAAAAGCATTAAAAAATAACAGAAAACAGACCAGGTTCTCAAGTGCCACCAGTTTCTCATTTGTGCAGCTACAAACTAGTGTTGCTCATCTGACCTAGAGAGTGCCAGGGGCAGAGCTTGTCAGCTACTTCATGCATCTCAAAAACTTTCCCTTATCACAACTGAGACACAAACTGCAGGAAAAACATTATATGGCACAGAGTGAAAAAAAACCCTAAAAATTCTGGTATTAGTCCTCTGCTGAGACAGGTTTTGCAAACAGCAAGATGGATGGAGAAGGGACATCAGCCTCCTCACACCCACCATGAAGGCTCAGTTAGAGACACAAATGCAGGCAAGTCAGCCCACAGCAACACCAGACTTGATCTGCAAATGCACATGTCCATGCAATGGTTTTCAGATTGACGCAAACATTAAGCAGAAGTGATGTGTTATTCTGGTAAGAGGAAGAAAACAGTCCACCAGGTATGAGTTGCTCCTTGGAGCTCAGAGCACAGCTGTGGTCAAAGGTGTTCCCAGAGAGACAATTAAAATCCACTGATACGATTCAAATTGTTAACAGCCTTCAGTAATTGCTGCTTTACCTTGCTGAATTACAAGTGCAAGACTGGAAAGAAAATGAATTATATAAACATTAGAAACAAAAATAAGAGGAATTTAAATATACAGCATATACAGCTTTTTTTCTGAGACCAGAGAGGGTCAATGCACAACTTCGATTTGTCCTTCCAGCTGCCTGCAGAGCTCTGGCTTGGCCCAGTGGTGCAGGTGTTTCTGCAGGTATCCAACATTTGGTAGCCTGAATTTTGATTTATACAGTTCCATTCTGCCACTCCCAGGCTTCTCAGTAAGCAAACAAACTCACTTTTCATGTTTAGTTTTCCCGTTTGTACTTTTACCCTTTCTTACACAACAAACTTGGAAGGGAGCAGAGCAGGGAGAGAGCACCTGGAGCAGCAGGTTGGACACTCCTGTGGGCTTCATCCTTCCCTGAGTGGGCACATCCTCTCCCTGGGTCTCCTCCAGGTTAGATCCTGGTGGTGGAAGGGTGGGCACAGGGTGAGAAGGGCAACAGGAATGAAAAGGCCAAGCTGGACCACGGCACCACAGCTGGGAACTCCTGCAAGTCCCTGGGCACTCACGCAGAAAACAGAAAGGAAAATGTTACAGCACTTCAGGATTGAAGGTCTCTTCAACAATTCTAAGAGAGAGAACAACCTTCCACTGAAATGGAAGTTGTGCCCCTGAGACAGGGACTCTCAGGAGCCTGAATGGTTGGACTCGATGTTCTTGGAAGTATTTTCCAACCTTAATGATTCTGTGGGTCTATGAATTCTGGACTAGCACTGCTGCCCAATGGGTAAGTGCACAAATGCTGTGTTTTCCCAAACCACAGGATATCTGCATGAAGTTTAGGTGCTGACATGTCCTAACTAATTATTTTCCTGGAAAAGGGGCTGTTTTGTTTTTCCCTGATCTGGTTCTAGAAGAACTTGCACTCACCCCTTTTTGTTTCAGAACATGCTCTGATTTCAGAGCATTTTCAGGACAGGATGAGTGATGCTCTCCTTCCTCCCCACACCAAGCGTTGTTCCTCTGGGACGGTGTGAATTGTAAGAGCAAACCCCAGGGCAAAACTGAGCTGGGACTTCCTGGCAGATCTCAAAAGGGAAGTGAACGGGGCACTGCATGTTTTGTCTTCTAAGGCCAACATGGACTGGTTTGAAATCCATGATCTCATGCCACGCTGGGCCAGGAAAATGGCATATTCAGGGCATAGGTTTCCAGCATAAAATACAAGTGAGGTGATCTGATGTGACTCTGTTCACCTGCCAACAGCCCTGGCAGAAAAATAAACAGGTTCTGGAGATGAGCTGCTGCTGGAGGCAAAGCAGGAACCATTAGAAGAGCTGCCCTGACCTGTGAGGAACTGGTCTTTTTGCTTTGAACTTCAGCAAATCTTAATGAATTCTTCATAATTGGCAATCCAGGGTTTTCACTGAGGATATATTTCTCTTGAGGTGCCAAATGCAGGAGACATATTCAACACCAGCAACACAAATTTTGGGTCTCCCAGGTGGTTGTCCAGGCTGGTGAAGGCAGTTCCAACACCACTGCAGATAACTCTTCGTGTTGTATTATTAAATCATATTGATTTCATTGAAGTTATTGACTTCAGGGCTGTGAAAGCTTGAACTAAAAATAAGCAGAGACAGTTTTAGTAAAAGAAGAAGATAAAAAGTGGTTGTGCTGGAGGAGTAAGGTTTTTGATGTGCTTGACTCATCCCAGCTTTACTGCTCTTCCAGTCCTCTGTTATCTGGCAGGTTTGGAGGGGATGTTGCCGAGAAGTTCATTTAAAGTCCTAAACTTTATCCTGTAGGTGACACTTATTTCAGTTTCCTGAGAATAAATTTCATAGACAGACCCCTGAAGAGGAAAACAGGTGAACTCTCTTTGCTCCATAAAACAGTCAAACTATTTGGAGAGGCCAAAGATACAAAACTACTGATGCCTGCCCAGAAATGCTTAAGAAAAAGCTTCAGCCATGAGGTTCACAGTTTTCTTTACAAGCTTCAGCCTCAAGTCCTCAGTCTTCTTCATGCATGTTTTCAAGAAATATTTACTGTATCAAATCCTGTTCATCAGGATTCATCAGAGAATCAACCCAAGATGGTTGCATAAATCAGCAAAAATAAACTACTCCCAGGAAAGGTACCCCAAACTCCAGTGCAAGATGGAGTATGCACATTAAATGCACATTGAATGCAACATCCACGTGCAAAAGGCTCAAAGAATAAAGCATATTTTCAATAAAACTAATCTAGTTTTCCACCTTTTTATATAGACATGTACAGGATGAAAACAGAGATGGGTTCCTTGGGCTGCAAGGCAACAAGGTGCACTAACAGAAAATATTCACTGTACAGGTTGCAACGGGAAAGGGAGCAGAGTACCACGCACAGAATAGACTTTCTTCTGTTTCTGGATTCTTGTGCTATTTTGGCTGCCAATAGTACACAAAATTTCCACTGAAGGGCAAGTCAAACCAATTTCCCTGAGGATGGAGGCATCCAAAAACTTATTGAGGTTATTCTATTAGTGCCTACGCGTTCCTTAAGCGGATGAACAGCTTCACTTTGAATCCATGTCAAACCGCAAGAACTGGCTGATAATAACATTCAATTAAAACAATCTCGTTCTCCTAGAAAAAAGAAATTGGCTGAGAGCTACATCTCCCATTTTCCAGCTGGGCACAATGGGGAGATTGATGCTGGAAGGAAATGGGATAGGTTTGTATTGAGGATCCGACGGGTCAGGTCTGGTGACAGCATTTGTAGGTTTAACCTCTTACACAAATTTGTGAGATGAGAAAGCCACTTCTGCTGAGCACACAACTGTGAGAAAGTCAGAGCTGGAACTGCAAATACCCGAGTTGTGCTAATTAGGGAGATGTTTTGAAAAGCCCAAACTTTACACTCGACGCGTATTTGTACCTTTTGATGTCGTACTTGGGGCTGCTTCACACTCCAGGCTTACTAAGAAAAGCAGAAGCTGCTCCCCTGCTCAGCTCCCGGGGTGACTTTGCCATCTGATCTACTGAATACACAGATAAAAGTCCCTGCATACTTTTTTCCCTTTCAAGTACAGTACTGTAACTTGGAAAGTTCTTTTATTCTCAACTCCACTGACGCAAGAAAAGTGGCAGAAATATGGCAGCTTTGGCTGCCTTCCTTTAGTAGCTCTTTGTAACTAATCTTTTAATACTAAGAAAACAATAGGTATTTTCATTTTGCACGGGAAAAAAAACCACTGCTGTTATAGAAAATTAAGGCAATGCCTTTCAAAAACTCTAAGAGTGCTACAGATCACTTGATACTTCTGCTACCCTGCCTTTAAATATTGGTAAATAGTTACCATGCACAGGTATCACATTCACCAGGTTTCTCTTGTTACGCTCAAGGAAAGGCCAACTATTATGAAAATGGTAAGTTTAACAAAGATATTTCTATTTCCCTGCGATCTGCCATTCAAAAGTGTTAGCCAGTCATTTCTCAAAAAAACACTCTGATATTTGATCTTCTTGAGTTTCAGTTACACACGAGGCTGGAGAGCCAGCACAAAGTTCTAAATGGAATCTGAAGATTTCTAAAGTCAACACTCGTTTTGGCAAGAGCGCTTTAATGCATAAAGCTGAAATCCTCAGTGACTCTCTCCTGCTGATATCCCTGCACCACGACCAGCACACAAACCCAAAAGCAAACCTAGAGCAGAACACTCAGTTTTGCAAAACAAAAAAAAGGTTGACACAAATCCTGGAAGTCGTGTGGGCACAGTGGGATCACCCGGGGCAATCTGGGGGATATTCCAGCCCACTCCTGGGATGAGTAAGGAAGCTATCTAAGGGAAGTACATGTTGATAATAGAGCAGGCCCACATCCCCCAAAAATCTCTGTTTGCCAAACCGGTGTTGCCGTGCCAGGCTTTAAAAACCCTTCAGAGCAGAGCTATAAATGTTTGTGGCCCGCGGAAGGTTCGCTTTGAAGGCGCCGTTTTCCCCGGCAAACCTTTTGTTGGTTGAATCCTCGGTTCACACATATTGTGTTTCCACCTCCACGGCTGCAGGAGCCCTGCAGTCAAGGCTGTTCCAGGAGCAGGGAAGGAGGCTGCGTTCCAGGAACTCACTGGAACTGGAACAAAGAACAGCCCTTGGAAAGCCTACACAGCCCTGTGCAGACTGTTTTACAGATGCCCTGTCTTTGGATGACATTAGACACTTGGTTTTATCTTTATCTTTTTTCTTTTCTTTTTTCTTTTCTCTCCAGTAAAGTGCCAGACTTTGGAGCACAGGCTCTTCCTCCCAGGCACTCTGCCTCCTAACTTCTGGGTATCTCCCCAGTTCTGCCTTTTTAAGCACCACTTTCTCCTCCACATAAAAAGCCCCGTGCTCTTTGGAGAGTGAAAAGTCCCTGAAATGCAGCAGTAAACTCTAAGCATCAGAGCAGCCTTAAAACAGCTAATTTCCACTTTCTTATACCATAGTTACAAATATGGTCTGCTCTTCTTTACAAGCTGTGTGGGCTTATGTCAGTATTACTTAACACTTACTACTAAGAGTGTTTTCTTTGCACCTTTCTCATCACCCAGGACCTCTCTCAGTGTTTATTATTCCTATCTTGTCAGTTAAAAGCACTGAATTTTATGGCTGGTTTTAAATTTTTTTTTGCCATTTTTCCACTGCAAAATTAGTGTAGTCCACATCATTAAAAAAACCTGATAGTTTATCTATATGTGACTTTATGTTTTATTATGCACTTATAGAATGCATAATTTGGAGACAGGTGGCGTCCCTTCTGGGGCTAAAAAGGAATAAAAAGGGCTTCATGAAGCAAAGAGCCTTCTGGAGGGAAAATAAAACACTGAGGACAACAATAACAATGCAGGAAAAAGTAAAAATACCAAGTTTTAAACCTGTTGGATAAATCTGGACTGCAGTTCAGAGGAATAGGCAGGCACTAGCTCTAGCCTTTTATAAAACTTGTAAGTCTGATTTTGCTGTTGGCCATGGTAAGTTCTTCAATGTGTTGAGACATGAAAAGTCAAGAAAAATGCCAGAGTGCAAAGCTTGCTGCAGGAAAAAAAAGATGACTCAATTCTTTGTCTCACAAAGCATGTCAAAGATATTATAAAGTACTTACAGATGCTCAGCCACTCGCATTGCCTGGCTGGCCAAACATCTGAAAGCCTGTAATTCTGAAGAGAAGGTACTATGCTTCAGACAATGGAATAATTTCTGCAGCAACAGGAAAAGAGATGTGATTTTTGAAAAGAAGAGCAGAGTTTTTAAAATCAGAATTTCAGTTGTGATCAGTAACCATCTACCATTAACACAAAAGTCAGCCTATTTTAATTACCATTTATAATGGATGTGTCAATACAGGCTTTTAAAGATAACCATGTGATGGAATCAAGAAACAGCATAAGCAAGTGTTGAAAAGCTCAGGGCTAAACCCTCATTTCTGTAACAGAGAGAATTTGGGTGAAATTACTACTCACACCAACAAAGGCTGTGAAAAACAGGTGCCTCAGAGTTTGGACCCCATGCAAAAGAGAAGGCAAATCCATAAAAGACCAGCAGATTTAATTTACCTGTTCTTTTGGAAGACACGACTTCCTCTGCTGATCAAACAGAACAGAGGAAATTATGAACAAGATAATGTTATTTGCCTGGTAAATTTTAATGCCTGCTTTACAATGCTAAGCTGCAAGTGTTGGTGCCTTGTAATTCCCTGCTAATAAAAGACACTGCAGAGTTATTTGTATTATTATAGACCAAAGTCAGCCACAAAGAAATAAAGACCCAGGAAGAAGGACTCCACGTATTTAACATCAAGATGGTCCCTTACACTCTTTATTTCACCATGCCAAGTGGTTTATCATGGTAATGTTTAGCCACAAAAGCAATTAGAAGGATTTGAGGCCCCTCTGGAGAGCTTTGTGACACACACATCTCCGAGGCCCTTCGGTGACTGACAGAACTTGGCACGTCTGTGGCCATCCAACCATCACCAGCAGTGATGCATGTTCTGACCAGATGTCTTACAAGACATGAGTCAGTGCCAGCAGTGAAATGCTGACCTCCTTTTTTACAGGCACTGCTAGCTAAAAAGAAAATAAGACCTCCATCAAAGCTAAAATAAAAAAAAAAAATGCAGTGGAATATTTTTTAAAAGCTTGTCAATAATGTGGAGTTTGTTGACAAAGGTTTACTCTGCAGCTACTCAACAGTGTTCAAGGTTGCAGTAGTTAATTCTCAATGTATCCTGGGGAACAGAACAAGTCAAGACTCCCTCAACAAAATGTCCTGGAAATAACCTCTCTCTTCACTTTACCCTCAGTTTTAGATTTTCATTTACAGTTTGCACTAAGCTTTTAGGGTTATTTTCCTCCCCTAATTAATGTCCTCTATGCTATCAGTTCCACAAGGTCACAGCCTTCTGAGCCACCAGGACTTACAGTCTTAATTTCCTTCCATCTTTGCCACAAACCTTGGACAAAGTCAAGGTTTTACCCTCCACTGTCTCACTGGTAAGACAGGACCAAAAATGCTTCTTGTCTAGATCAGGGCAGTGTTGGCAGTCACTCAGTTAATGTTCCCATAGCTCTGATGGGCCTTTTAATACAAAATATTATTTGTAGCTACAAGTGGAATTTGCTAATAAACATGGCAGATAGTAAAATATAACAACATGCAAAATTAGCTTGTTCTCTGAATTTTTAAAAACACGGTTTTTCTGTTAGAGACATCTGTAAATACCTTCAGTATATTTTGACAGCTACTTTCTGGAAACAAAGATATCAGGTGCCCTCAAGAAATGTTCTGAATGCTTTAAAACAAGGACTGACTTGAGCCCAACTATAGCAGAGTATTTTTTACACTTGCATGGAGGAAATTCTCTATGTTGATAAAACCCTCGGTACTTTGCAGAGAGGAAATTATCCTTTTCCTCCAGGATACAACAGCCTCATTAGAATAGAAATATATGAGGATGTTAAGAACACTCAATGCCCACGGAGGCCCAGACAACTTAAAACCAGAAGTTTTCTCCTTTGTTCTGCTATGGCTATAAAATACACTTTGACTTTTTTTCCCCCTCTCAACATAACAAAGCAAAACAACTGCTTCAAAATTTTTCACATGAAGGGGGAACAATATTACAGGACATTCTTTCCTAGAAATCTTTTAAGTCTTATTTATTAGCAGAATTAATCAGATCATAAGCTGGCTGACAAACACAGTGTTGAAACATGTCATCTTCCAACCATGTTTTCCTATTCAAATTTTGGTGTTAACTCTGGGATATAACAGAATCCTAGAATCTGTAATAGGAACCAAACAACAAATGTGGTTCATCTGGCAAAAAAAGCATCATTTTCCCCCTTTTCTATTGTGGGTTCATCACTGTATGTTCTCCATCATCCATTTCTTTCCAGAATCTACTTTTTGATGTGGAGTCCCCACTTGGCCATGAACTTCAACATTAAAATGCTCTGAACGTGTTTTGCAGTTCCAATCCCAGGAACTGTTTTGCATTTTCAATCCCAGAATCCAAAAGAATTTCGTATAAAAACCCCAAACAACTAAGGCTGGGATTTCATAAATAACCCCAAGGTATCTCTCTGATGCCATAAACTTCATGATGTTGCCCAGTCCAACCAGTAACAAAAAGCAGCAAAGAAGTTGGGTGAATTCCCTGCTTATTTGAGTCTATCAAGCTCCAGGTTGCTGTGGGTAGATCACTACTGGGATGCTAAAAAACTAATTTAAATTCAGCCTTCACAAGTTTCCCCCCCCCTGCAGTGACCAGTGAAGCTCCTGCAGACACTGCCAGGAGTTCAGCACCCAACCCAACTGGAGGGTTCCTCCTGCAATCCCAGCCTGGAGCACCACAAATGGGATAACAGACGTGGCAATTTAAGCAGCTTTTCCAAACATCTGCAGGGCATTAATACAGCTCTGCTCCCAACTAATCCCATGGTCCAGAGCAATGGTTCCTGATGCCCGAGGGGTGTGCACACCCCAGGTGAGGCACAGCACAGGGACCAGGTGAGCTGGGCTGGATTTGTCCCTTCCCAGCCCCCCTGCAGCATCCTTGGGCTCTGCTCCAAAGGATGCAACTCCTGGCAAGTTCAAAGCAAAGATCTTTTCCGTGGCACTGAAGGATGAGCTGAGTTTTTGGGATCAGACAGACCACTGGTACTTGGAGCTCTGCCACGAGACTTCACAGCTCCACGGCAAAGGGGACACCTTAAAAGCCGTGAGAAAGGAATGTGATGAGCCAAAATTTTATCCTGATTTTAGGAGTGATGACAAGTTTTACTTGCCCTTAGGCCAGACTAACCATGGTCTAACACAGAGTGCCAAGGCTTTTAACTGCTGGTCTCAAACTGACCCAAACTGAGGCCGCCTGAAGCCAAAAAGTGTTGTCAGATTGGGTTTTTAGGTTGTCAAAAGAAGCAAAATGTTCTTAAAAGTTTCATTTACTCTTTTTGACTAGGATTTAAGATACTGCTTAAAAAAACAACAAGATGAAGGAGATGGATACAATTGTGCAATAATAACTCAGAAACCTTTAACTAGCAAAGAGAGTCAGGAATTTGAATTAACATCAAAATCTTGTATTATGGCATCCACATCTGGATATCACTTTACTGCCTAAATCCAAAACTTCTCTGAGAGCCAGTTGGTTGCTGTAAAAATGTATTTCTCCCTTTGAAAGGAAATAATAATTGGAAGGTCTTACAGGAAGCCACCCAATACCAATAGAGGAAATTGCAAACTGTTCCTCAATGTTAGTTTAAATCAATGTTATATTTAGCAAATGTCTGTTTTTTAATGATAGTATTTTCAATAGCTTATACTACATCGAGTCTTCTCAAAGGTTTACATTATATTAAGAATGGCTTTGTTTTTAGAATGTTTCTTTAATCATCCCTCGAGGTCTTCAGCTTACCCCTGAGTTAGATGTTATTCCCCATCTCCAGGACATCCAGGATTCCACTTTCACCAAAATGTTTTGGGTTTTTTTTGCCTCAGGCTAATAAAAAGCAAAGTATTTCTGCATATGCTTGTCTAGAAATATGTGTGGTTCTTAAAAATACACAGTTTACCTTCCTAAGAATTTTTTTGTTTGAGTATCTGGATTTCAGTAAATTTCCATTAAATCAGTGGTTTCAAAGGAAGATGATTTTTTTTTTTAAAGTACAGTATTAACGATACTAAACCAAGTTCAAGAACTCCAAACAAAACAGCTCCTCCAATTTCTTCCCCAAGTTGACAAAATCTTACAAAACAGACTCCCAGCACCAGCCCTAAAAACTCTGGGACACTGCTCAGAAACCCTGTGCAGAACTGCCCTGTGGGTTTTATGGATTTCATTACATTGTGAGGTAATAACATCAAAATTGAGTTTATAATAGCTGATTTACATGGAGAAGGATTTCATAGGACCTGTAATCATTAGTGTTCAAACACTGGTGTTACCAACAGCTGAATTATTCCCATTGAACTTAACTTAGTTTAAGTGAATCCACAAATTCAACAATAGAATTTGCACCAGAAGACAAAAAGCTGGTAAACATTTTCCAAATGTATAACTCAAGAAGGTACCATGATAACTTGAATTACAGCATATTTTTGACTCTGTGGTAGATGATTCCACTGTCACAGGGTTTCTGTAGATTTAGGTGGCCACTGGAAAAGTGGAGAACTACAAATAGAACATTTTCCTAAGTGGTAAAAATTCCCCTGTACCCCAAAATAATGCGATTTAACTGTGTTCTATTGGCAGAGCTCAGTGATTAAAAAACCTACCTTTGGTAGGTTTGTTTTGGAGAACAGATTACAGCCAACATTTTTATGGTTATACCTTTGACAGGAGAGACTAAACAATGATCAGAAAGAAAATTCTGTTCCTCAACAAACACACAAATAAAGGCAGAGATTTTCATGGAGAAAAAATAATAATCATTAAATAATTGATGTAAGAAAGTAAAGATAGTAATGACAACCTAATGCAAGTTGTTCAAATATAGAGGACAACATTAACTGCACCATAATCCAACATCAGTTTCAAGATGTAAAAACTTCCACTGTATCTTTTTAGTACAAAAAGTTTAACTGTAGGAGTTCATTTTTTTCATGAGTTTCTAGATTTAATAATGTAATTCTTTGGGGCAAGTAATGGCTTTCCAAAATAAAAAGGTAATTTTCTTCTTCTATACAACTTTTCATGATGTGTTTTTGTTGTCAATCTGAGCAGATTGCTTGTTTCCAAACTCTTCCATTGCTCTTTACTACTGTGAAAAGAAAAATGTTTAGAAACTGTTCCCAGGATTCTCTGCAGCCACTTTGAAACAGGTGTCAAAGCAGCAAGAACAGACTCTGGCTATTCAAACCCAGCAGTCTCTTAAAAGAGTTGAAAAGGGCCCGAGAGTGCAATTCTGATGCAGAATATGAAGAAATCTAACAAACAAAAATACAAATACTTCATTCCATTCACATTTAGTACAGACTTTGCATATAGTTTTCAATGGAAGCTAAGAACATCCTTTCCTAGAATCATTGAATCACTGCAGCCTTAAATTTGAAAGCTGAGGATGTGAAAACCAAGCTACAGGTTGTGCCACGTTGATGCCTCACCTTTATTTCTTGAAGTCCTCAAAGCACTGTTTAAAGGTGATGAAAATACGCTAAAATATCAGAGTCAATATTAAAAGAAAGAGAACAGGAAAGACTCAAGTATTTGACTGAAGTGGCTGGATTAGATTTGCCCAGTCCATGTGTTTTATGCCCAGGATCAGCTGGAGGAAAGGAAGTTTGAGTCATCAGCTACATCAAAGTCCGGCTCCGGTGCCCGGGCTGAGCAGGAGCAATACCTGCACTCATCTGCCCGCTGCAGAACTTTTAATTACACTCTCCCAGCCAGCAGAATCAGGGATTAAAATCCCCAGATTACCTTGATTGCTCTGTCATTATCTGTCATCAGCTGCTGCTTCTCATCTTCCAACTTCTGGATAACTTCCTGGAGCCGCTGCTCCGCCACAAGCTGCTGCCGGCTGTTCTCCTCTGTCAGGGAGGAAATGGTTGTCTTAAGTTCAGCTATGACCTAAAAAGAAAACAGCAGGTTAACTCTCCCTTCAGTGAAAGGCATGTATTTTGCATGTTTTTTATGCTTGGTACAAACATGGCACCGGCAAACTCTGCTGTGCAAGCTAAATATTTGGAATTACCATATTGCGCCCTCGCAGGCACAAAATTCCACGCAGAGAAGAGGAATATAAGCGAGGCTGGAAACGACAAAAATCGCTGAACACAAAATATTTGGAAGGGTTTTCCACTATGACATTCCAAAATATTTACTCATGAGAACAAAGCACATCTGTGATGTTCAAAAACCGAGCCTGTTCCCAGCCTGCCCCTGCCCCGAGACCAGGAGGGAGAGTTTGGGCAGCTCGTTTTCCAGAAGGATGTTTTACAGCTCGATATTGCTGAGAAGAAAAACGCCCACATTTACATACTGGGCTGAAATTTAAACGTGATAGCAAAATTTCTGAGCTGCTGAAAGGAGCAGATTCTCCTTAGCAACACAGTGGGGACCTTATTCCACATCCAGGACCCTTAAACGAGACCTTTTACGTGATTCACTCGTGATTTGTTGAACTGTACTTGTTCCACCTTTTTCATCACTGGGGAAAGTCATAACTAAACCTGATCCTTTAGGCATATTTACAGAATTTTATACTGACATGTCAGCACCCAGCAAAGCACTTAAACATGCAGGAGAGTCACTGACTTTAATGGATATATTCAAGCTTAAGGTTAAGCTGCTGTAGCAGCATAATGCAGTCTAATTCTAAAAGCACTTTAGCCCAGAGGAAGTTCAGGGAGGGACTACCAGAGTGCTTAGACTCTGTATTTGCCAGGCCTCCTCACTGGTAGAGAAACATTTAACTATACTAATTACATGATTATCTAGGAAAAAAATAGTTCTAAAACACTCCTAACAGGCCAGGGCTAATGTAATAAGAAATGTGCTACAAATGAAGGTACAGGAATCACTGGGAAAGGGGAAAAGGACTGATTAAAACCTGTTATAAATTTGTTTCTCTGTTTTACTACCAGAGAAATCTCAGGGAATAACATAGATTATGAGATATTTCTTTTCCAAAAGCAAACACAGATTAAAAAAAAAAATAATACACCCAAAACATGAAAACCTATAGTACTTTGTGTTGTCCCACTTTGTCATTTTTGCAAAAGAAAACAAAATAACAAACCCTTCAACATAAGACAAATGTGGGATTTAAAGCTTTTCCTGGGTTAAGACCCCGGGCTAGCACAGGAGCTCTGAAATAAGGGCAAGGAAATTTCAGCATGAATTGATGAAGAAAGATCTGCTTTGTGCAGTGCTTTTCAGAGCAAAAAAAAAAAAAAAAAAAAAAAAAAAAAAAAAATCTATTTACTTTGTATAAACTTCAGAGGAAATTTCCTGAAATCTCTTCTCTGTGTGGGTGTTAAAAGTGGATGTTCCAAGAGGCCACAGAGAGTAAGATTAGACAGATGTTGTCAGCAACACGACCACAAGAAACGTTGTGATTGACCCATTATTAATAGTGAGCTACAAAAAAAAAATAAAAAACAAAACCCTAAACCCAACTATGTTCTAGTAACTTTAGGGATTTGATTTAAATCCAGAAAACTAAAGAAATTCAGACATCAGGGTGAAACTGCTTTATGGTGCCAAATGGCCCTGACAGATGATGTACGTGTGGTGTCTGCCCCAGAAAGTGCCAAGGATCTGGTCACGGGCCCAGCTCTCCCCAGTATTGGTTACAGCAATGCCCTCCTTAATAAAAAACATGTCCCCCAAATTTTTCCATTTTGAGACTATTCTACAGGCCAATAAATTTCGGTCTGACAGAATTTATTCTGACATTTAGGTTAAAGAGTTCTTACCTCACGCTGCACCACCTTGGTGTTCCCACTGCACCAATTAAAGCAATTTCCCTCATCTCTTGTTTAAAAATTCATAAATGCTTAAATTATTCCATTTATTCTTTAAGGAATGGACCAAGAGCCATTTTTGTAGTGACATTATCCATTTCCTGCTATTCAGGTTCAGATGCAAAGATAAAAAAATAGAAGATTTTTGGTGTTGTTTCTTTCTTTATAAATAAGGCTCCCAAAAATCACTAAAAGGCATTTAAGAGAGAGAGCATTCTCTCTGATTTACCACAAAATTATAGAATTGCTGTGGGTGGAATGGACCAGCTCAAATCAGGATCACCCAGAGCTGGTTGCTCAGTATCATGCCAAGTCAGGTTTAAGTATCTCCAAGGATGGAGACCTCACAACCTCTCTGTATGCAAATAAATGTGTAGAAAATACATATTAGGTTTTAGAAATGTAATGTAAGACATATTTAGCAATAAGTCTGATAAATGCAGTGTCAAAAAATGCAGTGTGAAAAAGTAACAGTCCAATAAATGTCACCAAAAGAATTCTGGACAAATATCTCAGCAAATGATTCTCAAAGGAGTTGAAAATGAGTTCTAAAACATTTTAAAGTGTTGGTAAAACAGTAAAGTTTGCAGTTTCTTGTTATTGTCTCACTGGTCACTTCTGTCTAGTTTAGAGGCTGCTAAACCCTTCTTTGTAGTGTTTTTATTGACTTTAAAAGAATATTATGAGACTATTGGCTGAAAACAGAGTTTTCAAACCCAGGCAGACGTTCAGCTGTGTCTGGGAGGAACGAGGAGAATGACACCTCCACACAAACCCTCGTGGCAATTTTCTTATTATTAAAAGCTTAACTTCTGGTTGCATCTCCATCATTTTTCACACTTCAGTGCTACCTGTCAGTCAAACTGAAAGGTGAAATATTTAAAAATCACCCCGTCTCACCATTTTTAAGTACGTAAGTAAATTCAACACGCATTTTTATTTTCCGTGTTGAAATACCACTCTGAAGAACAAAAATTCGAGTCAAAACCAGTTTGTTTTTAGGACACTGACATTCCTCAAGGTGTTTTTTTTTGGGCAGAAGCGCAGAACTGGTGGGGAGCAATGATAAAGATGAAGATGACACAGTTGGGGCTGTTGTCCCACCATTGACTGCCCACGTGACACCACCTTTAATACAAAATGCAAGCCCTGGTTGTGCAGCTGCTCCTGGTTCTATGAGATGTGCTGGTTGATGGAGCACCTCACCTTCCCTTCCCACTGACTGAAGGAGGACTCAGTCCTCTTGGGTCCCCAGGAGATGAAAAAGTGGATCAAAAAGATGAAATTTAGAACTCAGAAAGACCCCACCTGTTTTTGCTAGTCAGCTTTAAGCTTTGTGGGTTTTGAAAGGTTAAAATCTGCAAGAAAGACACTGGATGGAAACTGGGATACAGTTAAAGCTTCTCTTGGTTTAGGGCTAGAGATGAGAGAAAGGTTCTTCCCCCAGAGGGTGGTTGGGCACTGACCAGGCTCCCCAGGGCAGTGGGCACAGCCCCAAGGCTGCCAGAGCTCCAGGAGGGTTTGGATGATCCTCTGGGGCACAGGGTGTGGCTCTTGGGGATGGTCCTGGGCAGGGCCAGGAGTTGGACTGGATGATCCTTGTGAGTCGCTTCCAACTCGCCATATCCTGTGATTCTGGTTGTCAAGACCCACACTCAAGAGCAGAATTAATTCCACTTCCCACCAAGCCTCCAAACTCCACAGATTCGCTGTTGCAGGCTCCTGTCTTGTCCCCACCTACCTGCGAGGATTTAGCCAGTCTCTGACTGTACTCCTTCTCAGTCTGCTTCAGTCTGCTGCTGGCCTGGAACACACACAGGAGACAACCAGCTTAGCTCAGAGGAGGAACGTGTACAGACACTTTGCCACCGACCCCTCGGCTTGGCACCTCACCCACATGCCTATCGCCAAGCGCCGGCCCCGCGCCAGCCCCAACGCCCTTCTGTGGCAGCCAAAAAACCACAAGGGCTTGGCTTTGATCTCAGGCCAACTATTCATCACTTAAAAGAGGGGAGAAATTGTACCTCTGCTGCCAATTATTAGAAAAACATAAAGACTTTGCAGATTAAAAAAAAAAAAAAAAAAAAAAAAGGAGAGAATGAGTGAGTGTGAGAGTGTGTGTGTGTGTGTGTGTGGCTGGGGAAGGAGGCAACACACACAAATGAGTTTATCAGGGTGAATCTGCTTCTGAATGGAGGGGAAAAATGAGGAGAAAGTCCCAGGCACAGGCTGCCAGTGGTGGACACAGCTTCACATATCAGGGCTGTGCCTGCAACTGCCTTTTGTCCCACTGCATGTCCTTTCTCATGGAAAGGTGGGGATTACACTGAAAATCGACCCAGGATACAGCTGAACCAGCTCTTGGACATACAGCTCTTTCCTTCTCCCAGCATTTTTTTCACAACTCAGAGAATAAAACAAACAGAGAACAAGGCTGCTTTGTCATATCACAATCCAGCAGGCAAATATTTCAATAACTGCAGGAAAAATAGCTCTTAACGTTTCCCCCCCCTAGATAATTTAATTGCAGAGATAATTTGATAATAATGATATTAATACAAAAATAAATTCTATTTCATTTCAGGACAGAATTCTGACTTGTACTTTTCCTGCAGCAACCAGCCCAGCCCAGCCCCACCACGCTGTCCTCAGGTGAACTGCTGAGCGCTCTCGTCTTCTTGGCTCTAAAACTCCAGGACAGGTGTCTAAGACAAATATTTTCTTAGGGGGGACAGAACATTACGCAGCTGAGTTCTGAAGCAAATTTAAGCTGATTAAGTTTTCAAAACCTATCTGACCTCCTGCTCAAACCTTTGATCTGTCGTCCTTAGTTTTCCGGCACAGCATCCAGCACCCAAACACGGCTCCCGCCGCTGCCCCGTGACTTTGGGGGACCCCAAAGCCTCTGAACCCTGCCTGGATCCAGTTTTAAGATCGAAAACTCCATTTCTGCAACCCCCAGGGATTTCAGGCAAGCAAACAGTTCTTATTGATTTCACCAGGCTATAAATTTCGGAGCTTAAGGCTGCAGAGTGTGGTAGGGCTGGAATGATCCCCTGCAATCCGGGCAGCTCTGTAAGGTGCAGCTTAATGTAAGTATATTACAGCCAGTTCAAAGGAATCCTCAGCTTCACATGATGTGCCACTGAAGATCTTGAATCCCTTCAAATTCCAAGATTATGAAACGTAAGGACATCTCTAGTTCATGTGTTTGTTGGTACCAAGGAATCTACTCAAATTACTAAGACTCAGTTATCAAACCTCATTTATCAATTAACAAATTTGGTAACTCACCACCATAATTTGATAACTTACCCCCATTTTTAAGAACACACTTCAGTTGTTTTTCATTATAAATAGAGGTAATGGCACCACTTGTTGGTTTAAAGCAGCATACAGAATAATTCTGGAACACCAGACAAATTAAATTTCACTTTTTCTACACTTGTCATTCAAAGTGTGCCACAAACACAGTGAGGGCAAATCATGGGAGTGCATAAATAAAACGTGTGGTGACACAGCAGTTAACCCAGAGAGCTCTGTCCTGCTCCATTTCTCTTTGTACTCAGCTGACCAATGTTAACACTTTTCTATTGTATTGCAGTCCAGTTTCAGATGATGTTTTACCACCACTGCATAACATAAAGTGACTGAAACTGTCAGTTTATCTTTAGGGGGAAAAAAAGCAAAAAATAAATTACAGTAATAGTATAAATTACTGTTACTCCCAGAAAGGGAGAGACACTCCTCAGCAAGGCACTGCACAGATCACGTTACAGCTGCTCTCGCTCAACTTGCCTGGGGTAAAAGTCCTCATCTTTCATAGAAGCAGCTTTATAACCTCCTGAACCCAGAGAAGAAATCCCAATAAATAATAAAAAACCCACTCATAACTTCCATAAGCAAACTAGAATTTGTTTGGTCACACTGAGTAGAGCCAGGCTGACCCCTGAGAGACAGGACAGAGGTGACCCAAAGGAAAGAAACGCTGAATTTCGGTGCTTTATTCCTAACTGAAGGCAAAGACAGTATATCCCACCAGTTTACTTAAAGGGAGTTGCAACATTTTACTTTACAATGGCTTTAACAAATTCCAATTAGCAAAATATTTTATAAGTTGTCTCCCAGCCATCAACAAACCACAGATTCTTGCATTCACTTGCATCCCCAAACATCCCTATTCGAGAGGTCTAAATTCCAGAGGTACTGAGATCCCAAAGCTTCCATTGGAGATTGCACAGGGATTGGCTCCAGCTGTCTAAAATTGGCTATGGCAGCTCTGTGGCACTAAAACCTATGGACACTCCCTTCCAGTACCTAAAGGAGGTTTACAGGAAGGCTGGAAAGGGACTTGTCAAGGGCATGTAGCAATAGGACAAGAAGGGAATGGCCTTGAGCTAAGGAGGGTTAGATGGGATATTAGGGAGAAATTATTCCCTGGGAGGGTGGGGAGGCCCTGGCAGAGGTTGCCCAGAGAAGCTGTGGCTGCCCCTGGATCCCTTGAAGTGTCCAAGGCCAGGTTGGACAGAACTTGGAGCAACCTGGGCTAGTGGAAGGTGTCCCTGTCCATGGCAGGGGGTGGGATGAGATGACCTTTAAGGTTCTTCCAACCCAAACCATTCTGGGATTCCTGCTGACTCCAGCTTTTCTCTGACACCTGTAACACCTGACAGGTCTTGCATCATCACAACCCACATGAGCAGCACCAGCACAGCTCTGCAGAAGGCAGAGTTACAGCCCACAGGTTCCAGCACTGCTCAGCTGAAGAGATCTGACTCCTGGGGATGCCTGGGAGCCCTCTTCTCCACTTTGTCTTTTACTGCAGAAATATGAAGCTTCTCCTTTTTAAAAACCTGTGACAAAACCAATTTAATCCCTCTTTACACAGGCTGTTGCTGTGCAGCCACGGGAGGCACAAACCTCCTTCCCTGTGGCACGTGCAGCTCTGCTACACCCCAAAAACCTGTTTACTCTCTTTTTTTTTTTTTTAAGGAACGAGTTCCAGCAAAGTAAACACACACATAGCTGTGTACAGTGAGCTTTGGGGAGGATTTATATCCCATTTATGTTGACAAGTGAGAAGGTTCACCCTGGCCTGGTGCACACACACACAGAGCAGTTTCCTGGGCTCCTGCTTTTCCAACTGGCTGCTCGGCTCACGAGTTGCTCCTGCGTTATTTTAAGGGCATTCCCTCCCTTTCAGGTTATTGCTATTTCAGAAACATAATGAATAAGAACCCAAGTGCAAGGTGAACATTTGGAGGGTCAGCCAGCCTTCATTAAAGCCGAGCTCTTTTTATAGCAAATCCAGTTAATGGTCTGGAACCGGTTTTCTGTGAGCAAAAGGTGGCTGCTGAAATTCCCACTTGGCAAAAACTTGTCAGAAGCATCAGTTGTAATATCCATTTTTGTAATGAAAAAAAGGTTTAAATTGGATAAGCCATAGAGGAATGCCACCGATTCAAAAATTAACTTCTGTTTAGTTTCACACAGTTAATACGTATTTTAGCTAAAATTATCTGATTATGACAATTTAACATGCAGTTATTTTGTATTACAGAGTGAGGACTTTTGCATTAAAAAGATTATGTCCTCGTTACAGTTAATTGGTTTTAAAAACCAACTGTAATTCTTTAACAAGCCTTAAAGCATCATATTGTGGTTGCTGAGCAAAACTGCATCGACTTCAACAAAACATTTCACATAAAAATTAAAAATGGTATTAGCACTACAGATGTGGTGTCTGAATTAGTGGGTGCTACTCTAATACAGCCCCTTTTTCATTTTCTCCTTTCATGAAACTGAGTAGAATTATTAAGAACAAAAGAGCAAAGGATCTATGATGGGACCACACTGCAAAAGCACAACTTGTTCCACCCTAATTACAAAGTATTTATATGCTATTTTTAAGGTATAAGGTGTATTTGAGGGGACTTTTAATTTAAGTTGGATGGGGTTTGGAGCAACCTGGGCTCGTGGCAGATGTCCCTGCCCATGGCAGGGGGTGGAACTGGATGAGCTTTAAGGTCCCTTCCAACCCAAACCATTCTGGGATTCTATGACATGGTTTAGTGGCAGTGTTGGGTTTATGGTTGGACTCAATTACCTTAAAGGTCTTTTCCAACCTAAATGATTCCATGATTCTCTATCTTCATAGTTCTCACTAGAGGGTTATATATATATATATACACACACAACCATATTTACTAATAGTAAAGCAAATTTTAAGAACTTCTCTGTTTAGGGTACCAGTTGCAGACATTTTTCAAAATGTCTGCAACTAGATTAATGTGGCCATACATAAGCTGATCCTCCATAATTAGTTAGATAAAAGTGTAAGCAAACTTAAAAAAAAAAAAAAAAAAACCAAAACCCCCAAAAAAAGGGGAAAAAAAAAAAGGAGGAAAAAATCAAAGGGTGGGGGGAAAAGAAGAAAGAAAACTTGCTCCAGGGAAGAAGCAACTGTTCTCTGATGTGCAGCAAGGAATTTAACATCAAAGAACTAATGTAAATGGGGCCCATTTACCTCAAAAAACAACACACCACTCCACATTCTGGAATATTTCTATTTAAGTTTGACAGCATTATGCTTTGTACCAAAATTCAGGATTGTGTAATTTGATGGATGTCAAAAGAAAATGACCTTCAGAATGGCTAGCAGTGGCAATTTCTGTTATTAAGTATGTTAAAACTCTCTGTGGAGTATCTGTTTAAACTTCAGAGATGAGCAGATCACCTTTTAAGTTCATCTGATTGTACATAAAAATTCCACTTTGACCTCAAAGCCTGAAACATGTATTTTTCTTTATGTGCCTCTAATACTGACAGTGGGTGACTTCCTACACCAATACTCTTGTTCTTCCTACTGCTCTTCCCGTTAATCAGATACCAAATGAAAGCTGAATCTCTGTTCAACACTGCAAACAGCACACCAGTTCAAATATGGAACTTGAACCACCCAAAAGACCATTAAAAGTAGCTGAATATCCAAAATGATGTTAACAGAATAATTAGTCAAGTACCAAATGACTTCAAGGGTTTTGAAACTGAATGATAGAAATCCCCAAATCCTATTAATATTCTATTTTACATTTCACTTTTGGAGGTCTATAAATCTTTTTTTTTTTTTCCTTTAAACATACATCTTTAGGAGGAAAAAAAAAAACCCTCTCATTCATGTGCAAAGTACTTTTAGTTGGGGGGAAAAAAAGCAAGAATGACTAGAAATGAATTTGACACTACCTGTCCAGAGAATTGCCTTTCTGCAGTACATTGCAATTCTGTGCTTAATGGGGGCCCTCTGAGAAACTTCTTCTGCAAACTGTGCCTTAGGAAAGCTCTGAATTCCAGACTTTTCATTTAAACCAACCGTGTATTTCTATTAATTCTGAAATTATGGAGAGAAATTAAATACAGACATTTAGCTCTCCCAAAAATTCTTCTGTGAGACTCCAGCTGCAGTTACACCATCCTTACTCCAGGATGCAATCTAAATGGATTTACTGAGCATCTAAATATTTCCCAACATCACTAATGCTGGCTTCCAGTCACTACTGCAGTGACCAGGCACCTTTTTGAAAACAAACTGCATGACTTGGCCTAAAATACAAGCCTTGTATATGAGAGAAAGCTTTAAAAATCAGATTAATAGATTAGGTTTGCCACATGAAATTGTTTAATGCCTGAACTATCCTTTATATAAGATGATACAGATGCACGGATCAGGCATTTAAAGGACTGACAGTGAATTATGGCCTAATCTGAAGCTGCTCTGTGACATTTTGCCAAAAGATTGCTCTGTGTGATAAGCACTGGGCTGGAAATCATGGACAGCACAGGCACAGGAGGCTGATTTTCCTTTGATTCCCTCTCATCAATCACCTGGGAAATGACTATCGGTGAAATCAGTGCTGTGTTTAGTGATGACAGAGATTCCTGCAAATGAACAGATTCAGATGATCATAACATAGGGAACTGCTTCTCATCTGCCACCCATCACACTGGACAGTTTGGGTCTCGTTGACTTTTATTCACCCCAACTTTTGGGTCAGTTTGGGGTCAGGTGGCTTTTATATCATGGCACGATCCCTTCTTTGGCTCAACACTCAAATAATATGAACTGAGAAACCTAGTGAAGATGTGGAGAATGCAACACTCTCCACTTTAGGGTCCTGAAGCCCAGTTTCCCCTCATCTACACACCTAAATCTGGTACAGCACAAATACATTCCTGCATTACGATTTTTAAGATTTCCTGCTTTTCTTCTGTTCTGTCCAACTAAATGAAGACGGTTATTTAAAGTGGGTTTAAGACATTATATCAAAAGTGGTGGCACATTCTTTTTCAGAGCTTTAACAAAGAAAACCTGCACCCAACAGGAATTATCTGGGCTTTTACAAGCTGCCTTTATCCCTCAGGAACACTTGGGCACTGCTGCACAGGCCCCTCTCTCGCTCATGTGCTCTGGCTCTCTCCCACTCTAATATAAAGAAGTTTATAGAGTCAGTCAGGCCCAGATTTTTTTGGTACCCAAACAGCTGACACCCAGTAAAATCACCAAGGGACAGGTTGCTAAACATCTTTGAAGATGCAAGTCAAAGCTAAAACTTCCTCCACAAACAGAAGGCAGCAGTTCAGAGATGTGACACTGATCCATGACTTGACTCACTTAAGGACTATTCAATAGGAGCTTTACAATACATGATTCTTTCAGAAACTGGAGATTTCCAAGACTCAGGCACTTTATCATTAAGTATCAGCTAAGTTTACATACCTTGATTTTAGCCAAGGAAAGACTAGAAGGCTCCTGAAAGAATTATGAAGGGATAGCAATGAGGTTTTCGTTTTTTTAGATGCTGCATTGCTGTTTTAAGTTGAATTTCGTGGAAGTAACAAGCATTGAACATAATGAATGGCAAGAAAAACGTCCTATGTATCATTTGGAGAGAGAATCTTTTGTGTTAAATAGAAGAAAAACTGGAAACAAGAAGACTGTACCACTAAATGAACTCGGTATCACTAAGCTAACTCAGTATAATGAAATTACATCATTAGATGAGAGCCCAAAAAAAGTTAAGCTTCTACAGTTGGAAAGACAAACACTGAAAATACAACCAAATCCCTGAACAAATCTATGATCTGAAGCCATCAGTGTTCCTTAGCAAGATTATGTTGGATTTACTTTTTGTAGTTTTAAATACAACAAAGCTCCCCCAGAAGAGCGACAACTTCCCGGAGCCAGAGCCCATTAATGCAACGATGAGTAACTGTGCAAGTCCAGCAAAGGCCCAGTTAAAAGGAGAATGGAATATATTGCTCAATCATCAAGCAATTAAAACCATAAATAAGACATTGGGAGACTCTGAACATTCCCAGTGTTTAATTATTTATCCCTTCTCCATCCTGCAGCTGTAGGTCAGAATTAACTCCTCTGAACTAAATACAGGAGGACTCTTTTGGGGATTTGTACCTTATTCATTTTCAAGCAAACACTCAAATTCATTTCGAATTCACACAAGAACTGCAACAGTTTCACCTAAATCAGATTTTCTACAAGTTAAACACCCCTCCTACACTCAGATGTGATTGTGAAACTACTTTGATCTCTGTTCCCAAATTTATTGCTCTGTGTAATCCATGACAAAATATAATGTGATTTACTGTATCTCTATATGACAGCCCAGCAGCTGACAGAACTTAATAATCTAGCATAAGAAAAAAACCCTTCTGGCACCAAAATATACAAACCATAATTGAGGCACTTTAGTATCACGTTACAATGAAGCATATGCAGACTGATCATAAGAACTTCAAAACAATTAGAATTCTTTTTCACCCATTTAATGAAGGTGGGTTTTACTCTGTGACATGTTCTGCAGCTCTAAGCAAGTCATTTTGGAACACTTTTCTTTCTTCATATGAAAAACTCTGAAGGACTAATAGCATTGTTTTACCACTTCCCTGTTTCCCAAACACTCCTTCTCCTCCAAAAAGAAGAAGAAGAAAAAAAAAAAACCACCTGCAGCTTTTCTCTATTACAAGGAAGAAACAGCAAATGTGTGTAAACAATGTCTTCAAATTGTGCCAGAATTTAAATATGCAATGAAGATGTTTTATATTAGTTTGGTCTTGACCACTGGGCATTTTTTCTAAATCTGAATTTTTTTACTGTGCTCACCTAAACACAGATGTGATGGACACGTTCCATGGGGCAGCTTTTGGGCTGGCCTGCACTGACTGCTGGGTTTGGGGGACCTGAGAAGGTCTTGTGTCAGGGATGCTTCACCCCAGAAACTTCCAACCAGAGTAAGGAGCTCATGGCATGGGATGCAGGAGAAATTCCTGCTTTTAATTCCAAGTAACAAACACCAGTTACTGCTGTTTGCACAACCCAAACCATGAAGGATCCCCAGTGAAACCAGCAGTGATGGCTGCAGGGAGCAGGATCCAGTACCTGGGCATTGGTTGTAGGATCTGCCCTGTCAGCCCTGACCAGGAACTCAGACCTGATGGTGTTCATTCAATAACTCTGAAATAATTTGAAAATTAATTGGCTGAGTTGTTAAAAAAGCCCAAACCCCAGTAATCTCACATTAGAGTCAGTACTGAACTGGAAAACAGCCAATGTTTTTCCTAATATTATGACATACCCTGGGATATGTAAGGATATCCCTGTAAGGATAAGTAAAATTGGTAAATCAGAGAAAACTGTATCTATGAGGAATCAGCCTTCTCCAGGACACAAGGTATTGGGAAAAAGGGGGATAATGAGGTAATGATTCAATCAGGCTTTTAAAAATATTTAACAAAGTTAAAATAATAAGCAATTGTGTATTGGAAGATAAAGTTGGTGTGTTACAGGTTGTTTGGAGAGTGAAGAAAGGCCCTGGAAAATATTGAAAAAATAATCAGAACAGTCATTCTGCCACTGGAAAAACCTCAGCATTCACCTTATCCACCATCTCCATGACTTTGTGAATCTTGATCTTATGAATGTACTCCAAAGGCTCCAACCTGGATGTCATGGAATTGATAAAAAGAAGAGTATGCCCTGGTGCTGCAGAACTAGAGTGGTGTCTGGACATAGAATTAATGAAGAAAAAGGAGACAGAGAAGAAAAAAAAACCCCACCTGTGAATGCTTCTTCAACAGATCCTTTAGATTAACACCAGTTGGTTAAAAAAAAAACCACCAAAACCCTAAAAAACCAACCAAACTTCTCAAACAACCCAACTCTAATTCATATGACAAGACATCAGTAAAGTGCACTGAAAGATGGGCCATATGATAGACCTCTAATTTTAATTATAGCAGTCCTTGCCCTGCTGAAAGCTATCTTTTTAATTCCATATTTTGTCATAGTTTATCATTTAGCTCTTGTCTGGTTCTCATTTCTTAACAGCATTGCATCAGTCATTTCAATTTTTAACTCTATGCTGTGATTTGTGAATGCAAATAATGGTGCTTGATCTCCCTTCAAACTTTAATGAAGATATTAAAAACTGAGCCTATTGCTCTTGGGTGGACCTTTTTTCCCCACAGTTACACCAACTTCTCTTGGTTCCTGACTGTGGAACCAGATTTATAAATACAGCTGCTGAGCAGAAATCTGACCTGTGGTTTTCTGGTTCAGTTTTTTCTGAGTTTTTATGTTAATTTTTTTAAAGGAGGTAGAAGCAGAGTAACTCTGTGAATCACTGCAGCTCTTGCTTTGAAATATCTCCAGTAGGAGAGTGCCATAAATTCTGTTTAGTCTTATTTGAGTGAAACATCCCCGAAATGATTCTACCATCCTTTTCTTCACATTTGGCTCTGGTGATTGAAGATTCTTCCAAATGGCTCCCTGAGGGATGATGCCATTCCTGTGACCATGTTCCTGGTCCACTATCATCTTTCTTTCCTTTTTTTTTGGAGGAATCAGAAGGAGCAGTGCAAAAGGGGACACACTGGAGACAAAACTGCTCTTCTCCCTCCATCTAAAAGCAAAATATTTTTGCAGGATTTGCTGCAAAGGTACTATAAAGACAGATTAAATAATCTGCTCTTGTGTTAACACACACTAAATACCTTTTCTCTTTTTGAAATTCCTTTTTTTCTTGATCTTCTAGGCTTTTGCCAGGTTTTCTCCAATAAAGCCAAAGTGCTAAGCTCCTTTTTATTAATATTAGTTGGTGAATCACTAACACTGTGTCAGAAATGTTCAAGAACCAAATGTAAGTTAATGTACACAGACTCTACAAAGCAAAAACAATAAAAATATTCCTACTCTGGAGCAGAGAGATAATATCATAGACAATAGTTCTTGGATCACAATGAAAAATGTTAAGAGAGTTGGGAAACATCCAACTCTTCTTGGTAAGAATTGGAGGCTCTTTAAATTATTCATAGCTAAGGCCTAGGTTAAATAATTGATGTAATAGATTCAAACAAACATTTTAAAAAAATGGCACACAGACAACTGGTAGAGATCCTGAACTCATTCAGCAAGGAGACAAACATCTACATCATAATTAGACACAATTTAATGATATCATTACACTTGGGAAGAAAACAGGTCCACATTTTATGGCTGAGCTATTTGCCCCCACGTAAACAACCAGGGAATTGCTGCAAGGAGCGTGCAAACAGTTCCTCTGGATGCTCCCACAAAGAGGGTTATCTCCAGTGGGGCTGGGAGTGTTGGAATTCATGGAGGGAAAGGTCAAAGACTCCACCACAATGGGAGGCCTAAGCAGGAACCTACAGAGCTGCTGCTGAGATGGTCCCATTCTCAGAAGGTCTCAGGGACAAAGATGGAACTGTTTTTGGTGGTTAATGAAATGCAGAGCTGACAGAGAAGAACAAGAGCTGGAGAGACAGGACTCACAAATGGAAAGCACACAATGCTGGTACTTTGTGAGCAGAAGTAATGGCTCAGGGGGAACTCAAGCCTTTTAATCAAGTATCTCTTGGAGCACCTTTCACCCCTGAAGATTCATTTTCTTTCCCTTCATCTCCTGTTCTTTGCCAGTGCTGAACAGTGTGACATCACCTGCACCAATACTGAGACCAAGTGCCAGAACAGACACTGGGAATTACAGATATTCCTACACATGCAGCAGGAAAACATTCCCAAGGACTACATCCAACTGGACTGTATCTGAGGGCTGTGCTGGGCAGGTAATTCATCCCCAGCACAAAGCTTGATGCTGAAGGAAGGACTGAAATGTTCCCTAGGGCACATTATCAGCACCTTATTTGGGATTTTGTATGCAAGAAGTAGCTCAAAAACTAAGCATCCAATTATAGGACACTGCCTGAAGAGTTTTGAAAACATTTACAAAAACATTATATTACAACATAACCATCATATAAAAGAGTTATTCCTAATTAGGAAGTGGTCACTTACACAGTGACCTTAACTTTAAAGTCCCCAGGGATCTTAATTTTATGTGGACTTCCCACCAGTTCTAGGTGGAGTGATTGTAACAGGTATAGACTAGATAATACTGTGAATGTCAGATTTTATTTAAGCTAACAGGAATCTCAGAGCACAACTAACTGTTGCATCATTAAAGTCTACAGGCATGACGTGCATGGCTCTCTGGCCAGGTTTGATGTCATCCTGAAGTCCCATCTCTCCAGAGGGATCATTTCACAACTGTACTCACATCAGAAGAATTTCAGTCCCAAAATTAAAGTGTTTAACTCTTTTTCTTTTTTTTTTTTTTTTTTTTTGACTACAGCTTCATCCTGTAATCAAATATCTTGTGTGTTCAGCACAGTCAAGACACAAAAATGTAAATTACTTCTCCACAAGAAAAGCAGCACTGAAAGGGAATTAGATGTTCCTGGAACCTGCATAAACCTTTAACAGAATGAGTCAAAATACCTATTCAAATATAGAAAAGAAGTCAATAAAAAAGCTAAATGTCCAACCTGGCCTTGGACACTTCCAGGGATCCAGGAGCAGCCACAGCTTCTCTGGGCAACCTGTGCCAGGGTCTTTCCCCCCTCACAGGGAAAGATTTCTTCCTAATGTGGCTCAAGACTTCACAGAAAAATGATCTTAAAACTTTACACTCACTATTTACAGAAACAAAGCAGAAAAAAAAAATATGCATGTTGACAATCCTAATGCTGCCCTTGGAATCTCCAAAGGACATCAATCCTGATGAAGCCTGAAGTGTTTAGGGATTACTCAGGAACTAAAATTACAATAAAAAAATGTAGTAGCTTTAAAGTCAAGATTTTTAAGCAAGAGAAAATTAAAGACCTCAATAAATTATGCGTCCCTAAATATTGAAAACCTGCCTGGAATTACCAACCACTATTTCAATGTTCAGTGTGTTGTAATGAAAACTGTTCCTCTGTTTCTGCCCCTCACTCTCCTCCTTCCCACCCCCACAGCAGCAGGACTATGGGGAGGGAAATTCCACAGGAATCCTGCAGCTCCTTCTACCCAATTTAACTTCTATTTTTCTTTTCACTTAAGTATGAACCATTTCTTTTGTATTTCCTCATGTCCACAGTGCCACAAAGCAATCCACACAGAAATCAACATTACTCACAGAGGAGATCAGAGGGATGAGATCCCTCACTTGAGAATGGACTGACCTTCAGAAAATCTGGACAGTCAGATGTCCCATGCCTAAACACTGAAATTCAGTTTCCCATTGGATTTTTAAGCAATCTTCACGGAATTGGCAGGGGAAAAAAGTAGATTTAGAGAACAAATTTTTCTCCCATATTGCCCTAAATTTCAAGATCCGGTAGAAAAATAAAAAGATTTTAAAAAACAAGTTTCAAGGCTCACGCTGTTATTAAGATGCTGCTTTTTTTTTTCCCCCTCTTGGATAAAATCTCCTTCACCAAAGTTCTGTGGACTGTAACAGGATCAAGATTTGAACTAAGTTAGCTGAAACTGTTACTTTTGAGCTTTAAATGGAGGTTGCCCTTTGAGCTGCTTTGACTTTTAGACCTTGTGGCCAATTTCCACAGCCCTACATTTGGAAGACAGAAAGGAAGCAGAGTGGGAAAGGGAGATGTGAAGATAATGCCAGGTATTTTCACATGTCTGTGAAAGACTTTTCAACAGAGATGCTTTTTTCTTTTCCCCTCCTATCTTTTACTTAACATGTGCTCTTCAGATTAGAGGCAAAAAATAGGGATGTAGGTTAAATTAAAAAAAAAATAAATTCAATAGCAGTTAATATAGCTGAAAATTAGCAAATTTTTTGAAAAATAGAAAAAATCCAACAAATTAAAAAAACCAGTATTTCTGACAGAAATGACAATTCAAGACTATTAAAGATATTGCCCCATGAAGGATTATTTGTAACTTTAATTTGAGGATGTAAAGAAGTTAACTTTTCTTTTGCTATACTACACATGTAAAAAAAAAAAAGATCAAAGAAAGAAAAGAATTGAGATTCAAATTCCATTTTTAAGCAAAAATGACAATGTCTTCCTGAGTTAAAATTAATCCTTTAATGATGAATTTCAAAGGTTTAAATACTTTCTGTGACCTTGGCTTTAAATAATTATGCCAAGCAGAGCTTTCCTTACATTCAGAAAAGATCCTGAATTGTTGATCACAGCCATTTTAATGGCTTCAGCCTGGCTGATTTCCAACATAATCCCCCCAATGCTCTTCAAAATTACAGACCAAGAACCTGACGCAGGTAAATGAAATGTCACTTGCACAAAGGCTGCTCAAACAGTCTCTGCAGATTGTTAATTTGTGCCACTGCACATCCCTTTGCAAGAAAATGTGTGATTTAGTGCATTAATGGGTATAAAAGATACTTCAACAACTATCTGCTTACACATACACAGTGTCTATATAAATATTAAGTAGGGGGTTTTTTTTTGGTTTAGCTTCTGAAATAAAACTCCCATGTTTTAGCTCCCTAATGGGGGGAAATACTTGAATTCAAGACATGGGTCCGAGGGGATGCTCAGCAAGGACAGATGTGGGCAGTGACCTCCACGGAACAGAACGGGGAGGGAAACCTTGATGGATCTGAAACATAAATTCCCATTTTCAAGCCTTTCCCAGAGTCCTTGCTCACTTAATGCACACAGGCAATATCAGACCAGCCATCATTAGCAACCAGATTTAATCTCCTCGCAGTTTTAGCCTGAGTTTTTGCCTCCTTAGGAACTCACCTTCTTTTTAAGGGACAAAAAGCTTGGTTAGGCTGAACCACCCTTTCTACTCCTTATTCCAGCAAAGAAGAAGTGATTAGCTGGGTCCTTGGCTGGCCTTACCTGTGAAATCACCTGTGTTTTTAAAGTCCTGCTGGCTCCCAAGCACCTCAGGGCACCTTCCACCCCTGCCCTCTGGGTGCTGCCCAGGGCTGGAGGTGCTCCCAGTCCCTCTCCCAGGGCTGGAGGTGCTCCCAGTCCCTCTCCCAGGGCTGGAGATGCTCCCAGTCCCTCTGCCAGGGCTCAGATCACAGCCATGGCTCAGGGGAAGGTTTTCATCACAGAACCACAGAGGGCAGATCTACAGCAGACATCTGATTTTCCAGCTCAAGCGTCCCCTAAACATTTCCCCCCAGGGAAGCTTTGCTTAGCTGACTTTTGGGGTGACTGTTCCCCTCTCCCCACACCCCACAGGTCTGCCCCATGTGACTCTCTCACCTTGTCCAAGACCTTCTCTGTCTCAGCTGCATGTCTCTTCTTCAGGTCTAAGATCATTTTTTCTGTCTCCATCTTCATTTTGTTCACTGTGGCCTCCTTTTCTCGAGCTGCCTTCAGCTTCTCCTCGTCCCTCTGACGGCTCAGGTCCAGCAGCTGCTGGTTCCTCAGAGAGTTTGCCTGAATGAGCTCTTCCCTCAGCCTGAGGATTTGGTTCTCCAGGTTACAGATAACCTGCGAGAAAGAACAAACTAAGTGAGAAAACCCAAAGCCACAAAATAAAAGCCACTTGATTTTCTTAGAAAGGGTGTTAGCAGCACTCAAAGGATGCTCCAGCCCTTCTCCTGGCCTCTCTTCCCTTTCTCTTCGTGCCTGCAGATGAAAACAGCTCCCCCCTGCCCAAAGCATTGGCAAGGTTGGCATTTTTGGAGGGGGTGCCCCCATAGGTGAAGAAATTTAGTTTGTGGCATATAATCACTGTAACTTCTATCCATGCCTTCTTCTGTTATCCTTAAGAAATCATCTGCCCCCTTTTAATGAGGTATCATCAATCATTTATCAACAGCTCCCAGACTCTGATGTAGGAACACAAAGGGTTGAAGAATCAAAATGATAAGAGATAAAACTGTGCTACTCCTCATTAGACAGAATACATTCTGTTATTTTACAGTAGTAGTAGTAGGTACACATTTATTACTTCAGATGTACACTTGCATATAACTCTTATTAGTTACTTTTTTAACTCAATTTCTTCCCCAGGTTCTCAACCAAAGTACGAGAGTATCACATCTGAGACACAAAGCATTGTCCCTACAGAAAAGTGGAATGTATGATGGTGCAAGCACATCCATGTTTTCATTCATAAATATAATTCTGAAAATTAGCATTTTCACTAAACCCTCACACAGTTATTTCCCCTTCTTTCCTCCTGCTTCACAAGTAACTTTGCAGTTCCCTGGAATTCCATCAGAGAGGATGAGATAATACTGAGATAAGAAACTGATGTTCTACCAAACAAATGCAGGTGACTCAGCTCAAGCTTATTAAAGACTTCACAAAAAAAATCTGATGAAAACTAGTGTATATTTAAAGTTCCCATTGCCCTGGAATGCCAGAATACTGATTCTAGAGCTCTGAGCTTGTCTTTCTTTCCAACTGCTATTTTTCTTCTTTAGACACTTTTAATACACCGTCTGTACTCAGCTAAACCATTTATCTGCAGTGTCTGAGAACCACATTACTACAAAACTTTGAAAAAGAAACATCCATTTCTGACCAAAGTTGGGACATGAATGACTATCAGATCTATTGCCTTGAACATTAATCTCCCAAGACAGATTGTTATAAATACTGTGATCTGAGAGAGGAAAAAAAAAAAATTAAAAAAAAAAATCAAGGCTTGAAAGTTTGCCCGTTTTTCCAGCTATTTGAACTATCTGGTGTAACAAAGATGTCATCTCCCTTCAAACCTTCAGTTTGTCCTTCAGCTATCACAGCTGTAACATGTATGAAACAATATTAACCCCCTCAGAAACTTATTTGGCTTCCATGCTTTCTTAATTACTCACTGGCACTGCTCCCCACTGTGTCAAAGGTAAAATTGTGTGTATGGTAGAGAAGGAATGAGCATGTCATTTGTATACAGAACTCTAACACAGGCCACATATTTCAGCTCTATCAGCATTATCTCAAACATATGTTTCATATAGTGTAATCTGCACTAGATCCTTTCCTTCCTCTCCTGAGCTTTTCCTCTACACATGTTTAATTTCTTATTAAATCCGTATACAGGCTAAAAACGTAAAGTACATTTTAGTCTATAATTATAATCCACAATGTGCTTTCATAATTCTTTCGGAAAATTATTTCATCTCAAGATCACAAAAACATGACAGCCTGTCTGGCTTTCCCTTAGCCAGAGAAACACTAACTCAGTGAAGATAATAACTACAATTTCTGTTGGATGATATGGTCTGAGTTCCAAACTGACATTTGGGTTTTTCAACAGCTGTCCCAGTGCAAGTCCTGCCTGGAATAATCACAATTATCTTTTAATCTGTGAGAGCTCCTTTTGAGAGCTCATTACCCCACCATTACCACTTTCCTTCTGGTTTTTTTTCACCCCCTTCTTTCTTTTTTAAAATGAAAAGCTTCCTCCAACTACACCCTCCACACACACATAAGTGAAACTAAGATATTATATCCCTCAGAAGTTCCCTAAAAAGTTTGTTAAAATATTTAGGATAAGAAACCAGGGCTAACGTTTTATAATACAGGGAAAATTCATTCATAAATGACATTGCAAGCCAAAATAAAGGCTGGGCGAATTCCTGACTCAATTGTTACGTCTTTTCTGCTTTACTTCATTCTTTATTAATGATTCTTATAAAAAAGTAGAAAATGAAATGGCACAATACAGTGTTTTCTACTGCCAGGAGGAGAAAGTAACAGCTCCCAGCCTTCAGATCCCAAATGGGGAGCCAGCTGATCGTGGGCTGAGTGTTATAGGTAAAGTAACAGTAATTAATATGCAAAGGAGCATTAATGTTGGACCTAATAGATGGCAAAAGCAGATTTGGTTCTATTAGGAGAGAAGAAAGGCTCTGGAGACGGGGTGATGGCAGCGAAACTAATATGATTAAAGGAGTCCCTTTGGAGCAACTTCACTGCCAGTAAGATGATGTTAAGAGACATCTAATCTCCCCAAAGTGACTGGAAAAAGCTTATATTGGGGATCACAGCCACAGTTCCTGTCAATTACTTTCAAATAAGTCCAGTTCTCACAGCCAGATTAGGTCTTCTCATAAACAAAGTCAGTGGCAGAAGCAGATTACACCCGAACAACTCCCTGCCTGAGACAACCCTGTGTGACACGAGATCTTCAAGTGCTGAGGGAAATGAATCCCAAACTTTCCAGCACTAAGACTCTGCTATTCCACATGCCAGGTTTAATAAACTATTATTAGACTTAAATGTAGGCAAATTAGGAAGGAAAAAACCCCAAGATGACTTAATTCTCAGTTGTGAAAAATCCACGAAATATAAAACTTATGAGTGACTGTCTTTTTTAACGATTCTGTGAGAAAATAAGAGCTGCAGTTACAAAACCTCACTTCTCATGCTCCAGATCCAAAGGCACAAGGTTTGCTTGCTTTCTTTGGAAAACTGAATCCTCTTTCTCAGTATTGGTTTCTTAAATTTTTCCCTGGCTGCTCTGTTTGGGAACCAAAAATGGTTTGCATGGTCCAAACAAGAACTTGGGTACAAGAGCTGCTGTGAGAAATACACATCTTAAACACTCCATCTGAGCAAATCATTATTGTACTAAACTGGATCAAACATAAGAAATAAAGACTCACAGCATGTAATAGGTCCAAAAGGTTATTGCTGTTTGCTTTCTTTTATGGATCAATGTGTTGGAGTCTTTATTTCAGTTGTGTGGGTACAAGTCCATGAAATAAAAGAGATTGGTATCTATTTTGGAAAGGATGCAGAAGTTTGCAGCAAGTCCCAGGACGGCCACACCACAGGAACATGCCCCAAATGAGGAAGCATTTTGTAAAATTACTATTAATCCACATAGAGGACAACAAACAGAAAGGCAACACTGGCTTACACAGTACCCCAAATGGAACAGAAAGACAAATACACAAACTGTGTGACAGGGTAGAGGTTTCATATGACTTTATATGGCACACTTGTATGTCCCATGGCTGAAGAAACTGCTGGCCAAGGTGGTGATTTCTATTTCTGTTTCAAAGCAATAACTCAGAATTCTAACTAAGAATATCTGTGCCGAAATAAGTGTCATAAAAAGGGTGGGTCATGAGCCCACAGCAATTTGCCTGCAGGGAAAAAAATAGACTTGAAAGAAAAAGAAGAAGGTTGGTCACTCACTTTGGCCTATTTAAAATGCCAATAAACGTACCACGTGTTATTTGGAAGGAATACATGTGCTCTTAATTTTAAAAAGTAAATTGCATAAGAAAACATAAAGTTGGCAAAAAATTCTAATGAAAATCTGCTGGTGATGTCTGAAACTGTGACAGCTACGTGCAACAGAGAGGAGAAACGGACCCAATGACCACAGGCTAATTAAAACCAAGGATAATACATTTTCCCTTTATTTTTCAGAAGCCCCCACATCACCCCCATGAAGCATTTCCTTGGATCAGATTCTGAGGAAGAGGCATGAGCACATCTTCACACTCAGGGCCACGGAACACACGGACTTCGCCGTCCCCCTCCCAGCACATGACACACCAAACCACATCCACCCCATCCCCACACGGCTTCAAACACGGGCAAGGGCACTTCAGAGCCACAGAAACAAGGCAGTGGAGAATTCAGATCAAATCCACTCCTGACCTATTCCCCAAGGCTCAGATCTACAGTCACTGAGGTGTTGCCTCAGCGGATTTACAGTAAGTGAGTAACATCTCCCAGCAGAGGAAGCTGCAATAACCCTCATTGCTCCTCACTCAGGCTGCTCAAGCTGCACTCAGCTGCTTAAACACCTCTGCATTTCTCTGGTGGCTCATGACAACTCTTCAAACTGAGTTTCAGAAGTTTTCTGCCCTGGGTTAACTTGGTTTCAGTCAGAGATGACTGCACTGGGCTCAGTTTGCTGCGTTTAATGTTGCATGGAACATTTAAAAAACTCCACAACAACCCCCCCCAGAACCTCTAAGCAGTGCTATGGCCTTAGCTCTGAGGTTACAGTATCACAAAGATCCTTTCTGGGATAATAACCTAAAATATCAGCCTGTAACAGTCCTATCTGACCCACCAACATGCAGCTTCTGCCTCTGAGTGCCAGGACCTTCTCAGCATTTCCTCATGTGGAAGACCATTAAAATGAGCAGTGTGTGCTGGGAACCATCAGCTGGACCTTCTGAAAGGGAGATTTGTCTCTTTGTGTCTCATTCCATGGTGTGACAGCGATGGATGAGGTATCCATAACATCCCTTATTGGGCACTGGATTATTTTGGAAAGGAGATCAGTCCAGTGCAGGGAAAGGAAGTCTGTAGTAAAAACAAATCTCACTTTGATGATGAAGAATTAAAAGGAAAAATAAGGAAGAAAGCAGAAACACCCAGTGATTCAGTGGTGACAATGACTCCCTTTTTACCCAGGATCAGTGCAATGTCCCAGAGGAGGGGGATGAAGTGTCCCCTCCCAGTCACACAGCAACTGGTGACATATCTCCTGCAAAATACCTTAGAGGGATTATCTGCTCAAAGTGGGAATCTCAACTACTTCAGCTTTCTTATGAGCAAACAAAGCTTTATGAAACGCTGGGAAACAGATCATACAAGTTTCTCTACCATCAGAAAAATAACCAATGCACTTCACATAAAAGAATTCTGAAAAATAAACAAATATACTTGCAGCTCTGAGCTTAGGAAAAAGCGTAGCTGTAAGAACTTCAAATGTGTGTAATGTTGATTTGTGTTTAAAACAAAATTGGTTTGTATTAATGAGTTTTTCTGCTGCAGCTTCAGCAAGTCACAACACTCCTCCTCAGAAGGGATCTCATTCTAGTTTTGGGGAACTGTCCCTATGATTTTTATCCTTAAGAGATATAAGAGTTCAGCAACCAAGGACCAGGCACAGTGCTAATGGATCTCTATCTTTTCATCCACAAAGCATCCTACTGAGTCCAACTCACCAAACCAATACTTTAAAATAGTTGTATTTTAAATTCAAGAGTCATTGAAATGTAGTCATTTAAGTTTTTAAAGTCATCTTGTAAATCAAGCTTTGTAATGAACTAAATTACGCCCATGTTAAACAGCTACATTGAAAATATTTTCTATACCACAGCAAATTCAATTAAAATATGTTAAGAAATTATTATCCAATTTTCCTTGTGACTGGTAAAATCAGCAATTTGTCAATATTATGAACCTTTTAAAAGATAAGATCTGATTTGCAAAGCAAACTGCTGTGAATGTCACACACATTATCACAGGGGTAATGATGTGGCAGAGCACAAATTAACAGGGCTAAGTAATAAACAGCTATTTAGCTTTCACGGCACAATCTATTACACTGTCAAGTTTAAATGCCTTTTGGGTAAGCACACACAGGCCCATAAATGTGGGCAGATAAATGAAATGGTGTGAAATGAAGTGAAAATGAGCAACAGTTCAGTGACCAACAGGTTGGGCTCAGCTCCTAAGAGCTCCTGAGATCATTCCAAAGAGCATGGGGCTGTGCAAGCTCTTCCAGAGGAAATCAGGGAAGCCACCACCCTCATCACTACAGGCAGTCCTGGTCAGTGGTCTAGGACTTTCTGGAAACACAAAAGTATCAGCTTCAATACTCAAAGATGCACTTTATTATATATTTATACAGTATTTTGTGCATATTGAAGTGTTCCTGCTCCTGAGGGGAAAAAAGTTCTGTCCAGAATGTTGCTGCTATTGCACAACTCTTAACTAGGAGCCATCTTCATCCTACATATATATATATATATCTCCCATATATATCCTGTATATGACTACATTGCAGTGATGGGGTGAAGTTATTAATACATCCATAAATGAAATGTTCACAGTTCATAACTCAGGCTGGATAAGATCAAGTTTAGGTCTTGCAGAACTTAAAAAAACCAAAGCTGCACTCACTAACCTGCCCAGCACATGAGGAGTGGCAGTTCTCTAGACTCAAACAGAATATCCAGTGTCAAAAAAACTTCAGTAACAGCAGTGCAGGTGGCAGCTAAGGGTAAAATATTTACTGTTCAGCAGTGTCAGATCCCAATCTCCATATTCCAGGGCTTATGCAAAGGCCTATTGACTCCATCTCCACACAAACTCAGCCTTTCTCACCTTTGCAAATGTACCCCTGACATCCCTCTTGGAAACATCCACTGGGGCTTGTAAAGTGAGGTGTTGAGCTGCCAACTTACATATTTATTCTATTAATTTTACCAGCATTAAGCTGCTTTTAAAGGTCAAACCTCCCTGGTCAGATTCTTTACGTGGACTGTTCCAGCATGTATGCTCTGAAAAATGCCTCTAACATTTATGAAGTATATTACAACTAACCCTGCTTATTTTGTATCTACCAGGGTGTCAGTCAGGGCTGGGGAGCAGGTTTAACACCACCTTACCTGTACAGAGCTAAACATCACTCTCCTCTTCATGTCCAAACTATGGTGAACACCCCCCTCACCCCAAATCTTGCACTTAACACGGTCCCAAGAACAGTCCAACACTCTTTAAGACTAGAATTTACTTATTAGTGATGTATTTGCTCTTGTCTACTCTTGTTCTACAGCTTAAGCATTTTCCTGAAACACAGTGAAAGTGTTGACTCATGAAGAACAATAGTTACCTTCTGCTTAGCTCCATTTTCAATAAAATTAATGAAAAATGAGCCTTCCCATGTCATTCCTACAAATAAACACACATTTCCACAGGTAACCCAACCCCCAAACTGTTTGCTAACTCTGCCATGTATTTCTGAAGGCTGAAAAGGAACCAGCAAGGCCCAGCTATCAAAATGCCAGTAGGAAAAGCTACACTGAACATATTGGCCCCACTCTTGTTTCTACACCTGAGAAAGGAGTAGCACATTTTTGAGATCTGCTGCAATGTGACATCAAGCAAAACACGATTTTTGATGATTTTCTGTCCCAAAAGGAGTGCTCTGAAACAGATATGGACTTTTACAGAAGCCACTTAGCTGCCTAAATACCAGTTAATGTAAATGGCACTTAAGCTACAAACTAGGCTTAAAAAAAAAAAAAAAAAAAAGAGGGGGAAGAAAGAAAGGAAATCAGACATCCATTTGAACAGCTCCACAAAGAGCTTAAAATTAACAGAGCTTATTTTGATTTCTTAATTTACATAAGTACATTTGATTCCAATTTAGTTAACAGCAGCTAGAAAGCAGAACTTCATATAGGTTGGTTATTGTCACTGCCTTCCTAATAAAATGAGTTTTAGTCAAACAGAAGAACCTTGAGCTTACAAGTGCAATAAAAACAATGCAGTGCACTGGGGAGTGAAAGGATTACTTACCACGTTGAAATTGAGATAAATGTAAATACATTTTCCATTTAACAGTTCTAAGACCTGTAACAGACTTGGCCCTCTTGCCTGGCAGACAGATCCAGAATAGTTTCTCATTACCTGATTTACTGTATTTGCTTTGAAATAGATTAGTGAGTCAAAAATTAAAACACCCAGCTTTCTTTCTCCTCTCCTTTTATCTGATGAAAGAAATGTTTACATTTGTGTTCTTCTTTGTACAAACACAAAGATTTGAATAAGACTGCTGAGAGACCTTCCAGGAAAGGACTCATTTCCTTCTGTCTTTCTACTAAGAATTTTAATGGAGACACTCACATGGGCACATAACAATCTACAAAACTGCATTAATGGAACTTAAATATGATGGAGATAAAAAAAAATGAACTGGCCATAAATATCTGTTTAATGCAGTGATCCCCTAAAATAACTCATGAGAGCAACACACAGATAAAATACAGAGTGGCTAAAATAATAAATGAAAATCTACATGTAATACCAGGTTTTCTGCATCATACAAATCATAACAATCTATCCCTCAATGATGATTGATGAAAACTGTACCAAATGTGTTTAGTCTTCCCCGTTTTCCTTACGAATAACTCTAAAGCTCTAATATTTGTATCTCAGGATTTGAAAGGAAAATATTCCTTTCAGTTCTGAAATAACATTGAAGTAAAGCTTGTTCTGAAAGTGAGGAAAAGCTCCTGATATTCCAGGAAGGACAGGACTTTCCCTCAATGGAATACAGAAATGGAGGCTAAAGATCTCTGTGGTGGCCTGGAAAGAACCACATGGCAATCTGGCAATTTCTGTGTCCAGCATCTCCTAAGTCAAAGCTTTTAACAAACATTTGCATTTAAATTTTCCACACATTAAGTTTAAAAGCATTAACATTTCCTGAACAACACGTAATTCTGATTTAAATGCAGACATGATGCATTACAGATTTAAGGATTACTACAGACATTCATCTCTATGAGGCAGCAAAATTAAATGTATTATAATTCCCAATTTGTCCCCAGAAGAGGAAGAGGCTGCATTGTCTGTGAGAAATGTCTTTGCTCTGTCAACTATTGAAGAAACTTCACTGTAAGTGAAAAAAAAGCCCAAACAACCCTATGCCCAAAAAAACACCTAGAAAAGCATCACACACTTTTCTTTTGGATGCATTTGTTTAAATAACTGCTTGAAACAAACCTATTTTGAATATTCCAGAAGTTTTACCCCACACAGCCCATACGGGTTTTATGGAGACCGTAACGGAAACGGCATCGGATGCAAAACCTGACAGGAGAAACAAGAGACAAGATGCAGACACAAAGCCTTATTAATAAGCTGTTCATGCATAAAATATCTCCCAACTCCTGAAGCTCCTACTTGTAGAAAAGCCAACTTTGGGCAGCAGCTCCCAGTCAGTCCATCTGCCACGACCAGCCCCTCAACAGGCACTTGAGGAGACTCCAAGTTGGTGCCTCTGTCCAAGCTCTACCCTGACTGGTAATAAAGTGGAAAAGATAAATTTTACAAAATTCCAGCACAATCACAGGAAGCCAACTAAAGAAGCCAATGCTGTTATTCTCTGGGCCAACAATTAAAGACTTCAATGCACCAGCCTGTGAGTCCTTTTCTGCTCTGCTAAAGAAGGTGACACACCAGGAACCTCTCTCGTTACTGATGTCACCCTGCTGTACTAAAGGGGACAGTCTTTAACCAGACATGAAGCCCTTGTTCTCTGTGTCATGAATGGCAATATTTGTGGGCAGAAATCCTGAATCCAGCAGCTTCAGAAATAAAAATCATGGCACTTACAGGTTGTAGGCTTTAAAGAAATAATCAGCTTCTAACTTTCAACAGATCCCTCGTTTCAACCAGTGACAATGGCTGCAGGATTTCTGTTGATCAATGAGTTGTGGTAAATTCCTGTAAATTCCTGTCTATACAGTAGCTGCTTACACAGATGAGATGCAGAATTACACACAGGTATCCAACATCTGGCTTTCTCCTTTTCAAACCAACTCCTCCTTGCAAGGAGGATATTCCAGTTGACTATCTTTAGGGTCAATCCTGCTGTCAAACAGATAAATGTGTCACCTACATCAGAGGATGGAAATCCTAGAGAAGGAGGTCTTTAGTCTAGCCTAGATGTTAGGCTGGAGTCAAGGGCATCAGATGATGGTACCAAATGTCACACACACAGAGCTGATGCTGTTTCAAGCCTCCCTCTCTGCACCTTCATCTTCAAGTGCTGGTTTCCCTATTCCCCTCACCTCAACAGTGGCTCTTCTGACTTGAGAGACCTTTTGGAAGCCTCCTACTCCACAGCTACCAGTTCAGAGAGATGAGATCAATCACAGGGTGATCTGTCCAAACTAAGTGAGAACTGTGTGCATAACATCTCTTTTCTTGAAATGGAGAGGTTTTTTGGCTCAGCATCTTCCTCTGGCACCTTTACATTGATCTCTGTCCTTTTCATCCTTCTCTGTTTGTCCTTGAATTCAGCTGATGCCACTTCGTTTTCTGAATGACAAATAGGCCACTGCATCCTGAGGCAGGAATTTCTTCAGATTTATTTATGCAACTGTTTTGAATCTACTGTACTTCGAATAAATATTTATATGCAGTTTAAATGCAAAATCTAAATACATGCTAAACATTCAGATTCTATGAAATACCAGTAAAGTAAAATAAGCCATTAAATACATCCATTTATACAGGTCCATGTTTATATTTACTACCCCCTCCTCTCAAAAAAAAAAAACAAAACCAAAACCCAAAACACGACATCAAAATTGCATTAAGAGACAGGAACAATGTGTAACTTATAAATTGAACACTCTGGCAGGGAACAACAGCTGTGGGAAGGGTTTGAAGGAGAAACTGTTGACTGGAAGCAGAGCACCAAATGGAGCTGTCTCCTTTTTGTACTACAGTGAAGCACAGTCTTTTAAGAGGACATAATTTGCAGGCTTTTGAAATCTGCTGCTTTACTCTCTGGAAAGCATCACTGTTTTGAAGGACACAGTCTTATTATGAGAAAGTAAGAAATGATGACTATCTACCACATTTCTACTAACACAAAGATCAGGGAACTAGGAGAAAGATTATTTCTTGAATACCTTGAGGTGGTAGTTTCGACAAATGGCTTCTGATGGGTTTGTGAGACACAAGATTTTGGGTTTCCCCATACCTAATTACCACATTAATGAAGGCTATGGCTATAAAGGAATAGCAAGGCTCTCTCTGCTAAACCTCCTTGAAAAGCAGGCACAGGAAAACAAACATTGCCTTCCATATAAATGGCTACATTAGGAGCCATTACTGATTAATGCTGAGTATTTTCTGGAAGCCTCTGATGCAAAAGATGCCAAAGGAGGGGTTTGTTTTGCACAACCTTAGAAATGACAGCAATCTACTAAGTACCCCACACAATACTCAGGTAGAGCAGGTAAGAATTACTGGTACCTTCTCCCCTCCCCAGAATTTCAGATGCTGAAACTGTTTTTGCCTCTATTGAACCAGCTCGGCCTAGACTGGCTTGTCCCGCAGTGACATGTATATTGAATACAAATCAGACAGCAGAGCTTTAAATCTGTGTTGCAGCTCTCATTTCCAATTCGAGAACTGTACTATAATCATAAGCTTCTGGTGGATGAAAGGAAATCAGCTCTCTGAATATTAGCTAATGCCACATTTGCAAGTCCTGAAGAGATCTGTGCTGTTTAAAAAAAAAAAAAAAAGAGAAAAAAAAAAAGAAAAAAAAAAAAAAAAGATCATTTCTGGTGAACCTATATATATGAATCGCTTTGTACTGCTCGACTGATAGAAGCGATGCCTGTGCTGGGATTAAACCCTTTTCATCATAAAACCTCATCTGGTTCGGAGTCCAAGTCCATCAAACCTTTTCCCTTTAAAGTCCCGCCTTTGATTCCACATCAATTTATTCAAACCGCAGCTGGGTGGCTGAAAACGAAAGGACAGCATCATTTAAACCAACCATGTTCCCAACTTGAAAGAAGGACTATAATTAAAAAAATGGGCATAAAAGAATGGAAATGGGATAATATTTTTTAATGGTAGTTCAAAGGCCGACAGATGTCAGAGCCTTTGAAGATGTCAGTACACTGAGCAAGGAGTTGCCATTAAATAGTTTGCCTGAGAGGTGAAGCAGCTTTTTAATGACTGAAAAAGCCCTTGCAGACACATCCTTGTGTTTTTAATTTGTCAGAGTTTCTGCAGTATTTTCTGATTAATGACACATGATTATAACTGCATAGCACACATATTTTTATACTTTGTTAAATGAATACTTTATTCCACATTCCTTCGGTGCCAGATAAAAACAGGAAAGCTTTACTACAGAGTCCAAAACTATTCAGATTGCTCAAATATTTATGGTAATTTGAGGGGATTGGCCAGATCCAGAGCTACTATGTGTTGCTACCTTTTGTTCTTTAATGGAGCTATTACTACTGCCATCACAATGTGCATGCATTAAGGGAGCATGTGACCCAGTAATGCATTATGCCCTTCTTGTGCCCTAAACAATCAGAGCTTTCATAATTCACTGATGAACAAAGTCATCAAATCAAAATAGCATTAAAAAAATCCCACTGTTGATCCTGAACAATACAAACAATGGCTGTGCCAATGTATTGTAAGCAGAAAATAACTTTTCCAAGGGAAAAAAAAAAAAAAGCAGATTGCTAGGAAACATCATGTTCAGAAGAAACAGAGCAATATTTATAAATACAGATAAAGTCCCCATCTTGGGTTGAGAAGATGCTCCTCCAACATCCTTCATCTCTCTGTTAACATATGCAAATTTTTTCTATTTTCACCATGAATGGAAAGTGTAGTAGCCTGAAAAACCCAGGGACAATTTCTTTTGCTCACAGGACCATTTCTTTTGCTCACATCCCCGCTCAGCTTTTGTGGCCACGTGCCTGCCAAGCTGAGCAGGGAGAGCCCAGGGACAACCCAGCCCTGGGGAGGGACAGGAAAGCCAGCGCTGGGTGCCCTGCCTTCTATCACACCTTAGAGCAGTCACTGACACGAAAACACAGTCATTACAAGGGAATTTGATTAATGCACTGCTCCTTCTGCTCTTCCTACCCAGATTCAGCTTGTAATTTTGGATCAGAAATAGAAATATCATGGGCTCAGCTAAAAATGTGCAGAGGGGTTGGATGTTCCACAGCAGAGCTCTGTGAGATGAGCTTCTGCTTTCCCCTGAACATTTACATGATTTCCTAAGTGTGAATATTTGGCTTGTTGCAATCCACATGCACCAAAGAACCTCTCTCAAACCTGCTGCCTACCACCCCCATCAGAACCTCCTGGAGGGGAGGAGGGGAATTCCTTGGACACTGGAGCTGGACACTCACTGGATCCACGGGGGGACATGAGGGGAGCTGTGAGCCACAGATGTTCTGCCGTGTGTCCAAAACACTGTGCAGTTCTCCAACTGCAAAGGCAAGCACTGGAAATTTTGAAAAGATCGTGGCTGCAGAGAGAAGAAATGTAATTCTGAAATGGAATTCTCCCACATGTATTTATTGAATGAAAACAGAGCCCCGCTAGGAAAAAATATGACTATGTTATGATTTCACTGTAAAGAACACGAAGAAGTGGACTATTTTCAGTACAAATAATTGTAAATCCCATTCCCAACTGACCTGCAGCCTTCCTCCTTGAGTTATTCCAATGTTACCTTCCAAGATAATTTTATTTAAAAGGCAAAACAAAGCCTAACCTACCACACATCACTGGACTACTTGACTTTATCATGAATCTCACGAAGATCTGAAACCTCAGTCTACACTAATGGGACATAACAAACTTTTGCCACTTTTCCTAGAGGGAGCAGCCAGGAAGCTGCTGAGCAGGGTTGGGGTGGAGCAGCCACCAGGAACACCCATGGACCAGAGATGGGAGATGAAGAGCTCATTCCGTCTTCCACCCCCATCTCAGCAGTTTGGCAGGTCCTGGCTGCCTGGGGGTCTCAGTAGGAGTGCTGAGACAGGGGCACATTCCAGATGGACTAAAGGAAGGGAGCCAGCTCTCCCCAATCCAAAGGGCCATTGATGTACCACAGAGATGTGGTACTTTCTCCTCATATTCAGTTATTTTGACACTGTGGTAAAAAGAACAAAATAAAACGCTGAATTTTAAGCACTTATAGTTCAGCTGAAACAAACCTTCAGAGAACAAAGAAAAGGCACTTCTCTAAGCTGTGGGACTTTCTAGAGAATTTCAAATTACTCACAAAAGATGTGTCAGAATTCTGAAGAAACATTACAAGATTCTTCCCAAATGGGAAATATCAGACATCCTGAAAACAATGTTTTGCTACAAAACTCCATGTAAGCAGGCAAAGCTGAGCCATTCAGACTCTATCCCTTAGAGGGCAATAATCCATATACACACACTCACACACATATACATACAAAAACACACACACTCTCTCACTTATCCCCAAGTGATTTTAGCAGGAAAAATTAGTATTTTCTCTCTAATGTTACCCCTGGTAACATTGACAGCCTGGGTCCTGTGCCATTCCCTCCCCCTCCACTCCCCAACAACAGCATCCAACAGATAAAAGGTGCAATGAGAAATTATTCTTTACATTTGCTTTCCCACAAGGAAATCTTTACAATGAACAGCTTTAGAAGGGTTACAGTCAGTTGTTATCAAACACAGCTTGAGGAGAGTGGACAAGTAGCATTTCTATAAGCACAGAAATCATTAGAGGGGTTCCCAAACTTTGAACAGACAAAAATGTTCTTCACGTGCTCATCTCCCACCTAAGTCAAACGTTTTTCCTTTTCCTCCAGTCACATAAGAACCTTTGATAACAGCAGCAACTGCAGACATGGCAAAGGGCCAGGACACTTCAGATGCCTCTTGATGCTACAGACAAACCATGGAAGGGCATTTTTTGATGCCCATTGGAGCCACTTGAGGGAGGCAGCTCACGTGCTGTGTCTTCTGCTTTCCTGCTCCAACAATGCCAACTGATAACCCCCACTGCTCATCACAGGTCCCCAACCCCCCCCGGCTGCCCCCACTTCCCACATCCTACAAGCACAAGTTTGTGATATGAGCTCACTGGGGCAGGAACTGTCTGTCCTTACATATTACAGAGACCCCCCCCAGAGGATTCCAGCAATACAAATAATTGCCATCAGCCCTTAAACTACTGCTTGTCAACATCTCATTAGCTGCAGGATTGCTGGAGTTCACAGGAACACCCAGGCAGCTGGATCAGTCACATAATGACCAGTAATTCCTGTGAGCATCCACACTCCATTGATTCGTGTTTGGGGTGGGGTTTTTTTCCCTTTTGTTTGTTTGTTTGTGGGCTTTTTGTTTGGTTTTGTTTTGTTTGGGTTTTTAAGAAAATATATTACTCTGCAATTATCAATCTGTGTTTCATTAGAAACAGCAATTCAGGTAACAATTTCATCTAACAGCTCATTGTTTTCAGCAACTGCTGAATAAATATTGTTTTTATATTAAACTAAAGGTTTAATTTAAGATCTGACTTCATAAGGTCCAAGATGAAGATGTAGAGTAACACACTGGTCATGTTGCTATCCCAGACAGGACACTTGTGCCCTTGAACTCAGAAATCCCTAAGGATGCCAACTACAGCAGGAGAACATGCAGCTCTCTTCAAGTCTTCCAGTGTACTCCATGTTTGCAGCAGCTGCCTTTCCAAAATCACTTGCTTCGCTGTTTCTCTTTTCTAAATTCATTTTACAGATGCCAATACAGCAGAAAGCACAGACTACAAAAGAATTCAAGCTGTCAGAGACAACTTTAGAAGAATTGTATCACCCGTGTGGAAGACTGAGTTCACTCTTCGTGGGATTTTCAGATCTGTTTCAAGTGAAAACACTGTGTCAGGGGGTTTAGTCTTTTCTTTTCTTCTCTTTTTTTTTTTTTTTAAACTACATCAGTGCTGATTTTATGAACTCTGAAGAACAACTGTAAAACCTGAGAATGCAACACTCATGATCAGGCCAATATTTTAGGGGTCAAAAGTAAAGTTTTCTCATTTGCAGTATTTCAGGAGGACCTTCAGACATATGAATACAAATTATTGTGAGACATGTAATTGCAGTTTGAAATATATTGTTTTCTCTATTAAACAGAAATCTACAGCATCCTTGACATCAATTTCTGTCACTTTGTCATGATAAACACTCAGGTATTAAGTACCTTCCACATCATGCACCCAGGCACGATTCCAATTAGTGCTGAATAGAAGACAAAATGTCAGCTTAATAAGCTTCAATTTGCAAAGTCTTTGAACATCCAGTGATATCATCACTTTGCCAATCATTTCTTGTACTTTGGCTTCTCTTTTTCCACATCACCTTCCCTGTCAAAAGAAAGTCTTTCAAATCCCCAGAAAGGGAAGACATGAACAACGTCAGTCATTGGTCTGACTGAGCTGAAAGATCCAAAAATGACTCCACAATACATCAACAGAGAACTATGATGTGCACAATACTCCCTCAAAGCTAATTTGCTGCCAACATGTAGAGTAATTGGGGGAAAAAAGTCTACTTTAAAGTCATACTGTGAGAAATATTTTTTTGCATGAAATCAACACTAAAGACCTTAAATCACTGTCAGAGTCTTTCCACTCGTTCAAAGGGAGAAACAGGATTTGTTCAGGTAAGGTGACAATCATTTCTTCAAAGGTGAGTGGGCCAAGGAACAGCTCTGCTGTCTGACTTGATGTTGAAAATAATCACTGTACTTTAAAATAATGGGGTTTATTTCTAATTTTTTTCTTAAAAAAAGGTTTCTGAGAAGAAAAAGGCAATTGCAGAGAAGGCATGTCCAGTTCTGAGAGGCTGAACATCCGAGGCTTGCCCATGTCCAAAGCCCACAGCTGAGGACACACGATGTTTTCTCCACATGGAATTTCCCCAAATGCAGAACCTGAAACCCCTACTCTTATCTGGGTGTGAGGGAAAAGAGAAACACAAAATGGCAGCAGAAAAGACAAGGTTTAATGAACCAGGATGGGAAGTGTGGAGCGACAGGCTCCACGTGGGCTGTGCCAGGGCGGCTGGTCCTGCCCGAGGACCCAATTTAGGGTCCCAGTTTCAAGAAGGAGATGGGTAATGGGCTCTCCTGACCTGAATCACTGGAGGAGGTGGTGGCAGCAGCAGGGCTGACCAGAGCACAGCACCAGTGATCCACTGACCCACGGGCTCCCCCGCCCAGGTCCAACGCGATTCCTCGCACTGCGCCGAGTTGTCCCATTTTTTGGCTTGCACGTCCCACAGAGCCCGGCCAGGAGCCCTTTGCTGGCACCTATTTGTTATTCAGCACTCTGAGCTGGCAGGAGACAAACCCCAGCCCACACTGGGCAAGGTGTGATGTGCCAAGAGTCAGTGCTTTGGTAGAAAAGCAGCTGGAGCAGCTCGGAGGGAGTGGGTCTGACACTGCTTCCCGGAGGGCACTGGGAACACACAGTGGGAATGGTGCTGGTGTTGTAGCAGGGGTGAAAGAGTGCAGAGCATTTCCCTCCAGATGATGGGATAGCAAATTCCATACTTGTGAGGCAGAAAAGGAGACTTTGAGGAGTTGCTACAGACGCAGGGGTTGGGCCAGTGGGGAAACAGCTGCAGAGATGTTCAACGGTGAAACACTCAGCCTGTGCCAGCACCGTCATCTTCAGACCTGCACACAACCCACCATGGGGGGTTGAGGGTTTTTTCCCCTCATGAAATACAGGAAAAGCAGAGAAGACTCCCATTTTTCTTCCTGACTAAAGCAGGAGGAACAGGCAGAGCAGTGCAGGGCACCCAGGGCAGTGCAATCTGCCACGAGCATCTCAGCTGCAATTTGTTACTGGTTTTCCACTTGAAGGTTTCTTTATAATACTTTAATGTGGGAGCGTGCAGAGCTGTATGGATGGGCTCATATTTCTCAGCTGACATATCTTCAGCCAAAGTATGTCAGCTACAGGAGAGGGCAAGGCTTTGCACTGGCTCTGGGATTTCTTCTTCCCCCATCAGAAACCACATAAAAGAAAAATACAAATAAATCAGCTCTCCAAAATTGCTATTTATTACCTCATCATGAAACTGTCTACTGGACCCTGCAGTGGTATTGAGTAATATCATTACTTAAACCATAAAGAGGTTGTATTTATTACTCAAAATTGGGAAAATTAGCATCCATATGGATCTTATTGTTTTACGAGCAGTAATGCTGCCAAAACAAGTGGTGTTAACATTCCAAACTACAGATTGTCACCATTTCTCGTCCAGTGTTTCATTCTTTCATTTGGTATTTAAAAATACCTTTGAATTGAGGAACTGAACAGATCATAGAATCTCTGCTATCAGATAAATCATTTAACAGCCAGACTACTGTTCAAAACTTGATTTACGGTGGCAGTGAGTGAATGGAATTAACATCTGCTGACCTAAGGAAGAGAGACTAAATTGATTTTGGATAATCTGTCTTTAGAAAAGGGATGAGAGAAAAAGCACACTCTAAGAAATTTAACTACTTAATTTGCAATACATAGCACCTTAGTAGGTAATCCTAGACAGGACATCCTAACCTCCATCCCCGGAAAAATGATGGAGCAAAACTCCATGAAATTAATTTCCAGACCCAGGAGGAATGAAAGAGTCACTGAGATCAGTCAACCTGGAAATACCAAGGGCAAATCAGGCTTAAATAAAATGAGTGGCTTCTGCAGTGAAAGGGGAGAACTGTAAATGTCATTTATCTTGGTTTTAGCAAGGTTTTTGACACAGCCTTTACAGCATCTGCACCAAAGCCCTGGATGACAGGACACAATGACCCTGTGCCACGCTGTGGATGGCAGCTCTGGGGGGAAAGTGGTCAGGTGGGGAGCAGGGCTGCCTTTCACAGCGACCCCAAGCTCTGCAAGAAGGAGGAGTGGGCCACTAGGACCTGCAGGAAGTTCAGCAAACCAGATTTATTCAGCCTGGAGAACAGAAGAGTAAAGAGAAATCAACCTGCTGCCTTCAACTGAGCATAAAGAATTGTAGAGGAAACAGTCATCTTGCATGAAGGACAAGAAGCTACAGATCCAAACTGTAACAACAGATATTCCAACTGGATATAAAGGAAAAGGAATTTCAGAGTGGACTAGTAAAGCACTGGAATATATGGCTCAACCTGGTTGTGAAATCACCACCACTGCAGATTTTTCAAAACTCAGCTGGACTTGGCCCTGAGCAACACGATGTAGCTTTGAAGTCAGACCTGCTTTGAGCAGGAGGTTGGGCACGATGACCTCCAGAGGTCCTTCCAGCCCAGACTATTCTATGATGCTGTGAAAAACCTGCAGGATGAATGCTGGTCTCCCATTAGAGGATGTCCCTTCAGCCATCCAGGGGGATGTTTGAAGCAGACAGCACTGCTGTTTCCCAAATTGCCGCGCTTATTCTACGGACTAAGAGAAGTCAACTTTGTTCTATTCGACAACTGTCTCAAGCAAATTACAAGACAGCACTAAAAAGCAATTTTTAAAAGAACTAAATCCCATTAATAATGTTGTGAGCAAGCATTCCCTTCTCTGGACAGCAGATATTTACTGAATAAGTTTAGTTGTAATATTTGGAACCATTTAATATCACAGAAATTACAATCAAAAGAGAAGATTTAGACACATTTGAAAGTAATACCAATAAGCAAACTCAAGAGTGTGGCTTTGCCATACACTGATCTTCACATAGAAGGCACATGCTCCTTCTATTTCAAAATCAAAAGATGATGCTGTAAATGGATGATTGCTGCAGACTAACACAGTATTTTTGCCTCTCTGCTTAGAAATGATGTTACACCACCTCAAATGCTGCAGTTATTAACATCTGTTTTGCATCTACTGATGTACTTGATGATTTATGACTTCGCTATTCCTTTATATAACTTTAAAAATAATTTCCCACCATGTACAGCTTATTGTCTATTAGTGCTAATCATTCACTGCAGCCATCACACAAACCCTGCATGCAAAGCCACACCTTGTGGATGTGTTAAAACCTGGCATAAAGATCCTTTACCTCACTGATGAGCAAAACTGATCTCATTTTTATTCAGAGAAATTATTCCCTATTTATCAACATCTATGCAGGAAATAATCACTTTTTCCTAAGCAAGGAGTGTTGTTATAAAATAAAATTACTACCATATGATTTACACCCTGCCCCTAGACAAGGGAAATCACATACTCCACCTTTTCAGCTGCCAATATTTAAAATTAAACAAAAAAAACCATGAAACCACTGATTACAATGTAATAATAACTACCAGATATATTTAATTTCATATTGTAGAAACAAAGTCCATTTTGCTGAAAAGAACTCCATCTCAGATTCAGAGTTCATATTATGTGATGAGCTAGTTTCTATGGCAACTGCTTTCTCTTTTACATACCCTGTAGACAGCACAAAATGTCTGTTGTCTCCTAAGTTAACTTAACATTTTTAATCAGCAAGTGATAATTTATGCACTATTATGTATGGCTTCCAAAAATGTCTTTAAATATTTCAAGTGCAGGACAGACTGAAGTATAAAAGGAGGGAGTGAAATCACAGCTCCTGCACTGAATTCCTCACTAATTTCAGTCCTAATGGGGCAAAGTGGAAGAGATCAGAGATGATCACCCACCACGGCATGAGGACACTTTGATGGTTGCTCTAAGTGAGAGGGTGGCAGATGTTTGTTGTGGGTTCAACAGGTCCCAAAAGCATCTCAACCAGGGCAGCAGCTCAGCAGCGGGGAACAGAGCTGAGGATGGGACACAGGATAACCAAGGTGGGTTCACCTGAGCAGGGGAGGGGAGATTCAGACTCTCACCTTGCTGGAGGGAGCCCTGAGCCTGCACTGTGGGCTTCAGTTCAGAGCAAAGGTTCATTCTTCCCTCTCAAAGATTATGCCTGTGCTGCAGCCCAAATTCTCCCCACAGTGGATTTACTTAAGTCCAGCCGTGTTGATCACCAGTATTTGAGTATTTCCACAAGAAACTGTTGCATTTGACCATTTCACTGAACTCTCAACTTCACAGCAACACTCTCAGTGAAAGCACAGTTTGAATGTCTCTATAGGACCCATCATCAGATCCCTGATTTCAGGAGATATTCCCCATCAATGGGATCCATTGCAACCCTGACTCAGCAGACTGTGAACAACAACCACGGAAAACCACACAAGCTCTGCAACAAATATTTGGTACTTTAACTACTTTACATCAACAGTCATGTTCATTATCCTGGGCTGACTGGTGGGAAATTAAACATGCTGCAACACAGCCAAAAGCTTTTGTTTAGGGAAAGCTAAAAGAGACCGGCTGTCTGTCTACAGGAGTCTGACTGTCAGACTCTCCAAGTAAAATACAACAAACAAATATTTAGATTGCAGCTCCATGATTTAGATTGGCTGCAGAGAAAGCCTGCATAGCAAGCAATGCATTTCTTCTCATGCCAAAGACATCTTCCATTAAGAAAAGAAAAGGAAGCAAAAGGAAAAAAAAAAGAGTCATATAATTTATTTACTCAAAATTGTAAACAGAAGTGACTTCAGTAGCACTGTCAGCATCTGAATGTTTCCCAGGCTACATCTCTCTGTACCCTCCAGACACCAAGCAAATTGTTCCCACTGATACTGGGAGAATGACCATGTGGGAACTGATGTTTGGAGATATTACAACAATTACATGAAGTGGAAGAGTTGATCAGTGATTTATCTCTAGGTAACAGACAAAGAACAGTAAGTTCTCTCAGATCAAAGTGAAGAAAGCCTCCTATTGTGAAACAAATGCTCCCCAAATCCTTCATATTAATATAGTACTGAAAAATCACTGTTAAAGCTATATTTACACTCAGATTTAAACTGTGCATGTGTTGGGTATTCAGTTATCATTAAACAAGTACATAAGATCTCTTGATTTTTTCACTTGTCAATAGTTGGCAGAGCTCTGCAGCAGCCACATGGATCAGCACAGCCACTCTTCACACTGACCACACATATGGAGTCAAGATAAACCCCTTCTGTTCCCCCCACTTTGCTGATACATTAATTATCTACACAGAACCATAAACATCTACCAAGAACCTACTGAAATGAACATAACTATCATTGCTGGAATGAAGATATTGATCCTTACTACTTTTTTATTTTACTGTTAACTCAACAGGCTCAAGCAGCTCAGAATTAATTCAGACACAACTAAGTGCAAAGCACCAGTTGCAGAGAGATGGTTGATTCCAAGTGCAAAGAAGCAATTTTTCAAAGAGGAGAAGCCAGGAAAGAAGTGATGAGATGTGCTGTACTGGGGCACCAGGGAAGGAGCTGCTGATTTCTGAGAAGGTAAAGCGAACCAGGATGGTAAAGGCCAAGGGGATTGTGGGAAGTGCAAAAATCAAGAGGAAAAAGGAAGCAGATACTGCAGGCACAGGATAATTCCCTATTAACTCTTCTTACCACCTCCATTCTCAACGTGCGTGTTCACCCGGCTTCAGAACCGCTTAAGGTTTTCCTTTCCCAACCAATAATGGTTTATCAAGAGCCCTAAGAAACTCCAAAAAAGCAGTGATCTCCTCTTACAGCAGCCTCATTTTTGAGAGCACAAACGTTGTCTGTCACAATTAAACACCGGCCCACCAGTGACACACGCGGGCAAAACGCGCCCGAGCATTCGAGCTCCTCTTGACCCAATTACGACTGGATGAACACACTGGGCTTGCCAATTATCTCCCAACAGAACCTGGGAAAAGAATTCAGCTTCCTCGTGGAAACTTTCTTTCCTCTCCTTTAGTGCCAAGCGCCGCATTTGAAGTTACAGGGGTACATTTTATTTCTTCTTTTTCTTCTTCTTCTTGCCGAAAGGTCAACGGTTGGAAGAACAAGCACGAAAATGATCCAACTCTGTACAGCAGCTGGAACGTGGGAATCTTTGAGCTGGTTGAGGGCACGTGTCAGATGGGGAGAGAATGACATTCAAAGGATGAAGGGGAAATACAAGGGCACCACCGGCACCACAGCCCCTCTGCTTCGGTTATTAAAATTTCCTAACCCTGCTATCTTATTTCACAGAAGCAAACTGGATGGATTCTTCTCCGTAATGAGGAGTTTTGCTTCAGAAAGTCACCAATTCAGTAGCAAGACTGCCTTTATAGAAAAAAAAAGAACACTTCTGTCATCCAAGGAGTTCCCTGCTTTGTGTACTAATGTATAATTAAAATTATTATTTAGGGAGGTGGGAAACAAGTGACCAAGCAAAGTGTAGCTTAAGAACAGTCCTAAAGTAAAGCCAGAAAGTATTAAAAAATCTAAATTAAATAGAAGTACTGATTCAAAACTACCCTTTAAAAAAAAATTTCTGTATGATTAGCTACTGTTTAAAGAATAACAACATTATGGCATTTCCTAGAAAATGTATAGGATTCAAAAGCCTACAAAACACAGCATGGTATAAAAGCCTTTGTACTGCTTTGACTTTTATTGACCTACAAGTCAATTTACTCCTCTCCAAGCATTACAACCTCAGGTGAAAAATAATCAAAGCAGGCCTCCCAGAAATGGAGAAATCCAAGAGCTAAAGTGGAATGCAACTGTCACCCAAATACTCATCAGCAACACAAAAAAATCAATCCACTTAAATCAAGTTCTTTTCCTGAAAATATATTAAACTTATATTTCAAAGAAGCAGTAACATTATTTTATATTTAATTAAAACCTGGCAAAGCACCAAAATCTCAATTTTTATACTCTAGTTGTGACTAAAGCATTAATAAACGTATTCATATTTGAATAAAATCTAACCATTTTGTACACTGTCTTTCACGGAAGCCAAAGACCTACGTGAAAGTAGAGACCTTGGATATGCAATAAAAAAAATTAAATTAATCTTTCCTGTAACTGTAGAATAAATTGATCTGCAGGATTCAGCCACAGCTGTCTTTAGGAACATAGTGAAAAATACATATTTTAAACACACATATTAAGAAACACACATTCGCTCCTCTTTCATATGGAAAAGGATTTAAGGAAGACAACCAGTGAATACCTTTAATAGTGGTGCTTTCACATCACTCACCCAACCCTGAGCAGATAGGTCCTTCAAACCAAGCTACTCGTGTGTGATTAACACTAATTATTATTTAAATTTTTCGAATCACCCAGCAAATCCACTTTTCATTTGGCGAAGCAAAATGGCCTCCTCTCCCATTTCACCTCACCTCCGCCCGGGATACAAAGCACTCCTGGAAACTGCTGCTGTCAAATGCGGTTCAAATTTAACAGGTTTTTAAAATGCAACGTTGTCAAATAACCGTTAAATCACTGGGTTATCTTTGTGAAGAGTCTGCCCGACGTCTCCTAAAGGACATTGGCCATTAGTCACATCCGATGTCCAAAACACACATTTTTGTAAACACGGGCAAAGATTAAAAAAAAAGAAATATTAAAAATATGTGCCATAATTCCACGAGAAACACCAGCGTTTGTCTTTTGAGCTCACAGCAAAGACAGAGGTGAGTTCTAACACAAAGACCAGGCGAAGGAACGAAGAACAATTTCATTTCCAAAATGGAAAATTCCGCGTCCTTGAAAGCTGAGAGAGTCTCACTAGAATTTAAACAAACAACAGCTCTTCTAGTCAAAGCAACTGCACTTTCCTCCCTGATTTACATGCCATTCTCATGGCAGCAATGTTCAAATGACTGTACAGGGATATTCAAACTACAAAGAAAAGCCCTACAAAAAGGCCAAACTGTGCTTTTCAGACTGTTCAGACTCTCCCAAGAGCTGCGCTAATTCCCAGCTTTCCACAGAGCACCTGTAGTAGGATCATCAATCCCACTGTAAACAGAAAGCACAACCAAACTTTGGGCTCCAATCTTTGCCAGAAACGACCCACAACAGAACAAGACAGAGATGTATTTACAGACACCTCCCAGTTCTCTGAATTTGCTTAAAGGAGTCCCTTTCCCTTGTATTCAGCGTTGTACAGAGCAATAAATAACTGTGATCAACACTGGCGGGTAGACAGAATAATTCTGTATCATTCTACAACTGGGGCTTTTTTTTAAACCTGGGAGCTCTGCCTTTGTAGGCAACCACAACAGCAGGAACGCAGGTGAGAAGAGGATACAACTCTGAAAAGCAAACAACTCCATAGGTGAGATGAATCTATCTTGGGTCAAAATAAAAACTGCAAAGAATAAAAACCAACCCCTTGAACGATTTAAGTCTTTGTTCGCTCCCACAATGCAGCGGAGAGCAAAAGGCAAGGTTTAATTTCTTCAGAAGCCACCTGAATAACCTCTTCCCAAGCGTTCCCACAAAAAGTATATCCCGTTTTCGTTGGAAAACCATAATGGTGGAAATGGAGAAATAAGTCCTGGCTCTGCAAGATATCCCTCGTCCTCCCCCAACAAGCCGTTTGCCTGTTAATAGACTTCCTTAAGCCAGATTTCGATAGTCTGAGCCATCCAAAGTAAAAAAAGAACCCAACTGATTTTAAAAGTAAGTATTCAACTTCAATTCAATGTCACTTAGCTACATCCTAGTTGCCAGTAAAAGCCACAGCCTACGAGCCTACGGGAAAGTAGAGTGAAAATGCCTCAATGTGTGAGTCTAACATCTCCTAGGGAAGGTGGTGGTGTGCGGAAAACATGTGGAGTTAAAGATGCTTTATCAAAAATATCCAGTTTTGGTATAAAATAATCCAGGCGTGATAAGCAATCCTAACGCTGATTAGCAAAGATTCCTTTCTAAAAACTCTTTCAACTGCAAAAATCGCCTCCATTTTTTAAATATCGCCACTGCAGGCCTTTTTAATAAAGGCTCTTAGGAAAATATACCATGCCAGCCTTACAAAATAGACGGAAAAAAAGGCAATAAGATGGTTTTTGAAGTGAAAACTCATAAAGATCATTTTCCATGCTGACAGTGTGCATTTCATCCAGAAGTTTGAAGAGTCAAATGCTACCCCAGCTGGGGGTTATTCTGCCAAATGGCTTCCAACAGTGACCACAGAGATGGAGGATGGGAGGGGTGCGTGTGTGTAGGAAAATAAACGTGATGGTAAGCGACCCCAACCCCACATCATCTTATCAAACATCCGACACACGGAGCCAAACACACAATGCAAACCTAGAATACAAAACCTGAAACAAAAAGACACGAACAAAAGGAAATAAAGCCAATTGTGAGTTACCTGCAGAGATTTAAAACAAAAAAAAGCACACGAACGAGGCAGATACGATTCATATGGATTTGCCCAGGAAGGAGAAAAGGAGGGGTGAGTGTGAGGGCTGGGGGGGGGAAAGGAACAGATACCTTTTTTTCCTTAAACAAATCCATCATGAAAGAAAATGAGACAAGATTATAAATAGGCCGAGTTATAGCGCACCATGGGATTTTTAATCTGGCTACCTGTGGTTTTTGCAGTTAAAGCCCTATTCAGCACTGGAAAGGGAGGGGGGAAAGCGGAAAAAAAAAAAAAAGAAAAAAAAGAAAAAAAAAAGATAAAAAAAAGAAAAACGAAATCACGTTTCTGTGCCAGTTTCGCAACCGCTCCCCCGGCGTGCACCTCCAACAATGCTGGCAAACAGGAAACACTCGTTATCAGCAATTTCTAATAAGCGACCGCCTTTCAATCGCTATCGATCGTTACCTGCCCGTCTCGCTTCCTGCTTTCTTGACTTTGGCTCTCGTGCTCTGCCATGGCAGCGCGAAGCTGCTTCTCCAGTTTCTCGATCTCCCGTTGATGGTCTCGGACCAGGCAGTCGTGCACTGCGTTGTGCTGCTGGAATAGGTGCGTCTTCTCCTGTTCATGCTCCAGCTTCAGCTCCACTATCTGATTGGACAGGGAGGAGTACAGTTCATCAATAGAACATCCTTGTCGTCATGACAACTCATCTACAGCTTAATTTCCCCCCTAATTTCATCAAGTTGGCAATTTTATTTTTACGTCACTATTACCTCACCTTTAAAAAAGCCACCGTTAGCGTGACAGAATTCCTCCAGACAATCCCAACAATGGAGACAACCGAGCAAATCCAGCGCATCCTTAACCAATTTGTTGGTACAAATGTCGGAGCGGACAAAAAAAAATAAAAAAATATATATAATAAAAAAAAAAAAAAAAAAAAAAAAAAAGGAAAAAAAAAAGGCATTGTCGCATTGTGTGTCGGGTGCCCCCGTATCCCGCTGCTGCTCCTCAGCAGGGTTGAGGATCCTAAATGGTTAATAGGCAGCCTGCTCGCCCCTTCGCTTAAGTATATACACACACAACCCCCCACCCCAGCAATTAAAGCTTTGCAAGATTTCTTTATGATTTCCAAAGCGAACGCTCTTCCTGCGATATTCCTCAACGCTGGCGCGCATGGAGTTGGCTTTTTTTTTTTAAAATCAAGGGAAAAAAAAAAAGGCAAGAAAATTATATAAAAAAAAACCCCCCAAAACAACAAAGCTCTATTATCCCGTTGTCAGCTACGCTATCCCAACATAAACAGATGTATGTGTTCCAGAAGGGCACCTGCTGTGCCGCAAGCTTGCACCATGATTTCATAAGAAGCCCTCTATTCTCAGGATCCGTTCCCAGTCCGAACCACACTGGATGCTGTGACCTTGGCCACTCTTTGCCTCTCCCCGCTTGCCTGAATGGCAGCCCGAGACCAAGGGCCTGGTTGCCGCAGCTTTGATACTAATCCTCCCGCCTGCGCACAATGGCACCCTACCTGGCCTGCACACTGGAGCGGCCAGCCCGCCTTTGAAGCAGGTGATGAATAGGGACGGCAGGAAGCCGCTTCCCCACTGAACTCCGGGCCACACAGCTGCTAAGAACAGTCACTTGGATTTTTCTTCAGTTTTGGTGGATTTCGGAGAAGGAAGGAGGGGGGAGGGTGGGATGTAAGGAAAAAAAAAAAAAAGAAATAAAAAAAAAAAATCTCGTATGGTGAATATGGTATTTTTTCCAGCATGAGAAAGGGAAAAAAAGGAGCAAACGGGAGGAGCCGCTGTGTGTGCGCCGAGAGCGCCCGGCACCTTATCTTAAAGCTGTAGCAGTCAATTCTGGAGTGATATGAGCTCTTCTCCTGGCTTTCATGGCAAAAATTCGATGCTAAGTTCAAATAAATTAAAATAAAAAAAGGCATCTTTTCAAACTACAGATCAGCCTATCCTAAGTCTAAAAGGAATATGTGTCATCCGCGCTGCAGCCGGGAGCGTCCTGCCGAAAACAGAGCGAGGAGGACAGATGCAATATTTCACGGTTTTACATATCTACATTATTTAATAACACTAAAGAGCTCATTAAGAGATGTCTGGAAGCCCCCATGGGGTTTAACCCCCCAGGAGGACACACATTGTCCATACCGGGCCTGGGATCTTCACACCACGTTCTTTACAAGGTTTTTGCCCAAGGTTTCTCTAAAAAACTGTTTTCTTTCGGATGCTGGCGGTGTCCTTGGTGTGGCCAAGAGAAAGAACTGTTGCTCCCTAAAATAAGTGTAAAGCCTTTGCCTGATTTACGGGAAAAACATTCAGTGTTTTTTCGTAGAACAGACCCAATTAAAAAGCAATCATGTCAACAGAAGAGGCCTTTTTCTTCATACATTTTCTTAATTACTGGGTTTTCAGCTGGTTGTGCCATGTAGGTTTGGGATAAGGAAGTTTGCTGGGGGGAACTTCAATTATTGAGGTTTTCACTTTTTTAACAGAAGGCAGGGAATGTGACCCAGAGAGGGCAGGAGACAGACCCTACTTCTCCAACCAGTTACACATGTCTACCACGCTGACCAAAGTAAATAGTTTTATTAAGCAATCTCTTCACTTACAGTATTTATATTATAGACACAACATTTTTGAATTTAAGAGGTGGAAGGAGCACAAGGGACAGGTCCTTCTGTATGCAAGAGAGGTGTCCCCCCAGGGGCTATGTGGGAAGAAAAAGGATGGCACGGTGAGGGGAGGTGTTTTACGAAAGGCAGATTTGTTGAAATAAAAAATCCACCTCCCCACTTCAAGCAAACCATTCCCCACGGTGGTTTTGCTTGATTTTTTTTTTAAAGTTTCTGGCAGGGAGCAGAGGTGGAGAGACAGGAGAGGAGAGAAAGGATGAGGACCTCAACATTTTCATCCCTCAAAGACCTCCAAACCCATCTTCCCTAATGAAGGACTTCACATTCAGAACCAACAAAAACCTGCTTTCCTGTACAAATAACATGAAGTAACTGAGCCATTTGACTGCACTGGTGAGCACTCCCTGAAGCTCCTGCTCTCCTCAGAACTGCTGCCAAGCACCACAGCTCCTCTTCCACTCCTCCCTCTCTCATTCTTGTGTTGCTATTGGGTTGGCTTTTTAAAGGGGAAAAATTTAGTGTATACCAACAAAAGGAAAAAGAAAATCCATGCTGCTTTTCAGCCACAACAGGACTACTTCATCACAGGAAGCTGCATGAAAACTGTATTAATTCTTCATAAAGCAGATGGATTCTGCCTTCTCTTTGAGGTGAGAACGCCTTTATGAATGATATAACAAAACCACCTCCTTTAAAAGCTGTAGAGTGTTGAGATCTTTCTGCATGTACCCCTTAATGCTGAGCACTTCAGATCACACTAAAATGTCTGCTCAAACCCAGTGCCTGAGTGTCCAGAAGACAGACAGTTGTAGGTCCTGCACACTTCAGCCAGACAAGCAACATGAGATTCACAATGGGAATTAGGGGCGAGGCTGAAAAGAAACATTCATTAAATAATCGTGTGTGCCCCATTACCATAATCACATCGCAGCCATTGTGCCTGGGATGTTTCCTCATCTTGTCCTCTCAAAGATGAAAATCTCTTATTTCCCTTCTCTGTACCTCTGTTCCTTTCTCCAGCCATGGCTTGGACACAAAACCAAGGAGGACTGTCTGACCTGACACAGCTTTTCTTACCAGGGAACACTGTTAGTAACAAGTATTTGAAATTATGATCTCATCCTATGTGAATTCTTCATGTTTTAATTCTTTCCACACCAGTATGATAGAATCATGTTCAAGGCAACAGCCAGCAGCTGATTTACTAAGCTGCCACCAGAATTACACTATTTATTTTAAACTTAGCTTTTAATTACACTATTTCTTTTAAATTCAGCTTTTAACTGAAATGTAACACTATTTCCTTACTCTTGCCGAGCAAAGAATTTTAAAAAGAAAAAATTCTTAACAAAAGCTAGAAATGATTAATCCAGAAACTGTCACAGTCTCTTATTATTCCCTTACACACACACAAGATGCCAAACAAATTTGGCAACGTGGTTCATGCCCAGGGCACTGACAACCCCAGCTGATGAACTGCACTCAATGGGGAGGTGCTTTAGGACAATCTGCTAAAACAAGAGACAATCTAAAGACCCCAAGTGAAATCCTGATGCTCTCAGCACATCTGAAGAACAAAGGTCAACAATAAACAGCCTGCTGATTGCAGGAGATATTTTCAGAAGCCAAATACTTTTAATATAATCAACGTCAGCAAATACCTTTTTAAAGTCCCTAATATAGAAAAGACCTTCCACTATCCAGTTTTTGCTTTTACATCACACACTGAGTTTAGGTTTTTCAATTTTAGAACAATTTCAACTTGTTCTCAAGAACAAGTACGCCTTTGAAATTCTTTTTAGAGTCCCCAAAGGAGGGAGAGGAAATTAGTTAGCTCACTGCCCCTTTGAAAAATGTAACTGCTACAATAAATATTTGACACCAAAGTATGAAAATTCATGTAAATTTATGTCCGCAATTCCAGAAATATTTTAAGTAACACCTACATAAAATAGAGTTTTGCATGGCAGGATGATTTTATAAGCACTGTTTTGGCAAGACTGAACTTCTGAGGGCTGGAGAAGCCACCAATGTATTACACATGTCACGGCAAAGAACTGAGCTAAACTCACTCTGCAGGAGGCCCACAGCACATCTATTTGCAGTATTTCTATCTTAAAAGCAGTTAAAAGTGTTTGTACATCAGGTGTCTCCATCATTTACCCTGCTCAAAACCAGCCATGATCTGTCCCCAAATAACAACTCCAGTAAAATCAGGCGTTTTTTGGCTCCTCAGCCTATAAATAAACATGCATGTTTCGTGAGGATATGGGGATTATCCATCTCCACAAATACTCCTTCTAAAAGTAATCTGACCTAGCAGGCTGGAGGAACGAGTATTAATCATGCTGGGCTCTGGCTTAGCATAACTTTGGGTAGAAAAGAAGAATCTTCACTGCAAGGCAAGGGAGAAAACCACAACTCTTTTACCAGAACTCCTCTGGAACAGGTAAATTAAATGGATTTTAAATGTACGCAGGTTTTTTTTAGATTTTTCTGTCATTTGGAACACAAAGTACTCCCAAGATATAAGGGTTACAACGAGCCAAGGGCACATGGGACAGTGAAAAATAATGTGTGCAGAACCACACATCACCACTGAAGCAGCAAGTGCACGTGGGGTAATGTACACGCAGAGCAAATGCATTTGACTTTCTATTTCATTGCAGGCTGCAATAATTTAACTGGCATGCCTGTGTTTCCTGTTTTACTTACACCTTTTCATCAACCACTAATAATTCTATTTCAGCTGCAAACTAAGAATTGCAAGAAATTCTCTAAAAGAAACAAGCTGGTCTTTGGCTAAGCTGCAATTTGATTTATCCTACAACAATACACTTGACTGGTCTGACTATGTATGTCAAATTATATACCTGATCTGTACATTTTTACTTACAAAGGCCTCTCAGAATTCTAGTATTTTTAAAGTATGGGCAACACAAACACCACCTCAATCCTATCTGCCCAGTCTTCTGGGCACAAGCTAATTTTTTTTAAAAATCATGGAATGGATTTGGTTTGGAAGGGACCTTTAAAGCTCATCTAGCTCCATCCCCCTGCCATGGACAGGGACACCTTACACTAGCCCAGGTTGCTCCAAGCCCTGTCCAACCTGGCCTTGGACACTTCCAGGGATGGGGCAGCCACAGCTTCTCTGGGCAACCTGTGCCAGGGCCCCACCATTCTTAGAGCAAAAAATTTCCTCTTAATATCTAATTTAAATCTACCCTCCCTTCAGCTTGAAGCCATTCCTCCTTGTCCTGTCATTATGTGCCCTTGCAAAAAACCCCTCTCCAGTCTCCCTGTAAGCCCACAATGTATTGAAATGAAGTTGCATCCCCGTGATTAAATCCCACTTGGCACCACGAGGAACACGAGGAGGCCCCGTCCCCTCCCCGGTCCCCCCGCGCCACTAAAACCAGAAACACTCCTCACAAACTAACAGACCTTGAGTCACTGCAAGGGCCTCTTTGTAGCAGGCTCTGCTACAGAATTTACTGTACATAGTCTTTGTTTGGGGATTCAGAGTTTATCCAAGGACCTTCTTTGAACACTGAGAACTGACTCCGCAGCCGTTCGCCGCCTCGCTCGCAATTTACTGCAGGCACCCGCTTGTGTTCCTGGAACCGTCTCCCCTCTCCCTCCTCCCCTCAAAGTTGATTCTGTTGACTATACAGGGAGCTCAGGCTTTTAACTCTGAATCACAAAGTTAGATGCCTGAAGGAGACAGTGCCAATACCCATCTGTCTAGTTAACAATTCTGTAAACAGCAATGGTACCATGAGAAGATTTCCACCCACTCTTCACTCGGAGGTTAAATTCATCTCCTTTTCCCATTTGTGAGTTTTAGCTATAAAGTGAAAAGTTGATGTTGATTGAAGAAACTATTCCTCAGATATCCTGCACAAAAGGCATTCATCTGTGTGTTAGGATGGTTCAAAGCAAACGTTTATGCATCCTAGATTAATTTATTAAATGAAATTTATGCCGCTTGTTGCTGATGACATGAAAAATTTAGAGCTTCTACTACCGTGCTCATTTGGCCTCCTTGCAAGAATAGACTGTATTTCAATTATCTTAGACTACAGACAAAGAGGAGAGGAACAAAGCTTTTCACAAAGACTGTCCTCATAACTAAACCAGCATATTAAAAATGGATTGGGAATCTCAGAATAAAACTGAACAGGTTAAAGTACAGCTAAGAAACACTTGGAACATTGGTGTGTGTGAGGAATAGCAGATTTCAAGCAGGTCTTTTGTAAGTATTTTCTTCACTTGAGTGGGTGACAGATTGGTAAAAGAGAAGCTAGAAAAAACCAGAAAAGGACTTATCTTCCCTGAGGAGTTTCCTTTCCAAGTCCCATCCTCAAGTCACAGCAGTTTCTTGGAGTCAATGCTTAATCTCCATTTTTTACTCTACTCCTGACCCATGCTGTATTTCCCCCTCTCTCTCATGAGGTCACAGCCTTTACATCACTCTGTCATACACAAATTCTTCTGGCTCGACTTCCCAGAGAGAACATGGAAATTCTCTGCAAGGCTCTTCAGAACATTTTGATGAGGAACTCTTGAACGCCTCAATTAAACAATGTTTATTACCTAAATACACTTGGGTAGGTCTTCAAGGGAAAAATATAAAAACATACCCAGGTCAAAAATACCCTACACTTCCAGATAAAAACACACCCAGGTCAAAAATACCCCACACCTCCAGCATTTCACGGAATTATCGCTGCAGTTTTAAGCAAAAGCAAAACAACATCATCACAGCCTTGATCATCCAAACACTGGTGAAATCCCTTGGCACAAAGTTAAACAGCTAAAAATTAGCAGGAAAGATGCCCAGCCATTACATGTTGAACTAAATAACACTTTAGAATTATTTTAAGCAACTGAGGATGAGATTGTGCTTGGAACCTTGATATTAAGTGGCATTGAATAAGGCGTTGGCTTTTAAATACATACACTTGTGTATAAAAACAATGGTTGTAATTACCAAATTAATGTTTTACCTGAGAGAAGCTACTCTTTTCTTTAAATTAACCTCACACAAAGTTATAAAAGACAAACAGAAAGATCTAAAGCACATTCTTCCTCTCAATAATTTCCTCTGCTGCAGCACACTGCTAAAATAAGAACGACTTCCCAACACCACCTCAGATACTTGTCCTTGCTGCTGGCAGGTGAGATTGCAGACACGCTTTTTCACTTTTAACCAGCTGATTTTGCACTTCTTTACCTCTCTTTCTTTAATCTAAAAGGCATATTTAAGCTCAACCACACCTTTGTTGTGCTCCCAACTTAAAGGGATAGACTATTTACTCATCTTTAGGATGATTTCAAAGGGATTCTGTTAAATGCCCAGTAAAATATTTCTGAAGGTGTCCTCTTTCTTTCTTATTTGGCTAAAGAGGACAAGATGACAACTCTATTTTTTACACAAGTTTTAGAGAAGAAATCAACAATAAATGTTGCAAGAAAGGATTTCCTGAGATATGGGGAGATTCTTCAGCTATCACGTAACAGCTTCCCACTTTCCTATGGAAGCATGAATAATTATTTTAAATGGAATAAACACAGTTAAAGATGAACCAAACCAAGAGGCTTATTTTATATATTTAGGTTGGCATCTAATCTCAGAAGGCATGGCCATAACTCATCAGGTAACACCAACCTGCTACCACAGTAACTCATCAGCTGTTTCATAGTGTGATCTCTCCCTGTTAGGAAAACAAAATTTCCTAGACTTTGCTCTCTTACTGATTTTGCATCTCATTTGTTTCACATTCACTCAGTTATAGCACTTCAGCAACTACTCATAGCAAAATATGGGTGTAACAGTCATCATAGTGACTATTATTGCTTTAAAGGACAAGTTAATGTCATTTAAACATTAAGATCACATTAAGTTCACTGCAAGTGTTCCATTCACAACAATTTATGAAAACCTGCTTGAAACAAAGGTGAGTATGTGCTTGAGCCTGCTTGGAAATCCCTGCATGAAGCCCTGTCCCTCCACAGGCACTTTGCTGGGGTATCACCACTCATCACGAGAGATGTGCTCTCAGAAAGTGCTCCAATGACATGGATATGGGAAAAAACAGCAGATTCCTTAACTTTCCTGTCAAATTTGACTAAAATGCATTACTTGGGCACGTGCTCTCTCAAATATGAAAGTGAACTCAGCAGAAACACTTCCCAGGTATTGGGAGCTAAATTGGGGATGTTGTTAGAAAGCAGGAAAAAAAAATTTGAAAAAAAAGAATAAAGGGAGGGGGTGCAAAAAAACCAAACAACCTTTTTTTTTCCTGTGCTGACAGTGCCATAAAGCCCAACTATAGATCCTGCAACCATTTCAAAGGCAGGAAAGGCTGAGGCCTTCACTGTGGTGTCCACTGGCTTTGAAGTGCCGAAAGCAGCTGCTCCCAGCAGATAGGAACTGTGGTGCTGCTGGAGTTATTTTTTTCTTCAAAATATACTTTCAAATCTAACAGCTGCAAGTAGAACAAAGTTGAGCTAAAGTATATTTAAAGAAAGAAAAAAAAAAAAAGCCACCAGTTTCTCTCTAAGAGTGTTCTCAGTGGATACTTCAAAAGCAAGTGGCACTGAATCAGATGAAGCTGGAAGCAGGAGAGACATACTGCAAGATCCAAAAGTTCTTCTTCACCTTATTAATGGATTTCAATGCATTTGAAAAGTTAACAAAATATTAACTGCCATGGTTTTATACGGTTTTGTCCTAATTCTTTTTCAAGTAAAAGAAAAAAATACATAAATATCGGTATATATCAGGTTGTTTGTTGTTAAAAATATCAGATAAATATCAATATATAACACATCACTGTGGTTAAGCTTCAGGCAGAGCAATCTTTCAGCCCCACAACCAACATGTTCACAGCAGTAATCTCTTGGAAATCAATATTCCAGGAGAGTCCTGTGAAGCACAGGCAACTATTCATATAAAGCAGAGAGGTGAAACCACAGCTCCCAAGTCCCTACATTTCCAAAATATTTCTCAGATTGGAGAACAGGATAACACATCAGTTAATTTGGTTCTCCATTACCAATTTGATTAAATTTATGGGCAGGTGAATTGTCCAGTGTGCCTTCAGCACTACTCCTGCCACTCGCTGTGCCAAGTGACTCAAAACAGAGCTCAGGGTCAATTTTCCTTCCCTTTGTGTGTAAATTCCATCTGACAATTAGATTCAAACACTTGAGGCAGAACATCTCAAAGCAATTACTACATTTTTCAGGTAGCTAAAATATCCAGGATTTTGGCTGGGTGTCATTTCCAAGTGGAAGTCTGCAAGAGCCCTGTCGAAATGTATCCCCAGTTCTAATTTACTGCTCTATTTAAACTGTTTCAATCAGCCTATTCCTCCCCAAGTAACAACCAAAGAAATATGCAGTAAAACCAAGCAAGGAAAAGTCTGCTTTAAAAATGGTTTAGGAGCTCTGAAGCATAAATAGAGGGTAATACAGAGAAACAGAAGTTGGAACTACTGAAAGGAAATTTTAAGTGTGGAAGGACTGAGCTCATCCTGCCCCGTGGTGGGGCTGAAGGGGCTTTGTGCAGCAGAAAGGACCATACAAAAGGAACATCATTTCCAGTGATAACCCACTACAATCTGCAGGAAGGGTCACATATTTTTCATGCTCACAAGTTTTCAAAGAACATTCCAAATGAAGTACAAAGAGAAACAAATTTTTAGAAAGGGCATAAACAGGATTCCGCTGAAAATTCTTCTGAGGCTCTCATTGTTTAGCTGTTTAGTGCTGAAACCCTTTCCTTTGGGTTCCAGTGATGTTTCATAAAGCCTAGCTGTTCTTTCTTACAGTAAAAGCAGCTATCCTAAATAAAATAAAAAGGAAGCAGTAAACTTCTCCTCTGAGTGGAAAAGGCTCTCACTGATGTCGACCACAATATCAACATTGTTACAGAATAGCAATGTAAAAAGAGTCAACAAAACCATTTTAACCCTCACATTAATTTCTTGGGTTTGGGTTTTTTTTTGATCCAGTCTCCAGAAGGTGTAAATATAATAGGGATGAGGGTATAAGAAAACACATAAAACCAAACCATGACAATACAAGACATTATCATTTGCCTTTAGTGAGCAAAGCCAGCTGAGTACTGGGCAGAACATTTTATCTATGGCTTGGTAGGTCTTACCATGGATAATAAAGAAAAAAATTACCATTTGTAGGTAGGAACAAGAATGTCCTAACTCCTGATACACTGCAGATTAGTATTTACCTCTCTCAATCATGTTCCTAAGATTGAGAACAAGATCCTGGCAACCCAAGTGGTGACACTGATAATTCTAAGTGAGGACAAGGAAAATACTTTGATCTGAACCAACAAACTCCCTCCTACACAAAACACACTTGTTGTTCCTCCTGAGCACAGGCAAAGGTCTCTCCCAACACCCACCAAAGCCATCTTGTTCCTTAATTCCTTGAAAAAGCCCCTTCCAGATGGGCCAGAGCAGGTCTCGTGCCAAAGCCAACTGCACTGGTTCATCCCCTTACAGCACAGAGGATGAAAAGAAATGAAACCACATCCCCTGGTGGAAATGCAAACTTACATCCACATTGATAAGAGAGAACCTGTATGGATTAATCACATTATTCCTATGAAGCACTAAAAAAACCTTCTAATCCTTTACCAGGTGTTACCAACAGAGGCCACTTTACTTCCATGACCAAGCAGCACTTTACACCAGCTGGGATGGGCTGTGCAGCTGTGCAGCCCTCAAACCTCTATCATGCAACAATTTGTCTACTTCTACTTCTGTTTTTTCCCTTCACACTCCATGACACTACTGAACTCAACTTTCTTGTCTCCACCCAAATGTTTCCTGAATATTCCCCAACCCTGAAATTACTTTTACAACGGAGAAAAATCACCACCAGTGGGCCAAAACAAGCAGTTGTAGGAACACACCCCACGCTCAAAAGGATAAAAAGAACAAACCGCTGTTTCTCGACAAGAAGAAAAACAGATAATGCATTAAATAACTTAATCTGCTGATTATGAAAATAGGTGTTGCCACCTGTAAGCCTGGGAAACAATTTGAAAGAGTCGGAGGTACAAAGGATCACAAAGAGGAAACAAAAATATTTTCTGTGGAGGCTCTTCCTCCTCCATCCCCCAACAAATCAACTCTGCAGATCTATAAATTGTGTCTTTATAGGAAGGACAGAAACACACAGTGAGAACAGGGCTAAGCCTGCCCCAGGAACTGACCTACAGCTGCAGGAAGGGCTGTCCCTCCTCCCCTCCACCTGAAGGAGCAAAGCCACTGACCTGTTGTTCATAGTTTTTCTTGACCTCCTCCAACTTCCAGGAGAATTCTTGGGATTGTTTTTCCCGTAGCAATTTTGATCTGCTTAGATCAGCTTCAACCTCTGCCATCTACATGGTAAAAGAAAGGGAATATTTAATTCAATTTTTTTTTTTTAAAAAAAAAAAAGGCAGAGTTTGAAATGTTCTGATGTTTCTACAGTTGTTTGTAAATCATCAAAGAGGAGAATATCACTTGTTGGGAATGGTAACAACGTTTGTGGTCAAAATGAATATTCAGTCACCACAGGATTATTAGTTACCCAAGGACAGAGTGATCACTTATGTCATGCCACTCCCTAATTACAAAGTATTGACTCAGTTTTTCACTCAACAGTGCTGAACATCCCATCAAAATTAAGTGAATATTTTTTCTAGACACATTTAAGACTCAAATATATTTCACTCAAAAATACACTGCCTGTGGAAATTCAAGGGAAATCATGTGCGAGTCAGTGCATAAACTGCACATTTAAAGTAAGTTTACATTAAATCAGAAAATAACTTAAAAGAGAATTATTTGGCTGCAAGTGAAGTTCTCTGAAGATAGTCATCGCCTCTGAATAATGAGTCCCACAGATTCCAGCACACAGCATCAAGGAAGCAATTTCACAACTCAATTAACAAAGGCTTTTGTATCAAAAGCACAACTGTTAGCTGCACATCAGGCATGTTTCCAGGGGAATATATATATATTATATATATTACTATGCTGCAGTGCATACTCATCAATTACTTTTAGATCTAGATCCCAACACAAGCAGTGAATAAACCATCTCCCTAAAAAATGTCTCCCTAAAAAAGAGCAAAGGGTGCAGAGGTCGGGAGGGGCAGTGCTGCCACAAGCCCATCTGCTACACAAAAAGAAGAAACACATGAATTCCTGAACCACAAGCCAAAATCCTGCTTGGCCTAAGGGAGTGCTCAGCCTTCAACAGATGTCTGTGCCAACTGGCCTGGACATCACTCCCAAGCCAGGAAAGAAGAGGAAAGGCAGCACTCGGAGCGGGAAAAGCATTTTATTGGAAAGTAGTTCTGCAAGAGAGGAAGGTGCAGGACTAGGAGCAGTTGGCCAACTAGAAAGTAGTAAAATAGAATAGAAAGGAAGCAGCTCTTGAACCTCACTGTACTATCTGCCATTAAGAAAAGGAACTTCAATGAACATTTTATGAATAATTTCCTCCCGCTCCAAACTTACTCAGATTGCACATCCATGGCCATACTTTATTCAGGTCAATAAAACCCAGAAAAATAACAGATCTTGTTACTGTATTAAAGGATTTTTTTTTTCCTAACAGAATGAAAACATTCTAAAACGTGAAATAATAAAAACATATGCAAAGATTCTTTAAATCTACTGGCTTTTGTGGTTTACTCATTAGGTCACATTCATATATTTCCTACGAGTGCAGTGAAGGCTCCTGATCATTATTTGCCAAACCCAGGAAGCCCCAGATCTGAAGTACCATGACACAGTCTATGTATTGTTCCTCTTTTTGTTGGTTATTATTGGAAAAAAAAAAAGCAGATCCTGCAGTTAAAAACCATCACTCCCCCATCAGTGGGCATCAGGTGACTCTTAATAATCACAAGCTTGACAAAATAGGAAGCAGATGGCAAAAAAATATCACACAGCCAGACTAATGAATCCAATATTGACTATAAGAACTGAAAATGCCAGGCCCCATCCTACTCATCTCTGTAATTAACTTTACCACACCCCAAAAATGGCTTTAGAAGCCCAGCATTTCTAATGTAGTTAAAAGTACAACGTTGCTATGGCTACTGCAGCTGTTGTTTTATAAGTGACACATCCCACCTAACCACAAAACAAGGAATTTTCCAGTATGTTCCAATGTATCAGGTGATTTATCTAAAGAGTATGTGGATGCAGAATCACAGCAAAGGCCAAAGCTCTGAAGAGAGCCACAGCAGTGTTCCTTTGATGTATTTCCTTGGACCTTGGCTCCTGCAGAACAGTGTTACTCAACTGTACAAAAATCATTTACTATTTCTAGATTTTAGCAGGCAAGTAGGGACAGAGTAAACCTATGGTTGATTCATGGAGCACAGTAAAATTCACTTTCAAAGTTTCCCAGACCGTGGCAGAATTCTAAAAGAAATCTACTGTCATTTTAAAATTACAAGTGACTTAAGTTTTCCGAATTCTTTTGCCCTTTCTTTAGGTTTGGATTGGTTTTGTTTGCTGGAGGTTTTTTAAACGAATGAAACTATTATTAGTCTTTATAGAATGAGACTATATCTCTTTTGGAGCAGAAATAGGGTACTACTTTAAGTCATCCTGAAGAAATTGCAGGAGAGTTATGTAGTACAGAGAATGTCAGATTAAAATAGTAGGATTTGTTGTATTGCCCTCGTGGGTCCAGTTTGCTGAATGCCTGTTGCTTTTATAAGTTTGTTCTTGCTTTTTTCTATTATTTGCTGTCTGCGTGGGTCTTAAAAATACCAGCAATGAAGACTTCCATAAAAATAATTTCATGACAACAACAAAAAGAGAATTTCCTCAATTCTAAGCCAGCATCCTGAGCAATCCATTGCAGTGCCAGCCTGCAGCACCCTCCTGTCAGCAGCAAGGTTGGGTTACAGTAGGTGAGTTTGGAACACTGAGTATATGGTCAGGCAGAATTACAAGCTGGAGTTATGCTTGGAGATCTCAACCACACGAGGGAGTTAAGGAAATATCCCTTTCCTCCCCTTTTTTTTGATCACCTGTTGCTTGGTCCTGATTTCACCCCCTGGGCTGCATTTTGTGAAGTCCCAGAGGGGATGGTTTAACTACTGTTTGCTCTGTGAGAAATTGGAGCCAATAAAATCTTGTTACTTAAATTAAAGCCCCTGTCTTTTAGGGACAGAAAAATGGATTTTTCCATCCTGTGCACATGACTGGCAGCAGCCACAGTGGCCCTGCCCCTGCTTGGGCTCCAACTGATTACAGGAGCTCATTAATGGAAGACAGAGTCGTTCGGAAAAGAGTAGGAAGAGACACACGTTTAAGTGGAAAACGACAAACGTTGTTCCATAGGGTGTATAAACTAACACTTTATACTCTCACTCCTGAAAAATCCCTAATCAGTATCATAACTGCAGATATCTTTATAACAATGACAACTCGGGCTTTGTTAGAAAGATGAAACAACTGCCACCATCCCTTTCTGACTTGCTGGCAAAGACACTACATTGTGAAAGATTTTGATGTAGCACTCTCAAGTGGAGCATGTTTCTGGCATTATAAGATCAGAATCCGCTATCCCACTGCGCCAGAGTTTCAGAAAGGCTGGCATTGTGACCTCCTCACCCGCTGTTTCATTTCTGCAGAGTCTTTCTCTGAGTTCAGCTCCACCTGCCGCTTAAACTCCTCCAGGGCAGCGCCTGCCTGCTGGGCCTGCAGCCTCTGTACCTCCGTCACCCGCCTCAGCTGCTCCTCCTTCTCCCTAGAAAGTCACAGAAAATTTTCAGAGTTCAAGTATCAAATAAAAGAACGAGTGTGCTGGTGTAAAAGAGAGGCCTTTAACCCGATCAGTTGAAAATAAGTATTCAGATTTCAATTTCCTGTCCCAGCTTCTGCCCAACTTCCCTTGGCAGGGCTTTGAAGAAGGGAATGGAAGGCCCGAGTTATTTTCGCTTTCTCCGGTTGAATTTCGCACGCCCAAACACGGCCTTCAGAGCTCACAATACCTCCACCTTCAAAGTCTGTGTTGACTTTAATGCTTCACCACCTGCTGGAGAACCCCCTTTTTTTAATCCAACCATTAAACGAGATTCCATGAACAAAATTTAATAATAATATATAATTAATAACAAATGAGATTTAATTAAGTTATATTTAATGCCCCCCCCCCAATATTTAAACAAATTCCTTTTAACATGATCACCTACTCCCATTAAAATAAAAAATAAAAAAATTATCCCAGTGCCATCTTTGCTCAGACAAGGTGCAGGATTATTCCCTGCTTGTCATATCTCAAAATGCAAAGCAGGGTAATGCGTGACATGTGGTACCTTCTTAATCTATTAGAAACCCATAATGCTGTAATACCTATTCAGCCTTTGCAGATGTTAAATCTCTATGCAAAGATATTTTATATGAACAGCCTCTACTATTTGGCATATTAAACTCGAGACATCTACAGAAATCAGTCTGGGTTTCTCAGACACGATGGTTCATCAATAGTAACGAATCTACCATATTTTATAATAAAAACCAGAGATGGACATCATATTGCCACAACACAGACAAAAACTCTGGTGACCAGTAAATATTTAAGAAGTTTTGATGTGATTCCTCAAATAGAAAGCAACCAGGCAGTGTTTGTAACTTTCTGTGCCACGTTTCTATTGCCACAGGTCAGAGGAGTTGCCTGACTTTGCGTTAAGACACCGGGAAACGCGACGGTGGCATCGCTGGACAAAGCTGGCTCCACCCATGGCTTGTAACAGAAGACACATTCAAAGAGACCTGTGGCTGACATTTTCATTTTACAGGCAGAGAGGAAGTACCTCACGATAAATTTCCCATTTTGACAGAAATTATTTCCATATAAAACAAAGCCTCTGACACATGAGAGACGGAAAAGCCCAGCTAATTCACCCAGTCTGTCACCTTGCCAGCACTGGAGGAGCTATTGCAGCACTGAGTGAGCCTTTCAGAAAGGTCAGGAAGCTGCCAAGCCCAAAGTTACAGTATTCACATCCTCTTCTGTGGTTTTCAGACCAGACTTTGACAATGGGACAAAGAACATAATCCTACATCTTCACAAAGGGGCTGTTTGCAGTGGAGGAGAGCAGGGTAATTCCATTAGCAAAGAGATCAAAGAAATGCCACAAGCCCTGAGTCAGTGTATTACTGTTTACTTTTATAGGTTTTTTTCATGATGCATATTTTAAAGAAAAATAAATTCTTTTGGTACCTTACAGCTGATGGAATAATTGAGATGTAGGGAGACTGCTCTTTTCCTTACAGGAAAAGGAAAATACCTTTCTTACCCAGCAGAAATGAGGAAAACACAACAACATCCTGTATCACATTTCTGGTGATAATTGTTTAGGGGTTTTGGGTTTGTGTTCATAGAGGACCTGTGCAAATTTCTTCAAATTTGCTAGAGAGTATCCATCACATCCACTCAGATATGCTTTATTTTCATCAATTCCATTTCCTAGAGTCCTCTGAGGACGAAGCATAATCTCCATTCATTCACGAGACAATAAAAATTACACAGCAAAAAACCAACAAATTAACATTTTTTTCCCCCCATCTAAATTCAAGTGGCCAAAAGATCATTTAGGATTTAAATTTCTACCGCAGAGGATCCAGAAGATCACAACTGCAAGGACAAAACTCCTCCACCATTTCTCAGAATGGGCACAACCAGTGATGCTTCCAGAGGTTGAAGTGCTATGAAAAGCTCATTATCCATCAGCTCCAGCTGCAAAGGTGTTTGGCTCAGTTATCCCCCCAAACCCATGTGCCAGGGAATTGCTGAATACAGATATTTTTAAGTTCACAGCTGTTTGACACTGAATTACAGTGAGTACCTCGCTCCCCTCTTCCACAACAAAAAGAAGAATTTGTAAGAGGTTGAATTATCTTCTGAGATCCTCATAACAGCTCTGCATCCTGGAAGGGAGGATGTGGTCAGGCTCACCAGCAGAGCTCTGTCCACGTGTGTCACCTTGGAGGGACCAGGGAGAGGGGAAAACCTCCACTCCTTCTCCCTGAGATCCTTAACTCAGCACAAACAAACCTCCCTCCCTGCAAAACACATCTAATACTTCCACTCCCCACTGGAAACGAATCCAAAAATCAAAGCTTACTCAAACACATCCACACTGACAAGTGTCACGAGACACTTTTGGTCAAGTCAGATGGAAACAGAACAAATCTAATACAAGGACAAGATGTCAGTCCTCGTGCCCTTAGTGAGGCTCCAAATTTATGCATCTTCTTCCTTAGGAAGATTATTTTTATTTTGAAATATTATGATGTAAACTTCTAGGAATCTGGTTTTATGCAACTTCCTTTCTTTTAAGGACTTAATCCCATGAATAAATGCAACATCTCATTATAACCAGGAATAAAACTTCATTTTTAAGGGATGTGGGAGCCAAAGCTCTCCACTTTTTGTGCAGTTCAGATTTGTACAGAAGCTTAGAAAACCTGTACAACAATGGCCCTCGGTTCACAAATATAAGAAAAGCTTCACTTTTTCTTCCCAAGACACCAAGCAATGTGCCTTGCATGAAGCACTAAAATATTCACTTTGAAGATTATTTTTTTTTCAGTTGGACTAGTTGTGGGGCCCAATACAACACAATTACATCACTTAAATCCCCTAAAGCTGAGCCGGCTTGAATGTAAAAACAGGGTGAATTTACTCCTTGGCCCCAATTTTAAAAGCAGCACATTCCTTTTGTTTCAGTGTATAAAGGATACACCAACGGAACCAGGAATCTTACACAGCACAAACCATCTCAGGGAAAGCTGACTCTGAAGTCCAGAGTTTCAATTTGAGAAAGCAGCTCTCTGAAATGTGCTGATAAATGGGAAATACGAACATCTTACATATTTTTTCTTCATGCTTAATCATAAATATTTGCTTTGCTTCCTGAAACGTTTTCTGAGAGGTAACAATTAAACACACTGAGACGTTACAGCATTGCAAGTGATGTTATTGAAACATGAGGCAATCCAGGGATTTACAGGAGAGGTTAATTAAACTTGGGATGTTGCAGCAAATGTTGGATGAACCAATATGTTACTCACGGGGTTCCCACCATTCCAACAGCACCCAAGAGCAGGAGAGGTGCCTGTCTGGGTCTCAGCCTCTTCAATAAATTAAATTAAAACCCTTTAGACATGGGGTGTAAGCACACGTGAACAGAATGGACACACCCAAACTTTCCACGCAAAAGCAAATTTCAGGAGTTTCCTCTTAGTATCTTCTGTGTATAAACTACAGACACAAGGACCCATCCAGTACACAGACACAGATATTTGACTTTGTACAGGGAAATATAAGCTGACCCACAGTCCTGCTCCTGATCCCAGATTGCCCCTCACACGGAGGTGCCCCAGTAACATCAGGACTCTACATAATTGCAGCAGTTAACTCAATTTATACCCAAATGCAAGATCCATGACACCACATTTTGGTGCCACAACCACTAAAAACCACTCCACGCTGCAGCCCCTCTGACTTAACTCCTACAACACCGACCATTTCAACTCCATAAATAACGTATCAAGGCCTAAAGTCCCATGTATTTGCAAAAGAAGGGGTTGCTGGGTTAGTTTATCGTTACACAAAAAATGCTCCAGTAGAAATGTCAAATCTTTGAAACACACAAAAAACAACTTTGCTTTTCCTGCTCTGCTGTTTCCGACAAAAGGTGATGGTGAAGTGCCAGCTTTGGGCCTAAATGCACCCACCCAGCCGTGGTTGGAGTATCCAACTCCACAGGCAGATATTCCAGGAAAAAACAAGGCCTCTCCTACTATGGCAGCACCCAGACATATGGAATATGTGCAGAACACTTCTTTTTTGGTGTGGAGAGGAAGAAAGACGGCGTGAAGTCATTCAAGCGGAATGATAACTAAACCAAAGCCAGATCAAAGCAGCGAAGAAGAAAGACTGAAATGTGAAGCTGAAATATTTATTGCCTTCAAAACACCATCCCTACCCTGTCCCTGGGCACTTTAATATTTCGAAGTTGTTAGAAAGCATTCTGACTTGTTTCAGCATTTCAAAGAAATAAAGGCAAAAATATGAAGCCAAGAACAATTTCGTCGTTCGCTCCCCAATTTTAAGAATAAGATGAGCTTGTCTTTATGAGAAAAAGCACAAATCCACTTATAAATTGTTTACAGTTTGCATAATTTGAGATGTTAACATCAAAAAGCTGGTCTGCATTCCTTCAAGTAAGCTATAACAATGAATATTTACAATACAATTATTATTTTAAACGATATACTTATGTTTTAAATAAATCATGAGATAACATTAACAACTAAACCACTACTTAGAGCCATTAATGAATTCAGAGTAAATAATACTCCACGTGTGTAGTATCACACAGAAATAGGAAGAATAATGCATCACATTCAAAATTAATGGCTCACAAATTAACCAGACATCGGTTAAACACACTAATAATTATTATAACTATTTCTCATTATAATAATGACAGGGTACTGTTGTGCTAGGTGCTGTACAAACAGAATAAAAACAGCAACTAGGAAATGATGAATGAGATGTGGCTTAAAAGGCTGGGCCAGTGTTGTAAATGTGGCTGGAAAGGAAAACGTTATAATTTCACTCAACGCTGCAGAAACTGTCTCCAAGATTTAGATGCACCACATATATGAAAGACCACAGGGGCTCAGTTATCCAGGGAGGAGGATTAGGACAGAGATTAATAGTCATGGCTTTTCCATGCTGAGACGGCAGCTAAACCTCAACCAGGAGAACACAGAGGGGGGAATCAGAGAGACAGGTGGAGATAATGGCTCAGAAAAGACGAGACAAGACGGTAATTACAAGGTGGACCAGCAATCAGCAACACAGACACTGAGGAGATTCATGAGATACCCAGAGAAGAGGTGCAGAGAAGGGAAGATAGGGATCAGAGAGCAGCGCTGTGGTACAGAGAGCTGGGGGGAGAATAAAATAAACCATCTGAAGGACAAACTATGTGAGAAATCACCAGGCAGAGGAGAAGAGCCAGGCAAGAAGAATCACTTAACACTAACAAAGCACAGCCCAAGATGTGTGAGGACTGACAGAGCCAAGAGTGGTTGGCAAACCCAAGACAATGAGGATGAAGCACCAGGATTAAGCCTGTTAAGGAGGTACAAGGATGCAGAACTCATGCTGTTATTCTACTTACTTAAGGTAAATATTTTTATGGCTAAAATAATTGTACTATCATAGTTCACGACTCAGAATAATAATATCCATGTTGTAATGGATAATACAGAAATTTAATTCTGAGGGATAATGAGTATCCACTCAGCTCATCCCTTTCTCAGGTTGGTGTAGTGGACATGGACTTTCACAATTTTCGTTTCATTAAAAGTATTGTTTGAATGATTAACTTCAACTCCTCAGTGAAGGTTGGTTGTGTTGTTGACGAAGCTGAAAGAAAGTTGTACAAAGTACACAAAAAGTGAAAGCAAAATTAAGATTATCAAGTGTAACTGGAGCCATCGTAATCATCAAGCAACAACAAGGATCAAAGTTTTTTCGTTGTACTATTTTGTAGTTTTTAAGTGACCCAAAAAAGATGACAGCCTGAAACATTTCATGCTTTTTAACAATCACTAATTGAGTTCAATCCTCTGTAAGACTTTCTTTAGCCAACTGAAGGCTTTTCTCATTCCATCAATATTTCAAGGCTATGTAGTGCCCAAAATATAATGCACTGATTATATATAAAATACACAGATGTCAAAGGGAAGCCTTTTGCAATAATAAGGGGACAATTCTGACATTTGTGTCAATTATTTGTATATCCACCTAGTGAATGCAATAGCAATAACCCTTAATTCCATTAATTATTAGAATAGCAATTACAGCAAGTATTTAAGTGCCACAGCATGATACACCAACGCTCTTCACCTCACAAGGCAACACCTTTCATTTCATACACTTCTACATTTCCATAGCTGTTATCACTAGAGTGATGTCATATGATATCTCTATAACCATCTTGAGGGACATGACAGTCCCAGAGACAAGGACTAAAAATCAACTGCTACATTCTTTTTCCCGGTACAACCGGAGCTTTCCTCCCAATACATATTTCATTATCGCCAGCAGGTCTCCAGAGAAACGGGGGGGAGGAGGGGGAAAAAAAAAAACCTGAAAGGCTGTAAATAGTTAATAGAACACTTTATTTTTTGCTTTTAAGTGAGGCAATTAAACAAAGCTCCCACATTTTTGTGTCCTCTGCTCAGGGCTCACGTCGTGGCCCCCGGAGCGAGGGTGACGGCGCCGCGTTCGCCGGGGCTCCAGGAATGTTTACAATATGCTGGAAACTTTGACTGGCTTTTGCTCTAAAAGGTTTCAGATGCTCTCAGATCCCCGAGTGGAGAACAGCTGGCTGCTTTTCCACTGATTCTTAGAGGAGGAGGGAAAAAAAAAAAAAACACCCTATACCAAACAAAATACACACAGCCCTATTTTAAAGGGTGGAACTATATCAGAACTCCTTCAGCCACATCACGTTACTGCTGGTTTTAAATCACAGACTTGGCTTTTTGTCATCATGTTGGAACTGTTGTAACAAGACAACACTCAACATTTTAATAAAAGATAATGGTGAACACAATGAACATGAGTATAAACTCTTAACAATACGCTTTATTGCAACACTTGGAATTAAAGACAATGCCTGCTCATATTTCTTTAATTATTTCCGGCTTTAAATAGTAATAGCTTTTCCATTCCTTCAAGAATTCCCCTCCACACACAAATACTTCATTTTCAAGGAAAAAAAGGAATTAACTACAGGAAAACAGCTACTCTTAGGCAATTATCCTAAAAATATTAACAACAGCAGCAATTATTCAGAATCTGGATTCAACTTAAGAGGAGCAAGAAAGGCAAAAAGAAATAAAAATTTAGCTTGTGGTTAAAGCTATCAGTGCTTCTATTTATTTATCATTGCATTGATGATTCCCAGGCTGTTGGGTTTTTCTGTGTTCAGTGGCATTTGTGACTCACCCCACTACAAGGAGCCCATACAAGAGCATTTGAAGAAGCAGCTGTTTAAAGTTCTCAAAGGGTTTGGTACAATCAAATTATCAAGATTCACTCTAAATCACATATTTTTTTTCCAAAATATAATTTCTATATATAATTTTGAGAAGTCCAACTACAGCTTCTTTTTAAAATGTTGGGATCTAACAACTGCACGACTGCAAACTGCAAACAAAATGAAATTGTTTTCACTGCTATTTATTCGACCTCCTTCTGCCTTCCATCTTTACATGTTTATTTTTCCTTCCCTTCATCTGTTTCTCTCTTTATTAGCTCAGCAGCAGAACGTTCAACATTTATTTCTCTCAAATTTCTGTACCCTCACTTCCTTTACATTGTCCCTTCTGTGATGTTACAGAGAAAGGAAAAATTACACAAACACCATGGGAATTTTGCAGGATATTAGTAATCATAAAGACAAGAAGACCCTTACATACAGCTTCTGGTGCTAAAACTGGAGGTATTTTTATGTACTCTGACTAAAGCAAAAAGAGCCTTTCAGATCAAACAAACACAAGCCTTCTCTCAACTTCTGCTTTTAGCAAGTGTGGTATCAAAGCCACTCTCCCAAGGCTTTACAGGGATCAATACCAAGTTTAAAACTGAGAAAAGCTCCAGGTCCATGGATCTTGTGAAAATGTCAGGTAAGGAATGATCCAGAACAACCAAATGTCTGGCAAACCACAGCAGGAGATGACACAAGGAGAAGCCACTTGAATAAAGAAATGACTAAAGTTTCAAAAAGAATAATGAATACCAATGAAAAAGTATTTCCTTCCCAAAATAACGTTTTTCCAACTTGATTTAGTAAAATAAAAGCTCAAACATGTTTTTATGGGATATTTCCTATGAAGCAAAGCCTTGTAGCAGTAATAACTGCACTATGCACAAAAACTGCAACTTAAAATATAAATTAGTATCACTGAACCACAGTTGAAAAAGCCCCCAGAAATAGCAGTCCAGGATGGGGAAGCACAAACACTGCCCCAGCTACACATTGGAATAAGGAAAAGCAGGGAAATGAGTATTTTTCAGTCTACAGTGAGGAAACTCCACAGCACCATCTCCAAAGAGAAAATCAGCTTCTTCTGCTTGACTCTCACGTCAAGGATACCCAGAGAAAGCATGTGCATGTACACAAGGATATATGTGACAAGAAAGGTAAACAGTTTTCATTTTTGCATTGTACTGAACACCTACAGGCACCACCTTCACACCATGGAAAGGGTTGGAAACCTTCAGAACTGCCACCTAAAACAAATACCAAAACATGTGAAAACTGCACGTGTGTGTTTTAGAAACTCCTGTGAAAATCTGCTACTGGATAGGAGCAGTTTTGCTGGTTTCTGGAAAGTTTAGCCCTTCTTTCTTCCCCAGAAGAATTTTAAACGAGTTCAGACGAGGGGTAGAGAAGCCATGGAAAAAAAAAAAAAGAAAAAGAAAAAAAGAGGTGTTGGTAGCTCCTTATGTAAACAAACAATTTTATTAAGTGACTTGGAATAAAGCAGCTGCTCAGCATTTGCTCTGTGTCATCCCCACTTGCAAAGGGCTGAGATTTGGCTCCACAGACAGGCTTAAAAAAAAAAAAAAAAAAAAAAAAAAAAGGCAAAGAATGAGAGGGAGAAGGTTGTGAATCATCAGGCTGGAGATGTTGTGCACCCATTCCCTGACTCTGCAGTGTTCAGCTACAATATCTGCACCTGTACAGGTGGAGTTTCACTTCAGTTCTCCTAATGGGACTTTTTAAAAATTGTTTCCTTGAATCACTCTACAGAAGAGAAGAACAAGAGCTCGGGAAAGCTGGATTTTAGAAGCATAAGGAAATACTCGCTTGTGTATGAGATATGCAAAGCAAAAAGCATTAAATCAGATCCCATAATTATCTCCAGTAAATGAGAACCATCACAACCATCCTTCTGAGAAACCAGCACAAGGTTGTTCTGCACTTCCAAGCAGGTCCCAGATGATCACAGCCTCAAAGTCCTCCGTGTGTTAATAGTTTAGTCCAAAATCTCTCTGACTCAAGATTGACAAAGTCTACACATCTATGTAGTTGTAAACTTATTATTCCCTATCCCTGGAAGTGTCCAAGGCCAGGTTGAACAGGGTCTGGAGCAACCCAGGCTAGTGAAAGGTGTCCCTGCTCATGGCAGGGGGTGGAACAAGATGATCTTTAAGGTCCCTTCCAACCCAAACCATCCTGACTCCAGAAGGGAAGTGGCTCAGTGACAGCTGAGCTGGCATCGTGGTTGTAATCTTCAGTAAAAAGGGAAACATTTCCCTACAGCCTAGTAAACTACAAATATGAAAGACTCTGATATTAAAATATTAGCAGAGGCAAAATAAACATACTTAATAAATAAGCATCCAATTCCACACAGCAAGACATAAGAGATGATGTTAGGAGCTGTTCTGGGTAACAACATTGTATAAAGTCAGCAATAAAATTTCTTCAGCCACAAATGGGTACAGATTTTTTTCTTATTTTCTGTTTTACTCCACTCAGTTTGTACTGTGACAAATTATATATCTCTTTATTTCCTACTCCTCTGCTTAATATGAGATAAGAACAGCAGAGATTGAGCCTATTTGCAACCCACTCTGGTGACACATTTTATGCAACCAAACCACAGGGATTAGAGAAACAACCTTTCCCCCCAAGTAATTACAGAGAAGCTTTTTAAGAAAACTTTGTTCTTGTAGAAATGCCATTTAAAGGACGTTCTAGAAAAACCCTTGGAGCACTTCTTAGAGTGACTTTTGCTATCAGGCAATGCCTGTGACATGCACTGCAGAAGTAAATAGGAATTTTATATCTACAAGTCACCACCAACAGCCAGGAGTGTTAGAGCAATTCCTTTGCAAAAGGTTTGGGTTTGACAGATATTTCCAACATAAACTTCAGAAGAGGGGAAAAAAAAGCCTTCCATAAACTATGTAAACTCACTTCTGCATTGAAACTGCGGCAACACAGTTTTTTCTTGAAGTGAAAGGTACTTTCAGAAATGTGGATTTTACAATTCCACACAATGCCTCAAATCACTTTCATTCTGCATCAGTGTGGGCACGTTTGAAACTGCAACAGCACTGTTTGCTGTCACAAAAATAATGATGATGATAATAATAGCAAAAATCCCACTAAAATGTCTGCAACTTCCCTTTCCTTGTGCTCGCAGCTCACCAGCTCCTCAAGGTATAATCCTGTGGCCATTTCAGAATCAAAGTGCATTCACATCAAAGTAGTTTATGAGAAATCACTGATGCACCTACTGGGTTCTGAGGTGCAATTCCACAAGGCACTGTTCCTATTGAAGATGCTGAACTATATTTTCACCCATCTCATGCAAGACAAGGTTGTTTTCCCAAGATTTATTGTGCCTGCCTTAGCTTGTAGTTACCTAATTTCATTCTGACAGTAGTCAAAGAAATTCAGCAAAATAAAGCATTTTTGCATAAGATATTAGGTCCTGTGAACTCATTAAAAGCAAGAGATTGTTCAAAGGACTAATTTTTGCAGCAATGGATAAAAAAGAGCCATAAGGAAACCATCCATTTCTGCCACAATAAATATCACTGCTCCTTATCTATTACTTACATACATATCCTATATAAGCAAACACACACACAAAAAAAAAAATCTTAGTACAGTCCAGAAACATTGGGGCTAAATTAATGGCTTGGCTTCCAGAAAGCCATCCCTGAAGGATCAGCAGCTCCTCCATCCTGGGCACGTGAGTTTGCTCCCAACAGCCACATTTACCAGCACACCCCTGGTCAGGGAAGCACAGAGACCAGACCCAGAGGTTTGGCACCAGAGCTGAAATCTAAAAGAACCATCCAGTGGAATATATGTTGGCCTTAAACCAGGGCACCATATTTCTGTAAAGACAATATTTTTAATCTTTAGGAGCACAAATCCACCCTGATCAATCTGCCAAACTTATGTTTCCATTTAGGCAAAAACACATGTGGAAGCTAATTTTTATTTCTATTCCACTACAAAATAATTACATATTAGAATTACTAATTCCATTACTAATCTCAAAATTAACCCCAAATCCCTGCTATAAAAACCAAAAGAGCAGCAGCAGAGATTTTTATTAAAGAGTAAGCTACCTCCAAAACGAAAACATTTTCCATTTAAATTGGGAGAGTTATATATGGTTATATTTAAGAAATCTCTACCTTATTTTTAATACCCTGAATCAAAAAAATTAAACAAAAAAAAGAAAGCATGAGACAAGCAGAGTGTCAAAGGACATGGAAGTGTCCTTTGGGACAACTACTCTACAAGAGGAGTGGAAGTAGTTTGCAGTAGAAGACACACTGAAAACCAGGAACAGTATTAATCAATTATTGTAGGGGAAATAGCAAATGAATTTTAACCTGCTGAACAGTCTCCAGGGCTCATTTTTAACCTGCTGAACAGTCTCCAGGGCTCTTTGATCCCAGGAGCTGATCCATGCCCAGTTTTGGCCCAAGGACCCACTCACACGAAGCACAAGGTTGGCACCGGTCTCTGCCAACGGCGTCTTAATTCGTGGGCCCTAAAACTTCACTCTTCAAATCCTTGCTCTCAACTCAGAGCTAAACCTAAGCTTAACTACAGCCAGGGAATATCTGAAATTAAAGTTCAAACCCCCCCTGCACTCTCACCCACTTCACAGTTACTGCCTGGGGAGTGTTTACTCTGCACTGAGGGCACCCACATGGGGAATCCATCCCGAGCAGCCCCTGGACTGGAAAGTCAGGCTGATTTTATTAACATAAGTAAGTGCAAACTGACACTTTATTTGAAAGATGTGGAAGAAAATTAATGCAACTTCGTTATCAACAAATCAGATGGTAAAATACTAAAAGATTAAGTGCAGTTGATAACAATTCAATCTCCCCAAAATTATAAATAATAGTCAGTGTAAAGAATTTAAAGATTAAAAGCTGGAATTTTTATTAATGTCTGTAGTGATTTAAGATAGTCTCTATTTATGCCAAATACCTCAGAGATTACAGAAATAAAGAAATACAGACTTCAGCTCTGTGACTTTTATTGAATAAAAGTATCTTCACTTGCCTCTCTCAGCCCAGATAAGGTACATTGTAATATTTAACTGAATAGTTTTAGCAAGTAACTCCTGGTTTGTTTCAGAATAATCTGTTTTCCCTGGAAATTATTTCCATAACTTTCAATTTAAACTGGATAAACAGATGGAAATAATAGTTTACATAATCAGAAATGGAAGCAGCACGACAAGAGTCAATCTTGTTCTCTGTGTATCTGCTGTGTGTAAACCACTCCCCTGCTCACAAAACATCAAACTTGGGGTGTCCTGATTAGTTTTTTAATGTACAAGGTTGGCAAAAGTACCAAGTTACTTAATAAAAAGTGTCTCCTGTTTGCTGCAGACACTTCTCCAAGACTTAGATCCATGTGAAAACCAAGTATTCACACAAAAAAGTGTGGCACCAACGGGGAAAAATCCACATTAGAGTTGTAATTTATGGATATTAAGTAAAATATAAAATCACAAACATCATATACTACATCAAGGTAAAATACCATTTAAATAAATACATCTTTCAAATTTATCCCTTCCTCTAAAATAGTCCCAAGCAACAAGTCTTTAGTTTGGATTATTTACTTTCAATGAATCCAATCTGAATTGAACCCAGATTTAAGAGGCCAAGACCAGGTGACATCAGGAACCTCAATTCCCACCACTCAAAAGTCAACAAATTTGGGTGATTTGGTTCTTGCTTTACTTTTTTTCCACTCTTCTGGTCGACTGAGAACCCCAAAAATGCAGCTTTACAATGGGAAGAAAACCCAGCCAAACTATAGGAAGGCCATTAGATGAGACAAAGCCTAAATTTGTCACATAAATTTGACTAAAAACCTCAGGGATGGTTCAACAATTATTCCATGTTCACTTACTTCAAAGTCTCTTCCAGTTTGCGGATTTTCTTCTGAGCATCCCCTCTTTCTTTATCCAGATCGTTCTGAATGACATTAATCTGCCATTTGAAGGAAAAAAACCAGCCATGTTTTAGCTAAAACAATGCCACAGTTCAAAAGAAATAAATGTTATTTTTAATTCTAAAAACTATTCATGCATTTCTTTTGCACTGATGCAGAGAACCATCTATAGGTTTCTAAAATTATGTAAAATGCAAAAGTAGAGATTAAGAGATGAAATATGAGCCAATAGAGCTATTTTGATTCTTAAAGTGAATATTATTCTCTACAATAACGAAATATCAGTAATTACAGAAGAAAATGGAATTACATTTTCTTTAGGTAAGTACAGTGCCTAAAATAGTGCCATGTGTTCATTCTCTAGGGTGCAGGGCTCCTACTTACCAACTTGTGAACACCCAAAGCCAATCACTTATCAATTCTTACAACAATAAAAGTAACAAATGTAAATATCTTACATAAACATCCTGAGGAATAACAGTAATAAAACAAGTAGTAATAATAATTATAATGATGATGATAATAATATTACTCAAAACCAGGTATAAGAATCTTTGAATTTGGCAATCTCCCAAGAGTGGTGCAAACCACGAGTTTTCCTAATATTTTCTGCCAAAGGCAGATGAAGTACAAGAGTTTGCATTGCTTTAGGATTGCTCAAGGAACAAGATTTTTCTCCATGAGATGAGAAGCCCAGAAAATCCTTTATTCACTCGCAGTCATTTGTAATATTGCATGCTATTAAGTCACTACAAGAAAGAAAAACATGTTCTAATAAATGTATAGTCCAATGAAAAACCAAATTCAGAGACTCTCTGCTGTGAGCAATTCCTTGGGGTGTTCACTCCAGGATGGTCTGAGCACTTAGTTGGGTTCCAAGAGCCTCCAAACCCATGGGCTGTCTATCAGAGTAAAGAAGGTATTGCCAAACCTGGTAAATTCCATATATTTAACAGCTGGCTTGGGAATGGCTCTCAGGAATAATCTGTCCCTGTTCCTACGCTGAACTGAATGTTTGGAAAACAAGCAGTGGATTATTTATAAAAAGCAGGTGTTTCCTTGGCTTGTAAAGCCATTTAGTCTAACTGGTTCCTGATACAGCAGATAAGCACCTTTAATCAAACAGTGACATTTAGGGTTACTACCTATTATTTGTTTGATGTTTAAGTATCCTCACAGCAACAGCCACTGTAGACTCATAAAGATTATTAGATAATGGGTAGGTTTTCAAGTGAACAGATTGCACCAGAGACTTCATGATTCCTTCACTTGAAGGCAAGCTGGTTTTAGTATTTTATGGGCCAATCTATCCTGTTTCATTGATTTATGTCCACAGATAATTCACATGTATTTTTCTTCTCCTCCTTCCTCAAGGATCTGATTTTGAGAACACAATTACATCAGAATTTATGAACAGGCAGAGTGCCTGTAAAGTTATTTATAAAAATAAAGGTTCTGCTTCCTCGTTTACAGAGTTGCAGCTTCACTGCCTGGGCTCACTGGTGTGGGGGCACTGCTGCCATGCCCTCAGCCCACACTGAGGAGTTTTCCCCCAAATGAACCTCAAACCTCATTCAAGACTCATCACAGGACAGGCTCTGCTGCAGAAGGGCAACACAGCAAGTTTAACAGGTAGATGCGAGGCATTCGATGCATTTGGACTTCAAATCATGGAACATTCTGAGCCAAGAGGACCATCCAGTCCAACTCCTGGCCCTGCACAGACACCCCAACAATCCCACCCTGTCCCTGGGAGTGCTGTCCAAACCCTCCTGGAGCTCTGGCAGCCTTGGGGCTGTGCCCACTGCCCTGGGGAGCCTGGGCAGTGCCAACCACCCTCTGGGGGAAGAACCTTTTCCTGAGATCCAACCTAAACCTTCCCTGTCTCAGCTTCAAACCCTCCCTGGCACCTGGAAACATGACCAGACGTATTTAATCTGTACTTATCTGCAGAGGAAGTGATGTATTGCTATAAACCAAAGTGATATATTGCAATAAATCAACGTCCACTTTACCTCAATAACCACAAGATACCCAAATTACGCCAATATATTTTTATTTTGACCTGCAATATTACTCCAATCCCAGATTTTTCTGGAGTTCAACATTCATAAAAACCCATGACTTGACTAAAAAGGTAGGCAAGGTTTAAACTAAAACAGATCTTGGAACAAAAAAGGGTTTGACTTCAAGTCAGCAGAAGGGACTAACTCAAACCAAAACCCCACTGCAATTCATGTCACAAATGCTATTACCAAGTGACAAGTAGCTGGGATCACAATCCATTATTTCATGTTATAAATTTGCCACATTTGGAAGTGACATGTTTGAGTAACACATCCTTTCAATTAAACAGGCATCTAAGCACCCTCTGACTGAACATGAGTTGCACACATAATGTCACTAAAATTGAAGTTTAATTTGAAACCTATTGATGTTTAAAGCCTGAAAGAGCAGACAGCATTTGCAAAGTGCTTTAAGATGAAGTGTTTCTGATGAAAATTACGTTTTTTTGCTTTAAGTTTCTGATGTAAAAACAATGCATATTGACAGTATATAGAGAACACACGGAGAAGGATGGAACAGGGATATATTGGGGAAAAAGAAGTATGGAAGAACACGTGAACACTGACAAGAGGCCAGGTTTCATTCAGTTCATTATCTTTTCTCTCTATCAGTGTAAAATAACAGGACAGGCTTCCAGGGGCAATTCTTTGGGAATGCCTTCCCAGCCCAAATCAGTGGGCAGCAGGTTCCCAGAATCAGAGGTGATACCTCTGTGCTCGAATAGCTGTCCTTAAAATCTTCCTTGAATTTGTCCCATTATTTTTCCAAACCTTGTGAAATGCTTGGATTCCAAAATTTGCTACTTTGGGGATTTCAGAATTTAAACTTTAACTTCTGTACAGAAGAAAACTGGAAATGTGCACAGGATGGTTCATTTTCCTTGCAAACATTACCTGTTTCTCATACACACGCTCCCAGTGAAGTTTGTCCTGCTGAACCTTGTATTCTTGATCCTGCAAGGGAAGAAATGTGTATTCTAAATAATCCAATCACATTTTTCTTCCATTTCAAAGCAGTCAAACACATACATTTGCTGTTATATAGAACAGCCCACAAAAATTAAAAATCCACTCGATATCATCCTTAAAAAATTCTCTGACATACCAAAAAAAAATTCAACCAACAGCAAATAACAAAACTATCTCAAAAGTCATGATTCATGTTTTTTAAAGAGAAACAGCAACTTGTTTTCCTGAGCTATTAAAATGCCATTCTGTACTATATCAACTGTGAAATGAAAGACATTGGAGGAGAAGTAGATGCCAAAACTCCAACAGGACTGATACATGATACAGATGTGGAACTCATTATCCTCAGATAGGAGGATTAATTTAAATGCCTACAGGAAGGCAGAATATTGAACTGAACTGTTCAAGAGTGACAAAATTAAAAACAATTTTGAAACTTACTTTTAAAGTGTTTACAGTTTATGATAAAAAAAAAAGACATTCATCATTCTTTGTCATGTTTCTCTGTAATGCACCAACACACATTTCAACTGTTTTATTTAACATGTGAATTACAAGAAACAGTCAAAAGATTTCCGTGAAAATTCTGCCCTCACCTCTTTCAGTCCCACTTTTAAATCAACCTTTAAGCAAAAGGTGACACTTTATATATTTCTATTAATAAAACACAGACAAGCAGGCATGTTGAAATAGAAGTGCATTCCAGTATGGTTGTTGAAACATTTAAATCACCAAAAAAAAAAGGAGAAAAGGTTGGTCATCCTTTAGGAAAGTCAGGGCTCACCTTCAGCTGTTGCTGCCTTTGGTGTTCTGATTCCTTCAACTGTTGCTTTAACTGAGTCACACTCCTCTGTAATTCCTCAATCACATCAGATGTCTGCAGGGATTTAACAGAAAAAGGGATTTTTGGGTTGCACTCCTCACTAGCTCTTCAGATTCATCTTTTGCATCTTTAAATTTATTTCTCAAAGCTGCCCAAAATGGGGAAAAAATTAACAACTTGGGAAAAAAAACCTGTCTGAGTTTACAGCTCTGGATACGTCACTTTGGGCCCTCTGGTGAACTTAGAAATGTGTGTTGGAATCCTCTGGTATCCAGAATTTTAACAGAACAAACAAGGTCAGGGTATTAATTGTATCTTATCTGAATCAGCTGTGGAAATACCACCTGTATGGGAACACACCCCCCAGAATTATCAGTCAACTTCAGGTGATTTTTCAGTCAAATTTGGGAATGAGAAATTAAATTCCAATTCTATTTAAACTCACACCCGAGTAACTCAGAGAACTGAACAGTTACTCGTATTTATACATAAGCATTATATTTATATTGAGGAGGCCACTTAAATAAACCACATTTTCCTGCCTATCATACCTTAGCTGCAGAGAGAGCTTGTTCCTGCTTTATAAAATCTCTATCAACATCAAATTTACTTTGTAGTCGCTGGATGTTCTCCTTGTACTCCTGCATAATGCGGTCCTTGTCTTTCTGTAGCAAGTTGTACCTACAAGGAGCAAGCAAACAGAATATGGAAATTGCTTTCATATTTTGGCATTTTTACCTGCTCAATATCAATTCTACAGATCCTGCATGTCTGCCTGTGCCACTGCTCCTGTCACACAACGAGCTGCTTATAAATAATGGAAAGACAACACCCTCCTCAGGATGGTTGGTTGGGCCAGTCCAAAAGGAGTTGGACAACAATTAATTCATTTTCATGAAAGCTTTTTAATGTCAAATAACATTCACAGTGCTCTTGGAGCAAAATGAACAATGTTTGCTCTTGGAAATTCCATATTCTTAAATGGTAAACAGGCAAGTGTTGTTTAATTACCTTGCTTTGAGTTCCTGAAGTTCAGTGCACAAGTCCTGGTAACGCTGCTCTGCTTCAATCTTCTCCTGAGATAATTTTTGCTGCAGCAAATGACTATTTTCAGCCTCAACAGTCAACTGCTGGACACGAGCCCCCAGTTTTTGGACAGTCTCGTTCTAAAAGAATAAGTCATGTTGAGGAAACCCAGAATAAATGAGGGAATAGTCCTGTTGTTATTCAGTAGCCTGGAGCAACAAGGTTCTTTGGTGATCCAGAGGCACAAGGGTTACAATAGCAAAGCTGTCATCAATCACGACAGTAAATTCTGTGTTCTACACAAAACATAAATAAACCTTCAAAATATGGATGTCTATCCCCCCTCAAAGTAACACATCTTTTCCCTTAAGCAAAGCAGTCAATGCAACTGATTTTTAAATTGCAAATCTCTTAAAATGGGAGAGAAGATGGGTATTTCTATGGAAAACTGTAATGGATGATAACACACATAAAGGATTTTTAGACCTCCCATTAACCTAATTACAGTGATTTCCTCTCAACAAATCACATCTATTAAAAGCTGCATCTTTTTCCTAGAACTTCATCTCCTAATGTAAACAAATTTCAAAAGGAGCAGAATAAGAACAGGCAGGTAGCATGAGACTACTCTGCCACTTCCCATTCTTCCCTAAATTTATGGTAACATGCACGGAAATGAGAGGACTCCTCAGGAGGCTGAAGTCAAAAAATAAGACCCAGCTGTCCTTCCAGGATGTGCAGATCACAGTTATTTTTATATTAACAAAGGCCTGAAGATGGGGGAAATGGGAACAGAATTTTCACCCACTGTTAAAGTAAAATAAAAACCCAAACATCAGCCACCTGCAGGCACTGCCCTGACTGGGACAAGAGCCTGGAGCAAAGCCAGAACCTCACACAGGGTCACCTGGATGGTCACCTGAGCTTAAAATATTCCATGACCACAGCAGAGCAAAGTTCTCCATCAATGCAAAGCCAACTGCACAGGAATGTTTGGGGGTTTTTTCTGGGGGGCAAAGGGGTGTTTGTTTGGGGGGTTTTTTGTTGTTTTGGATTTGTTGTTTCAGGTTTTTTGTTTGTTTTTCCTTGTTTTGGGGTTTTCTGTTTGTTTGGGGTTTTTTTTAAAGGAAAAAAAAAAGTACTGACATATTAACAAATATAATAACTCCTCCCTGGCCCTGTGGCCCTCGAGGAAGTTCACATTTGTGCACAACCCCCTCCTTATGAGCTCTCTGGCATTAGTTCAATTGTTCAGCCCCTTCCTCTCTCTAACAGCCCTGGCATTCCTGACAACATGAAACTCTGAACAAGGAAAAACTCTGAAATACCAACCAACCAAAAAAAAAAAAATAAAATCAGGAGACAGAAAGAAGGAGAGAGAGAAAAAAAGAAAACTAATTTCCAGTGACAGTCTAGTCTTTCATCTTAAGCCCTGCCTTGAACTCTACCTTGTTTAATTATTAAATCAGAAGCTGCTCAGCAAGATCTGTCTAGTTTTGATGGTTCTTAAATTCAATCTTGCTGACAGACTGTGTCCATTTTTCTCTGTATTTACTGTTACCTATGACATGATCTGAATGTTAATTTTTAAATTCAACATTCATTAATAAAGGAATAAATTTTGTTTGACATTGTCTTTTCACTCATTCAATTTTCTTCATGCCTCATCCTGATAAAAAGTACAGAATGTTTTTTTTTAGGTTACTTGCCAATTTTTAGCTTTTTGCATCATTTATATAACAGGCACAAAATCCACATTATACCTTATTCCATGTTTATAATGATTCTAGAAAAGAAACGTAATACATTAGAATAATCAATAATTATTTCAAAACTCTTTTTATGTGATCTTTCATCTAGCAAGCATTTGCTCATTCAAAGAGCAGATGGGTAAGTAAAGAGTCACAAGTATCTTTGAAAACAGATCTACTATATAAATCTTTTTTTATAGTGCACAAACCTACAGAAACAAAAGTTCTGCTAACTTGAATCAAAACCAGTGAGAAATGTTACAGTCAGTCCCTCATCACAAATATTTTTCTCTGTAATACTGATTGAAGGGCTGTGCTTTGATTAATTTTATCTGGGGGAAAAACCCTTGGTTGGATTGGCTGTCCTCTCAAAGGACAGAATAACTGCATTGCACCATCAAAAATAAGTATATACACAAATCACAGAATCATGGAATGGTTTGGGCTGGAAGGGACCTTAAAGGGATCTTAAAGATCATCTGATTCCAAGCCCTGCCATGGGCAGGGACACCTCCCACTATCCCCAGTTGCTCCAACCTGGCCTTGAGCACTTCCAGTCCACTTGAACACAAACCCACGAAGCCTGAATGCTGGAAAAGACACTTGCTACTGTGAGATGTTCACAATCCAACTCACAGTTGACTGGGTCTGTTGCAAATACTCCTCCTCCATTTTGTGGAGCCGGGCGTTGGTTTCCTCCAGCAGCTCCTGCATGTCCTCCGTGTGCTTCTTCCGGATGTTGAACTTCTCCTTCTCCATCTCAGCCACAGCATCGTGAAGCTGTGCATCAGAAAATCAGCAGAAAATAATGAATGGCATCTAAAACTGGCATTTATAAGTATTAGATTATTGTAGAATACAAACAGAACGACTGAAAGGCCCGGGTGGCCACATTTCTGTCCTTTCTAACAAGACTAGATAATTTGCTCACTAAATAGGTCTGCTATGACTCTACAAAGCTGTAAGAAATATAAGCAAGTCATTTAGAAGTGTATAGAGGGCATAACTTAATCCACACAGAATGCTAAAAGACATACTTTTGCCATGCTCTAATATTCTATTGGAATGAGATGATCTTTAAGGTCCCTTCCAAACCAAACCATTCTGGATTCTATGAGAAAAGCCCATTTAACAGTGAAGCCTCGAGGTCTTCAGCACAAAGGACAAGATTTATGATTTATCTCTCAGAAGGCAAGAATTAAACCCAACATCATTTCCAGATGCAGGGTTGCAAAAAAATTAAATTACACAGCATTCTTCATCTATAAAGGTGGGTGGGTCTGCCCTTTTTGTGACCCTCCCTCTCCCAAGTGGGGGGAGCAGGACAAATCCTGACAATAATCTGGACAAAGGTGATGCTGTCTCACAATAAACATGCTTTTCCCCCTGCTTTGCCGCTGTCTTGAGTTTAACAATAAATAAAAATACACTGAAGAATTCGTGACCCATTGCAAAAATAAGAGTTCAAAGGAATCACCGTGGCAGCAGGTAGCAGCAGGTTTACCCAGATTAAAATTCCATGTCAGGTCAACCAGAAATAAACACTTCCCTAATACATCCAGAGACTTGCCAGGAGGCCAGATGAACCCCAGGCACAGGGTGACCAGCTGGGTGGGTGTGGGTGTGCAGGCATCAGCAAAAAGAGGCTTAATTACTCCAGAGGAAAAAAAACTAATCAAAATCAGCATAAAAAAACATCCCTCAAAGTAACATATTCCTTATATTTATTTTGTTGAGTGACAAAGTGTATTATATCAGACAAACACTGTAGGAATCTGTCAAGAAAGCAAGTATTGTTCATTACCCTTTTCTCCCACTCATTGTTCAGGGAATCATTGCTTTGCTCACACATCTTCTTCAACTCCACAATCTGCTGCTCTTTGGCTTCTCTGACAACTTGTGACTCACGAACAAGGGTCTGAACTGTTAAAAATGGGAAAATAAACAACCATTCAAGAGACACCTTTGGGATTGTTCAGTGCTGGCAACAATCAGTTTACGTCAGCTTTCCAATTGACCCGACTTTCTGATGTTTTTTGGTTCTAAAATACTTAATGCATGGGCTGCTTCAAAATTTAGCACTTTGATTCTGTGTCACTGCACTATTACAAGGTGTTCTCTGTTTTCTGCTTTGTTTACAGAATATTTCAGAGTGAGTTTTCCTTCCTGAAGGAGCAAATGCACATCAGCAAAATTCCTTATAACCTAAAGAAAATAGGCATTTTTAACCTGATTTCATGAGCATCCCTAGAAGAAGAGGTTCTTGTGAAGGTTGAATGCTAAAGATACACAAGGAAATTAAGTTCCCCAAGTGATTGCATCGAGAATTCACAGTCTAACAAATTTAGTGGAAAACAAAGCAGGTACATATTCATTCTTCAGAAGTGACTGAGGATTTTCACTATTTGGTAAAAGTGGAGGCAACTCAAACACAACCTGTTCCAGCCAAGAGCAACCACCAACCCACTGAGAGAGGCACCAGATTCCTTGTTGGACAAATTACTTTCCCAAGGAGGAGGAAACAATATACATGGAACACTCTCCCTTTTTGTACATAGATTACCAAACTTCTGTATTATTTTACACTGTGGTTTAGTCCATAGTGTAAAAGGACTCCAAGGAATTCTAAAAGAAACTAACACTGAAAAACTGCTGACAAGCCACACTCAGGCCAAGTTTTGTACTTATGACATATTCAAGACTACTCATGTTTGAAATCTCTTGCCACAACAGTTTTAAAAATAACCCATTGTGGTTTGATTAAAATGTACTGAATGCATAAAGAAATTAACTTTGGGCCAGAGGTTCCAAAAAGTTTGAAGCGAGTGGTCAAAATACTTCAGCCCCATCAAAGAAACTTTTTTTGGTGATGCTCATAAAACCTGTGTTAAATATAAAAGATCACAGGCCTCCTGTGGGTTGGAAACAGCAAAGGCAACTGGACAAGCCTCTCAAAATCTAAAGGAAAAAATAAAGTGAAGACCTGCAAATGAAGAAGAAAGGGATGTCTGAAGGAGGAACACAAGCCCACAGCCACAAGAGAATGCAGTGCAATACCACCACAGAGAAAACAAGCAGGAAGAGAAAAATCACCTTTTTTCTCCAGTCTTCTGATCACCTCCTCAGATTCTTTTTGTTTCTTTTTGTAGTTGGACTTCAACACCTCTATTTCGTCGTTCTTTCTATCCAAAATCTGCAGGGACAATTCAAACTATTTTAACAAAAGTTCAGAAAAACCAAAACTACAACCAGTGCACAAAACAATCCACCCTGATCTCTGGCAAAGGCACTGCCTTCCAGAAGTGCTCAGGTCCTGCAGGACTGTGATTAAATCTAAGTCACTTTTCACAGCTCAGACTGCCAAGTCATAAACAAAGGACTGTTGTAAATAAATGTAGGCAAAGTACATTAAAAAGGAGTTTCATGCTTTAAGATGGGTCTTTTTGTTTCCTTTCAAACCTGGGCAAACCCTGTGTTGCTCCTGTTGAGTGTGGAAGTTTCATGGTGCTACTACTGCAACAGAAAAGATGGGTTTCCCTTTTCATATTTAAGTTGCCTCATACTATTTAAAAGCACCTAAAATTCTCAGCAGGTTGAAGAAATAAGGAAAATAAATTGGTAAACTTGACTACACTCTTCTGTGCTTCACCAATTGCAATTCCTTGCATGGATTCCAAGGAACAAAGGGTTGGAATAGAGGAAGTATATCAAGGTAACTGCACCCCCATTTCTGCACACGCCGATTTTGGAAAAAACCAGCTCGAATATTTGCACACTTTGAGATAGTATTTTAATTTAAAAAACTTTGTGTTTAAGATAAAGATTAAAGTCCCAGAAATTTTATAACTGTGCCCCAAATCTCTTATCCAACAGAAGCTTTCATCTTAAAACAATATTACTCCATCTGCAATAAACGTTTTGCGTCTTTAAAGATTAATACGACGCCGTTTAACCTTTTCTAAAATATCCAACGTGATTAAATGACTTCAAAAGACGGAATTCTAACATCAGTTAGAAAGGGCTGACAACTCAAGGGATGAGAAAGCATTTAAACTATTTCTTATTCTCACAAAGCTGTTTCCTTTCGACTCCCGGCTTCGCTCGCCGGGTTCTGCTCGCAGGCTCTGAGAGCAGATGAGCCAAAAATGCACCTGACCAAATATTAACATCCTTTCAAGAGGCTTTGATGTGTCACAGTGTTGTGTCAACCAACTTCCTCCAAGGCTGTGACTCAGCCTTAAGAAACAAAACAGAGGCAGTGAGTAATGCAGAGCTTACAGCGGGATCAGCCATCGGGATCCCGGCGCCGAGCGTTTAATTCCCGCCACGTCCCCGGGATCAGAGAGAGTCCAGAGGCACTCAGGACCTTCCAGAATTTTACCCCATGTTTAAAACATGGCATGGAAGGTAACCACGTGGTCTGTGATAGCCTTTTTGTGACCTTCCCAGAAGTGGTGCTGTGCAACACAACAAAGACAAACCCAACGGAACCCAAAGAAGCAGATCTGGTGTCGTGTCGGTGCTGAAGAATTAAGAGCCACATCAGGTTTAACAACACAGAAACATAAATAAAGGGCTGTTCAGTGACCAGGCTTTGCTCTAAGACCCTGTCAAAATGGAGACAGGAGAACAAACACTATTACTGTATGAGCAGGAACATATCTGATATACTGGTGGATTTTCCTACTGTTACATTTCACATTTTGTCCATAAAAAGTCTTTATTCACATTTTTCTATAACACAGGTGCTCTCTCTCTGAAAGAAAAATCATGAGTTTGTGATTTCATCACAAACAAACCCACAGAAGTTGTTGGGCTGGTAAAATAGGTTCTCTTGTTCAAACAAACAAATGGCCTCGTGTCTTTTCCTTTGTTTTCTTCCCATGTTTTCCCTTTCCTAAGTTTATGTTACCATAGAACACTGCACATTCCTATCAGTTTATGCAAACTTACCTACAATCTGGCTTTTAATGAACATCAACTGCAATTGTGGAGAAGTTAAAGAACAACTGCTAGTTATTAATTATAATCATATTCTCTATTATGAACACATTTTTTTTGGAAGAAAATACAAACACTTTTTACCTTCTGAACGTCAGCATCATGCTTCTGCTGTAATTTCACTTTTTCTTCATGAAATTTACCTTCTGCCATTTTCACTTTCATTTCCAGCTTTAAAAGCAAAACGGGACAGGCAATTTAAATAAAGAATGAATTACACTAATGACCTTTTCATAACTTTTAATTTATGTCTTTAACAAGGCAATGGGAAGTCACCAACAAATAATTGCTGAAAACAGTCTATGTTCACTTTCTCAATATTTTCATATCCATTTGATAAAACTGCTGCGAAAGATGTCAACCTAAAATATTTATTTAGAAAATTAATTTGTAAGATGTTTTAGTTGGCAACAAACACAACTGCTACTGCCTAAAATAAGCTTTCGTCCTTAATTTAAATAAACACTTAGGAATAAAACTTTTAATATTTGTTAATATATCAGGTTTGGTAAACTTGCTTTCCTTCAGGCAGGTGTTACATTTATACAAAGAATGTCCTTCAGCCCAGATGCATGTTTGGTTTTGTTTGTTTTCCATTATTCATAGAGCTCACATTATAAACATGTTTCCTTTCAAAGGTGACTTATAATGGGAGTAAGGACTTGATTGCTAAAATACATTTCCTGTTGTGTTTGTTTAAAGTAGTGCTTGAAGCCAACACAACAATACATTGACAATTCTTACTCAGAGTCTAAGTTTCCACCTCTAAAGTATTTTTAAGTCTCTTGCATGTTTTCACAAGGACAGGTATGACAGGAATTTGGCGTTTCTCGTGTTTTCTAAAAACCAAAAGTGACACCTTGAGTTCAGATTCGGGCTGTTCCACTTCTACAGTTAATAATTTGTGCTGTTCAGAAAGCAGAGGGGACACAGAAGCTTTTCCAGACAGACCCCAGTGCCCCTCTCACATTAGAAAAGGGGGGACCAAAACCCCTGGAGCGAGGTACCAACACCCACCAGCAGACAACAAAGTGGTTTTTGGCCAACTTTGTGTCCTTTTGGATGTCCTAAGAGACTGTGGAGCTCAGGCTCCCCCACCTCAGAGCTGGACACTGAACTTCCATCACCATCCAGCTGTTTTCAGTTCTCACCTTTTTATTTAGCTCAGCCAAGAACCTGCCTGGTAATGCTCTCAACTGACAATTCCACAGGAACCAACATTATTTCCATTCCTTTGACTAAGCAAAAGTTGCCATTCCAGCATGAATCTTTATCTAACACAGATAGACACTAAACACAGTGCAAATTATTAATTTCTTTTATATGGTTCATTTGTGTTACAGATTTATTGTGAATTGAAGACATCACTGCCATGACCAATAGAAAACGTCAGCCACAAAAATCCAAGTCAACTCAAAAATGCAAAATGCTGCTCTGTAAACACAGAAGAGTCCTCAAGAACTGAAAAGAGGAGAAGGAAGACCAGCAATTTCTTTCCATTTCTTGACTCTAAACCTGCTTATTACACCACAGATAAAGAGACCTGTCTCCCAACTATTTGTACACAGCCTTATGCAAATTAATGGGGGGAAAAAAGTTAGATTGACAATTAATCCAAAGAAAATAAATCATATTCTCAGCTGTCAGCCACTTCTTTTATCACCCCAAAATAAGCACCATGATAAAAATGCATGTTCTATTCATGAAATCTACGCATATGTATATATGAAAAGAAATATATGCATATATCACTCCAACAAAGTGACATTATAGAGGAAAATCTTCGTACCAGGTGAAGAATAAGTGTTGATTTAATAAAAAAAAGCACAGTAATCCACTTCCAGATAGACAGCTTGTGAACATTCCATAAATAAATATGAAGGCCTTGTAAAAACACAAATACTAGAAACTAAACATGAAAGAGACTCCAATCTACTTGAATTACATAAAAAGCTTATGAATTACTGATGCACAGCTACTGCCCTCACACAGCTACTAAATCCACACAAACACTTTACATTTAAAACTCATTAATAAAGTGAGAATGTCTTGGCATGGATGAAAATTAATCCTTGGTGGTTTTGTATCTGCTGAGAGCTGGGCTCGGTTTTATTACTACGTAGGTTGAAATAACACAAAAATAAATCAAAATCTAAGATTCCATTTGGATTAAACACAGACACACATATATTTCCAAGTGCTGGTGATTGTTCTCAGCCACAGGCTGTTGTTTTCCTGCAGGTTGACAACAGAACTCCCTGTACTCAAAGCTGGTTCCCACTTCTCATTAATCTTCCTCTTAGCACCACCTTGCACCAGTTCTCATCAATTTTAGCTCATTAATTCATTGCACCACTTCCCCTAGAACAGCCAGCTCTTCCATTTTCACAGATTTTGGGAGTACTTTCCAAAAACCAAGAGCCAATTGCAACCAAATAACATGAAAAAACATGAAAAATGTGCTCAAGGCACAGAAGTCAGTCCTTAACGATGCAAACCCTGTGATAACAAAATAAGATTCACTTTCCTCTGAACATTAAAAATAAAATTGCTTGAAAAATCTCAACTTCTCATCAGCTGAGGGCTGAAAAAGTGATACCTCAAAAAGCACTCAAGGTCCTCAACTTCTATAAATTTAATGAAATTCTGCAGTTTCAGCACCACAGACACTTTCCTGCCCCATCTGCTTCATCCACAACTTTCCTAATTTTGTCCCTTCAAGACCTACTATATAAAGAAATGGGAGGAGCCCCATATTAAGCTGTTTGAAATTCAGTAGTTGATTTGCACTTGGGAGTTTTCAGCTAGTGTCAAGAGGAAAGATGTATTTGTAATGAAGAAGTGGCAAAAAATAAAATAAAATGAAAAATTTCCCACAATATTTAAATTTTATACTGCTCCATAATTCCAAGACACACATGTATGTTCATCACAACCTCTGGAAGTGCTAATTCGAGCATTTGCTGTAAAAATTGGTTTAAAAATCCTAAACTTATCTTCTTCTGTGGAAACCAGCTGGAAAAGACAGAAGGCCTGAGGACAGCACCAGTGTCCTACAGATAAGCTTGGAGTACTGGTTTCACTTACAAATGTGCTTTTTGACCCACCCTTTCTGTGAGGCACATTTCCAACCTCACCACAGTACGTAAGATAAAAAAGAATTAAGTCATGTAAACACATTTTAACCAGTGAGCTCACGAGGGCCGGGGCGAAGCAAACGGGCTCCTCACAACTGGCAGCGAAACATCTCCCCTTCCACTGAGAAGCTGAAGCAGGTTATTAAATACTAATTTCAACGGAGGAGTATATCTTTTCAAAATTAAAACCACGCCAAGCTGAGGCTGAGCCTGTTTGCAGTTCCCAAATGTCAAACTTCATCTGCTCCGCGCGTCCCGATTTCCTGCACTCGGTGCCTCCGTGTGCTGCTCTTCCATACGGTGCCCTCTGCACTCCAGTTTTCCTCTGTTGATTAAATTCATGTTAAGAAACAAAATAACCTACAGCAGCAGCAAAGACCTTGGTAAGTTTTAGAGAAAATAGAGAAAAACAACTTGGAAAAGCCGTTCCGTCGTTAGACACAGCTCATCAGTTTTTATACCTTTTATCACCAGTTGAGAGGCAGCAGAAAAATAGGAAATTTCTGGCATGTTACCATTCAGACAAGAGAAAAGAAAAATGTAGATATTTAGCTATAGCTGGGAAGTTTGCAGCTATGTATGAAACGCAGCCATTGCTGTTGCCTGAACATCATTCCTTTGGATTTCTGTCATTGTTTATCCTCCTCACAAAGAGTATGAGGCAATTAAACCCTAAGGCCATGTAAACAATACTGATGTCAAACATCTGTGCTGTCCCTGTTATTTAAAGCCAGGGAGGGTGGTAGCAGCAGAACTGCTTTTATGTGCCTCATCACACTTTCTTGCCCCGTTTGAAAAAAAACAAAACACCACCCAAACCAGTCAACAGTCACCTGAAAATGGTTTTTCACCCCATCGCTGCCCTGTGTTTCCATAGCACGGGTTGGGTGCCAGGAAAATTTAATTAACAGCTGTCAAATTTCAACTGATAAGAGTCTAACCTGCAGCTGCCATAAATCTTTTTTTTTTGGGAGGGAGGAGGAGGGAGGGAAGGTGATCTCTCCGTGACAGAACACAAACATTCATCTTGTCCCCATTTACGGAAATTTGTCGAAATATTTAAATAGCTGATTTAAGAGGAACTCAACGAGCAGGTTAACAATGTTAATCAGAGATAGCTTTGAACTCCTGCCCACTGCTCACTTGTCTTCATTACAGGGCTCACCCTCAGGCCAGAGGTGGCATCTTGGAGCTTTAACATCCATCAGAGATTTCTTTTTTTTTTTTGGCTATTTGACAAAACAGTTCTTGTTGCTTGCCAGATTTTTTTTATTTTTTTTTTCCAAGCCTATGAATATATGGGGGAGGGAGGGAGGAAGTGAGGAAGGGGGAGAAGGATGTAAACAATAACTGAGAACTTCAAAGTAAGAACTAACAATGTAGAACAATGACTTGTGTATCTTACAGTGCACGACAAAACTTATTTGTCTTGGTGTTGTGCAGCTGCTGAAAGAAATCAGTGCACAGCACAAAGCTTTGATATTTTCATAGAAGAAAAAGGTTTCTTAACAAAAATATCAACAAACAACTCTAACTTTCTACTGAATCCTGTTTACTCAATTTTCACATGCAGGGTTAAAACAATAAATATTGATAATTTATACAGTGTTTTAAACCATTCAGGAAGGCCAAGGCAGGAGAGACTGTACTTGCAAAACAGTCAAGATTTATTATAAAGACATGCTGACTTCAGACTAAAGTAATTCAGAACAGTGTATCTCACATCATCATTAACAAGCTGTCTCTTCTCATTGTGTTATTTCTGTATCATATTGTAGCCTCAAAAATTTTTATGATTAGCTTGGAGGTATATTAATACTTTCCACATTTTACAGCTATTTAAGAGCCAGAATAACCTCCTAAATCTTTGAAAGAAAATCACTGGTGTGGAAAAAAAAAAAGGAAAAATACTTCACGGCAATTTATTTGAATAGAAATTTCTACAGTAAATGTAGATTTTAATCATATTGGAACTAATCTGTTTTCAAATGGAACTGCTGAAAAGCTTGTGGAGTTTACAGGATGTGGAAAAAATACTGTTCACTTCCAATTTCAAAAAAATAAATAAATTTATGACTACATTTTGAAACAGCACATCATTAACCAACAGAATCACTAACCAAATTCTGCACTGAATATCATCAATATTTTTATCCAGTGCAATGCCCAAGGTGAAATAAATTACTTGTAAAGTCTCTGTTTCAAAGAGCTCAGGATAAACCAGAGATGGACTGAAAGAAAAGAGGTACCAAACAAGTGGAACAGCCAGAAATTAGAATGCAAAAAGCCCCTTTATAAACATGGCATTTTGCCCAGATCCAAAGGTCCCTCCACAAAAGTCCATGTTTATGATCTGGACTATATTATTTGACCTAACAAACATTTATAATTCCCTCCACGGATCTAACCTTCTTTGTATCTTTACTCTTTAAAAACACTACAGCTGCTACTTCCAGCTGCAAAATTTTTTACAGAGTATTCTTGAAAGAGCAACTCAATATTCACTTCAGTAAAAAAATTAACATGATACTATTATCCCATTTCAATAAACACTAAGAATGAAAGGCTTTGTCCTAAATCAAATCCTACCAGCTTTCCCCATCAAGAAAAACCTGACTTTTTAACTGACACTGAAATTAATACACATTTGCTGGATACAGAAAAATAATTGAAAGGACAATTGTTCTCATTCATATGCAAATGTCATTAGGATCTTTCAAGAGAGAACAATGTATTTTTCACAGATTTCCAAGTTGAGGGCAGTGGGAAAAAGGAGAAATGCTCTGTATCCCAACAACTGTAATATCTGGCAATGGTATTTTTATCCCAAAGGATGTTTTATACAGCTAATAAACATAACATGCATATTAGCACCACAACACATCATACTATTTAACAGCTTTATTGGAGTGGCAAATGTCCCACTTGCACACAGAACAAGTACATCTGCCACTGGGAGCAGCCACTGCCACCAGTAAGTACCAAAAAAAGTTCAATATATGGTTAGAAGTTGTGAAAACTTCTACACAGGAGTAAATGATGAGATGCAATTTCAGGAAAGGCAGCTCAGAAATGCAGCAAACAATCTGCAGTTGCCAGCTCTGAAGCCTGAGCCCAGTGGAACCTCGTGAACATGCAAAAATCAGACAGATTTCAAAGGCATTTAGTAAAATCTGAATATAAAAGTAGACAGTGCTTGAAAACTTCCTATAATTCTGCGTAATGTTGAGTCCACTGAATGAGCCTGAACACACTGAGCCAACAGCACTGACTTACTGACTTTTTCTCCCCAGTGTCACTTCTTTTTTTTTTATTTTATGTTGTGTTTCAGCAGCTGCTGAACTTTTTAAACTCATTTCAGGATATCCTAAACCAGCCACTAAACCTGCACTCCCACCTTCCTTTCACCAGTGCAACATTAAGCAATAACAGTGTACAGCACTTTTTGCAGTCAGTGTCTTTCCTCCCTTAAAAACCAGGATCTATACACATGAAAAAAAAAATAAAAAAATCGAACTTTCTTCCTCTTTTTTTTTTTTTTTTTTAAAGGGAGAGACACTTTGAGGTAGAGATTAATCATGCAGCAAAAGATTAATTCCCAGCTGCTTGGCAACCATCTGGACATTCTACTGGTTAAAACACTAGTTTGAATTGCTAACCTACCCCTTTGATCTTTCTCAATGTCTCCAGCCCATATGTGCAATAATTAAAGACACAGTCCACAAACTATTGCAAAAAAATAAATAAATAACTGTGCATGTACATATATATCTTCATAACCAGCCTGGCTGGTATCAGGAATTATAAATCACCAGGCAGTTTATGAAAACATGTCTCATCCTGACATACACTGGATGTCTCACACCAGTCTGGCAATAAAATAAGGTTTGGGTTTTATAACATTACATTCTGAAGAGTTATCAAAGCAAGACAGGATGTGACTTCCTCACATGGAAGACAGAGGACAACTTGCACATGGGGTTTTTTTTGGGGGGAACAGGACATTAATCAGCCAGGAATGATGTTAACAGGAGTCAGGATTGCTGTGATTTTAAACATGAACTAACAGATCCCTGCTCAACGATTACTTGGTGGTGAGAATCAGTTTAAAAGTGGATTCCTCACATAAATCAGGCACTGCTCTCCAAACAGACACCAGGGATGGGGATAAAAGCAGGAAATTCAGCTGAACCAGAGAATATTTAACGCCACAATATGCACTGCTTGGAGTATTTTGAAAGGGAAGTAAAACAGTATTTTCAGAACCAAGTTGTCATAAGAAAATAAAGTTATGGAAAAGTGAAAATCAAGATGAAAGCAATAATTGTGTCTTATCTGCCTTTCCTCGCCCCTTCGTGTGGGCCACGCTTGTGTGAACAGGATTCAACACACCTTCTTACATTTTAACAAGGATATTCACCAGAATTAAAAACCTTAACAGTTTTTACCCCTTGGAAATCAGTGTTATATTTATGAGCTGAAGAGTGACTTGGACAGCTCCAGGTGAACAGGATGACAAAACATGGGGAAGAAGAAAGGAAGAGAAGTGGGAGAACAGACAGATAATAAAAAAAAAAAAATCCAACACACAAAGCTCCAATTATGGTAAAATTCAGGTTTTGGGCTCACCTACAGATGGTTTTACAACTCAAATGCTTTCAGAAAGTTCATCAACACTACTCTCCTCCTGTTATTACTAAATATTTCTGAGCTTAAAAAGCACCAACAGGATCACCAGCCCCATCTCATACCTAAGGAGGGTCCTTTAGTTCTATCCAGCTCTCCTGTTTCCATACACAAATACATATATATATATGTAGTGTATATATATATATATCTCCATCTACCAAAATTTAAACTCTAGAGACACACAGAAGTGAGCACACAAACACTTTTAATTCAATATAATATCCCAGACAACAATACTGGTATCTTTCGTTATCATTCCTGGAAGATATGAACAAAAATATTTGTTTTCAATGAGGAAACAGATCAAACCCATGACATAGCTGAAAGCACAATAATGTTAATTTTACGACGGTTTAATTACAAGAGTCCTCCTTTAGGATACTCTCTCCATATTGGTTTTATTGATTGCTTTTAATTTGGCAGGAATTCCATGTATTTAAATACTTTGTTATGGAACAGAGCAATTAAGAGGAGGAAATCAAAACCACCAGGACAATGCTCACTGATCACCATCTCCTTCCAGCTGCAGGGACTGTTACCTTCAAGTGTTCCTTCTCTTCTCCTCAAACCCCACCTCTTTCCATGATAACACCAGCAAGTGTTGTTCACTCTCCCTCCCAAGTCCTACAACTTTCTTTCCTCCCTGAATTCTTTCCTCTACATTCCCTCTTGGGGAAAATCTATATCCCAGCCCTTATGCAATTTTCTCCCTTTCAATTTATAATCTCTTGCCAGATAAGTGAGAAGCCCAGTAAATCCACTGCTTTCAACACCTTAAATTTAGAGCACTTTCAGCCAGATCAGGACTAACCTATAACACCATCAGTGCAGATTTTATCTTAACATAAATAGATCACTCCACCCCAACGCTTTTGGTGCTGTAAAACCACGATGATCTTGATGATCTTTATAAATAAAATTGGTGTCAGGCAGCAAATGGGAGTGCTCATTCCCCAAATAAAAGGAGAAAAACTTAAGTAGAGATTACAAAGATAAAGGTTCTAAATAGTTTTTTAAAAGGCTGCATCTTAAAGATCAGATTTCTTGAATACATAAAGCCCAAAAAAAAGTTTTCATCTCACTTCTGGTTCTTAATCCATGAAGATGAATTTTTAGGGGGGATAATTCTCTGCCCTGTTATCTTACACACAGATCATCTCCCCTTTTTCCTGGGCATGTTTTCCCTCTTCTTTATTCCCCACTCCATGAAAACTGGTGGGAGTCATCCTGCAGGTACCCTGTATTCCCCTGAAAACTCACCCAAAATTCCTCCTCCCTCCAGTTGCAAAACCCTTTAGTCTGAACTAATTTAGTATACAAGAGGTTGGAAAAGAACCCATCTAAAGACATTATCACTGGATTCCCAAAAATCAAAACAGAGAAGTGACAGGAGCACAGTGATAAGTCAACAAAAACATTGGAAACACTCCAGTGCTCCCAGTCAACCCAGAGAAGTGAAGCTTCATAAGAGAGTTATTGCACAAAGCATTGAGCTTGCCAGCTTGTCAAAAATTAAATTAATTAAGAGGTGGTATGCAGCTCAGGACAAATCTACCCCAGGTATTCATTATAACCTGTAGTTTAAACCAATGAGAAGTGAAAATTCTTTCCAATATTCCTCAGATGTGTTTAGGTTTCATTTCTTGAGATAAGATAAATAAGTGTCTTCGCTTACAAAAAGCAAACCAGAAGGAAATTGAGAAAAAAAAGTGCTAAGAAAAATTAATATGGATAAAAATTAAGAAGAGAATTTCCTTAAAGGAACACCAAAACTTCTTTAAAGGATACATCAGATAAACTAGTGGTTTGGCAAAGGTCAGCAAAACAATGTTTTTATCAACAGAGTTCATTTTATTTTCTCAGTCCAGCAGAACTGTGTATCTTAGCAGTGTTACTGGATCTGCTTTTCTGAAAAATCCCAAATCAGCCCTTTTCCTTTCCCCTTCTCTTCCCTGAGGATCTCTCTGTGACACTCAGGATGGCCAGAGCTGAAGTTCAAAGGGACATTTTTTCCTTTATACCAAGGCAAGCCCCCCCATCTGTGGTGCTTTGCTGTCCTGAACACGGATCTGTCCCCGTTGTGTTGCATCTTCCTCGTCTGAACCCCTGATTTTTCACTAATGACCATTTCCCAAATGGTTTAATCCATGTCAGAAGGCTTTGGGGAAGAGATGACTAAAAGCCTGATGCTGTTGCAGTTTTCCCAGGGCTGGGATGTGGTTATCACTGCACAGGGCCATGTGTTCAGCATTACAGAGTCTAAACAGGTGCAGGAATGGTTTATGAACAAAGGTCTGAAGGTTAAAAGCAAAAAAAAAACCCCCACAGTTATCCTATTTTACGTTCTCCTGTTGTACTACAAAGAGGTTGAGAACAGTTAAAGGTTTCCCCAAACTCTTTTGCACAGCTCTATTTTCCTGTTAATGCATCTCCCTCCTATAAATGAAAAGGCTTTATTCTTAATTGAGCTTCACAAACAAAATAAGATGAAAACACATTTAAGTTTTCTAGTTAATAGCACACACATGGTGATTGTGAAACACTGTCTGTAACCTTTCCAGTTCAAACCAGCACCATTAGCAAAAAATCCTGGATTTTTACTGTGTGGTTTAGAGGATTTTTCCACTGAACCAGCAAAGTATTAACTGGGTATTTTATGTAGCTCCTTGGCATACATTCCTGTTTATTTAATTTGAAAATATTGTTTAAATGACAGCATTGTGCTTTCAATTTATTTATTTTCTGGGCTGTTTTCACATCTTATGAAACCTGGCCTCATCCTGAGGCACTGGTGCTTTGAATGTTGTCAGTGCAAAATGAACAGGCAATATTAGAGCAGAGAAAGCGAAAGGATTGTGCAACTCTTTGTTTGAGCATCAAACAAGGCTGCCAGGTAGCAACAGAAATCATTTCACATCCATTATTTCATTAACAATGGAAGCAAATCAAATTTACCCTCCCCTGTATCTCTGCTAAAGGCACCTTCTGAAGTGGCTTAAAATTAACTTTAGGACAGTCCCAATTCATAAGTGTTGAATTTGGGTTGAGTTTCTGACTGGTTGGTTGGGTTTGGGTTTTTATTAATTGTTTTCCTAATGCATGCTGAGTTTCCTTTCCTGCTCATTAATTCACTGTCTCTCAAAAAAAAAGAAAAGATGTTTTAAATAAATTGAGTAGTTTGTGACAAAGTATCACGGGCAATCAGCTTCCTTAATCCATGAAAAAGGTGAAAATGAGCACAAAATTTGACTTTTATACACATTCATAACAAAATAACATGGTGTGAGAGACTTTGACTGAGCTTTGACAGAAACCTCCCCAGTTCACAATGTTTCAAAGAAGTAAAAATAAACCCCATATGCACAAAAGAGGACTGGAGCTCAATGAGGCAAATACAGAAATAATGTGGGTCCTAACAGAAATAAGGTCAAGGTCTGCAGATTTTTAAAGGCATACAGAAACTAAATAAAAATCTCACTAAATCAAGGGTTTCACTGCTTCTGCTAAAAGGTAGTTCAGAAAATTCCTAAAATTCAAACTTTTCTATTCTTTCAAAGGACCTGCCTGTGTGTTCAGAAAGTCTTTTTCAGCCCCTAATTGGGAAGTACATTAAGCAGTTAATGAAAAGCCCTGACACTTCAGCAAAAGTTCTCTTCCATGAGATTTTTGCTGCTTTCTTAATGTCCAATTTCCAAAGGAAACACCCCAAAGATCCCTTGGAATCTCACCTCCTTCTCCTTTGCTCGAAGCAGCGACTGAGGGTCGAGAGAAGGCCTTTTTCCTGGGGCAATTTTAGGTGTCACCTGTTGAACGAGAAAGAGTTCAAAACAACTTATTAAACTAAACCCAGCAACTCCCAAGTAAAAATCAGCCCTGACCAGAAATTAAAAATATGGAGAATGTTTGTTTGATTGCCTTTATGACACTTAAAGGGAACAGAAGCACCTACCAAAGACCTTGGCATCGGTTTTTGTCGCAAATATCTCGGGTTTTCCACCTGAAAAAAATGAGTCAGAGAAAAAATCATCGTGGCAACAGTGTCCTACAAACAGTGAGACATCACAACCACACTGACACAGCAACTGTATCACTCAAAAGCAGCACAGAACAGATCCCAACCTGCCTTAAGCGTTACAGAAATAGGAAAGCTTCCTAAGAGATCACTTGGGTGGCTATGACCTAACTCAGCAAGTTTTATCATTTAAGCAGACCAAAAAAAAAAAAAATGGCACTTTTTACCCCCAAAACCTTTGTGGTTGTAAAAATTCCAATTTCAATGCATGTTTTAAAAGGCTTTGGCAGCTGCAGACGTGGCTTATGCAAAAGATTTCCAACTTGATTGGATACATTTTCCTTGAAATCAGTGTAAAGCCACAATAAGTTTACAGATTATACTGATTAAAATCTAGTGTTTTTGAAAAATTACACTTGGGTGCATCGAAACAACTGCCACACATGTGAGTCATAGTGACAAAACATAAGGAAATAATTCATTAACATGACTGTATAATTAAAGCAGCTCTTAATCACTGTTTTTAAGAACTGAACACAAAACATTGTTCCCAACCCACTTCCTCTATCACAAAGCTCTGTCTTCCTCATTCTGTCAGAGATGAGGCTCAAACATCACATCACAGAGATGCCCAAAAAAAGCTTTCAAGGGTATAATCTTGGAAAATGCAGCAGTGGGATCTGGAATATGAATGTGATTGCAATACACATTAAAAAAAACCCCAAAACACTAAATGTTGTAAGATGAGGTTGATCTACGAGGCATGGCAAATATATCAAATGCTTGCACTTTCTCCAGTGCTATTAAATAAATCTGTGTGCTGAATTTATCAGTGAAAAAGAGGCTTAATCCCTCTGAAATTTCAATTTGATACAGTGCTATTCATTTCCTGTCTAAAAGGTTATGTAGGATTTCTGTATGGTGGGGAAGAGTTGTCATATTTCACCCAGTAGTTGTAGATATTCATGTTTGACAAAAATTCCATTTCAATGAATTATCTTTTATTTTAACCCTATAGCTCAAAAATATAAGAAAACCAGTAATTCAACAGATAATCTATTTATCATTTTCAATGAGTTTACTACAGTCACATTAAACTTTCTTCCCTACAGAATCCATCAGGGAATGAAGGAATCCTGCCTGCACCTACTGCCCCAAAAATTAAGAAGTTTGGACACAGAAGAGATTGGTGAGGAGAGGAACAGAGGAGTAAGATCAACAGGGAGCATTAACCACAGTGGAGGGGAAAAAACAATGAAGAGAGATGGAAATAAAAACACAAAAATCCTAAACTAAAAATGTTGGTGTCCCACACGTTTGTACCTTGCACTAGTACTTTCTATCTACGTTTTAGGACTATCACACTCTTCCTTCCAGCCCCTTTTGGCCACTTCCCCACCCAGCCCACACACCTGATCAGCCCCTGGCAGGTACCCAGGGCTGCAGGTGCTCCACAAGTTCAAGGCACAGCCCAATTTGGCATCCCAGAAAGCTGAGCAGCAGGAACAGTGGAAGCCTTCCCCAGTACCTGGAGGAACCCTGAGAAGGCTACAGAGCCACATTTCAAAGGTTTCATTTTTTCCTAAAAGCCCTCTCTGCCACACAGTACAATCACCCTTTACTTTTGCTTTTTAAAAGCTAAAAATCATCATAAATATTCACAATTAATCCAAATCCTTTATCTGACCATGACATTAAGCTGTTTACAGCCTTCAAAACCCATCTAAAAAGCTAAGGTAGATCCTACTTGCTTGTGAGAAGGAAGGAAAATGTGTCTCTAATACTTTGTACAGCCCAAGTCTTGCATTTTTTGATTTTGTAACAGCAGCCATATGTGCTTTGAAGTTAAATGTTCCCACTTTGTTACTTGTTGTGGATTATATCCACTTAAACTGATCTGTAAACATTTAATGCCTCAACGTTCATTCTTTTCATGCTGGTCTTCTGCAAAACTTCTTGTTCTCAAAATCAGACCACATTAAAGAGGGAATATCACAATAAAGAATGCCCAAAAAAAAGGAAAAAAAAAGCCTGTATTTATGAGAAACATGCAAATTTTAAAATAATAAGCAAAAGGTCAAAGCCAAGCCAAAATACATATGTATGAAACTAAAGGACTGCCACGAGAAGAACAGTAAATCACATGCCTTTTTTAAGAGTATGAACCAAATAAATGTCATCATGAAAGACATCTTCATTTGAACTAGAATTGAACTCTAATTTGTAAGTACCACTTCTTAATAAAAATGGCATTTTGAATTTCTTTGTAGAAAACATTTTGGGTTCCCCTCTTCTACTGGACAGTCAGAGAAGAAACCACGTTTCCATTGGGGAGGACTGGCTTGGTCACCTTCTCCTACTTGAGTCCTCCTAAACCAGAAGGTGTTGGGTGACCAGATCCCCATCATTTAACAGAAAGAATCTACTTCATATGAAAATATACCTATTTTCCTAAGTTGAAAAAAAAAAGCGTGGCAGAAATGTGCATAAAAACCGAAATTCCAAAACAATTCCAACCTGAGGCAAGTCAGTCGTGTTTTTTAACTTAGTATTTTCCATTTCTATTTATGTAACAACACCTAAAGTGGTCCAAACTAACCATTCTTGAAGTGCACAATAAAGGCACCTGTGCAAGCAATGAGTGAAGCACTGATAAAAGTAAATTGATCTAAAGTTGTTTCCCCCAAAAGCAAGGGTAGTGCAGGAAAAGCACATTTTTGAGCTCTAAGTACTTCCACAAGATTCATCCTCAGGACCTCAACTATATTTCATCTCTCAGGCTGAAAACAGTGCACAGGCTTTATATTTGTGCACTAATCACAGTCCAGAAATGTACAGCAAATGCTCAGTAAATACCACAATAATGACAACACTGATGTCATGGTTTCATCCCACCCCTCCAAAATCCCATTTCATTCTCTGGAAGATGATTATCAAGGTCTAGTCATGTTCAATAAAGCACAACTGGAGCTTATTTCAGCTGGGTCCCAGAGGCAGAAGGTATATTGTGTATATTAAAGATTCGGGGAACAAAACCCCCACATTTGGATCAGCAGCCTTGCTGCACATTCAGCTTCTTCAAAGACAAAACGTGATTGTTTTCAAAACAAGGGTGGCAAAAACACACATGAAAGAGTTAAGAACACTTAAGACTTTGAAATGGTAAACAACTAAACTGAACCTTGCCCTAAATTCTTACTTTAATCTAACAAACCCAGCCAGCATGTTCCCTACAGAAATAACTGCTGAGTAGCTTCAGGAAATTTGAGTAAGGACATTCTTATCTAACATCATAATTTGTAGGGAAGTTCACTTTAATGCTGCTGCTGCAGTCTTAGTGGAAGGACATTAAAGCACATGAAGATTGTTTGTCAGCATGGAAGTCAAATTTATTTTTTGAAGTCACACCACCACTTGGAGTTCACTGTGGGAAAGTTTTTCCAGCGTTGCTGCCCTCCAACGCCACAACATATACAGTAGGTATGTTTATAGTAAGCAGACAGACTGAGAAACCAAACAAAAGATAATCAAATGGTTTGTACAGAAATGGTTGAGCTTAACTAGACTGGAAAGACAGAGGCAGATGTGAGCCAAGTGCAGGGAGCAGGCACAGCCTCCTCTGCTGCTGCAGCCACCCAAGAATTCCCAACGCTTCCATCTGCTTTAACCCTGTGTGAAATCATTTCTCCAAGGAAGGAGAACACAATGCAAGCCACTGACTGCAGAATTTCTTTGGTCTAAGTCCTCCTAGACCCTTCTTAGGCAATAACATTTCCCATGGTAAAACCTTCTGGGCAAGACCTGATGTGCAGGTTCTTTGTGCTGCACGTCCCACATCACTTCTGGTAAAAGCTAAAGAGTTAAATTCTTGTGCTGGCTGAATTCCAGTGATGAAAACTCATGTTCTCCCTGATTAAAAAACCCTTTGCTGTTTCCCCAGGGTACAGTCTCTTTGTGTGCTTTCCACCTAAAGTGATGTGCTGAATTTCCTGGGATGTTTGAAAGCCTTGCTTTGTCACACCTAAAAATTGGTCACAATTCAGTGACAAATCCAACTGCATCAGAAGCACCATGAAATAGGGAAAGAGAGAGAGAGAGACAGACAGAGAGAGAGGCAGGCCAGGTAAGAATTCGCAGGGATTTAATTCATTGTTGTTCCTTTACATAACAAAATTTTTATCCAAAAATTATGTTCCTCTGCAATCTGAAAAGCTCAACTACAAGAGGAAAAAAAAAAAAAAAGGAAAGGAAAAAAGGTAGTTTAATTCCATTATCCAAAAAGCTTTTTGCCCTGACTCGTAGATATCTATATTTCAGAATATTTAATTATATTTTGAGGCAAACAGGAGATGGCCACCTCCCCTTTAGCTATGACTGCACTAGATTTACAACAATATGTAGAAGTTTATTGACAGCTGTTAATAAAATAAGATCACTGAATCATGGAATGGTTTGGGTTGGAACAGACCTTAAAGCTCATCTTGTTCCAATCCCCTGCCATGGGCAGGGACACCTTCCACTAGCCCAGGTTACTTTTATTATGTCCTAAAATACCTAAAGAAGGACAAAGGAAGTTCAAAGTAATGACATTTGTCTCAACTCCTGGCTCTGAAATTTTTCCCTTAAAACAGCAATACAAAAGGATTTCTTCTTCTCTACATTGCAAATGCAACTTGAAGGCACAAACACTTGAGAAAGGACAGTGCCCACACTCAGATAAGAGTCAATAAGGGCTAAGAAAAAACACACTTTCATAACGTATGTAAAATTGGCTTACATTAGTATTCCATGTACAAAAGGCAAATGTATTGCACTCAAAACTCAGCTTTTTAAAAAAATATTTACTCATGCATGACTAGAATCTAAAGAACTTGAACAATGAAATGTTTGATAGTGATAATCAGGAACATTGCAAGGCAAAGGCAGAAATTCTTTCATTGCTCAGGAGAAGTAACAGTATCAGCAAACCAATGCAACAGCCCTACTGTCCTGCAGAAAATGTTATTGCAAACAACAAATATTAGTGTGTTAAGCTTTGACCTCTCTGCTTAGCAGAGAAATCATAAAAGTATTTCCCAAAATTTATCAGAGTATTTTTAGCAATGCTAATAATAAAAAAGAAATCTCAGCCACTGATGTGGGCCTATCATAAACACTGAAAACACATCCACTCTGTGACCTTAAAAACAACAGAGCTTTGAAGAAGAGGAAATTCAGGATATAGTAAAGAAGTAGGAGAGCAAAAGATAACAGTAAAAATAAATTAACAGTTTATAACTGGTCATTATAATAATCAAGCATAGACTGGAATAGTGAAGGTTCAGCAGCAACTTGCAGTTGGAAGACACAAAGGTTGTCTCACCAATATGTAGAACACTTAGATTTGCAGATTCCTTGTTTGAAATAATCACAGCTTCCTAAAAATCACAAGGATTCTTACTGAGAAAAATCCTTGTATAAAGAAAGACTTGCATAACCAAAAAACCCCAGGAAAGTTTGCAAAGCTTTTTCAAAACAACAGTTCTTTACACTGGGCAGCTCAAAGCAAAAGCCATCCTGTATTTCCTTTCCTACCTTCCCCCACTACTGAACTGTTTCTTTTGGGTCAAGGGTCTTCTGTATCTGAGGTGAGATCACTTGTAAATTAAGTTTCCTGAACAGTTTGCAGATGGGCCTGGCAATTAAAGGGGAGCTGGATGCTCCCATGACATTGTAAATGCTCACAAATAACAGCAGCCACATCTGACACTCCAACCTTCCAGACTCCAAGGAGCTGCAGTCGTTTAGTGAGATTTTCATTTCATTTTTAGCAACGACATATTTAAGTGTGACACTCTACTTAAAACTTCCTGACCCTTTCAGAAGCCACTGGAGGCCGTGATCCACAGCAGGGAAACACTCTGAGCAGCAACCCCTCACAGACCTCTCTTTTACAACCTCAAATCCTCTTTGTCAGGTAACTCCCAACAAGTCTTATCAAGCAATCAAAGTCTCTCAGGAGCGACTTGTTTAATTACCATCCCTGGAGAGGAGACTTGAAAACCTGATTTATGTGTCACAGTAGCCAATTTGTTATCCAAGAGAGCTCCTGTATCAGCAGAGGATCATCACACTTTAATAACCACCCGTTATCAACGCAACATGATTGCAAACTGGAATTTCAATTAGAGAAAGAAATAAAACACAAATAAAATTACAGAGATAAGCAAGCAGGCAGATCAACACTGATAGGAAAACGCTGGATAGAAAGAGATTCTTTGTCAGCATCAGTTGGAACAATTTGTAAAATGGCCATGAGCAAGTTTTCCCCCTTAAAGCAGCTTTAAAAGCTCAAGGTATTACAGTTATCTGCTCATATAACCCAGGTATTTATGCAGCCCAAATATCCAAAATCTGCAAGTGACTGCTTGCACCTTGGTTTCAGACACCTGTATGGAGCTTTGGCAAGTTGGAGCTGCTGCTCCTGAAAATGTTTGTGAGGATCCACTTTCCCTGCTTTACAAAGCTACAATTCCCCAAAAATACACTGATCTAAGTCTGGAAGTGCTAGAAATTGTTCTTGTATTACATTATAAAAGACAAGGCATCAAGAAACAGTTTGAACTTCTATCAGAGTAAGATACTTGGTTTTGACCACTTGCCTGATTCATCAGTAACCTTATTAAATACAGTAAGTTTATTACAACTTAAAAGTGAAGCATTTTTAATGTTTTATTCTCAGGATGACATGTTTTAATTAATAACCATTTCGAACTTTACCAACTCATTTCTAAAAGACTGACTCCCACACCAGTTCTGGAGCCTAAGCTCAGATGACATTAATAAGGAGTTTCCATTTCGAGTTAATAAATAAGGAATGCACTCAGTTTGTTTTACCCCAAGATTCCAACTGTTGAGACGAGCTTCGAGGTCATTGTCACTCAAAGAAACTGTTTTGTTGTGATGATCATCCTGGAACAGAAAAAAGTCAAACAAAATATCAGAAGAGCTGGTGGATACACAATTTAAAATAAAGCTTTGGCTTGGCCATTCCTACACTGCATTTCCTGAGAGTGGCACGATACCTCTGACAGCTTTAATCTAAATAGCTCAGTTACCAGAAGAAAGGAATTCTGAGGATAAATTAGCCAGAGTCTTCACTTTATAATGTTCTTCTTTTCTTATTCTGATCTCCTCCACACAGGGTGAATTTACTAAACAAAAACCAAAATACTCCATTTCAAAATACTCCATATTCTAAAAACGATTCATCTCTCCACAGTACCCTTTGTGGGGCTAATTCAGAATTCAGACATCACCTGATCAGCCTCCAAAGGAAAAAAAAATAAATTTAAAAATTAAAAGGAAAGCACAGCAGTGGACAACTATCACTGGGCAGTTATCAAAGCAGAGCTGCTGCCCAGCTCAAGGCTGAGGGTCCTCTCTGCAGAAAGGATTTCCAGCACCCCACCAGGACTGGGGTTATTGTTGCTCCAGGAAGTAACAAGGAATTGTCTTTCAGAAGAAAGTTTTTCCTGCAGGATAACAATAACCACGGACTGCATTCCATGGGGAAGCTGGTACAGAACATTTTGCTTAACTGAGATATTTAGAAAAACAACACCGGAGTGTGAATTTCTGTCTTACTAAGTTTTGTTAACAAGAGCCTTGTGGATGGACCTGCCAGCACCTCTCCTTTCAATCTCCTCATTTGTCATAATCATTCAGTGAGTGGAGCTTGGGCTGCATTTCATCCACACTTGGTTGAGGCAGCTCTTAATGTCTCTTAAAAGACTCCCTGTTCCTCTACCTGGGCCTGAATTCTGCCAGAACATCTGTGTGCCCTGACAACAGAACAAGATATTATTTGTCCCAGCCAGTCAAACATTATCAAACTGTCTGGCAAAGCAAAAGAGGATTATTTCACTTAAAGGCCCTTTTAAAGCTGTAGTCACAGGAGAATCCAATATATGAAGCTGAAGAACAGTGGAGTGCAGTGATCTCTTTAACACTGCCCTGGAAGCTGTGGCAGAGCCAGCAACAAAAAGACAACAAGCCAAAACAACAAAAAAACCCCCCTCACAAAACAACTTTAAAGCCCCAAAACCAGATCTCAAGTGAAAAAAAATAATTTTCTTCACAATAAGTGTTCCATAAGGAATATTTCTCTAAGTAAAATAAACACAAAACCAATAAGAAGAAATTTAGTAAATCTAGCATTTTGGTGGATACATAATTTAAAATAAAGCTTCTTAAAATAAACCAAACTTAAAATAAACAAAAAAATCTGGTTTTATTTTTAATCATGGGATTGCTGGTTTTAAGTTATACTTGTGTAAATACATTCATACCAATCAGAGCCTAGGGCAGAGACACTGTTTTTGCCCACTGACCACCTGCAACCTGTCATGACAAACCATCCTCTTGCTAATCCTCTATTCCAGATGCTCAACAGAACACAAATTTCCTCAGAACACTCCCAATTTCTCCCAGTTGCACTTCATGTCCTCATAAATTCTTGGCTGTGCCCAGCAAGGAAGGGAAGAACAGCCTGTATGAATTCCTCAGGTGGCAACAGCCCACTCCCAGCTGCAGTCTTTGTGAACTGTTCCCCTGATATCATCAAAAAAGAATTATGGGCAGACCTCAGCAGGTTCATACAGCAAATTCAGTGTTCCATGGAGGGATGGGAGTTGTTGTAGATGTGGTAAAAGCCACATTTATGAAGGGAAACAGCACATTTCTTGGAAAGGGATATTTGTCAGGAGCAATTTTCAGTGTAAATGCTTGCAATTATACACACAATATCACTAAATATTTTGGGCTGAACAGGTTTTCCATGAAGTCTGTTCAGTGTCCTTTCATCAGCCACAAATGCTCCTTGTGGAAAGTCTGATGAAACAAAACTGTCCAAAATTCACTCTTGCAGAGGTCAACCATCACCAACCAGAGCCAGAGGCATCTCTGCAGCTTTCTTTAATCTATTATTGCAAAATAATGCAAGATGATGTCACTGCAGGCACCTTGCCAAGCCCAGGGAAAACAAAGCACCCAACACACTAAACAGAGGGCAGGAACTGGGATGAACTGGGAGCATCCTACAAGGAATTCCCTCCCCCCTGCACTGCAGAGAACAGACTTTGGGGAGCTTTAGTCCCTGTCTGCACCTTTACACAGGGCTCATGACCCACACGACCAGAAATAACAGCTTTACAGGGATATATAAAAACCAACTCATGGAAAATAGAGCAAGTTCTATGAGAAAAAGGAGAAGGATCTTACAGACTGTGACGTGCCCAGGTCATTTTCCCCTGTCCTGTGAAGATAAACCCCGGAATGGGATATATCTGATGGCTTCTCACTGGATGTTTCCCTGTTATTAACAACAAGAGTAAGCAGAGAGAGAAAAAAAAAATTCATTTTCAACAATCTGTGGCACACAAAGGATGTTAATCATAGAGTAGAATCTTTTAAAATATACAGGAAAAAATAATTATCAAGATGTATGGATCAAAAAAAGGAGAAAAAGAGAAAATTTCTTGTCAAAGGCAAACAAAAGCCTTAAGTATTCCATTAAAAAAACACCACCAGAAAAAACCCATGCCAACAGAAACCCCAGAAATATTGTGTACATAATAGTACATTAAAAAGCATTCACTGCTTTTCTTTTACTACATGACCCAACATCACACAATGGATTTTAGAATAAATCCAAGTTAACCAGGAAGGTTGATCTAGGAGAATGCTTTTGAAATAGTGGAGTGCTAGACAGGGATTTTCTGCAAAAGCTTTTGTCATAAATAAAATACTTGAACAGAAGGAAATTAAGAATAGCAGGTGAAGAGAACTGCCCCTGATGCACCTGGTCAACAGATATTTATCAACCACAGAACAGTGAAAGAAAAGAACAGCCTGAAACAAAATAAAATAAAAATTATAAGCATTTATTAGATAGGCTGATACAGCAAAAGATCCAAAACAGCAGCAAAACACCCTTCAGCATAAACTCCACTGTCAAATCCACAGGTATTAAGGTAATTAAAAACTCCTGTTAGTCCCTTCACCTTCCCATGACTGGTTATATTACATTAAAATCAAATCAGACCATTAAAATACCTTCCTTCCTTTCCATCTGGCAGCAAATGAGATGGTTGTTATGCCAAAGAGACTCTGAGATGAATTAAGTGTTTATGAACAGAACAACAACAGTTGGATGTACAATATAAACGAGTCACTTCTAGGAAGACAAACACAAAGTTTTCACAAAGCACAGGGGCCCAGCTTTCATCAAAACAGCAGGGAACAGAGAAATACAACAACTGGGAGCAAACCTTCCCTTCCAGCACCAATAAATCCCATATCAACAACATGTATGGATGCATAACAGCCATTACAAAGCACTAAATAGTTTAGATAAGCAGAGTCTTAGAGGTAAAAAGGATCAAAAGAAAATTTAATAACACAATGCCTCTTGCATTTCTTCCCGAGATTTCATTTGACACAAAATTACCTTTCATTAAAGGGAGATAAATCTTTGCCTGTCGGTAAATCTGCACTTTTATCAGATTTGTTTTCTCAGCAACGCTCAGGTTAAACAATTCAATAATGTTCCAATTGTTAAAAATGAGAGAAAACAGAATTCATGCCCTTATCATTCAGAGATTAAGGAATGTCAACAAATACACAAACCAAGCCAAGTCACCTGTAATACTCTCAATTTGACAAAAGGGGGGAAAAAAGGTTTACATAGATTTTAGTTCTGTATTTGCTGTTTGGAAGAGGGACTGAAAAGGAAGCTGCTTTACTTGATTCTATAAACAGAATTTGAAGTTGTTACGGGTGGACCACTATTTTGCTCCTCTCAAGCATATTCTGCCCATTCACTCCCTTTTCCAGCCTTCTGCCAACACAAGGCAGGTTCCAAAAATAAAATAAAATCACAGGATTGTTTCTTTTTCCTCCCAGGGCAGGTGAGTGAGAAGTGGTCAGTCTTGATATCAGCCCTGTGACCTCCTGCTTCAGCCAAAACACTGAGCATGGGAGAAGGAAGCAATTTTCTGCTAATAAAGGCGATTAGCAAATAATAACCTACTAGGAACAAAGTGAGGGAAACTCACTGGTTCCTCCTGGTCCAGCACAGCTCCACACTAACCTTTAACAGTGTTTTTCAGGCACAATCTCTAAACATACAGTAGAATTTTCCTGTGGGGTCAGAAACACCAGGTTTCTGTTCCACATTCCTCAAACCAACCCTCTCGTGTTTCAAAATAAAGCTGCACCTTTCCAGCACCAGCTGCCTTGGGCTTATTCATCCACCTCCCAGCTTGCAAGTAAGGTTTGTTTACCTCCTTTTCATTTAGGCAGAAAAACAACTTCATATAGAAAAGTCAAAGTTGCCAAACACAGAATTATTTGTATGGCAAGATAAAAATCACTATGAAAAGAACTTCTCTGTTTGGGCCTTTGAAAGGGGAGAATCTTGAGATAAATAACAGCAAGCAGTTACTCAAACATGTCTCGCTGACATTATCTATTTTGCCCTGAGAAAATGTTGTAAGAACTGAGTCATGCCTGGAATGCAAAATTTTCATCCAGCTACACATATTCCATGCCCATGGATCCAGTTTTCCCAATGCACATTCGGAGGAGAGAGACAAATACAATGGAACTCGATCACCATCTGCTGGCTCTCCCTACAAACTGCACATCCCAGAAATATTTCATATATTCCATCTTTACCTGCACTGATAGCTCGTTCAAAACTGTAAATACAAAGAAAACCAGGATCTATATGTTGGATATAGGTAATGTCTTAACACAGTCACATGTAAATAAGTATTAAATAAGCTATTTCTACAAAAAACAACAGCTGAAATATCTACCTTCAATATTTTTCCTGCATAGCTCACAAGAAAACTCATTTCTCATTGCTCTGAAGACTAATTTAAGTCATCTACAGAACCATTAAAATTTGCCAACACAAATTCAGATTTCCTCAGACACAATTCCACTCTTGGTTTGAGCACCCATTAGCAGAGCTGTGCCTACACAGCAAAGTTTCACTTCCAGAGTCCCCTAAATCAGAAACATTACTCCATCACATTTACTTGCTTCTCCTGACATGGAATAATATGCAATCCACATCCCCAGAGCCTTGGGAACCATATATTGATCACCAAATCAGGTATTGCTTCATTTCCACAGGATAAAAGATAAAAAGTAGATGAAATAAAGCTCCACTACCTCACCCAAAACTTCAGGAAATTTGCCAGACCGAGCTGAATCTTAGGTTCAGACACTGAGAGGGAAAAGGGGTCAGATTCCCAATATTCTAGTATGAACCAAGTGGGAAGATAGAAAAAATAAGGCAAAGAACACAGGGGTGGGAGTAGTGGAACTGTACCTCAGCTCTCCTCAAATGGGGACCAGCACCAGTCGGATACAGAGGGAAGAATATGCAAATAACCCCCCAGCTGACAGTAGTTAAGGAATTAGGAGTAATTAAGTGTATTTTTATGCCACAAATACGGCCTTGGAGAGATATCAATATGCTAAATTGGGCCTAACAGGGCAGAGCTGTGCTGATATTGTTTTACTGCTTCTAACACCCAAAGTGATCCTTTATCATGATGATGCTACACCCAGTGACCAAGACAATCTGACCACATCCAGGCCAGGTATCTTGACATGGCACAATGTCAACACAAATTCAGCCAAGGTCTCAAAAACCATCTGTAAAGCATGATACAATCCTTGTTTTCATAAGGTCAAATCAGTTTTTTTCTAATTGAGGGTATCTGGACACCTCTTCCCAAAAACCCTCTGAGTCACCAAGCCCAAGGCAGGAATATGATAACTCAGCTGGCAATTTTCCATTCTCTGCCTCTGTTTCTTAAACCACAAGGCTCTTATCAAAACCACAGGCTCCTATCAGAGCAACCAGAAGAGCCCTTAGTCCTCAGGAAAAGGGGATACATCAGACCTAAGAGCAGCTTTTTAAGTGATTGTTAGAATTACACATAGTTACTGGATGCAGAAGAGGAAAAGCTTCATGATACTCAATATCAACATGATTTAACTTGCAAGAGTGTCTAACTGTCATCTCTCCAAATCACAGCTGAAAAATTAAAAACATGATTAAAGAAACATGATATAAACATCATATACATATAAACATGATATAGAGCAAACACATCAGTGTGCCTACAATAAAACAGCTAATGATGGCCACTTATGAAAAATGTAAGTGAACACACTAAAAAAAGCACTAAACTTGTGAAACAAAACCTGCACATGTATTTGTAACGTGATGAAATCAAACCAGAAGCTTCATACAGAAGCAAACACTCACTTCCACCTGCACAGCACCTACTGAGCCTTGAATAATAGTCACAGCCTATGTCTGAGTGCTTCCTTCACCAAGGATTTCAGAGAGGTTAAACATTAACTAAACTTCCAAACCAGCAAACAAGAGGCCACTCCATCCATGACTGAAATGCAGTCACATCAAAAAAAAAAAAAAAAAACAAAACAAAAACCCAAAAAGGAACATAGATCTTGATAATCAGCACCAAGTTGTGCTGCAAAGAAAATCCAGAAAATAAATACTTAAGAACAGTAGACTGAACTAAAATTTACCTAATAGTCCCTCAAACAGAGGGAACAGAGCTGAAGATTTCCAACACTGTCCAACTGACCAGCTGGGCACTCCTTCAATACTGCAGGGACATTTTTCCAAGCCAACAGGAGAACAAGCCTCAATAACCTGACCCATTTCAGCCCTTTCCCTGCTCTGTGAGCAGCTCTATTCCCAACTGATTGGAACTAAGGATGCAGCTGAAGCTCATGAGCTCCTGCAAACCTCCCCAGAGCCAATGGATTGCCAGAACAAGGTGCAGCTACAGGTGTTCAGGGTTCAGCTGCAGAGCTGCAAATGAGCAATGCTGAATTTTTTAAATTATCCTAATGACAAACATGCAGGATTTAAGCACAGGTGGTGCTGGTCACCAACAAAGCTCATGGATTTGTAGTAGGCACCATGATATGGACCAAAACATTTTAAATCAAACTCAAAGAGTTGTTGTTCAGACAAGGATGAAGCCACTGCAAACAATCCTCCCCACTCAAAAACATGGCAGAGTATCCCCCAGGCAGCAGCTCTGATTTTTAGCCTCCTAAATTTTAACAAGTACAGCTGGGCCAGCCTGACCTTCTGGAATCCAAGATTTATTATGCTTAAGGGAAATATAAAGAAATCTTGCTAGTTCATAAAGAAGCCCTGATGAAACACAAGACAAATAGGTGTTCAGGGTGAACCAACACACTCACAAAAAGATAAATCAAATCTCTCTGGACACATGAAACTTTTCCTCCTTTCTCACAGAACAGCAAACTTTGCTTATCTGCAGGAAGCCATTATTCTGCTTCCTCTAAAAAAAACCCCAAAAATCTGGGAGCAAGAACATAGAACAACCTTTAAATCCACCATCTGTGTGCTTGTTTAGATTTCTAATCTCTACAGGAAATATAGCCATTAATAACTATTTGATAAAACAGCTCCTTTCAGCATTATGGCCCTAGACTACAAATGTTAACTTAGATTTTCCAGGTTAAGTGTCTGTAACTGAAAGGAGGAGGAGAACAAGAGGAAGGGAAAGAGGACAGAGCTTGGAGGGGTATGGAGGATGAAAGAAGACACGATGGAGAAAAGTAAGAATGAAAAAGTCTAGAATATTTCATTACATTGAAGCAATTACCAGAGTTTCTGTTTATCAAGTACAAACACTGATGAGTCCATCACAAACTCACACAAACTGAAACATCCATAGCTTATCAAATCAGAAATCTATTAAATATCAAATACTGAACAAAGCAAACACAGAAATCTTACCCCTGTGCTATTGATACAGAAGATTCCTCTTTAGCTTCACTGTTTTCTAGTTCTCCCAGGACCCACTCAGGCAAACAGCCTGAGCTATTGCTCACAGCTCCTGCTGTACTTAGTTCTTCAACAAAAGTTGTCTGTAATGAGAATAAAAGCAAAATCAACAAAAGATATTTGCACCAATACATTCTTTACACAGTTAAAAGTTGTTCTTTACAGGAATATCTGCAGTAAAAACATCCTTTTTCCAGTGAAGGCAGTGGCAGATGCCACACTCCCAACCCATGGAAATTCATACAACAGGCAACAGTGTAAATGTTTTCCAGTACTTTACTTCCTTCAGTATGGGTAATTTTAGCATAAATTAGGATTGTTATCCCATTAAAGCTGATGCCAGCATCGACACACTATATTCAGGTCTTCAGAAAACAAACTTAACAAGCTTAACAACATCTGTGTGAACAGCCATCTTATCTTTCACAGATACACAGCCTCCTATAATCACCTCTAAAGTCACCACCTTCGAGCACATTTCTCCTTTCACAAAACTGCTGATTAAGACAAAAGAAAGCCTCAACGGCTTTTTATTACATATTTTCAAAGAATCAGAAATTGTTTCTTCAGAACACTGATTTTTATAAGCCTTCTAATCTGAATTTTGAAGAAGATAAAGGTTTCATAAGAGGTTTTGCCCATTAAAAGATTTTCCCAACATCATTTTTCACATTCGTGCCAAAGCAAAGAGGCAAATGCATCTTGAGGGTATATCTTTGTTTGCCTCACACTCACCATGTAGGAAGGTAAACTTTTCAGCAATCCTTGTTCTGGTTTTTGTGCAAAAGGTCCCTCCAGGACTCCTTGTTTCAGCATGTGGAGCAAAAGTTTTGCGTACGAGTTCCGATTCTTCCTTCCCTCTAATCCTACCCCTGCTCCTGAGGGTCTGCAGAGTTTTTTAATCCACAGTGCACATACTCTTCGTGCTGAAAACACAGATATACATCCTCATTCTACATTTTCAGAGCAAATCAAACACATTGAAGAAACAGAAGCCATCACTGGTCACCAGTTTCACGGGTGTCTCCCTTCTACCCAAAAGTTTAAAGCAAAACAAACCAACCCAAATGACCAAACCAAACAAAAACAGTTAAACAGATTATTTATAAGTCTTTAACAATAGTTCAAATTTACATATTCCAGAAACATTTTCTATAAATTCATGTTTACATCACTTCCAGAAATGGCATGTTTGGGAATCAATCCCTAACAAGGACAGAAGACATAAATCAGCAGGAATTCTGCAATCACTGCAAGAGCAGCCATTAACTACAACTTACAGCCTGCATGAGCATTAATAGTTTAAATACATAATAAATATTCATTAATTAAAAAAAAATAATCTGTATTTACACAAGTTTTGCTACCAGATGATGAAATTATTCATTTCGTTAAATGTTCACACAGAAAGGTCTTAATTTGTAGGGTATGTGCCTTTAATAATAGCTAGTTGGCTGTAAAAAAAAATAGATATAAAACATCATTTATTAATTGGTGTTCCTATTATTACACATTCCTAACCAAATTTTAACACCTTTATAACTAGAAAATATTTGTAATTTGTAAGGGCCATCTCAAAAACAATGTCTTTAAGAAGTTTTTTGTTTCTACAGCATTAGCTTTTTAAAAAGAAATACTAATGTGTTTATGCAAAAAGCATATTCACATCGTAAAGATAAAACAGATAAGCTCAAACAAGTACAGCAGGTATCTAAAAACTGCAACTTTAGAAGTTGGAAAAACCCTGTGTCAAAACCATGCCATAGCAGACAATAAGTTTTTGGTTAAACTAAGTGAAACAAGTACATAGATACAAAATTATAATTATCAGTCACCTAGAATTCTGTTATTAGCCTTTAAATGCACATTTTACCATATTTACCAGAACTATCCTGCAGCTTTAGAACATAAGGCTTCATAGCCACAACATAGCGATTCAATTCTGTATCCAGCTTCTCAGAGATTTCGTCTTCACTGCTCATTTTGGAAGAACATTCACCACATCGGAGGAGAAAAGGTCAAAAATCACTTTTACATCAGTCTGTCTTCACCTCGGGGCCCCGCAAAGACATGCTTGGAAACTGCGCAGGAAACAGAACTAGATGTGTTACTGCACACAAATAAACAGGAAACTAAGAGGGATTGTTTGCAAACAGCAGATACGAGGATGTGTTTGTTTGGGTTTGAAATTGAACCTCCAACCACGCGCTAAATGTAATTCATTACACGCAATTTGTACAGAGCACCTCCAGGCGCTTGTGTGGTACCGCCTTCCTAACCTGGTACTCCTTAGGGTTAGAGCGGGTTTTTTTTAAGGCAGAGGGGAAAAAAAAAAAGGAGACTCTAGTAGAAAAACTGGAAACCAGAAGCAAGTAGAGGTATAGTTAAAAGCGGCAGAACCAAAAACGTTGTCAGGGCTGGATTTTGAGGAGGCAGCGCTGCAAAGACAAGCGCTCATCACCAAACTGTCACAAACCACGGAGCTGGAGGGGACCCAAAAGGATCATCGCGTCTTAAGTGAATCGCTGTTAAGTAAATAGATGGGGATTGACCCCACAACCTCGGTGTTATCAGCACCAGGTCTGACCAACCGAGGGTCATTTCCCAGCTGGAACCGGGGACCGTTTTTGTGCATTTCACCTGCAACCCGCCCGTCCCTGTGCCCGCCGGAGCCGCTGACGGTCCCTCCCCTGCGCACAGACCCGTGCCCATCATCCCCATCCCCTCCCTCCCTGCCCCGAACCGCCCGCGGGCACCTCCCCGGCCGCTGCCCCTTTACCTCGGGAGGGCAGAGCCGGGCCGGGACCCCCGAACGGGGGAGGCAGAGCCGGCGGGTCCCGGCCCCGCTCGGGGCAGGCACGGCCGGGCTGAGCCGGCGGCCGAACGTTCAAACCGGCCCCGCTCCCGGCGGCCCCGCGGGCCCCGCGCGTTTCCGTTTCCGCGGGTTACCGGCGGCACGGCCCGGACAGCCCGGCCTGGAGCCACACCCGAGCACGGCCTGGGGAGAGGGGGTGGGCCGGGGGAGCTGCTGGTGCCCAGAAACCTTCACGGGGAAAAACCGCTTGGGCTTAATTACAGTGCGTGGGAGCCGCGGGGGAGGCACGGCAGGGGCGCGGTCACTGCCTGGGCTCGTTACGGGATCGGGCGCTGATCTCCCTGCGAGCGGGGACAGGACCGGAGGGAACGGCTGGAGCTGTGTCAGGGCAGGGTCAGGTTGGATCTCAGGGAAAGGTGCTTCCCCCAGAGGGGTCGGGCGCTGAACAGGCTCCCCGGGGCGCTGGTCACAGCGCCGAGGCTGCCAGAGCTCCAGGAGGGTTTGGGTGATCATCTCAGGTGTGAGGATCACCTGAGGATCCACTTCTTGGGGATGGTGCTGTGCGGGACCAGGAGATGGACTTCATGATCCTTGTTCCAGCTCAGGATGTTCTGTGATTCTGCAACATCTCTACCCCAAAACCCACGGGTTGCACTTCTTTTGTAGCCGTGCCAAGAAAACCAAAAAGAAAGATCCAAAAGAAGGAAGGAAGAATCCCAAAGAATCAGAGAAATCTCCCAGTCCTTTGAGCTCTTCAGTCTCTTCTTCAGTCAATGATTGTGTGTATGTGCAATCCCAAATAAAACCTCTGGCTGACTCCTCTATTTCTCTTTCCCCCACAGTCTGTCACGGGCCTTACTGCCTGTGTAGCGCCTAAAGCGCTTTTATCTTGAACAAACAAACTCTTCAGCTCTCCTAAGCTTGATTCGCACGCACACACACATCAAACAAGAAATCCTTAAGTGTAGGGTAGAAAATTGGCTGTTTGCTTTGATTTCTCAGCTAATCTTCAGCAGAAGTGACTCCGTGTTGAGGCTCACTGGGTGATAGCTCTGACAGCTACACCGGTGCCTGCTCAGGTTGCCTTAAACCCACATTTGCATGGAAGCACTGCAAAAATCACTGATGGAATATTTCATCCGTGGTCAAATCTCATGAGTATGTTGCAAAGATGATTTATTACCTTTAAGTTCCAAATTTAAAATATTTGTCATTTAATATAATGTGGAAGATGAGAGTGCTTTTCGTCTGGCTTAAAACCACAGTGGATTCTTGCAGCACAGTGACACTACCAGGTGGCTGAACTTGCCAGACTTCTCTGAATCATCACCTCAGATAACCAGATTTGTCAGGGGAATTTTGTAGTCGGTATAAAACCAATTTGTCCAAATCATAGGAGACAGAGGAGAGTTCTATTAGTTACTAGAATATGAAAGGCTGAATGGACTGAAGAATGTGACTCTCCAGGCAGGTTTTCCAGGGGCAGCACATCAGCATGTTGGTCAGGTGATGCAGGGAGAGGTTTGCATTTCTGTCCAGCTTTGCAAATCTGGTTTTCACCATTGAAAAGGGGGGGAATTTCTAAGCCACCCTTTTTGTACGTTGTTATTCATTGATTTGTTTCTGCACGTTGCCTTCAGATTTGAGTATGTCCCTGTCATGCTCGTCACAAAGTACTTTGAAAAACTGAATTTGCAGGAATATGGTGAAAAAGAACATGAGGCCGAGCAGAACCAATGAAATTGGAATTGCTGCTCCAAGAGAAATTTCCTGAAGGAATAGCTCCAGTTTCTGGGTCTGCTTACTAGTGCAGAGCAGGGTGGCCAGAGAGGTTGAAGCCTACCTGCAGTGATTTGATAACTACATAACTTCTCTCCAAAAACATGAAAGAAAAATAAAAGACTGAAGAAATTACTGAGGTCTTGTCTCCAGCCAAAGTGCAGCCTGGACGTGAGGAGCACTGATGTGCACTGACCTTCCTGAGAAAATCACTGTTACAGAACACAGAAATATCCCAGCCAGAATACAGAATACTCCCAATTCGAATTGTAAAAATATGACCATTTAAGTAAAACACACTCAACATTTTTTTTCACCTCATTTTACCATGTCCCCTTATCTCTGTAACTGTCTCAGCAGGTTGCCACAAGTAACATGAACACAGCTTAAGGCATTCTTTCAAACACCTCAAAAAAAATAAAAAGGGGGGGGGAGTGGAAGAAAAAGGCAGGTTTCACTGCCTCCTACCAGCCTCTGGAACACTTCGAGTTGCAAGACATTATTTTTCAGACCTTCTGAGCCAATCTGTCATGTCTGAAAAGTTGTGATTCACAAACACCTCACTACTTCAAAGAGTTAACAGGTCACAGATTTTTTTTTTTTCTCCCCCTTCTTGCTTCAGGAGACTAGATAATAAATTCAGCATGTGAACATTGGCTCCTAAGGGTGATCCTTTCAAGTGTTCCAGCACTGCATATCCAGCGAGGAAGCAGGGCCAGCTGACGAGCTCAGTCATTATCCTGCTGCATGGGAAAGTAGAGGTGGGAAAATTTGCTCAGAAAAAAAATCTCAGTTTTCCTGAGGCGGCTGTTTTTGTGCAAAACACGAGGCATTTCGGGGCCAAGCAGCATTTTGGTGGCAGTGAATGTTACACCAACCTCAGGGGGTTTGCCATGAAACACGAGTTAATATTAAACTGTGTTTGGTATCTCAGCGACCGTCCCGGGTGTCCCGATCCCAGAGAGGGATCCACACGACATTTCCAGACTCATTGGTTCCTGCCAGCTGGTTCATGGATGTGTTAGAAGAAATTGTGGATATCTTGGCCTTGTCATTCAAGGATCCCACTTTAACATGTTGGGAACCAAAACACAGCACACATTGTACCAATGAAATACCCACTCCAGTTGCCAGCATGAATTCATCTGTCTCTACATTAGAGAATTAAACTGCTGATGAGTACAAAGTATTAAATACTTAATAATAGCTGCCTCCATCTCTCCTTAAAAGTAGGAAGCATAAGGACAAATTATATCAGTCATACTATTAAAATATTCATATGCAGCCTTCAAAAATAAAAAAAGAAAAAAGATAATTAGAGTATGTTCAGGGTTGTTTAATGGCAGCTGTAGCATCTTAAAAGTAGTTTGATCTTAATGTTAAATGGTTCTTTTAAAAGTTCTACAGTAGCTTGCATGCTGTGTAACTTACTTATGCTTTTAATCAGAGAAAAGGCTTTTATATTGCAGAGGGAACCATGTATATGACTCATGACAATTCATTATATGTGCACAACAAGTATTTCTCTATCACTTTCTAGTATGTTGAAATCATAATTACTTTTTTCTGAATGGAAATACACATATAAGCACAAAACTTGTCAGATTGGATCATACCAGAGAGCTGCCTGTATCATAAATCAAATTAAAAGTACAATTTACTTCAAAGCTGCTTAATGACCAGAGATCAGTACTGTTGCTCAATAAAAAAAAAAAAAAAAAGATGAAGCAGTTATATTGTGTAATATTGAAACAGTGGTAAAAATTAACAGTTGTTTAAAACAACAGTTTCAGGTGAAGTTAGAATCTCAAAAAATCAAAATGGTCTCAGTAACGTTTATATTTCTTTTAAAGTATTAAAAAAGTGCTTTATGTGATGTTATTGACATTTAAATCATAGTTGGATATTTGGCTTCTAAAGTAATTTGGAAATCTCAGTCTTTCTACTTACATAAATTCTGGAAGATCCCAGGCCATTGACCCTCTGCCTATTCATAATTAAAGGTCCACTCCCTGTCACAGGGGAGTGTTAATGGAATCAGAACCCAGGTAATTACCAATGCTTAAGGCCTTTCAGTGTAAATCAGTCCAGAGCTAAAGGATTTAATTGATGATTAGGTAATATTAAATAGGAACACACTAGTGGCTGAAAATCACTTTATTGTAAAGCGACTGCTATTGAGGAAGTCATTTACAGTTGTATAAATTTTGGAAATATCAAAGAGAAGCAGCATTGCAGGGATGTGGAAGAAGGCAGAGAAGAGAAAATGGAGGTTAATGGCTGAAATAATGTGTCATAGCTTGTGGAAGAGGCTGGTGGGGATTGTGGGAGGGAAAAGGTGAGACTGCATTCCTGGAGTCTGGAGTTCACCTGGAAGTTTACACTTTCCTCTCGTATGTGAAAGGCTCTGTCTCAGTAAGGCAGAAATTTAGGACTGTATTATTTCTCTCATTCATGCTTCATCTTCACATGGTTTCATGTCTGATGGGTCCTTCTTCACGAGAGTTGAAAAAAAGCCACGTTCTGTTGGAAACGAGAACTTGGGTTAAATTCTTGAAACACGTCTGAAAACAACTCTTTGCATTGTAGTAAAACATCTTGAAGAAGTGCACTGATTGCAATGAAAGCTAAGCTACTTGCATCAGAAGCCCTGCCAAATGTGAGGGAAGATGTTTTCATGGGGGGTAGTCTGTGCTTTTCCTCCACTTTCAAATGAAAATAAAACTTACAAGGAAAATTCTGTGCAAGGAATGTTGACAAAACAAACGCAAAACATTCCCTTTTCTAACAAACATGGGTGTTGGCTGTTTATTTCTTCTAAAAGCCTGTGTGCCTGTGAAGCAGTTCCTCCAGCATCAATTCCTCACCAGAGCTATATCAGCTGCTTTTTATCACTCTTGGTCCAAAGTGTGTTTCTGATCAGCATAAGGTGGGAATAATTCAGCAGAATAGGAGGGAAAAATCAGGTTTTTGAGGCTGCAGCAGTGCTCAGGCTCTTTACCCCTAGAGAAGGTGCTGATTCAAGGATTCATGAAATCCCAGAATACTTTTACCTATGGCCTTTTCTTTGGGCTAGACCACTTTAAATAGCACTTTCTAGAACAGGACAGGAATTAAAGCAGGGCTTTGATGTATCAAAAAAAAAAAACCTCTTGCTGTGCATCATTTCCTTCTCCAAAACACCCAATAACTCCAGTCCAAGGCAGATGAATTCACCACTCAAAGAGGGCTTGAGGATGAACTATGACACTGCCCCCCACACTAAAGCACTTGTGATTCCACACCAGAAGCTGGTTTGGGATCAGCCTCGGTCCTACCTTTGAAACAGGCAGGGAGGGTGAAGTTGCCATCCACACACGCCACGTCCACGGTGTAGGCACAGGATTTTTCCTTGTTCTTGCAGAAGAAGGACACGGTTTCCCCGTGCAGAATGCCCTCCTTGAGGTCGTTCTGAACTCTCTTCTTCTCCCCATTGTATAACACCACAGCTTTCTTAACTGGTATCTTACATGGTGCTGTAAAAAAAAAAAGCAGTTATAAGGAAGATGTAAGGATTTGAAAAGGGGAGGAGTAGATGCCATCAGATTCCTGTACAAGTGCCATTTTGGAATGAAAAACAATGTGTCCCACATATACCTAGAGAACTTCTGGCATTACAATGCTGAAAAAATTCAGATCCCGAAGCAGAGGGTCAAAAATTTCCAGTGGAAATCCAGCCTCAGTAAAATTTCTAATGATATTAAATAGGAAGAGGAGAGGAAATACTCAGACAAAAAAAAAAAAGTTATGTGGCTGATTATTGAAGTCAATTCAGATGCATCATTCATACATATAATCATACCATTCATACCTACATTCGTACAATGTTCAATGTTGGGAGTGGTCTTAGATTATCAGGGCCTTGCAACTATGATTTTGGTTTCCTTTTGAAGGCAGCTCCTGCACAGAGCAGTAAGGAACAGGCAGAGTCTGACAGGAAAATTCAGTTTTCTGTGGTTTCTAACAGGTGGTGTGTGCATACCTCTACAAATCGGTTTTGTGGACCAGTTTCCAGACTTTTCACACCGGGAATGCTTGGATCCCTCCATCACATAGGTGGGCTGGCAGCCAAAGCTGACACTCTCGTTGTAGTGGTACGTCCTGCGGACAGCAAACTCTATGAATCCATTTTCTATCCCTATTGGAGTGGGGCAGGTGACAACTGTGGGACAAAACCAAAAAAAACCAAAGCTTTATCCATGTCACGGGTCTAAAAAAACACATTATACACCTGAAAAACACATAAAACTCCCACAGTGGTTCATTTCAGCCCCTTGCACAGGAAAACACAGCTTAGAAAACCACCACAAATAAACAAACATTACTTGTTTTAAATACACATCAGTCTGTGGTTATAGCAAAAAACTACTTAAACATGGCATAGTTTCACTGCAAGTTCTTAGGACTAAGGGTGAGGTTGATTGTTTCTTCGATGAATCCAAGCTTAGAATAAAATGTTGGCTGCACACTGGAGGCCAGGCTCAGGTTCCCCACTGGGAACTCCATTTAGCAGGGTTTGTTTATATAACCTTTATACCTGCAGCAAATATTTTGGCAATGCCACGTCATGTGAGCAACCCCCTCACATCCACGGGCACGAATTGCAGAATAATTCTGCTGCACGTTTGCAATAACGGTTGTTAATAAAAAATAAAATATTAAGGTTGTTCATGTAGCTCTGTATAGAACATACAATTCTAGGGTGTATTTTCAGGTGTTCCTTACCCTTGCACTCTGGAATGCTGCTCCAGGTCCCGTTGGCCGTGCAGGTGGCTGTCTCATTCCCAAAAAGTGCCATGGGGGGGACACATTCGAAGGTGATGGTGTCCAGGAAATGAGAAACGTTTCCAGGTTTTGAGCGCCGGTAGGAAAGGACTCCAAACTCCGGGATGGGGGGAGGTGGACAAGTCACCGCTGGAAAAGCACAGCGTTCATGGAAGTTAAAGAGAGAGATCAGAGAAAATCAGAGATCAAATTATTCCTGGAATCAGAGGAGCAACGTGTTTGTAACTAAATGAACCCACAGTGCCCTTCATGGAGTCAGAGCTGACCAAACAAATAGTTCACATTAAAGGTCTCAGGAGTCCTAGAGCATGGAATTCATGATTTTTGCTGTATTTCTCAGACAATATTATTGCTCTTTCAGTAAAGTCTTTATGCAGGACAGGTTAGAGCAAAACCCTGTATAACAGTGCAAAGGCATGACAATATCCTCTTTTTATACGCAGGGAGGAGGAATTTGAGTGGATAAACATCTTACCTCCAGCTGTAAATAGCATCCCTGATCCTGGCCTTTTGTACAGACCTTTAAACTGTGTTTCTCTAAAACCCACAGACCTAAAACCAAACATCCAGGGTTCTGCTGGATTTTTCCTAACCATTTTTTTTGCACTGCACTGTGGAAGAGCTCTGAATAAGAGTAAATGTTACTCTGAGCCATGGAAAAGAGTCTTTCTGGAATGAGAGTAAGAGTAGAGTAGTTCTTTAGTCTTGAAATACGCACGTTGACACTGTGGAAAAATTCCAGTCCACTTTCCATCTGACATGCACTGGCTTGTTTTTGACCCAACGAGGTTGTAGCTGGAAAAAAAAAAAGATACTATACTGGTTATCAGAGAGCTTAAGGAACAGGGACAAAAATCAAGTTGTTCTCTGCAAGAAAAATTAACATTTCTCATGAACAGACTTAAAGAGTCCAGCTCTGAAATCCTTCACTAGTCCAGCTCTTCCTGAATTTTGGATTCAAATATGAAAAAATTGTTAATATTCAAGTATTGCAAAGATCCGGGCAGAAGGCTGGATACAAGAAGATGTTTTGCTTTTTTTCAATTATATGTTCTGTTTTATGTATTAACTTCTACGACTGATTAATACTATGGATATTTGTAGGTAGCAAACATTTATCTGTGATTGCTAATGCAAATGTTATGGTTTCTTGGGAGGACTTCCTAGCTAATGATGGCAATTAGGATCAAATATTGCAAAGAACTCAACACTCTTAAGAACTAAAGTTACATTGTTATATTTTAATGCCAGACACTCACTTCAGTTTCCATATGCACACTAAATGCTTCTCTCCCTTCCTCTGCACTTACATTATTAGCCTTTACTCTGAGTTTTAAAGAAATAGTCAGCATGTGTCTCTCATTTTAATATCACACAGCTGAAAACCAGTAAATTATAATTAGCAACATCCAATCCAGTCCCATTGCTGCATTTGGTGTCACAGCCGAATTTATTTATTCCTTATCTTGTTCCTGTTTTGCAGAATGAGAGAGTTGAGACTGTTGATACTTCAGTGAACTCCAGGCTGTGTCTCACCTTCCAGGTAAGGACTGTTTAGTCATTAATTACCCAAGTAAAATGAAATTCTGTTCAAATATTTCCCTGCATTAACCATAACTATTTTTCTTTGAATGCATCCTCATTTCTAAATTAGCGAGTAGCCTTGAGTAAAAGTGCCTTTACTGCAGGGACCAAATGAGGATTAACCTCTTGTTTTCATTTATTCAGCTTGGAAAGGCACAGAAACACAATTTCCAGTCTCCAGAGCCGAAGAGCACAACAACTTTGCTGGAGATTATCCACTCTCTGCTGTAGGATTTCATCTCATGATGTAATAAGAGGATTTAAAAAGCAGGGGAAAGCACTCCAGAATAAATCTTTGCATAAAATCTCTGCTGTTTTGATAGTTTCCATATCTGTAAGACTTTGCTTTGGAGTAGCAAAGCTCCAGGATGTTACAGCCAAGACTGAACAGAGGATCACTAGATAGGCTTTTTAAAAATAATTTCCAAAGTGTAGATGAGTTTTTATGTGCAGTTTTCCAAGTTCTCTGCCTTGCAATATGGCAGTGGGTGATACTAGAATGTAACATAGTGATTTAGGTTGTTTATTTAACAGTATGAGGAAGGGAATGCTTACCCTGGTTCACATGAAAAATTTATAGTACTCTGATACTGGAGTTCTACAAAATCAATTTTTCCATTCTCCAAGGGTCCAGGAGGGGTACATCTCTTTGCTGTTAATTAAAGATAAAAAGAAAAGATAATGTTATTTCACGAGGCATGAAATAATGATTTCATTATGATGGGAACAAGTTGATCATAAAGGTTCATCCTGTGTCCTTCACATTTCTCTACTCCCATGTACTACGTTTCATAAGTCTGGATGTTCTGTTTGTGTGAAAATATAGTAATTTTGAAGCTCTTTTGATTGAATATTCTTTTAGCATTTGATTGTCTGAGGAATATAACTTCAGTGCAGCGAAATGATAAAAATGAATGGCGAGGGATACAATAAATGCAGGGGTTACTGATGTTAGAGCACAAGCACTGCTGGGCTGGGGCAGATGAAGGTTCCCCATGTCCAGGTCCAACCTCCATCCCCGTCCAGGAGCAGAGGATAATGTGGAAGCCGTGGGACATGGATGGGAAGATCCTTCCCCTATTCCCACCTCTCTCCCCTCCCATACCCTGTTGTCTCCCAGCACATAAGGGAAGAACAACTGGAGCTGGAGGTATATCTGTTTAAACTCATGTGATCCCTCACATGGCCTATAAATCCCCTTTCCAGAGCAGTGCCCAGCATCAGGGTGGGAGCAGGATTTGGGGGTGTAACGGAGAGAGATCTAACTACAACAACTCCAGCAATGACTGCTGCATTGTAGAGAGAGACACTGCTGCCCTGAACGTGGAAAGGATCTTTCCTTCTTCCCTTCTGGACTTTTACTGGAGGGAAAAGAGATTTCATCCAATGTAAATATTGCTTTATCATAGGAGAGATCGTTAGAATTGTGTATATAACGTATTATAATATTTATTTGTGTAATAATTGTAATATAATTCCCTTCCCCCCATATCGAGTCTTCTGTTGTGTCTGGAAAACCCCTCTCACACCGGGGTGAGTTGTGGGAGGGGGGCTTGGACTTGGGAATCAGATTTTTGGGGGTCTCAAAGCACGGCAGGGGGTTACTCACGGAGGCACAGCAGGGTGTTGAAGGCCCACTTGCCGGTCGGGAGGCAGGTGTACTTCCTCTGGCCATTGTTGGGCATGAACCCAGGCCTGCAGGTGTATTCCACCTCCTCACCCACTTCATACACCTGCTTGTCCACGTTAATTGTGGCAAACAGCACTTCTGGAGGCCTGGGACACACTGGAGGAAAGGAGAGGCTTTACAAGAAACCGGGTAGAAAATTGGAGTTATGGTACCTTCCTGTCCTGTGCGTGCCTCGGTGAGGCAGCTGATGGCTGCCATAATTATTAGCCAGGAAAAAATATCTTCTTCTTCTTCTCCTTAGCAGCTCTGCCAATGCCCCCAGTTAGATTTGGTGTCACTTTTTTAGCTAAAATTGACTTTTCCTTCAAAATAGGTTTATGAAGGTGGTCTGCAAAATGAGTCAATTATGGCAAATTACTTTGGACAGAAGAGGGCAAGAGGGGCTTACAAGCAAACTAATGCATTTCCTTTGTAATCTAAATTTTTTCTCGTAATTAAATTTGGTTTTCTCTGATTTCTCTGGTTTTTGCTGGGGCAAACCCTCTTGTTACATCAGACAGCTCTGATTCCAAACCAGCTTTAATGTGTTGACAGCATGAACAAACCCAGAGGGTGAGAACAGGAGGGAGCAGAGAGGGAGGAACGGGGGGTGCAGCCTGTGCTCCTGCAGAGGACAGGGAGAGAGGCTCCTACTGGGATTGTGGGGAGAGGACAGGGACACAGAGCTTGGGCTGGAAAAATGAATGGCAAACAGAAGGAGAAGGTGCATGAAACAGTCCCCAGAGCCCTTGATGTGGGGGAAAGAGGAGAAAAGTGAGGCAGAAGCTGTGCTGGATGGAAGGGAGAGCAAGGTGAGCAGGAGCTGGGCAGAAGGATGAAGCAGGTTAATTCCAGGCACATGCAGTGCCCCCTGGAATGCAGGCAGCCCAAAACTTCTGTCAATAGTTCTTCTATTTTCCTTCATTTTATTCTTTTGTATACAGCCACTCACCTCACCGTGGGGAGACACAGAGGAAGCAAAGGGAAAAGAGCAGAAACCGCTTTCAGAGAAAATCCCTGATCAAAACACTTGACCGGAATTATCTAAAGGCTTTAAAATCCTCTTGTTTTCTCCAGCTTCCCTCATTCCCACTTAGAAGTGGAAGACACTTACCTTTTGCTGCAAGAGCCCCGTGGCTCAGGGCCACGATGCCCACGAGCAGTGCCAGGGGGTGCATCGCTGCCAGTCCCCGACGTCCCGAGTGACCCTCGGGCCGGAGTTTCTCCCCTTAAAACCCAAGGCACCCACAAAAGGATGGTTACATATTAACTCCCTGTGTTTATTCCCATGCCAGTAAACAGAAGATAGAAGGTTCCTTGTGTTGCTGGTAATAAAGGCTGAACCAACCCTCACATGGTGCGTTGGTGCATAATGCGGGGATTCAAGCAGCGATCTCAGCTCAGAACTGCTCCTCTTTGGGTGTTTCTGTGGAGCATCTCTGGGTGTTTCTTTGGAGCATCTCCCGTTGGGATTGGTGGTGCTGAAAAAAACAATATTGTCTTCTAAGCTTCTTTAAAAGATGAGGATATCTGGAATGTGATACTGGATTAATTAATAGAACTGTCACTAAGAAGCTCGTGTTTACCACCCGGGTGTCTGTATTTCTATGTACCAAGGACTCCTGAGAGTTATAACAAAATATTTTTAAGGCAAAATGATCGGTGTTGGAGTGACATTGACATTGGCAGGTGCCAACTTCGTGCCAGTTTACACCAGATGATGATCTGGCCTGAAACTTGAGGCTTCAGGGGCCTGTTTGATCCAATTCCTGTCATCAGTAAATATCTTCCAACTACCACATAACCAAAAGCAGCAGAGACAGTGCTCGATGCCAGCGCTGCAGGAAGGTTGAAATTATACTTCTGGCCTGTGCTGATGTGTGACAAGGGGGTCAAACTTAAATCATATTTTTGGGTGGTATTAAACGTTGCTTTGGTGCTGCAATTTGGGGTCATGGAGTCAGAACTCCACAGGTATCAGCTGAGGTTCTGATACTGCAGTTCTCCTAATTTAGCAGATTTTAACTGCAGGAGCATCTGAAGTGCAACCAAAATAACGTTTGTGTAATCATTGTTCCACAGTTTGGTGTTTCTAATCTAAGTATCCTCCTCCCCTGCTGACTCACAGCCTGTGAGGGGGAGTGAGGGACATTTGAAGCTCTAGGAGAAGCTGGGTTATGTCAAGCTCTTACTGCCGGGATCTTTGATAGTTTGTTTATTTATATTTGTTTTATGAAATTTCTGTTTGCGTTTAAAACACAAATTTTAGCCACAACATTAAACAAGTGGGAACACGCTATTCTCCTCAGAAAGAAAAGGCTGTGAACGTCCTGTTCAGAATATTTACCAAATACACAGTGCCAAAGGGCAAAGTACCAGTGCTATATCAACAGAAAAAAATTGACTTCATTTTCTGTATTTACATCTGATTATTTTTCCATTTGTCACATCCTGCTTCTTCCTCTTCTCTTTCACGAGTAGTTTTTCCCTTGAAGACACACTGCAGTGGTGTAGTGAACTTTATTGCCTCTGGTTTAATCCTTCCTTAGGAAAGATTACATCCTTTCCTCTGTTTAAAAAGGACGAAATGGGCACAATCAGGGACGTTTTGGCGTCGTCCATACGCGGTTCCCCCCTGCCCGCAGCAGATGGCGCAGCGAGCTCTGCCATGGAAGGGAACTTCCCAAGTTTTCTGTACTATTAGAAGAGTGAAAAGGGGTTAAATTGTCTGCACGTTATTTTCCCGATACGTTTTGTGCGTGAGAACTTTACTGCTCTTAAAATCGAAACTTAAAACTGCGGGCAAAACTGAGAAATTAATATTTCTGTACTTCGCATAACAGCATAGTAGCTGCAGTATTGGGATTCTTTGTGGAAATGTGTTTTTCTCTGCATTAAGAAACATTGGAATGTATGTTACAAATAATCTTGTCTTTCCCAGTAATTGGAGAAGTCCAGAGGAGGCCACGGAGATGATCATAGGGCTGCTCTGGAGCCAGGCTGGGAGAGCTGGGGGTGTTCACCTGGAGAAGAGAAGGCACCAGGAAAACCTTGGAGCCCCTTCCAGGGCCTAAAGGGGCTCCAGGAGAGCTGGAGAGGGACTGGGGACAAGGGATGGAGGGACAGGACGAGGGGGAATGGCCTTAAACTGACAGAGGGCAGGGTTGGATGGGACATTGGGATGAAATTTTTCCTTGGGGGGGGGTGGTGTGAGGCCCTGGCACAGGTTGCCCAGAGAAGCTGTGGCTGCTCCATCCCTGGAAGTGTCCAAGGCCAGGTTGGACAGGGCTTGGAGCAACCTGGGCTAGTGGAAGGTGTCCCTGCCCATGGAAGAAGATGATTTTTAAGTTCCCTTCCCACCCAAACTGTTCTAAGATTCTGTGATTCTGTGAAGACAACTGTAATTGTATGGATTCACCTTGGCACAGCACAAGCAAACCAATCTAGTTCTTGCTGTGTTTGTGATAGCATTCAATTATATATCATCTGAATTTCCATCAAATCCAGCCCACTCCTTTTGCATGTGAACTATTTAATATTACAGCTCCTGAAAACCAAATAATGGAGCAGAATTTTGTCTCATTAGAGACCACACAAATGCAGAGCAGACTGATGGTTTCTACCCCAAATCCTATTATATTCTAAGGAAAGAAACGGCAGTTGGAAGCAGGGAAAGCAGTGCAGGAACACCCTGAGATGATATCACCCCTACCATATCCCAGCAGTCTAATTGTTACCTGGGTTTGTGCTACCACAGCCTAAAGGGAGAATATGCAGGAGGATGTGAACAAAGTGCCTTTGCAAAAGCAGTGGTAAAATATGAAGGGCAGCAAAGCAGAGATCGTGTTTGAAAAGGCAGCAATTAAATGATGGAGACTGGCATTGCTGCCTGAGCAGAGTGGGTACAGTAAGGAATAGGAGAGAGGAAGAGGATAAGCCAGCAAAGGCCTTAAAAATGGAGGTAAAAAGGGAAAAGAAGAAGGAAAAAAAGTAGAGGGATGCTAAGAGAAAACTGATGATGAAAAGCAGTCATCATCATGCAGCAGCATTCTTTGTTGACACTGGGTCAACTGGGGCTGTCAGGACAATAGGGAAAGATATTATAATCAGGCCACAAGATAATAAGAAGGTAGGCAAAGGCTTTCAGACAGGAATTTATCTCTCCTGGAGAAAAAGTGTGCAAGAATTAGACAGATATAAAGTCAGTGCAAGGTAACAGCTCCCTAGCTAACGAACCAGACCTTCTGTCCTTCCTAAAACCTGTTTTTCTGTTTCTCTATTCGATGCTGCAGTTTTCCTGATATTCTAGGATATGTCCCTCTGGTCCTGCCATGGACTTCCTGGGAGTCTGTCCTGCCAGACAAGTAAAGGGTCTGCACCACCCACTGTTCTCAAGCTTTTATGACTGTCCTTCAACCAGAAAACACACAACACAATCAGTTAAAGATGCAGGATCTTCTCAAATCGACAGGAGTGTGTTGACTGGGGACACTGAGGTAGAATATTAAGGAAAGGCCTGAATTCAGCCCTCCCTGTGCCAGCCCCTGCTGGCTGTGGCTCTTTCTGGCATGAAAACTGGCCTTGGGACTGCAGCTGGACCAGCATTCTCATCCTTTTCCTGCAAGGATCAGATATTCAGACTCCAGCTTCCTTCTCACTGTTCCTTTTGGTTCACCTGTCAGTCACTGGGTTGTCCTGTGTGCAGCCATCCCTCCTCCTGGAGTACATGGTGAAGGTCAGGGGGCTCACACAGCTCTCTGGGGTCCTGCACAGGAGCAGGTGCTAATTCACAGTCCAGTCATTGCCTTTCATGCTGCCAAGCTGAGACAATCCTGACTTTCTCTATACCAGTTGCATTTAGTATTTAATGTGTAGAGAATTTGGATGTACACATTAATTATTAGCAAAATGTTCAGTTGGCCACAAGTCAGGACCCATTTGCAGTGTATTATCTTCTCAGTGAAGGTATATATGTGTGTGTATATGTAAAATTATTTATTTGTATTCTTCTATTACCTGATCTAGTGGGAGGTGTCCCTGTCCAAGGCAGGGGAGTGGAATGAGGTGATCTTTAGGGTCCCTTCTAACCCAAACCATTCTGTGATATTGGAAGTAAACACACAGTAACAGACACTGACCTGACAGAACGTCTCAGGGACAAAAAAAGTAAACAGTGTCTATATAATTCTTAAAAATACTATTTCAACTCATATTCAGCATATTTTAGGGGTAACCTGCAGTCCTAGTTACCACTGATGTTTCCAAATTCTTCTCTTTTAATTATCATTTTAGTCCTGGTCCTTAAATCACTTTAAGCACTCACTGTGAAGTATTAAAACCCTCACTCTGTATTAATCTGAGATGTCAGAGGGCCGGCACTAACAAGTTTTCCAGGTGACAGCAGGTCTGTATCCTCTCACAGAGGCATGAGGGTGTTCCAGTTTCCACATACATTAAACTCACAGTGTACAAAACCAGAGAGCATTTTACAGCTACTTCCTCCTCTCCGCCTTCTCATTTCCTGCACAGAAAACCCAGAGAATCTCTCTCACAGTTCTACTGTGACCCAAATATTGTGAAACAGTCTGTTCCTCTGATAAATTTATCTAAAGGCTGTCTAAAAAAATCCTGCGTGGCATTTCTTCATCGGGAATGTTGAATTCTGAAGCCTCGGGGGCAAATTGTTCTCCGTGAGAGTTTGAATCTGCAGCGAACAGATCTGTGAGGGATGACTTTTGAGATGTCAGCATAAAAGCACAGTGTGGAGCCACGGACCTTCTCACCCTTTTTTTTGCCTTGTTCCACCTTTTTGCCTTTTCCCTCAGGGCTGATGTAGTTACACATCCAAGGAAGAAGCCAGGCAGGTGTCGTGAGGGAGAGACCAGAGAAAACCTCAGGGTCAAGGTGCTCTCCACGCTCAAGCCAAGCTGCTTCTCTTCTCCCATCAAGCTCAAAACAAAGTTTTCAAGATTCTCTTCCTCGTTATTTTTCCACTTTCTATGAAGCCAAACGCCACAGATTTTTGTGACAGCAGCATCTGACCTAGTTTTTTTCGTTATTTTTTAGATATGTGTGTGCACTGCCTCCGGTTGTCACGTTGTTTACGAGCTGGAGAGGGGTCAGGCCTGGTCAGGGTTTGATGCAAGTTCTCCAAGGAAAACTCACTGCTGCAGGAGTGCACTTTACACTTTCAGTACATCAAACTGCCATTAGCATTTCACTGCTCCACAATCCAGAGGGGCAATCCTTGCCAGGCCTCACCCTCGGATGACTCCATCCCTCCCAATAAAGGATCTCTCCGGGTAAACGAGGACACTCTCAAATCATCTCTGCCTCCCTTGGCACGTTGCCACAACGCTCTGGGAAAGCCCAGCTACCACCAGATTTATTTACTGCCATTCTTTGGTCTCCCCAAGTGATGGATAAGAGGATCAGCAATGGAGAAGCTCTTTGGCACGTTCATCCACGTTAAAAACTTCATTGAAAAGCGCGTCTGTCCGGGATCGATGCTCTGGCTCCGGCAGAGACTTCCATTTGTATCACCTAAGGAATCGACAGCTCCAATCCAGAGAGATCCTCTGATCTCTATTAACCCACAGATATCATCTGCTAAGTTCTCTCTGGGCAGGAATCCAGAGTGTTCTGGATGAATGAATCTACCTTCGTCATGATTCAGCTCTTGCACCATGTAATCAAAAAGTGGATACTGATCTCACTTATGGTCTAACCCAAAACCTTCCCAACTCTTGTCATTGCTTTCATTTGAAGCTTTTTAATGGTACTCTGTCAGTGTTTTAATATGTGATTTGAATCAGTTTATATACAAATAACAAAATAACAAGATTAGGATTTTTTTTCCCCCTGGATCTTTATTAATTGACTATGATTTTTTTCCTTATATATGTATATTTTAATCTTGTATTCTCAGCAAATTACTCCAAAAGGGGAGATTCCTCACTTCACTGTTGACTGACAAGTCTGAAAAATCTAAAAACTTAAGTCTCAGAGCTGAAAATTTCATGAAATGCTGGATCTGGAGGGAAGACCACTGTTACAAGCTGATTTTTAAGAATATTAAATAGAATATTACATTTAAATGAATATTTAAATGTAAGGGGACGAGTTTAGAGCTAATGTGACAGGAAAGATTAGTTTGTCTTGAGCTAGAAATCTTTTCTAGAAATGTCCTGCTGCTGTTGAAGGTTCCCCATCCACCCCTGGGGATGAGGCCACGTCTGACGCTGATGGCATCACATTATTCTGTGTCTGGATCCTGTTAACAGACTCAAACTGTACCCCAAAGGATGGTACTTTTATGGTGGGGACCATTAGAGAGTAGGAAGATATCAATAAACTAATTTCCCTTTGTGGCATCGTCTCATCTCCAGTAATAAATCCAGGGTGAAGCTTTCCCAAGAGGAAGCAGATTTTGAAAGGGCCGGTATCAATAACTGGAATCAGATTTTCTGAAGGGCTCAAATCCTATTTGGAACAACTAAATGAAGGCCAGGCTTTTAAAAGTGCTCACTTTATTAAAGGAAATTTTTGGCCTCCTGGTTCCTTTGGAAGATGCAGCTCTGCCTTGTGCTTTGCAGAAGGCCACTCAGCTGCTTTGACAAGCTCCACGTGTGTTTGTATCTCTAAAAATTCTGATTCTAGTGTTGTAAGCTGCATCATCATCATCATCTAGCCAGGCTTTCCTTGGAGTTTTGCATTTATTTTGTAATTTTCTGTAAAAATGACAAAAATAAATATCGGAGGTCGGTTTTCCTTTACTCGTTGCACAGGGAGATTTTTCGTTGCCTGGGAAGACAGAAAGATGCTGCCAGCATTTTGGCAAGAGAACCAACTAAAACTGCAATCGTTCCAGCATTGCCAGGACTGATATCAGTGACATTCTCATCAATTGAAGTTTGAAAAGAGAAAATGTCCAGATGTTTTGGAGAGAACAGCTCATGAGCACTTTGCTGAGTGCAAAATATTTATGCTACGAGTTGAAAATGCACAGAGAGCACAAAGTTTGCTGCACATTTTCTTTATTTTTTTTTAAATTATTATTATTTCTAGGGGAAAACCCCTGATTTTTCTCCCTCGTGTCCTGTAATGAAGTGGTCAGTAATGAGAAGTCATTGTTTTTCTGTGGGCATCAGCCTGTAGTCCAGTTGAATAATATTAGTCCACTGTACAAGTTGGCTTAAGCACTGCTCCAACCTTTTTAAATCGAGCTGCCCAGACCTTGTCTCACAGGCATGACACATCTGGGGGAAAATCCACTGGCACTTGCATTTGGAATGCCCTGGGTTGTTTTTCTTTTTTCTTAGTGGCATTGCAGGGCAGATATTTGATTTTTAAAATTACCTTTTCTGGAAGAAAATTAATTTAAATGTCACCATGTTGAACTCTGTAAATAATTTGTAAATAAGAAATCATTTCATTTACATCCAAACAGGAATTTTGGGCTATTGAGGTCACCATATCTTGTGAACCCGAATGGCAGCGTGCGACTGACTTAGCACAACCTAAGGAGATGTTCCCTTGTTATGATATCTATTAGTCTGCTAATCTTTTCAGTCTTTAATCCACAATACTGTATTAAAAGACCAAAAATAGTCTCCACTGTCGTTAAAGGACAGTTTCTTCCTTTTTTTTTTTTTAATGAAAATTCCAGTGGGGAGTTGAATGAGTGTTCAGTCTGACAAACAGAATCCTTCCTCTTGTTCCATCTCTGTGACACAGAGGTTTTCCACACTTCATTTTTCAGTTAACTGTCACTGTGGGGTTTTGAAATGTTTTGGGTTTTTTTTTGAAATTAATGTCAGCTCGTTTTGTGCGTCAGTGTTGTCGCTTTTCGGTTCTCCTAAATTAAACAAACATTTTAAAGCTGTGTTTGTCCAGCCAAACTCTTGTCATTTCAATTATTAGCGTTTCCAGAAGCGTAAACACTTGTGCAGAGCACAGAAGGACCTGGCATAATTGGAGATCTTACCATTGGAAATGATATTCTGCTTTCCCTGCGTCAACATGTCACAGTGCAAAGGTGGCACAGGAGAAGAAGTGAATATCCTGGATATTCCAGCTGATATGTTTTGTTTTTCTCTCACATTTATTCTCCAGAATAAACAAAATGCAATGTGAATGTTACTATTTCTCTTGTCTGTGATAAACGATTTCCAGCCGTCAGAAACAATAATTTGAAGTATGATATGAAAAATTAATTATTTGCACCTCGTCTCCACGAGGCAAAATCCTACTCTGGCAAAATAATCATCCCTTTCAATTGAAGGTTTGTGGGAATATGGTAAGTAAAATATCCCACACCTTTCTGTTCACATTGAAATTAGTGGGAAATTTCGCCCTCCCTGGAGGTGTCCAAGGAATGACTGGACGTGGCACTCGGTGCTCTGGGCTGGGTGACAAGGGGGGGATTGGGCACAGAGTGGACTCGATGGGCTGAAGGGGCTTTTCCAACCTAAATGATTCTATGATTCAGTGATAACCACCGTGAAGAAACTGTGTCATCCTGCTCTGTCAGCAGCTCTCTGATGCTTCACATCCTGATATTCTGAAGCTGATGTTTTCCAGCAGTATAAAGTCATTTACTCTTTGTAGCAGTTTAGTAGCAGAAAAGCACAAGAGAGTGTCAGGAAAAGGTTTCAGGACAGTGTAGAGGCTCTGCTCTTCTAACCTGTATTTGATGGACATATTCTACTCTCTGAAGCATCACCTGCAGAGGGTCTTGACCTGCAAACTTAAACCCTATGGGTACAGCTCATATTTGAATGCAAAACTCTGGAGAAAAGTAGTTTTTTGAGGGCAACTTCTTATCAGTTGGCAGTGGTACAGTAAATATTTTTCTCTTTCATTAAAGAAGAAAAGGAAGGCCATAGAAAAGGTAATGGGAGTGGTTCAGGTGGGGTCCTTCAAGCCCACCCAGAGTGATTTGTCTCTGAGAGCAACCACAAGCGCACGCGTGAGGAGAAGTGAGAAAAGCAAGGATGATGATGCTTCCTACAAAGAATCTCTCACATTCTGAGTAGTTTCCATTTAGGGAATTTTCTGAGCCAGCTGTGGCCTGTGTTTGGCCTGAGACATCCAACGTCTGTCTCTCCCAGGCCACCTCACTGCCCCGAGTCTGTGCTCGTGTCCTGCCCCAGTGCTGGTCCCTCGTGTTTGGTTCTTCTGGACAAGGAATTCCAGGGGTCAGCTGTCCCTGGCAAACCCCACCTCTGTTCCTTCCAGACCTGGGTGCCATGTTTCTCTAAATAAATCACAGAGGCTCTCTTGTTTAGCTGGTACAAGAGCAGTTTGTTTTTTCCACATGGTTTGAGCGCTTTGTTTGTATTTCAAAGTCTCTCCCTTTCTGCCTTTTCTTCTGTGTACAATTGAAGACTGAAAATTTGCCTACACAAGAGAATTGTTCTGGTGCACTCAAAAGAATGTGAATTACTTTTTGGAAGAGATATTCAAAATTTTCCTGAGTGATTGCTGATGGGAAGGACAAAATCTGCAAAACAACAATGACAGCAAATACTCCAGCTGAGGCAGAGATTTTTGTTTGTACAATCTGGAAAGCAATAAAGCCCAGGAAACATCCCAAGGGACCCCCATCACTTTTTGGTGTGTAACAGCATCAGGCTCTGATTCAGCTCTATAACTAAGAGATATTTTACCATACTCCTCATACTCCTGAGAGATGAGAAAAGAAACACTGGGCTGTCACTCAGTATTCTGATGAGAACACATACAAAAAAAGCTGTTTTACACTCAATGTTCTGTATATCATCAGCCATTTATTTCCAAGTCTTTGGAGAGCTGCTGTGAGGGTAATGTGCAGGCAGCTCCAAGCTATCTGCATGAGGAATGGGTTTTGCACGACTTTCAAGGAAACTCAAGTTGAAATAATGGCATCATTTACAGGTCACAAAAGGAAGGAGGATTTTCCTGATTAGGACATGTCGAGGAACTGCAATTTCATCCCTGAGAAATGGTTAATTATTATGATGGGCCATTTTTTTTTCCCAGAATTTTTTCAGAAATATTTTTTCTGTGACATTTCATCTCTCTTAGGATTTCTTTTTTGTACTTAGTGTTCTTTTTGCCTGTGTTTTAATCCATGTATTCAGACTTTCCCATTAGTAATGGCAAATGTAAACAAGTTCTCAGATGGAATAATTTGATAATAAAACCTGTCTAATGACCCAGTACTTGTCAATCTGAACTCTGAGTAACTTTGAGGGGAAAAGGGCAGAGAGGACAATCAGTGTAACTACAGAGGCACAGGTACAGCTGTGCAAATAGAGAAAGACACAGAAAGATGCAGAAATCAGTGTTGATAGAAAGAGACAAAATATTTCTACTTCCTTCTCATGACTGGGATAACAGACAGACAAATACTCACAGAAATATATCTATTTATGTTACCACATTCTTACCTTTTTCTGGTTTTTGGGAAGGGTGTATTGTTGCCAAAGTGTCCAGGCAAAATCAATAAACAGTTTTGTTGATGAATGTGTAGTAGAATATGGAAAAACCACAGGAAGTAGTGAGCGTGATCTCAAAATTAATTGTTATTGGTCAAAACAAGACAAATTTATGAATGTGAGCCTCGACACTAAACTCAGCTGGTGATTTCAGACAAAGAGAAAAACAAAATTTATATTCCACAGAAAAAGGAAGTTAGGAAAACCTGGCTTCTTAAGTTATACTGCGAATTAGTGGAAATGGATAACAGGTTTTGACTTAATTATGGCAAGGGATTATCCCCAGTAGTTGCTTGTAGAGATATCTCATGAGCTGACTGTGGAAATTCCTTTGGAAGATGAGACTGGGTGAAGCAAAGCATTTTTTTAGACAGCAATTTTGCAATGATCAAGCCATCCTTCCCAGAAGGGCTCTAGAAAATAGGTACTTGTTCTCATAACTCTCCAGAGAGGGAAGTGGTTGTGATTTGCTTTGAAGTGCGAGGAGAAATTAGTTTGTGAACTCCCTTAAAGGCCTCCAGCAGGAAGTGATTCCGGTTTGTTGGATATTCCTCACGAGCAGGAAATAATAAAATAGTCCCAATTGCCGAAGCAGTTGATGAAGGTGTTCTCCTTGGCTCGGTTTTTGAGTGGATCTGACGCAGTGCAGAGCCTGTAAATAGGAACAGAATGATCCAGGCACTTCTCCCTTAGGAAGGAGACACTTTTTAAATTGCCTTTTGATTAAAAAATGATGCAGGCAGTATCATGCTGATCCGGCAGATGAGTAAAAAGCGAAGGCATTTCATGAGAAACCTCCTTCAAAATGAACCCAGATGCTTGTACTTACAGGCCTCGGATGGTATTGATGAAAATATAGAAAGGACTTGAGAAGTTATGCTTGTTACAGCAATAATCAAATTCTTTAAAGAAAAGCTCATAAACCATCCAATGGGCACCTTCATCAGGGCCAAGCTCTCTAGGATATCATCCAAATAGTCACACAGGAGGAAATTCAATATGAGAAGCCCCCATAAATGGCACTTTGGAGTCAGGAGCTCTGAAGCTGCTTGCTGGGAGATTGGAGAAGCTGGTGCTCTGATTTAATAAGCACATATATGCCTGAACACAAGCAGCAAAAAAATGCTGACTACTCGTCCAGATGGCCTGAATCAGAACCAAACTGCAAACACTACCCTCGGCAGAAGAGCAAGTCATGGGCTGCTGGGGGGAATGTGTGCACACAGGAAGAGGGGGCAGATGTCTGTCCTCCAGTTCTTTGCAGAGGAAGGATGAGTTCCTGTATCACCCACAGGACCTGAATGCAGAGCAGGAAAAATGAGTGTCCAGGCAATTAAAGGCCTCCCAGCAAGAGGATGATGGTGTTACAACAGCATATCCCAACAGTGTCTGTGGCTGGAACATGCTATCTCCTCATGGTATCGCTCTAAGGGCCTCCTGGATCCTGGTCATGGTGACAAATCTTGCTATTTGAAGGTGAAAATTTATATATATATATATATATATATATATATATAGTGTAAGTGGTGTTTACCCAAAACACAGCAGTAAGAGGAGTTGTACATTTTATGCAGTAAGGGAAGGCTCTGTTGTGAGGGTTTACCTGGCTGGCTGGGGATGGCTCTGCACACAGAATAGATTTTTCTTTGCCTGATGTGTATAATCACAATGTACAAATAATTGCTGGGTTTGAGATGAAATAGTTCTCTGCAGAGAGATCCTAATGTGATCATGTAGTGTCATAACTGGTGTCATTTGGCTCTTCCCTGGGGCCTGACATGAGCAAAGAGCCTGGGGCACCCGCCAGTGTTCCAGTGAATCACTCTGGTCCAGAGTCACTCACAGCAAGCAACTGGAATCCAAAATGATTCAGCAGCTTTGTGAGACTTTAAGGAGCAGTGAAATGCCCAGATTGCTCCAAACCTGATGTAATCCAAGTCGTGTCCAGTTCACTCTCTCCGTTTGTGGTAGCTGTGTTTGTGACACAGCACGAAAGGAACAGAAATAAACACGTTCTGTATTTCTTGATAGAACACTTAAGGAGAGTACAGAATGTTTCTTGGTGCTACTCATGCTTTGGCATAAGTTGATTAAGGCAAGAAAAATCTATTCCTGAAGAAGAAGAAGAAGGGTTTTGAAACATGTGCAGAATAGGTGGAAACCAAATTAAAAATCTTTATGTTTTATTGAATTTCAGATCAAATTTGGGAGTAGTTGCTTGCAAAATAAAATCCATGAAGCAAGGGCATATGGAAACAGTTTCTAGGGCATCTGGTGTGATTCTCTAAGTTTAGAAAAAAGTCAGGCTATCCCTCTCATTAGTTATTTAGTGAAAGGCCCCAGGCATTCCAGTTCTACCAGGCTGCACCCAGAAACCAGGGTTTTTAAATTAAGAGTAAGATAGCACATAACAAGTTCTTTCTGTTCTGTGGTAAATGTCCATGGGCACTTTCCCCATCAGCAAGTAAGATTTAATTTGAGTTAATTAGCTGGCTTTCATTCTTGTGAAATAAGATATGTTACACATGCTTACACAGACAGACTTATAAGTATGTAAGATATAATGGGGTAGAACTTTTAATATGCATCTATGTGCATTTTCATATGTGAAAGTTTGTAGCCACGGGAATAGCATTTATTAAAAACAATATGATTAGTACTTGGTTTCTTTGTTTAACATATATATTGTGGTTTTATGTTAACACAGTCATGATTTATGTCGTGTCTTTCTGAATGTATGGAGATACGGTATGAATTGCTATATGAGAGCATGGATGTATGGCATGGGCAGATGTTTCTGTGTCCAGGGACTTGTGAACATCTTGTGTGTAATGTGAGTAAATGAAGAAGAACAGGTCTATTATTTAATAGTATTATTTAATGCTACTGTTGACGCACTGTAGAAAAACCACGGTAAAAGTCTGTTGTGTGTGTGTTGGATGCTCTGATTAGTGAAACAGACTTGGTGTGTGTTTTCTAGCTTTTTGTTAAGGATATTTGTATTGAAATACAAAATATGGAAGGATGTTTATATTGATCTATAAAGATACATGGCACAGTGCAGTGGGGCAAGACATCCTGTGAGTCCTGTGTGGTGCACAGCTGCTTGGGGTGGCCTCTGAGAGCATTCACATCTGCTCTGGGGTTTGTGAGTTGCAGGAAGGGGAAAGGAGCGTGGAGGAAAGTGTGTGGCTGCATCTTCGTTTTTTTGTGGTGAAGGAACAACGAGTCTCGGGGTAGGTGCAGGAAGCGCGTGTGGCAAAGTTGGCAGAGAGCAGCTGGGTGCAGGTTATCCACACTCTGTCACGCTGATGGTGGTGCCCGTGGCATGGTGTAGCACCTCTGAGTACAGGTTATCCATGCTCTCTGTCACGCTGATGGTGGTGCCCACGGCATGGTGTAGCAGCTGTGCTGAGTACAGGTGAAGGGAGGCAGTGATGGAGGGTCACTGTCCGGGGGGTGCCAGGGCCTGGCAGGGAGGGAAGGTGTGGGTTTCCATGGCTGATACTGAGGAAACGCTGTGTGTGATCTGCCTTGTGCGTGAAGGGAGGCAGCTGCTGCGTGTGAGGGAGAGAGAAGGGGCTGACTGCCCTCTGTGTGTGCATGGAGGGAGCTGAGGGGGTGTGAGAGGAGCTGATTTGCGTGCTGGGGTGTGAGAGGAACCTCTGTGTGTGTGTGTGTTAAGGGAACCTGTGAGTGTGTGTGCAAGTGTGTGTGAGAAGGGAGATTCTGTGTGTGTGTGTGTGCGTGTGTGTGAGGGAAGCCTGTGTAGGTGGATGTGAGAGAGAGAGAGAGAGAGAGAACCGGTGTGTTTTGGAGGGATCTGGTGTGTGTGAGAGGAGTCGGGGCATGTGGGGAAAGCCGGTGCGTGCGTGTGTGTGTGTGTGTGTGTGTGTGTGTGTGTGTAAGGGAAGCCGGTGAGTGAGAGAACATCCGGTGTGTGCGAGGAGGACCCGGTGTGCGAGAGAACACCCGGTGTGTGCGAGGAGGACCCGGTGTGCGAGAGAACACCCGATGCGTGTAAGGAGGACCCGGTGTGAGTGAGGAGGACCCGGTGTGCGAGAGAACACCCCGTGCATGTGAGCAGGAGCCGGTTCGCGTGTGCGGGGCGCGCCGGCATCACCGCACGGGGCGGGGGCTGCTGACGAGGGGCGGCAGGTGCTGACGCCTCTCCCGGTGCCCCCCCGGCGCTCCCCGGCGGGGGCGGCCCCGCGCCCGCCCCGCCCCGGCCGGGGGCTCGCTCAGCCGCGGGCGGAGCAGCCGGCGAGGGCTCGGGATCCTCCTCCGCTCCGACGTCAGGCGCGGAGCGGGAGGCAGCGCCCAGCGCCGCCGTTGCCAGAGACTCGGCGGCCGCCGGACGGGGCGGACGTCGGGGCGGCGACTCCCGGCGGCGGCGGGGGGTGGGGAGGAGGCGCTATGGCCGACGTGTTCCCGGGCTCCGAGCCCGGCGCGGACCCGGAGGCGGCGCGGCGCTTCGCTCGCAAGGGCGCCCTGAGGCAGAAGAACGTGCACGAGGTGAAGGAGCACAAATTCATCGCGCGGTTCTTCAAGCAGCCCACCTTCTGCAGCCACTGCACCGACTTCATCTGGTGAGAGACCCCGCGGGCGCCCGCGTGTCCCTCCCCCTCCCAGCGCTCGCTCCGCCCGGGCCCGTTCGGCTGTAGGGGATTCCCCGCCGCGGGCAGCCCCGCGCCGTGCCCGGCTCCCGGTGAGCCGCCCTCTTTCCCTCCCACTCGCCGCTTCTCCGGGGCACCGCCGCTGCCCCCGGGGCCGCGCAGGTGACCCCGCTGGGGGTGACCCCTCCGGGGGTGACCCCTCCGTGTCCCCTCGCTGCCCCCGGCGCTGTCACATCCCCTCCCGGCGGGTTCTCTGCGGCCGGCGGCGCTCGGGGGGCCCCGACCCGAGTCTGGGCGTTCTCGGGGCGGGGGGAGCCCCCAAACTTGACGGCGCTCGGTGGGGGGGTTTGCAGAGACCAGCGGGGTCTGAAGAACCGACGCGGGGGCCGTCGCTTCCCAAATGGTCCAGATGTGGGTTTCCTTTCCCCTTGTCCCGCCTGGGCTGGGCTGGGCTCCCCGCGGAGCCCCTGCCCGAGGTGGGGGGCTCAGCCCGGCACAGCCGCCGCGGTGGGACGGGGAGTGCCTGTGTCACACTGGGGGGGTGTTGGGTGGCACAGTTTGGGTCTCCCAGCCTTAACTCTCGGTCGGTGCCTGCCCCGTGCCCTCCCGCAGCGGAGGTCGGGAAGGCACCGTGACACCGCCGCTCCGCTCCGCGGTGAAAAAAAGGGAGGGGTGGTTTCTGTGAGAGAATCGTTCCTGCTGGAGAGGGCAGGAAAACTCCCTACCAACACCCTCACTGCTTGGCTGGTAGGGAAAAAAAACCACACCTCTGTGTTCCGGCCGGGGCAGGGCGGCAGCTCCGCGCAGGCCGGGCCGCCCCGGCGCTCCCCGGCCCCGGCAGGAGCGGAGGGAGCCCCGGGTGTGTTGGACCTGCAGAAAGTGCTCGGGATTCCCTTCCTGCGCCGCAGGTGGGGCTGAGCTCCCGCCCTGCTCCGCTGAGGAAGTTTGCGCTGCGGGTCTGGGAGCTGAAAGCGAGAGTGCGATTTGTTTTGGCCGAAGTTGTAGAAGATCTAGAGGGGTCCGCGCCCGGCTGGCTCTGTGTCCAAGGCGCGCTTCTTGCTCTTTTCATACGTATTTATGTTATATCTCATATGTTTTTATTCGCTTGGACACAGACCTTAGCCTTCTTTCATCAGTTTTCCTGTTTGCCCGCTGAAGCAAAGACTGATTGCTCCAGGACTGATTGAAATATAATTGCAGAGTAAGGCAGGAAAACTGAGATGTCAGACTGCAAAAGAAACAAGTCAACTTTCTGAGTTTGCCTTTTTTTTTTTTTTTTTTTTTTTTTTCTAGTTGCAAAAAAAAAAAAAAAATCGCAGAGTTCGGTAATGTAAAAGTGAGAGACCTTCAGAGGTTGCTTCAAAGTTAATTTAAACATGAGTGAATTGGGAGGTGTGAAAAACCGCTGCAGGGTTAGTGTCGAACTGTGTCTGTGCACATAAGGAGCGCAATTATAAAACAAAGCAGAGTTCTGTCCTGGCTGGCAGGGTGGATTTGGAAGTGAAAGGGTATCCTGTGCCTGACAGGTGGCAAGGGTGGCTGCGCTCTTGTCTTGTCTTGCTTAGGGAGTCTGAGGAAGCTCTTAAGATTCATTAGAAGAGCGTCTGACAGCTCGAAAACTTCTTTCATTTCCTAATTTGAAGATGGGCCGCTCTTGAATAACCATCGCACACCATAGAAACGGCTTCACCTAGTTCCAAAATGACTTGTGTCAATTAACATATGTTTTAAGGTATAAAGAATGAACTATGCAAATGTTTTTTTTCCTTAGATGAGATATTTACTAAAATAGTTTAGTGCCTCCTTATCCTCGGAAGCAATTTTCACCTCTCTACTTTGTTTCTGCATTATTGATACTTTTTAAAAGTCCTTTTACTTAAAATACATAGTAACTGCTCCGGGATTGGAATGGGCTGCAACTCTGCACGAATTCAGCTCAAACACTGAGGGGTGCCTGTGCTTCTGGAGTAGATAACGCAGGAACGTTCTTTACAAATAAGTCTGTTTAAAAGGATAAAAAAAAAAAAAAATCTAAAGTCTGTTTCATGTTCTTAGTCCTGCCATCAGCTTTCCTGCGATTGCATTTCCACGCTTCCAGTACAGGCTTTTTTTGAGTTTTGTGAAGACGAGAGATAACAGCATCAGAGTGACAGTACAGGCACGTGTGCTGCCAAGTAAACAAATAATTTGAGATTTCCTCTGGTTTTCTTGGTTTAGGCTTGCTTGTAGCAACAGCAGTTAAAGACCTGTGCATAGAAATGTGCAGAGAAACGCTCTGAGCTGTGTAATTTCAGCTTCCACCTGGAGTAACAGTGCAGTAAATGTTTTGTCTCTTCGCTAAATAAATAAATAAATAGTGGAGAAATCGTGTCTATGTATTTTTTTTTTTAAAAAAACAAAACATTTCCACAGAGCTGATAATTAAACCCCATGCTGTTAATTGCACACAGCTTCTCCAGCTCCTGGCTTTTGTCTGTTTGTCTCTGAGTGTGAGCAGCTCCAGCTGAGAAACATTCTGCAAAGAGGGGGGGGGGGAAAGGCAGGGAAATGTTTATAAGGAAGATACTCAAAACAGTTATTTTTGTGGAAAGAGGATGTTGAACGCTTAAAGATCAACAAATAAATAAAGGCAGCAGCAGGGTGATTTGCCAGAGGTGTGATAAATGTTGGACCTCTGGATACCGTGGTCATTGGTGAAATGTTACACGCACATTTGTGGGGTTTTATGGAAATGGAGCAAGAAAGCTGGACAAATAATCAGTATGAAAATCATGGGCCTGTCTCCTCATTTCCATTGGAGCAAGCAAAACCTTTAGCCTGCCTGCTTTCCATACAGCAAACGCCTGGAATCTGGCTGAGGCATATAACACCAGCATGTAATCCAAAAATTGGGATGAAAAACCAAGTGTGGTTTGTTTTATGTGCCTTTGCTGGAACTTGGACAATTTTACCTTGCTGTTAAGTATACTTGTGGCGTGAAACGAGTTGAAATATTATGCAGTAATCACAGATGATGATAATTGTAGATCCAAAATAGCTTGTAAAATAATAATAATAAAAAAATTGTTGCCAGAAGCTGAAATTACATAGCTGGTGACAGCTATTGTTCTCTGCTTTGAAATGGGTGGGCTGGTCTGTGTTGTGTATTTGAAAAGCTGTTGCTGTCGTAGCAAAACCTGAAGTAATTTAATATGAAGCCATTTTTATGTTTTTATAGATATTTGGGTAGAAATTATAACTAAACATACTAAGGTTTGTTTTTTTTTTTCTTTCTTCTTTATGCAGGGGATTTGGGAAACAAGGATTCCAGTGCCAAGGTAAGCCACAACTGCTTTGCTGGCACACACATGTTGTTGCAGCTCATTTTGAAGGTACCCAAAAATCGCCTGCAGCAAGAGGGAAACAATCCTGGAAAAAACTAAGCAAACATCTTTGTGTAAATTCTAAAACAAGGCAATTTTTCAGTTAAATAATTATTGATATTTCTATCATAGACATTGAACAGTCAAGTAACTGTTCATACTGTAGTAACATAAAAAGTTGGTGGGTTTTTTTTTAAAATCTCATCGTGGTAAATGTAGTGTAATCTGCATGATTCTAACTTTTCATGAGAATAGTCTGTGCAATTTAGCTTTTGCAGAGACCATTTTTCACATCAGAAGCTCTTGTCTGTGTGGGCGTTTGGGAAAATGGAATCACTTTTTAGTCATATGGCTTCTTTTCATAACCCAGAGTCCCTGGCTTTCATTTTCATACAGTGCATGTTTGGGAGGACCTTTGGCTTGAGCTACATGTTAGGACAAGCAGCATTTTTCTGTGTTATATAATACTCAATTACAAAAAAAAAATCCACCTGTGTAAAATCACTGATTTAATAAAATCTGCTAACCTTGAGAAATGGAAAGCTGCTGCAGTGTAAGATAACTGTGTGTGCTCTGCTCTCACCTAGTCTGTATTTTTGCCAAATTCTTATCATTATTTAGCATTTAATCATAAACTAACCACACCCAACTCTTGCAGGTTTTGTTCCTTGTCATGTGTTTACTTAATTAGGATGAGGCTTTTTGTTGTCCTTCTCTTCCCCACCTTCCCTGTCATATCACCTGCACACTGTGTACTCATTATCCAGCCTTTCCCATGTCTCTCCCATGGCATTTTTAATGGGTATTTGCTGTTGCCTTAGAGCACATTTGACTATCCTGAATGTTGCTTTTACTTAGTGAAATCATGGAGTCTGTGGTATTTTTGTGAAACTTGATGTTAGCTGATACTTCTTGAGATTAAACCTCTGAGAAAGTGGATGTGAAAGACGGGTGCCTTTTAAAGATGTTGCAATAAATAGTTTTCTTTCTGCAAGTAGAGACTTGCAAACACATGTAATGAAAGCTTTACCTGCCTGACTGAGGTAAGCACACATCCAGGATTTTGCCATGGATCTTGTATGCAATTTGCTCTGTGCCCCATATGTTAATATTAAATTTTGTAGCTATCCTCCAGTTTTTTGCCACCCATGACATCCACATAGATGGGTCTGTAGTGCTCGGTCCCCAGTGGAATGGCATTTCCTCAGTCCCACTCAGGATAGCTCAGTGTTTCCTAGTTCAGGAATTCTTTAGAGGTTCATTAGGGATTTCCATTGGTGTACAGAAAATAATTGGGGCTGCATTTAAATTGGACAGTTCTGTAGCTTGACTCCTGCAGCTTGCACAGTGCTGACCCTCTCCTGTCTCCCAGCTGAGAGCTCGTGGCTCAGGTTGAGTGATGAAACTCTTTTCCACCCCCTTATTGTTATGGGATCCCTACGAATTTCCAAAAGACAATAAATTAAATTTTGCCATGGTTTTAATGCCCTGAATGTGGCAGAGAGGCTCAGGGTGCAATTGCATTATTACCACACAAATGCTCAGCAAGAGACAGTCCCCGTCCAAAGTAGTTTGTCTTTCTTAATGTGTGTGTTTAATTTTAATGTGGCTGCTGTATAGACCAGCAAAAAACACACTCAGAATGGCTGCTCAGGTTTACAGCCAGGAGTTGTGAGGTGTTATTTCATGGACAGGAGGCAGAACTCTGCTGCATTATTGGAAAGAAGTGTTTTGGAGAGGGAGTTGGGGATGATAAATAGTGGGAAGTGTCTGTCTTTGCTCATGTGTGAATTTGGAAATGAATTTGATAGAGTTCAGGAGGATTAACTGTCTCCTAGGGATAGGATTCAGGAGGAACTTCCTCACTGAAAGGGTAGTCAGGCATTGGAAGGGGCTGCCCAGGGAAGGTGGTGGAGTCTCCATCCCTGGAGGTGTCCAAGGAATGCCAGGACGTGGCACTCAGTGCTCTGGGCTGGGGACAAGGTGGGCATCGGGCACAGGTTGGACTCGATGGGCTGGGAGCTCTTTTCCAACCTTTGTGACATTTTTGTTGCCTCCTGTTACTAGGAAGCATTTTGCTGTTTGATATCTGTGGTTTTATTGTTGATTTACAGAAACATGAACTATTCCAAAATATTGTGCTTTTGAAACAGGAGTTCTCATTCTGTTGGTTTTTTCTTGGTGGTTGCTGTTGATTGTCTTTGTGGCAGTGCAAACATGATGGCAGGATTATTTCAGGGAGTTAGGGCTCTGATTTTCTTACATTGTCAAGCAGGCCAGCAAGCTGTCTGTAACTCTGGGAGCTTTGCTCTGATGTGCACCTGGAAATGCTGCAAGAGGAACGTGAAAAATAGAATAATTTAAACCTTTTTCAATCTGCCACGGTATTAAAGTTCCCCTAAGAAAGCAGACTGTAAATTAAGCAAGCAATTAAGTTAAATTTTGGCTTCATCAGCCTTTTGATACTGATTGTTGTACTCAGAGTGTAACCTATGCTTTTCTTTCTGTTTGATTTGTAAGAAACGTTTTCCTGGTGTACAGAGCACAACAAACAGAAACTCACTAAGATACGAAGAATGCATATTGTAGAACATGTATTTATGTATGTTTAGAGGTTGTTTTAAGTTTAGCACTGAAGGCTCAGCAAATTCCTCAGGGCAAGAATATTTTTAGTTACAGTAACATAAATGTGATCAACTCGTGTTCCTGATTAAGGGCCTGTTGTTAATTCTCTCCTAAATGGTTAAAATTTGTCATTTTTAACAGCAAGTTTTCCCTCTTTTAGATGGTTCCCCAAAGTGCAATATTCTGCTGTAGTTCAGCTTTGAAATACATTTGGCTTAAGGATAATAAGGAGCTAAGGCAGAGTTTCTCATTAGTTTTCTAATTTACGTGAATAAAAATCAGAGAAATCAATTAAAGCAGATCATTACGTTTCACTAATCTGTGCAACTCTTGCTCTTTCCACTGTTTTGTCCTGTCTTCCCTCCATTTATTTCCAGGCAGTTTTCCTCTGAATGTTGAATTCTAGCCCACATCCCTGTGCTAAGGTTTTGGAATAGCCTGGTCCATGCTGGGTGTGTTTCCCAGCACGCTGCTGGGGCTGGGCTGGGCAGGCAATGACAGGGATTCCTTCAATAAAAGTGGAAATGGGAGGATTTTATGAGTTTTTACTGTACAGATAATGTAACATTGTCACATCAAGCCAGAATTCATTTCCTCTGTATTGCTTGTTTTCACCCACTAGTTCTTGACCTCTCTGCTACAACAAAAAGCCCAAAGAACCCACTGATGTCACCTCTTTTTTAAAACATGTATTTTCATTGAAAATGTTTTATTAAGAGTCTCTGTAGAGATGTGGTCAAGAAACTAATTTTCAGTGCTCTGTCTGTGGTCTGAAGCTTTGAACAAATGAAAACTCAGAACACCTGTGACCTGGTTGACATGCAGTACATCCTCAGCAGTGATAGAACATATTTATAGTGGAAGCAGCACAGTTTATTCCTTTTTTCTGTATGGATTGAGGCTTAGTTCTTAGTTTTCCATCCTGATGGTTGTGTATCCCATACCAACAGTTTCTTGTCCATTTTACAATCTTCATTTTCCTTTTTAATGACAACAACAAAAAAAAATTAAGAAAAAATCTATCACACTGCTGTGTTGCTTCTTATAAAAATGATTTCTGTCTTCCTTACTTGGAAATGTTTTTGCCAAAGTGTGGACAAGATACAAAGCAAGTTCCCCTCTCTCTTCCAGAACTGTTTCTCTTGTCTCATTATCATTTTTGTGGTAAGATGGGATATTACAGACCACAGTTTGAACAATGTGGGTGTTTTCCTTTGTGCTCTTTATATTTATTAGTTATATACTACAGTTTACATTAACTAATGTCTCTGTGAGCCTGAGATGGAGAAATTAATTCCATGGAGGTCTGGGACTGTTTATGGTGACTATGCAGCTTAAAAGTCAGCATGAAATCTTCTGAAATGGGAACTTAGTAAAGATACATTAACGAGGCAGCTGCTTTAAGTATATTCTCCTGTGTATAACTTGGAGGTATCTGTTCAAAAGTGGAACCCCCAGAGCAAAACCCAAACAGATACACACACACCTCCCAAAAAAACCCACAACCCAAACAAAATAAAAACCAGCCCCTGGGAGCATAAATTGTATCTGCACACAGACAGTTTCCACAATTCCTCTCACCAGCTCTGTCCTTTCTGTTGGCCTTTTGCCCTCAGCCTGATCTGTGGACTGTGTATCTCTGGACCACTTCTCAAAGGGCAGTAATTTTTGATGATCTGCAGATGATTTGGCACAGAGACAGAGAAGATGCTCGCTGTGTATTTGTCTTGTCAGCCTTTATTTGTTTGTTCTTCTCCTTTGGCTGTCCTTATTTTTGCAACCTCTGACCCATTTTATGAGGAAACATGGTCCTATTAATTGCTAATACCAGTGAAAGTTGAGATTCTGTTCCTATTTCCGCAGCTGAACTCTGAGAGATCTTTGAAAAATCCCCCATGCTCTGAGTTTTTACTGAGAGCAGCAGTGACAGGTGAAACTCCTGAGGTTTAATAAGTGCAGATCCATCAGTGTTGGTTCAGATCAGAAGAGCCCTTTGGAAATCTGTTATCCCAGTTATCCCTGCTCTCACCACGCGTTGCTCGGTGTTGTTGGGTGGTCTTGGAGCAAGGAAAGTGGGCTTCCTTTGGGTGCTGCTGGACAGAGCTGTGTTACAGCAGCACATTTGATGACCTCCAGGTGCTGAGGGGTGGTTGGTTCGTGGATCAGCTGCAGCTCATCCCACATAAAACCCCTGAAATTGGGTGCCCAGTTCATAGCACTGTTTCCCTCTGCAAATCTGTTCCTGTTGGAGCATCACCTGGCAATGTGGATGTGGAGGTTTGTGCTTTCAGCCTCTGTCCCCTGTGCTGGGAAGGGGAGGTGTTGTCTCTGAGCACAGGGAGCACAGCAGGACATCTGTGTCAGAGGAGGGAAGAGCCATGTGTTGGTGTTGGTGAGGGTTCTCTGGTTCTACAATTACCCAAAGGTTCCACATGTTGAATAGACAGGGGTGAGTCCCCATCCCTGGAGGGGTTTCAGGAGGTGTAGATGTGGCACTTGGGGACGTGGTTTAGTGGTGGCCTTGGCAGCTTTAAGGGTTGGACTCAAGGATCACAAGGGTGTGTAGTGATAGGACAAGCCTTGAGCTGAAGGAGGGTGGGTTTAGATCAGATGGTAGAGAGAAATTCTTTACTAAAAGGGTGGTGAGGCCCTGGAACAGGTTTCCCAGAGAGGCTGTGGAGTCTCTAACCCTGGAAGTGTTCAAGGCCAGGCTGGATGAGGTGCTGAGCAACCTGATCTCATGGAAGGCATCCCTCCCCATGGCAGGGGATTGGAACAAGGAGATCTTTAAGATCCTTTCCAACCCAAGCCATTCTATGACCCTGAAGGTCTTTTCCAGCTTCTGTAATTCTCAGTGCTCAATACACAATTCACTAACTATACAATTCACTCAGCACTGAACATGGCAGTAAAATAAAGAAATATACCATTGTACTTCTGTTTTTCTAGAAAACTTCCTTGGTGATATTGTGCTCATCAAAACTGCAGCATAATTAAATCTTATCTTGCAGCAAAAACTTTCTTATGTTACATTTCAAGAGCAAAACCGTCTTCACCCTTCCCACACTTCTAACATGCGAAGTTTTTGGGTTGTTTACTGGAATCAGATATCCCAGCAGCATGTTCCAGTTAAAAGAGACTGACTGTTCCAGTGCCCTGGATGTAATTCTGTGGAGCTTCTAATTAAACATGTGGGAGTGATAGCTCATCCTGAGCTGACAGATAAACTACTTGGAGTCCTGGGCACGAGAAAGTTTGGCATATTCTTCATTTTTCCCTCTGCCTTGGTGTAATACTGCACATCAAGTGCTGATATGCAGCCACATATGGTGTTAATTTTATACAAGATTTTTGTAGATTTAAGTGACTTATGCCATGAGCAGAATTTAATGAAATGTTGGAAAGAAAGCAGCAGAAAGATGAAGAAAACAGATTTCCCTGTTGGGATGCATCGATAATTATTTCTTTTATGTTTGCTTTGGTGGGTTGTTTCTCTTTAGGGTGAAAGGTAGAAATAATAAGTTATTTAATAAATACTTAAGGCTCAGTTCCTGAGCTTTTGCATCTGCAGTAGAAAGCATGAAAGTCTAAGAGTGAAGGACTCTCTTGTGGATAATTAATAACAGGAACTACCCTTTAAGTGTTTTTAAATTTTTGCAGATGCTGAACATTGTAATTCTAACTGTTTCCAGCAGTGCCTGGTGAAGACTTGCAGAGGTTGGGAGAGCTTGGGAGCTGGTTATCAGCTGTTAATTTTTCAGTTGCAGCTATTTGTGAATAATGCCTTCCATAAATGTGATTCATAACCATCACTTGGAAGTCAGGCAGCAGAACACGTGTGGATCTCATTGTCACTTACTCTGATTTCTTAATTAGAATTGGATTTACATGAAGGTTTTTTTTTGGGTTCCTTTCTGGAATTACATAACTTGGGCTCTAAGGTTCTGCAGGCACACAGGTCTTTTTTCAGGTTATCTTCTAGTGACTTCATGTAGATTTTGGAATCATGTTACTGTGTTAATTAAAATCTTCTCATCAGCTGAGCTTTATTAGAAATCTGGGATATGTCCTCATAAATGTAGAAGTTTACAGGCATTATTATTTTTGTCTCCTGTCGTTTACAAAATGTCCCTTTTAATTAATTATTTATTTAGCCTGATGCAGAAACACACTCCTTGAGCTAAAAAATTCAAGTTTGTCTGGAAACACAAAAATAAAAAAATATATTATTACTCTCTTAATTTGCTTCTTTTTAGTTTTTAAAATGATGCTGCAAAACTCTAATTAATACTTGTCTTTATAAGATGGCCAGTCAAGGTTTTGAAAACATTTGCCCTTCATTTACAGTCACATAGAGGGTTTTCCACTGTCAGAAGTGTCAATGAATGGACAATTATCAACACAAATTGCTTGGATGGCACATTCAAGGCTTTAATTACCTTCTGTAATAATTGTCAAGTTGTTTTCTTTTTAATTTTTGATAAGAAAATAGCCCATATTCAGGAAAAAGCATAATTTTTAACTGCAGTTGCAGCTATTTCTCCCTGTTGTTCTTTAGCTTCAATTAAAAGGATTGTATAAAGCTATCAATATTCTATACAGCCATTAGTACTGTATACATTGCAAACATTTGCATACAGGTAAATGAAGCTTGTAATTGCATTTGGAAGCTGCAATTTGTTCTGGAGCAAAACTTTCTGAAGATCATATGTCTGAAAATTCAGTGTTTTTATTGCTCCAAATGATCCTTAAAGTGATGGCATCGTTGAATGTTGGTGGCAATTTAATTAACCATTTTCAAATTTAAAATCTACAAGAATCAGATGTTTAAAATTGGGTTCTCTGTGCTTGGGTTTCAAAACCACTGACATTGTGCATCAGGGTGTCCACTTAGTATATGTTAAAAAAAGATTAGTTTCTCAAAAAAGTGGATCAGATACTGCCCTTCCTTATTTTACTGTTAAATGTGAGAAAAGTACATATTATGAAGTACAGACTGAAGATAGAAATTCTCATTTTGAAGAGTGGTGAAGGTTGTTCCCAATGTAACTCTCTTCCCAAAGCACAGAATCTTGGCTCTTCGTTTTCCTTTAAAATTAGGAACATTTTTAACTTCTCTGGAATTTGTGCTAAGTGTGGTATTTTAGCTCCTTAGTAAACAAACCATTATTCATGTACGAGAATGAATTGGAATAATGTTTATCTTCTTCTTTTCAACTTCTACTCCGTGTGGGTTTATTATTTTGGTTTTTACTCACCAGGATCTCAGCCAGAATCCACTTCAAAGTGTTCTTGCTCTCAAGAAATTGGCCTTTAATATTAAAAAAAAAAAGGTGAATCTTTCTGTTCTGGCAAGGAATGCAGAAATAAGCGTTATCTTATGGGAAATTGTTGTGTACATTAGTGTTTTATTGGATTGATTTTAAGTTTCTTGGTCCCTTAAGACGTTTCTGTCGGGAATCATGATCTGCATTTTTATTGCTTTTCCCTGCAGATAAGGTGAAACAAACTTTAGGAAAGTGCAAAACCATCCCCCTCCTAATTGTCTTTGCTTGCTGGAGTGTCCCTGCAGTGTCATTTTTCCTGCTCCTCCATCACCCTCCTGCGTTTCCTTGGCATCTCCTGCTTCCCTGGCTGAGGTGTTACCTGCTGCCTGTTCTCTACACCCTCTCACCTGAACGAGTTTCCTCATTTCTTGCACACAGGCTTTGATCCACAGAGAAGTTTCTGAGTGCTGAAGGTGACATCCTGCAAGGTGCTGACAGGTTCTGGGCAGCTCCGTTTCCTCCTGTTCCAGAATTTGTATAAAATGAGTAGATTCCAACCTAACAATTCCCTGAAGGCGTTTGTCTCATATAAAATGTTGAAAAATAACCCTGTTACAACAAACATAGAAACAGACTAAGCAACAGAGTTTATTATAAGGGTGAATATAAAGGTCTTTTTCATGTTTTTCCACCGTGGCAGGTTAACTGATTGAATTTGTGATGTGCTGTAAAATTAGTCAGATTTTGGACTGCTCCCTACCTTGTTTGCTAACTTTTACTTGAAATGAATTAAATTTGAGAGCATTCCAAGTATGTCAGTTTTACATCTTCCTTTCTTGTCATCAGCTTTTAAAAAGTACATCTGTTGGATGTATTTTTATAAAATGGAACTTCTCTGTTAATACAAGTGATGTGGGTGCGGTAGAAAGCAAGAAGTAAGACTCCTCTGTGGGTATTTTTCAGTTCTCCTCTGTGTATGTGCCACTGAGACAAATGTAAGACTACAGAAAGAAGGGAGAAAAACATAATTTTTTGAGTTTAATTTTGATGTTGCTCAGAATCCTCAAGTGTGAGCCTTTAAAACACAGTGAAGGCTCAATGTCTAGTTGTGCAGCTTAGTTAAACTATTTTTTGTGGTGTCTCTAATACAGTGTATGTCCAACACACACAACTGTTGCAGCTGCCTGAAGATCCTGGAGAATATCATGTATTTTGTTAAATATGAAAACTTACTAAAATTCCTCTCTTATCCCAGTGTATCAGTGGGAAGAACTGTGGGTCTTTTCACGATAATTTATTTCTTTTTGTTCATAGAACCATAGAATGACTTTGAGTGGGAAGGGACCTTAAAGCTCATCTCATTCCCCACCCCTGCCATGGGCAGGGACACCTCCCACTAGCCCAGGTTGCTCCAACCTGGCCTTGGGCACTTCCAGGGATGGGGCAGCCACAGCTTCTCTGGGCAACCTGTGCCAGGGCCTCCCCACCCTCACAGGGAAGAATTTCTTCCCAATATCTAATGCAAGTCTACTCTGTTTCAGTGTGAAGCCATTCCCACTTGTCCTGGCACTCTAGGTTTTTTTAAACAGTCTCTCTCCACCTTCCTTTTTGGCTCCTTCAGTACTGGAAGGCCACAATTAGGTCACCCTGAAGCTTTCTCTCTTCCAGGCTGAACAATCCCAATTCTCTCATCCTTTCCTCATAGCAGAGATGCTCCATCCCTCCAGTCATCTTGGACTGCTCCAGCAGGTCCCTGTCCTTCCTGTGCTGGGCACTCCAGTTATTTGCTTGGCTAAATCTGACCTGTGTGTTGGTACAACCAGCATAGATTCTGTAGTGTCTGCAATGTGCTATTAGTGTCTGTAACGTGCAACATCCCTGCTTTGCCTGTGAAAAGGAACACTGGAAAGCTGTGTAGTCACTGAGGAGGGTTTTAAAGTGCAAGTGGTGGGTATGTTTTATATCCATTCTCCTCAGAAGCTGTGCTGTTTCCTAATGGGTCCTACAGTCGTTGTGCCAACTGCACAGCGGGCTCTGCCTCGCAGGATTTACATTCTGCAGCTCCCTGGGCTCTCCCCAGTTGTTCCACTGAGCAGCAATCCTGAGTGTTTTAGTCTGCCTTAGGAATCCAGGTGTGCCTGAGGAATCTGTGGAACTGCTGCCTGCCCTTGTTTTCATGGACGAGGCAGCAAAGCTTATTTCTAAGATTTCTGCATAAACCCAACTCTTGTCAGCTCCCTGATGCTGTGTAAAGAGGAACAGCTTAGCTGTCAAGTCTGTATAAAGTTCTGATCATCTCATTAAGCTTGAGCTTCTTTGAACCCTTTGCAAAACCCGAATTATGTTGTATATTATTAAACCTGGTACAAGGCCAGACGTCACTTTCTTTTTTAGAGTATAAATGCATTGTTTTACAACTATATAAAGCTTGCATTTTATTCAGTGCTGCATCATCATTTCGTGGCAGCAGATCTTCTGCATAATTTCTGTGGGTTTGGATACTTGACAACAAATGTGCTGAAGGCAAGGTCTGTTACAGGAGTTCTCCTGAAAGTGCCTCAAACAGGATTTCCTTGGAAGCCTGGGACTGCTTTAGTACCTGGGACAGATAAAACGGAGTGGATAGACCTGGCTTGGACATTTTCCTCAATATTCTTTATAAATAGAATAGCAAGTGTAATAAGAACACTGTAAAATATTTGATAATTTGTATTTTGGGAAGAGGGAGGACAAACCTTTATCACCACTTTCCTGCTCTCTGTAGGTTTTTGACTTCAGATTCCTTTGTTTCTCGCCTGTGCCTTGAGCTTCCCTGGCCCTGTGGTGGTGGAGTTGTGCATATTTACAATCATAGGCAGCAACTACAGCCCCAGCTTTCAAACAACCCCGTCACCATAATGGGCCTATAAAGTCTCAAGGCTTTTTATTGCTCCTGTCATCTCAAGTGCTTTTGACTCCTGATTACAGAGCAATAAAACGTGGGTGGTTGGGTTGATGGGAGGGACAGCAACGGAATGTTGTGGGAGAAGGTCTGGAGTGAACAAATTCATTGATGCAGGGCCTTGAATTTGTGGACACAGCGTAACTTTGAAGTATTGATCGTTTAAGTAAATGTGTAGCTTAAGACTGATGAAGGGAATAAAAGACTTCATAGATCATTAATGTATTTGGGAGGTCTAATTGGCTTTATGCAGGGTGTTGTAACAAGCTTTCTGCAAGGAGCATTGATAAATATGCTCAGTAAATTTTAATGAAGTCCTAAACACTATCCATGAAGCTTATTTTGTAATTTAAATCAATACATCACAAAGAGTACTAATTGTAGAACTTACTGTAGAATTAAATTTTTAATAAATCTTTCTCGTTCTTGGCTTTTATTCATCTTATGCAAATATTGACCTTTGAATTCTTACTGTTGCTTGTGTTTTATTGAGCCTCACTTTGAAGGGGTGAGAGGATGTGTGTGTGTGTCATCTTTAAGCTTTTGTTGTAACAATTAAAAGGGCAGTGTCAGACATTGGATCGCTTGACATTTAACATGGCAAAATGAGAAGGAAATCAGTGATAAAATCAGCAGGGTTAATTTTAGAACCATCAAATTCTAAGTGCAGAGAGGAAAAACTAGGCTGGCCAGCAGGGAGCATAACTGATGTCTTCCCAGAAGTTCCAAAAGACAGCTTGTACTGGTTCTGCAGGCAGGAGTACTCTTTGTACGGGCTGTGTTCATGTTGAGCTAATAAATGTTCTTAAGATTTTAAAGCCTGGGTCTTGCAAGCAGCTTTGTATGAATGGATCAGTATCACAGCCAGTCAAAGTTGATCTATTAAGTTGTTCTGCATGGACCAACTGTTGGGATCTGACCTTAATCTGTAGTTAATAGTAAAGGCTTTAATGCTTATTTTTATTTGCAGTGCAGAGATCCTCTGAATAACTGAAGCCTCATATTAGGCAGAATTCTGCATTAATATTCAGTAAAGCGAGCAGCCCTTGATACAGAAGGTTCAGTAACCTGGAGAGACATGAGATGTGCTGATATGTGCAAGTGTTATCCTCTCACTTTCCAGATGTATTTTTTGAAGTGGAAATTATTTGCTTGAGCTCGGTGTTGAAATTTCAATGTGATAGTGTGATAATGTCTCCTGAAGCTTTTCGTCAAAATATCCTGTGGCATAAATAGTTGGTGTAATTTGAATTACGCTTGTTCTGGCTGTATGTAAGGACAGAGCTGGAAACACCACCTGAAACATTCACTGGATGCAACATAGACCTCATGAGGAGAAAGTGGCCGACTTGGGGACTGTGCAAAAAAGAATTTCTCCTTGCAAACATCTCTTATAACAGTAATTAAAAAGCACCAGTGAGAAGATGCATCCCTTGCTTCTCAGGTAACTCAGAGAATGTCTTCATCCCCTGTGTGTGTATAATCCACAAATGTGGGAAATAATTGGTGTGATTTTACCATGATCCACAGTGCTGACCCTGAAGGAAAAGCCTACAGTGCTCTTTCTCAGCAAACAGAGTTCTGCCAGCCTTAATGATGCAGGGATGATTTATTTTCATCCCCTCCCCTCTTATTTTAGAATGTGGTTATCAATGGAGCAGAAAATGATACACTTCAAACTTGTTCTCCTCCTGTAGGTCCTTATCACTTAATATGCAACTTTTCTGCTGCGTGTACAGAAAGCTCAGGTCGTGGCTCTGGTGTGTGTGTGTTGTGGTAGGAGAAACTTGCTCCTTGAACCGAGTTCTGTCTGTAGTTCCTCGTGAGTTTTAGGGTGAATGAGATCTCCCACACAGGTTGTTTTGCCATACACAGTTAATGGAACTGATAGGATCACCAAAATCAAATGGGTGATGGGAAAGAGGATGATCTTGCTTGAGAAAAAAGTGATCAAGAGGTATTTTTCATTGCGTTATCTCTTACTGATAAGAAAGTGCTTAAGTTGGTTTTCATATTGTGATTTTGGGGTTTTTTTCCTTCCCCTATTATGCTGCATTTCGAAAAAATAGAGCCCTTAATTCAAGCTCTTGTTGCATGAGCAAATTTTTTTATCCCCAGGTTGAGGCTTAAAACCAGAGGAATTTATTCTTCTGTGGTGTCTCCTTGTGCAGTGTGAGAAATTCATTCTGACCTGATGGCGAGATCAGGGTAACAGATGCAATCTTTGGATCAACCAGCTACAGCTTTTGTGTTAACCAGTCACCAGGAAATATCACTAAATTACTGCAGCACAAACCGCATCTGTTGGAAATATGTTTAAATCTTTTGTGAAATAGGAGGGGAAAAACATGACTGGGCCGGGGAGTGGCTTTGGGAGCAGCTGTGCTGGAGGACGCAGCGTGGCCCATGTGAATGAGCTCTTTTCAGAAATCCCAGCAGACCCAGTCGGAGTTGGGTTCGTGTGGCTTCTCTCCAACTGTTTTGTGTCTCTGACTGTTGCAGAAATGAATTCTGCAGTCTGGGGTTTCTATCAGTTGGCATCTGCCCCTGTGCAGGTTGGTGGGCAGCAAAGTGTGTGTGGCTCTACAGCAGCTGAAACTTGCACTTTTTAGTCGCTTATAATTCTCGATTCAGTCTCGGCTTCGCTTGGTAGGTTGCACCCTTACTTTTGCAGGAATCCTGTCCTAATCCCTGCATTCCAAAGGGAAGTATTCAGCTACGAATCCACCCTTTAACATTTGCTCAGCACTCAACTTTGATATTTTATTCATTTGCTGTAATGGCACAATCCGTGTTGCCATGAGGATGCTTTTCAAGGCCCCGTCTCCGCTCTCAGAATTCGATGTCCTGCTGTGTTTTACACCATCATGTCCTAATTCTGGAGCTGCCTGTCGTGTGGCCCTGACTCAGAGCTCCAGCCTGTTCCCTCCTCACATCTCACACTGCACCAGCACCACAGGCCTCCCTTCCCTGTCCTTCCCAGCACTGTGGCAATTCCGGCACTGGGACTTGGCAAAGCCTTGCTGTGGTGCTTGGAGTGGGAGCCCTGAAGGAAGATAATGAGTTCTGGATTACTCATTAACACAGGATAAAACATCAGTTTCCTTCAGCACTCTTGGTGTGGAAGCCTTCGAAAATTTCAGGCTGAAAATAGGAGAGAAAAAAAAAATTCTTTCTGCTCATGCATATTTTGGACTTTGGTTTTAGGAGAGGTAGAACACTGGTTATTATTTAACAGGTGTAGTATCTGCATAATGGTTCTAAAATTAGTCAGTTTTAGAATTATTTTAAATGTGAATTGCTTTCAAGTAGAGTTGATGTGGAAACTTCTCTCTGTAGATCTTCCTTTTTTAAGGTATTTCGTGAGACCGGTTTCCACAAAAATCCTCTTGAACAATGCAAAATGTCAAAGCTTGCTGAGATTCAAAACAGCTGTTTCCAGAATGGATCCTGAGTTGATGGGAGGCTCCAGGCTTTCTCTAGAAAAATGCACTAACCCAATGTGTTAATAAAATTCTGTGTCCCCAGATTAATTTTATGAGAAGAGCCATCTTGATGAAGATGGTGTTCTATTTTAGGGTTAAAAAAAATCTGCAGGCTGTCTCTTGAGAAGCTACCAGGATCTCTGATAACACAACATTTTATTTATAGATTGCTGATATGTTTAAGAGGCAGAAATTTATCAGCAGTCCAGATGTTCTAGTTTTGCTAATTAACCTGTGCCTGCATATTTTGGGCTGTCTCTTCACACATGGACTTGCAGATCATAACATGCTTATGGTATTTGAATGAAAAATGTGTCTGGTTTTCTAAATGTTGTTTTTAGACAGTAAAACTCTACATTTCTGTCATTGATTTAAGGCTCTCCAAAACATTAAAAATTGAATTGCACTGAGTCTCATTTGTATGTTAGACTAATGTCTCCACCTGTAAACCAGTGCTTTGATTACAAAACTGTGACAGGATCAAGGAAATGAGATAAATATGTGAGGCAGGAGCTGGTTTGTTTTGGTTTTCGTCACTGTGGTACAAAGTCTTGTGCAAAGACATATTTATGCTTCACGAGATCATGGTCCTAAGGAGTGTGAATATTAAAGGGATGAGTCAGAATAAGAACAGAACCCTGCAATTCCAAGCAGTGATACAATAATCTGTCTGTGCAGTGCTGCTTGAGCACAGCTTCTCCCATGTTTCCCTTGCTCTTTGTTCTGCAAAATAAGGTGCAAGTTTTTTTTGCTGGTGGGAAGTTGTAGTTTTTCAAGCAGAGTATTTTAGAGGAGGTCATTACATAAAGGCAGATTCAGTTAATATTGGCTTTCACTGTGCAATTATTTTTATGACCTGTTACACCTAAAGGATGATTTATGTTTTGTTTCTTTCCATTTGGTTTTTTGCTGGGGAAGTGTATTCTCATCTAAACCTCTTCTGCCTTCTCTAGGATGCTCCTTAAGGGTTGTTTAAATGAGAACAAAGGTGCACTGGATGCCTTTCTCAATGGCTGCTTCCTCCCAAGTAATCTGTTCCTCAGATCATCCCTTCAGCTGGCACCGACTGAGTCTGTGTAAAGCACAATAACCCTGCCCATGCCAGACCCCAGCGTGTCCCTGCTCCAGCGTTGTCATTTTATCACTCACTTGACAGGTGTGAATTTAAGTTCTGATTTCACAGTTAAAAGATTTTATGTATTTAGGTTGGGAAGTCAGTTCACTGCTTCATCTGCTTTAGTCCATTATAGGATTTAACTTTGGAAATCCATGCAAGTCTGAGATTTTTTGGAAATTATTAAGGGTGCTGATGGTGTCTGTTACCCTGGCTTTGTTAAATCCCTGTTTGCAGCTGACGGGGCGTGTGTTGGGCTAAAGTGGCAAACACATGTTGAGGCTGGAGTGTGATTTATACTATATTTCTGCAATTTCAAATCCTCCTTCTAAACCATGGCACTGTTTTTGGGTCATGATTAACACAGTAAAATTTTATCCAGTCATGCTAACAGAATCTTGTTATCATCGCTGAGTTCTGTTCCTAGAGAAGAAATGTTTTAAAAGCTCGTTGCAGATGGTGTTCCATCTTTCCAGATAATAAGATTAAAATGTGTGACGAGGCATCTTCAGAGAAAAACCCAGGATGGTGGTGGGATATTGTCACAACCTCTGTGGAAGTGACAACGATGCAGTAAATCGATGTCTTGGCCATTTTGATTCCGCTGGAAACTTGGTACAGCTGTGTCTTAAAAAGCCTGGGAAAACTATTTATGGGAACTAATTTCTGCAGATAGCAACAAATTCAGCATGCTCTCACCATCTTTGGGATGTTTCCTTATTTGAAGCTGGTGGAATGAAATGGAGATATATTAAAAATGCAGCGTGTAACAGAGCTATGAACCCTCTTGGAAGTATTTGCACTTCCTGACATGGCTTCTTTCATCCAGGAACACCTTTTGACCCCAATTGGAGCCAGATTCTTTCTAGTTTAGCAGCTCTCGAGCTGGAGGGAGAGCACATAACTTATCTTGGAGATGGGAAATGCCTCCCTGCCAGGCTGCTTTGAGCAGGGCAGAGAGTTCAGCCTGCACTGCCTTGGCTTGCCCTTCCCTGCCCCTGTGGCCCAGATAGTTCCAACTTTTGGGATGAAACTTGTGTGGGCTCATTCTCTTCTCTGCCACTCTGGGAAGGGATTTGTGCCGGGCAGGAATTCACCTGCCCCGAGTTTCCACCATCACGGGAGTTGTTGCTGGGAACACAGAGAAGGAAATGAGGAACAGGAAGCAGGGAAGAGGGAACAGGAGGAGCCTTGGCAGAGGGTGAGTGCCAGGAACAGGAGAGCTGGGAACCTACCAGGATAGCAGGAGTGGTTCCCGGCGTGTGCCGACAGCTGGGTTTACACTTTCCGTGTCATCTGTGTTGTCAGAACACTTTGGATGTTACACTTGGAGAGGGGAATTCATTCCAAGAAACTGAAACTTCCACAGGATGTTGTTTGGCATGAATTTGAAAAAATGCAGTTTTGTGTTTCAGCACTTTTTCGCCGTTCAGATTTTATCTGAAATGAAGCCTTTCCCCTGGTTCTTGTTCAGTCTTCAGGAAGACTGATTTGTGGGTTCTTCTCAGTTACTCATATTTTCTTATTAGCAATAAGTGAAATGTAGTTTATGCTACTTAATTTCATTAAAGCCTTGTATGGTAGGATTTCCATCAAAAACACAGCTAGTAGATGAGAGGATCTTTTGCCTTCTATAATTTTGCCTTGCCACCATTAGTCACTGCTCCATAAACAAAAAATTTATTCTGAAACAATTTTTAAATTCTCTAAATGTTAAGTGCAGCCGTTTAATACCGTAATTAGGAATAAATTTATAATAAAATTCTATATGACCTCCAGCTTTTTCCCCCTTACTTTCCTGTCAAATCCATTTTTGTTTATTACTCTCAAATCACACTGATCTGCAACAGTCAGCTGGTCTGGGCTAAAAATAACCCTTCCTTGTGTTATAATGACATTACAGCCTTTTATTTATGGATATATTATAAGGATATGGATATATTATGTAGGGAAAGCTCTGACACAGTTCATGTGTGTGCTGAAACGTGGTTTAACGTGCCCGGGCAGGGCTGTGTGGGATGTTGATCCGTGTCAGGGATCCTGGGAGCAGCAAGGGCAGTTTCCTTGTGGAATGTGCAGGATGGATCCAAAACCCTTCATAGCAACAGGAGATTGATGGGACACCAACAACCCCCCGGATTTATGGATCCCTCCAGGCCTGATGCTGATGGAAGGCTGTGATATTATTTCCTGTTTGGCAGGGGAGAGCTGAGGGCGGGAGAGGCCCCGGTGTTCAAGCACCACATTCCCTGTGGGAATTGCAGCTGGCACAGAGCCGGGGTGACCTGAGCAGGTCGTGCAGGTGTCGGTGTCAGCAGGGCTGTGGCACCACGAGCTGTAGAACCTGTCTGAGGAGCTGTGGGGTTACCCTGGACCTCACTCTGGGGATGGCTCTGCCAGGGGCACCCGAACATGCCTGGGCTCTGTCAGGCCTGGATTAGAAAATATCAATTTTTTAGCCCTGTTTATTTATGGTGGTTTGAGCACTGTCGCCCCCAGCCCTCAGTCACTTTGCTTTTATTCCTTTAAGAGTGGGTAAAAATCTGAAAAATGAGCATTGTACCTACAAGCTATTTTGTTTCTCATATGTACTTAAAACATCTGGGAACTGACACTTTAGGGCCATGTCATTTTTAGCTTTTAAGGAGAATTTCTCACGTTTCCCTGTAGACCACTTCTGCCAAGGGAAGAATCCTTCATGGTTTGTGGCAAGACTTGGAATATCTTGCATAGGAAGACGTGGTGCAATCCACTCCACCTCCCCCAGCAATTAATTATTGCTCTTTAGAAATAATTAACTGAGGGCTGTTGGTACTGCCAGCCTCATCTTGGTACCAGATAAGCTCTCCTTGGGATTGGACTGTTGTTTCTGAGCAGGTGGTTCTGAAGGAGCACTACCTGTGTGTGTCATCCTGTTTCCTCCTTGTTAGAAACTTCACAGGATTATTTGACAGGATTACACTTCCATTTCTTAACAGGAATTAAAAAGATGATTTAAAACACTTTTTTCCCCCCTTCCTGTTAAAACTCTGAGGTGTTGGAAATCATTAAATAGTTGGCTGAACTATAGGCTCTGTGGTCCATTGTTTGTATACTCCTGCCTGGTTTTTTTTTCCCCCGTGTAAATGTTTTCCTTTCTTTCCTTTTGGTCAATTTTCTGTAAATAGATTACTTCAAGAACATAAATATTTCTTTTCACGAGCTTAATGGTGGTGGTAACAACAGCTATACACACACTGAACCTTGCTTGGCATGACCGTATATAGAATGTTTGGGGAAAATGATTTTACTTACCAAAACCCAATCTCAAAAGAGTAATTTTTAAGAAACTGAAAGAAATGTGCTTACACAGTGGTGTGAATGAAGGAAATTGGGTTTTATTTCTCTGTCGTTATCACTCTGTTTGTGGAAGGGTTCTAAGGGTTCGTTCCTGCTGTGAATTATTTTCTTCTTGTCTCAGTCATTCACATAAGCTCAGGTGCAAGGTAGTTAAATGAAAAAGTATGTCTTGTTGAAACTCACTCCGTCCTCAGAACATTTCAGAAACTTCCTACAGTATTCTCATTTACGCTCAGTAATAATCTCTATTTAGGTTTATTGGGAATATTTAGAATATTCCACAGTTGAAATTTTTATTCTGTGCTCAAATCAAGGGTACAAACTCACCCATTGTCTTCAAAGTTCAATTGGTTAAACTAAGTGCTGTCATCTTTTTTTTTTTTTAAAAAATTTTCAGAGCTTATTTATATTGAAATTATTGTGTAATTATAGCATTTAAGACTGAAATATGGCAGGGGGTTGGAACTAGATGATCTTTAAGGTCTCTTCCAACTCAATCCATTCTACGATTGTATGATTAATTTGAAGTCCTGAAGTAATCAAACTTGAGCCACTTCTGAATTTTCCCCCAAAATATTGTAGATTCTTATCTTCTGAAGTGTGTACATTTATTTATTGATTCTTTGTTTTGATTTTAAACAACATCAAAGCCTTAAAATGTTTATGAGTGAAGAGTTCATTCGCATTTGATTTTGGTGGTGAGTGACTTTTTTTTTTTTTGACAATGAAACACTGAAACATTAATTACAGTTATATAATATTATAATATAGACACATCTATGTGGAAACTTATTTCTAACTGGAATTTCTCTTCCACAATTTAAAGGTAGCAAAATATTGGAGTGAATGATGCCAAAACCATTGCTCTCCTCCTTGACTGGCACGTGCCAGGGAGGGGAGGGCAGGTACAGCCCCACGTGCCAACCAGCTCTATCATGTTTGCTGTACTTTCTTTTCAACCTTTTCATTTTCCCCACAAAATTAATTAGTCTTTTAACTCCTATATAAGATAAAATTTTAACCTTCTAAAAATAGCCTCAGTGCTCATCCCCTCGCCTGCATTTTGTTGAGTATTAGGTATCTCTCCTGGATGTTCTGTGTGATGCTTATTTTTAGGGCCTCTATTAATAGCTTTAAATATATGATGTAAGAAGACTTGAGACGGTGTTAAATGGGAAAACTTAATTATTGTCTTTGTAGTTTTTACTGTTAAATGTGAGTAGAAATCAGTCCCAGTGTTTAATATAGGGAGTTTTAGACTGGAGAAGCTGAAGTATGTGACACTCAAGTATGTGACAGCATTTTGGGTATTTAGAAAAGTCTGAATTCAACGAGGGGAGGTGTTGGTGTTTCCAACCACTTCCATTATGTCCATTATTTTGCATTATTTGGTAATTTATATAGGAACTTACATGGTCTAAGTAAGAGTTACTTCAGCCAGCAAATGTTGATTAACTAAATATAACAAATGGAGAGATTTCCAACCGGTATCTCTAGAGCTCCCTGCATATGCAGGATAAAGGTTCTGTAACTATGGATATTCTGAGCTGTGTCTCCTTGACAGTGTTGCAAAACCCCAGGTCTCTTGGATGATGTGCTCTAGATTTTTCCCCCCACACACTCTGCCGTCCTGAAAAGAAACAAAGAGGAAAAACTTGTTAATGGGGAGCTTATGAGCCTCTAACTATTTTACACAGGAGGTGTGAAAGTTTTGCTCTTTCTCAGCAGCAACAATTTGAGTGATAAATTCCCTTTCTGATGGAGGCCCCACTTTCTTTCCTCCTACTCCTTTCCTGCTTTTGTTATTGCTGTGCTCCAGCTGGTGGAACTGGTTGACAGATCCTGAAGGTGCATTTTCACTGAGAACTGAAGACAACTGTTGTACAATTAAAATCCTGTTATTTCAGCACTGACTTTGTGTCAGTGCTTTTTGTTTCTGTCGTGTTCTTTTTTTTCCTTTTCGCTTCCAGAGCTGCCAGTGACATTTTTATCTCAGAAGTGCTTGTACGTGGTGACAGGGATCGTGTGTTAATTCGAGGACAAATAAGCATATACTTGTTGTTGAGAAGTTTAGGGTGAAACTTGCTCATCTCCTGGAAGACAGTTGTCCAGGAATAGCTTTCTGAAGAGATTAGCACACCAAGAAACCAAGTGATTTCAGTATGACCTTCCAAAAAATATTGTCGTGGTTGCCAGCAGGAGCAAGGAGCTGGATTCGATTACCCTTGGAGGTTCTTTTCAGTCCTCTGTTCCTAATTAAGCAGGATTTTGCTATATTCAGCTAATAAATTTATACTGAGCTTGTAAGTGCTGATAACATGAGATAGAAAAAATTAATTGAAATTAAAATCCTACTATCATAATGTATAGAAGTTTCTATAGTAGTGGAAATATAAAAAGATGATGAAATGAAGGCTCAAGCATGAGTGAAAAAGCTCTAAGGTTTTGACCAGATTTTGTATATTTTACCTCCTTACAGGCTGTCACTGTGTCAAAATCTGTTTTGGAGTTGGTTTTTTTTTTTTATATGATGCATTTCAGTAATCTCCTTGTAATCCCAAGATAAACTGCTTAGTTTGATGGAGAATGTTAGACATTATTGGTGAAATAGCTGACCCCTGAAATCAGTTCCATTTTATGACATGCTTTCAAAGGATATACTCTTACCAGCTGGGTAGCTATCCTTGCATTAACCTGATCAACCCCTTTGAGAAAGGAGGAGGTATGTCCTGGATTAAATTCTTAAAATCAGGCCATGAGGAACAATACCAGACAATCTGCATGATTTCAGAATGTTTACTCTCTTTATGTATGTTCTGCTTCGTGATAAACCTTTCTTATTTATGTAATTCTACTTTTTCTTTCATTGTTGTCTTGCTGTATAGATTTTTTTTTTTTTTGCACTGGTTATTAAAAGAATTTAACAGTCTTGTAGGCAGGTAAAAGCTGCATATATTTGTCTCCTTACTGATTGCTTTCAGGCCTTCTAAGCAAGATAAGTACCTTCCTTAATTTGTAGGACAATTTTGGGCATAAATGTGTCATAAGCTTGTAAAAAACACGTACAGAAGGTGTTGAAAGTCCCTATTTGAAGTCATTTTATATTCATTAGAATACAGCATGCTCCTTAATTCAGCTTTGATGTTTTCTTCTGATTTTTTTCAGCCCTTTCATTTTCATGTGCCAAATAGACCTAAAATGAGCATATCCCTGAGGTATAAAGGAGTGCTCTCATTGCTAAATTATAGATGTGGGGGGGAGGGAGGAGAGTGGTTGTTTGAAGACTCTTATTTGTGCAAAAAACACAGATAGGATTTAAACAGTTTGTTGGAGCTTTTTTTCCCCCTAGTCTTATTTCCACTGTGACTTGTTCCAAGGAATAGATTTTTTTTTTTTTTTTAAGAGCTCTGCATTTAGAGAAGTGCAGACACCCATCCACTGGATTCATTAGAGGTGCAATAATAAAACTCTGCTGATTTAAATTCTCAGATGAGGTGATATTTGAAAAAAAAAAAAATTCCCTATATTTTCTCCAGCACTGAAAGGGAGCTCTCAGGAAATAAATGAACTACTTGAACACAGACTTTTTTTTCCTGGGCTCAGCTTATAAATTGCACACCTCGTGTGGTTTTGCTTTGGGCAAGGGATTGTATTTTACCTCCCTGCACTAAAAGTGGCTGCTCTAGTGCAGGATTTGGCAGTAATTTGTAGTAGAGCTACAGATTCCCAGCTCAGGCTCTGCCTTGTACAAGTGGGGTCGAGTGCTCACCGTGGACTTCAAGTATTTTGGAGAAACTCAACTTATACAGGGGTTTAACCCTAATTACAGCATTAAGCCCTCGCTTTCAGTAGCTGAAGTAGTTTGATTCCAAGGTTGACCTATTTTTAGGTTTATAAGCCCAATGAGTGAAGTCCTAGAGAATCTCGAGCTTTATGTAACCCTGATGTTTGGCTCTGTTTGTGGCACTCCTGGGAATATGCCTGGTGCTTTTTATAAGCAGCTTGTCTCCATGTAATGGATAGCTGAGATAAATCTTGTTCCTAGAGCAAGCCTGATATCGATGATGACACAAGTGTATGAGCAGGAGTTCAACTAAAAATCCATTTTAATTTCAGGCCCCATTAGTGATGCAGAGAGAAATCATTATCTGTTAAACAGAAAATAAGAACTGATATCTTTCTGAACTGTTTGTGTTTCAAACCTGAAAGTCAGTGTAATAAAATACAAAGATGTTGATTGATCTTTTCCTTTTTTCTTTTTTTTTTTTTCATTATTTCTTTGGCTGCCTGAAAAAACAAACTGGGATAAAAGAATTAGTAGACTGAGTTGAAAATAAGAAAATGTACTGCAGATAAACACTGTGACCCGAGATGGAAAGGTCAGGGAGTGGATTCTTTTTCTTTGTTTGAGCTACGCCTGTAGTTGCATCATCACAGTCGTGTTTGGAGCTTGAAATAATTACTAATCATCAACTGGTCCAGGAAGCTGAAGTGACCAAAAACAGTTCTTAAAAGTTTTTAGTGTTCTGCAGTGATTTATTCCTTGCCTAATTGAAGTGGAATACTCTAATAGTCTAAGTTTGTGTTGCCTCTTTAAAATCAGCCTCGGTGGAGATTCCTCTTGTGCTGTTTGGCTTTTCTGAGAAACACAAACCAAATCTTCGGGCTCAGCAGGGTTTTTTTAATTACTGCCATATACTTGTTTAATTTAAAAAGTATAACATTGGCTCTTCAAGCCATTGAGATAAAATGAAAGCATTTTATCTGAAGTAACTGGTTTTTTCATTGCTTGGAACAGATCTTAACTGAAAGGACCTAAAATACTTGAATCCAAGCAAAAAGCTCCAAATGGGAGCATCTTAATGACAGCAGGACATTGCAGGAAGGCAAGTTACCATTAAGGTGAACTGGATCATGCAATTCATCCTCAGTTTTCCCTTATATCTCACTTTTTTTTCCTTTGAGAGAAATCTTTCAAGGGACACCACCCTCTCTCTCTGTAAATAAGCTCATTTCTCATTGACTTGCAGAACATCTGGTTTTGGTTAGATTCCCATTGCACAGCTTTTCATGGTCTGCTGAATTCCTGGTGCTGAACTTAAATCTTCAGGACACTGTGCCTGGGATGCAGCAAATGGATTTGGTGTGTGCCCAACAGCAGGCTTACAAAAAGTCCCATTCTTACCCGGAATTCCCTGTTGGCTGACAATTAGGAACACATGGAAGTAATTGCATGCTGAGTTCCTTGAGCTTTGGGGATGTGCTGCAGTGACTGCAAACAGTGCAAGTGCCCAAGGTTTAATGCCACAAATAAAGTCCTGGTGAGACAGGGCTTGGCAGCCAAGTCTTTGTGCAGCCTCTGCAGAGGGTTTTACAACCTAAACCAAGTTCCCCTCCTTTGCAGAAACAAATGTGCTGCTACCTGAGCTTGCTTCTTTGAAGGTGAATTTGGTATTGCTGCAGTCATTTCAATATGTCCTGAGGTGTATTTTGCTCAGGTTCCTCGGTAGCAGAGTTATCACAATCTCAATCATGGTAGCATTTACACCGCTCAGATAGATTAATTTTCCCTGATACATTTTTCTAGCATAATTAAGACCTTGCTTTGAAGAAAAGCAAGTCTGAAAAACTGGAAACAAGAGGATGCTCTCCCATGTACTGTTTTAATTGCAGGCAGGTTTTGCCCCTTTTTTTTTAATAAAGAAAATAATTGCTTTGTTTTTTATGTAGTTCTGCTGTCAAGAATATGGTGTATGTCCTCATGGGTACGTCAGTTTTACTGCCTTATGAATGCTTTTGTAGGGTTTTTTTATGTTCGAATTACAACTGTATATTTTTCATCTCCTAATGTCTCTTAAATGTAAATGTTATGGTGAGGGTAATGGGAACAGGGACAAAAGCAAACAAGACAATTATGTTGCTTGCAGCCTTTGAAAACTACATCAGGCCGTGCCATGCTTGGCTGGAATGTCAGTAATACAAAAAATAACATGTAATGACCCTTTTTATGTGTGGAAGTCGTAAAGCACAGAAATCTGTGTGGAACAGGAATGATCCTTTTGCTGGCTGTTGCCACATGGTTGATGTTGCAGCATCATTGCCTTGGCCTTCTAATAGCTCTGTTTTTGTCAGTGTTCACAAAGAAATCACCTTTTTAGTTTACTGGAACAGAGTGATTTTGCTCTGAGGGTATTTTCCCTTTAAAGTTTTGGCAGTTCTTGCCAGTGCTGAGTGTGTGACTCTTTATAGCTGCTTATGGGTTTAGAGCAGTTTAAGCCCGTGGCTTATGGGCAACATGCTACCAAATTCTCACTGAGGACAGAAATTAAGAAGTTAAAACTGAGGCCAGTAACGAGGACAAAATGCAGCATTCCCGTGTTGGCTGAGAAGTGTTGCTGCCCAAAGCCAGGCAGCTCCCTGGGAGCTGGCTCTGACCTTGCTGCTCAGAGGTTTATCAGCTCCTGGCTTAGTCCAGATGCTGGCAGAGATAATTCACCACAGCATTGCTGTGACACTGCACTAAAATCAGCTGCAGCACTCTGAGCTCTTCACTGTATCCAGTCACTAATTTTTTCTGGCATTTTAGACATTTTATGCACTAACACAGGCAGTGCTGATACACTCTGGGAAGGGAGAGGGTGAATGATCTAAGATTACAACTGAACTGTATTGTTGTGCTATTACTATCATCTCTAATTAACAGATAAGCAAGTAGTACAGGCAACAGTGTCAGCAGAAGCTCAAGATTGAGCTTTTATCTATCTCTTGGTGTTCTTTGTGAAAATCAGCCAATGGTGCAGTTCCAGTGGGCGGTGATGAAAGTAGAACATGACATTTCTTTCCCCATCTAATAGCCTGACCTTTTGCATCACTCTGCTTTAAAGCAGAAGAGTATTTTGAGAGTAAACTGTTTCCCCCCCCACCCCCACCTTTCACTTTTCCCTGAAATGGTGACATGGAACAGAAAACCAGAGTAATGGAGGTGGAAGGGACCTCTGGAAGTCGTTGAGTGTGGACCTTGCTCAAAGCAGGGCCAACCCTCAGCTTGGATCCGCTTTGAAGCTTTGTTGGTTTGCTCAAAGCCGTGTCTGGCTGGAGTTGGAGTAACCCCAGGGACAGATTCCTCAGCACCCCTGGGCAGCAGAGCATCACCACTCCCGTGTTTGACCACCTGGGGCGGGAAAATATTTTTCCCTAGTATTTAGTTGGAATTTCCCCCGTTTCATCTTGTTCACACCTCTGTGGGACTCACTTGGCTGCCAGACAGTGCCCCAGTCCAGTCCTCCTGCTTGTCCTTCACTGAAACCAGCCTGGTGGTGCCGTGGGCTGAGGGAAGGGCTTGGTTCTGGAAATGCTGCAGGGCCTCTGTTTTGTGTGGAAAAGTTTCCCATATTTCAGTGCTTGTGTCCTTGGATGGGTGTAACAACACAGGGCCCAGTGCTGAGGAAATCATTTGTGTGAGGATGTGTTCAGGGTGCACGACTGGGATCTTTATTGCCTCTCCACACCCAGATATACAGTCAAGCAAGCAACCAATATTATTTCCTGGATGATGTGCCTGGGAAAAAAAAACAGTTGAGAAATATTTATTACTCCTAACCATGTTCCTTCATCTTCATAAACAATTTAAAAGTTCCTTTACACTCCTCGTGTCCTTTCTGTTTGCTCTACCTTGTGTTTTCATTACTTTTTTTGCTTATAAAAGCATTATTTTTACTTCTTTATTCCTTCTTTGTTATGTTAAATGAGGAACAATTTTTTGTAGTTTTTTATTTTTTGTGATTTTTTAATTGCAGAAACCAAGAATGGTCATTTTGATGAAAGAGAGTTGTAATTTGTTTGCTTGTAAACTCTTGTGGCTTCTACCTGTGTCTTGTGTGTCCTGTGAGCTGTGACTTTCCTTACAGCTTAAACATGACACCATAATTTTGGGTTAGATGTTCCATGTGTCCACCCCACTGCCCCTCCTGCTTGTGTTGCATTATTAGGCTCAAGGAAAATTCAGAATTTGTGGGTTTTTTCTTGTTGGCCCAGTGACTGAAATTTCCCAGGCTGTTGAGCCCAAGATATCCTTTGGTCACTTGTTTCTAATCAAAATGAACCAGTGGGGTCTAACTAGAAATATATTATTTCATGTGAAAGAAAGAATTTTCTAGGAGATAATGTAAGCAAACTGCTAAAAAAATGACAGAGCTTTCATGAAGCTGTCAAATTTCTGGTTTATCCTGAGAATTTCATTATCTGAAAATTTTAGGCAGAAGATTTAATTAACCCATGGCCTTTCTGTACTAGATCCCTGAAGCATCACGTTGGTAGTGTCTCTTTCTACATCATCACCTTCTGTGAAGTTGAACAGAAAACATCCTAACAGGGATTTTGAGCAAGGCTGGAGATTTAATGTTGCCTGTTGGATTAAAAATCCCACCCCAGCTGCTTTTGCAGCCACACCTGTATTGTGGAAACTGCTTTTCTCTGCAGCCTGCTACAGTGGGTTAGGAAAACATCCCCTCTTTGCTGTTCACTCTGAATTTCAGTCTGTGTTTCACAAGTCCTTGCTTTCAACATCCCAATTTCCCTCACAGTGCCTGAGTTGGGAAGACAAAGGAGCTCCCTGCTCGTAACTTGGTGACTCAGCCTCAGTACGTGGGCTCAAAATAAGAAGTAGAGACGCTGCCTTTGGATCTATTAAAATACAGGTTTATGGTTAAAAACTTTAGCCAGTCATCTCCAAGAAATGGCAGAATTTGCAGGTGCAATTAGAGTGGAAGATGGGATTTTTTTTTGGTCGTGGTTGTTTCTTGGAAGTGTATCAAGATTTCGATAAATTCACTTTTCTCCCCTCTCTCCCATGTTTTTTCTAAAGGGTTTCATTGCTCCCACTCACCTCTGATTTCGCAGTGTCAGTGGGGATTTTTGATGTCCTGAATAATCAATACAAACTGCATTTGCTAAATTATTTCTTTAATGAAATTGGATGCACATTCTTTCCATCCCCCAAACACGAGCCTGAAGCAACACATCAAAGCAGAAATGAGTAGAAATTACGAGTAATGAAACTGTTGTTCACATTTTCCAGGTAGGAGGTACTTAAGAGAATTTGTTTTCTTTTGTCTTGATGATTAAAAATCTGTGATTAAGAGTTCTTTTCTTTTTTTTTAAACTAAGAATACCACAGAGTGTTTCCTTAAGAGAAAGAAATTACTCTCTCTGGTCCTTGTCAGATCTTTAATCTTATTTGGCAAGGAATGCATAGATGTTGCCCAAACTGCCCTGAAATATTAAGCTGACTTAAGATAGCACAAAATTGAACAGCCATTTTTAAAATTTATTGTAGCAGCAACTGTTTGCCTCCTTATATTGGGCAGGAGGAATTCCATTTTGTGTCCAGTAGGAGTTTGTGTAAGGAAATTTTGGCTTATTCAATATTCACAAGGATGTAATTACCCCTCTTTATTAATTTATTAATATTAATATTTATTTGAATTTCATAATAATTAAACTAGCAGTTTGGATTAGTTATCCTGCAATCGATCTGCCAACACTTAAACTTTCTCCTGATTGATTTTTCTTTTTAGCATGTTCCAACTAACTTTTAGGATTAATTGGTAGTGAAAAAATTGTTCTTCTGTAGCTCAGCAGATGACTTTGCACATGTGTCGTGTCCTCCTGGTTCCACACTTTCCTTTTATTTCTACATAGAAGCAATTCTAGATGTAAAGTTGTCTTTATCATTTTATTTTTTTTAAGATCACATGGTGCAGTGGTTTCTTTTTTCTGCAAGGATGACCTTTCAGTCCACCATCGGATTAGAAGCTTCTTTTGGTTTCATTTCTGAAAATATAAAGCAGAGACAAACAACATTTAAGAAGGAGAGTAGATTCTGTAATGATCTAACTTACAGAAGTAATGGCTGCTGAAAATTGAGGTTAGTATTGGAATTAGATGGATTAGAGGATAATATTCTTTGGCATCAGACACGTCAGTAGAATTTTGGCAAAGTTCTCTGTGTGTTTGTCAGCACGTTTTTGCTGCGTGTTGGTTGTGACCAAACTGCACTGAATAAACCCCAAAAAGGTTCTTTCATATTGACAAGTATCTGTACTCCAGGATAAAAAAAAGAATATTCAGAAACTGTATCCTCCTGGTTCTTATTACATCGAGCTAAAAGCCTTGGCACAACTATTTCTAGAAAGTTCCCATTCCTGGCTTTGGGCTGTGGCCGTGCCTGCTGCTCACTCCCAGCTCTCTTTAATGACAAACACTACTTGGAAATGGCTTAATTGGATTGTCTGCTTAATAGCATTAGGATTGTTGGGCTGGTTTAGCTGGGCTCTGATGGTCCTTTGCTGGTTAAGGGATCAGTAAAGCAGCAGAACGGGAGGAGAAACTTCAGATTTGAGAGAAGAGCCTTTGCTCCTCAAATTCCTGCTACCCCAGAAGGGAAAGGAAGGGGCTGTGGAAGGAAATGCTGAATATTGTTTTGTTTGACTGAATTTAACCAGAATGCTTTATTACTCCCTTTTACTGGTTCAACACCTGCACTTGTTTCAGTTGCTGGTCAGCCCTGAGGGTTGGCAGAGGTGGTGCCAGCACAGGGAAGATTTTTGGTTCTGTTCACAGCCTTACAGCTTTAGAAAGGGGTCACTCAGACAGCCACAAACCCCTGGCAAGCGGGAAAATAAACTTCTTGGTGCTCTCTGACGCTTTCAATAAGTTATTTCTGAAATACAAGTTTTGCTTAAGCCTTTCATGTCTTGAGAGAAGAATTGAAAAGAAGTGTCAGAGTGGAGAGAAGGGTTAAATGAATTTTGTAGGAGAATTTTGTAGGCCCTGGCTTGTGGACATTTTTTATTGAGCAAAAGACTATGAGTTGTTTGTGTTGTTTAATATTCCATCCTGGCTTTCAAGGAGCTGTTGCAAATTATTTGAGATGTCTGGTTCCCCATCAGCTCTGTGACCAGAGAAAGCTTCATTGGTCCTGCACTTTAATGGGATTAGAGGAGGCTTCATGGGCTGATAAAATACCCTTTTGTTAGATGGATATAATACATATTTACCAAAATTCCAAGAAGCAGATGGCTAATTAGATAGTTTGGTGATGCTAAGCTGATCATATGTTCTAGCTCTAAATAAAAATTTAACAAAGCTTCATCTGAATATTTTAAACAGGCTTACATAATGTTTTCTAGTTAGTATTAAGTAAAGTGAGTACTGTTGTGATTGTCCATATTAATGGGAAAAGACATTAATATTCTGCTCCCTGTTGGATTGGTTTTATCTGGTGTTGACTGATTCTGTTTCTTGAGGCAACACAAACTAAATGGGAGTTTGTGGGTATCATTTCACTCTGTACATTTTTTCGTGACCACATCCAAACTGAAATTAGATAAATACTAAATATATGTGGAAAACTTAGTTATTTTTAATAACATTTCCATCTGATGAAATTCTAAGGCATTACATCATTAGAATGATTTATTTCTGTGGGGAATGTCAAGTAGTTTTCACAGTTAAGATCGGGAAAAGAAAATACTGCAAGAAAACTATGAATAAAAATACTTAGAAAATTATTAGGGAGGGAGAAAAAGGAGATTTCAAAACTGTTTGAAATTCCTCTTTGAAAGTAAAGTGAATATGAGATTGTTCACTATGGAAATTTAGGAAAGATAGTAATTTCCCAAAAGTGAGAGTGTTGTGGGAAAAATGAAGATAGAGTCTCCTTAGAGATGTGTGTAAAAGGGAAGAGAGAAAATCCACTTAGATAAATAGGGAAAAGGAATTGTAAAAGTAATGACAGGCAGCTTTGTAATTGGATCTGGGAATGGAGAAGACACTCAATTGCTCATAAACTTACTCTGAAGAACTTTGTTTCCAGAAGCTGCTCATATTATATTGTGCCATATATGACTGCTGGGATTAAATACTATTGTATTTGTTAAACAAGTGGAACTGAGAACACTTCCTACACAGTGTCGTAGACCAGGAGTAGTTCTTTATGGAGGCCAGAATTTAGAGAAGGTTTTCTCCTGTATCTGGTGTGAAGAAATCAGCAGATGTTCTCCTCTCTTTCCCCTTCCTCCTTGCCACGATTGTGCCATTTCTTTTTGGTCTCAGCCTTGATCAGCAAAATGGAAGTGGTGATTTGCATTGTTCCCAGTCTGTGCAAAGGCCAAAAAAAAAAAAAATAAAATACTTGATACTATCTCTGTGCTCTTGATACATGGTTTTTAAAGGCTTTTTGCAAGACAGACGAACATTTCAACTTCTAAAATGACCTCAGACCGAAACCGAGCTGCCGCGTTCCTGCAGCCCAGCTCCTTGCCTGCCTCTCTGCTGAAGAGTTTCTAAGCTCCAGTCTCCAAAGGATGGAGCACTGTTGGCAGACAAATTAGTGCTGTGTTACCATTTTGGTTTTTGTTTAAAGTGCTCTGCCTGGGCAGGGGCTGGAGCACTATTTGCAGTAACCTCTCAGCCTTGCTTTTGGGTGCCAGGTGACTGCAGGGGGCTGCTGCCACCACGGGCAGTGTGGGGTAGTTTGGCTCTTCTGGGTGATCCAAGAGCAGGAGGAGAAGATTTTTGCCTCTCTCTTTTAATTGATTTCCTCTCCCCTTCTCCACCAAGCTGTCAGATTTGAATGTTTGCCCCAGTTTTCTTTGTCATATGGGCAGATAGTGGGTTGGTTGTTCGAAGCTGGCAGGAACCAGCAGATATTCTGCCAATAAGGAGATTTCAGATGTCTCGGAATATTGGGGGAAGCAGAGGGATTCGGGCACTGAGCTGCATTTCTGGGGCTGTCACCACTTGAACACTGAGGAATGTGTTTTCCCATATGGAACTCTCACAGTATTACTCTTTGTAAATGTTGAGCCATTGGTTCTGTAGCTCTTGTAGTTCTCTAATTCGTTGAATTTTATTTTAGTTATCAGCTAGGAATGATTGAAAAAAAAATTCCCTTCCCTTTTGAAAACACTCCTGTATCCGAATTTTATATGAACTCAGTGCTGGTGTTTTTGCACAAAAGAACAGATTGGAGTTAGAGGAATAATGTGAGTCCACACAAAACAGACAAGGCAGGCTCAGCACTGATTCCTGTTTGCTCCTGCTACCTTGGAAACAAAGGATGGCATGACAACAAAAGCAATTCAGGAAGAAAGGTTAAACCTCACAAACATTTGAAATATATTCTTGTGGGGAAACCCCTTCTTAGTGCTTCAGGATGGATTTTCAAGTTTTAGTGTATATTGGTAAGAATTGTCTGTTTCTTTGAACTCATCTCTGAAATCAAGACTTCTAACTAAAAACTATAAAACGGTGATTTTAATGTATCAGCACTGAAAAAATATTAAATTTTAAGAACAAAAGAAAAAGGTTCTGAGGTCCATCTGAAGCTAAGAATAATTTTTAGTCTGAGTCAGTCAAGTTTATTTCAGAAATTTTTGGTCCAAAGCTTTCTAAAAACATACCAAGTGTTTCTTGTATGGATGGAATTGAGGTTAGGGTCGAGAAAGAGTTGGGTTTGCATGTCCAGCAGTGCCTCTGGAAATTGTCTTAGTCCTTCTGGTCCTCCTTCCATGTCCTGGGTGTGAACTGAAGCTGGGGACAGCAACCCACACTGCCCTGGCCATGAGCAGCACTGTTAATGTTCTTCAAAGAGTTTGGGGTTGGTTTTTATTACTATTTTCTTTTTTCACTTGTATTTCTCCCTGTTTGGTTGTTCAGATCTCTCTTCTGCAGTTGTCTGTCTTGATTTCCCCAATAACCCAATGTAGCCAGGGGAAGGATATTAAAGACAAATGTCAAAACATGTCAGAAATAGAACACTTGGGTTCTCTGTAGAAGAGTAACAGCAAAATAGCTTTCAAGAGAAAAAGAATTTTAAGCATTTTTTTTAATAAGAAGTCACCTTATATAGGTGTAACTTTCCAAACACATCAGTGCTGTGTTTTGCTGTTTAGTTCAGTCTTCCAAAGGCTGTGCCAAAAAAAGAAAGAAAGAGGTATTTATTTGTTGAATAAACATTTCTGGGGTAGTTTGAAGGTCTCTTTATTCAGGCTGAGGCAGCAGTGAGGTGAACAAATAGTGTTTGCTTCCCTTTTCAGTTCATCTTCAAGAAGGGCTTTTCTTACTCTTTCAGTGCAGTCACCAAGCAACTTCCCAGGGCCTTTCACTCAGACATTAATCTCTAAATGCAGTTAGAAAACAAGGCTCCTCAGAAAAGCTAAACTGAAAAACTGCAAGTCTTGAAGTTTGCTACTGCAACTCAGCAACAAGCCATCAGAATTACACCAGAATTCTTAAATATACTTTTCCAATAAGGGCCAAAAACTTTAAGTTGGTTTTTTTTTTTTTTTAAAGCCGTTTGGAAATTACCACAGGACTAAACATAGTTTGGGAGCCATGCACATGTTACAGTGTTGAATCTCCCCATATGTCCACATTTTTGATGAATTAAGAAAATCTAATACCAAAATACATATTTAGACTTCCTAAATCCTCGCTAGGAAAAAAGTTTCCAATGAGAATTTAAATATTTGTGCTGCCTTGTACGTTTTGGAAACACATGCATTAGTCTGATTCCAATTTTAACAACTACATCTTCATACTCCAACAAGCTTTTCTGCAACTGTTGGAGAGAAATTGTCTTTTTATTGCTGCACAAGAGTGAAGTGCTGTAATTCAAAAGACAAAATGCATTACAAGTCAGTTTGGAAAATTGTATGAACAGCAAAGTAAGGGCACAGAATGTCAGAAGTTAAAGAGAAAATGCAGGAACTCTTGTGGTACTTGAGGTCTATCTTGGAAATGGCTGCATTCCACCAATAGTTCATTTTAAAGTTGAGACATGATCATCACTTGGATGGTTTGGTCAATAGCTATTTAAAAAAAAAAACAGTAAATTTGTCTGTCCTGTCCATATTTCAGAAACTTGAATGTTGCTTCTCTAAAGTATTACATATGCCCAATAGAAAAGGGCATTTTTTATCTTTTTAGATAAATTTGAAGCTCTGAAAACGAGTCAGAATTGTGTTGAACTCCTGCAGTTTGCATCGAGGCATTTCTAACATCAGGGGCTTCCAGTGCAAGAAGCTTTTATTTGTCTTCCGTGGTTGTACCTGTCACAGCAACTTGGCATTTGGCAGGGAACTAATCATGGGAATGGCATTCCCCTGGGATCTGGCTGCTCTGCACAGCAGCAACATCCAGGGCTTCAAATCCATCCCTTCAAGTGCTGCTTTGTTGTTTTAAAATGCACCCCCCACACTCTGCACTGATGTTAAACCGTGTGGGGTCCTTCCCCAAAAGCATCACAATTTGGAGAGATGAGGGAAGGTTCATCCTCTCACCTCACAAAGTTCACTTACATTTTAGAAGTGCCTTATTGATTTCCTCTGGAAAGCAAGGACTTTGTGGCCAGAAGTAAGAAAAGGCTTGAAATGTCCCTCAGTAAAAGCTGTCCTGGGTGTCTGTTCCCTGCGTGAAAGGAGAGAGATCTCCGAGTTCTTTCAGCCTGTTCTCCCTGATACTGAACACATATAAAAATCCTGGAGTTATTTTGATCCCTTTGTAGGTCCTTCTTTTCTTACTGGACTTAAGAAACATTATGGTTAGTTATGAAACTTATCACATTTTTGATGGAACTTCTTCAGAGTGATATTTAGAACAAGTTTATTGCTGGGAAGAATATGGTACCAGGCTTGTGAAAAAATGTTCGTTTCAATCTGTAGTGGATATTGAGGATTAATTAAAAAGGGGACAACATTAGTCATTCCTATAATCATATTTTACAGGAAAAAACCTCATTTATAAAAAAATAATTTTGGCATGCATTTCTTCACCTGCTTCCCATTATAATTGTTCTGTTAAAATGTCTTAGGATAGAATTTTATTAGAACTAAACGAAGGACGCCTTGGAAAGTTTGAAGATTCAGTTTAGGAAGGGAGATGCTGTTCAGCAGACGAGCAAATCTCCCCCTAAAATAGAGATATAGAACCTCCTGTGGTCTAATCTTTCTGTATATACCCTGCTATAAAAGGAGCTGTGATCAGCCACACCAAGGAGGGATCTGCTGCCTGAATGTATCCATTCTGGAGAACATGGTAAGGGAAAAATGAACACATTTTTGAGAACATGGTAAGGGAAAAATTACAAGCATGAAGAGGCAGAGGATTGTAGTAGTCATATTTTCCCAGGAAATTACTTAAATTTGTGTGAAAGAGTATTATTCATGATGGGACTCGGGTGAAGGAAAATACACAACTATATATTCTGCAGTAAAATTCTTTTTCAGGCTGTCAGAGGCCATGAATGAAACATTCATGCTTTGAATGAACATGTTGTTCCTGAAGACAGTCATGTTTTGAGCAGAACAAAAATAGTAGTTGAAAGAATGGAAAAGAGTATTAAGTGAATTAAGTAAAGGAACAAAAATTTCATTTTGCAAAGCATAGTTTATTTCAGGTTTTTATTTCAATACAGCCTTGGGGTATAATTTGTTGCATTTTCTGCGTGTATGTGCTGGAAGAGGCCCTTAAAGTCCTAAAAATGCCACCACTGGATCAAAGAAAACTTTGGCAGCAAAGTCACGCTGCTCCCACAAAGAGGGAGGATGATTCCTGCTGGGAATCTCTGCCCCTCAGGCTGAGGGGAGCTGTCCCTCCATCCTGAGGGCACAGGGCACTTCTTCCCTCTGTTGCCCACATTTTGCTGTGGCAGAGTCCTCGGGCTTTATTTTAGCCTGGAAACCTGGGAGAATTTTAAAAGCAGTTTTCAATTACTGTTTCTGTTGGGCATTACAGGGAGAAGGGATTGGAATCAGAGGCTGACATGGTGAACTGAGGATTGCTTTTCGTTTAAAAGCCTGTTGTTCAAACTGGAAATTCCACAGGGATAAAAAATATTCAGTAAGTGAGCCACGATAGACAGGGTACACTTCACCTCTATTGTGGTCATGATAGGAATTATGTATTAATAGTTTAAATGATTAAAACAAAATTACATTAGCAGGAAGTAATCAGTGAAATGCATCCTTGCTTAAATCTGCTAAATCTACTAATACTTTTTTGGCCTTTAGAGCTCGCTGATGCAGCAGTGTAAATTTGATGCAGCATGCAGTCCAAAAGCCTCTTAGGCTCCTTTAATCTTAAAATCATGAAATGATGCATCTACCCAATGTGTTGCTTCATTTGAGGGACAGGTTCCTTGCTCTAAATCAAGACCTATCACACGAACACAGATTTCCACTTGGAAATTCAAATTCCCTCCCAGTTAATCCAAAAATTGCATTGCTAATCTGGGCAGCGGCTGACTGCACTCAGGTCTCTTGTGAGCCATACAAAGAGAAAATACATTAATTCCCCCCCTTCAAAAACAGTAATAGCAGAAGTTACATCACAACCTCTGGCTCTTGTTTTATTTTCATCTTGTCATTCCTGTGCAGAGCATGGTGAGACAGTGCTGGTGGGTGGATTTGTAAATTTACAGGTGATTTGTGAAGCTGAACACATCTGAAAATTGTTAAACTTTTCCATAATCTGAAATTATTGCATGTTGATAAAGAGGTACATGTAAATTGAGCTTCTTTTATTCGTATAAAAGGGTAATAAGATTCATAGGTAGCATTGCCTAGTAGCCAAGAGCCCTAAAATCTGAAGTTCTGAAACCTTTAGCTGGGCAGAGGCTTCCTGTGGCTCCTCTTAAGCCTGTGATAAGTGTTGCACATAACTCAGTCTCAGAGAACATGGAGTATCACTGCTTTTCATTAAATCCAGTGATTTCAGTTAGAAAACTTAATGATAAAGCTTGCAGCCAGGGAAAGTTAGAGTATATTTTCCCCATCAGATAGAAAAGAGGCAATTAAGACATCATCTAGGTCAATGAATGAGTCTAGACACACTAATAGCCACCAGGGAATTTGCATCTATTCTTCCAGTGTGCATAATATGGCCAGAAACTGGTCCAAAAAGGGAAGGCGTGAACTGAGAAGGATGAAAGTCAGTGTGCTCTATTTATAGGGGACTTTGCTTTGCCTTCCTTCCACACACAAAGCTTGGCCCTGAACGAGCCCTGCTGTGCTCTCTGTGCTCAGATGGAGACCTGAGAGCCCACAGGACCAAATGCCTGGGAAGGAGGGCAGCACTCAGAAGAAAGAGCAAACAGGTTTGAACCTGAAACCCCTAGGAAAGAAATCTTCCATAAATGTCCTGCTAATGGCAAGCAGGAGGCACAGGGCAGTGCATTAGTTCTTGGTTGGTCACACCAGCACAGGGAAGTCTGATCCACTGCAGGGAGCTCGGGAAAACGAGGCAGATCAGCAGCCTCAGCCAGGCAGCAGCAGCTGGCTCGGGGTGCTGTGCATACACAGATTATCCTATTAATTTAAACCTTGTTTTACCTTGTCCAACATATAGCATGAGATGAATCCCTTCCCATTTGAATGCCAACATTGTAAATGTTAAACTCGGAGATGTCTTGGATCCGTTTGGAGCCTACAGAGAGCAATGGGCTCTGCTCTGATGTGTTTAATCTCATCCTAAAGTATTTCTTTTGAAAGATAGTATCTATCTTTTCTAACAGGGGACTTTTTCACATGATGCAAACAATTTACATCAGGATGTGGTGAAGCACTGGCTTTATAAGTCGTGCCTGCTTCCCTCCACTGCTCACAAAGCCGTGAGCTCAAACAAATCCCATCTCTGTCATTGTCTAAAGATGAGAGAAATCACCCTGGTGTTCGTTTATAAATCTGTAATGATTGTGAAACCCAAGGCAGCTCCCCCCTCCTGCTGTAACTTGATGAACCACTCACGAAGGATAACAATTTTATTTACAGAGAAAAGCCAACTGTAAACAAGGAGAGAAACCAAGCCCTGTGTTGCTCAGCAAAAGTGAAAACCTGGCTCTCTGATTTAACAGAGTGTCCATTAGCTGGACAGGTAGGAGAGCCTGCTGACTTGGTGTTTGGAGGAGCTGGGAGGGCATTAACACAGATTTATTCACACAAGTAGAAGCACTGTGCACAGGAAGCCATCACGTGAACAGAAATGCTTTTTCCTCTTAAAGCAAAACAAGCTTTATTGTGAATTCCTCCCTAACAGAAGGATAGAAGTGTCTGATGTTACTGGAAGTAGAATTTCAGTGCACAAATATGCCTGAGAGGGGTCATTCACTGAGAAGGCTTGAAAGCCTTTTGAGTATGCTGGGGCTTTAATAATTCTTGTATCAAATTGAATAAGTACCCTGAAGTAGGAATAATTTTCCACATTAAAGAGATGGCATGGGGTTTCATTTTTGTCTTCTTTTACCATAGGCCATTTTTAAAACCCTTTAACAAAGCCCTACATGTAAGCTCCTGAAATGAGGAGGCCAACAGAAAGCATGACAGGCCAATTTGTATTGTACAAAAGCTCCTGCAAACAAGCTAAAATCTGCATCACTGGAAATCAGAACAGCGTGTGCCAGCTGCTGTCAAAACATTACCAGTATAATGGAAGTTTGACAGGTTTTGGTTGCATCTTACTCCAAAAAAAATGAGCTAGTTAATGCAGAACATAAACTGCTGCAAGGCTAAACTCTTACTTATGCTGTTTGATTTTTTTATTTCTATTTGTTTTACATCAAATGAGTAATTTACAAGTGTTATCAGTGTAAAGAGCCAGTATTTTGATCCCCCTGGGGTTTTTTTGAACGTGTAGGTCTGGCCCTTTGCCTGAAAAGTGTGATTTTCTTTTAGTGACCATTCTAGTGAACTCCCAGTACCTTATTTGTCACTAATCCATATCAGCCTCCTTTTTTCCCCTCTCTGTGAGGTTTGGTGATTCACTGTCTCGTTGAAGGCAGCAGAACCCAGCAGGCAACGGCTTCTTGCAGGAGACTGTTCCTCTAATCGATATCCTTCCATATTCCTCATATCCAACATGGATTTATCACATCTGTTAACAGCATCACTAAATGAATTTTCTGATGCAGCTGTGTTTAACAGAAGAGTTGAAAGGTGATCCATCTTTCCTGGTAGGGTTTGGAGAATAGCAACTCTTTGATGCAGCATTTTAGTGTAGGGGGTGGCTCTGAAGTCCTGCAGGGATGGTTCCCACCTGCACTGAAATCAAACAGTTGGGAGTGGGCCATGTTTGGATTTAGATGGGACATGAGGAAGAAATTCTTTACTAAAAGGGTGGGGAGGCCCTGGCACAGGTTGGCCAGAGAAGCTGTGGCTGCCTCATCCCTGGAAGTGCCCAAGGTCAGGTTGGAGCAACCTGGGCTAGTGGGAGGTGTCCCTGCCCGTGGCAGGGGGTGGAATGAGATGAGCTTTAAGGTGCCTCCCAACCCAAACCATTCCATGACTCTGTGTTCTGTGGGAAGCCTTTCCTTACTGTACTAAACATTAGGAATGTGTGTTGGGGTGAAGCTTTGTTTCCTGCAACCTGTAGAAGAGCTTGACATTTGTTACAAACATCATGCCAGTGAAATAGCTTATGTTTTTGTCTTATTCATGACAGCAAAAGTGGAATTATGGAAGAACTAAAGGAGAGATGAATAACAGATTCAGCCAGAATTTCTTAGTAATGTAATATGTTCTTATTAGATTAAAGTATTTAAAAAAAAAAAAAGCTCAGAGATTTGCATATTCCTTTAATGGGTTATTTTGAGCTTCCATTGAAGCAGATACACTTTTAGCAGATTGACTTAAATGCCAGTTGGGTAATAGAGCAAGAAGGAAAACCATAATCTTTTTTCTTTAGAAGAGAGAGTAATTTAAAGCTGAAATATGACTAATTATCACAATTGAACTTGTGATACCCCTTGCACTTGTTAATAGACTTACTGTGTTAATGTCTCTGTGAATGGATGTAAAACCCAAACAACAAAAAAACCCCTTTGTGTGTTTTTAAGACATAAATACGATCTTTTGTTTTCCCTCACGAACAAAAAAATGTGTGAAATACCAATTTACACCATACAGCAGTAGTTTAAAAGAGAAGCTTATGTTTTTTGTGGCTTTTCAACAAAAGTTTAAAACAATCGAAAGGGTATTGTTCGAAAAACTCTCTTTTACAGGAACTTGAAAGTTCAGTGAGAAGACCGAGGTTCCATTATGCAGCAGGGAAATGAACCATGAATTCCTGATTACAGTAATACCTGCTATTACTATTATTAGTAGTTGTGTCAGCTGTTGCTTAGCACGAGCATGTCCGAGGAGAAAATGTAAAAATCCCTTTTGAATGGTGCAGTTGTGCTGGAAGGCAGGGCAGGGAAGGAGGCAAATCCAAAGGCAGTGGCAGAGAGGAGCTGGGCTCTCTCCTCAGCAGCCTCGGAGCACTGTCAGTGCTGCACATTTAAGAAATAATAGAGCACATTTTTCCTGTTCATTTTTTTTTTTTTTTGTTACTCATCTTCAATTTGTTCCAAATTCTGAGTCACTTTCATAAATCTGTTTATAATGAGTTTTATCCAGTCAGTGAGTTTGAGAACAAATGAAACTCCGCTGGGTTTTCAGCTGTAAGAATTCTCACCAATCACCTCTGCTCTGGCTCAGGCAGCCTGGAATTTAACAATTCATATTTTAAAACCCAATCTTTGGCTTTAGAGGTATATAATGATAAAATAAAGGAGAAGTATCCAAAGTTAAAATAAAGAATGGCTGGGGAAATGAGACAAAACCCGAGACAGGGATTTTCCTGTCTGATCTCTGTCATGAAGATGCTGAGCCTTTGGGGAAGGCTGTGGTGCCCTTCCACAACCCAAGCTGGAAGGAGTCTGGTCTTGCCCTGGAGCTGCAGTTCCTTGGATGATTTCCTGCAAACCAATCCTTTCTTGGGCAGTAACTGGAAGGTTTTTTTGCTGCATCACTGTGTAAGCACCAGCAGTGAAAGCTTTTATAACTAAATGCCTTTGTGCCCACTCAAACCAGAGTGCCTGCAAAAAGCAGGATCTGGTCCAGGGCAGGAATAAGCACCTGGGGAGTGGGGCAGGTACCAGAAATGTTGCTTTCAGCCGTGATCTGGTTTGTGCCTGTGTGAGCAGATATGAAACTCCAGCCTAAGGTTCCTTTCTTGAGCAGAGTTTGACAGGTTGAGGTTGTTTTCAGCTTGTTTTCTGCCCGTCAAGCACAGACAGCCCCTGTCACAGGAGAATTCTTGCTGCACTCAAACCGTAGGCTTTAGGTGTTACAGGTTTGCCCTCTGATTTGAAGGGATGTTTTCTACACACACCAGCGAAGAAACTGATTTTCCAAAGAAACTTTCTATGGAATGAGTCCAGCTGGAGCGTTTAGTGACCTCTTGCAACCTCTCCCTCTGTCCTGACCGTTTGCCTGAGACAATTTAGTCCCATTTTAACGTTCTCCGCTGATTTTAGGACCGACATTTTTGCAAATTAATCATGACAGCTTTAAAGCAAAGTTCCAGCCACACTGAAAATCCACAGTGCATCCAGGTCTTAATGGAAGTTTGATTTCTTGTGGAGTAGTTTGTTTATGTGTGACACTATTCTGCATGTGGGATGCAAACGTTCAAACTCTGGAGTCTGAAATTGCTTCTACATTTTTTATACCACTTCAGCATCATTCATGTAGGGTTCATCTGTTTGCATGCCAGTTGGAATCTAGTGGAATTTGTGATTTTCCATCCATATCTCTAACAGTTTCGCATTGTTTACAGAGAGAACATGCAGTTTTCTATAAACCACTTGCTCTCACACAGTTTTACTGTGTTACTTTACTCAGCTTGAGGAGGATTCAAGCACCCTGCAGTGTGCAGCATTACGAGGCATAAAACGGTTGAACATAAAAACTATTTTTGGCTGAAATAATGGAATATTCACAATCAGAAATATTAAACAGCATTTAAGTGTGGGTGAGGTGTAATGAATGAGCTGCATTGTATAAAAGGGTATTATTCAGGCTACTGACTATAAGGACTTAAATTTGAATCTTGGAGGGGAAAAAGTGGCTTTTTTTTTTTTTAAATCTTGCTCCAAACTAGCTGTGGAATAATATTTGTTGCTAAACTGAGGCCTGAGGAGAAATGTTGATCCTTTAGAACCTGGACACCCAGTGGGTGACACTGAATGTCTGAATTATGCAACTTGGGAAGGAGGAGATGTGTAAACACAGACAGGAGCTGAGGAAATGGCTTAAGTGAGGGGATTTGCTCCCTGGATCGTGTCCTCTCTCCAATAAACCTTGAGGTTTTGTCATGTTTTGTCATCTTTTCCCATCATTTCTTGGGCTTAACAGCACAACAAAGGAATCTTTAGTTTTGAAATAATATGACATCTCAGGTATCCACAAGTGGAGACTTTGTAAAGCTACAGTTTCTGATGATGTTAAATGCATGTTATAAAGAAGTTGAATTGCTTTGTTGTGCTGTGAGTAAGAAGGGCAACAGTTAGGGAGGGGAAATGGTTATTATTTAGGTCAGAAAAGCTTTAAAGTTCAAAAGGAAGTGGTTTCAGTGGTTTCTTTTAAAGAAATATTCGTGAAGTCATTATTTTTTTTTTAATTTGTATGAAAAATAGAGACATTTCTTATTTTATCTGTTAGTAATTGGTGCTTTCAAAAACTGCCAACCTAAAGCTCAAATTTTCATTCTTGTTTTCCTTACCAAGTTGTAGATTTGATACTCAATCACAGACTGCTTTAATTTTTTCACTTTCCTTTATGCTCTGTCTTGTAAAAGGCCAATGTCATGTGGTGAAAACTCAAATAAAAATACTCTGAAAAGACAGTAATGACAGAAATTAATTTACCTCACTTTTGGACTGCAGACCCTTTATGCCTGTTCTGTAGAGAGTAGGAATGAGTTGAAATCTTTTCTTTTTTTGTTATTTTTTTGTTATTTTGGTTTGAATCATGGCTTACTGAATTCCAGGCCCTTAGTGCTGCTTGGAAATTCTTGGCCCATTGTAAGCAATCTCCTCGGATGAATGTCAGCTAATACATCACTGACAGTCACGCCTCGTTTTTTACCTGCACTAATATATTGCTTTTAGTAAATATATGGGATAGGAAATAGTGTTTACCCTCCCCTATCATGAGAATAATACTCATTCTGTCTGCCATAAACAAAGAAATGCTGTTTATATTGCTGCTCCAGTGAGCCAGGAAGGACTGCACAAATATGTCATGAGCAGGCAGTGGAAAATGCTTATATATGATTTTCATAGATTTTCATAGTGAAGCTTGTATGACTTAATAACAAGAATAGCCATGATTGTTTCTGAGGACTAAGAACTAAAACATAGGCTAAATTTTGGGGAGCATTTTGAGATAAAGATCAGATTCTAGGAGTGTTTTCTGCGCTTCAAAGATGTTTTGCAATCTTTGTCAGCCACCTGGACAAAGTGAAGAAATCTTCTCAGTTCCTTGACCTAATCATGCAAAAAGGATTGAGTTTCAACACTGATGCAGGTTTTTATCACGTGGATGCTTTCTTTGGTACAAATCTTGGCTACTGTGGTGGTCCTGCAGTTGTATTTTTGTGCTTTCACGTGCTGTGCATTGAGCTAACTTGGGGAACTGCTCCAGCTAAAACCCAACCTTGCCAAAAAAAAAATGAACTGCAGAAATGTTAAGACATAGAACCAAGCAGGCAGGGCCTCTGGTTTTGACAGCAATGAGCCATATGTCAAGTTAAAGTGGTCACTTAAGCATGACTTAAGAAATCATCACTATGCCAGCTCTGCATGCTCGTGATGTGCTTCCCCAGGAGTGCAAACAGTTGAGCTGGCAGAGCTCAGGAGGGAAGGCTGGTGCTGGATCAGTGAACTGATGGGTACAGTTAGTGCAGGTTTGCTGAATTCACGCTCAAAATGTACCTTTAGAAGTTACAGGAACTGTAGAGAGACTATTTGCAAGAACTTGTAGTGCCAGGACCAGGGGGAATGGTTTCAAACTGGCAGAGGGGCAGGTTTAGGTTGGATGTTAGGAAGGAATTGAGGCCCTGGCACAGGTTGCCCAGAGAAGCTGTGGCTGCCCCAACCCTGGAAGTGTCCAAGGCCAGGTTGGATGGGGCTTGGAGCAGTCTGGGCTAGTGGAAGGTGTCCCTGCCCACAGCAGGGGATGGGAATGGATGATCTTTAAGGTCCCTTCCCACCCAAACCGTTGTGTGATTCTGTGATTCTACACAGGGACAAATCTCACTGACAGATGCCCTCCTGGTTTTCTTGCTGCAAATCTCCCCTCTCAGCTATTTTTTTGTTTTGAGTTTTTTAAAAAAATGTTCTACCACAAATGTAAATAATTCATTCATAATTAAATGACTTGTTTGCATGGTTTCATGTTTTGCTATGTATGTACAGCCTACCTCTGAGCCCACAGGTATTTCCTATAAATGCCACTTTTCCTATTTGGAATGAATTATGTAGCTTCTGTCTTTCAGTCACCCATGTAATTTTAATAACTACCAAACCTAAGAAATTAATCTGCTTGTTATGAGTAAATAATGTACCCATCAAACTGTAGAAAAGGAATCTTCCACCTATTGGCTGAGGGTGAATTTTCTTCATTCTGTAATTGGTTTCTCTATGTGTATTTTGTCTCCTGTGTTGTCTTACATTGGCAATAAATTTATAACTGTAATTGGTTCTAATGTGGAGTTTAATTTTTGTGTGTATGTTGTTTTTCTTCCTGAGAACTTGCAGATATTTTGGGATGAAACTTTATTTGCAGTGACTGATGAGAGTAGGAAAGTGATATTGAAGTTTCTAGCAGATGACCCTTTAATAAGATGTATGTAATTGGATAAGACTTGTAACAAATATTGGGCATCTGTTGGGTAACATGGAAATAGTGAAGAGAAACAGGAACTGGAAAAAATCTTATATTAGCAAAACCTCTTCAATTTCTGTGATCTAATAGTATGACTGAAACCCAGCCTGAATCCTTTGAGAAAAATGTCCAAAGGAATTCCCAGTTGATTTTATTAGTAACCCTCATGTGCAACAGGAGCTGAACCTTCTCTTTTTCCTCTGTATCCTTTAAAAATGTCAGCCATATGTTTTGAACCTGTTCTAAAATGCTTTTTGCCATCCAAGCCACCCTTTTGATAGGTTGAGACAGGCAGAGAATAATTGCTGACAAACCAAACCAAAATAAGCTGTGTTTTCTTGGAATGGAAGGTCTGGAGGCCTCAGGGGAGGAATGGCAAGTGGCTGCTGGCTCTTGGTGAGGTTGGAGTCATCCAAAAACCTGGAGAGAAGAGGAGGTGAGAGGCTCATTGCTGTAGAACAACATGAGCTGCTGTTGTCTGAGACCTCCTTCTGACATAATCCCATCCCCTCCTTACACCCTTTGCATCTCCCAGTGGGTCACTGTGAAGGTGCAGATGAAGTAACCTGGTGATCATCTCAACTTTGGAGCCTTTCAACTCTCCTGACATAATTCTTCAATCAGGATTGTGTCCAAACAGGTATTAAAGGAAGTTTATTTCTTTTAGTTTAGCACTTAGGATATGGCTCTGTTCATATTTCAAACAGCTTGTTCAGTGTCATCCTGGCCTCGCTCCTTCCCGTCCTGAAGAAAAATAAACACCCTCTTTTGGCAATAATGGAATTAGTGTGTGGATTGTGTTTGCTGGCAAGTAAGGTTCATTAATTTTGTTAGCGTGTTGTAAGGTTTCTCAAACACGACTGAAAGCCTGGACCTAAATTCAAAATACACCAAAATACTTAATGTTCAGCTCTTGGCACTCAGAGCTGGCATTTCACTCGCTGTATTTGTGTCCTCACAAATCATACTCCAAGGAAATGTTTTGGTTTGTGGCCACCAGTAGCTTGGTATCATTAAACTGCGAAATAAAGCGCTGAGAAAAACAAGCTGTAACATCAGTAATAAAATATTCTGTGTTGTTTCTAAAGGAATGGTAAAACCTTAGAGCTGTACTAGTGGGTGGTCTCTGTATTCCATCAGTTTTCCACGCTCGGAGCCACGAGTGGGTTCAGCCTTTGCTTTGAAGCTCAGCACAGGCTGCGTTAAATTGACCGTGGGGGTGATTTAACGTGAGGTGAAGGATTAGGAGAACACACGAGCCTTTCAGACGTTTGTCTTCAGTGTGTTGGGCGTCCCCTGACCCAACAGTAAAGTTTTCAGCTTGGTTGGCAGCGAGGAGCAGCTCTGTCCACGGCAGCTCCCAGAGCTGGTCCCGAGCTCGGTGGATGGAGCTGAGCTGGAAGGAGTTGGGGTGTGGTGGTGACTTGGCTCGTAAGAGCAAAGCCAGTGCAATTTATCTTGGTGTAAAGGAGATTTACTCGTTGAGGACCTCATCATTTTTCTGTGCTGCCCGATGGGACCATGAGAGACTGTGTCTCACCGTGATTTTCCAAGAGCTCTTTGCTTTCTGTTGGGGTCCAGAATTCCAGCTGTATTACAAACCAAAATACAGTCCAGCAGCTGCATTCTGGAGATGGGTTTCATTTCGTAGCCTGTCATTTCATACAGCCTTAAAATATGAACAGCCTGTGCTGCTTCCTACTGCTCTCTTTCCCAGCCCTTTATTTTGTGCTGGGTGATACATCAAGCTGAAGGCAGCTGCTTTATTTAAGGCATCCCATTTCTGCAATTGGGGTCACTGCTGAATTAGTTGAAAAAATCTGAAGAACTGTTCACAAAAAAAAAATAAAAAACAACAGTGCTGGGCTTTCCTATTGTTCTTTAATTGTTAGAGCTGTGCTGTTCCTTGCTGATGTGCTTGTACACAGCTCCAGAGCAGATTAGAGCAGCCCCCAGAGGGGTTTTGTGGCTGGAGTACAACGTGTTAACAGCAGCAGGTTTTTAAAGTAAAGTGAATTCCACCTGCAGAACTGATATAAAAAGTCTGTGATTGTGGGTCACCTTTTTTGCTGGTACAAGCTCTCGAAATAGCCATTCCAGCACCGTTTTTGATAGATGACTTCTGGGTTATTACTCATTTATAAAGTGGGACACCTCAAAGGAGGGAGATTAATGGGTTTGTGAAATCGTAAAAATGACTTTACATAGAAATGGTGATCTCTGTCTTTTAAAAAGTATATAATTAACAAGTAGATTGAAACAGAGTTGAATACTTCATATTGCATTAAATACTTTAATATTTTGAAGTGCTTCCTCATTTTGGCAAACTCTGTGCTGCAGTTTTAGCAGAATAAACAGGATCATATACCTTCTTTTTGCTGTAATGGAAGGCAGAAATGACAAATCTGGTATAATACATATCTGAAATAGTATTCAGACAGATCTGAATATATTATGTGAGGTATTTTACTAAATCCAAACTCTTTTTGAAATGTTTTACATATATCTGCAGGTATATATTTATACTTTTATCCCACAGGTCTGCCAGAGTTGTTTGGGTAAATGTAAATGTATATTCCTTCCCTGCCAGGCACAGGCTGTATTTGCACACTGTTGCAGAGCTTGCAAAGCCAGCTTACCAACCACATCCATCTGTTTTCTACTTAGTGTAAAGGAGTTAATGACCTGAGTAGTTAAGACTGTCCAGACGATCTGTATAATCCTTTCCCACAAATAAGATAGTGTTGCACTTAACTATTACTTTATCTTAGATTTAAAAAAAAATAAATAAACAGCAAAGGTATCATTTCTGTCCTGCACCTGACTTTTTTATTCTAAATGAACTCGACCAAATAGGAAAAAAAAAATCTGTGTCAAGGTCAGACATATGAATTTGAGATTATGCAGGTCAGTTATTGGTGAGTAGACTTGGAGCTTAGAAGTAGAAATCAGCCCTAATTTATCAATATTGATTTGTTGTAGTCTCTAGAGCTTGGTTCCAGGGGAGGTTTGAGGAAGTAGTTTGAGTTTTGCAGGATCTGCAGTGAAAATAAAGGCAATCCCTGAGGTGAGCAACGTGCCCAGATTAGTGCTGGGGAGGTGCTGTGTGACCTGCTGTTACACAAGAGCTTTAGGAAGCTTAGTAACGGGTTAAGGTGATGGGGAGAGAGGGTTGTTTTCCTTCCTGAGGTTGTTTCCCTCCGAGCCTGGAACAGACTTGCTGGTTTAGTCAGGAAAGAGTTGTAAATGCCAAGTGGAAGGGTTGCACGGAGCAGTTGTGAGTGTCAGCCTGGCTGCTCCCCTGAGACAGCACTTTCTGCTGCAGGGGGTGAAACACTGGCAGAAAAACAAGCTGATGTGTTATAAATTATGCATGTTGAAAAAGTTACGGTAATGCAAGTTTTAAGAATTTAAAAATTCCCCCTGGATTCAGGATTGCAGTAACAGTCACTGCTTCTGACTTGTGTTTGGGTTGTAATCTACAGCCTTGTTTATATTTAATAGAAAAGGGGGTTTCATTATATTTGTACAAGTTATAATATGTTCAGAAAAGGAGGAAGGCAAGTATTGCTGCATCCTATATCTTAATTGTTACTCTTCTTGTTCTGGAAATATTCCCTGTTGCTGAGTTTAATCTATTTCTAGTAAATGTATTTAAATATACTGCTTCTTTAAATAACAAATGGAGTTGGCATTTCATCGATTAGTCTGTTTTGAGGAGGTAATACCCTATTTCTGTTTATTGTGATTGCTATATTTAACCTTAGCATGAACTAACACGTGCCATGTGACACATTCATTCATTGCTCGGTGGTGTGCAGGAAACACCAGCCAGGCAGTGATATGGGCCCCTTGGGGAAATTCTGTGACCTCTCTGAAAATGCAAAGCATGTGAAACAGCAACACAACAATTACTCCCTGCTCTGAGCTCCCTTGGAGGCCCTGGAAGTCCTCTGGTCCCCTCTGAGAGTAACACAGAGAGGATTTCGTGCTTCCTTGGTAGCTCCTCAGTCCGGTTCCGAATCAATTCTTGTTTAAAACCCAAAAGCAGAAGCCCAGCAACAAATATTGAGTGTTCACCTGGTTGTTTCCCTGTTGCTGCCAATGAGGCCTCTCTGGCTGCTTCCTTTGGAAGGATCAATACTTGAAACCTGGAAACAAATTATGTAGCAAAATCCGTGTACCTGTTGTGGTTGGGCAGCTAAGAATGGCATGATAGTGGAGCCAGAGCTTCACAGCTCACAGAATCCAGTAGGCTGGAAAAGACCTCTGAGATCATCGAGCCCACACAATTTTTACAGTGGTTAATACTTTATAAATTCATCATTTGAGTTGGGAGAATAGTCTTGAGCACCAGCACGTCACGATACGGTTTGGTGGGAACGGTGGTGTTTGTTCAAAGGTTGGACTTGATTCTCTTGGTGATCTTTTCCAGCCTTAATAATTCTGTGATTGCAAAAATGAGTCAAAGGTGACTTGAGAAAAACCCTCACTTATTTCTCTGTATTGGTAAGTGGCTGTTCAGTTTGACTCTGAGGAATGTATTCTCTCCACCCTTTGGGTTTGCACCTTAATTTGTCTTGCTGAGCACGTGAATACTGTGATTGAGTAGAGATATTCATGTCTATTGGAAAGGCTCATCTAACCTGTTGTTTTTCTTCCAAAGGGGGGAGTATACAAATGACTTTAAAAAAAAAAAATCTGTTGACCATTTTTAATAATTCCCAAATGCATATGACTTTTGTCTTGATATTTTTCCTTGGAATGCTTGTGGTTATGGAGCTCTTCAGAGATATGGCTAAATGATGTGTGGGTAACTGGGGCTCAGCAATGGCTTTTCTTCTTTATGGATCATCTAATAGAGGAGATTGATTCTATTTCTCTTATTTATCATTGTAATATCTCATTTCTGTCTCATCCCTCCGTGTCATACATGAAAGCAACTCAAAACAGTATTTCTGGGCAGATGACTCTAACCCAACAATATATCAACAATAACCTTTGCACATCACATAATTTAGAAAACAGCTGGAAATTTACAGCAGCCTTGTAACTCTAAGTGATGACAACACATATATATTATTAATAACAACCTGTTTTTCTCAGCATTGTGCCTGGACAGAACAGTGTTGAATAGAATGAATTGCCCTCCATTATGTACCATCAATCCTACAAATCCTGTCGTGCATCTTCCACTTGTTTGCTTTGAGAATGCACTGAGTGCTCCTTCCCACTTTCTTCCTTGTTTTCCTGCTGTCCATTTAGCATGTTGTGCTCTCTGCAGCACTGCTGGGAGAGTGGAGGGCAGGGAGCAGCCTGGTGGATGCCACATGCCAGCAGAGAGCCAGCAGTTAGTCTGTTTTTGCAGCACAAGGCCTGTTTTGTTCTCTCCATCCCTCCCTGGGCTGCAGGGAGAGGGTTTGTCTCCAGCAAGCCCAAAGGACTGAAGCTCACATCCATATTATATATATATATGTATATGCATTCACAGATTAAAGTCATGCTGTCAAAGCATGAACAGACCTCAATAATTTTCTTTTTAATTTTAGCTGTCAGCCTCGAGATGCCACTTTGCTCTCGAGCTGCTCTGCACAGCCTGTGCCAGCTCCCTTCGACTGGGATCATGTTAAAATGTAAAGCAACACATTTCCTGGCAGTCTCTGCAAAGCAGTGCAATATAACCTTCATTACATGAAGGTGGTGAACGTAATGTGACTTCTTAACAGCTGCAATAAAGTGATGTGAAGCTCTTTAACATCTTTTCAAAACAAGTAACTAGTGAGAAGTTATTTTTCATCTCTATTGCTAAAAAAAATGACATGTTATTTTAAGCAGATGACATTTTGTTTGCACTTATCTGAACTAAGTAAATCTTTACATGAAACCTCCAGATCTGTGTTGCTTTGTGAAGTAAAGAAAACTTGAAAAACTAGTGCTAAAATACACTCTAATGGCTGGATTTCAATATGAAAATTTGGATGTTAAATTTTATGTATGGAGATGACAGCTGCTAACAAGGGATTTCAGTTCACCCTTGTTCTTTTCCCTTTAGATTTATGAGTCCATGAGAGCTACCTATTCCATTGTTTATTTTTATGTCAAACTATTTGGTTCTCATTTGAGTATTCTCTGAAGATCAGAGAGGGCTGATGCATTCAAATCTCTTACTAAGGAACCAAGTTCTTTGGAGATAAATAAGCCATTACAAATGGGAAATAAGAGGAAAAGAGTTTATACAGCCTGTGTTCAGGTGCCCACATTAGTCAGTCTATTATTAGGCTGAACAGAAGTTGAGCTTTAAGAGCTCAGTAGTGAACATTGATAATCAAAGCCTTAGGAAGTGACTGGGTTTGAGGTGCACCCAAAGTCCGAAAGGACAAATCTCTCTGGTTTACTTATTTTGGCAGCTGAATTGTGATTTCACTGCAGTGTGATGAGCATCATTTCCAAGGAAGTTAACAGCTAAAGTTCAGAGCCACGGAATGAGGCCGTGGAAAACAGTGGCACTGTTCTTCCTACGTATTTATCTTGATGCTTATATGGAATTTAAAACAAGGTCGACGTTGTCTCTGGTTGAATGAGTTCCTTATCATGCAGTGAGGTGTTGCCAGCTCAGAGATAAGATGTGACTATGGTGTTTCATAAATCCTGCCCAAAAGAATTGCCCAAATATGCAGTTTCCATAACATACATTGCTGAATAAAGGCAGAGTTGGAGTAGCCACTTTAAGGTCCTAATTTGAACAGCAGGCTCTATTCTACAAGTTTTCTGGATGTTCCCATAGTATTTCTCAGAACTTTTGCATAAATTATCACATTATATTTTGCAACTGTATGATCATTGCATACAAAAGTAATTAGTTAACTCCTTTGTTTTCTGAAGGATATACCAAGATTTTTTTTTTTCCCTGCATGTGATTTATTCCTGCGAACACAAATCAGTCTTTTGTCTTTGAGAGTGGAAGGTTTGGAACCAAAAATACCATTTGAAAGTAAAACATGTTTCAGCTGCAAGTAATATTAATGGTAATTGCCACTTAGTGATCTTCCAGTTGGTAGAAACAAACCATCAAAATGATAATTGTAGGATTCACTGGGATTTAGGTTGATTAACAAACCAGACGACCGAGTGGGCAGCAGACACTGAGCCAGAACTCTGGCTCATGTCAAGTCGGCAGAGCTTATCTGGAATCAGTGGAGCAAAGCCCACTTCATTCCCTTTGCCCAAAGAATAAACATATGCCATGTCAGAAATAGAACAGTTGGAAACAATTGCTGCATGGGATGCTGATGGGAAAGAGCTGGAGAGAGACAGAAGGGTGATTAGAGTTCTTTAAAGCTGGACGGGCGACTCGGGGATGTGAACGAGGAATTAGGGTGGAATTGTGGTTGGACACTGCAGTGACAGGCAGGGCACCTGAAAGCAGCTTTCTCAGCTCTTCATTAGGTGAAATCAAGTCACAGACATTTTAAGGGGGATAGAGAACTGTTAAAGTTGCCTGGTGAAGTGAGCTCTTCAGAACAATTGAGATGATTTATTATGATTTCCCCTGAATTTGAGGAAATTCCAGGTTTGCAGTTGTCAGTTAATTCAAATCTATTTTATTCTTTAGAAGCGTCCTTTGAAATAATGTATTTTTATGTGTTGGAAATGCAAAATTCAAAGTATACAGGGAATGGATTATCTGTAAAGAAACTGTGAATTACTTCTGCATCACTTCATTCTGCTCTCCTGACTCACTGCTTGATGCCACAGTGTTTAGTACCAGAGTTTCTCAGTCTCAAATCTCAATTGTTCTGTTTTGTTGAAATGTGGACCAGTTTTGAAATACCTGAACTAAGCTTAACATTAAGAAAGAGCCCATAATGAGGGTGAAAAGCTGAAATACTGACTTCTTAAAGTAAGCACACTCAAGCAAATTGTTCTTTTTATGTGGTTTGGAGGTACCTGTCTGGGACAACCTATAGCCTCAGTCCTATGGCATAGTTAAATTAAAATAAGCTTTTCTTATCTCAGAAAGAAAAAGTTCTTTGAGATCATTCATAAATATTAAATGGCATTCATATTGCAATCAGGAGCTCATTTTCTTTTCCCATTATCTCCTGCCATCCTGTGATATGAGAACACTCTGTTCTCTACAACAGGCTTCACTCAGAGCTTTGGTTCCTCACAGAAATAATTAACTAAAGACATTGGACAGAGACCTTCACCAAGGCATTCAGGTGAACAAATCCCACACCCAAGGATGGGTTTCATTCCAGCTTAACATTCCTGGCTTCTGCCTCCTGCTCTTGCTGAGTGCACATTGACAGTCCCTGTGACAGGGATTTAGATTCAGGAAATGTGGCTTCACAGAATTGTCATCCCACACTATATTCAAACCCTGTGGGCTGCTTTAAACATTAAAAATGTATCATTGTGTAGAGTCTTTTGTTTTTTAAATGTGCATGCTTATCTCCTCTTTAATTATAGTGTTTACTTGGTGTCTTGTATCTTACTTAACACGAGGCTCTGCTTTCTTTCGTTGACTTTACAGGTGAAATATTTGACTAGAAGTTTTATTTCTTCAGTAATTATATTTATTAGAAAAGATAAAAAAAAAAAAAAAAACAAAACAACACTACCAAACCTGTGCCATTCTAACTGTTGGTTTCCCCTTTTTTTTTTTCTTTTCACCAGTTTGCTGTTTTGTGGTTCATAAGAGGTGCCACGAGTTCGTTACCTTCTCTTGTCCTGGGGCTGACAAGGGGCCCGACACTGATGTGAGTACACGCATTTAATACATTGTTTTACACAGTTTGATGTTGTTATACCCACGAGACTAAATGACAGACAGCATCAATATGTTCTTTATGGCAGGTAATTGAGTGGGTTTTTTTAGGGTTCTGAGGCAAATATTTGTGGAGATCTATTTTTGATAAGAAAAGTAAGAATGAATGTGCGACCAGGAGCGGTGTCCTCAGAACGTGACAACCCCGAGGTGTTTACCCAGGCATGAAGTCAGCATTTGATTTTGTTTGCTTTCTGTGGGGTGTATTTGATGTTAACAATTCCCAGGAAAGGCTCTGAGGCATTTTCTGAGCTTTCTTTGTATCCATCTTATCTCAAGGTGTATCTCCTGAGCTGTCTCTGGTCCTTGTCTCTCTGCACACAAGGATCTACAGCTCCAATTAAATGATAGTTTAATCTCAAGCCAGCTGGCTTATCTAAGTTTTTTTTTAAGAATTATTGTCATGTTTGAGCCAGTCTGGCAGTCTGGATACACCCATTGCATCCTGCCCTGTCAGTACTTCTCTGTACATGTTGCATTTTTGGTCAACAACCAAAAACAACACCTTTCAACACCTCTGCCTACATGGGGAGACACGTGTGCAGGACCTTGGTGTCACCTGCTGCAATAATGAACTCATCCTGTTTGTTCACAGAAAAATAACAATTTCTTTGGGTTTTATAAATTCCACTTTACAGTGAAGTAATTTAACATCTGCTTATGGGAACAATGCATTCCAAGTGTTCTTTGTCTGAAAGGCTCTGTTTTGTTTCTTATATTCATGCTCTAGATTGTAGGCTATTATCTGCTCTGATGAGATGCACCAGAAGACTTGTCTTGTTAGGTTTTAATGAGCTTCTCATGAATTGTTTCAATATTCCAGCCATCAGGGCAGCCAGCAATATATGGGCAGAAGCCACAAGGGGTTTTGGAAAATTTCAGATATTAAAAAGTTCTCTCATTTTTAAATTTAAATCCAGGGACGTGTTAAAGGACTGAGAAGAATTTTTAGAAGTTGAATTTTAAAATATTTTACATTATTAAATTTGGGTGCATAAGAAAAGCGCTTAAGTTAGGAGTGTAGTTACCTTGCTCAGGTTGTCCTGTTCTAGTTTTAACTTAGTGCTCAGTCGTGATTTAAGTTGTTAATTAAAGTTGCTGTTGATGAACAGTTTTAGTGGTGACACTCATGGGTAGCTCTGCTGTGTCTCTAATGAATGATTTGGCTCTTGAAAGAGTTCCTGATGATTTTTATTTTTTCAAGATGGGTTCTTCAGGGTTTTCACCCAAAGTTCAGAACTGAGAACACACATTTGTGTGTGAGACCATTTAATTTTATCATGAATCTCTTCATGGTTATAGAATCTGTTCTGTGACAGGTTGTTAATAGTCTTTAATATTGCTGGTGCATTTCCTGATTTGGTTTTTGGCCTTGGTGATTAAATAAGTCAGTCTAATGCCATAATTTGGTATTTGGGTTACCAAATGATAATTTTCAATATTTACACAGAAGCAATAGCTGAAAAACACTTTGAAGATTAAAAGCAATCAGAAAATAAATATGTTTTATTGAAATTGTGCTACATTAGTGGGTCCTATTACACAAAGAGGATTGGAGAATGTTATACTTTAATTTACTGAAATGTTTGACTATAATGTCAACCCTTTTAAAATTCAGAAACTTATTCCTACCCCAATCACTGCAAGCTTTGTTCTGAAATGTAGTGTGCTATAAAGCTTATCATAATATTTAGCAGAGTTTTAAATATTAAAACATCCTTTTCTAAATTACTTCATGCAGGTGCACAATTAATTTGTGTACTCAAATTCTCCACTGGCTTTGCATGATGTAACCTTTCCATTTATTGTGAGAGTAATAGTTTCATTAATAAAATTAATTTTCCAGGGTAATAATTATATAATAGTATTTATCGCGTGTTAAGATATTGTTACATTATTGTGATCTGTATTTTTAATATAAATGAGGCAATCCTTACAAATACATCATTAGAATAATTGTCAGTTAAATTTATTTAATAATAATAGAATCACAGAACGTTTTGGGTTGGGAGGGGCCTTAAAGATCACCTAATTCCACCCCCTGCCATGGGCAGGGACACCCCCTACTAGCCCAGGTTGCTCCAAGCCTTGTCCAACCTGGCCTTGGACACTTCCAGGGATGGAGCAGCCACAGCTTCTCTGGGCAACCTGTGCCAGGGCCTCCCCCCACTCCCAGGGCAGAATTCTTTCTCAATATCCAATCTAAACCCACCCTCCTTCAGTTCAAACCCATTCCCCCTCGTCCTGGCACTCCATTTGTAACAAGGAGAACCTGCAGCCTGGCAGGGAGGTGGTGCCCCACCGTGGGTGACAGTCAAGGTTGGAACACAAAATATTTCCATATACAAAATATTTCCCACTCAGAAGCAAAACTGCCTTCAGCCCTCAGGGGAGGCATTTCTTGCAGGTGAGTGTTCCCAGACATCCCTGCTGAGGCCTGAGGGATCTGGGACACGAGAGCAAGGATTCATCTCTGGCTTTGTCTTGAGCAAGGTGCCTCAGGGATGGGCAGAGGTTCATTAGTTGTCAGACTCCAAAGGGCAAAACCCCTGTAATTTTTAGGAACTCCCCTCTGATTTCCATGAAAGCTGAATGTGCTCGTGTGGATGAAGGGTGAGATCAAAGTATACATTTAAAGTAAAGCTCTTCTGAAAGAGAGAATTGAACTGCTTAAAAAAAATAAATCATGTGCAGAGAGATTTCTATCGTGGAGTTGGTTTCAAAACTCTTGGTAACATTTTTTGGCTGCAGCAATCCCCTGCAGGAGGTGGAAGCTCCACCGACGGTTCTAGTAAATTTTTAAATATATTTAACAGTTGCAACAAAAATGATTTTTGAATTTCTGAATATTTAAATGCAGTCATTTAGGAAACAGGAGGGATTTCAGACTCTGCTATCCACAGACCTTGTCTTCCTTCCTAGCCCTTTTTCAGTGCCAAGCATTTCATACACTGACTCCTCAGCTGTAGAAAAGCCCTGTGGTCTCTATCATGCCAAAAATGGTGGTGTACAAATACTGTCCCCTTGTGTAACATTTTTACTTCCTACAGCATTCTGTTGTTGTAAAAGAGGGAATAAATTATTTTTATTACCTGAAAATTGCATGCTTTAATAAAGGTGAGCGTAAAAGAGGGAAGCTTAAAATGAGCCTCTTTTTGCTTTCCTCAGACTCACCGAAATGTGAGGTTGAAAGGTCCATGTTTGTGCCAAAAGGAAAATAATACTTGTGAATAAAGTGGTCATCCTTGACTAGCATTGAAATGATGGTGTCTGGGGAACAATATCCTGTTTCAGTGAAATAGGAATTCACACAATCAAGAAACATTACGTTTCCTTAATGCTTGGCAGGGCGTGAGCTCCGGTGTCTCAGCAAAACAGCAGCTCAGGAAGTTGTTTTCCTGCTATCTAATGGCTCTCTGGGGTTTGAATAGACATTATTCATCTCCTTTTTTGTGGTGATGCTGCTGAGGACAATTTAACAGCTCCTGCTGCTGGTGTCCTCCGAAGTCCCAGGAAGCATCATCACCAGTTCAGATGCTTGCTTCTGGAAGACACTTGGTGTCCATAAAACTATTTTAAGTAGTCGATGAAATACTTTAGAACTTGAGTAAATTAGTGAAAAAATGTAAGAGCAGCCTCAAAAGTTGACTGATGCTGTAAGAAGCTTTAAGACATGTTTAGTGTTAAGGAATAATTAGGCAAGTTTCTTTCAAAAAGGATGTTTTAAAACGGAGAGTTAAATATTTGTTAATGGAATACAGTGACCAGGAGATGTCTTTGAATTGCTTGTAGTATGTTAAAATGTTTCTAATTCCATGCTACATATAATTAAAAAACAGAAGACCACCAGTAATTTAGAATAGTATTTGACTGTATTATACTTTTCAGTACAAGATTGTAAGACTTGGAGTGCCCAAGAACTCAGAGATCGTGGCCTTTGGATCAGCACTATTTGCCTTTCAGGTTTTAATAATAGAGAATCCAAAGGAGGTTTATGAGCAAAATACATAGAAATTAAAAAGTGAAAATATTCTTAATGAGAGCAAGCGAGTGTTCAGTCAAAGGATATGAACTCTGACTGTGCTTAGTGAGTTCTTAGTATTTTAAGGACCTGGGAGGGAATGAATTGGGAAGCTCCAGATGTGTGCTGACGCAAAATGAACCAGCAAAGCCCTCTCATCCCATTTGCAGGGTAAGTGACCTCATGGATGTCAGAGGTGACAGATATGGAAAAGATTTTCAAGTCTATAAGCCTCTTGATACTGAAATTATTTGGGAGCTTTATTATCTTAAGCACATTGGAAGGCTCAGTCTAAATTTGAACAACTGTGAGGTTCTGTGGGATGCTGCAGGAGTTGGGTGTTTTCATCAGTGGGTTGGATATTGGGATGATGCAGCTCTAGAGTACAATATTTCAGGGTTTTTTCATGTATTAAGCTACAATTTATTAGAACAAATTCAAAAAAAAATCACAATTCAGAGGGGAAGAAAACAAATGATGTGAGCTGATGGTGAAGGCTCTGGTGCAGGAGAAACTGGAGCAGGTCTTTTAGGGGGTCATAAACTCACTGCTGGACAGCAGTGCCCCAAACATACAAAGATTAGGATTTTCCTGAAAGGATATGTTAGAAATTACTATTCCATTTTTCAGTGGGCTGTTTTATGCAGAATTCTGCAGCTCCTCATTCGGAATTTGGAAAAGAACTAAAATGTTAGAAGCCTTTAAAACATGACTTTGAATATTTTCCTTGTCTCTTAAGCTCTAACCAGGTCTTGAACAGGCAGCTTGTGGCAAGGCAGAATTAACTCCATGACAGTGAAGATTTTTAGCTGTGGGATGGGGAGCTGCTGCAATGAGTTACCAAAGGAAGAAATTGGGATTTTTGTGTTGGGGTTTCTCCATGCAGTGCTGCAGATATTGCCTGTGCTCTGAGGGCTGGGGGGAGATGAGGCACGAACCCTGGGAGGCTCCACCTCGCTTTTCATTTGATGGTTTCTATGGTTTTAGGGTTGGGAGGAGAAAGACTGACCCTCCAAATTTCAGATGCTGGGGGACCAGTGGGAAATGTTAATTCGTAAATGATAACCTACATTGTGACAGCAGTGGGCTTGGGTTTGGCCTCAGGCTTGGAGCAGTGCTGATACCCACATTTAGTGCAGTATTACACTGTCATTTATAGCTGTGGCTGGGAGACAAATGATTTGAAGGATCACCTCTGTGCTAAGCAGGAATAAATGAATATAATTAGACTGACCTGGAGGGTTTAGTTGCCTTGACCAGATTTCTTTCTCTGTTCAGTTCCAGGTAATGCTGAAATCTTTCTTTTTTTTTTTTTTTTTTCTGATTTTTTTCCCCACTTGCCTTTAATCCTGCTCCCAGATTATGTTTACATGTAGGAGGCTGGTTTCAGAGTGAAAAAGGAGAGTTGCTCTACTGCTCTAGGGAATTAAAAAAGAAGAAAAAAAAAAAAAAAGCAAACCCCAAACCAAATTCATGGAAAGAAAAGGCAGTAACTGGAAGCACAGTATTAAGACTTACTGTAGAACTAGTTAAAAAAGGGATTTTAATCAGAAAGCTTTGCAGTCTTTTCCCAAGGATAATGAAATGCAGCAGCAGGGCTTGTCTGATTTGCTTTTAACCCTTTGGTTGTTTTTATTATGAAAAGCAACTCTTGTCAATGTTGGACATCATGAGAGACAGAGCAACAACAAACATAATTTAGTAAAATATTACAGAATCGTTTGGGTTGGAAAATACTTTAAGGATCATCAATTCCAACCATATGCCAGTAAGGTTTAGGGGTTTTTTTAATTGCTAATCTGAATTTTGAATAATAGGCAATCTTTTCCCAGAAATCTTTTGTTTTTAATGAAAATAAAAACCTTCTCACTTCATCACAAAAGATACACAAAGGCAGGAAGATCTGGCAAGATACAGTTCACTGCTTGCCAGATTAACAGAAATGTTCTCTTGAAAAGAAGCTTCTATGAATTTTTGGAAGTGATTCTTAAACAGCTCTGATGCAATAAATTTTCGAGTTTTCACTGTACACCCCAAACAACAAAAATATAAAGCCCCCTCTATTTACAAATTGAGATACCAACTCAATGTGTTTGTGTGTCTGAGTTTTCTAATTATGAAAATTATTAATCACGTTGACTGTGTTTGCAATAGGCATTATTAGATGGAGGCAGGAGGTAATATTCTTATTATAAAACATCTATAATGAAAACATGCTTCTGTCAAAATATGCTATTCCTTACTATATTACTACTCCCCTCTCCCCAAAAGTTAGTCCTAGGCTGCCAAAATCAGCGAGATCACAGTCAGTGCAGCAAGTTTACAGAGAAATAAAGGTTTCATGCTCATGGTCACCATATGTCACCCTCTCCACCTTCTGTTCCTGCCCGGTTGCCAGGCACTGCCAGTGTTTGGGAATGAGCTCCTCACCTGCCATGGATGCTCAGAGCCCGTGCCCAGCGTGTTTCCTGATCCCCCCCTTCCTCCAGGGATGCTTGGATTGCTCCTCCCTGGCTGCACAGGGCTCTTCATGGCACTGCTCCCCCAAATGCCTTCTCTTAAGGAGCTGGAAGCAGCTTCACGGGTTACTTGAAAGCAGCTCTTGTACTGGAATGTGTTTGCATTTATCATCTCCTGGGAGAACATTTGTACCTTCTATTCCTAAATTAAAGCACAGACTCCTTTTTATTGCAGCTGAAATGGCTTTTAGCTACGGTGAATGAACCTCAGTAAAAACAGAATTAAATTACGGAGGAGCAGGTTCATGAACTTTTATAAGTACTTGTAATTCCCACCCTTTCCCTTTGCCCTGTAATGCAATCTCCCAAATGGACTCTCTGTCCATCTGCAGAAGGTGCATGGGAAAATTTTCACTGCAGTCTTGAAAGGAGCTGAGTGAATGCTCTCCTTGCACACCCACAGGTAGGAAATCCGTGGGGGGTGGCTGCCCACACACAGCCTGGGACTCTTGTTCAGCTCTTCCACTGCAGCCCTTGAGTCTTTCAGTTCATGGGGTTGGTACCTGAGGCACCAGGAGTGGAGTTTAACTGGTTTTTTGTTGTAGTCTCTGAGCTTTGAAAGTTCATAGCTTTTCAAATCTTTTTTGTTATAAATAATCTATTTTTTATTTTCCCAATCCAGAACGGTGCAAATGCAGAATAACATAAAAGTTAGACTTTATGGTTTTATTTTCTAGGCATTTGTTCTACAATATACATTGAAACATAGGTGATCCTGGTAAGAGTTAATCATTGAGCAGAGTTCTGCTGAGAGTTAGGAGATGTATATAAATGATGAACCTAAAAATATCCGTGATTTTCATAAGTTAGCACTGCAGAACAATTAGGCAGTGGTACTATAAAAGGAGAACTCTCAGCAAAGTTATTCCCAGCAGTAAAAAGAAATCTTGTCCATAGGGATCCAGTTTTAGTGGCAGTAACTCCAGTGGCTGCAGCAACTGCTGGGTGCTGATTTCACCACCAAAACTCTTCCTGATTCCCCAAATTGAAGCTGACATTGCTCCAACAGCCTTTACTTTCCAATTGTTAAGAGTATATTGAGTTGGGCAGTTTAAGTTGAATTTAATTACTTCTTTGTCAGCTTATATTTACCCTTGGCAAAAATCCCTTGTGTCAATCTTTATAATCTGTATGTTAATGTGATGACATGATATTGAGGTTTGGGGAGGGGGGGAGAATGCTTAAGAATTACTAATAATCTGTTTTATTACACGAGATACCACGTGCAAAATGTACCATGGACACTTCTATCAGGCTCCACCCCCACAATCACGTGGCTTTTAAAATTAAAGAGTGATTATGGCACACTGAACTTATTAGCTGGAAGAGATGCCAACAGTCACAGACCACTGAGAGAACCTTGCAGGATGCTGGTTGTTTTTAGCACTGTCTGTTTGTTGAGGTGGCGGTTCTGAGGCCAAAATTAGATGAGATCTTAATTTGGAATAAAAGGCGTGGGCTAATTTGAAAAGCTCTGTAGATCCCATATGCCACAAATAATTCTGGTGTGTCACCAGAGATGCACCTATCCCTGAATTCCTGGGGGCTCTGTCCTTGAGGTGCCGGGACAAGTTTTCCCATCGCTGCTGAGTTAAACTGGTGTAGCCTCAGGTTTTTGATATAAATCCCACAACTCCAGTGAACACCTCAGGGGGTGGGGAGAAAAGAACAACTTGGACTTAGAGGAGAGAGCAAGTTTCTTTCATCCAGGTTTTTTTGACCCTGGAACAGAGTGATGAAAGAGAGAGAGGAAAAGCAAGGAGTGGAGGTGGAGACACATCCTGGCTGGGAAGGGAGCAGCTGCCATCCTTGGCCATTTGAGCTCCATTTGTCTGGTCCTGGAAGAGTTTAGTTTCGTTCTTGGCCGTGCTCTCGTTGTTTGTTGATTTTCACTGTCCATTATTGGGGTTAAAGTCTGAAGAGATCCAAATAGTTCACAGATTTTTATTCGGCCTTTGGAAAAGATAGGATTTGTCTTCAAGTAGCCAGTGGTCTCAGGGAACATGTATTAGGTGTTGTCCTTGGCACAAAATATTCTCTCGTTTTATAATTGATTTTTAAAGCAGCCTAATGAAACTTGGTGCAAAGAGATTTTAAACCAGTGGTGAAAAACAAAATCCTGATGCTTCTGTTGAAGTAACACTATGGCAATCATGTTTCCTTCCATAATTTGATTTTTTGCTGTTCCCTTGCAAATCAATTAACTGTAGCATGGCCTGGGTAGTTAATGAAACTCAGTCCTTAAAGTATCAGTGATCATTGACTGAGCTTCCGAAGTAAAAGTAAAATCATATCATGTATTCTGGTAATGAGAACTTAATAGATAGAAGAGTTAGAGATTGATTTATTCCGTTTCCCCTTTGTCCCCATGAGAAGGGTACCTGCTGAACTGAGGCAGGAAAGAAATGTCTGTGTTGGGGAAACCATTGTAATCTGTAACAAAGCACCTTCGGGTCTGTTCCTATGGCAACAGGAGCATCAGATCAGCAGAGAATGACCCGAAAGGAGATAAAAGCCTCTGTAAAAATAGTTAGAAGAGGTGTCTGCATAGCTTTGGCTACTTTTCTTTCTTTTTTTTTAGAAAGAAAAAGTCCAAAACTTGGAGTTTTTTGAAACTTGGTTATTGCAGTAGCTATTTAGGTTAGACCTTGTTGGTGCTGAAGGACTCGTCATGAGTGAAATTTAGTTCTCGATTTTGGGATTTAGGGAAGGCAATGCTCTGGTTTATTATTATCAGCTGGAATAGGAGTTGAAATCCTCTGGTGTGAACTCTTGGCATCCTCTGCTGATCTGCCAGGAGCTCCCAAATGGCTCTGGCTCTTAAAGGGTGCAGGAGGAAGGAAAATGCTTTGGGAGAAGCAGAAGCATAAAATATAGAAGGACAGTAAAAAAAAAAAAAAAAAAAAAAATACAACCAGAAGAAGTGAAAGCAGTCCTGTAACTTTTAGGAGAAATGTATAATCCCTCAGAGTCTTGTTTAACATCTGCTACTTGTCTCTTTGTGTGCCAAGAGCATGATTGGACCATTCACGAAAATAAAAAGAACTCTGCAATCAACAGACTTTGTTCAATATTCCTGCACAAAGGGGATTTGCCATGGATAATATGAAAGACTTGGGTCAAGCACAAATGAGTTTATATTTAACATGCCTTGTTTAGAAACTGCCACACAGAGGTAAAATTAAGAGAAATAGAAGCACACATCCTTGCTTTTCTTTTTTAAAGTTGCTGGAAGCACATTTAAATAGAGAATAGAGGGGTAGAAAATGTTCTATTCTCCCATTCCAGACTAATCCTTTGCTCTTCTGTGAGAAGGTACAGCTGTTTACTGGTCTTACAAGCTCAAATCAAATCAAAGTGTTTCCTAGTGCTTTGTATTTGGCAACAATAAAGCCCTGGGGTCAAATGAGGAGACTGAACATAGACCTGAACTACTCCAGGCACCTCCTCAAGGAGGTCCTATATCCAAATCAAGTCACTTTAGTGACATAATAGTCCAGAAATGGCTACTCTAATAAAAGTTAATTTTCAAGTAGTTCTAAAATAAATGAGGAAAACAGTGCCATTTGAATTTTTTTCCACTTTTGCTGTCATTGCACTGCATTTTATTTTCCAGTCTCTCTGCTCTTGTCACAGAGTCCATTTGCTCAGGTTCATTACTGCTTGTTTTGCCAATACTGTTGGGATACACTCCAAGAATTTGGGTTATTAGTCACTGCAATAAAAGACCAATCCATCTTAATCAATGGAGAATTCCAAAAATTAAACATTTCCTGAAGGTGGGGTTCAAGAGGATCACATCTAAAAATCAAGTTCCTCCTCATGAGCAGCAATTTTTTTTTAGTCTTCTGTCACTGTCACCCATGAAGATGAGATTTATTTTTTTTAATTAAGGCCTTTTGGCAAAATTTGCCCTACTCTAAAGGGGGTATGGAATTCCTCATCCACACACCCAGAGACATGCACACACAGATATTGTTCATTTTCCATTTAGTGCTTGTGTTCCCCAGCAGAGTCAACAAGAGCTGCAAGTAGGCACTTGGTGCTTTTGAAAATTAGGTTAATAAATCACAAACACCTCATGTGGGAGTGTGGGAGGGTGTTCTGTGCTGTTTAAAATGTAAGATATGTGCTGTTTGCACAGAGGCTTTTTCTCATGCAGTTGCATGTCTATTTGTGCATAAACTTCACCATATATCTAAGTGTATTTATGGTACATATGTGTTTAAAAAGCATCACAGGTACACTAATACCTGGGTGGAAAAAAACCTCAGGACTGCAATTTATGTGGCTGAGCATCCCAGTTTTAAGAAATCACTTGTTTGTCAAGGGAAAGCTCAATATAAATGTGAGCTGCTCTGAACTGAACAGGCTGGAAGGTTTTTGTAAAATGGGCTGAATGCAAAGTACTGCCTTGGAAATCTGGACAGCAAAGAGAAATTCAGGAAAAGGTCTTGGAAACAGTGGGTTTCCAGGCATTTCCAACATTAGTACAAAATTTGCATCTAAGTCAGTGGGAGTCTTCAGTGCTTAATGAACTGTGCTTGATTTACAAATTTGGTATTTAAACTGTTTCTTTAACACAAGAATAAAGAGTATGTAAGATTTACAACTGCAATAAAAACCAGAAAGATGCAAAATGCACTGTGCTGCACCTATTCCGTGCAGAGCACTCAGGGAAATGTGGATTATACAGAAATGCTCAGGGCATCTCCTCCAAACTGCCAGGCAGAAAATGGCTTTGGCTGTGGTGGTGATGGCACGAACTGCTGCAGAAATGCTGGTGAACAGTGCCTGTAAATTCAGATAAAAAATTTATAGTTGATTTAGTAGGAAATGGAATAGGAGATGATGCTGCAGTTTGGGGTGTGCTCCCGCAGTCCCTGGGATTTAGGAAGCTCAAATAGCCACGATAAGGAGGAATTTCTACTGCAGGTGATGTCTGTGGCAGAACTGTGGGTGACCACTGGGATCTCTGCTGCAGTTTGTGGCAGGAAATGTGCCCATAATCACCATCTATTTTGCCTGAAATGCAGAGTTACACAGTCACCCCATCTTTTTTTTATAAGCTTTGCAGCTTTTATATATATTTTATTCATTGTGATAAAGAGATGGAGGTGTAAATAAGGCCAGTATTTATGTTCCAAAAACTTACTGGAATAACAATATAAAAAAGAAGAGTAGGAAAAAAATGCTTGAAGTGGATTTCTCCAATATTCTCAACCTAGTGCAAAATCATCTGAGCATAGTCAGTTTTAAAAAGTCTGTTAATGCTGTTCTGACTTAAAAGATGATAACTTAAAGGTGAAGTCTGTCAATAAAGGGAGAAAACTAATAGGTAGTAGTCGAAAAACAAAGGAAAAAAATGAATTATGTCCTTGCTAATGATACTCCCTAATTAGATCTCCCTAATGGATGGGTAGAATAATCTATTTAATTGTAACTATAGTTTGTGATAGATTACTGTGCCTTATTGCATTATGTCTCTGTAATGAAAGAACCAGCATTACTTTCGTAATAAATAAATTTTTCTCAGAATGTATTTTTCAATTTTCCCAATTTACTTATCGTGCATATACCAACTTGTGAAGTTTTTCCTTATTCTTCCTGATGGGACTGATCTTTTGATCCTTTGCTAGAAAGAGATATTGCCCCAATTTCTCAGTTATGCAGCAAAGGTTTTGGCCTTGTGTATTTTCAAGTCTGTGCTTCTATTTAATGATTTCTCCTTGACTGGCATGCCTTATGTTGAGATGTTCTTTATCTACAGCCTAATTAAACCAAATCATATATCATCTGTGTCTAGTTCAATTAAACTGAATTGGACAGATTGACCTCCTTAGTACTCTTCAAAGCACGTTATTAATCTGTACAGTCCCTTCAAGATATAGCTTGTTACCTCCTGAGACAGCACTTGCTGGCTGCTTGAAAAAAGTTGGGGGAAAAAAATGCCAGCATTTGTGGAAATGAAATAAAAATGTCCATCTTTCCATCTAAAATAAAATTTAAATCTGAAGGAAATGGTAGAACCCCTGGGAAGATCCCTCAGGTGGAAAGGAGCAACCCAACTGTGGCACGAGCAGTGGTGGACACACTTCTTTAATGGGGAATTTCTGCTCAGCTTTTACTCTTTTAGGTCTTTGCTTTGGGGTTTTCCTGGTTTGTTTTTTTTTTTCCTAAGTAGTGTTAATGTTCTTGTTCCACAGCTGTGCTTTCCCTTCCTCCCTTTCCTCGGGGCTCCCCCAGAGTTTCTGCCCCGACCCTTCTCCCATCCCTGGGGGTCACTTTGGTGACACTTTGGACAAATTGATTTACCCAATTTAAAGGTGATGGACATCATCTTCTCTGCTGCTGCTGTTTTTCTGGTGCTCAGAAGTTTGTCCTCAGAGCTCTTTGGGCAGGTGGGGGGTCTCTTGTATCAGGTGTGAAAGGACCATCTGCCTGCAAACAATAAGCAAGGGTGCTCTCCCTGCAGACAGGGTATTTTTCTTGGCCAGCAGGTGTGTTGCAGATGTATCATGACTTGCAAATGCTCCATCTTTAATGCTTAAAATGATGTGAAAAACCTGGAAGTATTTAAGTATTTCCCAGGTAACTTTCCTAATGACAATTCACAGGGTTGAATTGTTCCACTACATCTGGGCTTTAGGTGGTGTCTTAAGTTTTAGACCTCTTAGAGACATTTCTGGGCATCTCTTCTTGATTAGACAGAAGAAGATAAAACCAGTGAAGCCTGGGGACTGCTGACAGGTTTGGAAGTCATGACCTGCCTTCTCTGGCATTGACAGTGAGATGTAAGAGTTCTTTTCTTCTCTGTCTAAGTTGAACTAGGATTTTTGATTCTTCTACTGTGATTAAAAGGATTTCCCTTGACTGGGCATGGATATTTTCCTGAAGTCCACTTCAGTGTTTGTTTGCTCTCTTTAATTAGGTTTTGAACACAAAAGCCCCAGTTCTCATCTCATCCTGAATGACAGATCAGGAACTCATTTTTAATACAAACCCACCATTTTTCCCTTCTCTGTGCCTGCAGATGGTGTTTCATTTCTTGCTGGAAGTGCTCTCTGCAGAAGATGCTGCCAAAGTGTCTTCATTAACTGGCTGGCAGAAGTTTTGAGCAGTTGACCACCTTTCCTTCAGATGATAAAATCATTTTGTCTGGCAAATCTTTTAGATTTTTCAGTGGCCTTCAGAGTCCCTTTTCATCTCTCCTTGGAAGAGTGAGAACTGCAACGTGCTACAGGTCTTGTCAACAGGAAAGAATTTCCTGAGATTCTGATAATAACATTCATAGTTCATGCAGGAGAGCGAGGTAAAAGTAGAAAAGACAGTGAAATTTTATATTCTTCAGATGGATTTGTTGTAAATAACTGTTCATCAGATTGAAATAACTGTCATTCTGAAGCAAACATCTCTTTAAGAGCATGGTTAAGGCTGAAGCACTTTGTGACCTGTCCTGCTTTCCTTTGGGTTTTCCTTTGGGATATTCACAGCCCTGACCTTGTATGAACTTGCTGGATCCAGAATATCCTCCATGACTATATCCTGAGGTGCTGAGACTGTACAATAGTATTCCACAATTTTCTTTAAAACTTATTTTAATGACCTTTTAAAAGAAATTGAATTATTCTGCAGAAAAGAAAAATTCCTTTTGTGAAGGGAACAACAGAGAAGAAAATCAGTAATTTTTGTTTGGGTTATTTGGGTGATTCAGTGAAGGCTGAGGGAGCATCTGTTAAGCAACTTAAAATTTGAGACTTAGCTACAAAATTCTGCAATAAAGAGGAAAACTTAATTCCATTATAAATATATAAGATGAAAATTGACTAAAGCTTGATGTTACTGTGCGTAAATTGAGTTTGAATTCATTAAGAACTCAGAAACAGTCAAGTCAGTGATGAAACATTAGCAAATGCAAAAGCAGCCTTTTAATATTAGCCCGGGTTTTGTTGAGCTTGCACTCAAATGAGTCCTGCCTTGGCCTACAGTGACCTGGAGACAATTCCCAATCTCCTGCCCTCAAATCCATCCTACAACCCCCCACTGCAGAGTTCTCTGTAGCTCTCTTTGCCCTCACAGAGCACTGTGAAAATAAAAGGTCTTTGCTTCTCATCTTCAGGAAATGGTTACGTGCATAACATTTTCCATTTGGAGATTGGGAGGGCAAGTTTTCTAATCAAGAAGAAACTCAATCCCTTCCTTTACAAGGGCTCCATTTGGGTTATTAAAGTGAGATTTTTCAGGCATTTATTTTAAGGCCGTGTGAGAAGATTGTAGCTCTGAAAGATAGTGAATATTTAAAATGAGTGTTCTAAGAACTCCTGAATTCTCAAGGGACAGATTAATAGCTTCAAGCTAAAATATTTCAAAATAAAAAAAAAAAAAGTTATATTCCAATGAGTTTCTTGCCTCCTTAAAATAACCCAGCTGTGAAAGTGGAAGTATGTGGTACTAAGTGTTCTTTGTTCAGAGTTTAAAAATAATTCAAAACCCCAGGGATCTGGGAGCAGATGTCTGCTTCAGGAATCATAAAGTCCCAACAAAGGGAGGGTCTCATTGTCAGCACACTGATTCCAGATTCGTGTGGCACCCGTTTATTGACAGAAAAGTTCCTTCTTCCTCTGGTTAAAGCTCAGTTTTCAGGGATCAGGGGTTTGATGGTGGTTTTTATAACGTGTTCACTGCTCCAGTCTGATCCAGGGTTCTCAGACGGGTCATGGAATGGTTTGGGTTGGGAAGGACAGGCTTTGCTGGGTGGGAGTGGAGGTTCTCCCACGGGAGCAGAGGAGATGTCCCTGCCTGGGGTGATGGATCCAGGGAACATTGGTTTGCTGGCTGAGGATGTGTCGGATTTGCTGTTGGCTTGGTGGGCACTGAGGATGGTCATTGCCTCATGTGATGTTGGTCTTTGGGAGCTTGATCCAAGCCCACATTCCCTGGATGTGTTGTCTATACCCTGTAGCACAATGTAAAGAGCTTAATAACCCTCCTGTGCCCCTTGTGACATCTCCGATTTCCTGCCTAATTTTCCTGTCTCTTACTTCTGTTCTTTGTTCCTCTGCCGTATTTTCCCCCAAACAATCCCATCACATTCGGTGTCTCCAGGCAGATCTGCCCCTCTTTGAACTGAGGAGTTCCCTTTCCAATCAGTGCTGCCATTTGATCCTGCAGTTTCCAAAACAAATTACCATTTTCTTGGATTGACTCCTTATTCTAAACTCTCCATTTCATGATGCTCTGGGGAGGGGGGGTGAACTGGTAATATTTGAACACAAATACATGGTTTATCAAAGTTTATAGAAAGCTTTAGGATAAGGATTTCTGTTTCTTTTTCATTAGCACCAGACTAATTAATACTTCCCTGTAGTGTTTTTCATCCACAGCTTTTGTCATTGTTCATTTTTTAACCTGCAGTTTATGTAAAGTCAGTTATAATTGTATATATTATTCCCTGGAGAGGAGGTTTTTCAACGTGTAATCTTAGTTTAGAAGCATTCAGCATTCACATTTTGGGCATTATTTCAGTCTGTGCATTCAACATTTCTTTATTTAACAGAGAAAAATTTGATTTAAAGAAGTATTTACCTGATTCACAGTTTCCCTGATTAGACAGACATGAGAATGTTATCCTGTTGGGTTTAATATCGTTTCTTAGTACAGACATGAGGCAGGCTGAAAATAAACTATTACTTAATTGTGTTAAATTAAAGATATATAATTTTTAGGAGGGGAAAAAAACCCCTGTTTTTTAAACTCTTCCTAATTTAGGCCTTCAAATGTGTTCCTGTTAAAAAAAGTCCCACAAGGTTACACATTTTAGGAGACACTGGAGCATACCTGTGCTGCTGAGTGAGTGTTGAGGTTGAACCTCCTGCTCTCTGCCAGATTGAAAAAGTATAAATGTTCAGGTCAATAAGAAGGTTGAACTGCACCTGGAGCAGAAGTCATACCTTAATAGTATATATATTGACAGAGCAGCTGGTAGTTAAAGGAAAAATGATTGGCTCAAGTCCCATGTGCAGTTTTAAATCTGTGCTTTATTCACCTCTGTCCCCATCCATAGATCAGGAGCACAGACAGTGAGATCCAGCTGAAACCCTGCCTGGAGATGGAGTAACCACGTCAAATGTAACATGAAAAAACAATGCACAGCTCTGGGACTTTAAGTTAATATTTCTCCATCAGAAGAACTGCTTGAATTTTACTTATGGAGAGCTTGGGAATTGTTCTTTTGGCAGGGATTGGTTGGATGAGATTTCAGGTATTTTTTTCTTGTATATAAGGCAGTGTCCTACAAAAAGTAATAAGGAGAGAGGAGAAAATCTGACTCGTGATATCTGTATTTAGTCTGTGAAATAAGTGGCTCAGTGGTGGTAGTTGCACAGATAAATGTCATATTTAATCCAACCTGTTGTAATTCTTTTTCTCTTAGTCATAGACAGGTCCTGGTTCACTGATAGGGGACAGTTCCACAATGTAAAAATCTCTGGACAATAGTTCAGTGCCTTCCAAATGAAATTGTTTTGTTAGGGATTAAAAAAAAGAAAAAAAAAAAGAAGGTGGGAGACCTTTATTTTGAGCTTTTTTGATTTATTTTTGAGCTTCTAGAACAGTGATTAATTGCAAAATCTTCCAGAAAAACCCCTGGGGGTGCCAGTGTAGGTTCTGCCCTGGGAATGTGACGTGGCCTGTCAAAAAGCAGGTTTGCTGTGACCTTTGAGACTGCCCAGATGACTCTGGGAAAGGTTTCCACTGTGTCTGGCACTGACTAATAAGTTAACTGGGTTGTGCTGAACTCCCTTGTGCTGCTTCCTGTAGGACAAATTATTTTGCTGCATGACAGGCTCAAAATCTACTCTTATTTCAAAAGAACTTTTGGATAAAAATGAAATTCCTGTGGTAATAAAACATGTCTAAATGCTTTAATAGATTTTTTACCAACAGATCATATAAAACAGGGATGAGAATGTGCCCGTATAAGGAAAATGCTGCAGTGGTTTCAGGTGCTGCCACATTATAAATAATAACCATAAATAATAATGCTGTATTTATACTTCAGGTACTTAAACTTTTATTAATGTCTGATAGGAGCTTTCCCCTGAATGTTGCATTCCTGTTGCAGAGTAGCCTTATTTGTTTTGCCTGACATGAAATATGTAAGAAATGACAACGGTAGAACAAGACCATGCTCTGTCACACTTAAAGGGGCCGTGGGAGTTGAATGGAATGAGACTTGATAAATTAATGATGCAAAGTGCTGAAGGAAAATATAGAGAAGTGATGAATGTAAGTAGAGAGGTGCCAATCTCTGATCCTGTGATTGACGAGCCAGGCACACGGATAATGGCAGGAACTGTGGGCAAGTGAATGAATTTAAAACAATTGGGTGAATTTGGGGCTAAAAGTATCGGTGGCTCCCAGAGACACATTTGTTTTGACCACTTTTAAAAACACGTTTAGGAAAGAGAATATTATTTTCTAAATATTTAGCACGTCATGTAAAAACAAAAACATTTGTTTTTACATTGTAACCTCTGTGTTACATTTTACTGCAAGTTTAGTTTGACTTTTCTAACTTATTGTGAAACTAAATTTTTGTTTGAACTCAGACTGATGTAGTTTCCGGGTTTCAATTCATTGTTTCTTAAATAACGTATTTTTACAGATTTCTGTGCCAGGTTCAGTGAGTCACAGTCAGCTCTGGGGTTTCCTGTGGTTTGGAATTCTGTCACCTTGCCCCCAGTAACCCAGGGCAGGTTGGTTAATGCTAAATGGGGCGCTGCTGCAATGCTGTGTCCACTGGGGGAGAGTCTTAAGGCACAGCAATAAAGGAATGGGCAAAAGTGCAGGAAAAGTCTTCCTGGCTTGGGAGTTGAATTGGATTTTGCTTTGATTGCCTGTCAGAATAAGCCCTTGTTGCAGTGGATCAGAGCCTTTTGCCTCGTCCCCAGGGCACAGGGGGGTTGGTGCTGCTCCCAGTGACAGCAGGAACGAGGAAAGGCACCGTGGGTGTTGGTGGTGGTATTCCTGGCACCAGATAAATCAGAAGGAACTTTTCCTTTCATGGACCTGATCTCCTCTGAGACTCGTGTTTCTATCATTTTCTTGTAACGAAGGGATGTTCCACATTCCCAGGTAACTCCTTTGAATCAGATCTCCAAAGTGTGGCCCTTCCTTTCCCAACAGCTGATTTGCAGGGAGTGGTTAAACAGTTCATCCTGAGCAGCTCCAGCACTGCAGTGCAGGCAGAGCAAGTGTCATTCATGAGGCAGGATCTGTGTATGTAAAACACTGATTTGTGCCTGAGGGCTGAACTGAGCTTTGCCCTTCTATAGGTTCTGTCCCACATTATTTATTTGTCTGGAATTAATCTGAAGGGTGGGAGGTGCAAAGTCAGCGACCAGTTTTGGCTTCAAAAATGGTCAAATTCCTGCAGCACTTGCAAGGGCTGAGTCTGCTGGAGCAGACAAGTGCTTTGTCATCGTCCCTGTGACTGTTTCAAGGCATTAGAGCTGGTCATAAATCCCATAAAGGGCAAGGTAGGGAGTTCCAGCTAAAATCTAACTGGCATTAGCACTCAGGTGTGATCTTGACTGAACAGAAATGTGCAGACTATAGGAAAGAGGTTAAGATGTTCACTGTAGCAAGGGGGAAAAATAAGATATTTTATTTTTGTAATTTTTTTAAATTTTTTCTATTGTTACAACCCCTCCATGAATTTGATGGACGTGCCATGGATCTGATCAGGATTGTGGCAGTCACAGGAGGCTCAGTCCTACATCTTGGCATGTTCTGTCCCCTCCACTTCCCGAAGGGATGATTTACCACATGCCTGTCTTATCAAGAGATACTCAATGTTAGTCTTGGATCAGAGGGACTACAGAACATTTTGCACCATAACTGTAGCTCTGTTGTGCAAGGCATGCAATCCATGGGATAATAGGAAGAAAAACACTCTGCCTGCTTGATGCAGGACGTGGTTATTTTTTTTGAACAGATAAAGCCTTCAGTGCAAACTTGAAATTCATCCCTTAATGTATTTTTTATCGAAAGCCAAAGGCCCGGTGAGGAACAATGCAGGAAATGTATTTTTTCCTCAGTATGAAATTCTCAATATCAGCTGTAACAGAAGGATTTATGTGAGCATTAAGCCACGTCATGCTAATTGCATTATGTTGCCATCTAATAACTCAGATTATGTACATTGTAAAAGTATTATCTGGGACCGTTTGTTTTCTTTGAAATGTGAAAGTTCATCTGGAGGGCATGTGTTATTGTTTCCTTGGGTTTGTTTCATTTAATGATGAGGAGACCTTTTCTGTGATGAAGTGAATCTTCTTAAGGACTCTGGAAGACACAATGTAATTTCTGGCTGCCAATTCATAGATGTTTGCTCTGCATTTCAGTTTTTCCATGTTGTGCACACGGGGTAGTCAATTATGGAGGGATTTTTCTCCCGGGTTTTTATATTTAGATTTACCTTCAACTGAAGAAATACCTTGACTTTATTCCAGTTTCTTCCTGGTAGGCTGTGAATGTCCAAAATGTTGCCAGGGTGGCCACCACAGAAGGAAAGATGGACATCTGAGTGACAGCAGGAATGTTCATGTGACCCCATCACCAGTTCTAGCAAAACTGGTTTGCAAAGACTGGGTTTTTTTCCACCCTTTGCTCCTCATGTCAGTCTTCTACATGTTTGTCACGTCAGATTTTTTTTTTCAGCAAGATTAATATTGTGCAACTCCATTTGTACCTGGGATTAATTTTAATAATTGTTTCGGATGCAGCCTTACAAAGGCTTAGCAGGCAGTGCTAGAAAAAGCCTCTGTTAATCTGTATATTGGGATTAGAGAGGAAGAGCAGTTTCTTTTCTTCTTCTTTTAAAAAATTACATCACTTGCAGATAAGGAAAAATGCACTTATTCTGCTGCTACACGTGCAAGCAATTTTCCAGAATGCTGCTGTGTAATCCTGATGAACATTGCTCTGTAATACCTTTTAGGAATACAACAGAAGGTCTTTCCAGTTTTTTCTTTCCTCCATGGAAATGTCAGCCTGCAGAGCTCCCAGCTAAAGACTGACTCTAAGAGGTACATGATACAATGAGCAGACAAGTGCCCATCCTGACTTGCCTCATGTTGGCAAATTAATTACAGCTGTAATTAAAGATGTCATTGCAGGGACTCTCAGGACGTGTTTAGTGACTGAATCTTAAATAAAAATAAAACCTCAAAAACCAGGATAGAGCCAAAATGGCACAACTTTTCCCCTTTGTTAAGAAAATGAAAAAAAAAAAAAAAAAAAAAACTACTTATTTTTTACTCTTTTTATTAGAGTTAAAGCTTTTTATTTCTTTTTTCACTCTTTTTTTGCCTGTTACTCTTGCATATACATTTTTCCATGTAAAATAGAACTGGTAGCACTCAGGAGGATGAACTTTGTCAGTGATGGATGGCATGCACAGCAGCATTTAGGACACCATTTATTTCCACTGGCTGGGACCTCTCATGCCAGAGAGGAGGAAGAGGAATGTGCCCTGAAGGGTCTTCCTTGACCTGTAAACTCAAGAACTGTTCCAATTAGAGTTGTTGGAAATTTTGGCCTTGGTTCATGTTCCCAATTCCAAGTATTTGTCGAGGTTCATGGTGCCCTGGTGTAGGTGTTCAGTGCTGAGGTTTGTTCTCACCCACAAGTGATTCTTGAGAAATAAAAAGTCAGAGTCTAAACTCGCCTTCCCTTTGTTGGAAGCACTCTGCCAGCAAAGGGCTTCTGTGCAGGCATCCTTCCAAAGCCACAGCCTTCAGTGGAATCTGGGAAGCTCCTCTGCCATCAACAGCCTCGAGAAAAACACTCTCATTAAAGAAGGAGATGGAAAAAGGCTTATTACTGGAACTTCTGTCTGTGGGTTGGTCTCGAGGCTGGAGGAGGATGTTGCACTGTCACTAAATGGTTCGGTGAAGCCTTTCTGTATTTCCTTTTTCCTCCTTTGAACAGTGCACAGTTAATTGCCAGACATTAAATATTCATCGATTTTATTATTCATTGCTAAATGCTGTGAGGACCTTTCCTGATGCTGTGAAGCAGCTGAGGCTCCTTCAGCCTCCGGAGCAACACAGCAACGGCAGCCGTGAGGAAATCCTTCTTCCAGGGCTTCCAGCCCTGGTGTGATTACAACAGTCCTTCTTGCATTCACATTTTTGATTAGAAAACCTCAAAAGGGTCACATTCTGCCCAAGGGACAGCAGATTTGTGTCAGTTCTTATTTTTAATCTGAGTGTGCTCTCAGCTGTGGGAACAGCGAAACGCTTTTCTGCCTGATAGTTGCATCAGGTTTGGGGTTTAAAACACAGAGCTGCCAAAAGCTGGCAAATCAGGAGGCTCTGCTAAAAGCCTGTCATTCTCTCGGAGGTTTACTGGGTACTGTTAACTTTTTCTTCAAGTTTCAGTATTGTTTTCTGAGTTTTTAACCAGCTAATAAATAGCAACTGCTACAACGCCATGGAAAAATGTTATGGACTAGACAGCTTGTCTGGGATCTCTGCCATTGTAAGGTCAGGACTTGAGCACAAAACCTAATGTCAGAGCATCTTGCACATCCCCTCTTAGCTGCCTATTTATATTTTACTCAGAGGAATAGGGCTAGTGACTTTTACCAGAGAGAAGATACTGAATTTGCTGTAGAAAAGATACCAAATGTCCTATAAATACTAACAAGTCTGATGCCTGTATTCCTTGGTCTGCAAAATCTAATGTGCTTGAGTTACTTTTCTGAAGAAGGGTTGTTTAGACATATGGAAAAAACATCTGTTCAATGCAGAAATAAATAGTGTTTCAGTGGTTATACAATGTAAAAGATCATTCAAGGACTCTGTGCCTGAGTATCCTCCATGGTGGGATCCTGGCTATGATTTATTGAGAGCAGCGTTTTTCACACCGAGGTGTGGATTTGGAGATAAATATATTTGAAGGAAATCCTGCAGTCATTTATATAATTCATATGTGCAATCATTCCATGGGATTTTTTGTCTCTGGAGAGCAAACTTCTGCCTGTTTTGTGGCATATCTGCCTGGTTTATAGGTTGGAATGTTGGTACTTCTGAAATGACAGAACTGAGATGAAGAACAGAAATGAGACAGTCTGTTTAAATTATGCATATTTTACCCTCCTTCCTGCCTTTTTCTCGGTGCTTAACCAATGTATAAAATATCAGGCAATAATGAATTATTCAGTGAGTAACTTTAAAGGCAATTTGCTTGGGTGTTGCAAATTCTTGTCTGTCTCTAATAAAGTTTGTCAAATGGGGAGCAGCAGGACAGCCCACAGGTTCTTGTGCGAGGGAGCGGCTGAGCTGTGAAATTCTGACTGATTTTGAAGCAAAAATTCCTCAGAGTTTTCGAAAATCGGTGATTTTCTGCTCAGTTCAGCACAGTTTTGCCATTATACCAGAATAAACAAATGAGTCATTTTGTAATGGACGGGAAAATTTTTAAATGCATTTGTTAGCTTGGATGTGATTTACAGGTATCAGTGCAAGATTCCAGTGAGTGTGTCCAGAAACACAAGGATGTGCGTGTCAGTTTTCACTTGAACTAAAGGTAAAGGAGAGAAGCAGAGCTCTGGGGTGTGTATCATAGGATATTCCACGATTCTGTGTAATTCCTTGGGACAGACCAACCTCTCCTTGGATTTCCTTTTCGCTGTGCAGGGAACCCCCTCCCGCAGGGCTCGGCTTCCACAAACAAATCTGTACAGTAGTTAGTGGGGTTGGCTGCAGATTTTGAACCATATGCTGCTGTATATATGGATACTGCATGTTCCTGTTTGGTAGCAATACATCCAGACATAGAAGTGTCTTTCCTGGGAAGTGTGCTGGAGCGTGCAGCTGCTGCAGTGGGAGGTGGGGAGAAGAGAAGGTGCTGCCTAAATAGGTGCAGAAGGCTTTAGTGAGAACAAGTAAGGTGTGCCTTTATAAATTGGTGGGTTCCTCACCATTTTAGAGGGGAAAACGGAGGTGTGGGAAATGTAAACCAGTTATTATTCAGGGCCTTGCATATTGAATTAGCTCAGAGGAAGAGCAGCAGCTCAGCAAACTGCCTCCCTTCTCCGCGCTCGTAGCGCCGCTGCTCCTTCGCTCGGGGATGTTTTTGGCAACTCAACTCACGGCTCTGTGCTCAAATCTATCACTTCATACATTGCCAAGACCTTTGTTCAAACCACCTTAGACAGAACTAACTGAGGGCAGGTTTGGCTCTACAAATAGGAGCTTGAGTTCGTTGGGTTTTGGCTTCTGTCAGCACTCAGCAAGTTTGGGGTCACAAAGAGGCTTTTTGAAGCCTTGAAGTGCCAACAGTGAACTCGACTTTGGGCTGTAATTGCTTCTGAAAGGGTGTCTGGAGCCATTCCCGCTTCCCCCTTATTCTTGGATAAATATGTACCACTTCCCTGTATGAGCAGTGCTCAAATGACAGCAGATGTTGGATTGCTTGACCTGATACCTCTGCCCTCGGGGTCGCTGCTCTTACAGGGAAATAGGGCATTTCAGGTGAAGTTGCTTTTCAGCCTTTCTCATTCCATTTTCCCTTTCAGTGACTGAAAGAAAGGATATTATGAGCTCCAGCTGAGGGTAATGGGGGGAAAAAATAAGTAATATCATGTCTAGCATGAGCAAGTTGGCCAGTAATGAAATATTTTGAAATATTTAAGAACTGATGAGGAGATATTGTACAGAAATATATTTAAATATTTAGGAACTGATGAGGAACTATTGTTATGTTAATGTAAAATAATTCTCTTGCAACCTGCTGTCACACAGTGACAACAGACAACATTACCTGTTGGTGTTAAATCCTTTATTACATTAATGATGCACTGCACCCACCCACATTGCAGCTCCTTTGGGAAGCACAGAAACTACAATGTAACTGGAATCCTGAACAATTCACCATATTGTACCTCTCAATATCAAAACTTTCCTATACAGCAGGAATTTGTTAAAATTACTTTTTCCAGATGATCTGTTTAATATATTTTAATGCCTATATATTTTAATAGGCATTCAAGGTGTAAAGGATGCTCTGTGTCTAAAAGTGCATCTTCAACAAATTAATTAACAAATGACAAAATACTAAAACTAATAAATTAGGGTTTTTAAGCAAGCCATATGCAGCTGTGTCTCTCTAGTACTCCTTTTGAATCCAGATCCCTGGACTTTGTCTTTATTGAAATGATTTCCACATGGTAATGTGATGTTAAGTTGTGTCTGAAACAAAATCTTTCTCCGTTTCTCCTGCTCGTGAATCATTTTCTAACAGGATCTTTTGTTTATGCACTTTGGGTAATTATCCTGCAGTTTCTTCATTAAAAAAGAATGAAGAAAAAACAGCCAGTAAACACCAAGTCCCTTCCGAATTTATCTGTCTTTCTAGTAATTAGGAAATTACAAATCCCTGGGAGTACAGTCATGCAGATCTTCTTTCTCCCTTTGCCAACTCAATCAGTTCTATTCTATACAAGAAGAACAGGAACAAAAGGCAGCAATCAAAAGCAGTTTATTCAATGACCACCTGTTTCTTTTAATTAAAAATAATAATTTACTGTGAATTCCAGGAGGGGACTGAAAAATTGGCCTTTGAATCATTTTTGAACCGTGTTCAAGTTGTCCTCTTTCTATACAAGTGTAGAGAAGAAACAGTTGATTGAAATTTGTTAGTTTTAATTAAATACAATTTTTTTCTGTTTGTGAACCCTCTTAACTCTTTTCAGAGCAATAAGGAATAGAAGTGGTCTTAGTAACAGCAACGGGAAAAGAGATTTTTGTTGTTATTTTTAGCTGGGTTGTCACTTGTTATCATGAAAGGCTTTTCTTCTACCGCACTTCAGAGTCAGTCTTCATTTCTGAATGTCATTCCTACCCCTGAACCCTGGCAGGAATGGGCTGTATTTTGACCTTGCTGTAGTGCAGCTGCTTCCAGAGGTGCTGCTGCAGGTCTGCCAGGAGCACAGCAGTGTTTGCACAGCAGTGTGTGCAGGAGCTCGGGGCTCCTTCCCTCCCTTATCTCTGAAATCCGGCATGGATTAGAGCCCATCTCTTCTCTCCTCCCTTGCATCCTTGTTGTACAACCTTAAAGACTAATGTCTTTATTACCTGTTTAATTACCTAATAGGTTTTATTACCTGTATTTTTCCTTAGTCTTCATTTTCTTATCCCACCACTCCCTTACACTGCTGTTGTGGAGTTGAATAAAATCCACTTCTGCTCTGAACACCTACCACTGTGTTAGGGTTTCCCATCCTGCAGATGTCAGTGCATTGAATGAATGAATGAATGAATTCTTTGTCCAAATTATTCCTTTGAGTCATTCCAAACAAAAACTGACACTCCAAATCCTGCCTGGAGGTAGGATTCCTGGAAAGAGTCCGTGTGTGATTTCGCATCCTGGCCATGTCATTCCTCTCCTCCTCCACTGCAGGAAGGAGCTCTTAGGAGCCATATCTCAACCTGTAGGAGATGTTTTTTGGGTGCTTGGCAGGTAGATTTGGAGCTCCATGGAATCTTGCTGGGGAGGAGTAACCCCATGACCATCTGCAAAACCCGACTGCTCTGTAGTGGGCCCTGCTTTGAGCCAGGTTTGGGCTCGGGGGTCTCAGAGGTCCCATCCACCCTCAGCCCCCCTGTGATATTTTTGATTCTTCAGCCAGTAAAAGTCTTAGCTTTAATTCTACTTCCCTATGCTGTGGCTGTGAGAGGTGAAATATCAAACAGGCTTTAAGCACTTGATAATTTGTTTTTAAAAAGTGATATTGTCCTAATCATTCCCAAGAGTCTCCAGATTGCCTTTGCTTTCAGTCTCATTCAGCCAGGGAAGAACAAAGCTGGTGACCAGTTTCACGAGGAGTTTTGACTGTTCTTGCTCCTGAGTTCTGATCACAGGAACCGTATTTTAAGTCCTGGAAGTTATTTCCAGTAGAAGCATTTGGCCCCTTGGCTCTTGCAGCTCCTCGAGGTTGAAGCTGCTTTCTCAAATTAAGGTGCCAAGCAAATAAGTCACCAACCAATAGTTTTGTTATCTCAGTAGGAAAATAAACAGCAAACAGAAGAAAGTGTCTCAAACAGACATGGGTCTGAGTGGGGTCCTGGATATTGTGGTTGCTGCTTGGAAGGTGTTTAGAAAAGCTGGATTCTGGAGACTTTCATAACTGAAACAGAAATTTGCCCAAGGAGAGCGTGGGTTGAATGTGGGATTTGGCTCTGTGGAGAGAAAACCACGCTTGGTTCTTCTTAAATATGTTTTATTAACTTGATATTTGCTTGGGGAAGTCAAACCTATTTTAAGTGACATATGTGCGGTACAAATTGCAGCGGTTTCATTGATCTGCTGGAGCAGAGTTCCTTGCAATCCATACTTTAAAGACATTTGGAGGGGGGACAGAAAAAGATGTAGGATTCAGTGTTTCTGTCACAGTAGGAAATGTCTAAAGGCTGAGTATTAAAGTGAGGAAAACACCTGCCAGTCTTCTGGGGCTGGTGAGGAGGAACAGTGAGCTCTTATCTCTTGTAACAATTTGGATTTTTTTTGCATATATGGAATGTATGGTCACCCCTGTTTTCAACAGAAACACAAGCAGTACCACAGTTCATGCTACTGAGGTTTAGGAATTTTTTTTTTCTTTTGTCTAAGTGAAGTAATTTGGATATTTTAAGGGTTTTTTCCCTGTACACCTTTTAACCTAAGAACTAAACAAAAGCTCATCCAGTCCCACCCCCTACCACAGGCAGGGACACCTTCCACTAGCCCAGGTTGCTCCAAGCCCCGTCCAACCTGGCTTTAGACACTTCCAGGGATGGAGCAGCCACAGCTTCTCTGGGCAACCTGTGCCAGGGCCTCCCCACCCTCACAGGGAAGGATTTCTTCCCAATATCCCATCCAACCCTGGCCTCTGGCAGTGGGAAGCCGTTCCCTGTGTCCTGTCCCTCCATCCCTTGTCCAAAGTCCCTCTCCAGCTCTCTTGGAGCCTCTTTTAGTCACTGAAAGGGCTCTAAGGTCTCCCTGGAGCCTTTTCTTTTCCAGGTGAGCCCCCCCAGCTCTCCCAGCCTGGCTCCAGAGCAGAGGGGCTCCAGCCCTCAGAGCATCTCCGTGGCCTCCTCTGGGCTTGTTCCAGCACCTCCACATCCTTCTGCTGTTGGACCCTAGAGCTGGAGGCAGCTCTGCAGGTGGGTCTCTCCTGAGGGGGGCAGAGGGGCAGAATCCCCCCTTCCCTGCTGCCCACGCTGTGGGATCAGCCCAGGACAGGGTGGATCCGTGTTCCTGGGGACACAGCTGGTGATACCATCAAGTTGTATATTATGAAAAGACAAGGGATGATATGATGTGCTTGGAATGTAAAATCTCCACTGGTGCAACAGCACCCAAAGTGGGTTTTTTTGCATATTTTATACTTAAAAGCAACGTGGTGATTTAATGGCTGCAAAATGATAGCGGGTTCAGTGTTGCTATCAAGGGGAATAAAATCCTAATCAAAAGGGAGCTCTTGGAATGAATTCCGAAATGCAGTGCTCATAAGCTGGTTTGTGATGTGTTAAAGCACAGTTTGACATGTGCTGCTGGTTAACCAGGAGCTTTCAATTATTGCACACCCCTGCCTTTGAGCCACAAAAATGATGGAATGGCTCCTCGCAGGGGGTGCTTTCCATGGCTCTCCAACAAAGGGAATGGATTCATTTGTGCTAAACAAAGGCAGGGGCAGGGATGGTGGCAGTGCTGCTGCAGTGGGCAGTAGACAGAGGGACAAACATGTGGTTTGGGGAGATGCCTCCGTGTTCTTCTGCTTCCCTCTGCTGGAGTGCAGCAGGATTCCTGCCTGGATTCCTGCCTGGATTCCTGCCTCGATTCCTGCCCGGCTCCAGGAACTCCTTCGAGCAGACCCAAAGCTGGCTTGGTTGGGGGAGTCACTTCTGCAAACTCATGATTTATGTTTTTTAAAGGTTTCTGCTCCGTTTTTGGGGATAGTTCCACCTCGTGCAGCCCAGATCTCCTGCTCACTGGGACTCTGGCCCTGCCCCTCTCTGTGCAACCTTGTCTCTGCTTTGAGACTAATGAATAATATTCTGATTTTTTCAGAGCTGTGTGGGCTGTAGATGCCCAGTTTCTGTTTGTCTTTAAAGGGATGCTGCACCCATATATGTCATTACAGGCTCTGAAACCCAGCCTGTTCTAAAGCAGTCGAATTGCAGAGCACTGGCCAGATTTTTGCCAGTTTAAGGGCTTTTCAAAGACAAATATTTAAACGTCACTACTATTGATTGCCCAGTTTCCTTTCCCATTTAATTATGCTGTATTGCATTCAGTTCTACTTACCAAAATGGGGGATTGTCTTAACATAGCCCAGAATTCACTTTTTAGCATGAAAATAACATGAATTTTAATAGAGCACATCATTCATCACTGCTTAACAAGTGCTTTCCCATTGCTTTCCCATTGCCACTTTCCCCCTCCATAACTTTGACGGGTTTTGGAAGCAGAAGTGGGTTTTCCCTTTAGAGTTTCACAATTAATCTATGCCAAGTTTAGTGCAAAGTTCAATTCTCTTGCAAATAGCAGCCATTATTTGGCAGTTCATCTGTCATATCCTGGCTTGGCTCCCTGTGTTTACTATGAAACGGGACTGCCAGCTCTGCTTTGGGAATTATTGAAAGTTTACATCGATGAAAAGGGCATATTTGAAGAAAATTTACAGGAGCTTTCCTTTAGCTCCATAGTTTTCCTTTAGCCAGAAAGTACTAAAGATGATGCTGTTTCCTCTATGATTCACATAAGTCCCTTAATGCATATTTAACACTGGGAAGTGTTAACAACTAATAAAATAATTGCTGTTAGTGTAAGTAATTAGTACTGGCAATGCACTAATTATTATTAATATGATTGCTTGTAATTAAAATGCAAACTATAGATTCAAGGGTAGTTGTAAGTGCATGAAAAATCCCTGTTAATATAAGAATAAGATAAAAAGGTTTTATCATCTGTGATGGGTAGCAGTGATCTCTTGGCTTTCTCTAGATGGTCTCAGACTTGGTGGCAAAATAAAGTTGTCCTCTATACTTCAATTTACAAAAAAAAAAATCAAAAAACATAGGACTGAAACAGAAAATAGGATTAAATACTGATGAAGAGTGCACTCTCTTATTTGTAGGTTTTAAATGTTTTTTAGGTTCTTCTATGTAGATGTATTAAAGGGATTTTGAAAGGGATATTCTACAAAGTTTCCAGTTCAGGAGTAGTTTTGGTACTGTTTTCCACTGTCCTGTTTATATTATGCTCTGCCTGGAATGACTTCATGCATAGAGAATAATAACTAATAATAGTCAGAACTTACTTGCTGCTCCTTTAAAAAATTAATTCATAATAAATTTTTCATTTGAAACATCCTGCAGTAGGGACTTTCCTATAGGGATAGAAAAGGGACAGTCGTTATAGAAAGCAAATGATGATTCAAATTACATATAACGAATCATGCAGGGCCAACTCCAAAGTTTGATTCAACTCAATTTATTTATTCCTGTGACTGTTTTTATTTCATTTTGGAGTCACACTGAATTAGGCACAGGAGCACATGAGCTCGTGTTGCTTTGTGGTGAGAGCAGCAGAGCTGTCCTTACATGTCACAACGTTTTTTAGCCACACACCCCCCTGCTTAACTTAATTACATGGATATCCTGTTGTTTGGAGTGAAATTATTTGGTGGTGTTATATCATTTCAGGAGAATATACAGGCTCAATGTATTTAATAGACATTCACTATGATAATTTCCCCTCTGTATCATTTACTTTATACTCATAAATACCACTTCCATCAGAGGTTAAACACAACTTTAAAACTCTGTTTATTCAGTGTCATTCTTGGAAGCTTTTGTCCTTCTCAGCCACAGATGTGCTGACCAGAGTAATGTTTAAGTGGGTATATTTATAAGGCAACAAGTCCCCTCCTGTCTTCTAAACAAAACAATTTAAGGAAGAATTTGCTTCCCAACTGTGGTTTAAATTGTTTGGAATCATATAGTCAAAGAGCCATCAGAGAACCCTTTTGTAAAACAACGTTCCCATGACCCTGTGCCACGAGGCCCTTTGCTATATCTTTAATAAATAATGAAACAGATGTTCTGTGGAGCCCTGGATGTCACTCCATGTGGGTTAGCTGTGTTTACTAAATAAATACGGTTGTTAGCAGCTTGTATTTCATATCTCGGGCTGTGTAACAGGCAGAGCTATTGAAATAGTCTCCATTTGAATTCCTAATGTAAAGTCTTTACTTGTTATCCTGGATGCTGTACAATTTCTTCCTGTGCAGTGAAAAAATAATGGTTATAGATTCATTGTAAAACTTGGAATCAGTATCAGAATGATTTCACATGCAGAATGCTCCCAAAACACAAAAAACCTTCACGAAGAGTAAGATGGCAAAATATTAAAATATGAAGGCAAGATTTTGCCTTCTCATAGTCCTATTTTTATGATAATTACTGTTAGAAGTTCTCAGGTTTCTTGAGAAAATGCTTTTACTGGAGGAATCTTTGCCTTTTGAAGACAGAGCCCCCAGGTTTTCCATCTTGGATTACATGCTGGGCTTTGCTTTTGATTGGCAGGTGAAGTTTAAAAATCAGTATATTTGTTAGAGAGTTTAATAGTTCTTATCCAATATAAAGGCACATTAATACAAAATGTAATCAGAAGAAAAACATTTTCATGTCTCATTTTGCAGCTGTGTATTCGTCGAGGATGTTTTAGACCTGGCATTTAATGATTTCCGTGATCTTTCTGAAAATAATGTTAGCAAGGATTCATTTCAAACCCCAGTGTGTTTTCTAATGAAGAATTGCTGCTCTTCCCAACTCTTGATCAAGACTGGGCAGTGGTAGTTGTGACTAAAATACATTTGGGGCTGGAAATGGCCATGAGGGATATCAGGATGGAGAGGATGTGCACAGGACAGGGATGTTACCCCCTTTGTTTGAGCTCTGCACATCTCCAGCCTGGTGTGTGTGGGATGGGTGAACATACTGAATTTGTGATTTATTCCTTTTATATAACTGTCTTGGGTTTTCCAGAGAGGATCTCTACCCCTAGAGGAACAGCAAAATTCTTTGGATTTTTGATTTGAGCGTATTCCCTTTCACTGGTTCTAAATTAGGAAACATTTCCAAGCTACTGGTGGCTAAAATGTTCTTTTTATAAGTTTCTCTGTTCAATAATTAGATGGGAACAGCATTGTCTGTAAAACATTTACTGCATGTCAAGTTAGAAGTTGTTCCCTTCCATTTACAGTGTAGATTATAAAGTTGCAGCATTTCGAGATGATCCCCTCTGTAAGATGCTGATTTTCCAGCCCTTTGACTGTGGTTCAGAACAGCCCATGAACAGTTATTTCCCTGCTGTATTTTGTGTGGTGACAAGGACACACTGTAAACAGACAGACAGTCTGTGACACTTCAGCCACGGGCTGAACACTGTCATTAAACTTTATGTACTTGTGCAGTCAGTAAGTGAAGTTTTAGTGCAGATAAATCATGGAACAAGGCTGTGTTCTCTGAGCTGACTCACTCTTACAACACCAAAGCAGAGGAAAATTAAGAACTGAGGCAGATGTGCCTGTGCCAATGCAGGTACTGCTCTGAGGGTCAGGAACAAGCTACACAATCAAATGTATTTTCCTGCAGCATAAGCTGCAGAGCTGGAAAGGTTTTGGTATTTGAAGTGATATATTAAAGGTGTGTCGCTGGTATTTTTTTATGACTTGAGGATGTCTGTCTGTTTTCTTCCCTCCAGGATCCCAGAAGCAAGCACAAATTTAAGATCCACACCTATGGGAGCCCCACCTTTTGTGACCACTGTGGGTCCCTCCTTTATGGGCTCCTGCACCAAGGGATGAAGTGTGACAGTAAGTGAAGGTTTTCTGTGTTACCAAAAGAGGGTTTTAGAAAGTAAGTGGAAACCCTGGGTAACGGCCTCTTACTTCATTTCTGTGGAAAACTGTGTTTCAAATGTCAGCTATTTATAGTCCTGTTATATTTCAAGTGGATATTTCAGTACTATAATGATCTACTAATGAAAATCACCTCTGCTGCTGAGAACACAGCACGTTCAGCTTGATGTGGCTGAAGAGCCTTTGCTGTGGCAGTTTTGAGAAAGCCTCTTGAATACACCCTTAAAGACTGAAAATTCAGTTCAGTTCATAGCCAGGGTCCAGTATTTTCCTTGTATTTATTTTGTATTGGAAGTGTCCTGCTAGAAAAATCTAATAATCAATTTAAACTCACATTCGTTGGGGATGCTGACGTGAATGCTCTGTTTTCTTAGTCATATTCCCAGCAAGTCTTTATTCCATCTTCACTTTTATTTTCCCTTGCACATCATTAATGGTTATGTTCAGATTTCTGAAGTAGATTATTTTATTCTCTGCAGAATGTATTGTAAGATGTAGCCACGTTATTGGGTGGAAAACCACCCAGCTGTGATCTGAAAGTCTGGCCAACAATTAAGCATTTAGTCTTAACTTTCACTTTGCTCTGAGTTTGCAGTGTGATCATAATTATTGGCTCCTCATGGGTGTCTGAACCATTTTTGTCTCCACAGCCTGTGACATGAACGTTCATAAGCAATGTGTGATAAACGTCCCCAGCCTCTGTGGCATGGACCACACAGAGAAAAGGGGAAGGATTTACCTGAAAGCTGAAGTCATTGGTGAAAAACTGGAAGTAACAGGTAAACAGCTCATTTTGGAACCTTTCAGGTTTTATATGCATTTATGACCACTGTGGGTCTGTGTGCCTTGGTCAGATCTTGGGGTGTTAAAGCCACTGATGGAGTATTTCCCTTCAGAAGTGTGAGGGTTTCATACAAAGTGTCTTGGAATCAAGAACTGGGGTTCATGAAAATAAATAGAAAAATGAAAGCTGTGGTAATAGCTTTAAAAACTCTGGAATATTAATTAGAAAATCACTTTTATGTCATTTTTTTTTTTCATGTAGAAAGCAGCTCAGTAGGATGGTTATCTGTTCAGGAAGTTCCCCATCATCTTCAGAACACGAGAGATGCACTAAACTTTCATCAGCTGGGGAGTTGTTTCCTGTATTTCAGAGTGTTGAATAAACAAAAGCAACTTGGATTCAGTCCCAAATATTGCTCCCAGTGAATTATAAAATAAAAAAAAACAAACATAATTCTCACATTCTTTGAGCTTGAGGTTACCAAGATGGGGAGGAGGCAGAGAAAGGAAGGAAAGAGAGGGTGGCAGTTCTTTTCCTTGGAAGTGTTTCTCCCAGAATTTATGAGTAATTTTTGGTTGTGCACACCCAGACTTGCCCACCCCCACACCCCACCAACCCAGTCCGGGGCTGAAGCTGCAGAAAAAATTCTGTGTATCCAGAACAGGGTCCAGTGCTTTTATCATTGCCTGGTTGATGTTGTAAAATGGAATCAAATTCGAGGGCAAAGTTACACCAGGACAGAGTAGGAGGTTTCTTAGACCATCTCAACTTCTGCCCTTGGTTTTCTTGACGTTTCTTGACATTTCTTGCTTGTTGGCAACCTGTGGATGTTGAGTGTCATGTGTGGCTTCAGTGTGGCTCAGCTGACAGGATAGAGCCTGTTAGACACTAAAAGGATGTTTCTTCCACCTCTGTTCCTCTTTGTGGAATGAGTCCAGTAGAGCCCATCCCCTCGTGGTCAGCATAAAGGAAATGAGACCATCACCCTGAATTTTCCCTGCTGACTGAGCCAGCAAATATTCCTCCTGGCACTGTGTTCTCTGTGGCTCTGTTCTCTCTGAATCCAGATGCCTCCATATTCTCCTGTCAGACCTTGTGAAATGCATTGAAAAGAAGAAGTTGGATAAAATTTCGTTAGAAAGGATCAGAACAGATCCCAAGTGGTGCTTAATTGTAGCTTAACTTTTCAAATCGCTTCCTGTCGACGTGGGAGGGGAAATTTGTCCAAGGTACTGTCATTAACAGAAGGTGGTTTCACAAAGTGGTGAGGCATTTCAGAGATGGTGATGCAGCTTCTAAAAGCAATTGTACCATGAGAGAGAATTAATTTGAAAATCATCCAAGTGACAAAATGTAATGTTTGCATTATTCTAGGCCGCTCTGCAGCAAGGTTCTTAAATATGGCTCAAACTTTCTGCTGTAATACACATAATTTGACAAATAACATGTGCTTATTTTCTGATGATTCAGTGGGTTTATAATCCTTTTAGGGACAAAAACATTTGTCACAAGTCTCTGTGGTACCGAGGCCCTGTAAAACGATTACACAAACAAGGATTCTTTTAGTTCACAGTTTTATTTGAAAAGGTCTTCTCTGAGATATGAATGTGGTCAAATTGTTACAGACATTTCTTGGGTTTTCTTCATTGCTCTTTTTGGTGTCAGTGTACTTGGCAAATGCTGTTTCTGTTGTGTTTATAAATAAAACATTCCCATCCTACAATTAAGTAGGTTTCTGGACAACAAGAAAAATGTTTACTATAACCTCGTTATGTATAAAACAATTACAGGGCTGTTGTTGTGGTTGAGGCTTCTCAACATTTCCAAGCTTTCAGAAAACTTCTTTAAATGAAAGTGACAGTTGTTCTGAAAGTAAGCTGCTTTTTTGTTTCTTTAAATAAAAAAATGCCATACAGACTAAGCCCAAATGACATTTCAGGTGCCTTTTGTGCATGCTTAACTGAAAAGGAAATTAGCAGTTGTCAGGTAATTCATGGACACACTGCTATGCAAAAATTTTCTCCTAGAATGTCATTGCTTCTAAAATATTTATTGAGAAAACCTTTGTTAGAATATGCAGTTCCCCGAGCTGCCAGGCACAATATCACTGCCTTTAGCTTTGGGAAAGGAGGTGAATTAAGTGTCCAGGAGGTTTAGGAACAGCAGGAAAAATAATCGACAATTGGCTGTTTGGTTTGAGCCCTTGTCTGAATCTTTTTCAGAGGAATTACTCTGTAGGTGTTGAACTGCTCCAGCTGAATTCCTCAATATCCCTGCCCTGCGTCCTGTTTTGGTTGTTAATTAGCTCCTGCTGGTTCCTTCCCAGCCAGCCCTGATCTCATGCAAAACATTTGTGCTGCTCGATGGAGACGTGCTCTGGGGTTGGTGCCTTGCAAATCGCTGCCATGGGCACCTCGACCCTCCCAGGCCCAGCCAGGGCATTTTCCTGATGGAATGTTGTAAATAGGACTGATTTTTTTTTCCCCCAGTGAATTCTAGGAAGGAGGCAAGGCAGGGTTCTGCCAGGTGGGGCTGGCCAGTGGCTCAGTCAGATTATCTAAAATCTCCAAGTTGGCAGTTTTTGGATTGAACTAATGGTGGGAATGATTCAACCCTATGTATAAACAGACTTAATTCCAGTTAACTGGGTCAGGTCTTCAATCCAGGTGCATAAACACGGACATGCAGCTTTTTCTGTGTGAACTGTAGAGATCCTGCAACACTTCTTCACAAATGAGTAGGAATTTTGGATTGCTACACTCTGCCAAAACTCACCATCTTGCCAGGGCTGCTCAATCTGCCCCACTCAGTGCTCATTTCGTTGAAGTTCTTAAACATCAGTGGTTTATTTTCAATGGTTGAGCTGCTTGCTTGAGAGTTGCATTGAATATTAATAATTTATTGCACTTGAAGTAAATCAGTGGGGTAGTTTTCTTTTTATAGAAACACTCCTGAATTGCTTATCTCTGAAATCACTGAGTTCGTGTCCCTTTCATAGGTTGGATTGACGTGGGGGGTTTGCTCTTAGGCATAATAAAGCAGTTTTTGCTATTCTTAATCTCTGCTTTTTGCACTGAATTTTCTTCCTCCTGATGTGTGCTACAAGTTTTTTCACTCTTACATTTACCTCTTGACCCATCTTATAATTCAGGGCGAGTTTGTAGGTGGTTGAATCACAGTTGCGATTTTTTTTGTTTTAATTTTATATTTGGGATTATTTTTATAGCGAGTGAACAATAACCCGTGTGAGAAAAATAACCCCATTTGGTGCACTGATTTATAAAAAGCTGCCACGTTATTGGGACCCTAAACTGTGCCCTGAGACTGGCTGGGAGTTGGATGTGACAGGAGCTGACAGGGAAGAACCAATTTAGGGACAGGGTGGTAGTGACTTGCTGGCAGCCAATGCACCCCCCTGCTACATAAACCTTGTTAAAACACACATAGACACAGCCCAGAATTTTCAGAGGGGGGGGTTAAATCTATTTTTCTAAGCTTCAAGAATACAGAAAATCTGGTTTCATTCCTCAGTGATGCTCCTGTCATTTGGAAGGAGAGGAGGGCTGGCAGTGATCCCTGCAGAGGTTGGGAGCACAGAGCAGGCTCTCCAACAATAACCTCCCCGGGAGTTCTGTGCTCCCCTCTGTGCATTCTCCACATTATTTAGGAGTGTGTGGATGCTGAGCCACCTTCTGGCTCTGCATATTAATGGCCTGTCACGCTGCTTGCTGGGGACAACGGGGGCAGGAGCCTCTGCCCAGACAAGCTGGGGAGACAAACTGGGAGAATTTTGGCACGTTTCTAGGGTCTCATAAAAATTGTTTCCTTAAAAGGTCTTACCACACACACCACTCTAATAATTTTACTTCTGATTTTCTAGGTCAGTGTCTGTCTTTGTTAGCACTGACTTCCTAATATCTGCGACTGATTTTAAAAGGGAGCATACGGGAATATTCTCGATATTTGACCAGCTTTTAGTACCAAATGCCTATAAAGGGATCCCAAATAACTCCTTGCACGTGGGAGACATTATTAATGTCTCAAAAAACACGGATCTCGTGGTTTGCTTCACTAATATCTCTTTTGTGACATTCCCAGAATCTGCAGGGTTGCTGCAGTCATTACAGGAAAAGCTGTGCCTTTAGCAATGCCAGCCCTGATAACAACAGAAAGTTTCCTTCCCATTCCAGTCATTAAATTTACTTTACCATGAAGAAATAGGCAATGCATGGTATTTAAAAAGAACATTAATTTTTTATAAATGGCCATCTACATGCATACAGAAATATTAACTAAATCCTATATATTTAGGTAAGTGTATATACAGATAAAATTAGAAATGTAATGGTCTGAATCCTTTTTCAGACGATTTGATCCATCTTGTGTTACGATTTATGTTTCATTAAGCAGCTGTCCTACCCAGTGGTGCTTAATGATAACTTTTACAAAGATAATCTTATTTTAAAAATAAAATAGAATTGCTCCTGTGAGATTTCCAGATAAAATTGAAAGCAGAGAACCTACTGCAGGCACAAGAACTTGGGAAGCAGCGTTAGGGACGATGGTACATTTTTTGTTAGTAGGAGAGGATATCTTAATAAATAGAGAGAAATAAAGTGTCCTGCAAAATTGGTTCATTTTTTGTCTTGTTGTAGACAAGGAAATGAATCATCTGTGCCTTGTACATCTCCTGGGCAGTGCAAGGGCTCGTTATATTGCCATTTTTCAGGGCTCCAGTAATGGGAGCACTGGGCTCAGGAGGGACATGAAAAGAAATGTTACCTGGGCAGGGGAGTAGGTATGGAATAGAGAAAAGTCTCATATCTGAAAGCCCTTTTAGTGATGGGAACTGCATGGAAACTGGAAATTGTCTGAAAAGCAGGATTTGTTTTCGGAGCCACTTGTACATGTGAGTCACAACCAGCTCCAGAAAGGAAGCACTCAGTGAGTTTTATTAAAACTTCGTAATAAATCTTTAATGAAAGCTGAGCAGTTCTGGAGGCAGCTTTGGATTTTGCATACAGAGAGTACAAATCCACAAATTGGAAGAAAGACTATTTTCAGTAATGGGTAAATCTTTTGAACTGTGGTTAAGGGAGGAGCTGGGGAGAAAGTTCCTTGGCTGAGAATACAAGATCCTCTGTCACTCACCTAAGTCATCTGAAAACTGGGCAAATCACTGGGATTTAGGCTAGAATGTTCTTCAGGAGGCAGTGAGAATTATGGAATAATTTACTAATGCTTTATTGTGTGAAGACAGAAACTTGGAGCTAACTCTTGGAGCTAACAACAGCCTCCCTTTTCCTTCATTTCTCTGGATATTGTGCCAGGCCAGACCATTGGAGACTGGAATTGTCTTCTAAAAGCAGTTATTAGCATGTGGTTGAGAGATTTCTGCTCATCTAAGTTGCCTGTGGGGGGTAAAAGATTAGCACAAAATGGTTGCTGTGATCACTAAACTGGTTTATTATCCACATTTGGGAATTCAGGAAAAAGGTAGCTGTGAGTCACTTGAAAAGGAACTGAGTAAACTCATGCTGCTAATCATCCAGCTTTGTTCTAGGGACAGAAACATTTATTTATTCATTCCCATGACTAATTTTATCTGATGGTGCCACAAGCAGCTATAAATCCATAACTGCATATGGCTTGACCTATCCAATCTCATGGAAAAAGTTTCAGCTTCGTCATCCACTCTCTGAATTCCTCAGAATTCTGCCTGTATTTCTTCTCTTTGCATCAAATGTCAGTTGTTCTCTGCCAGCCCACTCTGTTTTATTTAGATTTTTATTTAAAGTATGAATACCTAAGAACAAGATCTGTGTTTGCTTATATCTTTATACTATTCCTGGGAAAGTGGGTGTTCCAGTTCCAGGCAGGGCTCCTGGATGGATACTGCTGGTTTAGAAGGAGCACATGATAGAAGAGCCATAGGACAGTCATCAAATAGTCTCCATTTTCTGCTGAACAGACATTTAGGATCTCTCCTTCATTAACAAGGAGGAAAATGGCACATTTTTTCCCTATTTCTGTTTTTAGAAGGAAAACCTGGGCAAGGTGGAATTTGTTAAAATTCAGTATATACTTCTCTTTGTTGTCTGTTCATCTGTGTCCCCATTAAGAGTCCAATCTGGACAAAATGTTGGGAAATTTAACTTGTAGCAGCTGCTTTGCTCAGTACAGAGATTGTTACCATCCTTAATAGTTACGACAGAAAAGCAACAAATTATATTTTAGGTTTGTGCCCAAGTTATGCTCCAATTCACCTCACTTCAACCATCCCTCATTTAGAATAGCATCCCTAGCACAGCATTGAGTTTAATTAACTAATAATTATCAAGCAGCAAGAGGTTGCTGGCTGTCATTACAGCTATGGCACCACTCAGCCACAGTTAAGTTGATTTATTTTCAGGGAATTATTTTTCATTTCGCTTTTTCACCCCCACACAAGAGATGGTGCCTTTTGTGGGGAGGGGAAATCTCTTCTTCATGTCAGTCCTCTTAGAGAAACCTGACCCATCCTGTTAAAAATAGGGCACCCTTGGAGATGGACCACTTGGATGCTAATTCTCTATAAGCACCATTCAGCACAAGTATCATCACGCTGCTTCCTCAGGAAAAGAAGTGCTAAGTCAGTTGGAAAAGGATGTCTAAGGGTATTAATTATGCAGACAGAAGTACAAATGGGCCAGATATCTTAAAACAAGGAGGGAGATAATGACTTTGTCTGCAGCCTGTATTTAGTACATGTTGCATCTTTCCTTCCCAATTAATCTTTGAGCTTCTCTTTCTTATATTTAGAGGTGAGGGTTTTTTTCCATTTTCTGTGTGTGCTGCAAAAGAAAGAAGCAATCTTACACATGCTGCCGTGGCCTCCTGCTGCCAGTGTTGTTTTCTAGGCTCAGCAGGTTTACCCAGGCTGGTCAGTGATGCCTTTCTCCAGGGAATTCTCCATGGCAGAGCTTCCAAGGATGTCTCTGTGTCCACCCAGCCTGTTGCTTAAAATTCTGCTTGTTACACTGAGCCTCTCCAGGTAAAACTGAAACCTAAAAGCTCAGTCTGAAGATGCCATGTTCAAATTAAGCCATTTTGTTCAAGGGATTTTAGTGAACAACTTCCCAATGTGTATTTTTGGGAAGCTGTAGAACATGTGGAGAGTTCTGCTCCTCACTTATGTCAAACTACAGGATAGAGAAAAAGAATGAGAATGTGGATTTTGAAGTAACAGCTCATGTGCCAAACCTGGCAGTGCAGTCACAAGAACCATGCACAAGAGGACTGAAAAAAAAAACCCAAAAAAAGCCAAAATAACCCCAAATATAGGATGAGAGAGAGCAGCTTGCACTGAAAGCTGTCACTTCATCCCGCACTCGCTTTGTGGTTCTTGGTCCCTTTGGGATTGTAAATACTTAGCTAAAATAAGTCATTTAATCTCAGTGTTATTCCTCAGAAGTGTATTTGAAGATGGCTTTCAGTATGCTAAATTTTAATATTGGGTGGGTTGGTTTTTTTTCATGCATTGAGAACAAATGGTTTTCCAGCTGACCACTGGGTGTGAAGACCCTCAAAGGGCAAACTCAGAGTTAACGAGAGTGGAAACAATTTTCCTGGCCTGAAAACTGTCATTTCCCCAGTTGCAAAGCCCTGTCAGCTTCATACAGGGATTGTGGGAAACTAAAAATGAAATGGTTTGCAAGAAAGATGCATGTTTCTGTTCTGTTCTTTTAAAACACAGTGATTTTTTTTTTTCTGATATAATTATTTGAGCAATAAACTTAGTGAACAGAATTACACTTTATTCTAAAATTTTAACCCATAAGCATTTTCTGTCTGTAGTTTTAAAACCACAAATTTAAGAAACTTAATCAGTATCAACTGTTGGGTCAAGTTCATGTGATTCATTTCCAGCCACAATCTAATTTCCTTGATTAATTTACCTCAGAGTATCTGTTCTGCATGAGAATTATCTTGACAAATAAACTAGTGTCTTCCAAATCAGTAACTCACATCCCTGGACACTGCCTTCTTCCCACAGCTATTTTGGATATAAGGTACCAGTTAGGTCTGGTGTTTCTTCCTTCCAACTTGTTCTACCACACCTAATAATCTCTCATTAAATAAACAGAGCAGGTCAAACTGTTTGAAATTATGGGGTTTTTTTCCTGTTGCACTGGTGGGTTTTCTCCCAAAAAGAAAATTTCCCTCTACATCCTGCATCAAATGCCAGAGGGGCTCAGGAGTAGGTTTGCACTTGGCAGTTGTGTCCTTTGGAAAAACACAATGAGCACTAAAACACTCTCTCCATCCCCTGCAAGGACAGAGTCAGCCTAGAGCTGCTTCCATCACCCTGATAATACACCTGGTGTGTAGGGAATGGAGCAGAACATCCCATGGTTTTATAAATCAGTGCTGTTTTACAACAGGGGTGTTGTCAACACCATCATCTTTCATTCCACTGGCCTTTGGTAAAGCCAAATAAAAACCTGCTGCCCAAAAGCTGTCCTCTTCTTATTCTATATATAAAAATAATATCTGTGTTCCTTGGATGCCTTTCAGCCTCCATGCTGGGAAACAACAGATTGAAATCCTGGGAAGGATTTTTTATTTATAATATGAAAATGCCATTTAAATCTGGGGGAAGAGGAGAAGAATGCCTTGAGCAAACAGTAACTAACCTGTTGCTGAAGATCTAACAAGTTTTTTTCTTTTCTTTCTTTGCATTAGCTCTGACTCTAAAATTCAAATTTTTGTAGGAAATATTTTCCATCGAGAAATATTAAGCGGCTTAAAGGTTGATGTTTCCTAAATTTCCTTTTAGATTTCTGCAGTTAGGTAGATAAATTTGAAAAAGCCCTCCTGAATGAAAGCTGAGGACACTCAATCCAGGATAATCTCTCTGGTTACTTTCTTCATCCCCTGGGAACCGTGTCACCCTCAAAGCTTCTTGCAGTTGTCCTTCCAGAAACAATTCCAATCTTAAACTATGGCTGGCACAAAGGAATTCCTGAATGAAAGCTGTTTTCTGTCCAGAACAAGCTCAGAGATTGCTCCCAGCATGATTTGAGATGCCCAGTTGTGAGCTCCAAATTTCCCTCCCCAGCTTTATCCCAGCTGGTTTGGGTGGGATGGGGTTTCCCAACCTGAGGAAAATTCACCTCTTCTTCCAAAGTGCATCAGAATAAAACCTTCCATGATGTAGAAATGTTACTCATGTGGCTACAAGCAGTGCTATCTTTGCTCTTCCACTGAATATTCCACTCCCCTGCACTTCTGACCTGCGGGTTCTGAGGGGTCTCTCACTCTTTGGGGATCAGGAGCGACATGAGATAAATTAACTCACTTTATTTCTTCTTTTGACGTTGTAAAAGTAGGAACCACATTAAGGTTTTTGTGAAGCTGAAGTTCAGCTTGTCTTCCCTGTGTTTTTCCTTTGGTTGCTGTCATGGCATAATGTTCACAAGGATTCCCTCTGACAGCTGACAAACTGTGAATCCAGGGGAAATTTAGTGTTCAAAACCTTCCAGAGGGGGATCGTATCAGATAATGGACCCTCTGAAATCCATTGTGATCTGGCTGTTGCCCTTACAGCTTTTGGCTGATATTCCTGTCGTTGTATGACCTGAGACTGATGAGGAAATAAAAGCACAAAGAATTGGTACCTGCTTAGAAAAATTACAGTGATGGATTTGGGTATTTAATCGTTCCACTGCAGGAAAACGCTGCCTGGGAGCTGCGTGTCGGTTGTGAATCACTCCTCTCCTGTCACTGCTCTCCACAATTCTGACAAATATCACCCAGTACAACCTCACTTTACAGCAAGGAGTTTCTTCCATGCCAAGTCTGACAAGTGGCTTTCACGTCTTATTTATTTGTCAGCATCTTTCAATAACTCTGCTTTGACATGTTATTGCGTTTTATGAGCGATGTCTAATCCTGTACAAACTAGCTGGTTTTTTTTTTTATATTGACAGTGAGAGAAGCAAAAAACCTCATTCCCATGGATCCAAATGGACTCTCAGATCCTTATGTTAAACTGAAGCTCATCCCAGACCCTAAGAACGAGAGCAAACAAAAAACAAAAACCATCCGTTCTACTCTGAATCCAGACTGGAATGAGTCCTTCACATTGTGAGTTTAACACCATTTCATGCAGGATCTTTGCCTGGTTTGAATTGTTTGCTCAGTGTTGCACTGGAAACTGCTCTATTTCTCTCCTTTTTAGTAAATTAAAGCCTTCAGACAAAGATCGCCGGTTGTCCGTCGAGGTCTGGGACTGGGATCGAACAACCAGGAACGATTTCATGGGATCTCTTTCATTTGGGGTGTCAGAGCTTATGAAAATGCCAGCCAGTGGATGGTAAGAGTTTCAGACAAGGGAGAAGGAGAGAATATATCACCAAAAGTTTTAAATCAGTCTTTTTCTTCAACATGATCTACCTTTTTTTTTTTTTTTGAGTTTTTCACTGAGTTTCAGGCTATAAATTCCCTGAAAGTGCAACTAAACCTAGGAAATACAGGCTATATATATATATATATATCTAAGGAGGATAATGAAAGGATTGCTTTTCTTTTGTGGTGTTCATGAAACTTCTACTGGAGCCAGGAGGTGCTGCAAACTCAGCTCTGTGTACATAGTCTTGTGATAGGAATTTTATTTTTATCTCAAATACGATGTATTCATTACTAAGTGTATCATGTTATATATAGCTCTGCAAATTCAAAGTGCATGGAAACTGATTTCATAAAATGCCATCTCATTACCTACCAAGCAAGGGGTAGAACTCACCACATCTCCTGAAAAAGGACATTCCTTCAAAGACAGCTCTTTAGGGCTGTGGAAGCACTGGAGACAGAGGTTCTCCAGGGTTGATATCACAGGATGGGTGGGAAGAATCTCCTTGTCCATTAAACTGCCTTGCCACGTAATTTGGGATTAAAGGTTTGATTTCATGTTAAATATGTCCTATTTCTGAGTTTGCTTTAGGTCCTTGAGGTCAGTTCTTTACCTGCCTGTGACACGGATACAAACCACACACACAAAAAAAATCATATAATCACACTAAATCAGGCTTCAAACCTAACAGGAATAAAACTGGAAAGTCACTTTTTTTTTTCTCAAATGTTCCACAGGTACAAGCTGCTGAATCAAGAAGAAGGTGAATATTACAATGTTCCAATTCCAGATGCTGATGAAGATGGAAATGCAGAGCTCCGGCAGAAGTTTGAGGTGAGGGCTAAAAGCTGTATATTGCACTTATTTTTCACTTTATTACGAAATTTTTCACTTTATTCCAAAAAAGAAAGCCCGTTAAAACATACATATGGTTGAGTGCTACTGCTTCTGTTCCTGTGTCAGCACTGTGTGACTTTGGTTTCCTTGAAGATTGGACCAAATGGTTTAATTCAGCGGTGGCATCATTTTTCTGACAGTTCAGCTCCTGTGCTATGACACTTCTAAGTTGGTATTTTAAAATATGTTTTGTCAAGCATGTGTAATAATTTCAATATCTTCTAATACTTGCTGCAAAATCTTCCAGCCATTATCACTGGTATCTGCGTTATTTGACAAATGAAATTCTCAGAAACCACATATTTAGAATATTTAACAGTGTAGGTTCTTGTGTTTTAACAAAAGGCTTGTAATTATTACTGATAATTTAGAGTCTCATAATCTTTGCAGAAGTTTTTCATGTGAAATTCTGATCTCTGTAGCGTGGGTGAGGATGTTTTTAAGGACCAGAGGTGTTGGTAGTTGTGTATAGAAAAGAGAATCCAGAGAAAAGCAATGCTTTCCACAGTGTCCTGCCTTCTGTGGTGGCAACTGGAGGGGTTGGTAGCCACAAGCACAGTCTCATTGTACCATACAAAGGAGTAATTCCTTGATGATCACACTCAGCCAGCAACTCAGCCTCTTGTGACAACTACAGCTGAGACTTCAACTAAGTATTTGCTGACCACAAACCCCAGGAACAGGGCAGGTACAGCCTGGGGAGGGAGGGGGTTTGCTGATGGCTGTGCTGGATTCAGCTCATCTCCCTTGGCTGCTCTTCCAGCTGCTCACACAGTAATGAATTTGAAATATCCCAACCTGCACTGTTGATTCCCTTTTCCTGGTTGGACATTTCCAGCCCCAGCCAGGCTGTTTATCCAGAACGTGATTAATGTACCTGCTGTGCATAAACAAACACGCCTGCTCCTTTCAACCTGAAATGGCAATTTTTTATGTTCACCATCAGGCAGAATTCTCCATTGTTATTATAAAAGATGGGTTAACCCGAGAAAGTGAGGAAAAACAGCACATGTGCAACTTTCAAGGAAGAAAAAGAAAAGGTGCAGCAATTTCTTGTGAACGCATTTGGATCAGCTCCCATACTCCTGTCTGCAGCATGAACTATGATTTTTATTATACATTTGAGAAGTATTTCAATCTCCATTCCATTTTCCTTTCTTTACAATTGTGATCTGACCCGGTGTGATTTTATTTTGCTGCACTAGGTCATTTGCTGTTCAAGATCATATTTATTTTTTATCCTCCCTATGAAGAATAGCTTCAAAAGTAATTCTGTCCACCCCTTCCATGCCCCTGTGCATTATACAGAGCCTGGAACTGGTGTTTAAATATTGGTGATACAGGTATAGAAATCTACTTGGTTTTTCTCAGGTCAGAGACAGCATGAAGTCACTAAAATTGTCCACTTAAAAAGGTCAGGTATTATATGCAGTATGTTTGCATATTGAATTTACAACCTCTTAGGCTTTTTTCTTCGTGCTACAGTAAATACATTGGTTGCAGGAGAAACAGTCAGGGTTTATCTGTGTCCTGCAATGAAGTGGAGGAGAAATCCTGAGAGGTTGCATCGGGTAAAGCTACTGGACCTGGTCCCAGAAACAGCAGCTTCACATAGGGGCAGCTCTGCCTCAGAAATAATTAGTCTGTCTCAAAGTCTAATTAGTTCAGCCTCAGCACTGTGTATTTGGGGCTCTCCCTGTTCTGGGAGTAGCCTGGTTGTTGCTGTTTGAGTGACTGAATTAATCAAGGGAAGGGAATAGGTCTTCAGTGAACACAGTGTCTCCAGGAATGTGATTTCCCCAGGTGCCCAATGAACAGTTTTAAACCATAGTGATGATAAATGAGTGTGAACAAACCCTGTAATTATGAGGAGACCGAGGCTGGGATAATGCAGTGTTACATGGCAAAAGGATTCACGTTCACCCATTTGCCCTCTTGTAAAATTTACCACCCTGAGAAGGGGCAGAGGGAAGCAGGACCCTCCAAGTAAAATTCTTACTTGGTTTCAAGGGGCATCACTGTGATGGCATCTAAAAATTAGCAGCACAGATGTCTGAATGGTGGTATTTAACTTATTAGCTATTCTGGTGTGGCACATAAGTGGTGCTGACTCTGATCATCTTTTATCTTACTTCTGTTATCATTTATATTCTGGCTTACATAGGCATTTTATTTTAGGTGCCCTGTACTAAGGAACAAGTAGATAGCACTGAGAAATATGCTGCTATTTGGGATTTAATGACATCATCTAAATAAATATTGCCACTGTTCTAAAATCAGCATTGAAGCCTTGCAGGAAGAGGATCACAGATCTTGACTGCCATTTTGCTGGGGGAGTGAGTTTGTCAGGAACATTAAAATTATAGATAGATGTCTCAGTTTAATGAGACTGAAGTGTTTTGCTAAGGAGGATGACTTATGAGGAAGACCAAACTCCTCCCTCTAAGCACCTGTAAATCCGAAACTAAGAGGCTCCAATCGAGGAAGTCTGGAGAAAGAAAAAAAAAAATAACAGCCCTTTATTAAAGGATATATGTGTATTGGCAGAACAACAAAAGAACACAAAAAAACCAACCAAACAATTATCCTGTACCTAAAAATCCCCTTCAAAAGGAAGCAATTTGGTACTTTCTGCCTTTTGGCACAATTTTAACCACGGTGGGCAGGGGGTGTGTTGGGGTCTGGCGGTCGCCATGGGAGGAGCCGAAAAATGGAGATTCCCACACACACAACGAGAAGGGGAAAAAGAAAAGGGGAAAAAGGGGTTCTTCTCACGAAAACTCATGCTGGCTGTGGCTGGCTGTGGCCGGGATTTCCCCCTTTTTGCGTCGATGGGCACAAACCGCTGCCAAACACGGGAGCGGAGGAGGGAAAGGGCGACCTCGTCTCCAAACAGTTCCTCTGCAGATGGGTCAAGCCTCTCTGAGGAAATCTGAGCAGATCTGGGCTGGGGGCAGAACAGGGAGCAGGCAAGCCAGGGCCAGAAAACAGCCCGATGACCAGGCTGAGAACAAAACTACCTCGGAGCCTTTCCAACACACGCCTTGCCTGAGTTAAGGCAAAAGTGAAATAAATGCCAACATTTCCGAGGAGAGAAGAAAAAAAAAACCTCATCACCCCCTCCCCACATTCTTAGGAGGACCATCAGCAAAACATCAGGAAAGAAGACATTCATCCATAGCGATCTCCCAGCTGCAAGCAGGAGAGCAAGGCAGGTGAGCAGCTGGGAAAGATGGGGGGGAAAATATCCCAGGAACAGAAACAAAGCTTGGATTCTTTGCGTCGCCTTATGCGAAAGCAAAACCGAGAAGTGCCCGGACATAAATTAATGACACTTTTAGATTGGATTTTTTTACACCTACCTGATTTTCCAAGAGATGGGACTTTCCAAATAGAGACTTGGCAACGAGTCGGTGGTATGCTCTGTGAGCAAGCTGGACTTGGGGACTCTGCAGCTTGCAAACACTTAACTACGTGGGGTATGCTGATGGCTACTTTAAAAGCAGCTCAAAAAGAGACAGAAACTGTTGCAGCTCTGGACTCTAACCCCCCTGCTCCTCCTGTGACAGAGGACAAAACTAAGAGCACAGAGTTACCCTTTGAGGAGAAAAGCAGCTGCAAGCTGCCTTTTCACCCTCCTGGAAGAGGAATCTGACATTGACTCCGACAACTCTTCTGATCCGGGGTTAGACAAACAGGAACGAAAATTATCTCCTTTCATTAAAACCCAGAATGGGCACAGAAATATTTATGGAAACAAATGGGATGAATGCAGAGAAAAGGCTTTAGCAGCGGGTGATTGGGAATTTGTAACTGCCTGTCCTGTTATATATTGACAACAACCTCCTACATATCATAACCTGTCTTATGAGATGATAAAGGATTTACAGTAGTTAGTAAGAGAAAGCAGTATCTCCTCACCCCGTGTGTACTCCTTTTTAGAAGTGTTAAGTACTTCTTATGTGTTGGTTCTTCATGATTGGAAATGTCTCTTGAAAATGGTTTTAACAGCAACACACCCCCTTGGGAATCGCTGTACGACCGAATGGGACGAGGTAACTGTAGCAAACCCAAAATCAAGCAGCCAAAGCAGTGGTGTCAAGCCAACAAAGGGCTGAGATTCACGTGGTGCCAGAATCAACTGTACAGAATGAACGATTCCCCAACCATGCTCCTTGAGCCACAAGAATTAGGGATCTTGGGAACTTTACAAGCTACAACATGTTTCTATCTTAATTTTTTCACAGGTCCTCGCGCGAATCAACCCGAGCTTCACACCTCTCCCTTAGGGATTTATGCAAGTGCTTCTTTATGGTGTAACGAAACACTTAGCCAGGGTTTGTCCCTGGCAATAACCCAATAAGGTTACCTGATTTATTCGTGATTTGTGGGCAATGAGTATGGAAGAGCAACCCTGGAAAAGCCGTGGGGGGTCCCCATGCTTTTGGGCAACTAACACTATTTCACCCTAATGAGTTACCCTTGAACAGAACTCCACGCAGCAGAGGCAAAAGATCAATACTCCAATTTTCCACAAATTGTGACTCGAATATTCAATTCTGGAACTGACTGCAAAGATTCTTTTCTAGCCTTATAGCAGGCACATGCTTTAACCTCTCTAAATAAACTTGGCTGCTGGCTTGCAAAGGAAGCTAATGCTACTAGCTTAGCAATAAGTGCCTTACTAACCCATGTAGATTCAGTGAGATGTGGGGGATCGTGGACCAGAGCAGAACTTAAAGGGTTACCGAAGCAGAGGATGTTGCCAGAACGGAAGAAAATGTGGCAGAAGGTGGGAGGAAGTGTCTGCAATGTGCCTGGAACCAAAGGTTGTGTGACCCAGAACAAGAGGATGACTGAAGAAAAGAAGAAAGCACGTTGGAAGCTGATAGGTGTAAAGATGGACATTAGTTGTTGATGGGTAGAAATGTGCATACTGTAATTTTATAGGGCCGAGTATTTCTTGTTGATAGGTTGAAGATGCTTTGCTTTGCTCACAGAGCAGAAATGAAACTAATTCCTCTATAAATAGAGGCTTGAAGTAAATAATAAACAATTGTGACCAGCAAGGGTGTCCGTGCTTCAGTCGCTACAACCTCCCATTTAAATCAGAATTTTAAAAATATCTGCCTGCATCTAGATTTCAACAGACAGCCTTGAGACTGGGCCTCAAGCTCTCACTGGTTTCAAACTCTTTACACAATCCCATCACATCAATCTTAACATATCACTGTAATCACCCAGACTTCTTATTTAAATGTGGTTATTAGCCACACAAATCTCGTGGATATGCTGCTTCGCTTGCTGGACCTTCTGGCACAGATTCTTTAAGTCATTTATTCAGTGTAAATCTACCACAAAATAGCCATGCAAGATTATAAATAAATAATAATAGATTCAAAAATTCTCTTTGCTTACATCTGTAAATGAACAGAAGAAACCTGTTTGTCGTGAGAAGTTTCCTCATGGCCCATTCTGCCACCTCTGAACCAGCTGAAAAATTAACACCCAACTTCTGCCCTATCCAACAAATGGGACCAAATTTGGAAAAGAAAGAGTTGAAGAGGATGGTACTTTTTTACCTTTTTGATTTTATTGCCAGGATTTTTCTTATTATGCACAATGTGTTATCTGTATGAACTTGTGCATTATATAAAAAGTGAGGTGTGTTATGCAGGGGTGCAGTGCAGTGTTTTCTACACAACAAATTTTATTCAATCTACGTATTTTCTGGATCTCACCTCTCACTAGAACTTACAAATCCATTATCTGCTCATTTAGCAGTGTTATCAAATCTGTCCTCAGTGATTTATACGTGATACATCATTATTAATATTTAGAGATAAAAATATACTCCTGTAGGAAGTGGAGGCAGGAGAAAATCTGTCACTATTTTTCAGTTGGTTTTAACCTTTGGTTGTGAATTTTCTCTCTGGAATGGGATTATTTGTGGCCATCTCAAAATGCAACTCCCTCAGAATAATTGTAGCTGCTCCATAATTGTCCATGCTGAGGTTGCCATGGGAACTCCCAACAGTCCCAGGTGGCTCCATGGACCCAAACTAGCAAATCTTCTGACTGCAGCATCTACTCTTTGTTAGATACTCATTTTCTTCTTGCAGTATTTTACTAGGCAAAGAAAAAAGCAGAATATTGAAATAATGCAACCTTATGGTATTTTTTTTCTACCAGGTTGTGGTTTGGGCAGTAAGATGCTTTTGCTATTTAGAGCATCATTCCTTGGGGTGTTTTTTTGTATTAGAGGAAAAGAAATGGGTGAATTGTATAACTTCTATTGTAGAAAGTTTTTTCAGTTTGGTCAAGCCTTTTTTTCCTTTTCCTGCTTAGTAAAGCACTTCTTGATAGAATAATAATAGAATAATACTGGTTTAAAAGTAGGCTGGTGAGTTATTCTCTCTGTTCCCTTCTTTCCACATCACCAGCACGGGAAATGTTATTTAAAATAAAGCAGTTATGGTCCATTCAAATGATTTTTTTTAAATTAAACAAAGGCCAGAGCAGCTGTAATCCCTGACACGTGGACACATTTACTGAGCACAAGGTATCTTGAGTGATGGGAGCAGTGTGAGTCACTACACCCAGCTTTGGGGATTGGAGTGATCCGAGCACGTTGTTGCCGCTCCTAAAATCTTCATTTTAAAGCCTCTGTGGGGAAGACATGCAATGGTCCTCCTGGTGCATAATCTTCACATATCAAACATCTTCTTTTGTTCTAATTACTTCCTCTAGTGTAGCTCTGGGTGGGTTTCAGAGGAACAAAATTGTTCCCTTGGTTTCTGAGAGAGGCTGCTGTTCCCACTGGGGGGATCCGTGTGGGACCATTCAGATGGTGCTTCCCTGGGGACACAAATCCACATCCACCACCCAGGCCACCTCTGAGTGGTGTTTGTGCTCAAGATTTCAGCTGCCTTGACCCATGGCATTGCTGGTGGAGGCTGTACAGAAGCTGGACCTGTTGTGTCCTTTTCCAGCCTGCAACATAAGGGGAGGGAGCAGAGTCCAGAACAGGGTGGATTTCCAATCTGAGCACTGGAAGTGCTCAGTCAGTGGTGACATTTGGGTGACATCTCAGTGCTTCTAAACATAACTATTAGGATGATCCTAAAGAAAATGTCTTTTAAAGTGCCTTATCATTTGAAATATAAGAACAGGGAGGATGTGGAGCTTGGCCATCAGGCTCGGTTATAAATACCCGGGACCTCTCCAGTGACTCAGGAGCTGCAGATATTTCTGCTGCTGAGCTCCTCCAGGATGCAGAGCAGTGCTTTGTTTGACTAAACTTGTGTGTTAATCCTTGTGCAGACGTGAATTTACAAAGCAGTGCCCTCTCCCAGTCTGGATTTGTGCATGCAGAGCTCCCATGGATTTACACCACCAGGCCTCTGTTTGTGGCTGCACAGCTGGTGTTAAACAGAACCTGAAAATGTCCCCAGATTTCAAGGCACAATTAAAGCTTTCTGATGAGTTCTGTTGCTGTTATAGTCTAATGCTAAAGAAACCTCTTTCATTTATTTATCATTTCCTTTCTCAACACCAATACATCATCTCAGATTGTTTCACTGCAGGTCCTGCATTTCTTAGATCTTCAACACTCCCTTTAGTTTTAGTTTTTAAAGCAGTTTCTGGCTGCTTTATTAGAAAGGAGAAGGCCAGGACTGCCTTGATTAATCTGACATTTTCCTGATATTCACAGCAACTTTAGGTCAAAAGGACATTTTCTTTCTTTCCTTTAATCAGTGGCCAGAACATCCTAGAGCTGTCTTGATTCTGAGCTGGAGGCTGGGTGAAAATGTTGCAGTTGCACAGCCAGGGCCATAGCAGAAGACTCCAGGAACTGTTTCAGTAGCTTCTTAAAAACCCAATGAGTTTTCTAATTAAATTAATTAATTTTTCGTTCAAAAAAAAACCCAACAAAATAAAATAAACCCAACTGTAGAGGAACTTATGATTTTGTTAATTTGTGGGTTAAGTTCTCCAGGTCTCTCTGTAAAGTATTATAAGGGTTGTGAAGGAAACATTTCTTTGAAGTTTTTGAAGGATGGCAATGTTTTTGCCCCAGAGCTCTTATACTACAGTTACTTTACTCTTTTTTTTTAATAAATAAAAGATATGATCTCTTCCAATCTGTATCTAACCAATATAACTCCCATTTTGAAGCAATAACTGTAACTTCAGGCAGGTCAGGGAAGGTGACATGAAAAAGGGAAATAATGTTGCTGACACTTCAAATTGTGAACTACAAGATTAAATTTACTTTTCAGGAAACAGACAGTAAGCTACACTGAAATCATGACCAGCCAAAATATCACTGGCACATCAATCCACTCTCATTATGCCTATAGAGATATAAAAAGAAGAGCTGCTTTTTTTGGCCATGGCACTCATTCCTATTTTTAAATTGTGCATATTTAATCATTAGAGAATAGTTTGCAGCATTATAGAGATGCTGTTAGATGACTCCATCTGTTCTGTACTATAGTTTGGCATGGGGAATTCCCATATGCAGTTATCTGGAGGTTTCCCATCCACTCACCAGAGCTCAAACTAGAAAACTTGACATTTCTTAACTAGATGGCATAAATCTCTGCTCTCTGTTCTGATTTCCCTAAGGCTTTTCTCAGGCAGCGTGTTGTGATTTCAGGTGAAGAATATATGTAAAAAATCATATCGATGGGAGGGATTTCCTTATCCCTTTTGTAAAGGTTAAATGTGTGTTGCAGAACAAGGCAAAAAAAAACAAATCAAGAAACCCTTTAGTGCTGTGGCCCTGTCAGAGCTCACCAGCTGGTGAAGCCCGGGCTCCCCACAGCTGGACACACCTGGAGTGTTTCCCCAAGGAATGTCCGGTGCATGAGGGGGGAGGATGTGCCCAAAGCTGAGGAGCAGCTGTATGAGGACCTGTCCCTCGCTGTGCTTGTCCCTGCTCCTCCCTGGCAGGGTAATTAACACCAATTTATTTTTTTTTGTGTGGTTTTCCTGTGCTTAACAGATGTGTCCATTTTGTATTCCCGCTGCTGTGTCTGTATTTGTTTATTCTGCTACTAATTGTGGTTGCTTTGCTGTGCCAGCCCTTACTAACCAGGCAGTGTTTCTCCCTTTCCTGTCTCTTCCAGGACTGTCATGTAAATATCCACTTCTTCAAGGTAGTTTTGGTGTTCTCCTGCACCTTTCTCTTCACACAACCCTCTTGACTGATGTTTGAAGTTTATTAAGTTCAGTTTCATCCTCAGCATGTTTTAAGGATGCACTTGTTTTTCTCCCAGCTAAAGGTTTTCTTTAAAAAAAAAAATGGATTTGTCACAAAATACTCCCCAGATTAAGATTTTACTACCAAAAAGCAGTCATCCAACCTGAGCAGATGCAGTGTGCCTTTCTTTTTGAAGGAATGAGTTAAATGAATGCCATCTTCTCATGGAAAATGGAAAATGGTGCATCTTTAATTTGAAAGACATTCATGGAACTTTAAATGACTTTCACAGATCAAATAATGCTCGTGGTCACTGTATATTTAAATAGATAAATTTGCATACTACAGCATGCATGGTTTATGGTATAACATACTACATCTATTGCTCTATGTTATTTGGAGTATGCTATATCATAAGAGATTATTATATTATCATGTGCACAGATGCTCTAATAACTGAGATACCAATTCACCTGTTAACTTCCCATTTTGCTTTTTTCACTAATCACCACATCACTCAGTTATTGCCATAAAAGTTACATCTCAGCATTGAGAACATACATGTGTGGACTTTATATTTGCATGTATCTCTGATAAATTATCTTGCTTTATTACGGCAAAGGTCACTGACACAAATCACACTTGAAGTTTTATACATTGGTTAAGTTACAATTTGAATTAAAATTTGAAGCTCCTGAGCTGTAACTGTTTTAATCTAAGATTATTGAAGCCATTGTCATCTTCAAATAGTATTTTTACCGCTGAAGTTGACCTAGAGCAGTTTACATGTTACAGCTCGAATCTTAAAATACTTAATTTAAAAAACAAATGTTGTTTGAAGAGTTGTTTATATTATTAATGCATGATTTTAACAAATATTCTAATACTGAACCAGAAAAATCCAAAAATAAGACCATTTGTCACTGCCAGATATTTCCTAATGCAATAATCATTTGTCATGCAATCAATAACACTTTTTCTTAACCTTGATTCTTTATCTGATATCTCCATCTCAGAAAGGCCTGTGCAGAAGAGGACTGTCCTTCCTCAATCCTTTATACCTTTTCTTATTTGAGAATAAAACTGCATGGGGGTTTCATTGGTGAAACTTGTTTCATGCTGGGAAGTTGGAATTTTCTCTGTTTAAGTGTGTTTTTAAAGGAGAAAATGCATCTGGGATAAATATGAAGTTTTGTCATGTCATCTGTAAAATCCAGGCCTTGAAGTGCACTGATATAAACTGACAGAAGTCCTTGTCCATTCATGTTTCCACCACAGGAAAGCACCCAAAAAAAAAGGGCTGAGGAGTTTCCTACAGCTGCTGCTTCCCCAAAATTCATGTTTAGTGCTGGGGAATTATAAACATGAATTCCAGCAGAGCAAGCTGGCTCTCTGTTCTGATGGGGACGCTCAAGAATTCAGGTTTTTTCATGGAGGGGGTGGAGGAAAAAAAGCTTCCTTGTTTGTGATGTGTCTTTTCTCACTGAATCACTACGAGGAGAGGCTGAGGGAGCTGGGGCTGTTCAGCCTGGGGAAGAGGAGGCTCAGGGGAGACCTCCTCACTCTCTACAACTCCCTGAAAGGATGTCATAGCCAGGTGGGGGTTGGTCTCTTTTCCCAGGCAATGATCAGCAAGACAAGAGGGCATGGCCTTAAGCTGTGCCAGGGGAGGTTTAGGTTGGATATTAGAAAGAATTTCTTTACAGAGAGAGTAATCAGCCATTGGAATGGGCTGCCCAGGGAAGTGGTGGATTCTCCATCCCTGGAGGTTTTTAGGATGAGACTGGATGTGGCATCAGTGCCATGGGCTGGGAACCACGGCGGGGTTGGATCAAGGGTTGGACTTGATGATCTTGGAGGTCCCTTCCAACCCAGCTGATTCTATGATTCTATGATCATCCCAAATCCCCCCTGTCCTTGGGGCTGGCAGTGACTTGGCAGCGCTGACCTCAGCTCAGAGGCGTCACTGCCTCCTGTGGGACCATCACACGGCTCTGGGAATGATTGGGAGTGATGCTGGAGGTAATCACTTTATGTGGGGCTGCTGGGAGCTTGTGTGCCTGAGTGTGCAGGGTTGGAGTTGAAAGGAAGCAGCAGGAGCAGCTGAAGGAGGAAGGCTGTGTTCCCCAGGATAACGCCACAGTTCTGAGCTAGAAACCTGTAAAACACTCAAAACTGATTTAATAACGTCATAGCAGAGCTGGGGCTGCTGAGAGCGAGGTCAGGCAGCACAGAAAAACTTGGTTATGGAATAATCAGATGCTGGGAAGGATCACACATTTATCCTGCTGTTGTTCCGCTGCAAAGTGTATATTTAAATAGATTAGTTCTCAACATCGTGCAGAAAACATCTTCATCTTTTTGGGTGTGTGTGTTTGTGTGTGATAAATGGTTTCATAGCACCTTAAGATTTGGATACACAATTCCCAAGGCTTTAAAATCAGTCCTGGTCTGCAGCTTTGCATGCCTGGGGGGGGGGGGGGGGTTTGATTGCAGGGATTTGCTCTAGGATTAGGTAGAAAGTCCTTAAAAATTATTTTAGCACAGAATTTTATTATTCTTTGCCCATATTGAGATGAGTTTTATGCTTAAAAGCAAATTCCACACTCAAGATTGAAAACTAGCAGTAATTTGCATAATTAAAAAATGAAGGAGCATATATAAAAGCAATTCCTTTTTTGACACTTAGGGATTTGCTGTTGTAGCATCCTATTTGCTGTTTGGGGTTTTTATTAGCACTACCACAGGATACTTCTGCAAGAATTCTTGAATATTATTCCTAGGCAGCCTCTTTAATTACATTTCTCCTCGTTAGGCACCGCTCTGTTGCAGGGCAGAGCGTGTTTGGCAATAAAGGCAGAAAACAAAGTGGACTCAGGTGGCCACAGGATTATTAAACAGATTAAACATGTTGACAGTGCCAAATGGGGACTGGAAACTCTTCCCTCTCAAGATTTCACGGCTCACAGGCAGATCTATTCATTGTCCAGGGCAATATCCCCTCAAATTCCTATCTTAGGATAGATATATCCTTTTTCCAGTGACTGTCTTTCATAGTCATTTGAATTAGTTGCCTACATTTTCTAAGGGATATGTTTACCTCAATTTTTTGCCTGGCAAATTTGGGAATTTTTTTGAAATCACCTATCCAAGTACTTCATATAGTTTTAACTTCTATCCAGCGACACCAAAAAGTTAAAAAAAAATACTGAATCAATTGGAAAATTGAATATAAACCCCCCCAAACGAGGTCTGTTGGGGTGCTCGATGTTGTGTTAAACTGTTGTCTTGTCCTTTCAGATGCTCTTTTTGCCTTTATCCCAAGTAAACGTCCAATTAACAATGTGGAGCTGGAGAAAATAATTTCTCCTCAGAGCAAGAAACCACAAGAGGTCAGCAAAGAACAGAGAAAAGCTCCCAGAGCTGAGCTGGCTCCAGCAAAAAGCCTGAAAGGAAGGAAATCATCCACATTTTGTATGTGTATATTTAGAAATATATAAACCCAGTAAATTAAAAGCTGTTTTGATAACATTCATTTTTTCAGGCAAATAATTTCAATAAATTTACTGTTATTAACCAAAAGGGTAAATATGACACAAGTTTAAGGGAAACAGGAGAGGAAATGAGGAGAAAAGTAAATTAAAGACATAAAATAGTCCATATTTAACTCCCAGGTAGAGTTTTATCACCCTCCCCATTTATATTTTTATGAAACATCCCCTTTGCCTTCATGCCTTTTTCCTAGCAGTGGGAATGATAGGAATTTTTTCCTAACTATTTTTTTCAGTAACTAGTTTAGCTAATGAAGCAAAAATGCATTTTCATTTTTATAGATTGCACTTTTTACTGCTTAGGTCTTAGCTCACCACAGTGACATGACCACCATGAAAAATCTAATAGTGCAGATGAGCAGCTGTCTGCTTATTTACATGTCCTCAGTGTTGTCCTTGCTGCAGAGAAGTCTTGCTGGAGTGTAAATCCACCAAGGAATCCGTGGCTGAAAACCTTGTGGATCCTCGATGATGTCCCTGGTATCGCCTCTCCCTGCTTGTGTACTGCCATGTCTTGTGTGGGCATCTCCAGCCTCCTGCTCCTTTCTATATGGATAAATATGTGTATAGACATTAATTTCTGTGATTTAGTTCATCAGTTAATTTGGTTGTGACAGGGGTGAGAGTGCACCGTGTGATGGGAAAAGCCGCCGCCCTCGCGAGAACTTCTAACACCAAGGAGAGAAACACAAGAGCCAGACACTGTGTCCATGTTCTGTTTTATGGAAAATTTAGTGCAAAAGCAACTCCCAAGATTGCTCAGCACTGGTTTAGTAGGAAAAAATTGGCCAAGGAAGTTCCTTCCCTCTGTTGGCTTGAACAGTGAGGACACGAGCTGGGGTTGGACCAAGATAACGCCGGTTCCAGCCCCTCTCTGCTCAGAGCTGCTGGGCTGCTCCGTCAGCTGGAATTTAGGCTCTAACTTTCTCTGTTCTGTGTTGTTTCCATGACTACAAAACTCCCTGCTAATGATTTATAAGCTGGCATTAGGTTATGGTATTAAGATTAAACCTCGGTCTGGTGAAGTATTAGGTCTTGGCTGGGGCTTAGAAATGGACTCTGCTCGTTTCAGATTGTCAGCATCCTGATAATAATTAAGTGGTATAAACTAGGAAATTGATAGTCCATCATAGCATCTATAATTACGTGGAATTGGAAATGCAATAATGTAAGAAAGAAGCTGCCACAATGACAGAGAGAATTTCCCTGAATGGGAGGGTTTTTCCTCCAGATTTTGACTTGAGATTTATTGGATTTATTTACTTTATTAAAGGCTTGCTAACGCCTCAATCCACTGATCAAAATCCCCACTGACTGTACATGACTGGAAACCCGAATGGGTCCTCCCTTGGGACTTGGATAAATTGTTATTTCAGTTTTTCCATCCCTGGTATGAGCTTTGCTAGTTCTGTCAGTGACATCTTCTATGGTTTGTTTGAGTTCTGAGCTGCTCTGATGCTTCTTGTGCAGTGTCCAGGTAGTGACAGGCAGAACTGAGCATTAATTTCACACTTGCAGCTTCCTGGGCTGGAATAGTGAAACTGGAACGTTCCTTCCCTGCTTCTCATTATTCACTTTGCCATTTCTAGAAGTGATTTGCAGAGTGTCACCTGCTGCTCTGCAATGGCTTTGGGTTCATTTAAGAATTAAGAGCAGAAACCTTGGCTCAAGGTGGGGTAGAATGAGATGGCTGCTTCCATCACCCAGTGACATTTGAAGAGCATGTTGGGGTCTAGCAAAGAACTGATGAGAACTTGTTGCAGTGTGAGGAGCAGGAGTTTTGTTCAAATTTTGCAGAGGGATTAAATCACAGCAGGGGGACGTGGCTGCTCCATAGATCTCAGTTCTTGGGATGTAACACAGGTTCCCAGAGAAGCTGTGGCTGCCCCATCCCTGGAAGTGTCCAAGGCCAGGTTGGACGGGGCTTGGAGCAACCTGGGCTAGTGGAAGGTGTCCCTGCCCATGGCAGGGGGTGGAATGAGATGAGCTTTAAAGTCCCATCCAACCCAAACCATCTAAGATAAAGCCTGTGCAGTCAGTCCTTGGAATGCTGGCCCTCGAGCAGTCAAAGCTGGGAGTTTTGGAACAGAGACTGAGCAGTTCTGTGCTCTGTTGCTCCATCATTCATTCACTATTCCCAGCTGAATGCAACTGCAGGAGCAGAGCAGTGGCTGGTGTGTGGAACCTGCTCTGAAGATGGGGAGGGGATGCTGCTCCATGTGGAAGCACAGCTGGGAGTCTCCAGAGGACTCTGCTGCTGGGGGAGCAAAGCTCTGGATTTCCCTCCTGGGCAGGTGTCAGTGGAGCAAATCCCAGAGGGATGGGCTGGGTGTGGCTGCACCTCTGCACACGTGATGAGAATTCAGCACTGCTGTTAAATATCTTTTCATTTATCACCTTCTCCTCTCGGAAATTTGGTCCCAGGGATGATCCTGTCGGCATCTGGGAACTCACTGAGAGTGAGTTGCCCTGACAACCGAGAAACACCTCCCCTAGTGAGCGGCACACGGAGCCTGCTCTTGGCTTGATTATCTCTTCCTGGGAGATGATGTGGGTTTCTCCCTCCTGGAGCTGTGCTTGGGGGATGGCAGGGGGTGGCTGCAAGTTTGGGCAGGTTTGGCTCCTGGTTCCATGTGGGAACAAAGCCAATCTCACCGAGCTGAGTGTTGCAAACAGCAGCAGGGGAGAAGTGGTGGAGGTGGGTGATACAAGGTGTTAAAGCAGTAACATCATGTCAGGTAGTTCATTACACCAGAGAGACCCAGGGTAGGAAAGTGAATTGTGTATGTTGTTTTAAATTCTTCACAAGTTTTATTGTTTGTTGGCTAATGTGGAAAATTAACAATTCGGTCTCTTTTTGCTCGTAATTCGTAAGATTCTCTAATATAGATGTAACTGGAGGGCAGAAGAGCCAATGTTCAGATTTATTGTTTTGTCCTATTAGAGTTCCTTCACAGTGAGAAATCAGAAAGAAAGTTATGGAAAGAGTCAATGAGAATATATATTGTGATTAAAAATTCACTGCAATGATGAATTCCTATTCCCTAAATCACTTCTGTTTCTTCTTTGCATCACACTTCTCATTAAGTTTTGGAAAGATTTTTTTTCATATTTAATTATATGTATAATTGTTACTCTTAGATTAAATATAAATTTTTACTGCAAAACCTGAGATATCTTCTCCAAAAAGCACATGTCAAATTCCAAGAGACTCTCCAATGTAACACACTGTAATATCTGTAACACTCCGTGGAGAAGTGAATTTGGGCTGAATATATAAGTTATTTCTCACCTGTGGTTTCAGGGTAAAAGAACTGGCCGAGATAAGGTGCGTCCAAACCAGAGGAAGTAAGATGATGTGCATGTCTTGTTTTCTTTTTAGATTAACTTTTCTGCTCCCAGTGCAGACTAATTTCTCTTTAACATTCTGTTTTCCTGGTTGGTTTGCTGCAAGCTGGCTTCATTGTAACAATATTGTGGTTTTGTCCAAGATAATAATAAGCCAAGCAGTTGGAATGTAAATTGAAAATTAACCCAGGGCCTGAGATGCCATCTTCAACTTCAGCAAGTTTTAATATCCATAAAAAATAAGGGGGGGAATTCAGGCAGGATTCTGCGATCTTCTGTTTTAGTCATGGTAGGAAAGGCAAAATATCATTGCTCTTTTCCAATAAGCTTTTATGAATCATTTGAGTTTATGTCCCTTCTGTAGCTGCAAAACTGGTTTTGCTCTGGCAATCTGGAAGAGTGTGTTGGCTGCATGGCATTTTCCCTCTGCAATAGTCAAGATGTTTCAGATACAAAGCTCATTGTGGAGCTCAGTGAAATGTGTGGAAATTCCCACTGTGTTTTCACTAGGACCTTGAGACAAAAAGCAGTAAAAGGAATTCATATTCTAAATGTGAAAAACTGTTTTGCATGCTCATAAACAACTGGTCGGTGGCCGGGCTGAAGGGGAATAAGGACCTTTGATAAGGATGTGACCATTTAACAAGGTCAGTTAATTAGGCAGTCCCACTCTGGGGTGTGTGCTTTTGTTGAGTCAGCCTGGTTGTTCTCCAGCATTTCATGGCATTCCATGTTCCCAGGCTTCCTTACACAAGGTTTGCAGCAGGATTCTCTCTTTATACCCACCAGTGCTTGTGCAGTGTGATAAACAGGATCATCTCCTTCCCTTGCCACGGGTCACTCACAGCTCAGCACAGTCCAGCAGCTCCTGCCTGTGCTGACCTTCTGCCTGGACCAGGCAGCACAGAGCCCCCCTGTTCTCCTTAAAAAATCCACCATATGGAAAAAGAAATTGTCAAATTGAGGGTGACATCTAATTTAAAAAAGGATTAAAAGAAGTGAGAGGAGCATGTCTCTGTTGCTCGTTGAATCTTAAGTGTTGCCTTGCAAAGATACAGAGAGGCCTTGGCTGGGTTCTTGAATATTATTTTAAGATCCTGCCTTCAGATCCTGACAACTCCATCCCAAAAAAGTGAGTTCAGTGCCTCCAGCTCTGGGGCCAGCAGCAGGCACAGGAGCCTGCTGGTGAACCTGCCATGCTTTCCTTTGGGAAATGTGCTGGAAAGACGTGGTGCCCGGGATTGCAGCGCTGCCGAGAGCGCTCCCTGCCTGCACGGCAGGTTTGTACCCCAGAAAACAAATGGCCTTGGAACAAAATGTGATTTGTTGTTTCAAATTCTGTATTTTTTGAACAAGCTGCCAATGACCTGCCCAGTGGGTTTAAAGTACAAGACATAAAGCTGGTTGTTGTCCATTCAAGACCTGATTTGGATCTCCAGTACCCGGTGAAAAGGCGGATATTGAAATTGCTTTTTGTATCACAAAAGCAAGATCTTTATCTGAGATCCCATGTGCCAGAGCATCACAAAGTCATGGCCAGCAAAGCTGCTCCTTTGAACCACTCCTTTGTACAAAGAAAGGATATTTGGATTTTTCTTTTTTTTTTAAACTTGTTTGCTTATGGCTCAATCTTGTATTGTGGCCTCTGTCCTGCCAACGTGCTCCATCACAGCCCCTGGATTTGTCCCAGCAGCTGGATCTGCCGTGGGATCATCCCTTGCAGGCTCAGGGATTTAGGCTGACACCCAGGACTGGCTCTTCCTGAACATTTGCACAGCACATGATGCTCATCAGCATCTCCAAGTGCTGCTTTCACGCAAACAAATAATAACATTGGTGGGAAAAAAAATCCACATTCTAAGCTGTAATACAATTTTTTAATAAAGAGATCTGAACTTCCAAAATTCCTATTCCTGTAGCAGGGTATAAGATTTTCTGTGCTCATAAAGTCACAGGAAGAGTCATCCAAGCTGAATATGGTTTTCCAGTGGCATGTGGGGTTTTTGTCAGATGATCATTTGACATTACTGCCTGCAGGAGTAGAGAGCTGCAGTCCATGAATTGAGTCATCCCTTTCAATCTTATGGTTTTAAACTTGTCTGGGGAGGGCAAAGTTTGTAACTTCCACTTTCCAGTGAGGCTGCCAAAGGTGTTTGCCAGGCCAGGCTTTTAGAGTGATATATTGTGTGGTTTTGAATAAACTTTAATTTCTGTAATTTTCTTTATCTGTAAACCAGTGATAATATACAAATACTGTCCTTTTGCAGCACAGTGAGAAAAGTAGTTACCCTGAAATATCAAACACACATCGATGGCACAGAGTAAATTAACCCTGTTAGAGGTTCTTAACCAGTCCAACAACCAGACATGGGGAAAGCACTTATATCCCAAAGCATTATTAAACCTTCTTGGCTTTGCTTCTGCTGGTATATGGGATTATTTTGAGAAAAAAAAAAAAGAGATATTATCTTTTAGCCTGCATTATCTTTTGGTGAGTCTTACTTTTTTCTCTTCTATTAACTTTGAGATTTGAAATGCAACTTGAGCAATTACATGGTGTCTTATGTGAAATACTGAGATTGTTCAACCTTTTGTAAACCAGACTGTCTGAGCAAGGCAGAGCCCTTGGATGTAATATTCCCTTTCCTCCCTTTTCCAGATCAACCCTTGATTGAAAATCAAAGTTGATTGTATTGCTGGTTTGACAGTGGCCATGTTCATCTGCATTAATTCTCATGCATTGTGTTATTTTTAATGTAGGTTATTTTTCTTATTGCATGTCTAAATTTTCCTAACTCTTGCTATGCAGTGACTTGAAGAATTACATTTGAAAAGAGAATGTATTGAAGAGATTGTTTAAGTCCTAAAATACCCTGTGTAGATTATAGCATGGTATTTTTGGAAAGCTTTTTTTTTTATTTTATTTGTATTTCAAAACAAAAGCACCAGATAAGCTGCTTTTGGCATGAAAATAAGTGATCTCTTTTCCCTTTGTTTTTGGGCTTTGCTTTGGTTTTGCTCTTTTAACCAGATAAGTACCCCTGCTTTATCTGGTTATACATGAACAGTTTCCTACTTTAACCCCCTCAAGAGTGCCAAAAGTGTTGTTGGGATGGGTCTTTGAAGATGTGTCTGTGCACATTTTGTTATGCAGCCTCTCTCCTGGGAATGCCACCTCAGCCATGGTCCAATTGTAACCTGCACCCAGCGATCCCTCCCGCCAGGAAAACTGGGCTCTTCTTCTTCTTCTTACTTCCCTGTTTCTGTGTGTGTATGTGTGTGTATGTTCTTCAGAAAGCCAAACTTGGGCCAGCTGGTAACAAAGTCATTACTTCAACAGAAGACAAGAGCTCAAGTGTGCCATCCAACAATCTGGACAGGGTCAAGCTGACAGATTTCAACTTCCTCATGGTTCTTGGAAAGGGCAGCTTTGGGAAGGTAGGAATTCTTTATAATTATTCCACTCCCGTTCCTTTTTCTTTTTTTGTTGTTTGTTTTTTTTTTACCTTGAGGAGGAATTAATGAATAATTCCCTGAGAAGCAAAAGCCAGAGTCAAAAGGATGTGCATTTTTGAGGGAGGATCTCTTAACAGGGAGCATGGTGGTTCCCTAAGGACTAGAGGGCTTCAGTCCTGACTGGCAATTTTCTTGAAAAAGTAAAAATAAATTATAAAAGACTGTTGGGCAAGATGTGAGAAACAGTTGCTGACTTTTAGATCCTCACTTCTTGGCAGGTTCAAGGAAATCAAGTTTACTTTTCTGGCTTTACTACCCAGGTCACTGTGCCAGTTCTGGAAGTCACCAACATTGGTAAGGCTGGACATTGGGGAAAAACCAGGAATAGTGTGTATAGTATATATTTGAAATCCATTAGTTGAAGGAACAGGCTGCTATTTTTCTGTCTGTTTGAACATCACTTCTGTGATAAAGTGCCCTTTACTGAAGAAGTCCCCTGGGACTTAACATTTTATCAGCCCTTCAGCAACGTGCCTGTGATCAACCAGAGGGTTTTGGCACAGGCTGTGCCTGAAATGATGGTACAGCTCATTGCAGCGGGTGAGTAATGACCATAATTTTGGAGTTTTGATCAGATTAGTCCATACCAATAAAAGGAAAAGCTGGATTGCCATCTCTACAAATCTTGGGGCTTGGCTTGGACGATTCTGAGCCCGTTGTTTCTCTCGGTGCAGGTGATGCTGGCAGACAGGAAGGGGACAGAGGAGCTCTATGCAATCAAAATCCTGAAGAAAGATGTGGTGATCCAGGATGATGATGTTGAATGTACAATGGTTGAGAAACGAGTCCTGGCACTGCAGGATAAACCCCCGTTCCTGACACAGCTTCACTCCTGTTTCCAGACAGTTGTACGTGAGCTCTCTCTTCCCACCCTGTGTTTTCCAGACTAAATGATCGTGGATTTTAGCACTTCAGTGACATTTATTATCATCCAACCCATACATCATAGCATAGAAAACAGTGAAGAAATACCACATGTAATTACCCGTTGTATTTGAAATATAAAAACTAGGTTTAAAGATTTTTCCTCTGAGTCATTCCAGCTGACCAGGGTGACAATTGCTAAATTTCATCCTGTGTGGTTTCTAAGTCAGAGCCTTAAGCCCACCTTCCCAAAGGTTCCTAAATACTTTTAAGGATTTGAGGTATTTCCCAACCTAAATGATTCTGGGATTCTGTGAAAAAGGCCAGATCCCCTCAGCTTTCACAGCACAATTGTCTGTGGTGTTAAAAGCACTTTCAAACTCTGTTTAATGTCTACAAATCCCTGAGCAGAAAATGGCCTGAATGCAACCAATTTGCAGACATAATCACAAGAAACCATCACCTTTTTAATAATAAAAAAATCTATATTTTTAATACCTCCCATCTTCCAAAGGAAAACTCATTAAGAAGGTTTAGAAATGGCCTCAGAGCAGGAATTTTCAACTACCTTTGATTTTGTTTGTTTAGTTTTTATTAGAGACTGATTTTTCAAACAGAGCTATCTTTGTATAATTCATGTGACCATTGTAGACAAATAATATGTAAAAGTGCACCACTAAAATTGACAAATCTTGTCAGATCTCCTCAGTCATTTACTCCTGCAGGTTTTACAAAACTTTCCACTTCCATTTATCGATCTATCGATTTTGCAGGAATGTACAACCAGTCCTAATAATCCTAAAAGCTTTATAATAACATACCAGTGACTTTTTTTTTTCTGCTGATCAATGAATATCTAATACATTTCCTCTAATGTATTTCTCTGTGTCTTCACTGCTTTGTCCCAGGACCGGCTGTATTTTGTCATGGAGTACGTGAATGGTGGGGATCTCATGTATCACATCCAGCAAGTAGGAAAATTTAAGGAGCCACAAGCAGTGTGAGTGTTCACATTCATATATTTAAATCATGTCATCCTCATTATCTTATACTCTAAGAGGATTTGGTTTCTTCCTCTTCCCAGGCTCAGTAGGAAGTCTAAGCTGGCCTTCTTTGATTGTGCTTTTAAGGCCCAAAAGCTGAAGTTCATGTTAAAAATGTTTGCACAAATAGGCCAAAGGTATCTGTGCCTTTATTCCAAAACAGAGCACAAACAAAAGCACACAGTGCCTACTTGAAAAGTGACAAGAATTTAACCAAGGCAGCAGGAAATTAAAGCTGTTACTTGGCATTCTGGTGTTGTTTTTAAAAGCAAATATTAATAAAAAGGTGAGTGGAACATTTCAGTCTGAATTAGTGTTCTAAGGAAAGGCAGCACAAATAGACTCAGCACTGCAATATAAATAAGTTTATACAAGATAAATGCAATTTATAGCTTATAAGAATTTCTGTGATATATTTGCAAGGAGTTAATAAATTATTAGAAGTTGTTTATGTACATGATCCCTTTTAGGTAATTGTACATCTGGCACATCACTGAGCAGCTGATAATGATCTATAGCACATTCAAGTGTGAATAGATCCAGCAGTACCACGTTAGTCATGCTTATAACATCTCCTCATCACTTATTAGTGTTCCTTGAATCATTTACCAATGAAACTTTAAAAGCAAGGGTGACCAACTGTTTTAAGAATTCAGTTAAAATAACTTCTCATCTCGATTTAAGCAACCAGGGCTCATTTAAATGAGAGGCCTTCTAAATATAAGTATTTCAGAATCAGAAAAATATTTTAACAACTCCCTGAAGAAAAACTAGATGGTGTCAGATCATCTTTGACTCCCAGCTAATGTAACATGCCAACACTTAACAAAATCTGTGGTGCTTTCTGACAGCTTCTGCCTGTGCAGCATCTTCAGCACACGTGTTCACCAACACCTCTGATCAAGTGTTGCAGAGCTCAGCCTTCCTCTCCCTTATGCTAAGCCTAAAAATTAATCTCATCTTTAAATAATCCTCTTGCATATAATTTCCACAGCAACCAGCTTCAAACAGCCATCAATATTATATATCTTTTAACTGCATTCGGCAATTATATTTTATATGGTAATCGTTTTAATTAGCTTCATGTAATTAATCCATTAACAGCCTGTGTAAAGGAATACTATTTCTGCAAATTATTTCATGCCATATGAATTGCAATGTACATTGAGCTGCATCCTGAATTCATCAATATGTGATTAGAGATAAGGATCTTTGCAGCAGAGTCAGATCGGTCCAGAAAAAAAAATGCTGTGCTCCAGCTCCACCATTTTTTGTTGTCTAGGGAGACATTTTCAATATTATTTTTTTAAAATTCTGCATTATTTTATCATCAAACACTCAAAATGTGTCTGTTAAGGTCCAGTCGAAGTGAGATGTCTTTTATAGCATCTGCCCGTAATACATATTTTTATACTCTTACATATATACACACTATAAATTATGTATTTCATATGCTATAATGCTATCATTATTTACCATGATGCACATCCAAATGATTTTGTCTGAAGGAAATAACGAGGCAGTAAGAAATCTGTTGTGGGTTTTTTTTTTTCCACACAGGTTCTATGCAGCCGAGATCTCCATTGGGTTATTCTTTCTCCACAACAGAGGGATTATTTATAGGTGAGTATAATCTGACATAAGAAATTCTGAACGATTTTTAAAAACCTGAATGAATCAGTTTCTTTAAAGTTTTGGTGTATTTTTAAAACACTGTATAAAAAGCCATCAGTGTGGGGCTCTTTTTGCTGTGTTGGTGCTGGTGAGGAGGAAACCAAAGCCCCGGTTTTACCTGAGCTTTCTGACACTTGTTGATCCTAAGCATTAACATTAAATTGCTGTGATTCTTCATAGAGATCTGAAATTAGATAATGTGATGTTGGATTCAGAAGGACACATTAAAATTGCTGATTTTGGAATGTGCAAAGAACATATGTTAGATGGAGTAACAACCAGGACCTTCTGTGGCACTCCAGACTACATTGCACCAGAGGTAAATATTGACCATTTCAAGAACCTTTTAGTCTCTCAAATGGAAATTGTCCCTACACAAATTGTACACCATGGGTTTGGATAGCTGGAACTCTGGATTCTCTGTGGATGGTACCATTATCCTTCTGCAGGTATATTGAATATCTTTATGAATTGATGCAATATTGTCAATAAGACTTCGCTATTCTAAAAATCTAATTGATTGAAAAACTTTTGATGAGATCAGTGCTTCAGCTTTGGTTCATACTAAAAAAAGACAGGCTCAGCACCTTGTGATTTTAAATTTGTAGGCTGGAAATGTTATTAAACTAAACTTTACAATTTGTAAAGTCATAGAAACTTCCTGGATGGTGCTGAGGTTGTTGCTGAGGTCAGCAAATACTTCACTGGGAGCAAATTTTGCTTCTTTAATGTATTTCTCCATAAGTTCTCACAGCTGCCAAAATGCATTTATTTAAAGCACTGTTTGGCATTTTCAGGAAATCACAAACCACTCAGTGAGTTTTGGGAAGGGACTCTTGAGGTCTTGAAGCTTCTCACTGACCTCTCTGTAAAACTCCTGTCATTGAAGGCCTGACCAAAGCTGTAAGATCAGGGCTTGAATGGAGTTGACATAATAAATCCATGATTTGCCTTGAGTTTTCCATGATTTGGGAATACCAGTTCAAGCCACTGAAAGCGACAGTCAAGCAGGAACCAACTGCAGTGGGTCTAAAATGAAAATCTGATCCTGAGAAGCACAGTTGTGCTTTGAAGCCTGTGATAAATATGAGTTTAGAGTTGAGATTTTTAGTCTGGATATGATTTGTATTTCAATGCTTTAGGTATAAAACATTAAAAACAAGCACATGTGGTGATTTGGATATAATTCAAATATATGAATATTAAAATCTGGTATTTGTGCATACTGAGCTTTCAGGAGTCTTGATTTGTTTGGCAGCAAATTTGATGCAAGAGGCTGGATCCTGATCCAAGATACTCAGTTGTTCAGTGAGTACTGAGCAAGAGGCAGCTCTGGCTGGAACATTTCTGGCTGTAATTGTGTTTGTTGGAATAGGGCATATTTATACATGGACAAGTAAATTAGTGTCTAAGGTGAATTTTGTCATCTCTGTGAAATTGGAATGAAAAATAGTTTGTTTTTTCCCGGTTGCTAATTCATGCTTTTCAGAGTGAAATATTGGGTATTATAGAGCCTTGTTTTTTCACCATTTGCTGTTGCTTGCAGCAGGATATCAGAACAACCAGAATATTTCATTTTCTTCTGTCAAAATGAAAAGGAAGCCAATATACCAAATTAGAGTGTCCTTTCTGGGGCAATTGTCTTGTGCCCGTTGATACCAAAGAACATTTCATCAACACCAAAATGCTCAATATGAGTCAGTGCTGGAGTGGATTACTTTATTTTATTTGGAAATTCCATATAAAGAAATAAACCTTTCACCAAAACATCCAGTAATTGGGAGGAAATTAGTCTTTCTATCATCTTACAAACGGATTTGATTTTATTTTATTGAATTGACCGATTTTCTTTTGATTCTGAAGACATTATTGTGACTGGCAGATTGCTAACTAGGTCTGTGGTAAACTTCAAAGGAAGGTTCATGTTTTGCTTGCAGGGGTGTTTCAGCATGTTTCCATGGGCTAAAATTTATCAATTTATAATAGATTTTAATGAAGATGCATTTGCACGATCCCATTCCCTGCTGGGTGCAGATAAATGAGCTAAATCTAAATAAACTCTTGAAGGTGTCTGGAGGAGAGTCCTGTGAGTGGGTTGTACTCAAACACAGGGAATTAACTCTTTCCATCAGCATTTGGGAAATAATGGTGTGACAATAAGGGGGTCTGAAGGAGCCCCACACTCCCTCTACATGAACTACCCCCACACAGTTCAGGGGTTACACAGCTGGAAGGACCCTACAGGGACATCTCAGCTGGTGTCACACGGCCCATCTCTGGATGGAAAATAAAGTGCTTTGTTCAGCAAAGAGACTTTGCACAGCTTGGTGTACTCTAAAATAACGTTTCCCTTTTTTATGATTGGGAAAGTTACCATTTGTTGTTACTTAGCTGGATAACCAACTGGAATTAATATTCATTTTCTTATCCCATGCACATTAAGGAATGTGCAGAGGTTAAACTGGTGGGATCCCAGGCCTGACAGCTTCTGTCAGGCAGAAAGTGGTTATCTTGTACAGAATATTTCTTGATGTGCTGAACTCAAATATTTATGGTCAGAGTGGGGAAATAGCTGTGAAATCAATTAGTACTTTGTGTTGCCTTGACCAGTCAAGAGAGACAGGAGGAGATGGATGTCAGGAGGATTAGTGGGAAGGGATTCTGCCAGCACAGAACCCCACCATCAGCATCCCTGCAGCAGCCAGAGTGATGAGTTTTGAATTTCAGAAGAATTTAAATTAGAAACTCCATTTCCCTTCTCCTCCATCCAACAGCCTCAAAACCTTCAGCTGTAACCTTGAATTTGCCAGGATTGTGGGAGGTAAATATGTATTACAGAGGTTTGGAAAGCGTGTGTGTGACTGTTTCCCGTGCTAGTAATATTTATTTCTTTTAATAACTGAGTTTTAGCTTTTCCTGCAGACATCAGATGTGTTCACAAAAGATTTTCTCTTGCCTCTGGGATATAATCTTTTCATCCCAACTGGCTACTAGCTGCAAGCTGCAATGATCTAAACATTCCTACAAATTGCTGGTATTAATCTCTGTGTCCTGCTCTTAACTGTGCCTTCCTTGGAGGCAAAATGGGGGGAAAAAAAAAAAGGAAGAAAAAAAGCAACATTCTTCTGCCAATTTTGCTTGATGAGAGAAATTCCTGAGCTCTTCCTGAGCGCTCAAATCCACAGAACCTGGAAAGGCAGAGCTGTTAAAATGCAGCAATAGATAGTTAAAATGGGACATTTGGAATGGAAAAGGAGATGAAAAAGGCAGTAACTTAAATTAATGATGGAGAAGGAGCTGGGGGGAAGGGTCCTACCAGCTTTCCACTCCTCCCTGGCCAGTGAAAAGCAGAGATCCTAGCTGGAGGAGGGGACAGCTCTTCATTTCTAGGCACAGGAACTCCTTCACTGCTCTGTGGGTCTGCCCTGCACACTGTGGTGAGACAGGAGGTCATGTTAATATACCCCAATTTGCTCTAAAAGATACCAAAGTTTGTCCATGGAGATAGAATTATTTTGGCAGCTGCTGCAAGGCAGGCAGGGATGGCTCTGAGTGCAGCAGCTGGTAGGTAATACAGGATGAATTCTGGATGAGGAGGAGGGAACTACTGAAAATACAACATTTAGAACTTGCTGACTTTGTACCAGTGCATGTTTGACTGTACATTGAAAGCTCATCTGCTTCCTCCCACATGTCATTCCTTCCTTGAAGTGAGCGTTCTTTCCTCTCGTTTGCACTTCCAATTAATGCTGGGAATAGCTCCCAGTAGGATGAGGATAACCACAGGTTGATGAATGAACGTGGCAGATTGCTTTGCTGTGCTTCCCTTGTGCCACAGCCTTACAAGGATTGAGCTGGTCATTCAGATTGGGTGTATTTAATTAGGATTAAAGGAAAAAAATCTTCCGGTGTCCAGCAGCAGATTTGACAGGGCCACCTTTTCCTACCTGGTGGTAGGTTCAGTGAAAGGAGTGCTCTTGTTGTAGTTGCAGTGGCACCTTTCCAGTGTTGATGTCTGTATTTATGTCTCAATTGCCCCTCTTCCATCACTGGTACAGGTGAGGGAGGCATTGCCAGCTCTGGTTGTCAGATGTTGACATGTGGCACCAAACAGCACAAAAATTGCAGTGATTCTGACCCTACCTTAGGTTTAATGGAGGAGCTTTTCTCGTGTTAATTCTGCCTCTCTTGATGATTCTGCCAGCTCTTCTCTCCCAAAGGCAGATCTCATTGGGGCAGGTTGCTTTGCTGCTGGAAATGCTATTTAGGGAAGAGCCCAGCTTTGACTCACCTCTTGCTGCATAAACAACCAGCGTCACTGAGTCGGTGCTTCGGTTCATCTTTCATTGTGTGACATTGCTTTGCTGTATTTAAACCATTTTCTCCCCTCAATAAACCCATCAAACTCCTCCACAATAGGAGGAGAAGTAGACTGTGGGCTCCTGGACAGACCTGGCTGCCAGGTACAGAATCTTGGCAGTGTAGCAGCATTTTCTTTCTCACTGCTGTGGATCCATTTTTTTTCTCATTTGCTAATTGAAATAAACTGTTCCTCTCAAAACCACTTACATGGAGCACGCTTGTTGTACAAAATGTTCTGCCCTTAGGAATTAATGACCTGAAAAATACCTCTTTTTTTTTTTTTGATAAAATGCTCTTTGCCATAAGGCAAAGAGAGATTGTCAGAGAAGGATTGAAGATGAAATAGTGTATCATTTGCTGTGTGTAAAAGGCCAGTGTTTTTCCTGGATAAAAGTTTGAAAGTGTTTGGTCTTTCAAGAGGCAACACTGATTCCAGTGGGCCTCTGGGACTTACTGTTGATGGAAATGAAAGGGAGAGTAACCAAGTGTGTCAACTAATACAGTATGAAATGAACATCCCAAATATATATTTTTAAGTCCATATTACCACTAAGAGACAAGTAATATAGATTTGCCTTTATGTAGGACCTTCCAGATGAGAATCTTGTTATTATCTGTGATTGTCTAATACATTCCAAAGTACGATTGATTTTGAAACCTTTTGGTTAGAAACATTGCAGTAATTTTTAATTCATGTGCTGCTGTATCTCAAGGAAGAACACATATTCACACAGAGACTATAATTTTATTTAGTAGCCAGGCAGTGCTGCTTTATTGCACTGGTGACTCACTATTTTCCTGAGAAACTACAAAACTTGCCAGTTCAACTTCTCTTTCAGACAAGTAAAAAATTTACAATATGTGATGTGTACTGGGCTTAGCAATTTGTCTCACAAAGAATAAAACCACATGCAAACAGGAAAATAAATGCAGGCCCCTCTGGAGCAGTGACTGCCTCAGTTCCCTGCTTATTCTGGTGGTGGAGGGTCGAAGGCTCTACTGCTGCCTTCCCTGGTAGGGATGGACAGTGGCTGGGACATCCTGCTTGCCTTCCCAATTCACAATATCCCTTCACAGTTACTTAGAAGGAGATTTGAGAGAACATCTGCCCCCCCAAACTCCTCTATCCCATTCCCAAACCCAGCTCTTAAATAAATGAACGCTGACATCTGAAGAGGCCTCAATTAAAGATGATGATGCAGGAGGGGCCCTGGGTGTTGTTGGCACCCACAGTCTTTCCTTGTGTCAGAACTCAGTTTGTGCTTCTCCATGAGTCAAATGTGAACAATACTTGACATTTCCATTAGTCTGAACAGCAGGAACCCTTTTCTTTTTGGGGTAGCTGGTACCTGGCTTCGTCCTGACAATCACAGTCATGAGGCTTGGGAAAACATCACTGAGCTCCTTGGGGGTTTGCTCTTTTCCTAAATTTTGACTCCTTTTACAGCAGAACAAAAATAGAAATATTGAAAAGAAGGGCTTAATTATTGATAGTCCATAAATTAAGTGATTCTCATGATTTCAAGCTATGACACACATGGATGGATAACATTTTTGCCTTGTCTAGTACGTCGTGCCGCTGTACTTCCTCTTTTGCCCTCAAATGCACATCCCAAGGACTCCTGAGAGCCACATTTGCCAAGATATCAGGGTATCAAAGGTGAGGGTGGGTTTAGACTAATATTTGCAAAACAGTCCAACTCCCACTGAAACCAGTGATTGGCTGGAGTGAGGATTACAGGATTGGCTTGCTGGCCTTTTTCAAGGAAATATGTTCTTCTCTGCATGTCACTATTTATCTAATATGCTACAGGACTGGGGGTTAGTTAACACAGGGGTTTTTCCTTTGTTTTTTTTTTGTGATTATACAGATTATTGCTTACCAGCCCTATGGGAAGTCTGTGGATTGGTGGGCTTATGGTGTGCTGCTCTATGAGATGTTGGCTGGACAGGTAAGATTTACCCTCCCGTGCTCACTGTGACCTCCTCCTGCATCTCCAAGGCTGCTCTGTTCCAAGGCTCCCTAAAGGGTTAGACCATTAGAGGATAAGACTGAACCCTTTCATACTGCTATTATCTCCTTGTACTCTTGACTGACTCAACTGAGAATGTATTTAGGCTTTAAGCTCTTTATATTGTGCCCACATAATCAAGCTCTGCCTTTGAATACGGCTCCTTTGTACTGCAATAATGTTATAAATAGCCATCTTCAGGATTGAAAGGGAGACACTTGAGCAGGAAAACGCATGTCAAGTGGAAGAAATATCATTTAGTAGTTTGAAACCACAGGGAAGCATAATAACAGTGTGTATATGCTCTGCATTGCAGTTAAATCCCAAGAATACAGTTTTTGTGTTGTATGTCCTGGGGGTAAGTGTGGGTTTGGCCTCTTGGAAATGTGCTCAGTTACAGAGCCCTCCTTCTGCACAGTTAATGAGAGGCTGCTCTCTGAGGCACTGGGGTAGGAAAGCAACACTGTGCTGCAGTAAATGGCAGATAAGTACCAACTTCAAGGAATTCTATTAGTCTTGAGTTGGAAAAGATTTCTGCAATTGGCTTTCAGTGAGTGTTAAGCTAAACACAGGCATTTACTGAGCTTAAAACAGACATTTTTAACAAATGCCTTTAATAGTTTCTCTACTAAATTCCAGTGACATTTTAAAAGTTTTAATGTGTGGCAATTGCAGATGTTAATACTTTACAGGCTGCACTGCAAATAATGGGCATCTGAATGCTTTGGAGAAAATGAGATTTACCATTGACTGAGTCTTGCATGGTGCCCATATCCTGGGGAGTCACCCATGGGCACTTCCCTATCACCTCTGTTTTAAAATATAATGCAGCCCTTTCTTGTGATAGTCTCAGAAGCAGAAGCAGAGTCTACAGCCATGACATAAAACAAACTCGAGTTTGGAAGTAAGTGAGGAATGGATGTACCTTAGCACAGGGTAATTGAAAGTTCAATCTCCAAACTTCACCCTTTAAAGTGTTTTGCCTGCCTGGTGCAGAGTAGCTTTAAAAACTGATTAAAGCTGATCATGAAGATAGTCCTGCATGCATTTCATTAACCTGTGGGGGCAAAAATGAATGTTTTTCCTGGATTTCCATCTGAGACTGATGAACACTAAACTTCTGGATCAGAAGATACCCAGGGTGCAGATGGCTGGGAGTTTGGTGTGTGCTCCTGGACAAGGACCACTGCTGTGTACTGATCTCTTTGGGCATAATATTGTCATACCATTTCATAAAAAGTGGAGATTTAAAAAAAAAAAAAAGCAAATCCCAGTAAGGAACTCACCTGTGATTTGTTTTCAACAGCCTCCATTTGATGGGGAAGACGAAGATGAACTTTTCCAGTCCATAATGGAGCATAACGTGTCCTATCCCAAATCACTGTCCAAAGAAGCTGTCTCCATCTGCAAGGGGGTGAGATAAATGCTTCTTTACCATTAAGTTCCTTTTTGGCAATCCTTGTGAATAACTGGATCTGTCTGGCTTTGACATGGCACTGTAGTATTTTTGAGGGCAGCTTCTGTCAAGCAGTGCTCTCAGCTCTGTTGTCACTTGGTGTCACTGATAAGGGTTCGGCTCTTCCTGCTGTTCCTCCTTGTTTTATGGCAAGAACAAATGTCAGAATCAGTAGCTGCCAAACCCAAAGCAGAATTTATTAACAGGATGATGGTGTGAAGCATCTCTACCCACTTTGCCTCTCGACCCGCAGCAGCACAGCCCCAATTTTGCAGGGTGAGAAGATTTCTCAGCTTGGCTGGATCCCAGATCCTCCAGAGAGTCCTCAGCCCAGGATGCCTAATGACAGGAGCAGAGCAAAAGAGTTACTAACACTCATTTTTAAATGTAGGTAAAGATGAGCTTATGTGAAAATCTTTAGCATAAATGGGAGGAAACCATGGGGAAATCCTGACCCAGTGGTGACTTGTGCGGCCTAAAATTGGCCTTAGATTGTAAATTTTGAGGAAAAGAAGAGATTTGGCTTCAGGGGATTAGCTCAGGAAAAAACAGTTTGTTTGACTTTCCTTTGACTCCACGTGATTCTCCAGAGAACCATCAGTCTGCAGCTTTTCCAACCCACTGTTTGTAATCGTTATTTGAGGTCTGATTTACACTGATAAAACACCACTGCCTTTAGTATCAGTTAATCAGTTAAATTGGTATATCCTTTGCAACCATTTAGGAGGTGTTATACATGAGCTGGATATCAATCCCTTAAGGAAAATCATCACAGAAAAGGAAAGATGTTTAGAGCAACAAGGTAAAAGGAAAGACCACACTAATTTTGGAGCTTATCCCAGTGCAGACATGCTGGGTAGCAAAAAATAAACACCATATATTTTTGTGAAGTACATGCAGATTATTGCCTTGTCGTGACAATCACATTTTCAAACAGCAAAGCCTGAATTTGATGTAATGACCCCATTTTCAGCTCCCCTGCTTGCTGCTGTTCTGGGTGCTCACACCCAGAGAGGGCAGAAAGCTAAAACTGCCCTGTTGCCACGAGGTTTAAGGTCAAATCTCTGTGACACTGATGAGTTCATTGGCTGTATTCAACTGACAGATTAATCCCAGGTTTCAGTGAGCATTATTCCTGAGCTAAGAAGTCAATATGAGAAAGCTTCTGAGCCTTGCAGTCAGTGGGAGCTCAGCAATCCCAGGACTGGGCACCAGTGGGCAAGACAAACATGCCCATTGTGCTCTTGGGATTGATTTGTCTGCTTGACATCCATTCCACTGATTTAGAGCTTGTTGGGCTTGGTAAATGCAGGAACTTTGGAAAGAATTAAAACTACTAGAATCAATATTCACGTTTTCTTTTATCCCTTACTGTTAAAGCAAGAGGTTTGGAAAAGGTAGCAAAAATGGGAAAGTTGCTGTTAGGCTTGAAGAAGGCTGTGATTCCAGCCCAGTGCACAGCCCCTTCCCAAATCTGCTTTGGAGTCACTTTTATTTTAGGTTTAAAATTGGAGTCAGATCAACTCAACATTTGGAAGGAGACTAAAGCAGTACAGCTGAGCTTTTAAAAAGATGTGTGGAGGTATCACTCCCAGCAGCACATTAATCATATATAATTTGTAGCACAGCTTTAAAACGTCCCCACAACACTGAAACTGAGAGTTGAAGGCTACATTGCACAATTCCTAATGTACACACCAACTGAAGAGATGCTGAGGAGCTTGTTAATTAGGGAGCACATTACATTTTCTGAGCATGCCGTGCTCGTGGGTTTTGGGTTGTTTCTTTTCCCCAAGTCTGCTTAATCTCTGCAAGTGGGTATAGTATTGACCAGGATGTCATTAAGAATGCAAGGGAGGAAACACAGATTTGATACTGGCAGCTGGGTGCCAAGGAATTGGAGGCCCTGTAATGAGATGTCTTAAACAAGCCCAGAGAAATGAAATGGGAGTGGGGAGGTTGTACTTCATACAGCTTTAGTGTGTTGGAATTTATTATGTTTAATTGATTGTTGAGATAAGGCAGAGGCTATTCTGGAGATTTATAAGACTGAAAGACCAAAGGTGAAATTCAGGAGTTGTGAGCAGGGATGGCAGCATGTCCTGGGCATCACCTGCACCTCTGGTGGCAACCAGTGCCAAGTGGGGAAAAGTTCTCCAACGCAGCCCCTAATTTTGTTGCTGATGTGCTGTCTCCAGGGAACAAACAGGAAAATTCATCTTCAAAAACCGAATTTTACCTTTTCAAAACAATTTCATTAGCAATGTGTATCTTCGAGAGAGGAGCGAGAGCATCACAACCAGGGGAAAGTCTGTCTCACTTCCATTCCAGCGTCAAATTGAATCATTTGCTGTTTTCTTCCCGACAGCTGATGACAAAACACCCTGCAAAACGCCTTGGCTGTGGCCTTGAAGGTGAAAGAGACATCAGGGAACATGCTTTCTTCAGGAGGATTGACTGGGAAAAATTGGAAAACAGAGAGATTCAGCCACCTTTCAAACCTAAAGTGGTGAGTGAGATGCCAAGTCCTTCCCTCGCCTGCACTGAGGCTTCCCCGTGGGGTGACATTAATGCTGCCTGGCTGGTGCTGCAGATCTGGGACACTGCTCAAATAAGGCAATTTGATTATGGCAGGCCAGTCTGTAAGTCTGCTCGTGATTTGGCACCTTGTGGTGTAACCCAGCGTCATTTGTTCCTTTGCAAAAAAGTCTCTCAGTGGTTTGAGTCCTGCCTGGACGGTCACGCACTGCAGGAGGTGCCGAAAACGGGGAAAATTGGCATATTCACATCAGTGGCTGATGTGTGAGGCTGGTGATAAACATGGCTCATGACTGTCTCCTCTGAACAACATCTGAAGCCAGTGATTCAAGGGATCTGAATTGCAGGGATGAATTTCCCCCACAGGCTGCACAGCACAGGGGGGTTGTATCCCCATCCTGCAACGTCCGCTCGGTTTGCAAAGTAATCCCTGATTTACTTTTCATGTTTGTTACTGGTTTGCACACGTGTATCCATAGCAATATTTTAGAAATCCAAGCAAGTGGAAAGATGTCCTTACCCTCAGAGCTGTTTGCTTAATAGAATTGGGAGAGCTGGGCTTGTTGAGACAGAATTTCTTTCAGCATGTATTGGTTTATTGACAGGCAAAGAGCACACAAGAATACAAGCTTTAAGGAACAGCTGTAAATTGTTATGTCCTAACATTGGATCTTTCTTCTCTATCCCTTTTTTATTTCAGCTGAGAGGCCTGGCTGGCTCTGGCTTTTCAGGTGTAGGGTCTGTACACTGATTTATTTGCTAATACAGGCACACTAGTGAGGTACCACAAATTAATGATGCCAATACCCAGTGGCAGAATTATTCTTCACTTCCTTCATACAAATGACTTTTTCATATCACCAGGAGGAGAGTTGCAGCTGAGAAGGGTGTTTTGTGCTAGGGAAAATACCCTTTTTTATATGGTGTGGATTTTGTATGCAGGGAAGGGTGTAAATAAGTAAAGAACAAAAGAACATGTGTGGTGCTGCCAGTCCTGCCCAGCTGGTCCCCAGAGCTGGCTGTGCAAAGGGAAGCTGCTCTTTAGAGGTATTTTATGGAGGATTTTGATTACATGCTTCTCAAGTCAGACTTAAAGCTGATCATAAAGCAAATCTACCTTCACAGCTCCAAGTTTTTATTAGCTCAGGGGCTGAGTGCTTAGTCTCTCCTTGAACTTAAAAGTATCACCAGCATGAAGGTACTAAAAGCTTGAAGGATGGTCTGGTTCCATCACAGCACACTTTGTGGCAGATCTGGCTCCTCTTTGGAGCAGCTGTGCTCCATCCCTGTGGTTATCCTGACCTGGTTTGTTCATACAGGCTGCTTTTAAAATGCACCAAGGCAGATTCACATGGAGCCTTTACTCTCCCAGATAAAAATAATTTAAAATCCAAGTCTGGTATTTACATACCCTATGTAAAACTCATTTATTGCAGTTGCTGATTCTATTTGTATCAGTGTCGTGGAATTATAGAATTGTTTAGGTTGGAAAAGACCTTTAAGATCATCAAAACCAACAGTTCTCACTGCTGGAGTTGGCACTGCCAAGCCCACCACTAAACCATGTCCCTACACATTTCAGTGCCTCCAGGAATGGATGTTGATTTTAGAAAGCAAAAAACACACAACCCTTAATCTGTTTGAAGATAGGGATGTATTTATAGGCTTTGTTTGGCGTGGGTTTTTTTCAGAAAACCTTTGTAGGTGCATCTTCTCCAGGAATAATCCTGCTGCCTCCTCACCCAGGCACGGCTCCTACTTGAACGTGGAGCTGCAGATTTTGGGTCAGCAGTTGGTTGGTTTTAAATAATGTGTTCACTTCCAGACTGACATTTCACAGGCTGTAGGCACAGGCTGATTATTTGGCAAGAAGGACCAATTTTACTTGTATTTTTAAGGTTAGGAGTTTTAGAATTTCTGCAGTTCTGCTTTAATGCTGCATTAATGTTCACAATAGCAACGCTACTCTTTATTGTGAGGACAAAAATGTAATAGAAGGTGCAAATTTATTGATAAATTACTATATTTGCCCTCCAGATATACCCATATTTCCCATGATTTATTTCTTAGCCTCTACTAATACAAGCAATAGTGAGAGGCCTAATGGAGTCAGGAAGTTTGGTTTCAATGTGCAAGTTGTTTGAATACTTTCCACTTGCTGAAAAAAGAGGAGGAAAAAAAATTAAATAAAGAAAAAAGAGCATCATTTTGTGGCAGGATGATGCTTATCTGCAGATCATCTTTTTAGCAAAAGCCTTCCCTGTATAAATAGCCCTTTTGTGGCTGCTCTGAGCTGAGTGTTGTGCCTCTGAATAAATTTAACTTAATTTGGGGATACATCAACTTTCATGCCAGTGATTCAGAGTTTTCCCCTTGTTAAAGTTCAGCTGTTTCCATTCTTGTTCTCCAGAGATTCTGTGCCAAAATGCACTGGCCTCAGTGGGCACCAGGGTACCCACCCCTATGTGGAAAAAGCCTTGAACCTGGGGCAGTGTTCCTGTGCTTGTGTTCTTGCAAGGCTGAGCCAGTGTCCTCTGTGAGCACTGATTTCCAGGACCTGGGCACGTGTTTGTTGTCCGAAATACAAACCACCTTGAGCCCCAGGCAGAAGTTCTGAGCTCGGCTCAGGTGGCAGGTCCAGGTCCAGCACCTGCCAGGTGCTCTGCAAGAAGGTTGGAAACTGTGACTGGGCAGTTTCCAAGACAGCCAAACATCTCACCCCTGAATCCAGGCCCCTTTCCAGTTGGCTTCTCCCTTAAATGCACAGATTAATCCATGTTGCATTCATTCAGAAAAAAAAAAAATCAATGTTTAATGTTGGTCTATTGTACAAGCCCTATTCTGCCCTTTCTAATTTATCCTCTGAGTCTGAAGATAAGAATGTAGTGTTACCCTCTAAATCCATATGATTGTAGGGATATTGTAAGAATGGATAGGGAGGGAAAGGTCAGTGACAACAGGAAGAAACGTTCAGTGCCTTCATCATACAACCACACTTTGTTCGAAGATCTGTTACAGTAGTTTTGAGATGAGCAGATTTAGCAGTTTCCTTCAGACATCTCCACATTATTCAATGCCTGACTTTCCTCAAATATGCATCTTTTTCTTGCACACAAGCTAAATTTTGTTCTGGTACCACCTTCATCCTTTTTAACACGCCTCTACTCATACTTCCCAGCCTATCGAGTGTTTTCTGCATTCCTCCTAACTGTCCTCTCTGCAAACCTAATTTCTTTTGGTTTCTGTTCTGAAGGAGTTGTGCTCAGCCTGGAGCTATATATAACCCCCCTTTTTGGCTGGGCTTTGCGAGACAACTGTCTCTTAAGACAAAAAAAAAGGAAAAAAACCTGTGATAGCACATTTTGTAATGAGGACCCGTCCCAGGATGTGCTCCCTGCCCAGCTCCCCCCCACCATCCCCAGGACTGAGGCTGTGTTGTCCTTTATGGATTAACAAGAGTTTATAGGCTGTACAATGAAGAGTCAAAGCATATAAATAAATTGCATTAAGCTTTTTGCAGATCGTAAAGGAAACAGAGACTAACACAAAAATTGAATTATGTATCATAAAGGTCTTAAGAAGAATTAAATGACTTGACAGAGAAAGTATCTCTTTCTGCCCATAAAAATATTTTCTTTTTCTTTCTGTATCCCAGTAAGTCTGAATATTTAAACCTCTTTATCTCATCACCTCATGCTGATGGCTGGAAACCTCTCTTGGCTGCTTTTCATCAGAACCCACCCGTTAAAACTTCTCTGTGTGGATTTTTTTGCTGAAACATCTGACATGTCCTGACAAAACGCTGGGACTACCAATGTATTGCTGGGGGGGTTTTTTTGAGCCTTTTTCCCTGTTTTTCTCTTTCCTTGCAGTGTGGCAAAGGTGCCGAAAACTTCGATAAGTTCTTCACGCGAGGACAGCCGGTGTTGACGCCCCCGGATCAGCTGGTCATTGCCAACATAGACCAGACGGATTTCGAAGGGTTCTCCTACGTCAACCCCCAGTTCGTGCACCCCCTGGTGGAAAATGTAGCATGAAACAGCAGAGCAGGAACAAATCCCGCCGTGGGGGACAGCCCGCAACCCTACAATTTTTAGGCTTTTGCCTTGTTGATTCCATTTGGGCCTGGAAATTGTAGGGTTCGAGAGTGTAGGGCGAGGGAAGGGCCACTTAGTCAGGATTTGGGCTTTGCAACGGCGTCGTTGTCTTAATGGGACATAAATTAGTGTACGGTGCCCTCTTACTCTTCTAGAAGTCACCACTGACTTGTCTAAACCTACCCATTTTTTGGTACGTTATATATTTTGTAACTTCCCACTGTCCTTTTGCTCCCTTTTCCACTCTGTTGTGTTAGGGAAAAAATCTAACACGTGGTCTGAATTTAAAAAAACCACCTGGAATGTTTAGTCCTTGGGTGCAGATGCTGGAGGTGGGACTGTTCCTCCTGCAGTTCCCGGGGACTTCGGGGACACGAGCAGCACGAGGGACCGAGCGACAGCACCAGGGAGGAGAGGCATTGCAGAAACAGTGCTGAAAGGGGTTGTTTGGAAAATATGGCAGAAAAAGAAAGCTGGGAACGGGTGGGTGGGTGGGTGGGAGGGGGGAATAAAATCAAATCAGACCCTGAGGCTTCGTGAGCCGATCCCGTAAGATCACAAACAAAAGCGCTCCAGTGGTGGCCACATCTCTAGGGACTTGTGCTAAGTAGCATGTGATAAACTCAAGGGTGAAATTTTGTCTTTAATAATAATAATAATGATAATGATAATAGTAATAATTTTAATAATACTTTTGTGAATTTTAATCTCCATGAGATTATTCTGTGATCCAGGGTGCCATTGTTTGTTCAGTTGGTTTAATTTACACCGCTCCTCGAGTTTACTGTTAACTGGTTCTAATACCAATATTTTACTATGAAGTTCATTAACCTGGAATGTAAAACAAAACTGTAATTCCTCCTAAATCTTATTTACATGTGTTTATTTATAGTCTGCAGTGTAGGGCAGTAAATTGAAAGGATTATGTGTACTAAATTAACAAAAAAATGCAGCCCCGAGTGACTTCCTGATTTCTTCAGAATAACTCATGAAAATCAAGTGAGAGTTAAGTCTTAAAATAATCAGTTTTAATTCAGAAAACTTTGGGCTGTAGAATAATCAAGCCTGAAAGAAGCAGCACCTAAAACTTGTTTTATTGATAGAATGGAATTTAATACCTTTTACATATGCTTCATGCAATGAATTTTGCATGTTTAGTAATAACTCTTAATAATAAGGGTTAATAATAAGCAGATCTATATTATTGACATAATCATATCAAGCATAAAGAGTATTATAAAACTTTTATAAAACAACTCGTGCTTTATTTGTGAAAGTTCTTGTTCTGAATGACACATTTAGATTTAGCTAAATGTTTTCTTGCTATTGTTTTGATTTTTACTTTAGGTTTTGGATATTGTTACTGGCTTAGGGTATAATCTCTTTTTTTAAAAGTAGATATACTTTTAAATGATAATTGCTACCTGCAGGTTTTATACGAGGTTCAATTAGGCTTTCATTTCACATCTGCTTATTACTTGCAGAGAAGGAAATAGACTTTATTTGCAATGATGAACACTGTAATTAATGCAATCTTCTCCTCTCCTATCACTTAGAGAAAAAATTTTGATATTTCCTCTTACAACTTTACCAGAAGATATTAATTCAAATATCAGTAAATACGTTTTGTGCATATTTTGGTTTTGTTACAGCATGTAAAATAGTATTTGGTGCATTCCCCTTATTTTTTTTTCCCTTCTGCCTTGTTCCCCTTAGCAGCCATAGGCACTTTTTGTCTGTCAGATGTGCATGATGATGCCAGAAGCATGATGTCTCTGTTGCTGCATGCAGACTGGTTACGATTTTTCCAGCATGTAAACATATTCAAAAAGTAAGATATTTGCCATAAAAGACTTAAATTTATACTAGAATATGTAACGGGGGAGGGCGGGAGGGGGAATCTACTTTCTAATCCATCTTTTGTGACAATAAAACATGGAACCTGTGCCAAAGATTCTGTCAGAAAGATCCAGTCCTGCCAAGTGGCAGCCAAGGGGGGGGTTGGCCCTGCAGGGGTGACCTGTGGAGAGGGGGACAGTTGTGGAGGGAAACACGGTTGGATGTGAACGGCACCTGTGGGTTGTCTGGGCACCCCTGGGGCCTTCAGAAGCTGTTTCTGGTGCTGGGATGGGCGATTTCCAGCACTCCAGAAGTCCAGCTGCTGCCCAGTCGTAGTCCTTTTGCAGCCCCAGCTCTAACCAGGAGGATCTCGGAGCGATCAGGCTTTGGTGACATCCCAAGGTGTGGGAAAACACACGGCTCGTGAGGGGTGTTGGCCAACTGTCAGGAACTCAGATTGTTGCCTAAACAAACAGGACTCCAAATTTTTCACGCATTTCAGGAGCAAAGTTTTTAAGCCATTCTGTGTCAAACGTGTTCTCAGCCAAGAGTGGGAGTTCATTTTCTTCTTTGTGTATTATATAGTTCAGAAGGGATGGTATTCACCACAAAGCATGTGGCCTAGTGCAGCATTCATGATTTATTTTTTTTTTAACTGAATATTATGAGCCTGATGTAGTTTAGGAAAATCAGAGTATCATGCTGTAGATTATAATAGATTGAATTAAGATAACAGGTTACTGAGTGTCTCAGATTTGAATGAAGAAGGGGCTCTCAGCTAAGTCAGTCTGCCGTGAGGCGGCATTGTGAGTCTTTTAAGAATGTGGAAAAGACACTTTTGAAAAAGGAAAATACTGGGAGAAATGCCAGTACACAGGTTTGGGGTGTAAGAAAAGCAGAACAGGGGCAGAGCTGAACCAAGTCAGAAACCAGGCAGGAGATCCCATGGGCACATGTTCCCACAGGTCTGTTTTCCTGATGAGTTGTCCAGGGAAGTCCCACTGCGGGTGGTTGTTCCCGGTACAGCTGTGACAGTCAGTGCTGTTCACACCAGGACACGGAGCTGGTCCAACACTGGGACAGAGCTGCTCATTTTCTGGCTGCTTCCCATAACCAGTCTCTTCAGCACTTGGATTTTTTCCCCAGTTTTTCTGATGTAGAAGCAGAAATTCCTCTTCAACGTCATTACCTCAAGCCCCCGGGTTTTCAACAACTCTCACCGTCTTCTGTAGGTGTCTGTAACACTTAGGAAAAGGTCCTGTGAACTCCTGGATCCTGCAGGAGCAAGGCAGGGTGGGATAAAGCAGGGACTGAGTGTTTGTTACCCCTCATTGCTCTGCCCAGTGCCCTCACACGAGCGCTCGCGCTCGGACCAGCCCTGCCCCGAGAACTCCCAGTGGCTGCTCAGAATCCAGACATTTATAATGGCAAGGAAAACCTTAAGTATCCTGCAAGCCTTTTCGTATCTTTTTAAAGACAGATGTTATTTATATAATATTTTTCACAAGATTTGGGTTTCTAGAGAACATGTATCAACAGAGGGAGAGGCATTAGAGCTGCTTTTCTTTCACTTGTGTTCGATAGCAACTGTAATCCCAACACCCACGTTGCCACAAAGATTCCTAAAAGGAAAATTGAGATTTATACTGCACTGAAGCTTGGGTAGAAGTTTTGGGAGCTGTGTTTCCATCCCACAGCTTGAGTCCCAAGGGGTTCTAGGGCAGCCCCGTTCCTGCTGAGGGAGGCACAGGTCTGCCATGCAAAACTTCCAAGGGGTTTTCAGGGATCAAATGGGACTTAACTGGCTCCTAGGCAAATTTCTGCATTATTCAGGCATCTGGGTGTTTTTGTGCACCTTTGAGCCACTTGAGCAGGGTGGTGGGTTTCCAGGATAACCACTTCACCCACTGGCCAGTCTTGGTGTTCTCAGCAAGGATGGCACATCCATGAGAAGGAGAGAGCACACTCCATAATAAAATACTCCTTCTTAATGCAGTTCAGAGCAGAAATGCAATTTAGCTTTCTGATCCTTCATTCTGTCCAGAAGCACAATTGAATTTCCCTTTACAAACTGAAGAAAGTTCTTCTGGAGATCAGCTGTTAGTTTAACAGGAACTCATCATATCTGAACACTGTTGGCCTTTGAAATCCATCCTGTCTTTGGAGGTGAATTCAATTGAATAGTGCTGGGCTTCTATTAAATTAATAACTCAAGTGAGAGAGGAACTTGTCTTCCAGCTGGAAAGGTGACATGTCCAAGGATTGAGTGGTACCACTTGCAAAGTCTTTCCTCAGCCGGTGCATCCGGATGCAATCCCAGTAAAATGCCATAGGAGACACATGCAGGGAGCAGAGGGGGAAGAGCCTCCTTATTGAGCAAAACACATCCTTGGAAATAATATTAATAATAACAATCCAATAATAAAGCTTTGAGATGCGTAGAAAGAGCATATTTACAGTATTGAGTTTACAGTGGGCTTTTGGACCTGCCAGGGAACTTCTGGAAATATTTAATGTGATTTTCAGTTCTTGTAGTCGTTAGGATAAGTTATTGTACATAGGTTTTTGTCTCTTTGCAGACGTGAGTGTGGGCTCCAGGCTCTGTGTCCCCTCTGTGCTGCCTGTGGGGAGGCACTGAGCTGCCCAGTAGTCCATAAGCAGACAAGCTAAAAAGCACTTTTTCCCCACAGCTCTGCACTCATTAATGGGATCTGAAATAGTTCAGTTGAAGATTAAATAAGACTCAACTCCATAAACGTGCATGATTTCCTCACTGTGCCAGTAACAATTGGTAATTAAACAGCCTTATCATGAATAATCACCATGCACTACAGCCCTCCTGGTCCCAGGAAAACCTTGAGAGGGAGAGGCCACTCATGGACCTCTCTGCCTCAGTTACCTCAGCTGTAAAATGGGGGTAATAATACTTACTTACCTCACAGGGAGGTGTGAGGACTTCTTAGCCAATGTTTCTAATACACTTGTAACCTGAAAAGAGTTGTGTAAGTATTATTATCATTTTTACTATTAAAATCAGCTTCTTGGATTCACATGGTACTGCTGGCTATACCATGCTGTTTCTACTTTTTTATAGAACTTTAGTAACTCTGCTGAAGCCGTTTGGAGAGGAATAAAATCCGATCTGATAACGTTTCTTACCGAATCTGGAGTCCAGCTTTTGTACCTGGAGTCAGGGTGTGGAGGGGGAGTGATGCTGACTGTGTGGGTCAGCTGCACTCACCTCTCTTCCAGTTACTGAGATTTTTATGTGCAATTTAAAAATTCCGTGTCAATGGAAGTCTTACCAGAACTGATCATTGGAAGGTGAGATTCCCTGTGGATAAATAAGGTCAGCACAGCTGTTTTCTAGTAATGTTTATATGACTCCATCCACAACAGGTTGATACTTTCTGTTGATATTTTAATGTATTTCTGTGTTGTATTTATGTCTTTGTGTTTTTCTTTTCCTTGTCTGTGACACAGTAGGTCAAATTTAAAAGAAAACTGCTCCAGAAGCTGGTTTTTTTTTTCTCCCACTGATGTCAGTTGACCTAAATAAATAAATTAAGAGTCTATTAATGATTCTAAACAGGATGAGTAGCAACAGCATTGATAATGCTCAGCCTGATGCCATTAGAGCTCATTTCTCACTCAGGACTCATTGGACAGTCCACAGCTGATGTTACATTAATTTTATAATCATTACTGACAGGAACATTTTAATAGAAAGGAAAATGATGTTTCTGATATTTATATAAGCTTTTTTCCTAAGAATTACTTGGATTTACTTTCCTTCTATTTGAACCCCATGAGGCAACACTGCCAAGGGCTCTGTCCTTCCAGAGCTTGGCTAGGGCCAAGAGCCCAAAATCACCAAAAATATGAATTATATTATATGTTTGTGTCCATTGCTGTTGGCCTTGGAGCAGAAAAAAGTTTTGTTGCAGTGGTAACAAATTTAATCAATGGCTCGTTCCCCACCAGGCCTTTTGTTTATTCTCTCCCATGTTATCAAAATGAATGTAAAAAAATTAATTTCAACAAAATGAAGCTCGTTGGCTCTTTTTAAAATGTGCATTCCCCAGCAGTCTTTGGTTTTGCACAATACAGAGAACACCTGAAACTTTTCAAATGACTGTATGCTACTTTAATGTTCCCTTTTTTTAAACAAGGAGTAATCCTGCCTTGAAATCATTCGTATTTTTAATATTATTTTAAAACCCTAATGTTGTATTTATACAGAGGAGAACATTATTTATTTTCATATCATTTATTTGCAAGATGCTACCAGAAAACTTGGAGAGGCCATTCATTTTTCAAAAGATTAAAAAAAAAAATACCATAGGAAGTGTAGTGGGCAAGACTGATGTACAAATTACAGCATCTTTTTTTTTCTTTTCATAATTCGCAATATCTTCAATCTTTGTTTGCATGAAATGCTTTTGTTAAATATTAATTGTAGTTTCCAAACAAGTGTGTACGAATAAAAATACTGATCGTTACTTTTGTGAGAGTTTGGTCTCCTTTGATGGAATTCCCTTTCAAAATTGACTCCACGGAGGCTGCAGAGGGGAAGGGGGATTGTTTCAGTGATTAATGATGCTCAGGGACCCACCTTTGTCCTGAAATACCTATTTGGGCACTCCTGGGGGAGAGGACACAACTTCCCAGTCCCACAAGCCACGTTCACCCCACACTCACTTCCCTTGTTTAGACTGACATCATTTTATTCTCAAACTTTGAAAGCCACGTACAAATATTGTGACAACTTGACAGGCAACTCCTTCTTCTGCCTGCTCTCACATGGGTTGAATCTCATGCCAATTCAGTAATTAGGTTAGTTTAATTTGCAGAAGTCTGGCTGGGTTTGCCCAAAGGAATGGTTGAAATTCCTGGGGTTTTTCCAGAGGCAGCAGGTCCGTGCTCCTCAGCTTCTGAGCCCCACGAACACGTCTCTCCTCAGGGGCTGGGATATTTCTGCACAGCAGAAGGGGGAGTTTGGGGTGACACACGGAGAGTCTGTGCCTCCAGGGCAAGAAGAAGGGGGTCCTGAGCTCTCCAAGCTGCCAGATCTGCATCCCTGTCACCTTGGCTGGTTGGGATTCATCCCTAGTTGTGGCTGGGCCACCAGCAGGATTGGGATGGTGGCTTTTGGGTGAGAGCTCGTTAGGAGTGAATCTCTAAACACACTCCAGACTTATCCTTGGGGAAAGCCAAGTCTGGCAGAGCGTGGGTGAGTGGAGATGGACCCACAAAGGTGGGAGAGCCCCTGGCCACCCCATGGCCACAGTCTGCACCCTCCCACGGTGATGGTCCCATGGGAAGGGAGAGTCACCCAGCTCCCACCGGGATGAGTCAGCGGGAACAGCGGGGCGGTGAGAGGCTGCGTGGGGACTCGGCTGCTCAAGTGTGAGGCTCAACACTCTGACTGGGTGGGGAGGAAGGGGACAATGTGTACAACTGTGCATTTTTATTTCTAACTAGGCAAGATCAGGCTGGTGGTGCTTGGGAAAAAATTAAGAGTTAAAGGCTGCAGGAGAGGCTGAATCTCTCTGTGCCAGTCGCATCCCATACGTGAGAGTATCTCCACCAGGAATGTTTCCAGCATCCAGCATCCAATAAATCACAGCAAGTACCTGTGGCTGCCTCCCCCAGCCCCAAATTCTCTTTAGAGCTTTGGGTATTTGATTGAGAAATCTCAGAATACTTTAACAGGGCTGGTGCGTGAGCTGCAAATAAAACCATCTCCTGTGAGAAATGCTCGGGTAGCTATAAAATGATGACTGCATTAATTACCACAAGGTAATTATAATCCCACCTGCTCCCTGGGGAGCCATGGTAAAGCAAAGGCAAATCAATCAGGGGCCCAAATCAGGGCAGCTGTTGCCAAGGGTGGATGGGTTGTCCTCAAAAGGATGTTTTCCCCAACTGCATCTGTCACTTGTCACCTTCCCAAAGTGATGCTACACCCAAAGACATGGGGATCTCTCTGGGAGAACAGTCAGTGGCAGGGCTGGACCCACAGAGTTACCTGCTAAAATTTATTTTTTGCTTTTTTTTTCCCTGCTTTTCCTAAAGAAGGAGCATGGAATGAGGCAGATCTCATGGGAAATGAGTCAGTACTGTCTCCTTCTCAGGGGACTTGTCGCATTTGCTGCCAGGGTGACAGTGTCAGGCACCAGCTGCCACTTCTAGTGCTCATTACTGGTCCCTGAGTCAGTGCCTGACATCCTACCCCAGGAGATGTTGCACAGACTGACGAAGGAGAGGAAAAATTCCAAAACCAATTTAATGCACAATACCTGGGTGAGGAAAAAGAAACAACCCCACAGTGGGAAGTTTGCTTAGAAGTATTTTAGGTCTTATTCTTGCCCATCAAGGCTGGCAAAAATCACCCATCTCTTCACATGCTGGGAATGAATTTCCTGTGTGTGTGAGTGTGAGAGTGTTTGCTCCACATCTGTGCTATCTTTCCTATTTTTCCTGTTTGAGGACCTGATCCATCATCTCTTACCTCGCTCCTCTGTTCAGAACACTTACTAAAACTCAATGCCTGTAACAGGGAGACTTCCTAATCCATATAAAACACTCTGCAACAATTTATATAAAACCTCATTAAAGCTTCAACATTTTCAGCGACACCTCCAGAAACACTCTTTTAACAGGATTCATTTGCTTCTCCTACAAGTGTAACCATGTCTGGGACACTGATTAGGTGTGATTTTAGGAAAAAATCCATCAGAAGGAGTTATAAAAGCAACCAGCAAGGAGTGCAAGGGCAGAAGGAGGGAAAGGCCAGCGGTGAGAGCATCCCAAAACTCCTCGGATCTGTTCCTGGTCATTTTGGGATAAGTCATTTAGCATTCTCATGCCTGATTGACACTAACATCATTAAAAGATTGGTAATGAATTTCAGGGCTATATAAATCACATTTAAAACTATTACCCTTAATAGAAGCCTTATGAGGCTTTAATAATTAATGCCATCTAAACTGCTTTCCCAAACATGAGCTTTGAAATCAGATTGCTGTGGCCAGAGCCAGCCCTTATCCTGTAAGCACCTGCTTTCCAGCCAGCCTGGGAGGCTCCAGTGGAGCTTCTCTGGGGAACCTGGATGGGTCCAGTCCCACAGACCAGGTCCAGTCCCAGAGAAAGCTGCCAGGGGGAACCTGTGGTGGCGGAACCTTCACTCCTTTTGGAGATGACAGAAAACACCAGTTGTGAGAGCAAATGTGCTGCCAGCATCTCTTCCAGCTTGTCCTGTTGAAGGGCTGGGACGTGGGCACTTCATGCCCTCTCAGACCTCCTTCCCTCCAGAGTGGGAATGCTCAGACTCCCAGCCCGGCTGGGGATGTGGCACCCACGGAACACCCCAAGGACTAAAGGCTGCACCTGGACTGGCACATCCTCATCTTTTATTAGCTCAGTTTAGACCCACACGATTCCAGAGGGTATTTTCTCTTCACTAAAGTGGGTAACTTCCGTCCACACGTGTGCCTTTGTGGTTCTGTGAGTCAGAGCTGCTCGGGGAGGCTGCGAAAGGCTCCGCACCGGGTTTTTTAGGCTTTTCACAGCGTGTGGGTGCTGAGATAAAAATAATGTTGCACCTCTCCTTGCGCTTCCTCCCAAGCAGAGGCTCCAGGCAGAGGGATGTGCAGGGAAAACAGCAAATGGAGCTTCAGCTCCAACAGCCCACGGAGTTAATTCCTTTAATTTAGTCATGGTGCAAGCGGGATGTGAAAGCCCTTCCCGGAGAGCGGCTGGTGTTCTTTGGTGCCGTGAGTTTTCCCTTTTTTTTCTGATTTCACTGTTTGAAAACTAAGATAATAATGTTGCTGCTGGGATAAGGAGCAGAGGTTGTGCTGACTCCTGCCACAGCAGTCCATCCCAAGGTTGCATCCCACCTGAACAGGAGCCGTGGTTGCCACGGCTGTGGATCCCAAACCCAGTCTGCTGATGCCAGTTTTGCCATCCAGTGTGAAACACCCCACAAACACCTTCTCATGAAAAATTGACATCTCAAAAGTCTCTCTGGCAAGTGGTTCCCAACCTCTGGAAGCTGCACAGTGGGGTTGTGCCAGGGCTGTTGCACATCCCTGTTGTGCTCCAGCGCCTCCCCAAGCTTCCCCCAGGCCGTGCTGCCCACGAAATGACAAAAAATAGCAAGTGCTGAGGCAGCTGGCAGGGAGCATCCGTCACCTCCCACACAAGTCACAGCAGCTCCAGCCCCCCCATCGCCAGCTCCTTGCATTTACCTGCTCACTCTCCTTCCTCGGGCAAACACAACAATTCCTGGTGCAGACCTTCCCTTCCTGTGCCCAAAATGCTTCTCACAGCCTGATGTACAGATAGAGTTGGTCCACAACCCTTGTCTGATGCCAGATCAGAGCCACACATGGGCTCAAGGGGTGGCTGCCCTCAGGTGGATTTGCTGTCTGAGTAATTCCATGTGGAGCAAGTTTGAGGGAGTGGGAGGGGAGGCAAACCTGAGGTTTCCTACCAGTTCATGGCCTGAGCTGACAGGACCAGGCCTTTTATTGTATAACAACCTGAATTCCTTCAAAGTGACTTCTGTTGGAAGGGAAAAGACCAGGGAAAACATTCCCTGCAGATGTCACCTGCAGGACTCAAACACTTGTAGCTGAAAGGAGACAGGCCCACCACCCCTCACTGCACCACTGACGGCCCAGGGAGAGCTGCTGTAATAAATCACTTCTGGTCTGAGCCACTGATGAAGTTCAAATCTCTCCTCACTAATAAGACTGGACCTTGGGTGCAGCCTAAAAGCTGCTGCTCAGGTGTCCGTGGAGCTTCAGGCTGCCAAGCCAAGGGCTGGCAGAGCTGCTGTGGCTGGGTCAGGCTCCAGCCCTGCAGGGACCAGCACAGCTCTGTGACATCCTGAGATGGGCAAAATCCCACCTGGCTTCATTTGCCCACATGTGGCTGTGGAGGAGGATCCTCCCTCTCAGGGAGGAGAGAATTTAGCAGGAACAGTGAAAAGCAGGGAAGGCAAAGTGATGTTGCTCTGAGATGGTGTTATGTGAAACAGTAAACCAAAACAGATGTTGCAGGGTTTGGCAAACTCCTAACCCAAGTTTTGGATGATGCTGAGAAGATGCAAAGTGCTAATTGTCCTGCCTGGGACAGCCATGCCAGGCTCCTGGCTGGGAGAATAGGTTTCCACTTCATCTTTGCTGTTGTTTGCCATCATCAGAGAGAGACATGTTATGGGGACGGAATTCTGGACAGCTGCTAATGAGGTAGGAGAGCTTAGCTGTGGTTTTGGGAGGCATCACCGGTGCTCTCTTCCCTCCTGGCCCCGGAATGCCTGTGGGAAATGCTCCTGGTGTGAGTGTTGGCATCGTGCACGTGCTTTGCCAGGGCAGAAGTTGCTGTTTGAGATGAGCAGCAGCAGAAAATCCTTCGGAGTGTTTTAGCCCGAGTGCATTTGCATAGAAGCAAAGGGGAGGGGAAGAAACCCAAGCTGGAAATGTGTATTTCTAATTGATTATATGCATGGCTGCTGGGGGCCTCTCACACTGTAATGGTTAATTATGTCACTGGATGTGCTGCAGCTTTATTCATGTTGTAGTCAAACAATCCTGCCCAGAGCCCAGGCAGCAACACAGCACATTGTCTGTCTGGAGGAAAATGAAGCCCTGCTTTGGGTTGTTTGGTGGGAATTTTTTAACAATACAGAGTAAGGAAAAATGATGAACAGCCAATTACTGTGTTAAAGCAATGTACCCTGACAGTCCACGGTGAACATCAAGGTCTAACCTGCCTCCTGTAGCTTTGTGACTTTATTGGTAATTCCCTCCTCCTGAGCTCCATCCCAGGGAAGCCTCCTCCTCCCTGGGGCTGGGGGTCCTGGAGAGTGTCACCCCTTAGACTGCCTTTTCCAGTGCAGAATCCATCCTGCTGACCAAATCCCTGCTTTGTCCTTGCTGTCAAAACCCTGATGGATTTGCTGCCTTCAGCTCTTCCTCAAATGTGAATGAGAGCCCAGGAAAACGTGCTGAATTCACTATAATTTAAATATCACTGTAACTTTGCATGAAAGAATACATGTGAGCTGCAGTCCCTCAAAGACAAATAACCAGTGTGCTCTGGCTGCCAGCTGGGGTCCTGCTGGGAGGCAGGTTTCTACCAGCCTGGATCCCACTGGAACTTGCCTAAATTGGGCTACACCACGTTCCGATTGGAGAAATCAAAACTTACACACCTCTGTGGGCTTCTATAATTTCTGCAACTCAAAGGGAGCTCAAGAAGCCCGAGCACGGGGCTCCATTGATTCCAAACAAGCCACCCAACAACACCTCCTCCGCATCTCAGCTCGCACTTTATTTTGAGTTGTTCTATTTAGGGCAGTCGTGTTGTGCTACACTGGGGACGCCTCTGCAAAGATGCAGCACGTTTCAGCCAGAACACTGGGAACTGGCGACCCCAGCATGTGTGCAAAGCCCCTGCATGGAATGAGCTCTCCCTGAAGAAATTGCCCTGCAATTCCAAGCTCCAGGTGCTGTGCTGGTGTCCGTGAGCTGCCCCTGGCCCCGCTGCCAGGGCTGGCAGCTCACGTAGCCGGAGTTACCGCATGGCGTGTGACCCTTCTCTCGTCCTTCTCTCTGTATCCAAAGAAGTGTCCCATTGCTGGACACCTTGATGGAGCTGCATCCTTGTTCTTGGCTCTGCCACTCTTTCTCTATGTGTTTTGGCTGAATCACTCAGTCTGGCCGTGGTTTCCAGAGCCCACAGCATCTTTCCCTGTGTCCCTCTCTCCTTTAGCCCTGGCTCTGTCCCTGCTTTGGTCCCAGTCTTGCCAAGCTGGCTTTCTCCAGCACACTGGCTTGCTGCCCTCCAATCCTCCCCGTTGTGTGCTGTGTCCTTAGCTGTGGATTTGACACTGGAGCCAGTTTTCCCTACCCCAGCTCCCAAAGGAGGCACGTCCCGGGAAGTGCAGCCCACCCAGCGCTGGGAGCCGCGTTTTCCAGGTGCGGGGTGCAGGGGGGGTGGGAGCTGCACGGAAGGCAGGATGCACGGAGGGGCAGGAGCAAAGCTGGTTCCCACCCCTGCCCCGGTGGTGAAGTGGAGCCACCAGCCTGAGGGACTGGGGTCAGATGGATGGAAAGGAGAGGACCAGAGGAAAAGAAGGGGCAATAGAGGGAAATGGGGGGGAATAAACGGAAAGGGTGAAAAAGAAGGGAGGAAAAGGGAAAGGATTAATAGAGGGAAGTGGGGAGGGGGGGAGAGGAAGGAGAGGTGGATAGAGAAAGAGGGAGGGAGGGAAGGGGGAGGGAAGAAGGGAGGATGGAGAAAGGGAAGGAGGGAACGGGGGCAGACGGGAGGGAGAGGTGGGCTGGCCCCGCCGGCGCCATGTGATGCCCTCTCCTCCCCGGGCTCTCCCGGCGCGGCGCGGAGCGAGCGGAGCATCCCCGGGGCCGCCGGGCGCGTCCCGCGGGGCCGGTGAGTGCCAGGCTGGGATGGGGAGGGCAAGGCTCGGGCTCCTTCCCATGTCCGGGCCAGGCTGCCCCTGGAACGGGGGCAAATAGTCCTGGGGTCAGCTTGGGGGGGGGGGGGGGGGGGGGGTAGGTTCCGAATTGGATGTAAAACCCTGAAAGTTTAAAGCCGAGGGAAGGGGGATCTGGGAGGCGCCGCCAGGGTGCGGAGCCGCAGGTGTTGCCTGTGTTTTCCATATTCCCCTTGGAGTGGGGACCGGCCGGGAGAGGCGGCGGGGGCACCGCCCCGGGCAGCATCCGCCGCAGCCCCGGCGCGGCCCCGGGTACCGGGAGCGCTGCGAGCCCCGGCAGGGAGGGACGGACAGACCCGGCTGAGGTGCCCGTGTGCCCTGCCCGGGCACCGGCACCGCTCGGGCGGAGGGGTTTGGCTTCGCCGGATTCCCGACGGAAGGACCTGAGCACGAGGAAGCCGGAAAATCCTGGCTTTTCATCCCTGGGCTTTTCCCCATCGGGCTGCTCCAACAGGGGCCATCTCTTGGGCACTGTGAGCATCCCCCTCCTCGGCGGCGAGTTTGGAACGTTTTGCTGAGGAACGCCTGTATATTTTTCACAGGGAATGTAAAATCCGCTGGAAGTCAGCCTATGAATGTTTTTCCAGTGTAGCTAAACCCCTTGGAGAGGGGAGTGTGAATTTGAACGAGGCTATCTGAGAAAAACCTGACCTGGTTGTTAAGTGAAGTAAAGTAGAGGGATTAAAAAAAAAAAAAAATTAAAAAAAAAAAGCTGGACCGTGTGTTACCATATGAACAGGCAATGGGGACATGGAGCCTGTCCTCACTTTTGCATGTGCCACTTATTCATACCCTGTGGAAGGTGGTGAAATGTGAAATGTGGTGTGTCAGCCACGGCAGCAGCAAGAAGGGAGGCTCTGACACGTCCTTTGGATGTTGATTAATTGCTTGGCATTCCATAAAACTCCATCAGCCCCTGATGCACGATGCTTTTTGCAGCTTTTAGGGTTGGGTCTCCCAGGCAGGAGCAGCGGGAGGCTCCTCGGGGTGTCCAGGGAGTGGGTCTGACCTGTGGCACCGCTGTCCCCACCGTGTCCCTCGAATCCCCCAAAGCCTCTGTGGGGGAGAGGAGGCCTCCTCAGAGCTTTTAGGTGCCTGCAAGGTACAGGTGAGCCTGTGGGAAGGGCAGCAAGGGTGTTGCACTCACTGAAGGCAGCACTTCTTCAGCAAGAGCACTGCAAAGGAGCGGATCAGCTAAAAAGGAGCGTTCCTGCCGAGTTTCGTGCAGCAGCAGCAGGTGCTGGTGGCGTGACCCAGCCTGGCAGCTTTGCTGGAGGAGCATTCCCGTGTTCCCATCACTTGCTGCCCTTTGGTTTCACAAGTGCCTTGTGTTTCTCCTCCCTTCAGAGGTTCATCTGCTGAGTTTTAGGGGCACCATTTCAGTCTGTCAAGTAAAAAGCCAAAGGGCAGGAGACTGGCTCCCAGCAGCCCTTCCCTCTGCCATCACACCTTCCCCTCAGGCTGCCCCATGTGGCATCCAGGGCACAGAAATGCTTCTGTGTGTGGCTTTCTCTGATCCCTTGCTGTATCTTGTAGCTGTTGAATATATTCATTGAGCTGAATGAATTCCCACCTGGCAGCATCCATACCGCAGCATTTGCAGCTTCAGCTTTATTTATGGAGAGGGGAGGGAATATAAAATACAGAAGGGGAAATAATGCACAAGCCTGCAGAGGCTTCAATGGTGTCAGTGAGCTGTGAACTGCACAAGGCTGGAGCAAACACTGGGAGCTTTTCCTAAGTCAGCTGGGAAGATTTAAACCCCTGGTTTGAAGGTGGCATTTTTAAAAAAACTAGATGATGGAGTCTATGTCAAAAGTTATCTGGGAGTCTAAATCTCACTGAAGTTAAAGGAATTTTTTTTTTTCTGGTGTGTTCTAGAAAGATGGTTTAGAGTCAGTCACACTGATATTGTTGTAGAGTATCTGACATTTATAGTAAAATATTTACTGGGAATTTGTCAAAGGACAACACATATACCATCATTAGGCTCAGAAAATGGGCTGTTACAGATGAATGGAGTTTATTTTTGGTCCCTGTGGAAGACAGGACTTGCAGCTTTTCCTCTATTATGAGGGAGGTGTCATTGCTCTTCAGTGAAAATCCTCATTAGAGTGGTGCTCAGGGCTGCACTGGGGGGGGTTATTGGAGCAGCACAGCAGACAACATCCCCTGACCCAGAACAATGTGGAGATAATTCATTTTCCCACTCAGTGCCCATCCAGTGCTGTTTGGTGACATCCCCATCCACAGAGAGCATCCTCAGGTCTGCCAGGACAGGACCTGGCTCACCCTCGAAGTCCTACAGGTGGGCAGCCCTGGCTCCTTCCCGGGAGACATGGAATGCTTGGTTGCAGCAGATGTTCCTTTTCTCTGCAGCAGCTCTGGCTGGGAATTTCAGGTTGTGTGTAGGTGGCAGGAGAGGTGCTGCCGGGTGTGTGCCACAGGCACCAGAACCTGGTGGTACAAAGGGACAGTGGGAATGGGAGAGGAGTGTGGGTAAACACTGGGTACACACAGCCAGGGCAAGTTTCACCTGGTAATAGGTGCTGGCGTGGGGGAAGGATGGAGAAGAGTGAGAGCAAGTCCATTCCCTGCCTGTTCCTGCAGACTTTCCCAGGATGTGGCTGCACTTGCCTGTGCTGAGCAGCACAGGCAGCCCGTGGCCTCCTGAGCGGGTCATGATGCCTGTGCCTGTTCTCAGGCTGCTCCATGTCATGCATGGTTTTTCCTACCCTGTCTGCTTGGGCATTTACCCCTAAGTCCTGGAATGGTAACAAATCCTGCTAAAATCTGGGTGATAGAAAGTTTAATAGTCCAATGATGTATAAATACTTGCTATGTACATGAATATTCCTCACCTAACAAGCAGCACAAAGCAAAGACCTTTCCTATGTGAAGATGGGACCAAACTTCAGTGGCTGCTCAGCGTCAGACCTGGAGAGCTGTACACACAGACATCACTGACAGCTTCCAGGGAGCTGTGTCCCAGACTGGATGGAGCAGCTGCTGTGTTTGGTGACTGGGTTTAATGGCAGTCACGAGTGGCACTTGGGTTCTGAAGTTGTTTGCCTGAGGTGTGGATGACACGGCCCTTCTCCTCTTTCTTTACACCCTCGTTTCCGTGCTCAGAGGCTCTGTGGTAAAGCTGGTTTCCAAGCAAGGAAGGGGAATGCAATCTCCTGGCTAACAAGGCACTGCTCCGTGCTATCAATCATCTTTAATCACACTGAGGGGACGCAGGTCTCAGCAGCCATGGCCAGCATGAGCAGCTTGGCCAACGTGCCACTTGTCTGCTGCCCTCAGCATTGAGAGAGCCCAGCTTTGCTTCGGGGATTTCTCACTTTCTCTCATTCATCACACTGAAAATGTTCATAAAACCCCTCCACAGCTGCCAGTGCTGGCGAGGAGAGCTGCAGCAGGGGAAGAGCTGCTGCTGCCTCCCCTCCCTGGCTCAGGTACCCCTGACACGGGGGATTGGAAGAGTTTTAATTAGCTCCTGCTGCTATTTTTATCTCCCAGCTTGCTTAATTTAGCTCGAGCTGTCATGCACCGATCGTTAAGGGGAAAAGAAGGAACTGGGGGTGTTGGCCCCTCTCTGCTGAGCAGCCACAGCTCCTGCACCTGGGCTGTACCTGGGGCTTTTCTTAGACCTTCTGCAGCTGTAAAAGTTTACAGCCTGGAGACCTTTCATGTGCTGGTGTTTGTAACACACGACTCCTGCAAGGCTTACGCTGAATGAGTGTGTTCTGCTCACACCCACTTCAGTTTAAAACAACATCAATACCTTACAGATCTCTTGCCTGGGATCTTCAATCATGCCATTACCTGCCTTGCTGCTGGAAGGACGCAGAGACCTTGAAAAAGCTGCCATGTGCAAGGAAGAGGCTTATTCTCCCCTTTTTAATCTACAAGACTATTGTAGGACTTTGTGCCATCATAAATGACACTTGGAAGTGAACAAAAACCAACTGTTAAAGCTTTGACATCCCACCAGAGCAGCCCAACCTTGGTGCTGGTGTGAGGGGGATGTCCACAGCTGGGCCAGCTGCTGTCCCTTGTCCCTGCTCCTGGGTGTGCTCAGGCTGCACCAGCCGAGGGAAGCACTACCCTGCAGCCAGATGAGGGTCACTGGATCGCTGGGTTACTGGAGTTCATGTATTTAGGATCTCAATCAAAGCCATAATGTACCACAGGCAGAGGTTAATGGGCAGGGCCCTCTCCCACAGCACACAGCAGAGAGGTTTCTGCAGCACAGCCCCCAGCTGCTTTGCTTTGCAGCACTAGATATCTCCCCCTTTTATTCTGCTTTTGTAGCTCTTTGTAGGGTATTGAAACCAGCAGTTTGAGTCGGGTCCCTGACTGTGAGCACTCTGACACACTGTGAGTAGGAGAATACTGTGTCAGATTTGATAGGGAGAGAGGACATTGGGAAGGGCTCTGCAAAGGACAGGGCTCAGCTATTGTTAGGGATGGAAACCTTGAACAGATATATATAGTTCAGACCTGGAGAACTGGGCCTGGGTGCGTGGGCAATACTGCAAGCTCAGGGTTTTAGCTCCTATTTCCCTCTTGAGAAATGTACTTTGTGTAACATTTTTTCTGCAAAACCCCAGGGTAGGAGCTGCAGTGGTGCAGAGACCTGCCTGCCACCTGCCTGTCCCTGTGTGCCAGCACCCTGCAGCCCTCGTGGGAGTCAGTCAGAGGTGGAGAGCTGAGGCTGTGCCCTCTCTTGAGGTCCAGGATTTCTCCTCTGCTTGTTTCCAAAGCCACCCCACTCCCAGCTCCTCCCAGACCATCCAGCAGCAGAAGCCTCCATCAAGGACCCTCCTTGCTGTGACGTTTCCTTGCAGTCGATCTGCCAGAACTGAACTTCCCACCTTCAGCCTCATCCCAGGTTTTCCACTCACCAAAGCATTGCTTCAGCTGGGGTTAAAAGAGGTAAGAGCCTAAAACACCAAGGAGAAAGGAGACATGTGGGTGGGATGGGCTGTATAAGAGGTTTGGAGAGGGGATATTTGTGGATTCAGAAAGGCCATGTGAATGAGACCAGCTGTACACACATGGACAGTGCCAGCAGCCTGTGAGCCAGGATCATCAGGGCTGTTGGGTCGATGATTTTATTTGTTGAAAGTTTCTGGCATCATCCAAAGCCATTAGTGTGAAAGAGCTGGAGCAGAGCCAGGAGTGCAGCAGCATGGCAGAGGTGGCCCGTTCAGGAAAGGGTCTGGTTTGAAGGCTAGGGTGGGAAATAAATCTCTCTTGCTGTTCCTTTGCCCTTGGGAATATCATTTGATCTCCTTATATTTGGTGCTGGAGCTGAGGTGGGCTCAGTTATCAGTAACAACTATCTCTGCAAACCTGACCCAGGCAAAGGGGCAGGTTTTGAGCAGTCCACAGCAAAAAGGTTGGGATAAAGAGAGGGAAGAGCAGCCTTGGGTCAGCCTTGAGGGTTCACTAAGCAAGATGTGGGTTCAGCAGAAAATGACAGTACTTTCTATACGGTAGATAGTAGATACAGTACATATTTCCTTCACTCTTGCACTGCCATGGAAGGATTTTTTGGCCAAACTGTAAAAAAATAACTCAAGCAAGAAATGAAGCACAGGAAGCGCTAGAGAAAAGAGAAATGCTCAGAAAAATTATGGAAGTCAAGTTTAAGAGGAAAAATCCCAAGTAATCTCATTAATAAAATCAGTTAGTGGTGAGCATTGGGGTGCGTGGGGTCACACATGGCTCCCTCTGGTTGCTGCTCAGGTGTTCCTTGTGTGTGTGATGACAAGCACGAAAATAATGGGTTTGTGATTGCTGTGGCTCAATCTACATTCAAATAACTCATCACCAGCCTTCTTTTTATTCATTTACTTGCTTTCAAACCCTCTCTGGAGAGCCCGGAGTGCCCATCGATCCCGCGCTCTCCGCGGGTAGTGGCAGTGCCACGTGCGGAGCCGTCGCTGGAGCTGCTGCTCTCAGCTCAGGGGAGGCTTTCAAGCCCACTATTGATCCTTCTGAAGTTTATGGCTGCTCGTGGTCACAAGTTACCAGCCCTCGTTCAAACTGCCACGAGGTGGGCTGCTTCATTTCTGAGCATCAGGCTAAACCTCCTCCACCTGGAAAAGATTTATTTCTGCACTTAATTTTTCCAATACATAATTTCTCTCTCAGAAATCGAGCCGACGTTTTTATAGGACACTAATGCAGGTCTGTAAAGCTGTCCCGTGTGTTTCTGTTTTCCCCTGTGCCAGTGGAGGTGCTGGGTGCCAGCAGCTCAGGACAGGGCTCCTGGGAACCCTATGGACCAGCTCCAACCCACATCCCCTTTGGCCATTTGCCTCTCAGTGCATCAGTGCAGGAGACACTGCTTTTCCCTGCAGCCATCCCTGCTCTCCTTCAGCTGTTATGTGGAACCAGAGCAGTCCTGTGCTTCCCTCCTGCCTGCAGTACACCTCTTCCAAGCTTCAGGAGGGACTGTCACTTCCCAAGCTATAATTCCAAAACCAAAACTATCTTTCCCAGTCACGCAATTTTTGCAGGTCTGGTTTGTAGAGCTGTTTCTCCTGCATCCCCAGATGGAGCAGTGGGCACTGCCCTCACCATCTCCTCCTCTTCCTCTCCTCAGCTGTGGCTAAAGCCAACTCACCATGTGCTCCTCACACAGGTCCAACACTCTGCCAACCAACAGAGCATCAGCTCACCTGGCCTCGGGCTGCACACACTGTTTTGGGACCGAAACATTTGCACCCTTTGGGTGCTCCCTGAGGTCAGTGGGATCATTCTATTCCACCTAATGACCAAATCAGGCTTTTCTGAATTTGCCCATGAGGTGGCCAGGGTGAAGTTGAGGAAGCTGTGCTGTCTGAAGGAGGATGACAATGCAGTGGTGGCCTCAGCACGGTCCTGCCTGAGCACTGCCAACTCTGAAAAGTTTTGTTCTGAAAGAGCCACTCTCCTTGACCTATTTTTTTTTGCCCACATCCATGGCCTGTGTCGTGTCCTGAGGAAGGGATCACACTGCTTGAAGGCCCTTTATTTTTAGCCAGCCCAATTTTCTTGTTGCAGCTTAGTGGGAGCTGGTCCTTTCAGTTCAGCTCCATCACAGCTCACGCTCTCCTGCGTTTGATAGCTCTTACCCAGGTCCCTGATGTTCTTTGTACATCCACTGCTCACTCAGTGGGTTTCCTACTCCACTTTCACAAGCTTCCTTCCTTCTCCTTTATGTTCTGCTCAGCCTCTCCCACTACTCCAGGTCCATGGCTTAACCTCTGATTTCCCTCAGCCCTGGGTTTGCAGCAGGGACCAGGCACAGGGGCAGGTTGCCAGGCTTGTCCTGGATCCCAGCACCCTCCACAAACAAAACCTTCCCTCCCGTCTGCTCCAATAACCTTGGCAGTGCCTCCCCTCATCACAAATGTCAGGAAATTGGAAATGATGCTCTAACCACATAAAAATCAATAGCTGCCTCCTTGGCCTGGCTTGGCCCTGCTCTTTCTGCCTTTACCCAGAGCAGGAGAGAGCTGTGGTTTTCCACTGAACTCGGCGCAGTGATTTATTGATACGTCCCATCTTGTCCAGGCAGTTGACCAGTGATATATTTATTTTTCTCAGCCCATCCACATAGCCCAGAGTAGTGCTCAGTGTGAGGTCACGGAGTTGTGGGCTCAGAAACTTGCCCAGGATATTTTCTTTCTGTCACTGTGGAGAAATAGGTAAGGACTAAGTCCTAGATCTGGGTGAACTGTGTTAGGAACAATGCCAATATTCATTTCATTTCCCAAAGGGTTCAGTCCCAGCAAGGGCCATGTGTAGTTTCCATCAGAAGCTGTGGCTCCAAGACAAGAAGAAATTCATTACAAGGACTGCAGATTACACTGCAGACTGCCTTTATTGTTCCCTGGACTACTACCAGAGGGCACAGCGTGATCGAAGGAGCAGGAACAGTTCTAAAGTCCCATTTCTTGGAAATCTTTGGGGCTCTATTCATTTAATTTAAAATACAGCTACTGCTGGAAATCAAACAGCATCACCTTTTCAGCCGTAGGAAGCATAACACAATTGATAAAGGTCACTGGGAACTAAATCCTTGCTGAAAATCAAGCCAGTTCCTGTTCGTGTCCTTGAAAAATCTTTCCCCTGGGAGCCCTGCTAATGCTCCAGGTGCTGGACACGGGGGGAGGCTTGTTTTGAGCAGATGTTCTGCACCATCCCTGCCCCCTGTCCCCCATCACATTGGGTTCCATCCTCTGTGCCAGCAAGGCAGGAACAGGGATCAGTCTCTAATGCCTCCCTGATTACATGGAAATTGGAGTGTGAGGGAGAAAAGGAATGAGGCAATTGAGAGGCGCGACTCTGATGCCCGACCCCTCTCCCTGCTGCTCACATCACCCCAAAGACCAGTAAATGATACCAAACGGGTCTATTTTCCAGTATCTGATGTTGATGGACAACAAATCACAGGAAATACTCAGTTATTTCCCTCTGAGTGGCTTTATCTGGACCTTCACATACTCCCTACTATGATTTTTGGCTCGTTATTAACGAGAAATGTGCAGGGAGGATGGTTGTTGATGATACACAAGCCAAGAATAGATTCCAGTTCCTTTTACCATTTTGGCACCAAAATGCCAAGAGGGATGAGACACCCTGTAGTAAATGCTGTTCATTTTGAGGCAGCAACTAGAAAATATGGCTCTGACTGAGTTAGGGAGATTAATGGATGAGCCAGAGGATCTGAGTTTTGGATAGTTGATTGCAGGACCAAATGGGAATCTATAGAGATGGGAAATGTTCTTCTGATGTGCTTCTCTGCCTGATAGCCACCACTTTCCTCTTTAGCTGCTGCCTCCTAATTCTTCAGAGAAAAGAAAGTCTGATCATCTCCTCTGTACTTTGCTCCTCACTCCCTTAGCAGGGAGATGTTCCTCCTGGGAACACATCCTGCCTTTTTTGAGCTGAGGGAAACATTAAAGAAGAACATTAAAAATGAGGCTGGTTAGCAAAGCCAAAGGTGGAGGGAAAGCTTGCAGGAGTGTGAGCTGGGCTGTCTGGAGACAGCAATCCCCTTCCTGTAGGTTGGAATCTTCTGGGGAGAGGCACAGTGTGAACGTAGGAAGAGCCAAATCCATAATTTCACATGGAAGAGAATTGTCAGGGCTGTTGTAGCGCTTGAGGGTGCAAGTACATCTGCTTCCTACCAAGATGTACTTGTCTGCTTTGGATTTGAGGTCAGATGCAATAATTAAAGTCTTTCTCTCCCTTTCTCTGTTTCACTCAAGGATTTGATATTCTTCCAGCAGCTTTCCTCTCTTATTGCTGCCCAGAGCAGTGAGCTGGAGGGGCAGACAGGCCTTGGATATTGCATCTGCTCAGTAAATGCCATTCTTTGGGCTCCACAGTAACTAAAAGTTTCCTTCATGTTGATCTTTGTATGAGATTTGCTGCAAGCCCTGCCCAGGACGGGGTGTTGGGGGTCTTGGTGCTCTGGATTTGTGAGACAGATGTGCTGGGGAAGGGCACTGCAAGAGGATAAGATATGGAATATTGGATGTTCCCTGAGAGCACCCAAGCAGCAAGAAACCACTCTCAGCATCGTCTGCTTGTATTAACCATGAGGGAGCTGTGGCAGAACATTATCTTGGAAGGCTTTGGGTGTAAAAGTACAAGCTGTGAGGACTTTTGGCATCTCTGAGAGTCACTATAAGCAAGTATTAATATGTTTACATCAGAGGCAGTAGGAAAAACCACCTTCCTCCAGCCTGCTCACCCGGCCGTGTCGGAACAGCGAGTCGTCATCTCCCAGTCCAGGCAGGATTTGTGTCTCCTGATTTAATCACTAAACCCACCACCTTCACCACAGCGATAACAGGAACAGGATTTCTCTCCAAAGAGCCCATTCACTGCCGTGCACCGTGATGGCAAACACGGGCTTGATGGAGCCAAAGCAAGGCTGGTGCAGTTTTAAAGGCAGTCCAAGGAATATGCTTCCTGCTGCTAAATCTGGTAGCTTTTGTTGTCTAGCTGGGTTTATATGTTTTTTCCTTATTGTTTGCTGTGCTGAACAATAGCAAAATGTGCCTTGGAAAATATACATGACACGGCACTTACGTGTGATTCATCCTGCCTTTCTAAAAGCAGTCAATAGCACTAGCTGCCTCCTTCCCACTCCCCAGAAGACCATCTCTGGCATGTATCTTTTTCCTTCTCGCTCTTATTCCTTTAATCTTTCATTGCTGTGGCTTTTCCCCCCCATATTAATTGCACTTTTTCCTCCACTGCACGAAGAACTCTGATTTCTGGTGATATTTTATCAGTCTGCAGGGCACCATGAGAACTAATAAATTCCCTGACTTGGCAAGAATGCAATAAAATTAAAAAAAAAAAGGAAAAAAAAAGATTCAGTACATAAGCAACATGGGGATGAGGAAAGTTTTTCCTTCAATGTTCACCCAGTGCCTGGCTGCAGCTTTCTGCTTCCTTTCCCTGCCTCTCCAAAAAGCACAAGCTGGGTTTGGCCCCAGCTCTGATCCAGCAAGAACAATAAACAGCAAAGAAAGACAAGTTATTGTGTCATGGCACTCTGCTTCAAGGTGTTTGATGATGTCATTCAGCGTAGCCTAGTCGCTGCAAAATCAGCATCCTGATGCCCTGATGGATAAATGTGCCCTGGAAGAGGAAAAGTGGCATTACTGGGGGGACTGTGATGGTGGTGGGAGCTGCTCAGGAGGGGAGGTTGGTCCAGCAGCTGTAAGCACCTTTGTTGATCCATTATCTCCGTGTCCATGATCCTCAGCAGATCTCCTGTATCACAGGAGATACAGCTCGTGCTGCCTCCCCTCGTGGGAGCACTTGATAAGGCTCTGCGGGTAGATAAGATACTGGGGTTGAGCCACATCCTTGGGGAGATGAGTGCCAGGTTGGGCTGGAGAAGCAGGAATTCACCTGCAGCAAATCAAACAGGAGCCAAGGAGCTGCTCCCACCCAGCCCATCCCGAGCCCTGGGCCGGCGCGGGGCAGCAGTCGGGTGGCATCTGGTTCAAACTCTGCCATCTGTCAGTGATTGTTTTAATGGCTCGTTTCAGCTCATCCTCCCCAAGGCAATCCAGGGCAAAGCTTTGACACGTCCGTCCCCCGGCTCGTGCTGCCGGACCCGCCCGCTCTCCCCGCCCCAGCCCCCGATGCTGTTGGGCATGAGCGCCTGCAGCAGGAGGGCGCTGACCCTGCTCAGCAGCGTGTTCGCCGTCTGCGGCCTCGGCCTCCTGGGCATCTCTGTCAGCACGGACTACTGGCTCTACCTGGAGGAGGGCATCGTCCAGCCCCAGAACCAGACGGCCGAGATCAAGCTGTCGCTGCACTCCGGGCTCTGGAGGGTCTGCTTTCTGGCAGGTACGTTCTCACCCCAAAAAAAAACATGCCCTGCTATTTATATGTTTTATATTTGTATGTTTTATATTTGTATGTTTTATATTTGTATGTTTTATATTTGTATGTTTTATATTTGTATGTTTTATATTTATGTTTTATATTTATATGTTTATATGTTTATATTTATATGTTTATATTTATATGTCTTATATAAACATATATAAAAATATATATATGTTATGTCTATTTATACATATATAAATCGATAAATATTAATGTATTTATAGTGTTTGTTGTCCGTGTCATCCCATGGGAAACGGCCAGGAAACATGGGATTTTTAGAAGCTCTGTCCATCTTTTCTTCCAAACTCAGGCCCATGCCCAACTTTTAACAGTCTGATGGATAAATGTGCCTTTTAACACAGGTTTTGGGTGGGTTTGATGCTGCCATGCCAGGCCCCTCCTTGTCCCACTGCTGTGGCCTTGGGCAGCAGCTCAAAACTTTCCATTTGGTCCCTGCAGAATTTAGATTCAGGTCAGCTGGACCATTCCCTCTGTCCCTGCCAAATGTGATGGAGCAGCTTGGCTGCAGGAGCAGAATAACACCTGAGGGAATGGGAATCTCAAAGTGACCAGCCTGAAATGTCACAAAGTTTCAACTCCTGCTTGGAAAAAGTCAGGGGAGGCCTGAGGAGCTGTGATACCACCCCTGGAGTGACTTTAAAGCCTTTGGCTTCGGGGTTCACGTTTGTGCATACAAGGAAATGGTATTTAAGAGGTGTCTTTTTTCCACCCCAACCACAGACACTCAAGATGGAGCAGCACTAAAAAGCAAATTTGTTTTTATGCATGCACGGAAATTCAATTTAAAGCTGCTCTCCCCCCAGAAAAAACCAGACAGACAAGCACAATGCAGGAGTGACTTGGTCTGTGTCTGCTGCAGGTGAGGAGCGTGGCCGGTGCTTCACCATCGAATACGTCATGCCCATGAACATCCAGCTGACGTCTGAGTCCACAGTCAACGTCCTGAGTAAGTGGTTCTGTGGGGTCTCACCCTCCAAAGCACCAAGGGGTCACTTGTGACTCCCCCAAGAAATCCCCTTTGTGTCTTTGCCAAAGAAACTCCGAATTGTAGATGCAACTACATTTTGTGACTCTGTGAATCACCCAGTGTGCTCCTAAGCTTCTGGGGACATCCCTTTCTAATGGCAGGGTTCTCACAGAGGCTCTAAGCTGTATAATTTCCTGTCACTGGCTATTCAGCACTAATGTTTATTGAAGTGTTTGGCTTTTTAGTCTCCTCTCCATAATTTGCAGCTGTATTTATTCCCTAGCAGTCAATTTTACACATAACATAGTGGGATGAATTAAGGATGGAGTGTCACAGCTCTCATGATGAATTCTGCAGTCATTTTGGATTTAATAAATAGGATTGTTCTGCAAACACTTATGGGGTGAAGCTAGAGAAAAATGCAGGTTCTGATGGTTTTTTCCCATGCAACACTTCACAAAGAAACCCTCAGAAACACAGATATTGGCAGAGTCACCACCATGGTGGTGAGGACCTGGCACAGGTTGCCCAGAGAAGCTGTGGCTGCCCCATCCCTGGGAGTGTTCAAGGCCAGGCTGGATGGGGCTTGGAGCAACCTGGGATAGTGGAAGGTGTCCTGACCTTGGCAGGAAACGTAAGATCCCTTCCAACCCAAATTGTTCTAGGATTCCGTAATTCTGTGTTTTTACTCAGTGCATTAGCAAAGAGGGAAACCCCAGACACAACATGGTCAGAGCAGCAGGGCTGGAGCCATCTCACCCAGCCCATTTCTCACACTATATGGGGAGGATTAACCTGTTCTCACTTCCCTCTGCTCCTCTCCTGACAGAGATGATCCGCTCTGCCACCCCCTTCCCTCTGGTCAGCCTGTTCTTCATGTTCATTGGCTTCATCCTGAGCAACATCGGCCACATCCGGCCCCACAGGACCATCCTTGCCTTTGTCTCGGGGATTTTCTTCATCCTGTCGGGTGAGTTTTGCTACCAGGTTTTCTCCTGACAACCCTTGAGCACGGAGCACGTTTGCTTTGGTAGCTGCTTGGTGCTCTCCTGACCCACTGTGGTGGCTCCTTGATGGAGTCATCACCCACAGGGGCTCCCCTGCAGCTCAGCCCTGCAGCCTGATCTGCTATTGTGGGATGAAAAACCATCCACTGCAAAATTCATTTGTGGAAGTGTGGGGAAAAGTCTCCACCATGTGCAGGAGCAGGTGCTGGGGGAGAGGATGCTTCTCGTGGCACATCAGTCACAGGAGAGATCAGAAACTTCAAACTGCTCAGTTGGGATGTTTCTACATGAGAAAAGGGAATGTTTTATTCATGGTGCTGTGTGAGTGTTAAACAAATAGCTGTGACAGCTGAGCTTTGAAGTCAGCTCCTACCAGAGCCAGCTACCTCCTCCCCAGTGCACACAGACTTGCCAGAGCAGGTAATGCTTTGACTGAAATGAGAGGAGTGCCCTGGGTTAGCGCAGCAGGAGGGAGGGCAGCTCCTTTCCCCAGTTATTCCAAGCACAGTTTTTTACTTTCCCCCACAAGTCAGGTCTTAGGGAAGGTGCTTCTTCAGCACTTCATCCCTCTTTCCCACTGTCCTTCTGCAGGTCTGTCACTGGTGGTGGGGCTGGTCCTCTACATCTCCAGCATTAACGACGAGATGCTCAACAGGACCAAGGACTCAGAAACGTTCTTCAACTACAAATACGGGTGGTCCTTTGCCTTCTCTGCCATCTCATTCCTTCTCACAGAGGTACCCACAGCTCTCACATCCCTGTAACGAGTGTGTCCCGTTCTCAGGGGTGGGCACATTGAGGCTGTTGGAAGAAAGAGGACCTGGGTGGGGTTTAAGGCGGGGCTGTGAGGGCAGAGGGGTAAAATATACTGTAAAGGGAGACAGGGTGGGGACAGACCCAAGCCTGGCGCGCTGATGGGGCACTTGATGACGATTTGATGCCAAGCAGGAAATGCAGAGCAGGAGACGTGGTTGTGCTGCATTATTTAGTGCGTGGATCCCAGGCAGAGGGCAGTGAAGTGACAGCCCTCAGGTGCCTTTGTGCATCAGCAGCAGAGCGAAAAAAAGGCGATTTATGTTTGGGGGATGGTGGAGGAGGCAGCCACGAGCAGGGTGGGCATCAGGCCGTGTCTCTCTCCCGCAGAGCGCCGGGGTGATGTCCGTGTACCTGTTCATGAAGCGCTACACGGCCGAGGACATCTACCGACCCCACCCCGGCTTCTACCGGCCCCGCCTGAGCAACTGCTCCGACTACTCGGGGCAGTTCCTGCACCCGGACGCGTGGGCGCGGGGCCGGAGCCCCTCGGACATCTCCAGCGAGGCGTCCCTGCAGATGAACAGTAACTACCCAGCCCTGCTCAAGTGCCCCGACTACGACCAGATGTCCTCGTCCCCGTGCTGAGCCCCGACGTCCCCGATGGTCGCCGCGTCCCGACTCCTGTCTGTCGTTTTTTTAGGCCACTCTTTGAGGCCACTTCTCTATTTATAGGAGCGTAAATATAACCAGGGAGATCGGTTATATAACCAATAGTGTAACCTAGAGAATTGGGATGTTTTCCTTTCTTTGGTTTTTTTTTTTTTTTTGGGTTGTTTTATTCCTCCCCACGTAACTAAAGATCTCTCCAAAGTCCTCTTCTCTCAGCTCGTCCCGCTGAGCAAACAGCAGTTCTGCCTGGGGGGATAAATCCAGGGCTGGACTCCAGAGCAGGAAAAAGAAAATAGAGTAGAACTAAGAAAAAAAAAAAAGGTGTATTTTTTTGGTGTAGGTAAGTAGGCTGCAAAAGTTTGTGCATTTGACTGTATCATTTAATTATATATTTACTGGCCTAAGTGCCAGTAGGCATAAAAGATAGGTGTAACTTTCCAAGAAATAACCAGCATTAGAAAAATAGAAATTTTGTCTTGATTGAATATTTACTGATTGATATCTCTCAGTGCTGGATATCACTTCCAACCAGGCTGTAATGGGAAATAGCCATCCTTCTGGACAATACCTCAGCAGGCTTGGACACAAGCAGGTTGTTCCTCTATGACCACTTGTAAACTGTTGCTTAAATATCCCCTATTAGACTGGAGGCACCCTGGTGAGGTGGCTCTAGCATCCAAATTTCCTCTGCCATCCCATAGGCAGGAGATCTGAAGAGCAAATGGGAGAATTTCAGTGCAGCATCGAGTGGAAAACAACCTAAACCCTTCCCACAGGCAACATTAGATGTAGGATTTAGGGGGAATTATGGCCAGAAGTTATTGCAGTGAAAGGCAAGATCCCAAACCAGTGTAAAGTGATGCAGCTGAAACTTATGGCACAAGTCCACTGCAGCAAAGTAGTTGGCTTATATTTCATTTTGGCAAGAAAATGGTATTTTAGCTGCTTTTTGTGTGTGTGTGTGAAACTTACTTTGAGATTTTTAAGTTTTGAAACTTCGTCTCATGCTTTGGCATTTTGGCCTCAGCCACCTGCCAGGGGAGAGCATCACCCTGATGGAAAGCAGGGCAGGGAAGGAGCAGGCTGTGCTCCCCCGTGCTCTCCTGTGTGAGTCCCATCCTGTCTCTGTGCAAGAGAAAGAGCTTTGTCCAAACTTTATTTCTGTTCTTGTTATTTTCAACCTCTCGGGAAAATTTCATTTCTGCAAAACAAAACCATCTGAGGACTCTTGGTATATTCAAGCTTGTTTTTTGTCTTACTGTAATTAAAAGAAATAGAATATACACACTTTTAATCTCATTTGTAGCACACTGGGGAGCGAATGTTGTACTTTGTTATTATTATTTAATATTAATATTTATTATTTGCTGTTTAATAGTTATTATTTATAAACTCCTCCAAAGTAGGGGCCAAGTCCTGCTGCAGCACCACTATTTGTATGGATTCCAATGTCCATTCCACAGGACTTCATTGCAGCTGTATTTCCAGACAGCTCTTGAACAAGAGTATTTCTCTCCAGTTCCTTCAGATAAGTAACATATATCTAGTGTATATATAATGTCTCTGACTCCTAATTTGCTAAGTTTTAAAACCAGGGTATCATTTTGTAGACACAGTTCTATTTACCCTCAGTTTTTGTATTACCCTCAAGCATCTGTGTTCTCACTGAAACACCCGTTTGGAAGTGCTACATGACAGGTTTTGCTGCTGGTTCAAGCATTGAAGCACAATCCAGCCCCATCATCCAGCAGCAAAGCTTGCTGGTCCTCAGCCAGATAAACCACCAGTTTTCCATCAGGATCTCCGTGTTCCGTGTGAATTTGGCTCCAGGAAAGCAGTGGAGTTCACAAGCAGTGATTTTGCATTTCCTAGAGCCTGATCTAGTTTGCTGGGCTTGACACCAGTGTTTTCTGGTGGCTCAAAGGCAGTTGCCTTTGCATCTCACCCTTGATGGATCTTATATTCTCAGTCCTTCTTGGAAGGGAGATCTTCAGGATCCCCAAAGTCGCCGATGCTCAGAGGCACAAGGGCTGTCCCATTTTCCCCCACACTGTGGAGTCATTTTGTGGGTTAATCCTGTGCAGCATCAGGAGATGTTCCTGTCCCCGAGTGGAATTTTCTTTGGTACTGATTAAATAGAGAATTATTCATTTTATAAATGAAAATGATTGCCTACATAAGCAGAAGAAATTAAAAAAAAAAAAACAACTTCATGCCTTCCTCGAGGCCCCAGAAGGTTTAGCAGAGTCTAGGGGCGAATTAGAAAAGTAATTATTTTCATTCATTGGAGAGATTGTCATCATGTGGCTGCATTTGTGAGCCTGGAGTTCACACATTCACCCAGTGAGCACAAAAAGGACAGGACTGCCAAAAGGAATCTGTCAAAGTAAGTGTTTGCTGTTGGTCTGTAAATGCTGGGTTTTGGTAGGATAAGGTGGTGTTTAGTGAAGCACAGGCAGCAATGGTTGTGCCTCCAGGTGCTGTTCTATCCCTCCAAACGTTTGGCAGCAGCTCTCACTATGGCTCTGAGCCTTTTTTAATGTTACCATACCTTCATGGACTGTGGAGAAACTTCTCCAGAGCCTCTGGTGCAGTGGTGTGGGCGAGGCAGCGGGGCGAGCTGTGAGCCCAGTGACACCAGTAAATACAGGTAGCACCCCCTTAGGACACCTACTCAGCATTTAATTACCTCTTCCAGTCACCTGGCATGGTTTCACCCCACATTAATCCCTGTTACCCCACATCCTTCCTCCCTGAGGGACACTGCTCAGTCCCCTCCTTCAGTCTCTCTCCCACCCATTTCAGCGACGGCCTCTCGCTGTGTTCCCTCTGTGTCTGTTGCTTTGATTGCAAGAAATAAAAAGCAGAGTTTGAGGATAAGCAACCAATTAAATTAGAGGTTTTACCCTTAAGACTGAAGTCCTTAAATTCACCCGGTGGGATGAACCAAGCTGCTCCCAGACCCGTGGGAAGGTGACTGCTTGTCTGACACTGCACAGAGAACGCTTTGCACTTAGAGGCAAAAAAAAGTCTTGTTTTGCATGAATGACTAACTAGTGTCAGACTCTTTGTGCATGTGGCTGTGTCTCCTTGTACTAGAGCATTAGAATGAGTTACTGGGATTAAGGGTTAAAGCCTGATCCAGGAGCAGTTCCCTGCTCCAGATGCTGCTCAGGGCTGCAGTGGGCTGAAGCTTTTTCTGTCCCTGCCATCAGCCTCCCCCACACACACATCCACCCTGCAGCCTGGGTGCTGTGTGGAGTTCATGGCACGGGGAGGGGTGAATGGGAACTGCAGGAGTGGCACATGGGAGGTGAGAGAACCCCTGGCCCAGGGAAGGAAGGCTGGTCGGGAAGATGGGTGCTCTGAGATTTTCCCAGGAGCCACACTTCCCCTCTGTGGGGTTTTTAAATCAAATCCCCTTTCTGTAAGCCCAGAGAGGCATTTTGTGGTCTGTATATCTTCCTCTCTGCCAGCATCCCCCTCCCACCCCATGACTGTGCTTGTTCACTCTCACACGGTGTCACTCCCATGGTGTGATGGGGCCCTGGTGGGAACAAGCTCCATTTGCCCCTCAGTAGTGTCCTGAAAAGCCTTAATGAATCATGAGGTATGGATGCAGGAGGTTCATTAAAGACCAATCACAAGCAGTAATTAAGTAGCCAGTAGTAACAAGGCTGTGCTGGGTCTTGCTCTCCCTCAGCTGCTGCTGGAACAGCTTGAGGCTCTGGAGCCCTTTCTTGCCCAGCAGAAAAAATATGATTTTTATATAAATTTATATACAGATATCGATGAACTGTCCTCCAGTGCTCCTCCCCTTGCAGCTGTGTTGGCAGTGGGCACAAGGAGTCTCTGCAAAGGTTCAGGTGAGGCACAAGACCCCGTGGGGCAGTAACCCCTCTGAGCAGAGGTGCAGACCGAGAGCCCTGCTGAGCTGTTCTGGCTGCTGGTGAAGCTTCTGCTGAGGTGAGATGAGGTTTGGGCGGGTGTTTTGGGGCAACCTGGTCCTGCTCTTGCCCAGGAGGGTGGCATGGAGCTGTTGGTCAGGTAGGCAGGGGGAGAGCAAATCCTTATACCTGGGGAAGTCCCAGATGAGCCTCAGTGTTGCATAATCTGGGCACGGGGTTGAAGACCCATGCTCTTAGCTTCAAGCAGACAGGACCCAAAGGTATTTTATTAGGGCTCCAGGGTTTATGAATGTTTCAGCCACATGCCAGTGTGGCAGGGTAAGGAGCTGACTCGGGCATGGTGTCTGCAGCTCACGGTGCTCTGCTCTCGAGTCCTTGTGTTGCATTATTAATACTATTTGTCAAGGCTGTGTATTCATTTTCCCAAATGTGAGCTGGCCCCATGGGCTATTCAAGGTGTGCTAAGAAATTAAATAGTCTTATTTCTCCCTGCTGATACCTTGTTAGCTGTGCAGAGCTGGTGTGTCTGTGCTGGGGATGCTGTGTGAACAGGCAAAATATTCACCTGAGTAAATATTCCTCCACTAATGAGAAGTAGCTGAGAGATATTTATTTTCTTCTTCTTCCTTATGAGATTTATTTGTTCCCTTCCTAATTTTTTCCCCAAATTTACAATCAAACCTAACTAGAAAAAACAGCATTTTTCTCATCCAGTTTTGGGGCTCCTGGTGGGGTGTCCTTCACCCCACTGCAGCACCCCTTGTTCCACCAGCTCTCCCCAAGAACCACATCAGCTCTTTAACTTTTCTTTCTGCAGACTGGCTGCACCACAGCTGTCCTGGACACAGGAAAGCTGTGATTCCTGGGCAGGGAGCGGGGTGTCCCCAGCACCCTGGCTGCTCCATGGGTGCCACCTCACATGGCCCACCACGGCCAGGGTGCTCCACTGACCTTTCCTCCCTGCACCGCAGGGTTTCTGTCTATAGTGATTGTGTGGATGTCAAATCCCACCCTGTTCCCATGGATACAGTGGAATGTAGAGAGGGAAGAGCTGCCTCTTTGCTTTATCTTCATGTGGGGTTTTATATACCTCAGATTTTGGGTTGCAGTGTCCTCAGTGGGCAGTGGTTACAACAGGCAGGAAATGGCTGCAGTGATCACCCCATGTGTCTTTAATTGCAAGCCAGTTCCCCAGATTTAACCCTTCTTCTTTTCACACCACTTTATCTTTGACCCTCTGGTCAAATCAATCTTCTAGTCAACTTTGTAGAAGAAAGATTCTTCTTTTATTATTATTATTACAATTTGCAACCCAGGAAAGCACCATTTCAACCAGAAAAATTAGCCCCACTCGACTGTGTTGCCAGATTCTACCCCAAGGGCTGGATTTGAGGAATGCATTGACTCTAACTGGATGTTTTCAAGTCTTGAGCAGTTTGTACCATGTGTTCTGCAGGCTTTGTCCAGCATTTTTAATCAAACCACTGCAGAACTCCCTAAGCCTCACCCCTCTCTCCATTTCCAGTGAAAGAAGTATTCACACACAAATAGTGATTAATATGCCTTGAAAATACACAGCACCAGCAGCCAAGGTTATTCCCCAATAACCCATTGTTTTTGTCATGGGCTCTGGATAAATCTGGCTGTGCTGACATGCAGCTGCTTTTAATCTTCAGTGTTAGGGCAGTGTGAATTCATTTTTCTTAGAGGCAAGCCAGGTGTGACAGGGGTGCCGAGAAGATGTTCAGTGGCTTGGGCTCGTTCAGGTTTGCAGTTCCTTCAACTGAGGCTGATGCAGCTCCGTCTGCCCAAAGGGCTGCGACAGCCGGCACGGTGGGTACTGCCTGAACAGCTCATTTTGGAACAAAGTCACTACTACCCCAGCTCATCCCAACTAGCACCTCTAAATCTGCATGTGGACAAATCCCCAGGCCCGAGATTCAGCTTTGCTGCTAATCAACAAGGTATGCAGGCACGTGCCAAAATCCCTTGGACTCCGCAGGATCCGTCTCGGAAGCAAAATTAAGCCCGAGCGAAGCTCTGCTGAACAAGAGCTGTCTTTGTTTAATAACACCTGGGAGTGGGTTTTAGTGATAGGAGAAGTGGAAGGCACAAAAGAGGAGATAGTACAGAGACGTGACCATAAATTTATTATTTTCCTATAGTGATAACATCTTTAATGAGGTGTGTGTTCACAGAAACATAACCCTGAGGTTCTCACATCTGTCTGGCATCCTGACACGTGCCAGCATCCCGCTGCAACCGCAGGGGAAGAGCTGCCAAGGAAGCTGAAAGGTGTTATTTAATTAATAACAGCTAAGTTGAATAAATACCAAAGTGTCACTCAGCTGCTCTGGGGGGGAGTGTGGTGATTTCACCTCTGTGGGAAAGGGGACACGGTCGGTGTCACACACAAGTGCAAGGAGCAGCCGTGTCTGTCATGTCAGTGCAGGTCAGATCCTGCTCATTTCTTTATATTTAATAAGTAAATCTCTGGTATTCAGGTTCAGCATAATTGGGTGCTCTGTAGGCCTTAATGCTGGTTTAATCTGCCTCCAGCTCAGCTCATCAAAGGCTGCTGAAGTGAAGGGATAAGAAAAGAATCCGTGGCCCTTGCAGAGGCTGCGTAGTGCCCAGCCAACATCTGACACTGAAATTATATGGCTTTTAAAGCTGTCTTGTTTCAATGCTAAATAAGCTCAAACATCCGAGTGAAAGCTCTTGTTTATCCTTGAAAAGCAAACTGTGCTTTATTTTAGCAGAAATTACAGGGTCTGTTTCTTGACAGAGCATCCCCAGTTCCCGCTGGGCTTAACAAACTTCAGAATGACCCCTGTTTGTCCAGGACAATAGGATTATATATTATTTAGTATTATTGCTCATAATTTAGATAAACAGATGCCTCTCCAGCAGTGCAGAACACATACATCTGAAATCCCCATCAAATTATTTATTTCCATATAAATTATGTACTGTCAAAACTGCTCTACTGATCTGAAGGTTAAAGGCTTCATCACAGAAATGCAGCAGCTCCCCTTCATCTCAATCAGAATGGGATTATTTACAGAAAAAAGCATCCTGGTGGCTGTGGGTTTCCTATTGATCTGCTTCAGCAGCTCTGTCTGTCTGGGAACAGCTGAAATACATGAAATAAAACCACAAACCTACAGTTGTTTTATCTTCCCATAAAAAGTAGGTCATATCCCCAACTGAGCTGTATTTTATTCATGTAAATACATTTTTACAATTAAAAATGCAACAAAAACTATGTTCATGTCAACAGAGCTGAGCCTGGTGAAACTGGGTTAGGGCTGATGCCTGGGCTTCCTCAGGCAAAGCCTTGCTGATGATGGGGCAGGTCCCTCCTGCCTTCTGCCATGGGGTGGGACCCCAAACCACCTGTTTTGGAGCAGGAAAGTGAAGCAGGAGAGGAGTGAAAGCGCTTAAAGCTCTCCAGATTGAGCTCCATATAGGAATAATTATGGCTGCTATTTTAAGAAGCTGTTTAATAACGTTAAACCGATGACAGGCTGAGATTATAACACTTGCCACCTCCGCGCTCCTGGGGGCTTTTTCTTCCCCACTCCCACCCCCCTCCCAGTCAGTTCTGGTATATTTGCATTTTTTCCAAGCCAATTATCGTGCTCCAAAGGCTCTTGGGCAAGCTGGGAATGGCTTTGCACGAGAGGAGAGTACAAGGCATTGAAGTACAACAGCAAAGCCATTAGCTCCTCTCCTGGTGGGCACCTGGAGCGTGTTCAGCTGCAACATCCACGTTGTCACCTGGTCCTGGAAAATATTTGGGGGCAAATCAGAGCTTCTTCTGGGGCTGAGAGGTCCCCCCACAGGTACCACCCTGTGCTGTGACCCATGGCACGTGTGGGCCTGCAGCCCATGGGAAAACACACCTCTGTCCCAGTATTCCTATTTATAAAACAGAAATCGTATTCTTGATTGGCATATTGGTACTTTGGGACCTTTGCATGCCCTTAGTATGCACACAGATAATTAATGATGGTCTTTTGGAGGTTTAATGTCGCGTTTGTGTGTGTGGTGATGAGCACTGAGCTCCTTTTTCCTCCCTCCCCAGTGCAGGGCTGTGTGTTACCCTGCAACAGAAATTGGAGCTGCTTAAAGAAACTGCCCTAAGAGGGATGTCAGGCCTGTCTTAGGGACCTGCACCACCAAAAAATTAGAGCCTGAAACAGAGGCAGAAGGAAAAAATGAGCTAGAAGGGATGGGGGTTTCTACCCTATTTTCCTATTTGTTCTGGTGCTTCATTTTTAATAAGAGCCAAAAAAAAAAAAAAAAAAGGACTTGGGTCCAGCTGGCTGTTGTTTGAGAAAGAAGGTGGGAAGGTGGTGTCCTGGAGGTCCCAAAGAGGGGGTGTGGACTCAGGTCAGCACCTCCTCTGCAGCCATCACTGGGCTATTAATGGTGTAAAGAAAATTTACTCCAGGCAGGTTCTGTGCAAGGAGCTGCAGGAAAGCTGGGATAAAACCTGCTTGTCCTGCAGATTCAGGACACAGGGTCTCCTGCCTGCCCAGCTGGGCTCCATGGAGGAAACAGGATCTCAGCATGACCCCAGTGCTCCCTCCCAGTTTTCAGCACTGAAAATCCATTACATTTGTTTTTGCACTTGCAAAACAACAACAAGAACCATGACAATTATAATAAATAGGAATAATTTGAATAATATTAAATGCTTTGAATAACATCAAATAATAGCCATTGGAGAATCTCCCCCCCCCCCATTCTTCCTTCATGAAAGACACAAGTTCATTGTTAATCCCAGAGACAGAAAAGCTGGAAATCAGAGGATTTAAAATGTGAATTTATGAACATTTTCCTGTTCTTTTCCTTTTTCTTTTTCCTTTTTTTCTTTTTTTTTTTAGCTTACAAATCTTGCAGCAGGAGGAGCGTGTGGAGCAGTTTCCACCCTGAACTGCTCATCATTGGGATGCTGAAACGCTGAGCTCCAGAGGGACTTTTTAATATTTAATTCTTTTTTTTCCGCTTAGGAGAAAATTACTTTTTAGGGGCTGGAGGGGTCTGGAGCCGGGGGGACACTGGGGCTGGAGGAGGTCTGGGGGACACAGAGAGGATCCCGCTCCCCGCCGCCGCACCGCAGCCCCCGCCGCTGGTTTCGCAGCACCCTCTCCTGCTCCTACAGCGAAACAGCAGCCGGGAAGGCTGGGAGTCTCCCAAAAATTCCTTGTTTTTCCCATCTCCAGTGATCCTATAAAAGCTTCTCAATGACCCCGAGCCCCACTGTTCATTTTTGGGAACACAGTCTGCTGGAAACGCAGCTGAAATTCTTCCTGGAGAGGCAACGAGGCGGGGGCTGCCCTCTGGAAATGATGCTGCTCCTGTGGAAAGTTTGGGGTTTGGTTTTTATTTCAGAAAGTAAAAGCAGAGCTCAGAGTCTTCACTCAGGTGTAACTCCCATAGGCTGTCCGGATTTTGACAGAGCAAAAATATTAAAAAAAAAAAAAAATCAAACAAAAAAACCTCCCAACAACAACAACAAAAAATGAGAAAACAAACACTGGGGTAGGCTTAGATTTAAAATATATTTTAATATATATTACATATATACATACATATGTATTTAAAAAAATACTGTTTAAGGGAAAAAAGGAATAATTAATATGGGCAAAGGAGTGTTAAGTCACTCAGCTGGTGACTGATGGACCTGGTTTCTGATGGACCTGTGGGTGGATTCTCTGATGAGCCCGTGAGTGTACTCTTTGATATCTGGTGGAGTTGCATTCCTGCATCCTCCTCCTCCAGGAAGGGCATTAGCAGCTTCATCCTCTTTCATTCATCTGTTTGCAGTGACTTTGTGGCAGTCTTGTGTTGTTCCAGCTTGGATCCTCCATCAAACTGGAACAGCTCAGAAGTTCAAAAGGTGCAGAGAGAGAGACTGACAGGTCTCTGTGCCAGGACTGACCGGTCACGGAATGTTACGGGCACGGAGCATTGCAGATGGATCTCATGGAACAGGTTTTCTTAGGAAGGAATGATACAAAAAGAAAAAGAACGCTGAAAAGTTTTATGAATTCTTAGCACACAGGGAAAATGCTGTGAAAGGGACTACAACATGAGAGGGCAGAATGAAGGACCCCTGAAGTGCCACTTTAGTGCTGTGACGGGGGAGATGCAGCACCTTTGAGCCCACAAAGCCAACCAAGAGTGTGGGCTTGGAAAAAAGAAGCAGAAAGCACAGAAGCAAAGGAACCACTTAAGCCAGCCTGGAGCAGAGGAGGGAAGAGGGGCAGCACCCAGTCCTGCTCTGGTGGTGGCACAAAAGAGGAATCAGGAACTTTCTGCAGAACCACGTCAAAGCCATAGCAGCAAATATCCAGGTAAGAACTTTCCTGCAAGCCTAGGAACCCACTGGTGGGGGTCTCACCCACTCTGGCATGGCTTCTACCCCTCCTGCCCCCACGGGGAGCATCTTGGAGCTGGATAATTGGTTTTGTTCTGTATTTTCAGCTCATTGGTGGCTCTGGGTACCAGGTGTGGCAGGAAAGACTGGCTGCCAAGCTGACTGCAGTTGCCAGATGTTGTCACATGGGATTACTGAAGATTTCAGTGTACCCAGACTTTCTACTCCATGGAAATGCTGCGTTTATGACATTCAAAGAAAGGTATCACACTCCTGCCTTTGCTTAGATGTTGAGGATGCTCAGTGTTTACACTGTTGGATACGGCAAAGCAGAATGGAAACAGATGCTCCAAAGGAGAAAGAGCCTTCCATGGGGAATATCCTGCCCTTCTCTAGGTCCATAGCTCCAGGACAAGAACTTTATCATGTAATAATGGAACAGTTTTTATTCTAGCAAAGAGTTGTGTCAATAAACACCTCTTTGGTGTGATTTCTGGCAGCTGAGCTTTGATTTGCATGGCCTCTGCAGCTACCTCGGGGACACCACTCCACATAGCACATGGATTTTTGCTGATAAGAATTGAATGCCTCAGTATGGACAGAATTGACCCCTTGGTAAATGCTGCTCTAATAAGAGCTGCCTTGCATCAGCCAGGCTGCAGCTCTGCAGATAAAGGTGGGTTGTTCCTGTTAACCATGAACAGCCCAGAGAGGGGGATGAAGAAATGACCTGGCCAAGTTACCTGTCAAAGGCTGGAGGAGGGGAGATGGGTCAGAAAATGTCCATCATGTATAACAGCAGATCCTCCTGCATCCCACAGCAGCTCACTGAGGACCAGAGGGTGGCAGGAGGAGAGAGCTCAAAAAATTCCTTATAAACTAAGGATGTGCAGAGACCAAGGATCCCCCTGGGTTTATCTGTTATTATTTTGAAAAGAAAAAAAATGAAAGTGGTTTTATTATTAAAAGAGCCCATCTGAGGAAGCCAGAGACCTCCTCAATATCTGCTTGCATTATTAAAGGGAATGAATCATTAAATGCACCTTGAGATGCAATCATGGGTATCAGGATAAATCAATCCCCCAGAAGAAGTAGCATCAGCTGAGGATCTTATTTGCAACTGCTCTTCAGAGCAATTTCGAGGTGTGCAGGTCAGTGCTGCAGGAGGGCACTGGTTCCCTGAACATCAATAACCCCCTGCAGCACTTGGAAGCACACAGATCTCAGGCCTGGGGAAAGCTGCTGTTCTCTGTGCATCCATGGAGGAGCCTGGAGCTGCCTTTGGGAGAAACAGCATCCTCTCTTTGTAATGGTGCTAAAGGAAAAAAAAAAAAAAACAAAAAACAAAAAACCACGAGCCTCAACTCTCAGCAATAAGAGAATTAGCATGACAGATGGCTTGAAGAAAAAGAAAGACTATCTCGGGTTCTGGGATTTGTGCTGACGGAGCCGCAGAAAGGAACTATTGCAATTAGCATTTGTGCACAGTAATTGAGGAGCATTGAGACTTCCAACCCAATTTGCCACAATTGTCGAGCATTCATTGTTCTTGATTTAATTTTTTTTTTTTTTCGATTTTCCCTTCAGTCACAAGTCTGGGGACAGACAAAATGCCACTTTGGGTTTTGCCTTCCTGCATCTTCCCGGGAAGGCACGTGGAGCTGTGCCGAGCTGCTCTCTGGGCTGCATCCCATCGGCAAAGGTAGCACAGCTTCCCTGGCTACCCGGGGTTATTCCTGCCTGGTTAAGCAAGTCCATCACTAAGTAAACATTGTGATTCATCAATATGGCCAAAGGCAGCCGAGTCTGGAGCCGTATGGCCTCGTGCAGCTGTCACTGTGCATCGCTGTAATGCAGAGCCAGCCCGGGCTTTCTCGGGAAGGAAATTCCAATCACCGTCCGAGGTACCTGGAGGAGATGCCTCTCAGCACACGTGCTGGAAGCCATGGCCCTGGCACCCATCATTTATCTGTCTCCTTCTGTTTGGAAATCAGCCTTGAAATGCCAGTGCTTTTCCTTCTAACAAAGTTTCCAGGCTGTGGCTGCGCCCAAGGCTCCGGCACAGGGATGTGGGAGTGGAGATCGACCCCGAACTGCAAAAACTCCTCTCACCGCTCCCCACCTGCCAGACCTGCCCACGGAGAAATGGGAATATGCTCTTCCATGAAAGTTATACCCTTTCAGGGACAGAAGGTGGCAGACGAGCTTGCTCGGAGCGCCTGGAGAAGTGGCTGCGATATCACTCAGAAGTTTAAGAGCATTTAATTCCTGGGTGCCCGGTGTGATGGTGGCACACGCACCCCGTGCCCAGGGCAGCAGCCTCGTGGTGAGCAGTGAGCTCTTGGGGTTACAGGTGCCTGGCACAGGGTCTGTTATGGCACTGCTGGAAGAGCAGCACCTCACCCACAGCTGTGCTAACCTGGGAAACAGGGCTGGGTTTGATAACAGAGCTGGGTTTGATAAAACCTGTGAACTTCACTGAATTGTTGGGGTTGGAAGATCACCCAGTCCAACCCCCCTGCCCAGGCAGGGTCACCTGAGTGACACAGGAATGCGTCCAGGTGGGTTTGGAATGTCTCCAGGGAGAGAGGTTCCTTGACCTCCCTGGGCAGCTGTTCCAGGGCTCTGCCACCCCCAATGGAAAGAAGTTCTTCCTCATGTTGGAGTGGAGCTTCTTGTGTTTTAGTTCATGGCTATTGCTCCTCATCCTGTCCCTGGGCACCACTGAAAACAGCCTGGCACCATCCTCTTGGCAGCCAACAAGAATTACTGTTGAAAAACCATATATTGGTTATTTGTTGGCTTTTCGTGTTTAAGCTACAGACATAGCAAAGAACAGGGCAAGTAGGGACTTAATAAAACCTTTCAATTTATGACATTTTTCTCAGTGTTTAGGGTTTTTTTATGAGGTGTAGCCAGCACCTAATAGACACCTGAGAACAGAGCAATGGAACTAATCCTGACATGATCCGTGCAAGGAACAACACAGGCAGAAGGAAACTGCTGATTTGGTTTGGTTTTGCAATGCACCTGCACAGCAGGTTTACTCTCAGGCTCCAGCAGGTTTTGGCCCCTTTAATTTGTGCTAAAGAGGTGGGAAGTGTGGGGCTATAAAAGCCCTGCAGTGAGCACTGAGGCACCTGTGGAGGGTGTCCTGCCTTGCTGGGTGGAGGAGGGCAACAGCTCAGGAAAGATCCTTCTCTCTGCTCTGGCCCTGCTGCTTTCCAGCTGAAATTTATTTCATTCTGAAACCTGATTGTCTCAGGAGCCTCTGCAGGCATCAGCAGAGGTCCCCTGCTATGCCCAGCAGTGCTGAAGAACCTGCTGGGGCTGCAGTTTGAGCCTCAGGAGAGGCTTCTTGCCTGGGAAAATGAAAGGACTTGAACTAAGGTAGAAGTCCCTGTAAGGTCCAGGTTGTCCTGGACGGTGTCATGGCCCTGATGGGAGGGGAGAGGGTTTCTTGGTGTTAAGCATGTTGGCTTTAAAAGTCATATTTTTATGTTCCTGTCTTTTTTTTTCCTTTTTTTTTTTTTTTTAAAGCTCTCCTGAGATGTGTGTATGTGTGTATATATATATATATATATGTGCATCTATATCAGGATCATGTATGGATAAAGCTGATGAGATGTTGCACCCTAAGCAGGAGAAGTGTGGGGAGATAGGCCAGAGAAAATAATTATGGTCCTGGTGAGGAATACTTGGATTAAAAAAAAAGCACAAATATTAATGGGTTCCTCCAGCTCTCAATCAGAGAATCCTCTAGTCAGGTGTAAACTCCTGAGTGGATAAACCACACTGCTAATTCCCAGATCCATCTTCCCCTGCAGCAAAGCTCGTGTTACAGTTGGGATTTCCAGTTTTCACCTAATCATCAGGCTGCAGCTTGAACCTCATCACCCATTAATAGTGGCTTTAACAAGAACAGATAGTAAAAGAATTGATGTCCCAGGAAACTATTCCCCAGCTTCCAAAAGTCTCTTCAGACTTTACATGTGGAGGGAACTGCTGCTTCACCTCTGCTCTTGGACAGGATTGAACTGTTGGTCACTCACCGAAAAATCATATTGGAGTAAATCATTGGAGTAAATGCAATTTTCAGGAGGATTTGGCTCAGCTGCCACTTCCCAGAACAGGGAATTTCATGCTTCCAGGTGATGATGGAAAACTCTGGTTGTGCTTTCTCTCCATACCAGGATACTTTTGTTTGTTTATCTAAGTTTTTGTCCAAATTCAGATGAAAGCCTTGAGCCTCAGGTAGAGCTGGATCCTATCTGTGGTGGAGGTTTTTGACCAAAACCCTAATTTCTTGAATGCTTGATCACTGATAACACTCACTGACATTGTGAACAAATCAAGTTAAATAACAAGCCTCCCCTACCCAAATCAGACTAAGTATTGGTAGTTCCAAACTGTCAAATGAAAGATAATTTCTTATATTGTAACTTTTTATAAAATTAGTAGGCCATGCTCCAGCTAGAGACAAACAGAACAGCAGTAGGGGTGTATATTCTATTCTGTTCCCTGCTAATATCCAATTTACAAGGAACACCTTCAGTTGGGAATTGTTCTGAAATGAGATGCATGGGCAAAAAGAGCTGTATTGCATTACTGTTCTCTCACAGATTCAAAACTGTTATGCAACAAAAAATTACCAATTCATGCCACTTCTTTAATGGACTTTCTAACGTATACTTTAAAAAATAATAAAAAATATGGATGGCAGAGTTTTCTTGCCAAGCTGTCAAGGCTTGCTATCAGGAGCAGCTTCAAAGCCTTTCTTTTTTTCATATGCTTGTCTGGTGTGTCTAACTGAGCATGATTACTTTTTCCTAAATGAATAGATAATTTTGCCTTATTTGTAAGTAGAACACCAGGATTTTTTTTATCTGTGACGCTCTTGGGCTGAATCTCAGGATGGGTTAGTGTAATGCATGTTCATTATTTAATGAAATTTGTTTTGTGGGGCTTTTTTCCTTCTACCTGAATTCGTTTCCATGTAATATATTTTTGCCATAGAGCATTCAAACACACTTGAAATATTAATGAGGCAAGTAATGGCCCATTTCAATTGAAGTTTGCCATAATATGCAAGTAATCCTTCACAGGTCTCTGTTTAATAACGAGGGTGATGAGAATGTCTTATTTTCTCCCCAGCCAAGTTATTCTGGTTGGGTTTTGGTGTGTGACAGTCTTTGGCTGTGCAGGGGCTGAACTCATTACAACTGCAGGGAAAAGGGCTCTGGCTGGTGTGTGACTTATTGATGCAAAATGACTTTTCAGGCCACACACACACACACACAAAATTTTGGCCAAATTTCCAATGTCCTCAATAAATAGGTTACCTGCCAGAAAAACCCAGACTGACTCTTAAGATGGTGAAATGCTTTTGTGGCCATAATGACTTCTAGTCTAAGGTTTGAGGGTTTTCCACTCCAGCTTGGGGGCTTTTCCCAGGGCCGGCAGGGAGTGGGGTTTGGATGGAAGGTGAGACTTTGACTTGACATGCCAAGCTCCCCATCTCACTGTGCATTGCCCAGTCCAGCTGCTGCCAGCTTGGCAGTGTCAGTAGAAGGCCCCTGAGATGATGGAGAGTTCCAACTCCCAGCTCTCCAAGTTGCCTTTGGAGAACTTGCCCAAAGGGTCAATATGGAAAAAAGGGATCACAAAAGCTGCCTGTGGAGCTCAGCATCACTGGTGGGATGGCTCCTTGCTGCAGTGGCCAGCTCAGAAATCAGGACAAGTGCCTCAAAGGAGGATGAAAGCGCTACAAAAGAGCTCAATCTCCTGGTTTTACAAGTAGTTGTGGCAGAACCTTTGCTAATGTCACGACTTCCCTGGAGTCTCAAACCTCTCAAAGCTGCCTTCCAGGAAATGCAGCCTCCTTTGTGACCCCAGAGGAGAAAAGAGGTTTTGAAGATGTTAAGAGGCTCAGCAGCTTCAGAGTGAATCTGTGAGAGCTTTGCATCACCTACAAACCCATTTTCCTTAGATTGCTGACTGGTTTGTGCTTCAGCTGTATTCAGACCTTGCAATGAGAAATCCCTGTGTCTGGGCATGCTGCTGTGAAGGTAGAGCAAAAGCTGTTTTGGGTGGGCTGGAAATGTGTACTCAAGTACTTTTCTGCTGCCCTGCCCGTGGGTTTGGTCTGGAAGGGGCTCCTGTGAGGGGTGTCCCAGCCAGCACCGGGTTATCCACTGGCACTACGGATTGAGAAATAAATAATATTGACTTTAGGCTGCAGAATAAGATGTCAAAAGCATGAGCTGTTTGGGGCAATTGATTGAATATTATTGGCATAATTTAATGTGTTGAATTATATATCAAGCCAGAGTCCTTCTGCCTTTTGTGCCAGTTTTGTGAAGGCAGCAACCTCTCCAGGATCAAGGTGTGTGGCTGGGAGAGCACCGCTCTTCTCCCTTCCCTGCTCTCTGTGTGGAGATGCAAAGCAAAAGGGGAGAAAAGCAAGATGTGGATATTCCTGCTCCATCAGGGAAATTGGCTCTGAAAGTAAACACCTACCCCAGGGAGGCAGGATTACATCCAAATCCTGGGAACATAAATCACTCTGCTGCGAGTGCTTATCTGTAAGCCCTGATGGGAAGAGCCAGGCACCTCTTCCAACTCCCAGCTCCACTGCTGATTTGCAATGAAAACTTGAGCCTTGAAGGTACTTGGAGAGGCACTTTTATGGGAAAAGCCCCAGCGCTGAGGGATCTGCAGGAGGAAAACCTGCAGACCCCCTGGGACTCTTGGAAACCTCCTATTCTTGCCCCAGAGATCAGCAGCCACCCTTTCCTCTTCCCAGAGCCACCAGCCCTGGGGCCAAGGGAGCTGCCATATTTCCCGCTTCTCCTCTCATTTTTATTTTCCATTTGTCACTGCTGGCTGTCTGTTATGGAAATTATCATGGCCCTGTTACATGGTACATGCATCACTGCCTTTGCAGAATTACTACAGGGATGAGCTGGCGACTCACTAGTGTGTTTGAGCTGGTAGTTTGGCTCCAAAATTGTTATTTCTTAAGATGCCATATAAGAAGGGGTCTACATGTACTCATGGCAGTGATGCAAACGCTCCATCTTTCCCAGAATCCCCTACACATGGACCTGGTTAAGGGATATTTCTATATTCTCCTATATAGAGCCAGCTTTGTCTTTGTCATGCTGGTGGGCATGAGTCTGATTCTGGTCCCATTTACACTGCTGTCAATTGGAAGTAACCCCTCTGAAGCTGGAATATAAAGCAAAGCTCCTTGCCACGTTTACATATTCTACTCCTTACAGCATAATTTGTCCTAGTTTTTTAAGTACTGAATGCCTTCCCAGGAATTTCATTACAGAGCACAAGTTTTGTCGAGAGCATTCTGCTGGTTTTGCTGGAGGTTGCTAAGCATAGTCTATTTTTTTTCTGAATCCTTTGTACTGGTAATTATATTTGCTCATGACACACAAAAATTAAAATACAGCATGTAAGAAAGTGCAGCTTTCCATTGTGTTCCTGGAAAAAAAAGGTTGTTCTGGTAAAGGAAAAACTTTCTGTACCAGGAAAACTATCTCCAGTGACTCTTAGGGATGAAAATATGGACAATCTGAGGGTGATTTGGAGGATCTCAGCCTTCTTACCCAATGGCACAGCAGTCAGTGCTGATAATTGATTTCAACCCATCTGCAAGATGAACACCTGCTGTGCAATATGGCTCTGTAGGATTAGTCTCCCTGCATAGCAGGAGTAAAATCTCCTTTGTTGACCACAAGATTGGGTGCATATTTGCTAAAATCTGAACCACATCCTACTGTGAAGCTAAGGGCTCTGTTGCAATATGTTTTAAATACGTTGCCTTGACAGTTCTGCATTTCAGTGGATTTTAATGGGCTTCTTTCTTTCTGAGGAAATTTAATTCCATTACTAAATAATGCATTTGGCCTCCAACCTGACTTGTGCTAATTACTCGCGTGCTGAACGGGCTTTAAATCTTGTTTGGAAACACTATAGGGTTTATTGTCTTATTAAAAGCACCTAATGTGAGCCGTTCTTTTTGAGATTGCAATTGGTCTCTAATGAAACCAAACAGATAATGCAATAATTTTTCACTAAACTAATTATCAGAGCGGAAGATGCTAATGTGTTCTGCCAACTGTGGCTCGTGTCTCCTCGGTGAGCACACAGCCTGGTCACGGCTGTTCAGCAAGACTTTGCATCTCTGGGAGCAGAAAAAGGAGGCTGAATGAAGCTCACTCTGTGCTCTTTTGCAGCCATCTGAATGTGCTCAAGCTGTACCACCCCTGCCTGCCCTTGGTGTTAATCAAATGGGCTTTCTTCCACGGGCGACTTGCAGGGATTTCACTTCCGTGGATTCCTGGGGGAGTTGGATTTCTGCTTGTGAAGGTCCCAAGTACCCAATCCTCAAAAATTACATTTCTTCAGTTGCGGTGGAAATTGAGGTACCCAAAGTCAATGGCCACCTGAAAATATCCGTGCAATGTTCTTTCAAAAATTGAAATAGGTCTCTGTGCACAAATGTGGGATCCTGACCACATTTGTGTGCGGGGGCTGATGTGTTTTACTGGGAATTACTTCTCATTTTCAGCTAACTGCACTGTGCAACAAGGGTGGGCTTAAAAAGTGACTGAACAAATTAAGAGGCAGCAGAAAACCTGGCCCTGGATGTGGAAAGCCTGCAGAAAGGCCTGAGTGCTGAGCAAAATGTCCTTTTCTTGGAAGAAGAAAAAAAACTGAGAGCAAAAGAAGTGAAGTTTCACCTTGAGCAAATGCCACGTGTACTTCTCTAGCTCTCCTACAGACTGCATTGAAAACACAATTGTAGCTTTGGTAAGAACTGGGATTTGCCTGTCTGATTGCTGTTACTCCTCAAAACAAATAAACAAAACACAATTATCTTTGAATGTTACCCAGGCTAACGTGTAGAAATGGCACTGGGGAGTAAGGAGAGTAGAGGACACCAGGCTAAAGTCATTAATTGGTAATGGAGTGTGTATATTTGTCAACAAGATGCTCAGCTTGGAGAGCTGAACAGAAAGAAAACAAGCTGCAGAAAAACAAATGCATACCAAGCCTTGTCACTGATATTTATTTAACAGCCTGTCACAAGCAGAAAATGTGGATCAAAGGTAGGAAAGGCAAAGAAGGAGCAGTTTGAGTCCAAGGCATCTGTTCTGCATTGCATCAGGGTTCACTTCTGGATCAGGGTACGTTCTGCCACATCGTGTTACATCAAGCGAGTTGTGTGAAATGATGGAGCCTAATGCAGAGTGAGTGTTGGGAATGGGAAGAAAAACAACAACCCGTTGTTTTCTTATTCATTACTCGCCATGGGTTTGGGGGTTATCCAGGAACAGAGATGCTGTTTTAAGTGAGGCGGAGAGTTAAGATTGCCAGGCTGTGCTCGGTAAGACAGCACTGTAAATTGCTTATGGGATTTGATGTTGTCCTATCCTGCCTCCAGAACAAATCATGCTGGTAGGGGGTTTGGGTTTTCCTTTTTTAATCGTTGGAAAAACCTTAACAGAAGAGGCCTTCACTCTAAGTTAAAAAACAAACAAAAAAAAAGTAATTGTCTTCTTTCTTTCTAAGTTCTTTTTCTTCTTAGTCTCAGATCCTTTTGCTGAGCTGCATCTTCCCCTTACCCTGCTCCTGAGGTTGGTCCTGCCCCTCAGTGAAAGCACAGGGTAAGGTTCACTGATTTTGTTTGGTGCTGAGGGTTGTGGCACAGCACTGCTCCGCTGGGAACGCTGCTGGAGAGATGCACATTTCCCCTCTGGCCACCTAAGCAGAGGTGACTGCTGGCCCCAAAGGACCAGCAGAGGTAACTGCCCTTGTATGTGTTTTTGGCCAGGCAATGTGAACATGAAGCTTAACTGGATAAGGGATGGTGGTGGGAACAACTGAGGGTGCAGAGAGAAAATGCCAGTTGAAAAATAAGCATTGTTCAGCTGTTGATACAGAATGAACTTGAAATTCAACTCATATTTTTCATGTCTTCACGTAAGAAAATAATTTGGGAAGGGAATTGATTTAAAATATTAGAGTTTCTTTTAAAAGCTTTAATGGCAAATGCTCCTCTTCCTTCCTAACCAGCCCCAGTGCTAAGGAGAGGAATGATCAGTGAGAGAAATTGCTGCAAATAATGGAAGCAACTGGTTTATGCTGTTTCTTATTGCATTCTGTCAAACAAAAACACTGTGTACTGAGCAGCTTCTGAGTGTTGCTCCTTAGGTTAAGCCCGTGTGCCTGCACTGAGGATGACTGTGCAGGTCTGTGTCTGGCAGCAGAGAGCTGCCTTGGTGACTTTCCACTTCCCTGTGCAGTGCTGATGGAAGCAGCGGCCACCTCGGCGGCGGGAGCCGGGGTTATTAATCACGTCCCCAGCTGCACCACGGGCACCTCCCGGCCCTGCTCGTGTGCAGGAAGTGTCGCCTCCAGGATTAATGGGTATTGATGAACTTGCTTAGCAACCACATCCCAACTGGCACCGATCCCTGGGGATGCACAGCCTCCCTGGGGATGCACAGCCTCCCTGGGGATGCACAGCCTCCTCGTGCTCGGACAGAAAGACCGACCCTGTGGCTGAGCAGTGCTGGGGTGCAGGAGGTGAATGAGGATGGGCTTGTGCCAGTGCTGTGTTTTAAGTTTGAGCCCTGTTTAGGCTCAGACTGGTGGCTCCAATATCCAGCTGTTGGCTGATCAGAGCCAACATCTTTGGTGTCAGGAGTGTTCCTCCTGTTTCATTAAACTGATGGCTTTGGATTGGAGTTGCAGCAGTAGCATGATCCACGTGCTGAGAGTGCCCCTGGAGACTCAGGCTGGGGATAATCACATCCTTTTTATACTGCTAATAATTAACTATTAAAACAATTTACTAATGGATGTAGTGGCTTCCTTAAATGATGAATTGATATGATTTAACACAGCTATGAGATATGGGCTTGATGCAAGTATTACCGAGTGCAAATCCAGCCTGCATTATAGCCTGTTGAGGTCAGAATCTATTAGCCATAATTCCTCTTAGCCTAAGTTCCCTTCATCTATGGAATAAGTTTTTCCTGCAGAAATTATTCTGAAACCTTCAAACCCAGAGCTGAATGTCCTCTATCATATATATGGCAATGTATGGTGTCATTCACTGTGTGGAGGAGAAGGGTGTTTATATAAATTCCAGCCAAAACTATAGTAGTATTATCAGACACAGTAAGTTTATTGGATTTTTTTCTTTAAAATGTGTGAACCTTGTGTGCCTGAATAGATAAAATTACATTTTCTGGCGTGAACTGAATGGGTCCAATCAGAGTAATGGCTGTTGAACGGGTGTAACATCTATTAATTGAATATGGAAGCTGGTTTTACCTGATTCTTTACTTTGAGAGGTTTCCAGTATTTACACAACATAACTGTCACGGAAAGTTTAATTAGATATCTGAGATCTCCCAGATCTTGTCAAATTAATTTCTGAACTCTTGACATTTCTGTGACAATACTGTCCTAATTCTTCTTGTAGCATTTTCTTAAGACGACTCTAATAACTAACAGTCGTGTCTGACAAAATAAAGATAAGCTGTTATTTCTCTGGAAGAGATGACAGTTCCATTTTTCAAAAGCAGAGGAAAGGTTGCTCGCAGTTTTACTTCCTGCAGCAGCAAAATTTTCAGGTGTGGGACTGGCAAAACAAAGAGTTACTTTGCTGTAGGTAAAGGGTTTTTCTTTGCATCTCACCATTGCGCTTGGATGGAAAGGTCAGGTGTGTCAGAGATGGTTAAGGCTTTGAAGAAGACAGATGTGTGTATGCAGAAAGAACATAAAGGGGATTGGAATAGCTTAAAGGAATAAGCAGAATTGGAAAGATCTGGGCTTTAAACTTCATTCTGCTATTGAAGTCATTGTTAGTGCTCTCCCCTACTGAGGAAAAAATGTCTCGAGGGGTAAAAAAAAAAAAAAGGCGGAAAAAAATGAAATATTAAATATATTTTTCTGGCTATCTCAACTGCTGGAATTACAACAGTGCAAATTACTCCAAGCTTTTAGCAACAGAGTAGAATCCACTTGACCTTTATTTCCTCTCCAACTTTGTTTTGTCTTCAGCCCTGGGTTGGGATTATGGGGACAAGTGCTGGCTGTGCTACAGAAGAGAGGGGAGAAAAAAGGTACCCTGCAGGCTCCAAGCCCAGAGAAGGCAGGAGAGTGTGTGTGTGCAGCTTGGACCTGGCTGTTCTCTTATTCTCAGCTGGGCAGATTTCTACACAATAATTGAGCTGGTTTTGCTTGGATTTTAGCAATCAAAACCTCCTGCCCATCCAAAGGGAGAGGGAACCCCTGCAGTCCTCACACCCTGTGACAACTGCTGTCCCACCCAGCACTGGGATGGCCCTGCAGGGTGGCAGAAGCCTGTGCATCCCCAGCCCTCTGTGTGAGGGGTTTTCATCTTTAAAATATCACCTTTGCAATCTCACCTGGAGGGGATGGTGTTGGAGCACTTGCTCTGCCCACTCCCAAACCCACGAGGTCTGTGTGGTATTTCCTCCATTCCAGCCCCTCTGATAAGATGAGCACTGCCCAGTGTTTTCCAGTGTTTTCCAGCCTCTCACGGGCACCGTGGCTGCGATCCAGGGAACTCGCTCCACCTCCACCTCCACGAGCCTGCAAAGAACTGTAAATAAAACATCAGACTTTGTCTAAACAAGAAGAAAATCCCCAACACATAATTAGTTTATTGCAAATGGGGAATGGCTTCTGGCACTTTCCTTGGCTGCAGGCTGGGGTGTCTGTGGGTGTCTCGCATCAGCCAATACTCATTAAATAATCCTGCCCGCCCCTGCTGCCCCCCTTGGTTTGTCTGCCTCCATGATGTTCCATCAGGGACTGATTTTGGAGATTGAAAAGCTTCTGCATCTTCTCATTACCCCTGCAATGTCCCCTCTGAGAGGGGATTTGAATTCCTGGTCTCTCACATGTAATCTTCCCCGTGCCATATTTGCCACTTCTATTTATTTTCCGTTTTAACGCTTGTGAGACTGGAATGGTCCTTTTTATAGAGGCATTACAGTTATGGGGAAAAAGTCAACATCTGCCAGCTCTTGCAGTAGAGATGCTGTGGGGTTGTTTTGTTTTTTTTTTTTTTCCTTGCTACCTAGAAACCATTTTGTTAATAGAGATCTTGCTGGAATGCTTTCCTGTAAAAAATGTGAAAAATCCAGTAAAAAGGTAAAAATGTTTTTTTTCTAGGATCGTTCTCCTAAATAATGCAAAAAGAAAAGGGACCTGAGTGGCAGTAGGGTGGGGAATATTGGGAATAAAAGGGACATGAGGGAGGATGGGGAGGAAGGATCAGATGTTCATATTTTGAATTTCCAAGTTCCATGTAAGAACATGTACAAATTTCAAGAAAAGCAGGCATTTTTGGCCAAAAAAACCCCCAAATCTCAATGGAAGGCATGATTTTCTTTAAAAAAAAAAAAAAAAAAAAAAAAACAACAGTTAAACAGGATAGTTTTAATGAGTTTAATCATGAAGTCCGACAGTAGATGTTGACCTTGTAATGGGTGTCTGCAATGAGAAAAGGGGTTATTTACAACCAGAATCGCTGCTGTTATTTCTCATTCTACTAAGTAAATTGTAGTAGAATTACTCACATGATGCCATTGTTGTGTGGAGCTCCGTAGAAAACTAATTCCTTTCAGCTCTTTGAAACCTCATCCTCATTCTTTAACAGTTTTCTCATAAATTTAAAAAAAAAAAAATCTGGCTGCGTCAACATACGTGTGAGGAACCCAAAAGACTTTCTGGGGATTTATCTAATGAATTTCCCACGCATGTGTTTAATGGATACACCACAAAATAGCACATTACTTATCTGTTAATTGAATTGAATAATTATTCAATTGAGTCTTGCATGAGAGGAAAAAAATTTTTTTTCTCCATTAGCAGAGCTAAAAGCACATGGAAAAGCTGTAGGTGTGTTCCAGCCCTTCTTTGCATGGATCACTCACAAAATAGTGTCTTTTTAATAGCAGTGGCAGTAACCATCTAATAACCTGAATTAGGAAGGCTCTAGCAATTGGCAAGCATTCTCTATATCCCCGTGTTAAATATTTTGTCAAGGCTTTTCACAGCTCTGGCTGCTGCAATTTCTTGTCTTTCTCCAAAAGCCATTTTTCTTTTGAGCCTTTTTTTTTTTCCTTTTCTCCTTGACGAGACTTGTGCTCTTGGGCAAAAACAAAAAAAAACAAAACCTGGTTTCTGAGTGCTCCTTGACAGCTCTCAAGAGCAGCATTGTACTCAGTGCCATCAGCTCTGGAGGGCATAGCCTGGCATTGCCCTTTCCATGCCCAGGATGGGGAAACCAAACCAGGAGCTCGGGGGCTGGAAACACGTGGGTTTGGCCACCCCACCATGGGGATGTGGCTCTGCTGCTCCTCAGATGATCAGAGCTACTCTTGCATTTCCAGCTGATGATAACTTGCCAGCCCCTGGGATAAGGGAAGCATCAGGCTGGGCTCCTCCCAGCCTTGGCACCCCCCATTCCTCAGAGCAGGAATGCTGGTGGCACCAGTGCTGCCACCCCTGAAGGGCTGTGAAGTCCCACCAGACTATCCAGAACCTGCTAACCTCTTCCATGTTCTTCTAATTACTCTTCTGAGAAGAGTTTCTTGGTGGGGGACAGAGAAGGTTGTGTTGGTTTGGGATCTTACTCCTTCGAGGTGTTCCTGAATTGTTTTCTTTTCAACAATTTTAGGTACAAGAGGTTTGAGGTTTTTCTTTGGTGCTGCTTTTGATTTGGTTCATTTATCAGCAATAGATTGGTTGCTGAAACAAAAACCCTCTTGGAGTATTTTCTGCATTTACAGTTTATTGCTAAATGTCTATTGTAGAGCTCTTTCCCTCCCCCCCAAAAATCCACCCCACCATGGGAGAAGAATTTAAACACAATCTGCAGTTGTTACCAGCTTAAACTGTACTAAATTTAAACCATTTTATACATGGCAGTGATGGAATGTAAAGAGTTACTGGTCCTACAGCTTTTCCTCCAGAGGTCTGTGTTACATCAGGGTCACCACTGGGTCTCTTTGGAAAAAGAAGGGGAGGAGAGGAAACCCTTGGGACTTTATGCTGATTAAAGACACTGTCTTTGTCCCAGAGAGTTTATGGCTCAGCCATGGAGTGGGTGTTTGCTGAAGGAGTAAGTGTGCTGTGACCTGGCACTGTGTGAGCAGACAGGCAGCATTTGAGGTGTGAAGAGAGATAAAAATCAATAAATACACCATTTACCATTTACTCAGCCCAAACAAAATATTTCATGGAGACATTGGTGTAGCTTTAAGAAGTGAGAGCACAAATTACGGTTCCAGTGCAGCGTGGACAGCAAAGCTTCATGGAATTCTGCTGGATGCATTTACAGCTCATTAAAACACTGTGCCAGGGTGTTTTGTTATAATTGCTACAGCTTCTCTTCTTCTCACTGCTACTGTCACATAATAGTCTGTGGAAAGGGGTTTTTGCCTCTCCATGTACAGTTGCTAAATGAGGAAGAGGTGAATGGACTCTTCCAGCATTTATTTTGCCTCAATTAGCTTGTGAATTGGGACTGGGTTTAAAGTTCTGCTCTCCTTCTTGGCAAAACTCCCTCTTTGATTTCCCTGTTTCTCACCTACCGTCTCCCCTCACTTGCTAATTTCTCTGTCCAGAAAAATAATTGCATTGAAAGTGGAGAAGAGCAATGCAATGAGAAATCCTTGTCAGGGACAGGCTTAAATCCTTTCTGTTTAGATCATCTCAGTCCAGTTAGGAGTCTCCCAGTAAAGCTCTGATTACCTGGTTCGACATCCATCTCCCAAATGTTATTCTGTGGAGAAACAGCTCTCCAGACATGTAAGTGTTACAAACATCTGATCAAGCCTGTGTTTTTGATAACTTGTGCTCAGCACCAGAGACTGCAGTTCCAGCTGATCCAAGAGGATTTCCTGGTCTCTTGTGGAGAAATAAAAGAACCAGAGCACAGGGCAGATCAGATAAACCTAGTTTTGGCTGCTTGTTCCATCCCTCATAGAACTCATACTCAGAAGTAATGACTAGCTATGATTTCACCTTCTAATTCCATTTTTTAGTAGACTGAATGTTTATAAAACTTTTTCAAGGGAGCTGCTGGGGTGTGCTCCTGAAAGACCATCTCTCTGGTGAATAATCAGCTGAAATTCTAATGAGAAAATCCTTTCACTGGGCAACAGCCTTCCCACTCCAGTGCTGCATTATCAGCTCCAAATTATTCAGACAGATCTGAGGAATTTACTTTAGGCAGCTTAGGAGATAAATTCAGTGCAGCAAGTTATCGTGATTGATTTAAGTATTTAAGACTTATCCTAAAAACCTCTTTCACTCAATCCACCTCCCATTGAAGCCCTTTTTTTCCAGTTAAAATGCAGCCAGAGATTTCCCTCTCGCTGGCCAGGGGTAATTCTCCTCCACCCTCTGGGTGTGTGGGTGTGCAGTGGTTCAGAGGCAAGAAGCACCCGACAGATTGCCTCATTTTACACTCCATGTGACTTCTGCTACGGCGTCTTCCCCCTTAGGTCTGAGGAGGAACATTTGTTTGCAGGAGGATTTATATGTTTATTTTTAAAAGGACGTTAAAGAGACTAATGTTGCTTTGTTTGTGGAGTCCTGGCAGGGATCAGCAGGATGTGCACACACACGTGTGGCCTCGGGGAGAGCCCTTGGAAACACAATCCATCTCCGTGACATCCCGCTCCCTCTTCCATCTCTCAGTCTGCCTGAAGTTCACGCTCATTTGTGTGGAGCAGCTCTCTGTGTGTTGGCACAGCACAAACAGCCTGTTGCTGGGCTTTTACAGGTGCAGAGTTATTTCTTAGAACTGGCTGATAATGGAATGAGAAAAATCTCACAAGCAGTTTTTTTCCACTTTCCCCACCCCCCTCCTCATGGTGCTGTATTCCCAAGGAGAATTTGTATTTCCCTCTGGATGCTGCCCTGAGAACGAGCACAGCTCGTTCCAGCAGTGCCTTGTCTGGATGAACCCTCACTCAACACATCTGTTTCTCCAGAGTCAAAAAAGATAATGAGTTTTTTCACTGCACTTCTAGCAGGTTCCTTGTGCTAGAAACTTCCATAGTGTCTCATGAGGACACTGCCTCTCTAAATCCTTTGAAATATGATGCAAAATCAAGGCTCCTATTAACCCCTTGTTCTTTCTCCCGTTCCCTTTTTAACAGTTTAAAATCAGGAGTAACCCCTGCTCGTGGATTGAACTCATATTCCAGGTAATCATGAATGTGACATTTGCCACTGCGATGAACTTCCCAGTTCTTAAGACGTGGAGAAGAAGCAGGACTTGAGAGATGGAATGGCATGGCAGGTAACAGTGAACTTTAGATCTGTGAGATGTGTGTAATATTAGTTCATTCTATAGCTGGATGTGAATGCTATTGATATTTAATATCTTACCAGGAGGGCTGAGTGTTTGAAGGACAAGCATTCATAATTTGCTTTGACATTTGACATGATCAAGCAAGTGAAGGAATAATATTCCGTTTCTCCATTGTCAAAAAGATAATGAGTTTCATAACTATTGGTATTATGGGAAAAATGCAGCCTGTGTAGTGTAAAATATGCGAGAGCTGCTATATATTCTTCTATAAATTGTGTGTATCGTGTTCCTTTGTTGGCCCTATTCAAACACAGCATGCCCATCCTTTTTAATTTTCTGGTTTGCTGTGCAGGTCTCTCACAAAAAATACTTTTTTTTTTTTTAATGAAAAAAGTTTTCTTCGAATTATTTATAGAAAGAACGGTGCTGTCATCGAGTCTGTCTCATCACATCATTCTTGGGTATCAATCCCTGGGCTCAGATGACAAACCATAGCAGCTACTTTTCCAATAGCAGCATCTGGCTTCCTGGCAAACGCGAAATGCAGTTATCTGGAAAGCTTCAGAGTTGCTTCTGAGCACATTTTATTTATTAGAAAGCAGTTGTGTTGCTTTGCTTCCCATGACTAAGCCAAAGAATATTTAATATATTAAAAGGAATAATAGAATCGGGGCCAAGCTGTTGTCCCTCAAGTGGCAAAGGAACGACAATATTTTTCCTTTAGGGTGACCGTGTGTTCAGCTCTGAAGGACGACCCAAAACTCTTCACCCTCCCTCCAGATGGTCTTTTAAAGGACTAAAAAAGAAATTCAGCCTTATAACACCTCAAACAAGATTCTTTCCTAGATTCAGTGCTCTGAAATGTGGTGGTGACTTCTCTGCCAGACTTGCTGGAGGAAGGAGACCCTCCACACAGAGTGGGCTGCTCAGAGGTGAAAGGCATGATGTCCTTGCAATATATGATGAAAGATAATAGAAAAGAATAGGTGGGTCTGTGAGTCAGGTGCTGTACCAGCCCACAGAAAAAAAGAGAATTCAGCTTTGTTTTGCCACCGAATTTATGAGCTTGGCAAGTAATTTGGATCCAGCTCTGCAAAGGTCTCCTAAGGTAGTTCAGTGGGTATCATGATAATCTACAAAATCTGTACAAAGTACATGAAAATGTAGTTCCAGGAACAATTTTAGTAGTACTCCTTCTAAAACATACCTGTGACATAACTGATACCTTCTGCCACGCTCGGAATTCTTGAAAGGTACTTTGCTTAGGCTGGAGATGTGAAGCTCTGCTGCTAATCTAGTGAGTAGAATTGAATCCCACCACTGAACTGTGGACAAAAGGAGATTATCCAACACTGTACAAAATGCATGAAACATTTCTCCAGTTCTCCATACGTGGCATAATCTGAAGGAAGTCATTAAGGATTTTTTTCCTCAATATCAGCATCAAATTTGATAGGAAAGACACCAAGACCTATAGGAGATGACAATCACCACTTATAGTTTTAGGACATTCCTAGATGCTGAAATTCATTCTCACATGCATACAGCTAAAAGCTGAGGAAGAACAAGGGAGGATGTAATATCTGTTCTGGGCTTTGATGATGGTTAGACTGTATCTACATCAAAAGCTCTGTTTAAATGAAGCGATTATTTTCATTCTGAAAAAGAACTCTCTCGAGTTCTTCTTGAGCAATTTCCAAAAGTTTCTTTTAGTGAAATTCTAGTGTTATTTTTCTAGATGGTAGATTAAAAAAAAAAAATTAAAAAACCTAATCTGTTCAAGTCAATGTGTTTGACACTTAGCAGCAGTAATGCTCAATGGTAACATCTTGCAGTTTTCTTCTGATACCAGTGATGTCTCTGGGGCAAGATTTTATTAGTGACAGCTCTCACTGAATTCAGCGAAAGCCAAAGTTTCGTCTCCAAAGTAACTGTTTTTCAGTTCAGAAATAAAATGATCAGGCACAAGATTTCATTTTAAGCTTCGAACATCAACGTCAAGGAATCAAAAAAATTCTGTTTCAAGTTTTCTGTTTCTCCAGGGTAAGAATTATTTCTGGGTTTGGACTCTTGTCCTTGCACAGTGTCATGCCAAATTACAGGGGGGTGCTGTGGGGCTTTCTCTTCTCATTGTCCTGAGCTTCTGTCTCTGGTCTGAGCTTGGAACAATTGGGTCTTAATTCTGATTGAGGATGGAGGAGGCTACTGCAGTGCAAAACACCCTGCCAAGGCTGCTCTGCTGCTACATTCAATGGCAGTATTATGAGGCTGTATCAGAAGCAAAGTCTTCAAATCAAAGGTTACATGGTGGGCAACCTTTACTACATACAGAGGGTCAGACTGATTTTGTGTTTAAGAAAAGACTACATGCTTTTCTGCTGTTGAAGAGTGTAAGCACTTTTGCCTTCCTTCCGCCACGAATGGAGATTATTCAATGGTTGGATTTAATGAATTCAAAATCCTTAGAAAATCACTAGAGCCAGACATCAATGTAAAATACTCCACCAGCTTTCAGTAGTGGAATATAATATTAGCTCTCCCACAATCTACTTCATGCATTTCAAAAGAATAGAGAACATTTTTAAACTAAAGAAGATAGCTTGGGCAGAAAATGATTGCCTGCCTCGGATGCTGCTCTGTAACCCTTCAGGAGCCTGAGTTATTTCTCTCGGGGCAGTAGAAACAGAAACGGATGTCTTCTTTGCAAAAATGGGTGGGGAAGGAAGAGGACATTTTATGAATAAATTCTGTTAATGTGCTGTTACCTCGCACAATCAATAGGAGAGTTGCTGCAGGGCTCGTGGCTCTGAGCCCATGGAAACCCTGGTGTTGTGTGTCCCCTTTCTGCTGGTGGAGGCTGCTGGGAAGCCACCAGACCAACACCATTTATCCTGTCTCTTGTGGTGTATGTAGACTGGGAGCACTTGAGGAGGACATTTCTGTGCCACGTGGGATCCCTGCCCTGGTTAAAGCCCACCCAGCCCTTCCCCTCCCTCTGCTCCTCACTGTGGAGAGACAGCCATAAGCATCTCTCCCAGGCAATACAGTAATACAAATAAATAATATTAATTAAGGCTCGATAGGTTTAAAAAGCTATGGAAATAGCTTCTCTCCTGCTGTTTCAGTATCTCATTTTCCCACTCTGTCCAAACCCCTGAAGCCCAGAGGTACAAACATATATTTTAAATGAGAAGTTTGTTGAACCTCATTAAACTTAAATGCTCAATCCAGGTTTTTTGAACGAGGCTTCATTCTGCTTTTGAGTTTACCTGATTTCATTCTTCCATCCCTAATGGAGACATTAATTTAGAAGGTGATTTTTGCAAAGGCACTGATAGACCTACAAACTCAAACTGAAAAGAAAAGCATAATTTACATGCTTAACCCAAGCATCTAACTTGGGAGCTCTTCTGTGTTTATAGGCTTCGTGTCTGAGCAGTTTGCTGAGGCCTCTGCGAAACAAAAGACCAGCTTTTAATTTGTATTTGCTTTTTGCCTTCCCAGTTTTTCTGAAAAAGGACGAGCAGCTGAAAAGCTTCCCTGCGTTGGTATGCTGAGCAGTGGAGTCACACAAGCACCTGCAGCCATCCACGCACTGCTCCAAGAGCGCTGTATTTCTCGAGGTTTGTAGCTCTTGTCCTCCCACTCCCTAATTCATATACATAAAACTGGTGTGCTGCCACGTTCCCTCCACACAAATGCATTAGCTGATCAGGAAGCCTTCCCATTCATCTGGCTTGTCACTTGGATGAGGTGGAGGCAGGACCGACTTGTCAACTCGCAGTGATGAGAGTGAGGGGTGGAAGACAGGATAACGCGACAAAAATGGTGTCGATATTTCTCCCCTTGGTTTTCCAAAGGAAAATATTTTCAGGTGCCGGATTCTCTCCATCCCCTTCCGAAAAGGAGAAAACCAGCAACCCAAATACTTGCCTACAACCTCCTTGCGTAACTAATCGCAGAGCGAGGCTGCAGGAGGAAATCATGGCTAACCCCCCTCGCTGGCTCTGCTGTAGCTCCCCAACAATGTGGGCATCTTCTTGGAATTGCGACACCTCATGCCCACCGTGCTGGGCACCGTTTCCACGGTGATTTCCAGGGCAGCCCATGCAGTAGAAGTGGTGTGGAGCCCACCCGAGAGTGAGAAGTGAAGGTGTAGAGCTTTGCACCCCTTGAGTGGGCAACACCTTCCTGCTCTGCAGACAGACCCTGGCTGGGCTCTGGAGTGTTGCAGGTTGAGAGCCAAACTCACCCAACACTCACACCTTCATCCCCTCTGAATTTCATAGAATTACAGAGTGCTTTGGGTTGGAAGGATCCTTGAAGACCATCTCATTCCAACCCCCTGCCACGGGCAGGGACACCTTCCACTAGCCCAGGTTGCTCCAAGCCCCGTCCAACCTGGGATGGGACACTTCAGACGTGTCGCGGCACTCCGAGCCCGCCCAGCCCAAAGGACCAGAGCGATGCTCGGGTTGCGGACCGGGCGCTGCGGGTCGGGGCCGGGTGCCGGGCTATCCCCAGCATCACGTCGGGGGTGTCGGGAGGGTCCGTCCCCGCGGCCGGGCCGCCCCTCCCTCTCTCGCTGCCTCTCCCCGCGGCCGGGGCGGTGCGCGGGGGCGCGGCTGGCGGCGGAGCCCGGCCCCGCGGCGGCGAGAGCGGCTCCCCCCGCCCGCCCGTCCCCCCGCCGCGCCCCCGCCGCCGCCTCCGCCCCCCGCCCCGTGACTCGGAGCCTCCCGCGGGCGGCGGCGGCTGCCGGGCGGTGTCGTGCGGCCCCCCGCGCCCGTGCGGGGACTATGAAGCACCATGGTGTGGTGTGACCGTGGCGTCCAGATGCTGCTGACCACGGTGGGCGCCTTCGCCGCCTTCAGCCTCATGGCCATCGCCATCGGCACCGACTACTGGCTCTACTCCAGCGCCCACATCTGCAACGGCACCAACATCACGACGGACGAGGCGCAGGGGCCGCCGCGGAAGGCGCGGGGCGATCTCACGCACTCGGGGCTCTGGAGGATCTGCTGCCTCGAAGGTACCGCGGCCGCGCCGGGGAGGGGGGAGCAACTTCCCGGGGGGACCCGGCTGCGCTCCTGGAGCCGCAGGGCAGAGCCCAGCCAGAGCCCGAGCCCGAGCCGGAGCCGCCGGGCTGAGCCCGAGCCGGAGCCGGGGCCGGAGCCGCACCGGTGCCTCGGACACGGCCGAGGAGGAGGATGGCGTTACCGTGGCAACCGGCATCTCCGGCATTGCCATGGGAACCGGCGGCGGGATGCGGAGCGCTGCCCAGGGGAGCGCTGCCCAGGGGGGCGACCTCGCTCCGCGGCCATCCCCGGGGCTTCAGGGCTTTGGGGGGCTCCTGGCGGGGTCGCGGCTTTTGGGTGCTTTGGGGCGCATCTGAGCCCTGCAGGCTTCGGAGCTGGCGCCCCCCCGGGACTTTGGCTTCAAGGGTTTTGGGGCTCAGCCACAGCTTTCGGGCAGGACAGCGGGAACTCCAGTTCCTCCCAGTGTAGCCTCAGAAACACACACCGGGAGCCCGGCTGAAGGTGGTGTTGCCGCCGCTCAGGTGCTTCGCTGTGGACTCGAGGTTACTTAATACAGCCCAAGGGTCAGGCTGAATGATATTAACAATAAAAAGATGAGTGTTCTAGCGGCTGAGCAGGGCAGCAGGGACACCCCGCTCCCCGCAGAGGCCGAACATGTGGCTCCCGCTCTGAAAAATGGAGTTGTGGAGAAGGCGCGGCGGTAACTGCCGGGACAAAGGAGCACATGGGTGTTCGGAGGATTTGGCGTAGCAGACCGGGAAGCCCAGGTGGGAAACCACATCTGTCAGGCGAGAGCGGGGAGCTCTGACCGTGGGAAACCAGCACATCCCAAGGAAAGGGGCCGTGGCCACGGGGGCTCTGAAGCCCCTCACCTGCTGGGTCCATTCCCTCTGCGAGCAGCCTCCGTGATGCCAGAGGAAAGGGAGAGTGTGGAGGAAAGGGAGAGTGTGGAGGAATGGGAGAGTGTGGAGGAAAGCTGTTCACTTCTGCTGAGCTGCTTTGTGGCTCCCGGGGGTGGGGGGTATCCCGGAGTCTTTTTCCCCTCGGTGATGCACTTGGTGGACAGGGTGCTGTGCACCCATTTCCATCAACCCAGCTCAGCACATGTGAACTTTGCCAGCCTGGGTTTGTGGTTTATTCCAACTGACAGACGGCGCAGCCCAGACGAGCCCAGCTCTGGGTCAGAGTCTCAGCTGTGTTCAGAATGCTTTTTCTCCCCAGAAAAGGCTGTGGCGTGGTAGGAGCACCTCATCCTCTCGTCTCTTCTCATCTTCTCCTTTTGCTAACAATTTAAGGCTACAGTGTAACATTTTTCCCCTAAAATGTTGGATTTGCTACCTGGTAATAGTATGCATACGTAGAATAGCTGTAGGACAAGGAAATATTTTTAGATGATCAAGAGAGAAAGAATTACTGAAATGTGAAGGTTTAAGGGTAATAACAATGCTTGGTTTTATGACTCCTAAAGGGAATCTAACTCTCGGCATGGGCTTTTATGGCACCTGGAAAACGAGGGCTTGCATCTGAGAGCTCTGGAGTTTGCTTTGAGAGATGCTGAGCTTCCTCCACTTGAAATGAATCCTGTGATCTTCACTGAGCTTGTCCTAGTGTCTTTTCCATGGAAAACAAGTTTGTTTGCATCTAGCAGGAGTTGCTGAGCTTGCTCAGCTAGAATGGGCCTGTCATCTCCGTGAAAAATCCCTGAGTTTCCCGATGTCAGGATTTCTGTATGATCTCCCAGTGATATCATACATAGAAACGAAATGCAGCTTTGACTGGTGGAATTTTTGCCTTGATTTTCAACTGGGCTTAAGTCAGAAGTTTATTTAAAAGACGAGAAGTCAGGGGAGCTGTGAGAAATGGGCAGCGCTGAAGCAGTGCCCAGTAACGCGGCTCATCTCCAGTCTCGTCGCATCACTGGGCAGTGCTGGTGCCTCCCTGAGCACGTTGCATCTGCCAGGGCATTTGCTGAAAAATGGCACCCAGGAGTTGTGTGCAAGTGAAGCTTAAATCCCTGTCAATTCGGGGGATAAAAAGGCTTTTCGTGGGACCCATCCATCCAACAGCAGTCGAGCTGCTCTGCTCAAAATTCAAATGCTCATAATCAAATTATGAAGTTACAAATCTTAAAGTTGTCAAATATGTGCTAAGAATGGACAATTTGAGAAAGCTGTCATCTGTTCACAGAGATGAGAAGCAGAGACTACGTTCTCTCCTACTTTTTCAGTATGTTCTGTTTTGTAAGATTAAATCTATAGATGCATTAAAATATTCATGTTTTAAACCATACCATGGGACTTTGGTTTCAACATGGAAACACTCCTTTGTTTCATGTAATAGTAAAGCCATTTCTAGAAGCTGATTTAAAACAACACTCCCTTGATCATTTCAGAGCCTCGCTCAGTTGGAGTGGATGGGTCTTTTAGTAATATCAGGATAATATTGCAACTCCAAGGACATACATAGCAAGAAAATAATTCAGTTGCAGATGTTTATATGGGATTAAATGGTCTGACTTCAACTCTATTTTTGGAACTCTTTTTGTGTTTTGGAGTAATAATTATAAAAACCTACTTAATTTATTTTAATGGTCTTAATTGCCATTTCACTCATGTCAAAAAGACAAATCTAAGACACAAATGTGCAGAAGCTGAAAATGCCTTAAGCAGCCTCTGAAATTGCTTTTGACACACATAAAGCATTTTGCTGAGCAAATTTCAGGTCAGTTGAAATTTCCCATTCAAATGTTCCTCAACTATATCCATAAAACAACCTGTGTGCTGGATTTTGAACAGTCACCTGTTCGGTATCCCCAATTCCAAGATTCCAAACAAAACTGTTGAATCAGGACGGAAAAGAATAACCTTCTAATTAAATTATTAGGAGTTCCTCAGTGTTTTCCTGTTTTACTTTGAAACAGCATTTTACAAGAGATTTGTGTCTTAACAATGATTGGAGGGATGCAGCTTAAGGATCCAGAGGATCCAGCATATTATCTTTGTTTGGAGCTGCAGTTGTCTTGGGGATGAAATCATGTTTCAGTACTAGTAGTCGATACTACTATGGAGCTTAGTCACTCAAGAAGCAGCGTTAATGATACATCAGTCAAACTCCTTTCTGTATAATCCCAATTTTGTTCTCTTAGTGTGTTTGCCAAAGGTGGAGGTAGGAGGTTCATTGAGTGGATTTTAAATAATAGCACTATTTCTGCGTGGATTTTTAAAAGTTATAGCCAAGGTAATTGCCTTAGGTGGGAAACTGTTTAAAACAATTCCTGGTGTGGATGTGCACAGAGCAGAAGTGGATGTTTCTTGGCTGAGCCTCTGCAGTGAGGTGGCCCAGGAGCTCCCTGGCAAAGCTGGATTTTGCTTTTCTGGGTCCAAGACATCTACAATAACCACAGTTTTGGCAGCTGAAGTTAAAATGTCAGCACAGTAAGGAGTTTCTGGTGGAGCCCCAATGCAGCCATCCACACCTGAAACCTGCACCTCAACCCACAAATGAAAAATAGGAGCAAATCAGCCCCGTTTCAGGTGGCTGCTGTTTTGTCCCGTGTCCACACATGAGCTGTGGTTGTTGTCACAGGCTGTGGGTCCCTGTCAAGATGGTGCAGAGCAGGGTCATGCACACACAGCAAATGAAAAATCATTTCATGGTCAACCTAACCTGAGAAAGAGAGATTAAACCACCCTAATTTCCCAGCAGCCCCTATTCCTGTGGTAAACGTGCAGCACAGCTTTGCAAGCCTCTCACAGTCTTATTCACAAGGAGGATCTGCTGTTATAATATTTGGCTAGGAAAAAAAAAATACGTTAAAAACACCACTTTATCCACTGAAACTGCTTATCTTGGTGCACAATCGTGCTGAAGTTAATAGGACAGCTCACAACAGAGCGCTCTGCAGGCTCTGTGGCATCAAGATAGGAAAGCAAGTAATGTACTTGTAATTTAAATTTATTCAAAGAGTATTTTATTAAACACTTCAGCATATGAATCTCTTTGAACCCATTGTGTCTACTGCTTTTAGTATTCCCTGTTCGCCATTTACTTTTCAAGTGGTGCAATTGGCTATTTAATTCACGTGGAACCACGTGTCCTTCCTGACTGGGTGGCTGGAACATTTGTAACTGGGAGGAAGGATAGAGTAAATCATTTATGACTTGAAAACTTGCACGAATGCACATTTGCACAATTGTTTGCAGGTCTTCCAGCTCGGATGAAAGCACACGGACACGGGAACCGCGGCGCCCGCATGCGCTGCTTCCATGGATACCCTTGAAAACAAAGTAAAAATGCTTATACAAATGTTTGAGGCAAGTAAATAAAGGCAGGCTGCTCTCCATCAATACTGCAAATTCATGGCTCATCCAAAGAGAATGAATATTCTTTAGTATTCTCCCAGCACAGCTATGAAGTCCCAGCAGCATGGCTGTTGGTAATAAACTAAATACAATGCGGGCTTTATATTCAAATGCAATGGCCAAAGTTTTATTTGGTGAAGAGCAAATGTTAAATCGCTCTAATATCAGACACGACCTGCCTTGGAGGTTGTGTCCACAGGCACATTAAGAAGTGGTTGGTCTTCTCAACCTTTCCAGGCGTGTGAGCCTGTGCTCACACCATGAAAGAAAAGAAGCTGCAAATGGAGAATACACAAATGGGTGTCTCTGCCATGAAAAGCTTGTTCTGTGATGCATAGCCTATTTCTAGGACAATATATATGCATTTTGTGCACTGCTGAAGAGTGAACTTTCATCCATGAATCTTTCAAAACAAATACAAACCCATTAGAGACGGACCTTGCTGAGATTCAGCCAATGTCTTCATTCTTTCTTTCCACACATCCTGCTCGTGCCATCTCCGTTTCCTTGGTAAAACATGTGCTGTTGGGAAAGTGCATGTGCTTTACTCATTGTTTTTAAAAGCAATTCTTAGCACTCCACTGTCAGCATTGCAACAGTGGCTGAAGCAGCACAGTTTTGCCAGCAATTGATGGAGTGGTGGGTTTTTTTAACAGCCTTTTTAGGTTAATTTTTTTTCAAGAGCATTCCATTTGTTAGAGAGGGTTTCTGCATTCAGAGCTGCCTTTATGGATGCAGAGTTCAATCCCTTTGAAATATTGTCCGTAGTATAAAAATATTTTAAAATACTGAGAAAGGTTGTGGTGGAGGAACTGTCAGCAGAAGATGGGTTAAGGTGTTATCTGTTCTCAAATACAAAAAAAAAAAAAAAAAAGCACAGATCTCCTAAATGCACCTCTTTGAACATTTTTAACAGAGGCTCTCAAATGACCGTATTGATGTCACAAAACATCCATTCTTCCTGAGACACTCTATGGAACAGGGATCTGAAGCCAGTTGACTGAATATATGTCACTTTAATGAATTAATTTGCTTTCTTGAACTCGATCTACTATATAGCCAGTAGGGAGCTATCAGGCTACACGGAGGTTTCAGTTCTTTCTCGTGGCTCTCAGCATGTCAGATATCCCAGTGCAAAACTCAGAACCCAAAGACTCTGTGTGCATTAGCGATGCTCCCCGAAGGCTGGAAACCAAGGAAAGCACATTTGTAATCCAGCTGTAAAGCTTCTTCATCTGTGCAAGATGCAATGTGGAGAATATTAATCTTACCTGGGTCTCAGGATTGTTCTGTGAAGGTTTCAGAAGTGTTTTGTGAGGAGCCAAGGAGACGCTGGGCTGTACAAATAGGACACCTGTGGCTGTTTTGTGCTGTGGTTGCTTTTCTGTTTTGTGTAAAATTACTCTGTGTATTCTAAGGATTTGACAGATGGCATTTGTGGTAGTATCTGTCAAAGCCATAGTAAGTCATTTTGGGGTTGGTGAGGACCTTTGCAATGATGTAATGTAGTCTTTGGGCTTCTTCCAGGAGCCATTACCTTTAACTGACCTTCTGCCGTGGGCTTTCATGACTCTTTTTAGGTACTGGCAGGAGCTCGTTGCTGTTGCACCTCATCAAGTCTTGGCAGCTCTGCTGACCCCCACCAGTATAAACTGGTAAAACAGGAGAATACAACAATGTATTTTTTTGTTCCTGTAAGATTTCAACACAGTGATTGTTCCTCCAGCAGGTCCTGTCCCATTCTCTGGGTCACAGTCTGCTCAGGTCGTGCTGTCCAACCTGTAGCTTTGGTCAGTCTTCACAGGTGCAAAACACCTGAACCTCATAAAAAACTGGGGAAGAAGGGGAATATATCTGATAACTTTATTCTGTAGCCTTGTGTATCTTTGCAGAAACACAGGAAAGAAAGAAAAAATATAGGAAGGAAAGGTACTGCTTTCATCTCATCTCATCTCATCTCTAATTCCTTTGAGGAGGTAGGAGTGCTTAGGTACTGAGTGTAATTTGAAGTCTTTATTAACACCTCTCAGCTCCCAGCTATTTAGTTGGTGTCTCTGTGGTCTGTGTGGCAAAGAGCAGCAATTTCTGTATAATTCCTGTATCCCCAAACTGAAAATGGAGAGGGGGGAGGAGGAGGATGGATGGGCTTGTGAGTCTGGGCTTCAGTAGGTTTTCTGCTTGATCTGGGGCCAGTTACTTTATTTTTCTGCCCCTGACTAGAAGGGATAACTGTGCTTTCTTCCCACCCACTTTCCTCTCATTCTAATAATAAAATGGAAACGAAGATGTGGAAAAACTAGGACACGGTGATAGGGCTGCCCAGCTCAGAGAAGATGCATGAACACTACTTTAACTGGGTTTGAAGCATTTTGCTTGCAACTTATGTTTTATACATGCAATATTTGGTGTTTAAACATGTCGTCCTTGAGGGACAGGATTAAGTCTGATTCTCCACCTACGTGAATTTAACTGCTTTCTAGGAAGGCAGTGGAATTATGCCAATATGAAGCCAATATAAGAGAAGGGATTGTAGATCTGTCCCTTCAATTGGACCTTTTCCTGCTGGTCCTTCTTTTCTGAGCCAAGACTCATCTCAGGAAATAAATCAAACTATCAAACTGAAAAACTGGTCCTGCTTCCAAACATGACTTGGTGCTTATCTTCATTTTAGATTTCTGTTTACTGGTATTTATTATGTCGCAGACTTACGGTTCAGCATCCAAATTCCTACCAACAGATGGCAAGGCAGGATGCACAGGAGTAGTAAAATAAACAGGATAAATGCACAACTGCCCATATGTCTGAGAGGCTGGTACACATTTATGACTTTCAGAACAAAAGGATGTTTCCAGTAGACAGCTCCAGCGCCGTGCAGGGCTTCGTGCTATTTTCTGCCTTGTTCTAAAGCCTCCCACTTTTTCAGCATATTTTGATGTGTTAAATCACAATATATTTTGTCCCCCTCTCCTACTCCCAGATAGCTGTTTCCTTTAATTATTTGTCTCCACTCCCCAAAGTACATCGGCTCGTTTTATCTCCAACATTTTAGCATGGAAGGTGGCTCTTTCCTGGCCTTCAGCTCATATTTTTTTCTTTCAGAGTGGTTGTTTCGACTCTTTTGAGGGGCACACAGAGGTGCTGGGGACCACAGCAACAGTCCAGGCTTCCTCTGGATTGAGATTTATCATAGTATTAATGACAAGTGGCCTCTCTGCTATCTCAAAATAGTAAGGCTCTGGGCGAGCTGCCTGCAGGATGGATAGCCCAGCCTAGACAGACTTTATCTAGATTTCCCTTCGAATCTGGGGGCATTTTTGCCAGTTGTTGCATGCTGTGAGTCAAATGCAGTGAAAGTGTTGAAGCAGTTCTTGATTTAGCCTGGCAGATAGTCCAGCCCCTCTTTCTCCCCCTTCCTGTGGCATCCTGTCATCTTAATATCTTTGTTCTCTTTCTCTTTTCGCCTCTCCTTGCTGAAATGTTGTAACTTTCCTTCTGCTAAAAAGATACCTCAGAAATTAACTTTTCAATGACAGTGCAATAATCTTTCTTTAGAAAACCGATAGATACTGCCCAAGGTAGAAATTTAGGATTTTTAGTTTATCTTCTTAACTCCTGAGCATCTTGACCATCTTAACTCTGTGCCATCCTGATGATACAATGAAAAATGTATAATAATACACTTGTCCAAAGGTATGAGTTGGGGTTTTCTTTTCTTACTACCCGTTTGACCTGTTTCCCAGCATTTATCCAGCCTCCTGCTCACTTTACAAATAGCCCTGTAAGTTCTTCTTCAACAGAATTGAGTCATTTCTTGTCAAATCTTATATGTGAAGGAATGATACATTATAAACATGCTGTCACCATACGAAGAGACGGATGAAGGGAGAGCACGTTATGGAATTACAGTATTTCCTGTGCCGGTTGCCAAGCCCTGATACAAATTAACCTCTTTTATTGTTATTTTTCAAGCATTCCGCCTTTTAATTGCTGTTTTGGAATTGTGCCACTTAGTTCTGCCCTTTGAATGTTTCTCACTTAGCAAGTCCCGTTAGCTTGATAATGCCAAATGTTTCAGAGATATTCAGCATCCCCTGTTGGAGTGGGAGAGGGACCCAGTTCAGGGAGGAATTACCACCCTTGTTGAGCTGCCAGGGTTTTTTTTTCAGATTAGGTTAATAACTGTTTTTAAGTCATTGCCAATTCTCCGCCGGGGGTTTCAGATCAGTTTTCTCCCATTTATACTTTTTAAATAATGCAATCTCGTGTAGAATATGGATGACCAAATATTTTCTCCTGTCCAAATATATAGCATTCAATAACATTGGGATTGTTATTGTCTTCCTTGCATCCCTGAGGCACAGTTTATCTATTGCTGCTGCAAGGCATTAAAAAGGAACCATGACATGTTGCAATTATGACTTGAAATAGGACCTCGCCAGAGGAACATTGCCTAAATGTAATCAAATCTAAAACATAAGTTATTTCTTATACCTATCTTAGAGCTGTGCATACCTATCTCATGGCTCACCGACTATCAGTGATAGCAAGATGATTTTCTTGTAAGAATTGCCACACTCTTGGGGTTTTTAAAAGTTCAGCCCCCAGCCATTCAGCTGCCTGCAAGCAAATGAAATAACAGACTCTTAACCTTGTGACTATTTAGGCTGAGCTTTCAAAGGTATCCAGATATGAAAGCCAGCGATACTCCTTCGTGTATGACTCACTAATGGCAACAGTGGGCTTTAATCATCTTTGTCCAGCGGATGTTCTAAATTCAAGTACGCCACAGCAATGCTCCTTTACATACTTGCATATATTTTAATCCAAAATTAGCTACACTTGGTTTCTTTGTGTGGCAGTCTGGTTTTAGCCAGCTGATAGAACAGCAAGTTGCATTGTGTCGCAGCACATTTTTATCCACAGGGATCGTGAACGGGCTTGCAGCCCTCGAATTCACTGAACAGAGCCCTGTGACTTGAGCCAGTGAAGTCAGTAGCCCAAAATGGATGTTAATCTCCCTCTGCTGAGGGTGGGAAGGCGTTTTTTGGGCAATTGTGAACTACCAAAACTTCAGGAGCTTGATTTCCAGTGCAAAGAAAGAGCCCCAGACTCTGCTCCCTCCCAGATTTAACATCTCCTAGTCCCGCTCTGCCACCTGCCATCCACCCGACTGACAGCAGTTTATTCTGTCCAATTAGAGCTCAGGAGCATTATTAATGATTTCAGCTGGGTTTTATTAGGGGAACTGTCGGAAAATGTCAGTATCAAGCAGAGCTCTCCTAGACACGATAAAATATCAATTAATAAATCTGGGAGCTCGGTAACAGTTTGGAAATGGTTTCTTAAACCTGAGTTGCTAACCCTGACCAGTTGGGTCTGTGTCCTCACCCTCCTGCTGTCCAGCAGCAGGATGTCAGTTATTTCCATTACAGCAATTTCAGGTTCACCAGTGTGCTCCTTGCAGACAGACCAACCTCTTCCAGATGGACCAGTAGGACGCAAAGAGCTCAAGTCCAAAAGCCCCTCTACCTTTATGCTCGAGCTGAACCCAAGCCAATGAACGTAGCAAGAGGCTGAGCTTCTTGGCTCAAGCTCGGAGCTGCTTGGATGTGCCCACCCTATGTTTGGATCAGAGCTGGTCCACGTCCCCCCAGCTCTGCCCACTGTGAAAACACATTTTTGTCTGTCAGCAAAAGCTTCTCCACGACAACGAGTCATCTTTCCAAAGGCTGTGGCTTATGACCTCTGTCCAAGCTTACGTTGCATCGAGAGTCAACCGAATTTCGCTTTTTAAGTTACTTAGGTGTTTCCAAAAATATTTATCCAAAACTACGCCGCTGTCTGCTAATTTTGAGATCAAACATCCCGTGGTTCTCCTCAGCAGACTGAATGTTGGCTCCAGAGGGTGGGAAGTGTCTCTCCTTCGCCCTGCACGTTTTGCTGTGCTCTCGTCCTTGCCTTTAGCGCTGACAAATGCAGACGGTTCCGAGGTGCTTTGGGATCCTTAAAGATGCAAGACCTGAAATAAAGCATGTAGCGTTTAGGGATGATGCTGGGGCTGTGTTCACAGCACCACTGCGAATTACAGCCGCTCCAACAATTCATTTGCAGTGTCCCGCTACGGTGGTGCTTATTAAAATAGAATCCTCTTTATGGTTTGGTAGCAAATTAAGAGGGGAAAAACATAGCTATCCTATTCCATCCCATGTCTTTTAAAGAGATTTACCCTCATCACTTGCTTTCAAGGGATATTTCCCTTGTTTTCACTTGTACTCCAGGTCTGATTTTTAATGACTTACTTAGTTTCTCTTGGTAGCCAATTCCCAGTGACCTTTTCCCTCATTTTATTTTAATTTCTGTATATAAAGGGCAAACAAGAGCTGGAGACAGTCTTTGGGCACAGCAGCAAAACCCCTTAGAGAGGGAAAAACAGGCCAGAAATTTTCCACCTGAATTCTAAGCCTTACCCAGGGCTTTGGCCACACAAAGAGCCAACATGCTCAGCTCTGCAGGATCGGAGGAGCTGGACCAAGGGCAAGTGGTTCAGGACCAGGGCCAGACCTGGGCAGCCAGGACCTCACCGTCAGCATTCCAGGCTCCAGTGCTGGATGCAGCTACTCCCACAGGTTATCCCATTTTCTGGCATGGCTGCTGTGCCCCGGGGAGGGCTGAGCAAGTGCTTGCAGCTGGCCAGAATATGGGTACACAGCTCGTAATGCTGATTTTATAGCATTAATGTGCACCTGGTTTGGTGGCCAACTGGCACCGTGTTCAGCCTAAAATGTCTGTGTAAGCCCTGTATTAAAAGAGGCATAAGAATTAGCGTGTATCAAACATGTCATTAGACACGTGCCTGGTAGACATAATGTAGGATAATGAACACGATCACAAGAATAAATTAATAACTGAAAATATTTTTTATACGTGGGCACACTTAAAACAGGGTAAGAACTAAGTGACACTTGTGTCACCAGTTTATAATTAAAATGCAGTGCTTGAATGAAAATGTAAGCTTCAATTAGCCAGCACGACCCTGCTTCCGGCTTTACTTCCCACTGAAAAGCAACGATAACAAGCTCACATTTATTATCAGAGTTTTTCCTGGAGCTGTGCACTGAAACATGCTCACATCTGAGCCCTTTCACTGAAGACATTTTTTCGCTTCAGCAGTTTGGCATGCCATACAAAGGCTCTCTGATTTTTAGTGATGTTCACCTCCTCTTACATAAAAATGTTTTCTGTGCATATTATTTGGTTTTAGTTAAAGTCCAGGTGCACGGGTTACTGAAGAACCAAAGGGATGGCTCATCACAGAGCACAATGGGTAATTATTGCTGAGCTTCACTGTATTGCACAGACAAATCCTTTCTTGGAGCTCAGCATTGTGACTGTGAGAGAGAGAAAATATCTACAATCCAGCCCAAAGTCCTCCAAGGGTAAGAACAGATCCCCTGGTAGATGCTTTGCCCATTTCATTTTTTAACTATCTCAAGGGACAGAGCTCCACAATTTTGTTTAGAGACACTATTTTGCATTTTAATTTCACCAGTGGGAAGTTAATACATATATAAATTATGAGGTCTCATGTGTTCCCATTTTCATCCCAAGAGGGTGTTAGGCTTTTTGTAAAACGCTTAAATAATTCTCTGGGTTTGCTTCTCCCCCCCCCCCCCCCCCAGTCCTCCATTTAAGCCAAGATTTATCTTGATTTTTGCACAATCTGAATTTTGGTGCTGCTTTGCCTGAGGATGGAGGTTCATTTCTGGAAGACAGGGCAGGTCCTTGGGCAGAAAGAAAACCCAGGTGCCTTGAAAGAGCAGTTCTGGAGGTGTGAGTGAAGGGAGGGCACATGCTATGGGTACCTTGTTGAGTGTTTTTGGACCCTTCAAGCTGATCCATGTGCAGAGCAGGGTACAGGAGTCCGAGTCCCAGATAACAAGGACAGGGAATGACCATCTCAGGCAGGAGAGCTGGTGACAGGCATAGAAACCCTGACAGCCCCAAAATGTCAGGATGGAGCAGTTGAGCCTCAGACAGTGAATTTAAGGAACACGTCCTCTCTGAGGGAGATGGGACCGAATGTCCACATGAATATCTTTTGCAATGCCCCCTTCAATATTTTAAGCCATTTCTACGGGCAGAATTCTTGTGCTGTGGGAGTGGATGTCATGCCAGGGTATCTCAACTCAGAATAGATGTGTGCTCTTAGCTTTGGGTCAGGCAGTGACGTGTGGTGGCGTTAGAGCCTCCAGGAGCTTCTTCAAGTTGTAAAAACTACAAACCTCCTGGTTTGTCACTGGTGTTATTCACATGGGACAGAGTGACCTCTCCAGAAAGCCCTTCCAAGAGCAGCCACAATCTCTCTCAATAGCGTTTAATAACTACCCACAGAGAAAATTACACTCTGTTTAAAAGGCCAGAAAAATCATCTTCACTTTAACTCTGCTGACTTTGGTAGAATCACACCAGAAATGAGTTTTGTCTGATATCCTTCCCCATACTAATGCTCAGTAGCTGGGCATAAAAAGCCTTTCCAAGGCAGATTAAACAAGTCCAAATGGTGAAATATTCGTTTAATTTTCTTTCACACACGTTATTTTAGGTGTAGCTTGGAACTCTGCCCTTACGAGAGGCATCCCTTTAAATATTTATACAGCATCAATATGTAGCCACCTTCATACGTTTTTAATGATATGTTCCTTTCTAAATTAACCATTAGGCAACCCTGTTCTGTAGCGTTCTGGATTTTGCACTGCGTTTACGCTGCCCTTGAATTATTTTTTTTTTATCCTATTTTTTGTTTGATTTCGCCCTGGAACAATGAAGATGTCAAGGCAAGGCCCAGGGGCGCCGTGGAAATGGAATTCTTGGAGCGCCACCGCTGTTGCCATGTGGACACGCGCTCAATAGCACACTGTGCTGCTCTGCAAGCCAAGGGGATTAAATCCCAGCCCCGCTGCTGGGCCATGTCAGTTCATCACCAGTACAATGGCGGCTCTTCGTTCCTGTCATTGTAATTCCCGGGATCAGGGGGAAAAAACATTGAAGCAAACACGAGCAGAGGAGGGACAGGAAGAGATGTCTCCGTTCTGAGGTCCTCCCTGCGAACCACAGTTGTGTGTGGCAGGTTTCTGGATTTTCTAGAGGCTTTTCCCCTTTTTTCCTTCTCACTTTGTGTTAGTAAGATGCTATGGGATGCCAAGGTGAATAGGGCAAAGCCCAACACTGTCAGCTGAGTCAAAGATCTTTACTGTTTGCTCAGCCCTGATTCAGCCTGAAAACCCACAGATGAGTAAAAGTGTTGTTACAAGCCATGGGTTTTTATAACTCTGGGATTTATGAGTCCCATTTAATTATACCACATTATCTTAGCAAAAGGGTTTCTGCAGAAGCTGCTCTTGGCCTGTTTCCATTCTGGTTTCCCTCTCTCCTAAGAGGACCATAGGAGATGGATGCACCATGAGATTTGTCTGTGTAACCAAAACCTTAGCAAAGCCTCAGCAGGTAAGACAGACTTCACACACCTGCCAGGTTTGATAGGGAGATTATTCCTCTCACAAAAAAGAAGGACATCAGAGCTGGTCCTATACACTGCAATCCTGAAAGTGAGAGAAAAATATTCCCACCAAATATTCTTCACGAAGAAGGGTTTCACCCCTTGGAGCTGAAATCCTTCTTTGAAGGGGCTTTACCCTGTACTTGTTTTGTAAGTAAGAGCTTCAGTCAAGTCAGCAGAGATTTTGTCTGGGGATAATGGGCTCAAGGAAATACTGAAATGCAATTTCCCTGAGTTGCAGCATACTGAAGACAGAGATTGAGTCACCAGCAATGCCCTTCCAGCGCTGGAGACGGTTCCGCTGTCCGGAATCAGCCCCAGTAAGGATGTCACTGTCTCTTACACTGGCAGATAAGGTACTCTGTAAAAAGCACAGGGGTGTTTTTCTCTCTTCCCTCCAGTGAACCAAATCTGGTAGGATTTGTCTCCAGCAGCGACTTGGCTTCTGGGTTTTTAAATGTGCTGGTAAAGGGACATTGTCTGCTCCCAACAAAAGCCGCCTGGGCTTGGCATTCCTGACGGGTGCCTCGGGAAAAGAAGCCAGGCAGCAGCTGAAATCCAGCTAACTGTTCTCTGGAAGAGAGGCAAGGTATGGCCAAGCTTAACTTGTGCTGTTATTCAAGGCTTTTCTTTGGGTTGCAAAGGCAATTTTTTTTTTTTTTTTTGGTGTTTGCTGCAAATATGTTTAAATTCTCTCTGTTTTGGAGGCAAGTAGTCAATGCATCTGAAGTGCATACTTGACATATGCTTCTTTTCACATGCTGTCCTCCATTCATTTCATGCAGCAGATGCTCAGTTTACCGCTTTAAATGTATTCTTATTTACTAGAAATTATTTTACAAAATAGCTGTTTGGAACTAAACATTCCCAGCCCTTCTTTTGGGTGCAGGGAGCTCCTTTTTGCAGCTGTCCTGGGTGGCTGCATGCAGATGTTGACAGGTTAATTTGCATTTGAAGAGCTGGATGCAGTGAGCTAAGCAAGGGTTTTTCTTCCCTGCCTCTGAAGGCAGTCACTTCACCACTCCTTGCCAAAATTAGCCCCTTTGCTACTCTTCTTAATTAACTAGAGCAACATCCAAGCTGAGTTTGGCCCATTGTTAGCTGGCCATTTATTACAGGATTGAATTAAACCCTTTGGCCAGGTAAAAGGCTCTTATTCTGAAAATTGATTGTACAACAGTGAAATGCAAGGACAGTGCTAATTCACAGAGCTGGTAGGTACAAGCTGGTTTATCTGATTTCCACCATCCTGTTGCCAGAAACTGCAAGTCCAACCTTCCAGCTGAGGTTTCTGGTTTACCTGACTGCTGCATCCTCCTGGGGTCAGAAATGGTTCAGTAAAAAGGTAATCCTGATATTAAGAAGACTTAAGTGCAGCTTGCACTGCTCAATCCCCCTTCCCAGAGAGGACTCTTTTTTTGTTGTTGTCGTGGGGCTTTTTTCCCCCCTTAAAATAAGATTGTATAAAGACTTTCAGCACAAAGACCCAAATTTAGACTTCAGTCCCTCCCATTGGCAAGAAAAAGGCAGAAGTCCTGATCCACAACCATGCTGTCAGCCTCTAGAAGCTGTGGCTCCTGGTCTTTCATGTGCCTGATCCATCCACATCAGCTCAAAGCTCGGTTTAGCAAAGACCTTTCATGCTGCAGCAGGGAGAAGAGCTGACATTCAAAGAGCTGTAGCCTTGTCACCACCAGGGCCTGCACATTTTGCTTCCTCTTCACTTTCTTTTCTCCCTTTTAGATGTTAGAAAACTGTCAGGGAAAGTGGGTATTAGAGCAGTGAGCTGAACCTGCAGAAACATGGGAAAGCATTATTAATTTCTTTTTTCTTTTTTCACCTTCTTTTCACCACACTTCTGTGCCTCCCTGCCACAACCCTTCCATGGTCTGCTGTGGGCAGATGCTGGTCTCACTCCTCTCCCCAATAATCTGGATTTCAGCTCAGTTTGCTGTACATCCCTCTTGTCAAGGCTGCCATGGGGACAAAGTTACCTGTCTGAGTTTATCAATTTTGATGTCTGTTTGTAGGTGTTATAACAAACACTGGTGATATGTTGGACCCAGTCTGCGTTTTGGAGGATTCCTGGCAAAATTCTTGCTGGTCACAGTCAAGTAGAAGCTAATTCCTCCCCCCAGTTGTGCATGAGTGTGGTACTGGCACAGTGTGCCTTCTTAAAGGAGAGTGTTTGCTCCAGTCCATCATTTGCATCCTGCATTTAACTTTTCTTGTAGATATATTTGGGTTTTCTATGTAAGAACTTAAGTGGAGGGGATTGGAGTGGAGGCTGTTGCTGTTAGACAGGCATGATTCAAGTACCCATGGAGACATGAGATCATTCCACATTGTCACCAACAACAGAAGATTACCTTATACAAGAATAACTAAGAATAGAATTTTTTGACCTTCAAGATTTCCTTATCTGTAAACATTAGAGCTGTGTAGCGATGCAGCTCTGCTTGTCAACAACAAGAAATAAAAGAAAAAAACCCCTAATTCAAAACCCACAGTGGCAGTGGAATAAATTCATACATTTATCATCTCAGAGGTTCCCATCGCTCCTGCCTCTTTTCCTGCAAGATTTAAATTATTAGATTTTTTTTAATGTTATGTTTACTCTCCTAAGAATAGAACACAATTTACAGAAGCTCATATGGATGAAAAAGCATTTTCCTTTTGCGCTGTTGCTCACAGTCAACACACGCAGACCTGCACCTTCCAGCTTCCCCAAACCTTGGTTCATTTCATCAAACAAATTAATGAAGTATTTACAAGTTTATTTTTAAGTCCTTAGAAGTTGAATGTTTGTTATTTGAACTTTCACTGTAAGAAATGGATCTCTGTGTTTGGTGCAAGACCTTACCTGGTCCAGCTAAAGGAGCAGATTCTTCACACACTAGAATTGGACATATTTGCATGAGAAAAGATCCTTAAAGTGAAGAAATGCAGGGTGAGGTTCTAAGCTTAGCAGAACAGCTGGAAAGAACCTGCTAAAATGAAATTCAGTGTCTGCTGCTGTAGATCTCTCAGGTTTTAAGCTTCTGAGGCAGAGGGTCATTTTTAAGCCGAGTTTTAACTTGCACGTCCATGAATTATTTCTAGTGCCTTGCTCAAAAATAGCGATTTGAGCCGGTGCCCTGTGCTCACACGGGGCTGGAGCGTGGCTGGGAGCCTGCCCAGGCCTGGGGACACCAAACTTTCTGCCCACACTTGCACCATGTGCCCCTCCTTGGGTCTGGCACACGCTGGGGGCACCCTGTCCATGTCCCTTGTCCCTCCCCTGGCACGGATGAGCAGGGAATGGCCAGAGTTTGGGGTCCAGATATCCCACTGAGCTCTGAGCCAGCGAGGGGGAGCCGTAGTTTGGTGCCAAGAGAGGCCAAAGGCAGAGTGCTGTCCCCTGAGAGCAGGGGCACGTCGTGCTGAGTGACTCAGAGGCACAGCTGAGTCACAGCCTCCCGTGGCTCCTCCTGTGCCGGGAGCGGGTCAGACACCGGATTGGAGACTGAGCTTGAATTCATGATCCAAGTCATTGTGTTCGGGCCCCTCGTTTGCTTCACGAGGAGGAAGTGTGTGCTGAGGGAAAACCAGCTCCCAGTTCTTGTTGGTGAGGGCACTGTTAGGAAAAAAATCCAAGGAAAACCACCTCTAAAGCAGAAGGGGATGATATTTTCTCTGCTGGAGCCCCTCAGAAGTCCATGGAGGTACACCTGGTGCATCCAGCATTTCCAGGGTAGCAGGACTCGTCAGCTGAGATTGCCTGAGGTGTGTGGAGCTGCTGCAGCTCATGAGGGTACAGCCCTTCTACTCCAGAGCCTGCAGGAGCAGGTCTGTAGAGGGTTTTAGGTGTTGCCATGCCTAAAAATTCCAAACTCATCCCACAAACCCCAGCACCCTGGACAATAAATGACACTGAAGAGCAGAGCTCAGGAGCTGGACCCTGATGGTGATCAGGCTGACATCAGACCTCAACTTTGCAACCAACAGGGCTGATGTTTGGGGCTGTGCTCCTCCTGAGGGGTGGACACCTCATTTATGAGTGCTCCGGGTGGAGGCACAGCAGCACAGATATCCATCGGCACATCCCGAGCTTCCCTGGCGGCACCACTGGAGTTAAATGACGCGGCAGATCCTCGCTCTCCAGCAGGTATTTGCTGGCCATAACCCTGTGAATCCAGGCCGTAGAGCAGAAGTAATCCATAGTCACTGGGCAAACTTTCCCAGGAGCTTATTCAGGAGAGAAGGCCGTGCTGCATCGGCGGCGCTGCGAGCAGGGGAGCTGCTGGAGCCGGCTGATATTCCAGCACAACGGAGTATTTTTAGAGCCATCCTATGGTGCAGGATTTTTAACTTCCATTTCACAGCCCTCGAAGCCTGGCAAACTTTCATTAACATTTGATGCCTTGAAGTCATGCGAGGTCTGGGGGGGAAAGGGAGGGGAAGGAGGAAAAAGAAATACACCTTTTTGGAGAGTGTAGTTTGCCAAGTTGCTGGGAAGCTTAGAAGAAACCTCCAATCCCTCCTTTCTGTGATTTTAAAGTACCCAAACTATTCAGAAAACATAGCAGGAATCCCAAACCATGGCTGGGTGGAAGAGTCTTACTTAATTAACTTAACAGGTGAAATACCTGGAGTCTCTTTGACCCTTGGCAAGATTGAAGCACTTTTTAAACAGAAAGCTCGCCACCTTACAAGGATTATGCCTCCCTTCTTGGCCCATTATTAGACAACTTTGCTAATATAGGGCTCTTTGACCCATAAATCCCCAAATTATTTATAAGCCATCCTAGAGAGGAGAACGTGGGCCATGGAGAAGTTAAGGGATTTGCTCCCAGTTCCCACTGCACTTGCTGCCATTTCTGCTCAGCACAAAGTAAGGCTTCTCTGCCCAAATTTTGAACTGGTGAAAACAGTGCTTCCCTGGCTACAAGGCAGACTCTCAACTGGAAAATAAATTAACAGAAACTCTATTTTTCCCCCCTCAAAATATACACACATACACACACACAGAGCGTCTCTTCGCACACAACCGAGATTTTTCATAGGCTGAGGGAGTAGGAAGAAGAGACGTATTTTTGTCTCCTTGGCAAAAATACACTGGCAGCACACCACTGAGTTGTAAAGATTGAGTAAGTACCAGAGCATGGCCCCGTTAAGCAGGTTTTGGAGATCTGCCCTTTGGCTGCCTGTGCCCATCTGCCAGGGATGCTGCCCTGGAGGGGCTCAGTATAGGGGACCCCAAACAGCCCCTACAGGCTCCTGAGGAGGAAGAGGAGGTTGCAATACCTGGAAATGAGGAGCTGTCAGCTCTGCATCATGCCAGGTGAAGTGTCTGAAGGGGAGAGGAGCTGTAAACCTCCTCCTGTGCATGGCAGCGTTCCCGGGCGGTCGGAGCTGCTGCCTGTCTGCTCAGCTGGGCACCTCTCAGGAGGTCTGGCCAAGGTGGTGACAAACTGATCCCCTCCTGCTCTCAAAACTCAGGAGGAAATATAATCCCCAAGATGTTGTTATACAAGGGCAGGGAGAAAGACAAAGGGCTGAGGGGTAGCGGGATGTGAGGGAGGTAGTGGCACAACAGCCATGGCAACTGGGCACGGGGTACCTGCCTTATGTCCAGCCTTCCCAGCAGAAGGAAAATGCCTTGGTTTTCTCTTCCCAGACACTTCCATGTCATCCTAGGACAGCAAAAAGCAATAAGCATTTCTGGTTACAATGGCAGATGTGCCTGATTCTGGTAAGGGCTGGGACTCTCATATACATTATTTAGATCAAATTCCAAGATCCCAGATTGGATTGCTCAGAGCTCCCACCACCATTATCCTTCCCCAGTGCAGGTAGAGACATTTCATAGTAAAATGCAATTCTGAAATAGTGAAAGTAAACTCAGAAATCTCGACAATAAAATATTTATGCACCTGTGCTTTAGTGCATTGTAATTTTGCGTGATACGTTTTGCTTTTCAGGACTGACTAGATTAAGACACTTCTGATTCATTAAAAACATCTTCCCAAATGCTGTTTCTACAAATATTGTGGGGCCACTCTGCTTAGTTGTATTTATTAGCTGGTGTAACAAGGAAGTTACGTCTTCCATAAACCTGAGAGGAACCCTCTTAAATGTGTTGCTCTGAATCTCAGCAGAGAAGAAAACAGTTCTCATGAATAATTAAAGCTTAAAGAGGTCATGCTGGTTTTGCAGCCTCCTTTTTATTTGTCCCTGCTTAGTTTGCATTAGGAAATGGGAAGTTTCAGGTGCAGGAGCCAAATGGAATCTCTTCTGCATGTGTTCATTTAAACAGGTCTATTTGGGAGCCGTCTCCATTTTTATGTATGAGGCCATTTGTTAGCTGTAATAATTTAAATCAATCTTGGAAATTAGAAGTTTAAGGCTTTTAATTTTCACCAGGCAGTGGCTGTGCATCCCCTCACCTTCTGTCAGCAATGTGAGCACCAACTCCTAGGCCAGGCAGGGCTGGATGCAGGCAGGGCTGGATGCGGGCAGAGCAGGGATGCAGGCAGGGCTGGATGCAGGCAGGGCTGGGATGCAGGCAGAGCTGGGATGCAGGCAGAGCTGCTCAGAGAGGACCCAGGTCACCAGCTGGTCCCCATCTCCACAGGCACCACCAATCTTGCCAAGCTCCTGCTCTCCTCCCAGGCCCCCTCCTCACCTCTGGCCACCCACTGCCCGCTCTTCCCATCTCCTCTTCAGCTCTCTCTCCCTTCCCACTTTTTTCTGAGCTTCTTTTCCTCCTCCCCTGTGAACCACCTCCTGCCCCTTCCCACTCTGACCCAAAGTGCTCCTTTTCCTCCTCTTTTTTTATGTTGCTCTCTCCTTCCTCCACAAGGGTACAGCACCTTTCAGTTCTGCTGGAAATCGAGAATAACCAAGTCAGTAATAACTCTAATTCAAGATAAAATCCTACATATTGCCTTCCTATTTTCTTCCAGGATATATTACAATTGCAAAATATTTTTGTTCCTTTTATTTTTTCCCCACTGGAACATATTCTGTCTATCCAGCAACTCTGTTATTTGTTCCCAAGGTTAGACATTAGCCCTGAATATTCAACTAGACAACACGAACAACACTGATCTCTCCTAGTGGAGTGTCTTTTCCACTAACACATCATGCAGATGATTACTGAAACCTTTGCTCTGCATTTCCCAAATCCAGCCATCAGCAGGGTTTTGGCAGTTACACCCCTTTTTCCTAACCTTTAGATTCCCTGTTGTCATCTGCCTTCTTTCTGTCCCGCATCACTGATTGTGCATGATCAATCTCTAGAGGTTTTGCTTCTATGTATAACTCAACAAGCTGGCAGAGAAACGAGGAAGACTCATTTCTGTGCTCCAAAATGGATGTAGAACCAACTCAAGGTCACTGCATTATGGAGACAGACATATTGCAAGCATTCCCTTCAATTAAGGTGATTTATGGAGTGAAATTTCCCTATTGCTTCTTCAATGTCCAACTATTTTCCTGAATCCCGTCATCTTATGATGAATCTCCAATGGATTGAAGAGACATGGAATCATTACAAGATTCCAGGAGTGTCCAAATATCCTGCATATTCCTAATCAGTTCACTAACAAGGTCCTACATCACTACTTTCCAGTGTAACCTTCACTTTTTTATCAAAAAAAAATACCTTTTTAGTGCATGAATGAGCCAAAAGAAAGCTTGCAAGGAAAGAGTTCGGCTCTAGATGTCAGGTTAGAGATGTTCCCTGCTATTAGAACAGACAATAACTCATTTAATGCAGAGAGTTAATTACAAAGTGTCTCTGCTACACCAAGAGACCTTGCAAGCAGCATCAATAATATGAACCATTTTTCTACTGACTAGATCTGGAGGGTTTTTTCATTACAGAAGTCACCAGGTGCATCCTGTGCATGTTACCCCAAAGAACCCCAAGGATTACCCTCATTCTGGAGAGCTGTTTCTTAAATTTCAGACTGCTGTAAGCCAACTGCAAACCTTGCCTGTTGTGAAATGAAAATGTTCCAGAAAATGGAAAAAAATTGCAGTTTAAAAGGGCCCAAAAATAGAAATTAAGAATGAGAAGGCAATAAGTCAAGGCTGCACATGTATGAAAGCTGAAGTGGCAGAAGATCACACATTGCATTGGGTGTGTTCATCCAGTTCAAGAAACACCCCAGAGATGACCCTGACAGTGTCTCAAATTATAAACTTTGGGAACTCTGAAGAGACACGAATGTCCCATTTCCTCCCCCAGGTAGTGACAAGCCTTGGTACAGACTGTACAGATATTCTGTGATGGTAAAAGGTGAAACCATCAGGCCCTGGTTGATCACCATGTTAATGAGGCAGAACTGACGACTTACTGAAGGAAGGGAAACCATATGGGTAAAAACCAATGTTTCCCTTAAGGGAAACTTGATTCCAATTGTGGCAATGCAGGGGGAAAAAAAGCACAGTTTGACAATGTAAAAATAAACATTTGTCATTTTGCAGCACATGAACACACTTCACCAGGCAAAGCGATGGTCTGTTCTCAGAACTGCGTCCAGTACAGCCCTCTCATAATGACTGAGGGACTGGCAGCAATCCCCCTGGATGATCAAGTCTTTGTACTGGTGAATCTGTGTCAAGGTCAAGAATACTGGGGGCAAAAAAGGGGTTTTGGTCCAAATCAAGATATACCTGAATCCTGGTTGGCATTCAGGCCACCACAATTTATTTCCCACACTGAGGTGTTGGACGACGATGCCCACTGTGTAGTTACACTTCTGAATAACAAGTCAGTCTCTGACATATTGTGCCAAAAGCACTACCAGTTACTGAAGTACCTCTTTAAATTAAGGTATTTTGGGCCAGAATGTAAGACCTCATTGGAAAATGACTTTCTGTTCAAAGCTCTGATGGATGAACGCACTCACCTAAGAAGCCAACACCAGCTCCTCAAATGTCACACTAATTTTAGCCAAGGTGGAAAAGTCAGCTACAGAACTCTAATGAAGGTTTCTATCCAAGCTCCAAATTCATTTTAAAAGGATGAGGAGGATTATATCAGCCACCCAGAAACAGCCTTGGCAAAGTGGCAGCAGAGCAAAGTATGGAAATGAGTGGTGAGACAAACTTCTGGGCTGCCGGGATAAAGGACTGTGGCATGAGATGCAGGACGAGATGAGGTGTGAAGGCAGAACACAGCGAGTGTGGGCCGTGGTGGTAGATAGAAAAGCAGACACAGGGAAGTGAGTTAACAACCCCACGACAACCAGAAATGTTGACAGTTCCTTGGGACTGAGCCAGCCGTGGGAACGCTCGCCGTGGCAGGGCTGACTTAGCTCTGACTTGAAAATGCTCCTCCTGCAGCATCACCAATGTTGCCCCAAAACAACCACGTCATACCCAGGCTGAGGAATTGCCCCTGTTATCCCATGCAGGTGATTTACAAAACACAAACTGAACATCAAGGCTGGGAGTACGTCAGTCTTTCTCCCTAGAAAGAGTCGTTCCCTCAACAAGCTCCATGAAAAGGAGCAGCAAAAAAGACTAAAATAAGCCACAGAACCCCCTGAAGTTTCCCCCACTTTGCCATCCAAGCAGATGGATGGTTAATAAGAGAAAATTGCAGATGGTTGTAGGAAGACCATCAGCAATGCATGGAGGGGCTGCAGGGGATGCCTGAGCGATGGTCATGCAGCACACTGCACTGTCTGGCCCAGGAAAGGCAGCTGGAAGGGACTGGAGCATTGCTGAATAACCTCAGTCCCGAATTCTGTGGCCAAAATGCTGGTTTGTGGGACAAACATTCGAAGGAGTTGGAAATTAGGTGGCACAAAACAACACGTAACATACAACTCTCACCTCCCTTGCCTCCGTCCTGCATTTCCCCCATGCCATTGGTATTCACTGTGGCAGCACAAGGGCACTTAGTACTTTTGGCAGCAGTTTTGTAATGACTAAAGAGAATTCAAAGGACAGCAGCCAGACACTGTGATGTGCTTTATTAGCTCCCAGATGTGCAGGTGAGGTGAATCTTTGGGAAATGAGTTTTGCCGCCACGGATTTTCTAGCATCACTCAAGGTCTCAAAATCTTATAATGGAACAAAAGGCTGTCACAGAATTTGAAAGTCGTCTTTGGCGAAGCGTTATTTCTGCATCTGTTCATTTCTTACTCAGAAATACGAGTGCACAACATCTTTGATGATATTTGCCCAGCTGAAAACAGGAGGTCAGCTGCTGAGGCTGGATATTTCCACATGAATTATAACTGACTGAGCCTCTGTAGGCGTTTCCCGGGATGTCTTCTGGTGTAGGTGATCCAGAATCTGGAGATGCTTTACCAGGCTGTGTAAAATAGTGTTTGGGTGTTATGTGCTGGATTGCACCATGTCAAAATAATATTGCTCAAAGAGGAAAAATTGTTCTTGCAAGAATTAGAAGTCCCACCCCAACAGCAGAGGTGCCTCATCCCTGGAAGTGTCCAAGACCAGGTTGGACAGGGCTTGGAGCAACCTGGTCTGGTAGAAGGTGTCCCTGCCCATGGCAGGGGGGTTGGAAGGAGGTGAGCTTTAAGACCTCTTCCAACCCAAACCATTCTGTGATTCTACAAATAGTGGAATTCTTGACCACCTAAGCAAGGTACATCTTCTGCTATGTGGCAAATTTTGGGAAACAATGAGCATCCACTGGAGGAGATCAGCTAAGGCATCACATCTGGGCCACAAGAAATTCAAGAATGTTAGAAAAGGGGTGGTTGTGACACAAAGGTCAAACTGCCCAAGTGGGAACCTCTTGGGCCAGTCGCTGTTTATGGTTGTGAAACTCAGGGCAGTGGAGTTGGGTCTTGGGCAATGAGGAGCATGAGCTCAACTACAGTTTGAGACCCCTGTGAAAAAAAACCAAGGCAAGGAATAGAGCAGCACAGCCTTGGTTCTGTGGGAATGTGACGAAAGAAGGAGCTGTGAGCAGCTTCCAACAGAGAGGGCTTTGTAGAGGAGCACCAAGGAGAGGCTGCGGACAGCGAAAGGCCATCGGATCAAACACGGCCACGGTGCAGGCAAGTTGGGGAGAGCAGGTTATAATATTCTAAATACTGCAGAATGGTGGCATAAGACTGTCCCTTCTCTCATAGGAAGTCTGTGACAAACACAGGAGGGAGCATTAAGTGCTACACAAAGGTAAGAGAAGCAGAGTGAGGGCAATGGTGGCACCGGGCACGTCAAACGACAGGATAAACTGAGACCTGTTCCTAGAGAAAACGTGCTCCTGCCAGACTGGAGGGGAACGGTGAGCACTAAGAATCAGGGCCGGGTGAGAGCAGCACATGATCCCCTGCCAGCACCAGCTCATTTGCAAATGTGTGGGCAGCAGCAGCTGCTCCGGCGCGTCTCCTCCAGCACCGCCACCGGAGCCCTCCTCAGGTGTTGGGCACACCAGGAAGGTGTTCTGAGCTTAAAAATGTCAAAGAGGAGCAAAATGGAGCAGGCAGCAAGAGCCACTGGTCGTTCTTGACCTGACACTGAGGGGGCTGCTGGGAAGCTGTGAGCAGCAGAGGGGGAGGGCTGGAAAAAGGAGAAATTCATTGTCACAGCAGAAGATAAGAAAATAAGAGACTTGAGGAGGAGTTTTGCTTTGCCCACCAGACAATTGAAAATAGATCAAAAGAAGAACCCAAAGGGTTTGTTAGAGATGACAGCTCCTAAGGAAGAAAGTGGGGCAAATTTCATACATTTCAACATTTTAAAATCATCTTCTTCTTGCCCAGGAAGTAGAGGGGGAGCAAACAAAGGGAGAAGACCAGATTCTGATATCACTGTTACTGGGTGAGGCAGATTTGAATCCACTGCAGTGAAATCAGAATCTGGCCCATAAGTAGGCAGTTCAGCTCCCTGTGATGAGAAACAAGTGAATTCTGAGTTCGGGGATGAAAGAGAAAGAAGGAAAGGACTTCTATAAGGATAATAAAAGATTCTTTTTTTCACTGGCTCAGCACCTGTAGAGAAACATGGTCAAGACTTAGGATAAATTCCTTTTAAAGACTCAGCTGAGCTGAATCTGCTTTGGTCTGACCATGATGGGCAGCTCATGCTGGCCAGCTGGTTAATGGCACTATGGGAGCCCACAGTTATGGGAATGGACTTCTCATCTTTTTAGATCCTGAGCATTTTCTGAAAACATTTTCTTTTGCCATACCCTGGCAAAAGTATGACAATAACCCCAGGTACAAGCAGTGCTCTTCATCAAATTCATCTTCAGGATGAAACAAAAATACAAACTGTCATATGGACAAATTTCCTGGACTGGCAGGACTCCGAGGGTGTCAGACAGAATCTGTCTCAAAAACAGCCTATGCTTTGAAGTTTCCAACTCTCACAACAGCCAAACTTTTTTCAAAGGCAGACACCCAATAAATGTGTACTTAACCTCCTGAGGCTTCCTCCTCTGCTGGCTCCATCCTCCACGGTGCTGAAGGCAGCTCACAGCAGCAACGTGGTGTAGCAAATTCACATGAGGTGTGTTTTGCACATGACCTGCATCAATAGTTCATGATTTCTTTTATAATGACAGCATTAAACATCCTCAGGCAGAGGCTCATGGGATCTGTGCTCGTTCGAGTAACTTAAGGACAAGCTTGTGAAACTCTCAGCAAACAGCAGGAGACAAATAATCAAACTCAGGGCATTTTAACAGAGGAAGTGCCGAGTTACAGGAGAACATCCAGTGCTGTTCCTTGTCTGAGTGGAGAGGTCAGGACTGGAATAGTCCCTGTTTGACCATCAGCAACACAAAGCAGGTTTTGAAAGTAAAAGGAGGTGCATCACCCATTCCTCTTCTCAAGGGTTTTTCTACAACAAGAGGAATGAAAAGAAAGTGAACTCGGCAGCTGTGAGTGCTGTGGTGTCAGTCCAGTGAGACAGGGGAGTTGTGCTGGTGGAAAATCAAAGAAATGAACACAGTGCACAGATAGATATTTTTGTGGAGAGGAACATTTTTTGGCATGTCTGATCTCCTTTGCTCACTGTTGCTCGAATCACGAGGCAAAGGGCTTCAGAACTTGTCAGCAAAGAAATCTTTCTAAGGAAAAAATACACAACTGTTTCTCCTCTCCCCTGGCAGAGTCCAGCACTGAGACACTCTCACTCACTATAAATAGAGGTTCTGATGTCGAAGGGAAGTGTAAAGCCATGCCATTAAGGAAACCCAGTCCCACACGGACGGACACTGTGTTCAGGCAACTTCTGTTACAACTGTGTTCAGGCAACTTCTGTTACAACAGCCCCACCCTGCACGTCACACTTTGCTCGTGGTCTGTGATGTTATCTGTCAGTCAGCCGTCTCTGTGCTGATATACTCAGAAAACTTGTCATTTAAACATCCAGATATTCATGTGTTGCAGTAAATCAGGCTGACAGTCAGCTCTGGAACTGAGGCACAGCGTTTAATCACAGAATAGTTGCAACAAGCAGAACCATTCGTCCAAATTTCCCATGGTACCTTACTAATTGCCTTATTTTTAATATACAGTCAGCCCCTTGCAACTTGCCTTCTCTGTATCCTCAAGCACTTGCTGTCAAAGGATCTCGAAAATAACTTCATTCCATGTCTTCAAACCATCCCAGAAGACCACGTTTGCCAGAAAGAAATCAGGTGGTTAGTGGGATTTTGGGTGGGTGTGGGGTGTATTTACCTGCCTGCAGGTAACTGCTGGAGCTGTGTGATCACTGGTGCAGCTGACACTCACTGCCCTCATTCCCTCAGTGTAACTCCCTCAGGAGAACACCCTGATTAACTCTATTAATAGTGTGCATGTGTGTGCACCAAGTATCTGTAGCTGCTCAAGAGCTACAGGAATGTGGCAGGGCAGGGGTTGATCCAAGGAGGTCGCAAATGTTTGGTGCCCCGTGAGAAGACGAGGCTTCTCCATGGGTCCCAAACCTGCTGTTTTACTGACTGATCTCACCAAGAAGGGCAGGTGGGAGGGCTGGAAGCTGAAATGGTTAACGGAGCAGAGGCTGTGGATGCACAAGGAGGCAGCAGGCTGGCCCATCTCTCCTCATGTGTCTGCCACTGCTATCAGATATCCCCTCCCGTGAGCGCGTGCTCAGAGCAGGGAGACAAAAATTGCTATTGACAGCAGTACCCCGCAGACAAGGTCCTCTGCTGCAGAGCTGCCCGAGCCCTGCGTGGTGGAAAGCAATTTTAAATGACAACAGAGCAGAAATGTTGTGGAGGGACCTTGTTGTGTGGAGATCTCAGGATTAGGGCAGGGAGAAAACAGAAAGTCCAGCCTGCCTTGACAAATATTGTCAGACATTTAAGCGCTCTGTCTTCCAGTTCTGATTCGTGCAAACACTTCCAGGGCATCAGGGAATGTTGTCATTGATAAACACTGACCACAGGAAATGGCTGTTTCAAAGACATGCTGATGGTATGGACGACAACAACGGGATCATGGAATGCATGGCCACAAAGTTAAAAAGCATTTGCATCCAACAGCATTAACCTTCACTCTCAATCATCAAAAAATAAAAAACCAGCAAACAATCTGCAGTGGTAGAGGCAGGATTATTAAAGGATTATTTGAGAAAGAGCAAGGAGAAGGTTGTATGTCATCAGAATTTGGGATCACTACTTTGATTTGCTGTTGACAGCTCTATGTATTTTGAGATCTCAAACCCCAAAACAAAGCTTAATCTTCACTTAGGCACTACAGTTCCCTCCCTTATCACATTATCTGAGTACATCACACTCTAATTATAGTTGTCTGAACAACACTTAGTGAGATTGGGAAGTACTAACCTTGTTGGAGAAGCCCTTGAACACAGAGTAGAACCAAGTCAGAAACACTCTTTAGTTTTTAAATGCCAGCTAAGTGTGCTGCAACCAGTGGAAAAAAAATGTTCTTACTTCACCAACAGCACTTCAGAAAATTTACCTCTTCATTATCATTAGCCCAGACCTTCAAGTCTTGGCTCAAAACTCAGAACAAAGTTGTTATTAGTATGAGGTAAAAAACTGCATTATAATATTTGTATTTCTAAAAGCATCATTTAAAATATATCAGTAATCATTCAAAGAAAGGAGTAATACTTACAGCATCTCAGTGGGATATTATATCTAACTCTCAAGAGGTATCCAGAAGTGCTTCTCAATATTTTAGTATCTGTTAGGCAGTGATTGCAGTTTATTTATCTCTCTCTAGTGGGTACAGCAGTAGGAGTTAAATATTCCATCTTCCTCTCCGAAGGATGTAAGGGACTGTGTCCCCATACTCAAGAAAAGAAATAAAATCTCCTTCCCACATCACATCCTGGGGTGGGCAATGGCTTCATGTGCCTTAGTGATGGGGACCAATGGCCACGTTTGTTGGCACATTTCTTCAAGGCAGCTGCTGTGAAGCCTTTGAGAAGAGCTTCAAGGAGCTCAGCCCTTGTGCAGATGCTGCAGAATGGTTGTTACTGACTTTAATTGAGGCATTTCCTTTTTTGCCACCTCTGCTATTTCATTACTTTTTTTTTTTTGCATTGCTTTACATGCCAGGGCATGGAGATGGGTATTCCAGCAAATCCCAGGTTTGCTTTGGTTTTATTTTTCATGTTTAAGTACAAGTCAGACTCTGCTGTTGTGCTTTTAGAGCTGACCACTGCTTTAGGAGCTTCTCCAGCCAATTTTAACTTTTCCCAAATCTGAGTTTCAAAGTCTATCATTATGAAAAAAAAGGAATTGTTATTTTTCCTAGCAAGCCTTTTTTACTTTGTGGATTGAAAGAGCTCTCAATACCCTGTACATCACCAGAGTTCTTGGTTGCAACTTCAAGCCTCACTGAGAGTTTAATAAGCTGCTGCTGAGTTATGTGGCAACTGTTAAATTTTTATGGGAAAAAGTTATCCAGTCTGCTGCTGTTATTAGCTATCAAACACCACAGACACTAGAGAGGACCCTGAACCAGGATCTATGCTCTGAACTACATCAAAAATATTGGGAAGAATATTTTGCATTCCCAAGCTTTGATACAGGTCCAAATTTCACAGGCACTTGCTGTTTCTATAAAAATTTGGCCAGAATGACCAATCCCAGTATTCCCAAAAGCTGGAAATAAAAAGGAACTCTCAAGCCCATCCAGAATTTTGTTTGGGGATAATTATCCTTTTTCACCTGTGCTAGTCTTGCTAATAGTCTTTCATGTGAAAGGCTCCAAATACAATCACCAGGAAATGAAGGGCTCATCACTCCTGTCCTGCTGGACTGTTCCAGCCCAGCAGTGGAAGGAGCTGCTCTTGGCTCTCCCTGTTTGCACCAAAGCTGTGGGACCTCAGTGACCTGTGATACCTCTACTTTTATATCAGCTCTGGAAAAATTCAACCAACTACCTTAAAAGGTATTGGAGAACCATGGAATGGTTTGGATTGGAGGGGATCTTAAGGATCATCTCATTCCACCCCCTGCCATGGGCAGGGACACCTTCCACTAGCCCAGGCTGCTCCAAGCTCCATCCAACCTGGTCTTGGACACTTCCAGGGATGGAGCAGCCACAGATTCTCTGGGCAACCTGTGCCAGGGCCTCCCCACCCTCACAGGGAAGAATTTCCTCCTAATATCCCATCTAACCCTGCCCTCTGGCAGTTTAGGAAGTACACAGAATATGGTACCTACAGACATTGAAGTACATACAGAGAGAAGGCCCCACCTGTACACACACAAGCACAGTCATTGAAAAGCCTATTTCCACAGGAAAATAGGATAGAAAGATTATTTAGATTTTTTCCTTAATGAATAGAAAGGATCAAAAGTCATACTCTGAATGTAGCTACTCTAAATTTTCTGACCACACTGGAGAGACTCAGTGCAATGACCATCCAGCTTCAGAAGCCCTTGCAATGCTGGGAGTGATTCAGTTTCATCGCTTGAACTGCCATAAAAATGAGCACTGGGATCTCTAAAATCTGAATTTTGGATTGCCTTGCCAGAGAGCCACTGGGAGCAGCAGACCCTCTGATGACAAGCAGAGGGATGCACGGGGCAAAGACGCTCAGCAGGAGCAGTCCCAGCTGAAGTGCTCCCTCCACCTGGCAGCCAGGACAGGTGTGTCACTTCCAGATGTGACATGAGCCACTTACATCTTGTTCCCAGCCTTTGAAGTGCTGTGCAGAGAAAGCCTGAGCTGTTCCTGCAATTAGAGTAGAGACATCATTTACTGGAAGAATTAAATGCGCTGTAGTAGCAAACCTGCAGTTGACACTCACAGGGTGCAATTTAAATCCTCCGGATTAGTAATTCTTTTGAGATCTTTGTAATCATTGGTAATAGGTAGTGAAATAAATCCACATTTATATCCTACAGACTGCAGCTGTGCTTCTGTTAAAGTAGTATTAACTGATGGGTTTTAAATCCTTCTGCCAGCTTGAGCTGTAAGCACCGAAGCTCCTGTGCAGGGATAACTCATCCTGTGTGATGTGTGTTCCCGAGCACGAAAGCACTGGTTAATGAATAATGAAAGCACCAAGGCAGAATCACAGCTCAGGGCTCACTCCTGCAGGAAGCTCTCTGGGGAGAGGTCCTTGTGTGGCTCCCGGTGCCACAGCGACCCAACTGCAGCTCAGACTATGGATAACTGTGACAGGAAAGAACACAAACTGCTCATGTAAGGCTTTACCTGGGTGGACAAAGTGCTGACTTGTTCAGCAGAGTGAGGAGTTCATCTGGTCACCTCTGGCATTGTTCCTCCAGGTATCAGGAGCACACACTGTGCCCTGACTTGCTGCACAGGCTCCCAATTAACTAAGCAAGTATGCCATTAAAAGCTGAGGCAACCTTGAGGGGGACATATGGCTTTAAATTGCAGCAGGAAGAGATTTATGGACTTGTTTTCCCAGCCTAGAGAGTACCTGAAGAGGCCTCAGGCAGTTCAGCACTTACCAATCTGATGAGGGAAGTCAGCACTTCACTGGGATGAGATGGGAGGGATGGTGGGTGTGGGGTTGGCACTTGGCTTTGCCATGGAGCCCCAGCCATGGAGCAGGAAGTGACAGTCACCCTGGGCCCCAGAGTGACTGTCACCCTGGGAGCAGAAAGAAGCTTTGCAAACTCTGTGCTTGTTAGATAAGCTGATAAAGTAAAGCATTAGAGATTAGAAACAGTCAAGAGAACGATATTAGTGGCTGAAGAACAGAGCCCAGGAATCCTGGCTCTCCCTTCCTTCAGTTGTGCTTCACCCCAAGCTGCCCAAAATTCATGGCTTTAGAGATGGTTTCTTGACAGCTTAAAAAAAAAGCACATTTACCAGGTTCTGTTCCTTATGGGGTTTGTTTGCTTTGTTTTCCTTTAGGAATCTACAAAGGACATTGTTTCCGAATCAACCACTTCCCTGAAGACAATGACTATGACCACGACAGCTCAGAATACCTTCTCCGTAAGTGAACACTGAGACCCAATGTGTGGCCACAGGGACTTCCCTGGGCTTCTCTTTCCTAAAGAGCAACCCAAGTCTTACTCATTGCAAGAGACTGGCCCAATCTGGGGGGCACAGAGCATGTTCAGCTCATGCTGCACTTGGCACAACCATCACCCTTGGGGACCCCCATTTCACAGAGTCATTGAGTCATAGAATCATGGAATGGTTTAGGTTGGAAGGGACCTTGAAGAACATCTCATTTCAACCCTCTGCCATGGGGTTTCAAGGGTTTTATCCAAGGGTTTTCTTCGGCCAGGGGAATGCTCATGATTTTGGTGCCCATTGTCTAAATATCACATGGCAAATTTTCAAGTGAAAACTACAGCTACCGTTCCCAGATTGGCAAGGATCTTTTACAGAGGGACTATTTATCTGGTTAGGGTATCAAAACAGGTTTGAGGAGGGGGTTCCAGCCCACTAGGAAGCTTTTCCCAACCCTTATGCAAGCCTCATCCTTTGCAGCTGCTGAGCCACCTCCCCCTGCAGTGAAATTACTGCATTGTAGGAAGGAAGCTGAAATTTCTGCAGCTAACAGCAAAATCCCAGCGTGAACATGGGCTGTGACTTCCCTGCCTGGCCAGCCAGCCACTGCTGCTCTGTGCTGGCATGGAATCCTCCCCCCAGCAGCAATTTTCATCCACCAACCTGGTGCTTGAAATGAGGGCAATGGTTTTGTCTCCTCCGGATGACCGTTCCCTCGGCTGATGGGAAGTCTTGGAACCCGAGTGTGAAACCTCATGAATCCTGCAAAGTTGGAGTTGGATTCCCCCTCCCCAGAGGACTCCTTGCCTTCCTTCTGAGCAAAAGAGCTGAGCAGCCAAGCTGAAAGCAGTGCCCTTTGCCAGGGAGAGGAACTGCAGCTCACAAGGTGTTGGGAAACCAGGGAGCTGTGAACAACGCTGCTGGCAAGGCAAAAAACACCTCAATTACACTACTAATTACCTGAAACACCACTTAGAGAACCGCTCTGCCCTTCTGCTCACTTCTGGGCAACAACTTCTAGTTGCTAAGACAAGGAGAAAGAAAAAAAAATCTCCGAAAAGTTCGCTTCCCCAGAAAACCCAGAGGTTTTTTCCTCTTTGCTCTTGTCGATTCAGATCAGTCATAGCACCCGGGTGACATGATTTCAGAGCTCAGGCTGAGGCAGAGGGTGAGCACAGCTGCATTTATCTTTCATACAAAGCCTTGGAACGAATGTTAAATTGATGCCAAGTCAGCTTTAGGAAACAAACATCATTAGTAAAAGGACTGTAAAAGAAAGGGGAATTAAGTAGCATCTTGATAAAAGTGCATTATGCCTCCTTTATATGGAGAAAAGTGCAAACTGGGAAAAACATCTCCATGGGAAGACATGAGATCGGTAAATTGCTGTAAGTGTGCTTGTGATGGGTGTTTCTAAAAGCTGTTTTCCAAAGTGACTAAGTACAGATCTTAAAAACAAGTTGGTCCAGCCCTTTATGTCTTCTGCAAAATCGGTCTCCAGTGGCTCCCCCGCAGAGCTCCCCCTCTCCTGCACGGAGACAAGGCTTTAACTTTCCTGAGAACTGCAGCTTCCCATGCATACAGTTGATTTAGAGATTACTGAAAGGTTCCATGTCTAAATCCAGAGGAGATGAGCTCATACCTATATGTAATGGGGACCAAATCATTGTCTAAGACAGGAGGATATTTGCATCCTGTTTCAAAGGAGACACGAGAGCTTCCGTCCTGTTTCTGCCCTCTGCAACACCCTTGCAGTCTGCTGGCTCCATCTCATTCTTCACTCTTTCCAGCCATTTCTTGGCACAAGTTTCTCAGAGGGACATGTTGGGGATAATCCTTATTTTTCCTGCTTGGCTCAGACACCAACACGGTGTGCATCTCGTGCTCCTGAACGAGCAGCATGAGGGGTCTCAGCCTGCTCCACAGTCTCCAGTTTAATACAGGCTTCAGTGAAAATCAAGCATTCTAATGCCAGCAAGATCAAGCCCTGATTCAAACCCCTATGGAAATCAGTGAAAAAAGTGGCTGATTTTAGGAGACCTTGGTCCAGGACGTGGGTAGGAGCAGTCTGGATTTTGCCCTTTGGTGTTCAAGCTGCTCCCTGCAAAACCAAGCAAACGACAGCACAGCGACGACTGACACGTGCAAAGGAGCTCGAACAAGACCCTTCCTATGGAACCTTCCCTGTGGCAACACACTCCAATCTGTGTGTTTAAAAAAAAATCCCCTTCTCCTGGCTGTGCAGAGCCCCAGTGAGTGGCAGATGTACCACAGAGTGCAGTCCTCGGGCTGCCGCCGCATCACCCAGCAGCACATGTGTGCTCCGGCTTCCCCCCCTCTCCTGCCTCCCTCCTCTCCTGCTTCCCTCCTCTCCCACGTTTTTTTGGGCGCACAGAAACCAAGCTGCTCCCATCCAGCAGCACAGAAAGCACATGCACCTCTTCCTTTGCAGGAGGGAGGTTTCAGCCATTCTCATCCCGGGGGGATGTCAGGGCTCTCCTGCTGCGAGGAGGGGCACTGGGCACCCCATTTCAGGAGCATCTCTACACTTTCATGCCCTTTTTCCCTGAGTGCCACAGCATCCCCTTTTCCAAGCCTCTCAGAGGAGATGAAAAGCCCGAGCAGAGGCCGGGGCTCGCAGCCCGTGGGGAGGAGCAGCGGCTCCACCGAAGGAGGTGTCACCACACATAGCCGTGCACAGCAGCCAATGCAAACAGACAGGACGGTAAACAAGGGGGGGGGAAAAAGCAAGGGAGAAAGCAAAAACCAGATTGCCTTAATGTTTTTTGATGTGTTGTCATTTTATTACCAGTATCAGGAGACATATGTAAATTCTACATGGTACCTATGAGCTTCCTTTGAAATTTCCGAGCTGAAAGTACACATTGTAGGAAAAAATATACTGGAGAGTTTTACAGGAAGAGAACACTGTGTGTTTTGTTTCTCTTCAGATTAATTACCTACTATGGAAGAATTATCTCTGGAGATTATTGCCACGAGTAGAACAACCCAGCCTTTATATCTGGCACGTCTGGCAAGTTCCTTCCAATGATATCGGTGAAGAATTTTAGGAGAGCTCTTTGATGTAATTGAATTCATTACAAACAGCATGGCCATCAAATATAGGAAATAACATCCAGAAAGAGTGGGCCACAGATTTTGAGCCAGTGCTGCCTTCAGCCAGGGCACTAAGAGGCAGTGATTTGGGGTGCCTTAATGTCCAGCAGCAGAGACTGACTGTGAATCTTTTTCTAATTATTGATTCTAAAAACCGACCCAGAAGCCAAAAGTGCTGTTGCTTTGTACCAGCTGCGTGGGGGTGCAGGCAGGGACAGGAGAAGGGGTTCTCACCTCTCGACAGGCTTTGACCAGAGACCTTACAGCCACGTCACTTGGATGTGCCAGTCCTTGCGAGACGCTGCCTGAATAGCAATGCCCCGCCTGAATGGGGTTCAGATCCCGTCAGAAAATGCCCCCTCTGTGAGGGACACGTGCGGCGACGCTGCCACGCTGGGGAGGGATGGACTTTTCTCGCTGTTGCAGATCGATACAGGCAGGATCTTCCCAGGCAGGGCCTGTCTTCTCGGGTTTGTGTTCTCACTGTCCTCAGGAGGGCTGGGCTGTGGCAGGGGCTCCGGGACTGGACAGAGCACAGGGAGCAAACACCAGCCCTGCCCCTCCGCCGTCAGTGGGAGCTGTGCCACCAGTTACCAGGGGAATCATCAGGGAGTGTTCACTGAGTCAGGAATGCCATGGCCATCCACAGTAAAATGAGAAGGCATCAGCTGTAACATCTGGCCATTTCTCCTCGAGAAATGGGCGCCGCTCTCCGTGCGTGTCAGCCAGGGATGGCACCCGGAGAGGCCGCGTCGCTCGCGGCACCACGGCAGAGGAGATGTCCAGATGGCGTTTTCTCCTCTCCCAGCACTCAGCCTTGGGGTGCCCGTGTCCTCCCAGTCTGCTCTGGGGTTTCCATGCCCCTGTGACAGCAAACTCTGACTCTCACTCGCCTTGGGCATCCCCACACCCTGGCACCCCTCGCCTTGCCAGGACTCCCCTCCATGCATTCACCTTCCCACAGTTCCCAGCTTTTGGGTGATCCTGTTTTCCACAGCACCTTATCTCCCCTTCTTCAAAAAAAAAAATCCTTTCTCTACAACAATAATACAACTCAGTTCCTCACTCTGCCTTTCAGGAACCCCTGCCAGCTTCTACCCCTTTGGTTTTTACAATACAGACATCCCTCTTCTCATGCTTGTTTATTTTTTCTCAGCCCTTTTGTTCCCTCCCTGCCGCTTCCCTGTCGATTGCTGCTCAGTCTGGTTGTGACCCGACTTTGAAAGCTGGCTTGAAGTGGTGTTCTAATATTTTTGTGGGGGATTTTATAGCCCATGCTGGTGAATGGACTGAAGCATACAGAATTTTAAATGACTCTACTTTGCTGTCAGAAAACTAAACACGAACATCTAAGACACACTTGTTAGAATTTCTTCCTTAGAAATCTGAAAGGTTGCAATGTCCTTAATATCCAACAAAAGAAAAAGGGGTTATTAGCTGTGCTTGCTGGCAACATGGATGCTGCTGGCTTCAAAAGCTGTGATTTGCTCACCTTGCACATGTAGCAAGGAATAGACCCGTCTGCTCCAGCCGTCCCAAACCTCGTAGGGTTCATAGCCAGCTCATGAATTTTTCACAGCTGCTCCCTGCATGATGCTGGGTCTTACTGTCACTTACCTCATGCTTTGCCAGAAATATTCTGCACATGATGGCATCAGATAATGTTGATAAGGCTGGACTTCCTAGGAGAAAGCTCAAAAGATTGAAGCTACTCAGCTGAGAGCCTGGCCACCTACCCAAGGTCTTGGCTCCCAAAAACATGCTCAGAAATGCAGAATCAGTAACAATTCCAGAAAAAGAAAATTAGATATTAGGGAAAATTTCTTCACTGAAAGGTTTGTGAAGCAATGGAACAGCTGCCCAGGGAAGTGGTGGAGTCACCATCCCTGGAAGTGTTCAAAAAATGTGTGGATGTGGCACCTGAGGACGTGGTTTAGTGGTGAACACGGTGGAGGTCTGGGTTGACGGTTGGACTTGATGACCTTAAAGGCCTTTTCGAACCTGAACAGTTCTGTGATTCTATATCATTCTTCTTAATGATTCTCTGAAAAGCCAGGGACTTTGAGACTCTAATCTCCACACTTGCACCCGAGGAGGCTCCTGAAATGATTACTCTCTGTCTTGCTTTTCTACCCGTCTCCCTCCAGGCATCGTCCGCGCCTCCAGCGTGTTCCCCATCCTAAGCACAATTTTGCTGTTGCTGGGAGGACTCTGTGTCGGAGCAGGAAGGATTTACAACAGTAAAAACAACATTATTCTCAGCGCTGGGATTCTCTTTGTTGCAGCAGGTATGTTCTCCTTAAACTGAGTCCTTAAGAAGTTGCCTTTTGCAACTGAAAAAGACTGGAAAAGCTCATTGGCAATTCTTTCCCTGGCACCCCTTTCCTGGATTGAGGGCATTAACAACATCACACCAGGCAAATTTCTTCAGACACAATTATCTTCTTGAAGCCCTAAAATAAGTATATTCTAGAAAAGCCTTTAGTTTTCCTGAAAAAGGAAGTGAAAATCAGTAACAAGCATGTTTTACACTATTTAAAATGTATTAAACATTAGATGAATCAGGCACCTCTTCCACCTAAGGCCTTTTCCTTATTTTTAATATGGTGGCAGAAAACATTCACCTCTGATAGGTGAGCCTGTTTTTCACCCTAGAAACATCTGAGAGAGTCAGCCCCATTGTTAATAGCTTTCCCTGAAGCCTGGATTAAACATGCTGCATTTAGATGAAAATTCAGCAAGGTGGAAGAGAACTTATCTTGATCAAGGTGAACAGCCGTAGCCCTGAGCTCAAAATGTATTTTTATCATTATTCTGAATGTTAGAATCCCACTAACAATATTAGTGAGCTCCCATATGCTGCTTCTTTCCCGCTGTGGAAATGAAGAGGTGGGGGAAAAAAATCCGGCTGAATATTTTGGCATCCGTGCGAATGTACCAGACGTGGATCCATTGTTTGTTTATCAAGAATAAATGGAACCTTGAGACAAATTAAAGAGTCAATAAATGTAATAAATTTCCCGGTTGCAATCTTTGAACTGTTCAGGTGCAGAAAGTAACATGGCTTGAATTTCAGCTTCCCAGCCACATAACCACTGACTTGTGTTTTTCTTTCTCTAGGGCTAAGTAATATCATAGGGATCATTGTCTACATATCAAGCAACGCAGGTGACCCAAGTGACAAGCGAGATGAGGACAAAAAGAACCATTACAACTATGGTTGGTCTTTTTATTTTGGAGCCTTGTCTTTTATTGTGGCCGAAACCATAGGTGTTCTGGCTGTGAACATTTATATCGAGAAGAACAAAGAGCTGAGGTTTAAGACCAAGAGGGAATTCCTTAAGACTTCCTCCAGTTCTCCTTATGCCAGGATGCCAAGCTACAGGTACAGGAGGAGGAGGTCCAGATCCAGCTCTCGATCTACGGAGCCTTCTCCGTCCAGAGACATTTCCCCGGTTGGCATGAAGATAGCGAGCACCATCCCCATGAACGAGATTTCCATGTACACCCTCTCCAGAGAGCCTTTGAAGGTCACGACGGCTGCCAGCTACAACGCAGACCAGGAAGCCAGCTTTCTGCAGGTCCACAACTTCCTTCAGAAGGAATTTAAGGAAGGACTCCACGTCAACATGGTCAACAGGAGGACGACGCCTGTTTGAAGCACCTTCCTCCCTCGCGCTTTTTTTTGAAGAAATATCAGAACAGAAGGGATCTGTCATGAGAGAAGGAGCGATGTTAAAATACCCTCTCACCTCTTTAATTGTGGCATGTGTTGAGGTAGCAAGTGGAGATCCTCTGGACCAGCATAAAGATGTTACACGCTCGTAGCTTTTTTTGAAGCTATTTGGAGTTTGTTTCTTTCCGTTCTTGGTGTCACGAGATGAAGGCAGTTCATGTCCCTGCACTTTTGTAGTGTGTACACAGTCTTGGAGAAACTGCAAAGAACAGGCCACCAGTGTGTTTTAAAGGATTACAGAAAAATTGTTGTACGACTTTTTTTTTTTTTTCTAATATTGAGATCCCTTAATACAAACTTGCAAATATAATTTATAATCAAGCCCAAGGATGAATATGAACTACTCATCAAGTGAGCCACTTTCCTTTGACACAGCGTAAACTTTGCCTCTTTCAAAAAAAAAAAACAAAAACAGAAACAAAAACAGAAAAAAAAAATATTTTTGAAGGCAACACTTTCTAAAACTGACCTGTGCCACTGAAACCATAGAGCACCCACGTACTGAGCAGCGTGGACTCCCTGATGGGGTGGTGAGGGAGTCCCCCGTTTCTGGGTGTGAGGCATCCCTTGGGGCGATGCAGGTCGAGGAGAAGAGGGTTGGGTGCGTCTTGAGACACCTGGACAAGGGAAAAGATTAAAGCAGGTGGGACTTGAGCATATTTGCCAATATCATTTCTTGCCTAACGTTTAGAAAACTTGAATTCCTCATCTCGACGAGCCCTAGTGCCTGATCCGGCGAGGTGCTGAGTGCTGCCTGTCAGGAGCCCCCAGAGACACTCCCAGCGAGGGCGAGGAGCAGAGCTGAGCCGGGGTGGCCGGTTCCCTGCGACTGCATTCCTGATTTCCTTACTGCTTTCACAAGTGCAACACTAACGCTACTGGGAACTGAGATCTCTAAGCAACGTCGGGAAAAAAAAAAAAACGAGGAGCTAAACTAGCAAACCTTCCTGCAGCGACGGGAGCGGAGCGTCGGCAGAGCAGATGGCAACTTTGTATTTTTAAAAAAAAAAAAAACCAGAACAAAAAAAAAAAAAAAATAGTCACCGTTTATGAGATATTTATTAAACTCTTTTTATTATGAATAAGTGCCGCATGGTGCAAGGTATAGTTGCTTTTAGATGGAAATGGTGGTTCGACCTGATTTAATTTATTTTGTAATGATGCATCTACTTACGTGCAGAGAGCCCACTGCAAACTCTATGCATCACGTAAGGAGGGAACTAATTTGTACCCTTTGCTTCTGTATGTTTCTAAAAGAGTCTGAAATATTTTTTTTTTTCTTCTTCTTCTTCTTATAAATTCCTGCTTTCATTTTTTACACTTAGGCTTGGATCTCAAAGCTCGAGGGCCTGACTCAAAGGTAATTTAATTTAATAGTACTCATGCTGATTTTAGTGACCACTCGACCAAGCCATATGAGAATGAGGTGCCCGATTCCCCTCAGATGAATTAGATGCAGTGAGAGAGGAGCATCTAATTCCCGGAGATTCCTTTGAATATGCCCACCATCTTTACCCAGAAGACTAGAGAAGTGGTGACAAGGGAAAAAAAAAATCATGATTTGGAAAGTTTGGCTCACTGATGGTGGGAGATCTCAGCCAAACTGTTAAAGCCTCTTTAGTCTTAATTTATCCCGCGATGGCCGTGACTCGGTGGTGGTTTGGATTCAAGGCTTTCAGCTAGTGGAACCAAGTCCTCCAGGGAAATCCCGGAGAAGCTGCCTTAACATCCCAAAAAGCAAGTTAAATCCCCTTTTCCCCCCCCAGATAAACCCTGCTTAAGCCTCTCTCCTTGCAGGAACCAAGACACAATTCTCAATTCTGAGCTAAAGTCTTCCCCTAGTCGCTGTTGAGCTCTGCTGGGCCCTCAGCCTGGCAGAGCCACATCGTTATTTTGGCAGAGGTGGGTTGGAGCCTTCATCCCTGCTCATTAAGAGTTTCCATTCAGGTTAAAACTCTGCTGGGATCCTTTTATCGAACCTCTGAACTCTGAGAGCTAAAGCGAACGGAGCGATGGGAACGATTTAAAAGTAGAAAATGTTGTGCTACTTTCTGTATCAACACACTATGGAGAAAGATGTTACACAAGCTTTTTAAAAAAAAAAAAAATTCAAACAGAGGCAGACAAGAAAACTTTTTTACCTACTTTTCGGCTAGGACAACATAAAAGAGTTCTAAAATTATTAAAGTTCTTGATGAAAGGTTTTTTTTACAAGAATCTTTATGCTTTCAGACAATAAATTATTTCCTACTTTTTGAGACTTCGTAATATTAAAATACTTTGATTAGCTATGATAGAAGTAGAAGTTTGCAATGAAAAAAAACCAACCTTCTGTCTCATTAGTGTGTCATACTAAGTGCTAATTAATTTACATCTAATTATAGTCGATGTATTTTTCAAGTGCAATTTCCCAGAACTATTTGTTTCCCACTGTGTTAATAAACTAATAGTTAGAACTAAGTCCTCATCCGTGTTTACTGTAATTAAGAATAAAACCATTCCCTTTAAAACCAGGAGTTAGATATAGGCTGTTTCTCTAAACTCATGTACCTTGAACTGGAAGTTGACAGTGTGAGGTTTCCTCCGCGCGTTGGTTTTGTTCTTTTAATCGTCCTTCTCCAGTGAATGTGCTTCAAACCATCTGATTCCAGCCAAAGTCCAAGGTTTTCCTTCAGCCCAGGTCATACCTGCAGAGGCACGTGAAGTATTTTTAAACCACGTTGGCAAAAAAAACCCAAAAGTCTTGCTGAGGGTTTTTGGGGTGTTGCTCTTTGGCAGAGCCTCCTCCCCCAGGGCAGGGCTGCTCTCAGCAGCTCCCCGAGTGTGATGGCCTGTCTTGGTCTGAGCCAGAGCATCTGCTCCTTCTCCAGCAGGCACCTTGGAAAAATGGAGCTGGAGCGGGGATCATGGGATGCTCATGGGATACGGGGTCTGGACAGGGAACAAAGGCACAGAAGTGGAGGTAACAGGGACCAGAGCTTTTGTCCCGGGAGGACGGGGGCTGCCATTGAAAACTCACACAGTTGCAGTGCAGTAAATTGTTCAACCAAAGCAAAAAAAAAAAAAAAGCTTTTCACTTGACATTCCCAGTTAAAAAAAAAAAAAATCCTCAAATAATCAGTCCTTCCCTGTGGAAAACTTTGATTCCGACAAAACTGAAAAATCTGCAGCATTCCTGCCCATGAACAATCTCGCTCCGTGGCTGATCTATCTGAACAGTTAGATTGTGCTCAGACTTTGAAACCACTCAGTGATAGTTTAAAAAAAACCATCTGTTCTTCCACATCTCTCTGGTTTCCCTGGACAGCATCAGAAAAATGAGCCCCATTTCTCAGCAAGGCCTGTAGATATCACAGAACCATATCACTAACGATAATCAGTTTTCTGGTATATAACATACTGTAACAGCAGAACCAAAAAAAAATAAAAAATGCTATTGGATCAGATTTGATTTTCCAGGAAACAAAGTTTCAGGTGTATCATCAGCTCTCTCTCTTCCTCGTTTCTCATCCACAATAGGAGTAAAAAGAGAAATCACTTCAGCTGCCCAGACATCTAACAATAAACTATTTTTCTATTTCCTTTTCTCTCTGTATGGATCACATATCCACAAGGGCTAATATATCACGTCCCTTGAGGCTACATTTCTGTCTGCAGTTCTAAAGTGTTATTTCCACTGTGCTTCAGTTCTACTGGTATAATCACAACCATGTATAATGTACTTAATCCTTACTTTTTAAATAAACCATTTTAAATGTATCTGGGTTTGTGTGGAGAAAGGTATATAGATTTTTAATTTCCAGATTCTCTGAGCTGAGATTTCTGTGTTTATGCTTTCACGTTTCTCCCTGTTTGATTGCAGCTGCTCATGTTACTGGAAGCCAATATATGGGAGGAGATAGAACTATTCTTGTGGTCCCACAGAATCTCCAAGATAAGCTATCCTCAAAATATTTCCAGTTAGTTGGGTTGGGAACTAAGAAAGACCTTCTAGTTTCCAGCTTCAGTTCCCATTTTGAGCTTGGTGTGGTGATCAGAAGCCACTGCAAACCACCATTGAGAAAAATAACCCGGTGTCTTCTGAGGTGCTCACCCTGAGCCTGTGCTTTCTTTCAGCTTTTGAGGTTTCATATGAACTCACCTCCAAGCATCCTCCTGTCCCCTGACCTTGCCCATTTTGCCTGAAGGAAGCCTGACCCCACATGCTGAAGCTCCCACAGCCTTGCTCTGATCACCACCCCAAAATCCTGGCGGGACGAGTGGTGCAGAACACAGGGCAGCAGTTCAGCAGCCTCTCCCTGCTCCCAGACATCCCGAGCCATCCCTGTATATACAGGCAATATTTCTTCTTCAAATCCTTCTTTTAACTTTACCTCCCAGCTCCTCAGCCTCCAGACTGTCTCTAAAGATGAAGACTGCCCGTGTGTCTCCATCCGCCTCTCCGGGCCGTGTGATGAATTGGCACGTCTGGAGGGAGGCAGGGGATTCATCTTTTCAAATGCCTCTGACACACGGCAGAGAAGCCCTTTAAAGCTCGAGCCCAAAGCTGGTTCCCCTGGACTGAAACAAATAAAGGCTTTTCCCACATTGTTGAGCAAGTCCATGGGTAAGTGGTGACCCCAGGAGCTGAGGCTGCCCTGCTGTGAACGGGGCTGTATCAAAAAGTGGTGTTTGGGGTGGGGGGAAGTAAAGACAGAGTCCTTAAAGCTTTGGAAAAAGAGTCCAGCGAGGAGGATGTGGCATTACCTTGGAATGAGAAAAGTAACAGACATGGGCGGTGCTGAAAATAAAAGGGAATGGAGAGGCTCTGCACCTGTCTGCAACCGGGCTCAGCTTACAGCCCCGCTGCCGCCCTTCCCCAGAGCCAGGGGATCGCTTCCCAGAACGGCACACCCGGCACGGCGGCGGTATTTTGGGAGAAGGGAGCTTGGATCAGTCACACGGGTTGACCAGCCCTGCCTGTGCCCCGTAGGGAAGAGACTGGGCTGCGTACAGCAGGGGGGGGGTCTGTTAAAAAATAAAATACCCAACCAAAACACGCACTCACACATTTTGCTGTTGCCTTCAGAGCTGGCAGGATTTCAGCCCCAGAATCAGGGAGCTTTCAGAGGGTGCCGTTGGTGCCGTTGCCGAGTATTGGCCACGCAGAGCCCATGATGATCCCGGTGGTCTCACCCCACTGGGGCAATGCAGGCTGAGGAGCCCAAATATTTTCCTATTGGAAAAAAGCTGTTTGCTGAACTCGCATTTGAGCTGGGAGCAGACCAGCTGCCGGCTCCCCCTCTCTGGGTTATTCTCACCTGGGAAGGGTCTTCTGCAGAACATCATTCTGCCAGCAGGGAACCACAGAATGGGGGCAGTCTGGTTGTGGTAAATACTGAGGCTGGTCTGGAAGAAATACAGAAGACTGCAAGTGCTGGGGAGCAGAGCCAAGCCACCACCTCTGCCAGGGAAAACACAACACATAGTTGGGCTTCAGGCACCTCCTCTGGCATTTTCTCCAGTAGAGAAACAGAATCGTGTCCCTCACTCACCGCTGCTAAAGTGCAACTAATTACAACCCTTCTGCTTCCCAGCAGGTCCTCATTAATAGTCTGTTTATATTTCATGTGATATTGATTTTTAAATGTGAATACTTGCCACCTGACAGAGGGAGACTGTGTCCTTTTCTCCTCCAGAAATCCTTTTGCTGCTGCATTTGTCAGGTGCCCACCTGCCCCATGGAGCCCCCGAAGCCCCAGGGAAGGCAACTTCACACTAGGGCAGAAATTCCCAGGTTGGGGACAGAGGCTCAGCCCAAGGGCAGAGGAGTCTTCTGGCTCTCACCAAGGTGCTGATCACCAAATACCTGCCAGAAGCCCCCAAAAATACACAGAGCCTGTGCTGGGAGGAGGCAACAGCAGCGTTCTCACAAAGGGGCTGCATCAGCTCATGTAGCTAACCCACAGAGCCCATGGGGAGCAATAACCCACAAAACACTTTTTTTCCCATGGATTGTCAGCTCTAGGTCGTTTTTTGAGGGATGGGGACAATATCTGACCTCAGCTGCAGCAGTGTGAGCTTTCAGTCCCCAGGGAAGCCACTGCTCCTCATGTTGGGGCTCATCAGAGTTCATTCACACTCCCAGCTCCACACATCAGGAAGGAAGGATGAATTTTTCCCTTCTGATTTCACTTTAGTTGTTTCCTGGAAATTAGGAAACTCAAAACAAAACCAAAACCGTAGAACTTATCCAGATTGAAAGACCTAAATGAGAACAAAAAGCATGATTCTTGCCAGCACTGGAAGAGACACAGAGACCAGCACCAGCGAAGAAATTAATGAGTTCCCACCCTGCAGTCCTTGTAGGTTGTAATTAGTCTAAAGCAGGATCATTAGCACTTGCTTCCTCAGCAACCAGAACCTCACTTTGTGCCCACATTTGCAAACACACATTCACTTCCCTCTGTTCCACCTGTGGAGTTTGGAGAATCAAGGAAGCGAAGTGGGGATGCAGCTCCCGAGACCGACTGATGTCTAGTGAAATTTAACAAGAGCCTTCTTCAAAGGAAAAGGCATCACATCTTCAATGCATTCCTTTGCTGGTTTAAAGCCTGCTCCCTTTAGGTTTCTCTGTTTCATGAGAACTCTTGGTTCTGGTTTAAATATAATCCTCTTGTATCTCTGCCAGCTCCAGCATGGATGTGCCTGTGGTCTCTGGTCCCTGCCTTGCTCCATGTCCCCTCTGTCCTCCCTGGTCCCTGTCCCCTTCCCCTCCAATTTTGCACCACACAACTTCAATCCTCCCCCTGGTTCCCACATTCCCATCAGGAATGGGTCACCAGATGCCATCCCGGGTTCAGACATGTCCCCTGCTCCCCAGGGGTGTCTGAGTCAGCCCTGTCACACATCAAGCAGAGTAACATTAGCCCCTTTTAAGCCATATTTCAATTACAGTTATTTTGGATCAACATTTTTTGGCTTACTCTTTATTTTCCCTCCTTTCCCATGCTCTCCTCACACCTCAACTCCTTGCTCCACATTGTCCTCATCAATTTGAGCTGACACCTCTGCACCTTTATTTTGACATCAAACTGGGGTGTTAATAAAGCAGGACTGGAGTAGCTCTGACATTATCTTGACACAATGATATTTGCAGCTTTCCGCTGGCATTTTTTTACCCGTTCTTTAACATTCAGGTACTGTCACCCTCCTCAGTTTGACATCACAATTGTAATGTCGCCTCCACAGTGGCCTCTGCATTGACATTATCATCAAATTAGCTTTACAATCAGTTGGAGTATCAAAGGGAAGGAGAGAAGCTGGTCCCGGGAATCTGGGCTCAGGGAAGTCACTACTGGAAAAAGGAAAGGGCATGTTAGGTGGCTGCTGGAGTTACAGCAGGCATCGAGAGGAAGCTGGCTGGTGAGAAAGCAAAGAGTACTCATGGTTTTGCATTAGAAAAAAATAGGAAAGGAAAAAAGACACCACCACCCCCCCAAAAAAAACACACACAAAAAAAAAAGGCAAAAAAAGCCCAAGGAAAGACCACAAAAAACCGTCCCCAACTACTCAGAATAGTTCAGGTTAATTAAAAATATTATTACAAAAAATAAACCAGAAATAATTATAATAAAAAATCAATGCTAAAATAAACAAGTTGCCTTATTTTGCCATTTTCTGCCGCAGTTCTGGGCTCTGGAGGGACACCCAGCTCCGAGCTCCGTGCAGGGGCCACTGCGAGCCGCAGGCGTGGGCGTGCAGCGCGAGGGCTCCGGGGCTATTAAACTGTTTAGGATCAGCCTGAGCTCAGGCCCGGCACTATTATAAACACAGATATTTTTGTAACCTCGCTGAAAAGTTAATGGTCCCATTAATGCCTATTTCTGGGCATGCTGCAAGTCAAGACATCGCAGCCCCTGAGCGGCGGCCGCTGTGCCGAGCGCCCGGCCGTGGGAATCCAAATCCCAAACAATCCGGGCGGGATGGGGCCGAAAGCTGAGCTGTGCGTGAGGAGCCTCCCGGGCACCGGCTGACACAGCCCAGCAGCTGCCTGCGGCCGCCCCGCTCTGCCCGGAGCTGACATTTCCAAACACGCTCAGATGTGCCAGGATTTCGGGAGACCTCTCGAACCGCCCGCCGCGCTCCGCCGGGAGCGCCGCTCCGGAGCGGGATGGACGACAGCAAACCCCTGAAGGTGCGGCTGGCGTTCTCCGTCATCCTGGTGGGCATCTCGCTGCTCTTCGCAGCCGTCGTGTCGGACCACTGGGCCGTGCTCAGCCCCAAGGTGGAGGAGTTCAACGCCACCTGCGAGGCCGCTCACTTCGGGCTATGGCGGCTCTGCACAAAGCGGATTTACATGCAGGAGCAAGGCCCCAAGGAGAAGGGCTGCGGGCCCATCAGCCTGCCAGGAGGTAAGTGAGCACCCACCCGTGCATGGGAGAAAGCACCAGGCACTCAGGCCAGGCTTTGCCTAGGGCATGGCAGAAGGAAAACAGGCTCCGTGTCCTGTGGCACTTCGTTCGGGATGGGGCTCGGCCCTTAGTTTGGGATGAGGCTGTTTTGGTGTTGCTCTGCAAACACAGCCCATTGCCATCCCTCCTGCTGTGAGTGTGTGCTGGCTTGCCTTGCACATCTGTTTGTGACCATATTTGAGTCTCCTGACAGCGGCAGGGAGAAGGGGAGGAGGATCAGGCACGGTGGAAATCACAAAGGGAAATGGGGATAGAGGGAATTTGGTTGAACCCCAGCCAAGGGACCTGCAGCACCCAGACACGCTGACAGCAGCGGGCAAGAGAGAGGATTTATGGGCCCACCAAACACAGCTGGATCTGTAGGATTTCCAGATCCACATAATCATGGAGGAACTGCCTGTTCACGGCGGGCATTGAGTTCTCTCTGAGCTATTCCAACAACGCCGTTCCTCAGGGCAGGAAGGAACAGGGACCTGCAGCCTGGTTTGCCAACTTCCAGAAAAAAAAAAAAGTCATCAACTGAGTTTGAATCAATTTCTCAAGGACTTATGGAGCCTCCTCACCTCTCACTGGAGGCACCTGCTCCCACACACGTCTCCACCACGGGCACCTCCAGCCCAATCGATGGGGAGGGCAGTGGGCACGGCGGCTTTCCGGGAAGGCTGTTCCATTCCCATGGTTAAAGGAGCTCATTATGTTTTTGCTGATTGCCAAGTCAGCAACATTCGCGCCGTTTGCACTAATACCCTCCCTCCGTGACTGAGCCACGCTGCTTTTTCAGAAGGCTTATAGGGGACTGGATGCTTTCCAGCACAGAAATATAACAGGATTGCCTTCGTGTTAGACTCGCTGCTTGAAATGAAATATATGTTAACACATATTTGAAAATTTCCTGTGAAAAATCTTCCTGCCTGGGTTGACTGTATATTCCCTGTATTACTGCAATTCTTTATCTCTTTGGTCCAAATTACGTGTTGGGAAGAGAGGAGCTCAGCCTCGGCGTGTGGATCTGCCTCTAACCAAACTTGGGAGTGTGTCATCCATATGCTTAATGTCTCTCACGAAGGTACTTACGTGCCTAAGAAACACATCCCTCGCTGAGCGCCTTCCCTCGCGCACGGAGAGCTCCCACGAAAGGAAAAACAACAGGAATTGGTGCATAAACAGCAAAATTGCACAACCGTGGGGCAAATATAAAGCTCATAAATATCCAGCTGTCTGCACAAAGCAGATTCGCAGGCAGGGCACAGGAAAGCAGCCGCTATCTTTGACAGACATCAGCATGTGCTCACACAGACGTTGAATCACATCCCAGCGCCGCATTCCGCCAGGCACAGAAAACTGGGGACGGCGGAGGGGCTGAGCTGCCCACCCCACACCAGGGCTGGCTCTCCAGCTTTTAAAGATATTTGGGAATTCGGGTGGCAATTCCGCGCCGCAGTCACGTTTCAAAGGGTGAAATTCGCACCTCAATTACCCCATAAATATCTTTCTCCCTGTTTTCCTCGGGCGAGGAGCGGAGCAGGGGAGGGGGGGCTCGGGCTGCTGAGCGACGCTGCGGCCACACGGCCCGTGTTAGATTGATTTCACACTTCTGGGAAGGGATGTCAGCAGGGAAACACCAGGGTTGGGAAACCTGCAGCAGCGGAGAAAATGTGAATGAACCAACGCGCAGTGAAAGAGCAGATGTGGGCACTCCTTTTCCTGAAAATCATGAGACATAACCAGACATTACTGCCAGGACTGGGAAAGAAGCATCAGAATTTATCACTGAATTAATAACCATTTACCAGTCGCTCCCTGTGGAGGAAATGGATGGCATGATTAACGTTATTTATTAGGCTTTGAGCTCAGCACAGCGCAGAGTGGGGAGGGTGACTTGGCTCGCAGTCCACAAAGCCGGGCTGTGATTTAGGCAGAGCTTTAAAATTTTACAGCGCCTTTCCGAGGGTGTTGACAAATTGAAAAGGGTTCAGCATCCTGCTGTAACAAATAAAAAGATCAGGCTGTTAAAACCGGGCAAATTCAGATTAATACGGAGACATTTTTAACTGAGGTCGGTGGGCACGGGGGCATTTTATTACCAGCTGTAAACGGAGTTCAGTGTCACTGCCCGTAACTCCAGGTCTGTGCTGTCCTGCAAAGTGGGCTCCTGTGCTCTGGGCAGCAGCAGGGGCTGCTCCACAGCTTAAACAGGTCCTTGTAAATATGGGAACCTGAGTGCAGGCAAAGTGCTCAGCAAATGAGTTCTCAGCAGGGCTGTCTCGTTCCAGTGTCCGTACAAGAGGCTCACTCTGCAAGACAGGTGTGAAATTAAACTACTTGGAAATACCATCTCCAAAACTCTGTCTGTGTCAAAGGCCTTGTTGGCCAGGTCAGAGCCCAAGGCCTGACCCTCCCCACCCCTCTAAAACCTCCTCTAACTGCTGCAGCAGGTCCTGCCTCCCAAACTTAACACAAGTGGAAATCTCACACTAAAATCCAGGATTTTCTAACCATCCATCCTGCCACAAACCCACACATGCTGTGTCCATTTTAGGTACAAGGGCAAAGTGGGCTCCAGCCCCTCCCAGCCTGTCATGGGAGGCTCACAGGGCACAGCTGCCACCTGAAACTCTGCATGGCCCAAACATCTCATTGTCTTTCCACCCTTTCTTCCCCCAAGGTTCAACCACAGTTTAGTGGGACTGCACTTCCCCTGCATCCATGAGTGCATCCAGGAGAGGTTGGAGTTGAAAGAGAGATTGGTCCATTTGTCCCTGCACTCATCCAGGAGTGATGGATCTGAAGGGAAGGGAGCAGGAAGGCTGTGAGGGTGGGTGACCTAGAAGGGGCAGGACACTGTGTGATAAACCACATATTACAACCCTCAGAGCCCCTGGACTGTCCCCATCAGCAGTGGGGTGACCTCGTGGCAGAGATAATGCATTTGGGGTGCAGAGAAACAAAGATTGCCACAGAGCTTTCTTCCATTATCAAACCCAGTGTAAATCCTGTCCATTATGCAAATGTGGTGTGACACAAATGGGCTTTTCTCTTATTCATGATGGCACCAGAGAGGCATTGCAGTGCCTCAGTTGTCCTGAATAACAGGAAGCCTTGTTGAAATGGATATTCCCAGCTCCACAGAGCATGGAAGCATCTTAAAACTGGAAACAATACATGTCACCAAAAACAATCTAGTCATACTTTCCCACAATAAACTAATCTTCCAAAAACACCTTCCCTAGAGATAAACCTCTCCTGTGATAACCCCTTTTATCATATCTTGGCAGAGCTTTGCTACAAGCCCCAAGAAGATGCAGCTTCATTTCCTGCAGACAAGTCCATCTCCAAAAGATGATTTATGAGGATGGAGGGTGGACTGGGCTGGTTTGGTTCACCAGCAATGGACACAGAGCTGTGCTGTGCTCCCCACCACACCATGTCTGGATGGCTTCACCTTGGGCTTTGCACTGCCTGGGGGCTTCTCAGAGTTCAGGCTTTTCAGAGGACTAATTAAAAGCCAAAACCAAACAATCCCAAAATAAAGTGCCCCAGTTTCATCCCATTTCCTTTCCATTTAGCACAGGAGCCAAATGCTCCCCAGACTGGGAACACCAGGCACAATGCTCAGACTTGGCCACCACTGAGGCACCGGCAGAGGCACAAAACCACTGCTTTGGGGCTCAAAGTTTGCCATTTCAGTCACAGAGGGCTCAGTTCAAATATATTTCCTCCAGTCGTTTGCAAGGATAATAAAGAACAGGTCAGGAGATGCCAGAGCTAAACATTAACCTTGCCAGCAAGGAGGATGTGCAGATGAAATAAAAGGCAGCTTACAAAATTAAGTAGATAAGAGTGTCTCGAAGGAATCTTCCACTAACAGGCCCAAAAACACTGCTTTGCAATTGCCTTTCTCCTGGGAGAAGGAAAATGAATCCTCCTTGAGTCAGTAACTGCAGCATCTGCCATTTACATGACAGAAAAAAACCCACAAGAACCAACAGGTAAAATACAGTGCACTGGGATCTTCTGCTGGGGAAATTCATGCTGTAAATGAACACAGGCAGAAACCCAGAGGACTCCCTGTGGGGTCCAGCACCCAACTTGGCTCAGGCTTCCCCCACAACCTGTGCTGGAGGAAAGGACCACAACATCCCCGCAGACTTTCTCCCAGCTTGTCCTGGGAGCTGGTGCTAACTCCTGATAACCATTATTTAATGGATGAGATGCTGGCATTAACCAAGACCCCTTGCTTGCCTGTGTTTCATGCAGCCTGGGGTGCCAGGGGGGTGCTGGGTGGGTGCTGAGCGTGTCCTCTCCAGCAGTCAGAGCTGGCGCCGCTCAGCGCGTCCCCACGGTTGTGCCCTCCCAGCCAAATTCCTGGCAAGCAACTGCTCTCCCAGCTCCACAGCCCTCCAAACCTTCAATTAAACCAGTTATAAATAGCCAGAACACCCTCCACCCCAACCCTGCTGCTGCCAAAGCTCCAAGTCAGCAGGTCCTCAGCAGACCCTTCCCATCCCGCTGAGGCTGAAGGTCTCCTGTGTATCCACTGGCAGCAGTGCCACTGCTCCACTGCTGACCCTCACTGGGCTGGGGAGGAACAAGGACTGTGGCCATGGAGAGACTCAGCCACCAACCTCCCTCCTCCCATATCCCCCTGTCCCACAATTTTCACCCCTGTTCACTTCATAGCCCTCCTGTAACACCCCTGGATTTGGCAGAGTGCTCGTGGGAATTCCAGAGAAAGGAACTTCATAAAGTCCCCTCTATCCACCTCTGCTGTCTTATCAAACTCACTTAATAGACTGCCCTGATGGGATCAAACTTCAGTGAAGCCTGACTGAACAAGAGCCTCTTTGCCCTTGGTTCATGCAGCCTTCCCTTCCCTGGACAACTGTTTGGGCTTCAGATAGCTTTGGTCTTTTTTTACTGTGCTCTTTTTTTACTGACAGCCAAAAGAAAAAAAAAAGGCCCTCAGCATCCCTGTTTTAGTAAAACACCACGTGCTTTGCTGCATTGCAGCAGCCTCACCTCTGGGACCCCGATATGGTGGTGACATCCCACCCCATGCAACAAACCCCCCCACTGCCCCACAGGGGTCTATGAGCTGGGGGAGGGAAGAGCCAGGAGGGAGAAGGTGTATGAGGACACTTCATCCTCCCTTTTTGCACTCCAAGCTCACCACAGGAGGGTGATGCCACTGTGGATGGGCCGGCAGTGGTGAGGGGAGGGGAGCTGAGCTGCCAGCTCAGCTGTGGGCACGGCAGGTCTCATCCCCAGGAAACACAGCAACACAGGGAGGTAGAAATGTGTGCTGGCCAAAGACAGAATGGGAAAAATTATCTGTAATTCATATTTTAAACAGATGAGCAATCAGTGTGCAAAGCTCAGGGAGGGAGCAGCCCACAAAAGGTATCAGAGGGGCTTCAGCCTGGCCCGTGCTGGAGTTGGTGTCCTGGCATGCCCGTGTCCTCATCTGCTCCCAAGGAAAATCAGATCCAACTCCAGCTTCTCAGCATCTCCAAGGGTAGCAAGGCTCAACAACATTGCAAGTTTGATGCATCAATAAAAAACTAATTCAGTTTTACTACATTTTATCAGAGGTTTCCAAGTGCACAAAATTGAATTTCCTTTTCCCTTTCAGACCACAACTGCTCCTACTTCAAGCACTTCACTCCAGGAGAGACCTCAGAGATATTTGAAGTAACCACCCAGAAAGGTAAGAATAATTCCAAAAAAGTATTTTCCTAGTGTTGTATGAAGTGGAGGCCATAGAATATGAAAGAGAAAGGGGTCCCCAAAATGAAGGTTCAGCCCTGGTTTCACTGAAAGCAGCAGAGGAATTTCTATCAGACACCATCAGCTGGGAAAAATGTGGAAAATGCCCTGCACAAGGTCAAATCCCAGCTTCCTGGAAAGAATTATTTTTATATATGATCACACCCATAAACATGATTTTACATAAGTTGTCCCACAAATATATAACAACATCAATATGCAGGAAAACTGCAAAGAGTCTTTTCAGCACAAAAATGACTTTACAGCGTTGGCACTACCCGTGACACTCAGCCTTTGCCATGGAAGGGGAAGATATTAATAAACCCTAAATGAATAAATCATACCCCAAGCAGAGTGTTGACCCTGAAAAGAAGTGCAGAGGCTCTCTGAAGACCATTAGGAATTTTATGCTTCATATTGATTTTATATGAGAGTCATGTAAAAAAATGGAACAATCGATGGACAGAAGGAACAGGGATCCTGCAAAGACACACATGGTGTTCACAGAAAAATAGTCCTTCACAGACAAATTTCACATTTTTAGTAAGTCCCTGATATAGCCAAATATTTTGAGGGCTCCCCTAACGTGCTCCTCTCTCTTTCTCACCCTCTCATTGAGGACAAACCCCTTTCCACACATAAACTGTGGAAAATATGAGCCCGTGGTTACATTACATGTATTAAACAATCTGCTCGGCTTCCAGTGGAAATTGTAATGGTGGGAAACCCTGGAAAAAGGTTTTTCTAAAAAAGGAGTTTCCTAAGACAGGAAAGATTGGGAAATTTAAGTGGATAGACGAGCATATATCAGAGCAGCCTGCTTTTGCTCACCTGTACTATCAGATCCAGCCACCTCATCTTAAAAATGCACCCAATGCCTTCACAGTATTGCAGAAAAAAATATCAGGAGAACTTCTTTTTCAGAAAATAAAAAAAATATCAGGAAGAACATGTTTTCTTTGGGGCAAAAGGAAAAGCTTAAGATTTTACATCGAAACAAACTCTTTCAGGCAGTTCCAGCACAGAGTAAAGAGAAACGTTAAGGAAATGATAATAAAACAGTGGGATGAAAAACAGTGAGAACAAAGAGTGATTTGCTGTTCCCCTTCACAGAAACAGCTCGTTTGGATGGGAGCTAATTAGGAACAGGCAAAAAAACTCTTCATGATTTTGCCTGGGAGATTATTTTTTTTAAATGCCTTGAAAGGCAAATATCATCAGGCACTGTGATGTTCACACATGGCTACATGTGTTAAATATTAAACTAATCTGAAAACGAATACAATATGCAAATGAAGGCCCAAATTATTCAATTAGCAATTCTCCCCCTCCATTCGGGCATTGAAGGTTTCTGGAGCTGGGGGAAGTGTCCAGAGCATGGCTTTGCTGGCTTAGCAAAAACCAGGACTTTTTGGGAGGGTTTAATCCCATGCCCTGAAGAAGCTGGGTTTTCACAGAGCTGGAAATCGTTTTCTTAAAGGAGAAAAAGAGTGAAAGTGTGCTGTTCAAACACTTCCCCCCTTCGGATGCCCACGGAGCACTGCCTGTCTGCATCAGTTCCCGGGGCCTCACCAGGGCTCTGCAGGGGAATACAAATAGCAGAGAGCTGCCTATTTACTGTGAGAGCAGAGTGTGGGGTGATGGAAGGAGCCACAGAGCCCAGTGAGGCTTTAACAATAACACCCACAGGGCAGAGCCCAAACAGCTCCAGCCCAGCACTCCATCATCCCCATCCAGGTGGGCTGATGAGCAAAAACGCCCTGTGCTCTCTCAGCAAGCATTCAGAAAGTGTTTCCCCCTCCTGCTCTGATTGTATACCCTTCACATTCAAAAGATACCTGGCCAGTACATGCCCCTGTTTTTACTTGAGGGGAATAATCCACCAGGGCCACCTCACCACCTTGTGTTGCTCAGAGTGACCTACCACAATGTCAGCACAGCTGATGGCCCAAAATGTGCACACTGTGTCATTTTTTGGTGGGTTAGTTTTTTTTCCCTTTGGCAGAATACAGCATTTCAGCTGCAGCCATTGCCATCTTCAGCGTTGGCTTCGCGATCATCGGGACGATCTGCGTCCTCTTGTCCTTCAGGAAGAAGAGGGACTATCTGCTGAAACCAGCATCCATGTTCTACACCTTTGCAGGTACAGGGTGGGCGCTCCCTTTCTTGCACTTGGGTCATGGGACAACATGGGGAAACTTAAGATGGACCCTGGGGGGATGGAGACACTTCTAAAAATGCCCCGAAAATGGCATTTCCTTCCCGATCCCTGTGTGGTATGAGAACATCCTGCTCAGCGAGCATTGCCCAGTCTGTGTTTTCTCCAACTCTCTTTAAAAGGGATATTTCTACCACAATCACTGCCAACCCCAGTCTGAACAGAGATATACAATATTCAATCTCATTTTTTAAGCCTCAAACCAAAGAAACGGCTGATCCAGGCCCAAAACACACAGCTGTGCCCTGAGCACACGAAGACTTGTGTTTTCACATGAGCCAGGAACACCTTGACATGCCACAAGGAGGGAAAGACAGAGGTGCAAATTGTCACCTCAATAAAAATCTTACTCAACCTCTGGAAAAGCTCCCCAGGGAACGCAATTATTCCTCCTCCACTTTGAGTTTCCCATCCAAGATCACACTCACCAAGCCACCAGCTGACCTGGGTTAGAGCAGAGCTCTCAGCAGTTCTGAGCACTGGTTCCTCCCAGCGCTGGAGTCAGTGACTCACCTGTGACTCTCACTGCAGCTCCTGCATGGGAACGACACACGAGGTGGTTAATTAGGGATGAAAGATTTGACAGCTGGTTACTCAACCCACTGCTCCTCTCTCCCTTCAGGTCTCTGCATCATCATCTCCGTGGAGGTGATGAGGCAGTCGGTGAAGAGGATGATCGACAGCGAGGAGACCGTGTGGATCGAGTACAGCTACTCCTGGTCCTTCGCCTGCGCCTGCGCCGCCTTCGTCCTGCTCTTCGTCTGCGGCATCGCCCTCCTCCTCATCGCCCTGCCCCGCTTCCCCCAGAACCCCTGGGAGACCTGCATGGATGCAGAGCCCGAGCACTGATGCTCCCAGCACGGGGGAAAAAAAAAAAAAATCCAGAAAGTGTTCTGAAAAGATTTGTATTTTTTAAAATGTCTGGGTCCCACTCTACAATGTGCTCTCCATCAAGTGAGTCATTACTGAACCAAGGCATGTTCGATTGTAATTATTGCTTTCCTTTTCTTTTCCTCTCATTTTATCCTTTTTTTTCCCCTCTTTTTCTTTTTTCTCTCTCTTTTTTTTTTCTTTTTTCTTTCTTTTTTTTTTCTTTTTTTTTTTTTTATTTTTTTGAAGAAAGCAGAAAGAGCACTCAGCACCATCCCGGGTGTGGGTGAATGGCACTGCTGTGTGCCAGTTTGGGGTGCCCCGTGCTGATGTAGCTGAGACAGCTCAGGCCACAGAGAACACAGCTTTGCTAGGGAGATATTTGGTGTGGTTGGGTGCAGATTTGTGAGGGATATCAAGCTTTTATACATTACTTGGTCAGAGAGAGACACTGAGAAACTCTGGCTCCATGAGGAGTCCGTGTCCCCATTTGTGCCGTACTCCTCTCCCTCCCTCAGAAGGGTTAGTTCATCACTCTGGAATAAGCTGGAGATCCTTACACTCTTCTATTAAACTGTTAAAATTTGAAATGAAATCAAAACAGAACTTTGAGTAGCATTAGGATAAAATTTCCCCTCCAAATTTACACCCTGCAGTTCCATTCTTTCGAATCAAGCATAAAATCCCACAAGATAAAGAGTTTTTTTTGTTCTGCTTAAACTTCAGCGGCAAAGCCAAGAAGTATTAAACATTAAGAGTGATATTTTCCTTTAATAAAAAGCATAATCTTCCAGTAGCATGATTTTCTGGAAAATTATTTTGATGGATGAATCACTTGGCCCATCAAATTTCTGCCAGGTCCAGAACGACACTGTAATTCTGGGTGGTGTTTGCACGGGGCTCTCATTAGTTCCCCCTGAATGGGCTTTTTAACAATACCCTGCTTTGCTCACTGTATCTGAAACTACATTTCAAGAAAAATCCTTCAAAGCAGCTGCCAAGATGGAAAGGACTTTGCCTGGAACACCCAGGAGAGTCAGCCCTGGAAGCACCTCACTAGTGCATCGAGTTGATGCTGCTTGAAGCAGCGCAGACCCGAGGCAGTGCTGGGGGATGCTGAGGGGGCTGGTTTGCTGCTGAGCCCCTGCAGGGCTCTGCCACAGCTGCCTGAAGCACTGGGAGAACTGGGGGGCCCCCAGCCTGACCACCTGCAGCACTGGGGGTCCTCCAGCCCCACACACTCACCCAGCCCCTCCAGCCAAGCCCTTCTCACCATCACGGTCCCTCAGCACCAGTCATCTTTCTTTTTTTTTTTTTTTCCTTTTTTTCTTCTTTTACACTTCAATTTTCAGAATCTGCTCAGCATTTTCTCCCCCAAGTCGGAAAAAGTATGAAGTTTACAGTGGACATTTTTCACCCCATAATTTAAAAATCAGGAGAAAAGGGAACTAAACGTCCTTCCCTCCACATTCAGCTGTCCCCAATCCTAAAGAAAAACAGAATTCATAACAGAAAATCTCTGATCAAGTTGAAAAGATCTGAAATCATGACATGTTCAAGCATTTGGAGAAATTCCTCAGCAATTAAGTGCTGGCCTGAGGGGCCCCACCATCAGCCAGACCCCGTTGGGGTGCACTGAGCCCCAGCAGCCCCAGCCAGACTCAGGCTTGTCTCCATCTCCCCATCAGCAGCATGGCAGCGAGAACAGAAGCCTTTTGTGAAGTTGCATTAATGTTTTTCAAGCTCTTTGAAGTTGAAAAGCACTACAAATAACACATATATTATGAAGTTTTGGGATGAAGCATTCACTGGTGCTCAGATGTGAGTGTGAGCTGAGGAGCTCTGCCTGTCTCTCATTATGAGAGACAACTGCAAGTCTTCAAGTTGTCACAGAGCCACTCTGAAATGCTAAATGGTTTTGAAATCTTATTTTTGGGTACAGAGCTGACATTCTTCATTTGCATTTTCATTGTTCAGGAAAACAGAGGCTAGTTTCTAGGGAGATCCTTTACGTGCAACAACAGAAAGGAAAGTAGTTGGTGTGACCCTGCGGTGGCTGACCCCGGGTTGGGACATCCCAACCTACACAAGGCAGGTTAATCCAAGCAGAGCAGCTGGCAGGCACAGCAGCAGTCCCAGCTCAGCCATCATCACCATCTCAGACATGCCAGGGCTTGAGATAAGCAAAGTTTGGGGACATGGGTCTAAGTTCATCACACCACAGGGAGCAGTGGCATGTCCTGCATCCTGGGAAGCACCATTCCCGAAGTGCCATCCCTCTCCTGCAATGCTTTTTCTGGGAAAAATTATTTATAGCTAGGTTTTTGATGGGCCAACTTTTTGCCCAGCCAAGATGCTGCTTGGTCCCCCTCATGATATTCAAGAGCAAGACATGAACGTTTGAGATAAACACACCCTGGAAGGTCTCCCCCATCTCGTGCACACTCCCACTTGCACCAGGGCTGACCCACTTCATCCAAGTCCCAGTGAGGGCAACGGAAAGGTTCCCAATAAGTGCTGGGGTTTGGCCTGGACCCAAGGTTTTACAGCCTCTCTGGGCTCACTTTACTCATGAGGCAGAGAAAACACACAGCTCCCGGCAGCAAGATCCTCCACCCACAGCCAGAGCTCAGGCAGCTCAGCAAGATGCCTCCTAAAGCCTTTAAACTCACCGAGCTTTATTCTCCTCCTGCTCCAAGCTGAGGCTTTGTGATCATTCCCTAACTCCATATGGTCCCTGCCAGACTGAGAAGCACATGGATGGCTTCATTTTCTTCTTCCTGATATTAAGAACTGCTGAAGAGGGACCTGTCCATTAAATTGGTCATTGGTATTCACAGTGGGAAAGGCACTGCTCCTGCAGCAGGTTCGTTCTGCCACATCGAAACCTCTCTCCCAGAGAGCTGATAATGTGTTTTGAGACTTAATAAAAGTAATTGGTCTTCATAAAGGAAAAAGAATATAATGTTGGAGGGGGGAGCTGTAACCGGCTTCAGTTTTCATTCTCTCAGCTGAACAAATAGCAGGGAACGGCCACCAGAACTTCAGGAATGTACCAGGAAACGTGAAAGAAACTTTCTCGCTGGCAGGGAGTCATCAGAGCCAAACAGGGATGGGGACCTGGCTGCTGCACATCCTACAGGAGCACACGTGGGCTTGGGACACGGCCAAAGAACTGAGTGGGAAACGCAGCAGAGAGAGGGAGAGGTGAACTGATTTGCAGAACAAGTAACAACCACCAGCCACCAAGAAACCCTGAGCGTTGCTCCTGCCACCACCAGACCCACAGAGCCCTTTGGTCGTGGGTTCCTTGGGCACGTCCATTTGCCACTCCCTAAACCAACATCCCTGCCCAGCCTTCCCTCAGGGCACCCACACTGAGGTGCCCCAGGGAGAAGAGACCCAGGGCTGCAATTCTGGAGGCTGAACTCTGCCCTCCACCCTGCAAAGCCCGAGTGTTAAATCACAGTCGGCGCAGCAGCAGACGCGAAGTTTTCTGTTTATGTAAGGTTTGCTCTGAGGCGTGGAGAGAATCTGCTTCCCTCGTCTTTAAACGCCGTGTTGTGTGAATTTAATGTGCAGAAAAGGTGTCAGACAAACAACCCTGAAGAAGAAAACTGCCTGTTTAGCAAGCAGTGAGCTGAGCTCTCCACCACCCTTCATCTGCAACGAGGTACTGCAGGAACAGCCCAGCACCGGCAGCGTGGGGAACCAAGAGCTCACCAGGGAGCTCAGATGGGGGTGTGCAGAGAGGATTTCACCCACAAGTCCTGGTACAAACCCCTATTTCTCCCTTAGTCCGTACCTGAAGAGAGCCAGCATATGCAGGATGCTCAGGGGTTTGACCATGCAGTTTACAATGGCACAGGTGGACTCACCTATTTGTTTTTTCACTGATCCCTTTCCATTCTGTCGCTTCCTTGTGACCATCACCTCTTTCTCCTCACTCTGACAGTTGTGGAAGTGATTCCCAGGAAGTCCCAAAGATCTGGGAACTCTCCCCCCTGCAATGAGACCCTTGGCCTTGCTGCAGAGGGGCCCTTTCTCTCCTGGGCCTGACAGCTCTTGAGGAACATACCTGATACACGAGGTCATCAACACCAGGAGATGCTGTTTGCCAGCCCCAGGGAGGGTCCTGGGGATTAACCCCAAGCCCCTGGGCTCCATCCAGCACTGCAGTTGGACAGTCACATGCCAGGAACCTGACCATGGACAGAAATTTGCAGAATAAACCTCAGTCAACTTCATTTAAAACAAGCTTCCACTTTGCAGGGTGGGACAGTGCCCCTTGAACACTGTATAACTTTTTAACTTAACTCCAGGAGCATTGGGCTGCTCTGCACCATAACCCACCCACAGCAGTGGGACCTGCTCTAAAAGCATCCCTTCCAATTATCTCCCCTTTCCACTGTCACCAAGGGGCAGGAAAAGAGCACCATGACTTTGTTTTGATTGAAGAAGAGGAGGAGATTTTTCTTGCTTTGTCACCCCTGATGGATGTTCTGGCTCTGGCAAAGCTACTGAACATAAATCCAAGACATACAGACATCACACATGCACACCCTGCATCCAGACACCGAGCTGCTTTGCTGCTCTCTAGGGAAATGCAGGGAAGGGAATAAACTGGGATTCCTGGGCTACTTTCTATGTAATAGGAAGGGCTGCACCCCGGGCTCTGGTTCAGCCTTGTGCCCAGTATCACCAGCTCTCACTGGGAGCACCATCACAGCTTTACAGCTGGTCCTGTGGAGGTATCTACCCTCCAGGAGGGAGCCAAGTCTTAGGGAAAAGGGACTGACAACATCTTCTAACCAGTCTTGGGTAATTCAGATCACAGAGCATGTTCTGTAATTTGTCAGCAGCATCTATTAATCCTTAATGAGGTAAAAACTCCTCAAAATCTCTCAACTGAAGTTACCAAAGAAAAAAAAAAACCCCACACACCGAACTGACATTTCCACACTTCTGCTGTAAATTCTTTACTTCTCCTGAATGGAAGAAAAAAAACAAATGTAGAAGGATTCAATCCTTGCTCCCTGACACAGCTAACAAAGAGAGACTGGCTCAAGTATTGCTACACCAACAGAAATAGCCCATATTTCATGTCAGGGAATACGATGTGCGAATTTTTACAGGCACCATAGATCATCGCCATCTGTCTTGACAAGTTAATTGTCTGCAGTTTTTCTAGGAAAACCAGAAACTTTTAAAACTAACAAAACAAATGAGTTGGACAATGATATGGGCAGAGCACTGTGGGCTCACTGCCCTGGAAATGTGAGGGTTCTGATACGCCCGAGTTCGGTCTGAAAAGGAAATTTGGAGTGGTCAAACTGCTCCTGGTGCCACTTATAGCACTGAGGTACCACACACACAGCAAAAGAACTGCTTAGAGAGCATGATCTCTGCAGAAAAACCAGCTGAACTCCATAAATCTGGGAACAAAACAATAATTAATCAAAGTAGGGAATGGTACTCACAGGGTTTGTAGAGTCAGTGGCAGGATTCACATCCTGCAAAGGGCCACACAATTAAAAAACCAGGACAAACTGTATTAGATGACAACCTCCCAGCTGCATTCCCTAAGTGGATTTTTAAAGGATGGAGGCTCTATTTGAAATGTGAAAAAAAAAAAGTTTCATTTTTTTAGAGCCAAATAATTTCTTTTTAAAATCTTTTCTCTCCATTCTTTATTAGTTCTTACCACCACACTGACAACCTCCCATGAGGCATCCAGATTTTTCTCACGATAAACTGGAATTAAAGAAAATAAACCCAGAAATTATTCTTGGTGTTAAATACCAACTTTCCAAATTTAGATCCGCATGATCCTGTCGTTTAAATATTCCACAGACAACAATGGGGAGTTTATTCTCAAAGGAAAATGGGATTTGGCACTAACTGTACTATTAAGTGTAAAAAAAGTCAAGGAGCCAAATACCCTTTTGGTGTAGATGCCCAAACCCCCATTATTTTCCTCCAAATTGAGACATTTTATACAAACCAGACTCATAATTTTGAATTCTCCTTGTAATTGCAACAGCTCCATATTTACAGTGCAGCCTGAGCAGTGCCCACTGGAGCCATCTGTAAGTCTTAATTTCATTTTAATAAGAGTGTGATTAAAGCCCTAGGAGAGTTTATAATACACTTTGGGGGTTTTCTAAACATGACTTCAATAAACATTGGATAATTTGCTCTAAAACTCAAAGATGCCACTCAGGACTATACATGTGACATACAATGGCCAGACAAGACATTTCCAAAGAAATAATCTTTTGGAAAAAAAACCCCCTCACTCTAAGAAATTCAGTGATTCATGTCAAAGCTGAGAGTCACAAGCTCTCTGCCACTCCATCCTCAAACTCCTGGGTGAGAGCACTTAGGGAAACACAGCACCAAAACCAGCAGGGATTTTCATAAAGAAATTGTAACTCAAGAGAGAAGATGCTCCTTTCTCCATAATATTTTCAGCGTAGGAATGCTGGTGTTAAACAGAATAAAAGTGGTGAGACGTGACCATCTCCCTTTAACTGATGGACAGAGAGCAGTAAATGAACAAGTGACGTTTATTGGTTTAAAATTCCAATGTGGTGAACAGAATCAAAGGGCTGCTCCATAGAAAGGAGTGATTTTGGAAACCCCTGAAATTCCAAAGCATTTGAGGGGCATTTGAACCCTACCTGTCCTCTGCCACAGCCTGCACAGCCCACCAGGGACTCTCCACACTGTCCAGGCACACGGATCCGTCTCTCCAAGCAGTGCCAGGTGCTCTGTGGAGGAGAACTGGCACAGTTCTGCCAAAATAAGGAGTCTGAGGCAACTTCCACTGGCCCCTGCTGATGGATTTCCCATTTCTGCAGCCGTCAGCTTGGCAAAAACCCACTGAACGGGAGTTTTGCTTGATTCAAGGTTGCAGAATTTGGCCTCTACACTCATTTTTGGGTCCTCTGGATTTGATGGTGCTGAAGGGATAAAAGCACAACTTGTCCCCTTCCCCCTTGTTTGGTACAGACAACAGGAAATAAATTAACGAGTTATGAGTGATCTGCTTCGCAGCAAAAGAGAAGGAAAAAGGTTTTCAGATAAGTTTCTGAACCATAAGCCAGCAAAGATTTATAATAAAAAAATTCATATGCAAGTCTCTGCGGTGCAGTGAGTTTAAATCAACCCCAGTTCATAAAGACCCTTGTCTTCAAACATGAAGCCAAATGTAAAAAAATAAACCTGATCATAACCAGAGCAAAAATCTGATTGAACCAGGAGCAGCCACTGCTCCCCAGGGAGGTGTCCCACGGACAGCTGAAATCACCCCCACACAGCTCTAAAATTTCCACTCCCACAGGTAATAAGTGGAGGAATCCTGCAACTACACCCAGCTCATCCCTGTAAAACAGTTCCCAGATTTAAAGTTATTTCAACTGTAAAAGGAGAAAAAAAAACCAAACAGGAGAATCTCTCCAACCCCCCTCTGGAGCTCCCCAGCCACGAAGCAGGGACAGTGTGCAAGGCCAGAAATCTTTCTCCACAAAGTTTATCTTCTGAGGTTTTGTTCACACTTGGTTTCTTTAATTATTTTTTTTTTAATATCCCATCATTAATTTTTTTCAGATTGTAACTCCTGAAGGGTCAGGTTCTTGGAGAACTTCACAGAGCTCACATAGATATAAATAACCTGGTAACCACTCTGATCCCCAGAAGGTCTCGATTAAATTTGGATACAGCTTTGACAAACATTAAATCTCTTCTTTAATGATGTTCCTCAAACAAAACAGTTAGCAAAATATCTGAATTTCCTTGTATAATGTCACATTTTAATGTAAACATCAAATAATGTACCAAAAGTTTTACCGGAAAAAAAAAACAAAACCCCAAAAAAAAAAAAAAAAAAAACCAAAAAAAAAAAAATTAAAGCGGCACAATTCTTTTATACCACTGGAGAAAGGGGAGGAAAAAGCCAGATTACAAACATTTACACATGCATAGTGGAAAAAAAAAAATTAAACAAACAAACAAAAAAAGTCTTTTACTAAATTCACGCATTTTTTTTTAAAATAGTTATTAAATCTACTAAGCACCAACATACCTAAAAATTTATTTTCAGCTTCATGATTCATTTAAAAAACCTATCAAATTAACTTTTCAAACAAGCTTATATTACTAGCTTGTCCAAAAATAAAATGTAGAGTTTTTTTGGGCTTTTTTTGTTAATTTTTTTCCTTTTTTCTTTTTTTTTTTTTATTTTTTTTTTAAAGTATATCAATACTTTTATCTGAATGTTTCCAAACAATGGCATAGGTGTCTGCAAAGAATGCCTTTACTTTACCCTACAGTGGATGGAAAATACAATACCACATCATACAGAATCTAAAACTATAAAAGTCTGAGAATGCAGCATCCCTTCACAAAAAAGCTGATAAAACTGAAATTATTTAGAAGATGCTGCACCTTTATTTAAAAAAAAAAAAATTAAATGAATTTAAGCAGAAATAACATACATTTTTACATTAACTGGCCATTTCTGGTACAGAAACCCAGCATAGTATGCTAATGTTATTGAATAAATGTAAATGCTACTTACAATCTTCTTAAATACAATTTAGACAAACTTTTTTTTTTGTCTTTTTTAGTTTTTCCTTTTTTTTTTTCCTTTTTTTCAAGTTGTACAGGTAATCTCTCAGCTGCTAGTTTAATGCAACATATCATTAACATTACACAAATTAAAAAATAACACGTGTGTGTTTTCCTACAGAAAAGCTTCCAAAAACCCGACCCACATCAAAAAATGCAAAATAATGGAATATAATTAAAAAAAAAAAAATTAGTTGCAAGTCTAGCAGCAAAGCAATTAAGTGAGGATATATTTACTAATATAAACAAAGGGAATATTTGCAACTACAGGTGAAGCCCCAACTACCTTAGATCTACGGACACAAATAAAAATTAAATTCTCTCTAAAAAAAATAATCTGATTATTTAAAATAGGAGTAAAAGCCATTGCTACCTGATGAACTACCTAGGCTAAGTTCCTGAAACAAGGACAAAGGGTCGCTGTTCTTTTTTGTCTGCTCAGGAGGGGGTTTGGGCTTCGGGGGGGCCCGCAGGGCGCTCGCGTAGGACATGACGGGCTTGCTCCCGGCGGGCTGGGGGCTGCTGCTGTTGGACTCCACCAGCTGCTTGTTGGGCATGAGAGGTGGGAACTGGCCCAGATGCTGGAGCACGTTGTAGTTGAAGGAGTTGGAGAGCTGGATGTTCTCGGCCTTCAGGTGTTCCTCGGGGGGCTTCGCTGTCTTGGGTGGAGCTGCGGGAGGAGGAAGCAGAGCGTGGGTAAGCGAAAGGCTCTGACGTAGTAAATCTACCTGAGGTAACCCCAAAATAAGTACTGGGGGTACTGAAACTCGAAATCACCTCCCACACCACCAATTTTCTGTGTTTAGTCACTCTGTGTCCTTGAACATTATTATTAAGTTCACAGACTCAGATAAGCAGGGGATGGTTTGGCTTGGAAGGAACCTTAAAGCTCATCTCATTCCACCCCCCCTGCCACGGGCAGGGACACCTTCCACTAGCCCAGGTTGCTCCAAGCTGGTCTTGGAGGTGCCCAGTTTCATTCCCACTGTCGGATTGTGCCCTATCCTTGCCACCAACACCCCAGGAATGCCAGTGTTAAACACCCTCTCCGTGGGTGCCCACAGCCCGGAACACCGAACCCGCAATTCCGCCCAGCGGATTTACCCGGTGCACGGAAGGTAAGCTGCTTCCCTGTGGGATCTACTCTAATTTAAGCACTTTATCCACTGAGACAGCACAAAGAGTATTTCATTCCTCTTGCTTTATAGCTTAATAGGCTAAAATTAAAATTTACAGCACCATATATAATTCATTCTCCAACAGCAATTCAGAGTCCTGAATGCCAAGAAACTAATTATTGGTATTTTAGGCTGAATGCATTCCTGCTAATTGATATGTTCTTGCTCCACATTTAACAACTTCTGTAACTATCAGAAAAAATGGTGCTTTAAACCAGAGGTATAAAACTGCTTTCAAGTGAATTTCCTGAATCCTAATGGGGTACCTTACTTTGTCTGAGAATTCTGCTGTGTCACACAACTACAGAAACTCTACACTGATGAAACAGGTAAATGTTCTATCTGTAATAGTCTAAGAGCTGGACAGCACATCTATTCTGTAATTATTTCAATCTTTAACCCTATAACATTATTTTTAAAGTGTACATATAAAAATGTACCACCAAATGAGTGCAAAAGTAGGAAAACAAAGTATATAGTTAATTTTCTCGCTGGAAGGGTCGCACACGGCCTTCTGATTTTTACAAAGCAAAAAACCCCCATCATCAACTCACAGGAGAATGACTATGGAAAGAACATAAGCAAAGCAGTTTTGCTAGGGTTGCTATGATTCAACAAAAACCAAACAACCCAGACCACGAGCAGAAAAACCTCCCAAAAATAACCACAGCACTCAAGAGAAGACAAGTAATGACAAGCGGGGCCAGAGGTGAAAGCTGTGTGTGGTTGAGGCGTCCAACAGAAGAAAAAATATGAAATAAACATCTTGAGTAAGAACTTAAATCATTTTCTTTCTATCAACAGAAAAAGCAATGCATATCAAACTCTCCAACTGCAATTTTGGGAAGTGCCTGCATGTAATGACCCTGAGGAATTCACAGCAGCTCCCCTTGCCCTCCATAAATCCATCCTGATCCAATCCAACAGTGGTGCCTCAGCCATTCCTGATGTACAGGAGAGATCAGCCCTTGGACAGTCTGGATCAGGGTCCCTCTCCAGCAAAAAATGCAGGCACAGGATTATTTCCCAGCCTCACATTCTCAGGGGGTTTTATTTCATGGATAAAAATCAATGGTAACGACAAACAGTGCAGTTACTGGTCATTAACCCTCAGCTCCATAAAACACATTTGGGCTGTAAATATGATCATCACAGGCACTGAGCTGTGAATGTGGGAAAGCACAGCAGCCAGAAAATGGAGATGTGTTTGCATGAACCACTAGATATGGGCACTATTCATATACACTTATTTACAAAACAGAAACCACTCTTAACTCCAGCAAAAAGTATTTTCATAGCAAAAGCAGTCACTAGTCAGAACTTGACCTTTTCGTTTAGAATTTACTATTTGACAGCAAATGTAGGGATTTGGTACTTTTTACACACACATCTGTCCTCTGCAGACTTTACTCACAAACACTTTACATTAAAGCAAGGAAATGTGGCACTGGCTGATCCCAAAGTAACCTTGCCAGGGTTCCTGAGCTCCTATTAGATAACCACTATTAGATAACCACCAGTCTAGGGAGCAACTCCAGTGATGAATGTCATATAACACTGTGCATTCAGCTCCTTGATTTTCAGTAAAAACAGAAATAGATTGAAGGAGGTGCCCTGAGCTTGAAGTTTTGAACAAAAGATGCTGCCATACACATGGGTTTGCAAAATAACATTTTCACATTTTGGAAATTAAAAGGCAAATTAGGAACTTAACTCTCAAGTGCTGTTGCTAATATAAACAGCTTTTTTCATTCACTCTACACTGCTTGTTTCTACTTCACAATCACTGTAACATTATAAGATGTTTTAGGTTTATAAAGCTTCATCAAAAGCAATTAGATCTTTTAAGGCCAAAAAGAACCATCCTATAAATAATTCTGCATTATTAAGTGGTTTTAATATCCACACTGGGATATTGTTCATATTTTTACTAATCTTGTTTTTAAATTACCACTGGAGATTCTTAAAGCAAAGTCAAGGAGAAGAAACTGTACTATCCTGGTTATTTTGTTTTTCACAACCACTGAAAGTACCGAGAACAGAAGAATAGTTGCACTGCTCCAACTCTCTGCTCACAGCTTTTTTTTCACCTCTGAAAAGTTAATTTAGTTTCTGTCTGCTCAATCAATCAGCACTGCTCCTACCACCAGGGAAGCCACGTTCCACTGAGATTGTTCCACGGTGAGAGAGAATTTAAACTCGTCACTACTTTGATGAAGTACCAGAATTTACTGGGAGAAACGCTGAGAGTACTAATTCAGTTTATGTGCTGCTCCCCCAGACTGTAATATCAACACCAAATATCACTGAATCTGGGAACAAATAATCTATCTTGCAAATAAATCCCACCAGTCACCTTAGCTCCTCTCAGCAAAAACTCAGCTGCACTTGAAACCACTGTAAGAGACTATTTGGGTTTACTGGAGCTTTTGGAGAGGACTAAGGAGCAGCATTGATTTAGGACATGGAGAATGCTCACAGTATTCTTTAGGCAGCAGCAGGATGGGAACAAGATGGCAAACAAAACCAGGATTATTCCAAACCTTTAACTGCTGAAACAACAAATACTTCAAGAAATGAGAAATCAAGAAATGGCAGAAAACATGTTGTGAGAAAAAAACCCACAACCAACTCTTTCACTTAGCCTTGGTCACTGCAGCTTAAACTGTGTCCTTCCAGCAGAGATCCCAGGGTACCCACCTAACAACTCCCGGGGTGGAACTGCTCTGCTGGCTCCGTTGCATGGAATGTTTGGGTACGGGGCAGAGGAGGAGGAGTTCACCCACAACTCAGGTGAGGAGTAGTTGAACGATGACTGGTTACTGTGGTCCTGAAGCTCTTTACACTGACCAAGACTGTCTTGAGGAGTGTTTAATTCTTCAGAACAAGCCTGGACTGAACTAGAGGAGATTCTTCTTTGGTACAACGGCCTGCCTGGTCCTCTTGGTTCATACTGTGAACAAAAAAAACACAAAACAAGAAATGGCCTTTTGCTCTTATTGATGTATCAAACACCATTTCCCCACTCAATTTTTTCCCCTGAAATGTCTTACCAAAAAAAAAAGTCCTCTGCATTTAGAAAAAAATCTCATGCATTTCAAGTTATATGTTGGATATTGCAGTCACTGATAAAGTTGTTTTGATCACACAAAATAGAGAATTTTAAAGCAACTGCAAAGAACATCAAGTGAGATTCCTTAATTCTCATCAGCCTTTACATCTCACAGTCCTACGTGGGCGATGGATCACACAGTGAGGAGGAAGATACCCAGCATTTACAGATGAAGCAAAGAAAGCACAGAAGCACATAAGAGCGAGAGAAAAATGTTCTTACAGTGTAGCCAGGAAAAAAAATGGCTTTTCCTTTTCCAAAGGATAAATTAGCGACTTGTATAGCAGGATCTGGGGGAGCAGGATACATTTGTACACTGGATGTTGTGAATGTACACAAACAAATACTCTGGAGAAGCCTCTGCCCTCGGGAGAAATAATGCAGAGAATTTTATCTGAAAGCACAGAAATGACCTGTAAACCCTGCAGATCACGGAGATGAAAATGGCAGGAGCTCCATTAATTAACCTGTGGACTTCAAAAGTTCAGATTTAAGGGCTCTCTAAACTTTCTCAAGATTTAAACTAAGTCTGCTATATTACAGTTTATTTTTAAAAATGAACATACAGTATTTTCTCCCTTCTGCACTGACTAATGAGCATCAATAACAGAAAAGTCATACAGATAAATCTATACTTGGTAAAAGGAAAAAAGAAAACATCCTAATGAAATGCCATAAGAAATTAGCTAAATAAACATCAAATAACTTGTTTGCAGTGCCCCAATGTTGTTACTGTATCGTCCACAAAAAACAGACAGGGGAAAAAAGTGCATGAAAGAAAACTGTTATATCTTATTTTAGTCACCATAATCAAGGGATCAACACTTGCATATCCTGACACTCTACTCTCCTGAGGGTTTTCTTCAACAACAACAAAAAAAACCTTAAAAATTCATAAGCTACTGCCCAAATCATACCCAGAAAATATACATTTATTGAGTTTAACGGGCAATTTTGGTAAGCAGGCAGGAATTTATCAAAATTCTGGACACTTGCAAGTACAGAACCAGACAGAATAACTTCAGTATTCCCTTTGATGTGCAGTTCAGATCTGGTTTGACTAAACACAAGCAAAAGCTTTCAAGTATCAAGTCAATTAACAGTTTTATAAATAGTGATGGAGAAAAGAGTTTAGTGAGGATACCAAAAGTCAAGAAAACTGCCCTGACAACTGCCTTGGATGAGGGAGGTCTGTTAAAAATACACCTAAAACCACACTTTGATTTCCTTGTGCATTCTTTGGTCCCACCTACCAGCTGGACCAGTAGTTTTGGGAAGTTTACAGGCAAGTCTCTGTCTTGGAATACTTTTACTGCATTTGGCATTTCTGTCACATATTTTGAAAGGAAGAAAAAATAACAACTAAACCGAATTTGCACTAATTACATAAAGGCTCACTCTATTTGTCTTCAGATAGCAGGAGCTGTCACAAGCTCTATAGGAATATTTATTGGTTTATTACTGCTGAAAAGACATTGTTCCTGCATCCTGCTGTACTGACAGCAGTAAGTCTTGTCACAAAGTATAAGATTTTATACAAGGTGGGATGACTTAATGGACTGAGACATCAAATTTCTAAATGTCTATAAATTCAAACCTTACTACAGCTCTAGCTGGGCCTGAGGACTCCATTAACCTCTCTGGATCTATATAAGACAGAAATTTGTAAAATGCACTGGAATTCAATTTTAGTTATTTTGCTCAGGCTCATAAACTAAATATTTTCTATTTTCAGAAGCCAAAAGACAATTAAATTAAATATGTATTATGTGAGATAGTGATGAGGAGGGCTCCCCCCACGGCTTCTGTAAAAACTTTAACAGAAATACATCACTTAGGTACAAATACTGGATTACATGCAGTCAGTGTGAATATTAATTCTGGCATTCCTGGAATGCAACCAGGGTATTCCATGTCTACATATCATACACTTCTCAGCACTCTGTATTCCAACAGGGATTTAAAACCTCCTGTTTAAAATGTGACCTGTCCTAGTTATATGTGCTGGCATAGTCTGCATCCCATAATACACCTCCTTGGAGTCCAGGACAAGAGAACATGGAGAGGGACAGAGCCAGCTGTGGCTGGTGCTGGACCCAGATTCAAGCAGCACAGCTGGGTATCTCTGCACTGATTCCCAGCACTCTGAGCCCCCCAAACACACAAAATGGCTTGATATCAGATTAGTTCAGGAAGGGTGGGATTTATTAAATCAGAGTGAAACACCTGTCCAGCTCTGGTCTCAAGTTTGTAGCTCAACCACACTCAGAGTTCCACACTGAGCCGACCGTCCGGTTCCTTTGCGCTGCCTGTCCGGAGTCACCTCCTGAGCTGTCACCTGGGCTGGGTTAAATCTCACCCCAGATAAACGACAGGCAGAGACCCAGCAAGAAAACTCTGAGTAACACTCAAAAAGCCAAGACTTCCCACTTTGCAGAGAAAATGTTACACCTGCAGTGCCCAGAACCAGGAACCTGCCCAGGGTGAAGAGCAAAGAACGGCTCCGCCTCCCAGGAACTCCCAGTGGGAGCTGTTAATGCCTGAGGTGCTGGGCATCCCTGACCACTCCACAGTGCAATCTGAGAGTGAAACAACGTGACAACTGCACAGCAGACAAGAGCAAACACCTCCACCTACCTCTTCTAAGCTGTGGAGCGAAGAGGCAGATACTGCTCGAGACGCGAGGGGGTGAAATGGCTCCTGACCGACCGCGTGCTGATGGTTCTGGATTTGTATAAAAGGGTTTTGCTGCGACCTGTGGGGCAGTGGAGGTATCCCATAGTGAAAGCCCTGCCCCATAAGGTGGTTCTGCTGTAGGTTAGCATAAGTCCAGGATCCATCAGGTTGCAGGTATTTCAAGGGAGATGGGGTTATATGTTCGGATGGCATTGAGAAAGGGGGGTTGTATATTTGGGGTAAATGCTGCTGAAATGCTGGGTTACTGGGCAGTTCAATGTCTCTGTTGTTTTCAGTGAAGGTGGGGAAGTGAGCACTGTGGTTGGAGTTGCAGGAAGGAGAAGGGAGTGCTGGTGGGCTCCGGGGCTGCACTTGTCTGTATTGCAACAGTCTCGACTGAGGGGGGGGCATCTCGGCCAAGTCCCGACTTTCACCTGGATCACGGTGGGACAGTTCTCGGAGCAAATCCTGGAATCTGCATCGACAGAATAAATGGATCAAGAAAAAAAAAAAAGAAAAAAAAAAGTTTTGCTGAAATCCCACTCTTTTTTGAGGCGGAAAAAACTCAAAAGCACAAACCACTGCACTTAAATATTCTCATCTTTGGGCTTACTGACCCCTAACTTCAAAGGATGGGACTGAGCAATCAGAAATCAGGCACGAGAGGATTAATTGGATGAAATACCCACCTGAATCATCTCAAAGTTTTAATAACTCATGAGATTTCCTTTTCGGCCAGAAGAATCAATTTTTTGTTATCCCTTAAGAGACAACTAAGGGAAGGATTTCCTGCTTTACTACACAGGGTAAAAAGTTCACATAGTTAAGGAAAATTTTAACCCCTTACAAGCCAAAAGCCAGAACAATCAGGGATTCCCCTCGCTTGCACAATATACCTTCAAACTTCCTCAAAAGGTCAAGAATATTCAATTCAGCACTTCAAAGAGTCAGATAAGAGGGCATTTAGATGCTTTACCATGGCTCTAACAACCCAGATGGAAAGGAAAGCATAGTGGGAGATGACAGTAAACAGAGGCAATTTAAAAATCCAGCCTTTACAATACACATGATCAAAGTTGATGACCACTGGAACCATTTTTCTGTTGACATTCAACCGCTTCCTTTCTTGCCCCCTAATGCTCCATCTCAAATACAAGCATTTTTTTGCTTTTAAAAGCAAAGGGTTTTTGAAAAGAAAAATTTAGGTTTCACTGGGGAGCAATGTTTGGGGAGGGGTTGGTTTGTTTGCTTTCCAGCACATAAATCTGAGACTTGCGACTTAAAATTGAAGAATTTACAACTTAAAGAGGCCTTAACTACACTCAGACACCTCTTTTATAAAAACACGAGGTTGTTGCTCTCTACCCATTCCTTACTCCATAAACACAACACTGAAAAGCTCCACGAAAATATTTTTCCACTGCAGCTTTACTACCCAATATACTAACAGAACAAAGCATAACACATAATAAAAGCACAGTTGTAAGTCAGCCTGCCAACTATTTTAACCTTCATAATAACAGCAGCAAAAAGCAATACCTTTAAGTGCCTTGCACTTGATCACAGTGTTACAGATAGGTGCCCACTGCTCAATTTTACACAAGCTCTGATGACTCAGTAAACAAATACCTTGAATATGTTGCCTCTGTTTCATCTTCTGTATTACTGGCAAGTTTCCAGTTTGCCCTAACTTGCTGCTGTTGATGTAATCCAATTGGTTGCTGAGGAAGATGTGGTAGATGAGGATGGTGATGGTGTTGATATGGAATAGTGCCTTGACTGAGATAGGCATTATGTTCATTCCATTGCTGTAACCTGGCTTGTTGTTGCTGCCTTATTGTTTCCAAAGCTACATTTCCATGCATACGATCTACAAAAATAGTTTTAAAAAAAAATTTTATCTAATGCCCTTTTTTAAAGATCTTTATGTCAGAAAAAGAAAAAAAAAAAAAAGAATACTTTTTAAACAGTATATTCCAGGGCCTATTATATACTAACTGCATTGCAGTGTATAACCTGGTTATTTAAATCATATGGAAAATCATATAAACATGAATCTTCTAATAAAGTGCTGAATATTCAAACATGCCTGAAGCAGCAAATTATGCTCAATGACATTACTTATGGAAACTAACCCAACAATGACCCAATTCAGAGCAATATGCCTGAAAAAGGTAAATACCTCCTTCATTTTCACTTCAATGTACTTATAATTGCACACTCTGAATTTAAATAAAGAAAAGTCACCTACCTAAAGTGTCCCCTAAGGGCATTCCTGATGGATTCTCTTCAATGAAGTTGTTCAAGTGGGTTGGCAGAACGGGGTTGTGCTGTGCAAGAGGCCTCAAAGGATTATTGACTTCTTGTAACAGAGGTGGGGGGTGTTGTTCTGAAATCACAGCATCTACAGCAGGAGAATGTGGTCGGTGGGGAATTGGATTATTAAAAAAAGACTGGCTGGGGCCTGCCTGGTAAGCAGGGGAAAGCTGTGAAGGTTGTGGAGGCTGCTGATTCAAATGGTTATGCTGCTGAACTACCTGGCTCTGCTGGGGTGGCATTTGGTTTGCTTGGTCAGGCAAGTGATTTTGCTGCTGACTTAAAAGGTTTTGCTGCTGCTGCTGCTGCAGAGGATACGGCTGCCTGGGGAGCTGGGAGAGGTGCTGGAAGTGGCGGTTGGGAACTGCAAACTGGGAGTGGGGCGGGGTGAGGTGGAGGTTCAGCTGCCTGGGGTTGGGATTCTCTTTGCGGTGGAATTTAGCGTTGGGAAAACCAACACCGGAACGGGACTCGGGGCTCCTCTGCTGAGAACTGGCTTCTAAATCAACCTGCAGAAAAGAGAAGGAAAACTTTTGGAAATCCACATTAAAAACAAACAAACAAACAAACAAAACCATTTCAGTAATGACTAAGCTCATTAAAAGAGAGAATATTAAAAAACAAACACACAAAATCAAATGAACAAATAAACAAACAAACCCAAAACCAAACCACAAACCCAGACAAGAGAAACCCACCTGCTTGGATTCCAGAGGTTTCTTCTCAGGTGTTCGAATTTTACTGATTTCAGGTCCAGCAGCATTTTCACTTTTACCTAAAAACATTTACAAAATCATTTAGTTTCAATAGAAAAATTATTATTTTGGGATTTTTTTTTTTTGCCAGACACAGGAAAATTTAGACTTATTAGTATAGCATTTACAGCACCACAGACACTTAATATCATTTACCTAAATAACACTTTTCCTGTAATCTCTGCACTTTGTTCATTAATCATCACTAAGTAGTTCTTCCAACTTAATTGCAAATAACATCAGCAGTTGTACTGCAGAACAGAGATGGAACAATTATACCCTCAACACCCTCCCCAGCTTCCATTACTTCCTCCTCTGAATCTCACAGTATCTGAGTTATTCTATTTGTAATGGCAAATCTCACATTCTTTACCCAACTCTGTAGATCCCTCCATCAGGGAGAAAAGGGCCAAGGAAGGAAATAAAAATACCCTATTTAAAGGATATTGTAAAGTACAATCATGAAGTAATTTAAAGCACAAAACTCTCAAAACCAGACCAATTTTCACTGCCATTTCAACCACTGACCATTTCGATTTTGTTCGTGCTGCTCCTTTTCCTGATGCTGGAGCTGCTGCTGGCCCATGTTAACTGGAGAGTGATGCCCCAGGCCATAAGGGATAGGAGACCCACGCCCATGTGCCTGTAACAGGTTCATATTATATGCCATAGCTGCTTGATGAGTAATGAGTCGAGGGTCGACTGCAAACCTACCCTGATACCCCGTCCATGGTACCTACACAGTGAAAAAAATAAAAAAAAAATAAGAGAGAGATGCAACCTGTTAGGGTACATTAAAGGCAGAGAAATAACAAGCACACTGATATTAGGTCAAACAACAGTTTTCTGTGCATCAGATGACCTGACACACTCACACACAACTACAGCTGGTGTTGGAAAGGGAGAGCTGTAAGGGCAGCAAAGATTTCGAAGGACAATCCTGGGCAAAAAATTTTGTATCAAAACCCATGGTTTTTTCAGTGGTTTCGAAATTCTGAGAGAAAAGACTGATGGATAAATTTTAGCTCAACAAACTTTAGATTAATCTCTTCTGTAATTAAACAGATGTGGATGAAGGTCAAGAAAATAAAAATCCATTTCTCCTGTAGCTAACGGACACTGGGTTGTGGCTTGGGGGGAAGAACAGAGGGAGAAGGCTCTGACCTGAAGAACAGACCTTTTAGCATCCATTGGTGTGATTTTGTACCACTGAAGGAGCAGCCAGGCCATTCCTCTGCACCCAGGACACACTTAGTGAAGGTACCAGGACTACTGGGAAGTTAACAGGACTACTGGGACAATCCAAGACCCTCCAGAAGTGAGGAATGACAGGGCTGCTCCAAAGTGCCTGTGCTGCATCTGAATTGCACATTTGAAGTAAAATCCACCTCCTGAAAGCAGGTAATAAAAGCCTGGATTTTTTTACAACGGTTTCAGTTTTATTCCTGAAAGGAATGCAAAGGAAGACAGCTCTGGATCAAATTAGTTCAATCTCTCCCTGTAGGGAATTTATTAAAAGGAGGAAAATACATGAATCAGAGGCGAGTGCAGGGAGAGTAATCACCACTCAGGCTGCCAGAGCATCCCTCAGTGATGACAGCACACAACCTCCTCCTGCTTTTACCTTGGCTATGGGAACTGCATTAAACAAAGCAAAGACATCATTTCATCTTACATGAACATAAACACGTTTTACTTCAGTCCCTACTTGTTTCAAGTGTAACAACTTTCACGCTACTCTTTTTTTAAATTACTATTTGCCCTTGAAATGTGCACTTTGAACTTTAGCTTTAGGCTGCTCTTGCATCTGTACAACCTCAAATCATCTCTGAGCCTCTTTTCAAATGTAGCTGTCTCATTAGTACCTCAGCCTTCCCACTTAATTATTTAAAAATCCATCCTCAGGGAAGGTGAGCTCAAAATACTTATTTTTAATACATTTCTTTTGATTGGAAATACATAAAAAATATATTAACCTTGGAACAATAAGGCAGAGCTTTTTAAATTACCTTGGTTTGATATTAATATAATGTGAGCAAGCATGACAAAGATACAGCTGCTGGTCTTCTCATTGCATTTAAATTTACTCATCAAATGCAGATTTCTAGTAAGCTTGGAAAAAGGAAAATTCCTTGGCCTAGCAAAGAAAACCAATTTACAGCTGCCAGCTGATCTAAGACATGCAACTGAAACTACAGCAAGTTCCCTATTCAGCACCCATAACCCAAATTACAACAGAGCATTATTGAAAAAAACCAAGTTAACTGTGTCCCAACATTTAGCATTATGAAAGGAATTAAATACATGTGCATGTGTTTAATTCCATGTCCTTCCCACAGTTTTCAGGAGTTGTGCACGACACAGACACATTACAAGCTTTTGCAGCCTTTGTTCTTTCCTTGCATTTTCCTCCCTGAATATGTGACTGTGAAGGGTAGCAACAAAGCAGAGGCTGCTTCTTTAATTTGTGGCAATTTTGGAGGGACAGTCTGATCTGTAATCCAAAATTCCATGCATAAATGTAGGCTAAAAGACCTGATTAGAGATCTTCATTCTGTTCCCAAATGTCATTAAGGAAAGGGATTGGAGAGGAAACTGGTTCACTACGAGGTTCTGGAAGGGAAAAACATCCCATTATGCTTATTTTTCTTATCACTTCACTTCAGACACCTTGCACTGCAGAATTCCAAAACTGGTAATTTAGACTGTGTGAAGCCAATAAAGAGAAACAAACTGGGGGTGAATCACTGATGTCTCTCTGATGATTAAGAACTGAACTGGGCCAATAATTCAGAGGCAGGTGTCTCGAGTCACGGCACACAGATTCCACTGGTGTGCCTAAAACACACCAAATTACATGAACATGGAATTGCTTTTAGGCTGCCTGGAGTTATTTTGTGCAAGCAAAGCTTTAAAGTCCCTATTTTCTGGTGGTCCTCTGCACTGCCACTCCTAAAGCCAGCAAAGCCCATATATTTGAAGTAAAGTGCTGAATAAACCTGCAATAAATTCACTATCTGATTTTCCCATATATTTTGTGCATACAATAATTGAGGAGAGGGTTGGGGGGAAAACACAAAATTAATTCTTACAGGCAAAGGCACAGACATGACCATATTTCCTCCATAGACAGCAGGTACATAGAGAATACTTGTCCCAGTGTGTGGATCTATCCTTTGAACAGGACTTGGAGATTTCCCCAGGTTGGGGTGAGGTCCCAGAGGAGGAGGGGGAGGAGTAAATGCTCGGATAGGATTTCCAATGAGAACAGAAGGATTGGGCTGAACTGGAAAGAAAGACCAAAAAAAAAAGATATATATACACAAAAAAGTAAGATATATACACAAAAAGAACATGAAGCCACTCTTTCTTTTTTTTTTTCTTTTTTCTTTTCTTCTTCTTTTTTTTTTATCCTGATAGCATCTATCTTTATAAAGCCTGTGTGAAACTCTCTAAGAGCACAGGTCTGATACACCAAGAGAAAGCATTAATCAAATCAAAAATTTGAAGAGGCAGAAAATATGAGTTGAGATACAGAGAAACAGGTATCTGGTAAGTGCATTAATGAGAGAACGTCCCAAACCAATTAAATATGCTGACAGTCAGAGGAGCTGTTAAGCACTGCATCAAAAACTAAAATCACCCTCTTTTCTTTAGCAGGGAAGACAAGCTTTAAATTAATGCTTTTTCAAATTAATAACAAAATTATTCAGCTGTGGCATGCTACCTTGCAAAGCAAGGTAATATTGGTAATATCTGGATATATGACAGCACAATTTAAGTTCAAAGTACCCCATAAAAAAGTGTCTGCAATATAATGTCCAAACCCTTTTAGTGCAAATACACTGGGACAGGGTTTTACAGTATGAATTTCAAATACAGCCATTTTTAAGAGGCCAACAATTATGCTGTGTTAAGGCTCCAAAGTCAGTGCACACAACACCTATAAAGGGAAAGCCTCAGAAATACCAAATGTCCATTTAACAGCCTATAATCTGTTTCCCAGATGCACACAAGAATTAAATGACTTTCAAATAAAGAAAGGACCAGATATTCCATTTATATCAAACTAGTATCAATGTCACTGTAGCCATATCAGTGTGAGCTCAGGAATTCCTCCAGGAGCAGCAGATACTTACCCATTCCATCAGGTGGGAAATGGTCATTCTGGTTGTGATGGTGGACCTTGCCCTTTAAAGGAAAAAAACAATAATTACAATGTTTTGCATTATTATATAAACCAAAGCTGTTTATTCAGGTGAACATTATAATTAAACACAAAACGGAGTTTGAAAGAAGTCAGCCCAACAGTTTATTCTTACACATTCACCTGTCCAGTTCCACCACCTGACACCATGAATTCACAAAGCTGGACATTAAATACCACTAATCCAATTAATCATTACAAGTCTCTCTGGGAAAACTCTCCCAAGGCCTGTTTCCAGATGCAAAGAGGGCTCCAGCAAATATTTTGAGTTTCTTTCCTCACCATTTCATTCTCCACTGTCTCACTTTTTTCAGGAGCAGCATCCAGTACTAACATAATCCTCAGGATTCCTCTGCCATGGCAGCTCTTAGGGGAAGCATGATCCATTTTCCCCTCCAGGTTCCAGCTCAAGAACCTTGAAGACAAAGCAGCTTCTCCCAGTTTTACCCAGGTGTTCACCCAACCTCCTTAGACATTGTCTCCCTGCCCCATCCCATCTATTGGCCTCTGGACTTTTGCTCCTCTGTGACTGCTCCCCAAAAGTAAAATTATAGGAGAGCCAAGAACCACAGTGCTCTGGGGAAACTGTTTTTCCTTGGTGAATTGTACATTAGAAAAGGATTTTAACAGAACTGAGTTATCCCTCCTGCACGCTCATGAGTTTCCAGCATCAACTAATTAGTTAATATTCATAAACTGTGAGCACATATTCAAGTGCCAGTATGCTCTTAAGTCCTTTGCAGGAGAGGAATACTTTACTTAATCTGGACCTAAGTATGTTCACAAGTTTAAAATAAATCTAAAAAGGCTTTGATGCTGCAAAACTTTCCCTGCCCAGGAGATAAGTCTAGGCAGTTTTCCAGCAGTCTGAGCAAATTAGTCAGGGTACAAAGACAGGTTGTTTGACAATGTTGACTCATGCATAAAACAGATTAAAGAACTGGTCCTCGAATTTTCCCCTCATTTTAAACATGAATTATTGAAAAATAAAATAATAATTGCTTTTCACTGCAGCACTTAAAGAAAAGAAGCCTGTTTATTCACCAAACAGAGGAAGGTTCAATCTAAAACCAGAGGAGTTACATGCCTCAATCACTCATGGTCAGCACGAGGCATTTCTGTATCTGTTATGCTGCCACAGTGAAGCTCTAAGTGCAGAAATCTGAAAAACCTCTGTTCTAACCTATCAGACTTGTATTTTATAGGTGTCATATTTTTAAAACTGAAATAGCAAATAGTTACATAAGTTTGTAAGAAGAGCTGTCCTGTTGAACAGGACATGTCACAGTATGAACATATCCCAGGATCAGAATGGTAAATAGAAGTCAACTGGGGCCACCTGTAAGCTGGGGAAGGGAGGTGCTGCCTTTCTTTTATCTTTTTCTTTTCATAATTGTGATGGCTTAATGACTTTATAATAGTCTGTTATTAACTTAATCGTTGCCATTTCTCAAAGATTTTCACCTCAAGGTTCATGTCCCCACCCAAAAAGCCCTAAACCTACACTAGAACTGATGCTGACTGACAACACAGGAGCACAGACACACTCAGTTTGCTCTAAAAACCTGCTCCACCTTTGGAGTATCAAAATCCACGTTACATAAAGGTGCTCAGAGGAAGCTCAGCCCAAGCTTTGGGTGACTGCAGGCAGTTAACAGCTTGTCACTCCTTGGATCCCCCTTTAGTGTTCTCCAGAGATATAACCAGACCTGTGGCCCTCACCGACTGCAGGAGATGTGGAGGATGATGATGCTCCCTGACCTCAGTGCCTGAATCCAGACCAAAAGCTGGAGCAGAGGCAGCAGGAGGGAGGGAGGCAAAGCTGTGAAGTCAGAGCCTAATTCACTGTACGGGAACTACCCCGAGGGAAGCTCTGAGTTCTGAAAACTTTCCTTTTCCACATCATCACCTTCAATAAAGGCTGTCCCTGTCCAACTCTGCTGTTCCCTCCTCACCTCCATGCCCAGCCAAGCCACAGGAACACGGGGGAAGGCAGATGCCCCCAGCCAGCCCGTTCTGTGTTGGCTGGTTTGCCTCTCACAGAGGCAAGACTCAAACATTTTTCCTTCTTTAAAATCTAAACAGCAAGGAGGTTTTTAATGCCCTTACATAAATCCAGGAGCAATTCTGCTGAATAAGAAGGTGCTGTTTGTTCAAAATCACTTTTCACAGCATGTGAAAGACGAGCCCTGCCCTGCACAGATGTCCACAAACTCACCACAAAACACGGTGTCAGAGGCTCTTCTCACTTTTTCGCTACAAAATACACCAGCACTAGGTTTTTAATCTTTCATTTCCAGTGTTAAATATTGTACTTAGGAGGTCTAAAATAAGCAAAGCTAACCATCTGCTTTTAAAACTCGAGCAAAGGGAAATGTATCCCTGCTCACAGCCATATTCTGTGTGTGCCTGGGTGTTACCTGCTTGCTGCACTGCTGGTACTGCACACACTGCCTGGCAATTGTATCCAGGGGGAAGAGATTTTATTTAGAATTATGACACAGGGGGTTTAGACACCTCGGATCTGAAGCTGAAAATACAGTGCTGGCAGTTTGAAAGTGTCTCTTGGCATTCCTGCATCACAAGGGCTCAGTTTACCAACAAATCGAGGGAAAATAAACAGAGCCATCTACTCACAAGATTCTCACTTCCCCCAGCACCCACCCCCCTTTTTTCCCTAAATGTACTATACCTGCATTTTCAAATACCTTCTTTTTATTTCATTTAGGAAACTAAAAGTATTAATAATGACGTTCTGTTAAAGAAAATGCATTCAAGGCTGAGGCACTCAAGAAAAATGGAGAGTGCAGCAGTGGATTTTAAAGATAATGTTGTAATTTCTGGTTTTTCGTAGGCCCAGTGTTTTGACACATGACTAGATGCTTTAGAAATCTGGTGTTTGTTTCAGAAAGTAATGCATCTTGATGAAGAAACCAAATGTTCTCACTTACAAACCTTCTTTAGGGAAGGACTGCCAAAGGGAAGGCTTTCCTTTTTGTATTGTTAAAAAACCTGTCGTAAAAATTTTGTTTCAATGATACAGCCTGCAACACAAATGCAAAGCTATGGGAAATTCATACATTTCTTCCTTCTTGTGCAACTGAGTTCATCACAAAGTTGACAACCTGCATTTCAGCTGCATCTCTAAACACATTTTAATTAAATTATAACTCAAACGAACTACATTTTTACAACTACAACTCAAATAAACTACAAAGAAGCATTAAAATAGAATTAATTACTAATATATCACCCTCCAAGAAAGCTCTAAAATTTAGTGTTGTTCCTTATCATCCTAAGGAAGCCACATATTTTCATCACTTCTTCACCTGCTTTTATAAAGCAGCTGATGAAATTACCACTCAGAGGTAATTTCATATCTCTGCCCTCTTGATGCTGCTGAAATCTGGTCTTGTGAAGGACATTATTACGGAGCCAATCTGTGCAAGATACTGCTTTACAATATATTTCTAATTACATCAAAAAATTACCTGACGTAATACAAGTCCCCGAATTTTAAATGTGATTTTTAAATCAAACCAAATCCCTTTTGCCCATTGTTTTGTTGTTTCCTTATACTCCTCTTGCCTGTTGTTTCTTTGGGGTACAGGCAGAGCACGAGGTGCCTGTGACAGGGATCGGCTCTCGGTCAGAGGGTTTAATTTGGTTTATCTAAACCCTGAGGTTGAAGTTTACCACTGAACAAACCAGAGTGACCCAAGGTGTATGTTTTAGTAAGGAAACAGGACTTGGACACCCCTAAATGCTGTATTATAATACAAGTCTGGAGCCTTCACCTGAAAACGCTGCGGATCGCTCGCAGATCGCTCCAGAATTCACACTCGTTTCTGATTGCATTGATGCAATTTTAAAACAAACAACCTGTTCCATAAACCTTTCCTGTCATTTCTCTGCATTCACTTCCCCTTCTGACAATTCCATGGCTGGGAATGCTTTACCTTTGGAGGGGACTGCTGCTGCTTGGTGGGATTGGCCGAGTGCTGATGCCGCAGAGCTCGGGGGATGAACTCGGGAGCCAGAGGGTTCAACACGTAGGTTTTCTTCAACTCCAAAGCCTCCAACTGAGCTTTGATCTGCTCAAACGTGATCCCATGAAGACTTTCATTCTCATGGCACAGGGCAATGAACCTTTCCCAGAATTTCCTATGGAAACAATTCAGAAACAGTGGGTAAGACTCAATGGCTGTCGTGAAAATTAAAACAGACTCAACAGAACTGTGGCATTTTTATTCTTTGTAGATGCTCATTTTATACCCCAAGGCACCCACCCTGCAACCCCACAGCACAATGTAAAGCTCCCCAGTTATTTAAAATGCACACACAGGTCTGTCCATGGTGTCAGAGCAAAGCACTGGGTGTGTATCATTTCCAATATTAATGTCATGGACAGGTCCAACCGGGGATTTTTTCCTATAAAACCAACAATGCTTAAAATTTTGAAAAGCATATGATTTAAGGAACTTGTTAAGACTGAAATAGTCATGGGGATTATACAGATTCTCAGTCCCAGATGATGTCAAATATATTCTCTGAATTAAGGCAGATCATTCAGTGTAACAAACACCAAAGGTGAGATATTCCCTCAAAACTGCTCTTGTCAAACACTTCAGAGGCACGTGAAGATTAATATTTGGGAGTATCTAGAGATCCTTTGAGATCCTCTGGTGGAAAACAAATAAAACCATAAATTTTATTGTGTGTCAGATTTTTCTATAACATATAGAAGTAATTTTGAACCAGAAAGACAACCAGCAGACGACACACGTCTCCTCTATGAAAATTCTGCTTCCAGCTTTTTGGAGGGGTTATTTAAACCATGTAATAAAAGAACATTCTTCCCTGCCTTCTCCTTTCTCATGACACATTTTTCTACTGCTTATAAAGTCTTTATATTGTTAACATCCACAGCAAGATCTCTACAAACTCTTTACACTTATTTTATTTTTTCTTTAACCTCAAAGAACTTCTTGGGTGAAGTCATTGAAGCTTAAAAGATATTTAAATAAGGTCTGAAGATGTCACTTTAAAAAAAAAAACAAACCTGACTGAGCTGTCTCTTTCAAAAAAATCAAGAATAATGAAAGTTAGTGAAAAAGAGTATTAAAAGACAATGATCTTAAAAGTGTGCTTGATTATAACTCATGCTTGTTCACCCTTCAGTAATAAGGCCTGGCCTGTAAGCAAACACTGTTATTTCCCCAAAACCTGTAAAATGGGAGATTGCTGCACACTGATTTTAACAGCAGTGTCACATTTTGCTGAGTAGCTGACTTTGTGGAAAAGAACAAATGTCTGTCTTGCAGGAATTCTGTAATGCTCCTGATATATTTAAGAATTCCAAATAGTTCTCCCCAAAAGCCCATCTTCTGTTGTGATTTTACAGAGGTAAGAAATGCTCTTTTAAAATTCACGATGCAAGATGGCCCTTTTTGTGCATTTTGCTCTAAGGCAAACAGATCTTGCAAGGTTTTAAGTGAGGATTAAAACCCAAAATTAAATACTTCAGTGGGATGCTTTAATGATGGAATTCCCTCTGATTAATCAACTCAGTCACCAAACCAAGCACCACAAATCCACTGAGACTCATCCACTTTTGCTCAGGATGCCCCAAGCAGTCTCTGCACACATGGAACACTTTGGGCTGTACATGGAACACTTGTACTGGGGTGTAAGAACAGAGAATAAAACGCTGCAGCCTCTCGGTGTGCTCGGCAGTTTAAAGGAGGTTTCTGCCAAAACAGCCCTGTCTGGTCCGGTTGGAGCACAGAGGAACAGAATGATCACCCTGGGCACACTTCACAAAGCTCTCCCCAACCATCATTACAGTCCTGACTCATTTTGACAGGTATTAGAATATTTATAAAATTCGAGTACACTCTCAACTTTTTTGAGGTCTGTTTTTCCTAACGAAATGTCACTTCTTTCAGACTTCTATAGTCCTGTTGTACTAAAAAAGAACCCTCTTCCCAGCATTCTGCCTGAGCCCCTCCAGCACTATTTTCAAAGAGTGAATGTTCAATTATTCAGTGAAACAAGACAATGGTGTATTACAGAGAAAGCTCGAGCTACATCTTAATAAAGTTTCAGTGCCCCTTGTTTCCTAATTATCTTTTTGTTTTATAATTTGGAACAGCTATACATATATAAACAGCTGCTGGTCTTCAAAATGCAAACTCAATGCTTAACTGCCAAGCCTGTAATTCATTTACCTGCTGACAGTCTGTATTTTTATTTTATTAAGTTTTTGCATGCCCCATTTCAGGTATTTTGAAGGAGCATTCAGGAGGCACAGGGGCTCTTTCTCATCAGTTCATTACATAAACCAGCTCATGGCTAAAAAACCCAACCAGGTAAAGGGAAAAGTGAACTAAACCCACAACCATTACTTCTCTGTCAATAATATGTTCTGAGCCATTCAGAGCAGATCTCTGTGTTCAGGTACAGATCCCCCTGACGTGGTCCCAGCAGGTAAGTGGTTAAATTCAGATTCTGTGTCATAAATGCAGTAAACACAGATTTGGGTTCCATTTGGCTTCTTCACTTCTAATCCTTGAAAACCACATTCCTTTTCAAGACAGTAGAATACTGCTCAGGAAAGTAGAACACAACAGAGATGTAACAACTGACTAACACGTATTTTTAGCTTTATTTTAATAATGTAGTTAGTGCAGTGTTTCCTCTCTTCGAGAAATCAGCTGCAGGGTTTATCTCTGATCATCTCAAAATCTCAGCTCCTCCACTGGAAAAAAAAAAACCTTTGAAGAACAAGAACCTGGTCTCCTTAACATCAGTGTTTACACATCTCAGCATTTTCCACTTTTATTCATTTAGGCCTATAAAAAGTCAATTCACTCAAACCTTACCGAGTTTTTTCCAGGTGTCATGAAGACATATCAAAACATAAATAAGGTTTTTAAAGTCTTCTACCACCCTACAACTGGCATAATATACAACTTTAAAATAGCATGTCACATCACAATTTTTAAACTCCAAATTATCCATTACTTTTATTTATGTATAAAATTTTAACAGGTGTACAAAAGAACCTCTACTGGAAAGTAAAATGAAGCATCTTCAATTGTTACTGTCAAGTGAAAATCCAAGCAACTATAAATACACGAAAAGCCAGTTTATCATTTTACTAAATCCATCACAGATAAACACATTTTCTAGTACCCTCAGCCCTGATTAACCAAGGAACATCCATAAAGTACCTGCATCTTCCAATGGAACACAAAGCAATAGGGTCTCCCACCACAGCTACCAAGGATTGTGCTCTTGTAATGGCAGTGTTGAGAAGTTTGTAATTGGACAGAAAACCATAATCCAAGTCTTCTGTTGAATCCTCCAGTAACTGCTCTTTCCTTTTAATTGGGGTTTGCTTATGTTTGCACGTGTGCCGTGTTCGTACTGTGCTGAGAAACAAAACTCTGAACTGTTTTCCTAAAAGGAGACAAAAAACAAACGTCTGAGATAATTGTTGCTGTTTCTGCTCTTACCACAACCAGAACACAGCACTTGCCAGCCACGTTTCACACCTAGATATTCTGAACTGAGAGCTACCCTTCCCATGAAGAGCTTTATGCAAGAATAATAAGATTTGAAAATTTTAAAAGATGCACTATAAATAGCACATTCCATTACAAGAATATTTCCTCTTTAAAAAACTTATTTTTCACCTCGATATTAATCACTCCAGAACTTTCTGAAATGTTCATTATCTTCACAACATTGCCAGGCAGCCAATAACAAACCTTGAACTTATTTATTCTACCTTAAGTAAAAGTTCTGGACATTCTTGATTGGTATTTTAAAATTTCTCAACTATACCAATATCAACCATGAAAAAACAGAGCCCACACCACTCACTGTCACTCAGTTACTTTATTATTATCTGCCTTTGTTTATCACTGACTAAAAGTGCAACCTAGCAACAGGCTATGCCTACACAAAATTCTTATTATCAATGTGATTCCAGGAAGAAATACCTAAATTTCTCTCAGGTTTTTTACAGTTTATTCCACAGATGAAAAAAAAAAATCAGTAAAACATTTTGAGGCTAAAGCCTCGTTACATTTTCACTTGGAACCCTGGCTGTCCCCTTATGTTAAAAATCAATCAGTTCTCACATTTTTCACTCAATTTATTTTTTTTAAGCAAGCCTGAACTTCATTTTGAGAACACACAATCTCACACACCCGAGTTTATTGCTCTGGTAGTCGGGGCTGCAACACCACCTGTGTCACAGCTCGCCCGTTTCCATCGATTGACGGTAATTTCATTAAGTCTTATTTAACTTCACCCCTCCCATTCTTCACTTCCTCAGCCCGTTTTTGGGGCACAGAGCTGTTGCTCACCCTGAACATTGAGCACTCTCTCCACACTGACATCTGAGAGCCTTTTTTTCCTCAGTTCAGCCCGAATCCTGAACACTTGATCGGCGTAAGGCGTCACCACCCCGATGCTGCCGTCGTCCAACTTGCCCCAGGCAACAGGCCACTTCCTTCTTAATTCTTCAACACGCTCCACTACTTCAAACACCTGAAAAGAAAAGGCAGAATTCATGAAAGGATGATCCATTCTTTGATATGGAAAGAGAACTCGAATTTTAAAGCTCTAAAGCTTATTTTTGTAATATATGACACAGTATTACAAAAGCAATAATGTTATTGCATTCTAGGGTGATACTCTAAAATACCATGAATTAAACCAATGTATTTACTATACCCTATCTTTTTGTTATCTTAAAATGTCATCTTTAAAGTAAAAACTTGGATATTATAATCTGAATTTTCATTCCTATGAAAATGTCGAGTAGGACCTGTCTTGCCACACTTGATCCAATTTCCATAAGTAAATGTATTGCCTAAATAGAGATTATTTGATTTTTATTCTGGATTTTATATATGTCATCTTAGAGATTGGTAACTCTGGAAAGAGAGTCCATATACCAGAACACAATCACTTCCCATTCCAAAGGGTATCACTGGGAATTCCAGATTATTCAACAACTGCCAGTTCATCTTGATAAAAGACTATGAAATGTGCTACTGAGAAGACTAAGGAGTAATAAAACCTGAGAACCTCCTCCTGTGAGGAGACAGGCTCAAAGTAACCTCCTGCTACAGCAGCTCATTTCAACACACCAAACAGAGGTACTGCACTCCAGGAGTTGCTTTTCTTTTGGTTTTTGTTTTAAATTTACATTCAATGTGTCATTCAATAAATATTTCTCCAGCTATTTAAAGCACGAGAATTGATGATGCAGTTCTCCTACAGCATCACAAAAGTAAGCTCAGCCTCTTGAAAAAAAAAAAATTCTCTTCATCCTTAAAAAGTCACAAATAGTTTATTTTGGGTAATTTTAGAAGGCAGTGAAAATGTGGCTGTCTCAGAGCAAGACCTGAATATAACTTTTGGCAACATAAACTGTATTTAAAAGCCAGTTCTACTGACAAAGGACATTAGAATAAACTTTGATATCTATAAAAACCACAGCACAATGGTCTTTTGTAGTAATGATCTTTTGTAGGTATTCTGGCAAGCTTCTCTGAAAGCATAAAGCTCCTGGGTATGAATTTAGAATTAACACCACACAGGGAAATTTCAGAACTACGACCAAAAAGGGAAAGTGCATTTTCCAGATTAATTCTTAATACAGGCACCAATGAACCATGAGATGCCCCAATGCAAACAGCCATTAAGGGTCAAACAGAAAAAATCTCCCTCATCATCTAATTTCAGTTTTTCCTGTTGGTGTTTCAGCAGCCCTTGTCCTTCATTTCTGCCCGTGGCTGTTAATGACTCACAGTTTTCAGACTGTTACTTGGTCACTGAAGATATTTTTAGGTCTTTTACAACTTTTTTAAATGGCAAAGTAATCCAAGTAAGATTAATGAAAGTGGTCAGGTGCCTTCAGGTTTTTTTTCAGTGCTGTGTCCAGAAGTCACTGAAGCTTTTTATTTCAGTAGATATTTTAATACATCAAAGAATGCCTAAAAAGTGCTTCATAACAACAACAAACAGGTTTAAAATTGTGCATCAGATGAACCACACCATGACCAACAAGGGGAAAACACAGCTCAGTAGTCCTTCATAACAAGCACTGCTGCTCAACTGCAGCCCAACAAGTTAAAACTCCTCCTAGGCTTAAGAAAATTCATGATATTTCTATGATTTTCTCTCCCTCCCCTAACTAGAGGTGACTGGAAAAAGGCATCTTCCACTACAGAAAGTATTAACAAGTCAGGGGTGGGACGTGGGTGCTGCTCACGTGTTTGTTGGTTGGTTGATTTGGTGGGTTTGGGTTGGGGTTTTTTTAAATGCAAAGGAAGACATGAGATGGAAAGTAATTTTTGAAGACCACAAATAAATCTATATGAAACAAACATATTGAGAAGAAGTTCTCACCTAAAAAAGTCTCATCTACCCATGATCAGTGAGACACACTGATCCTAAACATATTAAAGCAAATGTGAAATGTTACTCCAGAGGAGTCTTATCTGAGTGGGAACATTTCTACAACAGTCAAAGAAATCTGAGTTTTACTTCAACCTGCAGTTACTCTCAGTTGCTAAGATACATCCATCAGAATGCCACACAAATTATGTGGAAAGACATGCTGAAGAATGAGCCTGAGAGAACGTTATGCAGCTTACAATTTGCAAAGAAAAAAAGAAGAGAAATTAGTAGAAATGTTTACTACCACTGCAATTTTCACTACATCATGTTTAGCAAACTCCACAGTTTATGTCTTCTACCTACACTGAGCACAAACCAGTAAATTTGGGGGGAGCTTTAAGAGAACAATCAAGAATAAAGCCAAAGGAGAGTTACCTCTGCATTGTTGTAAAAAGCTGTACTATTTTTCTCTTGCACATCCTCTCCACGTGCTGTGAAGAAAGTCAGAGGGTAGAAGTCTTTGTGTGCTGGCTGTTTTCCACTTGCCATCAATTTGCCTTCATAGAAAAGTTCAGATGTGTAACTGTAACAAGGCAAAACAGGATAAAATGTGGAGTCTACATGTGAGCTCACTGACAAAAATATGCAAATCTCACTGATAAAATATGCAACCACAAAATACTTCATAAGGAAAACAGAACCACTAATTACTATTCAGCATCTTCAAGTGATTTCTCTGAACTGATATTTCCATACTACAGACAGAGCAGAAGGCACTAAAAATATGCTTTTCCAACACTTTTTCTACAAAGGCCGTTCTTCCTTCTAATCGAAAGCTTGACAAAGTTATGAACATTCTCACTCATGTTTCACTCAGAAGTTCTGGTGGCTGGAAACTGGGCAGAGAGAACACTTGGTGTCTGGCACTGGTTATTCCCCAGGCTGGTTGGATGATGAGCCTGCTCACATCAGTTAAGAGTTATTAAACTTGGAAGATAAATTTACTACAGATTTCATGTGTGCTGAGCACGACACAAGCCAAGTGTTGAGCTTTCAAGCAACCTTTTCCTCTGTGACTTCTACTCCAGGCCAATCTGTGTTGCCAGACATCAGAAACACAACCAGAACACGGTTCCTCTGCTGGCAGCAGCCATTCCAGAGCTGGCTGATTGAAAAAGAAACGAGGCAAGGACCACTTTCATGGTGCCTTCACCAGGAGGGAAGAAGGCAAACTGAATGCAACGAGACGAAAAGGCAGCAAGAAGAGATTGCAGTTTGCTATAAATCCTCTATACTGCAGGCACAGTTGGGCTAAACTAATGTACTGTCTTCCAGTAATCAGTGAATTTAACTTTTCAATGCTCAGCATCCAACCTCAATGTTCTCTGGACATCACTCAGTGGATGCAGGAACCTGAACACAGCCTGACATGAAGACAACCAAAGCAGGACCCTGTGCAGTTGGGGGGTCCACTGAGCTCTTCCAGGATTCCAGCTGTTGTAGCTTAAGATGGAAGTAGCTGGTCATGGAAAAGCCAAAGAAACTTGTCTGCTACCAAAGCACCATCAAACAACTGCAGCCCACCCCTGACCTGACCTGGCTTACCCTGGACAACCCTGGATGGAGCTGCAGTCAGTCCACTGCTGCCTATCAGCAAAATTAACAATTTCTTCTGCAAATTAGCTCTTGGTAATGAGATCTCATTAAAGAACAAAACTATTTCTACACAGACTGTTTTTTCCAATTACAGCTCCAAAGTCAGGCTGAACTAATGGCTTGTTCTTCCCTTAATTTCTCATGGTGTCTCTATTTCAGTGAGGTTGGGATGATTAATGAGCCCTCCATGAACCATCTTCCCACACTTACTTCTGTCTTAAGTGCCATGGTCCCATTTGTCAGGAGAAATTTCACTTTTTACAAAAAAGTGGACCTGAGACATCTAAAGGGACCACCCTGAGAGAGTTCAGCTGCCTTCACTTCCCACAGCAATCCTTCCTGGTGGGACTGGGCACACTGGACTCTTCCCAGCCCAGCCCTGGGGGTGTTCCTGCAGTCCTTACCTTGTTGTTCAGCACAGTGGATCCTTCTAGGAACTCACTGTCTGAACTCCAAGTGCTGAAGTGAATTTTCATCATCTTTCTGAGGCAAATTTCATGGAAGTGATCTCTAAACAAAAGCTGAAACAATCCCTTCCTTTTCAAATGCTCTCTCATTTCAAACTCACAGTTCCAAGAAGTGTGTAAGAAATTAAGCATTACTGAGTCTATAATTACAAAGTCCATAAAGTGAAGACAGATCAAGCTGTGCAAGGAAATATTTTACATTCTCACTTTTGATTCCCCAGAGCACTTAAATATTTCTGCTTTTGCTTTGAACACAGTGATAACCTAATTAGTATGACTGGATACCAACACAATATTCCTCAGTACATATTTGAGCCAGGATTTAAACTTTAGCATTTTTCCCCATGACTGCACTTATTCTTTCTAGCACAGTTCATGGATGAGCTCATTACACTAGCAGCCATTAGTTTATCATAGCATAAAAATGCAAACCCACTGATTAATGTGTCTTGAAAGAAGTAATAGAAGATGTCAACAGTAAAGAGACACGCTCAAAATGTGACCTATTTTTTTCTGTTCACAGTTGCATATCCATATGTTCCTTACACTGCCCACAGCCTACAATTCCAAGATAATCCACCCCAGTAAATCTAAAATTCTGAAATGGCTCAAAGAAACACAGACCCTACATAATATGCTGCCTAATGTTTAAAAAGGGCAAGTTAGCTCTGCTTTGGCTTAGTGGGCAAGTCTTGCAGCCAAAGCATCCCCACCTGAACGAGGGGTCTGTCCCACCACCAAGTGGCACAGACCACTGGCAGCTGTTCTAGGAGAGCAAATTTCACCCCCCAATTAAGATTTCCTTAGAGAGACACTTCAGCTGTGCTTGGCTGTTCCTTGGTTCACTCACACCAGTCAGAGAAGCACGTGATACAGTGAAAAAGTTCACACCTACTTGATGATTGCTTCATGGGAGCGATAGTTCTCACACAGCAGGATCCGGCACGGGAATTCCGCGGGGTAGTGCTCGTAGAGCCGGTCCAGCAAGGAGACATGAAGGTTCCTTTCCCTGGCAAATTCACTGTAGACAAAAGGACTGAGCTGTAATAGACACACACACACAAAGAAAATGTAACTAAGGATGTGGACTCGGAATTTCATGCTCCCAACATAAGAATTTTTGCATCAAACAAAAAAAAATGAAACTTTATTTTTACTGCACATTCAGAGTTGGAAGACACAGATCAAGGCTATTCCAGAAAAATGCCCATTCCTACTACAAAAATGACAAAAGACCAGCATGGTCTTAAAAGAACAATAAAACATTCAATAACTAAGCAAAGAGAAGAGCCCTTATGTCTACTCTAATGACATTCCACCACTGCTCTGATAACCTCTTTACAATTAAGCTACTACCACAAATAGCACAGATCAGAAAATAAAGAAATTTTAACACAATTAAAAAAGTTAAATAGAATGTTTTTGAAAAAAAACCAAAAACCCAAGTGACCCAGTTACTGTTACACTAAACTACTTCTGGGCTTGTTCAACAATAAAACCACTATCTATCAGAGCAGGAGAAACAGAACCAAAGATGATGAACAAGAAGTTTTTAAAATAAAATTTCAAAATGTAGAAATAAAGCCAATCTGTTTTGACATTCTGAATACATGTGATTCAGATTCTGACCTTGAGTTTCACTTGAGCTAAATATTAAGTTTTTGAGATTTAAATACTGGATACCTGAGCTGATTATCTTCTGTAAGAAGATATAGAGACAAACAGGCCAAAACTTCATCCACCCAGCTGGGTTTAGGAGATTGAGCCTGAAGTTGTAAGATTTTCAACACCTTGGAAAGCACTTTTGAGATCTATATTTAAAAAGCACTCCCCCAGTCCTCGGGATTACCAATATCATGACTTGAAATGATCCAGCAGGATTAAATCACAGGTGGCAACACCACTCTGAGGTTGTTACTGTACCAAAGCAAACATCCACTCCTTTGCTACTGTGAAATGTCAAAGAGAATTGAAGCCAAATCTATGAAACCAAATAAATCTGGCCTAAAAATCAATAAAGCAAGGAAAGCTGACTTTTCCAAGCATGCTTTCTCATGCCTACAGGCTGCAAAATGACAGCCATAATCAGTGTTTTAAACTCTGTAAACCAAGCAGCTCCCACATAAAGGCACTGGCTACTTTCACTTTCCTATTTCCTTCCTGTTCAAATCCTCACCAGACTACGATGCTTCTAATAAAAATGTAAAAGAAGTTGTCTAAATCATAATAAAGATACTCCATAGTCTTGAATTCCTTCAAAAACCAACAGGGAACAGCAGTCATAAACCCCTGCCTGGAATAACCACCCCTGTATCTTATCCAAATAACATCCTTTGAATTCTCCTTGGATTCCCCATCTATTATAGGATTTGGAGCAGATAAATAACTTAAATATATAAATATGAATGCAATATATATATATGCACTTCATACTCAAAAATTCCACAGCTCTTACCTGCATATGGTCTCCAGCCAAGACAATCCTTGTGTTTTTATTAGCTAATGCCAGAGGCATAATAGTTTCACACTCCATAGCTTGAGCAGCTTCATCTAACAGAATGTGTGTAAAAAACCCTGTAAAACAGAGATATCAGCAAATAAATGAATTTGAAATATGATAAAATAAACACTGATAACCAAAACACGAAATTGAACTTAACCTTCTGTATTCTGATAGTACCCAAAAAAAAATAACAAAACAAATAAAAAAAAATTGAACTTAATGTTCTGTATTCTGACAGTATCCAAAACTTGAAGGAAAAAAAATGGCTTACACAGATTAATTTCTAGTAACTACAAGTAACCACACAAACAATTCTCAAACCCATCCAGTGACCAAGAGTGGTCACCTGATTGCCAGTGACATTGGCAGGAGCCCCCAGATCTGCCCATTTCTTCTGACAGACATGAAATTAAACACATGTTTTATCTGAGCCCTCCTTACACCAAGAGGAAATGTCTCTTGGCAAACCTCCCTCAGGAGTTTTCTCAAATCTGAAAGTCTTTTCAGCACCATGAGACTTGAAGAGCTTTGGACAATGACAATGACAAGGACTTCCTCGTGTACTTGAGTCCTATTAACTATATTTTATATACTAAATTTCCCATTAAAATTGCACACATACCTGGGCACTTTGCTGGTTATGGGCTTAAAGGAATGTTGGGGGGGAAAAAAGGAACAGAAGTTGAAGGAAAATTTCAATTCAATCTTATGACAACACTGGACCAAGGGTTTTGGTGGGTGGGTGGGATTCTATGCACTGGAGAACATGCACTTGAAAAAAAAACTGGCCACTGTGGATTTATATTGCATGAAATGTAAATTCAGGATAGGTATAGAAGAGAAGTGGTTTTATACATTGATATCTGTGATATATTAAGGTTTGAAGTAAAGTATTAGAGGACTTAGTGCACCATCCAATTAAGATTACATACATAAAAATGGAGCAATTTTCCTTGGAAAATATGAATTTCATACAGCTGCACACACATTACTGTGGCATGACTGTACACAGCTCAGTGCCAAACAAAGCAGCTATTTCTGTCTAGAGACCTGAAAATATTTACCATAAATTCCATATCAGTTTTCTCTGTTGCAACAAATGCTTAAACGTCGCCATAAAAATCTAATCCTAACAACCACTGTGAAGAAATCCCATGTTCTCCAAAAAGCAGATGGATTTCATTGGGAGAGCAAGAAAACAATAAATCCTAAGCAGCCTCTGCCCCCAAAATTATCAGTCTAATGTATTGCAGTTTAGAAAACAACCCTAAATGTTTCATGTTACCAAAGCACAGGGCTTGTATTTGTGGGAGTTGTTTGCAAAGCTGAACAATTCACAGAACAAGGGAAAAAGCTGTGTATTTATGCTTACATGCTCCACTGAGTAATGACCTTAATGAGCATAATATTCAAAGTCAGAATCTCAAACAGAATTTTCCCTCTTGGATGTCAGAAACACCAGATCATACATAGTATTGCTTCTTTATTTAGTGGTTTTTTTTTTTTTAAATAAGGAAAAGAAAGAACAAGCAAAAGGTTAATTTGAATGCCAGCATTTTACAGCTTTGTAATAAACATTTATTCATTAAAAAAATCCAAAAGAGCATTTTAAGATTATCATTGTTTACTTTATTTTGTAACAGTTCCAAGTGCTGGGTAAGGAACAAACTCTGGTAAGAGGAATTTTTCTCAAGCATGAACACTTCTTGTTTAGAAACTACTTTACCTGGTTCGAGATCCAGTTGACACAGATACTGTGATGTATTTAACGTAACAACCACTACTCTTTGCTTTAGAATGTCTTCTTTCTGTGGCATCTGAAAGGTGGAATGTGTGCTTGAAATCAAACAGTACTGATGCACAACTGGGTGAACAGTCTTTACCCAGCGATTTCTGAAATATACCCTAGAAAAGAAAAAGGGGCTTATTTTCTATATGGTCTGAACACAGCAACAGCCTAATATTTCAAATATTGATATTCAGTTTTCTGGTACATAAACATGAAGCAAAAACATCACGACTCTGCAGAATTACGTGCTCAAATATCTCAGCTTCACTTTCCATTATTTGCTGCAGTGCAATTTTACACACCCAAACAGCTACCAAGGATTAATTCACATGTGGAAATCTGTAAATTCTTCACGTATTTAAGTTCTGTGACCCTCACATCTATGTCTATTTAATTTTAAACTAACAATAAACTCATTTTAAAGACATATTTCCTCAGCTGAACTATAACTTAAAGTCCACAGTATGGAACTTGCAGAGCTGCAGTCTGCACATCCCATCCACTGCAGGGAATATATGAATACATTGAAATCCTGCTCTTCCTTTTACACACACTATATATTGTCTGAGCCTTTAAACTACAGGTAACTACTGTGCAGATATCAATATTTAGAATTTAGCTTATTTTGGTTTATTTCCAAAGCAAATTAGGATGAAGCTATTTAAATTAATTTCAGTTCTAAAGATGGGATTTAAAGCTGTTTGGTATATCCATTCTTCACTTAATTTCTCCTGCACCCATCTTACAAATCCCAAATCATTAATCAAGTGTTTGGAAAAGTGTAATTCTGCACTGAATTGCAGAACATGATGGCACTGGAGGGACTTTGGGTACCACATGTCCACCCATCTTTGAAAATCACCACGGAACGGGAGAGAAAGGAGGATCAGGATTATAAGAAATGTGGGTTGTGAAGATACAATGTCCATTTGGGATAAAATGAAATGCAAAGGCACTTCAGGACTCTGAATGGCTTTTTAATTTGACACCACAACCAACTCAGAAATGACATTGGGTGACCAAAGGTAACTCCAGGTTGAGACTGAGTGCCCAGCAGCACCCACCACACTCCTGAGCTGTTCTCACAACAAGAACCTTCTAATGTGACCTCAATACGTTTTTGTATGATTCACTTTCTCAGCCCTAACTGAGGCTAATTCTCACCTACCACCTCACAGGAGAACTGCAAGGATTACTGAGTTTATTGTGAGTTTATGTTTGTAAAGCACTTTGAGATTCTTGGATGAAAGGTGCTATTGAAATGCAAAATATTATGGTTATTAGACATTATTATACCATGCACTGTCTTTTATTACAAAAATTCAACTGTGGGTGACTCACAGATTGGCTGACAGCATTTCAAACTGCATTGCTGCTTACCCATTAATTTCTTTTATTTTGATGTGAGATCAAAAAGGTATCCCAGAGCTATTATTCACCACTGGCATAAAAACACCTGACAGATGTGACTACTTGGAAAATGTCGTGATAGAAGTAAACCTCACTGAACAAGGGCTTTCTTTCTCAGGGGCAACTTGGGCTAATAAAATCTCCCGTAATTTCATCATTAGGTGGATTTTTTCTTAAAGTTGGAAGAAAAAAATTACAAAAATGGGGTTTAACAGCTTAACACAAATCATAACATTTCACCCTGGGACATGCCCTTAAATTTTGATTAAACAAAAGACTAAACTTCTCATGGTAATACCTGCATAGCCAAGTACTAATCAAAATACTCATTAGTACCTACAATACCTTCTATTAGTGCGGCTCTGGGTACAAAAGTGGGCAAAAGCTTCAGCTACAGAAAATAAAATTCCTCACAGCTCACCTGAGAGCAGATTTTTCTCACATCATGTGCCTCAGACCAAGACTTTAATTCTGGAGAAATTAAAACCTTGCAGGCTAAGGTTCACCCAAACCACAGGCAGTGAATTTAGCAGCAAATACACAGAGAATCACCTCAAAATGGAAATCCCAGAAGATTATGGATTAGGGACTCCATCTTCTGCAAAAGCACTGAATATATCCACTGTGCTTAGTGCTTGGTTAACATGCACTGAATCTGCATTTTGTGTGGAAATTTGTGTGGAATAAAGGAGTAAAGGAAAAACCTTTTTTTTCCCTAGATGGGGCATCTGGATATCTACAACAGAAGCCTTAATTTCTGTGGATCTTTAGCCAATGAGCCAAAAATGCAACAAGCTGACAGCTGACCTGCCTATATCCCACCACCTTCCCAGTCATTACATCAAAAAAGAAATCTGCCCAAATATTTCAATTAAACGTTAGTCAAATTAAATCATTCCAGGCTGGGATTGCTCCTAATTACTTAAAATATACTTGTAAAATTTAATAAAGGGGGAGCCTGGAGTCAGAACCCCTTAGGGAGGCTAAAAAGAGTTTCATTTGCACAAATGTCCTACGAAAGCAACTCCTTGTGACTTGTTACAACAGAGAGAATGGGGACTAAACTTCAGTTCTTCACTTTTCCCTGTTCTGAACTGGAAAACACTAATTCCTCCCAGCTCTTGATAAAAACCCTTCAGGCTGTACTCCAAAGAACTCTCCTTGGACAAACTCCAATCCCAGATTTTGTGCAGTTATTTCTCACCTGAAATCCCTCAAGTAAAAAAAAGCACAGAAACTTAAGAGGGAAAGGAATCTAACAGTCTAATTTCATGCCTCTGTTAAGACATCATTAGAAAAAAATAAATCTAAGTAGTCCCAAGAAGCCTAAAGAAAACTTTAAAAGCACCTGATTTCCCTCTTCCATTTCTTTTGATCCATCTCCAAAGAGAGGCTCATTCTCACAGACAAGAATGTTCCTTGGGATGCAGAAAACATGTGAAGAACCTGTCTCACAACTTGAAAGTTAACTTTTTTAATCCATCTTACTTTGAGGATGCAGTAAGATAGAAGCTAGAGTTTCAAGAAAAAAAAAAAGTAACTGGCAGAGGAGTAATTTATTTTCCAGACTAACATTTGATAAGATAAATTAATTCCATTTTCAGTACAAGAACTTTAACACAGGCAATTTGGAAAAAAGGGCAACGTTCTTTTAAAACCTGCTGGGGTTTTGGTTTGGCTTGTTGTTTGTTTTCTTTTTTAATTCAGACTCTGGTTTGCTGCTATTGATTAATTTTTATAGCCTGAGTATCTCCTGAAGCAGCCACATACTGAAGGTACCTGGTTCCAGGATACCTGCAGTACTTACACATCTATGTTATGATCACAGGATTTAAAAATGCTGAGATATTTTTATCAGAATCAACTTATTTTCTGACATTGCTGAACTGACAGTCAGCAACAACATGCTTAGGAAGAAATAAAAACATTAAATATATAGATAAAGGCAGTATCAACCTCTTTCCTCTTCTATAAAAAACCAGTGTATGGAAATGACTACATTTGAAATACGTGAGGAAAATAATAGTAATAACTACTGTATGAGCAGAGACATACAGAGGAATTGCTGCTGTTTCTTAGGTCTTGCCTGGATTTTTTAGGAGAGGGTGATAATCTGAATTATTCAGCTACAGTGCTACCTGAGCAGCCACCTCCAGAAGGCTCCAGCAGCTGATGGAGACGAGCACATCCACCCAGAGGAGGAGTGGATCAATTAGGAGCCAATTACTCCCTCTCACAGCTCTGACTCACCATCTAAAGGTGCCTGGCTGCTCCTGCACTAAAAATCAAGTGTTGCCATGAACAGATGCACTTCACTGAAGGCTCTTTGCTCCCAACTGTAGCTCAGGTTTGGGTTTCCTTCCTTCAGAAACATTTCTGTACCATTTAAATAAGTCTGTGAAATGGTTTCAGCGGCAAGTTTCTCCAGTAAAAGTCATGTTTTGGAGTGTGCCCCTAATACAGTTGACTCATCTACTATCAAACCCAGGGGCGTGTTTGTTCTCTGGGTAAAAATTTGTTTATGGGCATCAGGACTACGAGAATTTGGCCTTCAGGCTTCACTGGTATTTCATTTAGGTGCAGAACTGAGATTTAACATAAATTCTCAGTGTTCATTCTGACTTTGCATTTTCCAAAGGGCATGGAAAGCAATTTTGCTAGGAAAAGATACAAATTTATAATATGATATTTAAACAAAAAACCCCATAAAACTCCACATTTCCAGCTTTTATGTCTCATTATTGACAGGATCATTTATTTAGTGTACATCTTACCCACAGAAATAGCTACATGGTTCTCAGCACTCAATGCTAAATAATTCAGCTTTTCTTCTTTAAGAACCACAAAAAAATATTATGTTGCTCCCCACTAAGCTATGGAAACATTTTCAGCAAGGATACTGAACAGCCAACTCATCCCTCGTGGAGTAAATAAGGAGTAAAATCTAAAGCAAATTTGTTCAGTTATTTAGAAACACAACAAACTCTGCAAGCAGCACATCCATCTTGGATAATTAACTGCTTCCCCTCCACTTGATGCTTCCTTGAAAATATTGCAAGAGGCTCAGATCACCCTGTAATGATTTTAGTCCAACAGTCATGATTTTAATTTGAAAATATATCTTGACAACAGTCAATAAGGGAAGTACATCCATAATTAATTTTGAGCTAGGAGTCTCACACAGCTCTGGCCTTCAATTCAGATAAACTGAACTTCAACTCTTGCCCCAGCAGGTTGAGATGTACTTAGTGCTCAAACAACAATTATATGCTACATTTTTTATTTTAAAACATCCATATTTGTGGGTCCACTTACATATATATACATATATATATATATATATAAATATATAAACCTCCAGAGGTGCCCATTTTCTAAAACTTTAACTTTTTATAGAAGTATCTTGACTATTTGAACAATATAAGATAAGGTCCAGCAGCACTTTTTGAAGGCTTTGTAGCCAGTACTAAGACAATTAGACTTCAATTCAAACATTTCAGTGACTTTTTAATTAGTGTTGTAATTTTCTCGGCAAATAAGTACATATACATTAACCAGAAATAAATACCACTTTTGTTTATGTATTTTCTCATCATATTTCTGAGACTGCACTATGTAGTTGAAAAAAAGAGCATAAAAGAAGGTAGCAAAAGCCTGGCAATCACAATAAAACTGTATTTAACTTTAACTCCTCGCTCTGTTAAATCACACCCCAATATTCCCAAAAGTGTGCATTACACACTTCTTTTTCCCCCACCAGAAAATTAAGACACCCATCATGCTTTTCATCACAAAGTGCTTTACAAATCACCTTAAGACAATCTGTGTTAAAATACAACCAGATCAAAGGTATCTTTGCAGACAGACACTGCCTCCTTCTCCTTGGCCAGATCCTCAGTGTCTGTAAAATGTCACATGGCAACCAAAGCCAACAAACCTAAGAGAATTTACACCTGTTGTAAATCTAACCCTTCCACATAACTTCACTGCCTTTACTGACACTGCATAAAATATAAGTCCAGGATGGCTTTTAATAGCCAGCAAGTAAACAGGGAGTCATTTTCTTGGTAATATCATAAACTCACACACTGGCATCCAGAAAATGATGCCCATAATTTAAAATGTATATATACAGCAAGCTGGCAGTATAAAGTATACATTGTGATTACTGTGCAAAATATTCCCAGGAGCAGATTTATGCCCATAAATAAACCCTCCTTAACTATTTCCATGCAAGTTTACCCTCACTGCTCTTAAGCTTCCACTTCTCCATTTTTTTCCTCAGCTAATTTCCCCAAAACACCAATTGTAAAGTACATTTCAACACAATTGTATTCAATACAATGACTTCAAACTGACTTATCAGAAGAGCTCAAACTACTTTCACAAGATTCTCTAAATATGCAGCTCCTATGACACCAAAGGTTTTCTCCAAGAAGGAAGGTGGGTAACCCCAGTTTCCAAATTAGCATTTTAAGCATGAGCCAAAATTTTCTGGAATTAAAATACCAATAAAGTTCATTTTATTTTATCGTAGTAGCTTTTAGAGGAGCATACCAAAAGCTTGCTCATTAGGAAAGACACATTTATCAACAGAATAATAAAAGCTTAAAAAAGGATGTCTTTATTTTTATTTAACAAATGACTCAAAATTACATTGACAATGTTTCATGTTCCTTTTAGGCTGGTAAGGCCAATATGCTTTTATGTTTCAAAAGTTCTTTTAACCTTTTTTTATAGACACCTTTTCTTAAGAACAGTAATTTATAGAGACATAATAAGCCTTAAAAAAATACCTGAGAGGTCTTGCCTGGGGATTGCCTGCTTCTACATATGGATGTAAATAATCCTTTATGTAGAGATCAGCAGCACTATTAGAATGGGTGCAAATGAGAATCCTGCTGGAATAAATGGATGCAAATAAAGAAGCAATGAAGAAACAGAAAACAATTCAAAGCAGTAGAATACAAAAAAAGGAAACAGTGGCCATCTTCCTGCACATTTCTCTTCATGAAACTAGGCACTAACCTACTGTATGATTCAGTCCCCAACTCAAACCCTTCACTTATGAGAAGATTTAAAGCTCAAACAGATTTTCAATAATTATTTCGTAATTATTAATCCCAACTTGATATTAAGGAACAGCTTTTATTATCTAGCACACTGCAAAACTTGCCACGTCGAGCAAATCCCAGCCATTCCACATATGGTTCATTTTAATTAGCTTTGTTCCAAAACACAGGCTAAGATTATAGAATTCCTTTTTCGTTCAAAACGCGACGGAAGACTCGGGTTTGTTTCCTCTATTTCTACATTTTCCTTGAATTTAAGTAAAAAACCCGCCTCTTTTTTTTCTGCCAATCCAGTTATTCAGTGGCCCCTCTCACCTGGTATCCTGCTGTTGGAGTATGTGCTTGACTGCCTGAGCCAGAGTGAAGGTTTTTCCTGTCCCATAGGGACCGATGATAAGAACAGGAGGCAGTTGTATGGACAGGGGGGTCGTGATCGCCAGAACAGCCTCTTTCTGCTTCGCGTTGAGCCGAGGGTCCAACTGCTCATCCCATTGTCTGGGCAAAAAAAAAGAGGCACCAGAGGTTACAAACACAAGCTCTGCCAACCCACTGTCAGGAGGGAAGATTTCCAAAGATTTCCAAAGTTTTGGAGAAATCAGAGAGCCTTTAAGGAGCTGCTGCATTGACTGGGGCACCGAGGCACACGAAACAAATCAACAAATCACAGGCTTTACATAAAAATTTGATATTGGCAATAAATCAGTTGTGTCTTTCTCACAAGGAACCTAACCATTCTCAATTTACAAAACACCTGCATATTATATATGTTAGAAAAAGTACACGCTGCACCATCCCCTGATAACAAAACCAAGTAAACATATCATGATTTTCTACTATTATCATGTAAAATAACAGTTATATTAGTTATGTTTCTTCCCTGCAGTATTTACATTGTCAACTTTCAAAGTCAACAGTTACACAGCTCCAGGGCTTGGGAGAGTTATCTACAATCAAATTAAAAAGTAATTAAAAAACTAATTGCTACAAATTAACTACAAACTTCTCTTTACTTTTTCTTTTTTTTTTTTTTTTAAGATCATCAAGGCACATACCTCTAATGGCAAAGCAGGCTAAAAAAAGGATCTGTGCTGTAACCAGCCAGTGATACCAGCACTAAGAGGAAGATGCTTTCAGAAAATTCCAATGAGCATAAGAGGTTAAAGATTTCTAGACAGAGTTTTTAATATTCCCAACTGACAGATTTAAAAGTAGACATGCATAGTAAAAAACACCTGTCACTGCTGCACATATGGCCATACTTTAGTAATGTGATCTGCTTTGGTACAAGCACCACACTTCTTACAGACTGGGAAAGTTTCTGTTCAGCAAGAGTCAGCAACAGGGAGTAAAATCAAGAGGGAATTCACTGAACTTTCAAGATGGTTCTGAACAACAAGCTGGCAGGAGACTCTAAGAAATATCGGAAAGTAACAGGGACATAAAACAAAAATAGAAGAAAAACAGAGGGAAGAAACAGTTTGGAGTTAGGCTGATTCTTAAGGCAGGGCAAACCAAGACAGCAGACAGAAAAAAACCATACTTATTACACTGACTTAAACTGAACTCCAACCCTTGCATCATTTACGTACAGAAAAAATATAAAACATTATACAAATAAATTATCTCAACTACAACCAACCTGTACACAAGATAAAGTTCCATCTACTTGACTTACCTTTTTATTGAAATCACTGCTTGCTTCCAAGCTATTCTTACACACTATTTCCTTGCAGGATTCACTCAAGACTTAATTAAGTCAGTGAGCAGGTTGTCACTGACCTCCAGTAGCTCTGTAGTGTAACTCTATACAAAACCTATTCCTTCCCTCTCCCAGGGCTGTCATCCTGCAATGCCCCAGCAATCATCCTCCTCCCGCCCTCCTATCGATCTGTTCTTCCCACAGTTCCAAAGGCAAACTAGAATTTTTCCAGTAATTTTTTGTCTTACATTATCTCAGAGTCTCAGGTTTCTACCAGATCACTTTCCTTCTAATCCCTGAGCCATCTCCTGATTTGTCCTGTGCCACAATCCCACTCCTCACTCTCACCTCCGAGACCCCACACGACTCCTCGCAGGCTGGGCATGGGATCAGTTCCACATTCCTCTCATTTCCCTGCTCTCCAAGTGCAGAAACCTCATGCCTCTGTTACCCTTCCCTATGCAGCAGGAATACTGACCATATTCCCTGATCCTCACATTTCTCTTCCCAAAGCTTCCTCTTCGAGATGAACTATTTTCACTGCATCACTGCATCAGACTTAAGTTTCTTGAGAGGTATTTCTGTGACACAGGGGTTTATAATTTCATAAAGGAAACTGTGAGATATGTGTACAAGGAATCTCAGAGCTGCTTGCAACAGGGATCCTTCCAAGAGTCATTCCCACACCTTCCACATCCACACCCTCGGGGATATGTCCAAATTTGGGCTTGTTGCATCAAGCTCAAGAAGCACTAATGGATCCTTGCAAACAGGGCTCTGCACACTTGGGATCCTGCACAGCAAACTCCTTGGAAATGGTATTTACATTCCTATAAAGTATCATATTTTCAGAGAAGAGAGGCAATAGAGTAATTAACTGCAGCAGATTTGTTTTCTGCAGCCACAGTGGAACTGTGATGCCTCTAAAACTCCCAGCTCAGGGACAACCAATCAACAGGTTCTGGCCCTCAAGAGGATCACTTTTCTTGTTTTATTTAGCACAGTTTCACTCCCTTCTCTGAACCCCCTCACCACTGATGAAGAGCAAGGCTTGTTTCTCGTTCTAGGGCACATTCCAGCCATCTGCTATGAGAAATTCAGGGCTGCATTACCACCCAGTCTCTGATATTAAAGTGCCGGTGTTCGTGTACCTGTTGGGACTCCAGGGGATGGTGGGAGTCATGCTGACATCTGGAAACAAAATGCTGTTGTCCTTAATCCTGTCCAAGGCATAATGCATTTCACAGAGGGGTAAGCGGTTCAGCTGGAACTGGAGTTCAACCTGCAGCACAAAACCAAGGAATAAATGAAGAGGTGAATAAAAAGGACTCATTTGGAAAATGCTCATTAGACTTTGCTGTACGTGACACATTTTTATCTTCCTGCAGAGGCTCTCAGAAGAAAACAGCAAACAGCATTCAGTCCAAAGATCTGTGATAAAATTAACCTGCTAATTTTTGTTGTTTTGAATCAAAGATAAATACAGCATTTTTTCTAAGGTGATTTCATTGTTTGACTTTTAAGATAAGATTCCACTGTACTTTCAGAAAAATAATTAAAGGGAAATCATTCTTGGAAACCTTTTTATTTAATACAAAAAACACTCCTGGAAAATACTATTGTCCTAAAACATTGTTCTTACAAATATAAGCTTTCACTCCTTTTTGTAAGAACAACCTCAAGAAAAATGACAGGCCAGAAATTTTTATAGATCAGGAGATGACCTAAATCAGATGTGTGACCAGCAAAGATAAACCCCAAACATTATGTCTAGTCAAACATTCTGGAGTAATATTAACTTGTCATTTAGGTTCAACTATTAGAACTCTCAAAAGTTAATTTCTAACAATCAGTTGCTTATTAATACACTCTTGGCTTTGTTCTCTCCATTACATGTGTTTTAATGCTAGTAAATAAAAGATATTGCCAACAAAAATTCTGGTACAGAGCCAGAAACAGCACGCAGAGCATGTTAACATTCCTGATTCAATTCAGAACTGAACAATGGAGAGTGAAATTAGTTGATACATAAATATACTAAAAGAGCAAAGAGAAAAATACATTCTAAATTTGAGCTCAGGATAAAAGCAGCTCCTGGGGAAACAAAAACAGTTCACTCAGATTATCATTTACACATATTTAAATTTGCAATTATTAATCTCTCCACAAACAAAAGAATCTGATCAGTGTTACCCCAGAGAACTCCATGTTCACAACAAACACAGAAGCCTTTAGACAAAATTTGACACAGATTTGCACTAATATAAACAGCAAAAACCCCCCAAGAGCTGCTGAAGAACTTCAAGTGACTGACACACATTTTTAGGGGTTTTTTCCAAAGCATTGCTGTCACTACATATTTATGTAATTACTGTGCTACAACTCTAATGAGCATTTGTGATTAAATAGGAGTAAATAAGTCCCTTTCTGAGATTTACAATGACTGTGAGCATGTTACAAACAGCAGCCAAATTACTGCAACCTGTCTGGAAAAGTACCCCTCATCTCCCTGGAAATATCTGTTGTATTTACAATTTCTATGGCCATCTTTATTAAGAGCTTTCACCACCACCTTACAGGAGCTGGTTCTGTCCTACCAATTAAGAGATGAGAAGAACAGGAGCAGAGCAAAGATGAGCTGGAGCTGCTCCATCAGCACCCCCACAACAGGGAAGGTCGAACACTTCATGTCATCCCAGAGAAAAGCCATGGAGGTGACAGTCACTCCTATGTCCAAAGCAACAATCTGGCCTCACATCTATTAATTTTCTCCTCTATCACTCCATTATTAATCTCATGATAATTATTACTACCAATCAGAAGCAATAATAGAATATATTTTTGCAATTATCTTTTTTCAACAACATATACAAAGACTTTAAATTGTCAGCTAAACTGAGTTTTCCTTACATACTACAAACAAAATCCTATTTGTTATATTAAAGATCACCACAGTTATCAAAATAAGACATTGAACTTGGGGGGGGGGAAGAGAGTTAGAAAAGCAGATGATCACTTCTCTAAACACAACAGGCCTCACTCAAAGTCACATAGACTTTTCTCATGAAGCTTCCCCTATGGAGGAGAATTCCTGCTATGAAGGAATAATTTATCCTTCTAGATTTAACTACTTGTTGTATCTAACACTCTTTTATCTGCCCACAAAGTCCCTTCCTACCACAGGGATCACACCTTTAAAAACACTCTCGTGCCCCAGTAATGTTGACTTCTCGCAGATCATCGCCTTCAAAAGGATTTGGGAATCAGCATTTGCCTTTTTTCTGCCCTATTTCAATATTACACTGTTCATATCATTATGTGGCATGTAAAATCAACACCAGCTCTGCTGTAAATAAACAAGTTTTGCTTGTATCCCTGCAGATCGTAGCCATTAACTTTCAGTCTCTGGCAGATATAAAAACATTAAATATTCATCTTGAGGATCACATTTTACAGCAGGATGTACAACCAGAAGTCTGAAGACAAGGGCAGTAACAAATCTAACAACATTAAGCATGGAGCTCACTGATGTGGATGTGACTGCCTGGAAAACTTTTTTTAAACAGGACACATGAATGCTGGAGAATTCTTTTTACCCACTGCTCTTCCCAGCAGGTGGTTCAGGATTTGTCAGGAATGACAGCACAGCTCATCCAGCCTGAGGGGCACCTCAAGCTCCTTCCAGAGCTCTGTCCTTCCCACCCCTGCCAGTGCTGGTTTTGTCCCCCTAACCACATCCTGCAGGTGTTTGGAAAAAGCTGCCACTCAAATGGCAAATGGTCCCAAACTCATGGTTGGTCTACACAGGGAAAATATCTTTGCTCAGACAGACCCAAGGCTGACAACAGACCACACAGTGTAATGATGGTAATTTAAATGCAGAAAAATTGTGCTGCTCCTCTGGGTGACACTTTAACAGTCCCTTCTGGGAGTCCAAGCAAGATGCCTGGCATTAAATACCTCGTATTATCCACCTGCATCCACCTCCTTCTTTAACAGCTTGTGATTTGTTTTGGTTTTAATGCTGCTTGGATGGAATCAAATAGTCCTATTTGCTGTTGCAGAGCACTGAATGAGGCCATCTGTGAAGGAGATGCCTGTAACCTGCTTTAATATACATTCCACAACAAGAAAACAGTGGGAAAGGAAGTTAATCCAGTGCCAGGTTCACAGGAGAGGACACAGAACAGAGGAACCACTCCAAAAATAAAACAGTGGCGGCAGCCACAGGGGTTTAAAGCACCAGTTCACTCCATCCCACCTTCATCAATGGTACATTTGATAGCAGCAGAATGTGTATTTATTATAGTTCAGCCAGAACAGCAGGTAAACAAGGGATCAGGAAGTTTCCAAGATGAATTATTAGAAGCAGAAACAAAGGAAACCACCTAACTTATCCAAACCCCACCGAAATCAAAGCAGTTTTGTCAATGTTTAAGAATCACATGGAATACCAACTGTACTGAAGAGAACAGCAAAATCTCCAGCACCTTTAACAAAAACTCCAGACATCCAAATTGCAGTCTCCTCAGTTCTAACCTGAGGATCCCTTTCCAAATTTTCAGTTAATACTGAAATCAGAAAAAAAATCTCCTCACAATTGAAATTCATTCAAACATAGGTAACACTTTAAGAATTTGACCACCAGTTCACTGATACATGGAGGAAGTACTAAATGATTTTACAAACAACTTTAGGACCCAATTTTTAATGCAGAATAGATTTGCTGCCTCAGGCTAAGATTTATAAGACACTCAAGGAAAAATCAGTCAGTTCCTGAAGCCCCAGCTGATTTTGCATTCCAGTGGAGTTTCCAATAGAATCAATTAGGAAGTTTAATTATTGTTTTAAGAAAACAAACACAAAACCAAGAGCCCAGAACAACGTAAGTCTTCCCAGCCCAATTATCCATGTTAAATTGAGACATTAGGATTCTCGCATATGTTTCCCCAAAACAAAATAAAAGGGAGGAGAGAGAATCCTTCGGTGGAAATGTGTTCATTCCAGGCAACTCCAGTGACCTGAATCTGAGGTTCTTTCTGTTTGGTTACAAGACCAACCAAACCAAACACAAGGCAGAGTTCTCAGAGCAAACCCCCCTGCATCTCACACTCCCTCAGACCCCCCTGCATCTCACACTCCCTCAGACCCCCCTGCATCTCACAATCCCTCAGACCCACCTGCATCTCACACTCCCTCAGACCCACCTGCATCTCACAATCCGCCCGAAGGTTCAGCTCCTCGCAGCATTCCCTGGATACCCTCAAGAAGATATAATCCTTTGTCTTCTCCTCGATAGCTGCTTCATAAACCTTCTCTTTGGTTCCTTGGGTCTGGGCTGACTTCTCTTTAGTGACAGGCAATAAATAAACAGCATTGACTTTGGTCATCACCAGCCGTCCCGCCAAAGTGTCTTCCGAGAGCGTTTCCGTGAGCTTAAAGCGCCCAAAAAGTTGTCCATTTTGGGCATATTTTGCACCTCCAGAAACACCAGTGAGCATGAAGCTTGCTACAATCTGCAATTGCACTTTTATGTTGAACCTAAGCAAGAAAGCATCGAGTCAGTGCACAAAAACCCTCTCAGATTGGGAAATTTCAGGTATTCGCACTCAAGATTCACTTCATATATATCTATATATATGTTTAATTTTTAAATATAAACAAGTATGGTTAAACTGGCCCTTCATACACAGCTGTCAAATATTCACACATTTTCCTTCTGATTACAGCCTGTAAAGCACATATTTAAAAGAATCAACATCTATGAAGTGTAAAAAAAGAACCCACCCAAGAAAGAAACATATACTAGATTTTCTGACACCAAAATAAGTTTAGAGTGAATGAGAGTTGCTATGCACGTGTCAAAGCAGTAAAAATTTCTATTTAAATAGTTTGTAGGCTATAATATATTTTTATATATGTACGTATACATATATAAACATATATATATATAAAAATAGTTTCTTAACTACGCAAGGAGAGATAGGCAGGCAAAAAGTAGAGTAAATTCCTATTTATCCCATGTCTCTCTTCCAGGCTGCATACCAAAGAGGGCAATCTCCATCTTAAAAGGTAAATGGTATTATACCTATAATTCAGAGGGATTGATTAAAATGCTTTGAAAAAATCAGATAGTAGGCATTAAAATGATTCCCTCATTTGAGATGAGGGAATGGCATCAGAGGCTCAGCCCTATAAACCATCTATCCACAGAATTCCTACTGGCAGCAGGTTCTCCTGTAATCAGAGATGTAAGAAATTCATCCTTTGCAGTTGCCATTTTCTAGAAATAACATGCACAGCACATTAAACTGACTTATTAGAACACTTTCTTGACCTCTCACCAACACACAGAAACCTCTTCCTAGGGTGTTGGGTTCTTTAAAACAGATTGTTTCAACCTGGTTTTAAAAAGAACAAAAGGGGGAAAAAAGGTCTGACAGAGTAACAATATTCTGTTGTTTTCTCACCAGCAGCTTTTTCCTAAATTTACAACAAATTACAGACAAAAAGTTAAACCCAGAGGTTTTCACAAATTAAATAAGCCTCTTGGGAAAATACCTCATTCTTTATGGCACTTTTCACACTCATACTTGTTTGATTTCATCTGTTCTTCTTATAATTTCTATTTTAACCTAATAAGCTGGTAATTCATCACCTAAGCCCTGTAGTATCAATAAACACAAGCCTGTAACCATAAAATCCAACATTTTAGCTTGCTAGGTAATTAAACATCTACCAAACCAATCAAATATATTTTTTTCCATATCTGGCACATCGTGAATCCTGCACAAAAGCTGCAAGTTTGCCCCCATGTGGTAACAGCTGCTCCTTTACATAACATGGGCATTAAGTCAGATCCACATTTCCACTCCCCAAAAACAAGAGATGTTTTCTTACCTAACAGGGATTTGTTTGGTTCATCAGTGAGCACAAATGTTACTGCACAAGTGACAGTGAAAGCAATCACTCAAAGGCATGTACTTCAGGGAGCACACAAGAATTAAGTGTAATCTTTCCAATTTCCACATGTACCAATACAAAAACCCCAAACAAAAAACAAGCTTTCTTCTAGACAAGTGCTGCACTATTCCAAAGGAGCTATCAGCAAGTTAGCAACCTCTGCAACAGCTCATATCTCATTCAGATGACTGTTAAAATACCATATAAAACATTTAACCGAGCAACGAGAGCTGAGAATTCTTACCGAGATACAATCATTTGCTATTGTGAATTTATTTTGTTAAAACTTCCCCCAAGTTCATCCCTGTGCTGCTGAATATGCATGAGCTCAAATTCAGATTGATAACAACGTGCTGGAAAACTGCATTACTGCATTTCTGAGTCGAGGCACAGGTTAGTGTTTTCATAAATGACTGAACAGAGCCTGCTGTGCTAAAGGGAATCTAAAGTTTAGAGCTAATCAAGCAATTTCCATTGAGTAAGCTGACACCTTCTGGCAAACTGCTAAACTGCAAAATTCTCTAAGGATTTGATTTTAAAAAAATCAGAAGTTGTTTCTCTCATCCATTTCTCACCCTTGCTTTGCAGGTTTAGGCAAAATAAGGTTTTCAGTCAGGCTGATACAAATTGAACAAACAGAAACTTCCATTTCCTCCTAAGCACTGCAAATCCCAGCCTACCTGCAGTGCTAATGAAACCAGCTACAAGAACGCCTGTTGTTCATATTTAAACCCACAGAAATTAAAGAAAGACTTCATAAATCATTAATCATCCAGTACCAATGCAAACAATAAATTTCCCAAAGGCAAATAAACCCGTTCTGAGCGAAGCCCCAGGTAGCACTTTGTTAAAAGCACATTCAGCACATTTGCTGGGAGTTCAGACAGGGTGTGCAGAGGGAAACCTGCCTGTGGAGTGATCAATGGAAGACACAGTAATGACAAAAGCAAATTTATTTTCCATCAGAGCCGGTATTTTATGTTTCACTGCCTTGAGGATAAAGCTGCTCTGTAGTTCTGGTAGCACAGAAAGAGTCATGTGTCACCTCACACACTCTTTAATGTTCATTTAAGGAAATGCACAGTAAGTTCTAGTCACTCCAACCATTACATATGGCTTTTCTTTTTTAATGAGCAAGAGAGAAAGGAAGAGTTTTAAAACCATCAACAGGTGTACGTAGGGCAACACTTTCCAAAATCAAACTACTCTCAAGATCAGAACATTGCTGTGCTTTTCCTCATCCAGTGTGTTTGCACTTGAAATTAAATAGCAGCGACTCCCTCACTGTCCTATGTTGTGATGTGCTCATGTGGAGTAACTTTTATAAAAGCCTCTTGAAATATTACAATAAACATGATTTAAAAGTGAAGCTCTCTGAGTCTACACAGAGCGAACTCCCTCGTAACTGAGCTCAAGATATTTTAGAGCCACTGACACCTTCATGCAACACTCTCCAGTAGTTCCACTGAGGTGATTCCACATAAAGCTGAAAAAGTGCTTTCCTAGAAAGTGAGAAACCATCAACACTCTCAAAACCCAAGGATACACTCCATGAACTGCAGACACTCGTGTTACTCCAGTGTTGTCTTAAGAGACCATGTTGACAACTCTGCTACTTTGCCAGTTCACAAACCATTAGAGTGCAACAGCTCATCAACGCTGTCACTCACAGCACCACTCCAGAGGTACTAAAACCCACTTGCACTTGTATTTCTCAGCCCATTTCTAGGCTTGCAACCCTGACACTTCACTGGAGAATACCCAGTGTGTGATCTCAGCCACAGAGGAGTGGAAATGCGTGCTGGTTTGAGCCTTGCTGCAATAAAGTGGGTCAGCTACAAGATCAAAAGAATGTTTCTGACATCAACACTATCAAAACAGAAGATTTCAAGAACATTATTAACACTTACTTATAACTTATCAAGCAATAACTTCCTGCTGCACCAAACAGTCCAAAGAGGAAGCATTACATACAGGATACACTTATTTTTCTTTCATGTCTCCAGGCTTGATGCTCTTTGGTTTCCTACGAGGCAGGAGAGTGGAACTCTCCATGTGAAAATTCACTCAGCCAAAATACTGTTTATGTTTTGATCATGTTTCATAATATTTACTTTAAATCCACTTTTTTTTTTCCCAAAAAGCCTTAGGAAAGTCAACCTGTTTATAAATATGTATGATGGAGAGTATTTCTGCATGCTGAAGAGTGTTCAAGCCTGACTCCTCCACGTGTTAGACTCCAGCTCAAGAGCAGAGGGCAGCAGTGATAAAAGATATGAAGAAAACCAGTTCAAATACTGCCCTTCAGCTGAGATTAAAAAAAGAAATTGCATCAATTTTCTGCTTTAAAAGCAACAGAAATACAACTACTCATAGTATTTTCTTTCTAAGTTCTACAGGGGTGATTCAGCTCTGTAGCTCCAGGAGTGGTTCTTCATCTTAAAAAAGACATTCCTGATTTGGAACTTTCTGTAGTTGACAGAACTAAATTTGCTATAAAATTAGGCTAAAGGGCAGTTACATCTTTTTAACTTTCCATTCTGAGTAGTGCAACTACCACATGAATGCAGGCAAAATTTTTAACCTATTAAACTACATTTAAACAAAAGGCCCCATTGGGGGGAATACATGGGAATTTTACATCTTTTTCTTGCAGCTACTCCAGTTGAGTAATTTGTACATAACACCTCAAGACAGAACAAACCAAACAATGTGTACTATATGTCTTCTGTTAGAAACTTTTATTCAGAAGCTGGGTTTCAGCCTATTTAGAGAATAAATATAATGAAATCAGCTGCCACATCATTGCAGATCAGAGTTTGATCCACCCACAATTCAACCCTTTATAAAAAGAATTTATATATTCCTTTGCCATAACCTACTTTCACACAGGAACAAAAATACAACTATTATTCATATATTTTATTCCTTTGCTATAACCTACTTTCACACAGGAACAAAAATATCACTATTATTACTGTATTTTTGTATAGACAAAAAACCAAAAATAATTATTATCCAGACATCAACAAAACCACGTAAAACAGCTGCTTAGTGCTTCAACTGTAAGCATAGACTTATATTTAGTGTTTGTTTTTAATGAATTAGCAGCAAGTTATATTTGTTAAGTGCTAGTGACACTTTTACCAAACATTACTATTCCCGGGCTCGTTCAGATTCATTTCAAAAGAAACAGGAAGACTTAGTATCTTAAAGAAGCATGTAGGTTTAATGAAAAAAAGTTGCCATCCTCATTTTAGTAGGAATATTTTTATAAAGGAATCACTTACTTGCTGACTTCCTTATACTGTGCTATCTCCTCAATATAAAGGAGGTCGTGCAGCCGTGACTGATAGTTGGTCTTGGTCAGTGATTTGTCCAGGACAGATTGTGTAAAGAGCTGGTCAGCAGACAGAGGGATTTGGTATCTGGTCAGAAGGCTCTTCTCCAATTCAGTAGTTTCATTGGGCTCAAACTCTACAATAGTCTTGGACGTGGAATCCCAACGCTTGGCTGTGGTGAGGAGCTGTTGCCGTGCGTGCATCAGGTATTCAAGATCTGGGGGGAGATACAGGACAGGGAAGGGAAGTAAATACAAACCCCAGGTGGTTTGGTTTTATTTCAAAAAAAACCAAACAAAACCAACCCAACAAAACCCACTAAACCAAATCCCATTAGAGATAATGAACTAAACACAGGTAAGAGTCCCCTTTGCCAACAACAGCTTGAGCAAGTTCACTGCCAGTACTTACCATCCCTACTTTTCAGGTGAGCACAGAGAGCAACCAGGCTCTCAAACAGTACCAAGAAATAAAGTATTCTATAGACAGCAAATAAAATTAATAAAGACAAGCGAGGAAAGCACTTTTATTTTAATAACCACAAGCAACTTTGAAGGACTTGGCATCACAATGCACTTTCAAAGCCTGACTGCAACATCATTTCAAACAGTGAAGAATCCTACAATACATATTATAAAATTTAGAAGGTCATAAAAACAAGTTGATAAACCAGCTGGTAAGAAATTTGCAACATTGAAAGCTTTTTTAAAAATTCTACAGTTCCCCAATATGTTCATTGTGCAGACAGTTGCACTACACAGTTAAGGCTATTTTGCTAGGCAAAACTTGGGGAATATGACCTAAAATGATATAAAATTAGAAAATCAAAGGGAAATTAATTTTTCAGTATACCCTCATTTCAGAGACCACATATCATAAATGAGAAAGAAAAGACCAAGCACTCATCTACAGCCACCCAAAATATATCCATTAACACCACAAAGCCACTATGACAACAGTGAATCACTTAACAGAACTGCAGTTAAAATTGCAGAGCTGAAAATATTTGGCATTTATAGTCAAGCTATGGTATCTTAATGTATTATCTGTGAGTAAGATTTAAGATAGGTATCCAGGATATCACACCAACGCTGAAAAATGCGCAAAAAACACATTCTCAAATTCAAATTAAATACTTAACATCATCTTGACTGTCTTTATTCTAAATAAGAAAAAAACCCCAGCATTTTAGCAAAAGGAATCTCAGTTCAGCTTGCCTGACTACAGGAACATGGCTTATCTTACTAGTTAATCTCATGTGTTCACTAAGAAGTCACATTTAAATATATCCCTCAAGCCTGAACCGTATCAGGAGCTACAGCTGTAGGGCAAGAAAAAGCCTGTGTTTGAAATCACAGCACCATAAATGAAGCTTTCTCTGGTACAAAGCACACCTCAGATCCCAAAAGCTCAGTAACTATGCTGGGATTTGTCCTTGTTTCCTGGAAAGACAGCCACTGAATTCCCAGCACTGGAGAGGCTTTCCCTGGAAGCCTCATCTAAACTGTCCCTGGCACAGACTGTGCACACAGTGACCCTCTCCTGAAGAGCAGATTGTACACACTCCATGCAAAACTTCCTTCAGTTCCCTTGTTTCCATCGTAAATAAAGATTTCAAAACACGGAATGGAGACTCCTCCATTAAAATATTTTAATGTTGACCTTTCATTCCTGCCCAGACATCCAGGCAGGGCCCTGAATTACATGCAAATGTAGAGACCTCGGGCATCTTTGTGTTAGAAAAGCATTTCCACCAGATCTTAATTCATGTATGGCAAAAGGAAAAGAAACTATGGAATTGGACACACATCCAAAACAGTTATCCCTTTGCTTTGCCTATTACACACTCCTTAGATGACAGAGCAAAAAGCCCAGGATTCTGTCCTTAAACACCTTAACACTTGTCATTTGAAATAAATATTAGCAACGACCTGGTTGCAGCCTTCAGCATCCCTCTGCACACAGACAAGCAGTCTGGGAAAGGAAATATCAGCAACTGATGCTGGAGACACTTCATCCATCACCTTCCCATGGAATTCAATTGGCTGTTCCTGGGGTCACTGTGGTCAGGAGTTGGTTTAAAACAACAAGGCCCCAGATCACAGATTGGTTTGACAGTAACTCTGACTTTGCAAATAAGTCATGGCTTGTTCCCCTTGATCTTGAACAGCTTTACAGTGAAAGGACTGTCCTCCACCAGCTCAGTGTCCTGGGAAGCCTGTCAGCTGGAATTACCCACATGCTACGTGGAGATCATGGAACAGCTCCCGAAAACACCACGGCCTTGCTGCTCCTGAGCTGCTTCTCCTTGGCAGAGCAACATTCTCTGCTTCAAGAGACATCACAACGTGCCCAGTCTGCTGCTCCTGGCTGCAAGGACCTGGGTCATCTGCAAAGATCCCTTCCTGCTCTTTGGCATTTGCTATTTACAGTTTCCTTCTGTTAATGCTGCAAATGTTAATCTGCTATATGAAAATAAAGGCCAGGAATAGAAAACTGCTGTCTTCTCAGCTTCATCTTTTTCCCTTCTTTCTCCCTTCTCCTCTTCTTTTTGCTTAAATCCCAGTGCTACAATTCTGCTTCTTTGGTGTTTGTATTTCTCAAATTTTCACTAGAAATCACCATCCTGTATCCCACCCCCGGCCTGCTGCCAAGTGACACAGTGACCTATATTTAGCTCTCTTAAACCATAAATCAAAGTGCTGCCTTCTTTTTTGCATCTCTTCACACATCTTTCAATTTTCTGACATTTTTCTCAAACTGGAGTTATTTCAGGTTGGAACTGAGAGACACAGATCACTTTAATAAACAGAATACAACCCTAACAGTAACATGTAGCTTTTTTTCTTTTACTTGAAAACACAAATATAGCTACACTTCCTTTACATCTTTCAAAATTCGTGTCAACAGCAAATTACTGAGTTGCAAGCCTACACTTGGCCTCTTGCCTTTGACAATCCTTGTCAGACATTGCAAGGGAAGAAAAAAATACAAATCAACTTCTCAGACAGTCAGTTTTATTTACTGGATTAAGTACCAGGTGTATTCTTAAACAGAAACATTTCATTTCTCTACTGACCTTTTCCTACCTGTTTAATGTTTTCATCAATTGAAGAATTATTATAAAAACATAAACATGTTTTATAGAGGCAGAACTGCCAGTGCTGTCATTGGACACACACCAAACCAGAAATTCCCAGCATTTTGATAATATTTATCATATCCTGACACCTAGTAAGTAATCTTCCAATTATCTGCCTTATTTAGACCCTCTGAAGCTTTTGTCCACTCTTTATATTCATATATACGATGAACACAACATGCAGTATGAGACATTCATGAGCTGTTAACACAGATGCTGCTCTGCCCAGAAATGTGGAAAGAGATGGCATGAAACATTTCCACTATTGAAAAAAAGCCAAAAAGTTTTGCTACCTTACCTTCAGTTGAAGCAGCATCAATCATCACTCGTTGCATGAGGACCGGTTCTAACCCGAAGTCAAACACCACAGTTTGGCGAAAAGTCCCAAAGATTTCTGTGTTGAAGGCTATACTGACTTTGTATATGTAATGATCTATTCCATTCTGGACCATCTTTCCTCCTATCCATTCCTGACAGTTTTCTGGAACTTCTTGTGACACCTGGGTCGTGCTGTCTCCAGCAGATATTGCAACGATACTGAAGTGTGGCCGATGGGCATCATAAAGCAAGGCCACTCGATAGAGCATTCTTGCAGGCTAGAAAAGAAATGCAGGGGTTGAAAGGCTGAAATTATTTCAGGAATATCTTCCTTTGCAATCAAATAAAGAGAGCTTATAAGAACTTTCAACTTCTCAGGGCAGCTACAGGTCCTGCCTGATTTCCAGAAATACATAATCACCAGAGTTGCTGGGAAAAGAGAGAGAGAGAGAGGGGATGGTGCTGGGAAGTGTCTCTATTTTAAGAATGATGCAATTGAAATCTTAATTGCAAAAGGTTGTGAGTTGCATTCTAGTCATTACTGACTTAATTTCAGAAGATAAGTAGTCCTACCTTACATGTGAGAGCAAATGTCCATGTCTGATGAGACTTTTTGGTGGTGACAGTTACCGACAGCTCGGGGTTATGCTCTACTCTCACTCCTTCTACACATTCACTAAGCTAGATTAAAAGAAAAAGAAGATAACATTAAAGTTCTACAGGCAGCATCAAAATACAAACATTCAGGAAAAGGTAGTGTCTTTTCACAGAAAGTAGAAAGAATTATATTGTGCAGGATTGCTGCAAATCCTGTGCAGGAATTAATGTAAATATGTGCTAACTCAGAGACAAGCAAGTCAAATTTACTACATCATACTGTGTCAGTGAAGAATGTAACCATTTAAGGACAATTAACTGCAAGATTTGATTTTCAATACCCAACTTAATTGTAAATGTTTAAAGTAGAACAAGACTTCATTTGGAAAGAAGGATCTGTGATACAATGAGGTCCAGAAGAACCCAGATCTCACTGACATCACTGAGCCACCAGGAAGTACAATCAGGCTTTCTACTCATCAATGCATTTTGCAGGAAATCCACTTTTGCCAGATTCTGATCAACAATAGATGGACTGAAAACTCCTTGGGATCAGTGGTAAGCAGAACTGGTCAAATGCCATAAAAAACATCCTTTGGAATTCCAAAGAGCTGCTAAGTTTGATCATATCCATATCCCACACTCCTTGGTATTCAAAGTCTTTTGAACATTTGGGGGATTGGCTGGTCTGCATCCAAGTGCCTGCAGCTGCAGGCAAAGAAAAGGAGCCGTGCACAAGCAAGAACATTCTCCTCTGAGTCGTGAAAGCTTCATCATTCCCTGTTCTCCAGTTTAAAAAGTCCTGCCACATCATCAAGGAACAGGAACAATACCTGGGACTTGGCTGGAATAGTGAACATGCAAAATGAACCCACAAATCAGTCTAAGTCTCTGGGATCTCTGCAAGAAGACACAGGGCAGGATGGAAAGGGCAGCAAATCCCTGGGACAATTCCTCGGTGAGGAGCGATTGGAGCAGCTCTGATCACAAGGGCCAAACCCAGGCTCAGCTGCCAGCTTTAAACACGAGCACAGAGGGAAGGGGGGGGGGTTTCCTCACCACTTTCTCGGGAGATAACGAATTCATCCATTTCTCAATCAAGGTTTCCATGTAACTGCCCGAGCACTGTTTGTTTTCCTTCTGCTGCTTTAACCTGATCAAGCGGGAGGCGTAGCGCTTCTGCCACTCCGTCAGCTCTTCCTGGGAATGTGCTGAAGTACACTGGGCACCATACCTGCAGATCCCTTGCTCTAAAAATCTACAGAGAACAGGAAAAAAAAACCGTTATGCCTTGAAGTTTTTCGGTCCCCAATTGAAAAAAAAAAAAAGAAATTTATCAAAATTTATCGAAATCTAACTTGTAAAGTCAGAAGAATATTTTTTAAGCCTCCCTCATAGAACTAAAGGCAGTTTAGTCCATATGAACTAAAATATACGTAGAATTTTGTAAGAGAGGCAGCAGCTTCTCTTACTGCAAAGCCCAGAAAAGTATATCATATTTCTTAGAAATGTAAGGGGACAGAAGTCTTAAGAAATTTCCAGCCTTGAAGGAAAAAGAATCAAGTGTTTGTACAGCAATTAGCACAAGGAGATCACAGACCCCCCCTGAAATGATCTGGCACTGTATTAATATGCATAAACCCCCAGTTAATCAGGGGCAAAGGAAAATGTAGCTCAATTTCTTCCAGTGCTTACACTATGAGCTGATAAAAACTCATTCAGCAGCTTTTCCTGGAGCAACAGTGACATCACATGGTCCATTCTAATAAATACACCTACACAGAAATCATCTCTCCAGGAAAAGGTTTAATCCTCTTCTCTGGAAAGGGTGTATCAGTCTAAAAGGATTTTTAACCTTGCAGAATTTGTTAAACACATTTTTCATTTAGTGGCATGTGTTGATGCATGAAATTAATGATATTCCAAATGCCTTTATACAATTTAAGCATTCTTGTTCTCAGAACTTTTTGCAACTCTGGACAAAGGACTGTAGAACTTGGGGACTATTTTTGTAATTTAATTTTGTATTAAAATTATAAACCACAAGACAGGAGCCGCAACTTTATCATTCTTCAAAACTGAAGTACTTTAAAAACCAGTGGCAAAATGAAATAGGGGTGGAGGGTTTAGGTTCTGAAGGTACTAAGAAATACAGAATAAAATCAGGCCAGGAGGCTGTTCTGTTTTGTTTTGCCAAAGGAAACTACAAAAAGTTAATGCAAGCATCACATTTGTTATAAATAAAGCCAGGCAGGATGATTTCTGTGGGGATATTAAGCTAATAGAAACTCTGTAAACATAACTATACTTGAATTTCATGTGTATATCTATGAATATAGTTATAGTAAGAACCTCTCCCTACAGTGATGAGTTACTGTAAAAAAGAAAGGATGCACCAAGAGTACATTAATAGAGCAAGTCAGGGCTCCACATCACTGGTGAAGTCAAAAGGGGACCTGTGACTGAACAACCTTTCCACAGTACATGGGTTATGCAGTGTAACATGAATTAAAATGTGAACTTTGAGCTAAAAACCAAATAACTCCTGACTGTGACACGAAAACCTTGCAGCACAAGTACCTGGATATCCAGGCCACACTTGTATCATTGGTTATAATTTGATTTAGCATTCATTTTTTCTTTATGAGATCTATTTAAAGGTTTGCATGCCCAAACTGTAAATAAAATAAGCGTGATATATAACACCATGTTACTAAATGCCTTCTCAGGCTATGTTTCTTAATATATTTTAAATTCAAATATTTTTCTTGGCAGTCCAAGAAATACTTTTACTGTAAATTTTCCAATTCACCATCACATTAGAATGCTACAGTACAATTATGATTTTCATGGCTCAAACAGAATGCAAGCATAAAAAACTGCTGCTCTATTCCTATTAGTTACATAGCAGATTTAAAATCAATTGGGTTTCCTTTTCTTTATTTAATAGGAAAGCATATTACTTTAAAATTTGTCATCATTATACAAGTTTTCCAAGTTCTCATTGTTCATATTTTTAACAGACATCTTTTTTTCTCTCATTTTTACTGTCTTATTTAATATCTCCTGCAATTCCATAGCTTCATTATCTGGAATAAATATGCTGCACTCCTACTGCTTTATGGCACACAGGGGAAAAATAAACCAGAGCTTCAAAAATTCATATTCAGCACCTGGAACTGCCTCCTCAGAAGGAACTAAAATCTTTAGTCCATGATCAGAATGATCCTGTTCATAGGGATTTGCTGAGTAAGGCACATCCTGCTCACTGTAAGGGTTAATTAACAGTGTGCAGAAAGCTCATTACAGCTTTAGTGCAAAAAGGTTTCAGAGCAATGGCTGGAAACATGGTGAAGATGTTACTCAACAGAAGATCACCACAAAAATCGCAAATATCTGCTTTTTTAAAATTTGCTGAATGAGCACTGGACATGATAAGAGTCAACAAGAGTTGCCAAGATTTAGCATCTCTAGAAAATCTTGCCAAAAGCAGCTCCAATTCAGCGATTCAGTCTTGTCATCTAAAAAGCAGGTCAGTCCTGCTCGTGTTTGGAAAATAATTTATTTGCATTAGTTACATAAATGGCAGAATCAAGTGCATAATGATGGTTCTTCTCCATATATATTAATACAGTTTTATGTAAGCAATGACAATTAACACAAACTACAGGCAATATTGACCAGAGAGGACAAGGAGAAACTCCAGTATAAGCCAATCAATCTTCTCTGTGTATTTGAGTTTATGCAAAAGGGAAATAATGAGATCTGAGGAAAATTCTCTCTTTTTTTTTTTAATGTGAAGTAAAAGGCCATTTATCAACAAAGCCCATTTATCTGAAGGCAGCAGCCTGTCCACTGCCAAAGCACATCTCACTCCAGTCTGCTTACACTGCTGTCTGGGGAACTTCTCACACCTCAGAGATCATCCAAATTAGAAAAGGGAAGAAAGACAGCTGCTGACCTGTCACTAGAAAAAAGGTCCTCAAGCCACTGTATTATGAAAACTGAATAAACTGAAGTGCTTCTGGACAAACTGAAGTGCTTTGGGATGAACTGACCCTTCCAAAAATCTGTGAACGGATCGACTCCAGTTCTAACAAGTACCTTCATTTGCCTGACCTCTTAATCATTCTGTCAGCAGCTAAATAAGAGAGGAAGCATTATGATTGCCCTGGAGAATGTTAGCATAAAGCAAAGACTTTACCTTTTACACAGGGTATATTCCTCACTGCTGGTGACGCCCCGGGGAGGAGGGCGGAACTGCCAACCATCCCGGGACCCTGCGGGAGGAGAACGGGGTTACTCCTCTCATTCCCAAGTATTTCTCAGTCAGAGAATAACAGGGAACTGTACCTCTAAACACCAACCCAAAGTGCATCTGAACACAAGCAAAATTATCCCAATGCAAATTAATTTATAATCCCCAACGAACTCAACTAGAGCAGGTTTCGAACAGCACAGAAAGGAGCAGGCTCTGCTACAGCACTGATCAATAAACAAACTTCTGCCTCCAAATTCAGTGCTGACATAATTCCACTGAGATAATTCCACTTCAGCCCCTGGGGCTCATCACAGTTGTCAATCCCTTTTTTTTTGCTTTTTGCCTGCCATGCAGCACTGAGCATTCAGCAGGATCCAAGTCTTCCCACCCCAAAATGAAGGAGCTGTAAAGGTGAGTTACCTTCTTCTAAATCTTCTACATGATATCCTGATGGGACTTTACCAGCTGCCTACAGTTATAGAAAAAAAAAAGCCCACAGTTATAAAGGAACACAAAAAACAATTTCATCGACAAGAACTGCTGTCAAAATGGGGTTTAGAGCAACCAATAGAGAAATATTAATCAATCACAAGTCTGAAATCACTTCCAGTCACAAACCAGAGTTCACATTAACCCAACAGCTGAATTGCAGCCCCTGGTAACAGGAATTCTGATGATAACAGGAATTCTGATGATAACAGGAATTCTGATGATAACAGGAATTCTGATGATAACAGGAATTCTGATGATAACAGGAATTCTGATGATAACAGGAATTCTGATGATAACAGGAATTCTGATGATAACAGGAATTCTGATGATAACAGGAATTCTGATGATAACAGGAATTCTGATGATAACAGGAATTCTGATGATAACAGGAATTCTGATGATAACAGGAATTCTGATGATAACAGGAATTCTGATGATAACAGGAATTCTCACAGGAATGCCAAGTCCACTCATTGTTAGAGGAAAATTTTAGAGATTTTTACAAGACCAAATCCCACCCTGTGATCAGTTTAATGGGGACTGCAGGGAGTTTTTAAAAGGCCAAAAGTCTGAACTGCATTGATAGGTCTTTCAGACTTGAATCTACCTTAAAAATAATGCCCAAATCAATGACAAATTATAAGTAAAAAAAAAAAGGGGGGGGCAATTTCATCAATAGACAATTTGACCTCTTGTAAAAAAAAAAAAAAGGTATTTATGTGGTTAAACCATTTCTTAAGTCATGTTTATTACTTCACAACAATTTCTGACAGAGAAAAATAGAATAAATAAATAAATAATGCAGATCTAAATGCTTTAAATTCTTGCTACTTCGAGAGACTCAACAACCTATTAGCATCATTCTCTATTTTCTCACACATCCTGCAAGACTGTGATGGAAAAAGCTCCTGAAGAGATGGGTGGGTAAGGACTGACAGAGCAGTGGAAACAAGACTTTGAACTGGTGTGTTCCCAGTGAGCCCAGATCTCCTGGGACACATGAGAACCAGCCTTTCAGTTGGCTCAGGTACTGCTCATCATCCCCCCAATAATATGCTCATTATTACCTCTGTTTCAGCAAGAAGTGTTTTCAGTCGTGTCAGATCTTTAGTTACCATCCCGTTCTGGGGGGAGAAAGAGCATTAATTCATTAATTAATTCATCATTTATAACATATTCCATAAAACCTTCACGTGCACTAAACCACGGAAGCCAAGTTCACTTTTCCCCACAACACCAGGAGAAGGGGAAGGAGGAAAACTGAGTTTGACTTACAATGCCAATTTTAAAAGACATATTACATAACACTGAGCAAACATTATGGTGAAAAAGGGAATTCTAAGTGGCCAAAACCAGCACTAGACCTACAGCAAGTATCAATACAGGACAATGCAGGAAAGCACCATATTTAGAACAACTTTTGGGAAAAAAATAAACACTATGGTTACTAAAATACTTCAGGATCTAAAGAATTAATATGACAATCCTTCACTGCTGTTGCAGTGATGGATTCATATCTTAAGGATTTATGTCTTCAGATCTCAAGGATTTACTTCACAGATTACTGATTTCTACAGTTCCATAACTCTTCCTGCTCTGATGTAGACTGTAATTTTTGGAGTTTTCACTAAAAAGCAAAGATTAGCCATTAACTAACTGCATAGTCAAGTACATCTGAAGTAAAAATCTTTCAGAATTGAATTTATCTGAAATACACAGCTAAGTGTAACTATTTCACACTCATGGAAGTCAAAACTTTGATTAAAGGAACCCAGACCTGTGGGGTTTATTTCAATAATCTCTTGCAGAAATTTAATTAAGTGCTACTACATTTATTAGACTTCTCCAAGTTTTGACTGTGCTACTGAGCAGCAGAAATGACTCTTTGCTGAAAACTTCCACACTTAACAATTCTCACACTCAGGCTTTTTTTCAAAATGATTTTTCACTTCTCTAGCAGAAAGCTGAAAATTGAACCTGTTGAGTTTAGATGTATTAGAGCATAAAAATGTTACCAAGAATCATTCTCTTAAGTCACTGGAGAGGGCACTGGATGGATTCCAACCCTTCAATAAATTGATTCCAAAACTTAGTTTCATTTCTTCTCTCAGACAATGGCACAACTCAGTAAATCAGCTGCTGACTTTAATATTCCTACCAAAAACAACTGTGTCTAACAACCTAAAGCTTGTAAAAACCTCTCAAACTCTGCTTTGGGATGACACTCTGGAATTCTATACAAAGCTACCTTTATTTGCACAACAACAGCTCCAAACAAGGGCACTGTACATTCCCTGCAATAAGGCTATTTTACTGATTTTTCCTGAAGGCAAGTTTCCTCCAACCTCACCAGGAATTTTTCAATGAAGCGTTTTTTTCATTGGAAAACACCAGCTAAACAAAGAAAAAACCCTTTTCTTTATGTAAAAATAGCCAGTGGCCAGAGGGGGAGGGAATTCAGGATATACACCAGACAGACAAACAGAACTCCAAAAAACAACCTACTAATTCAGTTAAGCACCAAGAGACTGCAGACATGATCCAGCTTAAGGTAATAGGTTCTCCTACAACAGTTTCTAATGTCACTCCCACCTTCCTGTGGGTCTGACCAGAGCTGCTCCTGCCTCTGCTCTCACCACGTTTCTGGGTTTAGCATGACCAGCAGTTCATGGGGATGAACTGCCTATTTAATCCAGATCACAGAAATAAAAAGAACTCTATTCTTTAGAGACTTACATGTGTCCCTAATTTTTCCCATATGAGTCAGAACAGTTACTTACATGGATGGGGTTAAAAGCATCTTTACAAGTTTTAACAGTTCAAGGGTAAAGTAGAAGCTTTGAACTCAAACTTTTATCTTCGCCTTGAAATGCAAAGCTTTTTTTCTTCCTGAAAAGCTTTTAACGTCTCACAACTTATCATGGGCCAGTTATTTAAAAGTCCAATCAGCATTTTTCCTGCTTTAATGGCTAAAATTCCTGAAGTCCTACAACATGGGATCAGGTGCAACTCAGAAAAAGTCCATCGCACAAATATGCAACTTATTTTGCATTCCCTGGGGATTCAGGGCCAACAATGAAAAAACTTTTCAAAACCCTACCAACTCTGAAACCCTGGTAATGCAACAACCTGGCATCCTGCTGACATATGTGTGCCCACATATTTGTCTTTTTTTCCTACAAATCATTTTTTGTTGCAGCACGTTCGGAAGTTCGTTATTAAACACGTCTTTTAAAAAAGGGAATACAAAACTGGTTTTTTAAATTATGTAGACCACAGAAAAAACCCACTTACCAGTGATTCCCCCATCAGTGATTTGGAAAGAACATTAGACACAATTTGCAGCTTCCCTTTGAGGTGCATGCAGCAGAGCACTGCACGGAAAGGTCCATCGCCCTTGGCCAGCCCCTCTCCCAGCACTGCAACACAAATCAGTGACCATCAGCTTCATCACACACAAAGTCAAATATATAGTTTTCCTTCACCTTTAACAGGAAAATAAAGTCTGAAGCTTGGGTTGAATCCATGGAAAGACAACTGCTGGATGTAAATTAAGTATTACTTGCTCTTGTCTAATGGTAACTTGAAACTTGTCTCCCACCGTCTAAGAAATGTTGTACGTGAGCTCAAAAAAGGTTGTCATGTTTACATGCTAAAATAGACATATGTTAAATATGGGAAGGGTAAATTCAAATATCTGACACAGACACAAAGGACCTCCTCTTACAGAGAGGGTGAAAAAGAAATAGCAACCAACAACCTCTAAATAACACAAACATGCTCAGGAAGATCCATTCATGCTCACAAAAAACATGCCCTGGCGTTTCCAAAAATAGCCAACCTCCTCGTGGGCAATTCCTGCTCCTTTAAAAGGGCTTTTATTCACTTGTGCTGTGAAATGCAGGATATAGGAAGGATTCTGTGAGACCAGAAGTGTACAGGCTCCATGTAACAGAAAACTTTCCTAATGCTTCCTAGCACTGGGTCACACACAGACACTTTCCTTGACACTTCCAAGAGGGACAGGATTTATTTCACAGCACAGACGTGCTTCAGACAAGCAGGAACAACACTTAATCACATATATTACCTGTCCAGAAAATGAAATGCCAGGGTGCTAAAAAGCTGGCAAGCTAAGCATGTGAATTGAAAAGAAAGCTGGACAGTTGTTTAAAATTAGGGAATTATAAAATAACTCTTATTGCAGGCAACATCAACATCTGTGTTTATGCTGCTACTCATGCAGATGCAAACAGCCCCTCTTAGTGCTAAGAGGAATTTTACATTCACCACAACTTCAGGATTACATCTTAGAATAATAAATCAGAACTCCTCACTCCACAGACGTTCACATCAGTAACAGAAATCGCAGGGAAGACTCAGAAAAAACCAATCCCACGGAACATTTACATAAAAACAACTCGACATCTCTTCAAACTGCAATGGTAACTAAACCCTGCTTCTAAAGTGCCTCCAAGATTAGTCTGAATTCACCACTCTGACAGTACTGACCACATTTCCAAAAATAGAACTGAACTTCCCAAATCAGAAGCAGCAGAGCCAGAAATAGCTCCAACGTGGTTGACAGTTTGCTATTTTCATCTTAAAGATTAGATCTCCAATTATGAGATTTCATATCATTAACTGCATAACACCACCCAGCTAAAACATACAGTTGCACATGAAAAGTTGCAACCTGTTAACCAGGGTCTTTTGGTAAAGATTTGTGGAATGATTTAAGAGATTGTAAGTTATCCTCATTCTCAGCACACTACAAAGAACATGTATTTCTCCAGCTATTCCAAATGTACTGATCATTCAGGTTCAAATAAAACTGTCATAGCTGTGCAACACATCAAGTCTTGTAATAAGACTGAAAAGCAGCTTAAATAAAGCTTTGCCTATTATAAAAAAACCTGTGCATATCAGGCAGTCCATGCTAAGGTTGTTTCTTCCCAGGGATATTTCAAACATAAGATCTTTTGGGATCATAAATGCAGGTAGTCTAAATGTCAGATGCTGGGCTACAATTGATCATGAAGAACCACAACCAAATCATTCATTCATATATTCATAAAAACATGGTGTGAATGTGTACATATATGTATATATATATATATATAAACACATACACGACATTTTTATATAGATACACAAATATGGCATTAATATGAAAATTGTCCCCAGTTTTAGATCTGGAAAAAAATACCTACAGAAGATGCTGGTGTGATTAAACTGGGTGCTATTTCTTTGTCATTAATATACATTTAAAAGCTGTTTTTTCCACTTAATTAAAAAAAAAAAAAGTAGAGATCAGTGGTCCTGTTCCACCCACTCCTCTGCCCGTCCAGTGAGAGATGACAGCAGTTACCACGACAGTTCCTCTGAGATCCTGACAACTGCCACACATGCCAAGAAAAAGTCCCACAGCTGAATGTCACCCCTGTGACAAACCCATCAAAGCTCATCAATGAGAACACTATTCATTAAACAGCATTTCCCTCCTACCTCCTTCAACCATCATTCAGCTTTCCATATGTCTTTTATTTGCCACCATGAAAGACAACATTGAGGTTAGTCAGAATATTAAACCCTTATATATCGACACTTGAAGCTTTAAAAAAAAAATCTCAGGCTATTTTAAGAATGGTACTGATTAAGTGATGTTCAGCCCTTTTTAATCTGTTAAACTTTAATTTTATACCTACAGAAAGCAAGTTTATTTTTCTCAGTTGAGTTTTATGGACCTTCACGAGCAGGCTGCAGAGCCCCACAAATTCCCAAAACTATGACTTGACTATCAATGAAGACAAATACATTAAAAAAAACCCCACAACAATATGAAAACCACAAAGCCAGAAAGGAACAATTTAAAGATTATCATTGCTAGCACATGAATGTCAGAACAGTGGATCACAGTCTCTGTAACCAAACTGTGATCTGAAAAAATTTCCTTTAACGTTCAAGAGTAGTTAAAGAACTAAAAACTAAAAGGTGGGATCTACCCACCTTTTCTTTCCAAATCTAACTGACAAACTCTGTTCCAGTGCTTTCCAAACTCAGCAAGGAGTTCTCAGTGAATTCTGAATCACTTGCATTATACATGAACAACACAGATTAGGAAGGAGGGTTAATTCCTTTCAAAATACCCCAACTGAACAAGGCAGTGAAATAGGAAAGGCTTGACTTCAATGTGACATGTGCACATTTGGAAGCTTTAACAAACAGGAATAAATGTAAGTACATCATCTTGATTTTCTCTGAATCAAATCCCAAATGCAAACCAAGATATCCACCCCGTCCCTTGGAAGAAAGGCAGAACAATCAGCTGCTTTTATCCTCACAAGAATCCTGACACTATCAGCTCATCCTACATTTGGGTACTAAAATATCTATTAGCCCAAACAGCACCATGTATTTGAGTTCTGGCACTTGGAAGAAGAGTTACAAAATAGTGAGATCTCTCTTTAAGGGAAAAAAAAAATTAATAAAGCAGTTACATAATTTTAACTAGGAAAAAAACCACTGTTAGCAAACTAACAAATCTGGGCATCAGTTTTAAAAATTCAGACAACTGACTGCAATTCAAACACTAGGTAATAAAAAAGGAAATAAGCATACCATGCCTACAGTCTTCATCTGCTTGCCCATACTTTTTCTGAAAGGTAAAACATGAAAAGTTTAAAAATAGCATTATTCCAGTTAGCATAAACATCTACATGCTTGAATTACAAGTTTCTTCAAACTTTCTAGAAACCATTACCTTGTCTTTTCCTGGGTGGAACATGTAAAGAACATAAGTCACATGTCAATTATAATATAATTCATTCTTAGAATGCTGACTTTTTCTCAAATTCTCAGCAAAAGGACATTTTAAAAGAGGAACATGAATGGGCAAAGGTGTGTGTTTTATATGTTTGCAGGTGGCTCACAACACTTAGGAAAAAACACAAAACTTGACTTTCTAGCCACTGTTTGTTTTTTTAAAACTTGCACTAATATGGTTCTGTTTAATTTTTTTAAGGTATGTATGTTATTTTACTCTGTCTTAGTGGTGATTTTAAAGATTATTTCATTTAGTAAAACAAGAAGGAAAATTTGGATTGTTTTCCTCTTTTTCTTTTAAGCCTGTACATATCTATATAATTCATGTCTTCAGTAGGAAGGTTTTGAATACAAGTATTTTTCCAAAGTCCCTGCAATAATATCATTATGATGAACATCCAGATAGGAGCTTCACAGGATTTTCAAAGAGTGAGATCAGAAATGCATTGAATACTCTAAAGCACCAACCTGCATATTGGCTTATGTGAATAATTTTGAGAAGTCAACCCTGTAGTAACACAACTTCCATTATGAAAATCAACTTTAGTTATTTCTGAATCTCTTCCCTGAGGAGCCATAAAAAAGGTGGCCTCTTAATTTAAGGGATTCCCCAAATCTTGTTTTGCACACTCAACAGTCCAATTCAACTATTTATTTAAAGAATGATTAAAAACACTCCCTCATCACACGGGCAAGATTCATCTTAAAGTTGCCCAGGAAGATTTTAGGACTTGGCCAAACTTCTTCCACCTGGGCTGAAACTGCTCCCACTCAGTATGTGAAGATTTGGGGTGGACAAGGCCCCTGTAAATCTGCAATAACATTTCCAGACAGGTAAGAAAAAGCAGGTTGTAGGTTTATTCTTAAGCACTGTAAAGTCCTTTCCTTTAAGAAATTGTAGCTCTGATGCTTTAAAGGAAGGACATGAATTTGGCAACGGGAAAACCTGTAATTCAGGGTTATGCCTCTTCTTGCCTTGCATTTACAAACCTTTCCAACACCCCAGTTTTCACATTTCCACTAAAAATCTGCCAGAATCTAAAAGTTCCATGTTTCACCAGCTATGCTCTAGCCTAGCACTGCAAAGCAAGTAGAGGATCAAGAATTAAAAGACTAATGTTAGACCTATGCAAATGTTGCTAAATTGGGTATGAAGCACCAGCTACCTGGATTTTGGCGTTTCTTAGCTTTGTTTTTTAAGTGTTTATACTTGCAGAAAGTTTGATTTCATGCTCTTTAAAGATTAGGTAATTTGGTATGTAATTCAGAACAGCATACAAACATAATACCCTAAGCCCCAGATATTTTTTAAAAAATGTTTAAAGTCTTTTTTTTCATTTGTGATTGAGACCCGAACTGATATTTTTCATCACTTGTTTAGAGAACTGTGATTGAGACCCAAACTAAGCGGTTTAAAGTCTTTTTTTTCATTTGTGATTGAGACCCAAACTGGTATTTTTCTTCACTTGTTTAGAGAACTGTGATTGGAACCAAACTAAGTGGTTCCAATCCTGAAAAATAAACAGATCAGGGGAAACTACAAGAGAGAAGCCTCATATGTGCTTTAGCAAGAGGGTTTCTGTGGCAAACCACCACGCCAATCACAGGAAAACTTGGAATTTTATTCAAATCTCAATGATGTGTCTGATTGTTCTTCCCAGTTCACTAGATACTATGAAAGAGTCACACTCACAAGTTGTAAAAAGGAAGCAATTCTATACAGCAGAGTCTCGATTTTGATGCGGTCGATTTGTGCCTGGCAGGGCTCCGGGAGGTGAGCTGGGGGGAACTGGCTGAGGGCAAGGAGAGCCTCTGTGCAATGCTTCACTGCCACTTCATAATCCTGCTGCTTAAGGGATTCACATGCTTGTTCACATGACTTCTCTGGTCTTCTGTCTGCCATGACTCAGGGACAGAACTCCTAGAGCGGGGCAGAGGGGATGATAAAACGTTGGTTAGCTGGGTGATGGCACCGACGACTTGCCAACCAACTGCCACTCCCGCCTCCAGGTGCCATGGATCACATCCCCCTCGTGCTGTGCCACTCACATCTCCTATCCCAAGCTCCTCACTAACTCATCTCTTCCCAGCCTTTCCTCCTTTGCTCCCAGCTCTCGGTTTTGATTCTAATTCCAGGAGGTATTTAAGCCCACGGCTGATTTTAAGGATGTAAGTAATGGTTTCAAATGTTCGAGTCAGCGTGGATTTAAGCACTCAGAGGCTTTTGGGTCTTGAATGGCAACATGAGCTTTGCTTAGGAAGGAACACAACTCATCCCCCCACCTGCTCTGTCTCCAAGCTATGTACTCCACAACACTTTTCCAGACTTCTACACTCAGGAGAAGGAGCCACTTTCCCTGGGTGAAGCACAGTGGAGATGGACAAGGAGGAATGAGAAGCACCGAGAGATCAACAGCAAAGCAACCACTTGTCTCTTCCTTTGGTTGGTTTATTTACATCTTAGGAAATCTAGATACCCCTGGCACACCAACACAACTTCTTAAATCATTTTAAAGCAAATATTTGAGGGGGGATTGAGACAGTTATAATAAAAATCTGTATACGGACAGATATATCTGCCAATAAACTGAGACAAATGGTTACCCACATCTGAACCACCAGGAGACAAGCAAAGCACTTCTATAATCCCTATCCACATTCTCCCTTCATTAACATAATATTTAAATACAGGAGACACGTCCCTAGAGACACTGTACTTTAAAGCTGACTTCATAAAAATGTGTTAACTGAAAGAAGAAAAAATGTAAGAGTTCTCACTTTTGCTTTAGTAAGCAGCATACTGTCAATGTTTGTGATTACAGATCTACTACTACAATTGGTTCATATAACTCTTTCAGTCCACTTCAAAAATTCACTTCTAAAAGCTTCCTTTATACCTGATATTTTCAGATTTGCAACCAAAGGTGAAGCAATTTCAAGAATTTAATCTGGAAGTCAAATAAATGCACTTTCCTCATATGAAAAATAATCCACTATCCCACTTTTCCCATTAACACAGGCTAACACACAGGAGAAACATAAACAAGATTTTTCATATACTATACAACATACTGTTCTATGTGTTGCCTTTCAGTCTTAAAATTTCATTCAGTATCAAAATAATAACATAAAGGAATATTGATTTTTCAAGACAATTTTGACTTCAACCACCTTCCCTTTTACAACACTAATATAAAAATTTATGTACAACAATATCTTCCCAAAAATGAAGAAACACAAGCAGGAATATTTTGCAGTTATCCCAGTACAAAGCTGTGCCATGTGCTTCTTTCTTAATAACAGCCTTGCAAAATATTACCTCATTCATCCACAAATTTCTTTTTCTGCTAAAAATAAGTCCCCACTTTCAACCAAAATAGGAATAGGCAAGTAGGTTTTGCATTTCCATACATGTGAGTAAATCCATTCATTAGGTAATTCTGTTACAGATTCAGCTGCATCACTTGAGCATGTATTTTCAATTATATAAATGTTAGGTATTCTTAAGCTGTGTATGCAAGGATCCTTTGTACATACAACTAAAAATTACACTGGCTTCCACTTCACTAACATTTTAGGCCACAGTATATTTTACAAATCTGGGATTTGCTTCCACAGTAATACAACAGTTAATTGATGTTTTTCTCATGTACATTCTGTTTTCCTCCTGAGGGACTGAAAACAGAGGACTCCATGAACTCTGCTGTAATTTTGATTTCCTCACTTCCTGGCTGACATATAACCAAAATTCCTTTGACCAAAAGCCTGAGCAGAGCTTCTGTGTGTTTATTCCCAAAGAACTGATTAAACCCAGATCCCATCCTGACTGACCTGGCCAGCCCCACTGACAGGCACTGGAAAGCCCTTCTTCTCCAACACGTCCAAGACAAAGATGGGACTTCCCAACTGCCTTATCCTGGCAAAAACTGAGCTCATCTGTTTGAGAAGAAGCTCATTTTACAGTGGCCACACAATTTCTTTGGGCAATTTGAAGACTTCAGAGGACATAACCGACCCTAATTAAAAACCTGGGGATGAGGATGAGCAGCAGGACCAGGCTGTTCAGAGAACTGGCCAATCTGAGTCACCCTAATGGTGTTTCAGAGTGGCAAAAACCCACCCAAGTCACAGTGCACGGGGCACAGTGACAGTTTAGGAGCCACTGAAGTGTAATTTGTTTTTAAAAAAATATCAAATCATAAGAAAGAAACCCAGTATGTGGACAACAGATGGAAAATGATGCATTCAGGCTCTCAGATTTCATTTCAATCCCATTTAGAGCCACACATGCAGACTCAAACATCAACATTTCAGGGGATATTTGTGCCATCTCCCTCAGACTCCAATACAGGTGCTCAGGTGTTCAAAAAACAGTACATGTGGCACTTCACAGTATGATTTAGTTGGCAGGGTGGTATCCAGCCAAAGGTTGGGCTCAATGATCTTGGAGGTCTTTCCCAAACTTCCAAGTATTCATAGAATCATTAACAGCCAAGGGATGGAGGCATTTTTTCAAAAGAAATTTGCTTTCAGTTCTGTATCTCCAAAAATTTCAGATGTAATACTGGAATTTCTAAATTCACTCTCAGAGTAGAATTTATTACAGATTAGAATTGAGAGCTGAAGTATCACAAGGTCTGCACTATATTCCCAACTCTTTGCAAAACTGAGCAAATTATTTCTGCACTTCACTTCTGCTTGTAAAATTGAAATTAAAATAATAAACATGTAACAGAACAGATGTCAGGAGTATTCATTTTCTCAATGTGGTCCAGAGAACCACATTCCAGAAGAGTTCTAAATTTAAATTTGAGAAACAAACAATTTATTCTAATAGCAAACTGTAATACAACTGCAAAATATTGAAGAAACAGTAAACAGGCATATTCCCACTATCTAAAGTTGCACAACTAAAATAGGTGGACAAATCTAAGAAAACATATATCTAAATACATCATCTGGCATCATACTTTATACCTCCAAAAAACTCCTGCCATTAAGTAGAAGAAAACTTACTGATCTTGCATTTCTTTGAAGGCCAAGTTGTGCTCAGCTTCTCTTCCCCAAAACACCATTTCAAATATCTGGTTCGTTCCAACTGCTGTAACTTAAACCTCAGTAGTTTTTTCAACTGTGAGAGATTTATTTTTTTTCCCCTACAATTAATGATTTTCAGGCTCAATATTCCTAACGAGCGTTTCACCTTCTTGCCAAGGGGATTTTGTAAGCAAACATGAAAAGAGCAACTAAAATCTGATCTCCAAATAAAACTGCACATTTCCCCTCTAGAGCTGGGAAAGGCAGAAGAGGCAGCTTGAGGAGGAAGAGTGATAAACAACGTGATCTCCAGTCATTTATTCCCAAGTAAACACTCCCCCTGCTTGGTGCACAGGAGGCTTTGAAGAACTACTCCAGTCTGATGAGTCCAACTTCAAATTAAAAATCAATGTAGGAGGAGAGAACATCATGAACTAAAATTCTAGTGTTTCATGGCAGTTTAACTCATGACTGTGCACTTCCAAGCCTCCCAGCTCACTGATGTGTCTGATGGAATCAAAGGGTCCATACACCAAGATAATGATAAGTTGAAGCATGTGACGGTTCCCAAAAAAATTTCAAGCAGATGCTTTTTCAAATCACTGTAAAGCATCAAGCCAGATAACTCTCGCTGTACTTCATAAACAAACAGATTAGAGGGCACAATGCTGTTCCTATTAATGTTACTGGCAAAATTCCCAATGTCTGCCAAGACAGAAGGATCAGATCCAAGGTCTCGCATGCCAAGCTGACAAACAGTAGACAAGTCGGTAAATATTTGCATATTTTAACCAAACATTAACATCTCTTGTAAAGATTTATGCTAAAGCAATGATGTTCAACTTGCAGTCCTACAGTGAGACTGGGAGGAATTTACTGTCAATTGAATTGGCTTCAAGAGCCACATCCTGGGAATCGCAAAGGGAGGCAAATGAACGAGCCCCATTGCCATGGGGAACACGCAGGGGAAGAGCGTCTCCAGCTGCCTCCCATTACAACCCACAGCCCTTCCAACAGCTCTGCTGGGAGAGAGAAGCACCAAACAGCCCTTGCCAAAGCCACTCAGCTGCATCCTCCTGTTCCCAGGCTGCTGTCCTGCGGGAAAGGAGAGCAGGCGATGGCTTTGCCCTTCCACTGCCCATCGGGGTCAGGCTGGCACGGGCCCAGAGAGAGCAGGACAGGAATTCCACTCAGCCCTCCCCTCTCCACGCAAATGCATCCACTGTGTTTCCCAAGCCTCCGGGATTTTTCAGCCCTGCTCTGGAAAGGCCGGCCACCGAACCGGGCAGGCGTTTTAAACATGTCATAAATTCAGGCAGTCCTCAAGAACAGACAGCTGGTTTATCAGAACTGCCCAGCAATTCCTTTTAAGAGCAAGAAGAGACCCACTAGATTTATTTACGAGGCTGGTTGCTCTGTCCTCCCTCAGTAACTTCTGAACTTCAAGTCAATTGGAACTGAATTTCCCAGAAGTCTGAAGGGTCTCGAGGATGCTTCAGGTTTCGTGAAAAATGTGTAACAAGACAGATAACAGACCCAGGGAAAGGTTAAGTTATAATTCAGCCTCTTATGGATACCCAGACATCAGTTAGCCCATCAATTACTGCCATGTGCTGCCATTTACCTTTGCTGGAGCAAAGGAGCACCAGGGAAAGAAAAGGCCTTATTTATTTTTCTTGCCATAAACTGCATCCATCACCTTCACTGCTCAAGGATCCATCCAGGTTTCCCTAAAGCAGACTTTCCAAACTTTTTAGACTGCAGACATGAGCAATACACAACACATTGCTTTCTGGAAGTCGCTACTGGTAAACTGAGATTTAAACAATTCACACCTGAAGGCCTCAAAATTCTGTTATTTCTGTAACCTAGAAATATAACATTTGGGAAATCATAAAGTTGGTATGGCTACAATCCCTGTGACTGAAGAGTTCCCCTCTCACTCAAAATTATCAGGAAAAGACTGACAAGATACTTTAGTTTACACAGGCATGGGAAGATCTGGGTTTGTTTAATAATCTGAATTAATGTATTAAGTATACTATACAATCAAAACACTGGCTACTGTGAACATGCCAATGTTATAGTTAATCATGATGGATCACTGGGAATTCAACTATCAAGACTCTGCAAACAAACTGCATTTGTCAGTCCACACACTAAAATAGGGAATAATACATCTGTCCACTCTTAAATCATATTATAGAGTTGCTCTGGCACCTCTTGTGACCCCATCTTAAGGCAGGCTTGCATCTCTACATGTTAATTGTTTTTGTACTACTACAAAATACCACTCAAGCACCTTTAGATGACTAAAATAAAATTAAATACCTATTTATTTTCCTTACCTATTGTGATAAGATAAAATAAAAACCAAGCTTTGCCTTAAGATAAAAAATAATACCAGAACCCAAACCCATTTCATTCAAGCCTCCAGGAAGGAATAAAATAGAGCTGCACAAAATACAGAAGCGACTTACAGACACACAGAGGAAAAAAAAAATGCACTTTCCTGGTGTCATGACATATAGATCATAAATAATCCCACTCTCAGAAATCATTTAATGAGAGTAGGTAATGACAGTGCACTATAGCAGTGTGAATGATGTAACAGAGAGAAAGGATGGTGCATCTCCCATGCACAGGGTGAAGAAAAGGAGGGTAGGAAAGGTGCTTTTGCCTGGTTTTTTTAAGAAAAATGTAAGAGCAGAGAACTTGTGCACTCCTTTATTGCAATTATGGCTGAAGTCTGTAATAGCAGTTAGAGTTCTCAGAAATGCACTGCACACCTTGCAGAACAAATACAAAAGCCTCCACCCTTGAGAAAGGACAATCTAATCAGTTTTCTGAAATAACTGAATTACTTTAGCTAATGTTGTACAACTCCAGGCAAAATGACCCTACTTTAAATTCCAAAAATGATGTTAAATCTGAACTGGAGCATGCAGAATGAGGAAAGCATATTTCAAGGTTTTATTCCACAGCAAGAACTTCTGCTACATGGCCTCTAAGGAACAGGATATGCTTGATTCTGGGGAGGGAAAAAAGGGAATGAAGAGGTTCATGATGCCCCTGACTGTTAAGATTATCCTTCCACGTTGAAAAATCAATGAGAGCACCATAAATTAGGAGGACAAGAGATCTCTGGCCACATAAACAGAGCCTTGAGTCTAATCCTGTAAACTTAAGGTATGGAATAAACAAATCCACATTTACTGTAAGAAGAACAAGTGCCTGTGGGTGGTTTATCATCCACATAAGGACAGTAACAAAAATACAGAGGCAGTCAAGATTAAGAGCAAATGCCTTCTGCATCTGGATCCTCTGTGAGCTTCAAATCTCTTTACATACATCACAAACAGTAACAAGGTTTTTGCATGCTAGTTATGATTTCAGTACAGACTACTAAGGGATTATTAACACTTTAGTACCTTTACTAATCTCTTCTATTTTCCTCTTGGAAATAGCAGCAGAAAGGACAATCTCTGCAGCCAGCAGCAGCAGCATTTAGACATGGACAAACTGCCTATCTTTGGCTCAAAAATACAGGAATGGCCTCAGAACTTGCAACCACCATATAAGTATCCCTAATATCTTCATCTCCTGCCTTTAAACTGATCCTTTTTCTCACAGCTGCATGAAAACACTACCTGCCCTGATGAAACTAAGCAAAATACCTGGCAAGTCAAAGCACAACATCTACGTGGCGTGTCCTGGAGTTGTCTGAAAGCCAACCCATAACCCCCAGGGTACCTGGTCACACAAAGCAAATATATATATATATATATATATATATATATATATATATATACATATTGCATTCATTAACAGAACAAACACCAGGTTGTAAAGTTCGATACTCTGAGGTTGTGTGAGGACAAAACAAATCTGTCCAAGCTCAGGGTGGCCTCCTGTGTGTCTGCATTATGATATTGCCTGGAACTCTATTAGTCACAGAGAACATTTTCCAAGGGCTACCTGGCGGAATGAACAGGCAGAACTGAGGCTGCTGCTTAATGGACATGCAGTGAAATACTTCAGCACGGGGCCTGAGGCCTTATTTACTGCATGCTGCTCATATCTGGTTCTAAAGACTGCATTTTAATGATTTCATTAACTTTTCAATAATGCCTCCAGTACTGCGACCCAGCACCTCACAAGCATTACGAAAACATCTTTATCATTCTGACAATATTCTCATTTTACAAAGAATTAAGACACTAAAACACAAGGCAAAAGTTTCTATAAACTTCTCATATTCAGAGAAGTGATTTTTCCCCACCATGCTCTGCCCTGTACTGTACAGCCCTTTCCATGATCCACACGGTGTCTGCAGAGGGACTTGGGAGTATCCAGCATTCCTCTGCATCACAACATGGCAGAACCATTAAAAATAGAGAAAATGAAGTGTAGCAAAGATGGGGCTTAAGTAAGATTTGCCTTCCTGTTTTTTGCTATTCCCTCCTCCATTTCAGAAACGCTCTCTCATTTATGCAGATGGCGAAACTGTATTCCAACAAACAACTGGATTAGCATTGTAAAATAAATCATATGTACCCACACCACACAGCCTCCCTTCTCTTTCTTGCTAACACTAATATTTTTCAACCTCATTCTCCTCATTCAGCCACCCCCATCTCCACATTTATTGCACATATTCTACGAAAATTTGCACCTTCTGTTTAAATCCAGCCGCTGCTTCCCCTGTGCTGCAGGAGGGCAGAGCTGGGAGGGGAGAGGAACTGGGTATCAGGAGTACACAAAGGGAATTTTCTCTGCTCTTATTTTTGTCCAAAATCATACCAGGGAGGAATGCAGGAGCCCTAGCCTTCAACTTATAGAGAAATCCCATTTAGTATCCCAAGTATATTCACTGCAGGGATTATCTTTTACATTTGTCCTTAATGCTAATTTGACCAGTGCTGAGCAGATTTTCACAGGGTCAATAACAAGCACATCCTTGGCAGAAACATCATATCATAACACATCTCAACTTTCCACAAAGCAGCACTATAGGTCATTAGATTTTTTTCTTTTTTATTTTATTATGAACATAAGAAAATATTTTTTGCCCAATTTTTAGAAAAGACCAAACCATGTTGGCAGAACCTTTCTCTCCTCACAGCACCCAAAAACTCAGCTTACAACAGACACCTACCATGGGAAATTTCAACCCAAATAATTAAAATTTGGCAGGCAGCAACCAAGTGAAATGAGGACTATGTCATAGTAAGCATCAGGTAACATAATAATAGGTGGTGCTTCTGCCCCACCTAAAGTTCTTTTGGCTCCTTCATAGAAAATCCTCATGTAAACACTCTTTCATAATAACTGCTTAACACAGCAGCAGTTTGTAGTCCATGTACTTCTATGTTCACACTGCTTTTTGAGTAGAGTTTCTCACACTTGGCCAAGATGAGGGCATTTTAATTGAAATATTGTCCCATGGTTACCATTTTATCCCCATAACAACATCACCCATTACTTACTTTAAAAAAAATGCATTAGAAAAGTAATTTAATCTTTGCTTCTCTTAATGAAATTTGCCAGAGAAAAACAAAGGGAAGGATTAGCACTGCCTGACCAGCTCTCCATGGAGCAGCACCCACCTACAAGCCTCAGACTCAACCACACCTTGCAGAGCAGTGTATCCATATTTTAAAAGCTGGTTAAAACATCATCATTCACAACCTTCCAAACTACACCTCACCTGTGGCAAAACCACTCTTTAAACACTTCAGTAACAGAACACGGCCTTGTTCCTGTCTCGGCACATTTCACATCACAGCCTTTTGTAATACTTCTGACCAAAAGGAGTGAACACCACTAATCTGAAGGACTTACACAGTCATGCAATTCCCAGTATTATTCTGCTCTGAGTCATCAGATGGTGCCAGAAGTCCTTCCTGAGAAATGCCTGCTGTATGATACAGAGGTACATCTGTGTCGATGTGACTAAACATGTGTCACCTCCTTTTCAAAACGCCAGGCAAGTGCCAAAACTGTGTTCCCAAGGAATGCAAAGGGGAGTCAGGGAAGATTCCCAAGCATCATTTCAACACAGAACACATACCAGGATGTTTACAAACGCCTTTCAGAAGTTAAAATGCACAAACATGTCACGGTTTTCCACAACTCTCGCCGAACCTGCCACTCGTGCAGCACTGTCTGCAGAGAGCACCTGACCACAGCTCATTTGCCAAACTCACCACTTTAATCAGTCTCAGAGACAGAACCAAAATTAGCAGTTCCTAACTCTCAGTCTCGTGTTCAATTCACAGCTTTATCTAATACAGCTGTATTTGGATTTCAGCAATAAAAGTGGTTTTAAATTAGGGAATTATTTATCACGGCACATCCCCGTTTGGGAAACCCCATGCAAACTCTTCCCCACCCCCAGCAGCTCCAAAGCTTAGTGATCCAATCCATGTTTGCTCTGAGTAACAGGGATCTTGCAGCAATGCTGAAACAGTCTTCCCTCCAGTGTCAAACTTTCATTTTCACACGAGAACTTTCTCCACTCCTGACACGTCCTGATATTGCAAAGCAGCACCTCCCTGTGACCAGATGCACCTGAAGAGCACAGCTACAGGTATTTTCCCCAGGGCAAATACAGATGCTACAGGTATCTATGAGAGGTTTACAGCTGGATGGATGGGGGAGGAAAAAAAAAGCCCTAAATTCACTTTCTGTTTGAGATGCAAAATGTGAATCACTCTTTCAATCCATTCAAAAGGCAAAAGATTGTAAAAATCTTCATGCTGAGTATCAGCTCCATTGCACTGGTCACAAACCAAGCCCAGAAATCAGCCAGAATGTTGGGATACTGAACAGGAAAATTTTCTTTCAATAGACCTCAGTCTTCACTGCAGCTTCATAATGAACTTTAATTTATTATAGTAGTGAACAATCCTGTGACTGAGTTTCTTGTTATGCATTTATAGAGTGCTGAGCACAAAAGGGTCCTCCCGTAACAGATTTAATAACACAATCACGCCACCCACAGATCCTCCAAACACATCTCTCCCCAAACCACACCTATTATGTAACTGTGCATGATATTTTTGTGTGCCTTTTTGAAAGTTCAAAGCAATAACTAACCTCCACCTCTAAAAATTGCTATCTTTATTGGAAATAACCTTTGAAATTCATTTTTACATGACCCTGCTTCAAGTAGTTTGGCATAATACAGCTAAGTCTGGTTTGGAGAGTTGTCTTCTAACTCTGTATTTTAATTTTATTAACCTTTCTGCATATGGATAATGCTTTTATAATGTCCCTGTTTCCTCTCCTCAAATGCATGACCAACCAACAGGTTCAGCTTTTAGACTCCTCCAAGAACAGAATATGGATTCCCAAGTTCTCCTCTCACAGCAACACCACAACGTGCATCCCAAACACGTCTCCCACTGGAACTCACCCTCCTCATTCCTTTTGAAAGGAACATTAAGGATTCAGTCACGTATCTGAAACCCCACTCAAAGAACTGCATCAGCAGGAATGAGTAACGATCCCGCTGTGGTTAACGGCGTAATCCTGACAAAACTTGGGAAGCAGGGGAGCGCTGTCTAGCCCGGCCAAACAAACATAAACAGAGCCACAGCCAAGGAGTATCAGTCAGTTCAAACGACAAAACAAACGTCCTGCACCATTCCAAACGTGTGAGTGTCTCCAGATACGGCCAGAGCAGAGTCACCTCGAACCCACCAGCACAAACAGCCCTAATCAAAACCAGCGCTGCCAGAGGAGACCCGCAGCGCTGGGTCAGTGCAGATTCCAAAGTATGCTAAAAAACATTCCCCTCAACGACCTCCCTGTGTTAGATAATGAGAGAAGTCCAACAAATTCTGGCTCCCAAGATAGCAGAGGAACAGATACGAGGCAGCTCTCGTGGCTGGTCAACAGTATTCGGGAATCTCAGCTGATGGGGAATTTGATTGAGAGCAGTGAAGGAACATTACCTGGGAACAGAAGCCAACTGCCTGTCCCTGTCCCCACAAAATTATCCCAGGATAAAATGAAATGTTCACTTAAAAAAATACAGATTACCTTACATCCAGTGAAAAGATATACATGGAAAAGGCTTTATTTTACCTGCTGCCAAACCCACTGTGCTCTTCATTTGTGGCGTTCCCCGCTCGTGATTTGTTACCTTCTTGGTTTGCTGAACCACTAAACGTTTTCCAGCCAATTAAACACTTGTGCCACATTACTAACAACCAAGATACTCCAAAACAGCTCATGTTACATATTTCCCTCTTGCCATGGGGTCTGAAGGGCTATGAAAGACCTTTTAAGCATATTTAAGCAGTGTAATTTTTAGTGTTTTGATGAATACAGTATTTTTGCTATATATAACTATGGGGGAAAAAACCCAGACTGGGAAATTCGCAGACTGAAAGATCATTTCTAAGTCACACTTACCCCAACTACCATAAAACCAGCTCAGTCCAATGCACACAGTGCTCACATTTCTATCCTTCACTTCCTGCCGCTCCAACATTCAAAATTTCATTCCAAACACAAACCCACTGTTCTTTTTCTTCCAATATTTCAGCATTACAGCTCGGAGAATCATGAGCCTTTCCTGCCTCTTACAAACAGGAGAGAGCATGAAATTTATTTCCCCAGACCACATTTAAGCCAAAGACTCAAAACATCCACCTCAGACACATCATCCTTCATGCAAGTGGGACCAACAGCAACAAAAGGCACAACAGTTCACAGTCACATCTCCAGAACATCTCTCTACATAACACCACTTACAAAAATTCTTGCTACCAACTCAGCAGCCCTGTGTACCTACTGCTCTGTGGAAAACCTGGATAGTCCAGCACTGCTAATTCTAAATGATGAGCCATCCAACCTCTGACAAGGACTCCACAGCGCTCAGAGGATCTGGCAGTTTGTCCTCGTTCAGCACCAGGATGGGGCCACAGTCACTGCTCAAACTTTTCAGTCACGAAATGGAACCTCTCAGTGCAGTAAAATCACATTTAAAAATGAAAAAAGATTGAAATAGATGATTTCTTATCTGCCTTTCCTCTAATAAGTCTGTAATTTGGCATTATGGAGGACTCTGAGAAAAGGTTGGGTAAATAACCAGTGCATTTCTAATTTATAACAACACATTTGCATATAAAATTAGAGAAATATTTGGATATTACGTTATGGCCTCATTAAGTATCCTTTAACTTCAACTGGCAGTGCAACAGAAATGCAACAGAAAAACATATTCTCGCCCATGGGTAATTACAATCTCCCTGCTTAAATTCCTAAGCACTTCTTTTCCTACAGTAATATTCACTTCTCTGTGTTTCTCAGACATGAGCGATTGCTTCTGGTTGAAGCCTCATGTTGTAAACATTTGTGTGCAGAGAGGATGAAAGCTCAGTAAGCAAGACTGGTTTGGAATAAGGAACTGGAGTTACATATCAATGGCAGCAGAATAAAACCCCCCAGAAGCTGGCCTGCCCCTGTGGAGCAGTCTGAGCTTGCAGCCTCCAGATTTCCCTATCTATAAAGTTTAGTTATTTTCTCCCACCCCAAAATACTGAGGGAAAACAAGTGTTTACTTCCCCAGTCAAAATCTCCAGAAGACAAAGCATTCCTCTGGGTTGTTTTTTTTAATTCCATACCAATGTTGTGCAAACTTTTTTTTAAAACCAGCCTCTTTTCTTCCTTGCTGAGAAAGAATGGCAATTGCAGAAGTTTACACTGAGGGCAGTTAAAAAATCAAACATATAAAGCGCCATGTCTTTAAATATATGTCATTGATACACATAAACACAAGTGCTGCCAAAGGCCACGGAAGAAATAGCAAGACAAACAAGAACAAAAAAGGAAGGTCTTGTTTGTTCTGATTATCTAACCCACAGTCCTTCCATTTCAAGGCAAAAAATACACGGACCACGCAGTGAAAATGGGCTTTTGCCTTAACAAAGGAAGTGAGACATGATTAAAGAGCTGTAACACGAGCAGGAGGGAAGGTCAGGATTACAAAATTTGGTATTTTAGCCCCCCCTGATGACACAGTGGCAACCTTGAACAGGGAGGAACACTGGGGATCTGCTTCCTTCCAGGAAGAAGGCTTTGGCAATGCCAGGAGAGACGTCAGGGCAGGACTGGAGCCTACCAGGATTCTTGGCCTACTGATCCCCAGGCAGGGGAATTCCAGCTGTCCAACCACTCTATCCCTAAGGTAGAGCACAGTGACACCATCCTTCCTCCTCATTCCCCAAGCCAGGGCTTTCCTGACTTGCTCAGGCTGTACACAGGGGACAGGATTTAAATCTTTTCTAATCTAGATTTCACTCCTGCTACCTGTGAGGTACCAGTGACCTCAGGAGGGGCTGCCACTGGGGTGAGACATTCAAGGGCTTTGAACTAATAATCTGAATTGCCCCAGCAATTGCTTCTGCCATTTACTGACACGAAAACACCTTGAATAACCTGCAGTAGCAAATGTAAGATGGTAGTAAAGAACAAATAAAATAAACCAACACACTGAAAGTCAGGAAGAATATCCAGCTATAATTGCAAAGGGGATTTTACTAACAAAAATAATCACCAATGATGGAGAAATATTTCATCCAGAGTTGGAAAACATCAGTAATAAGATTGCCCAGCTCTTACATGGGCTCTTTCATCCACTGGTGTCAGAACTCCTCACAAATGGGTCACATTCACTACTCCTATTTTAAATTCCTTCAAAAGGAAGCATGAACAGGTGGAGTGATTTGCAGCAGGCTGTCCACATCTCTCTAGGACTAAGCCTGTACCTGTCCACTTGGGAATATCACCTCTTCAAGCCTTCCAGACACTCTTACTCATATTTTCTGAGATGAGAATTTCTCCATGAATCCAACCTTTCTCTCCAAAGTACAGCCCTCCTCCTGCAACCAGATCAACTGACACTGATCCCAAAGCCCAGAAGGAACTGCTCTGAAACCAGTGAGATTTCACAAAGGAAAAGGATCCTCCATGACAGATCAAGAAGCAGAACTGGGACAAATTACAGAATAAGATGCTGCTTCCACATCTCCCTTTAAGTTTTAGTCTGATGGGAAGAGATAAAAACAACCCCCCAAACAAACCAACAAAAAAAAAATCCCAAAATAAACCAACAAAACCCAGCAGAACCAGGTATTTCAAGTCCTCAAGCCATCACTTTAATAAGGCTCTTCCACAGGAAAATTCATCTGGCTCACCTAAAAAGGCACAGTGTCTGTATGAATTAAAAGAGGGAAAATACACACTGCATGTTTCAGAAGTCCAAAAAATCCATGGAGGTGAAGAGTGATAATAGAAATGTGATTTCAGCCAGGAAAAATAAAGAAGTAATTTCTGCTCTCAGAACAAATTACAAAGAGAACTCAATTTATCAGTAATAACACATAAAATGTTCCTTCACTTACCAATAAAGAAAAACTGTTCTGCTAATTAAAGTTCAACAAAAAAAAGCTTAACTCAGCTTCTACCACTCACAATTTCTGTGCTGTGAAAGCCAAACCTACCACAGTCTGATTGCCTTGGTTTGCATCCCAAGGAGGGGGAGGGAATGTGGGGGTCCTTTGTACACTTTCCCCTCTTCTAAGTTTCAACTGAATGTCTAAAATCAGCTCCTCACTATGGAACAAGAAGCTGCCCAGCACCCCCAGACTGTCCCTGTCCAACAAGCTTTGCCATTTAAGAAAAAAAAAAAATAAAATCAAAAAGGAGTGTTTTCATTCACAATCTGTTATGGCTCAAAAGTACTAAAACAACTGAAATTAAAACACATCATTTTAAAACCTCCCTGTTCTACCAATCAGTCTCAGAAAATAATACAAACTTGCCAAGTATCACTTGCTTATTTTTTTTTTATTTTTATAAAGGAATGTGTCTTATATAAATAATGGTGAGGGGGTGTATTTTATCCTTAGCCTTGATTCAATTATACTATTTATTAAGAACAACATCAGAAGCCCTCAACAATCCAACCATCCCAAGCCATGGTGATACACTCAATCTGTCAGTGGTGATATTCTTTTTTAGGGTATTTTTCTGTCTTACAACTGAATTGGGGTTTTTTTCTTCAACAAAAACCTAAATATGCTATTTTAAAACTTCATCTCAAGCTCACTGTACCTCTGATAATGCAAAAATCCTATTACCTGGTTAACTCTTACTCATTTTGTCATTAATTGGGAACCAGCCTTGCAACCGTTTCCCTGCAGTTATTTCTTAATTTCCATCGATGGTACGTTTAAATCACATTACTATAATCAAACAATACTTTGCCTAACAGTGCACTGAGGTCAAAGCAACTGCACCCAATTTGGAAATTAATGAAAGGACATGGCCCACCCCAGGAGGGGCAACATATATCCTCTTCCTGCTTGGGGATTCGCCCTAAAAATATATATGCAGTGTCCTGGAAGGGCTGTGCAGTGTAAAGCCTCCTGTTTTCAGTCTCAGGGCCGTTCCAGGGTGTAAATGGTGCTCCCGGGACCTGTGTTAAACCTCCCAACTCCACTCCACTCTCCCTGCCAAAGCCTCCTGCAGAAAACAAAAACACAGGCTCATCTGCCCACCCTCCAACTGCTGCGAGGGGGCAATTTTACAACAGCCGTGAAACCCTCCCGATTTATTTTCCCACCCCTCCGCAAACCCCTGTTTTCCAGGGTTGTTATTCCCCGGCCGTGCCCCTCCCGCCCCGCCCGGTACAAAAACAAAGCTGCCTCCCACCCCCCCTGCATCCCCCCCGGAGCACCCCGGGGGTTGTGCGAGGCATCCCCGGCTCTGCGGGCCGGTCGCTGGGCCCAGCGGGGCCCGGGGCGGCTCCTCCCGCCCGCGGGGCGCGGGGGCCGCGGCGGCTCCGGGGTCCGGCCGCCAACACCCCCCGAGCGGCGGCCGCCGCAGGCCCTCGGCGGGCACAGGGCCCGCTCCCGCCGGCCCCGCGCGGCCCCGCGGCCCCGCAGCGCCCGCCCCGCGGCCCGCGGCGCTCCGCGGGGGTCCCGGGCGAGCGGCGGGGCCGGCGCGGGCCGGGCCGGGCCGCGCTCGGTGCCCGCGGGGGCGGACGGGGAAGTCCCGACTTACCTGTCATTACTTTCTACGCCATCTTGGATCCACTTGTCAACGTCCCACAAAGCATTGTGGGAAAGGCCGGCCCTCCCCGCCCGCCGCCGGCTCGGGAGGCGGGGGACACCGTGAGGGGACGGGACGGGAGCGGAGCGGGATGGGAACGGGAACGGGGAACCGGGACGGGAACGGGGATAGGGATGGGGAGAGGGAACGGGAGGGGATGGGAACGGGAATGGGGAACCAGGAACGAGATGGGATGGGAACGGGAACAGGGAAACGGGGACGGGATGGAGATGGGGAGAGGGAATGGGAACGGGAACAGGGAAACGGGGACGGGATGGGATGGGAACGGGAACCAGGATAGGGAGCAGGAACCAGGAACGGGACTTGGACCGGGATCGGGACGGGAACGGGATGGGGAGTGGAAACTAGGAACCGGGAGTGGGATGGGGAGGGGAACGGGATGGGAACCAGGGACCGGGGTCCCGGCCCGGGGTCCCCTCACGGATCGGATCCGGGGGCACCGCCCGCGCTGGAAACCGGCAGCCTCCTTGTTTTCTTCATTTTTAATTTTTCCCTTTTTTTTTCGCCCCATCCCCTTTCCTGGGGCTCGGGGGCGCAGCTGCGGAGCCCGAGAGGCGCTGGCGGGCAGGACAGGGATCCCACCCCTGAAAAAAAGCATGGAAGTGGCTTTTTCTCATGGTAATTCTACTGAGCGAGTTGGATTATTTGTGTCGGATTGGGGTTTTTTTTTTTAGTTCTTATTCTGTATGGTTTTTTTAAAGTTCCTTCCCTCAAAGAAATGTCCCGAGGCCGGGTCGGGGGACTGCAGCAGGGGATGGAGCAGCTCCCGCTGTACATCGTGTTTTCCCAACCCATCCACCCGTGCCCGGGGACTGTTGGTAACAAGGTCCCGGCCGCGCGTGAATCCCAGAAACTGCTTTGCATAACAGTTTTATTTTCACGGAGTAATCTTCCCTGTTAGCTGCGTTTTCAGAATGTTTGGCAATCGGTCCTTAATACCTACGCTGTTTTGCAAACTGGCTTTTTGAAGGCGTTGCTGGCCCAGCTGCCCGGGGGGGCGTGCCCTGTGCTCTGTGATTTAGGGCAAAGTGGACAAAAAATTGGGGAAAGAACAGCTTACTTCAGGATCTTTATCACCAAGACAGGGTTCCAGTGTTTTTGGAAAACTTCTCCTTCCACTTTAATTAAAATAATTACAAGATCCAGATCATTTTAGTATTGGATTTTCCTAAATACATTTGTATTAAAATTTACTTTTAATGCCTCCTAAGTCTTTGAAGAATAACGACCAGCCAAGCCTCTGATGCATTGCCACTGCAAGAAGATACTTGTGCCCAAGAAGGTTTTCAATATTCATCAGTGATGCATTTATAAAGAGAGAGCTCCTTGCAAAAATGTAAATACAGGAGGAAATAAACCTAAATAAATCCTTTGCATTTGCAGCCCCAGACTTAAATCAGTCCACTTTTTAATTCAACTTTAGAAATAGGGTTGGGAGTACAGTTACCTGGGTCAGTGTCATGCCAGAGGGGAGTGTGCATGGTCCCAGCCTAACCAGGAGACAGGATTTCAGGAGGTGACAAACACTCCCTAGAACCTGCCCTAGGCCATCTCTGCTGCCCCTGCCTCAGACACCTCCCCAGAGCTGTGACTTGTGTTTTCCATGGGCACTGTGCAAGGAATGGGGATCAGATGAAGCTCAAACCATGTTTAGGATCTAACTTTGTGCCTCATTCAGTCCAGGTTGTTGAAGTGGAATTAGTCCCTTTTGGAGGTTGGTTGTGGTTGTTCCTAGTGAGCTTTATATTACTGATAAATTATTCTGTTATAAAATGCAAAGGTTTTCTTTAAAATAAATGATAATTTTTTTAAAAAGCAGTGGAAAATAGGATTTGTATTCTCTGCATATTTTTAGATATAAACACACATATATCCTCTGGAGTTCAGATTGGAGAAGACAGAAATTTGATGGGTTTATTTTTCCCATAAGCTTTTTTTGAGCCCATTTGTTCTGAGTGTATTTCTTTATGATGTGCCAGGAAAAAAACTGTGTGGCAGTGACTGAGTTATAGGAAGAAGGATCTGTTCAATGACAGACCCCATTTTTATTGCTCTTTGTCTCTGGTGATTTAAAGTTCCAGGCTGAAAGTACCAAGTGGCAAAGGCTGCTGTAAAAAGGTGGCAACTCTGCCCTGTAGGAACAGCTCAGAAGGGAGCTGGGAAGGACTCTGGGAACAGGGAATCTCCACCTCAGGAAAAGTGCTGTAACACATAAAGTGGAGCCTCTGCCCTTGCACCCACTGCTTTTTATGATCTTGGTACTTAAATTAACCCTCTCAGCCCCCAGATGAAGGAGGTTTTACCCTATTTTGTGGACTGGTTAATGGTATTGAATAAACTCTCAGTGGACATGCCAGAGGCTGGACAGGGAGCCAGCAGCTCCTAGAGAGTGGCTGCCAAGCACTGCTCTGTCCAAGCCCTGCAAGGTTGGAATAACTCTCCTGTTTCCATGTGGTGCCCCCTCCAAGCTCTTTCAAGGTCTTTGTTACCAGATAGAAAGATGAGGACTGTTAGTCCAAAACAAATTGGGGCTCCAAGTGCTCGTTAACCTTGGAAATGCTGCTCAAAGTGAGAATCCTACAGCAACTGGCTCGAGGGATGAGATCCCAAATCCAAAAGGCCTTAATAAACTAAATTTGGGTTCAGAGCCACTTCTCTGCCTCCTGTGCTGCTGTAACAGGATGTCCCAGGAACTGGTTACACATCTACATGGGAAGAAAGAGACTTTGTGTGGCTTTCAGTGATATGTTTCAATACAGTATTAAAGGATAATTTAAGGAACTGAGTTGACGAGCCAGGTTCCCTCAGCACCGGGCAAGGCACAGAACCAGATGTGTTGGGTGCTGAGTGCTGCCTTGCATTTCCAGAATTGTCCAGACTTCCCAAGTCCCTGGAATCCCCGTGTGCTCTGCTCACCCATGGGATTTCAGAAGAGGAGAGCTCACAGTTCTAGACCTCTGCCCAAGGAGACCAGGAGCAGCTGGGCACAGAGTCAGGGAGCAGAACAGAAGCAAGAGCGGATGCTGGAAATGTGAGGAATGCCAAAGGCACAATGGGGAAGCAGGAGATAGGAACAAACCAAGGAATTCCCACTCAGCATCATGAGACTTGACAGGAGTCAGATCCTCAAAAGCCTAACAGTGATATTTCTAGGGACTTGTCATAACGGTAAAATTAAAAAACAAAAACCCCCAACAATATCAAACTCAGTTCCACTTTACACTTAAGATTTCAAAATCTTTCCGATCTGAAAATTGCACTTCCCTGCTGGAAGTTTAGAAAGCCCACCCTGCCAGGGACCAGATCTGCAAGGAATGCCTGTGCAGAAGCACTAACAGATCCTGTGTCCCTGACTCTTTAGTCAGGATTCCATAAATTATGCTGGTTCACAGGGCCTCTCCCTGTTCTGCAGAGCAAGGAGCCATGCCCAGGTCCTTGGAGGATTTAGGATCCTGGCCAAAAAGCAGGAGTTTGAAAAGCTGGGGCCACTCAGAGCTGCCCAGCTCACTGCCACGAGGCCAAGATCTGGGCAGAGCTCTGAAAGGTGTGGCACAGATCCTGGAAGAGTTGGGAACTCAAAGCCTCACTTGCTCCAGGGCTAATGGAGAGCTGGGAGCCAGAAAGCCCTGGAGTCTCGGCTCACCCATGAGCTGCCACGCTTGGAATCACAGCTACAGCTTGGTTTCTGCATTTTCAAAACAAAACTGTTTTAATTGAAACTTACACTGCTGCTTTTTTTTCCTTCTCCTCAGACTTCTGTTTTCACAGGAAATTCAGAAAAATCAATTTCCATTCTCTGCTCAAGTTCCCTCCCGTTTCTGGGAACTGGCATTTCTTGAATACAGAAAACTTGATTTTTCAATCAGCCCCACTCATGATGTCTAATACAGGAAACCCCATTACAATTAACATGTAAAAGTAATAAGCACAGAATAGGATCCGTTCAGCAGGGAATTGCCTCCCTGACCCTGCAGCCCAACATCCCACCAGGCTTCTTGAACAGATCATTCACCCCTGAGAACAAAACAACAGGAGGCCCTTCTCAGTGAAGTGCCAGACTGATTGCAACAAGAGGAGCAATGTTTTTATTGTCTTAGCACACTGGACCTCTATAAATTTTTGAACTCCCTCAGAAGCACCAGTCATGGGAAACGAACAGAAGTTAAGTGGTTTACCCTCTGCCACAAACGAGGCAGTGGTAGACCTGAGGTTAGATAGCAACAGTAATTCTTAGCCTTACTAAACAATAAAGCAGACTGTTTCTAGGCTGCCATTAATGGCTGGTTATTAGGCTGAAGAGTAGCAAGTTTTGATTTTCCAGCAGGAAAATTCCCCTGGAATTCCTCCAGAGTCCTCTAATGAACAGATGATCTCAACTTTAATCTTACTTCATAATTATCCAAGGGTAATATTTCAACGTGAACTCCTTAAACACATACAATTTCTAGAGCAAGTAATACTCAAACTAATGCATTTCTCCTTTGATCCACAAAATGAGTGTTGAGAAGCAACCAGCAATCAGGGGATGTTGAGGGTACACTGAGGAGAGAGACACTACAAAGGTCAGAGTAATGTGATGGTTTGATCCCACACTGTCAAGATCAAAGATCTTCGGTCCCTGTACATTTTTTTTTAAGAAGCCAGAATGTCTTTATGCTGACCTTTAGATTGCCCATGGAGGAGCTCTAGCTGACATGTATCTGCCTTCCTGGCACCAAAAGTTCACAGCTTTTTTCTCAGGAATCTGAATATGGCAACCTTGTCCAGAGAGACTCAAGATACTCATTTCATTTTCATCCCCAGTAGCCTGCAAACAAACAAAAACCCCCTGAAATAATAAAACCAAACTTCAGGCTAAATAGATTGTTTTCCACTCAGTTGGACTTACCCTACAGCCTATAATTCTACAATCTTGTTTTAAGACTTCTAACTGTGATGTGTGGGGAGGGAAACCTGAGGGATTCTTGCTTCTGGCACCAAGCACTCAGCACACAGCAGGAATGTCTCACTCAGGACAGAGGTAGGGAGGGAGCCTGCCTTGGGCAGTATGTTCCAAAACAAGACCAAGGTGATTTAAGTGAGAACAAAACTCTGTTTTGGATCAAAAGGCAGAAAGCCTGATCACTGTGGATCTTTGGCATGAATACAGAGCATGAAAGTGAACCTTCATAGTCCCTCTGAATTGAGTTTTAAAGAGATACCTGGACTGTCCAAAGGTAAGTTCTTTCCAGTGCTGACAGCAAAAAGTAGTTGTGAGGGGGGAGAAAACACCTCCTTTCTCCCAACAAACTGATGCTCTAAATACAAGCAAAAGCAGCACAGAGGAATAGAGCCAGGCCAGAGAGGGAGTTCTTGCAAGGAGAATCTGCAAGAAGCTCAGAAAGCAGGGCCAGGAACACTGAACCATTCCACTCCAGGATAAAAAGGACAAGAGGGCTGGCTGGGGAAACAGGCCCAACATATCTCATCTGGCAGAAGCATCAGAGTGGATAAGCTTTAAAGCTTGGGGCTGAAGATTCCAGACCAGATTGCAAATGGAAGGAAAATGTTTGTGATAAGAACAGGGAGAGGCAAGTTCCCACTTCCCCCGATGACCCATTGTTCTCCTTTCTGATGGCTATTGCCTGTTCCCAGCACATTGGCTGGGGTTTAAGTTCCTCTGTCCCTTATCCTGGCAGGAGCCAGGTTTGCTTATGTTGCTGAGGCCTCACAACCAGAACATCCCACGCTCAGGCAGGGCTGTGACAAGGTTTTACACAACTTGTTCCACTGAGTTATAATACAAGTTAGGAAGTGAGATGCTGAGCATTCTGTGCATTCTGAACAGCTGCTCCTCTCTCTCCCTTCCCTCACTGATAGTTCAGCTGCTTTTTTGTTGCTCAAGTGCAGCAAGCTGGATTGGTGGGGCTTTTAAAGTTACAAGCCTCCAAAATGACATTCCCAAATCTCCCATAAGTATGTCCAAAGCCTGCATTTCCAATGCAAACCTGCTCACAGGCTTCCATCTTTTCCTGTGCCTTCACAGACCTCCCTCACTCAAAATCCCTGCTTGGTTTCCAGACTTCCTGGGTATTCACATGATAAGAGTGTTGGTCTGAATGAAGTTCAGTGTCCTTGTGAAGAGATGGGATTTATACACATCTCAATACATCATTTACAATTGGAGGCTCTACCTGATTAATTATGAGCAGAGTGGTTATGGTTAGAATTAAAAAGCATTCAAAACCAGAGCAAATTCAAGCAGAGTTCCATTGATTCTTACTATACTATCTGTGCTATTTTACCTCCTTAAAAAACCAGACCAGGGACATGGGGAAAAGTCCACAGCTTCCCTCCATTACAGAGGGTAAAAGCAAATAATAAATAGGGCATTTTCTTCTCTGAATATATCACATTTATGATGAGAAGCAGAAGCTTCAAAGTAACTGATTAATTGCTATTGTAGCCACTAAAAAGTATAACAACAAAACAGGGAAAATTAGTGCCTTGCACCAAACAGACAAGATTTAGGTACTTACTCATGAATTGATTGCTCTGTCAGTTCAGAATTAATTAATAAAGTCTAACTATAGCACCAAATCACAAGAAATAGCATTATTCTTAAGCATAAACATCCAGAATTTTGTTCAAACAGCATCTTAACTCTACAATAAGTTACCTCACTGTAAACCCCTAGGATTTTATTATTTACAGTAAATCCTCTCAATCACAGCCTCAAAAACAGTCCTGTAATGAAATAACCACAGAATTATGTGTTAGACAGGTAAAGGTACACGTGGAAAAAAAAGAAATCATAAGACTATTGTTATACAGGCAATACAGTTTTATTATGTTCTTTCACCAATTGTAGCAAAAACATTTAACAACTGAATGAATAATCAAGGGAACTTAATTGTCAACGGGAATTTCAGAATTATGTTCTAAATTTTAGACCAGGAAAGCTTGACAGGAAGAAAACAAACCATATACACACTTGTAATAATAGTCTCTATTATGAAGATTTAATGCCTTCTTTAAAAGCACTGAGATTATTGAGGCACCTTACTGCAGGTTATGGATCATCTCTTCTTTGGCAATGAGATGTGTGGTTTTGTTAACTAGGGCCATGAGGGAGTTGAGCTTGTGAGACCAGTCATTGAGAATATTGTTGGGGTCCTTAGGCCTCTGGAAATTGATAATTCCTGCCAGCCTGTCTACTTTAGCAAAGATGGTCTTATTAACTACTAGGTTAGACAGGAACTCCTCCGATTCCTGGAAAGACAAACAGCACTGAGTCAAATTAATAGCATCAGAATTCCTCCCAGACAGCACAAAAGCACCAGGAACAAGACTTCTGTTATACCTAACTGAAATGTAGTTGTAACAATATTGCACTTTAAAAACCTTTTTTTTTCCATTTGACCTATATCTGATTATCTCCCATGAAATTAAAAATTAAAAATTTAATAGAGACTTCTACACTTTGGAGTACTTGGCTGCACAGATATGAAAGCGAGCCACGTGACAAGCAAGGGAGAGGAAAGTCTCTGTGAACTACTGACCACTGGAAAAAAAAGGGTTATGATGAGTCTGTGGAAAAGCAGATTTAATGAAAAGGCAGCAGGGCAAAGCTTTTTATTTGCAGTCAAAATACCAATATGCCACGATGTGTCATTCTCTTTAAAAAGCTCTTGCAAGCACAAAGGGGGATGGCAGGGAGACCACTCCACCCTGTGTTCCCAAAGTACCTCCACCTCTGACCAGGGACATTTAAAGGTGAGGAACCTTTCTGTGTCTTCAGCTGGTTTTAATCACCAATTGACAAGAACTTTTTAACACTGAAACACAAGAAACTCCAGCATTTAAACAAGACCTTGAATATAAACGAGTTTTTAAGAGCAGCTTTTGCCTTATGGGCACTGGCATCACAAAACTGAGCTCTGCCTGGAGTAAAGAACACTCTTCTACCTCCCATAAAGGCACAAAATCAAATCAACAAGAATATTCCTCTGCTGAATACTCACATTTTTGCCACAAACACAGCCACACACACACTTCTACACCCCTTAGGAAAGAAGGAGAAGCGAAGCAAGACTTACATCAACGGACAGATCCAAGAGCTGTGCCATTCTCTTCATTGTAATTCTGGTATAATATTTAGCCATTATTCTAATATTCTGGAATAAAAGTGTTCAGAGTAGAGGGTTATGTGCAAAAAATAATTGAAGCAGGCTGCAAAATATAAAAGTCCATGTTAAAAGCAGATTAGGAACTGTAGTGCTCTAACTGCAGTCCAGCATGGGGTGTGTGAGGGAGTTGTGAACAAACAGCTCTTTTGTAATAAAAGGTATGAAAATCTCTATGTGACAAATTCCTAAGAAAAGAAATCAACCAATTATGAATTTAATACAAAGCAAGACTTTAAAATTTCTCTTCTATTGAAATCTGAATGCTATATGAGTGCAATATGCTCTTTTTTCTGGCAACTGTGCCAGAAAGATATACAAGCAAATAAAGTGTTGAACCACAACACAAAGAAAAGGCACCTTATCTGCTGCTTCACTCCCTACTTTTTTGATTTTCTTTGTTATTAAAATACAGGAAGCAAAAAGCAGTTTTAGCCAAGGCACTGAGTACACAGCTACAGTCAGACTTACATGTTCCACAACTCTGTTCTTTAAATCTTTCCATCTCTTTTCACCTTCCTCTGTACACCCAAAAACATCTGTTGCAGGACTGTCAAGGGATCCTTCTCTCAACTCTTTCCCATATTCTTCAACTAGGGCACTCCACCGCATCAGCTCCATGGTGGTAAACAGTTTTAGGAGGTCTCTAAAGGGTTTAGTAAAGTTGGATTACAAGCCTGTATTAATAAGGCTTAGTTCATCTTTATAATAGATCAAAGGCATGATTTGAAATGTTTTATTTTTATTAACATTAATATTCGTTGTTCTTGATACTCTGATACTTCATGCTGTCAGGAGACAGCTCAAATCAGACTGTATTTCTAATAAAAAAAATCTTTCTCTTATAAAGAGATATCTATGTTCATGTACAAGTTGCACAATCATGACATTTTTACAGTATTTTTCACGCACCCTTAAATTCTGAGTTGCTTAAAGAGATTTCACTTGCGCTGTTAGAGAGAGACATTTTTCTTTCATCTAAGAATTGTTTATTAGAAACACTTACTTATACTTGGGGATTTCTTCTAGCTTTTTGTCACTACTAATTCTGTGCACCAGGTCAGATTGTTCATTGTCATAAGGTGAAAGAATAACATAAAGAACAACACTCTTCAGTGCCTGTTTAAGAGAAAAAAGTGGGTTTTGCCCATTAAGTTAAGAGGAAAGTGATGCCATCTGCAGAAACAAACCCTCACTCACAGTGATGCATTTTAATTGATACAGGTCAAATAAAATTCTAGTATTTAATATATGAAAAAAACATGTGATATCTGTACTGCACACACAACTGTACCATTCAGACCACACTAGCACAGCTATATATAATCTCTGCACTTAATATAAAAAACACAAGACATTCTGGAGATTTCAAAGACAATATAATGAAGATGCTGGTCATAAATATTCTTTTGAAATCAACTTTATCATATCTATTTTCAACTAGCCAATTTGTTAGTACAGCCACTAAAGAAAACCAAACTCAAAAGAGACTGGTGAGCTATTTCATCTGCTGCACATTGATCTGGTAAGAAATGAGGATTTGCCACATGGAAATACAGATATTTGGTATGTGAAGTTTTTTACCTGTTGCCACTTTTCACTTTCAGCCTGGATACAGGGAGTGTCATAAATGGCTCTGTAGTGCTTGCAGATGGAGAGGTAGGAGCCTTCATGTTGATCCAGCTGGATCATTAGGTTGTAGTATTTCAACTTTAGTTTCTGAAACAGTATCAAAGAGTCAAATTAATACATGTAAAGGAAATTCAACTGGATCCCAGAAATACACTTGGTCCTGAAGAGAGGTAAGTCAGATAAAAATTGGAGTTGGGGAGGGAGAAAAAGAAATCCTCCCATGACTTACTTCTGTGTTTTCTTCTTGGAAAAACTTTGTATTAATTTTTTTGCTGATAATTTGAGTCCGAATATAGTCTTTTACAGCTAGACAGAGTCTCATCTGCTCCAAGATAAATTCTACACGTTCTTTCTTTTCCATTGAACCATAGGTTTCCACCTGAAATGAAAATGTAACTATTTAACACTCAAAGTCAAATCAAGTCTTAGCTGTGCCAGAAGGGTGGGAGTTGTTTGGAAGGGGGACACATCAAAACAACAGAAAAAAGCTATTACAGAGCAGGTGAAAATGGAGTAAATGTTATTCCATTTTAATTATGGGCCCCATTTATACCAAAGAATCCACTAAGGCTAAACTCAGTGCACTAGCTAGAGAACTGACCTCTACTTTCCAAGTAGAAAATACTCTATGGAACCCAACCCATGAGAGTAACAAAAGCAGTTACAGCTGAATTACACCTTCACCAATAACAGTTCATCTCATTCCAGGCACTTCTGCAGACGTACCTGATGCAGCTTCTAAACACTCATCTCAGAACAGTCAGAATTAATTGTTGGTGCTGATGCAATTTTGAGTTCCAAGGTGTTACCTGCAGCTCTTGCAGAATGGAGGCAGCTTCTTTCACTTCCCCGTTCTGCTCCTTTATTGTTGCCAGAGTCTTTGTCAGGCGAGCCCGTTCAATCTCCACGTAGATCTGACATCAGAAATAAAGTTTAAACTTTACTGGAATTCTCTAAAGCAGAGTGCAAACTCTAAGCCTGCAGCCCCACCAAGAAATGTATTTGATGTGTCACACACTCAATTAATTTGTTGTGGATCCATACTCCACACTGGCACTATCCACAATACACACTGAAAAAATACTATGGATAGTTGATATTTGGACCAAATAATGTTAAGGAGCTACACTTTTAAAGAAGGTGAACATTTTTATTCTACCTTTCAGACATTCAGTCTTAAAACAAACTCTTACTTTTCCTTCTGTCACCATTCGCAACGTGTCGATTAAGCGCAGTTTGACTGGCAAGTCTGTGATTTCTTCAACATAAGTGCAGCACTGCTGGACCATTTTAGCAACTGCCTGGTATGAAAAGAGAAAGAAAAAACACACTGTGGTTTTAGATTTCCCAAATGGAGTCAAACTGTAACACTCAGGTAAGTAATAATGTCATTTCGAACTGAGGAGACTCATTTCAACAAAAAGCACCCAAGATCCATCTCCTGCCTTTGGTTCATAAAGAGCTGTTAAATGACCCCAGTGACTGATGCTACAGGTCAAATGTGATGCTGTTCTGTCATCTCCTTCATCTCAGTTTCTCCAATGATATTCAAAATAATCCACTGCATTCAGTTCTCTCCTGAAAAGCAGTTCCTCCTCCTCTGCCAAATCCACACAACTCTCACATGCATTGGCAGAACTTCTCTGTTTGCCCTAAGACCTGCATGGCTGAGGAGAGATGGATCTTACCTGTGTACACTACCCCTTCTCCTTAGGGCACCTGCAGATTCCTCAGGAAGGGAAGGAAGAGGGGTGATTATTTCTCACTGATGCTTTTATATACACTCCTAATGTTTCTGCACATTGATAGGTAACCTTTTTCTTCCTAAAACAATGCCATTAAAATTGCCTGTTGCTGACTTCTAATTAAGCCACTCTCAACACAGAGTGCAATAAACTTTGCACTTTCCTAAATGCAAGTGCTTTCAGCCATCCTGACAGCTGATTTCTCACACAGGACTGAATGCCAAAGTATGACAGTTACAAAAGGAAGCATGTGAAGCACACACCTTATCTGATCACAACAAACTGCAGTAATTCTGTTTAATGTACACCTGAACATGAAAAAATAGGAATGTAGAAGAGCATAAAGATGAATCATCATCTTTACCCACAAAGTCCCTACACACAGGGGGAAGAAGATACATAATACAGCTCCAAACGGAGTTTTATTCTTTGTTTCAAAGGATTAAACTCACCTGTTTTAACTGACTTCTCCTCTTTGATAGAAGAATAATATTTTCATTAAGAGCATCCCAGTCTTTTGCTTCGTAGCACATTTTCACTATGGCAACCAGGATGCGGGATGTGGAGACCATGTCAGACGCCTGGAACAAACCAAGAGCACGTCACAGGTGGGGTGGACCTGCAGCCCCTCTAGCACCTGCACTTCTGCTACACAAAGGCAATAATTACTGTGTCTGGCCTCAGTGATTTGCTTTCTAAAGAAATGCAAGACTGAGACTCCAAGTCCCCTCCTGACTTTAACACAGGAACAAGGGCTGTGTTGGACATCCCAGAATCACCACGTCCTACTCACCGTCCGTGTTTGCTTTTCCAAGGAGAGAAGGTTTTCAATGACTTCTTGCAATCTTCCTTCCTAATAAGACAGGCAAAGAATCAACTCCACGAATGAAGAACATAATTCAGTTTAAACTGAGAGCAGCTCTAATTCTCATCTAAGTAAAAACAACAGACGAGCCTGTACACTCATTTTTCATTTATCAGGAAACACACACAGCACCAACTTTAAATCCAGGGTTCTACACAAAGAATAAACTGGAAAGGTACAGTTTCATTTTTGCACAACACATGCTCTAAGTTGTCTGCCTTGAGAGAGAAACCTGGCAGGTTCCAGACAGGTTTGGTGAGCTCACATTCACTGTGCTGCGTGGAAGACTCATTTCTTCCCTGGCCAAAACAGAGCTTTAAGTGAGAACAGAAATGCAATTAAACACCTCGACCAAAAAAATTGTTCTACTATTACTTTCATCCACATCCATCATATCTTAATTACAGAGTATTACACAAAGCATAAACTACATGGAATTATAATAGTCCTGCCTTTTTGGTGTAGGGTTGAGAACTATATATGCCTTTGCTTAGGGGAGTTAAAGATATCGGAGTGTACTTTTAGTCCTAAATTGTAATTCCTAGAGAACATCTTGCAAAAATTTTAGTATGACTGACTTTGTATCAGCCCATGGCAATGGTGGGGCTGCAAAAAACTCAAAAAGGTTAGAACTAGAAAATGAGTAAAAAATCACAGAATATTAGATTTGTTTCTAAAATGTAGCTACCCTACTGAAATCTTTTTATATACATTGTTTGTGAGGGATGTGCTCTTACTGCCACAGAATTTACCTGTTGTGCAGGATGAAACATGGCCATGGCATCCATTCCTACACAGAGCTGGGCCTGTGGCATAAAACCCCTGTGCCTGCTCTCCACACAATGGTCTCAGGACAGTCTAAGCCTTAAGATAAGTACAACTGCTGCACGGGACAGCAGCTTTCACAAGATCCAGGGATGGAGTGGAGCATTTGCAGCACATAAAGAGTCAGATCCATCCTACTGGGACAACAAACCAGGGAAGCTATGGCTGCCCCATCCCTGGAAGTGTCCAAGGCCAGGCTGGATTGAGCTCTGAGCAACCTGGTCTAGTGGAAATTGTCCCTGCTCACGGCAGGAGGTCTAACGAGATGGTCCTGAAGGTCCCTTCTAACCCAATCCATTCTGATTCTGTGCCTCTGTCTGTTCTGAGGTCTGAGATGCACAGGAATCTCCAAGCTACAGAACAAGTCCTTTATAAAAAAGTCCTTAAGACACACCGTGTGCACGATCACCGCTAGGACCCCACCGGTAACACACCCTGCGGTCACAGGCGGGGGCACAGACACGGCTGCTGAGCCGAGCGAGGCACCTCAGAGCCTGCCCTGGCCCTGCCCCTGCATTCCAGCCTTTCAGGGCTCGCACATCCCCGAGTTTAGGGATGCCAAGCGCTGCCTGGCCAGCCTGACCCGGGACCAGTCACAGGAAGGCAGCGGTGGCGCAGGATGAGCAACCAAGCCCGCGTGTGCCCGGGCAGGGGCAGAGGGAAGGGCTGCACCCCTTGTGAGGGACTCAGGCCCTCCCCTCACCCGACAGCTCCTCCCGCCTGAGAATCACAGAATATCCCGAGTTGGAAGGGACCCAAAGGACCATCGAAGTTCAACTCCTGGCCCTGCACAGGTCACCCCAACAAGCCCACTCTGTGCCTCACAACGTTGTCCAAACATTCCCTGAGCTCTGGCAGCCTTGGGGCCGTGACCACTGCCCTGGGGAGCCTGTTCAGTGCCCCACCACCCTCTGCTCGGGCACCAACCTCCCACAGAGCCCTGAAACAGCGGAGCCGTCCCTCTCCTCCCCTTCCCCAGCCCGGCACGGAGGTCCCTCTCTGGGCCCCCTCAGCACCGCTCCGGGGGGGCAGGACGCGGCCGCAGCTCTGCCCCGCGCGGCCTAGCGCGCCATGACTCAGCCCGTCCGCCGCGCCGGGCTCGCCTCCCGCCTCACCTGCGCCAGCCGCTCGCACTCGGGCAGGCGCTGGTCCACGGTGGCGCTGTAATCCACCTCCATCTTGACGATGCGGCCGTCGGCCCGCTCCGCGCCGCCCTCCGCCATGGCCGCGCTCCGCCGCCTCAGCGCCCACCGGAACCGGCCGGGCCCGCGCGCAGGCGCGCCGGGGGCAGCCCCAACAAGGGCCCCGCGCCGCGCCAGGCAGGCGCTGCCGAGGACACCCCCGGGCGCGCCAGGACCCGCGGAGGGGGAGGAGCCACAGCTGAAGGGGAGGAGCCACAGCTGAGGGAACCGCCCCTCACGAGCCTGGGGGGGATCGGAGACCCCCTGAGGGGACCTGAGACCCCCTGAGGGAATCCGAGACCTCCCGAGCCCCTGAGGGGATCGGAGACCCCCCCCAACCCTCTGAGGGGACACGGATCGCCACCCACCTCTGAGGGGATCTGAGATCCACCCGAGCCGATCTAAAACCCCCTACCCTCTGAGGGAATCTGCCCCTATAAGCACTCCCTCTGAGGGGATTCCCCGCTCAATCCACCCCTCTGAGGGGATCTGAAACCCCCCGCACCCGTCTGTGAGATGTTGAAGCCATGCCTGTGCAGGTAGGTTGCCATCAGCTCCCATCGCACTGCCACACACTACAGAAGTTTCATTCCCTGAAGAAATTCAGAAAAACTCCCTCGTGTTTGCAAGCAAACAACTCAGAAAGAAACACTGAGCAGTGAATGCCCTGAATCAGAATCACAGAATGGTTTGGGTTGGAAGGGACCTTAAAATCATCTTGTTCCGACCCCCTACCATGGGAATCTTTGGATGTTATTTAAGATTCCCAGAAAGAATAAGTTACCACAAAATTACATTTTGCATTGTGTTACTTTGAGACTATGCTGCACATGGACCAATACAATGTGCCAAAGGGGTGTTTGACATAACTGTTTTAAGTCTTTAGTTGACAGAATTAAGACTGAGTTCCTACATCTGCTGAACTGTTGTAAATTCAGAGTAATTCAATTAAATGGATTCAGAGCTCTAATATTGTATTTTGCAACTGTGTCTGATGCATGCCTTCCAATTAGCACAGCACAGACCGTGGGCTGTGAATCACTTTCTGTTTGAACTCAAACTTGATTTTAAAAGTCCCCTAACACAATTTATCCATTATCTTTAATCATTGTTAGCTGATTTTAATTGACCTAAGTACTGAAAATACATTCACGTGTCACTCGGAGTGTATCGGTTGCTCTTTCTTAACTGGCCATTTACAAATTTTTACAGAGCTTTTGATTTTTAAAATCTCATTCCTTTAGCTCACTGTAATATTAGTATAATTTTACAGCTCACGGATTGTGAGCGATGGCTTCCAGGGAAGTTGAAAGTCACACACTAATCTAATTGAGCATAGTCCCATACACTGTAATTTGGTTCAGACAGTGAGTGAAAGAGGAAGAGAATGAATCCATACTGCAACTGTTGTTTTCCTTTAGCTATATGGGTTTGCTGGGGGACAAGGAGGCAGCTTTTGCCTCCAATGCAGACTTCCTGGACGGCTAAAAAATCCTCTAAATTCTTATTCAAAAGTCCTTAGCAAAACACGCAAAAAACCAGCTCGGCTTTTGCTGTCTCTTATTCTGAAGCAACACTTTGCTGACACAAGTCCATCTGGAGTTCATACTCAGCATGATTTAACATATGGGCTTTTTCCCTTCAGGGCAGAAATGAAAGATGAGTGAAAAATGTCTCATTTTCACAACTGAGCGTAGAGAGGGTGTTGCAGAGGTAAGAGTAGTAATTTCTGCCAGTTCGTGGAAATCAAAGACCCAAAATTGAGGCAGGCACTGCCTGGCCAGTGGGAGCTGGAAGTTTTCTGTCTTAGCATATCTCCTGGGAAATGGTGCATGTAGAGAGGCTGGGGACAGTCATCACAGTGGGGAGTGGTGAGGGACATCCTTAGGTCACTGCTTTTATCCAATGTGCATGTGCAGCCAGCACAAGACTGAGCTGTGCCTCTGGCAGTAAGTTTGGGGTGACTGCAGGTATAGGAAGTAGTTTTGTTTTCCATTTTAAGCAGCTTCTGGATTTGACACACCTCTTTCCACAGATCTGCAGACTTTGTTATTGTACACAGAGCTATAAGGTTTGGCTTACGTTGAAAGCACGTAATAGGTGATAAACTGGTTTAAGTCTTTCTCAAGGTTTTATTGAAATCAGTGTCCTTGCCTGTAACTGGGTAGCATCAAGGCCCCATGTAAAGAAGTTCAGGTTTTTATGCTGCTTTTCAGCAGAAACACAGAAATATTGTTCCCAATGTATGAAGCCACCAGCAAATCACTTAAAACTGAAGTGGATGTTTTAGATCTGAATTTGGATTAACTCTCCTCTCTGGGTAATATCACAGAATCACACAATCGTTAAGGTTGTAAAAGACCTTTGAGATCATCAAGTCCAACTGCCAACCCAGCAGCACCACAATGTCCTCAAGTGCCACATCCACACACTTCTTTAACGCTTCCAGGGATGGTGACTCCCCCACTTCCCTGGACAGCTTGTTCCACTGCTGTGAAGAGATTTTCCCCAGTATCCAATGTAAACCTCCCCTGGCAGCCTGAGGCCATTTCCTCTCATCCTGGCCCTTGTTCCCTGGGAGCAGAGCCTGACCCCCACCTGGCCACAGCCTCCTGTCAGGGAGGTGTAGAGAGTGAGAAGGTTCCCCCTGAGCCTCCTTTTCTCCAGGCTGAACCCTGCCAGCTCCTCACAAGACTTGTGCTCCAGACCTTTTCCCAGCTCCATTCCTTTCTCTGGACTCACTCCAGCAGCTCGACGTCCTTCTCGCAGTGAGAATCACAAGGTATTGCCTTGTCTTGGCTATTTTGCCTGGAATTTCAGGAACATACAGTACCAACATTATCAATTATAGCCACAGTTTCCATATTTATAAATGGCTGTGTCACATTTGAGACAGAAGTCTCATTAAACACATTGTTCATACCTCAGTTGAAAATGCAGACTGTTAATAGAGCTCCCAGATTTTTTATTTCTTTGTGTAGGTGTTTGCACTTCCCTGGGAAAGCAGGGATGTGAAATATTGTGCCATTATTGCAAGGGGCTGGCAAAGCGACATAGTTGGCTCCAGGAGATGGCACTGTGTCCTCTGGGCTAAGAATTATACCCACAGCTCCAAAATGTACATCCAGAACCAGTAAAATTCTGAGGGGTTTTTGCTCTTTCTTGTTATGAAACACACATTTCACTGTAGACATAAATTCATCTTTAGCTGTCCCAAATATGGCATTTCATCACTTTTTTTTTTTTTGCAAATAATTGATACATAAATGCAGATGGATATTTTACCACTATCTGTGCAGTGCCTTGTATTTTCCTCTTACTGTCACAGCGCTTCTCTGCGATCCAGAGAATGGCTTTAGAGCCACTGGGAGCACAGGAGAAACAGCAGGATGAGCATTTTAAGCATAAAATGCTGAGGTTGTGTAACAGTTCGGGGTTCTCAGCTAGTTTCAGAATTAGGTTCCAGTGCATTTCAAGTGTAACTTAAAGACAGGTAAATGTCTCTGAAAAACACAACCCCCAAGCATATTAAAAGCCGATTTCAATAACAAATTGCAACTAATGGAGGGGGGGAGCCCTCCTGAAACGGCTCTGGCTTTATTGTCCGACTGGGAAGGAGGCGCTTTCTCACTGAACTTTCTGCGTGGCATCTAAAAGTAAAAAACCCGATACCAAAAAAAAAAAAAAGGGCGGTTTTATTTGTGCTGCAAAATGTGCTGGCTGATAACGAAAGGGCTGACCAGAAGGGAAATGGGTGAGGCCTCCACATCCTGTGCTGTGTCCGCACCGAGCGCACGCTTGTCCTTTCCTTTGTACCGGGGGGGCGGCTGCGAGCCCGGGGCTCACGGGGTGCAAACGCTTCGCAAGGTGCCTGGTCACACGCAGGGCAATAAACTTCCAAAACCCGACAGCTCCTCGCGGAAGAATAAAACCAAAATCGCGGTTTCTCCGTGCTCGGCGCTGCCCGTTCCCCCTCCCGGGAGGCTCCGGCGGGCGCAGCGCGGAGCCCCCGCGGCCCGGCCCCGCTGAGCCCGCCCGGTCCCCCCCCCTCCTTCGCTCCCTCCCTCCCTCCCTCCGTCCTTCCTGCCGCCCCGCTGATGTCAGCCCAGCCCCGCCGGGGCCGCCGCCGATACCGCCCGCCCGTGACCACCGCCCGCCCGCGGCTGCGCGGGGACCCGCGGCCGCCCGTCCGCCGCTGCCCCCCCGTGCCCCCGCCCCGAGCGCAGCGGGAGCCGCGGCGGCCGCAGCCGCGTTGCGGCGGGGAGGTGGGAGCCGCGCTTGGCAGCCGGGAGAGGGAACGTTATAAAAAGCCTTTGTCTCGGGACTCAGCATCGCATCTCTCTCCTGCCGCCCGACGTGCTGCCGGCGGGGGCGAGAGCCACATTTTCGGCTCGTTTGTTCTTTTCGCCGCCCCAGGCATGTCTTGACACAGCCGCGAGAGAGCCCGGCGTTTCCGTGCACTTCCGACGGATGTCTCCGGCTGGGGCGAGAGCGGTGGGGGTTTGAGACTTGGTAGCGTATCTGGGTGCGAGCGTCCGTGAGATTCCCATGATCGCGGTGTGAAGGAGGAAGGACGGGAAGAAAGAAGCGGTTGTGTTGGTTTCTCTTCTTGCTGGGTCAGCCTTCCTGGATGGTTGCACTACTGTCTTGTGGACACACTGTCAAGCGCGCACAGAGAAAGAGGCTTGATTATTTCCCCCCGTGTTTGGTTTTCGTCGTGATCTCTGTGCAGAAATCCGCACTTTTCTCCCAGTTCGCCGGTCCGCACTGAGCAGCAGGAATATGCTCATGAAGGAGTACCGGATCTGCATGCCTCTGACAGTTGAAGAGGTAAGATCCGCGCTCGTACCGGAGACGCTGTTCCTTACCCAGGGTTTTCTCTTGCCAGGCGTCTTGAGGTTGTATTTGTTTTACTGAATATTTCTTCTTCGTGTAATGAACTTAGTCGGAGATGATTGGTTAGAGAGGAATGTTTTTATTGGAAAATAAAGGAATCCTGCAGGAACGAAGGTAACTTAAGTGTATCAAAAGCACTGTGTCGTCAAAATATTGGCTATAAAGGTTTTCCAACTAGACTTTTCAGAGGAATCTCATGCATGTTTGCAAGGGAATGATTTTGTGCTGAAATTTCTATCTGATAAAGCGTTTGTCCAAAACCCAGTTTCTAAATATATTTCACCTTTGCTTAAAATACCCTCGTAGCTGGACATGGCCTGAAACTCCCTCCTGCACAGGTAGGGAAGAGAGGCGATCATTTATTAGTAAAACTTTGTTGTCATTTAAAGAAACGACTGAAAGTGAAACTGCTCTTTGTCGAGTGCTCTCAACTCCGTGTTAGGAACATTGGTTTTATTTGTGTGCGGACAGTTTTCAGTAGGACCGCAACACCCCCACGGAGCACACGTGTTCTGGAGTTACTTGGGAAGTGTTTGCGGGTGCAGTAGGTGCCTAAAGGCCTGATGGAATACGAAACAGAGGCGCTGGTTTATGGTTCGGTGCCCTGCAAGTGTGAAAAGATGCTGTTTTATGGAGCCACTTGTGGCGCGGACGGGGCTGAGCCCGCGCTGGGCGCGGATCTTGCGTTTGAGCTGCGCCCAAAGTTCCGCCTGGGCCGCCGGGGCCGCCAGGGGGCGCCCTGGCCCAGGGTCCCTGAGGAGGGGCTTAATTCGCTAATTAATGGATAATTAACTCGCTAATTGAGTTACACGTTTGTTCTTTGAGTCCGTCCAGGACGGTGTTTTGCTGCACACTTTTATTTTCTGCAGTATATGTGTGGAGGAGTCTTCAGGAGTACGGCAGGGTGGTCATTTCAATGGTCTTTTTGTCCGTGTCTTCAGTTCTGGCAAATTAAACAGTTTTCTGAAACTGAGGATTGGAACTGCCAAATATTTACTTCGGGCTGCTCAGGAAATTCCTTCTGCAGGGAGCAGGACCCAAAGCCACCACATACATATAGTTAAACAGGTATAGGTTTAATTCTAGCCCTTTTCCATCCAAGTTATATCGTATCCTGGCATTATTCTTTTGCATATTCTATTATGCAAATATAGAATATTTTGCATTATTCTATTATGCATATTGGATGGCATTATTCTTTTAATACATAATTTTCTTTGTTTATTGCATTACCCTACTGTAGACAACATTTTATCCAAGCCAGTTCCTGATGCCCTCAGACTACTACACTTAGTTAATGACAGTTCACTACATCATCAGAAGGGAGCAGATCTAATTTATTTTGAAACGTTGTTATTAAACAAGACTTCCAGATGCAGAAAAGTTCAAAAATCTCCCAAAACAGGAATGGTCGATTCATGATGAGGCAGAAGAAAATGTTGGATGTCGTTATTTTTCTCTAGAATGTTATCAGAATTAGTACAGATACTCTATCTTGTAGTTTCTCTTATGTTGAATCATCCATTATTTAATCCAAGTGCTGCAGCTGAGATGCCTTAATGAGGAACCTAGAACATGTCTGATATTTAGCATCAATTTAATTACTAATTATAAAATGAACTAGGACAAAATTGTAAAATTAGCAGATATCTTATTTTTGTTACAGTATTTACATACTAAAAAAGTCCCACACTGTGTTTCTCGTAGTGGTTCATCCTTGTGACATTCCTACAGTCTTATGAAGTGGTGTTATCCTACTTTTATACCCTCAGTTGCACATTAACTGCCAACAACGTGTGATGGTTTTTGCCACAAGGTGATGGGGTGGTTCAGTCATCAGGAGAACATCCTGGGGCGATGCTCACCCTTCAAATACCAGGAGCAGTTTGGTTCTGAGAGGCCCAAACCGCCTCCTGTAAGGGGCAAAGTCACTCTGAACCTCAGTGGGCTTTGAGGGAAAGGCAGTTTCCAAAGGATATCCAGTTTCCCATGAGGCTGGGATGTTGGGCCCTGGTCTGCAGTGGCACTGGGATCCTGACTCACATGGACACTGCTGGCACTTAAGCATCCAAGAAGGGTTTTTGAGGTTCTGTGTTTCAACAGGTATGGGAAAAATGCAGTTCTTATGCAACAGCCTGGCTCCCCCTTTTGTGCTGTTTTTCTTACTTGACTTTACAACGCTGCTTTTCCATGGTTGATGCTCTGGCTTTTGGCCTGTGCACTTTAGACATAAATCCAAAAGTATTTCCTTGAGCAGTTTTCCTTTTTTAGCACTGCCCTGCCAGTTACCCTTCCACAGAAGTCTCACAGCGTGAATGAGAAAGAGCTGTGTCTTTAGTCTGTGGTGGTGTGTTGTCACCAACACCACAGTGGTTCCCATGTCATTCCTGGGAGGATAATTTGGCACAGGGAGCAAAATGGAGTGTTAAGTCTGCCAGCCAAGCACCTGTACCCGATCTTCTGCAGTCGGATTTTGCGTGTAATGTGAAAAAATGTGCTGTAAAATGTTGTGTAATGTCCAGGCAAGTCATTACCTTGTGTGTAAATTCCTATGCACGCAGCAGGGAGCAGTTAGTGCTGCTCTGGATGACTATTATGACCTAAATTTATCTCTAGAGAAGAGTAAAGAACTGATACATCAGTGTAACAGCAGCGCTGTCTCCAGGTTGGAAGAGTTTCTGGCATTGTTGTGGGTAGGAAAGCCTTCATTAGCTACTGTAGATCTTGTTCCTGAGTCGTGCTTTCCTTGATGCCCTTATCAGATAAGATACCCAAATATTTATAGGAGTTTTGTTTACCTACCTGTCAGCTTGAAGGCCAGATGCTTTCTTGCAAAGAAAACATTTCCTGAGAAACGCTGTTTGCTCCAAACTGAGCTGCTCTGGTGTATTTTGAGCTAGGATAGAGGAGTTGGACATGCATCTTTGTGCCTTGGCCATAAACACCAGGAAAGACAGGTTGTTCCAAGAGTCCTTGCTGGGATGCTGTGGCACCACACTATAGTTCTTATTTAAAGCTGAGGCTAAGTCAATAAACTGAATTTTTATTGGCAGGTGTTTAGGTCTGTTACATATGTATGGTCAGAAGCTGCCTAATCAGCTTTAAAATAATTTAGAAAAGGAAATACCATGTTAATTTCTAAGCAAAGTAATAACAACTGCTGTAAGAACTTTGTAAACTAGGTCAGAATAGAGCTGTTGGTTGACAAAGCCAATATGATTGCCAATTAGAAGTCATTCTTTACCTCATTTGTGGTACTTTTGGGAGGGACCCATGCAAATTCAATCCTTTTGTTAACAGCAAGATCTTAAAAATTAGAAAAAAAGGCCATTTCTTTGCATTAATATATAAAGCAAGTAAAATCTGTTCCATTAATTGCATATGTTACCAATCCTCATCCCAGCTGCAATTAATAAACGAGCCTGCCTCAGTTATTTTTCCCCTTGCATTTTCATGTGTTAGTTCATTCTTACAAATAGCTTGTTACATCATATGGGAGAATATTATAATAGGCTGCATTGTGGGTTTTTAAATATCATCAGTTAAAAAAGCACATTCCTAAGCAAGTGAAAAGAGCACCAAGCAATGGAAAAGAGCAGAGATGCTAAAAAATTCTCAGACTTGGGTCTCATTGCAAATCACAATTCCACAATTTTTCACAGGAAAGATTACATGGCTTCTATCTGAAAATGTAACCCAAATGTGACAGGTTAGCATGGTACTGAACTCTTCTGGGTGAGGCAAAGTCCAGTGAAGTTCCTGATTTGTGTGGAAAGCGATTCTTCTTTAAGGGAAGAGGCCAAAAGACATTTTTGCTGGATCCTGTTGAAAATGGAGTTGTTACTGCTGTAAAATGCTGTGAAAGATGTGAAGCTGGGCTGTGTATATTTGAAAGCTAAACATCAAATACACTACAGGAATCACAGGTTTTTTTCCTCTGAAACAGGGATGCCATTAACATTTCTGTTAGTTCTGAACTCTACGAGCACGGCCAATCCCTGAATTCCTAACAGGTTTTCCTTTGCTTTGTTTCTTTATTTCAACCAAGATTATCTCTGCTGAGCCTGGTGGAATTGCTCCCACTCTGTGCTTTAAATAAAAGCCAGGTTGGATCTGTGGGGAGCTCTGCCTGCATGAGGTGTGGAGGAACAGCTGTATTGTCATGAATACAAACAAGCAGAGACCTGCAAAATGTCCATAAATGGAGCTCATGGTTTTTCAACAAAAAGTCCTCTCAGCATTCCTAAATTCTGGGTTTAGAAGTGTTATCCTTGCCCCTTTATAAAAATACCCATAGTTTAGCTCTTGTTTCAAACATTATGAATTCTCCCAGTGTGGATTATTTACGTAAAATTATTTCAACAACATCTGTGTAAACAGTATTTGTATTCTCTGAATCTTGGGTACATTTCTTCTTTAAAAGGTTTCATAGTCTTCTGTTTTGTGCACAGAGGGTACTTGTTATAACATGTTTTATTCAGACAGATTTCAAGCTCATTGAAAGCATTTGAGAAGGTGGTGTTATGCCCTGAGAGTCAGCAGGTGTTATGATATTTAGACATAACCATGTGTCTGTAGTACAACAAAGCCTTTAGTAGGGTATAAAGTGTAAAAAAATTTTTTTTCATAAGTACAGTGATCTACTGCAGGACAAACTACACCAACTTGTCCTGCAGTTAATACAGAGAGAATAAATAATGATCAACTGTGTGTGCTGCTTTCATTTCCCAGCTGTAGCCACAGAACATGTTTTCAGAAGTACCTTAATGTATGAAACATTTGTAAAAGCAGTATGTTGGTTGTAAGCAAGAGGACTATAAGCAAACAGGAGGTGAAGTCAAGTTTTCAAATTTAATTCAGTTTATTACTTGTAAATGAAATAATAGCTGCACCGGTAATGATGAAAAAGTTTCTCTGGCAGTTTGGAGCTGAAGTTGTCCAGCAAAAATGGAGTCTTGCTGTGCAATTTTAATTGAAACTATCAACAGCTATAATGCATCTTGCACCAATTCCTTTACAAGGCACTAAACTGCTGTGAGACATAAAGGACCTTTTGCAGTAGTTAATCATTGTGTCTGGATGTGCCTTAGAGAACATCAGCCATACCTGCCTTCTGCATTCAGCACCACGGGGGCACTGCCACGTTTGTCTGAGGGGCATTCAGAGTTAATTATTGATCTAGGAAGCCTCTTTACACCATTATGAACATCTTTTTACCCTTCAAAAGAAATCCTTGTGTAAGTCTCTTGTTAGCAGAGGGATCTGGCCTTTGGTGGGTGGTCATGTCTGCTCACATCACAAGGCCTTGGCTCACACAGCGTGACCTCACACTGACCTGAGAGCTTCTGGCCTGGGGAGAGTCACTGCAACAGGTAAAACAGGTGAGGGAAAGCACCACAACTTAACTATTATACCCAAAAATCACCTATTATGTTTTCTTTTGATGCACTGTCTAGCTGTGAGAATGAGCGGATGAAAAGTGAGAGCTGTGTTTTACCCCGGGGAAAAATAAACCCCTTTTTTAGCTTGGGTGCTAGGTGTGGTCAGCTCCAAAGCACAGCAATGCAGAGCACATGTCAGATCTTTACTGAGCCCCACTGCAAAGAGAAGACCAAAAATACCCAATTTTCTCCCTTACTCCTGTTTGCACTTTTCAATAAAACCCTGTGAAGGGAACAAGACAACCTTTGCTCTCCAAGTTTCAGTGTAAATCATTAAAAAAATCTGGCAGTGGAAAGGATTAGATATTACCCAAGGAACACCAGGCTCTGACATACACCTCTCTTTATCTCCCTTGCTCTGTCTCTCCCTGTCAACACTTGTTTTCCCCAAGGTGTATATATATATATATATATATATCTCAAATGATACCACACAGTTGATTTGAGGACTTTTTTAGCAAAATGCAGGGCCCAGTTTTGCATTTCCCGTAAAAGAAAATGCAGCCTGTCAATGTTTTAGGACATTTTCGAGCTAAGGCACTCTACAGAGCTTTGATGCCATCAAGGACTCCTTGAGCTCTCTTTGTCTTTGAAGCATAATGCAGGCTTGGAAAGAAAAGAACTGGGAAAGAAACACACGGAATGTCAATACTGGCTTTTAAAACTCAGCGCTTTAATTATTTCTTTGGTATTTTGGGATGAACTTTGACTTGCTGAGAACATGAGGTTCTCGGAAGAGTTGATGTGAAAGCTGAGTGATCAGCTCTTTAGAAATTGAGACCACTTCTGTTTATGTACCTAATAATGAATGTAGATGTCTGTATTGGCAGCTTGAAGTTTGATAGCTCTGATATGTCAAATACATTTTCTCTTAGTCCAGTCTGTTTAATTTCTTCATCTGTCTTCTTTTAAGGTTAGAAATAATATAGTTATATCTATTTGTATGTGATTTTTGCCTGACTGCCAAAAAAATTTAGGTGATTTATGGCCCTTAAAGTCTATAAAGCCCTTTAGATTAGAGGAAGAGAAAGATTTCTGTAATAACTAGGAAAGATTACAAATTATATTTTCCTTTATGAGTATTCATTTTATTCTGATAGACATTTGTATTGTTAAAATCTATTAGAGATCCTGTTCTTGGGTACAAAAGGCTGCCTAGTCAGTAATGGAAAACCCATAGTATATAACAATGATTCATTCACTGTGTCCTTCTTTGTGAGTGGTGAGCTGACAAATATGTTCCCCAGGCTGTCCTTACAGAGCTGAGGCAGTTGTGGATGCTAAAATCCATGCAGGCTTTCCATCTTACTGTCCAACCTACCACAGAGGCAACCATTAGACACTCTAAGGATGGAGATGGATGGTACACATATGAAACCCCTTGAAATAGTCATTGTGGGCGAGGAGTAACCCTTTGTGTCCTTACTCACAGAAAACTTACTTGTAATTTAAATATATTTTTTTTTTCAAATAGTTATAATTTTCCTTATATTCTGTTCTTTACCTTCTTTGGTTCCTAGAGCATCTCTTGTGACCAGCAGTATATTTTGTAAGATTTTCTACCCAAATAAAGCCAATAGTGCCATTTCATGCAGGTTTGCTCTGAGAGCCCTCCAGTGCAGCCTGAAGAGCTCTGTGTGGGCATATTGTGCACATATTCAAGTGTAATTATCGATGTCTGCAGGCATCTAGAAAGCAAGGAAAGGTGCTCCCCAGGATTATTGACTGTGTTTAAAAAGGAGCTAAGAAAAGGTAATATAGATTTCAAGTTGTGTTAACAGATGGGTTTGCAGTCTGTAGGTGGTGGAAACCAGACTTGAACTTCACCTGTGTTTATATATAATGCTTTTAGTCTAGTCTTAATCTTGTTTATCTCCTTCTCAGTTCACCATTTCTTCCCAATTTTGGCTATAAGTGATCAGCCAATTTTGAATGCTTGGATATGTATCAAAATACCGTTTTTATAAAGCAGAACGCAGGGTGCTAAATTGCAGGAATGACATTTTAATGGCTCTTCTTGGCACAAAAAAAATATGCATCTTCCATCTTTTTTCTTTGTTTGTGGTCAGAAAACGCTGAGGCGGTTTGGGGCTCTGTTAGTTTTGTACTTTTGCAGTTCCAAAGCTGGTTTTGCACCCTCTGAGCTCTGGCACATCCTGAGCTTGGGCACGTCCTTAATTTAAAGCACGAGGAGTCATGTGAGTCACACACAGGAACGTTTGGGGATGAACCAGTCTCTTCCTGGATTTAGGAAAAGACTGGTTCATCTGCTCTCCAGAAAAACCATGGTCTTTATTTAGGAGTTTTTACGTGTCTGTTCTAAGATTAGTCTTGCCCAAGTGATTTAGGAATACTTAAGCTCTGTGGGAATTGTTTTCTGTGGGCATGCTGAGTATGCCTTATTTTCCATTTCATCACACTAAATGTCATCTTGGGTTTAATGTGTTCACCAATTAATGACTATGTTCAGGGTTTCTTTCAGTAAAAATATTATTACAATGCATGACAAAGTAATTGTGTGATAATGACACTCCAGTGTGACACACACTGTTGCTCGATTGCTTGATTAACAATCAGTCACTGATGACAAACACAACTAATTGTTGAATATATTTTCAGCTTTTTGCTCTCATTTTCTATAAAAGCCATTAAAAGTACAAAAATAACCATTTGTGCTTGTGTCACCACGTTACTTGAAAGGTTCCCTAAATACAGAAGTCCACTGTGAACCAAAAAATTGTGTTTACCAGAAGGATAAAGACAATGATAATTCTATTGAGAAGCATTAAGTTCTTACCCAGGCCAAGCTTGTATTAGTCCTGGTCATACAGAGATGGTTGGGTTTTTTGTGTTTTGGGGGTTTTTTTGGCTGGCTTTTCTTTGAAAGTGCAGATTAGCTGACCTTTAAGTAATATTTCCATTTAATAAAGTAATTGTACAATGACTGCAATAAGCCAAATGAAACACCTGAACTTTACACATAATTACACTCTTAAGTAGCCTGCCTGCTTCTGTTATTACATAGACTTGATATAAAATTTATTTGAGTCTTCCTTCAGTGGATCAGTTTTTATTTTGCTTCTCTCTGTGTGAAAGGAAAATCATTCAGTGAAGTTTCCACCGTAGTGATACCAATGAGTTCTGTCACTGGTGCTAAAGAGGCCAAGATTTCACCAAATATGTGTCATAAAACACAGCATATTTATAGAACAGAAATGTTGGGAATTTAAATTCCAATCCAGTTGCATGGTGCAAATCTGAAATAATTCCCCTGCCCTCGGGAGATCCATTGCAGATTTCTCTCAGTCTGAACAAAAGTTGACTTGAACCAATGGCCATAAACTAAAAGAAAATATAAATTTCTGGAATCTGTCGTTCCACGTGGAATGAAGTTATTGCTGTCCTCATCCCCCAAACTTGTCAGTCACCTCTCTGCTGTCAGTTTGCAGTCCTGGCTTTAGAGAGGCTTTGATTCCCTTTCCCTTCTCCCTTGGTGGAGTCCTTGGTCATGCTCCCAGGGAAGGAGCCTCTCCAAGCCCAGCAGGCGTGTGGCCAGCTGGCAAAAAGCTGCTGCTCTTGCTGGGCCTGGGGCTTGCAGGGAATAAGGAACTGCACAGCAGAGCAGAACAATTGATAATTCAGCTCCCTCTTGAGTGCTCAGCTCGGGCTCGAATCCCTGTATTCCCTCAGTTACCATGGATCTTTCTCCCAGGCTGAAGCTGAAGAGAGCACCGAGTTCTGAAATCTCTTCAGTGTCTTCCAGGGTTGCTGAGTTTATTTGCATTTCCAAACTGTTTGCTACTCAGTGAAGCCCAGGTTTTTTTGCTTTCTTTTTTTTTTTTTTTTTTCTTTTCCCCCCTCATCTCAGGGATGATTCAGTATAAAAACATGTTTGTGTGTATTGAGGGGACTCTGTTATACATTTAGGATATGTTGGTGTGTTTTTTTCCATATTAACTTCAGTGGAAACAGAATAAAGCCTACAATGGGGACTTTTTTTTTTGTTCATTTGTTCTCCAGTGTTTTGCTATACTTATTTTCTCCACTGTCTCTGCTTTCTTTCATGTCTGAACTTGAACTCTCTTAGAGTCAAGTGATGGTGAACTTCTAAATGTGTTCTGAGGGGGTTTGAGATGAGGCAAACAGCCTTTGAGTGGAAATGTTATGTCATAGTAACAAATGCCTATGGATTAGTTAGTTTATTTCCAGGACTTCATGGGCTATACATTGCTATTTATAATTTAACTTTCTCAAGCAGCCACGACTGTGTTTATGTTGCCATGGTGTTCCTTGCCATACTTGAGGGTGGATAGTAAATGCTATAATTGAAAATAGATACTCCCACTGAATTAAGGGTAACAGGTGGTTATGTTTTTATTTAATCATGCTGAAAGCATATTACAAGTTAAATGTGGATACCTCTACCCCTGCCTCTCTGCCAAGACATTTTCAGACATGCCAGTTTGTCTTCAGTGGCCAGGGCTGGAGTAAACAACGTGAGTGATTTGCCTTGTGACAGGCCAAGGAATGTCAGTGGCAATCCAGGAGCATCCTCCACTTCAGACTTCAGGAAGCAAATGTTCTTATGCAGGAGAAAAGGAGCTGCTCTGATGTGTGTGGGGAGCTCTGTATCCTTCTGAGACCACAGTCTGGGCAAAGCCCTAATTCCTTATGAGCATCTGAGCAACAGCAATTACTGTTTCCTTGTGTTTCCTCATGTTAGCCCTCTAACCTCATCTCACCTCTTCATTTCCTTCAGTTTTCCACTGAAGTTTTCCAGTTTTCCCATGTGGGCACATCCTCCTAGCAAAACTATTCAAAGCATCCCCCTCTCACAACCATAAGAAATAGTTTTTGATTAAGTTTTGTCAACTCCCATAACATCAGTTAAATATTATCTCTATAAAACATGAATCATATAATACATAAATATATGTATATATTTTTTTCCATTTTTCAGAGTAGAAGGACAGAAACATATGGATATAATCCTAGATTCTCATTAATATTTAGGTGGTAGAAGGGAAAAGTGTTGTAGATTTTTTCTCTCAAAGATATTCTAAAATGTGAAAATGAAATAACTCAAAAATAGCAAGACTGTCTCGCACTCTCTATATACTGCAAAAAGTAAAGATGCCCAGGAGGATTAAGTAGCCAGGTGCAAACACTTCAGCCAGGATGGTGTGGTTATTGTCAGAGGCATTTGTAAAATCCATGTTCACAGAACCAGAGCAAAGGTACCTCCCTGGTGCAGTTGTGTGAGCAGTGAAGGGCAGAGAGGAGCCCGTTGCCTGAGTTCTGCACAGCAGTCTCCTGGGGAGGATTTCTGGACCTTTTTTAGAAGCAGCTGTCAGACTTTGGTCTTTATTAAGCTTGTATCAACCAAAGCCTAATTGGGTCCTCCAATTTTTCCTACAGCTTTAGGATGTCAAACGAATTCTCAGCAGCAGGAGATGTGTGCACACACAGAGTCTTCTCTTGAACTCTGTTCGAGGTTGTTCCTCAGTTTTCCTTTCACATTTTGCCATTTTGTAAAGCAAAGCCAAACTAAACAGTGGTTCATAGATGGTAGGATTTGTCATATTTTAGTTTTAAGCTGGTTTACATTGGCTGGAAAGGTTCATGCTATTGAAACCAATATCACTTCCTTTGTACACAAGACCAAGAGAGCCGGAGTTTGCATCTTAAAGCTTTGCAAGGAGGTCCTTAAGGCCTTTTCCAAGCTTCTGGCAATTGCATTCCTTTCCACAGGTTGTTCTGTTTAATATCTTTGTTTGCAGGCCTTTTCCACAATTTTGGAAGTTAGACTTGCAAATTAAGTGAGCTACTTTGGCTCTCTAGGCTTATGTTATAGGTAGCACTTGATTGAGTTTATTGTTACAGAAAGGCTGAGGACATTCCCTGGGGCCACTACCAAACTTCCATGTCAGAGTAAGTGTGCAGGAAAGCATTAGGCTTTGAAGTATTCATGCATGTTTAATGGTGAGGGAAGAACTCAGCATTGCAGCCAATCTGAACCTTTGACAAGAACAATGAGTTATGGAAAAAAAATTGAGTTGCAAGACAGTTTTGATCAAATGAATTAAAAAACGCATTGCTGAAGGTGATTGATGTAGATTAATAAATCCCATGTCATAAATTCACCCATCCAATGGAAATTCACTCTCCAGCTTGGGGTTTGGATGGCCTTGCTGAGATATCCCTGTTCAGCCTGGGCTTTTTGGAGGGGTAGGATCTCTGCTTCATTTCAGTGCTGTTCAAAGTCTGAAAGGCCCAGAGCCCTTGTGTGAACCTGTGGTGTCCTGGAGCTGCCTAAATCTCCTCTAAAGTAGACCATGGACCTGGGAAATAACTAACTGGCCTTTCTAACCAGTGCAGCCCATGTGGGTACAAGAGTGAGAGTCTTGAGTCAGGTTGCTGGTCCAGCAAAGTCTTCATCAATCCCAAAGCAGTCTTGCTGTTTGGGAGAGATTTGCCATTGTGCTCTCCCAGGCTTCATTTTGCTGAGTTTATATCGGGTTATTCCACACTTCTCTTAAACAGTTCTCTATGAATATTCATCCTGAACAGTCACGATTCTCTGTGTGAAATTGTAGCGTGAATTTTTCTCCGAGTGTTGATAGGTGGTTCCTGATACTCCCCCCTCCTGCCCCGAGTATTCATTTCTCTGGTGTCTTGTTTCATAACTCCAGGTTACACTGCAGTGCAAATGCTCCTTGATTCCTGGTCTAAAATAGGATTTTTACCCATTTTGTCAGTTAAAGGTGACAATAAGTGAAAAATAAGGGAAGAAGGAACTGTTCAGAAGGCATTTTTCAGGGAAAGAATTTAATAAGTAATAAGGTTGTACAGCAATAGAGAGAATTCACTTGCTCAGTCAGGTGACATTTAAAAGCATTTTCCATTTTTTAGCAACTGGAAATATAAGGAAGCCAGGTAGGAAAAGAAATAGACTTGCTGATTAATGAAAGCTTTGTCATTCTTTAAATATTTTGTTGTGTAATCACTGACATAAAAATAATGACAGAGCTGTTGGGGTACATTTTTGCCTTTCTTATCGTGCAAACCCTGATTTTTCTTTTGCACTTTTGACCCTTTCTGGTCAAGAGTTTGAAAGAGAAAGGATTTTTCACTCCATCAACAGTTCAACACCCCACTGATTTATGTGTGCAAATTGTTTGTGTATGTCAGATTGGAACATATACTGTTTTGGAGGCACAGTAAACTTTGCAAGTTGACATATAAAGTTCACCTCTGTAAATCCTACTGAAGATTTGGTCCCTTGTGTCCTTTTTGTAGTAAATTAATGCATTGCATCTGCTTATGATATTCAAGACAGCATGGAAAGAAAAATTATATGATCAAACTTTAAAATATGTGGAGCATCAGTAGGTTTTTTTTACCATTTCCCATACCTGCACATTGATACCAACTTAAAACTATTTTCCTTATATCAAACATTTCTTCCTAGTTTGCATTTATGCTGATGAGGTAAAAAGTTGCTGGCTTTGCTCCTGTTAAATCTTTAGCATTTTTTATAAGCTCAAAAAAATACACAAGCTCTCCTGTGAAGCATTTCTTGACAGAAAGCAGCGTCTCAGCGTGTCTGTCTAATGAAATGCTGAGCAGGTTCCCACTGGGGAGTCTCTGTCGTGAAAATGCAGAGACCTGTGGGTGACAGAAAAGGTGACATCCTGAGCACACTCCCAACAACTTTACAAACTGCCCATTCCCTGGAGGTGGGGTGCACTGGGATGTGCAGTGTTTTCACAGGGATGAGAAATAACTCGTCCAGGACGGAAGGCTCGTGTCCCGCATTCCCGAGGGACCGTGCCCTGCTCTCAGGGGACCTCTGGTTTCCTCTCCGTGCCCCTCTGAGGTGTTCTCTGCACTGTCACACTGCTCAGCCCTGTGTCCCCACTGTCCCTGTTTTCCTCAGTGGCAGCAGGACCAGCAGCTCAGGAACCTGGGGCTGCTCTGCTCCTCCAGGTGGTGAAGCCTCAGTTTTTCATCCCTGAATTCTTCGGAGGTGACCCTGTGGGGAATTTGGGCTAAAGAATTTTAAGCTGGTGTTCCAGGTGTTCACTGCCACTAAGGTCAAGGAGATAAAGTTACTCTGCTTTCCATCTAATCAAGAGTTGCTCTCTGAGCCTTGCAGGCTGCCAATGATCACTGTAACTGTATCCTCTGTTCTCTCCTTTTTTCTCTTTGTACTCTCTGTAATATACGCCTCCTACTCCCTCTTTTAAATCCTTTTTGTAGGAGGTTAATTACAAAAATGTAGCTTTCCATCCTTGTTGGCTTCTAGTTATCATTTGTTCTTTTTATATATTGTTCATTGGGGATTTTTTTTAATAAGTTGCCACAACCATTGTTAATGAGCGAGTCGGACACTTTCAGACCCAGCTCAGATTCCTCTGGGTTTCACTGTCCTCTCTCCAGTGTTAACAATTATCTATTTATTTTACTTTTTTATTGCATCTTTTAAACACTGATTTGTCCATATAAGGACTTTTCTTATGGCAAATTTGTTTCTTTTAGAACAACTGGGCAATGACCTCAGCAAAATGGGTTTTTGGTATTGAATTGCTTCATATCAGCTGGGTCTGCTCTGGCTGCTTCACCTGTGACCTCTTCAGAGACAAACTAAGACATGATTTTCCTCACTAAAGCTGTATTAACTTTCCCTCTATATTTATGAATCCAAGCTGTGCTATTCACACACTTTTTTTATTTTTCTTGAGTAATAGGAACCACCCTCATGCACTCTTTCTCAGTCTTCTGTTCAATACATTGAATGGATGATAGCAAATGAAAAGCATATGAAAAGCAAATCAATACAACTCCTGTCCTAGTTGGTGAAAGTATAGAATTTTAATTTCATGCCAGCACAATATATTGAATGAACTGTAAGTGCAAAGATACCAAATTTCAATTAGAGTACCAGCTAATATTTTGTTTTTACCATAACTGTCTGCTTTACTGCATTTAAGAATGAAACCTCGGTAGAAGATTTTTGATGACTATTTTTTAATTCTTATTCATTTAAATCATCGACTCTTTGGGGACTGCTGAGAACCACAGAGGTAGCAATAATGCAAACAATAAGGATTTCAGGCACTTTATTGATATGTTTGGCAAGTAATATTTGTCAGTGCTGTGCACCAGTGTTTCCATCTTACAGTAGAAGTTGTTTTGCCAAGTGCTGCTTGGCAGTATGTCATGTTCCTTGGATTCCATTTGGAGCTGAGAACTCTTCTGGTCATTTTATCTCTGAAAGGAGTTAACATTTGCTTTCTTTTAGATCTCAGCTCTTGCAGGATGCACAGCATCCAAACTAACAGGTCCTGTTCCTTGCTTTGGCACTGCCAGGAGCAAACTCTGCTGTGCTGCTGTGTCATCCCCACGGTTCCTGCCCAGTGCACACACAGCTGCCCGTCTGGGAAAGGGAGATAAACTTCCATGGCCGTGTTTAACTTTGATTTGTTGTTGCACTTGGGCTCTGACCTCCTCCCCCTGACTGTAAATCAGTGAGGGAAAAGCACACCACGTCCATGAGCTGCAGTCAAGCATTTGATATGGTTGTAATTAATTGACAGCGTTCCTGTATGTGCTGCTGGGCAGGATTAATGCTCTTCCCAGGCCCACCTTCACATTGGAAGTCAGTGGGAATTTCTCTCCTTTTGCATTAAGAATGGAAAAATATGAACCTGAGAGGGAATTCATTGAATGAGGAGCTGTGTATGACATACAAGACAGTTCTGTCCTGAGCTGCACTCTAGAACTCTGTCACTTCAGGTCAAGTGCTCTTTGTCTTCCTCTCCCACGAAGTTACTACAGGTCATTTTTGCATGTGACGTTCACATTTATGTTTTCTTTAACTCTGTGCTGTCAGAGGACCAAATTATGTTGGAAAATTCAAACTGTTTCTGAGAGACTTCTAATAAAATTGTGAAACTGATGATTTGATAAATGATGCATAATATGGAAAAATGGCACGGGAAGAAGCAAGTTTTTTGTCTGGCCAGTGGATTTCTGGGAGGGATAAGCCTGGCTTGGTAAGCCAGGACATTTTTCTGTTCTGGCACTTGTTGCTTTACTGCCTCAGCATCCTCAGCAAGTGACTTAATAGTGAAAAAAGTTCTTCATGTGTTCTCCTTTGTTCTGGAACCTCAACAGTTTCATTGTCTGCTGTTGATACATGAAAACCTGTCCTCTTCAGCAGAAAACGTGTTTTCCTCCTCAGAAAACCTGAAGCATCCCATGACCACAAGTGTAGGAATCCTGGCAGTCTCAGTTGTGCTCCACTTCCAATTGGGAATGACCTCAGTGGATGGTTGGGCCCTCTTTGTTTTGCTGCTCCTGCTCTCCTGGAGTGGCTGCAGCCCTGGGATTGCTGCAGCCCTGGGATTGCTGCAGCCCTGGGATTGCTGGAGCCCTGGGATTGCTGCAGCCCTGGGATTGCTGGAGCCCTGGGATTGCTGGAGCCCTGGGATTGCTGCAGCCCTGGGATTGCTGCAGCCCTGGGATTGCTGGAGCCCTGGGATTGCTGCAGCCCTGGGATTGCTGCAGCCCTGGGATTGCTGCAGCCCTGGGATTGCTGCAGCCCTGGGATTGCTGCAGCCCTGGAATTGCTGGCCCGTGGAAGCTTTGGCTGCTGGGAATGGGGGAAATATGCAAATAGAATAATCTTGTGAATCATCTCTGTAAGGCACTGCTGGATCTGAGGCAGAGTTACAAGCCATCAAAACATGCAAATCACGTTTGTGTGAGTGACACAGTGAGGGTGTCCCTGTGCTTAACTAGGGCATTACTCAAAATAGTACTATTCCAGCTTTCCATGGGAAAGTACTTTCTGTTCAGTGAGATGTTTTCTTTCTCTACCTAGTCATCAAAAACACCATCAATCCCATTTCCAGTGAGGCAAGCTTCTGTGGAATGTGACATTTGTTATTTCCCTTACCTGATAAGAGTGTAGACCTAGATTTGTTCAGAATGCAACACATACTTCTCTTTTTAATTTAATTTTTTTTTTTAATGCTTGAAAAAGGACTCATCTAAGAAAAGTTGCTCCCCCAAAAAATTGTTTTTTTGGCTATATGCAGGAAAGGTAAATTCACTCTCTCTTTGGTTTTCAAGCACCTTAATGCAGGGAAGGAAATAGGTTGGTTGCAGTCATGAAATAGAGTATATGGTTAGAAACAATTCAAAGGTAACCTCCCACTAGTATTGCTCTGTTGAAAAGAAGAACATTATTATGGCACACAAGCCTCAGGTGAAATTTCATAATTGATGTATCACAGAAGTAGAATATACTGTGCATATTATAATCATGCTACCAATTTATTGAATGGGTTTTTATGGGATTAACAGCATAAAATTAAAATCTATATAGGCTATAAACATATTATTCACCCAGTTGCCCTCCTGGATCTTCAGGCATGATCTTCTTTTCTCTGCATGCATGGAGTTTGTGCAGGCATCAAGAATTTCACACTAATCTGTGAACTGATGTCAAGCAAGATGCAGTGAAGAGAGGTGATAAAACTTCCCCCCCTCAGTATCCAGCAGTGTAATTGCATCACAGATACATCACAGAATATTTGGATATAAAGAAAAGCTTTAAAATCTTGTAGAACCCAGGAAACACTGTGGCATTGTGATGTTACTTTACATGGCTCCACTTTGTGTCCTGTCAAATAAAAGGTTCTGATCCCGACCACTTACTTTTTTCAGTTTCTTATGAGCTTAAACATTTAGGATGATTCTCCAGTTTGGCTGCAAGCACAAAATGGGGTGTACTCATGCAAGTATTACCCTGGTGTATCTGTCTTTCTGAACATCAAATTAAGAGTTTGAGTCACAGAGGTTAAAAGGAATTTCAAGAGCTGCTCTAATGAGGACAGACAGGAACATCTTTTGATACCTTGTACTGAATTCAAGCAGTTCCCTATCTGATATACTGGGATAGTGGTGCCCGCTGCACTTCCATAATTATGGGCCTGTCAGCATTTCCATTCCTCACCCCTATATTACAGCTGGAAATATCACTCCAGGATGGAGTTTTGTACAGAGCCTTTCAGCTGTGAGCGAAGAAGCTTTCAAAATTAATTTTGCTGCTTCTCTGATTTAAAAAACCAAAGTTTTGCTCTTGCTTGCTCCACCCGGTATTAATGTCCTGTTTGCAGAGAAAAACCCCACAGGGTCAAAATGCTGCTGTTTGTTTCCTGGAGTGGGAATGTAACACCGAAAAGATAAGAACTGAGAGCTGAATGCTTCTATTTAACCATCTTTTCTTTTCCAAAAAGAAAAAAAAAGAGCAGTAAAACCAGGAAAAAGTACATCTGCAAGGTGTCACTCTGAGCTCGTCCCCACCTCCCCTCATCTGTAACCTGTCTGCAAAGGTTTCAGTACCTGTGTCCTTTTGCACAGATTCCAAAACAGCAAGGAAGATGTAATTTTGTGTTTTAGCAACGCAGACTGATTTAAAAATCATTATTTAAGAGTTCAAGGACACTTAGAATTAGGAGGTGACAAAATTATTGTTGCCCATACAGTTTTGGTTTGCCTGCTTTTTGAATGTGTTTGCCACAAAACTGGTTCCTGGAAGGGCTGGGTGAGGCTCAAGTGAACACCATTTTGTCATTATATAATTTTTTGGTCTTTTTCCAGTAACTTATTACCTATCCCTGAAGTTGGAAGCAATGTCTATCATGGTTTTCAGTGATGCTTATCACTAAAGTTTCTGAATGTTTACTAAACATTAGGCAACATTAATCAATTTATTCTCATTACACTCTTGTAAAATGGACAAATTTTCTAATTTTACAGATGACAAATGTCTGTATTGGGGCATAATAGTTGAAAATAGTCGCTTTTTTTTGGAATATTTAACACTTGGAACCTGCTTTTTCAGAGTGGAATTCTCTAGCCCATTGAAAACCCAGTTCTCATTGACTTTAGCAACATGGTAAGTATTGAGCATTTCTCTGAATCAGATCTCTTGTGTCGAGTGGAGCACCCAGATGACGAGGAACAAGGGAATAGCGATTTCTTGGGAAGATTTAGGATGAAGTGATTTGCTTTGTGCCCCTACATTGCTTCAGTTTTGTGATTCCTCATCCTTCCATCGTGTTGTGCTGGTGCTGTCCAGAGGCCACGCTGTGGATCTTCAGTTCTGTGACCTTGAGCTGGCTCTGTTTGCCCTTCCCAGAGTGTTTTTCAGCACTCCAGCAAACAGAGCAGAAGCCCTACGTAAAATCATCCCCATTAGTATGCAACTGCCTCCAACAGGGAGAAAAAGTGCTATGTGATTATTTAATTGTGCCACAGCCTTTAGGTCCCCAAGTGCATTAATATCCAATCCCCATCCATCCTTCCTGGAGCTCCTCAGTGCCTCCTTTCCAGCCTGGATTCCATTGCCTTAAGCACAGCTTTTGTTTGGAATTATTTTGGGGGCTTTGGGGGAAAAAAAAAAAGCTTGACTCTCATAGAATCATGGAATGGTTTGGGTTGGAAAGGACCTTTAAAGGTCATCTGGTGCCACCCCTTGCTGTGGGCAGGGACATCACATGATGTGTGATCACTCATGTGAGCCACGGGCTCTTATCACCAGTGCTGGAACCTTGGGATGCTCTGCACAGGCTGCTGCACTGGAGATAATGGAGGGGAATGGATAAAATGAGCATTGGAAATGTACACAATGACATACGAGAGAAGGGAATAAGCCAGAGAGAAAAATGTGTGATAAAGCACATGAAAATCATATATCCTAAATATAGCGAGAGGCTTGAGAGCGTGCAGGAAGAACACAGTATTTTGATAATTCCTCTGAAAAGCCCTATAAAGCTTCTGTTGAGAATATGGAGCTGTATTTGCAAAGACTTAAATTTAAAGGTTTATATTTAGCCAGGGGATTTTCATGCACAAGATGAGTATTTATGCAAAGACTACATGTCTGTTGAATTTCAAGTCCCTTCCCTAGTTTGCTGTAGGCATAAGAGCCTTCCAAAGGAAAAAAAATCTGACATTTATTTCCAATACAATGAATCATTTTTATTTAATAATTGCTATTATTCTTAGCAGCAACTGAAACATTCCTGAGCCATTTTGGTTGTGGCTTTCTGAGCCCAAAGTAGACACAGTAAAACATCCGTGGAACTAAAATTCAGCAGAGTTGTTACCAAGAAGAGAACAGTCTCTAATGGAATTTGTTAGCAAGCTTAATGACAGGTGATCTCTTACTTTCTCAGCTCATACTTTAGATACAAATCTCTTCAATGTAAGTGGTTCATTTTCATTTTACTGTTACTGATGGCATAAATTTTAAATACAATTCCGTTAAGAGAAAAATACCTCTACATATTTACACAATATAGTGCTTATGTCAGTGTTCAAATAAATAGCTGATGGTAACATAAACTTGTGTTTTACTTACCTGGCAATGACCTGCTGCAGTATCAGCATCATTGGGAGTAATATAGACAGACAGCTGGTAAATACACAACACATGCACTAAAGTGCTTCATTGGAATTATCCTCAGAGCAAGACTGGATTAAGTGAAATTTCCAGCTGCTTATGATATTTTAGGCCAGATTCAGCAAGACAGTGGCTGTCCTCAAGTCAAATACAGATCAGCAGGAGATGAGAAGGGTTATTTGGCTTCAGTTTTAAGCTCCTTTATCTTTTGTTCCAAAAAAATGGTGACAAACCAAAAGTCAAAGTCAGCAAAAATGAAGAAGGAGCTAAAGAGTACAGGGACACTCCTGAGGGCAATATTGCAGCTGGGTTACATATATATATATGTGTATATATCTATACATATATACCTGGGTTACCTGCACATGTTGGCCTGGGTGTTGGCAACAGTCTGTCCATGGGAGCACAGAGCAGTTCAGCCAAACAAATTAGCCCTTGCTGAGCCTGCACTGCAGGACATGTCTGGTTTATTCTGTATTATTTTCAGCTTGTTTCACAGATTAATTATCTCCTAGCCCTTAAAACTCATCTTCTTTCAGCATCCTCTGCATGTAACCTTCTAAACCATCTCTCAGCTGTCATTTCAAGAAAATTTCAAGTAGTTCCACCTCTTTGAGCTTCTCAGTAGCTATTCATACAATAAAGCTGGTGGTGTTCTCTGAGAAGCTAAGATGAATTTCTTCTATGTTTTAATGTATTTCTGAAAAGGTAAAATGTTACATTTTTGTCCATGGATTTCTGTTGTTGCGGGGCAATTGCAATTTTGGGAATTTCCATGAAGTTGTTGTGATGTGAAGAAAATGGTTTTGAGGCCAATATCCTGTGGTAACCTGAGGATTCATTTAATGTCACTTCTTCCCTCTGATGTCATTGGAAGAAGAAATGTCAGATGGCCCTAATGAAATGTTTGGTATGAGGAGGAGAGGCAGATGTGTCTCTGCAAGTTTCCCTTTGGGATTGCATTTCTAGGCTTGAAAAAGTGCATCTTGTGCTCTGTCATTGCCCAAAAGCTCTTCACAGTGACACCACAGTGACATCTTCTAATCACATGGCAAAGGGATTATAATGCAAAAACCCTTTTGCATCATACTGACTTCACAAGCACCTCAGCTGCAAAGATAAAAGCATCCATTTTGTAAAGGTGGAGAGTTTTGTGATATGAATCTCCCCAATTGAAGGGGAAAGAAAAGGAACTAAAAATGGAATGGCAAAGAATAGTGTAGTGTTTCAGCCCTGCAGGATTGCCTTTAATAGTAAGTGGAAAACCAATGCTAGTTTTAACTTCCTGATGTAATGAAATTACTGAATTATCCTTTCATGTCCACAGGTCAAAAAAAAAAAAAAATAAAATTGGGAAACTTGATGCCTCATAGGCATTTATTCATATGAATGAATCCTTAGTCATTCTGGCTGTCTTTGTGACAGGGAAGTCAGTTGTTGAATAGTTGGGGCTGTCAGGGCTCTGTGGCAGAGCAGAGGACTAGAATGACTGTATTAATAGCAAGCCTCAAATTCAAACCTCCTGGCTATGGAAGAGCATGTTGTGTGTCTGTCTGTGGCACATCAGGGCTGGGAGGAGAAGCACAAGGTCTTTTTTAAGCAAAGAGACTTCCCAAATGAAGGCAGAATAAAGCAGGTTTGGTTCTCTCATTTGTGTGAGCTCTGGCACTGAAAATGGGGTGACCTGCAGGGAGTCACCTGCAGCCTGGGGGTTCTGTCCCAGTCCTGTGCTCGGGGCTGCTCAAGAACTTCCCTAAATTTTGTTTAGGAGGCCCCCAGATCCAGATTGCTGTGTAGTCATCCTTGTTCTCTCTGCCATATTTTGCCCATAAAAAAAGAAATAGAGGAAGGTGCAGGACTACCATGAGAGCTGGATCTGATGGATTTGTACCCACGGGGGGGAACTGATGTGTGTTTGCTGCATGTGGAATTTGGTGTTGCTTAAGGCAGCAGTGCTGGGTAATATGGGAGGGCCTAGCAAAGGCAGCCAGGGTTGAAACTCTGACTTCATTTTCTCCCTTCCACACTTTGTAATTCAGGTACTGTAATGCAAATCTTTTATTTGTCCTCAGTAACTCAGGAAGAACTGGGCAATAGGAATCCTCTGAGTTGTGAAAGAAGAGCTCTGACCCGTCACTAAATCCAGTTGAGTCAAACACACTGTTTGCCCTTTTGAAAGGCCTGTTTGGCTGTGGGATCTGAGCTTTTGTGTTCTCTGTTGATGGTCATTATGTGTTTGTGTGTTAGAAATTATTGGAAGAATGAGAAAATAAAGCAATAATCAGTCATGCTTCCCAGACTCTGTAGTTTTAATGACACTAAGTGCCATGGGAAAATGACATGAAAACACTTGTCATCCAGAGCCCTGAATGCAGCCCTGCAGCTTCCCTTTCCCCAAAACAGCTTTGTTTACAACGCTCACTCCTCTTCTGTGTTTAGGCCTCACTTTAAACATCTGAAATATTTTTCAGTAGTGTTTACGGATTTTGCAATTTAAATTTAGAAAACCAAGTTGGAATCTAAAGTTCGGTTTGATTTTTCATTTCCCCCACTCCTCTTCTTGGCATTAAATACTATTTTTGAGACCGCTGCATTATCTGTTCTATTTTATTGTAATACTGGGGTGCTTCCTCTTTTCTAAAGTTACTTCATTTATGTGTGTTAGTTGTTTATTTGGTGTGAGTAGTTGGAGATCCAGTTATATCAGGTGGCTGTTAATTCAGAGTCATGACAAAAGAATGGGCACATGACAAGTTTAGTATGGTTGAGTATAGAGCATATAAAGTACATAGTAGAATATACTCAGTGCATAAACCCATAACTGCTTGTGTGTGTGGATGAATCCCAGTGGCAATGCCAGATTTCTTCCCAGCTATTGCCCTCCTTGTCAGCATTTGTGTTCACAGCAAGTCGACCCTTTGGCTCCAGCAGCAGTAACTCTGTGAGCTTCCCACAGACCCAAACTGGAAGCTCTGGCTCCCAGGGACAGTTGTGACCACTGGAGACAGCAAATTGCTCATTACCATCCTTTCAGTCAAAGAGGAGAGTTTGATGCATTCATTTATTTGGTTTTAACTGGTTAACAGCATTATCTGGTTAACAAAGCTGAGAGTTCATCAAGTTTATAGATGAAAAAATTTTGTCATAAAAATGTTTTGTAGTCACATGCCTGAAGAAATAGTAGAAATTATCTAAACCATTATAGAAGCAATGTTTAAACTTAAAAGTTATGCAGATATGTATGTTTGCAGATATCTTACAAATATTTGACTGAAGCACATGCACTTCAAAGTATGTTAGACTAAAATTTGATTACCCACCAACCTGTTGGGCCATAGACCTTTTTAGTGAGTTTCATTCATGTTTTAACATTTTCTTCCATCTTTTTCCTTAATTACACCTTTTTGTGTTTCCCAAGGAATAATTTCCATGTGAAAGAATTCTATAAACTTGTCTGAATTCTTTAGTTTTATGAAAAGTAATAAGTTTATCAAGATGATGAACTAGAGGAAGGTCAAGCCGTGTTGCCACGCAACAAGTTTCTGTTCTTGCTGTCTGCACTTTCTGCATGCTATAAAAAAATCAAAGATGTAGGAGATAAAGAGCTTTCTTTGGGTTGCCATTGCTGCAGCAACCACTTCCTCCCTGAGTTTGAAGCACTGACTTCAGTGCTTGTCGTTTGGGCAGCACAAGGCCCTGGGGTGGCAGGGAGGGAAGCGAGGATCTCTTTTTAACTGTATTTTTAGACCATGGCGAGGAGGGTTTTTTTGTTCAGCTTCTGTGCCTGTGGTTTTTGTGGGGGGTTTTTTTTCAATTATTGAGGTCTGCAGCAGAATGTTTTCGTGTTAATTCTCCTGACTTTTTCCAAACCCAGCCTTTTGCAGGGTGTGTGCATTTAAGGTCTTCGAGCTACATGTTTTCCATTTCAAACATGTGTCTCAGACAGCAGATTCCAGCCTCGGAGAAATGGTGCTCTCACAGCTGTCTCAGTGCACTGTGCTGGTCTGAGGGGCTGGAGGAGGAAAACCAGGTTCTCTATAAAGAATTCTTCTCTATTTATACATTTGGTTGTTATGGTTTTCAGCTCTATTCCCTGGTGCTACTGTACACCCTGAACTCTTATCCCCAAAGGATCCCTTCCAAGTGACGCAGCTGCTCCAGCTAATGAGGAAGTGGTTAACTTGGGAGTGGGGAGTGCAGGGAAGCTGTTTGCTCACTTACAGACAAAGCTCTCCAGAGTCAACAGGAGAGTCTTTCCATGGAGCTCAACAGGGTCTGTTCCAGCTCAAGTGGACTTTTGGAAACTTCTCTGTACCTGGAAGTTTGAACACCAAACAAAATTATTTGTGGCAGAAAGAAAGATGTTCCCACTGGCAAGTATTGAGGAATTGATTTCTCTATTACTTGTGTACAAGCTGCTGTAAAAGAGTGCACAGTCCAGCCCAGAACCAGGAGCTGCTCATTCTCCTGGTGGTCATCACTGCTGTTGCTGGTATCCAGAGGGATAGGGCAGGAATATCTGTCCCAGAAGAGTTTTTTAGTTCTCTGGTGTATTGTCAAGGCTCCATTTGTACCATTGGATGCTCTGACATGTTGCATGTCTGCACTGAGAAATTGCCAGCTATGACTTACAGCCCCTGGGTAACTGTTGTTATCCCTGTGGAATATAAAGATATGTATTTGCTGTATAAGCTCAAGAAATGAAATCCCATTCAACCCAAACATTATCACTTTCTCTAATCTTCCTAAATATGATGAATCAGTGTAATTTTTCTGTATTGGTTAAAATCTGCACATTTGTGGCAGTTTTCTGTACCTCCCTCTGTACTGTTTCCAGGTTCTGTCCCAGAGGAGATGCTGGTTGTGTTTGTATCATGTTCTACACTCCCCTTACAGGACACTAAGAACAGATAAGCACTGCTGGAATGCCTAATTGCTGGAACACCATCTCTCCAAAACATCTGGAGACCATAGAGCTTCACATTTCTGGATTATGATAAAATTGAATTAAGCCCATAGAGTTCCTTGGCAGGAATTCTTTGCCTTCATCCTCCTCTCATTCTACATGTGGTATTGTAGGAATGTCTGCTCTGGGAGCTTTGTAGCCTGTCAGTCAGTCAGGAATGTGGTCCTTCCTGGAAATTTTGCTTATACTTACGTAAGAGCTTCTGTTCTGTGTTGTGCTGGAAAGCAGCAATTCCACCCATCTGTACTTTGTCACAGAACTTGCACCCTCAAGGTGGAAAGTTTGAAAGGAAAGGTTGTGTAGCCTGGAATTGCTCTGGACAGAGACATGAGGTGGCAGCACATTCTGTCCCCAGCACCCTCCCCCTCCCTGCCTGCACCCACAGGTGTCACCCTGCACTGCCTTCTGCAGCAAACTTGGGGGGTTCCTGCCCAGGAGTTTATTTGGCTGCAGTTTGGGTTTTCCATAAGTGTCAGGAAAAGAGATTTCTCCCCTAACTACACTCAGGACATTTATTAGAAACTCGTGCGTGTAATGATGCAAAGGTGAGCCAGCAGTGACTCATTGCAACGTGGGGGGATTCTGTCACAGATTTACAGGGTAGGTATTAAATTGCAAAGGTTTGTTCTAATGAAGTAAAATGGAAAAAAATTATATCTTCTTTTCGTATTAATTTTGAGATTTCAGTGTATCTTAAAAATCAGGGAGTGGCGAGGAAAGTTATGTCTTCATTTCCTTCTTATGCAACTCAAGTCTTGCTCTCGTGCTTCCTTTCATCAGATGACTTTAGATAACATTAAAATCTTCATCACCCTGAGCTCTGGGTTAGATGGAGAGACGCAGGAGTGACCTCAACTATTTACAGACATTAGATTGTATATAACATTATTTTTATCTACAGGATGCAGGCATAAATCATGTGCATTTGAAAAATCAAATTGAAGTCAGTTTTATTTTCGAAGATCAGAAAGTAGGATGAAGTATTTGTAATAATCAAATGAAACATTCTGGACCGTGGGTGTATTTTTGTTTCATTGTAAGTACCAAACAAAATTGCCCTTTCTTCTGAATAAGTTATCAGAAGGCAGATTGGATTTGTCTTGTTCTGCTTGTAAGTACTAAGTACTAAATTCTGATGCTGTTTTATTCATTTTAGATTGTGTATCCTAAGGAAGTTCTCCTTTTTTCATATTTATGAGCAGAGTTATATTGCTTGAAATGCATTGTAAGAAACTTGCTTGCTAAAAAATCTAATTGCAGAACTATTCCCTTCTGTGATTCTGACAAAGTTTATGGAATCCTTTGTAGTCTCTTTGGTGCTTCTAAACTCAAAGTTTACAGGCAAATATTTCTTTCTGAAAGCACTGAATTCTCCGTAGTTGGAAGTTGATGGTGTTGGTGTGAGAGAGATCCTTGTAAGTCATAAAAATGAGTAATTACTGAAGAAGAGTAATTAGAGAAAAGAAGCCTGAGGGGAAAGAAGTTCTACTTAAACATTAAGCAAACACCATTAGCCATGCAAAAAAAAGAGAGAATAATTTCTGAAAGCATGAATAGATGCACACGTGTTTGGTCCATTTAGAGTTAAAGATAAACCCAGCTCCCCAGTCTGGTGAATTTTGAGAGGCTCAGGGGCTGTCTGCAACTTAGAACACTCCCAGCTTAAACTGAGCTGAATTCAAATAAATACATTTTTAAAAATCCTGCACTTACAGGAGTGAACCTTCATGTTCAAACCCAGCTTTGCAGCCCAACCCTTTGCTGCATTACCTGCCTGGCCAACAAAACTGTCTTTAATACACAAGGCACATGAGGTGGTTTCTTGTCTCCCCCCCCTCAGATCCTGTTTATTTTAATAAAAAAATAGATAAGAGCTTTTGCTGCCAGGTTTAATAGAGCAAGCTCCTCCATCCCCATCCCCAGTCCATGGAGGATGTTCCTTTTCACTGGGATTCAAACAAATTCCTGTGTGTGTCACCCCCTGTGAGCTGCTGGAAAAAGATCAGTGCCAGGGATGGAGGAGGAAGCTACGCTTGTCCACTCTGACTTTTCTTGGAATGTCTGAAATGGAAATAGCATTTTCCTGGAATACCAGGAGAAGAGTTTACGTTACTAAAAACCCTTTAGTAACCTCTACAAAAATGATGTTGTCATTTTACTTCATTTTACTGCATTCTAAGTTAAAATTGTAAGATATTTACTGAACAGCTCCTTGAACTTCAGCCTTTAAATTAACTACAATCTCATGAATGAATTGTGGCTAACAAATAAAATGTGCTTTTGTAGTGACTTGGAAAAAGTGTTCATTATCAAAGCAGTAAGGCAGAGTGAACTGGGCATGAAAAGCAATAAGGTGTAATTAAGACATGGCATGTTTGCAGATAACCAGAGACAGGTCCTGATAAACAGGGCTGAGGAGAAGTGAAGAGTGTCCCAGTATGCAGGACAAACTGGTTATCAATGGTCCAGAGACACAGTAAGTCCCTTTTAGCTGTTCTCCATGTGGACAGAGGACATTGGAGACACTGGAAAATGTATCTGCATCCTTTGCTGGAAATACATGTGTAAATCTACATAATAGAACATTATTGGTATTTATGTCCAAAGAACATAGTGTAAATGGTGGAAAAAATGTAACCAGCTGACTCACTGTAAAATATTGTTAATGAAAACTCATTCTTAAAAATCTCTGAGCTCGTACACTGCAGATAAACAGCTGGCTGTTTTCAATAGCACAGCTGGTGTAGAAGCATAAAATGACTACAATTTGAACAGGACATGAGCTATATTTGGCAAACCATTTGCATGCAAGCAGAACATTTGCAACTTAATTTTCATTTATTTTAATTTTGGGTTTCATTGTACACCTGTTAACCAGAGATCTGGACCTGCTGCCATTGATTTCAGTCTCACTTGTTTGTTGTAAGCCACGATGTGCCAGGATACTGGAGGTTTAGGGTAGGCCGTGGGTTTTTAGCTGGAAGTACCAGAGGATAGTGACTTTCTGAACATCCAGTGTGTTGTTGCTGAACTGCCATTCACGGGAATTTAGACAGATAAAGTATCTAAAGGATGTAATTTCTTCCCTGAAAAGGCAAAGCAGCATGAAAGCAGTAAGAATGGCACTTCACAGCGTGCAAAAGTCAACTGTTCCTGCTGCAACTGTTTGTTTGTGAGGCTACAAAAGCTTGTTCCCATGAATTTGGGCAGCAGCAAAGAATACTGCTGATGCAAGTCAGCAGATGTGTGGTGCTTTGTGACTCACAGATGCGTGCAGGAATTAGCTGAAAGAAAAATTTCAAGCTCAACTCTAAACTCTGGTCGGATTCTTTGTGTATCACTGGGGGAAGTGACATTTCTACCTCTAAATGACTTTCTAGGGCCTCGAATCCCAACAGTGCATCATATGGATCCAGATGTTTGGGGTTATTCCTTCTGGGGTTTTCGGAGAGTTGATTGATCTTTTGTGTAGATAAAACCAGATTTGCTTTTGAAGACGGTAGTTTAGAAAGCTGCCTCTGCTTCTGGAGCTGCTCTCTCCTGTTTGTGCCTCAGGAACACGTGAAACACCAGTTCAGAGAAACTTCTTTGCACCAAGGATATTTCTGCCTGACAAAGGGAGTGCAGTGCAGAGGTGCCTGGTTTGCTCTCAGCAGCTTAGCTTAGAAACAAGAAGTCAAATGGTGGATTAGTGTAGAGTCCACACTGCTGTTTGGCCAGGCTAAAGGAGATTTACTGTCAGTTCAGGGGTAGTCTGGGATCTCTGCACAGAACTGGAAGAACCCCTCCCTTCTGCCTTCTTTGTTTATTATTCATGCTTTCCTTGCAGAATTTCCCAAGCAGTCAAACCCAGCAGTACTCTTTTCACAGGCCCCTAGCCCACAGTGTAGTTATTTCACCAGGAAAATCACTATTTTAGAAATACAAACCACTACTTCACACTGGTAAGTTCTGCTACATAACAGAGACTTCCAAGTTTGAGTTTGTTTTCTTCCTGCATGTAAAAAACAAGGATTATTTCAGTGGCAAGACGTTTTCTAACTCTGCAGTGGTTCTCAGTTTGACTAGTTTCCCTCCATAGCAATGTCCTGCAGTAAAAACCTTGAGGGTGGTGTTTGTCAAGACATCCTCACCTCCACTGCTTGCAGAGTAGAAGCTCTGTGCAGCACCTGAAAGGAAACCAAACCAAAACCCAACTGCAAAAAGCAGCCAAGGAGGAGCCAACACAAACCCCTCAAACACCAGCACATTGCACATTCCTCCGTTCTTGTTAAAACCCATAGGAATGTTAATAACAGGGGGAAACAAATCACCTTGTCAGAACCTGGGGCTTGTGTCAGGACAAGATTTTCTGAAATGATTGTTAATAGCTGTGAATCATCATGTGCAGGAGTTTGGGGATCAGAGGGCACAGCCTGGGAGCTCCATCAGCCAGGGCTGGAATTGCCCACATGTGAGGGCTCTGCTCCAGCCTCCAGATGAGCATGAGGATGCATCAGGCTTCACCCACCTCAGAAGGCAGATTAAAATGATGTCTAACAGTGTTAACATGAAGGATTTATGGTTAGTGAATGAGATAAGAGAAACCACTTCTGTTTCAGTAATTACCACTTAGAATTAAAAAGAAATTACAGGTGTGTGTTGTGGTAACAGCACTGAGCTGGAAACCACTAGATTGAGGCTAAATTCCCTGTCCTACCACAGACATCTCTTTTCAGGTTGAGATATTAATTTCTGTTCCAATTAATCAAGTATAAAGTAAGGATAATGCTTTCTTTGCCTGTCTTCAGTATCTTAACTGCAAGCTTTTCGTGTTTATAGCAGGCTTAGGTCTTCATCCAGACCTGAAAACAATGCCTTCAACATCAAAACAAACAGAACAGGAAACCTCAGTGTATCCTCCTAAACAAAAATATTTACTCAAGCAAGTACATTTCCAAACAAGTTATTCCAGAGGTAAAATATCTCTGGGAAGCTGCTGGGAAGAGGTTGCTCAGAGTGACAAGGCTGTGCATGTTTGGACAGGGAACTTCCCTGGGATCACCGTGCTTGTCTCGTGGTGGTCCTTTGAGGAATAATCAGAAATTGGTTTAAATCATTCTAAACACGGACAAGTGATGAATAATATTCCTATTAATATTTTTAATTGAAAAAAAATCTGAAGTTCTGGAACACGTTCACAAGGAGCACACAAAGAGTCTTCAAAGACTGTGACTTGAAAATAGATCAGAAATGTGTCAGTTTTAAGATTGTTTTCTATGAATGAGACAGCATTCTATCAATCAGAATTCCATAATCAAATTGCTACTGTTCTGCCATAACCAATGCCCTTGGGTTCAGTGTAGCTGGGCAGATAGAACTAAAGGTGAAGCTGATTCATGGTATTTTCTTGCTGTAAATAAATCTTTACTAAATTGAGGTCAATGACAAAACAACTCCTGCCATCAGTGGAGGCAGGACTGTGCCCTTTCGAGCTGCCCTCGTGCACAAGTTCAGATCTGTTGCAGTTCAGTGGGTGCTGGTTTTCTTCATTTTTTTTCTGTTTTACCACTGCAGTTTTCTGGGAATGGGAGTAGAAGCCACTGGCGTGTTTTAGCATGAATCACTGCGTGAGAAATACTTTCCATTGTGGAAATGCAGCTGAACAATCCTTACCTTGAATAGGTAGAAAAGACACTCAGTGTCTTCTGGCCTCCAGCTTTTGTCTGCAGGGAGGGATCTCACTGCTGGCTTAGAACAAAAAATTGCAGAAATTGAAAAGGCAGCACCATCCCCAATGGTTTAGTTTAGTTATAGAAAAGTAAATGCAGATGAAAGGGTTCAACCATTCTTTTGAATGTGAGAATTGACTCGTAAGACGAAGCCAGTGATAAATCTGTTACATTTTCTGTGAGCATTCAGATAAGAGCTTCAAGGAGTGGTATGAAAATTTCAGATAAGAGATAGTTTGGGGCATAATTTCTCCTTTGAGAGAGTTTCTTTTTTACATTCCACACGAAGTTGGAAAGTTTGCACTCTGAGACTTGTATTAGATGAAACCCTGAGCAACAGTCAGTCAGGCTGAAAAAAATTCAGACATGTTTGTGCAAAGATTTCTTGTGCAGCTTCTGCTAAAGACAGTGGGAGCTTGACAAATGAGAGATGGGGAGGGTGGACCCCTTTTTTCATTTTTTCTTTTTTCTTTTTTTTTTCCCCCTTCTATCTGGAGGATGAAAAAGCTTCTGGTTTCACTTATAATTTTAAACAAAATCAGATTGACCACCATCATGCTGTTGCTAACATGAGCCTTGTTTCTTGTCTGACTAAACTCCCAACAGCAAACACCATCTGCCTGTTGAAGGAGAAGAGGAGTCACCACCCAGACAATGTCTCACTCGTTGGGGTTGGAAAACATCAAGTCTGCTACAAAAACTACACAGCAATACCCTTAGAAACCCTCGAAATCCATGTTCTGTGCACTTGTTTTTTGAAGTTCTTCCTCTGAGATTGAATAAATTTTCCTCTGTTAAACAGAAGAATTTTTGAACAAAGACCTTTTGTCCAGATCCAAATTCAGGTCAGGTGCCACCATGTGAACTTTTACTGAATTCCTTGGAACAGTAGATGGTCTTGGCAAATTATCTTACAGCTAAGAACATGTAAATTCAGCCTGTGATAGAGCAACATAAATAATAGTGGTACATCAGTTTACCCTTGCAGGAATAATGAGTATCATTTGCTGCTGTAAAATGGTCCTTAAGTGCTGTTTCTCCACAATATCAGTAGGAACTTTGAAAAAGCTGTGACTTTTTATTCAGGCATTTGAATTCCAGCAAGTTCTAAAAGACACATCTTTGCTTTGGATTTTATTCATGTAAATAGAAACAGTCACTTTAAAACATGTTATTTTATCTGAAATAATAGTTTTGTACTCTCTGGTTTGGTGAAGTACTATTATTTTGGAAGTTAACATTTTCCATCCTGCTCCAGAACGATTTTGAAATATTATGAAGCAGATAAAAACAAATGAATAGCACACAAAAGAGCTAATTTAGCTACTTTAAAGTATGTTTTGTAGAATTCCAGCTGGGAAAGGTCATGGAATGGTTTGGTTGGAAAAGACCTTAATTCTCACCTCGTTCCAACCCCCTGCCAGGGACAGGGATGCCACTCACTGGATCAGGTTGCTCAGGCCCCATCCAACCTGGCTTTGGAGGGGGGTATTTCTCCTTGCCTGGTGTCAGATCCATAGGTCTGGAAAGCCATGGCCTGTGGAGAGGCAGGAGCAGTGGGATTCCTGCAGGAGAGCTGTCCAGCACTGCTCCTGGTGCCTTCTGTTCCCTTCAGTGAGAGGCGCCTGCTGAGCTGCCTTGGATCCTTCTGGGAGATCTGGGGTGGCATTGGAATGGGGGGGATTTTGAGCCTCATGGGAGAAGGAGAACCTTCCTTTAAGCACTGACTGGGCAGCCCCTGTAAAGCAGCTGCTCCTTGACAGCCCTGCTGCTGATGTCCAGAGTGCAGAGTTTGCTCAGATTGATTTGCAGGCTTTGGGGTTTGATATTTTGCCAGCGTTTTATGGTAGTGTAGGTCCTTGAAAGAACAACAACCTCTGTGAGTATCTCTGATTCATGATGCTGGAGCAAATGAAGGCTTTAGTACAAGCCCACTGTTAGCTGTCACTGTGAATGTACCTTCCTCTTGATGTTTCTGAGCCAGAATTTCCAGCAGAAACTGAGGTGTTTGTGTTTGACCATTCAAGCCGGGAGCAGAATTACAAAGGACTGCATGGAAATAGGAAATTGATATGTGCAATTATGAAACACTTTCCAGAAGTGTCCATGGCAACTAAAAGTCATGACTTTATGGGGTAACAAAAATCCCAAGAGAGATCTCAATCGAAATATTGACTTTATGGCAAACTGTAATTTATCTGCCCTCTGCTCACCCGACCTTTTCATATGGCACAGGATATAAATTACTGACCTCGTCCTTTCCATTAGAAGATAAGAACCTTATCACCTTTCCTCTCTTCTGCCATCCTTGTCACTCCCCAGGCACTCATCTTTGTTCTCAGGGGGTCTAATTGATACATATCTAATTAAAGGCAAAGCAGTTTTTCTCAACTTGCATTCGGCTTTGAAGTGTGGTGCTTTGATTTCAGGCCTGAAGAACAGCTTCATGTGCCTGAAAGTTATTCTTTTTCCAACTGTACTTGTTGATCAGATCAAATACACAACCTCTGTGTACAAACTCTGCCTTGCCTGTGCACCAGTGCATTCATTTATTGTTAGTGAAAAAGAGAAGACAATTTGTCATGGATCTTGTTAGAGGGTACCTGTGAGGTCTGCAGCTCTTCAGAGCTTTGGAGGTTAGGGCAAAATGTTCAAATATGATGAGATAGGGGGAAAAAAAGGATTCAGTAGAGACAAAGGTAGACAACTGGATTAGCAAGTAAAAAATGTTAGGATTTAATGATCCTGCAAGATGCAAGTTCTAAATTTCTTACCTTCTTGTGGCCTGCCTGCTGCAGAGGAATAAACTGGAGTTATTCCTCCATCATCCTATTCCTTGTCATCGTGTTTATTAAGACTGTCCTGTTGCCAGTTGCTAATAAAGTCTGTGATGGTTTGGGGTTTTTTTCCCAGGCTAATTGCTCTTTTGATTTGGGCTTTTTCAAGTATGTGATAGGATTGCTGTTTATAAGATGCAAGAACCACAAGAATCTCATGGAGTTTTCCGAGGTCAGACTGTCACTGTGCTTTTGTTTGCTTGTGCTGAGCTGGCCCTTGGCAGCCTGTGTGGCAGCTCAGCCAGTCCCTAAATTAACAGGTTGTTCTTTGTATTGGAAGGGATTGATGTGATTGAAGTTATTGGCATGTATATGCCCAAACAAATTGTTCTGGGGGAGAGAGAGGGATCCAAGTGGAGAAAACTGGCCAGGTCCAAAGACAGTTTGTTATAAGAACCCTGGTACGTTCAAGAATGTGTAAAGGACTAGAGAATAAAATTTCAGACCAGAAAATGAATGGGAAAGTACAGTTTTATTCCAAAATCTTTGTTAACAGAGGTTCAAGGATGTACTTTTTGTTATATTTCTCTGAAGACAAAAGCCCTGGTGTACATGCAAGACATAGTGAGAAAAAAAATCAGTTGCTGGTGCAACAATTTATTTTTCTGTAATAGCAAAGTTGGGCCAACCCTCCTGTGGTTTGGCTTCCTGAGTAACTCAAGAGCCTATAGAAAAAGAATCATTGAAGTGCTTAAATTAATTTTAATAATATTGCCAAATCACTCATCTCAAACTTCTTTTTTCAAGGGCTTAGATTCTCATGGTTTGTTTTTTTTTTTTTCTGTTTCTGTGCACCAGCAATAGTTACCCAGAATCTTTTTGCAGGGCAGGACAGGAGAATCCTGTCCCACAGAACTTTTAGAGTTCAGCTGCTGGTTAAAATCCCTTGACAGCACATGGAAGCACTAGATTAATTGTTTATTTATTCTTCCTTTATATACTTACAGCATAATTCTTTACATGTGCATGCACACAGATTTTGTTATTTTTTTCACAAGTGGTGCCCTGGACTTACTAAGACAATGGGAGGACCCCAAAAATAGCGTGTTTTGCCTTTAAACTGCCTTTTATTTGCACATAAAATTACATCATTCCATCAAACTAATCTTTTTGTCTTGGTTTTGCCCTGCAGTACAGGATTGGCCAGCTGTACATGATCAGCAAGCACAGCCATGAGCAGAGTGACCGAGGGGAGGGGGTGGAAGTGGTGCAGAACGAGCCCTTTGAAGACCCCAACCATGGCAATGGGCAGCTGACAGAGAAACGTGTCTATCTCAACAGGCAAGTGCAATAAAACTGTTTTCTCCCAGGGTGGGCTGCAATAAAAATTTGCAAGGAATGCCCCTTGCAGGCAAAGAGAGAGCCTTTGTGTTTGAGTGGAACGTGTCCCCAGGAATACCTGCTGCTTCCTGAGAGCCAGAGGAAGATGGGATAGTTCAGTGGCTTGAAATAGAGGGATTATTGCTACTCCTTCTAGAGAATCTCTTCCAAGAGAAGGAATTATAACTTGACGTTAAGGATGTCCTGAAAATCAGAACTTTTGTTTTCTTTTACCCTGAACTGTTTGTCATTTCGTTTTCTAAAATTGTTGGGGAGGGGGAGCCAAAACTAAAAACCAAAACCCACAAACGCCCCACCCCCCCAAGAAAACCAAAACCAAACCATTAAAATATTTTTTTTAAAGTTTTTCTCACCTCATAATCGTGTCCCAAAGCCAACATTTTGGTGCTGGAGTTTGCCTCAGTGAAGTTAATTTGCATTATAAACGACCATTAGGCTCCTACAATGACAACCTTCTGGACCATCAGGCTTAAAGACCTGGTGGACAATTTGCTTTTGTTCCCCCGAAGTTCCATCATTTCTTAGACTTGTGGTGAAATGATGCTGCTGAGGCATCGATTCCTCCACACTCCCAGGCCAGAGATGTTTATATATAGATTTGTGTCCTGTGAAATATATTGCTCAATCTGTTCCCGTTTGCACTACTGCTGATCTAATTGAATATCCCTGCTTTTTGGAAGTTCTTCTTTTCCCCTGGGCCTGTTTCATTTTATTAAACTTTTGCTCTGCAGCATTTTTGGAGTGGGCATAGAAACACTCCAGCTATTGTTTTTACATTGCAGGTGACTCCTGCACTGCAAACCTCTGACATCTCTGACCTTAACTCAGGCCAAATTCAATCACCAGTGATGTTGCACACACACACATAACATAGGAGTCCAATAATATATATCTTGCCAACATTTAATATTATTGTAATTGTAACTGTTCTCTCACAGGCTAGATACAGGACTTGGAAAAAATCAATAAATGTGTTCCCACTGTAGAGCTCCCAGAATTTGTGTGGTTTTTTAAATGTTTCTGGATATTTCTTTCCAGCATGTTAAAAAGCAATAAGGCTTTAAGCACTGAAGAGCATTTCAGAATTGCCACTTGAGGGTGATTCAGAACGACCACAAGGACCTAGAAAACATGTACAAACCATACTTGGGAAGCGGTTCCTGGTAGTGCAGGCAGTGGGACAAAGGATCTTTCAGCCAAAGATGGGTACAAAGACTGACAAAGAAGATCTGAGTGCCCACTCAAATCTTTTGAGAACATCCACAACCTCCAGCTGTGGTGGATGTTTGAAATCAGGCTGACCAAGTTTGCTAATAACTGTGAATCCTCCATCTCTAGATTTGCCATTTTAATCTGGGTTTGGTGTCACAGTGCCACCAGATATTGCAGTGCTATTTGTGGGAGGGATCAGCAGGTTTTCAGGCCACTGTGGATTGTGCCTGGAGGCCAAAATATCCCTGGAAAGCTTCACTCCAGGAGATGTGCTTCAGTACAAGATGTGCTGCAAACTTCTCTGCCTGCCTTCCTTGAGGAACAGGACTCCCCACACCAGCTTTTCTCTGCCTCAGCTTTTCTCCTTCCAGGGCCCACTGCCCTGATAAACTGGGGAGCTTTGCTTCACTCTGTTTTCTTCTGGACTGATCTCTCTTGAAGAAATTTGAGCTTCTATATTTCTGTGATGGTTTCTTGCAAATTCTTGTGTATTATTTGTGTTGTCTTTTCCTACCTGCCAATCCTTTAATTCTTGCAGAGGGTCTTCTTGCTTACCAGTGGTTTCAGCTGCACTGCCTTTAAGAAACACATTCTCCCTGTGTGCTGAGAGACTGAACTTCACCTGGGGAATAATAATAAGAATAAAAATAAGAAAAATAAAAGAGATAATGTGATCCACAGATACCTGTGCTGCTGAAATAGAAATATTATCTTTTCATTCTCTGAGTGGACCCTTGGAACAATTCATGTGTGCCTGTGACTGGGACTTACTGGCAATTCTGAGTATAATATGTGTTTTGCTCATAAAATTATTTTTTACAAGATGTACTGTACCAGTGAGGATAGGTAGACAGGCAAATATGCTAAAAACAATAACCAAAAAAACTGCAAAATGAGCAGATGTATGTTTTCGAGTGTCAGTGTAACCTTAGTTATATTTAGAATTGTTTACTGCCTCTTCTCTCCTGCTGGAACAATGTTTTCAGAAGCTGAAAGTCTCTGCATCCTCTGGTATTTATAATTTAGGCATCAGAGTAAAGTTTAGCAGGGGTAAGGGAGGCAGTCATAAAAACACTGACAGAGGCTGACAAAATAAACAGATCTGATACAGGGAAGTCTATTATGCAGGATGTAAAATGCTGCTTAAAAGTCTGTACACAAGAAAGGTTTATGTAAAGAAAAGAATCGAGTTTTGAGCAATGTCATCAAAGAGCAAAAGTCAATGCACTTGGCTTTGGATCTGTAGATAATGTACTAACTCTGCATTTTGCCTCTGGACAGATAAAATATTTATGTGTAGCTAGACTGTAGTTAAATAAACCCTAATGATCCGAACTGTATTTTCTTCAGAAATTTGCTAACGTGGAAAGTTAATTTACTTTCTGCACACAGTTATCTAAACAGAACTGTTTCAAACATTTCCACTTGGAAAATGGAGGTTTGAAAGCCTCCAGTTCAGTAAAGATTCAGTCTTAGTCCAGGTGACTTTCTCAAGGCTTGGCCAGACCAACAACTGGAACTGAGTCCCTCAAGAACAAGGATATTTGTGGTCTCCAAGGTGCCTTGGAGTGACCAGTCCTGGCAGCCTCAGTGCTTAGAGCTGAAGTCATTAAGAAAGGCTTGAAAGAGGAATTACAGTGAACTTGCCTTTTTAAAATGTTTCTTTGCTCATCAGTTTTTGTGACCAGAGTGCCAGAAATAAGAGACCCAAGAGCCATGGTAAAAGGATGCTCCCCCTCTGCCATAGTATCATTTAATTATCCTTTAATGATGCTGTATCCATTCATTTCTGGTCCTGCTGCTGTTGTACCACCATGCTGGTGAGTTCTGTTGACAGACTGAGCTCTGAGCTGTGACATCAGTTCCATTAATTCCCTTCCCTTTTGTTATTTACTTTTCCCATCAGCAGAGAGGGGCGAACCTGCCTGCCAGCCTCACGAGGTGTTTGGAGTGATTTGTTAATTTTAATAGAAAACCCTCCCACCTGGGAGTTGGTGTTGGTAGTGTGGGAACAGCTGCTGAACATGAGGGTTGGAGCGCTGGCAGAGAATATGGAGGGAGAAAAAACAGCCTCTACGGAGAAGAAATCATGGATTTGGGATGGAAGTGGACTGAAATCCGTGTTTCCTCACGAGCTCTTGTCAGAGGGTGCCTCCCTGTGGTTAAGGGTGTGGTGCCCTGGTTACACCTGGGGGGGACCAACCTGTTGAGTCCAGCCATGGCCAAAGGGCTGGGGCCAACAATTCCCCAAATCTGCCAGGAATTCCCCAAATCTGCCAGGAATTCCCCAAATCTGCAGCCTGGGTTCAGTCTGCTCAGGGATCACTGCACTGGCACCGACCTGCTCCCCCGGGGAGGGGAGCCAGCCTTGCTTTCACCTGTGCTGTGGGGAAAGCTGAGGCATGAAAAATGAAAATACTCCCATGAAGTCCGGCCATTGCTGTGGCCCCTAAAACACCTGCCAGGAAACGAGCACCTTCTTTTCTACAAGGCTCAGAAGTCATAAATTCTTCTAATTTTATGTTTTCTTTTTCCTTTCAGCAAGCTGCCTAGCTGGGCTAGAGCAGTCGTTCCCAAAATATTTTATGTTACAGAGAAGGCCTGGAATTATTATCCTTACACAATCACAGGTAAGGATTAAAGCAGAAATGATGAGTGGGTTGTGATTTTGGGATAGTTGAGTTTATCTTCAGAAGCTCCAAGTTACATCCTGAGCAATAGATGCCAAGTTTCTGTAATAACTCCTGTTGAACTGCATATATTTTTCCACCTTATATTTACTAATATCAGAAAATAAAGATTATTTATTATATGTCTATAAGGACAGGTAAAAACTGGAGAGTTGTATCTATGCAGTTTCATCCTTGCAAAGAAAACATCAGGTGCTTGAGTTCTGTGTGACTTGTGTCCTAAATTTATTGTCCCATAGACTTTATTTAAATCAGCAGACTATCTGACACAATAATCTTTATTATTAATGTATGTTTGCTGTAAGGATCTTGCATCATTGTTTTATTTCACATTTCTTCTTTTTTTCTTTTCCTTCATCGTTCTTTTTTTTACAAATGGACAACTGGAAATCAGAATACACAGTAAGTTTTTCTTCCTCTTTTTATTCTAAAAATAGAAAAAATATGTAAAATATAGTAGTAGAATCCAAACTGATTCCTTTCTAATATAACTAATTCATAATGGATTCAGTAGTGTAACTTTATTTCAGCTATTTGTTTAAGAAATTTAAGGGGAAATTTGAAGTGTTTCTATGGAGATCCTATAAATTATTTACCTTATTTTTTTATCACTTCGAAATAATTTGATATATTTGTAGTTACTGACTGTAACAAAGAGAAGCTTCTGTAAAACAGGGAAAGGCTCTTAAGGTTCCTGTTATTACGTGGAGACATGAGAACAGATTTTATTTTATTTATTGTTTTATTAACTTATAAAATGCTCGTCTCTGGTATAGTATCTGGGAAACTGTACAATCCGTAGACAAAATTAAACATAATCTGGGCACAGTGCCCAGAAAAATCAGCTATTCTCTCTAGCAGAGCTAAGGCAAAATATAGCACATAAATCATGAGAAAAATTGTTTTAAATGTGCTGGCCTCAATAATGTACAGTAAGTTTTCAGCAGCCTTTGGAAGATGAGGAGGAGATGGTGAGGAAATTCCAGGTGAAGGGACCTTCTGGAAACTCCTGCTTTGATTTAGTCTGAACTTCTGACTGGTGGATAAAACATAATCCACTTGTTTTTCTTAACTCTGCAGTGCTCAAAATGTTTGTGCAGATTTTTTAAAAACTCATAAAGCATAAAGAGAGGAAAGAGATTTCAGGGTGATAAATGTGGGAGAGGGAACATAAAGGGATTTAAAGGCTCAGATCTGAAAGGTGGAGACCAAGAGCTGAAACTGTAATGACCAGATTTGAAAACCCAAAGCACCAAACTGTGCTTTTCAATATGTGCTGTAGATATTTCTTTCTTTTTCTGCTTTATTTCATGTTTAAAGTTCATTTGATTGTCAGAGGAAACACAAATGCCCCAAAAGGGACAGTAGTAATGAGGGACAAATTCTCAGCTTTTTGCCTGAAGATGTTTTCAGTTCACATTAATTAAGGGTTTACCTTTGAGAGCACATTTAGTTTTAGGCTGGGAAGGTGACATTTGCTGTGTTGCACTGATGTCTCTCCATTGGATATTTGAAAGTAAATCTGAATTTTTTTATGTGAATCTTTTTTTTTCTTTAACTGCAAGAGACGAGTGGGAACGATGAAAAGGGATGGTAGCAGACAGAAATATATATGTCTGAATTTGAAATGCAACACATTCTCAAAACCAAACAGCAATGCTGTGCTCAAAGAACCTGAACCAGGAGGTGATCTCTGTGTAATCCCATGAAACCACAGCTGGGACACATTTCAGTGCAGGTTGGTGGAAGGTGAACAGCTCCAGAGATGTTCAGGAGCATCAGCAGAAATGATTGCAGGGCTGGAGAGACTTGTAAAGTAAAACTAAATTGGTCTCCAAGTGTAGAAGGTAGGCAGAGCAGTCACAAGTGACAGTATAACTGCCTGGGGGAGCTGGGGACTAATTACTCACCATGGTGCAAGGAAACAGAACTAGAAATACTGGGATGAGATGAGGGAAACTACTGCAGACAAAAATCTAAACTATGTTTTAATGCAGCTGATAGACTGTGAATTTATCTTCATGGAAAACAGAGACAGTGCCTTTGCCTCAAACTGTTGAATCTAGAACAAAAATGTTAAATGTACCACTGGGAATAATTCCTATCCCTGTCTGGAATATTTCTCTAAATTATGATCTTCCGTAGTCATTAGAGAATTCTGAAAGAAAGAATAAGCCCACAGGCATTGCCCAAAATATGTAAGATAGCTTGGAAACCCTTTTCTTAGAGACAGCAAATTCCCTCCAAAGGGTCTGTGGGCCGTGGTAAGAGTTAAATTGAGCCTCACTTCAAGGAAAGCTGATTCTAAAGGCAGGCCAATAATTGGATAAATAAAGCATAATCTTATCAAGTACATACTGCTCTGTGGTGTGTTCACACCTTATTAACCTTCAAGTTCCACTCTAAACAGAGGGAAGGACCTTAAAGGTTTAGGATGTTATTTCAGTGTCTGTCAGTGATTTGGAAGAGGATGAACAACAGACTGAATCTTGCTGATGGTCTGAAGGCTTTTTCATTTGTAAAATACGAAGGCTGGTGAGAAATATTCAAGCCCATATTCTCTCAACCTGGTTCTTCTGTGGAATATTATGGAATTCATAAATATGACCTTCTTAGGGGCCTGAAATTAGGACACCTAAGAAAAAAACGCTCGCTGGGCATTGAAAATAATTTTCAGAATATTGCTCTCTGCAATGGCTGTATAAAAAGCCCAGAGTGATTGGATGCATGAAAACAGGAATGGAAATTATACTGTCATGATGTTAGTCCTTAATAATCTGGGGCCAGTTATGGATAAATTTGACAGCAAACAGCATGTCTGCTCCCAAGTCCTGACAGCCATATTAAAAGTATGGAAAGCAGCTGACACACTTGAGATAATGAGCTGAGCAGAACTATTGCACAAGCAATGCCTTTGTGGTGTGTAAGATGTGAAATCGTGGCCTGTCAGGGGAGCATCTGCAGATGTACCTCGTTAAAGCTGCCACACAAAAGACTTCCTACCAGGAAGATGACACATGGCTACTGTCCCAAGAAATGCTGTCTCAGAGCTGGAGATAATCCTTGAAAGCTTCCTGCTGACATTGAGAGGGAGAAGGAAGTCGAAAAAAATACTTTGGGAGCTGAAGCCAAAGGAAGTCAGGCAGATTTGGGGGTGCTATTTTGGGAATAAGCTGTCCCTTTAAAGTTCAGTTTAGGTGGCTGTGTGAGAAAGTCTTTCAGGTTATTCAGGAGCTGCTTTGATTTTGATCTTGTCATTAGAAACCTGACAAGATACCTTGCCAAAATACGTGATTAATTTTTATCTAGGAGTTCATTTAATATTGTGATTAGGTTGATATTAAGATGATAAAGTTGGGATACTGTATCTGGGGCACAGCAGAAAGGGAGCCCTATGGATTCCATTCCATAAGGGATTCCAGGACTTGGGAATCAGCAAGTGCCTCCTGCCCAGCTACACCTGCATTCCCAGGGGGAAAGCTGCTGTCTTGGGAAAGAATTCCTTTGCTAGTCACAGGCTGGGCCCTTTGTCCCTTGGAGGATGGAGAAAAGATGCCTTGCAGCTCTCAACAACCCCTTATGTGCCAGCTTATCACAGCCTTGGCAAATACATCTCTTGAGTGAAAAATATTTATGCTATTCTTGGTGGGCAAGAAGGAGGGAACTTGCAGGAGGCTTTGTTATTTTTCTTTCTGGATTAGAAATAATTAACTAGAAAGCAAACCTGTGTCTCCTGCAAACCAAACGAAAAGGAATTGTGTAGAACTGAGTTTCTTTGCCTGCACTGGGATATTGTTGGAAAATAAACAGCACAGAGCAAATATCCATTTGAGCTGCTCAAGTGACAGTGGAGATTCTGGACAAAAAAAAAGAGAGGAGCCCTCAAACAAACAAATAATCAGATCATGAATGTTTGGTGACTAAACCGTGGTACAAAAACTTCATATGATCGAAGTGCAGTGAGAATGAGCCAAACAAAGTTTAGCTCTCAAGTTGGAGCACAAAGAGCTTTGGAAAAGTACAAACAGAATTGAAGCAAACTCTTTTGAGTTTGAAGGAGCAGTTCAAGTGTTTACCAGGGAGCATTTCAAATAGATTTGCTGCCTGACCCGAACAGCTTCAGTGTTGTTAGCAATATTTCACTTCTGGGGCTGAAATTAAAAAAAAACAGCTGGACAATTTTTTTTTTTGTGCATAATTTATGGCCAGTTGTTGGTTTCATCATTATGTAAAGCAAAATAAACACTGAAATGACATGGTTTACTCCCTGTGAGGAGGAGGATTCCTTCAAGATGCCAATGTCTCAAATTAACTTAGGAATGGGATATAAATTCAGAATGTTTATGAAAAACAGTTATGGAACAGAAAGCAGGAGACAACAATTCCTTTGATGATTTATCACAATGACATTAATTCTTCCACAGCAAATGACTGAGGAAAATAAAATTATATCATCTGGTATGTGTCAAGGCCCCAGAGTGAGAGTTGCTAAATGGTCCATTACTGACCTGCTGGTTTCTGATTACTTTTGAGAATAGGCATGTTTTGTGCTTCACTTTGCTGCTGGTTTATCTGTGAAGTAAATTATCTGGAAGGAAGGGTTTTGTAACTGTTATTTTTATAATGAGATGACTTGAGGAGGAAAATAGTTGTTTCAGATAAACATGGCTGTAGAGTTTTTTCCTGTGTTCGCTTGGTTTGATTACCAGCCCTTGAAATTTGGATGTAACCCATCACTCTTCAGTGCATAAACTTTTCTCCAGTTTGAGTAGATAAAGACCCTGCATGAAAAGTGTAACAGACTCCTACTGAAGGATTAGAGCCTAATGCAAAGTCACTACCAGAATTCCTCCCCTCTCACCCCCAACTCAGAAGACAGGCTGGTGCCACTGCTCTAAAAAACCACAAATTTGTGTCCCTTAGAGGTTCCAGCAACAGGAAGGACCTCTGTAGTATTTATAAAACCCAAATAACATATTTTTAGAAAGCTTCAAACCTGTGTTCTCATCTAATAGCTTAATCCCATTGAAACAAGTAATCAAAACTGCTTAGAGAATTCCCTTTTTCCAGCACTGGCTGATTGTGAAGCAATCCAAACCCCCCTGATTGATGGGACTGTCATTTCCACTTGTGCACACAGCTCCTCCCTGCTGTTCCTCCTCAATAAGCAGGTTACTGCTCCCATGCATCAAAGAGAGAGATCCTAAGGGAAGGCAAAGCCAGAGAGAAGAGTTTCACAGTGGTTGGAAGCATCTTGTTAGTCACTGTTTCATCTCCAAGTTATTGTATGTAATACAAACAGTGGGTTTCTTTCTCAGCTTGTTTATGAGTTTTGCTCCCTGGTTTATTTTCAAGCCCTGCTTTTATATTGTTCTCTATCCTTTCTGCTCAACAGCACTTTTGTTTTGCTGTTTGCCACCTTCCTGTGCTTATCTTGCTGTCCAAATTCTCCTCCCTCTCGTGGAGTCACATCTCCCCGATCCTGCCATCCCCCTGCCCAGCCCTTTCCGTCCCTTCTCTTCCACCCTTGTCATCCTGATGGCTGCTGGTCTGTGCCCTGGGTGACCTGTATCCCACAGCAGCCCTGGGGGGTCCCAGGCAGTGCTGTCTGGAGCAGTCTGAGGCTACTCAATAACATGATGGCCATTTTCCAAGGAACTTTGGATATTCCACCTTCCACTACCCCCTGATGTCACATCCCCTTTGTCTGTTATAGAGAAGTAAGGACTCCATTTGACTTTCCCAGTTTTTTGATCTTCAGCAAAGAAATGCTGTTGTCACCCACTGAGTACCAAAATAGTGCCCAAAATTTTTTAATTCAAAGGGTGTGGTATCTGGAAATGACCCTGTTAAAAAAGATTTAATTTGGCTTGACCACTCACCTCACTGTAGCAGTCACTGGGTTCTTTACCTGGAGGTTTCATGGAGATTGCTCTGTAAAGGATCCAGTTCCACCTGTGTTGCCAATATAATGTATATGTGACCATATAGAAAAAATCATCAGTCTATGAAGTGCTGAGAAGTGTCTGAGAAGACATTTATATGAAATGTCTGCCTGGCCAGGCTTTTATGTTAAGATTTAGGGGAATGTGCTTCTGCTGCTTAAATAAAAAGTGGGATTAATTCTTACTGTACAAAAATAACTGCCAAGGATTGTGGATTAATATTCCCAAGGAGCAGGAGAAGTGAAGTGCAAGGGTGAGGTCTCTAGCAGGTCTTTGAACACTCTGCAGACAGAAACCATGTGGAAAATGAAATGTGGAAAATGTCAGCTGCAGTGGCACTGATGAACTGGCATCACTCACACACAGCAGGTTCCAGAGGGTAAAGAAACCTCTCTCAGACGAACATATTTACTGACAACTCCAGTAATTCCTGCAGCCACCTCGGGTGTAATTACCATGCAAAGGTTAATCTGACAGCCCTGTCCATAAAACCATTGTCACACACCGGGTGTTTGACTGTCTCTTTAAGACTTTGGCAGTGTTTTGGCACACTTGGGTTCTACCCTGTTCTTGTAAGTGTTGCTTATTGCCATGGCAACGCTAATCAATCACCGTGCTAAAAATAGGCCTTTCGTTTTTCAAGAGGTTATATGTGGGGAATTGCAAATGCAAGTGCAGGCTGTGCTTTCCGTGTGCTGCATTCATTCCCTTCATTTTCATGAGGAAATGCCCCTCTATCCTGCATTCATTCCCTTCATTTTCATGAGGAAATGCCCCTGTATCCTGCATTCATTCCCTTCATTTTCATGTGGAAATGCCCCTTCTCCTGTGTGGTCATTACTGTTACAGGCCGGTTATTGCACTGAGTGCTCTCACGAGCCTTAAACCTCTCTCAGCTCTTCCAAAATTGAGGTGCCAAATATAGAAAGTTTAAGAAAACAAGCAAATAAACCCCTGAGAATATTCCCCTTGTTTGTTTTTGAGCGTCACAGGTATACTGGGGTATAACAATTTTTAAGGGGTTTATAAGACATCTAAAAAGTCTGGAGGTGACAATATAGAAGACACTTGCTTTGAGAGCTTTACACCTTACCATTGAAGACACTGAAGATTTTGTACTATTTTGTAGAACTTAAGTCTAATTTCAAGTTAAAGATTGAATTTGCCACTATTTTATTGCAAAGAGGAATCTTGCAAGCTGTAGATACAGTGAGATGGAGAGCTGAAAACAGTACCTTGTGCATTCCTGAGCGTGCTGGGGATTGATGACCTCCAGGTCTGTGCTGGAAGAACATGGGCCCCAGGAGAGGCAGAGCAGGAAGGGAGTAGTGCTTGGAAGAAAAAAAATCTGCTCAAGGGTTTATTACCTATTATTCACTCCCCAGTTTGATTCTGACTGTTGCATAACAATTTTAATCCTCGGCTAAGTAAATACGAGGCCACTTTAGGAGGGGGGAAAAAACCCAACAACTTTTTGCATGATGAATAATAGTCTTTTGAATGATGCATAAACAGTGTTCTGGTTCTGCCAGAGCCCTCTGCCAATTAGTCAGAGCACAGCTGATGAATCATGAGACACATTCTGTGAAATGTTCAAAAATTTGGGCCCTGCTAAGCGTGTTCCTGAAAGCCAGCGAGACCCCCCACGGCTGCTGGAGCAGTGGCTGCCAGTCACTTGAGTTTCTGGGAGATATATTTGCAGTGCAGTTACTTTTGGGTGAGTTTTTCACTTGGGGTAAACCCATGTTACCATTTATAATCTCAAATTAGGTTGTTACAGTCCTCCATGCCTAACACAAGGGAGGCTGACTGTGGGTGGGTTTACACAGGGTGACTCTGCTCTCTAATGAGGTGGCTTGAGGTAAAAGGCACTTATGATTCTTCTGTACTACTCTAAGGATCCTTGGTCTTTCCTTAGTGATTTTTTTTTTTAAATGCAAGGTTAGAAGATCTCATCTTTTAATTAGAGTTGAGATCCTGGGTCACAGGAATCAACAACTAGATTGAAGCAGTGTCTTGGTGAACTGCTACAGTCAATATTTGGGACAGCACCATTTCAGTGTCATGACCTGACTCACGGCTGGTGACCTCCAGGCAGTGACTGAAAACAGCAGGGTTTTTTTAGTAGGGAGGGGAAAGGGAAATCTGGCATTTGGCTTTATTCATAATTTCATCTGCAACTGCAGCCGCGCCTCAGATCAACGGCACAAAGGGAGGGGGTTGCCTTTCACAGCACCTCATTTTGGGAAAACTCTCTCCGTTGTTTTTTAAGGGTTGACTGTGGATGTGCTGGTTGAGTACTGGATATCCTGTGCTCAGAAGAAGGTTGAGCAGTGACTTGTTGGGTGATATCCGTGGAAGAAGGGACATATTTTCCGCAGCCTGCAGGGAGCTGGCTCCTCATTTCAGTTGTGCTGCAACTCCACCTGGCCTCCTAAATCACCTCTCCCTTAGTCATCAGCCCCTCCCTCAGAGCTCTCCCGCTGTTATCAAGCCCAAACTTGGTGTTATCAAGCCCAAACTTGGGCCAACAGCACCGTGGCCACTGAGGCACCGTGTCCTCACTGTATAACCTGTATGTCCAGCACCTTAAAGAGCCATTTGCTGTAGGGGATTTGTGCTGCATCGCACGAGGAACTGGCAGCTAATGCAAGAAAAGACTTGGTGACTAATGGTAAAGATGCTGAACTGGAGTCCCTCAGGGTTGGTTACACAGCTGCTCTGTCTGCCTGCCTGCAAAGTTGCTTTGAAAGAAAAACTGTGACATGCTAAATAAAAGATACTTGAAGTATTTTTTCTACTTGAATTATGTTGCCTACTGTTATAAATTCTAGTCTTCGTGAGACAGCTAAGCTAAGCAATCCTCAGGAAAATAAATTTATTCCCATGTAAATACAGAAATATTATCTTTAATAGAAAAACCATTTTTGTATTCTTAATTTTTTTGCATTATTGAAAATTTATTTGAGTTTAGTGTAAAGGAATTTCCCCAGCAGCTCATAATCCATCTTAATTTCATGAATAGGAAATTACACTAAAATTCATTTCTCACTGAAAATTGTAAAAAGCCCTCACACATGAAAGCATTGCTGTCTGTTTGGTCAGGACCTGCAGGTAGTGAAGTGTCCTTGGCTTATTTTATAGGAGGGATAGACTGATCCATGATGAGGAATATCAAATTGCTCTCAAGATCTTAGTGAATTAAATTTACAACAAGGCATTCAGTACATTCAAACTCTGGCATAGTGAGCATGGAAACAATTGTATCTAGTAATTCCAGAGTGCCTTTACTAATTTATTTATACCTTCATTATAGTATTCAGCTTTTAGGTAAAATCTCTACATCCCTCCAGAATCATAAAACCCTTTGCTTTTATGTTCTGTGAACTTTTACATTTTTTTCTTGAAGTCACCTGCAAAAAATAAGAAAGCTGATACGGAAGGGGTTGTACTGAATATGTCAGCTGATGAAACAAGGTGCATTTTTTATGTTAAACATATCTTTCTTCTGTTGCAGTGTTCCTTTTTGCCTAAATTCTCCATTCATATAGAGACGAAGTACGAGGACAACAAAGGAAGCAACGACAGTGTAAGTACAGTGGCTTGTGCAACATTAGATTTAATCCTCTTAGTTACCCGTGCTCTTTGTCTGGGGGTTGTGGGTCTCAGTTTGGGGAAAAGCCCCATCAGTTTGTGCCTTTGCCCCTCCCTGGGTGACCTGGTCATGAGGAGCTTCTAAGTTTGCAGAGGAGTTGCCTCTAAACCAGCAGGAGATGAAAGATCCCTGTACACACTGTCCCCTCTGCCTGTCCCCTTCTACTTGTTACTTCTCTGAACACAAGTTACACATGTGAATTTAGTCCTGGTGAACCTTTATGCAGAGTAAAGAAAAGATTACTTTTTTTTGGTGTAATTGTATTCCAGTTTCACGTAATTCTCTGTGGGTAAAGGGGGTCGAATTCCAAGGAGGTGTCAGGAAGAGCAAACAGGAAACTAAACAATGGTCAGAGATCTCAGTAAACAGCTTCAGGGGAACAGTGGGTGGGGACTGAGGTGATGCTTTACCCAAAGTTAAAAAGGTTTTGGAATTACAGCTTAAAAATGAGAAGACAATTAACTATTTAAAATCCTCTCTAGGGAAGGATGGGATATCCAGCAGCTGCTGATCCAGGGGGGACTCAGGAGTAGAGGGCAGGAGCTCAGTGGGGCTTTGTTGCTCAGGGAGCAAAGCAGAGTCCTACACCTTGCCAAAAAAGAGTAACTTCCAATAAAGCCCAACATTTAAAGTTGCAGCCCTTGGATTCACACACAAACACGTTCCTCTGTGTTTCATTTTGGTTTGCTTTAAACAGCCATTGGCTGCAGACTTAGGGTGAGAAGTTTCTTGTAGGCATGAAATACAAGTTACAATGTCCAGAAAAGTGTTCTGTAATACAGAGATCCCAATGAAGGAGTGTTTGAACCCGTTCTTGAGAAGGAAGAAGACAGTAAAGCAGGTTTTAAGGGTTCTGAGACACAGCCTTCCAGTGTCCTGGAGGTGTCCCTCCTGCAGCCTTGGGGAGGGGAAGGTGTTTTCTGTTCTGCAGGTGGGAGGCACATTTCCCTCAGCCTTGCTGTTAACGAGGCTGACAGCTGCTGGGCTGCTCATGGCAGGGTAATTACATGTACAAGAACAAGGTATCATTTGGAATAATGCTTTTGGCATACAGACACTTTCCCACTGGGAACATGACAGGGATCATCTATTACCCACCAGATACCCACAGCCCTCAGTCAGTCTGCTCTGAGCCAGTGCAGTGAGCGAGTCAGAAAGAAGTGTGTTCCATTACCAGCTATGTGAGCATTATGTAATTTATGCACTATTTAATGTTCACCTTCTGCTTTTTGGCAGCACTTTCATTCAGAGCAAGCCCACACCTTTGGCTTTGGGAGGGTGCAGACTTGTCTTCTGGTACATCATAATGTCAGCAGTGAGCAGACACGTTCTGTGCTGCTGCCTGACAGAGGGAAAACTGAAGCTGTTGAATCAGTGAGTTTTCAGGGTGTCAGCTTGTGGCTAAAACCCTGTGAATCGAGCCCTGAACAGTACCCAGCCAGGGAATTTAAGATGAAGGGGACACAGAGGTGGGATACTCGGGTGATGTAAATCAAAGAGTCTCTACTCTGCTTGAATCCAGCTCTCCCAATGTCATTTTTCCCGGAGTGCCAGGGGGGTAATATCATATTACCTTTATATTGCAGCACCTGAGTCACAGACTAGGCAAGTGTTTACCTAGATTAAGAGATTTCATTGACCCTTGCTTGAACTGAGGAGGAGAAAGAGAAACTGAATTAGAGAGTTGCACTGCAGCCCTAATTTCCCTGGTTTTGTAATTCTGTGAGCTGTGCTATTCATGGGTGTGGACACAGTAAACCAGTGGAATATCTACATTTTTGTGCTGTTGATCCAGTGCCCTTGATCTGGTGACACAGACATGGCTGGTACAGCCCTGAAATGCTGAAAGGTTCATAAATATGGAGAGACTTCTGTTAATCCAAACCTTGGAACTGGGGTCCATTTTGTTTCCATTACTCACTGAACAGGCTTAAACTTCTCTTAAGAGCACACAAAGTGTATTTGTCCTTCGTGTCAGACAAGTTTAGATTAAATTTCACAATGTTTGTCTGGCTAGAAAACAAAAGGAAGCAGCATCCATTCCTATAGATCTCCTTAGATACACTATATATTCCTTCTTTGCAACTATCAACCTTGGCTGATGAAGAAATAATTAATCCAAAAAATACTTCTGTAAATTTTGCAGTTGTAGTGCAAAATAGACTGAATGAATATTAATGTTATGGTAATGAGGGTAATAATGCATGTCTGATTTTAACTCAGCTATTTCTTTTTTTTTTGAGATCATACAGGTTTTTTGAAATCTTTTATCTCTTCTTCATTTCCATGCTGTCTGGTAAAGTAGATATTGATTGTGAAAAGCAATAATTAGATATAAGGATACTAAAACTCTAAAACTAATTCCACTGATGAATGGAAGAAAGCAATATAAATGCTCTCAGGTTCCTGGTGTCATTTAGCAGGCTGGTATGTTATTGGAATTATTTTATTTAACATGTTGCATTGTCTGGTATAATTCTACCAAATTACTGCAGTATATCTTGATGCAAAATTCCTCCTGATTTTCCTTCCTAATTGTCCTGACAGAAGATACTGGTGATCAATAATGATCACTCCTCCAGAACTTGATTTTTTTATGTCTTTAACTTTGTTATCATCTTAACCTATTTTAAATGTGTTAAAGCACTATTGTTCTGATCTGTTAAAGTTTGAACTTGATTTGCACAAATATAAACACTGACAGAAAGAACAGTGGACAATAATAAAGTCCTTTATTGAGGTAAAACCTTGTGTAGTGGTGCAGAACCATAAATCCATCCAGCTGTGATTTCAGTGCCCAGTGCAGCTGATTTTGCTTTATCACACGAGATGTTCCATGGCAACTCTCTCCTTGGAAAAACAGAGCCAGTGCTGGATGAACACGTTAGTACATCAAATATTGTCCCTGCTACCTTGCAGTTTATAGCTTTGGTAACTGTTAGAAACTGGACCAAGGAGTCAGGCAGTGTTTCCTCTTTTTCCTTTTAAAAAGCCGAGTTCTTGATTTAAAGAGAAATTTTATTTTTTTATTTGACTTTTGTTCGAAATTACAAAATGGAACATCTAAAAAATTAGAATGTTTTATGTCACGTAAATGCCACAGGAGGTGGGATCTGCAGGGCACATGAAAATATTGCTTCCCTTTGCATCCCCAGCCCGTGACGTCGGTCGGGGCCGCAGAGGGAGCTGCAGGTGCTGCAGCAGAGCCTCAGTGAGCACAGACCAGGGGGAAAGTGCAGAGTAATCACACACTTCTCTTACCACAAGGGAAAATCAGCACTTTGGGAATTGGAAGGTAGAGACAGAAAGTCTGTGTTTTGAATATTAAAACCGTAGGGCACATCCAGGAGAATCCCTGAGGTTGCCCAAGGATTGAAATGGTCACAAATCTGGGCAGGAGGGGTGTGAGTTGCTGCTCCTTTGGGAGTGACTGAGGTGTGTGCTTCCTAGGAACAGACTTCCTTAATCTGTCTTTTATTTGGGCAGGTATTTTCTTTACCCAGTCCATTGCATGGTCAGTATTTGTGTCACACAGGGCTCATTTTAATCTAATTGGTATCTTGCTCTCACTTTCCCCCATCTCCTGTTCTCACTATTTCCATGTACACTACAGACAGACATTTTGGGTTTTTTAGTTTTAGTGAGGAATGCACCAACTGTGCATGACAATGAGCTGTGTTGATTCCAAAGGATCCACCATATGGCTCCAGTGGATGCTGTAATCAATGCACAGTGATCTCACACAGCTCCCTGTTTTCCTTGGATGCCACACTCTAGTCATGGGGAAAAGGTCTGAAAAGCAGTTTGTAGCTGAAGGTAGAGAAAGGCAGAGTGAGGACAGACACTGTTCAAACAAATCACTGAATCACAGAGACACTCAATTTTCCTGTTTGTTGCAGAAGGGTCATTATGTTTGACTGATTGCTGTTGGTTTGTTTTGATTTGTTTTTTAGTCACAGAATTAATTGCTGCTGATATTTGGGCAGTGAATCTTTGCCATCTGACAGTGTCTGAGGAAAGCAAAAAAGTACAGCTTGTAAAATAATCCAAAAGTTGTCAATAATGGAAATTCACTGTATATAAAACTTCCAGTGCCTTGCTCTTTGTAGCATAACATTTTTCTCTGGAAAACTCCATGGCTGGGTCTTGATTTTTTAATCTGAAGTAAAATAAATTTTAGGTATGGCAGCTCACAAGAAAATCCATTTCTAGTTTGGCTTGGTTTAGGGTGGGTTTTTTTCCATAGTTTTATCTCCTGTCTTAGTAACATGGAAGTAGGTTGTAACAAACTTGAATATAGCACATGGAAATTAAATGTAAATTCACTATTTAAAGCAACTGCCATGAAACACTGATTTAAGCTGAAAAGGATTCAGCTGTGCCCTGGTTTAGCCTCACTGCACAGCAGGATCTCATTCTGGAAACTGTCAAAAGGATTGCTGGGCATCACTCAAAACATGGCAAAGTCAAAGCCAGGGGCACTCTGAGGGTGCTTTTATTTGCACCTGGACTTTTCCTGTATTTTGGTATTAAATATCCATCGTCTCCTGTGTAATTTGCAGTGAAAAATCCTGATTTTGTAAAGCTTTCCCCCTCTAATAATTCTCAAAAAATACAAGCCAACCAGAGGAGAGGTTAGCCTGAAATTCCTCCTGTGTGAAGAGCTGTCTCTTTGTTGAACTCCAGATCGTGTGTCCCAAGCACATATGGCTCTCACAGAACATATGACAGGGCCCACACTGACAGGGAGTGTGAACAAGTGCTGTGGTTGTGCCTCTACATTTTGATTTTTCTAAATGAACTGCCGAAGTGAGTTAGTAAATCTGGCACTTGAACTAGATGTGACTTAAAAAACCTAATCCCAGTAAATATTACAGATAGTGTATCATGGTCTTGGAAGCATAGCTACTTTGACATAAGGGCATAAAAATCCATTTCTGTGTCCAGAAAGTACAAATCTAAATGAGATATTTTGTAGGAGATGGAATAAGAGGGGAGTCGTGACATGGAGATCAAAAGGAGCAGGGAGCAAGGCTGCAGATAAATATGTGAGTGCCTCCCCCTCTCTGCAGCAGACAGGGATATTCCCTTGCAGTTCAGGGAGCCAAATTTTCTGCTCTCACAGAGGGATTCAGCCTTTTCCCATAGAAGAATTGCTCCCAATTATGTGTGTCCACAGAAATAGTTTTAGCCAGCAAACAGGTCTGAAATTGGTCAATTCCTGTAATCTTTGCCCCAAAAAAGCAAATTAAGGGACTTTGGAGGTAAAAGAGGTTGGGGCATGACTGACTGAGAAGTTACACAATAAACTCCATGGATGAAGTTCTGAGTGGAAGTTCTTGGCTTAGAGCAAATTTTCCTTCAGAAAAACAAGCGCTGCAGTGCCCCAGGTGACACAACCTGCTCAGGGGTTCTGGCCCTGGCAATCTGAGATCAGAATTTCAAGGTGGAGAGTATATTTTGTGCCTTTTTTTTAGTAGAAAAAAAAGGATTATTCTTGCAGTCCTTGCTGCAATTACACCCCTAACACGAATTAGCTGCCTCATTACAGGCTTCTGACCACAAACTCCTTGTGTCTGGGCTGGTAAAAAAAGAAACCATTTTGTGGTAATGAACAGAGCTGAGCACCTTTTCCAGCTGGTAATCCTTGGATGGCTCTTCTGCTCTTGAGGGCACAAAAACCAACATCACAGGAGAGGATCATGTATTATGAAATAAAGCCCAGCCAGAGGCAGGGATGTGACCCTCCTGGTAGTGCAGATGAGTGAGGAGTTTGCCAGAGTGGGTGGAATCAATGGATTCAGCAGGATCTGCCTTTATACTGTTTATATCCAACCCAGGTTAGCTTTGGGGATTGGCCATGAAAGTTAAATTTTGGATTGACTACATCTGAGTGGAATTGAAGCCAGCAACTTAGCCTGAAAAAATAGGAAAAAGAAGCAAAATGGGAGAGAAGCTTGTAGCAAAGATGATGTTAAATTTGCTCTTGACTTCCCGCCATCTCCTAACCTGAGTTTTTATTCTGGCTGTGGCCACCTGGGAAAGAGAGTCACTAGCCAAGGGTGTGCCAGGATATGTTATTGAAGGGCATGAGAGAAATTTAAATACCTCAGGATTTACATTTCTGCACTGTCCTGTGTGAGCTCTCTTTCCTGAGGTACCAGCATCGTCTGCCAGAGGGGTTTTTTGTGTGCTTTGGTTGGTTGGTTTTGTTGTTGTTTTTTTTTTATTTTCACCAGGAGAAACTACTGACAATCATAAAGACCCAGTTGAAACCTTTCTTCCACTTTCTATCACTCTGTGACGTGCTGAGATCCATTCCTCTTAGGAAGAGGAAGCGTATAAATGTTTGTTTTAGAAAAGCTGTCACATTCCTCCCCCCCCTCCCAAATAAACCCAAAACCCACAGCAAAAAGGACACTTCAGCCTGAATGTTGCTCTTTGTTTTCCATTTGATTGTGTATTGCAATCTCAATTAATTACTTGGCTTCCAAATGTAAAGCCTGTCCAGTTCTTTCCAATATAATATTTAATATTCTGCCTTTCTCCATCATCTCCTTAAGGATACAGATTGTTCTCACCGTTCAGTTTCTGCACATTTGCAAAGACAGTTGCACAGATTGGGAGCCTTCTGCTTCTTTTTGTGGCCTTTAATCTTTTCCCTTAAAACTTTTAAATTTCTCCAGTCTCTTTGATCACAACCACAATAAACCCATCCTCCCTACAGGGTTTCAGGCAATCCCACATTCTGTGGCTACGAGAGGCAATAAGAGAATTAGAGCTAAGAAAGAAATCAGTCTTGTTCTCTAATGACTTCTTATTTTCCACTGCTGATAGAATGAGAAGATTAAATCTCAAACTGCAAATCTTGTGAGGACAATCTGAGAAGGGGAGAAGCATAAATGATTAGACAACAAGTTCTGCTGGCAGAGGGAAGTGAAAATGTCATTCAGCAAAGCTCTGGAGTAGAGGGAATGGTCAGAGACAGCCTGGGCAGCAAATGAGGCATCATTGAAATGGTTGAAAAATTCCTCCTGGTTTTGACAGATTGGCAAAGGCATCTGTCATCCCCACTTCCATCACAGCACTTTAAAGAGAGGAAAGGAATTTAGAACTATATTCTAAATGAGGTGAAATACATGGATCAAGCCTGGGACAGAGCAGGGCACATTTCTTTGGATAAGATATTGGGTAATAATCCCCATTTCGAGCCTTGCAAATGTGCAGAGATTTGCATGTGCTTAAATTTATGAGGCTTGTACCTAAACCATGGACAGATTCAGAGCCTCAGCTGACCTGGTAATGTCCATTTAAGAGCAATCTCCATTATTTTGTAGAGATTATGGTGGAAAGGATCTTGTTCCAGAAATAGTCCAACTTATTTTGTTGTGAGCTGCTCTGTATTTCTGAATTTGTTTAGGAAAAAAAGCAAAGGAAGAAGCTTAGAAAAAGCGACCTATATTATATATATATAAAGCCAGCAGTGATTTACATCAGTGTGCCCAATTCAAGAAGGAGCACTACAGGGGAAGGACCTCCCAGCTCCAGTTTGTTCAAATAATCAGCACAATTTTTTGCAAAGCAGGGATTGGAGAAGGAGGACAGGCACACAAATAAAACTAGGCTGTAGTTTCTCTTTTTCAGTTTTTCTGCAGTGTCAGATGTGTGAACATGTTACATCCAGCTCAATGAACATGCAGTGCTGCCTATTTCATTCACTACCAAGACAAGTTAAAATTTTAGAGTCAAAACTTCAGCTTTTCCTCTATTTGAATTATGATTTCCTGAGCAATGTTCTTCTTATCAGCTGGTTCCTGTGTTCACTGGAGTCCATTGCTCACTTCAAATTCTTTAAATGGGCAGCTGCATTGCTTTCAGAAATAATAAAGTAGCATTCTTGTTCCTGAAGAGTTGCTGGCATTTTGTATTTTTAACTGTTCCTCCAGGATGAAATTAAATGAAATTAAATCAGCAGAGCGTTCGCTGCATTTATTTAAAGAGGGGGGGAAAAAAAAGGAAAACAAAAATATTTATGCTTCCTGGAAATGTCAGCTATAGAACATTGTGCCCCAAAGGAAAAAGCACATCATGAGCTTGTTACTGATCCTGACAGTGGCTGCACAACTTCCCTGAATTTCATGGCACTAATTCACGGCAGCCTTTAACTCAGCACTATTTCCACGCCTCAGAATTATGAGAGAAACATATTGCAGACACAGTGTAAGTCACATGGGTCACTGAGATGCCTAAATAATTAAATTATGGACAGAGGCACAGAAGGAGACTGTGCTGCAGCTGCAAATGACCTGGATTTTCAAAATATCCCCATCGTTTGCCTTGCATAGAACAAGAGACTTGGGGTTCCGAAGCAGGTCCTGAAGGATTGAAATGAAGATGGGCTCTGTGTGTGCACAGATGGATAGGGGGAGCTTGCAGCTTCCACTGAGGCAGTTCAACCAACATTTGGAGTCTTGGTATAACAGCAGCTTAGGCTGAGTGTTCACAGCAAACACCTGCACCTTGCTGTCCTCAGAGTGAGAAGGTCAGAAACACCCCGAGTGCAGAGAGCTGGGGTTTACACAGTGATGGGCTCTAGGGCAAACATTGGAGAACATGGTAAAACCAATCTGAGCTGGTGACTTTACTGTTTGGAACCAAAGTCTCCATCCAGAAAGCCCAGGGAAGAACAGCAGTGGGAGCAGGAGGTGCTGAACACAGTGTGTGCAGGAGGCTGGAGAACGTGACCGTGTCCCTGCAAAACCCTGAGTGTCTTACACGAAGCTGTTCAGGCACAAGCCTAAAATACATTCTGTTGCAGGTCATTGAAACTGCTTGTAACCATGACTCCAGGTGGATTTTGTGAGGGTGTTGTTCTGTCACAGCCTTGAATTTTTTTAACTCTTGCAGATTTTTGACAAAGAAGCGAAAGACCTGGAGCGAGAGGTTTGCTTTATTGACATTGCCAGCGACGAAATTCCCGAGCGCTACTACAAGGAATCAGAGGTAAGAGACAGCCTGGTTGTGAAGTGGTGAGGAAGGGAATGTAAGAGGCTGCAGAAGAGCCTGGCTAGGAATCAGAACTATTTTTATTTTGGTCTGAAATCTTGCTGGTCAGTAGTATTCCAAAAGCTATCCAGCGGAGGGGAAGCAGCAGCAGCCTCTCTGTCTGGATTGCCTGACACGTTCCTTTGCAGATGATTCCTTTTGAAATGCTTCCCTGCCATTATCAGGAAACATCCTGTGCCAGACCTTTGATATTCAGTTGAATTAATCCAAAATAGAAAAGGCCTTTTCTCTGAATTGTGAGGCTCAGGGAGAAGTTTGCAGGTCTGAGCAGTTTGAAACTTCCCTGTTGGCCTTATTTGCATCCCACCCCAACTGTCAAGTCCTGCAAAGTGCCCAAGCCCAGCAAAGGGCAGATGTGCTGCAGTGACAACAGGGCTGGTGCACAGTGACGACACAAGACCAAGAGGGACTGAAGCAAACTGCAGACTGCAGCAGATCTGCCAAAAAGCATCAATGGCAGCAGGCAAAGCCACTCTCTGAAAATTCCCTTGGAAGTTGCTCCCATGTATATTTGATGGAGCCCATCTTTGAAGAGCCCATTTCTTCTGGGTCAATGCACTTCACTGTTTGGAATCAGCAGCCACCATGCAGATGAAGATGAGGTCTCTCAGTGTTTTAATCTCGGGGTTGAAAAATGATGGTTCACAACAAGCAGCTCGAGAGGAGTGATGGGATCTGTGCTCACATTTAATTTTGGAGATATGATTTGTCTCTGGAGCCAAGTCTATATTCATAGCTGGCAGTGAGTATGGCAGCTGTTTGACTATATAAAACGAGACTACAGAATCATTTTTAGGATAAAAAGTGAAGACTTGCCAATAAATGTATTTCTATACTGTAGGAGACACGATTTTCAGACTAAAAAAGTCGAGTACTTGTTATCTTCCATTTATAGATCCTATTTCAAATGTTATGTACAGGTCATAAACCAAAATTGGGTCTCCAGTAGAATGAAAAGTAGTTCTATTAGTTTCCTTAGATAATGAAACCCATCTGTTTAGTACCAAAAATTATATAACACCTCATCAAACAGCTTATTGGTCCCATCATCTTATCAGAACTCCAAGGATTCTCGCTCCATTTAGGAATGAGCTGCTATGGAATAGGTCAGCATTTGGCTGTGCTTTAAAGAACTTCATGTGAGAGTTTTCATCTCAGCCTGTGCAAATCCAGAAATTATAAACACAAAGGTAACATCCAGTTTTGCAACTTTCCTGCCCGTTTTTGATAGCCATCTATTAAGCATAATTTCCATAGGATTAATCTCATGGTATAGAAAACCAGCCTCAGCTTGAGGGAGAAAAGAATTTCAGAGTCTTTGTGTTGTTATTTCGAAGACAAATCTAGAGACCTGATTCCAAGCAAAATGGAATTTTATATGGGTTGAAACAACAAAAATAGCCCAGCATCTGTTGTTTTTTCTGTACTGATGGATGATTTGTCTGTTGACTACCAAATTCTGTTTCAGAATTCATACAGAACAGTAAGAACACCTTTAGCATTTAACTGTGCACATGCTGTAATTGAGAGTGAGTTAATAATACTTGAAAATAGTGTCTCTTCCAAAGTTTACCAACTATGGGGGTTTTATGCCACCCTATGATGAACATGAAGCCAAATCCCCATTTCTGATGAGGCCTCTTACATAATTTAGGCACTGTAAAAAGGTTTTTAATGTTTGTAAATGTAATTTCCGGCTGTTTTCAATCAGAACAGCATGAAAAAGTAATTCCATGCAAATGAGAAAGGGTTTGTGTTTCCCAAGTAGCAGCTTCAGAGATAACTAAAACCAGTTAGTGCAAGCTTTTGAAATGTATTTTAGTTGCACTAATAACAACAATTTGGCTGCTTTTAGGTCATGTAATCTGAACTGATACTAAGTTTAAAGATTAAAGGCAAAGTGCAATCCTCAGGATTTACCAATTAGATCCAACAGGATAAATGTCCTGACTCCCACCCAGAAAGACCAGTGGGAACGATTTTAACTTCAGGCATGGCAGTAATCTCTCCATTTCAGGGGCTCTTTCACAGGCTTAAAATAAAGCAAGTTCTGTATCAGGGTCAGCGTGTTTGGCAGCTTCTAGAAATGAGCTTTAAATTGCTTTACATCCTGACGAAAGCTCAACCCTCTTCAATTATAAATATACTTCAGTTTTTAACAGCAAATGTCATTATTTAGCTGTATTACTGTATATTAGAGAGTGGCTTAAATAATTTAAACCCTTCCCACACTACTTGCACTGCTTGCTCTGTGTTGGTGCTTATGAGCCTGGTTGTAAAGGGACAGTCACCACCTTCCATTTTAATGATTCACACCCAAAAAGACAAAATGTATAAAACACCCTCATAAATGTAATATTCCATTTGAATTGCACAGCTCATTCTGACTGGTGCTGGTACTGATGAGAGAGGAAAAGTGTTCCATGAAAATGTCCTGGCTGTTGAAGGGAAATGATTGAATTTGACTTTGTGCATATTTGCTTTTCTCTCCTTCTAAATATTAACTAAAATTGAAAAGTGAAGAATGTAGTTAGCTGGAGGCTTAAGGAGAGCTGTTGTTTCATTGAGGAACACTTTAAGGGAACCTCTGCCAATGATACCAAGGGATCTCTTGAACAGAATCATCCAAGTGATTGGAATTCCCTTAAGGATGGAGGGCTTATCTGGCAGTGTGAGCACAGAAGGACCGAAATCACCGAGTCAACAGTGAATCAGAAGGCAGTTTTGTGAGCTATTACAAACACTCACAGAGTCCAGTTCTGTCTTCTGTGGAGGACTCATTTCTGTCCTTGCAGAAGGCTGTAGAAGGCAGCAATTCATGGGTCCCAAAGCACGACTTCATTTTAACTTCATGACCATCTACAGACTCCACCGTGAAGCAGCCACGTCTGAAATACAAGATGTGTTTTTTACAAGCACGGTGCTAAAAATCCTTGAACTTTGAAGAAGTTTAAATTGGAGGTTCCAAATGGAGTAAGCCTGAGTGTGGATCCAAGCTGACAGGTTCGCCTGTTTGTAAGGAGCCACGTGTGTTCCCAAATCTGAATGTACTTACTGCGCTGAATACAGAATTTTGTGTTTCTCTACAGAGCCTGCAGGTGAGAGTAGTTGTACATTTTGTAAAGTCATTTCCTTGTGACTTTACCGTCCATGAATATGTATCACCAGCCAGCCTGTGTTCCCCATATAGACAGACATATTTATCTGAATTACAGAGAAGAATGGAGCTGAGCTGAGCTGAGGAGTGAGAGCCTCCAGTGAATCATTCCTGCAATGAAACATTGACCAAGCTGGGAGCCACTGAGCGAAATGTTCTGTGCAAACATATTCCAGTTCTCAGAATTACCAATGTTTCATTTCCTGTTTATAACAAAGCAACGGAGAGCTGGACAAATGGAATAAACTTTTTCAGGCTACCTCCAAACACAGGGATTTCGTGCAGCTGCTGCAGTTTTCTTCTATCATTGCTGGCTTTTTTTCCTCTAACACAGCAGCACTGTCCAGCTTAGCACAGTCCAGGTGCTTTCAGAGTGACACAACCTCTGTCACATCACAGAGTGACAGTAGCTGAAATAATCCAGCTGCCTCAGCCCCCCAGTGAGTGTGGGCACCGTGTCAGCACAGGAGTTCAGTGCAGGATGTTGCAAAAACATGAACATTTCCTTTTCCTTACTCTCTTCAGTTCTGAGTTTATATAAACCTGGCTGGATTATCATATTTTAATGCCTCAGAACTGTCCCAATATTTACAATTCTGAAGTATTTAGCTGGCTCTTCCAGAAAATACATTTTAATGGAAATTTTTAAAAGAGCCCTTAAAAAAATGACTCTCCATAAATGTCTGTAGTAACATCTTTACATCAACAAATCTTTCCTGAGCCCTGGCTATAAAAGCTGAAATCCAAAACCTAACAACTCCAGCTGATGCTGAAATGCCAGATCACAGGTATTAAACCCATGAAAGGTTGGTGCTGAAATTCAAGATCAAACAAAATGGTCTTCAGCTTAAAGGGGGGAAAAAATTGACTGCACTTCAAAAGCACCGTGATATTGCAATAGGAGTCTGAAAAAATTAACCCAGGCATTAAAAGGAAGGAAGGAAGGATCTCTTTCAGGGACATCTGGGTACTTCCAGTGAGAAAACAGGATGCATGGCATGAGCAGCATGTTCAGCTTGGGGACCTTTGCCCAGGCTGAAATGGCCACCCAAGCACCAAGGGGCTGTCGAGGCAAGTGGGTGACAAGGCTCACAAGGTGTCCCACAGAGGCTTCCAGGGTGTGGACAAAGGGGTATTATCAGCTGCACCTTCAAATCATGTCTGAGAGCGGGACAGAGCCAGGGGCAAAGGTGCCCCTGCAGGTTTGGAGGTTTTCTGTGAACAGCAAATGTAGTTCATTGTTTAACTTGAAGTACAAAGTAACATTTAACAGAATTAATACTGAAAAGTCATTGCAACAACCCAGTTGTTGGTGTTTGCTTCCTGGAAAGGGGGGTGAGGATTCCATGTCTGATGCCCATGACGTCCACAGTCCACGAGGAAAGTGAAGTAAATAAATGCTAAATGTTAAATAATAGACACTCCAACAAAGACCATGTTGAGCCAGGACTTGTGGTCTAAGTAATAAACCCTTAAATAATGAGAGTGCTAGGTTTGAAACCATATCCAGCACATTGGGGCTTTTATTTCATTGTAATTTTACATTTTATTCTCAGCTAAGCCCAGCTCGTGGGTTATGATGTTTCTGCTCTGTTGGCAGAAGTGCTATTTTTAAATCACTCTGCACCTGGCAATAATGTATTGCAAATACAGAGTAGGTTTTGCTCCTCTAGCAAAAGGATTTGCCAGATGGGCTTTCCTAATAAATTGTGTCTGATAAAAGGACGAGAAGGTTATTTAAACAAAAAGATTTTAGCTATGCCATTACATTTGAAACAGATTGAGGATTTTGCCAGTAGATAAATTAAGGGGAAAATAGTGGATAGACTCAGTATTCTTTGGATGATGGCTTCCCTAGGAAGGAAGGCATGGGTGGCTAAAAGCAAAAATAAGGCACACACAAAATTAATTATCTAAAGAATAACATAAAACTGGGGCCAGAGCAAAGCTCAGCTTGCCCAGTTTCTAGTCCTGGACAGAATTGTTTCAAACACTGTGTCACGAGTCCTGCCTAGAGAAACAGTACTAGGTACCAATATCATTTCTGCTTGGTTTTAATAGAAAATGTTCAGCCCTGCTTTATTGCTTCATGTTTTTGGTTTAGAAGGACCTTACAGGCCTAATTGCAGAAAGGATTCCAGGCTGTAATCCTACTGTGGCAATTTGACCCCACGAGTTAGGCACAAAAAATCATTCATGTCTGAGTTCTCACTGATTTCAGGGGGCTTTGGAACAGCACTGAAGAGCAGAAGATGAGCAGTCCTGGTCCCAGCATGTCCCTCTGGCATGGCATGTTCTCCATGGCTGTGACCAACAGCACAGGCCTGGGAAAAGTGGAAATACATGCAAAATATAGAAAAGAATGTAGAGATTCTTCTCCTAAACACTTCCTGGTATGAACTATAGCTGAAGCAATTGTTGAGGCAGAATTTGTGTCTTTCTGAAACAGTCCAAGATGTTTTTTAACACCTAATTTTTCAGCATCTGGGTAGATAAGCCCAGTGATGTTCATTTTAGTGATGATAATGATGATAACAGCTCACTTCTGTCAAACATTTGTGCCCTTCAAACTGATGGCCTGGAGGTTGAACCCTCAAGTTCACTTTGCCTCATGCCTCTCATCCCACTGCTTGGCTTCTGGGCAGCCTTTGAGCCTCAGCCCCCTGAGCTCAGTAAAAAATTATAAACACCTTGATCTTTCCCATAGCAAGTCTGGAAATCTGCCCCCCTGAGTCCTGGCTTCCATTCATCAGTCTGCAGTTCCACAGTACCAATATGTTAATGCTTTCAGAAAGGCAGGAATTTCCCTAAAAGCTCTGGGATGTGAGTTGCCCGGACGGTCCGTCATCGCCTGGCTCTTGGCTTGGAGCTGTGCAGCCAATTTGTGACTAATCTTCGTGTCCTTCAAGAGAAAGGGATGTGATGAAGGGACACAAAGGTGCCATCTCTGGGTGCTGTGACAGGAGAGTGATGTCAGGGATGAGCTGCATTGACTTGTGGGCCACCAGGTTCAGGGTGATCCCCCCCATGTGTCCCCTTGTCTGGGTTAAACTCAGCAAAGCGAACCAGCCCCGAGGTACAAAAGCTGTGACTGAGCAGTGGGACAGGGCAGTTCCTCCTGATTTCATTTTTATTTATAAAGTCTCAATCCTTGATCCTGACTCAAGTTGATTACATTATATCCCTTTGGACTGCACTGAAGTTATTCCATTACAGATCTGGTTACCTCTGAAAGGATATAAAGTACAACACTCAGAATTATTAAAGAGTGTGTCTGAAATGCTGAATCAAGGCACTGTGTGTGTGTAAGGAACAGCAGATCCTGCCTTATAGGAAACTATTTTCTCTTTCAGAAATACTTATTTTACACTTGGAATATTTTGCAGGGCTGTTTGAAATCATATTTTCTGTAATTATTTCTTTATTCAAGGAACCACCTACTAGAATGTTACATCTTTCTGAATATTATGTCTTACTTCTTCCCTTTTTTTTTCTTTTTTATTCGTATTATTTTCCTATTGATTGCTTCAGATCAATTAGAAAACAACTCTTTCAGCCAGAAAATATCCATATCCATCTGAGGTCGAGCTGTGTTGGGTGAGAAGATTGGCAGCATGATGTGACCATGAGCTGTGCTGCACAGGGGGGTGTTGCTCTGATATATGATGACACTGAATTGTTTTTATGGTGATTTAACATTGAAACCTTATTATACTGTGAGCCTGAAGTCTCCACTTAGCAAAGCCTGTGTCAGCAATAAAAGCAATGACTTTCACAGAGGGGAAAGACTCTTCACCTCATTAGGGGTTTGTAGAGGAGCTTTAATGGCAGAGCTTCAGTTTATGGGTAAAACCAGAAGCCAAGTCAGGAGATGAACATCAGGGAACAGGAATGCTGAATGATACAGAAACTCACACTGAATGAAAGAAAATTAAGGTCAGAGTAGTCTTATCAATTTTTTGTTAGTTTTTCTCCTAATTGTCTTCAATATAGCACATAATTAAAGCAGATATTTAAATACATGTTTAACTGCTTTTATAGCAAAGGATCTTCCCAGACCTCAGCTTTGGGGAAGGAACACAGCTGAGCACTGGTGGTTATTCTTGAGGAGAGATTTTAGAAACTCCACTGTGAATTTTCTAAAATGACATTATTTTCAAGTTCTGAAAAGCAGTGCTTAACTGTAAATTATTTCTATTTACAAGATATAATTAGCAGGATTGGACATAAAGGGAAATGGGATTATACCAATATGGAAAATAACACTTTGATAGATAAAACTGCATCTTGTACAGATAAAAGTAAACTTTAAAGATGAACTAATGTCTTTAATGGTTTTATGAAATTATGTTGTGATTTCAACACCAATTTCTTTGATTTTTTGGGTTGTGAAAGAGAGGCAGAGTTGGAATTAGTGTTGGCCCATAACCAGAGAAGGCTAAACTGGAGGACTTTCCTACTGAGGTACCCACGTGGCTGTACAAATTCCCTTCAAATTGGGAATGACATTGTCAGGGTCACATCAGTGCTGAGGTGTCAAAGCCCCAGTTGGTCGTGATTTCAGGAAGACGGGAGCGGGTGGAAAGTAAAGAGTCACTCACACTGAGGGAGAGTGGAAAAGCAAGCTCTGAAGAAGCCACTTTTTGTTTCCAAAGGCCATAAATAACCCTTGGAGAGCACTGCACTGTAATGACTTGCAAAAACAGATTTTCCTATAGCAGAAAACGTCCCAGCTGATACGACTGTCAGTGCACCTCCAGGAATACTCTGCCATCAACTCACTGCCAGGGCTGGATTACAGGATATCCTAGTGCTTGTGCAACTCAATTCCCTGTTCATTTTTCAAGATGTTTGTTAGCATGGTTTAATATTTTATGTCTTACCAAAACATTTACTTTAGCAAGCTGACAAACACGACTTCCCCGCCTGCATTTCCCTGTTTGTTTTCTTTGTTTTGCAGGATCCCAAATATTTCAAGTCACAGAAGACTGGGAGAGGCCAATTGAAAGAAGGCTGGAGAGAGACCCACCAGCCAATTATGTGCTCCTACAAACTTGTGACTGTGAAATTTGAAGTCTGGGGACTTCAAACCAGAGTAGAGCAATTCGTACACAAGGTCAGTGAAATGGGAGCTGTTTCTTACCCTTCACATAAGCAGAACTTGAGCACACACAGGAATGTGGCTCTGGTTTTGGAGAGGCCTGGGAGCTCAGCTGAGTCCACTTCAGACCTCTCTCAAGGTCTGAAAGATCTGGAGCAGAGCCAGGGAGTTCATCTCTGGGTACAGACTTGACAAAGCCTGGAGCTGCTCAGGGCTAAGGATGAGAACAACTATCCATAACATTCTCAGTGCTGGGACAAATCTGTGAGCTAAAGGATTTGTGAGTATATATGAGCACTGGACATGTAGCAGTGAGGTGCAGAATTCCTTACAACAGGTAGTGGGAAAGTTTTCCAGTCTATTAAACAATGAATTAATGAATGGCATAACAGCCAAATGATAGGATTTTTCAAAGTATTGACCTTCCACGTGTTTAAAAAAACTAAGAAGGAAAAAGAACTGATGCAGAATGTCTAACTGCCCAAAGATTAATGGATTATATGCACATTCCCAATGGATTACATGCTAGTCAAGGCCATGCTGAAGTGATCCAGTGTTGGCAACAGATCCATTTCTAGTGGGAGACTGGACTTTGAGCCCTTCTGAGCCAGCACCTCTGACTCTGCAGGGCATGACCTCTTAGACCCAAAACTGTCACAGTGATTTTCACTTTCAGTGGTGTTGAAAGACAACGGTGTTACTTTTCTGAGGTGTTTTGTTGCTATTTAACCCTTTCCCTGTTTGCAGGTGGTCAGAGACATCCTGTTGATCGGTCACCGGCAGGCGTTTGCCTGGGTGGATGAGTGGTATGGTGAGTGTGCTCCAAGCTTGGCCCATTTCAAAGGGCTCATGCAAAGCTCAGGACAATTAACAGCAGATTTCCATTTGATTTCCTGGACCATCATGTCCAGAAAGGTTGTGGACTCCCATCCCTGGAAATGTTCCAGGCCAGGTTGGACAGGGCTTGGAGCAACCTGGTCTAGTGGAAGGTGTCCCAGCCCATGGCAGGGGGTTGGAATGAGATGGTCTTTAAGGTCCCTTCCAATCCAAACCATTCCATGATTCTGTGGCCATCAGGTCCTCCTGTAAGTTGTTCATGAACAATGAACTATGAGATGTTCACAGTTCCAGGAGGTGGAACTCTGAGCAGTTTCTCTGACCCTCTTGGACCTCATTTGCAGCAGGTTCTCTGTAACCAGAGCAGGCTGGATTTAGGCAGCCAGGAGGCAGCATCCAGGGATGCCTTTCCATCCCAACATCTGAGTGTACCTGCCCCAGTGCCCTCTCCCTGCACTGCAGGCAGGGAGGAGCTGCCCCTGCCAGGAGAAGAACCTCCTTCAGGTTTGCATAAAGCTTCTTATTAAGGCTGCATTAACATGGAGTCATTTCCCTACTGCAAGCTCCAAAGGCCTCTGATCCAACACAATTCCAGCTTTCTAGGAAAGTTTTAAACTACTAATGTGGATTGCAACAAAGAAAAGGTGAAGCTTTTCTGAAAAAAGGTGGATATGAGCATAAAGCCTGCTGGATCTGATGCAGCAGCAGCTGCATGCAGAAAGTGTTGGGAATCCATGAGGCAGCCCTGGGAATGGGCACTTCCAGTAGGACACAGTGATCTGAATATCAAAAAAGTCAATTAGATTGAATGAAATAAGCTCATGGGGTTATTAAGCCTTTTACATGTATTTTCAGTAAGACATATCCATCATCGTAGATACTCATCAAACAAGTTCTGAGGCAGTCCTGTAACATGTAATAGGAGTTTGGGAATATATTTAGAATGTTTATTTAGACCCTCCTTAAGCTTCAGGAAACACCAATTTGGGCATTTTTTAATTTTAGATTTTTTTCTTTTTACCTGAAACAGAGTGATCCATTGTTTCCTCTGTACAAAGTCAGGGTAACTGATAACTTTAAATAAAGCAGCCTGACTTCCTGTAAAAATTGAGCCCATAAATTTGCCCCAAATCTACCCAAGAAATCTATACAGTGAGACACAGAGAATGTTACTGGGAAGCAAAGTGTCAGCTGTACTTTAGCAGAGTTACTGGTAATGATGGCAAATGAGTAGCCCTGAAGTTAAACTGAATAGTTTAGCTCAAAAACATTTCACCACAGATTTTCCCCCTCCTAACTCTGAAATCATCCTGTCAAAAATACTCTTTCCACAAATGAAATACTGTGGTACACAATTCCCTCATGGATTTTTACTGTCATGGTGAGACTTTTTGTTAACTAATACAGTGGACTTTTAGAGCTTAATTATCAGGCAAAGTACAGAACCTAAAAAACATGGCCCTGCTAAAACAGATGTGAAAAAAAGACTCAGTGTACAGCATCAAAAATTTATTTTTTAAAGTCTTTTAACATCTTTAAAAATAAAAGTTTGAGAAAGACCTGGAGATGATGGGAGTCAGCTGAAGTGAATGAAATAATCAGTGTGATAAACAATGTGTTCTGTTGTGGATATTAGTGGCTGGTTGCTGTTACTGACACTGTAAGTATGAATGTCTTGTCATTAAATTTACTGAACTATATTTAGCTTTATTATGAAGAAATTCTATTCTCTCAGTGTTGTTTACTAATAAAGAGCATGTTCTCTGCTTGGCAAAGTGCATCCCAGCATGTTACTGACACGGCTTCTGAGCTTGTTTTTCTTTCCAGATAACACTAAAAGACTGAAAAAGCAGGAGTTAGTGGTATTCCAGGTTTCCTTTTGATCAGAATTTTAGACTGCATTTCTTTTTACCGATGAATTGTGACACTGTGCTGCAAATACAATGGGTGAGGTTGTGTCTTTCCTTAGAAGCTGCCTCATAAAATGCAGCAGGAGCCTCCTGGCACGGAACAAGGAGTGGTGTGATACAAGAATTTGCAAGTCCTGGTGGCACATAATAAACCTGAGAAAAATGGGAGCCTCAAGAGTAGATCACACTGTGCAGGACCAAAGGGGCACCCATTTGCAAGTTGACTGTGCCAATAAAATGCTCTTTTAAGTGTCAGGAGTAAAAAGTTGATGGCTGTTTTTATGAGGCTCCAAAGTTACCAAACCCTTGTAAAGAACAGACCAAAATCCTGACACCATTCCTGTTCTGACTCCTGACTCCCAAGTGGATTCATTGAGAGCATGGGAATACTCAGAAGAGTAAGGTCACAAGTCAATTATTGGATTCTTTATGTTTTTACTGGAGTTGTGGTTGATGACAAATCCTGTTAAATCTGTAATTATTGCCTGGTGTTACGAGACAGACTGAGCTGGTTGGACACCAGAGCCAGGCCTGGGCAGTGGGACATGATCCTGCTGGGGGGATCAGCCTGATTTGTAGGATATTTCTAATTCTTATAATTCATTAAATTGCTTCAGGCTCCACAGCTTGTAGTCACTAATGTAGTCACTATTAATTCACTTCCCTATGTAAGTAAATGTTAGTTGCTGCAATCTAAGCTGGGGGGGTTCTAACACTTAGTTTGCTGGTTATGAGCTGTACAGTGCAAAGATAATGTGAAATCTTTTTGCCAGTGCTGGAAAGGTAAGTAAATATTTATAGTGTTTATAATGTTTTCTATCCTTTTTTCCAAGGGATCTTCTAAAATCTGCTTAGAAGATCTTGGCCTTTGCCAAGGCCTGCTCTTCAGTGCTTCCTGCCTACCTTACATTACACAGACACTCCTAAGCAATTTCCACTCCTTCCTGTTCTCTGGCTCCCTTTGACTTAACCTCCTTGCACCTTCCTTGGCTGACACAACTACCTTTATGAGGCAATTTTCATAAAGCTAGTTGCTCCTTGCTTTTTAAAAAAATCCTTTGTTGGCTTCTGCTGAAAGACTTTGTGTTCCTAGAACCTTCTCCTTAAAAAAAAAAAAAATAAAAAAAAAAATTAAGTTTGCCCTGAATCAATGGAAAATGCCAACAATTTTGAACTTTTTACAGATATGACTATGGATGATGTTCGAGAATACGAGAAAAATATGCATGAAAAAACCAACATTAAAGTTTGCAACCAACATTCATCTACTGTGGATGAAATAGAGAGCCATGCCAAAGCAAGAGTAGGTCAATTTTTAAAACATCCTCAGCTAATACACCTGCACAGACCAGAGGAGAGCAACCAGCTGATCTTGCTGACCAGCCAGTGGAGTTTTGGGGAGGTTTTGCTTCAGCAGGAACAGAATCTTTCTCCATGAAGTGCAATCCTGCCCTTGGTTTGCACTTTAAACCTGCCACTGGTGTAAGGAAGGGTGGGGTTGGGCTCCCTGTCCTCCAGGAAAACACAATGCTCAAATTTCAGTTGGATGCATGAAGAGGAAGTTAAAGAGGAGTTTTGCTCCTAGTCTTTAAATAGTTAAAAAATGCAGGAGTTCACAGTGCTTCAGTCAAAAAGCCAGGAATGGGGGGAGTGGAAAATTGCTATGGGACTGCTAAAATTCTTTGTTTCACCAGGAAAAAAAGAATCCAATGAATTATTCACTCTTTTCTAAGTAATTTTAATGTTGTCATTGATTGACTACCAACAAGGTGGGAAGTATTTTCAGAAGTATTTAACAGCAGTTTGTGGAGAAGGGCAGGTTTCTGTGTATGTTCTTTGATTGAAATTCTGGAAATTTCATGAAGTATTTTATTTGTTAACTTGAGCACCACATGCAGAGGTCTAAAATTAGAGATTGTTACTCCCTGCAGATAGAAAAGATGCAGTGGTCTTTGCTTTTGAATGTCATTATTCCTTTATTTCTACTCACTGCTCTGTCAAACTCAGGGATGGTTTTACTCGTGTAAGGAATTGGGGCAAGGTCTGAAGGGCTCCAAGTCTTTCCTTGGTTTTTACTCAGTGCCAGTTGTCACCAGCCTGAGAAAGGTCTTGTCTGAGTAGTCACCAGGAAGGTAATTCTTGTTTGTAATGCAGCAGCTCCACTGACATCAAGGTTACCCTCTGTAGTTGAGAATTAGTTTGGATTTTGGCTCCACACTTCAGGATTTGGCTCTGAGCAACGTCTGCCATCCGTAGTTCCCCTGTGGAATAATTGTCACTGAGGTCAGAACAGAAGTTGTCATTAATGGAATTTATAAAAAAGGATCTGAGCCTCCTTAGCTCAGGGGAAGGGCTGTTTTACTGGACTGTGGGTCAGAGCAGAGGGGAGTTAAAGCAAGTATGAGCCAAAAAGCAGAAGTCAACTGAGGGGGCATCAGGTTGTTCATGTCTGCAGTGGAAATGAAGAGTCTTGGAGGCTCCACTCAACAAGGTTGCACTTAAATGGCCAGTGCTCTGAGAAACCTGCCTGTCCCCTCCCGTGTTTCCAAGGCAGCTTTTGGTTCCCCTTGTCCAGAATTCCTCCATCGGAATCGCTGCCGTGCCTGCACCAGCTCCCTGAGATACTGAGGGGGATTTGGGACCCCTTGAGTGCAGGAACACTCCCACACTGTTACAGGGTGTGAAGTGAAATGAAATGTAGGCCAGCAAAACGTTCAGATCTCTCTCCAGCACGAGCAGGTACAGCCCCTCTGAGACCATCTGTTTATTGCCACCACTTCTCAGGTCTGAAAACAGCTTCGATCTCACTCCTAATGACTGTGGCTGGAGAGCTCCCTGGAATGTTGGTGCAGGGGAGAGGGAAGGCAGCTGGCAACGTGCATGCTTTTGTTTATTTGTAATACAACATAAAGCTGCTTTTACATAACATTTGCAGCCAAGGTTACACATCCCTGCAGCTGGGTGCTGTTAAAAAGTGTGGATGCCCTGGCAGTCCAGGGTTTGTCACACATTTGGTCATCACCACTGCCAGTCCAGTGCCTCAGACACCCAAATGGGCAAGAATTCTAAATTGATTAAAAGCCTAGTTTATTTCTGGGTTTTTTTGAGCTTTCAGGGCTCGATCTATAAATGGTTTAATGAAATATTTCAAATTCACCAATTTAACGTGACATTCAATGCAAACCTTCAGTTGGCTCGGTGGGCGTCTTGCAGGCACTGCAGGCGTGGAGCAGCAGGTTCCAGAAGAGCCTTCCTGATTTTCTGCTCAACTTCCCAGTTTGTAGCAGATGTCACTCCTTTGGGATCGCATCGGGAAAGTTTTGCAGGGCTGGGCTCAGGCAGAGCCCGTCCATGCTGGGGTCGCTCTGCCCTCTTGTGGGGTTCGACAGCACCGGGACACCTCTGGCACCTGCAGGACGAGAATTCCTGGGATCCCATTATCCATTGCACACTGGCTTTAATCTCTCAGCTCCTTTCGCCTCCGTTTCGCAGGGAATGGAGCAGTGGATTTGTCACTCGGCCATCAGGGTTTAAGTGCAGTTTCTGGATGGAAAGTTGGAAGGCACGTTGTGGCTTTGTCAAGTGAGAGGGAATTCTTCAGGCTTTAATAGTGGAAAAGCAAAAGGGGCTCAGTTCTGTGCATGAAGCTGCAGCTACAAGTCAGTGGAAGGAGAGAGGATTTTCCATCCCTTGATAATTAAAGCAGATGAACAAACCCATGAGAACCCTTTACCCACTTGGGTTCATAACCTAAATGAAAACCTCAAAACCCCTTTCAGTTTTATTTTGCTTGAAGTTCTGAAAAATTCTACCTGCTGACTGTTTACCCACTGTGCAATAGCTGGATTTTTCCAGAGCTGATTCCAGAGGCAGCAATCTTTATTCAGCTCAGACCCACGCAGAAGAACCATTAGGATGTGATTAATGGACTTAAAACTTTGTTTCCTTTAGTTGTGCTTATCGTGCTCCAGTCAGTGCATTACAATGGGGAGGAATTCATGTGGAGAATCACTTAATGAGATGCATGATAAGCAATCATTCTCTGATTTAGAATTTGGATGGAAGTAGTTTAACTGAGCTAGTGAAACGATCATTTGAAATTATTCTAACGTGCCTTTGTATTTCATTCCCTCTCGCTGAAGACATGACAATGGATGAAGTCCGAGAGTTTGAACGAGCCACTCAGGAAGCCACCAACAAGAAGATCGGGATTTTCCCACCGGCAATATCTATCTCTAACATTTCCATGCCTTCCTCAACCCGCAGTGCTCCATCTAGTGCTCCATCAACTCCTCTCTCCACAGATGCTCCTGACTTCCTAACAGTTCCCAAAGACCGGCCTCGGAAAAAGTCTGCTCCAGAAACTCTCACCCTTCCAGATCCATCCAAAAAAACCTTTTAAATTAACCCTGCATGTTTCCTCCTGATAAGCCATGTCTGCCACAGCAAGAGTGACATAACTCAATTGCTACAAAGGTCGTGGTGATTTGTTGGTTGTTTTTTTTTTTTCCTTGCTTAAAATAATCTTCCCGGTGTGGAAAGGTGACTTCTTTCCTCGGACTCGATCCTTAAAACCTTCTGAGAAGTGCATGCAAGAGAACGTAGTTTATATATTCCTAAAGTAGTGTTTCAAGCCATATGGTGCATCTTACTGACATCCATGGAAAAGTCTGAGGGGATGCTCTTAAATGAAAATCAATCCTCCTGTAGCAGAGTCCTGCCTGCAAACCCTCATCTAGGTCACAGCATTTATAATTAGGAGTAGGTATTTAGTAAAGCTGCCAAGGACTTCTGAGGCAAATTAGTGCCAACTCAAACGCAGGGTTAACAGGAAAAAAAAAAAACCTTCCCATTTTCTTCTTTTATAGCTGATTTTAAAATCCTTCCTACTCTCAGGCTTCTCCTGTGTGTTTATAAACCTTTGACCTGTAACTCATTGTACTGGAACACCAACAGATTCACATTTCTCTCAATATGACTCAGGATTTGGGGCCTAAAACGCAAAACACAAATCTTTTCAAACCTAAAGTATCACTGTATCAAAGCCCCAATTGTAATTAATTATACTGACTTTGAGGCCATTGAACTATTTCTATCTTGCACAGAATTTGTAAAAGAAACCACCTATTTCTTGTAGATAATGTATTTTACTAGCTCTGCCCTGTCCCTTTGTGAGCTCAGAGTCCGTGTGGTGTTCATCAATGGTGTTCTGTGCTTGAGGTTGACAAAGAGCAGCTAAAATGTGCCAGTTGAGAAGCAAAACCAATGAATTCTGTCTTTTCCTTGCTGGAAGAAGAGTAGCAGTCAGGCTGTGAAACTTTGGATGTAAAGGAAAGAAAATATGAGGCTCTTTTTTCTTTCCTGCCTCACATCTTTCCTAAACAGCACAATCTCCTGGATCATCTAGGGAAGGGGGGGACAAAATCAGTCACTTTAAGAAGCAAACGAACCATGGGTGACCTTGAGGAATCAGGAGTGTTCCTCTTGGTCTGGCTGTGCAATCATTCTTCAATCTCAGGAATTCAAATGTAGACAAGGATGTTTCCCAGAGGGAAGTGTATGTTGTGGAAGGAGGAGTAAAAGGAGTGGCAGGAGGGTTCTCTTCCTTCCTTCCAATTCAAAGTGTGAACTCGGTGAGACCCTTTCCCTGCTGACCCTGATTTGGGGCACTTTGCTCTCTCCCACACAAGTTGCTGTTTGGTGGCTGCTGGCAGGACCTGTCTCCAGTTCAACAAGCTGCTGCTCAATCCCCAGGGAATGACAGCTCCCACCTGGATCATGGCCAGAGCAGGGGATGTTTTGTACCACTGCTGACCTGGGGCATTGAAACAAGAGAGTCCTGCAGAGCTGAGCTGTCACTGAATATTGAACAATCAGTTTGGGGGTGGCCCCTCACCTGGGCAGGAGGTCACAGTGGCTGGAATGCACGAACTCCTGGATAGATGCAGCTGCAGTCCAAGTTATGTGGAATGTGTGGCATTTAGGGGGTAGTTTTAGTAGCAGGAGAAGTAATTCCGTTGCCAACTTGCACTGCAAACAGGTGTATGTTTGTCTGATAGTGACAATCCTGTAGCCAGCAAAATCCAGGAGCTCTCTGTGGGTTTGACTTCCTGTGTTCTCCCAGTCCTGTCCATGCTCGGCTTTGCTTTTCTTCCCAAAGCTGGGAATTCCGAGGGATTGGTACCTGATGGGTGATGGTTGGTTTGTTTAAAAAGCAGCTGCTGTAATGATGCAAACAAAACTTTCCTGCTTTGGTTTATGATTTCACTTTAACAAGGGTGCAGATTATACAATCATGATTATAACTGCTCTAATCCTGTTTTTATCATTATTAATTAATATCGTGATCGGAACATTGAAATGAGGAGGAAGGTCTGAGTACTTCAGTGCAACACCTTGAGGCAAAGGGGTTGTTTTCAATACTGACTTTTCCCAGTCAGCTTTCTGTTGTATTTTCCAACATGTTTATTAGGATTAAAATAGAGAGAGTTTTGCAGGTGTTCCTCACTTCTTTCGCAAAAGTACAAGCTGTGATTATTTTCTGAGTACATCTTCAGAGCATGGTGCCAGGCACCACAGCCATGTTCCTGTTCTCTGCCACAGGGACAGGAATTCCAGGATACAGCTCTGCTAGGACTTGGCAAGGAATTTTTTATCAAGAATACAGTTCAGAGGAAAAAATGTGCTTAGTTTGTTCGGTTTCTCTGAAAACCTGCTCCCAGCTCTGCTTGTGCTTTGATGTATTTGGGATAGAACAATCGTGGCAAAACAACTGGCAATTCAGTGCAGCTTCAGAAGGGTTGATCTCCTAATAAATCAAAAAGGGAGGGACCCAGAAAGGCTGTGAGGAGCAGCACATTCCTGAAACACGTACTTAATGGGACTTCTTATGAATGTAATGGTCAATTTTGTAAATGACTGGATAAATCCTATGGAAAGAAACTATTTGACCTTATTCTTTGGCTTTTTTTGATTATTCTGGAAGGTGATTTTGTGACATCTAGTAGCCAATTTGCATTAATTGCTGCTGTAGAGACTTTGAAACTGAAATATTTGTTCCTTGAATTTCAGTTTGTAACAAGACCGCTGTACTTTGTTAAAACTGCTTTGAAGCTTGCTGCACTATAACTTCAAACTGATGTGTTATCCTTTGAAATAAGCCAAATGTATATGCTTTTTATCAAATAGTGAGTGCAGTAAGAGAGAATTCATGATCTTGTCGATAGGAGATTTTCTGTTGCCATTGTTTGGACTTGGTTTTCTATGTGTAAGTTAAAATTGCTAAATAAGTCTAACAATGTTTTGCTTTAAATGAACAGCATGGTCATTGAATTACGATCTCCTGTAGTTTTGTGGTGTCACTAAAACAGGTTTTCATTGGTTTATTTCATTTCTGTGATAATTTCTGTATGTCCAGTAATCCATTTCTTTAATTTAGAGTGCTGATGGCAACATCAGGCAATGCATCACCACCATCCAAGAAGGACCAAGTCTTGATTTGCTCTGCATGTTAAATAGTGCAAGGCTCAGCGGGAGAATTTGACTGTCATTTTTCTCATTCATATCACTTAGTTTCTGGTTTTTTCCGAGTTATTTATTATTTTTAATATTGTATTTTCCCTTGCGTTTTGTTGTAAATAAACTACCAACAACTATTCTTTACAATGGGGACTGTTTTCTCTTACTGGGTCTCCTCTGGGCAGGAACCTCCTCATTAACATTTACCCATTAACATTTCTACCCCCAGCTCTGCAAGCCACTTCCTCAGAATTAAATAGCACAAAGAATTGACTTTGAAAGGAAAATTTAAAGCACTTCCAACCTCTCCTTGGTCCTGTTGTACCTCAGCTCTGTAAGGATTTTACCAGGGCAGGTGCCCCACCAGTCTGGCATTGGCCCATTCACTTGTAAATGACCATTGGGTTGACAAGGAAGTTTTTCCAGTGAGGAATCTAATTCCCTATGCAGGATTTTGGCAGCCCAGTGTCGTACCAAACAACTGGAAAATACTGGAAAAGAGACCACTCAAACCCTCTCAAACTTGTCTCCAAGTCAGTTCATTTTAGTCAAAAACATTTTCTCCGTACAGCGGCTCTTGGAGCATTTCAGGAGAGTCTTTCTCCATAGAAACGCAGCTTTCCCTGCTCCAGAGGAACGGCAGTGCAGGGTCAGAGGGAAACGCTTCAGAGCAGCTGGGACAGGACAGGGGGAACAAGGAGAGGACTGGACCTCCAGTGACCCCCAGTGATCCCCAGTGACCCCCAGTGCCCAGAGCTGACCTGGCGGGCTTTGGGTTGATCGGGTGTGTTTTACAGTTTGGGCGGGGCTGCGGTGGAATTTGAACACACTGAGAATCCTACACCTGCAAACGCCTCCCAGAGCGGTGACACACCGGACCGGGCCCCCGCAGCCCTCGGGGCCGGGCTGGGCGGGTGCAGCGGGGACAGTCTCACCCGCACAGGGGACAGTCCCGCCCGCATAGGGGACAGTCCCACCCGCACAGGGGACAGTCCCGCCCGCACAGGGGACAGTCCCGCCCGCATAGGGGACAGTCCCGCCCGCATAGGGGACAGTCCCACCCGCACAGGGGACAGTCCCACCCGCATAGGGGACAGTCCCACCCGCATAGGGGACAGTCCCACCCGCATAGGGGACAGTCCCACCCGCATAGGGGACAGTCCCACCCGCAGCGGGGACACCGCAGGGGCAGGAGCTCATCGCATTGTCCGGAACCCAGCGATGTTTTATTGCGGAGATCAAACCCCAGCGAAGCCTTTTACCTGATGCCGTGCTAATTGGCACACACATGACCCCTCTCATTAGCATACAGTTAACCCCCCTATTAACATACAATTAACCCCTCCATTAACGTAGGCGTGACACTTCTCATTAACATACAAGGGACCCGTCTCATTAACATACACATACAAGAAGCCCATCTCATTAGCATACACGTGACCCTTTATTAGCATGCACGTGACCCACATTAGCATATGCATCACCCCTCATTAGCGTACACGTGCCCTCCCTCATTAGCGTACACGTGACAGCGCGGCACGCCGGGACGCTCCCGTGGGAATGGCCGTGGGAGTGAGCGATGCCGTGCGGGAAGCCCACTGGGGACAAGTGAATAAGGCGCTGAATCCTGATCCCGAGTGCCCCGCCCCGTGACGGCGTTCTGAGAACAGTCATTGATTTTACGGCATTTACAATATTTACACGTTGGGACAGCACCGTGCCCGTACACCCTGTGCCGGAGGCCGCTGCAGAGCCTCCCCGCCCGCTCAGGGCAGGGGCAGGCGGGCAGTGCCGGCCGGGCCGGGCCGGGCCGGGCCGTGCCACAGCCGCGCTCCGGTCGCGACATTCGCCGTCCCTGTCGCGACACTCGCGGCCCCTCCCGCCGGCCCCGCCCCCGCCGGGTCACGCCCGGGCGCGCGCGCCGCGCCGGGTCTCGCGAGAGGCGGGCCCAGCCAAGATGGCGGCGCTGTGCGAGAGCTTCACGCTGCGCGGGCCCGGCCCGGGCGGCGGCCCCGGGATGAGCCTCGAGCCGGGCCCGGGCCCCGACCTCGTGCTGCTCACCGAGCGCGGCCGAGCCGCCACGCTCTTCAAGGTACCGCCCGCGCCTCCTCGGGGGGCGGCCCCGGCCTGCGAGGACCCCGCGCGGGGCACGGGCCGCGCTCCCTCCCTCCCTCATTCCCCCCTTCACTCCCTCCCTCCCTCCCGGCCTGACGCGCCACCCCCGTCCCTCTCCCCGACTGTTCAGGTTATTTCTCCCTTTGCCGATGTTCTCTCCCCATCGCAATAATCACCTCCCTCCCGGAGCCCGCGGAGCTCCGGGCTCGGCGCTGTGTCAGGTGCGGGGCTGGCGGCTGGAGGAGAAAAGGGTTTAGTTTGCAGCGCTTGGAACTGAAAGTATGTGCTGGTCTATGTTGATTATTTTGGTGGCCGTAATAAGAAAACGCGGCAAATATTTGAGTCTCTTTCTGTAAGTGGCTTTCACATCCATGGGTTTGGGGGTTGTAGTGACAGGACAAAGGAGAATGGGTTTAAACTGAGAGACAGTAGAATTAGATTAGATATTGGGAAGAAAATGTTGACTGTGAGGTTGGTGAGGCCCTGGCACAGGTTGCCCAGAGAAGCTGTGGCTGCCCCATCCCTGGAAGTGTCCAAGGCCACGTTGGACAGGGCTTGGAGCAACCTGGGCTAGTGGAAGGTGTCCCTGCCCATGGCAGGGGGTGGAAGGAGATGAGCTTTAAGATCCCTTCCAACCCAAACCATTCCATGATCTGTGTGGATTGATGATACAACCCCCTTTGAGTTGTTTATTCCCACTGCCAAGACCAAAGGTGAGAACAGAACTATGTTATAAATACACCCTGTGTAGCTCTGGAGCGAGGAGAGGGGCTTGAGTGCCCTCACAACAGTCTGAAAATCACACAGAACAGGAGCTCAGACAGTACCATCCATTGCTCTTGGTCTCACTAACTCACCTTGAAATAGGAAGGGAAAAACCACGATTGTATTAGTGAGGAAAACCACATTCACTAGTGATTAAAATTAGTACCTGCCCTTTGGAACAGCTCTTCCTCACACCTGTGCTCATGGGGTGAGCCCTTCAGACTGTTACAGGTCAAAGTTCTTTCTTATGTGAAAAGAAAGAATTCTAATTGAGGTAGAGTTCTTTCCTGTTATTCTGCAATTGCTGGTGTTAAAGTCAGGAACAGGAATGCTCCAGAGGAATTGGAGTGTAGCACTTTCCATATTTTGCTATTCTCATTCAGATCAGATGTTGCTGCCTTGCATTTCCTTTCTGGGATGAGAAAAGTCCCCAGAGTCATCTGTTATATGTTATATTTTAGTGACAGTGCCTTTGTTCTGACTCTTCCAGATCTCAGATCAGAAGCCTCTGGGCTGCTGGTCAGTGAAACATGGGCAGGTTCTCACCTGTCCTGTCGTGTGCAACTTTGAGACTCACGAGTACATCGCTGTTCATGACGACAGGGTGAGAGCCTTTATCCTTCTGGGGGGGAAAAGAGGATATGGTGGGTCCTCTGAGGGAGTGTGGGGAGGAAACTGGCAGGTTTTGGTGGAATGTAAAGGTGTGGAGCCCTCACAGCACAGCAGTGACATGAGGGTCACTGTGCTGAGCATCAGTTATCTGGTGGCCCTCTAAAGCATTCTCAGTGCCTGATGCATTCATTCCCTAAGGAGGAGTTGTTTCTCCTCTTGTGTCTCCAGTTACAGCTGCATGACCATTGTACTGAAATGGTTGTAACAGTTCAGACCTCCAGCCTTATTTTTCTGCTCTGGTTTCCCAGTTAAACATTTCTCTGTGCACACATAGCATTGGCTTAGATCGTGCTGAGCCTTTGGCTTTTCCATGTTGTTGTTGAGGAAATATCTTCCCTGACCTTTCATTTTACCTGCAACACTCTTTTCCCTGTCTTAATCTGTCTCCAGATTTAGAGTTTAGAGTTCTGCTGTATCTTTTTCCTTATTCTTTCCCATCTTTTCTGTCCAGTTCAGGATTTCTGAGCTTGGTTTCTATTCCAGTTGTCTCTGCTTCAGCTTCTTCTCACACAAACCACCCCCCTGGGGCAGTTCCCACTCAGATCCCCGTGACTACTTCTTGTGTATTTTCCTCCTGGTGCAATTTGCTGATATTTTGGGTGCTGAGAAGTCTGTTTGCTACTGTTTTATTGGGCTTAAAAATGATGCTTTTCTTAAAGGTTTTAAGAATATGGAAGAATGAAGATATTAACTTGGACAAGGCCTTTAAAGCAACAGTAAGTCTCTTCCTTGTGTTTGCTCTTTGCTCTTATGGGAATGTTTTGGAGGGAAGAGATGCTCTAATTTTCATAGTATTGATCATATTTAGCTGACCAATGTTTTGATTTGTGCTCCAGGATGTTGTGGAGTATTGGAGGAATCCCCTTGGACTGACTTTATCATCAAAATATTGCTCTTAAAACGATTCGTATTCCAAGGCCAAAGTTTCTGAGGACTTTCTTTAAAGATGGTGAATTGTATTCAAATGTAGATCTTTGTCTTCTGCTGACTGATGTGTTAAACAGCACTTTGTGTGAACTCCTGACCCTCAGTTATGGTTTTTCTGATGTGATTCAGGGATGTGATGCTCATCCTGGCTTTTTGCTGGGCAGTGACTTGCATTATTTATAGTAGATCTACATTGTTAGGAATCTTAAAGTTTCATCATTCCTCTGTTAAAAGTTTATTGGAAGAACTTTAAAAAAACAAATGAATAAAGCATTTGCCTTTCAAGGTGATGGACTGAAGACCCCTGATTTATTTTGGTTCTCTGCAGCTCTCAGCAGATGTGCACAGGATACATTCCCTGCCCCAGGGAGGGCCCGTGGTGCTGTTCAAGGGAGGGGGTGTCCGAACTCTGGATGTGCTTTTGGAAGCCCCACAACAAGAGATTGAAAACATTATCTCAGATGAAGCCATCAGGTGAGTGATGAATTTTATGGCAATTCTTGCTTGGAGGAACTTGCCCACGAGGATGGAAGTTGTTCCCTTTTGGAGGGGATGGGGAGAAATCAAGGACCAAGATCTCGGGGCAAATTGTTTTTTAGAGTCATGTATGTAAGTATCCTAAAAATAAGAAGCTGCCTAAAGAATAGTGCTCTGACTTTAGGTATAAACCTAGAATTTGGAACATGCTCATGCAGTTTTCTGGTTTTAGGTGGAGTGGAGCTTTTATGGAAAGTCAACAACCTGTCGTAGTTTTTGCTACTGAGAAAGTGAGTCAAATACTTTTCCCTTTTAAAAACTTCCATAGCAGCAGATCTTAGTGCTTTATACAAAATCAATCACCTGTTTCATTTGATTTTAAGAGCTTTTAGTGAAATCATTATCCTGATTTAATCAATGCAGCAGTTAAATGGAAGTTGTGTTGCTTTTAGGGCTGGGCTCTTAGAACTTCAGAGAACAAATAAGATGAAACACAGCAGACATTGTGAGACACTTCATTGCTCATTGTGAAGATCCTATTTAGTAGGATTTATATTTTTTGTAAAGGAATTATACATGAATCTGTCTATTCAAATGCTTCTTTCTGTGAATCCATTTGTTACATCAAATTAGAATTTTCTTTACGTGCCACAAATTCCTAATTTTGCATAACATTCAAAGTTAAGCAGTACTAATATCTGAATTTCTGTTCTGTCTTCTTTGTGTAAATTAAAGGAACACGTTATTTTTTTTTGTTTGTTTTAGGATGGGGACTTTTTTGTCTATGTGCAGAAACCCAAGCTGGACAGTGTCCACAAGTACAGGCTGGAACCAGAGGAATCATCTAAACCACTGAATTTCACAGCATATCTAAAAAACCAAACTGTCACACTTCTGTGTTTGTGTAAGTTACCTTTTCTAACAGGATGTGATAATGAAGCAAAGACTTATATGAAAGGACATGAAATGTTGATATTTATGAATAGTTGTTCCATATTTTTAGCTCTTTAAACTTTCTAAACCAGCTAGAAGTGGTAATTAAACCTTCCTAATACTTTATCTGTTCCTACCTGTTATCACTTGTACTTTGTAGATCTCCTGCTGTACCTTTATTTTACTGCTTTGCATCACAATTTTAATATCCTGCATGATTTCTTCCTTGAGCATTCACTGGATTTTGTTCTTTTTAGATGTACCTTTGCCATATCGTATCAAATAATTTTTCCACGAGAGCAGATGATAAAAAAGAGTAATCCCTTTTTTTGGACAGATTCCAATGACTCTGTGTACCAGGTTCTGATACCTCTGCAGCAAGATACTGAAGAGGAAGAACAAATTTTGCCCAAGTCACTGCTACTAAACCTTTCAGTGTCTGGAAGTGTTCTGAAAGGAGCATCTTTGGTAGTCCTGGATAAAGACCACGTGGCAGTGCTGGGCAGTCTGGCTGCACCTGACAAAGAACCCAAAGGTAACTTGAAAAATCACAGTAAGATGTCATGAGATCTGAAATTTTCTTAAGCAAAGCACTAAGCAGGGAAATTGTGCTGCCCCTCTTGTTTAAAGCTCTTCACTGGAAAACCAGCTCACCTTTGAACATTGAGCTCTGACCTCAGTGACATAATTCCCAGTGCTGGATACTTGGTTTGGAAACAGTTATTTCTGTTTCCACAGATGCTTGTAACGGAAAGTAGCAAAGGCAAGTGTAGCATTTGTGTTGCTTTTGGGGTTTGTAACTCCTGTCCTTTTCCTTAGAGTGCTTGACCATATGGAATACAAAATTTCAGACGTTGCAAACCTCGAAGGAGCTGCCCCTGGGGACCAGTGGCCAGGTAGGTTCAGTCTGGATTTGTCCCCAGGCTTTGTGTGTTTGGCAGCAGGGAAGGGAGTGTGGGGCTGCAGAGCTCTGCTGAGGAGCAGTGGGGGCCAACTCCTGAAGCAAAATTAATATTGACCAGTCAATGGGTTGTTTCTGTTGGAATATTTAGCAGGAGAGGAGTGGCTTTTGGCAATTTCTTTGATTAATTTAGTACCTTCTCACTTCTGATGGTCTTGATTGTTTGGTGCAAATGAAATCACTAATTAAATACAAAACCCAGCCAATTGTTCTGTTCAGACAATTTGCAGTTGATGGCCCCAATGATTCTATGATCTCCCTGAACAGTATTTCAAGGTAATTTCAAGTGTCAATTAAAACAACACCTAAGCAATAAATGCACCAGTGAACTGGAACAGCTGACTGGTTTTGTCTTAATATTGAACAAGAGGGAACCTAAAAAGAAAATTATCAGTGGACTTAATGCCTCAGAGCAGCCACTGTGCTTTAAAACATCTCTGTAAAAATACCCAACAGAAAACTTCTAATTTCTGTATTTAAAATCAGCAGGTAATGAAGATCTGCTAACAAGTGTTAAACCTACTGAAAGTAGTTTAATATAATCTGATCACTGCCTTTTATCTGAATTTTATAGTAAGGAGTTCCCTGTCAGCTTGTGCAGAATGGACTTCTCTGCTCCCCTCATTAATGGTACATTTTAATATTTTGCAGTTGTGGTGTTATGAGGAAAAGTTTTTTTTAACTCATGGCAAAGTGCTGACTGTGATTATGTACAAGTGTGAAACATCATCCCTGGCAGCTGCTGTGGGAAAGCTCAAGGACAGTCAAACCCCTGGTAAGATTTTTTTATAATTACAGGGAAAAACTCTTGTAAAAGAAAGACTTCTGAATTTGTGTAAAAGTTATTTTAATGCAGTCCTATTAAAATCAATTGATTCTGAACAGCTTGAAGTTACCTAACCCTGTATTGTGTTCCTGGCTGTTAAATTTACTGCTGCTGGGAATGCCAAAGCACACAAATGTTTGAATTTTTGTGACTTCACTTAACCTGGGTTGTCATTCAGGTACTGGAAAATTACTGAAAATATTGGAATGCTGGTGCTGAATACTGAAAACAAAAGGAAGTGCTCTTTCCTAAAATATATTTTCAAGGATTTTGTGATTAGATAGAGCAATGTCAAACCTTAGTATGTGAACTGCAGTTTAAAATTGTTCTGCCATAGTGGATTTCATTGAACATTGCATTGGGAAAATGTTCTTGCAAGTAGTGCTCAGAATAAATTGTGTAATAACTTCTTTTCCTCCCAGAGGCAGAATGAAGAAACAGGATGAGAAAAAAGTATGCTGCTGACATAAAACTGGCAACTTCCTTGGCATAAAATCACTTAGGTTATATTTCAGAAAGTTATCTACTAGCATAAGAAGTTACTGCAATATTCATACTTTAATAAACGTGCTTTAAGTGTTGCCTTCATATCATTTCATTTGTGTGTTCACAGGTGTGTCTTCCTTTGTGAACTGGGACACCCTGGAAGGTGAGGACCTGGTGGTTTCCTTCCAGTCCCAGGAGTCTGTAGCTCTAAAACCTGAGTCCAGAATGAATGTAAGTTGGCATCAGGGTCATGAGAGGTTTTTGTGTGTCTTGTCTCTTCCCCGTGCTGCTGATCCCTTTTAGCTGTTGTAGCAGAAGGAAATTTCACTTTGTGTTGCTCATTGTTTCCAACACTGTTCCTGGAATTGGAGTTACTGGTTGTAATGTGTGCAGTAATTTGACACATGAAGTTCCTGGTTGTCTTGCCTGAAATCCTTAAGTGAATAGTCACTGAATAGTAACTGTTTATTTTTCTTTAGTTAAGATCAAGAAGGAGCAATGTTGCCAAAGTACAGCCAGAGAACTTCTCAGTTGGGCAGCTCTTACTAAATCTCAAAGTAAGTAAAGCAAATATCCTCAAGCAGTGTTTAGACACTGGGAATATTCCAGGTGTCTCTTAAGCTGTTATCTTTTTCTGTGTCCTCTTGCACACATCAGGTTGACAAGGCTGCCTTGAACAGGTGAGTTGAAGGATGTTCTTGTGCAAGAACAGAATTTGGACTTGATGAAATTCAGTTTTGTCATAGGAGGGTGTTTGAGAACTGTACAGTGCAGTGCTTATAACAGCTGAGTTCTGAAAACTTGCACAAATTTGTTCATTTTTGATGACAACCTCTTACAGTAAATAAGGTGGGAGGATATTTTACCTGAACTCTGCTTTTTTACGTTCTTATTTATGGGTTTAATTTTGTTGAAGGCAGTTTGGCTCTATGAAGTCTGAATGCTGGGAAATCCACTGCAAATGCAGGAACAAGCTGTTCAGTTCCTTTCTGGAACTCGCTGCCAGTGTTGTGGGAGGTTAAGTTTCCACTCTCATGTGAATGTACCTGTATTTCACCTGTGGCTGAACACCTTGGGAATGTTCCTGAAGTAAAAGGTGATTAATCCATGAGTAACTGAAAGATACAGTTACCTGAGTTCAAAGGCAGTAATTACCTCATTTGGCTCTTTCATGCTTGATTAATTATCAAAACACAGAGTGGTGAGGGATTTTTCTGTAAATATTTTTAGCTTGAGATCAAAACTAAGTCTGTTTCTAATGAGTACCAGGACAGTTCTCCAACCTGTGCCTTGTGTTTCTGAGTTGTGCAATATTTGTCTTTTCCAGGATGCTCCTACAAACGTGTTAGAAAGGGAACTGAAACAACTGATGTCAAAAACACAGACACCAGATTTACAAGCTGCCATTGGGAGTGTGGTCACTGCCCTGACAAACAGATGTAAAGCAAACCCAAGGTACTACCCTCAAAGTTTCCTGCTGCAGATAGTGGAAACCAGAGACTTGTCCTACAGGTAATGAATGACTCTGCTCTTTTTAAACTGTGGGGAGTAGTCTTTAAATATAAAATTAAAAAAGTAGAAATCCCTTTCTTCATAAAGCACTCTTGAATTATCAGAATTTACTGTCAAAGGTGCTTATTTTCTGGTGAAGCTGATGTTTTACGTAAAAATCCAGCTGGGGGAGCAAGATTGGTACCACTGCCTTAGTTGTAAATGTAGTTCTCAGTGGGTGTGAACTGTGCAACCTATTAATTGCTTATTTTTACAGTTTATGTCCAGATTTAATGCCCATTGCTTTGGAAAAAAGAGATTTCTATCTCTTACAAATCTGCCTACAACGGTTTCCAGATATTCCTGAACAAATGACCTATGCTTGCTTGAAAACATTTTTAAGGTAACTTGAAATCACTTCTTTTTTTCTTCACCAACTTTTAGTATATGTTTTTACTTTCATAGTAAGCTCCAAAGAGTGTGTACTGCCGGTGGGTTGATGGTATTGCTGATTTTTAAAGCTAATGATTAAAAGTCTTAAACATGTGGCATTTTCTCCTGCAGCATTAGTGATGCCTACCTTCGAATGACAGATGTGGATCTGGACTCTGTCATCTGTTACATTGATGTTGAATTCAACAATAAGGGAGTTAAGACTGAAATTGTAGAAAATGGTTTCAATGCAGAGCTGGACCAGGACACGTGTGACACCAAACTCCCAAGGCAAACCCATTCCAAGAGCGATGGTGAATCCTGCCCCATTGGACCTCACAGGGCAGCACTGTTGTATCCTCTGGGCAGTGAAGGGAAGCCAGTGCACTGTATGTGCTGTGGATGCTTCTATTTGACACATCTTCTATTATTGCTGAAAATTTTGGATAGGAGAAGTTCTTACTCAGTAGAAAAATGGTTTAGGATATGGAATCATACAATGGTTTGGGTTGGAAGGGATCTTAAAGCTCATCCAGTCCCACCCCGTGGTGTGGGCAGGGACACCTTCCACTAGCCCAGGTTGCTCCAAGCCCTGTCCAACCTGGCCTGGGACACTCCCAGAGATGGGGCAGGCACAGCTTCTCTGGGCAACCTGTGCCAGGGCCTCCCCACCCTCACAGAGGAGAATTCCTTCCTAACATCTAACCTAAATTTCCCCTCTTTCAGTTTGAGTTATATAAATAGAAAATGTACAGGAACTAGAAAATTTTTAACGAGCTACATGTATAGAAACATATAACTTTTAGAAAGCATCTACACCAATTTAAACTTACATTATTGCAAACCTGTTCTCTATTCAAGAGCAAATGGTCTCAGTGATTTGGATGCCTGTTGAAACACGAGGCAGTTACATCCTTGCAGTGAACACAACTGTTCAAGGTAACTGTTTTGTGATGTTTTAGTTGCTGTCAGTATTTCATGATAGAAATAAGGATGATTCAAGTAGGACTTGTCTCAAAGAACATGGAGAAATATTATATTTAGAATTCACTCTGGTTTGTAGAAACTGGTATTTTTCCTGCAGTTTTATTCCCTTAATAGCACTGCCCAGAAATGCTGTTCTCCATTCAGCTTACAGTGAAACGTTTCTTTTGCCTCACCTGAAAAACCTCCCAGCTCAACAAGTTATTGTAAGTATGTTGACTTTGAAAAGTGTAAAAACCCTTGTTATTTTGTGGGGAGAGAAAGAAAAGAGAGAGTTTTTCAATTGCATGTGAGAAACTCTCCACTCTTAGTGGAGTCTGAATAACAAATTAATGCATCAAAATTAAATTGAGGTGCCTCATAAGATTTAATGTTAAGGAATGTCACAGTTTTCCACATATGTATAGAAATTTTACTAATTTTTGTAGTCCTTGCTTATTTTAGAACATAAGTAAGAAACCCTGTTTATGACCCAGCCTACTTGGAAAATGTTGTTTATATTTTGTTAGAAAGTAATGGTGCTTTTGCTTGATTTAGATGCTTCTTAAAAAAGGAACAAGACATGTTGATTTACTCAGTTCCATCAGCAACAAAAATTTAGAAAATATGAGAAACAAACTGTACACTCTGTGTAATGTCAAATGTAATACAAATCAAGATCTTCTCAAAACATCTCAGTTGAAGGAAAAACCCACCAAATTCCCCTGTTCCTCAAAACCTGAAATTTAACTTCAAGAACTGCATGTACCTGAGCATATATGTGGCTTTCCAATGATTTCAGAAAAACCATCTCAGAACTGACACATCTCCTCATTGACCTTATTCTGACCAGTAGCAATTTATTTTTGGGTACTGAAAGTGAGAGTGGGACTAAGATTATTAATGTTGATACAGGTTTTAGGAAAGTTCCTAGAAAGGTCTTTGTCTGAATTACATTGCACTGGAACAATGGTTACCCCTGGCTGTAATTTACATTGAATATTGCTGAGAATTTTCAAACATCCAGCTGTGGGTGGTGTAAGAGAACCATAAAACTTGGTTTTAATGTGTAGTATACAGATATCTATGTTGCTTTAACAACCAAATTAAAAAAACCTTCATGAGCATTACTGTGAGCAGGACAAAATGCCTCAGGCTGTTAAATGTTTGCCCTTTAAAAATGCTCTGACTTTTCTACTTTTAGCTGTTTCTCAGGTATTTGTATTACCTGTATGTGAAATGCAGTGAAAAAGTGAATACCACTCTTCCTGGAGTTCGCTCTCCCACTATAAATCAGGTGAGAAATTCATTCTAAGACTTGTATTTCCTTCTCTTTCTGTGGTGTGTAAATTTGTGAGTAGTTGTGAATATCTGAAATCAACTGACATCTACATTCATTTTAGAAAGTATTAATACAACCTGTATTGTCAGATGTAACACTATAACAGTGAAAACCCAAATACTGCCTTACAATATGAGCCTCTGCATTTTGCATTAGAAATTAATGTTTCAGAGTTGAGCTTTTAAAGCAAAATCTGTGTCATTTGCAGATTGTGAAGTGTAAGTGTTCTTTTCTTGGTTTATCTTCAGATCATGGATTGGATGTGCCTGTTACTTGATGCTCATTTCACAGTCATGGTGATACTGCCAGAAGCAAGAGAGTTGCTTTCAAACCTGCATAAGTTTGTGAGAGCCCAAGTAAGTTGCATCTTCTGGGATGATTATTTCATTTTCAGTTGGGTTTGGAATCACTGAGGAGGGTGAAAGCAGACAGCAGCAAATTATCTAGTGAATTAAACAATGTCTGTCCTCCTCTGTGTGCTCCTTCCTGAGCAGGAAATGGCAGTTGCTTCTGTCTCATTGTGATTTCAAAAGCTGCTGTGTTTGTTTGGTTTAAATATCTGAAACTGTGCAGAACCACAGATAGTTCCACAGGATGACGATGTATGAAAAGAATTAAAATGTATTTTACTTTAAATGTCTATGTTTTCTGTTTTTTAGGTGAGGTTCTACTCTGAACTCAACAAGATTGAAGGAAGTTTGAGGGAATTACAAAGACTTAACCACCTGAGAGACTCTCAGACCTATTCTATTGAAGTGCTGGAAATCATTTGAATTGGAAATTCACTATTAACACATTTATTTTTTATTGATTCCTTTTATGACAGGGATGTATTAGCACTCCATATTGGGGATGTGAAAAGTTGTTTTCTACATAGGAGGAGCCCGGTTACTCTGTAGCTACATGGGGGTTGTAAGTTTGAAACTCATGTATTAAAAGCTCTCTTTTTGACTGGATGAGGAGCTGGATGCTTGATTGTATTTTCATGTTGCATTTTGATACTCAATCATAAGAACATCCTAAAGTACCCCATGATTCTTGGCCAGACACAAGATGGTTGTGGTAGAAATGCTGAGGGCACTTGCTGGACTTGGGCTGTGTAACTTTGAAAGAGCTGCTCCCACAGTTGAAAGCCTTAAGACACTTTGGAAGTTGACCTGTTCCAGTTGTGCTTATACACTGTTTGTCAGTACCAAATGTATATAAAAGTAAAATTTAAAAAAAACCCACTGCAATGGCAGCTGAAGATTCATATAGAGGGGGACTTGTTGGCAGTTGTTTTCCATTTTCTGAACAAGAAAACTCAGAATTTAAAATAACATTCTTAACTACATCAGTCTGTTTTCTCCAAGTACTTTTTCAACTAGTGAACACCTCAATTAGTTAACCTCATCTATACTGCTTCAATTCTTGCATTTCAAAGTATATCATAGTTTTAGATTGGGTTTGACTCTCTTTAAAATAAAAAGTGATGAAGCTTTATGAAAACAACATTTGATGAAGGTTTTTACAGGTATAAGCATCTGTTGAATTATACTCTTGATGAAAATGGCAATTGGAAATACGTTGAATTACCCCAGCAAAAGTCATGCAAGCCCTTGCTTCCTAGGACTGACTTTTAGTGTGCAGCTGAGCTCTGGTGTAACGTTCCTGAGCAACACCCTGGTGTCTTAGAAAAATGTACATGGAACTGATTTGAGAGGTGAACACTTCAATTCAATTCCTGATACAAGTTATGAAATAACTGTAGGTTCCTTCCCTTATCCTGGGAGAGGAACCCATCCAGACAACAGCTTGGAACAACTGGGCTATTCATCTTCTCCAAAGTGCCTTGTGAAAGGAGGCTTTTTCTCCATCTGTCCTGAGCAGGGAGGCAGGGTGGGGTCTCCAAACAAAAATTCCTCTTCCTGCTATATTCAATTCAGTAATAAATATGCTCATTTAACCATACTAGCAAAAAGGAACTTCAAGTTCCTAATCAATATGTTCTATTCTGAGTGGATGTGAGTGGGTTAAGGGGTCAGGGTTGATTTCTCTGTACTGAGCTGTGTGTTGGAAAGGACTGATTTATAGTCCTGACCCTGAAAGTTAATGTACCTCTCTATGCATCCATTTCTCCACCTATAAAATTATGTCCTGTTCAGTAAGCACTTCTACATCACCAACTGCTAAATAAGAGATGGGATTGAGAGACAAGGTATTCGGATTCATAGTTCAGAAGCAAATGTTTCTTAGCACCTTTGATCTAGTCCAGGTACACAAAATACACAGAATTTCAGAGATAATAATGCTCTCATAGTGCTGCAGGCTGTGTGGTTAGTGCAGTAGATGCACTACATACCTTTGCTGGATTCTCAGTGTATAGAGGGCAGAATGCACAGATGGTTTTTCCAAGATCACAAAGGGAGGCAGTGAAATAACCTCCCTCAAAATGTGTATCTGTGTATTCATGTTTTTGAAGAGTTACCACAATCCTTTGCAATCTTGTAAGAGGTTGCAAAAATTAGCCTGACATAAGCAATCTAAAGGTGATTTGGAAGGTTTGGAATGCAAATTGAGTCTAAAGGTGTAAATGGGGTTGGGCAACAATATTGCTGTTGCTGTGTGTGTCATACTGTGCTTAGACCAAGGTTCAGCCTGTGCAGCTGCAACACTATGTAAGAGAGGTGCAGATAAAAAGCTGGATGTAAGAGTGCAAACTGGGCTAAACCCTGCTGCCATTGTTGCATACTTGCAGGTTTGTGGGTTTAATGAGGTGCTTGGCTTGAGCAACAGGTTAATGAACAAAAGGCACTTCAAAAATGACTCTGGAAGGACGGAAATGAAACGACACATTGGACATGGAGCTGCCACGCTTGTGGCATGGCCAGGGTTGGGGTTTACCTTGCTCAGAACCATAAGCAAGGGACTGAGAGAAAATTAACATGTGAGTGGATTGATTTGCTAATGATAAAGCTTCAGGCTCTCTGGAATCCCAGAGCTGTGTCGATTTAGCAATGACAAGAAGGCTGGTTGTCAGAAATGCAAGATGTTTGTGTGCCTTGGGCCAGCTCTCAGTTTGTACTGAAACTGATACCTTGAATTCAAGCGACGCTGTTGGAAACCCAACAGTGCAACTGTCGATTTTTTAGCCCTCTGGGGGCTCTGGCAAATGGGAAAACCAGAGGGAGCACAAAATAGATGATGTAGTGATCCAGTGAACTGTGGACACAGAGTAGATGGATGAAAATGCTAATGGTGGGTCCATATGTGATCTCAGTCTGTGCTTTACAGTGACTGGCTGTGTAAAGGTGAGCTGTAAGAGGGGTTTAGTGGGTGAGGATTTAAAGTACGACAGGGGAGCTGCTTGGTGCGGGCGGCGGCGGAGGGAAACCTCTCCCGAGGGAACATCCACGGGCTCTGGTCTTGGTGGGGGGTGAAGTGCCTTGTGTGGAGCCCCTGCCCGGGGCCCACCTCGCTCACGGCTGTGCCCGGGGGACTCGGGGCAGAGGGCGGGCACAGCCCGGGGGTCCCTCGGGAGAGGGACACGCTGGGCTCGGGCACCGCGGGTCGGGGGGGGGCACACGGTGAGCCCGGGGCAGGTCCGGCCGTGGGGGCACAGCGGGGCCGCCCGGCTGAGGGAGCCCCGCGGGGGCGGCTGGGGCCAGAGTGGGACAGGGGCGAGCTGAGCGGGGTCGGAGCCGGGGGCAGCTGGGGCCGGCGTCGGTGCCCGGGGCAGTGTCAGGGGCAGTCGGTGCCGGGGGTCGGTACCAGAGGCAGCGCGAGTCGGGGATCGGGGTCGGGGTTCGGTGGCAGCGCCAGCGGTCGGTGGCGCTGCTGGGGGTCTGTGTCAGTGCCGTGTGTCAGTGTCGGTGCCGTGGGTCGGTGTGGGTGCCGGTCCCGGTGTGTCCTGGTGTGTCCCGGTGTATCCCGGTGTATCCCGGTGGGTCCCGGTTCTCGCCCCGTCCCTCGGCGGTTCCCCCTCAGCCGCGCCGGGAGCGCCCCCTGGCGGCGGCGGCGCGCAGCGCGCGCGGGCGGTCACGTGAGCGCGCTCAGGGCCTGGTGCCGCTTCCCCCAGTCAGCGCGAGCGGCCGAGGCGCAGGCGGGGAAACAAGATGGCGGCCGGCGGCGATCCGGAGCGGGGCGCCGGCGATTCGCGCTGAGCCGCGGCCCTCCCGGCCCGGCCCCCCCCGGCCCGGCCCCGCGCCCGAGCGGGGCGCGGAGCCTCCCCGTAGCCGCCTGTCCGGACTTCCGAGCGCCCTCCCGAGCCGCCCTTTCCACCACCCCCCCCGCCTCCCTTCCCCCTTCCCTCGGCCAGCGCCCAGCGATGCGGGGCCGGCGCGGGAGGCCGCCCAAGCAGCAGCAGCCGGCGGCGGCCGCCGCTCCGGCGAGCGCCCCGGCCCCGGCGGGCCCCATCGGCGGGCTGCGCTCCCGGCAGCGCGGCAGCAGCCGCGGCAGGTGGGCGGCCGCGGCCCAGCCGGAGACGGCGGGGCCCAAGCAGAAGGGAGCCGGCGCTGCCCAGGCCTCGCCGCCCGCCGCCGCCTCGCCCAGGGGGGGCGGCAAGAGGAAGGCGGGCGGCGGCGGCGGCACCCCCGGTGGGGGAGGCAGCGGCGGTAAGGGCAGGGGCAGGGCCGGGGCGGCAGGAGCAGGGGGAGGAGGAGGAGGCGCAGGAGGCAGCTGCAACAGCCAAGGCAGGGCTGCCTCGTCCAGGAGGAGCATCAGCAAAGTGGTGTACGACGATCATGAGAGCGAGGAGGAGGAGGAGAGCATGGTGTCCGAGGAGGAGGAGGAGGGAGACCCCGAGGATAACCAGAACTCCGAGGAGGAAGAGGAGGAGGAGATAATGGAGGAGGAGGACGACGACGACTCCGACTACCCCGAGGAGATGGAGGATGAGGACGACGCCAGTTATTGCACTGAGAGCAGCTTCAGGAGCCACAGCACCTACAGCAGCACCCCAGGTAGAGAGCCCGTGGGCGAACTCAAACAAGTCGAGGGGTCCCCCACACGCTCCCTCTAGGTTGGCAGATCCAGTCCGCGCTCCCAGGCGCGGTGTGAGGGATTTCTGCGAGCGCTCCCGGGGACAGGGGGTTGCAAATAACCGGTGGCAACCCCACGGATGCGGGAGCATTAGAAGATGCTCCCAAACACATGCACCGAGAGGAGGGAGGAGGGCGGGCAGGACCGGCTGTAACAAGGGGATGCTTTGCAAATATGCGCGTGGATTGTGGTGCCTGCAGAAATGATCCACCTGAACGTGTTGCAAACGATGTCAAAAGTGCGTGGAGCATTTCTCTTTAAATTTAAAAACAAGGGAAGCGACAGGCACGCCTTGCAAAGAGGTCCTTTCAATTAAACACAGGAAGAGATGGCTTGGGCTTGCAAATGTAACTTGATGTTGAAAGGAAAGGAGGCACATGCAACTTGGAAGTGGCCTTAAAAAAACCCGAAAACCCCAGAAACACTGAAAATTTTCAGGCTCTTGAAATCAGAGCTATAACTGGATCCAGCATTTACTGGCTTTAAGACAAAAGTAGCTTTCCAAGGAGGGAAATGAGGTGCATTGTTCAAAATGGAGATTGCATTGTTATAGTTTAGGGAAAAGTGCACAGGGCCTCATTGCAAGGGTGTAAACCTTGTTTTAGTTAAGCTCGAAGATTAAAAGGTGGAGGTCGAGTCAAAAGTCTTGGGTTTAAATGCTGCGTTTATCTTAAGATATAGCAACCTTTAAAACTTGTGCTGGGATTACAACTCGTTAAACATCATTGTGGTTATTTTTTTTTTAATTCTAGTGGCAAATTTGGACATTTCATCCTCTTACAATTTTTTAAGGCCTGCTCTTCTGTGTGTCCTTAATTGGTTCATTAACCATGTGGGTTTCAACCTTCAAAAATTCTTTTATTTAAACTTAAGCACTTTGGATTTTTTTGAACTCATTCTAGAATGGAGTCCAAGCTTAGAATATTTTATTTTTTAATTTTTTTTTAAAGTGTCTGAACCAGGAGAGTAGTTAAGCACCTCTGGTGATTTGGGCTCCAGAATAGCAGACACTGCTGGTGTACAAGTGTTTGGCCACTTTGTAAGAGGGAAGGAACAGGTTGTTGGTGTGAATGCATTGCACCTAAACTGAAAGTTAAGTAGTAAGTTTCGAGTAATTATCTGATGACTTCTTGAAAGGGGGAAGTACTGGCTGCTAAATGTGTCATTTGTTTTTATTTTGGTGAGTTCAGGGTATCAGCTCATTCTGTGACTTCATAATAGTCCTTTAAAAGGCTTTATGTGTTTGTCTATATATTTTTTTAACCTATAACCATATGCTCAAAAATGTAAACGAATCGAACTAAATACATGCATTGCTGAATTAAATTAATTTGGAGATAATTTTTAAGAAGTTAGTTTACCTGTTGCAGGGGTGTCCTGCAATCAAATTGAAATTTTTGGAATATTTTTTACTTTAAAGGTTGAGATCTGCCTTCGCAGAAGAAAAAAGCTTTAAAGCACTCTCTTGACTTTTAACTCTTCATTTTCTGCTTAGTTGTGGTAACTTTAATTTTTATTACTTTTTGGGTGTGCTTATGTCAGGAAAGTAATATATTTATGATTGTAACTGGCTAGGTCAGGAAAATATTTTTCACATGAGCATCCAGGTTTCAAGTGAGTTGTGCAGAGAATGGGTGGATGCAGTTTTTGAAATGTGCTCAGTGTTTTGGCAAATCCCAGGACGGCTCTGTGTGCATTGTTGTACAAGCAGAGACAGGTTTTATGTGGTATTGAGGTGTATCAGAAACCATTTTGATCATTTATATGTTTATTTCTCACCTGGTCAGGATGACTTCAGTTAACTTCTTTCAGAGAAGTGCAAGTGTAAGCATTTTCACCCTTAGGTGTTTTTTATTTATGCCGAGTTTTCGAGAGTTGAAACATCTGTGTTGTTGTTTTGGTGATTTTCTGGTGGTTCCCATTAGTTCAGTATTTGCCTAAAGGTCTCCCTGCCTCCTCCCCTCTCTCCCAGACAATCTGTTGCCCTTTTGCAAAGAAAATATAAACTTTTCATTCACTCAGCTCAGTCTGTTCCTCTCCAGGACATATCTCTGTGTGGGGAGCACGGCTGTGCTGTGGTGGCACTGATGGAGATCCCAGTCTTGTCATAATCCAGGGAGAGATGCTGGACATCAGAACAGCATTAATAGGCAAGGAAAAGGTTCATCCAACATCAGGACCTGTGTCTGACAGTGGCCAGTGCAGAGGGGAGTTAAAGCACAGATGTGTCTGAATTAAATGTCCTTCAGGGGCTCCAGAGCTGTTTGACTCAGGTGCACCCTGAGCCAGAGCTGGTCTGTAGCTGTGTTTAGATATGGGGTTTTTCCTTTCAGATCTTTGTCTTCAAACCAGACAAATTGTAAGACAGTGACAGAGTTCCTGGTGAACTGGAGGCCTTGAAGGAGTGTCTCTTCCCTTGGTTTAAACTCTCTCCTGACAGAATCCTGCAGTTTTTTACCAGAGGAGATGATGAACAATCCTTCTCCTTTTATCTTCCCTCAGTCATTTGCAACCTGAATTACAGCCACTCTCAGGATATAGTCTTAGGGGCTGAGGAGTTTATTTTTTGAGAGCAGGATATTAAAAAATTGCCCTCCCAGTCAAACTCCCCTGCCAACCAAGCTTTTACACATAAATCACATCCCAGTTAAACGGGTGACTCTTTGTACAGTCTTTTCAAACTTCCATTGAACAATGAATTAAAAGATCACAGAGCAATGTCTCAAGCCAAGAAAGGCTCAGTTTTTATGCTCTGATGGGGAGTTTGATTTATCTTGAGCTTGGATGTAAGGATACCTTTTTACTACGTTGTTGTTATTATAAGTATTTAAAGAAGCAAAATCTTGGGAAAGGTAAAATGCCTTTAATATATCACTTAATAATGGTACAGTAAAAGCATATGATTTTGTGTGTGTGATGTCTCTTACCCCTTGGCTTTCCCAGCAGGTGGATGTACTCTCAGGACAGGTATCCTGTGTATCTTGGATCACTAAACATTTTTGCCATTCCCTGTCCACTGAAAATTCTACTTTAGGCTTGTCACCCTTGCATTATAGTTACCAAGTATTTTCCATATGTTGCAGACTTTTAAGAGAAGGGGTTAATCAAGGTGCCTGGAACTCCTTCATTTTTTGTTTCTTGATTTTTCTTCCTTAAAACCTAGAAAAACTACCTTTAGGAAGAGCTGTACGTCCAGATTTTGGCTGAGATCATCATTATCTGTTGAACAAGCTCGAGTTGGGAGCCAAAATATTTGTCCTAAAACACATTAAATAATACTTTTAGGTGGATTTTGTTAGTCTGAGCACTTGCAGGACTTGACCATTGCTTCTGTTATCCAGTTACTTCACCTTTTTCTTCAGATTGAAAGAAGGTAGCTGGAAAGCAGCATTCTGTGTGTCTGTAGTGATTTTTTATCTTAACGTTTTTCTGCTCTTGAGGAATTGTTTAAGTGGAGACATTGAGATAGGACAGTAAGATATGCAGCCTCTTTTGTGTGCCGGGAGAGAAGATTTATCAGCCTCCCAGACACCTTACCTGGGGTACCCTCTTCTCTAAATTAAACCTGGCGCGCTCTTATTTTACCACTTAGTGATCTGCACTTTGATTTGTGCTCTAGAGGGAATGATCACTAGTTCATCGTGCCAGTCATGGAAAATGTAGGAGAGAGTCCCAACAAAGAAATTGTGAAGGCCAGAGGAGTAAATCCGGGGCTGATCCTCCTGTATTGACTCGTAAATTGGCAGTTTATCTGAAGAGGGTGTTTGTCACTTGGGTCAGAGCTCTGTGCTGCAGGTGCCTCACCCTTATCAAATATGTGTGTTGTAAAAGGGAGGATAGTTTGATGGGCTGCTGATGAGTTTATTGGGCAAACTTTTTTGTGTAGATCTGCAGTAAAATTCCGTGTAATTGGTCGTTGTTTTGCGTAGGACTGGTGGAAGGTGAATAAAGGTGGATTTTAGACTGGGGCTGGCTCTCAGGGCTCTCTCTAACTTCTGAAATGAGTTACAGCTCATCCCGAGTGTGGTTCCTAAGAAACTGTCAAATTGTTCCTGACAATCATTAAGTCAGCGCTACCTGTATTTTTGGGTAGGTTTTTTTGCCTGGGTTCAAGGCATGAAAGGGTTGTGCCTCTGAGTCCTTTCAGGATGACAGTGTGGGACCTCATCTGTTACTTGTCTTGCATTAGTTCTCCAAATATTCAAGTGATGCCACAGAACTCCGTGGGTTTGTATTCCTGGCTCCTGCTGGGAGACTGCTGATGGCCATAAAGGTGGGAAATTAAATTCCTAATATAAAATCCATAGAGAACCCTAGTTTAATTTGAAAATGCACTGCTGACAGGTGTACAAACTGAGAAAAAGCAGCCAAAAGTTTTAAGGTTTTAAAAGAACATCAAGACCTATTTTTGTACAGGACAAGGCAGGAGTCAGACTTAACATGTGAGAATTTGTGTGATAGGGGTGCACTCAGGATGTAGTCTCATAACTAGTTATTTTTCCATTTGTGTTTCAACTTCCAAAGCTTTTGTGGTGCTTGAAATGTCTCATTTTTTAATGTTGGTTTAGATTAAGTTTAATCTGGTTTATGTTTGGTGTTGTTTACTTTTCTTTTTTCCAGGCAAAAGAAATAAATTGGGTTAGGTGTGATTATTGCAGAGCAATGCTCAAATTGGAGCTGCACCTACAAGTAGTTACAAACACATCTTATTCTTTCAAAATTTTTTTCTGGAAGAGACTGTTCAACTTGTGAATATTAGAAACATGTTGATTATCAGGTTGGCATTTTTATAGGGAAAAAAAAGTGTTTCGTAGAAATCAAACCTTTAATTTTGGCCCATCCCAAGAAAAAGATTTAGAGTCTTCTATTTCAGTGCTGCTTTTCATAATATATTCTTATTTTATGTTAAAGTCATTCATTTTACTGCTTTTTCTTCTTTGGTGTAAGCTGTGCAAATGTTCTCCCAAGGGGTTGACTTTTAATTAAGGAACCAGCTTGGATATTGCTGTGACAAACATGCAGCTCTCTCCAGTTTCTGCATTCTGCTGTGAAAGGAAAGAAAAACCCCAAAAAACCTTTTCTTATGCATTTTCATCGACTGTTCCCAGTTTTCTCAGTGATATCCAATAGGAACTGTGTTGCTGTTCAGTCCCGTCTGAAATGTGACTGGTGCAAAGCAGTAACAAGAAGTGTGTGTTTATGAAAACCAAACCAAAACAGGGAGTTCAGGAGTTTCCAGGAGGAAGGAAAACGTAGGAGAGGGCGGCTTCTCTAAGGAGCACTCTGCTTCCAGGGCATCATATAGAACTGCCAGTTGGTCTTTATGCTGAGAAGTTTTTGCAGTGACTCATGATCTGGAAAACAAAACCAGCCCAGTTCTACTTTACTGAAGATGGACTTTTATGTGAGAGTAGTGAGGTTTGACTTGACTCGTGGAACTTGAAGCCAAAAATTCATAATCTCTTCTTGGGGGAGAATTGAAAGTCTTTTCATTTGCTGGGGTCAGTTTTGTGGAGTGCAGCTGAAGGGTGGGGGGGGTTGTTCTATATTTTCCCCCTCCTGTGACAGATTTATGAAGTATCTGAAACTCCTTGGTCTGACTTTTCTCTTATCAAGTTTATCCTCTCCACAGCAACAGTGAGCAGGAACCCTGAGCTTGACTCAAGCCCTGAGAAATTATGAGGAAGGGAAAGTTTTTAGAGATCAGTTGTGAGCTTTCAGACCAAGAAAGGGTGGGCCAAGTGTGTATTTTTCAGGTCATCCCAGTGCAGCCCCACTCTGTCCCTGTTCTAACAACACAATGGTTCTGGCAGAGCATTTGTCCTGTAGGATCCCATCCACCAGTCCAGTCCTTGGAATATGTTGGGCTGGAAGGCTCTTTACTGGTCCTGTACATCTGGAGAGGAGGGATGTGTAACAAGGCAAAAGTGGATTTTGGGGATTTTTTTTTAGGCTGCATGTGATTGGAATAACTGAAGTGCATGAAAGTCATATTTAGTCCTGCTCCAACCTTTCTGTATTCTGGACACTGTCAATAGTTCATTGAGATACTCTGTTTTAAAATTCTACATAAGATGATGTTAAAGATGGTTAAAGTAGTTTTAAGTTCTATATTCTCCTGTGGTTAAGAATAGATGTAACTTTCCCTTTTCTTCTCTCAGTCTGTGAATGAAAGTAGAGTCAAGCTTTTTGGTCCTTTCAAGCTCCTTTTCGTTTCTAAATTTTGGAAAGGTCAGCATTTGAACCAGATAAGTTGAATAGATGGGAAAAAAAAATAAAACAAGTGTTTGGGTTTTTTAAGTAAATTCTGGTTCTGGGTGTTCAGACTGTTAGTTCAGTAACTTCATTTTATTTCAAATATCATTAGTGTGTTTGTTTAAATATTTGTAATATAAATTATTTTAGTAGATCATTGTAAGTGTAGGCTGTAATTATCAATATCTATAATTAAATTTGCCATGAGAATAAAATTGTTTACTCTTTAATCTTAATTACAGATTTAGTTTGATCTTCAACTAGAGAATTCAAAGTAGGGACAGGTAACCAGTGCAGGCTGCTTGGGCACTTTGGAAGACAACTAGTGAAGGAATGCCAGTTAAAAGAAATTTGTGCTGGATAAAAATATAATGCTGAGACACTAAAGGTGATCTGGATCCTGTCAATAGTCCAGTTGTGGCAGCAGGAGACTATTGGCAAATCCATTTGTCCTTCCAAATAAAGCTGTGGAATTTGAGTGGTGCAGAAGTGGATGTTTTCTCCCTTTGTGCTGCCTCAAACTTGGAGGTGAAATTTGATTCAGAGACTTAGTTAATATGCAAAAACCATCTTAAAAGTATCCAATTTGCATGTAATAAAACTTGAGTACGTTTTGGGAGACTGCAGTGTGTGTAAATGGAGAGTCTTTAACTGAGAGTAAATTCATGTGGATTCAGTTTAAAATCTGCTCAGTCAGGGGGTGCTCAAAGCAGAAGGAACCTGCTCGTGCACCTGCTCTGGAATCCTCTTGGTGGTTTTTCTTTCAGGCAAAACAGTACAAACTGCAATTTTTCCTTGAAACAAACATTCCCTGTGGAGGCCAAAATCTTTGACAAATGACAAGTAAAAAAAAAAAAAAAAAAAAGTTGTTGTCAAATCCTAGAATCTGTGAAGTAATTTAAAGTCAAAATGAAGAGACCCAAGTTTTCTGCTGGGCTGTGTCTGCCAGTGAATGTCAAATTCCAACACTGGACAATTTGCCTTGTGGAAAAGAAGATTGTCCTTGAAAGTGAAGAGCTTGAAAAGTTGGGTGTGTTTATGGTAGGAAAGCATTTTTCAAGGTTTGAGGGATTTTTTTTATGTGTTTCTGAGGCACAGTTGGATAAACATGGACTTCAAAAACCTTCACAGAAATGAAAGTGCTGCAGAGCAGGGTGAGCTGGGTGGGGTGTGAGCACATGCAGATAATCAGCAGCGAAGAAAGAAGGTTGTCCACCCAACCATAGAACACAAACATTTCAGCTCAAAAAAAGAGGCTGTAGCACTTTGACATCATTATCTGATATTCCAGTGACCTGCACTTTTAATTTCAGTTCAGTGGCCACTTAGAGATGCTTCAAGATTTCTGAGCACCTTGGCAGAGAATGTCCATCCTTTTCACTGGAGATTATTAGACTGCTTGGGTTGGGGTTTTGGGCAGGTTTTTGTTGGTTTTTTGGAGGTGTCCAGAGTGTTCCTTGAGCTCACAGTTGATGCACTGATCAGTAATAAGTATAAGCACAAATTGCTTGGAATTTCTGAATTTCCAAATCACCCTTTGTGATTCCCTTCTGAACTTCAAATTCTGTTCAGCCTGGGTACACCAAATGTTAATAACAAATTGAAAGTGAAATGAGAAAGAAAAAAAGCCGGCACAGAAAGATCTGAAATACTGTGCCACCAACTCATTCAAGAAAAATACAGTTTCTTTCTAAGACATTCTACATCTCTGAATACTTTCCTTTTTTAGCTCTGGAAACCAGTTCATTTGCAGTTCAGAATTCTTCAAGGCAGTTCAGTGTCTGAAAAGAGAAATGATTGGAGCTCTTGAGCTGTGGTGTGTGATTTACAGTGTGGATGGGGAGTATCTTAATGTGCTGCAACTGTGAGGTGTAACACAAAGTAGTGGACAAAGGAAGCACATGTTTTATAATGCACTGTGTGTTTCTTACTGTCCCAACTATTAGTTTTATTATTACTTTTTAAATTTCTGTGCAAACACATAAACTGATTGCAATAGAGGAAGTGTTAGGGATTAGTTTTTTTCAGAACATACCAGGAATGCCTTGTTTTAGGGTTCTTTTTTGATGTGACAAATACAGTGGCCTTAATTTGCACCAGGGGATGTTCAGATTAGTTAGTAAGACATTTCTTTTCACTGCAAGGGTTGTAAAGCACTGGAACAGCTGCCCAGGGACGTGGTGGAGTCGCCACCCCTAGAAGTGTTCAGAGGATGTGGCACTTGAGGACATGGTTTAGTGGTGAACATGGATGGGTTGACAGTTGCACTTGATGATCTTAAAGATCTTTTCCAACCTCAGTTATTCTGTGATTCCATACCTGTGGTTATCTCTTGGCAGAGACGTCAGCAAAGGGGGTGTGTTGGGAGTCTGGTTCTTTAATGAGGGGGAAAAAAACATGCATAGAACAAGCAGAATTTTGTTGGAGGGGAAAAATCTCAACCCTTGAGAAGAAATAAGGAGCCTTTGGTTCTTTCAGCAGTGGTCCTTCATTGCAGTTTGTCTGAAATTATGGGGGTTTGTCACTCTTGATGAATTTGGATAAAGCAGGGGGAAGGTCCTTGCTGCTCTTGAAGGGCCATTTTATGGCTTTGCTGTGTGACAGATACATTTTTCTGCTACAGTTGCAAACCCTGGAAAGAATCCTAGTTGATAACTCTGCTGGCTTTGTGATATTTGGACTCTGTGAGGACCATCAGTGATCTCAGAGTATCTGCTCTGTGTTGTTGATGTCCTGCATGGCCAGCTGGGACTGGTCCCACACAGTATTGAAGGAAAGTTCAGGACCCTGAAGGAGTTTAGTGTGTGTGTGTGTGATTTTTGCTTTGTGGCCTTTGCACAAACCACAGCTTGTTTAATTAATCTGTGATTTTGGATCATGGTGATAGAAAGGCTGAGTTTCATCTGGAGAACTCTTGCTTTGGGCCTGGCTGTGAAACTCCTGTGTCTTGGTGCGTTTGCCATGATTAAACATTTTCCACTGATTAATGCATGTTGGAAGACAGTCATAGAAGCATTCTTTCATTTTCCACAGTCACAACTCCAACTTCACTAAACTTGGAAAGTTATTTTTACCCTCAGATGATGTTGACCCATTACTTCTGCAGTGGAAACATCTGGCAATTCATCCATATTGTTTGAGTGTGTAACTTGTTGCGTAAGATTTAATTCTTTAAAGTTGGGAAGGGAGAGTTTATCTGGGATCCTTTTGCCATATCAGCTCAGGAATTAATTTATTTTTCTTCTGGAATCATTTGTTATGCATCAAGGTGTTTCTTAAAGGTAGCTTTTCTTTCTGGTAACTTTTTTTTTCCCTTTTTCAATGCATTAAAGTTTAAGGTGTTTAAGGTTCAGCAGGATCTGCCTTAGCAGGTCTTCTCCCCCCATTAGACTTGTTTCCTATATTTATGGGGGTAATTCTGAAGTTCAGTTGTTGGCCACAATCTTAGTGTGCTTGCCAGAGTTCAGTTCTTGGATTAAACCAATATGATGGTTTATGAGGTTGTCTCCATTTGATTAAATTGCCTTTTTTCTAAAAAGGGCAGTAAGTTTAATGAGTGCATCCTAAAACTTCCCCATTAGCTGCTAAATAGTTGCATGTTGCTGGGTAGTTTTTTTGTTATTTTGGTAGATGATTAAAATATTTCACCTGTCTGGTAATGTCCTGCACAAAAACTTTCCTCTTTCGTGTTTCCTTCTGCTTGGCATCAAGGGTAATGGAATTAAAGGGAAGGAATTCTTATCTGAATTGGCATCTGAGACTGAATTAATTATGCTCAGTGTCTTTTAGGGAGTAAAACAGCTCTTTAGTTTAGCTTTTTGTGTTAAGCTTTGCCCTTCCATAATTTTGCCTCTTATTCTGTGGATATTGCTCCTGTTTTATTGAAGCATGAGAGTGGGTTGGGGTTGATTTGTTTGTTTGTTTTGTTTTGTTTTGTTTTCAGAAATCAGGAATTTTTGAAATATTTTCATAAAACATCACATTTAACTTTTGTTTGTGGCTTGTAGCTATGCAGGTGAAATATCCTAGTTAGAAAGCAGTGGACAAAGTGCTTTAGGTTCTCTTTTGTATTTTCATCTGGTTGAAATCAGTGTCCTAAGACATCTGCTTGAAATGAGCTTTCCTGGATAGGAGAAGAGCTTGCAGTATTTTAGTACAAAATATCTGTTGTTTGGAGCTCGGTGCTTCAAGTTGAAACAAGTCATGCTGAAGAAAAATGAGAAGAATCTCTAAATTATTATTATTTTTTTGGCTGAGGGAAATATCTTTCGTTCTAAGTAATTCCAACAATTAAATTTCTAGGTGTCATGTTAAAGATTTAGTAGATATATATTGTAAAGGAAATGCAACTGCTCTTGGTGTCTAAAGCAAAACTTCAGATATCTGGGATTTTATTTCCATATGAGATTATTGGCTGGTTGTCACACTTATGTAACTGTGAAGATTGTGAATTCTTATTTTACAGTAGTTTACAGTGTGAGACAGTCATTGATGTTTAAACATGTTGACCTGTGAAGAGCAAAATCCTGACTGTTGGTTTGGTTTCTTTTCCAGGTAGGAGAAGACAAAGAGCACATCGTCCTCGCTCTCCGATACTGGAAGAAAAAGATATCCCACCCTTGGAGTTTCCTAAATCCTCAGAGGACTTAATGGTGCCTAGTGAGCATATAATGAATGTTATTGCCATCTATGAGGTACTAAGGAACTTTGGCACTGTTTTACGCCTCTCTCCTTTTCGTTTTGAGGACTTCTGTGCTGCTCTGGTAAGTCAAGAGCAGTGCACACTTATGGCAGAGATGCACATAGTGCTTTTAAAAGCAGTTTTACGTGAAGAAGACACTTCAAATACTACCTTTGGACCTGCTGACCTCAAAGATAGCGTTAATTCCACTTTGTATTTCATAGATGGAATGACGTGGCCAGAGGTCCTGCGGGTTTATTGTGAGAGTGACAAGGAATACCATCATGTTCTTCCTTACCAAGAGACAGAGGACTATCCTTATGGACCAGTAGAGAATAAAATCAAAGTCCTGCAGTTCTTAGTGGATCAGTTCCTTACCACAAACATTGCCCGGGAGGAGTTAATGTCAGAAGGTGTCATTCAGTACGATGATCACTGTAGGGTCTGTCACAAGCTCGGGGATTTGCTGTGCTGTGAGACCTGCTCGGCCGTGTATCACCTGGAGTGTGTGAAACCCCCTCTGGAGGAGGTGCCCGAGGACGAGTGGCAGTGTGAGGTCTGTGTGGCACACAAGGTGCCTGGAGTGACTGACTGTGTTGCTGAAATCCAAAAAAACAAGCCCTACATCCGACATGAGCCCATTGGATACGACAGGCACAGGAGGAAATACTGGTTCCTGAACAGGAGGATCATCATGTGAGTAAACTAATAACTTCTGAACAGTCATATTGTGTTGGATGTGTTTCAATATATACTGTAAGTTGCTGTTGCCATCTTAAAGCTGTTCTTTCTTTGGGTAAATCCATTGCTTGCTGTTCTGTTAGCAGGTTGCTAAAGACTGTGTAATTAATCCATCATATTTATCCAAAATTAATATTCTCACAATCCATATATCAAAAGGAAGAAAAACCAAGGCCTCATGCTTAATATTAATGTGCTTAAAACACATGAATGTGAGGAAAAGGAAGGGAATTTTCATGAGAACCCTCCAGTTTCTTGCAGAAGTTACTGGAGAGAAGCTGAACTCTTATTTTGACAAGTTGTGGTGTATCACTGCTTGGGTGGTGTTTGGCTGCCAGATACTGGTTTGATGCTTTTGAACCTGAATTTTTTAGAGATATTCACCATAGAAATGCAGGAAATGCTGCACTGAACACTTCTGCAGTGTAAACAAAGTCAAAATAGCAAGACATACCTGTCTTCAAGGGAACTGCTTCCTGTGTTTCACACACTTTACTCTTACTGGTTTATCTTCATATACAAATGTATCTCAAAACATTATGAGTAATCAAACCCTTCTTAGTGAGGGCATTGTGCCCTGTTATTTTTTACCTGAAAAGTTGAATCTGAAATTATAAAAGCACTTCTGGAGTTTTACAAGAAAATAGCTAAAGATTGGGGTTTTTTTAATAAAAGAGAGTTATTATCTAATTGTTCTCATAACAGGGGAGAAATAATGTTTAAGTGAAATCAATGGTATTGTTACTTCATGAGAAATGGAGATTTTACTAGATTTCTTAAAAGCTTTCCATTCAGTGTGGAGAAAATAAGCCACAACTGGGTCCCTTGACAGAATTTCATACCAAACAGGTCACAGTGGATGTTAAGACAGTAGCCAGTGTCTTTAAAAGAGGCTGTTGATGGTGTTACATCTTGCAAAGAAGACACTTCTAAGGGTCTCATGGTAGTCCTTCAAAATGTGGGGCTCTGATGTTTTAAGTATTAATTATTGCTGCTCTTTGTTCCCTGTGTTCTCCTTTCACACTTGTAAAAAAAGAGTGAACGTTTGATAGGTTTTAGTTTCTCTGGGCTATAAATGCCACAGTAGTTTCAAGTGATCTTTTAAAGGAGGCAGGGCATCTTTTATACTCTTACCTTTTTTTTTTATCTCTACACTTCATGTTTGTACTCAGTCACCTGCTCTGCAGTAAGTGGTGGATCATTCAGATGGTTCCCCAGGATGTGATGGGCAGCCTGGAGCTGTTGAGATCCCAATTCTTTGCCTCAGACAGAATCTTCTACCTTCTGTTTCCAGAAAATGTGTTGAAAGTTTGATTTTTTTATTTTTTTTTCCCCACAAAAAGCCTGGTTGTGAAGGACACAGAGCTGGGATTATTTTTGCTCTACTTACTTGTGCTTTAATAACTTATGGTCTCCTCTGTGTATGGTTTTTGTGTCTCTCCTCTCAAACTCTTGAGGGCAAAGCTGTTCTAAAGATGGGTTTGTCTTCACTACTCTACTGTGCTGGCAGAGGTCTGGGAATTCACATAAAAAAATCCAGAGTCACTCACTCAGGAGGTGATTTTAAGATAAATAGGCAGACTTTGTTTCCTCCCTATATGTAGCAGATTGGTAATTATTTTTAACTAAACTGTGAAACAATGTTTTTTTTCCCAGTGAAGTGGAGTGTTTGATATTCAGAGGATTTTGATACAGGCAATACCTGAACATGTTTTAAACTAAAATAAATCTTGCAGGTGCTTCGTGATCCTTTGATATTTGCACATGTGAGGGTTGTTTCTCACATTGGTAGTAATTTTAACTGCACTAGAAGAGACATCTTCAAAGGTTAAATGTATTGAGTTTTTAAAAAAACAGCATTTTGGCATTCCTGTTAGGAGTTCTGTGGGCAAATTACTTGTTTCAGAAATAATAAGTCAGGTTTGATGAAGCTGGTTCTGACAGATGTGCAGCAGCAGTGCTTGAACAGGGCAGTGTGGGATGAACAGAATCAGCCAATTCCTCTGGACTTCTCAGGGAACTTTGACATAATTAAATTTATGGACAATGTGCCTTAAAACTATACTAAAACCAGTTCATGGGGGACAAAAGTATGTACTACACAACTAATTTCCAGGGAAATTCAACATTAGTAACTCATATGGATATTAAACTCTGTACTTGCAGTTTTTAATGCCCTTTAAATTCAGTAAGCACTTTGTATTTTGCACATATAGACAGATATATATATATATAGTTACACACTGAAAAAGATCAAACCACCCCTGATGTCTTGGATAACTGAAGAATAACTTAAAGGATGACTGCCAAATGCTGAAACCTGAGATTCATGAAGTAATATTATCGTATCAACTTTATTAAAATGAGAATGTATTCCCCAGTGCCATGTGATCAAATATATCAGGGGAATCTAATAGATCTAAAAATAATCTGCACAAATACCCATTTGATATCTTGCCCAGGGGGATTAAAGAGCTGAAATCCTAAATTCTTGGTGGGCTTGTTTTTCAGTAGGGTTTTTAGGGCTTTTTACTTCTTCTCCCCTCTCTCCCTATAAATATCATAGATCCATCATACCACTGGTTTTGTCACCTTTTAAAGGGTTTTGTAGACTTGTTGTTCCCTGATACATTTATTTCTATTACTTGCTGAGGGTAATAAGCCTTGTTTAAGCCCTTCATTGTGTTTTTGTTTCTCTTTTCCATCTCTTCTCTTTTACAAAGATGGAGAAGTGCCCATTGAGGGGGTTCTCCTCATAAATGCCCATGAACAAATATCAACAAGATTAAAACAAAACCAAAAAAAAAGGGCAAGAGGAAATTCCTGAGGTTTTTGTTTCAAGCTGTTTACAAATTAAGGCTGATGCCTCTGGGTCAATTGTATTTGTTTTACTTGTGAAGATTATTTCTGCAAGTTAACAGCTCTGGAAATTTAGGACTTGGACTTGCATTGTCCCAGTAAACTCCTGCAGCGTTTTTACCAGTTATCTTTCTATAAATATTGAGATGCTTTGGATTTATCAAGTGTCTGTGAAAGAAGATAATGAAACAGTGTGTGGCTTTCATTTTGATAGCAGAAATAGGGCACACATTGTTATTCCTGAGTTGTGTGGATCTTCCTCGACAGTCAAAAGCAGCTTCAGCGTTTTTGCAGCAAGATTTGTCATGCTGTTTATGTTCTTAGTGGGTCCTCCTCTATTTTCTCCAACTAATTAACAAGGGTTCGGGTCTTCATTTGAATAGATTGCTTTAAACAATTAACTGAATTCCTCAGTTTCTAATTGTATCAGCATGGAGTTTAGGAAGGGCTGTATCTGCTACTAATAATAACGTTTCATTATTACTTGAAAGTCCGAGCGTCTTCTGTGGTGTTGTTTTTATCAGTCTCTGCAGCCTGCTGGGGAATAGTTCCTGGCAGCCAAGAAGGCTGAAAGAGGTAGGAAATGCTCATGTGATCCTTTTCTCCCTCCTTGGCCTCACACATTGTATGTGACTCAGCTGAGTCCCCTGGAGACTCACTGGACCTGTGCAGCACCGAGCTGGCAAATCCGGCTGGCTCGTCCGAGAAAAACAGTGGGAATCGGTCCTTGAGCAGCCCTGGATCTTTCCATCTTCTCTTTATGACAGCCCCTCTGATTTCCTCCGAGGGTAAAAGTAGTGTCCCTTTAGCAAATGCAGCAAGATGGTCAGGGAAAGTTAGCATAAATCATTTAATTGTTAATTTAAATCTTAACTACCTCGGCCAGAATGGATTGCGTGGAATGATTTCTGCTGCATCCTCCAAGGCTTCCCCTGGCAGGCATCTGAGTCTTGACAAGACGTCTGGCCAGAGATGAGTTTGGTGGAAGCACAGACCAGCCAACTTGTGCCATTTCATTTTCTGCCTGTGCTTTTTCGAGAGAAAACTAATTCCTGAAATTCTCCTGCTAAGATTGTGAGAGCCTTCAGTTCAAAACAAACTCTCTGCTCAAACCCCGAGATAAATGAAGCAGAAGGGTATTAAAATACTCTTGGATAACCTCATTGTCTGTTTCTGGAACGTTGTCTGAGCAGTTCTTTAAGGGCAGGACTGGAATCACACATGGAAGGATTGGCTCCAGGTGCTTTCTGCAGGACACTTGGTGCTCTGGTGTCTCTGCTCTTCTCATGAGCCCCGGGGTTTATTGGCCTGCAAACCTTTCCTGGTGCTGAAGGCTTTCTTGAGTTATCCAGGGAAATTGAAGACAGCAGCTAACTGCTTTGCAATCCAATGAAACCTTGTAACATTAGAATAGAAAGATCTGAAGGAACAGGAAAAGCCAGATGCTGCTTGGGCTGTTCAGGTGACACAAACACACATCCTGGATGCATTAGCATGGGTTTGCTGGACAGGGGGGAGAAGGATGAAAATAAGAAAACACTTGGATGATCCCCATCAAAATTGAAGCAAGGTGTATGAGCCTCTGTGCCTGAGCTGCTTGTCTGGGAAATGGGTCTAGGCACAGCCTGCCCTCATGGAGTGATGGGAATATACGGTCAGATTTAATCTTATATGTTTTTTTCCAACTCAAGTGACTCTGTGATTCCATATAAAGCATTCACATTGTTGCATATCTAGGTCATATAAGAAGATGCATAAATGGCATTATTTCTCTAGCAAATAATCCTGTAGGCGTTCAAAATGAAAGGTTAAAGTTCCCCTTTTGGTGAGTTAAGAAATAAACAGCCTCATATTCTGCAGTCCTGTTTGTCAGGAGCAGGGCAGCCTTACAGTCCCCACTCAGCCAGGGTCTTGCACTTGCCACTTCCCTTGGAAATTTGCCAGGGAAAGCTCAGAAGGGATACATTCCCATTTTGTTTCATCCTTTTATTTTCTCTGGCTGTATAAAGCTCTATTCTTGCATTCTCATCCCCCCTTCCATCTCGGTTTTTGGGTGTTTGCCTTTATCTTCCTCTGCTGTGGCTTTTGTTCACCACCAATAATAAAAGCGCTGTCATTCCTATTGTTGTTAGTAAATAACTCTTGGTTTAGAGGAAACATGGTTTAAACAGTAATTTTTCTTTAACATGGAAGTTCACAGGCCCAGAATATTCCATAGAGTCAAAAGATTGTCAGTGTTCAGCTGTTACTTTTTGGTGTTGTATGTGGACAGTCTTCTTGAAATGAGTTGTTTTCTGAGAAAACTGGTCAAGTGTAACAGGTTGGTGTGGTTAAAACCAAGGGAATATTGGCAGTTTAGAGGAATGAATGGGTAAAGTAGAATGAGTTGCTTTTCATGAGCAAATACCTTTATGAGAGAGATGAGAGTATTTCTTTGCAATAAACCATTTTTTTTTCATCAAAACCAAAAGTCCATTTTGTAATAATGGTTGTGACAAGTGAGTAGTTGAATTTTGAGCAGTATTGCCATTATTAGCTTGATAACCACCTTATTTCAGTAGTATCCTGATTGGGTTGCAAATATGAGTTGTTTCAGAAATACCTTGTGGAAGTTGCCTTAGGGTTGTTTGTGTTTCTGAGTCCCTGAGGCCAATTTTTACCATCTTTATAAACCACGAGGAGGCAGCCAGGAGAGAGGAACCTGCAATGATTCTCACAAGGATCAGTCTCTCAAACTGCCCTCAGCTTTCCATTCCTTTGGACACTTTGGATTAGGATTATCCATGAGCCCCAGGCCTGCAGTGCTTTGACAGGTGGTGCAGGTGCAGCAGGAGTTTAATTCCTTTCCCTCGGTGTTGGGAGCACTGGGATGTGGTGTGGAGGTGAATGGTTGGGCTCAGGGCCAGCCTGGAGCTGCTGCTGCTGCTCAACAGGGCGGAACAAGCCAGGCTGAAGTCCAGAGTGTTCTCCTTGTGCTCTCAGGTGCTCCAGGAGAGCCTGTTACCTGAGATATTTATGGAGCTCCCTCAGATCTGGTGGCCCTGCTGAGGTGCTTTTGGCACTGTGGGCCTCCAGTAGTTCTGTTTGGGCTTGTGGGGTCATGGAATAACCCAGTTAAAAACAGTGGAAATCCTATGATCTTTTCAAAGGAGAGTATTATGACTCTTGTCCCTTCCTGGTGCTTCACAGGTGGATGTTGTAGAGATGCCAAAATAAAATATTTTATGGATGTGACATTCTACTCTTTGAATTTTCTAACTGTGCTCTTTCCTGAACATGCAGTTGCAAACACCACCCATTAGGGATCCTGAACCCATACCCTACCCATACCCTCTTTCATTGCAAACTGTTTGAGACTTAGTAGTAAATTACTGGTTACAGTAATACTAAATATAATGAGAATAAATCTTGTTGTCAGATTGGACTAACAGGTTTTGAGGAGACTCTTCAGAAGCTTTCCCAAGGAAGCTGTCAGGAGAACTGAGGGAATGAAGACAGGGAGGGAAGCAAAAATGAATACTGAGTATTAAACTGGGTGCATACAAGTGTCCACATGTGCTTGCTTTGTTCACAATCAGGTATTGGCATTTAATAGTTCCCTGCAGAAAGCAGACTGATACTAATCCTTGTCATTTATCTAGATATTTTAAAATGAATATTTTTTTAAATACTCCTACAGAGAGGAAGATTCAGAAAGTGAGAAGGATAAGAAAATCTGGTACTACAGCACAAAGATCCAGCTGGCAGAGTTGATTGAATGCCTGGACAAAGATTACTGGGAAGCTGACCTATGCAAAACCCTGGATGAAATGCGTGAGGAGGTTCATCGGCACATGGATGTGACAGAAGACCTCACAAACAAAGCAAGGGGCAACAACAAGTCTTTCCTTTCTGCAGCAAATGGTAAGAATGTTTTCTTTAATGGGAATAAATGCTGCACTTTGAGTTTATTTTATATCAGAAGCAGGATTTATGTCGTGTTATTTGTGCTCTGTGGCTCTGCAGGTGGTTGTTTATTTATTGATGACAACATGCTTTCTGTTGTAGATGAAATTTTGGACATCATCAGAGCAAGAAAAGGAGAAATAGTGGAAGATAAAAACACAGGAGATGATGAAGGAGAAAAGGCCAAAAGTGATGGTGATAATGACCAGACAGATGCTGAGAGAGACAAGGAAGAATCTGGAGACCAAGATAAAATTGAGGAAACACAGAATGAGCAAGATGTGGAAAAAGAGAAAACAGAAGGTAAAACAAATTTGACTGTGCTTTAACAGCTCCATTTCAGTGAAGTGAATCTTTAGTTAAGAGCTTCACTTTTCTTTAAGTGTTAATGTGATGCCTTTTTTTGGTATGATTCTCTAAGATATTTTTGTAATAGGTGATATTTGACAGTTCCTTTGTGCTTGCATATTGTAGTTGTTTTTCTTGTTAAGTAATTGCACCAATTTTCCTACTCCTATACAGCTTCTAGATCCCCTGCCTTGAGGTACAGGAGGCACTTACAGGTTGTGATCAACAGGTTTATAGTAAGCCATATTACATCATTTTTAACTTTTTCCTCGTCACAGGGGGTTTGTTCTTTGATTCTGAGACAATGCTGTCTCATAGCAAAAGGAAAGAAAAGGAAAAAGCTCAATATTTTTCAGCATTATCAACCAACCAAAAAGCTGCTGCAGTTGCTTTCTGTGGATGATGCCAAATGACATCCTAAGGCATAATAAAGAATATCCCTAAAGTTTTGTTGTGGTTTTACTGTAGAGGCAACAGTCGTTGGGGATAAAAGTAACTCTGTGACACCAAGCACTGATGACAACACCACAAATCCTTCTGCAGGAGACAGTAGTTGCCCTGAAGGGAAGAACGTGGGGTGTCAGTCAGAAACCCTTGATAGCAACAACGTGGCAGAGAAGAAGGTGGCACCAGAGCTCCCCCTGGAACTCTCAGGTACAGAGGGCACTGTTACCGATGCCTCTGTAATTTGGGGAATCTGTGAAGTTTTTCTCTCTGATTTGTCCACTAAAACCATTCCCAGTGTATATCACTCATGCTGTTTGCTTGCAGTGCCATCCTTACTGCTACGTTGTCATTATTAACATTTCAGAGTTAATTTTCTTGCAACTGGTGCTTGAAATCCGTGATCCTCTGTGACAAGAGCATTGTTTCCATGCCTTCTGAAGATGACTATGGCTAAGCTTTTTATTTTCTATTTTCCTTATATTTTGTTTTTCCATAGTGATCCATGATGATTGTTAGCGTCCTCTCAGAGTTTATTTCAAATTCTAATTTGCTGCTGGCTCGTTTATTATTTTAACCTCTCATTTACTGTATAAATGACTAACAACCAAAGCATTTTCATTCAGTGTGAAAGCAGTTTCATTCAAGGTTAAAATTGTCACGGTAGGAATTTTAAACAGATAGAAGAGTTATAAGCACAGGGGCTCTTGTGTTTTAATGTGTTTTCTTCTGCCATGTCATGATTCAAATGACATAATATGTATTATTGAATTAAAAAAACCTAACCAAACTTTTGCTTTAGGAATAAACGGGACTTGACTAAACATAACTTAAATTATCAGTACACTATTTCAGAATTATTTTCTATTACATTTAGAATTATATTCTGTACAAGGTTTACCAAATAACCAAGTGTTGTTCTAAACAGCTGATTACTGTTAAAATGATGAGGTTTTTATTTTCAGTTCTTCAAAATCTAAACATGCTCTAATCTGTGTTGTAGCCATACTCAGTGTGTTATGTTTTAAAAAGTGATGGTAAATGTTTTTCCTCCTACAGAAATAGTTTTCCAAGCAGGGACAGATTGTAGTCCTTGAACTTGTGGAAGTCAGTGCATCCAAACCTTGTAATAGACTTTCTTAACAGGAGGACAAAATGAAAATTAAGATTAATCTGTAATCTGGAAGCCTCATAAGAAACCCTTTTAGTACAGAAAATGTCTTAGTGCATGAGACAAACACCAAATATTTTAGATACTTGGTGTATTTTATTTAAAATATTTTTGCCTGTTCTCATATTTTTTATTCCCTTTTAAAGTTGTTAAATTGAGGTTTAATTGGAAAGATACATATCCTATAATTTTGTTTCAGACACATTTCTGGGTTTGTATTTTATTTTAAAGATTCACTTATGTATTTATCATTATTTATTTTACTTCCACAAGTACTTTTCTCCTTCCAAAGCTTCTGGAAGTTAAATTAGTGGGTTATTTTTTTGTAGGAAAGTGTGTGTGGAGAGAGTTTTTCCTTGTGTCTAATTTAGTATATTCACCATGATGCTTGTGTTCCTACTATGAAATTCCAGATTGAGACTGTCCTTGCAGAGGGAGGGAAGGATACTGAACTAGGATCAGTGAGGCAGTTCCCCCCAAAGAGGAGGAAAATAAGAGTAAAATGCAAACTTAGACAAGAATGTCCGTCACCATCCTTGTTAAATGTAATTTGGATATTAGTCTTTATTAATTAAGGTCTGGTTTGGGTGCTTCCATTCTATAAACAGGCATGAAAACAGTTCCATCTTTTCTCATAGTAGAAAGGGAAGTGGGTCAGACAGGGGTGGTCACCCACTGGGCAAAGCCAGAATTGAAGATGCATTCAGGTTAAGGATCCTCTAAGAATCCCAGAATATTAATCTTGCTGCTAGGAGTGAATATTGCACAAAAAGCAGGTTTTTATTCTCTCACCTTTCTTAACAACAGCAGAATTCCTGATGTTTTGGGAGGATTCTGGAAACAGAAAGATCTTGTAGTTTTTAACCAGCTGAACTGTGTCTCTTTAGCACAAAATCCAGAAGAAATGGCTGGTTTGAGGGGTTTGTTCCTGCTGGGAATGTGGTTTATTTGGAGGTAGCTGCAAGTCACTGATGTTTAGTCCAAAGGTCCTACTGGGGCAGCACAACAGGTGAGGTGACAATAATCCCACAGTGTCAAGACACACAAACAAGGACAACTGGGGAGCAAGAACCCACCTGGAGACCCATCAGACTGTAAGGAAGGGGCTGATATTTGAAGTGGGCTGATATTTCCAGTGGTGCCAGTTGAACTGAAATCTGGGGGATTCCTCAGAATTAATGAGCTGAAGACGAGACAATCAAAGACTCTGTGGTAAACAAGGGGAGCTGAAAGGTCTGTGCTTTGAGGGACAGGTAACACACAAGACAGCCAAAAGAGGGAAAATCATAGGAGCTGCAGGAAGACCAGATTTTATGAAATCTGAATTCCAAATGCAAAACAAAGCCTCAGTAGAGGATTCTCTGTGTGTGCATCTGTAGGAAAAAAATTGTCTTGGATGAAATATGAATGTGTCTTAAACACCAGTATGAATTTCAGTTCTTCAGAGCTGTAAAAGTTGAAACTACTCAAAACAGAACAAAAAGTACTTTCAGGGATACAGTGCTCTGAAGGGAATGAATATTTTATGAGTGTTTCCCTCCAATCCAGCAAAACATGTTCATCTGACTTTTTCTGGTGAAAACTTTAAAGCTTAAAAAAATTGCATTGATCCAATTTAAAAGAAAAAAAAAAACCAAACTAAAAAGGAAGTTGTTCTTTTGTAGAAGAAACTGGTCAGATGATCCCCAGCAACAGCAGCAGTGGGTCTGCTGCACCTCCACAGCCAGATGTTGAAAACAGCAGTGGCAGTGAGCAGAATGACTCCATCAGGACTCTGGATGATGCTGAAAATGCAGAGAGGGGATCCCAGACTTCAGAGGACATAGGTAATAATAATAATAATAATAATAATAATAATGTCTCCAACTTTCATTTTATGCACCTTTTCACTGTACTTCTTTTCCTTCATGTCGTAACTTCTGTGCATCAACAGAAAACTCCCAGTTTTTAAGTTTGTTTTAAAAGCCTTTTTTTTTTTTTCTTGGGCAGGAGAGAAATCTAATGGTGAAAGAAGTGATTCTCCAGGAGCAGGAAGAGGCACACCAGGCTCGACACGAATGCTCACCAGGTTGAGGAATCCAGACAGCAAACTGAGCCAGATGAAAAACCAGCAGGTTGCTGCTGCAGCACAGGAAGCAAATAAGTTATATAAAGAAACCAGAGAGGTTTGTGCACATCTTGGAAAACTCAAAGGAGTACAAAATAATGTTCTAGAGAAATGCTAATTTATTTAAATAAGAATAAACTTTTATTTAAAAATAAAAAAGTGATTTTGGCAGGCAGTGGAGGTACATAAAAAGCAGTAATAATAGATTTAGCAAATGGTGAGATTGTACTGTCACAGCAAGCTTTATTTCTCCTTGTCCTTTGTCTGTGCTCTATCATGGTTGCTCTCTACAGAGTGATCTGACAGTGACCCAATGCACTGGTATAAATGTTTTGTATCACTGTTTGTTGGGTTTTTGGTGGTTTGTTTTGGTTCTGGTTTTTTCAAGTAGCCCAGTTTGTCCAGGAAGGAAGTGTTTGACTGTTGGGAGTTCGTTGCAGTTCGTTGCATATTGTTTGGTGTATTAATTTTATTTTTGTTAACTGATTTTCCAAAGGAAGTTAGCATTTAGTGAAACAAGTTGGACCAGTGACTTAATCCATGTCATGTTTTCAAAGTCCAAGATAATTGTTTGCTTTGCTCTGTGTCTGATTTGTGTGATGTACCAAGGAGGGGGTTCACAGAAAGCTTGACTGAGTTTAGTGAAGCTGTTTTCCCAAAGCTCTCTCTCCCTCCATAGGCATAATTCAGAGCAGAAAACCAGGTTCCTGTTTGGACTGTGGAGCCTGGATAGTGCTCTTTTTTAATGTTAAAGTTGATCCTGGGAATATCCTAACTCTGTTTACAATCAGTGATGGAGTACATGTATTGGATAAACAGTTATTTGCTTCTACAAACTGAGGCAGGGTGTTTTTATTCTTTTACAGATAGACAATTGAAGCCTAAATCATAAGTAAATAATCATAAATAAGCAAATAGAAATATTGGAAACTTAAATGTGCATCTTTAAAATCATTGTTTCTTCCATAAGGTTCTGGTGGTGAACTCTCAAGGCGAAGTCTCCCGAGTGAACACCAAGAAGGACGTTGTGATTAAAGGAAATATGAACAATTATTTCAAGTTGGGGCAGGAGGGGAAGTACAGAGTTTATCACAACCAATATGCCACCAATTCCTTTGCATTGAACAAGCACCAGCACAGGGAGGACCACGACAAGAGACGACACCTCTCCCATAAATTCTGCCTGACCCCAGCTGGGGAGTTCAAGTGGAACGGGTCTGTGCATGGCTCCAAAGTCCTGACCATCTCCACCTTGAGGCTCACGATTATTCAGCTGGAAAACAACATCCCAGCATCATTCCTCCACCCTAACTGGGCTTCCCACAGGTAAATCAAGAAATGGGAATACATATTCTCTTGTTTTGCTTGCATTTTTGCTAACAGTGTTAATAAGCAATGAGCTTTGTTTTTTCAAGTCAGTGCTTCAGTATATTAAAATATAAAATAATGTGTGTTTATGGTAGATGGCTAAAAAAATTGTACATTTGACTAAAATATTGAAGTATAGGAGTCTTTAGTTAACACAGTATACTGTATTAGTGATGTCTATGTTTCAGGTTTTGCTCTGTTTTCCACTTTAGGTCTAACTGGATTAAGGCTGTTCAGATGTGCAGCAAGCCCAGAGAATTTGCACTAGCACTGGCTATATTGGAGTGTGCAATTAAACCAGTTGTCATGCTGCCCATCTGGAGGGAATCCTTGGGGCACACGAGGTAAAATTAATACGTATTAAAATATTTTTGAATATGAGAACTTCCTTTGGTTTACAATTACTAGTTCCTCGAAGCCTGTAAGAGTTATGTTTAAATTGAGTCAGTCATTCAGCCCTTGAAGTGCTTTTTCTCAACCAGAAACACTGACAAGCATGACAGCATTTTTATAGTGTCATTGCTCCTGTGTTTGTTTTATCTGAGCCACAGTCTCAAAGTGCCAAAACTTTGGGGCAGTAGAAAAGCAAATTTCAACACTCTTAAGTTCAGTGGAGTCTGGTTTTTGTCTCTCATTGGTGTCATAGGAGCAGAAAATGGATGTGTCTGATGTTAGACACAGTTGCAGGCAGCTGTGTTTGCTTTACTGGAATAGCCAAAAAAAGTGGTGTCACTGTTGCAAGTAATACATCAAAACCTGATTCTGGGCATTCCTCTTAACTTCAGATATTTAAAGTTATTTAAAGGGGCACTATGTGCTGTTGGATTCTTATATTTGCTTACAAGATCCTGTACTAAATGCACTGAAATCTGTGTGGGTTAGATTACGCAGAATGACAGCAATAGAAAGAGAAGAAAAGGAGAAAGTGAAAAAAAAAGAGAGGAAACAAGAAGAAGAAGAAACCATGCAGCAAGCTACGTGGGTGAAGTACACATTTCCTGTCAAACACCAGGTGAGGTTTTCTTCTGTGGGAAGAACAAGGAAAATACAGAAATGGTTGATTTCTGACTCTTTTTCTGTTTGCATTTTAAACTTAACTGTGTTAAGGTCTGTCCCTCCCCACTGCTCCCCTCCCTCTTCCCAAAAAATCCACTACCTGTACTTTGGAAGGTTGTATAATAAGATGGGATCTACTCTAGAAACCTCTTTATATTCTCCTACAAATGATATTAACTGCTTTTGTTGGAGTGGTTTGTTGCTCTGCACTTCTTGTAACAAACTTACAGGTTGATTCAAAAACTGCTATAATCTTTCAGCTTTTAGGTAAAGTCTCACTATTACATTAAATAAATAAGATTTTTAGATGTTACTATGATAGAATCGAGTGAATTATCAGCAGATATATCTTTAATTTTAGATAGTACATTATTTCACAAGTGTACTTCAAAAGTCTGTAAAATAAAGTTTTTGGTTTGTTTTTTTTTTTATTCATCTTTGGTTTTTAAATGTAAATAATGCAGCAAATAGCATCATTAATGCTACTATTTTAAAAATATTGACAGGTTTGGAAGCAAAAAGGAGAGGAATACAGAGTAACAGGATATGGTGGCTGGAGTTGGATTAGTAAAACCCATGTGCACAGGTTTATGCCCAAACTGCCAGGAAATACTAATGCAAATTACAGAAAATTGCTATCAAGTAAGTGTTTGCATTGCTTACACATTTTTTTTATTTACAGTTAATTATCTGTATGTGATATTTCTTGTGCAGACTTTAGGAATAATGTTCCAGGGAAGCTTTAGTGGATATTTGCTAATCTTTGTCAGTGTAACACATTCAGTTGTCACAGATATTTTCAGCTACATTAAATTGTTTCAATTATGAAGTTGTGTGTAATATTTGTACAGTTTTGTATAGGCTTATCCAAATTAAAGGTAGATAAAAATTATGTAGATAATCAAAACCAAAAAGTAACATCTAAAGTATTGGGGTGTGTATATATATTCAGTATTGCACTAAGTTTAACCTGTGGTGTTACCACTGCATACTTAATTCTCTTTCTGAGTTTCACTAATGATGTGCAAATGATTTGAGAGGTTAAATTAACATACATGACAATGTGGCAGAGTACAAAAAATATTCTGAATGATTGAAATAATTTAATTAATTCGTTAATAGCAAAGAGCGAAGATGAAAAATGCAACTTGGACAAACGAAAAGGGCCCACTAAGGTAAAAACAGAGAAAGACAGAGCAAAGGACTCTCGTGATGTGCAAGCAAAAGACAAAGCAGATGTTTCAGAAACCTTGGAGAAAGTGAAAGAAGAAAAGTTGCCTGAAGAAAAAGTAGAAGTTGATACAATTTCTGAAAACTTGGATCAGGCAAAAGACACAGGTGATAATCTTTTGTTATTGTAAAACTACCTGATCATTACACAACTGAAAGCCCAGAACCTCAGAAATAACTATTGAAAATCTGTGTAACACGTTTTGTCAAGACATCAAAGTGTCTCAGTGCTTATTATCCATTGTAATAGTATCTGAAGTTTTTGTTCTTTTTTTCCTTGAAATCTATTAATATGCTCAAAGTTCTGTTTATTTCTTAGTACTTTATGTAAAAATAGAGTTTGGTGTCTGTTGTTGGGGGCTCACTGACTCGGAGTTGTTTCTCCTTCACAGCGGAGAAGGAAATCGATGGTGAAAATGATAAAGTCATCAAGGAAGAACCTATGGATGTAGATGATGTGAAAATTGAATCCTCCCTGAAAGATGAGGACAGTCACTGTAAGCTGGATATAATCAATGTCAGCGAGGGCTTTCATTTAAGGACTTGCTACAAAAGGAAAGTAAAATCATCCAAATTAGACGGACTTCTGGAGCGGAGAATAAAACAGTTCACGCTGGAGGAAAAACAACGCCTGGAGAAGATGAAGCTGGAGGCTGGTGCTAAAACTGGGGGCATTCGGTCTGTGAGCCCCCAGAAAAACACAGATGAGCTACAGAGGAAAGGAAAAGAAGGAGGCCAGTTTGACATTTCCTCCCAAGATCAGACTTACATGTCAGATAAGACCCAGCCTGAAGATGCAGAACAAGACTCTTTGCCCATCAGCAGCATCTGCTCTACCAAAACTGGTGAGGAGGAGGAACCTTTGACAAACAGGCTGTCAAAAGGAGAAGGGCAGCTACTGGATGAAGACTCACCTCAGTCCTCTGAAGGAGAAAGCTCCATTCACAGTGATGGTAAAGAAAACAACTCTGAACCTACAACTGCTGATAAGTGTCAAGGACAAGAGGCTCTTGGAGAGTCTGAGAGTTCTTTAGTGGATGGTTTGAAGCAAACCAGTGCAGAAGGCAAAATCAAATGGGACATTTCAGAAACAAATGAAGAACCTTTGGAACAAAAACTACCTGTTACCAGAGTATCTCAGCGAGAACTTGAAAACTTAGGGCCAGTGGTACCTGAAAGTGGCTGTCGAAGAGATGCTGTGGCCACTCCTGAAAAACCAGATCCAGAAGGGAATTCTGAGCAGCAGAGCAAAGATCCAGAAAACAACTGTATGGCAAAAAGCCATATGGAAACGACATCCTCTCAAGAAAGTGAAATGGAGGAAGAAATTCCTCCTGTAAAGACTGAAAGTAAATCTGAAAAGAAGATCATATTTCACCAAAAATCAGCTAATAAAGACCTAGAACCACTTAAATCAGGGCTGATTTCTGAAAGAAACCTGGAAAGTCAAACTGTGGAGCACATGGATGGGGTAGATGTTAATGAGGATTTACTGAGCTCCAAACTAACTGAGGCTAATGGTCAAAAGAAAGGGCAGGATCTGAAAGTGGAAACAAGTACCATAAACAAATATCATGATCAGACAAATGTAAATACTGACAAAAAGAATAATAATGGTGATGAAACTGAGGCAGATGTAGAAAAAGAAAAATCATCATTTCAAATGAATGGAAAAGACAGTGACATTAAAGGTTTATCACATGATGAGTGCTCAGTGAAAGATACCTGTGAAGCTAAGGCAGGGGGTGATATTGAACCAAAAGTTAATAATATTAATAAATCCATTCCAGAACATGAAATAAAACCATTGACTTTTAAGGAATCTTCAGTGAAACCATTCATGAATGGTGACATCATGGTAGAGGACACAAAGGACAAAAATAATGTGGACTCAAAGTCACGTCTGCAGAGTTCACCTGAGTCTGAGTCTGGAGAGAGTCTTCAGCCACCAGATGAAGTTCCCAAGTATGTGCAGAAAACTGAAGAAAACCAGTTTTCTCCTGAGAGATCTGCCAGTGTTGGCTCTGCTTCCCCACCAACACAGACTGTCTGTAAAGAAAACACCCTGAGCAGTGAGACAGAATCCATGGAAACTGAGGTCACTGAGGAGAACAAAGTCGCTCCCTCGCCTGTAACCCCATGTGAGGAATCCAGCCTGGGCGGTCACTTCGCTGCCCGGAACGGTGTCCAGGCACATCAGATGGAAAACATGAATGGGGAAAGTAAAGTAAAAACTGTTATTACTGAGGTGACTACCACGACTTCAACTGTGTCCACGGAATCCAAAACGGTGTTTAAGGTGGCAGAGACCGGAGCTGCCAGTGAGGAGAAAACCACGGTCGTTTCATCTACAGAAAATTGTGCCATATCCACTGTAACCACCACCACCACTGTAACCAAGCTCACCACTCCAGCCACAGACAGCAACACTGATGTCATTTCTGTCCAGGAGCACAGTAAAACAGTGGTGACAACAACAGTCACCGACTCCCTGACCACCCCGGAGGGCACACTGGTGACTTCCATGACTGTCAGCAAGGAATATTCCACAAAAGACAAAGTGAAGCTAATGAAGTTTGCAAGACCCAAAAAAACTCGTTCTGGAACTGCCTTACCATCCTATAGAAAATTTGTTACCAAAAGCAGTAAAAAAAGCATATTTGTTTTACCCAATGATGACTTAAAAAAGCTGGCCAGGAGAGGGGGGATCAGAGAGGTTCCCTATTTCAATTACAATGCAAAGCCTGCCTTGGATATCTGGCCATATCCATCCCCAAGACCAACTTTTGGGATCACTTGGAGGTACATACTTTACAGTTTTGAGGAAAAGTTAAGGATGTGATGAAATTAATTGAATTTTAAAATACGAGTGAAATACGTGTTTGTGTCCAAAACACGCACATTTTGTTATTTAGTAATTTCCTATATTGTTCACTAAAAGTAGAATGGAAAACCTTTGTCCCTTTAGTTTGGGTGGGTATTTTTAAATACATTCTGATTTTAAGATATAATTCATACTCTGTCTTTTAGGTACCGACTCCAAACAGTCAAATCCTTGGCTGGGGTGAGCCTGATGTTGAGATTGCTCTGGGCATGTCTCAAGTGGGATGATATGGCAGCAAAAGCTCCACCTGGAGGAGGAACCACAAGGACAGGTATTATTACTTTAAATTTCTGGGTTTCTTAATGCAGCTCATAATTTTGAGTATTTTTGTAAAGCTCTTGCTGTAAATTTTGAGTATTTCTGTAAGGGCTCAAAGTCAGCTGTGGCATTTGAATTTCTTTAGTCAACAGTTCTTACTAGTTTCTGTTTCTTTACCTTGAGTATATTGGGTTGATTGGAGATTTAGCTTTATTTGTTGCTGTTACTAATGTGTTGTAGAAACAACTGAAACTGAAATTACAACGACAGAAATAATCAAGAGGAGAGACGTTGGTCCCTATGGAATCCGGTCAGAGTACTGTATAAGAAAAATTATTTGTCCCATTGGTGTCCCAGAGGCTCCAAAAGGTATGTTTGTTTAGACATTTTCCCTTTCCCTGTAATCTCCTACAGAAATTAAGGTAACTGGATCTTTATGTTAATTCAGACCATCAAGGGAGCAAACACAGCTTGACATGAGCTATTCATTCACCTGTGGGAAACAAATGATGCCTTTAACAAAGGGATGTGATTTATCAGAAGCTGAAAGGCCTCCCTGTTCATAAAATGGGACTGAAAAAGACACTAAATCTTGGTTTACACTTTTGTTTGGTTTTACCATTGAGCTTAATGTGTGTGTTTTGACTGTTCTCTAAAGAAACTCCAACACCCCAGAGGAAGGGACTTCGATCAAGTGCCCTCAGGCCAAAAAGGCCAGAAACACCCAAGCAAACAGGCCCTGTAATAATGGAAACTTGGGTAGCAGAGGAGGAGTTGGAGCTGTGGGAGATCAGGGCATTTGCTGAAAGGTAAATGAACTCAAGTGAGCTTTTAGAGAAAGCAGTTTTAATTTGTGTGATTGTTAAATCAAAGTTCCCACTAGAGAACACGAACTTGGTCACTGTGATCAGTAAAAGCACATCTCTGTTGTATTTTTACTGTGCCTTTTGATAGTCAGGCTTTAAGTTGTAAAGCTGAACTATTTGCTGGTACTAAAACTAATTTATGCAGATATTACAGATTTGTTAGAAGTAATATTACATTAATTTTCCCATGCTTATGAACTCATCACTGTTTATGCTAAAAGGTTTTTACTGTAATGCCTGGAAAGGCATTAGGCTGCTTTTGGCATAACTTTTTACATACATGTTAGTTACTTCCATAATCCAAAGAAAATGAATATGTACAAGTAAAGTGAAGGTAAATTCAGCCTGAGAATATACAAGTTATAAGATATTTTAAGTATTTTGTGCTAAGAGTTGGAACAACCTCTTTGAGTCTCTCAGAAAGAGTAATTTTAAGTTAATGGTATTACATAGATTGTGTGCAGTCTCAGATGCAATTATAAAAGCCAGTTTTGAAGCCATGACTAGTTTGTCAGTACTCTTCAGTCTTGACAGTTGTACTTTTAAGAGAATTAAGCTGGATGAAACAAAATCCAGTTTGATGGTGGGATTTTCTGTGGTGGTATAACTTACTTTTGGTTGTGTCTTTGGCAGGGTGGAGAAGGAAAAGGCACAGGCAGTTGAACAACAGGCTAAGGTTAGTGAACAGAAGAAGGCAGAGGAATTCAAGGCCCAATTGGAGGCTCAGCTAAAACACCAACGTTTGGCTGCCCAGCAGGTGGGGAGCTGTTGGTGTTCCACCTGTCAGCAACTGGTCACCACATGTGTTACAAACGGGGAATTAACTTCACCCTTACCTTGCACCATTTTTCACATAGTGAAAACTGCAAACTAACATCAAACAATGCTGCTCCCGCTGTGCATTTGTTATTTTGAAACAGGTTTAAAGCAAAGATTTGTCTTGGATTGCCTTTTTTTTTTTTTTCCTGCCTAATTTATAACGCTTTAAAAAGGGTTAGTTTGTTTCCATTTTAAAGAAGGCTGAGAAGCACCAATCTCCAGGTAAGGTCATCAGTGTGCAATGGAAAGCTGCCTTGGAATACAGCTGGCTTGGGAATACAACTGCATTTCATGCTTCAGTCAAATTGAATCTTTTGATTTTATTCTGTCTTAAGTTGGCTGGATGAAGCCCCTTGATAATTTTATTTAAATATATGGAGATATGTATATGTATTTATATATAAATGTATGCAATTAAAATTAGAGAACCCAACCCCATGTTGGTATTTCACATACATTATTAAGAACTGTGCTTTTTTCCAACTCACTCCTTTTCATTTCATCTTCTTGAAGAAATTAATGGGCATTACTGCACTACTAACCAAACACTGGAATTTAAATTAATAAATACAGAGATAATTCCAGTAACAAAGGGAAAAATGTGAGATTAGTTGAAATTTTAGAAGAGTTTACTGATACAATCCCTTCACAAAGGGACTCTCTGAATTAAATGTAACTTCTCAACAGTTACAGCACACAAGGTGTCTGGGTAAGGTAAGGGATTTTGAACCTGATTTTTTTGAGCAGCCTGCAAAGTGGAGTTACATTTAAAAGAATATTTTTTAAAATTGCATTCTTAATGGTGAGGTAGAATGATACAATCTGTGTTTTCCTGTAAAGTGCAGGAAGCTCTAAATTCAGGAATGTAAATGGTAAACTCTGTGTTGATGATGAGGTACCACTTACTGACATAGATGTACACAGACAGTCAAAGCCAAATATAAATGGATATTTTTTCAAAGTTTTGACCTTTCTGATTAATTTGAGACTAATATTTTGGGTTTTCTTAAAGTAGAATGTCCAGTGGAATTAGCATAAGGCAAGGATTTTAAAGGTGCTGTAAGGAAAGTTTCTGGCTGTGTATTCTGAGCAGAGCTGGAGTTCTGCAGGGAGCCTGTTCTTCAATCCTCTACAGTTTGAACTAAAATCCTACCAGAGTCCTTTGTTTTTCAATACTGGGTAGAGACAGCGTTTATGTTGCAAAATCCAAAGATGCTAATTATGCCTTTATTCAATTTTCTTTCTAAATCCCACAGAAACGGCTGGAGCAGCAGAAGCAGATCCCTGCAGGAGGGGTGGTGGCTGCAGCCACCACGTCCAGCAGCACTGCCACCACTGTGTCCACTCCTCAGAAAGTCGTGGTGGGCCCCTTGGCAGGCCCAGTCCCCACGGGAACCAAAGTAGTGCTGACTACTAAAGTGGGTTCTCCAGCTACAGTAACATTCCAACAGAACAAGAACTTCCATCAGACTTTTGCTACTTGGGTTAAACAAGGCCAATCTTCAACAGGTAAGTGGCCATTTAGCATGGGAAGAACATGTACTGGAGTTCATCCTATAACATCACATCCTATAAACTCCACATCTCCTCCAGAATACACAGCATTATTACATTTCTGGTTATCTTTGCTCTTAACTCTTGCTATGCCACAAGAACATTTCTGAGATTATACCTGTCTCATTTTTCTTTGCTAGGTAGTCTTATTTCTGACCTGTCTCATTAACTCCTGACAGTTGTCCTAGTAACCATTAATGCAATCATTCTGTGGTGTACCATACTGCTTCCTAAACAGAATCTTTACCAAAGAAAGCATGACACATTCAAAAAAAAAAAAATACAGTAACAACCATCCTGTAGTTTGCTGTTTCATACTTGAAAAAAAACCAGTCATTTCACTGACTAATTGTTCTGCTCTAAACCTGCCTGTTCTGTGTGCCTCACTAGCCACTAGCACAGCTGCCACCTCAGCCACAACCATTGCCAGCACAGGGCAGACCTTCCAGCTCTCAGGCAGCCCAGTAACGATGGCAGGGAAAGTGATAACTAAGCTGCCACTCCCTGCAAACAGCAAGATTGTTGCCGTCAATGTGCCATCAACTCAAGGAGGTAGGGAAAGGGAACTGAATTCAAATGTATTCCAGCTTGCTGATTAATTCTCCATTGACACTATTTTCCCAACTGTGACTTGAAGGGGGAAAAATTATATAGATAATTACAAGTTTCTAGAGCTTGTTCCCACCCCCCCCCGCCATGTTGCATATTTGTGTCTGTAAGGGGAAAAATGCAAGTTTTTTTGCCTGTAAATTATTCTGCATTTCTTAGTGCAAAATTAAGAGCTTTATTTTGAAATGTGGAATGAAGCATGCTTTTTTTTTTTTTGTTATCTAAATCAATGAAACAACTTTCTTCATAAGAAAACCCTGCTGTTTTTAGTTATTAATGCTTACAGCTGCTCTTCACTGATGAGCAGGAGTTTGGATCCAGACTAAGATTAGCATTTTTTCATCTTAGCTCAAGAAGAGGACTTAATATTTTGATATTTGTGTATGTGTATTGGACAGAAAAGCTGAATTCTCTGTCTCCATTATACTTTATATCCGAGCAAATCATGAAGGCTGCTGGTTTTGTATTGAAATTTCTTAGGTGACAGGAGAAAAACTGCCCATTTTCTTCAACACCACAAGCTTGTAGATGGAAGGTGTTTAAATTGGTCTCCTGCATTTGAAATTAATCAGATTATAGCTTTTAATGGTTGTATAACACTAATTTGTGGCACCCTGTCAATGCAAGGGCTTCTTTGCAGTTACCATCAAACTGATCTTTTTGAAGATTCACACTTTCCTTAATCTTATCTAAAATATCTGTTTCTTAACTTAAAATGTAGTTGGACTATTGACAAAGTATCATGCTGCTTCTTTTTACAATATGACAAAGTCTCTCCCAGGAAATGCTCAAAGGTGTTCTAGAAACCTGCAGACTGAGTTCTAAATGCCACCCTGGAGTTGCATTGACTTCCTTTGCTGGCCATTCTGTCATTAATGACTTCTCAATTTTTCTTTAATTAGGTGTGGTTCAAGTTCAGCAAAAGGTATTGGGTATCATTCCATCAACTACAGGTGCAAGTCAAACCTTTACTTCATTCCAGCCAAGGACAGCAACTGTAACCATTAGGCCAAACACCACAGGGACATTAGGAACAACAAGCACTTCACAAGTAAGATGTCCTTCTGATTATTTGACTCCAGAAAAATGTGGGTGCCGAGATTTTTTAAGTTATTGGCAGATATCAAAAGTTCTGTCTAATCCCTTTTCAGTGTTTTTTCCAAGGAGGTACAACAATTCTCTCCAGTTGGAAAAACTAATTGAGCTTGGTAAACCAGTGTGGGCATAGGTGACAAAATATTGGATCTGCTTCTATCTTATTATTTCTTACTATATTTTAAAAAAAGAAAACAAAACAAAAACAAACCACACACAAAAAAAGATGCAGGGCACATCCCAGGGTTTTTTTTCCCAAGTTTACACGTGGTCTCCACTCTGGTGTCCGTAGGTAGTGCCAGGGACACCGCTCCGCCCTGGAATGACAGTGATCCGGACACCACTCCAGCAGTCAACCCTTGGGAAGACCATCATCAGAACACCTGTAGTGGTGCAACAAGGTATTCTTCCAGCCAGTAGGTTCACTTTAATATTTAAATTTCCAGTGTCAAATCCATGGTTTGTTTCTTCATAAACTCCTTCTGTATCATTATGTCCCTCATTTTGATCCTTGACTATTAACTCATGCCTTTTCTTTTTGGCTTTTCAATGTGTTGGTTGCAGGCTTTGTCACTGTGTTTCATCACTGACACTGGGAAATCTAGTACTTATAAGTCCATTCATTTGGGGGAAAAAAAAAAACAACTGAAAAAACCTAAAAACAATTAGGGTAATTCTGCATTGAGAAAGCTTGCCTTTAAGGAAAAAAAAAAACCAAAAAAAGAAGCTAACTGTCTGAAGTGCTCCCTATGTATGCAAATTTGAATAAAATAGAAAACATTTTGCAGACTTTATTTGTCTGGGTGACTGACTGAAGTTTGTGAAGAAAATTTATGTGCAAACTGCAATGTCTGCTTCACCTGTCTGTTCACCATCACACCCCATTGCAGGTTGGGCCTGGGAGGTTTGCTGTGCTTATGGTCAAAATGCTGGAAACATGTTTCTTATCTCAAATTATTCTCTTACAGGTCAGACACAGCAAGTGGTGACTCAGATAATCAGGGGGCAGCCTGTCTCAACAGCAGTTTCCAGTACCAGCACAGCTTCTTCCAGTGCTGGGCAGAAAACGGTCACAAGTTCTGGAACTCCCCCTCAGGCAGTGCAGCCACAGACCCCCTCGCAGCCCCCTCGCCCTCAGCAGGGGCAGGTGAAGCTCACCATGGCCCAGCTCACCCAGCTCACACAAGGACAGGTAAAACATTGTCCAGCCCTGGCTGTGCAACTGTGCCAACACCTCCCAAACCTTTGGATTCCAGCAGTGCAGTGCATCTGCTCTTAAATCTGCAGTCACCTTCATTTGGGGTGACCATTGGCATAATTACAGACTGAAAGAAGCTTGAATTGTGTCTGGAAAGTTTTAACTATTGCTTCCTGTTGGATTCCCCAGTAAGGTGACTGGCATCAGGATTGTTTAGCAGTGTGGAAAAAAGTGTTTAATAGCAGTAAGGGACATAATTATTCCAGATGACCTGTTTCCTAGACCTTCAGATCAGAATGTTCGTTCCTTGTCTTCTGATTTTGTGTGAAAATTTGGTTTCCATTCGTGTTATTCAGAGTCTCAGAGGAAAATTACAGTAGCTGGAAGTGAAGGAGGAAAAGGTTCTTTAAGCTTCTGCTGAGATCATGAGGATCTGTCAGCAAAAAATAAGTTGAGAATTGAGCATAGGCTAAAAATAGACTTCATTGAGTTATCACAATACCTGTTCCACAAATTATAAATAATGTGTATGGATGATTGTAATGTACAGGCTGCTGGTTGCTAGGTAACATTTTTTTTTATGTGGAGCAAGACTCTGAGCTGAAGGAAGGCAGGTTTAGATTAGATATTAGGAAGAAATCCTTCCCTGGGAGGGTGGGGAGGCCCTGGCACAGGTTGCCCAGAGAAGCTGTGGCTGCCCCATCCCTGGAAGTGTCCAAGGCCAGGCTGGACAGGGCTTGGAGCAACCTGGGCTAGTGGAAGGTGTCCCTGCCCATGGCAGGGGGTGGAAGGAGATGATCTTTAAGGTCCCTTCCAACCCAAACCATTCTGGGATTCTGTGAGTTTCTACACTAAAGACACAGAAGAATTTTTGTAGGGACCTTACTCTCTACTATAGGTTCACAAAATGTGTAACTAACTCCAACCCAGTCATCTGTTGATGATAGAATTGTTGAAAGTGTATTTTAGTATTTCATGATCTCAAATGCTAGTTTTGGGTTTTAGGAATATGCTATGTGGTAAAAGTATTGAATTCTGAAATCCAAAGGCCTAATTGTTCTGATTTCCAGCAAAGTCTGTTTTAGAATTCTGTCACTAATACATCAATATTAACTTTTTTTTCAGGGTGGCAGTCAAGGCTTAACTGTGGTAATTCAGGGACAAGGTCAAACTACTGGTCAGCTACAATTAATCCCTCAGGGTGTGACTGTAATACCTGGCCCAGGACAGCAGCTAATGCAAGCAGCTATGCCAAATGGTACAATTCAGAGGTTCCTTTTCACCCCACTCCCAGCAGCTGCTACTACAGCCAGCACAACTACAACCACGGTTTCTACTTCGACCTCGGGTAAGCATCGCTCTGCTCAGCAGAAAAAAGCTTCAGTTACAGTTGTATGGGAGTTTTCATGCAGTTGGAGAGGGTCTGTTATTACAGTAAATTCGTTGGAAGTGTATTGCAAAGTCTGTTGGATTTCTGCATGGAGCTTTACAGTAGTTGTGAGAGGTTTGAATGTGTCAGGCTCATAGATGTGCCATTTGAAGGTAATGGAATGCTTGTTTTCCTCGTTGCCAGGTACAGGGGAGCAGAAGCAGGCTCTGCAGGCCCAGCCAGCATCAGCACTGCCACCAGTTCAGGGACAGCCTCAGAGCCAGCAGCAGTCCCAGGCTCCGGCGCAGATCCCGCCTTTGCCCCAGCCCGAGGCTCAGGGCCAGCCCGAGGCTCAGGCTCCAGCTCCTGGTGACTCTCCAGTCCCTCCTGAAGCACAACCATCCAAATCTCCGGCTCAGTCTCCAGCCCAGGCTCCAGGGCTCTCTCCGGCGCCAGTCCCGATCCAGCCACAGCCCGCGGTCCTGCCCCAAGGCCAGTCCCAAGCCCAGGCTCAGCAACCAGCTCAGGTGCAGACTCCAACCCACCAACCGAGCCCGATGCAGCCCCCTGCTCCCATCCAAATTCCAGCTCAGCTGCAGCAGGTCTCAACCCTTCCGAGTTTAAATCAGGTTCCTGTGCAATCCCCAGCTCGTCCTCAGCTGCAACTTCAGCAGCCTCCAACAAAAGTTATTGCAGTGCCTCAGCTTCAGCAGCGAGTGCAAGTTCTCTCCCAGCTGCAGTCCCAGGTGGTGGCTCAGATACAAGGCAGTTTGCCCCAGCAGATCAAGCTGCAGTTACCCCTTCACATCCACCAAAGCAGCCCAGGGCAGGCTCACCAGATTCAGAATGTGGTGACAGTGCAAGCAGCTAGTGTTCAGGAGCAGCTGCACAGAGTTCAGCAGCTCAGGGAGCAGCAACAGAAGAAAAAGCAGCAACAGATAGAAATTAAACGTGAGCACACCCTTCAGGCTTCTAATCAAAGTGACATTATCCAGAAACAGGTAAAGTTAACAGAAGGAAATTGAACCTTAATGAATGAAACAAAGCTCATTTTAAATGCCTGTTCTTGTTAACAATGTTAATACATTTGATAGGCAGTTAATTTGATTCTTTCAAAGTTAGTGCAGGATTGCTTTTGGCCATTTAATTAAATATTCTGAGTTAATTCAGCGCATCAAGTCACTTGTACCATGTTTGCATTCCTCTGTCACCTGGATTCAACTTACCACTGGCTGCTGGGACAATCCATCTTTATTCTCAGTTCAGGGAAGACAGGTCATAGCCAGGAGAGCTGATGGTCAGAACACATGTGCAGTACTTTCATTACCTGAAAATTGAGGTTCCAAAGAGGTATCTGAGATGTAAAGCTGTTGGATGGCTGCAGGGCTTAAAACCAAAAAATAGAAATATCAGGCTCTTACCATTTTTAAAATGAAACAACCAGTCACTGAGGAAATACAGTCAATTTACATTTAGACCCTGGGTTTAAAGTTGACATAAGCAAAATATCCTACTCTGGGGGTGGGATGTTAATTTTCAATTTCTTTTTCAAGTTTCAAATAACTGTCTTAAACTAGCACTGCTCCCCTGATAAAATCAGCTTTATTTTGTCACTGAGTGAAATAAATAACACTCCTTTTCTTTAACTTAGGAAGTGTCCTGGTTCTCCCAGTAATACTGTGAAATACTGGCTAAAGTGTTCATCTTTTATTTTGGATTCTGTATCATCCTGCAGGTGGTTATGAAGCAGAATGCTGTCATAGAACACCTGAAACAGAAGAAGATGCTGACACCAGCTGAGAGGGAAGAAAATCAGAGGTGAATGTAGAACACAGTGAATCTCTAGATGTGAAAGCTTTACATTTATAACATCTTTTAATGGTGGCATAACAAAACACTGGTTTGTAAAAACCTGCTTAAAGAAATGTTGCTGGTTCAAAATTGCTTCAAGTAACACTTATAATGATCTTAACTTTGGTTGGATCCTGTGTAATCTCAATTTTATTTTGATTATATGTTATTTAAGTGATGTTATGTATCATGTGTTTGGAGCTGGCCACAGTTTTTAAACTCAAGGTAAAACCCATCCTTGAAGGAGCACAGAATGGAGAGTTAATGGTTCTGCTGCAAAAAAAAAAGCCTGGTTTTTGTTTGTCCTTTATCGTGGCCATTTGTTTCCATTCTTGTCCTCTGCACATCCCACTCTACAGAAGGAGCTGAAGAGTTGGGAGACAGTTTGACAAACTGTGAGATTTTATGCTGGGAGCTGCTAAACAGAAATTTGAAGTGTGTGTCATTTGTCTTGGGACTCCTTTTCACTCCTGCAGTTGCTTCAATTAGATAATCACAAGTGCGTGTGTCAGATACTAAGAAAAAGAGTAGTGTGTTTTATAAGATTTTAATCATCAAATCACAAGCTCAGGTGATTACAACACTATCTCTGGCTGCTACTTATTTAGTGTGGACAATTGCATAAGGAATGAGGTGTGTTGGATACTCTCCTCATTTAATGGTGTCAGACAGCCACAGTGGTATTTCGACTGACAGAAGTCCAATTTAAAACAAGGGGGGAGAAAAGGGTTCTAACTGGCCTGGTTCATGGTGCAGCTGTCTTTCCATCTCACTGATTTATTCTTCTCCAAAAATAAATAAAAACTGCAGAACAAGTGAGCAGGAAAATAGATTTATAGTTGAGTGTACAGCAAGCAGATGAAAAATTAATCCTGAGCTGTCATTAGTGAAGAAATTGGAACTGTTTTATTGTGAATTTTATACAGTGAAAACTATTTGTCAGTCCTTGTGCCAAAACACAAAATCCTGGTAGGATTTGGTGGTCACTGGAGTGAGGAAATGTCTGCTTTAGGAGTTACAGGCTTCCAACTCACTTTCATCCTGAATCAGAATAAACATCCAGCTCTTTCAAAGAAGGTTGTGGAAACTGGATTGAGTGAAAATGTCTTTAATCATATTAAAGCCAAAGCTTTGCAGGGAGTTGTGGAGCAATTAGTACTCAGATCAGTTAAGGCCCTCTTGAGCCTAACAAGGGTCTGGATCTCTCCCAGCAGTGTTGTAGTAAATAAGCAGGAGTGGGAGCTCTGTGTGTTACTAAATTTACCTTGTGCATCTTAAGAAATACAATAATTTAGCTTGCAGTGACTGGAGACCTGATCCTGCTTTCTCAACTGGGAGTTAACAGGCAGCTCAGCACAATGTTCCTTTTCTTTACTCCTTCCCCAGGATGATTGTGTGCAACCAAGTGATGAAATATATTCTGGATAAGATAGACAAGGAAGAAAAACAGGCAGCTAAGAAGCGGAAGCGAGAGGAGAGCGTGGAGCAGAAGCGCAGCAAACAGAACGCCACCAAGCTCTCAGCTCTGCTCTTCAAGCACAAAGAACAGCTGAAAGCTGAAATACTGAAAAAAAGAGCACTTCTGGACAAAGATCTACAGATTGAAGTGCAGGTAAGGGCAGAGTCTCAATGACTGATTTGATTTTAAGCTGGGGAGAACATTTGTGTGTTAACCTTTGTTTGCTCAGTGAGATTTTAAGGATACTTGCAGGAAGAAGCTCTGGTTATGGATCCTCTGCCGACCTACTTTATGTCCTTTGGATGCTTCTTGGTTTTCTTGTGGACTGAAGTCACCTTGTTTTTACAGCCAGTGGGCCAGAGTAGCCCAAGAGTATCATCCCTTAATGTTGTGTGAATTATAGTTTAAGAACATGAAAAAAATGCATATTTAAATGGATTTAATTGTTTTCTTTAAGTGTGGGGGTTTTTGCCTAGACTGTCATGCTGTCTTGAAATAATCATATGAAGTGCCTCCCTCTCTATTTATTCATTTAATACACTTCAGGAGGAGCTAAAGAGAGACTTGACTAAAATTAAGAAAGAAAAGGAAAAGGCCCAGGCAGCAGCTGCTGCAGCAGCAGCCGCAGCCGCCGCAGCCGCAGCCGCTGCCCCACCACCACCACCACCAGTGCCACCAGTGCCACCACCACAGCAGGCAGCCAGCGTCACCTCCTGCTCCTCCACCACTGTCCCAGTGCCAGTGTCCTCCCAGAAGAGGAAACGAGAGGAGGAGAAGGATTCCTCGGCTTCCAAGTCCAAGAAAAAGAAAATGATTTCTACTACCTCAAAGGAAACGAAGAAGGACACAAAGCTTTACTGCATCTGTAAAACGCCTTACGACGAGTCCAAGTGAGTAGAGGTGCCACAGCCCCCTCCTGCATGTTCTTAGTGTAGGCTTAGTGTCAGTGTTAGTGCCAGGCAGTGCTAGAGCTGCAGATAGTGGCAGGTCGTTGCAGTGATCACTGAAGCATAGAGAATAAAGTCTCTATTTTCCACTAGCAGTTACAAATATTAACATACCTGAGTTATGCTGTTACTGTTCGTGGTTTATATTTCCTCGTTTGCATGTCTCCATTGTGTGACCTTCCTGTCTCACATGCACATACTCTTTTCTTTTTTTCCCTCCGCTCTGTTACTCTTTCTTTTGCTGTTTTGCCTCTGCCTCAGAAGCAAGTGACAACTTGGTTTGGGCAATTTCTTGTGGATAAGTAGCTTTGGTACCGTCTTCCAGTATAAAAGACTTTTTTTTGTAAGTCAATAGCCAGTAAAGGGGGCTCTGAGCCACTGGACTGCAGTTCACTTTGGACAATGTTTCAGGTAGAAATGGTTCCCATGTATTAGAATTTGCATCCCAGGGTTGATAAAAATAAAATGAACATTTAAGCATTTGACAAAGTGAAAACTGCAGTTCTCTATAGTTTGATTCTGATTGTGAATGAGGACAAATATTTATGCTACGTACAGAGTTTGTGAAGAAATGTTGTAAGTGGTGGAGTGGGAGATCCAATGGATTCCAGGGAATAGTGTTACAGATTCATGCTTAACAGCAGCAGTTAGTAATGGTTGATTTCTGAGAGCTGTGTAGAGATGTGTGTAAAATAAATCTGACTTCAGACCAATTCCGAGTGAGTATTTATCTGCTCAACAAGTGAGCAGATTCACACCCAGTGGTATGAATTGGTGCCATTTGGTGGTGGATCAAATGCTGATAACAGAGAGAAACCATAGAGCTGGAGTGGTGCTTTCACTCCAGAAGTGGTTCTTCCTTCCAAGTTTAGGGCCAGGACTAGGGGATCTCTTGAGGTTCCCTCTAGCCTTTTGTGGATTTTAATTATTTTTTAAATGAAGTTGAAGTCTTAGGGATTATTTTCATCTTGGTTGTTGAGTGGCTCTGCCCATTCCACCAGTCCTTCAGCGTGGGGAATGGGGCTGCTCCCTGTGCTGCCAGTCCTGCAGGAAGGGCAGAGGGATGCCCTGGCTGTGAATTCACTGTGATTTCTAAGGAATATCACTTAAGGAATGTTGTCTGTGTCAGTCTTTGTCACCCAGTGCATTTAGGGGCCCCTGTTCTTTGGTGTGATCCTGAACAGAGATGTGTTACTGCCTCCAGTTAGTGAGGGGTACAACTGGCACAAAAATGAGAGGATCAAATTCTGTGAGCAAAGGGATTTGATTGTCAGACTAACTCTATGGTCATAGACTGAATTTTGATAGCCTGGATCATGTGCTTCAGTGCACTGAATAAAACTTGAAGAAAATGAAAGGTTAATAACTCAGTAGTATCCTCACCAATATGATTCAGCTCTGCTGCTCTGCTTTTTGTGAGTTTTAAATTTGATGTTCTTACAAATGATGGCTGTACCGTTGAACTCCTTAATCCTTTCCCTATTTGGAAAGGAATCAGTCAAGTTTTAAAACAATTTTGTGGGAAACATTTTTTTTGTTTTCATCTATACGCAGGCATCAGATCTTCCTCTTTGTGCTGGTGTCTCTTTTCTACTTCAGAAAAGATACATGTGCTACTTGAAGAGCAAATTTGTGGTATTTTATGAATACCCTGTGCATTTTTTTGGATGTGTAGTAAATTCTGCTGTGTATTTTACTGCACGTTTCTTATGTTTAGCTCTCATTTGTGATACTCCAGGGCTATAGGGATTTGCTGGTATTGTTTCTGAGGATGGTCAGTAAGGATATCTTTCTAAGATTCCTGTTTAGATTCCAAGTTATTTGTTAAAGCACAGTGTGACACCTGTTCCACAGTCCAGTGCAAGGTTTGGCATCCACACCTGGATGTAAATGTGCTCCCACATTACCAGGAGCAGCCACAGCCCCTCTTGGGAAGGGAACACAGGCTGAGTTGTTGAGAGTTGTCAGAACCTCTGTCTGTCCGTTCTTTATGGAAGTTGGGTTGTGTGATATTGCTTTTAGGATTTTCCTGACTGTAAAATATAAGAGAAAAGGCAGGATCTGGGTGTCCAGGGTGTGTGCAGAGGCCCAGGGAATTAGAGATTGTTTTGTGGAACATGGGGTAGGCACTGCCCTGGTGCTGGTGTGGTGTCCCAGGGGTGTTGCAGACTGACAGGATTGCAGGAATTCCTACAGCAGCATGTGGCAGGGGGTTGTGTTCTCCAAAATCCAGGAAGATGGAGGTTCCCAGTCCGCTTGCTTTTGCTTAGGCAGAGAGAATGGATGTGCACCGTCCCCATCTGGTTGTCACGAGTCACAGGTGTGTCCTGAGATGTCCATACACGAGTTACAAACATCCTTGCATAATATTTTACAGTTTTGTCACATCATTCTGTGCAAGGTCCCATCCCCATGGTTCTGTCCCTGGTTCCCTTCACTTTGTGTCATACCATACCTGGTTCTGTCACACAGCTGTGTCTGAGAGGAGACATTATTCACTCGAGAACGGTCCACATTCCACTTTGTCGCAATTTTAAGTACTTTATTATCAGTTTTTCAGTGCACATTCCTCCCAAAAAAATACCCCACCAAGATTTAAAATTGACAACCATGCCCTGACCCCATTTTCTTTCGTATCATGTTGTACCAGTAGTACCTACACATGGCTGGTTGCATGTTCTTGTAGTGTACTTGTAACTCCTAGTTGGTGTTTGCGCTTTGCTTTTGTTTTTTAAATTAACTGAGACCTACATTTTCAAACCTTAAGGAAACGTTTCAGTGGCTTTTCAGCTGCAATTTTGAAAATGTAAACCTTTTTCTTTGGCCTTGTCTTTTTGTGCCTTTGGTAGTTTTTCCACACGCACACTGAAGACAGGAGATTTTTAGCCCATTCTGGTTACATATTAATATGTACATATTAATACATGTGCATTTGAATTTAAAATTGACCCAAGTGACCTTACTGCCAGTCTAGCTGCAGCATGAGATATTTTGTAAGGACAGGGAGCAGGGAAACTGAGACAGAAAGCAGGCCAGCAGCAAGTACATCAGAGAGAAGTGCAGGGAAAAGTGCCATGCCATTTGAAATGACAATTACATTGTCATTTTCATTGTGAACACTTTTAGGTTCTATATTGGCTGTGATCTTTGTACTAACTGGTATCATGGAGAATGTGTTGGAATCACAGAAAAGGAGGCTAAGAAAATGGATGTGTACATCTGTAATGAGTGTAAACGGGCACAAGAGGGCAGCAGTGAGGAGTTGTACTGTATCTGCAGAACACCTTATGATGAGTCGCAGTGAGTTCGGATCAGAACCTCTTATTCCATGTTTAGGTAGCAAACTGCTCTGACTGTGCTTTCCTGTTCCTTGCCAAGCATAAAAAAAAAACCCAACCGGTTATTCTGCATATATTGTATTCATTCGTAATACAAAATTGCTCTCTGGTAATTGTCTCCCCCTCCCCTCCCCAGTCCCCCAAATGTTTCTGTTCGGTAAATGTTTAGGAAAAGTGGAGTTTTCAGGGTGGTCAAAATGTGTTGTAGTTTTTATGCCAAAACACCGTGAATTTAAATTGGGATTTATTTTACTTTTTTTTTTTTTTTAACAAGGGATGGTTAGATTAAATGACAAATGCTGTATTGAGTGGATTTTTTTGTGCTTTGATCTGGCTAGAAAACATAATTTTAGTATGGGGGTGTATGGTTGGTATATGATATATATATATATATGTATAAATATACATCTTTTACTGTAAGGCTTTGTGTCATAGAATACCCTTCCTGTATTCAATTACAAGACTGAAGCTCCCATATGAAAAATGCTTGTATGGAATGAACCAAGCCCTAGTTTTAGTCCAGTTTGTGCAAAATGCATCTTGAATTGGTTTGGATACTGGCTGGGTGAGACTTCTGGCTTTCCACTGTTCCTTTCATCTCTAAAGCAGAAGAATGATTTTTGCAATCTCAATTGCTTGAAAGTGCCTATTATAAAATTGAGGAGCTTGTTTTGCAATGGTCTGTAATTTAGCCTGTTTGTAAACACGAGAGCAGCCGGAATAGTGTCGTTAGAATTTGTCACTCTGAAATATCACATTGCACTGTTGTATTGAATCGTGCCAAGTTATCTGCTTGGGGATTGCAGGTTTATGTGTTAAATGCAGAGTTGATATTGAAGAGGTGAAGGCACTGACACTTGGTTTGGCTCTTGCAGATTCTACATTGGCTGTGACCGGTGTCAGAACTGGTATCACGGGCGCTGCGTTGGCATTTTGCAGAGCGAGGCCGATCTCATCGACGAGTACGTGTGTCCCCAGTGCCAGTCCACAGAGGATGCCATGACTGTGCTCAGCCCCCTCACTGACAAGGACTATGAAGGGTTAAGGAGAGTCCTGCGCTCCTTGCAGGTGAGGAGAAGGATGGCAGCACCTTGGAGTGCATGGCAGCACCTTGGAACGCTTCACTCCCTCGTGAGCCTTGGAGGAGGGTTTGATTTCTCTGTAGTAACTCTTCATGAAGAGGGAGTAGCAAAGCTTTGCTTTTTGGTGAGAAATGCCACTGTGTCAGCTGCAAACTTGCTTGACCTTACTGTGCTGAAGAATATTTACAAGAATTACTATATCAGTGCTTCTGAGTCGGTGAAACCAAGCAATGTCTTCATTGAAGGGCTTTTAGAGGAAGCAGGTTCAGAATCCCAAAGAGCAGAGTGGAAGCCCAACTGCACAGGGTGTAGAAGGTGCAGTGTTCTCTTCTGTACAAGGTGCATTGCTCTGTTCTCAGATCACTTTTCTGTGGTTTCTATTCTATATTTCTGTACTGTAATTCAGAGTTACCAGATTTCAGCAGTGTTCTACAGGGGGTCATTATCAGCATGTAAATGATGGCATCCTGATAATAAGAATAACATCACTGTCTGATACAGTATATTTCTGGTTTGTCTGTCACTCCCAAATAGGCTTTTTCTGCTACAGCTGTAAAGAATTTTTAAGAATTCTTAAAATTCTTAAAATTATGGTAACAGAAATCCTGTAAGTAATATTTTTGTTGTCCTATATTTTACATACATTTATGGAAACAAATTAATTTTTTGAGTACTTGAAAGCACTCTCAGTAAATTCATTCCATACTTTTCCATGCAGCCTGTTCAGCACAATATCCTGTTATGTCTGAATTTCACATTGTTTCCTGTTTTGAAGCCCAACTACTCGGTCATTGACATTTAAAACATCAGATGAGAACTAGTCACTTTTTCATATAATGCTGCACTTCTTCCTTAAATTCAACTCTAGACCCCAACAGATAAAAGGATGATGAAAATATTTAGCTATTAATAGTGCTAATTTAATTTTGTTTTTAATTCTCTCCTGTTTCCCTGCCAGGCTCACAAGATGGCATGGCCCTTCCTAGAACCAGTAGATCCCAACGATGCACCAGATTATTATGGTGTCATTAAAGAACCAATGGGTAAGTGTTGGTGAGAAGAGCCTGAGTGAGGGGATTTGGGCTTTTGAATATCAAATTAATTCCCTGCTGACCAGTTCTGGCCATGTGTTGTAAAATACCCAGTTTTTGCAGTGAGGCAGGTGAAACAATGTGATTTCCCATTGATGTATTTAGAAGTTCATGGGGATTAAGATACCTACTTCTGGCTGTCTCCTTTCACCAGATGAAATGTGGAAGTCAGTGCAGCAATAGAATAGAATTCTTGTTTTTAAGTTGCTTTATTTAAAGAGGACAATTTTGTTATGTTTTCCTTTTGCTGGGATTTTTATGTCTTTGTGCATCAGCTCCTACAAAGTTTGGGATATTACTCCAGAGGCTGAGGAGAACGTGGTGCTAACACAGGGAAGTGTGACATGCAGCTTAAGATGGAGTTTAAAATCATCTTCATCTGACTTGATAGAGCACTAAATTTTGTATTCCACGTAATTTGTCTGTAGGAACAAAATGGATTCAGATGTTGTGCATGTGGGGCAAGAGGAGAGGGAGATGCTGCAGCTTTATGGTGCTTTACTCTTTTCTCATTAGAGTTTAGCAGGTAGTTGGGAATAATCTGGATAAGCACTTGAATGTGAAACCTGGGAAGATCCACCTCCTGAGGGAAATGCTGTTGGGAATGTTATTCCTTTCCTTCCATTATGGGACCAGTAAATTTTCATATCTCTAAATGAGAGCCAGTGCATCATTTGAGCTTTCCCACCTACTCCTTACTCACCCTAGAAATAGGAAAGGTAAATTACTACCTTGGTAAAATTGTAGTATGTTGACTGAAAATAATATTTTTGTTTAGAAATTATCTCCTTTTCTGCTTTTGGATTGTGCTGTTATGAAAATGCTTAACATGTTTCATAGTTGATGGGTTAAAGTTTATAAGGAAAGCTCAAATAACAATATCATTATGCATATGATGATTGAATGAAATAAAAAGTGCATTTAGCTCTTTCTGACTTAACTAGGAGGAAAAGACACTTGTAAGTATAAATCTGAGTAAATTGCATCAGGTAATCCAGGCCCATCTGCAATTGCTTTCACACTTTCTGGCATTTCTGGTATTTAAAAATAAGCACTTCAAGGGCTTTTCCCAAGGGTAGATAAGTTGTTTTTCTGTCTAAAAGTGCCACTAGACATTTACATAGTTATATTTATATTTGGCAGTTCTCATTCCTCTCCCTCTTTTAATGGATATTTGCATTAAAATAGGACAATTACTGCTCACTTCACCATTCCTGGCTCTTTAAAGTGTCTGGTCAGGAAGGATGAGAGCTCTGGCATTTTGCATGATCCTGCACTTGAAATCTTTCCTCTGTGCCATGTGTAATGTGCACATGCCCACAAGAATTGATAGTTCATTCAGAGCAAGTCAGGAATTAAAAAAATAATCAGAAGGTACAGTACCAGAAACTGAATCCAGATTATCTGACCTTTTTTTTTCCCCCTTAATTTCTTCAGAAAAAGCAGGGAGCTTCCTGCAAGAGACCCAGGTTTTCCAAGGTCATTCTGATACTTGCATTTGATTTAATTCAGCTGCACACAACACATTCATGCACATGTTTATTATGAGGGAGATCTCCTGGTGCCACCATCACAACCAGCACCCCTGGGACAGCAACTAACCTGGATAAGGCTTTGTTTCCCACAGTCTTGACAGTGTAGACTTCTGTTTAGGATGAAAATGTCTCATTTAAGCAATCTTTGGTTTCTTTGAAGACCTGGCCACCATGGAGGAACGGATCCTGAAACGCTACTACAAAAAGGTCACGGAGTTTGTGGCAGATATGACCAAAATTTTTGATAACTGCCGTTACTACAATCCCAGTGACTCCCCTTTCTACCAGTGTGCAGAAGTTCTCGAGTCTTTCTTTGTACAGAAACTAAAAGGATTTAAGGCAAGCAGGTAAGTTTGGGTGTTCTCCCCTAAAATCTCCTTTCTAAGCTCACGTTCATACAGGGATTTGCTGCCCCGTGCACTTTCCTGGACAACTTGCTTTTAAAGGGAAATCAATCTATAATCAATTCTATAATAGCCAGCTGTCATTTTTTTGGTCAAAATTAAGGTTTAAAGATGATTTTGGGGAGGTTACTTTGGAATGTTTGTTCAAAAGGAGTTGTGACATAGAAATTAGGGCAGTATCAGAAATGTACAAAATTTGAATGACACTTTAACTCATTCCTGCAGAAAACTTAATAATTTCTGATCAGGATAAATGCTGTGTCTGAGTTCTGATGTTGTTCTACTCTGCAGCAAATACTTCTCATGCTAATAAGAGACAATCCTGCTGTGAAGCCTAAAATCCAATGGAAGAAATTAAAATACTTCAGTTTTACTCCTTCTCTCATCTTTTTACAACTCACCACCTTTGAAACAGAGGGAATAAGTACAGTTTAAAGCAGTAGATGAAAAATGAACCTAATTCAAAATTTACCTTTCAAAATTAAACTTACCTTTCTTTTTTTTTCTGTAGAAGGGCCACTGTAGAGCATTTCCCTTACACAAACATTCCTAAAAAAACCATGCAGCCTTACCACACATTTCTGTTGCTTGCCTGTCCTACCCAATAGCACATCCATGGGAGTTACATCTCTTGGAAAGCTTCACTTTCTCTCCATTCCTGTGGAAGCTGATTTTCACATGGAATGAGAGTAGGATTGATAAGAAGGGAAGAGTCAAATGATTTGGTCCAGCATTTTTTTTTTCAGTTTAATACCATATTAGTGATTTTTGTCAGGTAGTTTTCAGCCCATGTTTCTGTCACTGTCATAGCTGGTACCCAGCACTTGCACACTGATTTCATTGCTGCATCTTATTTGTTATTGTTTTTCATTTATACCATCCATGTTCTTTCTTTTCTTGCAGATTGTGATATCTTTAGTCTGACCTTTTTAACTGGAATCAGAACTGGATGTTGGGGTCACTTTCTTTTATTGTACAATTCAATGACATTAAACTGCCCTAAAAATCCAGCTCACTTGTCTAAACAGTAACTGTTGTTTTTGTTGCCAGCAGTCACACTGGTGAAAGTAACTGTATTAACACCAATTGTCCCGTTCCTCAAATACTGTATGGAGAAAAATGAAAAATTCATCTTGGAAACCTTGTATTTTATTGTTTTATTTTAAGTCACTAATAAAACTGTGAATGTCAAAGAGGAGTTTTGCTGAACTCTGCTTAGCAAAAATGTGATTTTAACATGCCTGTTCAGTTTTTTCTATTAAGTTAATCCAAAGACTTCTTGAATAAATTTAAGCAGAGTAGATCTTATTTTAAATATTCACAACTAAAAATGTCTTTTTTGCTTTCCTTTTGATGGACTACTATTATGTAAATATGTGAGTAAAACTGATGGCAGGCATTTTGGAATATTCCAGAAACACACTGCATTTTCCAAGTACTGAAATATTTTTATTCTGTAGGAGAAAACGTGCTTAATATTCAGAGAGAATTATTTTAAGTGTTCTTTTTTTTTTTTTTTTCTGAAGGGGAAAAAACTAAATGGAAGCAACGTGGTGGTAATTCCTTTATTGTGGTTTACCCTTGGCAACACTTTGTGTTCTCCAAACTGAAGGGTGCTTAATTGTTCACTTTCTTCTGTATTCTGCAGGTCCCATAACAACAAACTGCAGTCTACAGCTTCTTAGAGTTCAGCGTGTTACCAAACACACGAGCAAGGATCTGGTTGTCTGACAATTTTTAATTAAGGAGCCAGATGTTTTTAGTCAGGTTGTCCTGACAAGACTTGATGTAAACTGCGTTTTTATTGGTCACAACAGTCAAATTATATTCTTGGCTTATTTTGTCCAAAGGACAAAGAAATAAAAAAAATCAGCAGCACCACTTTCTTGTCAAGATCAAATTGTTGTACTATTGTGGCAGAAGCGGGAAAACTTTGTTTTGGTGGAGGAGAGAGAGAAAGAGAGCAAGAAAAAAAGATACAGTAAATGGGGTCACGTTTAACTCCATGGAAATGCCACGTCTGTTCTTCAGTGAAGAAGCTGGTTTAAAGTCCACACAGAAAACTTTGACTGTATTTATTTATTGTTGCAAAAAAGACGCTTTTTTATTGCTGCCCTCATTTGTCAGCTAATTATTTTTTCTTATAAAATCCAGCCCCGGTTCCATGTAATCCATTCTGTATCTTAACATGATTCCTGTAGGTAAAAGTACAAGAAGACCTCTAGATGTCTTTTCTTTCTATGAAAGGAGCTGCTATGTACACATGTGCACACACACAGGACTGGGAATCAACAAGGAGTTTATCATTCATGGTAGATAAAAACAAGCTTGCATAGAAGTTGGGCTGAGTGGTCATGGACTACAGACTCTGTTGCCTTGAATATAACAGTACAATTTGTCATTTACTCTGCACCAGACTGAACTGAGTAAAATCTATTTGAAGGTATCTTGTTTGTAAACATTTGTCAGATTCTAATTTTTTTTTTCTTTTGTATTAAAATTCAAAATATGGATGTATATGAAACAAAATAAATGGAGATCATTGTTCTCCCCACAGCCGGAGGTGTGTCTGAGTGTGCGCTGACACGTGGGCTCTGTGCAGGACTGCAGGTATTGCAGGGAACAGGGGTGGGAATGGCCAGGGAGGTCGGATCCCACTGCTCCCAAGGTTGTGGATACCACAGTTCATTCCTAAGCACCTGTTATCCCATTGTAACATCACTCCAGTGGTGCCAGAATGACTGTAACAGATGGAAGGGGGTAAGGAAGTATCTTGTGAAGTGTCCCTGCCCACTGCTGAATTCAGGGGTGTTTGCCAAGTGCTCTGGGAATGTGCAGGACCACGTGTAACTGTATCCCTGGGAGGCGTCCTGGGCTGCCTCCCTGTTTCCTGTGGGATAAACTGGAGTCCAAGAAGATGCAAATTGCAGATGAGGAGGTTTTCTTTCCCATCTCCCCCCTGCAAGTGACCTGCTCATGGTACCTGTCTGTAGTTCCCAGCCCTGGTTTCTCTGCAGCTCCTCGACCACCTTTTGCACTAATTCACAGTCAACTTGTGTTCCACAGTGGTCTGGGATTTACCTGATTCATGGATAAGCTCCTTTTGGGTTTCACCTCACACCTTGCTATGCAAGAACCTCGTCTGTTATTTTTCTTACAAAGGTGTTGCTGCTCACCACCCTTTCTTACACTTCAGCTCAGGTGTTCAGGTTCTTCTGGGGGGATTTTATCTACTAAAAACTCGTGTGTTTTTGTACATACAAATGTTGTCATTTAACCTATATGTGAAAATTACTAATTGTTCAGTGTGGAAACAATAATCCATTTATGCTTCTGAAAGTCAAAGAAGAGTAGTTGCATTTAGGTTATGTTGTCCTTTGAAGTTTTTTAAAAAAATGCTGCATATTGTAAGCATTGTGTTATAATGCAACAAGGAAAAACCTCCCCGTTCACAGCACTGGGAATATCCTGCATCTCATCCAAACTCCTCAGTATTTCTGGACTATTTATTCATACTTAAATCCATATGACATGGTTTAAACCTTTCCTACCTGTAGGCAATAGATTGCTGTTTTTAACAAATTGTGGCAAACTGAACAGTACCTTTTTGTACCTTATAGGACACATCATCCTAGACAAAATAAAGTAATGTGTTTGACATGGATTTGGTGGTGTTTCTAATGAAACATTTGATGATGTTATGGGATATAGGTCTTGGCATTGCCAGATCATATATAATCCATACATGCAGTTTAATCCTGCTGGTTAATTGTCCAACCCAAACCATTGTGATTCCATATGATCCTGTTTTAGTGTCTTCAATTGCCATGGAGTGTAGGTCAAGATACTTCTCACAATTTATTAGTGGTGAACTTTTACAGTTAAATGGTGTTATTGGAAATAAATCACTCGTGATTAATCCCCACCTGCCTTAAAGCATAAAGTTCATAAGGTTTGTGGTCTCTGGTCAGTCTTCCTCCTCTTTGTATTTTATAAATTATTGCAACAGTTGTTTTGAAATGGCCTGTGTTGTAACACTGTGATAATGTGAGCTGTACCAGCCTGATTTTCCTTTCTGTCTCCTCAAATTTGAAGCAATTCCCCTCGGTCCTGGTTTAGTTCATGCAGAAGTTAATGGAGGTTTAGAGTGAAAAGTTGAGCTGAGCCAAAAGCCTCAAGTAAACCCCAGAAAGACAAGAAGATGACAACATTCCTGTACACCTGGATTTCTGTGTGTTGGCTGCAGAATTCTCCTATTGATCCTGCTGGGGAGAAAACTATCAACTGTAAGGTACCAAAATTACTGTGGCAGCTGCTGGACTTTGAGTTCTGTCTTCTCATTGTGGTTATTGCTGTGAGGGTTTTGGAATAGTGAGTGAAAGACTTTTGACCTAAGAAATCTTTTTATTGAGTATGTACCTTTGGGGTGTGATGAGCCTGGTATCAACAGTCCTGCTCCAGCTCTATCTCAGCTGGGCTGGGACATGCAGTGGCTCAGCTGGTGTGGGAACATTTTAAGGAGGGATCTTCCAAGAAAGAAGGGAAAGGTAAGAGGACAAAAAAAGGGAACACAGGATAAATTGTTCTTCGGGCTCCCAGAGCAGCAGCTCTATCCAAGAGTGTTTTGTGTCAGTTATTGGCATGGAACTCGGGCTTAGCACTGCTGTCCTGTGCTTATCCCTTCCCAGGGACAGTCACAGTGAGATATATGTTGGGTTTGTACCCACACTTCCCTGGGTTAGGTTACAATAGTGGGAACAGGCTTGGATGCTGCTCTGGGAGGGGGGATGCCTGGAGGAGTTGCTGGTTGGTCCCTGGACTTGGCTGGAAATAGAAACAGAAACTTGAGATGCTCATGTAACCCTTCCTCCTCCTTCCTCCTGTCCCTCCCAGTCACTCCAGTGCTCAAATTTGCTGCCAGAACACTCCTGCTGCCAAATCAAAGCCCCCTCAGAGTCTCTCAGGAAAATTCCATCTATCCATGGTGTGCTCCATGCAAAGGCTTTCACAGAGCAGAAGTGAGACAATTTACTTTTTAGGTAGACCCACACTATGGGTCCCAAATATGTGATGTTCATTCTTGGTACTTGGCTCCATATCAAGACATGCTTGAGGCAGTGTGACCTGTCACCCATCCCTTGCTCTGTGACTTTTCAGTGACACTAAATGAAGCTGCAGAGGTGTGTGACAGGTAGAATGTGCCAGAACTACCTTTGTTTCAAGACAGAAAGTGCTTATAGAAACCACTACTTCCTGTTGCAGGTCATGTCATACCACTGTATATGTATTTTTTTTAAGCTCCGCTGCTTTTTTCCATTTCTTAATATAAATATGTATTGTCAAATCCCCAACTTGTCAAACAAGGAGATGCCTTTGTTTGTTATGATAACATAAGCTTTTTGGGTCTTCCAGAACCCAGGGGATGGTGAAACCAGAACCTCACAAACATTTTATTAGTTTCTTTTACAGACTTAAGACCTGCAAAGACTGACTGGGAACAGCAAACATTTGATTCCCTCTGCAGCCCTTTCACAGGTTCTTCCGTCCCACCACATTAAAGGTACTAAAAGATTGTATCTTTGATTTTAAAAGTAACTTTACTGATGTGCAAGTACAAGCTGGGTGATATTTCTGAAGGGGAATGGCATTCAGGAGGAACTGCCCGTGTAACCAGGCACACACTGTGCAGTCCATGCTCATTCTGCATTCCTTGGAATGAACTTGTGCCATTACTCATGAGCCAAATTGGGCATTTGTGTTGTGCAGTTCTTGATGTGCTTTCAGTCAGTGTGTTCATACACTCAAATAGTTATCCTCCATTCTGTGTGCTTCCTGTGGACATCCAGCTCTGGCTGAGGAATGATGTGATTTTTAGAAGTAGCACAAAAGACACATTTGAGGAGACCAAAACAATACAAGTGATACTTAGTGCTGTTGGTTTCTCTTGAATCAAATGCATGTGATACTTCAGGCAGAACTGTGTGACATCCTGGGCAGACAAAGCTGTGTACAGATCTAACGTGTTCAGGGTGAGAGGTTCTAAAGTGCAGTTGCTGAGCACTGAGGATGAAGCCTCCAGAACTGTACATTTACTACAGATTATTAGGGGTGCACTGCAGCAGGGGAGGCTACAATAACCTGTGGCTCTGAAAAAGCTGGAGCAAATCCATGACCAGTTAACATTCCCTAGCCTGACTTCTGTGCTAACCCCCACCCGAGGTGCCTGGTGAGGGCATTCCGTGTTTGCTGAAGCACAAAGCAGTGTCCGATCGCAGCCGGTGCCCGGCGTGAGGTGCCCTGGCCAGGTGTGCCCTGACTCCCACTGCTTCCCGTGTCCCGGACGGAGCCACCGGCCCTTACGGACACTTGGACCGCGCCGCCTGCACCTTGTGATCCCTTTTCCTGTTGAACCTCCTCACGTAGCTGCTGCTGCTCCCGATCCAGCCGTCGCCCGGCCGGAGCCGCCCGCGCAGGGCCGGCAGCAGCTCCGCCGGCAGCTCCCGGCGCTTGTGGAAGATCCGCCCCATCACGATGTACCTGCTCCCTGCAAAGCAAACGAGGGAATGGGGGATCACTCCCTGGGGGTGGGAACAGGTGGGAAGTTGTGCCCTTTGGAAACATCCTGAACGTACCACGGCACCCGGAGCTCCCCTGGGACCTGTGGGTGGTCGTTGCACAGACATGATGATTTACTGCTGGGGCAAATATTGGTTTGGTTAACTTGCATTTAGAAGGAAAACTGGACTACTGATAAAGACATCAGCTTAAGCTCCTGCTCAAACTGCTTTGGCAATCCTGAAAACTTGCAATCATTTTGGAACTGGATAAGGTTAAGAAAGGTCTATACTGATACCTGACTTCTTCCAGCTTCTCTTCTGGAAGTTTCAAGAAACTGGGATGGAAAAAGCCCTTCACTTTGAGGAAATGCTTTTCTTCCAGATTTTCCTGACAAACCAGGGTAAGCCTATTAAACTAGGGCAGACTAAGATGGCACTGCATGCAGGGGAATAGCAGAATGGATTTAGCTGGAATTATTTACCAAGTTTAAAGTCTGGACAGGGTTTACTGCAGTTCAAAGTATCCACAAGTAGGATGCGGACTCGGAAGAAGGCGGCATCGGGAACGACGTACAGGCGACTCATCTTGTACAATCCATCACTGTTCACCAGGAGGGTGATCCAGTGGACTCCATTCCCCAGGCTTTCCATGTTATAAACAATTCCATTCACTGCTGTTTTAAGGGAGAGAGGGGGAAAAAAACCAAGGATCAGATTGTATACATGGTGGCAGCTCAGGGTATGCGTGAAGGCTCTTATTTAAAATGCTCAAAGGAAGTGTCAGCAGAAATCCTTGGATTCGGTGGGCAGTGGGAGTTGTTTCAAGTCACCTTTGGTGAGGTCATTGCCTGAGTTTCTGCTGCCTTACTAACCTTGTGCTTCACAGGCCTGAGATGTTTCTTAGTGGCGTTTATAGAATGTTCCAAAAGACAGGGATGGGTTTAGTACCATTTTCTATCCCAATACATAAAAAGTGGATGTGTTTGTCTAACAAAGTCAAATGGTCAAATGTAAAACTTCCCACTGAAGTACAAAGGTGAGCTGGAAATGAAACACTTGGAAGAAAAGGCACCAAGTAGGCTGTGTTGTGTGTTCAGACAATCACTTCTTGCTGTGCTCCCAGTTCCTGGTTCTGACAAGTGCTGAGCTGACTCCAGGAATGGGAAAACAGCACCCTGTCAGGTGGGAAAGGCAAAGGGGGCTGTTACAGCTGGTGTTACACCTGCCTTAGTGGGGAGAGCTCTGCTCAGCACTGGAAATGTAAAGAAATGGGAAGCTCTCTGATCACTGCAATGGAACCTTGGCTCAGCTGTTGCCCAAACTTTTTCCTATCTGTCTTTTTGATTTGAGAGAAGAGTGAGGCTGCTGTTGGTTAAAGGCTAAAGCACACACTGTAAAGCCCCCGTTGCACAGGAATGCGTGAGAGTGGTAAAAACCAAAACAGGCAGCATTTGCAGAAAGCACTTCCTGACTTCTCCATTTAGAGAAAACAGATGTCTCCTAACGTGTTTATGTTCTACAAATGGAAACATCTGTTACCACTGGGGTTGTATTTTCCTTATCTCTTAAAATACTGTGAGAAAAAGTTGGTATCTGTTTCACAACTTCGTGAGCACAAGGCAGTATTTCAGTCAGAAAATGCTTGTCCTTAAACAGTCCCTACAGAAATGCCAGCCTGTTTCCTGCCATCTTTAGTCACATCAGTGTGGACACAAGGACTAAAGACACTGAATCCTAAGGAACTTCAGGGAGAATCCTCTCTAGAGAGAGGATCACAGTTTTAGTTCTGTTTGGTTCACCATTATATTTTCATTTCAAACTTCAGCCCCCAAAATCAAACTCGCTCCAAGTAGTAGGAGGTAAGTAACCCAGCTACAATGTTTAATCTGAGACTATCCAAAACAATTGGTCTTTTCAGTTCCATTGACCAGTCCCAAGGACACTTTTCCTGCCAGGAGTGGAAAGTAGAGGGAACAGAAAAAAAGATCAATACTAGCCCAAGGTAGGGAAAGCACAACGTAAGTACATTTATAAGGAGCTGTGATAGGGACTTTTGGTGTACTTGGTAATTATTTAACATACTTATGGTATCTTTTAGCAGTATTTTGGAAGTGCAGCAAGTGAACAGCAGGGCCTGTGCTCTGTGTGGGTTGGGGAGGACACAACCTACCAAATTCACTGGCACAAAAGGCCTCCACTTCATCCCGCTCTCCCCTGCACTGGGCTAGACACTCCTTGTCCTTGTCACCATCTGGAACGGGAACACACACTGAGGGACAGAAATGGGCCTTTGGGGATATTTTTCATCCCAGTTACGCCGCCCAGCCTTTGGAATTTCTGGGTACCCCTTTCCAGAGCAGCCTGTCCTTACCTTTCCTCAGCACTCCCAGGGGGTTGGGTGGGCCGAGGGACCAGCGGTTGGTGACCCAGGAGGGTTTGGGGATCCTCGTGACGGGATCGGGGTGTTTGTAGGGGATTGTCTGGCCCGGGCGGTTCAAGTGCAGCGTGTTGGGATCCCCTGACTCCCCTGAGTCTGGGGGAGGACGAGCTCCCCGGGGGGGTGTCCCCTGTTGCTGGGAGGCTGTGCCGTGGTGGGAGCGGGCGGACACGCTGTTGGCAGCGCCGGCCCGGCGCCGGTCCGTGTGCTTCCTGTTGGCCTGGCTGGAGTCGGGGGAGCTGGGAAAAGGCCCCTCAGCCGGGCTCTCCAGAGGCTGCCAGAGGTGTTTCCTCAGCCCTGTGCTGTTCTCCAGGGAAGGTTTGGTGCGTTTCTTCTTGTCCCAGGGCAGGGAGGTGATTTCAGGAGGCTTTGGCGGCTGCAGGTGGGTGGGAGGCAGGATCCAGTGTTCCCTGGAATTCCCACTGGCACTGCTGGTGCCACGGGCTGGCAGCTTCACCTGCCCAGGTGCAGCAGCTGCTGAACTAAAAGCATCTTTGCTGAGAGCCTGGGCAGCTTTCTCAGCATAGGGCAAGGATCCTAGATCAAAAGGAGAGAGAAAATCAGCACTTTCAGTTTTTTATATGTTATTACATAGTTATTTTATATGTTCTTCTCAATGGGAGGATTTGAGGTTCTAGCCCATAAGTCCCTCAGCAATATATAACTGATATACTAATAACTGATAACTATATAACTGATAAATGGCTGAACAGATGAAATACAGTAGAGCAGCTCATTCCTCTGTGCTCAGACGTGGCAGGCCCAGCACAGGGAATGCAGCTGTGTGAGCAGAACGGGAGGTTCGCATTTTTACTTTATTATTGTTGCAAATTAAAAACAAACCCTTTTCTCAAACCCCTGAGTCTCCAGGGAGCATCTGAGGAAACAAGGTTCACGTTGCCATTTGGGATGCTTGTTTAAAAGACCATGACAGCAGAACTATTTGGTTTTCCCATCCATGGGATGCCTTATTGACAGTGTCATCCGGACTTTTCAGCAGCTTTGGGCTGTGGACATTACTGGAAAGATCTTTATCCACAGTTTTGGATTTCTAACTGGTAATTAGGTTATTGCTGCCGAGAAACAGTTATTTCAAGGCTTTTCTTAATTTGAGAGGACAGGGGTTGAGAAGAGAGGAAGTGTCTGGGAATACAGTGAGAAATGACTTACTGACACTGTTCACACAAGCTGGGCAGTCACCTACGCTTTTGTTTATACCTTAACCTCAATCAGTTGGACCTCAAAAAGCAAAATGGCCTTCTGTTTAGCCTGGGAAGAGAGAAATCTCCCCTTGCAGTCCATTTTCCTGTTCCTTTAGCCCCTCAGTGCATGTCCTGAGTGAGCCAGCAGAGTTTTCACACAGCTCACCCCCACACAGCCACCGTCGGGGTGTTCGTGGCTGTGGTTACTCTGTGTAGGAGGCAGATCCCAATCCCTGTGTGAAAAGAGAGGTTTGACATCCACAGATGAACAACGTCCTGGTTTATCTCCTCTGACTGACTCAACTGCTGACCTTGCCACTTCTCCCCCTTTGCTCTCACCAGCTGCTGTCATGGGAAAGATTCCCTGATATTCGGGCTGGCCACACGTAAAGTCAAAAGAATGTCCATGGAGAGCGGGGTGGAAGGAGTCCAAGCTGAAGGGAGCAGCAGGGAAGGGTGTTTTGGAGATGGTTCAATATGAGCTGTGCACTCTGAACAGGTGTTTCACACTTGGGTGTGTAAGAACACTCTCCTGCCAGTTCATCACGCTCTCTCAGTCACGGAATGCAACAAGAAATAGTTCATTTTTCTCTACTCAATCCATTCAGGACCTTGAGGTTCCTGCTCCTGTACCAGCATATTCCTGTCTGGCTGTTGCAGCATAAGACATATGACTGCAACATAACCAATTCCCAATGGAACAGATGTAAATCTTATTTATTTTCTGTCAGTGATGTACTAAACTCCAAATAAATCAGTTCAGGACAGCTTGCTGCAGGCACTCATGGCAGCACAGAGCTGCAGTCAGTCAGAAACATGGTATTTACAGGTGAAGGGGACTAAAAGAGATATAAGTTATAAAAATCCCATATGCAGAAGTCAAACCTCACCTGCCACTGAGAGCTCATGGCACCAGCTCCCTGCCTGCTCTTGCCAGGTGCTCTCAGTTCCTCCAAATCTGACAAATCAAATATTACAATTTGCATTCCCATCCCACAAACAGGTTGAAATGTTTCTTTCCTGAGCCCTTACATATGACTTGCTGAAAAGGCTACAGCCTGGAGGGCAAGGACTTGCAGGAATGTCTTCAGCCTCCCCTGATTCCAAAGGCAAAGCTGCCCCAGCCCCACTCCGAATGCAACAGACTTACCAGAGGATGATCTAATGGCAAAGCAGAGGAGCCAGAACACTTGGGTTGTCATTTTGAAGTATTTTTCCAGACTCAAAATGAACTGGAGTCTTTTATGCCCTTCCCCCGTTTCATGCTAATGAGAGGCAGCCTTAGGGGAAACGGGAATCACTCACTGGACAACCCACTGGAGCAAGACCAAGCTGCTGCCGTCCCTCCACCACCCCTGCCCAGGAGGGATGTGCTCCAGCACCTCTTCCCATCGGGAATAACTCTGTGCTGCTGCTGTCCCCTGTGTGCCGGGAATGATATGTTTTTAGCAACAGATTTTTTTATTTGGGGGACAGTCTTGCCTCTTATGGCACTTTGTAGAGAAAAACCATACAGAACAGGTCAGGGTTTATTGGATATGGAGAATTCATATTGGAATTGGAAGGTGCTGGAACAGCCTCACTGCATCTGTGAAGGATGTGCATTGCAGTGGAACATATTTGGGGATTTCTGGCCACCTCCACTTACACAGCTGGTAATCTCCTCTTTCAGTTTAAGGAACCAGTTCCAGTGATTCTCTTCAGACTGAAAAACGCAGTAGTGACTGTCCAGCCCAAGGCAAAGCTCTGCTGATCCGACACAGCTTTATTTTGAAATCTCCCTTTGCTAACAAGAAGAACTCTGCAAGTTTTCACACAGCAAGCCAGCCCTGATTTGGATTACTGAATTAAGGGGGCTTATTTCTGTGTGACCTTATTGCCACACAACATTTCCATTGTGACAGTGTCTCTCACCGGCTGCTCCCGGGTGTTGTGGAAGTCTGTGAACTCGCTCAAGGTGCAACAAACAACTTATAAACCCCATAAAGGCTCCTGGAACCCACCCCCAACAGAAAATCTCCCCTTTGGCAGTGCCCGGGGCATGGATGGTTGTCCAGTTTAAGCAGTCTGTTTTGTCCTGCCTTAATTAAGCAGTTCAATAAGATTCTTAAAAGCTCAGGGCTTTACCTCGAGCAGCAATGGCTGAAGATACAGAAAATTAACTAAAATAATGTGCAAAATAAATGACATTTTAACACAGCGAGTTACATTTCTACTGCAGCGCTTATTAATCCTTATTTTCCTTTGTTACTTCTACCATTTTAAGGCCAGAAGTATCCCAAGAGAGCTAGTGTGGGAATAGGAATGTAAACTAAGGATGAGGGAGAGGAGAGCTCCTGCATTCCTGTTGTACCTCGTGTCCTGCTCGTACCTGCAGCGACTGAGAGAAGCAGGAGTGTGAGCACTTGGATGGATGGACATGGGAGCATCCCACAGCCCTGTGCTCCAGGGATTTTCCTGCTGAATTAGGCGGTGCTGTAACTCAACCCTTACTGTGCCTGTGCTGGTGTTGAGTTCCTCCAGCCTCTTTACCTGGACAGGACCCCCATTAGAAGGAGTGGCGTTTGGAGTATTCCCACCATTCCAGCAGCCCCAGTAACGCTTGGAGCATTCCCACCGTTCCAGGACGCCCGAGCAGCAAACATGGGAAAGCTTTTCCAGCGGGGCTGACGAAAACAGGGATCTGCAGCGCCGGGGCCACATCCCGGCAGGGAGGGGGGCGGCCGCGGGACCCCGGCGGGATGGAGGCGGCTGCAGGAAGAGCGGGAAGGGGCCCTGGGGGCGGTAAAAGAGTCGGAAGGTCCCGGGTGGGCGATGGACCCGCCGCGGGGACACAAAATAGTAACAGCCCGACCCAGATGGGACTCGAACCCACAATCCCCAGCTCCGGAGGCTGATGCCTTATCCATTAGGCCACTGGGTCACCCACTGGAGTCTGCGCGCGCCGCCCAAGAAGAGCCCCGCCCGGCGCCGCTGGCCCCGCCCCCCGCGGGCCCTGCCGCTCTCCCGCCCCGCCCTTCTCGCACGCCATTGGCCGCGGTGCCCCCGAGGCCCCGCCCCCGAGGCTCCGCCCGCGCCTCAGAGCCCGTTCGAGCCCTCGGCGGGAGCGCGTCACCCTCGTTATCCTTGTCCCGAAAACTCTTCCCCTCACGGGCTCCCGACGTTCGGTTTCCTGACACTGTTCCGTCCCGGCCGTGGTTCCTGTCTTGTGGCTGTTGGCTGCATCCCGTGCAGGCGATCTTCTCTACTACTACTCGGCCTTCTTTACTCAGGGACCCTTCTCCCCTCACAGCTCTCACCCCTCACAGCCTTTTCTCACCTCACACCCTCTGCAGCCCCATTACCTCAGTCCCACCTTGACCTCTCTCTGGCCTCCGTCTGCCTCTCCATGGCTTGGCTGTGCCAGTAACAGCCCTTGGAGCTGGGACACCTCCCTCACACCCCCCATACCACCTGCAGCACCTCACACAGCCCCCTCAGTGTCCCAGGCACTCCCGGCTCTCTCCCTGCCCTCAACACCCATCCCTGTGCCCAGGTTTCACTGCTCCGGACCCTGCACTGCCAGCGATCCATGACCCAGTGGGATTCCTTCATGCCAACCCTCCGATCCTTCAGGAGAGCAGGTGTTTTACCTCGATTTCTATTTTTGAACTACCTTTTTTTCTGTCAAAATAGTCCTTTTAAATATCTCCCTTTCTGAGTAATGTGCTTTCTCCTCTCTTGACTCCCTGCTCTTACTTAACTGTTTTTTGTGATTTTCTTTACAAAGCTCAGAAATGTAAGGCCCAAAACCAAAACACTGTGTGAGGTGACACTGGTAATTCCCCCTCCTCTGCATAAATCCTCCACTGTGTGCACCTACAGACCAGTATAAAGTGGTATAATGTAATGGTTTAGCACACAGATGTATCGATGTACATCCCTGACACTTCTCTATCTGAGTTACAGGTATATTGAGATGATGGAGTTGCTGTTAGAGTCAGATTTTTCCCCAGGTTTTATGATTTGAAATACATCTCCTGTGAAACAGAGTATTCTTTTGTATTCCATCCCTCATGAGCAGGCCAAACCCATGGGAAACAATCCCAGACCTGTTCCTTTTCAGGCCAACCCACAAGGGCAGGAATCCTTTTGTTATTCCGTCTGATTTAGTTTTATCTGCCTTGATGGCTGTGGAATTGCCCTCAGCTGCAGCCTCACACCTAAATTTCTATGCAATGTGCTTCCAGGAGACACAGGGGGTCATGGAATCATGGAATCACAGAGTGGGTTGAGAGGGGACCTTAAGGATGATTCAAGTCCACCTTCTGCCATGGGCAGGGACACCTTCCACTAGCCCAGGTTGCTCCAACCTGGCCTTGGACACTTCGCAAGGGAAGTGTCAGCAGGGATGGGGCAGCCACAGCTTCTCTGGGCAACCTGTGCCAGGGTCTCCCCACCCTCACAGGGAAGAATTCCTTCCCAATATCCCATCCAACCCTAGCCTCTGTCAGTGGGAAGCCATTCCCCCCATCTCGCCACTCCATGCCCTTGGCTCAGGAGCAGCCTGTGGTGCCTGTCAGTCACTGAGGCAGAACCTGGGCCGTGCGCGAGGCAGTGGGTGGGTGTTTCTGCCCCAAACCCCTTCAGGGGTACAAACACCCCCCTCCCCATCCCGGTCCCGCCGGGCCGGGCCCCGGCACTACAACTCCCGGCGTGCCCCGCGCCCCCACGCCGCAGCACCGGGACGTGTGACCACGTGACATCCGGCCGGGCCCGCCCGTCTACGCAAGGCGAGCTGCTTTCAAACCGGCCAATCAGAGCGCTGCTTTGGCTCGAACTGGCCAATGGCGGCGCGCGGCCGCGGGAAATTTAAACGCCGCGTGGGGCGGCCGGGGCAGTGCCAGCGGCGTGCGGCTCAGGCAGCGGGACCGGCGGCACCGCGGGACAGGTGCGGGCCTGGGCTGGACACCGGGACACGGGTGTGGGCCGGGGGGGCGCGGGCCGTGCGCTGCTCTGTCAGGAAGAGCCGTGCTCCGCCGGCAATCCTTGCCGGGGCTCCCTCCGGAGTCTCTCGTGTCTCTGTTATGCTGACAGAGCCGGTGTATCTTGCTGTATCCTTGTGCGGGCTGTTGCTCCGACGGGGTTGTGGCCGCAGTGGGTCAGGCCGGGGCTGGCCGAGGGCAGGGGTTTGCCTCGTTACCCGTGTAGCCGTTGCTGTTTGCTGCTGGCTGCACCGGCTTAGCGAACGCCCCTGTGCTCGCTGTGCTCGCCCGAACGCTCGCTGTTCTCTCCCAGAAGGGTCGGGGTGGGGCTGGGTGGGATCCTGTGCTGCACGAGTACGTGACACAGCGAAAAAAGCGTTCAAATACCATTTAAATGTGTGTGTGCTCTCCGAGGGAAGGAAGATCTATCTTGCTCCCAAAAATAACGACTCTGATAATATTTGTGGTTGAAATTGTCTTAACAATGTAAGTGTGTCTTCTGCTTCTGTGTTGATGCTAAAGCTTTGCTGTAACATCGGGCTGTTTAAAGAGGCAGCTGTTGTCCAAGTCAGAGGCTGTTACTGTATCTAATACAAACAAGTGCCTCTCATTCTCGAGTATTGATCTAAATTTTTAATTTACTTTCGTGGAGTAAACTTGCTGTTTATTTGCTCTGTTTTCAGGCTTGTCTTTATCTGCTCCTCTCAAAAATCTAGCAAGCAAGATGTCTACTAATGAGAATGCCAATACACCTGCTCGACTGAACAGGTTCAAGAACAAAGGAAAGGACAGCACAGTGAGTATTCTGGTGCAATTAGTGCTTTAGCCAGGCAGTATCTCTTTAAACATGAATTGCAAAAGCCAAGAACTTACTCAATGTGTGTCCTCCAGGAAATGAGAAGGCGGCGCATTGAAGTCAATGTGGAGCTGAGGAAAGCTAAGAAAGACGACCAGATGCTTAAAAGAAGAAATGTGAGCACTTTACCAGACGATGCGACTTCTCCCCTTCAGGAAAACAAGGGCAATCAGGTAAGCAGGTACTTGGAATGGACACACTTGGAGTCTTTCAATATGAGCTCCTGCAGCCAGGCCAGTGTGAATCCCTTCTTGGAGGGGACAGCACTACTAAATGTGTACTAACTACTGAAGTGTCTGTACTATCAACTCTGATGGAAAGCACTCAAACACAACTGGCTGAAGCTACACTTTAAGCTCAGTGTAACTGGTGTGAAACACTTGATTAAGAAAGCTTTCAGCAGTTCAGATAACTGCAGGTAAAGCTGTAGCTAACAGGCTTTTGGAGTATCACATGGTGGTGATAATAAGCAAATTGGTTGTAAACTGGGGCACATTCGTGCCATTGTGTAAAAGCCCTCTGTGACTGGGAATACACATTTCTCTCCCAACAAAGCATTAACTTTTTTTTATTATTATTAAATTTATTATTATTTTGTTGTACAGGTTTTGGCACACTGGTCAGTTGAAGAAATAGTCAAAGGAGTTAATAGTAATAATATGGAGCTGCAGCTACAGGCTACTCAAGCTGCCAGGTAAGCAGTTAAGAGGGACCTAACTCAGCTGTGCACGGCAGTAACTAGGCAAGGGGAGAGCATTGACTAAGTGGCTGCATATGCATATTCTACCTTAGAATACTGTGAACTGTAAGATGACTGGGACTTGAAGTATACCAAGTTTCATTTCTCTTTCCAGATCTAAAATATCCTTTAGCAAGCTTGAGTATTGCTGCAGTGCTGCTTCTGGCAGTCATTAACCTCTGCTGAGAAACCTTCAGCAATTCAGATGTATTATGACTCTTGCAGGTCTGCTTTATTTCAGAGTCTGAACAGAACCTCTCAAGTAGTAAAGACGTGCCAAATTCTATGTTAGCAGAGTCTTAGGAAGCTGGTGTTCAGCTTCTCTGCATTTGTCCTTTATGCTGTGTTGTGTTGCCTTCTCTGAATGTTAAGACAATGCTAAACTTTTTTTTTTTTTTAAATATGCTTCTTTTAAGACTGTTTTGCTAGCAGAGATCTGAACAACAAGGTAAAATAATGTTTTCTGTTTGCCTTCCTCCCTAGGAAACTCCTCTCAAGAGAGAAGCAGCCCCCAATAGACAACATAATCCGAGCTGGTTTGATTCCCAAGTTCGTGTCCTTCCTGGGCAGAGCAGAGTGCAGCCCCATCCAGTTTGAGTCTGCCTGGGCACTCACCAACATCGCCTCCGGCACCTCGGAGCAAACCAAGGCAGTGGTGGATGGAGGGGCCATTCCAGCCTTCATTTCCCTGCTGGCCTCCCCCCACACCCACATCAGTGAGCAGGCTGTGTGGGCACTGGGGAACATCGCAGGTATGTCCATGTGCTGCACAGCTCTGATTCATCACCCCTGCTGTGCAGGGCTGAGCTGCTTGGGAGCTCTGCCCCAGTGGTGTTCAAGTAATGACACGCTCTGCTCTTCAGAGCAACTCTTTGTCTTCAGACCTGGTGTGAGGTGGCTCATGCAATGCCTGGCAACCTGTGGGTGGTATTGTGGGCATTGCTTCCAGATTTCAGTCCAGGTTTCAGAGATCTTTAAATGTGCTACAACACAAACCTTTTTCGTGTCTCTCACTTAATGTTTTTGTGATTTATCAATGAGCTGTGCTCTGTGTGTTGACTGGAAGGGGGGAGGGAGGAAGCAGGTGACTCATAATTGTGTATGTAATGGCCAATATTCCCTGCTTTGAAACAGTTGCTTGCTGGTGGGGAAAGTATTGATATCCTGAAGTTTCTCGTGCTCCTTTCAAGATTGCTTGATCTGCTAGCGTTGGATCCATTCTTCAAAAACATAGTCAAAATAAATAATGTAGTTAAATATTGTATTTGCTGTATTGTGGTCCAACAACTGAGCCTTACAGACCACAGTGAATCCTCACACAGAGAAAATGAGCTTGATTAAAAGCCACGTTTGATTGGAGTTTTCTTAAAACTTGTCCTTAAAGCTTTAAACTCAATTGTGAAGTATTTTTTTTACCTTGCAATACTGACCTTTCAGTCAAACTGACATTCCATCAGCATTATACTGCAGCAGTCAATCATGCAACAGATGATTATAATGCATTTCAAGTCTCATATTGTGGGAAAAGCACTGATCTAGTGGTAGGGCTGAGGTATGTTTCCAAATAACTAAACAGAGATTTACATGTTTATGAACTCCTAGGAAAAGATGTATAGAAAACATTACCTCTTCTTCCTACAGAAAAAAATCAAGCTCAGTGGCTTGATTAGAAAAACACATGCTTGTCATGTGATTTAACCATGGCAGCAGTCCCTTTGTCCTCTTATTTCTTCTAGGCTTTCTGAAGCAGGAGAAGAACTAATCCTCTAACACATAATGATTGTGTGCACATGCCCCTCTGTTCTGGTCTTCACTTGGCTGTTTTTTGTGTTTTCCCAGGGGATGGCTCTGCCTACAGAGATCTGGTTATTAAATACGGTGCAATTGAGCCGCTGCTGAGTCTCCTCGCTGTTCCTGACCTCTCCTCCCTGGCTGTAAGTGTGCAGTGGGATTCACATTACAATGACTTAAGTCAGTAAAAGCAAATTAAACCATTTCTAACCCTTTCTTTCAACCCCTGCAGTCGGGATATCTGCGCAATGTTACCTGGACCCTCTCAAACCTGTGTCGCAACAAGAACCCTGCCCCTCCCATCGAAGCCATCCAGCAGATCCTGCCCACCCTGGTCCGCCTCCTGCACCACGATGACCCTGAGGTGCTGGCAGACACCTGCTGGGCCATTTCCTACCTAACAGACGGTTCCAATGACAGGATAGAAGTTGTTGTGAAAACCGGGTTGGTGCCACAACTTGTGAGACTCCTGGGGTGTAGTGAACTGCCAATAATGGTAAGTTATTGGTTGTGCAGGTGGCTGTTGCTTTCTTTGAATCATGGATAAAACAAGTAGCATCCACATAACCGAATGATTCCTTTCATACATAAGTCAGATCCTTGTTCTAGGTTTTGCATTGGTGAGACTTGAGTTCTGCCTTACGTAGAGGCTGCTCCACACAGGGCAGCCAGCTTTGTGGTGGTGACTATCAAACTGCTTTCTGTAATCATGGATTTAACTCACAGCCCAGCACAGTAGTCAACATTCTTTAAAGCTTGCCTTCAAACTGCTGTTGCAAATCCAACTTCTAGGGACAGTGTTTACAGTGTGCACAGCGCCCACTTGTAATTACAGTATAATAAAGCTGCATTAGTACTTAGCAGGTAGTTTTCCTGAGCTCTGTCCTGGGTGGTTGTTTGCAGATGGGCCTTGGAAGGTGTGCAGTCTTAGCATCCTTAATGTCTGCCTGTGTAATGCTAACTAGGAACCTGAAACTCCTTGTACAGAGCATATCATCTGTTAACTGGGAGGGTTAGAGTGGATGGGCAACAAGTATGGCTGTATCTGGTATAATATAATCTAGTTTTGAATGAGTTTCCTAAGTACTACTTTTGTCTTTGTTTCAGACTCCTTCATTAAGAGCCATAGGAAATATTGTCACTGGTACTGATGAGCAGACACAGCTTGTTATTGACTCAGGAGCACTTGCTGTCTTTCCAAGTCTCCTTTCCCACCATAAAAACAACATTCAGAAAGAAGCAGCCTGGACCATGTCCAACATCACTGCCGGGCGTCAGGATCAGATCCAGCGAGTGGTGGACCATGGCCTGGTGCCTTATCTCATTGGCATTCTGAGAAAGGTAAGCAAAACCTATATTTACCATTTTTAGGCTTTTTTTCTTACTACTGTGTGTTCAAACACTCTGCTTTTACCTCTGCAGGGGGATTTCAAGTCTCAGAAGGAAGCCGCGTGGGCTGTGACGAACTACACGAGCGGTGGGACAATTGACCAGATCGTGTATCTTGTTCAGGCTGGTGTTCTTGAACCACTACTGAATCTTCTCACAACTAAGGACAGCAAAACTGTGCTGGTTATCCTGGATGCTGTTTCCAATATCTTCCTGGTATGTGGTGCAGTGTACTTGATTGTTGTCCAAGCTGTTGCTGTTGGCTCTCCAGTTGTGCTGCCACACGTCCTTCCCAAGGTGATTCCACGCTTTTCTCTCACAGGCTGCTGAGAAGATTAATGAGACTGAAAAGCTTTGCCTCATGATTGAGGAGTGTGGGGGTCTAGACAAAATTGAAGCTCTTCAGTCACATGAAAATGAACAAGTGTATAGAGCCTCATCCACCATCATTGAGAAATATTTCTCAGCAGAAGTAAGTGGCTGCAGGGTTGGGGTTTTTTCCACTTTCATTTTCTATTCTAGCACTGGCTACTAGGTTAAAATGCTACTGCTATTTCAACACTCTCTTCTTTTCCTTCTAGGAGGAGGAAGACCAGAATGTTGTACCAGACTCTACTGCTGACAGCTACACTTTCCAAATCCAGGGCAACACCCCCAATTCTTTCAACTTCTAGATCTTGTAGATACTGCAGCCACCTAGAAGTGGTTTTAGCACATAAATGACTGCCACCTCTTTGTCTTAATAATCCCTCTTGTTTTTACTGCCTTTTCTGTGTCCTGTAGCACTTTATCCAACTGAAACATACTTGAACAGTTCAAACTATATATATCTGTGAATTCCCAACTGTAAATGTCCTTCTCTGAGGTCTGCTTGTAAATACTTCCTCTTTCTGTCCTTGTCAGGGGTAAGAATGCAAGTTGAGCAATACAGGCCTCTCACAGAGCATGAGCCACCACTCTGCAGGCCTCTAACCTTCTACCTGACCTGTTGCTGTACAACACACAACAGGCTTTTAAAGAGGATTTTACTTGAAGTTCAATAAAGTGTTATCAGTACATCCAATTCAGCTGTGTCACTTGCTCTTTCAAGGGCTGATTTTGATAGGGTAAGTAAAATTGATCAAAAGTAGATAATGGCATGAAGGCAAGTCTAAATTGTGAGAGATTCAATGCTAAAGATGGTGAGTTTAGAACAGCTTGGGCACTCCAAGCTCTGACTTCTACATACACCTGCCTTCTATTATTGCAGGACCAAGGAATTGCTGCTTCTCTCTAGATATTTCCAATAGAAATCTGATTCATCTTACCCTGTTCATAATTGAGCTAAATTAGCTCCTGCCTTTTGGAGAAATATTTAAAGACCAGAAGTGCTACTTAACTGCAGGTAATAGTGTGGAGGAGGGGTAAGTACAGCAGTTTAACCAATTGTACAGATGTTCAGGATAGAGCTTAGGAAGGGCTTTGAAGCTGTTTCCTGCTCTAGAGGGCAAAAATGATGGTATTTTCTTGGAATTTGTTGTCCCTTCATTTCTAAAATCATTACTCACAGGAACCCATTCTCTCTCTAGAGGTGGTTGTGCAGGGTGGGTGGTGAGTGGAGAGGAAGAACTGTGGTTCTGTTCTCCAGCTTTTTGGAAAAACGTGGATTGATCTATTTAACTGGAATCTCCCAGGAGTCAAATGCATTAGAATAACTGTATTGTCTCAGCTCTCTGAGCTTCTTTAGCTCCAATGGTGGTGCAGGAGAGGACAGAGTTCAGAGGCAGATGTTTTATAGGCATGACTTAATTGGACCATAGCATGCAATTTTATTAATAAAAGGTAGGGGGGGAAAACCTAATATGTAGACATTTCTCCCAGAATTCCCATTGGCTTCTGCCTTGATGCAGGAGGGGAATAAAAACCCCAAATACAAAACAAAACCCTCTTTTATTCTCCTAAATGGATCTGATGAAAGAATCTGGTTTTGTCTTGTGCATTAATCACCTGTTGAGTGCTTCCAAGCCTGTTTTGAAGTGCACAAGCATAGAAAAGTGGATCTGGGTGTAACTCTTTGGCAATCCATGTAGGATCAGGTGTGCTTCATGAAGGATTCATTCCTGTGTATTGCTAACAAAGATTTCTTTTGAGTTACTGTGGATGGTGTCACTCCTGCTTTCATTAGTGTGGGGTAGATCTATCCTCTCCCACAACTTGCTCCCTATCCCACACTTGCTGGCAAATGGCCCCCTCCCTAACTGGAGGCTGGGGATGACATCTGGACCATGTGCCCTCTGTGGATCTTGGCTATTGTTGGACTGTGACAATGTTACAAAGGGCAGTAGATAATTTGTCTGCATCTTCAGTCATATAGATCTCTTTGTTAGCAACAGTAGGGTTTTGTGCAGGGCCATCACTTGTGAGTCACTGCCCTAATGATAGTTCTGCTGGGCTATTTAAGGTGTGATCCTCCATCCAGCTCCGAGGGTGGCCTTGGTGACACACACGGGGGTTGCAGATTTTACCTGTCACAAAGGAGACTGCCTTGCAAAAACCCCACTATCCTGGGCTGATTAATAGTGATCTTTGTACTTTGGACTGTATCATGTTAACTGTTTTTCTTTACACCCAAAAAAGCAGCAGCTGTCTCTAAAGAGATGGAACTGTGGCTGTGGGGTGTTCCCAGCCCTGCCTGGCCCCTGTACTGAGGGATGAGCTGCCGGTGGCACCCAGCACCTCTGGAAGCAGCTGGACAGTGCCAAACCGAGGAGAATGGTCTGACACCACAGATACTGCAGCATCTTTGGAACTAGGGTTTGGTATTTACACAAGTGCTGCTAAGGGGAAAGATCCACCTTCCTTGCAGTGCTTAATCCTTTGATGTTCTGAGAGGAAAATCCCCAAGGAAATCAAATAGGGCATCTACACATCTGCCATGAAGCTCCTCTGTCCTTTGCTTTGTTGTCAAACCTCCAGCCCTGACCTAAAATCATCAGTTGTAAAATCATGATGTTCTGTGTAACTGTAGGGAACGGAAAGAATTAACCTATAGAAAACAAATTGTGCAAAGTCAGCTTTAATCAGTGAATCATTCCTTCCCCGCGCTTCGTGTTTGTGGGTTTATACGGGCAATGACATAATGGCTTGCGAATTCGGAATTCCGAATTTTTGCAACTGTAAAACACGGCCTGTGCCGGCAGAGGGCGGTGCCGGCGCCTCCCAGTCCCGTTTGCTGCTGGATGAGGTGGAATAGTCCCGCCTGGAATACTCAGGTGGGATCTGCTCCCTTTTCCTGTTAAAAACACAGAGATAAAATCTTTGTAGTCACACAAACTATGTGTGACTACTATATGACAAATCTATGTGCTAACTTCCAAATATTTAAACAGATTAAATATTGAATATAAGATATAACCTTTTAAAAGCCCCTTTAAAGTCAGGGTACTGTTACTTTAAAACCCCAATCCTTGATTTAATTGCTCTTTAGCATATGTGCAGTAACTTTGGCTTTTCTGTCTCTGTGTGTATATATCTGAGAGTGCAGGACACTTGTTCAATAGTATTATCTCTTTTTTTTTTTTCCCTCTGAATTAATTGTTTCAGATTTATCTAATATATTGAGTTAAGAATAGAACATTGCAAATTCTTCTCCAGATGCCTGACAGCTCAGTGGCTTAATAATTAACTTTCTGGGGACTGAGACACTGTTTTTATCCAAGAAAAATGTGTTCAGCCTGTCCACCAATGAGCCCTGTTGGCAGCACCAATTTCCACAAGCAACAATCTACAGTGATTATGAGTAAGTGACTGGGGTGAGTCACTCCTTATTCTAAGAAAATGCAAACTATTTCTGAGGTTGGGATCACAGTCACCCATGAGGCTGCATCTCGAGCTTTAAAAATGTGGTAGGAGCAAAAAAGGGAGAGGAGAATTATTGTAGCTCCTGGTTCTTAGTTTGTTGGGTTTGGGTTTTTTTTGGTCAGATTTAAGAGCTTGTGTCCTCTTCATTTGTCAAATATCTAATTCAGGACAAGGGCTGAAATAAATGTCTGGTGGCCTGTGTGTCAGTCTGCCAACTCCTCTGTGCTGAGAGCAACAATAACAGACCCCTGCTGACATCAACTGCCTTGGAATGCAGTTGTTGCTAATGCTGCTTTATCTGTGCAGGGATGGCAAGATTTTAAGTCTGAGATCTCAAACGTAACCACCTCTGAAACTCTGATGCCAGCAGATGCTTCTGGGTGGTTGCTTCCACTTGCTGTTCCCAGAGGTGCCAGGCTTTGGAAGAAGGGCAGAGGCTTTGCAGTCCTGTCGTTCAATAGCAAGTCTGTTCGTCCACTAGAGGAAGAACAGTTTAAACAGTTAAACTGTTTAAGCCAGAAGTGGTTAAATTAGCAGAAATTAGACTGAAATATTCTCTTAAGCAAAGCTGCTTCCTGCTATTCTATCCAGAATGATTTAAATTGCACAGAACTACGGGAATACCGGCAAAAAGGAACAGCTGTAAGTCTGCAGGAGGAGGAATTCACTAGCCAACATCATTTCACAGCTCTCTCCTGTTCCTAAATTTATTTTACAGCAGAGCAAACTGAGACATAAAGTTATCCACAGGCGTTCAGAAAGCAGCTGGCAGAATTCACCTGGAGCCTGGGAATCCTGATGTCCATTCCTCCAGTTAACCCACAGCACCTCTGGTCACAGTTATCCTTTTCCTGACTATAGGATTATCCCAGAAGTATTGAAGCTCTTCTATGACAAGGTACGATATTAGACTTAAGTACAGTCTAAACTTTGGAAGAGTGTGCAATTTGGAGAAGAAGCACTGTTAGTCAAAACAGAAGTAATTAATGAAGGTTAATTGTGTCTGGTGATATTTGACCTATAATGGAAAATGTTGGGACTTTCCTTTAAAATCTAATAGGAAACACATTAACCCTTTGGCCTTCAGAGGAACACAATAGGAGAAAAGTCTAACAGGGAATTAGGGGACCCCTCCTCAGGTTGGGAGGGGTGTACTCCAGGCAACTGGAAATTTCAGAAAACTTCAGAATTTCAGCTACAGGTGTGCAAAGTTGTTCACTGTGTGTTTGGAAAATCTCATTGATTCAGTTAGGTGGAAACTCCCGTGTGGACACAGCTAAGAGAGAATTGATTTGCTGGGAGTTTCGTAGCACTTCCTCTGGATTAGGGGTCACTGGATTCCTGTTTCTGACTGCAGAGCACTGTCTGTCTCAGACTGGCTCCAGGAAATGGACGCTATTCCGCAGAAGCCAGAAGATTTCGTGGAAGAGCCGTGGCCTGTTTCCAGGTTGCAGTTCACCCACTGCCCTGGGGAGTGTCATTAGTGGGAGGGAAGTGGAGTCGGGATTTAAAGGCATGAGGAGAGGAAAGAAAAATGACAGCAGGATGGAGAAAAATCCTGTCAATCCTTATGAAGGTTTGACACTTGCTTGACCACATTAAAACATTGTGCTGATCATCTAAATAAAACAATGAGCCAGCTCCAGAAGTGATGTGTAAATCACGGATCAGGGAGGGACTGACACGCTGAAAGCAAAATCAATGGCACTGGTTTCACTGGGGAGGAGGTTGGAGCAACCCATGAGCTTAACAAAAGAGGTGCAGTGTAGTGAGGAATTGTTCTCCTTTATTTCCTATCTTTCTCTAATTTGCATAGCAATGTGAAATGGAAATCATGGGGTCATCTTTCAAAGGTGGTATTTATATATTTTTTATATATAAGTCGTGGGGTCATACACATAAATACATATAAAAGAGTGGAAAGCTGCCTAATTTGTTCTCTGTTCCAGGTTGCTTTGTGTGCAGGTTCACAGTGGTGAAACAGCTGTACCAGCAGGAGTGTGTAACAGTGCTCTGTGGGCATGTGGAAGACTGGAGGTACAAAGTTATCAGAAAATCTTGAGAAATCTCCAAAGCACATTTCCACCGTCCCAATCACTTCATTTTTACCCACTATATGAAACAGATGTAAAAATAGCTCTTTCATCAGTGGATTGCTACACATATTTGGGCTGCAGAGGCTCAATTCTGTTCAAAGCAAGGCTGTGAAATCATTTGCAGAATGTGCTGTTAATCAGAAGCAGCAATTTAATGTTACGTATCCGTCTCTCCTCCCACCCCCAGCTCCCCTTCCCAATTCTGAGCAGGAAACGACACTTGGATGGAGCTCAGCACTCTGACTTTCTGGATAGACTCTCTAGGAATGAGGAGGGACTTGAATTCTCTCCATATGTCATTTCCTTTCCCCTAATGGCTAAAAAAAAAACCCCATTGCTGCAGTTCGTATAACTTACAATAGAGAGAACATTCCCAATACAGGGAAATCAGGGCAGGGGGATGGGGCAGACAGGACATCCACATTCCACTTCTGAAGAACTGCTTTGGAAAGTTGGACTTGAACTGAGCAGGAATTTTTCTTCCTTGTAGAAATATTGTTTTATGTAGTTCCTAAAATTGAAGCTATTACCCATCTGTACCTAAGAGTATATCAACACCTGCAGTCTGGGGCCAGACATGGATTAGGGAAGGAAAACATAAGTAGAGGGGGAATGGTAACAACTTTACAAGATGTAAATGAAGTCAGAAAGGAAAAACGGAGGGAATTGAGGAAACCTAACAATGGGGATCTAATAATTTCTAAAAAAAACCCAATTTTAACAGCAAATTATCATAAGAATTACTTTAAAAAAAATCAGCTTAGCCCAGTCCTGCAACCAGCTTTTGTCCAGACTACCTTTAAAAACTTTTCTATTTGGTGCAACCAAGAGCATCTGCAGATATCCCACAGTGCTGCAGAACACAGAACTCGATCTGCTGTGTTGCACAGTGGATTTGCAGCTGTCAACAGAGTTCAGTGTGCTGTAGTTACAGACAGAAAAAATACCCCTGGAACAAACATGACAGGAAAAAACCCCAAGAAAACCCATTTTAACTAAATGGAAAGTTTACTTCCTCATAGCCAGCCCACTGTGTATTAGACCCAAATTGGAACATAATGTCTTTCTAGCAACATAATCCAAATGTTTGTTAAATTTGTAGCAGCCAAAGTGTGCAATGAGCTTTGCAGAACAAATGAGAGATGACATTTACTCAAAGAAACCCTAAATTTTGCCCTCAGTGAATGAGTTACGTGTGCACAGAGGGGCTGGATGTGTCTGCTTGCAGGATGATTATATTTGATTATATCACATCTTTCATTAGACACACTACCTAATTAGACATGTTGCCCCTGAATTCTACTGCTAAAAAGAAAAGGAGAAATCCACCTTTCTTCCAGTTCTATTTTAAAGGGTTTCAAATGTAGAATAAAAGACTGATTCAAGACACATGGTGACAGATTTTGCTTTAGGTTACTTTTAGCACTTCGCTAGACCCGCTAACCTACTTAAATACCTGTGCTGTTCTTATCTGGCATGAAACCTTGCTTTGTAATTTCTAGAATGAAATATTTCAGAGGTATTTTTAGAGAAAACTTTATCTTAAATCCTCCCACATTGATTTCACAGTGGACTCGTTGGTGACTGTTAAAAGAAAGCACAAAAAAAGCCAGTACAGCCTGTGGACAGGTTAAGTATTTCTGCACTTCAGAAAGTATTAATAATTAGTGGGGTTTTTTTAAAAGAGAGATTGCTGCGTTTATTGAACCTGCAAATGCTTTTGTGTCATGATTGAGCTTATTTATGGATTTAGTTTTCACGTAGCATGTTTATAAATGTCTCCAGAACTCATGTAAGACAAAGCAGAGTGTTTCCAAAGCCGGACAGCCTGGGCTCCTTTCAGCAATTCCCAGAACTGTGGGGAGATGTGGTTTGCACAGTCTGGGACAGCTCATCTGACTCTGAGTGGCTGCTTTCCTCTGGCAGAAAATAACCATCCCATGGGGTTAAGGCTTTGTGAGCTATTTTTTTCTTTGAACCTTGCAGATTCAGCTACCTGTAGAAGTACATGATATTGCCATAATTTGATAAGTTTCCTGGAATTAATCTTGCCTCTTGAATGGAAACCTTTGGAAGCAACTTGTATGAGACACATGGAAAAACTTCCACTTGCTTGAAGAAACAGAGAAAATCAGCATTACCAGGTGAGAGCTGTTTCAAGTGACACGTGCTGCCCCAAGGTGCTTTCTCTGCAAACATTATATGGCCAGAGGAGCCTGCTGCTTATCTATATTTGTATTTATCTCTGACAGCCACAGTCCCTGCAACAGATTGGAATGAGATAATTTAGTCCTCTTAAACCTCATCATAACCCCTGACATGTGGAATTCTGTAAAGCTGGAAATGTTAATCCCTGAATATTTAGATAAGTAACGATGGCCAATGAGAACCAGCTAATTGTGCCAAAGTATTAAGGCTTATCAGATAATGCTCTAGGGTTTTTGGGGAGCCAGGAAAGCATCTCTGCTTTCCATGGCTGTGTGGATGGAAGGTGCATCACAGAACATTTTTTACTTCTTCCAAAGCATTAAATAGTGGCTGTGGCCCAAGCAGGGTGTTAACTGGACAAGAGGCTGGTTTAAGAAGGCAGCTAATTCCAGAGTATCACTGTTGATCAGGTACCTGAAGGGTGAGTTTACAGCAGCAGGACTGAGTCAGCTCCTGGCACCCCTTGCTCTCTGCATCACCACCATAATTAAAACTCAGAGAGACAGTATAGGACATTTTACAGCTCATCTCTGGCAGATACAAAGTTATAATTTCAAACTGATGCTGGGCCACGGGGGATAAGAAAGATTAGAGAAGGTTTGATATTCCTTTAGTGGCTAAATAATATGGCTTGGTCAAAAACAGTGCTGTCAACTCTCCTAAATACTTGTTTGGGCTGAGAGTCTTCCCAATAACACTTCATTTGTCTGAGCTGTGTTCCACTGGGACAACACACACCGTGACCAGTTGAATCAGGCACTTTCTGCAGACAGATGTTTGTAGTACAGCAGCGAAGCAAATTCTTGGTACGTGTCACTCAGAGGAGACTGTCTCCAACTGTCTTGTCCTATAAAGTCTTCTAGGAACCTCCTTGTAGCAGCCCAGTAAACCTAAGGATGAGATTCTCCAGTTGCTTCAGTCACAAAGCAACATGAGAAAGTCCTGCAGAGCAATTGCAGGAGGGAACGTGTGGTTCCTCAGGAAACCTTGGCAATTTCAGTTGGAATATTTAGCATGTTGTTCTCAAAGCACTTGACAAAGTCTATTCATGTTGTGTTCAATGCCTGTCTCTAAAATCTGCCTTTTCTTCTTCCTAAAATTGCACTGGGATAGCACTGTCCTGCAGGACATGATGAGGAAACAACGTGGCTAAAGGGACTGCATGGAGTATCTGTGCATCAGTCACTAATCCGTTCTGGATGGATGGACTTAGAAGTTATCTTAGTGACTAACCACTGGAAAATCCTGTGATATGGGAGCTCATGCATTTTTCTGTAGCCACAGCTGCAGTCATTTCCCTTCAGAGACACATCATTTCCCCAAGACACATCCTGTCTCAGAGGGCCACGGTGTCTCTGCTCCAAGCTCTGTCCCCTGTCGCAGGAGCCAGAGTATGGGTGGAGATTTCCTTCCTAGTTTCTTCTCCTGAAAAGCTTCATCTCCAGCTCCAGCTTGAGGAATGGATTGAATCTTGACCTCTTGCATAAACATTGTCTCTGCGTGCCAAAGGGAGCCTTAGTGAGAACCAGAGCCCCTGTCTAGACATGTTTCTTCACCCCAGCACTCGGGTAGGTGTCTTCCACTGCGGGTTAACTCTCCTGGGCTCAGAGCAGCCACAGGGACAGAGGAAAAGCAGACTTTTAAACATGTGCACCTCAGTGCTTTAGTGCAGTTTGTTCTGTTCACCAGCAGCGCAGACAATGCTCCAGTCTGACAGTTTTCATAATCTGCAAAGGGGAAAAAAGGAATCTTGTACAAAGGGAAACTTTCTGTTCCCAGTCTTTATTCCCGAAACGCAGGAGCACTTTATACATGACCGCAGTGGGGTTTGGTCCTTTTGTACAGGGAAGGCAGCAGAAAAGGCATCCCCACAGAGGACAGAATTCCATTCAGGAACAGGACAAAAATGTGATGGATCTGCAATGAGTTTAGGAAGTACTTTAGCGATGGTGAGAAGTTATGATTGGCTTAGAGAAGGCTTAGAATGAAAACCTGTGCCAAAGAGGCAGACTGGGAGAACAATGCCCATTGCAAGCAAAGGTGTTGATGGAGCAGGAATGCCTTGAAAGGGAATGAGTTAATCAGGCAAATTAAGAAAGAGGCAGGGAACACTGGTGGTAAAAATGTTCCTCATTCTTCACAATTTTTTAAAGAATTTATATCTTGTTTTTGCCACATTAACAAAGCTTTACAAAAAATATGATAAGAAAGGGGAAATAATTTTGTAAACATTTCAAATGTATTTATTTTTAAATTAAATTGAACCTGTTAGATATATAAATCTTCGTGGGGCTGCTTAGGTGTATTCTGCTGTAACACTTCTCAGAACTACACCATTAGGTGGCAAAATAGGCATTTAGCATTGACAGTTGCACATACAATGGAAAGACGTTGTAGAGAAAAAGAAAATGGAAGTGTAATTCTCTTCTGATCAATCAATCTTTAGCTCCATGATCTCTAGGGGTGATGTCTATATAATTTCAACCATGACAGGCTCTGGGAAATTTTAGTAAATGAAGACAAGTAGAATGAAATACAATCCAGGTAATTTTAAATATCTTTATTTTTAAAAACTGCCTCAGGAAAATAGTTTTAATCTTTCAATTTACTCACAAAAGCTTAATAATAGGGCAGAACTCTCTTGCTCTCTTGATAACATTACAGAAGCTGGGGAAGAATGTGACATAACACCAGCCAGCTCTCGTTACTGCTGAAGGAATGTGCTGTGATTAAACCTCTATACAGAAAGAAATGGAATGTAATTCTTAAACGTTGATTTGCTTTGAACACATACCACATGCTGAGCAACGAGTTTCCAGTGTATTCTTTCAGTTTCTAAAGATGGGGAGGACCTCATCTCCAAAAAATTAACTTCCCCAAAAAATTCCTCTTCTGGAAATTAACACTACCTGGTTGAAGGTGTTTATTCACATTTCCCAGTGTCCAAACCCACTAAATCCTTTGAGGACTATCTGTGAGTGCAAAACCTTCTTTTTCTTCCTCTTGGGAAACTTAATAAATCAAAGCCCTTTTTTTTGTGCAGCCATAGAAGAAATTTTTGTATTTCTAAACACTTCTTCAGAAGTTTCACTCGTGGGACACCAACTATCACCTTATTTTGTCCTCATGGACTCCTCAACAGCCCTGTTGGTGTCCTAAAGATGCCTCCACTTGCCCCTTCTCTGTGTTTCCTCCAATCCTTTAGATGGAGCCTCAGCTGTGAACTCCTGGCTGAGGAAGGCTGGATGGAATTCCCTCCTGAGCCCAGCAGCAAGGCTGTTATCCAGCAGTGAGCTGTGGGGTGATGCAAGGCACTCCCATCCCTCTGGATCCCAGCTGGCTACCTCAGCTTGAAAAGATTTGTTGTTCAGTGATATCAGCCTGGAGTGAAACCTGGAGCACTTGTCAGCAGCTAATGATGGTTTTTGCTTGTCCCTCTCATAGGATCTCACAGGATGAAACCTCCTCTCACCCCTAGAATGGAACTGCATAAACACAAAATTCACCTTAAGCTCTTGGCTTCTGAAACCTAAAGCAGGATCAGCAACATATTGGTTAATTTGAGAGTATTTTGAGAACTTGGGGGACAGCACTGGCACAAGAACCTGTGGATCATGACATTCCTGTAGAATTCCCTTGGGAAAGCAGCGCTTTGAACCATCAGGTGCTGTCAGCATGTTTGGTCCCCCACATTTGCTGCAGTTCCTGGTGCTTTGAGAGGCTTCCTGACCTCTGCAGATCTTGCACTGAATCCCTCATGGAGCTGCTCATCTCAAATCCTGCTTGGCACTTCTATTAAGGGAAGGGGAGCAATGGGTAAAAATCCTCGTTTCCCAACAGGATTGGGACACAAACATCTGTGGGACACCCAAGGCACTGTCATTGTGATGCTGATACAGAGAAGGGAAAAGTGAACTCTTTGCATCTGGTGCCTCTGTGTGTCCAAGTGCAGCCTGACCGAGGTGGTTCTACCCCTGTTAGGACCCAGTCCTGACCTAACTGGGACACAGACCTGCCTGCTGGGCTGATGAGAGCTGGAGCCCCTCTTCTCTCACCCTGTTAAATACACACCTACTGTACAGGACTGTCACTGATACATCCTGGATGTATCAGTAAAAACCCTCAAGTCACCTTGGCTGTTTAAAAATAAATAAATAAAATCAAATATCCTATCTATTAAAAAAAAAAAGAGCCCAGCAGTAGCAGCAATCTTGCAGGCAGCACATTTTATACAGTGACCCAAATGCAGGGACTGTCAGTTAATGCTCTCACACTTGCAATAAATCACAGTGTTTTCACTCAAAGCTGAGCAGCATGTCCCAAAATCTCAGAAAAATTTATAGTTCTCTGAAAAGCAGTATGAAACTAAGTGTGCTTCATGACCTCTAAAACCCACTTTTAATGAAAGCATTAGATGTTCATAAAACTACTGAACAATGAAATACTGTACTTAATCCCAAAGTTGTTTTTTTTTTTAATATTGGCATTGCAATTAATGTCTGACACGCTAGTTATCCATTAGAAAGAAATCATTAGCAAGAGTTCTGTGTTTAACATAACATTAAATACTTTTGTCAAATTATATCAGAATTATTGAATGCTGGGTCCAGAGAGCACTGCAAGACCTCAGAAATGAATAATCATCACGTTAGGAAAAATCTAGAATAACCTAGAAATATGTGAAGTATGTGAAAAGTAGCTTTATATTTTGTTTTTCTCTTCAGTTCAGCAGTGGCCAGGTAATGTTGCAATATTTGCAAACCATCAGCCACTTGCTTTATATACTTGGTTTGAGAAAAGGATAATGACCTGTCTATGTGAATTTGTAACAGATTGGAATTTAATAGTATGACCTTCAATTACAAAGGCTGATTTTTCTTCTGATTTTTTTTTTCAGTGCAGGAATCAGGACACCTGGAATGTCTTTGAGGTGTGTGTGAATTTACAGAACCACGACAAAGTAACTTTTTAACTGTTTCAGTGCAACATAAAGCCACAAAATCAGTAGACATATTGTGCCTGTGTTTTATACTAAATGAAGTTTAGACTTGGTTTCAAATTCTCTTTTTTTGAAATAGTGGAGAAGCAATGAATCACTGTTTTCTCTTGTGCTCTGTCTGTGCTGTGAAGGAGGTTGGTGTCCAATATTTGCTAGTTTTGTGTTAAACAGGTGATGGCAAAGGCAACAGACATAGGCCTGGGTGAGGAAAGGATCCCAGGTGCTGATCCCAGGACTATTTTGCTTCCCAGACACTGGCACCACAGCAGGAAGCTTTGGAAATTTCCACCTGGAAGAGCCTGGCACTGCAGACACTTTGGGGGGAAAGGGATGTGAGTCTACATGTACCCACTGTGGGGAGGTGTCCCATTCTGTGGAGGGAAAGCTTTAAGAACCACATCCCACTTCGAAGGCCTTCAGAGGGAAAAAACCAGTTCCTCACCCCAGGTTTGAACTAACAAGGCCCAACTCTGAGCTCTGTCAGGATGGGATAACCCCAGACATGTTACAGCTCAGCTTTGTGTCACTGCAGGAAGGAAACCTCCTGGGCTGTGTGGAAGCCACATCACGAGCTGTGTGAAGCACAGGTCATCTCATCCCACATGTGGATCCTGATCCATAGGGTGGATCCTAATCTCTGACTGCCCATGTGATAATACCTTAGAGGTGACCTCAGCAGGAAGGTGCCAGAGCAGTGACACATCTGAACGAGTACAGATATTAGTGGGGTTGTTCGTAAGGGAAGGTGAGAGGTGTATTAGCTCGGACTCCTAAGGGAACCTTTACTGTGCCAACCTTCCCAGCTTTCCCAGGAGCTTTTCCCACCCTTGAGGCCCCTCTGGCCCTGCAGAAAGCTGTCCATGACTCTGCTGCAGCGTGGAGCTCCCCTCATGGGGAAAACTCTGGAAAGAGTCCCCTTTCCTGCAGGATGGGAGTTAAACTAGGCCACATGGATACAAGGCATTTTTGTACTTTTTATTATTATTCTGAGAACGGCAGTTCACAGAACGGGGCTGCTGATTTCTACACAGTGCAGATAAGAACTAAATTGGTCCAAAGTTTAACAGTTTCCAGGGCTGGTCTGTCACACCCTGCCCATGTGGAATACTGCCCCGGCTCACAGCACCCCTGAGTGTGACCACGCATTTCAGCCTGGCTTCGAATTCTGCCCCCATGTCTGTACCCCTGATTCTCCTTGTCCCAACTCCCCACACAACTTCATTGTCGCCCCCTCCTCTCCACCACGGCCATTCTCCCCGTCCTTCCCGACCCCCAGCTCCCTCCCCCAGGACATGGCCATTCCCTCTGCCCTTCCTGAACCCCAGGACATGGTCATTCCCCCCACTCCTTCCCAACCTCCAGCTCCCCCCCAGGACATGGCCATTCCCTCCACCCTTCCTGAACCCCGGCTCCCCCAGGACATGGCCGTTCCCCCCATCCTTCCCGACCTCCAGTTCATGGCCGTTCCCCCCATCCTTCCCGACCTCCAGCTCTCCCAGCTGATGGCCATTCCCCCGATCCTGCCCGCCCCCATCCCTGCCCTGGATCACGCCGATCCCCGCCGCCACCTGCCGCGGTTCCCCCTCCATCCCGCCGGGCCGGCCCGAGGCGGGGCGGGGGGCGGGCAGGGCGTCCCCGGGGCCGGAGGGAGGGCCGGGAGCCGCGCCGGTCCCATCCCATCCCGCCGTCCGTCCGTGCGGCCCCGTCCCGGCTTTGTTGCGCTCGGGGGCGGGGAAGCGCCGGGAAGCGCAGGGGAGCGGAGGGAAGCGGGGAAGGCTCCGCTCCTCCTCCGCGGCCCCGGCCCCGCTCATGGCGACGCTGGGCACATCCGGGCCTCTCCTCATCCTCCTCCTCCTCCTCCGGCGGCCGCCGCTGCCCTGAGCGCCCGGCCCGGCTCCATTCGCGCCTCCCCCGAGCCCTTGGCGGAGCAGCGGCGGGGGAGCCCCGGCCGGGGCCATGTCCAACCCGGGGGCCCGGCGGAACGGGCCCGTCAAGCTGCGGCTGACAGGTGAGGCCGGGCCGGGGCCGGGGCTGGGGCGGCAGCGGCGGCTCCGGGTGGCGTTGAGGTTGAACCTGGGGCCGGAGCGGCCCCCGGGCCTCGGGGGGAAGGGGAAGGAAGGGCAGGGCGAGGCTCCCTCGCTCGGCCCGGGCTCGGCGTGTCCGGGCTCCGCCGCCCGCCCGGGCCCGGCCCCGCCGCCGCCTGGGCGAACTTCGGGCACCGCACCCCAACTCGGGGGTCATTCTGCCTCCTCTGCGCGGCGTGAACTCGGGAGAAACTGTCACGGGCTTTGTTTTGGTCTCTTTGTTGTTGTTGTTGTTGTGCCGTTGGGGATTTTTAACCGATTTGCTGGGCTGAGGTCGCCGGGCACCGAAGAGGCTCCCCGGGGCAGCGGGCACGGCCCCGGCCCTGCCGGAGCTCGGGGAGTTTGGGCAGCGCACATGGAGGGGTTTTGGGGTGTCCTGGGCAGGGCCAGGACTTGGGATGGATGATCCTGGTGGGTCCCTTCCAGCTCAGCGTATTCCCCGGTCCCGTGGTGGTTCGCAGTGCCTTGTGCTGCCCTCTTCCACAAGACCACTTGACCCCTGATATTTCAAAATACCATAAAAACGCTTCACCTGCTTGCTGGGGAGGAAAACAGTCTGGTTTTAAATACTTAAAACTATATCCTTTCCCGGATAAGAACCCAGGGAAATGGGTTTAGAGGAAAAACAAATATTAGAAGTCCTGCTAGAGCTTTCTATATTAAAAATACAGGACACTTTGAACTAGCTCTTTTCTGTAAAGTATTGTGAGTCCTGCAGCAGATAAGCGATATTTTGTGTTCTGAAGCATCAGTACATGAAGGTAAGGAATTAGGAAAGAATAGATAACACTGTAAATACTCATCTCTACATATAGGGCATTTAACCAGCTTGCAAAGCAAATGTTTTTAAAAATACTAAAAGAGTTGATACATTTACTTTAGGTGAATGAGAAATATCTCCAGTTTAATGCCTAATAAAGAGAGGTGTTTTCATACTGATTTTTCCAAGTGTGTTGTTTTTACAGGGAAAGTAAAATGTGTCTGCTTATGCTTAACTTTGGAAATACTTGGACTAGATTTGTAATCCAGTTTTCAGAGAGATTTGTGAGTGTCTATATATTACAGTTGGAAATAAAACTCTTAAAATGAGCTGCTGCATGAACAGTGGTGCCTTGTTTTTACAGAGTGTTTTGTAGCCTTCTCCTCAGGTTATTGCTGTATTGATGCAGTGCTTTAATACTTTTCTTCCCTGAGCAGTGAGTGCTCAGACTTGCTTATCTTTGGAACATTAAACATGGTCTGTAGCCTTATTTAAGAGCATGGAAAATACTGTCTGGGGAGTTGTCTTTCTCACCTCTGTGTTTTGTGTTCAAATTTGTTTCATATTTCATTTTTATTGAGGATTAAGCATCTAATGAAATCGTGCCTGTGGCAATATCAGTGTGCTGTGGGGAGTGGGATTGTACCAGAACTGAGTTTTAGACGCTGAGTTTCACTCTGTGGTCGGTCCCCAAACCAGGCAGGTACAATCCTAAGGAATGTTTTTGAGGTTTTTGGCATCTTGAGCTCAGGATGAAGATAAAATGGTCTCTCTAGGGGCTGTTCCAGGGTCAGCAGCTCTTGCAGTCGCTGAGGACCAGTTCTGTTATTGGAAGTTTATAGGAAGCATTGGCCTGTTTCTGGAGCTGAACAGCTTGAGGTGTTTTCTGCTGTAGGTAATTGTGAGTTGTTTCACATAAGGTCATTTGTTGTAAGGAAGCTTTACATGTTTAAGGAAAACACTGAATCTTATTAGTTCAGCTTACATGTTGTCACTTCTTGCCTAGGAATAGTTTGAAGTGTTCTGTGTGGTTTTGATTACCCTTTTTGATTGGAAAAGCAGTTTGAGGGCTCTTGAATTCTGAAACTGTTTGGAATTAGAAGAATCTGTATATCCAGTGTTTTTAAAAGTTTATTCTCAAACTGACAAATGCTATTTAATCTTAATTTTCTTTGGCTCTATGAAACCAGCAGTCTTCTGTTTTGGCTCGAATGTTTATAGGATTAATTCTGCAATCATTGTTTTAATGCTTATCTTTTCTGTTCATTATCTCTAAATTAGATGGTATAGATTAAAAAATGGATTTCAAGAACTGGATTCAATTAGCAGTTTTTCAGGACATAAACATTAAAGGTTTAGATGGAAAACATTGTTTTGACTGACTGGATAAATGACAGGGTAATGTTTGATGTGAGTCCAAGAACTGATCTGGAGCTGGTGCCCAACTTCTCAGTCCATCTTGAGGAGCCAAATAAAATATTTAACCTAGGCCTCATTTTGCAAAAAAGGTTGATTCTTTGTTGGGACCTTAAGAAAGTTCTGAGAAATGTTTGGCATACCTTTACACTAAGTGTTTAACAGTTTATTTAGGTCTGGGTTCCATAACAGACACAAACCACAGCGGTGGCACACTTCGAGTAAGTTTTTATTTAGTTTGCGGTGCATCTGTGTTATACATTTCTTCTGAAAGGTTATTCTTCTGCTCTGAGGTTCAGTTGTCTGTTGCAAATATCACCTGACTCTTTAGGGATACACAGGTCAATACATTTGCATTATCTCCAGCTGGAAAATCACTGCATAATTGTTAAAATCCACATGTTATGGTTTCTGATGATCCTTCGAGCAGAAGGTGTAAATCATTGTTTCTGATTAAAATATAGGCAATGTAAGTTAAATTAGCTGAAGTCTGGTATTGCACCAGTCTTCTTAGCAGCTTGTAATAACAATATCCAGGGAAGCTGTAGTGTAAGGAAAATTCTTCAGCTCTCACATATTTACCCCCACTTGATCTAGTCCTGAGTACATCTGAGTTCTCCAAAAGCTGCAAGTGCTGTCACCTCCTTTCATTCTTACTTGTGATTTTTCTCAGTCTTATGTTGAATTTGTGGATTTGTCAATACCCTGTCAGACAGAACATGCCATTATTTCTTCCACGTTTTCTCTCAAAATGTTATATTATGTTGATCTCGTATTCTTAAAAAAATTGAGGAGTATTGCTTTCAGTGAATATTTTAAGTCCTAATTTGTGAATTATCTGATGTTAAAAGAGCTGCATTTTATTGCTTTCACTTAGGAGATCAATGGCAGGTGTCTGAATGAAGCCCATGAAGTTGTTTTTATCAAGGAGATAGTTTTTAAAATCAGTTTGAAGTCTGCAAAGGTGTGAGTGCTACAACATACAGAGTTGGGTAAACAACTCTGGTACAAAGTTGGGTAAAAAGTGCAGTTTATTTAGTTCCAGGTAGTGTTTGTGTGAGAATAGTTAACAAGGAAAGATACTTCCACAGCCACAAAGCACAGTCACACTGGGCTGGAAAAAGTGGTAACAAATATCCCAGGGATAAAACTGGAATGAGCTGGAAGAGTTTTGCTGGTGCAGAATGAGAGGTAGGACCAAAGTGGTGTTACATTTGTTTTTCCTCCTCCTTACTGTAGGATTGCAGCTTTCCTGCAGGGTTTGCTGCTCAGGGAAATAAAAGCACTGGGTGTTGTGGTGTAGAAAATGGATCAGCATCTCCTCTGCTGTCCCTCTGTCTTGCTGGTTTGCTGTTTCTTCAGCCCTCACTCTGCCAAGGTGGGACTTTCCAGTAAAGTTACAGTGTTGAAGGAAGAAAGTGCTGCTGTTTTGTCAGTCCATAGAAGCTCTTGTTGGGATGCAAATAATACTTCTTGAGAAACATACGTATTGTTTGGGAAAAGCCAGAATATTCCTGAGTTTTGCAAAACAGTGTGGAATCCTCAGACCTGTTTTTTTGCAGTGGGTGAGTCTACCTGCTAAATTAATACAATTGAAGACAGTGGTTAACCTGAATCCTAAATTTTCATCAGTGGTGTTGGAAGCAGGACTGAAGTTCATGGATAGCAGAGCCTCGTTATAGGAACAGCATTCTGATTGATTGATTGATTGATAAAGTAGATCCCTGTATTTTTAAGGAGCAAGGCAGTGTTTTTATAGTTGACTGAAATCTTAGTGCTGTTTTAGGTCAGCTTAAAATCCGAGTGCTGTTTCTTCTTTCTCTTTGTAGTCCCTGGCTTCTCTTTCTGGGCCCTCCCTTGTGTTGACTCCAGCAACTCTGGGATGAGCTGAAAGCTAATCCTACCAGGAATAAAAATGGTTTTTTGTATTGGAGAAGAGGGATGCAGACAAGAAGCTGAAAAGAGGGCAGGACTGCCTCTTTTACCAGCAGCCTGTACTTAGATAGGCTTTGGTCAACAATAAAACAATGGGGTTCCTTCATGTAAGGTATATTTGACTTAAGTACTGGTTTTTAGTGAGCCATGTGTCATTAAGAAGTCCCAATCAATAAATTACATAGTAGGTGGATTAAACTGGTGCAGTCATAACAAAGTCAATAGATGTCTCTGCTCAGAGGTGCAGGGATTGATTGATGGCTGCTTGGCCCTCAGTATTTTCATCAAAGTATGCAGTGTGTGCGTGTAAATATATGCTTTTTATGTACATAGTATGTAGTTATAGATATTTATATACATATAAATCAGTTGTGGAGCATACAGATGCCAAAGAATTGTAATAAACATCTGAGCAGCTGCATGGAGCACTTTCAGTTGTTTGTTTCTATGAAATCAGCTTATGTGACAAAGTTTTATTCATCTGGGTATAAAATTAGGTATGTGTGTTCAAGGGTACAAAATGGGGTATCATGGCAAGGGAAACGAATATCAGAGAGGATTTGGGAGAGGGAGTCATAGTGGGAAAACACTTTTGTGGGGCCTTCAATGGAAAGATTCAAATTCAATTTAAAACATCTTCACCTTTGGCTGTATGATCAGGAGAGCATCACATAGGAGAGAGTGGAGGTTTTACACGTGTAGGGAACATGTGGGGCATATGTAGGACATATATGGGAAATCTACAGGCAGTCCTAATGGTTGTGTTTAAAAAAATAAAGCTCTTGGGCGAAAAAAATAAGAGAAATCCCAGGGGAGGAAAAATAAGGAGTGATGTTTAGAATTGTTCTTTTCAGTCGCGTTTAAAGAGTTTAAGCTGCCCCAGAAGGTCTGTCTGAGAAACTCAGCTAGTGGGGACAAATTATTTTCTGTTTTCTTTGTTAATCACACTGAAAAATCTGATCAGGCCCCAGATGAAGACATTTTGCCTTTATGCCCATAAGGTGAATGGGTTGATGCCTGACAGAAGACAGCTTTTAATGTTTTGTTCTGGTTTGTCTCATGGCCTTTGAAGTGTTTCCTTGCTTTGCCATATCACTTAAAAATGACGTCTCACCACTGGGCCCGGGTTTCCTTGCAGTGTTTAGAAAGGTGGGTGATTTCTTTGGGTGTTTTCTCTCCTCACAACAGAGCCATTCCCTGGATTCTGACTCTGCTGAATGGCACGAGTAGGTTACTACACAGTTACTACCCAGCTGTTACGTGCAGCTTTAATGTACAGAGTGTAAATGCCCACGGCACGTGCAGTGTCTGACATCATTCTGGTGGCTTCTCAGAGGTGGGAAAGATTCATCTCAGTGATGTCAGACAACACTTATAAAAGCAGCTCCTGTGTGTGTCTGCTATTAGCAAAGCATGTTCCTGGTTGGGAAAGAGGATCAGAATCCCGAGGGACATTTGTCAGTAACATATTCAAGGAAGCAAACTGTTGACTTTTTCTTGCTGCTTAATCTTTAAATACTTTCAATGAAAGCATAGATAAGATTGCTTGTAACTTTAAAGAAATCTTCATGGGTAGGTAACAAAGCTCAGGACAAAACTGGCTGAGCATTATCCTCTGAGGTTAAGGGGGAGGCTGATACAGGATGGAGAATAGACATGCTCAAGATCATAAAAAGGATAAACCAAGTAAAGCTGGGATTTAGAGCCACTACCTTTTGACTTTCTGCCCATGGACGTTATTTCCCTTGAGTTTAAACCCACAGAAAACATGGATCTGTTTTGGGCCTTCTGAGACCGCATTTGAGGTGATTTGGGTTCAGTTATCTCTTAGTGCCAGATTTGCACTATCAGCTGTGCTTCAGCATTCTGCAGACTCTTGACAATTACCTTTTTTCTACCTCAAAATACTGGTTTTGTTGTTGCTGGGGCAGAGCAGAGCAGGAGGACTGATACCCCCCCAAATGAGTATAAAGTATTGCTTAGTTGAAGTGTTACTCACATTTTCAAAATTCTGAAAGTGAAAGAAAAAGCAGCAGTCAGGGAGTTTATGTGGCTGTATCCTGGTGGTAATTTTCTGGGATGAGTCTTGGCCAGCACATATTTAACCCAACTTCCAGGGCTTGTTTTCTTGCAGGAAGGGAGAGTGACTCCAGCCATGGCATTGTCAGTGTAACGGGTTCAGTGGGTCCTTTCTGCAACACACTCATTTGAGTTCTTTCAAATATGCAGAGAATGTCCAGACTATGTAATTTCCAGGTCACAGCAAAACTATGCACCCAGATTCTACCATTCATGCTTAAATTAGTGTGTGTGATGCCATCTTGCCACAAACACTGGAGTGACAGTGCCATGGGAAAGCTTTCCAACCCACAGCACCGTTGTTAGGGATGGACATGTCCCTCTGCTCCATCCTGTGCTGTCACACGGGGTGGGCTGAGGGATATATCCAAGTTAAAAATCCACCTCTTCCTCTCATCCCCCTTTTTCAGGTGTGTGCACAACAGAGGGCCCTTGGCTGATCACATGGAATAGTTTGAAACAAGTGACATATACTCATTTTCCTTCTGCCTTGACCCAGATTTTAATATTACCAATGGAGTTAAATGGAGTCATAACTAATTATATCTGTCATGATGCTTCTTTTTAACATGCTTAACCATTTGATTTGAAGTTTATATATAGGTAGTACATAAATTCAATTAGAGATGCAGTTGTACTGAATTGAAGGTGGGAATCTGCATTGGTAATATTAGGGGCATTTGCTGAAAACTTGAGCCAATTTGGGGATTTCTTTCTAATGCAGATAAAGACCAGGCTGTGCACTTGTGAAATTACATGTGGCAAAACTGCTTTGTGTGTATCATAGGACATGAGGAAAGTAGATGAAGTGTACTTAGTAATTTACTGTTTCATTTTAGTGAAATGCAATCTACCAGATGCAGGTATTTTTCATGAAAAATATGTAAATGTACTAAAATTAATCCACTTTTATTACTGGTGGGGAAGGAAAGATGTATCTGGGTTAGAGTACTTATGGACATGGCTGATTAAAAAAAATTAAAATAAAAATGAAAAGGAAGGAAACATGTCTGAATAAAATTCATAGAATTACATTCATGCTTAACTGTCTGGGATTAGAAATTCATGGCATTAATTGTACCAAGCATTTAGGTGTCCTTATGACAAAGAGTTCAGCTCTTCAGTTCAGCTCTTAACAGAAAATGTTCACTATATATTGTTCTGAAATTATTAATTTATGATATGTATAATTGTTTATTTTCAGAGAAAAAGCTCTCACTGTGTTCCCTGATGGATTTATTAAAATAATGGTTTATAGCTCTGTACAGAAGACTGTGTGCAGGACTAAATGAGTAATAGAATTGTGCTTAAGTGTAGTAATACTAAGGTGTCCACTTCTTTGTTTAGCAGCAGAATAAGTACTTCTGTCTGAATTTATAGAAGATGGTATCAGATATGATATAAGAAACTTTGTAGGGTGGAGCTTCTTGGTAATTAAAGCTCGTGAAGAACCCTAAGAAGTTGTGCCATCTTTCGTAGTTTCAGGCGGGTTGTGTATGTGGCATCTCTGAATGTCTAACTAGTAATTCTGGGTGTTTGGTGAAGCACAAGGTGTTGGTGAACAGAATCTTCAAATGTGTGTGTGTGTATATATATATACACTGTTATAATAAATTGATGGTCAAGGATGGATGTTTGAATAGGAAAAAACCTCTGTTCAAGCTCATTTATGCTGCTGCCCAGAGGAAGTGCCTCTGCTTCCTTATAGAAGCCAATGCTGTAAATTCCATGCAATAATTCCAGTTTTGCCTTAAATAGTTGGGTATCAGCTTTTTGTTTAAAAGTCAGAGGGGTTAAATCTTTGTGATGGTCCTAATGAGGGGGACAAGGAGGGCGAGACTTACCCTGAAGCTGTAACACTGTGGCCCTTTCATGAACATCTTCCCTATTTGGGATTTCTACTTTAAAACTGTGTTGAAAGATGATTTAAAATGCTGTTGGCTTCTGCCTCCTCCTGCAGCAGGAAAAGAGAAGGCCTGCAAGGAAAAAGTGACTTGGAGTACTTTTCAGGAGTACGTGCGTCGTGCCTGGCCTGTCATAAAATATTTGTGTGATTCTCCTCTCCCTTCCTTGAGCAGTTCCCACAGTTCATAATGTTCCCTCAGTAGCTCTTACAGGGGGTGGTAAAAGGAGGTTAAAAGTTCTGTAGCCCCATCTACAAGGACAGACAGTAAAGTTCTTGGTTCCCCTCCCAACAGCAAGTTATTCTGCCTGGGAGTAGTACTATATATTTATATTTGTCCGTGTCTCGCTTGCTCGTGAGGCCAAGAGATGATGAAGAGATTTCAGCTCATGTGTGAGATGTGAATGTGGCATTGTGAATACGTGCCTCGGATTTCCTCATTACAATATTTATCATTTTTCCTGAAAGTTCCTTTCCTCTGGTGGATTGTTCATCCTGTAGAATAAGTCAGCTATTTCCTGTGCATCAGCATAATGTAACTTCATCTGCACTCAGAGGGCTTTGGACCCAGTCAAAAGCTTTATATTTTTGGTAAGTTTATGGAAATTTAGGAACTTAAGTCTCAACATTTCAGCAGTTCTTCCCAGTGTGGTCCATGCCTGGAGATGCACTTGTTCTCCACCCCCTCGTGTCACTGTGATGGAGTGGCAGTGACTGCACAGGAAAATTGTCCCTGGTCCCCCTGACCCTTGAGTGTCCCTTTGGCCCTTCAGTGCTGTGGGAGTGCTGGGTCCTGCACTTGCTCCTGCTTCGTGTCGTTTGAACACAGTTTTGAATTGCTTTGTCTGAACATCTTTGCCTTTTATTTGCCACCAGTGGAATTTATAACTCTAGTTGAACTTGGAATACCAAGCTGGAGCTCACAATGCCAGCTCTAGTTAGCACTTCCCATCCTAACGCGCTGTTCCGTGCTTTAACAGCCTAACACAGTTTTCATGCTGAGGAGCTAAATCAGACCGAATTTATTTTGGGAACATTCTGTTCAAATTCAACCAATTTCAAGAAGGGGATTAAAAATACATTAGACATCTTTTAGAAATCCTTGGGTCTTGTGAATCCTTTCTTCTCGGGCAGCAGCTCAAGCAGCGACACGGTAATGGGCAGGTGTGGCTGTGTCTGCCAGGTAAGGATTGGGGCAGGTTTAGTAAATAGGAGGTGATTTCATCCTGTTAATGCTGAGCTCAGTGTGCTCCGGGTGTGAAGAGAGGCATTAACTGGAATGCAGAGGGCTCAAAAGCTGGAGGAGGGAGGAGGGTGGAGGAGAAGGGAGTGACCTGGAACAAGGAACTGTCCGGGGCAAATGGGCGGCTGGTGGAGAACAGTTTTTGGCAGGACAAGGTGCTGGGGATCTGTTGGTGCTGGGCTGTGGTGCTGCAGCATTGAACATGACACAGGGGCACGGAGGCAGCCTGGATTCTCCTCTTCCAGGCTTTTTAACACTCGGATTTGTAACCAGGGAATGTTGCTGATGCACATGGGATGTTTCATTAGTGAACTGCGTGGATTGCTCGGAAGGAGGGTCAGAACAGCAGAGGTGCTTTGTAAGAACTAAAGATGCATAATAAATGCAAAGAATGTAAGTGGTCACAGCTGGAGAGAGGCTACAAGTTTAAAAACAAACAGGAAAAAACACCCTCCCCAGAACTTCTACCATCTGTTCCTTTGCTCCCCATGTTCATCACCTTGATCCTATAGAGAAGAAATAGGGAATTGAGGGCTGGCTTCTAAGTGGCCATGATTCATAGCAGAATTCTGAAAAGGCTCTCAGATAAGATCAGGGTTACTCCTTATGTGTAGAACAAAAGGAATTCTTCAGCTTTTAACAAACCTGAGAATTTTTTTCTATAAAAACCCTCGAGTCTAAGAAATTATGTGATATCTTGATCACTTCATTAATGTTAATATTTTCTTCAGAAAACTGGTTCTTCATTATGATAATTGAATTATGCAGTTGTTAAGTTTCCTTGGCTAATTTATATGCCATCTTTTCACACAGGTTTGGGCATTACAAATAATTTTATTTTCCAGAGAAGTGTTGCCTGCTGTTGATGAGTTCATTGAGTGAAAGGTTTGACCTTTTTTATTCAGAGTCAATGTTAATATGTTAAGTATCGAGTGGACAGAGAAAGCTATGAGCTGTGGCAGGCACAATTTGTGTTCTCTGATGGATCTGTGTGAAGATTTCTGTAATTTTACAGTTTGTCCCCACTGGATTTGCACCTTCCTGTGTTGGGGGTGGATATAACACACTGTCCTTTGTTTACGCTGAGTTGTCAGTGGAGTGAAAAACTTTGATCTTCACTCTCTGTGTATATTAAACACACACCCAGGAGCTGCAAAAGAGTTTAAACAGTGAAGAACAAATCAGAAATTCCCTGTACTGGGCAGGTGTAGCTCCAGCAGGAGACAGGCAGGTATTTTAAGTGGAGTTTCTTGTAGAGGCCTGTGCAGAAAATCTGTGTATGGACAGAGTGAGGAGAAGTTACTGGTGCATTCAGATGGATGATTTCTTTTTCAGTAAACTAAAAATAAATGAACAATGTGAAACTGCAAGTTTCATTTTAAATAAACTTAGTATTGTCTAACTGTGGGAAAAAAAGAGCTTTTAAAACCATTTTCACATTTGTACAGTGTTATTTGTTGCTACCTAGCAGTGCTTCTCTTTCTCCCCAGTGGTTGGTACAAGGCTGAAGAAAAGTCTGCCCCTGTGGGACTTGTTTTCCAAAAAGCTTTTGGCAATTATAAAGCTGTTAAATAGTTGATTTTGTTCAGCTGATCCCCTTTATCATGATTTAAGGTCTGTGAGAGCCTTGATTGCTTCCCAGGGGGTTGGTCAGGATCAGTTTGGTTTTCAGGTACACACTACACACATCACCTTTGTGCTGAAACAAGGATGAGTTTATCAGCTTATTAATGAGTTGTCAGAGCTTCAGAGGTTGGTGTATCTTTGTTGTTCTAACACTATTAAATAGCTAAAGAATAGAGTACAATTTCCATCAGATATGGTGTTACTGTATTTCATGGAATTACCTCTTTCTAACGAGATGTTTTGTTATTTGCACACATACACACATTTGGTGGTTTGTTTTTATTTGGAGGGCATGCTTTCTTCATTGTGTTTGGCTGTTTTTTTAACTTTTTAATTGAAGCATTTACAATATCGTTATTTTTGTTATAGTGAACCCTTTTATTGTTTCAGAAGTGAATGAATCATATATTCTGGGTTATTTTTTCCTGGCAGATATTTTTCTTTAATGGTTACTCAGGGCTCGCTTAAATTATACAGATGAATAATACTTGAAATGCAATATCTGATTCATCATTCATAATGTTACAATGAAAAACCTTGTGAAATTATATATATAGGTCTCTTTACTTGCTGGAACAGCACCTTTAAAGGGGATATGCTGGCTGTGTAGCTGTTGTAGGGCACAGATATAGTCCTTCCTCAGTTCTGTTTGCTCTGAGTGCATCTCCATTTCCTAAAATCTTGTTCTATTTCCCAGTTTTCTCTCCTCTGTCCCACCTGGAAGAACAGGTGCTGGCCCTGCAGCAGGGTCCAGATCTGTGCTCCCTTTGCAAGGACAGGGTGTTTTCAGTGGAGTGTTGTGTGGATATTGTCATGAAAAGGTGTTAGAGGGGATCCTCTGCCAGTCTAAAAGTAGCCAAATATAGTTAAATTTAATTTTGGCAACGAACAGAGCAGGAAATAACCACAGGGTGGTGTGGAACCTGCTCATGGTAAATGGCCTTTGCCTGTTGAATCCCAGTTTCTGTTGAATCCCAGTTTCTGTTGAATCCCAGTTTCTGTTGAATCCCAGTTTCTGTTGAATCCCAGTTTCTGTTGAATCCCAGTTTCTGTTGAATCCCAGTTTCTGTTGAATCCCAGTTTCTGTTGAATCCCAGTTTCTGTTGAATCCCAGTTTCTGTCTGGCCTCCCGGGCCAGTCCCAGGTGGGAGAGTCCAGGTGTACTTTTGGACTGCTCAGCATGAGTTAAACGCCCAGATCTGAATGATAGGGATGAGTAAGTGGCCCCATATCCCCCTGAGAATGGAAGAGAGGGGTGTCAACACTCTATATTTTTGTTAGCCCTGTGCATTCACCTAAATTCGTTCATTATACTGAGTTTCAAAATCTTTAGAAGCGTAAAAGTATCACAAGAGCATCTAATCCGTGGGCGTGTGTTTCTGTGAGCCCAGCGTGTGTGAAACCTGGAAAGAGGGAGTCTGGGTTTGTGCATCTGTGTAACTGAGTCACGGCATCTGGAATGTAAAGACTTAATTCTGGTGGATTTTGTTTGGTCATACACAAATTGTTTTTTCATGTGTTTCCCAGATTCGCTGCAGGTAGGTTTAAAAAAAAGGCAAAACCGACGGAAATAACACCAAAAAAACCCAAATCTGCCCAACTGCCCCATATTTTCTCTGTTACCCCTGCACAGAGCTGCTGTCCACACAAGTATTTATAAACAGCCAGCAATGCAGTTTCTTTTGCATGCACAGAGCCCTGGGGAAAATGAGGAAATGTTTTAATATGTGTGAGGCGTTCAATACTTTGCTTTGCTCTGCTTTATCTTTCAAAGAGCTGGGGAGCCTGCCTAAAAAACTAGAATACACTCCCTGGGAGCTTCTATTACCTTTGTTTGAAACAGTCAAACCTCTGCTGCTGGAACTCGGGAGAACCCATGGACAGAATGACTAGAACAGCAAATATGACTTCAGAAAAATGTGGTTATTGGACGAACTGGTCCGAGTCCAGCTGCGGTGGATAAATTGCTTTTGCTGTTGCTTTAAATCCGCGATGTGTTGGTATTTTGGCGGAGTAAGAAAAACAAGGGTATTAGAAAGTAATTTACTGCAGCGGGATTAAGAGCAGAGTGTTGTGTTTGTGAGTGGGGCAGCACAGAGGGCCGAGATGTGTCTGATAAACAGGACGAGGTCTAGTCTGACAGCTGGCAACAATAGCCCCTGCTCGAGTCAGGTGTACTAAATTAGCAAATCTCTTACAAGGCACCAGGAGAAATCTCACAGAAGACAAGCCTTGTAGGCAGAAGTGTTGCCAAATGGGAAATGATTCATCGTCTCTGAATGGGATGAGCACTGAGCAGAAGCAGTTTAAACCTCAGACTGCTTTGGCTCATAAACCACCAAATATGTGATTAACACTTTATCTTCCCCAATCCCGTGGGTTTCCTTGTCTCCCGAGTCTGTGTTTAGGGTCAAAATCAGTGAGACTCGTTTGGTCTAATCTCTCTTTGTATGTTTGGACGTGTTTAGGTGGGGTTTTTTTTTGACTTTGCATCCTAAAAACATTCCCATCCTGTGACCCTTTGGGAATAGCACCTTTTAGTGAGGGTTGTTCCTTGTCAGGGGTGCAGGCACAACTTCCTGAGCTGGCTTAGTATAGTTTATTTGCTTATATTTAGTGCAAATCCATGATTAGCTGGAGATGCAGTTTAACACAGGATGCCAATTCCAAGGCGCTCGCTGCAGTTTGATTTTTAGTATTTAAAAAACTTATACCACTTTAACTTTGGTAATGCCATTTGTAGTTTACAAATGATAAACAGCTGAAAGATAAACAGGAAATATATTTGTGAATTCTTAAATTGAGTTAATGCAGAAAGGAGGTACAGTTTACAAAGCCAAATGAGGGAATGTAAAGAAGAAAAAGTTTGTACCATGTTTGTCTCTTCATATAGTATCAGAGTTTTAGCATGTCTGTGATCTTATTTCAGTATAAATTGTCCTCTTGGGTCTAAGGTACACAGATTATAGAGACAATAAAGGAATTAAGTCATTGGGAGGTGTTTAGTATTAAGTAATTGAGATTGTTTTACAGTCATAGGAGGTAGTTGTGAGAGGAAAAAATATTGTACTTGGTAAGTTAATTATTTACTAAACAATATATTATATTTGGGTGCCCTTGGATAGCACTCAGTTAGCACTTGAGATATCCAAGGAGCAGTGTGTCTAGGGAATGAATGTAAAGATTCCTCTGGAAAACTCTGCCTGCTCTTATCTTGCATGTGCAGCCATGTAAGAAATGGTAGAAATTACAAGTGATATTTAGTGTAACACTTTGTGGGCAGAACTGCAAGAGGCTGAGGGTTTCCAGAGTGAAAGGCTCCAGGGAAATGAGGGCTTTCCATTTGTGTGTCCCCCCAAAATCCCCCTCGTGTCCCCATGGACTGTCTGAAGTTCAGACCTGGTGTTTGAGATCTATGGAGATACTTCTGTGCTCCTTGTGCTCAACACCCATTCTGCCTTTGGAGGAGCCTGGTAACAAAATGTTGCTGTACTGCTGGGAGTGTTGATTCACAGTGTTACACCTCTTGCATTCATGTACTCAGCTTTTAGACTCCTCCTGTCTCATCTTCCCATTATCTTGCTTAGTCTTCACTCTCTGCTGCTTAATATCTTCTACTCTGTGCTCCTCTTTCTCGACAAAATTCTTGTATTTTCCCTGCTTGAGCATTGCATCTTCCCCCAGAATTTTTGAAGTTCCAGTTTAAATAACATGGTAAATGTAAAATTTAAATGAAATATAAAATTTAATTTAAATTGTTGCACAAGATCCTTTATTTTCACGTATCTATGAGTTATTTCATCTGAATCTCTTGGTGTTCTGTTTCTTTAAAATCCCTGTTATATTATTTCTTACAGTACAATATAAATTGTACTGATTTGACCAAATAATTTAAGCAACTTGTGTAAGACCAAAGTAACACAAGAAAAACAAGGCTTTCCTATAAGTTGAAATAAATAGGATTGTTCATCCAATTATCTCATCTCTGTTCAACAGCAGCAACTTCTTAAACTGTTAGGATTTGTTCTGTAGGACACATCTGTTTACACAGATATTACACATATTAAAGTAGTACAATAACTTAGCCAAATCAGTTTATAAATCGTGTAGTCTATTGATACAATAATCTCCTGGAGATGAGGCTTCAGGGGTGTCTGATGGGGAATAAGAGTGGACATGAGAGTGATGTTTGAGTGGGGACATTGCCTTAATTTTCCATATATGCTGCTTTTAAACAGTCAGAGTTTTCCTCCCTGACGTGGTGTTGCATTTCTGCAGGTACAGACAGAATTCCATGATCAGGGGCTTAGTAACCAGGAAAGGTGTGTACAGAATCCACACATCTCCCTGCTGACCCTGCTTGATTTTTGGCAGAAGCCAAACTGCCAAGTTCCAGAGAGAGACAGCTTCCAGAATTGAAAGCATTCCACTCTAACAAAATTTTTCCCCAAAAAAGTAAATCCAGGGACATTGTGTTTGAATGTTTCAACTGTACTAAATGAGAAAAAGGCAGGATGCACATATTAGCGAGGAGACAGAATGTCTGAGGTTGGGGATGTTGGTGCTCCTGCAGGAGGATGTAAGAGTCCATCACTCATCTGTATTGCCCCACAGAACATGATTGGAGTACATCAGGTGTGTAAATCGTGCTGAACTGGGAGTTTAGATTAAGGGCAGATGCTGAATTAGTGATTTTTACTAGTGATACTATCAAAATCATGATCCTCCTGAACTCTTTAAGTTTTATTTATTAAGGAACTATTTTTTTTAAATTACTGAAATAATTCAAGTTACGGATTTGAAGCGCCAGAATTATTTTTTTTTCCCCTAACAAAAGTTCTCCCGTTAGCTGTCGTTGTGTCTTCCTTACAAAGCAGCTGACGATCCTTTTGTTAGTGTTGACAAAACGAATATTTACAACATTTTGCTGAGGAGTGGAAATTACTCAGGGAGGGTAAATAAATGATGCTCGTGCTTTTGGGGGCTTTTTTTTTTCCTGGTTCTTTTCCTTCTGCCTCTTGCCAGCAAAGCAGTGGCATTCCCCAAGGATCATGTCTGCAGCAGAGACAGAGCTGGGAGACTTCCTGGTGTAAATCAGGCGTGTGGCTGAGTCCTGCCGGGGATGGCAGCGCTCCTGGGACGCTGCTGGGATCCACAATCCCGGGCACCCAGGAGTCCCACTGAGCTGCAGGTGCCTCTTGTCTGAGCCCTTCTGGAAATCCAGGGCATTTTTGTCTGGTTGGTAATCAGATCATGGCTTTCTTTTGTTGGTGTCTCTACTCGGGCTCATTCAGAGGGTGGAGAGTTTTACTGCAGTGAAACAAATCCGAGGGCTCTGCTCCTTGTTGCCATGTTTTCCCCCGGCACCTTTCCAGAGGTGCACAAAACACATCAGGCAGAGCTAGAATTTGTTTCTCCTCTTAGCTTTTCCCCCTCAACTCCTGTTCCTATCAAAAGAAGCTAAGAAATACAAGGGCAGATTTCCATGTTACCTTATTTTTTACCCATCAGAGGAAGGATCCTGTGCTCTCTAAGTATTTTGCAAGTTGGTAATTCTGGATTAGTCGCTTCTGTTGTGGTTAAAATCTGACTGCTGGGATTGCAAACAAGTCTTTAAGGACTGAGGTAAGATTTTAAGAACGATGATTCTAAGGGTTTGAGATTAATAACCCCCTTTTCTTTACCTGAGCTCTTCAAAATTATTTTATGCCTGTATTTCTTGGATAATTGAGTTAATGCTTGTATTGGAGTTTGCTTTACTCACACTTGAATATAATAACCACCTCTGCAGGTTTGAGATTAGTTAATCTTGGTAATGTTACTTTAAATTAAAGCTTTTTTAACAGACTATGTATTTAATACTGCAGGAGGGTAAAAATATTGAGAATGGTACAGCAAATACAACAGCAAAGCTGGTGTTTCCCATCCTGATTTTGTTTACTGGAATACAATTTTATACTTGCTATCAATGTGAGAAACAGAAGGGATATATTTGAAATTGGTCTGAAAATTGATCCTTGACTGGTGACTCTTGCTTTGAAAGTCTTCTAATGGCTGTTGATTTAAAGCTGTGTTGTTCCCCCCAGCCCAGTTGACCAGCCTGGTCTCTGTGAGTGGTGTCTGGTGATGACTTCATGGCACAGTAGTGGTTTTTCAGATGTTGAAAAATGGGCGAGATGGGAGGGTTAGGCCCTTTTGGAGTAGGGTGGAGAAATGAAATGGAATTTCTAGTGCATGAAAGTTATGCATTAGAAACATCCTGGCTGGTCTGAGAGGCTCCATCCACGCTGAACCAGGAAATGCAAATATTCCCAATAGCCTTTGTTTTCTTTAAGTTTCCCACGTGTTACTTCTGCTCCTTTCTCACTGAGCTGTGGCTGAAACCCTGATTTACGCAGAGCCCTGATGGGGGTGGTTCATCCTGCATCATTCACCTGTAATGTGAACATAATATAGCTAAAAAAACCTCCAACCAAACCCAACTATTTTTGCACCTCCTTATTCAATTTAACTGCTTCAAACATGAATCTCCAGAAAAGAGACTTGCAGACCTTCCTGGGAGGATTTGCTACCTTCACTGCTGAAGTGGCAGCATAATTTCTTGCCTTTACCTCTTGCCAGGCGTGTCAGACACCCTGGCCACATGAATAGGGAGGGTGACGTGTGTGGCACCGAGCCCATCGCCGGGTGAACCTGGGAAATGGGAATGCACCAGTGGCTGGGAGGAGGAATTCAATGGCGTGGGGGGAGCTGGGGGTTTTGTTTTACTTTTGGCTTGGAGTGGAGTAAGGGAGGAGAAGTGGAAAAGGAAGCCTTTTGTTTACAGTAAAACAATACTGTGAAGTAGACATGGTGATGTAAAAGCAGGAGTCTAAACATGGCAAATCCAGGCAGGCTCCATCTGGCCCCAGCCACGAGTCCCCGAGACGTCCCCGGCACAGACTGTTGGAGTCTGGAGTCGCTGCTGTGTCGTCCTTCCTTACGGGAATTTAAAATAGCCTTGGAGACTCTGCCCCAGAATTTTATTATTGCATGAGATGAATGATTTATTGGCTTAACCGTTTCTGTTCAGTGGTGCAATGCATCTTTGGGGACCTGAGAAATGCGTGGTGTTTTCGGTTGGAATTTTAATCTCTGTGAGTTGTATCCCATGCGAGTGATAAGGGTCTAGAATTCTAAATCTGCTCAAAGCACAACCTGTTCTTATAGGTGGAATTTAATGGAGTGAATCTGTTGGAAAGAAAAATGTGCTGTTACTCTGTTAGTTTCTGGCATATTTTGCAGTGGTTTAAATGATATTGTGTTATTAAGGCATTTGTCACTTCTGGATATCCGTGTTGCTGTTTGAATGCAGGTTATTGTGGTTTTGTTTGTTTAGTCCCAGAGGAATAATCTTGGGTTGTTGAGACACAGATTTCTAGCTGACAATGCTTATAAGCAGGTGCATGTGATCCTTGGAAATGGGTTTCATTTTACATGCAGTATATTAAGGATTTAGTGTCTGGCTTGTGTTGGAAGTTGAACTTACAGAAATATGTTTATGGGACAGTTTAGAATTTTAACAATTATTAAAGGAAATTCTTGTTAAAAGTTCTTTTCTAGTACTATGTTTATCCTAATGCATATCTTAATAGAGTTTATTTTAAAGCTGTCTACCTTGTGTTTGGACATAAGCCTAGCAGTGATGCTTTTATATGTCACTTAGAACTAGTGTTTGAATATTTTTTTTTTCAACCTGACATGTTCGTATTAAATAGCACTTTAAAAATCCATTAGTGCTTTTGAATTGTTCTAACACATATTCTTAGTAGAATTAGTACACAATTGTAAATTTGCATTAGGTTTAAATGGGGTGTATAATTCAGAAAGAGAATTAGAAATTTGTTTCCTACCACTGTGAGGTCTAAATGTACCTGTGAGGTGATGCCTGTTGGAGAAGTTGCCATCCCTTCCAAGTTGTCCTGACTCCCACAGCACAGGGACAGAAAGGATCATGTTGTGAGGTTCCTAATTCACATCCAGCCTCTGTGCATGTGTTTTGTACTGACTCCAGTTTAGAGCTCATTGGGTTATTCTGAATTTCTGGTGCTTTGGGAGCCTGGGGAAGAGCAGCTGTCCCTAAAACAGAGCAGCCTGGCAGCAGTTGTGTGTACACTTGCAAGAGAAATGCTTTTTTGTGGTTTAACTCTGCTCTTTGGGAAATAGAAAACCCGAATGTTTAAGGTGAAGATTGTGTCTCTGAAAGAGAATTAGAGATGTCTCTGAAAACCTGAGGGGTGTTAGCTGGTTATTGTGGTGTCCTGGGGGCAAAATCAAAACAGAGGCAAGAGGAAAAACTATCAGTCTGTATTAAAATGAAAATATTGGGGGGTGTACTTTGTTTTTAGAGCTGAAAAACAATGTAAAGGTATGGGGTGCACCTCTCCAGTGCAACTGTGTGTTGCCATCAAAAGGGCAGAGTGGCTGATCCTCCCTCCTCTGCAGCTGCACAGGTTTAGGGATGGTGTGACTGCAGGGGAAGTCAGGCAGCTCTTGGAGCCAATGGCCAACTAATCCATCTCCCCAGAAGGTTAATTTTCTGTTAAACCAGTCCAGCTTCCTGCTCTACCTTGGCATCCCTGGGATTGTGGACCTGCTTGGAGGGAGGAACAGCTGCAGCCCCGTTCCTGGGGGGTGCAATGTGAAACCCATCCTGGTTGGAATAACGCTCAGCTGCTGCGTTCTGACCCGTTTCCTGCTGCAAACCCTTCTTTACTGAAACCCCTGCACACCTGTAAAACACATATTTGTTAGGTTTACCTGTCTTTGTGTGCCCCTTCTTGACGATAATCCATTGCAATCTTCCAAAATGCAGGAATTTCATTAAGTGAAAGTAAACTTTAGTTTACGATCGCGTCCTGTGCTTATTCTGTCCATCTGCAGAAAAAGCACCTTTCTTAGGAAATGAAACCTTAAAAAAAATTCTCAGAGAGATTAATTGTAAAATAAAACTTAACATGAATAGTTGGGATAAACATTTTTGTTTCAAAACCTTAATTGAGGAAGTTATTACCTCAACAGCTGGATTTGCAAATCCGTGTGGTGTTATTTACAGCTCTTTGTTCGATGAACAGTTGAAGACCTCCTGTTTTATATCTTCCCATGTGGGAATTCAGGCAGGTCCAAGGAGGGAATGCAAGCAGAAAAATATAAGTTTCTCTGGAGCGTGCCAACAATGGAAGAAACCAGTAGGAATTTGTTCGAAACGTTTCAAGTATTGAGCCATCCTGCTGGAACCTGTGCCTGTCACAAATGCTTTTCTGTGAGAAGTAAGTGAATTTGCGAAGAGTTTTGCACAATGTGGGGAGAAGTCCGTTGTGTCAGCCATAGGTTCAAACACCCAAGCGGTTTCTGGGTCCCAGGGGCACCCTCCGAAGGCAGGAGGGGTGTGTGTGTGTGCCTTCATTTGTCTCCCTCCCTCTCCCTCCCCCAAGCAGGCTCATTCCAATCAGCAGTGTAATTGGAATGCAACCACAGTCTGGAGGAGGAAGGGGAATTTTTGGCAAGGAGAGGCAGAGCAGTTGGGAGCTTTATTCAGATTAAAGCATAGACGACCATTCATTATCAGTACAACACACATTAGCAACAGCCCAGCATTGTGTTTCTACAGCTGGGACCGATTTCAGTGATTGTATTGCACTGCACAGAACATGCAAACAACTGGGATCTGATCACAAACCCAGCACTAATGGCTTTCCTTAAAAGATGCTCTTTCTGTAGGGGGAGAAAGACTTGTCTTCCAAGTGAGCTCTTGTGGTAAAAACTGATAGGCAGCCTGTCCTCCTGCTCGCTCTCCCACGTGTTACATATGTCCTGGAACAAGCACTTCTTCTGGGAGGAAAACCCTTGGGGAAAGAAAAAAACCAACAGGAATTATAACGTCAAAACTGTTGGTTGGGTTGGGAAGGCTGAGCTTGTTCTTCTGTGGTGATGACACGTGGAAAGCCAGAAGATTAGTAAACATAATCTTAGCTTTGGAGCGAGTCCTTTCCTTCTCTGGAACCTCAGGGCTGGCTGTTGACACAGTGGTGGTTCTTACGGATGGCTGACATGGGATGGGGGGTTTCCTACTAAGTTGTGTAATTTTAAATGTCTTGATTGTGGGTTTCCTTCTGTGCTCGCTTCCATGGACATTTCTGATTGCTTTTTATTTTCTTACCTGTCTTCCCGTTACCTTTCACCGATCGTGTCTCAAATATACACACATTTAAAAATTATTTACTTAAGATAGCTCAAGCAATGTTATTTTTTAACACAGAAATTTTAAACTCAGTGTATTTCTATTGTGCTTGGCTACAGCTGTAGCCCTGAGGTGCTCCTACCTCAAGCACATTTAAACCTGGTCATTTGTCATAAATCAAGAGACATGGTGTTATTGATATACTTACTACTCTGCAATAAACATACTTTTTAATACCACATAAAATAGTGGTAATGTATAACATAGGATGCCTTCCACAACAACAGCTTGATGTCGTTAAAAATTTGATTTTTCTGTAAAAATGATTCCAAAGTAGAAAACAGTTGTAACAAGAGTTCTTCAAAAAGAGTAAGAGAGTTCAGAAAATGAGACAAATATTTATCTTTCTGTAAAATTCACCTTTTGAATATTCATAGTTCCTGTCAATTTTTATGTGGGTTTAACTAGTTATTCACATCCCCCTCTGTAATTGCATGTAAATTTTGATAGCTAACACACAGATTGCAGGAATTTGGGGATGTTAAATATTTTGCATTTACTTGCAATAGTTAAATAACTTTTCAGTAAACCATTCTTTGTCAGTCACTGGAGTAATAAATCAGAAAAAGGAAATTGGCAAACGTGATTCACTTAATTCTTATTTTTGAGTGTTTTGTAGCAAAGCTGTCACAGAAGGAGACTGGGTAGCTTATAATATAATGCTCTTTTCAAGTTTCTGTGAGCTGACCTGAGTAGCATATGTTAGAATGAGATCATAAAGCACGATAAAAAGATATTTAATGTATGTATAGTATGTACAATTGATGTGCTGTTTGTCTTGGCACGTATGTATTGTTCCTTCATATTGGAATATTAATGGTCTCCTGTCTGTAGACTACCCAGGAAGTCTGCAATAAACACAAAACATAACTATCCACTGACTCACTGATACCCTGTAATAAATACTTTATCTACAGATGTGTGCTAGAAGGCATTAATGTCATTTGATGATGCACTTACAACACAACACTCCCCCCTTTTTTCCCCGAGCCAGTGTCAGTGTATCCAGCCATTGGTTCGTGTTCTAGTTCCAGTGCGAGTTTAAACAGCTTAACTTCTTGTTTTAAAATACTTTCAATAAAAAGTGCCTTAAAACAAGCACGTACAAATAACAAATAACCCCCTCCTGTGCCCTTGTGCCTCCTGAGGACCTGTTAGTGGTAGATCTGATAATGACGTGGGTTGGGTCCAGAATCATCAGCGTTTTAACTTGGCTTTGTCCAGGGAAATAAATCTCCTTGTGGTTCTTTCTGGTTTTTGAATCTTTAGCTCAAATGGAACATAGGATGGAGGACTCAGAGATAATGAAGTCCCGTGAGTTTTCTGAGAATCATTGCCTGGATAAAGAGGAGACCCAGGCAGTGACCTGGAGGGAGAGGAAAAAGCTGCAGCAGGAGATCCTGAGTTGCCGGAGCGCGGGAGGGTCTGTGTGGGAGAGTGTCTGTCTGACCGCTGGGAAAAGCCTCAGCCATAGCTCTCAGTCAACCACAAAACATAAATCCATAGGAAGCCAAACTTCCTTAGTTTTTATTCTCAAGGAACTATTAATCAGTTGGTTATCAGAATATTCAGAATAGGTTGAAATACGGTGTTGAAACTGTTAGAAAAGTGGAGCATAAACTCTGGTGCTTTTCCCACCAGCGTTGTGCAAAAAAAGTCCTGAGCTAGATTAGAGCTCTGTGTGTGGAAGGAGATTGTTTCACTTAAAACTGAGCTGGGACCTGGGCTTTTTCACCTAAAATACCTGGCACAGAGGGTGTTGTTAATGGAAGGCTTCTCAGCATCTCTCCTGTTTTGTTAACCTGACAAAGCCAGAGTGGGTTGACATCTGACTTTCCTTAAATGTGGTTACTAGAGAGGGAAATCTTGAGCCAAAAATATTAGTTTGTTCACTCCTGGCTAATTGCTGGGGGAGCAGTTATTAGTCTGTGTGCTGTGCATGTGCCTGATCTTATAAAAATGGGACTTGGGTTAAACTACACTGGCAGGCTTGCTGTACTTTTGAAAAGGAGTGTTGTAATTAGTTAACCTTGCAATTTGTCTCTCAAAAGATTAGTCAAACCTCTTTTGTCTTGGACATTATACAGTCCCAGGAGCACCCTGTGTGGCTCACTGTGCTATGGATGAATTTTGACTTAACTATTGGATTTAAAGCCTTCACCTTCATGTGACACTTCCCATTACTTGTAATGGTTGAAATTGTGACAGTAATTATATCTTTTTTAGATGTTTTAAAAAAGGGGCCATTTATATAAGCATCTATTTTGCTTGAAGTTTTTCACCACTACCTGAAAGGTTGCTGGTGAGCAATAACCTCTTGCAGTTCTTGGGCAGGTGATTCTCAGGCTGAGAATATTCTTGTAATTAAATCTTCAGGAGCTGCAAAAGCAGTTTGCTAGGTTTGTCTTATTATCTGTTTCTTCAAATACATTTCAGTTGTTCTCAATGGTATGAATAGAGTAGACTTTAAATTGCTGGACACATGGAATTCTTTAGTAACTGTGGGTTTTTATTACATCATCCTAAGGACTTCATTGGAATGTTCTGTGGAGTAGATGGTGGTGTGACAGTCTTTTCTACATGTGCTTGAACTCCAGGTATCAGAAATACCTAAAACATTTGGCTCTCCATTAGTATTTTACTGCTGTTGACTGTTTGGAATTATTGAGTGGAAATCCTTTAAATGGAGCCCTGCTGCTGAATGGAGAGAAATTCTATTTATTACTTTTATCATCTTTAAAACAACCCAACAGCTGACAACCTGGAACCAGGCAGTTTTTTTCCCCTTGAATCAAGGTTCCTGGGAACTTGTGTGTGCCTTTCCTGTGGAATATGTCAAAGTGAGAGGATTGTTCTGTGACTACCTGCAGCCATTGATAGGTGTCACCTTCTGTTTTGACTGGAGGATCCAAACTCCTTAGACCTGAGCTGGATTTTACAGTGCTGAGTTCCCATGGAAAAAAGTTCCATTAAAATCTACATCTTTATGGACGTAAAAATGGGGAAAACATGAATTCCATTGATTCAGACTGTTCAGGGGGGTGATTCTGTGCCCTGACCATGCAAATCCCCATGAGGATGTTCATGGACCCCTGCCTGCTTTCACTCGGATGCTGCAAAAGAAATTAGGGAATCAGGAGCCCTTCAGGATCGATGTGGGGATACTCTGGGGGGGAAAGCAGGGCCAATTCCATTTGGTTTTAGGTGATGTCTTTGGGATGGGATTATTGGATGCACTTTCCTGTCTTTGCATTTCCTGGCAGTAATAAATATTGGCGACCTCATAGGAAAAACATCCCAGGGAATTGAACAACGAGGAGCCTCCTGCAGTATCAGTTCCAACCAAGTATCTCTCCCCCCTCCCCTGTTTTTAATTTTTTTTTTGTACTGGCTGTGGGAATTTGTGCTTTTACTCAATCCCCAAGAATCCTTTTGTGTTATCAGTAAATATTTTAATGTTTCACAGGGGAATCTAATATTTCCTGCTTATTAAACCTGTGATAATAGATAAGCCTTGAGTATTGCAGTTTGTGAGGAGAAGCCTTCATTGTGTGCCTTGGCATCTTCATATGAAAGTTGTCCCCTTTGACCTTTTATTTATTTATTTGTTTATTTAAATTTATTTTCATAGGAGATTGTTTTCCTCTTGGTATTTTTGGTTGACAAATGCAAATGTTCCTCCCCTTTTAAAGCAAAACAAACCAAAAAAAAAAAAAAAAAACCTGAAACAATTATCAACTTCTACAAATAAAAGATATCTTTGGAACCATCAAAACTCTGGCCTTAGAAGTTAGTCTGCTCCACCCAGATGTTTTTCAGGTAAAACCTTTTATTTATTACCATGCAGGATAACAGAAAAGCCTTGGCTGCCTAATACTCTCCTTTTAATGACCAGGGAAGCTTTTGCTGGGCTGTAGAACAATATAAATGATGAAGGAGCACAGTTTTCATTTATATTCATTTTATTTTGAGCAGGATTTTCTGGAATGCTGGACAGGTGAAGTAACTTCTTCTTTTCAAGTTGGCAACCAGTAACTTAATTTTGTATTTCTGTTTTTCTTGCAGTACTGTGTGCAAAAAACCTGGTGAAAAAGGATTTTTTCCGTAAGTAGCTGTTAAAGTTTTATACATTTTTTTATAGATGGGATAAATATTATGCAGGTGCTGTAGCCCAATGTTTGCACATGATCATTGTATTAAGATAATTTTGCAATAAGGGAGGCGAGGGCTTTGATGTTTTCACACTGTTTTATTTCAGGGCTTCTAATTTTTTCTAAAGTGACACTCACCAGATTCATAATAATAATTAAAACACTGACACACTCTCTCTGGTTTTATGGGAGTGGGAAACAAATGTACCCACTCAGGCAAATGACATGTTTTTCAATTAGTGTCATATATTTATTAAAATGTTTTTCATGTAAGAACTTTTTGTCAGGCAAACAGATGTGCTTCTTAATTATTAATAATCACCTCATAATACCAAGCTACACTGAAATTATATTTTAATTAATTTTAATAATGTTTTGAAAGAAGTGCTAAGAAGTAGATGAAGGAGGCAGAAAGGAATGTTATTTTCTGTGTCTGCTCACACAGATCACCTGGGAGCAGGAGGAATTCCAAATATCAGGCCTGAGCTTGGGAAACAGCTTGGAGAGGGGATGATACAGTGATTTGTGATACTTGTCTTTGATCTAGATTTCTGTATTGATTGTATTGGGTGTTTGACAGTTTAATGGTGCCTGAAAATAAACCCAAACCAACTCAAGATTTGAGCTCTGTGATGCTCCTGAGTGCTGAAACACAGATCCCAAGGTTCTGTTCCTCCCCTTCCCCACGTGCTTTCCCTGGCACTTGTCCTGCCCAGCTCCACCTGAGTCACCTGAGGAAGTGGAACTGGGCCTAAATTGCTCTACAGCAAATGGGATTCATGTTTTCCCACCTCAGTTCCCCCACTGAGTCACTGAGCACTGGGGTGAGGGCAGGAATTAGGATGAGGGGGAAAAGGGACAGGATGGGCTGAGCTGGGGGCAGCAGTGGTGGGACCATCCTCGGGGGCAGTGAATCCCTGGGTGGAATCCAGCAGTTGGTTGTGCTGATTCTGGGCTGCTCCTGCTGCTTTTCCATGCCCAGCTGGGCAGTCCAGCACCATCTTAGCACTGATTTTTGTTGTTCACCTGGTCCTGTGTTCAGTGTTTCTGAGGTGCAGAGCTGGCAGACAGTGAAGCAGAAAGCTTAGCAGGAAACCAAGTGCACCTCAAAAGCAACAATAACCTGTTACAGGCAATTTTCTGTGATACCAATATCAGCCAAAACCGTAGTTGTGATTTATCTTAAACATAGGGAGAATGTAAATCTGTTTTCTCTGCCTTTGGCTGACTTCTTTGTATACTGAGATTTTACTCACCCCTGAATTAGGAAGATTTAAGATGTTCAGATTATTTTTTCCCCAATGTGTTTGACTCAGACAACTTTTTACTGGTCCATACCAGTGAAATAATCTGCTAATTTACCATTCCCTGTACCTAATATGCCATGTTGTTCCCATTCATTAAATATGGTGCTCATTTATGAATAAAAGGCAACTTGAAATAAGAGATTAAAAATTGAATTGTGCAATGATGCAGGTCTTCAAAGCATCCTGAGCCATTTGCCAGGTTTTTTTTTCTTTTCCTCCCCTCAGGACTTCCCGACCCCTTTGCCAAGGTTGTGGTGGATGGATCTGGCCAATGCCATTCTACAGATACTGTGAAGAATACACTTGATCCCAAATGGAATCAGCATTATGACCTGTAGGTGGTAACAGTGATAACCAAAGGTTTGAAGTGAAATCCTCTAAAGTACCCAGGCACTGTCAGATGTTCATAGAACTGTCCTGTGTCTCTGGGAAGGATCCCAGAGTTTATTAGTTGGAGTGAAAAATATATGTATCAAAATTCCACTTTCTCATTTCGAAATCTGAACCCTACATTTGTTTTCCTGGTGGTGATTTCTGCAGCGTGCTTCACGTGTACCACAGCATTATTTCACTGTAATATTTTCATGTTAACACTTCTGTAAAATGAAGCAAATAATTGACAATATTTCCCTCTTCTCTTGGTGCTGGTTTTGTCTGTTGTGGTGCTACAGTGTCTTTTTCTCTGTGTATCAGTTTCCTCTTCTATCATTTTCTGTCCCAAATGTTCTTCTTACCAGGAATTGTTGTTACCATCACTTGAGCACCTTTGGGTGCTTTTGAGCAATATAATCAGTATGGCATGTACATGTCCTGGTTTTCCTCTGTCTTTCTAAAGCATAGAATATTCTGTATAATACAACTTATTAAAGCTTTTATTTTTATGTAGGTCTCTTTGTGGATGCTTTATTTTCCCTGTCTTTTAGTCTTTTATTCTTTATCTTTTTTCTTGGGGTGGAAGATGAGGAAGAGAAGTCAACTGGTTTAATTCATTATATTCTCCTGTTCTGATCTCTGACTTTATTCCCCTGGCTCCATTCCCTACCCTGTATTATTAGAAACTGTTTGAGCATATTTATGTGAGCTTTGGCCATCACCAGACTTACAGCAGATCAGTTGTTTGTGCACAGAGAATTTCTTATCCCTCCTTTTCCAAGTGAAGAAAAGCAGCTCGATAGGTCTCTCAGCAGAACGTGGAAGGCCTGGTTTAAAGTCATGTCTTGATCTACTCTTTATCTGAATATCCAAGACTAAATATGTGAAGTCATTGTTCATAATGTGCAGGATACAGAACATTTTCATTACTGCTTAACAAAATATCGTGGCAGTTTAGTGAAATAATAAAATTATAGTTTTATTATCCAAACTCAGTCCAGGTTTAGGTTCTGCATGTGAGACTGTAATTCATATTCATTAGAAAAATGGATATAAAACAAGTTTTAAGTTCATGTATAAGGAATGGATCTTTATATTTAAAAAATTCTAAGTTATTTTGATTTTTTTTAATGTTATTAAACCTATCAAAATATTAATTGGTATAGAATAGAGATTTCAGACCTCTGCCCTTCCATGTCCTCTCCAAAGGTCAGTCCAGAGCTAAGGAAAAAGCCCTGAAATGGGAGCAGAGCTTTGATTGGTTTTTGTTAGGTGGGTCCATTAATGAGCATTAATGCCCAGCTTTACAGGGATAAAAGGTGGGAAGTGCTGCCAAGGTGGCTGAGTGTAAATCCCTGTGTAACCTTTGTCCAGCTGGGAAGGGATACTCCTGCCCAAGGAATGATGGGCATGGGTTGGAGTTAATCTGCTCCAGAACTCTGTGTTGGGAATGTCAGCCATTCCCTGTATCTTCCCAAGGATCTGCCAGTCCTGTCTGGGGGTTTGGGGTGCTGTGGGACAGTGGATTTGACTGGGATGGGTTGTAAGGGATGCTCAGTGCTCCATGGGCCAGTGATTTGATTCCCTCCTGGAGAAACTAAGGAGGACATGGGAAATGAGGGAGGATGTTGATGTGCAACCAGAGGAATGGAAAAAAATGGTAAAAGCTTTAGAAAAAAATTCCTTTCTGGTTATGATTTTTAAGGAAGGATGACCAGAAGGTATTTTTGGGTTGTTTTACAGAACAAGCCGTGGTTGTATCTGGATCCTGTAGTTGTCTCAGCATTGAAGTGAGACTGTGATTGCATTATAAAGAGCAGAGATAGCAATGGGGTTTCTGGCAGAATGTTTTCCTCAGGCAGATTTGGGACATCTCTTGCTGGATTGTCTGAAGGAATTTAGACCTGCATGAAATATTTTTTGTGGGTGATGGTTTTTTTTCTTGTTTGGGGAAGAACATCCCTTAAAAATTAGATTTTGTTTAATCAGTGTATTATTTCCAATATAAATTACTTGTCATGTAGGGGGAAACTACTTTGCTTGATTCTGACTGTTGAATTCCCTGGTGACAGAAGTATATCCAACATTTCTAATCCAAAGTAAAAGTTATGTCAGGCCTTGTAATTTGAAAATAATGCTTTCCCTTTCCAAATTTTCTTTATAATCATTTAACCCTTTCTGTAGTCTTGCCTGTTATTCCAATTAAAACAGCAGTAAAAGTTGAGATCTCTTTGGTACAACAAATCACTGCCTGGCTTTTATCTTAAGGTAACTTTTAGTGTGATATACCCAGTGTAAGATCTCAGCTTCCCATCTGCACCAGATATTAAGATAATTAACTTTTATTTTTTGGGGGAAAAAAAGGGATAGTAACCATCCTACTGCAAAGCACCTCATGACAAACCTCAGGGACTACAGGACTTAAGTCTTCTTCTTATTCTTTGAAAATAACAGGGATTTTAAATGTCTTAATGTTTTCCCTCACAACACAGCATTGCATGGGAACACCAGTCTCTGCCACTGTGTTGGGCTGATTGAAGTGTCCCCAGCCTGGAATTTTTAGCAGGTTAACATGCTGCTAATTAACAGTCTCATCTGTCATGTGGTGGCAGATGCAAAGGGCACAGTCAGGTGGAGCTGCTGGGATATATTTATGCAATAATGTCTGAGTTAAGTTGCTAATTCCCATGGAATTTTGTGACTGGCTAACCTGATTCAGCAGAATAACATACAACCTGTTCTGTTGTATGAGAAATTTTTTTTAAACACTTCTGCAGTGTTGTAAAGAGAAAAAAAGGGTTGGCTTTTGCCTGACGTGGTTCTTAATTCAGATCTTGGTGTGAAAGGAAGTGGTTGGATTAGTTGCTTGGATTCTCCAGCCTCGATGGGTGTGTGTGGAGGGGGGGAATCTGGGAGGCTTTCCAGAAAGAAATTGCCAAATAGTTGCTCTCTGGATGTAGTTTAATGTCAGGAAAATACCATGCTTGCCCTGGATGTATTCCCTTTCCTTATTTTCAGTCTTGTTTGTGTTTTCCCTGTTGTGTTCAGGCCTTTCCTCAAAGCTTTGGAATAACCAGGTTTAATACGTTTACAGACTTTCTTGCATTCAGAGCTAAACTACCTAAACCAGCAGGTCAGCAACTGAACAAATCCCCTTTTTCTCTTCCTTCCCCTTCTGTTCAGTGATAGCCTGATCTCTCCGGCAAAGAGAATCTTGTTTAGGAAAAATAACAATTGCCCCTGTGTTTTAAATTTTATTAAAACATTTTAGAGGTTTCCAGTATGGCATGTACTTGATATTTTTTTTTTTAGAAGTGGAAGTGCTAAGAGTAGGGAAATTGAAATTTCTGAACATGCAGTTCTTATCCAGAGCCCTAATTTTACAGATTCAGAAAGTATGGAAGTTAAGAAAATGTCTATGGAAATTGAATGTCTATGTTTCCACTTCATTAATACTAATGCTGTTATCTCTGTTGAAGCACTCAAGCTGTGAAATAGAAATTGCTGATAGGACAGAGGACAAAAAAAAAAGAAAAATAAGCTCCAAAAACTTTAATTATGAGGAGGAAGAGAGAGTCATCCAACAAAGCAGGGGGGTGTGGTTTTTGTTTCTGGTTTGGTTTGTTGCACTTTTATTTTTTGGAACATTCTTTTTTAATCAAAAATAAAATTCCTAGCTGAGGCTTTTATGTTGGAACTTTATTGCCAGATGATGTAAAACAAATGTAACTTATCCACCAAATGAATTGGAAGTGTCAGCTTGTCCTACTGTCACTCTCTAAATGCAACCATGGGTTTTCATGCCTGAAATTATGCAGAAATGTAGATTATTTTGCTATAAAGCCAACTAGAAGTTACTTAACTATTTCTTTCTTCCTTTATGTATATATATAAAAGCATTTTTATTTGGAAAAGACAGCTTGTGTTGCTTATTTCCTTTTAAATATGTGAACTAGCCAAATTTTAGGATGCAAAAATCAGAGTAGGTTATAGTAGGATATGGAGCCCTCACCTATTTGGTGTGGATGGCAATTCCCTGCATCCCAGCCATGGGAACCTCACCCTGAAACAGGAATTCTTGGAAACTGTGTTGTGTATTCAGCTGTTCTACGTATTATTCAAACTGCTCTGTTATGAAATTGTGTTTAACCATCTACCTTTGACTTTCTTAAAGCAACAAGGAAAACTGGAAAATTCAAGACAGGTCATGATGATAAGTCTCTATTTTTAAGTGCACCTAATTTGTTCTCATAAGAATTTATTTTAAGTGCATAAAACATTGTAGACTGCAACTGTGCACGTGAACCCCCATCCTCATCTCGTTTCTTTATGCAAAATTGGCATTGTCAAGGTTGTGAGGCCAAAAATCTGACCTATATTGTACAATCAGTTTACCATTCAAAAAACTTGGGGTTTTTTTTAATATGAAGCTTGTGTTTTGTTTGGGTGCTGGGGTTTTTTTTGTTGTTGTTGTTGTTTAAATGTGCAGTGGTTATTTGAAACCTTCAGGCTTTTCTGTCTCCTTGGGTCGGTCCGTCTCTGCAGGTGGGGGAAAAAGAAGTTGTCAAAGTTCTGCTTTTTGGAAAAGGAAAAATGGGAGAAGTGTTAACCTGATCACAGCTGGAATTTTAAGCCATGACAGTTAGTTCAATTATTTGGTTTGCCAACCTTGACAGTATCATTTCTATCTTTCTGAAAACATTAAGATGCTTTCAAGCCAGTAAAGCCACAGTCAATGGGGAGATGTATTTAGACATGGGTTGAGTGAGTTTGATCACTTTTCATCTGAAAACAAACAAAAAAAAAAAGCACTTGGAACTAAACTAAGGCCAGAATTTGTGGTCTGGGAAGGGAGAACTACAAGCAGTTCTTGGGATCTAAGCCACAATTACAAATTCATTTCCCTCAACTTGAAACAACTGTAATAATTCAGTATTGGCAATTGCTGATTTATCTGGAGTGTTTTGAAATTGTCCTCTGGAAGTTTTGAAAACAAAAACTAGCTCACAAACGTAATTGCCTCTGAAGAACAAAGCTTCAAACAAAAAAAGAAAAGCACAAATAAAACAGCCTGCAGTGTCCAGGTTTTCCCAGGCCAGTGGGATGCAGATCCAGGGTTTGCCGTGGGAATGCTGTGAGGAGTCAGTCCCACGTGAGCAGAGACAAGGGGGGAATGTGGCACATGTCAGCTAAAACCTTTTGGCATGGTCCTCATATGTGATGTATGTCACAAGCATACATTACTCACAGGAAATCAGCCCCCCCAGAGCTGTGGGAGCTGCAGGTGTGGCCCCAGGTTTGCCCTGTGTTTTTCCTGGTGCTCAGAAGGGCCCTGACAGAGGGTGGTGCTTCCCTGGGGGTTGGAAGAGCAGCCCCTGAAGTGCTGCAGGAGGATGCTGAGCTGCTGTCCCGGTGTTTGGGCTGCTGTCCCTGCTCCCACTGCTCCCAGACCCTGCTGCCACGAGCATTCCATCCCCTGGGGTCGGGCTGAGCAGGGGCATGAGGCTGAGCATGTTTGTAGCTGCTTGGAGAGCTGTGTCAGGGCCAGCCCTCAGCCTGCTGTGTTGCTGTGTTAGCCAGATTTCACAGACTTTGGGTCACCTGAATGCCTCCTCCCAGAGTCAGGCTTTCAGACCAGTCTGTATTCCAGTGAGCTCCTCCATAAGACATGCTTCCATCCCAGTATGAAGTGTACATCTTACCTGCAGATGACTTGCTCTCTCTTGCCCTCTGTGACATTTTTAATGGAGTGGTTGATAATTCCCCCCCCCCCCCAAAAGGTGATTTCTGGAGCCTTGTCCAAGTATTCAGTGAGTGCCATTCACAGGACTGTTTTTCCACGTTTTTCAGGTATATTGGAAAGTCGGATTCAATAACAATCAGTGTGTGGAATCACAAGAAAATCCATAAAAAGCAGGGAGCTGGTTTTCTGGGCTGTGTGAGGCTTCTTTCAAACGCCATCAACCGCCTTAAAGACACTGGTTGTAAGTAAGCTGAAGACTTGTTTCTTCTCTTTCAGACCAGACTTGCATGTACAGACTTTTGAAGAGTGACAGTTTTTGCTGGATTTTGTGTTCCAGCTGGTTTGGTAGTTTGTGGTGGTGTTTTATTGTATAATTTACATTTCGTGTCCTCCTTTTGTAGACCAGAGGTTGGATCTGTGCAAGCTTGGGCCAAATGACAACGATACTGTTAGAGGACAGATAGTAGGTAAGTAAAGGTTTTTATCTTTTAATTCTCTTGGAGCTTAATAGTAGCTGTAGAAATAACCCTTCCTAGATGTCACTTCTCTGTAGTGAATTCTTCAGTGTCCACTGCCAGAGCCATTTGGACCTCAGGCTGAAAGTATGTATGAACAGAATTTTAAAAAAAAAAGCACAAACAAAATCCAAACCAAAATGCTCAAACCACACACACACACAAAAAACCAAAACAAAAATATTTTAATAAGTGTTGGGGCAAATAAGACCATAGGTGATAAAAAAATTATTGAAAGTTTTTAATTTCACTGTAAAGAATGGTAACATTTTGAGCCTGAACTCCCTGTGGAAAACTGACTGCAAAATCCTTGGCCACTGAGAGCTTCAGAAAATCTATGCTTCTTGGAAAAGGGTGAAGCATCTTGCTGTGACAGGAGGGAATTACTGTCTGGGGTGACTTGGTCAATTCATTTTGTGTTTTCACGGCTTATTAACAAGTCTGTCACCAACCTCAGTAGCTGGGCTTTGTCATTCTGTGAACTCATAACTTAAGAATTAAAAAGAGGGTGGCAAATTGGAAAACAGGTATCCATAAAAAACTTCAGAAACATTCTGGTGCATTCTCAGTTTTGTGAAGGTTGTGTTTCTAACAGGCAACATAAGTTGGTCAGGATAAGGAAGGTCTTTATTTTCATAAAGCAAGGTGTTAATGAGAATGTTCAGACATGGGGCAAAGGAAAGTGAATTTTCGTGCTCAGTTCAATTCATAATTCAAATTATACCCAAGCAGCACTTTCGTCAGCCAGGTAAAAACACTGGAACATCAGGCAGCACATAGGGGCTTCAGCATGTTTGTTTGCTTTCCTCAGAGTGCTCTGTTGAGTAATACCTCTGACTTTCCCTCTTTATGTTGCTTTATCCATCTGTCTCATCTGATCTGCCAGGGCTTGCACAGCACTAAGATAAGAGTGTGGTGGCACAGGAGAGTGAAATGGTGGTAGAAATATGGAATTGTCAGTGCACTGCTGATTCTTCAGGCTGTTCTTGAGTGTTAAATTTTCCATGTGAGCTTGAACAGAAGAGTAAAGGATAAACCAGCCTCTTTTGTAGGGTGTGTTCTGTTGTGGGTTTGGTTTGCTTTTTGGGTTTGCTCCAGTGTTCTGGTCCCCTGAGCAGCCAGGGTGGGTGGGTGAGGTTTTGGTTGTGGGGTTGCTTTTGAGAGGGGATTGAGCCCAGCTGACAGGAGAGCTGGTCCAGGGTGTGCTGGGAGCAGGGAACTGCTCTGCCCACACCACAGAGCAGGGACTGTGCTCCCATGCTGCCCTCCAGAGTATGGAACACACATCCTGATCATCATCGCTTGGGAATGCTGGCATTCATTAAAGGAAAGAAAAAAACCAAACCAAAAACCCCACCCCAAAGCAGAAAGGTCTCAAGGCTACTGGGATGCCAGATGGGAAGCCTGGGGCAAATGCATTGCAGTGTGCAATGGCCAAGAGACTTCAGAGAGAACTGGGGAGAGACAGCTAGTCAGCAGTGTGGGCATGGACTGGACTGATGGGTTGGCTTAACCTGCTGTGCCCACAGAAGGTGGGGTGGCCAGAGCAGCACTGGCTCTGTAGGAAATCCCTGAGCAGCAGGAGCTGCTCGATCGGGCACTGAACCCAGGAAAAAGCACCTTGTCAGGTTACAGCAGAGACCCAGAGCAAATCTGTGTGTTCTGCTTCCTGCTGTTCTCGTCAGAAAGGTCAGGTTTGCTCAGTCATGGCTCTGGTTTAATTTAATGCATCCTTGGTAAGATTCCAGGGACTCCTGTCTTGTTTTATTTAAGTTGTCATTATTAATCTTCTTATATTTTAATCTTTCTTCATGGATGCAGTTTGTTGAATGGGTGAATTGAGCCTGAGTAAAACTAGATAATTCCACTGCAGTTGTTAGATGGTGGAGAAATCTAGGTTAAAAATAAGTAAAAAGATAGAATAAGTTGTAAATAATACTCTCAGTTCTTCCAAGGATAAACTGTGTTAAATTAAGAGACTGTGCAAGATTTGAAACTAATACTAAAATGTAATTGATACATTCAGCAGATGATAACCTTGCAAATCAAGTGCTTGCCTACATGCAACCATGTGAACTTGTAATGTGTGGGGTTCTTGCAGAATAAATACATCATCTAAAATTTTGATTTGGTTGAAATTAAATTGTTTTTCTCTCCATTTTGTAACATTAGTATACATGGAAGACTAAGAGTTAATTTGGATTAGGAGTGCAGCAGGTACTGCAGGGCTCCCTGGGTTGGTCTCTTGAATTCTAAGCTTCAAAACATGTTATTGTTGAAAATTTGGAGACTCAGGCAAAAGCTGCCAGTTCTGCTCCAACTTTTGAAACTTTGTGATCTTGACCAAAGTTTGGTTGCATCCAGGTTAAGGCCTGTAAGGTCATTTCACTGCATTTATAAATAGGACTTGAAGACAGTTGTCCAGAGGTACATTAGTGCCACCTCAAGAAATGTGGGCCACAGCACGTATTGAGCTTTGTAAGCAATTGTTTTATTGTTAAAGGCATAACAAAACATCAAAAAACCACCCCAACCCTGCAGGAACACGAGTGTCATAAATTATCAGATTGGACACTTGCAAATTGTGATATTGGGAACAAAAGCAGCCTAGAAAAAAATAAAAATCTTTGTTTTCATAATTGCAGTACAAAAGCTTCAGGCATAAATATCCATTACAATGAATCATGTAAAAAAAAAAATAAAAATTAAATTAAAACCCCAGTGAAGCAGTTTTGCTGAGGGCAGTGAGGGCTTTTCAGGGTGCTTTGTGTGGGTTGCATTTGACTTCTTACCGCTGGTGTTGGAAATAATAAACCAGACATGCAGTGCTTCTAGCAGTTACATTTTGCCTGGTTCTTGTGTTTGCGTGGATGTGGCACACAAAATATGTAAGGAGGAGTCAAAAACAGAGAGAATTCCTTATTTTAGCAGTTCTCCTGTTGGCCCTGTCCCAGCCGTGTGTGAGGTGAACCCTCTCCTGCCACCAGTCAGGTGTCAGAGTCCACCTCATATGGAGAAAAGTTAATGACAGCTTCAGATTTCACTTCTTTTTCTGCCTTAACTTGCATTCATATTCTTTCATTTTTAATATTCTGACTTTTTTTTGGAAGTGAGATGTATGTTTTCATGCATGGAATTCTCTCCACTGTTTCTGTGTGACCGTCTTTGATTTTTGTGAAAGGAAAAAAACCATCCAGAGCATGGCTCAGCTTAGTCCTCCTGAGTTGTACTGATTCTCTTTCAAATGTAAACTGTCATTTGCATTCAGATGTCATATCTTTAATAATTCTTTTATTATCTTAATAGTAAGTCTCCAGTCCAGGGACCGAATAGGCACAGGGGGACAAGTTGTGGATTGCAGTCGGTTATTCGACAATGATTTGCCAGATGGGTAAGCAGAGATCACTGTGATGTGAACACAAATACAGCTCATCCAACACACTGCTGCACTAAGGAGAAGTCAGTGTACAAATAAATCACTTTACTTTTGTTCTTGCCCTGAGAGTTCTGCAGTTTTGCATTCAGGAGCAGGAGCTAAGCCAGCTGGGACACACGGAACAGTTATCGGTTAATAGGGACGTGGCTTGTATGAATAAATGCATTGAAAGACACACTCAGCTAAGAAAACATGTTTTTCAAGTTTTAAAATTGATAAATTAATATAATGTTAGATCACAGGCAGAGAATTGACTTCTCCATGTAGTAGTTTTCTAGCGAGGAAGTGACCACAGGGCCTGGCTGCCTTCTGTTTATCATATATACACTGTGATAAACATGGATCACATTTTATTCCAGGGTATCACAGTGAAGAAAACATGATTAGAAAAGGTCTGCACTCAGCCTGAGTTCTCACTGTGTTTACCTGCCAAAGGCTGGGTTTGGGGTTCTGGTTTGTCCCTGTGAGAGTTAATGACATCATTATCACCTAAAACAGTTTTGAGAACGCAGGAAAATGCTCTGGTTTAGGTTCTGGTGCTGTCAGCAACTTCTTCAGAGCAAACACAGGCCTTCTAAATGTGATTCTTGGCAGGTAAAGACAGGAGAAATGGAGTTTTCAGATGATGAATTTTGAAATGCAAATTAGCATCTGAGCATTCTTTTGTTAATTTGGAGTCCAGATAAGTCAAAAACATTTTTGAAAATGCTTCTAAATCTTCACTTCAAAATGTTCCTTGCATAAATATTGCTCACTTAATTGTGTGACTGCAAAGCTTCCTGTACAGTCTAATGTGTTTTGGAGTGCAAAATTAATAATAATTAAAAAGTCACATTATTTGAAGCTGACCTTTTAATGAAAGCAAGTGGTGCGTGAAGATGCTGTGAAAGCACTTGTTAGAGTCAGTGGTCAAAACAACTTAAATGCATTATTAAACATGCTGTTTTCAAGAAGTTTCTTTATGTGGCTATTTGGATTTAATTAGAACTCAAGCAGTTATGGAACATGAAGGTGTGATATTGTTAATGATGTGCCTGGTTCCAAGGGAAGAATATGTTAAATCATTTCTGAGTTCAGCTTTCAGTTGTTTCCTGTTACCTTGTTCAGCCACCGTGATTCATAACGGTGCAAGTCTTCCTGAGTTGGCATTTATGTTGGAAACATTTTGTGCCCTGGTTTCCTGGAAATACCACTCATTGCCTTATCTCTCCGTGCCTGGATTGCAGGTGGGAGGAGCGGAGAACTGCTTCTGGAAGGATCCAGTACTTAAATCACATCACACGGACAACTCAGTGGGAGCGACCGACACGGTGAGGGATTTTTTGGGAGGCTGAGGCTGGGATGAGTTTTGCTTGCTGGGCACTGGTGATTCCAGGTGGCTCTAACAGGGGTATTGGCCATTCCTCCAGCTCACTCTGTACAAGGTTGTGCTTTCCTTCTTTAGCATCCTACTCCTTCAGTCTGCCTAATATTTAAATCACAAGATCATTCAGAGTTGATTTTTTTCCTCCTCTAATAGCAGCATTTTGGTTTTCTTGAAGAAATGAGATCATGAGTAGCTGTGAGACATTTGCCTCTGTCCATGCCATGACCATGTAACCTAGAATAGTTAGTAGAGCTGATTGTTACAGAGCATGTTTCAAAATCATTTCAGTCACCTTTTCTGGTAACTGTAGATGTGTGTTGTGAAACTGTTCCTCAGTGTTGTGAAGCTGTTCCTCAAACCACTTCTGTTGTTACCTGAATTGCAGGCAGTGTCATTGCAGATTTTTCAGACTCTTCTGCAGACTGGCTGTTTCCTGCAGTGTCTTTTCCATTCTCAATGTTATTCTGGTCTCTGCATGGATATGTTTGACTTAAAATAAATAATCTGTACTCTTAACACTGCCAGCTCTCATGCAGTTTTGGAGTGAAGGGATTGAACAGCCTTTTAATTTACCTATTTTTATTTTTCCTGGTATGTTAAAATACCTGCTCTAAGCTCCAGACACATTAACAGTGGAGAAACAAATGTAAAATGTATAATTTGTTTTGGGGATTTCAAGTGACCTTGTCAATCCCCCTTTAACCCATTTTAAATCCTTTTGGGAGCAGCACTGAGAGATGAAATCACACAGTTCAATGTTCCCTCTTGCAGTTGAGCTCTCAAGAGCTTTTTCTCTTGCTTAGCCCTTTTTCAGCATCCTCTTCTAATAACCTTCCTTAAAAAATAGAAGGGATAACAAGGCCTGGTCACTTCCTGAGGCATATGAAGGCAAGGTGAGAAAGTTTGGGGGTGAAGAGGAGATTGAGGGGAGACCTCATTGCAGTTACAGCTTCCTTGTGAGGGAAGAGGAAGGGCAGGCCCTGAGCTCTGCTCTGTGGGGACAGGGACAGGACCTCAGGGAATGGCTGGAGCTGTGTCAGGGCACAGGGTCAGGTTGGATCTCAGGCAAAGGTTCTTCCCCCAGAGTTGTTTGGGCACTGACCAGGCTCCCCAGGGCAGTGGGCACAGCCCCAAGGCTGCCAGAACTCCAGGAGGGTTTGAATGAACCTCTGGGGCACAGGGTGTGACTCTTGGGGATGGGCCTGTGCAGGGCCAGGAGTTGGACTGGATGGTCTTTGTGGGTCCTTCCAGCTCAGCACATTCTGTGACTCTCAGTGATTCCTCTGGTGAGCCCAGAGCAGCAGCTTTGCTCCAATCCAGGTGTCCTGCTCGGCGAGGCAGCGGCTCCCGCAGAGCTTTCCCGAGAGCCTTGAGGTGAAGCTCCCACCAGGTTTGTCCCGTGGCCCACATCCAGTCAGGGTGCAATGTTCCCCTTTTCCCCAGGCCAGCATCCGAGTACTCCAGCCCGGGCAGGCCACTGAGCTGCTTTGTGGACGAGAACACTCCGATCACGGGCACCAACGGCGCGACCTGCGGGCAGGCGGCGGACCCTCGGCTGGCTGAGAGGAGGGTCCGGTCCCAGAGGCACAGGAACTACATGAGCAGGACACACTTGCACACTCCTCCTGATCTACCTGAAGGATATGGTATGAAAATCAGAATTCTTTAATGTGGGGGGGTCTCCAGAAACTGGGAAAATGGGACGAGTCTTCTCCTCATACGCGAGATCCTTTTGATTCCTCAGTTTAGGGAAATTGGTCTTTGTGAGCTTTCATATAGCATTTTTTTGTTCTTGCATTGATTAATTCATTAGTTTTCATGTTGCATTTTTGTTCTTACATTTATTAATTTGTCTTAACTTCACAGAACAAAGGACGACTCAGCAAGGTCAGGTCTATTTTCTGCATACTCAGACTGGTGTCAGCACGTGGCACGATCCAAGAGTACCCAGGTAAGAAATGATAGAAGTATCCCTAAGGTTTCACATAAAAATCATTTAAGCACTGCTCTCCTCTGTCTAATTTTATATTTCTGATTCTTGGCCCTTAATATGTCATTTTAACAAGTCATTCGTCAAAATCAATTAATGTCTCTTCCTTGGTTCTTCAAGTTGTTATTGTAATGAAAGATGGAAAATGAAGAAAGAAATTACAGTGGTGTTTTGAAAACAGGTATAGTTCACTGATTCTAGATATTGCATGTGAATTAGAGCCAAGTCCAGATTTTAATACTCTGCAAAATAATGAAACAATAGGTAAAATATGAACACTTCCAAAAGAAGTTTGAGATACTTCAGTGAAAACTGGGTTGGATTGGAACAGTCAAACTGCTATTCCTGTTGCAGCTCTCTCAACACTTGGGAGAAGATAAATATAAAGTCTTTTTTATTTAATGTCCTTATTTACGTGATACACATGTACACATTGGTCATTACTGTGCACGGGATTATTTCTCATGTTTGAAAGGATAATAATGGAAATTATTGATAGCTTCTGATTGTTCTTTATATAACCAAGAAATCCTGTTGAAAACACTTGGCTCTTAAAGCCTGTGGATGGTGGTGTGAGATGTGTGTGGTTTAAAACTGGCAGCCAGTGCTGGCATCTGTGAGAACTGCAGTAACTTTGACAATTGCTGATGTTCCTTCTCATGGAAATGGGTGTCCTAGGGAGGATGAAATGCCTCATGGCCACAACTTCATTGTGTTTGGAATTAGTCTTTTGTTCCTGTTTCTGTGTTACATGACTATCCCTTGCTTTGATGTGTTACCTGCAGACCTGAGGCTGCAGCTGTGCCTTAGGAAGCCCATGGCTTGTGTATTATCCAAAACCAGGCGCTGGAAAAAAATGTTTGAAGAGTAATCCTTAAGTCTGGGGTGTGATAGTTCTGTGTGCAGTCTAAGTTAGCTCTGCCCTGAGGTGTGGCAGCACAAACTGCGTGAGCGTGTCTGAGAACAAAATTTGGCTGTTTGCATGAGGGTGGAATTGATGTCATTTCTGGGGAATATTGTATTTTTATGCTAATAGCCACAGTCATGTAGTCAACAAAACTGAGCCCTGTGGTCCAGCAGCAGTGTGTTTATGGGGAATAGCAGCAGGAGTTCAGTCCCAGAGCTTCGTGTTTCCATTAGTGACTTTCCAGTCTCTGGAATCCCTGCAGGTGGCACCTTTTTAGCCATTCTGTCCCTTGGCTGTTTCCTCCCTCAACTCCCAGGACACTGGGAGAGCTGAACCTTTAGAAAGAGCTGCCCTGGACAGTGTGAGGGATCTGAGGTGTGAATTATGTCCATGAATAATCAGTGAGTGGACACTTTTGGAGACCAGTATTTATTTTCAGTGAAGCTCTGGAATGAATCTGCGTCTTTCTAATTTCAGCAGAATTTTTCTTGAGACCTACTGAGCCACCTCTGCATTGCTTGGGGCAGAGCTGAGTCACTGTTCAGATAATACTTGATTTGAAATACTTTGTTAGAGAGCTGTTTGCTTCCCACCAGCACTTGGGGTTTGGGGGCAAAATTGCCAGTGCCATAGACACCCATCCCATGTGTAATTCTTCATGGAAACTCTAACTCTACAGAAATATAGTTTTGTTTTGTAGGAGTTTATTATAAAGTGTGATTCACAGTTCCTTACGTGACTAATGTTGTTTTAAAAATGCTTTCTTGTCAGAACTGGTGCAGAACTGCAATTCCATTTTGACAAATATGGCAATGGTCTTTATTTTTGTTTGAAGCCTGTATTAATTTAACAGCTGAAGTTGGTTTGTAAAAATGAGGGTTATTTGATAAGGACTTTTTTCCCCACAGCATGTGTTCTGGGGTGTGTGTTTTTGCTGTGGTGGGCTTGCACCTTGGGAGTAGAGATTCCAGCTGAACAGCTCAAGTTTCTGAAACAATACATTTTCTCAGACTTCATGGAATTGTTCTGTTACATTTACGCTTGTTTGGCTCGGAGGCCAATTGCTGAGGTATTTTTCATTTTATATTTGTTTTCACAGGGATCTTAGCAACATCAATTGTGAGGAGCTTGGTCCACTGCCTCCTGGATGGGAGATCCGAAATACAGCCACAGGCAGAGTTTATTTTGTTGACCATAACAACAGGACGACGCAGTTCACAGACCCGCGGCTCTCTGCGAACCTGCACTTAGTCTTAAAGTGAGTCTCAGGTCTTAAACTCAGTCTAAAGTCTCTGCACGTGTTGAGTGCAATGGAGAGAAGAAGGTGACACTGAGGGGTGCCGGGTTTATATCAGGATTCATTCTGCCGTTCTGGGCGATTTAAGGAGTGTTCTTCCACAGCAAAGACCAGTTTGGTTGCTCTTGAAAACAAATCTCAAGGAGCATTTAGGCAGGAATGTGGCTGGTGTGATGCAGAGGGGGAGGGAAGCAAGTCCCGTTGGAAACATTGGCCCGTGGATTTCTTTTTATCCTACCAGCAAGCGGGACACTTTGTTTTCTTTATTCTTCGTTCTATTTCAGTTGTGGAGAACTTGTTTTAAAATATGAAGTTGCATGGGAGCCTGGTGGTGTGAAATACTGATGACTTGGTGCACAACTGCCCAACCATCCTCCTGGAATAAAGGAGGAATAATTCAGCTCCTCCCTTCAGATTCAGAGCAGGCCTAGTTGAGATGCTCTCAAAATAAAACCCCAACTATTTAAATCGGTTTTTTAACGAAAAGAATAAAATAGAATAGGCACTGCATTTTTTCTGCCTTAGTGGTTCGATATCACGTTTTCATATCTCAGTTTTCAAAAGAGAAGGGGAAACTCAAAAAGAATTCTGGCTCTTGTTTTAGTCCCTCGGCACTCGTTACACAGTGGGGATTTTCTACTAAAAATGGAAACCAAAAAGAAACAAACACTTTTCTTTTTGCCCAGACGTGGCTATCGGCTTGGCCAAGCTTTTTGGGAGTTTGACTCTTTTGTTTCTCCTGCTGACACCTTTTAATACTCCTGGGAAACACCTGTAAAGTGTTGAGTGGGTGTTAAGTGGAAGAAACAATGAAGAGCTGGTTACAGGGAAAGCCCTGGGCAAGGAGTAAGTAGGAGGAATAGTCCTTTAAGGAAGTGAATCATTGGCAAGAAAAGCTGAAGGAAAGAATAATGGCAACAGGCACTGAAAAGACAAAACCGAGGAATGGAAAGTAATATCCAGGAGTCAACATGTCCTTTATGCATTACACAAAAGCTGTCTGGCCTTTGCCCAATATACACTTGGACTTCCCACCCCAAGAGGGAGAAGAGTCTAAATATTGGCAAATACATATTTTTGTTTAGAGAAATCAGTGGTTATATATGTGTATGTTACAGGACTTCAGTAAGCTTCCATCATCCAGCCACTCTGGCAATTTTTTTTTAATTGAAAACAAAGAAATCACCTCTAATTTAAGCTTAATCCAGACTGGTGGTTTGAAATGAACGTTATCTTGAAAAAAACTTACCACTGGAGGAGCATGTTCATGTTTGAAAGGTAGAAAAGTTCCTTAAATCAATTCAGATTTAGATATTTTACTTGAAGAAATCTTCAGACCCTCTTAGCTACAGCAGTGCTCTTCTTAAACTGTAGAAAATTCAGCCAGCTGGGCTGTCTTTGACAAACTTCACAGGCAGGTTCATTGGGAAATGGCAGAAGGGTCACAGTGGCCAGTTGTACCTGGATTGTGGAGGACAGACACAGAGCTGCCTTTGTCATCTGGAAAATCCAATTTGACTTCTGATTTCCAGACTCACAGAACCATTTTGCATTTATTTAAACTTCAAGTGCTCCTGCAGTGTGCTGAAGTTTTTTCATTTGTCCATCTGTCTTTCATTAGAGGAGGATTTCAGAAACTCACCCATCGGTGTCATCAGCAAAGTTGCTGCCTGATAAATCATCTCGGGTGTTTATTCTTTTATTGCACCAAACAGGATATGTGAAAGCTTCCCCTGCTTTAAGCCCACCTCCTTGTTTGTTCTTTAAAAAAAAAAAACAACAACAAAAGGAATTTGCCTTGGGCCTGACATTTTGTAAATTTTTTAAGAAATAATGTAGTACTTGGGTGGGATGGTGTTTTAGGTTCAAAGGCATGAGAAAAAGTTTACCCTCAGTGATACCGACTTTTCTACTGAGCTGAGTAAAGCCCTTTGTTCCTCCAGTGATGACATTGTAAGTTATGAAAACAATCAAACTTGTTCTGTTTTACCAGTTCTGTTTTAAAATATGGACCGAGAGAGTTTGTGATAGATTTTGATAGTTGTGGCACCTGAAAAGTATTTAGTTGTATCCTTAAAGCACTGTATGGAATCAAGCAAAGTCATTCAGCTGTGCAAACAAACTGAGAAATGAGGTTTAATGACTTTAAGCACTGCAGATTGTTTAGCTAATACTGCACTGATTATTTGTAGTCTAATATGGAGGATGGCATTTTATTTTTCTCCTCCTTGTATTTCCTTATTTTGGGAAGTACTAGGAGGAGAAACATAATGGTTTAATTTGATGCATAAATCCTAAATTTATGGTCATTTCAGAGATTAGATTTCCTTTAAGACTGACTGGCTTTGTACTTGGGGGACTGTGTCTTTTTACTCTTAAGGGCAGCAGGGATGATGCTCACTTTAGGATAGAAATATGACCTTCTCTGGTAGCCATATCCAAGGAATATTTTCCCATATTCCTCCCTATGGAATTAGAAAGTTCAGAACAGAGAATAAAGATTTGGCTTTAATTTGTCTATCAAGTAAATACAGTTTAAATGAGATTCATATTTAAACCTAATTCCAAGTGAACATTGCCATGCACAAATGACACAGAGCCACAGTCTGGAACCACAGCAAGTGTGTGTCTCTAAATTATTGTAATGACTTGGTTTTTCAGGAAATAAAATTTAAAATAAGTGTAGTTCATTGTTAAGACCAGTGTGTTCAGCTTGCAAATAAAGTTGAGGTAGCCTTATGTAAAGAAACAACACCAGAGGCAAACAGAACACTGAAAATAACAACACTGAGCTGACTTACAAAGTAGGATTTCAGTGTATTGTTCCCTCCTTAGAGCTCAGGATTAAAGAGGTGTTATTATTGCTAAGATGGAGGTGAATTTTGGTTGGCCAGGAGAGTTTTCAGCTAAGCCTTGTTTCAAAACAGACAATAGGCTGAAATTATAAAATATATTCAAACTGTTTGATTCTCTCTAATATTTTTTAGTCTCTGTTGAAAAAAAAAGTTCCACCGGAGAGCATTCTGAATTGTAGCATTTCTTATTTATGCAGTAAATTTAGGATATTCTAATGTGCTCCACACAGAGATATTCTTCTCGTGGTTTAAGGAGAATAGAGTTTTTATCCTGTGTTGTTTATGAATGCCATACTAAAAACTGTAAAAATATCCACTCACTGTGTGCAAGACACAGAGAGCACATCTCTGCAACATGATCCATTTACTTTTCCTAGTAAGAAGACAGATTTACAAAATCTCTTCGAATTGCTAGTAAAAATACTTGTTTATCTGTGCCAATTAGTTCCATGTGAACTCCCACATTCCTGTGGTCCAGACTAGGCCAGGTACAAGGGACAAGGTCCTTGCCAAGCTGCCAGTACAAACATCTTTTTGTAAGCTTACTCTTTTCCAGACAAGCCATGTAAAACAGACTATGGTATTGACTGGAGATTAGAGGCAGAGTGTTTGGCAGATCCTTGAATTTTAAAATGGAGGGAGGGAAAACACGCAAAGGAAATATGGAAATGGTATCTGAGAAATTCAGTGTCAGCAGCTCAGTAGTAAAATTGTATGGATAATACCTTATTGTCTGGGCTGTAACCTTTTACATACTTTGCAGAGTAGCACTAAGAGAAATAACAAGCCCTAAAAACAACAGATACTTGCCAAGAAAGACAGAACTACACGTCTTCAGTCAGGATAAAATCTCTCTGAATTGATCCTTTACTGGCCTGGAGGGACGTTTTTAGTGCAATCACCGTAATAATCGCAGTAAATTGAAAGTGTTCAGATACAAAGCTTGCCCTCTGAGAGGAGAGGGGTATGAACTGAGTGTGTGCAGCCAGTGTGTGTGTGTTTGCAGCCGGCAGAACCAGCTGAAGGACCAGCAGCACCAGCAGCAGCAGCAGGTGGTGTCCCTGTGCCAGCTCCCGGACGAGGCCGAGTGCCTGACGGTGCCGCGCTACAAGCGGGACCTGGTGCAGAAGCTGAAGATCCTGAGGCAGGAGCTGTCCCAGCAGCAGCCCCAGGCTGGGCACTGTCGCATCGAGGTCTCCAGGGAGGAGATTTTTGAGGTAACTGGAGGTTTTTGGCCCCTTTCTTACAGCTGAGGGAAGGGCAGGAGGGTTGTTCGTAGCGTTCGCTTGAGTGGAATCTCGAAGGCTGCAGTTGAAGCTGGAATTTTATGAAAGAGGAAGCATTTCTAGGGGATGTTGGTTGTGTAACTAAAGTAAATTTAAGATTAAATAAGGAACCTGGAGAAAAATCTTGGAAATCTGGGAAATCTATCAGCTGTCAGGTGCTGTGTGTGGTTACTGAGCCAGTAAAAAACTACTCTGATTTCAGCCTTATCTCAGCATGTTCAGAGATAACTTCCCTCACACTTGTGTTTAAGATTAAAAAAAATGAGACTCCATTGCAGAGATTCTCAGTGTAGGAATGCATTGGTCTACAAAGTATGTATTTACCCTATGGAGAAGAAGAAAACCATGGGGTGCTTTCTCTGTGGCTGGAGATGTAGGGCCTGTGGCAGGGACTGAGGAAGGAGTTCAGGCACTTCATGGATCTGAAGATCCTGCTCACTTCTTCCTTGGATGTGTGTCTGTTCCAGAGGGGATGTTACAAATTGAACACCAAACAGTTATTAGTGCTCTGTGATATATGGTAACTGAGGTAAAATTACTGTTTAATAGGATTCCTCTTCAGCCTTTGGATTACTTAGTATCAATCTCAATTCTAGTTGATTTTTTTCCCTTTTTGTTGTTTTCTCCAGAATCAGACTAATTATATGAACTGTATGGGCATCTGAATGGCCAGAGGTGCCCACTGTGGGATATCTGCATTCTGGGTTTGGGGCATTATTCAGCAGAATCATTCTGTTGTCTTGATTAAACACAGTTATAATTCATTGGCCTTTCCTGGAGAACAGTTTGTCCTTTTGAGAACTTTCACCCATCCCACCCATCCCTGTTGCATTTTTACCCCACCCACAGGCTTGATCACCCCTCTGTGTTGTCACAGTTTTTCACAGCCAAGAAGGATTTGTGTTGGTCTTCCCTTTGGAGACAGTCAGATCGGTTCATAAGCAACTGAAAAAGCAAGGGAGGGAAGGGGACAGCACTGGGAATTTTGTGTTCTTGTTCAGTCCACTGTGTTGGGTCCCAGCACACCCACCTGCCTCTCCTGTCCTGCAGAGCCAGAGGTTGGAGCTGATACTGGATATAAATAAGAACTCAGCTTTTTTATTGTTTAATTCCTTTTTAAAAATGAGCATTTGTTCTGCCTTTCAGCTTTGTTTCTGTGTTTTCTTGGTGAGCTCTTACTGATAGAGGAGTAATTGTGTATTTACTGGGATGGCATTGCTGTTCTTAAGGTGCTTCCTGATGGTTGGCACATGTGTTATGCCCAGAGTAGAAGCTCCTCTGTTACTTTTCAGACTGCAAATATTACAAGCCTTTATGCAAAACAAAAGGAGTTTACTGACACAGATTTTAATTTTTTTATCAGTTCCATGAGAATGAGAGAGGGAATGTTCTGCCCACTGTTCACCTCTGGATACTGAACAGGGGGTGGATCTTCTCATCTCTCTGTTTTATTTGAAAATTACACTGTCCAATGTTATCACATTTTTAGAAAATGAAGTAACAGTCTGTGATTTGAGAAACTGGTTGGTATTTAGGAAAATAGTGTCCCCTTTAACAGTATCCCTTTCAGACTCTGATCCTGAGGCTCCCTTCACTTCCAATACACAGCAGTAGCTTCCAGCCTGTAAGGAGCAGTTTAATGAAAGGAAGTGTTGTGTGTTTACAGGAGTCCTACAGGCAAGTCATGAAGATGAGGCCAAAAGACCTGTGGAAACGATTAATGATCAAATTCCGTGGGGAGGAAGGCCTTGATTATGGAGGAGTTGCCAGGTAAAGTCACTCCTCTGTCTCTTCCCTGCACCCCAACCCCGCTGCCAACCCCTGTGCTTTGAACCCTAAACCAGCCTGCTGTCAGCCCTGGTTCTTTGACATTATCCTTATTTATATTTATTTCTGCAACAGATTGTATTTCAAAGGAATATATAGCTTTAGAAAGTCTTTTAAAAGAAAAACTGCATCAAAAAAGCACTGATTTATTGGAAATAAATCAAAACACAAGTTACAGATCACATCAGACATCTGTGACACAGGTTTTGGTATCTGTTGAAATGACTGTCTTTGGTTAGTAAAGTTTGGGTGCCTGAGAATTTATACCACTAAATGTTCAGGTTTGTGGAACAAATTTAACCAAAAAATACGTTTTCTTGCAAATCATTGCTGCAGTTTGAAGCAAGATGTTAAAAACCAGCAGTTGGTGGGTGATAGTCTGTCAATGGTCTGAGGTTACTTTTCACTTATAAAAAGTGACATTCCCAATTCTCAGACCATTATTTATTGATTTGTGATTATGTAACAAAAACTTGAACTAAATATGTTCATTACCTAAAGGTGGTTTATATTAAAAGGTTTGATTCTAAAATCTGTGTAATACGGTCAAGTGAATATGTGGGGTCTTGTCTTGGTGTGTAGTGGATGAAGGAGAATCACAGTCGGAAACTCTTGGAAATAAGTAACCTGGAGAAAAATCTTGGAAAGCTGGCAAATCCATCAGCTGTCAGGTGCTGTGTGGTTACTGAGCCAGTAAAAATAATTCTGATTTCAGCCTAATCTCAGCATGTTCAGAGATAACTTCCTGCACATTTATGTTTAAGATGAAAAGAGTCAGACTCTGTTGCAGAGATTCTCAGTGTAGGAATGCATTTGTCTACAAAGTACCAATAAATTGTTTTCTTTTCTCCAGGGAGTGGCTCTACCTGTTGTCCCATGAGATGTTGAATCCATATTATGGGCTCTTCCAGTATTCCCGAGATGATATTTATACCCTGCAAATCAACCCCGACTCCGCCGTCAACCCGGTACGGCGGTGCCTGTCCTGGGATGAGGGCTTTGGGACTGAATTAAACACATCTGCAGAGGCTTCCAGGCTCAGGAGCCAAATTCTGACACTGGTGTTGCTGGACACTGGATTTGTACAATTACATGATAATTCAGTAGTGATCAAAGACACTTCTCAAATCTGTTCTTAATTTTCCGTAAGATGTCGATTTATGTTTCCTTTGGGAGAAGTGAAGTCTGTTTTGATTCTTGCTGCTCTGACTTCTGGACTGGGAGCAGGATGTGTGTGAAAACAAAACCAAACGCTCTGGGTTGGGTTTGGAGTTGGTTTGTTGGTTTTTTTTTTCTTTTCTTTGTATTGAAATTTTCTCTCCTGCTCAGCAGCCATGAGCTGGAGGTCTGACTTTGTCCCTCCTGTCCCTTCCAGGAGCACTTGTCCTATTTCCACTTCGTGGGCCGGATCATGGGCATGGCTGTGTTCCACGGGCACTACATCGACGGGGGCTTCACCTTGCCTTTCTACAAGCAGTTGCTTGGGAAGCCAATCACTTTGGATGACATGGAATTGGTTGATCCTGATCTTCACAACAGCTTAGTCTGGATACTGTATGTACTCTGTAGTGACCCTCAGGATGTTGGAATGCTTTCTCAGTTATGTGATCATGGTCTTAAATCCAGTGGAAATGAAGTGTGTTTTAATATCTTGCTCAGGCAGACTTAAGAAATATCTTTCTTGCACAATTCAGCTTCTCTAAGGCTAAAAATGATCAAGGCATTCAAATTCGGGGGGCAGGAGGAGAGTTGATAAATTTTAATTTATTAATGTTGCCTATTATTAATTTTGCCATGATAAAATATGTTATATTTGAATAACAGTAACATGTTATTAAAATATAACACTGAATAACATGTTATTAAAATATAACATTGAAACTCTGATAACTGTTTTAAAATACAACACAGGAAAACTGCACTTTTGCTTCCTTTTGCTTCCATGCAGTGCTTTGAAATGCCATTGAAAAATGAAATTGTGCTTCTGTCAGGTGGATTATGGCTGTGATGCATTTGCAGAACGTGTGTTCACTCAGTGCTGTGCTCGTTCCTTCCCCCCAGTGAGAACGACATCACGGGAGTGCTGGACCACACGTTCTGTGTGGAGCACAACGCGTACGGGGAGATCATCCAGCACGAGCTCAAACCCAACGGGAAGAGCATCCCCGTGACAGAGGAGAACAAAAAGGAATATGTCAGGTACAGCAGGGGCTTTCTCCTGTTTTGTTTTTTCTTTATATTTCCTGCGGTGGGGAGGAATTTTACTTGTTGCAGTAACTGGTGGTGTTGGTTTTTCCTGAGGGGTTGGGCAGTGCTGCAGTGTGTGATCCTGTCAGCGAGGCCAGGTTTTTTGGGGCTGGATAAGTTGCGGGTTTATTGTATGTGAAACATCTTCCCCAAACCCAATTTGCACTTTTTCACAGACTTTATGTGAACTGGAGGTTTTTACGAGGAATTGAAGCTCAGTTCCTGGCGCTCCAGAAGGGATTTAATGAAGTAATCCCACAACATCTGCTGAAGACATTTGATGAGAAGGAGTTGGAGGTCAGTGCACGGTGTTGTGTTGTGTCGTCAAGTGTAACAAGTGAGAGCCTGAGGCACTTGGAGCCTGAGGAACCCAGAGCTGTGATCCCAGTGCTCCTGGGAACAGGGGCAGTGTAGGGGTGACCAGGTCAGGCAGCCACTGAGGCTGTGTGTCCTTCCCTGAGAGCCGTGGGGTGTTCCCGAAGGTGCAGGTCCCTGCAGTGACCTTGGGTTGTTCAGACTCTTGCTGCTGCAGCAGAGTTCTGGTGCAGAGTTCTCACGGTGCAGTTTTGGGATATTTAATTCAGTGCTGCCAGGAAAACAGTCTGTCCCTGCCTCCCCCCTCCCAGCACTCGCTCCCAGCCCTTCCTGCACTGCCCTCACTGCTGCCAGGCACATAGGGGGTTGGCAGAGCTGAGGTTTGGCCCTGTAAATCCAGCAGAAGGAAAGGTGCTGTCACAGACAAATGTGCTTCAAAACATCAGGATTGGCATCTAAACAATATCCTTTGAAGGCAAATCCACAGATCCCAAGCTTGCTTTAAACTGGAATCTCATTACAGTCTGCCAGCTGTGGAGCTGAGGGTTTTGCCATGTAAAGTGGCCACAGGTAAATTATTCACTCGTGCTTCTGTTCCCTGGATGTGGGTGATTGCTCCTCCTTTATCCCAAATATTCTCATTCCCAGCAGTGAGCCAGCCATGCCCCTAACCCAGAATCATTTTGCAGCTGCAGAATAAGAAAGGGGAAGGGCCAATGTCCTTAGTCACAAGCAAATGTCTTCAGAATTATAATCACATCCCTGCTGAGTTTAACCTGATCCACTGTGGATCTCCAGGAGCTCTGAAGGCTCTGTCAGGAAAGGCTGATCTGTGTCACGTGTGTGCTGTCACAGGAACAAGATTCCTTTGGGGATCCAGAGTGGCACCAGCCAAACTACACCCTGAGCTACACTCCAGAAAGAAATACTGAGTTCAAATATGAATTATTCCTGCATTTTCATTCAGGGGTAGAATCTGTGCTTCTGTTATTAAACTGACAGGCCAAGGCACTTATGTTTAAGCTTGAAATGGCTGTTTGGGTTGTTAGTTTTTTTTTTTTTAATTTGAATTGGGGCAGTTTCAAAAATAGTTTATGTACAAAGGTAAAATTAAAAAACAAAAACAAAACCAAAAAAGTTATATTTCTGCATCCTTAAGATGAGTGAGAGGTTTGCTGGTATAAAATCTGCCAGCTTTTCCCAATCAGTTCTTCATCATTTGGCTGCCTCCCAACCCATTTTTATACTGCTCAGTGATGAAATACTCTTAATAATTCTCTTTTAAAATTTACAGCTCATCATTTGCGGACTGGGAAAAATTGATGTTAATGACTGGAAGGCAAATACCAGGTTAAAACACTGTACCCCAGACAGCAACATCGTGAAATGGTTCTGGAAAGCTGTGGAGCTCTTCGACGAGGAGAGAAGGGCGAGGCTGCTCCAGTTCGTGACCGGCTCCTCCCGAGTGCCCCTGCAGGGCTTCAAGGCACTGCAAGGTAACACCGGGCACGGCTGGAAACGGCGCTTTTTCAGAGCGATTTTAATGGTCTGATTACAATCACAAACAGTCCTTTTTTGGGTGTCTTTCTGTTACCTTATTATTCAGGTGTAAATGGCTCTTTTGTTTCAGTTCTGCGCTTCCTTCTCTGGCAGGAGGTCTGAGCAGCTGAGATCTTACAGGGGTTCTCCTTGGGTTTGTTCCACAAGCCTGGGTTTTAATTCCTGACTTCTACAAGCCCTCATCACCTGCACAGCTTTGGGACCAGATAACACCTCCTGCTTCTAACAGACCAGATAATACCACCAGTCTTCTTTTAGGCTGAAACGCAGTCACACAACACAAGCTCAGACTCTTATTTAACAGCAGAGTCCCCATGAGAAACACAGACCCTGTGAATTGTATTTTTAATGTCTGTCTGCTCGGGCCAGGATTCCTGTTCTGCTCAGGTTGGGGCATTTGTAACCTCTCCTGTCCTTTGTGGCATCTCCAGTGCACACCAAGTGTGAAGGATTGCTGTGCTGCAGTCTTCTTTCTTTAGCAGAGAGATTAAAGGGATCTCTAATAGTCAGATAAATTTAACAAAATTATGAGGAATTGGTGTTGTGGCTCCTCTATGGAATTTCAGTGGAATTGGGTGATATTCAAGACCTCTTGTAAACCAGGGACAGGTACAGCTGTGCAAGTTGTTGTCTACGAAGAGTGAGAGAAGTTAAATTAAAAACTTAGAATTGTGCATTGCACAGTGTGAAACATTTGATTTATTCTTCTTATCAGTGCTTTGTTCTTTATCTTTCCATGGTTTAAATAACTGCAGGGCTGTCTGGGCAGAAGGGAGAGTGTCCCACACCACTGAGGGAGTTTGTTTGGAGTTTTCCTGCCTGTTTATGGTTTCACCTTTCTTTGTGCAGAGCTTCTCTCAGTGTTCTAGTTCCTTTCTTATTGCTGCAGTGCCACAAAGACATTTCATGTTGTGCCTCCCAGTAGTGAGATCTCCTCTCCTGCATTCCAGGTGCTGCAGGCCCACGACTCTTCACAATCCACCAGATCGATGCCAGCACTAACAATTTGCCGAAAGCTCATACCTGGTAAGGCTTTGTCAGGTCTCTCTTGTGATCAGTAGATTCAGACCAATCTGCTGTCTGTTTATTTTGAGCAGTCTTAGTTCTTTTTCCCTTTGTCATCCCCTCCTTTTGTGACATAAACTGTCCCTTAGGCAGCAGAGAAAACTCGACTTGCTGGCGTTGAGCTGGAGGCGCGTTGGCCTCGCTCGGCCCTGCTGCCCCTGTTTGCAGTTAGATGAGGTGGGACAGACCTTTGCAGGTGGTTTTTGGAGCTCAGGCAGCTGAATCCTCTCTGTTCCCCCCTCAGCTTCAACAGGATCGACATTCCCCCGTACGAGAGCTACGAGAAGCTCTACGAGAAGCTGCTCACGGCCATCGAGGAGACCTGTGGCTTCGCTGTGGAATGACCCTTCCCAGCCTCTCCCAGACTCTATTTATACTCCTGTCAGCCAGACAGCCCTTCCTTCCCTCAGCCAAGACTCAAGAAATGCTTGAAATACAGGAAACTTTCCCTTTTCTACACTAGGACACTGGGAGGGAAAGGACAACCTTGGATTTTTTTTTTTTAATTTTTTTTTATTATTATTTTTTATTTCAAGAAAATGGGTTCTGTGGTTCCTGCCATAGGATCATTCAGCTGCTATTAAAAACTAATATCTTGAACATACAGAATGCTGACTTTTCCTACATTTCAACAGTTAAGCAGTATTCTATACTTAAAGACTACTACTATTTTTGTAAGAGGTAATCTATTATATTTGCCTACCTGATTTCTATTCTCAGATACCAAGACACAACTTCAGCAGTCGGTACAAGTCACGTTTCAGCCTGTTTTAAATGTATGATACTGAACAGCATCTATACCTGCTATTTTTGGAAAAAAAAATATTTTGGATTATTCTAACTTTGCATAAAATTGGCTGAAAGAATCATTAACCTTTTTAATTAAAGCCACTTACATGTTAACTGCATTTTCTTATAGTAAAACATTATATTCTGCAATGTAAATTCAAGGTAAATGTTGCCACAAGGGGGTTTTTTATATTTTTCAAGCATGAATTCTGAACGTTTTGGGGTCCTATTTATATCACTTGTCAGATTCCTCCAGCAGAATTTCTAGTGGGAGTGACACAGACTGTGTTTGTACAGTCCTGGTGTTAACATGTGGAATAACCTTTTTTAATGAACAGTAGATGTTTGGATTTTTTTTAAAACCAGCCTTTTTTCTAATGAGTCTGTCAAGAGTATTTTTCGTTGCTTTTGACTTTAAATTGAAACACTGCATTTTTCAGCTCTTGAAGAGCTGCTGGGCTTTGCCAGCAGAAGCCTCTGGGCAGTTCCTTTCAGAACCCACCCTGTCCAGTCAACCAAAGTTTGTTTGAATGCAGCCAAATCATGTTCTGTATTTGTTGATGCTAAAGATTTATCAGGTAAAACATGTTGTAATCTTTGTCCAGCTGCTCATGACACGTGGGTTTAAGTTACAACTAAGGAAAAATGGTGTATTGACTGAAATACGTGTAATGTGCTTTGGAAATGGGGTTGTAAGAGCACATAATTTATTGATTGTAGGGATGGAAGTAAGTATATATATGAATTATAACATGGGTTGATCTCTTCAAAGGGGAATAAAATGCACTACCAGTAGAGGGAACTGAACTTTGATGTTAGTTTGGAAATTCTCAGTTAAGATCTGTCTGACCTGCTCGTGGTGTGTGGATAAAGGAGGCTGCTCAAGAGATGGTGCCATTCTCCTCTCAGCCATGAGGATATTTGGGATAAGTAGAGGTTTTTTCCCAATCAGCGTTGTGGTTTCGTAACTCAGGTTACAATTCATCACCAAACCTGCACTATTTTTACACGGCCAATGAGAAGAAAGTCAGAGGTGTTGGAAATGCTGAAGGGATGGGATGGAAGCAGCTGTTCCATGTTTGCAGTGGAAGTCACAGTGAACCAGCTCATTTTCTGTTTGTTCTGTGGAGCTTGAGCTCAGTTTTGTTCTGCCAAGTCTGACTGCCACAGTGAGTGCACTACTGCTGGATGTTGTGTATTAGAATAGTGGGCAAGGGACTGCTTTTGTAGACTTGTGGTGAGAATCTGGTGAGCCAAAGCCACATGTTCGTTGGATTATTTTTTTTTGTACAGCTGTTGCTGGCAGGGTTGTTCTGAGGGACTTGTTTCCCATTCCGGGCTGGCTGCAGGGTGAGGCTACTTAGGGATGTGAACAGAAAGCCAAGAGACTTGGTTTGACAGCCAGGTTTGAGATAGATCAGAACCTTTTTTTTAATGTCAAGGGACTCTTGCACTCCTGTTGAAGGGCTGGTGGTGTTTTTGCATCCACGTTGGGCTCCCTAATTCACGACTTCCAGGTAATTCTGGTACCAGAGAAGCTGCTGCTGTGTCAGTCCAGGGGCCTGGGAGAGCAAAGCAGGTGGTTGTTGCCCTGTGTGTTCCTCGCTCACAACTCTGCCTGTGGTTGGGAACAAGCTCCAGACCCTCCCAGAGCCTCTGCTCACCCCCTGCACGTGCTGGGGTGCGATGGATTCACAGGCATTTTACAGACACAGGTTCCTGTGACTCCCCTTCACAGGACACTCCAGTGTTGTAGAAGTGAGTTTTGTTTTTATTTTCCCCTGCTCTTGCTGCTCCCTGGTCAGAGAGACATTATGGCAGATGTAAGATCTGGTTTGCTCCAGCTTTTGGGAGAAGTCAGGGCCCTGTGAGGTGACTCAGGGGATTTGTGCCAGACAGCTCAGCCCTGCTCTGTCCCTGCCCTGTCTCCTGACCCCTCCCAGGATTCTGCTCCCTGTTGGCCCCTGAGCCTGGTGGATTTATTGAACACAGTTATGGCCACCCTGATGTCATGAAAGCATTTTTGAGGAGGGAGGAGATGAGCTCTGCAGAACACAGACCCGAGACCAGCCGATGGTTACGTTCATTTTCACAGCAGCCTTAGCAGTACATCTGTTTTTCTACCAAACGTTTTCTTATGGCACAGAGAAATTTTTTTTTAACTGCCGCAGATAAATATTTTAAATTTAATATATTATAGGCAAAGCTAGACAAATCTACATTGGACTTTCCATAGCTGACAGATGAGGATGAATATACCAAGTATTTTGAGTGCCTTTCTACCTTCATAAAGTCTGAGAGCTTTAACTAAAGCACCTCATCACCCAGTCAGATGTTCATCTGAAAATGGTAAAGGGTTGATTCCTTTGCAAAATTTTGTTTTAAGATCACGTCAGCTACTTTCCCCTCAAAAAAGGTGCTAAGCCTAATATTGCATTTTAACCTTGGACTTTCACCCCATGATTAATGTGAATATTTATTTCAATGTGTCCCTCTTACTGGGTTTTACTTTATCCAGTCTTAGTTGTTTTAGAGAGATGTCACATCATGGTTTTATGCTGTTGCTTTTCATGATGAATGTTTAATTATGAACAGTGACTTTTGTAGATTTCAAATATACACAGTTGAGTTTCAGAGGATTTAATTTCTCGGTGTAAAGAGTTTTGTAATGGTGCTTTGTACAGTATGTATTCTAATTTTTTTTTTTTGCACATAGTTTCAGTTTCCCTAAACTGATTTATTTGTACCAAAATTTTTTGTGTTGTACTAAAGTCCAGAGCACACTTTTTTTTTTTTTTTTTTAAATTGCTGGTCTCCAACACTACATCTGTATTGAACTTCTGGTGCATTTGAACTGGCTGCATTGATGGAAGTCAAAGCTTTGCTTCTCTGTCATCCTCCAGCTGGATGTAGCATGTTCTGATGGCTTTGGGTTTGAAACAGCACCACACCATTACCAGGTGCCACTGGTTGTACTTTACACTATGTAGTAAGTCCTGGCTCTACCACATCCTCAGAGCTTTGTCTGTAGTTGTAATTAGTTTATCCAAGTGTAATTACTCCTCCACAAACTGACAGTTCTTAGTTTATCATTTCCAATGTATTTATTACCGAGTGTTTTAGCGTTGGTATCATTGTATTTTCACCCAGCTGTTACATGAGCTTTAACAACAACAACAAACAAAATCTGTATAAAATGGTTTTTAAGTACTTAATGTATGTACCCATGCAGAAGTTGAGCAATAAATTGTATGCTGTTTGCACTGTCACAGCATCAATGGTTTTAAAAGTTTGGAGTTTTTATTCATTAAATCTTTAAAATGTAAAATGTCATTTTTAAGTAACTCGACTTTGTTTCAGGAGAAAACATGTAAAACTTGGTGTCATTCTGTGTGCTGGTACCTACAGAAAGGACTCTCTTCAAGAACAAGAATGTTCTAGACTAGAACAAGAACATTCTAGTCAAGCACAAGAGGTCTCACTTCTGGCTCTCATGTCCTGGCATTATCTTGGCATTGGTGAACAGATGGCTCCTCTCAAAACTCAGCAAAGCTAAACCACCTTCCTTCAGGGGAAAAAAAAGGTAAATTTGGTAAATACTTGCTAAATTTCATCAGCTTAGCTGGTAAGTGTTGTCCCTTAGAGACTTCATGTCAGCCAGGCTTAAAGCAACTCCCTGGAAAGGGTTGTAAAAGGCAGGGTTTGTGTTTCTGGGTTTTGTTGTGTGTTTTTTGGGTCTGTATTTTTGAGGTGAAGTATCTCATGCTCTAACTGCTGGCTGGTGTGTTTAATCTGTAAAAGAAGCTTCTCCAGCTGCTGAGGTCTTTTTTTTTCCTGTTTAGTTCTTTTTCCTTTCAGTGCACGAGTCTGAATTCCCTGAGTGTGTTGTCAGTTCCATCAGACACCACCTCATGGCAACCTTCAAATATTGTGAGTATAATGCAATTAATAACTATATCTCTGTCACTTCTCACACAGCAGTTTTAAGCAAGAGCTCTCGTGTTTAAAATTAAACTTTAGTACATCCTCATTACCAAGATAAACTACTTAAAAGTTTAAATTTTGTCAGGCAGAGGAGACTGTATCAGTAATGGCCACAGCTCCTTTCCAGGGTTCAGCTCTTGCAGAAGCTCATCTTTTACTGCTTTAGAAGAATCTTCATTGTTTTCTATTTCAAACTGCTTTTCCCAATGCATTTGTAGCACGGGGGGAGTATTTTATGTGCCTTTATTTTGTGCAGGCCAGCAACACCAACACTGCAAACACAGTATTGAATGGAAGAAGTAATGGAATAAGAGTCAGTCCTCCCTCACTTAGTGTATCTGAATTCCTGATCTTTTTATGTCAGGTTTACTGCAGCCATTCTCTAACTTGGCCTTTCACAGGAAACTTGAACCTCTGATGTTCTTTTAAAGATCTTCTTGTTCTTTGTGAGCTTTCCAATCCAGTAACTTCTGGCTAATGGTGTTAGTGTGGCTTAGCAACAACAGCCCCAGCACAGGTGCAGAGGAGGCTCAGCATCCAACTGTTCCACCAGGATAAAGCACTCTGACTCCATCCCTCTGCCTTTGGGTAGAGCTCAACATTATCCCAGCCTTGCTAAGAAGGTAGAAAGTACTTCAAAAACTTTATTGGTGACCATAAAAGTGCTGTGGGGATCCCAGTTCCCAGCAGCTACACCCCCGACAGGTCAAAATGACAGACCAAATGTTCTGGAGAAAAAAACAGCCACACATCATCTTCCCATTACAGCAGCTCTCAAAGAGTTTCATCACCTTAGCCAGTGACATTTACCTAAGTCTTAAAAGAAATGGCCTTGGCTGTACTGGAAGGAAGCCATCTGAAGTCTAGACCTCAGTCTGTCTGCTTCTAGTTCTTGAAAAAAGGTGTCATCATCATTGTGCATGATTGCTGCTTGCAGTTGCTGTATTTCCTTTTCCATCTTTGATCTTAGTTCTCTTTTTGATTTCTGTAGCATCTATAAAAAAACCCCTGACATTAGCCACAGCATGTAAAAAGAAAACACAACGAGACAAAATTGAGAAGACTTACCTGTGCTTGTGCTTTCTCCCTGGTTTGGATTTTTTGGAATTCTTGAGATATAGCTTCTGCTAGCATGGCAAACTAAGCATAAGACATGTGAGTTGAACCAATTAAAGAAAAGAAAGACTTCTAATGTAAAAATATGAGCTGCCTGAGGCAGATCAAGCTTTACCTGACCCTTGTAGTAGTTCTCCATGGACTCCAGCTCGTTCTGGTGTTCCCTCCGTTGCTCATCACGCTTCTCCTGAGCGTATGCTCTCAGGTCCCTCAGTCTTTGCTTCTGAATTTCTAAGCCTTCTTCAAACAAGTTTTTAAATATCTGCCAGCAATTAAGAAAAGCAAACCTGAAACTTTCCCAGAAACCTGTAAGTATACAGTTACATTTTTCAGCTGCTGCATCTCCTGCTGGAATGGTGATCACAGGAGGACAGGCCACTGCCCAGGAAAAAGTCCAGTTGTGCAGCTGGGAATGGTGGTGCAGATACAGCTGAGCTGGGTTTGTATTACTCATTTAGCTGAAATTCTGGGAGATAAAATCATTTTTTTGTGTCAGGTTAGTCATATGACCCGACAGCACAAGCCAGGGCCTTTGAACATGCACTGTGATTTACAGCCCACCCTGCATCCTGAGTCTAATTTCAGGACCTTCATCCAGATTTCCAGCAGCAGGAAATCCAGTCTGGACTCAGGCTTTCCATTTCTACACAAGAACACTTACCAGCTGTAGCTCACAGCTTGAGGCAAACAGTTCCCAAATCACTAACAGTGGATTATGCACTAAGCTTCTAATCTTTTATTTTAAAAGGTGACAGTTTTGTATCTGCTCTTGCAAAGTCTAACAGCTCTCCTTGCTTTCCTTGTCCCTGATGTCCAGCCCTAATTAGAGATCATATCTGTCACAAAGTCCACTTTGTTTAACAAACACAGCTGAATAACAAAGTTGCTTTGATCATCATCTTAACTGAAGATTTAGATTGTTTTCTTTGGATAGTAACTATAGGAACAACTTCTTAATCCTACTATTTCTGAAAACTCATTTCCCCAATTTCTCACGTTACCAGCCCTGTTTTTCCATACTAATACTTCACCTTCCTCTCCTTTTAACCTGAAGAAGCTTTTCTTATTCCACAGGGATTTGCCCTACACTGTATCCATGTTTCCAGAGAAGGAACTGTGTCATCAGTGACTGACCAACCACTTAATCCTGGCTCTGCTCTGGTCACTTCACTTGCTCTCTACTTGTAGGATTAGTTGAGCTACCGGACGAAGGGTGCTCAGCACTGGGGTGCAAACACAAAGGAATTGCAGAGCAGGAATCTTGTCCTCACCTTCTCCTCCCGTGTCCTGGCTCTCATCAGCTTGGCCCTCAGCTGCACCCTGTAATCCTCATAGTATCTCCTGGCTCGAGCCACTTGCTGCCGTTTCTCTGTCACTTTGTTCTGAGCCCAGAGCTGGCGGGAGATGCGGGTCTTGAATTCGTGCTAAAAGGAGAACAAGCAGCTGTAAGACCAAACTGCCAAAAGGTATTGCTTTTTTAACCATTGCTAATTAATTAGGGTTCTTCCCCACACCCCAGTTTTACACTGCAGTTGTGGTTTAAAGCTTTAGTCACCACTGGTGTAGCACAGTAGAGGCACTACAGAATTTTGGAGTCAGTGCTGCCGTGGGAGCTGCAACACTCAGAGCCTGAAGGTTCTCTTCCTTGCACAGTTCTAGAATTTGACCTTTTAAAGCAACAATGCACTGTAATAAAAATAATAGTCCATTCCCATGACCCCAGTAGCCACACAACAAACATCACATGGCATTTGAGACCACAGCTACTCAAAAGGCATAAAACTGTCATAAGATAAAAAGCCACTTTCCTGACCAAGGAATATGCATTCTAGGTAGCTCACCATGAATGTATTATGTAACAAATACCCTCCAAAGAACATACCAGTCTCTTGCTGTGCTCTTGATCTTTTTTAATAATTGCAGCAAGAAGCTGTTGCTTCCTCAGGGCTTGTTGAACCTGGAGGTTTAAAAAAAAAGCTGATTACTTCCATCATTCTGCAGGACAAGCTGTTGTATACTGGAGGTTTAAACATTGCCCCTCTGCTGTGTTTTGGTCTTTATGCTGAGAGTTACCTTGTAGAAGTAAATCAACTTTTGTATCTCACAACTAACCTTTAAACTAAGATTGTTCAGAACTAGCACTTGAAACCACAAAGTGCTTTTAGAAAGGCAATAGCAACCCCAGGCTAGAGAAACAAGGATAAAAAAGGACCATTATATTCCAGTGGCTGATAAGTTGAATCCATGTCTCTAAATTTGTACATCCCTGTTTAACCCAGCTCAGACATCCAGCCTTTCACGGTGTGCAGGTGCCCTGTCTGTGCTGCACATGGCTGCTGATGTTGTGTCAGGATTTCTCTGCTGACACTCAGCAGGTAAAAGGAGAACACTCACTTCATTTAGGAGTTTGGGTCTAGGTCTGCCAGGAGCTGCCTGCAGGTGCTCTGTCTGTGCGAGCTGCCGCTCCCACATTTTATTCAGGGTGCGGTGGGAAATGTGCAGGGAGGGAAACTCTTCCAGCAGCTTCACCAGGAGGTCATTGTCCCTTATCATCACTGTAAGGTAAAGACAGATGCAAGCAATAAATTCCTGCAGAATACATTTAGTGGTAAATTTGTCCAGACTAAGTTATGAAATATTTTATATTCAATTCTCTATAAAATACCCTCCTGCTGTTACAGTGTCAGGCTGAACCCAGCAGGACATAACATCATCCAGCAGCAGAGACTAATCCCAACCTTTTGTTGTTTTTTCTGAAGAATTGCTTTTAGAGCTCAGGTGTTATTTCCTTCCCACCACCACATACATTTAAGACATGTATCCCCCTCTTTCTTCATCTGGTTCTGACCATTACTAATCAGTGATTTCTTTAGCTGTCCCTCTCTCTCTGGTTGCAGCAACTTAAAATAATGCCAACACCACAGGAGTAATGACAGATCCAGGTCAAGTAAACAAGTGCAAAATAAACTGGTTTGCAACCAGCTCATTCCCAGTACATCTTTGATCTTTCTGGCAGGAAAAGATGATGGGGAGATGAAACAAAAGGGTATTTACCAAGTACATGCCCTTTAAAAACTAGAAAAAAAATCAGGCAGTGTAGCTGAGCAACACCCAGGCATGTAGGGGATCCATAAGCACACACAGTGCTGGTTACCAAAACTGAGCCTGGGATTTGCATCCTGGCTGTTCTTGGAGCATCACCTGCCCAGCAAAACCAGTGGCAGCATTAACAGCACAATGGCAGGGTCCTGACAGATCCTCCCCTGTTACCTGCACGTGGCTCAGCTCAAGCCAAAGGCCCAATTTTAAATCTGATACATGCTCAGAAAAAGAAAAGGAGGAGAGCTCAGACTGTAGTGGAACAAGCACAGGAGTAGCAGTAATGGAAACAAGCCCTGAAAATAATCCAAAGGATTTTAAGGAAGTAGCAAATGGGTCACAGTTTGATTGTGCATTGATGGCTTACATTAACTTAGAGCATTATCTTCCCTAACAAAAATCCAGACATATAGAGGTCAGAAGAAGGGGAAAATGCTGCAGCTGCCTGGTATATGTTGGACTGGTGCCTTTATTCTTGGAGTTCAACACATGCTTTCAAAAGATGCCAGTTTTCCACCAAGTATAGTTTTGCAGTTCTTACTTGGATCTGCTTGCTTTGGCTTCATGGCCCCTCGTTTTGGAATCCACTGGCTGTATTTGGGAATCCGAGGTGTGGTTTTTCTAGAATAAACTTTCACTGGCTGAGACACTTTTGGAGGTTCTTTAAAGATGTTTTCTTTGTATTCTTGTTCCTTAGGAGCAGATGTAAAACAGATGGAGAACAGGTATGAGAAGGGAAAGACTGATAGAACACAGTTTGGCCATCAGAGCTTAAATGTCTTTGAAACTTTAGAGTGAGAACTTGGACATATTGCACTGGGTTCTCCAGAAGGCCAGAATTCACCAAATGCAGGTCAGGGTTCAAATAGAGGTTAAATATTGTTGCATAACCTCAGCTCTTCTGCAGCACTTAACACTGCTAAGTCACTACTTCAGTAGTACACAGTGCTGTAACTGTGACAAGTTACAAGGGGTTTTTGTACCCAAAAGTGCCTGCACAGATCATCCAGGCAGATTTGAAAGGGAAAAACCAACCAAACAAAACACAACCAACAATCCCCACAGTGCATCACCTACAATTTCCCTGAGGACTTCTCTGAGCTTGCAAAGTTTAAGCCTCTCCTTGGCTTCATAAATCCTTAGTTCATTTTCATAAGCTTTATTGACCACCTAGAAAATAAAAATAGAAGGACTTGTCAGAGGAAATAATCAGTCCATACAACCAGCTCATTAACTTGTGTGCTGCATGGGTCAAAGGAGCTTCTTCCACTTTAAACTCTCTTTTTTTGCAAAATTTGGGATTTAAAGTCTCTTCCTCAGCAGGTACAGATACAACAGCATATGATTACTAAAGGGGCCAGATTCTCCATCAGGTAAGAGCATTTTTCATGGGTTTAGCATATTACCAGAATTACCAGAAAGTCTAACCTAAAAATTACCTTTGCTTTCCTTGTTCTTTCGTCCCTTTCTTTTTGCAGCTGGCAGCGGATTGTCTTTATATGTTCATTACCACAAAGTTTATCTTCCTGGTGCTGATATAAATGTGAGGGTGGAGAAAGGGATCGAGGCCTGTTTGGGTACCTTGGAGCTAATTTGAGACAAAAAAACCGGTGAGGTGTAATTGTGACCAGGCCCTCATTTCAGAACCACAGTCCTGGGAGCTTGTATTCTGTCCCTCCCCCCACTTGGTGTATGTTTTTTACTGCAGCTGTGTTTGCCTTGTGTTTTTGGTACAGTTTTACCAAAGCTATTTAAGTGTTAAATAGGAACTTGGTTGTAATTCTGTTACTGTTGCTCGGGTTTGGATCAGAGACAAAATATAAGTGAACAAACAATACAAAACTTAGTAATCAACTCTGAGTAATTCAGTGTATCAGCTTTACATGGAAAGGGGTTTTTTATATTCTTTTCCACCCCAATACTTAACTGGCATCAGAATGGTTACCTCTCCCAGCTGTCCTGTGGCCATAGTCCATGACACTGTCACTGTGCTGGGACAGGTTGTCTTCATCTGTCAGCTCTTCTCTGCTGCACTCACCCAAAGCTCTCTTTAACATCTAAGGGATACATGTTTTTTTGAGGGGGGTCAGGTTCAACAGACAGTTCTAAATTTTGAATGAACTAAAGCCAGAGTTAGCTGTGGATTTTCATTTCATCCATGTTAAATTTATATTCTTGTTCTCTCCACTGTCATGACTAAAGCCAGGCTGCTCAGCCCAACAAAGAGATTTCACTTACTAAATCCAGTTCGTTGAGCCTGCGAGACAGATTTTCTGATGCTTCATGAAGCTCTTGCTGAGGAAGCTTCTTCTGTGCTGGTCCCTGGGAAAGGGAATCTCCAAATGAATCTGTGGTAGAATTTTCATATCTGCTAAAAAAAAAAACAAACCAGATTTCATTTCTATACTAAAAACTTGAAGGTAAGCATTATCTCACCCAATTCCCATTCACTTTTTGCATAAGCACATTTTTATAGGATTAAGTAGAAGCTGAATGTGTAAGTGCCTATATTTAAGAACATGAATATATATCAAGAGAAACAGGAAATCTTTCTATTAACATTAATCTTTCACTGTCACACAGCCAAGGAAGAAGAGATCTTATTTAAAAAGGAGAGTGGGGCTGAAGGGCCATGGAAATTAAAGTACTAGTGTGGTTCAAGACCAAAAAATTGAACTTGCCTTGATGTTCTAGGCAAGTACCTGGATTCAGGTGTTGGAATTTCTGTTAATTGTTCAACATGTAGTGAGGACTTTTCATCTAAAGAGGACACAGATGTAGAAGGCTCAGGTACTAGAGGAACCTAGGAAAAGTAGTAAATTGATATTTTATTAAAATCTTATAGATCACATGAGTAGAGAGATGATACAACAGCTTTTATAGAATCATCTCAAACCCTGTGGATACAGACATATAAAAATAGCTATATTTCCAGGTCCCTGACTGAAAATAGTGTGCTTTAGAGAAATAATGTTTAAAGCAATAGAGCAGCAAAAATGTAAAATACCAGTTCAAGAATCATCTACAGCTCAGCCAGTGGACCAGAACAAGGTCTAGGTTAAGTGGTGAGTACCCCTCCTTAGCCTGGGACTGATGCCAGGCAATGGAAATAAGCTGAATTTCACTGAGTACAGACTGAGCTGCAACTCACAGAGAGCCAAAAGAGAACATTTGTGTCCTTGTGCCACTTAGTTACACTGGTTTGGTACTGCCTGGTAACTTCTCTGTCCAAGCAGGAGTAATTTGGGGTTGCCATGCATGGGCTTGCACAGGCACCAATGGAAAACGAGTTTCAAACAGAGACAATGTTTTAAACAGACAATGCAGAAGTAAAAGCTGTTGAAACTACAGGAACAAGTGGAGTCTGTGAGTACCTCTTGTGGTTGCAGAAGGCAAAAATAGTGTTTCCAGAGCAAGAAATTTGCTATGCAGACACATTTCTATGGGCACAGAATGGCATCTGCTGATCCATTTGTGGGCTTTGCATTATTCAGTTTTTGAAAAGCAAAGGCCAAAGCAATAAAATAAAATGAAACAATATAACCAGGCAGTACAGTGATCTTTATAAGGGAATAAATAAAGCTAAGTTTTATTGGAGGTTGAACAACCCCAAAATCCTAAAATTCCTACTAATTTAGAATGCTGATACACTTCAGAGAAAGGATGTGACTATACTCTTGTGTTTTGTGTATTTTTGATTAAAAGGCAAGATAACTAGTGACTGGTTGGTTGTGTTAAATTAGAACTCTCTGGGTGTTGGCTCATGCACTTTTTGGAGCAAACAGCTCCAGAAAGAACTAAGAACTGATGTGACTTACAAACTGTACATAGTCATAGTCTATCAACATTGATTGTATATTGAGGAAAGCAAGACTAAAGTAGGTCTGAAGCAAACCCAGAAGTGCCACAAGATGCCAGGAGAATTAAGCAGAAATCCAAAAATACTGAATGAACTTCCATAACTACAGATGCAACATGTACCTTTATCACATTGTCCTCAGCATCACCTGATCCCACTGCAGCAGATGACAGGTAAGTGTGAGGTGATGCTTCAGGCTGCCCTGTGCCTTCTGATGTGGGGAACAAGGTAAAACAAGGTGTGAGCCACAGCCTTTGCATCCAAAGAGATATTCAAAGAGATACTCAAAGAGAAGAGAATGACAAAACAACGGTGGTGACACAGTTGTGACATTCCTTTTGGTAATCTCTGAGTCCTCAGAGCTCGGTGTCATGGCAGTGCTATGGAAACTGGAAAGGTAAGCAGTGTTTCCCAGGCAACAGAGAAAATGAGTCCTGAAAAAACCCAGCTTCTAAAGCTTTTCTACAATAGCAGTTCATGGGGTTTTTTTGCTTAGAGTTGAAACTGGCTTGTTTGGTCCATGTTTCTCTGCTCAGAATAAGCTCAGCCATGGGAGTTATCTGCTGGAAGAGATTTCTGTAGTGCAGGCCCATCTTAAAGGGATTAACTAAGAAAGGAGTTGAACTGAGGACATGGATTATTTTTTTCCAGCACAGGGAAAAGATTAAAAGTAACCTATTTTTGTTTCTCTATAAAACAGAGATAGAAATATGAACTTGTGGCTGCAATGCACTAGTAGTTTCAAAACCATGTTTCTTGTGGTGCCAGTAAAAATAAATGCAATGTTTGATACTTAAGAGTTCCCCTATAGGAAGCAAAATTTTCTCTCACCGGGGGTCTTTCTTGATAGAAGGGAACTACCAGAAACATCATCAGATTTTTCAGTAGGTGACTTTTCAAGCTGAAATAAAAAGCAACATGTGTTCTATAAATTCACAGGAGAGTGCTGACAGGAAGGTCATACATTAGGTTTGTCTGCAAATGGAAACCAATGCTGATTTTATAGTAGATAAAAATCACCATAATTATTTTGCTTGCTATATTGTCAACTGTGCAGTTACATTGATTATGGGGATGTGTATGTATATGTGTATAAAATAAGCACACCCCTCAAATTAAATTCCTCTCTGGACACTTAGTGAAGAATGAATCCACAATCCAAAATTCTTTGAACTGAGATAAACTCTGACACATTCAGAAGTGTTCTTCAGAGACCAACTACTCCCATTCTGCAAGTGAACTAGGTTTTAAAATGAAAGCAGTATTGGTTACTAAAAAAAATACTAAAAAAAATAATCAAAGGATAGGTTTTTCCTTACAGTAGGAATTTTCACTCCCTGACTGCTTGCCAAAGCTGCTGCCTGTCTGTCTGAGCTGTGGTAATCTCTCCATCCAGGATGTGAAGGCTGGAAGGGGGGGAGCAGAGGAATGGCTTGCTGGATGGGCTCCCCCAGTTTTGTAGCACTGGCACTCAAACCCTCTTTGTGAGGCTCAGCAGCATGAACAGACTCCATCCATCCTGAAGAGACACATACAAAGAACTTGAGGTGTTATCTGTGAAAGCAGGACATGCTTTTGTGTATTGTCTATAAATTTTAAAGGGAAGTATCTAAATATGTAATGTTAGCTGCCATCTTGGATGGCATAGGACAGTACTGTAACATTTCTATGCCTCAAGAACATGATTTTGGATGTGAGGATATTCCATAGGACTTTTTACTTTCAGTATTTTTCTTACTGAACCACAAAAGAAAAAAAAATCACAAGCCACAATTAAAAAAATCCTGGCTGAAGCCAAATCCCAGCTAAGCAGAAATACCCCAGGATAATGAAACTTTGCATGCTCTGGGACACTAAAATATCATATTTCTGAAAAGAATTTATTTTAAGTGTTTCTATCCATTACTAAAGTTCTCCTCTGCACTACCTTAGTTCCCTACACCCCTAAATCAAAATCAGGTGTATGAGCTGTCAGAACAATCAATACTCACCATCTTCCTTTCCAATCTCACCTTCAGAGAACTGCCTGGGCAATGTTGCAAAAGCCTCTGAGATTTTAGATTCTTCCACCCTCTTGTCCTTTTCTGCCAGTAACAGTATAGGACACTGAAATTCTAGAAGTGGATGTTGAAAAAGATTAAGATCTATAAAGCATCTTGAGATGGACAATTTTCTTGTCTGCTACATTAATTACTTGGTGTCAGCAATCCATACTATGATCAAAATAAGTCTGTTAAATTCTTACTTGTAATTCCAGTCAATGAAATGTTCATAATTCATAATATTCCTTTATGTCTTTACTTGAAGAGATTAACCACCAAAAAGAATAGGACTACTGCTATAGGAAAATAGGAAATAAGAATGAACTCTCTTCAAGTTATCTGCATATTTTTTGTTTCAGAGCCACCCACAGTGCTTTGAAGTGGCACCCACACTCCTAACAAGTCTTCTTTGAGAATGAACTTTAGTAAGTCTTTTTACAGTCCTAAATAATCTTATACTGCAATAAATCAAATAAAATCAAGTCTTCAGAATTCTCCTATTCTACTGAACAAGACAAAATGCCTTTGGAGCAGAACTGAACTAGAAGTCAAACAACAAATCTTTATCCAAATAATGTGGCTCAGGAGTCATGAAAAATAGTGTGTGGAATACTTACTTTCAGAAATTTTAACTTCAGCAAGATCAACTACAGGTATATGTTTATTGTGGGTTGGTAAAGTAAGAATTTAAAACAGTATTTGCCTGAAAGAAATAACTTTGAAAAAAAGAAACAACAAAAAAGCCTATAAGTGTTACTAGAGAGTGGTCTTAAATGTTTTTTCACCCAAACTCACCTTCCTCTCTCCTGGCAAATGACTGAGCAGTGTCTCCAAGTCTAATCAATTCACCAGTAGATTCTGAGCCATCTGTATCACAGGTTAGAATGAAATATTCTGACTGGGACCTAAGGGGAACATAAAGCCATGAAATATTTACTCTCAAAGTCTCTGCCCCTTCAGCCCACGAGATGGAGCTGCAGAAGAGCTGTGACACCAGACAGTGGCTGGGACAGTGTGGGACACGAGCCCTCCTTCCACAGGACAAACCAAGGTAGGAGTGCCCAAGACAAACCAAATTCAGTGTCACTAAAATACAATTGTTTAGAACTGATTAAAGTTTGTAAAGTAAACTTAAGGGAAACAAAATGCCATCAGCACTCTTCCAAGAAAAGTTCTGGATCTAATTTTAGCCCTCTTGCTGCCTGACCAAAGGGGAGTTACCTCACATTCCATTTGAGATATGTAATCAGTGTGTTTCCACGCTACTAAAAACTTACTAGTTTCTCTACAGGTACACAGAGATGGTCAATCTCTATGTCAATGCAAATATTCAGAACTGTTCTTACCCTTCAGCTGATGAGAGTATTGAATGTTCTGTAAGTTGACCAGCATTGCTTTCCAGCTGCTCTTGAGATGCAGTTTGAGTTTCATTACTGGACAGCACATTTGCCTCAGCTGTTAATAACCAAGAGGTGATTATTTTCAGGAAAACTACTTCCACCTATAAACTAAGAGCTGTAAGTTCCAACATCATTAAAACAGTTTAAAGTAATGAAGCATTACAATGGCAATATCTAAATTGCCACGTAATGCTCCCTCTTGGGAGGGGCACAACTTGCATGGTGAGTTTTGAAAAATTATAGCACTGTCACATATCCTATTGTTCCCATTATAAATAAACCTCCTTCTTCCTCAAAAGAATTAAGTGCTGTACTTACAGCTAGAAAATTGGAGCCACTAACAGGGTAACAGCAGTGGCAGTCTGAGGGAAGGGAAAAGCAGAAGTACAGGCATTGAAAATTGCTACTGTTCTTTTCCTGCCATCCACTGTGGAACAGGACAGGAGGGAATTGTCTCAGCCACCAAGGGCTCTCCCCTTTTCTCACAGGGTGCAACAGGCAGTGGTGACAGTTCTTATCAGCCCTAAGATAGGGAGACCAGTGCTCAGGCTGCACTAAGATGCCTCTGCAGGGCTGAACAGCTTCTCTTCCCATTCAGAATTTTCCTCAAAATAACCCCTGCTCTGGGTTTACTCCCAAGACCCACCTCACTTGTCTGCCAGTAAGTAAAAGGGACATTTGCTCATTGTTCCAATTAAAGCCAACACTTCCCTCCCTGAATCCTAATCCTAAATCATTTGACTGACAGGCTGAAAAGGAGCTAACAGAGGATGAATTGTCTAGAGTAGGTTTCTGCCACAAGAATGAAGCAGAAAGATAATGTACTCCAATTCTTGCCTTTTAACAAGTTTTGGGGGAAATTATTTTGTTATTGTTTATGAAAATAAGGAATGCAAACACTCAGTTTGGCCACTGAAATTTCCTCCCTCATAGTCAGTTTGTCTTTCTCCTTTTCTGCATTGTCAAGGTTATAAATAAAGGAAAAACACCAAATAAATCTTTGCTACATTGGAAACACTTTGGGTTTACATGTCTGCTCACCTCCAGTGCCAGAAGAAGATTCACTGGCTTCTGTCAGATACTCTAACAAACCATCAAATATTTCAAGGAGGTTTTTGATAGATTCCCTCTCTCCTTTCACAATGTTCTCACCTGAAGAGAAGGTAATTGCACTTATTAATAATTAGTACTTCACAAAAGAAAAATTCTCCAAGTTTTCTGGAGGAGAGTGCTTGGGAATTCTTGTGAAGGTGTCAGCTCAGAAGACAACCAATCACTTGTTTATGGTTACACATGTAAGCTTAAGGTATCTTTTAGCATCCTAAATTTGCATATTTTCAGTTCTATTAAGTGAAAGTTAATTGATGCAATAACTGCTTCCATGCACAAGAAAAATATTCAGGGATATTTTCCTCTTATTTATTCTCTGCTTGCTGTTTCAATTTATAACCTGATGTCCAAGGCAAGGGTTCAGTGTTCTGATGACATTCACTGTGGGACAAAGACCTTCATGCAAGTATGAAAGCATGCTGTATAACACATGGTTCTTGTAAATTATTCCAATTAAACCACACAGGTACTCAGCTGGTGTTTGTCTCATTAAAACAAATACTTACCAGTGATGTGAGACAAGCTGACCTGCAAATAGTCCAGTGCCAGGGAATCTATTACTGCTTGTACATTATGTGCATCATCCTCTTGGCTCCTGGGAGTAGCTATGAAATCTATTTAAAAAGAAATAATAGATTTTAGGCTATCCAAGTGGCCAGCTTATTGCAGGTACTTTAATTAAACTACTCTAACTTCTGCTTACAAATTAGTATTTTTTTCAGGACCTTGTACTTGGTGAAAAGCCCAAATATCATATGGTTACATGAAATCTTTCATAAATACGAAACACAAACTTTTTTCTTTTTTTTTTTTCATTACAGAATACACAGCGACAAAAATAAAAAGATTTTAAAATTATCATTCCTACCTGGTACTTTTTCTCCTAAGATTGACTCGTAAAGACGAACAAACACATCAGCACCACATTCTGAGAGATGCTTTATGTGCAGGTTTATGTGACAGCTCCTTAAAAGATCATTGGCAACATCAACCCAATCTATTAAGAAGTAAAACATATTAATGTCAGAACTGAAAGACACAGAAATAAGGACATGGTTAGTTAAAGATGGAGCCCCTGTAAATGTCTTTGACTCCACCAGAGGTGGTCAAACTCAGCCAGGCCATTCCAATCACCCAAAATATTGAACATATTGTACAAGTACAGTCACAGCACAACTGGACTTGGGAGCTGAAGGGCACTAAAGTACCCCAGGCTGGGCAGGTTACGTTTTTCTTTCATATAATGGAAAACAAATTTGGATGTGGCCTCATAGCCAGGAATTCCAATCCTTGAAGAATTTATGAAGCTTTGATATGCTGTTTATTAATAATCAGAAATGACATGTACTCTCTTGAAAAACAGGAGCTTCTCTTACAAGCCCAGGTTCTCTAATACTCTTAGGCAATGATATCACTGCAAATGTAAATATTCCCCAGGAAAGCTAGATTCTAGGATTACTTTTATTGGTTTTTTAGGGATTACAAGAACATGGAGCTGGTCCCACCAACTTCATGCTCTGAGAGGTACAGTGAGATGTGCATTAACAGCCTGATTTTCCCAAAACTTTGAGTCCTGGATTCAAAGTGCTTTGAGGTACATGTATGCTCTGCTTTCTTCCTTGTCACCCAGTTCAAACATCAACTTAAAGACTTTAGTTCTTCCATCTCCCTTAGCCTGTGATCTCTTAGAGTTGGATTCCCCCCCCCATGCTGCTTTTGCAAATCAGTGTGGTATTTTAGCAAGTATTAAGGACTTTAATTGTTGGAGAAGGGATCAGTCATCTTTGGAAGGAAAAAGTATACAGTTACTATAACAGAGACTAGCTTGTACAGTTTTTTTCTCTTCTTTACATAGAGAGTGTTACTTTTCCATCCATTTACTCTTCCATCAGTTCCAGACATCACTTTATTTAAGCATGTTAATAATTTCAGATGGATGAAAGGTTAAAGTAGCATCCCCTACACTTCAGGCTGATGTCTTGGAAAACTCGACTTATTGTTCAGCTTTATTAATTTAAAAGCGCCACCGGGGAGAGGACGGGGAGGTTAACATAAAGAGCTTTAAAAACCACAACACAAGGAAAAGACAGCTGCAAGGGACTGAATAAAACAGTGCCAGTGATGCGAGGAGCTGGGGGGCGACGAGGTAGAGAGGAGGCGGCTCCCCGGCGCCGCGGGACCGGGATCCGCCCCACCGCAAGGCCGCGCAGCGAGGGACCGAACAGGGACACGGCAAGCCCCGGGGAGCGGCAGTCGGTGCCTTCAGGAGCCCTCGGGGAGCGGTGGTCAGTGCCCCGAGGAGTCCCGACGGAGCGCGGCCCTACCTGTGCCCTCAGCGCTGCCCATGGCGGCACCAACGGCCATCGGTCCCCGCCCCCGCCATTTAAACCGCGTTCCGCGCGCTGATTGGGAGGGCGGCGCAGGAAGGGGCGGGGCCACCTGCCACGTATGCCGGGAGGGAGCTGTCCCTGTCCCGGTCCCTGGGGTGGTCCCGGTCCCGGTTCCTCTCCCTGTTCCTGTCCCGGTCCCGCTCTGCGGGCGGTGTTTTCAGTCCCCTCGCGACTCCCCCCGATCCCCTCCGGCCGGTGCCGCAGCCCCCTGAGCGCTCTGCGCAGGACCAATCAGCCCCGGGAGCGCCCCTGGCTTCCGAGGGCGCTGCCGCTGTAAAATGGCGGCGGTGCGTGTGGGGGGTGCCCGGGCGGTTCCGCCTCCGTCACCTGAACCGAGGCGGCTGTGGGCGTTTTCTCGGTGAAATAGGTGGGGAGAGGCCGGCCTGGTGAAGGTTTCAGCACTTGACCTTGCGGCCCTGGCCTGGGGCGTTTGCCGGCCGGTGTGTCTGTTACCGGGGCTTTGGTGTTAATTGCCAGGTGATCCAGGTTTTCATGGCTTCTGTGCATGGAAAGAGTGTTAAAACCTTTATTAAAAACAAGATTTAGAATGGTTTGCCTAGTGAAACTTACTCTATTAGCTGTTAGCATACAGGTTTTTGGGAAGGCCGGATGGTGAAAATGTGTTATCTTCCTCACTGAGCAACAGTATTCCACATGCTTCTTAAGAATTCTGGAATTTCCGTGTTGCATCAAGTCACGCAAAGCTAGGATAAAACGGTGCCCTTTGTCCTTAAAGTCCTGGAGCATGAGAGAAGCAGCTGAGATCCCAATTATGGCTGTGAGAACAATGACTGGCAGCAAATAAACCTCAGCGATGTGAGCTCCAGCAGCCCCCGGGTGTCATGTGTAGATATAAATCCAAATCCACACATCATCTTAGGAACACAAAAGAGCTTTTGTGCAGGTAAGCAAACACATCAGTGCTATGACGCTAAACTAAACATGGATTGCAGTTTGATACACACACAGCTCTGTAAAGCTCTGTTTTGTTTCCATATATTGGCTCAAATTAGGAAGAGAAAACAGGAAAATCGATGGTGTTTAACTTGGGTGGAACAGAAAAATGAGGAAGTTTTTCACAAAGGAAATCGAAAGGAGTTCCTCGCAGACTAAATGCTTGCAGGCAAGGCAGAGGCGAGGCTTTTGTTTAGTCTTTTCAATTCTTTAAAACCTTAGAAAGATTAAACAGCACAGAAACAGGAGCCACCATTATACACAAACAAAAAAATCAAATTAGCTGTGTTACAATAAATGTAATAGAACAAGAAAAACTCAGATAATTTGTTATTTTTGCAGCCTTTGCAAAAACCTTTTTCAGACTCCTCAGAAACAAGAAGTCTGTAGGGTCAGTAGGCATAGAGTGTTAAAAGAAGCATTTAGGGGAAAAAATCTTTCAAAAGCCGTATTAAATAAGTAAGTCCATACTGAAAAAAATTGGAGAGGTTCCTCTATTAGAAATTTGCAAGGATAGTATTAACAAAACTGGTCAAATTGGAGTGCTACTAAGAGAAAAAGTTAATTACAAGAAAAAGAGGTGGAATTCCAGATTACTGAAGGGCGAACAGCTGTGGCTATTCATAAACAAAGATAAGCCTGACTGAAGTGTTATGTTCGAGGAAGATGTCGTGGAAACATCTAGTCTTTGCAAACCTTGCTCTATTCTCAGCAACAATCAAAAAAAAAAAGAAAAAATTGTTAGAAAATAATACAGAACAGATCAAAAACATCTTTATACTTTCATTATGTAAATCTATATGGGGTCCAGACCATAAATTTGTGAATTTCTTGTCAATAAATAGAAAGTGGCAAGGATACTTAGAAGTGTGGAATTGCTCTAAAAAGAGGAAAAATTAGACTACAGCTTTGGTCTGTAGAGAAGGTGACTTGCAAGATATTAATGTCCACAAAGGGTATAAATAAATAGAAAATTATTACCATTTCTAATAACTCATTTTGATTTGTGTCCTTTTTTCTTACGTGGCAATATGTTGAAAATGAAAGTAAATGTTTTTCAGGTTGCGTACAGTCAAACTGTGAAACACATTGTCATGGTATCTTAGAAGCTAAGGGCATAAATAGAACCAAAATGTGAAGAAATGGCCATCGAATGCAGTTATTTTTGTCTCAGAAAAGCCTTATATCACGGATTGCTAGAAGGTGGGAGGATATAAACGGAGAGTGTTGTTATGGCAGTTCTTCCTTATGTTGTTTTGGTTTTCATCTCTCTGCCTGGAACAGGTGGCTGCTGGTGTTTATACTTCAACTTTTGTGTGTGTAAAGCCTGAGGTACCCGGACATTCAGGTTGTTCCTCACCTGGCAAAGCTGGGCAGGTGAAAAACTCAGTGTCCACTGGGGGTATTGGATGTTTTTATCTGCCCTCTGCCCAGCACAGCCTCCCCTCAGCGCAGCACCCTGAGTGACCTTTGAGTCGGGTTACTGGCCCTGCTTGGAATTCGAAACGATAACACTGTGGTAACTGTTTACAGACACGTATATGGAACATTTATAAACAGCAACGGGTAACAGCCTAAAAGAACTAGGAAGCATTTAATGATCAGTTAGTGTGAGTCCAACTCGCCATGGTGAAGATCTGCACATCTGAGTCCTTCCAAGAGCGAAAGTCACAGGTGGACGTGTGGCTTTTCTAACATGAAGTATCAGTTATTAGTTAAAAGCCCAGGCTCCTCTCGACCCTGAGCTTTATGTGTGGAAGCCCTTTCAGGATTTTCACAAGCAGTTCACATGGACTGTATATGGATTTATGAGAGCTCGAGGGGCTGCACTGCGGGCGGAAGGTTCCAGGTCTGCCCTGTCAAAAACTGCAGGAGGAGCCAAGCGGCGTTTTAAACACGGAAGGCTGTCGAAAGGTTGCAATTATGGAGGTGGAAATCTCCATCTTCTCCACATCTTCTCCATCATCTCCTCCATCCCCGACCCCTCAGGCCGGGACCCCTGAGCGAGAACGAGGCTCCCGGGAGGGAGGGGGCGCTGCGGGGAGTGACGTCAGCGCAGGCACCGCCCCCGAGGGGAGGGGAACTTCCGGCCGCGAGCTCAAAGCCGGTCAGTCGGGCGAGCCGAGGCCGCGCCCACGCGGAAGGGGGCGGGGCCTCGGGGCCGGCTCGGGCCACTTACATAACGGCGGGGGCGGGGCCCACGCGTGCGTCACGCGCCGGCTCCCGGCAGCCCCCGCACCCCCCTATATAACCGGCGTCCGCGGGGCCGCGCGCCCACAGTGAGCGGCCCCCGCCAGCGGCGCCCGATCGTACACAACTCTTCGTCACCCGCTTTAAGTGACCGGGATCGCCTCGCCCACCGCCACCATCGCCATGCCCGGGTATTCCAGCGACAGGGACAGAGGGTGAGTCCGGGGGCCCGGCCGGCGCCAGCCGCCGCCAGCGTCCGGACTCTGAGCCCGCCTGTGGGGCTCCAGGGTTGTTTTTCAGCCGTTTAAGATGGCGGCGGGACGGGGGGTGGGCCCTGAGCCCTTCCCTCAGCGCTCCCGCCGCGAGAGCCGGCGGGGGGAGGGGACCTGGCTTTTTTTAGGCCACCGAACGTGGGCGGCGGGGCGGTCTGGGCTCGGTCCCTCCACCTCAGCGCAGCCCCGCAGGTGTGAGACCGCTGAGGGGGGAGCGCGGGTGGGTGATTTTTTTTTTTATTAAATTTTTTTTTTTTTTATGTCGGGGGGAAGAAGTACTCGCCCCCCGCTCCTCCGGGGACACCCCCTCGAACACGGATGGCCCCCGCAGAGCCCGGTTCACCCCGCCGGCAGCGGCGGGCGGGCGGGAGGTTTGTGGGTCAGTGGGTTGGCGGTGCCGGAGCCCCGGGGAGCGCTCGGCAGGGCGGTTCCCCTCGCTCCCTTCCCCCTCCCGAGGCTCGGGCTGTGGCCGGCAGGAGCCGGCCGGCTCCGCTTTGTGTTGTGTAAGCGGATGTTAATGGCCGGCCCCGCCATGCGGTGGCTGAGGGGAATCAAAATGCCGGCTGTGCTGCTGCTGCCTTTGTTCCTCCTCCTCCTCCCCCCGCCCAGCCCCGGCTCTAAAATGGCAGCGGCTGGAAAATGTGGCGTAGACAGAAATGAGAGACAAAGGAAACAGCGCTGGCAGGAAGCAGCGGCCGCTCGGGGAGCGCTGTCTTGTACTGGGAAGGATCTCGCTCCCGGCGCCCGTCCGGCCAAAATTGGGAAGCGATCGGGGCAGGGGAGGGAGCCCCGCTCTCGGATCCAGCGCACGGCTCCGAGCTGCGCCTCGGGGCGTCGGAGATCAGCATGCTTCCAACACAGGGACCGAACCTAAAATGCTAATAAAACGTATGGCCTTATAAAACATCGTTGTTCAGAGAAGCGTGTCTTCTGGGATACAAAAAAACGGTCTATGGCAAAGTTATCCCAGTGTTTCATAACTGCCCCTGCCCGCTTTCAGCAAAGGGAGTGTCACCGGAGTGGGAATCCATTTTGATCACGGGGTAATGCAGAGGTTTTATGGCCTTGCTTTGCCTGTTGTAACTTGCCTTTCGATTGCATTTTATGGAAAATGCAAAGACGTGTTACCTTAGCTTTTTAATAAGAATTGTAGCAAGGCAGGTTGTGGCATCTGCAGCTTAAAGTATGTTTTTTTAAAGTTTCAGTATCTTAAAGTAGGTAGGGATTATACATCCAAATTGTAAAGTTACAGGGTGAACCACAAAAATGGTGGTTAACTCGTGTAAGAAGACCAAAATGTTTCTCTTGGATTCTACATTACATTCTTTCTCCTTAGGTTTGGAGCCCCCCGTTTTGGAGGAAGTAGAGGTGGACCTCTGTCTGGAAAGAAATTTGGAAACCCTGGGGAAAAACTTACAAAAAAGAAATGGAATTTAGATGAGCTGCCCAAATTTGAGAAGAACTTCTATCAAGAACATCCTGATGTAGTTAGACGTACTCAGGTACGTACCTGATCTGACTCGAGCAAAAGTAAACAGAAAGTGCAAACACATTGAGGGTCATGAGGCCCAGCAGGCACACATGGGCTAACTTAAAATATAACCTTGGTGTCAAAGCTGATTTCCAATAATGAGCATTTTGTTTTGCAGCAAGAAGTTGAACAGTACAGAGCAAGCAAAGAGGTCACTGTTAGGGGCCATAACTGTCCAAAACCAATTATCAACTTTTATGAAGCTAACTTCCCTGGTAAGTGAAGACCAGCTTACTGTTTCACAGAACTTCTTGTTCTTCAGGCTGGATTAGGGCAGCATGTAAATTAATATGTTTCCATTTTTTCTTCAAGCAAATGTTATGGAAGTAATTCAGAGGCAGAACTTCACTGAACCAACTGCTATCCAAGCACAAGGTTGGCCTGTTGCATTGAGTGGATTGGATATGGTCGGAGTGGCACAGACTGGATCAGGGAAAACTCTCTCTGTAAGTTTTGATTGTAGCCTGGAATACTGCTGAATTTCAGCAGTGACAGTGTGGCCTGGCTTAGTGCAGGCTGAACACTTCTGGGAAGAGACTGTAACAAGACTTTTCTTTCTTCCAAACAGTACTTACTGCCTGCCATTGTGCATATAAATCACCAGCCATTCCTGGAGCGAGGAGATGGACCCATTGTGAGTATTCCTGAATGAAAGGGGATCTTAACTTCTAGGGAATGTGACTGGTTTTTACAGTCCAAATTGTCCATGCTCATGGGAGTGCATAGCTGCATTGTGTTCCTGTACATGACTAAAGTGGTTCCCTGTTGTGTAGTCTTACAAGAAGATTCTATAAGCTCTGATTGGATTGTCCATACAATAGTGTAGAACAGGGCTAGATGTTGCATTTTGGAAATTGCTGTCCCCTGGAAGCCAGGGACTTTCAGCTATCTTTGCACATGGCATAGGTCAGTGTTTGGTGGCGGTTGAGATGCCAGGTGACTTGGCTTGCTGGTTTGGCCTCTTAAATCCAGTCATTCTGGCACTGAAGGAATATGTGACAAACTTTCCACTCAAAACTAGTCAGACTCCCACCTTTCAACGGGTGTTGGACTAAAAGCTGGGCATGTTGTTTCCAGTGTCTTGTGCTGGCCCCGACCCGTGAGCTGGCCCAGCAGGTGCAGCAGGTGGCTGCTGAGTACAGCAGAGCGTGCCGCTTGAAGTCCACGTGTATCTATGGAGGTGCTCCAAAGGGACCACAAATCCGTGATCTGGAGAGAGGTATGGATCAGTCCTGGTGCACATCTGTCTGAGGTCATGTGAAAGCTGCTTCAGCTGACTGGACTGCTTGATTTTAGGTGTGGAAATCTGCATTGCAACACCCGGAAGACTTATAGACTTCTTAGAAGCTGGAAAGACCAATCTCAGGAGGTGTACTTACCTTGTCCTTGATGAAGCTGACAGGATGCTTGACATGGGATTTGAACCTCAAATCAGAAAAATTGTGGATCAGATTAGAGTGAGTATAAATAATTCATGTATTTATCATTATTGCATAAAAAAAATGCCCCTGTGCTTATTAAAGCAAGGACAATGCAATTAACTCAATTAACTTTCTCATGCTTGCCTGGTTTTTTTTTTTTGGTTTGGCATTTGACCCGACTATATGTTGATCTTGTACTGACCTAATCCTTCTCCAGCCTGACAGGCAGACTCTGATGTGGAGTGCCACATGGCCCAAGGAAGTGAGGCAGCTGGCTGAAGACTTCTTGAAAGAATATGTGCACATCAACATCGGTGCACTGGAACTCAGTGCAAACCACAACATTCTGCAGATTGTGGATGTGTGCCACGATGTAGAGAAAGATGACAAGTAAGCAGTATGTGGGGGCAAAGCATTCAGTGTTTTCTAATGGTCAGTTTTAGTTTATGAACTGTGAAATGAATTTGTCTTGATGGATTTTTGACACCAGTCTGAGACTACTAAAAATCTACAAATCTGACTGTTTAAACTTGCACAGTACAAATCAATCTGAACTCTAACCATCATCTCTGCATAACAGGCTTATTCGTTTGATGGAGGAAATCATGAGTGAGAAGGAAAACAAAACAATTGTTTTTGTGGAAACCAAAAGACGTTGTGATGATCTCACCAGGAAGATGAGGAGAGATGGGTGAGTAACAGCTGGGACTTCACTGAGCCACCTTGACCGGCCTGAGTGGGCTCTTGATTCCTAACTGTGGTATCAAAACTGTCAAATAGGGACACTGGGTGTTAATTATAAAGCTCAGATTAACTTTGCAATTTGCCAGTAGCCCTGTCTTTGACTACAGAACCCACTGTGAAGGGATGGTCTTGGGTCAATCAAATTCTGTATTTTCAGGTGGCCAGCGATGGGTATTCATGGTGACAAAAGTCAGCAGGAGCGGGACTGGGTTCTAAATGGTGAGTATTTCTGCAATTTCTGCAGAGTGTTCCTGCAAAGCATCTGCTGTGTGTTACTGAAGGAAGGAACTGATTCGTTTCTTGTGTTACAGAATTCAAACATGGGAAAGCACCAATCCTGATTGCTACAGATGTTGCATCCAGAGGTCTAGGTTAGTACAACTCGTAATGCCAGTTGCCCAAAGCTTTTAAAGAAAGTCTATTGCTTTCTTTAACCTCTGCATTTTTCTAAGTTTTCTTCACATAAAGGTGCAGTCTTTGTGGCAAGGCCTAGGCATGACAATCGGAGGACTCGAGGGGGATGGAGGACTAGTGGAAATGATCGGCTGGCTGCTTCCAGTCAAATAGAGAGGTGAAAACTGAGAGCATTGTGTGCCAGTAATCTTCAAAAGGCAAAGATCATCCTTTAAACTACTACCCCATAAACTGTTCTCTCATGAAATAAGCAGTTTCATTCACAGTTCACTTTGCCCTGGTATTTCTCTTCTCTCCATGCTTTGCATGATTTGCCATGGTGCAGTACTGTTAGTTTTGTGCATACTGTTTGCTGTGATCTGTGGGTCTTTGAATTTCAGTGAGTTTTTTTGAAATGTTGAAGGACATAATTTTAAACTTCAATGTTCAATGAAATTTTTTTCAACCATGAAATGGAGAGAGCAGCTTTAAAACGTACTAAGCCTTGTGCAAATTGGTGAGTACTGGCACATGAAATCTGAGAATAAAAGTCCACCTCTCACTTTAACAAGTGGGGCAGGAAAGCAATGGCTTTTCAATGCCTTTGAAAGTCGGAGTTCCTCCACCTATACATAGTCGTCATGTCGAGACCTGCCAGAGAGAGACACATTCTCAAGTGAACCCTGGCTTCTTGGAAGCGCTTGCCTAGACGAGACACAGTGCATAAAAACAACTTGGTGACTTTGGGGGGACAGGTATGTTTTTCTTGCAGCTGCGGTTCAAAGGTCTTGGCAAGACGAGCAGTGTGGCCCATTTTTTTTTTGAGCTTCTAATGAGTGTGTATGTGAAGGACCTTGTATGTTTTTACTCTAAGGTCCTCAAATGAGCACATGAAGAGGCTGCTGTGAGATTTAGTGGCCCTACTGCAAGAAGCTTTCAGATGTCACTTGATGATTTGTAAAGGGGACTCTTGAGTTGGGAATGACAAGCAAATGCATACTCCTTATGGTAAGGTTTTGGCTCACAGGGTGGGTGATGAGACGGGATCAGACGGAGTGTGCATTACTTTCTCTTCCACAATACTCTTGCAGAAATGGATGATTCTAACACTGTTCTTTGCAGCCATTATTCCCTTTTAAATACTCTTGTCTAATGTTTATCTTCGATTTGGCTGTTGTGGTGTGCAAAACTTTGTACTTCGCCTTTTGCCACACTGCAACACTTTACAGATGTGGAAGATGTGAAATTTGTCATCAATTATGACTACCCTAACTCCTCAGAGGACTATATCCACCGAATTGGACGAACTGCCCGCAGTACCAAAACAGGCACAGCATACACATTCTTTACTCCTAACAATATTAAGCAAGTAAATGACCTCATCTCTGTGCTTCGGGAGGCTAATCAAGCCATCAACCCCAAATTGCTTCAGCTGATTGAAGACAGAGGGTCAGGTAAGTGCTGTTCTTGATCTAAGTGTACATAGCTTTCCTCTGAGAACGAAAAGGAAACTCAAATTCCACCTCCAGCCTCTCTCCAAAATGGATGTGGAAGGTGGTTTAGTTACCAGTTATGGTGACCTCAGAAGGTATTTAGAAACAGCAGTAACAAAAAACAACACCCAGATGCTCCCAGGTCGTGCTGTGGAGCACTTATGGCTAGTGCTGGCCAAAGAGCCACTTCTGATTTGGTCAGAAATAAAACACTTTTGGGCTCAGTTTTGTGGCCTTCTCTCCCATGGTTTGGAAAGGTGGATGGACCCAAGTGTCCTGCTGGCAAGGTGAAAGTGCCATTTTGCCTGGATGCCACCACTCGTGTTACAGGGAGAGTGTGTGACTGTCCTCAGAGTAGATTTGCATTGCTGGGCCAGAAAAGGAAACGTGATGAGGTGAACTCGGGCAGCCTCTGTAATCCATGTAACTGTCTTGTCTCTCTCACTAGGTCGCTCCCGAGGGGATCGCCGTGACAGATACTCTGCGGGCAAAAGGGGTGGATTTAGTAGCTTTAGAGAGAGGGAGAACTTTGAGAGAACCTATGGCGCGCTAGGCAAGAGAGACTTCGGAGCCAAAACTCAGAACGGGGCCTACAGTGCCCAGAGTTTCAGCAATGGAACTCCCTTTGGGAATGGCTTTGCAGCTGCAGGGATGCAGGCTGGCTTCAGGGCGGGCGGTAACCCCGCAGGAGCGTACCAGAACGGCTACGAGCAGCAGTACGGCTCCAACATTGCCAACATGCACAATGGCATGAACCAGCAGCAGTACGCCTACCCTGCCACTGGTGCTGCTCCTATGATAGGTTACCCCATGCCCACAAGTTATTCTCAATAACTTAGTGTAATTTAAATGTCTCAGTTTTTCATAATTGCTCTTTATATTGTGTGTTATCAAAACAGGATAGTTATTTAAGAAAATGGGAAACGCAGAAATGACTGCAGTGCAGCAGTAATTATGGTGCACTTTTTCGCTATTTAAGTTGAATATTTCTCTACATTCCTGAAACAATTTTTAGTTTTTTGTACTAGAAAATGCAGACAGTGTTTTCAAAGTAAATGTACAGTGATTTGAAATACAGTACAGAAGGCAGTGCATGGCCTTCCAATAAAGATATTTGAAGACCGAATTTTCTTTCAGATGACAGTTTTCTCAACATGTGCACAACTTTACATTATTGGAATGTCAAAATGTTTTTATATTAAATTCTAGAAAGGTTTCTCAACTGTGTCTGATTAAACATTTAAGCTTATACAAAAACCAGCCTTGCCTTGATTGGGCTAGATTGCTTAGCATGGCAGGCTCTGCTTCGATGGGGAAGAAAATTTAGGCTGGCTTCTAAGAAAGTGTTGGAAACAGTGTTCTTCCTTGTCTCACTAGCGTAGGGCCAGTTCTTGGAGAAGATCAAAACTCTGTAGTGGTGTTGCTAACGAGCTGCTACGAGCGTAGGAAGCTTCTGCAGCACAGTAACCGTCGCCTTCACACGAGCATATGTGCAGACCAGGCTTGAGTGTCGTGTACCCACAGCTGCCAGGCCTTGTGAGTTAGCATGCAGGCTTCTGAGCTTCAGAGAAACGGGAAGATCTTAGTATTAAAACTTCAAATTATACTTAAACCGGTATTGAGCAGTGATTTCTTTATGGAAGCGGGCGGAGGGAAGTGGGCTGTTGATCCATGAATGTGCCTCATGGATTTTTTTTTTATTTTTAAGACTTTTAATATGTGCAAATGACTCTAATCTCAAAGCACTGCCCATGCTGAGTGAAGCAACAGCATTTCCTTGATGAGGAGAGCTGGAATAATACTTGATCCTGGGGTTAAAGTGCTTAATGCTTTCAAGTACAGTTATTAAAATTCCAGTTACTACTAACTTTCAGTTCCTTCCTCTCACTTGTTTACCAGTAATAGTGATGAGTTTCAAGTTTAACAATGCTTAATTACAGCTTAATGTGTTCAAGTTGAGTCTCCAAGATTCTAGGTTACGTTAAACCCAAGTTAGACTATTTCTTTTACACTTAAAATCTTTTTTGATTAGTCTGTGCTTAGCCCTTGGTGATTGTTTCCCTCTGAGGCTCAGCTTGTGATGTTCTTTAATACACCCTAATCTGCCTCATAATTGTGTCCTCCTTTTCTGTGGAGTTCTATCACTTGACAGTATTTTGTGATCATTTGCTGTTGTGAGAACTTCAGCTGGAGGCTTGAAACTACCACACCTGAGTTTAAAACTGCAGTTGGCAATGTGTTGCTTTAGTTTTTTAATTGGCTCTGCAACATTGCCTTTGCCCAGTGCCACCACTGTCGAAAGACAAGGAAGTAGGTTACTTATCACTGAAGTATGACTTAATCCTTAAGTTTCCAGGTCAGTGGCCTGAAACAAAATGCATTTGAAAGCTTAGTTTTAAAAATTTCAGTATAAAGGGTTTTTAGTATTAAAATAGTAAATTTACAGCTTGTGACTTAAAACTGACAGATTAGGGTCTTTAACATTGATGCAAAACCTAAAAAGCCTCTTTCCACTTGTATTTTTTACTTATGACGATCATCTGGGGGAAGTGTCAGGTGGGCACTCATAACATTTGCACATAAAATGGTGAAAAGAGACGAGCTCTACTAAACAGCTTTGCTACTCTGGTAGAACTGAGCTCATGGCAAATCTGCCTTAGATATAAAATGCCTTGCAATACTTCTCCACCCAGGAGCAGCAGCTCCTCCGGCTGACCCAGTGCCCTACTAATGCGTCTTTTCAGTCCTGGGCCCTGGGGTGGGGGCTGAGCAGGAGAACCGGCGCGGGGATTATCCCAGCCCGAGCCTTTCATGACTGCAGCCCGCAGAATGGTTCCCGTCTCACGCTCCTCCTCCTGGCGCCGCTACGAACTCGTGATGCAGCGACTATGGAAATTTCCACTGCGCTGCCTCTGCTGTGCCAGCGTGAACTCGAGAGCCCCGAGGAGCGAAGGGGCCTCACCCGCCCTCTTGGCAGGAGCCCCGCGCTCTGCCTTGCTGTCCCTCGGGCCTGTGGCCCCGGGGATGGGCTTTTCCCCTGGAATGTCCCCGGGCAGCTGCCCCGTGTTCCCATCACAGCAGGGTCTTTCCCACCCCACTGCCCCTTCTAACCCCCCGAGAGCTCTGGACCTCCGTGTCCGAGAGGGGAAGGTGAGATGTGACCCCATGGCACCTGTGGCCTTGTTGCCGATTTTAGGTGCTCTCTGAACACAGACACATAGTTCGGTTTAGAAAGAAGACGTTTATTCTGTGCAGGGTGCAAGGTGGAGGCTTCCAAAAATATGGTTTAAAAAGGGACATCTTTTATACAGTAAAATTTACACCAACCCTCCTACCTGCTACATATGCTCTGCCTACCTCATGCATGTTTATTTGTCTGCTTTTGAATGCTCAAAACACAACGTTCTATATTACACAACTTCTAAGTTACCCGACGACATTAGCTACGTTTACAAAAGGCAAGGAAGTCCAACTTGAAGACACCAGTTTCTTTGTTGAAGCTATCCAACGGCACCATTACGTTTACAAAAGGTGCGAAGATTCGGGCTGGGCACAGGTAATGAAGTCTGAGGACAGCACCGAGCTCGGCCCAGGGTCGGGTCCAAGGTCGGGTCTCAGGTCGGGGGTCCCGGCGGGGCGGGCCCTGGCCGTGCCCTCGCGCATGCGCAGCCGCCACGCCCCCGCCGTGAGGGAGCGGGAAGATGGCGCTGGGCGCCCGCCAGGGCCGGCGCTGGGGCGGCCGTGCCGCGCTCGTGCGGCCCGAGCCGGGGCGGCGGCGCGTCCCGGGGCGGGCGGAACCGCCAGGGTGCTCAGCCCGGCCCTACGCGGCGGGCGGCGGCGGGGCGGAGGCGGCGGGCGGGGCGGAGCTGCTGGAGGTGTGCTGGCGGCGGCGCTTCCTGCGCGGCGGCGCGGGGCCGCTGCCCTGGCGCGCCTACCTGAGCGGGCAGCACCCGGGGCTCGGCCCGCTGGGCGCGGCCCTGCGCGCCAACCTGGCGGCGCAGTGGTGGGACTCGGCCATACCCCCGCGGGAGCAGGTGTTCGCCGTGGATGCCCCGCTCCACGGCCCGCCCGGAGCCCCGCGGGACGCGCGGGGGCTGCGGCTGCTGCAGCCGGAGGCGCTGCGGGACGCCCTGCAGGGCTGTGGGCACAGCCCGGCCCTGGACCAGGTGCTGGGCACCGCGGGGGTGCTGCGGGAGAGCCTTCTGCCCGGTAGGTCCCGGGCGGCCCCGCACAGCCTGGGTCCTGCGAACGGGGTTCTGGTTGGGAGAGAAACAGCTGCGTTTAAGGGAATTTTCCAGCTCTTTTGGCTGCGTGCTCTGAGTTTGTCCTTTTCGAGGACCTGAGCAGCACAGGTGGGCAGTGGGTGCACTCTGTAGTTAAGGGAAAGGCACTAAAGTGCCCAGAGGAACCATGCTGTTGAGCCTGTCCCTGCAAAGCATCAGTGCTAGTGAGGAGGCTTCACATACAAACAACACTTCTGTCATGTTCTACGTTTGCTGTTGGTGGACTGAAAATGTAAAAAAACTTCCCAGTGGCCACTAAATTCAGGGATTTACCTTTTGACAGGTGTTCTGGCTCAGTATGTCAGCTGCTTAGAGCTGGTGAACAAAAGACTGCCCTGTGGCCTGGCTCAGATTGGAGTGTGCTTTCACTCTCTTCCAGAAAGTGAACAACCCAAGGAAAACCTTACAAGGTAGAATAATAGGGGGATTAATCCCTTTCCATGCTTAAAGCAACTGTTAACACCTGTTTCACTTTTGGATTGTTTTTGAATGCTGTCTCTTGCTTTTTCCCCTGTTATTTCCGAAGGTGTTAACTTGCTGCCCTTGCTATTGTTTAAAGAATAGGAGAGAGGACCACGTCCTTGCTTGCATGGTTTAGTTCTCCCAGAACTTCAGGACAGTGGCTCGATTACTGGCTACGCCAGAGGCTCCAGTGGTGGAGAAAGGTAACAGCAGCATATCCCTGGGGAATCTTGGCCTGCTCCTTTCAGAGGGGGAATAGTCACACTGGTTGGTTTTATGGCCTTACATTACTGGCCTGTTCTAGCCACTGAAATGGGCTTAAAATGCCCATGAAACAACAGGGAGATTTGGGCTGTAATTTCTAAAAATCTTTTGCTGAAAATCACAGATTTCAGCTTGCATTGCAGACTTGGTTTTTTAGTTAATACAGGATTCACGGTTTTACACCTCTTACACCTTTTATTTTCAGTTTGCAGTAGGCCCATCTAACTTCAGCAGCAGTGACTTTCATGATGAAGAAGGCAGAAGAGGATTTAAGTTACATTACAAGTTTCCTTGGGGGACAGAAACAATAGAAACACTGAAGAACCTTGGTGATACTGAACTGTTACAGATGTATCCAGGGGAAAGTTCAAAATTACTTGTAAGCTTCACTATATTAAAAATCTTTTCTGATAAAGAGGGTAATGTGTGAGAGAAATGGTTTCTTTGCTGGTCCTGTTGCTTAGCAGGTGACTGTCTTATTATTTGTTGGCTGTAAAAGTAGTACAGTTGATACTCTGCAGTCAGACCTCCATTTTCAGAAGATGATAAAATAGTGTTTTGGGACTTTTTTAGCAATAAGTTAATTAACTGTAATTAGAAATGAACTGTATTGACAAGACAGCTGTTATCAGTGCTGTCTTTACCTGTATCTGTTAAAAGATGTCAAGGGAAACTCAGACTGTGCTTTGCAATGTTCAGTTTGCATCAAAAAAAACCCTGTAAATGTTTTTTTCTTGCTGTAGCTTGTTCACATCCATATATGTGGAATATTATGTAGGTTAATGGGTTATAAACACTGCAGAAGGCTTTATAGAAGTTACCACACTCAAAGGGGGAATGGATCAGAGGGAAACCTCTCCACTGAATGTGTCGGAGGGGGACAAACTTCTAGTGAATGGCAGTGTTTGAAGTCAGGCTGAACAGAGAAAATGAGAGTGACTTGGTGTTTTACCAGTAAATTGCAACCTCCTTCTCATGACAGTCCAGTCTTTCCTGGTTTTGCAGTTTATTTCTGTAGAGAAGGTGGAAGACTAACCTACAAAACTGGGGCAGGGATTTCTTGGAACCTGGGGAGAGATCCTCCTGGTCACTTTGAAATAATCTACACACCTCCAAAGGGAAATGCAATTTCAAGTGTATTCACCATAGATTTAAATTTATGATCATAGTGGCAGGCAAGAAACTAATTCCATCCTGCTCTGACCTTCTGCTTTCCCCAGTGTTGCAGTGTTACCTGGTTACACTTCTGAGGTTTCTGGTAACTTTTTAAAATACATGTCTGATTGTGCTTTAAACATTATAAAGGTACTCGACCTCAATGCCTCATTATACATTTAAAGCAAGCAAAAGGCTTTTTGGGTCAGTCTTTGATGTTTCCCTTTGTGTTTTTTTCTCTTCAGGGCCGAGATGGAAGGAAGAATGTTATTCCTCATGTTCTGTCTATGAATGGAAACCTGGACCGAGGAGTCTTGGCCTATCTCTTTGATTCCCTGCAGCTGGCTGAGAATCCATTAACAACAAAGAAAAATTCACAGAGAAAGGTAACTTTCTGTAGAAAGTGTAACAAAAGTCTAAGTACAAAAGCCACAGACAATATGGTAAATTCAAGCATGGAAATGTCTCCTTTTTCCACCTGGCCATCCTCTTCCCTTCCCAAATGGATGCAGACTGACCGTTCTCACTGGTAGCACCAGGCTGGCCCCATGGCACTGCCCAGCAGGCCTTGTCACCCACATAAGCATTTTTTTCTCTCACTCTGAGGTTCCCTTTCCTGTTTTACCTTTTTCTCTGATGAGCAGGCAGACTCTTGCCATGCAAGCAGTGAAGGAGTTAAGAGAAGTTGGAATGTAGCTGCAGTTTGTGGAAAAGAGGAATTTGTCTCTTCCAGCAGCATTTGAAGGTGGCTGAGAAGAGCAGAAAAAGTGGGTCACAGGTGGTAGTGGGACATCTTCCCAAGGACCATGGTTATTCCCACTTTTACCCTGTTTCTCTGTAGTTTGAGTGCTGGCTGGCAGACAGGGCTTGTCACCCAAACAGCTGTTTGTTCTTTAAGAACAGGCAGTAGACTGGATGGGAACTGTCTGCTGGGCTGTCTCTGATCACTCTGGCTCCGTTCAGGATGATGGAGCTCTACTAACAAATCTTCATTTCTTTCCTGGGGCTCAGCCAAAATGGAGTAATTTCTGCCCTGTGAGTCTAGCTGGGGTATGAGTGTGCTAGTTATATAAAATACAGCTTGCTGCTAGTTCAGGAATTTGTGCTATGAGAAAATTTTTGCCTGTTCAGAGCCTTAATTTCAGTTAAAAAAACTTACTATTTCCTAGTTCTGTAGAATTGTGTGCTAAACAAATTTGGTAATCTGTTGCTTTTTTAAAATTTACAAGGTACTTAAGCTACATCCTTGTTTAGCACCTCTTAAAGTGGCCTTGGACGTAGGAAAAGGTCCAACAACAGAGCTGAGACAGGTATGTTGTAAGACAGTATTTTAATTTTGAACACTGAATCTCCACGTTATAGTTCAGACAGGGTTTGTGTTGGGGAAAATCTTTCTGCTGCTTTGATTCCTGCTGTGCAGCTTGTGAGTCACAGCCAAAGAAGTTCACTGCAGGCAGTTCCCTGTGTGGACACACTGCTTTTGGTGCTGTTAATAGACCTGATACTTGTTCCATGCAACATTAAAGAAAATAAATAACACAGTCCCTCCCAGCTTCTTAACATTTCAGAATTATCTTAACACATGGCTTGCATCTTCAGAAGGATTTCTTAAAAGTTTTTATGTCAGTCAGTTATTGTCAGTCCTCACAGAAAGGAGCAAATTTACACTGTTTTTAAACAGAAATGGAGATTTAATTTCCAGGCTGCTTTCCATTTGGAGATTATTTCAGCCAGCAAATTAACACCAGCTAGGAATGTTAATACCACACATGTTAGAGTTCTGATGGTTTCTTTGTAGAGTCTCAGACCCTCAAAGTCTGTCTTTTAACTTTTGTTTTTAAATGATCACAGGTTTGTCAAGGACTGTTCAATGAACTGACAGAAAACAGAATTTCTGTGTGGCCAGGTTATCTTGAAACTGTGCCAGTGTCTCTGGAACAGCTTTATACAAAGTAAGGAGAAACAATCTCTGGTAAATTAAAGTATGAAGGCGAAAGATGACTTTCTGTGGACTGGTGCAAATATGCCTGATTTCAGTAAGAAGTCATTGGGTGCAGTAACCACGTGACTGAAGGCATTGATCCCAAACTACAGACTTGGATTTGAGTAGTTTTATTATGAAAAGCATATTGTTCATTTTTTAAATTAAGTATAAACCTTTCATGTGTTATTGTTATTTCCCTGGAAGTGTGAAATGCCTTTCAGAGACTCTCCTATTGAAAATAAATTTCTTCACATGAGCCAGAAGCTCTCAGAATCGTTTCCCACCCTCAGCCCCGTTTTTGCATCTGCTCTGGTTCTGTGTTTCATTCTTAAGTACTGTTTTAAATAGCACACTGTGTCTAGTCTTAAAAGTTCTTCCAAATCTGGAACCACTACTGTCAGTGTATGTGATGGAATTATTTGTGGATATAAAAACAGCTATTCCATTTGGGGGCTTCATGTTTTATTTGTTTATCAGGAGTGAATTTGGGGCATATGGCTGCTCATGTCAGTGGATCTTGATATTGATGAATATTTCTTAGAGAAAATAAATACAACTATTTGTTTATGTGCAGTAGTATTCAAAGTAAGTCAAAAATATTCCTGTAATAGGTCACTAAATAACATTCTTTTATGTACTAAAGTAGCTAAATAATTTAAAGAAATGTAATCAGGAAAGCAAGGAATGGCAACAAGAAAACTGGTGTCATCATGCTGAACTTAGTGCAGTACAGCAAAAATAAATATTTACAGCTTGTGGTCATTGGCACATAATTTATCTGATTTTTTCCACACACCAAAAGCAGTAACAGGGGGACTCTTTTCTTTTCAGGTACGATGAGATGAGCATTCTCTTCATGATCTTGATAACTGATGCCACTCTGGAGAACGGGGTGGTCCAGCTGAGGAGCAGAGACACCACCATGAAGGAAATGATGCACATTTCTAGGCTGAAGGACTTTCTAACTAAATATGTGACGTCAGCCAAAAATGTGTAAGCTGGAATTCACTGAATAAAGGGATTTTCTTAAACCTCTGTGCCTGGACGGGTTTCAGCGTTGTCATGGTCTCGGTGGTTTCTCTGCAAATAGCTCTGCTAAAGTTTGGTGGTGCATCTGTTTGCTGCCTAATCTAGACCATCCAGGTCTTCCAGGTTTCCTTGGGAAAAGGCAAGAGATGCAACTTGTCCTTGGTTAGCAGGGCTAACCATATCCTCATTCATGTCTGTACTGTCAGGTAAGAGTACTCCATCCTAAGCTAAAAATTCATCTGTATTGGTAACACAATTATGATCTCTGCTGGAAAATGGGATTTTATATAAAAGACTTCCAAATCTTAAATGTTTTAATAAATCAGTATCTTTGTACTATCTGTTTGTAGGAATGTGTTTTAATCACGTGGCCCCAGTTCTTCAGCATTCAAGCTACTTCATCTTGCACTTGATAAACATAAAAGTCAGAAGTAAGTTATCAAGAGTAACAGAGGAATAGATTTAAATAAATTGTAAAGGTTTTTACAAGTATTTTTTGTGGAAAGAAAAAGTCTGTGTATATAAAGTGCTGGAAAAAGACTAACGTGTGATCACATTTTTCCTGCTGAGCATAGTGGTTAAAATCAGATACAAGAGTTTGCAGAGATACAGAATTGAGTGTTTCTGATCTTCTGGAGATTTACAACATGTTCAGAGCTTGTTGAGTCACTGTGTAAAGTGCTTAAAGTGTGTGCAACAAGGCACATGGCCTCTGATAGTCATCAGTGTCATGAAACACAGGAACTTGCCTTAAAATTTTCTTCTTAACTAAAAATGAGTTATTTGTAACAATAATTGCTGCATAGTGTAATTATGTTAGATATAGTGCGAGGTTCAGCATAGTGTGACTTGTTAAACGTGTGGAATTCTAAATTAGCTGTGGAATGATATTAGAACAACCCAGGATTATTTAAGAACGGCCTGTAGCAGGATGCAGAATTTGTTTTGGAATTAGCTGTTCCAAAAGTTAATTTTGACATCCTATCCCTACCTTGAGAGCTGAAATAATGTAGAATTGAGAAATTCCCATCCTTACAGGTCCTGAGGCCCAACACAGATCCTCCAGTGTGTGCCTAAGAGGACACACTTGGGATTGTATGTTTTTTTTTGATTTATACTGAACTAAAGCCTTTTGATTATCTTATGTCTGCACACAATCCAGTTTCTGCTTTAGGAGAATTGTTAACTGTACAGGAACTTGGGGCTGGGTGAAAGCTTTAAATAATTTATTCCTTTCTGTTTATTCATCAGATGCCAGTAATGCCAGACTATATATTGTGTCCAGCAGGATGTCATACCTGGCAGTGATTGCATTGCTTTGGTGTGGCTTTTATGGTGCTGTTTGGGCAGTAAGCTGCTGTTTGTCTTAATGGAATTGCTGTTCAGTATTTCCAATTGTTATCTGTTCTGCTTTTTCTCTTACGTTGAAGTCCTTAGATATTATAACTGTGAGATTTTCCTTCTATCTGTCTACAAACTGCCTAGGCCAGGAAGCTGGTATCTGAACATCATCTCTTTCTGTGAAACTTGCTGGTACTTATCACATTTGGGGACTGAAAAATTCTTTAAAAACATGTGATTAAGTTAACCACAAAAGAGATCATACCTGGTACTCAGTTTCTGAGGAGGACCTTTGAATAGACTGTAGTACATTCCCTCTTCCCTGCTAAAAGCCAGAATAGCACAATTCATAATTGCTTTTTTCATACAGATACCCAGTAGAAGAATTAACATTACATCAGCAACATGGTTACTAATAACATCTGCATAATTTCATAGTGAGGCTGTTGAGTTTTTGGGTCATAGGATAGTTGTCTTCTTTTTCTTTTTTCTCCCCTCAAAAGGTCTTAAAGTTACTTTAATTTCTCCATGGTAACTAAGCAATTTCATAAGCAACTACAACTATCTAAGCCCTGCCTCCACCCAGCAAAGTCCCCTCAAAACATGGTTGTGAGCATCAGATATTCCAATATTATAGCTTGAGGTTTTCACCTTTTTCATCTTCTCTTCTAATAACAGAAAAGTTGATGTATTCTTCTTCTGGCTTAACAGGCTCTGGATTAAAGATGGTGAACAGCAGTTAATTATAAGCAACTAGATCAGACTTTTTTTTTTTTCTATAATCTTGAAATAAAGCAGTGAGATTCTATAGTGAATATAAATCCTGTTTTGTGTAGCATTCCCAGGCCTTATCAGAGCTCTTGTCCCTGTCCTTGCAGGCTGTGGGTGGGATGCTGAGTGATCCCTGGCACAAGCAGCTGCACAGCAGGGCAGTGAGGACCTTACCTGTGTACTGCAGGATCAGGAAGGCAGGTTAGTTTGGAGAGAATTACTCCATTTTGATATTCAGAAATGGGAAACATAATGCCCTTGCTATTGGTTTGGTTTGGGGGTTTCTTTTTCCCCTTCGAAAGAGACATTCACATATAGAGCAAATATAGAAAACTCCCAAGTTCAGAGCATTGTGGCTATTGGAGAATGCCTTTGCTATTGTGTATTTTCTGCAGCTGAAGCAGCACAATATCTTAAGTCAGTTGCTTTGTTGTCACTTCATAATTTAAGTTTGAACTGAGTCTTGTCAAACTTCAGAAACATGGAATAAAGAGCAGAAGCACTGAACAATTTTGAACAGAATGCAGGAGCTACATAAGTTTTATTTTGCTACAGCTCCATATAGCCCTTTGTTGGCTCTTAGTAAATACATGGAATCTCATTTCATTTAAGCAGCTGCAGTTTTGGCTGCATGGCTGACAGGTGATGCCAAATATGGATTCTGAGGGAATCCATATATGAGGCTCCTGCAGTGCCTGAAGAACTGTGCCCATACCATCCTGACTGCAGGGGGGTGACATGAACTTACCAATCTCTGCATAGATGACATCATTTTCAGTCTCCTCCACATTCACTGTTGATGTAAAGCCAGTTGAGGGCCTGGTAGACTTATATTTTTCTGCAAATTGTAAAAGAAAAACACGTGTGTATACCTGTATCAGTTTTTCTTAAAAGGGATGTAAACAGTTTCATGGTATTTTTTGAATATTTGGAGACCTCAGATAATGTTATTTTCATGATAAATATTGCTCTTTAACCAAGGGCATTTTAATAGATTTCCCTTTCCAACGAGATCTAATTCCTTCCAGTGTTTCTGTGTATTACATTAGATGCTGCTTTGTTACTCCCATCCCAGACCTGCCATCCAAAACAGGGTAGAAGTTTTGCCTTATCAATGTTAAGTTGCCAGTGCTGGTTGAGAGGAGACTTGACAACATCCTAAATCACCAAGAGCTACTCTGCTGGTAAGGTGATGTTTACACACTAAAGTATTTTGACAACATAAATGAAAATGAAAGAGACATTCAGATAACTCACTTGCTTTATATGAAGGAATTATGAAAAATGGAATTGCCAGAGCAAATCCTATTACGAGTAGTAGCGGGATCAGCCCAAGAGAAATTATCAGGGCCTGAGAATGCCTTCTCTCTTCTGCCAAAAAGAAGAAAAAGAAAGTGTTTATGCAATGAAATGTTTTGTATTTTAAGTATTTTCTGTGCGTTAAAATCAAGGTCTTTGGAATTTTTTTCAGCTTTTGGATTAACTGTGGTTAATGTAAGTGCTCAGGAGAGTCCCAAGGGCACTGTGCCCCAGCTTGCTGGTGCCAGGAGGCTCTTTCCTAGGACCAGAGAGACAAATAAAACCAGACTCTCCCCACGGTGGACCAGGGGTCTCTTGTAAAAGTGAGTCTTTTACAGTCATTCTTCATGGGCACTTCAACTTCTCCTGTCTAGGCTGCGTGGAATTCTGTGGGTTTGCATGCATTTGAAAAACTAAAATTATTTTTTTGTCGTAAAAAATTATATTTTGAACATGATATTGCAGGAACAAAATATCTAGCTAAAAAACTTGGATCATGACAGCATTCTGAACTTTATATGGTCCCTGTCTGTCAGTGGTAACTCTTTTATGCTTACCTGCTAATGTGAAGTTGAAACTGTTGCTGTATTTCATACTATTGGGAAAACTATTATTAGCTTTGCATTTATAGGTTCCAGAGTCAGTAGAGGAATTGACAAATAGAAAAATCACAGCTGCTTCCCTCTCATGCATCATCACTGGGGGAGAGATACTTTGTTTTCCCTTGAAGAATATGTAAGTGATGGGAAGAGATCCATTCTCGGAGAAACAAGACAGGGTCACGTTCTGGCCTTTCGTTGTTTGAGAGGTGGGTGAGCTCAGCACTGGTTTGGAAATTGGCTCTGACAAAAGAAAACTGAAAAGGCTCAGTCACTGAGTACAGGACAAGCTCCAAGCAAGACTCAGAGTTAAGCAACAAAATGAGGTGAGCATCAAGGATGGAGGGTTTGGTGAGCCAGGGCAGGGCAGCACTGCTGACTCGTGAGGGAATAACAGCCATCTGCAGTAAAGGTCAGCTCCTCAGGCAAGACTGTGCCCATAAAATAAAGAGTGCTGGGAAGGTGCCCAGCCAGACATACCTATAAGGGTGAAGTTGAGGCTGTTGCTGTATTTTCCATCACTGGAGGTGTTGTGCTCAGCTTTGCATTTGTAGGGACCCAGGTCGCTGGCAGAGCTGATAGTCAAGGTAAACAATGCAGGGCTCGAGTCTGACCTGTTCAAAGAGGATACCTGCTGGTTGTGTTTGAACAAGGTGTATCTGACAGGTGGAGATCCAGAGGCAGAGCAGCAGCAGAGGGTCACGTTCTGGTTCATCACCACGTTCAAACTCCTCTGAACCAGTTCGAGCTTGGGGTTGGACAGGATCCCTGGAAAGGAGAAACTTCTGAGTGAGTTGACTGCACCTATCACCCAAAAAACTCCGAGATTTTTCCCCAAATATGTTGAGAACCAAGCTATATTTATTTCTGTTGAAATAGGGCATTATATACTTTTTTCCACCTCCAATAACAGGCAACTCAAGTTCATACTTTTTAAAACCAGTATGCAGCTTCACACATGACAAAAAGTGCATGTCTTCATGCAAAAGAGGGCACAGCCACACAAAGCCCACAGATGTGTCCAGGAGAACCAACAAAAATACTTTTGAACTACAGCTGCAATTAAAATAATAGAAGTACAAAAGATAAATCAAACATTAGGAGTGTTAATGGTAGGAGAGAATAACCTTATATGCTATATGAAAGGTAGCATGTGAACCTGAAAGCAAAAGCAGTATTTTATTTGTGGCTGTATGTAAAAAGGCAGAATTAACCTTGTGTAAGCAGATTGAACTTTTGAATAGTAGCAGGGACCTTGCTGGTCTATCCAATTTGTTTCCTTTTATGATATTATACAAATAAATTTGCAGTAAAGACTTGTCTTTTCATAGAAAATGGTAGTAAACTACTCATAACTAAAATAACATTTCTAGTGGGAAAAAATATTTTAACAACTTAAAGCAATTTTGACTGTACAGACAGGTCAGCAAAGAGACTGTTAACTTTGTATAGAAACTTGTAAACTGCCTCACCACAGACAGGCAAAAGATTTAATTATACATGAACTTTTCGGACATTTTTAAATCCCTTCCCCGCTTTTTGGTTAACAGTCAATTGCAGCACATATCTCAAAATCAACAAAAATGAACTTACCTTTGCCACTTGCAGTAGTTTTCTGTATCTGGTGAGACATTTGAGCTAAGAGAAGAAAAAGAAAAGCTTTCAGGTGAGAAACAGTGGTTCTGGTTTAGAAAGATTTGGAGTAGGAAAGAAGCTTGTCCTTGGCTTACGGCAGGAAAACAGCAGAATTGTGAGAAGAAACATTTTCTTGTACTGGGCAAGAGAGCTGGAGGAGTTACATGACAGATCTTTCTTTCAAAAGAGATCGAGGAGTGGCTCCAGGGCTTGAGGAAGTTCTATATATGGAAACAGTGCTGATCTCTACTGATGTTTCTGTGAAGAGTTTTTTGTCATGTTCCATGCACATTTAGCCTGTGGCAGGCAGGGTAGTGACAGAGTGAGGAGCAGCAGTTTGGGATGCAGGTAAATGTTGCCTAGAGTTGTTCTAGGACACAGTCAGCAGTTTTCCATGTGAGTTGGGTGGTAGAACCATGCTGCCATGTATGGAATCATAGAATCACTGAGGTTGGAAGAGAACTCTCAGATCATTGAGTCCGACCATTGCCAGGTCCACCACTAAACCATGTCCCCAAGTGCCACATCTACATATGTTTTAAATCCCTCCAGGGTTGGTGATCCCACCACTTCCTGGGGCAGCCTGGGCTTAACAGCCTTTCCTATGAAGAAATTTTTCCTAATATCCAGTATAAACCTCCGCTGGTACAACTTGAGGCTGTTTCCTCTTGTCCTATCACTTGTTACTAGGGAGAAGAGACCAACCCCCATCTGGCTACAACCTCCTTTGGGTAGTTTTTCTGGTACTGTTCTTAAAAGGGAATGAGATCAATCACCAATCCGTATCAAAAAGTCACATGTTTGCCACAGATAGTGCAAGTGATCATATGGCTGAGACTAAGGAAGTATGTGGTACTGAGTGTTTTTTAGCAGCAATATAATTTAAAAAAGCAGTCCAGAAAAAAGAGAGTATCAAATTTAGAGAAGTTTTAGGATGATAATAAATACTTATAGCTAGCCAGTGTGTTTGGAAAATATTTTGGTCAAACTTCAAATGTGAAGCTGTGAGGAAGTGAGACCTTGTATTAGATGCTACAGATCTTATAAAGAACTTGAGTTCAACAGCACTGCATAAACAAACTTGATGACTAATTTGATGAGCTAATCCGTAATACAAATTACAGTCTTGGCAAGTAGATGTTCTTTCCTTGTCATCCTCTGGACAAAGTAAGTGTAATCATCAGCCATACACAGGCAGTGCCTTCTGAGGGGCTCCAGGCCCTGTTGTATATGAGGAGGTAATTGCTTACACAGAACATGCCTTAAAAGAGTTGTTGTGATCCTCATCTTATTTCCTGTTTCTTAGTTTCCAGTCTCTGAAGGCAGCAAGGCAGTCTGGAGGTGTAATACAGGATCCCTCTCAAATCCTCGGCTCTTGCAGCATTGCAAAACTTCCTCACAGAATGTGTGTGCACTTCCTTCCTCCTTGTTTTTCTTTTCTTTTTAATTTTAGGGGTGGAGGGGATTTGTTTTGTTTTGTTTTTTTAATTTCTTCTAAGACAATCTCCACCCTCCCCTCACAAATGTTTCTGGTTTGGAAATGCTGACAGCAAACCACAAGGGCGGAACATCTTTTCACAGCTGTCAGGAAGCACATGTGAAAATGCAGCTGTTGGGGGAAGAACTGTTGGGGTGTTTGTGCATTTTCCTGTTGTGGGAGCCTGTTCTTGTCAGAAACACACACACACAGTCCCTGAGACACTGGCGGCCCGGGATGGTGTCCCCTCAGAGATGGGTGTGTCCCCTCAGAGGCCTTGGAGGTGCTCACCCACCACCCAATGCTTTTTTCTTTCTAAGAAGCTGCTTCATGTTGTGTGTGGGCAATGGGGAATGGTTACAGAGCAAATGAGCTGTGAATTTGGCCGTGCCTTTCAAAAAATAAAAGTCTGGTAGTCACCAGGATCTCTCATCTACAGCAGCTTCAGTGGTGTTTGTGCAGGTTCCCTCGGGATGCACAGCCTGGGGGTCCAAAGAGGACGAGTCCAAAGGCCTGGTTTCTGTTTGGAATTGAGTTTACTTCCATGCTGATTGTTTTTCTGGCAGGGCTGACTATTGACTTTGGACTAAGGTGATGTTGCTTTGTTCAGCATGTACACAGAGAGTTTTATGCCAACAGTAAGATATTGTGTAAGCTCAGAGTTCCCTTTTTATTAGATGTACAAATTTTCTGCCTGCAATTAATGTGGCTGTACATGTAAGAAGAACTGAATAAATTTAGCAAAGAGTAATGAACATGACATTACAGAACAGAAGCCATCCAGCCAAAACAAGTAAGTTAAAAAGTCAGAAAGGGAAATACGTATCACTTGGTGCTGTGACAATATTCTGCCTCAAGCGAGCAGGTGGAAGAGAATAAAACCCAAACTGAGCTTTCATTCACAAGGTCAGTGAAGGCTTGAGAATGTAAATAGTGTGATAGTGTTCTGTAGTAAGGCTGTGAAAGCTTCACACTGTGTCTGTTCAATCACAGGCTTCCAGGGAAATTTGCATTTTTCAGCAGAATTATGAAAGTTATTCCCAGCCCCAGTTTCTCATCCTGAGAGGTTCTGGAGGAGCATCTGCTACAGTAGATATCTGCAGAAGGTTTGCTAGAAATCACCATGTACTGACAGCTATGTCTGGTGATGAATTAAATTAAGGCTCTGTTTTGTCTGCAGAAAGGTTTTAGTGAAATAGCTTGATCCTCACTGAATACCGTATTTTTACACTCCTGTAAAAATAGCTGTGGGAGCCAGTCTGCTGTTTATTTTAACTACTTGATGTTTGTGAGAGGATTGTTTTTCTGGAGGACAATTAAGAGTAGAAGAGGAAATTATCTCTTCTATATGGATATTTAAGGTAGCTTTAAATTTCTTGCAGTGATGCTCAGGTTCTGAATGAGAATTTTGTTGTAGTGACTGGTTTTCAATTAACTGCAGGTTGCAAAGGACATGTCAGCAGGTGAAAGGAACTTTTGGGCACCCAGTTTGATAACCTAGCAGCTCCTGCATCTCCCAGAGATGAAATGTGGTATGTCTGTCCTCTGAATCCTCTCCCAAAACTGGAAAAAGAAAGAAAGAATTTGGATGAGACACGGAAAACTGGGGTTACTAATACATTTCTCATGGGATAAATTCAGACATCACTGTATGAAGAGTGTTCCAGAGAAACGTGTTCAGGAATTGCTGTAAGAGTACTGTGGTTGAAAAATATGGAGTACTCTCTTAGTCAGCTTAATCAGCCTTCTTTACAAACTCATAGTTGTAATTTTAACTTTTTTCTGCTGCCTAACCTCTGATAAAAGTTAACTTTTTTTTTTCTTACTGCATGAAAAGAAAAATGCTAAAAAAAAATTTACATCTGCCAAGACTCTATGTATTTTTCATCCCCTTTCAAACCTCTGTTGGTGTACTCTGAGGTGTCTCTGAGGAGTATCTGCCCCTCTGTGCAGTTTAACCAGCAGTTACATGAGTGGCAGCACTGGCTGTGTGTGGGCACCTGCTGCAGGTAAGGAGCAGATCATTCTGCCTCTTGGTTTGTGTTAACTCTGCTGAAAGGTTTCCTGTCAACTTGGACCAGCTTGTTGAGTCACTACTAACTGAATTACACTTATGAAACCTATGTGGAATAATTCTTGGAGAATCACCAAGGAGAAATATTTCAAGATTAATTCCCTCTCCAGCCAGAAGTTTCTGATCTCTTCTCTGTCACTCTCCATCCTCTGTGAGGGATATTCCTGCAGAGCTCAAAGCTGGTTTTCAGCTGCATCCAGAAATGCTGGATGTTCAACAAAACAAGTGCAAATCCTGGTGTAGTGCCAGGGAAGGGCAGTGTGTGACAGTGACACAGGCTGTGTTGTGTGTTTCTAAACTGAGGAATTTGTTAATGCAGGAGTGGACAGCGGTTAAAAATGCCCTCGAGGAGCTGAGTCACTCACAAGCTGCTGGCACAGGGAAAGGTCAAGGTGGTATCACAGGCCACAAAAATAATGGAATCATAAATTGATTTCACATCTCTGAAAGAAGGAATTTCTCTCCTTTTATCCAACTGATGAGGTACGTGGAGGTTTGTGTTACATGAAATACAAGTCAAGGTTAGATTTCTAGAGTTCTTCTCAATGTTGCACCGTTATCAGTAAGGAAGCATAAAACCAAATAGCAATAATTAGCTCCTGTTGTATTAAAAAGAAAAATTCCAGTGTGAAAGCCTCAGTGACATTCTGTCATTATCAACTCCCTGGTTCCTTCGGTTGCTTTTCCAGGTTTAATTTATGTTGCCATTTGGAGGAGGTGTTGGATACCAGTAATCACATGTTTAATTGCACTTCACTGCCATGCTCATCTCCCAGCAGATGGTGCCATTGTGAAATGCAATTTATTCCCAGATGCACAAACTGGCAGTCCAGAGTTTCTGTAAATTGTAGAACTTCCAGACTCCTGGAAAAAAAGGCAGGGTTAATTTCTTTCATGTACTCTGTAAATATTCAAATCCATGGAGGAAAATTAATTTTTAATTCTTCTCTGGGGAGGTATAAAGAGACACTTTTAAAAAAAAAGACTAACGATGCAAGTGTCCCACATTCAAGACAGAACAGTATGCCCTGAAAATATATGTAGAAAGAACTTGTTTCATTCACAGTTCACCAGGGGTTTGTCCAGACTTGTGTAAACAGCAATGTTTGTCATAGTTCTATTATCTATGAGTATACTGAAACAGAAATTTAGAATTGAGCAAAACAGCTCACAGCTACAAGAAATCAAAATAATTTAGTGATTATCTGTGTCAGGAGTTGGAGGATGAGAAATCAGAGCTGCTTTTTTGGTCTTGATTTAGTTACTGGAAGACTTGTGTTGACTTCAGTATAGATGGACCCAGACCTCTGAATTTGTCTAAATTTTGAAATAAAATTTAGAAAAAAACCCAAACATTTGTAGATACACCTCTGTAGGAATTAACTATTTTTAAAATCAGTGAACTTATACAAGAAATTATGTATAAGGGATGAGATTTCTGACCCCGGAAAAGTTTTTATCGGTGAGATAGAAATTCTTTTCTGAAGAAAGTGAAACTGCCCTCAGGAACAGGCATTTGAGAGCAGGAGGCAGAGCTGAGAGGCCCCAGAATTGGCTGGACTCGGTGTGTGCTGTGTGAGGAAGTGAGATGTCAGTGCTGAGCACCAGCACCGCGGCCGCTCTTTGCTGTCACGCCAGCCCGGAGAGCACATGGAAACAAACAGCTGGAATGGGCTGGGAACTCCGAGCTCCCTTTCCTGTCATAAGGGATTGCCTGAAAACACTGTATTTGCAGAGGGAAAAATTTGAAAATCTTATTCAGCATTTTTCCCTTAGTTAGCAAAATAGGCTTTGCCTCTTGTTTCAGCAGAACTCTGTTCAGATGCCAGAGCTGAGGGCTCTTAAGAAATGTCAGATGTAAGCAAGCAGCAGGGGATCCAGCCAGCAGAAACAGAGAATTCCCAGAGGAGGTTTTTAATGTTTAAGGGCCCAATTCATTGGCAGTAGATGAAATGTGGTGATTCCCATGGGTTTCAAAGGGCATTCGGTCAGATTACAATGATTTATTCTGTCTGCTTCAGGAGGTGTGTTGCATTTTGGAGGTCAATCCTACTTTTCCCATAAATAGAGATAGGGATTGAATAGAGTTCTTTATATGATGTATATTAGAATAAATTTGATCTTATGTAACTCAGAAATACATATCTGGAGAGATTACAATAAGCTGGCTGTCAGGAAAATCTGCAGCTGTATTACTGGCACAGGTGCTTTGAAGTTTAAATTCTTTAGGTCAATGTGATTTCCAGTTTAACCAGGGAAGATGGTCTCAAGCCGTTCTTTTGTGTTTGCATTGTTTTTTCCCCAAGTTTCATGTTCTTTTGGCTTGAATTCCTGCAGCTGAATTTACTTCTTGGATTTTGGTCAACACCAGCGGGATTTTCCTCTCCACGACAATGTCGAGGCTGGGCAGGAATGTGACAGTGTAATCAGCCTGTAAGATCTTCTGGAATGTACTTCTCTTGGGAACGACATCTCCCAACAGCCTCAGGTTTTGGCACCATTAAACCTTACTCCTGAGCTAGTTCATCCTCAAAGCTGGCCTTCCACCCGAGTCTGAAACCAGCCTGGCTCTGAACTTGTCTCACACTCACTCTCTCCTTCCCTTGCTGGGGCTCAGAGAAACCTTTGTCCCTCGTGGGAAAGACTGGTGTGGTTTTGCTGAGCTTTTTATGTTGTGCTAAATTCTTTTCTGGGGAAAGGGGGGAAGGGGAAAATCTCCTTCCTTCCTATTTTTTTGTTACCAATAGCAAAAGTTGATCTACCTTTGTTCTCCACCTGCCATGTGTCCTCCTGCCCTTTTCCTTTACCTGTCCCTGGAGACCATTGTTGGCCACCGGCCAAACCCCCAATCCTTTGTTGGTGGTGTGTTTCCAAGAGCCTGGACTAAGCAGAACAAACACTGTTGGTAGTTAACGGCTTAGTCTTTAGTCATTAATTGCTGTGGCTATTGTGCCATTCTGTAAAACAGCCAGAGAGGTGCTTGTTCATGACCGATGCATTGTTAAACAGATGAGTGTTTTCCTTCTGTTTCCCTTTGCAAAATGCCATTCTTATATGTGTAATACAAGCATTGAAGTACACTTATAGCTTTAAAATATTGATTTTTTGGGGGAAAAATACAGTTTTCATTGACCCCCAGGAGAAAAAAAAAAGGATTTCGTATAAGTGAAGCTCATGAGAACTGTCTGTTTTATAGACTTCTATGAACATATTTAGTGTTGTTTTACACAGTGTTTTAACAAGCTTGGAATTAAAGGAAAGCATTGACTCTGTCTACAAAGGAGAGAAAGAGATTAAGAGCTGAACACTGAATTTTCAAGAATTACTAAATCACTGCTTGGGGAGTTCTGGAACACACAACTCAAGAAACACTTTTTGAAGGGCATGATTTCAACTCACTTTGTCAAGCTGAGTCAGTGTTCAGGATGGGAATGGCTTAAGTCTGGCTTAAAAGTGGGCTGATACAGTGAGAAAGGAATATCCTGAGCAACAGAGAAGTGTGCTGTATTTCAGATTGTGCCAGTGCTGCTGCAGATTTTTGCTGAGAATTGAAACTCCAACTGGTTATTTTTCTTGTGGGGTGTAAGGTTTATGCTTTTGCAGGCTTTGCACTGTCCTAACTACATAAAATAAAATCTGGTGCAGATCCATGTTTCTGATATCTGATGGTGATATGAGAGATCTGCCTGTCCATATTCTGATCTCACACAACAGTAGCTCTGGTTTCTGAGATAATTTGAATTTATTGTGCACCCCACAGCCACAGCAAAGATAGGACACCTAGAAATGGATGTAAAAGGGAAAAATGGGTAATTATGTATATCTATTCACCATGTGAGCATGAAGGGAAATATTTGCCCAAGAATCTGCTGAGTTCAAATAGCAAAGGTGATTTGTGTTCCTAAATGGTTAATCGTGACTTAAAAATACCCATATTGACAGGAACTGCAGGATAAATGTCATTGGAACTTCTTGTTTTTTTAATACACCTTAAGAAATTAAACAAAGCAAATGCATTTGGTGGCGCCCTCAGGAAAAGTCCAGTCACTTCCTGACCAGTAATCTGCCTGGGAGCAGCAGATAGATTCTCATTGTTTGCCGTTTCCAGTTTCCAGTAATGGGAACGATTACTTGATCCAGCCAGTCTCTGTGGCAGATCTGGGATAACTTACAAATTTTCATGGCAAATTTTTATCGCTTTCCATAAAGAGCCAACGGAAAAAAAAGACCATAACGTGGTTTTGGTACCTGGAGGCATCACCTCTGATAATGAATATTGTTTGATTTTGGGGTTAAGTGTCTGTTCTTCAGGAACGAGATGTATCTTGCTCTTCTGGTGATTTTCTTGCAGTGTAAGTTTGATAACTAAGTCTCTGGGTGGGTACCTGTGGTTTTGGTTTGTCTGGGGGGGGGTTTAGGGAAGGCTTTTTAAGTTTCACATTGCTGTCTCTCAATCTGCAAGCTTTGAAAATAACATTTCTTTTTTTTTCCCCAGGTTCAGAACTCTACACTCAGGATAAAGGTAGGGAATTATAATTTTGGTGGGGTTTTTTTCACATACAAATTTAAAATAACTAATTTAACTAATTTCTTGGTTGGTGGTGTGCATTTGTAACAGAGTTTATTTGGATTTGCTGTCCGATATCTCAGTATGAAATTTGGCCATATGAAAAGAAAAGCTATTGCTTGGTGCTGTTTCTTGATACAGTGTTTAAATGAGAGATGTGCTGCTCATATCTTAATAAATGTTTTGGTGAAATCTTTCCTAGAGTAATTTGCTTTCCAGAGGCATAAAAAAGGTGGGAGAGAAAATTAGCATTTTGGTTTAGTATTTAAAAAAGCCTCTCATGCCCACAAGCAATGAGGGAGGATAAAATTATAGCATATGAATTAAGGGCACTTTCTCCTGCTCGTGCAAAGGAATTGGTCAATTGAGCAGAGTTCAGAACTCGTATTCTAAAGGAACTTTTTACCTTTTCATCCTGTGACTCCCAGCACGTACACTCCTCATGTTTCCTTTTTTCCATCACCAGGGACAAAGGTTTGCTTCTTGTTGTCATGTGGTTTATTCACATGCAAAATAAATTGCAATTTTTGCACTGGTTTTATGCCCAAAACTCTCTCTAGCAAGGACACATTATAAATATCTGGTAAATGTACAGGGCAAGGGGCTTCTTTAGATGCAGGAAAGTTCTCCTTCTAATAGCAAATTTCTAATACAAATCTTGACCAAAATGGGCATAACCCAAAAAAGTATAAGTTCTAAAGGAAGGGAAAATCAATGAACTGATAGATCTTTCTCTATACTTTTTCCTCCATCCGTGTGAATAAAAATATTAAATATACCAGGATTCTAACAGTTACCACATTTAAGCTACAAATTATTTATCATTGCTGTGGTTATAAACACAGAATATATTTCTAAACATATATACACGTATATATAAGTACTATTATGAACTTTGTTTCTAAATGTGTTTATTATTTTTGTATATAAATTACTTTGTATTTAAATTACAATATTCCTATCAAATAAAATGTAAATTTTGTAATTACTTCTTGGGATTAAAGTATAGCAACTTGAGATAACAGTATTATGTTGGACTAACTGAAAATAAATAAGATTTTTTTTTTCTCTATCCAGTTTTTACTTTCAACACAGTTGAAATCAAGGTTGAGCCATCTTTCAAAGTGAGGAATGGAGCTCCCATGTCAATTATCTGCCACGCTGATATCAGCAAAAGTGCTGATTTCCAGCTGAAGTATAATTTTACAATTTTTAAGGACCGCAAGCTCGTGTTTATGACTGTGTCAGACACAGGAGATGCACGGTATGAAATACCTGTGGCCAAATCTTCAGACACAGGAGACTATCAGTGTACTGTGAAAGCAGATAAAAAGACAGGATCGAGTGACCCCGTCCACGTTTGGGTAACAGGTGAGTGCTCTTTCAAACATGGCAAAAAAAACCCCAACCTTCCAGGGGAAGTAATAATAGTCAGTGCTCAGTAGGATATCTTGCAAAGTGATTTTTATCCATTGGCCTCACAGTACTTCACCAGAGTTTAGTACCAAACCCTCATGCTCAGGCACGGAAATGAACTTGTGATCTCAGGGCAACATCAGTGACAGTCAGGAACAGTCTGTGCCCTCTGTGCCACCTTTCCCGCTGTCCTGAGCCTCTGTTCCCTAGACTAGGGGAAGTATTAGTTGTGAAAGCTTGTGCCTGTTCCCATAAACTTGATGGAGGGTGGGTAGATTCCTGGAAATGCTGGAAATAAGGTACTGAGATGCTCAGCCTGTGACAGCCACTGCCAAAGGAGTGTCAGCTCTGGGCTGCTTTTGCAGACAGTGTTGTGTCAGTCTTATTCTTTCACTTCTGATGAGAACAAGGGCTACCTCCATCCATACTCTTTCTAGCCTTGTGTTCTTGACTGCAAGTGACATTTTTCCCCTTGGAAAAGCAATTTGGAAAGAATTTGTTCAGCATTAAGTAGGTACCGGGTGGTCTTCAAAAGCTTGGTTCTTGCAAAGTATTTGCATCTGTTAATTAGCATAAATCATTACCACAGTCTTCAGGGATAGTGTTTCTTTCGGGATTATGGAATGTTCTATTTCTTTTCTTGCTTTCTGGTGTAAGGAATGACCAAGCCAACCCTGACTGCTGACAAAAGAGATGTTTTGGAGGGTGAAGTTGTGAAGTTACGTTGTGAGCTGCCTGAAGAAGAACCTCCTTTACAGTTCTGTTTCCGAAAGATAAAGACGAATTCAACGCCTAGAGAAACATGTGTACCTGAACCTTACACAAATTTTTCTGTACTGGAGGTTTCTGTTGAAGAAGGAGATAATATTTTACAATTTGATTGTTTTGGTAGGAGAAATGTAAAACTTGAATGGGAAGACTCAGCACACAGCAACAAAACCCTCGTTACAGTCAGGGGTGAGTTGCTTGGCTTTTCTTTTGACATTTGTTTGCTTGCTACAGTTAAAATTGGGCCATGTATTTATAGTTATATATGTTTATCTGCATGTTGATATGTATTCTCTTGCAGAACCATTTATAAAGCCCACTCTGACCACTGTGCCCTCAAGTAATGTTACAGAAGGAGACCAAATACAATTTGAATGCTCAACTGTAGTAGTTCGAATGCGTGACATTGAAATCATCCTCCAGAAAAACAAATCAATACTGAACAGTGTACAAGATAAGAAACTTCTGAGATACTCCACAGTAGCTACTCTAGAGGACAGTGGTGAATACCTGTGTAAGGTGGAGCAAGGGGGAGCATCTAAAACCACTAAACTGAATGTTGTCGTGTCAGGTAAAACCTCTGTTCATCTTAGATTTTACTCAGCGTATTGATATTTAAATTTAAATTTGGTAGAACTCGAGATCCAAGTGTAACCTCCAGATCTAAGTGTAAATTTTCTCTAAGTTAAAAGGCTATTTGGATTTTAGTTTCTGATTTTTTCCTACCAATACTCCCCAACTAAAATAATGTCCTCAAATAACACATGAAAAGTGGTTTCAAGTGGTTGCTGAGTTTCTGTTTTCCCTGAAAATATAATAATATTAAAATAACATGGTTTTTTTGTTCCCAGATTATAAACTTTCAGTATGTTCTTCATTCTGTATATGTTGAGATAAGCAGTCCTGTTCTTTCAGGCTCAATTGGAATGAATTAGTTCTCTTTTTATCTTGCAGAGTTATTTCCCAAGCCAACACTGGTTGCTTCTATGACTAAGCTGGATAAGAATAAAGAATTAATTTTGAATTGCAGCATTAATGGTTTTCAGAAAGCTAACTTCTCTATCATACGGAAAAACGCCAATGGAGACATCCCACTGAAAAATTCTCAAACCTTAAAAATGAGAGTTAATGTGAATGATACTGGATCTTATACCTGTAAAGCTGAAGTAAAAGGAATAGTCAAGGAGAGCAAACCTGTAAGGATAAATGTTTATGGTGAGTTGATACAGAGGCTTAGAACCCAATGAGATGGGGGGGATCTAAACCAGAAGCTAATAAATAAGCACATCTGTTTACAGAATCAGCCTCTAGTCAATGAACTAGGGGGTCTCTTAGTTCTTGCAATATTAATTTCTGTGAGATGTGCTTGTCATCTTCAACTGTAGAGGATTTGGTGTGTCATGATCTAATCAAGTCAGACTTTTCCAGGGCTGGCCCTGGGAGAAGGGAGTTGGCATGGCTTCCTGCTGCTCCCTTGGTTCTGCTGGGTGCCAGATAAATTCATTCATTACCATTTGCAGGAGCCAGAACTGTTGTGCAAATCTTTCACTCATCTGTTTGACCTGAAACTCTGACAGTGTCTGCCTTGGATCCCTCTCCCTGACTCTGCAGGCAGAAACCAGGAGAACCAGAGGTCATCTGGTTAGCTCTGCTCCAGAAAAGCACTCTAGTTCCCTTCCCTCTTATGGAACAATCTCAGGTGGTTCTCCAGTCTGTGAAGGGGATTAACTGGGTTGTGACTCCCTGTGGAACAGAGGGCCCTAATTAGGTGCTGCACGGTCCATCTCAGGTCATACATGCAGTGTGACACTTAGTCCTTGGGTCAGAATTAGTTCTGGAGTTTGGATGATCCACAGCTGTGTCACTCAGCCTTTGTTTTCCTTCATATTCCCCCTGTATGCTATTTGATTCAAAGTCACATGTTCTACTACCTACATTATTGATTTGGTCAAGTCCCCCCATTTCTGTTCTATTGACGAGGAAGAGCTTCCCAAACTAGCGTGTGCAAACCAGATAAATATCGTGCATTTAAATACTTTCTATAAAATAATATCGTGTCTTTTGGCCTTATGCAGTGCAATTTTCAGCAGTTTTTTTCTTTTATTCCCCTTTTAGCTCCAGTCTCCAAGCCAACTCTTTCCGTCGCCGGCGGTTTGCCGGAGGTGGTGCTGGGGAAGCCTCTGCAGTTGATCTGCCACTCAGTGATGGGAACACCACCAAAAACCTTCAGGTTCTACAAAGGAGATGACATTGAGAAAATAGTCATTAATGACACATATGCTACGTTCTTGGATGAAAATATCAGACTGAATGACCAAAGAGGATACAGATGTGATGCCAGAAATAATCACTCCAGTGGTGTGAAAACCAGCGATATCCTGAACGTCACAGTAATAGGTAAGTCTGTTCAATTCTTCTTCTTGTCTGATGTCATGTTTAGAGTTTTCAGCAGCAAATGATGGACTAAGCAAAATGGATGTGAAATGTTTACAGATTTTTGCTCACTTGAATTAAAATGGTTGCTGGTCACAGCACAGTAAGTAGTTCAGGACCAGAGCAGGTCTGTACTTGACCTTTCAAAAAGAAGAGGTAATTTCTCTCTACCAAGGAGTTTTCAGTTTTGTGTCCTGGCTTGAACCCAAATTGTGTTGGTGTTCAAAAGATAAACTTGTGGTTAATAGGCTGTTTCCCTCTGAGTTTTGACATTCAGTTGTGTATGATTTGAGCAGATACATCCAGAATTGTTGGGCTTATTCTGAGTCAGTTGGATTATTGCACAGTGAAGGATGTGCTCCCTGTTCACTGAGCTCCAAAAAAGGGCTTTTAATACAGTACTTGCACTCACCCAGACTCACCTTAAGTTCGTCAGTTCCACCATTAACTAACTGTAGAGAGAAGCTGGGTGATAAAAGCTCTAAAGAGGTTTATCCAGGGAGATTTAAAGTCAAGGTGGTTTGAAATAACAAGGTACAAATATACAAACACAAAGCATAATCTTAATCCATTAACAAGTGGGTATTTCTCTGCTGGAACTAGTGTATCCCAGCTGTTAGAGCAGATGCTTCATATGCCAAACATTTTGCAAAGCTGCTGACATTCTACAAGCCTTGAATCACAGAATGTGTGTCCATTTTTCCCCCATGTAGTTACAAGGGCTGATGCTCATCTGCTCCTACACTAGTTCTGTATGTGCTAAAATACTTAATTCGTAAACTAGCAAACCTAAAAACTGTATTTTGTGTATGCATATTCTTAAAATTTGTGCAAATGCAAACTAACTTCCCTCACTGTGTTTGCCATATTCTGTAACCATTGGAATTTGGGACTGGCTTATGCCCTTGGAGAACTCGATCCATTATCTGCTGATACCAACTGTTGTATATTAAAGGGTACAAGAATACAGTTACCACACAGCATAAAATAGCACAGCTCTATATAACTATGAAAGCATAGCTACATAAACTGGACCATCATTATTTACACTATGGAACGACTGAGTGTATTATTTCTGGAAATGAAATAATTTGTAGGCTGGGGCTGGAGTGGCATCCAAAGGATTTTAAGGAAAGTGGCTGACTGACCTCTCTGGAATGGATATAATTTCCTCCTGTGTCTGCTTTGTTTCTTTGTCATGCCCTCTCTATTTCTGGGTGTATAAAAATATTTACTAGAGGATGATGTCTTTCAGAGAGTGTTTGGGAAGATTAATACTGTGCATTCAGTCTCTGTTTAACTAAGCATTAAATCAGGCATTTCTACAGCACAATATTTTAGCATCAAAGTTATTCCAAATAGTGCTAATATTTGCTTTCTTTCTGCCTTTCTCTGTAGTGCCAGTCAGGGATGCCAGCTTGGGCAGTGTTCCATATGGAGAAGTGGAAGATGGCAGTGAGATTGCTTTTCTCTGCTCTGTGAAAGAAGGGTCTTTGCCAATCCTGTTCAGGTTTTTTAAAAAAACTGATAATGAGGTTCTTCTGTTTGAAAAAATTGAACATAGAGACAGAGCCATGTGGCACAAGGAAACAATGAAGAGGCAGGACACGGGGACATATTATTGCGTGGCCTCGAACCAAGCCAACGTGGACGTGAGGAGCCAGCCCATAACCATCAGTGGTGAGTCATTGAACTGCCCACTGTGTCCTCATGATAGGTGAGGTCATCTCATTTGGGATGTTCCTAAGTGTAACTCCCTTATTTGCTGTTGTTCCACCATTGTCAGAAGTTGAACAGAGAGGTCCCTTTGTAAACAGAGGTTGTCCAACTTACAGAGAAAAGTTTAGGGGATGCTCAAAAGCCAAAGGAGCCAGATGCAAACTGAAACCAACACGTTGTTGTGCTGAGGTTTTGGTCACAAAGGAGAGGCTCACTAGTGAACTTTGCATGCAGGTCCCCTCAAGAGTTCTTCCCTGGGGTGTAAGAAGGCTGATTTGTAGTAAAATGAAAGGTCAGGAACTGCAGAATTTGGTAATGTTGGCCTATCACAGTAAATATTCTCTTAAACATGTTTTTCTTATTTCCAGTCATCTTGGCAGCTTGGAAGAAAGGAGTCATTGCTGCATTGGTCCTGATAACCGTTGCAGGAGCGGGAGCACTCGCCTTATGGTGGTTTTTGCGTAAGAAGAAAAAGAGTAAGGAATGGTTCCCTTCTCTTTGTTTGGCGACAGATGTTTTCCAGTTAAACCTGCATTTGTGTCAGAAGCAAAGGGTTGTGGGGATGAGGCTTCAGAGGTGACTGAACACAATTAAAAAAAACCCTAAAAATCTGCTTAGAAATGCCAGGAGACCCAAACTAAGCTGCAAACGTGCTGAGGCTTTCCAAGTATATTGGGCAGATGCAGTCCCAGGTCTGGAATTCAGCCCTGTGCAATGAAGAGGCAGACAGGGCCTGAGGAGGTTTTTGATCCTTCATAGAGCTATAACAATTTGATTTGGAGTCCCAGCTCAGGTGTAATTGAGGTGCCTCTCTAGTCCTCATGAAATAAATTTAGATTATTTAGGTTGTGGGATTGTTTCTTTTTCCTTCCCACACTGTAATATGATTTTGTTTAGGGATTTAACTTTTAAGATATTTTTTCAGGTCCTGTTCTTTCAGAGTACAAGTAAATCTGGTTTATCCTGTGATATGCAGTACATTACAAATTATTTGGGAAAATTTGAAGCATCTGGATGTCCCAGACTGCTTAAATTGGCCAAGGTAAAATCTGGGGTTTAGGATCTTAGGTTCTCTGAAGGAGACATCTAAGGGACCTCGGAGATAAACAGGACATAGTGTGTGAGGGAGTTCATTTTGTGATCGCCAGGAGAAATTATTCACACATGAGTAAATAATTGCTATATTTTTGTTTTGATCTTTACTTTTAAATTCTTTACTTGTGCAATCTACTAATAGATGCTTTTTTTTTGTCCTCTGTCAAGCTAAAGGACCATCCATGGAGATGTCTGGGTAAGATGTCTTACTGTCTTGGTTTCGGCTGGGATAATTTTCTTCTTAGTAGCTGGTACAGTGCTGAGTTTTGGATTTACTGTGAGAATAATGTTGATAACACTGATGTTTTAGTTGCTAGTGCTTACTTTAACCCAAGGACATTTCAGTTTCCCATGCTCTGCCCATGAGCAGGTGCACAAGCAGCCAGGAGGGAGCATGGCCAGGACTGTTGACCCAAACTGGCCAAAGGGACATTCCACACCATAGAGCATCATGGCCAGTGTAGAAACTGGGGGGAATTGTCTGGGAGACACTGATCAGTGCTGGAGGGTGGGCTGGGCATCGGGCACAGGGTGGTCAGCAATTGTAGTGGGCATCACTTGTTTCTCTTGCGTTTTATTCCTCTCTCTCTTCCTTTATTATTATTGTGGATATTGTTGTTGTTATTATTATATTTTACTTTATTTCAATCATTAAACTGTTCTTATCTCAACCCATGGGTTTTACCTTTTTCCAGTCCTCTTCCCCATCCCACTGGGGGCGGGGTGGGTTGGGGCAGAATGAGTGAGGTATTGTGTGGTGCTTAGCTGCCAGCTGGGGTTAAACCATGACAGTCCTTTTTGAAGTCCAGAGTGGGGACTCAGGAGTTAAAACCAGATCTGACCAGTGCACGTTGAAACAAATTTGTTACAAGCATTCATCAGAGTTTAATAGCCAGTTACCATGATGTTGATTTATTTGCTTTTAGAGTTGTTGTGCTTGTTCTCGGAGCTGTATCCGAACACCTCACTTGCACTTACAGGGAACACTGTACTCCCTGTTGTGTTTCTTGCCATTGTGTTTCTTGCCATTGGGGCCTGGGCTGAGGTTATTGTTTTGTTCTGCTTTGTAACACTAATTTATGATACGATGGAATCACTGGTCATCACTCACCTGATCGTGTCCTCAGCGCCACCGTCACCTGTGTGCTGGGGAGACACCTATTGGGAATTATCCATAATTACACTTTTCCCTTTCTCCTCGGAGAGCCAGTCTGTGGACACAGCTTCCCACAGCTTCCCTTTCTTCTCCAGGCTAATTACAAAAGCATTTGAGAATTGTGAAGATTTGGGGTGTTGGAACCAGTGTGGTCTTATTGGTAGGAACCAGCATGTGGTTCAGGTCTGTTTAGGGTTAAGCAATTATTTGCAGCTACTCCAACCCCTGTGACAGGCACTGGGGCTGCTCCAACTCCCACAACAATCACAGTGGCCACGACAGACACTGTGGCTACTCAATCCCTGGCTACTCAAAGCCTGATGGGTGATGCAGCTGAATCAGAGAACCAACCCCTGTGTGTGCCAGTTGCCCCTATTCCCAAGGAGAAATGGGCAGGAAAGACAGCTTGTTTAATAAAGGAGGACAAACCAAGGCCATAACAGGAACAGGAAGAAGAGGCAGAACAAGAAGCAACCCCTCAATCCATATCTCTGAGTGAGCTGTGGGATATGCAGAAAGATTTCAACCATCATCCAGGTGAGCACATTATTCCCTGGCTGCTCTGATGCTGGGATAATGGGACTAGTGGTGTGGAATTAGAAGGTAGGGAAGCCAAGCAGCTGGGATCATTTTCCAGGGAAAGGTGCACTGACGAGGTGATTGGAAGAGCAACACAAGTCCTCAGCCTCTGGAGGCAACTCTTGTCAAGTGTGAAGGAAAGGTATCCCTTCAAGGAAGATGTTCTGTGTCACCCAGGCAAGTGGACCATGATGGAGAGAGGTACCCAGTACCTGAGGGAATTACAGATAATTTATTATGACCCAAACAACACAGGGTTACTCAGAGATCCAGGTGAAGTCTGATGTGCACAAACCATGTGTCAGAAACTTGTCCAGAGAGCACCATTGTCATACACCAACTCACTGGCAGTGATGGCCTGGAGAGACAACGAGGCACCACTGGTGGATGAAGTGGCTTCACCAACCCAGCAGCACAGAGAAAATCTCTCTTCCTCCCTTGTCTCTGCTGTGGAGAAGCTGGTTGAGCAACTCAAAGCAGGTAGATTCTACTCCCACATGTACAGGCCAGTATCTCAGCTATTAACAGTAAGTGTCCTTTTGCTCCAGAGAGAGAATGCAGAGGGTTCACAGCACAGGAGACGCTGTGGTTTTACCTGTGAGGACCCCAGAGAGGACTTGAGGAAGTGGGATGGAAATTCTACCTGGACCCTAGAGGGTACATGGATTGCAAGGGAAAATCACAAATGGGGGTTCTTCCAGGGAAGTTGCTGTTCTGGTCTGCAATGGGCAGTTCCTCGGAGTGGAAGGGCTGATCTTACTCCTGACTCTATGGAAGGGAATTCTAACCCGTTTTTACAAGAAGCAAATGGATAATCCTATGACCAGGACTAGAGGGGCTCTGCCTCCACCAGGTGGAGAAGAGGGACAGCCTTGTTTACTGGAGCATGTGGATCAGATGCCTGGAACATCAGCCCCCCAGGAGTATAAGGCTCTAGCAGGTACTGGTGCACAGTGTGCCCTGATGCCATCAGGCTGTCCAGGGGCAGAACCCAGTTGTATTTCTGGAGAGGGATCCCAACAGACTGTACTGGGGGCTGAAATCAGCCTGACTGGGAACGTGTGGCAGAACGCTCCCATTTGAGTAGCCCAGAGGCTCCAGGGGCTTTAACTGTCTCGGGAGAGGGGATTTCAAGGAGCCAAAGGAGTAGTGGTGGGCTTTCAGTACAGCAGCCTTGGAGACAGAGGAAATGAAGTAGCTCCCCTGTCCCATGTCTCAGAGGACCCTCCTGTTGTGGGGCTGCTGAAGGTTGAAGGACAGCAGGTGCTGAGCCCTGTGACAATGAAGCACCCGGGCGGTGCTGTCGCTGCTCGGGGACTGGCTGGGCATCACTTGTTTTTCTTGGGTTTTATTCCTCTCTCTCTCTCTCTCTCTCCTTTTCATTGCTATTATTATTATTTATTTCAGTTATTAAACTGTTCTTATCTCAGCCCATGGGTTTTACCTTTTTCCAGCCCTCCTCCCCATCCCACAGGGGAGCGGAGTGAGCGAGCAGCCGTGTGATACTGAGCTGCCATCTGGGATTAAACCACGACCCGTTATGATACTGATGAAGTATTTCTGTTTAAAGGCCTTCCTCCATATGAGTGTAGTTCATTATGGCACACACCTGCAGACAATAGATGGTTCTGCTTCATGTACCACCTGCTTACACAACAACAGGATGAGGAAATACTCTAAAAATAGAAAAAAAGGCCAGCTAAGTGAAATAGGAGAATGTCAGGCCTGTGTTTGAATGCATTTAGACATGGAATGGATTGAAAATACAGAGGTTTAAAGAAGAATAATGCAATAGGGAACATTTTTTGCCTTAAATTTGGTTGGTGCTTCTCTTAAAGACAAAGGCAAAATTTTCATTAGCTTCAGTAGTTAAAAATACATGGCAGTCAGCATAGACAGTGACTGATCTTTGCACAGAATCATGTTATTGACTGATTTGGGGTAATTACATCAACTTTTATTGGTTTGTTTTTCAGTTCAGCCTTGGCTGCAAACTTGACAAGTGAAAAACTGGCAAGACAGCCCAGTGATGGAGACTATTATTCAGGTAGGACATTTTGCTGTAAGACTGCTAATAAATTGGGTAAATTAAACATTTTTTGAAAGTTTTGGACTTGCACAGTTATTGTTTGGATAAGGCCCAATTTTTAGGGGAATACAGAGGGATACCAATAACATTCTCCAAAGTATCTTCTGTCATTTTGTCTTTGTACAGTTTTTATGAGCACGTCTCACATAAAGATTGGTTTATAACTCTGCTCAGACACTTCTCCCAGGCAATCAGTTGACAGTATTACAGATGGAGAAATCATGGTAAAAGAAAATTACTTTCTGGGTTTGACACAGCTGCAAGAAAATTATTGCAGAGAGGAAAATTGGAGTTGTGGCACATGGTCCTGTGATGTGGCCACAGGACAGAGGTGTTAACTTGCCATGACTGGGCACATTTCATTCCAGGATCTCAAAATTCCCACTTTACCAAAATAGGTGGAGATGTTGTTTAGAGTATTGGACATAAACAAAATTACCCCTTGGGTGCTTTTTAGCTGATTATTTAAAAAGCTACATTCTTCCCTCCTGTGTTATTTGAATGTCTTAGGTGTGAAACCAAAAGTAGGATGTCTCATATAAAAATAGAGATAATGACAATAGGAATTGCAGGTGTGTAACTCATTTATTTAGTTGGCCTCAATAAACATTTTGTCAGCTCAACTTTGGCTTTAATATTTTAGGATCAGGTTACATTGAAGATAGTGAAAATCACATGAAATCAACAGATGAGAGTAAAGGTAATTTCATACTTAAACAATAGATTTTTAAACTATTTTATAACTGAAAGTCATGATGTTTTCTAATGGTAGCAACAAGGATTGGATATGTCCAGCCCTTTCCTTTTTCTCTTTGATAGTGGGGAAGATTTTCCTTTGCTGAGCTCAGTTCTTTTTCTTATGCACAAAATGACACTGATAGGATCCACTTGCCAACTTGCATTATGAAGTGTAATTAGCTGTGCTGGATTGGTATAAAAATACAACTTAGACTAAAAATTGTAAGTTCTATATAACAAATATTTAGATATTTTCTACAGATTTCTGCTTCTTTTACTTCTCTGTCCTTTCTTCATTTTGGTTGACCTCGAAATACTTAAGCGTTAAATCTAAAAATAAACTGTGAAATCTGAATAAAATAATCTGCCAAGTCAGTTCTGCAGGATGCCAGTCTGGATGACTGTCCTGGTTTCTTCCAACTTTTACAGAAATCTGGTGGAAAACCATCTCCACCCTAAGAAAAAGCCAGAGTAGAAGGCAGCAGCTGTTTCTTGTGTCTGTTGTATCCAGGTAGCCAGGACTTGTCAGGCAGCAGCTTTAGTAGATCCAGCTTTCTGTGGGCATTGTGGCAGAGAAGCATCTTGAGGGGGAAGATGAGTTGCATTCCAGATGTTCTATGGAGAGCTTGGAAGAAAATGTAGGAGGAAAAAAGAAAAGCAGAAATTTGGAGAATGAGAGGTGATGAGGGAGGCCAGGAAAGACTTAAAGATGGGTTTAAATGTGAGGAAAGCAGATAATGGGAAGTGTCCTGCCATAGCCACAGAAAACAAGGAGAAAGTAAGAGCAGGGAGAGAAATAAAGAGGAGCTGGAGGACGAATATGGGAGAATCTGAGATAATTCCTTGCTCCATTTGTGTTGTGACACTTTTGAAGGTGTTACATTGAAAGTAAGAGTTTTAGGCACAATTTGCATGTCCCCCAGTTTCAGAAATCTGCCTTTAGCTCATCTACTGCTTTTTGGATTGGGATGACCCTTAGGAATGGGTTGGCCTTGAAACTCTTAGCAGAGTAACTCACATCTGTAAGTAGGGCCTGATCCTGCACCTACCCAAGTCAGTGAGGACTTGTCCATTAATTCCAGTGGCAGCAGGATCAGGCCCACAGCTCAAACAAAGTGTGCAGTCCTACAAAGAAACATCTTCTTGATATTTTTGGGGCAGGACCTGACCTTGAGAGTGCTGAGGTGGAGTACACTGAAGTTGAAGTATCAACGCTTGATCCTCACAGAGGTAATAAACTGTCCAAACCTCTTTGGTTTATGTTTGGGAGCAGCTCTGGGAATGTTGCTCCTCCCTGGCACTGGTCTGATATTGGCACCTGGGAATGTCAGAGCAGGTTGTGCTTTGTGTGTGTGACAGTTTCCTGCCAGTGGCTCCTTAACCCAGCTGATGATGCCAACCATGGTGCTGTTCCTGCAGCCCTCCTGCCCCTGGGATCCTCCCACTCCCACCCACAGGTCTGTGTGGAGCTGTGGCTCTGAGCAGAAGGCAGCCTGCTGTGAATATCCCTGTTATAGAGCCCAGGTTCACTGAGAGCCAAGTGAGGTTAGCCCCAGATAATGGAGAGAACAGAGAGCAGTGGAATTTCCTCCTTTATAAAGGAACTGGTTGAAGGGTCAAAGCTGTGATTCACTTGTGATAGAGAAGGAAGAGAGTCCAGCACAGATTTAGTCTCTCAGTCTGGAGGGGCCTGGAGACCATCCTGAATTTTGTGTCCCCTTTAAACAGTGAAATGAGGATATTAATGCCCAAATAACTTGGTCCTCCTCCCTGCAGTTCTGTGGTTACAGTAACCACACCTCAGGTACATGTCTCTGCAACCTTGAAGGAGAAATATCCAAGTAAATTTATTCCCAACACCCAAATGCACACTGCAATCATTCTGTGTCATCTGGAGAACTCTGATACCATCATGGCCTTGTGCTGAAAGCTGTTAAACCTCAAAGTTCCCAGTAGCTGGGAGGGAATAAGCCCCACGAGACAGGTTTATGCTCTGCTCCAGCTTCTTTGCTTCAGCTGAACGAGAAGCAGATTGAGGAAGAAACAGATGAATTTCCTTTTTCCTGGTAGGAAGGACTAGTCACTGATTTCAGGGACCAAAGACATGATTGTTTAGTTGGTAAAACAGATGTTTGGGCAAAAGTACTCACCCTTCAAGCTGTCCCTGAACAGCCAGTCCTCCTCTCCTTTCTCTCACTTCCTGGCATCATTCATCACAGAGTTTTCCTTGTGTCCTAAGCATGCTATTTATCCACCTCTGCTAAATTCTGCTCTGAAGAACCATAGTTGTTGGACTCTTTTTCAGAATAGGGCTAATAATTAGTTGTTCCAGCTGTGTTAGAATGTGCACTACACAATACAGTGGTGTAGAATGGGAAGATATGATGGTGCATGATTATTTAAATTAAAAGCCCTGTTAAATGCAAGATCAGCATCTCTAAGAGTAGACTTTTGCTCCCATTATTTATATATAACACTATTCCTGTATATCAGACTGAGTAATAAGATAGTATCTGTGCTCTGTAGACTGAACACCACAAAATAATATTTAACATACCGTGTAAATGAGATCAGATTATTTTAACAGAACACTGATTGATTCTGTAAGACTGAACGGTGCTTCAGGTATACAGAGATGTGATAATAGTTCCCTAATCGATTTGCTTTGTTGCCCCAGGGCACAGTTAAACGCTTCCCAAATGAATGCTTTGGTTATGTAAATGGCAACTGCACTGCAAGTATTTAATGTGTTAATCTTTGAGAGCATCTCGAGGATGCTGCTTGAATAGAAGGAGCTGTATGAAGCCATGTTAATCCTTTCAGCTCTGCACTGCCTATCACAATGAAAACAGGATGAGATTTATTCTTGGGAAAAGAGAAACAAAGCCAAGTTTCTTAATATTCCCTTGTAATAATCGTGTACACCCACAGAGAGAATTTGGCCACGGGACTGCCACTGATATTTCTGCTACGTTGGTGTTATTGTAAAGTTTTGTTTCAAAGCATAATATTCTTTCATGTCTGTCTGTGGGTATGACCAGCCCTTCCTAGGGAACAGACCTTTCAGATTATCCCCTTGCTCCAAACCTCTGTTACACCCCTTTTGGTTCCTCCTATTTTCTGAATGAAGACAAAGCAAGTCACACCTTTTCTCTGGGCACACATATCTCATCCAGCAACTGCACAGAGCATCTGATCCCTTCAGCCTTTTGAGGAACTCCAGATTTCTTTGATCTCTCAGGACCAACCTCAAATTAATTTATCTTCCCAATCATTTGTTCCTCCTGGCACTGTTGTCCATGTCAGTACTAATGTTCATCTCAGGAGCAGGAGAATCATATTTTGTGTATTGTGAAAGACTACTGCAATTAATGCTGCAGTATCTAAGCTGTAACTCCAGCCTTTATATCACTTTTGGGAAGCAGGAACGATTGAATGTCACCTCAAAACAAGTTTAAATTATTGTAGAAGGATGTATATCTTGTCTTTGTCAGTAGAGAATTGCTTACATTTGAAACCACTGGTTTCACCCTGGTTTTCCAGTCATGTCTGCACCAGCTGGTCATTTCTGGAATACTTTTTAACACAGTGTAATGGTGAATAGGTTAATGCACCAAGAACTTCATATGCACTGTGCTTCTGCAGGATCAAAACCCAGGGTTCATTACAGTGTTACTGGCAGGGAGTGGTCCTGTCACGTGCTAGAAGTAAAATTTCACTGCTTTATTTTAGAACTTCCATGTGGGAATAACTTGATACCTGCTTTTTGAAGTAGGGGTGAAGAGGCAAGAGAAATAGGAGGTAGAGCTGGGGCTACACAGTCCAGCTCTTATTTGGGATAGCCAGAGTGGAATGCTAATTTGATATTTAAAGAGGTGGTAATTCTGAGGAATGATTACATTGAATACTTATGGAGATTATATGCTTGACAAAAATATAGTGCTTTTCTTCTCTAAAGCTTAATTGTGCAAATAGATGGAAAGGTGATTTAGACCCCTTATTATTAATCTGAGCAAAAACAAAGGCTGGGGCTAAAGTAAGGTTAGGAAATATCTCTGAAGTGAGAAGGGAGAAACCTCTAATCATGGCTGAGTTAGAACATGCTCCTTCTTTTACTTTTATATCTGATTAGTTATCTGCAGGGTGGCAACATTATAAAGCTGGTGGGAACAAAATGTCAAATCGTCCAAGTAGTTTCTCCTGGCACATTTTTTCAGTGCTGAGACGACTTTTGGAAGATTAACAAAGGAAATAACATGGGCAGTGGCATTATATCACAATTCAATTAAATGGGTCTAGGAAAAAAAAAGCAAGCTAAGGAAATACCTCCAACCAAATCTTTCCACAGAGTCAATAGGGGTAGATTTAGGACTGTAATCTGCTAAAAAAGAGTCCCAAACAAAATTAAATACCTCTTATTAAAATTCTGACAAGATTACTCCTTACTTCACTGCAAATGAACTGATCATTTAAGCAGTAGCCCATAAGCAGATGAAATGTGCCTGAAGGTCTTCAGATTATTTTGCAAAGAAGGTTCTTGCCAAAGCTGCGAGTTTGAAAGCTGTGATTAAACACTTGGGGAAGTGTAACTCCTCCTGGCATTTGAATTAACAGCAGCTTTGCAACTCAACTCTGATGTGTGAGCTCCCAGCGTTTAAAGGATGCTGAACAGAATTTTAAAAAAATGAAATTAGCTTTGGGAAATCAGAATGTGGTGCCAGAGACACTTGGGTTCTTCAAGGTGATGCAGAACAGTAACAGTCCTGACTCTGACTGCAGGTCATTGTCTGAATTCTTTAAGTGCTGGGGTGTTTTTTAATAGCTGAAGTACAGGATTCTCTGTCCAGAAATGTGAATTTTCTTTCCAGTTTCTTGCAGAGAGAACAACCACTTTTGTTCTTCTTTAACTGGAAAAAAATCTAACCTCTTGGTTTGTTGAAGGTCCACAGAAATTGGAGGTGATATAGATAGAATTCAGAGGCTTTCTAAGAGATTCAGTTTAACTGAAATGAATGAGTGTTTCTGAAACACTTTTAGATCTATGAACAGCAAGCTACTGGACCCTGCCAGCATAGACCTTTATAGAAAATGAAGAAAGTTGGTTTTAAATGCACTTTTGTTGCCCAGGGATTTTTAAACTACAGCCATGCAATAAATCCAGGAAATTGTTCTAATCTCCTGCTCGCCTGCAGTTTCTGCTGACCAGAGAGAAACTGAGCTCTTGCTGTTTTCAGGCCTTCAGGGCCTCTGCCCCTTCCCTGTGTGTCTCTAGTTTGGTATCAAACCCTGTGGATAAGTTCTCACAGATGTCAGGGAAAAAGGAAGAGCTTCTTGCTTTCCTTCTCACCCAAGAGCAGAGTTTTATTTGTCAACCCAAGGGTCTGGAAAGACTAACATTGCACTTGTACCCCAGCTGTGTTCTTAGGGGCACAAACCTTCTCTGTCTGCTTTTTGTCTTTACTTCCATTCTTTCCACCAGCCTTGTGAGCCTTCATTCCTGCTGTGTCCATCTGATCTCAGTGCTCTGGTGGAAGAGCCCTCCATGCTGAGGGGAGACCTTTCCCAGATAACCTTAAATAGAAGCTGTGCAGTGTGAAATCTGAAAATACCCTTCTGAGACATTTCACAAACAGCAATTTAGATTTATTTTTTTTTTGTGCCCATAAGACTTAATCAGGCTAGTTGCCAAAAAGGGGGTGTAGTTCATCTTCCAAATGTTAGATCACCTCTGGTCTTGGATCCTGAAATCCTTAGAAAAACTTGAAGCAGCTCTTCAAAGGGATCCAGGGAAACCATTCTCTAGTGGTAGATGTCTCTGTAAAATTAAAGCAGTATCGATTTGAGTTCAAAGGAGATTATTAAAATGTTAAATTTAGAAGGGGAAGCAGATTTTTATCATCACTTTTATATAGAGGGAGAGACATCTCCCTCTCAGTTCCTTGCAGGCTGGGTTTGGGGAGGGAATGTACTTGCTTTTTCACACAGACTCCACAGGCTCGTTGCTGCTTGTGTCACTTACTTCCTCTGAAAGTAAAACAGTGTGTTCTGTTGGTTTAAGGAGCTTTTCATAAGGCAAATAATAAGAAAAAATAAGAAAGAAAAAAAGAAAATAAATTGATTCTGTGCCAATACATTTTCCAGCTCCTGTACAGAAGGGGACTGAAACAGTTTATAGTGAAATCAGAAAAGCTAATAATGGTAAGTAAGCTAGTGAAAAATGAAACACTTAAAGGAAGCATTTGTGAGGAGATTAGGGATAAATTTGTGACTGAATATTTTCCAAGACAATATTTAGCCTGAATATTTAGAAGATAAAGTGCCATAAAAAAAAAGAGATGCAAGTCACACAGGAACATACTGAAGTGCAGCTACAAAATCACAGGTGTTGATAGATTATATAACACCTTCATGGTTCCTCATAAATCAGTGATGCTTAATGCAGTGGGATTAATATTTGTAACATCTACTTCATCAGCCCATCTGTTTTGTACCTGCTCAGCATTTGGGCCATACCTCTGGATCTGAATTAGAGCTGAATCCCCAACCCATTAGGGATTAGGGTGATACATTGTGTTATCTCCAAGTGCTCATGAGCAACACTTTGTCTCTTAATTGAGCATGTTTGTCATGTGTTATTAAATAACCATCAAAAACTGTCTTAGACTGTAAGTGCCAGCCACTCTGCCCTTCCCCCTCCACTAACCCAGCCTTGTGTGAGGGGGCATTACCAGCTTACTGGCAGTTACTGACTATAAATGTTGTGGCAGTCATGAGCTCAGAGGCAGTAGGTTAAAAGCATTTCTTCATAGTTTGTCAAAGACTGAATCAGAAAGGATTTCCTTTCCTCTCTTTGTCTTAGGAAGTCTAGATTTGTAAATATTAGGGCTGCAAAACTGTTCACATCTTGTCCCCATCCATGTTACCCAGTGGCTTTTTTGTGTGCCATTTTTAATTTTTGACTGTTGTGTTTTAATTTTCTATTTTTTTTTTCTATTTTATAAGGGATTTCCCACCTGCTCTGACACAGAATTCTGTCTCTAAGGAATCTTTCATGTGAGGGTCTCCAAGTACTTTAGAAAGCATTACTTAATTTTCCCTTGTGAGGAGATACACGGCAATTTTTATCTCCATTTTGCAGCTGAATAAACAGAGAGATTAGGTCATTCATTTAAGGGAATGTGTTTAGAGAGTGACAGCACTGGGAACAGAGTTTCAGAATCCTTGGTGCTGAGCCTGTGTGCTGTACTCATTTTTCACAGTGAAAATCCAAATACCCTTCACACTAAGGTGGGACGAGGCCCTTCGTGCAGGATCACCTGGCAGCACCATGAGAAAAAAAAACAGTTTATTTTAGAGCTGAACCCAAAGGCCACAAATATTCTGGAACAGTGTGAACTGGACCTGTAACAAGCTGCAGAAGCTGCTGCATAAACCCCCTCCTGCCCTGCCCAGGTGTGAAGGGGATTATCACCCCTCTCACCATCCCTGGTTTTGACACAACAGAAGGTGTTATGTCCTAGAAGGGTGTTTTGTGAGCTGTGCTGTTAAACTCCAGGTAGGTACAGCAGAGCTGTAATTCAAAGCACTTAAAAGGCTGTAATGCCATAAAGTGGGAACTGCAATAAAGTGAGATATGATTGAAAGGCTGAGCTGAATTAGCCAAATCATCCTCAAGCACCCCTTAATCTTGCAGTCCACCTGCTCTTTTATGCATAACATTCTGCAGTTTCAGTTATTCTTGGAAACATAGGACCAGTTTATTGTTTTAATCCCGTCTGTTTTTCCTGACTGATCCACAGGAAAAGTGTTCCAGTGAGATAAGCAGTGCATCCCAGAGCAGTGCAGTGCTCTGGACAGCCACCTTACAGTTCATGTAACATTAACTTGGACTGGTGATAGGCTGTGTGATTGTGAGGTGGCAAAGGATGAATGCAGTGGAGAATCCCTAGGAAATAGCTCTGTTCTTCAGAAGTACTTTATATTAATATGAGTATGTTAATTGCTGGTTGTGAAAGATGTTGAACATTACTGCTGGGGGCAGAAGTTGGTTTACCATTCTGATCTTCACCCTGTTTGACTGTTCTTTGAGATTTTGAGCAAATGCCCACAAGTACAATCTATTTCAGGAAGTCAATGGATCAGACAAACGTGTCCTCTGGGGAAATTACAGGAGTTTGGGAATTGGTGTCAGCCACACTGTTTGGCAGATTTAACACCTAAGGCCTCTGTAACATTTTATTGTTATTTGTTTGTAGGTAACTATTGTGGTTTGGGGTTTTTTAATTAGAATTTAGTGCTTCATAGGCAACCTTAAGGGGTTGTGTGTGCATTCCAGAAATTGTGGCCACTAGAGAGGGAGCTGAAGCACTGTCAGTAGTTGTTATGTCTGATGCAATTCTCTGTGACTGAGCTAAAACATTTCCCCTCTTCATTTTTTCTGGCAGCTCTCCCTGCTGTCCCCAGTAAGGCAGATGCCACATCAGTAACAAACTCTTGTATTTTGAGTTCCATAGCTATTGCTTGTCCTTATCCCAATTCATGAATCCATGGTGCAGGTAATGCTGAGTATCTGTCATTATTACTTTTCTTTTTATTCTCCTGCTGCTGGTTGTGTTGTCTCCCATTACTCTCTCTGCTGTGCTTTCCTTGTTCTGAGTGCCAGGCCTAAGGAGGTGGTTTTACATTAGAGATTAGACAGAAACAAACTGTCAAATGCACATTTCAAATCCCACAAGACCTGCACATGGTTAATTGCAGTTAACTCATTTGCAGTAGGGAAAGCAGGAAATTTGTGAAATTCAAGTCTAGTCAGGTGTATTTTGATTGAAAATCAAATAATGGTCCTGTAGATAATGTCAGTCTCTAGTTGGATGCTGGGTTTCCTCTGCTGTAATGAGAATTGAAGGAGGGTGCTGATCACTTTGTCTCAGAGATAAGAAATTGTCCTTGCACTGTTATCAAAAGGTTAGTTTAATTCAGTGGCATAGTGTTCAGGAAGTTCACCCAGGTATTGATTTAAAGCCTTTTTTAGAGCAATAGGTTGTTACTTTAGTATTTTATGTAAAATACCTAGAGCAGCTTCAAGCCTCAGCTGTAAATCAAACCTTACATCCCCATGGGAATTTGGGGAGTGGTCTAATGAGTGCCAGTCAGGTCAGTAACACCTTTCTCTAGAAGTCTTTTAGACTTAGCAGGATAAACTAATTTCCTTAAAATACTGCTTTCTCTGGTTGCTCTATGAAAAGGCCAAAGTTTACTGTGAGCCAGGAATATCCAGCCCAATCCCGGAGTTGTTGCTTTTTGCTCAGAAAGAACTGAGACAGTCCAAAACTTAAGCAAAACAGGCAATTGCCTAAATCAACAGCCTGCCAAGAATGACAGAATGGCTGTGGCCCTGCTGCCCATGTGCCTGTGCTGGAGTCCCAGAGGTGCAGGCTGGCAGCTCTTCCTGAGGGAGGGTCAGGATGTGTCACACACCGAGTGCAGCTCGTGGGTGGAGGCTCTTTTAGACGTGATTTATTTCCATCACACCTTTCATCTTCCCGAGGGGCAGTAGGGGCAGGAAGTCCAAGCATCTCCATACTGGTTCTTTATCTCAGCTCCAGCCCTTCCCTCAACACTGATCCCAGTTCTTGGGGTAGCACAGTTCTGTTCCTATTGCTGGGGAGACAAGAGCCAACTCCAGGTCACAGATTTCCTTACATTTTTCCAGGGCACTTCCTGTGACATACTGGGACGTTCTTGTTCCTTCAGTGAACTCTGTCTTTGCTCTGTGTCAGACCCAAAGCTCACAGAAGCTCTGCACTGCTCTGTGTGTGCACTGAATCGAGCTTATAGTGCTTACTGCAAGATAACAATTCCTAATTTCTTATTAGGAAAGTGGGAATCTAGTGAACAAAATGCAGAGCCAGCCTTTATGCTGCTAAGTGTGGAAAAGTGAACTGGTCACTTGGAAGCAGTTGCAGCAGTGAGACAGGAAATTCAAAGAATCCTACAGCAACCAACAATGTACTATGGAAAAATAAATATATCCCAGTGGAAAGAGGCATGAGAAATCCCCATTGCACTCAGTGGTTTGGAACAAACTATTTGAAATCAGCTCTAGCAATCAGGAAATCTGCTCAAATACTTTCCTGCTCCTGAAGCTCAGGCTTAAAACCTCCATGCTTAGCCAGAATTTCCCACTGGGTGCCTTTTCCAGTGTAGAAAAAACTCACAGTGTCTTGGGATTCATGTGTTGTTCAGAACTCAGGCTTTATGAGCACAGGCAGTCCAAAATTATGGAAATGACTTGTCCCTTCTCCAAAATAAAAACTCTTTGGATCTTTAGGTTTCTAGACACATTCTAGACCAAAGCCTGGACCTGTGAGACACTGAGTCCAGAGCCAAACGCTCACAACAGCTCCAGCCAAAAATTAGGCAGAGCCAGATGGTTTCAGTAAGGCACAAATATGCAGGGAGCTTCTGGCCTTGCTTGAACCTCCAATGCAAAGCTGAATTTCGTGCATGCCCTGTGTCAGAGCTGCTCCCAAGCTGCCTGCCAAGATCCTCTGTTAGAAGCTACTGCTCCAGTGAAGGGCTTGGCAGAGTGTAGTGTGTGTGTTCCTGCAGTTCAGCACCTTCAGCTCATGATCTGACAGCTTGGCTTTCACCAGGGTTGGAGATGGGTTGGAGATGGATTAAGAATTGCAGCTATTTAGGCTCATATTCTCTTCTCCATCACCTGTAGCAACAAGAAATGATGGAGCAAGTGGAGATGACAGTGTCTTAAATTCCTGCTATTAATGCACTCCTTTGTAAAAATGTGGCCTTTGAATTTAAAATCCCATCAACTAAAAGCAACAGCAAGGGTTTAAATCTGTCAGAAATCCACAAAAACACCCACCTTTGTTAGACTTGGGAATATTTTAGAAATCATCAGTATCAGACCTTCAGCTCCGAGTCTTTTCACAAAACATGCAGCTGCTTGTTTGCCCTTCTTTGTATATGACTAGAACCCAGCATATCTCCTTTCCCTCTTTTTGGTAGTAAGGGAAAGTCAAGCATAATGAAAAATCTCTCTATTTCATCACAGTAAAATCAGTAAAAAAGTGAAAAAACCTCATTAAAAGAAAAGAAACAGAAAGGCTGTGAAAAGATTGGCACAGCAAAGAATCAGAAAAGCACTGGATCACTGTGCTTTTATTAGTGGCTCCCTGCTGGTTTGCCTGGTTGGTGCCTGTTAGAAATGCCCCAGGACACAGATCCTGACATTCTTCTGGCACAGATGTGACACTCAGGGAGGAAGCCACCCTAGTTTGGATCTGGGTGACAGGTAACAAGGAGTTGGAATATCTGTCATTGTGACCCAGAAGCTTTGAGCAGCCAACATCCCGTCGTTTGAAGTTGGGAATTTACACAGAATTTCTCATTTCCTCCTTCCTGTGAGCACAATACACTGTGACAGAACTAAATGACAGCTTGTTAATACCTCACTTCATAAACCTGATGTATAGTTTTGTCTACTTAAAGCCAAGCTTTGATGTAGCACTGGGTCAGGGGTGGTTTTGTTCACTTCTATCGGCTTTCAGGACACAAAAAGCTTTTATGTGTGTTCCACGTAATTTTTAATTTTGTTTCTTATCAAAATGGCTAAACATATATGGATCAATCTTGCCAAACATTGAGATCAATTTTGCACTGAAATTTGGTTTGTGCACTGGTACAAGGTGCTGTTGTCACTTCAGTTTTTAATCCTTTGCCTGGACTAATAGTTCTGTGTAGAACTGTCCAGGAGAAAATTCATAATGTACAATGGCAGAGACCTTCACCTCTGTTTCCTGGTTACTTCTGCTGAAAAGGGAATCTCTAAAACACCTTTATAAAGGTCTGGTTATGGTAGTAATACTCTGCATAATATTAATTTAATGATTTCAGAGAACTTTTCAAAATTTACAGAAGTGTGCTGCCTATGGGAGGGCTGATGTTAGTATTTGCTATTTAAAAACGAAATACTTAGGAAAAAACATAGATTCAGACACTATCCCATATTTACAGAAAAAATACTGGCAAGATTAACCCAGAGCCCCAGTCCAAACCCTCTGCTTTGAGCATTAGATGAATTTCCTCCACACAGCCTTGCTCCACTGAATTTTATATATTTTCCAAGAAAATACCCTTCAAGATTCAGCACTTACTTTTGTCATGTGTGAAGTATCCTAACAGAAAAGCACTTTCAACAAGACTTGAACTCCTCTCCTAAAACTGGAGTTCCTCTCAGAGGGCAAATATATATTTATTGAATGTATTCTGTGAAACTTCTGAATAGCTAAATCCACTTCTTTAAAAAAAACCCCTAAGATCTAATCTTAAGGTCACTGACCCTAAATGGAAAGAGCCTGCTGACTCTCAGGCTTTATTGGGAACGAGCAACTTTGTATTAATAAAATTTCAGGTACCTTTGCAAGATCTTATTTGGCCCTGAAAATTGTATCCTACACCGGATTTCTGCAGTACGTTATTTTCCTGGCAAGGAATTGGATTAGGAAGTATAATGCTCCTGAGAACTTGCCTCTTAAAGGAAGACTCTCTTGTCCAGTAACAGCTCGTACCCTCAGGAGAGACTTCTGCTCTAACCCATAATCAAAAAGCTGTCAAACAGGTCAGTGTGGTCTTTGACATGTTTGGTCTCACCCCTGTACTTGGGTTAAACTAGAGCTTGGATAATCCTTAGGTCCAGAGCTGGGCTTAGTTGTAGGTAGCAATTTTACATCGTTTCAAGGTGAACAAAAAGGTTGAAGAACAAAAAACCTGCATTTTCTGGAACACAGAACTCTGCAACGTGCCATTTTGTAATTTGTGTGTTGTGTTTTATTTTGCAGATTCTATGGAAAACAGGCATTCTGTAAGTATATGGTTTATGCAATTAAATGTGGTGACATTGGATTGAGATTACTGTGTATCTAGTGAGACAATGTTCAAGTGTTGCTGTGGTTTCATTGCTTATTTGCTGCCCAGGACCTTTACAGGACAGCTAAGGGGCAATCTCTTCGTGTATATTCTTACTTAATTAGCCTTTCAGTCCCACATTTATAGAATGATCAGCTCTAAAACCCCTGGGAGGGACTGGTGTTTGGTGGTGCTGGTGCAGGAGGGAGATGGCAAATAACGATCTCCCAGGAATTGGTGTTGAACACCTGCACAGCTCTGGATATGTGCCACAGATATTCCTACTGGCAGGATGGCACAAGGTTGGCATGGCTGCTGCTTCCTTCAGGTTCCTGATGGACCTGAGGAACTCGAGATTTGCATATGAAAACCTGCTGAACTGGTTAATGTGACCCTGGGGACAGAGCTGTTGTTCCAGTTCCCGGGTGTTCAGTGCCGGGTGTTCTCCTTGGGATGTGCCTGTTCACACACACATCCTGTGACTGGGATATCCAAAAAAGGCAGGTCCTTTCTAAGGTGTGAGGAGTCAAACTAAGGAGGAATCACCCCAACCTGCAGAAGTCACTTCACTATTTATGACTGTTTCCTCCTGGCTGTGTTTCCATCCACTGGTACAGCAGGTGGGGTGACTCCAAGGGCTGCTGCTAAACTGAGACTGTGTAAGAAATTTTGAAGGCAAACAGTTTTTTATTGCAGAGTACATTGCTGGGTCATGGCTGGGTCAGTTGTGCTGCTCTAACCAAGAACTGAGATTAGTACCATCCATATATGGACCATCTCAGCTGAAAAGCTTTGGAGTTTTGTGAAGGTTCTGTAGGTGGTGAAAAGCTTCATAGTGCTAAGGAGCCAGTGAAAAAAATATGGATTTTCTTTAAAAATCCAAGGAATGTCTTGAATGAGCTGTTACTCTGCTCTCAAGAGATCCCAGAGGCAGGGAACTTCCATTTCAGGAGTACTTTTATGAATGTTGCTCTCAAATGCAACCTCAGACTATGCAGAACAGGGGGTTTTTTTCTACCATCCACTTTGTGACTTTGGAACTTGTAGTTCAAAAGAAAAAAGGAGAGACCCATAAATAAGAGTCACAATAGCACAGCCTACGTCAGCTTATGGCATCCCTGTGAGTTTTGAAAGGCTCCATCAGCACTCCCATCCCACGGGACACACAAGCAGCCCATTGTATTATTTACAGACACTGGCAGTGCACTGAAGGTCACAGATTGCCTTACAATAAACAGACTCGTGTTAAAACAGGCCAGGAGGGTTTATAGTATCATTGTCTTTTTTAGTTTAAGGGTTTGTTTTTATTCTTTGCTCTCGATTTTCTAAAAATACATTGAGCTGAACCCTCCTCTGGGTTGTACCAGGAATTCCTTGCAGAAGAAAGTTTGTCCCTGTCCAACACAAAGTAAAAAATGGTCAAGAAAGGCTGTGACAGACATCAGTGTAAGCTCAGGGAGGAGATTTTGTCTTCTTTTTTCCACAACCTACCTAATTTATAATGGACACAGGATAAAAGAAGTTTTATGAAGTTTGTTTTTTTTTGTTCTCTTTTCCTGTGGTCGAAAGTGAGTGAAATCTCTCTCCATGGAACTATAATGGAAAAGTCAGTGAAAATGCACTGGCTACCCTGTAAATAACTTTCATAATTAATTGGGCTATTAAAGCTTGCTAAGCCAGACAATCTATGAGGTAATGGTAGATTCAAGGAAGAAGTGTCAGCTGAGGGCAGTGTTTTCTTTGTGTTTCTTTTATTATTCTCCTGTTAACAGTAGAAAAGTAATAAAACCGTTTTGTGAAACTAATCCCATTTTCAGAAACACCCCAAAGAAAAGTCAGTTTTTTAACACTTCACATCTCTACTTGAGGTTTCCTGGAAGTAGCTTTACTCAGTTCACATCTGAGACATTGTCCCCCCCTTTGCTATACTGTTCATGTACTAACATAGTAACTGTTCCTTTTTTTAACATGTATTAGTGCTTTAAAGTACACAGCAAAAAACCAGAGCCCTGTTCTATTCACAATATAGCCTGTGGCAAAAAGCAGCACCATGTTGGATGGAGAGATGAATTTTGTTATAGATTTTCCATCCCCTCTATCTGCCTCTCACCACTTTTCAGGCAGCACAGAAGAGGCAGGGAACTACTAATGTGCTTTGTATCATTATTTTCTAGAAGCTATTTTTTTTCCTGTAGCTCATTTTCACACAGTGCTTGACTGTGATGTCTCTCAGAGGTTTGGTCCAAATGAGGGGTTGTTGATCCTACTCATGAAAAGGAAAATGCTTCTTATAAAGTGATCAAGTGGCTTAGACTTCCTCCCCAGCTGTTCTGCTTCTTGATAGTCAAATTAAGTATTTGGCTCAGAGTTGAAGTTGCTTTTAATGTGCTGCTCCCTTACTTTGTGAGTGAAAGGAGGCCTTCAGGTGGTCAGCTGGCATCTTAATCACATGGAATGCCAGATGGATTCCTTAGTTTAGTGGCCTGTCAAAAAACTTGTGGAATTTGACTATGTAGGATGTAATAGATGTTCCAGCAGTGTGGGGCAAAGGACACCCCAGCAGAGAAGAGTGTTTTTGTAAGAGCTGTTTTCAGAGATGGGAGGACATGCAGCCTTTTTGTTTCAGTAATGATGGTGGAGGCTCAACATCGGATCCTGATGTCCTTTTTACTCCCTAAAATCAAATAATGTGGATTCCACTGCTCAGATAAAGTCTGTTAACGCTCAGTTCTGCATTGCTCTTCCAGAAGTCATGGGCAAAACACTCTTCTCTGTGGAGTAGGAAGATGTAACAAATCATTTTAATGATTGCCAGCCCTGCTTTTGTGCGTTTGCCCCTACACAGTTTCTGCCAGAATAAATATAATCCAGCAGGGAAATCTAGGAAATTTGCTTCATCTTCACTGAGACACAATCACAAAATTGAGCTCAGGCCTTTAGTAAACACTGTGTACTGACAGCAAGTGTTGTGTTATGCATTCAAAATGTTTGTGTTATGTCAAGAGAGGTTCTAGAAAAGCAACCAGTTTAAATTTGAATTACTTGAATTGTGAAAAGGCCCAGCTGCAGTACAAGTTGTGACTGACTTGCAATCCAGAGTACCTTGAACCTGAATGTCTGGGACTTTTAGGTAATTTAGAAAGGAACCTAAAGTTTTATGTTGGGGGTTGCTTCCCTCCATCTCCTCCGTTTCAGAAATTTGTATCTTAAATGCCATCCATAGGAAGTATTTGCAAAAGAAATGAATTACTTAGAGAGGAACTGGGAGGAGGTTTCCTTCCTGAAATCAGAGCTGGCAATCTTTCTAAGTTATTTAATGGTCCCAGTTTCTGAAAACATATTGAAGGAAATATCTTGACAATGAGATAGCCACTTCGCCAAATCCTAATTGGTATTGTGTCAAATTTACCTCAGCAGAACGTTCTGACTTCATACCTCCTCCTCTCCTGCTCCCTCTTAGCTGTGTGTGTGTTTGTGTGATTCTGTCCTGGGGGTGCAGGAGGACTGGCAGCCTTGGCCAGGACATCGTGTACTTTTAGCTGCCTGTTTGCTCAGCCTCAGCGTGTGCCCTCTGAGACAGAAACCTGTACAATTTACATCCATTTGGTGCAATTTCTAGGTGTTATTCAGCTACTTTCTCATCTTGCTTGAGTGATCCCAAAAGTATTTTCTCAGTGGCAAAGGAACTCACGTTGCCAGCACAACACAGCCAGTTCTGAAGGAGGAGCTGGCATGTGTTTAACTGTGCACAGTGACATGGCACAGTAGTTTCAGACAGGAAAGGAAGATGAAGGATGTGTCCATTTAGAATTGGGGGGGGGTGAGATTTCAGGCAGTCAGGATATGAAAAACAAGGTGATACTCTGAAATAAACACTGAATTATAAACCAGGAATTCCTGCCTCTGACTCATGGGGCAAATCCTTTGGGGGTAAGTCCACAAAAGGAATGAGGCGCCTCGGTGCTGACAGACTAAACTATTAGGTTAGAGGCCACCATGTACTCTTAGAAATTTCTTGGAGGAAGACTTGCTTTGGCAACCAATGTCAGGAAAGACTTGACAGTTGTGAATCCCCAGTGGACAGAATTATTTCTGTCCTATAATGTGAAAACAATGAAGTTTGGGATCTCTCTCTGCCCATTCCCATTGGCTGGACTGCTCCATGTGCACACTGCCTGTTGTGGTTCCCAGTGCCAGGTTTGTGTCCCTGCTGTGTGCTGGAGATATCCTCTTCCCAGCAGCCAGGCTCTTGGAGGAACATGGTGTCCCAAAGCTGAACACTGCGTTGCTCCCTGGGAGACACCAGCCTTAGGAAAAGGTTTTCCTTCTCACAAACTGAAGCTGAGGATCTGATTGTGGCAGCTGAACATCTAGTAAATACAGGATCTGACTTCCAGATGTCTTGAGTGCCAGCAATTCCCTTAAAAATCCAACTTTTAAAAGTAAATACCCGCTTGCAGATGTTGGTGATTAACAGCATTGCAGTCTAGCCTGTAATTGTTGACCTAAATCTCCCACTGTCTTATTTCCTTTTATATCTGATGAAGATAATACTAATATCTCCCCAGGGAACTGTGAATATCTATTAGCTCATTGTGCAGCATTCTAAGGAATATGCTATGGGGCAAGAGGGTAGGGACACATTTATACTCACACCTTGTTTTTTTCTTTTTTGCTCTTGTTGCCAACAGAGAATATCAGGGCATCCTGATGCTACTTAGAACAGTCATCTCAAAGATCAGCTGGGAGAAGAAAACAAGCCAAGATGGAAGATGTTGCAAATGTTTCAAAGGCTCTGCAGCAGTTATTTATGAGTTTGCCAGACTCTTCTTTTCAAAGTTTATTTCCTTAGGGGGAACAATAGAGATGTTCCTAAAGCATTTAATGGAAAAAATTGCGAATAAAAATTCTCATAGGAAAGTGGCTCTAGAAACCACTGACCCAGGTTCTCATTTTTATTTTCTCCTGCTAATGCAATTTTGCCCTTTTTTTGCCTCCAATTCATCATTCTCTGAGGAAACAAAAGGGGAAGTTACAGCTGAGGAAGCACATTTCTACAGTGCAGTGACTACTGGGATGCCAGTAGGACGTAGAAATATCTAAGCTTGCTTTGAACTTGCTAGCTTGGTTATCAGTGACACTTCTGTGGCAGAGCAGAGCTCAGCACAGCTTGGCCAGCCATGGATGTACTTTCTGATCCTGCAGCTTGTGCTGAACTCCCTGTGCTGCAGCAGCTGGACTGCTACCAGGCTTGGAGCCAGCTCACTTATAGCCCTGGGGATGCTTCACTGCAGGGAGGGCCTGACAGAAGAGAGAGCTCTGGGTGCTCGAAAAACTTGAATAACTGTTGGGAGATTCAGACTTTACCAAGTGCTTCTATCAGGAGGGGCACAAATAGTCTTTATTCTTTGCTAAACTGCTTTTCCCCTTTAGAAGGTCTGGTGCTTGTTGGTTAGTTTGGTGTGATGGTTCTTCAAGAAATGATTGTCCATCACAGTTGTTTTGGATGATTCTATGATAGGTCTTCAGGGAGTGGATATACTGCACCCAGGTCAGTGAGTTTATACCTGAAAATCCTGTTATGTATAATCCTTATTCCTTTGATTTTAGGAGCGATCTGAAGTCATACTTGTGCCCAGTTTCTCCAGTATGGAACTCCATACCTAACCTTTTTCTGTATAGCATGATAAACCACTAACATGGATCCAGTCTGGACCTGGATCTAATCTCTGCAGCCCATGCTTATCTCAGCTGCATTAGTTTAAAAAAAGAACACAAAACAAACCAGAAAAAATGCTGTCCTAGCCCCATAACCAGCTGGCCTTTGGCACTGCAATTGCTCTCCTTTTCTTACTGCAGATTAAATTACTACAAGATCTGGGCCACAGGTAAGAAGGTTTTCATTTTAATTAGAAAATAGTGAAAGAGAGGCCATGGATTCTGTATGCATACATAGTTACTGCTTTAAGCATTGCATCAAGGGTGCAAAACAACCACAAAACACAAAAGGGTTTTATATCCTCATTCCAAGTGTTTAAATTTTCAAGCTCCAGTTACTGGCTAATATCTCTAATTTATTGTTCCCTGTGCAAATGTTGTTTGTATCACAAGCCTGTCACAACTGACTGACTTCACAGCTCTTTCTGTTGACAAATGTTCCTTCAGCATCCCATGAGTGTCCATGCAAATGCCTTAGTATAAGGAATGTGAAAAGGTATTTTAATAAAGAAAACTCTGAATTGAACCTTGCACTGGATCTTGCACATTCATGTTAGTGACCACTTGCAAAGGAATGCCTGTGAGGTTTTTTATTAGTGATGAGCCACACAGATCCATCGTATGGATTTGCATATGGAATTGTCATCTCTGCACCAAGTGATTCCAGGCACTCAGAGCTGGAGTTCAGCAGCAGGTAAATACACTAAATTGTTTTAAGAATTCAGTGTGGGAGTTCACATAAGTATTTTACTGAAGTACAAATGTAAAAGCTCCTCCTTCCCAGCCCCTGGCACAGCTCGGGAATGCTCTGGTTTCTGGGAAGTTTCAGAATGTCACTTGGGCATGATGGAGCTGCAGTGGGACAAATCATTGCTCCCTTTCAGCTTGTCTCTTGTCTGGAATAATCCTAAATTATTTTAGATTTAGTCTAATACAAGTTGTTTGCCCTACTGAAACATATGTGAGCTATCCATTTCTCAGAGTGCTGTGTGCTGCTTAAGCCCTTCTGTTTTGTCTTGCAGATAACAAAAGTAATTCAAAATATGGGACATTAGATCAGCAGATGTCTCCAGTGAAGACAAGGTAAATGGGCCCATGAAGTAAACAGCTATGCAAGGAGACCCAAAGTCCTGATATGAGCACGTGCCAAAAAAAGCCTTATTATCCCATAGGAAACATTTGGGAAGTAAGTCTTGAATCTGCTACTGAAACAGACTGAAGCTCAGATTAGACCTCAAACAGTACGGGATTGAAAACAACCAAACGAAATTCAGATTTCAACGTTGTCACCGAGTTGAGCTCAGCAAATATAAAATGAGGTGTGTGGGTAAATATTTACTTTCTGAGCAGGGCAAAGGGATGGCACATGCCCGGGCCCTTTGTGCCATGCAGTGCCTTGTCCTTTGGGATGGACATCCCCAGGATCTCTGTGCCCTGCCTTGTCCGAGCGATTCCACCAGCAGCACCACATCCTGCTTCCACCCAGCATATGCAGGGAAAGCCTTACCCACCACACGGCCTCACTTGGGTAACTTTGGAATATTTCCACTATGACAGAGCTGAGGCTTTAGCAGTGAGACACAGAAATGCTTCAAACAGACTCTTCCTCCTTGCCGCTGTTTGTTTGGGTTTTTTTTGTTTTGGGGTTTTTTTTTAAATTTTTTTATTTTTTCATTTCCAGCCGCGTATTTCCTCGTGCGGAGGGTGCCCCTGTGCTCCTTGGGGGGTGTTTGTGCCGGTCCCTCCCGGGATGTGCCGGGCCCGGGGCAGCGCCCTCAGCGCCGCCGCTCCCGCGCTGACCCCTGGTGGCCGCCGGGGGAACGGCGGGTCCCCGGGCCTGGGGGGTGTGTGAGGGGAAGGCCCCGGTGCTGGGATGGCTTCCCGCGCTTTTAATTAATAAATAGACTGAGCCGCTCTTAAAGAAGGTATTAAGCCATTAGAGAGCGTCCAAAGGAGGGCAGCGAAGATGGTGGAGGGCCTCGAGGGGCGGCTGAGGGCACTTGGTGAGTTCAGTCTGGAGGAGACTGAGGGGAGACCTCATTGCAGTTACAGTTCCTCGTGAGGGAAGAGGAGGGGCAGGCCCTGAGCTCTGCTCTGTGGGGACAGGGACAGGACCCCAGGGAATGGCTGGAGCTGTGTCAGGGCACAGGGTCAGGTTGGATCTCAGGCAAAGGTTCTTCCCCCAGAGGTGGTTGGGCACTGACCAGGCTCCCCAGGGCAGTGGGCACAGCCCCGAGGCTGACAGAGCTCAGGGAGCGTTTGGATGATCCTCTCAGGCACAGGGTGTGACTCTTGGGGATGGTCCTGTGCAGGGTTAAGAGTTAGGCTTGATGATCCTTGTGGGTCCCTTCCAGCTCAGCACATTCTGTGATTCTGTGAAGAGGTTCCTAAATGCAGTGTAAACCTCCCAGCCATGGCTCCTTCCCCTCTTCCGTAGGTTAGTGAATTGTTTGTAAATGCTGAGGCACTACTTTGAGCAGAGTAAATATCCTGTTCATCGGTGGGTGATAAACCTCACGGTTTATTTACTTTTCTAGGGTGTTATGTGTTTGTTCCACCTGCTGCTTTATGAGATTGGTTCTGTTCAGGTTCTTTATGCTGCAATTCATCCCTAAGCTTGTCTTGCATCATGAGCCCACAGCTTCTGGGGGCAGGGAAGAGAAGAGGACAAAGAACAAGGAAAGGAGAAGACAGGAACAGGGAAAAGAAACAAAGTTTGAGAAAAACAAAGCTATCACATGTAAAACAACACCCCCCCTCAGTTAAACTAGAAATCAAACTGGAAGTAATAAAGTATCAGTACAGATTTAAAGTGCTAGCACATTTTATTATTTAGAATGTCAAGGCCTTTCTAAGTAGGCTGGTGAAAGCAAAATAAGCATCACTTTTGCTGTTATTTGGAAGGTAATAAGCAAGTTGTCATGTCTAAAGAATCACAAAGAACGGGGCTTTATTGCCTTCATGCTTTGAAATGCTCCACTCTAAATCACAAGTCTTCCCATTAGAGAGACTTGCTTAATGTAGCTTGCATGGGAAGCTTCAGCTAAATGTGAGCATTTGTATTTATACAGGTAATTTATTTTCTCACCAGCCACAGACATGCTGAGTGGGAAGGCTGAAAAAATTCTCACCATTACAGGCAATAATCACTGTAGTTAAATTTTAAATTTAATAGCAAAAGAAATCACAGTTTCCTCGAGGAGGGAGTCACCTGCAAAGCCTGATGACAGAGAAACAGAATAACAGCATGAAGCTGAAATGAAAGATTTAGCACAAAGCAGCAGAAGCCAAGGCAGCCACTGCAAAGGCACTCGGGCTCTGCCCCATCAATCTGGATCTGCAGGAGCGCTGGACTGTGTGAACTTCTAAGGGCGTGTTAGAAATGGACCTCACACAGTTCTGACCACAATCCCAAGGCCAAGAGGAATTCAGATCCAACAGGTATTGTTTGAGGAGAAATCCCACAACTAAACTGTTACTTACGGTAAAGATGGAATCTGCCTCTGAAATGAATAGAGTAGTAATATATTTCTGTATAATTCTGAAAGCATGAGAGTGGTAGATGAAATCAGGGTCTCCTTTTGAGCAATGAAGATATGACAATTTTTTCACTGAACGAAAACCAGAAGTGACCAGTGCGACAGTTCATATTCCTCTGGTTACTGCCCTGATTTTTCTGTAGTTGTCTTTTTGTTTTAATGTTTTACTCGGGAGATAAAAGGAGATCCTAAAATGAAGGCTTATTACAGTGAAGGAAAAAAATGAAAATAAGATGAAATGAAAGACAGAGAGGAGTGGGCAGAGCTGGGGGTGAGAAATCCTCCAGACTGTGGAAGGTTTGGGTAGAAACAACCCATCAGTCTGGTCACCTTAACAGATCCACACTTCACGGTGTTGGTGATGCTCTGGGAATGTGCTGGGACAGAATCAGTGCTGTGGAGGTGGTATGTCACAAACATTCCTGTATTTGTAGTAGCCCTGTGACCACTAGGAGAAGCAGAAAATACACCCCTTAACAAAAAGCCCTGTTGCAGGTAAGGGCACCATCGATCCAAGAAGACAAAGGGTTCATTTTTGGTGCTGTTGGTGTGTCAGTCCCGTGTGGGGACATGGAGTCAGGAGGCACTGAGGGGCCTGTGATACACAGACTGAGATACTGGCACTGGGAATGTGTGCTTCAAAAGGAAACATCCCATTACACTGGGATTTAGCTGACAGAACCCAAGCCCAGTTCAGTGCTTGCAGAGGAGCTGTGACTGCTGAAATCACCTGTTTCCACAAAGCACTGTCAACACTGCACAGGGAGAGCTAGGCTTTGAATCCTCTGCACTGGCTTCTTGTTTATCCACTGTTTAACTCCAGGCAGAGCCAAGTCTCCACTGTGACTGGCACAGTTTCACTTTGCAAATCAATGAGACAGTGCTACAAGGGCAGAAGAGTCTGGCCTGTGAATGTTGTGTTGCTCAGAGGTGACGAGCTGACAGCCCTGACTGGCTCTGTCCTCATGGAACTAATCTGTGCCAAACCCTGAGCTCCCAGGGCTCCCACTGCCCTCCCAGGCTCTTTCCTAGTGGGATCTTCTGGAGTGGCTCAAGCTCCAACCAGCAGTAAACTGTGGAACTCTGTCATCTCCCAAGTGAAATCACCACCTTCCAGCCCCACCTTTTCCTTAGGGAACTCTCTGCCTCGTGTGGGGATAAATGCTTCCAAGGTAGTGAAAATGAGAGCTGCTGGTCTTTCCTCAGGAGCAGAGAGATAGAGAAGTTGACATCAGTGGGACCAAGATGAGGGGTTCGTCTTAAATGGGCTGAGTCCTGGTATTACTGGAAGGGGTGAATTTGGTGTCTCTGCTTGATAACAGTCTGTGAGAGTGCAATGGAAGAAAAAATTGTTAGGTCTATTAAGTTGTGGTCAGAGTGTAAGTCAATTAACAAAAATTGCGGCCACCCAGGTTATTAAATTAACATGAGATTGTCAATAGGAAATATAGATTGCTTTTGAATAAATGGTAATGATGAAAATCCCACAGTCTCCCATAATGCAAAGCTTAGTTTTGATTTTATTACTGTTTGAGTTGGTTTTTACATTTTTGTTTCAACTTCATGCTCATTAAAGAACAGGAGATTTAAAGAGCAAGACTTTCATATTTAGGAATGCTGAGAGCTGCAATATCTGTTATGAGGCAGAAGCTGGAGATGAGCTGTGATTCTGCAGAGTGATCCACGGCAGAGCTGGAATCAGGTACAGCCAAGAGTGTCTGAGTGCAGTCCTTGCTTGCAAAATGCCAGATCCCATTTTCCAGCCACTGCCTGTGCCTGTGTCACCCAGGCAGGGAATCAGGACCTGACAGCCTGGATTGCTTCAGTTGCTTTGGCCAGTGCTTCCCACAGTCAGGTGAAATCCTTCATTGACACTCCCAGAACTCTGATTCTGTGGCCTCCAGATAAGGATTTAGTATTTTGCACTGCCCTGGACTCCTGGAAATGCTGGCATAGAGACAAGGAGAACAGCAGAAAACCACCTCAGTGAACCTGGCTCAGGGTATTCCTCAGGGCTGGAAGAACAGCTCTGACTGTACCTACAGCATGTGTTGGCACTGTGGAAAAACTGGTTCCACCTGAGGGTGCTGAGCCTCAAACAGCCTGCAGGCAATGTGTCCACCCTGGCCGGGAGTCAGGGACCCTCAGGGAGCAGAGAGGGGAATTATGCAGCCTTCTGAAGAGACATCCTGCACTGGCTGATTTGTGCAGAGGGATGGCATGTTCAGCATGACTGAAGGTATGAGCTGGCTCAGCCCTGGAGCCTCAGAACATCGTGTACGGTGTGTGAGTCCCGGTTAGTCATCGCTGGAGGGAGCCTGGGGCTGGCCTGACACACACCTGTGCTTTGTCGAATGAGAAACCCTGAGAGGGCTGTCTTTAACTGTCGTTATTTTCTTTTCCTTTCTTTTTTAAATCATGTTCTTTTTCCTGAAGCTGATCTTCTCCCACTGAGTTGATTCCTCTCTGACCGTTGCAGGATGAATCACCCAGTCCTACGTGTCTATCTGTATTCCCAGTGGGACTGTGGAAAGCAAACCTGACTAATGTCCCCTACAAGGAGACAATGATAATTGATGCTTTTTAATTACAAGTTTCCTGCATTATGCTCTAATTTTTCAGCTTATAATCATTAACAGTATAATGGAGTCTTAAGTAAATTGTTGCCTTTTCCTCTTGTGTAGCATATGTAGGTCAGATTTTCGTGTGTAACAGTTATTATCTCTGACGCATTAATGAGTGCAGTGACTGCCTGACAAAGGTCACATCTGTGTTTCCTTCACTGCCTACAAACACAGAGAGGGCTGTGTGCTCCCACCGACTGATTGTCCTGATTGCTCTGGTTTCTGGAGCCGTTTCCACCAGTGCAAAATCACTTGGTAGCTGCTTTACACCTACTTTGTACTTCTGTCAGTGAAAGCCAAGGTTGAGGGCAGAGAAGTGTCAGCAGCCCTCATGTTCTCAGCACAGCAATCACCTTTCATGCATCCTTGGGTTTTCAGGCTCTGTGCACTTGCAGTCAAAGGGATGAAGGTGTTGCCTTTCCACGAGGAAATGAATGGAGCTTTTATTCCCCATCTCTGACCAAAGCACTTAGATGGTTTTAGGCCCAGCAGATTGTTTCCAATAGCAGGGAAAATTGATCACTTAGGTACTTTGACGCAAGCCTTTCATTTACAAAGAAAGTACAAAATTCCATTTCCTTGAACAGAGGAGGAATCAGATGATATTCTCTTCATGCAGTTTCAGTCCTTTCAGCCAGCACTTGTCCAGAAGCACTTCAGCAGCCTTTTTTTGCTCAAGGTCATTCTTGCAGGGTTTATATGGCTCTGGCTGGTTTTGAGGAAGGCTGATCCTGCCAGACCCTGGGACTCACCATCACTCCAAGCACTGCCCTCCTCCTGCATCTTCAAAGCCAACCTTCCTCAGCTGGCAGAAACCTTGAATGCATCAGCTTCTCCTCCAGGTTTGCCCTTTTGCCTTGTTTCTCGGGTGGCTGTTCCTTTCAGCTGCCTGCCTGTGTACAAGAGCTTGGTTGTTCCTTTCACAAAGGAATACCCAATGAAAGGCAACATTAAACCTGTTGGGGTCATAAGCTTTTGCCTGAACTCTGTGTCTGGATGGAATTAGGGTTGGACACTCAGCATGTGGCATTGTGCTGGTGAAAAAGTAAGACCTTTGCACATTTATTGTCAGTGACAACAGGAATATGTGAAGGAATTGGGGCAAGATGAGACTCTCACTGCCCAAGTGAAGTTTTTACTCCATGCTCCCCTTCCCACTGCAGAGAAATACCCTGCTGACCAATGAGCAGAATGCATAGCTAATACTCATTCGAGTTTCTTTGCATTCCTTGCCCTACTCATCATATTTAACCTTGGATTAATTTGTAAGGACCTACTCAGAGTTCTATTTAAGAGGGGAAGAAACAGAAAGGAAGCCTGGACATGGTGTGTTTTCTTGCAATATTGTCCTGGACAGTTTCCAACCTGTTAATGGATGCACACTGACATCTAAACAATCCCCAGGGGAGGCTCAAGATCCATCTGACTTGAGTAAGAGGTTCCTAAATAGCTGTAACAAGCCCATACTTCAAAAGAAATAAATTTTGCTATTTTTAAAATATGCAAGTCTTGGAAGGCTTTGAATATCAAGATTAATTCTCTGTCTAAATGCAGTGGAAGGCAGCACTGGTGAGTCTCCCTCAAATCTGGAAGGTTTTAATATTGCCTGGAATCTGGATTTGATGTTCTAAAAGCTTAAGACTGTGTTTAGTTTTTATTCCAGGGCAGACTATCCGTGTACCTATCAGATTCCTTAGTATATTTCCCTGGATTTATGTGAAAAACATACCACATTATCTATCAGCACTTGAAATTTCGACTCAGGCATTCTGGTTTGATAGATTAGCTGACTGAAAGATTTAATGGCACTGAAAAAACCCAGGATCACGTGGAGCCAGATGTTGTCCTGCTCGGTGTGATGCTGTTTGCAGTAGGCAGCAATAGCAGATGGCTGTGGAAGCTGGACAGGGCAACTGGTCAGGTTTGGAGACTGCATTATGCATCAGGTCACTAAAATTGCACAGGGATGGTGAGAGGAGTATTCTCAGTGCCTCACAGTGGGCACCCACCTGGCATGTCTGAGCTGAGGCTGCTCTGCTCTCCAGTACTGCCACTGAGAGTCCTGTTTGGAACTGCCCTTTGGAGGTGCCTCTCCCTTCCCATTGCCTAAATTAGGTAGCCTCAGGTTAGGAGCATTGGCACATAGGAGCACAGGTTCCTTATTTAGCCACCAGATATACATTCAGCTCTGGGTTGGATATTAATGCTCTCAGAACAAAGACATCAGAGCAAGATGTGACTATTTTTATGATAGTGATGTTTTGAGTCAGTTTTGACCTCATGCCAACACAATCCAGGAACAATTCCCATTAAGTCTATTGATGTGAGTCTTTCCTCGAAGGGGATACTCAGGAAACCTTAGCTGAATTATATTTTAAAGTAGATTAGTTAAATTCTATTAAACCCTATGCAGATATTCATATTCAGAATTAAGTGGCATTAATCTGATTTAGTGTACTTCACTTTGAAAAGGAGGAAAGTTAAATCAAATGAAGGCCACTTTAACGCTGAGCAGCAGCACTCATGCAGGACTCCAGTGTAACTTTCAAGTCACGCATGTGATTAATTTGGATTAATTTTTCTGACTTTCCCTGTGAAGACAGAGGACAATGAAATCATCATAGATGACCTGACCATATGTTCTCCTTCTTCCCCCAAAAAATCATTACGGACCTAGCTCATGCTGTATATTGGACAGTTGGTTTGGAGTTGTGGATCTGAAGCTGCTGTTCATTTCTAGTCTATAGTCAGTGCTCTTTTTTCCCTTTACTAACCATTTAAATTAAGCCCATCAGTGTAGAACCTCAGCATCTGCCAGGCAGGAGCAGGAGGGCACTGCTGGCTCTGTTAATGCTCCTGTGGCAGACCTGTGCATGTGGAAAACTGGCAGCGTGTGTGCCTGATTTAAATATGTATCTTCAGCTGTTCTGCACTGGCAGGACTAAATTTACTTGTAGATTTAAAATAGGTGAACGATTTGACAGCTAAAAGGTCAGGACACCCCACTGTTCATTTTGTGCTTTGCTTTTCCTGATTAATAGAAAATGGTCTGTAGCATCTGCTGTTATTGTCAAGGCTTTGTGGTGTAAGACCTGCCCAGACAAAATGTAGTCCAGTGTCCCCTAACCTTCCCCCAGCTTTGTATTTTGTCACAGTTGCTCTCCTGAGGACTCCAGCACTCGCCAGAATATTCTAACTCACCAAGGTCTCTGTGGAGGGAGGGGTATTGACTTCTCCACCATGTGCAGATCAAATTTCAGGCTTTTAGAGTTTTGTGCATTTGCCAGGTACACTGAAATACAGATACCAGCTCTTCCAACCTTGCTGTGACTTTGGCAGCAGGCACGTGGCTGTTCTGCACAGCACAGGGACTCCCCTCTTCTCCTGTGAGGGGTGGCATCACTGCTCTAGGTGTGCACTGGCCATTCTCCCTGTCTGGACTCAGTGTTGGGGAGAGCTGTGAGAAACATCACGAATGTTTTGCAAGTCTGAGAGAGACCAGTGCAAATTCACAGCACTCAAAGTGTTTGACCCAGTACCTTCCCTGGGAAGAGCTCTGCCTCTGGGTGTCACCTTGACAGCATGTTCTACCTCTGCACACCTTGCTGGCCTTGATTCAGCCTGTTCTGTGAACCCACTTCACCTCCTGGCAGCCACCAGAGGCTGTGCTGCTGCTCCCTGTACCTCACCCCCAGCTGCAGAGAGACAGGTGGAAGTTGGAACCTCCTCTGACTCTGGAAATGTGACTTCTCTGATGTGAGGAGTTGCATAAAGCTATTTCTCCACTGATACTTGGCAATTTAGGAGCCTTTAATAATAGAGGATCTATCCTCAGCTCAGCTTTAAAAATGAAGCAGTAATAAAAAATCACCCCCAAACCCCAGAATAATGTGCTTTAGCACAGGACGCAACAAGAGCTCAGGGTTTCTGCAGTTCCCAGGGGCATTTTAGAAGCAGAGTCAGAGCCAGGCTTGGGGAGCTGGCTGGGGAGGCTCCCTGAGGAGGGCATGACCAGGCTGTGCTCCTTTGTGCCAGGAACTGGGATCAGTGTGGGGGCCAGGATGGGCAATTTGCAATGTAGAGAATTCAGGTCCAAAGATAGCACAGAAACTGTTGGTGGGGGAGAATTGGGGGGTGCTGAGGACACTGTGGTTGTGGAGTGGAAGGAGGGTGGCACTCAGGAAGCTCCAGCTCTCCTCCATACCCACCATCAGGGCCAGCTAAAGCTCCCTGGGAAGCCCCGGCCTTGCCAGCCCTTGTCGGGCTCTGCACACACTGAGTGGGCTGGAGCCTTGTTTGTCTTTTCCATGCTAAGCCTCTTTCCATTGCATTTAATATTTTACCACTGGCAACCAAACAAACCAAGAGTAAAGCTGTTCTCACACACACACACAGCCCTGTGTGTGCCAAGATTCCCGCACTCAGGCACAGCTGCTGCCTCATTCCCTTTAAAGCTTCTCAGGATAAAACTGCAAGGCCTGTCCTGCAGCTCCTGGGTCTTCCCCGGCATCTGACGGCAAATGAGATTTGTGAAAACCACGTGGAACCCCAAAGCTCATGTAATGTTCTTTTCTCACAAAAGTAGAAGCTTTAAACTGCCCTGAGCTGTGAAATTCTGATGGGGGCATTACATAGAAGGGAACTGAGCCTCACAGTAGTTCTGGCGGAGAAATATTACTTATTATTTTACAGCCTGCTCAAGCAGTGCTTTTAAAGATATTTAAATGTTTCCCTCACATATTCTAAAAGATTAAAGTAATTTTTTTCAAAAGCAGCTCCTGACTGTACATACCTGTTCCTAAAGCCTGCAGGCTGCTGTTTCTCAGAATGACTGTGTATTTATACACAGGATACTGAAATATTAAAATAAATAAGCATTACTTTATTCCATTGTCTTTTTGTAGGATAGGAAGAAGATAATTATCCAACAAAAGGATTCATTCCTACAGCATTGAGCGATTAAAAAATTCAGAGATGTTTCCTTTCCCCCCCTCTTCCACATTTAGAAGAGGATTCCCAAGAGACCACGGAGCCCAGAGGTAGGTACCCTGGTCAGACACAGCTTGTGTCCAGTTCTTCCCACTGACTGGCTCCAGCCTTTGCTCAGCACACTATGGAAGAAGCCTCTGCTGAGCACCTCATTTCAGGTGCAAAAATATTTCTCTTGAGGTCAGGCTTTTTAGGCCATATGTTGTCTAACTCGTGCGCAAAGAGAGGGCAGAAAAAGCTTCAGAAGCTCTAGTGAGTTGCTTATAGTTTAACAAGGCTAAAACTAACCCACCAGTCACAGTTTCAGCCATAGGGAATGTTCCTACAGGGAAAAGCTGTTGTTAAGAAAACCACCATTATCTTATCTCCAGACTTAACATCAGCACTGTATAATGATTCAAAGGTCTGCCTCTATACAAGGACAGCCATGAACAGAAACCTGTCCTAGGTGATTGAATACACTTGTACATATATTTCAAATAGAATGTTGCCTTTTTAATTAAATAAGACTAAATTAAGGTGATACAGTGATGCTCACACAATGCAGTCTTTTGTTGGGATCCTGCAGCTCAGGGAGCCTTCAGACTGCTGAATTTAGTGCTCAGGAAGGCTCTACCATCCATTTGGTGAGCTCAGACCACTCCTCACTGAACCAGGTTTTGCCAGGTTTGCCCCTCTCAGTTTTCCAGTTATCTGCAGGAATCCTGGTTTTAAAATCAGAACTCAAAGATGCTGGTGAAAATTCACTTCCACAAGCACTGGATTGTTGCTGCAATGTGAAGAGCAAAGCAGTTTGAGTGCCACCTGCACCTCCTTTTGAACTAGACTGCAAACCCTATCATGAACCATGTATATAATGCCTGATATAAAAGGATGCCAAACCTTGGCTGAACTATAGCTGCAGACAGGAAACTATTTGAAAATTAATATTCTGTATTTAAATCTTCGCATTAGCTAGTTTGGAGTAATTTGAATTCTGCTCACATATCCCACTAAATGTTGGCTAATAAATAAATTACTGTTGTCTCATCACCTTATAAAGTATCACAAATTTGAACATTGGTATGAAATAAAGAGTCTGAAAGATCTCATAGGATTATGTTTTAATTCGAACTGAAATTAGTAAGGAGAAGAGAATTGACACAGCCAAATTAACCCAAGGGTGAGCTAAAGGAGCCTGGGCAGCCAAGGCCAACATGAGTCTGACCCAGTGTAATGTTGTAATGTCATTATGAACTGCCCTCAGAAGCAACAGCAATTAAGCGAAGGGTAAAAGCAGTGGTGAGGCTGTAATTTATTGCAAGACACCATTATTGGGAAAACAACCTTCTGACACAGAATTAATTTTTTTCTCCCTGTGCGCTGCTAATTGGTAAATACGAAGGGTAAATAAAACGACCTCTGGTAGGGCACGTTTCCTGGGTTCGCTGGGTGACAGAGGACTTTGGCGAAGCTTTCCCGGCCGCGCACACACATTTCCTGCAGCGGCCGCTCCCTCAGCAGCGAAACCCCGCATGGCGCTGGGAGCACAAAACCGAAACCCTGGTCCTGGAGCGGGCGGGTTTATCGGGGCGGCCCGGCAGGCTCGGCACCGGGGGCGGGGGCAGCGGGAGCGGCCGTGACCCCGCGCGGGCCGCGGGAGCCGTTCCGCCCGTCACCGCCACCGGCCGCCGGACCCCGATCCCCTGAGGGGCGAGCCCGCCGCCCGCGGGTCCCCCCATCCCCAAGCCCGGCCCCGTCCCCGTGCCCGCCCCGCTCCGCCCCGTCCCGCCCCCCCGGCCGGCGCTGCGGCGGCTCGGCCAGGCCCGTCCCCCCGCGGGGCCCGGATCGGCGGCGCCGCCGCCTCCCCGCCGCTGCCGCCGCCCGGCGCGGGCTGGAGCCGGGCCGGGGCCGCGCCGGGCAGTGCCATGAGCCGCGGCTGAGCCGAGGTGAGGGCAGGGCAGGGCGGGCCCGCGCCGGGGGATGCGGGCAGGGGGGAGCGGAGGGGCCGGGGGGGGCGGTCGGGCCGCGCCGCGGGCGGGTCCCGGGGCCGGGCAGGGCGATGGCGGCCGGGGGGACCCGCGGAGCTGAGGGAGCTGAGCCGGGACCCGGCGGCTGCTCTGGCGCTGAGCTGAGCTGGTGGGCTAAGCTGAGCTGAGCTGAGCTGGTGGGCTGGGCTGAGCTGGGCTGGGCTGAGCTGAGCTGAGCTGGGTTGGGCTGAGCTGGGCTGAGCTGGGCTGGGCTGGGCTGGACTGGGCTGGACTGGAGCGCTGCCCCTCGGTGTGCCAGAGCCGGGCTCAGCAGTTGTGCAGCAGCTGCCGGAGTACGAGCGACACCTCCAAAACAAGCGGCGGAGGAAGCGGCGGCCGCGGCCGCTCCTGCTGGAGCAGGGGGAGCATTTCCAGTTGGCTTTTAGTACCAAAGGTTTTCTGTCTCCTGAAATTGTTTTCTCTCCGTGGTCGGCTCCCTGGTTTCTGCTTCTCTTTCCATTCCCAGCGTCGTTTGTGTGTTACCTCTGTTGCAGTTCAGTGGCTGAACCCGTGTGCTGTGTCTCTTCAGCGTGTGCTAAAGTTCCTTTTTAATGTTTGTGCTCAACTTCTTGGTGATTTGTATCTCTCAGCATATGTCTTGAGGAACTGCTGCCCGTAATTTTGGGGAATTAAGTGTACAGCCGAGATTAATTTGAAGTTTTGTATGCGACCTAAGTATTATAACTCGAAGATAAATTAGCGTAAGACTTCAGTGCTGTAAGATTATCTTCTGTTAAGATGCTTTGTCATACTCCTCTTTCAAGATGATATTGCTTGTGTTACTCGGGAAAACAAGGCAGGCTCACAATTTCAGGGGTGTGCACTTTTACAAGAAGCCTTTTTTTTACTGTTACAATAACTTCATATTCCTAAACTGAATAAAATTCAGGCGGTGTGAGTACCCTATTTCAGTTTTCTCTGGATTGAAAATGGACTAAATCAGAGATAAAAGCACTTTAATTTAAGCAAAAGAAAGTAATGTTTTTGATGTTAGAATTGACTTTTAAAGACTGACATCGTGTTGGTTTATGATATATGGGAGGTTACTGTTCTGTTTGACTTCAAAGCTGATCCAACAAGCTGCTCTGTTTTGGGTGGCATATTAATTTTACTCCAAATAGGTGCTGAGGCTTGAGGTAGTGTTTCTGAGGCAGGACAGGGTAAGGTGTGTTCTCTCTGGAGTAAAAGACAAAAAAGTTAATTCTGTGCTCAAAGATACCTTGTACTGGGCTCTGCTGGGGTATGGTATCTCCTGGGAATTGTAGTGGTAAGGTGAACATCATCTTTTGGTCCAGGCAAAGAACTTAGTGAGATGACCCATATTGCCTTTATTTTAGAAACAAAAATCAATGAATAAAATTCAAAGTTAAAACTTGAGGAAGGACACAGCCCAGTAAAGTGCATATATTAATTGCATCTTTCTTTTTGCATGAAAACAACTCTTGAGAAGTTTCAGATGTTAATAGCGAATATTTAGTTGTTTCTAACTAAAGAACTTCTAAACCAGCTATTTTTCAAAGTGAAGAATGTGGAGTGGGAAGCCTTGACAGAACATGTAATGTTAATAATTTCTCTGTCATGGCAGGTGTGTAAACAAAGTGATGGGAGATACAGAAACTTACCCGGTAAATAAAATATTAATATAATTGAAATAAATTGAAAATCAGGTATCTAGAGGACTGAAGATGCATTCCAGTAGGTTTTTAGTTGATCTGTGACTGTGCTGCTCTAACCTCACCTTTCCGTGCAATTCAACCACATCCCTTAGATGAAGTCAGGAGGTTTCTCTTGTAGCACTTCTGAGAGGCCACCAGAGTGACATTGTGTGGGTGTGCAGGTGACCAGTCACAAGCATGGCACAGGACACACAGGACATGTTTCCTGTGCTGCTGTTCCCTGTGCTGCTCTCAAAGAGCTTTTAACCAGTTTTGGCCCACGAGATGAGTAAATTGTGGTGCTGAATGTGCAGAGTGTAACTGCTGCCTGCCCAGGAGCTGAAATAAAACGAAGGCTGTTTATTAGGATAAATTGTAATGAAGGGGAGGGTAAGTAAATTCTGGTCTTAAGCACAGTTTTTGGAGCTTGGAAAAGTCCCTCAAAATTAGATTTTTATTTTTTTTTCTTGGTAAGCTAGAAATTGTGGTATCAGATGTCCACAGTAGTAAAGCTAATTCAGTGTGCTCTAAAGCACTTATCTGTGAATAAAGGCCTTCGTGTTCTAGAAACCCTCAGTGCCCTAAATGAAACAATCAGATGACAATGTATGTTGGAAAATAAGAGTGTGATGTAGGCTTAGAGATTAGAGAAATAAAGATAAGAGTTAATACTGTGAGCTGTCATGAGTGTGTGCTTGGTATTAGGAGAGATGTATTCAGACTAGAAATAACACTGGAAATCCATAAGGGTGCCACATGTGCCCAATAAAAGAGATGGACATTGACTTTCTAAGTAATGTAAAGTGGACATTAGAGAGGATGTGTTGTGCTTTCAAGGGGGAGGATGGTAGAACAGTGAAATACTGAGAGAACAATATTGTGTCAGAACTGTTGATTTAAAAAAAAAGTGTACCACTCATTGTAGTGGAGGATTGTGCTAAATGGTTCAGATCCACCAAGTAAAGGGTTTGGTGGTTTTTTTTGTACTGTAAGTGGTTGAATTAATGTGCTTTTCTGGATGTGTAGGACAAAGATCCCAGTTATTGTGTCCTAAAAATGCATGATCAGCTGTTCTTGACAGAATTGTGAATTATCTCTTCTTGGACAGTTTAACTTCTTTAAAGCTTCTGCTAACATGGCAAGCTCAGAAGTTGGAAGGTAGAAAGTTACTAATAATTGGTCGAGGTCCCATTTCCAGCCTGAGGCAACAAGATCTGAAGATTGTACATTGGCTGGGAATGTTTATCCTCACCCAACAGCCTCAGCCTGTGGGGAGCGCTGGGAGGGCTGGGCTTTGACCACCTGCAAAGAGAAGGTGCTGAGTTCTTTACCATCACCTTTATTCCCTGGGTACTCAGATCTGTTGTCTCTGAAGCCCATTGTTAGTGCCTTTGGAGAGACATGAGAATATAATGGTAAAAAAGGGTTCATGATCCCATCCTGCCTGTCTTGCCTTCCTCAAAACTCCCACTTTGTTCATATTTTTTCTCTCTGTTTATTTTAACTCTCCCCTCTCCAGACAGCAAGGTGTGTTACTCTGCTGTGCAGAGTCCAAAGCAGTTGTTAAGTTGGTGTTCTAGAAGAGAAGGTGACTGATGGACAAAGGATAACAGAAGATCAATAAACACAGTCAACAGTGGTGTTTTCCCATAAAGGTCAGGAGGGCAGAGGAAATGAATTGTGTGTGAACCAGGCTTTAATATTCATTACCCAGTGTCTCAGTGGGTTGTAAAGTGTTGTGCTCCCTGACCCTGCTGGTGAGGGATGACAGGGACGTTGCAGGAGGATGTCCCGTAGTGCTGTGAACATATTGCATGGCCTGTCAATGCAGGATTGTTACCCTGAAGCTGTGAGAAGATGGGATGGTCAAACTTAGAATAGGATCTCTTAAAAGGGTATGAAAATGGATATTCAGGAGTTGGGCTGCTCTTCTAGAGGATCTGTTTGAGCCTGTAAAAACTGCTATATTGGGGTTTAGTAGCTTAAATAAAGACGGAGAGCTGTAAGACTCTGGAGCCTACTCTGGATTTCATGTGTTTTGTTTAAATTATATGTCAGTTGTAAAATAGGACTACAAAAATACAGGCACAAACCAAGCTACTGTCTCCTTTGATACTGGGAATTTCAAAGCAGGTGGCAAAGGCTGCAATGAAGTTCTGATCAGAAATTACATTGCTGTAAAAATGGCTTTGTTTCACTGGAAGTCAAGATTAAGACTGAGGAAAGAAAAATGTCCAGACAGGCTCAAAGAATGAGTGTTGTGTGAGGGAAGGGAGATGGTTGTGCTCCCACAGGTGTGTTTGGGAGCTGGGTTAGGGAATGTCACTGGGCATGTGACACCAAGAGCAGACAGGGAAAGTTGTCCGAGTTTGGCACTTGGAGCTGCAGAATGTTCTGTTTCCTTCACTTCTGAAACTTGGGAGTATCCAGAACCTGCCTGGTGTGGGCTCTGCCAGGATCCAAGAGTTCCTCTGGCTGAGGCCAGGAGTGATAACAGCAGAACATTGCAGAGCATTCCCATACCCCTTCCTGACCATCACCTCCCACTTCTTGTCCCCGTCTCCCTGCCCCAGAGTGCCCATGGAAGGTGATTTCTGCTCTGGATGCCTTCCAAGCCAGGCATTTCCATTCTTGCTTAATACGTATCCATCGTGCCTGGAGGGGCTCCACTTTCTTTCTTAATACTCTTGTGTAAGGCTTGGGGTTGGTCACATTAATAAATGTACTTTGGTGGTAAATTAAAGTGATCCCTACGATTCTTGCCCTGTTTGTAGCTGCTGGGAGGTTTGATAAGGCTTATCTTTGCAAGACCTTCTCAGTAGCAGTTCTTTTTGTCTAATCGCTTTCACACTTCTTCCTTTTCAACTTGACTTGAAGTGTTAAACAAAGGAATTGGGAGAAGGGGAAAGAGCTAAGGGCGAGATAATCCTAAATGTCTGTCAGCTCAAAAATGTGCTGGTTAATAATAAAGGCTTCGCCAGGGCTTTAATAAACCTGAGCAAATGCGTGACAACTTTACAGAAGTATTTTTATAAAAGAGAAAGAAAAAAATTTCTCCTCTTTATATGTTATTTTTAGTGAATAACAAGAGATGTGGATGGAGAAAGGAACAGCTGTGCATACAAACTATCTCCTGTTTTGTAATTCCCTTTATTCCCTGTTATCATTCCCTTTATGACAACAGGCTGAGTTTTCCCAGAAGCCTTAACACTGCTGAGAGGTTGCAGGCAAGCTGAAGAGCAGTGCCTACCAGTTCCAGAAAACTCTGAGTGTCTGAAAAGGTGCATTTAGAGGTGTGTTGTGTTTAAGATTATAAACATTTGGCTGTTTAAGATTATAAACATTTCTTTTGTCATGCAGCTTTGAGATGTGGATTGGCAATTGGTTTTGAGTATTGAACAGATTGTATGAACCCTTGCTTTTCTAATGAGTTGGGACAACTTTCCAGTCTCATTTTTACTGATCAGCTTTAAAAAAATTCTAGATAGATATTTATTATTCTTCCTATCAAGTCAAGCTAAAACTTCACAATTAAAATGATAAAAATGAGTCAATCATGGTGCTGCCCCATGAGTTGTTCTAGTGCTTGACTTTCTCTGGATGTAGTTTTTTAAACCTGCTTCTTCCATTGAGCTGCCCTAAGCAGTGCATTTACCAATGAAACCTGCTGTGGGTTGACTGTCTTGTTGAAATTTTTCTGCTCACAGAATGGGTGAGGTGCAAACAGTGACTTTTCGAGCCTCCTCCAATACCCCAGACCAAATCAGTGCTGATTTGCATGGTCTGTGCAGATCTCTGGCTGTTGAAGAAGGCATTGTCTGTGAGGATCACACTTCTCACTCCTTCCTGGAGAACTTCTGAGAGCTGTGGAGCTGTTCCTCAGCGGAACAGAGAGGAGTTTGGCTCGGGGTGTGGTGACAAGTGTGAGGTGGAAAGATTTCCTTCCATGTCTGGATTTCCACTTGCACTCTTTATTTCACTTTCCCCCAAAGAGTTGCCAGTGTTTCTCTAAAGCCTTCATTGTACATAGCAGGGCAGAGGCAGCTCCTTAGGGATGGGAGCAGCTTCCTCACCCTTCCATCATCACTAGTTTGTCACCTTATCCTGGAAGACACCCGGAGCTGCCTCCTCTGCCCTGACCTCAGCAATTAAAAGCCTCGTTGAAACACCCACACCCTGACAATGAGCAGGTGAGTATGAGGTACTCACAAACCTGCTCACAGTATTTGCAATTCAGAGCTTGACTCCCTTTGATAAAGAAATGCCTGGTGGATTAATGAAGCATGTATATAGGAACACTGCCCTGTGCCTGAAATGAGCCTTGCCTGCATCATGCTGTAATTGAAGGAGGCAGGATATGGCTCAGAGACACTTATTTCCCTTTGCTCTTTTGAATCCATCTGGTGGCTTTTGCTGTTCTTTTATCTCCCAGCAAACCAAGACCTTAAAATTGATGACCTAAAATTCATTTCCTCGAAGCTGCTTTAGTGACACTTCTCTTTCTCTGTGTGTGTGTGCACAAAAAGTAACCATTTTTGCATTTGCTCTTACCTATTTTATTGAGTGCTTGAGACTGTAGACATTATTTCTGAGTGCAATAGTAGAAACTTTTATGGTGCTGAAGGTGGTTGCTGGGCAAACATTACACTGATAATACCTGGTTACTGAATAGCAGGTACAGGATGAGAAAGGGAAGACTTTAGCCATTTTTTTACAGGGAAATAACTTCAAAGACAGCCAGTATAGAACTTGCAATAATACTGCTTGAATGGAAAGTAGAACTGGGATTCTTAAAATTCATTAAATTTTTTTAAGCTCTTTTCTTCATATTGCACTATGAATTCAGCTGGCAACTGGTGAGTTTTGGTGTGTGTTCCCACAAGACACCCACCTTTTGACCTTTTACTTTTCAGCCTATGGGATTGTCAGATGAAATTTCTGGAGGCAACTGAGTTGATTTAATGTTTGCAGAAGTGAGATCTGTGTGTGTGTTTTACAGCTCCATATGTAGCTGGTCAGAATGTTGTAATATGTGCTTCTGAAATAGAGACCTGGAGGAATTATTTCATTTGCAGATGTCCATTTTACTGCTCTACCTGAGGTCTGCTTTCCACGAGGTTAAAGACCTGTGTCTGCCTGCTATGAGTGAATTATAGAGGAACAAATAATTGTTTTCTGACTTGAGAGAAAATGAGCAGTGGGTGAGAACACTGTTTAAGGAATGCTGAAAAGTTCAGAAAACTCTTAATGAATTTAAACCTTTTAAGGACAATTTGTTTCCCCCTTAATTTCACATTGGTGGCCTGATCATACAGTGAAAGACCATGTTGGGGTAGGTCCATGCTGCTGAGAAAAGAGGAGAGCTCTATTTGTGTTCTTCCCAGTCTTATTTTGTTTACTTTTTTTTGAGTATTCACATGACAAATTATCTTTCTAGGCATGTTATCACTACCCACATTTGGAGAGAGAAAAACAGAGTAGGAAGGATCCTCTCATATTCTTGTTGCTTAAGTGTGTGAAATAAAGTGCTTTAAGGTGCACAAGGACCTCGCTTTGCCATCGCACTGTGGTGGTTTTATTCTTCTTTATGAGCAATATGATGTCTTTATATCTCCATTTATGTGAAATGATCATTTCAATTAAGAGTGCCAGCAAAGCTGTTTTTCTTTCATGTATCTACCTCCCATGGTTTCTTAGCAATTAGGAATAAAAAGATCTGTTGTGGGAGGTGCTCATCATTTCTGACTCAGTTGGTTTCAATGGAGTCAGGCCTGTAAAGCAGCTGTTCAGGTCAGGGAATCTGTCATTGACCCATCAGATGTTGCAATTAAAATGGATCACAGCTGTTAGAAATAGGAGTTCCCTCCGTTGCTCCTAAAAAAACCAACACACAGCCCAAAACCCAACCATCAGAAAGCTTTAATGTATTAAATTGATTCATTAACTACTGCTCTCTTCATGTCTAATGCAGGAAACAGGGGATGCAGATCGAGCTGGTGGCTTTGATGTCAGGACTGTTTGTGGCAGGGACCTCTTTCATGTTCTGGATAACAAAGTCCAGGGAATATTCTTACCAACATCTATCAATTAATAAGTTTACATCCTGAAGTGTTTGAAGGTATAAATACTGTGTGAAAAATAAGAAAATATATTTAAATGAGAACACGTGTGGATGTTTTTGCCACATACTTCTTTTTTTGCCTTAACACTTTCATGGATTTTGTAAATATTTGAATGTACTGTAATAGAATAAATAGGAATTTTATGGTTGCACTTGAGTGGGTGTTTTTGTGTCTGGCTGTCTCATAGTCCAGTATTTCTGGACTATGCTTAAATCACCTTCTAATTAAAAATTAATCTTTTAAGAGACAATACTGAAACGCATATAACAGTTGCAAAGTTCTAGAAGCTTTTGACAAGCTGAAAAACCCCCTTTATGTCATGATAGTCAGTTGGGAAGCTGGGAAAGTCTGGGTTGTCTGTCCTAATGTTTTTATTTGAGCCTCACTTCATATCTCTGCTCACTGAGGGTTGTCAGTGTTTCTGTGTTGTGTGTTTGGTTTTTTCTTTTAATAAACAAAACCCTCTGTCCTTAGAGTGGTAAAAATTCAGGTTGTTTGGGGCCATCTGAGTTCCATTTGGGTATTTTGGATGTTCTCCTGCCCTCATCACTGCACTTTGTCCTCCTACAGAGCTGCTGAACTTCTGCATTTTAGTTTCTAGGTCTTGGAGGGGAACATAAATCTGAATGAGGTGAGTGCTGCCTCAGGCAGAGAGAGATGTCTGGTGCTTGCCAGTTCTTGGTTTGACATTTTATTTTCCTGCTATTCTTAGGACAAGGATTCTTCAGAGTTTGCTTTACATTTTGTTAACTTTCTATGGATCCTTCTATGAATTGAAAGTTAAAAGCATTTTAAGCATAGAAGCTGCCATTAGTAGTTTATGATCTCTGCACAGTTCTTGCTAGAATAGGATGTGTGATTCTCGAGTTGCTTTAATGTGGTTCTCAGTCCTTGCTGTTGCAGTTTTAAGAAGTCAGTGGCTTTGTGTGATCTTGTCCCAAGTGCTGTGTGAACATTGCTCTTCAGTGGGAAAAGTTAAAGCAAAATTTTCCTCGCCCTCCTAACAACCCTGAAACTCAACATGATTACCTGCTCAGGGCTTTCAGAGAACTCTGGAATTCCAGTCCATTTCCTTCCAAAATTAGATCACAGAGAGCTTTTTTTTTTTTGTTCGTGTGGTGCCAGTTTATGTTTCTTGCCTTTGCAGTTGCCAGGTAGCATGAAATGCTGGTAATACCTTTCTGCATTAATTTTTCATGGAATCCAGTGGCAGGCAAGACTGTGCCTGGCATGGAGCATGGGCAGGATTGCCTCTCTCAAGTGCTGGGAGCAATATTTTTGAGGGAACTTTGCAGAACAGTCTGACTTTTGGCTTCAATTGCTTTTGTCCCACCACTTCTCAAACTGCATAGCAACTCTGAAAAGACTTGCATGTTCTGAAGTCCTGTTTATTGACCTTTTCCTAAGATTTTCTATCCTCTGGATCCTCTGGGGATTGTGCTTGCAGAAGCTTCTGAGAACTCCTGGTCTTTCTAAATGCAATTTCTGCATTTATCAAAGACACTTTTCCTTAGGTAGATGAGGTGCAAGGAAGTAAATAAATATAATAAGGTGCCCTCTAACAGAAGTTTTCTTTGTTAATAGTTGCAGCTTGCTGTGTATCTTCAGGTGCCTTAGGATAATTAGTTTTTGTGTGTTAAGTATAGCTGCCTCTATAGTTAGGTAGGAATACTTTGCTATTTGGATTGAATGTAGCTCTCCTCCTTCCCCTGGACAATTTAAGCTTTCTGAAAATAGCCTTGCTTTGATTAGTTGTTCTTATCTTGTTTTGTGCCAACTGCTTTGGGAGCCAAAAGTTGAAATTTTTCTAATTTATTTTATTTGAAGAGATATTACCTTGCTGCTTAGGGCTGTGTGCTTGGGCCAAGTATTAAATGCTTTAGTCCTGTTTAGTAATAGCAGAGAATATCCTCTTCTCTAATTTTGAAAACATCTCTTGAGACCTAAAGAACCCTTGATTGTGTCCCATGTTTTGTCCTGGCAGGTTAAAAAGCCGTAAAGCACCTTGCCTGCTAATCCTCTGCAGAACATGAAATTAAAATGAAGGTTGTGCATCAGAAATGAGAGATTTGATCAATCATTAAAAATCCTCTGGGGAAAAAAAAATACCTCTTTAGATACCTGTGGGGTATTTTGTAAATCTGTAGATTCTGTTCCTTTTTAAATGATCTTTCATAACTACATTTTACAGGAGGACCCAGAATTTGAGGTACTAGTTGGTGCTCTGTGTATCTCATGTGGACAAGCCTTTTAATACCTTTTCTGCTGTTTTCATGTCATGGTTGTTTTAACTTCATTAACTTTGCAGGTGCTGTGAATATTGACTGAATTTTTTTGTTGATGAAATGAGCTTTAAATGTCAAAAGAAGTCCTTGAATGCTCTTTGTTACCTGTGGGCACTTCTACCTATTGATGTGCATTTGCATTGCTGGGAAAAATGAACCTGCAAGGGAACTCTACTGAGCCCTTTTTAATTTGGGATTCAGGGCAGCTTATTTGGCTCCATTTTGGGAACATGCTTTTCTGTAAGTCACTCGGTCAGAATTTCCCCTGAAGATTTTATAGTGACCTTTCATTTGATCGGAGATGTGGGCAACGTTCTCAGCTGTGGACTAATCCAGGGAGGTTTTAGATAAGCTTTTATCAAATTAATGAGGAGTTGATTTTTTTTTCCCCACTGAGATAAGAGGGAGTTGCAATTCTGCACAGTTTTATGTTCTACCTCACCATTTACACAAGATGTAACTTTTTATGTGTAGGCTTTTCATGGTTTATTATTACAGAAATAAAACATCTTCTGTTGAGATGCACAACTTGTGCAGCACCAGAAGATTCTGATTTAGTCTTTTCTCCCTTTTAGAAGAGAACAAACCCACCAGTTGCATATTTATTGCTCAGAATTTTAAGACCATTGGGTTTTTAAATTTTTGGTTGTTTTTTTTTACTCACCTTTGGCATGCAAGGATGATTCTGAAGCAAGTGCTTTGGCCAGGCAGTACAGAAGTTTTGGAAATGAAAAGTGGGAAAAGCTGGCTTTAGGCTGAGACAGAAGTTTGCCTCTGATTGCTCTGGTTTTAATGTGTCTGTTCCTGACTCCCTTGCTGCAGGAATTTCACATCTAGGTCTGTAAATCTTTCTTTTTCTGGGGCATTTCTCTTCTCACTCATGGCCAAATTAGGGGTTTTTTTGGGGTAATTTTGATGGCAACAAGTAGTTATCTGGGAAAATATGTGTTTGAGTGTACATTTTAAAGACAGCAATATATGATAAAGGAAATGACTAAATCTCCAAAATCTGTGATGAAGGGGGAGAGGAGGGTTTTGGTGGTGGTTTTGTTACTCTTTTGGTTTCTTCTGGGAATTAGTAAAAGGTCCCTTTGAACTGTTCAGTGTTAAATGCTTTGGAAGGAAAAGATTCTGCTTGTTACTTGCAATGACAAATGATAAAGAAACAATGGAGTTCATAGGAGGAGAACACGTGAATGGAGAAAGTATCATGTACCAGAATTTTTATTTGTTCTCATTGTACCAACTGGGAGTAAATGTTCTTTAATATAATTACACTCTGGTGCTGTTTGAATCTCCTCCAAAGAGCAGAGCTTTGCTTAAAAACTTCTTTTATTTCTTCTCTTAGGGGACGTGTTCGATTCCTTACAAACACTGCTGCACTTCAGCCTGCAGAAAGTCATGAAATAAGAAGAAATTAGATTTTTCTGAGTTTCTAGTCAACTTTTAACTGCTCAGCTTTTTGTGTTTGTCAAAATTAGACCGTGGTGCTGCTTTTAAAGTTTTTGGTGCGAGTGTCATGAAGGAGAATAGGAAAGCATAATAATTATTCTTTTATCAGTAAAGGCAGAGAAACTAATGTGGTGGCTGACCTTTCTCAGGTCTTTGGGGAAAATGTTAATGTAGAATAGACTCGCTTAACTGACATTAAACAGGTTTTATTTGTTTATTTTTGAAGTGTTATAAATACAAGCTTGTATTTGGGACCTTATTTTGAAGACTCCTTATTTGCCATTGCAATTTTCCTTGACCTTTCTGTGCTGGACTTACACTGACACTTATTTGTCCCTTTGATAGGTTTATAGTTCTGATTAAAAGTATCATCTCCTTGAGAAGACTCTAAAATCTTGCTTAAGATCCTTCTTTTAAGTATCACTTAAATGCTGGCTATTTAACTGAAATTGTTCTGAACTTAAAAGCATTTACAAAAAAATGTATTATTTTTAATGAAGCTCAGAGAATTCCTGCTGGAGATGTTTTAGGTCTTAACCATCTTAGTTGTGATAACCTGGCTTACCTCTCTTAAGAGATGTGTGCTGTGTGTGCATAATGTAATCCTTTCTTTTAATACTTTTTGATATTGATACCAACGTTTTCATTTGCCCTTGGATTTAAAACAGGCTTTATTGGGGTTTTGTTCCTCTTTCCCCCCACCCTCTGTATCTCAAATCCAGTTGCATGAACTTGAAAGGTGAAGCAAAACTTCCTTCTTCCTGATGGAAAGTGAGGTTTAAAGTCTGGGCTTGCTCCAGGCTGGGTAACTGGATCCCTGACACGAGGGATCCCAGGGCTACTGTGTGATTGTAATTACCAACCCTGGCTCTGTAGTTCATCTAAAAGTAATGACTAATGGATGTGAAAGGAACAATGGATGTTAACCATGGAATACATTAACTCATGGAGACGCCGAGGGAATTTAATGGGTTGTAATTAAAAATTTGAATGGGGGTAGGAAAGAATGTTGAATTTGGGGGTTTGTATCCTTTTCTTTTTGTCTTTTATGGTATAGATCTGCTGGAGGAGATGAAATTCATGTGGCAGGTAATGTCCCAGCAGCTGTGATCTCTGCTTCAGGAAGGGCTTCTGGGCTAGATGGGAATTGGCTTTCTAGACTGTTTCTGTGGCAAAGGAGTGCTTTCCACTAGTGCTGGGCTTGGTTTTGAAGGACCTGAAATGAAGCCTTCTAGCTCTTTCAAGAGAAGGATTTTTGTCTGCTACTGAGAGCTCTGTTACTTATTTTAAATAGGTATAAAGAATTGCAAGGGTTCTCCCACATATCTTGGTGTTGGAGGGAAGATACTGGTTGAGTCTCTAGTAAATCAAGTGGAATCTAGAATTTCTGGGAGCAGATATGGATTTCAGAACATGTTGGCCTGTGCAGGTGTTTCCAATCCAGGAAAGATTTAGCATGACGTCACACTGTGGCATTATCAATAATCAAATTAGTGGTTTCCTGAACAGCATTTAGGGCTTGTTCTTCTGGCACAACTGGCAGATACAGGGGAAAGTATTACAGAGCAGTTTAAGAACCTGTAAGGCTTTTCCTTTACTTAGGAGGAAAGGAATTTCTGTTTTGTGGAAAACACATTTTTTTGGTCTGTGTTTAGTAGCAACCAGCAGGGAAAATACAAATGTTGAACCCTGCTGGCCATTTTTGTGAAAGCATTTTGGTAATGCAGTGTGCCCAGTACCCTTTCCCCCTCATGTAGATGTTGCAATAAGTAATAGCAATGTGATTAGAATAGTTGGCTGCTGCAGTGCTTGTGAATTTAGTTACCCAATCTGGGCTGTTTCTCCAACTGAATGATTATGAAAGGCATTGAATTGCTCTGCTGAATATACCTTAATTAGTAAATGTGGCCACATTGAGCTGTGGGTAAAACAACCCTGGTGGATGCAACTCTGACCTTTGAAGTTAGTTCCTAGTTTGCTGCTCTGTGTTGGCTGAATCACTTTCTAAATTGTTAATGTGAAAATAACTGCTGTGCTCCATCTATAAAGTTGAATGTATAATTGTCTGAAAGAGGCCCTTCAGTGCACTGGGTGGTTTCTGGGGCTTGGCTGAAGGGTGGGGTGTGTGTTTGTCCACTGCAGGGTTTGCCAGTTCAGGAGAATTTGGGCTGAAGGACAGACTGCTGAGTGCTCAGCTCTTCCTGTAAACACTCCCAATTAGTCATTGCTGCTGTAGGTGAGAGCACATGTTACTGGAGTGACACTCAGAGAAGGTGCCTGACCCACACCAGCCTCTCCCTGGGTGTCCCTCTTGGTCTCCAGGTGCTTCCCAGAGTGTTGGAGACGTGTTGTCCCCTGGGTAAAAACACATCCTCAGGAAAGGGCTGGGCAGGGAATATTTTCTGTTCCCAGGCAGCTGTGTGCCCTGTTTGCCTGGTTCACTGTTTCCTGCTGTAGCTTTGAAAGCACTGCCTGTAGGTGAGGATTCTGAACTGCTGTGCTGGGGGTGATGGGGATGCAGTGCCTCGAGGTCACAAGTGGAAATGGCAGCAAGTTGGTTGGCAGCTCTCTCATTCCACCCTGCAAAAGCATCCACTTTGGGGGAAAGGAGTTATTTTCTGAGCAGCCTTCTACCCTTCCAGGCAAAAGTTCATGTTTTGAGTCATTTGAAGCCTGAGGATCTGAGATTATTATTATTATTCAGATCTGCCTGCCACATAAATAAAACTGATACCTTGCATCTTCAGAATGAACAACAGGAAAACCCTGAAGAGGCAGCCAGAGGAGGTGGGACAGCGTGGCCTTCAAAAGAAGGACCAAAGCAAACCTGTGTTTCTGCAAGTACTGATGTGGTTTGGAGTTGTGTAACTTCAGATGGGGAGGCAATGTCAGGTCTTCAAACAGGTGGGGGAGGAGCTGAGGAGTAGGAGAAAGGGGAAACAGTGAATGAGGATAATGTAGCCAGAAATCAGTAAGAAGTTAATCTGTTAAAATGATTTAAGGAGTAAAAATGTGCAGTTAGAGAACCTAATGAAATATCTTTGTTATCAAAACCAAACAGAAGAGCTGTGCTGGAAAAGCTTTTCAGCATCTACTTGGCCAAAAAAAAAAAAGAAAAATCCAGCAAACAAACAAAACCCCAAATCCTCCACAGCAGAACAGAAGCTGTGCTCAGGAAGGGTTGGAAATATGCTTTTATAAGACATAATTCATGGTATAGTAACATGCTTGGGGTAGGCAAATAGTGGCTAATCGAGAATTTCCTTCCTCTCTGTGTTAGCTAGTTAATCATGATGTTAAAGTCTTGCTTGTTCAGTAAGGAGTGCAATCTCTTTTCAGTGCATTTGGTGTGTGCAAGTAAAGTTCATCTGTTTCAGGTCATTAGCACTGCATTAGCACAGCGTGTTTAAACACGAGGTAATTAACTGCACAGTGCAAACACAGTGTGCTAAAGAGCCATCCAAACCCACCAAGTTCTAGCTGATACAAAATACCACACTGGAAATGCTGTTGGGAGGGGGGAGTTAATATTTTTCACCTGTTTTTCTAAATTATTGATACATGATTAGTGCCAAATGGCAGAAGAGAAGGGGTCAGGCTGGTGCCAACAGCATCCTATTGGAGTTTTTTTTGGAGGGGGGGGGTGTTTGTTTTTTTTTCTTCCTGAATGTATAATGTTGCAGTGGCTCAATGACATGGAAGATGAGTAGGGGTTTTTGTATTTGCAAATTTTGGTTTATTTATTTATTGCAATTTCACAACTGGCACAAAATATTAAAGATGTGTGATAGCTGATGGTCCAGCACAAGGGAAATGGAAATGGAGTTGGGCAGTAGCAGCCTTTTCACTGTCCAAAATAAATTTGGGTTTATTTGTCTAAAAAAATGGGGTGATTTGCAGTTTGAACACTGTGAAATGGAACTGTGTCCAAAGGCAGTGTGGATCCTGGATGCTGGTGGTTCCCAGGTTGCTAATCCAACAGGGAAGTGAAAGACCAAATTTCTCACTAACTTCAGCACTCCCCAAGTTATATGTGCACATGATGACTGATAATATACAACCTGACTGGGAAGCACACAAATGCTCAAAGAAGCAAGGAATAAACTAGTCAACAGTTTAGGAGCCATAAAATGGGCAACTGTAGTGGGAAGTTGTGGGGAGATATTCCCTCCTGTTCCAGCATTACTGGATAAGCTGTGTAGCAGAGCTCTGCTGTTTTAAAATGTTTAACCCAGCTTATTTTACTGACAGGCTAAAAAACATTTACATGAGCAGCTCTGTTGGGAAGTATAAAGGGCTGCAACCTTTAGTGGGGTGATGATGCCGAACAGGTGGCACAGCATTGCTGGATAATACAATCTGATATCACAACTGTTTGTGAAGTGCACATTTCTTCACCACCACATAATCCTTCTCCTGAACTGCTCTTTAAACGTCAGCAAAGGCCTCTCATTAATTCAGCCTGACAGTTTGATTACAGCATTTTAACAGCTTCTGAAAAATAATTCAGTTACTGAAGTGGTAAACTCGCTGTCTTGGCAGTGGAGACAAAGTGCTGCCTCCCAGCCAGAGAGGCAGAGCTAATCCTGGAATTCCTGATCCATCTCTGTGCATGGTCACCAATATTTTAAATGTGTGGCATTTCCTCTCCATGTAAATATGTGCAAAGTCCACTTTCTTGGTCAGTAAAATTCTTGAAATAATGTGCTTCCCACACGTGAAGATTTTTACGTGTTGCAGACCTTCCTCTGAGTTTCAAATCTGCTTTAGTTGAAAGAAATAGGAAGAATTAATTATTGCCTGTAGAAGGAGCTGAGAGTCAGGAGTGAAGAATTTCAGTGTGGTGGGGTGGGATGGGGCTTCTGGAACTCAGAAGTGTATTTAGTGGGGAAAATATGGAAGTGGTGCTTCAGAGATGAACTGTAATTTCAGAACACTTGGAGATAATTTTAACAGCATGGCACTTGTTAATATTGCCATTTTGTGCCATGTGGAAATATGTAGCAAACAGTAACTGAGATCTGTAAGTCTGAGCAAAAGTGTCTTCTGCTTGGGTTTTCTTGAATTTTTTTCCTACCTGGAATTTTGTCATTCTTCCTTCAAGATCACCTTAAGAGGGTCTAAAATGCTCTCCATGCCTATCCATGACTGCCAATTGTCCTAAGCCTGTTTTTCCCCCTGTCTTTCTTTGAATCTGCTCTTGCATTCAATGGTAATAAAAATATTTAAGCAGATGCAGAGGAAGTGTTAACTAAAATATAGATATGTTTTATGCAGTGAAATAAATGTACAGTAAATTTCTTTAGTGTCAGTCCATAATTTGACCAGACAGCTGTAAATCCAGTGAGATGGGAGTGTCCAGAGCATTTTAATTTTCAACTGACTGACCTGTTTGGCTCAACACTTGAAAATAAGGTATTTGAAGGGTGAAAAAAATGCATTTAACATAGTACTACATTTTCTCCACAGACTCTGACACATCTCTGGAACCTGCAATGACAAGTCGGAACAGTAGCCATGCAGAGAAAACTGGTGAAATGTCCTCAAAGCAGTCAACACCAAAAGTGCAGGTCCAACGATCTGTCTCCCAAGAAACCATCACTATTCATTTCTCTGCATTTGGGAAGGAGGAAGAAGAGGAGGAAGAGGAGTTTAAGGAGTTTCTTGATGAGGAACTAGATGACCAAAGCATTGTAACAGCACTTGAAGCCAAGGAAGACCTCTGCTTTGAGCATCCCGGCCATGACCTTTCTGGTCCAGCTACCTCGCTTAACGTGGCCAACTCTGCATCACTGCTGTCCTCATCACCTGCAGTTCTGCCAACTGCAGAGACTGTGATGCTCTTGGATTCTCCTTCTGCATCCCGGGTGTTCAGTGCAGTGCCACTAGTCCTGTCTCCATCGTCACACTCATGTCACACAGTTGACGTATCAGGTGCATCTGTGACGTACCAGGTGGGATCTGTGGAACAGAAATCCAACCTGTCGTCTTCCCCATCCTCATCCCCTTCCAAATCTACTGGGTCATCCACAATTTCTAGTTCCAGGCCTTTTAAGGGGTTAGTCAAGTCCCTTTCAACAGATGTGGAACCCAAAGAACCCACCCCACCGATGCGACATAGACAGTTAATGAAAACCTTGGTGAAATCTCTGTCTACAGACACTTCTAAACAAGAGTCTGAAGCTGTGTCTTACAGGCCACCTGACTCGAAACTGAACTTGCATCTGTTCAAACAGTTCACTCAACCTCGAGCTACAGGTGGTGATTCTAAAACTGCCCCCTCCTCTCCATTAACATCCCCCTCTGACACTCGTTCCTTTTTTAAAGTACCTGAAATGGAGGCAAAAATTGAAGATACTAAAAGACGCCTTTCTGAGGTAATGTATGAGCCTCTTCAGCTGCTCAGTAAAATAATGGGTGATGAAAGTAGTAGCCACAGGCCCAAAGCCTTATCTTCAAGTGCTTCAGAACTCTCAAACCTTTCCAGTTTGAATGGCCATTTGGAAAGCAATAACAACTACAGCATTAAGGAGGAGGAGTGTGACTCGGAAGGGGACATCTCTGGAGGTGACTCTGTGAGTAAAAGTGATCAGTCAAAGGCTGCTGAGGAACATGGAAAAGACACGGAGACCCCAAGCTCTCAGTCTTCAAGCACAAAGGACGTGAGTTCGAAACCTTCACTCGTACTTGAAAAATGTTCGTTGTCTGCACTAGTGAGCAGGGAGGATGAGGAGTTTTGTGAACTGTATTCTGAGGACTTTCTCTTGCTAGAGGATGAAAGCAAAACTGATAAACCTGCTGAAACTGTGGTGGATCCCGAGATGACTGAGGAAACTGTCACTATGCTCAGTAGTGAAGATGAAAACAATCTGGATGTGCAACAGCCTAAACCACCGTTGAAAACTTTGTATGTCTTAACACTGTTAGTCTATGCTTATTTAATTATCCCTCTCCCTGGCTACTTAAGTGGACTCTTACTTGGAATGGCCCTTGGATTTATGGTAGCTGTCTGTGTGATTTGGCTTGTTACTCCACGTACTCGTGAATATCTCAAATTTCATAAAAGTATGAAAAAGCGATGGAATGCAGGAGCTCTAGACATCAAAGAACCTGACATACTGAAGGTGAGGTCCTGCCATTTTGTGTGTGTTTGTGTGCCTTATTTTGGGTAGAAGGAATAAACTGCATTTATTCTGAGGGTGCAAATAAGCTGAATTATCCCCATTTGTAAATACAGTTTCGTTTTAGGGTTAGGTGGCTTTGGCAGGGGCACAAATCATTTAGTATCTGAGAATATATAAGATTTCAATGTCTTTAAGGATTAGTAGAAAATGGAATTTCTTCAAAAGTAAAAGGGCAAGTGGTTTTGCTGAGAGATTTGAAATTATCCATCTGAATTACTGAGAGCAAGTAGTGTCAGAGTTTAGTGTGTAAAAGAACATTTGTTCTCAAAGCTGCATTTTGGGAGATGTATTTTGTTTCTGCGATATTTTACTGTCTAGGCAGTAATTTGTCTTGTCTGTTCAGTCTAAGCAGAGTCAGAAGCGTTGTGTTCAAGTGCAGCATAGAGAGTTGGAGAGCATATGGAATTCTCAAACATGAGCTAATTAGGATGGGAGGAGGAATTACAGCTCAGCAAAACATGTGCCTGAGAGCTGGGTTTTAAATGAGGCTCTTAGAAAATTTGTTCTCCCTCCTCTTTGCCCTTCCCCATCTCCACTTCTTGTTCAGATCATGCAAGTTCATATGTCTGGCTGTCTGTCCAGCTGTGATCCACCACTCAGTTCCTTCAGTGGCTTTGTGCTTGTTGTCCCTGCCCTGCCTCTCCCAACCTCCATCTGTGATGAATTAATATTTTCCCAATTGCAGAATTCTGAGCAGTAAAGCACCTGTGCTCCAGAAGCATTTCAGAGTGATAGTGGTACAACCTTCACTTCATATCACTTGCTTAGCAGAGTATTTGTGTAAATATTAAATTGAGCTTTCTGAAGATGCATCTCCAGCTGTGTGACAGCACAAAGGTTGCAGGAATTTAAATTCAGCCAGTATTGGGTATATGCTGTAGAATCTATAGTGTATTGATAGCTAATCTCATGTATCTTTAGGTAAACTGAAAAGTTAGGGAAATGAAATACAAAATGCAACTTTTGCTGAATAGAGGCACCAATTGCATGTCCAGCCCTCATGCTCCCTTAGTGTTCCCTTTTTTCCTTGAATGATAGGAGTTGTGGTCTTTATTTGCTGTTGTGAATGCAGACTGGGCACTCCTGGCTGCTCAGTTGATTTACCTGCTGCTCACATGGACAAATCTTGACAAGCTTTCAGTTCTGTCATGGTTAGTTGGGTGCTGAGACCCTGCATATAAATTTGCCTCAGTCCTTGGAAGCTGGTAAAGATCCTGATGTTCATTATTGGCTGGTGTTCAGCTGTCTCTGAGGTGCTGCTGTTAGTCAGGAACCTTTTAAACTGTATATTTTAATGCTTTTATCCAGGAGATACATTTTGTGAGAACGGCCGTAGGCAAGGAATGAACAGTGTGGAGAAGTCTGTATGAATGGAGATTAATATTTTTTATGACCTGACAAGTATATCTTGTGCTCATTAACACTCAAAGTAACTGTCTTCAGTATGTAAATGTTTCAGGATTTTAAAACCCAGCTCAGTGCCCATATTGTAGTGGAACATAATGTAATGTGATTTAGCAGATTGCAAGTTATTATTCCCACTTCATACAAGTATTTTCTATTTGCATCTGTCAAAATGAGTACTGGACAGTTTAGATCCTCCAGGAAAAGGAGGTAAAGACTTAATCTGTAGCAAAACTCAGGCAAATATAGGAAAATGAAACTTGATGCATAAAGATGTTTTCTTCAGAACTTGTTGGTCTTGTATTCTGGCCTGGCCTGCTGTCATGCAGTTATGATAAATGCTCTGAGTAAGATCCCTTTATGGGGCTCAAGGAGTTGGGATTCTGCCAAACTGCTGTCAGGCTATTTTTGTCCCAAGTATGTGTGCATTCTCCCCCATGTAAATAATGTTGGAGAAGTTTGCATTTCCCAAGTTTCAAAAACTAGTGGAAAATTCCCCTCAGCAATTGCTGAAATACTTGAACGTTGTTATTGTCTCCCACAAAATTCTTCCTTGGCAATGGGGAAAAAATAAATGACTGTGGTGCTGGTTGGTGTGTGTTTCTGTAGAGTTCTCTACTTCCTTCATGGCTTTGGGTTTGGGGGAGAACATCCCCCCAGCCAGAAGATGGACAAACCCCCTGCATCTTTGCTGCATATTTTCTTAGTTTTCAGTTCTCTGGTTTCCTTTTCCTTTTTTTTTTTTCTCTGCCCACATATTTTTTTCTCCTTTAATCCATTAGTCTTTCCTACCATCCTTCTTGGCCTTTCAAGTGTGCATTCCCTTGTGTTGCACCGGCTGATACGAAAGGTTTTAAGTAACAGCTAAAAGGGGAATGATAGATTTACCCTTTCCATTAGAAAGAACTTTTAGGAGAACACAGTGGCAGTGCCTGCTGGAGAAATGGAGCTTTTTGAGCCACAGCTCTGCAGAAAGAGGAGGTTTTATATCAGCAGCTGTTCCTGAGCACCATCCAAGGGATCTCGTGTTCGACAGTGGCCTCTGACAGATAAATGTGTTTTCCAGTAAAGGTGATGGTTGCTTCTCCCACCTCAGATCTTGCCTTTAGATTCCCTGTCAATAAAGCTCAAAAAGTGCATTGCCTTTTTCCTCATTTATCAAGCAAAACACTATTGCAGCATTGTAAAATAGTGGTAACGTGAGGGATACGAATAGAATTAGTGTGATTTGAGTGATGATTGTATCATTTAATAAGAATGAACTTTAATCTGTTAAAATCAGTAAGAAGCTTTGGGGACAGTTTTCATTCAGATTTGGAATTGTGTTGTGGAAGTGGCTTTTGCTGATTCTTTTATTTATGTCTTTGAGAATATCATAAGTTATTTTTCCTTGCAGACTTGGTCTGTGCCCCAAACCCTCTGGGTCCTTCCTAAGGATCTTTTGCAGTTCCCCCCATCAGCAAGTGCTGACCTTTATAAAGGGAGATCACAGGATCAGTGTTAAATGCCCAGCAGCTGCAGAGCAGCACATGACTATGGTCATTGTCCTCCCTGAATTACTGAATTTCTTATTTTAACAACTTCGCCAGCACAAAAAAGACCCATCATACAGTCACTCCTCTCCTACACAAGGAAATCCTTTGTTGTTTCAGTAGTTTGGGGGAAATTTATCTGTTGTTAGCCCGTTATGGTAACATAACTTCTCTGTTTGGGTGCATTGCAAAATGATTTCCGTGGGCTGGGAATCTTTTGTTGCAGTTTGTTTTTGCAAAAAGGGGGGCGAAGGTGTTTCTGCTAAAGTTGTTCTTGAAATGCCAGAACTTTGTAATGACTTTTAGGGTTTCTTGGATAACCTTCTCAATGTTTTTTAAGCTAAATGAAAGAATTTACAAAACTGAAGATCACTGACATGAGAGGGCAGGTGGTGTCATTACCCCCTGTAACACTGTTAGATAAAATTTCTGCAGCTGCCACACATTTTCAGATTCAGTAATAGAGTGAAGAATCTGCACTTGGTGAAGTATTAACATTTCACTCTCAGCAGTGAAATGTGTTTCTCTGTAACAAAATAACTTGAATGTCCAGTACAAAAAAGAAATTTCCTTAGAAATTAGGAAACTAAAATTTTACGTACAAGGAGGGTTTGTAGTAATGCAATTTCAGACTGTTGTCTGAAAATAAAACATTAAATATTTGAATCTAAACTTCTGTATCTCTTGGGTTTTGGGCTATGCCTCAAATCCATGAAGCAGCCAGTCTCCTCCTTGTGCAGAAATCACTGTGTAGGTTGCTGGTTTAAGCAGTAAATGTATTTATCTTGTGTTGGTTCTAGGTTTTGTTCAGTACCTTTGACAGCCAGAAATCATTGTTGAAAGTCTTGGTGAGGTTCTCCAGTTGCTGATAACGTGGTGGTTGTGCTGTGAGAAGCATTTGCACTTCTCTTGGGTGGCTGTGAACAGCAGGGGAGGTGGCACCACAGGCTGTGAGGGTTGTGAGTTTGGCACATTGTACAGCTAATCCACTTGTTTGAAGAGGAAAGCCCGGGCACATGGTAGGGATCAGAAAAGCAGGAGGGATTATTACTCCTTACTATGGCACATGGCAGTTGAGAGAATGATGTGTTGGAAAACTCCAGCCAGTTCCATGTCAAGCAGGACATTAAAGGAACATCAGGTTTTGGGTTCCACACGTACCCCAGAGTTTCCAACCCTCCTCCTGAATAATATCACAGCTTATTGGAGTTAGAAAAAGGGCTCGTGGCTAAGCCTCCTACAGAGATCCACTTTCCAAGGAGCCCTTTCTCCCTGTGCCAGCTGGTGTGGTGTTTGGCTGAACTGCCTTGCAGAAGGAGGCAATAAACTTCTGAGGCAGCAAAGGTCCATCTGTACATTTGCCCATCTGCAGGCTCCAGACTGTGGTGTCTGAGCTAGAAATAACTCCGAGTTCTGATCCGGGGGCAGGTGGGAGTTGCTCCAAAGATCTGGGGGCCATATGGATATTCCAGCTCCACACAGAGTGAACGGCTCCTGATGGCTTTGGGCAACTCATGTGATGTCCTTGTGCTTCAGTAAGTCCAGCTGGAGTTCCTGGCTGAAAATTAATTGCTGTCTGCTCAAAGATGTCTTGGCTTAATAATTTCTAGGAAGGAGACGGGATGTGCTCAAAAATGCATCGTCCCTGCTGTGCAGAGCTTGGTGGCTTATAGAAACCTCTGCCTTGTGCATTCTGCTTCCTGTATGGTAGTGGTATAGAACCCAGTGTAAGCAAAAAACCCAAACATAAAGCTGCTTCAAAGAGTATGCCCTGATTTCTGTTAATAAAAGAGGTAATCTGCTTTGGAGCTGAGCAAAGATGAATGACTTAATCTTTCCTGAACATAAAAGAAATGCTAATTTATCTAGGTTTTTCAGGGTTTGTAGTGAAACTGGAGCTAGATGGTGGAGTAAGCAAAACACAGATAGCACTGTTACTATGGCACCTAAGAAAGTGTGTGCTGTCTGCTGTAAGGAATTATGGCACTGAAGAAAATGAGCATTCAAATAAATTTTACATTTCTGTGGGTGGGTGGAAACTTTAATAATTTGAAATGTGGCAGTAATCTCTGGGTTGTTTTGTATAAGATAGTTACAACTTATTGTTTTGAGGAATACTGGGGTGCTCTCCCCCCTTTCCCCACTGTGCTCAACCAGGTGTTGGTAAAGGTGCCATTTTACTTGCTGTTGACATTGATGAATGTTGAGTGTGCTGAATTTAAGGTTCTGATGTGCAGGTGGAAGCAATTATCAAAGCATGTTGTGTGGCAGGTTAGGAGAAGGGAAACTTCTCTCCCTTGAATGACTATTGTCTTCTGCCCCATTTATCATCTTGCATTTCTGTAATCAGATGTCAGAGACAGGAGTAACATCGTGGTCAGAGCCAGCACTTACAGGCCTGTTCCAGCAGGGCTGGCTGGTTTGTTTGCTCTTTCTTTCATTGTGCAGAAATTAATTGAATTTAATCCACGTGTAAGACTCCTGTGTTGTAGCAGGGCCGTTACACAACACGTTAAACGATCTCCAACGGTGATGGTGCATGAAAGCAAACTCCATTGTGGTCTTCCACTGAGCCCTAAATTGTGGGTGATTGAAATGTCAGAGCTGCCTGTAAGCAGACAGACTGTTTGCTCTGCCTTGGCTGTTGGTGATTAGGATGCCTGTGCTTGCTGGGAGCTGCACAGCTGCACAGCTCTCCTGTGCCTGCCTGGTGGCTCTTCCCAGCATCCTGCACATCCCACTGTGGTTCATGGGGATGAGGTGAGAGCACCCTGTGCTACATATACAAAACAATTGTGTGCTTGACACACCGTCCTCATCTCATGCTCTGTCAGGTCAGTGCCACCTCATTTGGGGCATTTACTGCCTCTTCTGTTCCTGCAGTAAGTGAAATAACTTCGGCAAAAGCTTGGATAAGAATTTAAAACTTTTATGTACATGCTGTCCTTGGTTTTCCAACAGCTTAAAAGCCTGTTAACAAGTGTTTTCTTCTCTAGGGATGGATGAATGAAATTTATAATTATGATCCAGAAACATACCATGCCACATTGACTCACTCTGTGTACGTGAGGCTCGAAGGAAGCACCTTGCGACTCTCCAAACCCAATAAAAACATTTCTAGAAGAGCTCTGTACAATGAGCCAAAGCCTGACGTCACCTATGTCAGCCAGAAGATTTATGAACTGACAGAGAGCAGGGTGAGTGTGCCTTATTTATACCTGATTTTAGCGAAGAACACTTTGCAACCTCTTTTTAACCTTGAAATTTTTTTTCTGCTCCTCTATTTTCATGTTCTGTCGTTATGTAAACAAAACTCTTGTCGTGACTAACTTGCAAAAGGTTGTACTGGGGAGGAAGATGGAGCAGGATTTAGAAAAAAGCCCATATTTATACAATAAGGGAAAAACATGGTTCTTCTCTGTCAGTTCAGAGCAGAAGGTAACTCATGGGAGCTCAGAGACTCGTTCCCCACACACGAGATTACTGCAGGACTGTTCTGAGGGTTACACCAAAATTCATCATCTTTGGTGGTTGTCTCTATCCCAAGGCAGCTCAGACAACATTTGCTTTTCACTCAGTGGGGGAACATACATTGTATGGGAATGTGAAAGGGGAGAGCAAGAGGTGGCTGGAAAGCCATGACTTGCTGTAGGTCCCCACTGTCCAGGGAAGGAGATGGGGATTTTTGCAGTTGGAACATTAACAGTAATGCTGGGGCAGTTTCACTATGTGTTGTTTGCCTCCCTCAAGTCTGTGAAGAGTTGCCACATGAAGTTGATTCCATTGTCATTGTATTAAGTAATACATCAATAGCTCATTATTAACAGAATGGATTTTCTTAATGTGCTGCAGCAATCGGGGGCCTTGGCAGTGCAGATGTGGGAGGAAACCAGGCTTCAGTTGAGTGTCGAGGGGAAAGGGACAGAGGGACCGTGGTGACAGTGAGGAAAACCTTCCTCCATTCCCTTGAGTCCTTATGGGAAAGGACTCCTAATGCTCAATTTCATGAGATGGGCCTGAAAAGCTGAGTTTAAAACACAGTTTAGACTCTCATTATCTACCCCGTGCTCACAGAAACAAGGTTCTTGGTTTTTTGGTTTTTCTCTGTATCTATGAGAATAAGATCTCCTCAATGAAAACAGAGTTTCTAATCCACATGATTGTATAAGCTGCTCAAATGGCCTTTGTTTTAATTCCGAGGCCATGGCTGTCACCAAAGACCTGGTGATAGCAGTGGGTTGGACATCCACCAGCAATGCTGAGTCAATTAAACCCAGCAGATCCAGTGTGGGATCTGTATCTCTTGCATTCCTGTGTGAGTATCAAAACATAGAGGATACAACTGAAAAAAAATAAGTTAATTTAACCCTTTCATTTATCCTTCAGATTTCCCTGGTTCCCAAGAGTCTGGCACGGAAACGAATTTGGAATAAGAAATACCCAATTTGCATTGAACTCGCTAAACAGGAGGATTTCATGGCTAAGGCCCAGACTGAGAAGGAGAACGCAGAGGAAAAGTCTTCTGCTGAAAAAGTGGACTCAAACAGTGAAGAATCCAAGAAACCTCAGGATGGGGCAAAGTGCAGTAGCCAAAAGGATCAAGTGCTTTATCTCTTCGGGAGGACAGGCAGGGAGAAGGAGGAGTGGTTCCGCAGGTTCCTCCTCGCCTCGAGGCTGAGGTCTGAAGCGAAGAAGCCACCGAGTCTGTGTGCGAGCAAGTCAGGTACTCACACTTTGTGTTCTGGTGTAAGAGTCTGGTAAAAGAAACAACCCAAAGTTATGTTTTGGTGAACCACAGTGATCTTTACAGGCAAGTAATACCCAGGACACTCCTCTGCTCCTTATCTTGGCCTCTCATTCCCACCTTCCCACCCTGCCTTTCCCTCTCTTGGCTGTATACTTGGCTGTATGCCTTCAACTGTTACTATTTTTAAACTATTTTATATGAATGCACTATTTTTCAGTGACTGTAATAACTCCTGTAGTATTTGTAAGGATGAATTGTTCAAACTACTTGTTTCTCATCAACATTTGCACTATTAGACTCATCTCTTACTACCCATCTTTCCTCCTCCATCCTTCCTTCCACTCTAATCTCCTGTAAATGATAAAGAGCTTTCTCATGGATTAGTGTCATAAGAAAACACATTTTTTTGTTTATGAAGTCCTGCACTAATATATCTATCTATCTGAATATATATATATCTAAACCACCAAATGTGTTAGTCCATAGTATTGATCAAATGTTTGAAAAATTAATTTAAAACCATCCTCTGATATAATTTTAAACCTGAATGACTCATACTTTTCTGTCTTTCTTCTCTGAGAAGCTTTTAAAAAATTAGTTAACATCATTATTTCTGGCATATAACTTCTTGAAATGCAAATGCAAAATTAAGGGCTAATTAAAATTCTAAAAGTGCTTTTGATAGTACTTTTAATTGTAACAGCCTATAATTAGATTAGGAAAAAAAAGTTTAGTCATAGGTACATTTTAATCACCTGACTTTTATTTTAGGCATTCCCAGCAGGGCTGTTGGGAATTCTGCCATGTGTTGTACATATGTGAGTGTCCATATTTAAATATGCTATTGATCAGCTGACTCCTCCAGTCCCACATCCTGCTGAGTGCTGAATCACCCCAAGGATTGGCTCATTTGGGTTTAGGACCACCTGAGCACACAGGAGTGGGATTTACTTTGAGCCTTCAAAATGAGAAAGCACTACTCTGAATGTTGGGGTTTTTTTCAGAATAAATTATATCTGCAAAACAACTTAATTCCTTTAGTGTTTGATCCTACACTCTGCTATATGGCTGTCAGATTTATTCTCTGTTAAATGGGTATTATTCCTTTTAATTCAGGGATCCTGGCAGCACACAGCAGAGCTGACAGTCAGCCCGGAGCTCTCACGCACAGCCGGAGCAGCAGCAAGGGGAATGCAGAGGAAATCACAGCCCAGCCCAAGCACAAGGACCTGGCTGGCAACATGAGGCAGAAAATGCTCCTGGACTACAACATTTATATGGCAAAGTGTGTTCCACAGGAAAAGAAAAGCCCTTCAGGTAGCCCAGTGCTCAGTGCAGACAGCAGCCCTACAGCTGTGAAAAAGGTAATGCTTGTCCTCCAGAGGATACACCAGTAACAATGTCTGCAGCTCCTACTAATCCCTTGGCCTCCTGGAGTGCAGTTGAATCACTCTCAGTAAACAGAACCTTAATATTCAGTACAACACTCTTAATAAATGGGTCCTTAATGTTAAGTCTGATAACCATTCATTTAAAAATGGAATTCCTCTCATGCATCTTGGTTTCCAGACTTTCATGCAATGTCCAGAAAGGAGCAGGAGGCCGTGGCATAGCATACAAATAAACACAACTTGTGGTCCCCCAGGAAAGCAGATATTCTAGCCCCCAACAGCCCCTGAAGCAGTGAGGAATTCTCTGCTGGATGTGGCACGTGTCAGAAATCCTTCTATAAATAGATGAGCAGAGCTGGCAGGAAAACCTGCGTCACAGCAGAACCTCCTCACCCAGCAGTTCTGGCAGCAGGAGGCTGCAGCCTTGGGGAGCAGGCACTGCCAAGAAATGATGTTCAGAACTGTAGCATCTACCTGCCTGTCTTAGAAAGCACTGCTTTTCTGCTGGCTTTGGGAGCTCTGCCTGGAATAATGAAAGGTGGTGAATTCCTCTGTCGCTGCAGGCACTTGAGAGACATTCAATGTGTTGTGTTTTCTTTCATGGAAACCTCCTGGTTTTAATGCAATACATGGTAGTGTGTGTACACACCCAAAGTTATTTCAGCTGCCTTTGCTTCTGCAGTGATGCAGCATCTGAATGTGTAATATTATGATATTTCCAGGTGTTTCGAGATGGTTCTCAAGTAAACCAAGACATAATCCTCTTAGATTGTAAACAAAACCTTTAATGCAGCAGAGGGAACAATAGTTTCCTGAATCCTGTTTACAAACATTGAAAGGCAGAGTGTTTCCCTGCACTGTGTTTGTTTATTGTCTGTTTGTGATGTTTCTGAACTGGATTTAAGGATGTAAGATGGGGTCTTGCTTTCCAATTTTTGATAAATCAAAGGAAGAGTAGAGATCTGACTGGGAAGAGAAAGTATCTCTGCTGCAGACACATTTATAAATCTGCCTGCTCTGGGTTTATCTGCCTTTTCTGCCAGGGGTTAAATTACATACAGCTTTCTCATTTCATTGCCAGAGGTCAATCTATATCTGTGTGGTCTCGTTCCCTCTGCTACATGTCAGGATGATGACAGGCCCGTGGCAGCACAGCTGATGTGTTTGTAAAGCTGCTCTCTCTGCTGAGCATTTTGTGTTCTGAGCTGACCTGGGCTCCAACACTGAACTTCCAGTGCAAAACAGGCCTTTTCTGTCCTTAGTTTATAGAATTTATAGGACTCAATAACTTGCTCTGTGTTTTCCAGTTGCCAGATGCCCATGAGGAAGCTGAAGAGGAAGAACAGGAGGCCTGGGTGAATGCTCTGCTTGGAAGAATATTTTGGGATTTTTTAGGAGAAAAGTATTGGTCTGATCTAGTGTCAAAGAAGATCCAAATGAAATTAAGCAAAATAAAGGTACCTAATCTGGAGATTTGCCCTACACACTCCTTGTGAGAGAAATGAAACAAACAGTCTTTGAGTTTTAAAACAGTACAAGAAAGACTTACTTCACACTTACATGTAAAAGACAAGTCAATAAATGTGATGCAGAATTCCAGTTCAGTCTCACATGGATCTCAGCATGTTAACTTGGCTGCTTCACTTTGAAATGAGCTACAGCTGGATGAACTATTTGTGTCTGTCGGGTTTTTATGTGAAAAGTAGAAGTATTATTGTATGTACTTCAGGGATAAATAGAACTGCTTATAAATGATGAAACCTGCTTTGGGAAATGGGAGATTGCTTTTAAGGTGGAGGAGATAAGGGAGCCACAGTTCCAGTGTGTTCCTGTGTACCTCAGACATGCCCTGCTTGCAGGACAGGTCAGTGGCAGTAACAGTCCTGGGAAGAGCTGTGTGTGGAGTGCCAGGATGCAGCTTCCATGAGCTGCACGAGCTCAGAAGGTGCTTTTGAGTGACTCCTGTGCCTTCCCCTTGCATTCTATAACCCTTCTGAGCAGCAGAAGGTAATCACAGGCCTGTTCAGCTCCTGGTATTTGGGGAGGAGGTTGCCTGTTCCTAAAGGCAAAGGAAGATGTTTTTCTTGCTGACAAAAGCTCTGGAATGTAGCTGCCAGCACCAGCTGTGAGATAGTGTTCTTGTGCTTTAGGAACTGAGCAGTAACCCAATTCTGCCCTGTTCCCACAGTTGTGACAGCAGGAGACCCAAACACCTCACTGGAAACATTTTCAGTGGAAAGACTGGAAATGGATATATTTTAATGGGTTAAAGCACTGTCTGTTTACAGAAGATAGATTTCCCATGAATTAGAAATTTAAGTAAATAACTACCCAAACCATCATGATTCTGTGCCTCTGTTATTCCAAGACTGTGATACAGATTTACAAGTCAATGTGCTGGGAAAGAATTTGTCAAAAATAAAAAGTGGCCGAGACGTTGATACAACTGCAACGATAAAATACGTGCCTGAATTTAAAATTCAAAGGAGTCTTTGTTTTTTATTCACAGTGAAATAGGATTTACACTTCGTTCCTGAGCTTTTTACATGCTTTGACTAAAAAGCATGCTGGAGGTTTAAGGTCAGCATTCAAACTTCAGTATAGTTTTAAAAGCATTCCAAGTTCAGATGCCAAATCTCTCCCTAAATTATTTTGAAACTGATAACTGTGAAATTCTAGAATTGGAAGAAATATGTGCAATTATGTGTGTTCTTTCACTGGTGGCACTTCAGCTCAGTCCATTCCTTTAAGTTTTCCTTTCCTCTCTCAGGAAATGAATGTTTGGTTCCATAACATGTATTTGATTTTTGATCTCCTGTCCTTTCAGCTGCCCTACTTCATGAATGAGCTGACTCTGACTGAGCTGGACATGGGGATAGCAGTGCCCAAGATCCTTCAGGCCTTCAAACCTTCTATTGATCACAGAGGTAAAATACAAGCTTCCTTTTCTGGTTTTGCCAGGTTCCTGCCTTTTTACCTGTGGAGAACAGGATTTTGCTCTGGTTATCTTGTGGATGTTTTAATCAGAGGAAAATACATTTAATAAGAGCTGAGGAGATACTGAGGGGTCTCTATGTGAGGCTTGGTCTAAAGTAATTCTGTAGCTATGAAAGTGTGATCATGTCTTTCCATAGGCAATAACTACTGAACTAAACTAAAATTTGCATGCAACAGAGATGCTGACACATATCTGATCCTCTGCCATGGACTGCAGAGAGCATTGCACATCTTGAGACAGATCTGATTCTGTACCATAGCACAAAACAGGTTTAGCTCCCCAAGAGAAGTTCCCCTGTTCTGAAAACAGGGATTCAGAAAATATAATAACTTGGAAAACAAGAATACAGTGTTGCTTTGAAAATAGACTTCAAAATACAACATCATTTTATGTCCTTACTATTAAATATGGATTTTTTTTTTTAAAGCTGAATCACTTTCATATTGCTGCTTTATGAATCATAACTGTTTGTTTTCTGTTCTTTCTGGCTTGCATATGGTCACAGGAGTATATTTGAGGATCCTCATGTCACTTAAGTAGTCTCACGAGACAGAAAAACTTGGGATGATGCTTTTTAGCTTTAAAAGTATTTATTCCACATACTGAGGAGAGCTAGATGCTGTCTTTTCTCTAAGACATAATCAGAGCAGTTTTTAATTTTAGATTGTGTCTGAGTTTCTCCACTCAAGGTGGAGAAATTTCTAATTGGCATAAAGGGAAATACTTCCTTGGAGTACCTGTTGTGGTGCAGCTGTGGATTGCATGGCAAGCAGCTTATTTTTGTTTTAAACTGCTCTTTCAGCTCTTAGGTGAAGTTACCAAGATAATTTCTAAATGGGACTAAAACCAGTAGATTGGTAGTGAGATGGTAAGGGTTTAATGAAGATACTTGGTACAAGTGTTAAAACCCTCTGGAGAGGTTCTAAATTACAGGCCAGCAATGAGCCAAACTTCAAGTCTCGGTAGCATATTTGGAACAATAACAGCCATGGACAGAGCAAAGTTTGAGTAGATAATGAGCTCTGTGCCACTCAGATCACTGACTGAAAGCATGGGGTGAGTGAGCACTAACCTTTCCCTCATAAAACTGAGAACAAAACAGACTTTGGGGAATTACTAAAATCCTCTTGGCCATACATAACATTAGTTATGTACCCAAATGCTATTGTTTGCCCTTATCTCCTTGAGACGTGCAAGTCTTTGGGGAAAAGCTTTATCTATAAAACACGGGGTACTTTGCTCTCAACTTCTGGAAAGTGTGTTTGCCACTGAGCTTTATAAACAAAGCATGTTTGAAAAGAGCAAAGTGTTTTTTGCTGTCACGAGGAAGAAAATGTGTCTTTTTAAGAGAAATAAAAACTGAATAGATGGAATAAGCTGGAGTGCAATCAGTATTTAGGGAACTAACACATATTGCTGCTGCTTGTCATATGCTCCCTGCGTGGGACAGCAGGTTCTCCAAGTACTGATGAAATCCTCCTGTGTTCCCAGCAGCAAAGTGACTTCACTGTTGGTACAAATTTTATTTTGTGTTACAGAACAAAAAACGTTTTAAACTTGTTACATTTGTGATGCTTGCCAAGTGGTTTCATGGTTTCTTTTTAAACAAGCCTTCGTTTCAGGCTTCTTGTCAGAGTGTTTCCCCTTTGCCTGGATTTAAACATTTCTTGAATTCCTTTCTCTGTTCTCATAACTGCAGTTGTAACCAAAGGCTGGAATTCTAAGTCATGAGATGGGATTTAGGAGACTTGGCTTCCATTAATTGCTGAAACAGCAATGAGATCAATTAACTCCTTCAGTCTGTTGTTCACTTAAATTGTGACAAGGAAGCATTTATGGGAGAATTGCTAATTCTTGTAACTTCTTCCACCCTGTTGGATGACATGTGAACTCTTAGTTTCTAAGAGCTTGCAGTGAATAATTACTGAAATAACTTGTTGTGTAATTATACTTAAAAGGACTTAAATAAGGGTATGATAATTGGAAATGCTTGTTCTCATAAGGATAAATGCATTTGTTGGTAAGTTGACCTATGATAAACCACTTGGTTTATTGGGGAATATGGGGGGAAAAAGCCCTAAAATTTCGGGGCAGTATCCAGAATGAACATTTCTGAGGTTTTTGGGTTTTTTAAGTGTTTGAGACATTCAGTCATTTGAGGTATTTTTGAGCCATTTGAGCCTTTTGTGAGGCTTTAAAATGCAGTTACTAATTGAGAAGTGCTTTGTTGCATCCAGAGGTTTTTTTAACCCGTGCTTGATTACAAGGAAAATATTTTTTATTATATGACTTCTCTAAGTAACTCCATTTGTTAACAGGCAATGTTAGAAAAAAAATCTTGTTTGTGTTAATACAGTCCTATTTGGGTGACAGCATATGCTGTAGCATTACTGTAATTCTCTCAGGGCTAGGGAACCAGAAAATTCTGAATAAATTGTACCATCTGCCCAACTCTTCACTCCCTCTCCCTCCTCTCCCTCCCCTTTTCCCTCTGGAAAATGCGTATGAACCTTTTCTGGCCAGAAGGAATTTTCCCTCTCAGTAATGGCATCCTTTGCTTAATTTGATCTGCTGTTAAAACAACATTGATGACTGAATTGTGCCAACTCATTGATTATCCAAAAGGTCTGTTTAGCTGGTTTTCCTTGTTTCTCATGATCTTACTGCTGCTTTGTCATTGTAAAGAGAAAAAATATATATATAAGCTTGTGTTTGAGTTGTTGTGTTTGGTTGTAGAACAGTGTTAGAAACACTGTGTGAGGGAAGAGAGTGATTTGGGTTAGTAAAGCACCAGCTTGCCTTCATCCTGCTTCCAGCATGGAACCTCACAGAGGGTCAGTGACCTGGCCTTTGGGAGCTGCCTGTATTTCTGTAAACAGAAATGGTGGGATTAGGGACAGTGCTGTTTTTCTGACATGTTTTTGCAGAAAACAGTAGTTCTTTAACTAAAAAAATGTCACTTTTGTAGATGAATCAAACCCAAAGAGTAATTATCATTAATTGCTTCTGAATAAGTAAATGAGAGTAGAAGGTGTCAGTGGTTGATGTGCCAGGTACTGGTTTTGTGCAGCTGCAATGTCTGGAAAAGGAAGATGCATAATCTGTGTTTATTGGCATCTGATTTCTAGTATCTGAATCACAAATACCTCCAGCTTTGTTTAGTCCATGGGCTGCAGGGGGTCACTCAAGAGGCAGGACCTAATCTTGCAGCTATTCCCAAGACAATTCTTTTGGTGAATATTCTGCACAACAATAGGATTTGATGTAATACTGCACATCTAGAGTTGTCAAAGTAATGACCCTGTTTGCTGTGAGTAATGAAAGAATGCCTGTAGCTCAGTTACTGAGGGAACCTTGTCAGACTCCTTCAATCCACCACTGGCAAAACAGGAGGCAGCAGGTTGTGATGTGACACAAGCAATATTGCTCTGGGATTTCAAGTTGTGCTTTGTTTGGACAGCGTCAGTAGAGGAGTGTCCCCATTACTGTATGGCTTGCAGCAATGCTGTAAATAGTTTTGAAGTGAATCCCTGATTGTATTCTGTGTTCTTTATCTCATTTCAGATCTCTTAAGCAGTTTAGGTGTGTGTAAATCACACTCCTTCTCTTTAGATTGCTGTTTTTCAGAGTGGCTTTGATTTACATCTAACTTTGTTCCATGAGCTTAATATGAAGAGAAAGCCTGGTTTGTGATTGTTCTTAAAGTGACATCTTTGTGTTGTTTATTTTAGGACTGTGGGTTGATTTGGAAATGTCCTACAATGGATCTTTTCTAATGACCCTGGAGACCAAGATGAACTTGACCAAACTTGGTAAAGAGCCTCTTGGTGAAGCCCTTAAAGTTGGTGAGATCGGCAGAGAAGGGTAAGGGATGGCAGTGATGGAACCAAGCTGGAGCTTTCATTGTGAAAAAGTGGGATTTTCCTTGTGTCTGAGCAGCTCTGGCTCTGCATGAAAGGAGCTGGGGGGGTTTCATACACGTGAGTGTAGAACGTGGCCTTTCTGTGCAGCTTTAATGTTTGATTGCACCGTTGATAATCATCTTAATAAAAGGCTTTTGTGATACAACTATTTTTTTATATATTTTAGTAGGATTTTAAATGTGCAGCAACTAAAATTTAGGTTTGTCTTAGGCTTGATTTGGGGTCTTAGACAGTAAAGCTTGAATACTGGAGATACACACATGCAGAAATGGAGGTAGACACGTGTAACAGGCTACTACAGCATGGCACAGCTACAGCTGTAAACCATGGAGTAAACAATGGGGAAGGTAAATAGGCTGTAATTGTTAAGTAGAGACTTTTTCAATAGCTTTATTGCACCATGGGAGTAATCACACCACTGCTTTAGTCTCTATTTTTCCTCATAGCCCACTTCTGTTTCCCTGCTATGTCTAAGTGAAATGCCTTATGTAGATAAACTAATTAAAAAACACTATCAGTAACTTACCTCTCTTGTATTTGTGCCTTCCCTCTCATTTTTGTGATGTTGTTGGAATTTTTGAGTGTCATCAATCTGTCCATTTGTATTAACCTGGTGAATGACACCTGTCAGATATCCCTCCCATCAGGAGTGTTCATTCTTTTTGTGCTGTGTTCTCTTTGTACTTAAGAAATCTGCACTCCCTGGACAGTAAGTGGTCTCTGATTTAGTGTGCACAAATCGAGAAAATAGTCTCTAAATCTGGCCATTTGTTTAGCTATGAATAAAATGTTGTGGTCTTTCACAATGAAGATACTGGATGCTTTGTATGCTCATGTCATAGCTCTGCCCATTTATTCTGAGATATCTTGAGGTAATACTTACAGCAACCCTATATTTCAGTGCAGTCATGACAAGAAAATAAATGTGAAAAAAAACTAATGGCTGAATGATCTCATACACTGGTGGTAGAAATTCAGAGGATTTAAAATCGACCCAGATTCCCATTGTCACTGCTTGAAATAAATATTTCTGAATTTACATCAGTGTAACTGGTAGGTGCAAATTTTTCAAAATCCCTTTAATCCTGCCCCCCCCGCAAAAAAAACGGGGGATGGATAAGGAAATGTCTATACAAATCAAATTCTTACTTTCCTTCCCCCATCCCTTCAGGATTTTCTCTGTGCATTTTCATATCTGCTCAGTGCAGAAATGGCCTCAGAAATAATTAGTGAACGCATTGATTTCATATTTAAAAACCAGTTTGCTGCTGGCTGAGCAATGGGCCCCCAGCAAGGCAGATGGAAGTGCCTGTAGCCAAGCAACCGATTGCTTGGAGGTATCAGCATTAACTGCTCTGCTCCCTGCTCGGGGCTGGGATGTTTCAAACCTCAGGGCCAGGTACCAGCTTTACATAAAGAGCAGCCTAATGTGTTCTAGTTTAAATGAGGGGTTTTTGATTGGTTTTTTCCCTTCAATACAGTGGATATTATAAAAAAATAAGCAAAGACTGAGAAGTACAGAACAGTTTGATTCTCATCTGTGCTTTCCATTGTGTTAGCTAATTTTAATTTTACTCCCTTTTTTAATTATCAGTTGGCAGTTGCTGTGACAAACTGTTCTGCATGTGTTTGCATCCATGATCATGTTGTAAGTGAGGAATGTTGGTTGCTGACACTCATTTGTGTCCCTCAAGAGCCCAGAACAAACCATCTCTTGAGAGGCAGTAACCACAAACTGGTGTAAGAGAGGCACCCAGGAGGGAGGGGGAAACAGCTCTGGGCTTTAACTGTCGTGGATGTTGTCAGTGTAAAGGGAGACAAACGGGTCTGTGTTGCACTTACTGTTTGAAACAGAAGTGAGACATCCTGAGATAAGTTTGATAATGCCCTCTCAAGAAAATAGAGCTCTCAAAGAGGGTGGGAAACTATTTAATTGCCAATTTCCTAAAATTAATACAGCACAAGGTTCTGCCATACAGGAGATGAGGCAAACTCAGGCAGGTTAACCCAAATTTACCACAGCCTCTCACCCCATCAGTCCTTTTGGCTGTGTTGGACCACATAAAAACAAGCTGACAAATGGCAATTCATAAAATATTGTGCAATCTGCACGGGAACAATACTGTAGCTCCAAAGTGGGTTTATTCTGCCAATGTTTGTGTCCATATAAATGGTCCATTGTATGCAGAGAGCCCCTGAAATCTCACTCAAGCTTATTTATTGTTGCTTTGTTTAATGCGAGGAAATCCTGAGGTCTGAGCCGGTCGGTGCTTGTGAGGCACCTTTAACTAGGAAATAAAACACCTTGTTTAAGGTGACACCTTTGAGAGCCCTGAGAATGCTCTGGGCATGCTTTGAGCTGGGTGGTACAGCCTGCACAGGAAAGTGAAGCGAGGTCACACCCTGGTAGAAAACATGTAGTTTGAGTCTGACCTAAAAACGTGATTTTCTCCCTGAGAACCAGCTCCAGGGTTGCTATTTGGGCCAGTGACAGGAACCATCCACCACCCCCCAGTCCCTGGGGAGGTGGCTCAGTTTGCTGTGTGCCTTCACTCTCTGCAGGTACAAAATACAGCTCTGGGTAAGAAGAGGTTTGCAGTTCTGATTCCATACCCTGGGTAGGAAATTCTGCAGTGTAGAGAGGTCCTGGGGTTACTCTCCGGTTGGGAAGGAGTCCTGTGCACTGGGAGCTGCATTGAGCTGTCCTTTTTCATTAGGACTTCATGCAGCAACCACCAGTTTGTTCTGTGTACAGAATATCAGGCAGTAGCCTCAGTCCATGCCCTGTGTGAGGTTATTAAATGCTTCAAATACACTTCCAAGAACACACACATGCACACAAAGAAAGAAGACACAGCTATAAACTGTATTCTGAACATGCTGTAGAGAATTACAGGACTGGGTATAGTCCCCAGGGCTAAAGCCCTATGCTTTTGAAGCTTGTGTTGTGTAACTGTTTTAGGCTCTTGCTTTCAGTAGAGATCTGTTCATACTGAAGTGTATCCACTGTATCCTTCCCTCATTTTAATCCGTTTAAAAGATTTGAAATTTTTCCTGTGATTGTACCTAAATTCTTCTACAGGTTTAAGTCTAGGAATTAGTTACTACCAGGTGGTATTTTGTACCCTAAGAGCTGCCCTTGTTTGATTTTATTACTTTACTCTTCCCCCATGACATTCAAAGGTTGTTTTACCTGTCCAGCCTCCGTTCTGCTCAACCCATGGAAAGCCACGAGCAGCAGCAGAGATGCTTTCAATTCGAAATTGAAATTTTTTTTCCAAATTATTTTTTTCAAAAAATAATAATTTCGAATAATCTCCACATTTGATTTCAATATGTAGAACAGCCACCACCCTGCCAACCTCTTTCATGCAGGATTATCTTCCACTGGGGAAAACAGATTTTCTGGTTTGAATGTAGTTCTGCCAAGTCTGGCTTCAGAGTGGTTTTGGTTTTGTTCTTTCAGATAGTGCTTACAAAACAGAGGAGGGGATAGTTCAGAGTCGTGTAATGTCAGCCAAAGCTGTACAGGATGAAAAGCTATTTCAGGATATTACATTTGACCTGGGAATTGCATTGTTTCAGTTTCAGGCCAAGGGCATATTGTCTTGCAGACAGCGATGAGGAATCCTCCAGCGCCGGCTCTTCAGAGGAAGATGATGCTCCTGAGCCGGCAGGAGAGAAGCAGATGACTCCAGGAGCAGAAGGGTGAGCTCTTTAATCCTTCCCTCCCCCACAGACCCAATACCTTGCTCAATCCTGGAGTGCTCTGTGCCCCACAGAGTGTGAGGATATCCCGGCAGGGAAGCAAACACAACTGCAGAGCAAAGAGCAGCAGTGGAGCCACGTGCTGCCAACAAAGGGAGCTGCTGTGCTGGGTGCTGTGCTGTGCTGGGAGCACTGCTCCCTGCCCAGGGACCTGTGCTGGGAGCACTGCTCACTAGGGACCTGTCCTGGGAGCACTGCTCACTAGGGACCTGTCCTGGGAGCACTGCTCACTGCCCAGGGACCTGGCCTGGGAGCACTGCTCACTGCCCAGGGACCTGTCCTGGGCTCCACCAGCCACCTCCCAGGCTCTTCACCATGAGAGCCAAGTCATGGGGCCAGAGCACCTCTGGGGACCTTCCCCAGCATGTCCTGCCTGGTAGCAGAGCCAGGAACAGGATTTTGTGTGTGAACTCGAAACACTGTATGCAGTGGTACACCCATTTCCAGTGTGTTCTTTTCTTAAAGGAAACAACTGTTCTCAAGCCTTGCTTTCTTCTCAGTTTTGTGTTGCTGGCTTTTTTTCTAGTTGGTGTTGGGTTTTTTTTATTTTATTTCTGGAGCTCTCTGAGTGTCTGGGCTGTGCAATACTGCCCTCTGATGCTGTGCACGAGTTTCAAAGGATGTTTCCCAACATCAGCGTTGCCACGTCATTCCTTGTTTTGGCTGCTGTTCTGATTTTTGGCTTTCTGCATCTGATTGCAATTGTGCTATGCAGTGAGAAAGCTGTAGTCAGCCAGAAATGTCTCAGACAATCACAGTGTTTCCTATGACTGAACACAACCCTGATTTTTACAGTGAATGTACCAGAAGACTCATGACTTATTCAAAATGTTCCAGGGAGTTTCCTCAGTTTTATTCCTGTACACTTTTGAAAACTTACGTGAAGAGTTGTAGAAATTATTGCATTTGATGCATATCATATCTTCTAAAAATTCATAGATCATATAGAGAGCTCTTTATCAAGAGGACAAAGAGAGAATGAAGAATTTTTATGTAGAATACTGAAAGAATCTGCATTACTACCACTATAGAATCTGATGACCTGATGAGAGAGTAACTACTTTCTCTGGGTAAAAATACAGCTAGTATAAAATCCAAAAGTTGAAATTAATTCACCCTTTTTATATCAGCTGAGGAGTTTCTTGCCTTGTGTTGTGCTAAGGAGAAAACTGTAAAAGTCTGTGTAAGAATGTGGGGGCTTTTGGTTTCCCCCCCCCAACAGGAAAATGTCATTTCCTTAGGAAGGTTATCTCTGGTACATAAAACATCAGGAGCCATAATTAGCTATGATATAGTGTGTGGAAAATACCAAATATGCTATTCTTGGAGTGTATATTTCCAACATGAGATAGGGGTGAGAAAAGACATATTCAGCCCTTAAAGAATCTGTTTTAGAAGCCAGGAATGCCTGACATGTTTGCCAGGAAAAGCCCTCTTCTTGCAGGCATAGTTAACCATTTTGGAATATCATTCCACCCACTGCTAAAACTGTTTTCCTCTTCTTTGTCAACACCTTTATACTCGTAAAGGCTACAGTACCTTAAAATGAAAACCTTTCTGTTCAGCACACACTGTTAAATAATTAGACATGGTAGCTGGGCCTTCTAAGCTGATGATTTGTGCCTGTCTTGGTGCATCAGTGTCTCAACAGTTTTGTTGGAATGGTAGTAGACAAGGTGTCATTTCCCATGCCAGCTTGCTGGCATAAGTGATGGAAGTGTATTTGCAGTTTTAAAAAATGTTGTGTTTCCAATGCCATGTGGGAAGGAGTGTTCAGCCTGAGCAGAATTTCTGCCAGACACTTGTAGCTGGCAGAACACAGCTATTGGGTGCAGGCTCTGTAGGTGCTGCTTGGTCATGCATCTGTTTAGAATTTTTACATCAAAGTGTAATGGTTTAATAGAAAATCCATGGCTGTTTTAGTAGTTTAAGAAAATTACCTTACAGTCTTTTTTTCTATTCTCTGTCTGAAGGTATGTTGGAGGATCTCGGACAAGTAAGCTCATGAGAATTGTGGATAAAATTACCAAGTCAAAATACTTTCAGAAAGCAACAGAGACTGAGTTTATTAAGAAGAAAATTGAAGAGGTCTCCAATACTCCATTGCTGCTAACAGTTGAAGTCCAGGAGTGCAGAGGAACACTAGTGATTAACATTCCACCTCCACCCACTGACAGAATATGGTAAGAGAACTTAGTTGCAGGTTGTGCTATTGAAGGGATTGCAGATGAGAAAGAAGGTAAAGTCTGGCTGAAGTGGGTTCTGGAAGAGAACAGACTAGTTGTAAATGAGGTAGGAATTGCTATTAGGAGGAAATTGAGCTACACATTTAAATATTTGCTTTGTTGGAGTGTCTGTACTAAAACCTGCTCTGTGCTCTCTCCCAAGGTACGGCTTCCGAAGGCCTCCCTACCTGGAGTTAAAAGCACGGCCAAAACTTGGAGAGAGAGAAGTGACTCTGGTTCATGTGACAGACTGGATAGCAAGGAAACTGGAGCAGGAGTTCCAGGTGTGTTTCCTTTACATCCTCATTTCACTGATGATAGTTTTGAACTATTTGATTTGAAGTTAGTTGGTGTCCTCTGCTGCTCCCATTCGTGGGACAGATGAAGGTGAAACTGCCTTCTGTGATGGTCTCAAGACTGTGTGTAGGCCTGGGTGGAAATCTATTTTAGCACTGGTCAGAATAATTTTAGAGATAATAAGCAATTTGTTTGAAATAGGTACCATGATAGAATTTGTAGTACTCAAATAAAACCGTGATCCTAGGTGTTCTTAGATGATAAGAGCACCCAGCTGTTTTCAAAAATGAAGAACAGATACTAAGAGAGGTACTAAAGTGTTCTGTCACTACTTCATTGAAAACAATTTTTAATAATTACATTGACTGTAGTGTAAAATAGGAAAAAACCTCCAAATACATGTAGGATGGGAAGACTGACCAGATGGATTCTGGACCCCAACTGTACAATCGACCAGAAGTCAAAACCACTTATTTCACTAAAAGTGCAGTGTGAAAGTACATAGGTAAGAGCTGAGACAGCAACAGTGGGGAAAGGTGGTGATTTTTTTCTGTAGTACCTTTTTAATTTAATGGAATTTGCAAAGATACTGATATTTCTGAGCTTCATTTACAAGTGTAACACAACCAAATGGCCTGAATGGGCACTGCACTGACTGGGACAATGCTGAACTCGAGAATCTTTCGTCTGGAAGTTTGTTGCATTTTTTAACTAAACAAATTGGAAAACCTAAGGTTTCAAGTGACATATGAAGTTTATTGATTTAATTGTGTCTTTTTCACAGAAAATCTTTGTCATGCCAAACATGGATGATGTTTATATTCCTTTAATGCACTCAGCCATGGATCCCCGCTCGTCCACGTGCCCTCAAGATCTGAGCACGGAGGCCTCTGATCAACCATGACATGTGAAGACTCTTGCAGTTTACAGTATTATAAAAGTTATTCTCATGGGTTTATAAACTGTGCTGTAGTTCTCATCCTTAACTTGTGCCACTTTCCCCCCCTCCCCAGGACTGTGCCCATACCTTTGTGCTCACTTGCCTGGTTATTGTTCCCGTGTACTTCAGCTCCACGAAGTTCCATTCCATTAAGCTGTTGATTTATTTTTGTACTGGCTGCCATCAGGATTTTAACTGGGAGGCTGAAATGACCTGTTCTTTGGGGGAGGGAGGAGGAACTGAAATGTAATAGATCAAGGAGCTCGTTGACGCACCTTTTGTTCAGCTTCTGTTTTCGTGCTCTGTTAATGTGCATTAAAGCATTGAAAAGTTGTTTGGCAGCAAAGGAACTGCGTGCCAAATGGGGAAAAAATCCTAAATAAGGAATGAATTTATAAAACTGGAAGAATATTTTTTCTTTCTCAGGCAGTTGGAGGTGTAGAATGAACTGTTTTATGTTCTTTCACTTCTGCAGTCAATAGCTTGTGTCAAGCAATCGAAATATGAAACGCTTTCAGGATAAAAGAATGTAAATTGGATGTATAGGTAATATTGTGATTCAATGGGGTATATACATATTACTTTTTTTCATACAGAACCTGTGCTTTTTTTGGGAAGCAAGTAGCCATAAAACACAACTATCAGTGAAGGTGGGACTGTCAGATCTTTGTAAAACGAGGAGGAAAAAAGTTGGTAAAGCCATGAGACCAAACCACAGCAAGCCGCCTTATAGTGAGGTACAATCACCTTGGTTCCTGATTAATTCTGAATGTTTCTCAAGACATGAGCACACACACAAAATGCCAACACTGCACATTACCAGGAGTAGTTACCTTACTGTGCTTAGAGCCTCTTGCTACAACGAAACACCGAGTTCTTTCTGAGGAGTTTGTTGCTGTGAGTCTTTTCCATTGCACTGTGTTTACACCCAAAGCATGGGCCCAAATCCTCCTGTTACAGCCCCAGACATCAGATCCCTTGGTGTTTGTGGGAACAGCTGTGGCTGACAGATTTTGACCCCCGTGCATTGTTTTTTAGGAATTCAAGCGTTGCAGTTGTTCGAGCTGATCATGAGTAAAGACTCTTTCTGCTAATTAATGGCCAAAACTAAGGGGGAAGGGGAAACTGCCTTTTATTTCAGTCAGGTGTAATGATTCAAGGCTAAATGTATGCAGTAAATGCAAAATTTGAACACTACATATCCACTCTTTAACACATGTAATATTTTTCTGATGCTCAGTGTTGCCAACTGTTCATGGATGTCAGAAAACGTTTTAGTTTACAAAGAAGGTGAGTTTTGGCTCTCCTTTTATAACATGATTTGCTTTTCTTTTTTTTTTTTTAGAATTTTTTAAGAACTTTTTTGTACGTTGTGTTGTCACATTTGATGTAAATCAAAATTTCCATGTATAACTTGATGATTTACCATCTCTAAATGAAGCTATTATATTGAAGGTTTTTTAAACAGCACCTTGCCTGAAACATAAAAAAAAAGAAAATTAGCATTTAATATATTTAAAATTAATTCTATATTTGAACACCTATTTTGGTTACCTTTAATTGAAATATTAGTAGGTTATATTTGTTACCTGAACTCCTCCTTGACCATTCCAGGCTGTGTATATTCTGGGGTTTGCTGATTCTGTAGGCATTATTTGCCTTTCATGAAGTCTGCATGTCTTGTTACACAGGTCTTTTCTATGAGTTAATTTCTATGTGCAATAACTTAAGTCAAAGGACTAGATGCACTAATGTGTAAACAGATTTAGACTTATTACACGAGATTGTCATATTGCACTTCATAAACTGTGGGTAACTACAATCTGCTTGCTTTGTTTTATTAAATAAATTTATCCCATGTCCAACAATTCAGTTAAATTTTATTTCTACAGCACTTAGCCATGATCCTGTGCAAGTTGTTCCAAAAACTTCATTAGAAAGGCAGTTTGCTGAGTGTGCCATGTGCTTGCAGACTTTTTTATATATACATGTACTTGGTGATTATCATGATTCCAGGGGTAACCAGTGCTGAGACTGTTATAGCTTTAAAAGCCTAAATTTAATTTTACTGTCCTTAAACTAAATTTAATCACAGTAGTTAGTTACCGTATGAGGCACGTGCTTTAAAATCATAGTTGTGAAAGCCTTGAAAGGATTACCAGCAATTAAGGAGGGGGTCTGCAATTCTGGTAACTTCAAGAGCCTCTGTGAGCTTGATCATCTTTTACAGTCTGCCTGGACTCTGCTGCTACTATTTTGTGTCCAATCGTGACATCAGAGTAGTTATATATTTACAGAAAACACTGTACATCTCCACTGTCTGCAGGATACCCTTAGCACCAGTATTAACAGATGGAAAAAACACAGGCCCTTTAAATAGCTGCAGGAGTCAAATTCCTATTTTATTTCAAGTTGGGTTTTTTTCTGTGTGCATGAAGGACCCCCAGCCCTGGATGTGTGTCTCCTGCATATTCACCCAGCTGCTTTACTCCTGCAACAGCTTGGCAGGCATCCCAGGACTCAGGTTAGTTTTTCCAAGTCCCTTTTCCAGCTAAAACCTGAACTACCACAGGAAAAAATTCCTGCCCCGGGCTATTTTGGGTGAAGTCGCCTTGAACGGTGACAGTGACCCGGATCTGCTTTCGCTGGCACCGCCCTCTCCAGCAGGGAATGGGCTCCATCCAGAAGGACAGCAGGGTTTGTACACCCCTCCCCGAGCCGTGTGTCCCCGCAGGGGTGCCACAGGGCGGCTCTGGCACGCAAATGTCACTTGTTTTTAAAAGCGCCGCCCGGGAGATGCCGAGCGGCCCCAGTTATGAACAAGCCTTCGCTGTAGCACCGCTGCTTGGCCGGCGGCGCCGAGCGGGCACCGCCGGGTCAAAAGCAGTGCGGGACCGCGCGGGAAGAACCAGCCGGACACGATTTGGGGCACACAGCTTTATTTACCGCCGATCCCGATCTCCGCACGGGCCCTGCAAGACACAGAGGGTAAAGGGGAGGTTACACACGCGCCTCACCCTGGCCGTCCCGTGGGGGTCGGCGCAGCCGGGGCGCTCAGTAGTAGGTTTTGCTTCACGTATATCAGCAGTCTAACACGTGTCAAGAGACATCACTGCGGCCCAGCCCGGCCTGACCCGCCCGCCCCCAAACCCACTGCTGTGCTCACCTCCTCTGCCGCAGGAGGAAAAGAGGCCGAGCACCCCCCGCGTTCCCCTTTATAGAGCGGCCGGCCCCGCCCTCCTCGTGTTCTCCAATAGGGTTGGAATCTGTGGTCACGTGCTGATCCGGGTGCTGCTGTGCGCGAGGGTGGGCGGGGCCGCGTGAGGGCAGTGGGCGGGCTGAGGGGCGTTGGGCGTGCGAGCTGGTGCCGTGAGGGGGTTTGGTGGTCTGGCGCCGCCCCCCGGCGTGTGCGGCAGCTTTTTTTGCCTTTTCCGAAGCAGTAGTACTTTCCTCTTTCGTAGTTTGCCCTAGCGCTCTGTTGCTGTGAGGAAATTAAAAACATCAAAGCTCAGGCCCCCGATCAGAGCTCCCCCCGCACTGAGGGGGTGCTGAGGTGGGTTCCTGAGGGAGGTGGCGGGAGCAGAGGGCGCTCCAGAACGCTCGGCTCTCTGCCCCTCCTCAGCACCTCTTTTGGTCATTTTTCCTGTTTCCAGTGGGGAGACACTCATGTTAAATAACTCCAATTTGGAACTAGCACATGCAGCGTTTGTACAGCAACTGAAAAACTTCTCCCATGATGTAGCAGGATGCCAGGGCACACACAGTGTGTTCAGTGGTCTGCTTGTTCTCAGCCTGAATGCTTGAAAGCCAAGGCCTCCCTAAAGAAACCTATTGGAGAACTGGAATTACAGTGCAGTTTGCAGCTCTAGCATCTTTTTATGTATTCAGGCTTGCAGGTCAGGTCATCATTAGGACAAGGCTCTGAGGTACATGGTGGGATTGTTGGGGTGTCTTGTGCAGGGCCAGGAATTGGACTCGATCCTTGTCAGTCCCTTCCATCTCTGGGTATTCTGTGATTCTGGGTGATAATTACATCTCCTGCCCGCAATCAAAGAGAGCTGGTGTGTGCACATGGCATGGCCAGGACCCCGTGTGTTATGCAGCTCCATTAGTTATATCAGTTTAAAAAGCAAACAATATGTACAAGGAAAAAGTGGCTTTGTTGTATAAATAGGTGGCTGAGCGCTGGGCCATTGCCAGGCACTCTAAATTTACTCTTTTTACGGCTTCTTTCATTTGATTCAGTACTTTGTGTTTATTTTTATCGGTTCAGAGGAACCTGGACTGGGTTTTTGGTTCAAAGGGGCACGATGGGTTTTTTTCGCATTTATTTAAGGTATTGCGCAGCACAGGGTCAACAGTGAGTTTGTCAAGACAAAGGCTATGCCAAATAACTTTGGCCTGATCTGCTCTGAAAGTAAGAAACGAGTAGGGAAATTAGAATCATAGGATTATGAAGGTTGGATTATGAAGGTTCGAAGAGGCCTTTAAGATCATCAAGTCCAACTGTCAACCCAGCAGCTGTAACCCCTAAAGCACTAAAATGATGTCACCCAGTGCCAGGTCCAGACGCCTCATGAACACCTCCGGGGATGGTGACTCCACCACCTCCCTGGGCAGCCTATTCCAGTGCCTGACCACCCGACTGTCCCGGGCACGGTGGTGCAAATTCGTGCCGCCTGAATTTCGGTATTTCTTGATAAGAACAAAGCAGCAGCAGCTGCCATCGCAGCCCTCGGTTTGCCACGGGACAGCCGCCCGAGCCCCCGGGCAGGCGGCGGGTCGCTCGGGGCTCGCTCGAACGGGGCGGCTCCGGCAGCAGCGTCTCTGGCCGCTCCCGGGCCCCCTGGAAGCGCAGCCCCCGGGCCGGGCAGTCCCCGAGCGCGGTCCCTGTGCCCGTCCGCCCGCGGGTGACGTGGTGCCCCGGCCGGGCGGTCCCCGCGCCCGCCCCGCCCGCCGCGGGGAGCGCCGGACGCGCCGGTCCGGAGGCAGCGCCGAGCGGGCGGAGCGGCCCCGCGGTGCAGCCATGGAGCGGCTCCGCCGCCGCCTCCTCCTCCTCCTCAGCCCGGCCGTGCTGCTGGTGGTGCTGCCGCCGAGGCCCGCGGTGAGTCCGGGCCCGCCGGGCCGGGGGAGGGCAGGGGCGGCCGGGGCACGGGGAGGGCCGGGGAGCGGGGCCGGGGGATCCTGCCGGGATTAGCGAAGGATGGCCGTGGGTGCTGAGCCAACGGACCGCCCGGGTCACTGCCGGTAGTGCCGAGTGCTCCTGTGTGCGGGGTGAGGGGCTGCAGCCCCACAGCCTCATCCTGCCCCACAGCTTGGTCAGCCCCAGAGCCTGACCCAGCCCCACAGCTGTGTACCCGCAGCTGTGTCCTACCTTGCCACCCGCTGTGTCGTTATGGTACAAGTGTCCTAGTCTGAACATATATCTCATAGTCCTCGAAATATAAAAATACAAGTAATTTCCCACAAAGTAGTTGGAAAAAGTAGTACAGAGAAACTTTTGAAACAGTAGTACAAAGCAACTTTTAAAAACTGAACCTATGTAGATTGGTATAGGAACCAGAGAGATGCTAGAAGGTCTTTGCTCTGCCTCTTTGTAATTAATGGGGCTTGTTTTCTCTCTGAAAAAAACCCAACATTGCATATATATTGATAACCAAATGCAAATGATGGGTTACAGGCCCAGTCATGGCATTTTGGTTGCTCTGTTTCCAGAGCAAACGCAACAATGTGCATTAAATTTACATGTGGTTGGCTGGGATCCAAACCAGGCCACAGTTTTGAATTCAAAGGTGAAAGACAAAGTGCACGAGTCACTGCCCTACGAAACCTCTTAAGAAATAACCAGGTTGGTTGTAAGGTATTACAATAGGTGGAGCAATAAAAGTACATGAAATAGGGAAACTGGTGCAAAGCAGATGGAATGCTGAGCAGATTATTTTTACAGAGGTAATAATTTTAAACAGTGTACTTTACAATGGGTGCTGTCTGTTGTGTGTGTACTGAGATGGAAAGCTAAGTTCAAAAATTCACTTCTGAAAGGTGCTCTTGTTTGCAAGTGCTCCAGATCAGGAGACAATGAAAAAGGCCACCTGGCATTTACTGTTTTCATTGTACTCGAATGTAGCAGAGGAAAGTTTGAGGTTCTGTTCTTTGATGGATTGTTCATTGTTACCTGAAAATACTGGAGTAAGATAGATATGGGGTTGTAGTTCGGGTTAAGCAAAGCTGAAGGCTTTGTTTTTCACCTGGGATATAATAGCTCCACTCCCCTTCTTTAAAAGTAAAGTAAACACATTAGCAGTGAAGCTGTGTAACATACCTACTGTTGTTACTTCGTTAGGAAACTGAAAAAAATTAAATGCAGGCTGTCAACAAAAATTACTTTAGAATCTTTATTGTACAGTGCTAATGTGTTTGTCTTAGTCTGGACTGTGAGGTTGAACTGAGGTCTCTCGAGATTTGGGCTTCAGATTTTGCAAGGAAAACAATGATTTTTAACTCTTGAATTTTTAAAAACAGTACTCAGTAAAAACAGTAATAAGTATTTTTAAATACTAAAAATACTTTTCAAATCAACAGATATTAATAAATTTTGTATATTTTTACTTGCACAGTCACAAAAAAATAAACTCATACCCTGGTAGAATTCAGCCCTTTTTCTTCTTGATTTTTCTCTCCCCTTGGTCTCCTTGCCCTGCCACCTCAACTCAATATCTGATCTCAGGTTCTCCATTTCTATTTCTTTTCTTGGCTCTCTCCCTGCTCTTTTTGCTCTGCCAGCTGTAGATCCTCACTGTGACTTCAAAGTTGAAATCTATTGCCCAACTCCAGTCCCTTTTCAGAACTAGTTTTAATTTCTGTGAACTCAGTCCCAGTCATCTCACCTGTGATTAACCCGTTTAACAGTGAAGGCTTATTTAAAACTATTCTTGTCACTTGAGTAATAAATTCCCATGGAAAAGACTGGCATACAATCCTTGGTGTTGAGGTAATGTGAAAACACGAGACTGCCTAAAGACTTTGCAGGTTGTTTTCTTTAGATTTCTTCTAAGAGTAGTGGTGGTGATCTGCTGCTCTGTATATTCCTTGTCTGATAACTATACTGTTGGTTACCTGACATCCACATTATGAAAGGGTGAAATCTCAGATACAGCAGTGAGAAATGCAGTAGAGCTGTCAGTAAATAACAGCCACCATCGATATAATACACTAATGATTTACAGCTCCCTTTACATTGAAAAGAACCTTGTTGTTGTGAGCCCTGGACGTTCCAAACTGTGCCTGTTTCTGTTTTGACATGGAGTCAGTGCAACTGGAAAATAACAACCTCTCTGGGATTAAAGTGGCATTTGGAACACGAGCCTGTCCCTCCTGCAGCCGGTGGGACAGGTTTCAGTGCTGGGTTTGTGTGCAGGCAGCACCTGACACGGGAAAATCCCAACCTCAGCCAGGTGTGTTTCCTTCTGGAAAGTTCTTTATCTCAGCACGAGGTGTTTGCCCAGGGAACTGATAGGTGTGAAACCCCGTGAAGGTTTACAGAGGACATGTTCAAGCACTGTGTTAACTAACACTGATGTGTTTTATTTGAGTTGCAGGTCTCCTTGGCTGCTCAAAAAAATAGTCTAATAGGGTCTGGGGGTTTTTGAGGGTGGGGGATGTAAATTTGTCTTGCACATTTAAAATTAGCGTGGACAGCTCTGGCCTGGAGTGTAAATGATGTGCTACGTGTTTATAACTCTGCCCTTGGATTGCTGGTGTTCTTGTGGCTATTGAAATAAGTTTGGGTTTACAGAGAGAATCAAGGCTGAAAGCTCGTCTGGGAGGAGAGGACAGTTGGGGTGACCTCTTGTAGCCTTCAGTTTTTCCTATTGCAGTAGGAGTGGGTGTATGAATGAGAACCCCCTGAACTGGGTTACAGCCTGATGAGAAATAGCTAATTGGAATGTAGTCTAAGATTAAAAGATCTGTAGAATCGATTTAGCTTTCCAAAGAAGATAAAGTGTATTTTTGTCAGCTCTCTTTCATATATTAACTTCATTATTAGTTATGCTGGAAAACTCCCCCCAGTAGTTTTCTGAATTTCACAAAGACTTTCTTCATGGCCTGGTTTTATTATGTACAGGGAGTTTTAGGCTTTAGCCTGGCAGTGTAATGAGATAGCTGTCAAAACCAGGGTAATGAATCATAGGCTATCTGGGATGAATATGCCAAGTGCTCTCAGTGTGTGCTAATGTCTAAAAATATTTTGCTTTGTGTCCTTATTGGTTTTAGTTGTGGCTCCAGTAGCATAAATTATGGTGTAGGCCTTTTGGTATTGGGAAGAAAGTGTCTGGAGCTGTTAATGCTGAAGTTGGTTTAATGGTTTTTTAGTAAAGTGCAAGTGTACAGCCTGATGAATATTAAAATAATTATGGAGTGAGGAATATAGGGTTTTTTTCCTTGAGTGATTGTATATCTTGTCAATATTTTGGTTTGGTAAGCCAGGCATTGCCAAAGAAATCCTGGAGCTGTAAGTTGCAGTTAGCAAACCATCTATCCTTTATCATCCTTCAGCCCAGCACATTAAGTTTGGTGCATATGTGTTGCTACTACAGACTTATAAAAGAGAAAATGATTTACCTGGTAACACATGGCACTGATTTATTCACTGGTGGGCACTCAGTTACTTCTTTCCAGTCAGTACCAGTTCTTGCAGTCAGCACACACCATCACAGTGTCACTGTGAAGCCTTTTCCTGTTCCTTATTCATACTTGAGGAACCTCTTGTGGTGTCACCCCCACAGCAAAACACATTTCTGGGTTGCAGAGCTGTGAGCTCAAGGAACGGGGTGCCCTGGTTTTGTGTCTGCTCTTCCCACTGACTGCAGCGGGGCTTGTGCCTGCGTGGTGACCTGCATTTCTGAGTGCTGGCTTTAACCAGATGAATTAATGGGGGAAGTTATTGCTGGGGGGATCTGTTTGCTTCTGAGACAATAAAACAAACTGGGGCATGGCTTTGCCAGCCCTTAGGAAAGTTTGTGCTGTGGGGGTGAAGGAAGATGTTATCACCTGGACACTGAACTGCACCACACACACACCAGAACTTGTTCTACGGCTTTCACTGACCTGCCTTTGACTCCACGGGTCCTTCAGAATTGTTTTGAGTAATTTTGTTACTTGGCTTTCTAAAATGTTTTATCTAAAGATATGGTGGACCTCGACTGAGAGGGAGGTTCTTATGCAAGGGTTGACGAGTATTTATAAAGTGCATTTCTATTAGACAATATCTTTCAATTCTAGCTTAAAAATTCTATTTTCTGTTTAGTCCCAAATTTTAGGTTGGTATGGATTATTAGCAGTCAGCACTTTAGAGCTTTTAGAGCTTTTGTCAAATTTAAATCCAATAGGAGCTTGAAAATTTGTCTTTTGAATAAAATTATTAAAAATTAATTCTAAAGCAGCCCCCAAGTAATTTCAAAATATTGTAAACCCTTCGCTTAACACGGCTGTTGCTGTGGAAGATTGTTATGAGTACAGACTGCCAAGGCAGTAGAAGCTCTCCTTGAATTCCAAAGAAGGCAGTTGTTAAAATAGACTTTATTGCAGTTTCAGATGAAATGAAAGAACCAAACCAGGTTTTCATTCTGTCTCATTTTCTTTGTTCACTAAATTATTTTTGCTTAGTTGTTTCATGTCTTGACATATTTTTCTTGTATTCAGTTGTTGGGTCTTCTCAGAAATAAAATTGTAATATGAAATAAAAATCTCTTTCAGGAACTTGCATTGCAACACAAGAGTTGAGACCCCACCCCTGCAGGGAGGGAGGACAGGATCTCTGATACCACTTTGTGTAAAGAGTCTCTCTCAGGCCTGAGACTATGATTTTTGTGGTGGACAGTGTTCTTACACACACAGAAATGAAAACAAGTTTGGCTTGTACATACAGGGTTTTATAATTTCCATAGTTTTTCATAACAGTGCTAATCCTAGGCTTTAATTAATCAATTAACCAATTAATTATAAAGCTTTGTGTTCAAAATAAAATCTGTTGGGTATTTGCAACCTTGATACCACAGTCTCCAGCCACTGATAAAAGTCACAAATAAAATCAGGAGAAAGTGTTTTTTTATTTCTGAGTCTGGGTGAAACACATATAATTATTTAAATAATCTGTTCATTTTTATGGCCATTGTTTGATACAATTTGAAAGAATAAAACCTTTTTTCCATACTAATTCCCTAGCCTTCTCCAAGTGACTGCTGCAGACATTGGTCAAAATAAATGAGTAATATTGCATCGCAAAGTCTACAGTCATTGGGGTTTTTTTAAATTTAGGTCATAAGCTTCAGCAGTGTCAGTGTGTTACTGAGCTGGGTGATCTCACTGCATGGTATCATGTGCTTTGAACAGTAGGAGTGAAAGGAAGGTTTTTAATGCATAGTATTTTGTGTATTTCACTTGGGTTTAAGTACAGCTTTAGAAGTAAGGAAGACCTAATGAAATTTGCCCTGTGTTCAGTCTTTCACCCAAAGGAGATGATATCTGTGACACTCAGGGTTGCAGTGACCACATCAATGTGACTTTGATGGTTGAATAGAAGAAAGCCCTTGAGAAGCAGTAAAACTTAAACACAGAGCTCTGGGGGAGGTGAAGGAAAGCACTGGAAATTCAATGTATTTTAAAGGGAAATGATGCACACGTGTGGCAGAACCTTTCTGTGCCTCCTGCTGGTTTCACTGCCAGTGAGACTCCTCGGGCAGGGAGCAGAGCTGAGCCCAGGGCAGGTGGTTTCCCTGGCGTGGTGGACCTCCTGGCTCTTCCAGGGACCATTCCCTTCAGTCCTGCTGCCCCAGGAAAGGTTCACATCTCCCTGTTGTCCATGGAGCGATGTCAGGCACCATGGGGTGGGAGGTGGGAGTGGTGCTTTTCCCCCACACCAAGGATCTTACTTAAAACAAAGCTGAAAAAAGCTGTTGTGATTTCATGATCTCGGTCATGTCTGAGAACTCTCTGGGTCGTTCTGCCCGTGGCAACACTCAGGTGTTCATCTGGTTTTCAACAGGAACTTGCATGATTGGCTTCATCCCTCACGGTTTTCTTTCTTTGTAGTTCAGTTTGTGAGTGACTGAGGGAAGCACAGAAGTTTTCCTACTCAGAATGCAGAGTGTGCAGAGGAACCCTTGGCATGTTCTTACTTTCTGTTCGGTCCCAAATCCTACCAACCTTCTCAAATGTCACTGATCTGGAGCACAATACTGGCTACTGATGTTTTGATGAAAGTTTCAGAGCCCACATATAATTCCATCATTTCTGTAGCCTTGATGCCACAATAAATAGATATTCAAATGTTAAATCTACACATCTGCAGCAAGTAGTGTTCCGTGTGCTACGTGTTCCTGATGTGTGATACCCAACCACAATCATGGTGGTTATTTTAGAGACTATTTTTTGTGGAGATGACACACTTTTATTTCTCACTAAGAAGACAGGAAGAGAACATGCTTTGTGGAGAATATGCTGATTCTGTAAGATAAGAAGATAAAAGATAACACTTGTGCAGAGAATAAGGAGTAGCCTAGAAAAACAATCTTAGTCTCTATAAAGAGAAAATGGGGTGAATTTGCTCTGTGTGGTATTTTATTTGCAACTGAACTTCAATACTAGTCATTACATTCTGGGTCAAATTCCCACCTGCAATTTAAAGGAACTTCAATAATTTCAATTTCTTGTCTTTAACAGCTGTATTTTCTTTTTGCCCTTGTTCTTACATCCAGTCAGGTCATTAAGCTTGAGAGATACTCTGAGTTCAGTTCTGCTTTGTAGCATCTTGAGCTGCATATTTTGTTGGGCAGCATGAGAGGAACTGGTACTCACTGTCACTGTTAGAACAAAGTTTAATCCCAGTGCAGCTGTAAATATTTTATCTAAGTGCAGATGATTGGTCAGCCTGCATAATTTAACAATGTCAGGTAATGAAAATTATATTTATGTGTTAAGACACTTCTCCCATTTTTTCTGCAGCTATTCCTGATCTGTGGTTTGTGTACTGTTGATTTATACTTTCATTTTTTCTGCACTGTGTATTTTACAATTGTCTGTTCCAGCTGATTATGACTGGAAAGAAGCATGTGCAATATTTATAGGTGCAGCCTGAACATTGGGTAGTTATTACTGTGTTGTATTATCCTTCTGGCTTTGTGCTTTACCTGAAAGTCTAATGCTTTACTTGAATTACACTAAAATGTATAGTTTTTCAAAGAAAGTTACTCTTATGTCCATGCATTTTCATTTAGCAATTAAGTATTTTGCTTTGCAGTAATTCTAACATGACCAATAATTGTTTTTTTACTATTTGAGTCATCAAAGATGTTGTTAATGATGTAAAATGAATACACTTTCGTTTCATGTGGTAGGTTTAGAATTATATTTAACTGTGAAACTTCTGAACTGTGGCAGGTGGCACGTTTGCAGATGAGCAATGCAGATACAGCCCAAAAATGACAAGTTACTTGAGTGAAAACTTGAGACTTGGGAAGTGGAAATTGGTAATTCTTAGAGTGTGTGGGATCATCTTTAGTTAGGAAGAGAAGATAGGCATTAAATTAACATGTTTGTTCTGCTTTGTGTGATGAGACACCTTGCACTTGGCCTTGCTGTTCCCACAAGAACTGCACAGTTCTGAGTCCTCAATGTCTGTGTGATGCCCTTTTAATAAAATTCCATGCTCTGCAGTATCCAGGCTCAAAAGCTGTTTGGGCTGGAGAAGGACAGGCAGCACCAAACTGTTCCATATCCCATAAATCCAGAGTGACATGTCCCAGGGGCAGAAGGGTTAGAATGTCAAGTTGAGGTTTGAACCCTCAGCCTGCTGCTCTCTCAGTGGATGTGTTCACACACATGGACTTCCCTAAACAGTGTTATTTACTCTCTTCTGCAGAAATACAGTGTTGGGAGACACGGTGCAAAACTGCAAATGGAGGTGGAGTTAAAGCACGTCCCACTTTGTTTCTAGGGGAACTGAACACAGTAAGATCCACAGTGCTGACAGCAAACTAAACCAAACCAAACCAAAAATCACCAAATTCAAAAAAAGTTGTTCAGTCTGTGCACTTAAAAGAAGGGAAGTTGTAGCCCATGTGCTGTTTGACAGTTATGAGTAAACTCTGTAGTAAATAATTACATTCAGCATCTGGGTTTTTGTTTTGCAGAACACCAGCTCAGTAACTGTGCCAGAAACACTGCTGTTTGTCTCAACCCTGGATGGCAGTTTGCATGCTGTGAGCAAGAGGACAGGAGCCATCAAGTGGACTTTAAAAGAAGGTGAGCAGGAGGTGTCCTGATGCCCTCAGTAGCAGTAATAACAGACAAATTAATTGGCAATTCCAACTGTTGGAAATTGGAATTGGTAAATACTTTCTTTTCTTTCTTAATTTTGCTCTTGTTCCAGAATTAAGCTACAGTGTTTCTGGAGTCATGTTCACCTTCATAATTTCACTTGCAGATATTTTCCAGGTTTGTGTGTGGTTTTTTTAGGTTTGTGGGGGTTTTTGTTTGTTTGTTTTTCCCCCCAGAATGTTTAAGCTGTAGTGATATAATTGGTAGGTAACATGATTTATGGGAATGAGCACAATAGATGTGTCAGCTTGTGGAGCTGATGGCAAAGGGATTGCATGATCCTGCCTCTGGAATACCCTGCATTCACTGCTACAGTGCATATCTGTAAACCTTGGGGATTTTTCCTATAATAGATGTTTAGGAACAGCACAGATTTTTAAATAAAAGAATTGCACTTGTGTAAAGAAATTTAACATTGCTCAGTGACTGGAATGGATTTTGTAATTTTTATTACTGAGCAGAGCTGTCTTCGTGAAAAATTTGGTAGTTAATACATATTTGGTTTAGTGGGACTCATGACATATGGCAGAGATGATAGCAGCACTTTCTCTTCACTTCTGAAATAAATTAGATAGAAGGTCAAATGCAAGGAGTCAGTGATTGCATCATTCTGTCCTCTATTTTTAAACCTGCTCTGGGTTCAGCAGGTGAGCTGAAATGGTGGGAAATGGACTGTGCATATCTGATGTCTGCAGTACAAACCAGCTGCTGTTCTCTGTGAAGCCACTCATATTGGAAAGCAAATCCAGCAGACAAAAAGTTAACTTCTTCAATGAGCAAAGAAGGCTTTTGTAGCTCCTCTTGGAGTAAAAAGGGGGTGAGCAAGTATTTTCTTGAAGGATCCTGGTTAATAGGTGTGATGACATTTTCTGCCCTGTCTCCTGTTTAAATTTAGACCCCTCCTTTCCCTGACCAGCCTTGCTAAGGCAAGTTATCCACCTCCTGCTTTGTTGTTGCTAGAGGCTACTGCAGTGCTGAGAAAAGCTCATTCCACTGGCACAAACATACCCTGCTTAGTCCTGGCCTAGAAAGGTGCCACAACTGGCATTAGTTTGCAGCCAGACTTACTGAGTGGCAAGAGGTGTTTTGAGGAAGAAATGATCCCACTTTGGTAACGACAAGGATCAACGAGGATCCTTGTCAGTGTGTTGCTCAAGGAACTTCCCTTGTTTAAAAAAAAAAAAATAGGGTTGCAAAACTCTAGTTGGTACAGTAGAACTGCCAGACTGGATTATCCACTTTTATAGCACTCCTTGTGTTCTCTCTTTTGCTAATATGAATTATTCTGCAACTTATGTACGTGAAGGGTGTTCACTTGATTTTTGGAAAGCACTTAATTGCCCATTACTTTATTTCTGTGCAACAGAGCAACACACAAGGGTCAATGAAAAAAAAATTAGTGGTAGCTGTCATTGTTCCAAGATGCCTCCTGAGTTAACTTAGCTAAGTGGACATGGAACAAGGGCCTGTACATATAAATTGGTAAATTAATTTTTAATGGGAGGGGTTTTATTTATTTTTGCAAAACTTGCTATGATTCTGCAAGTTTTCTGTGTGTGGTCGCTCTGTGGGTGGGAAGCCCAACAGCTGGAAACAAATAATTCATGAAAGTCCTCACCAACTTTCTGTGCTAAATCCCTGGAGAGATTTAATAGTGCAGGATTCAGTATTAATATTAGTGTGTGATACAGTTGCTGGGTGCACCCTCTCTGTCACCAATATCTGGCAGTGTTGCAGAGAATTACCAGTAGGAAGCTGCCTGCACTGCAGTGTTCTTGCAGCTGCCATTTTACCCTGATTACCAGAAAAATGAACCATGTGTTGTAGCTCACGTTTGAGGAGGTCACCTGAAGTGCTGCACTGGCATCCACCAGGAAGGGAACATTTTATTACTGCACTTAAGCAGCAAGGTATTTAACAAAGGGCAATTCAGGTACATTTTATTTTCATTGGGGGAAGAAACCAAGGCACTGTTCATTATCAGGCAGTGCTTAAACAAACATGAAAATCTTGCCCTGTGTGGCTTGTTTTAATTTAGTGCTGAAGCTTATCTTAGGTATGCAGAGTAAATGAACCAGTGCTTATCACCACAATAACGGGTTTGGGTTTCCTGCCTTCACTTAGTGCTGGCAAGAAAGGCACTTGGAGTACTTGTGCACCCCATGAAGCAAAAAATGGGTCACTTGGGAATAGGACCTTCCACTGAAATAAGGTGTGTCCCTTGTTGAGGGTGCTCAGTACTTTCATTTCCTCTATTGGCTTCGATGGGTCCTGCTCTCTGACAGCTCTCAGGATTTTTCAGTGACCAGGTAACCCTTGCTGCTCATTCCCTGGGCCTTGGAAAGCTGGAATATGGTTGGAAAGATTATAGAAAGAACTCACACCTTGTGTTGAAGGCACTCGTTGGAAAGGGCATTGAAAAGCTGTGGCACATTTTGGGTCTGAAACTAAAAAGGCTTTTGGTGCCACCTCTGACCCACACAGGGAGCTGTCAGTGCCAGGTGACAGTGGGACAGGCTCCTGCAGGCTCCCTTGTTTTCTGCACTTGCCTCTAGCAAGATCCTTAGTGAACATCCTCAGTAAGGTTCCTCAGGAGGAAATATAACTGCAAATTAGTAAGGATTGTCAAAGCAAAACAACTGTAGGACAGGATGGTTTTCAGGAATCTCCAGAGCATAGTTTGTACCTCAGCCTCATTTGCTGTGATTGCAACAGCAGGGAAGGCTGACATGGTTTGAAGTTGGCCCGTTAGCCCAAACCTTATGGTGTGGCCTCAGGCCAGGAAACCGTTTTTTCCAGCTCATTCCAACTCACTGTTTCAGAATCTCCCACTTCTCCTTTTGAGTCACTGGGCACGTTACAGTGATGAAAACAGGCAACTTTGTCTTGTACGTTAAAGAACACTCAGATTTTGGTCAAAGGACGAATTTTATCTCATCATGTCTTTGTGAAATATGGAGAAAAGTCAAATGCATTATATTTAGTAGTATGGGTATAGTTTCAGAAATTGTATATTTGGCTTTTTTCCATATATGTATGCAAAGTGTGGGCTAGAACAACCTGAAACGTGCTCTGCCCACTCACTAATATATTCTGGCCATGATGCAACCAAAACTTGACTGGGACATCTGCTGCTGCCAGGTGAAAACCTTCATTCTGGGGAAGTGTAACAATAATAGTTTACCAAATATCTGGACAGTCATTATGTTACCAGATTCCTAAGAACTGCTTGTAAATAAACTTTTGGAGTTCTAAAATAAATCTTTATAATCTAGGATCAATGTTGTTTTGGCATCTTTGTTTTCTTAGTCGAGAAGGTGGAAAGGTTTTCAGACAGGATTTCATACCAAAATCCATCTGTAGGACATTGCAAGAAGTTGGCCTTTCTGCTGCTACAGGGAATGGAAGCTTGAGGGAGAGAGAAATGCATTTTTATCAGAGTTTTATCATATTTTCTTTGGAAAGCTTTTCTTCTGATGCCGAATAGTTAGTGCTTTGTTCAGGGGTTATCACCCTGCTGGTGGTGTTGGAACAGATGGGGCTGTTGCAGTGACTGTACCTAATTACAGGGAACTGCAGTTCAGGGAAATTTTGAAAGCAGGATGACGAGGTTGCAGTCCCAGCATGTCAACACTTGAGTGGGCAGCAGCTGGAGAGGAGACCAGGCCTCACTCTCTGACTTTTGCAAGAACTCTGGGTTTGACCCGTTGTGGAGCAGAGGGTGACTTCAGTTCCAGCTCATCCTTTTACTGCTCTGTATTCAGGCATATGAAAACTATTGCAAAACCTGGCAGCAATTAATTAAACTCAAGATTCTCTTTTTATCTCAGAGCGAGTTCTTATTTCAAAACAAACTTTGACATAGGGTTGGAACACAGCCCAACCCACATGAAAGTGAACGTGAAGGGCTCATTGTCTGTCTTCAAAGGATCTTTGCAGAGCTACGACCTGAGTTCAGGATCATAAAAGTGTTAAGAAAATGTGAAAATTTGCTTCACCCCAGTAACAAAAAATGTAGAGAAATGGCTCGCCAAGGCCCATCTTTCCAGGTGGAAGGTGCTAGTGAGAGAATTCCTTTCACTTCAGCAAATGAACCCTCCCTGGGTTTGTGTTCACTCCTCGTGAGCAGCCCCATGTGATGGAAACGAATCAGATACCAATAAATGCTTTCTGACAGTTCTTACACAACAGCCAGTGCTGCAGGAAGCCATCACAATAATCAGAGTTTTGGTTCCTGTGCTAAAAAAATTCCTGCTACTTTGTAATAATTTCCTAATCTGTTCCATCTCCCTCTTCTTTATCATTGCTCGTAAATCAAATTTCAGTTACTAAGAAAACAAGGAAAAGCAGGATTTTTTTCACTTCTGGTGAAGCACATGATGGTACTAAAGAGAAGTTCAAGGACTTTCTCATGAGAAAGATGCTTCTGTACACAGTGAACAGCTTGGGATTTGCCACAAGGCTTTCCTTCATGTCATCTGATATCCAACAGTGCTCCAGAAAACACACTGGAGGAGTTGAAGAGACATTCATGAGATTTCTGGCATCTTTTATTAGAGGAGACATTGGTTGATGAAATTGGAAATTGTTATAAGTGACATTTTTCCAATACATTTCAGAAAGATAAGCTTGGGGGTAAGAGATTAATGCAATTAAATACTGCACATGTGTGTGTGTGTGTGTTCTTTCACTTTCGTGGTACTATGTGCTCGATAAAACTATGCCAAAATTCTCAGATCTTTGAGATAACTGGAGCAGAGTGGAGCACTTTTTTTGGTAGATAAAAATAGATTGCTCAGTTTTAGAAAATTAAGTGAAAACAAATTATTAGTCCCAAAATACTTTAGTGTGTTATTATTTTTCAGTGTATTTTTGAGGCAGAGAGGGAGCTGTAGGAAAGTAGTATGAACCAGGCTGTCCTGCAAATGTCATGGGCAAACCAGGATCAGTTCCTAGAAATCATAATCTGCCTTTTGAAATTTCCTGTAATTGTTCAGGTTTTCCTGAGCATTCTTTGGAAAAACCCCTGAAATACTGAAATACCCTGAAATACCCCTGATGAGCTTGAGGAACCCACACTCCTCCTGCTGAGGAGTGAGTTGTGTCAGGGCAGTAACAGAGCAGTGAGGGAGTTTGGGGCTGGACTCACATGGTAGTAGTTTTATACTGTAATTCCATATAACAACTTCACACCACCATTTCATTCCGAGAATAAGCAGTCCTTTTATTCAAATGAAAAATTTCTGAAGTTAATTCCAACAAGAAACTGTTTTCTTGTGTTTTGCTGACAAGAAGGTGTTCGAGTGCTCGGGTTCATCCACTTTGTATGATGGTCAGCAAATGCTTCTTTCTTACCTGCTTTTCTTTAGTAACAGAGACATGGATATCATAAAGTTTGTGGAATACTTGGAGCAAACACTGAGAAATAATTGACATTAAGTTTGGAGTGTGGGGTGTCTCTCCCAGCACATCCTGAAACCAAACTTTCTTCACACAAGGGATAGAAATGAATTGCTTGATGTAGTTAATGGAGTAAAGGTCTGACTAAGCAGCGTGGTCTGTAGAGACACAGAGAGAGCACTGAGTCACTGCTTTGTTTGAATGTTAATTATTCTTAGGGCCTTTGATGTGTGCTTGGGTTCTCAATGAATTCAATGGAGTTTATTTTGACACCTTGGAGAATGTACTTGGAGTGTTTTATAGGCTTAAAGAGAAAAAAATTACATCCATGTAGTTATGTTTTGAACAAAGCTGCTTTGAGAGTGTTTGCTGTTGTAAACAGAAATCAATGAAGTAAGAATAATTGTACTGTTATGCCTCATAACTTGCTTTCTGTCTCTGATATTCTGTGTATATCTTTGGGTGAGTGCTATTTTCAGCTGTGCTGCAGCCAGGGATCTGGCTGGCTGGGGGGTTCTTACGTGTTTTTAATCTGTTCTGTAAAACCAGGACGTTGTTCTAGGTATTACCATCAAACCCAGCAGCTGCTGTGGGGCAGAGTGGGACAGACTTTGTAAGTCCCGTGTCATGGACCCTGAATTTCTTCTTCTTGTCTTGCTGAGCTCTGTAAATATCCCAGTGCTCTCTGACTGCCCAGAATCTGTGCCAGTTTCCCAATCAAAGGCTCTCAAAACATAGCTGTTTTTGTTCTTATTTCCCTCCTGTTGCATCATGATGTTTGCATGGAGATAGAAGGGGTGAAAAAAGTGTTTGCCTGGTCATCTTTCATCCTCTTACTCAGGCTTATTCCAGTGTAAGGGTTTGATTTTCCCTGTGGAAGTGCAGATACTTTGAGGATTGCTTCCTCTGATCTTCTGAGGTACTGCCAATAGGCCCATTTCTCTTGGGAATTGCAGAGTATGTCTTATAAATCAGGGTATTTCTGTGGTGTTGGCATCATGACTCGGGATTTGCTAAGGTCTCAGATATTTTGAGGTATATATGTGGGTAAAGCTGAGCAATGAATTTCAGGAGGCTTAAAATTCCTCAGGTGCTTTGTAGTTTCCCGTTTTCTGAACCGAGTTCCAGGAGCACAGAGGCTGCTGAGGTGGCACTTCCAAACTGGGCATCAGCCTTTCAAAGAGGAGCAAGGTGTGCCAGGCTTGCCTTAACCCTGTACCTGGTGAGTTCAAGGATTGAATGGCCACTGTTATGACCTTTTCTTTTTCTGTGTGTGCAGATCCTGTGCTCCAGGTGCCGATACATGTGGAGGAGTAAGTGTTCCCTTTATCTCCTTTGCTGCTTGTTTGATTTTCACTGAGGTCTGAAAGTTTGGTTTAATTTGAACCCAAACAATCCCTGTTCTAGAGAAGTTGCCAACCTTGCAGGAGTCAATCTGAGGTGGTTTTGGGAGCAGATACAGAAAGGATAGAATTAGCTACCTGTAATAGCTAAGAGCAAACATGGTGTCTGCAGCCTGTTCTCTGGAGCCCTTGCTCAGTTTGGGGATCAGGGTGGTGACTGTGCCACAACTGAGAGCTGTGAAATGACAGAGACAGCTCGGGAGGGACTCTGGGTTTGTACTTACTCCCCTCAAATAAAGACTAAAAATAGTGAAGCACAGGAAACCAACCACCACCACGACCAGAATCTGCAAATAGCACCCTCAAGCTGTAAATTCAGAGTGGTGCCTCCAGCAATCTCACATTTAACTTCTAGCTAAAATCCAAGTTTGGGGCTTTAACTTTATGCCTGTGAAGTCAGTGGTGACATCCTTTCTTTTGTGTGGTTTGGTTTTGATCATAGAACCTTAGACATCAGGGTTTGGGTTTATTTGTGTAGTTTGGGAGGGGTTTGCCTTCATCTCTCAAATTTACTTAGTTCTGGCAACTCTTTTCTTGTTTCTTGCCTTCCTTATGCTTTCTGGGATTTTTTATTTGGTTTGGTTTTAATTCTGTGGCATTTTAAGAGCGTATAAATCTTGCTTAAAAGCTTTCACTCAAGTAATTGCCTGCCATGTTTGGGTCTTTGAATTTTCAAATGCATTAGTAATCTTAGATTATATCAGTTCTGCAGCTTCTTTATATTTTTAAATTTTCACATTAATAAATGAAACTCCAAAAACTGCATAATAAAAAGTAAAAAATTTAACGTTGGATGAACTTGTCTGTAAAGCCAGTACTGACCATAGTTACTTTCCTGTTCTCTGAGAAGCACAGTACATTTTATCATTTATAATTGCTGCTTAAATCCCAGGCCAGCGTTCCTCCCGGACCCCAATGATGGCAGTTTGTACACACTCGGGGGCAAGAACAGTGAAGGCCTGACTGTGAGTATTTCAGTTCTCTGCTGGGAAGTGCCCCAGTCAGCCCCTCACCTCTGCAGAATGAAAACACACTGATTTTATTAGAGCAGAATGGGATGGTCAGGAAATGATTTCTGTTTGAAAATACCAACACCACGTCTTGTCCACTCGTGCAATTTTCCTGTAACTTGCTAAAATAAAATCGAGGTGGTGTTATCCAAATGTTGAATAATCTCTGTGTGATTTGATGGGAAAGGTGTACCCAAAATAATATCAGATGTGTCACTCTCACCCAAATGCTTCATTTTCTAAAGCCATTTGCCAGAGGCAGGATTAATGTCTGTGCTGTGCTGACTCCTTTAGAAGGTGCCTTTGAAGATCCAGTAAGCAGACAAAAGTGCTGAACCTTTCGGAGCAGTCCCCAGTCCCTGTAGCCCACAGCTACAAGCAAATGTTTGACTTTTGTTTTTAAACTTTGTGGTGACACTCAGATAAAATGTTTGGCTTCCCACAGGTTTTTTTCTCTGGCAGCTGGATGATTTCCCTTCAGAACTTCAGTGTTGTTAAACATTTTAGTAAATATTTATTTACTCCCCATTTCCCCCACCTCCCAGAACAGCCAGATCAGAACTTGCAAAATGATTCCTGGTACCTTTCCTGGGTGAATCCAGGGAGCAGCAATCTCTTTGAATCTATTCCATTATTCTGATAATCTCTCTTTTTGAATTACAGTAATTTCTGCTTAAAATCCCTATTATAAAATAGTTGGAGATTCCTCTTCCCTGTCCCAACAGTTCCCTTTAGTTCCTGCTGAGTCCAGGGGGGAAGCATTTTATGCTCATTGTTGGTGAGGATCTAAACCACCCAGACAGTGTCGGTGCTGATGGGAGACCTTGGACCCCCAGTCTTGGCTCCAGGCAGCTCCTCCCTTCTCCCTGCATTTCTCCTGGTGGGAATTCCCCAGGACAGAATTCCCTCTGCTCTGGGTTTGCAGGGCTTTGACCTGGCACTTTGAGTTCTCTGGTACTGCAATAATACAACCAACCAATAAAAACCTGTCACCCCTTTCTGTGAACAAGTGTGAGGACTGTCACATCAGTGTGAAGAAGCTTTTATTGTTTGTTTTTCCTCTAGAAACTTCCATTTACTATCCCAGAGCTGGTGCAGGCATCTCCCTGTCGCAGTTCTGATGGGATCCTGTACATGGGTGAGCTCACATTTTATCTCCTTTGGACTGTAAGATGTTCAGTGACTACAAAATGTGGAGAATCCCAGACAGGGAAATAGGAAATAGGCTTTATTTTGGGTAGTAATTATGATTTTTCATAAGCCTTTCTGATGACAAAAAATCTGATTAATACAGAATTCAATTACTCTTTGAAGATTAAACCCCAACTGCTTTTCCTGAAGGAGAAAACAGCTTTTCTAAGCAGTGAATAGCCTGTATGGGGATTTTTGTTTGGTTTTTATGTGACTTCTGCTTAAAGTCTTCTTACAATAATAAATGACATTGACTGCCAGACAGTTAGAATTCAATAGAAATCCCATTGCCACACAGTCAGACATCCTCCTTTATCTGAGGCACAGTCACTTCATTTGTGCTACAAATGATAACATTTTGGCTCTCTGCCCTGACTCATTTTAATTGCAGATGGATTTGGGAGGAGAAGAGGAGAAAGAAGGACAGTTATTACTTATCACAACAGTAAAATATGTGAAGATCAGGATGAATTTAGCATTGTTTTTGTGAAATCTCCTAAAGGCCCAGTATTGCTTCTGGTTCTCCACTTAGTGCCTTTCCAGTAAAGGAGTGAAAAATGTGTATTTGAAGCTTCTAAACATGTGTTGGTGTCAAAGACATTCTTAAGCTTGTGGGTGATGGATTCTTGCATGGGATGTTTGGTTATAATCCTTAATCAATCTGAAAGGTGACCCTCACTTTTTTTTTTTCTACCTACTGTTCTTCAATATGAGCCCTTCAGTCTCCTCTGTGAGCTCGTGGGATCTGCACTCAGAGCTCTCTTAGATTTCATCAGTGTGAAAAATCATTCAGCCAAGTACTTCCTGTTCTAAATGTTGTATTTGGGGGTTTTTCATCAATATTTGGGATTGGCCAGTGATGAAGCTAAGCCTGACTATGAGAAACTGTTTTATTAAAAACACTTTATTTGTGCTAAGTTCATGAGGCTGCTAAAGAAAAAAGAAGACTGAAAAGCTGGATGGAAGTGCTGTTTTTCCCACTGAATGGTAACATGGCTTAAATTATGATTTCAGGTAAAAAGCAGGATATTTGGTACGTGGTCGACCTCATGACTGGGGAGAAACAGCAGACCTTGACTTCCTCTTTCACAGAAAGTCTTTGCCCGTCAACATCTCTCCTGTATCTGGGCAGAACAGGTCATATGCTTTTTTTTCCTGTAGCTTATAAGAAAATTGTGTTTGTTAAAGTTTAGGCTTATAACAAATGACCTGATGTTCAGGTTTTCAAGTTTATTTCTTAGGAAAGCTTCTGTAAATTATGATTTTAGACTGTACACAGAAGAATTGGTAATAGATGGAGCATATCCACTGGCATTGCAAGTGTGTGAAGTAACTGTTGGAGTTACACCAACACCATGGAGGTGCTGACTGGCAAAAAGGATTAAGTGTTGCAGATTTGTTCTTTAACCCCTCTATCAGTGTGTTCCTTGAGTGGGATAGTGCTGGGAAAATGCAGTGAGAGAGCAGTGGGTGTGTGTGTGGTGACTGAGGAGTGGCTCAGATTTGAGGTGATTGATTCTGTTCTCTCATAGGTTTTTTTGCTTCACAGACTGTATATTTTTTAACAGAGTACACCATCACCATGTACGACACCAAGAAGAAGGAGCTGCGATGGAATGCCACCTATTTTGACTATGCAGCTACTCTGCCTGATGAAGACATAAAATACAGTAAGAATTTGATTGCTGTCTCCCCCTGCACTGGGGTTTTGTGTATAGGCAGAAATATTCTGATTTTTTCTGTAGTTAACTGGTGAGACTGTCTGTCTGATTTCTGTGCAGTTCATCTTCTGCCAGTTTTTATCCTTCACATACTGCAATATCTCACCCCTGTTAGGTGGCTCCAGGTTAAGTGAATCTAAGAAGGTGCAGCTCTTGAAGGGGTTTCCTTAAAATGTAGTGAGGAATGGCAGGAGAGGCAGCAGAGCTGAGCTGTGCTGCACCTGACTGCCGGGAGCACCGCAGCGCAGTGCTCTGGGACGGCAGCTGAGCTGCTATCAGCCCCCTCTGACAAATGCTCTGCTGATGAGCTGCTCTGCCAGGGAAGGTTCCTGTTAACCTGAGGCATAACTGTTCTGTTGTTCAAGCTGCAGCAGTCCAGGTGCCCTGTGTGTGTGTGTTGCAGAGATGTCCCACTTCGTGTCCAACGGGGACGGGCTGGTGGTGACGGTGGACAGCGAGTCCGGGGACGTGCTGTGGATCCAGAACTACGCCTCCCCCGTGGTGGCCTTTTACATCTGGCAGAGGGAGGGGCTGAGGAAGGTCCTGCACACCAACGTGGGCATCGAGACCCTGCGCTACCTGACCTTCATGTCCGGGGAGGTGGGACACATCACCAAGTGGAAATACCCCTTCCCAAAGGAAACGGAGACCAAGAGCAAGCTGACGTGAGTGTGAAATTCCCGTTGTTCTCACTGGCCATGTGTCACTAAAACCTTGTCTGCACACAAGTCAAGGGTTGTGCTCCAAGTTGCAACACACATAAAATCAGCTCTAGTTCTCCAGCTGCTATGTCATATAATACTTGATGTGTGACTGTATAAAGTCTGAGACCAAACCAAAAAACTTATCAGAAACTTAGGTTATACACACATGAGTGTATATTCCTAAGTTTTATCAGATGTTCTCTGTTGAGTAGTTTCTCATAATGTGGAATTAAATTGTTTTTCCTAACGTGAAGCCTTTGACATTATAAAAATGGTGCACAACATTTTGGGAAATGCCAGTTATTGAAAAATACAGAACTAGGACATGAGTTACATCAGATGAGTAAGTGCTGGGAGCGATGAACTAACAATGCTTTCATAATCAGAAAGAATGCCTTCATAGTTCAGCAGTACCTCAAACAGTTTTACAGATCCTGGCTTTTCAGGACAACAAATCCTGATGATTTGGGAAAGTCATGCACTTGTTCTGCAGGATTGTGCTGCCCAGGTTTTAGCTAAGATGGTAAAACATCCATTTGCCTGTTGCTAACCCTGCCTGTCTCTCCCCAGCCCAACCCTGTACGTGGGGAAATACTCCACCAGCCTGTACGCGTCGCCCTCCATGGTGCACGAGGGGGTCACTGTCGTGGTGAGTTGGGTGGGCTTGGAAAAAGGGTTGAAATGGAAACACACATAAAAACATATTAAACTAAAAAGGGAAATAAAACACTGAAGACTGTACATCTACAGAAATGTGGGGTTATTGCAGATTGCTATCGAGAAATGCATAGCAAATTCAGTGTGTCCTGAAACAATTGTCAGTGAGCCCGAGGACACATGGCCATGCTTCAGGAGTCATTTCAATGCTGCAGAGCAGGAACTGCAGCTCCTCAGGAGCTGTGCCAGGCAGGCTCAGCAGGAGAGGACCTGAGGTTACTGCTCTTGGTGGTGCTTTGTGGTTCGTGTTAAAATTGCTGATTTGTTCATCAAAGTGACTCCCCACAGAGAGGAAACTGCATCATAGTTTTGTTTTTCTCACTGTGGCTGAAGAGGTAGGAAATACAGATCCTGTTTAGGAAAAAAAATAGGGGGAGTAATCTCATCTCCCAGGCAACATATCCCTGAGGAGGTCCAATGTCCAAGGCTGTGGAAGCAGCTGCTGAGGGCAGAGTGGCCGTGTTTGCTCACGGTGACGGTGCTGCCAGTAATCTCTGCCTGCCCCCCCATTTGACCTCCATTTTTTTATTTTGCTGCCTATTTAAATAGTCCAAGGTCACAGGAGCAATAACTGTAACCATAATTTCTCCCCAGCCCCGAGGCAGTGCCATACCCCTGCTGGAGGGGCCAAAAACAGAGGGAGTCACCATCGAGGACAAGGGCGAGTGTGTCATCACCCCCAGCACGGATGTGAAGTTCTCGGGGAGGCTGAAGGACAAGCACAAGCTCAACTACTGGAACGACTGGCTGTTGATAGGTGTGGGAGGCCCTGCCTGGCCTTAATTACCCAGTTCTAGCCATAGTTTCTAATTCATCCTCATTTGCATATGAATTAATGTGTTTAAGTATCCACTGGTCACTGTTTTTCCCAAGGCTCCTGTGACTCAGTGACAGGGTGAAGAGGGCTTAGCTCTGTGTATGGAAAGTTGTTTGTTGTTTGTTTACCCCCTCCCTCAGAGAGGGGCACAGGTTATTTATTATTTACTGTAAATACTGTATTCTTACTTTCATTCTCACCATATGGATCAGATGGTCGTGTGTTCCCCATTTTATAAATGGATTAAAACACAGAAGCTGAAGAATATTAAGTCTCAGCCTGTCTTGTGAGTCCCAAATCTCCAAATTTTGGAATTGACTTTTCATGGTATTTATAGTTTTGCTTCCAAAATGAGGAACTGTCTGAAGTTCAGTTTTTAGTGGTGCCTACATGATGTAGGAGCTCTGCTCAGTGTGTAGCTTTCAGCTTCTTTAAGTGCCACCTTTCTCTTCCCATGATCCCTTTCCTTGTTAATACTCTCACTCCTGCAGTACAACAGGCACTTCCTTAGTTTGTATTCCTGTGCAGCCCTCTGTGCTGAGGGACCTCTGCCCTCCATTTTCCCTTTTCCTCTCCTGCATCTTATTTTGTGGTGTTCTGAAGCCTTTTGTAAATCAGCTTTATATCTGCTCTTCAGCAAAGATGTTGAAATCAAGGATATCTTTCCTAAAAAAAGGACAACTTTCTATTTCAACAAATGTATTTTATTTAAAGGGCACCATGAAACACCATTATCTGCCCCTACAAAGATCCTGGAGAAATTCCCAAGCAACTTACCTAAGAGGCCTGAAAACGTGATTCCAGCTGACTCTGAGAAAGCCACTATTGAAGAGGTTTGTGATTAATAATTATATGAGAATAATATATTATATATATGTGACAATAAGATAATATATAATAGTTATATGAGAATAATTATCTTACTGGGTGGTAAAAGAATATAAAGGAGTAGAAGTTGGGGAAGGACATGGAAAGGAAACTGTATGGAATTACTTCACATTTTTTGTGTCAGATTTCCATGTCCTCAGCACACAGAATCACTGGTGTATGCTGTGTCATTCCTTATTTCACAATTAAGGCTTTCAGCTGCTTTTTTTTCCCCACATGCAGGGGTGACTTCACTTTGACTTTGGCAGGTTTAGAAATGACTAAAAATGATGTGGCAGAAAGGCCGGATGTAAACGCCTCGTCACCCACAGAGACACTGAGCTAACAGAGCTTTCTCGGCCTCAGGTCATTGGCATCGTGGAAGGTTCCTCCACGGAAGGGCCTCCTGCTGCCCCCCAGGACATCGAGGAGGCTCCTGCCCGGCCCCTCCCGCGGCCGGAGGCTCCGGTGGACTCCATGCTGAAGGACATGGCCACCATCATCCTCAGCACCTTCCTGCTCGTGGGCTGGATGGCTTTTATCATCACCTACCCCATGGTAATGCTGACCTGCCTTCCTGTGCTTTTGGGTGGGGGGAGAGTCGGTAACACTGGACAGCCAAGAAATGATACAGGAGTTAGTTACCCACTCCAGGGATTTTCCCTCCTCACAGATGTGCACTGGGGAGCAAAGGCTACAAATCTGACTTAACAGTGATTTCTTTGAGCCAACTCTGGAGAGCTTTCTTCTTTCATCTACCAGTTGTGGTTCTTGTAGGTGTTACTCTTTTTAGATAAGATCTTAACACCATTTGCTTCACTCCTCTCTTCCTCACCTGAACCACTGTCAGGTTTTCCAGGTTTTGGATCCAAACCTTTATCCTTACATTGTTTAAAGACACCTGGCCAACCTAGTAGCAGCTTTTGCCATAATAACCAACCCCTGGGATTTCTCAGCTTGGCAGTGGAAGTTCAGAATGAGATTGAAACCCTGTGTGAATGTTCCCCAGCCTGCAGGGCTGGCAGGGACATGGCAGGAGAGTTTTGCTCCCACCTTTCAGATGCAACTCCCCAGTAGCTGTAGGGCTCCCCTGTGTGACCTGACTGTGCAATCTTCACTGAGGTCTCTCTCACAGAGTGTCCATCAGCAGCAGCAGAGGCAGCATCAGCTGGAGGAGAAGATCCAGCTCTTGCAGCAGCAGAAGCTGCCCTTTGGTGCCCCCGGTGACCTCCCCCCTGAGGCGGATTTCCTGGACACGTCGTACGGGCGCACGGAGAGCTCAGCTGGCAGCACCCCAAACCTGTCCCCACGGGCCTCCAACCACTCTGCCTATTCCAGCATCTCCACATCCGACGGCGGGAGCTGCCTCTCCACTGAGCAAGAGGAGGGAGGTAAGGCTGACCCAGCGGGGTTTATTGTGTCTCTGTTTCCCCAGTCTGTGCTGATACACTGAAGTAGTTACTGGTGATATTTTGTAGCTCAGCAAATGAAAAGACCCATCCTCCTCATCCAACCTGACCCTCTGCACACCCCAGGGCACTGACCCTGTGCAGGATTATTTGCATTACACAAATAGCTGAGAGGTTGTGCTGCCCATGGCAGTGTGTTCCTATAACCTGTAGCCATTCCAGGGAGAGGGGCATTTAAATAAAAACACATATTATGATGATTGACTGGAATCAAGGACTAAGGATTACACACACTGCCTGCCTTCCTGCCTGGTCTGCCTGTGCACTCACTTGTCCCCTCAAAGGCTGTTCAGGGGAACTGCTACTAAACCCACTTCCATAACTGTCAGTCAGCATTTCCTAAATTCAACATCTATAAACTTTTACAAAGAGCTTGGCTGCTGAGAACCACTCATCTCTCACTGCCCTGAGCCATCATCTTTGCAGACCCTCTGTCAGGTGTTGTGTGTGTGTTTTGACTCTCAGAGAGGATCATTTGGTCAACAGAGTATTTCCCTCCTCAGGGTGAGTGCCAGTGTGGAGATGCTCATTTGCTTTCATCATCTATGTGTTAAATTTAAACATGAGCAAAGAGACTTTTCCAGACTGGCCCCAAAGGCTGTGCAGTTGTAAAAGGCTGCCTTGCCCCATCCTAAACTGGTCCTTGTTCCTCTTTTCTTGTTCAGATGAAGATGCAAACCGAGTGATGGTTGGCAAGATTTCCTTTAACCCCAAAGATGTACTGGGACACGGAGCTGAAGGGACAATTGTTTACAGGTAGAAGAGAATGTGTGCATTGAACAGAGCAATGAATGTTGTGTTTGCATTAGGCCCTTTTAATTTATTTTTTATAAATGCCCTCACATACCTAATGTGAACAGAAGTGAAACTTTCTGCATGTGTCTGGAGTATTTTCATGCATTTTCTTCAGCAGCAAAAACTTTTATGTACTTCCCTAAGAAATGTTTAGTGCCCAGACGTCCCTGATTCCTCTGGCCACGCCTTGTGCACAGTGTGAAGGTTGGTGTGGTTTCCCTCGCTGCCTGCAGGGGCACCTTTGACAACCGGGATGTGGCAGTGAAGAGGATCCTCCCCGAGTGCTTCAGCTTCGCAGACCGGGAGGTGCAGCTGCTGCGGGAGTCGGACGAGCACCCGAACGTGATCCGGTACTTCTGCACGGAGCGGGACCGGCAGTTCCAGTACATCGCCATCGAGCTCTGCGCGGCCACGCTGCAGGAGGTGACACGGGGAACTGCTCCCTGCAAGGCCCTCACTGCCCTCCAGCTTCAGCTGCTCAATGCCTGACACAGGGATGTTCCAGTTACTGCCACCGTCACCTCTGTGACAATTCCACATTCCTGGGACAGGGGTGTTTTCAGACCATCAGGAAGACATCCCTAACCCTGGACTGATTTAAGGACAGACACTGTTGTCTTTTGATTTTTTTTTCTAGTCATTCTCCCCCTCCTACCACCCAGACTTTTGAAAGCTCTCTGCCCTTGTTGGTGGAGCACAGTGCTCTACAGAATTCTAGCCCTGAAATGACACTTAGAGATCAGCACCTTCAGCCAAAACAAAGCTCTTTTCCCTGTGTTACCAGCTGGCACAACGTACCCAGTTGAACCTTTCGGGGGGGGGGTGAAGTGCATGGATTTACCATTTATGCAGCTGCTGAGCAGTGTTGGGGCTGACTCTGCTTGTTCTCTGTTGCAGTATGTTGAGCAAAAGGCCTTCAGCCACCATGGCTTACAGCCCATCACTGTCCTGCAGCAGACGACGTCTGGGCTGGCGTACCTGCACTCCCTGAGCATCGGTGAGAGCCTCTCCTGGCAGGGCTGCATGAGGGGGACGTTCTCTGCACTGGAAAAAGAAGAGAAACTGCTCTGGTTCTGGTCTACCCACCTGGCCTAGTGGAAGGTGGCCCTGCCCGTGGCAGGGGGGTTGGAATGAGATGCTCTTTAAAGGTCCCTTGGAACCCAAACCATTCTGTGATTCTGTGATTTGATGCCAGCCTTGTCCCTGTAACATTCTGCTGCCCTGGAGTACTGAAGCTAGTCCTTACTGTTAGTGCAGGGGGCTGCATTTCTTGGATAGAAGTCATATAGAATATGAGGACTAGTGGTGATGGAATAAAAAAGTGATGACAATCCTTTGAAGTCAGCACTTCGGTTTAACAAGCCAAAGTTCAGCCCTAGGAAAGGTTCACTGAAAGAGATGCAAATATTGGGAGTGCTTGAGTGGTAAATGGGTGTTTGTAACAGTCCACAGAGACCTGAAGCCCCACAACATCCTGATCTCGATGCCCAATGCCCACGGGAGGGTCAAGGCCATGATTTCAGACTTCGGGCTGTGCAAGAAGCTGGCGGTGGGTCGGCACAGCTTCAGCCGCCGCTCGGGCGTGCCGGGCACCGAGGGCTGGATCGCTCCAGAGATGCTGAGTGAGGACTGCAAAGAGAACCCTGTAAGTCCTCCCCCTTCCCCAGGAGCAGCCCAGACCCTGCAATGCACAGGACTTGGTGCCTGGGCCTTCAGGCTCCGTTGCAGCTCAGTGTGCCATTCTGGAAATTTCCTTCTGCTCCAAGATGGAAAATAACCACCCTGTGATGATCAGAGTCTTCAGGGGGAAAAATATGTCCTTGCTCTTAAAGGTTGTTTCTTTGCAGACCTACACCGTGGACATCTTCTCAGCTGGCTGTGTCTTCTATTACGTGGTGTCAGAAGGTGGCCACCCCTTTGGCAAGTCCCTGCAGCGGCAAGCCAACATCCTGCTGGGAGCCTACAGCCTGGAGGCCCTGGATGCAGGGAGACATGGTAAGGACACACCACAGAGATCAGGGAGCGTCCCACGGTGTTAAGTGCCAACAGAAATGACAGAAATATGGCTCACAGGATTCCCAGCCTGGCAGCAGTGACAGTTCTACTCCTCAGGTACTCCTGAAGTAAAGGGCCTAAAGTTCTCATTTACAGTACTCCACAGCATCTCTGGGATACACATTTGGAATCCTGTGAAGTTATTTCCTGTAGTTAAAGGGTAGGAGAGAGCTGCACTGTGATATTCTTAGTCTCTGAGTCAACCCTTCTGCCTTCCTGCTGTTGCCCAGCATGTCTCTGAGGGCACACCTGAGCTAGCAGGGCAGGAGGAAGTAGAGACCATGATGAATTTGTGAAGTTTAAAATACTGTAAAAGTACAAAATGTTACATTTCCCCACAGCCTAAGAGTGTAGGAAAAATGAAATAAAACCAAAGAAGTACCATAAATTTCCCTGCACCCTTTTCCTTGCAGAAGACATAGTTGCTCGTGATTTAATCGAGCAGATGATAAACATGGACCCTCAGAAACGGCCGTCTGCCAGCTGTGTGCTGAAACACCCCTTCTTCTGGAGTTTAGAGAAACAGCTCCAGTTCTTTCAGGTTTGTGGTGACCTTTTCTCTCCTTGAGTTCTCAGGACTCCTGCAGACTTTGTTCACGTCTTGAATTCAGAAGCCACAGCCTTTCTGTGAGGAGTGAAGAGCCAAGTTGTAATACCTGGGAGTAGCTCCTAAGGAATTGGCTTAGTCACAGAGTCAAGTAGGTTGGAAAAGACCTTTGAGATCGAGTCCAACCTTTGACCCAGTACCACCTTGTCTAGGAGGCCAGAACATGCTGTTATCAACTTCCCTTGGTGTGAGGAAGGTCTCCAGCAGTACAGGACTGAGAATGTGGCCAGGGGGGTTTCAGGAACAGCAGTGAATATGTCCTGATCTGGGGTGGGAACTGGCTGAGGACCTGAGGCTTTATCTCCTGTGTGCTAAAAAGGCTTTGGCAGATGGTGAAACAAATCATCTCAGAAACTTCTGCATCCTATTCCCAAGCACTGTCAAGGAGTGAAGTGTAATTCTAACTTCATTACCAGGATAGGCTGTAATTGGCCAGAAGCAGCAATTTGAAATTGTTGGGAAAAACTCAGAAATAAAACTAGAAATAACCTGACTGTCTCCTCCAGGATGTCAGTGACCGGATAGAGAAAGAATCTTTAGATGGTCCAATAGTCAAGCAATTAGAAAGAGGTGGAAGAGAAGTGGTGAAAATGGACTGGAGAGAGCACATCACTGTTCCTCTTCAGACAGGTAATGGGCAGTGTTTTAACGAGGGGAAGGGAGTTAGATGCTGTTCCCAGTTTGCTGGGACAGGAAAGTAAGGATAACTTACTTTCTTACAGAGACAGCTTCTTGCACTGTCTCTGTTTTGGCACATGACCTTTACTTGTCAGTGAAGTATTTCTTCAAGCTCAAGTCCATGTTTATGTACTGAAACAGCCCTACAAGGATCTGTGGTGTGGGGACACACCGCAGCAGCTAAAACTGCATCACAACACAAGAAGAAATCGTGTCATTTCTCTTGCAGATCTTCGAAAATTCAGATCCTATAAGGGAGGCTCAGTACGGGACCTTCTGAGGGCCATGAGAAATAAGGTAAAGGACTCCTTTCCCTCAGCACCACACCCCCCCCGCTTGGTGCCAGCCTGTGCCATCCCTTGGTTTAGGCACTGAGCTCCTTCACGACAGAATAGGAGGTTTCCTCGTCCAGGAAGACCAACAGCTCTATTTACCAGAGGCTCCTTGTACATAAACTGAGCTTTCCCATCTTCTCTTTTCCTCCCCAGAAGCACCATTACAGGGAACTCCCTCCCGAAGTGCAGGAGACCCTGGGCTCCATCCCAGAGGACTTTGTGTGTTACTTCACAGCTCGGTTCCCTCGCCTGCTCCTGCACACCTACCACGCCATGCACATCTGCTGCCAGGAGAGACTGTTCCAGCATTACTACCCCGAGGACTCTGCAGAGCTCAGCCTTGCAGGAGACACTGTTTGAGGACAGGGATGGAGCTTTCTTCTCTGGGACCAACATTCCAAGCACAGGCCTACCTTTAGCAGGGAAAAGTGGGATCAAAGAGCTGAATTCTCTCTCTTTGAAGAAACCAAGCTTCCAAAAAGTGCCTTGTCCCTCTGCCTGCGCTGGATCAGGAGGTGGTGGGAGCCCAAGGAGCGAGAGGTAAAGCGGGGAACCCTGGGGATGGAGTCGTACTCCAGGGCAGTGTTCCAGACTGTGGAAGTGGAGAGCAAAAGCTGGATAAAACCATCACCCAACATCCCTGTACTGTGTGTGATTTTGTAACTGATGTGTTTTTCTACAAAAAGAAAAAAAATCAAAATACAGTGATTGAAATCATAATTACCAAGGACTGGGAACTGCAAAAGGAGCCCTTTGGTTGTAGCAAATCATCCGAACCTGCCATTGCACTGCTGCCCCGTGAGGTATTGGGCACACCAGTGATTGCAAAGGGAATCATTGCTCATTATCCAAAACCAGTAGGAAAGAACCACTGCTGGTTAATCTGTACTGCCCCAGAAAATTAGTCCCTTGTACTTGAGCAGATACAACGAACTTCTAAAAAATACTGACTTGAAAAATCAGTTCAAGGTTTACCTTCTTTGAAAACAAGCCTCACTGTTTAATATCCACCAGTATTCACAGAAGAGCTTGACCAGCCCTCCACTTAAATCACAGGGTCAGAACAGCTCTGCACAAGCCCGTGCAGGAAGCACAGCCCTGGCAGCCCAGAGTTGCTCCTGGTTCATCAGCTGTCCCTCAGCAGCAGGAAAACGGAGCCAGAGGTGAGAGAGTCCTGGGGAAAAGGAGCTAAAGAGGAGACAAGGAGAGTTGTCAGGAGCAGAGAAACCAGGGCAGTGTTTAAGGGGTGCCATGGAGCTGTTTGTGTGGGCTGGGGATTCCATGCCTGGCAGCCTGGGTGTGTAAGGATGCAGTATTTCTTTTCACTAGCCCTGAAGTTTTGACAAAGCATCATGTGTGCAAAGGATGAAGAAATGCTGAGTTCTGTAATGTAACTGGGGTGTTCTTTTACTATGTATTTATTTAAGGTATTTATATTTATTTAATTTTTACTACAAAGTGGTATCAAATCCAAGAGGCACAGGTATGAAACATGCCAAATCAGTCTTAATCAGGTTTGTGTTTGTATTTAATCACCTCATAAAAACTGGAAGAGGAAAGTGATACTGCATCTTTCAATGAACTAATTAAAGGAGAAATTACAGAGTGGGAATTTGTATGACTGTGCCATTGTGTCTTAAACTAATAAATTATTGCCAGTAATGTGTATGATTGGGTGCATACAGCTACTTTAAAGGAAGCTTTTTTCCTAGTTTTATAATGTATGAGAGCAATTTACCTAAGATGCCAAACTGTGCAGGTTACATGTTTCTAAAGCTTGAAAAAAATAATGGTAATTTTACCTAAGAAGATTCAAAGCCTATTTCATATTTTTGTACTTCTCATGTAAAGTTCTTTTATAAATCTACTAAATAAAGACTTGTACTCAGATTAAAACCCCACAGCTCTTAGTGACAATGTGTGTCTGGGGTCTGCTGCCAGAACTGGGCTGGGGGCAGGGAGCAGGGAAGAGGCTCCTGTCTGAGCAGCCTGTCCTGCCTCCCTGGAAAAGAGGCACACGCCTGATTTTTGAGCCTGCTCGAACCACTGCCTGCCTGCTAATCCCAGATGGGGCTCCAGTGCAGGAACCACACCGAGCTGCTGGGGTGAGTGAGCACTGAGCCTCCTGGAGGGCCTGGGCACCTCACTGTGTTACTGTGACAGGCCCCAGGCACCATCACCTCCTGGAAGCTGAGGCAGGTGAGCAGGTAAGATAAAATGGCTGCAAGAATTTGTGCTGCTGTGCAGTCCAGAGATAGCCATAAATTAATTTTTTTTGGTGCAACTGAGCTGGTGATCACGTGCTTTCCAGGAAGAAGAAAGCTGGCAAGACAACGTTGTCTGCCACACACACCCTGACACGTACATGGCAGTGGGGCTTTGCAAAGGTAGTACCACCCAGTAGCACCACCCTGCTCAGAACGGGGTGGAGACTTAGTGGCTCATCAGGACTCTCTCAAAAGTAGTTCCTTTTTTTATTCCTGGCAATCAAACCCACAGGAGCCCTGCAGAACACACACAGTGCTGGAACTGCTGCCCGTGCAGCTGAGACAGGCCCCCCGAGCCTGACACTGCAGCTTGGAGCACCTTCCCTCCCTCCTGTGGAAAAGCCTTTCCTTGCAGCCAGGACAGCGCCGGAGACGTCCCCGTTACCCGCGGGCTCTGCCAGGTAAGCCTCCAGCCCTCCCTGTGCCCAGGGGCCCTGCGGGGGAAGGGGGTTATTCCCAGCCTGGCAGGTTACCTTCCCGGGAGCAGGCTTTAGGAAAAGCAAGCCTGTCCCTCCAGTGCCCCCAGCCCAGCTCTGCCCCTGACATCCCGCAGGGGTAAGAGCTCCTCGGCAGCACCAAGTGGGCCTGTCGGAGCAGCTCAGGGAGGTGGGCACAGACCCCTCTGCCCCCCGACACCTGCAGCTACACCCCTCCCTGCCCACCCGAGCCCCGCTGGAGCACACATGGGCTGCAGGGACCACGAATCCACCGCCGCCCCCGGCTGCTCTTAAACCCGGGGGGTGTCAGGGGCCCGCGGGCCCCTCCGGCCGCGCTCCCGCAGCCCTGCCCCCCCCTCCACTCCAGTTTCGATTCCCCGACAAATTTCGTTTTTGATCCTTGACTTCGCTGTCACAGTGTCGCTGTGGCACAGAGACAGGCAGGGGAAGGGGGGGGAGGATCCACCACAAGCCCCGCCCCGGGAGGTGACCAGAGGAACTAAAAGACCCGTATTTCAGGGACACTTTTTGCTCTCTTTCTCGGGGAAGGCTGCACCAAGTATCAATGGAAATGTCTCCCACCATTTTCCCAACCAGCCTGTTCAGGTCAACTGCGAGGGATCCCCTCACACCCACAGCACACCAGGGCAGTCCAGTAACAGCCTCCCCTCAGAGCCACCTGCCCACACCAGAGCTCTGCAGGGCTGACCAGGTGCTGACAGGCTAAGTGTGACTCTTTTCTAGCATCCCCTATTCTACCAGACCCAAACCAGCACCTTCTGCCGCACTCACCTCGCGCCAGGCCGCGGTCCCAGGTTCCCTCAGTTACACCTCTGCAGACGAGTGTTGCTTGCACAGCACCGTGCACTGCCTTTGTGCTGCTCCTGCTGCACCTCCAGAGCTGTCAGTGGCACTGCTGCAGGCAGGGAGCTGGCACAGCTCCTGCACCTGCTGAGCCAGCAGAGCTGAGGTTTCACACTGTGAGAGAAGGAACACCACCACCACCACCCACCCTTCGCTGTGACCTGTGCTCGCTGGGTGGCTGTGGCTGCTGTGTGAATGTCCCGTGCTGGGATGCTGAGCAGGTGTATTTATCCCATTCCTCCAGCAGTACAGAGCCAGCTGTCCCTGCTGTCCCTCTCTGAACCCCTGGCAATGGATGTGAAGTCTCGGGCGAGGACACCGCGCTGAACAGAAACCCTTCTGCTGGGTCAGGCACTGAGCTGAACTGCTTCAGGGAAGTTTTGGTGAGCACCAGAACATGTGGAAAAAAGAGGGAGAGGGGGTGACTGTACTCAGAAAAAAGAGTATGAGGGAACAAAAGGTAGGGAAAGGGAGAGTGAGCAAGGGATGGAACGTGGGGGATGCAGGGCCTCCTCTTTTCCAGTATCCAACAGAAGGAGCTGTCAGAAGGGCTCAGCTGGCAGCACAAGTTTCTCCAGCAGTTCCCATTTCTTTCACACCCACGTGTGTCAGGAGCACCAACAGCTGCCTTCCCACAGAACAGCTGTACAGAGGCAGCACAGCTGGCAAGGCCAGGCTTCCAGAGATACAGAAGTGACCTGGGACCAAAAAGAAGGGGAGAAGACTGGGAGAACACCAAAGTCAGCTTGAACTAACAGGAATGTTAACTGTAAATCTGAAGACAGTTATTTTTTCCCTCTCTAGGGTTTTGTGCATTAACAGCAGGATTTCCCTCACCCAAGACAATGGGTAAGTATTGCTTTCAGAAAAATTTGTACTTTATATGTAGCTATTTGGTTTTTAATATCTGCATTTTAAGGATTCATCTCTAGTGGGGAACTAATCAGTACTCTTAACATCATCTTACGGTTTGTACTGATGCTACCTTCCTTTAACAGAAAATAATCAGCCTCAAGTAGGTAAATGATCTGCCCAAACCTCTCCAGTTAGACAATCCAGCCCTGTCAGTTCCCATAACCTTATCACATCATTCCTTCCCTGCAAAACATTTGGGTTATTTCCATGACTCCCCATCAGGATCACTTCCAAACCTCCTTCATAGTTTCCTGCTTTGCTGATTTATTAGTCTTGTACCATTGCCTAGGACTGCTTCTGATTAAGGTTAAGGATACTTTGTCATCAGAGCTGACAGTCTTGAGAAGTTGAGATGTGCTCTCTCACTGTGACTGGTAGAAAGAAAACAATCTAGCATTCAGTGTGGCCAGTTCTGCCTTGTCAAGCACGTTGACATGTTTTTAGTTTATATTTCTAATACATAATTTCAACTTCTAGATTACCAAACATTACCTGTGAATGACTGGGATGAGAACCATGTCAAATGCTGGCTGGAATCTACTGGAATCAAGAAAGAGTATGTAGAAAAACTATACACAGAGGAAGTGACAGGTCCAGCACTAATGGAACTGGATGAGTCTTTCCTCAAAGACATGGGTATGAAGGGAGGCCAAATCCAGATCTTAATCCGCAAGAGAAACGAACTTAGGCAGCTCCAGGGCAATGCCCAGCAAGCCAAGAATTCCAGCAGCAAAGTGCCGGACAGAAGGGAAGCACAAAGAGCCCCCGTGACTCCCAGCACTGCCCCTGCTCAGAGCACGGCTGGGGGAGGCAGCTCTGGGGCCACGGGAGCAACCAGCACTGCCAACACAGCTCCTGCCTCTGGCAAGAGGCAAAGGAGGTGTGACAAGGCCCAGCTTCAAAGCCCTGAAGAGGTCTTGGAGCTCAGAAACTGCCGACCCTTTAAAAGTCAGGATGCTGACTTCAAGTACGTGAAAGACACAGTTCTTGCTCCAGAATCAGGAGTCACTGATTTAATCATTCCTTGCCATGAATACAAATCTTTGGCCACTGCTGCAGTACTGAACAAAGAGCAACTGCAGTCAAAGTTTGCCTCTGAAGTGATCAGATTTGCTTCAGCCTGCATGAACATTCGAACAAACGGCACCATCCATTTTGGTGTCATGGACAGTGTTGAGGACAAGGGTTGGAAACACGGACAGATTGTTGGCATAAAGGTCAAAAAGCGAGAAGACTATGTTGATGCACTGGATTTATATATAGAAAAGTGCTTTTGTGATAATTTACAGGAAACTGCAAGGAAATGCATTCACCCACCTGTTTTTGTTGAAGTGATTTCAAAAGACCCTCAGGCACAAAGGTTTGTGGTGGAGGTTGACATTGAACCAACATACACCTTAGTAAAGAAGAGCTGTTTTGAAGTGTGTTTGCCAAAATACAACGAAAGCAGCCACAAGGTGATCCTGACCAAAGAGCCAGCTCTCTACCAGAGAGTAGGAGCCAAGTCTGAACCTGTGCAGCGCAACAAACTCACTGCCTTTATTCAGGCTGTGCCAGACAGGGATGCTCAGAGAGAAAAAGCTGAGCTCTCCAGCACACAAGTGCACACAGAAATACCTCAAGATTTAGGAAGAAAGTTATCAATCCTGTTAAATGATGGCAAAAGCTATATGGATGATTCCCTGCGGTACATCCTTGTCACAAACAGATGTGAGCAGGATAATCTGAACTATATCAACTTTCTAATGCACCTGAACATTTTCTGTGTCTTTGACTTTGATGAACATTCCAATGTGTCAGGGCTGTGCAGCAAGTACAAAGAGCACCATGAAGCAAGTTCTTACTTTTTACAGGATTTTTTCAATGAAATTAAGACCGATACCCCTCCCTCTCAGAAACTGTTTGATCAGACCAGCTGGATATTCTGCAATGGGCGCAGTGACTTCCTCGGGGATGAAAAACCTTGTGATGAAAACACATGGATTAGAACGAAAAAAAAATACCTTAAGAAAGTAATTACTTGTATCTGTGAGGAAATCCTGCCACAGAGGTCTTTCATTGTGCTTTTCCTATTGCTATCACCAGTGCAAAAACCACTTGTGGACACTTTTCAGGAATTCTATACAGAGATGAATGGCATGGAGTACATCATTTGCATTGCAGAGTCCAGAGAAAATTATGGAAGGTGGGCTAATCTGGCTCAGGCATCCTGCAGCATTGAGACACTGGAACAACGCAGTGTTGTGGGCATGAAACTCAGTCACATCGATGCCACTGTCCAGGCAATGCTGCCTTCCACAGCTGAGCCCAGACACCTGCCTGTGTCCACTGGAGGGGTGTGTATACTGCCCTCAAGGGAAGAAGAGAAACTCTACTCCCTTGAAATCCTTTGTGCTGACCAATGTGATGATATCAAACCAAACCATTGGACTGAAAAACAAATACAAGAAATAGAACAAAATTTTTACCGAGGGAGAAAAATCATCTGGGAAAACTTGTGGCTTGCTGATAAAAGGCTCTGTGGGGACATCATTGAACGGGAAGCGTGCAAGGCCGCCAGCAAACTCCTGGATGGTATTTTACGAGGCAGTGTCCTGAACTACCCTGTGGCCAAACTAAAGATATTTCACCACCCTGGAAGCGGTGGAAGCACAATAGCACGGCAAGTTCTGTGGAAAAGCAGAAAGCACTTCAGATGTGCTGTTATCAAGACCTTATATCCACCTTCAACTGTTTGTAACCATGTGCTTGCACTTAAAGATTATGAAGAAAGAGAAATCACTCACTGTTTTCCTGTGCTCCTCCTGATCGAAGATTACGATGATGAGTACTTTGAAGAACTACAGACTGTGTTACTGGAGGCTGCAGCAACCAGGAAAATGAACACCCCCAGACCTTACTTCATCCTCATATGCTGCAGACGATGCAATGACCCTGAAAGTCTCTGCAAGGCTTCTCCACTGGACACAGTCGCTGTCACTCACAAGCTGACAGAGTCAGAGAAAAGTCTGTTCAACACCAAACTTGAGAAACTGAAGCAGAAAGATGTCAAGCCAGAGTTCATACTTACATTTGTCCTGATGTGCGAGGAGTTCAACGCCACGTACGTGTCAGACCTGGTAGCGCACACACTGCACGGCATAGACCTTCACTCCCGGGACACCTGCCTGATGCGTTACGTGGCTTTGCTCAATTGCTACGTACCCAATTCCTATGTTTCCCTGTCACACTGTGAGGCCTTTCTGGGACTGGGGGCATACACAGAGAGTACATCAAGAGTATATGATTTCAAACATCGCTTGAGTGAACAAGCGAGAATGATTTTTATCGAGCTAAGGGAAAGTACCAGTTACATTTCATCTGTTCGGATAATACACTGCCTGGTTGCAAAAGAAATTCTCCATCAGCTTTCAGGAAATGAATCTCAAAGTCAACTTGCAATGAATCTTATTCAGGAAAAGACACTGTTTGAAAACAGATTTGGACGAGAAGAATTCATAAAGTTTATCAAACATCTCTTTATTCGAAGAGATAAAAGAAGCAGGGGTGACAACACCGACACGCTCTTCTCCCCATTCATTGAACACGTCTGCGAAGCTGAAGACTGTGAAAAAGCTATTGCTGTTTTAAAAGCTGCATATGAACTCCTTGGAAAAGATCCTTTTTTTGCCCAGCAGGTTGCCAGGCTAAATTACATCAATGAAAAATTCGAAGATGCAAAACATTGGGCAGAGGTTGCAAAAGGTCATTTGCCAGATGACTCTTTTATTTTAGATACAGAAGGTCAAGTCTACAGGAAATGGTTTAGTTTCACTGTGGATAAAATGACAGAGGAGGACACCCCTGAAATGGTCATCAAGAAGATAGAAATTGCTCTTAAAGCTATGAAATGCTTCAGGGCTGCACAACAGGCTGCGAAAGCAGAACGTGAAATTATGAACAACGCTGGCTTTCATGGAGAAGTAGAAGTAGGTTGCCGACTCCTCCGGTTCCTGTCCACAGTCCCTGTATTCCGCAGAAGTCCAGAGGGGGAATACACTGAGCTTGTGAAATACCTCACCACAGATTACATTCCTGAAGAGATAAAAAGAACATGGGGGAGGCTTCACTCCCGCCTGAAGGGCTTGCGCCAGAACCTGTACAATGCTCTGGAATGGATCTCAGAAGAACTAAGTTATTTCCAGACAGATAAAAACCAAGACAAGGATGATGAAAGTGATGAAAAGGAAGAACAAATTTATAATCCTAGAAAATGGCTGAAAAGACAGTCTGAGGTATATGCTAAATACTTCATCTCAGCATCACTTATTGAGGAGAGCAACAACGGCCCTGAAACCGAGCTGATCAGACGCATGAGCATTTACAAGAATGGTGGAGGAAATGTCACCAATATCCTGTCGTTCTTAACAGAAAAGAAAGAGAACAGGTCAGCTGAAAAGCTAGAAAGGATCCTCAGTTTGTATCCAGACAACCCACTGAGGGACAGGCTGGAGGACAATGACCTGATCAATTATATTTTGTGCCACATCACCTTAGCCTGCTTAGCACCAGGATCAGCCAAACTTCTTCCACTGCAAACTCTTCGTGAGCTCAGTACAAGATTCTTCAAAGCAAAAAGACCATTTCCAGCAAGTGCCTATTTTTTGCTCACCTTGCTGTACTGGCCAGATGAGGCACTGGACAAAGACTGTAATCCAGATAAAGATGAAATTCTAACTTCAGCCCTTCAAACCCTGAAACGTTTATGTGACATCAAGAGGAAAGATGTCCCTACCAGGAGGAGAAGAATCTACACCCATTTTTTTTTGGGAAAGGGTTATGGCCTAAGTAAGATTGTGCAGAAAGTTAAAATTGATAAATTAATTACAGGGCCCTTAGATGAGAGGAGAATGAAGTGGCTACATGGAACTGTATGGAATATTCCCAGGATTCGTGACAGTCTCAAAAGAGTTTCTGGCTGGACAGAGGACAGGAATTTGTTTATATATGGTCACAAAAAGAAGCTCCCCATCCTGGCACTCCATCATGAATCAGTGCCCCTTGGAAATGAAAATGTGACCTTTTATTTAGGCTTTTCATTTAATGGGCTTGTGGCTTTCAATATTGAGGTTGAAAACGATGCACCCCGCAGCAGAACCTAAGGGGTGTAGCACTGTAACAACAGGCACTGTGCTCTGAGAACATACAGCACTGCAAGTGTCTGCTGACACATCGGAAACAAAAATGGGACTGCCCTGGCTGAGCACCAGGGAGCAAGAAAACCACAATTAACTCCTTGAAACCTACTAGGAAAGTGTACCTTGATACAAGCCTTTGATAGTTGTGGAGTCACAGAAAGCAAGATTTCAACCTTAAGACAGCAATAATTGCTGCCAAAGACTCACTATTTCTCTTCCCCCCAATATCTGGAGACCTGAGCTCTGGAATAAAACAGGTCTAAGTGGGATCCCTTTCTTCTCAGTTCACATATTAGGATTTTAAGTTAATTTCTGGGTGGTCTTGATCAGTAACAGAATTTGTCCAGTAACATTTTTCTTCCTGAATCAGCAGCAGAGAAGTGAACTCACACCACACCCAGGGCTCTGGCTGTAACACACTCCGCTGTAACACACACCCAGCAGAGCAGCAGTTTGAAAGCAGACTTTGCAAACATCAGATTTGATAGAAAACAGGCCTCAAATTTTATCTAACTCCACTGCTTCTCTGGGTAAATATTACCTTATTAGATATATCTGTACCTGGGGCGGGGTGCAGACACACGAGCAGTTAAGACGTGGATGACATAAAAGATTATTTGTAAGCACTGTTATGAGTCCATAGTCTAAACAATTCCTGCACTTGGTGAAATGTTTTTGCATTATCATCCAAGAAATGTATACATAGTACAAGTCTTAAATTTATACCTATTCTTTGAGAAATGCAAGGGAGTTTGTTTTTTAGCACTGTTTACAATGATCATGTTACATTCAGTTTCTAATAATAAAGCTGTCTGATATGGCTGGAGTTTTGTATTGTTTGACAGAAGATATTGTGACTGAAATTGCCAGAAAATGTCATATAACATTTTTTATCTAATAAACATCCTTTATGAAGAATTACCATATCTACATGAGCTTTATTACCCTACCTGAAGATGTAGTTCTAACAGTAGCAAGGTATGATTTGCTTTTCCAACTTCAGACAAGATCTGGGCTCAGTCAAAAACTGTAAAAGGAATTGCAAGCCACTGTGAATTCAGAAGAAACAGGATGAAACTAAAGATTATTATTTAGTCCAAGCCTTCACCTTCTGGTCTCAGGGAGCAGAAACAATTGGCAGGAGCAAGAGAGCTGGAGGGCCAGAGAAAGCCCCCTCTGCCCCCCAGCCCTGATGCAGGAGACAGGGGTATGTCTGAAAATTTAGTTAGGCCAAGGCAGCTTTCCTAGTCTAGAATGGGGCATAAGGATGGCTTCAACCCAGAGCAGAAACAGGACATGCAAACTTACTGAAAAGCTGCTTAACAGATACACAACCTGCTCAAATGCTGTAGAAGCAGCACAGGTTTTATTTACAAAAAGAAACTGTTACTATGATGAAAAATTAACACCAGTTTGGCCCAGAGGGTCTGTCTTGTACCTTGTTTCCTGCCTGCACACACCCAACTCTACTCTGCAGGTAGCAAAGCTTTGCTCTGTAACCCCACCACTGCACATGCTCGAGTCTCTCCTTTGAGGAAGAAAAGACTTACAGAAAGAAGTCTTTTCAAATATACCCATTTCTATCTCGAAGAAACTGAAAGCTTGGATGTAAACTCTTTACCTCACCCCCCACAGCCCACAGAAAAAACAAGATGTAAAGTCTAAACTTACAGATGAACTCTTGGGGTCCCACGTTGCACACACCAGCTGCAGAGGCTCCCAGGGCAGCAGGCACAGACCCCTCCTTCCCAGTCACATTCTCACTGGGAGGGCTTTAACCAGCCACACACCACCCCCCTTGCTCTAGCCAGCTTTTAGGACAAAGCAGTTCCCATCTTCCAAATGCTCCCTCAGATTTCCCTGGAGCCAAAAGGGCCAGAGGACAAAAAGAGCTTGTGCAGAGCAGCATCTTCCCTGAAGGCTCCTCTACTCAGTGCTCGTCACACATCCCCCATCAATTGTTCCAGGCAGCATTAAAATATGGATTGATCTTCCTTTTAACACTCTCTTAGAAATTAATCTGTGAGTAGAGTGGTAGCTAAATGAGCCCAAACCAGCCCAGCCCAGCAATCCATTCTCATCCCGTACACGAGGTACAAGGACACACACATTTCAAGCTGCCTCATCTCTCCAGGGTTTTGCTAGGAAAGGGTTTAGAACAGAGCATCTCACAGCACACCTGCTCCACCAGCCGTTATGAAAAAAACGCTGTTGCAAACTTTTCCTCCACATTCTCCCAACTCTTCCAACTTCAGTAGTCAAATTCCTTGTAAAGTCTGCTCAGCAAGACAGCAAATCAACAGCAAAGGAAGTTACAGTTAAGAAGTCAGGATTCTCTTGCTTATCTCCATTTTGTTTTAAGATAACACTCACATAAGTGAGTCTTTGCAGCTTACACACATTTAAAAACCTGGTTATTCACACGATAACATTTTTTGCAATAACTTACATAGGTTTGCAAGAGAAAAAATACCACACAGAAACAGTGGTTCACTTCTTTTAATCAGACACTGTTACAAAGTGGTTACACATTACAGATATGTGCAATGATCCATTGCTGAAGCACACAGTTCATACAAGGTTCCCAGTGGATGCAAATGTTTGCTCCATGTTTTCTTTGAATCTTCTTTGTAAACTGAATGCTATAAAATTAAGCTAGTTATGTTACTATTTGCATGCATTAAAGTGATGCACATACTTACCAGTCTCTCACTTTGTCCAATTAAATTCAACATCAGTATTTTGCCACCACCTGTCTTTTGAAAAAGATCAGTAATCCCAGCCCTTTCACACCACTTACACGAAAGCAGTATCAAGTGACAGAAAAAACCTTCACAACACATTCATTTCTGTGGCTGTACTGCTACTGAGAGGGGACAACTCACTCACGTGCTCTATGAAGGTACTAAAACCAGCTTGGAGTTTGCTCAGTTTGGGTTCACTGCACAGTGTCCAGAAACCCTGAAGGAGCAATTGGGAGTCAGCAAGAAGTCTAAGGAAATAGTGGGAAATGCCAACCTCTTCCACATATACTGTACCAGAACTGGGGAAGAAGAGTGCTGAACCACTTGAGACTGGACATCCCAGAGATGATGTTCCACCAGAGGTCTAGCAGGACCTACCCTGGACAGATGCACTTGGTTTTGGTTAAGACAGTCTGGAACACACTGTACCCCTTAGTTATCCCCAGGGACTGCCAGGCTGGGGTACCAGCAGTGCAGGTGGCACCCAACCACTGTGAAAACCAGGACTTCATGAGGTACCTGAGCAGCCAAGAGCCATCAGTTCCTCAGCCCAGCTCAGTACTCAGTGTTGCAGTATGAACTGGGGTCACCCACAGAGGTTACAAGAAACGTGGATACACCCTGTTACCAGAATGGCCTCACAGCAAGGGATCCCTACTGCTCACACACACCTGCCACCAAGGTGAAGCAAATACAGGTAAAGCTAAGTTAGAAATTTCACTATATAGGACTTCCCTTTTTTTTCCTGCTAGGGAGAAGCATCTGTGCAACCAACATTAGTTTTGCAGACAAAGCAGTTTAGTGTGAAGTACTGAGAACTGGTGTAAAGAAGATGCCAGAGATGGGCTGCAAGTGTAACTCCTGTGAGCCTGGGAAGACACAATCCCCTTGAAAGTGTGTGTGGTGGTCTGAATTCTGCAGCACTGTGTAAGATTCCAGAATTCTAAAATAAACAGTACCACTGCAAGTGGCAAGACACTCATAGACTCACTCCAGCCCCTCCAGATGAGCTGCACAACTGAAGTGTCTGTTCAGCTCCCACTTTACTCTGACCCTCCCAGTACCTACTGTCTATGGAATTATCCACCTACAATGTCAAAAGTCCCTCAGAGTGTGATAACATGGCCTTAAAAAGTGAATTAAAGCACAGATCTACAGCCCATCCAGCTGTGGATCTATGCTTGGTGCTACAGCACAGAAAAAGCTTTTATCTCCTGTGCTGATATGTAGAAAGGAGATACATAAAGTCTAAGTAAAAATAGATGGATGCAGCCATTCTGGAGAAAGGTGCATCTTCTATCCCATCACAAAGAACCTCTCCTGTTTTAAGGTGTAAAATATTCTATAAAATAAAAATAAAATGCCAGAATATCTGAGAATATGGGATAGGGCAGAAGTAAAATAGAGGCACAGCAGTAACTCTGGAGTAAGATAAAACAGCTGGACAAAACCACATTTGTAGGTAGCCTCTGAAGTGCTGCAATGGACTAACAAAAATAATGATTAAAAAAAGCAGAGAAGAACAAGCTCCTGGCTCACAGGCCTAGCAAAGTAAAAATCTGTTGGTAGGAAATGGTAATTAGTAATAGCTAAAGAAAATCCAAGGATTACATTACTGCTATGGAGTTTACAAACAGAAATGCTTAATCCCCAACACAACAAACACAGGATCCTGTTGGTTTGCTGATAAAAAACAGCCTCATCGATAAAGGCATGTTACTGAAGTGATTTCAAAACTTTCCAGTAACATCAAAGGGTATTTGTTAAGGTTCTGTATTAAATTTTCCTTAAAGGTGCTTGCAGGTATTTATTACCTGCCCACAAGCACAGTTAAATCCATTACAGATCTTCCAAAAAAAAAAATCTAGATGTTCACTCACTACTGAAATCAGTAGTAGATAACAATCACAGTTCAGAGACCAAAATTCCCCTCATGTATTTAAGTGGTATCATTTGAACAAATTAATTCAAATAGGAACATCAGGTACTTACAGATTAAACTAACCTGTACTGGCAGTGCTGTGGAATTTTTCTTCTCTACCAGTAAGTAGCAAATGCTGAAATTCTGCTGCTAGTTAACAGAAACACAAATTGTATTAAACCAAGGTGTTTAACCCATAATTTAGTTTTTTATTTAAAAAAAAAAAAAAAGAAAAAGCTGCCAAACTTCAATTATTGCAATTTGTTGCTTAAGAAAAGCATATGAAGTAAAGGCAATTATAAAATCATTTTCAATTTGCCCTTACTCTTCTGATATTTTTTCATACATAACCCATAAATTTAACAAGGTCATCCTATTGCCTACCACAAACATAAAGGAAATTACAATACTTACATTGCCAGGTTCCTTCATTTAAGTCTCATAAAGTGTGTTTTCTTATTCTGGACTTTACAAATGAAAGAGCAAAATGTATTTTTTTCCACTTAGATTTATGAGAAAGAAGCTAAAGAATTCAGTGCAAGTAACTCAATGAAAAAAGAGAAAGAAAAAAAGCTCTGCATGATACCCTGAACTCAAAGCTTTATGTAATTTTTTAAGTTGGGAGACAGTGAAATAGCTTCCCCTGGTTGTATTGCACTAATTTCTGGTAATTCAAAATTACTGTCACCGAAAAACAGCTACTCATATTGGCTACTAAGGGCAGGAGCAGTTGAAATTCTACACAGCACCCCCACCCCCTTCTGAATAGCACCTGGGAATATGGTAAAGATTTAGACAAAATTCAAGGAAAAAAATTTGAGATATCAGAAGCTTGAATCCCTTCTAAGGCAGTTAGACCTTGTTTAGCTGCCAACAAGAGAATTTTTAAGCTTTCAAGCTCTCAAAGTTTGTACTTTCTCACTTTCAGTCAAGATGATACTGGCATTAAAATTCTGTTTTCTTAAAAAACCTTAAGTTCAAGACTGTATTTCTGGAGAAGTTAAATTCCCTGCCACTAAAACAGCCATGTTGCTGACTGTCCCCACTGCAAACAAGCCCCTAAGAATGTCAGAGGTTCCTGAAAGCTTGTTCAGAAGGTGCCAGTGCCTCACTACTCACAGCAGGGACCAGGTATATAAATACCAACCCTCCAGCTATTCACACCAGGGTCAGTCAGAACTGCCTCCCAGGATGCCCAGAACAAATCCCAAGGATAACCCCCTGGATCCTGCAGTCAGGACAGGACATGGCTGAGGCTCCAGTGCCCAGCTCCCTCAGACACACGGGCACAAGATTAAAGCAAAACTGCATTTCCTCCAGCCCAGCCTTCCTGGGAATGTGGGCTCTGCCAACCAAGGTTGCCCAGAGCTGCTGCTCACAGTGTGCAAGGAAACCCCACGTGTTCCTCAGGACCTCCAAAAGAATGTTATCACATTACACTGTAGAATCACCTGAATTCATCCTGATCCCTTCAACAGCTGCCCCAAAACTTCCCTTACTCTGAACAACCTCCCCAGCCCAGCTACTGCAGACAATGTGGGAGTCACTGCATTCCTATAGAACCCAGGTACTGTTTCACTGCTCTGAGTATTTTGATGGCAAGCACAGATTTTTTTGGAGTCCCTCATGTGTGGTGTGTACTTTATTTACCACATCTCCCATTCACTTCTCTTGTTTAACACGGGTGCAAATTTACCCAGTTTAGCAGAGTATCAGTAACTCCTGCCCCTTGAGTAAAAGTCATGTACTTCTACTTAAGCTTAAAAAACCCCTGAACTCCGAGACCTACCTCTGTTAATATCTATAAAAGTCACTAAAATATTGCCATAATTAGAAAATTCACAAACAGTGAGATGTACAACTTCGTGATACACAAGCTGCTGCAATACTGGAATGCAAGGAGGAACACACTTCATCCCTCAAAATAAAGACTACAAGTTATTTTAACTATCCCCCTTAGATCCACACGAGGAGGCAGGGAGGAAAATATCACTAAGGAAACGTCACAAAAAGAGCAAGACATGAACCATTTACACCAGATGAGACTTTTAGGAGTCATTTCAAAGAGATGAGAGGCCAGCTGGTCTAACAGCTGAGGAGATACTCCCAGCAAAAAGCACTTTATGCCATCCTGGGGACTACAAGGATAGCAGCACTTGCACATGTCACTTAAGGACAAAACACAAAGCAAAGGAAAGTCATTATTGCTGCCAATTTAAGGACAAACATCAGTCTGTGGCAACATCAGAATAACTCCAATGCCATCTGCCAATGCTACCAACTCCCAAAGAGGGAAGAAACAGGACCTGTCCCATCCAGTCCTTCAGTGACTTACAGAAAGGACAGGAATGCCCAGGGGAAGTGAAGGGGGTGAACTACCCACCAGAAACCACAAGCACTGTTTGCAGTGGAGCAGGAAAATCCAGTCAGAAAACCTTTAATTCATACAGTAACGCCCCAGAGAACTGTCTTAATGTCAAATGCATCATTCAAAAGCAGGTAGTGTGAAATTAAACTTCCTGGAATTGCTTAAAAGCACCTTTAAGGAAAAAAATCCCACAGCAACGTGGTGCTGAAAAAATGTTATATTTTGCTCACAAAACATGCCAAAACACAAAGAAATGGTTCATTTGCTCTGAAGGATTAGTATACAGAGGTTAAACAATGACACAGTGAAAACAGGAACTGCATTTTGGAGAACTGATTTGACATGTTCATGGGGAAAAAAATAACTTCAACAAAACCAGATAAAAGCAATCTCCCTGAACTGGGAAACTTTCAGCTCTCACCAGGGTATCAATTTATAAGGCATAACCCCAGTGTGGATCTAAGTGGGTACCTCACTGGACACAAGACAGCACATGTATCTGAATTTTAGCTTTGTGGGCTTGATGACAGGCTGAACATGAGGAGCTGGATAAAGTCCACCTAGTGCTGGATCAGTCTTAAATGGAAACTGGGAAAAAAAGTTCAGGATCAGGCATTTGAAATTTGCCTATTTTTCACTTTGAGTCTCCACAAGATTCAGACTTAAAGTAAGAAGTACAACCCACACTATTATTTTGGGTTAAACAGTTTCCTTGGACATTGTAGGGAAATAAGAATAAACCAAATGCTCCTGTAAACTAAGAAAGTGAAACAAATCCTAGCTGAAGAGTTGTTCTCATCTTCACTGTTACTGGGAGAGCACCACAATGAGAATTAGAAAAGCAAGGCCATGCTCAGTAACTATTTTGGAACAGTCAGAGGACAATTTTCCAGACTGGGTGACTTGGAGGGGCCTTCTCCAGGAAAAATGCAAAGGGCAGAGTACAAGCAAAGAAGGGCACAACAGGAATGTGCAATCACTCTTCTAAGTTAAGAATTACAACTCTGTCCTTGAATTCAAATTACTGAAAATCCCACTGGGGGCCATTATTTAGCAAAATCTTGAAGAAATGAGACAGACTGTATGCTCATCAAAAACTACCATAGATTTTGAAAACCTGAAAAAAAATTGTAAAACTAGACTCCTACATTTATTTTCCATTTCATTGCTGATAGGCTGCAAGATCTCCTTGGACAAAACCTGCTCTTCTGAAGCTGAAGTTGTCTTTAAGCAACCTCAAGCTTCAATGTATCTGCACCAGAGTGAGCAGCTTTTCCTTCACAAAGGGTACAATTTTTTGCTAGTCACTGTGTGAGAGAAGGAACTTCAAATAAACATAACTAAGCAAATTTTGAATATGCAACAGAATTCCACAAAGTTTCAAGAAAACTGCTGTGACTTTCACTATTGTTGCAACAGTCAAAACACTGTTGAGTTTGGTGTATTGGAGAGGTTGAGGAAAAGGTTCTTCCAGAAACTCCAGAAGAGAAATCTGCAGCTTCCATTTCTCACTCTTCTATTCTGTGTTACCAACTTGGATCAAACCTCAGGCTCCTCCCAGGGCTCTACATTAATATTTGCTGAGGTGCAGCTCACGTATGCAGCAGGATTAACATCTCAACCTTCTGCAAAGAAACTGTTCTGGAATTTGGGCTACACAATTTGGTGCCTATAAATGTCACCTGCTGGGCAAAACCTATTTTAAGCACTTCAACAGATACATCTCCCCAGAGGAGGAAACATTAGTACTTGGTATTTACATGCCACTAATTCAGAGACTACACAAAGTCAACACTACCAAACCCCAAACAAATACAGCACAAATGCAATGCAGGGAAAGGTGGGGAGGGGCAGTGTGGCTGAAGGACCCCTGAGCAGCCTCAAAGGAAATGCATTCCAAGAGAAAAGGTACCCAAACATCTTAAACAGCCTCCCTCCCCCTAAGACTCTTAAAATCACAACGATAATAAAAAGATAAATATTAATATAGAGCCCATCTACCAAAAGAGAATAAAAAACCTAAATTAAAATAAATTTAGGGGCCTTCACCAAACTTGCTGCAAGTTTGGGGACATAAATATCCAACAGCCATAAAGCTGTGAAAGCCCCCAGAATGAATAAAATAAATCCCACTTGCCTCAGACTGAACAGGGCAACACTGAGACTCTGCCTCAGCCTGTCCTATGGCAGGGCTATAGGAAGAAGAAAAATTTAAATTTTAGAAAAAACATGACCCAATTAAGTGAAAGACATGCATTCAAAAGTTAACAAAATTCCAGTGATCAAGCAAACAAAAGAAAATTACTGCAATAGCACCTCTTTGGTTAGGACCAAACAGTATTTTCTGAACTTGGTAGCTATTTCTGAATTGGACAGTTTGTTTTGCTTTGTATCTTGATCAATGGAACGTCAGTCAGTTCTCTTGGGGCATTTTTCCCATAACTGATAGTACTTACTGTACTAGTTCATGAAAAGTAAAGATTCCATCAGCCACTGGAAATGTTCACCCTTGTCTTTGTGTTTATGTAGAAACTAGACCAGTACAATTATTAAGACATTTACTATTAAGTGCCATCAGTTCCCATTTTAAATTGCAGCCCCAGCTCATGGACTGGTGTATCAGTCTCAATTTAACTGAAGGTCATGCCCTTCTTGCTGTTCCTACAACTAATGTAATCTTGGTATTTTATTTTTTTATCTTGTATGCAGAATTCTTTGATTCCTATAAAATAACTGTGGGTTATAGATCCCCTTCAATTTTATCCAGGTTTTAATAAGTTACACAGTTCTGTGTAAGTGCTGTTCAAGAGCTCCACACATTAAACCAATGGCAGAAACCACAGCAGGCAGATGCAGCTGAATGTGTTTCTAGAAGCTTGTTTATATTCTCCTTTGCATGCACAGAGTGAGGAATTGTTATCCACTGTTATTACATATTCAGCCCAGCCTCAAATTTATTATCACCACCTAAAATCTCATCTGTGGAAAAAAAAAAAAATCCAGAAGTTTCAGAAGAAATTTGTAGTCCACATAAGCCAGCTAAATGGTCAGTATTTTACTGGTTTGCCAAAGGCAGGAAGCCATTCTAAAGGCAGCATGAAAGAGTCACATCAAGTCTTCTGAAAAACTAGCCCAGGCTTTTTCAAGGTTCTTTCATGCCAGTCTCATCCCTTTTGCCCTAAAGGTCAGCTGCTCATAACAATATTATGAGACCATGCATAAAATAATTTAGAACCTTTCAAACAAGTCCTAAATGCCATAAATTCTGGCATATTTTTTGCTAAACATTTTCCCACCTCTGTCTGAGATTTTCTTGTAGTGTTATTTTTTTATATTCAACACTTGCATTACACTGCAGTTCCAAGACTGGTCAAAATGCCCTTGCAAGTGTTAACTTTACTGTAAGATCTGCCGTGGCGTATTTAGGCAACGACTGAAAAACAAAGCTTCTGCCTAAGTAATTACAGCAGCAGAGTCCTGCAGCAGCACAAGAGATGCTTTTCTGGGATCATAAAGGCTTCTGTCATCTCTTTCCAGGGAGAGATGAACTCCAGCAGAAGCCTGTTCCCATGGCTGTGTTACACGTGGGATTTTGCTGGCACAGTGCTGTTGGTTACACTTGGTACTGTAAACCAAGTCTTGACACAAGCCACTACTAAGTTTTCGGAACTCTTTTTGGGTAAATGCACCATAAATCCAACTCTCTGAACATTAAGAAGCAGTATCCAAAGAAATGAGGGCAGGGACCAGCAGACAACACAGGCACTGAAATACCTGCCTGTTTACAGAGGAGTCACACGAGAGACAAGAGTAACTAAAGGCAGCCACATCACAGCTCTTATAGCACAGGAATGACAGGAGCAGGAAAGGGAGTATCCACGTGAAAATCATGGAAAAAATTGTTCACCTGCTTCTATGTGAGTACCAATGAAAGATATGTGGCAGTACTTACTTGAGGGATTATCACAACATTACAACTAAGGAAAGCTCAATCTCAAAATGCATCCAAGCTTTAAGTCTATGCAGTATTAGCTACCAAATGGTACCATTACAAGAACAATGAGACATTCACTGTTTTAAAAGAGGGAAATTCTTAATTAATACAACTTGCAGAATATGCTGAGTTAACAGTACATGCAGTAAGGTTTGATCCCAGGAGGAGGAGGGGTCTGAAAACAACATACAGAAAGTTATGGAAAGACACCGAACGAAGAAGGGATTTACTTGACTGGGGCAGGAGGGCAAAGCATCCTTACAGCAGCAATATGATCTCCAGAAAAAGCAAGAAGTTCTACAGTTTTACAAGCAGTAGTTAAGATCACTTTATAAAGTACGAATTTTATGTGTAGTATTACAAAATGGATAAAAATAAGACATTGTAATAATCTCTCCATTGTTGTGTAATTACCCTTATTAGGTAAACAGAAGAAAACCAGAGTATAAAAGCATTGCCTCAGCAAAACAGTTTTATCTGTTAGACTTACGTGTAAAGCAAGATGAAGAGCTAACAAAAGATCTGACATCAAGGCCCACTCAGCACATTTGCAAGCCAAATACTGCACATCTGACAGGTGATCAGCAGATACCAGTGATCAGAGAGGACTGCTTCTCAACAGAGGCTTGGAGTTATGGTCTTACAACTGCTAAACACTTCAGAGAAAGTGCCTGGCAATTCTTAATGGTTAAAATAAGGCCATTCAGCTGTAATTAGACTGCACTGGATGCTCTTGTGCTTTTAGGAGACATTCTGTGACCCCAGGTCAGAAGCTGAGACCATGTAGTGCTTTAGCTGTACTGTATTTTTGCACTTTTAAGAGACAGTACAAAGCCACAGGAAGTACTTAGGTACAGCTAAAAAACCCCAAGACTTGCAAGAAACAGAGCCATAATGCTCAGTAATATAATTAAAAAAAACTCCATCTACAAAAACATCTGTGGAACAGTGACAAAAATGCTGACAGTCTTTCTAACCTACCCTAAAAGAAGAGCTATCCCCATCAATTAAATTGCACAGATAAGGCTTGAGGCTGGAACATGTATTTAAAGTTGACCTGCAAATGAAAAAATTCACCACTCATTTTGTTTCCTCCTGTGATAAAGAGGCCAGAGAAGCTCTCACTGCCCTCCCCTCCAAAAAGTCTCTCTCTACATTCTCACTTTCAGCAGGAATATAGCACAGCAACACAGTGATGTCAGATACTCAGAGAACTACAATCTTGACAGGAATTTATGACTCTGCTCTTATAAACAGATAAATGACTAATTCATAGGGAAAAGCCTCTCTGATAAAAAAGTCTCTTACTCCAGACACTTTCACTGAATGGCTCAAGAAAGAAGCTCAGTCAACATCTCATCACACAACAGATGGTTACAGACAGTTCATGAAATTCTGAACACTTAAAAATACAGAGTATAACACATTCCTCTTGCCTGCTCTGCCTCTTTCACACACTAATAAGGTCAAGCTACTATTTCTCTTTTGCAGGTCAACTTCAATACATCAACTGGGAGTCACTCACCCATGTGACATGCACCTGAGCTTCTAGAAAGATGAACCTGAAAGACTCCTGCAATTCCTCTGCACTTGCACATTGAGAGGGGTCAGCTGAAGAGTGAACTAACAGGACACACCTGGCACGAGGATGTGTCTTAGAGCACTTTCACATCCTACAAGTAAGTGCCAGGACTAGAAATCAGTTAAAATTTATTGAGGACAAGAAAGCACAAATAAAGAAACATATCCATTAAGAGAAGTTACAACCAGAGTTAGGATGTGCCTCCTGCAGCCTCAGTTTTGAGGAGTCTGTTAATAAGTGTACAGGTCTTTGTCTACTCAGATGTACAGCTAGAGGAGTGACTTTTTAGAACAAGGAATTCAGATTTTATCAAAACAGCACCTATAACTGTGTTCATTACACCAATGGCTACCACAGCATGCATCTGTACAAACCTTTCAGGCAGTTGTCCACAGCTGGTCACGAATAAAAAGGCATATAAATTTTTCTCCTCTTTTATTACAATGAAGTTTATAACAGTACAGAAAAGTCACATGACCTCAGCGGGTCAGTTTACTTAAACCCTGAAACAGGAGGAACTCTAAATACATTAAATATTGTTACAAGTTCAGACTTTAATGTACAAGTAGTTGGGAGTAGTTACAGCCCTCACCAAACTATGTTGGGGACATGAAGTCCAACAGCACTTGAAGTGCTGTGAAGGCATCATTTCACAAAGAGCAACGTAACATCACAGAACTTGCCTTTAAGGTGGTATGTTCATGTAATTCCAGCGCCTTCACAATTTAACGAACCATATTTACTATACTTCACTTCTAAAAACCTAGATGAAACATGAAAAAGAAGCCATACAGTATAAATTGCAACATCAGGAAAAGTTCCTGTTATTATTCCAAATAATTTTTCCCATGTAAAATAAGAATGTCCAATAGCTCCTTGCATCTGGGAAGGTACTTATATTTTTAAAGTCACAATGAAGCCTTAATTGACGGAAGCTCTGCTATATTAACAGCACAAGATGAGAAAAGGTTTAATCTCCAAACCTATTAGAGCGTGAGTAGGAGCGTCAGTAGCGGCCACCTTGCGACATTACGGGGGGTCTCATTCCCATGGGAGGTCGAGGAGGTCCACTTTGGTACGGGGGCACCATCGGAGGTCCCTGACCGTATGGAGGCATGGCCCCAGGAAGATATCCTGGCATGCCCTGGTGATGAGCACCATACTGACCTATAAACAGAACATTTAAGATGCAAAGAATAATTTTTTTTATTTTTTTTAAATAACGAGAAGTTGCCTTTTGTGAAAAGCTTCACCCCTCCCTGCCAGAATAGGCCACTTCAAAGTTTTAAAAAGGTTTATAGCAAAGACAAAGAAAGCTGGGAAACTTGTGATTACCATGAGGTGGCATGGGAGGTCTCATTCCTTGTTGCTGTGGAGGAATTCCTGGCTGTGGTGGCATCATACCTCCAATTGGTCCAACTGGTGGATTACCCAGGGCAGCCTGTCCTGGCCGAGGAAGATTGCGCTGGTACTTGGGCAACTGAGCCCTTCGCTCTTCCTAAAACCAGAACACACAACCACAACAGAGTGTGTTAAAACTCTCCAAAAGCAAAGTAAAGAGAGTACAAGTATTAAACTATTTTTAACCACCTTACAAATTCAGAGACTACCAGTAACATTACACAGGAGCACCTGGATTTTCCCCTTTCCTGCAGTTACTGCATTAATATCAGCCAACGGAGCGTTTTGCACACAACACAAATTCTGCCCCTCCCCAGCTCAACAAAGCCTTTTTCTCTTAAGCTGAGACAAAAAAGCTGAAAGCAAATCTAAAGATACCTGACCTGAAATTAAGGTTCATTTGTTTTATCCATAAATTCCATTTTCTGACTGCTGTAGCAGCACCAAAACCACTTCAAACTGTTCAGTCTCTTGTTCTACACTACCTGTATGTATTAAACTTCAAGCTTAAGTCACATTGCAGGAAAAGTCCAAATTACATTCTGGGTTGAGTGATTTCCCATCACCAACAAAGCTAAGGCACAGAACTGCAGCAAGAGCACTGCCATATGCCAGTCATCTCAGTTACATTAATTCTGCACAGTTTGCACTCTCACCATTATTAAAATACACATAACACAGAGCGCAGAAGAAATTCCATTTAATCAGCCATACCAGCACAAATTGCATTTTTCAGTGAGACAATGAAAACATTTTAACTTACCAGTGATATATCCTCATCTGGATGGATCAACTTACTGGTTGCACTGGTTGTGGTGAGGGTAGCAGGCTTACTTGTTATAGATGTGGCTGGTTTAGCTGCAGTACTGTTGGTGGTGCTAGTGGTTGAGGCTGTGGACTGTGTGTAAGCAGGGAATGTAGGTTTTGGGGGCTCTGTTGTCGTTGCAGGTGTAGAATTCAAAGGTTTGAAATCAGTACCAACTGGCCCTGGCACAGCTGCTGCAGCCTGTGGAACACAGGGACAGGTCAATATTTGTGTCTCAAAGCATGAGCAAACTTAAATAATGATGTCTCTTAGAGCTCTGAAACCTTCCAGTGAGATACATAATTATAACAAGCTTGACAAAAGTAAAGTTCAGCCTTATTGCATACTAGAGCAACTGAAAACAAAACAAAATAAAACCCAGGATATACACATATACACACACACACTGGAAAGTCTAAAATTTGCAGGTCAAAAGCCACAACTAGACAGAAGGAACAAACAAAAAAAAAACCAAAACCCCACTATCAAAACCTTTATCTGAAATACTGAATTTGGTAGATGTCTGAATCTTTCCTGAACCACTGTTTTGTAAAGAGCTCTAAGTATAAATTCATTGTTCTCTCACTAATTAACATACTTTAGCGACCATTAGTTCAGAGTACAGCTCAAACTGTTAGTTTTCATTAAAATTTAGTAGCTAAGTAATATTTTAATCCAATATTTAAGAAAGCTCTATTGTGTCAGGGCTTTGAAGTGTTCTCTGCATAAAAACACTGAAGCATTGTTACTATGTCTATCTACAGAACTTTAATCTCATTTGAGAATGAAGAATCAGCGGAAGCAGATACGAGGTTCACTACAGATTCCAGCAATCCACCTTTCCTACTTTTTTCTTTAAAAAACCCTGCAAATGTCTGCTTTACAAAGCTGTCTCAGAAGACATAGCAATCTCCAAAGCAAGCCTCAGTTATGAGAGAATGCTTTTGTTTCTAGTCACTGTGTATTTACAGTTATCTGAACTTCCCAATCAAAACAAAAAAAAAATCTAACATTTTGCACATAATGCAAACGAAAAATTCCCTACACATTGTGATTAAACAACATAAACTAAAAAGCCTTAACCATGCATCAAGCTAACCACTGCCCACTAAAATGCATTTAACTGCTTTCATGCTTTTTTAACCCTTTAGAACCAGGATGTAACATTCTTTCACACTAAAAAAAAAAATCGGGCACTTTGACAAGCTTATTTCTAGTAAGATACAACTCCCAATCAAGGACTCTGCGGTTTTACCAGCTAAACATAATCAGGAAGGTAACAGAAGTGATCTGAAGATGTTTAGTCAATTTTAGATTTCACAGAACGGTCCAAAGGGTTAAGTTGCAAAGCAATTTGTTTTGAACTGTGACTTCCTGCGTACTTGTGCTGTGCTAGGAAACAGAGCGTTAGAAGACGCTGACAGACTTTCTGAATTGGAGGAAGCTGCACTTGAGCTTGTGACAGGTGTCCCCATCTGTAGCATAAAAGAAAGGAAACAGTGAAAAGTCTCCAAACAAATGGGTGGAAAGTATCCACATGAAAGGATTTCTTATGCTAAACCCTTTCTTATTAAAGGACTGGGCTTTTGTAAACAAGTACTTCCCTGCAGAAGTCCAAAATGCAAATAATACACTAAGAAGATTTCTAAAACATACTTGAAAGCAAGTAAAGACTTCAGGACTTACACACAAGTGCATTCAAAGGGAAGAGGTCACAAGCCACAATCAATCCCCACTTCCCTCCCCAACACATTCAAATGAATTTTTTACTACCCTAACTTACTCCTAAACTTTCTGAAGTAAAGGACCTCCTAACTCAGGCAATGTTTAAGCAGTTTAACAAGATGACAGAATAAATCAGTCTCTCAATTGGCAGAGAGCCCATTACGAGAATAGCTGAGAACAAGTCATGCCAAGACTCGTAATCTGTAAATCTCAGGTAGAGTTCTGTGCAATCAGAGTCCTGTGGCTGACTAACACATCCCTTCACCCACCCAGAGCACCTTTATAAACAACAAACTAAAGGCATTAAACAAAGAAGTGTTTTGCCTACTCCTCTCTTGCCCACATGCTTACAGAATTGTTTGGTTTCACAGCTGTTGCAAGACAAAGAATCTCTTACAATTCACTCAAGCACTACCCTGAATTAAACTTCAAAATCAACCCAAGCAAGAAACCAGTCATTTCTGGGGCCTCCTCAGTAATAAACAGCCACTGCTGACACTGGCAATTTGATGGATATAACAGCAGCTATTCCAGGCTCTGGGATCCCTTACCTGCCCCGCACTTGGGAAGAGTGGTTTAGTGACTGGAGGCTGTGGGGTGGGTGCTGTTGCAGCAGGAGCTGGAGGCCGGTTAAGGATGCCTGGAGCTGTGACAGGCTGGGCTTGTGTCATTGGGGGCATGCCAGGCCGCGGCCCCACGGGGGGAGGCATACCTGCAACCACAAAGCATTGCCAACGGATCAGGCTCCAGGGGGAAAGGGTATTCCTTTAGAGAATTCTGTTCAGTGTTCCTCAGAACATCTCCCACAAGGAAGATGTATTTCTGAGGCAACAGTAAAACAAAACATGACACAGGGTAACATCAGCAATCACCGAGCAGTAACACAGGCAGTAACCTCCAACCCTTCAGAGCAGTACTGAAATAAGTCACTTTTTTACTAAAGCTTCCATAATGAAATTTATGCTCTCATTAAACCAATGCAATTAATGCAGTAACTGTTTCCAACACACTGTGCCTACCCTGCCACGAGTGTGGATGAGACTGGTACAAAATCAAAGAGCCTCAGCCCTTATGAGCAGCACCAGGACTGTGACAAACACCGTCAGTGCTGCTGGGGGGCTTCAGCACAGTGACTTTTTGTAGTCTGTCATCCCCAAACCTGCATTTGGCGTGCATGGGGCTCTGGGAGAGGGTCAGGTGGGAATTTAACAGCTCCCAGGGGTTCCATCAAGCAAACCAGCAAATCTCAGCTCATTACCACACAGCTGCTGCTCAGGTGGAACACCCTGAGAACTTCAGGCTGCTCGAGAGCTGCACAAGCTCAAGAGACATCTCTTCCAGCTACGGTAAGAGACCAAAATTGCAGTTAAGTTTCTTCAAACAGAAGGCTCATTAGTTGGGTAAATCACCAGCATTATTTCTCACATTCCACATTTTCAATCATTACTATTTTCCAGCTGCAGCCACAGACATTAAAAAAAAGGGATGAGGCAACACAACAGCCAGAGGATAAGCAATAAGAAAACTATATTCTATTTTTCACTTTAACAACAGAGTAAAACTCAAATAATTATTTATAATAAAAAGCCATAAATCAACCACCTCTGCACAAGAGTGACTTCTGTGGCAATCAAACCACATCAAGGTGGTGGCACTTATATAAATCCTATATCTTAGTGAAAATAAATAAATATAACTCTCACCATAGTACGAGTTCGACAACCCTGACCTACCTGGTGGCATACCAGGCATAAGAGGTGGGATTCCTGGCCCAGGAGGCATCATTCCACCCATTGGCATCATCCTATTAAACAGAAAATGAATACTGGTATGAACACTCGCGATAAACTGTTAAGACAATTGGCACATACCTGTATTAGACAAAAAAATCATGATAAATAATTCCAAGAAGCTCCCAACAGAGGCAATTCAAAACCAGCTGACTCCACAAGAAAAAAAAAACCAAGAAACTCAACACCCAAAACCCCAAGAAAATTTGAACTTTAATTTCTTAAGATTTCACTTCCACTATTATGAAATTTCCAGAACTGGTGTCCCTCTTGAAATGTATTTCAGGCTACCAATTGCAGCAAAGTGTTCCAAGAACACTCAGGAAGTCTGAATGTAGGAAAACAGCCAGTTCAAATCACCCTTCAACCACTGTACATCTGCTGCTACTCCTCTGACAACACAAGTGAATGGCAGAGAACCCAAATGTGTGCAACTATCCACAAAATATTGATAAAAGCAGAGGGTAAGAAAGCTGCTGGAGTTTCAATTACAGTAAATAATCCACATACTAATGATAAAGTGGATTTTTTTTTAATATGACAAGTTCTCATTATAATATATTTTTCTCCATATTAAAAAGGGCTTTTCCCTAGATGAATGTGTGTGATTGCTTTACAGGGAACAAACCAAGTGTAGCTTTAATTTGCTTAATTTTTTGCAGATGCTCGAAGCCAGATAAGGGAAACAAAATAAGGGAACACTCATTACTTTAGTGAGCAAGACAAATGGACGTGCAGCAACACCCCAAAACCCCACTAAGAAGCAGTTTGTTTGTATGACAGAGTCAAGACACCTTCACCACTGGTGTTTCAGGATCAAAATAAATCACCATGAGGAGGTGAGCACTCATTCTGCAAAGCCTGAGTTCTATTCCCAACTCCTCTGCCACTGCTAAAGGGAACACCCAGTGCAGGAACAGGAATGGCTGCAAACATAGCACCATTACCCCTTTTTGGGGTGATGGTCAGAGGAAGCAAAGTCAGCCCTGACACACACATTAGACACAAAAAAGTGCTGGATGCTCCCTGCCTGCTGCCCCCAGAAAGGGAACTTCCTGAGGAATTGCAGAGACAGTGCTAGAAATATTGTCAAACTAAAAACAAAGCTGCTTTCTGTGTCCTAATTCCTCTTTCCTCATTTTTAGACACAAGACAATATGTTAAGTAAGTAAAACTTTAGATTAAAATGGGTAAAAAGATAGTGCAACCTCTGCTCCCCAATGGAAATGCAGGGAAGGTTTGGCAAATCCAGTTGTGTTTTTACTGGGTGATGTAACAGTCACCTGACATTAACAAGGAGTTTAGTCAGGACTAAGCACCAGAAAACCTGATTAAATTCTGTTTAGTTTCCACTCAGAAAAGCTAAAGTCATGATGAGCATCCACACCACATTTGACTATGACATGATTTTTAAATTCAAAGATTGTTAAATCAATATTTATGTCCCAAAAGACAACAACCTTCCACCTCAGTGAACTTTAAAACTTAAAAACTGAGTTCCTGCAGTATGTTCTGCAGTGTAAAGGACTGAGCACATGGAGCTCTACTCTAGTTCAAGAGACCCCTAAGGGTCTATTTTGTTAATATTATGTAGAGCACATGTCACACATAGTTTTGTAATATTTAGATAAAGCATAAAAACATATTATACAACAACAAAACCTAACTAGACATTTCCCCCAAATTCTCAGGCAATATTCAGAGGTTTTCAGTAAGACAATTTCAAGCTTATCAAAAACATGACATAAAATGGCATAATGAATGTACCTAGAATTACATTAATGAGATGCTTACATGTTTCCACCACAAAATGACTGCATGTATTTTCTCTGTTGATGTAATCTGTGAAAATTTATGACAAAATCAAAAATCTAACTGTGAATTTTCAAAACACATTGTGACAGGGTACGGTGTCAACCCCAAACAAGCATAAAAAACCAACACCTTTTGCCCAAAATACAAGAAAAATATAAACTATCCAGTATCTTTTTCCTGTAAGGTTGATGACTGATAAGCAGATGCACAACATATGTGCAGTGCACAAGGGAAGTGGCTCACAGAAGGCTCTAAACCAACACAGCAAAACTTTAAATTAATATACTACTATTTAATGAAGTTAAAAGAAAGGCAACATACTTTACACATAAACTCACAGCTTGGCCATATTTTACATGTTGGTTTACAGCCATCCAGTTATCTAGTTAGTCTTAATATTTAGGTCACAGAGTTTACAATTTCCTAAACACATTTTTTTAATTAGCTTTACTTCTTCTGTGACAGTTTGAAATGCACAGTATTTATATGTAATATCAAGTCTTCCTTGCTACTCACCCAGGTGGCATTCCAGGCATAACTGGAGGCATTCCAGGCATCATAGGTGGAACACCTGCCATTAATGGCGGAATACCTTAAAAGAAAAATACATTTTCAGCAACTCTGACAATATACAGTTGCTAGCAAATGGCACCTAATAAATGTGGACTGGATAACTGCTTTACAGGAAGCTCTAAAAGGTTGCTTTTGAAATAACGTTGCTTACAAACAACACAATATAAAACACCTGCAAATCTGACTTGGATTTGTTGCTCTCAGTCCTGCAAGACTCTAAATTTTCTTAGTGGCCTCCAAAGAACACACCTTATTGCAAGGAGAAGAGACCATTTTTCACTCACTGAGCAAAATTTTTTCCTCACCATATTTGTGGCCTGTGTATAAACTGCCTGTTCTGTGTGAGCAGTCTCTACATACACAGCAGCCTTTCTGCCCTGTTTCCAAAACCCCACAAACAAACATCTCTGGCAGACATCTCTTCGAAGCACTAAGCTGTCTTACCACCACATGCCTTCAATCTACATACCAGCTGTAAGTATTTTAATCTACTCCATGAAGGAAGACATGCAGGGGAAGGACACAGAATGGGGGAACAAAATGAAGAAACTGCTTATCTGCACCTCACAGAACTATTTCGTGACCTCCCAGCCCCAGTGTTAAAAGGGCAGATTATTACTCAGCACACCAGCAGCAATTTGTGTAATTTCTACCCAGCTTTTCACACCCTCTCACCTGGAGGCATCCCTGGAGCACCTGGCACAGGAGGCAGACCAGGCTGTGCCATTGGGGGAATGTACCCCTGCTGTGGCTGAACCTGCTGGGGTTGAAATGAAGTCGAAGCCGCAGATTCGTCATCTTCATACTCATCAGAGTCATCCTGTTGTTTCTTTTTCTGGCTCTCTGCAGACAGGACAGTGGATGGTCAGACAGAATGCAAATTACATTCTCTGAAATTAACTTTGTCTGGGGTGTTCTGGTTGGAACAAAAACCAGTAAAATTCCAATCTGGAGCTGCCATTAGAGAACGTGTTAAAGCCAACCCTCACTGTGTCCACAGCTGAGCAAGGACCAGAGCAGGGAAATAACACTTAACCAGCCACACTACACCTTACCCTGAGTTTTTTGTTCAAGTAACCTCCTCCGTTCCTCCATATCTTTTTCTGGAATGCCCTCCATCCCATAGATTTCCAGTTCAATGTCTGTTCTTCCGGGAATAGCATTTGGAACAGCATCTATTGTTTCCTTATGTACCTAAAGAAAAAGAAAACCAAACAAATGCTGCTGACCACAATTCAGGTTCAATTCTCTGTGTTCTTCAGCCAGTTTCAAGATAAAAAAGGAACATTCTTAATGGGAATAATCTCTCTGGCCAAGCATATCCTTGATTGTGCTTCCTAATCTCTGGTAACTACTATTAGCTCTAAAACCACTTTACAGACTTGTCTTAGAACAACAAGACAACACAATTCCTTCACTCCTCCTCCAGAACTGAGGGCAGAGATCTCTGCTGCACAGTGTCCATCTGACTGCTGACACAGCAGGACTCCTGTGCTGGAAACAGGCCATTGCTGCCTTTTTTGCATCAGTCTTTAAGACCCTGGAAGCCCCAAACGCCATCTTTTTAAGGTCATTATTCATTCAAATTTTAGATACTCTTAGAAAAAGCCCATGTAAATCTAACACTCCTTACCTGCATGCAATGTATAGCTAAACCAGGTCCTGTATAGAGTTTCTTATGACATATATGGCATTTAAAGTGCTTTGCTTTCTGATGCTGTATAAGGATTTTTTCATCGTCAAAATCCCTATTACAATACCTGTAGAAGACTGTCAAGGAAACATTTAACCCTGAAAGTGACCTCCTAGACAAAATCAAGGTAATTAGCACCAGGGTGATTTTTGCTGAAGCAAAAGACACAGGAAGCATCTCTAAGCATTCAAAGAGTAACAAATATTTCATGTATGTCTGAAATCACCACCCTCATGTGATCCAGTATTTCCCTCATCAGACAGGTATAAAACTGTGTGCAATAAGAATAATTTGATTCCATGTCCTTTGTCGCGTGGTTTTCAAGTCCTACTTCTTTTTAAGTGGACTCGCTCTTTCTCTTCAAGGGTGTGGATTAAAATGAAGTTGCAAAAGCATTAAAGGAGAAACAGACTGGAAATCAGAAAAACGGAAGCCAGGATAAAGACTCAAAGTGTCTCTTTAGTAACAAGTACCGGTAACTAACAAACATAAAAGAGAACAAAGGTCTTACTTAAAAATTCCTTTCCTACCCAGCTATCAATTCTTCTGACACTGCATAATTTGCTGCAGTCATTAAAGAATTCTCTGCTTTTAAACAAAAGTATTTTAAACAAGGAACCTTCTGGATATCTACGTAACCGAAGAGGCAAAACTGCATTTCCTTCCTGCAGGTCAGCACTGGGATTTCAGCAAACACTCCACACACATCTTCCTCGGCAAGACAAATACACGTTTGCAATTCGTTATTAACACAATGTTAACACTGTTAACACAAAGTGTCTCTTGCTTCCGCCAAAACGTGAAATACATTAACATCTAAAACAGAAACCTTCCAACATAAAATAGCAAAATATCTCAGAGGAGCTTATAAATTCCTTTAATAAACAATCCTAGATTGGGCAGAAACATCTGAGAGAGAGAAAAGGTAAATTTGTAACCACTCCCCAATTGACAGCAGATTCTGAAGGAGGGACCGAAGAAAAATCCACCGGTATTTCAGGACACTAAGAAATTCCACCTGACGGTGATGCAGCAATTACAAATTTGAAAGCCTTCCCGGCCACAAAAAAAAAAAAAGAAAAAAAAAAGGCAAAAAAAGAAAGAAGTTTCCAAAAACTCTCTTTTAATCACATTCCCCTCCTTGAATAGCTGTGTATATTAGGAATAGGATTTTCTCGCTTATAACATCCTTTCCCCGGGGGCTAAAGATCGTTTTCTTTTTTCCCCACGACGCCGGCAACCCCGCGGGCCCGGCCCGGCTTCAGGGAGCGAGTGTGAGGCCGCGGCCTCGGCAGGAGCGGCCCTGAGGAGAAAAAGGGCACGGACCGGGGCCCATCCCGAGCAGCACTGGGATGGAACAGCGCCGAGCACCGAGACAAACCGCAACGGGGGTGGGGAGAGGGGGGAGCCCTGTCCCGGGGCAGGCCGAGGCCGAACGGTGACCGCGCCAGGCCGCTCCCCTCCCCCACCCAGCTCCCCGCACCCGCCGCGTCTCACACACAAGGATACCAGCACCAAGGCTTCAGCTGCTTCTTCTTCTTACGTCCCATGGCTGTGGTAGCGACCCCGAGCTACAGAGCAGGAGAGCCGAGCGCTCCCTCAGAACCGCAGCGCCCGCGCGACCGCCCCGGAGCGAGCGAGGAGGTACAAAATGGCGGCCGCGCTCCCTCAGGCGCCACCGCCTCCGCGCTCCCAGCGTGCACCGCGCCGGGAGGGAGGGGAGGGGGGCGTACCCACGTGACGCGCGCGCGGCCCCCTCAGGCTGTCCCGTGTCCCCTCACGGCACCGCCGCCATTTTATCCGGTGGGGGCTGTGGGTGCGCGGCCTGAGGCACTGACATGTGTCATAGAGTTATAGAGTCACGGGATGGTTTGGGTTGGGAGGGACCTTAAAGAGCATCTCGTTCCACCCCCTTGCCGTGATCAGGGACACATTCTATTAAACCAGGTTGCTCAGAGCTCCATCCAGCTCACCACCCTCACAGCAAAGAACTTCCTCCTAAGATCTAATCTAAACTGTTTCTCGTCTTCATATTTAGTGGCGCAGAGAAACTGTGTTTTCCCTACGAAATCTGACAGGGCAAGAAGCCGGTGTTGCTTAGACTGTGCTGTGCAGTGCTGTGGTGCCAGCTGTGTCCATGTTACGTACGGGCTGCTGACAGTGAGGCCATGGGGTGTGGGGGAGCCTGGCCCTCTGAGAACACAATAAAACCAACTGAAACGTGTTGAGTTGTCACCCTCCTCAGCTTTCTGTGCCTGGCCAGGCTGGTCCCTCTGTTACACTGGCAACCCATTGCGGGGTGTGTCTGTGTTATCCCCACAGCTCTCCAGCTCTGGGCCGGTCCACTGGCTGCTTAGAACGTAATCATGGAATCACTGAGCTTGGAAAACACTTGTAAGATCATCAGGTCCAACCATCAGCCTCGTCCAAGGCTTTGCGGTGGCCCTGCTGCAGCTGGGGGTCAGAGCTGCTCCCCACGAGGCTTATCTGCAACACAAGGGAGGCTGTGGAGTCTCTGCCTCAGGAGACATTCCAAACCCACCTGGCGCGTTCCTGTGTCACCTGCTGCAGGTGACCCTGCCTGGGCAGGGGGTTGGACTGGATGATCTCCAGAGGTCCCATCCAACCTGAATGATTCTGTGATTCTGTAACTGCCGGGAGCTAACAAATGTGCTGCTTTAACACAGAAAGAGGTATTTCGGAGGCAGAGCTTTTTAAAACAGACAGCACGGCTAATCCTGTCAAATGCCCCATAGCAAGGTGTTGGAACGAGATCATCTTTAAGGTCTCTTTCAACCCAAACCATTCTGTGATTCTGTGATTCTATGAAACTTGATTTGAGCGGCTCCTGCCGTTAGGTCAGTGAAGGATCGCCTGTACTGACACGGGCCCCGCGGGGTCTGTACTGCACTGTCCTGCACGCTGCGCGAACAGGAGCCGCGGCAGCCGGAGCCGTTCTGGCCTTGGTGAAACGCTGGGTCTCGGCGGGGTGAGGACTCGGCCCGTGGCTCCTCCAGCGGCCCCGAACGCTCCTCCCAGCGCCGGGCCCGGGGCGGGCTCAGCGGGGCGGGTTCACCGCGCACCCACCGCGCCTCGGCGGCTCCGGGGCGGCTCCGCGGGGACAGGCGGGGCTCGGGGCTCGGGCCGCGATGCTGCCGGCGCTGCCGGACGGCGATGAGCGGGAGCTGGAGAGCAGCGAGGAGGGCGGCGGCGCGGGCGAGGAGCGGCGGCCGGAGCGGCACGGCAGCACCTACCACGGCCTCTACGGCTACCGCAGGTGAGGCGCCGGGTCCCCGCGGGGAGGCCGCCCCAGGCCTCGGCTGTTCCCAGCTCCCTGAATCCCCTGTATTTTTTTCCCTCTTCTCTCTCCCGGATGAGATTCTTTCCCTCCCATAATGCACCGATTCCGTGCTGCTGCTCTGACTCGCCCTCGGGCCGTACCTTTCCCTATCGCGGTCCCTGTTCCGTGTCACGGGTGTAAAAATCAATCCTGGGAATCCCTTGGCTTTCAGGTCCGCGCAGGGAGCGGCCGGCGGGGATGGCGGGGCCGGGGCACACACCCCCTCCACCGAGGACTTCAGGTAAAGCCGACCTGCAGAATCACCTGCAACACGCTTTGTGAAGTCTCTGCCGAATTGCTGTCAGGTCATTGTTAGGTCCATTGCAGTGCCTTCAAAGCACAAACCCCTGTGAAAGCAGACTGGAGTCCCCTGGGTGCTTCTTCTGGAATACCTGAGGAATGGACACAACTGCATAGCTCAAATAATGTATTAAACATAAGTTACCATCTCTGAGTTTGAACTCTCTTTTCTTTGCTACTTCATATTTCTGTATTAACTTAGGTCTTCATATAGGTAACAGATAAAAAAAATTTATTAATTTTCAGTGGACATGTTTCCATAAGCTCTGTATCACAACTAGGGAAACATGGGAAGAAAGAGCTGCTGGGAAGGTCAGCATGAGCTGACACCATAACTCCAGAGTGCTGGGGAGGGGACAAATCACTGCCTGCTCCTGGTGGGCCACAAGTCAGAGACCTGTCAGCTGTCACCAGAGAGAGATCACAGGGGTCCCCCTGCTAGAGGCAGGTTCTGTACTTGGTGAAACAAAACGGTAACATTTGATTTTTGCTAACAGTTTCTTCTTGTTTGTAAAGCCTCACCTTGCTGGACACGAACTTACCAGCTGAAGCGGAGACAGAATTGCGCGGTTTTATCGCCAAGCGCCTCACTAAGGGAGCCCTGTTTGAAGGGATGGGCAGTGTAGCCTCGGTGGGGCTCAGGTAAAATATTTAAGATTATTTGTGGATGAGAAGCTGTAGGGAACATTGGCAGCACTGCACATCTTGCCTGTCTGCTGCTGCTCTTTGGTCTAATCCTGGTTCCATGTTCTCAGTTTACTGCTGCTGTTAATAACAGCCTTACACAAAGGCACTTTCCTTTTTTACGTAGCTTCGAGAAATATATTGCAGTAAATGATTTAAAACAGTCCATGTGTTTATGATTATTTCCTTTTAAACTACTCTAATCACAGCACAGAGGAAAAAAGAAGGTTTAAGAGCTTTATATATGACCATAGGAGCCACCAGTGCTAGTGGGTGAAAATTCTCTCAGAAATCACGTATGTCTGCTTTTTGCACTTATTTATTGTGATGTATCTGGAACAAAATAATTTTTTTCTTTTTTTTTTTTTTCACAGCATACCAGAAAGCAAAGTTGGTTGTTACTACTGTCGTTTCCAACAAGAAAATCTTCTAGAAATGGGGACACTGGAATCGGACGCCAATGCTCCAGAATATGTGGTCTGTTTCTTAGGTGGCTCAGAGAAAGGTCTGGAACTATATCCTTACCTCTGACTTCCTTTACATGGTGTGGAGAGGGAGATAATGTAAAAATTATCCTGTCATTTTGTCTGTTTCTACCTGAAATCAGCTCGTTTGTGCACACCTTCCAGTAACTGAAAATGTCAGTGACAGCCATACACTGAAAGGGAAAAATGCAGGTCTTAACTGATGCACCTTATTTTCCTTAAGAAGATACTTTCAGACTTGAGCTGGACAAATACATTCAAAGTCTGAAGATAAAGCTTGATTTGGAGGTAAGGCCTAACTCTTTCTTTAAGTGGTGAAAATGAGTATTTACCCAAATTAATTGCTAAGACAATCTGGAAGATTTAGTCTATAGAGCCAAAATAGGTGTTTTAAGTAGCAGTAAAACACTGTGAGAGATACTTGATTCACTGTAGTGACAATGAATGTCTAAAGTGCTCTCAACCACACAAGTCAAAAGGAAAAAAAAAGAGAAGGGGTGGATATTTTTTGTGCTAGTCATGAATCTCTTAAAGGTTACTTACAGTTAGATTTGGAGAGAAGAATGACTAATAAAAGATAATGGTTTACAAGGAAATCATTGATGTCCACCTCGATTCTTACCCCTTCTGAATGTTAAGGAAGAATTTTTTGTGGGTTTCTTGTCACATTTTTCTAGTGGAAACTCTTTCCTCTTAAGTCTCTTTGTCATCCAGTCTGCTGTTGCATGGTCTTTACTCAATATATACCATAATATTTCAGTTCTGGCTGTTCCTTAAAATGCAAAGCCTTTCATTGCTGATAAAGTGCGGCTTTAAATGTCAAACTCATTATTTTAGTTCTCTGTGGTTTAGGATTAAGAAGGCTCTGACATCCAAATATCTTAGGTTGAGTAGATTATTAATAGGCTTCTATTTGTGTAGAAATCTAATTTGTAGTTAAAGCTTTAACGTTTCAACCTGTCACAGCAAAAGAACTTGGAGAGCTGTGTGAGCCCCCACTTGAGGAGCTGGTTTGAGGATGCCATCTGCCCCATCCAGAGGGTGGTGCAGCTCTTCCAGGACAAACTGGCCTCTCTGTTACATGCTGTAAGTGTATTTAAAACTGGGTAACTAAAAAACCTTCAGAAGGCACCTCAGTGACTCCAACACAGTTAAAATGTTTCCTGCATTTGCTTTCCCAGCAGGAGGAAAGGAAGAGCAGCTTTCTTCTTCTTTTTTTTTTTTCCCCCCCCTTTTAATTCAGCACAAGTACCTTTTCCCTCCTTTATTGCTAAGGAAACACGTAACAATTTCTTCCATTAATTATTATAGTTAACTCATATAAAATTACCTAACAGTGCCCACGTTGAAATTAGAATAAGAAAATTAGAAAAAGCCTGAGCAGGCTCTCCCTGGTATAATTCCCCTGAACAAAAAGGGGTGTTATATTGTGTATGTGCCTCCTGTAATTCACTGGAAACAGAAAAGAAACTAATCCTAGCTCTAATCCCTGAGATTGAGGAGGCTTTGGATGGAATAGCTAACAGAGTGTAACTGCTGAATTTCTTCTGAGTGCAAAACCTGCTGCAATAACTAGAACATGGAGTACTGCCTTGGAAAGAACAATTTTTAAAGTACCACATTATGTATTTATTGCAATATAGCAACAGCAGTAATAGCAACGTTGCATCCAGCTTTTTTCTTTGTTTGTGTTCAGGCTTTGAGTTATACTCCTGTAGAAGTAAAAAATGCAGATGAAAGAACAGAAAAGGACATCAGCAGGTAAAGATACTTTGGGACCAAGGAACTGTGAGTAACTTGGCTTCTGTGTGTGACAGCCTCCTCCCTGCTGTCCAGGAGCTGTAAAGAATCAAGCAGTTCACAAGAGCTCTCTGTGCCAGGTTCCTGGCAGCTGCCAGCCTGCAAGGACTGGTCCAGGAAGGCACAATGACCTCCCTGTGCATTGCCATGACCGAGGAACAGCACAAGTCCCTGGTTATAGACTGCAGTGCAGCTCAGCCCCAGTTACACAATGCAGGTGAGCTCACAGCTGGGAATGCTTCGTGTGCCTCCCTGGGATCCCGCAGCTGCTCACAGCTGGGCATGGCAGAGGCTGTTGAGGATGTTCAGAAACTTGTAGGCTCCTGCCCAGAAAGTTGGGATTCTGGCTGGAAACTACACCACCTGTCCTAGGAAGTACCAGGGTGGTTTGTTACCCCAGACACTGGAACTCTGGGTTGAAAATGCTTGATAATAACACCCATCATTCATCCCTATGAAAATACTTGTACAGTTCAGGGAATTTGCAAAACTTATTATTCCTGTTGTGATTTTAACAAATGCTGTGAAAAGGGATTCAACAATCAGAGTGTCATGTAATCACTGTAGCTGTGTTAGCTTTTCTCTTCCACATATACTGTTTTTCCTTAAAACTTATTTCCTGGCCCAGGTATACGACTATCAGTTGTTACATGAGAGGGATTAAACCAGGTGAATGCAGCTGTATATTTATGTGGAGCTCATTTACTCTTCTCTTCTCCATGTTCCTGAACATGTAACAGGGAGCAACAGATTCTGTGAGGACTGGATGCAGGCTTTTGTGAACGGTGCTGAAGGTGGTAATCCATTTCTCTTCCGGCAGATTTTGGAAAACTTCAAACTGAAGGTACATGTTCATATATGTTAAAGACTTGAAGAAGACATGGGGGTTGCTGAGGGAGCAAATACTCTTCTTGCAGCAAAAAAAAGTTGCAGGTTATTTACAGTGTCTGTATGTCATTAACTGAGTAACCCTGAGGTTTAATTTGAGGCCTGGCTTACTGCAGTTGACCCCTATAAAGCAGTATGGAAGTTTCCTCAGTGAATGTTCCAAAGGTGTTTTCTCATTTAAAATAAAACCCACCTTTTATTTTTTTTTTCCTTTCTTTAAATCCTGTTAATCTGAGCTGTGCACACACAATATGGTGTAACTGGTGACACGGGTTCAGTAGTTAACACTTCTTAGGTGAGCTGCCATAATAGGGGAATTCTTGCTGCAAGTTTGGGCACACAAGCTGTGTCCACAGTAACAGTGGTTATATACATCAGGGACAGTACTCCATGCTTACATTACTCTTGAGTAGTAACACAAAATTGCTATTGGAAATGCTTTTGCTTCTCCTGTATTCATCCTTCATTTCCCACATGGTCACGTGTTTGCTTTCCACACAGAAGGATAAGAATATGCTCTGCTTACTCTTTTAGGCCATCCAGGACATTAACAACCTGAAGAGGTTTATCCGCCAGGCTGAGATGAACCACTATGCCCTGTTCAAGTGCTACCTGTTCCTGAAGAACTGTGGCAGTGGAGACATCCTCCTGAAGATTGTCAAAGTGGAGCATGCAGAGATGCCAGAAGCCAGGAACGTAGTGACCGTCCTCGAGGAATTCATGAGAGAAACAGCGGTGGCTTAAAATTACCTTACGTATAAATCATTTCTTCTGTGAAGCTATTGCAGAATTTTTAATTTATATTTAAAAGTATTACCCAAGTCAAACTTAAGTTGCAGCTTCACCTGCCTTTTGTCTTTTTCAGATGAAGCTTTTTAATGTGTAAATATCAGATCATACAAACTCTGGCATAGTTTTTAGTGCTTACCAGATTGTCCAACTGACTTGCTCCTCTTCTGAGGAAATCATGATGTTTGTTTTTTACAGTCACTACATGAAAGAAAACCCAAACCCAAATCCCTTACCTGGCAAGCATTTCAGTGTTTTTAATATTTTAAATGTCTTCAAAATTATCATGTGTAATCATTAGGATCTGGCTACTTTGTTTTAATAAAGGAGCACAAACATCTGCATAGATTATAGTAAATGAATTAATCAGATTATATAAGAGAACATAGGTAACAAGTCTGTAGCTACTTTGTGCATTCTGCTTCCAAACTGACTGTTCTGTCACTGGATAAACAAGTCATTAAATGGTATGAGACAGAGCTGCCTAAAGACTGAACAGTTTCGGTGACACAGGACTGGCATCTGAAGTTCCCAAGCTATTTGATGAATCCCTTCTTTCTTAGTTTGTGGTGTGATCAGCACCTTTGTATGTTCTTAGTACCCATTTTGCTAACTGTAAATCATCATATGTTTTTTAATTAGGAAGAATTAAATCTGAAAATTTTATAGATTAAATATTAACTTTAAATTAGATGAAACCTCTTCCGAATTGAAGTAAATTAAGTTCCCTGGTTCAGACTTTAAAATATTTTGTTGTATTTCAGCAATGAATTCTTTCCCACGTCATAGGACAGGTGGGCAGCAGAATACCTGAAGGAAATCTTTGGCTACAGCTGGAATCCAAACTCACAAGGTCTCTGAGAGACCTTCTAAATGAGAATGATTTCTGCAAACCTGATAACAGCAAAACTCCTGTGGTTTCCCTTTGCAGCAGAAGGTGTTGGGAGAATTCTCCCTGAAACAGTGACTGTGATGAACATGGTTCAGTGTGACTGTTGTGCCTCTGCTCTGTACTGTGATTGCAGAAGTTTGGTGCTTTCCTGTGACACCACTGTGTGAAATAAAGTTTACAATAAACTCAAATCCTTAGTAGTGTGCCTGTAAATTGCAAATGAGTGTTGTCCTTGATGTCTTCTGTGTAAAACCCGTTATCACACAATGCAGAGGAGCTGCAAGTGTCATATTCACAGCTCAGTGCTCAAAAAGATAAGTGGGATGTGAAGAACGGGTAGCAAGAAAAATGACAGGTGCTCGTAGGCAGTGAGACTTCTTGTGTTACCTGAAAAACACCAAAAAACCCCACCTCACCTTCTTGCTGGAAGTCCTCAGGTAATGAACAGAGAGATTTAAGTGTCTCCAGAGAGCTGCCAGGAAGAGCTGAGTCCCACACATAGCAGCAGTGATCTCCTCCCTTAGGAATAACACATCTAACAGGAGCTGCTGCTGGTCACATCTTCATCCCTGGAAGTTACACTTTAACCCACAAAATCCCAACGACAACATAAAATATTTTTCAAAATAAGCCTCCCGCTTTCACATTGGAACTTTCTGGATATGTTGTTTCCACTGTCGGTTCAAGAGACCAGGATGTGTTGGCTCTCAGATTTAAAGACACTCAGTAGAGACTGATGTTAAAAGAGCACAACCCTCCTCCCCAATAACAACATTTAAACAGTTTAATGTTCTTGGTAGTCACCTTCCCTGCAGTGCTGAGGTCACTGCTGCACTGCAGTGGCAGCTGCCAAAACGTGGGACAAGACCTGAATTTCCATGCAAGTCCCAAGCTGGTTCTGCATCCTCATTATGTCCCAAAAGAAGTGAAGCTGCACTTTACTCTCCCCTTTATCTCCTAGACAGACATAAAAACGAGTTACCAATGTCATCATTAGAAGATTCCATTGCAGAGCTCCAAACCTATTGCTCTCTTGTTAAATAATGTGTTAACTACAGACAAACTGACAAAACCATCCTTGAAAGTCTTTTCTTGGTTGTTTTTTGGCACGTGATACAGAACAACTTAATTTTATTAAAAAAGAAAAGAAAAACGAAACAGAAAACAAATAAATGAAAAAAAACCCACCAAAAAAAATTTAATGGATTCTGCGCTCAAATAATATTGTTACAACAAAAATGTACAGAATGTACACAATACAAAAATATTTGGAGACGTACCAGAGCATCTTACCTTGCAAGTATCACTTTGTTTTACTAGCCCTTCACGGGAAAGTATCATTTGTTCAGTATTTTAAGGCAGAAAATCACTTAGTTTAGTGCTTTGTGTTTAACACTCGGATGTGTTGTTAACATTAGCAGTGTAAGCAAAAGAAAAGCTGCATAAATCTGGCTTTATTTGCAAACTAAACAGACACTGTGGGGGAGTCAGGAGAGAGTCAGTGACAACGTGTCTATCAAGCTCACTGAAAATAAGGTACTTTTGCTACTTAAGTCAGGCCTAGGGAATATTTTGTGCTCCTGTTGTAAAGTACCCTGAAACATAAATTTTCTGTACTCCTACTGGCATTTCAGAAATACCTCATTAGAAAGCTTTTTCCAATTAAAAGCCAATGATTAATGGTGACATTAAAAATACATTTACCCTTAAACAAGCTTGTTTCCTGTCTTAAGTATGATTCTTTTTTTATAGAGCTGCAGAATGCACTGTTTTCCTTCATAACCAGCTCTTGGCATCAGTGATTGCAGGAGGAACCTCTGAGTTCTGTCCCAGAGCACTGCAGAGCAGCCACCTCTGTGAGGAAACAGGAGAGCAGCAGCATTCAGAGGTGCTGGCCTGGCTGCTCCAGGGCCCAGCTTGTCCCCAGAGGTGGCTGGTGCTGAAGTGCACCCACATTCTCCAGTTCCACTTTGGGTAAAGCCAGAGGATGGGGTTTCCAAAGTAATTGAGCTGAGCTGGAATCTGTGTAAACAGACTTTGAGCTCTTTACTCACTGAAGAATGTGTGAAAGTCCTGCCCACGGGAGATGCTGTGAGATGAAATATTGGCACAGAGCAGCAGCTGCCTCGAGGTCAGCACAGAGTCAGGTTAGTGCCAGCTGCAAAAGTGTCAGGTTCATCCTTCCTAGCCCAGCTCAAACTGAAATGGTCTGATCTGATCTGAAACACATAGGCAGTGTAATCCATCAGAAGGAGCAAGGTCTTGGGATGCAGAATCCCCAAGCTTTATTTCTAGTAACAATTTCTCCAGCCTCCCCCTTCCCTGTTGATTACATACTTCCCACTGCCAAAGGAGCAAGTAGTGAAAAATCACAATATGCCATGTAAGTGCTAAGATTCCTCCTCGACTGATGGGGGAACAGTGACACAAGATGTTGTCTTAAGAACTCAGCAAACGTAAATTCATCAGCATATGTACAACTGCTACACCTCACTCAGAGACTGTTTCTGGTAACCTCCCTCCTCTCCCGTCACTGCACTACAACTCTCTCCCTCCTCCTTCCTGTGTTATCGCCCTGTGCAAAATTAATCTTTACCTGTGGGAATAAAAGGTGCCATTTGGACTTTGATCTACCTGGTTCTCCTCCTTCCTCCTCCTGCTCCCCACGGCTGCCTGAGCCCCTTATCCCGCCTGTTCTGGGGAAGGCAGGAGCCGGGGCCCGTCCTGGGGAAGAGGCAGGAGCCGGATCCCGTCCTAGGGAAGGCAGGAGCCGGCTCCTGTCCTGCCTCCGCGCTGCCGGCAGGTGTCCCTGGAAGCTCCACATCCCGCACTCCCGGCTCCCGGGTACCGCACTGCTCCTGCCCCATCCCCGCTGGACCTGCAATGTGCTCTCTGCAAGGGAATCCCTGCACAGAAACGGCTGATTTTTTTTTTTAGGTGTTGTGTCCTCACTCAGGGACACAGCACAAAATAACTCCCTCTCAGGTGCCCTGTTCAAACCTGTCCGTGGGTGACACTCCTGCTCTGGCACTGCACAGCCGGGAGGGTCAATAAAGTCACATTTTATGTGACTGATGTAAAATCCTGGCAGCAGCTGAAATAAAACCATAGGAATCACCAAAACCAGTCCCTCGGAGGACACTCCTTCAGGAACACGTTGCTGACTGGGACAAGTTGGAACCACAAATGAGCAGGATGGGGAATATTCCGGCTCTGACACGAGCCAGCAGCTCCAAGGACATCTGGAGGTAACAGGAAAGCCTGGCTGCTCTCAGCTCTGTGGTGCTGCAGCACTGTGGCACTCCTGGGTGTGTTAGAAAACAACATAACCAGAACTCACAATACTCTGTAGAAACATTACAAGTTTTCACACTGTAATTTTAGTGATTAAAAGAAATAATTACAAAAGCTTAAGCACTTGGTGCTGCTCCTGACTCCGTGGGCTGATCGATTCCTAGCAGACAACCTGCTCCATGTATGGGGGGAGATTTCAGCTCTGATGAGCAGGAATGTGAGAGGGTTTCATTGCTTCACTCCCAATAAATCTAGTACTGCTTTAAAGTCTGGCCTTTCTGGTCCCCAGGGCTGTTTGTAGACTTGCTCAGGCAGGGTATGGGGAGACAGAATGGAAGTCAGGAAGATGAACAACAGCTTAAAAGAACAAGTCATAAGCTCAGTCTCAGAGCTATTTTCAACCAGTTCATGTAAACTCCATTAATCTATGGATAAAGGACCAGAGAGGGGGGTCTGCATTACTCTGTTCAGCTCCTTCCCACTCCTGAGCAGACCAAAGGCATGTTGGCCATGGTCAGGCTGATGAAGAAACCGGTGGCTCTTGAATCTGCATCTTGCTCCTTCACTCCAGAGCACACACTGGCAGGCACAGAAACCCTCACTGGGGAGAATCTGATGGGCATTAAGTAGCTTTCAGCTGAGAAACCAAAAATAAAAGCCAATTGGTGCATATTGTACTCTGGTAAATTACAGGCAAAATAGCTTGGAGTGGCTTTTTTTGCAATTGGAATTTTCTACCAACATTTTAAAAGTTTCCCTAAAACTTCAGGGGAACTCCCAGTCCTGGACACCTCTGTTTAAAGGCATCTTTAATGAGAAAGGCTTAGCAATAGGTGAGGGAAAGAATGTCCTCCTTACTTGTTAACCATGTCTCTGCCAGCACTCTCCCTGCTCTCCTGCTCCCCTGCAGCTCCACAAGGAGGTGATCTCCACTGCTACAGCACTCCCTGGGCCAGCACCTGGAACAATCCATGGGAACTCTCCTGACTGCTTCCATCTGGATCTGAACTGCAGAGGTGAAAGGGCACAGGGAACCTGAACAGAGCTCTGACCCTTCTCTCTTCCTCTTGCTCCTGGGTCTGAGGGCCCACAAGCATTGCACTGGCCATGCAGAACAACAAAGGTGCTGTCACCCTCAGAAATCCCATTTCTGGGCACAAGGGTGCCAAAATTGTTTCTTTTCAGGTAAGGCTTTTTTCATTTATTTTCTCCCCCCTCCCTTTCCCCGAGGCAACAGAAGTTTTTTTCCAGTGCATTGTGTGGGAGCAGAACTTCACCCCTCAAACCAGAGTTATTTTTCCCACAGGAGGCAAAGAAGGGGGCAGCTGAGAAGCACTTGTGAATATCCCCTCTAGAAGGATAGACTCCTACCAGCTTGTGGTATCATATGGCAGCACAGATAACACAACTGAGAGAATAAAGCCCACGACACAGAGACATTTTGCTACACAACTACCACAGTGCCTGTGAGATGTGCTGTGGAAGGCTCAGGGGGCTGTGCCTGGGCACCAGCAGGGAAAGGGAAAAAAGGAAAAGAGGAGCTTGTCTGGAGAGACTCTTCTGGCTGCTTTATCCAGACCATCCAATAGGTGGGTAAAGGGGAGAGAAAAGGAGGGCACCCACATTCCCGGGCTGTGGTTTGGCAGCTCTCTAAAGTGACAAGCAAGTTAAGCACCTTACAGACAGGAGTACCTGTAGGCACTGCTCGTGCCACAGATGTTCCCCTGTGGTCCCCAGGTCCCTGCAGGCAACTGTGTGGACTGTGCCACAGCCCAGTCACACTGCCTGGACCTGGCCTTGGCCAACGTTAAAGAAAAAGGCATCATTGCAACTAACTCTTGTTTGGAGCTCCTGAACATCCATTGCCTCAGGAAGAGGCACCCTCAAAATGCAGCAGTCACCTTAAAACCAGTTTTATCTGTTTGACAATGATCACTGTAGCACCATAACACCATTTTCACTTCTGTGGGAAACCAGTGCTGCACACAACCTGATTTAACTCCACTGCCTTCAGTGGACCTGGCCCCAAATGGACTGTATGGCTGCAAAGGCTGGATAGTTCCCACCCTGGGTTGCTGTAGGTGATCCTGGTCCCACTTTTCTAGGAAGAACCCGCTGGAAGAGTTGAGAGAGCCTTGCTAGGAGCTCACTGCAAGGCCAGGTGTTAGGTCAGCGTGGCCAGAAATACAGTGAGAAAAAAACAGCACCTGATTGTCCTCTGATAAAACCACAAATGAACATTTGCCCTCCTTTTCTTCATCCCTCAAAAAAGAAACCCCAGCCACACCCTCTTGCCACAGTAGGCTGGGGAGGGGGGGACTAATTAATTAAAATCAAGTGAAACATGCACAGTAGAAGTCACCTCTGCCTGGGTGTCCACAACACTCTAAAGATTCCCAGTGTTTATAGTGCAATTTCATTTGACCTGTGGTTGAAGCCCAGTCTCCATCACTTTGTGTGAGCAAGTTCTGCTGATTCCTTTGAAAGTTGTGCAAGACAAGTTTCACCACAGGTTAAAATACCTTCAGAACCATTCAAGTAATTAGACAGTGGCACTGGTATGGCTGAACAGTCAGATGTGTCCATAGAGACCAGACTCAAGCCGCCCTGTGAGTACCATGTGAGTCTCTAATTAGTAAATGTCTGCTCTTTTTCCCTTTTAGTGTCCAGTAACAGTGAGGAGATTCACTCTGCAATTGGCCCTAATTCCAGCACTGACCTGGAAAATACAGATATCTCCTACAGAACGTTGATGTGTGCCAAGAGCCCAGGCAGTGAGTGCCCAGGGGCAGGGCACAAACCGTGGGGCACGGCCAGCCAGGGCTGCAGAACCTGCTGGGTTTGTGGACAAACTGATCAGCCCGTTCTTTCATGAGATCCTTAAGCATCTCCTCCAGCACACGCTTGTGTTGAGAAGAATCATCCTCCCCTAAGTTAAACACAAAAATAGATCCTCCATCTCCATTCATGCCATACAGCTGACAGATGATTTCCGCTCTCCAGTTCTCTGTCCCGTGGTTTCAGGGAGGGGGAGGTAGCTTTAGATCCAGCAGGCTGTAGGCAAAAATGTTCCAGAAGATGGCAAACAAGACAAAAATGACATAAATAGAAAGGAAGATCCACCATAAAGTCTGATCTTGGAGTCTCTGCTCATAGTTCCTCAGGATGACGACTCCCAGGGTGATTCCCACCATGACCCCTCCCAGGTGGGCCATGAAGCTGGGGTGGGGGCACGGCGGGTACGCCGAGGGGTGGAACCGCAGCCACACGGCTCTGCCAAACTCAAAGCTCACTGGAACAAAGAAGGAAAGATAAATTAATTGTCTGTTCCTTCTTGAGTCCATCTGGCAGGCAGCACTGAGTCCCCAGAGAGACAGAGAGGGAGAAATTGCTCGGCATGGTGAGCTCAGGGAAGCTGGGAAGCCTGAGCTGTGTCAGGGCTGTGGTGCACAGACACGGGGTCTCCCCAGTGCTTGGTAAGTGGGAGTGTAGACAGGTGGGGGAATATTCACCTCCCAAAATTTATACCAAAACCATAAAAAAAAAAAAAGAGTTGGAATTTGAAGACAGCTGCCTGTGATGAACACATGGCTTAGTTTCCCTTGTTGTGCCACCCTGGGGATATGGCCAGAAGATAATTCATTAGTGTGTGGATAATGCTGCTGCCACCCCAGATAGGAAGTGCCCCAGGAAACCCAAGTATTCTCATTACAAAAGCGTTGCTTGTTTTAGGAATCCCAGGAGAAGGTGTTTAAGTCCCACATCTCCACAAACACCACAAGCTGGCTGATGACAAACCCTTGTTCACAAACCATGGTGTTGAAAGCCAAAATCTGCAGTTGGGAGTGGTGTGGTTTGTGCTGCCAGAGGGTCCAGCTGCAAGTTCCTACCAAAACTGCTGCAAAGTCAAACTCCCTGAATCAGCATGAGCTGTTATGACAAGGACTAACAAAGCAGGAGTCCTGCCTGCCAAGGCCTGGGTGATACTCACTACAGATCAAGGCGACAGCCATGCGCAGCAGCTTGAACTGGCACTTCATCCCAGACCAGTTCTGGAAGAGAGACAAGGAAAACAAAGTGGTGCTGCATCCAAACCTGGCTATTACACTCACATCTATTCTCTCCACCCACCACTCCACACACAGATCTGTCAGTCCCAGAGGCCATGGCCATACAGGATATATGAAATTCTGCAGCTCAGACCTTTAGCTGAGCATACAGAAATAATAAAGACCTCAGTAAAAGCATATCAAGGAAACAGTGCCATAAGAAAGCCTGGATTCAGCCACCTCTCTCTTCAGACTTGGTCATTAATCAATATAGTGGAAGAAGAATCTCTGAATGATAATCAGAAATCACAGGAGAAATATTTAAATTCCTCCTTTCTCATTTGCACAACATTTTCAAGCAGAAAAAGAGATCAAATTTTGAGGAACTCAGGAGTATGACTGCACAATTATTATTATTCAGTGACTAAATGAAATTTTTCCCATTGAAAGCAGTCTGAGATCCCAAGATAGTCAGGTCTCTTGTGAAAACCTCCCTGTTCATCACGCTGAAGAAATAATAATTTAAAAAAATGCTTGTAAACTCTTCAGCCTAACTTTAATGGCACCCAGTGACTTTTCTGCCTGCTGCAGAAATATTTTGCAATATGTATTACATATATTCAAGGTTGATGTGGGATCTGTCTGTAAATCACTTCGGGGGCTGCAAAAATGCAATCTCTACAAAATAAGTAACTCGTTTTCTCTCTCTCCACAGAGAAATCTAACCCAGTCAGAAAGCTCTGAGCTCATGCTGATTAATACTGTGCTGCTTCCTTCAGCTTTCATTTCCATGTAGCTGCTTTGAATTCCTCCCCTCACTCTTTTCCTTGGGGTGACATGCTTTATTGCCTCCCCCTGTTGGTTATTTTGTGTATTTAATTCCAGTAATATTTCTTTTTACAAGCAGGAATGTTCCTACTTCCTTTCACTGTCAGGAGGCTCAGGGGAACAGTGGCTTCAAGAGACCCTCCCTGGACCATCCCCTCCTCTCCCAGCACCCAAAGCACCTGTGCCAGGCTGTGCTTTGCCAGCAAACAGCCACAGTGTCCTTCAGCATCACATCTAGACAAGAAGTGAGCAAAGACAGAGCAGAGGGGGAAAGAAAAGCAAAAAAAAAACCCTCCACCAGAACTGGAAAGGCAACAAAAGTAATTTCAGATGATGAGAGGCAGTGGATAATGGGGAAATATAGATGCTAAGGCTGCAATTGCTAAAAAAATTTGGAGGCCAATGAGCAGTGAAATCACAGACCACTTTGTGATGTTTGAAGAAGTCTGGGAAGGTAACTGCTGAAGACTTTCCACACACCTCTGGCAGAGCCTCTTCCTCTAAAGCAACCTTTGTTCCTATGAATTGTAGTGTTAAAACCCCTGTGTCTGCATTCCCACCCTGGGAGGCAGAAGAAGCTCCCTCCTGCTTCTGTTGGCACCATGGCAGGGAGCACAAATCATACTAAAAATAGCTGTATCTAAGGAGGCAATTCCCCAGCAGAAACCCTGTGGCACAGAGTAGCCCCTCTCCTCCACTCCCTGCCTCTGCCAGCCCTCAAGTGTCCCAATTTGGACGCCAGCCCCAGCTCATTCATGCTCTGAAAAGCTTGAAGATGGCAAAGGAGACCAGTTCTGCTCAGGAAATCACTCATTTCCCTGTTTCCAGCTGCTCCAAAGCCTGTCTGGAGCAGCAGCATTGTGGGGCACAGCTGGAGCTTGCTGACTGCACTGCACACAAGCTTTAAGTACAAGGTTTTCTTTTAGGCTCGACTCCAGGACCACCACACACTCACATGTTTGCCAGCACCCATCCAACAGACCCTCTTTCTCTGCTGCAGCCAAACCATGTTATCTTCCCACTCAGAGCCAGGGGAGAAGGATTATCATCATTTTTATGGTTATTCTGCTCTGGCATTGCTGGCACAGGACAGACATGCACCCCTGTGGCACCACACACAGTCCTCTCTCAGCGAAGCCTTTTTTGCCAGTGTCAGCTGAGGAGACCCCCAGGCAGATGTGCTGGGCTCTGCCACCACCTAGGGAGGGCTGGGGTGGAGCTCCTGCTTCCAGCTTTAGAGGAATGATGCTGCTGTTTACTGACCTTTGTGAAGTATTTCAATAGGTGAAACAGCCAAAAGAGGCATCACTAGATCACCCAGGGTTCAGCTCCAGTCTGGGTGTTACAAATGGAGATAAGGGACATTCTGCATACGAGTCCACTGAGCACTAAATTTCATTAGATAGCCAGTAAAATTACACAGCCCATGCAGACAGAAACACGTCTGCACCTTCTGCAGGGCCAGGCAGCTCCTCCTCCTCAAACACTTGGCAGCCCTTGCAAGGATAGCTGATAGCCTGGAGAACACTGGTAAGTCTTGGATTACCAGCACCTTTGGCTTCTCCTGGCGAGCTGCCAGTCATCAGGGGACCGAGCCACCAGCCCCAGTGTCACATTCCCAGTCATCAGGGGACCGAGCCACCAGCCCCAGTGTCACATTCCCAGTCATCAGGGGACCAAGCCACCAGCCCCAGTGTCACATTCCCATTGCAGGAGCACAGCACTGAGACAAGACTTGACTCTGAATGACCAACAGCTGAGCCAGGCCTTATTTCCAAGCCCTTTGGGCCACCTGGCTCACTTTGGAGAGGTCAGACAGTCCTTCTGGTACTCACCATCACTATATTGGCCAAGTGAGCGGAGACAAGAGCATACACACCTCCAGAGGAGCCCACCACCGGCGCCCTCATGTCAGCCACTGACACTGCCAGGGACCCTGCAGAAAGAACAAGGGTTTGGGACAACTGCCAGCCAAAAAAACACACCCTCTCCTCCCCCACATCCCTGCTACTGCCTGGTTGTGCTAATTGCTGCAGGTCAGTAATACAGAAAGAGAAAGAGGGGGGAATCGATTGGCTTGTGGAGCCAACCCAGTCCTGTAGAACTGCCAAGACAGTGAGTGATTGATTCCTCTGCACCTACTTTAAAAGCAGCCAAGCAAGGCAGCAAAGTATCTTTAGACCTGTGCTACAAAAAGGCATTTATACCCTGATTGAAATAACAAGGAAGCAGGAGGCAGACAAATGTCTGTGTCCTGTTTCTCACCTGAAGATAAAATAGAAGGAGCTCCCATGTTGGCAAGACAAATATTTGCACGGGGAGAAGGAACTCTGGACTTGTAACTTAGCATAGGCCTCTGATCAAAGCACAGCTTGTTACTTGTAAAACTTCAGAGTAAAAGCAGCTAAAAATATCCTGTATGGGGGCAGGAGACACATGACAGCAAAGTGACAGGTCAATCACATAAAGGCACCACTGGTAACTGCACCCAAACACAGACGCTGCTTCTCCTTATCCCAGCTGGAGGCTTGGATCTGCTCAAAGCTCCTTTCATTGCCAAATTTGAGAGTAATTTCAGAGCTAGAGAGACAAAGGCAGATTTGGTGTCACAAGACAGGGATAATGAAGATCTTTTTGATGAGCAGGAACAGGAAAAAGACACTCTGGTAAATCTTGAGAGAGTCCTCAGTAGTACATAATCTAACGAACTTCTGTGCTGATTGCTCAGCTGTTCTGGGTCAAGAAAGTGCTGAGGTTCCACCAGGCAACTGTGCTGACAGCTCCCTCCTTCACTGTATGGCCCTGAGACTGCTCAGCTCCTCAACACTGCCATTAAGGAAAATGTTAATGAGGAATAAAGGAAGGAGTAATGAGAACTTGCAGTTAAGTCCTCAGACGCTGCACTGAGACTCAATTTCAGCTTCAACGTGTCTTCTTAGTCGTGTCAGACAGATGAGAAAAACCCATAAAATTGTGGCCCATGTCTACATTTTACTGTTTATTCCTGACTGTTTAGGAGCTGACTTATCCTTATATTGCCACATCCTCATCATGAGTATATCTACTTCTCTCTCTCCTGGCAAATATCAAAGAATTAAGCACGTTTCACAACTGGTTAACAACTCCAATGGGTATCAAGGGATGCTTTTCTGCCTGGCACTGTCTGGTCACATTTGTAGTTCCATTCTGCAGCAAGAAAGGAAGTTTTCCCTTTCCATTTGGCACTTTCTTCTAGAATTTATAGGTCATAAGGTGGGAAAGGCAAGCCCATGGCCTCAGGAAGGTGAGAGGCAGCTGGAAACTCCCAGTGCTCCTCTGGGCTCAACTGCAGCAGGTTCAGTGTTCCCCTGCCTCCCTCACCTGGCACAGGTGAGTGTATTTACACACACCAGTGAATCTCCAGGCTTTGGTGGATGTATCTATGCAGAAAAGCTGGGAAGTTGCAAATTGGGAACCACTTCAGTGAGTGCTTTTTAAAATCACAGTCCAGGGACAGTGGAGCTGGTCTGCTAATTCCTTTCTCTGCATTAAATAGTGTGGTGTTTGTACCGGGCCTCGTCCTGTGTCCTAGTCCAATTACTCTTTCCACAGTCTCTCTCCTGGAATGTAGGATTTATTAGTACCCAACACAGTCCATTTTACAAAGGCTTTATCTGCTCATTATGGAAAAAAAATAATTACGTAGCTGGGAAAATAAACCCAACCAAACACCATAAATCTGGAACTGAGGCAGTCAGTCATTGTCTGAGTTCCACTGTGAAGCTCCTGGTTGTTCTCACACCCTCCTCCTGTTTTAATTAGATGTTGATCTATTGTCAGCTAACTTCCATCACCTCCAAACTGCTGGAGATTCCAAACATAAATAAAAGCAATACAGCACAAGCTGAAAATCAATCAAACCCTGTGGCTTCATGATCAGATGAATTTTCCAGACTGCTGTGCACTGCTCACAACCTACAACCAAATACTTCCTGCTTACTCAGGCTGTAGAAAGCTGATAGGACAAATGGAGGCAGATCTGGCACAGGACCAGCATCACCTCCACATTCAGCAAGACCATCTAAAATAAGGCTATTTTAAAGTAGCAGGTTGTTGGTGCTTTTTTAGGAGGTCTCCTAAACACAGAGCCTGTGGCTGGATAGAAATAGATGTCCAGCTGTACCATACTTCCCACTTCCAGCCCCCAGAAGGATTTCGATGCACAGAAGATCAGTGACTGCTCTTCTCCTGATCCCAAACGTCACAAAACATTTCTCCTACACCAAAGTCAGCACAGGCCATTTTCAGCTGCTTCTCCACCCGGGGCATCCAGAGGTGTCACCTACCTGCCACAACTCCTGCGACGTACACAAAGCTGATCCTCGCCGCTCCGTGCACCATCTCCAGGGGAACCCCGACCAGGAGCTGAAGGACAACGTTGAGTCCAAGGTGTTCTATCCTGCAGCAAGGAAAAACAACAGTTGTCCTCTCTTCCAACTCTTTGTCTACCCTTGAGGCAGAGATGTCTTAGAAAGAACAATCAAACAGCACCTGCTTCATGTAAGTAGATTGTAATGCTGGGAAAAACAATGGTTCCTGAAAAACTCGGGCCCAGAGCTGGGATGTTTCTTCCCTCCTTGCTGCTTTTATCTTTCTCACATCCACCCAGGTCCTTTCAGCCAAAGACCTCATAGAATGTTTGGTTCTTAGTCAGAATTTTTTTTTTCTTTTTTCCTTTGTTTGAAGGAGTTAAATGACTTGTCAAAAAAAAGCAGCAAGATGGCAGCAGAGCCTGGAAAGGAGAAATTTGACCTGCTCTTCTCCTCTCCCCTCCTAATGACAGAGCCTTTCCCTGCACATCACAGTGCCATGATGGGGAGGGGGTGTTAAGTCAAGAATGAGGTGAGTCTGGAAGTTCCAAGGCAGTTGAACTGCTTAACAGTGTGTGCTGTTTGACTCTTTTCCGTGCCTAATTCCATGTGATCCTGCTCAGAATGGGAAGCACAGGGTGTTCTGATCTCTGGTCGGGGCCAGGTGTATTCACTGAAGCTCTCTCTTCACCTACCCTTGTTCCCAGTACTGTCCATAGCAAAACTCCTGCTGAACACTAGGGGAAGAGCTGAGAGAACTCCTGGAGAAACCCCCCTGTCCCACCGTGCAGAGCCACCCGCAGCCTGGGGGCAGAGTGGGACAGCTCAGATGTGCACCTTGGGTAAAGGCTCCAGTGCAGCAGCTTTGGCCTGAGCTGAATCAATAGTTTCAAAGCAAGTTCTTCGGTGCTCTAATCAACACAATTTAACAAAACTGTCCTGCCACTTTTCAAAGCTCTAAAAAAATATTTTCCATCTGCAGGATCTTCCAATGAGGTAAAAACAGCACCAGGCCCCTGAACAGGGTCCTCAACACCGAGGTAGTGCCTGAGATTTTGCCTGGGCTCACAGGGCTGTGACATCCCATTGGAGCCAGAGTATCCTGCTTTAGTGTGGAGAGTACCTGAGTCTGCTCACAAAGCAGGTGGATCTAAATGACACAGTGGTACCTTAACACAGAAGGCCAACATCTTTTGGGGGAAAAGAAAGCAAGGTAGCTAATGCTTTGATAACCTACATCCCATTTTGCACAAGAAAAGGGTGGCTCACAGGCAGCCACCAGCAGTCTTTTAACCAAAGACTGTTGCAAAGTTGTAAGCATTTCCACTGTTTTGGTCTTTTTTTCATGTTACCATAGCAATTTCCCATATACATCAGGGAAAAACACTGCTGGTGAGATGCAGTAATGACAGAACAGCCTCACAAATGAGAATTTAAAGTTGGACCGGAAAAAACTGCTAGAAATGATACTGCAGGAAACAGTCCTTTCCTGACATCTTAATATTTTTGTTTGCATTGAATTTCTCTCCAAAGATAAATTTCTCTCCTGCACGAGACACTCAGCACTGCAATTTGTCATCATGGGAAGCTGCTGCATGGAGCTGAGTTCTTTCATTCCCTTCCTCAAGGCTTTGGAAGCCACTGGACAGGGTCATACTCTGGCACTTGTTCTGGTCCTGCGTGTTCACTCAGGAATTGGATTAGGAACAACCAGCAAAGGTCAGACTGAGATCACAGAGAAGAGTCAAAGCATCCCAGTGCCCTTTCCCAGAGGGGAGGGCAGAAGCCTTGGCTGGCACACGTCATGAGGTGCCACCTGACATTCTCACACAAAGCCCTGGGCCTGATTTTTCAAAGGAAGCTTTTGTAAGAGCTCAGCAAAGTTTATCCTGGACTCTAAAGGGACTGCTCTGATTCACAGCTGTTCTTAAAAGACTTCCCAGGAGCAATCCCATTCACTTCTCTTCCCCATCATGATAAGAGCTTTGAAGGCTCCACAGTCAATAAGAACCCATAAAATATAATTACCCTTTGCCAGTGCTGAATGTGTCATTCTTGAAATGACAATTTCATTGATTTATTAAAGACTTTCTCCTTCCCTGGGACCAAACAAATGGGACTGAGCATCAATGCAAGTCATTAGTTATGGCAGTGATACAAATGTGTGGGCTTCAGATAATCAACGTCTGCTTTTCATGAAAGCAGAAGGGCAGAATTTACAACTTTGCCTTTTCAGCCTTGGACAAAGCTGCCTCCACCAGGACCAACACACAGCCTGTACATTTTTGGAATCTTTCTAGAGGCACAGCCAGCCAAGCCTTAGCAACTGCTGCCTTCCCCAACACCTTCTGGCTGCCACTGGCTCTTCAAAAAAAGACCCAGTGCACTAAATTAAGGAGCAGTCCACATTTCCATTTAAAAGTCTCAGCTGGAAGCAGGATAACAATGGACCCATGGCATTGTGTTATCCTCCCGTTTGAAAACGAGAGGAGAATGATGGGCATCCACTAAAAACATTATTACCTTTCCAAGATTTATTGTTTTTCCTCCCGAGAAAGGAGCTTCACACACAGAAGTCAGCAATAAAGGAACATTTAGCTTAACTCCACACACTGCAGATAAATCACAGGGTTTATTGCTCCAGGGGGACTCTCCATTGTTTTTCAGGCTGTGTAGTTAAAGGATTTGGAATCCATCAGCACAAGGAGTCCTCTGCTCAACACCTTCCCCACTGCTCCACTCTGGGCCAGCCACAGGGGTGACATAAACCTGGGAGTGTGTGACATAAACCTGGGAGTGTGTGACATAAACCTGGGAGTGTGTGACATAAACCTGGGAGTGTGTGACATAAACCTGGGAGTGTGAGCAATGCCAGAGTCCTGCCTGCTCCAGGGAAGGGTCACCTGGCACAGCTTAGGGAAGCAGGATACAAAACCTGTCCCTGTGCAGGTGCTTCTCTGCAAACAGATCCCAAAGCAACCTGTGGTCGTGTGAGTGATGCAGTGAAACACCACCAGCAGCAGCAGGAAGCCCAAATACAAATCAACATTAGCTAAAATCAAGTGTTCTTTCCTTTTCCAAGCCCAGTTTTCCCCCTATCCTCAGCAATGGAAATTCCTACTTCTCATGTTACAAAACCAGCCCCGTGTCTAAGCCCAGCAGTCTCCTCTTGCACATTGAAACCTGTGTCCAGTGGATTCCTTGGAGGGACTCAACACACAGAGTACAGATTTTGCCACGTTCAGAAGCTTCTTCTAAAAACTTTTTCCTGCTCTGGAGGGGAGTCTGTTCTGTCCTGTGATTTTTATCCAGAGATCTGGGGCACATTTTGTACTTCAGGGCAATTACACCCCAAGGCAGTTATTCCATGGCAGAGAAGAGACAACAGCATATCTTCCATCAGAAACATGGGAAAAGAAAAAGATCAGCTTGATCTTTCATAGAAGAACATTGACTGATGGGAAAGGCTTTCTATTTAAGAACAAAGGGTCCTTATGCAGTTTCAAACTCTAAACTACTGCTGAAAGGCTTGTTGCTGTAATTTTTTCAATGACAGAATTAAAGAAAATTGCAATTATCTGCCAGGAATGTGTGAAGATAATGAGGGGGTAGAGTGTTTTGTACAGGGATGAACTTTCCTGTGGCACTCACTCATCACCATGGCATCAGAAACATCACACAGCTAAGTCTGTTGGAATTTTGGGAGGGCTAGAAGAGACTTAGGATCCCATGCCTTGTATTCTTTTCCCAAGTCTGCTGCATATGAATGTAGGAGGATTCATTTTACTGTGCACCTTTTGCATTTTGCATGAGATGGACCTTTCTCTGTCCATGTGGTCAGTGGATTGGCAGCTCTTTGGGAACACTGGTGTTTGTACAGTGTGGACCAACTGGGAGCTCAGTCTTGGCTTCCAGGCATTACCTCAGTCCCTGCAGGAGGGACATTCCTGAGTGATGACATATCACAGGCACATCTAAGTGACTTTTCCAACCCCAGCTAGGCAGTCTAGCAAGAACACACCCTTGGAGTCTTTAAATACCAGTCCAGCATCCTTGCAGACTTGTTCTACCACCTGCACAGCTCCTTTAGGGGGACACTGGGCTTGGACCTGGTGAGTTTTGGGAAGTGTACAGCAAGATGGTGCCAACACTGCTGGGGAGAAGAGAGACATCTCTGAAGTTCCTCGTGTTGCCTTCTCCCTTCAGAGAGCTGCAAAGGGTTGCCCCCCATGGCTCAACACTCCACAATAGCTCCAGATTTTTACACACAATTTAGAATTGATTTTTAAAAATTTATTTCTGAGCTGATTCTGTCACTTCCTCCTCCTCCTCCTCCCTCTCTCTGGGGAACCTGGCCTGTGGGGAATCTCCAGTTTGTCAGTACTCACCCTGCATGCATGAATATGTAGGTTAGGTACCTCCAAGCCTGAGCACGGAGCTGGGGATGGTACAGCAGTGCATTCTTCAGGTACAAGGGGTGGCTGACTTGCAGCACAAATCTGTCTAATACCACTCCATTGTAAAGAAAAAAGGCAACCTAGAAGAGCAGAGAGGTTCCTTGGTGAGCAAATGCCTTTTCTCACTGAAAAGCACTTTGTAGCTCAAAATCATTGAGAAATAAGTTGCATATGCAATATTTTTTCTCTCATTTGACAGCACCATATAGCACGAAAGTTCCTCGTTTTGAGGAACCTGCAACACATTGAGGTAACTCTATATATGGCCTTCTGTAACACACCAGCCACTGAGTCAGGAACTCAGCACCCTGCTGATCAGGCCCACGTTATATCCTCCTCTCTCCAGCACATTACTCAGCATGCTGAGATCTCATCTGGGCAACGGATGAGCAGGTCAGAATATTTAACCCAGTTTCTTTCTCTCTGTTCACGTAATAGAGGCAGCCATACAAAAATTTGTCTTCCAATTCCATTACTGAAATACCAGTTTCCTTAGAACTGTCCAGTTTTCACTCCTCAGAAAGTTTTGCTGTAGTTTCCCAAGTTCTGTCATACACAAACTGTTTCAATGACAGGATCACAGCTCTACTTACACACACCCCGACAGGGAACCGAAGTGGCCACGAGCTTCATGTTTGTCCTTGCCGGGATCTAAACGAGTCCCACTCTGACCCTTGTTTGTGCCCCAGCAGAGCCTTTGGCAGCATGAGGAGGGTTCCCAGAGGTTTTTGGGGTACTTGCCTCCACAATAGTGATGGTGATCATGAACCAGGGCGGGGGGCAGCAGGTGTAGCTGTCGTAGTACCACTTGCGGTCGATCTCCCGCGGCAGAGTCTCGTAGGCCACGTGCCGGATCAGCCTCTGCGAGAGGCTCAGCCCCGTCTCCTCCAGCAGGGCCTTGCTGCACAGCCTCCTGTTCCCCTGCAGGATGGCCTGGCGGAAGCTGTTCGACCTCTTGTTGCTCATCTGGGTCAAAAAGAAAAGGAAGAAGCCATGAGGGCAAAGCAAGGCCTGGCACAACCATCCTGGGAGAACAGCGCCGGTTTGGCAGCAGAGAGACCCCACCAGGGTTTTTAGGAACTGAGCCTCAGGATGATCCTGGGTCATCAGTGGGGTGCAAGGAAAACCAGTACCAGGGGCTGCCATGATGATGCCAATAAATGAGGTCAGGGCACAACAGAGGCTGTTGATGCACCTGGCTGAGCTCCCTGGCCCATTCTCCAGCCTTCACCATCAGTTATCACGATCCACATTCCTGTGTCCTCCATCCCTGCTCAATCTCACTTCCCTGCACTTGTCATCTCTTGGGGCAGAAAGTTTCTCTAGTGTAGCAGCAGGTACATTCACAGCACCTCTAACTCCTGTGGCAGGAGTTGGCTCTGGGCAAAGGAAATCATCTCTTTGTGTAGAACAAAACTGCACAAGCAACAGCAACAAAACAACAAATTAATCCTGTGTACAGGCTGTCTTAGCTCCTGTAAGCCTGCAAGTCTTTACAAGGCTTCTTTTAAAAGTCATCCTCAGAGGGGGCAGGTTCTGAGATGGAGCAGGCTCACAGCTAATTGGTATATACATTATCATCTTACATGCATAGATTTAGCTGTCTATCTTTTTGAGCACACACTTTCCCAATTTGGATGCATAATTAAAGCAACTGCATTTGCAAATTAGGCAGATGGAATTTTATGCCGAGCCTGCTGGGGGCGGGGGAACAAACCAGGTCTGAAAGAGCTTGCTCCAAGATTTGGATAATTGCTAATTAGCCCTGATGTCAAACAAACCTCCTGCATTAGAGTCACTGTCTGTACTGGCTGAATCTTTGGCAGGAAGCTCCAAAGCCTCACTGTGCACACAGACCTCTGCAGAGGGACCTTTTACAGTAAACAGGCAGCAAAGCAAACATGACAGCCTGGTCCTTCTTCTGAGAGAACTGCTAAATGCTCTCAGCAGCATCTCCAGCCTCCCAGAACTGAAGAAGAGATGACACTCACACCACTGCCTCCCAGTTGTCTTGGATCACGCTGGTTCCAGCTGATATCCCAAAGCCAGCAAAGCCCAGTGCCCAGTCAGATGGGGAATTGCTCCAAGCTGGACCAAGCTGCTTAAAACACAGTAATCACTGCAGGGAACCACCTCCTGTTAATCAGTGCAGGAAGGCCAGGGGCCATCTGAGGTGATGGCACTGCACCCACTCTCCCAGCAGCTTCCCATCCCTCCTCAGCTTCAGTTTGCAGCCTGTCCCTCCCATAGGAACACTGACAGGGAACTGATGTTCTTAATTTTTAAAAAACTTGGGAAAAATTTGTTGTTGTTGCTGTTCTCTTTGAGTTCTTTCAGTGAGAAGATGGTTTACCCTAATGACTCTCTCCTTTTTGGTATGTCTCCTTTTCTCTCTCTTTCCTTCGCTCATTGAGAAAACAGTTATAAAACAACATTTCTGGCAAAAGAAGCAGAAGAGGTAAAGAAGGAAAAAAAAAACGTCCACAAAGATCTTTCTTCCAGTCTTCTCAAGTCTATCACCCAAAAGCTTTTATTTAAAACTGGGGAAGACAACAGCCAGGGCACTGCAAATTCATTAGCATGGTGTTTCTGAAGGTGTTCCTCAACATACTAAAAACAAATCAGGAGGGAAAGGTCTTCTTAGCTTTAAGAGCAAAATATTGCAGGATTGCTGTGGAAGTCACACCTTAGGTGAACAAAGCCTCTGGCTCCCCTGGGGAGGTGGGAATCTGGACCTCCCAACACTCAGTGACTTGCCCGAGGCTGTAAACTGGAGTTAGAATCCAAGTTGCACAATTTATCTGATCACTAGGCTGTACTGCTTTCAAGCCCTTCTGTTCAGTAGAAAGCTCTGCCTTCCTCCTTCCAGAGAGAAAAATAAACCACAGGACCTTCCACACCCCAGACAGAAGCTGACATGAGAGCTGACTGCCAGGGCTCAAGGAAGCACCAGAGTCCTGGCCCTACTCACAGAACCCCACAGGCCTTTGGACCAAGTGAGGAGGAGATGGGCATGAGGAGAGACAAGAGGATTAAGTCACTACTGCTGCTCTCACCAGCTCTTAATCAGAAGCCTGTTTTGTTCCTCAGACTGACTTTGGAAGACTCAAGTCTTCCTAAACGGAGTCTCACATATGGTCACAATTTACTGACTTGATTTTGGAATTACATAATATTGGTATTTATGAGCCAAGTACTTAATCATCAGCTGAAAGAACACTGGGCCCATTGTTGGCCTGCACATTACTGCAGCTCCAGAAGCCCATGGCAGCCCACCCCATTCTCTTCATGCAACTGGTCTGTGACTTCTGTAATGAGTGTGATGATAAAGCTGCAAGCAGATGGGCACAGCAAACTGTGTGTGGAGAGCGAAGGTAGAAGTGAGGAAACAACACATTCCCTCAGTCCTTCAGGCCTGCAAAATGTTATTATGCAGAGAGAAAGAAACTTCCCTTGCAGAACAGCCAAGCCAACCTGACTGGTACCCATATCCAAACAAAGCCAGGCTTAGAGCTCCAGCTCCACTCAAAGGCTGGGTGTGGTACCTCTGTCCAAAAGGAAAATATTTTCCTACATAGACCCAAATCTGTCTTCAACACTGAAAACATCAAAACTTAGGATGAGTCCTCGCTGTCTAATGTGGGACAGCGCCAAACTTTGGGAAGGTGCAAAGCCTGGAACAGGGCTGGGCTAATCTGCAGCCTGCAGTGGGAGCTGTCCATTCCCTCTGGCCCAGCTCCTCTGTGTTCCTTGGCCACCTGTACTGCTGTGGCTCCCTCAGATAATCCTGCAGCATTTCCCCCATCTCCAGTTTCACAGCTTGTGTGGGGCACAAGACCCTTCTATGGCTTTCTTCAGCCTCACTCAGGAGGTTTTGAAAAACCTGGATTTCTGCCCATTATGTATTGCACCTCTGAGGCTGGTCTGGAGCTATTTTTAAACACACCCAGCTCTGTGACAGGCCTTGCATTCAGCTCTGATCCTCCAAGACACAGAACACTAAATCAGAAGTTAGCACAAGCTTTTTAAAAGCCTCTGCCAGCTCCAGTTTTATAATCCACTTTACTTACAAATTCAACCTCTCCAATCAATTTTGCTTTCAAGATTCACATTTATTTCCTTCCCTCACTCCTCACTTCTACAAAATGCTAATGTGGGCAGAGCTGGCTTTTCCCAAAGCTCGTAGCTCAGCATCAAGTTCATCTGTCACAGATGTTCACATCCTCTGAGTCAACCTGGTGGCACTTTCCCAAACAGTATCAACTGGGAAAAAATCAAATACCAACATCCTGATTTGGTCTGACCAAGCAGTGGTTACTCAAAAAAAAGAGGCAGAAGAGACCAAATAAATTATCCTGGTCATTGCAGAGGTCTTCCCTGCTCAAGGTTTTGCCTGTTAAATGTGCCAGGCTTAGACCTCCCAGCACTCCCAACAGAAAAGGCAAACCACTTTCAGATTCCAAAGTTATTTGCTTGCAGGACAAGACCAACATTGTGCTTCAAATACATTGTGTCAGAACACAGCAAGTTTGAAACTTCAAATCCCCAATGCCTGTTCCACTTTCCATGGGTGCTGGGAAAGATTCCACAACTGAAATTAATCCAGATGGATTTTCTGAAGCAATTTTTTTAAAAAAAACATATCTTTATAACATTTCCCACTCATGTGTGTATTTTAGACATGCACACAATTAAAACTACCATTTAAGCTGACATTGCACTTCTCTGGTTTCAAATGTATGTGACTGAAAACAGGTGAGGAATCATGGCTAGGGATGGAAATTTCTATGCTAAGTTTCACTTTAATTGGCATAATGATTGTTTGCCAGACTAGTTTACGTGGAAGAAAGTACTCTCTCCTGCTGCTGCTTTTAGCCAGTATCTAATGGACTTAAGTTTAATTGTCCTTGAATGGAGAGCATTTTAAAATATCTTTCTGTGCTGCATTACAGAGTCTTACAAGTCCATGGAAGGGTTAAAACTACAGTGGGAATTCATTATTCTGCTGTTTTTTTCCTTTAGGATGAGACATGATAAATTCCTATAGACTGATGAAGCTGTAAAGGGCCAGTCAAAGCCTCCAGCTCGTTTCCCACTTACAACATTCCAGGATCCACTTTGGACTCATCGCTTTTGTTTGTGGACTGCAACACAATCCCAAAGTATTTTATCCCCTCAGCCAGTCCTGCTCTTCTCTTCAAACACCTTCACAGATCCCCAGGACAAGAGAGTTGGCATTTAAACCTTCACCTTTGTATTTCTACTGCATCCACGAGCGCAGACCGTGAGACTCTGGGAAGCCACTTCATCTCCTTCACCCCCAGATTTTATCTTGTTTTTAAGACTCCAGCAATATTTTGACACAGAAATGCCCATTTGAATGTCCTGCTCAGCAGCCTGTAGCACAAGACACCCTTCCACTAACACCTAATCATGTTCCAGCCTCTTCCATGAAGTAAGAAACTCCTGCAAAGATCCTCCTCTCGCCTTCTCTGGTGGCCAACAGACCTGCCCATCTGTCACTCATGAGGGGGAAGAGCACAGGCTGCAGATTCCTTGCTGCCCTCTCCAGTTTTATTTCTTCACTTGAAGAGGCAGGATTTGCAGCCTGGCAGCACACTGAGCAAGTCAGAGGGAGTCACAAAAACTAAGGGAAATCTTTCTCTGAAGGGTAAAGTGTGCTGCCACCAGAGCAGTTTGGATTAGGGTGACCTCAGTATTGTAATACAGTGCTACAAAAATGAGTGCTGATCACTGAAAATGAAGTAGAATCAGCCTGTCCCTAGAAGCCAGCAAGGCCAGGGAAAGCAAAGTGGGTGGTAACACTTGATCTGGAAAACAAAGGCTGTACATTTAATTAGCTAATACATTTTGTGCATTACTGAGGTGCTACATCAGCTTCAAGTTACTACAAAGCTACAGCTCCACATTTCTGTTGGAAGCAGCGGTGTTTTCTTTTTCCCAAGTCCCATGAACTCTGTCTCAGAGTTTACTGCTGACTTCTTTAGCTCCATTCCAGTTCACAGGGTGTTCCGTGGAGTAGTCCAGGAGTGCCAACAGCAACTGCTGTTCAGCAAGGATCCAGCAAATAACATCTCAGCTGTAATTCCCTCCTGGCTTGTCTCCTCTCTAGAAGCAGCAAAGTTGGTTAAACACCTTGGTCCATTCTCTCCTCCTGTGGCCTGTGCTGCTCACAGCCAGAATGTTCTCTGTGCATTTTTAGTGCCTCTCCCCATGCAGAAAAGCCACCAGACAGCAGAGAGGCACGAGATGCCCCCACTTGGACAGGAAACACTTTGTTATTCTGCACTGTCTCAGACACAGGATAAGAAGCCCCATCTGAAGCTGCTTTGTGCTGTTCTTGCAAGTCCCAGTGCAGAAACAGAAATGGGTATGATTGCAGCATTGTGTTTTACAACTACATGAGATGAATTTCATATATACAGAGGAGCAGGAATTTCCAATGAGTTATCTGATTTTTTTTCAGGCTTTTCTGTTTGCAGATCACACCAGGAGCCTTCAGCTTCCCTGAATTTATTCATTACTCAATTTATTTCCAGAGTGATTTCCAGGGTCTATTCTCATATTGCAAAACACTCAATTTCCAAGATTTAAGGTGTTTGTCTGAGCTGAGAGCAGGCACACATGTGGACGTCCTTATTAAGGTCAGGAGTCCTATAATAACATTTTTGGTGCATCTAGAAGTTCACAAAGCATTTTGACATCAGAGGATAACAGAGCTTTGCTCAATAACAGTCCTTTAGCTGGGGATCACAGTGTTTGAGGGAGCAGGCAGAGTTCTTGGTGTTCATGATGATGCTGCAGAAAAGGAGAACCACATACACAGCTGTGCTTGTAAAACCCCTGCATTTAGTAGAATCAGCAGCCTTTCCTCACAGCCAGCACCATCAATTTGGGGAGCAGGTCAATTCTTGCTAAGCTACTGATATAGACAAATTAACTTGAGCAAAAAGCAGAGGTGGCTGATGATCATCAAGCACAAACATGCACCTAAACACCACCATACAGAGTTTCCAGGACTGACAGCTGTGAAGTGAAGGAAATCCCTAATTACACAGGGATTCTGGGTCAACTGTGCTGTTGCTTTCCATCAGGAAGTTCAAAGGGCAGGGAAAAGAGAAGGAGCCCTAAAAAAGTTTGGATGTTGGGAATCAATAGAAAGTAGAGGAGAAGTGAGGTGTCATTTGTAAGTAGTTTAATGTTCTGGCATTTGCATTGCTTATTGATTGGAAAGTGCAAAAAAATGCAGACAAGGATGGAGGGGCTGATGACAGGAAAATCAATGGCTTCTTTACAGGAGTCATTCAACAGCAGTGAAGGAAATTTGCCATTTTGCAGAAATCCATCAGGTGTGTGTGAGCTGGCAGGATCCCCTATTCCCAAAGGAGCAGGATGTATAAGCATTTCACTCCCACCTGCCTCGTGCTGCTCCTGAGCCCAGTGGAGCAAGGAGAGAGGAAAAGGCCCAGTTCTGCTCCTGAGCCTGGTGCCACTGTGTTGGCTGGCCCTGGGCCACCATTTCTGCAAAATAAATGAGATGATACCTCATCCTGCTCCCCAAGTGCAGTGCAGCCCAAGTAGTGAACGCCTGCATGGGACTGTAGAACAAGCAGCTATTGCTCTAAATACACTGCTGAGCACCCTGGACCACACTGTTTGTTATGCTGGAGCTGAGGAAAACCTCACACCACTGTGATCTCTTTAATAGCTGCTGCATTTCTTCTACTGTGTCCCCAGGCAAGGGGCTACCAAGACAGCCCGGTTAGATACAGCAGGTCTGGGATTGCATCACTGTCACCTTGACAATGCCCATGGCCTGACAGAGGCTGTGACCTGGATCCTTCAGTGCTGGGCCATGTAATCATACTTTTCTGCTTGATGTGAAGTCAGGACATATGGAAGACACTTTCTTTCTAAACCCAAAGCACATGATGAGTGACCATGACAAAGGAAGGGATCAAATCCCCACGCTGAGTGCAGCAACACACAGAGCAAATGACTACACTCTGCATCCAGAACACATCCAGCTTTCCAGTGAGAACTTAGGGACATTAGCTTCCATTGCTCAGTGACTTTGTCTCACCCAGGTTTGTCTCACTGCTGCACTAAAGCTGCTGGGACTCAGGTGTGCAAAGGCAAAGCCCCTGACTGGCCACTGCTCAAGACATCTTGCAAACAACATTTCTAGGCCATTCTGGACATCTGACAACACATGTCTACATTTGTGTTGACTCAACAAACTGCCTTGACAAGAAAGGGAGCCATCCCTTCACTAATTGACTCATTAGTAGAGATAGGGAGGCATCCAGATCATGACTCATGCAGTCTGAGGCGTCTCACCTGGGATAAAATGAACGTGACCTAGAAACAATTCCTCCCTGCTGCTGTTGATGCCTAGAGCAGTGCAATGTGATTCCACCCAGCACGTCAACACAACGTTATCTATACATTTTTGTCTGGAAGTGGTGAAATCTCTAGATAAAACAGGAGACATCCAGACTGACAGACGTCTGCTCGCAAACAAATGGCTCCTTGTTGCACCTAGCAAGTGATATTGAGAGCAAAAGCCTCTACACCAGCAGCAGACATCGCTTCATGATCTTCTTACAATAGCTCCCACAGTCCCTTCCCATGCAAATTTGTTTCCCTGGAAAAATCAGCAGCAACTCAGCTCTTAGCTTAAGAGTTCAGTCACCACTGAATGTTTCAGCAAGTCCAAGCAGAATGTGGTGCAGGCACACAGCAAACACTGGTGTTGATAGAGGGAGGGAAAGAGAGAGAGAGAGTCTGTCCCTGCACAGCCCCTGTTTGCAGCAGAGGCAGGGGCTGACAGGCCCTGCCAGCCACACACTCACCAGGTTGACGAAGTCCTGGTAGCAGATCCTGCCCTCAGAGTTGCTGTCAGCCAGGGCCAGCAGCACCTCCAGCTTGTGGGGGTCCAGCTCCGAGCCGTGTCTCTGGAGGAGGGAGCGGAACTTCTCAGTGCTGATGTAGCCAGTGTTGTCAGGATCGAACTGGGACAGGAGGGGAAAGGTCTCAGTTAACCACTCCATGTTACACACACCTCCTGTGCATCCATCACCTGCTGCAGACCCCCAGGGGCTGCTCCAGGCTTTGGTGACACTGCCCTGCAGAGAGGGGTGACCACAGGCACCATTGTCCACACCACCATCCCATCCCATCTCCACCCAAGCTTCAGCTACGTCCACTCCCTTTACCTTCCTTCCCTCTGCATCATCATTTCTCCTGTCTGTTTTTTACATCCCTCTCTATCTGGACCACCAAGCAAAGCAGAGATGCAGTCTGTGAGATAAAACATACTGAAAATGGTTTTACTCCTCTATTTCCTAACACAATTGCACCATATGAATATGCCACCCCCCCTCAAGCCCTTTTTGTGCTCAGTGTTTTTGACAGTCACCTTTGCAGATCACCTCTACAGATGCCATCACAATGGCAAGTGCTTTCACTGCTGAAGAGCTATTTTAAGATGTTTTGGAGGGAAAGTCTTTGGACAGGGAGCAAAGCAGGTGAGCATTATGTCAAACTAAAAATGACAAGGCAGCCACATGCCATTTTGAGAATGTAAACCAGAGTCATTAGAAGGAAAGTCCCAGGTGAGGTCTGGAGGGACTCCCACTCTGACCAAAAACATCACTGTTTTCCCTCAGACTAAGTGGTTAATCTCCTAAAAATGCCACTGACTGAAGGGAGACACCTTTACAAGGCTGTCCAAACTGAGGGCTGTTCCAGCAGCCTCCGGCCATGCTGAGCTCCCCAGGGCCCTCTGTGAGGGGCTGCCATGCAGGGCACAGCCATGGCAAAGCCAGTGCTGGCACCACACCGAGCACGTTTCTTTGGTGCTTGGAAAACTGCTGCAAGCTGCCAGGCCAGCCCTCACTAGCCCTGTGCAGTCTGATCTCCAGCAGCTCCCTGTTGCTGGGAGATTTGCCTTTGATTTCCCAAACTTGGCTGTGAGGACCCTGGTGCTCAGTGGCCTCCTTTTGTAGATAATGATATCAAGCTTGTTGGCTGGACTGAATGGCTGCCAGGGGGCAGGGTGGTCAGGAGGGAGTCTTTTCATGGAAACATTTGGGACATAATAGGGCCTTGGCAGAGCCAAAAAGGTCCTGACAATCCTGGCTCTTTCCTAATGGAGAACAAAAGCTGAGCAGGCGCCGGGCCCTCAATCAGATGCTGCCTTGGCACGGGAGGAGGTGGGCAAGAGGAGGTGGCAGAGGGTGCAGCCTGCCAGCAGCAGGGCTGGCACTGGGAGCAGAACAGCTCTAAAACAGACCAGCCTCAGCCATGGGCAGCTTGTTTAGAGGACGCAGTGCCCGTGTGTGAGGATCTGGCTCCATCTCCTCCTGGCCCCAGCACCTTTGTGCTGCTGCTCCCGGGCACTCTGCTGGGCTGAGGAGGAGGTGTCTGACCTGAGGAGGGGAGATCACAGCTCCTGCTGGAGTAGGGCTGTCTGCCTTTTGGCAAAGCAGCAGCCCCTCTGTGAGGAACCTGGGGATTACACAAAGCGAGATAAACCAAGTGACCTGTGCACAGTCAGAGCTGGGCACTCTCCCCTGCTCTCTGCCAAAGGTTGTCCTGCCCTTGTGAAGTGTCCTGGATGTACCTCCCTGACAGCTGGCACCCAGAGCCAAAGGTGGATTTCATCAGCTGTTTACTGTTAAACAAGGGCTTAATAATAATCCCTGGAGAAGTTTAGCTCCCCTACTCTGGCCTACTCTGACGCTTTGAGTTAACAGATCAAACTCTAAAACTAAGCCCAGAAGTCAGGGCCTCTGCACTCAGGCTCAGCTCTGTTGCTTTTTGGCTCCTGCTGGGACTCCCAAGCCAGCCTAAATTTGCAGTGCCCAATCCCAGGGACACACCCCCAGGAAATACAGGATCATTAGCATAATACCTGAGGTGACCTTTCTCAGGGGGAATTTGCAGAAGCTGGGAGATGAGTCATTCAGTGAATGGATCTAAGACCTGCAATCCCATAAATACTGCTGCTTTGTTTCCTGCAAACATCTGACCTAACCAACATCTTACTTAACTGCACCACTTTAACTATATCTTAACATTCAAGGTGTCAGGTGTCTTGTCTAGGACAAAACCATTTGCTCCTTGAGGGTTTAAATCTCTCTCTACTTTGAGGGCCAGGGTCAGTGACTGAAATGTGGGACTGCCTCCATGCCCTGTGCTCACTGCTGGACTTTGCAGGAAAGACCAAACCACAGCCACAGGGAACGTGGCTGTTCCTTCAAAGGCCAGAGGAGACACTGAGCTGGAGCACACAGGTCCCCAGAGCACAAAAGAGCTGCTCAGATCACAAACCACTTTTCCTAGACTTTGTTCTGCTTTAAAGCCTTCCAAAAAGAAAAATTTTGTAACCAAGAACAAGAATTACACAACTGCTTCAGAGCTTCAAACCAGCCCACAAAGGCACACTAATGACTCCAGACTCACTAGTGCTACAGCAGACAGATCCTGTCACTCAGGATGTCACTGTCACTGGCTGCTGGCTTTCCAAAGGCACAGTGAAGCCTGTTTGCTGGCTACAGATGAGCCTCTGCTTCTTTCTCATACCAGCAGGCACCAGCATTCCTCCTCCAGCTCAGGTCTTGCTGCTTGTCCCACCCAAACCAAAGCAGGGGCAGAAGGCAGCTGGTGTTTTCAGTAGTGCAAACAGCCTAGGGAGCCTGCTCTTCTCTTCCACATTATTATGTATAATTATTTGTTGGCATTATGTTAATGATACTAATTATAAACAGGTTTGAAGTAAAACAGTGGATCTGAACAGCATGAAAGAGTAAGAGGGGAACAATAAACAACTGACATCCGAAATAAAAGGCCTCAGAGCAGGGCCAGAGCATGGCTTCCACAACCTGGAGCAGAACATTCTACTCTAAGACCCACCTGCAAAGGAGTTTTCTTATCGATGTTTAAACAATTTTTTAACCATATAACAATTCTTTTAGGACATAAAAATCTCATCTCTCACCACATAGCTCAAAATCCACAACACTTTAAACTGCCTCAAACCCTGTTTCTGATATCAGCTGGCCACAAAAATCAAGGGGTTGAGCTGCTCCTGTGGATCCTGTGTCCACACACACAGCAAATCACCAATGTGCTGAGTTGGAAGGGACCCACAAGGATCATTGGGTCCAGCCCCTGGCTCTGCACAGGACCATCCCCAACAGCCACACCACGTGCCTGAGAGCATTGTGCAAATGCTTTTTGAACTCAGACAGGCCTGGTGCTGTGCCCACTGCCCTGGGCAGCCTGTTCAGTGCCCAACCACCCTCTGGCTGAAAAACGTTTTCCTGATAGCCAACCTAAACCTCCCCTGACTCAGCTTCATGCCGTTTTCTTTGAGAGTGAAGAGTGGAGGTACCTGCTCCTCCACTGCCCCTTGGGAGGATGCTGAAAAGTGCAATGAGGTCCCCCTTCAGTCTTCTCCAAACTGAACATACCAAGTGCCCTGAGCTGAAGGCTTCCCCTCCAGACCCTTCACCGTCCTCGTTGCCCCCTTTGGACACTCTCTAATGCCTTTTTTCTATTGTGGTGCCCAAAACTGCCCCCAGTGAGCAGCGGGTACTCAAGGTGAGGCTGCACTGGTGCAAAAACACCAGACACCAGACTCAAAGCCCTCGGGTCCATCAGTTATAAAAGAAGCCACTGACCTTCACAAGCCGTTTCACGTGTCTGTCCATCAGGTCTCATTAAGGGCTCGCTGTCCCGGGCCCAGCCCGGCACCTCTGTCTGCCCCTGGGACAGACAGAGAGACAGACAGACAGACAGTGCCTGGGGCAGGAGCGGGGCTGTGCTGAGCGGGTCCGGCCCCACCGGGAGCGCTCCCCGGGCACGGCTCCCACAGCACAGGCACACGGAGCTTCCCTCCAGCGCGGTGCCTCCTGCCTGTGCCCATCCACCGGGGCACACGAGTGCATCCCAACGGGCCGGGGTGAGGAAGGCCCTTTGCCCCCCCTCGTCCCCCAGACAATAGGACGCTAACGGCAATTTCATGCAAGGTTTCCTCCGCATTTCAATGACAATCACCCTTAACTCCCCTGATCCTCAACCAGGCTCTTAAGCAAAAATGTAAATATGTTAATGACCGTAGCAGCCATCTGACCCAGGATCTTAATTCCCTCGCCCCAAACAAGCTGTTTTTCTCCTGTTTCTTCCTTATATTAGAGCAACACACCACAAACTAAAGGCTCTATAGCAAAACCACAAGATGAAAATAAGGGGAGGGGGCATCACAAAATCTGATGAAAATAAGAAATTTGGTTGAGAAAAGAAAATGAAATCTCAAATTGTTCCTCCTCTTTAATTAAAGATACATCAGACACGGCTGAGTGAGCAAGTAGGGTGGAGGCTGGTGCTGCAGACAGACAATGGGTATCTTGGGAAAACTCAGACATCAGAGCACAGCCAGCTGCTCCTCTCCCCATGGCAAACAGCCCCCGGGGGCATCCAAGCAGCTGGAGAGTCAACAGCTGAACTGGGCACAACAGGAGCATTCTTGGATGTGCACAGGGATCACACCAGTGCACGGATTTTCTCCCTGCAGCAGCAAGCAGCATCTCTGAATTCTTCCTGGGTCACTTGACTTCCACTTGCGTGCTTCCACCAGGCACACACCTTCCTTTTTTGCCTTATTTCCCAGAGAAGATCCCTGCTCAGCCAAGCTGCTCTGCCTCACCTGCTTGACTCCTGACACTGGGGAATTGCTGCTCCTGTGCCATTAGGAGGTGATGTTTCAAAAGGGACCAGCACTGATGGACCCCAGCACCCCCAAAAACATTTCTCCAGGGAATCTTACTCACTAATTCCCTGAGCAGCCTGAAGGATCCAGTCTGGGTTTTCCCCCATTCCAAGTCTCAATCAGCCTGGGTTTTCCCAGGACTCAGAAGCAGAGACTGTTTGTTTAAAAAAACCCAAACCAAACCAAACCAAATTGTGGCAAGAGTATATGTAGAATTTGCTGCTTTGATGAAGATTAAAGGAATGACAAGGCAGGAGATGAAATTCTTATAATCCACATGAGAGGGCAAAAAGCAGGGGCTGTTTTAGCAGGAGCTGCATCATTGCCTGGTGGTGATGATCTTCCAGCAGCTCAATGATCCTGCTCTCTACCAACAGTGGGAGGTGCAGGTGGGAGGATAAAACCCTTATCCAGCAGAGAGGAAGGCCAGTCAAAGGTAAGTGCCTTTCAATCCACACTGAAATGCAGCTCCTCACCTCGTCTGAGCTGCCTGAACACGTGTGGTAGAACATTAGTGCCCCAGTGACGCAGACTCCACTCCCCTGTAAATAATGAATTTACTCACCACTGCCCAGACAATATAAAGTGATTAAGGGCTGCCCAGCAGTACTTTTAGGGCATGTTAGATTGCTCTGACCTGAGGTGAACCCAGGGGCTGGAAACATCACCCAGCTCTCCAAAGCCAGATTGCACTTAAGCATAGGGGATGTTCCCTGACCAAGCAGGGCTCCCAGGCAGACCTGCTCCCTGGAAAGCTGCAGTGGGAGAGCAGGGAGCTCCCCAGCTCAGCACTCGTTCCAGAGCAGATGGGCTGTCACCCGGATTTGGGTGAGTGTCTCATGCAGCACATGGCAAAGTGGAGATGGAGGGAGCTGGTATAAGATTCCCTTTTCCTTGAAGAGCAGAGTAGCCTGAAGCCCAGGTTCATGGCTAGCTGGCCAATCTGTAAAGACATTTCTGCTCTGATTTATTTCTCCTACCGTCTTAGGCATAAAGACAGGGAAGGGACCTACATTACTACCATCTGTTGTTACCTTCTGCAAAAGCACTTCATCTAAACAGACACTGAAAGCACAGATTCAACAAGAACGGGAGAATCAAAAGATTCAGGAGTGCACCACTGCTCAGTTCTTAGGCAGACAGGAAAGAGGGCTTGGGATCAGATTTGATTCTTGGTATTGCCAAGGTGTAGCACCTTGACCTTCCCATCTCACGGGCACGAGCAGCACCCCTGTGTTTGTGTGAGCCAGCCCAGTGAGGGCTGTGCAGCACACACAGAGCGTGGCTGGGTGATGGCTGCAGTGGCAAAGGGCCACCAGGCCACCAGCACAGGAGACTGTGACCAGAGCTGGCCTCCTGATGAGGTTTCAGACACAGAAACCTATTATAATTTTCAGAGCCAGTGACAGTGGGATGCCACACAGAACTCCTTGAGTCTGCAGAGGTTCAGACCCCTCGTCCATAATCACCACAGGCCAAGAAAATCCTGCGTTTGGAGACCCTGGGAATTTCTGAGCCACGGTTTGCTGGGGAAGCCTGTGACGCTCAGCCAGGTATCCAAACTCATGTCTCTGTCTCCATGCTCATTTTTAATGCACCTCTCTTCCCTATCCTTCCTCTGCCTGTAGCTTTCCTGCTGCAAGTCCTGCTAAGACACTAAGAGAGGGCAGAGCACTCACAGGACCTGCTGAGTGAGCCTTCAGTCCTCGGCCACCTCGATGTCCACCACTGGGTGATTCCAGTGCCTCTCTCCAGACCAGCCCTCCTGGCAGAACACTCCCAGAAATCAGCCTCCAGTCTCAACTGAGGAACGACACGCAGTGTTCAAGCCACCCAGAACTAAATTATTCAAAATATGCCACTGTGCTGGCTTTGAAACCAAAGCCGCCCCGCAGAAAGAAGGCAGGGTAAATAGGAGCTCCATTATCAGCAGCATTGCCATGGAAGGAGATGCAGCACCACAAGTGAGGGAGATAATGACGTGATTAACGAGGCAGCACGGGTGGCAGGAGATGCCCTCCATTATGCCACAAGGCTTAATGCAAGGAGACATGTTTATAGACTGAGCCTTCTCCAGCTCTGCTTCTTCCTACTTTATTATTTATGTCAGTGCATTAAGACTAATGGAATAAAGCTGAGGCACTCTAAAAAGTGGTAGGGGATTTTTAGGCGCAAATACAATTTTTAATCTTGACCCAGCACCTTGCACACTTCACTGTTTGTTGTCCTGAGCTGCAGCTCAGGCTGGGCAGGCCATGGGCCAGACTGGAGAGTCACTGCCTGACATCCCCAGCCCAGCTCTGGTGCTGCCTGTCCCTCATTTCTGAGGCTGGGGACAGGAGACCACCTAGAGATCATCATGACCAAACTCACATGGGCAGTTAGAAAGTTTTCTTAAGTCCTGAGACGAGAGGTTTGACGCTTTCCAGAACTGCTCAGCGCTGGCCCCGACACCGTTAATATGCAAATGCCCAATCTCTTGCTCTCCCTTTTGAATTCCTCTAGTTTTCAGAGCTCCACAATCTCCTGAGGCAATGAGTTTTGCAGCCTAAACACTTTTCATCTGGATGGTGTAAGGCATTAAATATCCATAGTACCGGGACACATGATACTCTCATTTACCACCACAGAATTATTGTTTATGTGGTTTTAGACACGTCTTATTGGAGAATCTCAAAATCTTGTATTAATATTAATTACATTTCAGGGCTTCTACATTATGAGGAGACATAATGTGCAAGTCTCTTCATTCAGAACTGAGATGCAATACACTCTGGGTGGGATTGCTGTGTTTATTGCTGTCTTCAAGAGAAGACACAAACATGCACAGTCAGTCTCACAGCCAGGAGCCAGACAGGCTCTAATCACTATTGCTACAAGGAAAATATTAATAAAAACAAAGCAAACCAAAACCCAACACACAACAGGGAGCAGAGTTGTTCAGCTGGGGCTGTATTTCAGGCCAAGTTCCTGCAGTCAGATCCCTGCTTGCTCCCAGCTCAACTAATTGTACACAAAGTTTCTGACCAATTCTCTGCTGTGGACAATGTCACCTGTCACAGCAGCATCTCTGCTGGTACAGATGAGGCAGATGAGTTCTCATTCAAAACAGGGGTTGGGTCTGATACTACCTGGAAAAAGTTGCATAGGTGATACCAGCATGAAAGAGTCAGGGGAGTTGAAATGTTTCTGCTCTGTATGTGGACAAAAGCCCAAGGAATTATCTCCATCATAGGATGATGATGCACTTTCTGTCCCAGCAGTAACTCTGGAAAATGTTACACAGCAGCTGCTAAACTTAGATAGTCTTGAATCAGCAGGTCAAGGTAACTTTCATCCAAAAGATTTTGAAAAGTCATTACAAAAACTGATTTTCTGCAAGTCTGGGAACGCTGGAAGAACATCAAGATCTGCTTTTTACCTTTCTTCCAGTTTTGAATCAGCAATGCAGCCCTTCCAACCACAGCTCCAAAAGCCCTGTCCAAACACAGTGACACCCACCTGCTCCCAAAGCTGCCGGGCAGGAATGTAATGGGACACGGCAGGGCTGTTGGTCTGACAGCAACCCACAGCAAAGGAAGAGATGACTGACAGTGAGTAACACATACCTGAAGGAGGATTGGTCTAATATCAGTCAGGGCAGGCAACAAAAATCAGGTTGTGTCCAGCTGATATTACGTGGATGAGAACACAGCCTTGGTCAGGTCATGAGACAAGGTCAGGGGTGTAACTGCTCTCTGCAGGGTGTCTGACTGCACCACACAGCCCTGGCTCTGAGGACTTACTGTGACACAAACTCAGCCTGTCACACGCTCAACGTGCTGAAGTCTGGCCATTTGACAGGTCTCAAAAATAAAACTAAGGCAGAGAGAGTTCCCATCACATGGCAATGCCACTAATGGGGTCCCACGAGAATTCCTTCTCGCTCCTACCGGATTCTCATTTGTGACTTAGCAGCAGTCTGCATCATACTCACAGATGAGTTAAAGCAGCAAGTTACTAAGCATGAGCTGGGTCTTTTGGTAAATCTGGGTGCTTGCAAACAATACATATTACAATAAAAACAAAGAGACAGCCACCTGGCCCGGAGCCAAGAATGCCAGCCAGCTCACAGGACAGGGAATGCCGCCTTCAGCAGCAGCCACTGGGGGGAAAACAGCCTTGGTTGTTACAGTGACAGCGCTCAAGGTAACGATGCCTGCAGAAAAGGAACTGTGCAGGGTTGTAAATGAGGTGCCATCACCTCTTTGGCACTTTGTGACTGGTACAGTCTGACTGGCTGCACTGATGGGCTCAATTCATTATCTTGTGAAAGGGAAGGTAAAGCAATGACTTGATCACTGTCCAGAGTAACAGAAAACTGGCAGTACAGGAATCTCCTCTGAGACAAAGGTCAAAGAGGTCAGAACTGGGCAGCTTTAGATTAGAGTAAGTTGATTATTTTTTACTATTAACAAGTGAAATGTCTCACTAAAAGTTTAACAATTGAATTGCAAGTTTTCCTGGGAGATGAGGAATGGTCGAGGTCAAGCAGAAGATCACTCAGAAAATCCAGCCTTCATTACGAGAGAGTGGACAATCCAAACAGTTCCCTTCTCACCTGACTGCAGCTACTGGGGCTCAGAAAAACTTGAGCCAAACGGATGCTTTAAAGCCCCAACTAACAAGTGCCATAGCACAGGTACAGCCAGAATGACCCACCTCTGCTGGAAATCAAACTATGCTTCTGGTAAGAGCAACAGCCACAGAGCAAAATTCTTATTAAACAGACTGGGAAACATATTTAACTCATGCTGGTCTCACAGCTGGCTTTACTCAGCCAAGGGGACTAAGGAGCTGCCCAAGAAACTCCTCTGTTTTCCAAGCTGAACTGGAGCAGAAGGCAATGTCAGCCTTGTGAAGAGGAGGCAGAGGTACCACATAATTCCCTTGAAGGCACCTGGTGTTACAGTGCAAGGACACAACCATCTCAAAGGTATCACAGGCAGGCTGCTTCCCAACTGAGCTGGCAGCATTAATTATTCTCTAACTTCTACCATTTAAATGCCTGAGAGCAAGAAATCCTGGCTTGCATCTTTCCAGGGTGATCACAGGGGTTCCAGCTGCAGAAAGGAGCCAGACTGCTGGAAGCTGTGGTGCTTAGCATTGCTCCTTAGGAGATCTATCCAAATCAGGGCTGGATGACACCCAGACTGCAGGTTCCCTGCATGCAGGGCTGCATTGGTAATTTCTGCAGTGTTTGCACTTTCCCAGAGTCTGCTGTGTCAAATATACTTTGGTTTAAGGGTAGAAGAGATTTGTCCAAGTGCCAAAATTGCACAGTCACAAATCAGAAAAATCAAGCTGCATTTTGGATTTTTATATGCTCTTAGTGGGTACAAGAGACAAATGCAAGGCAAGGCACAATGTTTATGGAGTTCTGTCTGCCACAAGTTTTCAAATAGGCAGAAAATGTATCTGAAGTTTTAAAGCAAATCATGACTTAATAAACTCCACAACAGGAATGCAACTCCCTTCTTAGGGAGAAGTGCTGTCCATGCAGGGTTCCCAGCCCAAGCCTTGTTGGAGCACAGCAGTTCTGCCTGCAGGGGACCAAATGCAGGGCTGGCCTGGGGCTGGCTGTGTTCTGCAAGGTGCAATGTCTCTGTGGGGCAAAACACAATGAACAGGGAATCCCTTTTAACAAACCCTGACAAAAAACCAGAGCAGGGTTTGAAATCCCTCTTTGAGACAGTTAGCAGATAAAAGGGTCCTTCTTCCAGGACTGACAGGTCCTCACAGAGCCTGGCCCTGCCTGGGCTGTATCAGGAGCTCCTCTTAGGCTCAGCAGACAGCAGCAGATAGTCCCTTCACAGCCTCCCACACAGCAGAGCTCATGCTGTCAGTCAGACCTGCACTCATTCGCACAGCCTGTGCCTCTTTCCACCTCATTCCTGCCTCCCTCCCTGCTCTGATCACATTTCCCACGTGTGCAGGGCTCACACAGGCTTTCAGAGCACCTGCTTCCTCCCACAGGCCTGTCCATCCACTCTTCCCAAGCTCTAATATTGCCCTTTTGCTTGAACAGACTGGTTTGAATGCAGTTTAACCCCTCAGAGCTGAAGCCCCCCATGGGCACCTGGGGGCCAGCAGCCCTCCCACCTTGTTTCCTGCCACACTGCTCCTCCCATAGCCCAGGGTGGTGTGTGCACACTGCCAGCACAGGGGAGCTGCAGGGCCACAGCAGCCTGGGACAGCTTTGGCAGAGGCCTGTGATCCTTATTTCCTGTGTCTGCATCACAAGCACGGGCTTGTGGCTGCACTGAGAAACAACAGCCCTGGCTACTCCAATTCACAAGCTCTATTTCCTGGGTAACACTTAAAACACACATCCAAGTGCAGAGATGGTTTTCCAAAACTGATACAGCCTCAATGTGGATGATTTAAAAGAAGGAAGCAGAGAAGACACAGGCGACAACCATAATTACAGAGCCAGCATAATTAAGAGTATTCATGTTATGTTCCTCAGAAATGAGGAAATCAAAACAACCTCTGCAAAGAGTCACCTGAGAGCTGCAACTGCTGCAAACAAAGGGGAAACAAGGCAGGAGGGAGAGACAGAAACAGATGGAACAGGAAGGCTGGGGAAACACAAACCTCCTCCTATTCCTGTGCATCAAGCTGCATCTCTGGGAAGTGTGAAGAGAGTGGGGAAAAAAAGTCTTCTCACCTGCAAGGTAACCAGAGAGACAAATCCACCCCAAACAGTCCCACCAGGCTTCCACTGGGGATTAATCAGCCCATCAAGTGGGGCCAACTTCTAGCAGAGCATCCTCCCAGAGCACACTGCAGACTGCTGAGTGTGGCTGGTCATGGAGAAGGGAGTGCAGGGGCACAAAGGGAGGAGTGGGGAAGGGGCAGGAGGAGAGGGCAGCACAGACTGGCTGGGAGGAAGCCCAGATGAATGGAGAAAGGCAAGCAGGGAGGTGAATGAGCAAGAGGTGATGAATGGTGGGGAGGGCATGGCAGTTTTACACAGGGCAGAGAGCAAAGACAGACCTGAATGGGGAAGACTGAAAGATGGAAAGATGCCGCTTGAATGGAAGGGGAAAGAGGGGGAGAAATGGGGCAGGGAGAGAGCTGAGCAGCACAAAGTGAAACAGTGCAGACAGAACAGCTTCCCACATGGACTTGACAAGGCCTTAGACAGAGAGACAAGTAACACAGCGTGAACTTTAATCCAGGAGCAGAAAAGCTGCCTCGAGCAGACAGTGCGACCATCGCCTGTCCCGCAATAATCCCCCACCATCGGGCACCTTCTTTGCTCCCAGACAGCAAATTCTCATGAACCCAGAGCAAATCCAAAGGCAGCCCCAAAAGGTCAGGCTGCCCCCATCAAAGGGAACTGTAGCAAAACTGAGCCAATGACATGGAAACAGCCGACGGGATAAAGCACCAAGATAATCACCAGCAGCAGCCCAAGGGACGCAACTGTAGCATTGTTCTAAAGACAGGACAAGGTGCAGTTTCTGTGTGTGGTATTGGTTATCAGCAGTGTTATTTGCAAGGTTTGGCTCTCATTCATAAAGCCAAGAGAAACTTTTTCAAAACAAAACTTTTCCAAGCAAAGAGATCTCCTGAGATTTCACTCGTGCCAAGACTTTCCCGAGAATTTGCCTTAGCTTTGAACACTGTTTGTAAGATGTTCCTTCAGATCCTACAAGGCTAAAATAGGGGCTGATCTGTGCCTCAACTTGAGACTCTGTTCTGCCTCTTCTTTTTTGGTGCTCCTTGCACCAAGCAAAGGTAACAATACCAGTGTGGGTGATTTCAGGCAAAAAATGTGAATGCCCCGGACTCAGAGCACAAGCAGCACCTGATCTGAGAAAAACATAAGGATTTTCCCCCCTCCAACCCCCCAAAGAAAGAGTAAAGGAATACCTGAGAAATCTGGACTGGATTATCAATCCCTCTTAGAGAGGTCCAAAAGCATAAGGACAGAGACTTGGGATCTGGCCATTAGCAGTCAGGTCTCCAGCACACAGTGCACTGTGAAATGGTAATTTGTGCTCTTTATGATTCACAGTGGTACCACCTCCTAAGGAGTTCCACGTTTGAACTGGGAGACAGGCAAAGTAATTCACCCAATTACTGAGTTATGAATTACCAACCCAATTCACACAAAGTAACTCACCCAAGGATGCAAGAAGCTTAAAATACTACTGTAGCTGAGATGAGCTGCCTGTGCTCCAGCCCCCTGCATGACACACTCCTATATTGTCACCTAGTAACTAAATAATAACAATTCCAAACTGCCAAATACTAGAGGGGAGCTTTGAAGGAGGGGGGAAGATAAAGGTCAAAGGAAGCAGCTAAACTTGGTGATATCCACAGGCAACAAGGAAAGATGCCCAAGTGTGGGAGTGTCTCCTGGAAGCAGCAGGGAGATGAAGAGGTGGGTGTGGGTCTGTGCAGGCACACACAGCAGTGCCAGAGGGGCACAAAGGGTCTCCCCAAGGGCTGCTCTGCCAAAGCCTGAACATTGCAGCTTCACAGGCCAGCTGAGCCCATGAGAAACCACTGCTGCAAACAGAAGAGTGCCTTGGGTTTCCATCTGCCAGCCTGGGCACAGGGAGATTGTGTTACATGTGGCACTGGGGAGAAGGGAGAGAGAATATGAGTAATTCTCAATTCAGTAAAAGGAGTGTGAGCTGTGCAGCTGCTGCAGTGCAAACAAGTCCTACCAGCACTAGCTATTGCTTTGGGTCAGGAGATCATACCATTGCAGCCTGCTTCCTGACTTCTGCTTCATCCCAGCTGCTCTCCTCTTGCTTTAGTGCCTGCCTGCAGGAACAGCTAGCTCTCTGGAAAAAATCCAAACACAGGGAGGAGAGAGAGGTTACGTGTGCCTGAGGGAAGTGACAACACCAGGCAGGTCACTGCTTAATCTAAAAGCATTCAAGGAGGGTCAACACCTACTAAAAATAAACACATAAATACATACACACACACACACACTATGCAGGAGAAGGATTTACTCAGATGGGACAGCCAGGCGTGCTCGGGGTTCCTGGAATTTGCATCTCTGGAAAACTGGCAGCTATTCCATTTTAATCAGACAGACTTGTGCTGCCAATGGCTGGGAGCTGACAAGTTATCCTCCTTCCAGGAAGGGCTGCTGTAGTAGGGACCAAAACTGCCCTCTCTTCTCCATGGCACAGCCAGCCTGGGGACTCCAGTTCTTTCCTGCTCCCCAAATCTAAATGTCCCCTATCAGACAGTCAAGGCAATGCCACTGCCACAGGCTGGTCGGTCTTCTTATGTAAATGAAGCCGGGGTAATTGGGACAGTTACAATCAGTCCCTGACAATGTTTGCTTTTGTGCACACCAGTGGTAAATACAGACTGAGCTGCTTTCTAAGAACTGGGTGAGGGGAGAGCTGCAGGGAGGGACACAGCTCAGCTTCTCACAGGGCTGATGAGGAAATAAGAGCTGTTTAAACACAACAATGCTCTCAAAAGTGTCGAGCCGATGGGCAAGGCAGGAGGCAGATGCTGCAAATAAAAGTAATTGGCTGGAAGTCTCAGAAATATTCTGGGAAGCACAGCCACTGTGGCAGGTCTGTGGAGCTGTGCCCCTGCATTACAACCTTCATTCCACAGACAGAAAACTTCCAGAGCATTTATCCCCCTCAGGATCCCAACCACAAGATCCAGAGCTCCCAGCAGAGCCAAGGCTGGACAGGACACAAACAGCTCAGGCAGAGGAATTGCTGGGAGTCTCCAGGCTGCAGGAGCACAGGGGCTGGGCAGGATCAGTCACTCCTTTGCCGCAGCCCCATGAATTCCCAGATATGCTCTACTTTTGTTGTGCCCTTCAGGGCCCACTCAGCAGCCGTGGAAGAAACCTAAACAAAAAGCAACGGCCCCCTGAAACCCTGTCATGCAAACAAGACTCTTCCCACCCATTGCCACAAGGCCTGAATGGAGAGGGACTGAGCCCCCCCTGCCCAGCCCTGCCTGGTGGTCTTTTTGTCTCGTGACCTTCCCCACACAAACACAACCCCACAACAATCAGACAGGCAACAGAATGCGCCAGTCTCGCCTTTCCCAGCCCTTCAAGGCAAGCTGGGCAGGGAAGGGGGGAGAGCTGGGGAGGGCTGAAAGGATCTGGGGATGAAGAACTGATAGGATGGGCAAGGAAACACCAAGCAATGTTTTAATTTCTACTTGGACAGTCCCACGAGCCAGGATAAAAATGGTTTTAATGAAAGAAACAAAAGAAATGTCATCTCAAATGGCTTAAAGGGACATGGGAATACCAGCCAGAGGGATTTCCATACCCAAATAAATAAATAAATAAACAATGCTTCTAAACCCTGCAAACATCTTTTAATGTTCCCTCCAAGAGGTCCACAAAATCAAGCCCCTTGATGCAAACTCTGCTGGCTTTACTTGGCTAGTTTTGAGATTTAAAGTCTGAGATGGATTAGGTATAAAGGTTTCCCTTTAGGCTGGGGGAAGACTATTTTGCCATTGCTGTAGCTGTAGAAAGCAGCAACACACATGGAAATCCTTCCTGGTGTGACACCTTCAAAGCACAGCTTGTCCTGAACAGGGAAAAAGAGAGTCCTCAGCTGTGGTACTGACAGCCAGGAGGAAATGTGCCCCCAGGCCCCAGAGTGCCCTGGTGAGGTAACAGACACCTTTTGGCTGCTGCAGGACATGTATCACCTTTGGGAATGAGCAACCAGGGTTGCCAAGGACTTCTTAGGAGCAGATCAGGAGACCAACCTGGTAAGAGGAAACTCCTCACCCTCTGAAATGCAGAGGGATTCTCCCATGCTCCCCGGGCAGACACTGGAAGAAATACAGACTCCACGGGCAAGGAAACCCAGTAAAATAAAATGAAACACAATCTCTCAGAGCCTGGATTCAGGGAGCTTAGCAGGGCCCTTGGCTACGCTTCAGGGCACTGAAATACATCCCAAGTACCTTTACAAGGAAAGGAGGCCGTGCTTTTGCCAAAAGCCGAGATCTGTGTCCCATGAAATCCTGGCAGCTGAGGCAGTAACAGAAAGCAAAGCCATGGGGAAGCACTGGTGTGATTTACAGACACATTCAGCCACGTGGGGAGAGTGACACAGTGAGAAGTGACATCTCAACTCCCCCTGCCAGCCCCCCAGTGCTGGTATCGTTACCACAGCCTGAACCAAACCACTGCAACGACACAGTGAAACCAAGCAGGTGTGAACTCACCTCCCTGGGAAGGTGCAGGTGCTGTGAACACACAGAAGGTGCTGACAAAGGCCACGTGCAGCAGCTGGGTGCAGGAGGCCTCCCCCAAAGCCAGCACACAGTGCACAGGCCACATCTGGCCTGCTGTGCTCGGTGACAGGGCACGGAGCTGCAGCTGAGTCTTGCCCATGGCCTGACATGAACTGGAGTCAGCGGCAGAGCAGCAGCACTGAGCTTGCACATGACTGGCAAACTTCCCACAGCAAGGATACTGCCTCCTGTCAATCCACCCCAGCCCTAATCCTCCATGGAAAGATCCCCTCAGCACCGTGCTAAGAGGCAATCTCTCAGGGCAGACGTTAACAATTAATGATAGTGGAGATGACAGAGGAAGGGACAGATGGAGAACAGATATAACCAGGCTCTGCTCATCACAGTGAGTGACTTGGAGGAGCTGGACAGGAGATATAAAGACAAGATTTTTAGTTTTGGTTATCCCTCAGTGAAGTACCACACATTAGCATGCTTGGGACAGCAGAAAGCAAGCCAGGCCAACTCCCATGGCCATCACCCTCTTCTCTCACCATTTCTATGCCAGCAAATCTCACTGCATAGATAAATATTTGTTGTAGTAAGTAGGGAAGCACAATATACTGGTTGCTTAGCTGAGGTTAATTCCTGTCCCATCCCATCCTATTTTATTGCATTATAAAAGTAATTATAATGTACCATAGTCTTTATTATGTCAATGAAAATTATATGGACATTTTCATTGACCAGTGTTGCTTCCTCCAATTCTCACTCTACAGAGTTTGGAGGTACCTAAAGTAAAAATTATTTCAGAAACTGCCAGCTGGTGTCACCAGAAGAAGCAGGTCCTAGTGAACAGCTCCATTCACTCCTTCCTTCCAAGGCTTTGTGGTCCTGCTCTCAGACAAGCTGAAGTGAGAATCCCTCCCACACCAAGGAAATGGGGCAGTCTAGATAAGTTGGATCTGTGGTGGGGGCTGAGGGGAAGGAGGGGAATTTCAGATGGAAACACTGCTCAGCCTGACCCTGGCACACATCCCTGTGAGAACACACCAGGCAGAGGTGGGTGCAGCACCCACAGAGCTGCACATTGTTACAGCAACAGCAGACTTTCCACAGCCAAACTCTACTGCACCGAAATCCTCAGCATCTGGTGGCCAAGGAAGACACTGGCAAAGACTTTTTGCCTGACATGAAAGATGTTGGCTGTTAGCAAGGCTTGGATCCAGCACTTCACCTTAGAAAATATTAAAATAAACCACAGAAGCCTCAGGGGAGAAGGTGATTTCAGCCTGGATGTTCCTTTTGCCTTGGCATAACTTTATGGTGCGTAGCACAATATTCTCCCGGTGTATCTGCTGCCTCCCCTTCAGCCCAGGCTGCCAGGAGTGAGGAAGAGCTGAAGGATTTGTCTCTCAGTGCTAAAGGGAAAAGCAAGAAGCAACAGTGTTTTCCTTCACAACCTCCCGTGCTTGAAAAATTAAATTTATCACACGAATGCTCTCCCAAGGAAGGGGTGCACGTTGTGTGAGCTTCCTTTAATGAAACCCTCGGCGAAAGAAATTGAATATTTCTGTGTCTGCATGCTAAAAGAAACACTGTAAAATTAAAATCAGTAGAAGTCCTTTCCCTTCTGAAACCAGTAATGAAATTAGAGTGGGGCCTGAAGGAGGCAAATGAGGCCCCTTCAGAGGGACCAGGATTTCAGCTTGTGTTTAAAACCCCACAGTGGCAGATCTGTACTTATTTTAATGACCCACCAAATCCTTTTAGTCCTCTATATCCCTCAGTGAAAGCCTAATAATGAAAAATTATCTACTAGAACTTGGCTTTTCCTGAAAAACAGTATCTGAGCAGATCTCCAAAGACAGCTATTTCTGTGGATACCACAAATTGGGACTGCAATACTCTGTTTTCGGATATCATTGCGTTTCACATTTTCACAGCTTCCTTGGAATAACATTTGATACAGAAAAAGCTGAAATGATACTCACAGACAAGAGAACAGCCAAGCCTCTGAAACCACAGGGCCTCTCCATTTGTATTGCTTTTGTAACAAATATAGCCTGAGTCACAAAATTCCAAGTAAGAGATCCTCAGGAGACCAAAGCAAACCAATGCCTTGCAACATGAAATGCATTCATTTTTATGAGCATCAAATTCTGCCTGCTAATGGCTCAGTCATCCTCTGCAGCTCCCAATTTCCATTCCCAGCCTGCAAGCTGCCCAGGAGCCAGGGGACACGAAATACAGGAATACATTAAATCTGAGAAAGGAGCCTCATGTCCATCGTAACTCAGCTTAATGGCCACGTTTTCTTTGGGAGCAGCAGCTGAGCCCTCCCTGACCACCACACATCCCAGATGCAGAGCCCTGAACCCTCTACTGTAACTGTGCTTCACACAAATGAATCCCATTCAAGCCCTGCACAAAGAGGGGATTCCTTGGAGTTACCTTTTTACCAAGTCACTAAAGCTCTTGCTATTTTACATGGACTAAATTCAAAGGCCTGAGCCTCACTGTGGAAGACAGTTTATCTGGACATACATTAAAATCCTGGAACACTTTGTCAGTCCTTTTGCCAAGCCAGGCAGTATTACCAGCTGTAATGTAACAGCAGTTTTGATCTTGTAACAGCCGGAGTGGTGCCGGTACAGCAATTATTCCTCCTGGAACAGAACCATGGCCTGATATCACACCTACAATTCAGTCTTTTTTACAGAGGAGAGAGAGAGAGCTTCTCAGCAGCATGTGCCCCTTCATCACCCTCTCCAGTGCCCAATCCAGGATCCATTACAGCTGGCAAGGAAAAAGGCTTCTATTTTAAGCTTGTTGAAGAGGCAACTGGGTGCTGCAGGATGGACATGGGGAAAAGACTTCTGTAAACTGGTTCTTCTTTTTCTCCACTGGGCACCACACAGGCAGACAACACCATGAGGAATGAGAGGCAATCTCATGATGAAATGGATTCAATTCCTTCTTTTTAGGTCTGTAGCAGCCTGTCCCCCATTGTAACGGGGTATGGCCACTGATCTTCCTATTCCATGTTCCCACCTGTGAAACTAAATGAGCTGGTACTGGAGCACAAGCTTTGAAGCCCTGGAAGAGGAAGGGCTATTGCAGTGCTGAGTAAGGCCAATTCCCTACAACCCTACACCATGGTGGTGGGACAAGCAAAAACCCTGAGGGGCAGAAGAACGTGAAGGAAACTGAAAAGCTCAGAGAAAAGATGAAAGAAACTGTACATGGGAATTTAATACTGCTTTGAACAATTACTGAGCAGAAATCCTTCCCCGAAGTGACAGAACTGCAATTAGCAATCAGGGACTCTGGGTCTGGCATCCAGGCTCTCAGGCAAGGCCCACACCTCCCAGGAGATCCAACTGCAGGGCTTACTCAGAGCCATCTCACAGGCATCAGCAATATTTCAGAAAGGAAGGGTAGGAGCTGTTAGCTGAGCAGTGGGGAGGAAGCAAACACCACTTGTTTATTCACAGGTCTTGCTACTTGAACCTTTTGCTTCCATCAGATGTCACAGTGATAAGTACCTGTTTAAGAAAAAAAATCAGGAACAAGAGCAAACCCACCCCCTGCAGCTAATCCAATTAAGACACGGGATAAAGTTGTAGAGGTTAATCAGATCTGAGCCTTTGGGTCTCTCTCTGCTGCTGCTTAGTGACATATCTGGTGAGCAACACCAGCGAGAGGAAGGCCAGCCAGGAGCACCAAGGACCTGGCCAGCCCCAGGAGACAAGTGCTGCTGCTCCCCCCTTTTCTGCTCCATGGGGCAGCAGGCAGAGGAGCACAGGGCAGGGCAGCCCCGTGGGAGGGCTGCTGGCTCAGAGTTTGGCTGTGCCCTTGAGCCTCCTCAGGGGCCAGGACGCTGTGACCGATGGGCTGCATTAGACACCCCCTGCAGCAGAGCAAGGTGTGTCTGCAGGGCTGTGCCAGGCTGGAACCAGGATGGAAATGTACTCAGCAAGGAAAGTTCTGCCTGTACAGCTGCAGGGAGCTCCTCTGACCTTGTGCTTCATGAGCTGGAACTCTGTGTGTGCCCAGCCTGCAGCAGGGCAGGGGAGGGCTGTCCCTGCTCGAGGGGCACCAGCACAGACACCATGTGGGCTGTCACGAGCAGCCAAAGGAAAGTTGAGCTGGGCTTTGCACTGAAGCAGCTCCACCAGTGCTGGAGGGACAGGGTTCAGTGCTGATATGGGAATGCTGCTCCTGGCACACTCCTGTAACATCCTGCCTGCTGTCTGGCCTGAAGCCTGGCCTAAAGCTACCTTGCAAAACTGCTTTCCCCAGCTCACGCCTTCCTGTACAGTCAGATCTGCTCTGCCCCTCTCCCTCCTCCTCCCTTTAGGGCAAAAGAAGCCTCAGCCCTTCTTGCTTAAAGCAGCACCTGCACCTTGGGGGCAACAACTTGCTGTCCCCACCACCACAGCCCTGGGTGCAGGACAGTCAGCAGGGAAGGATGGACCTGCTCTGGAAGGTGCCCTACCCCTTGGCCCACCAGCCTGGGCTCAGCACAGAAGGGCACACACAGTGGGGAGAAGAAACTTCTTCCATATCCATTTCTTCTGGGCAGGGAGCACACCTGGAGCAGAAATTCCCCTTCTCTCCTGGACAATACCTGCCAGCCTGTCAGGAGGACAGATAGAGCAGGGACTCCCGTGGGATGGCAGAACTGGAGTGACAGCAAGATGATGAAAGGTGTGTAAGCACCATTCTGACAGTGATGCCAATCTCCCTGGCTGCCAGAAATATTGTCTCAGGCAAGTGATTCCTAATCCATGACCACCATCTTCCCCCCAGAAGGGAATTGATACCACTCTACCACACTAGACTTTGCCAGCCCCCTTTGTTAAATTGTCCCTTCTTCTTGGTAAATTCCTTAATCCAAGGACAGTGATTGCCACTGTTTTTCAGTTTCTCAAGGGAACTAAGATCTGTTGCCCCCAAAATCAGAACTTTTGCCCTTCCTGAAGGAAGTTTTATCCTTCCTTTATAGACAAAAAGTTTTATAGCACTCAGCTATGAGGAGAAAAACTACATTTTCATTCTCTGGACTTGAAACACAGAACATTTTAGATTAAAAATAGCTCCTTTTTTCATTGTCTGCCAGATCTGGGAGGGAGGTGAAAATCCACAGGGACTTGATTTGATGCGTGAAAAGGAGAATTCTATAGCAGTGAGTATGCACACTCTTATTTTAGGCTAATAATAGCTCTGCAATAATACTTTGCTTTGTGGAGAAAACCAAAGCTTGGGATAGAAACACGCTGGCTGGGGCTCTGGTACTGAGTACCATGACAACCCAAGCACATCCCTCAGAAAAGGGGGGGGACGACACTTTAAAATAAATAAATAAATGAATAATTGACTCTAATAACAATAATTGACTCTAACAACACAGAGTTAAACATCCAGTACAAGAAGCTACTGAGTAATGCAGGAGGGATGGGAGAGAAGGAGGGTTACCTCAGTAATTTGATTAAGGGGGAAGAACAGCCAGTCATTCCCTTTCCCTGAATCAGTGTAGGATGACAGAGGCTGGATCATCTATCCAATGTTGATAAGTGCCTGGCCACTGGCAAGGAACACAACACCAGAGCACTCAGAAACATCCCTCCTCTGATGTCAACATCCCAGCTGGCACAGGCTGAGCAGCCTCAGCACAGGGGCAGGTCCTGAGCAGGGCTGTTTGCCTGCTAACAGCACAAAACCACCTTGGGGCTCCCACTGGGAAAGAGCTCATTTAGCTGCACCTCCCAGGGAGCAGAGAATGACCTCAGCCAGGCTCCAGCACTGGCACTGCAGAGAGCACCTTCCCTTGAATGAACTGTGTGCGTAACTCAGGGAGGGTGGCCTACGAGAAACCACCCGATGCAGCTTTGTGTAAAACCTCCACCCACACAGCAGCTACATAATTAATAAGGATGAAGGAGAACAGTATCCCAGGCTGGTGTTCAGGTCCTCAGGGATCAGCAGAGCTTGTTATATTCTGTTCAGCCTGAGAAGCCAGCAAAAGGGACACACTTCACACATGGCACTACATGCTTGGTCATTAAACACAGGCTTGGAACCCATAAAGTCACTGCTGCTTGCAAGTGTGGAGTAATTTTTTACATAAACTTGTTTGTTTTGCAGTAAGCGCAAAAGTTAATTAGTTTTCATAGTTTTATTACTCCACATGGTCAAATAACAGCCTGGAGCTTCCAGTCAGCTGGAACTGCAGAAGGCCCAGAGAATTCTTACTGTGCTTTTCAGGACTGTTCGCTGGGCTCATAAATCAGCAGCTGGCACATGGCTCCTCTGCCCCAGCTTTTCTTGGCCACCAGTACCAACACTAAAGGACCCCATAAATCAGTGCAGCAATGGCAGCTCAGCTCATGGGCCACAGAGGGAATAAAGGTGGAAGAAGCTGTTTCAGACACGAGACAATTCTTTGGGAGGCATTTTGGCTATCACCACCCTGGGGGAAGTCATCCAGTGCACCTGTTTTGTTGAAGGGGACTCTGGCTCATAGAGCCCTAGAGGAGACAACACCAGAATATTTAACATGTGGAAGGCACAAGAGCAATCCTGCACACACACACATCTACCAAGGACCTGCCCAAATAGTTCCCAAGGCTGGCAAGTCTGAGAGTGATAAAGCAAACTTGCAGCTCAATAAAGATTCTTCAGACACTTTATTTAGGTTGGAAGGAAGTTATTCCTCCAGTCCTGGTCTCCAGGCACAGCTCAGAGACCAAAGACAGCAGCAGCAGCAGGACAATCTCCCCTGCTCTCAGAGCAGTCTCCTCCCAAAGGGGCTCCTTAATGCACAAATCAATGCAAAATAAATCTTTCTCCGAGACCCAAATATTATTGTCTGAGGACACACGAAGGAAAAATGTTTGTGCCGTCCCTGCTGACAGGGAGGAGAACCCAGAGACATAAATCCAGGACTGTGTGCGAAAGCAACTCCTCCATCAGCAACCAGGGAGCTGAGGGAAGAGGCAGCAGCTCAAACAGAAGAAAGAACCACAACAAACACTTTGATTTTCCTCCCCAGTGCAAACGACCAGGCTGAAAACCAACATCCTTCCATGGAGGCCACTGCCTGCAGTGGGAAAAGATGCTCAAGGCCCACTTCCCATTATTTCTCAGTGTGAGGGTAAGTAAATATGTGAGAGGAGTGGCAGGAAGACATGCATTTGGCTCTGGTTCAGAGCCAAGGGGCAGAACTAAAAACCTACTTTGCTTTCTAAATCCCTTAGGGCACGTCCCCATTCTGGTACCAGCCCCAGCAAAACATACAATCCATGTCAGACACATAAAGCATCCAGGACAACAGGCACACTTGTTTTCAAGTGCTTTGCTAGACCAGGTCAGAGCACACAGGATCAGCTCCTCCAGTAGTTCTTGTGAAACTTTTTTCTGTTTTCCACCTTCTATAATATTGATCCTCTCTCTGCCAAGGGTAACCATGGCCACATCTCACTGGCTTTAGGCTGCCACCACCAAACACTTCCATGCAACTGGACATGACACACAAGTGCTACACAAACCATGGTCTCCATCATCACCTGTACCTATCGGTGAAGGACCACAGAGGCAGGGAGGTGCTTCCTCAGGGGACACTGCCCTGAAGAAGTGCATGAAACCAGAGGTTTGATGATCAATAGTCACAAACAGCTTTGCCTCCAGCAGCCTCATTTATCTTTTCCTCGTGCAACTCAGGATACTCCAGAGTATTCACTCCTCACAGAGTACATTCAGTATCAAAGCACACAAAGAACAGTCCTGGGGGTAAGATTGATCCTGCTTGTTTAACATCAGCTCCACACATCCTTACTCTTCTCACCAGCAACACAGGGTCACTGCAGACAGCTGTTCCTAAGCAACAGGACCATACACTTCGAACACATTCTCTGTGTCTTGCTAGTGCTGGGTTTTACTTCTGGAGCTGAAGGAATTAAAGGTCCAGGTGAGACTCGGTGTCATCACAAACATTTGGGACTTTCACTACACATTTCACCAAGACATGTTGACTCTGGTCAACAGAATATCCCTGGGGTCACCATGAGCAGCTGAATCAGGGTTGATGGCACTGCTCAGGAGTCTGGGAGAGAGAAAGGAGTGACTGTCCTGGGTGCTACAGCTAGAACAGGCAAACACTGCAGGGTTTGAGTCACATCAAAATCCAGAGCATCCAGAGATCAGCTTTCCTCACAGCCTGTATGTACAACGGTGCAGGAAAACAGCCCATCAGCTCTGTCTCACGTACCAAAGTGATTTCAGACCAGCTCGTAGTACAGAGCCTAGTGAGGAGGAGAGAGGGATCACAGCTTCCTTGGCTGCTGTCAAACTCAAACCCACTGCTGCATTTCATTTGCAAACTTGCCCCAGTACATTTGCACTGACTCCAAATACCAGGAAGCAATGGGAACATCGTACTTCCTGCTGCAGAGGAGAAATATTTGCCTTCTAGATTTGGTAGAGAGTAACTTTAAAAGCCCTGCAAATGTTACAGGCATAACTGATGGCGTAGAAAAGCACCTCCACACTGTTTCCCCTCGCTGAGCAGCTGGCTTGTTCCTCTGGAGACGGGATGATCTCTTCCCCTTCTCTGCCATGACAGCACACAACCACGGAGCACAATGCACCAGCTGATTTGCAAAACAGCATCAATCCACTCTGTGTTTACGGCTTTCTCTCCCCTTTCTTTTTAAACACGCAGGCTTAAATGTTTTTATTGCTTCACTGATTTTCTATGCGCAAGACAGGATTTGAGAACAATGCATCAGCAAGGATCTGTGTGCCTAAAGCTCATCCCGCACATTCAGCTGAAACGGCAGAGCGTGCGCTTCCCAAGCCTCCCGCTGGAGCCGGGATCAGGAAGCGGCGGAGACACCGCGTCCCTCTCGGACACCGCAGGTTTCCAGGCAGCTCACACGTGGAAGGTACACAAATGTGTAATGAGTAGGAAGCCTCCCGAGGCTTTTTACAAACCTAGAGACATCAAGCTGCCAGTAACTCATGAGCTGTGTAGGACTGACTCAGCCTCCATGTGCGTTTTGGTGTGTTTGTTGTGACTCCTTGAAACACTTTGGGAAATGCCTACTTTTACTAGCACAAACTTAATAGTGCTGTGTTTGCTACACTGCCAATATCTGGTTGGTATTGATGGCTCCTACTCCCAAATTTTCGTGCTAGGCAAAGCCAACAGTCTGGGTACAGGCTGATGGGACTGGAGAGAGGAACAATCAAGGAGCCAGGGAAAGGAGAAATGGGATAGCTGATCACAAATCTTTCATGCTGCAGGGAAGGTGTAAATACAGACAACCCAGAGACCCCATCCAGCTTAAGGGCTGGTTGGTGTTCAGTGCACAGAGGCATTAGAAGACTAAGGAGGAACTTGGGGCATTTTTGCTGTTCATCCTGCGAGAGGTGGGAAGATCACTAATGACCTCTGTGTAGTTTTTCCATGCTGAGCCATCAGCCCAGGGCATCGTGGCTAAAAGCCAAATCTGGGTATAAGCCTTGAAGTGCTGGGAGATTGCCATCCCCTGTAACAACACTGGGGATGGACACAGGCTAATCCAGGCACAGTAAAAGGCATCAGCCTGCAGAGGGAATAGTCTCTCAGACATCTATTTGCTGCTAAATGCCTCAGTTTCCCTCCCTGACTGAGGGAAGGATAAATTCCCCTCCCCTCTTTCCTGGGTGCTGCTGTATTCAAAAAAGCCTCTGGCAGAAGGCAGTGAGGAGCTGATAATCCAAAGAGCATCAGCAAACCAATCTCCTTCAGCAAAACCAGATCCTCTCCTGCCAGCCCATTCTTCCCTTCAAGGCTGTCCACAGGGCAATGAATTTGAAGGGACTCTCTTTTTTTCCCCAACCCCATAACCCAAAGTGGAGGAGTCAAAGGGTTAATGCTGCATGACAAAGGTCAGCCCAGTTTGGGGAGGGAGGAGAAAGGGAAGCATTGTGGCCACAGACAGCAGCTCCCTGCACACAACGCCACTTGAGAAATGTAAAGTGATGGTGCTGCTCAGGGAAAAGGCCTGAGAGCCCGGCCTAAATCCCAGGGCTTTATGGCTCACAAAAGCCCAGCCCCCTGAGTCATTAATCGTGTGCTCCATGGCCGGGTGCCTCAAAGAGCAGCAGATGACACAAGCCCAGCTGCTGCCGCCGCCCCTCCTCAAGGTAGCGGGGCAGGGGCAGGTGCACTCCCCGCGCCCTCTGCTCGGGACTAATCTATTCTCCAGCCTTGTCCTCTGCCTTTCATCTCCCCCAGCAGCCCACGCTGACAACTGTAAATGAGATTAGACTCCAAGGCGTGGGGCAGATGCAGAACCCCCTCTGAGCATTGCCAAGAGACCCTTGTAGCTTTTAAAATGTCTGTCCCCTTTACAAAGCACAGCTTGGCGGAGGGGGAGAGGGGGCACATTTCTTGTCACACTCTCAGAAGCATCTGATGGAGCAAGGCAGACCCTGCTTTGGGGACTGGATGCTCTTGTCACCATGGACAGTCCCCCACCAGCACCCCTGATTCTCCAGTTCACCTTAGGAGATGAAGTAACAACTCTATTATTATTTCCTAATTCCCATGACCTCTTTGCAGTACCACCCCACTTAAATATGGACATATCAACACCACTCTGAAAAGGCAGTGATAGTCCAAAGTTCAGGCAAGGACTTGCACACAACCCTGTGCTCAACCCCCCTGCCTGTACTTGCTGCTCTCACTGCCATCCTTTCCTATTCTTCATATTGCAGCCTGTGCTCCCGCTGCTCCCAGTGACCCACACAACCCAGCAGTGAGACACAAGGTATTTGTCAGAGAAAGAAGTAAAATCTCGAGTCACAAAGCACTGCCTACAGCTCAGCAAGACCTGCCTGCAGAGGTCCTGCAGCCACAGCTGGCAGGGGTTTGCCAGCACCAATAGGCAGGGAAGCTTTTCCAAGGGAAGGGTGATGTTTAGCTCAACAGTGCCCCGGTAAACAAAATGGAATTTCTTTTACAGTGTGAGAAATAGTTTGTCCTGCCTGTGCTAAAGGCTGTCCAGAGAAAAGGAACACAGTTAACATAAAAGCTCATTGAGTTCAAAATAACTCCCTTTCTTGGTTACAACCAACCATGATAATAGCTGGCCTGATTTTATGGATTGCTTTGCAATTTCAGTCGTGCAGGAACCAGCCCTGGACTTAGGGCGGCTGCAAAGTCAGCATATTTTAAAACATATTTTAATGTTTATGAGACCATGGCAGAGCAGGTTCAGCTGCACCCACTGCTGGTAGTGTCAGCAACTGAACTCTCCCTGGCAAGTGCATATCTCTCCAGCCTTGTTTCTGAGCTCAAGTTTTCCATTAGCTGCCCACACAGACTGGGTAACTTGGCATCTCTCTGCATTCCCCATAAATTCTGTTCATCTGTTGCCATCACGCCCACGTACAAGTCTCAGGAAGGAATCTAAGATTTCTAAAGCAGCTGCAACAAAACACAGGCTGGATTGACAAGCAACAGGATCAAGGTGGTGAGCCAGTGAGGAGGGTCTTTTTGGAGAGTTTTGTGTGTGTCTATTTAAAACAAGTTTGTTGTCATGACTACAAACCGGGGTATGGGTGAGAAGTGAGAACTCCAAGATGAGGGCTGATAATGTTAATTCACCCTCGAAATCTCAGCAGCCATGGGGAAACAGAGAAGATGATACAAGCACTTGGCATTTAACAGGGCTGAAAGCCACTTTCAGAAGGCAGGTCTGTCCTAAGAACAAAGATCACCCTCCTGGACAGCCCCTTTCCCCCAGCACAGCCAAGGGCTGGATAATTCCCATTAGCTGCAGCCATGGCTAAAGCAGAGGCACTGGAGACTCGGAGGCAAGGAAGGGCACTGAGGCCCTGGAAAGGACACAGCAAAGCTGGAACTGCCCCTCAGGAGACTCATCTGCAGACTCTCTCTAACCATGAACTTGGCTGCAGCAAGGACAGGGAGATGTTCCCATGTCTGTGCAAGGCAATTAACAGGGATCTTAATAGCACAGAGAAGTGTGAAACTATCAGGACCTGCTCCTGGGACTGTCACATTCGTAACTCTACCAGAAGATTAACAAAAAAATGGGGTTTTGGCCAGCAAAGGACAAATGAAGAAACCCCCCAAGTGATTGCAGAGGGATGGAGAGGCAATGCCTTGCTCTGCTCAGAGCTCAGATTCCAAAGGAGCCAGCGAGGAGAGCGCAGGGATGGCGCAGGCTCTGCAGAAGGCAGCAGATGTGTGTGTGTGGGTGGAGGGTGTTTATGAGCACAATAAATAAATGTATGAATCCCTATAAAAGTTCCCATATAAAAGTGAGTTAGAGCTGCCCGAGGGCCGCGGCCTCGTAATAAAAACCACATCTTGCAAGCCCAGTGTGAAGCAGCAGCTGAGCTGGAACTGTCTGGCTGCAGCACCGCAGAGCTGTGAGGCTGCTGCTCCCGAACTCTGGGGTGAAGTGCTGACCCCACTAAATGCAGGAGGCATTTTGGTACTTGCTTCAGTGTAGTCAGGATTTTGCCCTGGGAGGGGCTTCATTGAACCTCAAAGAATAGGAAGTAGTTCTGGGCCTGACTTTTTGTCAAATTTAATCCTTTTTACTTCTTAAAGAGAATCAATCTGCAAGTGGCTGAAGATCTTGGCTTGAGCCGCTGACAGTTCCCAGTGTGACAGATTAGAACTGAATCAAAACAAATAAAAAATTCCTCCAGAAAGCATGGTCAGTCTCTCCTCTCCCCCAAAATAACCAAGCAAAAAGTACTTCTTTATGGCTGAGCAGCAATTTCCATCAAAAAGTTTTGAATTTTTAATTAAGATGTTGGGAGGGGGGTGACATTAAAAACCCAAACCCTTTAATTTTGTATGTCTAAATAGAAACATGCTGCTTTCTTTTGGTCATGAAACTTAAATAAAAGTTTTTAAATTATCTCCCCACAGGAAAAAAAAAAAGGAAGAAAGAAAGCATTAATAATTTTTTCCCCACTCAAAGGCTGGGGAGGGTGTGCTGACCTCTCCTTGACACTGTTTTCTGGGGTGATGGACTATGACAGCAACAAGGCACTTGCAGAGTCCCAGCCTGTGAATTCCCAACTGCTCCAACACTTTCTCCAGAGCCTCCTCTTGCTCTGCTGCTCTCCTGGGAGGTGATGAACACAGCCCCACGTGTTCCAGCTGAGAGGGGGGCTCTCAAACCTCAGTCCCAGCCCATGAGTCACAAACACATGTGCACCTTCCACCACACATTCCCACTCCAAGTTCACACACAGCCAGGTCCCAGCTCCCAGGGAGGGCTGCAACTGTTCCCAGTTTGAACACACAGGCTTTCTCCAGTTATTAAGGTTGTCCTCATGTTTCACATGGATGCCAATCAGAGCTAAACAAAATGTTCCTACAGCACACTGCTGCTGGGAATAGCAACCTTGTTCCCTGACAAATGGCATTTTGCACTGCACTGCAGGACTAATTGCACTGCTCTGATGATGGAATGCTCAAGGAAGACGTCAGCTTTGCCTGGGGGCAACAAGGGGCAACAAGGACATCATTGATTTATTCAGGACTTACCACTGGTTGTCACAGGTTGCATTCTCTTTGATAATAAAGCCTTACAGACAAGGTTTAAAATTCAGCTGCAGCCCTAATTGAAACATAGCTAATTACTGGAGGTCTGCCTTTACAGCCAGTTCCATTGTCACTGGGTTAATGTTCTGTAAATCCAACAGTCAAACTCTCCCTTCCCTTAAAAAGAGAAAAAAAAAGAAGGAAAAGCCCCCATCTACTATTCAAGCAAGTCCAATGGGAAATTACAGATTCCTCTCTTTGAGCCTGAGGTAGCTGCCAGCCAACAGCCCCATCCCACAAGGGCTCAATGACTTCAAAGGATGCCTGTAGAATCAGCCTCCAGATTAAGGCCAGTGTTGGAGACAGGAGAATTCAAAGTGGCTGGAACAAACCTCCAGCCCAGACCACAAGCAATTCATTGTGCATCCACCTTTTCAGTGGCAGCAAACCCTCAGAGCCCCAGGAAATTCCAACACACCCTCACAGTTCCCCAGCTCCCACCCACCAGCTGGCTGTGCTGCAGTGCAGGCACGTGGAGCAGCACTTGGTCACACTGACAGGGTGTGAACCAGCACTCACCACAACAGGCAGCCCAGTTAATGGCTGGATGAGAACAGGACCCCCAGGGTACCAAGGACATCCCTTCACACACTGCACCACAGCTTTGGCTTTGCACTTCAGCCAGACACAGAGGCAAGATTAGCGCCTCATAAAGCAGGGATGAAATCCCATCCCAACTTTATTGCCACTCAGAGCAAGCTCCCTTACAGAAGGTGACATTTACACGCACACACAACTGCACAGAAGTTTATGACATCAAGAGATGGCTGCAGTTTAAAAGCCAGTCAACCCTAGAAAAATCCTCCAGTTTATAGCTGCTTCACATTCCAACCTGGCACGTGGAGGGAATGCCACAAAGCAAACACGTCAGTTAAAGCAGCTAAAAGCATCATTTACAAACTAGAGCCCACCACCCAAAATCTCTGCAGCTCCAGCTCAGAGCTCTGCAGAGCTGTGCTGATTTCAGCCAGCTACAGGTCTGACCCAAGGCATTTAACACGACCCAACTACAGTCTTGGGTACAGGAGCAGATACTTTGCTAATCCTTTGCTAATAGTTTCAAGGAGCAGGTGCTCCCTGGAGGATGTAACCCCACACAAGTCAGTTTAGCAGCTGGGGAGCCATTTCAAAGAGCACAGTGCTGGTTTTACAGGTCCTGGTCTGCCTGCCTGAAAGACTAGAACATCCTTTAATCCACAGGCAAGGACAGCACAACTGGCAGCACACAGAGCAACACCTTGGCTCAGCCCCCGTGCCAGCAGGGATGGGCTCACTCCTGTCCCTGGCTACTCTGAAGAGGGGCTGAGAGAAAGGCCCAAAGCAGTCGTGATAATCATGATTTGCACATCAGCACCCTGGGAACTGGGAGCACATTCCTCCTAGGCTGTGTTTGAAAGGCAGGGAAAAGCTAGCACAGAGGGAATTCACTGGAGGTTAGGCTCTTTGCTCACGAGACAGAGACAATACATCAGATGTTCACATACCTGATCAAACAGGGCTTTCCAGTGCTGAGAGGCAATGCATGAGGGAGGAAAAAGAAGAAAAAGAAGGTATAAGAGCAACGACATTAACATGCAGTAAACTGTAGAAGTACATTCTAACAGAGGCATAGCCAAATGATTTAATGCCATTTCCAGCATCCTTCTTCATCCCAGAATCACCTACCCTTCCGGGGGAGGAGGCAGGGGGAATCTACCAAACACAGGGAGGACAGTTTTCATTTACAAATCCAAATTAGGACGAACTCAGAACATTCATGTGTTAATTCTGTTTTCTCCCTCTTTGTCTACTTGCAGGCAAGCAAGGAATAAAAGGCTTTTTTACTCCCAGGGATCAAGAAAGCTTGGTGTATATTGAGGGGAGGGGGGAATTAGCAATGGTTTCTCAGATCACTCTCTCAGATCCTGTGGCCCAACCCTGACCCCTCGACTGCCTTGCTGGGTTGTCAGAGCCCTGTCTGCTGCCTGCCCCTGACTCTGGCAGGGATTTGCTGCAGGGTCTTTAACAACCCACCAGTTTTCTGAACCTCACATGTCCACATTTGGAAAACAGGTAATTCCTCCCGTGCAAGGTGGGAGGGTGGAAGGCTGGAGAGAGCCCATTATATTACTCCATACCTTTTGTTCTAGCAGAACTGCCTTAAAAATGCTGTATAGAAGGAAGCTCTACTTCAACACACACAACCATGTGAACACTCCACAAGTCCTTGTCATTTGGGAACAGACAAAACCAGCTGGAGACTGGCTCTGATTTATGTTTTGTAGAAAGACTGATGTCAAGTCACCTCTCTAACTCAGACTTGCTGTCTCAGTGTCCCATGGAACAGAGGACATTCTTAATAAATTGTGTAAGGCTCTCTCATCTCTCCTGGATTTAGGGACCAGTTCAGAAGACAGCAACTTCCATGGGGCAACATTGGGGTAACCACTGGCTTGGGATCTCCAGAAAACACCTTGCACATTTCCAGCTCTGCTGTCTAAAGTGCAGTTCAGCAAAATATTTTGTTTCTGCCTCATTCACTGCCCCATAAAAGCAAATAACAAATGTCAGACTCAAAGAAGCAAATCTCACTGTGCTGTAGGCAAAGCAGAACTCTGGGGAGAGTCTTATCTAGTCCTGGAAGAATATTTGCTTTCACGTGGTAGGCAGATCTAAAGCAGAATTGACTGGAGTGACACTGGGATATCAGGCCACCGAATTCCTTTCCATTAGTTAAGTTGTTGGCTCCCCTCCTCCCCATCTCTCCCTCCATTTATAAACTCCCATTTATCATCATAAATCAGCCCAGCACTTTAAACAGAGCGTATTGGGACTGCCTGGATCCTGGCTTTGCGGAATGCTGCTCTGAGAGCTGCAATGACATCACAGCTGAGCTTTTACACCCTGCCAATGCTGTGGCAGCCAAACCTCCACTACGTAATATTTTTGTGGTTAATAAGACATAAAGAACTGACCCTGGGTCAGTTCTTGTTGGCCAAGCCGAGAGCTCCCATCAAGCTTTCAGATGTAATACCAACAGAAAATCAGCCCCCAGTGAGGTCCCAGGGGGACACAGAGCAGTTGGAATTCTCAGAGATGATGCTCTGTAGCCTGCTTGTTTCAGCAGGAAATCTTGGCTGAGAAGGAGGAGGGCATTTACACCACTTCCTGCTCTTCTGACTTGCAGATGATACACGATACCTCAGGCTTCTGTCACATCATCCACTGCCAGGTCTCAGCAGCTTCCTGTAACCAATGCAACTGCAGCTCTGGGGCTGCTTTGTTGATGATAGAAAACAAGGTACCAGGGTCAGATAACAATGCAGATCCCACACCAGTAACAACACACTGCGAGCTGGGGCTGACCCAGGCTGTCCTACCTCAAGGTCAAGCAGCAAATCACCAGCAGAACTGGGATGAGAATCTAGACTTCACCAGGGAAAGCTCCTGTCCAAGGAGCCCAATCCTGCCAGGCACTCAGCACTTCAGCATCTCCTGGTTCCCTGGCAGGATGGAATTGCTAATGGCTCTGTTCATGTAGAGGCTGGAGGAACTCCAAGGGGCCCATGTGTGTCACAACAGGAAATCTTCCTTGGAGGACCATCCAGACAAGCACAAAATTTGTCAGAGAAGAAAAGGTCACGGGCTGACGCAAGCAAGCACTGGGACTTGGAAACCTGGACTGTGAAAGCTCCTGGAAAGCCACCCTTTCCAAGTCAAAGCTACACATACCCCTGGATCAGGCATCTCCTCCTAGGACTGCCTGGCAGTGTTGTAGCAGAGGTCAAACTGCATCACATGTTCCCTCCTGACTGCACAGCGCTCAGGGATACAGCCCGGGGAATGCAGCTCTACCAAGCAACTGCATTTCCTCCGCTACCCTCTGGGGGGAAAATCCAACAGCAACCGAATTCTAGGTGACTCAGAAGGAAGGGCTGGGGCATGAGGAGCGGGCTCTGTCCCTAAACATCCCCGGGCAGGTTCCTCCAGCAGCGTCAGAAAGTAGAGAGCAAAGGGGATGCGGCGTTGCTGGAGGCTCAGCTCCCAAGTGTCCCTCTCGTAGCCGTGCAAGAGCCGAGCCAGAGCCCGCTTCAGAAAGACGTTTAGTATCTCTGTTCATGTCTCACTGGCAGGAGCAGACCCTGCGCTTACCGCTGCAGACTGGGCAGACTCTTTGCAGTCCTCATCCCAGCCGAGTTTGCTGGGAAGGAGAGCTGTGAACAGTCCTGGGATGCACCAGGAATGCAGGATCTCTCACGTTTGCTCCCTCCCAGACAGGTGCACAGCGAGCTCCTGCCTCCGGGACCGGCAGGCACAGAACAATCGCCTCAGCTCTGCAGTCTCTGCCGCTCAGCCTGGCAGGAGCAGACTCGGTGTCCTTCTGGGCTGCGTGAGCAGAGGCAGAACTCCGGTGCCAAGTTATCCCACTCTCAGGTGCAATCAGAGCTCGGAGGGTGGAGAGAAGCCATCAGCCCCGCCGAGCCGGGGAAAAAACTTCCTCGGCTGTTTGTTGCTCGGGGGCTGGAAGAGGGAGCAGCTCCCGAGAGCGGGAGCGTTTCGCATCTGTCACCCTCCGGATGGCCGGGACTCTGGAGAAGCTCTCGGTCCCCCGGAAGCCCCTGGAGCCAAGGCGTCAGCCCCTCTCCGGGCTCCCGGGTCGCCTCGGTGCGCAGCCCGCTGCCCGTGCCCGGCAGCCGCAGCATCTCCGCGACGGTCGCGGGCACCGGGCGGACCGGCCGCCTGCCCGGGCCCCCGGGGCAGGGAGCGGCGGGAGCGGCGGCCCCGGGGCCGGAGCCGGCCCGGCGGCTGCCGGAGCCCGCGGGCAGCGGCGGCGGGAGGGCGGCGGGGACGGCGGCTTTCCCAAGCCCCGCAGGGTCACCGGCCCCGCTCCTGCCCCCATCCCGGGATGCAGCTATGAATAGCCTGAGCCGATTAACCTGGCAGAGGGGGGAAGACACCGGGCGAAGCAAACTTACATCCTCCGCGGCCATAGGTAGGACATCCTCGGAGTCCAGCACCTCGATTTCTTCCGCCTCCGCGCTGGCAGCCACAGCAGGGGAAGAGCTGGCGTGAGGCTCCGGCAGCTTGTCTCCCATGCTTGGAAACGGTCCCCCTTCAGCCCCCGCCCCCCCTTCTCCCCAGATCCTTAAAGAAATTAAACCTAGCTGCCGCTTGGCAAACTTTCAAGCGCAGCCGAGCCTGCCTTCATGACTCCCGCAGCCGGCAGGGGAGGAAATCCTCCATCCAGGGAACATCCAATTAGCGCGGGCAGCGCCGGCGGGCGGCATCATCCCGGCGGCCGAGCTCCGGCCGGGGCACTGACCCCTCCCCGCCCGCCGCCGCCCGCCCCCGCGGCCGGGCGGTGCCCCCCGGCCCGGGCACGGCGGGCGCCTCCCCCGAGCCATCGCCCGGGGACGGGGGTCCGCCCTTCCCGCCGCGGGAGAGCCCCCGGGGGCTCTGGGAGACAGAGCCCGGAGCTGCGGCACGTCCGAGGATGCGGCTGGGCGGCGGCGGGGGAGCAGCCCTGGGGGGAGCAGCGCCGGGGGTCCCTTCACCGCCTCCCCCGGGGCGACCCGCCGAGGATCGGCCGTGCCCAGCGCCGGGCAGCCCCTGGGCCGGTCCCAGCCCGGTCCTGCCCGCGGGCAGGTGACCAGGTAACTTCTCCCTCCCGGAGAGTCCCACCGTGAGGGGCTGGTGTGGGGTTTTACATCTTTTACCGTAACAACTCGTTCCTGTATGCCAGGATGGGTAACTTAACCATCTGGAGCCCGGATTAGGAACTTGAGGAATGCCCTGACTGCAGGCAGAAATCCAGCAGTTTTAGCTTCTTCCAATGAAGCACAGAAATAGCAGGTCGGCAAGGGGGAAGGGCGAGCAGAGCCGGGCTGAGCCACATGGTGCCAGTGCCTCTGCTTGCTGCTGCACCGACAGCCACAGCCAGACAGAGCCAGAACAGAGAGAGGGTCCAGCACCACAGGCCACGTTTCCTGGGTGCAAAGGTCCAAAACCAGCTCAGCCACAGCTCAGCCATAAGGACAGAACCAAGCTACAAGTCCATCTTTTCTATACAACTTTGTTTAAAAAACAGACGACAACAACAACAATTAAAACCAAATGCAGCTGGAATACCTCTGGAAAAGGAATAGGATTTTCCATCCCGCAGAAGCGAAGCAAAGAAGTAAAACCACGACCTTTGGACCCGAAGAGCAGAACTTTTCTACCTCAGGATTCAGGCGGGAAAATGACAACAAAATAAAAGCTCTTCTGGGGTCTCCAGTGCAACTGATGAACAGGAGAGGTTCTGCCCCTTAAGGACCATCACCTTGAGCACAGCATCCACTTCTGCCTTGCTTTAGAGTCTGTCCAGCCTGCTCTCCCAAAGCAGAAGAACAGGAGACCAAATCCAGCACTTGCGAGAAACACTAACCCACTTCACTCACACAACACCACCCCTGCCAAAATATTCCAGGCACTAAGCAGCTATTATAAAAACAATCTCTTTTTGACTCAAAAACTGAACCTCATCAAAACTTCAAAACAGATGGATAAGCAAAAATATGCTATGCCAACAGAGAGAAACAGCAATCATTTAAAGATGTCTGTGGGGAGGAGGGAAGCGAGTTTTTAAAGCAAAGAGAGAATAAATGAGCTGAATTTCAGGGGTAACAGGTTCCACACAGTTGGGGACTGTATTGTCTCTGATTCCAGATGCTGGTGGGAAAATGCCAACCATGAAGTGTAACATGAGTGCAATCAACAACAGGGAGAACCCCCAAACCCTTACCTTAACACCAAACTCCCACTAAACTGGAAAACTGCTGCAAAATTACAAGTTCATTTTTCTCCTCTAAGGAATGTTTTTCACTAGTGGTAATGATAGTTTGGGGTTTTTTTCAGGGAAATGTCTCTGCACATTGCACATATGAGCTAGTGCTGTGCTATAATCATCACAGAAAGGAAATTAACAGTATTCTAATGAGGAGTTTTGTTACAGACAAATTATCATCTTGCAAGTCTGTGAGAGCCTCTTAATTTAGAACGTCATTTCTCCCCACTGCATACCCTGGTGACTCTGCCTTGGAAAACAGTAATTGCTAGAGAAACTGGGGAGCTGGGGGCACCCCAGAGCAGATGCAGACAGAACATGGAAGGGCTTCAGAAGAAACTGAGACAGAAAGAACTTGAGATTATAAAACCTACTCCATTTTCACATTCAGTAATGTAGGCAACCTTTTATATTCCAAATACTACAAAGAAAATGTAGATATACATCCTTCCTGCATTGGAAGTGGCTAAAAAGGTCAGCTCATGAATATGCAATAAAAACCCCTCAAAGTAGGGACCCAGCCAACATCTGCTAGCTAAGCCTCCTGGAACAAACCTGAACAGTTTGTTCACAGGTCCTTTTCCCACTCAAAGTAGCCCCAAAGGGCTTTCACAAAACTGCCCAGCTCTCACAACTGGAGCTACATGGAGCAACCTACCCAGCTTGATTTCCCTATCAGAGTTCAGCCCAGCCAGCCCCGGGAGGAAGGAAAATGAGGTATTTGGGATCAGAAACCCAAAATGCTGCACCCAAACACAACCCCAAGAAGAAATTAGGCAGCACATACACAGCTGGGACCAGATCAGACCTGTCAGATTCACCCCTTCAGGCTCATGAAAACGGCTAAAAATCTTTAAAAATCACGGATGGTTTGAGATTGGGGTTTAAACTGAGTCCAAAAGGTAACAGTGGCAAAGGGCTCTTTGAGCATCAGTGCTGGGACAACACAGGTTTAGAATCAATATGAATTAGACTCTATGTGCTGCCTTTTGGCTTCTCTATGACTCATGGATACTTTCCCTCCTGAAGAGAAGGACAAGTGAGAAAAAATAACGTCCAACCTCTTGTCTCATTTCTAACTTGTGTTGAAAGCCTGTCCTCCTGACCCTCCCTATTCCCCATGTTATACTTAGAGCTGTTTCAAGTCCAGCACTGAAAAGCAGGCTCTAGCCTTTCCACCTGCAGCTCTCTTCTGCCCCAGTAGCTGTTATTGGTTGCAGCTGGTTCTAATCGTCTTTTTGGTTATAGCTGGGGAAAAAATTAAATCTGCTATCAGTCCTTTTTTGGGGTAGTTGTCTTAAAAGGGAGCCCTCCTTTTAAATACCCTTTAGGGGTATTTAAATAATATCTTTATTTAAATAATACCCTAATACCTTTAGGGTATTTAAAATGTATCTCTGCCCCTTTTTAATGTTACCTGATGGGATCACAGCACAGGTTCATTCTGAATCAAAAGAACTATTTGAAATGGAGACCAATTAGTAATTCAAGGTTAATTTCCAACATAAAATCAAGTCTTGCTTACTATAATTCCTGAACTGACAAGCTTTCAGACCAGAGGTCAAAGCCGAGGGGTGAAGGATGTGTCTCCAAGGAAGAATAATCAAGGTCTTTGTCCTCTGAGTGACTTTACATCATGACAAGGCAACTCATGCATCAGACTGAACTGAGATGGAGTCTGGTTGTGGAAAATACAATGAAAGAAGTTGTTAGGAAACCCTACAGGACCAGAGGAAAGAAAACAAATCTGCTAAGAGTGAAGGGACTGGGCTGCTGCTCCTTCTCCCCAGCACTTAAGAGCAACAGCTCGACTTTTTGGACTTTCTTCTTTATGCGCTCCGTGAGTGGAACAGTTTCCCTTACGGTGATAGAACCCTCACAGGATCCGGGAGGGCTTGGCCAGCGGCACAGGGACATCGTGGCTCTTACCTGGGGCTGCCTCAGAGAACACCGCAGCAGAGCTGGACACCAAGACCTGTGTCTCTTCCCTAGGCAAATTCCTCACCCCAAACGCCTGGAGAAGGGCTGTTTTATCACCGCCGGCGGTGCTGCGCTCCGTCCCTCACCTGCGCGGGCGGGGCGCGGGGCCGTGAGGGCGGGCGGCCCCTCAGGGCGGGGGCGGTTCCCGCGCCTCCCTCAGGGCCGAGTGGGGCGGCCCGGGCAGCCGCCGACCGGCAGAACCCGCTCCCCGCCGGGCTCCGAGCGCCGGTCCCGGGCTGATGGGGGTGTTCCGCAGGGCAGATTCCGATCCCGATCCCGATCCCGATCCCAATCCCGATCCCGATGGTGTTCGGGAGGACGGGAGCGTTTCCCGCTCCCGCCGGGCCCGTCCACTCGGCGGCAGCGCCCCCTGGCGGCCGCTCCCGGCTCCTCCTTGAGTCCCTGGGATCCCTCGGGAAGGTCCCTCGGGAAGGTCCCTCCGGAGAGTCCCGGGAATCCTCCCAGCTCCCAGGAACGCGGCACTGCTTGCGCTTGTGGAATTGCAAATAACAAAGTTCACGGTCGACTGTCGGTATTTCAGCCTTCGAGTATCACAGAAGTCACTTTGGTCTGGTATAAATTAGAAATAAACCTCTAGTGGAGGCAACACAGTCATGAGAAGGATCAGAGAAACCACAGAGCCGAGACGTGTCACCTCCAGGCACTGAGGGCACCGAGAGCCTCTCACATAAAGGACAAAGTTTTGTTAAACTCCTCTTTTTAAGGGCAGAGGAAGGGAAAGAAAAAGAAGATGCACACAAACACAGTACACAGTTATTTTATTGAAATACTTGAAAAGGCCAGCAATGGAAAAATAGGTTTGTCATGAGGAATTAATGTTTGTTTTACTTGATCGTTAAAAAAGCTGTGTCTATATGTAATTCTAGCCCGGTACAGAATGCACTGTGATCCATGCAACTAATACCCTACAGTAGAATAGGCACTGTGTACTAGTGTGTTCTTTATACACAGCTTTCAAGGGCTATGACTGACAGATGTGAGAAATTAAACTGCAACACTTTCCGAATTAGAAACATTTAGAACATACAAATTTGCTCGTCTGATTCATAGGGGCTATAAAACACAACAGAGTGGAGAATGAAAAACAGATCACACACAGCAGATGAAGTTGATCTGGCAGTTTTTGAAGTTCATGTTTTTCCTTTTAAAAGAAAAACCAGACTCTAAACATGTCTCTGGTCATGTAAAGTACAAAATCATAGGCCAGGACAGCAAAGGTGAGTTTTTCTTGAAATACATAATTAGAGGGGAAAATTTGTTCATCAGTTAAAAATATGAATGAAAATCACAAACTCTGCCTGGTATAGCTTATAGTCCAAAAAGAAGAAGTCACCTTAGATGGATGTGAAATAAATAAGCAATCCTTGAGGAAGTCTGATCCTTGAGTTGACTCTACTCTACTGAAAATTAATTTCACCTATACACTAGAATGTCACCATGGTGGACATCTAAGAACAGTAGTTTGAATCGGTTTTTGGGAAGCAATGTCTTACTTGCTTTAATATATACAGGTTATTTACAACAAATTCCCTTTTGGCCTCACAAGTTAAGCCATTTGACCTGGCTGTTAAGATGCAATTCCTTTTTTTTTTTCCACACATTATGCAATACTGTAGTTAGAGCTATAATTTAAAATAATCTTATGCAGGAATTACAAATATTAATAAAGTAACTCTGCATATATAAATATTTCTAGCAGAATTTAAAGCATTCAGAATGTACATAAAAGTGGTTTTTTTAATTTATTTATTTGGTAGGGCCAGATGTGCTTCTTCTCAGATCATCGCTGCTTTAGTAGTGCTTTGTACATGGCAAAACCCAGAACTGCAAAGACAGTAGCACCAAAACTTGCTCGGAGCCAGAACGTGGAGCTCTTGAGGTCCGCTTGTGTCACGTGCCTAAAATTCAACACACACACACAAACCCAGGTTAATTCCATGTCAGCACCACCAGACAACTCGTGCTAAACTACTGTGCTTTTGGAAATTCATCACTACACTTGTCACAGGCAGCCAGTCACAGCTCAGCCTCATGAGCACTGCACAGGCCTTTGACCTGTGGGAAAGCTCCGGCTCTGATCTGCCCTGAGCACATTTCACAGGCACAGCACCCACACGGCTGAGGAGAAATGCAGGGGCAGATCACCAGTCACGGACGTGGGGAGGGCATGTGTCTCCTTTGGGAGGACCAGCAAGCGTTCAGGAAAGGAAACCCAAAATAGCTACAAATAATTAGTAACCCACAGTGAGAACAACTCTGTCCAGGAAAACCCTTTTTTTTTAAACTTTGAATATTGCTGCTTTTCCGTGAAAAACTTCCCAGTCCTGTTGAATGTCTACTTATTATTCTTCTCCCAAAAAAGTTTACTGACAAGTAGCAAGTAATATTTTTCCAAAAGCTAGAATTAAAGGACCATTTGTAAATCCCTTTCTTTCCAGTAGTCACAAGACCAGCAACAGAAACAGTCATCCAACACCAAGCTGAAAGCTGAGAGAGTGTGAGTGAAACAAGCAGTGACCATGGCATGATCAGAAAAGGACAGTATGGAGTGACTGTATGACAGAAAAAGCCACATCTTGCATGACAGTAGAGACAGGCAATGACCCAACTCTCCCAAATGCTGAAGAGGTCTGTGAACATGCTCAGTTAAACACTGGCCACCCTCACAGCAGTCTCAAGTATGACAGCTTACCAGAGAGCAGGGGCTACTGTTTAAAACAAGTTATCATAAATGCCATCATTCAAAGCCCAGGAAGTTCCTAAACAACAGTAAAGTTGATTTTTTTGTTTGCTTTTAAGATAGAACAGAACTTCACTAGCCTACGTGTTTTAGCCTGTGTTAATCACCATGAGTTACTCAGTGAAGCTGCAGGAGGGTTTAGGGCAAGGAGCACAGAGATCCTGAGCACACACAGGAGTTCATGGAGTGAGAACTGCAGAGCTCACAAGCTGTTTAATAGAACAGGAATTGTTACTTGCTACCAAACTACACAAAACCAGTTTGGGATATTATTCAGTAGACACTGGCAGGAGCAGTATCAGCCACTTCGTTAATCAGGGTTCTGTCATACACATGCTGAAGAACAGGCTCTTTGGTGCACACACAGCACAACAGCTGCTCTCTACAAAATCCTAATCTGATTTAAGAACGTCTTGCTGGGTTATGGAACAGACCAAATCCAAGAATTCCTGCAAGCATTAGTTTTTCTGCAGCTAGTTTGGACAAACCAGATGTCAAGTGGTTTGCTGGGGGGAAGAAAGGGAGAAGGCAATGGCAAGGTCACCTCAGTCTGGGTGTTGTTACCTGTCTTCAAGCAAGCGTGGCCCAAGGGATGACTCCATGAAGATGGAATCTTCTAGAGAGCTGACGGCGTGCACCTGCTGCATAACACTGCTCTCCTGGTCTGCTACCAGCACGGCCCCCAGCTCAGCCAGGCAGGCTCCTAACCTTGTCACACACATGCACAGGGCACTTCACTGCAGGGCTCCACAACAGCAACTGGCTCAAATACCCTCAAATCACAAAGCCCAGAGAATTTAGGATTTTTAGCCACCTAGCCCCTGGTTCTCATGCAGTTGTTTAAAACTTAGGGCTCGGGGGAAGAACAGAAACAAATGGAGTTTGTTCTTTTGATGAGCTGAGTAAAATGTATGATTTCCTGCAGCTACATGCCATTGCTTTAAGGACAAAGGAAACTGCCTAAGAAACTGAATCTCTCTCCCCACTCCACCTCCACAGCCTCAACTTTCTGGTGTCCACAGGACACTGCAACATTCCTGCACCATATGCAGGAGCACCTGTGCTAAAAACACTGGAATGACTCCAACACATCAGCCCCAAATCCGACAAGATCCCATACTGGGATAAAATGCTGTGCATGTATTTTATCACTATATGTGGTGCTCTGAGTTTCTTTTTTAGTAAAAGGTTGTACAATCCTCGTCTTCAGATCTGTAAGTTATAAAGCTTATCTGTGTATGTAAAATAAATCACTTGTATGTAACATGATTTTAAGAGATTATGTGACAAGCTCTGCTGGATGAGTATTTGTATAACCAACAAGTCTCCAGTTTAATTTGGTTAATTCAAATGCCCGGCTATTTGCATAATTTTAAAAAACCTTCAATTTAAATGTGCAGATCAATGTTTAAATTGCAAATGAATGCTTTTGCATTGCCTCACAAAGCACTATCTCTCACAGGTAGATTTTCAGATTCCTATCTATAATTTGCCTTGTTCTGACTTCTGCACTTGTCCATATTTAATGGCATGCAAGAAACTTGCTGAGCATGCTTTATCCTTCCAAAAGCAATTAATATATTCTCAGTCATGATAAAATGCTCTTGTAATGTCTAAAGAGAGAGCAAATTGGCTTTGATCCCTTTTCTAAGCCTGACAACAACAGACTCTTCCATTTAAATAAGGGACTAAATGGAGACAGGGACTTTCTTACAACCTCCAAGAAATCTACTGACTTCAGTAAGGAATGACTGGGGACCTCTGAACATCTCAGTCCAAAAATCCAAGTTCAGAACTGCTCACTGAAATTCACAACACTCTGGATGTCTAACTGCTTCACAGTTTTGAACAAATTCCAATTTTTCTTCTTTCAGTGTTCCTTCTGCTGTCATAAAATCCATTTTTACAGTTTTCATTCCTAACATTGTTTAGCTGCCATTAAAGGAACACAACAAACCTGAGATAACAAAAAAAAAGGATCAATATTTGTTTCCAGCACAGGTTCTTTGACATGAAGGTGGTTACAATGCAGAAAAACTTTTTTCAATACACACTGAAAAATGCTACCTCTTCCAAAAATCATGTTCAAACTTTATTTCAGTCTAGTTGTGCTTAGGAAATTATTTTTCACTGCTGGTAGAAACTGTTACTGCCTTGTTAGTGAGTAACTCTGAATTAGAAAAATTATTGTCTCTAAGGGTAAATCATATATATAGATGTGCAATTGTAGACACACAGAGTAGTCAGAACTCTGTAAGTGAAGCTGTATTTGAAACTATTGCTTATTAGTAATAATAATGGGCTTCCCAGACAGATTGCTCTGTGTACTTAATCAAACAATGAGTTCCACAAATATAAGAAAGTCTAGAATTTTTGCCTCTGGTGTAAAATTCAGATTTTAATGCACATTTTTTTGAGGGTGGGAAAAAAAAGACATTTTTATTCAACCTACCCTTAACAGTGAGTCAAGTATCTTGTCACTTGTTGAATAAGATCTTTGAAATCTGAACAGTCACTCAAGAGACTTCACCAACTCCCAGTTAGTTTGCCACATGCACTGATTAAGGGGTTAATTAGCTGAGCATGGCTGCCATGGGCACACAGAGGACTGCTGAGTTAGGGGTCAGCACTGACACTTCTCCCTGAGTCAGCAGCAGAAGAATCCCAGGTCTGGGAAGGTTTATCCTTAACTACAGAATTCAGAACCATTCCTGTAGTAACTTCCAAAGCATTTCAGAAGCACAGAGGTGAGGCCAGCAGGCTGCTCACACAAAACTAAAAGCCAGTTCATGCAGCAGCAGCAGCTCTGACAGACAAAGGGTCACAATAAAATATGAGCAACTGAATTCCAAAAGGCACCACGTAACATGCACAGGCTGCTGCAGCTGCCCTCCAGGCACACATTTTCCTAGGATGCAAAGCAGCTCCAGCAGCCAGAATTCCCCCCATGCATTAATCATCTAAAATATGAAAGGCTCCAAGTGCATCTTATTATCTACAAAACCCCAAAAAGGATGTCAAATCCAATTCAATGAGGTCTATTCAGAAAGAAATTAGAGGATGCAGCTCTGCAAGTTCCTACACAGGCTGGGGCATTGAACAGTTTGGAGCAGGAGGAAAACAGGTAAGAAAACATCATTATACTGTCCTAATTTGGGGGGCACCTCAGTGTAGGGATAGATTTCTGCTATTAGATTTAATGGCAATATACACGGTTTTGAAAAATAATCTGCCTACACTGCACACAGTGAAAAATAAACCCTGGGTTATGCTCTGAGAACTTTCCCATTATTACAGGAAAATGAAAGGATTGTCTCAACTTTGACTTCACAGAAGGAAGGTTTTCATAGAAAGCAAAACCTCACTAATAATTCCTGAAACAACCAGGTTTTATATGCAAGTAGAATTTCACTTCAATTCCACAGTATTTTAAAAACTTTAGAAGAAAAGCATGCTCTGAGAAGTCTCCTCACTGAACAAAGCAACTCTCATGCATGAGGATTATTTTATTTTGAAATGAACTTAGCTGACAGAAAAATGCCACTACAGTACAAGCAAAAGGCAACATGAATGATTGGAAACCAAGGGAAAAAAAGGAAGACAAAAATCCAAGCTCATCATTAAAGAAAGGGTTAGAATGATAAAAGCAGAAACCTTGCTTTTAAAAAGAGGTAAAACAATGTAGTAAAAAGAGATTAAGTGCCAGCCAGACAAATACAAATGAACACCTAAAGGAAGGAACAAATGAAAGATATGAAAGTACTACAGGACAGTCCCAAGGCTCAGACATGCACGTGGAGTGCTCTGAATGCAGGGCCTTCCTGAGCCTCCAAGAACCAGCCAAGAGTGATCCTGGGCAGTTCAACCCAACAATGCCAGTCCTGCACAATGAACATCTCCAAGCTGAGCTGCCCTTCCTGAGCCTCCAGACCCTGGGAGAGCCTCTGTTTGTCCAGAGAGGAGGAACTGAGGGTGGGCAGGAACAGCTTGCTCAGATGCACAGAGACAATGTTCTTTCTTTAACTACTAAGGTGGGGCTATTCAAATATATCATATTTTGCCTTAATAGTGTTTAAGGGTTACTTAGCAACAAATAACTCAGGAAGGAGTCCAATGTGAAAAAATTCAGTTTACCTGAAAAGCTTCCACTGCTTCAAGCTTCAAAATAGGAAGGGACCAGAAGAATAAAGTACTCTTGAGAAACCTCCTTCACCCATCAGTTATCTAACATTTGTCCAACTACCTGACCTAATGTAAGCACTTGTGAAAGCAAAATAAGAGAAGTTACAGAAAGTAACTGCATCAGAAAGTCCTTCTTGATCCAAATGCTTTCTCTAATCTAATCACACATCATTAGATTAAAAAAATCTATCATTTTTAAACAAGAAATCCACCTCTACCCTCCTAAGTCTACACCTGGGAGCTATTCCCTCTTTTTTACAGTTATTTCAGCTCTACTGTAAATGCAGCTGGTGCAGCAGTTCATGTGCTGAATGGTGAATAACCTGCAGCAAAGTGTTGGTAAGAGCTGGTGAGATGAAGTGAGCGTGCTGGAAACCTGCACCAAGCCCCAAGTGCCTGACTGAATGACTAGAGACAAAGGGAAGTGGCTGTGGGGAATTCTCTTTACTTTGAATTACAGACTTTTTAGGCAGTAGATTCCTGCATTTATTCCACACTCCCTAGTGATAAGGTGTGGAATGACAGCATCCCAAAGCTTCCCATTAAAAAGTTTCAGTGCCTCCAGTCCCTGACAGGATTTCAGAGGAACAAAATTCAGTGTTTAATGCAGGACTCAAAAACCCCACGGGCCCATAAAGAGATAAACAAGCCATGACAGCCAATGGAGCAGCCCATAACCATTCCAAAAAATGGAGATGTGTTACAGAGGTGACCTCAGCCTCAGTAATGAAGAGCTGGCATTTCCTAGCAGTGACTGCCCAATGAAGTTTCAGTATGCAAGGAGATGCTGTTCCAGAGGATCTCTGCCCACGGGATGACTGCTGGAGAAGAGGTGCAGCACCAACAGCCTCACTCATTCAGTCTTCTCCCAAGCTAGGAAGTTTTTCACCCTTCTTTGAATTCTCACTCTGTGGTTAACACTTTTATCTTGGATTAAAGCTGTATTTCACATACTCAATCCTATAGGTGGGTGTATCAGCAGCCCTCCCACGTGTGTGTAACTTGAATTTAAAGGAGACAGACACTCTTATTTGGAGCAGCTACATCTGAAACCCATAAAAAGTAGTAACACACAAGGACCAGCAGCATGTCAGGATATTCTAACCACGGCCTTCAATACACACATTTACCATCTAAGCCTCCAAGAAGGTCATGGATAATGGAACCACTGCACTGCAACAATTGTTGGGTTTGAACTCCCATTTGCTGGGGTGTGATGGCAAGTGCTGAGTGTTAGTAAATCATGTGTCCAAAACTGCCTGCAGAACACACAGGACAAGCTATAGCACTGTTTTCAATGCTGAAAACCAGTTATCTCTCTTTACCCATTGTTTTTCCAAACTGTCTGGAAATGCAAATGTTTCAGCATTTACCACTTCTCACATGTTGCATTCCATTCAGAGAGGATTTGGATGTTAAAAGATCTGGATTATTTAACACAAAATATTCACTCTTTGTGTAAACCAAGCATAACACACACACACACAGAAATCCTATGAATTCCCAAATATCAAACTAGCAATTATAAACATGTAATTAAAGTTACACGATGCTGCTGTAAGTCAAGCTGTGCCTTTATGAAAATATCTGTGTAATTGGTATCTAAAAGGCACTATCTCTAATCAATACTGAACAAACCTGTAATGTTTGTTTACTCTCAAGTGAGAATTCTCAAGTGAGAAACATTACACAGATTTGTAGACACTACTTAATGTCCATTAGCAGTTCCCTAAAGACACAGTCCTAATTCCTCCACAGTATTTTTGCAATCACTAAGAACCTGAATCAACTACCAAATTGGTAATGTTAAAAAAAAAATAAAAAAAAAAATCACTGGACTAAGCTCAAAAGTACCTTCAAGTTAAAGTCTGACAATTCTATGATCATTATTAAAGTATCTGCCTCTTCAGTGGATATGGAGTGAAAAACCTGCAGTACATAAGGTTCCCAACTGCTTTTTCGGAAAAAAAAACCAACCAACAAACCCTTTATTTTTTTCAAAGCACACCTGGTACCTAGTAAATAAAGTTAAGGACCTGTTAAGAACTGCAGTGAAGAGTTTGTTCTTTACAGATTGCAGCAAGTCTGAGTTGAGGAAGTTCTGACAGATGCAAAATGTACACCTGTTGCAGGCGCACATACAGCGTAACCGGGCATGGCTGCGGAGACACACAGAAGGACAGCAGGTGAAATCTTGCTCATCGAATCAGCTGCACATTAGGGCTGTGCCACAACCAAGAGAGAGTCAGGAATAAAAGGTACATTTGAATGAGGAAGGAGAGGAGGAGGGGAAAAAAAAAAATACACCGGGGAACAAAAGGGTACAACTACAGCTGTGCAGAGCTCGCGGGCAGAGGTGCCACGCCTCGGAGGATTCGGCGTCACCACCGTGCTCAGATCTCAGTCAGAGCACAAACATGGGGAGAATGTGGATGAATTTATCCCAAGTTTGTAAGGAGAGCATTTAAAGGCTTCTGAGTATGTCTGCACAGCAATAGGTAACACCCCTTTTTCAAAGGAAAGGAAGCCACATTTTCTACCACTTTGCACACTTTACAAGGTGACAGTTGCCTCTGTTTTCCCACCCTAACAAACACAACATGCTTGAAAACTAAGGGAGAAGCAGGAATATTGATATGACAGACATTTGGGCAGTGCTACACTTTAGTGGTTTCCCAGTATTCCAGTGCTACAAAACAAATACAAGAGAAAAAAAGCCCAAACTAAAGCTTTACAAGTCTAACTCAATAAATCCAGTTTCAAATAATTAAGAATACCATATTATTTTAGGTGAAAGAGACATTACTTCTATTTAATTTAAAGCAAATGTCAGCTGTCATACTAGACTCCATCTGCTGTAATATTTATGTAGTTCATCACCATATTAAAAGCTCCACCCACCAAAAAAAAAGATGCAAAGTGAGCTTAGCAACAGTGAGATGTGAAGGAGAATCTGCACTCAAGTATCTTGCATCTGAAGTCCAAAGGTGTTTGTACAGAAATTCTATTAAAACTATAATATTTATTAGGTTAACAAACTGAAGCACATAGCAATAAACACCCTGAAAATAAAAAATACTTCGAGCAGGGCAGAACTGTTGGGCACTAAGGTGACATTAGTTGTAATCAACTGTCAAGTTGGTCTATTAACAAGGATTACAGTACAACTCAGTCATTAATATCTCAAATATACCAAGACAGGAAAATGATATCCTGAGTTTTGTATGCACATTAAGGACCAAAAAGAATCCTACATTGGAATTTGCAACGTGAGCTGGATGAACCAGTGTATTCCTCAAAAAACACCTTGGCAACAATAGCTGGGAGTGAGTCGTGTGTTGGAAACGTGCCAGCTTTCGCAATTTGAGGTAATTTGAAGATTCTACTCAAGTCACTCTGTTGCTAAACCTGAGTGAGGCAGTTCCCTGCTGTGGCTCACGATGACATGCAGTGGTTGTGAGCGTGGCCCATGCACAGGGACAGCAGCACAGCCCCAGGACTTACGGATACATTGCCATGGTCGTCAGCTTCACAAAGATATCCTTACTGGGCACATCAGCAGTGTTACACGTGAAGGCTTGAGGTGGAGGCATTTTGTGTTTTTTGCAGAATTCAGCAGGAGAAATACTATATTCCTGTCTAACTTCATGCAAGTCGGACTTGGCAGCTACCACTAAACATGGTATTCTGCTGTCCATGAAGTGCTGCTGCAAATGGAAAGGAAAACCAGTGAGAGACACTGTGTGACACATTCAGCCTGGAACAGGCTGCACTGGCTGCAGCAGCATGAAGATATATTACTTTTACTGAAATGAAGCATTTCTAGAAGCAGAACAGTTTACACAGACAAGTAGATTTAGCTTTGTATGAATAACTGAACTGCACCATTAATGCACGAACTAGCACTTGTAAATAAAATGTCTTTTAAGCACTAAAACCAGTGTACAGGACCAGTAACTGACACTGAATATTTAGTCAGTGAGAAGATACAGAAATGTAAACTCTACAAACCTTAAAAATCCTGGCACAGTACTCAAAGGATTTGGGGTTACTGACATCATACACCAGGCAGACAGCGTCACAGACGGTCTCAGCATCAGTTAAAAAGTCTGAGTCACTGACATCATGTAGCTGGAAGGAAAGGGTTGCAGAGGGAGAAAAGCTTGTCATTATGCAGCTAAAGGAATTTTGTAACTTTTCTTCCTCATAGTTTTTATAGCTCATTTTTATGTATCCTTAGAACTAATGGACTGACAATAGGAAGAGCCAGTGAAAAAGAGTAGTAGGAATTTGCCATGCAGGCAGCACGGGAGAGCTGTTAACATCACATCTGCAGGCAACCCCAGCCTCAGCATGAAAAGTGAGATTTACTTTAACACAAAGTCTTAGACACCCATAGAAAAGGGCATTTATCCTACAGAGGAAAACCGTAGAGGACTAGATCTTGGAAAACAAAGAGAGAGATCATATTATCATAAAGGAAAACTCGAGTGGAACAAGCTTTAAAGAACTTATTTCTCCCACTGAATATTAACATTAGCCATCCTAATCACAGCACAAGAACAAGGCAAGTATTACTTACCAGCAAGTATTTTTCCTGTCCATATACATAGACTGTATTAATGGCATAGTAAGATTTGTGTTCTGCACGGATTTGCCTCTGTCTCTGAAAAGGCAGAATTTCGTGTTACACCACAGCAACTTTTCCCTTTAAGTTAGACTTGAACAGCTGTTTTACTCCATTTATTAATGAGTGAAAATTACAGTATCTTTGGTTTATTTTGCATAGCTATAATCCATGATGTACAAGTCATTATTGCATCGAACAGCCTCTGCCAAAAAAGAACAAAACCAAAAAAAACCCCAAATAACCCCCTCCCTAGTAATTCTATATTCCCTCAAAGAACTCTCCAAACTCAGTAATAACCAATAAAGCTTTAAGACCAATTGCTGTCTAGTCTCAGCTCCAGAACATATATAAGTGAGTATAAGCACCAGGGTTCTTACCATTAGATTTCTTCCAAGCAGAGCCTGGAGAACTCCACCCTTCCCACAGCCCTTCATCCCAACAACGTTGCAGCGGAAGACGTTTCGCTGAGTCTGTTTTTTCTGCAGGTCTATCTTTTTGTCTCTTGTCACTTTTGAAAAAACATAAACATTTTTCACAAGATGTACGTGCATGTGTATGTGAAAATGTGAAACAATAAAATGCACACAAAACAATCCCTCAAAAAATCAAATCAAGGGTTTCATTTGAACAGAAAGAGAAGGAGAATAAGTGAAACCAGATGAACCATTACATGATTTACTCTTTAGCATATTTCTAAATTTAAATGTCTAAGTTGTATCAAATTTTTGTTACCTGTAATTGCTGATGCTTGAGATTCTTGTTCTGCAAGTATGGAGTACCCTAAATAACCCAGGTACTCCAGGCAACGCTGCACATCCAGGTACGTGGTTAGTCTGGCAGAGGGGACAGAAAGAGCCTTCAGCTGCCAGCATCTGGGGTACCAATTCCTTCCTGAAACTAAATTTCCCTCCTATCTCCAGACTGACATAACACATTCCTGGCACCATGCAGAACTGGAGGGCAAAAGCCTCTGAAGGTAAATGGTGACAACTTTACCAGCAGTACTGGTCACCAAGCACTACAAGGACAGTACTGGCTGAGGCCTATCAACTTACACTGTATTTTTTTAACTCCCCAGACAATGTTTTCCTCTTTTTCCCTGTTTTGGAGAAAAACCCTCATTACTGAACACCATTATTCAAACCACCTCTAAGGAGTAAACAACAGAAATAACACTTCAACAAGTGTCAGGGAGATTTCCACATCTTGGAGAGACACTTCTTCATTGTTAACACTAAATACTGGCCAAATCCTCAACAGGTTGTAACAATTATCTGAAGATCAGACCACTGGATGGCTATAGAAACTTGACTGCTTGTCAAAACTATTAAACTTACACTCTTTCTACTAGTTTTTTGAAGAGGAATCTACAAACCAAAATAATCATCTCTAAGTTTCTCAAGTACAAAATGTTGTGTGTCACACTCACGTCCACTGAGAGAGAAACCCTTGGTATGTGATCCATCCCCTCTCATTTGTACAAACTGTGTTGTTCACATCAGGGCCCCATGGCATGTAAGGGAAGACTTTGAACAAATCTTTCAGTTCATCAGGAGACAAAGCACAATCTCTGTCCTGAAACAAACCCACCATATCAGACATAATTCACTTAATTCATTAAACTGGGATTTTCTTGCCCTACACTTCCAAGAGTCAAGAAACTGGTTGTAAGGAACCGAGCTGCTTTCTTTTTAATCATTGTTCTTTCTTGTTTTTAAACAAAACTAGGCATCAGCTAGTTAAAAACCATTTGGTTGTACAGCTATAACTGCCAACTAACACTCCCTGTAGACAATCATAAGCAGCAGGCTGGTTCTGCATAGCTCAAGCTAAAGCCAGTTTCTGAATAAAAGTACATAATGACAAATTTTTTGATAGCAAAACTGCTGGTAAATTAAGGCTCTTAAGCACAAGGGCACACGCACAGAGTAAAATTAAAAGCTTACCAAATCATGTTTATCAAAAATACTTTGAAGGAACAAGTATGCATGATGATTTAGTTCTGTTGTGCAGTCCGGGGGAATTTTTAGGCTGTTTTTGAAAACAGAAACAAATACAAGAAGTGTTAATTGTGTTTATGAAATATAGAATATTAAAACTCAAAATTCATACTTTTTGAATTATAACACTTGGCCTCTGACCTTTGCATTTAACTTTAATAATTAGTCTTAAAAGAGACCAAAGTACAATGATGAGTGAGTGCCTTTATATTACATGATATACAGATCTATAGTAATCACATTTTGGCTTGGTTTGCTTGTTTGTTGTATTTTGGGGTTTGGTTTTCTTTAGCAGAAAATGATGCAGTTACATTTTTGAGCAGAAGCCACAGAATTGGTCCATCTCAACTTTTTAATTTGGGCATTTTCAAAGGATCTCAAGCGCTGTGAAAATCCTGTCAAGTCCAATAAGCAGCTGCTCAGATTTATGTTCCAGTTTTGTACTAAGAACTTCTTCTGCCCCCTTTCTTACGAAGAGACAGAGCAGTTGATGATGTGGCACCAGAGACACATCAGTCATTGTAACGTTCAGGCACGTGGAGATTTTGGCTGGTGGGTCATGAACTAAGGGAGATACTCAACGTAACAATATGTTAAATAAACACACTACAACCACCCTTTCCTCCTGCCAAGCTTAGATTAAATGCAAGTAAGTAAAAGAGAGCTGAAATAAGTGATACCTACGGAGGAAACAAGTATTCTGGGGTCAGCTCTAAGTCATCGTCGTATCCAAAGCGACGCAGGACAGTCCACGTTGTTTCGTGCCTTCCTCGCTGGATGAAAAGGGTGTGTAGAAAAAGAAAACCTACAAATCAAATGAGGAAATCTTAAGGCCCCAAAGTGCTTTATCTGCTAAAGGTGTTTTTCATAGAAACGGTATCAGGCTTGAAAACAAAAAGAGCTTGAAAGGCAGAGTGAGATCTTAAACCTCCTGGGTGACATTCCAGCGTTACAGACACACACTGAGGGCTCAGGAATGAGATTTGTGAAAGTGTTCTCCAAGGAACTGCTTCCCCCAAACAACCCAATTGGCTTTCTGTCGTTGTTTGCTTTTTTCAGCAGCAGCATTTTAGAAGAACTCAGCTGCATGGAAATAAACCCAGTATTTTCACCAGTTCAAACTAGAGAGCTTTAGCAAGAGCCTGGAGAGGGGAAGGCTGAGCCAAAGAACTGGAGAGCATTTTTGTTTGGCACATCCCAGGGCTTAAAGAACACTGAGATTCCACTGCTTAGGAAGCTCAGCTCTTGCAGACTGAAAGAATCATATTCCAAAAGACCAGCTTTTTTGCATAAGAATGATTATCAAATGTATAAAGACACATTTTTTTGAGAATTAACTAAGACTTACCTTTTAATGTCAACCCATTATCTGCAACTCCATCACTTAGGTTTTTCCTGACTACATTCTTTACATCTTCCAAAGCTTGCGGTGCCAGTGGTGTATTAAAACAAATTCTCTAACAAAAAACCAAATAGGGCACGTTAGAACCACTGGCTACTGAGCTGACAAACAGCATGTCCTGTCTGAAATACAGCCTTAAACCTTCTGATAAGCCAGTTAAGGATAATCCCATTTCTTAGTGGAAATAAAGGTGTACAAATTGTATTTTATTTTTAAGTACAAGCACTGGGGCTTGTACATTTAATAGATTATTTTATTTTGCTCTTGAACTAAAACTTGAACAATGGTTAGAAATAAAAATAATACCATTTCTGCTTTTACAAATCCGCTCTTCTACGCTGCACTTGAGATTTAATGCTTAGGCCTGATTCCCTTACAGGTCACCTCACTATTATTTCTTTAAGAAAAAACCCAGATTTTTTATGGAATTTTATACTTAAACTATAAAGTATCATGAAAAAATAAGCAGAAGAGGTACCTGGAAGAAGTTGAGCTCTGCATCATTGAGAGTGCCATCGTTATCCTGATCAGAAATTCTAAAAATGCGAGTGAGGGCTTTGATACAGGCAGGTTTCATCTAAGGAATAAAAGAAAGTTCAGTATCTTTCCAGGCTTGAATGTAAAAAGATCACACTGAATGTCACCAGGCAGCTCAATCACATGGAAACAAACACTAGCCTTCATTTACAATTTTAGAATGGAGACATTCATACACATGTACACAAAAATTAAGAGGATATAAAAATCTGACACAGCAAATTTATATCCATAAATTTAAAGCAATTACTCCACATTAAATATCTTTCTATTCAATTATTAGAAGAGTCTCAAGCTCTTCACAAGATGAAAGTGGCACTACTTAGTCATTAAAAAAAATTAAAAATCAGTTCTCTAAATTCAGTCTTACTGCTACAGCAAACTTTAAGAAACAACTAAATGAATTTTTTCCCCAAAAACATTTTTTGGTGGACGGGGGGAAAAAAAAGGCCTTGAAATCCCAGTGCTTTGCAAAACTAAATAAGCCTAAAACTACAGTGAACTCTTTCTAAACAAGCAGACTATCTCTACCCACCACCTCAGCAATGGCTTCAGAAGGCTTCAAACATCAAATACTGATAATTTTCACAGGCCTCATTCATCTACCAGGCAAAGCATTGAGCATATGGACTATCTCTAGGACAAAGGAACTGCTAGGATACCTTCCAGTGAAGGAAAACAGACACTGGCAATTCTCTCCCAACAACTACTGGGATGATGGACTCTTCTCTTCACAGAGGTCACACAGATTGGGTTTGGGAAACCAAAAAGATTTCAGCACAACAATTTAATCACAACATTACTAACTCATAAAGGTGATTCTGATGGAAGAAATCAAAAGAGGGTTATTCTCTGGTTCTCTGCTTAACAAAGTATTTAGGGTTGAAGTAACTTTCCTACTGCCCAGCACTACAGGGGGGATACATTTAGAGATTCTGTTTGTATTTGCCCCAGAAACTGTTTCTTTTAAAATAATACTCTTAGCCAACCACCTTGATACCTCAAAACCAGCCACAACACTTGTTTCTTATCCCTTTTTACCAAAGTTTCACAAGATTCTCAGAGAAAAATTTTCCCTTAAGTCAGGCCAAGTCTGGAGTATTTTCCCTGCAATAAAGGGAGTTTCTGTGAAATGTATATCTAAAGGAGAACTGAATTGAAGGCATGATTTGGTTCACATTACATCTGGCTTAAAGCCATTAGCAAAGCTTCTCCTTTCACTCAGCAGTTCACAGGGGCAACAAAAAACTGTCCTCACTGCTTTGAACCAAGAGGAAAGACAGGTCAGATTAACCCAAAACAATCCCCAGGGTTCTGGGATAGAATGCCTGACTTTTGGGGGTGGGGTGGTGGTAACAGCACACCAAGAAATGCAAAATCCACTGAAAAGAAAAACCAGGAAAGTGATTAACTCCCCCCCAATTAACTGCTCTGAGAATCTCTGTATAAATACCTCTTTCTCCTCTGGGCAGTACAGAGGACCTGTAGGATGCAGAACAGCTTTCTGTGCATAATAAAATAGCTCAGATATATTCTTCAAGTTTTTGGCTGAACACTGGAAGAGAAATCCTCACATTGATTAGTTCAGTTTCTTGACTACTGGGCGATTTCTTCTGAAATTTCAGTAAGCATCCATTTTTTAAAGACTGAGCCCCCTCTTGTGGGTACAGGGTTGGTTTAGAAAACAAACATCCAGCCCCTGTACCTGTTCAGGAATTAATAAATGAAGTTTCATTACAATTTGCTGTCACACAATCAATTTTTAATTTGCAGACATCTGTCTGGCTTAATATTAAATTTAAAACCCTTGCTAAAGGCAAGGATGTGAACAGGCTCTAAATATTAGAATCTGACAGTAGCATTTGATTATACAATAGTGTAATCTTCCCTAGAGAAAAATAACATATAAACTCACTGTTATAATTACTTCTATTTGAAATATTTTATTTTGAAAAAAAAATAAATCCCTTTTTCTGTTACAAAGTTGCCCTACATGCTTGGCAAGAATGCATTTTTTGTTACTTGTTCTAACTTGAGAAAGTCTTGCATACCTCTACACACGTTTCTATCTCTGTATATTGATTCATTATGGGAAGGATAGTTTCCATACTGCTATACTCCACTAGATCAGACTTGTTTCCAACTAATATAAGAGGCAACCTAAAACCAAAAAAATATGAAGAGCTTTAAAGACAGATGTATAAAAAGATCTATCTTGATTTAGCATTCTATCTCCCACCAGAAGCCATTATATTGTTGTCATGATGTCATTAAATAGCACTGGAGGCAAGAGGCAAAATGAATGACAGCAGTTTTGAGGGAAGTGACTTGATATACACTTAGAATTGTACTTCTTGTTGATAGAAACCCCCCGAGTTAAACACAACCCATCACATTGTTAGTACACGAACCAGCACCAGCAGAAAAGCTGTGTAGCCCAAACTAGTTATACCATACCAAATATAAACACAGCTGGTAAAAGCTGCCCATGAAAATCAAAACAAATAACATTGCTGCCGCATGTAACAGACCCACATACTTTAAATCTCTTGCTGCTTGGCCTTCTTATATAAACTTTAAGTTTAGAATTTGATTTTCTTAAACAATTAACACTGTGCATGCCACCCATCGATGTGCAGCCTAATTGACACTTCTCAGCTTTACTTAAGCACCTGCTATCTTTGTCTGTCCTTTCGTTGATGAGGGGGATCCAGCGACTTGTTACCTACAGGGGGATCAAAAACAAACATGAAAAATACATTTTCAAATGGAATGTGACTGAACTGTGCACAAGTTCCACTACAGCTGCTACTGCTTCTTTCCCAAGAAGGCACATATTTAGAAACAAAGGAGGAAACAAATAAAAATTGGAGTTAATTAACGAGCAACTTTCTCAGGTGAGTGAAATGACTGAAAACTCAGATGTTGAAACGGACCAGAAGCAATAACACATCTGTACATTCTCTTTACAACTTGATCTCAAACTCCATCCCAGGTATTTTGAATGTCTAATATGGATTTCAGCTTGGCATCAATTAACAGTGCACAAGTTACATCTAAAGCAATAATGGGATAAAATGTGCTACTGTACCTTATCAATAGAATTCTTGTTGTTAACAGCATATACTATACAAATCACATTTGCCTAAAATGAAAAAAAAAGGAAAGGCATGGAATTCCACTGCTCAGAGTCTCTGGAGCAACAGACACAATAAAGATCCACACATAACATCAGAGTGAGAACAGCCCACCATTAGTCAAACACTGTCCCTGACGTGTTTAAGTTGTTTGTAGCCCGAACAACAACTTAAACCAAATAATTTCTATGTGCCAAAAAGCCTGTCCTGCAGTGTGCCATTCCCAGCTTGTGCCTGCAGAGACCCATCCTACCAGGAAACCCAAAGTGAAGAGCTACAATGTGCAGCCTCCACTGAAGCACCCAAGTGAGTGCCAGACCTGGAACCCAGCCCCACGACAGCCTGTGCAGAACATGTGCAAAGGTGCTCAGAGAGAACACAAGCAACAGAAGGAATGATAAAATTACCAAGACTCCTGTGCTATTCATAAATGCAACAGCACAGCATGACAGGAAGAAGCAAAATGGATCTTTCCAGGGTAAAATTATTTCTTTACAAAACTGGCCTGCTGATTAAAAGACATTTAGGTTCTGTCATTTCCCTTGGAAGGACAAAGCTCAAGCTCAATTCACCAACGCTGTGCCAGTACCTACTTTTCTTAAATAAAAGAAGCTTTGCTACAGCACAGGGCACAAAACAGAACACTTACCTGTGAGATTTCGTGGTAAAGCTGCTCATCACTTTGTTCTGCTTCTGCATTCAAGAGAACAAGTCACTCATTAATACCAACCATTTTTGCAAACAAAAATAAAACAACTTCTGAAGCTGAACCAGGGCATTTCATAAGCTCATAAGGCAGCCTGGTCAAAGCCTTGCTTCTTTTTAGAAAATACTCTAATGAGTGCTTCTGCCAAAACAATAATGAAATTGGTCCATTAACTTGCAAGACAGAAACAGTCTGCTGCACACAAGTTTGTAGCTGCTATTTTGAATTACAGTTGTAGAGAGGTTCTCTCTGGAATGAGTCACAGTTTGCACTCTCCTACATTAATCAACAGCCCCTTCCTTCTATAATGTAAACTTTTACATCAGAATATGGCACATTCAATTTTATTAGTGATGATGATTTTTTTCAGTGATACCAAGTTTCTGTGAACTGAATCTATGAAAAACTTCATCCAACAGGAAGAAGAACTCACTCCACATAAATTTAAGCTCAAGTCCAACAAGAAAGATGTGCATTATTTCTTTTTCCAAGTAGGTCAGCACACCAAAGACGTTTCCTCAGCAGTGGTGGGAGGGAACAGGAAGGTCCCTGTTCACATGGCCTAACTTCCACAGTAAATGGCACAAGGGTTTTTCCAGCTGTGCAGCAGCTGCCTGGATTTATGATAACACATGAACCTTGACTGTGAACCTATTGATCTATTCACTAAAGATTAAAATATATGAAAAAATGCAACATAGGAAGCAATGGGGTGATCAAACTTAGTCTCTACTTTACTCTGGGCTTCTCCTCCCTGGAGCTCTGTTCCCATCCCTGCCTGACTGTTCCAGGGGCTGTTGAGTCAGACAAACAATTCCCCCCAAATCAGTGCTGGTGCTGTGCAGTCCCCACCTGAGTAATCCACTATGTGGGTTGGCACTCGTTCAGGGGTGACATCAGCTGGAATGGTGATTTCCTCAGCTCGGGGGGGAACCTTGGGTTGTAAAGAAACAGCAAGAAAGAGCCTTGAAAGATAATCCAGACGGGGAAAAAAAGTCATATATTACAATATATCTGCCAATTAGTCAGCTTTAAATAAACCAACATATTGAGTTATTCAAGTACTTTTGATTTTTGTTTGTTTTGAGTTCTTTTAATGTACTGAAAGTCACTGTTACCTTCTCATTATTTATTAGTCAACTTACTAAGGAACTTCCTGCAGAAAGGTAGTGCTGTTAAGGGACACATACAGTGACTGCTTCTATAAAACTCAAATTCACTCTACCCAACACCTAAACAAACATGACAGACAAAATATAAGGCTCAATTTTAACACAATCATAACCTGACAACTTCCTTGCTTCTCACAGTGCTAAATATTAGGTTCAGAAAACTTCTGCAAAGCAAAACGTGATACTAATAAAAAGCATGTTCTGCAAAATGCTGTAAACCAGCTCTGATTGTCATTTTTTTCCAGAGAACACTAATCCACATTCAGGAACAATCAACTTGAACCTAATTTTAATGAAAATCTCTTGCACAGCTACTTATTGCCTTTCACCTGTTGACACTGAACTTTCATGATACTTATTTTTTAGTAAACAAAGAAAAGCCAATTACCACAAGAATGGCTCTTTGTAAAGCTTCAGGCTCTGCTCACATTGCCCTCAAGAATGATTACTGATAGCACCCTGTATATATATATAATATACTGTATATTGAACACTATTTCCAAGCCTGGAGCACCTGTCACACACCCAATGACTGCTCTGCAGGAATTGTGCAGGTCTCTTCCAATAGTTTTCATGGGATGCAGTATTTCTAAAAAAGTTGCTTCTGTAATTTCAGGCAGATTTTGTGCTATGTATTAATGATGTTTTATCTCTCCATGTGAATTTAGACAAATATTCCAGGTTCTACTGCAGGAAGAAGCTGAGAAGTGGACAGAGGACAATAATTCATTAAATACACCCACAGTGACCTGCCAAAGGAACAGGCCCCTGAGCAGTTTAAGAACAGGAACTGGACCTCTTTTTTACCTGCAAGGCTGGGAACTAAATTCAATTATGTTAACAAAATTCACTTATGCTAACACAATTCAGTTATGTTAACAAAATTCAGCTATGTTAACAATCTAATCTTCACTCCTGCACCGTGGTAACCTCCTGATTTGCATTAAACAGCACAGAGCAGATTCAAAGAGCAGCACATGATGTCTATTTTAAGACCTGTGATCAGAAGAAATAAACATTCATGTTTATATGTAAAAAGCTTGACTATTTGCAGCAGCTGCTGTTCTTTTTGTGGCATACAGAGAGCTATGTGCTGCTTTTTTAAAGGAATAATATGTAGTATTAGCTATACTTTTGTTTTGGAAGAAAGCTGGAAGAGTTGGCATTTGTTACTTCAAGAGAGTCAGTAAAACATTCTTCAAAGGCAGAAGTGAAGGCAATGTCTTCCTTAGCTACAGAAAAATGGCTAAAGATAAGTTAAACAATGTGACATTTTAATTCCTCATTCTCAATAATTTTTCAATCTTCTCGTTCTTTAAATACAACACCCCCAAAAAACTGAGGGTCTTGCCTCTTTCAGCACCTTCCCTTCCTCCAGCACTTCATTTATGAGTCTCTCATGTTGAAATGTTTCAGCTGCTGAAAAAACCTAACATTCATCACATATGAAACAATTAGTTGAATTAACCATATGAAAAATGAGAACTTAGATAAAATTTAAATTTCTAATATTCTGTATTTAAACTGCATCTTCTATATTAAAACCTACATCACTCTTTCTGAAGTCATCAATGCAGTTGAAAACTTTATTTTTTTCTAAGCCTTACTTTAAAGCAGAGCCTATTAACCTACTCTTTGAAAAAAAATATTATACAACAGGGTAGAAACAAAACTTAGAAAACAAATAAGAATGCTCTACCTCTTCTGGAAATTCTTCACTGACAAGAGACATAATTAGTGATGTCTTCCCCACTCTGGCTGCAAAAGCATTAAACACACAGATTAGATAATTGGTTTTGTTACACTCAGTAGTTGTATCCCATCTTGAAATGGGAAGATTTTAAAAACATTTTCCAAATGACCACATTAAAGGCTTTTTCTCTGTTGTTTCATCACACTAAACATGGGTGACAGCAATGCTCTCATAATTCTTTTACTGTAAAACCTTGGGATCCATCTCACACTTTTGCATTTCATCCAGAAGGGAACCAAATTCTGCTCTTACACAAAAGAATTATCAGGTTTTAACCTGAACACAGAAGATGTAACCAAACAAACAAATAAACAAAGCAAACTAGAAATGCTTCAATGCAACTTCAGAAATAGAAACAAAGGTGGCACGCAGAAAATAATTTAGAAATTAACTATTTTTATAGCATTCTTGATATGATGACTGTGCTCCAGTCCTAAACTACCAAGGATGAGAACTGGACAAAAAGACACAGCTCTGCTGTCAATGGACAAAGTCTCCATGAGTTTGAGTATTTGGAAGTGCAAGAGCACAATCTCCTTGACACAAATGAGCTGCCCCCCCAAAAAAAGTGAAAAGAAACCCCCAAACCACCAACACTTCTAAAGTCACAGCTTGCTTATTCCCAGATGACCATCTCTGCTTCAATATCCAGCTCTATTCCATCAAATAAATGACTTTGTTACCTGCAAGGTTCAGACTTCTGATATCACAGTTGAGCTGCTCGGGTTTGAGAAGCTTTAATGTGACCATTGAAAATGAAGAGTTGGTAACTTTTCTCAGGGTTCTCCTCTCTGAAAAACCCTCCAGCTGTGAACTCCCTAATCCTCTGGAAGCCTTGAAACACTATTACTGCTTTATTTGGTTTTGAGACATTAAAAAATAATATGCTCAGATTCAAATGTTAGCTGGGATTGGATATTTCCAACAGCTCTCAGTTCAGGGAAAAACCTGTTTGATCCTGGCTGTAACAGCCTCTCTGCCAGCACCTGTGTGTTACCAAGGCAGGCACTGCTCAGTGTCAGTCAGAGCCTGTGTCACTGTTCCCACCAAAACCAACAGAAATGTCACCAAGACACACAGGTTGTTTGGCTGCTCTCACTGCATTCACACTGCTCTGTGTAATTGTATATAATCCTGAATATGAAAGAAGAGATGGAATTGTACAACTGGTTGATTTTGTGCAGGAAATGGCATTACTGAAATGATGATCTAATCAGACTCCACCCAACTTATCCAAATCTATTTTTGGTACAGTAACAAAGGGCCTTCTGACCTCCAGAAATAAAACCTTCTCTTCACCGTGGTAAGTTAAAGAGTAGTTGTTACAAAACTATGAAAAGCAAAGTTACTCTGGGGAGGAAGATTTCTGCTTTCCTTAGGGAGAACTGCCATAAACTTTTCCCTAGTGGTACTACCTGGAGAGCAGCAAGTTGCAGGTTTCCTACCAGCAACGTGGGGGTGTTTGCATCAAAGATACTCCTATGAGCTAAAATTCTAACTTACACTGCCAGGTGCCCTCCTGCATCAGCTGCATCTTAAATTTCATCCTGATAGAATCAAAAGAGCTTTGGAAGCTCTCCTGTTTGCATAGGAAAAAAGGTAAGTAAAGTTATCAGACAATCAGTGAAAATAGTGCTGTGCATTTTGCACCTGACCAAGACAGTTCTAACCTAAAACAGATTGGCCTTGCAGATAGAGAAACTCACTCCACAGGACTGAAAATAGAAGATTATGTGTTGCTGGTTAGTAAATGCTCAGTGTTTATAAGCTCCTGATACACTTCCCAGTGTCCCAGAGTTTTATGAAAATCCATAGGTTGAAGTGCAGAGATTTGGTTTATTTTCTTTGAATCTAGGTCAGCCCTCTGCCTTTCCCAGTCTGTTTACAGTCTCAGGAATAACAGCCCAAACAGTACCAGCTGACTGGGATGAAGGAAATACAGCACCTCCGGGTAACTAAATCGTCTTTTCCCTCATATATAAGTTTATTAGATCATGCTGCATAAAACAACATGCTGAACATATTCTGAAAATTACTGGCTATTAAAAATTGATGTTTTCACCCTGGATACAAGGACTAAAACAACCTTGGACCTAAAATGTAGAAGACAAGGCATGAAAAGGCTGTTTTGGAACAGGCTTACAATAACAGTTCTTCACACATTTCAGATCCTGAACCTGATGGTCTGCTGTTACCACCTAACAAGTTTTAGATGGTCTGGACTAACTTGTGGTTTCAGACTAACAAATATACATGAGACAAGGATACAAAGCAGCGCTGACACTATAACTGACAAGTTCTACTGATTTGTGAAACAAATCTCTCCCTTCTGTTTGCTACAAGTCCACCAAAAACACAATACAGAGACGCTCACAATCTCTGATGTGTGCCATTGCTATATTTAAATTTACATTTTAAATTCCCACTTGGATACGTTGCTGCCAAAACAAAGCACCTGTTACACCTGTGCTGAAACCACTGCACAGAACCAGTTCAGCACCCAGGTAAATGAGGTAAATTAGGCACATATTCTAAAGAGGAATTAAACTGTGTATTCAAATGCACAAATACGTTCCTAAAAGAGTCACGCAAAACTAACCAAGTGCAATCTCAGTGAGTGAGCTCCTTCTGCACAGTGGCAGCTCCCTGAAGATTCCTCTCTGGAGAAGCCACAGAGAATCTTTCCAGGCAGCACTGACAGAGCCACCCTGCACTATAAAACTGCAAAAACTGCACTATAAATATATATATATATGGGGCATTCAGTACTTAGGAAAGCTTTGTCAGCAGCACCACATTCTCAGCATAATTAGCCAATTTTACTAATAACACTTGGTAATTACTCTCTATTCTTTCCCCGTGAGGAACTTAAGCTCACTTTGCAAACTACCGGAGCAGAACCTCCTGGCTGCCGTGAGCACCGGTGAGCAGCCGTGTCTCCGCAAGCCCTGCCGGTGATTTGGGCACCTCAGTGGGAACTTAAAGACGTGATTTTGGGAGCACACGAGAAAACCCGGCCCCACGGTACCTCCGGCATGCACACGTTCGTGCTGTTTATCCAAGGTCATACAGTGCGGGAAAGGCAGGAAAAGGGGATGTGGGGTCCCTGGGCACAAATCCACAACGTATAATATATACATATACATAACCGGCTGGAGAATGTCAGGCCACTGATTTCCAAAGGCAGTAAACAGGAAAGATGCGAGTTGGGTTTTCATCAGGGGGGGGAAAAAAAAAAAAAAGGAGAAAAAAAGGGGGGCGGGGAAGGAAAAAAGAGAGAAGAAAAGGGAAAAATAAAGGGGAAAAGCGGGAAAACAAAAAAAAGAAAATAACTTTGAACAGGCCAAATTCTTGCCAAACGCCGGTCAGGAACCTCTTCCCCCCCGGTGTCATCTCCAGGGGCGTCCAAGCCGCACAGCTCCGCGAACTGCCCGGCTCGGGAAGCCGAGGGACAGCTCCGAGCGGTCCCGGAGCCCCGACCCCCGCCCGCCCCTCAGGGCCGGCGCTGCTCTGCCCCGCAGCGCCCGGGCCGGGCTGAGCCCCGCGGCACTGATGTGACAGCCCAGCCGGCGGCCCCCGCCCCGCCCGGGCCCTGCCTCACTCACGTTCTCCCACCAGCAGGATCCGCACGTCCTTCTTCATGTCCGCGCTCGTTGCCCGGCCCGGGCCGCTCACCTCGGGCGGGGCGGCGGCGCCGCTGGGCCTCGGCTGCCCGGGCTCCCCTCACGGAGCTACGGCGGCTCGCGAGGGACCCGCGGCGGCGGCTGCGCGGCGGCTGCGCGGGGCGGGGGCGGCCGCCCCTCAGGGCGCCGCGGGGACCGCGGGAGGCGAGAGGCGGCTCCGGCCGGGGCTGCGCTCACCCGGCGGGGGCTGTGCGGGTTCTGTGTGCTGGTTCCTCCCGGGGCGGCGCTCCCTGGCTCGGTCTGTGGGGGCTCCATGTGCCGGTTCCTCCCGGGGCAGCGCTGCCCCGGCTCGGTCTGTGCCCTCAGGGAGGTGCATGGTCCGTGTGCTGGTTCCCCCCGGTCTGTGCCCTCAGGGAGGGGAAGATGCCCTGTGTTGGTGCAGGAATCTGCTGCGAGGCGGAAGAAACTCCAACCATTTCTCCCTGTCACTCTGCAGTCGGATTTCCTGTTGTCTTTGTGAACTTAGAGGTTCACAAGGTGACAAGTGTCTTGTAAAATGCTCTTGGTGCAGCTGGCAGTGTTTGTTCAATAAAACAGCTCAGCAAATAGCCGTGCTCACTTTTAATTTTCTAAAGAGATTTCCTGCAGATGACAGGTTGTTCTCTGAACTGTGACACTTCAGACAGGGTAAAAACATATCCTTTAAAAAAAAAAACCAACAACCAAACAAACCCCAGAGGCCGTGGGCCTTCATACCACAGAATACAGTGATAAAGAAGTCTGATAAAGCAGCACTGCCCTGGCTCGGTGCCCTCAGAGAGATGAGGGTCCCGGGTGCTGTGAGGGACACCCCAGCTCTCAGAGCACATCAGGAATCACAGAACTGTAGCACCAGTTCAGTTGGAAAAGCCCTCTGGGATCATGGGGTCCAACCCTGTCAACCAGACCATGGCACTTGGAGTCATGTCCAGTCTCTGTCCTTGAGCACCTCCAGGGACAGTGACTGCACCACCTCCCTGGGCAGCCCCTTCCAATGTCTCATCACCCTTTCGGTGAAAAAATCCTTCCTGATGTCCTGGGAGTGACACAAAGTGCTCCCATCCAAGCTGTGTGTTGTTATGTGTGTTATTACATGTGTTGTTGGGATCCAAACCATAACAAATTGCTGCCCCTGGGCAGTGCAGTGCAACTTGTATGTGGGAAATCAGAGATGCCCCGTGAGTTCACGCTGTCACTGTTGCTTTTCCAGGTGGACCAGGAGAGGACATCTCAACCCTAACGAGGCAGTGGCATTAGCTACACTGGGAGAGCTGCCCCAGCCTTGGAAAAGCTGATACACATGCCTTTGGGATCTTACCAATGTGCATTCTGCCCAAAGTGCTCTCAGAGTGTTCAGTGACAGCACAGAGTAACCCTCAACCCTCTGTCAATGGCTTTAAAAGCCATGGAGCTCCCCATTCCACTAAATGAGACAGTTGAATCCCACATGCTTTATTTCACATTAAACTACTCATTTTGTTCATTCTGGAATGCTCCTGTCTCCCTAAAAGAGCTTTTGCTTCTTGAGAATGCTGTTTTCAGCTTGCCTGCATGAAGCAGTGGATCTCTCAGAAATCCAGCTGTCAGTAGGTTTCCCAGGACCCCACAGGGACAACTGAGAACCTCTCGCCTTGTCTCAGGCTCCCTGGCAAGAAAAGATGGTCCTTTCCATGACACAGTCATGTTTGCTGGCCCCTTAAAAGAGCAATAAAGTGACTGCATGATTTATTAGCTGGTATAAACACATCTGAGCATCTGCTTCCACAACCATTCCTGTCGTCACACCACCACCAGGACTGAAAAAAGCCCTTTGGTGTGGGCAAGACCAAAATACAGTGCCAGTGAGATGATCTTCTGGGACCCAAAGTGGCAGGTCCTCAAATACAAAGCCTATTTCCTGTAGTTTAGTATCTAAAGAGAAAGATTTTCATGCCTGAGACCAGTAACATTCTTGCCCTCTGAGCATTCCTTACTCATTCAGATCTTTCCAAAGAAAGCTCACTTGACAGAAAGTAATGGCATCATCTGTTCTGTATTTTTTTAGATCAATGTAGGAAAAATGAGGTCCACAAGCAAGGCTTATCCCCAGCCTTGGTGCATTCCTTCCCAGGAATATCCTGGGGCTACTTAAAGCTGCTTAAGAAATCCACCTGATCTCCACAAGGATGGTTCCTGCCTTCAGCAGACACTGGAATTGCTCTACTGAGGTATGGCTGGACCAGAGCACAGCATGGAGAGCAGCAGAGCAGGCAAAAGCCAGTTGCTGATTCCCAGGAAATCCTGGGTAGCTGTGCATTCCTTTGTAAATTCCTGTGCTAAACACTGAAGCTTGGATAGAAACTCTGCAGTCATTGGCAAAATGGTCCCTTTTCTGAATAGGCTTTATCTCCTGTTTGGGTGGCTTAGAGTTAAAGATCCATTTCTTTCCAGGCTGTACAGCCAGAAGGCAGGATAGAGAGGATGGGAGGTGCTGAGTTCAAAGATGTGCAAGAGCATTTCCCTGTCAGTGATGGAGTAAAAGGACACTGTCTGCTTTTGTAGCTCCAGGAAAACCCCAACCCTCAGCGGTTTATCCTTGTGTAACAATGTTTCTTGATCCTTGTGCCAGGCTGACAGCTGCTTTTTGGAACCCAGCCATTCCACGCACCAGGAATGCTCTGTTCTTCCCAATTTGTCCCTCTTCCCAATCATTTCATGAGCGACTCCAACAGCCCATCCATCACTGTCCTTGGTAATCACCTCCCAGTAGTGGCACCCCGTGGAGAAGCTCTGGGAACACATCACTTGGCTGATGCAGAATCTCCTGGGAGCTGGTTCATACCAGGTGGGGTGGCTGGAAACCACCACTCTGCTGTTCTGGGCTGTGAGGGCCAAGCGCTCGTTTGCTCTCCTGTGGTCAAAAGTCACGTCCTCTGCCCCTGGAAGGGAGAAAGGAAAATAACTCTCACCTGCAGGCAACAAGGTGGAACAGAAAGGAAACCCAAGGATCACACAATAAACCTGAATCAAAGCTCAGTCCTGCAGGTCAGCAAGAATCCTCAACCCAACACTCACAGCTGCATCCTGGGCTCACCGAAACATTTAACAGGCACAACAGGAAATATCCACAGCAGACTCAGGCACTCCAGTGGGAAGGCACCTTGCATCTTACAGGATGGGTCCTCTTCCTAACCACAATCTTTTTTAAAAAATACCTTTCTGTCAGTAATAAGTGGGATGCTTACCTTAATAAAACTTAGAGTCATCTGTTCACTGGGACATGTTCCTGCATATTTTATCAGCAAAACATGTGTTTTCTGTTTTAAGCTCCAGCTGTAGTACTGTGTGTTGGCTGTAAAAATATTTCTGTCAAAATGGTGCAGAATTGAGATAATAACTGGAGTCATTACAGCTTAACAGTAAGGACCAGTGAGGTGCAGGACCTGCCTGTACAAAACTCAGACTGTGCAGCCAGCACCAGCCACCACCCAGCTCACACACCTCCAAAAAACAGCTCACACACCTCCAAAAAACAGCTTTCTTATCTTTTTTTTTATCTTGTATACACAGCCAAATACAGTGTTGCTTTGTGCTCAGTAACTCATTCCTCCATGGCAACTTCACTGCCTTGCTGTGCTTCAGGGACACAGCCACATCTCCTGCCCGTGGCTCTGAGAACAGTTTTTCTTCAGCAAATCCACAGCCTCACAGTCACCTGAGTGTTGTCACTAAGAGTCCTGCTGGATACTTACACTGAGAAAACTGGCTTGGAATCACCAGGTCTGGAATCTCAGCTGCAGACTCTGGGGGTGATGAGCAGACACTTGTCTCCTGATACGAGTTTGGAGGTTGCACTTAATAAAAAAAAAAAAAAAAAGAAGTGTTAAGGCATTTCTTCAAAATGTAAATAGGAAGTGTTTATGCTTCTAAAGGAAAACACACCTTAAATAAACCCAGCTACTGGTTAAAGTACAAAACAAAGAGTTGATTTTTTAGGTTGTATAAATTATCAAAGGATGTGTAGGCAAACATTTTTACCCAAAATAAACAAAACACTGTACGCTGCTGCCCTGAGTGTCAGAATGGAGCAGCCAGAAGAGTGAGTGGGTAAAGCAGTTGGATCTTTCTATGCAGATGCACCATTTTCTGTCACAAAAGTCTTTAAAGTGTTCTTAATTTTTTTCTGAGTATCACGTTCCTTGTGTTACTTGCACGTGCATTTCATGAACACAGAGTAATTTTTTACTTGATTTGCTACATCCACTCCCTCCAAGAAAGACATTTCAAAATAAGGGAAACTAACCTGGTGGGAATTGCTGAGGGTATTTCTCCAAAAGTAACATTTCCAACTTTCTCTTAAGATCTTCTACAGCACTTTTGACAACATTAAGCTTCTCATCAAGTGTAATTTTATTCATTATTGAAAGTGAGCCTTCATAAGGTAAGTTACTCTAATAATGACAAAAGGATCGAGAGAAAGATGTAAACAACAGCAGTTATTTCATCTATCAGACCAGATTATATTCTAAAAGCAGAGTGGAAAAACAGCAGTGATCTCTCCAAAAATCTTATCCTTCGAATCAAGAGTTTCCTTTATAGGATAGTTACCTGAGAGAACTAACCTGAAATCTTACAGAAAATAGGGAAGGATAGTTTATTCTTATTAAAAAATAAGAAGACCTTGTTTTCCCTCAGAAAACTGAGAGTGAGCCCCACTCCAAATTCCTGCTGGCTGACCTGCATCACTGGCACTGTTGTTTTCAACATCAAAGCAGGCTCTGCAGAACCTCAAGTGCTTTAACTGCCTCTTTTGAGGGCCCTTGATGTGTTTTCCCCAAGAAAGTTGTTACAAAACACTTAAAACTCTGTGAGTTCTTTAACTTGCACACTCGGGTGTATATACAAATTCTGGAAAATAAAAAGGTTGTGCAGGATCTTAACTTTAGATTTGACTGAGGACTGGATTTAAGCAATGTAATCCCCACTTCACTCCAGCTCACCAAGGCCCTTGGAACAAATCTGGTTTGGAATTGCATCCCCAGCCTGGGCCCTTTTTTAGCACTATTCTCCCTCTGAATTCCTCACTCCAAACTCTCCCTGTAACAGCAATGTCCATGGATTGGCATCACTGTCTCCAGTGAGAACAGCACAGTGGGGACCTCAAAGTGCCCTGTTCATACTCAGCTATCCAAGATATTGAGCTTGAGAGTTCCCACTCATACCCTGCCACTCATTTCATCACTTACAGTTTGGGCTTTGCTGTCTGTGAGCTGGTGAATAGTCTCTTCAATCTTCTGTTGAGCAGCTTTTTGCTCTTGTTCAATGAACATCAATGTGTTTCTCTCTTGTCTTTCAACATATTCCTTCATGCAACAGAAATCTCGAGTAATCTGGCTTTTGATCTGAGATGTGTATTCCTGAAAGGCAGAAAACACAGAGTTCATTGTGTGGTTGGGAAAGATGTGTGGAATATGAGAATCTACTGCCCCGTTTAATGTGCTCTTTGACTGACCGACCCCTGCAGACCAGAAAACTTTATTCAAAGGAATGAAATACATTTGACACTATTCCTGCATTACCTGCAATGAGATTTTGGGCATGTTAAGGATCTTGACTATTTTATGGCCAGTGGATTCTGTTTGACGAGTCAGAAAGATCAATATTTTCTCTTTGTGATTTGTATTTTGCATCTAAGAGTACCAGAAACACTCAGGGATAAGCAGAAAAGGGTAACAATGCACAACCCCAGAGGCCTTTGTGCCAGCCAGGACAGGAGTTAGTGCAGCTGGTGCCACAGTTCATTCTCATCCATAAAAGCAGAACTGTGACAGAAAAGAAGGAAACAAAAAGGCAGATTCCTGCTCTGGGCTGGAAAGCTGCCTTGGAGTCAGTCACATCTCCAGCCCAGAGCAGTGGAAGCAGAAGGTAACTGCAGGTGATGAATGCACAACATGTACCTTGGTTTTACTGAGATCTCTCCTCAACAGGGGGATGGTCTCCACAGATATTTCTGGTTGCTTGGAGCTTTCCCATATCTCTTCCTCCTTTAAAGTGACACATTGGACCATTTATCCACATAACCCTCAAAGAAAGCATGACTAGGTTAAGCAGCAGGATAATAAACATTCCCAGATCACTGACATCAGTTAAGCACTGGACTGCTTGAGGAGGGGCCTGGAGGACACAACTCTGAGCAGGAATAATCACAATGAATTTAACATGCAACAGTTACCAATTGCATGTTCAAATATAATTGTGAGCTTCAGGTCTTTGCTTGACTGAAGAATAGGGTTTTTTAGATACATATGTGCTAAAATCTTCCCCATCGCCTCCAAGTCTGGTTGTTAAGTGGAGATCTAGATACTAAACCGGTCCTATTCTGTGCCACGAAGCTGGGTGGAGCTGTAGCACCGCGTAACAATGTTATGTGGCCTTTCAGGAGTCTCCAGTGCAATGCTAATGCAGTCAGTAACGCCCAGAAACAAGAATGCTTATTACCACCGTACCTCAGCTGAATACATACAGATATTGGTTCTTCTACTTCAGCTGTGCAGCCCTCAGTGTGTCAGACACACCAAAGAACCCCAAACACTGTTTTAGTTAAACCCATCTGCTCAACGTACGGTGCTTGTTGCGTTACTGTGCCGGGGATGGAGCGGGACGGAGCCTCGGGCTGTACGGGGGCTGCAGTGGGATGGAGCCCCGGGCTATTCCGGGTTGTTGCGGGATGGAGCCCGTGGCTGTCCCGGGACGGAGCCCCGGACTGTGGAAGGATGGAGCCCCGGGCTGTGGAGGGATGGAGCCCCGGGCTGTGGAGGGATGGAGCCCCGGGCTGTGGAGGGATGGAGCCCCGGGCTGTGGAGGGATGGAGCCCCGGGCTGTCCCGGGACGGAGCCCTGCGCTGCCTCGGGCCGTACCTTCTCCCCAGGTCGCCGCCCCGCCGAGCTCCGGTCGCCGAAGACAACAGCTCCAGAGGGTTCATCCTCGGTTTCCAGCTTCTCCTCGCTCAGCTCTGGCGGGACGAGGCTGAGCAGCGCGGCCAGCTCGCGGTTGGGCCGCAGGTCGCGGAGCTCGAAGCCCTCCCTGCAGAGCGGACAGCCGGGCCCGGGCCGGCCCGCGCGGTACCGGCTGATGCAGCGCCGGCAGAAGCTGTGGCTGCAGCCCGCGATCCGCACCGGCTCCGAGAAGAACTGCAGGCACAAGGAGCACCTCAGCTCCACGGCGGCCAGGAGCCGCTCCAGCTCGATGGCAGCGGCCATGGCCCGGCCGGGGCGGAGCACAGAGGCCGCACGGTTTCGGTTTCCCCGGGAGCCTCCTCCGGGGACGGGAGCGCCGGGGCGGAGCGGGCTGGGCTGGGCCGGGCTGGGCTCTGCCCTGTCTCCTCCTCTCCTCCGGTGTCAGCTCCGTCAGAGCTCCCGGGGCTCAGCCCAGCGCCAGTCAGCGCTTCCTCTGCTGCCTCTCGTTCCCAGGATTCGGGTTGACTGTGGGAATGGGCTGTGATGCAGAGCTGTCCCGGGCCTGGCCTTGACTCATACTGACTGTCCAAAAAAGTCTTTGTTATGGGCAGGGTTTCATTTTCACCGTGAATTTCCCGATTTTGTAGCAGTGAGCCGCTGACATGGGCAGTCTGCTGACCCAGCCGGGACAGCAAGGGCACAGCCCAGCCCAGCCCGGCAGAGCCCCGCCCGTGGGAAGTTCAGGCCACTGGATGCACTGAACCCTTCTGAGGTCATCCTGGGCTACTCAGGTCATCTCAAAATAACAATTAACACATGTCAAACCAAACGAAGACTGCCATTGTTCCTTGTACAAGTCAGAGGGTGCTTTCTATTGATTTCAGGAGCTGTAGGATTAGGCCGTTTAACAGATGTGCTGAACCAGCATGGGAACCAGACTGAATCAGGCTGCGTGGGGAGAGCAGGAGCATATCAGCAGGCAAAACTGCTGCAGATTGCTCAGAGCTGGCTGATGAGCTGGCTGAGACAGGCAGAGTGATGATCCAATTCAATTCTTTTGCACTATTGGGGAGGGGGGAAGAGAAGAATTAATCTCACTCATTCCTGCAAGTATTGGCACTTCCTCATTTCTGCAGAAGAGAACTATTCTGAATGTCTCAGACGGGCTGGCAATAGTCAGCAAAAGGTGGAAGCCTCACCAGAAACTTGGTCTGCAAGACTTCCTCTTGATTTGCAAACTAAGGCTATCTGGAAAGAATTAAATATCTGAATGACGTGCTGCTTGGTAGAACCAGACCTCAGACTTGGTCTTGAGGAAACAGTATCAGTCAGGGCAAGTGTCCATCAGCTCCTGCACAGAGTGGGCACAAGGAGTACTCACCCCCAACACTGAGAACTGGTCCCCATTCAGCGAGTGTACTCAAGCAAGCCACTGAAGACAACTCTTTTAAAACTAGTTCCTGCCTTTCAATGCTCAGACTAATCAAGCTCATTAAGCTTCATCTGGTTTTAGGCGAGACAGATCAGCACATGTTCATCCTGTACCCACAATGTGTTTGCTGGGGCACCGTGTGGGGTTGTGCTTTGGAAATATTTCGTCTTCACGAGTTGGATTTGCCACTCATAAAAAAGCAAAACAGTGTAAAATGCTGAAAGCAAGAAGCTGGGAGTATCTGTGTGATTCCATTAGAGTGGTTCCATCCTCCACAATTCAAACTTGACTTGTATTTTTTTATTGTGCCAGGGTAAGAGACATTCAACCCACTCTGCCGAAAACAACCCTGTCCCTGTGTGGACAGGAGCTGCAGCCAGATGGGATGTAGCTGCCTGACTCTGCTCCTCCCTGTGGACATCAGTTCTGGGAGATGATTCCGTCCAAGGCCTCAATCCACTCCTTCTGCTTCTCATCGTTATCACATAAAAACACAAACTCTCTCCCTGGCGTGACCAGAATGATACTTGGTTTCCTCTTCTTCAGACGGATTCCCTTGGGCAGCTCAGGTCGTACTTCATACCCCTCATCCCTCCTTCCAATAAAAATCTGGCCCCGTGCAAACTCATCCTGAAAAGAAGGAAGAAAAGACAGCCATTAACCAGTGGACAGCACAGCTCCAGCAGACACTGCTCTGTCCTTTGACATGGAATGGGATCTGGGGATGCAGGAGGGGACACTGATTTGGTGACACCAGCAGGAAACACAACAGAGGTTGCTGGTAGGGACCCACCCTTACAGAGCTGGTTGGTGGGCGTTCAGAAGGAGCAGGGAAGGATATTCCCATGGCCAGAGCAGTGCCAGAAGGCAGGATGTTGGCCTGTTATTGGAATATTGCTCATCTTGCCTAGGGCTGGGAGAGAGTGGGCATTAATGCTACAGGCAGTAGCAGCTACTTTTAAAAGACTTGGATCCTCCTCACAGCCACCAGATGGGCCAGAGCTCCAAACAGCTCAGAGGCATCCACTGACAAGGGAGATGGGCTCTTGAGGCTGAGCCTGCTCCAGTCTTGCACAGGCTCTGGAAGAACTGGATGAGAACAGACCCTTCCTCCCCACCCACTTCCTGAAGGGGATGTGGAACAGTGAAGAACACTCCTCTTACCAGCGGGTTTTTAAAGTACATCAGGTTCCTTTCTTGAGAATCCAGGCTGAACCAGCGTCCCTTAAAGGCCTCCTTGTGCTGCAAGGACATGGTAGAAGTTCTTTGAAGACCAAGTCCCAGAGAGGAGTTTGGTCTGTTTGGATCCCTGGACTGCTTAAATGACTTGGAGCTTGAGTTCAGTTTCCTTCACCCCCAAGACTGGTTCAGGTGAGTCACTGCTGTGCCCTCAGCCCTCTTCTCCCTGGGCTCAAACTACACATTTGCATTCAATGACAATCCCTTGGGCAGGCAGGGAAGTTTGGTTCTACCAGTGATCAAATTGACAGGATTAAGTTGCAGGAAATGCATTGAAAGCTCTGCAGAGAACAATCAACTTCAACAGTTTGGTCAGGGGGGTGCCCCTAGAATTTCAGGGTGCACAATACTGGGGTTTGTCTGTAAGTACTAACTCCATTCACTACACTCATCTGACCATTCCTGAGCTATTCACTGCTCTGTGCTGAACTGAAGAGGCCTCTTCTAGGGCTCACTTCAGTTTGGGCAGAATTGAGGCCTCAGGAGAAAAACACACAACCTTTCATACTCTGTGCAAGAACCTGCAGAAGAGGTCCTGGGGCACAGGCACAAGCTGGGCCAAACCCCAGCATATTCAGTATCAGCACTGCACCCCTGAGCTTTATAATGGGACTTTGGCTCATGGCTCACTCCAAGCAGAGCAAGGCAAGAAGTGGCTGTGTTCAAACAAGACCTCAGACCTTCATCTCCTCCTTCAGCAGTGCCCCAAATCCTGCTCTCCTCTTCCAAGGAGTACTGGCCCAAATACTTTCCCACAATAAACCAAACCAAACCATTGGCTTCAGTGTGGAGAAATTTTCTCAGTGGCACTTTGCTGCCCTAAGCAGATGTGACTGTAAGTGAAACAGAGAAGTAGGGGGGGTCAGCATGTGATGTTCTGTTCTAGCAGGAGCTGCACTTGGCAGACACAGCAATCTATAGAGTGTTGTGCAACAGCACTTTGCATGTCCCACTGCCAGCTAATCCATCTTGCTTACTCTTCAAGGATTCTTCTTCCTGATCTCATTTTCCACACAAAATAAAACATGATCCCAAAGAACATGGCAGGCTTGAATATAATGTCTTCTATGGACCCAGGAAGCAGGTAGTCACTGAGCAAGCCCTGTACTAGGCAACATCATAGAATTACCAAATATTCTCTACCTGGAATGATCTTGTTTGTATACTGCCAAGTGTGCACTTACTTTTGGTCCTGTTTTCTCCATATATCCTTCTTTGACAAAATTTCTTGTGATCCTGGGTATGAGCTAGGAGAACACAAACACAAAAAAGTCTGTGTCTGTCCCAGCCAAAACCAGGACAGTATGTCTCATTCTAGACTGCTTTTCTGCTCTGTTTCTGCCAAACTTAATCACCATCAATTGTGGCTTTTGGGGTCTGGGTTCTTTTTGGCTGCTCAGTAAAGGGAAGTCTGAAGTAAGAAGGAACATAACACTTTTGAAAGATTGCACTTCATAAGGATCACATGGAGACTTTTAGGCCTTAAATGTTGACTAAGCTTTGGCATGTTATCCACTGTGGCCCTTCCTTCTACCTCTTCAGTCCATTCCCAAGACCCAAGTGCTGCTCTTTGAGCACCTGACTGGCAGAAGAAGTGAGAGCATGTTTTCCCATGCTGTGTTTGCCCAGCCTGCTTTGAGCCCTGCTCAGTTCTCACCTGGTGCTCGGGGACATTTGGGAAGGCTGTTCTGAGGTAATGGTAACGCGCTGCCCGAATAGCGTTGAACCAGTCAACAATCTCCTGGGGAAAACAGCAAACACGAACATAAAGGCAAGAATAACAAGGAGAGGAAGAGCAGTGCCTCTCCAGAATGCCTTTCTCCTTCCTTGTGACCTCTTTGCAAAGATGTGCTTTCTCCCCAAGGGGCAGAGAGACTCAGTGACTTGTCCCAGACACCTGAAAACCATTGACCCTTCAAAATAACTTAAAAATGCCCCTCCTGGGAGGCCCTAAACTTTCTTGGTGTGGACAGTCACCCATGCCTGTGCACACAGGCTTTTCAGTTGACTCAGTTATGGGTTGTTTAAAAACCTTTGCACCCAGAAAGACACGAGAACTCTGCCAAGGGAAGAAACAGAAATCTGACAAAACCTGTAGACACACTTCTTAAAATCATCATTGGTAGCTTAGAAATAATGCAGAACAATATTTCCTATGAGTGTCAAGAAGGCTTCCAAGAATATAACCACAGAATTGTTTAAAACCATGAGGCAGTTACCTTCAGAGATTTACATCAGTGCACCTCTGAAGCCTTAAGACTATCCAGGGTGTGAAGGTGAATATATGCCCCAAGAGAAGAGGAGCAAAGTGGTGCAGTTATTATTGTCAAATTCTGCCATTTTCTATCTTCTACAAATCTTAGTGATTTCAAATAAAACCAGATCCTGCAGAAAACAGGGTACCTCTTCCAAAACCCAGATCCAACATCTAAGCATCTTGCTTATTCCAAAATTGCCAGGATATTCACCTTTCCGCTTTCGTGATAGACAAACAGGTTCCTTGTTTGCCCATCTGTGCTGTAGGTGATCTGCAGCCCGTGGGAATGTCCTATTTTCCATTCCTGGAACATTGCATTCAGAGTCTCCACGCTGATAACAGCCTTGGGAACTGTGCTCTGCAGAATGAAAAGCATCACTGTAATAAAGTGCTCTCAGGGAAGGCAATGCAGGACAGATCAGCTGTATGAGGACCAGATCCCTGCTGAAGGGAAAGCAGACATCCTGAAATATCTGAATATTGGATACACCTGAAACATAAAGCCTTAAATTACATGCAACATAAAATGGCTTACAAGGAGTGATTCCCTTTCCTTAAGAAGAGTTGGGTCACTATTCAAGGGGTGTGTCTGCATTGCAAGGGGTGGGTCTGTCTCCAGCCTTGTACTGGAGAACAGTTTGCTACTGTCTCCTACAGAAGGGACACATGTTGAGGATGATGCTGCAGGAGTTGGTGAGAGAATATTTTGGTACTGTGAGAGGTAACAGCTGCTAACAGACCTCATCTTTGTCTTGCTATTCAACTGCCAGTATCCATTTCCTTTGTTCCCCAAGCAAAAGGAGGCTGTGGGGTTGAGATAAGGGATGAGGAAAGGGGCTGAATCCAAAGATATGACATATGGTAATGGGGAAACATTGGGACTCCTACAAGCACAGCTGTCCTGGCTGCAAAACCAAGTTATTTATGCTCGCTTTTTGCCTCCAAAGAGCAGGGTCTGAGGATGGATGTTGACCTGCTACTCTGGCTGAGGAACTCACTTCTTTGCCGTAGTACTTCATCACCCCTTCCCTTGCTGACAGGAGAAATTTCCTCTTGTGGAATTGTCTGCGTCCCTGCCCAAGCTTCCAGAGGAATCCTTCACGGTTCCCTGCAGGGCAGACCAAGAGAAGTGTCAGAGAGCACCAGAGCACAAGAGCAGGACTGTTTAGCTAAAGGTGATGTGGACCAGTTTCAAGTCTCTTCTCCACCTGAGAATTTTGACTTCATATGAAAAAATCAGTGGAGAACTAGAGAACTGTAAGATCTGAATACACCTTGCACTTGTCTAAGTGCCTTTTCTTAGGAGCCTCTTCTCAAAGTTAGACCTAGAGCAATGACTGCACATCCAGCAGTTCAAATGTGACAAGCCAACCTTGGAGATACTCAAAAGTTGTGAGAGAACACTGTGCTGTAGGGCTGACACCTTCTCCCTGACAATCCTTTTACCTGCAGAACAAGGATCTTGGCAGACTCGGGTGGCAACAAATTCCTCACGCTCATATTTAGCTCTAATCCATTGCTCTCTTAAAACCCTGAAAGAGGAAAACATGGATAAAGCTGATCTGCCTCTACCCTATTTTCACCAGCCAGCCAGAGAGACCTGCAGAGGGAAGAGTAGTTCAGCAGCTGTGAAAGTCTGAGCAGTGAATAACCATCAACTTACACACAGTCATCAGAGTGGGGGATGTAATAGTAGGGAGGGACTTTGGCCTCGTATTTAGCTTTGGCACAGAGGTTCCCATGACTCTTCATAAACTGAAATACAAAAGAAGTTACAATCAGGTGTGCAGCTACAAATCAATACCATGTCAAGAACTTGTATCAAAGAGAGCACTGTGCTTTTTGCTGAGTAACTCTCAGTGTGTCCCTACATACGTTTATAAATTCCCTTTAGCACTGGAGTTTGCAAATTTTAGGTGGCTGAGCCTCTTTCAGTATTTACAGTTCTGGACCAAATGGGAAGGAACACAAGACTGTGGTTGTCGATTAAAAGAACAAAAGAAAATTAGGAGAAAATTTACTTCTGATCTCCCTGTTCCTTCACCTTGTCCCACACACTAATTGTGATTATATGATTAACACAATTCAACTGAACAATGAGAGGCTGAACCAATATTTAAGAAGGGGACGTTGCTTTCTGAATAGAAAACACTACCTGGAAATATCTGTGGGCTTCTGAACCACAGTGAGAAGTAACTGTGCATATAAAAATACACACCAGACTGTTAGAAACACAGTCACCTATCAGTGCAGTTGATTGAGCAGGTCATAAAAACACCCCTAAAGTTACCCATGGAGTTAACTTGGTTCTGTGTGGCTTTGTTCCTTTGTCCATGGTGTATGGCACAGGCATTAGGAGGTAGAGGAGGTTATGATGAAATGTGGAGAAAAGTAAGTGAATTACTGCTTTTTCCTCTGTACCTCTATCAGATCGTTCTCCCAGAAGTCCAGCACAAGGGATTTGACTCTGGTGATGCCAGGAAGATTGCGATGGATTCCAGAGCAATTCACACAAACGAGTATTCCAAGTTTGTAAGAAGCCCACTCTGGACCTAGATACAAACACAAAGAATGAATTAATACGTAGGAAAAGGCACAGCCACTGGCAAGGGTGAAAAAGCACATCTGATGCACAGCCCAGGCTTCACGTGTAATAAATACATCAAATCCCACCCCACTGTTTATGGCTGTCACTTCACTGTGTTCAGGGGAACAGCACCTGCTTTCCACAGTGAACAATGTGCATTTGTAGGTTCTTTTACTGACTGTTTGCTTTAAAAATTAATGTGACTCTGCAGGTGAGTGAGTGGCGATGGAAAAGCTCAGTGAATTGTCAGTCCTGCACGAAAAGCTGCTGCTGCTGAAGTAATAATGGAAGGATGTTGTGGGCAGTCAGTACTACCGAGAGTACAACCCAGTACGACCACCCACAGTGAGGGCTCGTGTCCAGTGCCCACAAGGGCTCCTGCCCTTTCCTGCTGCTGCATCCCCGGAGTGGCCTCGACAGGTGCAGCCCAACAGGCATCGATGCTCTGGCAAGACCATTTCCTCGGTCTGCACCACCCTCCACTTCTCCCTTATCACACCCAACAGAAGCTACTTGTCGCCTTCTTCCAGCTACAGTTGGCTCCCAGTGACCCGCCCGCCCGGGCTCTCCGGGGCTCCTCGGCGCCTTTCTCTGCCCCAACCCCGAGCAGTGACAGCCCCGGGCTGGAAACCCACCCCGTGGACCCTCCTCCTCCTCCCGTGCCCCGTCCCCGAGTGACCCGGGGAGGCGGCCGGTGCCGAGGCCATTTCCTGACCCCGCTGCCCTGCCCTCGCTCCGCGTCCCGGGGCAGTGTCCCCGCGAACAGCCCCGCGCGACCCTCCCGCTCCCTCCCCGCGGGACGCGGAGCGCGGGCGGAGCGGACGGAGCCGCGGGCCGGGCCGGGCAGCGCTGAGGGGGCGGCGGGACCCTCCGAGCGCCGCCCTGCCCTCAGCGCCGGGCGCGGCCCCGTACCTGGCCGCCCGCAGTCGGCGCAGCGGTCGTTGCCGGTGCCGCTCGCCCTCTGCAGCTCCCGCAGCAGCGCCTTGCTGCGCTCGTGGTCCATCGCCGCCCGGGGCCGGCGCGGAGCGCTGAGGGAAATGAGGAACCGGCGCGGCCCCGTCCTGCCCCACAGCCCCGGCCCGGCGGGCGCGGCGGGGCCGCCCCCTGCAGGGGGACCCGGGGCGACGCCTCCGGACCGGCCCCAGCCCCAGCCCCGGCCCCAGCCCCGGCCCCGTCCCGACGCCCCAAACGGCTCAGAGTTCTCACGCGGCTCAACACCGGGACAACGGAGCATCTCAGGACTACTGAAAATCCCATTTCCTACCGAAATTCCTACTGGATTCCTACGAGCTCCTCTTCCACGTTACAGCCAATGCCAAAAAGGCTGTGACTTAGTACTCACTTTAACCAAGAGAAAAACCTGAGGGAAAGATTTTCAAGGTTAATTAATTTCAGACATAGATGAAGGGGTATTCAAATATTTTTCATTTTACTAGTTTCAGGCTAAACTTAATTTGCATTGCTCATTTGCATTGCTAGAGTACACTGCAATACGTGATGCCTCTTTAGGAAAGTTTATGTACAACCTTGTAAAAACGCTCTAATTTTGTAGATGACTAAATACTGCACGTGTTAGCAGCTGAAAGTGCTGACACATTATACACTAAATACTACAGGTGTTATCAGCTGAAAGTTCCAGCAGAACATCTGAAAAGTTGAATTGTTCAACCACATGCACGGAATCTCTTTTCAGCACTTACCCTACAGGAACTGGTGGGTACTGGAATATAAACACAGATTTCATTTTCCCCATGTTCTTGCAAGCCACGCACCAATTTCTGTGGTGTCCTTACAATTCCTATGGAATAAAAGAAAGAATCTGTATGATTTGCAAAGTGGTCATTTATATTATCTTTTACAAAGACTGAGGTAGTCTGCTTTTTTTCTCTGTTACTCATAGGATGGTAGAATAACGTCACCCTCATTTACATTCTGGAAAGCAATATTGGAATGACAGTAAAGGGAAAGAAAAGCTTGGAACTTGACTGAGATTTCAACAAGAACAGGGTTGTTGGTTTTCTGGTTTTTTTTCAATTGCTGAACACCTACTAATAACTGCTGCTTAAAGGGGGGAGTCATTGTGAAACTCCAGGGTTGTTTTACTTCTGGTTTCACTGAATTCCACCCAAGACACACAAGGGAGCTCCAGGGGCAGTAAAGGACTAAGCAGGGCCCAAACCATTGCAGGAAACTATTTTGAATCAAAGGCAGGTGAATTCCACAGTACAAGGATGGAGCTTCCAAGCAGAGTTAATCAAAACCAGCCCCAGGGCCCTTTTCCTCGAGCCCATCCCTCCTGGAAACTTGTTTTACTCCAGCATACAAAAGATGCTCATACCTGATGCATAAAAATCCAAAGCTGATAATTTATCAGAACTCAAATAAATCATTACATGCAGATTATCTTCATTCAGAGTAGCTCGAGGTGATTTGATGTGGTGAGGATCTGATCAAGAAGTGAAATACTTGAATTCCACCTCACCTTTTGGACACCACAGGAGATTCTGTAAACAACTTCTTAAGGCAGTTATTAAAACCTCAGAGTTGACTTCAAAAGGAGGTAAATTGTCTCCCACTGCTTTCTAATTTATAAAGCAGTGAACAGATTTGCTTTGTTATTAAAAAAAAAGTGTATTTATTTATTTTTACAAAAATGTACAGGAGGAGCATAGACCATCGATGCAACAAATCATCAACCCACCAAGATTTTAACAGCACCCACTTTGATTTTTGGATAATTCTGAACTGTGGAAAGAGTAAACTCTAAAGATTATCTACAATGTGAAAGCTTAAAATAATTTACTGTTTTCATAAATATTTCTTATTCCTGAATATCTTTAAGGCATGAAAAATATGGGAAGAGAATGTACTAGGAAATGCCTTCCTTATTATTACAGAGACACTGAGGTAAGTGGAGCAGCACTGCATGGCAGGATCTGACTCAGTTTGAGGAACAGGAACAGTCCAACTGCAATATAAAGGCAGAAAAGTACATGGCTGAACTAATTCCAGTTTTAAAACCCTCTAAAAATCATCTTTATGGCCTGAAAACGTTTTATAAATCTTACTTTTCATACAACAGAAACATCCAAAGTTGTAGCAAAGTCTCACAATTTATTGTCGTACAAAACCAGAATCAATCCAAATAATCAAGCTGAAGCCTTGTCCAATACAAAAAGAAGCATAAAAATAGAACACAATATATAAGGCTAGAAGTAGTTAAATATTCCTGAACCCACAGTAACACTGGAATAATTGTTATTTACAAAATCTTGCCTAAATCTCTGAGACCATCTTGAGCTACAGCGATAACTTCTCTACCTTTTTAGATCAACATGCAGATCTGACAGCTGGAAATGATGAAAGGAATATACAAATATATGTACATGGAGGCACTGAGTGCTTTGCAAGGACTTTGTTCCCTGTGGTTGTTGTGAGGAGTTGGGTTGAGTCATTCACACTTCAGAAGACTTGTTGCACCCTCTCCTGCCCCCTCCCACCCCGAGTTATTGAGCACTTCACTCACAGGCAGAAACAAACTGCTTTGAACAAAATGGTCTCCTTTGCTGGGGAAGTTGGGACACTTGGTTGCTACAAAAGGACTTCTTGCTGTCTGACACCCAAATGGAAGGATTCCCCATGGAATAGTCTGTGCATTTAATATTATAAATGCACTTATTGGACCAGCACCAAACAAACCCACATTTCAGCTGTGGAGAGCAATAGCATGACAATAGATATATACATTATTTTAAATACTTATAAAAATTTAATATACAAATGGCTCTGAATATACAATAATGTGGTAAAAAAGATTTAAAAAAAAATAATCAAACTATGGTGAGAATACCACCATTAGGCACAAAGTATTTCTGGTGTTAGCAATTCTAAGGGAAGTCCAAAGACAGACCATTTATCATTTGTCTGGGTATTTCGAGATGAATCCCTTCAAGATAATGCAAGAACCTATAAAAAAAAAAAAGAAAAGCAAAAGTGATTGTAAGGGAACAAAGTTAATTGCTGAATGAGGCAACACTTCTGTTATTTTGAGAGACAAATGCCCACCTTTCTTGTCTGGAATTATTCTGACAAAATATTTTATTAAAATCCGTAACTACCTTGAATATTGAAATGTAGGAAGGTTTAGGAAAACCAAAACTTACCTTCTTTTAGTCTTCCCTTGCTCTTTCAGCTTCTCAGACCTACAGATCCCGCGGAGCGTGGGGAGGTGTTCCAGGATGCTGGCCTGCTTGTTCCCCAGGTTTAAAGGGCTTCTGGAAAACACAGTTCTGATGACAGCCAGCCTCTTCTGTGCCTTTTTGTGAATGCTGAAACAGAGAACCAAGCTTTACTGGGTCTTGTTCAAGAATGTCCTGATTTTGTTTCTTTAGGATCAAATGTACTGGTTTAAAACTCTGTTAAACGCATCGATGTCCAAAACTGCATCCCAAAGGATGAGATGTCTGCAGCTCCTGGGTGCTGCTTGGAACTTTGGTCTGCACCAAGCAACACCTACCAACACATTTAACACAGGTTCAACAGGAGCAGGTGCTGGATGACAGATCTACACGTCCAGCACTTGCAGAATCCATTTTAGTCCATCTGTCTCTCTTGCAAAAGCCATTCCTTTGGGGGTTTGTTATTCTTTGAGGGGTGGGGGTGGTGTTTGTCCATTTTTAAATTAATTAGACTGAGGCTACCATTTCTGAGCAACATTATAGTCAGGCTATTCAAACAAAAAAAGTCACTTTTTGCAGATTAAGCAGTTAATTTAAGCTTATAAAACATATTCCAGTGTTTTGAGATATACTGACAACATAGTGGTATAAATGTGTACACATTAAATCTGAGACAGTCCTACTGCCTGTGAAATGCTTTTCTTGACAAAGAACTGCATTATATTCCAGGAATATTAGCAAAGCCTTACCTTGAGTCAGCTGACTCACTGAAGGACACACCATTCCTTGTGTTTGAGACATGCAAAGTAAGTCCCTCCAGCTGATCACTTGGAGGTGTTTTCCTCGTACTCAAAAAGGATTCCAAGTTTTGTGAAATATTAACAGAACACTTGTGAAAACTGAGTGCTTCAATAGCTGCCTTTACTTCACTGGAGCTCTGGGAACTCCACCAATCAGTATTTTCTATACTGAATTCATCACAAAGACCATTTCTGATTTTGGCATTTGTCCAATGAAATTCTTCCTCTCTGGAAAACTCCAGTGGTTCCTTGGTGTTGGTGCTTACACAGCAATCCAGGAAAGACATGTTTTCCACAAACTCAGTCAGTGAATTCAGACACTGAAAAACAAGAGCAGACCTTTCTTCATTTGCTGATGTTTTAGTTTTAACTCCTTTTTCTTCTCTATTCACCAACAATTTTGATTCCTTTTTATTCATTTCAGCACCTGACACAGGACTATCCAATGGCAAAGTTATGAATTCAGATGAATAGTTCAGTTCAGTATCAAATAAGTCACTGTCATCCAATATATCAAGCCTTTTCTGAGTCTTTGTCTTCTTAGACCTTTTTCCAGGGCTACTCTTCCCAGAGCAACCACTGTTGGTAGACCTGTTTTTTGAAGAAACTGTGGTAGTCCTTTCAAGTGTAGACTTAGAGGCTTCAGACTGGTTTGAAAGAACTTGCACTGGTAAGGGAAGGATAAGTTCAAGATTACTATATATAAAATCCACTTGCTTCATCTGGAATTCTGTGAGAAGCTGTATTAATTTATTCCATTCCTCCACGGTTGTGCTTTTGTGCTGTAAAATAAGAATCATGAGAGATTTATTAATAAAATTAATAAAAATATTATTACAGAAAATCTCTCACTTCTGGCTTTGTATTTATGAGGTGAGGGACTGTTCTGTTGGCAGGAGACTGCCCCCATCCAGATTTTGCTTAATAACCACAGAACCCCCTAATTTCTACAACAAACCTTTGCAGAGATTTGCTTCTTAGAGGTCACTGTTCCTAGTGCTGGTTACACTCAATTATCTGGCATCATCCAAAGTATTAACTAAGCAACTCCAAAAATACCTTAAGAAATGTAAACAAGTCTTCTGAAGGCAACAGGATGTTCCGAAGGCCAAGCAACGTCTCTACACAGCCTGTGTCACATTTTGGAAGCTCCTGCAGATGTGCATCATCACCTGGAGAAGAATCCACCTTGGAATCATCATGTTCAGAATGAATTACATCACCTGCTTCACTTGTCTCCTCTCCTCCTGCACAAAAGATAACAGGTTTGACTTGAACAGAAACAACTGCACCATGAAATCGATTTTTCACCTCTTTGCCTCAATTCTTTTTGTGAAGGAAACTGTAACTGTTGGCTCTTGCTGTGGTTCTGAATGAATGCAGTGACTGAAAAGAGTCACTGCCACCCCAATTCCTTGCAGGCAGTGACACCAACCTGCCTGACCTCCCTGCTTTGCAAGTGACCTTTGAAGGGGGTTGTGCCTCATGGGTCTCACCCTGTTGGTCACTCACACCCCCAAACCTGTTGAGGATTCTCTTCCTGAATCCTTTGGGATCAAGTTCTTACCCATAAAACACCCAAACAGCCCTACCCAAATTCTTAGGAGTCCTTCAAGAAGTTACCATTTATTTGTATGTGTCTGAGGATGGTTTGATTTAATCAAATTCCTGTTTAGATGGAGGTTTTTTTAAAGATGAAATCAAATCAACCTACCATGATGTGCCAGGGGTTTCTCCTTCAAGCATCCCCCTCCACTTCTAACCCAAAACTGTAAGTAGAGAACACATTTTCGGATGTCACAGTTATTTGTGGTCAGCAGAGCAGCCAAGTCTTTCCCATCTGTCCGTAGGTTCTCAGCCAGGCACAGGGTCTGCAGGTAACTGGTGGCATTTACCTGGACAAGGGTCAGACACAGAGCACTGAAAGAACTGCCAGTCACACTGCAGTGAGTCACACAGCAGCAAATCATTCTACTTGTGTCTGCAATAAACTCTGCCTCTTAATACAGAGGATTAGTTTATTAAATTAGATTGAAGTTACATTAAAACCTTCTACAGAAAAGCAGAATACCAAATCTATGCAGTCCATGCCAGAGAATTAAGTTCAATTTAGAAGTTCAGCTCATTAAAAACAAACACACAAACACATTCTGCTCGTGGTCCTGAAACCACATACATCTTGTTTCTTATCACCACTGAGCAGCTGTTACTGAACTATATTCATTTTAAAGGGTTTTTTTCATTCTTTCTTTTAACTCTGAACTGTCTGGAAATCCAACAGGTTTTTAGTAAGTGATTTCGCCTTCTGAAAAGTCAGTTCCTTCTGATTCTCATTTACTTATGGTTTCCAAATAATACATAGCTAAAAATACTAAAAATACAACTATTTGCTATACAGAACACTGGTGTTTACATTCAAGGAATAACCCATAATATTTCTAAAATAGCTCCTATAATTTTAACCAATGAACATATATTGGCATAGTCAACCTTCAGATCAAAGCTATTAGATATATTATCTGTGAACTTATATATCTACATCCTAAAAATTACATTAAAAGTGATTAAGTGATGTGCTTATCATAATTCTCAGAACTACTAAATTGTTCAGAAAATATATATTCCATGCTAACAAAATAGCTTCTACATGTAGAGATAAATACATCCCACACATCCTTGCATAAACCCCATGAACAGTCTCCTGATGAAACAGGTACATGAGAAATATATAAACCTACACCAATATTTAAATTTCAAACTGAAATCAGCTGACAATTACTTGCTTAGGCTGTACCTGCATTTCCAAACACACTTACCAGGGAAGGGGTTCTGAAGTTGATTTCTTCAAAAGAGCCATCAAACATTAAGCTGAAAGTTGGATCTGTATAAAGAGATACCAGTGAACTGTCAGGACATTACATTCCAAACTAGTTATTTCCTTTATCCATTACAGCAGACAGCATCTTTATTCAAACACTAAAATCCTTTAATTTTGCATTTAGGAGCTGTATTCAACCACCACCACTTAAACCAACTTATTAAAAGAGGCTCTTCTGCCTGTAAAGGCCAATTTCTGTCACAAACACTACTCACCATTGGTGGTCAGAATCACAGGTCTCTTTGCAGTTGCCATGAATGTCTTTATTGCACTTAGGAACCCTGCATCTTCATCAAATATTATATCCACCTACAGAAAACAAGTGCAAAATATCAACAGATTTTTAACAACAGCTACAAGCTGTGAAGGCAGTCAGAGTGTATTCCACGTGAATTTTACCTCTTCAAATAGAATGAGGGATGTTGCACTTTTCCTGTTGTGTTCTCCTCCCTCTTCCTTGCTTATTGACTTAGTCTGGGCATCTTTCTTTTCTTCAAGTGAATTCTGAGTATTTCCTGCAGATGGATGAAGAATTGAGCAGGAAGGAGGACTGAAACCATTTAAAATGCATTCCAGGTTCAAAAACCCCCCAAGTATAAACTGCCTAAGAAAATCTACTCTTTTCTCCACAGAGCCTCACACACACAGTGTAGCATTTCCATCTCCAAAGGTAACCAATTATTAAACAGGGATACCCACCTCTATTTTTTTCCTCAGCTGTTACTTCTCCATCACTTCCTTTATGTTTGGAAGAGATTTTGAAGTAGTTGGCAAGAGTTTTAGGGGCCAAGTTTCGTTTTAAACCAGCTCCTTTTGGTGACAGGGGTGGTTTTCTTGGTGAAATAACTTTCTTCGGAGAATACATTTTTTCTGCAAGATATGTTTGATATGAAACTTCAGCTACAAATATAGTGTCAAACTGACATTTCTCAGGCAAACTTAAAGCAAGCCTCATTTTTTTTATCTAGTACAGGACAGGTTTACTGTGCTGATTTCTGCTCATTTTCCTTTTCTCTTGTTAAAAGGAATGCTTTCTGTTCAACTTTCTGTTAAAGTGCCACTGCCTTTACTCCAGCACTACAGAAATAAGACAATCAAGAGTCAGTATTTTGATAAAGTCATTATTTAATTTGGTGTGCAGCTGTGTTAGCCAACAGAGCATTTCTTACTATTATGGCCAGATGAGCTGAAATTTGTTATCTTTTTTAAAACACCTGATGTCTAAAATTTGTTTGGGGAATTCAGTTGCTAACACCCTCCTCCCCCTACAAAAACCTCCGTTCCAAAACTCCAACCAAACAAAAAACCCCAGATACAACCCCTTAAAAACTTACTTGGTGACTTGGCAGTGCTGCAGCTGTTGAAAAAGCAAGGCTTGTGTGCATTGACACCTTTTTTGTCCACTTGATGAGACTGAGTAGCTTCTCTCAGCTGGGACAGGATCTGCCTGCCACTGCGCTGGCAGGAGGCATTCACCTCAAAGATCTGCAGTGGGGTTGGATGGAAGACATAAAAAACCCCTGGTAGGCATCCTGTATCACAACTGCTTTTGTATCACTAGTTATTAACAAGAAAAAAGCCCCGAGGAAAGGTCTCCACCCACCTTAAAGCCAAGCTCCTGAGCACAGGCATACACTGCAGCAGTTTTCCCCACTCCTGGAGGGCCAGTTATCAGCACTGTGTTGCAAAGGCTTGTCTCTTCCTCAATATCAGATTTATTATCTTTGAAGTCAAGGCTGCTCAGGGAATCTGTAGAATTATTTAAAAGAGAAGAAAGGATTATGCTATTTTTTTACCAACTTTTAACAAAAGAGGAGCTATATTATTTTTAATTCTATCAGCACCTTCATGCTCTTTGTCCTCTTTTTCCCCTTTCTGGTTTCTTTTTTCTTCCAAATCAGCTCTTTTTTTCCATTCTTTTAACCAACTACAAAAGGAAGAAACAGAACAAAAAATAAGAATTACTGCTGAATAAAATGAACGAAATTAAGATGGAATAGAACATAAAACATCAGCTACTTGTCATCCCTCACAAACTTATCAAGTCCTTTCAGATTTCAAAAAAACATTGTTCAGGATTTTGTACAAAAGGATTCTTTTGTACAAAAGGATTCCTTCTTCATTCTCCAGTCTATAGGCTGGTTGGTGTAAAAACAAGTCACCTGGTGAATTACTTAGTCAGATGGATCTTTGAATTCTGCAAAACTTTTTGGAGGCAAACCAAACCCAAGGCCACAAGCACACCCCCTGTGTGGGTCTTTCAAGCCTAGTGTTAAACAACTGACTCTGCATCTTTGAGCACAATCAAGTAACAGCAACTTCTGAGTTCTTTTAAGACTGGATCCACGTTCCCACTTCTGACCTGTGCAGCCTTTCAATTTCTTTCTTGTTCCCTACAAGTTCACTGGAATCCTGAGGCTGATATTTTTCTGTCCAGAGCGTGTCTTCCTTTTCAACACCTACAGAAAAAACATTATCCATTTTTCTATATGCAAAAGAGTTGATCAAGCCCAGAATATTAAGACCAGACAGGATTTTTGCATCACAGTGGAAAGCTGACATAATCATACACACACCACACTCCCTCAGTGCACAGAGGATTAAAATGGGGCAGGAAATGCAGTTACCTGACAGTGCACTTGGCTCTGATAAACATCCAGTGTCTTCTGCTTTCTGGGTCTTGCTTCTCCCCAGATGTGTGGTTTGTCCTGTCTCTGCCTGTTTTTCTCCAGATACAGGAGAAATAAGGTTCCTGGAAACTCTTGATTTTATTTCACTCTCCGTACCTTCAATTTGTTTTCTTCTCTTTGATTTGCGCTCTTCTGTTTCTTTCCTTTTCCTCTTAGTTTCCTTGCTGTTGTCAGGATGTTTCTGATCTGCCTCAGAATTTGCAGTCCCATCTCTGCTTTCTAAGGAAAAAAAAGTTACATCCTTCTAAAATCTCAGGCTCTGCCCATTACCACTGTACAGTTGTTTAAACTGTATTTGTAGAATTTGGTCAAAATGGCCTAAAATGTGAGGACCAATTGACTTCCCACAACAGTATTTTCCTTCAGTGAGGTATTTCTGGCAATCCCAAGCTGGTTTTTTTTATGCCAGACAGGGTGAGAGTGTTTTTCTCCCCCTACACAGATCACCAACCTTGCAGACTGTTTTCCAAAGCCAAGTGCTCCGTTTGCTTTCTCAGGAACTTGCGGAAGTGTTTTTTCACAGGAAACTGAGAATTAGAAGACAGGATCTCATCCAGTAAATCCTTCCTGAATGGATCAGGGAAAACTGGTCGGTGGCCTGAAAGCTGTAACACACATATACACACACACACAAAAAATTACCCACAAACATTACACAGAATGGCTGCTTTGCATGATTTAAACTGGCAGCTGTCTTGTTAAAGTCAGAGATTAACAAAAACTGAAGTTAAGAACTGTTGGGAACTGCCTAATGTTAAGATGCAAAATGAATAACTCACACACAGGGACATAAAAGAAAAATTAAAATATTCCAGGACTGGAACAGATTCAAACTACAGACAAAAAACAGAAGTCCAAACAACTACCAAAACAATTTAAATTTTGAAGTACTAACCACGGGTGCAGAACAATTTCCAGGTCGTTTTGAATTCACAGTGGAAAATTCACCAAGTGAGAGAGTGATTTTTGTGACATTGGTGACTTCAGCATTCAGGTCCCTCAGCTTAGTTACCAGAGGACAGGATGGTGACTGCAATTTCCACATTGGACAACCTACAAAGAACCCCCACCAAAACCAAAACAACAGTTAACTTCTATTTTAGGGGCTGTTCTTCTCTCTTTTGTGAATTATTCTGCCTTTGGCAGGAGGAAATGCTTTCTGTCCCAATCAGTCCAACACAATCTTTATTCTCCAGACTGGAACTTGACAGACCAACCTTTTTGATTAAATATTCAGAATTTTGCACCCTCACCCATATATGTTTAGACTACTTTATCATCGATTTAATCTGTACATTTTGAATTCAAAACCATCTCACTGGAAGCTTCTAAGTTTTGTTTTCTTACTGGGACACAAAACAAGAGGAAACTGCCAGCTATTCCAGTCATAAGCTGTTCAACTTTTATCTTTTCTGCACAAATTTACTAGAAATTTAAACCAAAAAGCTTAACAAGAGCTTACAGTCATCCTTCTGCTGCACATGGACAACAGTCTTAAAGCAGGAACTTGCAAGAGAATAAGCTTCCATTGCTGCTGCTTTCTTTGCAATCTGTCTTTTCAGGGACTCTGGCAACCCACTCATCAGGAATTCCCGTTTTGCTCTGAACTGATCATCATCCTGAGAGTTTTCAGATGCATCTCGGCTTTAATGGAAACAGAAATGAAAATAGAATCATTAGAACTACCAGCTATGCAAGGCTGAATTTAGTCACATTCTCTTCTACACGAGTTAGAAACAGTCTGGGAGAACTGCTAAAATTTATTTCCATGGACTAAGTTTATATTTCTTTTTAAATATTGTGTTAGAGATTTCAATTAAAAAAAAAATCTGTTTGGTTTTGTATTTTTATATGCAATTTGGGATTTCTTTTTAATCACTCATCAATTACATTTTCAGCCATCTAAAAATGGAACAATGGTTGAGGAACTCTCAAAAATCTCCTAAAATTTTGGAAGCAGATTAACATATTGATCAGTATAAAACCCATGAACATTTACATCACATTTCAAGAAGTGTATTTAAATTTGTAAAATGAGAGAATGTTAAAGTAACCTTGAAACATGTTTTGGTTCTTAAGCAACTGGAATCTTGTGAACTGACCTGCTTTCATCAAAGATCACAATTGGTCCACCTGCAGAGTTCTGAGCACTCCTGCCCAGGCAGGGAGGTGGATATCCCAGTTTCCCTGTCAAAAGGAGAAGACATGATTAGATTAACACTGAGAGAGGATTCTGACCTTGCTTCTCTCTTCACTACCTGCATGTTCCATTCAACAACAATCTCCTTTTCTTAAGGGAAAGCTGAGTATTTTTACAAAATTCATTATAGTTTTATTACTAATTATTTTATCACTATAGATTTTATTTTCTGTAACATTAGAGAAAAGATCATAAATTAGAAGACAACAGAACACGGTAAACTATTGACAGTTTTCCAAACAGTTTTCCCTCAAAGAAGAAAAATCAAAGCAACACATGTAAATAACTTACACAAAAAGGAAATGTGTATATTGGAATACTGTAACAAAAGAATCAGAATAAAATATGAATGCACTGCACAGGGAGCTTTATAAAACAAAGTTACAATAGTCAATAACTGTAACAAAACCAAACACATTCAGTAAAACCCAACTACCTTTTGAGTTCTTCACAACCTTCAAGTTTTTAGACTTCTTCCCCAAAACATCATTTAAGCTCCGAAGCTTCTTTGGCTTCACACTCTGCTCTGTAGTAGTGACACTACTCACACTGGAATCTAAAATTATTACAGATTCCTAGAGGGAAAACAAACAAAATAAGAAAGGAAACACAACTTTTCCTCCTCAATTAACAACACATTGCACAGACATCTATCTACCTTACTTGATTCTTTACAAAAAATGCTTACAAGAATCATTTTTGTTGCTTAAATGAGTCCCAAACACATCAGAATAATTCCTGCCCTAGGAAATATAAAGCCTTACATCACTGTCCTGGGATTTTCTCCTCTCAGCGAGAGCTCGCTGGCGAGACGAGCGTCTCACAGGAGCTGGGGAGTCCTCATGCCCCTTTGATCTATTCTGCTGTATAGCCTTGGCTTTCTCAACCAGCTGCTTGGCTTTGCATCTGTTTTTAGAAGCAGAGTTTATCTGTTAACAAAGAACAGGAAAACCAAAAGAGCAATTAATATCTTCGCTAAGTATTTAGCAAACGAATATAACTGTTCACGTTCACTGAAGTGTAATTTTAACAAAACGTCATTGCTATCAAAAAGAAGAGGAAATAACTGAAAGGAGAAGCAAACTAAGATGGTATCAAGTTTTCAAAAGGCAGTGAGAGCCCTACAAGGGCCCTTTGTCCACAGAACACATGAAATATGGGCAGTGACATTCTTTCTGCTGTGCCCAAACACTGTCACAGGTTGGACAAGACCTCCAGGATCATCAAAGTCCAACCACTGACCGACCTCCAACCACCCTGGCAAGCAAACCCCAGCACTGAGTGCCATGGCCAGTCATTCCTATGTCCCATCCTAGATCCTGCAGCACAGCAAAATGCCATTTATTGGGTTCTTCTGTAATGAAAAGCAGATCTGTACTAATACAACATGTTTTAAAATCTAAGGGACAAGAAGCTATCTGGAATTCTATCATAAATCAGATCTATCATAATGCTCCCTTTCCCCAGGGCAGCTGAGAACAGTCGTGTTGCACTACATTCAACTGTTACACAATATGAGAACACAGTTACACACACAGAGGACATGATAAAATACTGAAACACAAACTGTTACATAAATCACCTTTGTATTTTTGGAGTGAAACTCTTCGTTTTTCATTGCTCCAGCTCTGTTTGATTTTTTAGCCGCACTGATACGTGTGAACCTCATCCTAATTAGGGAAAAAGTATTATGACATTATTACTGTTTAATAAAGGGAAATGTTACTGTCCATCTCATGTTCCAAAGCCTTTAAAAATACTGTGCTGTAAACAGAAGCAACCCCCCCAATTGGTTTTGTTGTTGTTGTTGTTGTTTGGTTGTTTGGGTTTCTTAAATGTCTTTACTGCAAACACATTCATAATCACTTTTGGCTCTTCTCTATTATTTTCCACCATGATCGACCATGCAAGTTTATACAACTTTATAATTACGTCTTACTTTCAAAATACTTGCATAAAATCAAAGGGCAAAAAGGTGGAATATACTCTACAAAGTTTACCTTATTGGGCTGTTTCCATCACAGGGCACAGTGATCACCTCAGCTCTGTACATGCTGCTTTTCTTGGAGGATTGCCTGCTTGCCTTTGGGGTAGAAGCCTGTAGTGGACTCAATTCATCTGCAGAAAGGGCAGTTCTAATCCTGGCTTTTTTAGCTGTAATATTTGTGGATGTTTGGATTTTCTGCTGCCTTAAACTCCTCCTTAACTTATTCACTTTTGGACTTGATAAAATTATTACATCTGGGGTGTTTTCCACAGTGAGAAAGTCAGCACTTGAATCCACTTCTCCCATACAGTTGCTGGTGCTGGAGACAGGAGTCTCCTTAGTTTCTGAGGCCTTTCTTCTCCTGCTTCCTTTTTTCTGAACCTTTCTAGATCTTTTGGGTTTAGTTCTATTGCTTTTAGGGCTAGAATGTGTGTATCTGTCCACATGATCTTCTGGTATTCCACCCTCTAACTGTTTATTTGAAGGAATGGCATCTTCAGGTCCTTCTTTTTCTTTGGAAAGCTTTGCAGAGGCTTGCTTTTGTTTTCCAGGTGCCTTTTTAACTCCACTTTTTGTTACATCTGATGTTGGTTGTCTAAAGGCCTTCATGAACTGATGCTTTTCTTCCAGGCTGCATTTTGGCTTCAAAGAATCCATCCCTGCAGTCTCTAGGACAGCCAACTCCAACTCCTCTTCCTCAATAACCACGTTAGATTTCCTTTTCTGAGTCACCTGTTCAGTTTGCTCACAGTCCAAGAGGGGTGGGCTGCTTTCCTTCTCCCCTCCACGTCCTTTCTGCTTCAAAAAAATGGAAGCTATTTTCCTGGAGCCTTTCTGCTCTTTGTGTAAGGGAGGTAACTTGGGGGGAATGGAGTGAACTTGTGCCAGGACAGTGACTGTTCTGAGTGGCAGCTGCTGAGACTCCTCACACTTTTCTGGCTCAGGAACACCATCACTTTTGTCCCCTTCATTTGCTGTAGCACCAGTGCCCACTGTTGGCTTTGTGTCTTCTTCAGCATTGTTTTCTCCCTGACTCTTCAAGAAGTCCTCAAATGACACTGTTATTATACAATTATTTACCTGTGATGTCCCATCATCCGTAGGAACCTCAAAACTGGAATCACCAGGAGCAGCATCACTCTCTGCTACTGTATTTTTCTCCTCCTCAGCTTCCTTTTTACAAGTTTCATTCATCTGGTTTTCAGATGAAAAGCTTTCAGACAAATCCATATTTGCTTTGTGCTTCCTTTTCCTTGATTTTCTTATCCTATTTTTTGACCCATTTGTTTCAGAACCAGCGTTTTTAGCATTTTTCCTGGAGAGGACAGCATTTGAGAAGTTCTCCCTTTCCACATCATCTTCTGCTAATTCTCTTGCACATTTTTGGTCAACTAGAGTACAGGTAGCAATAAAGTCACTGCTGTCTTGTTGCAGTCCTGTTGCCACTCTGCTGTCATCACTACTAATTCCTATTTCATGGTCATTCTCAGGTTCTTTGAGTTTATGATTTAAATTAACTTTCTTCCCTTTTCTCTTTCGCTTCAAAGATGGTTTAAAAGCTGACTTACAGTCTTTGTCATCAGCATCCAGCACTGGTTTATCTTCTCCATCCCCAACTGGCAATGTGGCTTTCTCAGTTACAGATGTCTTCTTAAAATAATCCAGGATATTGTTGGGTTTTGGTGATGACAAAGCTTTATCCACTGGTTTTGCTAATGGTGAAAAATACCTTGTGATGGTTTTGACAGAAGCATCTTCCTCTCGTCGTTTCTTGCACGGCTGTAAAAAGCACAACATGAATCTTGGTTTTAAAAAACTTCAGGTGACTTAGTATGGCTTATAAAGCTGTACAGTGATACAGATGAATGACACCGGTACTTTTTCAGAAGACAAAAACTTGTTAGAGTGCTAAGACTGTGCATGCATCAACTTTATCTCCATGTTTTCAAAAGCCATCTAAGCTTGAAATAAAGATTCTGCCATTTCAAATAAATAAAAATCCCATCCTGAAACCTTGAGATGGTCAAAACTGAGAGGGACCCCAAGGTCTTCAGAACAGCTCTGCAGAGATTCCACAGTGCTGGAGCTCTGAAAGTCTCGGTCACTTCAGCTGCTCGACCCATTGGTAACCTCAGGATGTTCCCCAGAGCTTTATGGGGTTTAGAAGGGAATTCCAATGTCTCTTAAAGATGTCTGATCCTACCCTGAACATCTGACTCATTTTAAGACGACATTTCAAGTACTTAAAGAAAATGAATGAAAGAGAATTCTTATCTCGCATCACAATTCAAACCCTCATGATCTCTTTAGGCAGAATTCCCTGTATTTTGATCTCTGATCAAAGAGCATTCACTTGTACGGCTCCAAGGGAGACTTTGGTTCACAAAGCCTTTTACAACCCTTCGTTTATTACAAACCGAAATCTCGAAATCCCACCCTGTGAGGGGGAAAACGCCCCTTCCCGGAGCCCCCGGGAGGCGATTCATGACAGCCCGGCCCGGGGAGGTTCTAACCCTGACCCGGGGGCGCGGGCCGAGCACGGGCGGCCCCTCACACGCCGCGGGCACAGCGGGCGCGCCCTGTCAGGGGCCAGCAGCCAAGGGGCGAACGCCCAAAGGGGCGCCCCCGCCAGCCCGCCCTCACAGCGCACCCCCCCGGGCCCGCTCCCCCGTCCCCACCTGAGCGCCACCGTCGTCGCCGGCGAGGAGCAGCGGCGGGGACGCGGCCGCGGCGGCCACGGCGACCCTGCCCACCATGTCCCCTCAGGGCCGGGGGGCGCGCGCGGCCGCCATGGACCCCCCTGCCCCGGGGGTGGCGCCGCCTCGCGGGCGCGCGCTCCGGGCAGGGAGGGAAAAAAGCGCGCGCGCGGGACCGCGTTCGGAGCGTCCGCGCGGAAACGGCGGGGGCGGGGCCTGCCCGCGCGCCCGGTACCACGTGACCCGCCCGCCCCGCGCGCGCGGCCCAACGGCCGCGGGCCCCGCCCCCGCCGGGACCACGTGACGCGCGGAAGGGCAGGCGCGCGCTGGCCACGCCCCTTCTCCACCGAGGCCGCGCCCCTTCTTCCAGAGAACACGCCCATTCTCGCCGAAGCCACGCCCCTTCTCCCTTCCCACTGTCAGCCGGGTTTTCCCGCCGCGGCCGTGACGTCACGCGGTACTGCACGCCGCCGACGTCACACCCTCTGACGTCACACAGTTGACTTCACTCTCCCCGTCACGTCACACCCTCCGTGATGTCACGCCCCGCTGACGTCACCCCGCCGGTCCGCGCCCCGCTCCCGTTTCCCGCCCCGCCCTTCCGGGGCCGATCCCCGCCCGTCCCGCCTGCTGGTGCCGCCGTGCCCATGGAGGCCGCCGGCGAGGCCGAGGCGCGGCTGCTGCTGCTGCAGGAGGCCCGGGAGAGCATCGAGGCGGCGCGGAGCTACCGCCGGGAGCTGCAGCAGCGCCTGCGGGGGCTGCACCAGGCGCGGCAGCAGGTGGGGAGCGGGACGGGCTGTGCGGGGCTGCCCCGCCCGCGGCTCTGCCCGCACGGTGTCCCCGGGGGGGGGTGGCGGCACCGGGGACTCCCCCGGGGCACCGGGGACCCCGGGCCGCTCCCATCCCGAGCCGTGTGTTTTTCCATGACCCCGGAGCCACCGGTGGGAGCCCCGCGGGACCCGCGTGTGGATGCTGGAGCTGGGAGATGCGGGAATGGGAGATGTGGGAAGTGCCTGGAGGAAAGGGATGTGAGCTGGTATCTGTTACTGCGCTGAGCCTCGTTATCTGGGATTATAGGGAGGTTTCCCAGGCAAGGATAACGATGTATAAAGGAGTACTTTTTCTGAACTAGCTGGGATGCTGAGTCTGATTTAATAGCAGTGTCACACCCATCGCCATCCCGTCACATCAGGTCCCTGCCGGGCAAGCTGCCCTCTGGCCGGGATGCCCCCCGAGCTCTGCTGTCCCCATGCCCCGCTCTCCGTGGGTCACGTACTCCGTGGGTCAGGTACGAACGCTGCCAACATTCCAGGTTGGCTGGTTCGTCTGCGGCTCTGCGCTGGAGCCGGGGCAGGGTTTTCCTTGGGACTGTACCAGTGGGAGATGCAGGATGAGATAGGCAGGTGTGGGCAGGGAGAGTCACACTGGCTCCTCTGCCGAGGCACCCCTGAGCACTCTGGGGGTTGTAGACTAGGAGCAGTGCCTTACTATCTTTGAGTCAGCTCTGCAAGGAGTAAATTAAAAAAAACCAAACAAAACCAAGGTCAGAGAATGTTTCTGTGGCGCCCTGGTAGTTTTTCTGGAGCAGATTCCGTTAGTGTAGGAAGCTGCTGTGAGTCTGCTGGGGGAGTGCCCTGCCCCGGGTGCGTGTGGGTGCTCACTGTGCATTAAATTAGTCACTGTTGAAACCACAGGCTGCTTAAGAAAATGAATCGTGCATGGCTGTCTTTAATCCAAACCTTGTCCTCTCGAAGTGCTGCCTGATGGCTCAGAGGGAGCTGAGGGGGAGCCCTTTGTGCAGTGGCTGTGAGTGTGCAGTTACCTCACCTTTCCCTTTCCTCTCAGGGGGAATTCCTTTGCCCTGTGCACCCTTCTGTTTTCTCTCTTTCCACCTTCAGGACCACGGGCTGTTTTGTCCACAAAGGATCACACATCCAGGAGTTCCCTGGGGTTCAGACAGTGGGAGCTTTATCATCTGGGGGCCGATGTGAATGGATCGCTTCCGTTGCATCCTTTTCCTCTGGACCAATGGAACGTGATTTTTCCACAGCTCTGTGTGTCCAGGGACTTGCATTTCCTCTTTTGCAGGGCGAGGAGTATCTAATTTTGAGGCTGAGCTGCCTGTAATGGGCTTAGAGAAGTGGCTGTTCTGCCTTCCTTCACCCCACCCCTTCACAAAGCTAAATACTTCCTTTTTTACCCCCAAGCATTGAAATAACACAAGAAGGGAAACCGAGCTGTGTGGCAGCTGCAGAGCTTCATGAATATTACTTGAAGAGGAAATTTAGTTTACCTAACCAGAGAGCTTCCTGAGTTGCTTGTCTGTGCTTCTAAATTATGTGTAGTGAGATCTGAGCACGTTGCAGAATTTCCTTGTGTGTGGGACTTAGAAAAATCGTTCGTAGGGAGGTGTTTACCCCTGACTTTTGCATCTTTGGCTCAGGGACATTCCAAGTGTGTTTTCTTCCCTAAAAGTCAGATTCAGCAAGTTTGCAACCATTTTAATAAGCACTTGTAGAACCTTCTGTGGTCTGGTTCTTCCGGAGTCAAACCAGGCTTGGTGTTCACCCAAAGGCAGATATTTGAACAAAATTGAAAAGAAGGCAGTTTTAGGAGGATTTTAAAAATTATAGGGCCTGGAAAAGTGCTCCTGGATAGTCTTCTAAAAGCCTGATACCGTTTTCTTTCCACGGAGTATGTGATGGCAGAGTGTAGGATTACAGCAGTGGGTTTTTTTGAGGGGCAGCGGGGAGAAGACCTACAGGGCATTTGGATTTTTTTGACAAGAAAAACTCCTTTGTTGAAGTTCCTGTGACCCAGTTTGTATTTTGCTTAGTTAATATGCTCTTCCCCTCCTCCAGGCTGGTTTCTTTGCCTCCCTCCCTGCTGTGTGTGTACTAAAAAATGACTGCACTAATTTGTTAACTGCTAGTGGTCGTTTTTTTGAGCTGACTTCACTCAGCAGCTTTTCTCCAGCAGATGTAGATGAGGTAGTTCAGGAAAAGATGTGTGTGGCCCTTGCCTTTTATCCTGAACCCTTCTCTCCCGTTATCTGAATTCAGATCAAAGAGAGTGCAACACTGACCAGGGATGTGCTTGAGCAACATTTTAACGATTTGAAAGGGACGCTGAAGAAGCTGCTGGATGAGAGGCTGCTGTCCCTGCTGCAGGAGGTGGATGTCATAGAGCAGGAGAGCATCAAGCCCTTGGATGAGTGCCAGAAGCTGATCGAGCACGGGGTGAGCACGGCCGATGATCTGCTCAGGGAAGGTAAGGCAGCACCTGGGGCTGGGCCTGAGCTCTGCTCCCAGTGTGTGTCTGGCAAAGCCTGGAATGTTCCTGTTGTTATCAGTGTATTTGGCTCATTTTGGATTTCTCTCAAACCAAATGTTGGGGAAAGGTTTAAGCTGGTAGATGTGGTGAAGAGCTGATCAACGTTGTCTCCTACAAACCTGTATTTTAATGTTTCACTCCAGTCCTGGGGTGTACATGTGTCAGTGTAGCCTCTCCTAAAGGGCAGGAAGTTCTGGGGAAATGTCTCACTGCAGAGGTGTTCAGTGCCTCTCCAGGACAGACAGAGGATTCTGTCAGGCTACTTTGAAATAAAATACATCTTGGGTACCATTACAGTAAAGTGTCTCTGTTGGTGGATAAGTTGTTTCTGTCTTACTGAAACAAGCAGATTATCCTGCTGGGCGTGACTGCATTCACTGTGGATGGGGAACATCAGGAATGAAACGGCCACTGTATGGGGAAAATTCTTCCAAAAAGTCTGTGGACGAGGCAGACACAAATGGACATGTGGAATATTGCTGTCAGGGCCAGCCTGTGCCCTGCTGGTGCTGAATACCTCTGCAGAAAGGAATGTCACTGTTGCCTGTTTTCCCCACACTGCAGAACTTACTGGGAGCGTGTCTGAGCCATGAGTGTGTTGGCAGTTTCCTTGCATTGTTCTCGTGTCTCAACTTTAACTTTCTTTCAACATGAGCTCAGTCCTGGAGCTGAGGCACACTGAGCTGTGTCCCAGGGGTGGGAAAGCTCCCAGCTCCCCTCAGCCTCCAACTTTGTGTGTGCTGGCTTGGGAGCTCTGTGCCTGCTCACAGGAGTAGGGACAACATTTATGGATTAATTTTTGGGGGTTTTGTCCATCACCACAGCTCTGGGACAGCTGGGAGTCACCTCAGTTTTATTTTAAATCTCAGGTTACTGAATCAGGGTGGTGGCAAAGATTGCTGGTGTTTTATGTGAGTTCTGTGAGGTCTCCTGAGAACCTGACTGACTCTGCACTTCCATGCCCTGGTCCCCTGCACAGCACATCCCTGACCCTGTGGGCAGGACGAGCTCACACTGCAGCTGAGTCAGAAAGGAGTTAAACCTCCGTGGTTATTAAACCTCCTGCTGCCAACTGTGACGTGTGCTTTCCTTCAGAGCTTTGTAACGGGTGTAATCCTCCATCAGGAGAAGGACTGAGCTTGCTGATGTTGTGAATTACTGTAAACTCATCAGGCTGGAGACTGGAGCACATGTCTCTGTAAGCTGAGTGTGGGATGCTACTTTATATGGAAAGCTCAGGAAAATACTTTTGTTTATCCCCACGCTTTAATGCATGGATTACTCCCTTCACCATGACAATAGTTACCATTTTAATTCTAGCAAACAATGGTTGAAACTATTCCTTGCTTTTTAAGCACCTCTTTTTTATTTTCTGATCAGTGAAGGTGCTTTGCTTTTTTCTTCCTTTAAAGCAGGTGAAGGGATTAATAACCCTGATTTTTGGCATCTGACCCCAGTTCTGCTACCGTCTGAGACCTGAGGCAAATTATTACATCTGTTATGGGGTGTGTCTACAGGGAGCTTTGAGAGCTTCAAAAGTTGCTAGATAGGCTTTCTGTTGTTAACTATAATTGTATTTTCTAGCTAAGACTAGCAAAAGTGCTGAGGATGCTTCATGTTTAATTGGCTGCTCATGTCAGAACTGGTTATTCTTTGAAGCAAGGAATGCCTTTTGTGGCCCTTGTCTCATGAGGAATATTTTTGCTGTTTGGTTGCAGGGGAGAGTGCAGTCGATGGAGATGTGGGACAAGAGAATGAGAAACTTTGCAACTTCACAAAAAAAGCTTTACACATCCAGCTAGATAGGTAAGACACGACACCCTGAGGTGATCTGAGGCAGCAGCACGTGTGCCCTTCTTGTGCAGGGCATCTTTTCTCCTCTGCAACAAAAGCTTTCTGCTCCACTGCCTTCAAAGATTCACTGGAAGTGTTGCTGTCCTGTTCGTTTCACAGACTTTCAGTGGGGCTGGCACTCACAGAACGGAGTGGTTTTCACCCTCCATATGCTCTGTAGAAATAGAGGCTGTTTATTTGGGAGCGGTGAAGCCACTCCTTGTGGAACAGCCTGTGTTGCAGAGTATTTACTGAGAAACAGACAGTCTGGTTGGGGCTCAAACACAGTGTTTGCTGAGTCTTTTAAGTTTGGACTGCACGAGCCAATTTCTGCAGCTGTTCTCTCTTTGCAAATCTGCCCAGATTCGAGTGCATGGATGAAATATGGATTTGCAGGAGCTGGCCCCTCTCATTACAGCAAACTTTCCTTTCTCAGCTTACCAGAAGTGCCCTCCTTGGTTGATGTGCCTTGTCTGTCTGCCCAGCTGGATGACTGCCTCCTTACCATACTGAAAAATCAGATATTCAGACATGGAACTGTGGCATCTCGCCCACCTGTGCAGCTGGAGGAGTTTGTGGAAAAGCCTGGGGGTATTTTAGTCCGCTGGTGTAAGGTAGGTAAAATATCCTGTGTGACAATCCTTTAGATTGACTCTTACTGAAAGAACTGAACAGTCCACTTTCTTTCTGAATTCTCTACTGCCTTCCAAGGACTGGTCCACTCCAGTGTGTAGTTAGAAACTTCAAAAGAGTTTTTTTATGGCAATGGTGTGGTTGTAGTGCTGGTGTGGTTGGTGCTGGGGTTTGTCTGCCTGGCAGTGACACTTGTGGGTTGGACTCTTGCTCTTGGACTCCTCCTGTTCCCACCTGCAGGTAGAAAGGGCCAACGTGCTCCTCTGCCTCAGTGTCCTCCCTGTGAGTGGGAAGGTTGGGAGGGGCAGCTGAGATCCTGCTACCTCTGCTTTGTGTGCTTGAGCAAGGGCCAGGTGCTGGACAAGCAGGAAACAACTCCTTCCTGTGCTCTTCCCGCTAAACAAATAAACATTAGAGTGTAATCTGTGTGATGCTGTTGTACAAACAAGAGCCAGAACTGCTGGGGGGTGTTTCTGGCAGGTGATTTCCACATTCCTGTTGTGCTGTGGGAGTGGTTGGTTTGTGTGGCAGGAACAGCCAAGCACAGTGGGGCTGAACTCCACTGCTGAAGTGATGCTTTAGTTCCCTTTGAAGATGCTTTAGCACACCCAGGATGAGGCTGAACCTGTTCTGTTGTGCTTTTACACCTAAATGTGTTTGTGTTCTGTGGGAGGTGCAGTGGGTAGAAAGAGAAATAATATTGTGGTTAGTTAGTCCAGTAGCCTTTCTTTTCAACAGGCAGACCATTTTTGAGTAAACCACTGCTGTGGTCTGATGTGGTTTGGTTGTTGTTGGACAGCTCTGGGCTCCTTGGCAGCATCAAACAAACTTTTGTTGTTCTAGCAACAGCCAGCCCTTGGTTGGCCACCCTTCATGTGTGAAGGATGTGGGCTCAGGTTATAAACCCACAGGCAGTGGGCACTGCTGTCACGTGGGGGGTGATTTTCTGTGCTGCAGAGGAGTTCCCTGAGTTTCTAGCCAGATGTATCTATATTTCAATGGTATCTGCATAATCTAGCCAGATGTATCTATATTTGAATGGTATCTGCAGAATCTAGCCAGATATATAATAATATATCTTGCTAGTTTAAAAAGTCTTCTTTTAAATGTTTCTTCTCCTGTAGATACTTTTAAACTGTAATTGAGTAATTGTGGTACTTCTTTTGGTATCAGTTGGTTCGGACAGTGATGTTGTTTCCCACAAGGCACTGAAATACCTCGTGGGTTGGTCCCCTGCAGCTCCACCCTCAGATGTGCCCCTCCAGGGGCAAAGGGCAGAGCCGAGGGGCCCTTTCTGAGGGCAGTGGCTGTTGTGCAGGTGGAGGAGGACTTCACCCCCCAGGATTACCGGCTGCAGTTCCGCAAGGGCACCGCCAGCCCCTTCGAGGACGTGTACGTGGGCTCGGAGACGGAGTTCATGGTGCTGCACCTGGACCCCCACGTGGATTACCAGTTCCGGGTGTGCGCCCGCGGGGACGGGCGGCAGGAGTGGAGCCCCTGGAGTGTCCCCCAGCTCGGCCGCACCACGCTGGTGCCACACGGTACTGCCCTGGGTGCTGCTCACCCCAAACCCTTGGAGAGCCAACTCCTGCAGGTCTTCAGCTGGACAGAGCTGCTTTTGGTGTGCTGAGGGGTGTCCTTGGCTGGGGGGGGTGTGTAACACAATGGACTGTCCCTCTGTCCTGCAGTTCATTCTCTGCTTCCCACCGTGAGGGACACTCAGCGAGCCTCTCATTCACTGCTTAGCCTTTGAAAGCATCAGTGAGCCAGGAGTAAAGCATTATTTTTCCTTCTCCCCCACCCCAAACTAAGCGTTTTTGATGACCTACAGCTCCCAACAAGCTCTTCTCTTGGAGAGGGAAAAACCTAAATATTCTCTTCACTTGCGAGTTTTTAAGGGCAGTGGGTGACGAAGGTTTTCCTTTGCCTGCAGTATCACCTGGCAGGGATTGCAGCAAATTGAACTTCTGGCGAACTCTGAGCTGGGAAATACTTTTTGTAGCCGCAGTTTATTTGAAAAACAAATCTCTCCATCAGGAAAAGGCAAACCCAGCCCCTGTCTTTAGTTCAGCTTAAGCTGCATCAGAGGTGGGCTGAGTGGATGTTGTGATTGACTTTTTGCACAGACAGGAGAGAACTGAGTTGGGATTCACACTTTTCATGGGTTTTGTTTGTTTTCTTTGAAGAGTGGACAGCTGGTTTGGAGGGTTACAGCCTGAGCAGTCGGAGGAACATCGCGCTTCGGAATGATTCCCAGTCGTGTGGGGTCCTCTACTCCAAAGCTCCCACCTATTTCTGTGGGCAAACCTTGACCTTCAGGCAAGTACTTCTTGGGTGGCTGTTGTCTGGTGCACCCCCTGAGCTGTCACACCTGAGCTGTGTGTAGCCCTGGGGCATGTTTGAGTTGTGCATCAGCTCAACCCCGTCACGGTGGAGTGTCTGTGTGAAGGCTCAATTCCCTTTCCTGCCTGGCTTTGTAGGAAAACACCTGATGTTTGTGTAGGACTTGCACTTGAGTAAAACAGAGATGAGTGAACTCCTGAGGGATGGTAAAATACAGCCCGTGCTGAGCGAATGTCTGGAATGTTGAACTTCCTGGAGTTCATAGCAGCTGTTCCTGGCTGAAGGCAGTGGAGCTTTGCTGTTTAACCTTGGGCCAGGCAGTGCTCTCCTTCCCACACTGTCCACAGGCTTTGGACATGAAAACCTTGGATGTGCTGTTGGGATGACAGTCTGGCACCAATGTCTTTAACGTCTGAGATAGTTAGTGCTGGTCAGGGCACTGCTGGAAACTGGCATTAGAAAATCCAGAGTGGGGAAGGGATCTTGTGAAATTAAGGCTTTCCATTTGACACAGAACATGATTAAAACCCTTGGCAGGTTTGCTGCCTGTCCTCCTGTCCCTGAGATGATGCTGTTTAATGGGGTATGAGGAATGTCCTTGTGGATATGTCAGTTGTAATTAGAGGCCTCAGAGACTCTGAAGCTTTATTTCACCTTTCCCTGGTTAAATAAAACTACTTGCTGTACAGCAGGCAACCCCCAAAGGCAATTAGAAGGGGCTGTTGATGATATTTTTGTAACTTATTCCATGGTGTTTCATTTTGCCCTTCCTGATAATGGATTATCTGAACTTCAGGTGGTTGTAGTGTGAGGATGTGTTTGGTTGCCCTGTCTGAGATGAGATAAAAAGATCTAAAGCTTTCATTTGAAATCTGTTGCTAGATTTAACTTCTCTTGGCTCAGAAATGCCTGTGAAATTAAAGGCAGAACCCTGAGGTTTCCCTTGGTTCCCTCTCAGACCAGTGCCTTTTATCTTTTTTTATTGGTAGCACATGAAAATCTTTTGCTTCACATTTTGGTAACGTGGCCTTCCCTCCAAGGGGAGATTGTTTCAGGATGGCAGAGCACAAACAAGCAACTGTCCACAAGAACTGCTGTGACAGGAATCTTAAGACTGGAAATGGGTTGTGTTCCTCTTCCAAGGTCCAAGAGGAGCTCCTTGTGTGGAAGTGTGAGAGATTGTGCTGAGCAGGGAGATGCAGCACTCGGTGCTTGGCTTTCTCCATCTGCTGGGACACAAGGGAGTTACTCTGCAGGGATGAGGGGCTTGCAGAGCAGACCAGGAGAGCGAGGTTCTGCTCAGGTGTTTGTGGAGCAGCTGCGTGTTCTGTGTTCAGGACCCAGGCACAGGGTGGAAAGTCAGTGGAAAGAGAAGCTGTGACAAACACAGTGCTTTGGATCTGCTTTTTAAAGCCAGACTGTGACAGTTGTCCTGAGGTGAAGCACTTGGAGGAGCTGTGGGAAAACATCCCTGCTTGAGGTCAAGTCTCATCCTGTTCCTTTGCAGCCTTCAGGGAGCTGCCCTTGGGAAGGGGGATGTTTCTCCACAGTGATGTGCTCTGCATCTCTCTAAGGCTTTGTTTGCAGTGGCAGCCACAGTCCCTCTGTCCAGGCTGGTGGTTTGGGATCTCCCAGCAGATGCCCTGTGATGATCCCACTGCCTTTGTCAGGAGCCCCCCACAACCCTGCTGAGAGCTGACACAGGGGGAGCCCCTGGGACCCCCCCAGGCTGACTTCTCTGTGCTCTGAGGCAAAGGCCAGCTGGGGGTGGCTGACTGGGTCAGTGCCTGTGCTGCAGTGACAGAGCCAGGCCTTCTTTTGCAGCATTTGGGGTGGGAGAAGGGATTGAACCTTATCCCACTGAGCAGCATTCCCACAATGTATTCTGGGGACTCTTAAAAATTTTAACTCCCAGGGATCACAATCATAGTGGGTTTATGGTTATGCATTTTTGGTGATTCTTGTGACTGTGCAAACACTTATGTCCAACCCAAAACTCAGGAAATGCTCCTTTAACTAAGGGATGGAATGAATCAGTGTTACCTTATGCACAAAGTTTACAGATAAATGGCTGTTTATGAAGCTTCACCAGTAACTCAAGTTTAAAATCTAAAGCAGAGCAACAAAATGAATTTGAAATCTCATTTAAAGTTGCTCTGTGAAAACACTGTGGATCCCTTCCAAAGCAAAAGCTTCTTTGAGATTTCTTTTTCTTTTCTCTGCTTTTTTTTTTTTCTCTCTCTTAGTGACATTCCCAGGGGACTGAAAAACCTAATGGAGTGCAAAAGTAAAACATGGTTCCAATTTTATCGTCCCTGTTTGTCTCGAAGGAGTTAACCCCTTGTGTGCCAGTCCACTGCCCACTTTAACTGCTGGTTCTTGAAAGCTTTGCTGAAGTTTTCCTGTTGTTTGGCTACAACCATGTATCAGTGCCAGTCTCTCAAACTGCAGTGAAAATAACCACTGGTTTACTTTCTAGAAAAGACCACCTGAGTTTCCTGAGTCACTCAGGCTCTCTCCAAAGTAGGATTTAGCACCTTTGAGAGGTGGCAGTAGAAGACAAAGGATTCAAATGCAGAAGAGCCCTTGGGTGTACAAACTGTGCAGCCCCTGGGGCCCAGAGGAAACTGAGTCCCTGCTCATTTGCACAACTTGTTTGCCTTTTCTTCAGTCTTGCCCAGCATGCAATCCTAAATGCAGCTGAGCAGAAGCCAGACTTGTAAATGCTCTTCTAGGCATTGCTTTTAGCACACATCTGCATCGAGCTGATTTATTAAAAAAGCTCAACCCAACACCCTCATCCTATTATAGCAGAACATGGCAGGGCTCAAAAAACCTGTTTAAGTTGTGCCTAGTAAATCCTTGCTGAAACTCCAGCTGTCTGGCCATAATGTGTGATGCTGCCCAGAAACCTGGTGTAGTTGATTGCAGATTTGTGTGTATTCGTTCCTTCAGACAACTGGAAATCATTTCTGAAGATAATTTCTAAGCTGTGACAGTGGAAAAAATTATTAAGTAGCACTGAAAGTCTGCAGGAAGCATGTTTATGCTTTGTACAGTTTAATATTGTTGCTCTGTGGAGCTTCTGGGAAAACTGGTAGGAATTTTGGTCATTTTGGCCAATCTCCCTAAAAGTTTGGATGCATTTGTTGAGCACACAGAACAGGGGTTTGGTGTGACAGTCTGGATGTCGGGGTATGTTTTGATTTAAAGCTTTAGGGTCTGATTTACCCTTTTGCTCGGCAGGATTGAAACTGTGGGTCAGCCAGACCGGCGGGACAGCCTGGGGGTGTGTGTGGAGCAGCAGAACGGCTTCGACTCCCTGCAGCGGGACAAAGCCGTGTGCATCAGCACCAATGGTGAGTCTGGAGCGTGGGATCCCTGCCCAAAACACACAGCCCCGGGTTCTTTACATCCCTGGGGAACGGACGAGCAGCTCCTAAGGAGATGCTGCTGGTGCAGTTAAAAATCTCGGGTGAGATCACAGATCTCCTGCTCGCAGTTCTTGCAGCCTGCTCGATGTGCAGCACCAAATGCAGCGGGGTTACTTCCCCGTTTGCCTGCAGAAAACAGGGAGAAAGTGAGGGATGCTGTTAGATGTGCTGACTGTTTCAGGGGCAGTGTTTGTGAACGGGAAGGAGATGACAAACCAGCTGCCTGCTGTCACCTCGGGCTCCACCGTGACGTTCGACATGGAAGTTGTGCAGTTGGGGCCCTGCAGCAACGAGGGAGGGAACTTCAAGCTCCGAGTGACCATCAGCTCCAACAACAGAGAAGTGGTCTTTGACTGGGTACTCGATCAGTGCTGTGGCTCTTTGTATTTTGGGTGTTCATTTTCATACCCAGGATGGAAGGTTTTGGTGTTTTAGCAGTGACTAAAGGAGATTTTTTGTTCTTGCTGTAAAGTGTAAGGTTAAAACCTGGGTTTCCAGCTGTTTGACAACAATCTGGTAACAAAAACCTGTCTTTATAGTACTTGAACTCCACTATATTGTACTTCCTACTGGATTCATTTAAACAATAATTGTGAAACATTGGATTTGTTACTCTGGAAAAAGCTAGAAGCAGGCATTTGCTTAGGCAAACTAATTTAAGCAGTCCATCAGACCTTTCCCTTTCTTCCTCCAGACTTGATTTGTGTCAGTATTTCATTGTACTCTCGTCTCAGGGTACGTGTGTTGTGTAGAGTTAACTTTGTGAGATGAGCATTTGGGGGTGGTAGTGGACCAAAGTTGTATTTATACCACCCAGAGAGAGCACAGTATTTAGAGCAGAGTCCTGCCATGCTTCCTGTTACACGCTGCTGCCTTAGGAGGGAATGGACAGTGGGCTCTGCCTGCAGCCCTTTCCCCGCACGGTACCGCTCGTCCCTCTGAGCAGGGACACTGAGCCAGCCTGTCCAGACATGGAGCCAGCCTGTTACTGAATCACTCAAGTGCCTTATTCTGGTATTTCTTGAACTGTTGTCTGTGTTGTCACTTGGAATATGTTTTCTAGAGTAGCTGCATGGTGATGCTCATGTTGCCTCAGCCAGACCGATTCCCGGAGCAGGATGTGATCCTGATCTGCTCTGAAAGTCTTCCCTAATTACAATTCCTGTGCAGCCTCTGCCCCAGCAAGTGTCAGGGATTTGGTGCCTGGGCTTGATGTGTGGATTGGCAGCTGTGATTCCTCAGAGCCCTCCTGACACTCAGCACAACCTTCTCTCTACTGTCCAGCTACAGAGACGCTGGCAGTGCCCGTTGTGAGGGGTGGGATTCCTGGCAATCCCAAATTGCTGCCTGGGAATGCCCTGCAGTCATGGGCAGGAGTGCAGGTGTGTGGTCCAGGCTGGGACTGCTGCTGGAGATCCACCTGAGATAAGGGGCAGGGGCTTCAGGCAGACCCCACCTGCAGAGAGAACTGAAGAGAGGGTGGTAATTCAGCTGTCCCCTCCATGGAGTAGGGTGGGATAAGGAATTAGTATGAAATAAATGACTTTGAGTTCAGAAGTTATGTAAAGTTAGACCTGTTTCCTCCAAGGAGCAACTAAGATTGAGAATGAGCTTATCAAAGAGAGCCTACTCCTGGTCAAAAGACTGAATGTTACTGGATTTAAAGGTTATATTAAAGTAACACTCACTGAGGGGCTTCTTACCTCAAGTTCAATTAAAATTAAATATATTTTATGTTAGAATAGCAATATTTTTATAAAGCCTAGACAATCATACTGCCCTTTTGCTTTCAGTGGCACTATGTTACACCCTCTATGTTACACCATAATAAGCTTAAAGCATAAAAAGCTTATTTTACACTGAATTAACATCCCCCATCCTCACACTGTCAGTACAAAAAGATCAGCCACCCTGCCTGCATTTTTCCCCAGGCATCTCTAGCAGGGTACAAGAATTTCAGACAAAAATGGCTGTTGGTGTTTACACCATTTACAAGAAAATGTGTGTAGATTCAGATGGGTGCAAAGAACCTGCACATAGCAGAGTTAGGTTGGAATTTGCTTTAAGACATGAAGGGAGGAAGACTGGACTCCCTTCAGGTCAGATTATCCAGTGTTAGCAACAAAAAGCCTGCAGTACTCTTAGTTTTTCAAGCTCAGCTATTTCAGTGTTAGGGATTGAGAGGATACTGGCTTATCCTGTGCTTTCAGTGTTCCTTTAATTCTCCTGTGAAGAGTATTTTCCATACTTTATTACTATTATAAGGTTTAGTAGATGAAACAGTGCCAGCCCTGCTCAGAGAGGGCTGGGCTGGCACTCCAGGTAGCAGCAGACTTAGATCTTGCTCCATGTAGTAGTGCTGGCAGTTTTACTTAACACACTTCAGGTATCAGGTACTAGTTGGAACTTAGTACTTTTACCACGTGGAAACTAAAATTGTGAATATCCACATTTGCGAGGTACCGCCGGGTCAGGTACCTTTGCATCTGCTTTTGGAGGGGCTGTAGATTCTGCAGGATATTTACTTACATATTAGAAAATAAAGCTTAATCCTTGAATTCAGGTACTTCCAGAGGTGGCAAGGCCGTGTCAGTTTGTTCAGAACACACATAAAAGCAGCTGAAATGACTGTGAAGGGCCATGAGAGGCCCCAGCTGCTGCCCTGGAGAGCTGAGGGCGGCTCAGAAGAGTTTTCTGCCTTCAGGCTTTAGCTGGATGTTGAACAAGGGCAGTTTGCCAGTGGTGGGTTCTTCTGTTGTTGTTCTTGTGGTGGTTTTGTTTTTTGTTTTAACTCAGCACAAGCCTCACTGTCCAAATTGCAAATGAGGTACTTGGAGCCACCTCTTGCAGCCGCACCTTGTGAACGGGGCAGGAGCCAAGAGTCTCAGGGCAAGAGACCCAGCACTGAAGGAACAAAGTACTCAAGAAGTGGAAGAGGCTTGAACTAAAGGGTGCAAATCCCCTTCTTCCACAGCAGAGTTCAGCTGGATGGAAAACTTGACACTTGCTGTACAATTTGCACCTCTGGCTCTTGGAGCCCTGCAAGCAACAGAGTGTTAACGGCTTAGAAACCCGACCCTGAACGTTGTTTTCCTAAGCTAGTACAGTCACTTACCTCAACTAAGACTTATGTGTCAAGTGAAATTTGAATTTTTTTTAAAATAAAGTTTTATCCCTTAACCGTGTCTGGTCTAGGAAGTTATTTATTGGGGCATAAAGCTGAGCATCACGGTGTTCTAACAATATAAGAACATGTTTTCTAGAGCACCACACCCATCTTTAAGAGCTTCTCTCCATTAATTTTTTTTTTTCCATTTTTTTCATCTTCTGTCTCTCAGGAGTCCTGAACACTTTCTTTCCACATTTCTCACCTGTGCACTTCCCTTTATTTCCAGCCAAAGTTCAGATTCTGACTGACATTTCTCACAAAAATAATTTTCCCCTTCTTTTTATAAAATTTGTTACAGCATCTATAAAGTCCTTCCCTGAATATTCCATCAAAGCTGATCTGTCCCTTCTCCATTTTACTGTTTCCATCCCTTCCTGGTGCATTCACTGGTGCAGCTCTTACCCAGCAGCAGTTTTTGGCCAGTGTTACTGAGGGAGCAGCAGAGATACTTAATCACCTTCAAATAAAGTCCACGTTGGACTAACAGATTTACTTCATTCCCTTAGTTCTGCTTTACCTGGAGCCTGTTCCAGTTATTTGGTCCCTTTTAAAGGAAAATTAACTTGTGAAAGCAGTAAGGAAAGCTGCTGACTTGGCAGCTCTCCCTCACAAACACATCACTCACATGAATTTTCCTCATGACGAGGGGCCGGGTGTTTCTCCTCAGGAGTTGCAGCTTCACTCTCAAACCAAGCAGCCTAAAGCAGGAAAGAGTCAGGGAAGGACTTACCTACTCCAAAGCCTGTGTTTTCCTCGATGTGAAAGCAGTGTCAGATCTGTAACAGGGTCTGGTCCCACGGGAACACCTCCAGCCAAGCACTGCTCCATGATGGCACCAAATTTCTGTGAATTAAGAAATACTTAACTTGGAACAGCATTGTCAAAACTGCCCTCACAGAATGGCTGCTGTATTGCCAAAGGTAAAATCAGACTGCTGGTTTGGGGGTTTGGTTTTGTTGATTAGGTAAATAATCAGAACACCTCAAATTGTTGGCAACTGCTTCATTCCAGGCAGGGAATCCTCACCCCACCCCCCAAAACTCAAGGACTACATTCAAGACACACTCCAAGCACTGTACACTGAAGGTGACCAACTCCAATCCATCTAACACCTCTGAATACAGTTTTTAATGCATTGAATTAAATATTCAAATCAGGTTAGGTTCCAGCTCAGGGTTCACAGACCCTTTGTGATCAGCAAATACAAACCATCAGTAAAACCTGCCATGGACACACCAAAGGCCAGATGAGAACCTTGACAACGTGAGAGATGGGAGTGTACCAGCCTACAGCAGCCTCATCCTGCACTGAATTATTCCCAACATAGGAGAAGGTTTCCAGGTCTGCCATTCCACAGTCACCACTTGGCCAAGCAATGCAATTCCTACCTTGTTTTGTCCCACAGGACCTGGAGAATCTGTCCTCTGCCGTCCCACAGAGGGATATTTTAAGCCAACACCAATTCAAACTTCGCTCCATATAAACTATTTTATAAAATGTTTGAAACATTAACCACTTGCACGTAAAAATTACCCAAGTCTTGGTTCTGTAACTGCCATCCCCAGGGATGTGTTTCACTTGCAGTGCTATAAATCACAGTTCTAAACAGTAAAGCACAACTTAAAGATCCATCTCGGGTATTCAGCTCTACCCCAAGAAAGGAGAATGAAAGTTGTTATAATCTGGCTAAAAACCTGGAAATTTATGGAGGTACCTTAAATAAAGCTGGAACAATCTGGCAGAGAACATGTATCCAAATCTTAGAAGTCATGCAGAACAAAGTTTGTGCAGGTGCTGCTCGAGGCCTCTGCACAGAATGACTGGACACCCATCATGGCAGGTTTCATATTACTGAACTTTATGTACAAAAGCTGATTTCAAATAAAACATTTAATGAAAAACAATGGTTCATTTCAACAACTGAACTTGTTTTGGTTGGGTTTTTTTGTTTGTTTGTTTGGGGTTCGGTTTTGTTTTTACATCTACTGTACCGTTCAAATTCTTTTTAACCAGCTTACATGGCATCTGCAAAGGTACATATAGAAAAGGCATCTTTATAAATAGAAAACAAGGGGATTTTTTCAGCTTTTATTATAAATTGACATGACATACAAAGTTTACTGAACAGAAGTAATTTCATTACTATTTTTGGGGGGATCACCAACTTTTTGTGCAAACAATGCTAGCCTTCTTTTAAGCATTAAGAGCATAACTGCTTAAGAAATGACATAAGCAATAATTCTAGAACTACATCTCCCCTAAAATAATCTATTTTTTTACATATGTGCACAGCTTTAGCAAATTAAAGCCAGAGAGAAATGCATGATGTACTATCCAGAGGCGTAATTAGAGTTTGCTAAAACTCAGAGAGCTGGCAAATTCAAGAAGTTTGTAATGAAAGCTGCAGTTTCCCTCTTTCCTATTTTGTACACAAAATCAGTGACTAAGAACTTAATACTGGATGACAAATCACATCCACACCATTAGTTAAATAGTCTCACAGTTAAACACATCTTAAGGACCATCAAAATCAGTATTTACATTTTATAAATTTCTGAAGACACCATTAGAAAGCTTATATACCCCTTCAACAAATAGGGAACTGCATCTCATGGTGATGGAATGAAATAAAAAAAACGAAAAAAACAAAACCAAACAAACCTGTATTTACAGCAGCATTGTTTCCTTTATAAATAAAGAATATGAAAAATGAAATATTTTAAGGATAATAAAAAATTGAGGTGATGTCACTCAACCACAGTGCTTGCTGGAATAAACCCTTCGGTGCTGATACTGTACCAGTAGTGAAACCACTTTCCATTGGAAAAAATCTGTAAACGTATGCATAAAATGTGTTAACAGCAGTGCAAAACTGCTCAAATATAGTCTAGTCAGCATCTTAGTATCTGTATTGAATACAATACATCACAGAATACTTACATAAGAAGTGCAACACATTTTCTGGTCCAATTTTACAGTGCATTTTTCCCTCAAGAGTGGCATCTCGAAAGCCAAAGCTAAACCCACGGCCCGGCCTTGCAGTCTGTCCTCAGGCAAGAACTTCCCGGGAAGTTGGCGACGGAATGCCTGCAGAGGGACAGGAGCCTCCGGCCTTAGCATGGCACACCAGGATGTGCAACCCCCAGGCAAGAGGGGTTCCATCAGATCCTTGCTGTAGCTGTGTAAATGTGTAATTAAAAACTAGAAAGGAGCTAATGTTCAAGTTTAAAAATGGGACACTGGGCGATCGATACATCGGAATTATCCACGAAACCCAAACTGCTGGGAACCTCAAAAAAGCCAGGGTGGGACTTCACTGTGTCTGCAAGGTGAAAAGCCAAGATCTTTCCAAACAGGCACAAGACAAAGGAAGTGCTAAGTTCGCCGACTTGGAGAATTTTTAGTGTAAAAAACAAAAAAAATTAATTGGTAATTTATGGTCGATTGATAAATGATTTCAAATACAAGGATCAAGGTTAAACTGTAAATAGTAAGATGTTATTTTCACAAAAAGCTAACTGGAGAATTTCTAAATCAGAAAAGCAGAAACTGTATCCCAATCCCCTTTCCCTAATGTTTCACAACTTCATGGTAGGAAAAACAGCCAGATACAGATGCAAAAATCTTAATATAAAAACGGTTTTACATATACTTAAATTATGTAAATTCCATAAAGTTCTTAAGACACTAATTACTAAAATTACAAAAAGATTTTCATATTGCTCTTCATGCTCAAACTCTTAGAATATTGTCATTACATCACCAAAACCAATATACATGTAGTACTTGCATAAGTAACTGAATAAAAACCCTGTTTAAACAATATCCTTGTTGAAATCATTTATTTCCATCCAGCAGTGCCTGTTTGGAATCTCTGTACTTCTGTGTGTAATTCTTTATGGAGCTCATGCACCCTTAGAATGTCACTTCAATGCTTTGTCCGTTGAATGACAGATTTTTTTGACTTCAGAGCTTCTGTTTCTTGCTCTGTTTGGTGACACCTGAGATGCTTTCCACTTCTGAAATCCTCTCGCGCGCGGTATTTTCACTGTATCCATTTGCTGTCCCACTCTGTTCCTCAGGAGATTCCTCGTCCGTCGGGGAGGCCGATTCTCCCTTCTCCAGCTTCTGCTGCATCTCTCGGAGCCTGGCCACAGCTTTGTCTATGGACATGATGCTGATGAGGTTAAAGTCATGCATGCTGACCAGGTGGAGCATAAAGTTTCGACACAAGTTCTTCTTGATGATTTTCTGTCCATAGTTTTCCACAAACAGCATACAGGCATGATTCATTTGATTGTCAGCAATAAACCTGGCAAATGAAAAAGCTGTCACTATGCAGGTAGGACATTTTCAAAGACAAGAAGATACTCTATGTGATTTATTACACAACACCTCCAGTGTTTTTTTCTCTTCAAAGCTCAAGGGTTACTAGGCACAAGAACTTTAAAAGCTTAAACTCTCAAAAGCTTGTTACCAAATTATCCTTTAACGATCCTTTCCTAAACACCTGGGCTAACTGCATTTTAAGTATTTAGTGAACTGCAGTGCAAAATGATCAACCCCATCTGTAATTTCTTTGCATCAAAACTAAGCACAGTGACATACCCGTGCTTCATAACATGAAGATTCCATAATTTCATCACTTCTTTCTCTCCTTCGTTAACGTCAGAAAATTCTTCGATTTGCTGGAGGGAGAAAGGATTGGGAGGAAGGACAGGAAAAGAAACAAACACACCCATCAGAACTGCGTGTCTGCTGCCAGGCAGTGAGAGCATACCCAAAATTCAACTTATGCACAGAAATATATATAGAAAACTCAGGCTCTGCAGTTAAAAAAGTTAGAAAAATGTAATCTCATGTAGAGACTTGGGATGATAAATTATATCCTTATCACATACACCCTGCACTGGGTACTCCTGATTCCAGCTTCTCCTCTCTGAAGGAGAAAACCAGCCCCAATGAAAACTTGTTTGAACACATGGGGACTGAACTGGCTTTACAACTGAAGGTATTCTTGAAAAAAAAAAAAACCACCTTTGATTCCATGAATTTCCCTCTGCAGTTGCTCAGCAAAATATTCTGCTCTTAAAATGCATCATTTTCAAAACATATGCCTGACTGCCCCCTGAAACAACTGCAGCTCATCTTTCAAAAACCACGATCCACTTAGAACAATTCTGTGTAAATGGGATAATTACAGTGATGGTTTTCTCCCGCAGCCACTCCGGGTCCTTCTCATCCTCACTGTCCACTTCCATCTCCTGGGGGCGGAGGGGCAGACACGTGTCACTGTGGAAGTACAGCCGGTTGTGCCCGCTGCTGTAGGTCCTCTGCTGCTCCACCTCCCCATCCTCAGACTCCAGGAACTCTGACATACTTGCTTTCGTACGCTTTGGCCTGGCAGGAGGGAAGGAAGAGATGCAAACACTGAGCAATTGGTTCATACAAATTATTTTAAGCTCTAGCCTGCAAAAATGTTGCGGGGGGGGAATCTCCAGCAGTGAAATAAACCCCATTAAAAAACCAACTTCTCCTTTTGGGGAAGAAAAGGTTTAGGATAAGGCAGTTAAGAAGAGTTACAACATTATGATTAGACATCTCAACTGAAAAGATGTAGGAAAATCACAGGTGAAGTTACCACGTCCTTCAGTCACAATAGTGACAAATTGCACTGTTTATTTGCACCTACACATTTACAGCTCTCCAGGTGTCACAAATCTGCTCTCTAGGCCATAGTGCATGAACAGCCCTTGTCTCCCAGCCCTACCTGCACACCAGGATGTGTGTGATGGGGGTTCTCTTGACCGGCCCGTTGCGGCTGAAGGCGAAGCCCGGCTGGCGATGGATGTCCTGGGGGTTCCCCGCGTAGGAGCCGTCGTAGCACTCGTTGATGGACACGTCTATCCGAGCACCTTTGGGATGATACTGGGACAGAAGTGCAAATATTCTCAGCAGACAGCAATGACAGCACCTCAAGTAACCTTTTAAATTCGGAACACCCTAAATATCACTTATCAGTAACCTGAAAGAGCTCCAGTGTCCTTTTACAGCACCCGAATGATTTTTAACCTCCAGAAACAAATTATACTAAAGCTCCCTTGCTCTGTACTATTTAACTGTTTTATATAAAACCACTCAGAACTAACTGTAAAATGAAGGAAAATATCAGCTAACGAGAACCCTAGAAATCAGAACATTTCTAAATTTCCCAAAGCTTCAAGGGACTTCCAACCAAATGTAGATTTCGTTGTTTTCTGCATCACAGAAAAGAGCACACTGATGCAAAAGCAGCAGCTGCAGTCAGAGTTCTTCCTCTAGTGATTAGAATTATTTTATATATATAAATTAAAAAAAAAGAAAAAGAAAATCAACCCCACTTTTTTCCCCTCTGTAACACACATTAATTCTTGTAACACTCAAAGGAAGTGGTTTCTAACCTGCAGGTACAGCACTACCATGTCACAGGTTAGCAGCAGAATCCCTGCCCATGGGATCTGTGACAGCCTGTACAGTGCTTCCCAGTGCTGAGCTACTACGAAATTACTTACAACATAATTAAAGATAAATCTGCTGTGGCAAAGTTTCAGGTGTTTGAGTAAACTATAGAGCTTCCGACAGTTCAAGGTGCACCAGGGGCAGTGCAAGTCGTCTCTGGCCTCAGTCTGCTGCCTCGTGTTGTTGTTATACAGGAACTGATGGAACAAAGGAACAGGCAGGGCAGGATTAGTTTCATCCATTCCCTTCCCAAACCAAGTGGGAAACCACTTCAGGAGACCTCTACAGCAAGAGGAACGTTTGGGAACACTCCACCCACCCGGTGTACTCAAACAGTGGTATTTGAGGAATTTTTTTCCCACAGGAAGACCACCTGTCCCCTCCAGATGTCTAACAAGAGATGCCCTTGTCTTTCAGAACATCAGATGTGCCCCCAGGAAGGTTAGTTTGCTAAAATGCTTCCTGTAAAAAGTAGTATGTGGAATGGCTTTTAGTCTATGAATTTGAGACCCTTAAGGCATCCACTAAAGAGGCAAATGGGAATTTCCACCCAGCTTGAAAAGGAACATTTTAATTCCACACAATACTTAAGATTCTAGTTTTTCCCTCTAATTATTTTCAATACCTGGTAAAATATTCGCAACTTCTGTCGAGGTTCATTTAAAACATCTCTCTCTTTTCTTGTTTGAAGGTCTGTGGGCAAGGATTCTTTCACAGCTGAGAAAAAAGCACATGTAGATACAGATTTCTCTGGTGCAGAGGAACAGCCAGACATTGTTTCTTCCCCGAGTATGGAAGTTCTGAGAAGGGCACTGCTGCTGAAGGAAATGTGCTACTTGAGGGAACTCAACAGGTACTGCAACACAACTGCACAGAAAGTGTTGGGTGCTTATTTTTGCTTTTCCCTGTGGAGAATTCCCTGAAACAGTTGCACCAGTGAGGCAGGAACCCCTCAGCACACAGGGGCCAAGCAGATGATTATTCAGCAGCAAACCCAAAGTTTGCTTACCTATAGTCTGAGTAGGTTTAACAGAGTTGGGCTTGTTTTCTTGAGGGAGGCTCTCAGAATTTCGTGTTGCAAGAGGCTTGGCTATAGGAGCCGTAGACTTGTCATTTGTGTCTCCTGTCCAACGAAGAGTAAACTGAAGTGTAGGTCCCTGAGAAAATGTTTCAAATGGAGGCAACCTCTGGGGGTGGAAATCAAAAACAAAACAGCAGAATTAGTGTCTTTCCACATACAAAATCAATCAGGAGAAGATATTCACAGAATGGAAGCAGATCTATTTTTTTAAATCCACATAAAGGCTAACAGGATAATAGAGTTTATAACTATATTTTTACTATATAATTTGGTTCATCTCTGCTTTTTTTTATAATTATAATAATCATGTTGAAACACAAATACTTTGCAACCTGGAATCTTCATGTTCTTCTCTTCAGCCACAACTGATACTCTCCCAGGACATGGGAGCATTTCACATGTGTACAGTCACCTGCATTCACTGTATCAGTGAGTTTTGATTCACCTCAGCCAACTATTTCTCTCTGCTCACCACTGATACACCTCCTTTGCATCACTAAATTTTATCAGCATTCTCCTCAGGTATGTAAGATCACACCTATGAAAGCTCTGGGTTCCTCTTTCTTTCCCTAAAATATTCTGCTTCTGCAGTTTGTTCTGTTTTGATTTGTCCTCCTTGTTACCATAACAAACATTTAAACTGTTTGCTTTAATAAGACAGAAATTCACAGGTCACTGAAAGAGAATTATTTCCTGTTCAATTCAATCCATTTTCAGAGGAACAGCCACTGACTGCACTTCCAGCTGAGCTCCACCCTAATGCAGATCATTTGAAGACAGTTCTCAGCCACTCAAACAATCCATACCTTCCCATCAAGTATTGTTTCCCACGTTGCTCTTTTCTTGCTAATGGGACACTCTTCCATTTCCTGCATGGCCACTTCATATTCCCCATCCAGAAGTTGCAAACGTCTGTCAGGACAAAGAATGTGTGAACCAGCTCATTTTGATTGTTTGCCTGTTCAAATGTACTATTTAACAGTAACTAAGTCTCCATGAACCTAAAGGCAGATTTTCAGGCAAATTTATTTGACAGCTAGGTGGGAATCTTGACAAACGTCACCCACAACAAAGAAAAATGTTAAAGATTATAAAAAAAAAAAAGAAAGTAAGTTTTCATGCATGACTTGGTTCTGCTGCAGATCAGACATTCTCATTTATACAGTGCATGGCTGAGAATGTCCTTGCTTATGTGTCATCACCACAAAACCACCTCATGGTTCATATCATGTTTAGCATATTAAAGTTCTCCAGTGGAATGAGGTAAGAGAAAAGAACAAAACATTGTCAAGACTTCTAAGAATACACAGATTAAAGAAAGAAATTTCTTAAAAAAACAAACTCTTCTCAAAATATACAACTTCCAAAACCGTATTTGAATAAATACCCATTTTTTTCCAAATCACTTGGAGATGTTTTAAGCAGCTTTTTCTTGAAGCCCTATTTTTATTGATAAAGAAATCATGTACCTATCTCTACCTGGGACCTGCATTTGCCATGGATAGAACTCTTATTTTCATATACTGTACACAGTCACTGAACAGGTCTCAGTGTAAAATGTGCATTATGAAACCTGTAATTTTTTTTTAAAAACACAACAAGCCTAAGCTCTTATTGTAAATATCAACTAAAATGCAGCCAAAGACATCCTACACTGTAATTAAAAAACATGTTAAGTTTATTATTAAACAAATTTCCAATGATTAACAGAAACAATATTTATTTTGAATAACATTACCTGTTTTTATCAAACACAGTCATTTGTGCTACAAATGTCTTTTCCCCATCTTCACGGTTTGAAGAGTTCCTTTTTCTTCGGGCTGGGAGCTCCTCATTGACATCTGCACACAAGAAATATGGGATTCAACCATTGTATAAGCACAGATTTAAAAGATCAAACAGTCTCTATGCAACTGCAAACTATAACTGGCTGTTCATTGGGTCAGGTGTGTCATACAACAGAAAAGGACAATGCAATGGAAAGGGCACTTAGCTTAAAAGTAATCATATTTTAGGTATGTTCTCATGTATTTATAGTTTCATCACATTATTCTGTCAGCATAAAGAATTTGGGATTTCATCTTCCTCCTCTTGTGGCTATAAAATAGTGAGAAATAAAGTTTTTCATTCTACATGCACTCTCTCCAAGGCTGTAACATTTGTGATGTAACATGTCTTAATAAGATTAAGAAAACAGCTTTTAAAAATTTGTTACTTAGATATTTTATCTACTGGCTTTTTTTTTGCTGAGAGACACTGATAGAAGCTACAGCAGGGTCAGCAGTGACCAGGGCTGGTGGAGGATTAATGATCCTCCCAGTGACCACAGGGCCCTCTTGCAACATTCACCATCACATTAATAACAAGTGGTGTTAAACCTACGCAAAAACAGAAGCACAATTTCCAGTTCCCAGCTGAATTCCAACCCCATCCCAAAAGAGACTGCAAACAAAGGAAAGCCCAATCAGTCACTGAGCTACTGCTGGCCCTTGTCAGTGTGCCCTCCACTGCACATGGAGCCAGCTCTGCATGTGCTGCAGACAGACCCTTAAAGGCAGATCTGAAGGCTGGAGTTACCGATGTTCTCGTTGGTCTCCCCGTTGATGAGCCCGTTGAACTCCCTCCTGCCCGGGCGAGTGACTCGGAATAACAGCGAGTAGGACTTCACCATGTGGCTGTTGCTTGGCTCAAACTCATTGCTGGAAACTGCCAGTGAGGGGAAGTTGCCTGGTTTGATTTGGCTGAGGTCTGGGTTTAAAGGCACCTGCTTTTTACCTGTAGGAACCTGTCTTATGGGACAACTGACATCCTGCAGCAAAACAAGAAACAGAGCAATTGGGTCTTTAGACTGTAAAGACACCAAGTGTTAAAATTTGTATCATTTGTGAATTGTACTTGTTCTGCCAACTTTTTGAAAATAAGCCTTGTAACAGATACAAATCAAAAAAATCTGGCACGATCCCAGGTTGTAAATGCAAAACCAGATATTGGGTAAGTGTAAATAAAACTGGCATTCTACAAGCCCTTCTGGCAGCAGCCATCTTTCTCTAAGTGATTAAATTAACACTAACACGAGGCACTTAGAAAGATTGTAGAACAGCCATTAATACTAATTTAATTCTGTTTACTTAAAGAAATTAAATGTTTTGGTTATATATATACATTTCTAGGGCTTCCTGTCTACTCCTTGCAATATTACAAAGTGCACTTTGTGCTATCTGTGAGATAAAGAACCACTTACCTAGGATTTATTATATTCAGTACCTCTCAAACAGATCACTGAACATTGTGTAGTATTGGGAAAACAAGGCAAGATGGCCTAAATATGAAACTTGCAGCAAAACATTTGGGAAAACCATCAGCACCTCCTGATTTCACCATATTTATCCACACTGTAGCAATTAAGAAAATTGGCTAGAAACAATATTAACTCTTAAAAACATGTCAAAACAGCTTAAGAGTCTTGGGGAAAATACACATAGTTCTGTCTGCAAATCTTTCCTTTCTGGTTAAAAATCACAGCATTCATTACTGAGCCTCCCATATTCCCAGAGCTGTGAGGATGATTTGCCAACTGGTGTGAAACAAACACAGATAAAACTGCAAGCAAATTCAAAGATGCTTTAAAAACAAAATAGAAAATTGTTTATGATTCACAGCAGATAAAATCTGCAATAATCAAAGTGATCAGAGTAAAAAGCACAGGTACAGAAAAGGCAAAAATCCAACAGAAAACAACTTGAATAGATCAGTTATTGAATTTAAAGACTAATTTCAACAGAGGCATCACTGTATGGTGATGTTAATCAGATAGTCCAGAAGCAGGTAAACATTTTGCTTTAACACATATTAATAGTTTGTCAAATGATTTTTACCTTTCGTTTCTTGTGGCAAACTTTCACCAGCAGAACTTCCAGGGTCACAGAATTTTGTTCATTCTCTGAGTTTTGTGATGGCTTATCTGAACAGAAAAACATCTTAAGTTCTGAACAAGTGAAGGTCCATTCAGTGCCATAAATCCATCTGTGATTACTTTTTAACCACAAGCACCTCCAGACACAAAGACCACCAGCCAAATTCTAAGTTTCAATTCTCCAAACTTACTGCAAATTCCCACTTGAGAACATCTTCTACCTCTTCTCATCCTAGAGATTAAATACCATAATTGATCTCTAATGTTTAAAAGAACAAGTTCACTACCTTGTTATGACTGAGGAAAAGGTTATGGGTGGATTTAAGGACAGTCAGAACACACTAATTACACGAGCCAAGTTATTTTCTCCATTTTTTTTTCTTTCCACCTTGCACACCTAGAATTGGGTTTGCATCAAAACTTAAGATCCAGATGCTATCAGATAAGAAAACAAAACAAAATTGAAAAAAGACAACCTTAAACATTATGCAGGTTTAAATATATGCACAATATGCTAAAGGACTCTGGAAAGAACCTGAAAAAAGTCTTGGAAAATAAGACTTGGCTTCAGATAAATCTCCTAGAGCCTGGAATCTCCAAGGCAGCTGCTGCCAGCAGTGTGATCAGCAATGCCAAACCAAAAGTTAAAAATAACATTTTATTTTAATGGACAAACAGCTCATTTTTTTTTTCAGGAGAGTAAAAAGGCAGTGAATTTATCCAAGGCTACCCAGCCCAGAGCACATCACTTGTGCTTTCCTCAGAGGAACACAACTCTGGGTGCTGGTCTGTGTAGACCAATACTCCAATTTCGAGAGATAAATCCTTATGTGCTCAAAAGACACCATGGAAAAACTGAAAGTCACTAAAATATGATTTCCATGGCTTGTCTAATGGCTGACACAGCCTTTGCCTCATTTCTAGACTCAACGTGATAAAATTTATTCTTACGCTTCTGTTTGAAATTAGAAACCACTGAATCTTCAAATTATTTGAAGGCTGTGGGTTTTTTTAAAGCTACTTCAAACACCAAAGACACACTCCCAGAAAATCACTTTCTTCAGGAACTCCTCGAGATCTATTTTGGTTTGAATGGATGATGACTTGAAGTATTTCTCAAAATCACTGTTTTGACTAAAACTCGAGGCTGCTTAACATCACAATTACACCACAACATTTCTACAGCACTACTGATTTGTAACTAATGGGACAGGCTGAGCTTAAATAAGTTAAAATCTGCATCCAAACAGCAGAGATTAAAAACACTCAAATATTCCCCTCACAGATCTCTGCTGACTTCAGAGGTGTTATACAAATGAACAGTGCAATGAAAGAATTGGCAAACATACCATTTTTGTGGAAGAACCCGGTAAATGTAAGTTGCAAATGAGCAGACAAGCTAAACAGAAAAAAAAAAAAAGAAAGGAAATGTTAGAAGAACAAATGTTTTCTTCTCCCAGCAGCCACTTCACTCCATGCTCTGATGGTCAGGAGGAGTCAGTCCATCCTTCTAACTTGGAGCTGCCTGGGCACAGCAGCTGCAGCTGGTGCAGAGTGGTACCAGCCTCTCTTTTCAGACTGATTCTCTCTGTGCACCCCATGACTTGATACATTAAAAAGAAAAGTTTAAACACCACAGCAGAAGGACATTGCCTGGAGACAGATCTTGCCTTCTCAGGCAGGCAAACCCATTTGCCAGACATTCATCAGCAATAGAGATCAGTTTTGGTGGAAATTTTCCAGAACTTCGCCCTGAACCATGGACTTGGTGTAGATTTTTTTTTTAAACCAAGTATTTTAAGTTTGGTAATGAGAATCTTTACAGGGGGAACATATAGCCTTAGAAGGAAACACTGCCAGTCACATCAAGTCCTTATCATCCATAATATATGTGATTAAAATAATAATACAACAACATAAACCCCAAAGAGTAAAACTTCCTGGTATTTTCCCAAATCTGCCTCCTTTCTACCTTTAATTCCAACACACACAGATTAGTTACTGACACAACTGGCAGTGTTGGAAGCAAAGTTAAGGTAAATAAGATAAATTAAGGTAAATACCTATTTGAGGTTTCTATAAACATTTTAAGAGATGCCACAATACAGAAAGTTTATGCCAATACTGCTTTTCTCCAAGTTAAGTGACCAGGATACATACACACATTTTAGGATCCTGGAAGCAACATTTCAAGCAGTAAGTACTTTGCTTCTAACAATGACTCTCACTTTCACCTTATTAATCAAAAATATTTTTGATTTAGCACACACATGTGCTCATTTGTACCCCCCCCCAAATATAAGGCAGGACTGTACCTGTGAGATTCTTGTTCTCCCTTCATTTTCTCTACTTTTGATAACATGTCATCTACTTTGAATGTTTTCCTGTGAAGAAAGAGCAGAAAGAATGGTTTTACACAGCCACTGTACCCCTAACATATAACAACAAAATTTATTCAGCCTGAACCTTGACTTGTTTTTCATGTAAAACTGTCTATATACATAATTTTAGCCTACTCTTCAGAAAGCACCCTTTATATCTTATATCACACCCATGTTGTAGGGACACAACTGCTTCTCAAGCAGCAGCAAAAGAATGCAAAGAATTAAAACCAGACCTTTCAGCAATAATCCCACTGCTCATAAGAAGTTTCATTTAACAGCACCATATTGAAACCCTGCAATGAACATGCAGGGCTCATTTCATGTTTCATTTTCATTTCAGCTTTGTCAAAGAAAGTTCCTGCTTTAGTGACACTTGTACCTACCAGGAATGGATGTGTCAGCTCTTCAACCATTTATATTTTAGTCATGATCACGATAATGAAAAACACTTAAAAGCTTATAGGACATAAGAGTTAAAAACCTAAATAAAAAACCAAACCCTTATTTCTCCACACATTTCTATTACATGGAAAAGAGCAATGAATTCTGAGGCTACTTTTAGATCACTCACAGGAAATGTGGGACAATGACAACAGTGTCACAGATAATAATCCCTTCAAATCATTCCTCTCTGGAATTCTGACATCAGGCTGTTCATGCTCATATGTTCAGCCTGTCCTGCCATACATATAATTTAATGGTCATTGCTAAATGGAGCTCACTCATGAACAGAAGTTATTCAACACTTTACAGAACAGTCTTTCCATTTTTCTTTAAAGGAAAGTTAAAGCTTGCACAGAGATGTCCACAAAACTGGTCCAGAGAGAAGCGACAACTCAAGTGTGAGGGCACCTTATACCTTAGCAAAATGGAATAAGAACATCAGCTGTGGCCAAACACTGGATTACTTGTGGAGGGAAGAACAAGGAGGAGCTCTGGGGAGTGGGAAGCATTTGTCCCCAGAAATATCCTGCCTGGCTGACCCCCGATGTCACACAGTGCCCACAGGCAGCACGGAACGCTCGGGAGTGACTGAGTTACAAATCATGGGTGACTCAACAGTGACACTGGACAACAAACCCTGCACAAGCACAGGGCTGCAAATAAATTATTATTGTATAGCAAACAATCACTGATTCAAAGCTCTACTCAGCACAAGACTCACACATATGACAGACTCAAGAACTGACTCACCTACACTAAAATGTGGGATTATTGCAATGAACGTTGCAATGCTCAGCTTTAAAGCAAGGGATGTTAAGAACAGAGCAGGTTGTTAAAAATTTCAGATTCTAAGGTCAAAAAGCCTCTGTGTGCACTTTGCTCCAGCTCATGAAAATCAGCCAGAACAGAAGCAGGGCACTGATCTTCAGAGGGCTTCCTTCAGACTGAAGAACTGCTTAAAACAGCTTCAGAGCAAAGTTATGTCATGATTGGAATATGAGCCAGAAACCAGCTAAGAGACAAACATGATTCAGGGATGGGGAAAAGTTAATAATCTTTCATAAAACATACTAATATCTGACACAACTGGCATTTAATATGTGAGCATTACTGATCCAAAAAAACCCCCAGAGGTGCGACCTTTGCTAAATCCAGGCTCAGATTAGTCAAAACAACAGAGCCCTCCAAAAAAAAAAATATCTTTCAGAGGAACTAAAAATAGCAAACAAGAAACTCATTAAATCAAAATTGTTGCCTTTGAAGTTAACTTGTAAGAGTAGAAATTCCTCTATACTGGATTACTATTTTTGTTACCACATTCCCATGCAAAACAGACCAAATTAAGTGTTTGTAACACCCATCCCTAACACCTGGGATTTTCAGGACAGCGTTTCCTGGTGTAACAAGTACATGCATCTTGTGCATTCCTTTCTCCACCCACTCCTATTCCAGTCAAGAAAAGTAATAATTAGCAAAGCATTAGAAGTCACATCAGAGCATGCCATTACTCTGATAATAAATAAAAGAATTATTCCTTTATCCAAATACTGTATGGGAAGCAATTTTATTTAGTAACTTCTTTCCAACACAATCATTTGGTCTGATAATACAATAACACCTAAAGACAGACTCGGGCAAAAAGCCCATTTTCAGTTTCCATCAAGTACCCCCTGACCAAAGCCCATCACCTCTCTGATAATAGCCAGCAACTTCAAGACCTTTTTATCCCAAGTTGACACATTAACTATTCCCCATCACCATTCTTCTATACTCTAAGCATTCTAGTCTTTATAAAAACTTTCTCAGTAGTAAACATATGGACCAATACCAAGAGATAATTTCATGGTGAAAATGCAGTTTTACTTCTCTAAGTGTTATATTTGCCTGGCATTTCTCTCAGACTACCACACAGCTGGAGGTAAAAAATATGGAGCTATAATTACTGTTGTTTTATAAAGTTTGGACATTAGTTCTCTGTATTTTACTTATGATACTGTTTACTGAAATGGCAACCAAAACAATTAACAGCAACTTAAAAACTGCAAAATTCAGAAGGAATAAAATTCTAGGGGAATAAATAAATAAACATCCATGTATAGTCCACACAAGCAGGTAACAATCATGCACTTCCAAGAGACTTCTTCACAAACAGAACTCCACTAACACTCCTATTGTACTGAAGCCAGGACCAAGATTTTTCTCAATAGAAGCCTCAGGATGATCTTTCTTCTACTTTAGCTCAGATATTTTTCCTCTTTTAAAGCCCCTTTTTCACCAAATCAACAGATCATGTTAAAACTTTAACTGGTTTGAACTGGGCTGAAGGAGAAGGAGCAGGGACTGAGCAAGGAAAGGTCAGAGGGGGAACCCAAGGGAGAAGAACACACTTCCCCAATTATTTTCTGGTTTCCCCCCTGAACTCTGCTAGTTCCCTTCTGTTGCATTACTGTGGTTTTATAAAGAAAACACACTGAAATGTTTTACTTAATCTTCCTAGACCTAATAGGCAGGATGATTTCAGTAAATCAGCAGAACTATTGAGTGAAACAGCTATTGCTGTGTTTGTTACCAGAACACCACCCAACTAAAATCAGTTCCAAATCAAAGTGTTACAGGATCTAGTAAAAAATCAGTACTTTTCAAAGAGAAACTAAGCATTGCTTGTGCAGCTCAATCTGAACTAGAATTTGGAACAGTGGATAACACAATATAAGCAAAGCACTATTTCTTGTTTCCCAGCAAGTAAAAACATCCAATAGAACAGTTTCAGGTAAAAACATACACGTTTCAGTCAACTATAAGTTAATTTAAGTTATAAGCAAGAACCTCCTGTTGCACAATTCTAGTTAAAAAACCAAACAACAAAACCCCAAAACAACCTGAAAATAATTTCTTAAAATTTGACTCTGACTTACTTTAAAATAAGCAAAAAACTCATTTTGGTAACTTTTGTAAGACAAAGTAAACAGTAACTTCAAATTTTAAAAAAATAAATAAATCTGATCATTACCTGTCCTAAGCACCTGAAGTTGTAGGTTATGGATTCAGTTTTAAGAAAAAGTTATATTGTAGCATTAAAACTCATGGCAAAGAACATGAAACAATATCCAAGAAATCCAAGAATGCCATATATAGCTTCTTTATTTAATAAAAATATGCAAGTTCTGTTGATCAACAGATCACACAGGTATTACCTTCCTTGGATAGAAAAACCAAGTTTAAATTAGAATTGTCTGCACAATAATCACATTCTGTTGCATATTTGTTGTATTTCAGTCCCACAGCAACTGTTTCCAAGCGCTAAGAACTTTAGTGCTAAAATATTTCCAAGTAAGTGTTCAGGTTACCCAAAAACTCCCAAGTGTAACAAAGGATTTTCAGTGAAGGGGAAGGAACGGAGATTCTGCTAACAAATAATGTCCACTGCACTTGTCCCTCTGCAGTGTTTCCATGTTTCCAAGTCCAGTGGCAGGCAGCTGTAACCCCTCACGTGACAGGAGTGACTGTTCTGCAATAGCAAAACCAAAGCCCATCTCTCAGGTGTGTCCAGCTCAAAGCTCAAACCTTCTCAGAGCGTTCGCTGGAGTTTTTGTAAAATGCTATAAAGAGACCTCTTTATTTTGTCAGCTTTTAAAATAACTACAGAAATAATTGCTGCATTCTTTCAGGACTAATTAAGAAAGCAAATAGTTTTGTATTTGGGATTTGTTCTTTTAAAACAAGTGGTCAGGGTACAGTTTAAAAGAGAATGTTTCACACGATTATGACTAAGCACCACTGATTACAAGAGCTCAGATGTTACACAGCTTTGTTTGGTTTCTAAAGAAGTTCTCCCCCAAACCAGAAAACAAATATGGGAGAATTAGTCAGGATTCTGCAGATAGTTCTCCACATTTGAGTACTCCCAGTATCAACACAAGTCACAAGCATAAAGCTACACACACCCTTCACATGGCAGAAAATCTCTCAGGTCTCAGAAATCAACTGTACACTGATGTAGCATTTCTTAAGTTCTTCAAAGGGAAAAGTTTTACACACCACGTGAAAAGAGCAGGTCACACACTACTGTTTTTTGGACCTCTGCTACTCGGTGAACATTTTAGGATTACTTTTCAAAACCAGTTTTACCTTTTGATATTTGTTCGGGAGTTTCTGTGGGACATGTAAGTGAGAGTTCTGTGCAAAAATATTGGCTGCAGGGGGAAAAAAAAAAAGAAAAAGGTTAGGCTTTAATTGAAATTTCCTACAAGCCCAAAGTAAAGGAGTGATAAAACCAATTACTCACTGCTATGAGATTCCGGGTACGGAGAAATCTGTATATCTGTGTTGGTTCTAAGAAAGAGGAACAGGTGTTATCCAACATAAAAATATCCTTGTAATGATAAAAAGTATCTAACTTAGCAGGGTGATTATTTGGAAACAATTACCACAAAAAGTCATCCCAGAGTCCAAATAACTACAAGTTAACACGTCAAAGGTTACTTCACCTGCTCTACAACACCAAGCACTTCTCCTTTAAGCTGCCATAAATCAGGGTCACAACTCAACCCTGACTGCTCCTGCTCCCACAAAACGTGTTTCTTACAGGTTTTATATCCTGAGAGGGCAGGAAAAATACCTCTACATCTCACAGCCTATTGTCAAATAGGTAAGTTTTCTTCATGAGGTTAATGAACACATCTGATCCGACACCAAAGCAGCACAATAAATTGACACGGTCGGACAATGTGGGATCTGTTTTATCCTTCTGGGAAGTCCCAAGGTCACTTGCAGCAGGTACTGAGACAAGAACAGGGACTGACAGTTGACTGTGATCCAGTAGGGATCATTCTAAGCCGGGAAATTCATGTTGATTCTGGTAAAGCAACTCGAAGTGCAAACAGAGGGAGGATAATAGAGCTGTACCCAACATCGACATGAAAGCACAGCAGCACCTCAAAGAGGTGTAAGAACCAAAGCTCAAAGGATCAAGACTTGCCTACAGGCAAGAGGACCCTCAGATTAGTTGCAACCGATTCAGTTAAATCAAGACAAAAAAGGTTTTGTCTGGATCAGGTTGTATCTAACAAGAATTCCAAACTAAAGTGAAATACACTCTATTTATGCTGAAATAAAAGCCAGCCTCATTAAGGAGCCTCAGCAAGAAACTTAGAAATGACTTGATAAAACACATCACGTGGAGAGAGAAGAGAGAATGAAGAATGTCTTGATGCCCACGCTGAGACTGCTAACACTGCCTCCACTTCCCACAGAAAGAAAACAAACTGTTTCTTTTTTAAGAAATATAAAATTTTATTTTCATATGACTGCAAAAAAATGTTTATTTCTAATAGCTGGAAACTCTACTGCACGGAATTCTGCAATTAGAAGTGGAAAAGGACAGCTTTTTATATCCTTTACCTCTTTTTAAAGATATGATTCCACCTGATTTCTCCAGTTATGAATATAAGACCCCACAGAATCCGTTATTAGAGAGATGTACTATTGCTAGACAAGAAAATCTTAAAACTATCACATGTCCTTTTAGAAGCCTGATGAAAACCAGTAAAATTCTGCTTAATTCAAGTTATCATAATAAATCTGTGTTTTTCAAATCAAGATAAAAAGACAGAAAGGAAAGAAATTAAGAAACATGTACTTTGCTACCAAGTGAAAACACAGAGTAGTCACAACTTCTAAAGAAACATCCCAGGATTTTAGTCTCAAAAAGCCCATGACATAACTATAATTCAGAAAGGTATGAAAACAATAAACTATATTGACAAGGATGCAATTTAATGTAAAGGCAATGCACTGCTGCTTCAACTTTAGCTTTCCCGAGCAGAAAAATTCTGAAACACACTTTTCAACCTGCAGAGAGACATATGTTTCACAAGTCCACATTACCCAGCAAAAGCTTAAAATAAACCTTTATCTTTTTCTAGCATATGACCTTGAAAAGGGACAAAATCAGCCAGGAGGAATGCGATTCAATACTCCACGTGTTGGGATTTTTTTAATCCAGTGTTTACTTATTGCAGTTTTCCCATGATAGTCCCACTGCAGGGTTAACATTTTGTGGTACATCCCCGTTTTTCTCCTGGTCCCACCTGCCCCGCTCTGAGCTTCCCTTGTCTGACCCGAGCCACGGGCAGGAGGATTTGTTTCCACCACAGGCACTGACACCGAGCAAACCCCTCGCAACTCGTTTGCCACTTGACCCATTTGCAGCACAGTATTAACTGAACACAGAGCGCTGTTAACACGACTGAGGCTCAAACAACCCTACATTATTCGAGACAACACCAAAAACTCCAGCTTTCTCCAACACTGTCACCGTCTCCAGCGAGAGAGAGCAGTGACAGCACCAATCCCAAACCAGGACCAAGTTTCTTAAGTAGGGCATTAAAAACTCCCTTCAAATCCTGAAAATCTCTCAGTACAAGGTAAGTTCGCTGTTCCACCGCGCTTTTGAACCAGATTTTCATCAACAACTTTCTGGTGCATTCAGGGGGGTTTTCCTCCTCTCCAGAGCTGCCACAGGGGGATGCCTGGGTCGCAAAGGTCAACTTCCACTACGAAACCTCAACTAAGGGACAATTATTGCCAGACAAAGAAAAACCCAAGTACAGTGAAGTCTGAACCGCATCCTGCCCCTCAAAGGGGCTCGAACGGCAGAGGCCAGAGAGGAACGAGCCCCCTCGCCCCTCAGTGCCCGGGGGCTGCCGGCGGAGGGAAGGGAACCCGAGCGCCTGATGGGAAGTGCTGCCGAGCACCAAGTTCATCGCTGGGCGCGGGCACACACCCCCCACCCCCGCCCTCCGCCCCGCGGGCCCTCCCGCACCCCGGCCCCGCTCCCCGCGCTTCCGCCCGGCCCCCGCCTCCCCCGGCCCCGCTCCGCGGGCCCCGCTCCCTCCCGCGGGCCGTGTTTACCCCCGGAAGCCCCCGCTGCCCGCAGCCCTCCCCTCCTCCTCCTCCCGCCCTTTCCGCGGCGGCCCGGGCCGGTCCCGCCGGCTCGGCCGCCGCTCCCCTGGCCGGCCCCCGGTGCTCACTCTCGAAGGCCTGAAGAAAGAGGTCGTGGTCGGCCTGGATCTGCTCCATCTTCGGCTTCTTCACGGGGGGCAGCGCCGCCGCCGCCGCCGCTGCCGCCGAGGAGGCCGAGGAGCCGCCCGAGTACCCACCGCCCCCGCCGCCGCCGCCGCCGCCCGCGGCACCGCCGGATTTACCGCCGGGAGCCGCCGCCGCGGCGGAGCCCCCGAACCCGCCGCCGCCGCCGCCGCCGCCTCCTCCTCCTCCTCCTCCGGCGGCGCCGCCAGCGGAGCCCGAGCTGGGCCCCGCACCTCCACCGTGCTTCTGGGGAGCCATGGGGGTGGCCCCGGGCGGGCCCCGGCGGGACAGGGAGCGCGCGGGGCGGGCAGGGCCGGCCGGGGCGGGTGCGTGAGGCGGGGGGCGAGGGGGGGCCGCGCCGCGCTCCAACTCCGCCAAGTCTCCTCCGCCCCGCTCCCTCAGCGCCGCGGCCGCCGAGCCCGCACCGCGCCGCGCGCCCGCCCCCCGCGCGCGCCCATTGGCCGCGGGGATGGCGCCGCGCGCCGCCATTGGCCGCCGCCGGCCCCGCCCCCCGGGTGACGCGCGGATGGTTCTGGAAGCGTTTGGTTGGTCCGCGCGCTCGGCGCGCGCCCCCTCCCCGGACCCCCCCCCCCTCCGCGTCCACCCCCCGCCTTTGAACTGAATTCGCGGGAAAGCGCCGCTCGCGCTCCGCCGCGCGGGGCATGATGGGAACGGGGGGGGCCGGAGGGCTGAGGGGGCGCTCGTCCGCCCCCCGCCCTCACACCCCGTCACAACCCCCTCACAGCGCCCTCATAGCCCTCCCTCACCGCCGCTCCGCCCCAATGCCCCCGAGCTGCCACAACCGCCGGCTCTCCGTGCCCCTGCTGCCGAGCTGTTCCGACTCTGGGCTCTCCATGTCCCCGGCTCTCCGTCCCTCGGGCTCTCCGTGCCCCCTGTGCCTTCCAGACCCCCCCGGCTCTCCGCGCCCCAGACTCCCTGGACTCTCTGGCCCCCTTGTCACCGCCCGGTGGCCCCGCGGCCAGAAGGGTGCTGGTGCCCGTGTCCCCCTCGCCTCAGGGGCCACTCAGCTGCCCCCAGGAGCTCCAGAGCTACATTTGTCAAAAAAGAGCTAAATTTTTTGAAATAGAAGTTCGGGTATAAACCGGTATCGGTACTGTGGTAGAAATGGTTATACTGGGTGGGCCATGAGGTCCTGCTGCTATCCCGCAGCTTTGACCTTATCTAACCGTGAGGTTCCCTCAGGGGAAGGCACGAGGAGCTGCCCACAGGTGCTGCGAGACTTGAAGTCTGAGGTAAAGCATTTCTGGGTTTATTCCCACCTTTCTCTGCTTGCTGAGGATGCACTGAATCCTCGGGGAAACCCAGGCTCAGTCCAGGGTCGGCCCTCGGGGCAGGATCTGGTGTGTGAGAAAACACCAGGGAGCCCAACTGTGCCACGGGGAAGCTCAACCTCGGCTCTGTGTAATCAAGTCCTTAACAGAGACGTGGCAACTCGCACATAAAAGGCTTCGGCGGCCGTTCCGTTCTGTTTGTGAAACTTCTCCAGAGCAGTTTTACAAGGCTGGGTAAGAATGGTCCATGTGTGAAATACAGCCTTGAATTCCGATACCAGACACAGCTGTGGTGCTGGCACTCCACCATCCCCACTGATCTTCTAATTTCTAGTGATAAGAAAAATCAACTCAATGATAAATATTCAGAGGAAAACCATATATCAAAGTCAGCCGTGCTGTAAATGTGCCCTACATTATCAACACGGGGATTCCAATGTGATGCCTCAATTGTCTGGTATTAACCTTATTATGTTTAAGGAAAATATATGTATATACATTTACCCCACAAGCATTCAGATAAACAAGTCTTTATTCACTATTCCCCTCTTTTTGCTTTTTCTGCTGCACCATTTATCTTTCATGTTTGTTCTGGAACGATATTTTCTTCCCTTATCTTTTTTCTTCCTTCCTTTCTCAGACATTGATGTTTTACCTGCAGGCTTTTCAGTATTTTGTTTCAACCTTAATTTTGTTACATGTTAGAAATTCATTGCTGTCACAACTTTACCTACATTGTATTTTTCTTCCCTCTAAACAAAAAGTGATATTTCTAAAATATTGTTACACATTTTATCCTGCTTGTCATGATTGTCTCTGCTTAGTATTCCAGTCTTTTTATGTTCTATTCCTTATTCAATTTCTCTACAGTCACCTGTTGCTGAATATGTCTTTCATTACTGGAAGCAGCAATGTTTGAGGTACTGGCTGTTTCTGAGGACCTTACATGTAATTTCTTTGCTCATAATACCTGGGAATTTGTGGTGACACTTCTGATATTGGGTGGTTGCCAGGCTGTTGGATTCAGGGGCCAGAGAGCAGCTGTACCCCAAATTATGGGCATCTTTAGTCATCAGAGGTTGAGCTTGAGGTCAGTGATACCCTGTTACAAGTGACAAAAGGTATCAATATTACATTATGTGTGAGAAAGGCTCCTGAATGCTGTACAGCTGAAATTTTGTCCTTGGAAGTTGTTTGCTACCTAATTCATTCCTGTTTCCTCACAACTGTTTCCAAGTCTCTGCTGCTGCTGGTGGCTCATCCTTCTAAATTTTAAAACTGGGAGGAAGAGCCAGAGGGCAGCCTTCCAAGCAGGAGTAGGAAAGATAATTAAGCAATTAATGTCTGGCATTGGAGTTGATCTGCTTGGGAACAGAGGAACCATGGCTGCGACTCCTGCCCGGAGCGGGACAGGACAGTGGCAGGACCTGAGCCCTCTGCAAGGGCAGGACTGGCTGACAAATAGTAGAGCTCTGTAGCTTGAGCCTGTTCCCCTTAGTTGTCCTTTCATGTCCCTTCCGACCCAAACCATTCTGTGATTCCATAATTCATTCTATATTTGGGGCTTCATAGACTGGATTGGTAGAAATAGCAAGTAACTTCTATTTATTTTGCACAGTTACAAGCAAGAAAACAAAGGCTCCTTTTAAGAGAGATGGAGGTCATTATGGTTTCTTCAGAAGAAAAATGAGCTGTAGCACGAGACCGTTGTGTCCTTGACCTTCCTGGTAATATAGACCCCTACAGATTTTACAGATGCATTTATTAAAAAATAAATAATTTAAACATTTGTCTTGTATACATATACATATATCAGGTAACAGAAAACTGGTCATATTTAGCCAATGACAAGGTACCTACAAAGCCAGTGAAAATGTGTTTTCAAATAAAGTGGTTTATAAAAGAAGCAGTGAAACATAGTGTACCTTACTGAAATCGATAAAACTAAAAAGAATCTAAAAAAAACTAAAAAACTTTAAGATTATGGTAGTGTATCTTTTCCCTACAAAGATAATTAATATCCTAACATAATGCAAAAAAAAAAAAGAAAAAAGAAAAAGAGCAGTTTAATAAGTTTAAGATGATAAATGGAAGAAGCAATCAATTCCAAACCAGGAGCGCTGTTGGAATAAACCCCTGAAATGAAAGCAGAAGTAGGTGGTAGAGGTGCTTCTATATGTCAGATTTTATGTCTTGAGATGGCCAATCCATTCTTGTTTTCACATCCTGTTAGTGGGATTTGCATTTGATATGCAGAAGATCAGATTTGTTTCCTGCAGATTGGAAGCACATGCCACTTGTAAATCCCCTTTTCCTGTGGCTTTTCGCAGCCTGTGCGTGCCCAGCATTCCTGTCATCCTGAACAGCTGAACTGCAGCAATTTTTGCCTCTTCACACATATATGTAAAAGTACAGGCATATTTTAGAGCTTTGTGGATTTGTTTTTTTCATTTCATAGTTACCTGATTTTGTTGGTTGGCTGTAGTGCCCCTATAGCCACACTAAACTTTCCAGCTTGAGTCCTCCAAATTACTGTGTCTTGGCATAGGAATATTTACAAAGTAAATCCTTATTTAAAGGGGAAATAAATACCTGTAAACTCAGAGCTCAGGGTAAATGAAGGTTTTGTCAATATAACTATACTGTTTTCCTCCCATCTTTAAACATGGGTCTGTCTATAGTCTATAGAGATTGTTAGTAACTAACTAAACACTCCTACAGACCAGCTTATCCTTGAGAATTTAATTTTATGTGTAACTTTGGAAGGAAAGAGTAATTCTCATTAACTGAATGTAAACTTTTGGTCAGTCTTTTTAAAGCTTGGTTACAGATTGGGGCCATCATGAAAGCCAGTCAGGATTTATTAGGGAGCACTGTTGTACCCCTTGGTAAGGCACTGGAGTTGGGGGTTCAGGAGCTGCTGAGAGTGACAAACCTCAGTGAGTGTCCTGGGTCCCTGCATTTCTTTACCCTGACCTTGAGCTCACAAGCACATTCCATTTGTGTGGTTACATCCACACTTTGCTTCTTGCTGTTTTCATGCTTCCAGGTTCTCCTCCTCACAATCTGTCCGGCCCCCAAAACCAGGTTTTCCATGAGAGAAGTGAAGAAGCAAAAATGCTCCAGAACTGAGAGAAACAAAAGCACTTCCTGCGTGGATGGGAAGGTCCCACAGCTGTGTCACTGTGCTCCAACCCCAGATCCATTTCAGTGGCCCCCTCACACAAATAAACTTCACTACACGCTGAGTTAACCTCGTCTGCAACAGATACTAATTCATTCTTCAGTTCATGTTCTATATTTTCAGTCTGATTTGATGTTAATCGACAATAATTGGCCATGGAAATTATTAGATGAGCTACTCTTCCCTACCTATTTGGAAAACAAAAGTCAACTCCCACTTATTGTTTTCCCAGCCTCTTGTAAAGAGAGGCTACACAATATTGCAGCTGGAGAAAGGGAGCAGCTCCAGATCTGTGGATATGAAAATTTCCAGATTTGTGGATAACAGCACAGCAGGAGGCAGGGGGAACGCTGGGTGTATTTGGGATGGCAGGATCATGTTGCTGTTGGGGTGGAAGCTCTCAGTTTCAGTTTGGTTTTCTGCATGTTAATGTACAGAGCTGCCCTGTTTTCATAAGCAGGGAACTGAGAAAAGAGAAAATAAACTTTGCTGTAAGGGAAGCCCTGTGCTGGAGCCCCGGGGAAGGGAAGAGCACAGATCCTACACAGCAATCCAAGTGTTCCCAAGTATTCCCATGAATGCTGGGGAAGGGGGGAGATTGACAGAGCAGCCACTTGTGATTCTCATTCATGTGTTTGCCAGGGACTGCTTTTGTACAGAGCTGTTCAAATGTATTCCAGGAGCACAGCACTCCAGGAACGTGGCCCTCGGGGAATCTTAATGCCCCCACAATGCACAGCTTTCAGCCACAGGTTCCTTACGTGTCTTGAGTTATTGCAGAGAGTGGAGAGGGAATGCACAGGATGCTTTGCACCACGGAATCACCTGTCTCCTGCATTCCCACGGGGAACAACCAGTGATTAAAGTTATTAGTCAGTATTGCTGAGCAGAAATGTATGCTCAGGACTTGTCTCTTGGAGTTCTCTTGGTGATGTTTTAACATACTCTTCATGATTCTTCTACAGTGAAATTTATTTCCTGCCTTTCATTTAATGATTTCTTTCTGTTGAGTGGCTTTTTAGCAGTAGTCTTTGTCTTTAGAGTCTAGGTAGTGGAATAAAAATACCAGAATTGTTTCAAAAGCATTGTGAAGAGCCTGGGCCCAGTAGATTAATTTGCTCTAGAAAGGTAGGACATCTCCTAAGATGATTAAACTGTAAGGCTAGAAATGGACTAAATACACAGAAAAAAAACCCAAGTCAAATCTTGAAGTTTAAATATTTAATACATTGAAAGGGAACAGGAATCCTGCTCGTTCATGCTGCAGTTTCAGAGATGCAGCATGTGTGGTACTTCCTGCAAAACTATCAGAAAACTATCAAAAATTCAAAAAATCCTTCTAAGTGAACTTCAGGAGTTTGTGCTCTCGCAAGTGAATCCCGGAAACTGTGGAAGATACGGCAACTGAAAAACTTCTGATGCAAACTTAATGATTAAACTCAGAAATGCAGAGATCAAAGAGGAACTGCTGGGGAGATGTGAGAATTCAGTCAGTTACAGATGTAAATAGAAGTTTCTCAACAAAAGGTCTGTTGACAGTGCAAGAATGAAATCTTCAATCACTCAAAACGAGAAATATGGGAGGATCAAAGAGCATGTCAATAGATAGTAAAACAAAACCTCAAGTGAATTAGTTAACTAATTAATTTCAGCTTTAAGTAAGGGATAAGTTTTAACAGGGACCAATTCTTTCTTTTGTGGCTTGACTAAGTATAGATTAATAAAGTGAGAATTGGGAATTTTATCATCAGCACTTACTTAAAGGATAAGATCAGGGCAGAAATTGTTTTTCCAGTGTCTCCCAGTTAGCACAGACATATACAATTCACACAGCAGAGCTTATCTAAGTGTTTCATATGAAAGTTAGCACGTTATCTGGGGTTTCCTATGCCAGAGGTTGCTTCAGAAGGCTTTTACAAGAGTTTATCTTGTGTTTGGAATGCTGCTTGGGAGGATGTGATTCTGCACACTGTGACCTGAATTATCCATACTCCAGAAGCAGTTTTACTGGTTGTTGCCATGGCTGAGGTCGCTTTTCCCACACTAAACACATCTCCACAGAAGGAGGTGAGACACAGCAGGAGGCAAACTGTGACCAATCCTAATCCCGGGTTTTGGAAGGAGAAATAAATCCATATGTGGCTTACTTTGTGCTCTTTGTCATGGCAGTGTAATTGATGCTGGTGCCAACATCTCTGTGTTTAAAAAATACAAAGCTTTGCTCTGAGGAAGTTCTGTCCTTACCTGCCTTGTTCCTTATGACATAGTTGGGTCACCCAAGGCCATGCCATCATTTCACCTCCCCTTCAAACCCAGACAGCTTAGTCAGGTAAATTAAGATTACTATGACTCTGCTCTCCAGACCTCTGGCAACAATCCTAAGCACAAGTGTACAGGCAAGAAATCACATTAAATTAAAGATAATTAAGCAATACATTTCATGGTGCTGACAATTTGGGAGTATGTAGGGCAGATGACTGATACAGTTTTAAATTGTTGAAATGTGACTGGCATTCCTCTGGGTTATGAATTGGCCACTAGGATACGATGAGTGACTGGTTGTAACTGCCCTGCTGCACTTACACAGCCTGTCAAGTGCTCACCAACCAGCCAAATGACAAAATCAAATTAAAAGGCTCATAGCCACTACTGTACAAGCCCCTGGAGACCCTGAATAAACAGATGGATCTTGTGCTGAGGACCAGATGTGAACTGGCAAGGAAACAATTCCAGAGGCATCATTCCCCTTCGCTGCAAATTCCCTGTGTAGAGATGTTCAGATCTTGGGGCGAGGGCGAAGAAACAGGATGCTCCAAATGAGCAGGAGGAAAAGTCTGATTCAGAAAAATTCAAGCTCAGAGCCAATGCAGAAGTAAAGGTCTTGCCTTTGTAAAGAGATGATATGTAAGATTAAATGATCAGATAATAGTTCTGATAAGGCATTAAATGGAAATGTTTATGTTTGTTGTGGGTTTTTTTAACCACTAATAGTTGAAAAAGAGGTGAGTGAATGAAATTCCAGGAGGGATTCAGATCTAAGGCTGCAGGGTAAGTGCCTGCAAGCTGCAAGAGTAAAGCAATGCATTGACAAAGACAAGCATTTTCTATCAGAATGGAAAAAAATAACATGTCCAGGACGTGGACCAGGGTTAATGATGGTATGGAACAGTCCAACTGACCGACTGCATGGTCTGAAATCTGAATTTTTGGAGGCTCAAGTGGAATTGCAGTGATGAAACCACTATTTATGCAGATTGACTGCTGGTTTTGGCAGAGGTGAAACCAAATCACCACAGAAATTGTTATAATTACAAAACTAGGGAGGTTAATGTAGTCCAAGGTTTGGGTTAGTATATTTTTGGGAGTAAATTCCAAACTGCTTTATTAACAGATGTGCTCATATATTTTCAAACCAAAGTCCCACGTGCCCAGTAAATGCTTCGAGGGCTTTGTTAAAAATGTGTCCTGAAGGGATGAACCACTGGCTCAGCTGAAGTCAGTGGAAGCTTCCCAATTATTTTCATGAGGTCAGAACATCACTTTCATTGTTTAAAAGGCATCTTCATAAAGTGCATCATGACAATTATATACAAGTTAATTGTAAAATATTGTACATCTGAAGGAGTCTTCTAAAAAGCTGTAATTGTTTATGCACTCAGGTAGTAAAATGGCAGAAATAAATAAGATACATCTCAATCAATTTGTAATTTAAATATTTGCCTTATGCATGTTAACCATCGTGCATTTAAACACAGACAAGACTTAAATCAAAACCATTGTGATTAATTCCTAATTCACAACGTACCCACTGCTTGCAGACATAATCTATAAATATTAAGCTGTGACAGCTTGCCAGAACTTCTCCTGCAAGGACCTGCTGATGGAGTTTTTCTAAAGAGCCTTCATGAAAGCAGCAAACTGCGTGACCCTCCAGGTGCCAGCTGCAGCAGTTGTTTCCCCAGCTCTCCCAATAAGATTTGTTGAAACTCTCTGTATCACGACGTCTTTATCGGTAATGGATCCCTCCCTTAATTTGCACTGATGCATTTGGAATGTCAGCTTCCAAAACAAGGCACATGGGAGGCATTTAAAGTAGATTTTATGAAAGGGAAATGAACAAAGAGCATGTCAGGTCCCATTTTGATTTGCATGACAAACCCAGCCCGCAGTGTTCTGGTGGGTCGGGCTGGGCTCGCCTGCCACTCACGGCGTTTGTCACTTTGCTATGAGCACTTCTGACAGTCCGTTATGTTAATTGTTCTAAGGACTGTTTTCCTGGGGGAAGAAAGGGAAAGGCATTTTTAGTTTTGTTCTCCTTCCATCTACAGGAAAGGAGGGATATCCGAAGGAACGGAAAATGTTTTCAAGCGGGTTTTGATCTATTTTTTTTTGGTAAATAATCCTGCGAGGTCATCAACAAAGTTGGGTATTTTAAATCTTATTGTTACTCGCTCTGTGTGTTTTTGAGTGGGAAGTACTAGGCCCCTAAACTAGAAACTTGGGGAGTCTATTGTTTTGGTGCACACCACTCTTTGATCCTTTGAGTCCCACAGTGCTGGGTCCTGCAGAGTGGTTTGTGCTGTGCCTATGTGCTGCTGTGGGATGATATTGTGGGGCTTTGACAAGCGCTAGCAAGAAATTTAATGCCCTCTGAGGGCTTGTGGGACACCCATTGTTCTTGGTATGTGGGGAACTCCCATGTGTCAGACCTGTTGGGGCATCTGTGCATGGACTGAATTCGGGAGGCACAATTCAAGGTGGAGGTGGCTGTGGCCCCTGAGGGTGCACACACTTCTCTACCACCTAAAACAGTCAGGGATTGTTTGGTGGTGGGTTTTGAGTTTCAGAGTTCCTGACTGACTGCAGGTTGATCACAGAAGAAGATTTTCAGACTGGCAGAATGAGCAACCATAAAGTTTCAGAAGGCTGTTGTTTATGTTGGTGTCTCTCTTCCGCAGTTACTGCTGATTTGCAGCCCAAGCAGAGCTGAGTGAGGAGAGCAAGAAGATAGAAATAGAATTTTCCAGAGGTTTACAGGTAATGACTGACATTTACCTTTTAAGTTCTGAACTCCTACACTGCATGTGGTGTTCTCATTTACATGTTGTGATCTAAGTGCACCATGACAGATTAGCTCTAAATACAGAATGCTTTTATAGTATAAAATCATGCCATCAGATGCAGAGATACTCAAATGAAGTTAATCCAGTGTAGTAATTCCAATCACATTCTTGCTCAGTGATTCAGTGTGCTAATGCTGCTTTTCCTCCCCAGTGTTGTCCTCCTTAAGGGGTGTTTTATTGAACTCTTTGGATCTGTACAAGAATCAGTTTGAGCTGGTGCATCTCAAAATGTCAACCCCAGTATAATTAATAACTTACTGTTGATTATGAATAACATTCTTTCACCAACACTTTGAGCAGGATTGTTGTGCTGATTTGCTGAAAGCTGAACTCCATGGGAGGTGAACTCACTGAAATGTAGGTCCCAAGAGCCTGAAGGCTTTGGCTCACTGGTGGGGGTGGCTGTGCTGGGACAGCTGTGCTGACCCTGCTCTGACCCAGAGCCTTTGGCAGCTGAGTAGGACAAGGGAGTCTCCAGGGGGGACAGTCTCCATCAGGAACTTGTTCTTGTGGGGTAAGGGGTCCCTTGGCAGGAGACAGCTGCAGTGCAGAGCTGCCTCAGCCACCAAGCCCCAATGCAGCACCAGTCTGTAGTTCTTGGTCTCGTGACTGGATGGTGCTTCTCCATTTCCTGGTAGCTTTTCTGTTTGGTCACTTCTTGGAAAATCATGTCACTATTTCCTGTCAGAAAGAAAAGTTGCTGAACCTCTCCCACTAAGGATTCATTTGGTTTTTTTTAATTGGTGCCCAATATTGAGAAAAACCACCACAAGTCCAAGTCACAGCAGGTGAAAAAAACTACCACTGTTCTTGACAGTTCTCACAAAGTGCTTTGTCTTATGTGTGTTTTTAACAAAGTCACTTGCTCAAGTTCTTGCTCTGTACTTGGCAACACCTGTTAAACATTTTGACTGTAATAAAAAGGAAAAATTACGCCCAGGTTTTTTTAGCTATTATATATGAAAAATGCTGTGCCAGAAGCCCTCTTGCCCTTAGTCCTTGTATGTGGTTTTTCAGAGACAAGCTCCTGCCTTTCCTCCAGGAGGGAGCAATGGCTGAGACAGGGCAGAGGTTTGGAGGTGGGGCTGGTTCCATCTCTGACCAGCTCAGTGCCAGCAGTGACAACTCAATGCACAAGCAGCAGGTACTGTGGACAATATGCATTTAAAGCAACTCTCAATAAATTGTCTCCCATCTCACTTTTTTTCATTTCCTGGGGTGTTCCTCATTTAAGAAACTGAAATTTCCTGTTGCCTGTTTTTTTTTTTTTTTTTAATTTTCTCAGAATCATAGAATGGCTTGGTTTGGAAGGGACCTTAAAGCTCATCTCATTCCAACCCCTGCCATGGGAGAGGCATGTTCCACTATCCCAGGTTGCTCCAAGCCCCATCCAACCTGGCCTGGAACACTTCCAGGGATGGGGCAGCCACAGCTTCTCTGAGCAACCTGTGCCAGGGCCTCACCACCCTCCCAATCAAGAATTTTTTCCTAAAAATTTGGAAGATGGAAAGAAGGAAGGTGCCATGTGGGAGGGGAAGAGCCATTTGTCCTGGAGGAATCCCAGCACAGTCTCTTTTCACAGGAGAGAAGCTCCAGACCCCTCATCATCTTTATGACCTCTGATGGACCCTCTCCAGTAGCTCCTCAGCTTTCTTGTACCGAGGAGCCCAGAACTGGACCCAGCACTCCAGATGTGGCCTCATCAGGGCCAAGCAGAGGGGGAGCATCACCTCCCTCAACCTGCTGGCCACACTCCTCCCTCACTGGATTCCACCGGGGCGCTTGTGCTTTGTCTCTGCACGTCCCAGGCTTGGCTTTGCCATTTCTCCTCCTGTGGGAGCTGGGCTTGTTTAGTCTGGAGAAGAGAAGACTGAGAGGGGATCTCATCAATGCATATAAATATCTCCAAGTCAGGTGTCAGAGGATGGTGCCAGACTCTTTTTCGTGGTGCCCAGCAATAGGACGAGGAACAATGACCATAAAGAAGTTTCACCTCAGCGTGAAGACAAACTTCTTTCCATGGAGGGTGGCAGAGCCCTGGAACAGCTGCCTAGGGCGGGCGTGGACTCTCCCTCTCTGGAGACATTCCAAACTCACCTGCTCCAGGCGCCCCTGCCCTGGCAGGGGGGCGGGACTGGGTGATGTGCAGAAGTCGCTCCCAACCCGAAGGATTCTCTGTGTGACTCCGGTGCTGCGCGGCCCCTCCAGCCGGGCAGGGGGCGGCAGAGCGGCCGCGGGGCGGGGCGGGCGGAAGCGGCGGCGCCTCGGGCCGGGCCGGGTCTGTGTGGGGTCTGTGTGGGGACTCTCCGGAGCGCCGCGGCCATGGCGGAGCGCATCGAGCAGCGGCTGGAGGACCGAGTGCCGGAGCTGGAGCAGCTGGAGCGGGTCGGGCTGTTCTCGCGCGCGGAGATCCGGTGAGCGGGGCCGGGGCCGGGCGGGCGCACGTGGCGAGTGGCGCTCCCAGCGCTCCCATCGCTCACGTCCCGATCCCCGCAGGGCCGTCCTGAGGAAAGCCTCGGCTCTGGAGTACAAGATACAGCGGAGAGCGCTGCGGAAGGAGGATTTCATTAATTACATCCAGGTAGGCTTTACCGCCAGCAGAGCGGGCCGTCCCTCGCTGCAGATCCAGCTCAGAACTGAGTAGTTCTGTCGTGCCCTAGGTGCCCTCACCTCGCCTGGTCCCTGGTGTCCACTGAGGGCGGCTCGTTGGCAGCAGAGCAGGAGGCATAGCCAGGAGTTGGTGCTGAGGTTGGGATGAGGCGTCTCTCCCTTGTGACCTTCTCCTGTGGTTTCTTGTCTCTCCAGGGATGTGGAGCCCCCAGTTCCCTGCTACGCTGTGCAAACTGTAGTTAAGTGGAATTAATAAGTTGGAGATTAGGAAAAAGCTCCTAAAAGGGTGGTTGGGCACTGAACAAGCTGCCCAGGGCAGTGGTGACAGCCCCAAGGCTGCCAGAGCTCCAGGAGGGTTTGGACGACGCTCTCAGGGACAGGGTGGGATTGTTGGAGTGTCCTGGGCAGGGCCAGGAGTTGGACTTCGATGATTCTTGTGGGTCTCTTCCAACTCCGGATATTTTACAGTGCTAATTTTTTTGTGGCTAAACAAACTTCTAATTACAAGTTTGGCTTGTGCATCACAATTCTAGGAATATGGGTTGCCAACAGCTCAAGTCTGAAATGTCACATGCAGTAGAAATCTTTAATATTAATTTCATCCAGTCTTAGAAATACCCAGTCAAAAAATTATTGCTTAGGTTTTCTTGTTTGTAATTTTTATTGTCCACCTGTCCATCAGCTCTAACAGACTTTATCTGGATTTTTTTTCCTTGCTGTTGGATGTCTCTTCAATTGGTTTTAAATGTTATTTTTCTTTCCATTCTAGTATGAAATTAATCTGCTGGAACTGATCAAGAAAAGACGAGCAGTAAGTCTGTCAGTTATAAGGAGTGCAAAATACTTTATGCAAAATACATTTTCTACTGCAATAAAATGGATATTTTTTCCTCCCAGCGCATTGGATACTCGTTTAAGAAGGAGGAAATCGAGCACTCTATTCTGCACCGAGTGCACAGCCTGTTCAACAGAGCTACAGGAAAATGGAAAGTAAGTTTATTTGAGTTTTTGTTGGTTTTTTTTCTGCATGCCAGATTGCTGTACCAAGGGTGTGTTGTTTCCTTGTCAGTGTACAAGTGATTTTGTACCTTGTGAAGTTGATTCTCTTCCTCTTTTCATTTCCAACAGGATGATGTCCAGCTCTGGCTTTCACATGTTGCATTTTGCAAGCAGTGGGTGAGTTTTCAAATGCTTGATCTTACCTGAGCTGAGATAGTGGACTGGTGTTTATTCAGGCAGCTGGAACTTGAATTCAAGATAGGGGTACAAACTTTACTGCCACATGCTGTAATACTGAAATAATTCTGATAATATTGTTGGATCTGCCTGGGATTTTCACTGAAGTGTGTGTTCCATTCAGTACCAGAGTGGGTAAAACAAAACTGCTTCTTTTACAGAATGCAAAACATCAACTCAGTAAGGTGTTTTCTACCATGTTGGCCATTCATTCCAATAAACCAGGTAAGTAAAACAGTGGTGATTGCTGCAAAAATGCCTCAGTGTCAATTGTGTGGTGTTGGTTAAAGTTCTTGTAGATCTCAGTTCAAGCTATTGGGGTGAAGGTCCCCACTGTCTTTTCTTTGCCTTGCTGCTGCTTCAGAGAGATGGGCTCTGACAGGGCTGTGCTGAGTAAGGTGATGGGAAGTAGGTCTGAATGACCATTTCCCAGTCAGACTGGGGACTAAGTAGATATATCAGAGGTGGGAGATGCTGAATGCTCAAGACCTGCTTTCTGGCTTTGGAAGACATCATTAGCTCTGTAGCTAAACCAGATTAAACTCCCTGGATCTGCCTAGCTGCTTAGATCTGTCCTTCACCTTTGTTTTACATGGGAGATAATCAGTTTTGTTCCAATGCTGAGCTCATTCTGAGAGATTAAATTAATGAATTTGGATCACCTTTTGCAGCACTGTGGATTATGGCAGCAAAGTGGGAAATGGAGACACGACTCTCATCAGAAAGTGCCAGGCACTTGTTCCTTCGTGCTTTGCGCTTCCATCCAGAGTGCCCAAAACTTTATCAAGAGGTGAGATCCTGGTTTTCTTCTACAACCAGTTATTTGATCCATCAGAGCAAATCAGTTCAGCATATTACTCAGGAAGAAAACTTGCTTCCCCCTCAGCAGGAAAATGTCAAAAATATAAAAAAAACCATCCCAAAATTCCATTCTAAGGTGCTGTTAAACCCTGCTTGGACATATTTCTCAGGGTTAGTCTGGCATCCCCAGCCTTTGTTGGAGAAGTTGGTTTTCTTTGAGGGCAAGTTAAGGTTTAAATAATGACTAAGAAATGATCATTGCTACATGTGGGAAATGTCTGGATAAAAACTAGGGCATACAGTTATGTGCACAAGCTTTTAAAAACCAAGGCTCTTGGCCGTGGGTGGGATGTGGGAAGGCCCTGATTTGTAGCTCCTCAGAGCTTGTTTTACCTCATTTGTAGACTTAGATTTTTATGACTTAACCCCCACAGCCATTTCATTGTGTTGTCACTCTTGCAGTATTTCAGGATGGAGCTGATGCACGCTGAGAAACAGAGGAAGGAGAAGAAAGAATTTGAAAAAGCAAAGATGGACTTGGTAGGTCAGCTGAACTTAGGAGAGATTGTGCAGAGTTTCACGGGGTCTGGATTAATGGTTTGCTTGACAACTGCTTAGAGAAAGTTTTTGTTCATGTGCTGTGCCAGTGGGAGCTCTTCAAGTGTTTGCTGATGCTCAGCTCAAATACCTCATACAGTGATTTTTGTTTGCAATTGTAAAATCTTTTTATTACATTCCCCAGTCTGAAAATTAATAGTGATTTCTGAAAAGGAGTAGTTAAACTTACTATCTTTCATTTCTTTATCGTTGACTTGTGCAAATTACATAAAAATAGATGAAGGAAAACACTGATATCTTCTGATTTTTTTTTCCCTGTTGGCAAAAATGATAGCTGAGAAAGGAAGATAATTTTTTCAACTATATGCTTGATATTGCAGGGGGAATTCAATTACTCTGAAGAGATTCTCAATGGGGAAATGGCTCGAATAGTCTACAGGGATGCAACTCAGAAAATTAAAGGTGATTTAATATTTCTTGGACTTATGCAATAAGAAAATTGTCACCTTTAACCCAGCTCTGCAGTAGGTAATACTGACAGACTTAGCTCCAATGCACACAACTAAGATACCTTTTCAAATACACCATTTCTTCAGTAGAACCTGCATAATGCCAGGGAAAAAACTAATAGTGCTTGTAGTTCTGATTTCATGTCTTTCCTGCAGGCTGACACCTCTTCCAGCACAGCAGCTTTTGGGCTGAAGTGACAGTGCTGGGCTTCCAGTCCCAAAACTTGATTGTTTAAAAAAAAAAAGCAACAAACCAAAAATGCAAAGTGTGCAACTGATGTGATATATTGAGGAATTCTTGAACAAATACTCATTTTGACAGGGTTTTTGTCTCTTGAAATGTAGGTGTTGAGTTCCAGCTGGCTGTGCTCTCCATTGCAAAGCTCTTTGACTTCACCCAAGATTTGCAAAAAGAAATCCTTGAAAAGTGAGTTGTGGCTTTGTGTTGTGTTTTTATCTTAGGTTTTAAGACCCATGTTCTCATAACTTCTCTAATTTATAGTGGGTTGACAGGACTTTAAGCACTAAAGGCTGTTTCCTGTAGGGAATTAACATTAAGGAATTAGTGTTTGGATGAGGCAAGCGTGTTCTTTAGAAAAGGATGCTCGTATCTAACTTCAGAAAGGGCTTTAAAAAGCTGCTCAGAAAAATTTAGGTATAAAATAGTTGTCACTGAATAATTACTGCACTTAGTTTCTGTAAATTCACTGCAGAAACTGTGGGTTTTTCTTCATGTACTTTTGTGGCATTTTTGCATCTTTTATTTCTTTAGCTGTTCCTCTCGAAAGAAAGATTTCTCTTGACAGTTTCCTGCCTAGTTCATGTTATTTCTGGAGAATATCCATATTAAATATTGAAAAAAAAAAGCTAATATTTTGTCTTTCTCTTGTGGAAAGTGAAATATTTTTTTCTCTGGCATTTGGTTACTTAGCAAGTAAGTGTATATATATACTTACATCATATAACAACCAAACAAATACCACAGCTTATATAACAACCCTTCTAAACATACCCGGGGCTGCAGGATGGTGGCTGTGGGCTGTTACAGACATGCTGTGTTCAGTTTGCAGGCCAATTATGCTGATGATCCCCTGACCTGGGACTACATGGCCCGTCGTGAGCTGGATTTGGGGTCCCTGAAGGCCCCAGGACACCCCACAAAGCAGAGCAAAGTGGCAGAAATGGCCCGGAGGGAGGAACGGTGCTGTGCAGTCTTCGATGAGGCTGTGGGAGCTCTGCCAACAGGTGAACTGCCCTGCCTGCATTGAACAGCTCTTCCTGGTACTTGAGAGTCTTGAAGGTGATGGCTGGCTCTGCCATACCTGGGAGAAGGAGAGCAGTTTTTACAAGGTGCCTTTTGGGCATCTATTTTATGTGTTATTTGGGTTATTTTCCAAAGCATTTATGCTCTCGAAGGAGCTGCTTAACTGGAAATGTGAGTATATTGGTGCTTAGCTGTGAGTCAGCAATGCTTTTGAGTAGCCAGAGTGGATATCCAACTCCCAGCATCTGGCACTGTCCTTACTTTGAACATTCCTTGTGAAGCCTCAGCTGAACCAAGAGCTGGATGCTCTTTACAAAGATTTATTGTCTGCAGCTCGTGCTGGGAAGCCATTTAAAAATGTTAATGTTATAAATCTAGGGCCTCTTTTATAATACAACATTTTAAAACAAAGTTGGCATTAACACTTTGCTTGGATTCTTTGTATTTCTTAAATATTTGTGCTTACTCTTGTGATTCTGTAAAGTGTGATACTATGCCTTGGCTTCTACAGAGAACATGTGGAAGTGCTACATCACTTTTTGCTTAGAGAGATACAACAGGAAAACCAACAGTGAAGAACTAAAGCAAAAGGTAAAAGCTTATTAGGAAATCATACAAACAAATCATCCCTGTTGTTATTGACTTCTGTAATCCAGAAGCAAGACAAGAAGCAAATATATTTTGACATTTTATCAGAAATACCTACCTGTGGCCATCACTAAGAATCATTTAGTCTCCATCTGGGGGGATCACTTTTACTGTCAGGCTCTCAGATGGCCTGCCTGAACATGAATAACCTGGGCATATAAACCAGCCTTGTCAGTTCAGTGATCTCTTTGGATGAGAGCTGAGACTACAAACTTGTTAATCATAGAATGGTTTGGGTTGGAGGGGACCTTAAATGTTCACTGACAGTCCTTCAAACCTGTGCTTATTCGAAGAAAAGGATGAATTAAAATGACTTGCAAATAAGTCTGAGCAAAGTTTGGTGCTGGCACATGGGCAGTTCAGTTGTGCATCTGTGCTTGGGTATGACTCTGAATTAACTAATTAGCCTGTGCAGTTTGGTTCCCTTGTAGTAGAGCACAAGAACACTGCAGTGTCGTTCTTTGCTCCTCAAGGAAGAGAAGTAATTCAAATGCTCAATTTCCCCTTTATTGGAATGTCTGTGGGTACCTAAAGCATTAGATATGTAATGTATAATTAGATATTCAGTGACATGTTGGCAGACAATCCACTGGGCTTCTAGAAATGGTGGAATCTGGTTTATACAGGAATAATGCTTGGGTTTTTTCTCTCTGTTGGTTCTAGAGGCTGGAGAGGACACTGAGTGTGTTCAACAAAGCCCATGAGTCTAATTTGCTGCCAGAAGCTCTCTATAAGCAGTGGGTAAGAGCTGACACACAGAATAGACTGGGGGGCTTTCCTGCCTTGGTCGTGTGCCTGTCTTTGCATTCTGAGTAGACACTGATGGGCAGTTCAGTTCAAAGCCTTGCTTTTTAACAAGGTGTTCCAAGTCTCCTGTGCTGATGAGCTGTATCTGCTGGCTTTCAGCTTCAGCTGTTGCTGGAGTCCAACCTCTCTGAGAAGGCTGTGGAGGTGGCAGAAGCTGCGACCAGGCGCTTCAGCCTGTCCGTGGGCACGTGGCAGATGAGGCTGCAGGTGCTGATCCAGCTGAAGAGGGAAGATGTGACACAGTGTTTTGAAGAAGCCCTTAAACATGTGAAATCCCAGGTCTGTGCTGGTTTATGGACTTACATGACACGGGCCAGAAACCTCTGATGCTTGGTTGCTTGGGTTTTTTTACCTTTACAAGGCATTCAAAGTCCCTAACAATTTTTAAGGTCAGATATATGAACTCAAAATTTCACATGCACATCACGTTGCCAAGTATTAGGGAACTGTAAATTCACTTCAAAGTCACAGGTTTAAAGTCTGAATGCTCACAGCTGACATTTTGCATGCTCTCCTAGCAGTGAGCTGGTATTCTTTGTGTCTTAGTTGAAAAATGTGCTTCCTTTTATTTGCTGTCCTGACACATTGTGTGTGTGGTATTTCAAGCCTTGAGTTAGATGTGTGTTCTCCTACTGTTCCATTTCAAACCCTGGGCACAAGGAGTGAGGAGATGAAACAGGAAGGTGACTATTTCTTTACTTCTTGTTCTTGGAAGTTACCTTTGTACAGCAGTGCTCAGTGGTGTAGAACAACTTGTCTCATCCCTGGCAATGCAGCTGTCCAGCTAAGAAGTATTGGGAAGGAAATGAGAAGTGATTTCAGGGTGCAGCCCAAAGTTGTCTTTCCAAGAGCTGTGCCTAAAGGATGTTTTTACAGCAGCTAATACAGAACCTGGAGGATGTGTTGCTGTCTGTGTCTGTAAATCAGTCACTGTATTTTAGGCATTTGATGTATCTGCTCACCCTGTAGGGCACTTTGGCATTGTGGACCCTCTGGGTGGAGTGGAGCGAAGGAGCAAACAGCAAGGAGGACACAGAAGCTCTCTACCAGGTACTGGGCTAATCAAAATCTACTTTTATGTCTGTGTAAATAAATGGGAACAATGTCTGTGAATGGAACATGTAACAAATGCTTTATACAGCAGTTCTGTCATGGATGTGTTGATATCAAAGAATTTCAAGCAGAACTGTGTGTGTTATCAAAAATCAGTTGGACACAGGCTTATAGACACAAATGTCATTCCCATTCTCCTGAAACAGAGATGTTTGTAAGCACAACCAGTGATGTACTCTTACTTTGTGGTCTAGAATTTTTGCTCTGTTTCAGACATGTATCTGAACATGGAAGGGAGAATTTTACAATCTGTGTGAAAACATCAGTCTTGTTATAGAAAACTCAAGATCAGAACTGGGACTTTAATCTCACTATAAATTTCCTCAATATCTTAGGGCAAAACATTTCCTCTTTGCCTGGCATGTTGGGTAGTGGGTTTTTTCCCCCTTTTACAATATAAAACACATATTTCAGATGGAAGCTTGAATTCAGCTGTTTGTAGAGCATTGGGAAACCCTCTGCATGAAGGGTGTTAAGGAAATGCCAGTTGCCAGCTGTGTGGATTATTGGAGGAGAAATGTACTTTAGACTTAGGAGATCTGGTTTATTTCAGATGCCTGATGAGGGCATGCCTTTTAATTGTGGGTATGTGGTGGTTTTATTTTTTGTTTTGTGTTTTTCTTCCCTTTAAACTTGCAGAGATCCTTATGTGCCACAACTCCTGCTGAATCTGTGACTATGAAAGAAATGTATCTCGACTGGACTTACAGAAGTGGTGGTTATAAGAAAGTTAAAAAAGTCTTTACCAGGTAACAAGTAAAACCTTCAAACCAGATTGTTCTAGGGTGTATGTTAAAAGATTTGAAGTCTAAAGTTACTTGTTTTATTTCAGCCTGTGTGAAAATCGTCCCTTTTCACTTGACTTCTTCAGGAAGATGATCCAAATAGAAAAGGAGCAAGTAAGTTGTTGAATATCCAATTAGTGCCTTGTATTTGTAAAATACACTTCTAACTTTGGATCTAAATAGGAAACAGAGTGGTGTTGTCAGTCTGTGATCAGTTCATGTTTGTCTTCACGAGTTGATTCCCAGGATGTGATACAAACCCAGTTCCATGGTAACTAATCTTGGGCAGTGTGTGTGTGTGCATGTAATTGCCATGACTCTCTTCCTTTGTAAGAATCTAATCAAGCTGCAGATTCACTTCTGTACAAAATAAACGGCCTTTTAATACCTTCCTTTGTTAGGAATCCTGCAAAATGCTTCATCTGAGAGAATACTATGAACGTGCCTTGAGGGAGTTTGGTTCAACAGATACTGGTAAGGGGATTCTATTATTTATTTATTCATTCATTTATTCATTCATTCATTCAGTGCTGCCTCTTATTTCCATCCATTTCAAAAGGTAGCTGCTTGTTTTGCCCTTGTGCTTGCTGTCATGCAGGGCAGAGCTTATTTCTTCTGTGCTATGAAGTGTAGGGCACTGCAGTGACCCTCTGCTGTCAGCCCAGGGTCATGGGCACTGCCATGGCTTCAGCACCACTGGCAGCAAATCAGGTTTTGACACTGGCATTGTTGCATTATTTCTTAAGACATCAGTGTTCCAGCTGGGAATAGAACCCAGGGTTTTGCTCCTCAAGGTGCAGGACACTGTAGTTTCATGAAATAAGCCTTATTGCATTAGCATCAAAGACACTTAAAAGGAGTTTCTAGTTAGGTTTGTTTGTTAAGTAATATCCAGTTAAAATATAACCAGAACTTCCATTTTTCTTTCAAAGATCTCTGGCTGGATTATGTCAAGGAGGAGCTCAGTCATCCCCAAGGCAAACCAGAAAACTGTGGGAGCATTCACTGGCGAGCCATGAAGATGCTGCAGGGAGACCTGGTGGAAGATTTTGTTTCCAAATACACTTTATTGCAAACTGGACATTTATGAAAAACTATAATATTACACATTACTGTTGTAATGTTACAGTGCATTTTTTTAACTTCTTTGTACAGAGGTAAATATGTTCCTGGATCTTATTAAAGTTTATCTTCTTTACATTCTGTGTGACAAAAAAAGAATCATCTGTTCCATTTCAGTTGTTTCTAGTGTTGCTTTTGCCAGGGGCAGGTTCAAGTGCACAGTTAGAGAAAGCAAAAGCAGCTCTGAGGGTGTTCTCATTGAGACTTCTGAGAGCAAATTCTTCATCCTGCCTAAACATTCAGACAGTTATAATGCATCAGCTTTTACACTCTGGAAAGCGAATATTACAGCATCTAAATGCAAAAAACCCAAACCAAACCCCACAGAAACTACTATACCTGTGGGTGATCTCTGTATTTTACCAAGTTAAATAACTAAAAGTGGAACACTTATCATTAGGTAATCAGAAATCAGTACAAATACAGTATTTATTGTATCCTAGCCTCAAAGTCATCTGTAATCCTCACAGCAAAAACAGAAGCAGCTTCTGCAGTCCCCTTGCATTGGTGTTTGCATCCTGAGAGTGACTGAAAGGTAGAGGGGAGCTGAGATCTGTTAGCACTGTCCCTGAGGTGAGAGCAGAAGGTTCTGATCTACACTTCAACTTTCTGTCCACAGTGCCTGAAAAACAGGTACTGGCTTTTTGAAACGGTGTTGGCTTTTTAGAGAGCCACATTTTCCCATGTCAAACCCAATAAATCAGCATAAATTCTATCCTTGGATCAATAGGGAAAAATAAGGAAAGTAGAGGAACATACAGCAATAGTTCCTTCATGTAATTTCCCAGTGACTGAAGGGTGGCATAATGACAATACAGGGAAATACTTCTTCAAGATTTTTCACTCAAATAGAAGCTGCAGCTTTCTCAAGCAACGAATTCCACTAACTTTTGACTAGCTGGAAAAGTTTGGAGCAGCAGCTTGTTAAGATTGCTCCTTCTGTGGCCAGATCTGAAGGACATCCTGCTTTGTCTTTCTCAGGATTTTAGCCAAGCCATCCCCTCTGTCCCCACTAGTTCCCTGCCATCTCACGTCTGACCTCGAGATTTCCTTACTGATAATCACTTACACCCTCTCTGCCCCTTACTCTGTTACTCCTGAATCACTTCTTGCTCCTTCAGTTGCACAACTAAAAGCTTTTAAGTGCAAAAGGTTTTAAGCTTTTTTGTTTCAAGTCCAGCAAAGCCGGTACCTCCACCATTTCAGAAAGTGGGCCCCTTTTCTTCACCTGTTCTGGTTCCTCACAGAATTTTGCCACTCACGGCAGTTCCTGCAGCACCTCCCAGGGACACACATTCCCTGAAAGCTCATTTGCCTGACACCTGCCACAGCTGTTCAGCCCAGGTGCTTCCCATCTCTTCATGCTTTATCTGAGCATGCTGCCAGCGCCAGCGGGAATCAGTTTGTTGCAGAGCTTTGGGAGGTGTTGAGACTTCATTTCCAACTTCATGAGCATAAAGGTATTTTCTCCCAGCTCTTAGGTCTGTTATTTCTGGGCGCAGTCTCCACTCCGTGGTGGTGTGGGGTCACGGACTGGACTCGATGCCCTCAGGGGCTGGAGCGGGAGCAGCGCCCCCCTCAGTTCCAGCCTCCCGCCCGGAGCCGCACCCGGTTCCTCGGGCACAGCCGCGGGGCCCGCCGGGCCGGCGGTGCCCTGAGGGCCGGGCGGGGCCGGGCCGGGCAGTTGGAGGTGCCCTGAGGGCCGGGCAGTGACGGGCGGCCCGAGGTGCCCTCAGGCGGCCCAAGGCGCCCTCAGACACGGGCGGCTCGGCCGGTGCGGGGGTCCCGAGGAGCTGGGCGGGCAGCGGGGCCGCCGTGAGGGCTCGGCCGGAGCCCGCGCTCTGCCCTGACCGCCGGCCGGCTGCAGGCCCGGCTGCCCGCACCCACCGCCGCCGCCTCCCTGTGGGGTGGGAGTGCGAGCAGAACTCTCCGTTCCCCGCTCCGTGGGCACCATCAGCGCGGCCGAGGGTTTCCTGCTGCTCTCCCGCCCCTCAGCGCTGCTGGAGCGTCCGGTCTGCTCCTGCCCCTCGGCCTGTGGTGGATTCACTGTCTGGTGTTTATATTTGTTGCACTCCTCGTACCTTCATTACCACCGTTCTCAAACCGGGTGCATTTTGCGTCAGTTTTGGGGCCCCCTCCCCGAGAGGTGGCAGCAGGATTGCGGGGGTGAGGGAGGAGATGGGCTGTGCTGTGGTGCTGATGCCAGGGGGGACTGATGGCAGCGGCAGGATGAGCCATCCCTCGGCAGATTTGCCTTCTCAAGTGAAAGCCTGTTTGGTTTGAAACCTCTGATTCATCAAGGGAACAAATGGATGGGCTCTAAGGCGCAGAAACACTCAGTGAGCCGTGTTGAAGCAGTCAATGAAAGGTGCTATGGAATTCTTTAAAACTCTCTTGTAGGTGATGGCCGGTGCTGTTGACGCCACAAACTGTGAGGAGGAACAGCTTCCTAATAAGAGAGAAACTATGATCTGGAAGCCCAGAAAAGGTAGGACAAAACAAAGCAGATGGTGAGTAACGAAACTTAAGCTCTGCTTGAGAGATTTACTTAAAATCTTTAGGTGAAGGGTGGGAAATGCTCTTCAGTTACTGCACTAAATTACTTCCAGGTAGATATTTGTGTATGCCTAGGTGCAAGAGTAATTAATCAGTATGACTGTTTTTAAATCAGAACCGTGTTTTTTCAGCATACTTATTTTTTTAAAAAATACCTACAGGTGAATGTGGTGAAACAAGAACTGCTGGGTCCTTTGCCCTCGTTAGAGATATTTTCCAACAAGAGTGTGTGGAAAATCCTGAGTTGGGCTAGTGCTGTGATGCAAGGCTGTGTTCACTGTTCCCAGGCATCTGTAATGTGAAGCAGCTCTGCAGTGATACTACATATGTAGGAACCTGCATATATTGTAATTAGATTAGCAGTCACAAAGTGTGTTTGTGTACCTATCTGAATTATTGTGTGCTGAGCATTTAATATTCCTGTTTAATTTCTGAGCGTATCTCTTGACGCTTTCTGTTGGGTTTAGAATGTTTGCTGGACAACATTTCAAACATGCCTGATAGCAAGTCTGAGGAAAGTGAAGCCTCTGATGCCTCTCACAGTGAAGGGGATGACAGTGTCTCTCCTGATGACTGGTACAAGGTGCATTTTTACCTGGATGAGGAGGAGGATGAAGTCTCCAGTATACCTGACTCTCCACAGCTGCAAAGTGCTTCTGAGCACGAGGTGGAGGACTGGGATAAAGAACTGGAGGAGTCTGCATATGGTCCTTATGGTGAGTACACGTTTACTTGTGCTTCATTTGAATTTTGGATAGTAGGTGGTTGGAGGTGGGTGCTTTGCAGAATGTGTTTCAGTAACTCCATATTCTCTTTTGGGAAGCAATTTCTTGTTTTGTTGACCTCGTGGACATGTAACAATTCTGCACAATTTTGTTGTCAAGCACAGGATTTAAAGGTGGTGTTGTGAAGTTCATATGAAACTCTTGCTTGAGCAGTCAAATTCTTAGGGAGTGGCATGGGAAGGAGGAGAATTCTATGTGTGTATTGACTCTCTGGGGAGAAGCAAGTTCTTAGTGGTGTATCTTTGTTATTCTGAAGCAGAAGATAAGGGTAAATGGCGTGCAGGAATGTAGCTTTCTTGGTGTAAAAGTTCTTCCTTTCCTCCAAGAAAATTCAAGATTGTACTCTGTAATGTCCCTCTAGAGCATGGAGTTCTTGGGAAGTGCTCAGTCTCTGAGTAGGGTTTGTTGCTTTGGCTTGGGTTGGCTTGGTTTTGTTTGCTTTTTTGATTGTTGTTTTTTGCTGGAAGTTTTTGTTTGTTTGTTTGACTTTCTTGTTTGGTTTTTTGAAGCTCGATCCTCTGCAGTGGTTGTGCCTGTGATCAGTCCCATGGGCGAAGGTGGCAGTGCACAGAAGGGGATTTATCCACATCTTTAGAGTTGAATTAATCCTCCAGTTTGTGACTTGTTTTTATGTTGAACCAAGAGTCTGAACCTTGCACTGGCCAGGCTGGCTGTTAGTGTAGAACAGGTGGATGGAGTTCAGCCAGCAGTGGCTGATGACCTGCTGTGTCTTTGATGAAAATAGTATATTTGTATTTTCTTCTCATTAATGTGTATCTTTTTGTAATTAATACACTTTTCTTTGCTTAGGAAATGTGGATTATCTGTTTATTTTGATTCCATAAATGGCTGTTGTATTCAAGTACCAAGTTTGATTACAGAAGAAAGTGGGAAAGTTTTTGTAGCCTTTCCATAAAACCGTTCTGATTTTAAAGTGGAAACACAATATTGGTTTTTCACAGTGGGTAATTTGAGGAAAAAGACTGTTTCCTTTTTGGATGTTTTCCCTCTCTTCCATTTTGGGCTTTCCTTTAATCCCCCGTCTGCTCAAATTTATGGTATGTTTTGAATTTTTTACTGGAACTGTCACAAGTTCTTTTTTTTTTTTTTTTACTTATTTAACTCACTCATTCCACCTGTAGCTTATGCTTTTTAAATCCTCCCCAACTGAGCCAGCTGTGATTATGGGATTCAGGTAGTGAGTACAAGTGTCTCAGTTGTTAACTGCTACCAAATAAAAGAAGGTGCTTGGTTGGTCATTTTATGGCTTTTTAAAATGTTTCTTTAAGCACTTGCTGTGGTGGGTTGTTTAGCAGTGCTGCTGGAAGGCTGACAAGTGGAATACTGTGCTGGGTCCTCTGCTCCCCATACTCTGGGCTTTTCCTTTGCTCAGTCCTCTCAGTATCTGCTGCCTAGAAATCTTTCCCTTCTGTTAAAACACTTCTTGCCCAATTTTTGTGCCAACTTAGTTAAAAACAGGCCTACTAGGTTTAATTCTGGCCTAGTGGAAATGTTGTTCAGGGAGAGCTTTTACAGGACCCCACCCTCCCTTTCTGTCCAGTGACCCAGTTCTTAAAGGCTTTGGAGGGCTCCTCATCGGGGTGGGGATATGGAGACAGCAGGAAGGGGGAGGGCAAAGAAAAGTAATAGTTTCATGAGCCTTTTTATCCCAGGGAAAATGTGAAAGAACTGCTTGCATTGTATGAGCTGGTGTCAGATGGGCTGAATCCAGGTGTATCATTGAGCTTTTTGGAAAACTCTTCTGTCTGTGTGGCAGGAACCTTCCTTCAAATGAAGACATTGCCAGATTCAGCCTCTGTTTGCCTCTTTATTTAGGTCTAATTAATCAGTGCTGGCAGATGAAGTTGAAATAGAGAATCCAAAGATGCTGTAGGCCTGCATAAGAACCTGCTAGACTATACCACTACTTTCCTGAGTATCTCCCATGGTTTATACCTTCTCTTTTATCTTCTGTAGATGCTGATGATCTGTCCTGTGGAAGCTTTCAGGAAAATAATGTTTTGGCCTCATCCGTGTGGAAGGAGGACTGGTTTTACTACCCAGGCTGTCAGCACACAGCTTGCTTTGTTTCTCCACCACGAGTCAGTGCAAAGGTTGAGAGTGGCCAGTTTGATGATGCAGATGAGTGAGGCTGACCCTGGGCAGAAGTAAGTTTGGCTTCTGAGTTGGAATGTGTTCTTCACTGACTGAGCTGTGTCAAGTCCTTTAGTTTGCTTGCAGAGTTCTGCCAAAGGCCAGAAATGTGACACCACCTCCCAGGTTTTGCTCAGGTGCTGCTGAGCTGCTCTAAACTGCCCACACTGGGCTCTGGAGACAAGAGTGCAGGTGCTGGCTGTGACAGTGCATCTCTGGAGGTTTTGTTTGTGTTCTGTAGATCTATGTTGTTACTAATTGATTGCTTGAGAAGAAGTGTTCAGTTTCTAAACTCAGATTGTTTATTTGCAGGGCTTTGTGAGTTTTGACATGCTGGTCCCTGTGTGTGTAACTCTTAGTTCCCTCTCCTTTTCACCTGATGCTGTCAGATGGGTTTGGAGAGCTTTAAAAACTCTCCCTCCTTCAAGCTTCTCTGTTGTATTTCCATGTGGTTCTAATTCCCATTTGTGATTCTGATACTGCTTTTCAACAAAATGAGCTGTGGCAAATACAGAATGAGTTGTTTTGTGTTTATTTTTATGTATTCCAGTATAAAGGAATTACAAATACCTGATACACATTTTGCAAACACACTTGATGATACACAGGAGGGCCTGCTCCATCCATAGGAATGCTGGGTGCCTAAGGCTGCCTCCCAACAAAGCTTTCTCCACATCAGACCTTCTTGTTCTATGGGCATATAACCCTGCAGTCCCAGTGTTGTCTTTATTACACTCTCATGCAGCATCAGATGTGTAATGACAAAGACATTTATATACATCTTGTAGTACATAATCTGTGTGTCCTGCACAGTAGTGGATTAAGGTTCCTGATACTGCTTGTTGTGGCAAATGAGATGAGAACACAAAATACCTCCCTCAGAGAATAGCTGGAACTAGAACCATCTCCTCCTTGCTTTGCTCTGCAATGAAAGGAAATGTTCTCAGATGAAGTGTGTAAGTGGATTGAATGGCTGGTCACCAGCATAACAATAACCTTCACCTAATGCTCATGTTTCATTAATCACTTCTCTCTCAACAACTTTTCGTGGCTTTTTTTTTTTCCCCATGTTTTGACACTGAACTGGAGCACAGTACAGCGTTGGGGTTTGTTTTCTCATCTGATGTATGAGACCAAAATAATTCACACACTGGTTTGGGAGGAGGAAGTGGATGACACAGTGATATTTCCTTAATTTTTTCCTAGAGAACACAGGACAAGAGCTTTCCTTTGGGTACCTTTCAATTGCTGGTTATGTGTTAGCACTTAGCAGTCCAAGTATAGAGTAGAAACCTGGTGTTGAGGTTGCAAGAAAGAGGGTCTGTTCTTTAATTCCTATATGGTGGAGTGACCTAGGGATTTATATTTCCCTCAAAACTCAGTTATGCCAATAACTGACTCATCAGCCAGAGTAAAAGGGTTGATTTGCATTTAGAAATGCAATATTCATAAAGTGAGTGCAGACACACTAGTAAACTGTAAAAAATCCTGTGAAAAATCCCGGCTCGTTTTGTGAGCTCGTTTATCCCTTGCCCGGCCCCGGCTGTTGTCAACGCCCAACGCTTCCCTGCAGAGGGCAGCAGAAAATTGTCTGCCCTGCTCGGCGTGTGTTCGTCAGGCGGTGTGAGCTCCCCGGGCTGGATTTCTAACGCTGGGAGCAATTCAGATCTGTGTTCTGCAGAGCCCTGGTGTTCCCCGGCGAGGCTGATTCATGGCCCCGATTAGTTTCTCTTTTTTTTTTTTTTAATTCACTCCCAAGTTGGACTGAAAAATCTCTCCCATGGCTGAGAGAAGAACATCACTTGACTTCAGGCTTAATATATTGTTTTTTACTGTGCTTGGGGGAGATATCCCACCGTATTCAATAAAGAGGAAACTAATAGAATTCTGTGGAAGCAAACCCATCTTTTGTAGAATTGTTTTAAAAGAATAATCAAAAAGTCTTTATAACACTGATTAGAGTGATTTTTTTTTTTTTTCTTGCAGTTCCAAAATTCCATCAGTACTGAATCTTAAAGTCATTTTCCATGCAGTCTATAAATCAAGGTGTTTTATCACCCTGTACCTTTAATTGCAATCAGTCTGGTCTGTCTCCAAGATCTTATTCTTTGAGGAGAAATTGTGTTGAATGGCTGCTTTGCTAAGCTGTTTGCATTTTAAATGACTGTCAACTTTAAAGATTTGTTTTCAGTTTCCATTTAAGGTTAAAACTGCCACCACCCCCACCAGGTTTGGGAAAAATAGCACGAGGGTTTTGCAGCAGAGATGCATCCTGCTCTCTCCAGGGATATGTTGGCAAATATAACTTCGTTCATCTTAGCCCTGCTTGTTAGGGCAGGGGCTTAATGTAAAGCTTAATCTGAATACTCTCAAACTTCAGGGGGATTAGAAAACCAGATGCAGCCTCCTCAGAAAGCATCTGCCTGGGAGGATTTGAAACTGAGCTTGTGGATTCCAATGTTTCTACTCTACAGAGTGTTTCAAATTCCATTGTGAATCTTGCACTGAGCCTGTTTTGTGTTGACACAAGTGTGTCATTCTGGGCAGGAATACATTGCATTTAAAACCAACAGAAGGCAGCATGTGAGCCAACAATTCACACCGAGAGTCAGCCCTTCAGCCTGCTCAGATTATTGGAGGGAAGAGAGTCCCATCACAGGACCAAGATCATAAATCCTGTATGCATACAAGAAACACACTGGCAGCACAGAAATCAGCTGAAAACTTTTCAGAAGTGTCAAAGATTTCTCAGTGAAATGCACATACATCCCTAAGACAACTTCCCCCTTCTCCACCCACATTATAAATGTCATTCAAAGGACAGAGACCCTGCTGCAGGTTAATATGTTTGCTGGGTTTATGCTGTGGGGAAGGCTTAGGAGTGAAGCATAATATGGTGGCTTAGTAGAGCAGGGTACAACTTTGATGCTGTCCTTGCTTTTCTTCTCATTTCCCCACTTTGTAGGTAAAGCTAAAGATTCCAGCCAGTAAAGTGCTTCAAATTCACTGAGCAAGAAATTTTGTCTAAATAGTCAGGTTTTGAGAAACCAAACGGTTTTGCATTTTCTTTGAACAGGCCAGCAAAGAAATGAAAACTTGTTTTGGGTGCATCTGTTGTTTCCTTTGAGACCTACAGGCAATGATTTGCAAGAGGAAATAATTGAAGGAAATGTGTTCATATTTCCTGTTGATAAGGTACAGCACTTAATTCATACATCAGATTGAGTTAGGGTTTCTTGGTCTTATATAACCACAGAATCCAGCCTGTTTTAGTGTCTTTTAAAGACACTACTGCTTCACTTGTTGTTTGTCCCATCTTACAACTGGTGTGCTTTCACTCTTAAACTGAGAAAATGCCTCCACTGCTGAGGGGGGACTATGTGAGTAATTCCACAGACTAAAGGAAAAATGCTGATGGCAGCAGCTCATCCTGACCATCTGTTGCTTGCAAGGACACCAGTGTAAATCCCTTGGTAACAAAGGTCATTTTGTGGAGCTGGGTAAGTGTAGGCCCAGGGAAGGAACGTGGGATACCCTCTGTGGGTCTGTATTGCAAACAGAGACATCGGAAGCTCGAGTATTAGAGGATAAATTTGTGGTGGAGTTGTTAGTCCTGGGAGTACCAGCTGCTCATAGCATGGTTTCCCAGCTTGGCAGGAGAAACTGGAACCTACTAAAAAAAGCTGCAAAGGACACAAACCCAGTAATTGGGTTTAGTGATGGAAACAGCTTTCTTTAAGCACTGGGAACACAAATCCTCAGCTGGTACAAACTTTGGTGGCTCCTTACCCAGGCAGAACCTCTGTCCCTGTACATCCCCTGAGCAGTGCCGGTGTCATCTCTGAGCTAAAGCTCATGTTTAGAGTTTCACTGTTGCTGTGGGTTTTAGTCCTTAATATAATGGGCTTTCCTTCCATTCCTTGTAGCTCTATTGACCTTCACAGAGCAAAACCCATGAACGTGGCTCAGTGTCTACATTTCTATCGTAGCAGGTTGTATTGGGTGGGATTTTTCCCACTTTGATGGTAGTTTCAGGGCATGTAGCAGAAATGAGCCCAGGAAAGGTAACTTCCTATGAGTCAGCAGGTCTCGAATGTCTGGCCTCAGTTATTTTAATCAAACCTTTTCTGATCTGCCTGCAACTTCTGTATTTAGACCTGGAAACTCCTTTCGTTGTATGATGCAGGATTTGAAGACTTGAGTTGTATATGTAAGTTGTATCTATTTGTTTATGAGCCTGAGGTCTCAATTTATTGTTTTATTTCCCTCAAAGGGAAATACTGCTCAGTCCTTTTTGAGCTGTTGGTCCTTAGTATGACTTACCTTGAGCAACATGTTTTCTGTGAGATCTGGAGTACCAGAGGTTCCCATTGTGCTGCTTTGTAGTTTTAATCCCTGTAGCTATTGTGGGCTTATGTTCCAACAACAAACAAGTTGTTTACTATTTCTGCCCCTACCTCAGGAACTACTCCAAAACATTCCCATTTTCACTGAGGAGTTCCTTTGGTTACTTAGCAGGTAGTAGAAAATACTAAAATTATTCAACCTCAGATAAAGGACTATCATTTCATCTGTAATCTTCATGCAGACACCAGAGTAAATATGCCACATTGTAATATAGTTCTGTCTGGCTACAGTTGGTTGGGAATTGTGTAACTCCCATCTCCCATGTTACATGCTCAGCTGTTTCTGGGGAAGTAAATAGGTGTGACAGTGAGATTAAACAGGACCTGTATCCCACAGCAGAGAGCACAGCCTCCTTCTAGGTAACTGGAGATTCAGAGAGCAAGGAAAACTCTTCTAGCTGAGCAGGCCTTCACAGTGTTGGTGACAGTAGGGTGGTAGAATTGGAAAAGTAAGGTCAGAGGAACAACTGATAGTTCCATCAGAAGCATGGGCAACAAATCAGAATAATTTGGTACAGGAATCTGAGTTGCTGCATTCTCCTTAGTACAGGAGAAGAACATGTAAGGGGACTTTGCAAGTTCTATTTCAGCTGTGGTTAACTCCTTATACCAAAGCTGAACTGGGACAGGTAATCTGAAATGGAAGCCCAAAGTGGAGCCTGCAAACAGCCACATGCTGATTGAGCCATCATGGTTTTCTTGTCTGCTGTCACCACTGGGGCTGCTGGAATACCAGACCCCCCTTGTTCTGAGTTTATCAGTACTTTCAGTTCCATGTTCTTCAAACAGGCCATTATCTTCCTGGGCTGAAACACCTTTTACCTTCTGTTTTATTTAGTTCTAGCTTATCTGCATCATTCATACTTGATCTGTCTGATTGGGCCTCCAGCTCTGCAGTTTGTAGTTTGACAGAAGTCTGCTCTTTCCAGTGGGATTGGTCAGACATTATAAAGCCAGGCTGAGACTGCCTGTCTGCTAGATAAGAACTACATTTAGTTCTGTTACCTGCACTTGTGTTGGTGGGTGGATTAGGTTTAATTTGGTCCTTAGGAGAGAAGTGGGCAAACTATCCCTCAAACAGATCTGGGATTTGGTTTAAGGACAGGCTTTCTTATGTGGTCTGTGAAGTGCCTTGTAGCCCTGTAGGAATACTTTGTGTCTGGTTCCTGCCTGCAGTTTGGAATGCTGACTTTAGTGATCGTGCTTCTAATTATGTACAGAGGTAAAAATTCTCGGATGAAAGAACGGGGAAGTTCATCATCTGTCCCATCAAGGGCAGCAGGGTTTCTGTTGTGCAGAGCAGTGACTGCCCAAAACTGGCACCTCATACCTGCAGTGAGGGGAAGCCCTTCTCAGATACCCTGGCTGCCAGGGCACCTTCATCCCTCCTCAGTGTGCAGCTCTGCCCAAATGTACTGAGTTCTTGAGTGAGCCCCATCTTTGTGCCAGGTCCCATGGCTGTGATGTCCTGTAGCCCCTGACAGGGGGGAGCTGGGGACGTTTGTCCTGCCTGCAGCAGAGTGGCTGCTCCGTGTGAGGGGGCTGGGGAAGTTGGGAACACCCAGCCTTTGTGATCCTGACCCGCCTCCAAACAAAAGGGCAAGTTCAGTGTCCTGCTAATGGACTTAACTGCTCTGTAACTGAGACTCCAGGGACTTGGGAAACAGCCTCCTTTGCTGCATATCCCTTTAAGTTTGGCTTAGTTATTCCTGTTCAGCTTACCTTGGTATTGGATATTGCTAAGGCTTTAATGCTGCCTTCCACTACAACTCAGTCAAGCCTTGGCAATAGGATTTCTCTGATTTCAGAAGTTATCACTCTGGTTTGTGTTTCATTTTCTTCTTGAATTTTCTATTTTGGAAGCATTCTTTTTTGTGTGTGTTTTTTTACCTAGTGTCTGCTTCTGTCTGGGGTTAAATTTACATTTAGTTTCTACCTGCAGTACTAAGACCCAGCAATTGGTGCCAGCTAAAGGAAAGAAATATTCTGTATAATGGCAGAATCCACCTTGTGTAACAGCTCAAGGACTGTATCAACAGAAGTGTGGGAGGAGGCTGAACTGAGGTAAATGTGGGAGAACACAGAGGGTGCAGTAACTGCTCATTTGTACAGTGGGAGTGGGCTTCACTTGATTACTTCCTCTTTAATTGAAGCCTCACCTAATTGAGCTGAGAGCTTTCCCTTCTCTAGTTCAGGGTGCCAGGTACCCTTTTTTCCTCTATTTGCTGTTTTACCTCAGAGATGACACTGGTGTGAGAGGGGTATTTATTTATAGCACTTCTTCCCATGGTTAATCCACACAGGTTCTGTTTGAGTGTTCATTTTACTGATGCAGGCAACAGCTGTTTTCTCCATGTCTTATCAAATATCCTCCATGCTCTAATAATAACAAAGAAGTTTCTTTATTCTTGGCTATTCTGAATTTTCACCCAAGGGATCTCATTGCACCTCTTCATGGAGACTGCAGTCTAGGAATAGGTACTTGTGGCTGGCTGGATAGATTCTGCATTAAACCAGTAAGTGTGATAGAGGATTTAACATCCATTCTGTCTGGATTCTGTTGTTACATCCAGGATGACATTTTTAATGTCATAATATTTTAAACAGCTCAGTAGTTTTAACTGTTGTCTTGTTGCTTTGGTGAAGTGATGAGTACACCAATGTGCTTTGCCATCAGATGTTATGGGGTGATTTAATTAGACTAATTTCTGTTTTCATTAACACTTTTATTAACTGTTTTTTAATGCTACTGTTTACAGATTCTTATTTGTGATTTTTTTTTTTCTGCATATTTTCCCTCATCCTTTTTGTTGCCAGTTTACCATCACAAAATGGATGCTGTAGTGATTGTCTGATTTTACAGAAGGCCTGTCTCTGAATGATATTGCCTGACAAAATGTGGTATCTGCAGCAGTGGCAGTGGTGTCCTCTCACCTCCATGGTCCCACCCAGAGCAGGGCAGTGTGAACCAGTACTCTCCTGGAATTTGGGCAAAATCCTGTGAATCATGGCAGTGTTGGCACACCTTGAGACACCAAGAACTGTGTTAGTGTGACATCTCAATTCCTCCTGACGTTGTTTTCACTGCTGATTTTTAAATCATGACACACTTTAAATCTGACAGAGATGTGTTTTCAGTGGTGAATCTGTCATGTTTAAGAGTTGTCATAATTTTCCTGAGAAAAATCTGGATTTGGGAAATAGTTGCTTGCTTTCCAGCTTTTTGCAGTCTGCAGAGTACAAGAGAGGAATGCAGTTTATTCTTAGGCCTGGAGACTTACTCTGCTCCTGAAGTGCTCCATCAAATTCACTAGTAATAAGTAGCATGTTTTTCTTGCTTAGCAGTCCTATCTTCAGTGAATTTCAGAAAGCCTTTTGCTGGTGGATTGCATTCTGAGATAACATTCCAGCTCAGTGCCAGCTTTATTCATTAACTGCCCATCCATGCAGCTGCATGCTTTTAAAATAGCTTGGATATTGAACAGGATTTGGGAGACAAAGTACTTCAGCTACTCTTACCAACTTTTGAGTTAGTCACCACAGAACATTGCCTGTTCTGTCTTCCAAAAAAATGAATATTTGCAAACACTTCATTTGGTTTATAAAAAATGAAGTTGCCAAGGACAGTAACAGCAGAAGTGGAAACCACTTAACAATTTTTTTTTTGTCAAGGTTGATACGAAAATTACATTTGGAAGAGAACTCTGTTGTAAAGCACCTCAGAGGCCACTGCTAGTGAACATGAACAGCTCCATGTATTGAAAAGCAGGGGGCTGCTGGAAAAAAATGGCTTGAATGCCAGCCTATGATTTGACAAATTAAATATCTATTAAAATTTGTATTGAAAAATTACAACGTTGCTATGGTTCCCAAAGCTTCCTCAGTGCCAGGACTGCAGTGCATTTCACTTCAAAGAAAAATCCTGTTTTTCCCCATTTTTACAGTGTAATCAATTAGAACTTTCAGAAATGCTTTTAATTTGCATGTATGAGTTGATGGAACTTGATATGAAGAATGTAAAAGCCAGAAACAGAGCTGTTCCCCAAACATGTGCTGCTCTTTCACAGTATCTTTGAATTAAATCTCATTAAATCATGTTCTGTGGTTCTGAGCTGCAGGGCAGCAGTGACTGTCCTGGGATGGGAGGGCAGTGGGACACCCTGAGCGTGGGGGAAGCTCTGACAGACCCCACTGGGGGTCTCCTGGACGTGTTAAAAGAAACTTTTATGTTTGTAGGAGAGGCTCATGACCAGTTCTTGAAACTGGTCTTGCACTTGTGGACATTCCTGCTGTGAAGTACCCCCGAGCAGACAAATGCAAAGGTGAAGGAGGAATGGTTTTTATGCTCAGGATCTACCAGTGCCGTTGCATTGGGGCTCATTTCCTCCCAAGCTGCAGGTGCTGCCAGTGGGTCAGCATGGCCAGTTTGGGGGGCTGCTGGAAAGTACAACCTGCTGTTTGTGGTGTGAGGGGATGGACACGACCCCCGTGGTGAGATCCTGTCAGACAGCTCCTGGTCCTTCCCTCACAGAACTCAGTCCATGATAGTATCAGCAAGGTTGTTCAAACAGTGCAGAGTGAAGGAGAGGAAATGAGGCCAAAAGCTTTTGCTCTGTGGTGCAGGCATGTGCCCCACAACCACCAGCACATCTGCCCAGCAGAGGCCAGAGCTCAGGTGCTGCTGTCAGGGACTGTTCCTGTGTGTGGAGCACAGCAGAGCCGCTGTTGGGACCTTTCCCATCGTGCCCTCTGTGGTTATTATGTAAAGTTGACTCTCTTGTTGTGGCCATACATTTTCTGCTATTATCAGACCTTTTTTTATCCAATGTGGAGCTTCTGCTTATGGCTTAAAACTACTTTTAATGTGTACATTTACATTTATGTCTGTGTAAATAACTGATGGAGGGAAACTCTGCTGAATGAAATCTGTTTGCTTTAGAGCTGCAAAACTTTGTCCCTCAGGAAAACAATCTGTCAGGATACACAAAGGCCTTCAGTTGCTGGTTGTGAGTGTGCACATCTGGCCAGGCCACAGCATTCCTGGAGACACAATTCCCCATTCCCTTCCTTGCTGTGCTCTCTGATGTGGGCTGGGCTGATCCAGCTGGAGCTGCAGGGATGCCTTTCATCCTGCTGCATGCACAGGGGAGGAGTGTGGGTATGCAGTGTAGCATCACTGACTTGTGCAGGCTCCAGGAGTGCCTGAAAGGAAGGTGAAAACCAAGGGATGAAGTGCTACCAACTAGATGTATAAAATCTCCCAGCTCTTGTATGATACTACTTGTTTATTTCAGATGAAATATCTACTGTACCAATCTTCCTGAGGTTTGTGAGTTGACTGGAAGATATTTCTTTTAAACCTTTGCTGTCCTTGGGTCCATCTGCTCTGTAAGAGCCTGTATTCATTTTGTGTGCCCCTGAGTTGGGGTAAGAAAAACCCATATAATTTTCAACACAGAGAGAAAAGGGATTAAATTTTGAAATTGCCACAGTAGCCACATCCTCTTTTTCATATTAAATAAACAGGGAACTGCTTATTTAAATGCTCACAGCTCTGCAACATGCAGCCTGTGCACCTTTACAAGTCCATACTTGGGTGCATCCAGGGCGTATTTCTGAACTACGAGCTGAGCTTGTTCACCAGTACCAGTGTGTTCGACAGTTCAATTTTCTGGCACTTTTGAATCTGCTCCCTGAACACATTCTGAGGACTGGAAGCATCCTGTGGTTTGTATAAATAAAGCCACCAAATTGCCTGGGGTGCGTGCGAGCCCCTGGCTGTGCAGCCCGGCTGTTTCCCTGCCATCAGCCTGACAATTCCAATCAAGGTTTTAATGGACTCCTGGGGCTCCCCCAGTTTCTCTTCAAGCAGAGTCTGGCACCAGTCTCCCCAAGTCCATAGCAATGAAAAGCTTTATTTTTGCTTTTGATTGTACAGAAATTCAGTGACAGTAGGAAAGAAATAAACTGGTCGGGTGAGGGCCAGAATAGCAGGAAAGAGCTGTCCTTAGAACAGATTCATAACCTGCATTTTTGTTTGTCCAATTAGGAAGTGCAAAGTATAGAGCAACCATAGATCAGACTCCTCTGTGATCTTGTCCAGATTTTGACAGACTGACAGTTTTAATTAAGAGTGTTTTGTTTAATTCCTTTTGCCTTTACACCTGAGAGTGTTCACAGGCCTGTGCAGGTTTAGACTGCAATTCTGAGGGTTTTTTTTTTTTGAAATATAATTGTTGGTCATTAAAAAAAATTGAAGTAAATGTTATGAAGGCTTTTAATTTTCATTCCTGTTTCAGGAAGTTCCCAGATCACCTCTTACATAAGTTACTTTAAACAGTTTCTTACATTTCAAAACCTCTTATTGTGAAGGAAGAGTGCACCATAAACCCATAACAGTTGCTGCTTTGCAGTTATTATGGGCTGGTGATCTCTTCAGTTCTAAGTAAAGGAAGTCCTAGGGATTGTTTTCTGGGTTAGGTTTGTGACAGCAGCTCTTGTAACAATTGGTAAAGGTTGAAGTCCTGGGATCTGGGTGGAGGAGATGCTGGGGGCTTTATGGAGAAAGGTATCAATTATCTTTGTATCCTTCAGGGAGTTACAATTATTATTCTTCCATACAGTAGGTGGAGACAAAGACCTCGTGAATTTTATCATGTCTGCTCAGACTGACTTTATCAGCTCCTGATTTTTGGTGTTATTAAATCCCTTCATAAAAATAACTATCAATTTTGTCCTAAAGGTTGTTAATTTATGTTCACATGAAGTGCTATAATTATTTTGCTGGCTGCTATTGATAAATTGGTTCTTTTAAATATTAGGGCTGATTTGGAGATTGATCTGTGAAACCTTTCTGTGCAAGCTCAGATCTGTCTTAGGCCCAAAAATTCAGAGGTCAAAGCACACTGAGGACTGACTTCAAGTACCTTGACATTCCCAGTGGTGTAGGAGTTGGGTCTCTGTGCAGGCTGGAAGGTTGAGGTGTGGTCTGCCTCTGTTTATAAAGTGAGTTTATATGTGTCTGTATGTTTGTATAAATCCAGTGTGTGTTTACAGGTGGGTGTTTATGTGCTTGCAGCATGTTTGGCCTCACACAGAATATGGTGTTGGCATCCTGCCCCTGCCTGAACCAGGCTGAAAACTTCCAGTGTAGTTTGGAGTAGTGAGGACAAATGGAGTGTAATCTATCAAGTGGGAGAGATGGTTTGTTAGCTTTTCAGAAGGAAAGTGGAGGTTGCACCTTTCTCAGATCCACTGGCAGAAATAATCTGTAGATACATTTTTATTTTCATCTTCTCATTAATGTCATCTCCACTGGGCTGTTGGTGCTCTTTGGTGGGGGGAGTCTCTGCCATGTGCATCACACTTGTGTGTATGGAGGGTGACTGAGAGAGTCATTCCAGAGATGGATTTCCAGGTGTGTGACAGGGCAGGGTGTGTTTTCCCCATTGCATTGGATGGAAAGCACGTTGCCTCAGGAGAGGAGGCTTTGTCACATCTGTTCCTCATGCTCAGCTGAGATTGCAATTGGATTTCAGCAGATTATGGTGGAACTCCCTCCTTCACTGATCTCAGACTGGTCTGATGAAAGTTTCTGTGCTTCTTAAAAACCAGAGAGTTTACCCAGTGAGGTGTGTTTGTGACAGCACAGATTCCAGAATGCAGAGTGGAATTTTGCCCAGTGAGGAGGAGGTGGAGAGGAGCCCACGTGTCAGGGTGAGGTCAGATACCTGAGCTCAGGAGCCATTTCAGCAAACCCTTGGGAAGGGATTTCTTGCTGCCTCAGAAAGTTTGGGAAGGGTTGCTATCAAGGGCATCTGTTCCTGTCCGTGGAGAGTTGACTGATGAGGGGATGTGTGAGGGGAGAACATGTGCCTTCTGAAAGGGGATGCTTGGGATTAGGTTTAAAGCAGGAAAATGAGTTGTTCTCTGTTGTTCCTCCTGATGCCACGTAGCTCTGTGTGTATGGGACATCCCTTTTCATTTCACTGGGATCCTGACAGGATCTCACCTCCTACACAGGAGCTGTGTATGCCCTGTACTGTGTATGTCCTGATTTTTTACTTGCTGGCAGTGTATGCTATAAAAAGTCAAAATGGATGTTATTAATAAATACAGTTCAAATGAAGAGGCAATGAGCAGAGTAGTTTTTCAGAATTAAGACAAACCAGGCCTTGGGGGTAACTGATAAAGATGTGCAGAGTCAGTGCCTCCTGCAGTATCCTGTCTGTGCTGGGGAGGTGGGTGTTTTGCAGGGCATCTATTTGAGTACATCAAAATATCCTCCTGTAAACCTCAGTGGGAAGCTGAGAATGACATAGCAGTGGGTGGATGGCTCTTGCCTCTAGTGATGCACAGAGCCTGTCTTTCCAGTGTCACTCAAGCAGAGGCAGAAGGTCTGAACGTGTTAACATCACTTCAACTCTCAAGGACAGAGGCAGCATCCAGCTCTTCAGGTGCAATGTGGTGTTTTCCCATTTTGACCTACTGAGCCAATCACAAGGATTGAACAGAAATCCTGACCTGGAGAACACATGAGGATAGTGAGTGAACATGAGGTCAAACAGCAGAGTTACCGCTTGGTGCAAGAACTCCTTTTTTTGCTCTCACTTAGTGGTGTGGTTCATCAGGGTTTCTTCTGTGCTCCTTTGCTCTAAGAGTGTAATTTAATTTAAAATGTCAAGATCTGTGTAATAAACTGAGTTAGATCATTAACAGGCATAACCCATTATATTCCTGAGGCTTGTAGCACTATTCCTTGTAAATCCAGCACAGTGCCTCTTCAGCCAGGAATGCTGCCAGGGCTGGGAGCTCTGCAGGAGCCGTGCTTTGGATGTGTCCATGTGAACTTTGCTAGATTCAGGAAATAAGATTTTGAGGAGCCCAGAGCCAAATGGGGATGTCAAACTGACAGCTCCTCCTCTGGCTGTGTCTGCCTGCACCTTCTCTTTGACCACCAGATGCTGATCAGAGATGTGAGCTTGGGCACAAGGTCTGTGCTCCTCTGGGCTGTGGCAGCACAGGGGGTGTTATTTGGAGCAGGGATGTCTGTAGATTTTGGACTGAACATGTGTGAGACCACAGCTTTATCCCTTCCTCTGAGTCCTCCATCATTTGCTGAGGCTTCCCTTCTCTCTTAACAGAAATCACAAATAAAAATTAAAAAAACAGTAGATACAATGAAATAAGAGTTGTAGAATTTAAATCACATTATTTTCTATGTATTGTTAAATATTTCCTGTGAAACTGTAGAAATGGATCAGTACAAATACTATCCAGCTTACTGGGTTTCTGTATATGAATTTCCCTTATGTTCCTCTATAAATGCATGTACATAATAATAAATAATTTATGCATGGTATTATTCATATTCTATATCAATAGCAAGGATAACTGATGAGGAAGGAGAACCCCAGCAAGTTAGTATATTTTTTTATCTGTTCACTTTTTTAAAAATGCCCTTGGAGGTGGAAGGATAATGAATGGTGTGCTGTCAGTTGATTTGATCCTTAAGGGTGGCATGTGGATAATATCTGGTGGGCTTGAGAAATGAAGCTGCCATAGGTGCAGACTTTCAGTGCTCATGGTTGGGGCAGAGAGGTTGTAACCAGAGGTGGGACACTGGGATGGACAGTTGAATTCCAGAGTGCAGTTCAGTGTTTGTGTTGGCTTTGCTCTTCCTCTTGGCTCACGTTTAAAGGATGCAGGGCTGCTCTGGGAAAGGAAGAATGAAGTGTCAAAAGTGGCTGAAGGGAGACTTCTTTGAGAGTTATTGAATTTGGGAGCCAGTAAGTAAGGGGCAAATGTAGTGTTAAGTCAGAAGGAAGCGAGTTTCATTGTGCGTGTTATTTTGTGCACAGAGGGCCAGATCCTGGGAGATACTGAGGATTAAGTGTTGGTGATAAAATGTTCTTTTGTAGATTCGGCTTCGAGTTGCCTTGGGTTTTCTTCTCCAGATATGCACAAGATTTGGCTCAGTCTGTGATGACTAGTTCTGCTCAAATTATTTATCAAACTGCTTTGTAATGTCTGACTCGAACGTTCCCCTGAAAAATGCGTTCTGGGAACGAAAGCCCTCGCTCGAGGTCTCTGCCATTAAATCTTTGCTGAGGGGCAGGGAGAGGCTGGGAGGGTTTTGGTGAAGTTAATCAAATGTGTGGATTAGTGAAGTGCTGATTAGTGAGGTTCTATTGTCGACAGAAACATTCCTGCCTTAGCTGAAGCCCAGATGGAAAGCTGCCCGCCTGGATCGCCGAAAATGGTTTATGTTGCTGGTTTGCTGCAGTTTGTTGCTGAGGTTGCAGCAAAGTGAATCTTACCAATGTCTTGAAGTGTAATTAACTCTCTTGTTCCATGTAAATATTTGAGAAGTGCTCGCTCGGGCTCTACAGGGGCCTGTTTAAAACAGTTTTTGCCCAAGAGCTCAAAGGCCAGTAGGAATGTGTGTGCATTAATAAACCTCTCTTTGTGCTGGACTTGATCCAGAGCTTATAGAGGGCAGATAGGATGAGATCTTCCCATCTCCTGTATTTACAGTGGAGCTCAGAGTGCTTGATCAAGGCTTCATTGTGCTGTCATTGTGCCTGGGCTTTAGTTGAGATATGAAACAGTGCAGGACACAACAGGCAGAGGGACTCAGGTACTGCAAGGGCTGGGGGAGAAAAAAGGAATAGAGTTCATGAGAAAAGTTGTGGACTCTGTTATCCTCATAGGTTACATAAAAATTATGGCCTTTTTAAGGTGTAGAGCTTCCATTTGTGTTCCCAAACATCAGAAGTCATTTTGGTCAAAACACAACTCTCAAGGAAATAGTTATATTTTCTTGCAATCATCGCCTTTTTTTGGGGGGGTGGTGGTGAAAAATGTGCTTTCTGCCACAAGTTTTCTGTTTTTTAAAAAGAAAATCCTTCTTTCTGTGATCTGAAATACTTCCAGAAATGGAATGTGCTTCCTTTAGGAAATGTCAAATTGCTTCCAAAGCCTTGCACGTTGTGTTCTCTGGGTCTGGGCTCCCCAGAAGGGCTGTTTTGGTCCTGTCTCCCATTTCTGCAGACTCTGGTCCTCCCTGCCTGAGCAAGGAAAGCCGTGGCAGGGTAAGAATGCAGCCATTCAGCAGCAGATGATCAGAGTGCATGGGCCCAGGCTTCAGCTCCCATCAGATCCACTGGCAGTGTTTCCAAATGAAAATATCTCTTCTGCCAAAGGGGATTTTTTTGTTTGTTGGCATTTTGAATTTTCACCAGAAATGCCTTATTTATCTCTGGCGAGCTCTGCTTCTGAGCAGCTCCCTCAGTTCCTGCAGCAGGGAAGGAGAGCAGGATTGTGCAGTGATTGCACAGCAGGGGAAGCAGCACAGACCAAACAGTGCTGGGAACTGAGGATCAAATTCCCATTATATTTCTGCCTTGCTCTGGTGATTTCTTGGTAATTCAGTTAGCCTGTGGTAATTTTTACCCCACTGTAAAATACGCTATGACACTTATCTCTGATGGATATTATCCATTTTATTATTTTCTGTAAAGTAGCTTGAGATCCTTGGATTTTAAATCACTGATTATTCCTGTTACTGGGGTTGTCCAACACTGTCTTCACATCGCTGTCAAAGCTGCAGACAAAGGTAAGCAACATATCAAAGATGTTTGTCTGTAGCTTTGAAACTGCTTGTGAGTCAACTTCTTATTCTCTGTGTCTGCCATGGAAATAAACCCTGGGATACAGTATCTGCATGGAAATGGCCATTCAAAGCATATTAAAAAAGAAAAAAAAAAGGCAGAAATAGAAAAAAGTGGCAGAAGGAAGCTTTCTTGAATGAGTGGTGGTGGTTTGGTGCACTGGCAAACACGTCTTTCATCTCATTCCAAGGTGTCCCTGGGTGCCAGGTACACAACGTGCTCTGGAGTTGCATAACAATACACCCCAGGTCATTAATGATTTATTTTCTGAGGCTGTGCTCCTTCCCTCCTAACACCTCTGGTGTGAGGTGACTTGCTGCCAGGACTTTGAGGACAGATTTATTGAAGGCTCACAGACTGAGGTCTTAAACACACAGCCTGTGAGTCTTGGATTGTCTGGTCAGCCTTGCAGTGTCTTTAGGAAACTTACCCCTCTGGCTTTGGTTTCAGCTGGCAGGAAAGTAATTTTGCTTCACTTATTTGTTTTTCTGGAGAAACTGTTTGTTTGTTTTTGTTAAGTAAGGTTTCCAAAGTAGCAGTACATACATAAACCTAATACGAAAACAAACAAGTGAAAAAAAGGTGCTGTCTGGGGTTAGAACTTCAGCTGGCATAAAATGGTATTGTGTGTTATCTCACTGTGCTGAAAAATCTGTTCCTTTTCAAGTTATAATCTAAGCATGTACCCTGAATACTTCACAAGAAATAATTGGCTAATCTTTATTTCTGAGAATAATCACAGCACTTCCTGGGACCTGCATGAACCCCTTGCATATCTATTAAAAAAAATTTTCTGAGAGAGGAGCTGCTAAGTACAGTTTCTACAAGGACTGTGGAGCCCCTGGATGGATCCTGCTGTAGGATGGCAATCCATCATGGCTTTTAGCATATTAGGACAGAACAGCCTTTCTTCCAACACAGCCCTCAATCCACTGCTTTTGGCCCTCTCCTTGTCTCTACCTGCAAGAAGCACCTGCTGGTGCTTTCAGCTCCATGTGTTCCTCCTGGATATTGGTGTAAATTGGTTAGGTTTCTGTGTTATTTTCTGTCAGCTTCCTGTGTCTTACATGTGTTTGCAGCTCCAAGGAAGAGAGCAATCCCAGGTGTCTGTAGGTGGGGTGGCTGGGAGGTGCTACGGGATTGAGGAAGGCGGCTGCTGGCAGAGCTGGGGCTGTGGCAGGTGGCCAAGGTCACTTTTAATGCAGTCTGTAAAGGCAAATTCCTGCTCCTGTGGTGGCTGCAGGAGCAGCAGGTTGGCCCTGAAGGAACCAGCCAAAACTCAGGGCTGGGGAAGGCCTCTGGCACTGGGACATGCTGGTGACACGTGGATCCATTTGCTGCTTTTTCTTCTTGACTCTTACTCCAATCTTCCTTTCTTTTCTGTTTTTGTCTCTTTTATGTGACCTGCAAACATTGGAATTGGTGCACTCATACAGTCTCTAGGGAGACCCTTTCCTGGGACTGAAACTTGGGGATTAATTCCTTGCCACGAAAGGGGAGAGAACACAGAGTTGTGCAGGGAGGGGGCAGCAGGGCTGTTCAGGAAGAGTCACCCCTGTCATCCTGTGGTGCCTGATATGGAGCAGCACAGAGTCCAACATTACCCTGACCCTCAACAGCTCTACTCTTGGGCACAGTGGTCCCTTTTTAACTCCAGTTTTTGCCCAGTCTGTCCATTTTCTCCTCCCTTCTGAAAGTGGAACAGCACAAAGATATTGGTGAATAAGTGCAGCTGCATAGGTGGCATCTGCTGTCTGAAGAGCTGAGGGGAAAAGCTGTTTGGTGTTGGGTGTTGCTTTTCTATGTGCTAATAAAATAGGGTATTCAAGACTCTCAGCAACTTGCAGTGTGATTTGATTCTGAATTGCTTTGGAAGATGGTCTGTACCAACCCAGCAATCTGCCAGGATATTAAAGTAAATTTAAATTTAATGCATTTTTAAGCTCCTTTGCTCAGCTAAATGATGCAAAGGGGCTGTTTTGAATTTTCAGCTCTTAGGAAGTTGTAATTTTTCCTTTTCTCATGAAATTGCATTTTCTGAATCTGCATGAAAAATGGCAGAGGAGTTGCACAGCGATCAGCTTGTGCTGGCAAACTATTTTTTTCTCCTAAATGACATTCTCTAGTCTCCTTCTGCAAGGATGTGAATCTCTTTTCAATCATGCTGCTCTGACAGCAGCTTCATCAGAGTTAAGTCTTAATCTGTGTTTTCAGCTGGTGAAAACTTTGCTCCTTGCTTTGATGAAGGAAGTGTTGCCATTTTCTCTTTGACACGGGAAGAAGGATGGAAACCCCTTGATGTTTGTGCCCTGTGGTTAAGGCTCATGTCATGCTCTCAGTTAAGAGTCACCCCTTCATAAGCAAGAAACTCAGGGAGGTTGTGGAGCTTGAGATGCTCCTGGAGTCTTGGCTTGTGCCCCGGGTGTGCTCCTGACCCAGCTGCTGGTGCCTGATGTTCCTCTTTTCAGTCACATAATGCAGTGAAACATTAATTTCAAACCACTCGTCAGCTTTAAAGAACTCCTGTTCCAAGTTATTCACCTAAACTCCATCTTCTTACTTCCACCTATTTTAAAAATAACATTGCAGTTATAACTCTCTGTTGTTGACCCTCACATCCTGCTGTGAAGCTCCCCTTGTAGGAGGCTGCAATTCAACCTTTTCAGGTACTGCACAGTTTTATAAAATGCTTTGGCTCGGTGCAGCTGTGTAAACTCGGATTTTTGCCTCTGCATCTTAACAGAGTTTCTTTATTTATTGCTAATTCTGGGCACATTACATAAATATACTGTTGCTTTTAGTGAGATGTGGACTGTGGCTCTCAGATTGACAGACGTTTTTCTTCTGGCCCCTCAAGGTCCTGTAGTTTTGTAAACAACTCAATTTCAGTCTGAACTTCTTCGTAAAATGAAAATAAATGAAACCAGTTTCTCACCTGGTTTTGTTTATGATGTTTGTTGAAATTCCCACGAGGTTGTACATAGCTGGTCAGAAATCCTCTATCAGGTGGTCCAGTCTTGTCTGTTAAAATTGATTTTTTTTTTTTATTTTATTTTTACCATTTTTTCCCCCTTGGGGTCATGGGAGGAAGGGGAAGCTGATGAGAGAGAGAGAGAGAGAGAAAGATTTACTGTGGCTGACAGGAGGAGATTTACTTCTCCTCCACGACAGCTCACATTTTCCTCGATGTTCTTCCAAGGCTGCGTTCAAAGTTCTTCTCCTCTGGACTAATCAAGATTTGGTGGCCCGAGCAGAGCTCACCCATCATGTGAGATGCCAAAAGCTTTCAAATTCATTGATCTCAGTGGAACACGAGGGAGCTCAGCCATCAGCACGAGCCTCTCAGTTCCTGAACATTTTCAGCCTTTGGAGCAGGCTGTTAATCTTGGCTCTGGCAAAGCGGCCAAGGACGTCAGCGGGGTGGGAGATGTCCCATAAAGTGCAACTTCTAGGAATCCTTTTTTTTTTATGTGTGGAGCGAGTCAGGGCTCATGTTCTGTTTGCATTTAGTCTGACAACATCTCAAAATGTGTCATTTAGAGCACATTTCAAAAAAAGGCTTTGTTAGCATCCAGTGTCCGGTCTAACCTGATTACCTTACACCAAAATCCAGCTGGACCCTCAGATGGGTGGGAGTTCAGAGCTCTTCGCAGGCAAGATTTGTTTTGAAATAATCAAGATGAAATCTTAGAGCATAATCTCCCCCTTCACAGTTTTTACCACCATTTCATCTGGTTTCATATAAAAACTTGCAGTCCTTGTCAGCCTGCCTGAATTTCAAAAAGTCTCAGTGCTTTTTATGTGAGAGAGCGGCAGAGACTTGGTGTCCTTTGCTTGCTCTTGTCTGGCAGATGGGAGCAGCAGTAGAGTTTATGGATCCTGGGCAATATGTGGCCCTGTGACAACAAAGGGCTGTGACAGGGAGAGGTTGTTTTTCAAAGCACAGGCAGCAATTTCAAGTTTCTGAGGGTTTACACGATGTGATAACAATGAGAATTGTGCTTTTCGGCGCACGGCACGTTCGCAGTCCACGTGAGGCAAATTTGGCTGTTGTGGTGATGTGCTGCTTTGTAAGAAGTGGAGTTGCTCTGCAATTACTTATCTCCAGGCTTGTGCCAAGGATTAACCCATGGGTTAAAGCCAAAGGGCCCTGGTCTGCTGCCCATTAAAGTCAGCAGAAAGACTTGCATCAGCTTCAGCAGCTCCTGGATCAGAGCTGAGGTTCAGGATCTGGATGCAGCTCTCAGGCTGTCTCATTTTTTCAGTGTGACCTGGAGCAATATCACTTTCTCTCACTTCACTTGACTTTGAGCAAAACTGTGACTCTCTCTGTGCCTCACCAAGAAAGGGAGGCTTATAAAATCATTAGTATTTCCAAAGCACTCATCCTGGAGAGGGAGGGGGGCTGGAGGAGCAGGGCAGTAAATCCTGCTCTATTGGAGCTGTCCAAATATTATTGCTTGTATTGAAAGAAAGCTCTTAACTGAAGGCTGGTGTTCAGAAGCCAGGACAGCCCAGGAGTCATCACATCACTGATCTCCTGCTGGAAACCTGGAATGGCAGTTGACTTAGTGGGCTTTCACACAGGCATTGAACTTCAGGCTTCTAATTTAACTGTTTGTGTCTCTGGAGGAACAGATTTGTCTGATTTGTGGGTATCCTAATCCCTTTTTTTTTAAATGGTGCTGCATTTCCTTCCAGGTAGGTCTGGAGTACAGAGCTCTGAAAAGCATTTTTTAGGTTTAAAAACAGATGTCTCAGCCTAGTCCCTGTAAAAGTCCCTACTTATCAGTCATTCTGTCACAGTGAAAACACTGTTTATCCTTCCTGCAGATACATGTATATATAGATATCTGTAACTGGAGCAATTAAAACTTTCATTGACTTGATTCAGAAACTGTTAAAGACGTGCAGGGTTTTTTTTTTTCATCAGCTCCTGTTGGTCTTTGGTTCATGCCCTTCCCTGGTTAAATGTTTTTCAAGGTAATATAGGAAGATCTTATTCACATTCATTGCAACATGGATTTTTATTTCAGCTTCTCAGCTGCACATTCAAAGCAGAAATTAATAGAAAGATCTGCAGGACGATGTGAATTTCTTACTGCAAAGTATTTGTATCTTTTCCTCTGAAGTGTGTGCACAGCTGTATGTCCTCCACAGCACGAAAGCAAAGTAGAAAGCTTCAGGCTTTTTTGGCAAATTTTGGAATAATTTGCTTCTAGTCACAGTTTGGCATTTCAGGCTTGGAGCAGCTGCATTTCTGGCAGCTTCCACTGGCTAAGCCTCTTACATTTTTAAAATTTTTGTTACTTTCAAAATCAGTGTCAAATGATCCAATCTTGTTCTGCTCTTGGTGATTTGGACCTGCCTGTAACACAATATTCTGGAATCACTGTCTATTTAGAGGAGCTACCTATTAGCTTTCCTTGTGATGGAGGGAAAGGGGGAGAAATCCACCCCAAAGCCTTAAAAACTTCCCCAAAACAATGCTGTGAGTGAGATCTCAGATGAATATTTGGCCAGCTGGGCATGCACAGAGCAGTGTCTCCCTCCTGCCCAGGACAGGCTGCAGTTCTGAATGTTGCACTGAACCACGTGGTTGACCTGTGCTCTGTGCATGGAAACACTCAGGCATGTGAGGAAGTTATCATTTTGCACTGGGACCACTTAAACTTGAAATTTCCAATGACAAATTGAAGAATACTTCTTTTAAGTTGCAGCCCAGTAATGGGAGTTAGGATTTATAAGCTCTGCCAAATTCAATAAACTTGTGTTATAGCCTTTTAAAATTGTTATATCGAACGCAGCATATAAAGAGCCATCTTCCTTCTATTGTTTCATAATTTATTCAGTGTTTTCTTAACTGGCCCATCAGCAGAACAGTAAAAATGCCACTGAGTAAACTTTGTTTAATGGTGACCAATTTTTGTCTATGTTACAATAATGTCTGTGGGAAGAAACAATTACCTTGTGATTTGCTGTCAGAGAGGTAAGTGCATTTTCTTTCCAGTTCATTTAGGAGGGACATCACTTCCAGGCTTTCCCTTGTTCTCTTTGTGGGGTCGTTTCCTCTTCTGCACATCTGGGTTTTTTGCTGTGCACGGTAGGAAGTCCTGGGTCAGCCCTGGATCCAGGATTCCTGAGCAGAGCCTCTGCTGCCCTGTGGGCAGTGCTGCTCCTCAGTGGTGCATGATCAGTCCAGCACAGGCTCACTGCTCAGCTGGTGCTGAAACCCCCCAAGACAGAGCAAACCCCCCCAGGGTCACCTGGGAATGCTGGTTTTCTACTGGGCTTGCTGTTTTTGTTACATTTTCATCTTGAGTTGCAGCACAGAGGCTCAAAGATATAATCTGCTTTCTTTTCATACCTTTCCAAAGTGTTAGGGGTGGAAGTGTGTGTGATTTTTTATTTTTTTTTCCCCCACTGCACTTTGCATTTATCATCACGATTACAGTAATGTAAGAAGGCAATTGGAAATGTTTCTTGTGGCCTAAAACTTCTCAGATATGTCCCAATTCGTCCTTTTAGGGAGTGCTGGTCAGTCCCTGGAATGTTTGTTAGGATGAGAGCGTTCACAGGGACTCTCAGAATCACCAGTGAAGTCTGAAAATCTTCTCAAAGAGGAGAGGAGCACATTTTTCTACCCAGCAGCACATAGAGAGGCTGTTTGCAGGAGAGGTGCTAAAGGTTCAAATACATGAACAGGAATCAGGTCTCAGAGCTGTTTAGGAGGGATGGTGTCAGGGTTTTGGGTTATGAACAGCCTCAGGTCTCTCCTTCAGGCTCTACAAGAAGAGTTGAGGCATAATCAGCGTTGTCTGCTCCATATATCACATTGCTGCCCTTGGATGCCAGGATTGTGTTACAAAAACCAGATTTGGAACTCCTGAACTGCCCTGTGCTCCTCTGCAGCACACTGGCTGTTCCCCACCACGGGGATTAAACAGGCACAGTGTGGAGCAGCATCATGTTTATAACAAATGGCTTCCTCAGAGCCCACCTGCTGCGTTCGGTCATTTGAGAGCACAGCGAGTTACATCTCAAAAGTTGTGTTTTGGTAGATGATGAGGATTTAAATAAAAGGTTTCAAATTACCAGGCCTCAAATAGGTACCTAGAGAGGCAGTGTCTGGCATCTGGACTATTACTGAATTACTCTGGGTCGCTTAATCAGCAAGGGAGCCCCTGAACTGACTGGCTGGTGGGAGTGAAACCTGACACTAAATGGGCAGCAGTGTAAGAAAGCTTTGTGGGCAACTCCCAGAGGACTGGGATGAGTAAGTACATCTTTAGGGAAAGAAAACCAGAGTCGCCTTGTAGGATAGAAAAGCACATTCCCTGCGGTGTTTTTCCTCTTGCTTTTATTTTTTGGTGGGTTTATTTTCCTCACGCAGGTTTTGAATGTGTCCAGACCAGATCTTTGGGTGCTGTAAATCAGTGGAGCTCCTTTGGTTTCGTAGGGTTGTGTTGATTTACTCCAGCTGAGGATCTGCTCTGTGAGTGTGTCCTCAGACTGCTGCAGTTAGCAAGTTCAAGCCCACATTTTGAGCACTTCATGCGTGCACAAGAAATTCATCATAGCAATGATGTGTGCGAAGTATGTGTGAACATTTTTCCACAGGCTGTTCTCAAAACCCCTGCCTGTGCTCTCCCCATTTCATGGTGACCCTGTCTCTTCTCTCAGTTGTGCAGGTTTTACACTGGGGTAAGTCCACTGACTTCAGTAGGTTTGCTCCTGGTTAAACCTGTCTGTGAAAGTACTGTTAAATCAAGACTGTAATGTCAGACCTCCTGTCTGCATGTAAAGCACTGTGTCCCCAAGGCTCCCAGTTTGGGAATTTGTGTCCCTGTCCATTTAATGCAGTCAGGGGTGATGAACAGTGTAGCTCCCATCCAACACCTACTGAAGAGGAACATTTCCCAGTGACTTCAGTGGATGTTGGCTCAAGCTCAGGTTTCTTCAGGAGTGCTCTAGCATGGCCTGTCAGTAACTCCATCTGGCTCTGGGTGGTGCCTTGTCCACTGAGTGGGAGCGGGTTTTGCTTAAACAATATTACTTCTTTTTTGTGATGTCCTGAACCATCCTGCTGACAAGGCAGAGAGTTGTATCTGGCAGTTCATACATGGGAAAACAAGGTGTCATCTATCCCTGTTGGCCTGAAGTTGAAAGGGACCATCTAAGCAACATCAGGGACCTGAGGAGAACCTGGCTGGGATTATCAGCAGGTCCCAGAGCCCTGCACCTCAGGGTCAGCATGAACCGACTCTTAATTCCCTCCCCCCTTACCTATTTCTCTCTAATTCCCAGTGTAGTAGGTTGTAGCTCTGATATTCTTTTCCAAAACAGTGCAGAGGTGTGATCTGAGCAGCTGTCCCTTCATTCCCACTGAGCACGTAGGTGGTTTCTCTGGCATTCAGAGCTCCAGGTGCTTTCCTACTGCAGAGTTTCTGTATTTCAGGAGGTGGCAGGGTAAGGACCAACTGTGGTCACTTGAATTTCATGCCCTCTCCTCAGTGCTCCATTCTTGAAGCTACTGAGCGAGAACATGCTCAGCGTGGACAGCCACTTTGTGCAGCCATGTCCTCCCCAGGGCATGCAGGGTCCCAAATCCAGGCTGTCAGCACACCACCTTCCCAAACAGCTGCTCCCCTAAAGTAAAGGTCCACATCATCTTGGAAGGTAGGCTTTGAGATGGTCTCAGTCATGAAGGGACCAGTGAATGACCATGAAGGGAACGTGTTGAAGGAAGGCAAAAGAGCCTTTGGGAGCACAGTGGGGATTGGCCCTTCACGGGAATGTGTGAGCAGAGGAGGGCTCTTACCCCCCCAGCCTTGCATGGCATAGGAGAGGGACCTTCAGGAAGCCTGGAGCTTCTTTCCTGTGCTGTGTTTTACTTCTGCTTTCTCTGTTTTACTACTTCTTTGCCAGCCCTGGCTCCAGGAGGTGCTGATTCCTGGGCAGCTGCCTTTGACTTTGGAGTAGAAGAGGAATCTGTGCTCAGATAAAATGCACAAGGACCGTTAACGGCCTGGCAGGTGGGAAGTCCCAAAGAAGAAAAACTGGAGCTGCCAAATAAACATTTTGCTTCCTTGAAATGCTCCACAGTGGAGGATTTGGTTCAGTTCTGATACTTGAGGTATTTTAAACTGACATGGCTTAATTTAAACCTTCCTGCTGTTTGCACATTTGCATGTGTGCAGGGTTAGCAGAGCCCACAGCTGCATGTTTGCACACACGGCTCCTCTGGGCAGCTGTTTGGGCCTCCCCTCTGCCAGCTATATTGATTTATTTAATCCTCCTGTTGGCTGCTGAACAATGTGTGCCAAATGCAGAACTTGGATCTGCTTTATGAAAATAATGTAAACAAATGTAACGGCCCCATAAAAAGGACATTCTTCTCTTTTGGCTGGAGGAGGATTCCTGCTCTGGATCTGTGACTGGTCTGCGTGGTGGCTTTCATTTTATTTTCTTGTCTGCCTTGGAATTGATGGACCTGATAATGTGATTAAACAGGTTAACATTTTTATTCCATATGGAGTAAAAAGGGCAAAAACCTTGTAGGTCAAGAGAGATATGAGGTGTTGTTTGTATGAGAAACAGAAGTGTACAGATGGTTTGTGGTCAGTCTCTGTTGCATCAGTGACAGGAGTAATGTGAGCTGAAATCACTGTGGTTACTGAGACCTGCAGTTGGCCTCTGGGTCCTTTAAAGTTGCAACGTGCCCACCTAGTGAAGAATTAAAAGAGAAATACTTTAGCTACATTAAATCATTATTTTGAAGACTTGTCTATGCAAGGACTGATGGTTTCATCTTTATGCAAATAAGTATCAGTCACTTCATTCCTAACACAGCAGAGATAAATTGCATTTTCTGCAATCCTAGTTGTATCATTTTAACTGGGGAAGTTCTGTGCTTGTCCTGTTTGCTAAAGCCCTTGTGCTTGTGCTTGTGGAGAACCCTAACAGCGTTGTGTAAACAGTTGTTTCTTTTCTCTTGAGTAAATGCTCTTCCTGCCATCTCATTGCCACCTCGGGTTTGGGAATTTCCTCGTCCTGGCTGTGGGACTGCAGCTGCAGTTTGTGGAGCTCAGTTTAATTCTCTTTTGCAGTTCTCTCCTAAGAACCACACAGTGTTTGTTCCTCTGGCTGTCTGACATCTGTGTGAAAAGACCAGGGTTTTGCTGCTTCTGACCAAAGCTGTTTGGAAGTGTGTGAGGGGTGTTTGGTACTGAAGTTACAGACCTTAGGGCTGTGTGAAAATGCTCTTGTGTCGTGTGGCCCGTGTGTGAGCAGCCCTGCCCTCCCGTGGGGAGGAGGAGAACTCAGCTGGTGCTGGGAACTTGTTCTCAGTCAAGAGTCTGGTTTATGGGGCAGGGGAATCTGAATCCTGCTTTTCTCTGGTGTTAAACACTTCTTCACTGGAGCATGAAGCATCAGGACAACCTTGTGGTTTGCTAGAGCTGGTTCCTTTCTTGAATCCTGCTACTATTTTCATTTTCTTTCTTTATTTCTTTTGTCCTTCCCCATCTCCCCTGGGGCAGGGACATGGTGCCTGCTCCCACCCAGGCAGCCTTTCCCTCTGTGAAGCAGTTTCTCAGAGCTGGTGCCACATTCACTGGGATTCTGACTCACCCTTTGGAAGAGGTGCTGCTGCAACCTGTGGATGTGTCACTGTTCAGGTGTGCTGAACTCCCAGTGATGTGTGGCAGTGTATCAAAGCACACTTGGGTGTGCTCACAGCTTATTAATAGGATTTATTTTCAACTCTAATCAGCCACTTAAGCAAGTCATGTTACCCAGTCTCCATCTGCCCTTCCTTTTCCTCTGATGAGTCCTCCTTTGTCTTGTTATTTCTTCACTTCTCCTCTCCCACTCCTTACGACTTTCTGGGAGAAGGATTTATTTCTGAATAAATCTTTTACTTTCCTGTGAGGAAAAAATGATTAAAAGTAGTGTTAGATGATGTCATAGCCCAGGTGAGCAGAACCATACAACCACCCTGGTGCTGCTGCTGGTGTCCCAAGGCTGAGGAGAAGAGGGGATGTGTGTTTTTTCCATTATCCTGCCAAGCTTCCTCCAGGAGAACCACGGGTGCTGACACAAGCAGGAGCTGGACCTGCTGGCAGCAGTGCCAAGCAATGCCTGCCATGTGTTTTACACAGGGGTGTGCTAACCTCGGCATTTTTCCTGGGCTGCATCATTCCCACAAAACCAGCTCTCTCCCCTCTGGATGGAGAGCCTGGGTTGCAAGCTCTGATCTGATCAGACACGCCCAGCAGAAGGCAAAATGGAACTGCAGCTCTGCAGCTTTCCAACGTGCCCCTTTCCTTTCAAGCCACATAAATCAGGAATTGTGGGCTCTTCCTGCTCGGAGGGGCTCGAGTTGGGATGTGATAAATTTTCCTGTGGCAGGAAGAACGAGCTGTGTCAGTGTGGCATCGGATTTGATAATTCACAGGTCGGACTCAACAAAAATATTTATTGCCTGGATCTACTTGTCATGAAACTGCCTTAAAATATGGGTGGAAGGAACATCGAGTAAGGCAAAAAAATAAAAGGAAAATGCATTATTGGATTAGCAGAATAAAAAGTCTTTTGGAATTGGCATTTTATAACCTTTATTTATGTAGGTAGATTCAATTTCCTTTCAATGAGTTTATCCATAAATCAGTGAGCTGTACACCTTAACCCAGAAGGATGCTCTCAGGAATTCCTCCTGGGTAATGCTGCAAATGAATGACTTGGAGGAGGAAGAGAAGATTGTTAATGTTTGCAGTGTCCCTGCATTATGCTGGTGGCTTTTTGTGGGACTGTATCAAAGTACAGATTTGGACAGGGAGTAAATTTTCGAATTTGATAACGTTTTGTAATAAAAAAGAATACGAATAAGAGATTTTGCAATGATTAGGATAAAAATGGAGAGAGCTGTAAATCCTAATAATAAGAAATTTTTAGTGGCTTTTTTTTCTGTTTTGAATTGGGTATCCATATTGTTATAATTAATTTAGAAAAATCCTATTATAGAAGTAAGTGGAGAGCCACAGGTGCAGTGAGGAGTAATTTGAAGTATTTTGGCAGAGTGGTTGAGCAGAAGCTTTTCTGAGACTCCTCTGAAGGCCACTTTTATTCAGCCAGTGCAGTAATGTGCAGGTGGAGGTTGATATGTATCAGTGCTCAAACAAGCAAGCAAAAAACTGCTGGGATTCAACTCCCCTCCCTATTTTTCCTACTGAAAGAAACAAATCTGTAAAGGGTTTCATTTTAGCAAAGTCCTTTTTTTTTTCTTTCCCCCCCGAATTTGTGCCCAGAAAAATAATTTGCTGCATTTTAAAGCATGTAATTTCTGAGCAAAGTGTTGAAAAGTTTTGAGTTGAAACCCTTTTTTAGTGTTCACCAAGAGGGCGCTTCCCTGTCAGCTCAGTCTTGCAGCCCTGGCAATCCAGGTTCTTGGTCCTGCAAGTGCCATTCCTGGGGACGCTCTCCAGAGCAGCACAGGGAACTGGAAGGACAAGGTTGCCAACTACTAGGACTTGTATTCTCAAAACTTCTATGTGCAGTGTTTGCACATCTCTGCATCCTTTCTGGTTCAGTTGTGGGTTGTTCAGTCTGTGCCTCTCTCATTCTGCTGAAGCCAATCCCATGATGTTTTCCGGAAAGCTTTGCAGAATGCAGTCTGCGAGGCTGCATTACCTGCTTTTCTTGTTTGCTGGTTTTTGTCCCTCCCCCCTCCTTCCCTCCGTGCTCAGCCATTCACAAAGTATTATTCATTAGGAACTTGAGCATCTCCATCCTGAGGAAAGGGAAAAAAAAAAAAAAGCTTGTAGTGAGCCAGAACTTACTCACCCTATCCTGTTTTTCTGCCTTCTAAGAAAAATGTCTACGGTCTAATCAGAATTCCCCAGCGCCCCATCAGCCGGGTCTAGCCGTGGTAATCAGAGCCCATCCCGGGCTGGCTGTCAGAGGGGTTGTTAGCACAATTGATGCAGCAGGCTCGCGTCTCAGCTGAACTCTGCTGCACCTCCTGGAGCAGAGCGAGCCTTCATTTGTATACATAACACGGGAGCGGGAGAGACTCCGCAATTCCATTGCCATCTTCTGGAAGGAGCCACCAGGCTATTTCATTAGAACCACCCGCGCCCTCCGAGCTGTCACATCGCTGCATGAGGCGCTGCTCCAGCAGCAGGAGGAAAACTCGCTTCCCCTGCTCGGGCTGCGGTGCTGCCGCAGCTCCTGGGCTCTGCCTGAGGGGCATGTGGGGATAAATTAGCGAGGGACACAAAGATACTTTTTGCTCGCATAATTAGGGCCGTTTAAAATTTAAATAGATTAAAAAAAAAAACCTGTCCCCTCGTCTTCAGAGAGAGATTTTTGTGGTGCTTTTGGAAGCAGTTCACACTTCTAACTCTTCCACAAAGAATATGCTTCTGGTGGTGCAGAATTCCCAACAAATATCAGGCTCTTGAGTCAAACACCCAGAGGCCATCATGAGGTTGAAAAGCACACAAACAAACTATTGTTAAAATTTGCTGATGCTGCTGGCATTGCCAAGGGGGCATCTTGTTGTTCTTTGCTCATGTAATTTAAAGTAATGAGAAAATTCAGAATGAAACAAATGAGGAGGCAGATCCTGTGAAAGGACCGAGCCCTCCCCAGTGCTGCAGTGTTCAGACTGCACAAAGGGGCAAATGCATCCGAAGTACTTGACAGCAGCAGTAAGGGAATCAAAGGGTGGTATTAGGGGAGCTGAGAGGGGGAGAGGAAAAAAGATAATTTTGAAAAATCTGAGGCCCACAGTTACATTTATGATTTGAATATTAAAGTCCCAGCCGTATATGCATAAATTATTCCTGTTTCTCGATAAATTATCACTACTCTCAGCTTGCTCATATGACAGTGATTTGGAAAGTGCATCATCCTGTGCAGCCAAGTAATTTTTTCCTCTTCCAAATATATTACACTGTTTAGATGAGACTACAGTTTTGTGAACAGTGTGTGTATCAATATCAAATGAATCACACTCACACATTCTTCTCAGGCCTTTATTTAACACCTCCTTTGCTCAGCTTTTGAAATATAAGAATATATCTTTGCCTGGTCTTAGTGGAAAGTCTGGTATGCAAAGAGTCCTTTGTACCATATAAATAAAACAGTTCAAACATCTGTCTGAAAGCCCTCAGTGTATCAGAAAATCAAGCGTGTGAAGCATCAGATTTCCATTTTTGAAGACCATTAAAACTCTTTTCTGTAATAAAAACAGAAGGGTGAAAAAAGTCTGGTAGAAACAAATGGTGCTTGTTGTGTTCATTGCCAGGGCATCTGAGCCCAGCAAAGGCAAGAACTTGCAGTGTGTGTTTGCAGCCCCAAAGTGGGGTTTGTTGGGGTTTTAACCTGCAGGGCAAGCTGGGCACGGCCACCACCAGAAATTTTCTGTAGCACTCCCACCAGGTCTCAGGAGCTGGGCAGTGTTTAATCTTCCTACCCCAGCCTTCCATTGGCCATCCAGCCATTCATCCCCCACTGGGCTGCCCTGCAGCTGCATTAATCTCCTTAGGAAGCAGCTGTCTTTGAGGTTGTTTCAGGGACTTTGCTGTGGTTTCTTTAAAGCCAGGGCTGCTGACGTCCGACTGAGGTGTTCTGTGTACTTGAAAACATTGAGTCTGCAGTTGTGTGCATGGCTCACAAACCTTTTGGAGTCCTTTTCCTTGTTTTTGTTTGCAGTGTTGTATTTTTCCAGCGTGACTGATTTCAGTGCCCCGTTCCTATCATAACAGGCATGGTGTGAGCATTGGGCAGAGCAACCTGATTATTTCAAGCTTCAGTCTGGTTCTGTTTTTTTTGTCCTTTTAAACCATGGTACTGGAGACTGGTAGCCATGGTAACCCCCTTATCTGTATTGAGAAATAAATACTAAAAATTGCTTTTTTTACTATTTATATATAAAAATGCAGAAGCAAATAAAACCTGCAGTATATGACTCACTTCATATTTTCAGGTCTCTGCTGCTTCTGTTCAGTGTGGAAGCAAATCATCTGAGGAAACCAAACTTAATTAAAAAATTAATAAACAAATTAAAATTGCTCCTTTTCCAGGGATTTCACTGGCAATGTGCACAGGAGTTCAGTTGTATTCAGCTCCTCCTGATTTATGTGCCCCAAAGAGGTGAGAGCAGCTCCCCTGAGAGCCTCAGCTGGGGCTGGACCCAAGTGACAGAGCACTCCAAAAAGAGCCAGATCTGGCCAAAGGTTTAGACTGAACTTGGCTGTTTTTCATGTCTTTGTTAAACAGACTATGTCCCAGTAAAGGGCCTGTGTTTTCCATGCCTTTGTATCAGCTCTTTGATTTAGAATAAGCTGAGAAATGCACCTGCTCTCAGTTAAAGTGAACCTTTCCAAGGTGCAATTGCTGCAGGTGTAAAATCTTTAATTACTGCACCTTCATGTCTTGAGACTGGTGCATAATTCAGTGATTCCTCATAAAGCAGATCAGTGTTTTCATTTCAATTCCCACGTAAAATAACCTGAAAATTACTTCAAAAAAAGTTGTCTTTACATTCATTAGGTGATATGTGGCTGCAAACAGGTCTCTAATTTTTACTGCTTAGGTGCCACTGACTTATTTAAAGACAATGTGACTCCAGTTCCCTAGACTCTGTAGACCACTGGGATCAGGTTCTAGGGAGGTGACTCAGACTGCCTCAAGGAATATCTCATCCAAAATCTTCATTTACTTTCCAGTAATGGGCTCCAGCTGTTGCCAAACTTATCTGCCTTTTGTAAATGCTGATCTCTCCAGCACATCTTTTTAGGCAAATTCATTCTTCCTTTCTCCACCTGCCTTGCTGTGGTCACAAAGTTTTGTTGGGAGAGGTAAAACCTTTTATTATACCAGCTGGTATAATGGCTGGAAAAAGACACACAAGTTTTTGGCTATATTTGTCTGTCCCTCACTGTTTGATGAGTGTGTTCTTTCAGCTCATTACTATCAGCTTCCATGAGGAAAATGGAGAGCAGAGGTTTTCACTGATGCCATTGGAATGGCTGGAGTTGGCAGTGCTGTATTTTAAATTCAAATAACGTGCTGTTTCACTTCACATGTGTGATTTCGTTTCTTCTCTTGGATCAGATGAGTGTAACTCCAGGATTTCAGTGAAAATGCTTTTGTATGGGAATTGTTTTATATGTCAACATATGATTAAAATGCTCCTGTTTACAACATTCCTGCTTAACAACCTTACTTGCTGGAACTGTCACATAGTGCAAATACATGAAAGAACCGTGTGGACTCAGTAGGAAGAAAATGATTTTAAAATGTTTCTATTCACAGAAATATTTGTTTTGGAGTAGCTCTATTTCAGTTTCACTTCTTCTATTTTCTGTCCATGATAATGTGTGCATTTATTTTCCAGTGGAGCTCCTCCTCCTCATGCTGCTCCATCGCTCACTGTCTCTCCTTCTACGTCTCTGATTCACTAATAAACTATTTATGAGTCTTCTTCTCCTCTGCCTGAACTTCAGCTCTTGCTGAGTCGGTGCAGCTTTGCCCTGTCCCTGCAGTGTGAGTTCCTGAGCACTGGTTCTGCCTTGATTTTTTTATTTTCCCTCGTTAATAGTTCACACTGCTCTGAACGTGGCTCTGAAGCTCCGTGACCATCCCTGTTCCGACAGGCAGCGCTCCAAATGAGGGGCTCTGGCATCCAATTGGGACAGTTCTAGGCGTGATGTTGGAGGATAAATTAGGAGCATCTGTTACTCCAGAAATGGGCTGCCCATATATAGTCTGAACTGATTAACCAAAGGGCATTTAGGAACTTGTGGAATTGCCTGGGAATTGAAAGGAAAGGTCGGCAGTAACGTCCATGTATCTGTGCATTCACAAACACACCTGCCCTTGCAAATATGTCAATATAATCACTGAGGTATTTTACATTTTTTTTTGCCTATCCTGTATAAAGGGTGAAGTGAGCCATGGAAAAGTCATGTTGGCTTTTGTACTATTTTAGTAATTATCTGCTGTTTCAAAGAGAACAGGTTTCTGTGTGACAGCATTAAGGGCTTTACAGCAACATGGATTTGATTCTCAGAGCAGTGCTGAGAGACCTGTTTCCCAGGCACTGCATTTTGGCAGCAGAGCTCAGGAGCACAACCTGAGCCCAGGCCTTTCTGTCCAGTCTGCTCTGCCTGTGCATGACCTTGGCCTCCAAAAACTTCCCCTGCAGCTGGAGGCACTGCTGGTTTATTTGAGCTTCTTCCTTTGGGAAAAGGGGAGCTTGCACGTCTTTGCAGGGATTTCTGATGTGAACAAGAGCTCGGATGAGCTCTTGTGCTGAGAAGGCTCAGCACTGGTCACAGCAGTTCCAAGTGTGTTAGAAACTGCAAAGAGAGGAAAAGGTGCTGCCAACTCTCTGTAGAAGTTCCTTTGGCAGTTCTGGAAAAATTATTCCTCTTCCTGAGCAGCATCTCAAGTCCATTCTCCGAGGGCAGAAGTGCAAAGATGGAAATTCTTGTTTAAATCTCTCACATTTCCTAGGAGTACCTTGGCCCTGATATGTGCTGTTTCATGCCCTTATGTGGAGTCTGCTTGTCACTGATGCTGACGGATGCAGGATAAAGTGCACTTTCCTTTGGCTGTGCCAAGTGGATGTGCAGCAGCGTGCTCGGCTGGAGGAGCCAACAGCAGAGTCTGTGCAGAGCCAGGGTTGGCTGAGAGAGCTTTTCTTTCTCAGAATTACCAGTCTAAAGGGTGCACGTGCAGCTGCCTGGATGTGCTGGTGGAGATGTGGCGCTGGCCAGCAATTGGGAGGGAGGAGGTGCTGAACCCACTCCTTCTGCCCACCTGGGATTTTCAGATCCAGAGGGATTGTTTAAATGATCTCTGTTGGACATCAATTTAGGAATTTTTAGTTTCCCAGTTCAGGGCCTCTGCCCTCAGGTCTGACATCAGGGCCCACAGGTTTTCTCTGCAGCCACTAATCCTTGCTCCTGACTGAGGGGTGACTTTACAGAGCAAGTATGTGACAAGAGCTGAGGTCAGTGCATGGGAATGAAGAGCCAGAAAAGAAGGTTTGTCACGTCTCAGCACTTGCCATAACAAGCCAAGTAGCAAGAGCCAAGTTTGAGCCCCTGTTACAGATCATGTACCCCCAGCATTCAGTTTGCTGTGGGAGTTGCTGGTGTTGAAGTTCACAGTATAGTATTTCCAGGGAGTACACAGACATGTGAATTGGGCTGGTAAATGCTGCCTTTCCATTTCTAGATTTAAATAGTCAGGAGGTGTTCGTTTACTTCTGCAGTCTTCTTCTCTTGGATGCCAACACAGGCACGTCCAGCAGATCACCACACTTGGGCTCTTCCTTCCCCTTAACTAATAGTTTCCCTGTCTGCCAGCACCACTGCTGTCTGCAGCCTGAAGACTGCAGACAGATGGGCTCATCCAGTGTGAATTTCCAGACTCTGCTCAACCTTTACCTTATTCTGAAGTGCCATGGGAAAACCAATCCCTGTTTCTGTGAGGTGGCTCTCATGGATGCAGTTGCAAATGCTGGGTGCCAAGGATCCAAACCTGCAGTAACTAACTGGGTCACTCTTGAAATGTCATCATGTGTTTGGGGGTTTGCCTTTTTTCCTTTGGTGAGGCTGCAGAAAGAAAGGGCAGAAAAAGAGGCAGCAGCCCAAAAGTTCAGCTATATATTCTCTCTCCAGCTCTTCCTCAACCTCAGGAGTGTCTAGAAAATAACAGGCCCCAAAGGGGGATTTGTCAAGGACGAGCTAACAAGAAGCTTCCAGTTGTGAATGAGTCCATTTTAATGGGCAGGTAATTGAACTGGGAGGCAGCAAGAAAGGGCAGATCCTAAATCCTGATTAATCATTGATAGTGGCTACATGAGAACGAGTCAGATGCTTTTGACTAGCAGTTTGTAGTTATAGTTTCTAGGTTTCAACTACTGATGCTTCTGTAGCTTATGCAAAACTGCTGAGGTTTATGTTAGAGATATCTGAGGTATCTGCCCTTATGGTTCCTCGGGGTAAGCTCTGACTGTATTTAGCTATGCTGTGAATGTGTGCCTGTCTGCTTCCTTACTTAGTCTGTCCAGCTGTACAGAACACTTGTGTATTCCATGGGCTGGCAGTGCCAGTGAGTTCGTGGATGGAGGGACTGTGGTTCTGACCCGTTGCAGGGTGTCACTGGCACGATGCTGTTGGGGAAACTAAGGCACGTCCAGGCCCTGCTTTACAGCCATCATCTCATTGGAAACACTCCTCTGCCAAGGGTTTAGGCTAAAAGGCTCTGAGGGATGTCTGCTAGGAGTTTAAAATGCAATAACTGAACCTTACTGGCTTGGAGTTGACATTGGGGATTGAACACACCCAGCACAGTTTTATTCCAACATGTAGGGCAAAGAGATTCCAGGAGCAGAGCCACGAGTATCTGAGGTGGCCCTGTCATGGCAACATCTGTCCGAGGTCACAGGCATTGTGGTCATCCCTGCAGGGTGCTCTGCAGCTGCACCTTCCCAGTCCATGTCCACAGCCATCACCTGCTGCTCTCCAGGCAGAGCAGGTGCTCTCGTGTCTCTCTGACTGAGCAGAACAACCTTAAATTCTGCAGTGAATGAAAAGATTGTGTGTCAGGGATTGGTCACTGCCCTTGGCTGTTCCTTTGGAGAAAAAACAGATTTCTGAAATGGGTTTCAGCTTGGTCCTTTCCAACCCCAATCAATCACATTTAATTATCTGCCCAGGGCACAGGGTATCCGTCATACTCTGATGAATTCAATGAACATGCAAATTGTATCATCTTTTGTCATCAGTACCGTCTGTTCTTGGCATTCCTGCTATGAGGGTAGACTGGAGATGTGTTGATTAGCAGATACGCTGATCAGTCATGAAAATTCATTTCCAAAATGAATTTGGATTTGGAACGAACATAGATTTTTTTTCCACCTCAGGCAAAGGGAGCCTGAATTCTTGATTACACATAATTATTTATACTCGTATTTAGGCCATTTTATATACCCCCAAGGTGGTGTAAACTGGTATGAGTTTAAATATGAGGTTAGATCTGAACTGTTTAGGCATTTCACTTGTTGGGTACTTGGAGGTGGAGGCATAATGGGAGTTGTCTTTCTTTTTAATTGCCTTTATGTACAAGCTGATTTAGATGTCCTATGCTATTTTATTTTCTCTCTGGAGGTCTGACTTCATCTTAATCAGAAACAGCCCAACTGGTTCTCTCAAGCTTTTTGTAGAAAGTGCAGTTTTCAGTAGTTGTTGTGGCTCAGGAACATTCTGGGGTGGCTGCTCTCCCTATTTTGAAGTTAGTGGGAACCCTGCCTGTTATTTCCTGAAAGATGGATCATGTCCTGTGCTTGAAATCCCAGCACATGAGACTGCCTTGTGTGTCAGCTTGAGCTGCTGGGAACATCCCCTTTCCACCTTTCTTTCAGCATGTTGAGGGGAGGCACCTCTCCCTTCTCCAGTGGTACTGTTATGTGGAAGGTAATAGGGATCCTTTCTCTGTGGGCTTTCAGAAGTCCTTGCAACACCAGTCACTTGGCATTCAAAGGACATTTTTGCAATGTTTAGGAATGCCAGACTGTAGCATGTGCCAGCATAGCCCAGCCAAAATTGTTGCCTGGTGTTTCCACAACAGAATGGCCTGCCCAGGGTTCAGTGTCTGCTATTGGAATACCTTGGGACTCCCACGGGCTCAGTGTTCCATCAAGTCTTAGTTTTTCCATGTAAACCCAGACAGGCCTTGCTTTCACTGTGCTAAACCAGGTCTATCCCATGCCTTTTGCTCCATTTGTGAAATTCAGCAAGAACAGTGTTTTAAACCACATCCTAAAAAACCCCAATGACAATCCCCAAGCAGTTTTCTTTCTGCCTAGTCCATGTGAGAGCTCTGTTTAATGTGTGTCTAGGAACCCCCTTCTCCAGAAAATCCTGTTGGAGGTTTCTGAAATCTGTCTCCAGCTGTCACTCACACTGAACAGTGGCAGGGACTGGGCTTTCCCTGCAGTCTGTAAGTGCAGTTATTGCAGAGGCCAGGAAGTGTCTGGGGACATATTGGCAACCTGGAAACATGCTGAGGTCCTGGACTTGAGAGCAAGCCCACTACAGGGTGACCCAGCTGCCACCTCTGTCTTTAACTCTTTGCTTGGGTCACATCACCTTATGATCAGTCTCTGCCTGTTTGGGACCTGATTCCCAAAGCACTCCAGCTCCAGTCCTATCTTTGAGGGAGCAGCAAAACCTGTTTGGGTGCTGTGGAGGCAGAACAGGTACATGCTGGTGATAAGGGCCTATTCTCCAATACTCTGTATTCTTCTTTTCTTTTTTAACAGATTAGTGTTCATTTGATCTTCCCTTGGGTGTGTGTTGTCCTCCTTTAATTGCAGTTTTTTGAGTATTCATACCCCCTTTGCTTAGCTCCTAAGTTTTGCTAATAAGTTCCTGATGCGTGCCAAGATAATGAAGATGATTAATTGAAATTGTTACACTCCCAGATTCCTGTTCTGACTTGCTGCCTTTAAGTGGTTTCAAACTTGGATCCATCTGCACTGTTACCTCCAGCACAGCCCTTGGTTTTAGCCACAGAAGCAGAAAAGTGGGAACATGCTTTGCTGTCTCCGGAGATTGTCATGCAAGAAGTTAAGCAGAGTGAAACTGGGATGTTGAACAGGGTGGTGGCAAGTGGTTGGTGGTTCAGTCATGAGTTTTACTGAATCCCACAGGGAGGTGACACAGGTGTACTGGTAGCTCACTCTCACCTTTGGGAAAGGCATGTTCCTTCCATGCCAGACTGCAATTATCCCCCATGCCATGAAACAGGCCTGGCAAAGCTGGGGGTGGAATCTGTCCGGAGCGGTGCCAGGGGAGCGACTGCATCTCATAATCTCGGTTGTACTGCTTGTTTTCCTAAGTACTTTTGCTCTTCCTCCCAGACTAAAATACAGCAGTTAAGTTCATTAAAAACACTTTAAGTTAAAAACATTCACCATTTTTCATTTCCTTTGCAAACAGCACTGATCTGATAAGTGTGTTTCCTTTCCCAGAGCTGTGAATATTTCTTTGTAGTTTGCTCCGATAAAAGCAGGTTTAGTAAAGTCTGAGTGTGTGATTCTCTTCCCTCTGACAAGTATTTTGCTTCTCACTGATGTTTTCTTTTCCAAAGGCCTGCTCTGTACAGGGAATTTCAGATGTGGAAAGAAAAGAGCTCTTCACAATGCCTTATGGAGGCATTTGATATAATACCAACTCTGTGCCTTGAAAAGCAATAAATAGTGCTGGTACGTTGGTTAGATAAGGTAGAGAGGAAACACGTCCAGTTTGCTTCAAACAGCTTTGTTAAAAAGGTGTGTCAGTGTAAAGGAGATTTACTTTTCTGTGGCAATTTGCATGGATTGCAGTGAGGTTTTTAAATACTGCCTGTGTTAGAGATGGCTCTGTTTTCTTCTTGGGGTCCTTGTTCAGGGTCTGAAACAGTGTGATGGTAGAATTAGGAATCATCAGAGTTTCACTCCGGCATTTCTTTTCTGAGCTTTATTTGCATTGTTTCAAGCTTGTGTGGATCCTTCCCTGAGAAGAGCAGAAGACATAACGAGCAGGACAGGGCAGAGTGGCTGGGACTGGTTGTGTCCAAGTGCTGAGAGCCCTGGGAGCTGTTGGGGTGTGTGACTGTCACATGGAATGTCATGTGTCCCTCTGCCCACCCAGCCTTGTGGCTTTACCTGCGTGGAGGCAGAGGCTGAGCCTTTTCCTTGCTGTCTTTGCCCCTTGGTTGCTGCTTTGAGAAGAGTCCAAGTGCACTGGAAGTACAAATCTTAATGCTCATGTCTCAATGTAAAGCTTGACATATCCCAGCCCCACACAAACTTTCATTCTGTACTGTTCAGTGACCCCACTTGTTATCTGCTCTGTAACAGGCCTGGAGAAGAGTCCAGGCACTCTCACTGAAGGAGATTTATGTTTCATTCAGCCTGTAGCTCCCAAATGTGCAGGGATTCATTTGCCAGCCAGGATGTATTTGTGCTGCTGCCTGATCCAGAGCTGTTCTGGGGCCAAACACACCCGTAGAAACACCTGGTGTACGAAGGATAAAAAAGTAAATTACTACTTTCTTAAAACAAGAGCAGAGCTAACCTTGTCTGGAACAGAAAAGCGTGCCCTATAGAGCTAAATACTACTTTTATTTTTAACTCTGTAATGTTTGGAGTTTCTGATTGAAAATGAAGTAACTTCATCATGGTTTAGGGGCACATCTTACACACGTGCATCATCTCTCTACAAACAAATCCGTTGTTATGATAAGGAGAGAATTTAGCAGCTGCAGCCAAGACATCTTTCAAGAACTAGCTCTGAAGAGAAGTACAAACTCTTGACAGTGATCTGAAGTGTGAAAAACCTCTGTTCAGTTCCCTGCTATTCCACAGGTTCCTTCTGTGACTTTTGGCCAGTCAGTTAATCTCTTGATGCCTCCCTTTAATATGTGTAATGTTGCTGTGGAGGTACAGCCATGCCGTGGGGATCAGTGCCTCGGGAGTGCACTGCAAGGCAGAGCAGGGAGCAGGTGCTCTGGGGGCCAGGGGGTGTTTGAGACCTCAGGCACACGAGGAGCTCCCCGTGTGTGTGATCTGAGCGTTGCTGTTTGTCTGGCAGGGAGCAGCAGTGTGGGCTCTTCCCATCTGCCCGCAGAGAGTTGAACCTCTCTTTTTAGGACGTGTTATTTCTCAACCACTGAGGCTGCACATCAGGTCTGCACGTAACAGGGCATCCTCTCGCCTAATTGCAAAACTCTGCTTCGAAAACAATCAAGCAGCGGGCTCCTAAATCATCCTGCTGATTTTCTTGCAACATCCTGTTCTTCTGTTTCATCTGGAAACTCACTGATGCTCCAAAAACTAATGCCAGTGATTTGTGAACCATTTAGTTATGTAAAGGTTACCCATGTCTGTAAGACTAGCCTGCAATTCATTAGCTGGGTCAAATACATTTAATGATGCTTCATATCACTGATGACATCACATCCTCACCTAATTATATGTCCTTTTTTTAATTTTGATTTTTTTTTTTCCTTAGCTAACGTTTCTCTTTGTCCAGACTATGTTGTTACTAGATCACAGTTTTATTGGCCATATTCCCCTGAAAACCTCTCATGTAGGTAGGGAGGACAGAAAGAGAAAGCTGTGTTATGAGAAGGGTGCAGGGTGGCTGTTCAGGGCCTTTCCATGCAGCTCATGTTTATGTTAAAGAGCTATGGGCAGAAAGAGATTCTGCTGAAAGCCCCAATAAATCCAGGCTTTCACAGGTGTTCAGCCCCTCAGCTCCCTCGAGGGTTTAACCACAGGCTGTTGATGGTCTCCTTCAGTGCAAACTCTGATAGGTTGAATTTCTGCACTGACAGCAGGGATTTCAGCACACGGAGAAATGTTCAGTGTCTGTGGATTTTGCTTTAGAAATGAAAATGCTTTTATGCTTCTTGTAGAAATGTAAAACGTGTCGCTTCTGTGGCCAGAGTGTGTTCAGACTGGGGAAAGGGCCCTGATTTTGAGCTGATGGGTAGGTGTAAATGAAATCTGATTTCTGATAAAATCCATTGGCTGATCCTGTGCTGTAGGGCTGGATGGGATGAGGTGACTGACTTCCCAAGAAGAAACATCTCTCCAGTTCTGGGTTTCAGTAGGAAAGAGGATCAGTTTGAAAGCAGAGCAGGAGCCTCAGTAAATCTTGTTTGGTGAATTCTGCTTAGAGCATGTGCTGTGTCTCTCCAAATGCCTCTGCACAGACCCTCTGACTAGTTTCCTTTTCAGCCATATAGTCTTTTTACCTCTGAATCTAATAATACATTTGCATTCTTTCTCGGTAACAGCTTAGGGATTCAAGAGGCCAAGACCCATTTTCAGAGGAGATTCTTCTGGCCAGATCTGCCAGGCTGTTCTCCCTGTGCCTGCTCTTTGCTGTTGGTTGGATGTGACCCAGTGAGATGCCTTATGGATATGAATCACCAGGCATTGACTCTTTAAAAGTAAAATTTACAGTGTTTGCACCTCAGGCACGTAATGATGGGCTTTCAGTGAGATGTGTGCTTCCAGGAACTCGGGTCAGCTTTGGAAATGGGGCTGCAAGGTGAGTCACCCTCCGAGCTGTGAGGAGTTTGAATGCACTCAAAGCACTCGGGTTGACCATAACCCTGGTTCATTGGCCATGGGCAAATGCTGAGTGTGTTTTTGTGCTGTCCTGGGCAAAGGACAGGAGAGCTCAGGTATCCAGAGGAGGAGGGAAGTGTTTGAGGTTAGTGAAAAAGGTCTTACAGTTACCAGACAATTGTGGGCTGATACAAAATAGAGATACCTGTTTATGCCCACATTCACTGTTTTCTAGGTAGGCAAGGACTTGTTGCCATCTCTTCCTAGTAATTTTCTGGATCTCTAATAAAATGCTAAAAGGACTGGATTTGTAGCTTTTTCCAGTTATTGGTTCTGGTAGATAATAAATAGTCTTGCTTCTGTGAGTTTGGTTACGAGGTGGAAATGGGCTTCTTCTTGCCTTACAGGCAATCCTGCTCTTGCCACATTCCTGGAAGGGCTTGGATCACCAGTGCTCTGCATGGTGATTTTGGGAATAGCCTCCCCTTCCTGGCTGTGGCAGGGTCTCCTAGGCAGGGTGCTCTGCATCCAGCTGCATGTAAGTGCAAAGAGCTGATCCAAAACATCTTGAAGCCAGCCTTTCCTCTGCCTCTGCAGTGTTTAAATTGTTCAGTTTGAATGCTGAAAATATTATAATACTGTTTTCAGGGCACCTGGGCTTTGCTTTCTGTCCCCTGTGGCAGCCAACTCCAGCTCAGACTTACAGCAGGGCAGGATTCAACAGTCTTAGAGATTTGTGACCCTGTGTCCAAGGCCAGGAAACCGCAGTTGAGCCAAAACCATTGGCATCACTGCTGAGAGTTAATAAATACATTCATTCCTGTAGTACATTTTTATTGGCATGAGCAAGGCTTAATACATACCACCTTGTTTTTCTCTGTGCCTGAACAAGGAAAGTTGTGCAAGCTGGACTCACCAGTGATTAAGAGACCTCAGCGAGTTGGGTTGATAAGATCATAGATTTTATGACCAGTCTGTGTCATTATATCATCTTATCTGAGCTCCTGTGTAGCACAGGCTGTAGAGCTTCATCCTTTATTCTTCTTAAGCCAATACATTTTGTTAGAGTGAGATTTTTCTCCAGAGACTGCGAGTCATTACTCTCTGGATTTGAGTTCTCGTGGCCATGCTGCAGAATCACAAGCAGCTGGGCTCTATCAGAGCTTCCAGACAACTTCTGCTCCCGGTTCCAGATGTGACCCTCCCGACACTCCTGCAAAAGAAATGCAGAAGTAAAGGAATTCAAAATACTTATGAATTGTCCTGAAGCCAGTCCCTCAGGATGCACTCCTTGTCTTTTCAAGAGCACCTCCAGCCCCACATCTCAGCTGTTTCTCCCTCCACATTTCTCAACTGGTTACAGTTGCTGCTCTTTACTCCAGTTTGTCTGAGATGGGGTACTGAGGGTTCTTCTGATGGGCTGGTGTTTTGGGGTATTTGGGTTTTTTTCACCAGTTTCACATGGTGACCAGGACCTGGCAGAGGCACCACTGGAGCCCCAGCTCCCCAAACCTGCCCAAGCAGCAGGGTGAGTTAATTGGGTGCTGATGCACAAAGTGACTGGGCACGGAATATTTGGGTCCTCCAGATAAATTGCTTGGGCATTCAATTTGGGTGCTCCTGCATGAAACACATCCCTCAAGCATAAGTGATTTGGGTGCTCCTGCATGAAGCATTTGAGTGCTCAGGCATGACCTAATGGCACATTCAAGCACACACTGATTAGGCACTCGTGTAGGAACTCATTGGGTGCTCATGCATGTACCAGCTAGGCAGCCATGCATAAACTAATCACGTGCTCATGCATTAATTAATTGTGCACTTAAGAATAAATGAATTGGCTGCTCATGCACAGAGTGATTAGGTACTCGTGTGTGTGCTAATTGGACACTCATGCATTAATTGGGTGCTCATGCATGAACTGCTGGAGCATTCCTGCAGGAACTGGCTGGCTGGCCATGGGTGAAGCAGTTTGGCACCCGTGTGTGACCTGATGGGTGCTCATGTGTAGTGTTCTGGCACGAGGGCATGAACTAATTGGGTGCTCTTGTGTAAATACCCTAAACCCTGCAATTTGTGCCCGATACTCCCATTCCCGTGCCTTCCAAAACCTTTAGCACTTTGGGTGGTTTGGAATCGAGTTTGAATTGTGCAATTTAGCCTAGAGCTGAGCGGGGCAGTAATCAGAAACAGATGGCACAGAAGAAGAGCTCCTTCCCTTGCAGAGATTAATGACCATCAGTCACATATTCGGTGCCATCCTAGAACGTCCTCCCAGCTCATGGAGCTGCTGTTCCTGTCCTTGCTCTTTGTAAACACCAAATTCCCTTTGTTCCAGATCACTGTGCTCTTCTCCCCAAGCCTCTTTGTTTCCTTCCTAGCTTGTAGTTTTAGAGCTCATGTTCATTGCTCTCTTTACAGCGAAAAGCTTTAGTAAGTAAGCAAAGCTGTACCTGCTTCCTTCCTCTGGGTCCTTGGGTCTTTCTCAGGTAGAGGGTGTGCTGGCTGAAAATTGCTTCTTTTAATCATGAGACTGATGTTCAGCCTGAGAGGCCTCATCCCCTGAAGGAGTAATGATTATATTATGAAGGGAATCAGCACCCCTGAGACAAGTCAGCAACATGTCTTTTTTAGCATGAAGCATCTGTCAACAACAAAAAATTGGTGGTAGAATGAGATGACCTTGTGACCTCCCCTAAGGTGGCCAGCACAATGCAGAACCAACTCAAATACTGCTTGCAGTACAAACTGTGGTGGTAAATGTGTACCAGATATGTCATGTAAGTACACACATGTGAAACACATGCCCCTGGCTCAGGCTGCATCACCAGATGGCCCTGTTGCTTGCACACCCACTCCTCCATCCTTTGGTGTTGCTGTAGGGTGGGATGCTTCTCTGGGAGAGCCAGTGAGCAGCAGCAGAGTTGCTGTTCCCTTCATTTCTCCAAGTGGATTCACTTCCTCTGATAGAGCTCCCTAGGGAACGGGCAGTTGTGCTGCAGTTTTTTGGAGGCTCTTTGTGGTTATTTCTTCTCAGAAACTGAGAGTTGTAGTATGACCAAAATCAAGTTACACTAAAAAATCCAACCCCCCTCCCCCAGAACTGATGGCACCACTTTCTTGCCTAAGGAAAAACTGATTTGTGGATCAGTGGGTGTGAGGGGCAGCTGGTTTGTCCACTGACTCCTACAGGTCAGGTTGGCTCCCTGCACCACCACAAAACTGCATTTCTGGCGCTGCACACAAGTTTTTATTTCTGATTTTCAGGAACTGCAGTTCAGAATTTGGAACCATACATATCCACAATTCCTGCTGAAGTCAGTAGGTAGGTTTTTGTGTAGCAAATGTTGAAGGAATCAGCTCTGTGGGTGGCATACGTCCAACTTTGTGTTTTATTGGTCTTAAACAAGCAGCACTACCCTGTTGGTCGCTATTGCGTATCTCCAAGTGGCTGATATTGTGGTTTTGAGGTTTCAGGCATGAGCCTGATTGGAAATAAGGCACAAATGAGATACAACAGCTGTCTGCAGCCTCTTGTTCTGAGCTTGTGGGCTGCAGTGTCAGCAGTCCAGACCTGTAGAGCTTTTACAGCAAGGTAAAGAAGGAAGTAGGAGACCATCTCCACTCAGGACTTTCCACTGCAGAAACACAAGGGTTGGATGTTTCAAACAGGCTCACTGCTGCATTTGGCAAGCAGATGAGAAGATGGCAGCTCCAGTGTAACTCTGTGCAGCAACTGGGAGAGCCTGACACTGACCCTGGAGTAAAGATGTGTTAGGGCAAAGCTTGCTTTTTTTTTTATATGGAATTTTTAGGGTCCTTTCCAGCCTTTTGCAGGGTTTCATTTTGAAACTTGAGGCAAGCATGTTGTCTCCCTTAGTTTATGGAGGTATAAAACAAACATGCAAACATCTATTTATCTGATGAACAAACTCCCACTGGAGCAGAACCCTGGCTTCTGTTCCTGGCTCTGCCATTGATCACTGCAACATCCTGAGGCACTGGACCTCAGTTAATATATTGACAAATGGGAGATACAAATATTAACTCCCTAGCAGGTGCCTTTGGATTTAATAAGTAGTTGTAAAGCACTCTTGGACTCATCCATATGAGATAGGTTACCCCAGGAAGTGATGTGACTCATGCTGGTCCTCTGATGCATTTCCCAAATCCAGCCTGGATTCTGCACTGGGGAAGGGGCTGTTGATGGAGGTACAACGTGCAGGTGGGAGAAATGGCTTTGCTTTGTCTCCTGTGTGAGAAGGTGATACCTGCTCCTCCTGCAGCTGCATTGGACAGACCTTGCAGTCATTTATGCATTGTTTGGTGGGGCAAAATCCAGCTCAGATAGGTCTGAGCTCAACTGGAGCCCCCAGTTGCCAGCCCAGTACAAATGTTAAAGTGATCCCCCACATGGCTCTGCAGGGCTGGAGCCTTGGTGTCTACCAGCTAACCAGAGAGGTGGTTAGTAAGAAAATCCAGTGTTATTTCCACCTGGTAAACAGAAAACATGGGGCAGCCCTTCCCACAGTTTGTTGCTCCCTGTTCAGATTATTCATTTCCACACCATTAAAATGCGAATGTAATTCCTGCCCTTTAAACTAATTAATGTAAAAACTTTTCCTCCAACCGCTGCTTAGCCTAAATGAAAGCTGGGACCCAGTAAGCCAAGGATGGAAATTAAAGCATTACCAGTGCTGCACTCAGGGCTGCATTCCTGAGGTGCCTTATCTGATCCTGTGCAATGCCACAGGCCTTTTGGGGCCTGATTCTGCTCCGCTCTGTGCTGAGCTGAGGGAGCAGCTGCCTGAGCAGAGGTGATGGCTTTGCCAGTGTAAGGCTGGTGCAAGTGAGGAGAGAGTCAGACCCACTGCCTCCTTCCTGGCTGGAGGGAGCTGCACCAGTTGAAGAGCAGCTGTAATTGCTGCTGAATCAGTTAGGCCATCTTTAATCAAATCCTCTTCTCCCCAGCTTTGACATGTGATTTTTATCTTTTTCCCTGTCAACAGTATTTAGTTACATTAAGGGCTTTCCTGGCATGAGACAACATGGTTTTTAACATAATTGATTTTGGTAATTCTTTCTCTTACACGAGGAATAGCCTCATCATATTTGCAAACCAGAATTACCCCAGTTTTGCCCCAGGTTGTACAGTGAAAAGAATGAGTTACCCACACACAGGTACCTGCTCGTGGTCCCTTCGCTGCTGGCCCTGCCATCAGGGGCTGCCACCAAGTCTCTGCTGACCTAGAGCAGTGGGAGCTCTGAAAGCCTTGTGCTAGGGACCTGCTGGCTGTTCCCTCATAGCCAGAGGGAAATCAAAGGGCACAGACGAGCAGGAGGCTCCAGTTCTTCCCAGCTGAGCAGCAGGACAGTGATCGTCCTTACTCAGAGCAAAGTGTGAAGTTACAGGGTAGCCCAGAGTAAGTTATTGCTCAGCACAAATAAGCCTGTAATAATGTGTACAGGAATTTAACATGAAGCTAAACCAGTTAAATAAGTGGAGCTGCCCCTGGCTGTTCCAGGGGGATGGTGGTGCTGGGTGGGAGCAGGTGCTCCCAGGATAGCTGGACATGAGTGACAGGAGGCAACAGAAACCAGGAGTGAAAAGAGACACTTAATGCAGCTGATCCCTCTCCTGATGCAGGGCTGGTTTGTTCCGTGTGCTTTCTCATGCTTTATTGAGTTTAATTTTAAACATCTCCGTTGATGGGACTTCTATGGTTTCCCTTGGGAACTCGCTCCTCAGCCTACCCTAAAGTTCCCTTCATCCTTATCTTAGATCTTCCCTTTTTAAAGCACTCTAATGAAGTGAAATACTCCTTTCCCTTTTCTCTGTGTTTCTTATGATATTAAAATATATTCTTCCACACCTGGGTTGGCAGGGAGGAATTTAAATCCACTCTGCAGCCTTGCTGGAGCACTGAAGTGCTTCACTCGATGGGAAAGGGTTGTAATAAACCCCCTGCAACTGCAGCCCATTGTAGACTCAGGGCTTGTCTTTATTGGTCTCATTTTTCAGTGTTTCAGTGTATTCTGGGCCGTCACAGAACAGTAGGAAAACACGTATTCTCCAGAATTTTCAAATATCCTGAGTGCATTTGGAGCAGAGGAGCTTCCTGCCAGGACTGTGTGGCACTGGAGCAGGTGGGGTTTCATAACCAGCCAGCACAGGGAACCTCCAAAAATGGGGCTTAGGAAAAACAACGTGCCAGTGGCTGTTACCCTCCTCTAATCGACAGCTGTGTCACTGGGGGATGTTAAATTCGTTGGACTAGAAATGCACAGAAAAAGGAAAGTTTTTTTCTGATTTTCTAAGCTACACTAAACTGAAAAGGCTGCCATTGATTGAAAATGAAGTGGTTTTTTTCTGTGAGTTATTAATAAATAGATGTTTTATTTAAAAAGCTTTTTATTTAAAATTTTCTTTGATAAAAGTGAACTAAATAATGACCTGGATATTTTGAACTGAAATATTCGAATCATTTAACTTTTCTGGATTTTGCTTTCCTATACTTCCTCCCACTCTTGAAATCCTCTACACAAGCATTTGTTGAAAAGTTATGCCCAGTATTTCAGAATGGCCTGACCAGATTTCAAAAAAGAAACCACATTATTTTTTTTGGTCCGTCTCTGATTTTAATAAAAATTAAAACTGAGGTTCTTTTCTGCGTAGAGATAAAAAGACCCAAGGGAATGTTGGTTTGAACGTTGCACTTATGCATTTTTCTTTCAAAATGTCTTGGAGTGGAAGGGAAACAATGCAGGGAGGAAAAGAGAACAAAGGCTCGCTGCAGAAAGGAGCAGGATGATAGTGCAGTGAGGCAGTTTATGGCCAGGATTGTTCAAACAGCTGGGGATTGTATTACACTGTTTATCACGTTGAAATCCGTGTCAAAATGACATACACTGGGGAGGTTCTTGTGTGGGGCTGTGAACTAGGTATTATGGGGAAAAGTGAACCATGTGTTCTGATGCTGTTGTGGGGACAAGAAATCTGCCAGGGGCCGAGGGGAAGGGTGAGTTCATCGAAGGAAGGGTCTCCCCCTGGGGCAGAGGGGATGATGTGGGCTGCTTGCAAAACCCTTGGGTGGTTTGCAGAGCTCCACGAGCCATGGCATTAGTTTTACTTCCCCCTCCCCCCATTTTTATCTCTTTTTGAAACATCATCGTGTTTAGGGTGGGTTTTTTCTCTAATTGTCTGCTGGGGGGTGGTGGAGGGGAACCAGTTCCTTCCCTGTGACATTTCCTCCCTCCTGTGACAGTCCAGCAGGGACATACCTGGGGCTGCTGCCTGGCAGTCACGTGCCTCCTTTCTGTTTTTCCCCAACTCAGAGACTCATTCTTGTCATCACATTTTGCTTGTGAACCCTTCTGAAATCTGCAAGTCAGCAGAAGGCCGGGGCACGGCAGAGCTCCCTTGGCCTGCTGGACAGATTGAATTTCCCCCACTAAATGTGCTCCAAACTGCGGGAATTCGAGCAGCTCACAATTTCTATGGTCATTTGTGCTAATAAAGTTTGACAGGCTGAATGCTAATGGAAAGTAAACAGGAGAGAGGGTGCTAACAAGGTCATAATGAAGCTCACATTTAAATTGAATTGAGACGAATATATGAACGCTCATGAGAAACAGTTTGTCGTTCTCCTCTAGGCTGTAGTGCAGCATGTGGTAGCAATGGGCAGTTTGTGAGTGGCAGATTAAAAGGAAGCTATAGCTGCTCTGCAAGGACAAATTACAGCTGGTTCCATGAAGAAAGCTCACGCTGGGAAGGAGGGAAGCAGGGGAGGATGCTCCTTTCCAGGAGCCCACCAGTCACGGCAGCTCACTCTTGCCCTGTCGTTGCTGTGAGTCCCAGCTAACCACACTTATGTCTCCAGAGGAATTCCCATTGATTCCAATGGCACAAGCCTGCAGGGAGGCGCAGGGTCAAATTTTACCAGATGTGAACACGCCACGTCCTCCTCAATCCGTTTTTGAACGCGGGACTGCTTCGCTTTTGCAGGAGGGGGCTCAGCCCAGATCAGGCTGGTTCAAAAATCCTTTAAAAAGGCTTTTGCTGCTCCCGTGGTGGATCTTTAATTTGTTCTATTTTAAATAATGTCTGAACACAGACAAATGAGCGAGTTGTGTTCTCTCGTGTGTGTGCACACGATGAGTATGTCATAGCCGAGGAATTGGGCTGACTTATCCAAAGCTCTTGGCTCTTTCTTTCCAGGCGTGCTTTCCTAATTCCAGATGGATAAGAAAACAGTGGTGTGTGCAAGGAACCATCCCCCTCCTTCTCCTCCTCCCAACTTTGGCATAGTTGTGTTTATTGCCTGCGACTGAGGGAGTTTCAATATCCTTGCAAAGTTCTGTCTGAGGAGACCCGGCGAGCAGAGTGTTATTGGTGCAAAACCCTCTGTAACCATCAGATGCTTTTCCGTGACTCAAAAACATTTCAGGCTCTTTTGTAATAAATGTAAATGGCAGACCAGAGGTCAGGGATGGTCTCGAGGGCAAAGGCTGGTGTCTAATCTTTATTTTCTCTTTATGAGCTGCTGTAACAACTTTGAAGGTATGAAAGAAATCAGCAGAAATGTGAGACAAGGCAGTCTTATTAGGAAACTGGTACAGAGCTTCTCAGACTTGTTCCTTGACCTCCTTTGAAACAGCCATGGGGCCAGGATCCTCAGATGGTACAAAAGCATAAATGTAGCTGTGGATTTACTGTAGCAGGGATTTAGTGTTTCTGTTCAGTAACTTCTCTCTCCACCAGAAGATGCTTCCAGCAGAAGTTTTCAGCCATTCTAATCTTGATTTTAATATAATGGTTCTCTTTACATATTTTTTTCAAATGGTTGTGGAGATGACAAATAGCTTGAGTTTAGTGCTGCTCCTGGATATGTTCAGGAAATGGGGCCAGTTTATAAGATAAAGGTTTTGGTCCTGCAGTGATCTTCAAATCTGATCCAAAGTCGTCCTAGGAATCTGGGGGCAGTTTTGGGTTGGACTCTTGGTTGACATTTACATTTGCAAAAACAGGGTTTTCACCAGTTAAAGATAATTTGATGCCATTTGCAAGAGAGGAGATAACAGTGTCAGTTCATTGGTCTGAATGCTGAAGGTGTTTTTAATAATGTGCATATTTCAGTAATACCCTGTACACATGCAGGACTTCTTGGCTCAACAACCAAAAAGTGAAAGGAAAAATTACCCTGAATTCCTTTTGTGTCCAACAGGACGTTCCCTTTGGCACTCCAGCCTACAGAACGTGTGTCACTCTTGGGTTGTTGCATTTGGGGCAGGAGAAGGAAGGTTTGCAAAGCTGCCCAAGGAGGAGGGAATGGTGGCACTTGCTCTGGACAGTGTGACTGCATTAGGGGCTGGGATCCAGTCTGGGAGCCCCAGGGTCCATCCTCTCCTCTTTAAGAGATGTCCTCATCTCCTCCTACCAGACTGGGAGCCCTTCCCGGGTGCTCCACTTTGTGTCATTTCAGGGACATGAAGAGGAAGAACTCTGCATCCCATGGCATGACCAGGAATGAATGCTGTCCTCAGTCCCCTCTGCCAGCCAAAACTGGGCAGCACATTCATCCTGTGGCCAGATATTGTTTCCCAGCAAACAAATGATTTCCCAGCAAGTTTTCTGTGTCCCAGAAAGAGATTTCCTCCCTTTCTCGCCGGGGCACTGCCTGCTGCAGTTGATGCTGAGTTTCCCAAACCATCCCATGCTGTTCAACCACATGAAATATTGTGCTGAAGCTAATTAAGATGACAGTCTGGGAATGTTTTTATTAACTGTGCTTGCTGAATTTCCTTCTCCTGGACTCTGGCTCTTGGAAGTAACTTTCAAAACACCAATTCAGAGCATTTTTCCTTTACCATGTTCACGTTAGTGTTGGCCTGGAGGTTGACACAGGACTTACTGCTGTCTTAGTATAAAGGAAGAGTGGACATCTAAATGCTTAGCCTAGTTTAATTTACAGGGATGTGCCCTTTAGAACAGTTCCTTAAGGATGAGATAATTTAATGTCTGACACATTTAATTCTCCTTGAGCTGAATATCAGGCAGGTCCTGTGCTCCTCCACTCCAGCCAGTCCCTATCCAACACCAAGGCAGAGGAGCCCCAGTGTGTGGGGCAGCACATGGTGCAAACCAAGGCCAGTTTCTTGACATGATGGTTTCTGACTTGGAATTTTCATTGTCAGGGTTCTTTATATTTTACGTGTAAAAACTCAGTTGAGGAAAAATGTGCTCCTGTCAGGCTTTAGGCTGCAGGTCTAAGAACTGAGCGCTCAGAAAAAAGTCTGAGCTGTTTCATAAATATGTCTCAGGGACCTTTAGCTCCCTTCAGGCTGGTTCCTATGCCGGGAAGAAAAATCGCTGCAGGCCCTAAATGTGATGAAATTCTTCCGTTGCTTCTGTGTGAGGAAGTGGTTGAAGTTGCAGAATCTGGTCAGCCCTGTAAAAGCTGTTTCAGTCGTTGATGAAGGGCCAATCCTCATGAAATCACTGAGAACTCCTTCCATTGGGATGATAAATGGTCCAGTCCTTGGAAAAAATATCCTATACTTGAAAAAATGCCCTCTGAGCATCAGAGTGAATAGAGGCGAGGGCAGGGCGTTGTGTGTGCTGCAAGTCCCCTGTGAGAGCAAAGAGGAGACAAACACACTGGGGGGCTGGTGAGGGATGGGAAGGGGATCTAAATATGGCACAGAAAGTCCATTTATTTTCGTGTCACCCCAGACATATTAAGCACTGGCACCTACAGCTGCCACATAAACAAACCGTGCTCTCTTTCAGAAAATATGTGAACAGGGTTGCTCATTGTCAGTCTTGCAGGCAAAAAAATAACAAACACAGATGTATACTGGGGAGGGGTGGAAATGCTCTGAATTCTCCCAGCTGAAGTCCAGGCGTTGAGAGGAGCCGGAGGAGGGACCCTCCCTGGATGCCATCGCTGGTGGCAGCACATGGGCTGTGCTCCTCTTGTTTAAGGACTTGGGAAAGTTAGGAGGAGGACCTGGCACGCTCCTCGCTTCATTCACAGGCTTTTCTGCACCTAAATGTTACCAATTTCTTTTCCTCCCCACTCTCATCCCTCTTGGGCTGTGGCAGCTGATGGCTTGAGCTGCCAGCTCTATTTTCCTGCCTTTTTTACAGCGTTTAACTTTGGATTTGAGCGGGGAGCTGATCTGGGAGCATCACTGCTTTGGGGCTGCCTGGCTATTGAAGGAAATTATTGGGTATAAATTTCGGTTTTGTTAATACTGTATGTGAAGTAATTATTTTTGAAGTGACAAGAGGACACTAACCCTGAATTACTTCATTAAGCAGCAGTTTTAAGAGAACCCAAACCACCACTAAGAGATGTCTAGTAAAGAATGACCCAGTTAGCAAACCCTGCTGTCTGCCTTGTACCCATCACTGGGAGATGTTAGGGGTTTTCAAGTTAAACTGTTAATGTGAGCTGTTAACTCTGTGTTGTGCTCATACTTAGATAGATCCTATTTTGTTGATGTTTTTTCCTGAAATGGAGGGCAGCTGTGCAAGAAGAGCCATAAACACCTTTGCTACAAGCACATTTTCCTAGCTTGTTGTCTGCAAAATGCCAAATGGCAGAGGTTGGTTTTGTTTATCTGTTTGTTTGCAGTGAAAGAACCTTGTCTTTGTTGTGCTTGGATAAGTCCAAAACCTCCAGAAAAAGAAAGTTTCTCTAATACAGAGGGATGAATTGTGCACAAGAACTCTGTGATAGTTCCCATCAGGGAACATCCATCTGTATTTTGTGATCTAAAAATTCTCTGCACGCTGATATTTTTTGGTTTATGTCAATGTCCAGAACTTCCCAACAAGTTCACTATCCCCATGTGCCAGATGCTTTATAAACAATAGGGAAAGATCCAGCCCCAGCAAGTTTACAGTCTAAACAGAAAACAAAGTGGGAGAAGTTGAGGATTCCCATTTATGAGTGATTTTATTTTCTGTGTGTGTGTGTGAGGTTTTCGAAGCCCCACATCTAGTTATAATTACAGTAATGATTAATTTTATCACTGTTTATCCTACAAAAATTACAGGATCACCTGTCAGGATCTAATCATGAGTGCTGTGTTAATTAGTGTTATTTGGAAAGTCCCAGCACTTAGAGTTAAGGTGTTGCACAAGACCCAGCTTTCATATTAAAAAACCCCAGCAAGTTTCTTGTCTTTGTGATTTCCAAAGGAGCTTTAAAACACCACTGAGATGTTGAAGAAGCTCCCTATTTCTGACCTTTGAGAAATCTGATTGATGGCTTTTTGCATGTCTGGGGTTAGAAATGCTGGTGAAACGCCGGTGAGAGAACTCCAGCCCAACACAGGGCTCACAGATCCTTGTTGCATAATGGGATTACCATAGTTGTGCCTCAAGAGTTTATTCTGCTCAGAGTCAGGTAGAAATGGGAGTCTCCCAGTCCCAGCCTGCACAGGAGTGAAGTCAGCAGAGCAGGATTTCACTTCAGGTGCTCTGGCTCCTCCAGGCCTTGCACGTAGGGGAGGTGGGACTTCTTGGAGGAGCTTGCATTGAGTTCTGGAATCTGGGAAGCGCTGAGCTGAGGTCTGGGGAGCTCCTGAGCGTGGAGAGGTGATATCAGAGGGTCAGGCTGTGCTGATCCTGCTGCTCCTGGTTGGCTCATCCAGCGCTCGGCAGCCAGGTCCCCGCGGGAGGTTCTGACCCCCGGGCTGGCCGGGAAGCTGGCAGCCGGTTTGCTGCGAGGTGTTGAGGGGAAAACAGATTAGTCTGAGACAGAGAAAGTCTCAGAGCTGTCATGGGGCTTTAAAAAATAAAGCTTGAGGTAAACAAAGCAACACGCCTGTTTCCACGCAGTCTGTGGGATCGTTGCCGCCAGCCTTTCCGACAGGCTCAGGAATTCCACCTATTTCCGACCCCAGCTCCTCTCTCTGCCTCCTGGTGTTGACCAAGGCTGCCCACGAGGGCATGGGGAGCATTCACTCCTGCCAAGGGAACCGAGGGCTTGGCCTGGCACCGTGCTGGGGAGCTGAGCTGGGCTCTGTCCCGTGGGACTCAGACACGGCTCCCAGGTTCCTGCCTCCGTGCTCCATCAGGATTCCTTGGCTTATGCACTGTTAGGGAATATGTGTTATAGTTCTATATTTCAGAGTTGGTAAACACTTAATCCTTCTGAGATAACTGGATGGGTTTTGTCTGTTTGTTTGTTGTTGCTGCTGCTGCCCCTGGGCAGGGCTCTGCTTTGGGCTGGCTGGAACAGCCACAGCTGCACAAGACTGAGGAATTTTAGCAAATAAATGACAAAGGAAAATGCCAAAGCTACAGGGAGCACAGGTATGATCACATCACTGCTTAGTTAGAGGATTCCAAGCATGACCACCTCCAACAGAAATCCTTGTAACTTTACTTTCTGAAGGAATCACTAATGAGCCCCCGTGTGACTGGTGGCAGCACCGCTGGGATGCTGCCCCTCCTGCCCTCCTTGGAGTTATTGCAAGGAAAGGAGGATTTTCTGCCTCCCACTCTGATTTTGCAATTCTTTTATTAACTGGATTTGACTCAAGTCGGGTGAAATGGAAGCTGGCCTGCCCCTCATTTCCCCTTTCAGCTCTCCAAACGAGGCATTTGTGATATGGACCTAATTTTTTTGCTCGTTTCTTGTTAAAAGGATGGATTTCACCCTGTGTGTCACACCAAGCCCTCCCTCCAAGCTTGCTGGTTTTGTCCCCTGTAGCCAGGCTTTACCTGTTGCAGGAGAGCACACCAGCCACAGCTCACTTTCAGGGGGGAGGAAAAACAATTCCTGCCAGAAGAACTGTCAAAAAATATCCTCCTCCTTAATCCCTGCTCTGATTTCCACCAGGAGTGACCGTTGGGCATGAAAATACCGGTGAACTTTACTGGCAGTAAAAAAATCATGTAGATTATTCGAAAACCAAAAAAGGCAAGAAGAAAACGTTATGGGGCCGTTAAAAGGTTCATGAGGAATCCTCTTTTCATGTTTGCCTTGGGAGTTTCAGCTGCTCCAATATGAACACTGACATGCCTTGCATGACTTTTTATAGAAGATGAAGCAATTCCTTCTGGAAGGCTTATTCCTAGAGTCTCCTGAAATATTGTCATTGGGGTGACAGCAGCTATTCAGTAATCATTTTTGCCTTAAAATGGTCATATTAAACCAAATTAAACAATAAAACTTTCTTGTGGGGTTTTAGCACTTAATTAATTGCAAGTTCTCCATGGTTAGCTGAGGTTATGTTTAAAGATAAATTTTATGTCTTTAAGACCAGCACTATAAGTCAGATTGGCTTGAGAACTTGACATAAATTGATAAAGTTTTTAAAGGGGAGGGGATCCATTTCTTGTCTGAACCTCTCTCTGCTTCATTCCTTCCCCTCTTGTTTCCTAAGAAGGTTTCAGAATTTGGAATCTTTCTCTTTGGGAAAGATTTTAATTGAGAAATGGTCTTTTATCTAAAATGAAAAAAAAAAAAATCACTAAAATCCATTTTTCTTCAAAACTGGATGTTTTGCTTTTTTTTGACTGTAGTTTAATTTTTCATTGAAAGTGCTGTTAAAGTCAATAGATATTTGCCTTTATTGGGAAATATCACAAACATTTTTACATAATAAATAATAAAATAAAAAAGGAACAAAGAAAAACTGAAAAATTGATCCATTTCATACACTGCACAATTTTGACAATTTTTGATGAAATAAACTTAGTTTTTTGCCCATCCTGATTGTGATACAGCCCAAGGCAGAAAAGGAAAAATCAGAACATAAAATCTGCATCAGAGCTCTCCTGTTTAATTAGTGTAGCTCCAAAAAAAAAAGCTCTAAAATCCTTCAGAATTCTTCCTTTAAATTAGTTCATATAGAGGCATGGCCACTATGAAAATAAATTAACTGAGCTCACGCTTTACTGGCACAGCCAAATCCTTCCTTGGTCTTGGGACTTCGCTCCCCTCCTGTGCCCCCAGCCCATGGAACCAGAGAGGTCACTCAGCACACTGGCTTGTGCTGGGATGAATCAGAAGGTGATTCAAGGATCTGTTTTGTTAAAGCAGGGAAGGAGCAGAAACTCAGCTTGGTGTCTGTTTTCCAGCCATTCCCGACCAGCTGATGGGAATGACGCTTCCTCCCGTTGGATTTGCCCTTTCAGTACTGGCTGGAGACCCGAGGGGGGATTTTGCTGTCCGGTGTCACACTCAGGGGTGGTTTATCCAGGGCATCCCTCAGTGGTTTCAGCAGAGCTCAGATGGGAATCGAACAATTCCTTTGAGTTTGTTCATGCTGGGAGCAAAGCTGGGATGGTGGGAGCTGCTTGCAGGTGGCCCACCCACCTCCCTCTGCCAGGGAACAGAGCTGCCATCCTCATCCTGAATGTCTCTCTTTTGTAGCAGCCCACATCAATTTTCCTTTGAATTTCCTGCGTGATCACTTTTTGTCTGATGTGAAGGCAGCTGTCTAGACATCTCTTCATAAAAAAACCCAAGTTCCTATCCTGCAGTCTGAGAGAGGCCAGAGCACAAGTACAGATGGGTAAATACAGGGCATATGAGATTGATTTGAAGCCAATAACTGGGAAGGTAAGTACCTGCACTCCACTCCCAAAGAGCTGCAGCTCTGTTGCACGTCCTACATAGCTTTTAGATCTCCCTCCTACTTACCTGCTCACTGCTGACAGCACCAGAGTATTCCATTTCCCCAAGAGCCTTAATGGTTTGGTTTTTCATAAACAGGCAGCGCTTCCTGGGAGGGCTGTAATTTTTTGTTGGTTTTATTTTGTTTTGTTCTCATATGAAAATACCATCTTAGCATCCTGCTATTCATGGCAGTAGGCTTGAGGAAGAAAGCAGAGAGGTACTGAGCTGGCTGAGTGCCTCATTATTTACAGCATGCCTGGAATGGTGCAGTGCTTAGTGTTTCCCCCCAAAACTTTCCTCTGTTTTCTTCTGTCTTCACATTTCTTCTGGTCCTAGAGGGCATTAATACTAACTTTCATATCCAGCCGTGCAAGAGTTTGTTTTATCCCTGGAACTTGTTAATGTGCACCTGAATTTCCTGTGTTTCTCTCATGCAACCCTTCAGTTCCAAGAGTTTATCCTTCTGGGTCTCTGTCTTCTCTGAAATATCCTCCAGCTCAGCAAGGGCAGGAACCTTGCAGGCAGCTTTTCCCTCTTGGTTTGGACTGAATCAAAAAAGCCCCCAAATAATGCTCAGGCAGAGTCTTGAGAGAACAGTAAAAAGTTCAACACGTGGGAGCAAAGAGAGACTTGTCCCCTTCAGCTTCCACCCCAGTGCCCTCCCAAACCACCCTTCCTCTCTGTTTACATTTCTATTCCCTAGTTCCTTGCAGTTCTCTTAAACTGAGTTCCAGTAAGAGACTTTGGCCCTCGAGAAGGGGATGAACCACTGTGTAGGCATTTCAGCATGGAAATATCTTGTTCTTCATTATTTTTACTGAAAACTCACTGTTTTCTTCAAATGGATGTTTTTTTTAAAAACCCTGAACTTTGAGTTAACACATTATTGAGGATTTTAGGTAGCTAAGAGAAAGCCTGTTGACCTTTCTGACTCTTTAGACTTTAATAACTCCGTATGAAAATATCTGCTGTTGACTTATTAACCCTTATGAAGAGCAGTTTCTTGCGTTTTTCCTTTTGGCTTCAGTAGTTCTTGGACTGATACCATAATAGTCTGCTCTCCAACTGAAGTGGTCTCAGCGTTTTTAAAAACAGACAACGTTAGCAACAGGATTTTTCACATCAGATGTGTAGTCAGAAGAGTGAAATCAGTGTCTATCTGTTGCTTTGCCTGGTTCCTCAAGGCAGCAGCTTTGGGAAAAATGAATAAGATGAAATCAGAGTTTAGATTAAAACATTTGCTGGAATTGCAGGTATTTTAAAGATACTACAGGAAAAATAACATATATATAAAAAAAGTTACAATGAATAATTGTTTCCATTAAAGGGACTTCAGTGCTTCTAGTGGGTAATTCTAAGCTCCTTTCCCATTAATGGTAATTTGCTAGAAAAGAAAGGTACATTACATAAATATTTCAGAGTAACCTGGGCAGCAATTTGAAGATATTAAGCTTTCAGCTTGACAGCCCCAAGCACCTTGATTCATCTTAACATCCTGTAAGATCTGAAATGCAAACAAGCACTTCACTTGAACGGGACTGACTTCAGGACCAAAATGAGCTTCATCCTACAGGGCTGAAGGAATATTAGGGACCAATCAGTATTTCCTCAAGCACGTTAATTATCCCAGCTGGAAGGGGAGCAATGGGGATGGACTCGTGAAGTAAACCAGAGTCATTTTTCTAAACAAACCTGGAGCTGCAGCCTGCACCCAGCAAACCTGTCTCTCATCTGCACTGATCTCCTCACAGCACTGCTGGGATTGGGTTCTGCTCCCCAGAGCTGGTGCAGCAGCAGGACTGTGCTGGGGGAGAGGAAGGGCAGTGCCACAGGGGTACAAGCAGCAGCTGAAAGAGGTGTCACAAGTCGTTGAGAAGTCCCTGCTTCCCTCTGGCCTGAGCCAAAGCCTGCAGACAGGGAGTGAAAGCCTTTCTGGTGACTCCACTGGCCTTTGGATGAGCAGTGGTGGGCTGGATGTGCTGAAGGACTTGGCACCCCTAACCAGGGGATGGTGCTGGAGAGAGGACAGGCAGTGACTGCAGGGAACCAAACTTCCCTTAGAAACAGGGCTTGCAGGGTTCACAATGCCACTTCTAGAGAACATACAGGATGCAGAATCCTCTGAGCCATGGTTTTGTTGGTTGAAAAAACCTTGAAACTGTGGAATTCTGTTGTTAAGACATTTTAGGTCTAGGATTATGCTGAAGTCATCTGTAGCAGATGAGTGAAGCTGGAGGAGCTGTGGTCAGGCATTGGAGAAAGACAGGCAGTCCCAGAGAAAGTAAGGCAGTAAGGCTCATTCTGGGGTCTGGGTTTGCCTGGGCTCAGAGATGGTTCACTGCTCATTTCTTCTCCCCCCATCCCTCAGCACTTCCTCGTGATGCTCCTGCTCAGAAATAAAAAGCAGATTCAAGATGCAGCTCTGTGTTTAACAGATGCCAAGCAGTGAGTCCCCCCCACTCCTGGCACCTCTGTCCTTTCCCTCCTGCCCGTGCTCCTGCCTGTGCCCCAGGTACATGTTCAAAGTCAACAGCCCTGCCTTGGACTTCCTACTTGTATTTTAAAGCTCCCAGTTACAAGAGGGTTCTGTCTGTCTTAGTTCCTGTGAAGTATTGTTGAATTTCTCTCTCTCTAGTTGTGGGGTTTTTTTGGTTTGGTTTTGGTTGGGGGTTTTTTGTTTGTTTGCTGTTGGTTTGGTTTTAATATGGTAAAAAGAGAAGTGAGTTCTTGTAATTGTCTGTCGAGTGTGAACCTGAGGAAGGAAAGGCACAGAGCTCCCAATCACACTGAGGCTCATTAGCCAGTCTCCTCTAGAAAGTATGTGACAGCCAAGAATACAGGGATTGGATTCCTAGCTGGATATACTGGACAGCAGCTGGCATGGGGAGCTGCTGTGGTGTGTATCTTGGACCTTGTAATTAGTTTGGAGCCTCTCTTAAACACCTATTTGACATGAATTAGAGGATTCCTACAACAGGGGTCTCAGTGATTTGTGGTCATTAAAGATTATTCTCACTGCAGTAATCCCTGGGACTGATATATAAAGTCTGTATAAACAAATACCAGGAGACTGTCTCTGTCTTGAAGAACTTACAATCTAAATAGAGAAAAAAAGCAAACAAAGGATTATCATCACCAGGGCTGGGTGGAGCTAAGAACAAACCCCAAATCTCCTGCATTGCTTTTGCAACATGTCTCTTCTTGTTCACTCAGATCATCCTGATTGTTTTTTTTTTTCCAAGTAAAAGGGATTTCATGCCAGAGGTCTGGCTCGATTCCAGGTTGGATAACTCTGGGTGTTTACACTGTCACTGGAGTAGGGTTTCCTGAGCAATCAGAGATTACAGCCGCTGAGTCCAGAGGGCACAAACCAGCACTGCTGGTCTCCCAGCTCCTGCCCAGGAGTCTCTCTGCCCTTGCTTTGTGACCACACTGTTGAAGGGGCAGCAGAGCTGCTGGCAGGCTCAGCTGGGCTCACCTCTGGCCAGCCCAGGGCAGCAGCTCAGCAGTGATCACACCGGGAGGTGCTTTCCTATTGTCCTTCCCACTCCGGCTGTGTGGGAGAACTGTGCTTTGGGCTGTTGGTACCCCCAGTGTAAGACAAGCCCTGTGTGTCCCGGGGGGGGCTCCCAGCTCCATTTCCCAGGCTGAACTCTCAGAGGATGCTGCTGTTTGACGTTGTGTGTTGTTCTGCTGCAGCTCAGAAGTGGCTGCACCGCGGGTGGGCACAGCGAGCCCTTGGAGGGGCTGGGTGTCACTGTGAGCGTGAGTCAAGGGGGTTATAAAATACCGAGTGTGGGCTGTTACAGCCTCCTGTGATTATTCCTGAGCACTCAAACACTCTCCAGTCTGTCATTAGAGGGGAAGGGGCTGCAGCAAACTGTCCCCTTCCCGAGGCACAGCAGTGCCACGGGACTGACACGGGTGTCTCCCACACGGAGCAAAGGCTTGAGCATCCCCTGCTGAGTCAGTCAGTCCTTCGGCTCAGCTCCAGCACGGCTGGGCAGAGGGAGGGACTGGCAGAGAACAGGAGGAGGGCGGGGAGGGGGTTTGCCGTGTGAGCAAAGACTGGATGGGACACAGCAGAAAGGTCTGTATTTCTTGCAGCCCTCGTGCTGTGATGGAGCTCGACCTCCCCTGGTCACCACTCTGTGTTTTAAATCTGTTGTAGGACAGGTGCAAGAGTTGGTAACTACCTAATTTGGTGATGTTGAGCTCACTGGTTAGTGTCTGTAAAGTGTTGGAGCAAGGCTAGGTGGTACTCTTGAGCTGGATTTTGCCAGTGCTTACCCAAGAGGAAAAGTGCTGTGGGAATCAGGAGAGGCACTTGCTCTGCTGAGCCAGGTACTCTCCTGCGTGCAGGGAGGTGGCAGAAGGTGCTCTGTTGGTCCTCAGGCTGCAGTCCAGATGCAGCCAGGAAAACACTTCAGCACGTGGTTCACTTGAGGCATGGGTGTATTGGTCTTGCTGCCATCCAGGATCTGTGTTTGCTTTGCTGAGAGAGGACAAACTGCACTGCAGGATCTGCTGAGCAGAGCTGGGCCAGCAGGTCCTTTGTTCGTGGTGTCTTCTCTGGATGAGGCCCAAGTGTGTTTGATGGGGAGGTTTTCTGTCTCAGGCAGAGCATCTTGTGCCATCAGCATAACCAGCACTTCTGAGCTGTCACTCAAGGGAGCTGCAGGAGAAGTGAGTGCTGATGTCACAGCAGCATCTGAGTGCTCTGGTCCTGGTTTCTGCAAAGGACAGGACCACCTGTAACCCCTGTACAGAGCCCCAGACACAGAATTTCCCTCTGGGACCTTTTGCACCACTGAGACTGGTAGTGTTCACAGTCTGCTGGGTCACTCCTTTTAAAAATAAATGTAGTTTGCAAACAGCCAAAACCAGTTTAGTAAATTTTACTGCCCGGTAAGTGCCTGGAGCGTGACTGACTATCCCAGGATAGCTGGGACATTTGGGCTGGAGAGCATCTACTGATGGTGAGAGTCTGCCACACACAACTCACACCTGTAAGTGCCCATAACAGCTGATAAATGTGGATAAACCCTCTATTAGCTGTTCCTTAGATATCTTTTATTAAAGTTATCTATTAAAGATAAAGCAGTGCTAGGGAGAGAAGGCAGCTGGCAGGTGTGGGGGGAGATTTTGGCAGCCCATTTCAGAGCAGCCCAGCTCTGGAAGGCAGAGTGGTGGCCCTGAGCAGTTGTCCTGGGCTGTGGGACTTGCATGGCCCGAGCCCCTAGTCCTGTGTGGCTTTTCTCCTGCAGCCTGTGAATGGCTTGGGCTGTGTGGCTGTTCCTGAGATCTCTGTGCCCTCCTCTCAGTCAGTGTAAACACAGCCTTTGTTTTACAGCAGCTGGAGTTTTGCAGGATATACAGCCATTTAGGATAAAAATAGGAACTGCTCTAAAGCTTCAGATGCCAATGCAGCCTTACAGTGTGGCCCTAGATTGCTGTTAAAAAATGGGATGTAAGCTTTATCTCTTTATAGTGTCCTTAAAAGGTTTACTCCTGGACAAGTTTATGCTCAAATTTAGCAAGTTTGCTGTTCATCGTTCATTTGACCATACTGGGTATTTCACCAAGAAGGAATTAATGTAGGGAACAATGGGAGATGATTTTGAGGAGAAACAGCAAAGAACACTGTTCAGAGCACAAACTTCTATGAAGCTGAACTGTGATTTTCTAGGACGATGCTGTTTGTCACAGAGAAACAGAATATTCTAAAAATGAAAAGGTTTAGCTGATCTGTACATTTTGGTCTTCATCCTCCTGGTTCAGGGAGTTTGGGAGCTTTTTTTTCTTTCCAAATATTGAAGCTGTGTATATTGTGCATGAGGTACAGTGTGCTCTAAGCTCCTCTAGACCCTGCTGGAGCTATTCCCAAACACCACTGTACTGCTGTGGGATGTGTACAATCCCATGTCCTGTGAAAAGCATCACAAATGATTGATAGTAGGGTTAAGGTATCTGACCACTGGAACCCTACATTCATGTGTTTTCAAGTTGTTCCTCAATAGAGGGAAATTTTGGTGTGAGAAGGAGTACACTTGAAAGAGTGAACTTCTCAACCCAGCATCAAGAGGGATAAACTGTATTTAAACAATATGTTTAAATAAAGTCTGAATTGGTACTGATTTGTTCCAGATGAGACTTTGGGATCTTTAAGATGTGTGGGCTTGCTGTGCTGTACTCTAAACTTTTCATCAGGAGTCACCCTCTGTACTAACCCAGGTATCTGCAAGGCTTGGACATTGTGCTGATCCAGCAGTGGCTCCCTGGCTCCTTATCAGCTTCAGTGGCCTGGGTGTTGGCTCAGAAACAATTCCCCTGGTGGGGAGTGGGTGCAGAGATCCCCGAGTCAGCCTCTCAGGGCACCTTCCTGGGTCTGATGCAGCATTTTGCAAGTCATGCAACTGTTCTGTGCCTCAGTTTCTCTCTCTGGGAGATGACCAGACCAGTTTCTCCCTGAGTGTTCAGGTGAGAGGTGCTGTGCAGATGCAGTGTTACCTTCCTTTGTGCTCATCAGTCCAGCATCCTTTTTGTCCCTCATTTCAGTAAATACTTCTGTAAATCTCCGTGGTCTTCTATCAGTGCATTTTTTTAGTTTATATTCACAGCAAGATATCACCATTTAATGGTGTCTGGGGTGTTTTTGGTGTTCCTTAAAAGACCTGGCAGGAGGACAAGCTTCCTTTTCTCCTTGGCTCTCCAGTATATTTCCAAGTACCCATCACAGGAAAGCTCTTAATTATATGCTTAAGACCTTCATTATTCAGGGTGACATGTAGGCACAGTATAATTTTAAGCAGTTTTCTGAGTGGTTTTGGGAATAAAGTTGTTTTTCCAGATTGGAAAGGGATGTACACAAAGGAGCCAAATGTGTGTGTGTGTATATACATATATATATATACACATATATATATATTTTATATATATATATGCACACATACATTTCTGTTCTGTCTTCATGCTAAGAGGTTGTTGATCAAAACTTCCAAGGAAGACTCCAGGTGGGGACCCAGCCCCTGAGTCCCACAGCTTGCACATACAGTTGTTAATTAGTGTGAAGAACTTCTGTGTTATTTCAGGTCTCCATAATTTTTGATTCAGTTTGCAGTCACTGAGATTTTTAGTGCCTCTTTCTACTTGACTGAGGTAGCAGATCAAGACACCGTGAGGGTTGTTCCATTTGGGGCCCCTGGATGGTGAAGCCTTCCAGCATCATTCCAGGCAGGAGGTGACCGGCTCAGGTTGGGGGGGTTTTGTGGCTGTGGGTTGGGGGGTGTTGCTTTTCAGTGCTGTTGTCAAACTTGCAGGCAGTATCCATGTAAACTTCTTTCCTAGTTCTTTCAAATCTGATTTCATCATCCTTCCTCTTGCATTTGGGATCAGTCTCAAAAAGTTTATTTGCTGTCTACATCAGCTGAGAACCTTTTTTATAGAATCTTGGCTGTCCTTGCTGTTGAGTAAAGCCCAGGATTGCTGTTGTCTTCCTCCAAGCATTGTTTCTGTAATCAGGATCTCAGGTAATGCCAACATTCATGTGGGCTTTCATTTGACTACTTCTCTAAGGCTTTGCAAGCAAGACTTTTCTTGCTTTCTTTTTGTTTTCTCATGTACTGGCAGCAGCACGAGTTTGTGAAGGCAGAAGAGGGTGAATAACAGAGCCCATGTGCTACCAGAGGTCCCCAGTCAGGTTGTCTAAATGAAATGACCTTTCATAGTAGCTGGAAAAAAGAGATCCATGTCATATATTTTTTTCTGTATGTGTTTAGAAAAGCACTGATTCCCGTTTGTAATTGTGAATTCATCTCTGTGCTTTCCTGGAATACATTTATTTTCTTCTGTGTTCGTGTCTCTTTGTAAGAAAGACCTTGGCTTATGGTGACAAGCCAAAGAGTCATTGCTGCTCCAGAAATATGAGACCTGTCAGGGTGACACAAACTGTGACAGTGTCGTGAATGCCAGGATTTATATTGTGTTTCCCAGCAAACTGAAGTGCCATATAAAGGGAGAACTTTGCAAGGGGCAAATGGTTGAGAGCAACTCACAGACTTCAGAAAGACTGTGTTTTCACAAGGAGAAGACTCATCTCAGTGTCTTCCCTTCCAGGGCACTCTTAGGGCAAGTCCTGAAACTTCGGTACCTCTGAGGCGAGTGCTTTTTGGGAGGTGCCAGCCTGGAAGGGTATATAGAAAACGTATTTTAAGATATTCCCTCTTTCCCTCACCCTCTTTCCCTCACATCAGCTGCATTCTGTCCAGCAGAAACAGTTTGGTGTAGATGGGGAAAGAGCTGGAACTTTTGGAGATGGCCTCATAGTTTGGTTCTGTGCTTTTATGATGATAGATTTAAGAAGCCACTCAAAGTTCCATATAGACACTTGTGATAAAATGGGCTGTCTCGTTGCATGACCCACTCAAAAATGCACTTTCATCCGAAGATCCTAATTGTACAGACTTCCAAGCAAAGGGCAAAAAAGATAGACTCAGTAACTATGTCGTATGTTTCTGAAGACAGGGCCAAACAATTCCCTTTTGTATGTAGCAAACAAATTATTTGTCTTTCATAAAGGCACCACGAGGCAGGAGAAAGCTTTTGAGTGCAGAGGAGCCCATTGACTGTGGAATGCAGGAGGAGGTGGGATGGCAGACAGTCCAGCAGCTGGTGGGAAAGGTGCATAAAGGCAGAGAAACAACAGAGGATAAATGGAAAATGTCTGAAGTATCTTGTAATGGTTTCTTCTTCAAAGGACATAGCCCACAAAACAACTCTAAATAGTTACAGTTCTATTTGCCAGAATTACATTAAAAAAGAAGAAATGGAGACGTGTAGGTTGGCTGATGGCTTTTAAACCAGAAAGCTGAGAACGTGGAGAGGGTCTGTGCAGCAGAGTCATAGGCTGGGTATGTCTAGAGAATGGTTTTGAGGCCAAGAAATTACAAATCTACCTTTATGAATTGTTATGGAAGCAGTTGAGTGTGTGCAGGCTCCATAAGGGAGGAAGAGATCTGAGACTACAAGACATTTTTTAAATCAAAATAGTGTTAATTCGAAGCTGTCTCTAGACTTCAGGTCCCCTAAAGAGTGATGTTCACAACTGAACAAACTGTTCAACTCTCTCCATCTCCTACAGCAGGATGTAAAGGACTTCCCCATATTGTCTGAATTGAACTGAAATGGTGTTGGTGTGTTCTGGTGTTTTGGGGTAAGAGCAGCATAAATCCCTCTGATTGTGCCATTCGGTGGACACAGCTCTGTTTGTTTTTTAAGCCAACACAGAAATGCAGGATAAGCTGAGCTGACCACAAGTCATTAAATGTTATGCCTTGAATTGAATACTGAACAGTATTGTTAGAGCATAAAGGGAAACTCTGGAATAAATTAACAGGTCATATAATATCTCACATTTCCCAGAAATGCAAGAGCAGCCACTCATCTCTCTTCAGCTACTTTCTCAGCTAAAGGTGAGATATTTCTGCTCTAACTCAAGACATCCAGGAGTCAGACACTTATGTTTGAGCTGGTCATGGCTGGAGCTGTGCTCCCTTTGCAGTTGACAAGGAGAAATGGGAACCTCCACAGGGTGGTTCAGCTTCTCCTAAGGTGGATGTCTAAGGTGGATCAGAATATTTGCTCTCAGAAGGTGCCTGTTTCTCTCCACTGAAGGAGTTCCTGGGACCACCTTCTCCTCCCAGGTATGGGCAATCACAGCTTCCTGACTTAGCTGCTGGTGCTGTGTCCAGCTCTGGGCTGCTGTGACAGGAGCAGGAAGGTGCTGATCCCCACCCTCTTGCACCACTGGGATATCTGGGAGGAAAAGCATATTAGGTACCTGGGGACTTGTGTGTGCCCTTGGCAGATGGCAGGGCTCGTGCTGCACACCACAGGTCTGATTCCTCCATAGTTCATTTTGCTTGTTCATCACAGTTCAGTTTTCCTTGTGTGAGGAATTCTGTTCTTGAGGAGCACTCCTGTTGTGCCCTGGTGGGAGTGGCCGCAGGTGCATCCTGTGAGGGCACTCCTGTGATTATGGGACCCGGCTCCACTGAGGAGCAGAAGCTCAGGGGCTGCCAGAGCTGGCACTGGGGCTGAGCTCAGCCCAGGATACAAATCCAGATGGAAAGTGGAGTGTGAGGCACCTCTGTGTGATAGATGCTCTTCAAAACAGGTAATGCCCCTGCGCTGGGTGGCAAAGCCTTCTTCTGTAGCTGGACTTTTCTTTAGTTGCTACAATTCTCTGCACTGGCTTAGGGAAGGGCTTTACATTTGTGTTCTGGAGCAATTGCCTCACATTTGTATTTCAGCTGGTTTTGGGAAGGCAGCAGGCAAACTGCGTCGAGACTGAAGCATTTATTTTTTTTTGTCTGGACACTGTCTGCTACAAATTTACATTCACATGTGTAATTCCAGAAACTTTGAAGACTGGAGCTCATTGGAGTAGGAACTTCCAGGATTAGACCCTAAATATATATGTTGTTTTACCAGATAATACATTCTGCTGCTTAAAATAGCATAGTTCTAAAGCAATGGCTGGCATCCAAAGCTTGACATCCATATTTCTGTTGCCAGGATATTTTCCCACTAAAAGTGAATTAAAAACATAAAAATCAATGTCTATTTAGTCTGTTCATTATTATTGCTTGGTTAAGTATAAACAATTTGTCAACACATAACAGACACTTGGAGAAGACATTTCCTTGCAGTAATACAAATCCGAAATTCTCCTGGCTGCTTCCTAACCTGGCACTCACAGCATTGGATCCAACTGCACAGCTCAGAAGTTTTGAAACCATCCTCTGAGCTGGGCTTTGGGTGAAGTTTCTCAGCAGTATATAATTATTCCCATTATACCTGTCGTCAGTGATTCATTGACCGCTGAGACATACGTACGAGCTATTTTCTCTTTATGACTTTTCAGGGGGATGATTCACTGGTTATAAGTGTACATTATCATATGACTAAAGAAGAGGGAAAAAAAAAGACAAATGGAGTGAAGTGCCAGTGAGATTTTCCATATTAAACCAAAAAAAGGGTTTGGTCAATGAAACAGTGATGCTTCTCCCACATAAGGCCAGCAAACATCTGTAAAGCTTCAAAGCAACCAGAATCCTTAGAGCTTTCCTTTGGTTTTACACTGCTGCAGTGCAGCACGCTGGAATCAGGGGAGTGCAACAAAGTAAACACAGCTGGGAGGAGACAGGGGTGTATCAGCTTTTCTTCTGGATGCTCTGCTGGGATGTTGGGCCTTCCTTGCTGCACTTTAACCCAAACCACAGGGTCTTTCCACGCTGTGCAGCAGGGAGAGCAGGATGGGTGGCTCAGCATCGCCGTGGTGCCAGGGATGCTCACAGCACATCTGTTCTGCTGGGGTTGGCTGCAGGAGAGGGGAGGAATCCTGGTCACCGACTCCAGGTGGATGCCATCGCTCCCGGGAGTTGGTGGGGAGCCCTTTGGAATGAAATCGTCTCTGTTGGTGGCTGGAGAACACCCCGAGCAGTCACAGCACTACCTTGGCACCGGGAGCTTTGAGTGCATTTTGTAACCCACAGGTCAACATGGGGATGGGTGGCAGGGACCGTTGGAGGTGCTGACTGAGAGATGGAAAGAAAAAACCTCTTTCTCTGCAAAAACCGGTCGGCAGAGCGGGATGGTCTGTTGAGCAACAGGGAAAATAGATTTATGTGTCACTGTTGGCTTCTGCGAACGAGCCAAATTGTTCTGGCACAAAACACACGATATTTATTCACAAAAATGTGGAATTAATTGCTATCATCCCCGTTTTTTTAATGGGAACATGTTTTGTTTGTTGGTTACAATAGTCCTGAGCCTCAGTCATTGTCAGGAGCGGGGCTGCCCTGCCGTGTGAGGGGCCTGGCAGGAAACGCTGCTGGGTCCGGTGGGGCAGGGAGGGAGTGCCAGGGAAGTGCCCAGCCCATGGCAGCCTTGGAGTGAGGGCAGTTCCCTTACATCTTTGTGGAAGTCACGGTTCTGTCCTAATACTGAGGTCTATTTACATTAGCTTGTGACCAAGAAAGCCTCCCAGATGTTTTACTTTTTTCACTGGCTGTTCCATTCAGTTGATTTTCTTCTTCTCTGGCTTTTCTTTGGAAAGCAAAGGAGGTGATTTCTCACCTCTCCTCCTCTCTGTGTGTATCTCTCTTCATGACTGACCTGACACATCTTGAATCTGAATCATAGGTTTCCTTTGTCTTAGATCCAAATTTTTCCAGCTAGATCTCCCAGGCTCCTGCCAAACACTGTCCTCTAGCCATCCAAGACTTTGTCTCTTCTCCTTGCCCTGCCATGCTGGGAAACTGCAGTTTAACCAGGGCACTCTTCTGTCATCAGTTTAACCAGGGCACTCTTCTGTCATCACCAAAATATCCTCCTCCTGTGCCTCTGCTTGTACTTGACTTTCCCCTTTGCTTGGACCACAGGAAAGCTGCTCTGGGCTGGAACAGCACTCATTAACAGAGAAATTACAAGTACTGGTTCCTTCAGCCAGTGCTGGAAGAGCCAGGAAGGAGAAAAGGGGCACGAAAAGGAGTGAATGCTAATGGAATTTGGGAAGGGAGGCTGAGCTGAGGCAGGTGAGAGTGCTTGGTTACTCAGTTTGAAAGGCACTTCCTCCAAGTTAGCAGGAGGCATTTCTGCTCTCACTTGAACTGAGGCTTGGCTTTTTCAGTGTTTGTTCACACTGTTGGGCATCACCAGTGGGAACTGCAGTTATCCCAAGACAGACTGTCCCCCTGGGAATCAACCCCTGGAGACGCTGGGCCGGGCTCAGTGTGGCACGTCCTCGTGTGCTGTGCTGCCTGGTGTGGCTCTGCCAGTTTGGGGTGATCTGTGGTCTGTCCTCAGCAGCAGCACTAAACTCTTCACTATTTCATGTTCTCATTGTCCATCTTAGGACACAATTTTGCCTGTGCTTTGCACTCCCAGGTTGGCTGTATCTGGGTTATCTGCTCCCTCTGTTTCCCTGGTTAATGGAGATTTGACTCTGTCCCCACAGAGCCTGCAGAAGAAAGAGGTTTTTATCTACAGAGGCAGAGATCACAGATACATGAACTATGTGAGGGGTGAGCAGGTCATCCTGATGCAATTCCATGGAAACACACAATTACATTCATAGGCACAGCTGAGTAAGGTAATTTGGAGCACAGCTGGCCAGTAGCAGGGATTTTCTACTCTCTAATCACTGCCATGGACCCACGGGCTGGAGGAGAGCCCAAGTTGAAAGGGTCACTCGCAGGCCAATAAAAGAATATCTGTTGACTGGGAAGACCAGACTCAACAGTTTCAAAAACATGTTTTTCTTCATCTTGTTGAAATACGAGATTACACTTAGTCATCATTTATATGGTTGGACTCCTATGATCTCACAACTACAAACCTTTTCTTTTCTTCCTCCTCCCCCTCTGTTCTTTGGGGTTTTTTTCTTTTTCTGTAGAACCATTTATTAAACATATGTTTTATTCCTGCCTGGGGATTTCCACTCAGTTTTCTGTGGTCGATATCCCAATGCCTGGAGTGTTCTCAGGCTATGGCTGGGGAGATCTCAGTCCATGCAGCAGGAAAGAAGCCATGCCTGTTCCCTTGCATTAAATAGGTGGGTCAGATTCCCAGCTGGTGTAAATTATCCTGGCCCATGGATCTGTTCACATGGTGTTTGTAGCTTCCTTGGGAGGCATGGAGGAGTAAAGCTTTGCTAACAGAGATGCTGAGGGAAGTGTTCACATCCCTGTGAGGACGTGCTCGTGTTGCCACAGCAGTCTCTTGATCTTGTCTCAGTTGGAAAGGATGGTGCTGCAGTGCCTTGTCTATTCAAGTAAGTCCTGCATGGAAGTTTATGAGAAATCTGGGTTTGTCTGGCTGTGCTTTATAAACCTTTCTCCCCATCTCCTACAGCTTTGACTCTCGCCTGCAGGACCACTGAGCTCTCTTGGTGCTGCAGCAGTTCACTGAGTCTGGGTAAAGCTGCTACACATCTAAACTGATGGCTTTGTTTCTGGAGAATTTCCATTAGTTTATCGCAGTGATCCACTTTCCTTCATCCCTTTCCAGGCAGAAACTCTGTGAGCTTGTCTCTGCTTCCCTGGTGAAATACTGCTACCCAAGTCATTGCTTCACCCTCTCACCCCAGACTCATTATTTCAACCCCTCTTCGTTATACAGTGTTGTTATTGCAGTTACTGTTGCATCTGGAAGGCTTAAAACACAGACACACAAAACAATTTGTTCTGCCCCAGTGATCTTCTTGGTTGCTGGAGACCACTTTAGCCACCTCCAGCTCCATTTACTCCCCAATTAAGCCAAATCCTTGTCATTTATCAGCACTATAAAAACACTTGCTTGGAATAAGTTTTGCTATCTGGTGTCAGACTGTGTTGTACAACTTTAACTGATACAGCTAAAATGTAACCAAGCCTGGAGTGATTTTCCTTGTGACATGCCATGCTGGGATATTCAAATTGCTGTTGTCTAATGATGACTAATTCCTTAACTAAAATCCGCCGGTAAAATCTCAGCTTTGTATCTTACTCTTTTGAAGTATAAAATACGATTATTTCATCTCCATAGCATTGTCTTTTGTCTCTGGTCATTCCTACTGCACAATTATTTAACCAGCATCTGTAGCATCATTTTTGGTGTATATTTACTAAGCACTGAGTCTGAAGTCTTGCAGTTGGATTTGAGCTGTCAGCCCAGGGCTTTCCTGGTGACCATGTCCTCAGCACAGTGCTGGTATAACCTTGGCAAAGAAGGTTTTCTCGATTTCTGGTGGGGAGAGGCTGCCTTTTAGGGTTTCACTGCTCTCAAGCTCCATGAAGTTCTAACTAATTTCTATTTGGCCTCAGGTCCTGAGCTCTCCTGAAGAAATTGCAATCCAAGGGGGCACATTTTGGGTAGGAGTGGAGGCTGTAATGGTTATTCTTTCCTGAAGCTGTTCTGACTGCACCTTTGATAGTCCTCTGGTCACCTTTCTAAGCATCCAGTTTTAAGAGTTACCAGAGTGACAGCCTGTGCATCCCAGAAGGGAAGGGACCACCCAGGAGGTTTTCACCGTCCCCAGCAGTTCTCCCCAGAGGTGGAGCCATGCACACTCAGGTGACAGCCCTGCAGCAGGGACCGTGTCCCTCCTGGCCCAGCCACACCTGGGGACACTGGGACAGAGCGAGGAAAACCACTGCACTGACAAGGATGCCATCATATTCCTGAGGAGTTTTCTAGGTTTGGTTTCTCTTCCAGTGTTCTTCCTTGGATGTGAGTTTAGCCTTTTGTTTCAGGTCAGCTCAGAAGCAAACTGGATTCTCTGCTTTCAGCTTTTCCTTTGGCTGGAATAAGCCTTAGATTTGGGTTTGGCTTTTCATGAGGCAGACTGCCTTTATATTTGCTTTTCTCATTTATAATTCATCATACCAGGGCCCTGCTTCGCCTCTCTGTGGTGTTGTAGAAGCCTTTTGTTGTTGTCTCTCTGGCCTGTCCTGTGCTCTGTGATGTTCAAGTACAAGATGCTCATTAAAGGGGTGCATTAGAACAGCCAAACTGCACCTCTGAAGGGGTGTGTTCAGTCAGCCTTTTTGCACTTTGCACCACAACAGGTGAATCCGTTAGGCTGCTTTCTTTCATTTCACTGGGATTAATTACAGAGTGAGAAAAATAAGTTTTATGGCAGCGAAGAGCAAAATCTTTGCTTTTAAACTCCCCAGTCTCACAGTCTGCAGGGAGGGATCTGTCAGGAGAGACAGTGCCTCATCCAACTTTCCTGTGTGCATCAATTAAAACTTTTAAACTAGGGGCTGAAACTCAGAGTGTTACTCAGGAAACAGAACATGTGCTGAATGAAATCCCTGGGCTAGAACAGGCCCTGCTTAATGAAACTGGTACCCCAAATCCTCCTGGAAAGGACACTCACCTCAGTAAACCATGGCCTGTGTGCTGTCAGAAGATTTACAGCCTGGGCAGGAAAGGCAGTAGAAGTAGGGTACACTTTCTAAGTTATTAGTAATATCTAGTATATAAGATATAGAAAATAACTGACCCGTTGTAGCTGTTTCACCAGATCAGATCTGCCTGAATGGTGTGGAAAGAGCAGATGCTCTTGGTTTCCAGTGCCACCACTCACTGCTGGACAGGGTGGTACCAACTGTGGAATTGGTGTGAAACAAGAGGGTTCAGAGCAGAGAAGATGATGAGGTTGATAGGGTTGGGGTAACAGTACCCACGAGTGTAATTTAGGAAAGAAATCAGAGAAATAGATAAAGCAAACTTCAGAAGCATATGGCAATGGTTACAGTGCCTGCAGAAACCATCACAAGGTCTGGTTGCTGTGATGGATGTGAGCAGAACCTTGTCCAGCACTGCCTTACTCTTCTGTGCCCCTCGATCCTTTAATCTTTTAATGCCTCTATTCTTCATCTGCAAAGTGAGCATCCACTGTCACCTTTAGGAGGATGTGGATTGTCTTAAATTATGAATGTCTGTAAAGCTCTTTGGAATCTTTGGATGGCTCTTGTTTCAGCAGTACAAGGTATTATCTGGGCTGTCATTGCTGTGCTTGTTCAGGAGGAGTACAGTGGGGTTTATTTGCAGCTGTGGTCCCAGCTGAACTCTGCAGGTGGGTGCTGGGGAATAGGTGTTCCAGTAAAACTGCATGTGGAGGCTCTAACTGTGAGAGTTGCAGGAGCAATGAGAAGGAAGGCTGCAGGACACAGAGAGATAAATGCTAGCTGCAGCTTTTGCTTTATTCTTCCCTTTTTCCTTGTCATTAATCTGGCCAACTAGAAATAAGAATTTATGCCTGTATGTATTAGAGGAGCATAGCTGGAATGTAAGATTTATTGGCACTAATATGAAGGAGCAATTTCAGAAAGAGCTCTGGAAATAAATTCGTGTGTTGGGGTTTAACTTACTCTGAACTCTTCCTCTACAAGAACTAATGAGCAGAATGGTGCCAATTAATCATTAACTTTTGCCCTTCTGTGCCACCTTTAGCAAAGATTCTTAAACCCTCTTTAGGGTTGGCACTTGGTGCCAGTACAACTGTGGGGTGGGAATTTTAATATTCTGTTTACAGCTGGACTAGAGACATGTGGGGATTAATTCCAAGCCTTGCAAAGTCAGTGAGAGCTTCAGGAAGACCCAAGTGTGAGTGGTGACTCTGCTGGACTGGCCTGGCTGTGGCTGAGTTCCAAAAAATGCAGTGCTGTGGAAAGGAGGAGTTGAGGGGTTTCAGGAGAGCTCAGGCTGATGCTCAGGAGTGAAGCAGGGAATATCCCTGTGCTTCAAAAGGACTGCAAACACCCTTCTTCCTGTGCTGTGCTCACACCAGTTCTGTGAATTCCCTCAGGACTGTCAAGACAGGATGATGGAGGCAAAATGATCCAAAATGAGGGGAGGAGCATCAGGAATTAGCATGGTTCTCAGAGGCTGCTGCACATGTGTTGTGCTGCAAATTCCCACTCCACTGGGACTGAACTTTCTGATGTTATGGAAATCTCACCTGTAATGCTGAGCAGTGATTTAACAGGGTTCTGAATGGAGGTGATTTTTTTTCACCTCCTTTGCTTTTCTTGATCCTCTCTGTCTAGCAAAAAGCCTGGTAAATGATGTCCAAAGTTTCTTGCTGCCCACAGAACCGAGTTGCAGCCAACAGGGCTCAGTTCTGTGCGTGAGGAGCCTCGGAGGCCAAATACCTTCTTCCCTTAAACCTCCAGGGTGCCCAGGAAGTCACAACTTGGAAATCATTACTAATGGATCATTAGATAAACCACGTTTGTGTGTGAGATAGTCAGCTTGGCACTGGTTTCTGATTGATGCACAGCTGAGGCTTAATGCAGCTCCCAGAGATCAGTGTGCAGTGATGCTTTTCCACTTCGTTCCAAGGAATGTTTGTTCTGCCCCTCCTGTTCCCCTGCCTCTTTTAGCTCTGGTTAAACACAATGGAGAAAGCTCACTCACAGAGCCTGTTCTGCTTTCTTGCTGTTGTGTGTGACTGGTTGCCCAAGGAAAGGTGACTCAGTGTGGTTTTCAGAGGATTTCTGCAGGACTGAGCTGAGTTTTAAGCTTCCTGGGACATGTACAGTGTTACACAGAGTGGGGCTCTCGTGCTGTGCACTGAAGATTTACAATTATTTTAATTTAACCCAAATGAAAATGTTACGAGCCAAGTTATTCTGCAGACATATTTTCTGGATGGTTATTTGATTCCTTACACTTCATATGGAAGATTTAACTTGAGGTTTGGCCGCTCTATTCATGTGTCCGAATGTATTTTTGGGGTTTGGTTTTTCAAAGCAGACCTCCTCAGCTTTTGCAGGTGCAGCTTTTTTTTTTTTTTTTTTGTCCTTGCAACTAACTCTGCCTTCAAAGGGATATTTGGAGAGGGTGAAGTGGGACTGGCTGCAGTGTGTGGAGCAGCATGACAGGGGGGGCACCCAGAAATGTGGGGGAGTCTGAAACACTCCTGCAAGTCTGTTTTCAGGGATGGGGAGAATCAGGCCAGCTGTGCTCCCTGGATGAAGGCTGCAGTATCAGGGGCTGCAGATACTTCTCCTGTTTCGTTCTGAAGCGGGCAGTGTGCTGCCATGGGTCCAACCTGGGCAATGTGAACCCATCTCTGCAAGGCCTTGGGGACCCCAAGGCTGGGACTGTGAAAGGCTGCCCTGGTGTCACAGGGCAAGGCTGTTAATCCAAGGCTCTTTTTTGTCACTCCCGGAGGAGAGAAACAGTTGCTGCTTGGTGTCCCCACCCTGAGTGCCTTTGGGAGGGTTAACCAAAACGACCTCTGGAAAGCAAACCCTGAGGCTGTTCAGTGCAGGTGATGTGAAGAAAGGGCCATCATGTCCTTGGTAGCTCAGCATCAGCATTCAGAGTCTGCATGAAGGGGTTATAAAGTCAGTTCTGATCCCAGCCTTGTGTTATAGAGATGTTTTCTCAGATACTGCAGAGGAAAAAATGCCCAGTGGAGAGTTTCTGTGTATCTGATTTGCATTTGGTGTTTGTTGGACCTCATGTGGAAAATTTGGGGGATTGTTTTAGCTGCCACTTCTGCAGAGAGGGAAGATTTCTAGTAGGCAAATGGGAGACACTTGTCCTCCCTTCATTTCTGGTGTTAATTGAGAGTTTGGAGTAAGTCACTACGATTCAGGCAGGCACATTCTTCCTGGATGTGCCTGTTTTTCTGTCTCACTCGTGAGTGCTCAGGATTAGCACTGGAGGCAGAGGGGTCCAGTGGTTCCAGTGGGAACAGGAACTCAGGAGCATTGGGGCCATCTGCTCCCAGGAGCCACCCTTAACCCTTTGCAAATGCCTCACCTTCATGGAGGAGGCTCTTTGTCAACTGCAGCAGTGTTTAAATTGTGTTTAACAGGCTCTGCTGCAAAGGCCCCTCCTGGAAATGTTCTCTCTTCAAGTTTTGCATTCCAGCATCCTTTTGTGGGAATTAACCACCACGTGGAGATGGTCTGATTGCACAGAGCTCTGGTTGAGCGAGAGTCAACATTTCCTTAACCTCTTATTAAGCCTATCATAAAGGTATATTTTTTGAGGTCATTTTATTAGCATGATGTGTTTGGCTTCTTGTCCTAAGGAAATGCTCCAAAGATACTAACACACACTGAACTGAAGGAAAGAATGAAGATGATGATATGAAGCCCAAGAATTTTAAGTCTGTTAAAAGTTTAACTAGAAAACCTTGGTTGCTGAACCATCTGCTTTTAATCTTCCTATTGCTATGCAGTCTTCTGGGGACTTGGGCTTGGCAACAGATTTCCAAATCACTAAATTAATCTTGTCAGGTTCAGGAAGCAGCAAAAAACCCTTGGGAGGTAAATCCTGTGCTCGGTTCCACCTGTGTGAACTCACCACCCTCAGCAAGCACAGTGACACCACGTTTTCTCTCTAGGATTGTGTGGTCAAATATTGAGATACACTGATCTGCAGAGTGAAATCTGGCTGAATTACTTGTCCAAAGCCTCTTAGGAGCAAATGACCCTGGAATATTCAAAACAATCTGCCTCATCATCAAGCAGTCTCAAATATCCATGTGGGTATTGAATAAAAATGCTCTGCAGCACTGCAATAGCAAGTCTTCTGCAGCAGTATTCCCTTGGTTTGTGTGTGGATGGGACATTCTCCCTGCAGCCCCACTGTCAGCACGGGCTGTCAGTGTGTGAGGCCAGAGCAAAGATCTTAGGTACAGTCCCTCTTCAAGGAAAACCCCAAAATATGAACCTACTTTAAGTTCCTTACATTTGGATGTCAAGCAGAGCTGGAAACTGCCTTTAGACACCTGTCAGGTCCAGGAAATAACCGTGTAGAAACTATAATTTGTTAATGTGCGTGTCCAACAGCCTGACAAGTGCTCAGCAGATAATGCGACGGAGACGGCTCTTGCTGCCTCCAGGCTCTGCTGGTCGTCCTCTGTAGCTGAAGGTGCCAGCCCTGCATTCCTGGCTTCTCATGCCAAGGCTGCAGCTCTTGGGTACCACTGAGCAGTGGGAAGAAGTGGTGGTGGAGAGCCAGGGAGCTGAGGTGCCCGAGCTGGGCTGGGGGCAGCAGTGGGAGCTGCCTCTGCCCCGAGGAGCCGCCCGGCAGCTCCGCTCCAGCTGAAGGGCTTTGTTAGAAAGCTGCGTTTTCGGAAGCCCCGCTCTGTGTCTGGGCTTGGTTTTGCTGCAGAGCATTTCAGAACATTCTCAGAGTCCACGTGTCTCATTAGATGTAAAAGACCTGCCCATCTCCCTCATGATGGGAAGCTCCCACACAATCTCCCTGTGCTGGGAATCTCCTGATGCTTGCTGGAAAAGCTGCTCCTGTGTGGCCGGGTCCCTTTGGAGCTTTGCCCTGGAGTAGCAGCAGTGGAGCCTTGGCAGCACAAAGGGGGAAGCAGAATTTCCATGTTGTTTTTCTTGTTTAATTCTCAGGGAAAAAGCCTGAGATTTTTCTAAAAATCCTGTCGGTCTCAGCAGTGAAATCTGACGTACAGCCTAAAAATAGCATTTCGGTGAGAGCTCAGAGCGTCTGCGACCAACTGACTGGAGGAACAGAAGTTGGCAAATCCACACTGCTCAACATTTCCAAAACTAATTTTCCACATCAAGTCTCCTCTTCCTTTTCCCTGTGGTGTTTAAACAGGAATGTAAAAAGAAACTGTTAAGGAAACCCACATATGTAATTGTTAGGGGAGGAAGAAAGTTTTGTGGCTGAGAAACAGGAGAAGAGCCAGATGATCCTGTTACTTCTCCTGCCACAGACTTACGTGACCTTGGCAAGCCGGCGTTTCCCAGAGCGTTGACTAATATTGGCTGTTCATTCCTTGGACACTCAGTGTGGGACAGCTCAGCCGGGTGCCTTTGCAAGTGTTGAGCAGCCAGGCTGCTTCCACCAGGCTGCTCAAAATGAGAAGATCGATTTTTCAACTCCTGCTCCTGAACTTTCTGTCCCTCTGAGGCGACAGAAGTCGCCTCCTCTGAGCAGGGAGCGATGGTGGCTGGGGCTGCAGCCGGGGCTGGCCATGCAGAGGTGATTTTTCCTACCAGCTGAGTGTCTGTCCTTGTTGTTCCACATTTCCTCATCTGCAGGATATTCAATCCTGAAGAGTCAACAGTGAGTTCCTGTATTTAAAAAAACCCCTGTGCCCAGAGGAGTGGGGGGACAACAAAGCTCCTGGGCTGTACAGTCCCCCCGTTATACCCCCGTTTTCTGCAGAGAGTTGGATTTCTCAAGTGCAATTTGCTGTCTGGTGTTTGGGGCTGATTTTTACGTGAGGAGATGGAGTCTGGTGTAGGACAGTGAGGGATCTCAGCTGAATAAAGTTGAGCAGTGAAACCATCGTTCTCTGGAAGGGAAAAGAAGAGGTTGTTTTTATCCTGCACCTTCCCAAATTACGAGGGAAGACTTTGAAGTACAAAAATAGTTGCTGTATTATACACATATTGTAGGATGTTTACCAGTGGAGACTAATGCCTAAACAATGAATTTCCAAGCCACTCCAAATGTGATCCAGCTTTTTTCTAAACAGTCATGAAAAAAAATCTTGATTATAACAAATGAAACTCTGCTATTTGTTTTCTTTTCACAGTTGGAGATTCTGTACACACAGAGAAGTTGCTTAGGGTCTGAAAGTGTTTATCCTGCCAAAAATAAATGTTCTAAAAACGATCACTTAGCATTTTCTAGCATATTTGTTTACCATGAAGAATCTGCTTACAGAGCTTATATTGTATTTTTTTTACATTTCAACTTAAATGAGGAAAAATTGAGCGTGCTCCTTACCAACACCCATTTCCACTCGAAGCCATGAAACTGTTTTGTAACTATTTTTGTGTGGGCTGTGGTTACTCCAGAGGAGTTTATTTAGCAACCAGAGGTGATTCTAAGAGCCGGATTTTCAAAGCAGCCTTTTAAATACAGCACGGTGTTTGAAATGGCTTCTGTTTGTATGTGTGAGAGCTTGTAAACTTGCAGGTTTTCAGGAATACAGATGGTTTTGTATCCAGTATCAGTAAATTTAGAAATAATAATATTAGACCAGTGAGCAAAATTCGTATTACAAGAACAGTGCATGTATCAGAACAGCCTTTTTCCAGGAAACTGCAGGAGGGAGGCTGCAAATTCTGGATGTTCTCAGCCCCACCCGTGATTTCTCCTCCCCTACAAGTACTGGTTTGTCTGTGGTTTTGCTTATTTACAGAGAGTCTTTGCTGTTGTATTTGAATGCTTTCAGAATTAATGAATTGAGTCTCCTGTGAAGTTTTATCACCACTTTACAGAGAGGGAAACTGGGAAAGAGAAGTGACTTACCTGAGGTCACAGAAGATGTCTGGGGAGCTTTGGAAGATGCACAGCTCTTCTTCCTTGGGAGATGCCGGCCTTTTTTCCCTGTGACCATCTTGGCTCCCTCTGGCTGTGCTGTTTTTGGGAGGGTGCAGCAGGCTGTTGACCCTGTTGCTCTGGGCTTAGCGATGGTCTCTTGGGGAAGCTTCTGAAATTCTTCCACTCCGTGCCTCCATATGTTAAAAGTTTGTCTGTTCCCTTTCAGACCTGTAGGAACCACTCAATGAATTGCTAATGTGCAGTGGGAGTAAAAGGCCTCTAGAAGCTTTGCAAATGAAAGATCACAGAGAACTTAGAAAAGCAGAAGCACAGTCTCCCCTTCGGCAAGGGGCTTGGAAGCCTGGCTGTCTGCCTAAGGCTTACTTGGTGTTGGGAATCCTTTCCCATCTAACTCAGCTGAGCAGGAAGAGTGGAGGGTGGGAGATTCCTCACCAGGGGCAGAGGAGCACCTTGTGGGTGCTGTGCCCTGGATCAGGAGATGTGAGCAGCCTGGCTGCTCCTTTCTGCTGTGTGGGCAGGGTATGGTGTCTCAGCGTGGGCTGACCTCGCTCACACCTGCAGGGACCACTGTCTGCTCTGCACTGATGAGTTTGCCCTCTGGATGCTCCACTTGCTCAGGGGGAGATGGTTTTGCCATGAACTGTAAGCTCAGGGGGAGATGGTTTTGCCATGGAGTGTAATACTGTTGCCTGATCTTTGGGACGAACCTCTGTGAGTCGTGTGTGGATGCAGATTATAGACACCTGAACCAGCTCCTGCTGCAGGTACCACCTCGTTGTTCCCCTGTGTGAAGGCTCTTACCCCTCTGTGTCTGTGGGCTGGGCTGCCCTGAATCACGTCACAAGCACTGAATGGTCACTTGGCTTGGTTCCCCCATGCTTTTGGCATTTGTTTTGGTGCTGGTGAAGCTGCCCATGGAGCTGAGGAGCATCCCACTGCCCACGTGTGAGGGGGGCTGAGCACCAGGGGGTCCCTGTGCTGTGCTGGGCAGCACACACACCTCCCTGGGCAGCAAGAGCTCTCTGCCCATGCCCAGGCTCATCACTGGGAATTTTCCTAAAAGTAATTTTTAAATAGTTGGATGATTTTCAATCTACTTTCCGTAAAGCTCCAAGAACTCTTCTTTCATCTCTCTCCTGATTGCAGATGAATATACATTCTATCCCTTAGGAAGAGAGAGTGATGGGGATATTTCTTCTCTTGCCAGTTTGATGCTAGGCAGTGGGATTTCAGAAATCATCCAAACTGCTGCTGCCAGGGCCAGGATACATGGAGAAGAACCTGTTTTCTCCTCTGTCCAGTCTGCACAGATGCTGCCATCCAGAGGGATGTGGATCAGAGTGCTTTGTGCTGCTGGCTCTGTGGCCTGTTGTTAGTTACCATATTTAATTGTTGCTTAAAATGGTGTTTATAATGTGTATGAGAAGTGAGAACCAACAATAAAGTAGGATCAACACTCCCAAAAATCACAGCTGCACTGTTCAGCTGGGGATTCTCTGCCTTGTGGTGGAATGGAGCCTCTTAACCACTTTTTGGGTAAAAACACTCTTGGTGTCAGTCAGTGATGAGCTGTGGGGAGGCTGGAGGCAGGTGGAGGAGGGATGTCCCATGGTTTGAGGTGACAATACCCATAGTTACTACTACCAACATGTGCCCACATGTGCTGTGGACACAGGTGCTCAGCAGTGTTGCCTTTTGCCTTTCCGAGCGCTCCAGCACATCCATTGACCTCTGAGGACACTCTAACTCCTGCCCCAATGACCTTTATGGACACTTTGAATTACTTAGGAAGAGCTTGGCATCTTCCCCACTGAGCAGGCTGTTGTCTCTTGCTGCGACTCTCCAGCACAAAGACAAGGGTCTCCCTCTCCAGACCGAACACGTGCCGGTCGTGCTGGTTAGTGGCAGATACCTCATTTTGTTCTTTTAGCTTGTCCATCTCAGTAGGTTTATCTCACTAAGCCAGTGTCATTCCACCCACTGTTCAGTTTAGAGGACGTGATGATCAACCATAAGGGTGAGGAGAAGCCCTCTGTGCTTGCAGTGAGCAGCAGTGTGGCAGCTGAACTCTTCACTGTGCTGCTGTCAGATGTCCCTGTCCCCAGGGAAGGATGGAGTGCTTTTGTTATCATGGCACGGACTGGGTGGAGCACATCTGAGTGGATGTCCCTTGCACTTACCATGACTGACAGCTGCTGTGTCACAGCTCACACAGATACCTGCTACTGGAGTGTTCAGCACTTCTGACCCACTTGTTTTCCAGGCTTTCTGGAGGCCCCTGCTCCACCTGTGACACAGGCCTGGCATGAGGGGTGACTCCATGAGGGGTCTGTTGTCACTGTAACTCATCTTCTCACAGCTTCTGTTTGAGTCCAGTGGAAACAGTCTCACATGCACCAGCCATTTCTCCTCCTGAGGCAGGGATGGATGTTCCTTGCAGTTTGGATGCCATTACAGTTCCATGACCTCAGGAGACGGCTCCGCGTTCGCACTGCCAGGCTGGGAATAGTTGGCATTGAGCAAAAATTGCTATTGTGTCAAGGATTTGGCCTGGCTCCCTACATGATGGGAAATGGGCACAGAGCCCAGGCAGCATAATGCACTTGGTTTCTTGCTGATTTTTACCTGCCAAATCTGGAGCAGAATAAGCAGTTATGGCTGATGTCACTCTTTTTTAGGTTCTCATTTATTTTTACAGGCCTGTGAGTGGCCAGAGTAGGGAGATCTAAGCTCATCCTACATAACTCAATGCAAATACCTCACGTAACTATTTGAACATTTCAGGTTCAGGGAGTAAAGTACATCCTGACCTGCTTGCCTTATAAATGCCTGTGGTCTAATTGAAGAGCTCATAACTTTTTTAAATAACTAGTTGAGATTTTTCTGTGTCCACTGCAAAGCAATTTTCCCCAGGTTTTTTCACCATTCAGCTAAAATGAAAAACACAAATATACCCAAAACTTGCTTTCAGTGCAGTCCTGGCACCGTTAAGTACTAGGTTCAGTAATGAGGGCAGGGCAAGCTAGTCCATAACCTATTTTGTAATAAAAGAAGGATTTCCCACTGCTGGAAATACAATAAATTGCCCACATATCAATACACTCCTGACCTCATGTGCATCCTGTGTGACATCTTGCCATTTCTTAGGATAAGGAATATTCTGTGCTCCAGCCACAGAAGTCAGATTCCACAGCAGTTTTTGCTTCCTCAAACCCCAGCTTTCTTCCCTTGGGCCAAAGCGGAGCTTGGCTGTGCCCTCCTCCAGCACAGCTGAGCTGTGCTTAAACTCCAACAAGCAAAAAGGCTGGTTATTTTGGCCTGGAAAGCTCTGTTTCAAGGCAAGGCTGCCTGCACAGGGCTGTTTCCCTGCTGGCCCCCTCCCTGCCTTCCAAGGCAAACAGCAGTGCGGGGTTTGCGAGCTCCTCGGGGCCGCGGTGGCACCGGGGTGGCAGGCGGAGCTCGGCGACAGCGGAGCCGTCCCTTTGGTGCTCGGCTTTGCAGCCCTGCAGCCCAGACCCTGAAAGCAGATCCTTGAAGAGAAAGCTCTGAGCTCATGCAGATCAGTTTGCAGGACTGAGCCTCGAGAACCACAGTAATTAATAACGACTTGGCAAGAGCGTCCTGGATTTCAATAGGAGTTTTGCACCAGAGCGGGATGAGAATACGGCATTAAAATAAGGCAGACAGTTCACAGCAGGCCGAGGAGAGGGGCCAAGATCAACAGGATAAAACTCTCCTTTTACAAAAACTGCCCTAAACCTTTTTGTCCACACACAGGGCCTTAATTCAAGGCTTGTTGAAGTCAATGGGGAAAAAACCTCATTAATTTCAATGGGTTTGAATCAGCTTGAACCCCAGTTCTGGCCAGAGGACAAGTATTTATAAGCTGGCCAGGGATGAATTTAAGTTGGAAACTAGAGGACAGTCTCCAAGTACAGAACAGAGGGGCTCTGGAGCCACCTTCAGCAAAAGGGGAGGTGGCAGAAATGTCTTAATAATTATTAAGGTAGAGCTTGACTGAGCTAAAAAGGAGATTGTGCAATATGGTGGGGGTGTGACAGCAGAGGAGACATCTCTGGTCCCTTCCCGTACCGGCAGGGCACAGGCCCGTCACATTCCTTCTTTTCTTGTAATGCTGTGCACAAAACCCTGTTTTAGGCAACTGCTATTTTATGCTTCTGGCCTAGCGTCGTTTCAAGGAGATGATATATGTCCAAGTTATTGGGTATTGGGGGATATTTTTTGACAAATGCTCCTGACAGGGTTCACACAAGCACCACGCTGTCTGGTATTCCATCTAACATGGCTTTCTTGTTTTCGTACTGACGACATGATTTCCAGTCATGCTCCTTTTTTTTCACAGAACACATGCTTAAAATAACTTTTTCTGAAACCCCTTGTGTTTTAGCTGAGCTCTCCCTCCCTCCCCAGCACGTGCTCTCACGAATTCCTGAAAGCCGCAGTGACACGGACTTCTGACGGCTGAACTTTGATGTTTGGTGCTTCTCAGATTTTGTGACCCTGGCTTTGATGTGGGCTGGCATCCTCCCTGCTTTCCCAGATTGTCATCTTCTTCCTCACAGTCTCTGCTTCTCTGCCGTGTTTCACTGTGTTCTGTGCTGCCATGAAGCTGGGTTAGGATTCCCAGTGGGCTCTGCAGAGCTCCAGAGCACAAGGGATCAGCAAACCCTCAGCCCCATCCCTGCAAAGGAGGGTGCTCATCTAAGGTGGGCACAGTTTAGAGCTGGTTTATTTTTAAGCATCTAAAGTATAGAAATTTCTGTTTCCCAAAGGTTAGGAACCACATTGTTCGGTATTTTAAGGAGAAATCATGAGGGTCTAACTGTTCTCTGCTCCGAGTTCCCTGCTCTGTGTAGGGCTGTCACTGGCTGGCTGTGTACAAAGTGAAATATTATGTTAAATGAAATATGTGTGATTTGAATAGCGTGCAGTCCTCACTACTGGAATTAATCAGACTCTAAACGAAATTAAACCTACTTTTTGACTATCATAATTAGCCCACTTTAATGGGATAATGATAAATTGCTCACTGTAAATATGCTGTATTACTGAACATAGCTTTGATACAGTTTTGATTTCCCTTAAAATCCCTTACAAAACAGTACTGTCAGATATTTAACTTATTTTCTTTTATCTGGCATTGCAAAATGTAACGAATAAATTTCCAGTGCCTCTTTCCTTACAATAAAATAACCCAAATTTAAGACAGTTATAGCTTTTCACAGATAGATAGTAATATTTTTGGAAAAAAACCAAACCACAAGTCAAAAAATAACATTTGTCCTCAGTGGATGTAAAGTAGTAAATTATGTCAGAGTTAAAACCAAATTATGTTCTTTCTTGCTTATTTTTTCTTAATGGAGAGCGGAGTGTTGCCAACAGTTGATGAACTATTTTGAAACAAGATGATTAAAATAAAGGTTTGGACACAGAATTTAGCAAAATCAGTAACCCTGCTAGAAATGCTTTTAATTTGCACGAGCGAGATTTTTGTGCTAATTACATGGCAAAAAATACCCTTATCTCACCTCCTTTAGTCATCTCTTACGTCAGATTGAGAGGCAAGTTGTGATCAAATAGAGCAGCACGAACCTGGAGGAGTCAAAGCCCTTCTGGGTTTGCACCGAGGTAAAATTTTGATTTGATGTTATTTTTTTCCCCAAACCCAAACCCAACCGTGAGTGCTCCGAAGCACGTCCACGATCCAGATTTGTTTTTCTTAACGACCGTGGGACGGACTGGCTCAGAGCCCGTGCCAGATCTGGCTGAGGCCCTGCCAAGCCCGGCGCGCTGATTTGCGCGGCAGCGCTGGCAACCCGAGCGAAGGTTTGCGTTGACCGCGACGTTACACGTGGGTGCAGGGCTGGGCAGTGCTTCCAGTGCGCTGCCGTTCTGCTGGGTGACCACAGCGGGTCCGAGGGAACAGCCAGCCCTGCCAGCCCTTAATGAGCTCGCAGGGAGACGCTGGGGCCGAGCTCCAGAGCCCTTCCCGGGGCACTCGGGGTGTCACGGCCCCTCGTCGGAACTGCCGCGGGGGCCGTGCTGGGGGTGGGAACGGAGCTGTTTGGGTTAGGGGTAAGTACAGTCACAGCTATTTCCTGCGCATTCCAGGGACCGGGAAGTCGCCTTGCCAACCCGCTCACGACATATTTACAGACAGAGGAGCCACCTTTGGACTAGTTCTTGCAAACATCGTGTTCCGTTATGAAAATGTTCCCAAGGCTCAGGGTGAGGAGTCTGGCTCAGAATATCTCCAGCCCCAGACAGTGCGGGCCAGCGTCTGATCTCAGCCGTGCTGGGGAACGTCTGAAGGAATTCCATTAACTTTTCGGCGTGTGTTCCGGGCGAGCTGAGCTTAGAGCCTGGTCTCCAGTCTTTGTTAGGTCTGAAGTGGACTAAATTGCTGAGTTTTTATTTTCTCTGTTTTCTAAGCAGCAAATAGCCCCACTGAGTCCTTTTATGGGCCCTGCTTTCCCAACTGTGAGAGTCTGGAAACTGTAAGGACATCCACTAGTATCCAAATTCCACAATTAATAATGCATTCCCATAGTGGAGGGGGAATGCTGTGGTTGCCAACAAGGGCTGGCAATTCTGCATGTCAAAAGCTGTCAAAAGCTCCAAAGGCAGCTCCAGCACCTCAGGGCTGTGGATAATGAACAAAATGGATGCTCAGTTCTGGCATCAGCCAAGTCCATTCCTAAATCCTGGGACTGAAGCTCATGCTCACATGCTGTACTAAACAGAGATGGTTGTCTGAGCTTAGGCTTGGTTTAGGTAAAATCATGCAATGCAAAAAAGCAGACAAGTGCAGTGAGTGATGTCCCTGAAGGTGATCAGAAAATTCCTACTTTCCTTCAGTGACCCTTAAACGAGGCAGCATTGTTGGATGGGCCTGTGTCTGGGAGAACAGGTGAGAAGGCAGAAACCTCTCTGGGAAATGGGGACATTGGTGTCACAGTCTGGCCACAGTGCTTGAATAGAGGTTTTTTACTGTGCTACCAAAAGCTGTTTGTGTTTGAGCCAAGTTTGTATTAAAGCTGGTCAGGAGGAGGCAGAGCAGATGTTACCACGGCGTGGTGTTCAGGCTGCATTTTGCAACAGGTACATTTCCTGGCACTGGAGCTTGACGGCCTGGTTTGCAAAATTACTCAGGTGGATCCTGCCTGCTCTTACACGTCCTCTGCCACTGCTGGAAAATGAGCAGTATCAGCACAGCTGGCCCCTTCTCTTTGGTTTCTGTGTGTGTGTCATCAGGTGTAAGTGTGCCACTGTTCTCTAGTGGCAGGTCTTGATGAAAAACCTTGTTAGTAGAAATAAGAACCAGTAAAATGGTGGAAGTCTCTAATAATAGAAAATATGGCTGAGAAAGAGCCTGGTGGGTCATCCAGGCTGTGTGTCTGCCTGGTGTGCTGGGCAGAGTGCTGCTCTGCTGCTGAACCCCTCACAGTGTGCCTGACCAGCAGCTGAATTCACCAGCCAGAGGGTTGGTTTTGTCCTGGACAGGTAGGGATGTCTGGAGTCTTCCAGTTATCCCTGTTTGTGCTAAGTTTCACTGAAACACACCTACTACTGAAATCATTGGATGTTTGCCCCTGGCTCTGTGACAAGCCAAAATGGGTCTGGACTGGGTTTGTCCTGGAAAAGGAAGGGTTTTTAAGCAGACCTCAGCCAAAGCCCGTGGAAATTGTGGACTTTGTTGTGGTTTGGGTGAAGCCTTCTCACAGGATAGCACTGGCAGGTACGTCCTCGGTGTGCGAGGGCTGGGTGCCTCCTGTGGGTTTTGTTGTCAGTTGTGGGATTCAGGAGCGTCTTTTATCCTCGTTGGAAATGCACAAACAGCACAGGCAGTGCTGGGAGGCAGAGGAGCTGCTTGCTGGGGCCTCACGCTGGGACAGGGCCTGCCCGGCTGCCCAGGAGGAGGCAGAGCCGGCGGCGCCGGCGAGCGCAGCCCAACCTGCCCTGTCCCACCGAGTCCTGCCCGCAGCCACCCCTTTGAAGCCAGGCAGGAATGGGACATCACCAGCCATGGGAATGGCTGTGTTGGTCAGCACTGGCTTCCTTTTAAAGCCAAGTGCCAGGTGGGAGTGTTGATTCCCGCAGGTCAGGGGTAGAGGAACAAATATGGAACAAACGGGCTTTCTTAAAGGGCTGAGTGTTTCACCCCCCTGTGAGGACAGTTGTAGCAATGGACATCTGGAGCCCAATGGGTCTGTGCTGTCACCTGATGGAGCAAAATATTGAAATGCAGCAAAATGTATCATCATTGGATAGGGAGCATGGGAGTGGATTCGTGGCACCTTGTGGGTTCAGTAAAAGGCAATGTGCCTGTCGTTATCACATGAGCCTGTGGCACAGGGATCCCTCAGGGAGCCTGAGGAATCTTGTTGCTGCAGCTTACGGGTGACTTTCTCAGACACTGGAGTATCATCTTGCTGACTTCTTGAAGCTGATAAGTGTTGATTGTATTTCAGTTCATGTGTGTTAAAGACAGAAAAAACAGCAAGGCTAGAGATGTGACTCAGGTCATGAGTCAAGGGAACAGTGGGATTTTTAATTAGGTCTGCTCATTTTCTTTAAGGCTGACAATACATCTGAGAATTTGACATTTATTTATGAATGCATTCCAGATTTGCACACTGCGTATGAAAACGGAGGACGAGCCTAGGGAGGGGTGGGGTAGTGTGCTTAGATACTGTATCTGACTTGCCCTCCTGCCCGCAAGTGAAATTCTTTCCATCTGAGTCCTCCTGAGGTGGTGTTGGGTGAAACAGCCCTTGCCAGAAGATTGTCTTGTCCCTACTCCTGCCCCTGAGCCAACCAAAAAGGTTTGCTTTGTTTTCATCTACTTCTGCCTCCCCTCTGGCACCCCCTCTGCCCCTGAGGGTGGTGCCTCCCTTCTGCTGTTCTCACCAGGGTGGGGAACTTGTCATCCTGCCTGCCTGCTTTTTCTTCCATTTGTGCTGTTGGAGTGGGCCCATCTCCATCCCAGGTGTCTGTCTTTGCCACCTTGACCCGCAGCGTGTCCCGACACAATTCCTTCACTTCCCAAACGTGTGATGTCCTCAGGGAGCAGAAGGCTGGGGAAGCAGTCCCTGCTCTCAGTCCCCCCCGGGCTCCTGTTCCCCAGCTCCGTGTGCTACAAGGTGTAGGTACAACAGTTGCATCTCAGGGCAGAGGTTCTGACTCGGGTGTTGCTGATGCACAAGCAGAGAGCAGGAATGACTCTTCTCCCCATCCTGTGCTGACTCTGCGAGCTGACAGCGGTGGGAAGCAGTAAAGGCAGGGAATGCAGCAAACACGTCCTCGTGGCTCCTGAAGGGAGAGGCTGGAGTCTGAACTCAGGTGGTGCTTAGATCTAGTGAGTGAGAGGCAGTGTTTGAAGATGGCAATCGCTTTGATGGCCTTATCTGCTCTTTGAAGCCAAGGAGCCACTCCCTGCCCCAAACACACGTGATAAGCTCCAGCAGATTCTGTGGATCTTCTCTGCAAAAATAAGGGGCTGAGTTGACTCAGCTGGGCTGGCAGCCTGTGACTCTGAGCGTGGGTGTGCTGTGGTTTTCTCACATCCACACCAAGTGCCCAGTGTTGGCACGGAGTGCAGGGCTGGCATCTGCCTGAGGGGCTGCCCAGCACACGCAGGCTGGGCCTGGCTGATTTAAATGCCAGAAGAGAGGCATTCCCACCTCGGGCTGCTGCCACCCCTCCCTGGCACCACAAAAGCCATTGCCAGGTCCTCAGTGATGCCCAAAGGGGGACAGTAACTCAGGAGGATGTTTCTTCAGGTATCATACGTGGCTTTCAGGAGCCCATGGCTGTGGTAGGGCTTTGCCTCTGACTGTGGGGTCTCCAGAACTGGCTTGGGGTAACTCAGTGTTGAGCTCGTGGGGTTCCTGTGGGTGGTATATGGGGAAGTGATACAGAGCTGGGATGAAGCCAGGCAGCCAAAAATATCAGGAGCAAAGAAAAATTATTTACAAAGCGACTGAATATTTTCCCTCCCTCCCCCTCACATTTTTTAACAAGCTTCTTTTACCACTAAGAATTTCATCCTAAAGAAAATTGGCAAGTGTCTGAGAGGCAGAGGTGCATCTCCACCACATTGTTTAATAACAATGTATTAGGAGTCCTAATGGGAATAGATAGTGCTTTCTGACCCAAAGAATGTACATTCCACCTTGAGGGGGGGAAAGAAAGAGATAAAGAGGAAGAGAAAAAAAAAGGAGTTGTGTTTGTAAATGCTGATTTGAAGCCAAAGGGTTTCATGTCAAAAGTCTCTCGGATCCCTACAGTCACCGCAAGAAACACATAGAAGATTTGAGCACAAATTGCTCCAAGTGTTGAAATTCAACCCATTTCGGGTCAAGAAGCCAGTGGGGAAATGCTGTCGTTGTGAAAAGATGGTTGAAGCTGGTTCAGAGCAGATACAGAGAATGACTTGAAGCTACAAAGTGAAGTTGTCAGAAGCGTGTTTCACTTACCAGGCTAAAATGCAGCCTGAGTCAGCTCTTAGAAAATGTTCTGGAGGCGCTTCCATCGATTTCCGTGAGTGCTGAGTCACCACAGCTGCTGAGTCACCAGCCCCAGTGCCAGGGACTGTCAGAGCCCTGTGAGCAGCAGCTCTGATTCAGCTGGGAATACAGCCTTGGTTTGATGTACAGTACAATACCTGCTGGTGTCGTTCCCTTGCCTGCAGCAGCGCTGCGCAGGACAGAACTGCCTGACAGCTGGGGAAGTGAATGTTTCTTGAAAATACTTTCTGAAATGACAGCTGCTTTTTGTCCCTAAAATACGTAGGAATTTTACAATGTTTCCGCCTTGGCTTCCTCTCCCACCTTCTGTGACAACAAGGGAAAGAGAAAGGGAAAGAAGCAGCTTCTTAAAAGAACTAGGAGTGAACTTGTTGCAAGTTGCCTTTCAGCAGTGTATAATGAGGGAATTTCAGAACCTGAAGTTGGTTATCTTTTTGTGGGTGTCTCCTCTGTGCTGTCACACTTCAGAACAAGGGCGGGTGTGCTCAGCGCTTGTTTTGGATGCTCTGGAAGGGCTGTTTGTGAGTCCATCGACAGCAGTTGCTGCCTCTGGAGAAGCTGATGCAGGTGGCATCACAGTGATGGTACCTGCAGAGAGGTGGATTAGGGACAGGCTCACAGTCCCCTGCAGCGTCCGTCGGAAGCTCGGAACCGCAGGACCGGCCTCTGCGGGGTCGGGCGAGAGGAAGTGCCAAGCAAAACAAATAGTGCTTGAGGTTAAAAAGCTCAAAGAGTGCCAGTATCAGAAACCCCAATCTCTGCATCTGCTTCTGCTGTTCCAAAGTCATGACAGAGAGCAGCAAACGCCGGGAGGTCACAGAGATAAGCAGGACCCGGCTGCCGCAACGCCGTGTCTGCTGGAGGAGCTCTTGCCCAGCGCCAGCGCCGAGGGATGGGCTTCCCTTCCCTTGTGTTTGTGCTGCTCCAGACACAGTTACTTGACAGCCTACTGACATTTAAAGGGTTCTGACAGTAAAGCCGTGGACCAGGAGTAGCCTGTGACATCCTAATATCGGATGTTGATACAAGATGGATGGATGGCAGCACGGGCTGGGAGTCACCCTGGGGAGGGGAGTCCCTGCTCGGAGATCTCACTGTCAGAGATGGTGTGAGGTGCACAGGCAGGAGGAGGGTGTCTGCCAATCACAGCATCAAGCAATTACTTGGGCTGACAGTAATCTCAGTTTGAATTGCAAAGATGTGTCTGATCCTCACTCACCAGGGCATGAACTGCACGTGGCAGGGCTGGCCAGCAAGGGGCTGGGCTGAGGCATGTTTGGTCTCATTTGAAGAGATAAGAGGGGGCAGAAAAAACATGTTTATAGTCCCTGCTCTGGTACTTACGGGTAATTGAGGGTATTTTTAGATGCTTTGGTACTTGCAGGTGTAAATGACAGGTTTTACGTGAAATGCATGAAATTTGGGGCATTTTCCAAATGACGACATCAGCCCAGATGAGAACTGTCAGTGCCCAGCTGGGAACGGGGAGCAGTTGGGAATAGCAGGTTTTGATCTGTAACTCCTCTGTTTGCCCATTTCCACCTGTAGCAGCCCTGCAGCCCATCCCTGGCATGCCCCGGGTTCTGGAATTCACATACACGGATCTCACCTGGAAATCACACCTCAACATCTGATGTGTTTTATCTCCGTTCAGCTGATGCCTATCTTGTAGTAAAATTTCCCATGGCTTATCAGCACCTGACAATTAGATGCTTAACATCCCACTTAATGCAAAACAGATTACATCCTGGGAATTAACAAAACAATCAAATGCCTTCAGGGATAATGGAAGATTTTAGATCGACGTGTATGTGTTTTTATAGATGTATGTTTATACATACACACACACATCCATAGTTGTGAAATCTGGAGATGCTGATCGGCTTTCGCTGCTTGCTTGGTTTTCATGGCTCATTCTTGGGCTTGTTTTATTTTTGGGGGAGGAACTGTGCTCTGTGATGGAAGTGCCGTGTGTTGACCTTCTCGAGGTGTGATGAGAGGCCGGGGGCTGGTGGGGGTCCCCAGCCCGGGGGTCCCCAGCCGGGGCTGAGCACTCCCCGCCGTGCCCGGCCGGCAACTTTGCTCCCTCTTGTGGCATCCCGTGGCCTGAGCCTGCTCTGTTCCCGAGCAGGGGTGGCTTATCCCCCCACCAGTGTCTGTGGAGGTGGTCAGAGAGGGAGGGCTGTAAATAATGCTGGGCATAGCACTGCTACATCTTTTCCAAAAATGAGAATATCTGTGTCTGATAGAGCTTTACAAAGGCCAGTACCATCAACCCTGTTTTACGGAGTGGGAAATAGAGGAGTTGGGTTTTTATCCATGATCATCCAGCAGGCCAGGAATAAAAACCAGGTCCTGTGAGTCCTGGCCCTGCTTATCCTGTCCCAGTGACACATCTCAGGTCAGTAACTTGTCCTGCCTTCTGTCCTCCACCACTGAAGAGCCGCTGTCGAGTCCCTGAGTCTTCCCTGATGTTCCCAAGGCTGCTGCAGGGTGCAGGCTGGGCGGTGGCTTGGGAGGAGGTGAGGAGCCCAGAGCCACGCCTGGCCTCACCTCTGCCAGCCACAAGCACTGCTGGCACCAGGCAGCCTCCCACACGCTCCGTGCTGCTGGAAAAAGCTCAAGTCCTGGTGAGCTCTGACTTCGTGCTGCATTTCATTTGCTGTTTTAAAGCCTGTTAGAGCCAAACTAATGCCTGGCATTTGGCTGTGCCTGTGTTTTCCTGTGGCCAGGCTGACCTTTGTGAACACTGGAGTCACAACTATGACAGGCAGCTCACTTGAGCTCTCCCTTCTGGGAGCTGGGAAGGTTTTGTAATTGCTGGAAGCCAGAAGGTCTTTCTTCAGACCTTGATTTTTCCTTAGCAACCAACTTTCCTCCTTGATTTCTCTTCTCTTCACCTTTCCCTTCTATGTAACTCACAGCTGATACTTGTTCTTGAAACCACCCTTTCTTGATGCAGATGCAATCAGCCAAAATGCCGAGCAGTCAGAGTTCAGTCCAACTCTGTGAAATCACTTATAAATGTGCTTAACTTTGCTAGAACTGTCCTTGTGTTCAGTCTTAAGCATGTGCTTTAGTCTTTTGCAAGTCCTTGGCCCTCTCACAGCCACAACTGGGTCACACTGATTACCTGAGTAATGGCAGGATGAGGAAAAGGCTCTTGTTGGGATCTCTGTGACAGTGTTTTTCTGAGCCCCTGGTCTGTGTCTGCTCTGATGGCAGATGAGTGCAATTTTATTGTCCAGGAAAGGAATAGAGCATGAAATCCCCTACTGAAGTCCTCTTAGAAATGCCTGTAAAATGCTGAGTACAAGTGAAGTGCCCGTGGCACGACTGCTGCGTGTTGTGCTGTTCTCATCACTCAGTTACTCGTCAGTCTCTCCTTGGCTGTTTCTCTACCAAGAGAAACTTGGGTCTTACCAAGTGTCCATCTTGCTCAAATGTTAATAAATTAAAAAAAAAAAATACCCCAAACCAAAGATAGCATCATAAAGTTATGAGACAGGTTTTTAAAATTTTAGTCTTTAATTGGGATTTGCTGTCTCTGCTTCAGGGTGTGCTTGAGATATTTACACTTTGCCTTGAAACCACGAGCTCTGGGCATCATGTTCTTTTTCAGTGGATACTGGATGCTCACCTAATGGCTTGACTTGGGGAATGAAAAGGGAATTATGTACTTTATTACTTCTATGTAGTAAATTATTACAGAAACTGTGATTAAGATCTTATTTGCTAAATGACTGAGAGGCACGTAGGTACCATAAGACATGTTTAAAACTGAGTTGACACTCTGCTCACATCAGTTGTGTATTCTTTGTGTCATGCCCGTTCCTTGCTGTGTTCTGTACAGCACCCTGCACTCTGCTGTGAAATTCTCAGCACCTGCTGAAGGCAAAAAATGATAATTAGTTCTAATAGCTGTTCTGTTTCACACCTCTTCTAGCCAGCCAAGGCAAATCACAAGGAGATGTCACCAAAGCAAATAATCTCCTCAGTGCCAAATGGCCTAGCACAATTTCAGCACACAGCACGAGGGTTTGCCTGCATGACCCAGAAGTGCTGAAGTTCTGTAGCTCTGTATTATCTGTTCCCAATTTATGACCTGCACTGGTTCTGAGTCCTGCTCGTGCTCAGGGCTCTGACGTACGGGTGAGTTCCTGCAGCGGAACAGGCTCCTGCACGTCAGGTTCTTCCCCACAATTGCCCTGCTCGTGCTCCTGCCCCAGTAACAGCAGAGCAGCTATTCCCCTTTTCTGGGGAAGGGGAAACTACTTTGTCTTACTTTGCATTTGCCAAGGGGGTAGAGAAAGCACAAAGGCAGTTACTACAGAGTAGCTGATACCTGTTAACTTGCGTTATTATCCCTGTCCCTGAAGTCACTTCATGTGTTGTGGTCACACTCATCATTTAGGATCTGAACTCCATACCAGGCAGGCAAACACTTCCATGGATCTCCTCGTTACCTTCCAACCAGAAGGAACTGTCTCCGTTGGGCGAGTGTAACAGATGTGCCTGGGGCTGTTCAAGCTAGGGCAAGATATCACAGGCAGAAAAGAATCAACACAGGAATATTAACAATACATTATTTTGCTGGTGCAGTTTTCCCATATGATTACAAGTGATGAGTGCTCCGTGGGAGTGAAGGAAGGGAAGATCAGGCCCGTACCGATAGGCCGAGCTCGGTTGTTCACAGTCAGGCACCACTTTCACTGTTAGTTCATTTGTTTGCTCTTACACTGCTGTGTTCTGTCCTGAAGGCTAACAGCACATCATATATATTTAAAAGAACAGTAGCACACCACTGGTATAGATCTTAGGGTTTCTTTCCCGAAACATTATGATATTCCTGCTGAGAATATGAAGATAAAGGCTTTAATCCTTGGGAACAAAAGGGCGTGAGTAATTCCATTTCATTGCATGACCTGGAATCTCCACCCATATAAATACATCAAAGAGTAGCTGTGATTTCACTCTCTGACACCCATGGGTTGGGGTTCTCACCCTGGGAAGCAAACAGCTCCTGTGGTTGGGCTGGACAGTGCCCATGAGGCTGGGTAACAGGGATGTTTGCAGCATTCTTTGATCTTCCTACTGGACCAAAATTATTCACATCTCCCCAGTGTTGCTGAAAACTTATCCAAGCACTCAAGGCAATTATTTTTAAATGTAAGTGTGTTTTGGGCCAAGTCCATGAATCCTGACTCATGACTGACTCAGCCCTTACTTAAGCAAAACTCCACTTGATTTCATTACAGCTGGGGGCAGGACTCTGGGATTTTGACCCCTGCCAATGGGAGCTGGCTGCAAGAACCTGGTGCCAGCCCCTGGAGCTGATGCCCTTCCACAGCTCCCAGCACCTGCCAGTGCAGCAAAGCCCTCTGCACCAAACTGAGTCTTTCAGACAGTGATTCTGTCTACTGGTAAAACACCCATCCTGCTGGACTGCCCTGCCCAAGCCCCCACGTGGGTGATGGAGAACCACGTGTGGACTGATAGTGCTCAGAGCTAATCCTGCCAGCCTGCAGGAACTTCTGTGCCCCACGTTAGTCAGGAGCTCGGACTTCATGGCTGTGGTAGCCTCACCATCTGGCTGAAGGCTGTTGCACTGCAGGTTGGCTGTAGCTCACTGGAGTGTTCATTTTGCTATAAATTAATTTTGAACACGGTCAGCTCAGCACTGCCTGTGAGAGGCCAGGATAGTTCAGGTGAGGAGAGAAACTGGATGATGTGAGTACTGGGAAGAGTAATCTAGAACACCCAGGCAGGCCAAGTCTAGCTGGTGCAACTAAACTGGGCTGGATCTGAGCTGCTCTCAGTGCCCTGTTCCCAGCACTCCTGGCTCCAGGCGAGGGTACAGCGCTGGTCCTGACCTGGCTCCCTGCACTCCTGACTGCAGGAGTCAGCTCAGGTCTCGCCAGCCTTATTAGCTCTGGCTCAGCGCCGGCGATTCCTATTCGAGCTGGCTCCCTGCAACGTGCCTGGATGTCTGGGCCGGGCACATCCCGGCATGGGAGTGGTGTCCCAGCGTCAGGAATGTGGGACAGAGACGCTCTGGCTGCCTGCTGAGAGCAGCACGGTCACATTCACACAAACCAAGAGGCTCTGCTGAAGCGAGCTGGCCTGCCTGGAGGCAGCCCAAGTGTCTCTGTCCTGGCATGGATAATCCAGAAGTCACCCAAGGGAGACCGAGAGTGAGAAAATAGTAATAAACTGTCTTGAAGTGTCCCTGCTGCCCAGCACTCCCAGGAGAGCCTATTAAAAACCAACCATTTTCTGCTTAGCAAGTGTGACTGCCAGGATGTGGCTAAAGCAACCAAAAAACTTCAATGGAAATGTTACTTATTTATGTGTCATTTAAGATAAAGCTGCTGTGTTTTGCATGGGTGCACCTTGACAAATGCCCTGATTGGTTTTATTCCTAACTACAGCTAGAAATAACAGAGCTGCTGTGCATATTCCCATCATTTGTGTTATTTAGATTTTTGGACTCAGTGTGTTGGCCTGTCAGCTGTTGCTGCACCCTTTGGTGCCCCTAACTATTTCTTTCATTAAACTAAACAGGTTTGCTCTCCGGTTTGAGTAACTTACTGTTGTCTTTTGTAATGCTGCATTGATAGGTTTAAAGATACATTTTCTGCCAACATAAACACTTTCTTGACTGTAATAGAAATGAGTCCTTGCTTGCATTAGTTTGCTGTGAACGTTACAAAGGCTATAAAATAATTGTAAGTAGATGTCCTTGTGTGAATCTCCTTTAGACTCCTCCAAGGCTTCCACAATAATGAGTAAATGAGGGTCTCCTCTCAGCAGGCAAGGGTTTTTCCTTTTTTTTCCCCTCCTTTTTTGTTCTTTTTTTTTCCCTCTGTCCTTGTTTGAAAAGAGGAGAACTGGAAGCTAAAGCAGCAACTGTATTCAAATATAGACAACTCTTTGAAGAAAGGTTATAAATACCTTGTCTTCAGCACATTCACATCAAATACAGTTTGGGCTCTGTAGCTGTGAAAAAATACAGAAATTACTAGTAGAGTCACCAAGATCTAAGTCAGGGCTAGGGAAGGCTGGTGAGTAAGGAAATCCTTCAACATTTGCACCTTGAATTCAAATCTGCCCCACACCGAAGAGCCTGGAAACAAGATCTTCAGGTCTTTCCTAGTTGTAATGAGAACACACCCAGACAGAGTACATGGGGAGAATTAAAGGCAGGAGATTTGCAAAACCTCTTAAAACAGCAAGCTCCTTAATTTTCCTTTAGAATTCAAAGGAGCCATCAGCCAAAATATTTCAGGACTGGAGCAGCTAAGCCCCAGCAGAGTGCATGGCTGGCTTGGTTTGCTCAGGCTTATCTGAATTTTGTCCTGTAAAAGCGTGAATTATTGACTCTCTTCTTTTCTCTGCTTTATAGTCCTCAGGTACCTGGAGGGCATCCCAGAAAAACAGGAGGGTGAGCCAGCCCTCTCAAACTCTGGTGTTCTCTGGATCTGACTGGCTAAACCCAAGTTTGAATATTTAAGGGTCTTTGAAATTGCCATGTAATGCCCCCCCATCCCAAAAGGAAAACCAGCTCAGCAGCACCACTCCCTGTAAAGCCAGACCTTGGCGTGCTGGGAGCCGGGAGCTGCTGGGAAGACACACCATTATTCCAGCCTGGTGGTTTCCAGGAGTTGGGCTTTCATTGCTGTGGGTGAAATTCGTACTGTGCATGGAGAGAACAGCGGGGCTGACGGTGCCGTGGGAGTGAATAATGCAGAGGCCTTTGCTCGTCCTGTTGCACAGGAACGATTCCCACGTCCTCCAGGCAACACCGAGGGAATCAGTGGGGAAGAGCCTCTGCAGCAGAACTGCAGCAAATTAGGAGAAGTGTTGCACAGCACCAAAGCTTTTGGTCAGATGCTTTTTGTTCTGGTTGGTCCTCTGGCTACTGCATGGCTGGAATTGTGTTTAGTTCTGGCAGCTGCTGGAGTTAACATGCTGCACTTTCTGAAGGTACCCTGGGCACCCACCGCCTTCCCGTCAGTGCAGCATCTCCAGTGACTCCAGAAGGATCTGTCCAGGCTGTGCTGTGCCTGTCAATCCTCCCTCCTGTCCATCCATGACCCTGGGATTGCCACAAAGCTGAGTTTGGCCACATGCTGGACTCTCTGTGCTTTTCACAGGGTCCCTACACCGTTGGCTTCTTTGTGCAGGGCTTAACACTCTCCCCTGTAAAACCTTGAATTAAAAAGCAGTATCTTAGAAGGCTTAGATGGGATTAGGCAGCACAAACCTCTTACACACAGAGCTTACACTAAGTAAGCTTTTCTAAGTTACCAGTGTGTGATGCATTAAGGGGAGAGCTCTGCTATCACTCTCCATCTCAGCTGGCTTGGTTCAGGGGGTGGAATGGAAGCTGAGTTTATTGACTTCCCCATGGACTTGGGTGTTTGGTGCCTTTTTGGTCTTCTGATGTTCCAGCCATAATTTCTGAAGACATTTTCCACCTTCCCAGGCCAAAGGCAGGGCTGTGTGGGCAGCTCTTGCAGTCTCAGTTGCCTCAGCAGATCTGTGCCGAGCTACAGCCACTGCAAACCTGGGGGCAACCTGTGCTGGCAGGGGAAAGCTGGGAAAACCTTGGCTAATTCCAGCCCTGTCACTGACCTGTGTAGACCTGTATCTGCAGCTCTGCTATCCCCTCAACCCTACATTTACATACTCAAAAGACAAGACCTCTGGATATTTATTACTCTTTTATGCAGAAATTAATATAAGGGGTTACAGTCACGTGGTGCTTAAACAATTGACCCATAATATCACTTGAATTGCACAATTCCATGTGTGAAAAGCTCTCCTGTCCCATGCAAAGGAAACCTGGAGAGGGGGAAGGCACCTCCATCTTTTGTTTCCTTGACTGCCTTGCCCTCCCCCACAGACTCCTGTTTGGAAGATATTTATTAGGTGGGGAAAAGTACAGGAAAATGCTCTGCAAAGCATCTTCTTTCCCCACACACACAGGGCTCTCGTTACATCTTTTAAGAATCACAACAAAGAAAAGGAGCTGACACAATGAATTTTGATCTGGAAAATGAAATCTGACATAACCAGTAGTTACATTTTTGTTATTCCCTGGTAGTTTGCCTAAAGGCAGCTTTTAAATAATTCCTGCTTTTCACCTCCTGAGAAATAATCTATTTGCTTCTGAATTAATTAGGCAGCATCATAAAAACCCTTTAGAGGCTTTGAAAGCTGCTGATCTAACTTTTTAAAATATATAGTGGGCCTGATCCTTAGGCTAGACAGTGGGAATTCTGCTCTTAACTTTGATGGGAACGGGAGCAGGCATTTTATGTGTGATGCTACTGAAAAAACAGGGTTCCCAGTAAACAGTAATAGATGTTGCTTTTTCTGTCTGCTTTACTGGTATCTGTCTCTATAACATCTTGAGTCTTGTAGTGTTGAGAGAGTGTGTCCTTTCTTATTTCATCTGCCTTTGGACAGGCAGTGTCAGTATTTCTGTGGTTTGCTGCCCTGGGGAGCAGACACGTGCAGGGGAGTGGAGTACTGTCTCTCCACTTGTGATGTCCAGAGTGTGACTGATCCACAGGATCAGGGCTGGGCAATCAGTGGAGCTCTTACATGCAGAATAGATCATCCCAAGATTGGGTTTGAGATGTCAGCTACTCTGGAACTCAGCAGCTTGAATCAACATCAGCCTACCCAACTAATTCTTTAATTGTTCAATTGTTTAAGTCTCCTGCCTAGTTTTCTGTTAATCTGAAAGATGAAAATAATCAAAATAATTTTGGTCTCATTGATATGAATTATTTTTTTTTTCACTGAAAAAAAATCTCAAATGGAGTTTCATTGAACAAATTGAAAACGTACCAGTTTGTTTACAGGGTGATGTAAAAACTTTTATTTGACAAGGTAGAGGAAATGGATGGAAGAATCATCCAAGTTTCCAGGCTCATGAGCTTTTCATGACGTTGGGCTTTCTGGCCTGGATGGTCTCTGTCTGTTCTACGTTCCTTTGTTCTCACATTCCTGACTTTGCCTGTTGCCAGTGGCAATATCACCAACACAAGTCAGGACAAGGATTAGATCAAAAGATGTTCTGGGAACCAAAGATGGCTCTGAGTGAGATTTGGAGCTCAGATTAGGAGATTTAACAGCTGTGTGTCTCTCAGGGGGAGATTTGTGTGCTGCTGGTGTTGTGCTGAGGGCTTTGCTCACGTAGCTCAAGGAGTGCTCGTGGTCAGCAGGACATCTGGTAACCTTGTCCCATGGAACTGTCCTGCTCTGCTGGGTGACACAGGCCAGAAAAGTATGGATTTGCAGTATGGACCAGAGAAGGAACCACCATTTCAAACCTCATCACTCTGCAGGGGTTTCTGCTGGCTTTTAGAAGTGTCAAAATGATGTTCTTGCTTACATTGCTATTTTTTGAAACTCCAAATTCTTTCCTCAGCGGGTACTCAGGACCTGTTCCTCTCCTCTTTCTGGTCCCTGACTTTGGAGTGCAGCTGTGACTTGCACTGTCCCTTCCCCAGGTGAGCACCCAGGCTTGGCTTCACCAGCTGAGGGGCTACTCTGGCAGTGCTGCTTTGGGAAAGAGAACAAGACAAGGATTTGTCACAGAAGAGCCCAGATTGTCACTGAGAGCAGGAAGGCAGATCCAACTTTACATCCCTCTGATTATCCTCACCTCTCCAGTGCAAAGTAAGAGATTTGGTGCCTTCTCTGTACAAGTTTTGGGTGTTTGGAAGGTTCCTGGAGAATCCAGCAATTTGGGAGGTGGGGGCTCAGGAGCCAACTCCTAAACCAAGTAAACTCATCTCCGGCAAGATTTCTGTGGAGAGCACTGAAAAGCCAGAGGGCTCTTCTCTGGAATTCTCTTTTTTTCAGCTGATGTCAGAGACTTTATTTGGGGTTTTGTTGGTGCGGGGGTGTTTTTTTATTGTTGGGGGTTTATTTTCCAGACTTGATTATATACATTTTATACACTGGAGCTTTGCAGAGCACAAATAACCTTTTCTAAGATGGAGAATTCAGTTACTTGTGTTCCTGGCATCAGCTTGGTCTTCCATGTCAGTCTGCCCTGGGAGGTTTTAAAGTTCAGCGTGTTCTCGCTGCTCTGTATCAAGCCTCAATTTCTAGTCAGGAAAAAACATTGTTGTGGGCAAAGTCCAAAGAGTTACAGCTTTATTTACAGTTTAGGTACCACCTACAGCAATGTAGCTCATCACCAGCAGTGCCTTGGGCATGTTTCCACTTTATAACTTGGTGAGGTTGTTTACAGTGTTGTCAGCTGAAGAAATAAAGGACCTGGGTGGAACTATGGCCCCAGTAAAATCAATGACAAAATTCCCATGGACTCCAGAGGACCAGCATTTCACTTAGCACTGCATGTGAGGAGCACATATTTTATTGTGGCCTCGATGTCTGCTCGTTCAGCTGCTTTTCTCAGAGCATGTTCAGTCCCTGGGCAGCCTCGTGGGCCCTGGCAGTACCCAAGGGACCTTTTCTGTGCTGGGAAATTGCAGGTTGGTTTTTCCTGTCACATCCATCCTTTTCTGTCTTCAGGTCCCTGCTCTTCCTGTCTGGATGTTAGAAATTATTTTGCTTCCTTTTCTATAGTACCTCTAGATCTGAATCCATGTAACGCAGGGAGGAGAAAGTGGAAAGGATGTTGATGGATTTCCCATGGCCCAGAGGATCAGGAGCTGAATTCCTGGGTTGGGTCAGTAGGGCAGCACTCAGGTTGGGCAGAGATGTCAGTGAGAATCCCCTACACTAACAATTCATCCAGTTCATAGAAGAAATGGATGCATCCTTCTGCTCCCTCCCCACAGCCTCCTTTGCCCCCCACCCAGTTAACTTGAATTGTGAAATTCTGGGCAGGCTGTGTGTACATCCACCCACTCAGCCTACTTTGTAAAGACACACACAAACACCCTGCACAGGCACATGGTACACAGGTTTGGTAATATTACTCCTAGCAATTAATCTCCCTGTTTCTGAGTTTGTATGGATTCCTGTCTAATCTCCAGAATGATAATTTCCTTCTGTATCCTGAGTGCCAGTGATATGCAAAGGCCAAACTGCACTGCGTGGTGCCCTTTGGGAAGAGACTCCTGCTTAAAAGCCTTCCACATCCTGCCTGTCACAGAAGACTATATTTGGAAGGATGGGAAAGCAACACGAGAGGCACATGGAGCAAAAGCTGTGAGCATCAGCAGTTTGCTACAAGTAAACAGTTTCACTTCTCGAGCTGTTGTGTTTGTCAGTCTAGTAAACAGGATCTGATACAGTGAGATAACAAAGCTGTAGGCCCAAACCTGTCCTCCTCCTCTGCAGTTGGAGTTATAAACTGCCCACACTCCTGTCAGCCGCTCTGCCTCATCCCCCTGTGATCCACCACTGCAATATTTAAGTCCACAATTGCAGTATTTGATTCCATCATTGCAATGTTTCACTGCCCCTGCAGAGTCCTTTGCTTTGCTGGAAGCAAAAAATCACCAGCCTGGCTTCCTCCTTGTGCAGGGATTTACAAAAGAAGGGCTTAGTTCACTGTCTGGGATTGGGCAGCAGTGTCCTCTGTAGTTTGGAGAATAGGACATTACTGTCCATTTGTGTCCTGGTCACCAAGAGGCAGTGCTGGGAGCTGTCACTGCTGCCCTGCTCACAGGAGAGCTGTGTGAGCTAGAAACCCATGCTGCAGGCTTGTCTGATAGCATCTGCTTTCCCTGAATAATTGTGGACATTCTCACCTCTCCACTCATCCCTCTGAGCACCTTGGAGTCATAACTTGCAATGCTAGAGCCAATGGAGTCATGCTTAGGGAATGATCTTCCCATTCAAGGTGAATCTTGATACCTGACGGATGAGAAGACCAGGCACATGCTAAAAATTCCTTGCTAATTTGGGTTGCTAGTTCATCAAAAACATCCTCCCAAACACGCACAGGATGTATTAAGTTATGGTATAGTAAGGGATCAGCTTGTCATACTGACATTTCTGCTCCTTGCCAGAAACTCCTGGACTTCATTATCTCTCTCAAGAAATCAGATCTGTAAGTGTCACCCTGCAATAAATTTGTGTAACTGGAAACCTCTCCCCAGGCATACAAACATCTGAGGACAACTGAGCATTGCTGGTCTCTGAAGGCTGATGTATAAATATATACAGGACGGACTGACAACATCCCCCCTCTGGAACAGCTCCAGTGCAGCCTGAGCCTCCAGGTCTTCATTTTGCTGTTGGAGCCTTGGTCCAGTGGCCCTTTGGCATAGGCACATCCCATGCTGTGAGGTGGGGCTTGTCTTTTGGGGCTACCAAACAGGGGGGTTTCATTGTGTCTGTGTTACTCTGTGATGTTACATTCCCACTTCTCCTTCTGCTTAGACAAGCACAGCAGCTCCGAGCCCCCCACTGGGGCTTCTTGGTGTGGTGTCAGAAGAGCAGAGTTACAGCACATGATGTAGGGCTGGGAGCCATTTCAGTAGGGCTGAAAAGGAGCATCCAGGCTGATCTCTGGCTGATATTATCATGGGCCAACTATTTCTCACAGATGATGAAACCAGTAGTAAGGAATCTCGTGGTGTAATAATTTTCCATATGAGCTTGCGAATGCAATGCAGCATGTGATAGTTTACCAGGCGCTTCTTGGCTTCCTTGTGGGGCTGGTTTTTGGGATACTTTCTCAATTTCAACATTACTTATTGGTATTCTTGAGGAAAACCAGTATAAATAGTCCACTGTGTTTTCCAGAGTTCATGCCAGTCCATATTCTGTTTTACCTGGTTTCGTCCCAAGCCATTAGCCCACACGATTGTCTATTATTTGCAGTCTTGGCTCATTAGGGTGATAAGTTGATAAAGCAGGTTGTTGTCTTTACCTTGGGGGCTCTCTGCTGGGTTGGTGCATTGATGCTGTGGGCAGCCCTGTCAATATGCTCCCCTGTTCTCAGCCAGTGCCACGGCACGTCCCACACCGTGATTTATGGCCCCACCGTGTGCAGGCTGCCAGCCCAGCACACTGCCTGCGCCTGGCAGAGGTGTCCAGGGAGTGCCTTGGGAAAAACCTGCGGATGGGGCGTGGGGGAAGGACTGGGGGAGGCTTCTGAGGAGACCCTCCGTGGCTGTGCCCCTCTCTGACTCCTCTCAGGTGCCAACAGGACCTCAGGGAGGAGTTTGTTCAGCTCCTTGGAGGGACAGCCTGTTTGTTCAGTAACTCAGGTGCTGCAATGGGTTGAGAAGGTCACAGAGATCCGTGAGGATGTTCCAGATCAGTTTTCTGCTGGGAGAAGTTAAGACAACACACAGCAAATGGTGAGGGGTTACTTCACCCCAGCAGCAGGGTAGGGGCTTGGCTGGCACCAACCTGCTGCTTCGAGGCTCAGTTTGTCACTCAGGTGCCTTGAAGGGACACAAGGGGTGAGAAGAGCTTCACCCAGCAGGGCCCTGTCCCCTGCCAGGACAAGGCAGGTGTCAGAGGCATCCCAAAGGGAGCAGATGGTGATGGTAATTCTGGGTCCTGGTGGTGCCCCAAAGAGGGGCTGGTCTGGGGGCACCTGCAGGGTGGGAACCTGCAGGGGAGCTCCTGTCCTGTCAGGTTCTCTTGCCTGTTGGAGAAACTTGCTTATAGTCCTGCCCAGCACTGAGAACAGGCCGTTCCACACAGGGCTGGCTTGGAGATGAATTCGTGGTGTACAGTGTGTGTTCTGTGTCGCTGGGAAAAGTATTTTTGGAGACAGAGTGCTGATAAAGACCAATTTCTGGGGAGAGGAGCAGGCATTTGGCATTATTGCAGTAGACTGGAGCAGGTGTGGAGTCTGGCTGCCTGTGGGAGAGGGCAGAAATACCACAGCAGCCCCTTCCTTTTCATTGTCCAGAAAGTTGGTGCCAAAATGCTGCCTGTTCCTCCCCAATGATAAAAGGACAAGTTAAATAATTAATAATAATCTGAGTCTCAATGTGACTATGAAATAATTTTCAGTTAGACATTATGTAAATTTGAAGTAATTTTTTTACTGGTCATGCATAATAAAATAACTGTGGTGATTAATTTTTCACCCTCAGAGTTTAATTAAGATCATTCAGGAGGTTTGGACTGATACACCACGCTATAAATCACAGTCCAAGCCACTGAAATATAGCTTTCAGATTAGATACTGATATTTTGGGGGTGGAAATCTTGCTGACAGATAGGCACCCAAGTTGTCCTGCTCAGGAGGCCGTTTGGTCCTCCGAGCACTGAAATGATATATACTGGTTATTAATGCATGCAATTCAGTGTGTGCTTTCCTGGGTTTAATTTTAGGGATGGACTCATTCCATCATCTATATTCCTGCACAACTCATTGTAGAATAAACAGAGCGTTGTTCTGTGTGAGCCTAATCGGCTTTTAAAGCCAGTGCAACCCAACTCTCCGAAGGGATGAAGTGGATGGTATCGAGTCACATTTTATTCCAGGATAAATGTGTCCAGGTGTGCTGTTCTGTGGGAACAGCCATGTGCTTTGAATGCACAACCTTAGCTGGAGTCACTCCTCAGGCTCAGACAAGGCTGAGTTTCCCAGTCCCAGCAGAGGCTGTGGGATGCACAGGGTTGTTGTAACTGCAGGGCCCTCAGAGCTCCTCCAGAATGTCCTGAGCCTGACACCAAGGAGCTGCTTCCTGGAGCATCCACAGCCCTCATAGTGTGGAGCAAAGCGAGCAGCATGCTGATATCCTGGGAAAAAGGACTGGGGTACATTTTTTTCCAATAAAAAATGAGCATGTCCTCCCTGGTGGCTCCTGGGTTGTGGAGTTTTCCCTCCGGTTTCTCCGGGTGTCTCCCCATGACTGGGCTTTGTGCACCCACGGCTTTGCCCCACGAGTTGGAGCAAGTCTGCAGGATGTGTCAGTGCACAGGATGGACCCTGACTCACAGGGAAAGCATGTATGGAAAACGTTGCCATACTCCTACAAATGCTTGGTTTCCTTTGCCGTGTGATTTTTTTTTTCCACTTTAAATAAATCAGGAGTTTAGCAATAAAAAGCTAATGCTGAAAGGAAGTGGTGCAGGTGAGCCCTGTAGAATTTCCCACTGTATTTATGAACAGAAACTCTTTTCAGGAGAGTCAACTGGATTTGAAAAAAATAGGGTGGAAGGGAGTTTCTCTGATGCCCAGAAGGTGAAGCATAAAATGGCCATCTTGCTAAATCTTCGCTGCCAGACTTGTTATTCCAGAGTTGCAAAATAACACAATACTGCTCTGGAGCATCTATTCCTAAACCCTACTGCTTTATTCCAGAATGAAGAGTATCTTTGTTCTAATTCACTTGCATTCTGAGGAACAATTCGGTAATAACTACTGTGCTTTAAATTCACACCCAGTACTCCTCCCAAATAATTGTCAAGGACAGGCAAATTCTAACTCTCCTTTTAGTTTCCTTGCTGTAAATCCAGAATAACCCTGTTGAAATAAGCCAGTAGTTTTCAGTCATACCTATGAAACATGTAATTTCAGAGGAGTGATTCTGGATTTTACCTCCCAGATCTGGCCCACAGTGTGTGAAAAGAGACAGCCCGGGTTAATCCCACCAACCCCCTCCCTCGGCAGGAGCGTCTTCGGCAGCGCTTCCCAAAGGAACAGGCAGCGATTCCAGCTGCGACGTCAGGGAGAGCAGGATATCAACGCAGTAATTAACAACTAATTCAGCAGTTAGACCGGGATCTAGGCGGGTTCCTGCATTAAGTAATTGCTTCCAGAGGTGAGCAATGCTGGGGCTGCTCACTCTGCTCTGTTCCACCTCCCTCCAGCTCCTCTCTGGCCAGGGAAAGCAGCTCCACTCGTGGTGCTTTTGAGGGTTGTGGGTGCTGTGAGGAGCCCCTGTCTCGTGGCATCAAAGGAAATGCAGGGATATAATCACACCCTTACACTCAGGCATCGTGCTTAAACATAGGCAGTATAAATGGCTTTAGGCACATCTTCGTTCTCCTTGAAGCTGAGGATCTCAGTGTAAGCATCCTTAAAAATCTGCCAAAGGCTTGTGGTGTGTGTTGGAGAAAATGGCCACCTGTAGACAGGTCTCTTCTGGAGAAATGGGACTTGCTGTGCTGTGTTCCTGGCGACTAATCGCTGCGTTCCACAGGTTTGGGTATCATGCACAGAGGAGCACTGGGATTTTCCCTGCAGTGTTCCCATCGCCAGCCATCACCTCAAGGTGACACAACATCATCTCAGGGCGTTCAGGATTTTACATCCCCACCCTGTGCCTTTGCAGCCTTAAAGCTGATTTGGATAGTTGAACCGCAGGAGGAGTGAAGTCTGATCCCTCTCTTTGGAAAAGGTCTGTGATGAAGCCATGTCACCTTTCCTGCTCCCAAAGGCAGGGACAGGCAGGGGCTCGAGCTCCTTTGCAGCCGCCTCCTGTCCCAGGTCCCCCTCGTGCTTCTGCTCTTGGCTCCGGCCCCGACAGCTCCGGCTTTCCCTGGCGTTTGGCTCCTCCCCAAGGAGAGTGCCTGGCTCCAGCACTTCTCTTTTCTCGAATCCTAGATGTGGATTCGGGCTTTGATAATTAATTGCTGTTTGAGATGTCCTTTTGATTTCTGCAGCCTTGTGCTACACCTCCTCTTCCTCAGGTGAGGACACCTCCTCTTCCTCAGGTGAGGACACCTCCTCTTCCTCAGGTGAGGATGGAGGCAGCGAGTCTTTGCTGGTGCACAACCTCCACTCCCCTTGCAGGCAGCTGCTACTGAGACTTTAACTTCTGTCACTGCCTTTCCAGTGCCTTTGTTCAGCCTGTTAAATTTTCCTTTATTGTTTTAGCCTGTCTGCAAATGTATTTGTTTTTCTTCCAGAAAAGCCTTCGCTTGCTCAATTAGCAAGCGAGCTCTGTGTGGAGGGAGCCGTAGCTCACTTTCTACCATGCCTAAGTGCTTCTGGAGCATTTGGCTCCTCCACAGGGAGGATTTACTCCTGCCGTCCTCACACAGGTCCTGCTGGACATCCTACTGCCCGGATTGCTGAGTGGTGCCATGAGAAAAGGACATTTTGTGACACAGGAGTCTAAATGTGTTGCCATGGTTCAGGCCAATCCATGCTGTCCTAAGCTATGATTTTAGCTGCAATTTTTGCTCCCTGCCCTATTGGGTCAATACCATGTTTTCCACACACATGGGATCTTTCACCATCCGGATTTTTTCAGTTGCTTTTGTCTTACTTAATGGTTTTGCTGCTTTGTTCAGAGCAGAGGTTATGAGGGTACAAGTCGAACCTCTCTCATGCTGGGAGAGAAGGGTGAGTTCTGGCTGGTGTAAAGCTGGAAATGCCTCTGGAGGTTTGTGTCTCACCCACCTTGATCTGAGCCCTGGCCTGAATCACCCGCCCTCAGCAGGGACCTGGACACGGCCCAGACAGCACAGGAGGAGTTTGTGGAAACAAGCACTGATCTGGAAGGGACCTCCCTGCCTGTCCTCAGGGCCTCCCTGCCTGTCCCCAGGGCAGATCTGGATGCTGTCCCCAGCCTGCCCTGTGACCATCTCCAGCCCTGGCTGCTGCAGGACAGGGTCCCGCTGAGGGTCTCCTGCCCTCCTGCTGCAGGGGGAAACCTTGCAGCAGAGGCTACAGAAACCTCTGCCATTACATCTGCAGGGAGTGTTTGCCTGGACACTGGGTGAAGAATTTCTCCTCTTGGGGGTTTTGTGGCACTCTGTGTTGCTATTTTCCCTGGTTTTGCAGCCTGTTCTAATTGTGGCTTTGCCCTTACAAGCTGAGGGCCAAAGCCTACTAGAAAGCTGTTTACAGTGCTTACAAAGTCTTCATAGAGTTCAGGGGCTATTTCAGCAAGACATTCCTGAACAGTTCTTCCTTTTGTCCTGACCCCAGCCTGTTCCCTTATCCACTCTCCATGCTCCAGCATGAGAGCTCAGGCTGTGCCAGCAGACCCACAGCCTCCTCAAGCTATTCAGGCGCCACATACGAATTAATGTCATGACTTTGTGAGTGCCCTCTGAGCACAGGTAGATATTAGGACAGCTCCTGGAGGCTCACAGCTCACCATGGACATGGGAGCTGCTTTGGCCTAAAAGTTGGGCAGAATTTGATTAATTTTTCAGGACAGAAATCTTGCATAGGACCCTCGCCGTTGAGGGTGTGGCATTAGGATCACGTTCACAAGGCCCTTTTCTCACAGGATCCTGTGATCTCCTCTGAAGACTCTGCCCTGCGTGGGTGTGAGGGCTCATGGGCTCACTGCTGGCACAAGAGTGACATTTATCCTTGCTGGAGCTGGGTGGTTTTGGAGCTGGTTGTTTGCTCTGTGTGATTGATCACATCTGAAACTGCCTTGCGAAACAGCCCTTTTATGTGTCAAACTGACTCACAGTGTGACCTGAGGCAGACGTGAGGGGATATTTAAGGAACAACTGAATTTCACAGAGAGCCATGCTATGTTTTTATTTCTTTTTTTTTTTTTCTTCTGGAGTAAAAGGCCTTTGTCAGCTGATGGGAATGGGGCACAGTGCCCTGTGGGACCGAGGGGTCCCTGGTGATGGCCGTGGACGTGGGAGCTGTGAGGCTGCTGCTGCCCCCCACCCCTGCCTCTGTCTCACCAGGGGAACATGTCCAGCTCACCCCTGTGTAGTTTGAGGCAGAGGGTGACAGAGCAGGCCTGATTTTCCCTTTGCTGCACCCCACGGTGTGATCTCAGCGAGGTCAGTGCAAACCACTCCACAGCAGCAACAAGGCCCTGAGTTTGCAGCTGAACATGTATCCTCCAAACTCCAGGTGATTTGTCAGTAGGAATTGAGCATCTAAAATGGATCTGAGTCTGCATCTCTTTTCCCAACTGCCTTTTGCTGGTTAACTTGCACATGAGCTTTACCTTTTACCTTAGGAACACATCCAGCACAGAGTGAGGTCTTTGCAATCCCATGGGAGTCTGTGGGACTGGCTCAGTGTTGATGCTGGGGATGTGGAACAGAGAAAACCAGCTCCTGGCTGGCTCATGGCCTGCTGTGAGTGCAGAGATGGAGTTCCTGGGAGGGTGGGCTTTATCCCTTCAGCACCTTCCTATCACTGCTGAAGTGATGCTCCCCTTACATGTCAACACTGAGAGCATATCTGCTGCATGCAATCCTTCTGCTGGCAACTAACGCTGCAGTGAAAGATGATCTTTAATTAATGTACTTCCTAACAAATCATCTGAAAATGGATCCGTGCTTGGAGCCAGGCACTCCTGCATGAGCTGTGGGGCTGCTCATGTGAGGAAGGGCTCCTCGGGCACTTGTGTGGCCCTTCAGCATTTGTTAGAATTCGTTTCCAGATGCCCAATCTGGCTCACCAAGGCCACTCTGAGCAGGGATTACCCAGTGTCTCAGAGCACTGGGAGCAGCCTGGTTGGAGCAGGAGCAGTGAGCCTGCTCTGCACAGGGTTTGGTTTCAGTGCCCACGCGGGGCAGAACCCAGGAGGGGTCCTTGGCCCCAGGGGTGTTTGTGCCAGGCCTTGAGTCCTGCCTGAGGCTGGGCTGCAGAAGACAGATCATCTGTCATTTAATGCTTGTTTGTCTGGCCCTGCTGACTACAACAAAATGCTTTTGTCTTACCAGGGAAGCCTGAGCAGGCCCATCCCGTGAACTTTAGGGATCTGGGTGCAGGTGGAGGACGGGAAGGCAGCCCAGCCCTTCCCCAGCTGTGGTCCCTGCAGGAGCCGCTGCTGTGCTGCTGCCCCGGGGGATGTTGCCTCTTTCTACCCTGTAACAAACACAGTAACTCAGAAGTCTCCTGTAGAGCTGTGGTAACTCTGTGTAACTCTGGTGTATAAAATCAGGACAGCACAAACCCCCTTGTGCAGCTCCAGTCCCTTGGTGGCTTTAGTCGAGCACTCACACCAGACTGCTGCCTTTTTTTCAGTGTTTCCTGGGAAAAAAAAGTATCCAAAACTCTGCTAAAGGGAATTATATTTTCGGTTGAACCAAACATTTAATATTATTTTGAAATAGTCTTTCCAGCCTGGGATCCTGTTTGGTTTGGTTGCAGAAAGCCTGTCAAATAGTAAGCTGGAAATTTGGGAATTTTCAAAGGGAGGTAGAGACAAGCAACTGCTGCATGTGTTCAGGGCAGTCTTAGTTCCTGCTTAGTTCTCAGTGGGGAGGGTTAACAGGGATCAGGAGGTGTCAGCCCTATGCCAGGTAGTGCATTTGAGCTTGCAAGGGCACCCTCTTTTGTGATTTTACCATACATTTTGTTCCAGTTGTTTTTCAAAGCTCTGGTTCCTCATATCCTGTAATTATGTGAGAGTTTCAGAATTCTTTAAAGCTGAAGGTAAATTGACAACTTTTGTGATTGTGCAGAATAGCTTAAAAACAACCAAAAAGTATTAAAAGGAAGAAGGGCGAAGAGAGGAAACGCAAAATTATGTTCCTTTGAGATCTCCAGATTTGTAAGGCAAACTCATGATTTTGTGGCCTAGGACAGGCCTGTTAAGTGCTTGGTGTTGGCAATGCTGTGTTTATTTTCCGGGCTTGGATTTCTGCATGGATTTATACACGTTATGAAAAATACAGTATTTTATGTTATTTTTTAAAAGGAAGCAGATTGCTTGGTTGGATGAGCTCCAAACCAGACTGTAACATACAATAAAAATTCTATAGTGCACTGTAACAAGCTACAATAGGCTGAGATGTTACTTTACCAGCACACAAAACAGGCACATTACGGAGGGAGAGAATTATAAGGTATATTGTTTGTGTTCATGGCCAGAAAGAGGAAGGAAAAAAATATACCCTGTGTGTGTAAACTGCATATTGAAATTACAGAACAAAATTTAATTAGGTCTTTATAAATAAAATCCACATATGCTGATTTATGATATATTTCTTTCTCAACCTTTGAAATGATGGCTGCCTGTGCTTTGAAAACCAGTCATTTGCAGACAGCAGGTCTGTAATTCCCAAACTGGCACAACCAGAAGTTTGTGGATTTGAGTCTGGCAAATGCCAGCCCCAGTATCTGTTTCAGAGGCACAGGCTGGGATTCCCAGTGGAGGGGGCAGGGGAAGCACGCTGCAAAAGGCAGCTGGAACCTTTTCTGTCTTTTTTATTTTTTTTTTTCCAAATGTGTAATTATAAAGATTAAGTCACTTGTTCATTAAAAAAAACCCCAAACAACACTAATGTAATACATAATTATAACCAAAGAGAAAATGTGTGGTCTTTGCAGGCTCCATCTAAACGTCCCCTTCCCTAGAGGAAGCTCTTCGTGCTATATTTGCAAAAAATATGTGATTAGTGCCCAAATCATGAGTGAGAACTAAAAGCAACTGGAACACAGCCCTTTCTCAAGGACTGGATCAGGACTGGATCAAGCCCTAATTAAACACACCTAAGAAAGGCAAGATTGAGGTGCTTTTGCTCACACTAATGAAGCATCAATGTCCCTCCATTGCTTTGCTGTTCCATGGTACTGACAGCGAGTCTGACTCCCAGTCCTAAAGAGGAGTTTATTTAATGCCTTACAGAGTTTTGTCTGTGTGTTATGGAGCTCTCCCGTCCCAGGGCGAGCTTTCCTTTCTGAGTAAACAGGTAGAGGTTGAGCGAGGCAGCTCTTCCAAAGTGGGGCTGTCACTGGGGATGGCTCTGTCTCTGTGACTCTGCAAACAGCCGTCACGGCGCTTTTCACCAACACATTCCATCAGTGCTGGAGACTTGTCACGCAGGGAGCAAACACCCAGGGAAGGGAAGGAAGCATTTACAATTTGCTGCCATGAAAGGAGACGAGATAAATCAATAGGAACTAAATTAGCACAGCCAGTGGCCCTCACACCTCCTTTGGAGACTCTATTAAAATCCGTGGCCTAGAATTTGCAGGAGGGATTATGTGCGTGAAGGGTGAGTCAAGATTTTAGAGTGAGCTAATGCAAGTGACACCCACTTCTCAAACTGCCTCTGAAAACACTTACTGCCAGCGTGTGCTGCCAAAGACAAGAGTTCTAGTGAGTATTTGCTGGCTGTCATTGGCCTCAGATAAATCCGTTGGGAGGGGAATAGTGGAGGAGTCAATCAGAAGATAACACTGAGTAAAGCTCAGTTGCATAACACAACAAGAAGTCAAATTTAACCAAAGCTGAACATATGTCTGAGTACCAGGGGCACAGTCAGAAGTGTGATGGCTCAGTCAGAATCTAAAGGGAGTCATATTTGAGAACGACACACAGGAACAAGATCTGACAAATACCTCGTGTGATTGAGTTGGTTGTGTTGTTGTGCTGCTCTTGGGTGACCTTTTTAATTCAACTGAAATGATATCTGTCCTGGGCGTTTGCAGAACGCTGTAGATTGGTGACAGCATCCCACTGATATGCTGAGCTACAAGAAGACTTGCTAAAAGCCAAGTTGAGGTAAATATTTCCCTGCAGAAATCTGTCTGTTGGTACAGTGAGTGCAGCATTTGCAGGAAGCATCCGGGCGTGTGTGTTCAGCTGATCCACTGATCAGGGAATCTCAGGCACCGGGGTTGTTGTAGAAGCACAGAGCAGGCTCAGGTCTCCAGGGTCACGTGTGTTGTAGAGTTGATCCCTGTGTGTGTGACAAAAGCCCAGCAATAGCTACTCCCAACTTGGCTGCTGGATATCCAGGAACCCTAGACAAGCAGTTGCTTATCTCTGCTTCCCTTTGAAAATTCCGACTTTTCAGCAGATGTATGAAGTCCTCTACTTCTGCTGTGCACCATTTGTATGAGAAAAAAAAAAGAAGTATCCAGGAAAACCTGAACACATGGCAGCTCTGGGCAAAGAAAATACCACTGTCAGCACACTTAGTCCTGGCACCTTCAGCAGAATTCCCTTTTTTCCTGGTACTGACAGCAGCATTCTGGTGAAGCCCTCGGGACTTGCAGGGGAGGAAGAGCTGGATCAGGGCTGGCTGCACAGCAGTGGATTTCTCAGCTCTGCTCTTTCCCAGAGCTTCCCAAGGAAGTCAGTACATGCAGGCACTGGCTCTGTGGAAAGGGTGGAGAGCTCAGTCACTATCCCAGCGCCTGCCAGGGGAACTGCAGGGACAAACTAGTCTGGTCCTGCACCAGCTTGGCAGCCGTTTGCAGAGGAACACAAGCTTCCTGCAGGAGCAGAAAGGCACCACTCAGCAGCTACAAGACAAAGTTGTCAAAGCAGCTACAGAGAGGGGGATTCTGCCAGACTTGGTGGGATTCTTCAGCTGCATTTATCTTTCTAAGCGTGTTGAGTCCTTCACCTGGGAGATGCTATAAAAACACAAGGCATTAATAGCACAGAATATACAATAAAAAGCTAAACAATGCAAACCACATGCAATTTAAGTGGGAAGAGAATTGTGTGCATGCTCTCTGCAATCGCCTGGGCCCTAAGATGGAGTAAATTGCCGAGTAAAGGCTGTGGAATACGGATCATAAACTTGAATTTCACTGCAAAACTGTCAGGGCAGTGATCTGACCAACATTATAAAATGTGAGAAGTGATTTTAGGAGCCTGTGTTTTGATGAGAGGGATTTTGGAATTGCCTTTCAAAGGTTGGCTGCGCAGCGTTTTCAGAGGATCAGGCGCCAGGATTGCTCTTCTCTTTTGTAAACCCCCTGATGTTTCTTGTGTGCTGGCACTGCACCTCGCTGGGGGAGACTTTGTTTCACAATGGGATATTTGGGCACTGTGGTAATGGGAACTGGGAAAAACTCAGAAGGGCTTTCGTGCTGAATCACAGCTTATCTTCTCTGCACAGCACAGGGGAGGATTCCAGATCTTTTCTTCTGCTTCTTACCTTCAAGAGATTTATGGCAAACATCTTCTAAGAAGATCCCAGGGAAAGAAATGTCCATCCTCTCTGTATTTTCTGTCTTGCCTGCAACATCTGGGAGATAATTCACCTGTGGGTGGTTAGTCAGGCTGGCTGTGCTGTGGCTGGCAATGCCACCCGGATCCCTGGGCACCACCCCAGTGTGCTCTGTGCTGCCCATACAGACCTGGATTTTGCAGAGCAAGAGCTAAAACCCAAAAGATAGGCTTGCAAAGTTTCTGTAGTGGATTGCTGGTGGAAAAACTTGTCATTGCCCAGTGCTTGTGCACGGGACAGCTCTTGCAACCAGAGTATTCTGGAGTGCAGAGTCTCTCTGATCCATTTTGGGGGACCTTGGGACTGCATGGGAGGTACAGATGAGAAGGGCTGCTCAGGCAAAGCCTTTGTGGTTGTACTTAAAAATGATCATTAGATATGTTTAATGGGGAACAGATTTTCCCTTCTCCCTGTGTGGTTTGGTGGGGTCAGGAGAGCCTGTGGTGCTGGCACTGTGCCTGGGGGGAGCGGAAAGGACCTCGCAGGGCTTCACTCAGGGCTCGGGGTCCTGCAGGTCTGGACCTTCTCCCCGCTCCAGCCACCTGCCCCTCACATCTGGTTCGGTGACAGGGCCTGCTCGTGGACCAAACAGAGGGGCTGATTTCCCATCCCAGCAGAAAAGTGCTTTCGGGAGGAGAGCTGGGGGGCACAGGGTGGCTGTTCCAGCCCCGTGGAGCACTGCAGAGGAGATCCTGGAGGGAATGGCCAGGGGAGGTGCTGCTGTGGGAAGGGCCCAGGTGCCTGGCCCCGAGCCCAGCCTTGGGGAGCACGGGGCAGTTACCTGTGGGATCAGGAGAGGAGGGTGGCAGGAGCTCCACGGGCTGTGCCAGCACGGGAAGCTCCCTGTGCTCAGCCTCCCCCAGCACCTCTGCAGTGCTGGGCTGGACAAGGATTTGAACATGCCTTTAAAGACTTGCCTGCAGTGCCCTTGCTGAGGGAAAGGTGTTCTGAGGAACACCAGTCTCATGCCATGTTTCATCCAGGACACAAACCACCAAAAGGGGAGGGGACTTCATTAGGGCTAGAAAACACTGATTTAGGAAATTTCAGATTCCCAGGGACAGGTGCAGAGCTTTCAAACGGCTCCAGGGTAGGCTTGCAGAAATTCAGACAGACACGTGGGGAGAGGGGAGGGCAGGGCAGGGCCCGAGAGCTCCTGTCCCCTGTCCCCTGTCCCCGGGGCTGCTCTGCCGGGGGAGGCACGGGAGCTGCGGGGCCCGGCTGTGCCTGTGCTCGGGCCATGGCTCAGCTCCAGCCCTCCGAGCTTCTCCTTGGCGCTCGGCGAGGTCACTCTGCGGCTCCCCTGCACCCCCACTCGTTATTAATGGCACACCTGGTGCCAAGAAGGATCCTTTCCATTCTTAATCTGTGATTAACAAGGTTGTTAAAGTCATTCTCAGCTCTGCTGAAACCGAGCAGAATTTTATGTGACATAGTGTAGTGGGTAAAGGCTCTGTTTGAAGTAGTCTTTAATCTTAGTTCTAGGATTAAATCATATGTAAACAGTCACATTTTATCAGCTTGGCTACAGAGTAATATATTTGTTAGTCTAATTTTAGCAACTTGCAGGTAATTCAATATTATTTGAAAGAGGTTATATAGGAGTGAGCAGGTCTAATTTTCCACGGGTAGAACAAGGAAAGGAATCCTCTGGTCCTGCAAAGGCCTTGCCTGTTATGGATGGCTCATGGATTTTAGAAAAGCTATTCCAAATGTGTGAAAAAGCAGCGTGACTGCATGTGGGGCTTTGCAGGACCAAGGCCTGCCATTGTGTTTTTTTGGCAGTGCTGTTTGACATTGCAGTACATTTTTGTAAGTGCTCGTGTTGCATCTATTTTTACTGCGTTGTGTAATTAGACTTTTAGGACAGAGCTGTAACTACTGAGCATCGGGAATCCCAGTGGAAGAGATAAGCTGTGTTTTCCTTAGAACTAGAGGAGGATGTAACTGTGGTACCTCTGTGGCAACTTCATGGACATTCAAAGGTGGGGAGTGATCCTTGTGAACGTAATTATTAGATTAGCCTTTACTGTAGCACTTGATTTTTCCTACTGGAAAAATGTTTTTACACTGGAAATCTGAAAGATGTTCCCACGTGCAGTCTGATGTGCAGGATGTGGAACTGTTTGCACGAAGGCATTTCAATATGATTTCTGAGTGAGCTTGGATATGGTTTTATTGCTGCCTGGTGCTAACAGCTGAAGTAGGTTACAGGAGAAAAGAGGCTGAAAGTTGATTGGCAGTGAGTGATTGTACCTAAAATTGAGCTCTGGCCAGGAATATTTGACAAGTCGAGGCTCTCCTCTCCTTACAGCACCCGGAATTTCCAGGTGATTTTGATGGGAGTAGGGGGCTCTCAAAGGCTCTATTTCCTATTCCTTTCCTATTAGACTTTGTAGGGTCTAACTGCAAATGGCCTGTGCCTGCCTTAGCTCCCCTTTAAAAGGCCTTACTGTGTCAGGGGGGAATTTCACCCATAAGGGCCGAGCTTTTGTTTTCCTATTGGGAAATTCAGGCTGAGTAAATGCCAAAGAAAGCTTAAAATTTCCCCCTGCTTTTCTGCCCAGCCTCTTGCATGTTCAAGTATTGGTGTCCAGATCAGTATGAACTCACACTGGTAGCTGAGATTCCCCCTTAAAGGATCAAAGCTGTGCAGTGTAAAGCAGGAATGCCTTTATTTGGGTAAAATTGATCTAAAAATTACAGCAGCTGGTGGAGTTCCTGGCCATACACATCCCAGTCCTTCACAGAGGCAATGCTTGCAGGAAACGTTCCTGCTTTTTTTGCAGCTGATTGAAGATATCTCATTATCTGCCTGACTGGCATAACTGCACTTGGTGAGGATTTGAGTTTAAAACAATTTAAGGAATACTCTGAACTCGTAACCTGCCAGGACTCTCGCTGGGTTTGTGTGCTTGGGAAATCTGGATACCAGGGCAGGAAAGGCAAATATGAGAAGAATAATGCGACTCAATCGACTGTGAAATCCTTGTAGGAACAGGTGTAATTGGGATCATAAACATTTGTGAGATGTTTTACTGCCAGCTTTAATCCCTGCAGAGGGGAGTATTTAGGAGTAGGAGAACGAATGTGGAAGTGACTTCAAAGGCTGAGTTCAAAGGTGAGGAACACGAACCTCGGGTCCGGCCAACGAGCAGCTGAGCACTGAGGGGGCTGTGGCTCTCTTTGGTCCATCATTCTGCTCCAGGTTGGTGCACCTGTGATTCCAGGAGTCCCCAGTGGGGATCCTTAGGGTGGTGGTCGCCCCAGGCACTGTCCTCCCCAGCATGACCTTGTGTTTTCCCATTAGTCCCCTTCCTTTAACAGGGTAACACAAACTGTGTAACAAATCAAACAAAACCCAGGAGGGGAGAAACTGAAGAGCAGAATTTTGCAGCTGTGGCTGCACTGTCTGTGCTAGGGAAAGGGGTACTGGGCTGGGCTGGCTCTTTGTGGAGGGGGCACTGAGAAAACAGAAGAAAAAGGTCATATTTCCTCCTGCCTCGTGGAGGGCACAGAGCTTTCCCTCAGTGAATGCACAGGAAATGTAAAAGCAGGCAAGGGGCTGAGAACTGCATAAAGAGGTTTGGTAGGGCCTGAAAGTCCTTCCTGTGCTCAGGGCCAACATCAGGAGCAAAATGCCATTTGTGTTCCACGGGAGCTCAGGTTTGCACAGCTCCTTGCAAAGGCCTCTCTGCGGGAGAATTCTTCCCAGTGCCATTAAGGAAACACAACTCATTGGTGATTTCAAAGAGAGAAAACAAGAAGCTGTAAAGACAAGCATGTAGGAAGTGCTATCGAGTGATAAGGAAGCCACGAGGGTAAATCAAAGCCTGAGGAGGAAGGATATGAAGGGGCACACAAGTATAAATCTTTCTGAACCGATGGAGGAGCTGGTGGGGCCTTCAGAGGGATGTGAATGGAGAGTCAGTGGTTGGGGTTGCTGAGGAGCTGAATGAATTCCTTGACTTGATAAGCAAGGGAGAGCAGCTAAAGGTCACATAGTCTATAGAGAACAGGGGAACACAGTGGTTTTCTATGTGGGGAGACAGAGAAGGCATATTATTTAAAAGTTTCGTGTGTGTAACCCAAGCAGACAGTTGGGAAATTAAAACTATTAAAATTGACAAGTCACCAATTTTAGATTAACTGCAACCTACAATTCCTGGACTTGGTTTCTGGCCTTGGTGTTTGAGAGGTCCCTGGGAGAGCAGTGGTGTCTGAGGAAGGAGACACAGAAAGCATTGTCTCCTTATTTAAGAAAAAAAAAAAGAAATCAAGCAAGTTGTAGAGAAAATAAAGTAGATATTACTAAAGGGCAAGCAGCAAGCAATGCTTTAGAGCCATTTGGTAGCCAGTGGAGTGGCTCTCAATACCCAGTGGTCACATTTCTGATACCTGTACTTTAAAAAGGCCGAATGGGCATTAAAGTAGCACCAGCTATCACAAAGGTCTGGTTTTGGAGACAAAGGTCTGGTTTTGGAGAGAACTGTGAGGTGTTGTTGCAGTACTGACTGAGCAATGCAGTGCCTGGGGCTGCACAGGTTCCCTCAGAGCAGCCTGCACACCAACATCTTCCCAATGCCCCAGTTCCAGAGAAAACAGCAAACACATTCCAGTCCTAATGTCATGAATTTTTAGACTTTAAGAGTTAAAGATTTTAGAGTTCAAGTGCCAATAATCTACTGTGTTTTACATCCACTCTGTGCTACTTGCCACCAGCAGAGCAGTGGCAGACAACAAACTTGGTCAAACTGGTGCTTCCAGCTGCCCTGATCCCTTGGGATAACGCTCCCGCCACACTGAGACATGGGATGTGGCAGGATGGAGCTCTGTGCTCAGATGTCTTCATCATGGTCAGAACTATTGCACCGTGGACTTGATTGGATGGTGGGTCTGAGCCTGACAGACCCTCTTTCTCCCACATGCAGTGGGATCCCATCGTGTAGATGCTGTGCTGACAGCACAGGACCCTTGTCAGGTTATTTTAGCTAAGCCACTGTTTCCCAACCTTATTTTTAATTTATGGAGCTCTAAACATTTGGCACTGCAGGTTTGAACCTTTTTACAGCAAACCCAAGCCCACTGACTCTCTCTTTGCTCGTGTAAATCCTTAGAAGCTTTTCCCAGACCTATGGAAAGAGTCTGTGTGCCCAGAGGGACCACTGGTTAATGAAGCGATTGCTGCTCAGAGCCTTTGATTTTCATAAGCTGTGTGAAGATGGAGAGAAGCAAAGGGAGAAGGATCCAGTACCACAAGCTCTTCTCACCTTCAAGAAACCAGGAATACTCTCTCTTTAGAGGAGAATTTCAATAGAGTTCCTAAGACTCATGTCCCACTAAAGAGCAGAGGCACAAGGCTCCTCTTGTGAGGTGTCAAGTTACCCAGGAGACAGACTGAGCAACTGAGAAATGTTGCAAGTTTTTGGAAAAGAGATTTATATATAAATGTGTTACGGGAAAAAACATCTCTGGTAATACACATGGTAATTCTTCTGTCTGACTTTGTTTGCTATCTTTCTTTCTTTATTGTTTTCGAAGATTTAAAGGAATTTAATTAAAAAGGCAGTTTAACTACCCTCTTCTTTCCAGATAACAAACACTAAAATAAAATGAAGTGAAATACTGGAGAGCCTGCTTTATACCCCTTTTAAAACTGAACACAAAAGCCAAATGAGATCATCGGGTTTATCGGGCAAGCTGTTTCCAAGAAAGATGAGGAAGCTCTCCTGCCACTGCACAAGGAACAGCTGAACTTTCACCTCAGAAGTCATGGTCAGTTCTCATCATCCTTCCTTGGGGAGTATAAATCCGAAGTGGAACTCAGAAGGGGATGGGGACAGTGGGTGATGCTCACAAGGAGTGACCAGAGGAGTGTGGGTCGTTCGGGGCAGGAGAGCTGGAGCGAGGGCGCTGCTTTCTGTGGATGCCGCAGAAGGAAGGATGTTGTAGAAATAAAAGGAAATCTTTGGTTGACAAAATGGTTATGAACTGCCATGCCCCACACAAGATCGGAATGAGGAGGTGCTCCCGGGTCTCCCGGGGCGGGAGCAGGGAGCACAGCCCGGTGTCAGATGTCTGTCTGAGCCTCTGACCAGCGAGAAGGTCTCCATCTAAATCAACAAGAGCTCTCTAGACTTCGAACCATGGCGGGAGGGTATTTTTAGAAGCCAATCAATCAGTGGTGACTGTTCAAGTTCAGACAAGTCAAACACAGCCTGCAAAGTTACACAGAAGCACTGTGTGTCCTGGAAGGGTTGGTGAGCCTGCTTATCCAACAAGCTGTGCCAAATCCATGAGCTACCAGAGCTGAGTTCTTTTTAGAGAGGCAGCTATAAGAAGTGTAAGCAGATTGTGGATTGTAAAACACACGCTTTTTTAATTGAAGCAATAAATTGCAGTTTGGGCTTCCAGAGAAACCTTCTTTCAAGGTGCTAAAATTGTTTTCCAAACCTGAACAAAGCTCTCAGTTGAGGGTTTTTCATCTTGGCCTTTTTTGCAGGTGAGGAAATTGAGACACAGAAGCATTTAGGGGCTACCAGGGTCCCACAGTATCTCTGAAGAATCCAGCTTGTCTCCAGGCATGTGCTGCACTGCAACAGGGCTGGAAGAAGAAACAACCACCTGTGCCCTGGCATTCCCCTTCACACTCTGCTCAGCTGAAACAGCAGTGATGGGGTTGGGTCAGCCTTGGTCCGACTGCCAGAGGCAAGAGGGTGACATTTTGGGGGTTCTGCTACAAGGCAGCAGCATCTGAAGCCCTTGTAGATCCTTCTTCAAAGAACAGGAGCTGGAGTTCACTAACACTGAGCACAAGGAAGAGCTGATCCTTGCAGGATGCTCAGGATGCTATTCTAGTGTGTGTGGATGAAATAATATGATAATAATGAATCATCTCCATGAAAAATGCCGGCAAAGCCTGGACTTAGGCTGAACCTCTGAAACCAGACACCAACAAGTCAGTACCCAGATTAGAAAATGCTGATGTTCTGATTTTCAAAATCTCAGTTTATTTAGCTTGAAGATGGCCTGGTGTTTTCTGTTGTCACTGACCATGGAGAAAGGAACCTGTGGCTCTTCTGTGCTGCTTCTTGTCCTTCCCTCCATCACTGCAGAGCTCCTCACTGGAGGCTTTACACAGCTGCACAAAATGTAGTGCACGATCTCATTCTCAGATTGGGCTGAACTCATATGTTCAGTGCCAGCTGGAGTTTTGCTGATGCGTCAGAAATATATTTTTAGGAAGGTTTCTCTATAATTATTACATTATAGCTACTGCTGGGTAGCTCAGAGTATAGTAAACAATTGCCACACTTGTTAGAGGTCATGAATACAGACAAACATTCCTCCCTGTGAGGTCTGCTGTTAAATAATAACTGCTCATTTCATGGTGTGGGGGGAGTGAATGCCCTCGAAGGGACGTGCTGACATTGCCCAAGCCAGTGATCCAGTTCCTGTCATTTACACCCCTCTCTCCAAGCTGCTCCACCAGGGAACAATGGATGTGCCGAGGGACAGCACTCGCCCTGCTGCACCTCCTCTTGTGCCTGGATCCTCCTGCTGTTTCCTCCATTGCCCATTTTGCAGTGGCACTCAGGCACCCTCCTCACCTGGAGTTTGGGGTGACGGGCAAGGTGAGTGAGGAAAGCTGTGAATGTGACAGCTGTGCAGGGCCCAGCTCCAGCAGGATTGGCAGGAGACGTTCAGGCACACTGAGGTTGTTAAGGAACATTTTCATGAGCAGCAGGTCTAATGAGCAGCGTTCACCCGTGTGGCGTCTCCTCTGTCTGGTGTGCAGGGAGCCTTTTCCTCGGGGAATACTAATGGTGTCTGTACCCTCATCTGTCACCTCCAGAGCACCTCTGGGAGCTTCAGAGCTCTGAGAGATCCTCTCCTCTGCCATGTTGAAATTGTCTGACACATTCAAGAACTACTCACACACACACAAACACACAGAGAGTGATCACACGTAAAACTTTGTTTCCTTAGGAATTCCAGGCTTTAGAACAGTCACCTCTCCGTTTGCCCAAACAGAACGTGCAGTTGTGGTTTTCATGGTGCACAAGAAATGTGAGGATGCAGCTGTGCCTCAGATCAGTTAATAAAACGGGCAGATTAAAGATCCCAGGGCCTCAGGAGTCCTGTATCAAGGCCAAACAGAAACCAGGAAATCTGACTGAGCTGCAAAAGCTGGGCTAGAGCAGCGAGCACCAGCCTGGGGAGGTGACAGACGTGTCATCTCTGACGTCTCTTAGTCCCTCCCTGTGGTGTTGGTGGGATCTGACCTTTATTATATGGTCAAAAGAAAATGATGGAAAAACATGACAAGTGTAAGAACTCAGTCTGAAAGGGGCTCAGCAGGGATGTGTAGGGGCTGTTTGCAGCATTTCAAAGTCTTTCTAGAGCCACTTGCTGGAGGGAAAGAGGAGACGACATCTTCCATGTTGCTGCAGGCAGCAACTCTTGGTCGACGCCACTAAAAGCACAGCCAGGCTGCATGTGGTGGGCAAAGACAATCAGAACTGTGCTTTAACTGTTGTCTGACTGACATGGGGAGTGATCCCTAGGGATGGCATCCCTAGTCTTGCTCCCCAGCAGAGCTGGCAGTGAGGCAGAGCCGCTGCAGAGCCCAGGGGCTGTGTGGTGCCAGCTGGGCTGCTGTGGCACACCAGGGGTTAGGCTGAGACTAACCTGAGGCTAAACCCTGAGGAGAGGTGCTGGTGTGAAACAGGCCTTGAGGTTTGCAAAAAGGACCGCAGAGGTGGAGGAGAAGCAGCCATGAACAAGCAGTGGAAGAGCTGAAACGCGCCGAATGAGCCACAGCAGCATAGGAAGGTGTGCTGTGAGGTGAATTAGGATTGGAAGATGACCAGTTAATGTCAGCATCTGTGACAATCCAGTCAGGATTGGCAGCCTGGGAGGCTGACTCAGGTCCCAGCTGCTGCCACTGGAGTGGTGACATCTCCATTGCCAGTGTTTGCTCCCTGTGTATCACTCTGTGCCTGCTGCAATCCAGGGGGTTGGGGACAGATGGCACATGATCTGCAAACCTGGAGAGGAAAAACGCAGTGGGATACAGAGTTCTCTTTAATGATGGTTTATATAGATGGGAGAGGGATATGAAGCTGAACACTTGTTGCCTCTGGGGAGATTTCACTGAAGCAAAACTCTGACAGGAGCTTCGGTTTTGGGAGCTCAGTACTTCTGAATTGTCACCTTGCACCAGAGTGACATATCTGCCCCCACTTCTGCCCTCAGCAGCCACCCTGGCACTGGGGAAGGAGCCAACCTCGGACACAGATCTGACACTTCCCAGATCTGATGTGTGGTGACCACTGGGCCCTCCACCCCTTCAAACAGTCTCCATATTCACGGAGAAGAGGATGATTGAAGGAGGGAATGGCAGGCTCCATACTCAGCCCCCTGGCTTTTTTTGGTTTGCATTGCAAACTCCATGTTGGTTTAATGTAGTTCCTTATATTTAATGCGTTTTTATTGCTTTCTCTAATAACACTGACTGAGCACTAAGAGCCAAATTAAACAAGCCGTGCCAATAAGCCAAACATTTCACTCCAACCAGCAAAGAGGATGCCTCTTACCCCTACTCAAGCTTAGACATGTGGATGAAGGACCTCACTGCTCATCGGGGAGAACAAAGCAGAAGCTGCTGTGGTGCAGGGCAGAGCTGGGGAGAGCTGGGCAGTGTCCCTGGCGCGGGTCTGAGGCTGCCCTGGGCTCCCTTCCCACACGTGCTGCTGTTATCACCCTGGGTCTCGGGGTGGAAGTCGGACAAGGTAAAGGCTGGTTGTTCTCAAGGTCGTAATGTGGCATCTTGGTCTCATGGGCTTTATCAAGCTGGGTCTTGTTTTCCTGTGGCTGTAAGCACCTCCAAACCCCTCTGACTTCAGTGGGAGCTGAAGTTCATGTTCTGCATTGCTGAAGCCTTTCCATGCAATTAAAAGACAACCCCAAACCTCCTCCTCTGGTGCTGATCAGTGGTGTGGTGTTGACGTAAGTGGAGTTTCACTTACACCAGCTGGGTAGCTGGCATTTTCATCAGACTTTTTTTCTAATTCCCTCTGTCTTTTGCACAATATTCCTGAAGGTTTTTTCTCTGTTTGCTCTTCCCCAACACGCCCCAGCCTTCATCTCTGTCCTCTTAGCGCTGCTTCCTGTTGTTTTCTGTGATCTCCCTTGTTCCATCTTTCTTCTCTTCTCTAGTTTCCTCCCTTTCATTTTAGCCCTTTTTTGTTCACACTAGCTCAGCCCATCCTCCCCAGGGGGAAGCATATCTCTTTCATTCCCCCGTCTCTGTTTCCCTCCCAGCCCCACAGCTGTTCCCTCTCTTTCCCATTCCTTCAGGCCCCTCTCCTGCTCACAGCACCATCCACTGCCTTCTCTTTTTCCTTTCCCCGTCCAGCCCCTTTCCTCCATCACTGGAGGTCAACAACAGAAAAACAGAAAATGAACCAGGAGGGGGATGTTATAGCCAAGAATGATTTTGCCTGCGAGATGCCAAGTATTGTCTCACCAGGGTTAGTCCAGGCTGCTTTCATCTGGCTGGGCAAGCTGAACCCACCAGGCTCGAGCACTGACACAGCTTATGGTGTTTCAGGCCACACAATCTGTCATTACACCTGAGAAATTCCAGCTTGGAAGCCCAAAGCTCTGCAGTGGGGATGAGGTGGAATGTACACTACATTTCCAGCTTCCCTCCCTCCCTCCCTCCCACCATGTGCTGCACTTTCCCAGCTAAGCACCAGCATCTGTAGCCGCCGCTGTCTGTGCTCTGGCCCATGTAATTGTGTGTTCTCTAGTTCTGCTCAGTCACAAGTAATCACAGAGCTGCAATCTCAGCTGGGACAGAAAATGATCTAACAAGTTGGCTCGTGTGTGATTACAGAAGATACATTCTGCCACGAATTTGTTCTGCCACCGTTTTGTGCTCCTAAGTGGAAGGCCCTGAGGGAACGGCCGAACAGGAGAGGGGGAGGCTGGTCTGTGGCACAGGTCTGTCTGTCGGCCTGGGGGAATTAAACACAGCTTCCAGTGCAGAGAGCTTCTCACTCTAGAGGGAGTCGGGCTGCACTGTGTTATCTGCCTCAGAAACCATCTGACCTGCCTCAGGCATCTCTTTATGGATGTAGGGAATTATTGAATCTGGAGAGGGAACCTGATCTGTCAGCAGGTGAGTGAAAACCAAATGCACCCACGGCCACCCGCGTGCAGCCAGAAGGACTGAGACCCCAGAGCTCCCCGGCTGTGACTGCATCTCCTGCCCCTTCCCCCTCTCCCTGTAATCCCTGACTCAGGCTTTGCCTTCTGCAGCAACAAAGAAAATGTCATCAGAACCCTCCTTACACTGCTGCAGCAGGAGGCTGCGATAGCCACAGTCACGGCTGGGGAATGAGCGGAGCAGTGCCGACTGTCTGTGCCATTATTGTTCTCTGCTGCAAGCTGGAAGCAACTGAGAGAACTCACAGTCCTTCTGGAATGATCCCCCCAGGACCTGGGCAAACCTTCAGTGTTGTGGGGTGTGCACAATAGTCGGGCCTGGCAGTTCGGTGCGTGACGATGCCGACAGAATCACCTGGATCCAGGGTCAATATCCAGCCCTTCCACATGATTACTCACTGTGATCGACATCCCAACTGTGTTTGAAAAAACAAGTAAAGAAATGAAGGAAGGGAATATGTGACCTTGCAGGGCCACTGCAGGGTGTGCTGAAAGGGAAAACAATGTGGTGATTGCCTCCTGGTCAGACCCTCCTGGGGACAGTTAAACAACTCCTTAGAGGGCTCCCCTTGTCAGGGTTTGGGGCAGTCAGAGGGTGTTTCCTCTGGGAGCAGAGATCTGCTCTCACAGGTTCCCTCTCTCCAACCCTGATTCAGAGCACTCTGGTACCTCAGTGTGTCGCAGAGGCCACAGGTGATGACTTTGAGATGCCCGCCAGCGTTTTCAGGGGTGAGTACACACAGAAGTGAAATGAAAAAAACCTCAAAGATCACTATGAGCTGGTGTTACCCCTTCCTAATGGAGGTGATGGAATTAAAAAGTTAAGTTATGCCATGCAAACTGTCCATCTCTGAACATACCATAACATCCCTCTGCCAAGCTCTATGGCCCATGAAAATGCCCACTCTGCTCACAGTATTTGTTTCAGCTTTTGATAAATCATCTGTTACAGCCTGTTGAACATTTTAAAGCATTTCTTGCTAATGGATTTTTACAATGTGGTTTAAGGAATGTTGTTATTAATAAATGTAACTGCACTGAATAGTAATTTGATAAAGATGAAAGAGGCATTTATAGATTCCACTTCCCTTTCAGCTGTTGCTAGGAATTTTCACTCCTTCAGAATATATTGAGTTTAATCTTGATTTCTTTTTGTTAAAACCAGGCTATTATATTCTGAGTCTATAAAGGGAATATGAGTGGGGTTGGACCAGTTGTGAAGTCCTCTGTGGTGGTGAAAACCCAGTTCTTCTCAGCACATCAGAGAGGTTTCCTTGCTGTGAGAGGAAGCCAGACTGGCCCAGGTGTCCCATAGAGCACTAGTGGAAAAGTGTAAAAGCAGTTTGGCACTGAGGGAGGGGTTTTTTGAAAGATGATTAATCAATCTTAATATTGATGGAAACATGAAAAGGAAATAATTTGTCCATGCTTGATAGCCAATTTTTGCTAATGGGCTGCTCTCCACTACACTTTCATTGCAGTGACTGAAGTGCTTCGTTGTGTATAAATTAATTAGGGACTTGCATCCCAGCACTGAACAGTGAGTGATTGGCTCCAGTGAAACAGGAAATGTGGAATGTCTAAGGGCTGGTATCTGCCACAAAAATGGTTCTGTAAACACTTGTGGCACACAATAATAGGAAGCACTGTGAGTTATGTTGGGAGTGCATCATAAAATTATCATAGGGCTAAACAAGGGCAATTGTGAGGAGGAATGTTAGCAGAAAAAATGGGAAACGTTTTCTGAGAAGAGAGCTTTGCTTTATTAGCAGAGACTGATGTCTTGAGCACAGGAGACAGGTATTAATCACGGGAAAGGATTTGTTTGCAAAATTAGCAGAAAGCTGGTTCTCTTGAAAATGAGAAAAAAAATTATTTCCTTTTTCTGGATTGAACATCCAGTTAAAGATCTGTCACATCCACATGCAGAACCAGAAGAAGCAAAGGCAGCATGAAGCTGGAGAGGGCTGAGACGAGGATTCTGCTCCTGCCTCTCTCAGTTCCTGCGATGTGACATTGTACAGCCCCTTCTGTGTTCTGTGGCTCTTCCACAGCTCCCACCCTCTGTGTGTTTTCTTTGTTAGCTCTTTTCAAGAGCAGAGAATTTCTCATCCCCTGTGTTAGTGCTGTGTGTAACTGCTCCAGATGCTATGGTGATATCATCAGACTAATAGCTCGTCTGCCACCCAGCTCATTCCCTCCGCTCATTCTTCTGCCAGGCTGCACAGCCTTGTGAATAGGCAGCTAAGAGATCACTCTATAAAGCACTAATATGGATCTGCCTCTTATAAATCAGGGGCAAGTTCAATGAAATTCAGCAGGAATAAAATGGATACTTGTTATAGAGGAACCAGGACATTCTGTACAAAATACACAAACAGTGCTTACAATAAAGTTTATAATTTGAGACAAGGAAATGGTGTGAGATCTCGGCTACGTCTTGCACTAGAATCCTCTCTGGGGATGACTGCTTCACATTATAATAGTTCTATTTTTCTGGACTACTTTCCTTGCAGAGCAGGCTATAAATAATCATTATTGGTATTGCAAGGAGGCAGTGGGTTCCTGAACAACCATGACTGAATTCTTAATTTGTCAGTTACTGATACAATGCATCTGTTTTTCTAATTATTTTAATGACGTTTTATATGCAAAGGAAAGAATACAAAATTACTTAGGGCTTTGGGTTGGTTTTATTTTTCTAAATTCCCAGAGTAATTGGAGGACAGCTGGACAGCCTACCTGTGGCTGCCTGTGTGCTTGTAAATCCTGGGTCTGGATGGTGACATTGAGGGGTGTTCCGTGTGTAGGGTTGAGCACTGTCAGCCCTTTGCCCCCAGCTACTCTGCAGACAATACCAATATGTTACCAGCATCCCACGGGGCACATCTTATTACTGGAGGAGGATTCTCAGCAATGAAAATGCAGTTTTATCCTTCTCAAAGTGCCCCTTGCCAAAGTCAGCCAGGCATCCAGAAGCACTTACTCTGAGTGAGGCGCTGTTAATATTCTGCTAACTCGCTCAGCGGCAGGCAGACACAGGCTTTCCTGGGATTTCAGCTTCCATCGTGTCCAGGAGTTGCTGCCTCCGTTTCCTTGGGCCCAGCCATGCCTTCATGGACATCCAGGGCCTGATGGCTCTAATTTCACTGAATTCAGTGGACCTACAAGATCAGGGATTGCTGCAGGAGGGGGGTGAGTCAAGCCTGTGACAGAGTCCCCCCGGTTTCAGTGGGCAGGGCTGTGGTCTCTGGCCCGTAGGTCTGGAGAGCAGAGTGCTCTCATGACTGTTCTCAGGGGCCCAGCTCAGTCAGTCCTGTAGGAGGGAGCACAGCTCCCTGACCTGGGATGCTGGATGCTGATGGGTAGCCCGAAACATAGTTGTGGCCAAACTGAGCTTATTTCCTCTTGCAGATCCAGCCCAAAGAGCTCCTGATGCAGTCCTGCTCCTCCTCTGCCTCTCCCCAAAGGAATGCAGGTCCTGACCACACACACTGCCCGTACAGGACCTCTGCCTTGAACTTCGTGCCTCAGGCTTCAGCTTTGTGAGCCCTTAGACGGCCCTTGTGCAGCTGCCTTGGGCCACACACAGTCACAGGTCTCTGCTGGAGCTGAGGGGACAGAGCTGGCACGGGCTCTGTGAACTCCCCTGCTCTGCAGAGTCAAACAGGTGAGCACAACCCACTGAGCACTGTGGCTCAGCACTGGCCTTGAGCAGGGTGTGTGTGCAGCTGGCCTAGTCACAGGAGGCAGAGGTGACCTGCAGCCCCTCCTCAGCTCCCGCACACAGCACCAACAGCCTTGTCCTGCAGTGCTGGCAGGGCTGTGCTCACTGTGGGACAGGCTGTATTTCTGATTTGGTGTCCCCCATAGGTGATGTGCTAAAGTCTGGGATTGCCAGAGTCAGACCCACCACAAACTGAGAACAACACTGTGGAACATGGTGTCTCCCTGCCCTGAGCGATCCTAACTGGAAAGGCTTTCCAGGACAAATGGAAATGTGGCCCCTGGACTTGTTATTACTATTACTAAAAAGCCTCAGGCATCCAGGCTCTGGCCTGTTTGGCCAGTTTTTCTGTGCTTCTGAGGATGCTCTGCTCCTTTTCACTCGAAAGCAAAAGCAGCTTTGTGCCCAACAGGCAATAGAGTTTTCTCCTGTTCTTTGTTGGGCTCCTCCACTGCCTTCCCCTGCAAAGGGGGAGCAAAGGGTTGGTGCAGCCTGTGGGTTTAACTGGACACCACCCCTTTAATGTGGAGTTGTGTTTTTCTCTCAAGGCCAAAAATAAATGCTACTGAAGGACTAAACAGACGTGAAAAGAAGGCTTGGACACTTGGAAGACAAGACTGCTTTGTGTTTCCCAAAGCAAAGAGCCTGTTCACAAGGAGGTTACTTTTTTAGACAAACACGAGTCCTGTGACCCTGCCAAGGTCAGTAGGTGCCCAGCAGAGCAATGGGCAGTCAAATCAGACATGCTCTGGGAGGGGGGCATATTTTTCTTCAACTGCAGAGTATTTTCAAGTATATTCGTGGAAAGGAGAAAAATTTGCTTTTCTCTGTCATTTCATCTCTTTCTACGGGGCTTGAACATGCACCAGTTTGCCAGTGGAAGAGCTTCCATCTGTGCAGGATGGCAGCATGGCCTCAGTGCTGTGGTGGTGTCACTCACACTGTGCTGCTGCTGTCCTGCAGCTCAGGAAGCAGGTGAAACAAGGATGTGTCCATGGGCAGGATCCCAGAGCGAGTCTCAGGGGAGCAGGGAAAGTCAGTGGGGGGGTGACCGACTGCTGAGCTTCAAATCCCACTCTGAGTACAGGTAACCTACCTGACAGTGATTTATAAAGGTGCTCAGGTGACAAGTATGTTTTTGTGAAGTGTTCTGAGGGCTTGGCTCCTCTTTTCTAACCCTGGCCTGTATGGCCAGTCTCAGCTAAGCCCGTCCTAAGCGTGTCTGGGACAGGTCAATCCACAGCCTGGATTGTGCTTTGCTTTCTTCAAGAAACTAGACAAAATTCAAAGCAAATAGCTTGGCACAGGCACCTGGCATTCAGGTGAGCAAAGTTTGACTGCTGCAGTGATCTCAGTGGGGTTAGGAAGCTTTGTACTTCACCTCTGTGCACTTAACTCATACAGTGGAGTATCTTCTGAAGTGTTATCTTTAGGCTCTTTATGTCTCAGTTGTCCTTAAATGAAAATCTAGTTAATCCTGAGAAGGGTTACAGTGCCTCACACACACAAGAAAGGCAAGTGAAGTTCTTTCAGTCTCTAAAGTGCTGAGCTCTGAGTCATCCAGAGCCTCTGAAGACCCTGGTTAAGAAAGAGGAGCTTTTAAAGGTACCTCATTAGGGCTGAATCTCCAGCACTGTCTGTAGTCACACACCAAACATTCATCTCAAAAAGGACAAATGTTGGGAAATTAAGGGAACTAATGAGTGGAACCAACGCACTGAGGAGCTGAGGAGTTGAATGTGATGGAAACTGGATTCCAAAACTCGTTGGAACATGCAGGAGGATGAACCCTGAAGGGAAACACTCCGAAACCAGTGGGATAAATAAGCAGCCCCAAACACATGCGGAGTCAGGCAAGGGCTGGGCAGAAGGTGTGGGCAGCAATGGGCTGTTCAGTTCACATGCAGCCAGGGACGAGAGCAGATATCTGGAGGGGAGCACTGCAGGGGAGGCCCCCCTGCCTCGCTCCTTGCTGGAGCCCATCACCCTCCCACAGGGCTGACAGAACTGATGGAACTGCTCGTGCAGCAGGTCCTGAAGAGCCACTGTGCCGGTGACATGCTCAGCCCTGCAGTTCCCCACCTGCTTTAGGAGCTGCTCTGTCATCTTTGCCACGAGGGTGGCGCTGGAGCAGAGCGGTGGGGCGAGACTGGAGGCACTGTTTGCCTCAGTCATCCCATTTTAATTTGCTGAGGTCAGAAAACGTAGGGGTAGAATGAGAAATGTCAGTAGTGAAGTTGTGAATCAGACTTTGAAGAGGAAATGAAACAGATGGCAGAAGGTTTCAGCTCGATAAATACAGAAGAGGAAAAGAGGAGAAATGTGGTCATTATGTAGTGAGAACGGGGTTGAGATTAGACCAGGCTACACATGGTCCAAAATGAACTAAAACCACTTTGCCTGCATTTTCAGTAGAGGTGATCATATTGAACAGTAGGGCAAAGACAGGATTTCTAGTAGGCACATACTTAAGGGAATGAAAATTATCACATGTAAGATGGAAGGAAAAGCTTAAAGAATTCCATGTGCTCAGATGAAGGTGCACTGGCAGATTTCCACCCCAGGATTTGGAAAGAACTGGCACATTAAAGGAGCTCAGCTTAACCTCATATTTCTCTTTGATGACTGATTTTTTTTTTCCTAGACAAATGAAATACAGGTGATTTTACTCTATCCAGACTTGAGTCAAGAATCTGATATTACACCACATGGGAAATTACTAGTTGAAGTTGAGAAGATGGGGATTAGTGTGGATGGCAAATGCAGAACTGCTGGGGCAAAGGACAGGGAGCTCTGTGGGAAGGAGAAAGGCAGGACAGAGGCAGTTAGAAAGTGGAATTCTTCAAGGGTCAGTCTTGAGCAGGTCTTACTTGTTCTGTTAATGACTCTGGCACAGCTGTAGGAATGTCAAAAAGAAATTTGCTGACGACACAGGCTTTGCTGATACAGAGAGGGATCAGAACATCAGCTGAATGACAGAATTTGAGATAGATTAGACAAAGCATAAAGACCTGCAGTTAAAAATTAATAACTAGAATATCACGTTACTCACTTGAGAATGACAAAAGCAGGGTGGTGGAAAAAAAAACATACAGAGAATTACTTGCTCTGAGGGATAACTGTGAGCCACCGATCTGATATGGAAAGGCAAACACAGTCCTAGAAGATACAGGTTCACTCATGTTCAAGGAAGATTAGCAGGTACAGAGAAGGGCACTGAGGATGATCAGAGGGTTTAGAACAAGAGGAGACTAGAAGAGCTTCATTTGTTTAGCTTCTCAAAACAAAGACTAGAGCAGATAGGATTGTTTTCAGTAAATACATCTGATAGGTGAAGATCAGAGGAAAAAGAGAATTGTTTAAACCAAATTACGATGCTGGCACAAGAACAAATGATATTAAGGCTGAAAATTTAAAATGAAGTGTTGGAATAGCCTGCCAAAAAGCATGATGTGATGTAATTGGTTGTGATAGTGGGAGACTGCATCAGTAATCCAGAGCCCTGTGTTCCTAGAAACGTGCAGCAGACAGGATTTTGGCAAAGTGGGCACTGGCCCCTAACAAGGAGGAGGAGCCCTGCACTGCCTGTGCAAGCAGGGAAAACATAACTGGCCAGTCATCAGCTCTGGAAACGGGGAAAAAAAAGGAGGCTTTTATTTCAACAGCTTAAAGTGAGGTCCTTCCTTCCTTCTCCCCTATGGGAACTGGTAAACTCAGCTCTTTAATGGTACAAGCTCATCTCAGCCTTGCCTATAAATAGATAAATGAGATTCCTCCTGTCCCAGTGAGTAATTCTGACATCCTCCCGCTGCCTCGCAGAGAGCTGAGTCACAGGCACTCTGCACTCCAGTCCCTGCATTACTTACATGGTCTCAAAGGAAATTTTAACACATCCAGTGAATCATCAGGGATTGGATCATGTTTAAAGTTATTCCATTGGCATTTCCCTTCTATTGTAGCAAGTCTGCCAACACCTAAAACTTTAGCTAATCTGGACTCAAAATGCATTGAGGAAATAGCATGTTGACATACACAGCTACTAATAAAAATAATGAAAAAGGTCCTTTTAAATTTGCATTAGTAAACAAGTGATCCTTAGTGGATTCCTTTAGTGCTTTGGACCTGCTAATTTTGTCAGACTCTTCCTTGTTTTGTAGCTGCTTATTTAAAGGAACTTGAAGTTTGAAATGTTTAATATTCAGTCGTTAGGCCCCTAATTTAATCTCCTGCAGGTTTCCTGCCAAAATATTATTTGCAGTGAGATGAAGCTTGCAGCCCCATGCTCGTTCTCTCACAGAGACACACACACTCCTGCTCTTACCCATGGTAAAAATGAAATGTCTGCAAAGCAGAGACAAAACCAGAGCAGTGTTAAGTACAGAAAGAGGGGCTCCAGCCTGATCAGCATCTCGTGACGGGGCATCTCCACTTGTCGCCTTGCCTTGTCCCAGGTGGCACAGTGTGGCCTCATCAGCTTAGAAGCAACACAGCATTTGAAATCAGAGCATGTCTCTCTCAGAAAACATCTGGAAGAGTGGAAAACTGTCCAGCAGAATTCGGGGGCTGTGAAACAAATACAGAAATATTTCTCTCTGTTGGTTTCCTGGCTTGCCTTTGATATCTTCAAACTGGTTGGGACGTTTCACTCATTATTACCAGACTCTCGGTTTCAGAGAGTGAGAAATGCTAACATTTGCTGCTTTGCTGCTGTGTTTGGTGTTCTTAGGCCTAAAACCTGGTTTGTTCTTTTGATACCCCGAGGAAATCTGTGTCTTAAATAACATTTTTCTAGTACCTTTTCATCAAGCAGTTCCCTGCCTGTGCATAGATTGTTAACAAGCATTTGTTCAACACATTCCAGCGTGAGCTGCAGTCGCTCCATGAGATACTTCTGCTGTGAGGCTTGTTGGGTTATTTATCAGCCCAGCACAGCCTTCACTGCCAGTTTGCTGCCAGCTGTTAACTATACAATAGCATTGGGAACAAAATCAGTTCTGCCTCTGCCAGCGGAATTGGACATAATTCAGCTACCTGTTGACAAATGATGATTTGTTTAACAGCATAAACTATAATATTTTTGTAGCTGACAGTTTTCACCCTCCTCTGCAGCTGGAAAAACCTGAGGAATTCCCAGAAGCTCCTCATTTGTGTCTTTTTCAAGTTGTTCTTACAGCAATGCCTTGTATTGTTGTCTCTGTGCAGGAAAAGAGACCCTTAATGTGCAAACCAGTGGTGTCAGCACGGGGCTGGAACGGGGCATTCCTTGGTGCCACTCGGGGCTCCTTCCTGCAGCAGCAAATCCCACCAGACATTCGGACCATGGGGATGCTCCAGGACAAGCCAGAGGCCTGAAAACAAGGCAGCATTTCCGTGAAGCATTAATCCCCCTGTGCAGGGCCAGGGGTGGGAACAGGGCGAGGGTGCACTCTGTCCCAGCACACACATGGTTCCTATCTAAGCTGTGTTTCAGCTGGATCTTTCCCACTAACGAATCCTCCTTTAACACCTTGGACTCATTTACTGCGGGGTGTTTAGCAGCACAAATCAATTAAGTGCTGCAGAAACCCATTGAGACAGCCAGAGTTTCCTATCTCTGGTTCAGCCGGGGTGGGAGGCACGCAGAGGTTAAGCCTGTGCTTTTTGCCACACAGGGAGAGAGGGTGGAGTGTGGAGCAGCCCCCAGCTCACCTTCTGTGGGGGGTTCAGCCCTCCCCAGAACCCTCAGAGCCCGCTCACAGCTGCTCCTGGAGCTCTGGGGAGCATCCCCTCTGGCATCAAATAATCAGGGAGCTGGATAGTGCCAGCCCTGCTGCCGTACCCCACTGAGACTGGCTGGGAGGGATTGCTAAAGGGGTTGAGCTGGTCCTGAGCTGCCCAGCTGTGTCCTGTAATGGGGACAGGATAGAGTCAAGGTCTCGACCCCTCACCTCCATGTGTCCCACAGGATTCTCTATCAGGAGAAAGCCACTACTCAGTAGTTTAGCTGCCACTGCCCAGAGGGACGTGCAGGGGTTTAAGAAGCAGCAGAGTCACAAAATGTGAACAAGAATAGAGAAAAAATGAGTGGCTTTAAAATAATCATTTGGTTGGTCTTGTTCCAACTGCAGCACCAGCCCAGCATGCCAGGGAGAGCTCAAGGAACCTCCTTCCATGGGAACACGGCTGCAGGGATGCAGCACTGCTCCCTGGCCCAGGTTGGGTTAGAGCTACTGACACACAGCACACGCTTTGGACGTAGGAGATAATCATTCAAGCCACCAGACATAACTGATCCACAGCAAGGATGATAAAAGCCAACCAACCAGTTCCTGCTTGTACCTTTAAACCCAGCTCGGCCCAGCGGCACGTCAGGGGTGTCTCTCAGGAGGGCCAGACTCTGGAGGACGTGTCCTCAGCTCACAGAGAGACCATTAATCAAGAGTGTGCCTTCATCCCTGGCTATTTTAATCACTGGTGAAATACACAGGCAGTTCCCACTCCTAAAAATGGTATTTGACTCCAATGCACATGATTTCCTTTGGCTTCCTTTCCCCAATTAAGCGTGAGCTGTAAGTACTTTGAAGTCCACACGCTGGGATCCACAGATTTGCTTCTCATCCGTCATGGAGCAAAAGCCTCGGTACTGCACACAGCACGAGATCCGTGGCACCAGGCATAAATACCAGAATATTCTGTAACTGGATGTGGGGATGTGGAACCTCTGTTGTGCCAACACTGGTGGGCCAGACCTGTGCTGTGCAATGGCACTGGGCCCCACTGGGTCACTGGTCCTTTTCTGTTCCACTTCATTATATGATGACTGAAAATGCCTCTTGGATATGCTGGCACTAATTAGGATGTCAGTCTGCTGTGGGAGAAGTGAATGAATCAGCAGAAGTGGAAGTAGGAGTATATTTGCAGGTAGGCTGTAGGAACCACTAAGTCTTTAATTTTTCCTTTAAGAATGCTGGGCAAAAGTCACAGGAAGTTTAAGGAGAAAACAAATTGCTCCTCCACAGATTCAGGAGCACAGTGAATCCTTGTACCACTCAGCTTCTCTCATGAGGCAGGTGAGCAGCCTGAGGGGCCTGGGGGTGTTCAGAGGAAACTTCATCACCTTCCCTTAATTGCAGACTAATAAATAAAGGCATCATGCCCAGCTCCATGGGCCTGCTGGTACCCTGATTTACAAACTGGATGCTGCATCTCTGAATTTCTCTGCATGCTTTGTCTGTGAACATTCTGCTGTTGAGCTTAAAGAACCAATCTGAGTTTACAGGCAGAATAAGTGAAGTTTACAGGAATATGAACTTAAAAGTACAGGGGAGGTTTTGCAGGTACATGAGTCATCGGGGACCCCTTCAGGTTTTGTCACACTGAGTCAGGTCATGGGCACCATGACAAAAAGCCAAGAGGACAACTGACAATGATAGTGTGGGATTTGACTCATTACACCCAACTGTGTTATTTACCTAGAATACCATGAATTTTTTTCCTTCTCTCTTTAATAGTCAGGAAACAGCTTGGGGTTTTTTTTCTTTTTTTTTTTTTCTTTTTTTCCCTTAAGGTGCATGTAAAGCAGCATCAGCCTCAGTAAAGAGAGGACTTTCTGACTGCCAGCCTTCCAGGTTAAGAGACAAATCCTGCTCCAATGACATAAAGTTTTTGAGCTTGATGTTGCAGAGAAAGGCACAGTCACACTGCCCTAGATCAGCTGATGAGTTTGTGGCCCAGGGAAGTCTACTCACTTTGCTGGGGGGTTGTTCTGGTTTTTCCTCTTTAAAAACTACCAAATATCAACCTTTGAAGCCCAGGAAATACAAACTGGGCACCAGAACAGGGTCCAGCTCATGTGCAGGCTGGCCCAGCCATCCCACTGGAGAAGGTGCAGTTTCTTTTCCACCAATGCCTGCAAATGTTCTCTTAGTTAAACGTAGCTAATTAAAAAGACAAAGCCCAATAAGGACCTGTTAAAGCTACAGGTTTCTTGAGAGCTTGGATTTCTTCAGTCTTGCTGAAAATCAAAGGTATAAATTATGATAAAAGTTTGCCTAAATAACTGTATTTCCTCACTGAAGCAGCTATTTATCTGAAACTACAGCAAAGTACCATGGGGCTTCAGAAAAAGAAATCAACAAATTTACCTGAAACATGTATTTCCTGCACTTGTTTTATTCCATGTATGTGGCTGGCATACAATTTCTGTTTGATTGAATGTACCCCATTAAACTGCTCTGGACAGGAGCTGTGCCCTGACAGCAGCTGGTAATGGTGCAGGGCAGTTCAGCAAGTGTCCCCTGCAGTGAGAGCCTCCTTACAGCCTGCAAGGCATTAACAGAAGTGCTTGTACCTGAAGAGAAATTTAACTTTTCTTTTTTCTTTTCCCTGTTGGGATCTCACCCTGCACTCTTTGCTCTCTGCTGCCTCGGGTCTGTTCTCTGTGGGCTGTGGTAACACCAGTACTGATTTGGATGCCCTGCACCTTCCAAAGATGTGAAAAGCAGCTCAAATGGTGGCTCAGGTGTAGTTCAGTTACCTGTTTTTCAGGAAACAGTGTGTTCATGCAAGTACCAGAGTGTTTTATTTCAGCAGGGCCTTGTTAATGTTCATACTGCTTAGCACAGACTGGGGATGCCAACTTCAAGGAAGTCTGGGGCAGTGCTTAACTGCAGTAGAAGCTGATGGCATCACCTGAGGCTGAGTTTGAAAAAACCCTATGATGACCTGCATGTGCTTTTCAAATGCCTTTATTCTAGGTATTTTATTTTTCAAGCAGAATTGGAGGTGCTCAGTGATGCTGAATCTTAAAAAGAAAGAAAACTAAAACCAGTCAGATTCGCTCTTGAAGTCTTGGTGGCCTAGCCTGGGCACTGAGAAATGGATTCATGGGTCTGCTGAGAATGTCCTGAAGTGTTAAAGAGAGATTAGCAGGGCTGGATCCCACTGCAGGATGTGCACAAGGGATCCTGCATGTGATCCCCTGGCCACGTACCAAGTGTCCCTACAGACCTCTGCTGCACCAGCCCTCCCCTCTGACAGGCAGTGTGGCAACTGGGAGAGCTGCTTTGGGAACACATCAGATAAAAATAGCCCCAAACCCCCGTGCTCTCCTCTCCACCACGTACAGTCACACTCTGGAAGGCTCCCATCCACAGAGGCCGTACAAGATGGAATGGGATAAGCAGGCAACTTGCAGCTTGCCTTAAGGAACGAGACACAAAGTTATAAAGCCCTGGAAGAGCTTGTCAGACATTTATACAGGATTTCCTAGAGCAGGTAAGGAGAAGATCCACTCGTCAGGGCCCTGGCTGCAGGAGGAACTGCAGGAATTGCTCTGTGCACGTCCTCTGTTAGAGGTTCCAGCTCATCCTTCTGACTTTGAAATCCACAAGTGGGTTCTCTTCACAGTGGCAGAGCTGAGGTAGGAAGAAGCTGTAGAGGCATATTCCAGTATTTCAGGGCAAAAAATGTGTTTATTTCAACAAATAAATATTCTTATTTAAAGTGGTGATATTAAAGGTAAAAATTGCAACATAGAAAGTCATCCAAAAAAGTTACAAACCCTCATTCCATATCTTCCTGTTTTCAGCACAAAGAATATTCCAGTAGACTGTTGCTCTGCAGCCTGTTAGCAGAGGAGGTGATTGGGTCCAGTTGACTTGGTAGAACCAGAATCAGAACAGATTAAACTAATTCCATCCACCCATCTTGCCAAGGAAACATTCAAGCCCTTCCATCTCATTTCACTATCCAGTGAAGACATGAGAGCTGCTGGATGGGGAAATCCTTGTGGAGAGGAGCCCTGGGGTTTCCTGAAATGAGGCAGTCTCAGAAACCAAAGGTGTCAAAGCAGGGAGTCCTGACACAAACAGTTGCCAAAGTGTCACGTTCCTGGAACCAGCAGGCAGGGAAGGACACTCTGGGACAGTCCTGCGGGGCCTGGAGCAGCCCAGGTTTCTTTGTTCCCAGCTGGTTGAACAGTATCCATCTTTCCCTGATAGCCAGGGGCCTTCCTGGTGCCCATTGTCTGTCTTATCTGCCACACAGTCACTGGGGCAAGGATTGTCTTTTAGGCTCTGCTTACACAGCAGCTGCTGGCTCGGGAATAGCTGCAGCAGGATGATCCATGGGAACACTCATTCCACAGGCAGGATGATCCATGTGAACACTCATTCCACAGCTCCTGGTTCATACCATACCTTAAGTGGAGCAGCCTCAGTGTGTCACTGTGCCTTACAAAGTTAAGCGAGACCTGGGACTCAGTTCAGGGTTTCTAGTCACTTCTCCTTTATAGAGAATTCAGCTTTAGGAAAAGCACTTGAAATGCTCCTGAGAATGACAAATAACACATGAGTAAATCCTGCTCCAAAACCATAAAACCCAATTTAAAAAAAAAAAAAGGCATGCACTTCTAATCTAATCTACTGGCATAGGCATATAAAGCAGAATTAATTGATAAACATATAATTAATTGATAAAAATCATAAAAGCCATAAACAAAGCCTTTTCAAAAGGTAATGAATGAGTAATCCAAGCAGACAGTGTGAAAGGCCCATTGCTGCTGTGGGGTCAGACTAATTTGACTATCCATACCCTAGGGTAGAGTTATTAAAGGATAAAAGCTTTGAACATTGTTGCAGAGTTCAATGAAAATAAAAACTTTTACTCAACATATAGAAGCTCTCAGAAATGCAAATGAAGTGTTAGAATGCATAAAGATGGCAAATAATTAAATATTATGGTTCTGTTTAACAAACTGCTTCTTTGCATGCAATTACTGCATCCTGGGCTGGTCTGAGAAAGGAGAACAGGAATAAAGCTCAGAGAAAGGAGCATGAGCAGAGACCTGCAAGGACAGTTTGCTGAAGGAGGAGTAAAACAGGGAATTGGGAGTGGGGAATGGTTTGGGTAAGGGCTGTTTCTCTGGGGTTGGGTTGTGCATCTCTCTGTATTTTGCTCTGGTGGGGGTGTGGGGAGGAAAGCACTCGGATTGTTTCGTTTCCCCATCTTTGTGTTCCAGTTCTCGTGCCCTGAGCGCCATACAGAGCACACACACTCCACACCACAGGTCACACACCACGTCCTTTTAGTTCCCCTCCAACAGAAACACTTTGCCCAGCCTGAAACCCTGCTCCCACTTCCCAGCCATCCTTCCCGACGGCCGCCTGCCCTTCCGTGCTTGCCCAGCCCCGAGTGCTCGTGCTCCCTTCCAGGCCTCCCCGTGCCGCAGGTCACAGTTGACCATTGCAAGAACAATAAGGATTTTTAGGGGCATTATGACTGGGTTAGTAAAACACAGCTGCCCCTGAAAGTCCCTCATTTTTCTTGCTGCCGCTCAGTCCGTCCCTACGAGGGCAGGGTCTGGCAGGGTCCTTTCTCTCCAGCATGACTGTGCTGTCTCATGCTGCTGTGCCCAGGAATACCCAGGAACACCCCAGTCCCAGTGCCCAGGAACACCCCAGTCCCAGTGCCCAGCCCACACGGCAGCAGAAGGTGTGGAAGTGCTTTGTCATCCCTGTGGGCTCCTCCTCAGCGAAGGCTGGGCTGAGTTTCAGCGTCATGCCAGATGGCTCGTCTGTCACTCACTGGGAATGCCACCAAACAGAGGAGTGCCACCAAACAGAGCCTGGCACAGCTATCTGCAGGCAGCCCTGGAATACCCAGCCACCAGGGCAAAAGGCAGGAATGCCTTGTCCTGCAGATACTTGTGGTACTGGCTCTCAGGTGAGCACTGCTGCTTTGTCCAGGAGAAGTGGAGCCCCCAGGGCTGACGGACTCTGCACGTCCCACACTCCTGTGTCATAACCCATGATCCTTGGGGCACTCAGAGCTCCCCAGGGCACTCAGAGCTGCTCAGCCACAGCACCCAAGTCCCCATGGAAGAGCTCACATCCATCTGCAGAAGCAGTTGCTTTTAATTAATTAATAAAGCTGGGATTTTAATGAGGGAATTACTACTGATTTCTCAACAACTTTCAGCTTAAGTAATATCTGAAAAAGATCTATACATTTACAGCTCAAAAGGTGCCAGGTATTTGGCTGGGAATTTTCAACCTTCATTCACAAGTCCTCCTGGAAAGCCCAGCCCAGCCCAGCATGTCCTTCGGGCAAGGAGTAACATTTCCCTTTTATTGGATCTTTGGATTTCATGGCAGGGGACCCAACAGAAAGTACAGGCAGATTCCCACAATTCTGCTCTGTTGTTTCCCCATAAACTCTTTTTGTAGAGAGCTGGTGTGGGCCCCATCCCGTGGTGGGCTTGCAAGGATCCCTGCAAGCTGCTGCCCTTGAGAGGGACTTTGTGACATGCCTGAGGGCTTTCAGGAGTTTCAGAGTGTTCAGGAGTTCAGAAAAGCTCTCAGGGTTTTTCTTCTTCCCCCCACCCCCCCTTTGCAGTAAAAACATCACATCATATCCCTCAGCAAGGGATTCTTTCCCCAGTTCCTGGTTACAGGCTGTGAAGAACAAAGTGGTTGAGTGTCTCTGAAATGCTGTGAGGTGAGATGTGAGTGGCAGCACAGGGATCTCTGGAGCTGTTCACATGTGCCATCTCCAGGGACACACACACAGCTGGTGTGGCCACTCTGAGGCTTGGGGAGTCACACAATACAGTACACCACCATACCAGTATCCTCACCCATCCCACAGGGGATGGTTTTCCACGGTAGCAGTCAACCTGGCATCCAAAAACCCCGGAAACCTTCTCAGAACTGTACAAAGCCACACCTTATTTTCATCTAGAATTTCTTCTAGGGCTTGCAAGTCAAGGGAAAACAAACCCCGTGCCCTGATCTGGTAATAAAACATGAGCCATGATTCAGATCCAAATATTATTTGCCTCTTTGAAAAAGTTACAACAGCAGTATAATAATAATTTTAAAAAAAGCAGCAGCCCTCTGAATGCTAATGACGTTGGTGTCCTAAATGAAGCATAAAAGCCAGAGCCTGTGAGAAGCAGAGCATGAGTCAGAGCGTCAGCAGTCCCACACTGAAAGCAGCACTCACGGCTGCTTCATTCATTTAAGGAATCAATTCCTTTGTAATGAGCATCAAGTAGTTTTTAGGACTAAAATGAAAATGAGATGCATGCTGTTATTATTATTTTCAAAAGTTCTTTTTTTTTTTTTTTTTCTTGGATTGACAATAAACAAGTCTTTGTAGTTGGAAGGAGCCCCAGGCAAGGACCAGGTCCCTGCAGCACTGGCTGCTGTACCATCATGGAAGAAAATCTGAGGAGCCCCTGCCCTAGGGAGACCACAACCTCCCTGGCAGCCAGGACCCCACCAGGAGCAGGCTGAGCACAGCCAGGGCACGGAAAAGCTGGGGCTGTTGCAGATTGGTGCCTGGGCAGGCTGGCTCACCCGCGATTTTATTTTCCTTGCATTGGGTCACTGGCAGAACCCGGCGAGGATGGGTGTGTGCTGCTCTAGGGAACAGCCTTCGTGGAGGCTTTACATGTTCCCTCTTGGACTGCAAAGGCAGCACGAGGCTGTGTGCTACAAGGAGAGGGAATCCTGCCCAAGCTGCTCTCGGCTCCCTGCTGTCCCAGTTCCACTTCTAGATAAAGCACAACCAGATTCTGATCTTTAGAGCACACATCTCTGGGTTACACTCATCCTAACATGGTGATTTGGGCCTCTAGTATTTTCGGTGTGTTGGATCTGAAACTCAGAAAATGCGAGAGCAACACAAAACCAAAGCAAAGGTAGAAAATTACTGCAGTTTCTAGAATTCTTCCAGCTTTAGTCATCGAAGGGGATTGTTAGAAACGGACAAAGGGCTGTTTCCCTTAATTTTTTTAAGTGTGAATTTTGTCTTGACAGTTTCCTTTCAGAAACAAAAATTGAAAACAAATTGTCCCATGCACAAAACAAAGGGACAGATCCTCAGCTGGAATGGACTGGTATAACCAAGTGAATAACACCCACTCACAGGAGAGATTCTGGGCCTTTTAACAGCAGCTGCCGATCCTGCTCTGCCCGGACAAGAGCTTCAGCCCCTGGGTTACATGGCAGCAGTGCTGACTCCATGTAGCTTGGAAAAGATGAAGGGCTGCCTTCAGAGCAGCTAAAAACACAGCAGGCCTCCAAGGACTCCGGGACTGTACACTTCCCAAACCTGGAGCTGACTCCAGGTGCATGAGCCGGCGGACACAACAGCGAGAAAACAACCATAGCAGCGTGGCCCTGAAACTAAAGAGCTTCTCTGGAGAAAAGCTGGCAGAGCAGCCTTCCAAAAACCATGGCCGGCGGGGCCGGCTCAGGTTTTTCTCTCAAAACCAAGGCTGATCACCATCTTGAAAATTACATGGACAGTCCCCAAGAAAATATTAACTGTGCAGCACAGAACAAATGCACAGTGAACTGGGATCCTTCCCAGCCAGTCCTGCTCCCAGGAGACACTGTGGCACAGCCCAGCTGCACCCTGTGCTTGGGGAATGCTGTCAGCCATGAGCCAGTTACCCAGAGCAGCAGCTCCTGGCTTTGGGTCGTGCCAGCACGAATGGTGACCCTCGCTGGGCTGTCCCTGTGCAGGCCCAAGCGGCTCCAGAGGTGCTGATGAGAGCTGGGTTCATTCGTCTCCCTCACCCAGAAGAAAACAAAAATACACACATTAGGAAAATTCGGGAAGTGTCTCCCTTTGCCAAGGAACAGCCAACATCCAACATCCCCATTGCTGCTGTCTCCAGCAGCGAGAGCTGCCCGGCTGAGATTCCCATCCACACGGATCCAGCACAGTCCCCTGGGAGAGCCAGTGCACAGGGGGTGCCCTGGCTGGGACCCCAAAGTGAAGGAACCTGAGCACTGATGGAAGAGCACCCATTCTCCAGGGCTGTCAAGGGGTGGGGTTGGCCACGTGTGTTTGACATTTCCTCTTTCTCTGCAATCCTCAGTTTGGAGCATCACTTTTTTCTCCCACTCCCAACATCAGCAGAGGAGCTGGGAAGCCAGAGTTATTTTTAGGAGATGGTACATTTAGGCCCTGTTAATCTTGACTGGGTCCCTTTGAAAATGGCAAGGTTGGATAATCAAACACATTACACAGACTTTCCATGGAGCTGCTCTGCAAACCAGCCTCCCACTGTTCAGATACCCAGGAGTCAATAGTTCCAAGAGGAGCTGTTTGATGCTGCCCTGGTTTGGCTCACTGTGGTGACCTCACCAGCATTTATACACAGAGCCTTGGAGAACAAGCAAATTAAAGCAGCTGACTTTAAGTATATAAAATAAAACACTTAGTCATCAACAAGTCTTCTAGAGGCTGCCACATTACACTGGTCTTGAGTGGCAAGAGCCCATAACCTGGCTCAGGCTGGCAAAGAAGAGGGTGGCAGTGCTGCCTGGTCAGATCGCCTGCATGTGGGCAAAACACACCCAGAGCAACTCAGAAGGGATCTTGCTGGTGTGATGACTAACATACTAAACTGGCTGGCACCAGGACGGGTACAGGAAGGGGAGAACATGCCAGGGGAGGAGCTGTGGCTGGAAGAGGCTTCGTGGCTCCTAGAAAATTAACCAGGGCACGGCCAACCAGCTTGGCCACTGCTGTCCTATTAAAAGTCTCAGCCACCAAAAGAAGGGGGAGGGCACATCCAAACAGCCTGTTCGTACTGGTCCCTGGTTCATGCTGTCAGACCGTGTCCAGGACTGGCTGCAGGAGTCCCAGGCCATGGTTGTACCCGGGACCACGCTCAGCACACGGCCCTGGCTGGTGCAGCTGTGAGCCAAGGCTCTGGCACAGGGCACAGCAGTGCTGGAGAAGCCCACGCAGGCTGGAAGGTGGAGGGATGGCAAGCAGCAGTGCACAGATCCCTGCTGGCTCCCAGAGGAGTGTGTTACCACAGAGCTGTGCCTGGACTGATCACCGACAGGAAAACAGCCACGCTGCTGGCCCCGGCCTGCCAGCACTGCCGTTAGTTCTGAGCCTGCCTAGCTCTGACCAGCAAGGTAAGAGAGAAGTGCCAGAGCAAAGGGGCTGCCTGGCTTGGGCTCTGCTGGAACAGAGTCTGGTCTGGACAGCATTAAGGGAAGCAAAAAGTTATAGGAGAGCAGCAGGAAATTACTGAGCGAAAGGGTTTTTTAAATCATTTCTCTTCAAACAAAACTAAGGCATTACCATGAGGTAAAGGGCCACACCTTGCTACTTACACAGCTCTGCTGACAAGACCAGCTTTTCCGTAGTTATTCAAATCTAATGAGTTCTGGGTGCCTAACTCACTCTTTTAAGCTCATTTTCGAACTCCAGCCAAAAATCACTTTCTGATTCACCACTTTCTCAGGCACACCAGTACTCAGAGACTGCCTGCAGGCTGGTACTGCGCCGTACAAAGTACATGAGCACAAGTTTAATTACTCCGTGGACCAGGGATGTGATTAATCGTTTGCTTTGAGTTAAGCATGTGCTTAAGCATGCTACTGACCCAGAGCTTTAAGTGGATCAGGTGTTCTGGTGCTCTCCATTTTCCAGTTCTTTGAGGCCCAGTAAGTGGAAAGAATATAAGAATATTCTTATGGTCCTACGCTCTAAAGAATTCACCCCAAGTCCAGTTTCTGACTTTTTAAAGTCAGAAACTTTGGACTTATTCTGCCCATGTTTACACCAATATTGATTATGGGCATTACAATAGTAAGTATATGCTCAGAACGTATTGGCATTAAACCTGGAGCTAATTATTGCCATTTACAAGCTTTTAAAAAGCATTAGGCTTAGGTTTTACTTCAGGTAAGAACTCAGATTAATTTCATTTGCACACTTTGTGGATTCGTCCCCTTATGTCTGAGCAGTGTACAAAGTCCTAAAACAATTATGAAGCATATAATTAAAACTATTGCCCCTGCTAGCAGCGGGCTCATCGCATGGAAGAACTCAAGCATGAAATGTGCATCAGCTATGGGTGGTCACGTAAATTCACATTTCATTACCCCCAGCGTACACGATCCTGGGCATTTTTGTCACTGTGCTTTTCCACCTTTCCAGCAAAGGCTTACTCCCAGTTCATAGAAATTTAGGAAGGTCAAATTGCATCCATTCCCCTGGGAGGAGCAAGCAGAGGAGACTGGGACCTGAAAGCTTCACTTTTTTTTTTATTTTTTTTTTTTAAGGAACAACTGCCCCTTTTATGCCTCAGGAAACCCCCGCAGGGGAGCCGGGATGGAGCGGACAGGGCGGCTTCTCGAGGCAGGCGTGTGACCCCCGTGCAGTGCCAGCATCCCCACGGCAGCAGCACCCACCCCGAGTGCCCCAGGAACACTGACATGGAACATGAACGAGCCAAGAGGCTTCAAACCGGAGCAAAGCGTGAGCAAATCGATTTTCAACAACCGAGGGAGAGCACAGAGGGTTTGGTTACAAGAGAGGAGGCACGTGCCTCTGGAGGAGCCCTCTTGGAGGAAGAAAACAGATACAATAATTGATAAACGTTTTGGCTGCTCCTCCTAAATAATCCCGTCACATGCTCTTCCTTGCCAGTACATTCATGAAAAGTGCCTATTTTGGATACTGGGGCACAACAGAGAAGAGACAGAACCCCACAGTTCCCTGAGAGGTACACTCACTCCTCTCGCAGCACTAGACCTCAAGCTTTTTTTATTGCTCTCTGCTTAAGATGTTGGTCTTTTGTTGGAAGTTTACAGCTTTTTTTGATGGAAAACGCAGTAAAATCCTCCACAGAAAATGAAGTTTACATTACTGGGGAACTCAACCTTAGTGCTGCAGGTGTGGGAGAATTTACACGACTTTTTCTCTCCTTTCAGCATTACTTCTCACTGGTAACTCTGAAATGTTTTTCTAAAGGGACCAGATTGCCAGGTACAAGTTCAATAACCACTGGAAGTGCCCACTGGGTTTGGGTCCAACTCTATATATCCAGAAGCTCTTTACAGCTCATTTGCTGAATGTAATTAATTGAACTAGGCAGGATTTGGCAACATGACGCTGAACTAATGCCCTTAAAATTGCTGATAGTTTAGAGCCATAAGAACAGATTAGAGAAACCCAGTAAACCCAATTCACTTGCCATGGAGATTGAAAGAAAGGCACAGCAAGGTTCAGAACTGCTGAATGCTGCAGGAACACTCTGGTGCTGGTGCCTGCGGGTGCTCAGGGCCCGACCACCAGTGACCTGTTACAGGAGCAGCTTCTCACCTGCAAGTTTTACACCTCTCACACCAAAGCCATCGAGCAAATCTAAGAGTTCAGTGAAATCTTGACAGTTAACTGAAAGGGTTAAGTGAAATATTAAGCACCTGTGACTCAAAGCTGATTGTACAAGCTTCCTGGTTAGTGGCATAAGAGCTGTACGTGGAGGGTGCTTCTCCCATCCTCAGGTGTAAACTCACCCAGTGAGACACCCCGACCCTGGAGCCACCTCCCCTTTCCTTCTGCCTTGAAAGAAAGTCCAGACCAAGGACCTGCTTTTTACACTGATGAAGTTTAACCAAACTCCATCTTAGGAGAATTAGGAATCATTTTGCCAGATACTTCTAATGAGACACTTCAATGAGAATGAGATGTTGTCAGTTAATGCTCTACCAGTGCCCAGATTTATGATTGCTGTTCAATACTGCAAGGGGTGCACAAGAAATGCTTGGGAAAAGGGGAAATTCTGTCCTTCTGAAAATACTATTAACAAACAAGAGGTTTCTGGCTGTCAGGTAATAGCTCAGCAGTGCTGCTTACATTCAAAGCCATGCCTGGAATAGTCAGGTTGTAGCAAATTTCATTAAAAGAAAATCTTTAGTTGCTGTGGAAATCATTCTGATGGGAGATTATGTCTGGAGGCTGTATTGGGGTGTACTGCATTTCTTTCACCTGCACTGGAGTGTTTCCTTCAGGGTGTGGATTGACTCAAGGGAGAAAGGAGAGAAGAGAGGAAGAGCTCAGTCACCACATCGATCCCATCATCTCCTGTGCACTGCACAGGCCACAGGCAGGAGAGGCCCAGGGAGGATGAGATCCTGGCCACTGAGCTGGGTCTCTACAGAAATCCTGCTTTATATGTATTTTTAAGCACCTTAACCCTGCTAGCTGTCTGCAAACAACTAACCCTAATTTGGCATTACTGTAACACTGATAGCTGGCTAATTAAAAAAAGTTATGAAAGGTTTGAAAGCGACAATTTCCAAACAGTTGTGAACATACTGCTATGAAATGATAGAGTGCTCGTGGCTGTTTGTCTGAAAACATTACTAGTCACCAAAATTAGAGCACAGGACAAATCCTGGGCTGGTGCAGATCAAGAGATCTCCACTGGCTTGCAGGAGATGTTTTATTTAGCACTGGGCACAGCTGCTGTTTCTTTGGAGAGCTCTAAATTCATTCTGCGATGTAGGCAATCTACAAGCCCAAATTATGTATTTTAAGATTAAACTCCTATCAAATGTTTAGAAATTAAACTACAGTTTGTGTTCTTTTTGTAGGCAATAGTACCTTAAAAGTATAAAGACATCCAAAACTTTATGTAACTAGTATTACATAACACCTTATGAGCCTTAGACTGGCTCATAAGCATTTTCCTTACTCTGGATTTATTACATTTTTATTTGGGGCATGTGAAACAACTTGCTGTACAAGTGCATTTATTCACATGGGGCTGGGCTGGGGGGGGAAGAGTTCATTCTGGTGGGAACTCGAAGGAGAGAAACTTATTGCTATGTTTGCAAAGAAAAAATGTTGGTTCACTGTGTCTCACTGCCCTTGATGGCCATTGATACAGCAATTAAATTAAGTCCTGGAAGGGGGCTAGAGATAGTATTAGTTTTAAAGGCTGAGTGCTCACAGCCCCTCCAACTGCCTATAGCATCAATGCCATAAATCCGTGTGAATGTTCTCATTCAGGCTGGAATTTATTCCCCAAAGAGATGCAAAACTAGCTCAGATACACTGCAAGAGAACCAGACTCTCCCAGTGAAGAGAGTGCAGTCTGTGAATCCTGGAGCTAAATTTAGGCTGGGACTTGGAGTAATTCTGATCTCAGAGTAGCACTCGGAGGTGCAGCTACAAACACTGTGCAATGATTCAGTGAAGTGCTGCTCCTTTGTTACAATATTGTGGATGACATTTTGGGAGCTCTCTGCAGACTCAGATTTAAGAAATTCAGCTTAGGTTACTCAGTTAAATTTCATTGTTCAGTGAAATAGTTTAGAAAAAAACCCACCTTAATTTAAGTAGTTTTTAAAATGTGGATTCAAACTGGTTCTGGGGTGTGTAAGACAGCAGACCTTCTTAGTATATTGAAAGCTTTATGTCAAAGGTACTGCTGAATAATCCACAACATGGGTACTGTAAATATCTGATTATGTTTTTTCACAAATTACATTATTAGTTTGGTTTTATGGTCCAAGGAAAATTAAAATGGGCAAGCTCGTTTGTGATTGAGCACCTTTCTGTTCCTGGTTCTGTACAACTGTTATATTTGCATGGGAATGTTTTCCTCCTCTAGAAATATTTCCTTCAAAATTAACAGATAAAGTCACAATTATACAAAATATCTCTGTAGTCAAAGCAGATTTTATAATAAAAAATAGCTTTAAATGCAACTAAGATTTCAAGTCTGCTTTTATGGTATCCTTCAGGTGTAAAATACACTCAGAACACCAGAATTGAGGAAACTTTTATCTTTCATAAAAAATCAAAACTGCATTTACAGTTTTAAATCAAGCATATTTTAACTGAACGACATTTAAATTCTTCTTTATGAAACAATCTCTCTTTTCATACAGGATTTTTCATGCATATTCTGGCTCCAAAGCTCCAAATCAGTTTGCCACAACTTGTTTCCCTGGAATTCATCAAAAGACTGAAAATCCAAGTGCCAAGGAGCCGAGTTCCCGGCCACGGCGAAACTGTCCGACCGATCCCCACCGCCTGGAAAGTCCCAGCTCTCAGAATGAGCTGATGCTTTAAACAAGAGATCATAATCAAAATCATGATTCCTGACAAAGTCTCAATATTTCACCCTATAAATTCCTAATTCATTTTCCAGCGTTCGCAGGTTCCTGCTGGCTCCACCCTCTCAAATATCAGCAATTGCTGCTGCTCTTAAAGAAAATTCCACTTTGGGGAAATGTGATATTATTCCAGATGTTTTGGTATATGGCAGTTCAGTCTAACCCAACCTGATCATGGCTCTGTAACGCAGCTGAGCCTTGAACAGCTTCTGGAATTTATTCCTTAAACTACTGCACTTGCATTTTTGAATTTAACCCTACTGACAGTCATGCAACCAAAAGCCCCGTTCTTTGTAACGACAGAGCCACTCCTAAAGAGGGTTTTTCCAAAAACATAAAACCATGACTAATTTTAGCAGGCCTTTGGGCCACTGTAGAGCAGTTCCTACAGGCTGCTGATTGAATTAAAGTGGTTTAAATTGTGTTCCTCGCCATATTTTAAAAGAGATTTTGCTGAATGAAATCTGCTTTCAAAGTTTATAGTTTGAGGAAATTCCATACTTGGAACAGGGAAAAAAAAAAGAAAAAAAGTAAAGTGCATTTATAGAGATTCAAAACAGCTGTAAGAACTGGAATGTCACTATTTCATTTCATCAGATTTCACCAGGAAAAGGATGGGAAGAGCCCCTGTCCTGCCTCCAGCCATCCGGGACTGACCCCTTCACCAGGCTGGACAGTTCAGGGTAACATTTCCTCCTCAAAAGCAGTGTGCATTCCTCACTCCTCCATGGTCTGTCATCCACACCACGACTGTCCAGTAACTGCCTGAGCAAGACTCCAAAGCCTTGGTCAGATGGGACATTTTGTAATTAAAATAATAATAATAATGAATGACAACATTAGCAGGCACGATCTAGGAGTCAAGACTACAGGCCTGGACCTATAAGTGGTGTCACTACCAAACCTGTATTGGGAAAATCCTGAAATCCTGCATGCTGCCATGGAGTGTGGGCACATCATCCACCCACGGGGATGTCCAGGACACCGGGAAGCACTTTCTGCCAAAGCACAGGAAGAACAAAGGCCTGTTGCCTGCTGCCACAGAAGGGAAAAACCAACAGCCTAAGCCCCCTAAACTGATAGGCTAAACCGAGATCCAAATAAAATTCAAGAAGTCTATCCCAAATCAAATCTACCAAGCAATGCTTGGAAATATTTTGATTATTCAGTGCTAAAGAAATATGCCATGAATCCATAGCTCACCAGTTATGCAGGGAAGAGGAAGCTGTCCCTGGACCAGCATCACCCTGGCTCATTTCCTTCAGTCTGCAGCCACATGATTTCTTTTCCACACCACTGCTGGCTCACACCAAGGCCCATGGGAATGCACAGGCTGGTGGTGGGATCTGAAAGGCCCATTCTGCCCTCAGCAAGGAAGAGTTTCCCAGCACCAGTGTCGGACACTCCCCTCTTTGGGATCGGAGCAGTTGAGATCCTCCTGGTAGGATCACCACGTGCACCCTCTCCCTGCTCACTCCAGAGCAGCCAAACCCAAGCAGAAACCTCTCTCCCAAGCAAAGATCACACCAGCAAAGGGGACAGTGTTGTGCCTTGGGGAACCACACAGATCCACCAGTCTTTGTTTGACAGGGATGTCACTTGGACTGCGGGAAGGAGCCAAAGCCTCAGAGGTGCGTCCCTGCCTGTGGACCAGCACCAGCCACCCTGCAGCCTCTTCTAGGCTCTCCTACCCTCCTCCTCTCCCCTCTGGGACCTGTCCCTTTTGGGTCCTCAGGAAGGGAAGTGATGAAATCAGCATAAGCTGGAAAGATTTTCTCCAGTGGGCCAGCAGTAGGAAGGGAGAAGCACATTCCCTTCCACGTCTGGTTTGCTTCTGTGTGCTGGAGAGCTGGCACAGAGCACAGCCCGGGCTTGGGGTTTGCCATCTGCACATGGAGCCAAGAGCAGAGGGGAAAGTGTCTGCAGCTGGGTGTTCACTCACTGCCTCGCTCCTCTGAGAGTTTGTCCTTACTAAGGGTGCAAGGCTCTAACACAAGCATGTCCAGGCTGCTGTGAAAGGTCTGTACTGGACCACAGAGCCAATACCAGGCCTGGTCTGACTCTAACCTGCCCCTTTTTACATGTATTTGTAACCCAGACACCGCAGACTTGCTCTGCTCTGTGCCCTCCTGCAACTTAAAATACAGCCCTGGCTCGAAGGTCTCTATTTGCAAACATAGAGGAACAGCGGTTCTTAAATTGCAGGCAAACATTTGACTTCACTCAGGGCAATTCAAAGAATAAACTGCACGAACCCCACCCTTCTGCCTAGATAGTTTTCTTTCAGGCCTTATCACAGATAAAATATGGCCCTTTTTTTTTGTTGTTGAAGGAGTAGAACCTGCCAAATATTTACCAACTCTTTCAGAAGGCTGAAAATGTCACTCCTACAGTGTAATAAACTTCCCCGGAAAGGCCCTGATAAATAGAAAGCCTTGCTGTACTGCCCAGAACTAGTTTAGTGTGGCCCAAGTATTGCCAAGTCTGACTGACAAAGAAAGCATATTTGTACACACAGAAAGATTAGCAAGAGAGGCATAAAGTTTAGAAGTGAAAATAAAACAAAGCCCCATTATTAACCGGGGAGGGGGGGAATAATTGAATCTGCATCCCAGAGAGCACAGGACATTGTGAAAGCCTCAGAGCTAAAACAATAATTTAAGAGCTTGTCCACAACTTGCAGCAGAAGCTTGAACCATCTTCTTTAGCATTTGGAAAGTGCTAAACCATGGGCTACCCCCAGCCCAGCCTTCAGAGCAATATTATTTAAAAATAAAATATTTTTACTTTGTAATTTGACCCACAAAAAGCCATTTGGGGCATGAGGGAATGTTCCCTTCCAGCCTGAACTCTAATTCAGAGAGAATGTTTAAACTCCACAGTGTAAAACAGATGCTGAGAAATGCGTCTGCATTGTACTGTATGTTCTTTGGGGCACAGACAGAAGTTGGAAAGTGCCTGTCAGTGCAGGGTGTGCAGCTACGATCTAAATAATCCTAATAATGTAGTTGAATGGAGAAAAAACCCCACATTCCTCATATCAGCCAGTCTGTCAGCAGAGTTCTAGCAGCTATAGACAACTACATCCACACTAGTGCAAACAGATGAATGTTGCTTAAAAAATGTGTCCTTTCACCTTGGCAAATGCCATCTAAAAAAAAAAATCTAAAAGTGACTAGGGAGTTGGAAGCTCAAAAGTACACATTTAACAAGTCCTGCTGACCATAAAATGCTGAGCACTCACTCCCTCCAGAAGCCAGGCTTCCACTGACTCTTGACTGATGCACTCAAATGAACAGACAGTAACTCAAGCTATGCTACACAGTGCTCCAGAATAGGTTTCAGGGGAACAAAACTTGCCAGAGTTACTTAAAGGCAGGAAGAAATGAAATTGTTTCTGAGGAAAAAAAAAATTAAAAATCCAGATTATGTTAAACCTGACAAGAGCTAAAGCACAGCACAGTTAAGGAACTCTCCTACGAAAGGCAAAACTTGGGTTTAGCCCACCAGCTAATCCAGGAGCCTGACCAGCAACACAACCAACCTCCACAAATCGCTGCCTGCCAGTGATACCTCAGAAGTTGCACAAGAAGCTGGCAGGAGCACGCTAAGGAGGCAGAGGAATCTGCTCCCCGGCCCCCCCCCGTTCACACCATCGGGTTTTAATGTTAATGACACGGCCCCGCGTGCCTGAAGTATTTTTACACTATGCTCGTCCTCTTGTAGCTCCGACTCGTTCCAGGGCCGATGATTAGAATCAGATTTCTGTGATTTCACTGCAGATTAATTTCGTTGAGAGCTACAGATCTGCAGGGAGAAGAGGGCTGCAAACAGGCCAGCAGAGCGGGTTTTAACGGGTTCTCTCCTAAAAGAGTAACAGTATCTTTGCCTTTACTCCTTAACTTTCACATACTTTTCCTTTTTCTGGCCACTAGACCGAGTTCTTTGGGAAAACGGGCATACGGGGAAAAGAAATGTGCAAAAAGTTTTCCTTGACAATTTGATTTCAAAGAAAGCTCCCAACCAGTACTTTATGAACAGGTTTATGAAGAGAACAGGCCCAAGTAAGCCCTGACTGTGCCCACTGTCCTTCAAATCAAACAGACACCTGAGGGACTGAACATGGGAAACAATTCTGATCTGTCAAGGTCTGTATGTCCTGATGTGTGTCAGAGCAACAGCTATTAATACACGTTAGCATGCTGCACACAAGTGTTGGGATACAGGGGGGTGGAGAAGAAAAAAGTAGGCAGAGGTCTATAATAGTATTTGTGGTTTTTTCCTAATTGTAAAACAGTAAATATTGTTATTTTTATGGGCAATTGCAACAGAAAATTGCACTAAGAAGGGGGGTTGTTTGCAAAAATTTAATGGGAACAGAGTATAAAAGTTGTGATTCTATGATATGCAGTCTGCATACACACCTACAGAATGTAGACTCAAACATCAGAGGGAAAGTGAAATTCTAAGTGGCTCAAAAAAAACACACAGGAAGATTTTAATTTTCCATCTGCTTTTATAGACCTTAGCCATGAGAATAGTGTTGCCACTTGGCCTTTTTCCTTACTGGAGGTCAATATCATTGACTTTACAAGAGAGGAGTAAAAACATCGTTACGTAAATCAAAAAAATTATGAGGACTCTCAAAATAATTCTAAGAAGTTAAAATGCAATGTAACATAACACAGAAGGGCACAGAAGTTATAAATACGACGCTATACAAGCCAAGAGTAATATACACACCCGGAGTTGTATATACACCGTGCCCAAAGAAGGAGCACAAACCGGTGTCTGCAGACGCGTGGTGTGCCGAATCCAAATCCGACAAAAAAAAGGGAACATCGGAAGGGTGGGGGGTGAAAACGCTTAGGTGAGTAAGAGGAGAATTCCCAGGAGCCCGGCCACTCCGAATGGATGTGACTAGATTTATTAAAAAAAAAAAAAGGAAAGGAAAAAGAAAACAGATGTGTTTTCTGAAAGTGAAAGCGGAGGGAAGGATGCACATGGTCTTGCGGGAGCGAAACCCGGCGCTCGCTCCCCGCCGAGGCAGGGCCGGGCACAGCGTCCTGCGAGCCGGGGCCGGGCCGCCGTGGGGACGGGCCGCCAGCACCGGCGGGACGCGCACGTTCCAGGCCCTTTCGGAGGTGGAAGGAAACAAAATACACTTACGGTTCGCGGAGAACCAGCTCCGTCCTCTGCCCGCGGCGAGCAGGGGCACCCGCCGGCCCCAGCGCCGGGGGAGCCGCGGTCCCCGAAAGCCGCCCGGGCAGTGCCCCGAGCAGCGCCCGCCGAGCCCCCGGGCCGGGCCGGACCCGCTCCCGCACAGCCCCTCGGCCGGGCCAGACCCGCTCCTGCCCCCGCACAGCCCCCGGGCCGGGCCGGACCCGCTCCCGCCGAACCCCCGGGCCGGACCCGCTCCTGCTGAGTCCCCGGGCCGGACTCGCTCCCCCCGGGGCGGCCCCGCGCAGCGGCAGCGCCGCCGCCGCGCTCCGTCTTCGCCCTCTGCGCGCCCGGCAGGTCCCGGGAGCCGAGAACTGGGACTTTGTAGGCCAGTTGAAGACACGAACCTCTCATCTCGCCCGCAAAGACCCAGCCCTCAGCTCGCCCATCAGGCGCAGGCGGCCACTGCACATCGCTATCTTTGACTGAGCCCCTTTCTCTGGCCGGTGCCCGCCGCCAGCGCAGAGCCCCCGCCCCGGGGCCACCGGAGACCCCGCCGGAGCGGGGCCGTGCCCCCCGGCCGGGGCAGGCACGACCCGCGCCGCCCCCTCCCCGAACTTGCGAGCCGGCCCGGCCCCGCTCCCGCAGCCGCCCCGGACCCAGCCCCGCACCTCGGGCCGGGCCCCGACGCCCATCGTGACTCGGCACCGCCGGTCCCGACCCCGCTGCTGCGGGAACTTCGTGCGCGGGGAGAGCGGAGCGAATACACCAAACGGACAGAAAATCCCGAGCCCCCTCCGTTACCTGCTCTGAGTGAGGGGGGGACACGGGAACGGGGCTCGGGGGGCCCCGCGGCCGCTTCCCCGCCCAGAGCCGCAGGTCCTCGGGATTCCGCACGGGAAGGGCTCGGGCTGAGCCACAGCCGAGCGGGGAGCGGCAGCGGGCGGGCGGCCGCGCTCCCCTCGCCTGCCTCCCGCAGCCCAGCGGCTCGCAGACGGGTATTTAAACCGATATTAATCACGGTGGGATTTTCTCTACCCTTCCTCTTTGCCCTTGCAAAAGGCAAAATTAAAAAAAAAAAATAAAATAAATAAAATGCGTTGCCACAAGGGACGTTGCAACATTTCTCTCGGCTTTTCAAACGCTGCGTTTGCCCCGGCGAGATTGAAGTGTCCCGACACAAGAGCAGCACAGGAGAAGTAGGGGAAAGGGGGGGGGGGAAATCAAAACCACCCAAAAGCAGAAGGAAAAAAATAATAATTAAAAAAAAGCCAAAATCCAACACCCAAAGCCATCAAACCGGAGAGAGACGAGCTGCTCCGCGCAGCGTTGCGGTCCCGGGCGGCGGGGCTCCCGTCCGGCGCGGACACGCGTCCCTCAAAAGTTCGCTCCACGTGTTGCGGCCGCGTCCCGGGAGGGTCGGCGCGGCCCCGCGCACCGGGGCGGTGCGGGCTCGCCCCGCCGCTCCCGCGCCGTTTAAGGAAGCGGCCAGTCCCCACCCCTGCGCCGGGCAGCTCCCGCCGCAGCCCGGCCCGGCGGCTCCGGCGGCTGAGCCGGGCTGCCCTGCCCGCCCGCCGCCCTGCCCGCCGGCCCGGCCCGGCGCTGTGTCCCGAGCGGAGCCGCGGCCCCGCCGCCCCGGCCGCGCCCGCCCTTCCCTGCGCCGCCTCCTCCCGCCGGGGCAGCCCCGCTCCCTCCGAGGGCAGGGCGCGCCCCCTGCCGGCCGCCGAGCGGCACCGGGACGGCACCGGGGGAGCGAACCCTGGGGACCAGCCCGGGGTCAGCCGGGGGGACCCCCCCGCGACGCACCCCTCCCTGCATGCACCGTGTGCTCACCGCCGGCAGCTCCCTGCGCTGCTCCTGCGCTCATCCCTTCTCTGATCCCTGCACTGCTCCTGCATATCTCTCTCCACTGCTCCTGCACTGCTCCTTGCACATCTCCCTGCATGTCTCTCTGCACTGCTCCCCACACATCTCCCTGCACTGCTCTCCATCCATCCACTCTTCCACTGCACACCTCAAAGCGGCCACAAAGACACCTTGTCCATACCATAGGGGTGTCACAGGACCTCCTGTTCTACCTCCTGTGTCCTGCATCTCTTCATCTGCATCTCCAGTATGACTGTGTGAGCACACCTGTATGACCATGAACACCTGGACACAGAGCACAGCTATACATAGATGGTATAGTTTTTTAACACACACTCAGTTATAAACGTGTTTTAGGAAGATGCTATGAGGCCCTAAAAAGTTTTTTGCTTGTTTTGGGAAGACTTCTACACTGATGCATGAGGTAACTGTGCTCATGCATGATATAACAGCACACTCATGCATGAGGTAGCTGTGCACCCATGCACAGTACAATTGTGTGTTCATGCATTACGCAATTGTGAGCTCATGCATGATGTAATTGTGTGCTCATGTGTGAAAAAATCAAAGCTAGCAGCCAGAGGCCTTATCTTTTAAACCTTTGGGTTCAGCAGGACACAAATGCACATCTCTGCCATCTGCACCAAATTTTTTGCCTGTCTATGCCGAAGCCACACAAGGCAGCCCCGTGTATGGGGGTCCACTGTGTGCTCAGCATCGTCACAGATGTGGCAAGGGACTCTACCTGCCTTGGGTGGATGGAATGCCAGAGAGGGAACTTGAACTGATCTGTCATGTAACTGCTCTCGATCAACACTGTGAAGCCATCCTCTACACAGAAGAACGTGTTCCTTGGCTGGAAGCCTGATGAGTATTTAGAGCCAAGGAACATGTTGTTTAAAACTGATAGTAGAATGCAAAGTGAATCATACACCATGGGCAAAAAGGTTTGAAAGAGGGACAAAGCTGTATAAGCCTTTTGAAAATAAAGACATACTGGCAGAAGGTACAGAAATGAAGAATTCCTTGAACCATCTGGAACAGTTCTGCAGTGATGATGCCCAGCGAGTACTGGTAGAAATTAAGACTTCCCAGAAAGGTATAAAAGACTAACTTTTTCTCTGGTGAAGGAAAGGGATGCTGTTGAAATCATTTGAGTTGAACAAGAAAAGGCCTAAAATTTTAGAAATTAAGAGACTGTTACTCTTACAGACACTGCAAGTTACATCTGCCAACCTCTTACTCTCTTTTTCCTTTTTTTAAAAAAACCTGTTCTTGCTCTTTGGCTCCATCAAACAGCTGCTTCTAACACCACAGACCAATTCTGAGCAGAACAACCTCACAGCAAATAATGTACCTACGTGCATGGAAGGAAGAGAACGAGCCAGGGAGTGGAGAATTTTCATCCTAATGAAGCTCATGGCACAGGGCTTAGCTGATGCCCCGACCAACCGTTTAATTCGCTATTTTCAGCGGCCTCAAACATGTTGCCTCTCGTCTTCACCTTGCCCCCACTGGCAGTGATGTGAAGCGCCTCGTAATTTCCATGGGAGCAGAGCAAGACTTTCACACAACATTTTCGCCCAGCGGGAGCTCCTGTGCAGGGAGCCTGATCCCATGGGATGTGCTCAGCTGCTGGCAGCCCGCTCCCACTTCCACTGGCAGCCCTTTCGTGGTAACTGGATAAGGCATATTCCAGGCAAGTCTTCCCCTGGCAGGAGGCACTTCCGTACCTGAGAAGGTCAGGTCTTAGGACTTCATCTCCTCTCACAAATACCTGCTGGCTGCTCTCCATGGTGTGCAGAATCCATGTGCTGGGAATGCATGACTACAGCCCCTGTCTGGATGGGAGCTGGGAAGAGGATTAGCTCTGCATACAGTTCAGATGTAATCACAAGCGTATCAAGTTGTAAAGCATCACAACTTACACAATTCTAAAAATAAACATAACCAGTTTGTTTCAAGCTGTTTGGCAGCCAAAAGGCTAATATATTAATAACATTTGACCAACAATAGCCCTGAACATCAACTATGGAACAACAGCTTCTGTCACTTCTGAAAATAGCCCTCTTTGGAAAAAAGAAAACATTTTTACAAGAGCCATGAACCAGCTTCTTTATAGGTCTCCACAAAGGTTTCACAAAGGGGAAGCCTGGTGTGAAACCTCCAAAGTTAGGAGGGACCTCCTGTGGGTGGGAGGCTGGCCTGCTGCTGAGCGGGACACAGAGCCTGTGCACACTGTTTAGTCTAGCTGAAGGCATGCATTACTCTGAGCTTCTCTCTCTCAATCCTGCCTATGCTCATGCAGTACCTTTCTCTGCAAGTAGATCCATTGATTTATTAACTTTCCAGCGTGTGGCACTGAGCAATATGTAAGCAAGGGTGGCTTGTAGCCAACAGCTTGGTATTTCGGCATCAGACCTTGTTGACAAAGCGACTGGATTGTCAGAGAAGGTAAACTGGAACACAATGTAGTGATAGAAACAGCTGAAATCCACTGATGGCACAGGATGAAATTCCCTCATCTTCACCTGAAAATATGAATCCATGCCAAAGACCCGGAGTGAGATCTGAATCAGAACAATAGGAATAACAAGTTTGTGATTAAAAGGTCTGAAATGTGCAAATAGGATGTATTGCAAAGAGCTGGCCTGACCCCATGTATCTCTGCAGGAACACCGAACAGCCAAGTTCATTAAGGATTTATAGAACTGCAGTCCCCACTCTGAGACATTTACTAGAACATGGTTGTTCACCTCAGAGCACCCACGTAACACCAGTGAGCTCCAGCCTCCTGTCACTGCTCAGACATGCTCTGGTTCTCTGCTCCCTGGCCAAGGCTCTGCCTGTCCAAAGAAACTCTGGCAAACTGTCAGTACAAGAGGAATGCCCTACCAAAAATTGGGCCTTCGTACTTAAAGCATGTGTTCTGTGTGTATATGGGGGAGAGGAGAAAATCACAGGACTAACGAGCTGTGATTAAGCCCAGAAATAATGGTTTCCTGTTCAAACACAGAGCTATGTCTCTTCTTAGTACAACTACCTCATCCCCAATTGTGTCTATTAAAGACAATTACTGGGGGAGACAGATATGTGTAACCAGATGTGGAAACAATGGTCATGTTATGCACAGTGCCATATGCAGTTTAAATTCTTTGGGTCTGAACAAGTTGCACATAAAAAATTGTGTGTGTGTGTGCGTTTGTGCACTGCGGAGCAGCTGTCAATGGGGAAATCCCCTTAGCCCACTTTAATCCTATGTTCCACAATCCCCAGGGATTAAACAAATGCACTAACATTATTCACTGTAATGTTCCCTCCCTGGGGGGCTTCAGTCCATGAAATCCACTCCAGCATTTGCAAGTTCCAGTTGTGAAATAGGCTGTGCACATTCTATATTTGGTAGCTCACAAGTACTCTTTCAGTTGGGCCCGGAGTGATGAAAGGACAGGAGTCAGGAATTCAGCTCAAGCCAAGTCTCACAGGGAGCAGGCTCGGGCTTGGAGCTCATTTCTCACCGTGCACGGGCACCAAGGCATTGCAGTGACTGCTGAGAGGGGACAGTGATCACAGGACTGTACAAGATGCTTTCTTAAAATCAAAGATGCTGCCCCAGCGTTAGTCCTCCCCTCTACACACCAGGAGTATGAAATGAGGCATTAAACCCAGCTACACCAGCAGAGCCTCACATGACTCCTGCTTTCCTTTTCCTATGATGAAATACATGTTTGAACTTGGCTACAATCCCTGTGAAATTAGTGACAAGGATTCCATCGATCCAGATGCACAATCCTCACAATTCCAATAAGGTTGTGACAGTGCAAGCTGTACAATGCCATCAAATTCTTATGACCCTCTGGGTTCAATTGATGGCCACAGTGCCCAGCTATAACATAGAGAAATCTCAGGCTGGGGCTCCCAAGGACCCTCTGACACACTTGCAAGGCTGACTGATTGCTCCATCTCTTGCTTCAGCTCCCTGTCCAAGTTTATTACAGCTTCTTTGAAGACAGTAAACACTACATTCTATATTAGGCTGTCCTTGCCTTGAATTCATATACAGTTTAAATTCTTTAACTTGGGTGATTGTACCAACTCAGCACTAGTTTGAATCACCGCTGCCACAAATGAGATGTCAAGGCACAGTCCCAGGGAACACCCCCTGAGGCAGCCACTGCTGGTGGTACAGGGGCAGGTTTGGCCCCAGGCCTTTCAGTACAAACTTCAGAGGCAAAGGAGTTTCATGGAATGGCTGAGGCTGGACCTCTGGAAGTCATCTGGACCCACCCCTTCTCAAGCAGGGTCACCTAATACGAAATCCACAGAGTTGTTCAGGTAGGAAAAGACCTTTAAGTCCAACCATTAACCCAGCACTGCTAAGTCCACCACTAAGCCATGTCCCTATGCAACACATCCTTTAAATCCCTCCAGGGAGGGTGACTCAACCACTTCCCTGGGCAGCCCATTCCAAGGCTTGGCATCCTTTTGGTGAAGAAATTTTTCCAAATACCCAATCTAAACCCTCCCTGGTGGAACTTGAGGCCATTTCCTCTTGTCCTATTTCTATATTAATCCAACACCTGACTCTGCTCCCATGGCACTGCATTTACAAACATATAATTTCATCAAGAGAACTTTTTCCAATAGAAATTTTTTCCAATTTACAGCAAGATCATAATAATAAAAGCTATACTCATGTTACTGCTCTTCATCCTGCAACAGCTTGCTCACTGCAGCAAACTTCACTCTGTGGTAAATGTGAGAGCTTACTCACACAGATAAGGAGAACCCCGTGCACAAACCTTCCAGGCCTGGCTCTGAGCCTCTTTTTTTTTTTTTTTTTCATGCAGTTTACAGCCAGGAACATGAATAAATACCTGAGAGAGAGTCAGGGAAAGGAGCAGGGCTTCTGTGCCCAGCAGGCCCAGTGCTGCTGAGGTTGAACAGGCTGCCGATGAGATTAGAAATCTCCCATCCATCCCCCTTGCTCCTCCTTCCCTGCATAATTGCAGTTCCTTTCAGACACACTGCCTGGAGTGTCAGCTGGCATTTTCTGGGCTTCCCAGAAGCAGTCGCTGCCATTCAGCACCACTTTTTTCATTTAAAATCTGTCTCACGGGTTCCCTTGGGAAACCGAGAGCTGCTCCACTCCACCAGCACGGCAGGAAGGACTCCAGCTTCCAATCCTGGTGCCCACAGAGCTCATTCACAAAATCCCACTGCTGCCACTCCTGCCTTACACCTCGTTCTCAGAGGAGCAGCAGCAGCATTCCTGTGCTGGGCCCTCCATCCATCCTGGTCAGGGAGGCACACCGAGACCTTTCCATTAGTGCCTAATTACACAGGACAGCAGCAACCTCAGGGGCCTCTGAAGAGTTGCTGCTCCTGTACCAAAGCAAAAATACAACTGGGATCCTCACAGAGGAACTTCACAACTGCTCCCCTCCTCATGTTTCTGGAGAAGAGGACAGCAGTAACTCTGCCCCTTGAACACAGAATGAGGAGTCTACTTTGCCTTTCCTACAGTGCCATAAACAGAGTTTTCAAGGGGAAAAAATAATTCTTATTTCCTATCTCGCTGTCATTTTTTAAATTACTGGATTCTGCAGCATCCAATGGATAAATATTCACAGACACGTACCTGCTCCTCCGGCAGAACAAATCGAGTAATTTCTGTTTCTGCTCGAGCCCTCGGCATGCAGACAAAAACATTTTTTATTCATCAGTGGTAAAAGGCTACAGCCATTTGACTTTAAACACAGACATGCTTCTGGGCTCTCTTCCAGGAAGTCTGTGTCACCCAGGCTTTAGATCGATATGTTTGTCTGCAAAGTCACCCTTTTGATCTGTAATTTTTCATTTTGACACAAGAAATGCCTCTTGGTCAAACTTCAGCAGTCCATTAAATTCCAGGCGTAATGGAAATGGGAATCACATTGCTGTAGCCATGTGAAGATTTCCACAGTTTGGGGTTTATTTACTCATGGGTTAATTTACCCTGCCATGTATTTGGGACTCGGACAATACTGCAAATAGTGTTCTCCTGCCTCATCTGAGCTCACTGCTTCCTCCACCACTCCTCACCAGTGGTTGCAGCTTCGTAAAAAAATTTGTACTTTTAGTTGTCCAACCTGCAGAAAACATTATTTCAGTTTTGTACTGCAGACACTGCACACCCTCCCAGCCTGGCCCAGTCGTTCACTGTGTACAAAGGGGGTCCTGGCCCCCGGGACAGCCCCCCAGGCTGAGAGTGGGGGCTCTGCCCAGCTGGCTCAGCCTGGTCACCCCTGGCACACCACACTCCGTTTGCACAACTCAGCACAGCCCTTTTCTTTCCAAGGTCAAGGTTTCAGGGCTTGGATGGCTGAGCTTTTTTCTCCCTCTTTTTTTTTTTTTTAAAGGTGTCAGCCATCCCATGGAAGGGTGACAAGAGAGGTGGGAAAACAATCCAAACCATTATTAATGGGAGAGGCGGGTCTGCCCAGCCTGAGGGACAATCCCCCTGCCTGGCTCCACACAGCAAGGTCCGAGCAAGGCTGTGGAGTGACCTCACTGCTATTTCTGAGCAGACACAGCTCCTCCTGTGTTCCCAACACACTGCTTTGTGGTTGCTGAAGTTTGACCCCAGGGAAGATGCGACTCAGGAGAGTTGCAAAGCACTGAAAATGTTATAATAGTCCAAACAAATAACATTATACTTTTAGTCCCCATTCACATCTTACCTTTCAAAAGCACACATTTCGTGTCAGCCTCTCAAAAATACATCAAACCCAGAAATACTGCTGTTATAATCAATTCATTTTTACACTTATTTTAAAGCAGTCATGAAGAAGTCTGGATTCTGAATAACTGGTTTGTCAAGACAGAAAGATTAGACAATTCTGTATCTCAATATGGCCAAGATTTTCAGCAGTAACACATCTTTTAAGTACATTAATTGTAATGTGTTTTTACTGGGTAATTAAAAGGGGCCTCATTTTAATCCTCATTTCACAGAGGTGTTATATTCAGAGGGAGGTTCTCAGTATTTTCTGGAATAAAGTCAAAGACCTTAAAGCAACTCAAAAGGGCCATGTAAAAATTTTTATGTTTAAAGTCAGGACTTGTGTCCAAAACAAACAGTTCTCCTCCACCCACCAAAAAACCCCAACCCAAACCCATCTCCAGCACAGCTATGATCAGATCATAAGCACCTTGATTAAAGTTCAGTGGCATTTCAGGACAAGCTATTAAATTAAAGGCAAAAATCAATTTTATTGCCTGAGTAATAAGAGGGGGGCAGGACTTTGGGAAGTGAGGGAACACGTGATCTGCCTCAACACAACCCTGCCTTGAAGACAACAACATGAGTAGGAACACACTGACAGAACTATGTGTTCCTGGACAGAAAGGATCCGGGAAGGTGAGCTTATTCCAGGAGGGAAAATGCACAACAACCTTCCAACAGCAGTCCTGGGACAGGGCTGTCCCCTGCCCCTCCCCAGGAGCTGAGCATGGAGCCTGGGAAGGACCTTCCTCACAGACGTGTGGGCGCTAAAAGTGAATATTCCAGTTCTGCAGAGACTGAAGTTGGGCAACTGGGAAGCTGCCTGGATGTGTTCTGGTCACAGAGAAGAGCAGAGCCAGAGCTTTATTGAAATACCTGGTTCTTAGTCCTGGGTTCGTGGCACACGTTTGGGCAAGACTCAACTGCTCGAGTTTACGGGGTGGGAAGCCTCCTTCAGGGAGGACCTCGCTTTCACAACTGCTTTCAACCAGAAACAAACCCACAGAATTCTGAAATGCTCTGCAGAAGCTGCAAGATGGCTTTTGAATAATTAGAAGCATTTCGGTTTGACAATCTGATGTGAGAAACTGCAGAATTAAAAAAAAAAAAAAAAGTCAAAATAAGGTGTTTCAAAGCTGGAACTTTCATCTAACAAAGGTGTCAGGATTTTGACAGCACTGCATTTTCCAAGTAAAATAGCATCTACATTTTTCTAAACAAGTTTTAAACTGCATTTCCTGTTTTTATATCAAAACATACTAGAGCTTGTTTTGTGGCTCGTTAATAACATACTGTACAACCATTTTGTACAGACCTCCCCGAACACCTTACAGTGCAGTCCCTATTAAGAAAGGCAAACAGCCTCCTGCCCAGTCAGGCCCAGGCTGAGTGTGGCACCTGAAACAGCAAAACCAGCTTTTTCCTGAGCATCAAAGGAAGCAGCTAGTTCTTTGAAAGAGGCTCCTCCACTCTTCCCAGATATCTGGCTGTTGTGATTTTGCAGTGCAATGGTTATTCTTTACATATTTTAAGCTGTCTGGAAGCAGCAGTGACCAAAGTGATGTTATAGAGAGCCAGCAGAAATGCCCTTGCACATGTCTAAAGCTTTGCTCAGACTGGTGCGTTAAGAACCAAACAATGAAGGTCAATTCTGAGTAAATGGTACAACTTCACTGAAAGGGTAGTAAGGCACTGGAACAGGCTGCCCTGGGATGGGGTTAAAACTGAAAGAGTTAAAAACCTGGGGCTGTGGCACTTGAGGACATTGTTTAGTGGCAAACATGCAGTGCTGAGTTAACAGCTGGACTCGATGATCTCAGAGGGTCAACCTTAACAATTCTTTGATTCTAATTGCACTAAGCTTTTATTCCAGGATTCGACTTCTTTAAGGACTTTAAGGACTCTATATGTGAGCAGTACATCAAACCCAGCACCTACAGAGAAAGTACCAGCGAGAGGGATTCTTCACATCCCAGCGGACCCAACACTCCCCTCGCACAGCACAGCTTTACTTTAACTGTGCTTCGCTGCATTCGGGACACCTGTCCTGGGGCAAAACACAGAGAACTGTCTCCTGCAAGGACGTGGTTCCTGGGTCCCGTGGTGCAGAGGGGACACAGGGGTCCCAGGGGTGCACCACCGGTGTTGCCCGAAGCCTGCGCACCCCCACGCCCTGTTGATGCCACCCCACGACACGTGGGGACCGCGGCCACCCCAGCAGCTCCACGGTGCGGACCCGCGGAGCATTGCGGCCACCGGCAGCCCCGCGACCCGCAGCTTCCCGGGGCCGGATGTCCGACACCCCGGGAAGGGCGGCGGGGCCGCGGATCTCCGGCACCGAGAGCAAAAATGAGCCGCAAACGAGGCGGCGTCCGCGGCCTCCCCGCGGCGGGGCTGCCAGCGCACCGCGCTGCCTCGGCAGGCACGGACGGGGTTCGAACCCGCGATCTTCGGTTTACGAGACCGACGCCTTACCACTTGGCCACCGCGCCCGACGGGCTGGCTGCACCCGCGCGCCGCCAGTGGAAGGCAGCGGGCGGCGCGGCCGCCGCCGGGACCGGACGGCGCGTCCCGGGGCGCTGCCGGCGGCGGGACGGGGCGGGGAGCGGGCGGGGACCGGGCGGGACGGACGGGGCGGGACGGGGCGGAGCGGCCGCGCCGTGCGGGGGGAGCCCGCGGGGCCGCCCCGCGGGGGCTGCCGCGGGCACGTGCGGGGCGGGGCGCCGGGAGCGGGCGGGGCTCTCCCGTGTGCCCGCACCGTGTCCCGCCCGCGGGCTCGGCCCCGCCCTGCCCCGTCCCCCGCGGCGGGACCCCTCCGAAACCCCTTCCCGCGGTGTCCCCGAGCGCTGCTGCTCCCACACCGCGGAATTACCGGGGAGGGTTCGCTTTCCTTTCCTTCTCGCGGCGGAGTAACGCGGGGCGTCCCTGCGGGAACACGGAGCTGCCTCGGGAAACAAACAGCGGCTGCTCGGTGTGAGAAAAGCACTGCCAAGCTCACACTCCGGCCCTGTCGCTGGCCAGCTCCCGGTTTGGGGGGGCGGAAAGGATCCCCCGAGGGCAGGAGCCGAGTGGGATCGGACACAGCCCCTCGCAGGGCCCGGGACACCGCGGGATGGTGGGGACTGTCCCGGCACTCGGGAGGCTGGCGGGGACTGTCCCGGAGCCTCCCGTCTCTTCCCTGTGAGCCAAGCAGCAGCGTTTCCCCACCCTTCCCTTGGGACAGCATCAGGCAATCTAATATGGTTTGTGTCAGGAAGTGTTTCCTGATATTCAAACTGAATTTTCACGTTTTACTTCAATCCCATTATCTTCTGTTTACACAGTCAAATCATAATAGCATAAATCTTAAATACAATACTGCATTATTAATATTTCCTCCGTTGGGTTTTCAGCTACCAAATATTTAGTCTTATGGCTAACGCTTGGTTAAAACCCAAGAAATGAATCAGCTCTCATTTTTATCACCACTAGCTGAGGGAAGAATTTGAAGGTTGTGGTTTTGAACCATTATTTAGCTTTGCATTGACATTTTTCATCCTGGCTTCTGGTTTTCAACCAATGCTGGGCAGCAAAAAGTAATCTGCTATTTTTTAGCTTACATATTCGTCCTGAAAAACACAAACCGAACCAACCAACCAAAGAGGAAAGAAAAGGCACAGTTAGAACCTACTGCCAATCTCACATAATAGAATCTCTCTTTATACTATGAATTTGTAACCAGGCCCCACTGTCTGTCAAATCAGATCTGAGTTACACAACCTTTATTACAGGAATGCATCCTGTGTTTGCAGTGTTCTCCTTGCTCAAATAAACCAACCACGTGAGGTCTGAGCAGCTCATTCCAAAGAGGAAAAGTTGCTTTCCTCAGGGTCCCATTTTAAGGTGTTCATACAAATATTGCAGCGAATCTATCCCAGCCTGTCTCTGCTGCTAAGGTTTACTTTTTTGAGGCTACAGTTGCTTGGGAACTCGGCATCCCAGCGATACCCAGAGCCCCAAAAAAGCAGTATGGCAGGAGGTGCTGGGGTTGCAGAACTCTCAGCTGTTTTTCCGCCACATCCTGCCCCCTCCATGGCCCTGGACTTTGCATTTCAGGTGGTGGGTGTTTGACCACATCCTTGGGCACAGGACAGTCCTGGCAGTGCTCCTGCTCCCTCCCCACCTCTGGCAGAGTGATGGGAAGAGCCTGCCTGTTTTATGCTGCACCCACTGCCCAGTCCTGCTGCTCCCCAGCATGGGGCCACTGAGGGGGGGGCTTCAGGGCTTCACCTTTAATCCACACTTACACAGTATTTCCATGAATGAAAACAAACTCCTCTGCTGCTGCCCCCCAATTCACTGCTCTGCACAGCCAGAGCTCGGCTCCTCAGTCCACACTTTGATCCAAGAGGCTCAAGTACAGCCTTGGTCAGGTGTTGTTTCTGTGTCACATGGCACAAGTGCTCAGGCAGACCAGAGGATTCCTGAGGGCCTGAGAGCAGCCCTGCCTGGTGACTGTTCAGGTTTTAAATAAAAGCCTGAGCACATAAGGAAAAGCCACAGAGACAGTGTTTCATAAAACAGAGCCAGCAATTTGCTCCAGTACAACAAGGAGAGAGCGAGTGCAGTCTTTCAGCAGCTGAGTTCCATCTACCTCAGTTGGTGCCACAGCCCAGCTCCTCTGTCTTTTCAGAAACAGTCTGTACTGTGAGTCATAAACCCCACGTTACACACTATTGCCTCAAAATGCAAACTGCCTCATCAGTCACTGAGCTCAGGCACAAAGATCTCGGTGTGAGGGAAATAAGCACCGTGCCAGAGGACATGCTGACATATTATCATTGCAAAGTTGCTTTAAAATCACCATTAACCCAAACAGTTATGATTATACATCTGGGACAGTCTTCAATTTACTAGTCATATGTTCTAACTTCTTTTTTGCATCCAAAAAGCAGTTAGCTCCGAGGACAAATTTCACCCGAGTTATGCAAGCCAGGAGAGTCCTTGCTGCATTGCATGGGTCAAAAGACATTCAGAGTGGAGTCACACATCCCAGTCTGCCCTCAGAGATTCAGGAAAGTATTGAAACAGGCCATCCAAGAGTAGTGAACAGAGCAAGGGAAAGCACTGAAGTCATGGCTTTGAGACTGCTTTGCTGAACAACGTGTCAGCCAAGACAACATGAGGAGATCAGAGCCTGCTGCCAGACTACAGGAGTTGGACAATGTACTCACTCAGTGCTCACATGAGATGTGTTTCCTCTTTGTAACAGCTCTCCTTGTCACTGTTCAAGTTCTCAGCAGTTTGAACTCCTGCAATCTATTTCCTACTCTGCTACTGCCTCATTTAACCTGTCTGCCCTCAAACCCTCCTTCCCTCCTCCCTTCTCTCAAAAGATAGGAACAAGATAAGAATCACCTCCCAGGAGTTCTGAGCTTGTAAAGTTCCTGGCTGTAAAATGACCCAAGAGTTGTGGCTCTCCCTGGCCAAGTAAAAACATGTAAAAACAGCATAATTTTTTAGAAACTATTATGGACTTTGTGGTACAGAGTGTTGATGATTCCTATCCCCAGAATAACAGGTGATTTGCTTTCCCACTGTGCCTTTCTTGTGTACCAGTGTGTAACTGATCTGGAAGTAGGTCAGTAGTACATCACATTAGCCTGAGGTGCTGAGATTTGGGAACAAAACTTCTCCCTGTCTCTCTTGTGAAGTAATTTAGCATACACAGTAGGGAGTTTTCTTTGAGCCTGCAGTTACAAATCTGAATATCCAACATCTCATTGCTGGGAGGAATCTGGGAATGGAAAAGCCTGAGAAGATAACACTCAGGTACGTTGCTCCATGTATTATTTATACACTATCTTTGCTCTGATTCCCCAAATATCTGTACCCACAGTGAGAAAAGCTGCCCCACAGCCACATAGGGTGATACTGTAAAAGACACATACTAGGTTTAGAGACTTCTGACAGTCAGATGAAAGTTGTTGGGTACACTATGATCACTTGAAGATCATCAAAATGTTTTATAAGGAAAAACTCTGCCCTGCAAGGCTTGAACTGATTAGTGAAGCCTTTTCAAAATTCCCTTTCCCCCTCTCCTTTGCTCCAAGCCCAGCTGGAGGCAGAGATCTTACCACCTTAGATTCCACTTTATATTTTAAATAATACACCACAGGCTCAGTTCCCTGGCTCTACACCCTTCACCATCTTCCACACAGCTGAAAAACAGTCACATTTTTTTACATCAAGGGCACAAATGACACCTGATGAAGCAGCAGATTTTCAGGAGCCAAACTTCAAACCCAGTAAAACTGCTGTGGAAACACATCCCTGAGCCACCTGCACCCTGTGGCTGTATCAGTGTGGGCTTTGCTGGTGCTCCCAGACCAGCCTTGATGGTTTCCTCCAACACAATGCCTGGCAGGCTGGAGAAGGCAGGGAGCTGCACAGGGCTGCTTGAGGAGATGCTTCGCCCCTGGATTGTCCCAACACACAACAATCCCCCCCCATTTTTACCAAGTAAGAAGCAGCCAGCACCTTCCCCTAGGCTGGCTGTGTCTGCCCCTCTGTCAGCAGCGTTTTCACAAAGCCATGGGCCCCACTCTTTTGGGCAACAGTGCCCACAGACACCCCAGCTGCCCCTGAGGTGACCGTGCCCTGCCCTCACTCCACAGAGTTTGCAAAAAGCAGCCTCAAACCCAAACTGCTCCTCACTTATTTTTTTAAGTCTAGCAGTTAAAATACAGTGCAAAGAAGAGGCCAGTGGGTCTGGCAGCTCAAATAGAAGATGAAAAAAAAAAATTACCTCAGAGTGTTGGTCGAGTGGGCCCCGGTGTGTCCTCCAGCATCCCACCTCACGCAGAGCCTGTTCCGCCAGGAATGGGAACGTGGTGAGTCCTGGCCTGAGCCCTCACCAGGCTCCTCCACACATGGCAGCAGTGACAGGTCCCAGCTCCCAGGCATAGCCCAAGCTGTCCTAGCACCACCCTGGCCCCTCATGGACAATCCTTGCTGTCCTGCTCCCAGGACGGCCCCTCCAGGCACTCCCGGGAGCCTCAGCCTCTCCCAGGAACAGAGTCTGCCCTCAGGCTTCTCCTGGCACAGGCGCCTCCAGGTTAACAGTGAACATCTCCCCCAGCACACGCCCTGGGGTGGTCACTGTTGGCCATGTGAGGCCAGACCAGATTCCCCCAGGACACGCTCCGCTCCGGGCTGTGCCTTCCCTGCAGCTGTGCCTTCCCTGCTCACTGCCCCTCAGGGCAGGAGTCACAGCACTGCTCAGCAGCACCACGGGTCAGTAAATACAGGCCAGATTAAAAAGCTGGCTCCAAATCCTGCAAACAGCTCACAGCTGGAATGCCCATCAACACACAAGGGGAGAGATTAATGGGTTGGTCCCATACAAAGCTTTGGCCTTACATATCCCACACAGCTCTTGGATGTTTTACACGGTTGTGGCTGTCAGGTAAGGCACGTGCTGAGCAAACTCCTTCCCTGCCATCCTGGAGTTCCCTCATAACTCAGCCAAAGATAAGGAAGCTGGTGTTTGGGCAGGGCAGAGCAGAGCTGGGCAGTCCTCCTTTAAATGAAGCACAGAAATAGAGGTGGACCAGGAAGGAAGGTAAGGAGGGACATCAAATCAGTCATCCACCACAGACAACGTTTCAGTCATGCAGGAAAAGCAAACAATTTATTTACATGTCTGATTGTACATTACAGCTACCTGAAGGATCCACATCAGCAAGGACAGCTTTACTGTCCCTAGAAAGTATTTCAAGAAAATACAAAGAAAATAGTGTAAATGGCACATTGCAACAGTACTGACATCACTTCACAGGTGGTGTAAATTACAGAAAGAGATTAAAAATGCCACTTCTGCTGGCTGCTTTTTTTTCAGTAATAATGGAAGAAGTGGACTTTTCTCATTTTCATACTAAGCAGCCTTTAAAGTAAAAGAATAAAACCACCTCATTGCTTCTAAGGCAGCTTTATATTCTGTCAAATGGGTGCTGAATTCAGTCAAAAAACTTCTGCTCTGTGAGAGCAGAACATACTATTTTATAGATTTTTGTAAGATTTAGGGGATAAATCATTTTTTTTGGTAAGATTTTGTAAGATTTAGGGGATATTGTTTTGTAAGATTTAGGGGATACTGATGATTTCTTCCTTGTGACTTAGCAGAGTTTATTATCTCACTGTGTCTGGGGGCTGGTGAGTGGGGTACTGATAAACCACAAGGTGTGAGTGGAGGGATCTCACCAGATGAGGGGGTCAACACTCCAGAAATGAAACCATCAGCTCAGGAAGAGGCTGGTGGGAGGGAAGGACACTTCTAGGACCAGATCCCTGGTTGCCAGTTACAGATGTCAAGTCTCACAACACATCTATTCAGCTTCCCAAATGCTGCAGGAGAGTGCTGTGCTACAACCCCCATGGGAAGGAGTTTATTCAGCATTTGCCAAAATGTGAAAAGCGAGACACCCAGTTTCTCACATCTGCAAGAGGAAGATCTCCAGTCATGCAGATCCAGGGTCTGTCCTTGGGAAACGCTGCCACAGAAGCCAGGGAGGAAAGAGAAGGAATAATTTAAAGTATCTGAGGCACTCTAAGATGGTGAGTCTATGAATTGGTAATACTATTTCTCTTTCCATTTCAATGGGCAAAGTAAATCACTTGCCCAATCCCACAAAAATAATCCCAGAACTGCAGTTAACCTGAAATGGGCAATGTGTTCAAATGAGGTTTTGGTCTGGTGTCCATTTCAAGTATAAAAAGAAGCAAATTGGCTTTAATGGAAATAAAAACTATAATTGCCAAGTCAGGACAATAACATTTAGTTAAGTGTTTTATTATTTTGAATTAACTGAAGCCAACAAGTGGATAGAATTGGTCTCATAACGATACTAGAACAATAAATCTGCGAGTGTGTGTGTGAAACATTGCCTTACAAAAGAGACCAGCCATCTGACACAACATTTCTAAAAGAAGACAAAGAACTGCTAATTATGTTAATTTTCATTTGCTACGTAATTTAGACCATGATCTAGTGCTTCTAAAAAAACCTGTACAAAATGAGTATTTTTTACATCTCAGAGGCACATGAATACAAATCTGATCTAGTTTATATATACACATGTACAAGAAACCAGATGATCAAATGAAAGAAGTGTATATAAAAAGTGCCCGAAACAGATGATAAAATGCAAAAATAAAATGTATCCTCACAACAGAGAAGTAAAAGGCACAAGTACTAAAATACGTAACCATGCAAAAAACGTGGGTAGTCTGTGCAACAAAGAAAAACAAATGGCTCTCACAACCGATTTTACAGTAATTCTCAAAATGTTTCAGTATTTAAACATAACATCAGTGCAACATTTACTGCCCTGTAGCAGGTTCACAAGACACAAAATTCTCAGTTCCCCTTCTGGCGTCCTTTCTCCAAAGCCAGAATAATTTAGCTACAGATAAGGTATTATATAAAATAGGGCTGGTGTTGGGTAGTGTAAGATCCCTGGGTGGAGGAGTAACTGCAGCCCTCCTGCCCCCTTACCCTCTGCACACTCTCCCAGGAGAGTCCCTGCCCCTCGATGGGGCACAGCAGCTCTGAGGGGTTTGCCAGGGCCAGTGTCACTGCTGACAACAGGGGTGTGAAAGCTACAGCTCACATGTCACAGCTGCACCACTAACAACACCTACACCAACCAGAAATACGGATTTGAGGAGTAGGTGTCCAAATTACACCACAGAAGCCCATGTTTGTTACTGTTATGTTTTCATGAGGTTTAAAGTTTCAGTCAAAAGTAATCCCTCTGTGTCTGTTTGAACTCTTGAGTTGAAACAAAACCCTCAGACTTAAGCCAGTGAGCTAAAACCCATCGTATCCAGAACACCACATAGCACTGTCAGCTGGCACCACACTGTGGCAAACCCTGGTACCGTGGCCCTGGCTGCAGATGTTTGTGTCTTTATGGGCTGCTGCCGTTCCCTGCTCCCTTCGAGGTGTGCCTGCCAGGCTCAGCTGCAGGGCTGTGCCTCTCACAGGCTGTGAGTACAGAGTGCAGTGGGACACCTGTACAGAATCCAGGCAAAACTTGTGGCACATCCCAGTGATCCCACACCTGGATCACCTTCAAACTTACCCTACCTGCTTGCATACTGTGAGAATCAGCTTCAGTGTTTTTGTACATGGAACACAACCAGCTTTCATGACCACACAAAAGGCAAGGACAGGACTGGCCTGGTATAAAGACAAGGCTGAAATTCTTGTCTCGGTAGCTAAAGCCATACTGAAGCCAAGAATGTTGAATTTGTCCCTTCCATCTGCTCCTAGTGCTGCCCCAAGGCACACAGCCACTCTGACAGTGGGCACAGGGCTAGGGACAAGACAGAGAGTATAAATGTCAACAGAACAAATACTGGGGAAGAATACCAGAAAGAAACAACTCTCTTGCACATGGATAGGAGCAACTCCCAGTGCATTATGCAGGATGACAGGATTCAGACTCAACACCTACTGCAATCCTTCTCAGTATCTAAAGGTGCATGCAGAGTTTCATTAAACAGAAACCCACACATGCTTCAACAGCAAACTGCTCCTAGAATCAATACTCTGAATTCAAAAATACTGAGAAAAAGCCCCAGGGATGATGCAAAGGAAAAAAATGTCAGCAACTGTGGAACTATATCCTTTAAAACGAAGCAGCTGTGTTACATCACCTGTCATGACTTCTTGACAATGTTTCTCGAGAAACAAATGACTTGACGAGAATATGAGCATTGCTACTTACACCAGGAGCTGCTCAGTTAAAGTTTGAGTCAAGTTTTTACTTAAATCAATATAAGCCAAGCCACTGATTTGGCAAGTGTTTGATCAGCTGCTACTTCCTTCCTTCCTTGGAAAAAATCCCTCAGACCACACCATACAGTATTTGTTTTAAGAGAAAACCACTGTATATTCACTGTCATCAAAGAAGGAAAAAAACTGATCTTTTATTTGTAAATTCTAGTTCTTAGACTCATCACATGTCACCAGCACTATGATGCAGAGACCGCTGAGCCTGGTGTAACAGCCCAAAGTGTGTGTTTATGTATCAGCTTCCAAGCCCTCATTTACAAACCAGATTAGGGAGCCTAAACACTGTAGCTCTAGATCCTCTCTGGAGAGCAAGGCAGTTCTACCCAAGTAAATGGAGCATTGCTGCACTCAGACAGCAAAATATTTGTTGATACACATATCTTTGAGAATTAATAATGCTGTGTTCAACTCCCTACAGAGCTGGCTGAGAAACATCTGAATTTCTCCCAAAGACCATGAAAGGAAAGTTGGCAGCAAAAGTGCATGGGACGGTTTGGGGTTTTTTTTGAGACTTGCTACAAATTTGCATATTAAAAAATCCTTAAAAATAGATGAGAAAGTCACAGTTTGTCACTGTTGCACTTCAAAATAAGACAAATTCTTAAAGAGTTTGAGTCTTTAACAGAAGTTATTAAGAAAGCTGAAAAATCTTCTTTTGATGTCAAAGCAGTTTTGAATCAGCATCACTCTGAAATCAATACTAGGCAACAGCTGAAGACTGAAGTCCGGAGGGAAGCAACCAATACCAGAAAAATCTTGAGAGACTAATTTCAGGTACTCTCAAGTGCAAGTTTTGAAAGAGGTAATTTTTCTGTGTGTAGGACTGCCCTGACCAAGGGCAGCTTTCAGCCGAAAGCCACTGGTACGAAAATACCTGCAGTGGTTTGCAACTGGTTTGACCAGAGTATCACTTTGCTTTTGAGAGTCTAAGGTTGAATGAACTAAGGAACAGATCAAGATACAGAACCTGGGATTGTGTTCACGTCCCCAAGGGTTAAGTGAGAAGCAGGGGTCTGACACAGGAATGTTTGCTGCATTTGTGCATTGCTACAACAGGGTGATACTACATTTCTGTGTTTGAAGTTATTTACCCAGGGAAGCGAGGCCCTTGTTCCAGCAAGAGTAACACTGACAGAGGCAGGCTGTACTTCTCCAGCTCTCCTGAGAGCACAAAGGCAGCACAGCAAAGAAGTAAAACTTATCAGAGAACAGACACCCAAACTGGTGCCTCCCTATTGCCACGTCTCCCGTCTGTTCCGCCAAAGTGTCTGGCACCTGATCAAAGTGTGCACTCTCTGCACCTTCAGCATCAGATTCCTCCCTGCCCCAGTGACCCATCAAGTGATCCCTTATTACCAAGTTACCTGCTTGTCATAAAATGTGATGACTTCTTTTCTGGGATAGAAGGGCTTTCCAGGGCTTGAACTGCAAGACAGATTGGTCTAATATCTGCAGTTACTCAGTCTAAGAATGCAATTGCTAATTATTATTTTTAGAAGTGGATACCTTAGAGGAAAATCTGCCAGTGAAATGCCTCTCCCACCTCCAACTCACATTATCTGTCAAACATAGCAAGTATCTGGATACGTATTTCAACAGTACCAGACAGCAGTACCACACCAAGGGCCCCACAGGAGCAGAAGGGTAACTCCTTTACACAATAAACCAAAGCTACAAACACCACCAACATGGTGGTAAGACAACTCTTCAAACGCAAACAGTGGAGCAAGTAAGAGCTTCTACATGCTGACACACTTGGGTACAGAGCTGAGGAAGAAGTCCTCCAAGATTTTAGAAAATCCACTGCTGGGAATATCCCTTTCAGGATTCTGGCCAGATTCGGTGACTATTTGTCACTAGTAGTGACTATTCACCTCTTACATATAATTACCTTCACAGGAACTTGGCTACCACTACAGTCATGTCTTCTGTTGGCGTCCATGGGCTCTGTGGTCTCAGTGAAGTAAGCCAGGCTCTGCTTTCAGTGAAACAGTCCTCAACATTTGCTGATGCTCCACCCTAGTGGGGACGGGTTTTAGATTATTAAAATTTTGAAGCCAAGTCTAGTTTACTTAAAAAATAATTAGGGAAAAACATTCAGTCACCAGTCTAAAAGCTGCAACAGCTTCACTCACATTTAAATCCAGCGCACGAGAGCAGGCCAGCAGTGTAACTTCCCAAACAGCCAGCTCCAGAAGCAGGGCTGCTGGTCACCCAGCCCTGCTTGTCACAGCAGGTGAGCAACAGCCACCTGACCATGTGGAAGAGTCCTCTGTGGCCTATACAGAGAGCAAAGTCCCTAGCACAAGCCACAGATAGCACCAGGCAGAGGGAAATGGCATCACTAAAGTGCAGGTGAGGAGTCCTGCAGGCAGGTAGCACCAAGTGGCTTAACTGTTCCTCTCCTACCTTCTGGGTGGCACATCCAGAAGCAGCAGCAGAAGGGTGGCTGTGTGGGGTTTCCATGGTGTTCCACCAGCTTCTCCACAAACAGAAGCTGCTGCAATGTAGCACAAGACATTTTACACCATTCCCAGGTGGCAAAGGAGTGGTTTTAAAATCCCTTCCTCCAGATTACCCTAGAGTCCCAGGAACCCAGCCCTGAGACATAACTGTTTAAACCACACTGCACCATTTCTCCTGCAGACACCTTTGTGTGGGGTGTTGTGTCCCACAGTCATTCCTCCGGTCCCTTCTCTCTTTCCAGTTACTTTACACCTGCCTAATGCAGATACATAGAAACAAACTGTTTTTATTTTCTTGCCTTCAAGAAAGCCTGATTCCAGCACATCCCCTGCTTCCCATCGCTCCAGTAACACATCACTGAAGGCAAGAGCACAGAGATTGCAGAAAAATATATATATATTTACATCCATAACTGAATACAGTTTTATGTATTCAAATTCAGGGAAAATGCATCACATATACACACCAAGATACATCGAGAGAATACTAAGGGCAAGACACTGCCAACAGCAAGAAATACACAGAAAAGCACAGTCATTGCTACTGTAACGTTCTTCTGGGGAGTGTATTCAAGAGAGGAAACATCTCTATGCACTGGGGAAAGCCAGACACTCGGGCCTATTTTTCTGTGCCAGTTGGTGTGAATCAAAAGTGTGAAACTTTTACTTTAAAAAAAGTGCATGGAATAAAATTCCTTTTTAGCATTCAACTACCCAAATGATTCCATAAGCTCCTTACATAAGCTACATTATTAATTAAAAAGGTCCTAGCCCTACAGTACACAGATCCAGCTCCGGAGAACACAGGCACATGTTGAAGTCATCCCTATTTAAGGCAGCATTTAAGCATAAACTCAACTTTAAAGCTTATATTCTGTCGCACTGACTTCTCTGAGCAGTCTCAGTACACACTTAAAAGTTAAGCACCTGCACAACTGCTCATCTAAGCGAGGATGTGTTCCCTATTTAGAGCTTTAGATATGCACGTGTGTGCTCAGTCTGGACTGGTAACTCCTGCAAGACCAAGCTCCTTCTTTTTTCTGCCCTATAGGTAAAATCCACTCCACACCAGACTGCTCTCCATGGCTGTGTCAGCAACCAGTGGATCCTCTCCACAGTCTGCCCAAAAAAAGGTCAAAGGAGTGCAGCTATATGGGCTGGAAAAGCAACTCAGCACGTGATGTCAAGGGCTGCTCCTCCTCCTCCTCCCCTGAAGTGAAGATATGTCATGCAAAAATTTATTTTTTTTTTTGGTAAGAACTGGAATGTGTTCCTTCAGTGAAATCTTTAAACTCAGGGTGAGGGGAAGGGGCAGGATCCCCGAATTCATCTTAATGGCCCGTGATATACCCCTGAAAATAGGGGAAGAGATTGGAAGAGCTCTTCGCCTCAATGCTACAGGGACCCCCCTCCCGGCACAACAAACACACGTGCACACGCCGAGGAGCAGCTGGCTCAGAGCACCCCAAAGCAGGCTCCAAAGTGATCTTACATCAAAAGCACTTTGTGCTGACAGTGGCAAACAAGTGGATGGTGATTTTTTTTTTCACAAATAGCAAACAATTTTGCAGTATCTTCCTCTTCTTCCTGTTTACTTTGTGTCTTGTCTTTTCCCAAAGTTTGTTTTTTTGTTGTGTGTTTGGTTTTTTGTTTGTTTGTTTTTTTAACCCGATGTGTGGTTGAAGTACTAAAACTTAATCAAATAGTAAATTACACAGTCAGCACCAGTCAGGAACTGAACCTGGGTATGTCAATTGGTTTGTGGTACCCAAATTCCTGGAAGAACGAAGAAAAAATTCTTGCTCCTAAAGTTAGGGCCACATCCATATGTTTCCATTGTCTTTTTTACCTTTACAACTAGAGGTAGAGTCATTTTGTCCAGTATCTAAAACAGCATGATCCAGTTATATTGTTATTACATTAATATACAGTATCCATCTTATCACAGGTATTGAAAGTGCATGGAAAAAGTCTAACCAAGCCAATTCAATGACAAATAACAGTGTACCAAACATCATATAAACACACCCGCGCACCCACACTCACACGTAGTGTATATATATATATATTTATAGATTAATTTACAGTATCAGAGTGTTGTTTAGATCCAGTGGCATGTGCAGAAATATCAGGCAGTTGCTGCTTTTCCTTCTCCTATTCTCTTCAATTCTTTATTTCCAAGATGGACGGGTTGTGGTCCAGGATTGCCAGAATGATCTTGTCCATATACTGTCGCAATCTGTAGTTTATCTCTTCCTGCTCTTTGAGGGCTTCCATGAGCTGAAACACAACATCTCCAAGTTACTCTTGAAATATTCTCACTAGTTTACCAATAGTTAGATTTGTGAGCTGTGAAAGGCCCCTCAACCTCTCCAAAGATGAAGACTGCTTTGCTTTGTACGTCGCACGTTCAATGCCAAACCGGCAGAGCTGCCAAGGAGTGACAGAGCCCCAGATCCTCCTAAAGCCCATGTTATTTGGGTGTCCATTTTCATTTGCCTTCACATAAGTACTACCCTGAATCTGCAGTTTCTTACCTTTGTTTTATTAGACAGGAAAAATGCCACAAATGGGAACAGTTTATGCAGGTCTGTGAGGTTTTACTGAGCCTGGGCCACAGCTGTCAGGCACTTCCCTCCTTTGAAGGGGGAGTGCTGGGCATCCCTTGCATGAGCCAGTCATGAGATACACAGGGAGAAAGTCAGACTTTTCTTGACAATAGCAAAAGCCCAATTTGCTTTTACCTAATTAGAGATCAACAATTAAACACCTTCCTTCACAGAGCTCTGGTTCAGCAAGAAACTCAAGTATGCACTTCACTTCAAGGGCCTGCCCAGGAGTTAAAAGGCTGGCAGGTCATTCCAGTACACACTGGGTAAAAGGCCTGTCTCAGGACTCCTTTTGATGAAGAAATGGGGAATTCTGTCTGGAAGAAACAGAGCATAAAGGGCAAACAATTCCTTTTAATCTCATTCACCACTAACCTGTCTTCTTCCCTGGGAGCTCTTACGTATCCATGGGCCTGATTTCACAATCTGTCCTGGAGCTCAGAGGAAGCTACATGAGCTGGACTCAGCCCACAGACAAATGGGCCTCCCATAATATCTTCCAAAGCATTATCAGATTATTAATTGCAATCTACTTACTTTCTTCAAGAATTCAGCTCTGCTACAGTGAATATAGGCAATATATAGCTCAAATTTAGATAATAACTACCTATGGTCATTTCTGTATGAAACTTATGTCATACTATCACAATACCCTAAACCTGTAAAAGTTCACTGAGAGTCTCATAATTCCTTTTTTTTTGAGAGAGAGAAATGGGAGAGTTATATTACAAGGAGCATCCCAAAACACTGTTAGACTTAAGGCAATCTTCCAACACTCCTGAACTCCTATCAAAGCAGAATTTCTGTTGTTCATTTGTCAACTTCAGATAGTTCAACCTTGACAGTTAATTACACTGCAAAATGCTTATTCTTGGATGTGGTACCTGATTAAAAGAGCACATTACCTCATCTCTTGATGCAGAATCAATTTCAGCAGCCAGTGACTGGGCTTTTGTTTGCGTTGCAAAGAGATTTTTAGCTTCATAAAGACTGAGGCTTAGGATCTGTCCATTAAGGTCATCATTTTGGTCACGAAGTTTCTGATTCTCCTGTTTCAGGAGGATGAAAATGAAAAGACAAATCACTTTTAAGTTCTTCCTACAAGGTTTCATTAAATATAAGTAATATTTTAACATCACAGGTAATCTGAGTGACACGTGGTGAGGCAGCAAGTTAACAGCAACTCTCTTACCTCCAGTGACAAGTCCTCCCTGCCTGGATCACAGGGCACAATTCACATTACTGATGCAAAGAAGTCCTGCACAGATGCAATGTGTGTCTCATGCTTGTGATAAAGGGGGGACAAAACCTAAAGGCAGTGTGCTGGGGTTGCAGCTGTAAGCATTTTCCAAGGCAGCCCCACACATTTCATGTGGGTCAAGAGGCCTTTTCTGCTCACCTGCTTCAGCCGCTTTATTTCGTGCTCCATCTCCACCTCCCTGGTTTTGGCATTGAACTCGCTCACGCTGGATGAGGAGCTTCTCCCACGCCCAGGGCGTTCACATTCCAGCTTGTACAGCTGCAGGTGCTCCAGTTCCTTCCGCAGGTCTTCGATGAGCTGTGGGCACGCAAGGAGGTCGTGTATCTCCAGCACAACCTGCACAACCATCCCCCCTGCAAACAGCCACCTCCGTGCTCAGACAAGCACCCTGTGAGTCTGGCTGAGGCCAGAGTCCTACAGCACAGCCCCCTGCTCTTCTGTGGAAGCACAGCTCACTTACACCACTGCAGAGATGGAAGGGGCTCTGACTGCTAAGCGTCATGTCCCTAAGCATAATTGCCCTAGTATGGGAAGTGTTAGGGCACACATTTGAAGTTGCAAATACTCAAAGAGTTGTAAACCCTTTGGGTCAGGGATCGCCATTTATATTCTTGCAGCGTTCATCACCCTGTGGGCACCCCTCCCTCAGAAACACAGTCCAGCAGGACATTCCCTGGCTGTGCTATTCTCAGTGCTCATCCTGTCTGCCCATTCTTTTTCAGATGGGTTTCCATGCAGGTGAGAAGAGACTGCCTGGCCTTACATCCCTCTTCACACCTACCTCCTGTGTGGCTTCCCTCTCCTTGTTGAACTCCAGCCTGTTCTGCCGCAGCTTGTCCATCATTCTCTTGTACAAATCCATCTCATCCTTCAGCCGCAGACTCGTGTCCTCCAACCTGTCTGACATGCGTTGCCTTTCCTACAATAAACAGGGAACTCCATAACCAGCTTGCAACTGCAGGAGAAACCCCGAGTTTTACCACATGAACCTACAGACACAGCGGGTCATGAGCTGGCTTGTGTCCTGGGGCATTCCTGCCTCTAAATGTTCCAATTCCATTAATAGTTTAAGGAAGAAAAATTTAAGAAGCTGGGCCAAGCACCGTATGAGTTTTGCTCTTACACAAATGAAATTGCTGTTAAATTGCTCAAGCACTCAGGGGGGTTTTGTTACCTCATCTAATCTCTCCGTTTGGGATTTCAGCCGTGTGACAGTGCTTTTCAAATCACCATTTTCTTCTTCCAGCTGCTGAACCCTGTGTTAATAACAAAAACCTTACAGCAGATATCTCTTCAAGACTGCAGACATGCAAAATAGCGTGCTCTAAAAAGCCATTTCACTTGCACTTGACAGAAAGACCAAACAGGAAAATCTTTCTAATCTTAGCACTTTTTAACGTGAGCTTTTTGATAGTTTTTTTTAGGGCCCAAAACACCACACTGACCCTCAGATTCTTGTGTTCCTAAAAACAGGTACCTAAAAAAATAAATCAAGTCGGAAGAAACAAATGTTTGCTACAGCTGGTCACAATTCCCTCCTTGAATCCATGCCAAATATCCAGCTAAGCTGCCTACATGGGCCACGTGGATTAAAGCATTAATGTAAGGCATCCTCCCAGCTTTTGGGCTTTAAGACACACAACTGCACAGCTACTCTACTGACCTGCCAACCTGCCACCATCTGTGCACTGTCTGGTGGTAAACAGCCTACATTTACATGCAAAGTAAAAATGAAGACAAGAGAACCTTGTGCTCTGTTCTGGGTGGCACCAAGGTGTTTGTTACCTTGTATTCAGCAGTTCGATTTCAGTGCCTTTCTCTTTTTCATATTTGCTGTAAGCTTCTCTATGTCTCTTTATCTCGTCTTCCAGGGTCTGTTCTGCTGATGTTTCTTGGTCTTTCAATAGTTCCTCTAGTTCATGAACTCTAAGGAAACCAGATCTCACTTCAGTAAGAGCTTCACAAAAAAAATAAGTGTGCAACTTCATCGCCTCCGTCTTTCTGGCCCATTCCTTTATTTCATTCTACTTCACCCTCTCTCTTGGCATTTAATCTCTCCCAGTATCTCTCCTGGTATTTAATCTACCCAATAAGCACAGAATTAAGTAGTACTGGTTCATCTATTATTCTTTCAATCTCAAGAAGCTAGGACTACCACCCAGCCTTATGCTCTTGCTACATGCAAGAAAAAAAACCAAATCCATCCACCACAGTAACCTTTCTCACAGCAGAAGAGCTTGCTCTGTGCAAGTCAGTAACATCTCTGTTAAAGACACCAGTTTGGAAGGCCTCTGCTTGCTCAAAATTCATCCCTATTGCACTTGACTTCTCAGATGAAGCCTTATTTCATCTGTCAGCATTAAGGAAGGAGACTTGGTCATACTCTGCAGGTAGAGATGTTCCTTCCCCACAATTGTGTTCTGGCTTTGCTCTGACATGGTAAGGAGACCTGGCTCTGTGCCCTGTTACCTGTGAACTAGCTGTGTGTTCTCTTGTTTCAGTTTGCTCTTCAGGTCACCATTTGTCAGGCTGTCATTCTCCAGTTCTGTCACCTTCTTCTCTAGGTACGTTACCTGGAAGGGGAAGTGGAAAAAATGGAAGAGTCTGAATCTCTCTTCAAACACTCCTTCACTGCTCTTAACTGGCATTTAGCTATTCTACTCTTTTTTAAATGTGGCATATCTCTCTGCAAAGTCAGCAGTGAAATTAAGCTCTGAAATTCTGGGTTCCCCAGATCCAGCATCTTCCTTGAAGGTGATCAATGCAAATACACCCCAAAGAAGTACTAACACAATGCCTGGATTTGTGCTCACACAGCTCTTACAATACTGGGAAACAAAGTCGGAATATCAATGGAACATCAAGGAAATTCTGAATGAGGTACTTCAGATCAGGGGTCACTGTGAGCAAGGAGTTCCATCCATTGGTGCAGGTCTGCAGCAGGATTTGGTTGGGTCCATTAATCCCAAGGCACACAGCTTCTCACCTTTTCAGTGATATCATTGTCACAGGAGTCTATACTGTCTCTGAACAAGTCTTCTGTGCTGCCATTGCTGCTGCTGAAGTTACTGTTGTGGAAGAGTTGTCTGAAAGATCAGAAGGATAATTACTTTGCTTGATGAGGAGAGAGGACAAAGAGTCTGGTTGAGACTTTGAACATCCGATGCTAAAATCTGTGCAATCATTTCAGTGACAATTACGACTGTTTAAACACAAGTCTTACAAGAGACTGGTAGCTAAATGAAGTCACACTGAGCACAGTCAATGACATTAGTTCTAGGGAGTGAGTTCTTTGTTGCTTTTGATAGGATCTGCCACCAGCATTAACATAGTTTTAAAAATACTTAAGTCTTATTCACACTATGTACTGAATTGTACTTGCCTTATTAGAAATTTTAAAAAGGTCACCACTGCACACTGGTTGGTGCAGTTAATCTTGAAAATTTCATAGAGTAAGAATTTAAAAAAAATATAAAAAAAGAAATCCCAAGCAGTTCCCACTGCTGAATAGTGTCAGAAATACGTAACACTGGAGATTATGTAAAATGTTCCCAACCCTTCCAGGCCTCCCCAGCCCAGGGCTGGTTCATTCACTCAAAGGAAGATGACAATGCTGTATGTCCTCCTTAAAGGGGTGCTCTTGTTTTCCTTTGCATTTTGGCAACAACAACAAGGCCCACATTATGAGGGTTAAAGAAGCAATACCTGGACTGATGGAATAGCAGTATAAAGGAAGAAAGTTGGCAGACAAGGAAGCAACTATCTATGTTTTTAAGAGCTCTTTCCAGTTCAGGAGCCTGCTCCAAGCCAAGTATTGGCTTCTATATTCTTTAACATCCCTACCCAAATACAGGCCCCTTTCCTTGAAAACTTATCTTGGCAAATTTTTGTTTTCCAAACTTATTCTTAATCTCTTCTCCCACTCCCACTTATGGAATTGTTATGACTGATTCCACAAGTATTCATGGAAAAGTTGAAGACTCTTACCTTCCAAAAGCTGTGCTTGATATTTTCCTGTTAGGGCTATATGGATACAGAAGGAATGATATAGGAATTAAATACTGATTTGATCCAATTTTAATTGCATAATGAAATAGAATATTGACTATTTTAGCAAAGTCAAAACATGATTCTGTGAACAATATTCTTTAACAACTTAACCAAAAGCTGCAGTTACTAACAAATGCAAAGATGAGTGAAGCCACAAATTACTGTGATCATTAATAAGTCAATTTGCAAATACTGTTATGTTTAGCAGAGATTTGTCAGTGTAAATCAAAGCAAAACTAACATTAGAAACACCACAAAGGGACACTAAGTTAGTGATGAACTAGTGATTCTGGATTCCCAGTTTTTAGATGATTTTGTAAACAGTTAGTTTATTCTTCCCCATAATGCTTCCCAGTTCAGCACAGGAACTGAGGTGCTTCCCATTTTCACAGCTCCCTTCTGCAAGCCAGGGACTGGAATTATCCAGACAAAGGGCCACACTGCAGACAACAGCACCAGAACCAGATCAAAATATCCTGCTGCACCTCTCCATGAGAGGATGTCACATCTCAGCGTGCACAGGCACAGCTCTCTGCCAGGGCACTGCTCTCTTCCAGCCAGGCATTCACAGCCTCCCTCACAAAACTCCCAGAGCCCTGGTGGGTCATGCTCTGGGTGTTGGCAGAGCCTTGCTAGGGCAGGAACACTGTTCATGTCAAGTGCTCCACTGCTGTGCCATCGCCAGGGCAGCGTGCTCTGGCCCAAGGATTGTGCCAACAGGCAGGACTCACGTTCAGTTTCTAGGGGGAGCCAGAATCCCACCAAACGATTCCCTTCAAAAACCCCGGGTGATTGTTGCAAGCACTTTCCAAGTGCTCAGCACAGCTCAGAAGGGGGTGGAGTGGCAGAGATGTAAGGAAATTTCCTCACAGAAATGTAAGGAAAGAGCTGAAATTTCAAAGAACCCCAAAAGTAACTTCTGCCATAGGAATTTATCATTTTTCCAAGTTCCCTTGAGGATTAAAAAAAAACAAAAAATCCCATAGGAACAAAGTACCTCTGCTGACTAGTAGCTTTAGGAGAGGTGTATGTAAGGTTATATGCATTAGCTAAGGATCTGCAGATCCCTCCTTCCCACCTGGAGAAAGCAGTAGTTAACTGTAGATCTGCACTAAGCAGCACAACAGATCTCACTTCCTGGGAAAAATTCCTGGAAATATCACTCTCACTCTGCAATCAAAGAGCTCATTGGTTAAAATATTTGAGTTTACTAATGCTGTCTGCACCTTAAGTCAGAAAAATAATTACTAGCTAATGAGGAACAGCATTTTGGTTCAGGCTAGACGTCAAACTCTAAATTTCTTACTGTTTTCTAAGGACAACACACGTGTAAGACAGAATGGGATACAGGAAAGGAGAGGGTTCTCTCTCCCTCTCCTCCTGCTTCTAACTGGTGCCATTTCCAGGGGGCATTGCCAAAAGCAGTGCAATAGGCTGCTTACCTGTTTGCTTTCAAGTTTTTCAGCCTGGCTTCCAAATCGTTGAGGAGATTTATCTTTTTGCAGCACTGTGAGCAGTAAACATCCAGTAACTCGCTGTTATAAACATGCCTCATTTTTCGGGGGGTTTGGCCAGCGCTGTTTGCAGGAAAGGAGAGATGTTACTGGCTGTAGTGACCAACTCACAACTGGCTTTCCTCTTGACTGTGTGTCTGTGTGTCAGAATCACAGATGAGGGACTTGAAGAATCACCTCTAACCACAGTCATCTAATTCAGAGCTGATGGTGGAGCGTTCTGGCCTTAGGGCAAGTCTACCTGTCTGAGCTGAGCCTTTCCAGAGGACGTGGGCTGGGTGTCAGTGCAAAGAACCAGTCTGGGTGACCAGAAGAATAGCAAAAGGCATACAGAGTCCACTGGGATGCATGTAGCGAAGGCAGCTAGATCACTATGTTCCACCTCAGCAATGCCCTCCTCTCATCCTGCCCATCTTCCCATTAGAGCCTGGCATGCAAACCAAAGAGTCTCTTCTCCAAGAGAAAGACAGGAAGATGAAAAACAGAGTGGCTGGGTAAGAAGTCACACAAAGCCCCTCAGATGGTAGGATGAAAGGAACCCTGGAATGAGGAGGAAGGGAGAAGTGGACACAGAGGAGATAACAGTAGCTCTTGGCATGATAAAGAGAAAATAAATTCAAATAAAAAAGAGCAATCATGGCATGAAGTGCACTGAGCCCCAGGAATGAGAATGGAAAGGGCTGCACAAACCCAAGGAAGGAGGGGATGAAGGATACAAGCCATCCTCGTGAAAGGGCAGAGGAGAAGGGTGCTGGCTCTGCATGCAGGACAGAGGTGGCAAGGCTGGACTGCAGAAGTGCTGGAAACAGAGGGGAGCACGTGGGGGCTGCATGCAGAACAGAAGGATGCAGGGAGCTTGTCCTGTGTTAGCCATGAAGCACAAGACCTTCGTGTGTTGTTGATCCAAGCAGGCAAATCCTAGAGAATCTCCATGCTCAGCTCTTCCCAACCCTGCTGCCCCATTCCCCTGCCTGGGGAAGGACTGTAAAATCTGGAACTGACTTGGTCACAGGACGTAAGAGCTGCAGAGACTGAGGTCACATGCAGGAAACCAGTGCACTGCTGTGGCATTTCTAGCTCCCAACAGAGAGCAGCTACTTGCTTATGACAACCCCCTGTCTGTGGGCAGCACTTCCCCTCACAGCTCAGTGCTGAGGATTTGCAGTATCAGAACACCAAAGAGAAACAGCTCTCCTGTAAATCTTCTCTCCACTGCATCAGGGCTGGTGCACAGTGCTAAGCTGGTTTCCATTGCAGCAGATCCCTTCCAGTACTAGCCCTGAACTGTGAAATATATTGTCTGTGAAATATATTGTCTGCAATACAATGCAATCCCTGGAAGCAAAACAGCCCAGTTATTTCAACAGAACCCAACAGAGGTTATCAGAAACAATATATTTGCTCAGCTCTTATTAAATGCAGTCTGTCAACTGGAGGGCAGAAAATGAAGTGATAACATTTTAAGGTGAGTCTGTGTAACCAGTGTAAACTCTGGTATGGTCAGAGAAGAATAAAAATTAAAAATTGTTTGTTAACGAATAAGGAGCAACCTGGAAGATACAGATGAGCCAAGGTCAGAGTAGGCGTTGGTTCTGGTCTCATCATCAGGGCATGGGCTACTGGGAGTAAAATCCACATCATCTCCTTCCCCATAATCTTCAAACTGTTCTTCATTACTGATCAGAGAGGCGGTAGAGTAAGTGGAGAGGTCAGATGCTGCAGAAGGGTTGTGAGGACTTGACCTGAAACAAGAGGTCAAAACATCTCGAAGGCCGACTCTGATAGCACCTCACCTCACATGGAATCTGCCACCTTCACAGCCTGTCCCCTCACAGGAAGTTGTACCCCACTTACTTTGTGCCAAAACCCTGAAGTGCTAAATGCATCTGATATGCAATGGACACGGTGCCCTGAGAGGCACGAGCACGGGAATGTACAAACAAGCTGCTTGTGAGACAGGTTTGGATCAGCACAAACCATTTCACTTTAAAGAGCACACCCTGATGATCCTCAGTCAACATTTCCTAGTGGGGACTTCTGCTCTGAATGCAGACAACTCCAAAATGCATGGGGTGGTGAGAGGAACACGTGCAAGACAGAGGCTGTTGCTGTATTCCATAATCAGAGAGTTTTCCAGTAATCCCAATAAACCCTCTCCCACACCCCATGAGTTCCAGCCACTCTCTTCTGTGTGGTCAGAAACAAACTTGAGCTCACCACAACACCTGAGAGTCACTAAAGCTACTGATGTGACCTTCCTTCCATCATGACAAATTGTGTCTTTCAGAGCAGATAAGGACCACAAGGAGAGGCTGCCTAGCTACCAGAGAAGCACTTCAAATAATGCCCAACAGGCAGGAATGGCAGGACCCTGTGACCTCAGAGAGAGAGGGCACAGAGGTAAATAGATCAGCAGAGCCAGGCACCACAGGAAAGCAGCTGGCAGAGCAGTTTTGAGCACATCACATCTAATAAAACAGAGCAAGTTGGCTGCAGAGAGGGCACAGCGTTCTCCTGCCCGGAGTCCAGACTGCCCTGCAGCCCCAGAGTGCACCTGCCGGGGCAGGGATTCCACACAGGTTTGCTCAGCTCCCACCTCAGTCAGGCATTCAGAGAGAAGCCACTAAATTCACATACAAGTTCTTACAAACTTCTCCCTAGAGAAAACCCACCTGGAAGGCCTGAAGTAAGATGATTCACTTGTGGAACCCTGGCTTTGCCCAACACATTGCTCTTCCCACTACAGAGCAGAATCCAGGGCCTCTGGAATACAGACAGGCACTGATGGAATCTGCTGGCACTTTGTGCAGATTGGTTCAAGTTTTCCACTCCCTCTGCCTCAGTGCACAGTGCCTGCACCTTCAACTCCACCAGCTGAGCCACGGGACAGTAACTCCCAGTTGATGGTTCTACAGCAGCTCAGCAATATTTCCCCCTATGTTTCTTTTGAGTCTGCCTTGAACCTCCCAACCTCTCCACAGGGAGATTCTTTTTCCCGTAATACTACACTGGTGAGCTGTAAACAAGAGATGCACCAGTGTTCCTTTGGCAAGCACTGTCTGCATATCCCTTCCCTCCAAAAGCAATTAGCAGAAGAGGAAGCCTGCCAACATTTCAGATGTATGCTCTTTTGTTTCTCCTGTTTTGATGAGATCCATTTATAACCTGCAACTCATTTATCTAACTCACATTAACAGAAATTAGGGCAAGTCAAGCCTGGCACACTATTAAAGGATGAAGACAGGAATACTCACACTAGAAATAGATCAAACTTATCTAACAAGGCTCCTTGGCTGGGGCATTAGTGAGAAGCTCAACATCTATTCATGAAGAACTGCTGTGCCATGTATTGATTAGTTTTTGGGGGATCTCATGATCTGTGTAACTGCAACTGCTGTTTGCATCTCAACATAGTTACACCGAGTCAGTTTGGGAAGAAGCTCCTCGTAACACCTCCAGCAGGACTGGAGGTCTAGGAATTGCAAAGCCATTTGCAAAAGAGTTGCTAAAAGCAGATGATTTCCCTCATTCTAACGCTTTCTGAAGGAAACTTTCATGTGTTTGGTGTTTTTTGTTTGCTTGTCTTTTAAAGCTATCTCCTGATCTGCATGAAGCTTCACAAGTGTTTTCCCACAGATTTATCAAGGCTGAGGAGGCTTCAGAGGATAAACCAAGGTCTATCAGTAGTAGCACAGTAGCTCTTAGTAGTTCCTGCCTGCCCTAGAAGGAGGGTACAGGATGCACAATGCCTTTCCCACCCCCTTCACAAGAGCCTGACTGGCACAGCTGGAAGGAAAGACACTCATTTCAAACCCAGTACGGGTGAAAGTCACTGCAAGGATGGGGCTTTGGAGAACTGGGAATGGCAAGCAAAGGAGACAAGTTTGATAAAGAGCTGATGAAAACTGTAATTATCTTGATAAATCTCTGAGATTGCTTGGGCAAGTGGGAAAAGGTCAGAACAGGTAGCTGAGAAATTCAGGAGGAGGGCAGGAATGAGGCTGCACAGGGAGCACCTGAGGAGGCCCAGGAGAGTAAAGGAACAAAGCTCAGGACACACAAGTCGAGATGGCAAGCCAAAAATAGAGAAGACAAGGCAGAGGCTTACAAAGCAAGCCCAGCTGAGCTCTGTCCTGTGGTACTGCATTAACACAGTTCAAAGCAGGATTAAATCAAGTTGGGTCCTTTTCCCACCCCAGTCATCTTTAACCAACAACCCCAGGGACACACCTGGGAAGAGTCAAGTTAGGATTACAGAGACACTGGTGTTAACAGCAAACTATGGTTACACACACACATGCCAGCACACCCTGTGTTAAACACCATTTACTGCTGAACACTAAAGGTTATGGAAATTAGAAACACAAAGAATTAACTTGGTACGTGAAGTTGCAAAGCAAATCTGCAGAGCCCACACTGCCAGGTAACTAGATGCACAAAAGACTAAAGCAGCATTCCTCATACTGAACTGCTTTGCAGGAAGTATTTAATTCCAGCATGTAAAGCCTAAGGGAACACAGAAGATCCTAAGTTTTGAGGGATGCTAACACAGTGATCCATCCTGGAGAGACCCAACAGTGCTTTCACTTCAACACACGAGTCCTGTGAGTGCTCACAGAACACGCCAGAAGGAGCCAGGACTGGGACTACCTAAGCAGACCTGGACATCCATCTCCCTCACACTGCAAATGGATGTTTAGTCTCTCAATCCACCAGACATCCTCAGCCTCCCACAGCAGGGATTAGTCACACAAAGGCTCCTTCCTCCCTGGCACACGCCTTGGAACAGAACAGAGCTGCTGCCACGGGGCAAAACCAGCACTCACTTGTCCCCGGGCAGGAAGAGGCCCCCCAGGACACCGTCCTTGTCCTGGCAGACGTCAGAGGCCTCCGAGCTCTGGGCACTCTCGATGGCACTGTCCATGTCAGACTCATGGTGAACCTCCTGCTGGGCCAGAGTCATCCCGTCCTCATCAGGGAACAGCTCCGACTCGCTGTAGGCGCTCTCGCTGTCCAAGTAGGCACAGTCCTGGAGTTCACCCCCCTGGAAAGAGAAGAGTTGGGAGTCAGTTCAGATCGCCCCTTAAGGCAGCCAAGCAGATACAGGAGAAGCAATAACCCACTCTCTGGCTGCCCTGGTAAGCAACAGTGATACTGAATAAAAGCCATAAAACAACAAGCTGACCTGCTTTTACAAAGCCAGTTCCTGCAGGCCCCTGGGGTAGCTTGTACCTTCCAGAGGGGCTCAAATACTGTCTCTGACTCTTACATGGGAGTAAGGGTCAGAGGACACAACACTCAGGCATGAAATGCAATCAATTTTGCCCTAATTTACTAAAAAAATGCACTTGAAGTAACAAATATCCTCAAAGTTTTATAACAAAATGAAGCATCCTTTGAAAGAAGATAATACATGAGTCACTGAGAGTTAGTCCTGTGATTAATATTATAAACAAAAGCAAACCAGATAAGCCTAACAGTTTACTCTGTCTTTGAGGATGCACAAAAATATATAAGGTGAAAAAAGAGTTGGCAGGTGTTAAAATGTTTATGGTAGGTCATGGTGACAAAGATTTAAGAGAGCAGAAAAAAAAAAAGACTGAAATCATCTGTTCCTGCTTCCTGGAACCACGTCTTGATCATGTATCAACTAAAATAAGACATCATTCTCATTAATGCAACTCTTTGCTCTTGCTGTTCATCCTCTCCCTCCCCTTCTTGCCCCGTGAACACTCACAACAGCCAAGACAAGCTGGGTTCTATTTGCTTGGCCCTGAGGGACAAATAAAAATTCTTAATTGAGAAAATAAAGGCGAAGATTTCACTCTGTCCTTTGATAAGCAGCAACACAGGGCTGCTTTGACAATTCCCATCCAGCATGACACAAATAACTAAAAAGGTCCAAAGCGAGTCCTGCAAATGCTCTGACCCAGAGCTCCACTCCAGAGCTCACCTGGAAGCTCCACAGGCAGCCTGACCATTGAGCTGCTGTCAGGAAGTGAAGACAATCAGGCATTTAAAGCTCAGTTCACTGGCACAAGGAATGGAATATTTCATTCACGGATATACCTCATGTTTAGGCATAACTGTCATCCTGCCCAGCTCCTCCCCAAGGAATCCCAAGGCACTGGCAGCCTGGCACCAAGGCCAGCATCCCCTGCCCTTCTGCTAAGCACCTTCACTGGGACACTGCCACAGTGGCACCACTTGCTACAGCTCTGCTTCAGCCTCTGGACACTCCTCTGCTGGAACCAAGGAGGCTTAAAGCCCCTCTTGCAGAACCAGAGATGTTCTGTGCTGATGACACAAACTGTTCTCAGCGTCTTTTTCACTTCATCATGACAAGAGTCAGGCAGAAGCTGCAGCTTCTGAAGATTTGCAAAAACTCCTATTAGAAATGCAGGTCTCACTGTCCATTTTTTCCCCTGAAACACCAGTTTATATAACTGCGAAATCTCCCAGCATATGGAGGCTGAAAAAATTCAAAACAACCCCACCTGCTCAAACCTCATTAACTAATGAACACCCGAGCAGGGAAAAGCACAGCACTGCCTGCTGTGTTTGAACCTCCAGGTACACACTGAGAGCAGACACTGGGTGCTTTTCTAGCTGAGCTTTCAACAGGTCTTCCAGATGAACAAGGAATGTCAGTGAGACACTTATACAATAACAACCACACGTGTAGATGCCTTTTCCCACTGCTCTGTGTCAACCTTGTTACACCTGAAACTTTCCTTAGGTATCACTCAGAGATGTCCAAAAGGATATTCAGCCTTGGTTTCTGCCATGTAGTCTCTACTGAAGCCATGCTGACTCATGCAGTCGGATTTACAGCTCTGAGCCACAGCCCCTCATCCACAGGGTGGTTTGGCAGGTCCGACCCCAGCCCTAGAGCCTGTCCTGGCCCTGCCTTAGCCCCAGGTTCTCCAGCACATCTCACCTGCACCTTGCACCATCACAAGCAAGCAGGGACAATGCCACTGTTGCTCTTTACAAAGTACCTTGGGATCTACAAACAGCACAAGCAGTAAGACCTTTTTAGTAGGTGCTGAAAAAGCAAATATTGTTAAGAGCAATTAAAATGTTTCAGAAGTACCCGTGAGTGTTTGTTTATCTAACATTTCCCCGAAGTTTCCTCCCGCACGCTGAGCCCCACAGGCACAGAGGTCCCATTTCTCCTAACAAATTTAATGCAATAAAGCCCTTGACTGCTGTTATGGAATTGCACCAGCTGGTAAAAGTCTGATCCAGGAGGGAAAGAGAGTAGCACGGAGCACACAATGGATCCCTGAAGCTCCCAATTAGCACGTCTTTTTCAGAGGTTTTGGAGAAGTCTCTGCTTAAGCAAGTTTTTATAGCAGGAAAATCTCACTGGTATTAAACAAATTAACACAAGAAAGTAAAGGTCGAGAAGATCAGGAAAGACTCCCTTTTTGCTCTCTGTAGGTAACACCACACATTTGCTTTTTCTAATAATAGCTGCCGAGTTGCTCTTTAAAAAGAGTCCATTAGCAATTAAATGTGCAGTGTCATCTGTACAGGCTGAGGGCTCATTTCTCTTCCCTGTCACTTTGTGGCAACTTAACCTTTACACATTTACTTGTCTAAGAGTGTTCATCCACAGCTCCAGCACAGGCTGCACTGTTCCCAGCCTGCTCAGTACCAGGGATTCCTTCCCAAGTGCAACTGTTCTGTTCCTACACTTTTAAGTTCCGTGAAAAAAAAAAAAGGAGAAAAGAAACGACCTTTTGGAGGCGATGACCCATTGGAAGACCTGGAACCCCTTCTGGAAGGAGATCCTCCCTTCTGCTGAACCCACCCTTGAGCTGAGGGGAGCTCAGGGAGTGATGGGGACCGGATAAATGAAGAACATGGGCCAGCCAAGCTCCTTGGAGGAGCTCCCCCTCAGCTGCTTCCTCGCAGCAGGGGAAGCAGATCCCACATCCCAGGCTGCCAGCCCTCCTCAAACCTGGCACCGACCCCACGCCCGGCACAAACAGAGTGCTCAGCTGCTTTCTGAGCACCCGGCAGCCAAATCACACCCTGAGGGACCCCCGGCCCTTTCAAAGCAAGCAACACCAACAAACAACCCTGCCAGGAAGGCTCAGCTCCAGCAGCTGCATCAGCTGCTTTTCCATGCTTTTAAGTGCTCGAGGTCCACCTCCAATCGGTGCCAACGCCATTTCAGCAAGATGTACAGCAACCAGGACCAGCTCCTGTGCTGAAACCTGTTCTGTGTGAGCAGGAACTACGTGCTTTGCTATTAAGTTTTAAGAGCTTAGGGATGTGGAATCACTACACCCCTAATAATGCAGTGTTCCAGGCACAAGGATACCTGTAAAGCACGGAACAAGGATAACACCACTGAGGTGTCTTCAGCTCCTCGGTGAAACCAGCCTTCAGTGCAACTGCCACAATTACACATTGAATTACAGGTTTTCCTTCTGTGGCCTAAATAACCAGCAGGAGAACACAGACAAAGCACCTTTAAAACAACTGATACAGGTTCAATAAGCCACTACAAGACAAGAGGATCAGGGCATGTCACTAGTAAACAATATACAGGCATCCACGCCTTCCTGACTAAAGCTGTAAGTTATTTGAAGCTGCAATTGTTCAGTGATCATGGTTTCTCACAGAACCCTACTTTCAGTGATGCCATGTAGCACAAGCTGCTTACAGACCACACCTAAGCTGCTAAAAAAAAAAAAAAGAAAAAGGCTGATTGCACACCTTAACCCCTCAAATTATTCCTTCATAGCTTAGATATCTACAGTACTGCAGGTACCAAATTAGAGGCTGGCAAGAACAAGTGTTATTTGGGTAGCCTTGAAAGAGCTAACTCGAGTTTAAGGAGAGTTTAAAAAGTTTAACTATGAAGAGACACTTCCAGCCTGAGTCATTTGTTTCCAGTGCACATGTCATTAGCCCAAACCAGTACGAGAATGATGCCTTGAATATGAATCACTGTGGTTGTCATTCTGCTAGGCAGTTCCCTTTGTTGGCTGAGTCAAAAGAGATAAGTTGCTGCTTATGATCTTGGAAGATTCACATTTAAAAAAAAAAAACAACCAACAAAAATCCAGCCCTGAACGCTAAAATACCACCAACACAACATAGCTGCGAGTAGGTTTAAACCTGCAAGTGCTTTGCACTTTATCTAATGGGATGCTCAAGATAACTCCAAGTGCTTCACAGGCAGCCCGACTGCTTGTATAGCAACTGTTGAATATTCAGCAACAGTTTGCTCTATAGAAGCACCTGCTGCCCAGAGATCCAAGGCCACTTCACAGAAACTAATGAATTCCCTTCCTCGAAAGAGGCGATTGTGTGGCTGCATTGAAGGCAGATGAGTAAGCCCAGCCTGCCTTTGCAACAGCAACCCCAAAGAGAAGCAGGAGCCAGAAGACAGCGATTCCCATGGATTCCTTCTGATCCTTGTGGGTCAGGAAAGCGGCGTCAGCATTAGGTGGGTATGGGAATACAGCTCTGCCTTGCCCTGCAGTGACCCAACTGGGCTTTCCCAGGTTGGAAGCAGTCCCTAAAATATGCATATAATACAGCTGAAAGCTAGTAACTTGGCTGACAGGCAGGCTACATGACATGCCTACATCAATACATTCACGCTGAAGAGCAAGCCTCGTTAAAATTCACTCCCATCACAGCCAAATCACCAGCACCCCTGACATTTAGACAGCTTCACAGTATGACAGGAGACAGGGAAGAAAAGAGCATCCACGTATCCCACCACTGTGCAATTTGATTGGTAAGAGCTGGACCCACCACCCACGACCAGAAACAAGCAATGCCACATGCACATCAGCTCTGGCACTTCCCTCGCCAGGATCGTGCCCCCAGCCTGCACTCTGACAACCTGAACCTGCTGGGTATGGGGCAGATGCCAGTCTGAGTCCCTGCACCCTCCTCATTCACTTTCTTCCCAGCAAAAACGCAGGAAAAGTCACTTCACCACAACTGGAAGAAGTGCCACGTGGAGGTGTGCCAGGCTTGGTGGTCTCAGATGATTGTTACTTACTGTTGCACATCCATCATAAGAGAAAATCCAGGCTCTCTCATCTTTATTTAAGCAGCCACTGCATTGGAAGGCAAATATTCTCTTAATTACTGGGTGACAAAGAAGGGTGTGAAGCGTTTCTCGCTAATGTGTTTTAGAAACAGCCACTCCTCTACAAACATTTGCATATTTACACCAAGTGGGCCGTGAACTTTTTTTAACGCCCAGGTTCTCCCCGGCATATTTCCCTTCCCTTTTCAATCGTCAGGCAGAGGTGGGGAGGTGCTCATCTACCCTTTGATCTCACGGGAACAGGAGAAACCGCGGAAGAGGAAAATGTAGCAGCACTGAGCGAGATCACACGTGGGCATCTGCAGCCGTGATGTGAGAGAGCTCTCGCCCACGACTGGCTCGCTCTCCCCCACATCTGGCTCGCTCTCCCCCACATCTGGCTCGCTCTCCCCCACGCAGCTGTGGCCGTGCACAGGGCACAGCAGGGACTTCTCGCAGGGGAGGCAGGAAGCCACAGAAACTGCTTCCATCTCCTCCTCCAGCACGGAAGAACACCAAGTCTCCCCACATAGCTGGGAGGATAAAATCTCTCAGAGTTCAGCATCGGTGTGCAGAGCATGGTTATTTCACCAAGCTGTTCAAATAAGAAGCTATTTTAGGGCCATGGGTTAGTTTGCTCAATGCAGTAGCTTCCTCTGACTGTTTTGTTACTCAAATCTAATATTTGAAGTTCAGTTTATAGCAAACCTTCACACACTCCTGCTGTGGGTATTGGAAGGGGCAAGTTTATTCCTAAAATCCAAATCCAGGATCGAGTGCTGGACAGAATCCTGGAAAGCCAGTGCAGAGTCCCCAGACACAGGGCAAGCTCTGCCTGTGCTGCAGTGCACTGCCAGCCTCTGCAGGATAACATCTGTATCTCACACAATTGTGCAATTCAAGGACAGCAGGTTCTGACTGAAAGACCGAGCTTCAGCTTCTGGGCTGTTCCTGCTGAAGCACACGAGCAGAGGGCACAGGGGTTCTCAAAGGCTGCTTTGTGCTCTGGCTGGGGAGTTCAAACTGACGTGCCTTTTCCAAGGCAAGGGAGAAAGGGCGTGTGCAGCCCGGAGCCAGCCAGGGAACGGCAGGAGTCAGGAGTGGTTACACTCTGCTACCTGTCACTTTAATTGGCCGTAATAGAGATGCCAGACCTCATCATGCACAGGGTCCAGATCCAAGCACTCCTTTTCACAGGTCATTGTTTATGCTCTGAAAGTTTTAACATTAAAAGACTTTAGCAGACTGCTAATTTGATCCTCTAAAGAAAGTTAAAAAAAAAAAAAAAGCTCTTCCCTTTACTTTGAAGTTGTGTCCCATCACTCCCCAGGCTGCTTCCCACTGCTGGACTATCATACACTCATCAGCCATCACTGGAGGCTCATCAAAGCAAGGAGCATCCCTTTGCAGATGAAAAAAACATCCTAATCTGCAGCGTTAGGAAAAAGAGTACATTATCTTCGGCATAAACAGGGCCAGCACGTCAACCACAGAGTTCAGAACGAAACCCACCACATCGTTTGGCACCTTGTTCTAACGTTGTTTAGGGCACATTTAGCTCTGAGCTGCAAGACAGTTTCCCTTCTCCTTCACATCCCCAGTGGTGCAAAGTGTCCCCATGCTGGTACACCATGAGCATGTCACAAACACCACTCAGGAAACTCCTAAGGTGTCCATCCAGCAGGAGCAGAAACAAGACCTAATTACCTAAAAAGTCTCTGGTACCATTTCTAGAGTGAAATGCTTGTGACTGTGCACTCTGCCAGCCCTCTGCAGACTGATCCCAGGGTCCTTCCCACACAGTGAACTGCTGGGACAGCCCACAGCAGGTACCCCCCTGCCACCCCCTGCCCTGGGACAGGACACCCTGGTCTGGCAGCTCTTGTGTTGAAATGAGCTGTGAGCAGCTCAGCATTGCCTCTGCAGCGTGTGTGGGGGTGCTGCAGACCTTGGCTTATAAAAGCTGGTATGCAACTAAAAAAATTATTCATATTTGCTTAAAAAGATCTGCGCAGCAGATAATAAATGTGACATAATTAACCCTCTTGAGAAGCCTTTGCCTTCAGATGAGACAATCTCATTCTATTTTTAAAAAGTCAGAACAGCAGTAACAGGGAGGGGGGATGGAAAACATCAAACTCTCACCAGGGTTGGCTGCCTGGGACTGATGCTCAGACTTGACCTTGTTGAACCTGTCCCTGCTGAACCTGCCCCTTCAGGGCCAGTGAAGGCAGCTCTGGCACAGTGTGGGCAGCAGCATTTACCACTCCTTTGGCATGGGCACTCGGCAGCAAAATTAGGGAGGCTGCTGTGCCCTGGGTGCCAGGTGTCACAACATCACTCACACAGCAAACACAGAGCTGCAGCTGAGGGTTCAAGGCACCCCAAAGACCCCCAGTACAGACCAGTCTTAAGACCAAGGGTCAGAGCTATGGCCAGATTATGTTATTTTGAAGCAATGCTACAAGTGAACACCCATACCATGACAGGGAGAGCTGGAGGCTACTTCCAAAGAAATGTCTTTATTCTAAGCCTAAAGCAGAGTCCAGCACTCGCCTCTCAGTTCAGTTCCCTAATTAACCAACTCTGTAGTTACAAGATGCTCTTTGTAACTGGTGTTTGCTGCTCAGGAGACAACTCAGCTCACATGCCAACATGTTTTCCTTGACAGGCCTCAAGGTCACCCAGTTGGGTGCTCAGTAAATAACAAAAAAAACTTGCATCATCTTTGCCCGGGGGTGCTGCAGGCAATGGGTGAAGAGTTCCTTGAGCTGACTTAGTGCTGCCCAGCCCAGTGGGTGAGGAGAAGGAGGGTATTCCTGGCACCTCCAGAGCACCATTAGGCACAAACAGCGTGAAGAACAGGAAGAAGCCGTCCCAGGCAGGAACAGTTCTGCCTGTGTCTGAGCTAATTATTTACAGGAACGCTGGTCAAACTCCCATCCCCCCAAAGAACTTGGCAATTATAATATTCACGTTTCTTTTCTATACCACTGCAAGTCTGGCCTCCAGCAAACACAGGGAAATAAAGCCATTTAAAGAAAAACAAAGAAAAAGAGATGTTTGCCTCACAAATGATATTTCTGTCTTGCCACCCACCCAGATTAGATTACACTGCAATCTCCAGAGGGGAGGGATGCTTGGGGAATGGGAGCAATTTCAGACCCCAAGAGGTAGAGAAACATCTCGAGTTTCTTCAGCACAGTAAGAAATCCAGCCATGCCTGATAATGAGTGGTTTATGTTGGCAAGCAGAGGGAAAGCATTAAGGATGTGGCTTTGCTCTAGTTTATACAGAAACACTTCCCAGAGCTCATTGGTCACTGAATGCAGACAAGCCTAAAAGGTAATTTACTTCACATTTAAGAAATACTGAAGTAGCTCTGAAGAGCTCCTCATTAGGAGGAGGAAGGAGCTGCAGGACCTTGGCTGCTCTTCAGCTGGTGGCTGGGCAAACCACAGGTGAAAGTCTCTGCTGCAGGAATAACTGGAACTGCAGCCTTTATCCAGCAAAGATCGTAAGCACTGATTTTTAAAAAAAATTTTCATCTCCCCGTCTATTTATAAAAGACATTTTATTTCTTTTTGAAGACAATCTCTCACATACCTGCTCTTCTACTTTCTTACAGAGAAGTGAATGCATTAATTGCAGAAGGGCTGCCAAGCACATCACTGAGCTCCACACGTGACAAACATGAATTAAGAACCCACTGATCATAAGCTCTGGCTCAGTCAACAAGCTGTGTTTTTTCACTTAATACAGTAAAATACACATAAGGCAGGAGATATTTCTACCCTTGGACCTTCACAGACAAAGCAGATGGGGACCAAACAGAAATCATTTATAAGAACGTTAATTTGCACACTGAAAACACGATTCAAAGCAGAGCCATATGCAGAGACCCCCTACTACTAACCAGCAGTATTTGCTGCAACACAGTGCCCAAAGCGCTGTTTTATGTTGTCAGGAAGGACTCACAGAGCCTGTCTTATGTTCAGTGTAGCAATCAACCTACATGACTAAAGGAAGAACAAAAGGAATGACACTACTATGCTGCAATTCAGAATTTAAGGGGTCAGCTACCCAGACATGGCGAGCATTTGAGAATATTAATGTTTGGATAATGGTTAATTCAGCAGAAACTCACCATTAGTTTTATAACCATTTAAAACATCTCACTAGGACACTATTCAAAAGACTGAGAGTTAAGATCAAGCCACACTCAACACATGCAACAGCACTGGTTAATCAATAACTGGAGCAAAGTGATTCCATTCCCCGTGCTATTTTGGCATGGGAAGTGTTTTGTTTTGCAGGCTTTGCACATGGCAGAGATTCCCCAACCATGCTGGTGGTAAGAGCCCCCTGACAAGGCAACCACAGCTGAGAAACATCTGCACATCAGGTGGCTTCTGGGAGACCTGCTGCTGTTTGCAGTAATTCTTCAAATAACAAACTTAAAAGAAGCCCATTAAAAGAGTATTTAAAACTGCTTGAAGGCTGCCACATCTAGTGTTGGGTACAGCTCAAGCTCCTCTCAGTTTGGGCAGATGCTGCCAAACAGCCAGTGGAAATTCCAGTCTGTCCTTCTGTACCCAGCTGCATAAATAATATTCCCCAGTATTGCAGATATCTGTTGGTGACTCCATGTTATTCCCCACCTCCACAAAAATCAGAAGGTCTACAGGCAGAAAAATCACAGTTAGGACAGGGCAATCTGATCCCAACACTGGAGCAACCCCACATTCAGTGTGTCATCTGAGTGCAGTAAGACTGTTTTCAACAGAAGCAGTTATGACAGCATGTAAAAAGGGAGCAAAATGATCACAAATTATCACTGGTACAAAGGCCTGGATACAGGTACCACAGAGTCCACCTTCAGGGAGCCTATTCTGAACCCATTTCAGAAGTTTTCTCTCCTCTGTGCCTCCTCCTCAACGTACGTTGATAAATCAGCCAAATAACACAAGGATAAATTGTTACCTGTGTCCCCAAAACCACAAATAACCTCACAGATCTGCCACAAGTAATGAAGGTATTGCTACCAACCAAAGCAACAACACTGAACTGCCACTCCAAAATCAGCAGCAGCACAATACACAGAGCAAGGACTGCCCCAGATCACTTCTGCATAACAGGAAAGCACAATTGCTCTTCTCCATTTCAGAGACACGACAAACAACTGCAGGCCAGGAACTGTTCACAAAGTCTACACTCCCACCACTGAAAGCTTCAGAGGAACATCTCTGCTGCGAGCTGCTTTCCTACGGTGCCAGGCACATCTAACCCAGGCCCATCAGGGCAACACGGGTCCCACACGAGGGCTACAGGCAGCGTCTGCAGTTCCAGCACAGACTGTCGCGACAGCCACACACCAGCCGCAAATCATTTTTTCCTGCCTATGTCACCGGCATCCCAGAGCCAGCAAATGCATTCAGAACCACAAGTGGGTATTAAAAACATTCAACAATAAGTAATGGCAATCCAAACACGTTGCCAGTGCCACTGAAAATAATTACAGAACGAGCCCCCCTGCTTGTGTTCATCCTAAAAAAGTAGTTTTTTCCTCCTCTTCCCCTTGTAAAGGGTTAAATCCCAGATTTTTGGGCATCTCCAGGTGATAGAGCAGAGTGCTATATGAGGCTCAGCTACGCGGGAAGACACCCCTTCCTCCCCAACACCCCCATTTCACCCCACATGGCTGCTGACAGCCACGTATGGCTTGGCGTTTTCCCATATAATAGTATCCCCAGGACCTGCTCACTTCCACAGCGAGCCCAACCTTCCAGCACACACAACTCCGGAGCGAAAAACCCCTCCTTTGGCAAACAAGAAGGAAAACCCCCAGCGGGGTTCCGCTTCGCTCTACCTGCATTCCCCGCATTTCACGAACACGCGGACACCGCAGCAAAAAGCCCAGAGCCGCTTCTCCCCCCCCGGCTCCTCGGTCCCCCCCGGCGCCGCGCGGCCTCACGGATCCCCCCTTTCCATCAGGAATCCTCCCGTCCTGACGCCGCAGCTCCGGACGGGCAGAGGCTGCGGCGTGGAAACCCCCACCCCACCCCAAAAACCCCGCCGAGAACTTCCTCCTCACCCCGCACGGAGACACCGACCGCCGCTTCTCCTTCCTCCTCCTCCTCGCCGTCTCTGTGCCGCCCGTACCTGGCGCGGCGCCGGGAGGTCGGTGCGGTGCCCACGCCCCGTCCCCGCCCCGCAGAGGGGAGGGCGGAGTGCGGGGGGCGGCGGGGCGGGCAACACTCGGAGCATCCCCGCCCCGCCGTTGCCAAGCGACGCGGAGGGTCCGGGCAGAGGCGTTTGGTACCCGCGACATCGGAGCGCGGGGTCCGTCCGTCGGTCCCCGTCCCCCGCGGGTCGCCCGCGGTTGGGTGTTGTGCTCGGGTGGGTGGGTGGGTGGGTGGGAGCGGTGCGTGCCCGACCTCGCTGGTGGGTTTAGTTGCACTCCGGTTTTGCTCAAAAATAATTCGATGTCGCTCAGAATTATTCGTAATTAAAATCAGCCACGATTGCTAGTGAGAGGGGAAAGCTGCTTGGGATTCCTGAGAAATGAAGTGCGGCTTAAAACCTTAGTAATTCTCTATAAATAATATAATTTACATTTATATATACACACACATATATATATTACATATAATGTTTATATGCAACTGTGTTTATAAAATATATATTAATTATATATTTATATGAAATTTCTAAGGTTTTATATAATTACGTGTGTGTACATGACACAAGTCGCCCAGAGAAGCTGTGGCTGCTCCATCCCTGGAAGTGTTCAAGGCCAGGTTGGACAGGGCTCTGAGCAGCCTGGTTTAGTGGAAGGTGTCCCTGCCCATGGCATGGGGATTTTAAGGAGATGATCTTTAAGGTCCTGTCCAACCCAAACCATTCTATGATTCTATGTGTGTATATATATGTATATATCTATATATCTTTATATATCTTTATCAGTGCTCAAGCCTATGGTGGGCAGAGACCTGTTCTCTGTGGGGAGGAGGTTGCAGTGAGAAGGTCCCAGAGCAGATCTGGGTGAGGGCAGGTAAAGCATTGCCTCACTCCAGGCACTGCACCCACCAGCCTCCCCACCCCAGGGTCATGGACAAGTTTCCTGCAGGTGGTGAGTCTGCAGGAACATGTCTGAAACACCAACAGAGGAATTTTTAAGAACCAGTTTTGGTCTTCTGACACCTAGTAAGTGAAGGGCCTGCCCTGGCAGACACAGCTGTCAGGTCCCCAGGCAGGGACAGTCTCTGGGAACATCAGAGTTCACTGGGGATCACCTCACCTGCCTGGTGTTCCCTCAATCCTACAACAGAGTGATGATAAAACAAAAATCTATGGCCTTCTCATTATGGTGGTGCCAGGCTAAAGCACCCTCAGTGTGCTGCAAAGCAAAACAGATCCTGTTAGGAAGTGATGTCTGTTTTGTCCTTGATTTTAATCCCTTTAGTTACAAGATAAAGAGAAGCAAAACAGAAAGGCTGAGAACAGTCACACTGACTTCACTATTTTACATTCACTTCACTTAGAAGTTGTGTAATTTCCTTTTTCGCAACACCTCGAAAGAACTGTGTTTGCTGTGCTGTCTGTGCCAATGAAGAAAAAAATAAATAAAGAAAATCTGTTTCTGTGGCTTTGCAGCAGAGGACTCTGAGGAAGAAGGGGGTATTATTTCCACAGAAATTATTTACCCTGTCCAAGGACCTAACCCTGCCCTCACTGACTGTGACAGTTTTCACTGCTGTATCACACGTGCAGACAAGCACCTCCCTCCCAACCTTAAGGTACTGAAAGACTTGGAAAAGGAAAGAATTCCCAGTCATTACCCGGCCATTGGATCCGGCCATATTCCAAAACCTGTTTTTAAAGTTACCTACAGGTGTTTCAAAAGAGGCAAAGCTCTTCAGGTTGTACTTTAGAAACAGTGCTCATGTACAGAGTTACAGAGATGCTGTAAATGAAGATCATTGAAGTACTTTATACTTCTGTCCTCAAATCTTTCGGACTTCGCTGTGTCCAAAGACAGGGCATTTTCCAGAGAGGCCCAAGAGTTACTTGAAGCAGGGGACAAGGAAATTCTCACAAACAGACCAAAGCAGGCAGACACAGCCCACCAGACAAACCCATCTACCAGCTTAATATCTCATGTCCCAGGTACTGCCTGAGCCTTCCCTTGTTTTCATCACAGCCAGTGACTCCTAAGTGTGAAATATTGCTGTTCAAAATGTGAAAGAAGAGAGGGAAATTCATTAGCCTTGATTCTCACATGCAACGCTTAAAGCAAGCACTGAACTTGACCCTTTACGCAGTTCACTGAAGGAAAAAGAAAAGAATTCCCTCTGTGCTGAGCAGGGAAGTGTTGGAGGGGTGGGGGATGCCTTAGGTTTGGTGTAACAGCAACAGATGAAAGCAAAGTGCAGCTTCAGCCAGCACAGGCTCTGTCCCCACGTGTCCAGGGAGGTCACTGGGAGCCAGCAGGGCTCAGCTCGGGGTGGGTCCCTACACACACAGGACCCAGCAGACCCCCAGCTCCCTGCGGTGGCTCCAGACCCTTCCTGGTTGGAAGCTCTCCTGGGAAGCTGATAAGCTGATAATGAACGGTGTAACAGCGATCAAAAACACCTCCCAGACACCCTTCTGTTCATTAATCTAAATGAACGGGAAAGCACTTTTCTACAAGACAGATCTAGGGACAGAAAACTGCACTGCTTATTAAATAGGGCACTCCTAAAATCCGCTTTTCCTTTCAGTATTCAACTTGAAAGAGACAGTTGTATGTCAGGGGTTCACTGCAGAATAAACAACAGCCTTAAATGAAATAATTACCTGCACAGTACATTTTGTAATGGTTTCCTGAAAGATGCAAGTCAGAAGTGTTTGTATTGTTACAGGGATTAGGCAGCATTACAGATATTGTGAAATGGTTCCTGACACTTACAGAGCCATTAACCAACACAGCCCTACTTCCAATAGCTTGTGATGAGCAAAACGTAAAATAATCATTAAACAGATAAAGCAGCAACAGTTAAAATGAATATTATAATAGAGATGTTAAGAACATAAGCACAACTGTGTGGCACACCAGCTGAATGTACTACTCACTTTGCTACCCAGGGCTTTGCCATTTATTACACAGTAATAACTGAGAAGGCACAAATCTCTCACTGAGAGAAGTGTTTCTCATAAAGGTCCTAGAAAACCTACAGGGTTTAGACAATCACTGCTTATTAAACAATGACTGTATAAAATCTTTATTTAGTAATAATACAGGTCCATTTCTCACCTCATTAAAGCTAAGCCTGATTAAGTGGATTGTTATAAACTGTCTTTGATCTCCATTGAGACACAAACCTTATTTTTACATATTTCATGGTGAAGTGACAATTTTCTGTTTGATATGACTTACGATTCGTTTCCTACAAAGGGAAATGCTGAGCACGCTGTCACGGCTGAGGGAGGGCAGGTGGCCATCGCTGGCTTCTCTTGGAGGGACGAGGACTAATTTTGGGAGTGACCCAGGCCTTCAAGTGCTTCATGCCCAGGAGCAGAGGGGGTGCACGTCTGCCCAGGGCAGCAGCTGCGACTCCCCTGAGTCAGCGCCACAGGAGGAGATGTTGCGTGATAACATTTTTCCCATCTGAGGCTGGAGTCTGTTCTCTTGTCATGATTTCAGGCAGCTGAGGGATTTGTGCAGGTTTGTAATTGCTCAGATGACCACAGACACTGAAATTCGCTCCAGGCTTCACGTGTAGTTTGCATGAATAGGATCTACACATGGAGACCCTCTTGAGCGTGGTTATTTGGGTATTCTGTGACTCCATCAGCAGCAGAATTGCTGCTTTTCAAAGGAAAGCCCTACGGTGGCAGATGTGCTCATCCAGTGCCTTAATAGCTGGCCCCTGAAAACGGCAGGGCGTTCCTTCACACCCGGTTTCCATCTTAACTCACCTTGTTTTTCCCTAAATCCCACCTGCCACGTGCCTACTTCTACAAGGAGGTGTTTGTGCACTCTTGACTCCTGTCCAGGATTTGAGGTGGGGTTCGCTGACAACTACCTGTTAATGGAGAGTAAACTTTTATCCTCATTACCACAGGAAAGGAAAGAGATGGTTACACTGGCAAAAGGACCCTTGGTACTGCCAGATCCCACAGATAATGCTATGGAGAAGCATGCCTGAGGAAATTTGGGAAAAATATTCCTATTTGGGTGCTTAAGAGGAAGACTGCTGAATACACAACTGCCTAAGTTACAATCACTGCTGACTCCTTCCCTGTGAAGGGGGAGAGGCGTGGCAGGGGGTTGGAATGAGATGATGTTTAAGGTCCCTTCCAACCCAAACCATTCTATGATCCCACGATCCGATGATTTCCAGTAGCACCCAGAGTCCCTGCTGAAACCAGAGGCTCCTGGCCAGGAAACGCTGGGCAGGGTGTGTTGCTGAAAGGGTTTATGGCAGGACAACCTGCTGATCTGGTGCAAAGCACCGCAATTTCTCTGGAGCAATTCTGAACAAAGGCTGGCACTTCCTCTGCTGTTCCAGGGGCAGAATGCTTCCTCTGAATCTCACTAACTCATCACTCACAGGCGAGTCACCCTAATGACAAGAAACTGGAGCTGAAATGCGAAGAACAGAGACTAATTAATAATGAAGATAATGAGATCACTGGAATGTATATACCAAACCTGCATCTTAATTATCTCATGAAAACTGGCAACTCCAATCATGCTTCAAGAGCCTTTAATCGTGCTCTCTCTGATGAATATTGGTGGCTATTTCGCAGAGACATATGTAAAAATACCTTTTGTATAGGGTTTTTCCCCTACAATAAGAGCCAGCCAAGTTACTACTGCATGTAACTGCTCTGCTTCAAAATGAGATATTGCAGACTTGTAATTACAGCTGGCCTGATCTTCATCTCATCTACTCTCATCTTATTTTGGAGTGCTTCCTTTGAAGGAAATGCAGCAAGACTGGTGTGAATTACTGCAGTATTATTATGAATCCCTTTTATTACGACAGAACAAACCAAGAATGATCCCTAATTAAGCTAAGAAGTTTCTGCAGAAACACAGGGAGAGTACAGTCCCTGCCCCAAAGACCTTACAATTAGGATAGGCAAAGACAGACTTTGAGGTAGGGAAAAGGGGACAGAGGGAATGCAGAATGAGCTCACTCCAGACTACAATTTGTTCCCATGACTTGCTTGAAGGGGAGGCTGGGAGAAGGCTGAGATAGGATGAACATGGGAGAAGTGTGGAGCTGGTGAGATGAAGACTGTAGAGGGGGAAGAAGCAGGCTGCACTTACAGCCAACAGAGCCTATCCAGAACTTTCTGCAGTTTCCTCCCTGCCCTCCCCATCCCTTCACCCCTGGATGGGGTGAGGAGGTCAGCTCCAAACTACAGCTGCACAGGAACATTGCTCTGAGTGAAGCAGGCTCAGCTCAACCCCTGCTCCCACTCCCAAAAAACCAAGACCCCAAGTGTCTGCAGAGAGGCTTATTTTAGTAAGTAAGGAAGCAGCTCTTCAGACTCCACACCATGGGGTAGACCAGGGGGGTCTGCTCTCCCCACGACCTTTAACATCAGTGAGAGCAGAGCTCCTGCTTGTGTCCTACCCTCAGGAGCAGGGCAGGCAGCCAGGCACATCAAACAGCTCGGGTCAAACAGGGCTCACAGGAGAAGGTCTCTGTGCAAGATGAGAGCACCAAAGGCAGGACGGGGCTGGCTGAGGGCCCATTAGCATCAATTCCTTGGGCCTCTAATGAAGCTGGACCTGACTCTGTGACACCCAATTACAGCACAAAGACATTTTGGGGGCCTTACCCACTGCTCTCTCTAGAGAGGAGCTACTTGTAACCTTTTTGCCATCCGTAGGTTACACTTTAGTTGCTTAATGAGGCTGCGTTTGGAGAGATTTTCTGTGTTCCTCTCCAAAACCCCTCACAAGGGACAAGTAGTCAAGAACTGTGAGTCCAAAGGCCAGATAATGGAAAAGGATATGTCTTTCCCTCTGAAAAGCAGTTTATTTTTTGTTCATCACTGCAACTGTACCATTGGCATTTTTTGTATCAAGCCCTGAAGGTGCTTCATAATGGTAGCTGTGAATCCACGATTAAAGCACCTCTGTCAAAAGCGTTACAAAAATATGCCAGACACAAAATCTGCTCTGTTTAGCCTTTGTCAAAATGCCCAATAATAAGGAATAAAATAAAACAACAGGCTATGTGAGCAATTTCAAGCGAAAAATACACAGCCTGTCCTTTAGAAATGGGCTGGGAGGGCTCTGCAGACCGAGGGCACGGACACGTTCACTGTGCAGGTAAGAGCACAGATGGCAAGGAAAGTGTGAGCATCCCTGAGCCACCCCAGAGCTTAAACCAAGGGGGAGCCAAGCAGAAAGATGGAATCACATTTATTCAGCTGTCTCTGCTCTGGCAAATTGACTCTGCTCCTCCGTGGCTCCAGGAGTTACTGCCCTACCTGAGCAAGCAACTGGCCAGGACTCAGGTGAGCCTGGAGCTGTGGATGGAGCTGGGGGTTCTGACAGATGTGTTGGATTCTGCTGGATTCTGCTTTGCATGGTGTGCAGAAGACAGGCTGCTGCCTGGAGAACACACCTTTTGGTAGTTTCAGCTCTGAGCACACTTTCATGACGTTTTTAAGCTTTTAGCCTCTACTCCATATAACACACCTTGTTAGCAGAGGAAAGGAAAAGAAAAAGAATCAGCTGTCCAGGACAAGAATAATTCATGCTGACCAGTGGCTAATACTCCTCTCATGACACATGCTAAGGGCAAGGCTGCAGAACAGAACATCCTAAAGCAAGGGAAAGGCTGTACTGAGCTCACGGGTGCAACATTTTGGTCCTATGGCTTGTTTGCATTAACACATCTCTTTAATCACACAATCACACACTACTTCCCACTGGTCTGGATGTGTCCAGGACACAGGCTGGATGGTGCTCAGTTTATCAGCCACTATTCAATATCTGCTTTAGTCTCTTGATCAAAGTGCAGCTTCATGTCTTATTTATGGCTACTACTAACAGCCTGCTCTGCAGACAGAACTATTTATTTCCCCCCAAGCTTTTCTGTGGTGTTCATCACTCTGACATCTGAGTGCTCTGCAACGATTAATTTATCTTCATAGAGTCTCTGCAAAATGAGGGAAGATGGTATTCCCATTTTACAGATCAGGAGCTGTTGCACAGACAGATTGAGGTCACACATTTCCACTCATGATAGGTCCTAGTCTGAAATGTCTCAGATCTAAATTTTTTTAGGTATCTTCAAATATAACGCCAAAACAAAAATCTTCTGGTTTGTGTGTTCAAACAGAGCTCTGACTGGCTTCTTACAAAGTCAGGCACAAGAACAGGGGAGGATTAGGGACTGTGAATGCTGGTCACCAGAAAGGATGAAAGCTTTCCAACCACCAGTCTCTGGAATATTGAAAACCAACACAGATAACCCATGTGAATGTAAAACACATTATTAGAGCCTTTGATGAAGCAGCAAAGTATACCTTAAAAAACTATACACATAGGGACCTTCTCTGCCTTTACAACACGGGACCAAATGCTGAGAGCACAGTTTAAGGCAGGGAGAACTGCAGGTTCTCTCCACTTCTTGGGGTCTGGCCCATTAAGCACAGAAAAAACCCAGAAAGCTTTGTAGTGTAGAAGACCACCCTGGGAAGGGAAGCTTTTGTTTTATCACTGTGCTAAAAGCATCTGTGGATCAAATGTGCCAGTATCACTTTACAGCACGAAAACGCCGCCCAGGGGACTCTCAAGACTCATCTTTTCAAACGCTGATACTTCTTTGTCAGTTTTAATAAAGGACAGCTACAAAAACAACGTGGGCCATGTGGTCCCAATGAAGCAGAGACCGTGGCAATCAATAACAGAAACAATCTGCACTTCCTTGCTGGGAGAATTTGCTTTTAGCAGCCACATCTATATGACAAGACATCACTCCAGACCTCCCTCCAACCTTTATTTGGACAATGAGCCCACTGTGCCCAAAGCACATCTGTGCTTAGGGAGATGTGCAAATCCAGGACAGTGTTTAGACTGATAACATGACCATGCAATATATGATCATGGATCACAGCTTCCAGGATATGTTTGATCCTCCCTCTTCTATCCTAAAATGGACACTTTTCTACCTCAAAAGAAAACTCCTCTGTCAAAATGTTGACTTTTAGTGCAATACAGATGTTATTTTCTGCTTCATCTCATGATCTCTTTCACACAAGGCCTCAGAAGTGCCCTCCTGGCTCAGCACACAGGTCTGCCCAACACCAGTTCCTGTCTCCAGCCCCAGTTTTTAGACATGGATGCGGTAGGTGTGAACAGTAAGGAAAGACAACAAAACCTGGGGAGAGGAGTGATATAGAAGTTTAAAGAAAGCCTTTTTCATTTGCTATTCCTTAAAGACACCAAACCGTGCCATGGGAAATACTTTTTAGTTGAGAACCCAGATACATCTCAGGCCCCAGACTGTATATGATTTATATCATTTAAATTACATTGCAGATCAAAGTTTTATTTGCTTGGAAAATTGCAGCTGAGGCCATTCACCTTTTCTGTCTTATCAATCCAGTGCCATCTTCCTGTAGCACATACCTAGTGGGACTCCTTAAGCAGAGCTGGTCCTCCAGCCCAGTGCCACCAACACCAGGAACTGGCTGTCACCAGGGAAAGCACCCCCGGGGAACAAGGTGGCCTTGACTCAGTCCCTGGCACTGCCAGCTGTGGTCTCTCCATGCAGGCTGAGTGGGGAGCTGGTTGACAGAAGGATGAGCAGGTTGCAAAGTGCAGGAGCTGAACTGTTTGCAGTGTGTGACCATTTCCACCAGGTTAAGGTGCAGCTCTGCCTGGGCTCTGATTTCTCACAGGGATCTGGCAGTGCCAGCACTGAGCACTGCAGGGCCCTCCCTGCCAGCTGAGCTCCATCCTCCCCTGTCACCTGGTGACAGCACAGTGTGACACCCCAGCATCCCAGCCCCTGCAGTCCCTGGGTCTCCATGGATACAAGAGAGACGTGAACTGGTCTGGTTCCTGTGACTCTGCAGTTCACTCAGCTGCTGCATCCCTGATCTTTCACTTTTGGGCAGACTCCTGGCTCTTTACTCCACCAACTGAGGAACCAGATGTTTCCACTTCCTTCTGACCAAGAGTCACTGCTCCAGTTGTGAGCAGAGGAGCTGCCTTGTCAGGGTAAGCACCTTTCAGTAACTAATATTAATAAAATCATTTCAGTCCGAGTTGCAGCTGCTGCACATTTGTATATGCCTGGTTCAGGATTATTTTTGAGTTTAGGATCTTGGATCATGCAGAATGTCAGGAATGGGCTCAATCATCAGTTCTATCCAGAAACACAATTCTCATTCTGGGATATGGCTAAAAAAAAAATAGCAACCACTAAAATATTAACATATGGATGGAAAACCCTCACTATTTTCTACAAGTAATGCCTACAAAGCATTTCAGAGCCATGGTTGGATATTACAGAGGGAAGTCCAATCTCAGTAAGAAACATACAGATTGTAATTTAAAAGTCACACATGGACAGTCTTATCATCTGAAACATGAATTCTATCCTTAACGACTCAGTACAGACATCAAAACGATCCAATTTCCAACCTGGACCATCCCTAGCACATTCTTTTAGCTTTGTGATTTGTGGTTCCTATTCATCACCCATCCCCATTCCTACTGAAATCTAGCAAGTCAGGTACTTCCATCAGCTCTGCACTGCAGCAGGAAGAGACAGCAAGTCAATTTTCTGTGGCATCAGAATGACAACTCAATGCTTTCCATGACATTTCATTTTGGTGGATTTTAATCTTGTCCCTGAGAGACAGGAGCTGACAGCCATTTCTGGTTTGGGGTTTTTTTTTTGCAACTCACAGATGCATAATAAGGAGAAGGTCAGTGGGAAGAGAGAAAGAAAACAAGATTTTTTGCATGGTGAAAGTGGTGCTTTGGAAAACCACCTTCCGAATCTCCAGTGAGACAAAAACAGAGAGAAAAGATACATGCAGAAAGCTTTTTTATCAAACCTTGCAACCAGAATTATGCCTGCTTCCCCCATGCCACCCTTGCCCAGCTGTCAGATCCCTCTCCCAGGATTCTGTTCTGATATAAGCCAAGATCCAGATTCGAGGCTCCCGGGGGCAAAGCACTGTACTGAGATTAACCAGCATGAAAACCTGGAGTTCAGTCCACAGAGTTCAGGGAACATCGAGAGAGTGGGCAGCAAAGGGGATTCACCTAAAGATGGAGCATCTATGAACCCCCAGCTGTCCACAGGAACTAATGGACTCACTTTGCTCCCCAGGTGTTTTCACTTCAAAGGAACATAAAAACGCTTCCAAAACTCTTGTCTTGATGCTACAGCAAACAGCTCCACAAGGGCTATGACAAACCAACCACCTAATGCAGATGAGAAAGCAACAGGGATTTTTCTTATACAGTCATTTGATGTTCTGCCCTTTGCTCCAGCCCAGCCAACTAGAGACAGAGCCTCTCGGGACACAAAAAAGCCCAAGATCCCAGACCATAAGACATAAAAACATTTCTGTGCACTGATTGCCTCCTCACAATAACCTCATTATCACAGCTGTCAGTCACCAGCACAAACCAGTCACCAGCATGGGAACTACTGACAGGAGATGCTCACCCTCCAACACATTCCCTGCCTGGAACAACACAGCTTTAATACCACCATAGGCTCCTCAGAGCCACGGTGGCAGTGTCCTGTCCCTCCCCTGCAAGGGGCTGGGAGGGTCACATGCAGAGATTCCCTTTGGCTCTGTGACACACTGCAGGGCTGCAGTTTACAGCCCCTTCCATTCCACACCGAGCTAGCACTCCTATGAAGATAATTATTTAAGAACCAGATGCACACACTGCCTTTTAGATTCATGTCTCACAACAGCCATGTCCTGTGATCAGGCTGAAAAATTTAAGGGCCTTTTTTCTTATAGACTTCCCCAGCACATTAATCTTGTATTCCTTGTCTTATCAAAAATGACCATTATTAATCATTCACCTCGTGCACGATCTCTCTGTTTTATTCAAGTCCTTGATGTACTGATAAGGGGAGGCTAAATTCCTGACCATGCTGATGTGAGGCTGGATTCATCACTCATGTCCAGTTCTGATCTCAGTACTCCTCAGCCACTGCTCAGGGGTGTTACAGTGAGCATTTGGTCCTGATTTATCGACCTGAACAAGTGAAGTGTTTTTAACAACTTTCAGAAAAACGCTGTCGTCATTTTAAAATCAGCAAAAAAATCTTTCCCAAGGCAGAGATTTTTAAAAACCTGCCAAATCCCCTGAACATACAGTGCCTGAATCAGAAACTGCAACAGATGGAATCGGAGGGCTTTTTTAGTATTGTCTATTAATAAGTGCAAATGTTCACAATGACAAATGCAATGTAATTTTAGTCTGCTCTGGGATAGTAGCCTGGTCTTAATCAGCACTTTCTGTCAAACTTCCCGCTTTGACCCAAACCCACAATACTCCAGTTGAGAGGCTGAGTGTGCAGATACACAATCACCAGTTCTTTCAGCCCCATGTTCCTGTTTCAGAGTAAGGTCTGTAAACACTCACACTGGTCTGACTACCTGCCAGGGGGGCCTGTCCTTCCACCTTCCCTTATTTCTCTCCCAGCACTCAACAATATTTTTATAACTGTGATTGCTCCATGGTTATATCTTAGTTAACCTGGAATTACTCCAGTGTAAATCAACTCAGAATCAGGCTTTGCTACTGAAATGACTGCATTAAGTCATGATACAGTTAATTAGGAGGACCTGCCTCTGTACTGTAAACATCACAAATGCAAATGTCTTTAATAAAGTCAAACCTTTCGTTGTTATTTTTCATAGTAAAAACCAGGCAGCAGAGAGGAGGGAAGGGGTGGCTGTAAGCAATCTAAGCCTCAGGAGCACAGATCAACATGTGCAGGGGGTCCCAGTGACCTTCTGTCTTTGCCATGTCTTTAATTTCCACAACTAATTCCCTACACCAACACCTCCAACAGCCCAAGGCAGTGAAACGCCCTTGCCATGCTGTGAAACTTGGCTGCAAGCAATACAAATATTTTGAACCTGACTCCCGTGGCCTTTTCCCCAGGTTACACATCCAATCTTAATGGTTCCCAAAAGAACACTGTGGCAAACATAAACTGTGACAGGTTTGACAAATGCCAGCTGATGTAAAAGGAACCTACTGTGTGTGTGTGTCTGACTGGAAGCAGTCAGAGTGTCATGTCTGGGGTTTGTGGTTTCTTCTGGGATCGATGCAACAGTTTCTACACACCATGAGTTTACTCCAATAGGAGATCAGGCAGTGATCTGGAGTGAGAGCAGCACTCTGAATCCCAGCACAGCAGTTTTTTGTGAGGGTGGCTGACTGCACCAATTGTCTTTCCTTCCCAAGGGATATTGCCATTTTACCATTAAATCACAGTCAACATCAAAGCTGAAAGTCTCCCCAAGGCCTGAACAAAGTACATCACAGAGCTCCCCAGCTGAAACCAGTATTTCACCTGCTGTTCCTGAGAAAAGTGATGACTTTTTTGGTATTCAAATATGCTAAAACAAGCTGGCCACCAGACACACCCACAATGACGCAGTGAGCACCAGCACTCCCGTCCAAGCCTGGTCTAAAAGCTACTGACATCAGCAGCAAACCTTCCTTTCCTTAAAGACACTTTTTGCCTTAGCCCTCAAACCCCTCATTCACTCATGCTGAGTCCCAACTACATTTCTTGAGCATCTCTGTTGGTTTAATCAACCTGTGCCCTGCCTGGGGACAGTGCTGACCATGTGAGCTCCTCCAGGGAGTCTGAATGTCCCTCCAAGGCTGGGAGATGAGGCTGGAAGCTTCTGGTGCCCTTCAGCCACCAAGCTTAAAGGGGAACAGAAAGTATGTCCTACCAGACCACTTTGCTCCTACAACTTTCTGAATGCTGGCAGCTCCTCCTCGCCAGGAATAACTTCTGTCCTCCAGGCTCACAGAGAACAAATGCCCTTTCTGCATTTGGGCATTTTCATGCACTGGTGAGTAGCCACAGACAGAGCAAACGCTTCAGATCCGTGGCTGAGTGTCAGCCCTGCCAGAAGAGTTGGCATTTGTACCTGTCCTGCAGACACAACTGCTCTGTCTGGAAACAGCATGGAAGCTGCAAGTCTGGTGTAAGACCTCATGTAAGTCTCAGGGGAAAAGTGCCCTTCACTCCAAAGATAAACCTGTCCTCCCTCTCCTCCACCCCCCTTGCAGAGCTGGCCCCAAGGATGCTCAGACCAGCCTTTCATGTCCATCTTCCAGACCTTTTCAATTCTCCCATGTTTTAATTGCTTCTGTTTTACATTTGGGTGACCAGAGCACAAAAGAAACGAGTTCAAAGGCTTTCTCAAATCACAGTAAAACAGTAGGTGGTCCCCCCCACGGCAATCACACATCTTACAATTAGACAAAAGGAAAATGAAGGAAATAATTGCAGTGTCCGTATAGGGCCCCTGCTGTCAATTATCCCTGATGTGGGGTGTCTGCTCCCTGTTTCCTTCCCGGTGGCACAGCCCCAGGCAGGCAGAGGCAGCACTGACAGCCCAAGGATGGATCAGTCATCAGTCACTCCCACCTGGTGTCCAGCAGGACTGAATGGCTTCAGCTGCCTGAACACAGACATTTAATGCCACTCTAAAAACCCAATATGCTCGAGGCAATCACAGGGCTGTGGCACAGCCCCTCCAGGAGAGCATTTCCACACAGCAGCACCACATGGGAACAGGCACCCAGGAGCCAGGGGCTGCAGGTGAGGAGAGACACATCCTTCATGGGGGCTGCAGCACAGGGGCCCTCCTGGCACTCGGCTCCACTGCCCCGTGTGAGCTGTGAACACCAGCTCCCCACCCAGTTTGCTGGGCTCCTCAGGCTGCCTGAGCTGCTGGAGCCAAAGGTACCCCAGTCAGAGCCTTTTAGTGACCTCAGCAGGCTCTGAGCTGTGGCCAGTTCTCCCCTCCATCCCCTCTGGAAAAGGCAACAACTGTGTTTCTCCACCCCAAACCCAGAGGAATGCACAAGACCCAGGGGACTCTCCTTTGAGGCTGCAGACACTGCAGGAACTCACCTGGGAACACCCCAAAGGCCATGTAGCTCCTCTCAGGACAGTTATTGGATTACAGCTTCAGGCTCAACGCTTTATGCTTTAGGCTCTGTCAGATCTGTTTAATCAGCTGGTAATGTGACACTTCCTTCTCTAAAGACCTGAGATCTACTTCTCTGGCAGCATGCCTTTTCCTCCAGGAGGTCAGCCTGCATCCCTGATTTCTCCTGTGCTGCTGGCAGATTGGACAGGGATACAAGGCAAAAAGAAATTAAAACTATCAAGACAGTTGTTATTTCCATGTAAACCTGACAGTATGTCCTGCTCAAAAAGGGTATCTCAAGAAGTTCCTGAGGCTGGACCATTTCAGCTTCAGACAGAAGGAGAGGCTGAGCTCAAAACTCTTGACTTACTCCAAACACCCACTGGCTTCAAGTGCTTGAGCTGATTAAGGAAGGAGAAGTGAATCTCAAAAAAAATCAGAGGTGACTCAACAAACCTTGGATATAAATGTGAGCAAAAATGCACCACAAAAGAGATGTTATCTACTAGTCCACGAAGTTTACTGAATAACCTGCCTTGTGAGATTTCTGGAGACAGCATGGATGCTCAGACCTGGGACATCCTAAGTACCCTGAGAAACTGCCCCTCAATTTAGATTTATCTCCTTTTACTTTCTATGCAGCTTTCTTGTCTCCCTCACCCATTTCCCATCTTCCAGCATCTCTCCACTCTTGCTAAGCCACATTTAGCAAGCAATGGCAAAAAAGTCACAGGAAAAAAGCCAGCCCAGGTGGTCCCTCCACAGGCATGTGTGACCTTCACTTTGAAAAGTGTTACAAAACATTCCAGGTGAAACATTTACTCAGGCTAAGGACTCAGGCACCACCATCTCACCTGGATGACTGGTACCTTGCTTGATGAAGAAGCTGGAAGTACCACCTGCCCCTCTTTTACACAGCAGAGCACAGAATGAAGATTTCTGGACAGTCTCTTATGCAGGACACAACCAGGCAAAGCCAGTCCTGTCATTCCCAGAGTGCAAATTCTGCTGCCACTGATTGCTATGAAAAAGCTTTAGTTGGGCATGAAGGAAAGGCAATGACTAAAACATTGTATGAAATTCATTTAACAAGGTTCAATGATTGAAACAGGAAAGATTTCCCTTAACAAATTGTTACAGGAAAGATTCAGCCACTGTGACCAGCTCTGCCGTGAGCTTAATTGAAATTTGTGCAGTAAGGGGGCAACAGCCTTTGCTCTCAATTAACTCTGAAGAAAAGTTGAAATCTTTTTAATCATTCTGAACTATCAGCCCTTCTTTCATCTGTGCTTTTTTTTCCAGTGTCTGGGTATTTATACAGCTATTAAGAATATTCACAACTGTAATTTAGGACCATACAATAAACTGCTTGTTTCAAAGGCAGGATTAGAGAACAGGAGACAATTGGTATTTTTGAGGGAAGGAGGTAGGAATCTCCTACAAATACCCACTGCAAGGTCTGCATCTAGTCCCAGCCCCCCCTGTCACAGACTCCTGGCTGCAGATTGAATTGGGTGTATCTGGTGTTTCCTAGATTTTAGTTAGAGATACAAAAAAATCCAATTCTGCCAGTCCTGCCCTGAAAGCAGCACCGTGTGTGTTGTTGCCCAGATGTGGATCCCAACAGCTTGTGCAAGTAGGAGGCCGTGCTTGGGCCCCAGGGAGGAGCAGCAGCTGAAGCTGCAGGCGGCTTCATGTGAGAATCTTCTTCTCATGAAAATAGTCTTATTAATAAAACAGTAGGGAATGCAGAAAAGCAGATTCATCTCAGAGTAAAATGTTTCTTTGGGAGCTCCCCGAGCAGTCAGTAGCAGCTTGTTATGGAACTAACATGGCTTTTACTGCCACAGCCCTGTAAGAAGTATTTCAGTATTGGAGCAGTTAATAGAGGCACAAAGCAGGAAAGCTGGGCAAGCAGAACAAGTGCCTTGAGTAACAAACCCCACAGCTCCTGCAAAACCTCCTGAAAGGTTCTGAGTAGGAAGCAATCCATGACCTAATTAGGTGCCACTGTTACTGGAGAATAGAGGAAGGAACAGAAAGAAAAGAGGGGGAAGATAAAGGAGAGGGAGACAGGGAGGCCCAAATACTCATCAGATGAGTCCAAGGTGGAGCTGCCCAACACTGAGGCTTTATTTAACACACACAAGCATGTTCCATGAGGGAGGAGCAGAGGGAAGGGGACTTGCTTCCTGCTTGTGCACAGTCTCCTCATGGAGCACAATTGCTGAGATAAATGAGGGAATCAGACAGGCAACACCACAATTTGTAGGGACCTGGAATGAACAAGTAATATCCATGCTGCTTTCTGTTACTAAAATATCCCATTTTTCTCTTAGGTGAAAAACTGGGTTAGGAATCCTAAAGCAGCCTTGTAGGAAACAAGTATCACAGTGAAATACTTGGGCAGTGAAATGTGTTCTGGTCTAGGTAGGTTCCAGGTGTGTTCCACACATGTTCCAGGTCCACATGTGCTTGAACACACCTGGAAACACGTTCCAGTCTGAGTAAGTTCCAGGTGTGTTTCAGCTGTGTTCCAGGTACATGTGTTCCTATGTTCCAGCTGCATTCCAGGCAGGTTTTAGGTGTGTTCTAGGTGTGTTGTAGATGTGTTTCTGTTACGTTCCAGTGGTGTTCCAGGCATGTTCAGGGCATTCCAGGTGTGTTTCAGGCATGTTCCAGGTGTTTGAACATGCCTGGAAACACGTTCCGGGTGCTAACAGGTCCTTCACAGGAATTTGCTTCTTTGCAGGCTGTGCCCCTGTGTGTGCCCTGAAACGCCTCCCCCAGGAGTGCAGCAATACCTGCAGTGGCTGCTGTTTGCATCACAGGCACGGGAAGAGGTTGCCATGAGCACCAGACCAGCCAGTCATGCCCACCCACGCCAGGCCAGCCCACGCAGGGACGTCACATGCCAGGGAGAGAAGGCTCTGTGTGGGCTCCTCTAGCAGTGCACAGCCACAGCAGCTCCTTCCCTGAGGCCACACCGAGAGGCTGTGACAGAGGCTGGAGATGGACCCAGACACCCCTTTCCTAAACCAGCCATACAACCACAATACAACCCTCTCCTCTGGCTTGCAATACCTCTCCAGGTACTCCACAGTCACGTTTTACTCCACTAAAAGCAAAACACAAACACTTCAGAAAGCAGAAAACCTCAGAGGGAACAAGACCTCACAGCATACCCCACTTCTGCATAAGAAAACAGACATCTTAGAAAAAAAACAGAACAGCTCAAGTTCTCATCAAATCTGCTTTATCACAGGCTCTGCCTTCGGAGCACGAGCAGTGGGAAGGGCTCCCTGTTGCATCAGCCGTGCAGGGATTGCTGCCGAGCCCGCAGCGCTGGCCCCGCTCTGCTGTAGGTAGCACTGCACACACAATGCTGACAAAGGGGGAAGGCTCAGCCTCTGCTTTCCCAGCCTATAACGTTTTCTAAAACTCATCTCCTTCAATCCCACATCACTTAACTAATGGCTGGTTAGAGCAGTTTCACACTAACCGAAAGCAGACTTCTGAATATTTTAACTTTCAGCCTGATTTTCATCCCTGACCTGCAGCCACGCTTAAACAAAGGATGACTTCTGAGGGAAGAAAACTTATCGTCCCTTGATTTAAAATTGTACTTACTGAGAACGGCTGTGGAGTTCTCTGAGGGAGCTGCAGTGTCTCCAAAGCCCGTCTCGGTAGCAGCAAAGTTTTCCCTCTTGCCGCGCACGAGTGGGATGTGAAGCCAGACCTGGGACACGCTGTGTCTGTGCTGATGAGGGCTCTCAACTGTGTATCGTTGCCAAGACACCCGGGGCAGACTCTAAAGCCTCCAGATCTCGCCCTGGCCAAGGCATTCCTAATCAAATGCTCCTTTCAGCATCACACAGAGCTGTGAACAGCACCAGTTTCTTTGGTTCAGGTAAAGGTAAACCTCCACGAAGTGCTCCCATCAGTCTGGAATACTGCTTATTAACAAAACATTTTCTATCTGGAATTGTAACCAGCTCTCTAAGTTAATTTTTTTGAAATAAATGAGTTTTCTGTCTCACCCCCCTGCTTTGAGCTGCTCAGATATCACAGAAACAAGTGGCAGGATTGAAGCCTGCAGTGGAATCAGTTATTTCTGAGCGACTGTAACAATCTGCTATGCCAAAATTTTATCATCTGTAGTTGATGGAAACATGGAATTCAAACAATCCATGCTGCAGCAACACACGTGACTAAACTTTTGCATTACGGCAACAGGTCCTGGACAGTCAGGTCTTGTGATCCAAGGCCTATCCCAGAGGTCTCACAGTCCAAAATACAAGATTTGTGCAGTTGCAGAGAGCAAGAAATAGGAGGAAAACAGAAGTCTCAAGTGCAGCAGAAGCCAAAGTGCCTATCTGAAAACATACCACCTCTGTGCTACCTCTCAAACCAGTTGTCATTTCGGGCTCTCACCCTTTTGAATGTGTTGTCCCTTTCATAACGTGCTAATTGTGCTAATGGCTATTCCATTTCTTAGAGGTGTTAAGATGGAAAAGGTTCCCAGAGCTCACACAAGCCTGTGCAAAACCAGAAGAGATGAACAGGCATTTAAGAATCCTATTTTCCATTGCTCCTCTGTTACAGCTAAATGCACTCCAACTTCCTTGTTCAACATTAATCTTTGCTTCTACAGGTAAGTTGCTTTCAATAAAAATGTTTACATTGCGGAAGTCAGATCAAAGCATTTTAAAATTCTCAGTATGACTCATCTGGCAGATTTTTTTTTTCCTTTTTTCCTATAGCTCACAAGTGGTTCTGAAAATGACTTCTTGAGTTAGGGCAGGCAACATTTTGTTTCAGTATCTTTCCATTTTTAATGGTATAATAACAACACTTCCTGCCCTTTTCTACTAGTTAATCATAAACTAGACGAACTCCTAACATTCAGATTTCTGCAACAATGGAAATTTATGAACCCTTAGTTTTGCTGATGAGGGTTGCTCAAAGTGGGAAGGGCTAAACATTTAAAAGATTAGAGTTTTCAGGGAGGATATACTTTTAATCCTCTTCTTTCCTCCTACAGTTACCATTATGGGTGTGGAAGTAACTTAAAATGAACTCCTCCTCCAAGACCACGTGTAGTGTGGCTGGAGTAAACCAATTAAATACAACTTCCCAGTAGGGCCTCAGTTCCTGACTTCAAATAGCAGTGTTGTAAGGGAGACTGGGAAGCAAGAGGAGACAATGAGGTCACAGAATTAGTGAGGGAAGACAACTCTGGTTTTGCATCTGAGTTTTCACACTTCTTTGTACTCCCAGAAACACAGTTTGAAAGGAGAATAAACTGCTCCTCTGCCTGCCCCTGGCAGTGCCTTTGCATTGAGCCCTGGGGTGTGCAGCCTTCAACCAGCTTCATCACTCAGCCCACGAGAGATTAAGCACAAAGAGTTCTGCCAAAAAGATGATCATCTGTCTCTCCATAAAATTTAGGAATACAGCAGCGTGTACAGCTTCTTAATTCAGCAGCTCTGCATTTGGAGCCTGCCTGGAGAGATCCAAACCCAAAGAAATGTTATTTCTGATTCCTCAGCAGGCTGAGACAGAGGATGGGTCTGCTCAGCTCTGCAGCAAGGCTGGCACAGAGTGTCCCCTAGGCCAGGAAAGGGGTGAAGCCAGAACCCCCAGAGTTAGGATGGGATGTGCCTGGGTGTGAACCCAGAGGGAAGGGCTCCACACTCCACACAAAGACTGGCAGAGATTACAATTAAATAAGCTGAGCACGACTAAAAATGTATCTCTCCCATTCACAATTTCCATGAATCTTTCAGAAGGCCTAAATCCGAGAAGGTAAATTAACTCCTTATCTGCTCACACTTTACACTTTTTAAAAAGCAGGCCAGAAGTCTGGAATAAATTCAGCAGGCAGCAATCTCTTGGCCTTACATGGGAACATGTGCTTAATAAAACACCACGGTTTTATCAGACTGTTTCCTTCTGTTTCCTTTCTGGTGGGTAATGGAGGTTACACCCACTGCTTCGTTTTGACGTGTGTAACCCAGAAAAGCCTCAGCTCGCTGTGAAAACGCCAAGTGATCCGTTCCTTTGTTAGAAGATGCCTCGGGGCTCCTGTGGCATTCTTCTAAACATGTCAGGAAAAACTAAATGCATTGTTAACAGCCAGTGGAAAAGCACCACACATTAGTCATCCCTCTTCTGAATGGAAAAGAACAATTTCTGATGAAATATAGTTCCCATATATTCCTAGACTGCTTTGTTGGGTAGCTGCCCTGCCCTGTCTTTCAACAGCCTCGGGCTGCAAACGGGAATTCTGAAAGAGAAATTTTGATACTCCCGAAAACAATTAAAGGAAAATGTGAAAGTTAGCACTAAAAGAATTTTTTTAAAAGCCGGGGCCGATCAGTTTCTTTAAATGTTTCTTAAACGTTTATGTTGTGATTAAATACACCTGTTAAAAATCCGGTCAAAACGAAACTGAAGCTTTCTACTCTTGAAAGGCATCAAAGCGAGATGCTCTGAAATTTACACATAATTTCCTTTTCCCTGAGCCAAGTTGTCAAAAATCAGCATTTTTATGGACATTTCCAGTTTGACAGAAAACAGCTTCACTGCTGAATTTGGCACTCTGTTGTAGGAGTGTCTCAGCTAGAAATGCCATCACAAAACGAGAAGCTGAGGGAAAACATGCCCAGGTGGAGAGCAGAGGTGAGCTCCAGGGTTGCTCCACAGCCCTGTGACAGGTCAGTCCCCGCTCCTGGCACAGCAGTGGGGCCCTGGGACGGCGTGTCCTGTTCCCAGCTGGTGCCTCGGGATTCATCTGGGATCAGCTACTCCCGCCTAGCCGGGGCTGCTGGCCCTAATGCTGCTTTTGTGGCCCAGCATTGTCCAGCAGAAAGGCTTCGGCTGCTCCTCAATGCCTGTCAGAGCACACTATGGCTGCACTATAGCTGAAGCCTCGCCTGGTGCCACGGCAAAAACCGCAGCTCTTTATGTGCCATCTCATTTCCAGCTCGGCTTCTTCCGAGTAGGAGGCACAAAGACACGTATAAATGGCAATTAAATCAACCACAATAGGTTGTGTTAACTACTGGTAACCAAGAAGCCACCTTGATCCCTCCCTGCATCTCAGACATTCACTGCATGACACTGAGGCCTCGGCTCACAAAGACTTTTCAATTTGGGATTAAACATGTTGCATTGGAAAGAGCTCATAACCCCCGGGAGCAGATTATAGCTGGCAAGGAGGGAAGAATGAATGGCTGAGGGAAGATGGGAGGGGATAAGCATTTGCACTGGAAGAAGGGGTGCAAAGGCAAATCACCATTTTTAGAAAAGTTTTACTGCCTTGCCGTGTTTCTGGGAACTGCCTGACCATGGAGAAAGGGAGAAATTCTGTGGTCTGGCTGTTCTAACAAAGCCTGAGTCCACTTGCCGGAGTTCCAGTTCTTGAAACATGGTCAAAATCTGGGAGAAAAATCCCATCCCGAGGGAGACTTAGCCAAAAACTGCACCGGTAAGAATGAGACTGAACCTCAGCATAACCAGAGAAGGCAGAGCCAGGGAAGGGTGTGGAGCCCCCAGCAGCACATGCTGGAAGTGGCAGTTTTTCATAGGAAGACTATTTGCTTCCAGCTTCCATGATTGCTTCTGAGGGCTCAGCCTCCTCCTTTCAGGATTTTCTTGCAGAAACTTTTGCTAGTTGCTCTCCAGATGATTCACATTTAGCCTCAGAGACTATTTTTAGCTGCTTTTATTTCAGCACATGTTCTTGGAGAGTCCCTGCTATTTATGGGGTCCACACTTCCCTCCTCTTGGCTTCTCTGGGGAGAAGCTCCACGAGGCATCTACTGGGAGCATCGTTCCTCCTTTTGTGTCTTCCACACAGCAAAGCCAGGGAATTTCTGAGGTCAACAGCAGCATTCTTTATCACCATGAAGACAGATAATGGAAAGCAAACAAGCCAAGGAAAATCAAACACACTCCAGTTCCTCACAGTGTTTGTAAGGCCACTCTCAGGCTGGTTTGGGCAAAGGTCTGGTGATCTGGACACTGAAGGTGTAATCATGCAGCAAATACATCCAGAGGCAGCTGGGTACAAGTGAGCAGTAAAAGGCATGAGAGAACTGCTGCAATTTGTTGAAGGTAAACCTGACACCAAGACGTGAAGTCACCTCTTTGTTAGGGTCACACAGCTTTAAAAAAATGGGAGATATTAAATTACCAGTGTGTCCACAGCCAGTATTGTGGTAGGTGTACATGTGCTGTCTGAGCTGCACACTGATGTCTTGAGGATTAGTTTTATAGCTTTGACACAGATATTATGGGATACAGCTAACAACAACCCAAAACACATGCACCTAAATAATGTTTCCAGCCCAAGCGGCAGCTCTGCAAGTGGGAAAGTGCCTTACATCAGCTTTCACTCATTTCTTTCTCATATGAGAATAGTGTCGAAGTACTAAATCATTTTTACACTGGCAAAGCCACACAAATGAAGGCCTGTCTTGCTTTAACTATTCCCATACAAAAGCCTATTTTTATGAAACATCGGAGACTAATATGGAGACGTTCCTGCTGCTCTTCCAAATGTATTTAAAGTTTTTGAGAGAGTGTAAATTTTTGGCTGGATAGAACTGAGACTCACACATGCATGCACACACATACAGTCAGGACACCCCACAAACATTGGGAAACCTAACTAATCCAGAAGGGAATCAGCTGGAGGCAGAGGTGAAAACAATCTCAAGGTATGAATGTTAAGCAACTGTAATTTTTTATCTTTGCTATCTTCCCTGGTTTACAAGTAAATCTCTACCACAGAGACATTCAGCACACTCTAATACACAACCCCATCTTTCAAGAGCATCTTGTATATTGGTCCCCAAATAATAATGGCTCAAGCTCATTATCTTATAATCTGCTGGGTTAGGAAGAGCTCATGGGGAGCCAACATATGGATGTGCTTCTGAGCACATTATCAGCTGCAGTGCAGCAGCTCAACCCGTGGCACTGAGCAGTGGAGTTGGGCACACTCTTTCCTCATTGCCAATATGGCAATAATTAGGGCTGCTATGTGGGTCTGTAGATTAAAGGAACTGGGGGACCAAATTAATCCCAGGAGTAATTCAAGGAAGACAGAGGAGTTACACCAGGAGTCACAGCCCACTGTGTTCCACTCCTTAAAACCATTGCTTGAGAATATTAGTTATTTGCATACTCAAGTCTGAGCTACTAAATAGTAATTAGGCAGCTACATGGGAAAGAATTACCTGATTAGGAGATGATTAATTAGTATCCTGTCAAGATATGATTATCCTGGATCTAGGGAATACATTGAATTTGTTCTTTGCCTCTTACAAGATGATGATGGCAGCATAAAGCACTTCTGCCTTAAATCCCTGAAAGAATGGTAAAAGAGCACAGACAGTAGCACTGTCAGTACCCAGGGATTTAATGAAGATAGAAATATGCAGGACAGACTGACAGCCCTGTCCTGTCACAGCAGGTCAAGAATAGACAAGGAAACAGCTTTATAAAGAGCAAGAAACATGTTAGACCCTACCTGCAAACACCTACCAACCTTGCCAGTCCAGCAGCTTCATAACCCTGTGCAGGTAAGCAAGAGAGGCACATGCCTTCAGCACCATCACAACCAGACCTTTGATCCTTTCCCTGGCTGAGGCAAGGGAGCCCTGCTCTGCTCTGCCTTTCATTGGAGTGGATTCTGCAGACAGAGGAACAAGGAAAAGCACTCTGGAAAACTATAAGCTGTGAAATTTAGTATCAAATTCCACCTACATGCAAAAAAGGACTGCTGAATGCTACAGATGCTCAGATATAAAAGCTGGGTCAGCAGACAGGGCACCAGCTGAGACACAGGTACATCTGTGACCTCAGTGGTATGCAGTCACCTGGCTCCTCTGGAAACCAGTCTGACTCTGCCACCAACCTGGGCCTTATCACTGAACAGCTCAATTTATCTTCTTCAGACTTGGATGAATAACAATTTTCTAGCTCCCAGAGAAGCTGCAACAGGAATTCATTAGAGCCTGTGAAGTGCTTTGGTAGTATAATAATGGAATAAGTATTGTAAATAGTTTTTATGCTAATTCCTTCATCTACATAACTGTGGCGGCAGCCTCCAGGAATTTAACAGATATATGGAATAAATCTCAGAAGTTACAAGCCTCTGAGGTACCAAGTTTGCAGATCATTTCCACATCTCCCCACCCGTGCAGGGGGCCACCCTACACTTGTCCCTCCAGGACAGGGGAGAGCAGCCTGCTGTGAGATGATGCTGAGTGAGAGCCCCAGTGCACAGAGCGTGGGAGCTGTGCTGCTTCACACATCTTTGGGATCAGCCTCAGGGGGAAACCACGGGGGTGAAAACCCTTTAAAAATCCCCTAGTGACAAAGGCCATGCCCACCCAGCTCTCTGGGATGGAGGTGTACAGGCAGGCTTTCCTTGGCTGGCCCATTGCTCCAACTGGTGTCTTCCTACTCCTGTATGTGAATGTCATTAGTGCTTCTCACATTCCAACCCTCCCGCTGGGCCAGACCCTTAATTCCAGATAAGCCAAAGCACTCAGGTGACCAGCCCCTTTGGAAGCAACAGGAATAAAGTTTCTGTGCATACTGGTGCCTCCTGGGTCTCCTGGCCACCACCTCCCTGGGAGTGCTCAGCAGTGCAGCCTGGGGCGCTGAGCACTGTGCTGAACTTTGCCTCTCTGTTACCCCTTAACTAGACAGCTCCCAATTAACAACTTTGTGTGGGTCCAACCAGCTCTAGACAATATTTTCAAATGTGACCACTGTGAAAGGAAAAAAAAAACAGGTCAAGAGGATTATGCAGGGTGACTAATGATTGCTGCATGCTGGGCTGAGATGTGAAGTCTGGCTGTGTTTTCAAAGGTACATAATAATATGTCCTTGTCTGACCTGTGGTGCTGTTGACACTTTTTTCTGAGTTGATTCCTTCTCACAAATCCCCATTAGGCTGGAAGCTTGAACACCCACCATGAATGATTCCAGCAGAGTGCAAGGGCTATCAAACTTTGCAGAACTCCCATTTAAGTTTCACTTCATTTCTTAAAAGCCAGACAGCAGAGGCAATTATTGAACTGTCAAGGACTTTTGGAGTTGTTTGCTGAGGGATGTGGCTGCTGTTCTCAAGACTGTGGGGCAGGACATGTTAATTCCATGACAATTCTCTGGAGCTGGCCAAGAGATAAGAGGAGAGGGATGCTCTGCTCAGTACAGCTGGCACATACAGTCAGGGGAATGTGCCCTGCCAGTCAGTTTACCATCCAGAGAGCCAGAACTAATAGTTTTATCCTTATTTTACCGATAGGGAGGACAGCATGGTACGATGGAGGTCATGGTTCAGCTGCCCTTCCCAAAAATCACTGCAGGTTTGTAGCACTAAGAAAATGAATTCAGCTGTTTTCTCTCCTGGTCCTGCATTTAGCATTATAGTCCCTCCATGTACACCTTTCATTAACAGGGAAGCCGGAATTAATTTTTCTTAGCTGACAAATGTTCATCAGCCTCTCCATCCTGGTCACAGAAATGTGTCCCTTCCTAGCTACAGAAACTGGAAGAGAAGGCAACTCACCTACAGCTATAGAGGAATTCTGGGGCAACAAGTATTGCAGCAGCCTCAGAATCACATAAAAAAAGCCTTTTGTTTCTATCACAGTCCTTTCATGGCTAAGACTATAAATATAACAAATGCAAACATACCAGGAAAAACATAACCTCTGGTTCAGCTTCACTTGTGAGGAGGATCTGAAAGACACTTCGTGTCAGACAGCAGGGACCAGCCCTTGCATATGGGCTGTTGGCAGCCTGGCAAAAGCCGGGTGTGATGACGACAGACTGGGTGATGCTGGGCCCTAGACACGAGCAGGGAACAGCAGGTGCAGATCTGCTGTAGGAGGCAAGGCACCTTCAACTGCTCCGGCATTTTGTCAGAATGCCGCAGGGAAAACTCCCGTCTTCAGGAGAAACAGAGCTGGCCAACAAAGCTCACCAGTGTGGGCAAAGCTGTGGCAGTATTAGCACCATCCAGACCTTTCTGAGACACCATCACACTGATTTCCTACTGCTTTGGGGTGATGTTCACATTTACATAAGTCATGGGGGAGGGCAGCACGTATATTCATCCCACAGCTGCCTTTAAAGCAAGGTCAGTTTTAATTCCCAAGCAATCCTACTCTGGCGAAAGGAAAGAAATTCCTTGCTATGGCAAGGGCAGAGCACTGTGACTGAAATGGTACAGCCCAGGCAAGGCCTCTCACTGGAACCCCCCTAAGGCATTGCAAACTGCAGGTTGTAGAGGCTGGAGCTCCTCCTCACTCCTGAGGTACAGCACAGAATGTAAAAGAGGACCCATTTCTGCCCCATTGTTACATCTCTGCAATCACAGACTCAGAAGAATAATTTTGCACGAAATCCTTGATTTAGACCAACCCAAAAGCGACAAGAATACTTTTCTTGCTTTGTAAAGAAAAGCCCACTGGAGCTGGGAGACTGATTGTTCCACAAATCAATTCCTTTCCCAAGGGTAACATCTCCACTTGCTCATTCCTGGTCTTTCATCCTAATTAAATAGTGATGTGAAGTAATCAGAAGCATTGTCAATTACTCTGGTGCTGCACAGATACTTCTGAATATACAATATTAGAGGGAAATGAAGCCAATGAAGAAGATTCCCACGCAGCAGCTGCACCAAGAGCAGCAGCTCAGGCTGGAAACATCCACTGAAAACCAAAACAGCCCAGGAGCCTGCAGTGCCCCATGTCCTGTAAAGAACAGGTCATGGGAGGGGCTCTCCCCGTGATAAACATGACCTGGCTTTCAGCAGGAAGCAAACTACCTCCAGTTACCTTTCACATTCTGTTTCCATAATCTGTTCAGATTAAAACACTGAACTGCTCTTAAACACTGATTCCTGCCCTTGACACCCCCCTCTCCATTCTAATTAATCACGTTCAATATGGAAATGTTCAGATGCCATGAGAAAAGAGGTCCTGTGAGGCACAGAGTTGTCAGCAGGGGGGAAGCTTTGAGACCCCACGTCATCTCAGAAGCAGTTACAGATGGAGAATTACCTCAGGAAGCAGGAACCCGTGTGGTCCATGTGGTTCTTGTTACCCACTGGCTCTTGTGGAAGCGGCAGGAGCGCGAAGGCAGCCCCGGCCTCCCGGAAAGTGGGAGCTGGGGAAAGGATGTTGTGCCTCCCCAGGTGGCACATGCCAGTCCCAGGGAGCTGTGCTAACAGAGGTGAGCCCAGAGCAGGTCACAGGGGATATCCTAACACAGTCTGAGCTCCTGGGAGCTTATTCAGGAGAGTCCTTCCTCCCTTGAGTATCGGTTCCTTCGTAAGAGAGAAGACACTGCAGGTGAAGGTGAGTCCATACAGAATGCAAGTATCTAAGTCAAACTAAATCTTACCATTTTGTTCAGTAAATATTGATATACTCCTACAAGTGCTGGTTTCTTCACTTTCCAGTCTCTTCCTTCTAAAATGAAGTGGCCCTGTCCTCACAGGGGAGAGGCAAAGAAAGGGCCCTACATGACAGGCACTATAAAAATACAGTTGAGAGAGACTGTCTCCTCCTCTAAAGGTTTTTGATCTAGTAAGACTACACACGAGCTAGAGGAAAAGAGGAAAAGCATTTCCCTCAGCAGCACAGCAAGTAATGCCCTGGCCCTAAGTCAGGAAACATCTGACAATTTGTTTACGGGGAAAAATTGGTAACCTCCAATAACTGGAGAGAAAGTGCTCCAGGACCTTCCCCAGCCCCAGGACTCTCCTTCGTGAAGCACGTGGGTCAGTGTTATCCAGCACATTTCACTGCTAAAACTCCTCTTTGTAGGCCAGCAGGAGATCAGTGACTCTTGGCAGGGCATCTTCAGTGATATCCGAGTACAAACTCTTTCCCTTTGATTTGAGAACCACGACACGACACGGGATGTCTCCTGATTGCAATGTTTTGTCATGGTGCAGTAATCTGAGAAGTCTTACTCGAGTTTCTTAACAGGCAAGGAATTGTACCTGACAACAGCTGAAATCTGAATTTACTGTACAAAACTCCCTTTTATAATTCCCCTGTAATATCTCACCATTGGCTTGGCAATGAGACAAACAAAGATTTTAAGTGCAGCTTCAAAACACAGCAGAAGGAGAAAGCTGGTGATTTACTCTTTCACTTAACTGACAGGTTCCCAGGTGAGAAACTTGTGTCAGCTCCTGCAGCTACACAACCCTGCAAAGTGTGATTCATAATGGGATGGTTGTTGATCCTTGTGCTGAAGAGTTCACAGGTATGAAAGGCAATATTTATCCATTTGTCTCACAAAATACTGTGCATTACTGATTTCCATAAAAATCAGATCTCAGAGGTGCAGTGAAATACTGCCTTCATTCATTATTCAGGTCCCCCTCCTCCCTTTTTCACAATAACTAGACTATGAAATATTCTGAGGAGCGTAACGAGAATCCAGTGGAGCAAAGATCCCAAGAAATACATTAGTCCAAAATGTACAGTTTTATGGCAGAGACCTTTTAGAGTTCTAACTATGACAGGCTATTTAAAATTCTGAAACTCTGAAACACAAAAGAGAACCTTGGCAAAGGCAAAGCTGTAAGAGCCGGAAGGAGGGATAAATATGGGAAAAGCTCCTACTGTAACAGTCTCAAAAGCTTACAAGGTGGGAAAAAAGCCCCAACCAACCCAGGTGGAACATAGGCTTTCTTTTCTCATGTTCTTAAGTTGATTTTCATCATGTTGAGTTCTTAGCTCAACACCCCTCCCCATTCTGGACAGGCTCCCATCTTCCACGCTCTAGACTTTTCCATGAGTGTGCCTTAGGGCATTGTAACCATATGGTCCATCCCTTGATGGAAGACACATGGCCCAGTTCCCCCCACAAATGTTCCTCAATGACATTAACCTTCAAGGACACAGAAATTAAAAACTCATTGAAGCCACAAACACCCATAATTTTTTCAACATACACATGCCAGTAATAAAGGCAGAACTGTTACAGATATAGGAAACTTCTTGTGGAGAATATATAAAAATACTCGAGGTTCTGTCTGTTACCAAAACAAGCCAAACATCCTCTCTGCTGCTGGAAGCAGGTGGCAGCAGATTCAGTATGTGTAAGTTAAGACATTCCTCCCATTTTAAACTAGGTCAGGTTTTGTATACAGTGCTATGAATAAATTCCTACCAAGGTCAAGAAAGTTTACCTGAGTATTGCACTATTCTATAAAAACAGATGGCCAAAGCTCTACTGTATTTACACCATATTTATGTATTTGATGTATCTATAAAAGTGTGAAGAACCTGCAAATTTTCTCTCCTCCAGTCATCATCCTGCTTGGCTCTAAGTGGTGCTGCACACACTGAGAAAGCCTCTTCCCCAAACAATATCCTGAATGACCAGAGACTTATGTACAAAGGTAACAAACCAGCAGGATTCCCACCGGGGCTGTCTCCTGCAGACTCTCGGGCTCCACAGCTCAGGACAAATCAAAGCCTCTTGCAAAGTCCAACAGTTTGTTATCACAGCCCTATTTACACGGGCTGGCACGAGCAACAAGGAATCACCCTTCTGGATATGCCTTTTTCTGCTTTATGCATTCCCTCTCCAAAGCCTTCCCAGGCGTGGTGGATGGAGCCTGGGCTGCCAGGTTCACACTGTCAGCCCAAAACCCTCATCAGCATTTGCGTCAGCCCTGTATCAACACTGCCATGGTTATATTATTGTTCCAACTGAACCTTCCTAGAAGCTTATCATAACACTGAGTACCAAAACAAGCCCGGGGTCCAGCATTCACATCCACCCAGACAGGCTGCTCTGTCTCATGGCCAAGTGATGCTGGAGTCAACTGGGTGATTACAGTAATAACAGCCTGGGAAAAAAGGTGAGCCGAGGAGCGAACCTGGCAAATTAACTCCTAATTAACAAGGCCTCTCAGGAGACTAATTAATCTTTCCTGGATTTCTGTAAACTTAGGAAAGGTGACAACTGACAGTTTATTTCCTGTTTCTCATCTGTTTAGACTGCAGCTGTGGAGCATGGACTGTTTGACTCTACTATAACCTGTACCTGGTGTCACTGTGCCACCAGCACCAAAACCAGTCTGGACCACGTCAAATGCAAGGAAACGATTCCTCTGATCCACTGAGCTCAGGATGAACTTCAGCAGCCTCTTGCTGGCACGTAATCACTCAACAGAAGCTGCATTTCTCTGCATCCCCATTCCAGGCAGGGCCTCTGTGTCCCTGACTGAAAGAAGGTCAAATAGCCCATATCTCTTCTTAATTTTTAATCGCAATTTCATGCTGTTATTTCAGCTGCTGGAGGCAGTGTAGCACAAATCCCTCAGGAGTAATTCCTAGATACTCTCTTGTAGGCTGGCCTACTTTTTCTTTCTGTTCAGTTACAAATTGCTTCTCATAGCCCAGATGTGTGGCAGTGCTGGCAAAGCTGCCTCCTCCCAGACAAATAAAATCTCCACTGCAGCATGTAAAAAAAAAATTTAAAAAAAAAAGTCACATTTTGATTTTTCTCCAGTTTCTAAAAATAGACAAGATAATGGAGATCTCATTTTTAGCTCTGTGAGCTCAGCTGAGTAGGATGGTTTAATTTTAAACAGTTCTGTTGCCTCTGATAGAGGACAGTGCCACAGTCCCCTGTGACACCTGACTGGGGCTGAATCCTGGCCAGGAGAACCAGGGGGGAGACACCTGAGCAGGCAGGACAAAGACCACGTGGTTTTGTGGGACTTTGGGCATGGCAAGAGCTGGGTGTGACCTGAGAGATGAAGGACAGGGGAGAGGTTTCATAACTAGGAAAAGCTTCAGGCAATGCCATGAGCTGCACGGGTCATTTGGGTGGCAGTTCTTGAGGCTACTGAAATAATGCATTTAACACTAAAATACTGTGCCAGTACAGCAGCAGCTGTGTGGCAGAAATGACTCCTGTAAGATTTCACCTATGGAGGAACAGTTTTACATAATGGGAAAATTTTTAGCGTTATGTGCAGCTCTTCTGTTCTGAAAAAACGAGAGAAGCTGCCCCCAAAAAACTACACTGCTCTCAGTTTGGTCAGAGAGTAGAAGGCAGAAAAGAAGCAGTCAAATCCTTTTTGTTTGCTTGTGCAATGAGGGATTTTACTGGTTTTATTAGAACATCCCTTTGTGGTTGGCTTTCTCTTTACAGCTTCATAACAACCTGGAATCTTGGCTTTATAAACCAACTTTCACACATTTACACAGAACTTTCTGCTTCTGAAAAAACAAAGCAAACCCACAAACAAATAAAAAGAAAACAACCTATTTAAACCAGTGCTATTACTGAAAAAGAAGGAATTCCTTATATTTCAGTTTCAGAGCCTTCCCCCTGAAAATAATCCAACAATACTCTGCGTCCCACAGTCTACCATAAATGGAGCACAAATTTCCCCAAGCAGCGAGGAGAAAAGATATGAAACAGAATAAGAATTAAAAAAAAAAAAAAAATCAAGAAAGAAAGAGCCAGTGTCAGTTCATGAACTGGAGGGCACAGATTGCCCAGTCACACAAGTGTCAAGAAACCCACTGAATGCTGTGTGTGCCCTGCCCTTATGCAGCTACATGTATTACAGATATTTTGGGATTCCCCAAAGGCTGAATATCAGAGTCAGGATTCCTTCACCACTCTCTGACTGAGCAGTTGCATTTCTTTCACAGGAACACAGTGCAAGGCGAGTGCTTTCATAATATTCCTTTTGCTTATGTTGTTAAGAATGCTGCATTGAAAACACCACAAATAAGCGTGGACAGATTTTCAATATGTCAAACAAAAGGCAAAAAACACTAAACCACAAAGCCATACTTACCTGAAGGATTAAATCAATAGGGATGTGACTTCCTCGATAAAAGAGCCCAACTTTTGCTTTCAGTCCTTTCACAGTTTCTACCTAAACACCGAGCCACAGCCTAAATTGGTTTATCCAGGGAGAGGAATATTTTGCCATGGCAACTGACAATTTCAGAAAAAAACACCCCCAAAACTGTGCTCTGTAAGAAAATCAGCAGATTAGAGGCTTGAAGATAACGCCTTGGAAATAAAAACTTGGGATGACACAGAAAATGTCTATTAAACAGCAGTTCTGCCAAAGAGATGGGTGACAGGCTTTAAAATAAAGCTTCTGAATGCTTCACAAAACCCCACCTGGGCCACAGAAAAGAAAGAAACACTCAAAAAAAAAAAAGAACCACAGATAACAATAAATGCACAAAATTACTTTCCTATGGATGTCTGGAAGGACAATCCTCTTGGAACTTCATCTCTGCTGCTGAGTCACAGCAAGGATGGCTGAACCAGGCAGTCAAACCTCCCCGTTTCAAACCACCCAGCCAAATACAGCCCTAAGAAATGGTAAGTTTTGACTTTTTTGTGTTATTTTAACGAGTGTTTTATACCACAGTTGAGCGAAAACAAGTCAGGGAAAAGTAATTTTCCCTTTAAAAATGCCAGTGTGTGTGATGTTCCACCAACTCAAAAATTCAACCTGGTTTTAAAAAAGAAAATAATCCTCAATCTCTCTCATGGCTGTTTTTGGAGGAGTTGGCATTTATTTTGCTGGAAGATGCCTACCTGGCCCTGAGTGCAGAACTGCTCATTCTCAGGGCAGCATTTTGGAATCAGCTTGAGCAGCCAGAGAGGCAGTTTATTTTTATGCAGGTGTTTTGTACCAAGGACACTTATTTTTGCATGTATGCACAAACATAAAAAATACAATTCAGAATATTGCCAGGTGAAATCAGGCAATTTCCATGTAAATGAGTCCCAAATGGGGGCACACTGTGCTCTTCATTGCTCTTGGTAATTGCTCACTGGGGGTTTCTCAGCAGTTGTAGTTAATGTTGCTTTTTGATGCTTCCAAGCATATATGGGAATAAAAATAGGAAAAAATATATAAGAATAAAATAGGAAAAAGTGAATTACTGAGAGTGTTGCCTGTAGAGGATACAATAAACTTCTCATCATTGTGGACAGTGCCTTGCCTGTGTAAAATTTGCCTAGTCCTATCCAGGAGCAGGGACTTTTTTCTCTCTATAACTGTATGACTGTGCTTTATCAAGCTTTTCTCCCACCTTCCCCCTCCAGCGAGGGATTCAGGCAACAATCACCTCAGGAACAACCCAAGGTGTTCATCCAACATCTGCCAGGGTCTAAGAACTCTTTCTACTGATTTCAGCAGGAGCTGGGACCAGTCCTTAGGCTGGACCTCCCAAAAGGTTTACACTGAACATAGTTATTTCCCAGGGGATGCAGCAGAAGCTGAAGGGAAGGAGAACCTGGCAGATTTAGGAGCACCAAATATAAAACAGACTTCTAGATTAGACAAGGAAACCCAGGGAAAACCTCCTGCTTCCCTTGGCCTATCCAAGAGAGGCAGAATGTTCCAATTTGCAAACATGCACCGTGTGATCACCGAGTGGCATCAACACCCCGAGAGGGTCAAGCACAGGGAGGGGAGTCTTCACACACAACTGACAGGGAGCATCTGCAGGGCTGAAAACACAATGGGAGCCAAGAATGACTGAGAGCATGTGGGTGGTGAAGAAAACTGGAGGCTGATAAGAAGAAGGAAAAAAAAAAGCTTCAATTTGCTGTGTTTAATATTGCTGCTTCTAACTGCACAGGCTGCTTTTTCTCTTGGCTATGGGTTGAAAAGGTATTTCCACTTTAACCACTTCTTAGTTACTCTGCTAAGGCAGGAGTGTCTCAGCTAATGCTGCCACAGAGGGCAGGAGGAAAGATGTATTTCACATTAACAGATAGGCAACACCTGGGATTAATGTTAGGAAAAACAGTATCAAGAAAACCCTCCTGATAAATGAGGTCAATTATTCTGCCTGAGAACACTGTCAACTCAATGGTCGAGGTGGAGTCTTTGCTTCAAAACACAGCATGTATGAGGTGAAAATTAAAAATATTCTGGTTTCCCCACTAGATCTGATACTCTTCACTCAAACTTTGCCTCAGCTTCCAGAAGAACGAGTGGGCTCAGTACAGCAAGAGTGCACAGACCCAGAGCAAACTGTGTGGGAAGACACTTTGTCAGGGGCTCAGCACTGCCAAGCCTGCACCAAAAATAAAAATACATCAGCAGCTCTGAAGGATGAGTGGTGCTACCTGTACTGAAGAGCTGCATTAGCTTGTGGTGTCAGGTTAGTACTATGGCTTGACTGTCATTGCTTTGGTGGTGGACACCACCCCAAACTGGGCAGAACAGGCTGCTGGGAAACCAGAAGTGATAAGTCAGGTTTTCTTGGGCTCAGGTAAGATTTGATGTCTTTGCTGGCTCCTTTCTACTGAAGTGACCCAGAGGGGTTTGTTCACCAGCAAACTGGCACTGCTGCAGCTGCTGGTGTGCCTGGTGAAAGGGATGTCCTCAGTGGGGAAGAAAAAAGGACAGCTTTATTTAAGAGATAAACAAGAAGAGAACAGCAGGTCTGAGTTCAATAAAAAACAGTCAATGCTTTCCTGTACTTTGCTTTTCAATAAATAGCAAGAGATGGCACGATCAGAGATAACAACTGCAATCCCAGACTGCCAAGGAAGACCTGTGCAAACCTCTCCTCTGTGTCTCAGACTGCCACCTCCTTCCACAGCCTAATGAAAAACCCATTTGGATCAGCCTTTTCCCAGTGCAGAAGGGCTCCCCCAGCTCTGCTCTGACACAGGTGCTAGCACAGATCCTCATGCAGCCAGTGAGGAAGGAAAACTTTTTTCAGAAGCTGGTGGGGGCCTCCTAATTGCTACTGGAAATATTTCCAAAGCAGCAGATCAGCTAGCAGCCCCAGCTCCATCCCAGAGGCAAACACAACTCATTTGTCATGTTTCAACAATTTTTCTGCTGCTCATACAGTGTAATTAATCACTTGGCGGGCAGGAGAACACACACACAGGACTGAAAAGGCAGCTCATTCTTTGACATGCAGAAATTGTCCTGTACTTTGTTAAGAGGCAGATTCACTCTCTTATTTACAGGTGAGAGTAGGAAAAAAAAAAAAAGGGAAGTGGCAACTCAATACAGCAACAATGAATAAGGAACAAACAGCTTTGTTTAAAACAAGGGCCCTGCTATTATTGTACCTCACAACATGCTCTTCCACTAGGTTTGCATGTGTGGCTTTTGGGCATTGATTTCAGATGAAAAGGCAACTACTCACAAGTAAAAAAACTTGTGGTCTGTCCCTTCACAGCTGCTCAGGTAGGGACCCTGCTAGCTGGTGGTGAGAGGCTCCAAGACCTGTCATTTAACCCTCTCTTTTGTCATCTTTGGGATGCTCTAGAGTCAGGCTCCCTTTAAGTCTGAACAGATAAAATACATCAGGTGAAGAGCTGAACAAGGAGCTCCTGTTGCTGATTCCCTTTTCCCTAGGGGATGCTCAGACAGATGAGCACCTAGACCCAGGTCTCTGCTCCTCTGCCATGCAAACCTTGGCCAGGGAGCTGCAGCTGCAGCCAGCCTCATTCCCTGAGTCCTGTGGCTAGTGCTCCCAGCTGGCCAGGTGCCCAGGAAGGCCTGGAGCCAGCCATTTGGAAATCCTAGACACAGGCACCCTGCTTTGTTTGAGCTGGCTGAATCTGGGTCTGGGCTTTCACACACATACTTCAGCTCTGGACTTTGTGTGGGTTACCATCTCCAAAAGGCTATCCAAGGGCTCTGAAGTGCTACCAGATGTTTGCCACAAAGCAAACTGGACTAGGGAGACTTTTGTCTCCCTTCAAACTGAAGCCAAAACAAGAGTTGGGGCTGTAGCAGCAAACACTGTGAAAGGAATTCAGGAGTGATAAATTGGCTTCTGGCAAATTCAGAGCATTTCTATTATCTCTCTAAAGGCTGTGAGAGACAGAAATTATACTAATAAACAACACTTAACTGAAGCAGTGCCTCAAATGGAGCACAGTCCAGACCTTAACCAAATCAACAGACTCTGAATTCACAGGCAGACAGGGCAGGTTTATTTGTAGGTCCTGGAGCTGAGGGGCTCTACAACTGCTGGATCCTAACTGCAACCCCAGCCTCCTAAATTCCTGTGGACCAGCTTTCTCTGGTCCAAAGGGAAAACAAACTCTTTGCAGGCTGAATCAATGCTGATGGAAATCAGTGGGAGAGGTCTCACTGAATGTAGAGTCACAGTCACATAGTAACTAAGTGCTGCTCTTTGCATTTGCATATCACACCCTAAGAGACCTAAGCTCAAAGGAAGAGCTCTCCATTTACCTGAGATGTCACTCACACAGCCTCTCAATATAGACCCTTAGGAACCTTCCACGGAATGGTCTTTGCATTTTGAAGTGCAGATACAATAGTAATTTTTTTTTCTCCTTTTTTAGACCAAGTTTTCAGACATTAAAATTTTGGCAGCTTTTGCTCTCGTTTACACTGAAAAAAACCCAAAAAGTAAAAGCAGATAATTTCAAAAAAGTCAAATGAAATGCCCCAAGTTCCTGGTATCAGGGGATTTTATATATCAATTTAAATAAATTGCACCCAGTTGGTTGCAATTAAAGGCTGGAGACTTGGCAGTTTCTTCTTCCCCATTTGACTCAACATATATAAACAGCTGGATCAGTGCAGCCCCTTATTGTGGCTCCTGCCACCTCATCCCACTTCTTGGAATTACCTTCACCTCTTCAGTTTGCTGCCTGTGGGCTTCAGAAAGCTACAACAGAGGGAGTGGGCATTTGGGAGGGGAAGGAAAAATGAAAGCAGGGGACAGAGGGAGTAATACAGGACAAGGATAAATCTTCCTTCTTCTCACAAACCATGGTGTGAATACAGAGACAGCATAACAATGAACCAGCTCAGTACCTGCCTTTGTGTAAGCACAACCCCCTGAGAGGAATAAAAAAGGGATGCATTCCCTTTTAAAGTATCTATTTGTGCCATCAAAGCAGTTGTGTCCTTCTGCTGCCTGAGAATTTGACCTCACCTGAGAATCAGACAGACATGCAAAGGGTATAATGGGATGAAAATCAGATTAGACAGGCAACTACCATTTGTGCCATTGGGAGCTGTCCATAAATTTGACTACAGCACCAGGAATTCACACTCAATAAGGGCTGGGAGGTGCAAGGGCAGCTCGTATATTTTCAGTCCGTGTTTCCTTCAGAAGGGGGAACAACTGCCAGGAATGGTGATAATCTCAAATCCACCTGCCCCTCGATTCTCCCGTTTCATCAGACTGAACACTCCAACCTCCTGCCATAGCAGAGGATCCTCAAAGGCACGCACCGAGCCTGTTCACAGCCTCTTCCCAGTCTTCAGCTGACATCTAGCGAACATTTTCCAAACTGCACCTGGAGGACCTGGGGATGGGAGACGGACCGAGCCCCTCTGGGGGGCGGCGGTGCAGAGCTGTGGGATAAGCACGGGCTGTACAACGACGTGCACTGTTCCCTGTCCTCTCCCCTCTGCGACAGATCACCCTGGGGGAAGGTGGGGAAGGACCTGGTTCTGCTCCCAGGCTGCACAAATCCTGCTTTTCCCAAATTAAAGTGGGCAAACACTGCACTGACTCCACTGCAGTGGTGCCCTCACTGCAGGGACCATACAGGGGGCTGGTGGACATCAGGAGGAGGGATCAGCAAGGCTTCCACCACAGCACTGCCACAGCAGCTCTTTCTGACCAGGGAGGGTCACCCTCTGCCCACTGCCTCTCCTAGAATCAAATATCCAGCACTCATCAAACTCATCAGCTGCTATCAGGATTAACAACCTCAATTCCCACCCTCAGGCTCTCCTGGAGGACAGCTGGCAAGAGAGGCGCAGTTTGCAGCCAATCTCAAGTTTGTCTTCAAGAACTGTCTCTCCTCAGCACATCTTTGGGTGACAGCAGATGTGAAATCCCTGAGGAATAAAGACTCAATGCCCATATCAGCAGCCTTCAACGAGTGTCAGATCCAGCCTGCAATGTCTGCACAGCAACAGGGGAACATCAGGAGTGTGCAGAGAGCCCAGTTTAATTTTATAGCCTCTATCAGCTACTGCAGAACAGGGAGTTTGGTTTATGGTATCTATTAAGGTAACCAAGCAACAGCACGGTGGGTATCTATGTCATCAGTTACAAAGAACCAGGGGTTTACAAACAAGCAGAGTGGTGATGGACACTGAGGGGAAGGAAATGTCTCTGTGCTTTTTGTATGAACACTGGAAAACAGTCTGTATAACACCAAGGAGTGGTGAAACACCAGCATGCTCATCACATGTCCTTCCACAACACATGAGTATTGTTCTCACACTTCACCACCTGTGAAGGTAAAATGCTTTCCCTACTGACTTCAGGATCACTTGTAGTCTCATAACACCACTGACACACAATCCTTGTCTGAATGTACAATGCTAACTGCACTTTAAATCTTCAGGATTTACATGGGTGGAGGTGATTAAAACCAAAGCAAAGTGAAGGAGAGACAAAGAGATGCTTAAAGGAAAATTTCAGACTGCTTTTCTTGTTAGACTGCACAGACACTGTCAAACTAAGGATAGCAATGAAGACATTTAATAGTTTGAGAATATGCTACACCTACCTGCCAAAATACTACCAAAATTTCCAAAGGTGTATTGTTTGTGCCTCCCAACAGCTCTTGAGTCCCTGTTTATTATCTGCAGAAGGTCCCTGAGGCCTTGTTCACCTACAAAGTTTGACTGATCTAATTAGACACAGATCAGTGTTTTGCACTTGTGAGGTGCCAGCAAGCTGGTACTGGTATCTGCCTTCACAGCCAAGAGGCCTGCAGGAGTATCACAATCCAAATGCTAAATACTCTCACACCAGCTGACAGCTACCCCGTGTTAAATGCAGATAAACCAGAATGGATGGTTTGCTAACAGTTGTGAATCTGGGAAGGAAGAGTTAATAGGCCAAGTAAAACAACAGCACTTACAACGACACAACTACACATCACTCCAGAGGCTTCCTCAGCCCACTAACATGAGACAGAATTAGTGCTTCTCTTACCTGGTAATAGTAATCAACATACTGTGGCTCATAGTGCTGAGGCTCAGAGTTCTCAGGAGACAGGACATCTTTCAGTAAGTCTTCACAGCCTGGCAAAGAGAAATGAGAGCAAATGGTCAAGGCTGAGAGTTCATCTTCCCAGACATTGCATGGACAATGGAGGAAGAAACACAGGTTTGTAGCCAGTCTGTATGCACTTGGAAGCCAGCTTTGGAATATATTTAAAGAGCTGTAACAAAGCTCTGCCTTTAGAGTTCTGTCCAGCACATACTCAGTGTGTAGCACTTAGAGAAGTGCAATTCCACTAATGCCAACTCTCAGCACAGATACACTACACAGCAATGAAACTGGGAGCTGGACATTGCTGGGCTTGGTGAACCATCCTGCAGAACAGAAACCCAGCCCTGATCAACTCAAACTCCGCAGTCAAACCCTGGATTTGCAGGCTTGGCATGAGCTAGTGACTGTTGCACATAAGTGTCAGTGCAGCTGCTTCTAATTTTCTCTGGTCAAAATGACAATGGGGCAATACCTAAGTGTCACAAATTTCCCTTCACAAAAAGCTCTGTCACCGAGAGTTCAGTGTTTGGCAAGCAAGTATCTATGCCCTGCAACTGGAGATTTCCAGCTTCCGTGTTTGCTTTTGTTAACAACCACATTAAGAGCTGGAAAAATCAATGTCTGTGTATCCCTCAGTCCTTCCCTCATCTGGCATCCAGAGACAAATATAGAAACACTGAAATCACCAAATGCCTCGTTCCCCATTAATTACCAGTGGCTGCACTTGGCATGGTGAGCAGCACAAGGCAGGAATGTCAGGCCAGGTTATTTCAGACTGTGTGAAACCTTCTCAGCATGTGTTGTACACTATTCTACTTGGAAACTGCAATTATCCAGCAGTTATCCCTCCCTCCCATCCCATCACCAATGCTGGTGATGTTACACACCAATACCCTCTCAGGAGGCAGGTGAGCCAGAGGAAACAGGGCAGCGTAAGAACGTGTGAACTGCACAGGTTTATACTGTTAGCTGATCTTCCCTCTTGGTTTTAAATACAGCAGTAACATCTGTAGGGATGAAGATATGGTGTGGTTAAGGAGAAGAGTCCTTTACAAAGGAAAGAAGCACTTGAAAAACCAGAAAAGGTGAGCAGAGATGCAGGAAGCCTAAAATGGGGGACCACTACGTTGTCCCTGTCTCCCACACACAGGCATACGTTGGAGGCAGCACCTGGGGAATGAAGCCACCCTGAGATCTCAGGAGTGACACTTGGACAAGAGGCAGAAGGACTTTTTCCCTTTTCCAGCTTCTGCAGCAAAGTGAGATTCTGCCAAGGTACTGAACAGAGAAAAAAATGAAGCTGTTAAATGCACACTTTGCTGGAGAAGTTCATGGACAAAAATGGTGTGTCAGGGTCACTTCCCAAAGAGGAGCTCATCTGGGACTAACAACCTCCTGGCTGAGACACCAGATGTTAACCTGGTTTGCCTAGAGAGGGCATCTTTCTACATAACCTGCCCTGCCTGTGACTCGCATTTCCCACCCAGCCATGACCCTTTTCTTTCCCTTGGATTTAGCATTAAGTGTTCAGCCTGTGCCTGGCTGAGGTTATTCTTTAGTCCTCTCACAGAGGAGAATTCAATTTACGGTTTGTACCTTTTGACATTAATAACCAAAGCTTATTACTCATCAAAATGCCTTGTGCCAGCACCCACTGTGAGAGTCATTACATGTATGAACTGCTTTGCTAAAAGGTCTCTGCATGATATGGAGCAGCTACTCGTTAAAGTGAGCTATCCCCAGCAAAAAAAAAGAAAATAAATGCCAAGTGCTGCACAGTAATGGGTGTAGATTAGTGTAATGAAGGAAATATGTTTACACCGTTCTAAAATTTCTCAACAACAGTATCTTCAGCCATAATTCCAAGCTTCATTTTCCTCATGCAGTTGTGCTCACAACAGTGCTTCTAGTTAAAGAGCTCTAAGCAGTCAATCTTCATCTGAGCCTGTTAGGTGAGCACCTTCCCAACCTTTTTGGTTTTGGTGGAGAAAAGTCATGAAGGCTGTGGGTCTTCAAAGAAGGATTTAACTACCCAAAGCAATAGGTGTGAGATGTTTCTCCTTTGCCTCCTTTCAACAGGCCAGCCAGACTGGTCTGTTAGAGAGAGTCACAAACAGATCCCAGACCTCCAGGGTCCCAAATCTAGAGTTTAGCTGCAAGGTCTCCTGTGTCCCCTCTTTGCTGTTCAGTTCTTACCTAACATTACTCCTGACCACATTCTCTCATTTTCCTTGTCCATCAGGGTGGATCACTTCATGATAGCCCTTGGCCATTTAAATTCAAGCCTGTCATTTATTCAGTAAACACACTGGGGAGAAAAGCATTGCCTCCTTTATACCCAACCAGCTCAGAGGAAGCCCTCACCACTTCTTCACAAGAGCTCCTGGCACAGGCTTTTACAGCCTGATCCAGAACCACAATAATGATCAAGCCTTTGACCCATTTCCAGAACATCAACAGGCATTTAATCCAATTTGTTTACCTTGCTGCACAGCTGAAAATGGCAAAAGAAGCCAAATCTTGCTCAGGCCAAGTTTCTCTTGGCACTGACAGACTCGGGGTGTAAGTAAGACTATCTCCTCCTGCAAAGGTGACTTTTTGGTGGGGAGATGCCTCAGTGTGCAGCAGGCAGTGTCCCCTGGGCACTGCTTGGCATGGAAGCTGGCATGACAGCTTGGATCTCCTCATCCTCCAGGGAAGGTCTGCATGTTATTATACTCCATAAAAAAAGGGAAGAAGAGAAGGAAACACTGAGGCCATTTTCCCCTGAGATTACTAAACCACATTGTTGCTACCCTGCAGACATCTGAACCTGTCCCAACATCCATCAGATCAATGGAAAAATGACCACTGGCTTCAAGAATCTTAGGGCTGTGCACTGGTTTTATTTCTGTTAAGAACTGAGTTTAAAGAATAATTTCTCTGTTGCTCTTCTTCCCTGTGAAGACACAAATAGGAATCTCTTCCCTCTGCAGGACTGTGGTGCTGGTGTTTTCCTTGGGCCACTCCTTATCACCAAGGAGGTGGGTTTGGGCACAGTTGGACAATATATCAGCTTTCTTATTCAGTGTTTTTCTGCAACGATGCCAATACACCTCACCTTTTGCTTCCCTAACCTAATACAATTTGAATTTTCCAGGTACTCTGAGAGGCTTACACAAGGGGCATCACACAAAGAGGGAACACTGGAGTGCCTCAAATACTGTGCATATTCTTACCACCAGAATACATTTTGGCTTACTGGGAAATGCCAGGGAGCTAAATTACTGTGTCACAGTCCAGACAGAAAACAACAATGAATCAAGGTTTACTCTGGCAAATCCCAGTGTGGAAATATGGACAAAAACTGGACAGAGATTTGCAGAGGGAGCAGCCTGGCCTGGAACACAGAGTGCTCTCTGCTACCAGAGCCACTCCTGAGCAGAGCCGTGGTGCTGAGGCTGCAGAGCTGCCACGGTGGGTATGTCAAAGCTGTGCAGCACTGGGCACCCAAGGCTACAATCTGTCCAAAAATAACCCACTGCAAAGGAGGAAAGGAATCCTGCACTGAGATGCCCCATTATTTCTATAACTTCATTTCCCAGGAAAAGGCAGAACTGAAAGCCACTTACATGGCTGATTAGAGACAGTTCATTTGAGTGTCTACAGATATTCATGTGCTTGATGTTCTCTCTCCTTTGCTATGGTTGGGAGAATTCCCCCCCAAACATTTTTGGGCAGCATTTGGTCTGTCAGAATTTTCTGAGCTAAACCCTATTTATCCTAATACCACAAATGCATAAACAAACACAATTCATTTAGCCAGAACAGGGTCATCTTTAGCCCTAAGCAAAGATGATGAAAGCATTTTACAAGTCACTGAAGCTGGGAAGGTATGAACCTTTAACTTTGTCAGTTCACTCAGGTTGCTAGACATGATTATCTCATGAGATAATTTTTCAAATTTACATTCAGCTTCATTAAACAAAAAAAAAATGGTTTTCACATCCTAACAACCAGTCAATTTGCAAACAGACATTCTGGCCACAAATAAACTCGATTTTAGCAAAGCTGTTTCCTGCAAATGCTCCAAGAAGGAGATTTAACCCATACTACATCAAGCAATTTTCACAGGCAATTAGGCAATTTTAATACTATAGGAAATCAAATTGGTTACCTAATTGAATGTAGTTGGTTTCTGGCATTTTTCCTAACAGCAATGGCTTTTTACCTTATCTACCCTTGGATCTTTAACGGTGTATTAGACTCATTTATGGTTTCAGGCTGTACTTAGTAAAATTTAGTTTAAAACTCTCAAGTACTTTTAGGAGTAACCAACTTCAGTTCATTGAACAGCTATGGCTTAATTTACAACAGGGGAGCTCAGCTCTTCACATCTGCTGACAGTCCTCCTCCCTGGAGCCACCCCAAGCACCTCTCCTGTCAGTAAGTTATTCTTAATAAAATGGATAGAACCATCAGATCATCTCCAGTGATGGCCTACTGTGAATTTTGAGATCTACAGCACGAGCCTAAATGGGTTCATCAGTTTTGGGGGTTTCTGCAGTGCTTTACTGAAATTCCCAGTGCAGCTGCCCTGTCCATAACACAAATACTGCTGTCTGGCAAATAAACTCTCTTTTATATAACTGCAACACATTCATCTCTTACTCCATGCTGGATCTTCAGGGCAAAGCTGGTACAATACTTTTCTCAGCTATGGGACTGCAAATTACATTTTCATTTTAGTTGAAAGAGGTGGTCAGAACTTGGCAGTGGTTTTGTGAGAAATATGTTTGTTTGGAGCATATGAAGGAAACCATAAAAGCATATTTTAAAAAAAAAATCTCCAATGAAACAGAAGAGCAGAAATACTCTGGAAAACTTTGTTTTGAAAAAAAACCATCAAATTTCATATTTACTATTTTCTTTTACAGTTCAAATAACCTGTGACAGTCTGAGCTGCCAGAACAGCCAACATCCCTCCTGGAACAGTTCTTTAAAACTTTGGGCAAATCTGTATCCTTGGAATTTTCATCAAAATTGCTAGGAACTCACAGAGAAACATCTACTTTTTATCTGCTCACACAAAGCCTGCTTCTAGAAGCTTTCCAGCCAGCTGCAGTAATTAGCTGCCTAAGGATCTAGGGAGGCACAGAGATGGATTTTTGCAGGCACATAATGGTCTGTGTTACTATTTTGAAGATTCAAGGGTTGCTATTGCTGCAGGTGGGGAAGTGTATAAATTCACAGCTGTGCTTCTTCCACCCTGTTCATGAATATGAAGGAGCTCCTACAACTCTCCATTTTCAAATACTGTGACAGAGCAAAACTTAAATGCCATTAAAACTTCCACAAGATGAAGGAAAGACTCTCTCGCTCCAGGAGAAAAACAGGCTGTATGGTTTCATCTGAAAAACCAGAGTTTGTGCTAAAGCACAATTCATTATTGCAGAAGTGCTCTGTGCTACCACGGCTCAGTCTCTCCCCTTACAAAAACCATGATCCCCCAATGCTACAGAGTCAGTGCTGTTTTCATGGTTAAAATAAACTATAGAGTCACAATACATCTACCTTTAAATTTTAATTCTGGTTTAGTTTGTGCTTGTTCCATACCCTCTCATCTCTGTGAGCTGCAACACCAAGGGCAGCAGGGGGAGCTCCCCCTTTATTTGTCAAGGTCTGGGTGTTTTTAAGCTGAATATCAAAGCAAAGAGACTATTGGAAAGACAACAGAAATCATAGCAAGAGCCTGGTCCTGCAAACGTTTGAGTGTAGAACCCAACAGCCCACACAGCACTTTAGAATTAACAGCTCCACTCAAGCCTTTAAGTATTACAAGTGGCAGAAAATATTTACTGGATCAGTACAATAAATTCAGCACAGCAAAACCAGCCATTGGCTCTGCTGAGCAAACAGGAATGGATCCCATGCTGACCCTGCTGGAATTAATGGGAATTCAGCCTTTGAGTGATGTTCTGGCTGCTCTGGTGTCTATGAGCAGACCCACTCCTTAGGCTGTCCTGGATTTGACACACACTGGTAAGAGGTTACAGGTGTTATTTCATGGCAATTGTTCTCCAGACAGACACAGTTATTAGAAATAAAGCCCTGCAGTGAGCAGATAAAGAGGGCAGCTTCAGCAGGAGTAAAACTTTCATATTCTGGCATTCCAATGAAATTGCTGCAAAGCTTTAAATTTGATGGCAAGTCTGTCCCTGGCTCTGGCAGAGCCTAATTGCTCAGGGAAAGCAGCCTAGACAGCAGGGGCTCAGCACAGATGCTGAGGCAAAGTCCTTTAATCCACAAGAGACCAGCAAAAAGAAGCAAAGCTTTCCATAAATAGCAAGTACCATGCCTGTCCAGTATTCCACCCCCAGAGACATAGTGGGAATGAGCTCCTCCAACACACTTCTCCTCTCCAGCATATTTACCTCCACTTGAAAAAGTCCTCTCCACCACTTCCAAGGGTCCCTACCATGAGTGAGACTCCTCAGCCCATCCTTCCCCACAGTTCCTGCTACTCAGCAGCTGAAGAAAATTAACTCTCTTTTACACCTGATGGTCCCATCAGCTGCTGTGAAGGTGCACTACTCCTATGTCATGAGGTTTACCCAGCCCTGAAGTACTAAGGAGGGGGCAAGGCCTTATGTCCACTTGCAGAGGAACACAACACTTTTTGTTTGCACCATGCAAGAGTGAACAGTGTCCTGGTTTGTGGAGGAGAGAGGCCAAGCTGCAGATTTTAGATCCAGGTATGGGAGTTTCTCCTTGCAGCAGGAGCTGCTACCAACCAGTTACAGAGCAGGCATTAAACACTCTGATGTTTGGGATTTTTTCAGGTTCCAACATTTAGCTTTTTGCTCAGATCCATCCCTGGATATGAAATGCTCAAACCAACATCATCAGAGGTCAACTCTGATCTGAATCTGTTGTTCTAGATGCCTAAACCCTCACAATTTAAATAAATTCAAGGCACCAAACTACCACAAAAACCTTGACACTGTATCACCTCTGGCCAGCAAACAATTTCTTCAGCACACTATAAAGGAAAGCATCTATGAGACAAATTAATTTGAAGTCTCATAAATAAGAAATACAGCAAGGCATTAGGATAGCAGAACTTGAATTTCAATATTTGGCTTCCAGTGCTAAGAATAGCATAGCTTCATACTCCATTACTGAAAAACCCACTGGATTTACAGTAGCATCTCATTTTGGTCTATTAATCTGATTGCCCCAAGCCATTGTAATAGGCTGAGATGTCAAAGAATCATATTTATAATCTGTTGCTGCCAAGACAAATTGCTTTTGTTTGATAACAAGCCTGATGCTACCCCTGAGATGTGGCTGCACTGCAAAATGAGAGGTAACAACACAGTGGAAGCTTTCCATTCTGAAAGGCTGACGTACCCTTCCTGAACTTTAACATGAGAGCAATTTCATTTTTAAGGAAAACATGGCTGGTAGCCAAAGACCAATAAAATTTCCATGCTGTGAGGTGAGCAATAGAACCAGCTGTTCTAAAGAGATGCTGTGAAAACAGGGAGCACAGCGTCTTATCAGAAAGAGATAGAGCTGCTGCTGTGATGATACTCACTTAGCACTGACACTGGGGGAGTGTTGAAACCTTAATGATGTGCAAAGGGAGCTCTGGGTGGTGCTGCAGGATTGGGTGCTTTCTCTGCATCTGTTCACACACACCCCCCCACCCCAATAACCATCACACAAATTATCTGGACCCTACTGATGATTTGCTCAGTGTAAGAGCTTTAGGCTATTCATAAACTTGGAGTACAAGGTATTCCAGAGAGTTTGGTTCAATCACATCTTTGCAGGACTAGACCTTAGGATATGGATACAGGAATCGGTTCCCACAAGATGAGCAAGGATGAAAACTCCCAGGGCACCATCACTCTCTGGTACCTGTTAATATGACACACTGTCCCTCCCAGTAAAGGAAACACAGTTGCCCACTCCATCACTGAGGGAACTGCCCACCATGGACAAGGGCACAGTTATTACAGAACAGATGTTCTGGGTCACTTCTATCCCTCCCTGATCATATTTTGTGCATTTGTGCATGTCTTTAGATTGTGAATTACAGACGACTACCAGATGATTTACAGAGCCCGTGTCTTCCTTAACCTAGAACTCAGTTTGCCACAGCATTTCCTGCTCAAGGAAAACCTCCAGCACAGATTTTAGTGTCTATGCACTAAGGTATTAACTTTCCTTCTGGGCTTTCTCTTGCCTTCTCTTCAAACACATCAGTGTCACCTTGGATGGTGTCTCCAAGAACATGGACGAGAGCAGCTTCCCACTGTAATTTTACCTAATTACACACTGTCTTTGGCTGCCATAAACTTTAATTAAAATTGCTGTGGTGTTATGGTCTTGCATCGTTATGGCTTCATAATAATCTCATCATAGCAGACTCTCCAGAGGCCTCTCCCAGAATCACACCACGATCACTGTGACATTCACCCTGTCCCTGAAGTGCAGCCTCTGGGCTGTGAGAGCACTCCAGCACTTTACAAAGGACATCCCATGAGCCTGGAAGAGGACAGGGTGGATTATTTCACTATGGGAAGTTAGGAAACTAATCAGCAGCCAAAGTGCCTCTTCACTGGTTCCTTTGCTGCCCTTTGGTCAAGCTATAAAGCACAGCAATGTCTGTGTCTTCTGTCCAGGACTGTGTTTCCTTGCAAAGGTGGTGATTTGGTCCACCTGGTCTCTATCCTCAGGGCTTGCATGGCCAACCTGTAATTAACCCTTTTCATTCCACAATATATGACCACAAGTACTCTGAAAACATTAATTAACTATAGACACCTCAAGAAGAGTATAACAGTCTTACATTTCCTGGAAGAGAAACTAAAGCCTGAGGGGTCTCTAACTTCCTGAGGTAAATCAACAGCAGAACCTGGAAGTATCAGACCTGGGCACTACCTGCCAACCACAAAGCTACTCCTTCTTCTGCTGTATTTGTCTTTAAACCACATCACATTTATTTTGACAAAAATTAACAGTAAACCAACGCACAAGCACCAGTGGATGCAGGAACTCCAGCACTGCTCACCATTAATACATGAGATGCACAAAAAGGAAAAATATCCTGGCTCTGTTCCCAGAGCTGCTCTACTGTCACTACAAATAACCACAGTCAAAAGAGAGGATGTCTTTGATCATTACATTTTCTGCAACCACAGAAACATTAGTGGAACTGAAGGGGATTATTTTTAAGAAATATGCACATACCTTTGATAGCAAAAACTCCGTGACAGAAGTCCTTAAAATTGATTCTTCCCAAATCATTTGGGTCCAAGTACTTTGCCAGTTTTTCCACCTAGAAGAAAAGATCAGAAAATATGTGTTGAGCTTGGTATATCATCTGTTGCTCAGACAAAATCTGTATCTTCTACAGAAGACCACAACTGGGAGAATATCAGTAGTTTTCACTTGAATAAGCCAACAAATCGTTCAGCAAGGAGAAATAATGTCTTTGTTTGGGTAAGGTGTGCTCTGACCAAACCTTCTTCAGCTGGGACTCAGTACTCTCCTATGTGGATCTCACTTAATAAGTGGTGAATCTGTGACCTACCCTCTCATCTCAGAGCAGGGTGCCAACAGAATCTCCTTCCCTGCAAGCTCTTGCTGTGCATGGAGCTCCTAAGAACTTAAAACCTCAGTGACTCCCATCCCTCTTATCAGAAGTTCTTGGGGAGGGAGAAAGGACAGACAAAAACGTGCACAACCCATAGCAGTCTCATTCCCTGAAAAATCCAGATTACAGGAGAGAAAACTCATTGGGCATTTGGGATAAAACAAAACTTCCTTGACGCAGCAGAGAATACAATTTTTGTATAGGAAAATTAGCAGTCCAAAAATATATTCATGTGATGAGACAGAGAAGGGTTGTGTTCAGTACACTATGCAAATAAGCAATGTACTTATTGCTTACAATCTCAGCTTCACAGTTTATCCTTTCTGATCACTACTCACCATAAAATGAGATTATACTGAACTTAAACGCAGCCACAAAAGTGGCATTTGCCCCAGCAAAGGTCTGTCTGGAAGATTTTTCAAGAGGGTTTTGGGACAGAGGGAGAAAAGCAGCCTAGACTGGAGAGGCTGTTGTGTGCTGTGCTGTCCGGAAAAAAAGGAATGGGCAAACAAGTAGCTGAAAAAGAAGAAGTGAGAGGCAAAACAGTGCAGGGAGGTGGGGCAGTGCTGACCCCCCAGTTGGCTTTCTCTGTGATAACCCAGTCCCCTCGTGTGCCTGTGGCTTTGCCTGTAGTACCCAGCAGGGACCCTCTGGCTGCTCTAAGAGCTCACAAGCAGCTGCAGCACAACCCTGACCTTGGTCTGGGCCCTGCAGACCCCCAGGAGAAGGAACAGGACGAGTGCAGGAGGCAGGGAGAGCAGGCACGCAGGACCCTGTACAATCCTGGTGCAGCACAATCCATGTGAGCTCAGATATGTCAGCCTGAGCAGCAACAAAAGCCCAGCTGGAAAGATGCAGCAAACGAATCCAGATGACCCAGTTTCTCAATTTTCTGGTGTGGTTTTTTTTTTTTTTCCCCACATGCTCTAAAACCCAGCAGTTTCTCAAAGCCCTGCAGATAATGCACTAATGTGTGCGCATGACACTTCTTCCCTCAGATTCTCTCTGCTTATAAATTCCCTCTGTGCCAGTAAATGCCATGATAAGCCAAAGGGCTCATTTAGAACAAGCAAATCTGGATGAGAAAATGACAAAGTTTTTACTCATGTGCAAAATTCTCTGTTGAATGAGAAAGGCACGATCTGATCCTTTACACTGAATCCTTTCCCCTCTCCTTTTCTTAGGGAAAATAAAAAAATCAGCTCATGTAGGCAGGGCAAATAAGGAGCTACATGATGAGCTCAGAGCCTAGGACAAGTTAGAAATCTTCTTAAAACTTGCATATTGCAGAAGACTTCAAGAACTGCAGCCCTGCCAGCCAGGCAGCAGAGCCCAGATGTTCTTGTGTGACTCACAACCAAATTCCTATCCCTGGTATCACAAGAGATCACTGTAGCCCCATTAATTTATAGCAGGAGAAGACATGTCTCTTTTCCCAAAACACAGCCACTTCACCAGAAACTGCAATGTGTGGTTAATGCACCCCAGGCTGGCTGGAAATCCTGACTGAATCCAATGAAATAGAGACACACTTGACACGGAAAAGCCGGGTCAGTGTTATCCCTGCTCACCTTCACCAACAACATCGATGCCATAGAAGGATGAAGCAGTGGCAGAAATGTCCTTCTTCAGGCAATTTGGGGGTGCATTCAAAGCAGTAGGATCAAGCAGGCTGCTGAGGCTGGGAGCAGCATGATTTTGCAGCTGAAAATCTTCCTGATCGCTGTGGCAGCTTAAATACGTGGCAGATGTGTCACCTGGTGTAACTCAGGCTTTGATGAAGACCCTGGTGTGGGCACCAGCTGAGCATCTGTCCCCTCAGGGATCCAGCAACAGCATCTAATCAGACACCAGCCTTCTGGGTTACAGGGTCAGCCTCTAACTCTCTGACACATGGCAAGCTCCCCTCACTGTAATGTCAGTAAATACCATTTCAGATGCTTGCAGGGTTGCTTTAGAGATTTTTATTTCCTGTAGGTCTTTTGCTAAGAGGCAACAAATTGTGTCGTAGGTTTTAATGTACAGATTCCTGCAGCCAGCTGGGAAGCCTCTACACTATTTCATATTGTGTTATAACACAGTAGTGTCACTGGGTGTTCCCAGTGAATCTGGCACATTAAGTTTATTTCTCAAAGTTGATCCAATGATTTTAGTCTACCTTGTTGCTCAGACATATACAATTACACTTTTAAAACCAAATTAAATAAGATGTTATATGCCTGGGGGTGTGTATTATGGAGGAACAGAGAATACATTCACGTTTAGGTCTAAGCAATGTCTTAACAGTAAATGAAATTATCACCTGAGCAAAGTGCTTCAGTCTCCAGTTTCCCTTAAATCTAATTTGCAGGTTTTCAATTAGATTTTATAATGCAAATAACTGACATCAGTGCTGGAGATGAAGAAGAATTTACAGAACAGGCTGATGGAATTAATGCCAGCAGCGCTCAGATCTTCAGCCAGGCCTGATCACCACAGCTCCCAGCACAGGTCAGGGGCTATAAGATTTTGATCAACTGGGCCTACATTTAGGTGGATACTTGCAGAGAGTTTGTGCATTAATATACACACATGTATAAATCCCTGCATATCTGAGTTTTGAGCCTGCAGTGCACTTGATCATGCCTTTTTACCAGTAGCTTTCTGGGACAAGGCAAGAAGCTCCTCCTAGTTAATTCCAGACTGAAGGCGTTACTTAAAATTAATCTCAAGTTTCAGTCTGTGGCCAAATAAACTGCTGATGTCATTGCAGGGGACACAGGACTGCAAAACCAACTGCTGCCAAAATCCAGAGCTGAAATGACTGTGTGATTCTTGTGATATCTACAGGCAGCACAGGGAACATACCATGTGCTCCAGAGCTTAACATCATAAGCCATTGGGATGAGCTAGAGGTCGTGGTTTGGGCTGGGGACAGACACTGCACAGAGCAGTCCCACACCATGTGGTTCACACACCACAAACAAGGTCTGGATTGCAAACTAGTTCTGCATTGTAGGAAGCAGACAAGGACAGAAAAAATGAGCTGCAGGCTCAATAATCCAGCTGGTTCTTTTGGCAGCTGCGAAGGTCTCTCTAATGAACCCCTCAGTAGACATCCAATAGTCTCAGAGAGAAGACATAAATCATTTTTGCTTTGGGAAACAATCGGAGAAAACCAAACCTCTGTCTGTATTGTTTAACTTGCCTGGATGAAGGGTGATTATCCTTTCAATGCAAACATGTTTCTCCATTGTAATAACAGCTCACTTCAGCCAAAGCATTTTCCTCATCTCTGCTGGGTTTCCCAGCTATCCTGACTGCCCTGGGAAGGGGTGTTTGCCCCGTGCTGCCTTCTGACACATCAAAGGAAGCTGGGAACACTTTAAAGAAAGAACAGAAGGGATGTTCGTAGCAGAGGGAGTGGAGGAAGGGGAGAGAGGAGGAGAAGTCAGTGACAGACCTCAGAAGAGATTTACTGGAACTGATCTTTTCCTGCAAGGGAGTTCAATACAGGTATTGAATGGCCAAGGAACCCTCCCAGGACTCCTGGCCAGCTCTCGTACTGATGCTGCCAAAGCAGCCAGGCACTTCTTCCAGCAAAGATTTTCTGACTGGAACTAAATCCTGCTTCCATTTCCAGGCAAGAAGAAACTCAGACCTCTACTGACCTCACTTAATTTGCTTCCAAAACCGACCAGCACAGAAGAGATTTTGTTAACACACAGAAATCTGTAAGATTTAGATGTAACTGAGTTCAGAGGGACCCCATGCTGACTCTATCCACTGAAATCCTGCAGCAGGATCCAAATCACAGCCAGAAGATGCCATTTGAAATAAACACCTCATCTCAGCAGTCTGCCTTCATGCTGCAGGAGCCTGTGAGCACGTCTCACCCTGAAGTGCAAGCAGGGAGCACCTGGGAGCTGTGACAATGGCAAGACAAGCACTTGCAGGAAAGGTCAGGCTGTGCTGCGGCAGCGACATTTGGGCAGGATCTCCTGAGGCAGGAGCATTGGTGAGAAACCTCAAAAAACAGCAAAAGGAGATTAAACATGTAAATGCTGCAGGGTGGAATTAAGTGAGCTTCCCACATGATTTATACAGGGAGCAGCAATTGCACTTGCTCTGATTTTAACAGAAATCTGGGGAAGGGGTGTCATTTTACACCTTCACGGAACAAAAATGCAGAGGCAGGATCTGTTCCAGCTGAGCAGGGCCAGGCAGTGCAGCCACCACTTGTGCCAAGAGCCACCCCTGGCTCTTTAAACATCCCTGGGTGTCCTAAGCATCGATGTGGTCCTGGATGCTGGAGCTCTTCAGACACAAGAGCTATCTTTTGATGAGCTGGGATTTACAGAGGGAGGGGAAAAGAATAAGACTTCTTTGTGATATTCTGGCATTTCAGGGAAGCAGTGCAAGATGAGGGAAATTATTTTACGTTGCAGTGGAGAAACTAACACTCCCACAGCTGTGGTACCCACTGTCATAAGAGCTGCTGAAAACCCAGACAGGTCGCAGAGAACTGACACACAATTCACATGCTGTGGAAACACCTTATGCAACCAAACAAAGAGAGTTTTTCTGTTTAATTTGGCAAAAGGGAAACCAAGTGGTGATTTGTTACTAGGTATAAAGACTTCTGAAAGCAGGGAATTGCAGGTTCTAAAAGACTCTCTAGTCTAGCAGAGGAAAGCCATAAAGAACCATTATCTGCAAAATGAAACTGAACAAATTACAATTAAAAGCAAAGCACAATTTTTATATCAGCGTGATTGTTTACCCATCAGAACTATAAAACAGGAGGGGTCTGGGACTATAAAAAGGAAATGGAGTTCCTCATCTGAGGCTTTTTGAGAAGACAGTGAGATACACCTGGAAGATTTACCAGCCCGGGGTAAGTGGGTTAAAAGCTGTGCTGTCACCATTTCAGGACATCACACTAAATAACCTGATGCTCTCCCTGAACCTGACCCTCAAGCACACAAAGGACCATGTTCCCAGTCACATGTGTAAGGAGTGGAAGAGCAGCATTTAGGGATCAGGAGTCCAACAAACTGCCTGCCCTTGCCACTGGGATCTGGCAGACTGTGTACGTGAATAATTCACACCCCGGCAAACGGCGTCATGAATTTCCATCAGCTGCTGTCTGATCCCAAAGCATGCAGGGACATACATCATTGCTGGAAACAATGGCTTTGAATTTTGATTTGAAGCATCAGTCATTGCCCCTTTATCTGCAGCCTTCAAGCCTGAAAGTTGGCTTCTCTGTAAGCTTTCTGTAAACAGAAACGACTGCTTCGCTTTCTGCTTTAACTGTGCACACCCAATTCACCAGCCAGAGGGCAGATTTTGGGGCTGTATACTAAATGACATCAGCAAATTTGTTGAATAATCTTGGCCTTGACTTTGAGCAAATTCCCAAATCTGTCAAATCCATCATTTACTAATGGCCGCAATAACAAAAATCTCATCAAATTCAAGGGGGCCCATTCACTGTCTCTCCTGGGTTTAGCATCAACACATGGAATTGCATCATCTTCCAAACATGAACTGTGTCCTTGGGGCCTTGGCCCAGCAGGAGAAAAATATCCACCAGTTACCCAGATGGAGACAACATCCACAATGTGGCGTTTTGAGGAGTGTGTGAAGTGTATCAGTGAATTACAAAGGCACAGAAGGAAAGAGGTGGTTCCAGAGGCTTTGCAGGTGGCTGAGGGCATTCAGAGGAAAAAGGAAAGCTTCTGCTGTTCATGTGTTATTAATGCTCCGTGTAAGCATCACCTGGGCTCAGGTGGGCAACAGATGGGGAGTGCAGCTGAACTGCTGGATCAGGAATGGTGTATTAGTAACCTGTGCTGTGCTGCAGTGAAACTTGCCCCACTGGGCAGACCCTTTTCATCATCATTTTATTATCTTCTGGAAAAAGACTGAGCCTCGTGGTACTGCACAGAGAGAACTCATGAGGGATGAATTTGTTTAAAACATTCTAATATGCTAAATGAGCTATTAGGAGAACATAATACTCCATGAACTTCAATGAATGTTTGTGCAAAACAGAAATCCAGGCATTGCTAGGAAAATTGATGCTATGATTTCTGTTCCCTGTTGAGAAATCACTTGCAGTGTTTAATACACATGATGACACAAACCTAATTTGGGATAACAACAAATACAATTCTTGCCATATTTCATACCTTACAGTTAGAATTTCTAACCACAGCTGAGATCCAAAAGTCATTACACCTGAGGAACCCCTTCTCTCACACCATATACCTCACTGGTTATACCCCTCTGCTTACAGAACAAAATGGTTTATGACCACAGAGAATCACCAATAAACTCTTATACAGAGTGCCTGTGAACAGCTCTGAATCTGACCTCACTCAAGAAAGGATCATTGCCTGGAATTATGTATTCAGAACTTCCTCAGAGTACACAGTTCACAGCCTCAGAAACTACTTTTCCCCATCCTATCTGCAAGCCAGAGACCACCAAAATCCTGGTGAGTTTTTCCTCTGCCATCTAAACCTTTGGATGCATCAATTGTTTATACAGGCAATACCATTAGAACAGCATTTCACATTTATTTTGTCCCTCCTGACTTAATATAGCAGCTGACAATGAGCAAGCACCACAATCACAAGACCAGGATCTCTCTACAGTCTCCCCCATCATCTGTGATTATGTGAGAGCCTTTCATTTAGCTACTTGAACAGAGCTGATTTGAATAGGATTCCGTTTCCCTCCTTCCCTCTGATGCTGTGTTGCAAAACAAGACATTTGGCTGGGCCCACCAATCTTACAACAGTCTATGGGGAATCCCACACAGTCTGGAATACCATGGGAACAGAGAGCAAGGCTAAAAATATGCCAGGCCATCTGTTCACTCTACAGTGATTTTTTTTGTGTCGCTCTGGAAACAAAGGGTTAACACGTTGAACTGTTTTCCTAAAACCACTAATTCACCCACTTGCTAAAATAAGCAGAGCTGCATTAACACCTTCTCCTCCACAGCTCCCAGAACTGCAACCAAGGCTTCCTGGAAAACAAGGCTGTTAGGAAAAACTGTGACAAGCAAAATGAGGCACAGCCCATCATCGTCCCATTAGCATAAGTCAAATGTAACACAAAATAGCCAGGTCTCAAGAGGCACATGAGGCAAGTGGTCATGTGGGTGCAGCCCGTTTGCCTTTAAACAAGGAGGAAAATGTTTGGATAACATCAGGCTTATCTACAAGTGCTGCAGCAAGGATTCCTTTCCAGTGAAAATATTCTTCCTCTCTGCAGTTTGTGGTGTGTGTGATTGTTCTCATCAAAGCATAAAGGGACACAGAATGATGTTTTTCATGGCTTTCAGTTGTGAGACATCAGCCAGATGGGATCTACTCTTGGAATAATTATCATTTTTTGAAGTAAAACTGGGGAGAGAGGTGGGGCACACGGTGCCAGAAAACACTTTCTTGTCACCTTCCCTGCTGACACATCTGCAGTCACATTTTAATTGAGGTGTTATCATATGCAAAGAACAAGCAAAATTCCAAAGACCAGCAGGAAGGAGATGAAGAGGGTGGGGAGAACAAAGCAACTGTGAACCATGAGTGGTAGGTAGGTCACAGCGTGCAGCTCAGACATCAGGGGATGTCCAAGGATATACCAGGGAAAACACAGTGCCCAGAGCCAAATGGAACCTGCAGGAGATTCACCAAACCAGAGCCTAAAGCCAGAGCCACTGCTACAAGCGTGGTCCTGAAAGCACGAGGCTTGTGCTGAAATCCAGGCAGTGCCTGCAGACTGCAGGGCTGACACAAAACCACAACAAGGCATTTTCTGCCAGCACTTCACTTGTTCATTTCTGATTCACTGGTCAAAACCACCTCTAAGTGCAGCAGCGGACTCACGAGACACCATATCACCCAACTTTGCCAGCAAATCCAAACAGGTTGGATTCCAGCCTCAAAGACACAAGGCAAGTGTTACACTTCAGACAGTCACTTCTCTTGACTATGTGCCTTATTGTTACATTCTCTCCTTAATGCATAAAACCAACCCAACAATATGCAGCCAGCACACAGCGCTGTGTCTCCCACACAACATCTACACCCAAAAACAATTTAGTGGCCTGAGAGTCAGCCAGAGACCTGCCCAGGGCAGCGTGATTTGGGCATCCTCAGCTCTCTCAGCCTGGTCTCCTGAAAGCAGTTTTGAACCCAGCTGTTAAAAGGGAATGTGGCTTTTGGCATTCTCACAGACACAGAGCGTGAAATGTAGGTCTTGAGATCCGATCTCAAATGCAAAAGCCTGAGCAGCAGTCCTGAAATTAAACTGAATGAAAGAAATTTCACGGCAAATTAATGCCTTGACACAAATCCTGGGAGGAATGAGTATGGGATGAATCCAGCTCAGGGAGACACACATTAGTTAAGACGAGAAACATCAGGCAGAAAGGTATGATTAAAAGAACAATCTTGCTTTTAGCTGAAGAGAAAGATCTTAACCTTTAGAAAAGTGTGGCTGGGAGATAACGTCCTTCCCCAAAGAACAGAGGAGGAAATGAGCAGTAAGTACCACTCACTGTGGTGGGATAATTACCAAGTCTGCAATGAGGCTGACAGGTTTGAACAGCAGCTGACTCCTCTGACGTCAAGCCAAGGGAAGCTCAGATAAGAAGGATGTGACAGCAGTGGATGAATTGGGACTGTTAATGCTGAGAGGGGGCAGCAAGGAAGCCCCGACCAAGAGCTACCAGGGGCTGAGGGAAGGAGGGAGTCCTTGCTGTTCCTGACCAGAGCACTCACACGCTGTTCATCTTTTGTAATTCCCCCGTGCCTTGCTTCAGCTGGCAGCTCCAGGCAATGCAGCAGCCCAGAAGCCCCCTCATACCTCCGTTCCCTGGTTCCCTGTGTCCTGAGCAATTCCTCCCCTGGAGAAATGTGTCATTCAAACCGCAGCGGAGATTTTCACTGTGTAAAACCACACGTAGAAATCCACACTGCTCTTTGATCTCCACTGGGAAAGACTTTAGAAGGAATGATAATTAGCTGGCATTTTTGTGTAGGAAGGGACAGATGAAATACAAAGCCTGTGTGCACAGAAAATGAATGCTCTTCCCAGCCTCAGAAGCTGTACAAGAGTGCTCCCCGTTACAGGGCTGCCTGCACTGTGCCTGCATCCTTATTAGCCTGGTCAACATTAGTACTTCTTAATGGTTACAAGGCTGAATGGAAGACAGATCCAAAGCCCAGTACAAAAAGAAACAAAATAAAGGTGCACAGCTACAATGGGATTGTACTTTTGTGTTTAAAAAGTGTGCCCAATTCATCTGCTATCAATTAGTGTTGGTGTTGTAAGAATCTCAGTGAGGGACTGGAGCCACAATTCTCAGCTCACTGTACACACTATTGCAAAGGTAATTTTCTCTACTGACATGTGATTTTACCTTCTCTTTTTATCCAGAAACAGATGGACTGCAAGGTGTGCTGGGCCCAGGGACTAAGTAGGAAAGGCAGATTTTGGAAGAGAGATTTGGGTAATGATGTGATGACTTCCATCAGCTGAAAAATCACCTCTCACAGGCTCAGGTAAGCAGGTCACTGTTCCCAGTCCAGCTGTTAATCAAGATAATAGTCACCAGAGAGGCATTTCTGTCCAGCTGTATGTGGGAGTGTGACTGTTCATGCCTGTATGTGTGGCACAGAAGTCCACAAGGCTGCTCCTGTTGTGTGAAATTGTTTCCTCCTAAAGCCTTTTTAAGAAGTTACTGTTTGGATCTAGCTCATTTCTACTGCTGCCTTTTTCAGTGCCTTTTAGTAGGAATGTAGCTCGCCTTTTCTGTCAACTTGTGTATATTTATCATCTCTCTGTGGTTTATGCTGATTTATTTTTGATATCTGCTGATGCTTTGTGTATCACTATGTGAATTCACTTTTCCCCACATTAAAATCAAACCAAACAGCCTGACCAAAAACGTAGTCATTTTGATTTTTCCAGCTAATAGAAGTCCCCTGTAGTTATCATGACAACATGTCACCACAGGGCCACAGACAGTGAAAATGAATTGCTTGGAAAGCAAAACCAACCAACCCTTTCACTGTCAAAACAGAACAGGTCCTGTTCAAGGGAATCAGGAGAGGTTCTCCTAAAAGAAACCCCAGAAATAAGGTAAGAATTGGTCACTGGATCTCAAAATATTATCTCTGGTGTAGAACATCCCCTACTGCCAGTCAGTCTATGTGCAGTTCTGCTTTGGAGCACCTACACAAGAGGTGAGTGGACTAGTTTATCCTTTTCCCTGTACCTCACCCCAATTCCAGGCATAACACATACAGTGAAACATTATTTCTAAAGTAGCTGAGCCCCTTTAAAAATCAGAGAAGGAACTCACACCCCCATCTTGGCCTTTCAGTTCACAGGCTCTTCTTTGCTTCACAGTTACCACTTTAAACACTCTTGACAAATTTATTGATCCCCTGTGAAATCCCTAATGGCTAAAAACTGATTATTGTGTACTTGCCAGACTTTCCACAGTGCAGTTTCTCTCAAATACCCAGAGCTTCTGCTGCTGCTGCCTTCTCTCAACCTGCCAAAACCGTGCTTGCATCTATTTTCCTTCAACATAAAGATGCCTTGTAGGAGTTATGACCAAGAGGTGAGAGAATGCAGAAATCACAATAGATTTATACTGCAAGGCCCTCACCCAGCTGCATTTCACTGCAGTGCTATGTGAGAAGCCAATTCACTAATTCCTGGATGTATACCAGGGCCAGGAAAGCAAAGGTTACTGCTCATGCATTGCCAGTCTCTGATGTGCTTTATCTGCAGGTGCTCAGGAGATACCTGGTGCAGCAACAAGGCTGCAATTCACCCTTGAGTGATAAGGCTCAGCAAAGCAAAGACTATGTATGAAACATGAGGTGGGGTGCTGAGAGCCTGAAAGAACCAAAGGAACCTTCTGGAACACCTTTCACTGGACCAGTTCAATAAACAAATCCGTACTGGGCATGGAGTGGAGCAGCTTTGTGGTTTGTAACCATCCTAAGTTAAACACAGACATTTTCACATGTTTGTCTGCACTGTGTGAGCCATAGAACCATCACATCATTAAATGCTCACAGGACAGGGTTAACAAGGGGAGGGAAGTAGACAGGAGGGGGAAACAACTCCCTGAGCATCATACTGAACCTGACCTTGAACAAAGCCAGAAGAATGTGATGCAGGAACCACTTGTACTGTATTATACAATGAAAGTCATGCTAGGAGAACTTAATGGCCATAAAATCTATAAATCACCAAAACCACAGGGAGCTTTTTGACTCTAAAAAGTGCTTTTGCAATAAATTTCTAAACCTTGGCAAATACTTGTCCCCTCATTTGAGAGATGCTGGAAGGCATCATTATGATGTGGGACTTAAATCAGACTTGTCTCATACCAGGACTTTGACCTTCTCCAGATGGATGCCACTTTCCAGTGGCCCACCAGCCTCCAGGTATGATCCAGCAGTCAGGACTCCCTGTACCACAGGACATACCCCACCTCCACTGGTCCAGAACAAACCTCTTTATAGCCAGGTCTGTCAAAGCCTCATTAGACAAGGTGAGTACAGATATGAAGTGCTGAGAATTACAAATAGGAACCTGATTTGAACCTGCTGGTCTCAGGAGCTGTGTGTTTCTGCCCAGGGCACTCTTGGGTTTGGACTCTCTGTCATCCCCGAGTTCAGAAATGCTGGTCCAGACTGTTGTTCTGAAGCTGCATGTGAAGGGTATCTTTCCACACATCTCAGGAAACAGGAATTCATCACCTCCACTGCTTTGCAGACTTAGATGGGATGAGAAGCCACAGAACAGGACACACTACTTCTTTCCCAGAGTTTACAAATGTAAAATTATCTCTGGAAAGGGACCACAGGAAAGCGTTGCAAATGCCTCTCAAAACAGAGCAACCAAACCAGAGCCTGTCCAATACAACTCTGTGCAGATATCCCTGGTCTCCTGCTGAACCCTCCCTGCATACAGGGAGGCTCCACATCTCTTTGAACGGCATCAGCACAGCTCTTTCATGTAGTTTGCAGCCAGCAATGAGGTCAGGGGAAGCACCAAGGCTAGACAAAAAGGAGTATTTTCTCAGTAAAAAAAAAGGGCACCATCTATCTGGCCAACAGTCAGAGCCATGAGCTGGCAAAGGAGGCAATTTCCCTGCTCCAGGGTGCTTTGGATCTTGATGATAAACTCTTGTGGCTAAATTGCTTCTGGCTCCCCTCATGTGTCTCACTGCTCCCTGTTTATTTACACTGCTGCACTGGTGAGAATTACAGAAAGCTGCAATAACTGAATTACTGCTGCACTTGCAGATAATGATGGCAAGGCCTTATAAAGGCTGCTGCCCTGGCACGTGCTTTGTCTGGGATAAAAATGAAGAAATAATAATAATTAAACAAAAGAAGAATCGAAGAGCATGGTGCCCACTGAATGGTGCACCTTGGAATGGCAGCACCAACACCAGCCAGAGCTCAGTCTCTGTGCCAAAGAAACAGCAGGCAACATTCATAAAAAGGGAAGAAATATTAGGAGGTAATGTTTGTGTCCTTGTTACTGTCAATCTTAGGGAATTTAGGTGAACAAAGGACTCGGGAAGATGAATGGCAAGTGCTGAGCTCAGGGAAGCTGCAGAGTTTTACTGACAGGCTTCCACCAACAACCTCAGCCTGAAGCTGCACAAACCCAAAAGCTCACTGGGGAGGTTGACATGGGTTAGGAACAAAGCAAGTACTGCCCAGGTCACCAGTGCCTTCAGTGTCAGCACCAGGGGAAGGTGGGCAAACCTCCTTGGGGTCAAGAGATCCCCACCAAGCCTTGAGTGCCCTGCTGAGGGCATCACACAGACAGGGCACACTGCAGGGACAGCCTGGGAGGAAACAGCCAGGCCAGCTGCACAGTGACACAGGTGTCACCCTGCACAGGACCCTGCACAGAGAAGTGAACAGGAGCCTTCCCATGGACACAAACACCTCCTGCTCAGGGTGAAGAACTGGGAACCAGGATAAGTCAATTAACAGCAGGTCCTTTTCACCCTTGGTCAAACTCCTCTCAAGCAGCAGCACTCAGCAGAAGTGAGACTTACCAAGGGGTCTGACAGAGATCAGCAGCTCTTTGGAGCTCTGCCCGAAGTGTATCAGGAAGAAGCTGCAAACTGCAAGTGTCAGACTCCTGAAAAATTGCTTCTTTGTTCATGATTTTCTGTTGCTTCTCTTGGCACTTTCCCTATCACAAGGGATACTCTGTTTCTTGGACATTTCCTTCCTGCGCTAGATCTCTAAGTAAATTTTGCATTCTTGTATACTTGACCTTTCAGATTAAACTCTAGCCTTTCTCATCTGGTTTTCAAGCATTTTCCTGTGCCCATATTCCAGGATCAATTACTTGGCCAATTCCAATAGGAAAGGCTACATTTGCTCCAAAAGACACTTGCTTTGTGAGCTAGTAGTATCTTACTGGACATACAATAGAGACATAAATTCAGTGCTAATACAGAGTGCTGAATTAAAGCCTTGCAGACCAAAGGCTTAAGAGCACCTGTGAATCAGGTGCAGGCAACAGCTTTTCAAAGTTTCTCATCCTGGCCATTCAAACCTAAGACAGCACCTCTGAGACGTGGTCTGATGGTTCATTTTATGCTTGGATACCCTACATATTGACAGCAAAGGGAACCTGTGGCAACCACGGCTAAATCCAAGTTGCAGGGTAGTGCCTCAGACAGACAAGACAATCTGTCACTCCTTGAATAAATTATCTGCTCAGAGAAGAATATAATATGATGCTATTCTCAAAAAATCACCCTTCCTGTTGTCCTTTCAGGGTAGTTTTAAGCTGCATCCACTGACTGCTCATCTGTGGAAGTTTGCAAACACAGCTGAGGCATTTACTGCCCCAGGGTCTGCCTTCATCATTCAAAACCACTCTAACACCAACAACTTCTTACAGAAGAGACAAGAAACATCACTCAAGTCCATAATGCCAGGAAGCTGCCCCTGGAGGGAGGGTGAGACTCTGAAGCTTTAAGAGCAAAGGGATGGGAAATAAAAGTGGGAAGAGGAGAGAGAGTTCTCTTTCTAAAAGACACAGTGACACAAAATGCAGTCAGATCTCATCTGTGCTCACTCTGCACCCATTCAGCAGGGTGACACTGGAAAAATACCTTCAGAGAATAAGAGTTTTTCTACACAACTCCTTATGTGTTTTTCTCTAGTCCTTGCTGAACTTAGAACAAACCTCTGCCTTTAACAGAAACAGAATTTTTTTTCTTTTTTTCTGGAATGCTGCTGTTGTCCTCACTGAGGCAAAACTCTCCAAGTGCTTATAAAACCTCTAACATCAAGAATGGAAAAAGTCTGTGCCTTGTCTGAAAGGCCATGGTTTAGCCTGGGCAGGAGCTGCTGGCCCTGCTCCAGAGTGAGCATAACTGGTATAAAGGGAATTCTGTCTGACTAAAGAGCTGAAGATTGAACTCCTCAGGAAAGCCAACTCAGACTGTTTGAATATATTCAAGGAGGTCAAATGTTAAGTAAATACTCAATTAAGGAAGGAGGGCAAGTAATTAGTAAGGCTAATTCTATGCTGAAATGGTCTGGATGGCACACACACACACACTCACCCCAGCACCTCCTTCCATACAAAATGTGTCTCAGTTCTTGAAAGAGCAGCTCAGCTTTGAGCAGACCAGTGTTAAATGATGACTCTGCCACAAACTTGGTGTTCTCATCATGGACAGGTCATTAGTTCCATTGCATGTCCACTCCCCAAACCCCCAGAACAGTGATAATAAGCACACACCAACTGAGACACTCAGACACCACAGCAGTGAACCCAAATCTGTGAGCATACATAGGTTTGTATATACTACAGTACGTACTTGGGGCAATTATAGCACTCCAAGAACTCTCAGAGGTCAAGCAAATGCTTCTCTATCCCTAGATCTATTCTTAAAATAAGTCCTGTGTGAAGGAATCTCATTACTGAAAAATAAAATGTTATTCCACTTCAGGCACTGCAACAATACCACAGTGGGTAGCTGACATATACCATGGGCATGTGAAAAGGAACAAATGCCTCATGAAGGGTTATATAAAAACCATTAGAAACACTGAGCTTGGCTGGTTTGAACCTATTTGGCCTTTACTCTCATCTTCTGCAACACAACTGACATGCAGAGGTGGAGAGATTCTAAAAATAACCACTGCAGGGAAAGGGAGAGAAGCACGAGGAAGAAAATGGTTCTTTGGCCTGGCTGTGGATCAGGCAGCAGCTCACAGTGCCCAAGGAACACTTGGTTCCAGTCCTGCTCTGTTAGAAACCCTGCACTCCCTACTGTCTTGGTGGCAGATCATTTATGGAAACTTAACATGGCCTAAATACATATATAAGACATGCAAGAAGGGATTTTTTCAGTCTGAGGACAGGCCAGAAACTGTCACAAAAGAGAGCTCTGACACAAGACAAAATCAAGCTGTCAGAGAACTGATGTAGGACATCACCCTGATGCTAAGTCAAATATACATAGCTGCTAATTCAGTCACAGCAATCTAGTCCCCAGCCTGTTTAGCTAGAGGTCTCTTATATGAGCTGTAAAACTGGATTTAAAAAAAAACCCAATCAAATATATTCTTGTGTGCAAGCTCTCCTCTCCTCCTGGACTGCTATTCCAGGGCTCCAACCTGAGTCTGGGTCATAAGTTTCATGGCATGCTTGGAAAAATACTGTTCTTCTCCACTTCCCAATCCCATTCTCACTTTGACTACAGCATATTCCAATTCTTGCACAACTGGTGCTGCACAAGTGAAAAAGGCTTTCTGTAAAGTCCTAGGGACAATGATGAAAGCAATGTAATTGGTCTGTGGAGATTAATTCATATGGACACAGCACAGTCCATAGGAAATCACAGAGCTAAATCACAACATCTGGGAACAATCTGCAAGCAGACACAGCACCCAGATTTCATCTGACATTTTCCAGTGCCTTGTGTTCTCCCATTAACATTGACTTCAAGTCACTGCTGAGAGATGGGCAGATACGGAGAGAGCAGGAGATCAGGCACAAGATACCACCCAAGCTGGCACAAGATGTGCTGCATCCCAAATTCTGCCCTTGCAAATTGAGCGAGTCCTGATGGAGCTAAAACCACAGAGAGAAGTCTGGCTTGATGTGCAGATCTTCTCCAGCCACCCTGAAACACAACAGCAACACTCCCAACACCGTGCAATTATACCAGATGTAAGATTTAACATTGACCAGACAGGATGACAGCAAGCAACAACAAGAAGAACAACAAATTTTACTTCCTTCCCTGTAATTAAAGATTTTCTCATACTCCTTGTGTTGTTTTTCCCCTAGTGAAAGCATTCAGAGCTATGCTGGAGTAATAGAGGACAGCCAGCCTGTAGCTCCCATATAATTATCAGTTGTCAACTCATCTGAAAGACATCCAGAAAGGCTCCTGCTGTGTCAGATGTACAATTAACTTGTTCTTCTCTAGCAAGGGCACTGAATGAGTGAGAGGGTTTGGAGGCTTTTCTTTCTCCCAACAAACACATGACAAAACTGTGCTCTCAGTTCAAACCTGGGAACAGCTCCAACTGTTTTTACCTAATCTCAGTCCTTCAGTGTTACTGTCACTGATTTGGAAGGAAAATCAGTTGTTATCCTACAGCCTCAGGCTCTGGTTAGTGCTGCAGCTCTGTGTCCTGCTCTGTGGATGGCATTTACACACACCTCAGCCCCAGCCTCAGGCAGACTGTGCAGGGTAAACTGAGCTGTGCTGCTCCCCATATCCAGTGTGTGGATGCCCCACTGGGACTCACAGGTCTCTGCAGTCCTCCACTCACAAGAAAACACGTTCAAGCACACACAGAAACTTCAAATCATACAGTCAGAAACGCTGGCATTATATAATTTGGTTCAATCCCACCTCACCATGGCACACAATGAACATAATTTGACTTATATGATGTAGCAAACACCATACTGCTCCTGCAGCTGATCTGTCAGTGCTGCCATTTCACAGGCTCCTGAAAAGTCCCTGTGGGCTTAGAGGCCCCTGAGTGCTCCACAGTGGCTCTCCAGAGTATCCCACTGCATGGCAGATTAATGCCCCATACTTGTCCAAGACATCAGACCAACATCCACATCCAGCACCTGGACTGCCCAGTGCAAGCCCTGCACTGGGCTCAGTACAGTGTGCCCTGTACAGCTTTTGGAATTGAGACAGGGAAGCAGAGGCACAGCATATTGCAAACTCATGGACTGTTTGAGGCACGAAATGAAGGGTGAAGTGTGAGAAACCAAGGAGAATGGAATATCCAGAGGGTCAGGTGGCAGCAATAAAACATCACATTCTGCATGACTATTGAACAGAACAATTCACCAGGTACTGGTAATGCTGGTTCCACTTCCCCACCTCAGAAATAAACTTGTGTCACATACCAAGTGCTGAGCAGAGAGGTATCTACAGCCAGTGCCAGAGCTACCATACATCACCTGCTCCTGGTCTTCAAGAGGACAAGATTTACACACTAGACAGTGTCAAGATAAAGCACTAATTAAATAAAAGTGAAAGCCACAGAAAATTTTGCTTAGCATTTTTCACTTCATAAAGAGAATGGAACAAATTCAGGACCTGCCAAAAGGATAAAGGAAATATGCCAAAGAAATCACCACCCAGCACAGAGTATACAGCCAGCAAGCTCAAATTCCAACAGCAGAAAAGAGACAGCAGCAAATCCTGTGCAAAAAACTCACCAATAAAGATTTGGAACGAGGGAAAAGACTTTAAGCATGAGCTGCTGAAAGCAAGCACAAACAGGGATCAGTGACACTAAAATCCTGCAACTAATGTAAAATATTTACTCTTAGAAGTGGGAAAAAACTGCCAAATAGAGCTATAAAAGTAGTGTATATTTCTAAAGCACAGGACAGCTGATGCAATCTGAATATTGGGGGAGCAAGGGCAGAGCACCTCTGTCCCTGCCCCTCTGCTCTGCTCACCCACCAGCAGAGCTGATCCCACCAGTGCTCCCACTCCCCACTGCAGTGCTGAGAAACATGTTATGATTATGGGTTTAGATGTCTGTGAAGAGCCAGGGAGCTGCAATATGCATGGAAAACCTCTCCCAGAAGTGATGCTAGAACGGCAGTTCATCCTCCTTCCACCCCTGGCACTGGAGCCCAAATTCCATGTTTAGCAGAGATCACAAAGAATGGGAGGAAGCTCTCTGAGCACACCTGGGAAAACTGGAGCTGCTGTTTTCATACATAGCCAGGAAAGCAGGAGTGTGAACGAAGCAAAGCTCAGGACCCCCAGTTAGGGAGGAGGCAGCCCAGGATGTGACCAAAACAACAGTGATTACTGAAGGTTTCTGAAGGATATCTGACACACACACACACACACACACTGCTTTCTCCTGTGCAGGGCTGGGGGGCTGCAGAAAGATGCTCCAACACAGCACAGCAGCTCTCAGCTGGGCTGCCATCCACCCCTTTCTCTGTCTCCTGTGTACAAAAAGAGGGAAATTCCTGGCCAGGCAGAGAGATGGGACAGTTTTTCCACAACAGCTGTTCATACCTGCATCTCTAAGAAGAAAGATAAAGAGACATGTAAGTGTTTAAAACAGCATTTATTAATCACTTCCTTGTTTCTTCTGTATAAATGTTACATAACTGCTTTGGGAATAGGGCTCCTGAGTTTTAAGCATAAACTGGTACAGCTGCTTTTACTCTAACAGAACCATTACAGCTCTGATTCCATCAATCAGCAATTCATTAACGCTCAGTTACACCAATGCAAGAGTAATGGAAAACAGAGTCAGACCCTTGAAATGTCCTTCAATCTAAGGGAATAAAAAATCCTAAACAGAACTCACTCATCTATATTAACATGCAAAGAGAAATTCTAATTTTTTTCCAGGTGGTTTTCCACGAGGTCACTAAAGCCTCTGTTTTCTTTTGTTCATGTTTCTTTAGAGTGCTAGAGGACAGACAGGTTCTCCCTCTTGTTATCTCTTTCATGCCAATGAAAAACAGAATATGAGGCTTCTGGGATTTTCAGCAGTAAAGACCAAAGATAGTCAGTCTAAGATGAAACATCTTTGCTTTTGTTTGAAAAGATCACTGCAATCTTACCACAAGGACAGAGATGGAGAAGATTTAAATGAGTACTCTGCATTTAAAAGTTTTAATTCAGAGCTCACAGGCATTTTGGTCCAGGTTTGGCTGAGCCCAGCTCAGGCAAAATGGTGAATCTTTCATACAATCAGACCTGTCCCTTCCCTCACTGCCACAGAGACCCTGTCTGTAAAAATGCAGACTTGAGCTAGGGGTAAGTTTTTGTTCTTCCTGAGCAAGAAATTAAATCAGGAACAAGAAGATCTGTCTTTAAGCAGTCGGTAGAGGTTACAAATCAGAGTTGTCACTGGTAGGAAAAAGTGAACACTGCAGGAAGACATGTACCATAGATGCAGTGGTCACAGTGTTCAGCTCATTAGTCTTCTGCATTTAGTGCTGCAGAGAAATCTGCTGATAGCCTTTGAGGCAATTTCCATCCTTCTCCCTTCTGTGTTCACCACAACTCATCCATTAACATTTCTGCTAAGTGCCCTTTAGCTGATTTGAAAGTGTCAGGTCTGATTGTTTGCTGAGTCTGTCTCATAATTTTAAAGTCCAAGTACAATTTAAACACACTGAACAGGACCAGGAAAGGTACCTTGTTCTCTTCTATTCTGTCCCAATGATCCCGAGGCTTATTAATTTTCTCTGCACCTATTTTCAGCTCTGTTCTAACCACCATGGCCCTCAATAAGGGATGTTCTTCTAATACATGGCTGATCCTCTTTCCCTCCTCTTCAATGTACTTGGAGCAAATAAGTGAGGCTCTGCTCTGGCATCCTCTGAGGACACAGGGAGCCCTCCTAAAGCCACACAAAGGCTGTGGCAGATGACCACACCATCTTTCTCTAACTTCACAGGTTGGTTTCCAGGCAGTTGGTCAAGCTCTGTTCATGAACACTCAGGGCAAAGAGTGAAGTGGAAAAGCAACTCATGTTCACTTCAGCAATGTCCACTCAGTCCTTTCTGAACAGGATGCCATGCTTCAGGCTGCAGCTTCTGACAACACCCCATCTTTGATTTAGGAAGAAGATGGGATGGGGAAAATGGATATAAGAAAAAGCCAGCAGGAGTCCTGGGAGTTATAGGTAATTTGGCCAATTTCCTGCCAGATACAGATCTAACATTTTCCCATGACATGCTGCTGTGCTGACTTGATGCATCACTGCAACAAACTGTCACATCACAGTGACAGCCCTTCACCAGGGAACAGGAACCTGTTTATTTTATTGTTAATCTTCCAGCTGTAAATCAGCTTCATGGAATTGCACATGGCCTTTTGTTCCCAATGCACAGATTACCCAACATCCAGACAGGCCCCAGTTGAAGGATGCTGTCTAGGTGATGGAGGTGTTTTCTCAGGTCCAGAGAAACAAAGCTGTTCATACTTTGGAGCCCCAGCATCTGAGCTCCATCTGAAATTCCACAGAAGTCAGAAATTCCATTAAGTGTTCTGAACCTACATTAGCTAGGGAAGATTTAAGGGCAGCAAGGTGTATGACAACAGTCACTGGAAAGGCTGCTGTGCCTGCAGGAAAGAGCACAAATCCTGCCATGGGCCTCAAAGCAGGGCTATAGGCAGCAAAAGAAAAAGAAGAGACTGACACAGAAATAGAAAACAGACAGGAGAGGAAACAAAAAATGAAGGAAAGTATCAGCAACATGTTTAGCATATTTTTTTACTCTCTGTATGAACAGCTGCACACACACCAGGAAGACTGCTCAGTGTCTCAGGACTCTGCCCTATAGTCAGCAAGACTTTACTACCCAGGTAGGACACAAAATCTGTATAGCTGGGTGAGCCAGCAGAGATTTTCCTGCATATAATTTCCTTTTTCTCAGTTATTTTGACTCACCTGATTGCTCTTCACTGCCAAGAGCAGGGCTCTCAGGAAACCTGAAGTATATATGAAGCTCATCATAGGTGTGATGTGTTCAAGCACGTTTTCTGCATCTGGGTTATTTTAAAAGGTCAGATCTAATTGCAAAGTGTAAATGGAGGGTACCTGCATCAAAAATCTTGTCTTGCATATCTGATTTCGTGGCATGTGTATGTGAGCTTCCTTACTGCTGTCTGTGATTCAGGTGGAGCTCAGAGATCCTTAATAAAGCTACAAAGCACTTTAGTTTTCCAAATAAAAAGATGAGTCCTGTCTTTCACTTGAATTTATTTAAATATTTGAATGTTTTACACCAAACAGGAGGAGTCAGTGGCTTGAGTCACAGTGGCTAACTCTGGGCTGTTGGCAACTAGAGCCCTCAGCTTAATCCGAAATCCCTGCCAAGGAACAGACAGTGTTTGTTTCCAGACCAAGTAGGTTGTCAGAATATTTTGTGTTATCATTTAGTCTGACAGCATTATCTCAAAGTGTTGACTCAGACCTGCCTTGAAGATACACTTTGGAACATCTTGATCAGCAAACTCATTTCCTCCCCAGCCCTGCTCTGCTATTCAGACTCTCACCTTGCAGGAATGCCGAGCAGTTTAGCCCCAATTCAGCACTTAGCTCCCCTTACAGATAATAGAATCAAACAATAAATTAACCCCCTTACTGAAAAAACCAGCTCAGCTTTCTCAACAAATGTGTCTCTCATTTTTCCCTACCTGAGGAAGTGCTGACCATCAGCAGCATTCCCAGGGCTGCTGGGACTACACAGTGTTGCCATGGCAGGTTAGTACAAGCTACACCTAAACCTGACACATTCCAGATGGGCCCTGTCACCTCCTCCACTTCATCATCAGCTGTGATTCACTCTTGGCACATGCAAGGCAGTGAAAGGCTGTACCCAGAACTCAGCTAAAGTGCTCTACAGACCCTTTCTGATTAAAGATTTTCACAGAACTGCCAAATCCTTTTTTCTTATTCAGCTGCCTCAAACTCAAGATTTTCAAACTAATTCCACAGAGAGCTTTGGCAAGAAATCTCTATTGCAAGCAAAAATATCAAACTTAGAACACTTCATAGTCATGTCGTAAGCTATTCTTAACTTGCAAAACTTTGCACCAGCATCTTTATTTCCCTTCCCTAGTACTCTTGTGAATAATATTTCAAAAAGTAACAAATTAGGAATTCCTACAGGATGCTGAGTCACTCCACAGGGCCCAGGGAAGTCTGATGCATATCTTGTCTGCTTCCTGCAAGAGCAAGGGCTCTACTGTTCAAATCGATGTCCTGACTCTCACTGAAGCAGTTTTTTTACCACCTCAAAGCTTGTATCCCATCATAAAAACCCAGGGGAGCTGTCTTCTTCAGCATGAACTTAGCTGATACCTGTTTCACTGAATACTTCTTGTTACTGCACAGATTTTTGCACTGGGGAACCACCTTGCAAATGATCGGAATCAAAGATCATCTCTTTTTGCAAGACAGCACAAAAACGTGTGTGGGAGACAGTTTCCCCAGAAACCAAGTGGACTTATTGTTTATTATTTGCCTGTGTTTATAGCAAGAGGTTCTAGAGGACAGTCCACCCCAGGATGTACAAAGGTAGAACAAAACTCCCCTCACACTTTAAGAACCCAATAATCCAATTCATACACAGAAAGACCATACCCAAGAGGAGACAAAATCCTGAATTTCTCAGGAGTCCTTTCCAATTCTGGATACGCTGAACAAGAAATTTAAGAGAACTGAGTTTCAGGACGGGTGTTGCTCCCAGATTCTTCTGCAAGCCACTGAGGGATTTCAAATCCCCTTCTCTGACACCCATTCAACCCCACTTGATGTCTGCAAACAGTGCTAAGAGGACAACAAGCTCTGAGCACGGTAAAACCTGTCTTCTAAAGCCACCAGTCAGTGTATTGCATTGTTGCATTCCTGCTAGGAACAGCAAAGAGGGAGAACAAGAGGGATGAGAGCAGCACTGCTGTCTCCCACTCCAGGACACTCCTTTGTAACAACACATGCCAACTGAGAGCCAAGGCTGTAGGAAACTAAGCCCTCATTTTAGATCTCCCACCATGTGGTAGACCCTGAATATTCATTACCTATTAAAAGCTTTGAAAGTGTAAATTCATCCCACAATCAAGTGAACTGATTTATTCGCACAGCTGAGTCACACTCATTTACAGTCTGTGACCTAAATCTATTAATCTGGCACCAAAAAAACCCCACAACAGTTTATTTTATTATTTTGGTAATATTAATTGAACTAAGATGAATATTTTAAAATTCTGTGGGGTGTTGGTTTCTTTCCAGCAGTGCTGACACACAGCTCAGCACTGTTCTGAGCCTGCCTTCCTTGCTGGTCCCAAGGAGTGCTGCAGACATTGCTCATGTTCTCTGGCATGGGCTGACCCATTTAACAGAGGCTTCCCAGAATCTTCATGGGAATCACATCAGCCCTTTAACAAAAGTCTCTGAAGTGCCAAGCAGCAGATCTCACAGAAACCTCACCTAAAGAGAACTATAACTCCCTCATTAATAACAGAAAGTACAACAGCCAGTTCTGACAGCGGGGAAAATTGCTCTGTGGAGAGCAATGCAATATTGGGTCTAACACCTCCTGAGTCTTTTCCTAGGGCCAAGGTAAAATTTTACTAAGTCTCTGCTGTACTTGGGGAAATAAAATCACATTTTCAATAATGACTGGAGCATTTCAGAGCCACTGACTTTCAGCAGAACTAGAGAATCATTAAATACAGTGTGGAAGCTTACATTTAAAATGCCATCAAAATTTAATCTTTTGATAGCTTCTCCTTTCCTCCCCATCTGATAGCCCGTGACATTCCCCGAGTTCATTGCTGATATCATAAATAGCCCCGTGAGCTCCTGAAGAAAGATTAAGTTTTTAAAAGGTTGAAGTTCAGTCCTGTGCTGAAATTGCAATCACAATCTAATTACAGTGTGCTCTCAGCACATACTATGGGTCTTAAAATCAATTCCCATTCCAGGCTGGCAGTTTACTCCTAGAAATCAGTTATTGCACGTGGGTATTAAGATACTCAGAGATACTCAACACTGATACTGTTCCACACACTCACTTCCCCACTATTTCCTTTGTGTTCCTTCAATGCTGTCCATCTGTTTACAACCCATTTGAAGAGAACATCCTTCTTCCTCCTCCCCATTGGGATCCTTCTGTCCAACTCATTTAGAAAGAACACAGGTTGGTGCTGCTGCTGACACACAGTCAGTGTTTCTGGCAGCAGCTCACCTGAGTTAAGCTGGCATAATGACTAACAGGCTGGTTGTAAAATGGGTAAGGTTCTATCAGCAGCAAGAGGGGGAGAGAAAACACAGGGGGACAAAAATGAGAAGTTAAAGTTCAAATAGTTTTTGGTTAATCAGAGAAATACCCTCTGTGACTGGCACACCTGTTATTCTGTGAATAAAGACAGTGTGAGCTGTAAAGTGGTTATACAGTGTGAAAAGGGAAAGGAAGGTACCAGTGTACCAGCTCAGTGAGGTCCCATCACACAGGCACCTTCAAAGGACTCCAAGAACACCCTTGTCCATACAAAATCCCCAAAACAAAAGGCCAGTTCTGCATCTTTGCTCTGCAGAGGGTGCTCAGCCTGGTGTCCTTGTGGGCTCAGGAACCATCTCCGGAAGCCAACAACAGTAAATACCAGTGTCCCCTCAGCCCCCCTGTGCTATCCAGAAGTCTGGAAAGATGAACCTGACCTCATCACAGAACAAAGTAAAAAGGGGTGGGGTGTGTGGGTGTGTTAAATCAGACCTAATGTTTCACAACTGTTATCCATGGCAACACTTCCTCCTGTAAAAAAGGTATTTGAAATGTGCCTCTTCACACTTCTTCCCCAAAATAGAGACAGCAGCAATTTCTTGCTATGAGAGGAGTCTACCCTCCTACTCTCTTCACCCTGTACCATAAATCCAGGGAATCAGCTCTGCAGAATAGTGCAACATCTACAAAATGCAAGCAATGTCAGGCACTGAATTAGGAGAAGTGCCACTGAACAGAACATATTGCTAAAGAGCCGCTGAGGCAGCCAACTGCAATAAACCCAAAGGTAGTTTATAGCCACATTATTCCACCAACTCAATCAAGCAAGCTTTTCACCTGAAATGCTGTGTAAATCATTTGTGTTTATAACCACTTAGCCCAACTCCTCCAAAGCTCCATTCCCTTCCCAACAGGTGCTAATCTGCTGTAACATAACTAGAGCTGACTGACCACCACCATTTAAACAGGAGCCACCCAGCAAAAAACACCAGCAATGGTGAGTCCAAAACTGAAGCTGCCCCTGAAGAAGGAAGGAATAAACTGGGAGAACAACATAGTGAGGCCAGAACATCGTGCACTACTTCAAATAGTCTCCAGCAAAAAACAGCACCCAGGCAGAGCTGTGGAATGACAGTAGGAATTACAGTCTGTTCAGGATGAGACCCTTGAGGTATCATCAATCCTCACACATTAAATCCCTGCACTGTTCCCTCCTCCTACCATCTTGTGGCCCCAGGCAGCAGAATGAGAGCAACAATTTGGCCCTGAATGAGCAGAATATTCAGTGTCCACTCCAAAGAAAGGGCTGATGCAGAGGAACACCAGCCTCCACCACCTCAGGGAGCAGCAGGGTTCATTCACACTGAGCCAAGATGATGCTTCCACGCACCAGGGCTGTCAGGTTTCTAAAAATGTTATTTAGAATGCCACGGGGGAAAGAAAATATTTGCTGGGAAAAGAAATGCAGTTCACAACAGTCAGACCAGGTTTACAAGAAAAAATACAGTAAGAGAAATCACACGGGGCTATGCACACAGAAAAAGCAGTCTGTGCCATGGACCTCTGGCAAAATGCAAGCAACTTGTGAATATTTTACCTTTTCCTGAGGTTACCTGGGTGACTACCTAAATCAAGAAACAAATGACCTGCATCTGCCAGCACTGGCACCAGGACAGTAACTTGACCTGTGCCAAATTCACTGCACATAGCAAATTATCTTTTCACCCACTGGAAAGACATCACGAGCTTGGTTAGAGCCAAAGCTTCCAATCTGGCTGACAGATACCCAGAAATCCTCTGGAGCACCAGCAGAGTCATCAGGCAAGGTCACTACTAGGACACTGGTGAGGTGGCAGGTTATTGGTAAGGACCTGCCACCCCCAAAGTCGCACCGGCGCTTAGAGACGGACTGACCTTCAAATTCAGACCTTCCCAAGTGACAGTCGTCAACAGCAGACTGTTCAGACCGATTTCATTCTCTAAACAAGACACCTTGGACTGTCTGACTGGAAGCAAAATATCACTGCACTTTCCAGTGAACGCATCAGACCGTGCAGGGGAGTTTGCATTTGGCAAAGGGCACAGAATTCCCAGGTGAGAAGGCAAGATGCAGCTTTTTCCTCAGTGGAAACTTCCATGGCTTGTAATTGCCCAGCAAGAAAAGCACAACTGACATTATCAAAGCTCCTTTGAAGATGTGTCCCAAAGCACTCCCCTCAATTCTTTATTTTCAAGCAAGACCAAAGAGAACTGAGGAATGGAACACACAATTCACTCTTCACGCTGGAGGCTGAGATTTCCAAGTTTCACCAAGGTGTGGCTGCAGTAAATGAAGTCAGGCTTCATTTGCTCAAGACCAGGGCCTGGTAAGGTAACTGTGGTCACAAGTTGTGAAAACCAATAGCCAAAAATACAAATCTTCATGAGCCAAAATCCTACCTTCTCTTGTACCACTCTTTAAAGCTGTTCCTGCTTCCTGCAAAAACTTGATTTTTCAGCTTTCTTGCCAAGTAGAGAAAATCAAAATCATGTTTTCTTTTTCACGTTTCTCAGAAGGAAACAGGAAAAATGCTCTGTGTTGAGCAAAATCTTATGTTTTGGAGCATCTTCACTTGTTGTTTGCCAAATATTTCAATTTAAGTTTTGTCAATAAAAAGCTAGCTTCAAATGAAATCAGTCAAGATATCATTATAAAAAAACCCCAAAAGGTGAGGTTAATTACCCTCCTACCTCTTTTAGGCAAAAATAACATGCCAAACTCACATAACAATTGCTATGGAGGCTGCATAAAGCCTGAAATAGTGCTGTAAAAACTACACTCCCATGAAATATGTTTCTGTGGCATGAGATGGTTTTGCTGCCCTTCCAACACAGCTGCCCTCATGACCCTCACAGTTCTACCAGGGGGGCCCAGCAGCCAATGTGGGGCCATCCCAGCCTGACATCACTGAACACAACAGCTAACAGCAAGTCAACCAGGGCCCTCAAGAATAAAACGGTCTTAAAACCTGAATTAAAGCAGCCACAATACTGAGACAAGGTGACTCCAGGCTCCCACCCTCTCCAGGCTGGATGCAAAGGGGGTCTGTCCCACTGACCACAAGCTGCTGCTTGAGCTGCTGCATGATGAACATCAAAACTAAATAAAGAACCAAAACCAGAGCTGCAAATCCTATTTGCAGACCTTATTCTCTTACAACACACAAGGGTCACATCACTGAATGCGACAGCACCAGGATTCCTGGGGTCAGAATGCCAAATCTGCTCCATGGATGCTGCTTGTAATCCCAGTGAGAAAGAACAGCAGAACCCCTCTCTTTACTACATTCCTTTCCCTTTCATTAGCACCCCTATCCCTATGAGTTCCATGGCTGCCTTTAAACCCCTCCTGAGCAGACTATTGTATTTTGACACAATACCACACCAGTCCAGCACACAAGAGAATCCTGCAACAAAATTCTCCTAATGAGAATCCTACAGCTTTCTCCTGTTCCCAGTAGTTAACAACACTGAGAAAGTGCTATTACCAGAGGATTTTGTCCTATTTTAGGGTGACAGAATATGCTACTGCACAGGACAAAAGGGTAAGGGCCAACAATGACAAATATTCTCCCCATTGACATCTCTGTGGCATTTCACTTTCTGAATTGCTATTACCTACAGTACCCTAACATACCCATCACACATGTTAGGTTTAAAACTGATCCTATAGTCACTTGCTACAAAAACAGTGAAATCACCAATATTTTAGGACAGTTTCTCAAATCTATTTATACCTTGCAAGCATATGGACAAAGCTGTTTGCATCTGCACATTTGTTTGGGTTTTTTATCATAGCAACAGAAGTGTCAGTGGAAAATAATATCCCATGTTCCAAGAGCCATCTGGATCCCACTGGGGAGGGTCAGTTCACCTGGAGGTGATGGAACACCACCAGAATGTCCCCAAAAGTGGAAAAAACCCCACAGTTTGACAATGCAGGTGTATGTGGGATGTTAGAACACTTGAGAAAACCCACCTGTGAGCATCGAAATGTAGGCAATTTTAAAACTGACACCACTCTGGAGGAAGAAATTGGTTTGGCTGACACCTCTCATTCCCCCAGGCCAACAGCACTTCCACTCCAGAACAGACCATTCCAGTGCCTTTCCTTCTAATTTCAGGAATGCTAAAAGTCTCTACTGTTTCTAAGCTTTTCACTTGACCCCCTAAAACCATAACATTACACTCAAACTAAACTGTCAGAGCAGCTTTAAAATCTGAGGAGTACACTGCAATTTTTCCAGATCCCCGAGCACTGGCCTTGCCTCCCTTGCACTGTTTTGACCCTGCAGGTCACTCCTGTCAATCACTCTGGGGCTGAACATCCCACAGGACTGAACTGGATGCCAGGCTTAGGAAGGAGCCCTGCTATTTTGGGTTTTAACTGCACACAAAATGTGAAAACAGCGTTCACAGCCCTACAGAAACACTCGCACTCTCTCCAAGAGAGGCCCTTCAATTATATCTCGAGTAAAAAGGAACTGAGAGGTATTACACAGTGCTTTGTTTACACTCACACTGCTGTTGTAAAACCATATGTTAGACTACTAGTGACTGTGTCTGACGCTCTCTTTTATCATTCATGTGCTTAATCACACCCTGCACTGAGTTAACTGCACAGGATGGGGGTTTACTCAGCAGCCTGTGTGAGTATCTAGGTCTGAGATCACGTGTGTCCCCAAATATTGCATATTTTAAGAACTGTTAGAACTCCTAAGCAGACAGTTGATGCAAAAATCAGATCGGGGATTTTAAAATGTTTGTGAATATCAGCATTAAAATCAGACAGAATTAATAGGAAACTATGTTGTCCACTACACAGAGAATAAAAAACATTAAACATTAGAAGGCAATTGATTTTTCCCACTTTGTTGCTGGAAAAGCACTGCTGCTGAGTATGAGTCAATTGTGCTAAATTGTAGGTAACAATGCAATTTACAATCCAAGAAAAATCTGTATTGGGGATCACACTCTCAAATACTAGATGGCAGGGGCTTGTTCTCCCTCCAAGACTTGCCCTCCCTTGCAGCAATTTTGTTTAAGTCACTTTTCAAAGCTTAATCATGTTAGAGGAATAAAATCAATACGTGAGAGAAATCTGAAATCCTCCCTAGGATTTGCAAGAGCAAATTTCTGCACAACATGCAGGCATGTCACAGACAAAGAACACCAATTTTACAACTTAACAGCACGGACTGAATCAGGCATGGAGGGAGAAAAATTTGCATAGAAAATAGCTGGTCTTGCCTGGCAGCTGAATGTTTTTACTTCACCAGCTACATATGTCACCTTCAATACTGTACTGTCTCCTATGCTTCATCGATGTGCTTTTTTAACTTTTGCATTTACTGATAAGAAAACACAATTTCACTGTACCTGCAGTAAATGCAAACACTGAAATAGCCATAAAAAACAGTCATTTAAATACCAAGAATTGCTATCCAAGTTGATGGCCCTTCCTTCAGGGATTAAGAATTTACTGTTTCAGATCACTGACTTGTATTGCAAAACACAGCAACAATCAAAACAATCAATTCTTAACTGTGTATTGTAACCCCCCCAGAGCTCTTACCTTTGAAATGCAAACGTTACATAAGGAATTAAACTCATGAGTGCACAGCAAACCTACAGCTCCCCTCCTCACCACAGTGCCTTGGAAAACGTTTGATTAACGGTGAGTACTAAGCTCCCTTTATGTCAGCTGTTTGGAAATACATGCTTACTTTCAGGATATTCCAAAAGGCTATCTTAAACATTGAATTAGGAAGGCTACAGTGGCTCTGCCTCGACTAATCCATAAAATAAGTACCCCACTGTGCCATTTCAGAACTGTATTTTTTCCCAGCCACTGTAAATTATATGAAATATCTGGGTCATTAGCAAATGCAGTTTTAAGGAATCTGAATGTGTGGCAGCCTTGCTGCTACCTAGAAAACACTGTCACATGGGAGTGCTCTTTGTATCCTTGTTACCTCCAGGCAAATATTTTATTTTTTCTTTAATTATTTCCAGGAAAAGCAGAGAAGAAGGAAGTCATAACCCTTTTCTCCCTCCATTATGAATGGCAGTATCACTTGGTAACACCCTGATACTTTCCTTTCAACGTCTCAGTGCCAAAATTTCTTTTTCTCATGGCTGCAGGTAAGTCCAGAGCATAGTGCCCATTATCAAGGTGTGAGCTCTGTCATCATGCACACTGATGTAAATTTGCAGTGATTTAATTAATTTCTGGGTGCAACTAAACTGCAACAACACAGCCAGGAGCCTGAACTTCACCCAGACCCCTCAGGAAGACTCTGGGTTGTCAGGTGGTAAAACTACAGCCCTGCTCCTCACAGGAGAAGCTGCTTCTGGAGTGGTTACAACAGAAGGGCTGAGTTGAGAGCATGACAACATCAGCTCCTGGGACACATCTGAGAGCAAGTCAAAATGGAGCATCTACTGCCTGGGCAGCACTTGAGGCTGATGCCTTTAACTTCAGCCCAGAATGGGGATAAATGGAGGCGAGTAAAATTAGCAACAAACTATTGTCATAGTTTCTTTTGGCCAGAAACTTTCATTTGTTCATGTGAAATATGTGAACTTGTTTTCAGCTACTTCTACACCAGCAAAAAACCACTGATTTCAAATGAATTACTGGCCACTCACAGGAATAACTGATACTGGCCCATATATTTTACCATTTCCCTTTCAGGTGTGACACTGCTTCAGGTTGATGAGCAGCAGTTGATCTTACCATGCCAGATCACTGTGTAAGCACCTGCATGGTCTGCACACCTCCCAAATGTGATTACCTGTCTCAGAAAGAAGTCGTAAACGTGCTCAGCCTATTTCACTTGTTGCTGAAAACTCAACGTGGAGTTGAAGCAGAATCTGGCACAATAAAACATCAACTGGCACTATCCTGAAATACACATTCACACAATCCCCTGCCAGAACTGGGGCTTGCTGAACATGTCACTCACAGTGCTCCCAGACACTTGGCTGGTAGTGAAGCTCCCTCCCCAGTGAAAGGGAACCAGATGGCGAGCGACTCCTGGCATTTCTCAGTGTAATGTGAAGTGTTTCTGTAGCTGGTGAGCACATGCCATCCCGTCAAGTCGCTTTGGAAACAGCCCTTCATGTCTTTCTTCAGATTTCCACACAAACAGCAAACACCCCATTCAAGAGGAAAGGCCAGGCCCAACCCTGCCGGCTTTCAGCACTGAACCACAAGTCTCAGCTCGGAGTTTCTGTTGTCCTGGAGATAAAGAAGCACCTCTGAAGGATTTATTTCATCCTCTGGTCCTGTTAGAGCCTCTGAGCGTTCAATTGCTCACCAATTTCCATGGAGAAAGATTAATTTAAACAACTCAGTTAAATGCCCACAGCCAGATGGGATGAACAGAGGCCAGAAAACCAAACTGCCTGAAAGCACAAGTTCCACAACCATTTGTAAGGGCAAGCAGTACTTGACAGCTAATCTGCTCTAAATTCAGGAATTTAGAGACATGACTGCTCCTGGCTGTGTCAAATTTACATGGCCAAATCATTTCTTCCTTTAGTTAAACCACATGTTTTCTAGGGCAAAGCAAAAGCTTGAAAGCAAACTTGCTAAAAGTCTTTCCACAGCCAAAATACCTCACCTAAACAGCCACTCTGAGGCCACTGGCATTGCTGCAAGTGGGCATCAAACTGCATGGCAAGAAGAGGATTTTGATGTGCATGTGCTAGGCAGAATGGAATGAGGTACAGTAGTGATGGTGCGGCCTTAGGAAAAGAAAAGCACCAAGCTATTAGAAACAGAGGCCTCAAAAGCCTTCTAAAAATAAAACAGTAAAAAAGTTAACCAGAAAGGTTAGAGTTTATTATTTTCACTGTGCAGGTAAGGATTGCTTTGCTTCAACAGAAAGCTGCTGCCTTGCTGCAACATCTTGCCTTGGGGCAGTTTTCAGAGAGTTGTTATCTTTCAGGAATGGTAACATTCGGCATGTTTACTACATGCCACACAAAAACAAGCAAAGAAGAAAGAAAAAGGAAGGAGAAAGAAACAGAAACAGCCAGAAAAGGCTAAATGCCCTACACAGTCCAAGCCACAAGCCCCACTGAAGTCAATATTAAGAATTTATAGACTCCAAACTTTGGATGGCAGTGGCTTGGAGAAGTAGAGAAGAGCTGGAAAGCTGCTTGTGCCCAGCTGGCACAACTGAAGGGACAAATACTCTCTCAGTTCATAAACATAACCCAGGGCTACTGTTGGTAAGAGTCATAATTACTCAGTCCACAGTGCTACCAAATAGGATCCTTCCTGTCACCACATGAACTATGTCAACAGAAGGAGCAAATAACTGACACATGAGGGCAAATCCATCTTTCACTGATGAGAATGGAAAGATCTCTTTTGAATGTAAAGGGAGCTGAGGTGGATCAAGCCCAAGAATTGTACCATATTCAAAAATATAATTAATTTCCATTGACAGTAAATATGTTCTAATGTGTTAAAGGGAACTGCTTCCTAACAGTGTCTCCTCAGTTTAATTTCATGAGATGTATTCCCACACAGAACTTATTAGGCTCCTGCAGATGCAAGGTTGAAAGAGTAGATTTTTGCCATCTCCAAACATCAACTGTGATTCATCACACAGAAAGCCCATTTTTAATAAGCCTTAAAACCAGACTAGGTCATCTGCAGTGGCTGTTCTACAGTAAATCTGCACTTGCAAAATTGATTCTGTACTCCTTTAGCAAACCTCTTTTGGTGATTTACAAATCCCATTTACTCAACTGACACGTGCTCCCACCCCTGACTACACCAGACACAGGGAAGTAAACCAGAACAACCCTGACAGATAAATAGATAAGATGTAGAGATAAGACTTCTCTGTCCCAGATTTGCAAATATCAAACACTGCCAGTTACAACTGACCAAAATACAAGGGATGCATTCCTCATCCCTGGCAATCTCTCCTGTGCCTGCCCAGCAAGTCACCCTGTCCTGAAACCCACACACAACCACTGACAACTGGTACTTCTCTAGTGCTGTCTGTACTGACATTTCCAGTTTCCTCTTTCTCTCCATTTAAACATTTTCCAGCTAATATACTCCAAATCACTCAAAGCTTACAAGATCACCACCTGAATCCTTCTTGCATCTCACAGAACCCGCTCCCCTGTCACAACCTTAAAGATTTTTAAGACCCAAAAGGATTGTTTTGATCATCAGTGTCATCCTGCTGCAAAACAGCCAGTGGAATTTCATCAGTCTTACTCAGTGCTGCATGAGAAAGCCACTGGTCTGCCTCCAGATAAACACAGCAGTGCAAAAAGCAATTTGGATGCAGTGTATCTGGCAGTAGTAAGGATTTAAAAATATTTCTATTAGTTTATATAAAAATATACAACTTACCAAGAGACAAATAAAACCAGAAATCAAAGAACTCGTTACTGTTGCTCATTTCTCCTTATTTTGCTGGTTAAAACAAGAAACTCCATCTTCTCATTAAGAAAACGTTTAACAGACCTGTGACTATCTGTAAGCAATAAGCCTTCTGTCTCCTGGTTTCCTGATTTAATTCACAAGCTGTGTTTCATTAAGAGTGGTAAGCCAGAAATAAGTAATTTGCTCCAACAATTACTATGAATTCACTCTGGTTTTGCTGCCTCTTTGGCATCCCTTTATAAACCACCGTTTCATGGGCTCCTCACACTAATTTGTTTTATTGCAGTTTAAAAGGTTGTTTGATACTGGTTTTCTGAACCCTATCCCAGTCCCAACTCCACTCCTCCTTCCTGGCACCCAAAATTGCTGGGGTGTATTGAGGAGTTAAGTGCAGTATCCCGAGAGTTCTCCACGGGAAAGCATTTCTTGCTGTTTAAATTCGCTGGAGCTGCAGCCCTGGATGGAACCACTGACGGGAACCGTTTCAAACCAAGCGCACGCCGTTGCCCTCATTGACTCTGGCCCGAATCCCACTCCCATTTTACACTGATGTCACGATGTACAGTGGTCCCACTGACGCAACCGCTCCGAGAGCAGTGGCGCGACTCCAGATTTACGCTGTGTCACTGGAGGGAGGGCTGGATGGAGCCCTCGCTTCCAACCCATCACCTGCAGCTTTTGGGGTGCCCGGACAGTGCTTCCCTGCCTGTCCAGACCAGGCTCTGCTCCCAGTACCCCAACGGAGCCGGGCACCCCGGTGCGGGCTCAGCTCAGCCAGGACGGAGAAAAACCACAACAAAGGCACCCCCCAAAAAGCACCGCGACCTCCCAGCACCGGGACAGGTCCCTCCACCCCAGGGGACCGCGACCGAGTCAGCCCGGGGGTCTGGGCCGCCCAGAGGGACCAGGAATGCTCCGGGACCCCCTGAGGGATGGAGGGAGCCGCGATGTCTTTAGGGAGGACCCCGCGGGAAAGGCGGAGGGCGGCCGGGGAGAAAGGGGGTCCAGGCTGCCCTGGGGAGGGCTGTGGGACCCCCCGAGGGACGGGTCCCCGAAAGGAGCGGGTCTGGGCTGCCCTGGGAGGGGCGGTGCGGGCGGGTGGGTCCGGGCGGGGTCCGGCCGCGCACAGCAGGTGAAAGTTGCGGGGGCTCGGGGGGGTCGCCCCGCTCACCTCATCCCCTTGGCCGAACTGCAGCCCCAGGGCGACGAAGTGCTCCACGCGGATGAACCCGTCCGCATCCTCGTCGCACACGTCGAAAACCTCCTTGAGCTTCCGCAGGAACCGCAGCAGGCTGGCCGGCTCCATCGCGGGCATCAGCGGGAGGCGGGCGGCGCGGCCGCGGCCGCAGCAGCCATGATCGCCCGCGCCTTCAGCGGGTGCGTGACATCAGCGGCGGGGAGCGGGGCGGGAGGGACGGCGAGGAGGAGGAGGAGGAAGGGATGGAGAGAGGGAGGGAGGGATGGAGGAGAGCGGAGGGAGGACGCGAGAGCCGGCGGAGGGAGGGAGGGAGCGAGGGACGGGAGAACAATGGGGCAGAGCCGGAGGATGGAGAGAGAGGGAGGGAGGGGAGCCCGCGCTCGGCGCGCGCCGCCAGGGGGCGGAGAGGAGCCGGCGGGAGCGGGGAAGGGAAATCCTGGGAATGGGCAGGGACAGAGCGGGCAGGGTGGGCACCTGGGACAGTCAGCAGGGTGGGCACGGACCGCCGGCAGGGTGGGCACAGACCGCCGGCGGGGTGGGCACCTGGGACAGTCAGCAGGGTGGGTACGGACCGCCGGCAGGGTGGGCACCTGGGACAGTCAGCAGGGTGGGCACGGACCGTCGGCAGGCCCGGCACCCCCCGGCTCCCCGCCAGGCTTCGTGCCTCCTTGCCTTCCCCAGGCTGAGAAGGTTGGGGCTGTTCAGCCTGGAGAAGCGAAGGTTCCGTGGAGACCACGCAGCCCTGCCAGTAACAAAGGAAGCTGCAGACTGTGCACCAGTGATAGGACAAGGGGGAATGGGTACAAATTGAAAGAAGGGAGATTTAGGTTGGCTATACGGAAGAAATTCTTTACTGTGAGGGTGGTGAGACACTGGCACAGGTTGCACAGGGAGGTTGTGGATGCTCCAACCCTGGCAGTGTTGGAAGCCAGGCTGGATAAGGCCTTGAGCAACCTGGGCTGGTGGGAGATGCCTGTGGCAGCAGGTGTTGGGAGTAGATGATATTTAAAGTCCATTCCAACCCGTTTACATTCTATGATTCTATGGCAGACCTGTCCCCAGCCCCTTCACTGCTCCACACGTCAGTCTGACATCCCAAATAAAACACTGGTCACACTACAGTACTTCTTCTGATGAAAAGCCATTGATCCTGTTCTGAACAGGCCCAGGGCAGGGGGAGAAAAGCTGAGTGTAGAGAGCTAAGGGGCAATTAAGGAAAAGCAGGATGGGCAGAGGTTCCCACGCTCTGCTGCGCTCAAGAGAGAAGGCAGAGCCAGGCAAAGGAACTCCTCGTGGCAGGGCATGGCTGGGAACAGCCACTGTCCACCCACACTTTAACAAGACAGAGCTGCTAACAAAGGGATGTCCCTGCCTTTAAAAGAGTCCTCATTAAAGCCTCCTGCAACTGCTGTGCTCCATGGCTGCGTTTTAATTTGATCTCTCTGCTCTGTCCCTTTTCTCTCATGCAGATTTTTGGACTGCTTTTTAAGCCCACAGCTGTGAGCTGCCAGAGGGGAGACCAGGAACGGTTCTGGTTTCTGCATTGTGCCTCAGACAAGGAATGATGGGTCGGCCTCTGGGTAGGAAGGAGCACTGGCTCAGTGAGACTCAGGTACTTATTGCCTCTGCCAGCACGTCTTTCCTGCTGTGGTTGCTGAGCACAGGTGACCATCCATCACTGAGTGACGTTCTGGAGGTGATTGATGAAGCTGTCCAACTAAAATGACCATGTAAGTGCAGCAGGTTTTGAATCCAGACAGTATCCATTCATTTGCTTCCTTCAGTAAGAGAGGTCCATATGGCCCTTAGCAACCCTGAAAATCCCATGATTAGAGCAAGCTGGTCAAATTAATCTCTTTTCTAGGAACCAATAGGAGTGTTCTCAGGAAGTTGTATTTCTTTGAACACGAGTCTCTCATTCCTTTTATGTACAAATTCAGGGTTAGGGAAGAGGCTGGCTTGACTGTAAGTCAGCTGTCAGCCACAACACAGTGACAGCACACACTGCAGTAGCAATACAGCTCCCCACGTATTCACTCTTTGGCACAGACATATAGAGCTGGTTCCAGAGCCTCTGCCACCTTTACCTTCCTTTAGTTTTACAAAAAAAAATGAAGAGTTCTCCTTTCCCTCACTGATGTGCTAAAGGGTCTTCTCAGACTGGGAAAAAAAAATCAAAGTGCAGAGATCAGATATGAGAATTTATGGAGAGATGTGAAGAGATCTGAAAGAGAAAAGGGAAGCAAAATATTTGATCAGCAAACTTCTCTGAAGCTGTCTAGTTAGAGCAGGATTCTTAAGATGTGGGGATGTTCAGCTTTTATCTCAGAAAAAAGGAACCCTCGAACTCATCTTCAGGTTACATGGGGACTGAGCTCAGCACACCCCTTGGGGGCACCTATTCAAAAATCTGTGAGCTGGTGCCCCTTGGAGTTGTGGAATCAGTTACTGTCAGTCTGTCTGCTCTGAAGTGGAGTTCAGCCTCTTCAAAGCCTCAGAGCACATCTGTGTCACTGTCCCACTTTGTTTGCTGAGATGTCTCAGAGTGACTCCTTGCACCATCTGACTCACTTCTCTGTGTGCAGGTGGGCAGCTGTGCAGTTCCAGACTGGGAAGTGGACTTACACTAAGTGCTGTGGTGGAAAAAGAAAGGAATACTTATCCCTGTTTGCCTTGACCATGGGAGGAATTCCCACACCTTGGAGGGGTTGCACTCACTTTCATGAAATCCAGTTAATTTCCACTGATTCTCTCTCTTCCTGGAGAAGGAACTTAGGCTAGATATGCAAGTAAGGAGCAACACAGATTTAGACCCAAACTGTCAGTATTAAAATCTGTGTCATTCTTGCATTAATTTGGTGGGGAGGTGGAAGAACAAAAGCTCCAGGTTGAGACACTGCGGTTTGGGGAGTTAGCACTATAGTCTGAGAACTGCCACAGACAGGCTGAGTGCCAGCAAGCACTGGAATCAAGCTGATAAGAGAGCTGAAGAGGCTGTAGAAGCTGTCATTGTAGGCAGCTGAATATTTTGAGCAAATATCTGACAGCTGGGAGATGATTTGACAGCACTGAACACAGGAGAATTGGGATGCGAGGTGTTGTCAGTAAAGGTCTGGGATCTGAAAGCTGGGGGTGCCCCAGGGGTGCTAAAGTCAGGACAGGGAGACAAACATGTGCCACCCACTTGCTGGGCAACTGCACTGCCAAGGCAGAGTTTCTGTAAGGCTGGATGGAGGAGGTCAGTTTTTATTGCCAGTGGATGGAGCTGGCATTACTCCTTGCTGATCTCTGCTTCTCCAGGCCTAGGTAGGACCTGTCTGCTGGTACCAGTGGGCTGTTTTTCCCTACTGGTGTATCAAAATGTTTAATCAGAAATGTTTGGCAACTTCTCCATTTGACTCATGCACTATGTGAAGTAAATATTTTACATCCTGCCAATCTAGTTTCCTGAATCTGAAATATGACAGTGGAGGTGATTCCATATTTGCCTGTTAAGAATAAATAGTTCAAGAGGAAATATTTCATTGAATACCACAGGCCATGGCTGTCATTTGCAGGATTTCTTTACAATCAGCTGCTTTTCCATCAATGTCACTTCCATTTACAGAGAAAATTGTAATCTGGTGTCAGAAACAATGCCTAAAGAGTGCATTCCCCAGGGCTGATGACCTTATCTACAGTTCTGGTTGTGTGCCAGAATATCACAGCAACATTTTGAGACCCAGCCTCTCAGAACAATTTCTCTTTATAGTATACACAATACAGCCCTCGTTGAATATTTGGCTTCTAACAGTCTTACTGGTTTTAAATCAAATCTTGTTTCCCATTGATTGATTAAAAACATAACAGATGTGCTTTATCAGCTGGGTATTCTCTTTAAGTGTCACAAACAACAGGTAACAGGCAGGAAGAATTAGCTTATTAACACTCTTGCCCCTGATAACTTAAAAATATTACTTAAGAGGCAATGGAGTTTTCTCAGACTTGCTTAATTAGGTATGGCACAGAAGATACCTGATTTTTTTTTTTAGTGCCTTTTTGCTAATCTTTTTTTTTCTGTGATAAAAAGTTAAACAACAAAACAAACCTCAGAAATTTTGGGGAAATGTTTCTATAAGCAAGGATCTTCCTTTCAAATTTTCTAGGTGCTAAAGGACCTCACCTCATAAAAGTTTTAGTGGTTTAATTTTACACAGTCTGAACGCTCTTGCTCTACTTCAACAGAACTCCTACCAGATTATGAATTAGGCATGGCCATAACTCTGCCAGATGAACCAAACTGCACTTACCTCAAACACATTAATGCCTTATTTGTTTCATTTACAACACACGTACCACCCTCAGAGACATTGGTCAGGAAGCTTTAAGGGCAGGCAAGGAATACTCCACTTAAAAAACAGCATCCCTTGGTACAAATCACAACCTCAAATGCTGTGTGCAGGTGAAAGCAGCCAAATTCAGCTGTTACTTGCAACTATAAAGCCTTGTTGTAGTCGGGATTGTGCTCACAGAGACCAAAGTATCCGTTCTCCCGAAGTTATTGCCAAAATTAAATAATCCCCTGCCCCGGTTCACATAGAACCGACTCACTGTGAATTCACAGGATCGAACGCGCGTTTCCAAGTGCTGCCCTGCCCAAGGCCAGCGTGTTCCCATGGCATTTGCAGGTTCCTTACTCCACCGAGTGGCCGGTCATCCCACTGCACGCCTGTCCCAGCCCAGGGAATCCACGGCTGGCGACGTGAAGCAAGAAAAGCAATAGACAAGAGATAAAGCCTGCTTCCTCCCTCTTCCAACGAGTCCCACAGCCCTCCGAATGCCCTGGGGCCGAACCTCTCTTTGGCACATCCCAGAAGCCTCCCTGCTGCCTTAGGGAAGGGACAGCACCTGTCCACTTTTCTCTTGACGAGCTCTGAGCAGTTGGGCAGAATTACATTGCCCTCAGATTACAACATGCAAGGGCATCTGGCTACCTCTTGAAAGCAATGGGATGTTTAAAACTCCAAAAGCCAGTGTAGTAGCTACAGCCAAGCTATTATCAACTTCTACCCCCAAAAGAACTGTCGAGTGATACACAGACATTCCTCTCTAGAGGGATCTAAGCAAACCACTTTAACAGACCTAAGCCACAAATTCTTGGAGACCATTTTTGCCTTTTTTCCCCTTCCTCCATTTATTAAAAAATAAATGATTCATCTAGAAAATCACCTAGCAGCTGTAACAGACTGAGAATGCACCAGCCAGTGTATTTTCTTTAGCCTAACTCACCCATAACACAGCATATGAACTGTTCAAAGTTCTCTCTTACTGCTTCAAATAAAGTTTCTACAATTTCATTTATTTTGTCCTATCCAAGATGGACTACACAACATCTGAATAAACACATTCCATCTGCAGTTTTACTACAGCTGACTACAGGAATGTAATTCCCAGATACTGCTGTATTTAGCAAGGAAAAGTGGGACAGAATAATCAAATTAGAACATGATATACCACACTGATGCTAATGCCAAAGAGTGATCACTTGTTGTGTCTCCAAACAGACTGTGTGAGATGAGTCCCAACTGGCTGAGTAGTGGAAGATAAAGGACAGAACAAAAATATTTATACAGGAGAATGTAAGTGCAGCATCACTGTCACTGTGACCATCCATGGACCAAGTTGGCTGTGGGGCTAATGGTGCTGAACAGGCTGTTTCAAAGACACACTGCAACCAGCTTGTAGAGAAACAGCCCTGAAAAGGACACTTTAGGAACAGAGAAGCAATTAGAAAAGCACCTTAACCAGGCTGGTTCTAGCAGCCTTTATAATTGCCTTTGAAAATGACTGTGGCAGGCATTATCAAATCTACTGACTGCAGCTTGCAGATGGAATTATTCCAGCTGTCTCTTAGGCTTGGATGATTCACAGCATTTTCAAACAGCCACAGCCCTAGTCAGAACAGTATCTACCTATAAACCCACTGCATTAGGCCATTCATACTAACACACCTCTAGTCCTGCAGGTATATCCAACATAGTTCTGTCTACCTCAATCACCAATCACAAAGAAAAAAAATCCCCCCCAAGCAGTGACCGAATGACATTTGTTCCTCCATAAGAGCTGAAACTGCTCTTTAACTACCAAATGTATTATACAGCAAATGCCAAAACCAGGTCCAGAAAAGCTTTTGAGGGTGAACTCTGCTCTATTCAAATTCTTACTGTTCCTTCATTGCTGTGGGCCAGATAAATTATTCCTTTCCTGAATCCCTCCTGGAAAAACCATTAATATATCCGAGACTTCAGAACTGACATACACAGATTGTGCTGCCATACATCAGAATATTTACAGGATAAGAGACACAACATGACTGTGAAGAAGTGCTCTGAGATTTCCATCTTGCCTCTGTACACAGACATTCTCCTTCTGTTGTGGCTTTGAAAGAAACTTCTAGATTTCTTTCTCTGGCTGAGAAAAGGCAGATTGTTATAGGAAGCCAAAACTGCTCTTGCTGAAGCAGCAGTGGTGAATTATTGATTTTTAACGCAGATTTGTTTCTATGAAAATTATCTTCAACTGATGGTGAGCAAAATAAGTCAGTGGCTGTCAGACTACCTATGCAGTCAAATCCTGCAGCTGCAGAGAATAAAATACAAGTATTGGGCTGTTTTCTCTTGACTGACCCAGCATCTGTAAAAAATCTTATTAATATTTAGAACGACTCACTCTAATGGATTTGCCAAGTGACATTTCCCTTATCTGGAAATGACACACTGCATGAAATCCAAATGGACAAAGTATGTCACTGCTAATCAGATACACACAGCAGGACTTGAACTCCTTTCAAAGCAACTCATTTCTTACAGCGTCTGCTGGACAGGTGACCTACCTTTGTGATGATCTAGAGCTGTGACACACCAGTGACAAAGCCTCTGGTGAGATAAAAGGAATCCTCCTTGATATTAAAGGATATCTGCTTTTTTGCTGTTTGCATTTGAATGGACACTATTTAAAGGCCTGTCTCCATGGGCAAGTATTTTTATTCTAACAAGTTTAGATCTGGCATAGCCCCTAAAATCAACAAATCGCTAACACCAGCCTTGTAGAAACCTCCTTTCTCCTCATAACCCATCTCTGCCAACTGAAAAACCTGCAGAAGCTGAAACAAAGCAGGACAAGAAACAGATGTCTCATGCCTATGACTGAGCACAAGCTCTAGGCAATGTGAATCAATGTCCCACTTGATAAAGAAGTGTAAGAACAGCACTCAGTTTTGCTTTCTGGAGAGACCACCTCAATTCTTTTCCTCTAGCAAGCCCTATAGTATTACTTATTTAGGCATAATGCAAAATATTGTATATAACAGGATTGAGGACTACAAGCCAATCCAAACTGCTGCCATGGTTTAACCCCAGCCAGCAAACAAGCACCACAAAGCTGTTCCTGAGAGAATCTGAAGGGTAAAAGTGAGAAAACACATGTGTTGAAATAAAGGCAGTTTAATAGGAAAGCAAATGCTGCACACACAAGCCAATCAAAACAAGGAATTCATTCAGCACTTCCCATGGGCAGGCAGGTGTTCATCCATCCCAGGAAAGCAGGGCTCCATCACATGTAGCAGTTACTTGGGAAGAAACACCATCATTCCAAATGTCCCCCCTTCCTTCTTCCCCCAGCTTTCCCTGCTGAGCCTGGCACCACATGGTCAGGGATATCCCCTGGGTCAGCTGGGGTCAGCTGTCCTGGCTGTGCCCCCTCCCAGCTCTTTGTGCCCCTCAGCCTTCCCGCTGGGTGAGGAGCAGAAGAGGCCTTGATGCTGTGACAACACTGCTCAGTGACAGCTAAAACACCCCTGTGTTATCAACACTGTCCCCAGCACAAATCCAAACACAGCCCAGAATATCTACTATGAGGAAAAGGAACTCTATCCCAGCCCAAACCAGCACATTGCCCAGGCTCAAACATGCTGATTTGCTTGGCAAGTTACTTAAAAATATTTCAAAAATGCAGATATTCACACTTACACACTTCCAGCACCCTCCTCCTGTTCATCCAAAAGCCAAAACAGAAAAGCTGTGATTCTCAAGCAGTGACATCAGTGTGATGCTGAAGAGAGATCAATTAGACCTATTTATTCCAACAAATGTTTAAAAAAATAAATCTGGATTTGCATTGCTAAAGTTCTCTAGAATACAGTTCAAGGAGAGAACACAAAAAAGGAAAGCACTTATTAGGTGCCAATACTGCAGTTGCTGGGTGACTGCATATGTGTTTGCACAGCATTATGCCTCAGTCCTTGCTGAGCCAATGCTCTCAGGCATTTCATGGCAGTTTCAGTTGCTGAAGTAATTGTAGGGCTGCTATTTATTTAGGATTCTGACAGCTGGAATGAGCTGTTGTGCCTCCTATCAGACACCAATAAACAGCAGCGGCTTTGAGCTCCGTAGCAGAAGTCAAATGATGTCTGACCAAGTCTCTTCTTAACTAGTATATAAAAAACAATGTTGTTTCAAAATAATAGGTCTCTGCAAGACTTAAAAAAAAATCTTTAGAAAATATAGATCAAGATTTTATATACCCTTCTTTTAAACACTGCTATTATCTCTCAGAACTATGCTATTATTGTTCATATAATGCTCCTTTTCACTCTCCAGGCTAAAGCCAGAAGGTTTAAGTGGCTTCTGTCCATTAGGACTCTTTCCTGTACAAGAAGAGGGTATTAACAGGGCTCCTGCTTCCAGGAAAGCAGGAATTCCTGCTGGATATGCTTTAGGTGTTAAGGCTAAAGGCAAAGTTTGAGTAATAGTTATTAAAGAGAATGAAAACAAGAAACAAATGGCCACATGAAAAAGGTCAAATCCTCCTCTGGGGGGTGTTTTTCTATCTCCATAACACAGGAAACCTGAAGAATCCTGGATCCTAATTCAGGCCCCCCAGCAAGATGAGATGGACTGTGATTCCTCTGGGGCAGGTCCTCTATCCTGTCGTCTCCATATGTTCAGCCTGTAATCCAGCCAGGTGACTCAAGCAGAGGCCTCAGGACAAAGGAAGGAACATTCCACGGCCTCATGAAGCAGATCAGCTCTCAGAGAGAAACACAAAGCAAATCTATCAGGGGTCAAATCAGTTTTAGTCTTGGTGTGTGAACAGAGAAGGGAGCATTCAGGGAAGGGCAAGAACACAAAATCCTTCCAAGTCAAAGGATCAGAGTTAGTTCTTTATGACAGTGGACTTCATTTTTGAGTCATTTTTGGAGTCATTTTTGAACACTATTAAGGCAGCAAATCCCAGCTTAAAAATTCAAAAGCAACAACTCATTCAAGGAAAAAAATGCCTTTCCATGAGTGCTTGTGCACTTTATCACAAGATCAGAGAGGTTGTGTGTCCAAACAGCCATTGCTCCTCCTTCGGCTCCGGAGTCTGGACTCACTCCTCAGGAGCCCTGGGGCTGGGCAGGAAGCCAGGCCAGCTGGGCTCCCCCTCCCTACAGCTGCTGCTGGGTCACCATCCTGAGCATTTTCAGTGCCATCTCCCCTTGGTCAGAAGGTACCTGGCACAGAGGTAAGCACACAATAAGCAGCTGCTCTAAGGAAGCAGACAGCAGGCACAAACCTTCTGCAGTTTCCTTGCTGATAATGGTGCCCCCCTGCCCCAGGAAGGTCATTATTTACCATGTGCCCAGCCTTGAGAATCCAGAAGAAAGCAAAGTTCTCATAGGCCTTGTGGAAAGCAGCTGTTTGGGTGGAATCTGGAGACACATACAGTGCCTTCCACCTTTTCTGGCTGAACTGGTCCAAACAGGGCCATTTCAGTTTCCGGATCCACGCTTCCTGGCCTGCAGGAGATGAGAGAGATGTTTGATTACAGATACTGACACAACAACTTGGGAGTCCAGTTCAGCTGGATGCCCACTGCACAAGGTACCAATACAGCAGAGTGAGCACAAAGTCTCTGTGTGCTCAGGTTCTAAAAACAATTTTGCTATGCCTAGGAAAATAATCCAGGCTGGCTCAGGACAGGCTGAAACAAATCAGTGGAGGGAGAAGGGGAAAGCAAACACTGAAGGTGTATCTGAAGTGGACTTATGATTGCACCAGTTAAACATCTGCCTCTTGGAGGCTCTGCTGCCCCAGAAATTCCAATGTTATTTTGTTTTACTCCTCAAACACCTGAATGTCCTGCCGTGGAGAAGGATCAGCCACACCAAGCCCCCATCTCAGAAATCAAGAAACACTGTGTCTCTGTTTGTTAGACATTCACTGAGAAGAGCCTGGAAAGGTTGTTTTCAGGTGCTGCTAGAGAAGGTGACAAGACAGAAAAAAGACCAATTCCAGGACACCAAGGGTGCCAAACCTTTAGCCCACCTCTGAACTACTGGAAGAATTTACATCTTAACTGCAGCTCCATTTTAGCTCAAAATATGATAAACTGGAGCACCACTAACTGCTAATCTGTTTTGATGGCCTAAATACTGTTTCCTGGATTTATTGATTGCTGTATTGTTCATGAAGGGCATCTGAATACCTAAGTGGGCAGAGACAGACAAAGAGTAAAGGCTTTCACAACACAGGAAGGTGTTGGGTGGTCTGTGATTGCAGATTATTTAACTCAAAAGAAAAGGTGAGTGGAAGGGAGCAGAGCAGTCTTGTAGCAGGAAGCACTGCAGGAGTACTTGGCCTCCCTCCCAAACTGCCACTGGACCAAATCTGCATCTTGCAAGCAGTGAGGGACAAACAAAGCCCAAGATGTGCAGGAGCCTACATGTTACTGAGGGCAGGTGTGATCACTCTTCAACTGCACCTCCCTCATTAATTACAACATTCTTCATTTATGAACAAGCACACACACAAACACACAGATATATGCATCTATCAGAAGAGTTAAGTGAATTATTGGCTTCACTGAAACAAGCAATTACTAAAGTTTCAGATGCATTTCTCAACAGCATAATGGAGGTAAAGGATTTGCCTCTCTCAGAGGGATATAAGCAAAACATACTAAAAGCTGCTCATTTATGACTGTAGTATTTAAGTATTGCCAGTTAGAAGATTTGCACAGGAGACTGGAGAAATCCAGGTACCAATATCCTGGCAACTTCACATTCTACTCATCACTCATACTTCTGTTCCCAACCCCAGCCAAGAAGTTCCTTACCCATGGTGTCAACAATGAGATCCAGCTGCCCATTATAGACAGTAACATTAACCTTGGCTGCCAAAAGCTGATCAACAACATCAATGACAGGTTTCATGAAGTCCTCAGCCATGTTCTCAAAGACCTGTCTGGACTGACCTGGTTGGAATGGGAAAGACAAATTTTAACTGATCCTCAAAGGATGTCATCCCCAAGCTGGTAGAGAAGCACGGGCTAAAGGTTCTGAAATGCAGTTCACAGCAGCATAAAAACCAGTCCTAGCCCAAAGTGGCAGCCAGTGATTTATCAGTCTGAGGAACCAAAGGGGACCACATCTGCCCTATGACATCTTCATTTCTGAGAATAAGTCCCCTTCTTAGCCCCAAGGATAATGACAATGGAATGTGACCAATTGCCAGAGCATCTTCCTACAGGCTGCAAAGCTCTGAACAGCAGTGATGGACTCATGAGGTGCACAGGAATGTACCTCCCCATTTCACACAGTCAGGAATAATCTTCAGCTTCTTTCTGACGGGGCCATTCATCAGTTCATCCAGGCTGCCCTGGTGCATGTTTCTGACGTGGCGCTGGTAAAGTCGCGCTGGAAAAAGAGAGAACCCTTTGATCAGTGGCACATCTGAGACAGTCACCCTGCACAGATGATTTCAGTGCCACAGTCATGGCCAACAAACTCTGCTCTAATGAAAATGCAACACCACACAGAGAGATTTGCTTCCTTTTACTAGAAACCACTGAACTCTACCCTTACTTAGGTCAGGGAATGATGTGAGAGGAACCCAACCATCCATGTCTACTTTTGGCTAACACAGCATTTTTTCAGGAGCTCGGCTTCTGCTTTAGCCACTTGGTACAGACAGGGCTTCTCAAATGACCAGTTATTTTTGAGCTGCAATGTTCTACTTTTGGGAGTTAACTTCACCTTCCCTGATGAAGCCAAGAGAAAGAGGTAATGAGCCTGAAAGAAACTCTACACGTGTGTTTTTCACACTGATGCTCAAACATCATGGAGCAAAAGAGTCTAATCAGACTGTTTATACTGATGAGACATTTCTGTGTCCTAGCTTGAAGACAGAAATGAAAGACAACAAGAGGAAGTAACGTAAAGGTCATAAAATGTGTTGCAATTCTACTGAGTGCTTCCTTGCTGTAATTTGTGCAGGATGTGCAGGTGGAGGTGTAATCCACAGGGTTGTTCCACATTCCTATCTGTCTCTATTTATGCAAGAGCAAACAAGTTCTGCTCAGGAGAATACCAACATCCATTTTAAGGATGTGCTAAATTGAGGCTCTTTCCACTATCAGAGCTGAAGGTATGAATGCAAACATAGGGTCTCAGAAGCTTAAGTATTTAAATACAACTTACTGAGATAGAGATTTTCTTGTTCATCTGATTTCATTTCTGGAACATCCTTAGTCATGATGTTATAGAAGTTCACATTGTCTGTGTTCTGAAAACACAAGATAATTTCAGTAGCAAAACCATTTCTCAGATATGAGGAACAGACTATTCTGAAAAAAAGAGATAAGTGAATCCTAAATAAAGGACCCTGTGACCTGCCACTTTACCAGCACTTCAGGAAGATACTTATGGAAAAACTCAGGTCCTACATTTGCTTTGAGAAGTGAGGAAGGGATTCCTCAGGCTTGTGTTGCTCTCTCATGGGTTGTGCCAGAGATACTATTTACTCCTCCAAAACAGACGGGAAGCTACAGGAAGCCTTACATCCCACAAATGACTGGATTCTCATTACTCATTACAGAAAGCTGCAGTGCCAGGTGATGCTTTCAGATGGGCTCTGCTGCCACATCTAGTCTGGCCTGGTGCTGCCTCAACATCCTTCCAAGCTACCACCCTCCAAAATCTAAAATGCTTCCTCAAGAACATGGTGGTAGGTGTGAGCCACCCCTCTTTTGGAACTGCTGGGATCTGGATGTGTCCAAGGATTACAGAATGGCTGCCTGTATCCAGGGGACAGGTGTGATCAGTGCTGCCATTACAGAAGTTACTTGAGATTCTTAAAGCCCTGCTTTACTCAATTTTTTTTATTTTTATACTTCTGGTGCATAAGGTCAGAAATCAGCTCACAACAGCAACCCCAGGAGAACTGCAGTGCCTTCACCTGCCAGCACCATCCCAACTGGGAGGAGGGGACAAGCAGACTTGAAGAGGAAGGTAAAACAGGAACCACAAGTTCCTTCCAAACAGCAAGAAGTGAAACCACCTATGTGCAAGGCACTGTCAGTTATGAAACAACCACAAAAAAACCCAACCCCAAAAAAGAGCAAGAAAAGGAATTGGCTCCAGATCAGCCTTTCTGTTTGAGGCAGCCAGGGTGCTACCTGTACTTAAGAATGAGATGTTAAAAAGAATGAGATTTTAGAGCAACCTTTCAACAGGAGAGACAAGAGCAAAACTTCACCAATCTTTTAAGCTGGAACTTGCTAAGTAACAAGATGTGACTCACAGTAACAGGACATAACTTGAAGTTCCTTTGCATCCTGTGCACCTACTGTAGTTCTTCAAATAGAGATCTGTGCTTAACTTGAAATTTGTGTCTTGCTGGATGCAGCTTTCAATATTCAAAGTTTTCAAGGAGATACAGCTCATTTAATTTGAAACTGGATTCTCTGGAATTCAACAGGACCACTTGCATGCTAAATATTAAGCATCTATTTCAGTGATTGCCAGGTTGAAACCTTGATGCAATACAAACCCCTGAGAGCTGCCCTACCCACTGCCTCTCTTAACCACACAGTGGTGCACAGCAAACAAACAGCTCCTTTACATCAGCACTGGGATAAAATAAATACTGGCAAAAACGACTGGGCAGGAGAATTCCTGCCAACCCAGAGCTCACAGAAAGGATAACCCGAAATCATGTGCCTCCCCAGGCACCAGTTAGTTACTCATGTTGGTCAAAGCTCTCACCTCTTCAATGACACCTTCAGCCTTGCCCCAGAGCTCAGTGGCCAGCCCATACTGATTTTTATTTATCGCATCCATTATTTCTTTGGCAACAGCAGTCACCTCTGCTAGGCCGTTATCATCAAGGAGGGACTGGAAAGCAAACACAAAAGAGGACAGCTTTAATTGTGATTTCACATTCATTTATTGCCAACAGCCTCCACGCTTTCCAGGTTCTCTTCTGGGTAAGAGGTAACCTTCAAATTCAACATTCATTTACACTGCATGGCAGCACAAGTGTTCAGGTGAGGACCAAGAGTTTAAGAAGGTACTTACAGTGCTGTAAAGGTAGGGCCCCCAAGACAGCACAGAGTCTAAAGAAACAGAACAGATTTCAAACATGGAACTTTCTGATTTACGATTTAACTTACTTTCCTTTTATTGTGGCAACACTGACCGTGACAAAAATCTATGGAGGTGAATTAATCAGTAAAAAAGTACTGTCAGCTCAGTTTAGCCCTAAGGTTATTACCACAGAGCAGGTTCTTTACAAATCCTGCAACATCATTAACCCCCTAAAGCATTAATCAGTGAAATCTATTCACTTAAGGCAGGGATGGCATTTTTGACTTTAGGTACTTGTGGAATGATTAAAGGAATCAACAAAACAACAACAAATCACCCACAGTCTGAGGATTTTAAACATACCCAAGGGAGAAATCCACGAGTCTCCAAGAGCAGTCCCCATAAAATTGCACTTTATGGTCCCTTTTTGAACAGCCTGGGTAAATAACATGAAAAACAAAACCAAACAAACCCACGACTTTTAGTTATAGATTCATGACTCCAGAAACAGTTTTCTTTAAGTGAAAAAGATAAGTACCATTGTGAATTGGGCAACAGGGACAGTGTATTCCAGAAAATACAAGAATTTGTAGAAGACTACATTTTAAAGTGAGAAGCAAACCACATCCTCCAACTACTTACCCTGTGCAGCTCTAAAGCAATGCCAGCAGCCATTTTGCCTCCATAAGATTCAGAAAATATGTAGAATGGGATGGTCTGGGGAGAGAAAAGCCACACAAGGAACTCGTTGGGCAGAAGACACCTGCAACCACAGCCCACAGAAGCCAGGCACTGGCTGTTCACCTCTCACTACCAAACACTCAGTATTTTTCTTATGCTTCTCAGATCACTCAACAGACAACAATCCACCCCAATGCTTATCTAACTAACCCCAAATTCAAGATACAGCTTCTGAATTGTGGGGAATAAGAGGCAGTGATTATACTTGCACTGAGTCCCACCAACCCCTACCTAGCAGCAAACACTGCCCATCTGGAAATATGTTCATTCATTCTTTTTCAGTTCTATTTAAAAGCAAAGAAAAAGCAAATGCTAAACGAGAATTCAATTCACTTACCTGGAATTCTGTTCTACATGAGAAGAATTCCTCAAGGAAAACCATCATATCAGAAACTACCATGGAAAGGTTTCTGGCAAACAAGCTACAATCATCCACATAGCTGAATCCAGTGCCCACAGGATTGTCCACAAACAAGATACTGGCTGCCTGCAACTGTACAAGCAGAAAGAAGGTTTCTATGAAACCACAGCTCAACTCCAGCAAAAAACTTAAGTTTTGATGGCACAAATGATTAACTGAGGCTGAAAGAACTTGCAGAAAGATTAGGTGAAAGACCAAAAGAGAGAAATGGTGCAGGTGACACTTGTCTGTCAGAATGTAAAACAGAGAAAAAGGTTTCCTTCTACAGAAAAGTCTTCTCTTTTGGGTTGCTGGGAATTTGTGAGATTGTTGTAGTAAATAATATCGTTGTATAGTTACAACTGTAAAAATAAAATCAGATCAGCACAGAGAGCTCTCATGGCTCAAAGCAGCAAAGCTCACCAATACAGAAGTACAACATAAGGTCTTTCAAACTGCCCAATCTGCAAAAAGAAATGCACCCAAAAAACCCCAGCAATCCAGGGGCAGGTCACCCACATGATGTGGGGAACTCCAAAGTACTACAGACTGTTTGTAGCTCAGAGCACAAATACATTTCATTAATTGAACTTCCACCTTCATAGGCAGCTGTAATTTGTTTTTCCCTTCAAGGCCACACTGGACCTGTAATTACAAGCCATACATTTTACACTGCCATCCATCCAGAAAAAGCTCTATGACTGCACACAATGAAGCTGTGATCTGAAATAACACTTTCTACAATTTCCCTGCTCTCTGCTTCCCAGATAACTGCACTTCACAAATTCATGGAAGCCCAGACATATTCCAGCAAATCAAATTATTAGGTGCAGTCTTCAGCTCTAAACAAGGTTAATCCTATGAGCCAATTTATTAACCACACTATTTTAAGATGAAATATTATAGTTCTACTGAACTTCACATGAAAACTGTTCTGTGTGTTTTTGCATAGCTTGCTTACACAAGCAAACAAACATTTGCAATCAATAATTAGAAGCTTAACTCTCTACTGTACCCAGGTTGTATTTCTTGGTTTCATTTCTTTGTCTAGTGGACCGATCTCTTCAAAGTTCCCAAATCCACAACCTGAAGATCCTGGACCTCCCTGTGGGGAAAAACCAAATGGCAAAGAAGTTAAAAGGCAGCATGGCACACGACAGATAGGAGAAAAGTAAAAGTGAGCCAGTAAGTAGAATGACAGACTGTAAATTTTGAAAAATGGCTTTTGCACTACACATTAATTTGCAGAGCAGGCTCTGTTCCTCATTTTCATTATGTGCACACATCCCATTTCTGAAAGCAAGAATTAAACAGAGAAGCAGTCACTTGGGAGATCACCTGATGAGCTGCATGCTAAGTGGGCAGTTTCAGAACCTTGTTCCCTGAATAACGAATGCAGAAGTCAGTGATCTGTGGGGGTTTGCAAGTCATTAGTTTAACCAGCATGTACAGCCTGGGCATTTCACCCTGATGAAATAACCCAGAAAGAAAAAGACCAAAACCTCAAAGTGATTCTATTCAACATTAACTTCTGAAATGTACTTCTGGAGGTGACTGTGGAGAACATACCACTGCTTTTATCAGACTGGGATAGTATGGGACCAATCTATAAACAGTCTCTCTTGTTTCCATTTTAAATCGCTGATTATTTTATCTACTCTCTCTCTCTCTGAACATTGTTTAGACTGCAAGCTCTCCAGGAAAGGATGCACAAAAGTCACTACTGTTGTGTGAAAGACAAGAAAAACCTCTGTTTCTGTAATTGAACTTGACAGAAGGTGAGCAGCTGGGAACACCCCACAACTGCAGGAGTCATCATCATTGTTTCTTCCCAACCTGAACACCTCATTCACAAGGTGAGTCATTTAGAATCAGGCAATTTTCAACCCTGTTTCTGGAGGGCTGCAAGATACCAGTCAAACTGAACCACAGATGGAAAGAATTGTCACTGAGGTGTCTTTCAGCAAACCTTACCTGAAGCCACAAGACGAGAGGTAGTTCTGTGAAATCTTTGGTTGGGTTATTTGCATAGTAGAGCCACCAGAACATGTGGGCCTTACTCCGAACCTGCACATATCCCCACAGCTCTTTGGGCTCTTGGGACTGCCTCAGAACTACACCTTGGGGGGAAATAAAAATGAAAATCAGCCAGGTAAAAACGCTCAGCTTTGGGCTTTCCATTACACTTGTTCCAAATTCATTTTAGTCTTGGGTGTGGTAAGTAGAAGCGCTTCCCTTAAAAAAAAAAAATACTATAAGAAACCTACTTATACTTACACCCCCACCCACAGCTGAGTTATCATCAATGAATGAAGCTAAGTGTGTAATTAAGGGCTTCCTTATCAGAGCCCTTAGAGCTGCCGCTGGAACAACAGCCCAATCACTGGGATAATTTGTACTATCAGGAAACACTTAAAGTCTTTCCAAGGCCTGAGCTGAACGCACAGCCCCACTGGACACGATGGAATAACTCACACCAGCTTCAGGGTCCCCAGGGCTCACAGAATATTCGGAGCTGGGAGGGACCCACAGGGACCATCGAGTCCGACTCTGAAGTGAGTGGCCCGTGAGACTTTGGTGTTATCAGCACGGTGTTCTGATCAGCTGAGCCATCTCCAACACTCTGATCTGAGTGTTGGGAGGGACCAAGTCACTCTGCAGTCCCCAAGGACAGCCAATGCAGGACAAACAGAGGGCCGCTTTTAAATGACTCCAAGATCTAATCCTAGAGTTAATGAAATCAGTATAGTCTGGTCCCCTTAAGCAATCACTCTATTGCCCGCGAAGGACAGGCACTCTCCCAGCACAGACCTTTGTAACTCCATCCCTTATCTCCTGGGTCAGGGCAGAAGGCAGCAGCGCACTGGAGAAGCAGCAACACGGCTCTCCCCCGCCGCAGTGCCCGGGCTCTGCCGCTCCCGCTGCCTCCTTCCACCCGTCCCTCCCGGCCGCCACCCCCGGCAGGGCGGCGGCACCGCCCGGGGCTCAGCCCGGGGCCTGCGCGGCAGCGGCCGCTGGACACGCTGTGCCCCGAGGCTGTCGTTCCTATCCTATCCTGTTCTATCCCGTCCCGTCCCGTCCCGTCCCGTCCCGTCCCGTCCCGTCCCGTCCCGTCCCGTCCCGTACCTGCCGTCCCCGCCGCCAGCAGCAGCAGCGCACCCAGCGCGCTCCCGGCCCGGCGCGGCCCCATCGCTCCCTCAGCTCCCGCGGGTCACGCGCGCGCGGCCCCGCCCCGCCCGCGGCCCCGCCCCCCGCGCCCGCCCCGCCTCCTCCTCCCGCCCCGCCCCGGCCATGATGGCGGCTGCCGGCGGCGGCCCCGTGCGGCTGCGGCTGCAGTTCGACCACCCTCCGCCGGCCAGCCCGGGCTGCGCGCTGTGCTGGCTCCTGCTGGAGCCGGGCCAGGCGCGCCTCGTCACCGACCTGCTCAGCCTCATCCGGCACCGCTTCGGCTTCAGCCGCCGCGCCCGCCTCAGCCTCTTCCTGCAGGGGGCGCTGCTGCCGCCCGCCGAGAGCGCGCGCCTGGTGCGCGACAACGACTCGCTGCGGTACGGGCGGGAATGGGATGGGAATGGGATGGGAATGGGATAGGGAATGGGATGGGAATGGGATAGGGAATGGGATAGGGAATGGGATGGGAATGGGATGGGAATGGGATGGGAATGGGATGGGGAATGGGATGGGGAATGGGATGGGGGAAAGGGATGGGGGAAAGGGATAGGGGAAAGGGATAGGGGAAATGGGATAGGGGAAATGGGATAGGGAATGGGATAGGGGAATGGGATAGCGGGAATGGGATAGGGGGAATGGGATAGGGGGAATGGGATAGCGGGAATGGGATAGCGGGAATGGGATAGGGGGAATGGGATAGCGGGAATGGGATAGGGACAGCGGGAATGGGATAGGGACAGCAGGATGAGATCAGGACAGGGATAGGGACAGGGACTAGTACAGTGGGAATGCGAAGGGGATAGGGACAGGGGGACCAGGACAGGGACAGGGGGATTGGACTGGGATCGGGACCGGGACCATGGGATCGTGACAGCGGGAACGGGAGCAGGGAGTCAATCCCACATATAAACCCCATCCATGCCCATCAGTATCCAAAGGGGGTGTCAGAGCATGGACCAGGCTCTGCCCCGTCCAGATGCCTCACTGTGGTCCCTTCCAGCCTAACCCATTCTGGGATTCTGAGTCCCCTCGTGGGGTTGGAACATGGCAAGACAGGGATAGGACCTCCTTGGAAAGGGCTGGAGGGAGCCAAGGGGTTGGGAATGTCCTTGAGGATGGAAGGGGAGCGTTGCCTGGGCCCTGCCCCAGCACCTGCCTGTCACAGCCTGTGCTCATGGGGGAGGCTCCTGACTGTCCCATGCACAGGTGGAGCATCCCTGCTCCAGAATAACTTACCTGAGGTGCTGACATGTAGGAAAAAGTGTTCGTTTTGCTCAGCAGTGACTTTTGTTTGGATTTTTTTTGACAGAGTAAAATTGGACGACATAGTTGCAGATGATTATGAAGAGACAGATGATGGCTTTACGTACACAACAAAAGAAGACAAAAAAAGGCACAGACACAAGCAGGATGAGGAAGAATTCTCTAGGAATGAAGACAGGCATAAAAGGAAAAAGAAAAAGGACAAGCATAATCTTGAGTATTCCTCTTGCAGGGAAGAGAGCTCTGTAGATATTTGGGACTCTCAAAAAAGGTACACGAAAAGAAAAAGGAAGGAAGAAGTTAGTGGAAGAAATAGACTTGCAGAAGGTAAGGAAGAGAGCTCTACTGCCCATTCTAAAAAGCTTAAAAAAACAGAGAAGGAGAAACAGTTGGCAACAAAAAAGAAGGATGAAAAGCAGACAAAGGCTGCTGCAGCAAAGATGGCTTTAGAACGGGAAAATGAGAACTTTTCTCTAAATTCTGGTAAAAATAGCACCAAAAAGATCACAACACAGTCCAGAAAAAAGAGGGTGGAAACTTCAGATTCCTCCAGCACATCGTCTGACAGTGACAGCAGTGAACTAAACATAAAGCAAAACAAATCTTCCCATAAACCCGTAGTGGCGACACTTCCCAAAGACAAATCCCAAGCTGCTGCAAATTCTGATGCAAAAACGAATAAAGTGACTGTAAAGTCTAACACTGAAAAAACTAAGACTGCACTTAGTAAAAATGCTAAAAAACCCCAGTCCTCTAGTTCAGATTCTGACTCGAGCACCGAGGATGAGAAGGCGACACCAGCACAAGGCAGCACTGCCAAGGAAAAGCCTCTGCCCACCAACACGGTGGCTGTAAAAGCCAGTACCAAGGCTCCCAAAGCAAAGAGCTCCTCCTCAGAGTCTGACAGTTCAGATTCAGACACACCTGTTACTAAAAAACCCGCAGCAGATGCTGGGCTGAGTAATTCCGTAGGGAGAAACTGTATTAAACAGTTGCCAACCAATATTCAGGGACCATTTGCCAGCCCAGGCCGTGGAAGGGGGCGTGGATCGGGAGAGGATTGTTTCTGGAGAGGACCCAGGGGCCGTGGCTTTCGTGGGATGATGAGGGGCCAAGGCCATGGGAGAGGAGCAAACCCTGGCTTCTTCTATAACTACAGCAGTGAAGGCCAGAAACAGAGGCAGTTAAATGAATCTGCGACAAACACTTCTGTTGTTGTCCAGGTGAGTGACTTGCACAGTCAGGGATCACTTTTCTCTTGCAGCTTTAACTATACAAAAAGTCTATAGGATGAGAGTAATTCATGAAAGCAGAAATAGATTAATGGGATAAAGGCTGATCTTAGTAAATCTGTTATTTATCATATCTCCATTTGTCAGCCTGAGGAAGTGTTTGTATTTAAGTGATTGTCCTACACATCTCAAAACAAAGCACTCACGTGGGTACCTTACCCTTCTCAGAGCTTCTCACAACCCATACAGCATAAACATTATCTTCTGGTTTTATTAATACAGTAATTAAGTCAATGGGATACTGTTTTTTTCCACAGAATCCCGTGGAAGTTCCCAAGAGAGACTATAGTGTGTTACCTCTTCTAGCTGCTCCACCCCAATTGGGAGAAAAGATTGCCTTTAAGGTAAAGAACTCTGGAAATACCGAATGTTAGTGGGCTAAAATTGCTTCATTTGGGCCACTCTAAGCTTCTGACCTAATAATTTCTCTAAAAAATTCTCTCACTGTAAAGTCTGACTTAGATTTTTACAAAGGTTTGGAGCCTGTGCATAAGTTAAATGCATTTCTTTAGACTTTCTGTATTTGTGTAACACAAAGAAATGTTGTGTCTGCTGTCATTTCAGTGTGAATTTCCATGCACATATTGTTATTTCTCTAGATACCTTTTCTACAATATTATTGCCAATCTTACCATACAAATAATTACACTTCACTGCAAAAACTTACAATTTGTTATTTGTATTTCTTTCAACAGCGCTTGGAACTAACTGAAAATTACAGTCCTGAAGTTTCAGACTATAAGGTACTGATTTTCTTTCCTCCCTTAATTCACTCACAGAACTATTATAGGTGAGGTATGACTTTAAATATTTTGAGGTTGTGCACTGTTTTCCTTTGCATCCAGTTGGCTCCAGAGGCCATTCCTGGTGCAGCAGTAAAAATGAAAACTAATTGAAAATTTGAAAGGTGAATAAAAATAAAAAAAGTTATTTAAAAAAAAAAAAAGCCAAACCCAACTGCAAGTATTATTAATGATTGTGGAGATGACAAAAAACACAGACCTTCAACTAGAAAAATGTAGATGTATTTGAGTCTGCTGTGGTTTGAAGTCAGGGCAAGTTCTTGAAACGGGTGCAAGTAAAATTTCGTAGCTACTTGAGAGAACTTGGTTTCTGGAGAAGTACTGAGTTAAACTAAAAAGTCAGTGACAGTAAGTAAACTTTGGTTGCCAGTAGGTACGGATTGCTGAGCTTTAATTCTCTGCACATTTTCTACACAGAGATAGGAAAAACTGATAGCCAGATTTCCTCTAGAATTGATCAAGTAGCACAGTGGTTGTAGATATGGGATAGTTATCCAGTGCTGAAGTGTATCTTACCTGATTCTTTTCTTGTTGCTTTATGAAGGAGGCAAAAATAATCAGTTGGAATGCTGATAAAAAACAGATCGAGCTCGAGATCATTTCGGCACCAGCAGGACAAAGTATGTACCTTGTTGTCATGTGCATCACTTGGCAAACAGCTCATGTTTCAGGAGTATTCCCAGTTTCCTTGGGTTCATTCTCAACACACCCCTCCCCTCCTCATTCCCTCCCCAAAAAGTCTCTTTAAATGGAGGAGTTCTAACCCTTGCTAGTTGAACTGAAGATGCTCGTGGGCATTTAGAAAAGTGAATTTCTTCAGTCAGTATGAGTGCTCAGTAACTTACCTCTGGTGTGGCTTCATTTTCTGAAGAAAGCTGAAATCAATATGTGGAATTACAGAGAAGATGTGAGACCATAATGCCATTCTTTGCAACATCAGTGAAGTCACTGCCTTCAGTGGATGTGGAAGTGAGTCCCTGCAGTGACAAGGTGCAGTTCCTGAGACCTGAAACAAGGAATGTTTCTGAAACTGAGGGGGTGTCCTGCAGTTGCCATTGAAGCCAGAATTAATGAATTGTCATATGGATATTTTTCTCAAACTTAAGCAACATATTGTTACCTTTTTTGTACATGTAGGCATATGAGTCACCTTAATTTTGGTGTGCAGTATTCAGCTTTACCTCAGATTTTTTTTTTGTTGGAATTACAAGCCCAGACACATAACTGTAAACCAAACAGAACAAAACTGGGGTTTGAGGTAAACATTTAAACTTTTTTTGCTGTTGTTTATAGTTAATTGAGCTGTTTGTTTGTTTGTAAGTTGCTAAGGAGCCGGGGAAATTCGATCTGGTTTACCAGTCTGCAGATGGAGCAGAGCTGATCGAGTATGCTGTCCCTCAGGACACCAAGGTACGTGGGTCCTGCTTGGAATCCCCTTACCAGTTTTGCATAGCTGATACCTGCCCTGCTTTATGGCTCTGTGCACCTCAGGGAGATTCCCTTTACAATAATGGGAGTAATCTGATTAAAATAAATGGAAGCAAAAATAAATGTTCCTTCCTAGCAAGAATGTGCATGATCACAAGGTAAGAATCACTTCTTGGATATTACTCAATTAACTGGGGTCAAAGCCAGTCATCAAACTGTAACTTTTCATTTTGGCTAATAAAATAAACAACATCATGTCTCACAGAGTATCCATTCTTTCAAGCTTATTGATTTCATGCACTGTTGTTCTTACCTGCATCTTCCCTTACCCAGGATGTCAGGCAGGTTGAGGTTCATCAAGAGGATCAGTGAATCACAGGAATGAGTCTTTGTTCAGGCCTAGACAAAGAGTAATGACAGAGCAACTGCATCTGTTGGTGTAGCTGGTACCTGCTAAGTGTTGTCTGTGCTATGTTTTCAGATAACTGAAAGCTGGGATGCCCTGATAGAGCCAAGACTGATTGTTGAGCCTCCAGTCAATGGATCCAGCGTTGAAAATGGAACCATCTAAAGTGTGAAAAAATGTACATAACTGTACAGACTTGTTTTGTGAAATGCTGCCTTCTCGTTCTGAGGGTGGCAGGTGCACTGGTGGATATTGTTAATAAATTGTTTTAAAAAGAAGTATGTCAAAAGAAAACCACTTTTTTTTCCTTAGGGTGTGTTTTTACACTGTACAGGAAGACTTTGTTTAGTCTAACACAGGTCTGTTGGGTTTTTTTCTTAATATTTATATCCTACTGCTGTGAGCTGCAGAACTGGAATGGTTTGATCAGAAGATAAAATACAACCTTGTGCTGTCAGTAACTTATTGAAATGTCTGGGTTTGGCTAAAACCATATAACTGTCCTACAGAGGTCAGTTTATTATTTAAAAATTAGGTTTTTATTTAAAAATTAAATACTGTTTATATGCACACCTCCTCCTCTGCTGCTGCTGAGCATCATACAAATGCCATGAGTTTGCAGTTACTTACAGAGTTCATCTGAACATGTCCAGAAATCCATATGGATTTCAAGCTTCTGTAATTTTGAGGCATATAAATAGTAGTGGTAACTCAACCTTGCTTAGAACCAGTGGAAAATAACACAAATGCCCAGCAAAATTGTGCCCCATTGTGTTAATCTGTGTAGGCTCTGAAAACCCTTTTGTTTGTTTGTTTTACATCAAACCCTTTTGCTCTGTAAGAGCTGTGCTGTCTTTCTTCTTTCCTTCCCAGCAGCACAGTGGGTCACTGGGTGCTGCCAATGTGCTGCACTGACAGCTCTGATAATTATTAACATTGAGGGGACAACTTGTACCTCTGTACACCTGGCAAGTCTTACACTTCCAGATAATCCCTGTCCTGGGTAGTTGACTCTTACAGAGAAGACATGGAAAACCCCCCAAAACTCTAGATACAAACACCTGAAAAACTGTACATGGTGGTTTGCTAATATGTGCTCTGACCAGTGCATGATTACATTAAAATACTGCACATCTTTCCATTAGCCCTATTAAAATGTCTTGTTTGTGAAGGAATCATTTTTATACAAGTAAAACTGATTTGTGTATTGTGGTTCTCTTTAGTTGCCATTATTTCATGCTAGAATTTGGGTTTTTTAGAGAAATGGACAGTTAGATTCATGTGTGGCTGTTCTTGCAAACTGGACAAGAAGAAAATGCCAGACACTAGCACAGTGATGCTGAGACAGTGGGGATTAATGGAAAGATTGTTTTTCTAAGGGAAATTGTTCATTTTTAATCCTTAAGAAATTGTAAAAGCTAAGTGCAAGTATTTCACAGCACTGTTAGAGCAGGACTCGCCTCTTGTTCCACTGCCTACACTGTATTTTGGCCATGTAGTTCAGGACCACAGGAAGTTCTCAAGTAATTTCAAGGAAGCAAAGAGAGCAGTAACTCCATTAGCTATGTAAATGGTAATTAATTTTTAATGTTACAACGTTATTGTCTTTTAGACAAAAAGAGTGATTTGGCTTCCTCAAAACCAGAATTTCAAGCCCTCTTTGACCATGGGGAACTTAAATTGCTCATCTGAGCTCTAAACATCCTGTGCTCTGCTCCAGAAGCAAAAGCTACAGTTGCCAGGGCGTATATTTACCCTTTTTTATTTACATACCTTTGTATCAGTAGATACCAGATGAGTGCTGCAGAAGGTACTGAGCCTTTGAAAGATGACAATGGCTTGGTCCAGATAAGCCCAAGGAGTTCATTCACTATAGAAAAATAAAAAATGTAAACATTAAGAGCTGCTCCTTGGTCCAGTCACCAGTAACACATGCACAACACAGCTCTCTAAGAATGTTCCTTTGCAGTCCCTGTCAGCCACCACCTCTCAGGCTCCCCCAGTTGTTTGCATTTCCTCTGACAGCAGTTACAAAGTCCTGATCAGCCCATCCCAACCGTGCTGTAAGTGCATGGCACCGTGCCCATCTCGAAACTGAAACTCCTCCACCCTCCAGCATATGAGAGACTCTGTCCCTGAAGGTTTGCTCCTGTCACAGCCTTGCAGCTCCAAATGCCTCCTCTTGTCCTTTCTGCACCTGTATCTGTCACTAAGCAGTGACTCAGAGCCCTGGGCAGCTTATCCCGAAGGAGTACTGCAAGACTGGAGTGATAACTGATGTGGGTAGAGGTCCACGTTAATCTCTATAATGTAGGTTTGCAACGACCATCCAGATTTAATTCAGTCTTACAAAAGAAATGACTAGGAATTTATTTCAACTGTAACAGATGACCCACTACTGCCTCTTTTGAGTGCTTTATACAATTCCTGAACATTTTTAGAAGCCTCTAAGGACAAATGACTGCACAATTGCATGCTAATACTTTTTAATGACATTAAAAGGAACCTCAGCAGTTCTCCATACAAGGTGTCCTTTGCCCACTGGACAAGAGGAGAGAGCAGACAGCTCTTTGTGCTGCAGATCACCAGGCTCTGTTTAAATTACTTGGGGGCCACAGAATTTGTGCCAGGGTGCTCTGTTTCATCCATGCTGCCAGTGTGGGTGGAGAAGTACAGAGAGCCCTGAGCAAGTCCCTGGGATACCAACAGACAGGGCAGAAGAAGGAGGAGTAAGAATTTGGAATCAGGTTAGTTAAAACGGGAGTAGTTGCACCTGTTGCTATTCAGCATCAATGTTCCTGTTAGAAACAGCGATTATTAACAGTTAGACTGAGGAAAATAAAACAAAAATTCGAGGAAATACCTTCTGTTGTGATGGCTTCCACATTCACAGCACAGTAACCCGTGCTTTAAAAATGCTGGATTGACATCAGCTGTTGGAACCAGGCGATGTTTAAGGTCCTTTCCAACCGAAACCACTCTACGAGTCTATTTGATCTTCAACAGCCGGGTTACCCATAGCGCAGAGCAGCCGGGATTTGGGGGTCATCCCTTCCCCGAGCCCCAAGCAGGAGCTCGCGGGTTGTGACCGCGGCAGCTGCCGGACTGCGCTGGGTGTCCCGAGTTCCCTCTGTGCGGGTTCCGGACGGGAGCGGGGCTGCGGGGGGCTATGGGGGGCTGCAGAGAGCTATGGGGGGGCTGTGGGGAGGTATGGGGGGCTGCGGGGGGCTTGGGGGGGCTGCGGGGAGCTATGGGGGGCTGCGGGGGGCTATGGGGGGCTGCGGGGGGCTTGGGGGGGCTGCGGGGGGCTTGGGGGGGCTGCAGGGGCTGCAGGGCCGGCAGCCCGGGTGGGCACCGCACCCGACATCACCCGCTGCGGTTTAGAAACCAAACTCGAGGTCTCTGGGCGCGGTGAGTGACCCTGCCCCGACCCCCCGCCCCGGAGCCCCTCGACCCGGTCCACCCGCGGCCCCGGTGCGTGGAGGGGTGTGAGTTCAGCCCGGGGGTCGCGGGCGGCCGGTCCCGGTGCTCCCCCGTGCCCATCCCGGGGCAGAGTCCGCAGTACCCCGGGCTGCCCGGTCCGGGGGACGGGCGGGTGCTGCCCCTCCCATCGGGCGGGGACGGGACACGCAATTTTCCGGAAAGCCCCGGCCCCAGTTTCGATTTTCCAGACCCGGTTTCGTTTCTCCATCCCCAGTTTCATTTCTGGCTGTTCGGAGCAGCGGCGGACGCGGCGATGGCGACGCTGGAGCCGGAGCTGAGCCTGGCGGGGCTGGAGGAGGAACTCACCTGCTGCATCTGCCTCTGCCTCTTCAGCAGCCCCGTGACGGTGCCCTGCGGCCACAACTTCTGCGCCGCCTGCCTGGAGCTCAGCTGGGCCGGGCTGTCGGAGGGGTTCAGCTGCCCCCAGTGCCGCGCCACCTTCGCGGTCCGCCCGAAGCTGCAGAAGAACACGGTGCTGTGCCGGGTGGTGGAGCAGCTCCAGGGCCGCGCCGGGGCCGGGGGTGAGGAGCAGGAGGAGGAGGAGGAGGATGATGGAGGGGCGGCGAAGTGCGAGGCGGAGGAGCCCCCCGTGTACTGCGACAGCTGCCGGGAGGCGCCGGCCGTGCAGACCTGCCTGACCTGCACCGCGTCCTTCTGCGCCGAGCACCTGCGGCCGCACCGCGACAGCCCCGCCTTCCGCGACCACCAGCTCTGCCCGCCCCTGAGAGACCTCCAGTACCGCAAGTGCCCCTCGCACAACCGGCTCTTCGAGTTCTTCTGCAGCATTCACGGCAGCTGCATCTGCTCCCTGTGCCTGCTCGGGCACAAGGTGTGCCACACCAGCCCCTTGGAGGAGGCTAAAGCCAATGCCCAGGTGAGCAGCTGCGGGGTCTGGTGCTCTCCGGGGCTGGAACATCCTCCCAGGGACACCCTGGAGCCTCCCTTCTCTCCTTCAGGGAGAGCGAGGGGGAGGCTGGACCAAGACTTGGACTGTAAATCTTGCATTTGGCCTTGGCAGACTGTTATCTCCCTCCCAGGCACATCTTCAGATTGATTCCTTGTGTTTTCCTCCTCTCTCCAATGAGAGAGTCATTCCTTGCATTTTCCTCCTTTCTCCAAGATGTTGCTCAAGGGCCAGGGTTCTGGGAAGGTGCTGTCATGGGGCTGATTGCCAGCTCCTGGGCTGGGCTGGGCTGACCAGTGAGGTCTCCCACACTCCTGGTGTCATCCAGAACTCCAAGCCTCCTCTGCTGCCAGGGCTCACTGCGTCGCCTTCTCACAGGCTGACCTGAGTGGCTGTGGACAGACATTGCCCTGTGTATCTTTTTAAGACTCAAAGAATTATAAAAGTAGCCTAGGGAGATCTCCAGCACATAGAAGTGCTCTTCTCCAGCCAGAAGGAGATTCAGAGAGTGGAAGCCTGGCCTTCATATCTTACAGTGCAGCTGAAACTTGAAGGGTAGTTGAGTAAAGCATGCCTGAAAAGTTCAGGTGGCCAAACTCCCATCTGTTTGGTGAGTGAGTGTACAGCTTTCCTGCAGAACTCACCCCTGACTGAGCTTAGCAGCATCTTGAGCTAAAGGAACAGGTAACTCACACCTGAGTGATAAAATTCTCAAAGTGAGAGGGGTGAACGGTAGCATTAACTTTGTGCCCAAAGCCCAGCCTGAGAGCTAACATTTATTCTTAGCATGTGAACTGCTGAAAGCACTCAGTCCTTATCAAGAGAGTGAGTCAACAGTGTGCATCTTGCTTCTGGGAGAGGTGGAGCTGCAGGGAGGGTGTGGGTGCCACAAGGCACATATATGCAGGACAGTACTTCTACATCCTGGGAGGTTTCAGGAGAAATAGGTTTTGAACTGCTGGTACTAAATGCTTGCAAGATTATTTAAAACTTTCTGTGAACATGATTCTTATTCAGTGAGTGTGACCCAATGCAAGTGCTTCTCTGACATAATTTCTGATCTCTCCTATTGCAGGTGATGCTGAAGAAGAAACTCATGATGCTGAATAATCAGAGTGAAAGAGCTGCTCAGGCAATGAGCACTGTGAAAACCAACCAAAGCCAATCTGCTGTAAGTGGGTAACTGTTCAAAGTGCTGTCGGGTTGCTTGGCACACGCTGGCCACTGTGTGGTGTTGGTGATTGTGCCCTCGTGACAACGGCTGTAGTACTGAGGTTAAACTGGCAGAAGAAGATGTTATTAGGAAGGAACAGAAAAGAGGCATTTTGGCAGGGCCAGGCAGCTCTGTGGGATATGGGAGTAAACCAGGCACTATGTGTTTAATGCCCCCATTCCTTGCGAGTGAAGCAGTTTTCTTTACAAGCTACACAGAAATACTCAGCTCTTCTATTTCCTGTTTCAAGTAAGAGAAGCCTAAATGTTCCTGAAAGGTTTTTGTGCAGTAGCAGTAAGAGTACTTTGTTCACAAACTGTTCTTTTGAAACCAGTGTCTGTCTGCTCTTGTCTGCTCCAGGAGACAGCTTCCAGAAAGAAGGATTTGATCAGAAGTGAGTTTTCTGAAATTAAAGCTATAATTGAAGAAAGAGAAAATGAGGTCATGAAAGCAATTGCAGATGAAGAAAAGAGAGTCTGGAACAAGTTTGATTATATTTACGGTGTTCTGGGAAAGAAGAAGAATGAAATTCAGTCTCTCAGAGATCAGATTGAGACGGCACTGACTGAAAGCGATGACGTTCTGTTTATGAAGGTATTAATGTCCTTTAAATGTGAATCCAATTCTTCATGTTTCTAGAATGCAGAATCACAAAAACCTGCTGTGGTCATCCCGCTCTCCAGACACTTTCAGTCAAACGGTATTGCAGTTGTGTGCAAGAACCTGCTATGAAAGGATGTACCAATGAGTACACAAATATGAGTGAAAGAACACTGGAATGGTGTCTGAAACTCCCCCAGTTCAGCCACTACCTCTGCCACAAACAGAGGGGCCAGCGGGCGAGAGAACTCACCTCCAGGAGGTGCTGCAGTTCTGTCCAGATCCTTCTCATTGTTTCAGATATCAGTTGGGAATTAAGGCATGTGGGCTGCTGCTGAAATTTTGCCCTGGGTTGTGTCCAACTGTAGCCTTTGTGCCATTTAAAATAACCTGGTTATATTTTAAGGTATGTGCTACGCAAGGCGGTCTGCCCAAATCTTCCATCTGTCATTTCAGAGAGCAGTAGCACTGCAACGAACATCACCAAAAGAGGCTTTCGTTCCTGTGGTTGAAATGGACCAAAATGTGATGAATTCCACTTATAAGTTTGCTGTTAGCCTCAGAGAAACACTGAAACTTGCAGCAGCGGTTCAGTATAAGGAGAGAAAAGCAGAAGGTACTGTATCACTGAGAAAACTGGCATTTTCTGCTTTGGCTGTGAGCTCATATGAGGGATCTTCCCTCTCCAAATGTAATTTAAAAAAAAAGTGCAACAAATACAGTTGGTTAATGTAAATTATGTCTTCCAACCTCTGCAGTCCTCCCTCCATTTCCACACAAAACCATCACAGTGTGGGCTAAATTGGGAGACAAAACATGCCAGTGTCTCTTCACTGTTATCTGTAATTGGATAAGTTGATGAGTATCATGATCCTACACCCTTCTGGCACAGCCCAGCCTTTCTTCCCTAGAGTAATTTATGGTGTCATTATGTAGCAGGCTTGGATGTGGTTAGGACATAGATTTGAGGGGAGATGTGAAACTCTTTAGAGTGACAGGACTTGGGTTACCCAACTGTCAAGGTGCTGATTGTGTGAGTCCTATTTACTGGGTTAAGCAAAACTGTCTTTTGGACTGGGGCATGGGGATGCACTTTCCATCTCTGCTGAGTGTCCCTTCAGTTCTATTCACATAACGGATAAATAAGACTGAAAAATGTCCTCACGCCTTTCTTTGTAGTTACTGTGCATTTCTGTGTACTGGCAATACCAACCATAATGTAAAATATTGCCATTGCAGCCACACCTGGGAAAACTGTGGGCCTTCCAGTGGCTCCTAGAGACAAAACCCCTGTTGGAAGAAGGCCTCATCAACTACGTAAGTACTAAAGAAATCATCCTCTCCTAACTATGGTTTTACAAATAAATAAGAGTTCAAGCAGTTACCCAAGAGCTGTTTGCTGTAGTGGTGATGCAGAGATTATCTCTATGAGCACCTTGGCACGGGAAAGGGAGGGTGCTTTGGGATGTTTAGTGATGGATGCCTTGTGAGCTGGAAAGCAGTGAACTGCACAGGTACAGTGGTGCATCAGCCTGTAGTGGTGTCAGTGTAGGCTGTAAAGCAAAGCAGAGCTTCCCCACCCTCTGGTTCTTTCAGGGTTTTTTAATTTGTACCAAACACCTCTTGGCTTGTTTGGTGGATTTGTACGTATTGAATTCTGCTTATGGGCTGTTCATGTTCTGTTGTTTTAGGTGCTCCCTCACAAGATCGTTCCCACAAAGAGAGAACCCTTTCCCACACTCCAGCCACTCCGCAGGAGAAGGCAAATACCAGTAAGTGGTGATTAAAGGAGCCTTACTCAAACATTTTGCTGGCCACATCTTGCCTACAGTGTAGGGCTGGGGGGATGGAGAGAAGTCTTTGTGGCAGGTTATACTGGGGCCTTTCAGTGCTGTTTTATTCCAGATACCAGCATTAATGGGCACTGTAGTCTGTTTGGAAGATCTTTCATATTTTCCTTTGGAAATAAATCCAAGTGTTAAGAAACCACTTCTGTTACTCCCACAGAGCTCTTGACAAAGGGTCCTTTCCATTCACAAGTCCTGGGTGTGGAGCACTCAGTGGGGTCTGTTGGGGAAGATGGAGTTTAATAGACTTGTAGCTCCTGTTGCTGCACTGAAGTTCTGTTGTAAAAAGAAAAGGAATAGTCTGTGCCTCATGGGAACAGGTGTGTTGCCACTTGCCTGAACGTGCAGCATCCTGGAGGAGAGAAATATTCCAGGGTCATATTTCCTATGACTCTGGAAATAGGAGGCAAATAGCAGGTTGTGTTTCCCGTGCAGCTTTTTGGTGTGGGTGTATTTGTACCTGGCTTCAGCATGCTGGACTGTCAGCTCCATCCACTGCTGCAGCTTCAGAGGAGCTGTGACAATGGTGTTACAGCTGACACAATCTTATCAGGGGCTTTTCATTCCCAGTAGAACTCACAGTCTACTTTTTCTTTTTCCCCCTCCAGAGGAGAAAACCAAACCTGCTAAAGTTGGTAAGTCCAAACTTTCAGCATGCTTATTCTAATTTGCATTGACAGCTCTTAAAATGATAAGCAGATGGTCATTAGTGTTGGTAAATTGAGTGTTGGTCAATAGTGTTGGTGTAATGATCACCAGAGTGATCAAACACTGATAGAGGTTGTACAGAGACAGTGGGATTTTCAAAACCTGACAGGATGGGGAATAACCTGAGCTAATATTGAAGTTAACCTGGTGTGGAGCAGGAGGCTAAACCAGACATGCTCCAACCTGAGTGTGTCTGTGGTGGTGTGTTAAACATGCAGGGTTTCTTTCCCAACTGGCCAAACTCTCTTTTCTTCTGTCCACACAGCACCAACCACAGCACCAACCACAGCACCAAAAACTGCAACTGCTGCTGCTGCTGCAACTAAAGAGCTTATTGCCAGCTTTCTGAAGAAATCCAGAGAGGAGCTTCTGCAGTGTAAGACACTCAATATTACACTACTTAAAGATGAACTTTCTGCTTTTATTGCACTGGTGTTATGTGTCCTCTGTAGCTACCTAACAGAAATACTTCTGAGGAGGTTTTGTTAGCTTAATAGGCCATCAGCTAGTTGTTACAAATGAAGGAAATTTTTGGAGGAAAAAGGGGCAGGAGTTTTCTAAATAGTTCTTTTGCCAGATGAATCCAATTTGTCTCCAGTATTTGTGTATCTTTATGAAGATAAATGAAGTTTTCTAAGTAATGGCTTTGGTTTCCTCCAAAATGATGGCATCAGGGTAGCCTAGAAATATGGTGTAATGCACTGATTTTTTTTTTTTAATGAAATGGAGGCTTTTATGTGAGCTCAGGATGCCTTGTTAAGATGCTGTACAACATGGGTATACCTTTTGCTGCCAGATCAAAGATCCCCTTCTTTTTACCGCATTTATTTGGGTGGTGAAAGAATGCCATGGGGATGCAGGAAGGAAGGAAACTCGCCCTCCATTTGCCTGCTGTGTAACATGGAGCTGCAGTTAAACCCAGAAGGTTTTACTGAGGCCCTCAGAACTGCCTGCACTGAGGAGGAGAGCAGAGCTGGGAGATGAACAAGCATGGGAACAAGTGCTTGGGCAGGACAGGATAAATAAAAAAAAGTGCCTTGCTCTTCAGTACCTTCACATGATTCATGTCATTGCAGATACTGCTCAAATCACCCTGGATTACAACACAGCTCATAACAACGTGATGCTGTCTGAGAACTACACCAGGATGTCCGTCTCAGACAACTTCAGGGGTTACAACCCCCACCCTCAGCGCTTCACCGACTTCCGCCAGGTCCTGGGGTTCCAGTGCTTCAAGAGGGGGATCCACTACTGGGAGGTGGAGCTGCAGCAGAACAGCTTCTGTGGCATCGGGGTGTGCTACGGCAGCATGGCCCGGCACGGCCCCGAGAGCCGCCTGGGCAGGAACAGCAGCTCCTGGTGCATCGAGTGGCTCAACAACAAAATATCATCCTGGCACGATGACATTGAAAAGTGCTTACCCAGCACAAAGGCCACCAGGATTGGGGTGCTGCTCCACTGCGAGGGGGGCTTTGTGATCTTCATGGCAGTGGGGGAGAAGCACAACTTGATCTATAAATTCAAAGCCCAGTTCACCGAGGCCTTGTACCCTGCCTTCTGGCTGTTCTCCAGTGGCACTGTGCTCTCTCTCCTTTAAATGAAACAGCAAGGTCTCCTATCTTAGTTTAGTTCACCTAAGTACTTATATGCACGTAATCAAACCCAAAGTCTCAAAGATTGATTGTTTGAGGCAAAAATTATTAGCTCTTTTAAGCAGTTTGGGAAATCTGCCGATTCTTTGGTGTGAAGCCTTTAGAGAGTGATTTAGCAAAATGCTGATGATAGTAAAAACTACAATGAAAGGTTTTGCAAAGACTTTGATTGCCCTAAAATCAAAGTCATGGTATGAACCATTGTTAAATCTCTTCAGTAGCTGCTGTGGCTTTTGTGGTTGCCTGTAAAGGAGCCCCAGAATTAATGTGTTCCACAGGTAACTATAACCCCTTTGAGAAAGAAACAGGAAGAATTCCTTGACAAATTCAGGTTCCAGGCTTTGAGGGAGCTCTCAGTGTTGCCTTTTTGTCTATACACAGACTGTTCTTCATACACAGGTTCTCAGTGTATGACTCCATGAGATGCTACAGAAAGAGCTACTGAAATCAGTAAGTCCAGGTCTTATGGCACAAAGTTGTAAAAGCCAATATGACAGATCTCATCAGAATGGAAATGCAGAGACTTTTAGAGTTGATGGGAAAGAAATGGTGTTAAAATCACCAAGGAATAAATGACATTGACTCTGGGAATACACCAGAGAGTCTTCAGGAAGACATCCTGCAGAGCAGTGATGTGTGTCCTGTGATAACACAGTTTAGGGGATGAAGTATTCTGTCTCATCTGCTGACCCAGAACATGCTTCACATCTTCACACTGAAGGCTCTTTAGTGTTGGGGGTTTTTTTGTGTGCTGAGGAGTTCAGGGGGTGCATTTTTGGCTTGCATATGGAGCATAAATCTGCTGTTTGCTTAAAGCAGGGTCTTCTGTCATAAAGCTTTTCCTCTTTGTGAGGTGGGATATTCTCTGCTGGTGTATCTTTAGTTGTTTAGGTGGTAGAAGCTGGATTTCTTGTATGGTTTTGGGACTCTGATTTGAGGAGTCTCAAGACATGTGCACAGGACCTAGAAAATGCTGTTTCTTCTCTGCATGAAGCCTGTGGGCAGACAGGTGAGTCCTTTGAAACATGCAGGGAATTAGCACAAAGGAGAATATACATCCATTCCTACTGGGATGGATTTTTAATTTTCCTGGTGTTCTTTGCTTTGGGTTGTGATATGTCTTCAGAAGTTCTGTGTACAGAGGAATCTGTACTTCCTACTTTCAATCTGTAGGCAATCAAGGTACTTGGATCTCATAGTTATTGGGTCTGTATCTTGTTGATGCCTCTGGGCTTACTGTGGTAGCTCCTATTTCTTGAATCCCATGAAGAACAGGGAAGCTCACATGAGAGACTTCCTGGACTTTGATTTGTAAAACTCCCCTTGTGGGACTTGGTGAAACAGAACACAAAGCCACTGCTGGCAGTTTGGCAGGGAATTGTTAGAAGGCTTAAAAGACCCTCTTTGATACATTCCACATTAGCCAAAGTGCTTTGGAGAGAGACTTTCAGGGCTTGGTGTCTCTGTTTTCACTTGGCTTGTAAACTCTTGGTACTTTGTCAAGGATAGCATAAGTTTGATTTCTTCCATTTCTTTGGCCAGGATAGGATATGGAATTGATGGTGGATCTAAAAGTGCCACAGCTGTCTCTGGAGCAGTTGTACTATTTCAAGGGTCTCCACTCTCCAAAGCACAGTCAGCACTGAAACTACCAACCTAAGCAGAAGTCTTTAAAAGGTGTGGAGGGAGGATATGTCCTGCTGGGAGCCAACAATGAATGACAGACTGGGTTTTCTGCCCTTCCAGTTTGTCAGCATTGAGGGACAAGAGCAGTTGCCTCTGAGAAATCCTTTATCTGCTTGGCAGTGCCACGGGCTGCAGATCCACTTGTAGGTGCTGAAAGATACTCTGTCCCCTTGGGACAAAGGTCTGTGCAGTGGAGAAGGTCCCCATTCTCTGTTGCCTCTTGAGTTAAAAGGGGTGTCAGTACTGACCTCTAAGTCTTTGGGCTTCTGTAGCCACAGTCTGGAGTGACACCCAAAGTCAAGAGCAGCTTTTATTCTGGACAAGGTGGGAATTCTTGAAATGTGACATTGGTGAATGACCAACAGTATGGAAGACAGAAGGTGTCCTGGATTACGAGGCAGTGAAACAAGCCTGCCACTGTACTCCTGGTCCTATTTCTTGCTTTCTTTAGTGCTATGAATGACTAGAAATCATAGAAGGAAATTCTGTTAGTTTGGAATGAAATCAGAAATATGTAATGGAATCGCTGGATTTCTGAAAACTCTTGGTTAGCTTCAGATATCTTGGATATATTGAAACATTAGGGTGATATAATATTAAGAAAAATATTAGTTACAGCATAATAAGTGATGATTCAAAAACCTTTTCAACACAACTGAAGTGGTTGTACTTAGGCAGTAACTATCAAAGCAATACTGGTTTTAAACAAAACACCTGTAGAAGCATATATTTTAATTGTACTTCTCTTGTTAATACTATGAAGAACCCAACTTACCCAGTCTAGATATAGAACTAATTCTGGTGTCAATAACACCATGAGGATGTGGATTGATTGGCATTTTAATGTACAAATCAATCAAAGTAAATCAAGAGAGTAAATCAAGAAACAGTTGCTCACTGAAAAATAAACTAATCTGTTTAAATTTAATCTTTTCTTCAATGAAACACATCAGAAAAACATTGTATTTAGAAAAAGAAACGCTTATGTAGTTATCTGTTGGTTGGATTGATGTATCAGCCAAGTACTTCAGTATGTGTATGGTTATTCCATGTAGTTGTGTCACCCAGGTGTCCCCACCAGGGCCACCAACATGGATTTTATGCCATCTGGTCCCTGGCCTGTAACTGCTGCAGGAGCTGACTGGTGAACTGTGATAGTTTGAATTCAATAAATACTGACAGTAAACCCCAACTCTCAATGTTTTGTTCTGTGCTCAGAGTTGAAGCAAAGCAGTGAGGGAGGCAGAAGGGAAGACATAGCAGAGTACAAATAACAGGTCTTTTACTGCATAATTCCCTGAGTTATACAAGAAGTGGGTAAGAGAGGAGAGTTGCAGAGGCTGTGGTGTCCTCTGGGCTGTCTAATGCTGTCCTAGATCTCCTTCCCCTGAGCTACACACCCATTACCAGCTGATGAGAAGGGGAACATCCTGACCAGTAAACAAAACTGGAACCTTTTCAAGTAAACAAAAACGTGGTCATCAGCTGGAGGAAGAGGAACAACTAAGGACTCAGTGTGGAATTGCTTAAAAAACCCTCAGGTGATGTCCAGCATCTGCCCACTTAAGGTACACCCAGAAGCAGCAATGGGTGATGATTCCCAACATTACCCAGTGAAATCAAACTAAAGGGAGGGTGGTTTGCAGGCTGCTGCCTCCCCACGTGGCCAGTGGAAAACAGCTCAGGAGGGAGCTGTTCTGGTGGCTCAATATGTTTAAAAATCGGCCCAAACAAAGACATCCACAAAACAAGTTCAGCATTTCCTTTTCCACTTAAAGTTCTCCAAGTCAGTTCTTCTCCAAAGAGTTCCCAGAGATTCAAACAGTATTTCTTGATCAGCATAACACAAAACAACAAACCAGCAAAAACTAGGGGAGGAAAAATCCTCATCTTCACTAACCATGATGGCCCTGGGATTAGGAGGTCAATCAGGTCTGTCAGAGCTTGGTCTCAGTTTCCAAAGCCAGATAAATAGATATTTTAAGCCCATATAAACTTGACTGTGACTACAGCCTGGGTCTTGAGCAAGTACTGAGATCCTCAGGAAGTCAGCAGGCTCATTGCTCATACAAGGTCTATTTTCTTCCTTGCTAATGACATTTCCTCTGGATTTAGCTTTGTGAACACTTTTTCACAGCAAAAAGAAAAACTGACTTGGACTCCAAATTGTACTCTCTGGGAAAACACGTGAAAGTGTTTATCAGGATGCTCCCTATTTTAATAAAACTATATTTGGCTACTGTTTAACACCCTGTATTTCTATACCCAGTCCTCTGACTCCCTCCCATTTGTTCCCCCCTTCCCCATTCCCTCCCAATTAAGTGGCTGCTACTTCTCAAATAATCAATATGTCAGTTAAAAACATGTCACGGCGTGGCCATTGTACGACTCCCATTCAAAGTTCATGTCATTTAGACTTTCATTGGCAGCTATTTTGTCCCATTAAAAAGTTCAAGACAGCAATTTGTGAATCTTGCTCAGCCAAGTAGAACTGTGGAAAAAAAAAAAAAGGAGTCATTTCAAAAGTCAATTAATTGTGGCCTGTCAGAGGGCTCCTCATTCAGATTTTTGCAGGCCTTGTCACGGGCTCACATCTGTCAGCCCCGTGTTTCCCAGGCTGCAATCAGATGCTGTTACACGGGAAATAATGGGTTTATTCACACCATTTATTGGGCTCTATGTGGTAGACACATTTGTATATCATTTTACGGTGTAGCAATTCCATTTACATAAAATACAGGCAATTATGGGAGCCTGGCCAAAGCACTGAGGGAGGGTGGGAGGAGCCACGGTTCAAATAATGAAAGCTAATTGAAAAGAGGCAGATAATTTAGGTGAAAACACCATCATGAGCAACTCTTGATTCTAAATCAGTTCAACAGAACTTTCAGAAGTCAAGTTAGTTGTATTTTGTCTGTGCTTATATTAAGCTCCTTAGTGTCTTTCAGTGTAAGAAAAGAAAACATACTTTTTACAGCACCTATGTTCCATTTTAAAAAGGAAGTAGTTCTTGGGGATTTTTTTTTTTTTCCCCTCAAGGGTGGTTTCCTACTCCCCCAGCTTAGAGAGAGTTTCCACATTCGCCTGTAAAGGAAAAGAAATCAAGTAGAGATTGGGGAGGAGAAAAATATCTGGAGAAAAAGCACATTGCATGTAGACAGAGCAAAACATTTTAGAATTTTGTAATCCTGGGCACAAGCTGCTTTCTAATCCCCCCAAAGACAATCTCTTCAAAATTCACAGTTATTTTGTGAGACAATGACAATTTGTAGAAGGAGAAACTAATGGGAGTTAAAAGAGTTCACAGGGCTCACAGAGCCATTATCCTCAGGGAATTCTCCAGCTCCCAGTTTGGGTGGAATTGTCAGCTTCAGTCCTGGGTTTTAACTCTGCTCCAGGTTCAGTATCTGAAAACTGAGCTCTCAACAACAGTGTCTCTGTTTGTCAGTTGAGCTCAAACTCACAGGGGTTGGCTCCTCTTTCTCTGGCAGCTCGATAAACAACCATGAAATCCTTAAAGCGAGGGGCACAGCCCAGCCAGGCTTCCCCAAAGTGTTCATTCCCAGTGAAGAGGAAATCTCCACCTCCCTTCTTCACCTTGCACTGCAGCAGGGTTCGGATTGGGCCTCTCCACTCCCCACTCCCTTCATCCTGCTGGAAAATCCTGTTCTTCTGCCTGTAGACTCTCTGGACACTGACATCCACCTGGGACATGTGGTTCTCTGAGTCGTGGGAAACGTTTCGGATGGATCCCTTCACCACTGGATGTGAGGAAGACAGGAGTTGGTTATGGAGCAGCAGGGAAGCAGCTCAGGTACCAGGAGCTCACTGAATGAAATAACTGGAGAGCAGGAGCGGGGCAGTTTTTACACCTCCCACCTACACGTGGACACATTTCTGAGCTTGTATTGCATCCTTTGCCCAGGGGATCCCTACACAGACAGTGCTATGTCCTTGGAATTGTGCTTTATGACTACTCAAACCAGCTACATTGAAGACAAAGCATCTATCTTGCTTGATAATGAAAAGTAGTGAAGGATTAAAAAGCACATGAAAAGAGGCTGGTTCAGGGATTCGCTTTCTCCGCTCTGTGTTCCAAGACAATGACTATCACAGGCTGCCTTCCTTACTGACTCCAAGGGACTCTGGAGCTTTTCCTTGCACACCACTAACAGAGGTTAATCCAAGAAAAATCAGAATATGACTTGAAGGAAGCGAGAGCTTTTAAATTTTTTTTTTTCATTTAAAGGTTTGGTGTTTTTTTCCACTCAAAAGAAAATGTCATCCATCCTCCAAATGACACTTTGGGAGATGATGAACAACATTCAGAACTCCTAAAGCGACTTTATTTGAAGCCTTATTTCAAAAATCACATAGCATACACGTACCTTCTTCTCCCAGAAGAATCCTAGCTGGAAGGGAAGCACAAGAAGCCACAGTCTCTGACTGAAAGCATCCTTTGCATCAACCACATGAAGAATAAAACATTCCATCTGACAGGTGTTTGCTGTCCTGAATCCATCTTTCTCAATGTCACTGCCCCCATTTTTCACAGCAATCAATTATGCTTCTACTAATTAAGTTAGTTTCAATGCCACATCCATAGAAGGCTCAGAAACAGGCCACCATTTGAGCCACGAGCTCTTCAGCAAATTAGAGGTTTGCAAAGCAATGGGTACATCACCACCCTCCTGCCACAGAACTCACTCATTTGGGTACAGAAAACTCAACAACCCAAGATGCAGAATAAACTTATTTCCGAAGCCCCCAAGAACTTCCTCATTTAATTAGATTTTCCAAGGGAATGCAGAATTTTGTGTAACAGATGTCTCTGCTCTCTCTCCCTCTTTGTGTGATCATTTTTAATCAGATGCAGTCAAGTCTATTGACAAGCTATAATGCACTTGTTCCTGGTGCTCCAAGTTGCTCCTGCACTGCTTAGGGCCCAGTGACTGAAGACCCCCATCCCAAGGGGGACTATAAAGCCCCCATTCACTCCCAGTGTCATTTACACTTTCATTAGCAGCTATTTTCTCTAATCAAAAAAGTCGATGATAGCGATTTGTGGGCTCGGGGCAAGGAAGTCAGGCCATAAATAGAGTCAGTTCAAAGGGCCATTTCTTCTGGTCTGCTGCTGCTGTGAGTGTAAGTGCCCCCATTGTGTGCCTGGGCCTCCACATCTGTCAGTCTCCGGTTGTTCCGAGGGAGAGCACCCGCATGGGAACCAGGGACTTCATCAAGGAAAAACAACGGGCTGGATTGCACCGATTAATTTAGAGGAAGAATAAAAATTACCAGCTAAGGAGCACCCCAAGGGAAGCCTGCTCTGCACTGGGTTTGTATTTGCACAGTGATGTCGGTGTCTGGTTTTATCAGCTTTGCAGTGTGGCAACCCCGGGGTAGGGAAGCAGTGATTTGGTGGGGTTTTGTAAACATTGAACAGAATTTGTAGTTTTATTTTCACGTAGGTGCATTTACAGCAATGGAATTGTGGCCACGTGGAGAGGCAGCTCTACAGCTTTAGCTGTTTGACCCAATCGAAGAGGAACAAATGTGGGTGTGGAAAAACAGGGGAATAAAATGGACAAACCACTCAGAAGAAAAAAAAAATCCTATTGCACTATCAAGTAGAGAAAAAGGAAAAAAACTCTAAGGTATCATAAAATTAGTATTTCTTATTATTTCTTTTCTTATGGACTATAACTGCTCTGTTTTCTCATAAGGCATGAAACCTAACCAGGACATCACTGAAGGAAGTTTAAACCACCTGAAGTCTTTAACTAAGCTACAAACAACTCACTGCCTTTGCAGAAAAACAACTAGAAGTGTGTGAATTGTGAGGGAAGAGAGAGAGCATATTCATAGTTGGGATAAAAAGAAACATAGACAAAGGGAATAAAAATGACCACACCAAGCATGTACAACCTGTGTGTATGAGTGTCTACACCTAAGAGCCAGCAGCTCACACCTGTGAGAATTACTCACAGTTCAGTTTTAGATCTTAACTTTCTGCTTGCAGGAAACAAGCCAGTTTCTCCCTTCCAGGTTTCACTCCTGCCCCCCCTTCAGATTCCTTTTCACACAGATATTTTCTTTCCCAGATCAGGGAGCACAATCATGACATTATTTGAAGAAAAGTAGCAAACAAATCCAAATAATCAATAAAAATGAAAGGCAGAATGACTCTCCTTTAGTCAGCTTACCGAAATCACTGCTGCAAATGGCCATAAGAAGTTCCACGTTGTCACAAGGACGGCACATAGCTAGAAAAAAAACCAGACCAGTTAGTTATTTATAACACTATAATATACATGCATTATTATACAATAATATGTACATTAGATAATATAGGACTGGTGAATTAGGAAAGGAAATGAGGCAGAACTACTAGGTCAGAGAGAATTATGATCAGATGCAAACCAAGTCTCTTGTTGTGCAAATGCAACCACAGCAAAGAAATAAGCACAGGGGATGTTCTCAGGGATGGCACCACCAGGACCCCCCTTGCAGCGACAAACCCCTCAACCCAGAACAGCTTCTGTCCCAAGGGATGCACCAATGAAAACCAAATGCTATCCTAGATCTGCCCTGGCAGTGGAGCCCCGGGGCTGCCCCTGCTCTTACCTTCCACCAGGGCCATCTTTTTGAAGTCGGGGCCGGCCGCGCTCTGGTTGCTCAGCAGCTCGTACTGGAAGCTGGCGGTGCGGCGGCTGATGTCCCTCTGCGGGCTGGCCTGCAGGAACAGGGCCACTCGCTGCGGCCTGTGGGCGCTGAAGCAGGACACGTGGTGGGGCCGAGCCCCTTCGGCCTCGCTCAGCACCAGGTGCAGCTGCCCGGCGCGCTCCACGTAGATGTTGGCACCCTGGAAGTCGCTGGCGGGCTTGATGCAGACGGTGGTGTGCTGGGCACTGGACAGGTTGGGCTCCAGGACCACTCGCAGGGCTCGCGCCGGGTACATCCATTCCAGGGAGCCCTCGGTGCAGCGCAGATGGACCTGCTCCACGGCGCGGGAACGCGGCTCCCGGCTCAAACCGCTGCCAGGGCAACACCATCGCTCCGTCACTAACCGTGCCCACAGCACAGCCAAAACATCCCGGAAAACACTACCACACTGCCCAGAGAGACAAACCCTACTGCCAACCGACTCGCTTCTAATGACTCTTAAATTGGCTTCCTCCGGCTGCACTGCGTTCCTTCCTCCCTTCCCTCGGGTCACAGCTGCAGCACCGTGCGGGAGGGATGGGGAGACACGGATTGCTCACACCTGGGGCTGCACCTGAGGGCGCGGGAAGGAGCTTAGCCCCTTTTGCCCGCCTGCAAATCCATGCTTGGATGCCTGCAGCATCCAGGGAAATGTCAGAGGGCAACTTCTCTCTGCTAAACAGCTCCAAACCTTTCCGTGAGGCAGGGCTGGCCAGTGCTCGGATGTCCGGAAAATCCCACCGGTGAGAGGACGGGGGTGAGAGCCGCCGACCCGCAGCGGGAGCTGCTCAATGAGCACTGACGTTACGCCTGAAAGAATTTGGTTCAAAGACCTAGATTTCCAAAATAATTTCTAATATTTCCCATAAAAATTAATCAAAGGAAATGCTTTCGATGGAAAAGCGTCGTGCTGGCCCTGCTCCCGAGCTCTCGCTTTCAGAACAGTTACTTTTGCTGAAGTCAGCTTACGAGGATCAAATCCGCAATAGCGGAATTAATTAAAGGAAAACAGCCAACAAAACGTCGAGGGAAAGGATATAACACCTGAGAATACCGAGAATATTTGTCGCCGATTTTCCTGTCAGCGACCGAAGCAAACGCGCCAGCGCCGCGCCCGCGGGTGCTGGAACGGGCCGTTCCCTCCCCGGGAGCCCCCGGATCGCGGGGCGGGTCCGCCCGGTGCCCGCAGCCCCTCGTACCCCGGTACCCCCGTACCTGCCCCTCCAGCTGCAGCGATCGGCGGTGCCCGGCCGCGACCCGCCCGCCCCGAGCAGCAGCAGCAGCCGCAGCAGGGCCGGGAGCCCGGGCGAGCCCCGCACCGTGGCCATGGGCTGCCGGCAGCGCCCGGGCGCGGGCCGGGCTATAAGGGCGGCGGGAGGGAAGGGGGTGGGCTGGGGGTGTCGGCCGAGCCCGTCACCGACCCCCTTCCCCCCGCCCCGCCAGCTCGGGGAGAACCCCCCAGCACAGGCGGGGGACACCCCGCCATCAGCCTTCATCCCATCATCATCCCCTCTCCGTCCCCCGGGCCGGGCAGCCCCCTTTGTCTTTGAAATATTTAGAAGTGATTAATAACAGTTTCTCGTCGCCGCGTAGGGACAAACAAAAATCGTGTCAACATAATCAAAGCGAACTTTTGAGTGAGTGATGGAAATTCAATAGTTTTAACTTTTGTTTTCATGATTATCTTTCGGGGTCCGTGCACAAGAAAGCTCCGGGGCCCACGATTATCATGCTAAAAGCCGGGCTGTGCCTGCCAATAATTAGATTTCTATATGCATTGCCCTTTCCATATTTTCAATGAACGACATGGGGAGCTGCTCTTTTGCAGGTCTGGGAGAGCGAGGCTCTTTTAAGCAGCTCCTAAGCGTGGAATCGGGATTTCGCGGCCGGGCGGGGACAATGGCCCTGGGCACGGCTGGGTGGCACATCCCCAGATCCGCGGGGCTTTGTTCCCGCTCAGCGCCGCAGCGCCCGCGGTCACCGGGACCCTCCGGCCATCTGTTACCTTGCGGTTACCAGCGTGTTCTCACATTGCCCACAGATGCACAGGGGAAGAGGCAGAGTTTGGCCGCTGCCTTTCTGCAGCGAGGGATTTTCCTGAAGAGGAAAAGAGATTTGTCAGAGGAGATATCCTGTTAGACCCTCAACTGTCTAACATTAGACTCCTTGAATCATACTTGAACCCACACCCCACCACTTTTCTGTTCATTCGCTAAATACTTTACATTTTTACTTTTATTATCAAAGAAGAATTTCAGCCTTGATTTGCTCTTTGCTAAGGACTTGTGTTCTTCCCCACACGTACCTGTGTTCTGACTCCTCACACAACCTTGGGCTAAAGTGTGGCTCAAGCTGGTGCTGTGCACGGCTCACTCCAGCAGTTCTAAAAACATTTAAAATGTGTTAAACCTCGATGCTTAAATACATTAGTGCCAGCGATCCTGAAAGCTCTGTGAAACGATTGTCTTACCCATCTAAGAAAAAAAAAACCCTGCAGAATCTCTATGCTCTGACCCCATCTTGAATGGAAAACAACACACAAATACTCTTTAAAAGGTTTGATCGTGGCATAATACAGGAGCTGAGAGGCCAGAGCCCTTCTCTCTTTTGTGCAAATGAGACTGGGGAACAGAGTGGACTTGGGGAGGGAACTGACACTATGATAAAGTGGCCCCACAGGAAAATTTATTCACTTCCAAAAGCCCAAACTAACCCATCTGCTGCCATCAGGAGAAAGCATTGAGCCACTTGATCCCTGAACTTCTTCCAGCAGCAGCATTTCCCCTTTCTGGGGAAAGCCCGGTGGGTTTTCCTGCCTTACTCTCAGCAGCCTTCCCACCCCATCTCCAGTTTCTATTACCACCACATGACACCAAAACATCTCCTGTTAGAACTCTTACTTGAAATTGCTCATTATAGGTAGGACATCTGTAGGACTTTTCCCCCTTACACTAAATAAAGAGTGGGCAGGGTCACAAGCTGTTTTTAAGATCCCAAATCACTGACAACAGAGGTGAGAAGGAACAATCTGGACATTTCACCTCCCTGCTGAAGCCTGGGGGGCTACACCACTTTAACCACATCTATTCTAAAGCCACACAAACTCACCTTCTCCCCAGGGGTGAAAGATGAACCAGCAGCCGCTGAGACAAATCTCTGCATGTTACCAGTGTTAGATTTACTTCCCAATGACATTACCACGCTGTCTAGAATCTTCCCCATGCATCGGGGTTTGAAACACCTCGACTTTCCAGCAGGAACACAGCCATGGAGTTCAACAAAATGCAATCTTGTTTTTAAAATCCCTGGTCTCATCCTGCTGCAGCCCTTGCAAAGCCAGGCAGTCACGGGGGTTGTCACAGAGTTGAAAAATCATATTTGCTTTTATGCATAGTGAGGAATAAAAGAATCAGAGTTTAAATACTTTAATCCACACACTTAAATCTACAGAGAAATACAGTACAAACAACAAGACAACAAAAAGATGCAACAGGAAATTCAGTAACAGAGTCAGTGCTGTGAAAAACCTGTATTTACAAACTTCTATGACGAATATGGAGCAGATGCTTCTCAAAAGAGCCTTCTGGGAGTATAAGTCACAGGGACAGGCCATGGTACAACTCACTGAGGTTTTCAGTCTCCCTTGTGTTACTGTGGAGTAACACCACAGAATGGGGCAGTTCTGTGGCTTTGCTGAAGCTGCAGCTTCTCACAGACAGAACCTGCCCCAAGCTCTCTAACCTCACATCAGCCCATGTCATGACTGGAGCACACACTGGAGCACACGTCACAAATGTTTATGAGACACAATCACAGTCCCTGTGCCTCTGCAGCAAATAAAGAACAGCCCTCCCAGCTTTTATGACAAAGACTTTTTACAGCAATACTTCCTCATCCTCCCATTTCAGCCTGCCTCCTTTTAAAAACCAAAGGAAAACCAGTTTGGGATTTGAAAATGTCAGTTGATGTCAAGGAAAAATTGGAAAAGTTTGATTTAAATGTTTATTTTGGAGGTTCAAGATTATGGTGGCTGGTTCTTTCCTTGCAAGTAAGATCTCACATACTGTACAGCTGTCAGCAGTGGGGTTTGCTCTGAGTTTCTGTTCTCTGAGGAGAGAGGCAGGAATGATGCAGACGGTGTCTGTTTATGTTTGAGCACTAAATACAGATCTCAAACTGCACCATAAGGATACAACTGATCTGTCAAGAGTCCACTGATCACTCCTCCCTTACTGCTCGGTGGGAAACAAAAAAATACTGAATCCCAAATGTTACTTTTATCAGATGAAAAAAATCTAAGATGTTATAAATTCTATTTTTTGACCTATTGCACTTTAAGCTCATATTTTTCCTGTTTAGTGCAATGTCAGAATATATGGATAAACACATTCAATGCAAATCCCAAGTTGCAGCATCACAGTATGTGACGATAAAGAATAACTTTTATTTTTTAACTGCTAACATGCTGGTATTTTCTTGTAAGTAGTTATTACTAATTTAAAGTTACAGCTCTTAAAGGTAACGTTTTTACAGTATTCTGATCACTGATTACTAAACAACTGCTATACATATCTGAAGTTACAAGCTACAAAAATAAAAATGCATTCTGTTTAACTATAAAAATCCTAGAAAGAGAAGATGGCTGGAGGTACTGGAAGGATTACAGCAGTTGGTAGCAGACAAAATGGCTTTCGAGGGATGTAAACCTTTACGTTACAGAATGCAATAAACTCACAATATAAGTTCCCACTTAAAAAGAAAATTATTTTTATGCTGAAATCTACAAACAAGCTGCAAATTAAATGATGCAAAAAATTAATTACATACAGCAGTAGGGGTACACAGGAAACAGGGCAGCATTAACAAAGTACAATTCTGAATACATTCATAGTGTGAAGGGCCAGATCCTCAGCTAAGAAAAGTCTGCACAACATCACTAGGTTTAGTCAAGGCATGTGGCTTTATCCAGCTGGAATTATCTCCCTGAGATGCCCAAAACCTGAATTGAATATTCAGCACTCTTAGCAAGAAAACAAAATTGTGATCATGTCGTGCCTTTAGAACTGTGGCCTCAACAAGAGAGACTGTGTAAATTCTCTCAGTATGTTTAATTACCAATGAACAAGTGGTCTCTGCTGTCTCATCCCTGTGTTCAAGCAGTAACTCTGATTTCTCAGAAAAAAAGGAACTTTTTAATTAAGTAGTTCACATTCAACAGAATCAGTTATGTACTGGTATTTTTAATCCTAATCTACTCCTAACTGAATATTCATTTTTTTCTTTTCCAAAAGGAAGAAAACTGCTAGTAGTCTGAAAGGATTTTCTGTTAGAACACATGCAAAGATTCCTAAATGACCTACCCTTAGACTAACTGGGTTCCAGTGCTGCTCTACCAAAAGCATTTGTTGCCAAGTAAAAAAAGAGTAACTACTATAACACTGGTACCATAGTGCTGCTCACAGCTAAAGGTGCAGTGCTTTAGGCTTTTATTTAGCCAGTGAGATACAATAACACACTATATAAAAGCTCTGAGCTTCAGTGCAACATAAGACAGAACCAGAAGGAAGGGGCCAAACTGAAACCAAACCCTTTAACATTCAGTTCTCAGAAGGTGGAGAATGAGGAGGTTCCTCCCCAGCAGCAAGGAACAAAAACTGTCCTTCCAGAACAGACCAGGGGGTCTGGGATCCTCTGACACCTCCCAGGGGGTGATGGTGACTGGAAAAGCCAAGCAGGTGGCTCACTGGGCTCACACAGCTGTGTGGAGCCATTCCAGCTTCCTCTGCTGACAGGCTGGCTGGCATGAGCATAAACTGGACAGCAGCTCCCTGTCCTGGCTTCAGCAGAGCTTCTGATACTGTCCCAAATGACGGTTTTAGCTGAAGTTAAGCCAGCACAAAATGAGTAATTAAATGACTGAGGGACAGAAGTGCTTACAGAGTAGTTGTAAACACCAGCAAGAGGGGGAATAAATTCTCAATCTGAATCAGCTGAGGTTGCACAGAATAAACCTTTACCTCACTCTTGCTGTAAGCACTGCCTCAAGATTATTGTCTCCAAGTGTGTTCAACATGGTAACATGTTTTTTGCAACCAGGAGAAACTCCAGTCTGTTTTCTGACAGCAAGTACTTAACACTTCTAACTAAAGACAGTGGTGTTTCAAGTTCCTCAGTGACCAAGAAAAGCAAGCCCTGGGGGGAAAAAACCATACAGAGAAACATTGGAAGTGAACATATAAAAAAGTATCAAATACATAAATTATGCTATAGTTTTTACATTATAAACATGAAATGCAATTCGTAACAGTGCTGAGAAAAATGCTCAAATTTGAACAGAATCCCAAATTAATTTGAAACCAATATATTACTATTGCAGGGAAAGAAAACACAAGACTGTGTTCTTTAATAACTGCAAAAATTCCAAAATGCTGTTAAAGGTATGCTCTAAACACTACCCTGACCTGCTTTAAATACCAAGAACAACAGACATACCAAAAAAACGCCGAAGCATAAATGAATGCCATTTACCTCAGCTGTTTTTGAAGACAAAAAATGCAGGTTTCGACTTTTTATGAAGTCCAGACGGGAAGAAAGATCCAGCTGGCATTTGAAACAGCTTAACCCTGCTACGAATTGCTGAAGTGAAAACACAGAGTCAAACAAAGCCTATGACAGGAGGTTCTGTGCACAGGAAAACACCCACCACATCCTCTCAACACCTGTGAACAAGCCCGGTGTGAGCCAGGCAGGGAGCTGACCCACTGAAAGGCTTCCCATGCAAACTTTTTGTATTTCATGTCACAGGACTGAGAAACCACAGTAAAGTTAAGTTATCAGAGCGAACTTCAGTTAAGCTGATAAATGCAGCAGTAAGACTTAAACATTGTGAATTTGCTTTTAAGTGCTTGACCACTGATGTTATTGTTTGCTCTGTACATTTTATACAAAGGTATGATGTATGAAGATTGACAGAAAAAAACAATTCATTACCTGTCTTTCTGAAACATTGCTTTCACTATTTTTCCAATGTTAATGATTAACAGGATAAGGGAAAATTCTTCCACGCAGGACAGGAGCTCCAGCTGCAGAGTCCCCTCTCCCAGACAGAGAGAGGCTCTCTCTGTGTGGTTTTCAGGATTCCAAGCTACAGGAGGAGTATCCCCTCCCTGTAGCTGTTTGAACTGGTGCTTTATGCACTACAACATTAAAAAAGCATGGAACAGTTTACAGTCACAATGCACAGGGTATCAGGCAGCTACAGCTCTGTTACAGATCAGCCAAGGGCACTCGTGCTGTGTTAGACTCTGGGAGCCCACTGCTGACACCAACCATCTGCAGTGGGACTAAAAACAGTTCCATCAAGGGAACTGAAAACAGGTGTTAACCCAATTGGCAACAAGAGGGAAGGAGGATACACTGAAACCAAAGGACAGTTGGAAGCAGCAAGACTTCCCAACAGATGCCAGTGCTAACAACGTGTGTCTCACAAGAACATTTTGTGTCATGGTATGACAGCCACACAGTTACAGTGGAAGGGTGAGCCCATGGCCCACTGGGAACTGGACATGTCAACCTTAAAGAACCATCAGTACAATTTCACAAGAGGCTTCCTCGTGCTCACCACGGCCACGTTTGCTGCCATCACCATCTGAGACACAAACTTCACCTCCACAAACACGGCCATTCACCAGGGGGTTTTGCCAAACAAGCACCCAGTGAGATGCTTTCACTTCGTTTCTCCAGTAGCAATGATGGATTTACATTTCCCAGAGGGTTTCTGGACTCCCAGGGAGCTGCAGTAAGTGGCAGGATGCACAAACACCCATTGGGGCAGAGAAACCAACTCACTGCTCACAAGGAGCCTTCAAAGCCTGGGCATCACTTATTTCTCTTTTAGATGTCAGGAGCCCAAAGACTGAAGTTTTTGAACAGTTAAAAGTTCTCAGGCTACAAACCAATTTGAATCAATTTGATCACCTCATCAACTTCAGGTAACTCTTTAAACTGCATCATTTAAAGTAGCCAGTGGTGTCATTTCTCTTGAGCAAAAACTGCCTTTCAGAGCACACACCCTGCTTTTCCAGAGACTTGTCATTTGTTTGTAAACAACAGTTAGATAAGAACCAGAGCATAGAACTTAAATATTTTTAGGATGCTGATGGTAACAAGTTATAAAAAAAAAAAGTAAAATAACTTAACTGATAGGATTTTTGCTAATACAAACTGAACCTTGTAACTGAAAAAAAAAAGGTAGTGGATTCATCTAACATATCATACTTAGGGTATTTTAAACACTTTTTACATAGATTTAACTATTTTTTATCTATATTTACATACAATAAAATAATTAAAATGAGGTGTATAAGGCTAATGAATATGGAATTTACAAATGGCTTCTGTTTACAGCTCATTCCACTCTAATCACATTTTCAGACAGCTATAAATTCACCGAGAATCAGTAGTATTGAAGTTCTAGTACATACACGTTCTACAAGGAATACCATCAAGTTAAAAACACTCTCCAAAGAGGATTACAATTGAAGGTTTTAAAAATACTGACTTTGCCAAGTTCTCAATAAATTATTTTAAAATATAAATAGTTCGTTCACTGTTAATGAAAACATCATTTTACAGATTGCTGGAAAATGGTTTCATTTTAAAAAACCTAGAAACACAGCCTACTTTACCCAGTGGTTTCACTTCCTGTAAGCACAAAGAAAAAACAAACAAACATGGGGGACTAATGACAAAAGCAGCAACATTTAAAGTTCAGACCAGAGCTCTCAACCTCTCTTACAATCCTGGCTTATGCAGCACAAATTCTCTTCCTACTTGGAAGAGCACCTTCAGTAACTGAACTGGACTAAACTGACATTTTAAACCCCAATTCATCTCTCACCCACTGCAGGCTTAAAATGCCTACAACAAAAGAGGGAAAAGGAAGCAGGTTTTTGCTTTTGTTAACCATGAAGATGTTTTCACCTGAGAAGCTTTAACCTGAGAAGCTTCAGATAGGCCAAACTGACAGTCCCTGTGTACTGTTTACGTGTTCTGAACCTTCAACCCTTCATCTTTTTCTCACCTTATATTCATAAGGGAAATGTAGGTACCAACAAGGTGTCTTTGACTCCCTAACAGCCAGTCAGAAAACAAATGCTTTCATGCTTTTTTCACAATCCAATCATACACAGGAATGCAAGAACCTGCCAACCTCTGCAAACTCAGCTCTCAACCTCCACACTTAAAATGGACACAGCTAACAGACCGATTTACTACTGACCCTTCTCAGGTAATTACGAGCCAAGAACTTTAACAAGTCTTTAAAAAATACCCCACATTTGTCAATCATCATTATTTCTTTAAAACCTTTCCCTCTGAACAGCTGAAAAAGGCTGCTCTTTGTCCAAGTTTGCCTCCAAAAAGCCTCACCAAGAACTGTGATGCTGTTATTTACAAAAACTAGCATTAGTCTCTCACTGAACTGAAGCAGAGTCAAGTTACAGGATCATTCAGTGCAAGTCATGGTACAATTACTTTGAGTTGTATCTTGGATACTCAGGATGTCAGGGGTACTTTATGGCTTACAAAGCCACTGAAAAAGGTCATTCACTGACAGAACATTTCCAGAAACCTTTGGTCCAAAAGCATCTTTTTCTTGCTGACCACCTTCCCAAGAGCTCCCAGATGCTCCACTCTCTCAGAGAACAGATTAGAAATGCACTGTGCAGACAGTTATTTCTCTTGCTCCCAAGCAGAGGTGGCAGCCAGGAGCAGGCTGCTGTCAGGAAATCAGCCCACATCCTACTTGGTCTGGTTTTCTGTCCTCAGAAAGAGGGCAGGTGGCAGCAGGTCAGACTCCCAGCTGTTCCCCTTTCCAAGGGTATGAAACATCCACCTACTGGACTGTGTTTGTGCAGAAGGTCTGATTCCACAGCAAGGAAGGGCTGCAGCATCTGTCTTTTTGAGGCATTACAGTAACTCACTCCTGCTAGAAAGGCTGGAGGGCATCACCACCAGTGTAAAAGGCAAATTAGTTGTGGTAATTCAGCTGTGAAAGTTTTCAGAAGTGTCAAAGCATGGCTTTTTCCTCAGCTCTAGTTCATTCCCAAGTATGAACTTTACGACACAAACCTCGCTCTAAATTAGGTGTGTTTTAACGAGCTGAAGTTCCTCACTGTCTCACGTTGAATTCCACAAAATCTCCGTGTCCTCATCCATCTGCTCTGTCCCAGGGTCCTACTCAGACAGGCTGGAAGCGTCGTCGTCCGTCTGCTCCCCCGAGTGGTACAACATCAGCGCGTGAGTCTTGTGGGTGATGGTGACCGTGCAGGGCCCCTGGGCCCAGGGCTCCCCATCCACCTGCATCGGCATCTTCGAGCTCTTCAGGATCAGCTGGGATCAAACAGAACAACACACAATCACAGCAGCTCAAAGGAGCCCTGAAAACCCCTTTTCCAGGTCCAATGTGCTGATGCCAGGCACGTTTCCAGCCTGGGCAGGCAGAAACCAGCACAGAAGGAGTTGCACTCACAGGCCACTGATCACAGCAAGGCCGTGAATTAGGACATAATTAATTTTTACTAAGCAAGAGAAACATCTACCTCAACTGCAAATTGCAACTTCAGATCTGACAGCTGAGTGGTTGAGATTCTGTACTGTGTATTAAAAAAAAATAAATTTATGGAAGCAGGTTCCCAATGAGCACTTACCCTCACTGTGTGTGCCTGCCCCAGGCGAACAGGGTTGGCCAGTTTAACCTGGATCTGGGCACAGTGGAAAGAACCATGAACACCAACAACTTCCAGAAGTCCATCATCATGTCTGTGAAACAAAAACAGGAGACTCTTCTTAGTGATGCTCATGGGCTCATAGCATACCTGTCCAAATATTGCACAGTCCTTTTATGGCTTCCACACGGAGAGGACAAATGTTCTACAAATAGGGTTATCTATTTGTGCTGGACAACAAAGCACACTGAACAGCAAATAAAACCATCAAACCCTGCAATTACGGAGCAACACACCAGCTGGCTTCTGGAAATTATGGATACGTGACTTCCCAAGGCTCATTGTGTTTACTTAAAGCTCACAGTGGACTTCTCTTCAATGAACTTGTAAAATTTTCTTTCTTTTCACTCAGATATTAACCTACAGGAAAATCTTTTAATGGTTTAATTTTTTTCAGATTTGGGTAAAGGACCTTGCTCAAGTATCTTTCAGAAATCTTTCAGGATCACAAGCCTTGTAACAGAACTACAAAGTATATTTATATATATAGCTTCTGAAGAAGGAAGTCACAAGAGGGAATAACTAATGTTCCCATACATTTTTCTCCTTAGTATTGCTCCAGTTTACTCAAGCATAGGAGTTAAAATTTGGACATGTTTTGTTTTTACTTTCTATTTTAACCTCCACTGAGATGTGTTCTTTAAGATTCTGAAATAGATCCATACTTTTTGAAGTTTACCTTAATTTGTAACAGCCTCTTCAATGCTACTGCTGTCTGTCATGCCAGACATTTTGAAAAAGTCTTTAAAAAAGCCCTTGATGTGTGGGATGCATTTAGTCCAAGTCTCTAATATGAGGAAAATAAATGTGAGACAGCCTAGGCATCCTTCTGATCTGCAGGTAAGCCTGGCTACATAAGCACAGTCTGCTGGAGGGAATTCCTTATCCTTGTAGTGTGACAGTTAAAGGAAAAAAGCAAAGCCAAAAATGTACTGGGTACCTTGCCAAGGGGTAAGGTTCATCCCCCATTCCTTCCCAGAGCCTGCAGCCCCCTCCCCAGTATCCAATATTCAGCACAATGATGCCTTCCAAATTGGGCAACTCGATCCTCTCACCATCCAACTCTAGCTTTAAAAGACAAACAGAAGTTAATTACTGTGGATCAGATTCAGTACTTCAGTATAAGCTAGTTATTCTCCTTATGCTCTTTTAATAAGCTTCCACTCGAAGGAAAACTGGCCCTGTATGAATAGAATGTGTTTTCTTTCAATACTTTAAAAAAAAATACTTCTGATTTCCCAAGATATCCTGAGTTGTAGTAAATTTCTGTTAGTAAAGAAAAGAGAAAGAACTCTCACTTACATAAGCCTCTGGTGCTAAGGCAAATTTTATCTGAATATCAGTGCTTGAACTCATAGAACTGAGTCAAGGCCAGACAAAAAATTAGGAATTTTCAGTAAGCTCAAAGACAAAAATTCCAGGAAGCTGCAGATAGCAAAAGGAACATCAAAAATACTCCAAGGCCAGACCCAGCCTTACACAAATATCACACAGATAGATGTAAAGTGCAAAGCTTCTTCCCTTTTTTTTCCCTCATAAGTTTTTATACTCCACTGACTATCCAGAGAATAAGCAAGCTAAAAAAACTTACCTCAACCTTCTTGTTAAGGTCTTTACATTCTTGTACTAAGCAGTCTTTGGTTCCATAAAAAAAATAAACAGCCTACAAAAAAACCCCAAAACAAAACAGGGAGAAAAGAAAACACTGTTAGAAAAAGATAACACATATGGAGACTATTTTAAATATTCATGTACAGTTATGGCTTTGCAAACCTTATCTGCACTCAAACTAAAGTTTCCAAATGAGATGGGCTACAACTTGAATCAGAAACTTACTTTCCACTTGAAAAGGAAATAGGCAATGTCTTTAACCCACTAAGTTTCAAAGCAAATGAGAAATTCTGAGTAAAAACTGAACAAACAGCAAATTCTGTAAGCAGAGCCAAGGCAGTAACACTTGGGAGTGGGCTGGAAATGTTTTTTTACCCATGGAATCCCCTCACCAAGAAAAATGGATTCAAACTCTTAAAACTGCATGAAAGGAAGTAGGGGAGTGAAGCAATGTAAAGCAGAAAATAGCCTTAAGTCAAATCCACAACTACAAGGAGGAAATCCCACTTTACCAAACCCACCTTATTGATAATTCTGCTGGAAAACAGAGAGGGAGTCTTCTCACGATGAGCATGGAAATTTAAAGCCATGAGAGCATCAGGTCCTATAGAAAAGTAGTTGTTCATTGTGAATACCTGTAAGACAGAACTTCCAGTTATGGCCTTATTAAATATTATTATTAAGGTTTAAAATTCAGAGTGTTTAGTGGGAAGCTGGTAAACAGAAAAATACTTATAGAGGTATTCCACAGAATTCATATTTATACTTGCAAGCCATACCTTTGGTTTCCTTAAGTTGTAGTATCCTTTGTTTGTTACTTGAACCTTCCATCTGAAAAACAACAGTTGTTACTTAGACTCGTGACAGTTCTCAGTGTAAGGCTGCAGTTAGGAATCCTATATGTATACTGGGATCAAGTCAAAAGACTAAATTTAGTTAAATTATGGAAGAGTTAAGCCCTGCAGAACAATTATATAAAGACCAAATTTGGACCTCAGTTTTTGTAGTTCCTTCCAGCAACACTTGTGTTTCTTTACATAAAGTGCTGCAGTGGGCCATCAGCAGAGCTACAGCAGTACTGGGTCCTACACATTTTACCTTTTCACTGTTCCTTACCTGTCCAGTTTGATTCCATCTGCCTCCATGACATTCCGTAAGATCTGTTCCACAGGGACTTCTCCAGCATAACCTGCCCCCCAGCCCAGTGTGTTGGACAGGTCATTCCCTGTTCCCAGAGGTAAAATTGCAACTTGTGGGATATATCGTTCTTGCCCCTAGGACACAAACACTGCGTGTCAGCTCCTGCTCCAGCACTCATTGTCTCCATTTCAGCCCCAAAAACTCAGATTGGGTAAATACCATAAATCCTGACAGCAGCCTGTGACACAGAGCAGGGCACTGGGCTGGCACTGTCAGCACAGCAGATGGCACATTGAACTGCTTACCACAGGGATAATGTAAAGGAAGGAAATGTTAAACTGCTGTGAGAAGGAAAGACAATACAAACACAATATGGAAACAGTGCATTGGGAACACTGAACAGAGTACTCCTTCAAAGCAATGATGCTTTGGATCTGGGAAGTGATATGAACTGAGAGATGTAACACAGCAGACTGTGAACAACAAGACACCAAAATGCTCTTACAGGCTGAGGTGAGGATGGGTCTAAACAACACATGCACATAATGCCAGTGTTCAACCACACAGAGAGACACACACACGTACGGAGGAGAGGCAGTGTCTCACTTTCAGACTGTCACCCACAGATGGAGCAGGTGACAAACACCTCTGCAGAGCACAGTGACAGAAGCAGACACTCAGAACAGCTGCCTTAGCAAAGGGCTTGGCTCTCCTCACCACAGCAGGGTGAGCAGTTATTTCACATGTACTATGGCCTTGGAAATTCAGCTGTGAAAAGCCCTTGCAGTGAATTGGCACCGTGGTTACTATTTTTTCAAGCAGAGTTATCAGCCAGGTAACCTGTATTTGAGAGTCATGATAAATGAAGGGAGCAAATAACCTCCTGCTGATAATAACCTCAACAGTATTTACCTAACACCAGTGACTCGATTTGAGCAAAGAAAAACCCAGATTTCATGAACTCTATTGGCTCTGAGGGACAATATATCAAGTGTCCAAGACCATGTAACCATACCCTCATATTCATTAACCTTTATAGTTACTTTATTTCTACTTTATCAGCACACAATAATTCTCAAGATGAGTTTGATTATGCATGAAGTTGTAATAATGGCCTTCAACTACAATATTTCATGTATTAACAAGAAAGCTGCAGTAAAAAAAAAAAAGACTGATATAAGAAGAGTAACTTCCTTTTAGCACTAGAAGAAAGTTTATTAGGTAAATCACTAAAGCCCTTGTAATTATTCTCCATTCTTAATCTTCTCAGGAGTTCTTAGTAGTACCCCATAAACTGGAATTATCTTCCATTTCAAATCAGCAGTAAACAGCTTATTTACTCCTGGAAAAGCTGGTAGCCCATGGCTTGGACAAGTGTACCCTCTCCTGGATTAGGAACTGGCTGGAGGGTCGGGCCCAGAGAGTGCTGGTGAATGGAGCTGCATCCAGCTGGCGGCCGGTCACCAGTGGTGTTCCCCAGGGATCAGTGTTGGGCCCAGTCCTGTTTAACATCTTTATAGATGATTTAGATGAGGGGATTGAGTGTATCATCAGCAAATTTGCTGATGACACTAAATTGGGAGGGAGTGTCGACCTGCTGGAAGGCAGGAGGGCTCTGCAGAGGGATCTGGATAGACTTGAGAGATGGGCTGATTCCAATGGGATGAAGTTCAATAAAGCCAAGTGCCGGGTCCTGCACTTTGGCCACAACAACCCCATGCAGTGCTACAGGCTGGGCAAAGAGTGGCTGAAGAGCAGCCAGGCAGAAAGGAACCTGGGGGTACTAATTGACAGGAAGCTCAACATGAGCCAACAGTGTGCCCAGGTGGCCAAGAAGGCCAATGGGATCTTGTCCTGTATCAAAAATAGCGTGGCCAGCAGGAGCAGGGAAGTGATCCTTCCCCTGTACTCTGCATTGGTGAGGCCACACCTTGAGTATTGTGTTCAGTTCTGGGCCCCTCAGTTCAGGAAGGATATTGAGGTGCTGGAGCGGGTCCAGAGAAGAGCAACAAGGCTGGTGAAAGGACTGGAGCATAAGTCCTATGGGGAGAGGCTGAGGGAGCTGGGGTTGTTTAGCCTGGAGAAGAGGAGGCTCAGAGGTGACCTCATCACCGTCTATAACTACCTGAAGGGAAGTTCTAGCCAGGTGGGGGTTGGTCTCTTCTCTCAGGCACTCAGCAATAGGACAAGGGGACACGGGCTTAAGCTCCGCCAGGGGAAATTTAAGTTGGATATCAGGAGAAAATTCTTTACAGAGAGAGTGATCAGGCATTGGAATGGGCTGCCCAGAGAGGTGGTGGATTCACCATCCCTGGAGATTTTTAAACGCAGATTGGACGTGGCACTGAGTGCCATGATCTAGGAAATGGACTGGATTTGGACCAAGGGTTGGACTCGATGATCTCGGAGGTCTTTTCCAACCCAATCGATTCTATGATTCTATGATTCTATGATTCTATTTTTTCCTTCTCTACTTGCTGTTAATAGGTGAGGGTGCAGGCAGACAGACTCTTCAGAATATATCATAAGGAGCAGAAGCAAATTACTGCTCTCATTCATGCACTGGCAATATAACCAGTACAGCTGGCAAAATTATGAGGTTATTATAAAAGATTGAGAGTGCTGGGAGAAGCAAGCAGTCAGAGCACATTAGCCAGTGTCAGCCACGCTGTTTATGACAAAATAAATCTGTTTAGACAAAGAGGAAATAACAATGCATAAAATATCCTGCAGCTTGTTCTTGTCTTGTTTTACAGAAGAGAACAACTTTAAAAAGCTGTCATATTTTTCCTGAACAAGATGCACTTCCCTCAGCCCTCCCCCAATATGAACAAGCAATTCTGCAAACATTTCTCTGCAGGCCTATTCAGGAAGATGAAGGCAATAAATGCAGGTAAGAGATTAGGGGTAGCAACAACAGCAACAAAACTCATTTCATCGTTAAGACATTTTTAAAATTAAAACCACAATACCTTTATCTTCATTTCATCAATGGCATCCAGGACCCAGCCCACTGTGCCATCCCCACCACAGACAAGAACCCTGACAGCATTGCAAGGCAGCAAGGTACAGAGCTGGAGGGCTTTAGCAGGTGCAATTTTGCTCAGATCAAAAACCTGGAAGAAAGGGAAATAAGGAATTCCATCAGTTCACATGACATGACTCAGGATTTGCCTCATGGATAAACAACTTCGAGAAGCTCATTCCAATGCAAAGCAAAGATCCTCCATTTACAATATCACATTAGCAAATGAGCTGTCCTGACTTTTGTGAGCAGGATTTGGTTTCCCAAATTCACAACAGCTCCAGCTCTCTCACTAGGATTAAATGGACTTTATTAAACTGAGCTGAGAGAGTCCTCAGAAAAGTCTGTATGTAGAAGCATGATGATGAATTCTGTAAAGATGAAAGACTTCAGATAAAAGTAATTTTAAAACACCCAGCACACAAAGAGGTTCATTCTTTGATGCATTTAAAACAAATGCACAGTGATTTCTCTTAGGCTGTATTCCATGGCTGGGTTTTGAACTTCAAAGGAAGAGTATTAAGGTGCAGCCAGGAAATCCAGGGAACAACTGCCTGCCTTACATCAACATCCTGTGCCATCCCACAGGGATTTTAAGGGGAAAGCAACTACACACAGCAGAAACTGTAAATGCTGACATTTCCACAAGTGAGGATTTATAATACAGGTTTCAAATTGAGATCTAAATACTTCATTTTACAAAAAGTGTACCCTGTTTCAAGAGTCAGATACTTCTCATTAACTTAATGACTGCATTATTACTGTAAATAAAAAAATCTGGACTGGTATTAGAATCACAACAAACATGGGGGTGGGAGGAGTCTCTACACTTTTGGTTTTTCTTTATGAAGCTGTTCTTTCTAAAGCAACAAACTGCATGAATTTGTTTCCTATTGATCTTCCACAAGACCCTGCTGCCATTGGGTAAGTGAAGTGATGTTTATTCTAATTTAAACTTTCATTTTAGGATAGTGGCTTTTCACAGCAAGTACCTGAACAGGGTTCAGCAGCATTTTAAATTCTCCAAGTAAAGTTTCACCCATGTTGTTCCCACTGCGAGTATTTGCCAGTATGATCACTGGCATCCAGTGTTTTCTGCAGTAAGGTACCACCTGCAAAGGGTGAAAGTCAGTCAGTCACACAAATACTGCACGTTTGAAAGTGTTTTCAGCCTTGCTCCAAAACCCATCCCCTGTAAGTGCTGAAAGGAGGAAGTCACAGTTAGTCTGAAGCAGTCAAAACAGAAACAAATATTTCTGACACAGCAAGGCTGAAGATTCTGCAGTCCCCAGGAAAACAAACACTACAATGTTATGAACACAGCAGTAAAAAAGAAAATATATATATAATGACAAAACATTCAAGAAAGTAAAATACCCAAAGCTCAGTACTGTGGAATAAAAAAGCTCACCTGTACACTTGTGCTTCAACAACCATGTTAGTAAAATGACAAAGACCTCTGAATTAGCACAGCAAGAATTTATTATACCTTGGAACATTTACCTGATAGTTATTAACCTGACAATGCACTGAGTTCAAGTTTCATTGTGTGTTTGTGGGTTTATTTGGTCCAAGAAGCAGGAGGCCATTACCTTTTCATAACTGGTTTTTTTGTCTTTTCGCATCTGGTTGATTGCAGACAAATAGTAGGGTGGGATAATTAAGTCTTTGAATTCTCCAAATGTACACTCCTCAGTCCTTAAACAATCCACCATGCATTCATCATGCACAGTGTACTGACACCATGCACATCTGGAATAAAAGACCAAAGAACATGAAAACAACCCTCAAACAACAGGCATGTTGATTCTGCTCAATTATTTTAGACAGACTAACTTTCAGCAAAGTACTTATGTTGGCACACACCATTATAAGTAATATTTAAAGCACATTACAGGGAAAACCCTGCATTCCCTGGAAAACTATGTATTGGCTACAGAAAATTGCATAAATTGCTCATGTGCTTTCAAGTCTAGGAAAGCATTTGAATTCTGTGGGGAAAAAACCCCCGAGAGTTGTAAACTAATTTTGTTCTCAGTAAAATATAGGTGCTATAAATATCCTCCTGCATTGTTTGTGATATTAACAGTTACACTGAAAGCCTGTATGAGAACCTGAACTCCTCTCTGTCCTTAAAGAGCACAGATAAAACATTCAAGTTTAATAAAGTACTACTGGTAATATTAATTGATGTATTTCTTAACATTGCTAATACCCCTTTAAATCTGAAACCTAAAAGGCACAGTGCAATGCTGATGGGATTTTGTTATGCAAAACTGCTGTGTTTTTCGACCTCTTCTAAAAGCTGCCCTGGAAAACGGACTGGAACAAGAGGAAATACTGCAATACCCACTACCAGCCTCTGCAGAATGTTAATCCTCATTTGGTACATCCAAAGCCTTGATTTAAGCAGCTGGGAAAGCTATTTTTGGAGTTCCCCTGACTAATCCAACACATGAGTACCAATGATACTTGCCCTATACCGTGACTTTCTTTTCCTCTTCTTCCCTCCTTTCCCCTTTGCCTCCAAATTCCTCCCATTTCTTCTTCTACACACACTCTCAAGGTTCTGTTTCTGAAAGTAATACTCTTATACTGTAATTCTGCTTACTTACCAAGCAGTTTGCCAGTATCACACAGAAGCAAAGCAAAAGCTGGCAGAATATATGCTTAAAAGAGGACATCCTTTGGGAAGGCTGAACCAACACACTGTATCCAGGACCTAGGACACTATCACTGTATTTTGGCACAACATGGCACAGACAACTTTAAGCAGCCTTACTAATGACAGTGAAAGCCCATTTAATGGTTCCTTCAATTTTTAAACACTCTTAGCAGAAACTTTTAACAACAGATTGAATTACAGTAGGTTATAAAACTTCCCATTAGCTTTTTTGGTGCATCCTTAAAAATAAACCTGAAACCTCTATAGGACAGTTGTTTGTTCTATTTGCACTGAGCAGATGCCAATTTTGAGATGTGCAAACACACTGGTGTTCTGAACTGTGAGCTGTGCCCCCCATTGCTGAGGCTACCCACTGTACAAATGACAAATGTATCAGAACCTTCTTAATGTCACCCCCTAAAACACAAACTCTCTTGGAACAGAGAGTCTCTTCTATGTAACTACACAGCAGCTTGCCCATCGTGCTGGAGTAATGCAATTAAGAGAACGAGTGGACATGAGATGCAATGCCACACTAATCTTAATCTATGACTCAAATTACCCACAAGCATCCATTTTAATTTTAGGTTCTTTGAGGTTGTTGTTTTTTAACGATTTCTTATCTGACTACTGCAGGACCTCCTTGGGGGTGATGTCTACCATTAACCCCGCAGAAAATACAACACCGACAGGGCACCGTACGCTGTGTTAGAGAGTCAAAGCCCCCAGCAGTACCTGTAGTCGCAGAGCTTGGGCTGGGTGCCGCACTGCTGCTTGCACACCACGCAGCAGCTGCAGAGGGGGACGTTGCCCCTGACCCAGTGGTGTGGGATGGAGCTCTGGGCTGCCCCGGCGCCTCTTGTCATGATCTCCTTGCAGAGGAAGCGCTGGTCCGCCTTCTTGAGGCAGCGCTCGCTGGCGCGCAGCCCGCAGCAGCCGCAGAAGGCTCCGCGCAGCATGTGCTGGGCGCACACGCAGCAGTACGAGGGCTGCCCGAACAGGTCCGTGTAGTGCCAGTCGTGCTTGCTCTTGCGGAAGATGTCCCGTATCAGCAGCTGCCGCCGCGACCGCTGGAAGCTGCACCACGCGGTGATGAGCACGGGCAGCAGCACGGAGAACAGCGTCCAGAGCGCCAGGCGCCAGTCGGCCCCGCCCGGGCCCTCCATCCCCGCGGCTCCCCGCACTAACCCCTCGCTCCGCTCGGCCGGGCGGCGGGGCGAGCTCCGGCACGGCCCCTTCGCTCAGGGAGCCAGCGCGCAGCTTCATGAACCATCCTCTAATCCCTGCTCGCGGCTCGGCACCGACCTGCGCCACATGGGGGGGCGAGAGGCTTCCCGCGGGGGCTCCTCCGCCGCCCGCCCGGGCCGTGCGCGGGGCCGGGCCGCCCCCGGGGCTGCTCCCGCGGGGGAGCGGCCGCTCGGCCCCGGCCGCCCCTCGCCCTTCCCTCCGCGGGGGGCACGGCGCGGCCCCGCCCGCGGCCCCTCGCCCCCCGCGCCGCTCCCTCGGCCCGCGGAGGTCCCCCCGGCGGGGCAGTGCCGGGACAGTGCCGGGGCAGTGCCGGGCCCGCAGGACACGGCGCGGACCGAGCGGCGCCGCGGGACGCGCGAGCGGCGGAAGCGGAAGAAGCGGCCGAGGGCGGTTGCCAGGAGACGGGCGCCGCCCGCCCCGGCCTGTCGCGACATCGGGGATGTCGCCAGGGGGGCCTCCGGCACCCGCCACAGTGCGTGACGGAGCGGTTGGGCTCCGGCTTCGCCTGGCCCGGGCCCGAGGCGAATCATCGCCCTGTTTGTGCCTTGCTTGCCCAACCATAAATGCTCTTCCCCATAATTTCGTTCTGTCGTAGAATCACGGAATCATCAAGGCTGGAAGAGACCTTTAAGATCATCCTGTCACACCGTCCAGCAGCACTGCCACTGTAACCCCTAAACCACCAAACCACATCACCCAGCTCCTCGTAAACACCTCCAGGGATGGTGACTCCACCACCTCCCCGGGCAACCTGTTCCAATGCCTGACCACACAAACAGTGAAAAATTTTTCTAATATCTAATCTGAATCTCCCCTGTCTCAGCTTAAGGCCATTTCTGGTCCTCTCACTGCAGGCACGGCAGAAGAGATGGGCCCCCACCTCACTACCCCCTCCTTTGAGGTGGTTGTGGAGAGCAATGAGGTCCCCCCGAGTTGTGCCTTTATTGCCCAACATAAATTTCCCCCCATAATTTCATTCTGCCCTCATGTGTTCGGCTGTTTCCCCTGCAGCAGTTCTAAGAACAGTGACTGCTATTAGAACCTACAGGTTTTTGCGCTTTCAAAACAGTATCTTGAGCAATGACATAAATCCATACAATATATAAAAAATTTCTTGGGATTTTAGGGTCTGAAAAATGTAAATGCTCCACAAGTGGCCAATACCCAGGTTTCCAAGAAAAGTCCTATCAGAAAAGCACGTCAGAACAGCCTGACCCCTGAACTGCCCCATCCCCACCTCATGCTTCACTCTGGTCAAGCCCTTGTGCCCACAGCACTCACATGTTTAGCTTTTAGATTTTTATGTCCAACATGGCACTGCCCAGGAGAGCTCCAGACAGTCACATTTCTCAAGGCTGAAACTACCTGTTCGCAATGACATTTGTTAACCTTCACCCTTACTTCACACTGTGTTTACTAGTAAGGACATTTATAATCCTATTTTCTACTAGCTTGTCCTGCAAAGACAGGAATTATGTGCGTTTTCACTTGTATGATTCTATTAATTTGGTAAAAAACTCTGCTGTGTTTCTCAGCAGTGATAATTTGGCTTTGCTAGAGTTAAACCCCTTTACTATGTACTTCTCTGCTGGAGTAAAGTTAGAGACAATCTTTGAAAAAGATATACAGCTGCCTTTGAGATTAACATTCTGTAATAGGCAATTGTTTCTTTAAAAAACCCTAATATACTTTAGGCACCCAAAACCTTCGCTTGCTGTGCCAAATGTAAGGTGCTTTATTTTCACAAATCTAAAATACCCAGTGTAACTCCAAAGCCTGAAGCGGAAAAAAGGTCTTCTATTTTCTTTCCCCCAGGAACAGAGTTATGCTGAGAATGTGTGTGCAGATAATAGACTAATTCAAACCTTCAGACCAGCTGTTCTCAAAATCATACTGTCGCCCAAATTAAAGCATAAACAAACATTTGTGACCCACGTAGCTGCTTCAAATAGGAGGATACCTTGGTCAGTGTTACTCATTTTGGAACAGACCGAGAGAAAGCAGAATCAAAATGAAGAAGTTTCTTGTGTTTGTCTCCTTTTTGGTCCTGATGACCTCTGTTACAGGTAGGAGTCTATATCAACAAACCTGTGTATGTGTGTAGAGCTGAAGAGCATATAAGTAGCATTAGTTCAACCTTCTATTTTAGTTTTCATTATTCATATATTTTCATGTCTTTCACTTTTAGTACTTAACTTTTTATACTGCAGGGTTTCTACTATTTGATTTTTAACAGTCATACTGTTGTATTTGGTGTTTAACTCTCTGCATCACCACACTGTAGTAATTTGTTGTAAACCCAAAAAGTTTAATTTTAGTAGCTTACTATTTTAATCTTACTTTACCAAGGTCCTGCAAGTGGAATGTTCATTGCAATCTCTCCTTTTCAACATCTAACTCATTACTTTGAAAAAGAATCTTATAAAACAACACAGAAAAGAACAGAGAGTTGGAAGAGTCACTAATGCCAGTGCTGTTATAGTTCCTCATTTTATAGTAACATGAATATGTAGACTTTGCTTCCTACTAGTAGAACTAGAGAAAACACAAGTATAAAAATAGTTTAAAATTCCACTCCTATCTCCTGGAATGCAATATCCCCTAGGAAGGGGCTGTAAAGAAAGAACACTTTGTATATAGACAAAAATCAGGTTTGGAGACACTTCATTTTGCAAGTGACAGGTAAAATATTAACTTTTTAATAATTTCAGAACTAATTTCTGCTTTTCTGTCTTTAGACACTTCACCAATTTTGTCTGAAAAAGAGGCCAAACAGCTTCTGAGAACTCGTCGTGGAAGCAGACCGAGAAAAGCTGGTTTCCCTGACGAGCCAATGAGGGTGACTTGACATTTACTATTAAACTACATTAACTAAAAAAACCCAACACCAAAACCCCCAAAACGTTTGTGCTTAGCATTAAGTTTCTACAGATTTAATTCCAAGCAATGTGTTATGAGTGTCACCCTTTTCAGCTGCTGAGTTCTCCCACGAAATGTTAAAAATCCCCTTTGCATTCTCTCGGTAAGTGCTGAATATTGCTCAGGAAATGTTCACTCCCAGAACGTGCAGATTATTTATCACAGCTCAAAAACACCAATCGAATTATCGAGAAGAAAGTGGCTTTTCATTTATGGAAATGTGGATTTCATCAGGTTGTTCCTGAAAAACTAAATAACAGGAAATGTCTTCTGCTTGTGGTACATTCTGCACTGTGGGCAGAGAGGAGATGCAGGTGTCAGTGGTCAGTGTGGAGATTGAGGTAGTTCTCAACTAGCTTTTAAAATCACTTTCATTCACTTATTTATGAGTGCTACAGATAGGATTTTTTTTATGATATTGTAGGAGTTTTTAGTTGCTAGCTTAATGCAACAGCATTGGTTTTGTGTGTGATATCTACACATATTTATTTCTAAACCCCATTACGACAAAAGAAAAAGTAAAAGAATTAAAAGGCCTTCTGTTTTACTTGCTTTGACAAGATGTAACATATAATTCTGCACTTCTCAAGGGTACTTAAGATATTTTAAAATTACTGCTTGCTCCTTTCCAAAGTAAATAAGCTGAGCTAAAATTACATGGTTCTGAAGAGGCAAACCCCACAGAAGCCAGAAGCACCTGTGAGTGTGTGACGAGTGCAAGGGGCTCAGTTTGGTGAGGTACTGAACATCTCTGAACTCTGTAAGACACGAGGAGCACTAGAGACCTTGAGGATTGAGCTGAGACTGTGCCAGGACTGTGGAGACAGCTCCTGGTTTTCCCTTTCCAGTGGGTATTGTACACCAGCCAAAAAGAATCCACCTGGCCATGCACCACTCTGGATGGACACTGTTTGTCAGGTGTGACACCACGACAAATCAAAGCTGTCACAAGGATGTTGCTCCACACTTGTTAACAGCCTTGTACACTGAGGATTGCACAACAGAGCCAAAACTCACAAGGCTTCACTGCTGCCCAAAACACTCAGGACGGGGTTGGTTTCTAAGCTGTTGTTAAATGAGCCCTGCAGTTTTTGCAATTTAGCAGGAATACAGCTCCCATCTGTGCTCATGCTTAATATACCACCAGGATTAATGTTATATAGTAAATATAGCACATATTGAATACAAAGTAAATAAAGCAGTAGAACAGTTGGGTTGAGGTAAATCCTGTATTGCAAGAAGTTACAAGCAGACATGCAACATTTAGCCTATGGTTTAGTTTTAGGGAGTCCTGTGAGGAGCAGGGAGTTGGACTTGATGATCCCTATGGGTTCCTTCCCACTCCAGACACTCTATGAGTCTATGACATTGTGTGGGGACAGAAGGGAGCCAGGGCTAGAGAAATGTTGTATCACTGACTCAGCTGTTCTGTCCTTGCCACTCTCCATCCTACTCAATTAGGAGCAAACACTTGTTGAGGAATTCCAACCTTCTTTTTATTTTTTTTTCCAGACAGCAAAGTTGACCTTCTGTAAGAAAACCCAAACATAAGAGTGTTTGTTTTGCTCACTAATTGTCAAGGTTTTCAGTAGCAAAGGAAACATCTTCTGGTAAAAAGCCAACCCTTGCTGCCATGTGGAAAATGCAGATTGTCCCTTGTGAGTGAAGGTGCAAGGCTGCTGCATCCCTGTGCACGGTTCTACCACTGGCTCAAGGAGAAAAACTGATTTTGTATGGATGCTTTGTAGCAGAATGAAATGATTTCTGGGATGAACCCACCTCTGTTCATCTATTTTAAGCAAAAGCTGTTTGTACTAGGCCAGATCATGCTGAGCTGGGGAATGTAATTTGCAATTCTTTGTGACACTCTTTGACTTCCACAGTGCTGCTGGAGTCAAAAACCTGTTCAGTTACAGACAGCAAGATCTGCCCCCTTTGTTTATTACAAAAATGTAATTTATGTTGTCAGCATGTTTTAATCTTACTTTGACTGAGATCCTGCTTTTTATAAGGTGGCCTCTTCTCAGTCATACAGTTCTGTTCTCTGCCAGTTCCTAATGCAGTCTCTCACCAGGGACTTGAGCCAAGTCTCCCTGTGCTGTGAGGAGAGAAAGCCCAGTAAAAGGCAGGAATCTAATGCTGCCTGCTGGCACCCAGGGTACCCACCCTCTGCTCAGCACAAAGAGCAGGGAGCTGGATGACAGCAGGAATACTTGGCCAGTGCAAAGGGTTTAGGCTACAGCCTCCATTCCAACAGTGCCTGCTGTGCAAAGCAATGGGGTGTATTTGGAATAAATGTATCTACTGTTCACAAAGCTTATGAGCCCACATGCACTGGGACTGGGGCTTTTTAAAAGTAAATTTTGTTCCTGAAGGAGGTCAAGTTTTTGATACACAGCCCACTTTACTTTGGTAATTTGTTGCTTAGACCAAACCCTCTCCATATAAAGTGGTATGGGAAATTCACATTATTTTATTTATCCCAGAAAGACCAGTCAGCACTGATGTGTGCTACCCTCCTACAACCCTTCAGAGTTCTGCCACATGATCCTGCAAGGGGTTAATGTTCTTTAATCAGCAGGAATCAATTTTCAAAAGAGGCTACAACAGACCTATCCCTGAGAATCCTCTGTGCCCTCAGGACCAACAGAGGCTTCTGTGTTGATATGCAAATGAGAAATGTGTATGTAGACTTCCAAATTTATGAATATTGTTGTAAAATTCTTGCTTGCCACCTTTACTGATGATGTCATTCATTAAATATTGCTAGGTTGGGGCAAGCTGACCAGCAAGACTATTTCACTATATTTGATTATTTTAAGAGGTAAATGAATTGCTCTTACATAAGCTGTAAAATTCTGCTGGTTCATTGGCCTGACATTAGAATGGAGTGATTACATAATGAAATTACTTCTTTTCTTTAAATAGGAGTATATGCTTTATCTCCAGCGCTTGGAGCAGAGATCAGAAGAACAACTCCTTGAACACTGGCTGAATCCACATTGTCTCCCCCACTGCAACAGGGATCTAGTGCATCCAATCTAATGCTTTTGCCTACCCTGCAATTGGTATATATATTTCTTCTACAGTGCATACTTATTTTATATACATATATATATAACATATATTTGGACATTTTTATGACAGGAGAAGCCTTCCTGCATTCTTTAAAATTTGTCAACTGGCATACATTTGAATCACTGCCACAACAGTGATTCTATATCACTCCCAATTACCTTTTTAACATAAAAGTTGCAGATTTAGCTCCATGTTTTCAAAAGCTTTTAAGCAGGAGAATACAGAGATGGTGTCTGTCAGGGCCGATCTGTTTCAAGAGACAGAAAGTTCGTCTGCTTAAAATTCTGCTATTTGTACATACCTAAATACCTTTAAAAATCTGCGTGTTGTGGTAGACTTCAATGGAGTTATGCTAATCCACAACAAGCCAAAGGTCTGAAACTTATTTAAAAACAAAAACATAAAATTCTCAAACCTCACCCTTAGGAGGTAAGCTGGCAGTTTTCAAAAAATCTTCCAGCTGAGGCACAGCTGAGAGCTGGCTCACTTAGCTACAGGAATTCTGCACAGCAGCTTCTCACAGGCCACTGTGAAGAATTCATGTTAGAAAAGTGCTTAAATGATTTCAAGTCCTTTAGATGTTATTAGTATGGCCAATGTCAGAATGGCTTTTAATTATATTTTGTTTTTTTCTGCAGATCTCCATGGGCACATGGATTTATACTATGACTGTGTTAGGGAGGAAGAGATTATTCCTGCATTGGCTACGTGCTCATTGTAGAGCTGAACCTCTTTGCAGTACAGTGCAATCCTAGTGATAGAGCAAAACTTCCAGCTACAAGTGGTTACATATGTTATAGACCACCATATATTTTCTACCAGTAATGACTGCATACATGAATAAATGAACCAAGGGTTTCCCCCAGTTTCTGAGTTATGGGCAAGAATAAGTCCCTGATTAGCCCTTTAAAGGGCACAGCTTTAGACTGTCTGAAGCAAGAGGAACTTAGAGGGAGAGGTCCATTGAAAATGGGAGAATATCAACATGAAGAGGCAGCCAGCTTTCTGGACTTTAGAGGAATCCTTAATTACAGTTTTCTAGGTTAAATAACAATATTGCATGAAGACATAACATTTACACAACACTGTGTTTAATTGCCTGATGAGTATTTCATGTATTGTTTCATAATAAAAGCTTGGCTCAATTCCATATTCAAATGATTTTGTTACCTTAGTCTTCCATACTATTTGCTGACAAAAATCACTGGAAGTGAGGCTCAGTATTGTGAAGTACTAAGGAAACATCAGAGGACTTTTTAGGATCAGCAGCTGGGAAGCACTACAGTGCAGTCTAACAATTTTGTATTTCTCTGCATAACTATCCCTTTCCTCTAGAATTCTGCCAGGAGGGGTTACATGTATCCAGCCAACCCTTTCCTGCCTGTGTGCCTCTATAACCTCTGCCTTGGAACAGAATGTCTTGTACAGTCAGATGGCAAACATATGATATCTGCAAAACAACATGAAAAGTTTCTTGATGGCTCTTACACGACTGTTATGATCTGTAAAGGCAAGAGAATTAGTTATGAACGGACCAAAGTAACTTTCAGAGCTCCTCATTGCAGTCACTCAAAGAGCCTGAGGACTGGTAGCAAAATAAAACACATTTTTATGAAGATATATAAGGTAATTACTGCTACAGAGCTTTCAATAGGCTGGAATGGATCAACAGTCCTTCCACTATACTTTCTTCCAGTAAGAGAACTCCCCTAGATGACTCCAAGGAAATAATTTAAATCTCAAAGCATCAAAGACTTGCTTTCCCCTACTGCCAAGATAAATCTTAGATTAAATCTGGGAGTGTAAAAAAGCATAATCAGGCCGCTATTGTGGGCTTCATTCATAATACTCACAATACACAGATCTAAATTTGCATATCTCTTTGAGTTAAAGTCATTAGGTGAAATCCTGGCCCTGTTTTTACTTGCACAATGAAAAATTCATGCTGATGCCAATTATGCCAACTTTCACCCTGTGAAAGTCGATTTTCAATTACTTCTTTGAAATAAAAGAACTCCCATCTAGTTATATTCAATCATTTGTTAGATAACTGGTAAGGTTAAATAGGAGCTTCTAGGCCAACCTCAGTAACACTGAGCTAATCCTAAAACAAACATGTGGAATGGAGACTGTTTATTGTTTTAAAATTTGCTTTTTCACATTAGGGCTGAAGGATCTCATATAGGCAACTCAAAAGAAAAGTTAAGTATTATTAAATCTAATGAACAAGGAGAAAACTAAAAACATAGAAAGGTGAAGCACTTCCAGGTCAATGATCCATGTTCTCTCCCACTTCATAAGGGAAGATATTATGGTATAGTGTTAATAGTCTTTAGCCCACTCATCTAGTCAATGGGCAAAAGAGCCAACTCATATTTGCATTCAGGTTCAAATCAAAACCATCACCAGTGTTTCTAGAATTCCAGAATTTAAGCTTCTTTACAAAAGCAGAATCTCTCTTGAATGTATCTACACTTCCCTTCTACTTTAGAACTGACCATTGAAGAACCTCCTGGTCCATCAAGGCAAAAAAATCAGCAGACACCATATAGGAAAGTCTGCAACACAGGGGGAAAAAAAAGTGTAAAGAAAAAGAGAGAGAACAGAAAATTTTGAAATTAAAAATAAAAAATCCCTAGACTGGATTCTCTGGAATCCTGTGATCATGAAGAACATAGCCAAGATATTGCTTTTTAAGACATCCAGCTTTTCTGACAGATTTAAGAAGCCAAGTCTTCCATTCATACAAATTAATTTGGACCTTGCAAGTAAACACAGAAACACCCTTCAGCCTCCCTGAGAGGCAGCCAAAGAAGAGGAGGAGGCCAGCCCAGCCCAGCCCAGCCCAGCCCAGCCCAGCAGACTTTCCTAAGTTTGCTCAGCACTGGCAAACTCTGAAGGCTAAAGAGAGAGTGAAGGTGTGAGTGTGTCTGCTTTAGGCTGTTGCCATGGATGTGGCAACCCCTCATCCTGCTTATTATACACTTCTGCATGTCCATAACACACACAGAGTGTTTTACACATAATTCAGTGGACTAATAAGAGAACAGGATCATAGGATCAGGTATAAATAAATTAGCTCATTTATTATGACTCAGCAGTGAAGAAACTTATACATGATTAGCATAAAAAGTAAACACTGCATAAATATTATACTTAGTTATAGCTACAGAAATGGTGTAATGAAGCTTTGTTTCAGAGTCCTTCAGTGTGATTTTATTCTCTCAGATCTTTCCTTCAAGGCTGTGCTGGAAATCATCTGAAGTTGAACTAAGTTGAGTGTGTTCAAGGATTAGTTGGAGGTTTATTTTTGTCCATGCCTAAAATCTTGGGGGATAACTTTTATACATGCATGCAAAATATTAGTTTTCCTATTGGGTGAAGATTTATGATAATCTATATCATATTAAGATATAATAATTCATAATTAGAATTTGCCTGTGGAAGCCACGAGAGGGCTTAATATAAATGAAATAGGAACAGAAGTGTCCTGACAGTTGTATACCGAAGGTGGGAAAGCTGGAAAAATAGTTGATTTCCAAATGCTTTTAAAGGAAAGGATTACAAAAGGCTTGGGAAAACCTTTCATCCACGGAAGTGAGAAAGATAACCATTAGCTGCAATTGCTGACTTGCTCCATATCCCGGGCCTGCTGCCTTCCCTCAGCTGAGGACCTGCCCACTAGATGCCACTGTTTCTGCACATATTCGGCATCACAGCCCCCAGTGACTCAAAACACCTCATCCCTCCTTCTCCCCCTCGCTATTTTACTCCTTTTCTTAAAATGTTCAGCTCAGATGATTGAAATGCAAAGTCACCTCTAAACCATAAAAAGAAGACCCTCAGCAAATGGCTGATTTTTTCCCCCTTTTGGATCACAGGCTGCCATGAATGTGGGTGTGAGTGTGGTGTCTGCCTGGCTACCTGCTTGGGTTTAATTATGCCATAGAAAGAAATGGAGAGAGCTCCTGCACAGCACACTGTAGTGGCTTGTGACTTTTTACTGTTTGCCATTCAAATACAGATCCTAAGAAAGGATTTTGTGTGTTTGCAGAAGCTCTTCCCTCTCAGAGCAGGTTCCATCTGATCTATTTTCAGCTACCCCAAACGTAAGCTGCAGATTAACACATCGGGAGAAGCATCACTCTTGAAGGCATGGCCTTATCTTCCTACATTTATTATCTTTACCAGCGTGAGGGACTGTGATTTAGGTGTTGTACAAACCTGTACTGAAAAAGCAGACTGTGCCCAGAGCCTGAAATGCAGTGCCTCTCAATAAAGAGCAAATAAATAATATCAACTCTAATTTAAACACGCAACAATTCAATGAAAAAACACAAAGGCTGGAATTTTTGAAAGCATCAACTTCTTCAGCAAGGCCAAGACCAAAAGGTTTTATCACAGACAGATAAATAGGACACAAAGTAGTTACACTGATGCCACTAAGCACTTTGGCAGCTCAAATAATTGGCTGTTTCTACCAGACTGCCTTACCTTGCAGAAGAACATGCACCAGAAGTACTAATTTACTAAGATTGGAATTTCCAGGAAGCTCACTGAAAGAAGGTCAATCACTTGGTTCATTTGAAATCCACTTTCGTAGTGGTGAAGGTAATGGAAAATGCAAGACTAAACTTACCAGTTTGCAGTTTAGGTGATTCAGTGTTTACCTGCTTCTCAGGGAGGCTGAGCAGGTGAGCCTATTCTTCCACCCACAACAGTTGGGGCATTTCTGAAACATGAACATGAAATATAATTAGAAAGCAAATGCCTATAACCATCTGAAATGAAATGATGGAATAATATATATGGAAATGTTTCCCTGCAGTACTCCAGGGCTTTTTTTTTTTTTTTTTTCCCAATAGTTCCAGCCTTGTTTCAACTGTCAGAATGTTGTTTTGAATGAAGACTTCTGTTATTGTCAGTGAATGAATGCATAAGTAACTTCTGAAGCAGTGGAGTGAAACTGGATGGATTGAATGTGATCACTGCAGCAGGAACTTAGTTTAGTTTCTCAGTAAAAACTTATTTTTTAATGACTAAAGAGATCAGAGTGGACTTTAGAAGGTTATCTGAGCCTTTTATGGTCTACAAAGAGTAGAAAACCCTGTGAGAACTATGTGTCTTGAGATTTCTGGTATGTGATTAGAAATGCTGAGTGATCTGTCTCCTATCTGGCATTTTAATCCTTTTTCAGGTCTGGGGGCAAAGCTGTGTACCAAAATGAAAAACAGTAAAAAGCAGAAAAGGTTCAATGAACTCTGAGCTAATAAAACTATCCTTATTGTATCAAAGCAGCATGGCCAGCCCAGTGTAAGCTCAACATGAAACCAAAAGTTTGGAGCCCTGTGATTATTCCAAATCTCAAGCTCATCTTGGTACTTCCTGTCTGGTTTTTTTTTTTAAGAGATCATCAGCTGAAGTGCATTTCTTTTCCAGTTTGTGGGCATTTGGGTCTAAGGATCCATTTGGGTATCTCTCTATGTCACACAAGCATCATGCACATACATTTATTGAACTGAGCGAGCCAACCTTCAGTACAGGAGATTGCCCAGAGTGATTTATATTTAGGTACTCAATATTTGAGTGCATTTCAGCGATACACAAAGTTTTGCTAAGATCAAATCTACAGCACCAGAGGAGGCTTGGGTGGTGGATTGTTAATATTTGGTATTTTACATAAGGGTCTGCAGAAAAAAAATTCCCCTTCTTCTCCATTTACTAATTGATGCTTTAGAGGTGCTCAGGGAAAGAGAGAAAAATGCCTTTATTTCACATTGCACAGCTGTTGCACTGCTCGAGAAAAACTGTTCAAATATTAATATGGCTTTGGGGCTAAAAGCATTTCTTAAGAGACATTTCAATGCAACGAGTTTCAGCCAAGTGAACAATCACAAAAATAGAGTCAAAGACCAAAATCCCTCCAGCCGATAGAAAGGCAATTTATTTATTTATTGGTGCAGGCCTACAGAACTCCTTTTGTGTGATTGTGGCAATTTCTAGTCCAGCCTCAGTAAAGAATTGCTCATGGATGCCACAGATCATGACCTCTGGAGCCAGGCAAATCTTCCTTTTCTCACCCCAAATCTCAGTGTGACCTGGACTGTCTCAGGTCTTCTCCACACCAGCTTCAGTGAGCTGAGGGGAGCTCTGTGCAGTTTAGGGGGCTTCCAGCAGCTGCACAGCCTCCCCCAGAGCTGTGCTTCAACTGCCCAGGGAGGTCCAAGCTTTCTTACCCAGCACTACCAATGTGTCCAAGGGTGTATATTGTGGTTGTCTCATGTGGCTGTGCCATGGACCAGCCCGTGTCCTCATCATTCCAGCTGCACTGGAGCTGACCCACCCCAAAGGGACTCACAGAGTTTCATCCCACCCAGCAAACAAAAAGGAATTCCCTCAAACAAACCAGTCTGATGGTGGATTTCAAAGAGAGCCCTGAACAGAGGGCAGTGCTTTAACTTTGGCTGGGATCTACCCTGAGGAGATTGGTTCTGGCACAGATCATGTACTGACTTGGCTAAGGGCTGCAGCACCATTTACACCCTCAGACTGCTGATGCATCTTCAGTTCTGCTTTGGAAAGGAGTCATCCCACCTGGTCTGAAATTCATGGCTACCCAGGGGTAGGAGGATGCTACTTCCATCAGTTCACTTGCCCATCTATTTCCTATTTAGCAGGGATGACAAATGTTCAAGCCACTTAGTGAGTTTATTCCCAAGCTTTTAATTCTGCTCCATGTGCATCGACCTCTTTGCTGCTGAAGCCACAAGCCACATTCTGTCCTGAGCAGGTCTGAAGTGAACAGCGGAACACACACGTGCCCAGAACAACCCAACTGAGCAGAGGGAGAAATGGATTCCAGCTCTGGGCTACACACAGTAAATCACAGCACAGAGAGGGAAGCACAGGGACATCAGAAATACCAAAACATGCTTTTTTAGAACATGAGTCCTTAAACAAGATAGGAAAATATATGAAATGACAGCAAGGTCCTTAACTGTTGCTCCAGTTTAAGCCCACACATGTGCCTCATTTATTTTCAACCATGCTCTTCTGCTACCTCTATCCTGCAAGGGATGGATACAGGACATTATCAGTGGAGAAGGACTACAAAAGATGGTAGGCTTTTATTACCTTCTGCACTTTTTGGTAGCTTCCTTTTATTTTGGAATTCAGTCACAAAAGTGCCTAATGTCCCCTGTTAAAACTCAACTCCTGTTACAGCACACAGTGTGCAAACATCTCCCCACATAATGCTGTGTTTTATGTAGCCAAACTCACTAACTCAGGGCTGCAAAGGCTGCTGGGGACAGAGTTGATGAGATGTTGCAAGCAGTTGTAGTGGTTACTGAAAATCAGGGAGATCAGCATTTACCATAACATTATCATTCTGACATTGTTCACTTCATTTGCCTCCTGAGCAGAGTTTACTACCTCCAAAGCTCCCCTCCTGGTCTCAGCTGCTATCACACAGACAATGCATGCCACTGCCCACACTGATTGGTATTAGGCTGGGGTACTTAGGAACTGTAAATACATCACCTTGACTGTCCTAAAATTATTAAGGTGGAATAATGAGCTGCACTCCCTGAGGAAACCAGTAAATAAAGTAGCTTAATTCTTTCTAGAGTTTGCATTTAGCTAAAAAGCTGTATAACTATACATTATTCTTTATTAAGAGCCACACTTTCAATAGAAGCTCATGCTAAAATTGAAGATTTAATGCTTCCAGAAATGCAAGCTCACCTTAAGAAACTGTGCACTGCTCAGCCTCCTCAAACCCAGGAATAAGGCAGTCTGCATGGATGTGGGCATGGAAAATGTCTCCAAATTTTATATGAGGAAAATAGAATCCACTATTCTAAAAGGAGTATCATAAAGTTTGATGTGCCTATTTCAAAAGCATTTGGAACAGATATTCCCTCTCTGACCAGACAGAAATGTCTTTGCTTCCAGCTCTAATGCCAACTCCAGGGAAAATTAAAAAAAGGAATTGCACTTTCTGGCATTTTTTAGCACATGGGGCAAAGCTGGAAGGAGTCCAAGTGGGAAGAAAGCTGAGGGGGGTGTGATGGGAGGGAGCTGGGGCTGGAACAGCAGACCTTGGGCTGTGTTTTGATTGAATCAGGTGAGGCCAGCAGGGACAAACACTGGGCTGGTTTCTGAGAGCAGAGAGCCCCATCTATGCTCTGTGTGGAAACTGTCCCAGCTTTGCTCTTTGATCCTTCAGCTTAATTCAATCCAGGGGCAAATCAGAGTGAAACTGGGTGTGTGGAGGTGCAGGTGTGCACGTATATGGGGGGATGGAGGGATGGAGACAATGGGCAATTGGTGCTGTCCCTCTTCCCAGCACGTAACATCCCCGAGCCAGCTCCCACTCCTGGCACACCTTCCCAGGGCCCAGGTCTGACAATCAGAGGGACTTTTTTATCAAACCCAAGTGCTTATGGAAGCAGAGGTGTCAGTTACAAGAGCTGCTCTTTGGGATGCCTGATTCCCCTGTGATGTTGCAGACTCACGAGCGGGTTACCAGGGGCTGCACGCTGCAGTCACCCATGGACCTGCTTGCTCTGGGGCTGCCCAGCACTGGCAGTCAGGCAGCACATCTCCCAGGCTGTCAGTCGGGCTGTCAGTCAGTCTGTCAGTCCAGCAGCACTGCCTGCTCACCTCAGAACAGTGTGAAGCCATCACATCACGGGATGGCTGTAGCCCTGCCTGGCTCGTGCCACTGCAGAAGCTGAAACACTGAGCAGGTCTGAGCAAAGATCTGCTCAAACCTACAGATGAACCCAAGGCAAGTTTCTGCTGCTGATAACAGGCCAACCCAAACCTGCCCATGGGACAAACACTTCCACAGCAAGACTGTGCCAGACCCAGAGCAGCCCAGGGCAGCACAAAGTGCTTCTCTCTGCCGTGCTCTGAGGATCCCCTGGCCCGCAGTGGTGGGGTCTGAGGGATTACAGTTGGCTCAGTCCTCTCACACTGATCCAGAGCTATTGTCCTGTGCTGGCTGAGAAGGATTCTTCCCATCTCCCAAGAGGGAGACTGAAGACACCAAGGGTGTGCCTTCCCACTGCCTTTGGTCACCAACAGGACGTTACCCCTCTGCTGAAGCCCCTGAACTGTGGTCCAAGAGCCCCCAAGAAAAGACCTACAAAAATGGATAGTATGGCAATCACTGCTTTAGTCCACATCATGGAAAATGAGACCCCAACACAGATTCTGTCTAAATAGAAATTGCTTTTTCCTGTCCCTAAATTGAGTCTCTCAGGATTATACACAAATGCCAGAAGGCTGCTGCAAAGAAAACCCAGAACACTGAGTCTGTTGGCCTTTTTTGCCTAGTGGAGAAGTGTATGTTGTGTTCTTCAGTATGATTCTACTGCAGGAACTGGGAACTGTGCTTAAAAGAAAAGTGGCTATTTTAAACTAATTGAATTTTTAGCTGTGTCTCATGTACTGTGTCCACTTAGCTCCACTGTCTGTGCATCCTTCTTTTGCTTTGATATATGGCAACGATACAGAAATATTGCATTGTGGGGTGGGAAGTGGCTCAGTGGAGGAGGATATAAACCAGATGTGCAAAGTATCCAGTGTGCACTCAATGTACCTCCTGTGACCTGTCTGGAGATGATACAAATACAATCAGTTTGTGAGACAAAGAAATAGAAATTAGCTCCAAGAGCAGAGAGGAAATAAAACAGACTAGAGCAATTCAGAGAATCAGAAATCATTTCAAGCTACCAACAAAAAAAAACTAAAAAAAAGAAAATGTGAGGAAGAGCACTTTTCTTCCTGAAAATTTGTAAAATAAAAAGGAAGCTAAAAATCTTTCCCTTGTGTTTTGACTAAAACCATGAAGACAATTCTCTGCAAAAAACTTCCGTTTGTTTTGTAGAGTCCCTTGTTAAATGATGTATGATTTATCTGAGACCACAGTTACATAAAGCTGTAAGTCTTATTGTCATCTTCAGTTTTACTCCAACAGTGCAAGTATTTCTCATCAGACCAGATTTTACTAGAATGGCAAAAGATGGCAAGTCCTACCAAGCTGATTTTGGAGATTCCGCGTAAAAATAAATCCTTGTTTCAGGATAATGTTTTTCTCCAAGAAGGGATTTTAAGTTGAATGGTCAGACCCTCATTTGTTACAAGCCTGGACAGTCAGTGACTTCATGGATATTCCATGTATGGGCCTCCACTGTGTCAGGGGAAAAACTATAACACATCTGTGTTTACCCCCAGATCCTTCTACCCTTTGGAATGGGCTGATTCTGGGGATAAAATATCACAGGCCCTCACCAATTATGATTTAAACAGTGGTAAAGGATGAGGCTTGTGGAGTTTAAGCTGTTTTGCACCAGACAACTGGATGAAGGTGCCACCAACCAGCACTAATCACCATCAGCTCTGGGATAAAACTGAAAGGAGGATGGACGAATGCAGAACACTGACCTGGGAGATTTTGTGTCTTTCCAGGGTGATCCTCCATTTTTTCTTGTTTTGATGCTTCCCTTTGCTAGTGCATTCTGGTGTCAAGTCTTGTGCAAGTGTGCTGCACACATGGGATTTTCACACCACAGTGAAGAAAAAGCCAGAGATGCCACAGAAGTTCCCTTTGCCGTGGGGTTGAACCTGCCCAGCCTGAGCAGCGGGCACGGAATTTCTCTCTTGTGGAAGAGTTTGGGAGTTTTCCCTTTCTTCTCTTACCTTGGCTGCTGGTGTGGCAGGTCCCAGCAGTGGCCTCCCCATTCCCACACAGACGGGTGGGGAAGGGGTGGGCTGGGAAGGGGAGCTGAGGAATTCTGGTTTGGCACCCCTCGCTCGCCGAGGCAGCCAGGCGGGAACGCAGCCGGAGCCAAGCACAATGTAACACGGATTGCTTCTTTTGGAAGGGAGGAAACCCAGGAGCCACAACTGAAGCACTGCTTTGCTCTTGGGATAACTCAACTGTATACTGTGTGTTTGCCCCTAAGCCCAACAGAACTAGGACAATATTTCACTGAACTGGGGAATGATCTTTGGGCTGTGTCTCAGAACTGAAATGTTCATTGTTTAGATAATTTGGAAAAAATACCTTGTTTTCCTTTGGTTGACTGGCCTCTGGAAAAGTTTAGGATGGCATGCACATTGTGGTAAAAAGGAAAAAAAAAAAGAGAACAAACAAGAAATTTGAATTAATTTGACATGCTGGGAGTAGGGCTGCTGAGGGATTGTAGAAATTACAAACAGAAAAAGAAGGCAAGACAGATAACTGTGTTTACTGCTAAAGAGATAGACTGCCAGGACAGAGAGTGCCTGCAAACCTCAGTGCCCAGTGGCTACTGAGAAATGGGAAGGGGCTTATGAGAAAGAAGAAGAGGAGTTGCCAAGGAAGGCAAGAAGTTCACAGCCTGGCCTGGATAGTTTCAGTTGTGTGGGTTGGATGCTGCCAGTCTAATCAGGCCATCATTCAATGGCTGCTACTGAAGAAGTGGTTCTTCCATTCCCTCTTCCCCCAGACACCCAGTTCTTACGCCAGCACAAGCATTCATGTGACTGTGCTACCCTAAGAAACTGATTTAAATTTAAAAAAAAGTATACAACTAATTGATTTGATATTCAACTGGATCATTCTGTGGTCCAATGTGTTGCACAGCCAGAGAGACCCTGGTGCCAGACAAGAGTGGGTGAAAAAAGTGAGTGGGTGCAGAGGAAGAGGGGGGAGAGGAGTGGAACAACCCCTTTCAGCAGCAGCCAGATTTATGCCAGATTAAAGTGACCGTGTAACCACAACCTCTTTGAGGAGCCCCCTTAATTTCATTTTGGGCATGTGAAGAATCAGCTATTACTCCTACTGAGTTAAGAGCAGCACAAATAGGCTTTTATCATCCCATCATCTCACATTTGCTGAACTTGTGATGTGCTCTGTGCTCTGCCAGAATTTCTGGGAGGATCTGTGGCAATTATAGGGAAACCCACCTAGGGACAATATCATTCCAGTGTAAGAAGGCTGGTATGTGTGCAGCTACTTTAGCAGCTCTGTCTGCTATGAAAGCAAATGAACTCAAGAGCAGACAAGAACTGATATGTGAAGTTAGAGTATAAATCTGGCTGCATAAATTAAAAGGACGGGAATGCAATGGATTTTGAATAGGTTCTTTCACATGATAGTGTTCTCCTGGAATCAGAAAGCAGACACTGCAGCAGAAAAGCTTTACAGTGTTCTGAAATAAATATTAGTATTTCTCTTAGCACAGAGGAGTTTAAATGAAGTGGCAAATCAAAACATGCATGTGTATGCATATACATTAGTTACAGATAGAAAACAGGGACTGCAGTGCAAAGGGGTTGATATGGAATATGGACTGATACAGATTATGGACAAAATATTGACTGTGTGTTGCAAGTTTTCTACTTTCCCTAAGGTATCTTCTTTCTGGGTTGGAACTAAAGGTCTGAGCTTCCAACTTGGAATTTCAGCTTCCTTTAGCAATTCCCACCATGGAAAGAGGCAGGAAATTGTGGGCCAATGCTGCCCTGAAGCAGCTGAGAGCCTGCAATGAAAGGCCCAAGGGAAGAGTCGAGCTCTCCCAATCTTCCGCTCTCACAATGCAGAAAATATCTCAGCAGAAATCATAAAAGCAGAATAAATCAGGATATGTTGAGATCCAAGGTCTCCTACAGGTGGCCAAGGAGCAGCATGATGTTATTTTAGGTCACTGCAATAATGACAGCAATTCCAGTGCTGGTGATGGTAATTCCATGTCTGGTCCTCAAGTGACTCAGGGCTATTTATAAAATTACCCCCCATATGCCATTATGAAAGTGGCCCTGTCCCAGAATGTTTACAGTGAGCATTACTTTCTACCATATCCTTAAATATTTTATTAGGATTTGTATAGTTTATCTGCAAGTTTAATGAAATGATTTAGCTTTTCCAATAATCTGCTGTAATTTCTGGTTTTAATTTTGTAGGCGTTAATTTGTTGTCCTACCAGTATAATTTCAGTAATAACTCTTCTTGAGTTTGTTCTTTCACATTTACTGATTTCAATACATTTATGAATGCTCTGAACTGTTTTTCCTTCAAAAATAGCATAAACCAAAAGCACTGAAAAAACTAGAAAAAATTTGGTTTCCTTATTAAAACTGAATTAAGGCAGCATGTTTTCACTGAAGTGGTACCTCTAATTCCTTATAAGCTCAATAGTTATTATGACATTGGGAAAAGGGACATTTCTGGTGCTCATAGGGTTTGATTACAGCTGGTTTTCACCCAAGCAATTACATCTGAAACATTCCCAACATCCTCTGGGAAGCTGTCCTCTCTCAGCTGGCCAGTTCTTCTCTTCCTTGCCTGATCCAGAGCCTGCTGAGGTTGATTTCCAGCCCTTTGACTCAGACCCACTATCCCTGTCTCCTGATCTTCTGTGACACTGGAAATTATTCCCCCTCTGTCTTATGAAATTTCAGCTGGCCTTGGCTCCTGGCCTGCTCCAATGGTGCCTTGTCAGGATGCTTATTTACCCTTCACCAAAACACCAGAAGTAGTTTAAAAACCGAAAACATTCCAGTTGGGAGTTTCATGCAAAACATTCAAACATTCTAAATGAAAATAATGATTTAAAAGAAAAGTGCAGAACTCTGCTGCAAGTCTTGTGTCTCTGCCATCAGAAAAGGATACAGCTAATCATTTCATTCAAAACAAAACATGCAGTCTTCCTAAATACCCTCCCTGATCAGACCACCAAAGCACTTAGCATCTCTTCTGCTCACCAAATATTTTTATGATTTTCCACAAGAAACAGCCAGGCCAAATGCTAATAACCACTCTGAGAGGATGGGAGTACATCATGTCTCCAGACACCGTGAAAATAAAATAAATCACTACAGGAACAAAATTTTATATGGCTTGTTTTTTAAATTATGTTTTGCCATAAGGAAATGATGAATAGAAGCATGAACCAAACTAAGAAGAAAAAAGCTATTCTTGCCTAGACCTTGGAGCACTGTTATTATCAGAAAAAATCAGCAATCTTCAGAAGCAGCCAAGAGGTTTAAGAGCATCAGCCACAGTCTTTAGAAACCCTTTCCCTTTAAGATCAGAATGTCAACATTAGAGACTGTGTCTATACCAATAAATAACGTGCACAAATTTAACAATGAGGGCACTTAATCACTCTGGTATCTTATCTAGGGACGAACAAGATTCCTGTTACTTACAGTCTTTAAATCAAGACTTGGGATATGTCTGTGTGTCACACTGGGATGTAAAGCAGAGACAGGAGCCCTGTTTGGAAACCACCGTGCTCATGGAGCAACAGGAATCCAGCAGGAGAAATGCAGAGTAGTGCTGGAAGGGCAAATGATTCCATTCTGAGTTCAGCTAGACTGCTCTCTGTCCCCACCAGCTTATTTAAAATTACCCTATGTATCTTTACCCTGTGGTGTAGATGTAATGTGGTTAACTGTTATACAAGGTGCTAAAGCTCAGGCAGAATTTATGGACTCCACGGAGAGATCACTGGATGATGCTCAAGGCCAGCTAGACAGTCCCTCTCTGAAGCCTATGCAGATAAAATAAAACCACTTCCAGAGATAATCCCTTGAACAGATCACCCAGCATTATGGATAAAGTATTTCTTCCTCTGGGATTGTCTGGCTCTGGCCCCCTCTGACTCCCTGTTCCTGTTTGTGAAGCTTGGACTATGTGGGGAGTCGAGTATTGGGACCTGCCTGGTTTGCACTGCTGTCGACATTCCCCCAGAAGCAGCTTGGAAACAGTGAGATGCAGCAACACCAGCACTTGATGCCTTATTGTCCTTCCATCCGAACCAGAGCAGCAACCACCATGAGAAGATTCTTTCTACCTGTAGTCCCGCCCCACCTGTCAGAACCAACTCCTCCATCAGTATCTGTTTCTATTATTAAACCCTGGAATCCCCCCCAGCACTCCCAGTTCCTAACGCTCGTCCTTGGCTCCCCTCACAGCCCTGCCTGGCAAACATTCCTGCCTCCCCTGCGAGGGGCTGAGCCCAGGGATTGTGCCCTGCTGGCACAGCAGGCGTGGCTGAGCGGCAACATTTCAATCCCACTTTGTGCTTTGCCACCAGAAAGCCAGGCACACACTCTGAAACGCTGCCCCTGCAGTACCACAGTGTCTTCTATAAGAAAACATGGATTTCTGCCACCAGACAGACACAGAAACTAGTAAGCTATTCCCTGCATTCTTCTATCCCCCTGGGCACCCTGTGTAAGGGAAGCCATTGATGCTTGCCATCAGATAGACACACAAACTAGTAATAAAATACCCATGATTCACTGCATTTTTATTCCTTAGGGTGCTTCTGAAGAGGGAGCTACTGATTTCTTACTTATGTTTAAATGATTTGTGAAGGGAAAAAAAAATTCTATTTTATAGCCTGTGCCTTTAGCCATAAGGGAAACTGTTTTCTGTGAGTTCTGTATTTTTTCCCTTTAATTACTTATCTTTACTTTGGTTGCTTTTTAGGAAGGTAAAGTTTTCCCTAATCTTTTAATTTTAATCAGTTAAAAGTTATCTGTTGGGCGAAACATCAGACCCTCCCAGCTTCTGCATTTACTCATTTCAGTGTGAGATTTTCCAGCATGAAGAACATGACCTTTAATGCCTCATCATTCCTAACACAGCAGCCCTCTCTCTAATACAAGCAATTCTGTGCCAGTGCCCTACCCTGAGGATTGTGTAAAAGGTAAAAAAGAGAAACAGAAATGCCAAGGAGTTTTCCCAAAAGTCACACAGAAAATCAGTTCTCTGTATTTCCATGTCACTAGACATGCTGCCTCTCAACCCCTGCCTGGCACCTGGGTAGAGCAAACCCCAGCACACGTGGATGGGAATCCTCAGGGGAAGAACAGCCAGGATCTCCTCGACCTCCCAGCCCTGTGCTGGGGGAGGTCACAATGGCCCTCCTTGTTCTTTGGGATGGGTTTGGACAGCGTGGAGATAGGCACAGCACAGCAACTGAAATAAAGACAGAGGTCTCCACATTCAGCCAGAGAGGGGAATCCAATCCCCAAGACAGACTGGAGCCACATCATTGCCTAATGCTCTAGAAAGCAGAACATGCCCTGGAACACCCAGGCAGGGCCCTCGCCACAGGGTGTATTTTGAGAGTGGTGTGAACATGGCCCTTCTTCCCCATTTCCTTTCCCTATTAGTCACACTTAGCCTTGCTCCACTTTCTGCCTCTGGAAGCCCAGTGCAAGTGCTGTGTTGGGTCGGGGAGAAAGCAAGCACAGCATTTTCATAGGCAAAGATCCACAGCTCAAAACCACCTAATAATACGTCTCAGTTCCTCCTGACTTGGTAGTGTCTGCGTTGGACAGGCCAAGGTTTGGAAGAGAAGGAATTGGCCAGGACAAAAGTGCATTGGCAGAGCTCTGTGGAGGCACTCACACAAATCCTGCCCTCACTACAGCTGGATCCATCCAGTGCTTTCATGATGACCGGATTTGGGAATCTTACTTTAAAAGCAAACAATCAATAAGGGGAGAAAAAAAATGAAGCAACTGCTTGGCCTGAAGCTTGTTGCTACTCAAGGACTTTCCACACTGTGAGGAGTGAAAGTGGGAAGTGTTCTCTTTTGGGGTCCACTTCACACCCAAGCTTGGCCTCAGCCACATCTGTTCTTCAAGAGATGCTCCAATGCTTAGATGTGGCTTTAGGTGAGCTCCTAAAGTTGGTTGGGCCAAACAAGAAGAGTTCAGGGCTGAGCTGGCTGGGAGATAGGCTGGTTCTGTGCATTTCTCAGGGAAAGGTTGATAAGAAAGCCCTTCAGGAAGCCAAGGTGGGAAATAAAGCTCTTGCTCACGTAGGAAAGTCCTTTTAAACTTCAGCAGTGTGTGACAGCTGGCAAGTCCAGCAAGGACCTGCATGTGTGGAACTTGCTTTCCACTTCCTAGTATCCACTGCTGCCACTGCCTGTGCAGAGGTAAACTCTGTCCTAAATCTGCATCCACAGCCTCACGTGTGAGGAAGAAGCTTATGGGAACTTGAGGGTTGTTTATCCTGCATTTCTCCCTTGCCTGCACAGACAACAAACATCCTGATTCCAGTTGTCCTAGTCTGTCTTAAATCCTCTTATCTTACTGAATTAATCCAGAGACTAATTTATAAGGCACCTGTGTAATCCTAGCCTTCTTCTATTGTCCAGAAAGTGGGATTTTCTGTTTCTTCCTCTCTCTCAGGAGGACAGCCTGAGTTTTCATCTGAGTTATTTGCACACAGACTTTATTCAGAGGAGCTGCTGACTGAGACATACAAGCAGACACAGTAACTTGCATATTAGTTTTCCTGGTGAAGGTGAAGATACAACCTTGTGGAACAAGAAATCCTACATCACCAGATATGTCAAATATCAGAAATGTTTCTTCCATAACAAAATATTGCTTGCTCTCGAGCATTCCAGCCAACTGTTTCCTACCATTTAACTTCAGTGGAAACACCTTATTTGCAGGAGGTATAACCTTGTTTGTCCTTATGGAAACTGGTCATTACAACAAGGAGACATCTGAAGGAGACCTGTTACGTGCAAATTATTAATTCAAGGTAAAGATCTAGAATCCTCCAAAAGACACAGAGACTGCCTGAAGCAGAGGTGTAAAGGAGCTGCTCTGGAAGGAGCAGCTAAACACCTCATTAACTGAGCTTCATGCCGTTCAGTCTGAGTGACTGAATGTTTCCAACACAATTGAAACTGTGGTTCCCTGAATTAATGTTATTTTTAATAAAAGGAGGCGTTAAGTTGCCTTCTTTGGTGAGCACTGAGGAATGTTTCTAAGTTCCCTACCAGACATGGCTGTGTTTGAGTGATATTTGTGAGGCACTTGGAGAAGAAATGTGCTATATAAAATTAGAGATTATGCCAAACCTCAGCGTTGGATTAGTATGTCTGTGTGAATTTAGAGGATGAAAAGCCACCTTCCATTTGATGGCAAGGTGTCAAATTCCACATTCGTGTAAACTGATGCAGACAGTTATAAAAAATGTTATTCCAGTTGTACTGACAAAGAATCTGACCTTGGTCCATTTCCTTGAAATGAAGCAACCAAAATCTTGGTCCTGCCAGAATTTTGTACTAAAACCGATGTCTAGATCCTGGCTTTGCTTTCTGGGCCTTTTTTTATTGCACAGTGATGATCTATTGCTATATGAATGCGCTGCAGCAAATGTAAAGAAGTCACAAATCAGCAGAAAGATGCTTTACAAATTCAAGAATTTTGAGATTTTTTTTTCAGATGTTGTATGTTCACCTGAAATTGCAGAGCGAGCACATATATATGCTAGTTCAGAGCAAGAATAAGTTTCTGTTCAAAACTAAGGAATGAATTTTATGCCCTCTCAGACTCTGTGTATCCCTCCCGTGATGTGGTAAATGGTACTTTGTGAAAACTCTGCTGGTGCATGAAATTCGGGCTCTGCAGCCCAGTCCAACAGCACCAAGTCCTTTGATTAAGAAAGCATTGAGCATTGCAGCAGCAGCAGCAAGATCTCAGCCAGATCCCCACTGCTCCAGAGGACACAGCCACACAGACTACAGCAAACAGACCTGCAGGACCACTTTCAAAGCGGTTTCAGTGTCTCGCTGGGAGATTTTTGCTGGCTAAATTAGCAAAATTCAGAGCATACATTAGCTCTGTGACTCCAGTTAATGAGTCCTTTGTTTTATTAGACGAATTAGTAAGGAGGGTCATTTTCTAATACATCTTTCCCAGCAGAGTAAAACACCCACCCCTGAAAACAGCCATAGGCAATCCATTCTTTTTATATTGCCCATGCAAGTTGCTCCTTACAAATAATGAACACTCATAACTAAACGCTGCTCAGAAGAATAAATGACTAACCAGATTTTATCAGTACACAAGCTAAATTCAATGATTTATGAAGAAATCTTGGTCCCGTCTAATGGAATTTTCCCAAAATAAATTCATGTAAACAACTTGCCACAAAGAGGCAGTCAGTGCTGGTTGGTATGTGTAAACAGCTTTAACAGTTGAGAATATAATCTCCTTGACTGCTGGGCAGTCTGGGGAGATTCAGGCAGAGTCTCCGTTCAGAAAACCACCTTTGGCTCTGATCCTCCTGACATCATAATGCCACCCATTTCATTAGTTTTTAGTAGATGTTAATATCATCACAGATGGGTAGAATCGTTTTGCCTCTCAAAGCCAACACATGAATTTTTACAGTCCTCATCAGAGTGCCAGGATGAGAGTCACAGGTAGGACGAGTGGGAGGAGGTAAAAGAGACAGAAATGAAAAAAAATCCAGCTCCTGAGTAAATGTATCACAGTGTATTCAGTTCCAGCAGTGGATTTTCCAACACCTTTTTACATGTTCCTAGAATCCATCTGAAAGTACAGTGGGGTCGTAATAACGTCTGCCACAGTCGTTCTTAACGTTTCCAGGGTAACTCTTATTTACGTGGTCTCTAACTGCAAAGTGGAGTCAAATGTTTAATAAATTATCTCTCGGATGTTAATTAGTACTGTTAGGAGGTGACACTGGAGCAATCTGTGTAAACTGATCTGGGCGAGTGGCTCGAGCCCATTTGGGCTGGTTCCCAACCAACCTAGAGCACAGTTCTAAAGCGAACCAAGCCCTTTTCAGTTTGCATCATTATCAGAAATATTTCCCCTCTCTGCCTTAATTCATCCTCAAGAGCAACACAGCACAGTCAGCAGCAGTTCTAGTAGAATAAGGGCAAGTGGGCTGGCTGGCTGAGTACCAAACTGCAAAGACAGTTCGCTTTCTCTAATGACTATTCATAAATACAGCATAGGAGCAGTTTCGTGGGGATGAGGGCTAAGTACAGCATGTTCTACTGCTTGGTGGAAGAAGAAATCCTGCACTATGCACACAGATTTTACAGGCACTAATAAGTACCTTTTTTAGATCTGTAGAACTTTCAAGGCTTTTCACAGTTAATATTTCTACATTAGCCTGATTTTCCAATCTGCCTGCTGGGCAGATGAAGACTGATGTGTTTTAAAAGGGACTAGTGATTTTGCATGCCTGTTCTGGGGTGCCTAACTTGAGCCAGCCCTGAGAACAGCCTGATAGTTTGAGGATTTCCAAAAATCAGTTCCTTTGAGGTGTCTCAGAATAACACCTCATCAGTCTCTGCTCAACTCTAGTCAGTGACAAAAAAAAAAATCCCCAAACACTCCTTGCTCCTGAAGTCCCTGCTGCAGTTGGACAGGGGGTTTCTCACAGAGATGTGAGATTTCATTTGCAGCCGTGGCCAAATGCTGCTGTTCCACAGCTGATTATGATCTCAGCCTGGAGCTGAGCTTCCTATGGCTTTTATCATGTAACTCAGTTTAGATCAGTGTGAATAAGATCAGTATTTACTTCCACTGTCTCAGACATCTGTCTGATTAGCTCTCTGTAACCTGTGAGCTGTTCTGGACTATAGTTTCTCGACTGTCAAACTTTTGTTTCAATTTTTGGGTTGATTTGTTTAAAACAAAAGGAAGTGCCTTTGGACGCTTGAATTAAAGGATATGATCCGTCCATGGCTTTCACATTAGAATGGTTTCATTTTGAAATAAGAACAGAACAGTTTAATTCAATCATTGGCACAAAAATAATACAAGTATCCGATAATAGAGACTTCCTAGGAAAGATATACCTGATGTCAGACAGCCTCATAAGCAGGCTGGCAGCCAGTTCTAATGGAAAAACAGTCTGTGAAGAATTCCCAGCATATTATATTCCCAGGCTTTTTAGAAGCTATTTTCTGGCTAATCAAAAACCAGAAGCTATGTCTTCAGCAGATATAGAATAACATCCTTGCTGAAATACAGCAGCTCAAGATCTATTCCCCAGCATGAATTTAAGATGTTTAGCTGCACTCGAACCCAAATCTTTTTTTCCCCACCTAGTTGTAATTGGGTGTGACAGCATTCCAAGTCAGGGTGTCCAGGGCAGAGTGGATGAAATGGGAAATCAAGCCAGAGCAGAATGATGGTGATTTACAATGACTTTGCAGAAACGGAGCTCTCAGAAATGAGGCATCAGAGAAGTCACAGCACTGTCCCTTGCCCAGACCCACGTGAATGTACCCACTGGCCAGACCACATCCTATGCCTCCCAGAACTGCTGACTGGGATCATCCAGCCCTCAGCTGCAAGGCATGTGGTGAATCCAAGGGATCAGTGCAGATAGGCTTAGGGCATTCTGTGCAAACATGGATTAATCTACAAAAGAAGTTAATGAAGCGTGAGATGTGAGTGGTGTTTGTGCAGCATCTGGGCTATATTGAGCTACAACTGTGATACCTTGGCAGCCCTTCTCAGAAAGCTCCTTTCCAGTCTCCTCTTTATAAAACATTAGTTGAGCTCAACTTCCTGGAGGCACTGGGTGCTGTTGAGAGCTGCTGCTGGTGTGCAGGGGATTACTTTACCAATACAGCCATTTCAGGCCTCTTATGGCCTATCTGGTTTGCCAGTCTTAACACAATCCTGGAAGATGAAAATTATAACTAACTTTATGCACAAGGTATACACAGAAATAGCATCAGTCTGTCAATCATATGGGATGCTGCTTCCACAAGTAATGGATTTGCAGTGTTTGGCAGTACTGTGGTCACTGCATTCCTGCAAAGGAAAGCAGGATGTATTCCTGCTTTTCCTTCTGCTTTCACTCATGCTGTCAATCTAGACAAATTGTTTAATCTCCTTACACCTCATTCTGGTAATCTGTAAAGTAGCTATTCTGAAGCTTAATTACTATTTGTGAAGCATACAAGAACTTCAAATGAAGACTGACATGGAAACAAAGTATTGTCACCTGTTCCTTTGAAACTTTGGGGCTCTTCATTACTCATCAAGCAGGTCCAATCCTCCTTTTAATTACCTCCACTTTATATCACTACAAGTCTCCAAAGTAATTATTTACATTGTTGTAATAGAACAGATTCAAGATGAGCTTTCCTCATTTCAGAACCAACTGAAGATCTTTACGAAGGTAGTGCAATTTTAGCTCAAACATCCAGGGTGTTTCCCCAGCTGGTTATTCCACACACCCACCCCATTTCCCTTCCTTTCCATATTTTTGCTCTGCTCCCTTTTCCATCCAGCAGCAGATTATTGCAACAGTTCACCTTCCCACAGTGTATATCAGGCTTCTACTTTGAGTTTATACCACTTTCAAAAAAAGCAGTAACGTTTCTCACATCTGGAAATGGTCAGTAGCAAGGGATACAATTCTTAGCAAAGTATAAACTTAAATTTTGTATAGCATAGTTTATAGCATATAGCATAAAAGTTTGAAATCTAGTTCCAACATTCATCTGTGAATTGGATCCTTGCAATCTACATTCCATGGTGGTAGAGGACTTCATGATATTTAACACCTCTATGGGGCAAGTTCAGATTTTTGTATTTTCCACTTAACTACTGTTCAGATGTGCCTGGAATTTAGGTGCCCAACTCCCTGAGATTTTTTGACATCTCCAGCATAAGCACAAGTGGCATCTCCACATCCTACACTGCAGTCAGCCTGAAAACCTGACAACTTTTGGCCACTGGTGTCCCTTGCCACAGTGCATGAATAACTTTCAGAGAGAAACGTCCTCTCTCTAGACATAAATCCCTTTATTCTTGCTCTTTCCGTCATGACTTAGCCTGCAGCTATTAGTAAATATCATCAATATTTACTGATCATCAATATCCTCCTACAGAAATTTTTTGGGAGAAATCCTCCTGTGCTCACTTCCAAGGGGCCACTCCTGCCTCAGGAGTCCTGCTGGCTGGTGAACAGGCTGCAGAACTGCACCCTTTGGGTGCTGGTTTTGGAATAAGCTGAGAGCTCTGTGCAGCTCAGTGCTTGGCGTGTTAACCCGATTATGTTTGACATCTGAGGTCAACAAGATCACTGGACATGTCCCATTGCTGATCTTCTGAGGAGCCCCAGAGTCTCTCCCTGACAGCTGCTCAACTGCCCACCCCAGATGCACCAGAGAGGAGAGAAATATCTTCCTGAGAATGTGATCCCTGGGGCTGCTACTTCGTGTAATTGCTCCTTACATGCACACATGAAATGTTTTGGTTGTCTAATTATTGGGATGGCACCAAAAACTATCAATAGCTATAAATTCACAGACCTGGACTCTCTCTGAGCTAATGAGACCAAAGCTGCTGTGTTTTACATAATTAGTTGGATATACAAACATCACTGAGAAGGGGGAAAATGGTCTGAAAAAGGAAGATTAGTAGGATAGCACATGCAGTTTTTAATACAGTGTCCTTCTCTAATAAGAAAGAAGAATTTATTGCCACACCCATACTATTATATTAAGGAAATTTAGGTCAAATCCTAAACCACTGCAAATTGTTTAATTTCATTACAATCCAGCAGAGGAGCCACAAGGGTCTCCAGAATAATGAGGCTATTTTGAAAGTTTGAAAGTGTAGCAGAGAACTCATGTTGGATTCCTCCCCACCCTTTTTTAATTATTTTAAATTTTTTTTTTCTTTATTTTCCATCTGCCTCCAGATATTTAAGTCCTTACAGAGTGCTTGGGTCACATTATCAAGCTTTCCCTCCCCACAGCACAAGGCCTTTGGAAAATGAAAGCTGAGATTCTTATGCATCCATGTGAGACAGGACTTGGGGCTCTAAGCAATGCACCGAACATTGCCAGACTTCCAAGAGCATGACAAGATTTACCAGCACTGTATTGATTTCACCTGAGTGATGGTGATTCACACCAGGCCAGACAGTGGTCCCTGCTTTGTCCGTGAAGCCTTAAATTTGATTCTGCTCTGCACCTCTGCAGTTCTGCAGGGCAGACCCTGTTCACAGTTGCACTATATAAACATGCTCACAGCATCACAGAATATGTTCAGTTGGAAGGGACCCACAAAGATCATTGATTCCAACTGAGCCCTGCACAGGACCATCCCCAAGAGTCACACCCTGTGCCTGAGAGTATCACCCAAACCCTCCCAGAGCTCTGGCAGCCTGGTGCTGTGCCCACTGCCCTGGGGAGCCTGGTCAGTGCCCAACCACCCTCTGGGGGAAGAAGCTTTTTCTAATATCCAACCTAAACCTCCCCTGACACAACTCCAGTCCATTCCCTGGGGTCCTGTCCCTGTCCCCACAGAGCAGAGCTCAGGGCCTGCCCCTCCTCTTCCCTCATGAGGAAGCTGGAACTGCAGTGAGGTCTCCCCTCTGTTGTGGCACAGTGCTTGAGACTCACTCTCCTGACCTCCTCAGGCCCTCAGTGCCCACCTGAGCCTTGGGCATCCCACCTGTGCCAGCTTGGTGATCCCCCCCATCACACACAGCCCTGTGGTCCGAGGTGCAAGGCTGCAGTGTAACTGAGACACTGGCACTTCACAATAACTTGGGAATCCTCTGTCCCAGGCACAGCAGGAGCTCTTGGGGATGCCATGAATCAGAGGTTGGTGTGATCCATGGCATCCTGCTCTCAGAGCACAGGCTGGCCTGGCACATCTCTACATCTCAAATAGGTACAAGCCAGAGAACTGTCACCTACCCCCTACAAAAGCCACCGGGGCCAAGGGCAGCCAGGCAGCCATAGCTGGCCACAGAGTGTCGCTGTTACCCCAAATTTTGGAGCTGGTCACTCACCTCCAGTTACAGCACGATGCAGATGAGAACACAAAACAACTGCCTCTTTAAATAGGAAAAGAAAAAAAAATTAGTTATCTGGTATCATCTCTTTCGCTCTCTTTTAAAATGCCCGGGTTCTTCTCCCCTGTCCTCCCCTCCTCTTTTCTCCTGGGAACAGGGATTCCTAAGCTCTGCTTGGAACCAAAGTTCAGATTTTTTGGCAGCGCAAAGGGACTCAAATGAGAGCTAAATTAAACCTTTTCAGAACCTCCCAAGCCAGCCGGGTAGCAGACAAGAGGCACATTCCAGGACCGTGTGGGAGATCTGAGAGCAGAGGCAGACGGCAAAGGCAAAGGTGATGCTTTTGCAGAGGTGCCAACCCGTCTGCGCTGGCCCCGGCGCCGCCCGCACCAGGGTCACGGCTACTGTCCTCACAAAAATAAAACCCCCTCCCAGATGCTCTCCTGGCCAGGCTAAACACTTGTTGTCGGTCCCAAAGAGGACAGGACAGCAGTGGAGCGGCAGGCTGGGATTATGGTGTGGATTTACAGTAGTTTGGGACAGAGGATGATGAGTGGAGGCAGCAGTGCCTCTGGCTCAGGCTGCAGGCTGTGTTTGGGGATAACAAGGCCACACAGGAGAACCCAGGAGAATTAGGCAGCCCTAATCCTTCTCAGGTTTTCTGTTGAGGTCTGCTACAGAGCCAACAGAAGGCAAAGGGAAAGTTTCCTGATGGCTTCACAGACAATGACACTCATCATTTCTTTCCTTATCCTTCTAAAGTAGCTCTGAAGCATGAAAGAGAAGCACATCCAACAGGACAGGGCTGGGCAGGGAAAGAGTATAAAATTCCATTTCTAGCACCGTGCTGACCTTCTGCTAGGAATGCTTGGAAAACTTCGGTTTTGAGGAATTTCACATTTTGTCACAATTTCATAACAGTGGGACATTTCTTTGGAAAAACAAGAAAGCACTGATTTTTCTAAGGTTTAAATCAAGATTTTTCCCAAGATAAGGGAAATGGGCTCATTGCAATCATTTTTTACCCCCATCGTTTTGCATAAACCTTGTCACTGAAGTGTTTTTGAACAGTGAAATGGAAACATTTAACACAAGAAAGATCTGGTTTCACTGTGCATGGGCCACAGCCACGTAACTCTGACTGCCACTGAGATACATCTGGGTGTACCAAAGGAGCTGGCCTGTGGAATTTTAATTTTGGGTGTTTTTCTATGAACATCTAGGGAGAATCACCATTACTGGTCTCTAAAACAGGCCAGACAAGCATCTGATCAGAAGGCATTTAGGTGGGGTTCATTCTGTATAGAGCAGGCAGAGGGACTGAACTAGACTCTTTAGGTCTATGATTCTATGGCAACACCACAATCTCTGCAAAACTGTATGGTTTGTTCCCAGAACCATAAATCTAGCCTGGCATCACTGGAAACTCAGTGTTGGAAAGCTCGGTTTAATTTCAGATTTATTGCAGTAATCAAAACTGAACGAAATCAGCCCAAGACCAAGCCTCCTACCTGAACCTGTGACTTGTGGAATGAAAGTTGCTTGAATTTTCTGGTACTTACAAATTCCTACTGGATCAGAAATGTCACAATCATTTTATGTCTTGGCTTTTGGTAGAACTGCAGTCAGAGCAGTTGCCCCAGACAAACAAAATAAACTCCTGGGTCTCAGTCTGTTGGCTGCTGATGAAGGCAGAGTGGAGTATACTAATTTTTGTTGAATTATCTAATGTCCCCATGCAAATGAAGAATTGCAATGGCAGGCAGTGACTGAGCCATCCCCTCTGTCAACATTAATTTCTACTCTATGGGTCAGCGTTTTCCTTGATGGTCCCTACTGAAGCCAGGGAGGGGAAAACCAGATGGAATTTAGTGACTGACCTCCAACACCATGGAACTGTTGTCCTCCATTTGTAATGACTGACATTCTGTTGACTAGCAGGGCCTTAAGTGAATAAAAATAGATTTACTTATTTTACTCAAATTCATTGATCTCTCTGTAGCTCACATCACAATCAAGTCCACACACGATCACTGAAATTTTTACTGGTGGGGCACCCAAACACTAAAAAGATACTGGATCCCTGATCAGTAATTCCAAACTAAGGAATGCCAGAACACTGGCTAGTCAAAACTGACATATCGCTGTTTTGTCTTAAGGCCATTTAAATTTTTAAATTACATTTTAAAATCTAGATGTTTGAATTTTACTGCACTTAAAGCAGACAATTGAACCATTCGCTCGCTGTAAAATATACCCAAAGAGTTTATACCTTTCACTGAAAAACTACTGGCCAACCTCTTAGCAAGATAAGAATCTAATTACATACTTTTTAAAGTGACATTTAGAGGTCTCACTACTTTTCATATTTCATCTCTGATCTTAGAACTGGCATCTGTTTCTCCTTTTAGTTAAGAAACGGAAAGACTATTTACATATTCTTAGGAGTATATCTCCAATTAAATCTTTTTCAGAACTGCACTCTCAACATTTCATATTAGGTTTCTTGGCAGACAACTATCTTTTTCTTTAAGAGATTTATTTATTCAGTTGGATATTTTTTTCATCCTTTGCCTGGGCATTAGAGTCTTCAGCCTCACCATCCTATAATTAGAAAAATGACCCTTAGAAGTCTTACAGCTCTGCTCCAAAACATCATCTTTCCTGTTCATTTATTTATCCACTTTTTACTGATGCAGCTTCATCTAGTAATCGCCTTCCCAATGCAATGTGCAGCAGCAGAGTGGAGTAAATTTAATCAGGCACTTAGAAACTTGTTAACAGAAAACAACATCCAAAACAAGAAAGCATTGAATGATAAAATATTTCTACATTCAATGAGAAGAGATGGGTGAGGAAGAGAAACACAGGGCAAAGAAACCGTGATGGTCCTTTTATAAACAATTCCTTTTTCCCAAGTGTAAGAATTGTTCCTACCCCGAACTGCAGGTAGAATTCCCTATTGCCTAGTTTCCCTAATCAAATCTGTATATATTTTCTATTTAGCTTTCAGGTAATGAAGTTGCTAGTGTTTCAGCATAAATATATATAAAATAACCAGACATCAGCACTTCAACCCCCCTCCCAGGGCAGAGGAGCAGAGCCATGTCCTCACTTTCTCCACATATCTGACAATGGATGTCTTTTGCAACGTGCCTGGAAAGTCACCAAATCTGGGCTCCTTTGGACTAGGGTAGGGAGCAGATTCCAGAATATTTCAAACTCCTCATAAAAGATACCCTGTCAGCACCCTGTGAGTAATGGAGCAGGGTGGTTCCTCCCCCCGGCACTGCTGTTGACACCAGGACCTGTCCCTTCGTGGCACCACTGTGAATCTCACTGACCTCTGAGTTATTCTTCTTCTGCTCCACACTGGAATTCAGTTTACCAGAAATAGATATTCAGGATTTGGTATCCAAATATAAGAATAGTAAACAGAAGGAGCTTTGGCCTGTTAGATCTAAATGGTGTTTCCTTACTTGTTACAGTAAAACATTAAATCTAAGGCTAGTATGATAAAGCTGAACTGGTACCTAGCCCAGTTATCTACAGAACACACAAGTGATATCATCTGCACTGTCTGGTACAGAAATAGGTGGGCTGTACGACTTTTCAGAAGCATTTTGTGGGACCATGTTCAGGTGTGCAGCCTACACAGCTATACCCCTGATGGGGCCACCAGAGCTGCAGAGAAACCTCTCCAAGCCTGCACCAGGGACACAGGAGTCAGTGGTATCACCTGTTCCCAGTATGCAACTGTACAGCCTGAGCATCTCATCTGTATTTTACTCAACTTTTGCTCTGAATCCTTCTCTTTAGGAGCCTCTCTCTGCTCACAGTACAGTAAAATAACCATTTAAACCCTAGAATTAGACAAAGTGGTGACTTCCAGCCACTCCCCAGCTCCCACTCCACGCAAGCAACGTAATCCTTGTGGTGATCAGGGAAAATCCCGACCCACAAAATCAGCATAAGCAAGTCTTTTATCTGTAAAAATCAGGTGAAGACCTTAAAAACGAAGTGTTAATTTGCTACAGTTTATAATTTGTTTGAAATAATCTCTGATCCACGGAAAGGACTTGGAAACTCTTGCTGTGATAAAGCACAAAAGCAGGAGGCCTGGAAATTGGGAATTGTGAGCCATCAGTGCTGTAACTCTTCACCAGTGTCAGCCCAGACCAACTCCACTGACTTCAGGGCAGTTCCCTCTGCATGAAGAACCAGATGAGACTCTGGTCTCCAGCGTAAGATGGAAAGATGGAGGCTGTAATTCCATCCAGGGGATGGGGTGTGGTTTGCAGACATCAATAAGCCACGGCACGTCCCCTCTTGTGGTTCCTGATGTCATTGGAATGACTCAATAGAATTACAGCCTTCTGTCGAGCTGGGTGTATATTATTCTACTGAAATTAAAGCTTTTGAAATAGGAGCTTATTGTTTTTAATAACTTCAGTTATATAATTCCTTTCTCATGTCAGTGCTTCAATAAACATTTCTTATGTTAAATTTTACTCCAGATCCATCCTTGCCAGTTTTAGGCTCAGAACTGATATATTGGAATAATCCTCTTCGTTTTAAGTCCCACAGACACTGTGCTGTTCACATGATGTCATTCTGTGTGTATTCCTTCATTTACTACTGGTGAGTCATTATTATCGTAGCTAATAGAAAGAGGATTATCTCTTTATTAAATCAAAGGCATGGCATTTTGTTGGTGGTGCTTTGCCTCCTTGATTTTTAACCCTTGAGATTACATGAGTCAGGATTTTTCAGCACAGGCTGTCACTGGTGGGAGGCACAGAGCTGCTGCTAGAAAGTCACCACAAAGTGCTCAGGGAAATTAGGACTGTTAATTCCTCACCTAAGATCATAGAGGAGCACTATGATGGAACGAATCATTCAGAGCCAAAGCAGTATAAGAACCTGAATATTAGTGTCTCTGTCACCTTTTTTAATTCATAAAATAAAACTAATTATAATATGTTGCAAAGACAGCAGTAGCAGTCATGAGGTATTAAATATAAGTGAAATAATCAGTATTGTGAGAAAAGGCCAGTAGGAAACAGGGCTACTTTTCTGGGAAGATGAAGAAATGCTACTCTATGGTTTAGAAAGGCAAATATTTATCACAACCTTTTCTAGGGAACTGCTCTCATGCAATACATTTTTTTTTCAGAAGGCTGCAGAGCTATGAAGAACTAAAAGATCAGCCAGAGAAATTAATGTCTGCATTTACTACAGGAATTATTCAGAAATCAGAATTTCTTCTATTAGGAAATTTCAGTATTTAAAATTTGTTTTCATTCTCAATTGAAATGTCAGATTCCCCCCCAAAATCAGGATTTCTAACACTTTCCAGGATTTAGAATTAGCTAAACAATTTTTATTACAGTCACATAGAAATAATGAAATGTACTAATGCAATTGTATGGTATCCAATATCTATCTTTGTAACATTAGTATAAAATTAAAATCTAAACATTAATTAAAATTATGGAGTCAAACCAAAATACTTCAACTTCATAAAATTCCTCTCCACAAAGCCAAGATGCTTTTTAATTTTCCCATAGAAAATGTTTCCAAAGTTGATACCTGCTCTGAAGAAGCATTTCAATTTTAGTGAAATTGCATTTATCAATAGAAAACTGCTCTGTCCAAAAAAAAAAATAATAAAAAAAATCAAAGAGCTCTATTTAATTTAAACAGTGATCATTGCTGTGATGGAAACAAAAGCTGCCCATTTGCACTACTGCAAGAAGATTGATTCCAGGAAGGGGCTCCCAGACCTGTGATATCTCTGCAGGAATGTTAAAGTCACCGTGAGAGAGGCACTACAGAGCCTGCCATCAATCCCAGCCTCCTCTGCTTTAAAGCAGAAGATGCCAAGTCAGGCATCACCTCAGAGGAAGCAGCAGCTGTGGGCAGAGTGTACAAGACTGAATGAAACCTTCCTGGCACGTTTCCTTCCCTTATCTCCCCTGTCACCCATTATCAGACAGCGGATTATAATAAAGAACACAAGGTTGAAACACAATTATCCATGGACGTGTTTGAGGGCTCACAAATCTGCTAATGTTACTAACAAGCCAAGTTCCCCGTTGCAGAACACATCAGCACTCCAGACGAAGGCTTAACTCTTAATGAAACCTAAATCTCAGCGCCAGAGATAAATTTCAAGCTTCTTGTGGCTTAACCCTGGAAGGCAGAACAGCACGGAAACTTTTCAGAATTATCTAGAGAACAAGCAATGCTGGGAAGTCGCCATAATTAAATCTCTGCTGATTTCACATCTGAGGGATCTGAGCAGCAAGACGTTGTCGTTGAAATGATGTCGCACGTTTCTGTTACAGCACGTCAAGATACACCATTAAAATACTAAAACAACAGGATGAGAACCAGGGAATTAAGGCCTTTAACAGGAAGGAAAAAGCTTCTGGATTCACCATCCTAACAGTACCCGAACACAGTGTCAGTCTGGTGCTGAGAAAGTCACCAGCTTTACAGACACGGGTCTTTAATATAATGCCACTTACGTAACCAGGAGCACAGAAACCCAGATTTACTGCTCACTTTGGTAACAGATTTCCTTTCTGACTACGGAAAGGCCTTTTCTTTTAAATAAATCTTACCTCTGATAAGTACATTGCAAAGTTATGCTGTTACAGTATTCTTTACTGCTAATGACGCTATTTGGAAAGCGATGCTTATCTTGGATTAAGAATGCCCTTTTCCTTCAAACAGGTATGTACCATTTTCAGAGGAGCATAAGCTAAACAGGGAAAGAGTGGGGGAAATAAGGCATTCTTATTCCAAAATAATTATCCAGGCACAGATCTGAAATGGGATAACAGTGGTACAGACAAGCTTTAAGACAATCACAGACGAGCTTTACGAGACACCTTGGGCCCAGGCCACAAAATACCTCGAGGATTAGGGTCCAGACCTTGAACTTGACTTGATACTCTTGGAAAAGACAATTTGGAATTCTCATTGTAGCAATTACTGAGGAAGTACATTACAGACAATGCAGTCAACAACCAAATCTCTGTCCTTCAGCACTCCAGCTGTACAACAGGATCCTCAATGGGGATAATACACATTGTACATATCCCCACATTATAAAAGCTTCTTGTCAGTCATTTCTATTTAGGTTGGAAATACATAAAGATTAATAGGAATCTCTTTATATTGCAGAACCACTTACAAAGAGATCTTGATAGAAATACAGTGATAGTAAACTAACAGATGCTTTGTTTTCATCAACAAATCAACTGCACTGAAAGAACATCACAAACCCACCATGCTTGCATTAATTAATCATTAGGAGCTATTTTTCCCAATCTCCTTATTTTATATATAAATGTGAAGATTTGTAAGGATGTCTACAAAATGTACAGGTAGACACTACTTCCACAGACCCAAGTTGCTCCCCACTAGAGGGGGGAGAAGAGCAGTTGCTTTGGCTAAATGCATGAAACATAAAATCAAAACCACAGTCAGGAGAGTAACATACAATTCTAAATGGAACTTGAAAACTTGAGAAGTCATTTAAGGGAACCACATTAAATGCTAAAATGTTTAATGGGACCCATGTGTCCCAGGCAGAGAAAGAGAGTGAGAGAAATGTAACAGAGGAAATCAAGGAGACAATATGTCTGTGCGACTTGTTCTAATTAGGGGCACAGCGCTGGTGAGGATCATTCATTATAATTTAGTTAAATCTTTAGCATGGCAAAGGCACCTCTGTATGGTGGTATAAAACAAAAGACCCCCAGTCGTAAACCAAGTTAAGGTCCATAGAAGAGGGGTTAATTCCAGTCATTTGTGCCTGCTAAAGGCAGTACATCCCGGGAATACCAGCCCCTCTTTACTGCCGCAGCGCTGGGCTCCAGCTCGCAGATGTCTGCAAATTTGGCATGTGGGGGGTGGTACCGGGAGGGCAGTGGCGCGTTGTCTCCAACTCGTCTGTCGCTGAACTGAGTGGATCTGTCTGTTCCTTTTAGCAGGGGTGGGAAAGGAGTTCAAAGAAAGAATCAAAACAATCCATCCATCCAAGCTTTGGAATATCTGAGCTGAGCCCAAATATCACCAGGCACTTCCCAATCTCTGCTTTGAAACAAGAGAGTGGGCGATGACTTGCAGCAGTTTGGGATGATTTACACACATGCAGCATGTGTAACACTGCAGTGTTAGTTTAAAACTTATAAAGCATCAGGAGAGCGAATGGGGGTCAGGTTCAGGTTTGTGACACCAGTTTGGGTTGTTGCACGGCTTTGCTTCCCCTGAGCAAATTAGGGGCACAGTGGACCTAATTCACATTGCATTTGCTATTGTGTGTTTTAGGAGTAATTCTATTTAAATATGGGTCAGATTCTTAGCTGGTGTAAAGCAGCTGAGCTGCCTGCATTCCAGTGCAGATAAACTAATTCACACCAGCTGAAGGCTGGGCCAGTGGAATTACATTGCTGTAAATCCAGTGCGAGATCAGAACGGTGTTAACCTGTGTTAGCACTGGTGGAACTGAGAACAGAATTTAACCCACAACATTTTGACACCATTCCAAATATTTGTAAAACCCGTAATAATTTTGAGTGTAAATGTGCCAAATTCACCCTGGTGTCATTCAGAGTCCAAAAAAACTACACCCTAGGGATAAATTTGGCTCTGCATATTTAATCTAAGTAAACTGCATCATCTCAGCAAGGAAAGCAAATGAGCAATAAACATAAGTTTGCTGTTAGATGTTGTCTCCTTGCTCCTCAGCTTTCTAGCACATTTTGTTTTTGGAGCTTATTTAAACGAGCAGTTTATGGTTTGATCAAGTCCTAAACAGGAAACCTAAAGGATTTATAAAACATTGAGTGTTCTCATTACAACTGACCTAAAAGAACTGCAGCATGGCAATCTTAATTTCTATTATACCTGCTGTTCCTGTGATGGGAATGCTTTCTAGTGGTTAACACAGACATCAGGGAGTTGGGAATCTCGAGGTCCAGCTCTCAGCTTTGCCACTGACTTGTTGTGTGGGCTTGGGGGAATCATTTAAGTTCTCTGTGCTTGAGTTTACTTATATGGTGTGGGACAATTAATGATCACCAAAGGGCTTTGGGTTCCTCAGATGAAAACAGAAGGGGTAGTGTTCAGAAGTATGACAGGAATGCCCTCCCCTTTTCTATGTGATATTAGGGTAACACACTAATCAAATTACACCATAAAATAGCCATAATAAACATTACAGTACCATAAAAATAACAATACCAGTACTAAGACGTAAAGACAATAATGCAGAGTTATTTATAAAGCTACTCATTACCATGTTGCCAGGCACCTCAAACACAAATCAGAGTGCATCTCCAACTAACACTGCTTTTGATGCGAGTGGAGCTCCACTGAATTCCAGAGAGACCATGCCTAGGCTGTGCCAATCAATGTGACACTGCTCAAGTTACAGGGAATTTCAGCAGTTTTAACCAGAAAAAAGTTCTGGTCACTTCTGTAGCTCCCTTTTAGACCTCAGCAATAATAAATTATGATAAAGAATGCTTGAAAAAAAGGACATTGAAAACCTGGATGAACTGCCTTTTCCCAACTCTGGAGCTCCAACCCTCACAAAACTTTTGAAGCAATGTTTTGGGGCAGTGCTCCTCATTGCCCTCTCCCTCAAATACACCAAATATCATTTTCCTTCCATTTGTGGTGGTGTGAGATGGCAAGACCCATTTTTTCAGGGATTGAAGAAATCATATGTCAAAAATGGAAACAATCTAGGTCACCAGTTCACAAGTTAGGTCTTTTTCCCAGTTCCCCCCAGTATGGAGGTTCCCAGCTCAAGCTGGCAGCACAGGACAGAGTCAATGTGCCAGAGGGGGAACCGGGTGCACAGTAACAGGACTGAAGAGCCTGGGTTCATATTGCATCTGCCAGTGACTTAATACAGGCTCTTGGACACAGCACAGCATAGGCTATTTTAAACTAATTCTGTCTCTGTGTGTCTTTGAAAGAGGGATTATGAGGACTAATATTTGTGGAGTATTTCAGTGATGGACACCAGTACATGACATGCTATTTTCCCCTAAGAGCCACCAACTCACCACTTCACACTGCTGTGGCTCCAAGTGCCTCTGTCTCCTTAGTTTGAGGCCAGTCCCAGGTTCATGTACAGGTGTATCCAGACGAAAATGTTCACCTGCTGCCGGAGTAGCAAAAGAGATAAACTTTAACTGGAGATTATAAAATCTGAACTGACTTGATAATAAAAGTAATTTCAGTAGAATCACACTAACCTCTCACACGAAGGGGAAGTGTCACCAGCATGAGTTCTCTGATTCAAAACAGCAGAAATACCAAGGGCTAAGAGGAGCCAATTTATCTGGCTACTCCTTAACAGAGTAGAGGAGGGCCACAAAAACTGAATTACTCAAAGCTCCCTCTTCCAAGTGAGGTGAACGCACATTAAAAAAGGGAAAGCAGTCTGCAAGGCAGGCCCAGATTTCTGGGAGCCACAGTCAAACAGAGCCAAGATAGGGCTGCAGAAAGGTGCTTCAACAGCCTTGAGCATAGAAGACCTCAGAGCCCAGAGCTGAGCTTAAATAGGGCTCCTGGAGCCATGGGCGGAGTGTGGGGAGGCCACAGGTGAGGGACGTTAAGACTCTTCAGTGCCCACAGGGCCCCAAAACAAGGAACACTCCTTGTTTTTTTGCTGGGGAAGAAACAGAAATTAGAGTTCAAAGAAAAGCAAGATTGGAAGTTTTGTGAGGGGGAAAAAAAGATATTTTTTTTTTTCCTCCTAAAATTTAGAATATTCAGCGATATTATCAACTCCACAACTGGCCAAGGAACAGCAAAAAAAAATAAAATAAATCGGAAGGTACTCATAAAAAACTGCTGGTGTTTAGGTTCTAAGGGCTCCTTAATCAATTATTCTGCATTAAAAATAAATCACTAACATTTCTGGAACTGGATTTTTAAAACAACCATTTTCGAAGTGGAAAAGGAGAAGAATCGTACTGGATCCTGTGATAAAAGGAATGCTCTGGTCAGTGGTCTCTGAACTGGATATGGGGCTTCTTGAGCAGCTCCTGCAAGATTGTGAATTCTCCTGAACTTGACCTGGTTCATCATGACACTGGTTCAAAATAAAAGAAAAATGCCAAGGGAAGAAGTAACAAGACCTAAAAGAGAGAAATTGTGAATGAAGGTAATAAAACTTCAATGTAAAAATACTAACACACACACAGTTGCTTGAGTGAGAAGATCTGAACCGCCCAGGAACAAATGTGGTGTTTTCCAGTGTACAAAAGAATCTAAGTAAGATTTTCCATCTTAGCTCTTCTCAGTAAAACACTCAGTCAATATACAAAGTGATTCAGTTTTCAAAATATCTGAGAAGAGACACATGTTAGTGGAAATCACTAAAAACCAAGCCACTTCAGATTATGATGCCTCACCACCGTGGGAACCTCACTTTAGGTGTCAGGCTCTGGAGCTACATGTGCACACTTAAGAGCACAGGTGGGAGGCAGTCTCACCTCTCCTAATTATGGAGAACACACATAAACCCCAGCATGGTTGATCTAAGCTTCTGCCCAGCTGAACACCATTCCTTTTAGCAAGATCTTGCTCCCTCGTAAGCTTTGGAGACACTGTATAAGCACATACGAAAACTGAGGTATAAGGAAAACATGGATGGTTTGGGTTGGAATGCTATGATTTAACTGTTTTTAGACATTATGAGAGTACCAAAACTGGAAATACAGCTTAGGCACTTCAGCTCAAGGGCTCTAACCAAGAAAAGACTGACATGACACCTTCAGTCACCTTGTCAACCTACTTAAGTCTTTAATTTCCTCCCAGTGGCTGACCATCACATTTTGGGGCTGATGGTGTAATGCTGTGGTATCATCACTCAGTGAGACTCAACAGTTCCAGTTTTCAATTCTGGATATCAACTAGATTTCAGATCCAGGACAAACACCATTGTCCATGGAACAGCCACACTGTTCCATCTTAGGACATAAGATTTGTCCAGGAGGGTCAGAAGAAAATGCCAGTTTTCTGTTTGATGAGCCACGCTGTGGGATGTGTCGTGCACAGGACCAGGAGCCAACAGGCCTCACTCAGTTCTGCTGAGGACACGCTGTGTGAGCTGAGGCAAGGCCACTCCATCACTCTTTTTGTTCTCCATAGACTGGCTGATTCTCCCGCTGAAATCCAAGGGAGTCTGAAAGCATTTAACTGCCTCACAAAGATATGTCATGCGATCTAACATTCTGAGCACAGAACTGGGAGCCAGGAGCTTTTAATGGTGCCTGTAGGGATTGGAGCCAAATCACTTAACCTCTTTGCTTCTCGGCTTCTCATCCATAAAAAGAAAACTATGCTCGAGCTGCTGGCTGGGGTTTTATGAGAGTTAATTCATAGACCTGTATGGAAAATGACTCCTCCTCTGCTGCAGAAGTGCAAACTTTGTATTTTAAAAAAAGTTAAAATATTAATAATTTTAACAGAAACTAAGAGTAGAGAGAAGTTTAAAATTTTGATTGAATTGTGCTCAAGGGAAACACATTTTTTCTGCAAAACCACATCTCCACTGTGAAAAGGATGGGGGGCTTTCAGCAATTCAGTTTCCCACTGAAAAACAGTTTTGGCAAAACGTCTGTAACCATGTCTACCAATAACGAGCCATTCTGCCCTTCCAAAGAGCTGCGCTCGCACATTGCCCAGCGATCCCCACGGACAGCCCCGGCACTCGTGGCTGGTGCATCGGGGCCGCTGAGTGAACAAACAGGGCCACTGAGTGAACAAACAGGGCCACTGAGTGAACAGCCGGGGCCGCAGCGTGTGCAGATCCTCGGCTGGAGGCACCGGGAGCGGCTCCGCCCCAGCCGGGAGCGGGTGCGCGGGGCCGGCACCGCTAGAGGGCACCGGCGGCCCGGCCCACGGCGGCGGCTCGGCTCGGCTCGGATAAACTCGGCTCGGCTCAGATAAGCTCGGCTCGGCTCGGATAAACTCGGCTCGGCTCAGATAAGCTCGGCTCGGCTCAGTTCGGCTCGGCTCGGCTCAGATAAACTCGGCTCGCCTGAGCTCGGCTCAGTTCGGCTCGACCCAGCTGGGCTCGGCACGGCCCGTCTCGGACCCGGGGCCGCCGCCGCCGCCCCATCCCCTCCCTCCCGCGGAGCCTGGACACCCCCGTCAGAGGGTTTCCCGATGCTCCGGGGATTGGAGCCCACGGAGCTGCGGGAACACCGCGCGTCTTTCTCCCGCCCCGCTCCCGGCTCAGCTCCCGCTGCGGTCGGGACGCCGGCACGGTCCCAGCTCCTCCTTCCAAGCCTGTGAGCTCCGCTGATGAAAGCGCAGTGCTTGGGTCACTGTTGAGCTCAGAAGGAATCGCGGCACACTCGGGCTGGCTCGCCCTGGTTACTCACACACGCCGGTTCCCACCGAAGTTAACAGGGAGAGCATTAGCCCGGCACCGACGTAAGTGGGATGACTGAGGTAATGAGCCGCTGATGTGAATAAGGCATTCACGATCCAGCTTTGAATTATAAGATGCTTGGCTACTTGGGAAGAAAAGGAACAAGATCTGTCAGGTCAGGAGAGAAGGTCTGCTTAGTTCCAGGGTGTTTCCTGCGATTCTTCACGGAGTAGCAAAGAAGATAAAGATTTTGCTGAAGTCTTCCCTAAGTATGGACATTGACTCTTAGCTGATAGCCATGGGAAAAGAAAAACAAACCCCAAACTATCTGATACTAAATGCAGTGTTTTAGATACATATATTCACAAATGCATATTCAAGTTCAGGGAAGCCAACCAGAGCATGGTGGGGTGTTCCAACCGTGGCTGCACAGGTGAATGCCAAGCTGGAGCCTGGGTTGTGCTTCAGGCAAGCAGAGCCTGAGCCCCCAGCCCAAGCACGAGGCCCAGAGACTTTACCTGATGGCCATTCACCTTCAGTGCCACAACCTCCCAGGGAGCTGGACTGTCTCTGCAGTGGCCCATGTTCTGTCCTAGTGCTGATCCATCAAATTCAATTTATAACAGCATTGATTTGCTTCACTGGAAGTAACACAGTGAAAGCTCCAGCACAGGCTTCAGTTGGCCAGGAAGTGCCTGTTTCCCCCTAGGCTGGATGGGGGGCTCAGTAGTTGTAAGAATGGATGTGACTGACCTCCCCTTGCCTGGCAAATGGCATATGGCTCTGGTAGCTCAACATTATCCTGCCAAACTCAACCCAGCAACAACATCCCTTGCCTCCCTCCCTCCCAAAGATGGGGCACTGTGAAGCACTGAGATCCTGGAATAGACGAGTCCATACACATGCAAAATATACTTGACATGAAATAGGTGGAGTTTCGTTCCACCAGGCCCGTTGGCCACCACTGGCAAACCCAGCAAGACTGGAATGTGGATGTGGTGCACAAGACTGTGGCATGTACACAGTGTGGTGGCTGTCACTCCTCCTTACCACTTCAGGAGCCTGGCACAAGGCAACTACCACTAAGGCTCATTTGAATAATTCCCACATACATTCCAGATGTTGACCACATGGCCTGCCTTTGTAAGGTTTCAAAATAAGGGGGGGGCTGGAGGAAAAAGGGTGAAGTGTTTTTTTCCTTCAGTGTCCATATTTATTTTCTACACAGATGTTTGTAGTTGTACAGAATAAATAAGCATAAATCAGCCCTCCTTTTTTTTTTTTTTAAGTGCACTATATGATTCATATTTATGGAACGTGCACAGAACTCAGTGGAGCTGACAGAGTTAAGCTGCAGGCTGTTGACATAAAATAAAGGACTATGTACTGGTTTTAGGGACATGAAAATCTTAAAATAACCCCATTGATCAAAAGCACAAAGATCAGTGTTGCTGCTCTACTCACCCCCTTTTCACACAGTGGGCCTGAGCTCTCCTCCAGCACTCCAGGCAAGGTGTTTGTCCTTCCCAGGGTGGGACTGTGCTTTGTGTTGGCTGTTGGGGCACCAGGAGCTGCAGGGACAGGGGGTGGAGGTGTGAGGGCTGGAACCCCTCCCTGTGCACAGCTCCTGCTCCAGGAGCTGGGCCCAGGCTGGATGTGGTGCTGCAGGACCGTGCAGCAAGTGCTGGAGATGAGGTGGGTTTGGGTGGGTGAGTTCCTGTTCTCCCCAAGAGCTGGACAGGTCTTTAGTGCTGCTGGGAAAGACTGGCTGTTAACAGAGTAATTAAGATGAGCTCAAAGAGTTTCTTTTCTCCAATGAGCTCCCTTTATTCAGAGTTCTTTCTTTTCCTGCCTAATTCAGTTTTTTTTTAAGTCAAACATGCAAGCCCAGATGAAAAGTTTAAGACTGTGGAGGGGAAATAATTTCCTTCCAGACTGCAATTCTGCATCTTAACCTGGAGAGGGTGGAGTGGAATATGACAATATCACTGAATGTCACCTCCCCAGAAGTACTGGCCCTTCAACATTTATAGTACAGGAACCCCTAAATGATCTTCTCAGCAATGCCCAAATACTATTTGCTGTGTGTCTGTCTTTCACAAAAATGTTTTGGCCTTGGGAGAAGCAGCTTTCAGGGAAATCCTTTTTCTCTGCAGCAGTGACTGAGCCAGTGGCAGCTGACAGAGGCAGGGCCAGGGACTTACATGAACACAACACTGGAGCCTGTATCTGGCTTCCTCCTGAAGTTGCTAATGCAACTTTTATGCTGAGCTGTAGCTGCTGAGGTCAGAGAATGTGTTAGGTAACTGTGCCATGAAGGTGAAGGCTGGAGGCAAGCAGTTCCAGCTGCACCATTTCAGCTCCTACACCACGGGCAAGTCAGCTATGTTACCATGGTCCATGGCCAGATTGCCACTTCCATTCCTTTAGGGATCCCTGAGGCTCCAACACTAAGAGCTAGAACCCAGTACTATCAGCAAGAACACAGTATTTTGACTAAAAAAATCTCTCTTTTTTAAAAAAAAAATACAACATCTTGTTGATCAAAGTACAACATGATGTTGATCAGCTAGAGAAGACTTTAAGCTCTCACCTCATTACTCTCTGATACTTAATTAATTTGCTTTGCAAGCACTAAAAAAGGTTGAGGAGATACTACTGAGACTTGGATTGCTTGTCCTAAGTAGCCTTAGAAAAGCCAATGCTTGTGTTGCTAATGCAGCCCATCGGTCCTGCTGAGTCCAGCAAATTAGCTGCACTCTTCATCATCTTAACTGTGAGAATCCTTTTTTACATAACAACACCAATCACAACTTTCTCTCAAGACATTTTAATAGGGGAAAACTACAAAACACAACCAAGACCACAACTTCTGTCAGCACATTAGGAAATAAAGGTTATAACACTGGTGATTTTTAAAATACGTGAATCACAGACTCGAGGTCTTTCCATGAATCATAACAGAAATGTGAAGAGTGGTATAGCAGAGTGAAAAAAAAAGAAGAGGTATATAAAAGAAGAGGTATATTCTTAGTTACTGCTGGTTTATATGATGAGCAAGCTCTAGAAGGTCCCAGATGTCTCAAGTCAGGACTAACTCCTAAAGGCAGAAGGGGTCAGAAAGAGCTCCCAAAGTGCTCAGTGTGGTGCATGGACCAGTAGAACCAAGGGGAGGGATGGCCAGACAGGCCTTTCTCTAGACTACAACTGTTCTCTCCCATTTTCCATACATACAGGCTGGAGAGGTGCACTCAGGCCTGGAAAGCACTACAGTGTCCGTGTGAGGCTGATACACTGAACAAACCAGTGCTGATAAATGGATGGCACTAAACATAGTTCTTCATTCACACATTGGGTGTTTCTGCTATAACCAACACTCAGCTGTATCCAGATTAACCTATTCCAAGCTCCTCACCCTGGGTTTGAAGTGTGTCTGACAAGAGTTAAAAAAAATATGAGTTAAGCCTCTTCCACAGAAAGTTTCAGGTATTCTCATTTCTCGAAAGCATCCTCTGCTAGAGGCTGACTTGTACAACTTCCAGACTTTGGGATTAGCATTTACATTACTCAGTACAACAGCAGTCCCAACTCAGATCAATGTTCATCACATATTGCACCTTCAGGCACAGCCTCCAACAAGGGGATGTCTTGAAGATAATCCCCAGGGTTTCTGTGACTCACAGACACACCTCTGAGTCACTCTTCTTTCATTACTTACTCTTGGTCCTCTGGGGTAGAAATTTACTGTTGGTTTACACCAGCAGCAAATTACAGCATCTTCCTGCTATGCTGACCTTGCTTTTTTGGCTACTGACTCTAAACGTGGAGCCAACATTCCTTCTTCACTTTACCTACTGGAATAAGGAAATCACTTGATGAGTGAATCCTCTTCACTCCATCACACCCAGATCTGAAGCTGAAGGGTAAATTTTCTGAGTAGCCCAATTCATTGCAATGGAATTATCTGCTGAGTGATGCAATACTCGGTCTGAGGCAGGACGGTGAAACACAGTTTATAGCTTGACATCGTAGGATGAGACGACAGGAAAAGCACTTCAGTGTTGTGAGACAGAATGAAGACCTATCAGAGAAAAAGTCCTAGGAAAAGCTGGGGAATAAAACACTGAACTCCTTGGTTTGCAACTCACATTGGCTATGGGAAGAACTATCAAGCATTACATCAATTGAAACTAAGCTGCTTGCTGTCATTCCCTCCTGAAACAGCTGAAATCCAGAGTAGCTCCAAATTACATGAATCCTCATTATACCTGAGATCAGATCTCCATCCTGCACCAGTCTCTTGGTACCCAGGGTTTAGTCTTATTTAGCCAGGACTAAGAATGAAAAAATATCTTTCTGTGTCACAGAATATCACCACTCAAGCAGATGCCACTGAATCTACTTCCTTCAAAGTAATGAAGTGAGATTGTTTATGTGAATGTTTTCAAAGAGCTGAACCTGCAAGGTCCTGCTCACAGCTCAGGAAATAGCAGAATATAAATCTGTCCAAATCAGCCAAGCTCCTACAAAATTCAATACTGGAACCCAGAGACACCAGCAACATCTTGTTCTTCTGGTGTAATGACTGTTGATGCTGGGATTTAGGAGGATTATGTCGATCTAGGGAAAAGTGGGGAATATTAATATACAAAATTGTTAAATGTCAAATCAAATCCTTTAATAACGTGTGTGTCTGGTTGAGGATGGGAGTGCTTTCAGAACTAGCTACAAATATTCAAGAAATCCATTTGGCAAGTTCAAACAAATAGCCCAAATCAATTACACACACAATATTATGAAGGGGGGACATTTTCAGCATAGTATGTGGAGAATTAAGCCCTCTGCTCCCATTATTGTTAATGGGATTGGCACACCCAATTCCTCATACACATGGTTGTGAGTTTAAAGCCAACAGATAAAAATATGACTTTGAAAGAATAAGAATGTTTATATATTGTCTAGTCTTTCCTGTACAGTGTAATCTCTCTGTTTGCTGAGAAATCTCAGTGCATTGGAGTTCCCTGGCCTTACGTGTACTCAAAGCTGAAACAGGGATGGAATAAGGCAGCAACTCTTCCTGATAGCTATGTGACAGCTTCAGAAAGAAATCCAGGCTAGGAAATAAGAACTGGACTTTGTAGGAATTGCTAAATATTAGCACTTGCTCTCAAGCCTTTCTTTGAAGAACAAAAATAAGTCTGTCTGAATTTTCGTCCACAAAAATAAGAGAAGAAACCAAAAAGGTAATGATTCCAGAGTAACAATTAGCATAAAGCTGCTGGATAGGCTTTAAATCTCTGAATCAGAGGGATTAGAAGCCAGTTATCTCATGTTCCAAGTAACTGTCTCAGTTACCACCTTACTGACTATTTTGAAATGGGTGGAGGGAACAGTTTCTTTCACTCTTTTTTTTTCCTCTGATTTTGACCCAAAGTTCCTTCCTAAGCGTCAGAATACTGAATTAAAATTCAAAATGGCATTTTTTTTCTATGAAAAACTAACAGCACAGTTGCAGTTAGTGCTGGTCATTGTCTTTTCTCAAAGCACCTGAGTCACATGCTGAGTCAGGAACCCCTGAAATCTTTCACTGACTGCAGATTCACCCTGTGATGTGCCCTTTTTTAAACCCACACAGTGCAAACTAATGGCCTTAGATGCAGCTAGAGATTCTTATCATAGCAATATGGGCAAAATTAAGAGTGGAACTCTTGAAATTTAGTTCCATTTTTAAAATAAGTAGATTTGGAACACTCTCCACTGTGATTACTTGTAAGAAAACACATTAAATTCTCCTGACCAGAATCTGATGACTTTCTGCCACAAGGTCACCAATGCAGTGCTCTCTGACACTTCCAGTTGCTGTGTGTTGGACAGCTGCAGTTCTTTGCACCAATATCCATGTATTTCTCTGGAGTTTTTCCCTGTAGGTGTAGGATTGCTCAAGGGATGAAAAGGAATTGTCTGTTAGTGTCTAGAGGTTGGAGCCAGCCTCACAGTCAAGTGCTCTACATGCAGAGTACTCCAGAAGTGCTCTGTGAACTTGGCAAAAGAGCCCTTCAAATTCCAACAACCAAGTTTTGTTCCTGATATTCTGGCTAGCTCTTCTCTGCTGAGTTCCCATGGATTTAGTTTACAACTTCATTCAGCCCCCTAATCACACTTGTGTAGTCCAGTGGGCAGGGTACTCAGAGAATGTCAGAAAACTCAAGTGCTGTTTCTGGTTTATAGTTTACTTGCTCTGTGCTGATGTATTCCTCGCTCCCTCCTCTTTCTTCCTTAAGTGAGGTCTTTAGAAAAGACTCATTTTTTCCCAGCCAGGTGTGTGACACTCCTCCTGATTTTCACCTGTGTTAACCAGCAGCAGAGCAGGCCTTGACAACAAATGCTGTGTGTAGACAGGAATTACTGAAACAGCAATGACTGCCTTTCTGAGGCATGAACTGTTGTGCTGAAGACATCTTCTGATGCTCAGAGAGGGGGGAAGGGGACAAGCCACCTTGAATATGGATGCAAAAGTGCACCCAGAAATTATTTAAATTCAGTGAATCCTTGTACTTTTGGTTTTGACTCGGAATGTTTAAGAACAGGGTGTAAAGCTAAGGGGAGGTTCCATGGCTGGTGTAAATTGGCATATATCCATTGACTTCAATCTGAAATATGCTTCTTAAAGGTCACAATACTTGGAGAGTGTAAATAATTAGGTCTGCAGGTCAACAAAACCTGCCGACTTGAATCAGGTGTTGGGCCACTTGAGTTTAAGCCAAACATTGACTATTCATTGGAAAATGCTCTTCACAGTTACTGAGACATCAGTGCTGGGGCAGGTAAATATTTTCTCTGCCAAGTCCTATCTGATGATTGCTCTTTATGCTTTCCCAAGGAGCGAATGTTAAATCCTTTTGTGAAGATTCTTCTTCATTTATCAGGTTTTAGAGTGGATTTACAGCAGTGAAAGCCAGGAGGAGGAGGGATGGAAGCTTCTTTATGGAGTTCTGCAACAAGTGTACTTGCAATTCAGTGCAGACAGCACGATTTTCACCAGGAAACAAAACCTATTACCTTATCAATCAGGTTTTTTTACCTAATCAGTTTTCCATAACACATTCAATTGTCATTTCATCTGCCTGGTGGAACGTTCTTCATAAGCAGTTTCCATTATGACAGTCTTGCAGAATATGGTATAAAGAAATTATAGACAATGTGTGATAAAGTGGGTTATAGTTTCATTGGTATGAGAGAGATATATTTCAAGCAGTATGAGAAAGTAATTTATATAAGGCCACAGAAATAAAAATCCTGTCTGGTAACATGGGATTACAAGGCTAAATTTTTAAAAGCAGAAAGAAAATGTGGGTGCAACATTTATTTATTTATTTACTTATTTGTAAAGTATGCACTTATGGCAGCCACTTTGCTGGTTACTGTAGATGTCTACATTGCCTAACATTAAATATTCCCTGGAAATTCTGTTTGTGGTCAGGAAGACATTGCTGCATTTTCCACATGGAAGTAGCCACTTCCCTATGAAGTGGCCTAAAATCTGTGCTGAAAATAATGCAGTAAATACATCCCAGAATGTCCCAGGGGTCCGATGATGTCCTGCAAGGGTCTGTGTTCAGTTTTAGCAGTGCAGGTGTGGTCCATACTTCAAATCCCATTGCAGACTATCACCCTGCAGAAGCTGATTCCATGTCCAACCTACAGCTGTACCAGCACTGACTCTGGTGTCCAGGAACACCTTATCCATTATTCCAATGTTATTGGATCAGCTGCTGTTTGCTAAAAACCTCTCAGCAACCGTCCTTGGCCTCACCCCCCAGTGTTAACCAGCCTTACATTAAATAATCTATTGAATGTCATTAGTCTTCACATTAGACTTTTCATTAGACTCTTCTGGAGCACCAGAACTCTCTCTGGGAGAAAAATTAAGCCCACAAATAGCATTATCAGATGAGTTGTGTGAGGCTTGGCTAATTCTGGTCAAGCAGCACAGGCATTATTTACACACTGCAGTTAATTACTCTTCATATAACTGTAGCATCATTTCATTCTGTCCAGAGCCCTTTTTGCCTCATGATGGTAATTTATATCTATTACAACATTACAAAGTGTTTGAAGAAATGATGTAGCAGACTCAGAATTACGTTTTTTTAGAAAACAAATAAAGTCTTATGACAGTTTGTAAATATTTGTTGACCTCTGTTTGCCTTCTTGTTCTGAGAAACATGTCCAAACTTCATAACCACAGCACTGAGAAATGTATTTTTAGATACAAAACTTGAAAATTACTATTCTAATGTCTTCATGCAGATCCCAAAGCCAAGCCTTTATGTATAAACAGTGAGCAGTAAGAGGGCTGGAAACACTGTTAATAGAAAGTATGTGGTGAAGAGAGGGCCTATTCTATAAAAATGTAACAGGCATGTAAAGGAAATAAGCTAAAGATTGTCACAGTTTAAGGTGTATTTGAAAAACATGTTTAAGGTGTTGAGGCTAAACTCTTGCTGCTGAAAATTTACCTTTACTAACAGTGCTATTTGTGATTGTATCAGCTGAGGGATGTGCCCACTGTCTAAATATAGGAAGGAAGAGAAGGACTGGAACAGCTGTCACAGGGAATTCTGCTTTCTAGAAATGCTCTATTGTGAAAGTCATTGTAAAGATAAGATTCCTTTCCAGATAAATAAAAGGATTGCTGTGAGAGAGAAAGTGTCAAAGAACAAGTGATACTCAAGATTATGTTTTCAAAAATCACCCTGAGTGAAGCTCAGAACTGTACCTTTCAGAGCTGGTATAACTTCATATATTTGGTATCAGAAAGATTTCTGAAGATGCCAAAGTGTCAACTCAGAATTGTATTACAGCCTTGAAAATTGATGCACATTTCAGGACTGGGAAGGATTCACTGGGAGACACACTGGGCATTACAAACTTTTGGAAATGGAGCTATTCCTACAGTTACTTCAGGTCCCACTGTCATGAATGGCCTAGTGTTTGCCATGAGTTGCAAAAAATATGGGATTCTCAAGGAACAGCAGGTGAGTACTAATGAGGGGATCTTGTTTATTACTTGCCTAAGGTATGCTTTGATACAGATAGATCAGTGATATGCTGATTTCTAGTTTATAATGACTTATTTCAAGCCTTTGTCTTTCTCACCTCCCCTGTCTCACTGCTCCTGCTGGTTTCGGATTTTCACAGGCAAGAAATGACTTCAGCACATACTTGACTTGAAGAAGATGACTCTCCTCTTAAAGGCAGTAAGATTATTTACATCCTTGAAGTCATTCAGGTACTGAAGTTTCAGCCCCTCTCCAAGGGACAGGAATGTTAGTCCTACTCTTTGCTTCCATGGGAGCCAAGTGCAGAGCTCCCAGTCAGGTTTCCCTGCTGTTCCTGGTGCCAGCACCACGGATGGCAGCAGCAGAAACAACAGAACCATGCCAGCCACTGATATCCCAAGGGGAAATTCTTCCTTGGTGGCATGTGATGCAAAAGTCATGCCATGTGCCACGACTGTCACACGACTGGGCAACCCTCTCTCCAGGGGAAAATTGGTCAAGACTGAGATGCTCTGGCAGAGCCACACAGGGAAGTTTGCATAATGCCCACCCCACCACTTCTGACCCCAGCCAGTATTATTAATCATTCGCTTTCATGAGCAGTAAATTCACTCATAAAGTTTAATTAGAAAGAAATCTGTAAATGCATTTTTAAAAATGAAGCATAAAATAGAAATGCCCATTAAAGGAGTGACAGAAACACCCACTCGGAGCTTTACCGGGGAGCCAAGGAGGGTTTCTCTGTTGTTGTTGTTCTGTAGAACGTTTTAAAATACTATAAAAAATAAGCATCAAGAAGCATTGTTTTGAAGGGGTAAATTATACACCCTCTGAAAGGGATCTCTGTCAGCCCAGTACCCAAAACTGCACATGCTATTAGCAGACTAAACAGCAGCACAACACAACTCTGTATCACTGGAGACCTCCCATATATTTGCCTGTTGACAAAGCCTTTTTCCTTCAGTGTTAAACAATAATTATATTTCTAGAAGAATTCAGCCTCAAATATTAAGCATTCTAGCCAGTCTTTCCAAAGGCAGAGGGAGCAGTTGTTAATCTATAATATAACCTATAAATGCTGCATCCAGGGGAGAGGTGAGTGTTGCAAGAGTGACTCTGCATTGACACCGACCCTCTGCTCCTCCCTGCTGGGCAGAAAGGAGGTAATTTGGGATTGTGTCTGAGTGGTGTAATGGGCTGTTGGTGTGACAAGGATGAAGCACGTCAAGAGACCTTTTTGGCCAACTTGCCCCCCACCCCCAAATCACTGAACTTTGTGTTGCTTGTTTGTGCTGCTCAAGACGTTTGCAAAATAAACTTTTTCATAGATGATTTATATGCAGAGAAGCTAAAAACAAACTGACCTTTCTCACCCACCAAATAGTCCAAGCTTGTCCTTGTATCCGATTGCCTACTTGAACCATCTGAGATTGCTCTTTGCAACGCATGGCTATGCTTTTGTGTGTCCCCCCTTGCAGGAGTTCTGGGAGGGAAGGCAGGGAGGGGGTTTTGCAAGATGTGAGTCCATTTAGCAGACGGAACTGCGGAGAAAAATCACCACCTATTTTTTTTCTGGAAAAAACCAATGTTACATAAGCGCTTCTGTAACTTTTTCTGTTTCATAAGTAACCTGGCAAGTTGAGTAATTCGCATTCTGGGTATCATTCTAAAGAAATATTTCTAATAATCCTCTCTGTGTACAAAGCGTTATTGCCTCATCCCGGTTTGGCATTTAATCTACTAGTTACTATTTTCAGAAAGGCTATTTCCAAATTCAAATAAAAACAACAATCTCACACTTACACAGCGCCTTTCATCCTAGAAGATTCCAAAGGGCTCTGCAGAATTAAAACAAAACAGACATGTTGGACACAGGGTGGCTTCATTCATCACTGAAATGCAGCCAGCCCTGGGGTGAAGTGTGTTCAGAGGCAGCAGCCCAGAGCAATATGATAGAGCAGCTTCCAGTAGGGAGCATGCAGTGCCTGAATCTCTTCTTCCATATCTTACTGCAGCTACATGGAATTCTGTGCTGTTATTTGTGATTTACACATGATGTTAAACATACCAGGCTGTAGCTCCACAGGGAAAGGAAGGAAAACTCAGCCACCTCCACTGCAGTGTCCTGCTCCCTTTGCCACCCAGAGAGCCAGGGATGTGACTGTGTTCAAAAACTAAAAGGTGGAAGAAGGGGAGAGCAGCAGAGACTCAAAGGGCTCCCAAGGAAAAGGATGAAATGTGGATATCATTCCCATAAAAATCCCATACAAAATAAAAATTCACCCAGCCTGCATTCTCCTTTTTCACACACAGCTTTGCCCAAACATCTGAAGGCCAGAACTGGGAAAGGTCTGCTGAGCCCAGAGCCAATATAACAACTGCACAGCCACATCTTCAGCTGAATCGGAAATCTCTGGGATAGTCCTTGAAAGCATTCCAGCAGGGACAAACTCTGCTGCTACGGGAGCAGTGTGGGAGTGTTTGGGAGGCAGCCACCTCCATTTCTCATGGCAGGTTTAGTGCAGGCTGCTATTATTTACCTTCAGCACCTGCACAGACAGCTGCCAGCACCAGGAATCCCAGCTCTGGGGCAGCGGGATAAAGTCCATTTTCTCTCCTGCCCACACACACACACTCTCTCTCTCTTTCACCAACTTGATATGAAATATTTTGTGAACTTTTTTGCCAGGCTATTTTTCTGCTGCCTCCAAGTGTCACAGCATAACTCAGTCAGCCTGTACCAGGATCCAGAGCTGGCCATATTATAATCTCATTTAAAGATACGAAGCCATAATTAGTGAACTCTGAATAAGCATTCTGTATTATGATGTCTAATACTTGTCTTGGCTAATGCAAATACATGAGAAAGGGCATAATCTTATTTATATGTATCAATGTACTGAATATATGTCTTTACAAAACCCTTGTAGTACTTTTGCCTGCACAATTTAATCTATGGCACCAAAATTGCACATTAACTGCTTATACTAAGTTGTGCCTTGATTTAAAAAATAAGAAAGGAAGGGAAGCAAAGCACCAACCTTGTTAACCCTCTTACCAGGCTAATACTTCATTGAAAATCCCCTTGGTTGTAATGGGTTTTTCTTTTTATACGTACTTTATACAGCACTGTATTAAAGTGGCTTTTTATAAACACAACACATGAGGTTAATAGCTGCAGCCTCAGTTAGGGGGTTTTTGTACCCTAAATCTCTACCAAGACTGTTATATAAATGCTACTATTCTAAAAATAAAAAACCAAACAATCAGGGAAATGTTACGTTATCACTCCCCATCTTAGGCTACTGCTGAAGGCAAACCAGGGCATGCTACTTGTGGGTGAAATAAAACTCCTTACAAAAAGAATCCATCTTCACCTGGTCAGAACCACCTTACCACAGCTTCCAGCCCTAGGAACCATGAATACCTTTGAAGGGCATCTTTAATGGTAGCATCAACAGGTCTTAAAGGTTATGCATTTAAAGAAATTCAGTGACTAAATGGGTTATCTGCTGATTGGATGATGCTTACAGTAATGTCTGCACTAAACTGTTTCCAACAAAGGAAGCAAAGAGAGATCAGTATTTTTTTTTTCCAGATTTCTAGGCCAGAGGAGTTTTTAAAATCTCATCTACTTTAAACCACAGTCAAAATAACTCAAAAGGCATTAGCAGCAGCTTGTAGCAGCTTCAAGGATATTCTACTGTTTCTGATGCAAAACTTCAGATGTATCCTTCAACAGAAGCTGCTCACAGCCCCCCATTCTGTGGAAATTTGCTTGGGCTCTGTTTTGTCAAGGAGGGGGAAAAAAAGGTATAATTAATCTAGAACTATAAAATCAAACATCATAAATTAGCACACCTTGATCAGCTACTGCACTTCATTACTTGAAATTATTGCATTTACCCCAGGCCTTGACCTTCAGGGAGTGCAAAGGAGTAGCCAATGGCTCCTTTTCTCTCTTCTCTTCCTTTTCTCTCTTCTCTTTATTGATGGAGGGTGGAGTGAGCTGATCTGGGCCAGGATGCTTTGCTGTCCTCTGACCTGGCACTGCTCTGCAGGGTCTGTGCAACTACAGTGATGCTTGTGCAGGCATGGGCATGAGGTGTGACATGGTGACAACGGCACAGGAACCACGACGGTCCCCACCTCCACCCTGGTGGGCACTGCCCTGACACCGGGGTGTGAGTGCACCCCTGTGAATTGTGTCCTGGTTGCTTTTGTGGTTTCAGTCCTTATGTATGATTTAATCTTTAGCACTTCTGGACTGGCACCTCACCCAGAGCACTTGTAAATAAAGACTACAGCAGTACACAAGCTGAGTTTTGGAGACTGTGAAGAGTTCTGGTTTGTGTTGTTGGTACCTGTCACAGCTACTTCACAATCCCTTCAGCGCGGTGAGGGGATGTTTTCACTCCAGAGTGAGATGTGCCTCAATGGGAAGAGCTTCTATTCTGGCTTCTATTCCTTGCTCTGTGACCACTGACTAACAGTGGCCTTTGGCATCTCAGTGAATCCTCTGCAAATGTCTAGAACCATGTCTGATTTATAAAGAGTTTAAAAAGTACTTCAAAACCTCCACGCAGCTTCAACCAAAGATTTCCAGAGCTTTTCCCTACTACTTGATTTTGCAACTCTACCACTCAACAGGCAAAAAGCATTGAGAACACTGCATTCCATGCACATCATTTAATCCTATCAGTTTGAGATCCTCAGGATTTGTGTTCAGCCCCACCAAAGACTGACAGTCCCATTTGACCGGGCACTTTATGAAAACACAGCACCAGGCCTGACCATTTCATACTGTCAGATGAAAGGAGAAGCTTGTGGCAGAGATGAAAATTTAACTGAGCCCTCCCCAAAGCCCAGTCTACTGTTTCTGATGGAAAACCACGTGCCTTCCCGCCAGTGCCGAGTCTGATGGCACAGGCCCATCTGCAGTGAGACCTGAGTGTCAGCTCCTAACTGCTCTGGGAACTGATAGACCACAGCTGGTGACTTTCTAATTTATGGGAAATAAGAAATATTTTCAGTGCTTGTGGATCTTTCCACAGGCTGAGATATTCTAACTAGACAGTCTTTATTCTAGCAGAAAATACTCTAGGCATTTTCTTAATAATTTTAGCATTGCTCAGTCATTTTTCTTTTTTCTCCCTTCAACTCCTCTCTGTCATGAGAATAAAAAAAAAATTCCATTTGGAATGGAACGTTTTCCTTAATCCTATAAAGAAAGAGTATAATTGATTCAACTATAAAATTTATAGGCATGGAATCAATGCTTATTATAGTCAAAACATGCCAGGTCACTCCTTTGCGGCTGGTTTAAAGCTGTTCCGCTAAGTGTAACGTTAAATGAAAATGCTTTAGTCTAAACATGAAAAGGTTAGATTGTGTTACATCTGCACCACTCTGCGTGCCTGTTAGGATCTGATTTCAGGGTTTCACACAGAAGACCTTCCATTGTTTCCTTTGTACCTTCTCCCTGGGGTAAAACTAACTTTTGACAGTCACAGTAAGTAGCTGCTGTAACGTAGATATTAATTTAATCTGGAGCTGCATCAGTCCTTAACCAGTTCAGACGTTGCCTGTATGTTCTGGTGGTCTGGAAAACGCTGAAAAATTGAGTATGAATGGGGCTTAATGATGGCAAATCTTTTCAGTCTCTCAATTTTTCTGTTCTCAGACGTCTTCCTTCAGGGCTAATTGAACAGACTTGAGTGCTACACAGACACAGTCACTCCTACTCTTCCATTAAACATTTCTACACACTTTGCAATTAAGCTACTAAACTTTTCAGCAGATGTTTTTTCTAAGCAGCAAAGTGTTTATAACTTCTCTGTTGGCACAGAGCAATGCCATCACATAGATCTAATGGTGGAACGTTTAGTGGGTATATTTATTAGAGCTGGATCCAGGCAAACTGATGGGAGAACCTCAGATTGAGCAGATTTCCCATTTTTTTACTACTCTGTTATTTCACCTTCATGCTGTGCCTGGTGTAGGTGTAGCACTTCTGGGAGAAGCCTGTGTTGAGGCTGTGATTGCTCGGTGTGACTGTGCTCTGATGCAGCAGCATCTTTAGATTTCAATCCCTGGGCCAAAGTTTGCCTTTGGCTGAACAGGTGTAATTCCTGTCGAACCAAGCGGGAATTCCAGAGTTTTAAATAAAAACAGCTCTTGGCCCATTATCCACTTACATGCACTGTGCCCAGGGGCCAAGATACACAGAATTGACAAGTGATTGGGGGTTCCTCAAGAGCTTGAAGCTTTACTACCCAGGGCTCAAATAAAGCAGTGTTTCAGACAGCAGGGAGCACACGCCAGTTTCATTTGTCTGAATTTCGTCACTCAGAATAAAGGCCCTTAAAATCACCAGCCGCTTTCCAAAAAAACCAACCCACCCCAAATTCTGAATCCTAGCAGTGTCAAAGCCTAAATAAATACAGACGTCAGCTGCCGGGATCCTGGATGTCAGTTTTGAAGGCAGATATTGCCCCAGACTGGTCTGTAAATAATTTTTATTTTTATTCATGACTTTAAAACCACATCACTAGTGGGCTGGACTTGTGGTTCTTCATTTGCATATTATGTTTTGACCTAAACTGAGTTAGATGCAGAGGGAGAAGAAATGAGGGTCAGATTTCATTAACAAAATAAGGCAGCTTGTGTGAAATCAACGCCTAGTGATGGAAAAATATGCAACTGAACTGAGCCCTTCACTGGTTATTTAACTAAAACAGGGTCTCTGTAATGACAAACACTCCCATCTTCAACTGCATCACAGACACTAACAGAAAAACTTGGCATCTCTCATTGTATGGGAATATGAGGCAGAACTGGTGAGGACTTTTTCCTGCCATCCCCTTGCCAACTGTACATTCCATCTGACTGAGGATTACTGATAATTTTTGGCAACTTCGTGGCTACAGAGGACTCTTCTGTACAACTATTTATTTATCCAGGGCTTCAGGAATTTATTTTTAACAGAACTTTTAAAAATGCTGTAAACACAGAATATGTTAATTGTATTAACAAAAGGATTCCTACACCAAGCTTTCTTTTTTCCCCCCCAAGCACACTTTGAGTCCAAGCTCTTCAGTTGGTGGAAGTTGGTAGAGCTGCTCTCACTCTGGTGGATGCCTGCCAAATTTACAATAGTTGAGGATCTTTCCCAGTAAAGCAAAATGCTCATAAAAATCTGAATAAAAGGGAGTATTTAGACATATATTCTTTCCTCAGCAGTAGTACCAGGAACCTTTAACAGCCATGTCTCTGCAGCTACAAACGGGACCTCATTTGCCAAGAGACACAGACCCTGTCAGAGAGCACCGACAAACTGAAGAGAGAAAACAGGTCAAGGATATTATTCCAGTTTTAAAGAAGAAAAACTGAGACAGAAAAGCATTAACTGACTATTTTCTACCAAACCAGACAGAACTGACTCCAGCAGAGCCCTGGGCCACCTCTATCAAGGCATGAAGACATACCCAATGAAATTATGTATCTTGTCAAAAAACTCTAACAAAGTGAGAACTGGCGTCCTGTGTCCCCATCCAGAGCACAGCCTATTCCCTAAATGTCCTGGAAAATCTCAGAACTAGATTAGAAACTATTACTTCCACCACAAAAAATTCAATGACAACTTTTTGGTTTTCAGCGACAGAAAGCTGAAATGTTTTAGTTTTGAACAAAGTTCTTCCCCTCCGCTTTTGGGGACTGAAATCCAAAGAATTTTTACAAGCAAACCTGATTTTTCCTTCGTTTTAACAGAAACTTTGCTACCCAATCAAAGCCTCACATTTTTTTCAGAACCCGAACTTGGACATTTTCAGATGCATTTGTGAAAGAAAAAAAAAGGCAATTTTTTTGACAAGGTCAACTTTCCCTTAAAAATCACAGCTCAAGGGGCAATTTTCTCCATTTTCTTCCTCTTCTTCATCAAAATTGTGAGTGGTGGGAAGGAAGGAAGTAAAGGGCTGTCTCCCAGCAGCACCACTCTAGGACCAGCTGTGGGAGGCAGTCCTGTAGACTCAGCACTAGTCACAGCCCCTTCCCAGTCCTCTCCTTGTACAGAGCAGGGAGCAGAAATTGCTCCTGATCTACATCTGCATGAAAATGTCCTGCACTCCAGGACCTCACCAGCCATGGCTTTCCCACCCTTAGCACTTCCCCACCACTTGCCCCACAGGGACAGTGCCCATGCACTGGAGATGGAGAGTCTGCTCCAGGCAGGATCCAGGCCCTTACTCCCTGCACCTCAAAGGGTTAGGGGGTGGGTTTAGTGGGCAGTTGGCACTCCTTTGTCTTTCATGGAGTCCTGAACTGCTTTTGCTGTTATTATAATGCCTGTGTGAAAATTCTGATCACGATTTAGAGCAATAAGGCAGTAAAGAGGCTGAGACCCGTGCTCTGCCTCTCCGAACGCTCCGCTGGAACCAGGGACACTAAGCTCCCAACTTAGGAATCCAATGTGTGTACCTGACACAACTAAAGCTGGGCAGTGCAGCTGGCTTTGGATTAAACCTCCTGTGTTTGGTTTTCCTGCTAGTCAGCATTACCTTGCCTTGAATGAAGTGTCTGCACAGATCCTGCACAAAGCCGTGCACGGTAACTGGCTGCACGAGCTCAGGCCTCGGGGCTGAACAGCACCAAGGATGGCTCACATGGGGCTGTGGAGCTCTGAAGCAGGAAAGGCATTATTTGATCAAGAAAAAAAAAAAAAAGAATTAAAAAGAGAAAATTTCTGCTTTAAAAGATTTAATTATTTCTAAATGTAAAATAAAATATCCATAAAGTAACGCAAAGAAGTTAAACGTTCCCTTCGAGGGAAATTCTCTCTTTTTAAAATTATCCCTTTTTCTAATAAACTAGTAATTTATGTAATCCATATAAAACCACTAACACTCATTCTTCTATTTTTAAATAACACTGGAGAGCTTTCCCAAGGCTTATTTTATTTTTATGAGAAGGATTAAAAATCGTGATGGTCCAGATTCTTCCACACTTCTTCTATCTGCTGACAAGTAACATATTCCTGCCATAACCCCAGTGAGCAGCAGCTGGGGATGTGTCCTGTGGAATTTGCAGCACTCCACTGGCTACAGTGGAGTAATGCCAGGCTGACAGATTCACTGCTCTGAATGCAACACCATCTGATTTGGAGCTTGCTGAACAAGTCATAAATCAAGCAATCTTTATGTTTCTAGACAAACATTTCAAGGAAAACAAGGATAAAGGATCTCTATATAGAGCTATTTGTTCTATCCAGCCTCTTACCCAGCTTAGTATTTTTATTGCTTCACAATGAGCATATTGTGATTTGTCTAGACTCCATGGGAGGATGCTTTATCCTTTCAAAGTAACTCAAGGCTGTATCCCTGTTTTTCCCCCAGAAGAGGATCAGGGGAAGAAACTACAGCTGAGACACCACCCTTCCTTGGGCTCACTCTGCCAGGGATGCTGCTGTGCTCCAAACCATACCTAAAACATGCAGAAAGAATCATCTACTTTTAAATAACTCACAGTGCTCTAGTTTTGGATCCAGCTTTGTGCTCAAGTGAGGCAAGACTGAGAGACTGAACCACGGCACAGTATCTCAGATGGCACTGCAGACACACACTGAGGGGACACACACCACCTTCACCACTCAAAGGAACAGGGGGCGAAGTTTCCTCAGAGAAGAAAATCCCTCCTGCTCCCTCACACCTCCCCTCTGCCCCTTATTTCTCTCTCAAATAATTCAGATGTTTTAGCCCTTCCAGACAAAAACTGGAGCTTTAAATTAAAATGTCATCTGTTAGTAAAGAAACTAAGCTATATTTTTCATTCCTGAGAAAGGACTCACTTATGCTTATAACTATAAGTTGCTAGTGATTAAGCAACTGGTATATTTTCACACTCATTAAAAGAAACACGGTGTGTTGGCCTTTCTAAGAAAAGGCATCTTGTTTGTAATACTGTAATACATTGGGAACACCTTCTAATTGGCTTCTAGTGCCCCTTGCCAAAATTCAGACACAAGTTTGTTTATTTACACAAGGAAAAAAATAAAACATTGTATAATTAGTCGAGCAATGGACTCCTAAATTCAGCAACTCAGAGGTATGCAAAACTGACAACCTTTTTAAGATTCCATTTTGGTTTATGAAATATCTCAATAGGTAGCCCAGACTGCATCATGGCTATTGTAGCAATGTGCTGCTCAATGTGGTGTTTGTGTCGAGATGGAAAACTTTGACATGTTTGATTTTTATGCAAGTCAATTAACTTGTTTTTTAAAACTGTAAGGGCATGCTTTGCAAATAAGATTACTTACTATAAATTATGAGAACATAGGGCTCCATTCAGACAAAAATGTTACACACCCCTTACACATGCATAAGTCTGCAGAATATAGTTCTGCACCCTGACAACTTATTCAGCTAGGGGTAGGAGCTTATTTTGGTCTATTCCATGGGGGCTTTCCTAAAAAGATATGAACAAAAGGGGATAGAGACTTAATTAGAATGTCTCTCTGCACCCCACCTTCCTTTGCACCACCCAGGCAATTCCAACAGGCCAAAACCTCTCCTTATGTGGTGAGGGAAGAATTTCTTTTTTCAGTTAAGTCAGCCCAGAGCAGAATTAGCAATGGTATGTCCCCCTAACCACAGCACAGACAGACATTTGGCCATTCCCACCTGTGAGTTCTGCTCTCAGCACTCACACTCAGGCACGGTCTGTTGACTGCAGGCATGTCCATCTGTTAACACAACCTTCATTGTGCTTGGCCCCAGCTCAGGTGGGACCCTCACACCAAGACTTCAGGGGGAAGCTGTCCCTGGAAGAGAGACACTGAAAAGCAGAAATGACACCCCACCAGCAGCACAAATGAACGTGGCAAGGGTGCTGCAGTCAGCACAAATCATTTTCATTTCACCTGGTAGACATTTGGCGAAGATTTCTTGCTCCCAAAACGCAGATTCTTCGATGGGTGCATGAGAAATGCAGGATGACTGTCTGGCACTCAAAACACAACCTAAAGAACTGCAGAGATGTACTTGGGGCTTGGATGCAATGACAGTGCCAATACATACACAAAGCAAATCCAGAGACAAGTATGAGTCACAGAAAGAAAAACTCTGGAATTTTGTCCAGGTCCTTTCCACTTTTACACATGCAGAGAAACTCTACCTAAGCAAACCATCCCATTGATTACATATGTAGGCAAGAATTGCTCGCATGAAGAAAGGTCACTGGATCTGGTCCCTGCTTTATGCACGTTGTGATAGAAAGCCAACTCTTACTAAGTCCAAGACTTGTTCCCATTAGTTGTGAATACTAGGTTAAGGCACAGGAGAGCACTTTGTCTTCCTTGCCAGCTTCAGTCTAGGTAATGAAGTCATTCTTATTTGAGCTTGATGTTAAATTGTTGGTTCTGATCTAAAGTCTGCAGCAGAGAGAGTCCATGCAGATTACTCATTTCTTGAGACATCTTTTACCTAGACAAAAGGTTAAAGCAGGGATGCTGATTGAGAAGATAAGGGACAAGTGGCTTCCCTTGTCCTCTGGCTACATTCTGGACAATCTCTTCCACACACTCTTTGCTATCAGAACTATCTTTCAGCTTAGAGCAGCAAACCGGTAGAGACAGTCACACACAAGCAGAGGAACACGTGCACAGACACACTCAGGAAAGACATTTCGGGCCAAAGACCTTCCAGAGTTAGATTCCCAACACTACACATATGTTCAGAATAAGGAGGATGCTGCTCTGATCAGAAATCAGCCATGGCATTTACCAGAACTGACCTGCCACGTATGGAAAGACACCTCTCATTCCCGAGGAGAACCAGCTACGTGCCTCCCAGCAGCCTCCCAATGTCGGGTCAACTGTTGTTACTGGCAAGACACTGCTGTGGAAAGGCTGCAACAGAATCAGGGACTCATCACCACCAGCATGTGTTGCTATGGACACCATTGAAGAAAAGCAAAATCATTTGAGAAGGAAATAAAAGACTCTTTTCCACCAATAGTGACAGACACTCTAATAGGTTAGTGATCCTGGTGGAATGCTAATCAACAGCACATAGAAAGACTTGGAAGTCATGCAACTTTTAATATTCCTAGAGAAGGAGTGGAGAAGTGAATTCATGTAGTAGTGGCCATGCACACAGGCTTTACACTAACACTTAGCACTCAAACACAGGCAGCACACCTCAATGCCGTGGATAAGTCAGGTAATACTTTTGTCTTACAAGTCCTTCCTCTCAAGGATCTCAGCTCCAAGCCATAGTCACCTGGAGGGCCCATCCACACCTTCCCACTGAACCAAATACCAAAATGCAGCTGGATTCCTTGCTTGCATAAAACTGAACAGCTCGTCCAACAGCAGCAGAGCTGTGCTGATTTACTGCAGCCGTGGATCTGGTGGCTGATTTGAGCTCAGAGACAATCTAATTTTTCCATTCCTCACAGCTCTGGTGAATAATTTAAATATATGCTCTGAGCTCACCAAAAATAACAACATTTTCAAAATTTTTGGTGAGCTGAAAAATAAGAAATGCTGGCTCAGAATGACACGAAATGCTCTGTTCAATCTTACGGAGTGTAATTTTGATTGAAATGGGATTTTGGCTTATGCAGGTTAAAAAGGAATTAATTTTTGTCTCAGAATTGAGTGAGGACTTTCAAAAGGAAAAAACCCCACTGTTTTCAGTTAAAGAAATCAACAGGTATTACTCTGAAAACATCAGAACAAAATACTTTATTTGAAAAAATTATTTAATGTTTTCAAAGCTGGAAATTGGCCACATTTTTTCAGCTGATGTGAATCTGTAAAATGTTACACTGCCACTGAGTCACCATTTTTGCCCCAGAAAAGCTGCTAAAATATTTTTCTCAGCTGTACCAGTAGACAAATCTATTGACCTTAAGAAGACAATTTGCACAAGTAGGGCCAGGGGCATTAAATTTACTGTTTTAACAGAAACCATTCTGAGCAATTTACACCAGAAATATAGAAACAGGGAGTCAAAGAAACTTTCAATCGTATTTCATTTACTGTACTATGAAACTCATCCAAAATACAAGGTCAATACAGAACAAATCATGGAATTGCTCAGTAAGGCTGGAAGGCAGCAAAATCCTCTGAAATCAATAACATATTTGAGCTGATGTCACCTGAGCTGCAGTGCAGAGGCACAACACTGCTCCCCAGAAATGGGAGGGTCACTGGAGGTGACAGTAGTAGCTGTCCCCAACTTGAACACAGAATATCCCTGCACTCTTGGGAAACACAGAGATTGTGTTCTTTTCTGAAGGTAAGTCTGCACAGACACCAAAGATCCTGCAATACACTGACAGGGATTATTATACCAGATATTCTGCCTAAAAGGGAAATAATATTTTTGCTCAGCCCCTCAACAGTACTTCTTCACACTATGAAGTGACCAAGGTCACTTTAATTGCAGATTTTCACCTTAACTGTAGCAAAATGGCAAAGGCTATACTGGAAGTTACTCATGAGCTCCTCAAGATTTGGCAGCACAGCTCTAGAATCCATATATTTTACAGAACAGAAAAGGGGTGATAAAGAAGTCCAGGGTTTGTTTTGTTTTTATGGAACGCTGCGGAAATTTCACAAAGCTAAACTTGCAAGACGAAGTGTGTAATTTCACCGAACATCTACTGTTTGGTCAAAAAATATTTTAATCAAAATATTATGACCACCTTCAGGGAAAATATAAAGGCAAAGAGAAACTTTGGTGACAGGTAATTACTGTGCCAAAGGCAGGAAGATTTTAGGCAACAGGAAACAGAAAAAGAGACTCCTGAAAATACTTCATATTTTTAAAAGCAGATTAAGATCTTCGAGTGGCATAAAATAACTGTACTGACGTCAATATGATTCTCCATCACATCTGCAGGGGCTGATGTAGAACTGAGAGGAAGGAGGGAGGGGACTCCTTCAGCATGTGACAACAACAACCATCCTGAGGGGAGGCAGGAGGAGGAAAAAAGTGAAGAGAGGGCAACGTTTCCACAGCTCTTCCTCCCCATTCTCCCCTTTCCCCTACAGATCCAGCCTCGCAGGAGATATGGCTCAGAATCCAATTGTTTTGCTTTAGGATTTCTCTTCTCTGTGAGAAACTTTAAGTCTTTTCTTTTTCTCATTACTTCAGAGTGAGATTTGGAAATGGGATTTTCTGCAGCTCATAGGAAAGTTATATACCTAAATCCCAGATTTTTTTTTAAATGTACATCTATTAGCTCTTTTTGGAAAAAAACTCCAAACCTTACTATAACCAGTTACAAAATGCACCATATCAGACAGAACTTGTATGTAGCAGTAAAGCTACATCTGCTGTTTTCACAGTGTTGTGTATTATCATTGTCTCCTACTGAGAGCTGTGAATTTCTGCATCCAAAAACTCAAACCATAGGTTTTGTTCCCCCACAGGTGTCTGCTTGTTGAACAAGATGCCTAATCTCAGGCACCCAGGACTGAAAATGTTAACCTTAAAATCTGTTGGCATCTCTCAGAAGCTTAGGAGTAAGAGGAACCTAGTCTGGCTGTCTGAAAAGTTTCATTCAGATTGCTTTAAATATTTGGTGGATGATTACAGTCTGAACATTTGACTACATGCCACTTCATTAGATTTACTCATTTTTTTTGTTCGTACCATGGATGGGAAATTAAAAATGATCTCTGATATTTGATTTCCCATAAGATATGAGAGATATTCAAGGCAGTGTCTGGAAAAAAATTAGGATAATAAGGTGTATAAATCTCTGCTTCATTTGAAACAACGCATAAAAGCCAACCCCACATTAATTTTTTTGCTGAAAGAACTTCAATAAGTTTTAAAGTAAGTGTTTCATTTACTGCCACATGCCACACATACATGGCAAACAGTTTATACAAACCACAACACTCAGCTGTTCCTGGTTAGGTAGAACAGCCCTCCCCTGAACACCCAAGCTGCTCTTGGTTCCCTCGGGACTCTGGGACAGGGTGCTGAGCGTTCTGGTCCAAGGGAGAACCTACAGGCACGTGGGATGAGCAGTCAGTCCTTCTGGGGAGGTGCTCGTGAAGCCTGGGTTGAGTGTGTGCTTGAAACTTTGTTGGCTCAGCCCAGAACGCTCTGCACTTTTGGAGGCAGCTTAAGTGCAGCGTAACTACCCCTGACCTGGTGGTCCAGCCTTAATGCCTTATTCTTGTAGTGCTCAGGGAACTTTATTAGACTTTCCTGTTAACTGGAATACTCCACTGTGTATACACACAATGGTGCTGGGGGTGTGGTGAGGTTTGGGGACTGGGGGGCTACGGGATGGCTTCTGTGGGAAGCTTCCCCCCTGTCCAACAGGGCCAATTCCAGCCAGCTCCAAGATGGACCTGCCACTGGCCAAGGCTGAGCCCATCAGTGATAACAGGAGCACCTCTGGGATAAGAATGGGAAACAAAACCCCCCAGCTACTTCAGCCAGAGAGAAGAGTGAGGACATGTGAGAGGAACAGCTCTGCAGACATCCAGGTCAGGGCAGAAGGAGGGGAGAAGGTGCTCTGGGCACCTCTGGGAGCAGAGATTGCCCTGCAGCCCACGGTGAGGTGGCTGTCCCAGGGAACATGGTGGGGCAGAGATCCACCTGCAGCCCCTGGAGGAACCCACACCAGGGCAGGTGTGGCCAAAGGAGGCTGTGACCCCATGGGAAGCCCATGCTGGAGCAGGGTCCTGGCAGTACCTGTGGTCCCATGGTGAGAGGAACCCACACTGGAGAAGGGAAGAGTGTGAGAATGCTGTGGCTGAGGTGGAAGGAGCAGCAGAGACAATGTGTGATGAACTGACTCCAGTCCCCACTCCCACCCCCCTGTGCTGCTGGTGGGGAGGAGGTAGAGAAAATCAGGAGTGCATTTATGCCTGGAAAGAAGGGAGGGGTGGGAGGGAGGTGTTTTAAGATTTGATTTTATTTCTCAGTACCCTACTCTGACTTGATTGGCAATAAATGAATTTCCCCAGGTTGAGTCTGTTTTGCTTGTTATGGTAATTGGTGAGTGATCCCTCCCTGCCCAAGAGCCTCTTATCATATTTTCTCCCCCGCTCTGGCTGAGGAGAGGAGTGATGGAGCAGCTCTGGTGGGCACTGGCGTCCAGCCAAGGTCAACCCACCACAACAACATAAGATCCAGACCCAGCAAACTGCTTGGTGAAAAGGGGCTCTTCACACCCTCCTGGAGCCAAGAGCAGACACAACGAGACAGAGACACCTGAGTGTTTCTAAGGCCATGAGAAAGACTTCTAATGTAGCACTGAGACTTAATTTGGGAAGTGATTCTAGCTGAGGCTTATTTACAAGAGCTTCAAGGTTCAAGTCAATGACCTCATTTATTGTGCAAGTATTACCTACAAAACAAAATTTTATCCACTTATTCCAAAAGGACATGATGAACCTTGAAGTTCACTCAGTTTTAAAAGACAGTATTTCAGGTTATAAAGTCCCTCTACTAATTTATGTACATTTACAATAATATTTATGCAGTATTTCTCAACATTCTGTTGCTGCATGAGAGAAATGGAGTGCTCTTGGAGGAACAATCCATGCAAAGAGCAAATTAAACCTGCCTAGATATGCAGTATCTCTAAATGGCCAAGCAAACTAGGAGATGGTGTGAGGAAAAACTATTTTCTGTCCATTCTTTACTCACAGACAGTATTATGAAGTGCTTGGAACACCAGAAGGTTCATTTTGAAACAGAGGAGTGATGTTTACAGTTGTCCTTATATAAATATGTATTGGTTTTATGTACTTCTTTTTCCTCAGTTCAACTCAGCTTATTTATAGCTCAGAAAAAGGGATGGATTTTTTATTGCACAGGTACAATGCAGCAGCTTGGCAAGAATATTCTGAATCACAGCCTGTTCATCCTTTGTTCAGAGAATGCATGTTCAGAGCTGCCTGACTGGGGATCCCATGGAAGGGTAAACTCTAACCTGAGCCCTGGAAAGTTGCTCTGCTGTAACCAAGGTATTTGTACTGGTAGGCATAAGATGCGTTTACTGTGTAGTTATTTGCACCATCCAGTGCAGCAGGAACTTCAATTAATATGGCAGAGCCTGGCTCTTGTGTTTGCTGCATCTTCCTCTGGACCATGGTTGTGCATCCAAGCCAGGCAGTAAGTCGCCAGTTGTACGCCAAAAATAAAGATATTACTATGCCAGAAGGAAAACAGCATAAGGGTTGTATCAATACAAGGCACTATGCTGGTTATATTCTCCTATATTAATCCCTCCCCCACAAAACAAACAAAAAAACCCCCAACAACAACGTCCTCTTATTGCTACTAAATCACAAACACAGATCAAACGTCCCCATGCCTGTTTCATTCTGCACTTTGGATTGAGAATCCTTGCAAGCATGTCAGTTCTGGTGGTGGCTTTGTGATCTGGATCCTGCTTGGTAGGATCTATGCAGAGACCAACAACTCATTCTACAGAGCCCACTCTGCAGGCATCAGATGACTGTGGCTTTCAGTTACTACCTCTGGATCAGAGCCAGAAGCCTAGTGGTGAAAAGCTCTTTATACCATTACCAATCCCTCGAGCCACCCAGTCCTTCTCCATTGCATACAGGTTTTTAGTGTTGTGCCTTAAGATCTGTTCTGGTTCTGAGTAACGTTCTTTGTGATGGCAGTCTTGCCACTCCCCCTCTCATGAGGGAAAAAAAACAACGAGGAGGGAGTGTGAAACTTATTTTCAAACTGTGTTATGATTATCTGATGCAGTGACTACTCTGGGATTCTCCAAGGGAGAGACCTGAGTCCTGGGCAATGTCTGCCTTAGGTGAAGGGAAGGCTCCAGGCTGGTCAGTGCTGGGATGTGTGTGCTGCTGCCTCCACTTGGGCGGCAGCTCTTGGACAGCAGCACCCACCCACTGCCAGAGCTCCTCACAGGGATGGCTCCAAAGCATTCCAGGACATCCACAGGCTGACCAGGCCTGAGTGCACATGCAGGTTGGTCTGGCCTTGAGTGCTGACACAGAATGATGCTCGATGGCAGCATAAATACACCCCTGGAGAGGGCAGAACGTACAACCAGGGAGCCTCAGAGCATCTGTTCTCAGCTGGTCCCCATCTGAGCTATCCCCCAACAGAGTCAGAGGCTAAATTGTGCCATCTCTGCACTCCTGTCCTCCAGTTCAGCAGGGAGAAGTGACTCACTGTGACGTTATACCGTGCAGATTTCTCTTCCAGCAGCTTTTCTCCCAGACTCTTCAAAAGCACATCACACAGAGCAGCTGCTTTCCCCACAGGGAACAAGCTGCAGGGGACTTAACAGTAATACACTGGTACCCAGCCTTCACGAAGAGGGCTGTAAGCTGCTGATCCTGCAATAACACCTCCGAGGATTTAGAGTCTTTAATGTTGATTGCTGAATATTTCTGTTCCCCTCTGAACCATTCCAACAGTTGTTTCAAGCGAATGTATTCATTCCCTTCCTTTTAACCATTGGAGCTTCTCGCTTGGTCTGGGAGCAGGGAAGAGGGAATGAAAGGGTCTCTTCAAATTTGCTGTAGCTGCTCTCTTAAAAGAGAGCATTGACACAGGTTCTGCAGCTCTCTGGTGCAGCGAGGCTCCCGCAGGACCTGCAGGCACAGAGAGACTGCCCGAGCCGTGTGGGCACTCCAGGGAGAGCGTGGCTGTTCTCCTCCCCTCTGGATGGGAGTATCATATCTATTCCTAGCATGGATCTACCAGGTGGCAGCACTCCCCTGCCAACATACCTTTGGTTTGGCTTACCTTGAAGGCTGTGATGTTATAATATATGATGACATCATTATATTTATTTCAACTTTCATTGAAGATTCCTGGCAAATCTCCGAGCTGGAATATCTTCTTTTTAATGGGTCCAAGATCCAGCCAACGTGGTGTGCAGATTACATTTACACAACACAGCCCAAGCAAGGTGAAGTGTTGATGTTACTAAATTAAGATTACTTCTCTGTTAAAACTATGAGAGAGCAAAAACTTGTCCGGTATTTACACAAATCTTACTGCTGTAATTTCTGGCTGTGGTTGTTTTGGTGATGACTCCATGGTGCACTCATGCAATCTCAAGAATTCATCTTTGTGGCAGTATTTTGAAAATGATAAAATGAATCAAGTATATTTTTTCAGTTAAGTACATATGTGAGGACACAGCACTCTAATGGTGTGTCTAATATTTTCTAGATGGTTCATTTTCATCACACTACCTGCACTAATTCTGAACGGCCAACTTCCTCTAGTCTACTCTTTTATGCTTTTATCAACTGTGTTACTCTTAGGCCTTAACTTTAGTGGATTTTGAATAAACACATGGTGTGAGAGAAGGAATTATTCTGGATAAAGACTAACTACAGTGATGAAGATGATGACATCCTCCACTCCTCATCAGGAACTACAGCACATAGGTTGAATACCCAAGTGAGGTTGCACAGTCTATGGCTGAAGCAGAAATTCATTTAAATTCCCAGTATTACGCTTTAAGACCCTAAAATTGCAAAAGAAGAAACTGAAGATTAACTAAAAGCAAACTTTCAACCTTTCCCTTCTTATTTCTTCCCCACAGTGATCTCTGTGAGGTCTTACGATGCCACTACAAAGACCAGCAAACAGAAATTGTCTGTGTTATGAATTGATTTCTATTTAAAAGAGCTATAATTCAATTTTGCTTTAAAAACATATTACAAAATCCAATATTAAACAGATTTGCATAGAAACATTCATCAGAAAGATATTTTATTTGTTTGGCTTGAAACACTTCCACTACAAGCCAAATATTTCAACACCAGGGCAAGAGGACCAGAAAGTGGACCTGACCAGAAACAACAGTGAAAACTACTAGTTTATTTTTGCTCCACCAGCTGACAAAATTTAGCTATTTATTTAAATGAAAAAATCATGGGCCTTGTGGATGGTGAAACTTGACTTTTTTTAAAACCCAAAATATTCTTGTAAATTTATTATTAACGGGGTGTTATTGGTTGGGAAAGCACACGTGTACACATGACTCTCTGATTACAATGACTCTTGGATGAAAACTAAGGCAGATCCGGTGAGAGATACTCAGACTACATTACCAGCACACTTCTTTTGCACTCACACAACACTCACCAACACACCCCCAGCTCTGCACACAGGAACATTTTAAATCTTGAAGCAACAGTCAGAGGTGGTTTCCAGATGAAGTCTCTGTTTGCCCCATTGCTGGGATCACCGACAGATAAATCACTGGGTGAGCCCCCTCACTAAGTAGTGGGAATATTACTTTAGTAAAGTTTGCTAATGGGGCAAAGGACCTTGTATTGTAATCCAGTGACATTTTCAACCTTCGGAGAACTTTTGTTGACATTCCCGAGTCCCTGGCTGCCATCCCAGCATGAAATAGTTTCTGTTCACATAATTCTCGTGTTTACCAGTCATGAAAAACTCTTGCTTTTTTTTTTAAATAAACTTTTTTTTTTTTTGCAAGTGAAACTCTGTCTAAAAAAATATTGGCCCCAGGCATACAAGGTTTTGCATAAATTCATATGTGATGAATGGCTGATTTTAATGTTATTTGGGTATTTGTCAGAACCTAACAAATATACATGGTAATGGTGGTTCATAAACTTAAACATCTCAATATACCCTTTCTTCTGGAAATAAATTACGTTTGTTTGCCCTGCCTGGAGTCCTAAGGTAGCCGACATTAGGAATATTTTAAATGTGATCATCCATCCAGCATGTCTTTCAGGCGCCACGAAGATTAAATGAAAGAATCATAAGATGAAGGTCTTTAACTTTTAATCCTTTTACAATGAACCCTTAGATAGACATGGGGGCAGGGTGCCTTCTATGTGAGTAATAATGCCTCTGTTCCTCTTCACTAGGTTAATGAATACCCTAAATGTCCCAAGATCTGATTTTTCCCCCCCTCCCCTCAAACTATTGAAATTAGAAGCAAAGAGACGGGCGGTAAAACGCACCGAAAGAGGGAGAGAGGGAATGAATATGCATTCGGAGATACCGAACTAAGCGTCACAGAAAAGCAGGGCTGGGTTGCCTCAATGAAAGACCCACGGGTTTAAAATGATTAGCATTGATTCCCTCCGAGTTTTGGGGAAGGAAAAAAAAAAGTTTTTTGATTCCAAGATAAATAAGGAAAAGGCTTTTTGCACTGTCAGGGAGCCTTTGAAGAGCACGTGGAGAGTTTGTTTTCGCAGTTGGTATCTATGAGATACGAACCGTCGGGTCTCCGGGCACGTAGAAGTCAAGCACTGGGGGAACTGGGCCGGGTCCCCGCGGAGCCCCGCGGGCCGGGCCGGTCCCAGCGCTGCGGGGGCGGGCGGGGGCGGCCCCGGGAGGCGGGACGGGAGCGGGGCACCCGCACCCCGCGGCGGCACAGCCCGGCGCTCCCCGGGGAAGGGGGGCAGCCCGGCAGGGGAGCGATCGGCCGGCGCTGGCGGGAGCCCAAAGAGTTAAAAGCGGGCCGGGCCGGGCGGTGTGCGGGGCTGTCACAGGATCAGCCTAATAACGTGTCTGCGCTGAAAACCCCCAAAGCCCAGGGGTCAAGTTTCAGCAGTGTCCCACCACAATGGTAGGTGTGAAAGACACGTGTCCCGTTGTAAATGAAATGTCAAGCAGTTAAAAAAAAAAAAAAAAGGAGAGAAAAAAAAAAAAAGAAGTCCCCGAGCAGCTGCCGCCGAGCGCGCCGGGGCTGCGCGGCCGCGGGAGCGGCTCCGCGGGGGGACAGCGCAGCGCCGGGACCCCCCCGGGGCCGGACCCCCCGGCACCCCGGCCGGGAAGGTGCCGCACAGTCCCTCCTAACAGAGTCGTGAGCAGGTTCCCACCTCCCCCTGCCACCACGAAACGTCCTGCTGAGCGTGGAGAACGAGGAGGAGAGAGAAGAAAGCCCCCCCGACGGCGGCCAAACCAAAAAGCAAACAGAATCCAAACGGCTCGTGTTTTAGTGGTTGACTTTAATTCTGCACTGCACTTTTACTACAAGGATATAAAGAATAAATAGCAGATACTCTTCATTTACATAGGATTAAGTCATTCAAACTGTTCTCTCTATTTACAATAACATTGTGCTCTAGGCGTTTATTCACTTTTATTTTAAATCTAAAGTCCGTAAGGAAAAAGAAAAAAAACCAAAAAACTCACACACACGCTTTCCGAATAATGGAAAATAGCTTTAACCGTTTTCTTATCAAAAAGTTTGGTTTGTATTTTTTAATCCTTTTATTAAAAAAAAAAAACACACCCAACAAAAAACTACTTCGCCAAAGCGAAGCAACTTCTCTCTGGAATATAAATACCAAAAAAAAAAAAAAAGATACATTAGCAACGATCAGGGTAATAGTCTTAAAAATACAGTAGACGCTGATTATTTCACGTATAATACTGACCTTTTAATAGTATATTAAACCGGTGCCATATATACACACAATATACATTCTCCTACACGTTACAGTGCATTACAACGTTAACCAGAAAGCAAATGTCTTTTATTTCTGTTGCAGCAAAGGTCCACGTGAGTCCGCTGGAGAAGGGGCGAGAAGGTAAGTGCCAGCCCTAGCAGGAGCACTTGCACTCCGAAATGATGGGGTACTGGATGGGTATCCATGTGCACCTCTGCCCTCCCCGGCGCTGGCACCTCCACCTCAGGATCGTTAAATGCACGGACTTGGCAGGTTTGCAAACCATGCCTTCGGGGACTGAACAAGACCTTTTACTGTAGCAGCTGCCCACTTTGACATACCGGGGCCAAAAGCGGCTGCCGAGATCGTTCCACGTGTATAGGACCGGGCAGAAGGTCTGGGACCAAAGCCACATCTGCAGCTTCCTGCGCAGCTTCTTGCTCAGCCTGTGCTTCTTGCCCGGCTGCAGCCCGTCGTAGAACTCCAGCCCTTTGATTTCGCTGGGCATCGCTCCCGAGGGTCTCTGCCTGAGCAGCAAGTCCAGCTCAGCTAGATCGTCCACTCCGAGCCGGTCCTCGGGCAAGGAAACAGCCATAAAGTTAGGGTCGAAGTGACCGCCCATGAGGTTCCTTAGCAAGGTCTCGTTAAGATCCTTCTCCTTGGGGTCAAAGATAGGGTCCGGGTGCTCGATTAGATCCACCAAGGGCAAGTTGTCGCTGGGAGCCGGTCGGATGTGCAGATAGTGCTGGCAGGCGCCCTGCTCTAGCCGGAGACCCAGCAGAACCACCAAGGCGTATATAGTCACAAGGCACTGGGAATGATCCATCCTTGGGAGACCGGTGGGGGGGGGAAAGGGGGGCTGGGTTCACCAAACAGCAGGGGAAGAAGGTGCAAGCAAATACATCAGAAAACTTGTACGGGGATATCCAAAATAACTCGTCTTTGAGGGGGATCACCTCCACTCGCCGCACCACCAGCAAAGACAGCCCCCTGATAAGCCCGGAGAACAAGCCCCCTGCAAACACTCTCTTGTAGCCTTCTCTATAAAAATTTCTCCTGGTGGAGCCGCTCCAAAATTCTGCTGCTGTTGCTGCTTCTTCTCGCCCTTCCCGGGAACGGGAGATGCCTCTTTTTGTTGCGAATTCTGCTTGCTGCTGCCGCTCCTCGTTGTCTGCCCGTGCGTGTGGAAGAAGTTGCTGCCGATTCTTCCTCCCCGCTTCTCTCCGCCGTTTGCAAAGCAGCCTCCTCAGCAGCAACAGCAGCCACGCACGTTGGCACCAGTTTGTCTGCTTTGCAAGGACCCAAAGCCTTTAAATTTCCTGCACTTTCAGCTTCATCTCCATGGAAACCACAGACTCTCTCCTAACCCACCCCACCCCCCTTAAAAAAAAAAAAAACAACCACACCACACCACCACACACACAACACAACCCCCACTCCCACAAAAGTCCAGGAGAGCGCGGCTTCCCCCTTCCCACCGGCAGGCACCCTCTGCTGGGGAAGGCTGAGGCGGGAGCCGCCGCCTCCCCCCGCCCTCCGCACGCCGCCGCTCACGCGAGCGGCCGCCGCGCCCCGGGAGGGAGATGCTGCTCTGCCCGGGGCACCGCCCGGCCCGGCGCCCGCTCCGCCGGCGGCTCCGGGCGCGGCCCCGCCGCTCTCACCCCGCGGGCGCGGAGCGGGGGGCGCGGCCCCTCCCGCCCGCCCGGCGCGGCCCGGCCGCCCGCGGAGGGGGATCCGCGCCGGGGGCCCCGCGGACTCCCCGCGCCCTCCCCGCGCTGCGCGGCCGCGGGGGCCGCCCGGCCGGCCCCGCACATGGCGCGGGGTGCGCTGCCCGCCCGCGGCGCCGCTGCGGACGCGGTGCCCGCGGTGCCCGGGCCGAGCGGGCCCTCTGCTGGCGGCGCCGCGCCGGGCCGGGGGTGCCCGCGGGGCAGCGCGGAGCGAGGGACCCCCGGGTGAGCGCAGGGACCCCCGGGTGAGCGCAGGGACCCCCGGGTGAGCGCGGGCGGGGGCGGGCACGGCCCCCGCGCTGCTGCGGGAGGGAGGACGCGGGCTGGCACCGGCGGGACCCCGGTACGGACCCGCGGTCCCACGGCGGATGCTCCGGCAGCCTGCGCGGCCCCGCTCGGAGCCCTCCTCGGAACACTTGCTCAGCGATTTTCTAGGGAGTTCTCCAAGACTTCTCCCTCAGAAACGCAATTTCCAGTTATGCCCCCAGTCCATACAGGAAAAGATGGAAAGTACCTCAATGGGAAATACATAAAACAATTTAAAAATTGATAGTAAATGCTGTTCCGTGGCAGAGTTACTGTCTCGCAGAGAGCACTTACTGGGCACTGTGGACAGTTTGCTGTAAGGGTCTATTACCGTTTGAGTAAAATTTCCTCAAGTGCTTGAATCCCATTCCTGCAGGCTATTTAGGCACTTAGGAGCCTAACTTTAATGGGACTGAAGCTTAGCCATTTCACCTAAATTATTTATGCATTTGTTTAAATCTTAACCTTCATATTTAGGTTCATTATGAAAGTAATAAAATAGATTGTATTACCAAGGTTGTGTGTTTTTTATAAAAATTATATTTTTTCAACTGTTTTCACTCCTAATTTTCAATTTAAAACAACTCTTATTTTGCTTTATTCCTGAGCATATAGGGCATTTTATAAATAATACATAAAAAAATTACATGAAAAAGATGGAAAACTGACCCTAACTCGACACTGTAAAAACCTCACAGTGACACTTGCTGCTACAATGTCAGTCAAAGATCTGCTGGAGCGTTATTAGAGTTTTTTAGATCTGGAAGTTGAGGTCTCTACGTTCATCAAGAACCTCATAAACTTTCATTGAAAGTTTGGTATAAAAGTTGTCCCTGGATACAAGTGAGAAGCCACACCTCAGAAACAGAACAGAAAGCAAAAATTTGGAAGTTACACCTAATGGTTTGTATTTTTCCTTTAATGATAAATTCAGTTTTTCTCAGCTGGTATTTGAAAACAATTCTTCAACTACCAGTCCCTAAGTCTGAAAAGCAAAGCCTATAAGGACTGAGTTCCACTATTTCAAGCCAAATGCGTGTTAGAGATTCTACGTTCAAAACTGCGACTATAAGCAAGGACTGGAAGACCTTTCCCTCCTGAAGTGAGTTACCTGTAGGAGGAAGTTTCTGGAATGAGGCTCTTCAAGGCTCATTAAGGTACAGGTCTGTCATGAGCAGAGCAGGCTGAAGGTCAGTAGTTCCTCAAAGACGTGTGTCCACCTGCCCTCGGGTGCACTGGGCTCCTGGCGAGGCCGGGAAAGCTCGAGGGATGCAGAAGTGACAGAAGTCACTTGTGGCCCAAGAATTTCTTGGTGGAATGGCTTGATAGCAGGACTGGGGAAGAGCTGCCAGTGACCCTGCCAGAGGCCTCCGGATCAGATGGAAAAGAAACTGGTTTATTTCAGGGTTTGCTGAAAACAGCAGTAAATGAAACCTGGAGGTAAAAGGGTGTGATCCAGGCGCTGTGTATGATGCCAGCCCTTCCTGGGATAGGGAGAGAGGCCAGTAGCTCACAGAGGCCTTAGCTGGTCGTTCTACTGGCAGTGGTGCATGAAGCACAGTAGAAAACAACTCTCTTCGCCTCAGCTTTATTGGTTCTGGAGTGCTGTCAGTAGTAAAAATGTGTTTTTTCAGTAGACAAAGCAAATACAACCTTCAAGGCACACAGGAAGCCAGTGTGGGCAAGAGTAAGATGCCACTTGTGCAGGGTCACATCGCTGATGAGGAGAGGAGAGGTATGCAGCCTGCACGGCCCTGCTGACAGCTCCACAGGCACAGCGCTGCAAACACATTATGTAAGCAGCTGACTTCAGGCCGCAGCAGCGAGGATGCACAGCAAGAATTCAGGATAGATTTGTTTCCCATTAAATCTGCTAAGAGAAAATGGCCTGACCTACTTCACCCAAACCAGCGCTCAGGGACATCCCTCTGAATTCAGCCCATGGTGTGGAATCAGTCTGCTCCAGGAGCAATGGTCTCAGGCACGATGCATGAACCTCTGAAACACGGAGGGAATCTCCCAGAAAGTAATAAACCACTATAGAACTGGGAGGAAGAACCATGCCAGCTGTGCTTGGAAAAGATGTGCCTTCCTTAGGAGTGGAGGCTTCCTTGAAACTATTCCTGCTTCCCTTAAACTTACAGATTATTTAAATCACGATCTCATTGCCTTTTGCTTCTTGTTTTTAAAAATCCATTGGCACGAAACAATGATAGTTTGTTAAGGAAAGAAAACCAAAACCATAACCAAATGAGTCCTCTGCCCAACTCTCATGGAAATTTCTCATATGCCTTTAGGCAACACATTTCATAGCTCTGCCTTTTCTTATTTGTAGAGCACGAATGCTAATCCTTGCCTCTTCCATGGAGATGCTGGAGAGTTTGATTAGATGCTACCAGTACCAATGTATCAATGCAGAGGGAAGAGTCAAGTGTTTTACAAAAATTATAGAGAAAACAACTGAATTAAAAATCACTTAATTTTAGTCTTAGGTCCTAGCAAGCTGCTAAAGCAGTTCCCTCTGCTAGACCCGTTCCCTCTTCCGTGGTCATAGCCTTATAAATTTGGTAAAGAACTCCTTACAGATTAATTTTCTACCTTTTTTTTAAACTGTGAATCCCTAAAACAATTCTAAAGGAGATGCACAGCTGTCAACCATTTTACATCACTCAAATGTACCAGATGACAATCTACATTATGAGCTATCACGGGTCACGGATGACCTTGACCAGGAATTCACACAGCACCGGTAGGAAATCACTTTTCTACAACTTTCAAGCTATATTCTTTAATCTGGAAAGACTCAGGGAGATCTTGCTGGACCTTTGAAATGTGGTGCTGTGTCTCAAGGTAGCTCATCCCTTTCTCTGCCCCGTTCCTGATGCACAGAAGGGGCCACAGAATGAAGACTGTGTTAAGGATGACCCAGTGTCAGCAGGTGATCAGCTGCTCTGAAGGAAAACAGTTATGAACCACATACTTTGGAAGGTAAAACATGTTTTGACAGGGAAAAGTTCTACCTTGAAATCCCAACAGAATGGAGACAGGGAAGGATACATTTGGCCAAGAATCTTTATCTGCAGTGATAAACGATGTATAAATAATATATTTTGAAAGTCAGCTATGGGATGAATGTTTTATAGTGGAGTAAATCCTAAAATGACTAATGCATTAAAGCAATGAAGAATAAAACCACAAAAAAATAAGACCCCAGAAATAAAACATGTTATTTCTTAGTCTTTAAGTACATCTATACATGGAGATGTACCCATTGCCTTAAAAGAATCCTTATAGAATTGCTTTATTTTTCTCATTTCATGTCATTCTTCCTCCTGAAATACTGTGCTTGTTTCTCAGCCCACTCTCCTCTTGCCTCTGCATTTTTCCTAAGGTATAGACTTTTGTCTTTCGAACAGAGCTTGTGCATTCATCTGCTGATAAACTGTTTATCTTAGCTTTTATGAGGGCGCCTTGCTGCAAGGCAGCCAGAGACAGGATCCTGGGTGTTTGTCTTTTTTTTTAAAAGAGGGTCCGGGAAGTGACGGGTATTTATACCTCCCTTGGCTCTATATATCATGGGAGGTGGAACTCCACTGTCTCTGTTTCTCGCTCTTTCTCTCAGCAGTGTCTTCTGCCGTAAATCTGAACCTCTCAGAACAGTTTTCTTGGCTGCAGCCCCACTTGGAGGAATTAGTTTTATTTATTTATTTACGGGAAAGGTTTGCAACAGAGGAAACCCAAAGTTCTTCTAAATCCTTCCCCTTCTCTACCCCACCTAACCATCCCACTTTTTGTGCCAAATATTCACATCCCAGCAGATGAGAGAAGATTCCAGCGTCTCACAGTGCGCAGACCAATTCATTATGGAGAGAGAGGCCAGTGGGAGAATTGGCAAAGATGAAACAGAAACCAAGGCATTTTTTATGTTAAAAAATGACACTTACATTTACAAGCAGTGGCTCCTGATGGGGATTTGAATTTCCACACAGGCAACATTGTTTATCCAAACAAACTCCCCGTGGCAGCATATATTACATATATACACACATGACAAGTAGGAATGTATTTATCCTTTTTAGCCAGCCTGGTGATTAAGATAAACATCTATTGAGATAAACCAAGTTTTTACTATTCCTTTTTTATAAAACACTAAAGACAACTGAGTGACAGAGATTCAATGAAGCGAAAAATACAGCAACCCCCCCAATCAAGCCCTGTGTGCCTGGGAGTGATTCATTGGTGCCAGCTACTGAATAACCCTGATACATAACATTTCTCACCTCTGATATTTAAAAGGACCCCCTCGCCCTTTTAGCACCAATGGAGCCCTTCACATGTTTTATTGCTAATTGTCTAATGCTCCGTGATGAATGGCTGCCTCGCTGAAAATGACAACCCCTTTTCTCTCAACTACTTCATTTGCCTGGCTCCAGTGGGGGTGAAAGAGGAAAAAATAAATCCGATTACATCATACTTAGCCTGTTGGTTATGAATGAAGGAAAATGCAACTTATTTTAAAAGTACTTCTATCAACTAAGTCCTGAGCCCCCAGGTCCCCTGCACTCAGTAAATGCGGCCTCAGCTTCTCGTGTAAAATGTTCCAAGAGACTCACGGGTTTTGTGGAAGTACAAAGTCCCAGAGGCAGCTTCTAATCCTGATCAGAGAGCCAGGAACTGGATCACAAATATATACAACTCAGAAATCCTGAACTAAATCTAGAAGGGGTGCACTTTATGCTCAGAAGAAATATCTTGCCTACAGTATAATAAAAGAGCAGAATTTAGCCCATTATATAAAACAACTCCTGGCTATAATTTTGCCTCAAGAATTAGAGCAGCAGAGGAAGGTCCCACAAATTCAGAACTGCTGAGTTATTAGACATTCTTTAAATTTGCTCTAGCCAGAAAATGTGCAAGGATGAAGGAGCTTTAATAACTAGAAAAAGATTAAAGTATGCATCGTTCCCCCGCATTTTGAATTATCACTTCTTTCCAGCTTCTTATGCTTTATCCCTTTAGGGAATTTGATCTCTTCAAAAAGAAGTGGACCACAATGATCAGCCAGAGTTGTGTGCATAGCATTATCTCTGCAGCCACTACGAACTGTCACGAGATACACGCTCCCAGTGCCGGGGCTGGCTGTGAAAAGCTGGATGTTCAATAGGATACTTTTCAAAGAAACTTGTACCTTTAGTGGCACATGGAATGATTTCCCCTTTCTCTCACAAATGATGAAACAGGCACACTCATGGGGGTATGGGATTAATTCAGATATAGAAACAGACACAAAGGAGACTGATTCCAAACCTGCTCATGTTCAGTAGGAATCTCTGGGATGTGTTTCTTTGACTTGGGAGTTTCAAGTCTTTGCCTCTGAAGGCAAAGGGACCCAGGCGAGTAAAATAATGAATCTAGGCTTCCCAGACACAGATCTGACATTTGCTCTCTCCCTCTGACTCAGGCTTTGACTGGGTTCAGGGATTAATTAGGCCATGCAAACGAGTTAGGTTCTCTCTTCTGGCAACCTGGTCACGTAGGGAACCCCCACCCCTCCCCTTCCCCACACTCTCCTTCCCCATAATGAAGCATGACTGTAGTAAAACAAGTCTTTTGATGGTGCCTCTTCTCATCACTTTCAAGACAAACAATGTCTCAGAAGCCCCCCAGCTGCTTTTATTTTTCTTATATCTACAGTTACATCTTGGGTGTGTTTACTCATCCTCATTAAATATGTTGTTCCCCCCACCGCCTTTTTTTTTTTTTTAAATATCCTTCCTTTATTGCAGTTTACACTAAACATCAATTACAGGATAGAGTTAAAAGCTTTTGGAGCCATTCTTGGGTATAGAGCAAGATCCCACAATGCCACGGTCTCTAAAAGAGAATTGACACAGGGTACAGGGGGCTACAGCAGGAATATGAGACAAACAGCACTGAAGGAAGTGGGCACAAATTACTACTTTGCTCTCAGCACAGCATTGCTTATGTGCAGTCCACTTCCTCTGATAAGTAAGGACTTTGAGGTTTTCTTTCATATGATAACAAGTGACTATTCTCCTCCTTTTAACAGAGATATTTGGAAAGTCTAAGATGGAATGGTAAGAAGAAACAAGCCATCACAGGACTAACAATCAGCTAGACTTTCCAGCATAGACCTTGATCAGCATCATTTTCTTTGAAGCAACGCTTCAACTGAGTATCCTTGCTGCCTAGCAAGGCTTCCCCTGAAGCCTCATCACCTTTTGAAGTACTTATTGTCATAATAAACACAACAGCAGTTCAATAAGATGCCAGCCACAATGGCATATATGTCAACTATTATTTGGATTTGTTTTCTCTCTCTCTGTGTATGCATTTACAATTGTTCCTATGTAGGAACAGCCTTTCCATTACTCTCATTCTTGATGAAATAGTGTTCCAAAGACATATGATCCTGTTCTGATTTAAAGAAAGATCAAAACCAAACATAAAAGAGCACTGCCCTGGCCACTCTGGAAGTGCCACAAGAGTTCTCTATACTTTGAACATGAAGTTTAACTTTTGTAAGCAAACTGAGCATTTCAACTCAAATATGAGGTATTGGAACAAGCTCAGACAAGGGATTCAAAGAAAAGAGATGCCTTTGTAACAGAAAAAGAAACAAGAGGAAGAGTGCTGCATTTAAAGTGTCTCATGGCAGGGATGGCTTTTTATGCCACTTCCATTTAAAATCTCCCCAGTTTTCTTATCAAAAAAGAAGATAGGAGTAACCTTGCTCTGCAGACCCTCACCTAAGCTCTCCCTGGGGGGACAGTTCAGATCCAGACACCAGAGTCTGCCTGTCACTATTCTTGTGTGAGATGTCTTAAATAAATGAACAAATAAATAAATAAATAGCAGCCTTCCCCCACGAGCTGAAGAGGGCCCTGGTGTCCCTAGGCTCGGCTCTTGCCCGGTGCTCACTGCTGCAGGACCTGCAGGGAGCAGGGCGGGGGCCGAGGTGGGGGCAATCACCCTCCAACACTGGGAACTGTTTGGAAATTACCCTAAGCTTCCCTTAGTCATTATTCCATTAACTGCCTCTTGGTAGATCTGTCAGTAACTAAGCTGGGACTTATTTGTAGAGAATCAGAGGCTATTTGCTGTACTAAGTGAGCCATGAGAGCGAAAGGGTTTGGGATTTATTTGTAATTACAGTCGGGATTTTTTTCTTCTCCTTCTTGCCTGGACCCCACTGGTACTTTCATTCACATTCCCTAAGCTGAAGCTGGCGCCAGGATCACAGGCTGGCCCTGTGTTTATGTCATTGAGACTAGGACAATATTTCAGTGTGGAGCCAGACCGCAGGGATCCACTCTATAAAACCCTCACTAAAAATAGACAGCCGCCCTGCCCCCAGGCCCGCGGGCCGCCGGCACCCTGCGTGGAGCTCAGCCCTGGGCCGAGCCCAGCTCAGCCCCCGGCCCACCCTGCGTGGAGCTCAGCCCTGGGCCGAGCTCAGCTCAGCCCCCGGCCCACCCTGCTGTTCCCCCAGCGAGGGTCCCTGAGAGCTGCCCCTGGAGCCGATGGAGTCGTTCAGGCAGCAGCATCCTGAGGGTCCTCTGCCCCCTGACTGCTTCTTGTAAGTGGATTTGGCTCCCCTTGCCCCAAGCCCTGCTCTGCAGCAATCCCTGACCAGCCCTGCAGCACCTCAGCTCAGCCTGCAGCACAGAGCCACGAGTTCCCCTAAAACCCCACTGGCTGGAGCTGGGAGAGTAAGAGATACCTGAAAATATCAGTGCTTGGGACCCCTCCTTTCCCTCTGCAGCTTGTACAGAGAGACCCCAGTAGTACAAAACTGGGTCAAAGACTTCACCTCTGCCTGATAAATCTTTCCTGCAGCAAATTAAAACATGAGCTGAACATTTCCATCTCATAGCTGTCAGTTTTATTCAGAAGCATGAACTGGGGCAAATCATTCAGCCTTTTAAATGCCAGTGGTGCATGGTCCCTCAGCTTGGGAGGATAAATGTAACTAGTAGAGGGTTTATTGATTAGTTCAATAGCTATATAGATAAGATACAAGGCATTTGACGCATAGATTTTCAAGGTAAGAGCCTGATCCTGCAGCTTAGATCCTGCCATTGGAAAGGCTTTAATTCAAGAAGCCCGTGGAGTGACAGAAAAACCTCACATGCATTTTAATGGGCAACAGAGCCTTCCAAAAGACAGCAACAAAGAGCAATCGAGTCCCTTGATGCCCTTAGATCCCTGCTGGCTTAGCTGCTGAATAAGCCATGTTTATTGAGTCAGTAGGACCTGGACTTGCTCAAACCAGTGGCGAAACTACAGTGGGAAGAGCCAAGTTTGGTTTGCTAGAGGAGCCCATCTCACCCTCTGTGCCAAGGCCCAGGGCAGCCTGACTGTTCCCCATGTGGGCTGCATGGCTCATTCCTCATACAGGTACAGCCAGTCACCACCACCAGAACAGAATGGTTGCACAAATCTGTGACAGAACTGAAAACTGAGCTCTGAAACCCCAGTTAGTGCTTTAAAATCCTGCTGTGCCACTTGACGCTGCTTATAATGAAAGTTGACTTTGATTTGATTGGCTTAAATTACATCATTCACTGGGCAAAGAAGCCATTTCGTACAAGGAGATTCGTACAAGACTGTTGTATCATGGACTGAGAATGTTGGAAAATAATGGCTCCTTGTTGAAAGGCTGCTTTGAAAATTTTCAAACCATCAAGAACACGTATGCAGTAGCACACAAGGACAGCCGTGGGGTTGTAAAGAGATTTATCAGAGACATTGCTAAGAGAATCCAACAGATTTCATCCAAACCAGTGTGTTTTCTGCACCATGCTGTGGGTGCTCAGCACTTGCTCAGTGATTATTCTGTTGAGTTCATGTCCTTCAGGTCCCTATGTCACTTTGGTTTTTCAGTGAAGTGTATCAGGTAGATGTCAGTGCACTGTACTCAGGATCCCTTTGCAGTGGGCATTGGGCATGTGTTGAATGGCAGGTCAGGGGCTGAATTCTTGATCATCTCAACAGATAATCAAAGACAAAAGTTGAGAAGATAAAAGCACATGAAGTGCAGACCAGCTTGCCCAAGCTCACAAACCAGCAAAACTGAGAAGAGGTTTCTGTTTTCCTTGCTTAGGACTGGTTCCTATCTTTAATAGAGTATCTTGTTGGCAAGGATAGACCACAGAGCCTCATGGATTTTATAGCATGTTCTGATTTCATTACAGTGGAAGTTACTCATCAATTAGAAACATAGTTGTTAATTCTGTAGTGCTTTATCTGAATTGTTTTGCAAATTCCCACCCTGGGGATAGAGGATCTTCCACCACCTTCAATCAAGAGTGTGATATACAAAGGAATGAAGCTGAAGTGCCTTGGTGTGGAGGAAGCACATTTTTAATAATGCACCATGTTCTGTCATGTGCCACCAGTGTCTGAGAAACAGCCCTGAATTGCTCTCACACTTTATATTTGAGCAAATGCCATTTGTTCCCTGTACTTCTTTCTATAGTCAGTGTGTGGACTTCCTTTTTGACCTCTGAGCTGGCTGCTGGTGCACCTGACAATGGATATACAGTGAAAGGAAAATGTTGCAGAAACAGGACTCCCTGATGTGTTACAGTAATTCCTGACCCAAGCAGAAGATTGCAGGAAGACAAGGCAACGCTTGCAGGAACTGAACATCCTCCCAGAAAAATGAATTCTCTCCCTGGGTTCTGCCAGGAATCCCAGTGCAGTAGCATGTAAGCAACTGAAAACTTTTCACAGGTGGCCACTTAATGTCTATGTCTCATTTTCAACAACACTCAAGCTATGCAGCCTCACTTGGGCTCCTTTCATAGCAGGGCGTGCATTCACAACAGCTGCAATTCAAGCCAACTGGAACTGGGCTTTGAACACATAAAGTCCTGGTATGAAATAGCAGCTCTTAGGTGGTTTGAATAAGCACAGCCACAATTAGGGGATACTTGATAACTTTGACTGTAGACCATCCATGTCTTGGTTTTCCAGCCATAAAATGACATCACACCCATGATGATAATAGAAATATATAAAAAAAAATATATATCCTTTCAAAGATTTATTGTTTATTTTATCACAGTACCTAAAAGCTTGGAGGTGGACCGACCATTTTTGGTATTGTATAAATGTGTAAAAAAAAAAAAAAAAAAAAGGCATCTTTGCTCCCTCAAAAGTTTATAGCCTAAGTTAAACCCAGGAGGTAACAGATGGTAGGGCAGAAGACAGAGAATGAAACAGAACTGTCTGCTGGTTTGCCTCAGCACACCTGTGCTAATTTTTTTAAAAATCAGATAAAACAGAAAAAAAGGCTTTTAAAAAAGGCTTAGAAAACTTAAGATACTGTGGTATGACCCAGAAAAAAACTTCTGCACAGCCTCTGCATGAGGTTATACAGCCTGTGCTCCCTACATTTTGATGAACACAGTCTCTTTCAAAAAGTCAGTGCTGTGAACTGCCAGGGAATCTAAAAGTTTTAAATAAAGCTGAGTGCTGGAGAGGTTGTCTCCATGTAGAAATGATCACATAGTAAGAGCTAAAAAACCCTGTCTACATATATTAGAGAAAGACACAGTGATTTGAGTTTTCCACATAAACCAAAACAAAGTCACTATTATAGTTATTTGTTTATTCTCTGTACTGCTGCCTGGCCACCCCAGTCAGATGTTAGAGCCCACTATCTCTCTGGCCCGAGGCACAGGGATTCCTCTCACCACAAGTACTTTATTATGTGATGGCTTTCCCAGCTAATTTGAAAGGCAATCATTTATCTTAGTCTTAAAAGAAAGGTTGTTCTGAATCTGCAGATCTCTGCAAAGGGAACAGGCAGACCTGAGAATCTGGCAATCAGCTGGATTTTATACATATTTTCAAAGTATTGCAGGTATCTGTTGTGGAAGCAATCTGTGGATTCCCTTGGAAAGTTTATGGAAATCACTACCTAGCCTTTCTCCCTACCCTCTACCATTTCAGGACAGGAGTACATATACAGTTCTCTCTTTTCCTTGGCATCTGGACAACTCTTCTACTGTCACTGCCCTGTAGTCCTCTGCTGGCATAAGAATTCCAAAATAAATGAGCGTGTTGTAATCAGGAGAAAAATATTGTGTCCTTGTGGTGTTGATGTTTTTGCAGCTCAGCTTCTCAATGGCCACCACAAGTTGAGCTGCATATTTCTTTACAAAAATATGCCTGCACTGGTAACTTGGCAGACCAGTCTTTGAATAGACATTTAGCTACTTAAATGCTCACTGTTGCCAACAAGGTTCAGTTGATGAACCAGGGGGGGAAGAAGAGGCACCTTGACAAGCAGCTCATGGTTAGAGAGCAGGAGGTTGGGCTTTACTGTAGATCTGCTGGTCAGGAGGCTTTAAGAGTGTCTGTGAAGCCAAAAAACTAATATAAGAGCAACATATTATAGCAGAATGTCTTGAAAGAGGCAAAGGTACTGACTAAGTATCTCCTAAGTTTAAGCATGTTTCAAGAAACCACATAAGCAAAATGAGCCTCAGCAGATAATTTATAAACCTGCCCACAGGCAAGTGGAGAAGAGCACGAGCCAATACTCCAGCCCAGCACGGAAGTACTTAAAGGTGTGTTGCTGTGTACAGTCACACAGCCCGAGGGGATGGATTACCCAGGGAACTAAGAGGGCAAGGATGGGATTTTTAAAGGACTCGCTGTTGGCTCAGCTCTGCCAATGTTCACTCCCGCCAAATTGCATCCAAAAATGCAGGTCTTACCTGTGCTCATCTCCCAGAACCAACACTCTTATCAGGGCCATTCAATTTTCAGTATCCTTCACTTCTTTCAGAAAGTGAAGTTCTGTCTCAACCCAGTAAAACTGGGTGCTCAAAGTCCAAATTTATTTATTCTGTAGCCTCAGTGTTCCTACTGTGTGTTTTTACCTGCCCCCCCATCACTTCACACCAAAACAACCTGCAAAGTGTGCTAATTTGCACTTTCAGTCTGTGCCTTCTTGCCAGCCTAGAGGGCACAGGGTAGAACCAGAGCTGTTTATGTGCCAGGCTGGAAGAATTAAGTCAAGATCACTCACACTGCCAATAGCTTTCCAATGTCCTTTCCAGAGGTCTGGGGGTATTGATAAATCCTCTGGCTGTGGACTGGGGCAGTCAGCCCTGAGGGCTGGGGGAGATGCTCCCACACTTGGGTGGGCACTGCACAGACAACATTTCCTGCTGAGTAACAACCCCCCCCCATCCAACAACCTGCTCCTGCCCCAAACTGGGGAAGCAGCACAAAGGTACTGGTGCAGCACAGCTCTGGGCTCTCTGCATCCTCCAGCAGGGCTCAGGGGTCAGCCCAGGGACAGAAAGGCCACAGAGGAAGAGGTACAGCCCAACTGCACCATTTTTTTCCACAGCTGTTGATTTTTATTACAAAAGGGCAGTGACTGTGTGTTATGAAAGTCCACAAAATACAAAGCTAATAATAAACTGCTAAGCATCACATGGAGGCTGAAGCTATGCCTCACTTCAGTGGTTGCTAACATGCAGGCTGTTCAGGCTAGTTAACAACGTAGACCAAAATAATTCCTGTCTGAATTAAAGCACAGGAGACATTAACTGTTACACCAGCAGGACCAGCTATTTTATGCTGAAAATACGTTCACTAAATGCACATGGTGAAGTTTTGCAGGGAATAGGGACAGTTGGTTCTTTTCACACAAATCTCACATTAAAGAGGGGAATTGCTATCTTGTATGAAAACTATTGCTATCTTGTATGCCATCCAGTATGAAAAACTATTCAGCAGATTTTTTTAAAAATTAAAGAATGCCCCAATACAAGAAATACGTTCCAGAAGCAAAGTTCAACCCTTTCTTCATTTTTGTCTTACAACTTTGCAAATAGCCTTAAAAAACCTTGAAGCCAAAACAGACCTTAGGCACACAAATTGGGATGAAGTGTGACCACCTGAATTGATTTTACTTTTAATGTCTTCATTTATTTCTTTCACCTCTCACAGAAATTATGTGTGTCCATGAATAACGCATACACAGGGCCAGAGACAAACTCTTTTGGGAGCACAGCTCCTCCTAATATTGTTCATGGGAATACATGCTGTGCTATAGTATTTTTTTTTTCACATCCAATAATATGAATTTAGAGAAGCACTTCAATGCAAAGGGTAAATCAATCTCCAGCAAGTTTCTCCAAAAGTTAATTGTACTCCTTATTCCTACCCCAAACTGCTCCAGTGCCCTGACACTGGGTCTCACAAGGCAGTTTCTTGCCCATGTTAGGACACCTTTATGATCCAAAACCTCCTTCTCATGAACACACAAAATGAACAGGATGTGAACTAATAGCTCTTAGTCACCTCTTGGTTAAATGAAGTAGAAAGAGTTGCCTTGGTATCTTGCTCTAAGGTATGTTTTCCAATCCCTGAATCATTCTTATAAATCTCTACTGATCCTTCTGAACCTTTCTGAAGTCTGACTTCCAGAGCAGGATGAAATACTTTACTGCTTGTATTAATGTGCATTAATATGGATCTGTATGTGGTAAATCTGGTCATTTGGCAAAGAATTAAAGTTAAAATAATTGGTTAAACCACAAATAGAGGAGACATTTAGCAAGAATACCAGCAAAAGACATTAGTTTCTCACTTCAAATGAGATTTTTAACATGAAAGCTGAAAACTAGATTATTGTCTACTTGGACTGTGATCAGGTAGCTGAGGCCCAGTACAGCTGCACGCTCTCACTGAAATGAAGCTTCAGTTTGCTTTTAAAATTAATTGCTGAAACTAAAATATTTTTTTCTCAGCCTTGGTTGAAGTGATTTTTCTGTAAATTGATTTAGCAAATAATGTAAAACGTGGAAAATGGAATAATCAAGCTGTCTGTGACAGAAACAGTGGCTCTCTCGCCAGCCTGCACATTAATGGGCCCAACGGCCCAGATGTCATTTACTCCATCCCTCCAAAGTGAAGGCTATCATCATGCATGTAAAGGATATTCTATTCATAAATGGTAACTGTGGCCCCTTAAATACAATTGCATTCAATGGGTTTTAACAATGCAGTACTGGACACTGGATGCAATCTCTGCAGAATGTACGAGAGCAGTGCATGAGATAATTTCCTCCTGAGTTGCCCCTTTTTCTGACATTATGGGAGTTTGCGGATTTACTTTAAGGAAAAATATTACCATAAAAACTCCCGCTGAGTAACTGTGCTTTTAAAAGCTTGTTGCATTAAGCCTTTTATTCTACCTCCATTGTTACCCAAATCCTACCTTGACAGATGCAGATCTAAGAACTGTGGTCTTTGAGTAAGTCCAGAACTGTATATATTGATCCCATATTTATATTTGAACAAGCAATACAGTTTCAGTAGCCTCATCCTTTGAAAACCTTGGGACCCAAAGCCAGCACGAAGCTCAAAGAGAAATCGTTACCATCTGAGCTTAAATAGCAGAGAAAGTCCCATCTCTTTTCAAGCACCATGGATTAATGTTGGGGGAAAGTCAATAGCACTAAATTCACCCTGAATGTTAAAACCATGCATTGCAATGGCCCTAAGGGCCAGAGATGAGCTTGGCTTGCTGTGGCCGTGGCTATCTAATTCAATTAACATTTACGTTCTAAAAAAACTCCCCCCCCCATTTGCAAGTCCTAAGTAATACGGTAAATATGGAACAAATTATCAGCAACAGCAGGGGAGATTTAAAATATGCATCTCAAGTTTGGAGTCACTCAGAAACCTGCGGTGATGCAATCACTCAAACAGAGTGATCTTTATGAGTTTAGCTTTGCCAAGAATCCCTGTGCAAACTGTCTTCCCGAGGCTCCTGAGCCCCGGGTGACACAGCTGCCGAAATGCCTCCTCCATGGAGACCAACGCCTGGAAGTTTTCCCATATCAGGTGTTTCCCAATGACTTAGCGCGGTGCTTTCCAACCTCTTTTGATTGAAAAGCTGTAAAGGTTTTCCAAAGGCACGACACAGAGCCCTGCACGGTGAGTTAAAGGCTGGCGGTGGTGGCTGCAGGTTCTGGAAGGTTCGGGTCGTGTTGGACGCCATGTGGAGCCAAAGGCTGCCTGCCCCACCCCAGAATGTGGGAGACCAGTGCATGAGAGAATTTCCTTCTGAGCTGCCCCTTTTTCTGATATTGTGGGAGTTCACAGATTTACCTTAAGGAAAAGTATTACCTGTGTCATCTGTGTCACCTCAGAGCTCTGAGCACGTTCATCACCCGGGTGGTGTCGGTCGCCATCGACGGGCATGATCCATGTGGGATGAGCTTCAGCAAAGCGGATGCCACACCTGCCATACCTTGTCCAGGGCTGCGGGAAACACCCAGGGAACTCACTTTTTTATGTTTTTTGGATGGCTTCGCCGAAGCCCGGGCGCACAGGAGGGCGTTACATCGTCCCGCCCGGCGGCCGCCATTGCCGCGGGCTGCCAGGAGGGGGCGCGGCGGCGCCCGCCGGACGCCATGTTGGGCGGGCGTGAGGGGGACGGGGGGGCAGCGAGCCCGCGGCACTGGGGCAGCCGGGCAGCGACCCCCGGGCTGTCCCCACACCGGGTTTGGCACAGGCAGCGACCCCCGGGCTGTCCCCGCACCGGGTTTGGCACAGGCAGCGACCCCCGGGCTGTCCCCGCACCGGGTTTGGCACAGGCAGCGACTCCTGGGCTGTCCTCGCGCCGGTCGCAGAGCACACCCCGCGCTGCCCCCGCACCGGGCACAGGCAGCGACCCCCGGGCTGTCCCACACTGGGCACGGGCAGCCTTAGCCCGTGTCTGGTGCCGAGCTCAACACGAGCCTCCTCAGGACGAAGCTTTATCCCGCTGTCCCGGGCTCGGTCACCGCTGCAGCACCAGAGGCTCCGCGCGGCCGAGGTGTAAATCTGGTGTAAAGCTGTGTGTAACTCTGGCACTGACCCGCCGGGCGTCGGGGAAGTTAATAGGGACAGACTGACATGGGCTGGCAAAAATACATTTCCCTTTCAATGGAAAAGAACAGCGTTTCAAGGGGTGTCAGGATGGCATGGAGTGTAGCATGTAGTGGTTTATGTAATGCCTGGATGGGCTCGCACTGGTGTCCCAGGGCTTTGAGCAAACTTACGAATGAGTCGGGAGGACACTGAGCAAACCAGGAATAAGTCAGGAGGACACTGCTGTGCTTGCTGCCTGTGCTGGAGGAGAGCTCTGCAGAGCTGAGCAGCAAAAACGGGCATGATTGAGCTGAACTCACCTCTGTGAGAGCTTTCTGTAAAATTCACCTCTCTGAGTACCCAGGAGTGGGTAAGACATGCTCTGCTTCACTGCTGTGTTTGGGTTTCTCCCTGAGGCCCACGGCACAGCCAGGTCTCACCTCATTACTGCCCATGGGGATGGGCTGTGGAGCCGATGCCACTCAGGACAGGAGCGTGGGTCTGAAGCTGAGCTGCAGGGCACAGATTCAGGCCAGAACCACAAACGCACCTGAAATGCTGGTTAAACACACTTCCCCAAATTAAAAAGATAAGAAGCGGTTAAAAACCTTGGGGGGGGGATGCATCCAGCTCTGTAAGACTGGATGAGGAGTCGATGTCGCTTCATGGCTGCTTAACAACGTACCTGAAACAGCCCCTCCAGCTGAGCCTGCGGCGCGAGAATTTACACTGGGAGCATCTTACATCTGGAGACAGGCAGCGTGCGGCTCGTGTGCTGGACCCGTGCCAGGGTTAAGCCCCCAGTAGTCGGAGCTGGATCCCTGGTAGCACTCGTGATGGGAGGTCAGGCGCAATGAAAGAGCCCTAGTAGTTAGAGAAGGAACACACCAGCACCTCTCCTGATGGGAGGTCAGGCGCAGTGAGCAGGAGGGCCCCCCTCGTGCTGGCAGCTCCGTTCCAGTGTTTGGCCGGGCTCCAGAAGATTAAAATAGAGCCTTAGACTGTCCCCTCGGCAGCACTGCCAGCCAGAGCCCTGACAATCCTGGGGTTGTACTCAAACGTGAGTCCCCCGGGAGCGTGGGCTTTACCCTAACAGCTGAGGCACTGAGTAGGTCGGAGCAGGCAGGGTTGTTGCTCTTGTGACTCAGACTCGAGGAAAAGAGGGATCAGGACGGAGCCACGAGAGAGCAGGGGATCAGGACCAACCCACAAGGCACAGAAGGGGGAAGGAGCAAGTGTGCCCCAGAAGAAAGCCTGAAAAAATCCTTGTTCTGCTGGGATGGGGCCCAAAGCACATGTAGCCCTGAGAATGGAGCATTACACTGTCCGAGCCCGAGTTCTGATTTAGCTCCTTTCTGTGACCGTTTCAGGAGAAGAGGAGACAAACAAAAAAAAAAGCAACACTTTCCCTTCTCAGAAATGTTACGAAGCAATATGGGAAAAGGTGAAGGCCATGCAGGTTCTTGTGAAGAACCCCCATGTAGGTGGAAAAATCTTACTGTGCTCCAGAAATGCTCACAGCTGAGGGGAACCAGAGCCACGTTCTCATACCTGTGTGACAAAGGGCTTCAACAAAATGCCCAATTTTCAGAAGTGACGAGCACTCCCAGTACCACTAAAATCAGCAGCAGTGGCAGATGTTGGTGTTTCTTTCTGAAGGCGTTTCAACTCTTACAGAATTGTTTATCATCACTTAATGAAAGTATCCACACTTGTAATGTTTTGCTTCAGGATTTTCACAAAGTGATTACAAATAGTTCCAGACAAAACATTTTGGCATTGGCTTTTCCCCCCTGAAAAATCAACTTTAGTTGAAATTTCAAAATTATCTATTTTGAAATGTCACATTGATTCAGTCAAAAAAAAAAGATCACCAAATTCGGTGATTTTATTTTGCTCTTTCCAAAAGACAGCATTGATATTTACTGGTATAAAAGGCTCTTTTGTCTTTAAATTGACTTTAATATTAGTTTGTAAGGCTTGAAAGCTGCTGCTCAGTTTATTATTTTGTTTTTGTAACTGTGTTTGTGAGCAGAGAGCAGAGGATTCCACCTGGGTTTTTTTGGTATAATAAAGATGAATTGGATAATTAGAATAATTAGATGTTATGTTATTCACACAAGTAAGGAGCAGAAGTCCTACTGATTAATTAGGACCAATTCATTAATATTTATGAATTGCAAACTTGAAGAAAATAGAAACATTTTAATAATTCTTTTCTAAGTGAACATATAGTTGTTTGAAAAGAGAGATTGAAAACAGCAGCCTGGGGAAGAGAACAGCAAAGCTTATGAATAGAGATTTTTTGTGTGTTTGCAAAAACAAACAAAAAACCCAAATCAAACCCAAAGCTTTTATTTAAAGACATGATTAAAAAATAAGTTAATAGTTTTCTCAGAGAGATGAGAGTTTCTATAGGTCAATATATTGGGGTGGAACAGTGAAATGGGTATCTTACTGTCAGAAGAGCAAGTCAGAAACATGCCTAGAAGAGTTTGCAACTTTTTTCCAATTGGTTTAAAAGCATTTCAGTAAAACAGCAGAGAACACAAAGGCAGGTAGAGAACAGCACTGTCCTTCATGGCAGACGTGTGAGAAAGGTCTGTAAGAATTGCACTGCTCTCTTACTGCTCTTCTTAGAGAGAGAAGAAATCTCAGCTTGGGGCAAGCAAAACATACAAACAAGCAGGCTCTAAAAATGCATGGGACATGCAAAGTGCACCAGAGTGACTGAAGTACATGCACACAAAAATCCTGCTTTGTCTTGGGCTGTTTTTCCCAGGTAATTTCTTAGGTTACTGTCCATGACTAATTATTTGCATTTGTTTTTTTTTTTTTCCTTGTACTAACTTAGTAAATGTTGTGACAGTTTTCATGTTCTGAAATTAAAAATCGAGGAAGCGGAAATGACAGTCACGTTTTATCTTATATTTTAAGACTTGTTTGCTCTGCTGATTAACTCCACTTTGGCTGTGTTTTACCTAAAACATTTTCCATGTGTGAAAATATTCACAGATACTCCAGTAAGATGCTGTTGTTCTGAAGCCTGCATTGAGCTGGCATGTCCTGGCTGGAATGCAGGCATTGGTCAGCGTGTACTTTACCATGTGTACTCATGCACAAGCCATGGATAATCACCTGATAATGGATGCTGACCAGGGAATTATGTCCCTGCTCTGCCACAAGCTCTCTGTGACCTTGGAATGTCACTTATTCCAGTTATGGCATCATCTCATTGTTAAAATACATTTAGCAGCCTGTCTGTCTTTGAAACCAGGTAAACAGTGACCCAGAGCAGAACCCTTCCAGTTTCACTTCAGCATTCAAAATGAGTTGTTCTTATTTCTCTTGCTTGCACACAGTAGCCCAATCCTGTACTCCATGAGAAGTATTACCTTGATTTGCTTTTCTTTGTACAAGAATATGTGAAAAAATTTAAATTTCTGTTGCCTTTGGTGGGAGGGTATTTTCACCCACAAACACTGGAAGCCATGCCTATTTCATTCAGGTGTCTGAATTAAAATCAAAATTTAGAGACCAGATTTGAAAGCGTGGCCTTAGAAAAAGTAACTTTCTAATAAAATAAAGGGAATTCAAGGAAAAACACAAACCATGGTCAGATTTGCATGGATTGTAAAGCTCACATACAGGGGAACTTGATGATAGTAAAATAAAACATGTTTCAAAAAACACCATTTAAAGATTGTGTATGAGTACACATGGTATTTGGGATCATGTGAGTGTACACACCAGTATTTTTTTGTTAATGAAGGAAAAGACTTGAAGTCCATAATTTTAGAAGATCACAGGAGCTGTAAGAATGCAAGAGCAATTCAAGTCTTCTAAATCTTAAAAGAGCTGAGTTTCTATGATATTAGATCAAACAAAAAAATCTATGTTAAGAACGTTTTTATGACAATGATTCACTCGAATAAACTTAAGATTTCTTTTACCAACCAACCTTTTTTTTTTTCTAAAATAGTATTTAATATCTGAAGTTATAAAAAATATTTGTAGTCTTGAAAATTATTTTTATTGTCTATTTTATGTACTATACATGCCTCTTTCAGGAATTATTAAAGAAGCATGAGTCATACGGCACTCATTTACTCTTGGCTCGTGGCCATCCTCAATATATATTTTGCTATTTTCAAACCATTTGCAGGTACATACGCACGAAAATATTGTTGTGTCAAGTCCCAGGCTCACAGTTAGCACAGCAGACATCGTTCATCGAGATGTTTACAAAGTTTTAAAGCACATAAAATTGTGCATTATTGTGTGGCAAAGTTTAAACTTCAGCATACGCTTGGTTGCGTATATAGCAACAAGTTACAATAAAAATCTGAACAAAGACAACCAATAAACAGCCAAATTGCTATGTACAAACAAGGCAGGAAGCAATTAAACACCGCCTCGCACATTTCACTTAAATTACTTTTTCTCTGAGGGGGAAAAACAAACAACCCCTCTTCCCCTCCCCCAAGTCCCCAATAACCCTGTTAAGTCTTCGTTTTTATCGGCAGAATAACTGGGACTCCCACTGCATTCATCTGCAGAACACGGGAGGGGGTTTGGTCCCTGTCCTGAGGAGGAGCAGCGTTTCAGGCAGGGCTTCCCCCACTGGCAATGCAGCAGCTGCTGGGCTCGCTCTGCCAGTCCGGATCCAGCGGTCCCTGGAATATCCAGGGTGATATTCCATGAGATAAGACCCTTCTATCTTCCTTACACATGTCATTTTTTACACCAGCATGAATGTGCTGTTCTCATGGTGACTCCGCTGGTGCGGGGCCTCAGCTGACCCCGAGCCAGGCTGGGAGCGAGTCAGGGGGTGCTGACCTGCACAGGGGAACACCTGGCTCAGCTTGGGGGGAACTACTCTGGATCTACACTGGTGAAAAAGAACCTGGAGTGAGGTCCAAGGACAGCAGGATTGGGCCCAAACAGACTTTTATAAAACGCATAAAGTCTGTGCTTTTAGCTTAAAATCTGCTTAATAAGTTACTACAATTCACAGTAATAAGGTAGATTAGTGCTACACCAATCCTTTCCTCCAGTGTCAGCTCAGTTTCACGTAGCTTTTCCAAGAAAGAAAATTAAATAACAATAAACATAAAAAATCTGTTGTTATTATTTGACAAGCCAAATAGAGGGGTTTCTGTAGCCTGGTGACAGCCAAGCTTAGTAACACATTGCCTTGTTATGGGATGACTGATTTAAAGGCTGAATCTTGCGCAAGGTGCTGTGGTATGAAACAACTGAGGAAGGTGTTCCAGTCTGGCTCTTATTCACCCCAAAATTCCAGACTGAGAACCAGCTGGCAGGGTCAGAGCTCACAGACACCCGGAGCGAGGAGAGGTGATCTCTGAGCTGGTGGGATCTGTAGGGTGTCCAACAATGACAGGGCTGCTCCAGAGCCCAATCAGACCAACAAAAGAACTCCCGATGGCTTTGCAGACCCTTCCTCCGCCGGAGGGAGGCTGTGGGGTGCCTGCACTCAGGAGGGTGGCTGGGGGGGTGACCAGTCCGTGCTGCAGGGGCACAACGTGCAGCCCACCTTGGGGAACGCTGCCCTTGCTTTTTGCAAAGAATATACAGGGCCAAAAGCTCTGTCTCTCACTTCTGGGAGTGATTTAGCCTTGTGAATTCTACTTCGTGGAGTCAGAGGATAAATTATACTTACAAATAAAGTATTCTAGTTATTTAATGTGTTTCTGTAGTGGAAAAATGAGAGACCCAACCTGATGAAATCTCTGTTGTCTGAAAATTAGAGGCCTGTTTCCTAAAAACACTTTTTGCTGATGGCAAAGTTCAACACCTCAGAGAAATTCAGAGTAAGTTTCCAAGCTGTATATCTTATTTTCAGATACACTATACCCTTGTTGTTTGTAAGGCTGTATTGAAGTTTTACATAACAGTCATGAGCCATGCATTTAATCACCTTGGAAGAGTTGACCAGCAACTTAATGCATTTCTTTATACCATAGAGAATTTGAAGATGCACCATCTCTTTCCAGAACACTTTAAATTCTCAGGATAAAATATTCTGTCTCCCCTTTCCCCCTTTAAAGTCTATATTTAAAAACATTATTTTATAGAATTCTCTGTGTCTTACAGCGTAGAAAATCCAATTGTTAATTAGTATTTAAAGCGAAAAAAACCACAAACAAGAAGCATGGGAAATGCTTGAGCCACAGGTGTCTTCAGGCAAACTGTCCATGGGCAGACAGCCTTCTTTTGAGTGCAAGAAATTTTGAGTGTAAACCTTTGCAGTTTGTCTCACTTCCTACCAGCAGAAACAGGAAAGTTTTAGACCACTAAATGGGGAGATTTGGTCCACATTTTTTTTCCTTTCTGTGGAGTCATAATATTAAAGCATCATACACTTTTCTAGCCAGTCAATGTCATGTCTAGAAATGGCAGGGACTGGGTTCAGCCCAGGAGAGAAATACACTCCCTGGAAATGCAGGACAAAGGTTTTGTGGCAAGATAGATGAGTAAGAGAGAGAGATCCAGAAGTTACAAGCCCAAGTACCCTCTTGATAGCAGAGCTTCAGCTGATACCAAGTGGGCACAGGCTGAATGAAGTGTCTGCTGGCTGAGGAAACTCTGGTGTGCTGTGGGCTCTGAGCCACAGCACTGCCCAGCTCTGGGCAAGAGTCCTTGGAGGGGCACTCGAGCTCAACGTGGAGAAAGGGTTCCCAGTAATTGAAGCAAAGGTCTGAGTTCCTAATTTTAATTCAGTTCCTGACTGTGAGCCTTTACTCAGCTCTGCTCAGAGTCCCTTGTGCCTCTGTGGACTGGGGATGACAGTGCTGGATTTTGCATTTTGCAGAATCCTTCTGAATTGCTGTAGTTACTTGTGAAATGTGTGAGTGATCTTCCTAAGAGAGCTGCAGAACTATTATGATTATATTATGGCAGTACTCGAAAGGCAGCACTATCTACTATTTATTTATCTCTGGGTGTTCATTACTATTCTTTTAACGAGACTCAGAATAGGTAGGGATAGCAATTTTGAACAGAAGTATTTAAACCCAGAAGTATTTAAACCCAGAACTATTAATTACTATTTTGACTATTGAAGTATGTGGAATAACCTCAATCCAGTGGTTACAGGATCGAGGAAGCATGTCCCATTGGCCATGACCTAAACATTCCTTCCACATAGGAGGGTTAAAATCAAGGCAGGGTAGATTGTGGCTGGCATTGCACTCCCAAATTCCATCTCAGCTCAGAAGATTATGATGAAGTCAAGCCCTTCCTACCAGTAAAGAACCTAGTCTTTATTAGCTACATGGCTGCTTCTGGAAAGGTCCAGCAGCAGGAGCAGGGAACAGATTTTTCCATCCTTATCTCAGCAGCAGTGTGTGCCTGTCTGCTGAATATTTTGCTACTTCTCGCCCTCGCTGCTCCTGATGATCCAGAGCAAAGCGAGGTGGGTTTCATTTAGAAACATCTTGTTTTATCTTGTCACTTCCTGCAAAAACATATGGCCTCAGTGCATTGTTATTTTTATTCTTCAATAGACAGTTTTATGGCAGTTTTACCTTGAGGTGAGACAGATTAGGGGAGCCTGGGCGAGGGGCTGGGCACTAGAAAACCGTGTAAATTATTTTGGCTCTGCATATGAGCATCACATTGTTTGTCTCCCTGGTGCAAAGCCTTCTGCTAATGAACAGAATCTGAAGCAACCAGCTGTGAGTGCCTTCAGTGACAGTCAGACATCTCTGCTTGGCTCTGAGGGTGAGTGGGGCCTTCCCCAGTCCCAGCTCCACACAATGTGTGTCCTTCTAACTGCGAATGGGCACTGACACTTCTGCTCCCCCCGTGTGCTCTCACCCACAGGAATTTTCAGTGTGGGTCTCATCCAAACCTTGTGGGAGTGAATGGAAGTCTTTCCATCCTCACTGGGCTTTGGATCAGGTAATGAATGAATATTTTTGGTGCAAAAAAGTTAACTTCCCGCTCCCAAAAAGAGAAGTTACAAATGTAAATCCCTTGTGAGAAAGTTTTTGCCTTTCCTATCACTGCAAAGACTCTTCTTGGCTTCCACAGACTGACCAAGCATAAAATAGTGAATAACATTTATTTTTGAATTTATGGATTGAGTTCACAGGGATTTTAATAGCACTGGGGTTATGGAAGTGCTATTTTAATAAGGACCACAGATCATGGGCCCAAATCCTTACCTTTACCTCAAGGACTTGTAAACTCAACTATTTAACTCAAATCTCTTTATTGGGGGCCTTAGAATGTATCCACCTGGAGGCTGGAAAACCGAAAGGTAGAAGGCTGCGCAAACACGGAGTGAGGGAATTTAACCAGCAGGAATGTGGCCTATAAAATTAAACTTCAAGAACTGTTTAAGAAAAATTAAAGCTTGTGCAACAGCTGGGGTTTCTCTCCACATTAGTTCGTTTCTTAGTGACTCCAGTGTTATGGTTCTCATTAATACAGATTTCATTTTTGAGATCATCTTCTGTAGTTCTCTTAAGTCTTATTGTGGTTGCAAAGGACAAAATCCTGACTCAGTGTGATCTGCCTTTAAACAATACAAGATGATAACTCACCACCTCCCACCCTCCTTATGATATGAGTATTTATTGGGAGCCCAAAGATAAAATCTTGGATTCAAACTGCACCCCAGATTTCCTTCACCTAAATTGCCAGAATATCCCAATTTCAGATGTGGTGATCAAATTACAGTGAATATTCAGGAACAAAAATAGGGGCATTTCTTTCCAAGGGATGTCTAAGAGTTATTCCAACATAATGAAATGTGCTCTTGTGTGGTGGCAGAAGACAGATCAAACTCTGCTTCAATCTCATGCAGACCCTGCCTATTTTTCCTCTAGAACCTGGCCTCACTCTGCCTGCTCTTGACCTCAAAGGTTCACCTCCTAAGGTTTTAAAATAACTTGCTACATAAATAATTTGAAATCTAAGCTCCTGAAAAAACCCCATTGTGCTAATTATGTCAGGCTCTGACGGCAGTCAGAGATGGTGTTGACTGCATTTTGTAGATATTGAAAGAATTTTCATTTCTTTAAATGCCTAGAAACTCTGGGTTATTTGTGTTACTAGACCAGTTAGCACTCCAGTTATATCCAACCTAAATCCACTCGAGAAGGCTGAGAAGTAGAAAAATTTACAGGAAACAGTGGAAAACAGGTAAATAGAAGTTTAGGACACAGCCCTAACATGAGGACACCAAGTTGCTGCTAACTTGCAGGCAGAACCACTCATGCTTAAAATTTTGCATGCTCAGAGAAACATGGACATCAAGAGACCTGCTGTTACTGGATTTGCAGCCACAGATTGTTCTGTTATGTGGTGATTGTTGCGACTCTACCTGCAAACCTGCAGATGCCAATAATAACAATAATGCTCACACCCTGACAGATGATACCTCTGTGAGACCAGAAACCTGGTGAGGAAGTCAAAAGATCAGGATTCTTCTGGGTGGCGTGAGTTGCTGTTTCAGGAGCTGGAATTTTACAAGTGGTTTTGAAAGTATGGCCTTATGTGCATAATGCTCATATCTCATGGGAAGCCGTGCAGGATTCTGGGGCTAAAGGGTGCTGCTGAAGACTTCTGGGACAGCAGAACCCAGCTGCTCGTCTGGCCCCGTGGCCTGTTGCATAGCATTGTGCACATCTGTGTGTCCTGCAGGCCGCGTGCTCACTGCCCAGGGCTTGCCCTCCTCATCCCCAAATGTCGTTTCATAAGGCTCCACATGTATCCTGTGGACATTCTGCCTCGGTTCCTCGTACTTGCCTCGCTCATCTTCTGGGAGGCTGGATGCATGAGGTACGAAAGTGCTCCGAGAGCCATCGCTGGGGCTCTTTAACTGCTCGCTGGAGGTAGGTTCTTGGGGCAAATCTGGAGATCTCATGAGATGCTGGGTGTAGACCCCCTCGGACAGGGAGCCCGCCTGTGTCTCGCTGTGCACGCGCAGCCAGCGGTGCTGCCGGCCGAAGTAGTTGTAATGTTGGTGCTTCCCGAGCTTTCTTTTCCCTAAAAAGCCCAGGGGCTGCTTGGAGCTGGAGGACTTGTCAGTGCTTTTCGATGTGAGCCCCGACAGGGTCAGATTGCTCATGGACTCTGTGCAGCATTCAGCGTGAGGGTCGAAGGCACCACACTCTGTCAGGCCTTCCTGGAGGGTCAGGCAGGGCTTCATGTCGTGGGCTTGGAGGACATCGGGAGCGCTCCCTCCCAGGCCACTGCTGGCCTGCTGGGAGATGTCCTGGGACGAGGAGTAGATCAGGTCCAGTTCCCTGGGGCTCAGCGCGTCGCTGGAGTCGTAGTCGCTGTCGGTGGGCAGGAACACCTCAGAGCAGCCTTCCTCGTCTGAGCAGGGCTGGGAGTCTGCAGGGAGAACTGGTTAACACTGAGGACAAGCAGGGGAGAGAAGCTGCTGAACTGTTGTTTATGGGGGTTTTTTTTGTCTTAACTTAGAATCAAATCTAGAATTCTGAAAATGTGCGTGTGTTGCCTCTGTGGAATTGCCGTGGGCTGAGGTGACAGCAAAGACAGGAGTCAGGGAGGATTTATCAGGGAGGATTTACAGATGTGTTGTAGTGGTGCTGTAGAATTAGGAAAGGCAGAAAGGATTAATTTATATTAGGTACAGGGAAAAAATTTGAATTTGAATTGGGACTAAGTTCTGAAAGGATCTGTCTTCTCTTTTCTTGTTTTCACTAAATTTCATAGAGATGGAGATTTGGGAGAGTGAAAATCTCTAATCCAGGTTCTGTTTTTATTAAAGATATCAGCTGAGTTATCTGGATTTATACCTCTGTAACTGTGAGCAGGGTGTGACTGCACGTGTGCTGAGAGGCTCAAGGCACAACGTGGAGGCTGCTGAACAAAAACCACACTTTTGCCCATCAGGTGCATGATGTGTGTTCAAATCCAAAGCAGACACAAATAGTTCAAATGTGAATTTTTAGAGAAAATCTCACACTGGCACTGAAATAGTTGCTGTCTTTTGGCTTCAGAAGGATCAATAATGTAATAAGTAGTGGCACGTGTGACAGAATGGATTGATGTTCCATTGCCCTGGATAGTTTATGTTAGATCCAAGGAATAAAACATAGATTTTATATTGACTGTTCCCTTGGAGCTGGTGTAAGTTGACACAGCCCAGCAATAATGAATCCAGCACATGCAGGACAAGATAATGCTCCAGTTTGCACGGTGCCAGAGCTGAGGATTATTCTGCATTCATGGTCTGTAATACAGGGGAAAAATAGCTCAGGGAGGGGGGCTGAGAATGAACACCACTGTGTAATGGAGCAGATCAAAGCAGCAGCCTCTTCAGGTTTCTTTGCTTTTAACCTAATGAAATCTAATCAGAATAGATTGATTCATTTTTCTTAACTGTATAAAACTGCCAAATTGAAAAAAAAAAACCCAAATTATAATTACCAAAATGGTTATGGCAGATGTTTAATGCAGTTTCTGTTGCTTTTGTTTCTGCTGTTTCATTTACTTGTTGCTCAGCAGAATGATGGTTTATTTTTTTTCTCCAAAGTCCTAATTCTGTTAGCAAAATGGGTGTTACTGTTTCATTTGCTTCATCTTTATTTGTTGTGATCCCTTTCTTTCATCAGTTTAATTTTCTGGCTATACAGAGAAGCAATAATTGTCAGTGAGGTGGGTACTTATTTGTGTAATTCTGTGTTTTAAAATGCTTGTCTAAACCACTGAGAACACTGAGGTGTGTGAAAACAGCTATTAAATTGGACTATTGGCAGTAAAATTTGCTCTATCAAAACAAAACAAGGGCATAAGAAACAATTGCTGCAAAGCAGAGGAACAGTCAAAGTCTGGAAAGAAAATGGCTGTAATATCAGAGAAACAGAAGGTGGCAAATGGGAACTATGGAAAAATCTGAGATTCTGTCAAATTAATAGAAACTGTGGGGAAGAATAATAGATACATGAGTGATGAGAAAGGGTCAGTAGCTTTTGCTTAGCAACTCATGCCTCATCAGTGTAATAAAACTCTGAACATGTGCTCAGTTAATACACAGCCATCCTCAGAGCTCTGAAGAGCTTTTGACAAGGTTCTTTACCACAGGTTCTGCAGCAAGGAAGCTGTAATTAAGATGAAGAGAAAGCTCCCTCCATATAATAATAGCAGATTTTTGGTGTAGGCAACAAATGAAGCAGTCATCTTTCAGCATGGCTGGATTTTGCTGGAATTCTGGACATCATGGAGAAGCCAGTGGTAGTACCTGTCACTTCCAGCCTGTTCATTAAATGATCTGGAACAGGAAGGTGACAAAGTTGGCGGATGATGAGCAGTAATTCAGAGTAGTTGAAAGCAAAAAATGATTGTAAAGCTTGTATGAGGATCTCAGGATATTGAGTGGCAAATGATTGGTGAAATGATTGTTAGAATACCTTGGCAGGTACCTTGGCAGGTATGGGAAAAAATTTACTCCTTTTATCAAAAGACGTGCAAGAACTGTTATAATTAAAAGTGAGTTCAAAGATTGCACTTGGTGAACACAGGAAAATTCTCTTACCACTCACAGCTTTTCTCCTCTGGATTCTGGGCTCAGGGGAAGGGGGAGGTGAAGGAAGACAGTCTAGGTGTGAAGAGGTGGAGCTCATTTTCTTTTGAGGGTGTTCTTCTGAAAGATCCACAAACTTCTTTATGGGCAGGCCAGCTGCTGGCTGCTTGTACCTTGCATACTGCAGTGCCTCTGTGATCCATCTCATTTCCCTCCAGATCTCATCGATTTGCTGTGGGGAAAAAAATGGTGAAAAAATACAGTTGAGTATTAATTCTGCCTAAGAGTGTGCTTTCTTCAAGTGCCCGAGTAGGTGTGTGGTCACTGCCAACAGAGAGCAGCAGAATCCCCCGACAGGACTCTTCAGGTTGAGGTGGTCTGAAGTGATTTTGATGAAGTGCTTGTTCTCTTCCACCACTGCAGGGGCCACCAGACTCTCAAATTATGTACTTCAGGCCTAAAATCGGACATGGAAAGAAAATGAAAATTGTCTTTTGATCAATTTGTAGCACACTTGAAATGTGCTTTCATTCTGTACTGGAGTGAAAGTGAGACTTCACCATTGCAAACCCAGGGTGTCAAAACCAGCTCAGTTTAAATGTAGTTTTTAACAGATAAAGAACACACACAGGTGTGGAAGAATATACCTGTGTGGAGGGCTGAGGCACAGCTGTGAGTCAAACTGCAGGTTTCTCCCTTATCACCATTTTGGTCTGCATACATTTTAAAAGTATAAATCTACACAAAACCAGTTCTAACACATGAGAGATAAAAAGACACAAGTGCCTAAATCAATAGCAGGATGTAGCTTTAAGCATCTCTGCAGAGAGGAAAGATGCTGTTTAATGTGGGTCTGAAGTCTTTTGATAATGGAACACTTTTAACATCTTCAGGCCGTTCAGGATCATTGATGACTGGGCAAATATTGTTGCAACCATGAAATGACAGTAGCTGTGGGTATAAAATCCTCCTGCTGCAGTGTCCTTCTAGAACATCCCTTGTACTTCTACAAGTTCATTTAAATTGAGCCTTCATATTAATATTGCAGTGTTTGAGGGAAACTGCTTTGTAGTTACACAAGAAACATTCTGCAAGAATGCAGAGAGCCCTGGGTCAGTAAATGGAGAGGCAAAAGTGAGGGGTACTTTGTGCAGTGGGAATTGTCAAATAGGGGAGTGACAGAGGGATCAGTGAGAAGGAGACTGAGACTGATGTTCTGAGTTCTCCAGCAATTACTCTTAGCAGGAGATACTTCACAAAATGCATATTCAAAGTGTGGAATTTATTCCCAAGGGATATTGTAGATGCCAGATTAGCCGTGTTGGAGACAGGATAGCTGGCGAGATGGATCTTTGTTTTGACCTAGTATGGCCATTTTTATGTAAAGGTGAAATCCCGACTCCAATGATGTCAGTGCAAGCCTTGCCACTGAGTTAATTTGAGCTAAGAATATACACTGATAAGAATAGCAAATGGTTCAGGGATTAATTCATAATCCTGCATCATTTCAAGACTTCAGTGCAGCTCCATGAAGAGAATGCCAGTTAGCAAACATCTCACCTATTTGATTATAGAGATTTTATACTTCCTTTCTGTGATCCTCCCTCAACCCCAATCAAGAATCATACTGCATGCAGTTTAGTAAAATGCAAATCCTGTTGGTTTTCCCCCTGATGCCATTCTGCAGGTCATTTTAATGAACTGTGGTTCTTTTAAAATTTAGTAACATTAGAAGCATTACAGGATATAAATTACAGCTTAACTTCGGTTTTAGTCTCAGTGTCTGAAGATTTCTTTCCTTGCTGTGTAACATTCCGGTAAAGACTTCAAGCACCTTATCTGCTGGTTGGTTTTGGTTTTGATTTTTCTTTTTTTATTTTTAATAATTTTTACTTTTCAGTTGCCCTCTGACTCCTTTTCAGACCTGCATTTATACAGACTCCCTTGCTCTTTACAATGTTTGGTTTGTGTAGTGACTTCAACACTGTCTTAGATCTGGGATCACACAAATGCTCTTGCGGTTTCGTGGTCACCCCTGAAGATTGCGGTATGTGGTGGGCTGAGAGATTTTTGCCAATAGGTGGAATACAGCTGGTTTTCATTTTTTGAGAGGAAACCTGACAAGCCCAATACACTGTCACAATAATTCAGCACGAAGCACTGAAGTTTAAAATGTTCTCCCACGTTTTTCCCAGCCTATAGATGTGACTCAGACACTTTGGAGAAGAGGGACACAGAGCCGTCTATACAGCACATGCATATTAATGTACATATGGTTATTTTTGATGTGAAGGATAAAAATCTTCCAAATTCTCCTGCATACTGGGAAAAAGCTAGATTTTCTGAGTGTGAGAATGGAAAGGTGAAAAAGAGGGAGATGATTGAGAGGTGAAAGTACAATGGAACATTCCTCTCTGCCCCTCTGGAGGTTGCCAAAAGCACCAAGTGAATAAGGCAAAGGGGGTCTGAATGCAGAACAAAGGAATAGGAATTCATCTTGTTCATAATTATGGAGGGTCAAACATATTGTCAATGGGACAAATGATTGTCTCGGCCCCTGTTCCAGCAGAAGATACCTTGAATACTAAGAATAGAGAGCTGAAAACTTATCTGCACCTCTCTTGTAGAAAGGCAGCTCATCCATGTCCACAGACACACTCTGCAAAGGTCATGAGCTTTGTCTGGAAGTGGTTTACAAAAGGACAGCCTTTGCTATTCTGAACAATGGGGTGTAGTTCAAAGAGCCCTGAGTTGAGTTGGTAAAGTCTTGATTTGGGAACAGTCCAGGAAAATCAGTGTGAGAGACAGAGAATAAGCAAATTAGATAAGGATGGTAACATCAGTGGTCCTTCTGCACTGGGAGACTGAAGCAGTGCCACTGCATGGTGCTGGCCAGACTCACAGACCTTTCTGGGGCCAGCTTGCCATCTGAAATGCAGAGCTGCATTCTTGAGTGTGATATTGTTGATGCAGATTGTCTCCACAACCCAGCCTGAATATTCATTTTAATCTTTTTAATTGCCACCTTATCGTGGTGGAAAATGTCTTCAATTCATCCAGACAAAGAAAAACTCTTACACAACTGAATGCCCAGACATGGTGCTAACTTACCTCACGTTAGATGGGAGGGAGTTTTACAAGCAGACTGACACATTTCTTTATAACAGTCTAGTATAACTGTCATTTGATTTCGCCCATAAAAATCCTTCTATAAAAGCAACAACTAAGGAAAGCATGTTCTGGGTTTGAATTTCATAAAAACAGAATTGCACTTTTGATACAACTGCTCTTTTTATGATGTCTGTGAATAATTCTCCATTTAGATTTCAAGTTACAGCCCTATGCAATTTTTAAGAAAGCCACCTTAAAATCTCCTTGGAATAGTCAGAAACAGACTGTTACCTGTATGTAGTCTATAACTTGCTGGTGTCTTTGTTTGGCTGCAGCGACTTCACTGTCTGAAATTGCTTCCCTCAGGGATTGCTGGGTTTTCAGAGAGTCCAGCTCTATGACAGCAGAAAGGCGGCAATACAGGCTTATAAATTTTTCCTTGTAACAGCAAAAATGAACTGTGAAAAGACCAAGCGCAAAGGAAAATTGTTATATTCTGGTTATGAAATATGAAATCCTTAGGTTTCAGAACACAAATTTTATTAAATATAGTAACCAGCTCTGGATGGGTTACTTTAAGCTAGAAATAAATAATACAGGGTCTAATTCTCTTCTCGTTTACACTGGATTTACTCTGTAACTTCACTGATTTCAAAAGAGTCATTTCTAATTTATATCTAAGTGCAGGGATAATCAGGCCCTTAGTATGCAGCTCCAGAGGCTATCTTGCCCTTGATAGCTTCAATCAGAAAGGCTGTTTCTGAGGCTTTTATAGCTCATCATTTCTTTTATCAAGAAAGTAGTGACATGACTGGAAAATTAAACTCATCTTTTATTTCTTTTAATTGAGTGTTTCAGAAAGAAAGGATCATTTTGAAGGCTAGTAACTTTCTGTTGGGCTGTGCTGGCTTAAATCAGGAACTTCAGGGTAAATGACTCAGCAGGAAAAGCATTGCAGTGATAGCACAGTTTGGGGGAAAGAAAACCCTTTTAGGTGTTGCTACACATCATTCTCCGAACTCTCCTGCAGAAGGTGACACAGAAAGTTCAGACATGACCCTTTGCTTTGTGTCATTTGACTTAGGAGCAGCACAGAGCTCTTGGAGCTCCATCAGAGGTAGCAGAGACAGAACAGCTTCAGTGCCACGGAGCTTCTCAAATGCTGATTTACCTGCTTTCTTAAAGCTTATTGTTCCAGAACCTGTAACTGCTCAGGCAAAACTTAGCAGTTACCTCTACAAATGGCAGTGCAGACTTATTGGAACTTCTGAGGGAGAACAAGTTTTCAGAAATACTTCCCCATTCATTGGTGCTTCAGTAAATGCAAACATACAGCATGATCTTGTTAGAGCAGCGAATGCCTGTCCGTTTACTGGATTCTGGACTGGGGCAGGTATTTTTCAGGGTGTTTCAAGTGTAAATTGCATACAGTCTTATCATAAACATTAAAAAGAGAAACGAAAACAGTGTCACATGTCTACTTATCCCTTGCAAACAACATGATAAGAATAGTTGAGAAGATTTGTCAAACGAAGAAATCCAGTCACAAACACTGTGACAATAAAGGCCTAATCTGAACATAGAAATCTCACAAAAAAAGAGTGAAAGGAAGAATTCTACCTTCTGGTTTCAGCCATGCCTAGATATAGCAGGGATCCAGTCTGAATAGTGTGTGGTCTTACAGTGCATGTGCCATATGTGGTGGACTCTTGAGTGAATTACAGCCGCGGTTTCGGCTCCAGTGCTGAAGTTTCGAGCCTTTGTGGTTTTAAGTCAGACCCTTTAATGTTACTTTAACAAATGTTACTTCAACATAGTCTTTTGTGGTTATGCAATTATATAGTTGGTAGCCACCAGCTAATGGGGAATGGAAGCTTCTAATATTTGAGATGTGAATCACAGTCACTTTATAGAACATCAGGGATACATATATAATAAGTCATATAGAAATGTCTGCCTTTGGCCAGAAGATTGCTTACTGAAAAAAACCACTCAAAAGTAAAATTCAGATTTCCATACTGTTTTCTCCACCATGAACTGCTTTCCCACTGTAGCAACACTGCTGAACAGAGAGGGCTGCACCTGGAATTCCTTTTGAGAGATGTCTCTGTTGCGTGTTTACCTGCACCACATCACCCCAGGCAGTACCTGTTGCTTTGCCAGCCCGATGCAGACTGTGCTCCAGAATTGAGAGTGGCTCCTGCCTGTGGCCTCTGTGCCACATAACGAGAGTTAAATAGTCTGCACAACCTCTAGAGTGGAGATTAATTTCATCAGAGATTAATATGCTTCATGCATTAATTTGCACAGTGACACAGCCGTCCCCTCTCACCAGGAGAAATGATGTGCTCCAAACACAGAGGCAACAGGCCTCAGGGTGGCAGGGCAGGAGACAAAAGTCTGGCTTTAGGGCACTGCAGCCATGGGACGTGACCCAAAGCACTGAACTAACCCTTCATGTTCAATTACATTAGTTTTCCTTTGAAGGGGTAACTTTTCCTTGGCAGCCTACACCATGTATTGTGTGGCTGTACCCCTCAGAATTTTATGGCAGCTCAGCTGGCATCTGTCCTCCCACAGCCACCACAAAACCCCAGGGTTGTCACAGGCACCACTTTGTGTACTGTGGCTGATGTGGCATGAATACAGTCGTGTATTCCTGCCTGATCCAAATGAAATTTGTGTTGCTGGGTGATGGTGGGTCATGGATCTGTTGTGACTGCAGAAACATAGCCATGGTAAGACCCTCCATTAATATCTAAATATAGCACTGATATACAGAGACAGGAAGGTAATGGTGTCACATAACACCTGAGAGAGACATCACTGAGGACACAGTTGCTGCAAGAGGCCTGTTGTGTAGTGGCTCCTGGTGTACCAACTCCATCACTTTTGGCTCATATCTTTCTTCTCGAAGGCAAATGAAGGAAAGATACCCAGTTTTACAGGCCAGAAAGAAACAGAGCAGACTGATGTGAAAGGCTCAGCAGTCCCCATACTTAAATATAATATTCTTTCTAAAAAGAACTATTAAGTCTTTATGAGCTGCTTTTATGTGGAACCTTTCTTTTCTCTGTGGACCAAAGAAGAAGAAATGAGAAATAGAGGACCTTGAAGCTAAAGCATCTTATGCCTTCTGTGAAACAGCTGGAAAACTCTGTTTTGGAGAATTCTTACCCAGTCAGCAAGGCAGTGGAACAAGAGGGCTGAATCTGCTACAGTGCAGGATGTGCTCCCTAAAGAAAGAGATTCAAATCCAGTGCTTTGGCATTTTTCACACCAAGCTTTTCTTTCACCACAGCAATAGGACAGTCTCCTGCATTTTTCCAGGAATCAAAAGGAAAAAGATGACCCTCACATGGGAAAACCTATTCAGACCTTTCACAGTGTTGTGAGGGAGTCAGACCTTGAGTGGGACCATCGGCAGTCGGGAACTGCAAATATTCTCATTACAGAACCGGTGGTTATCCCCTTGACAACTCAGAGGGATGGTTTTTGCACCTCCTTTCAGGCTCCAACCTTGCTGTGTTGTGTGGTTCTGTTTTTTAAAGAACATCATCTTCCAAATAAGCTTATAGACACATAGTGGATAACTGTGGGCTTTGCTCTCTGCTTTGCATTTCAATAACGATGGCTACAGTATATGCTTTAACCGCTCTGCTCCCTCTGTAACTTGTACACAGTTATAGGTAGTGTTGTTGCCAAAGCCATCATGTGATTTATTGACTCTCCACTGGGACAAGGGGGAAAACAGATACAACTTTGTGATTTTATTATAAGGAGACTGGGTTAATATTTCTGGGTGAAGCAAGCTACTATACCGAGTTCAAACATCTGAAGAGGGAGGTTAAGAAATCCTGAGTGTGGGGTGTAAGGATTATTCTGTCCTGGGGCAGTGCAGACGTCGTCTGAGGCGGGGAGCAGGAGAAGAAAGGAGACATTGTGACCCAGTTCCAACACCTCCTGTGTGTACAGACGGAAGTGCTTTGCCTGTACAGGGACACGCGCGGGGGAAGAAATAGGAGAGAATTACAACATGGCACTTATATAAACAACACCCCAAATGATATAAAACATTAAAGAAAATTTGCACAACATCAAGCTCGGAATTTTTATAAAACATAAATATTTGGGGCGGGGGCGAGGGGGGAGTCGGGTCTAAATGTGGGTTCATGTCACTACATAAAATAAAGATTTAAAGCTGCAATGTTCCACATTAAAACAACACACGCAGGCACAACCCCCCTGAAAACAACATTTATGTTTCTTATTAGGCAGAAAATGATCACATGCCATGTGCTTTTCAAGATTATGATTGCATAATTATGTGAAAACATGAAAATGGATTCAATTAAAAACCTTTAAGATTCAATTTAGGGTTGGTTAAGAGAAATATGCAGCTCTCCCTCAACACAGCACTGAAAAGGTTTAACAAGTGCTGCAGCAGGAGAAAATGGCACAGGCAGGAGCTGGGCTGAGGCTGCTCAGAGCCACTGTGTGCAGCACTGCTTTGCACCCTGGGTGTGCACCAGTGTCACTGCCCCTGCTCCTGTTCACCACAGAAATAATAACAACACATCAGCAAATCTGTTGAATTAAAAATTCAATTCATTAACATAAAAGTTTGGTCCTGAGCCATCAAACCATTTGCAACTGTGTTGAACTGCAAGGTCATGTTGATGTCTGTCTCTCATGCACGATAGATGAGCTCAAATGCTTGGCTGAGCTGCAGCCTCAGGAACATATTGCACAGTGATTTAAATATTTTAGTCCCTAACTCTGAAAGAAAAAGAAAAAAGATGCACAAAAGCTATAACCTCCCAGCAAATACAGTAACATAGAGACCTGTACAGAGCCCTATTGAATTAGAGTGACTGACCACAAGGCAGCACACCATCTGTCTTAATTTTGGATTTACTTGAGTCTTACTTGGCTCTTCCCAGGCTAGAAGGTACAGCACTGATGGATTCCTTTTTAAAAGCAAAGCCTAAACCTTTCAAAATCAAGAAATGTAGAACTAGATTAATTTATTTTAAGGCCACATCTTTCTAGCTGCACAGACAGACCTCGAAGTGAATATAAAGATGATTTACTTCTACTTTAAGACCTCTTTACCCTTGTAGACCAAAATAAAATGGACTTCATATAAACAAGAAACAAACTTCTTATTTTTTCACAGATCTTTCACATCATAGATTCTCCTCCCTGACTTTATTTATTCACATATGCATTTCTTGTACCTAAATGTAAAGCCAGAAGCCAGATACCTCTCCTCACCCACAGCAATCTGGAGGTCTGGAGATATGTGTTTTAGAAGTGCTACGTTTATCTGGGTGTAAAAGAACAGCAGGATGCTGTGTCATTAGCAGGCCTTTCATGCAGCCTCACTCTGAAGCTCCCAAACAACATTCAGTTGCCCTGCTTGCCTGGAAAAATAACTATATTTTTCTTTGTCAGCTGGGTAACTCAGAACTACCAGTTTCATGCAGGAGTGCTTATTTGCACCTGCCTGAAGTGTCACGTATATGCTAAAAGATGCAAAAATAGGAGCTAATTGAAGTTTGTCTCTTAATCCTTATATGTTCAAATATCCAGGAAGCTGTTTGTCAGAGATGTTCCCCCCTCCACACACTTAAAATAACAGAATACAAAACTGCTCTGCTTTGCTTGCCTTGTAGCCCTGACACTGAATCCCTAATTGCAAGTTACACAGTTTGTAGCTCTTAGTTGTGTTCTTAAGAATCAGTTTTTAAAAAGGTGATAAATACCACAAAGGCAAATACCTGATGCAGAGGTAGATTGATCTGTTTGAGGAGAGCTTTCACTGCCGTCTGGAGCTCATACAAGAACAATTGAGTAGGGCAGTCTGAAGTATGATCCATACTTTCCACAGATTCTGAGCCAGAAAGTGTTTGGATCCATTCCCACTCATCTCTGTATGTTGAGTCAAGTTAAAATTAGAAATATAACAAAAGTTCAGTGCACAAGCAGGAATTCAGTGTATGTGCATTTGGGATCTGTTGATCGTTTAATCCTCATATACCCAAACGTTCTAAACCTGTGCAATCTCAACTGTTTGGGGCTAAAAATCTAACTTTGAAAAGTTTAATTTTTCTAGCACATGTACACCAGGCTGAACATGCCTTGCAAGCCTCTGGAAGTCCAACTGCCTTTGAAATATTTCACTAAGTCTTCTCACTCCAGGTTTTCTCTTTCATATTCTTTGTTCCCTATTTACTACAGTGCGTTTAAAAAACATGCTTTGGAAATGACAACAAATAGTGGACAGTTTAATCTCTGTGATGCTCTCTCTTCTACTCACTGCAGCCAAAGAACTTCCTGCTTTGCTCAACATATATCCATTTGAGACCTGATAAACATTGGAATCATCTCTCTGGATCAGATCCTTAATTCACCCTGCCCAGTATTCAGTCTTGAAAAGCAGCCAGAATCAGACATTCAAGGAAAAAAAAACTGTACAGGAAATCCCACTACAAGACAAGTAATAGATGTGGTACAGTCTGCTCCTAAATAAAGATCTGGTCTTAAACTTCAAGAGTCAGGGATTGTTATAAACTCTGAAGCATTAGGCTTTATATTCCTTCCAACATTGTTGTTAGTATTAACTACTACATTCTGGATATCCTTGTTATCCATGTAGATATCCAGTTCCTTTTTCCTCATGCAAAATTCTCAGCTGGTTTCTGAAATTACATGGGATTAAAAAGCTCCAGAAAAAAAAGCCACTTAAATATGTTGCCCACTAGGCAAGGACCAGGCAGTACAAACAGCGCACTTGCCAGTGGATAAGGGAAGGAGTGGACAAAGGGAAAATGGCTTTCCCAGAGCACAGCAGTTCATTGGGTGGTCACATTTGTAAATATGGTTTTCAGTTGCTGTGTGTTTGCTGTGGTTTAGAGTGACAAACCAGGTATGACACAAGAGAATAAACAGGAAAATCACCCACAGCAGTCTGTGGTCAGTGAAAATCCACAGGAAGGGTGGCACTGAATCCACTGGAGGCCAAGTCGGGGCTGCAGGCTGTGATCTTATGAACAGGTCATTACCCCTGTGCAGAATTTGAATGACCATGGAATGCCATCCTTAGAAACCAATAGGATCATGTGCACATGTACTGGGCTGGCCTTCAGACTGCGGGGAAAACACAGGTGCCCCTGTTTAGCTCAGAGCCAATCTCTGGGATGGCCCACACCTGAGCCAAACCTTCCTGCCACACACCTGAGCCAAACCTTTGTGCCACCCACAGCTCTGCAATGGCAGAATTGCCTTGGTGTTTACATTTGATCAGTTGTTTCAAACTTAAAAACAAATTTTCTTTCTCTCTTCTGTGTGTATGTGTGTGTAAATACATATATCTATTTACTTACTTGGAGACATTGCTGTTGTCCCGGATTTTAACATGACACAGGACATTGGGCAACTTCTGCAGCACCAGCACTTTGATTTGATCCACAGAACTGCAGAGTTTAAGGTAACCCAGATACAGGCCGGGAGGGAGGCGTTGCTGACTTCGTTTGTGATAGGAAAGTATGTCCTGTTTTAAGGGAAACAGTCCTACATAAAAATCTCATATTTTTTTTTCCACATAAGCAGAAGAGTTTGAGATCAAAAAGCAACAAATGTTTTTACAGCCGTCTTTTTGTTTCAAGTGTGTTCCCAATTCGCAAAGCATTTAAGCACATGCTTAAGCATAAGAATAATCCCTGGTAGCTTGGATGCACTTGGACAGCTTCTTACTTAAAGCCATACACAGGATCCCTAAGCTCTTCATGTCATGCAGGAATTGGCTCTAACAACCTGGGCTTTCAATCTTCTACAACTGTGGTGTTTAAACTGGCTTAAATAACCCCCACCTCTGCCTCCTGTCTGATCATTTCAGCAGTGAGCTGGGTCAGGGAACTGATTCCTCTGAAAAACAACTTGGGAAGAGGAGCAGTTGTTTTTCAGGCAGAGCAGTTCCCTGGTTCAGCTTTGGTGCAAGGCTGCACAGACAGAGCACTGGGGAAAAGCTGTCACCTGGGGCAGGTGGGAGAGAGTGGCTGCTTGAGCCAGGACTGTCCCCAGAGAAATCCCAGCCTCCAGCTCTCCAAAACCTGTTCTGTATCACCTGCTGTCACCAGGAAGTTCCCTGCGAGCCTGGGGCTTGGCTTTTTACAGAATTTAATTAGTGGCAACGTTTTCTGAGCAAATATCCTTACCAACAAATGGAGCATAGGAGAAATGAGTATTGATGGTGTATTTGCTGAGGCCAGGAGACATTTTTAAGGCTAGGTATAGCAGTCCCCCAGAACTACCCAAAAAGTGATGTCTGCTGCCATCCTGAGAAATGTGTGCTTCTGCAGTGGGCGAGGATTATGACACCTGGCCTTATGCCTTTGCTCTTGGAACCATCAAATTATCTGCCAGTGCTATGCTTGGCTCTGACCAGTGCAATTAGACCCTCATTTTCACAAGCACTTCATGAACAAAATACCCATTCGATGATTAAACAAGTAATAGAAGAAAGGGTGGGCATTAGATAGGAATGTGTAAACCATTAGGGGAACATTTTTTCCACTAGGATCTCTGTGGAAATCTGATCGGGCCTGTATTTTGCTTTTCCTAATATAAAACTTTTGCCCAGATTGACATTTTTCTACACCTTTAACGCACTTTAATACATTAAATCTAACATAGATCAGGTAAGTTTTATTGTCTTTTGGAAATTTTTTAATGTTCCTAAAACCTGGTAACATGTATTTTGATTGCCTGTCACTTCCCGGTATGAAAGGCAGAGTCTCTGCCTGAGAAAGTGCCTCTAATTCAAAAATTAACCACAGCAAGTCATCTTCTTCTTGAGGGTGCTAGAGAAGGGACTAAGATGACAATTTGTCTTGTATTTTGGGTAACTGTGCAACTGATTTTTAGGGAGATTGGCTACTGATATATTATGAGAAGTAGGTCGCTGCTACCTACAGAAAACATGTATTGATCTTAACATAAACTGTTTAATTTGAATTTACAGATACCCCAGTTCTTGAAGGGCTGAACCCCCCTGTCTCTCAGTCTTGGTAACTGAACTGACTATGCCAAGCAACTTCCAAGATCAGTCCTTACCTTGGTATTTTCCTAATTGTAAGTCTAGGAGCACGTTATGCAGAAATTAAAGGTGGGTTATGGTTAGTAAAGAATTCTTTAGCAACTATACCAGGCTCCAAGGAACCCTGAACCCCACAGAACAAGTTTATTAAGTAGAACAGTAAAGTTTAAAACCTAGATTTGGTTTTCAAGGTTGGATGGAAAAATCTTATGGAGTGTAGAAATTCTAAGTGTCTGTATAGGTGCTTAAGAACATCCCAGAGAATTTTAAAGCTTTTTATATCCCTTGCTACAGAATTCCATAGCGTGGTTTCCCGAAACTGATAGAAACTGCTATTCTCTGCTAGGACTTTGAAATAATTTCTTTTGAATCTCTTGGATATTTTGCATATTAAGGATCTGATCCCAGACCCACTGGAAGTAATATAAGTCTTTGCTTTCAGTGGGAGCCTTGCCATTAATTTTATTGGGCACTGGACTTTGGCCTAAAATTCTACAAGACGCTTCCAAAAGTCAGGGCTCTGGCACAGGCTTTACAAAAGCAAATAACATACAGTAAGAGAAGCAAAGCACTACCTGGATTGTTATAAGCAAGATGTCTAATGCTGTTGGCTCCTCTGGAGTTGAAAGGGATTTCCTCTGGCTTTGTAGTTTGGATACCTGCATCCATTTGCCATTAAAAAATGAATACAGACTCTCCACTTCTCTTACAGTAACTATCAGCATATTGCCATGTCGATCCTTGATTGGTTCATAAAAAACTCTGCCTAAGTTGTGAGTTCCCAGCAAATTCTAGAAAACAAGCAAATTATAAAATAGAAGTTATTTATCACATAGTAGGCGAGTATTTTTTTAAACTTAGCTTTGTGCTCACTGACATCAGTCCTGTTGACTTCAATAAAAACTGGACACACGGTGTCTCTCAAACCCTTGCCCTGCAGTCGGATCATTTAGTGGCAAAAGGAAAAATTTTTCCATAGGTTGTGTTTGTGGATTGAGTTGTGGGTCCTCCAGTGTATTTGGTCCGGCAGGGTTTAGTCCAATGTTTAATGGAGAACAGCAGAAAGACCATTGAGACCCAATGCCTTTGTAAAGGAAATGCTGCAAAGTAATTCACTTATTTGGGCTGAACTTCCTATTTTTGCTCAGTCATGTAAAGATGAAGGATGCAATTTTCAGAAGCACTTAATGTTAGTCCAGTGGTGAGTCCTTTAATTTGAACTTACTGAAGAGCTTGGTGTTTATCTGAACCTCCCCAGAACCAAATGTCAGAGATTATATAAAATTCTTCCTCTTTCCCCAAATCACTCATAACGGACACTTCAAATGTTTTCTCCATTAACTGTAATCTCTATTTTCTGTTCCCTGTTTTAAAATTATTCAGACTATTTTCAGGAACAAAAGCAAGAGATATTTGTGTTGAATGTAAATAATTCTGTAGCTTAACTGTGGAGTGTGTTTGTGAAGAAACACGGGATTCGAAAAGACACGGACCCTTTTGCTTTTACTTCAGATACCAAGAATGTGCTAGACAAAACAGGCAGAAACTAACAAAACTACCAGGGCAAAGCTCTCCAGGAAAATATGTGAGGATTAAAGAAAAGTAATTTTAAAAGGCTCCACATAAAATACATATTTTGGTCAAAATCCCTTTCCTCACACAGTAAGGCATCTGCTTATAGGTGCAAACACACTCAATCCAGTGACCAGCCACTGAAGAGATTCCCAGATGTCTTAAAGAAAAATGCCTAACATTTAAAATATGCTCATTACTTTGTGATTTTTCAAGAGATCTACAGTAAGCTGGATAAGGGAGAGGGATAGTTTCAAATGAGAACTCGAATTCACAATGAAGCACTTTGTATGTTTAGAGAAGTGCTGTACATTAACCATGACATTGTGCACTGGGAGATTACCCTGAAATTATTTATCTGTACTTAGCAGGCAATATGTACTTATAAACTGTATTATTAAATTGTTTATAAGCTCTAGGTAGTCAGCACAGTGACTGCCCTTTATGTGGCATAATAATTTTAGCTTTATCCATCCCTCTCCAGGGCAGACTGTTGGTGTCTATACAGCACCTCCCCTCTGCCTTTTTTAACTGTTGTGCTTTTTGAGGTTTGCCTCCATCTCTGATTAACACTGGCTGTCTTGAGTGTACATTTTGTATTAATCCATGTGTCTCCAGCTAGGACAAGTCACTGCAGCAGACATAGCCATCTAGTTGTCATATTAATCACTGCAACACGTGAATGTGCCGAGATGAAAACAAACAGCTCTTTACTGTCACTGAGTGTGTGTTGTGAATGGATTCCAGCACAGAGAACAGGGGACCTACTAATATCAGTGTGGGACTGATTAATATACTAAAAAAGTTTTGTGTCTGCTCAGCTTGGCACCCCATCACTTGTGTTTTGTTTGCTTTAGTTGTCTGGCGGTAACAACAGGCAAAGTTGCAGTCCCTGTTGTCTCTGAAACTCCTGATCTAGTCCCTTAGCAGCTGTGTTGTCACTGATCTTTTCCATTCTGTCCTAAATTCCTGTGGAGTCAGTCTATTAACTTCCTCAATAAAATGTATTCAACCATATAAACTTTATTGAGATCCTTCCGCTGGTGGATCCCATTAGGCCACACACCGTTGGAGGTTGGCAGATTGGTGACAATCCCTGTGTTCATCAGGGGACCAAGCTAAAAGAACAGACATTAAGGGCAATAAATTTCCCAGAAATTCAGCAGAGCAATACACCACATGGGCACATTTGCTGTATCTCAGGGCTTTGCATCCCTGGTAACAAATAATACCACGATGTACTGGGAATGCTGGTTATCCCTGAGTGCAGTCCATGCAGGCTGGCAGTGCTCTGCTAAAGGGAATCTGCACAGAGGGAATGGAGCTGAGCTAACCCCAGGAATATGTGCTACCTGAGCTGAGCCAACCACACCAGAGGGAATACTCGGCAGATATAGTTAAAACTTTCTCTGGTGACAGCTCCAAGGACTGACAGGCAGCTGCTGCTTCACACAGGTGGTCCTCCAATAAAGGTGCAGCAGGCTGGCATTCCATATATTTCGGGGCACTTTGGGGAAATCAGTCAAGACAGGTGGTTGCCCAGGAAGGCTGCTCTCCTGTGCAGTGTGCCTTGCCAAAAGATGTAAAACAAAACCCCACATGGATATTCCTAATACTGGCCCCAAAGTGTGTGGCTCTCAGAGCTGCTGTAAAGCAGGTTATTGCAGGATGACGTGTGGCCAACACGTGCCCAGCAATGAGGATCTTCATTAACTCCATGGCTGTGCCACAGACTTCTGGGAAGCTTTGGTGCCTCCACTCGAGCAAAAGGTAGCAGAAAGTGAGGCCTGGATATACTTTTTTCCTGTAAGGGTTGTGCACACAGTTTTTTGAAAATGTATTTTCCCATAAAAGCAAATATTTTAATGAAAATATCTGCCTTCCAGCTAGAGCTTTTATGGTATCATGAAAGCACCTTCAAAGCTTTACAATAAATGTCAAAATGTTCTTCTGGAGATAATTTCTATTTGCATAACGAGTAGTGGACACAGACACAGAAGGTTTAAGTGACTCAGGTTGTATCTGTAGCAGAGGTTGGACTAGAACAATCCTGAGAGTCAGTGCTATGCCTTTAACACATGGCATGAATTGTACACGTGGTGCTGCTGTCCTTACCACTGGCAAGATCTGTGCACCACTTAATCTCTCTTAGGCTCTGTTTTTAAGGGTCTAAATAGGTATCTGACTTGTTCTGTGCACAAAGGGACATTTGAACCTAAAACTTTTGGCAGCTCAATGGAGAACTTAATGAAAGATTTGTTTTTATTTCCCCACTGACAATCCACACCACCAGGGCCATCCTGTTTGTCAGACAGTGTAACTCTGCCCTAGAAGCTGTACTTGAGTAGTTTGTGAGCCATGGGTGAATAAAGAGCATATTTTGGCAACTTCAGCAGTGTGTTTGTCCTTCCTGTCAGGGACAGAAGCTGCCTACTGCTGCAGGTCCTCATACAGCACAAGGGAGTGCTGAATCTTACCCAGAGTTTAAATGCTTCATTAATAGATTAATAATTAATAACAAATAGGCCTATCAGAGGCCTAAGCGCAGCAAATATTAGGATTATAACTCTTGAATTCCCAACCTGCAAACTCACAGGCTTGTCTGTGGTCATTATTTATGGGTTTATATCTGTTTGTTTCTTCATCTGCCACTGCTGTTTCTTTTCTTTGTATTTCCTCCTCCTCACTTTTAATGTCACTCTTTGCTCCTAGCTGGCAGGAGGGGCTCAGTGCTTCATTTCTCTATAGATGATAATGCTGCTCCAAAAAACAGGCTGGAGGGACAGCTGGCAGCATTGTGCCTTGGAGATCAGAAAGTCACTGAGTTAATAGCCAAGAATATGCCAGGGAACCCACCTGTAGCTGTGCTGCTGCTGAAAGCATCTTCTGCCTGGCCTGGAGGGCTGTGGATGAGGACACGGACACAGCCATGTTCTGCCTCAGCCACCTGATGTCATCCCACATGCAAGACAACTGCAAAAACATAGCCAGTTCAATCAGTTTTTGTTCTCAGCACTTAAAAAATCAGAAATGAAGCTAAACAGCATTTTGGACTTGGAAAAATCAGTGGGTATCACTCGTTTTGAGTTTCTGTGGCTGGCAAAGAGCTGCCTGGATAAACATGACACAGATACGGACTCAGACACAGGTGTTCTGTAAGTGTCAGGCACCTGTTTCAATTGATTTTGGACTATTGCACAAAACTGATTTATTGTTTTTGGGGTATAGAAAGAATAGCATGAAGACAAGTTGAGTGATGGCACAGCCACAATAGCAAATTTAAAGCTTCTAGTTATTTCTTTAGGCTCTTCCTCTAAACGTCCATAAAACCTCTATGTACCCACATAGCAATCACTCATGTAGGATTGTACATTGGAGAGTTAATTGTGCTGCTGTCAGTGACCCAGTCAGAATTTAGTCCACATAAATGGTTTGTGAAAACTGCATTTAACATGAGCGATAAAGCACTTCATCATTTCGCTTGTTAATTATCTCATTTCATGTATTCAGAATGATGAGCTGAGGCCCAGGCACTGCTAGCAACAGATTTGCAGAAGCAATATATGAAATTAGACTCTTGTTACCTTTGTGAACCACAGGAAATCCTGCATAACTGAACTACTGTGAGAGTCATCGATTTCCACAATTGGGATTTGATCTTCATTGGTTACTAACAAATTGTCTTTGTAAAAAAGTATAACACATAAGTAGAGTCCCCTAAAGAGAGAAGGAAACACTATCAAACACCTTTCATGTCTATTCACATCCATGCCAAATTTAGTCAAAGAACCATAGATGTTAAGTTCTGAGGAGAGAGATTGAATCATCTGGTCTTAAATTCTGTGTTCTATAGATCATGCAACTTCAGCCAGTGAATTCTAAATAATATTTGGGAAGCTTATCACTTTAGATGATGTGAGACTATGTGAATCTAAGAAATTATGAATCTGTGCAAGCCACTGATATTTAGTTTCAGTGAGAATTTTGCCAGAGTACACAGTACATAATGGAGGCTTTATGCCCTTTGGAAATCAGAAATTTTACTAAAACTTATCATTAATGTGCTTAGTTCTGCCCGTGTTTACTTCAGAGCAAATCTGAGGTAACTCAATTGAGATCAGGTGGGTTATTATGGATTTACATTAGTGTAATTGAGTGTAATTTGGCCAACATATCTTCAACACTGTTTATAGAGATCATTCCCCTCAATATTTACCCTTGCAATTAGTTACATAGGTTAAGTAGTGGCCGTAGGGAATTTAAAGACTCTGGAGAGCTCTTCTGAAAGAATCAAACTCTTATCAAAATACAAAGGAGAAAAAGCAAACTGAACACTCCTTGGCAATGAAAGAAGAAATGATTCCAGCATAAGCAACTTCCAGTTGCTAAATTATCACGGCTGAGGGTTGGGTCACACTGGACTGCAAACCTGTTAGAGAATTCTGCATGTGTAGCTTGTTGCCAGTGGACTATTCAAACATGTTATCTGAGCTCTGCACTTTATGTTATGAATGAAATAAATGTCACAATTTCATTACTGAGCAGCAGCAGAGGCAGTGCTTCCCAAATCCCTCAGCAGCTGCACTTTGCACAGAATATTTCCCTCTGTTCCAGTTTGACTCCATTTTCCAAGAGTAACAGTGAACAGGTTCTCTTGATTTCAGTTGGGGCTGGAGCTTTATTTCCCTGTCAGTCTCACACGGGTGTGATTTTAGCAGGTTCATTCTGTCTGATTGCTCTTGCATTGGGAGTGGCATCTTCACACAGATTTCTAAGGTGCTTTTTGCTATTACAACAACAACAGCTAAAACTCAGAATGTCTGGGAGATGAAATGAATGACAAACCGTTTCAGGGTCTTCACAAACTTGTTTGATGAATGGAAAAGGTGCTTCAGGCTCCTGGAAACCGATTGCTTGCGACCAGCATTTTGTAATTTAGAACTTTCTGAAATGGAAAAAACAAGTAAACCAAGCCCAGCTCTTAAACTTTGGTTAGTGCCTCATAAAGAACCTTTGTTTCTCAAACCACAATACTAAATTTCAGTCAGTGTCCACTTTATTCCTTTCAAAAAGCAACATTTAGAAATTGCTCAAACCCTTTGACTGTGTTTTCATTAACTCAGTGATACCAGCAAACAATTTCCTTACTTGCAGCAAACTCAGACTAGATAAAAATGTTTTGCTCCTAGGTAAAGGAACCAGCACTATGTACTACTCTTAATAGTGTGAATTTTGCAAGGGAGCTCAAAAACCCAAGAAGAGATTTGAACCATCAGCCAACATTTTAGGTTTTGTAATTCTTCAGTTTCTCTCCACTTATAGCTTAAGCTTCTAAGAACTGACCTGGCAGTCACTAATATCACAGCATCACCAGTCTAACCTCAGGAAGAGCTTTAAGGAGACAATGAGGTCGACCTTCATCTTTCTCTGTATCACATTAAATGCATCTGGTTTTGCTTGTTTTTTTTTTTTCCCCATCACAACTTCCACTCACCTGAATTGCCTCAGAGCTTTCACAGTTACCTTTGCTCCCTACTAATCTGGAATCCAAGGAAGCTGAGACCTGCTGTGTGCCTGCCAGGACCTCCAGACCAGCTTTCTCAATTAGAAGGATTTTACAAATTCATATATTGTCCCAGTATTCTAAAAAAAAAATGTTGTTAAATTTTTATAACACTGTGTTCTTTTTCACTTTGGTGAATTTGACCTAATGTCTTTCCTTCTCTCATGCATGGCCTTGTAAGCCAGAGAAGTACATTCCCATGGGAGTGGAACCTCACAAGCTGAGAACACCTGTGTACCTGTGAGCAGGGTTGGAGGGGATGCCAATAGATGGCAGTCAGGGACATGCAGGATTGTATAATGCACTGTCAGTTGTCCACATGTGGCATTTTAAAGGCACTAAACACTGTTTGATTTTTTTTTTTGCATTGTTTTTTGCAGTGTCTTTCCTGTTTAATGCTGTTATAAGAGAAACAGCAGGAATATTTAATAATAAAAAAAAAAAGAGTTCATTCTTCAGCTATTTACTGCGACGGGAAAAGAAAGGCAAAAAGAAAGGCAAAAAGAAAAACGCAGCTGTGAAAGTGCATCTCAGTTTTCCAGGATCTGACTTGTTTATTTGGATGAATCATGGATCCCCATCCAGATGGGAGCGTGAAACATTTTGAGGGACACCCTTCTCCAGTGGGAAAAAAACATGACTCATGAAGAAGCATTTGCTGAAAGCTGCTGATCATCTGCTTAGGTGTTCTCAGAGGAACTTGTTTGCCACTTACCTCCAGAATGGGAGGTGTCTGTCTGTGTCTCCCTGCTGAGTTCTAAGTTTGAACATTTAAAGAACATCTAAATCTGCTGCTGTCACAACCCCATCTGTGGAAGCACTCGGCGTATTTTTAAATGCTGAATAAATTTGCACCATAATTCGCACGTTAAAAACCCCAGAAAGCAGACACACTGTTAGCAATAATTACTGCTCTGTGGAACAGCGAGTACAAAGAGAGCAGGGTTCTGTTGGGGGTGAAATCATATAATTCAGATGTATGAGACTTATTAGATCATCAAATCCCTTGTCTTTCCAGTGCAAACTTGTTCTCCATGGCATATTCTCCAGTGCACTCTTCAGCTTAGTTTTAACAGACTCATCCAAATCCATGACTGCTCCTTTGAAGCAACTGACCTTTGTTTTCCTTTCCTTTTAAAAATACTAATTTGCATTTCTACCATAGCTCCTCAGATAACTGTTATTTTACTGGGAACATTTGCAGTGTATTGCAGTAATGTAAACCAAATGCTACATGAAAACTCCTGTCTTCCTGTTTCCTTCTTCCAAGGTTAAGACCAATTTAGGAATATAAATTTCATTTTAATTATTTTCTTCTATATTCCCTCCATCTATACAGAGGGAGTGGAGGAGGAAATTGCTGTAGGCAAAGCAACATAATTCTGTATAAAACTCCCAGAGACTGCAGCATTAAAATAAGAGGGCACATTACAAGTGAAATATATGTTATTGGGCTATTCAGTGGTTTGGGTTTAGTCCACAGCTTTGCAGAAGCCAACAGCAAAAGAAATAATGTAAAACTAGATGGAGACTGTAAAGCCTCCTATGTTGCTGTTTGCTTTTGTTTTACAGTAACATGTGTGTAGGAGCCAGAAAACATGGAGCTGAGATTGGAGGATAATTTGGATCTGCAGGAAATGGAACCTTGGCCGTTACTTAATTAACTAATAAATAACATAGAGTAACTCCATAGAAAAGCACCAGTAGCAACACAGTAAGTTTATATCAATAAATGATACAGCAATAGAGCTGTGTGCTCTTTTAATAGAAGCCTAGGAATGAACACATAGATGAGATGAGAGAATTCCCAGTGATTAGATTTAGATCAGAAGCATTCAAACCTGGATTGAAATGGGCAATTAAATAAAAAGATGTATTTATGACATTGGCAGCCTTTCTCTTCAAAGGTAGGATGTGCAAATGTTTCTTTGCAGTTTTTTATGTAAATACAACTAATGCTTAAGAGCAACCTCGTGGAAGAACAGGAACAATGCCCACTCATGCTTGTGTGTGTCTGGGGTCTCTAAGGAATGTGTGTTATGCTGTGCCATGTCCCTGAGGAGGAAGATCATCTGGAATTCTTTGTCCTGTCACTAGACAAGTGGGTGCCTCTTCTCAAGTGGGACAGGTGTGAAGTAAATGGAATTACCTCAGTGCAAAATTATCTGAGGTCTTGGCCCCACAAGCCAGGCAGTCTGTGGAACAGCTAAGTATCTGTTGGAGTGACCCTGGATAAGGAAGCAAAGTAGCACAAGATGAGCTAGATCCCACTGAAATCCTAGTGGAGGGCATAAAATGGGGTTTAGAGTTTTCACTTACTGTATAACCTTATGAAAATGCATTGAATGGCTGGAAACTTCCAGATGAATTCAAACTCAATGCAAAGTTGCACATTTTTAGCAGTGCAGACAGCTGACACTGGGATAATGTGCATGGAGACATCATTCCACATAGAAATTAAAGTGGCCAGACACCTCAGTAGCTTGAGACCATGACAGATCCTGTATTACCTCACCTCAAGGTGGGGTGTCCTTCAAAAGAAAATTCTGTATCTCATGAAGAAGCCTGACAGTCTTCTACCACTGTGTGGTATGTCTTGGATGACAAAGTCAGGCTCAAAAGCTAAAACTGTAACTTCTTAAATTCCCCACCTAAACTCAGTTTATGGCTTGGTTCTCAAGTCTGCTTATGTATATTCTCACAAACAATTATAATCTAAACATTTTAAATGTCCTGGGGAATCAGAGATCCTTCTCTTTGTTAAAGGCAATTAAAACTATGTGCTCTGCTTGTGAATCAAATTACAATTAGAACATACTTATTTCTCTTCTGACTTGTCCAGTAAAATACATTTCAATTAAACTTCAGAAAGAAAATATCTGGTAAGAATTTTACTGAAGAGTTGGGTTCCTTTCTTAATGAAGCATCACACGATTGCTTAATCCACTCAGAATTGTTTGGAAAAAATGAGCTACAAGAAAAAAAAATACTTAAAAATATATTTGAAGTGTTGCCAGGACATACAATTGTAGTAACTCAGTTATGATAGTCTGTAGCATGGTATTATGAAGACAAATGGATGACTGTTGTTTGTAATCATCAGGGTTTTCCAGAAGATTAAACATATGAAAGCAAAGCTTCCTAAGTAATTCCCTAGGAGATTTCATCATATCACAGAGCAGGTTCAAAAGCAACAGCTGATCTAATTCCAAAAGCTCTTAAACTCACTGTACATTCCAGTGTATTCTTCCTGGTATTTTTGTAAGCTTGTTTTCTCCAGCCCCTGCAGTGCAAAGCACAGGGCAAAAGGCAGAGCCTGAATGAACAGACCTGGGCAAAGGATCTGCCTGGAATCCGGGCAATGTCCCCTCCCAGATCCCACTGGAGCACCAGCACACAGCCTGGCCCTTCCAGCTCCTCTGTCTTCTGAGGCTTTTGCCTGTGCTATCCAATTAATCTCAGACCTTCTAGATTGATTACCTTCAGTTTTTCCACCTCCCTTGCACTCATCCTCCACTCTCCTTCACCCAGCCCGAGCAGCATGAATGGGATATCCCAACAGGAATCACCCCGGGAACAGCCAAGGTGCCTGGACACCAGGTTTGAGTTCCATCTGTCCTCACAGAGCTTTAATTCACACAGAGTTTGATTCTGCTCTCATTAATAAACCACAGACAAATCAGTGGTTGTTGGCAGATCCAGGGATACTCCTCAAACAATGTCCAGCTGTTCACTGACAGCTCTAAACCAAATGGGGCAAACAGAGATCACAGTATTGACATCCAACCAGAGTTAGATGAAGGAGCTGGTGGAGGGAAGCAGGGTAAAGATAAAGGATAAATGCCTGGGCAGGTCCTCAGCCTGTGTATAACAGCATGGCCATGCTGATTTCTATCCCTGTCAGTTGAACCATGCAAATGTACATTAATTAAGAATCTAGATCAGACCTCTGTGTTATATGAAGTGAAAGCCATTATTTGGGCTTGTCAGTCTTGCACAGCAGCTTATCTCAGATCCTTGACCAAACTCTTCAGATTCCACTGAGGCTGATAAATACCAGAATCAAATTTCAGAGTCAAAGTGATGGCATAATTCTTACTTTTCCTGCAAACTTTGTCTTGATGCCTTACCAAATCAGTGAAATACAAGGGATTGACATCAGTCATATATTTAAAGCAAGTTCCAGAAGTTCTCCTATGATGTTGCCATCCTGATTTATCCAAAACACACTACTGTGTAATGCTAGCATTAGAAGCAATTATGAGATTTTTACTTGGTTGTAGGCATGGGTGTTGCTCAGGCTGACTCCACATGTGGTGCTGCCCCATAGGAGCTCCCACAGCCTTCTGGGCACAGAAGAAACTGTTTGGAGTGAAACGGATTTTTTGCATTGTTGTTATTTATTATTTAAGGAAAAGGAGTTAGGAAATCAACAACAGAGTTGTCTGTGCTCTGCTTCGAGGCTGGGGTTAATTTCTGGAGTGGTGGAATTTTATAAGAACCAGGCCCTGGTGTCAGATTCTCAAAAGGAGGGATTTTCTGCATGTTGTTTATACCTGCTCCTGTTCCAGACTGGTATGTCAGTAAAACAATCTATACTGCGAATAGTTTCAGATGGTCCATCACTTACTCCCTGTTCACTTGGAAGGTGGCAGGAAAGACCTGAGATAGGCACTAACTCCAGAAAGGAAAAGCTGTACTGTGGAAAAATGGTACATACATTATACTCTTTAATAGCCTGAAAAAGCTAGGTAAGAGATAGAATACATCATCTGTATTTTCAGTACCAAGACCACCTGCAAGTGATAATGCTTGCATGAATTTTAATTAGGGAAACAACATTTTCTTGCAATATCTTCTTTCCCTTTCCAAGCACCATAGATGAATAGGTTAAGTTGCTATGGTTACAATGGGTTGTGGCAGACTGTGGATCATTGTGATGGTGACATATTTGCACGTAAAGAACAAAGGCTGCATCTTTTCATTTCAGCCAGATGATTTTAGCCCTAAGTATTTCTATGATTTTAAATCAATTGATGCAGCTTGACATAGCAGTCATACTAGGTGAAGAAAAATGAAAACTTCATGGTAGTTTAACTTTTCAGTTTGAAATAAGTTCCCTTTGCAATGAAGCATTATTCCAGTTAGAAGTTTATTTTAAGAAAATAAATAGTACTTTTCAACAACCCGTATAGAACAGGAGTTTTTATATATGCTTTAAAAAGAATGCCAAGCTGTTGCCTTGGCTCTTGAGCTATTAAAGGCACAGTCTGTTTCTCATGAATGAAGTTTGGCTGAGATTTGAACTCTCCCCTAGTTTTGATCCATTCTATTTTGAAATGTAGCAATCTTATCTTCCCACTGCATTGTGCAAGTATTTTTCATTATGGATTGGCAATGGCATCCCCTGGAGTACTTAGTGTCTTCCATTTGGAGGCAGCCAATTCCCCTCTTTTGATCCAAACCAGTTGTTAACTTTCTAAAGTATTTCCTTATAGAAAAAAAATAAAAGAGACATCCTTGAAACATTTTAGTGGAATCCTGTGCGAAACTAATTTGTAGGGAAAAACAAATCCATAGGTGTGTAGGGTACAGAGGGGGAAAGGGTGTGCCTGTGTGTGTGCATTAGAGCTTTCAGATGTTTTCATCCAACTAATTTCAAGGGTTAAGAGCAAGATAGTGTGCTAAAGTGATTCCAGATGGGCCAATATTAATATCTTTCTTTTCCTGATGAATGAGAAGGTATGACCTAGTTAGAAAACTGCTAAAATTACAGGCGCCACAGAGGCTTCAGCTGGTGCCCTACCACAGAGATATTTATCCTTACCTCTGCAATTATAGTGCTGATGAGCTGCTCGAACCTGCTGAAGGAGGCGTTCCAGGGCCTCAGTGTGTCCCCTGTGCCGAGGTTCTCTTCCACTGCAGTCTTTCCAGTCTATTGAACAAAGGAAATAAACAGAAATGAAACACAAAGGTGCGGGAGAAGGTCTAAAAATATTTTCTTGCCTCTGGTCCTCCTTGGCTTCAGGGGAGTTTTACATCTCGGCAGGCAGGAGGAGTTGTTTTCGACTCTGCTGTTGTTACTTGTACACCGAGTTTTCTTTGCCTTGTGCCAGCTGGGTAATTAATCATAATGATTATTAACAAAGAGCTCCCAACCAGCTCTGAGAAGCTCCTGTAGTGCCTGAGTAGACAATGACTATTTCTCTTCAGTACATGAATGGGCCCTGTTGCTGCAGCCAGAGCTGCTCCCAGCCTGTCCCGACACTCAGCCCCTCACTAAGATCACACTTCTGCTCCTTCTGCCTCTTTTTCAGACACTGGGAGGCTTCAGACACTCGACTCCAGTTTATAGGAAACTGCAAAGCGGGGAATGAACATCTTCCCACACCCAGAGCTTGCTCTGTAGCCAGAGACACATGTTCCATGTAAAATCACTTCAGGAGATCTGCTCCCGGCAGTGGCTGAAGGAACGCTGGCAGTTCCTGCCCTGGAGCCCTCGGGCTGCTCAGCACTGCACTCCTGAGGCAAAAAGCTGCGGTTTCTGTCCCACAAACCTCCACCTCCAACAGACTTTGTTTTCACTCCTTTGCTGCTAGTCACAGTTTCAATCTTGATTTTAGAAACCGAACTTATCACGAATAGGAGAAAAAAATTGTGTGTGTCAGAGAGGTGCTTTTTAATTCCAGACTTGGCTGTTTTCATACTTTGATTGTAAAGAGATAAGAGTATTGCACTCATTTCCTGACCCAAAGTAATGGTGAATCAGGGTATTAAGAGATCTGTCTGCACAGGAGACACGCTTCCATCTTGCTGGCACAGAGCCCACGTGCGTACTCACAGCCACCAACAGTTTGCTCACTCACTAAATAGACAGATCTAGTTTCTAGTGCAAGTTTGGAGTCAAACATTCCTTCCAATGGGCTCACTATGCCAGGGATATAAATACCTATTTATTTACATTTAGTAGCAGCTAGAGTAAGCCCCTGAAAGGCTGGAAAGAGAAGACATTTGGTATCCCAATAGCCTGTGGGCAGTGTGACAGCTGCAGAGGGGCTGTCCCCTGTGTTGGGGGCTATTGCAGAGATCCAGGGCCAGCTGCATTTATTGCTCTGTGTGGGATAATGTCCTTGGATCTCCTGTGAGCAGCCAAGAGGGACCAACTGGAACTCACCAATCTCAAAGTGCTTTGGTGTCACCAAACTGGGATTTCTTATGATTTCTCTATCCCAGTGCTTTTTGAACCTCCAGATTGCTGACTACCTTAAAAATGACATGGAAACCAGTTTCCCTCATTGTCCATCTCTCACCTGCTAATGAATAAGCCTAGAAATCTGCTATCATTTCATAGAGCAGCTGCACAACATTGGCCACCACCTTCCAGGCTGCTCCTGTGTGTGGGGAAAACCAGGAGGACAGTGGCAAGTGTTCACTGATACACAGACACATCTCCAAGGATGTCACAAACCTCTGATGCTCTGGGATGGATCAGCATTAGGCCCTGAAGCTTTCATTTCCCTTGCACAAACTTCTGGCTGCTGTTACAGACAACTCTGCAGAGTATTAATGTATTCACATTTTAATTTTAGCTTAGGGCCATATTTTGTTATTCAACAGTGGCATAATGTCAGATTGCTGCCTTCTTGCCAAGCACAAATCTGCTGGTTTTCAAAACCAGTGGTGGAGGCAGTCACATGGGTAGACAAGTTCTGAAGTTACTCCAGTAACTCCAGTGGTAAATAACATCTTGTCTCTCTGATGCAAAATTCACATCATACAAAGCTGCAGTCCTAAATGCAGCCTAAATGCAGCAGGAGTGTCCCTTCTTTGGGAATATTTAGCTGGATAACTTGCAGCTACTGTAAAAGAGTCTGTCCCCCAGCTGATGTAAGTCTGTGGGTTTTGGGGCCAGTCCTGTGTGGTTATACCTGGCTATAATCAAGGTAATTGCACATCACTGAGTTGTTCAGTTGTCCACACAGAGACTTGTCCCATGATTGCGGCACATTTTTGTTCTCCAACAGAGTATTTCTTTAGCCTAATTCTGGTATTATTCTGCAGCAAACAAGAGCAAACTTGAAGCAAAATGGGCCAATGGTACTGCCAGAGCCTTGTCTATCCAACCCTCTCCATTAGGACTACTGAGAGTAGGTACAGCTTGCTGTATTTTCTCACATTAGCATGCAAGGTTATTAAATTGCTACATTAGCTTAATAAATGCTACTGTTAATGCAATAAAAGGAAAAGTCTCACTTTACTGCATTAATCAATACAAGGGGAGCTGTAATCCACTGAGCCAGTTTGGCAGGGAACACTAAGTCTGCAAAAGCAACTAACAATACAATGTGATTATAATAGATTAAAAAACTACAAATGACAAATCACAGTCCTAATGGAGTCTGAGAAAACCTGTCAGAGGTTGGAAGGGGAAAAAAGGCTTTTGGACATTTCTGGAACATTTCAGTGCTTACAGGCTATATCCTGTCAACATGTGTGTCCACACTAGAGTATTTGACATACAGGATGCTGTAAGAATGGTTCAGTGAATGGGATCTGTAATGCTACAAGGCAGAATACAAAATTACATGAGATACATGTAAGTGTTTTGCTTTCAGCAGCTCAGATTCAGTTTTTGATCCATTCCTGTACTGAAAAATGAAATTCCATATATCAGAACTCTGTTAAGAGAAGTAAAGGTCAAAATATTTCTCATTTTTTTAAAGTGTTAATGACTAGACAACAATGTTCTGTCAAAGGACTGGAGAAGAATACAAGCTAAGACATAAATATCGCATAAATATATTATTATTTTGCTCATTTTTGGGGGAGTTTTTATTTATTTATTTCACTCCTAGAGCACATGACAATTACATCATGAACTCCAGGATATTTTTCTTTTTCTGTTCTTTGAAGAGGAAGGAGTTCTTACAAAGCACCATCACCAATCAAACTAGGAGGGCAGACAAACTCAACCTACTTGAAGGAGAAGCATATTCAGGAGTAGATTTCCTTGGAGGTCCCCATCCTCTCATGTTGTACGCTGAAACATGGACATAATACCTCCGGCCCTGCAGATGGAAACAGCTGGAGTCAAAACTATCACTGCATTCAAAATCTTGGCTGTAATAAGTGCAGAGCAGCCCATCACAAAGGTGTTTTCTTTGAGAGGCTTGAATAGCTTTAGTAATTTAAATGCACCGTGACAGATTGAACCAGCAAAGATCTGAGGGCAGATGAGCTCCTCAGGGTTATCAGAACACCCCCATTCCAGCTGACAAACCACAGCCTCTTCTGCCAAATCTGAACCCTGGGAACTCTGACAATCAGACTGCAGAGCAGGAACTCCCCTTTTCCCTCTTGTATTTAACAGAGCCTCTTTACCAGCACAGCAATGGGAGAAGCTTCATTTGGCTGCCACTAAAATCAGTCAGACCTTTATCACTGATTTTGATGCATAAATCTAGGCCAGCAGAGAGCACTTCTGGAGGCTTAACTTTTAATTTAAATATGTTACATACTTTGGAGAGTATAGACAAGCACATGGTAAGCACTGATCTTAACATGTACCTATGGAAGTGGCTGTGCTGGCTGGCTTCATTTTAAGTACAATTACTCTGTTTTTTTGCTAGGAAATGAGAAACAGAGAGTAAATGCATATTGTGGCTCAGCTCCCTGGAAGAGTGTGCTTCAAATCACAGATTTCTTCAGATGAAAGGCTAGAAAAAAGTATCAAAAAAGGCTTTTTTCCTATTCTATTCTCTTCTATTCTATTCTCTTCTATTCTATTCTCTTCTATTCTATTCTCTCATTTTGAGAGCCTCTATTTTGGGACATTGCCCAAGGGCCACACCCACACCTCCCCCTACTCTGACTTTGTAGGCCTGATTCAGTGTGCACTGGATTCAGTGGAAAGGCTCCAGCTCAGTGGCTGCTGAGTTGGCCCCTCTGATGCTGTTTCTGGTGGGAATACTTGTATTTTGAGAGGCTTTGTTATCATCAAGTATTTCGTGAATCAAAATTCATTTGTACAAATGGCACTGAATGTAGGAGAAAGACTTTCAGACACATGGTCAAAATGATTCTGCTTAAGAATCCGTATCAATATTCATCAATTTTCTCCATTGCTGACCCAGTTCTGATCGGTGTAAAACAGATAGACAAAGATAAATAACAAAAATTAAAATGATTTCCACCAATATGTGTGTTCCCTGAAAGGGAGAAGAGAAAGAGTTGTTATTTTAGGTATTGGTCATCAGAGTCAGGACTAGATCTCTCAAGAGCTTTTGATCTGCTCTGAGGTTATCCCATGATCCAGAAAACAGCACCTTTCACTCCGGTCTTTTCCAGTCTCCCCTCTGAATGATAACTGATGGAATGGTTCGTGCTGAATTGTCTATTCCTTTGTCACTTTTGGATTATGGTTACCAGACATACTGTGCTCAATCACTGGAAAATGTTGCTCCAAGAAAGGCACTGCAGTGATTACCAACAGGCAGGGATGCAAATCATCCATCTTTGTATCACGGGGGTCATCAAGGTCTGAAGAGTCCTCTGGCACTTACTGTTCTGAGACCCGTGATGGAGCACCTCAAAGACTGAAGATTATCCATAATTATTTCACCAGCCAAAGGAGAAAAGTCTTCTGAAGAGCTCCACTCCACTAGGAAACAAATGGCAGGAGAAAATCAAATCAGATACCAGTCCAAGCAAAGATGTCAAAGTACTTGAGTCACTCCCAGGTTAGTTTTTCTCCTAGCACTTTCCCAGTCCGTGTGGATACTAAAAGTCATGTTAAACAGTAATGTTTTGGAAAGCTTTACACAATAATTAAATTATATCTCTGTGTATGGGAGACAAAAGCAAAATATTGTTCAAAAGCTTTTCAGGAAAGAATGCTTAGAAATAGACTGCAATACAAATTACCTTCAGCCAACATTTGCTCTCATTTAAACAATTTCCTTTTAAAGAAAGAGAAGTAGTGGAAAAGAGAAGGTAGAGGAATTGGGCCTGTTAATGCCATTTGGCAGTTTTTACACCCAAACCAACAAAAAGCACTGGTTTGCATTGGATCTGCATGGGCAGAGAATTCTTTTTGCTCCACAGGTCCACAAAACTTTCATCACCTACCCTTGGCTAATTTGGATAGAAATATCCTCCTTGGACTAGACCTGACCCTCAGTGGAGCCTCAGCATTGGTTTCAGTGGGTTCTGGCTCTGCTGTCCAGGCCTGATGTTCTTGTGGTCACTGAAATGACACAGCTCCACAAGGACCTATTAAGCTGTGTCCACTTTTGGAGGGAATGAAGAGGTGCTGGGCTGACAGATCCCTCCCATCTGCCCTGCAGCCTGAAGTACAATGGGCACCTTCACCAAAGTGCCCCTGTCACTCATATTCCTGCTTCAGGGCTTGTGGAATTAGTGGTCCTGCTGTCTGTGCTCTTCCTCAGTACTTGCAAAAATTAATGTGCACATAAAACAGTGTCAGACCATGAGAAATTACTGGGTGATTTGAAGAAAGAAAAAATATATGCAAGTGGGGAACTGATGGCTGCAGGTAGAAAACCAGCCTTTTTTCTTAAATTATTCTTTATTAATGACAGATGCCATGATTAGAGGTAAGGCTGATCCTGGAGTGATACCTCTGGGATTTAGTGACTTGTACCTTTGGACCCAAACTTCCAGGAAAACCTATCAAAACTTTTATGAAATGAATCTGTTGAATTATTCTACAGTGGGAATTGGGAGACCTCATTAATATCCTGGATTTACACCAAAGCAGAGATTTCAACACAAAGCTTTCCTTTTAAATTTACAGAATAGTTCTTAGATACTCTATTTGCATATTCATTAGTGCTGGAGTCAATAATTCAGAATAGATCAGAGGATATAGGTGTTCTAATTTCAGCATGGGAAATTTTCATCCTCTGGCAGTGTCATACTGGTATTTTCATATTAAAAGAAAACTGCTTCAGAGAATTTTCTGCTCAGCATATACAACATTTAACTGCCAACACATTCTTTCCAAAATAGCCAAGTATCAATAGCACAACTCATTTTCCCCTTCTCCCCTAGTAGCTCCTGGTCTATGATTGCAGTTTGTGAATGCCCAGCATGATCTGCAACATTTTTGTGTTTGCTGCAATGAAAAGAATATTGGTTTTGTCTATTGTCTATCAACTTTTTTCACTACGTATTTCTTTAGTTTTCCACGGGTTTTAAATAGCTAATTGCTGCCACCTTTAATGGCAGCTATCTCTGTACATTAGTATGAAAATATAGAGACTGTTACGGTACCATACTCTAGGGTTTTGTTGACAACCTAATTATAGGAATACTTATAAGTAACATTGAACTTGATGGCCTGTCAGAGTTTCCATTGTAAACCGTGATCTTCGAGGTTTCTAACTCCACTTGCATTAAATCATTGCAGACACTCTACACATGCTACAAACTTAGACATGTTTTCTGTTTTCCAGAAGGAGAAACCAGAAGGAGAAATCCTGTTCAGACTGCTGAACATGTTGTCAGCAGCTTGGAGTCACTTCCCTCACCATTTTTCTTATCAAAGATTCACGTCGAACAAGACAGAGTCACTTGAGGCAGGTTCTGCCAGCAAATTCTGCCTTCACTGGAATCTCCAGGCACACCTGAGTGTCCCACTCCATGTGAGGGGCAGTGGCAGGGTCACACTTCAGGCAGCACAAAACAAAAGCCAAGGGGGGAAGAAGTGGCTTTAAGCCGCTTCTGAGCTTCCCAAATTTTTAACTGTTCTCTGGACTGGAGACTTCCCAAACATAAGCTGGTAGCTCAAGAGGCATATTTAAATTTGGGTGGCTTTCACAGATAAGCATTGCAGCCCTGTTCTTGATGTGGGTCTCCTTCTCAACCCTTCCTCTTGTATTAGGCATTTAACAGAGGGCTCCAATGTTTGAGATCCTGACACTCTGCCTGAAGAGGAGTTAACTTATCTAGGATAAGTTATCTTCTCTAAGTTATATCACAGGATTGCAGGCATGTGACCAGCAGGAACACCAGGATACTGGTGTTGGGACTACCAACAGCATGGCAGCTTGTTCTCAGAAATAATCAAGGACCACTGAGTTCAGAGGGAGAAGCTGAGTTTCCAAGGGGAGAACAGGCAGACTCGGCCTTTAAAGCCCTCTCAGGAACAGCAGGGAATGGGTTTTGTGACAGTAAATCCCAGCTCTGCTCTCATGTTCTAGGCCAAACTGCTGCCCCAGCTCCTGTTGTTAGTTAACCCCCACGTGCAGGGCCCTCCTCCCCTTGCTGGGTGACACCGATCTCCCGTCCCTTGAAGGAAAACTACTCCCTGCTTGTCCTGTGCCAGGTGCTGAGGTGCCACCCCTGTGGGTGCCCCTCGACCCCCTCACCCAGCCCAGCCTTCCCTGGCTGCCCAGCTGTGCTTCTCATTACACAGCCAGGATTGCCAGCATTTTGCACTCACTTTATTTTAGCTTGCCCTGTGGTGGCTGAGCCCCATGGAATTGAAAACGTAGGAGTACGACATTAGCCTGTGGATCAGGTTATGGTTATCGTTATGACTGAGAACCACCCCCCCCTTTTAAAGGATATTTACCCAACAAGATGGTGTATCCAAAGTTACTCAAAACTTAATTTTTAAATATATTTATTTAAAAACCTCACTTTTGGAAAAAAACCCGTCCCCCAGTTTCAATAAAAATTTCCATAACTGAAAAATAAATATTTTTTCAACAGCTGTGTTGGAATAGTGCCTTCTTTTTCCCCTCGTTTCAAAGTATATCTGTTGTAAAGAAACTCATAACAAATTCTGGAATTTTTTTGCTTACTTTTGATTTTAACAAACTTTTTTCCCCCCTGTGATTTTTAATGATTCAAGTGAGAAGAAGATGACATGCTTTAGCTTTAAAGAAATGCAAATCAACTGAAGTAATTTATCGCTTAAGTTTATGTCTCCTGCTATACATTGACAGATTTCAGCTTTCTACCATAATGGTCACCTAAAAATAATACATAATATTCTGCTGTACTCGTTCACTGGGTTATAAACCTCTTAGAAGGATGTGGATATCAGTGTTCCTGTTTCCTAGATGAAGGAAGGAGAGGTAGAGCATCTTGTAGGCCCTAAAACAAGGGGCAAAATCCCATGAGCTCTGTTACACTTTTTAGGCCAGTGTTGCCCCTGCTCCCACTCTGGCTCTGTACAGATCTTCCTGGTACCAATACACAGCTACACATAAATGGTCTTACCCTTGTGATTAACCTGCATCTAAAAATTAGGTAATTTGAGCACAGCAACCCATCAGGAAGATTTAGCTGCTTCTTTGCCCTCTTTGTGGGAGTGCTGGGAGACAGCTCTGGCAGTAAACAGAAATTACCAACCATTTGTGTCACGCTGAAGTACTTGGGACTTTAAGAGAGAACAAAAGGCTGCCTCACCTCAGCACGTAAATGCTGAATATAAACACGCTGGAGTATAGAAACCCGAGGATGAAGAGGGTCCTTTATAAGAGCCCAGGAACAGGAGCTGGTCTTGTAGACTGCACCGACTGTGCTGTAAAGGCCCTGAAAGCTGTTGGGTGAATTAAGGATGGAGCATGTTCCAGTCCTGTTCTGAACACCCCAAAGGGCTGCTTTGTTGTGAACGCTGAATGTCTTTGCTGTTGCGGCTTTCCATCTGACACTTCATGTTATGTCAGAGCAGGGGTTTTTTGTGTGTTTAATATATTGGTGACTATGTGTTTTAATGAAGGTGCCCTGTATTCCAGAGCTAGCGAATGCACGATGTGTTGCTGCGGTCGCCAAGATAAGTAGTAATTTTTAAATAAACAGCAGTATAAACAGTTACATAAAACTCATGTAAATTGCTGGCACATAATTTTAGACTGGCTTAAGTTATGTAACTTACTTGTGGCCAAGTTTTTTTTTTTTCTTTTTTTTTCTCCTTTTTTTTTTTAATACTCAATTCTAGCTCTTTAAAATAAAGGGAGAAGTTTATTTTCACCTGTTTCTTTCCCACTCACTACCTTTCTGCTGTGCTGAGCACGTCATAAACAGCTTAACAGAGGGATGGACAGGCAGACAGAAGGCAAAGGGAAGGCACAAAACACCTCCTGACCCTATTGTAGATTTATTCAGGAAAGCACCTTCTCTTGAGTCAAGTAAATAGCCCCAGCCACAGTAGAATTTGTCACTTCTCTTGATGTTTGTTTTTGCTTGCACTTAAATCACTCATTGAATTGCTGAGTAGATTAATTAGACCAGGGGACATGAGCTCTGTTGCTGCTTGTTGGGGGTGTACAGAACAGCGTATGGAGCTGGGATTCTGGATTTTATTCTTGCATTCTGACTTGCTGTGTGACCTTGAGCAAAGAATTATGCCACTGTGGCTTTTAACAGAGGCTAAAGCAGCAAAGATTCTGGCTCCTTCCTCTCCTCCCCATATCCAGGACCTGGGCTGAAGGATAAGGTGATCTTGGCTTGTGTTTCCAAGGGCCTCCAAGCATAATCCTGTTGTTTATTAGCTGCCTTTGAAATGTAAAACTGAAAGAAGGTACCACCAGAAACTGCTTCACACCAACTTTTTCTGCCTGCTGATCTTTAAGAAATAATTTTAAAAGTTTACACCCATGATGTCTTAGCATCTGGATTTAAGGACATTAAACACTGGCATTTGTGTGAATAAAAGCAGAGTGAAGGAACCTAAACAAATATTTAGAAGGATAGAACAAGTGAAGAGAATTGAACACCAGTGAAGAGCAGAACTTGTTGGTGTAGAGTATCAGCAGCTCAGATGGAGAACACTGCAGTATTTGGTCAGCTCCTCCCTGGTGCCTTCAACTGTTCTTTCCAGCCTGATTTCAGAAAGGAGTCCAGTTTTTTCAGACTTGAGTTCAGGCTCTGTTCATGCCTCTCTCATGTTTGGAAATCCTCCAAAGAATGACAAGAGAGAGACAAGTCATACCAGGCAGCAGTGACAGGGATCCCAGCACAATGCTTCCATTAGGAAAAAACAAATGTTTGGCACTGAGGAGTTTGTGCAAACACAGAAGTTAAAAGAGAGTAGTCATGGCCTGGGACTCGGATTTCTAGGTACTGTTTAAATTAAAACCTGAGCTTCTAACTGCTTTCAATACTAGTGTTCATTATTTTGGATTTTATCTATTATTTCAGTTATTCCTGTACACTTATTCGAGGCTCTTTGTACTGGGTCAGTAGGAGCATCAGTAAGGTTGAAGAGGAGTGAAAAAAGATGCAAACAAACAGGTCTGTGCCCACCTGAGGTAACAAAGCACTGCTGGGGTGTAGTGGGAAAGAGCTACGGGCGGGTTTAAGGGCCTCTCATCAGAACAACAGTCAGAGCAGTGCCAGGCAGAGCACCAAGAAAAGCATTCCTAGACTATTCCTAGAGAGCACATCTTCATTTGAAACTTCCATGGCTATAAATCTTCACGAGACTTGTTTCAGAGATTTTATTTTTTTTTTTTTAATAATCAAATACTTTATTTGCAGTAAATCTTCTTCCCAACAGCTGTGGGCTCCTTTAGGTTTTACGCCCGCTAATAATAACCCCTGATGTTAAATAACCTTTCTTGTGGCCCTGTTTCTGGATGTTCCTTTGACCTGGGCCAGAACACTCTATTTTATGTCTTGACGTTTATGGGAACCATTCTGACAGCAGGCTGGGTGCCAAAGACACATCTTTGCTTGATCACAGTTTCACTAGTTCATCTTAGAGCAAATCTACATTATATAAATGATTTATAAGATACTATTTTTATTGCTTTTTAATAAAATTCTCACCAAGAGAAAATTAAAAAGAATTATTGACCTTTTTTTCTCAAGTATTTGATCAGTGTTTTCTAAATCCTAGCAATTCTTTATCTGTTTGCAATAAGGTCAGCTATTCCAGTACAGAAAGAAGGAACTTTTTTTTCCTCTCTGCTAGTGAAAATGACATTTCTTCCTAGCATTTTATAAATAACTAAGAAAATGTGCCATGTGGGTGCACATTGCCTTCCAATGTGGGCCAGTGGTTAAAAAGCTACAATGGATTATCATAACAGCCAAGATTTGTTTCTCAGCCCTGCAATGACAAACATATCCCACTCTGGCTGTGGAGAGGAAAGTGGGAGAAAATATGTTTTAGAAGAGGGATTGGAGAATAAATGAGGTTCTTATGCAAAGGCTTCACATCCTAGAAAAGCTTGGCTTGGATTCTGCAAATTTCCCCTCCCAGTGGGTGCATTTGACTCCCGTAATCTGGGCAGCCAAAGCCAGGGGGGAAGTTTATGGACCTGAGGGCTACTTGTTTGTGAGAGGCTCACATGGGTTAGGCCCAGCTTCTTCCCAAAACATAACATTAAAATCTAATTAATAGTGAGCAGTTGGGAAAATGCAAACAAAAAAAGTAATCGATCACAATGTAGGAGGCAAAGCAGAGCAGTGCACAGCACGGGGAGCAGAGGAAGGAAACACAGACACTAATTCAAGTAATCTGTGTAATGGGATTCCACTCCTTTTCCTCTAGTTCTCCTGTGATAGAAAGAGGGACTTTGCTGCATGGATGTTAATTAATCATATTTAAGGCTTTTATTTCTTTATAAACTAATCCCTGCAGTAACTTAAAGAGCTTTCACCTTTCCCTAGCAATGCAGCCAGTCGTTGCAGGCAAAACAGTCGTGATTTGGGGATATTTTACTTAATTTAATTTAGTGCCAATTAACACAAACTTCTAATCACTCATTCAGAGTGAGAAGAAAGAAAACATAATTAAACAAACATTCAAGTGAACACCTTTCCACCACCTTCCCCAGGCTAAACTGAAGCCAAACACCTTTCCTCCTCCTTTTCTGCGGTCAGCCTCCCTTGTCTCCACATTGGGGTTACACTCAGTGATGGAGTTTCCATCACATTTAGATGTAGCCAGGCCAGTTGTGACCAGCACCTGGAATCTCCTGACCCCCACCCAGCCCTGTGGCCCCTGCCTACTGGAAGCTGCCATATATGCCCAGAGCTCAGGAGTGAGCCAAGTGGGTGCTCAGGCGTGAACTCCTCGTGTGCTCAGACATGAGCTGAGAGGGAGCTGGTGTGTGAACCAGCTGGGTGTTCATTAGTTAATTAAATGGGTGCTCATGCAGGGGCTGATTGGGTGCTCATGCATGAACTCACTGGGCACTCGTGCAGGGAAGCAAGAAACCCTGCAATTTATGCTCAATACACAAGGTAAGAGCTTGAAGCAGATCCAAAGGCCTGATTCCAAATTTACATTCATGTATCAGTTCTGTGGGTCAGATCTAGTTACCAGAACAGTATCAGGTTGTGGAGGCAAGCTGACTAAGCTTTAGACATTTTATGCTTGTAAATGGTCCAGAAAAGTCCATGATGGACCAGAGAAGACTTAAGACAAAGCAGTGAGTAGGGAAACTGCCTCAAACCCTTTGAAGAGATTCTGGTTTTGTTTAAGTGAGGAAACATTCCCAAATCCATGAATCAAAAGACCTGCTAAATCAGGAACCTCCTTCAAGACAGAAGCTGAAGGTCTTGAGTCCCAGTCCTGCCAGGGACCATAAGGAATTCCCCTCTCCTGTGCTGTACCTGTGGACTGGGAGCTGTAACACTCACCCACGTGCAAACAATTTTAAAAAATACTTATTAATTTTGGTAAGTCAAAGCAAATGTAAGAGGCAAAGCAATGTCTAAAATTCAAAAACATTAGGTTATGAGCCTTTTCCCTTAGACACCAAGGCAGACAAAAGCAGAGCCTGTATGTCTGGGTTTTCTCAGGGTCATTTATCCTGAGCTGCTGTTCAAAATCCTTATAAAACACAAAGCAGGAGGAAAGAATGATTCAACCGAGTAACCAGTGTCTGATTAAGTACATTAGTTAATTACACCGTCATTTAATATGTGATCTATGTCCAAAGGTGATTTTAAATACGTAGCAAACTTAAGAAATAGAAGTTTTTAAGTTTTATGTTAAGTCCAGCACATACTACAGACATTGAGAGGAGCTAGAAATAGAAAGGTTTGTTTTAACTTTTATACATTTCTGTACTTGCTAGGCATAAAAATAGAAGTCAAATTGCACAGTCCTGTTAGCTACCAAAATGTAACGTGCAAATAAAGTGCCCAGGAGACCTAATAAAATGCCATAAATGAACTACTGTAAAAAATATCAGACCACACCTATTCAGCAGGATAAATTCAAATGTCTTACAAAGAAATGTATTCTCTTCTCTTTTTATGGAGCAAGAACTGTTTTGAGGAAAGAAAGAATAAGTTTCAAAATATACAAAGAAACTTTGAATAATAAGTGAGAAGGGTTTGAAGACTAAGTTGAGTGCAGAATGATGCTCAGTTCCACCACAGACTGGAACAGGATCAGGCAGTGACACAGCATCTGCTTAGAGAGACACAGAAAAAACCCCACCACGTTTTCCAAACATGAAATGTCAGCTTTTGATGGATAAATCAAATGCATAATTACAAAACACGTGGTATGTGCTGTTTCTAGGGGCTCACGGGGACAAGCAGAAGCCCATGGAAAATGATGAGATTATTTGGTTGGGAAAGGATTACCCCTGAGAACAAAACATGCAGAATCACACAGAATTTGTAGATAGATTTTGTAAAATCTTTGAGGCTTTTCACCCTGAAATTTTCAATGGAAATTTTCCATTTACAGGGTGAGAAGTCAACTGAGAATCTCGAATACAGGTTTGTTTTGAGCTACAGAGCAGATCTCAAACAGGCCCAGCCTGGTCAGGCTCCCTCACCCCTGGTCCCAGGTGCTGATCCTGAGTGCAAAGGCAGCTCCTTTAGCTGAGAACTCCACTGACAACACCGAATTGCCCCAGCCTGTTCTGCACTATAACCAACCCATTTCATGCATCCACGTGAGAGCAACATCCTTTGGCTACTGCACATCTAGCCAGGACTAAACTAGTAATTTCAAGACAATCTAAATTATTCTCCTGCAAAAAAAAAAAAAAGTGAACCACAAATTGCCCTGGAAGAATGAAGGCAGAGAATGACCTTTTCTCAAAATTTAAGCAAGACATAACTCCTTCTTTCCTGACCTAAGCCAGTGTCATTTTTTTTCTAGGAGCTACACTGACTGAAAATAAAAAAATCTTCTCTCCATCCAAAAGCAATCCTAGAGGGAAGCTGGGCAGTCTTGACAAACATGAAATATTCTGCTAAAATACCAAACTAAACAAAAAGGTAACATGGGCTAAATTGGCCTAGACAGCTTAGCATCATTATCTGGAAAAAACCTTGGCATCCAAGTCTGCAGCTACATCCAAACAGAGAGAAGATTAGCTCTGTTTGCTACATCAAACATGTGTCTCTTCCTCTCTCTTCAAACATAAATAGTTCCAGGCTCTTAAATAAATTAGCTCAACTTGGGTTATACAAGCTGTTTCATTTTTTTCTCCAAAGGGGAATATAGATGTTTGTTTAAAAATTGTAAATAAAATATAAACAGAGATTTTTCCATTTCATAGTGATCCTTTCCAGTAGGTAATGATCAGCACTATGTCCATTTTTCTCCCTTATCTTATACTTTGGGATCACAGCATTATTATGACTACTTCTGATGGGAAGTGGATGAAAAAAATTTATGCAATAAGGGGAGGTTTATCTGTGCTTATTCACCACAAAAGCAAAATAATAACCTTGTTTAAAATGCACAGAAAATAAGTGCAACAAAATTGCTTAAAATTATTTATAATTTTGCTCTCTAAAAAGAGGTGCTGCTTTGTGTGAAACATGTGAACCCTAGAAAGGCTGATTAGTGAAAGACAAGAGTTCTTAAAAGCCCTACAAGCACTTGCCACTGGGCTCGAGTGGGACTGTTCCCAGGAGTAGAGTGATGTCTGTCTGGATTATGTTGCTGTGGGATTGTTTTTTCATGGAGCTGCTTCCAGTGGTGTAGCTCTGGGATAACAGCAGCTCCTGCAGTAACCATATGATGATGTAAACAGAAAGCTCACAGAAAGCTTCAGACTGTGGCAAAGTTCTTTTGTATGTTGGCCTGGGACGTTTTGATTGTGTTTTCAAAGGGCCGTAAGTACCTCCAGGATGGGATGTGAAGTTTGGCTCCAGGGCACCATTAGCCAAGGGCAGGGGTTTTTCTTCTCAGTGTTACAGTGATGCTTCACATCCTCTCTAAAACTGGCTGGGCTGAGGTGTCCCTGGCTTTGAGTCTTTCTCCAGCATGGAGCAGATTATTACTGTTATTATTGATTTATGTCGGGCCTGTCTGCTTCCAGCCTCAAAACACTTTACTGAGTTACAATATACTTAGGAATCATTTCACATCAGCCACCACCACGCTGGAGCTTTCTCCTGAGGGAAGCTGAAGGGAGCCATTAGGATGGTGCCTGCAACATTAAACAACAATCCAGGAGAGGAAGTAAAGAATATTCTGGCTCCTTAAAGCAATGGCTGAGCAGAATGCAGTCACTGAGCTGCCATCCAGCTGGGACACCAAAGTCAATACCCATTCACCGTGTGTGGTTAAAATTAAATCTCCTAATGAAGTGAGATGGTTTTAGTGGTTAGAGAGTGAGTGCAAAGTATTATTCTCCTGTATTATTATTTGTAAGTTATACAGCTAACAAGGGAAAAGATCACACACAGGAAAGCAGCAGACAGTTAGATAACGTTCCAAGCCCAGTTTCTAAATGACATTTGGGCAAATACAGCTTTGGAAAAAATATATTAAAAAAAAAAAAAAAGATGACACAGAAAAAAAATGGAATTGGCAGTTTCTCACTGTTTTCAGGGAACTAAACTAAACTGAACAGAATTGATGTCAGTTTTTATCCCCTATAGTTCAGGTCCAGAGAAAAGAACATTATTAGCTTCTGTTAATGAGCAGGTATTCCCTAAACACTGCTGCAAATGCTCCTGAATCTAATTTACTTAGAAAAAGAAATGGTAAAGTACTGAGAGGAAAAAACCCTTAAAAGCCTTTTTTTTTTTTTTTTTTTTTTTTTTTTTTACCCTGAATTAGCAAAATGCTTCGATGGTTTTCTGGACAGGAGGTTTATATATCTGACTAAAAAGATCCTCACACAATGTTATCAAGCTCTCCTTTCAGGGCTAGTATTTGCTAGCTGGTTCTAATCATTCTTGCAAATGATCATTTGAAAGGTTCATTTTATGACCCCTCAAACTAAGCACAAAGAATCTCACTCCATAATGTAATAAACAATTCCACAACCAGTGCTTAATTAATTCCCGAAAGTCACCAAAAGGAGCTATTAATGATCTTTCCTTTTTATCTAACCATAAATATGGGAGTCTCCTGGGATAATGGATTTAAAAAGAACATTCTGGCAAGACTAACTGTCAACCTGATAAAGCATAAAATGATCACCAGTGAGGGTAATTCAAAATCCAGGGCAGTGCTACCTGGTCTGATTAGAAAGTTAGGTCAAGTTGGATTAAATTTCTCTGAATGTGGTGCTGACCAAAAAGAGGTCAGCACTGACATGGTACAAACCAGACTCAACTCAAATGAATAACCAAGAGAAAAATACTACAGCCCTTAGACAGTTATTTTTAAAAATTAGCTCTATTTGGAAATTTGCTTTCCTGTGAAAATATCAACAATCACTATAAATGGAGGGGGGGCAGTATTTCAAGTTTGTTTACAATACATGTATTACAAAAAGCAGACTGATATTTTCAAGAGAACTTTGGTGTTTCAGGAGCCCAAGTATTGTTTTCACAAGTAAATCAGGCAGTAGGAAGCCCTTAAATGAAATTTAGTTTCCTGGCAACCCAAGCCATTGCTGAAAATTAGATTTAGGCTTTTAAAGGGCTTTGATGTTTTTGAAAATCACACTTCCTGCAGCATTGCCCAGCTGACTAGGTGTAATACAGCAATTTACCTTCTACTGAAGAATAGAATCACTTTGATGGCTTCAGTGGTGTCTGGGTGGTTGGGTTTGTTTCACAGAATGTAGAAAATTATTTTGTTGGGCATAGGCAGGGATGACTGGAATTGCTGACCAGAAAGAGGAGGAGGAAAGAAAGAGAATATGCCTTTTCCAGGATAAGTCCTTTGGGTGCTTTGTGCTTGATGCCAGTGGAGCCTGGGCACTGGCATGTCCCACCTTTGGAACAGCTCCAGGAGCTTTTGGACCTCGATGCACTGGGTCTTTCTGAATCTCTCCTGCTGAAACAATCCCTGGGACATCCCCCCATGGAAACACGGAACAGACTCCCCCACCACACCCACCACACAGCCAAGGAGGGTTCTTGCTGTGGCTGTGGAACTCTGAGGTTCAAGTACCTCTGAAATGAGTTTTTCATGATTAATATGAAGAAACAAACACAACAGGAAGCATTAAGAGAGAAACTGGGGGGAAATAACTAAGAGGACTTTCAGGGGCCTCATTCCTGACTCCCCTGGGCAGGGCAATGAAGGCCTCAGATCCTCAGCCCCTTGACTTGGGCTCCCACTTGGAAGATGGAGGCTGTGGGTTACTTTGCTTAGCACTGAAGAACTCACTGTTCCAAACATTTGAGAAAACCTGGAAGTTCCTTTAAACAGGAAATTTTAAAATTTCTCATTTTTGTTCTAATCTTCAATGAGACTTTTTTTTTTCCTTAATGTTGGAATTTCCTGTGGAACAGAAATTCTGTTTTAAAACCATTTCTATTCAACAGGGCTATTCAGATGGAAGCATTTTCTTATTCATTCCACTTTGCAACTAACTGGTGCCACCCCAAATGTATTGCTCTTCCAAGAATGATGTGGCAGCCCTGGAATAGCTAATTAGCTGGGCTGTATGAAGCCTCTGCCAAAAGTTTCAGCTTCCAGAGGCATTCCTTTAAGGAATGGTGGTGTGGGTTTGGCTTTTGCAAGGATACACATGGTTTCAGGAGCCCACAGGCACCAAAAGTTAGTTTGTGTTTTGTAACTGCTCATCTCAACCCAGTCATTGAGCTGATGTCCTAACCACAGTGAGTCAAGCAAACTCCTTCAAAGCACTCCTGGAGAAAGCTTTTGGTTAATTCATTTTCCTTTTTTTTTTCTTAATAAAAAATCTTGTCTTTGGGGAATCTTGTAAGAAAATTCCACTTCTATGGCTATTTACTGGGAAAATAAATTCAAGCATTACTTGCATTGTAATATAATCCCTTGTAGATATATACTTAACCCTCCAATTTTTGTACATTGTTAAGGCAAATGAAAGATGTCTAAATCCAGTACCTTTATACTTGGTCACCACAGCTGAGTTGACACTCAGAGGTTCTTGGAAGGTGACAGTGAGTGATGTACTGCTTGTTACCATGAGACAGACATTGGTTGGCGCCTCAGGGGCTCCTGGGAGAGAAGAGAAAACATCAGCTCTTCAGCACAACAAATCCTGTTCAAACAATGTTTCTGGGTCTTCAAAGAACCCACTGAAAATCACCCTGCAATTGTGAGCTTCGGGTTGTAGGTGTTTGTGTTCTCTGCCTTTTGAGCATTTTAATTAGTGCCCCTGCTAACAATATCCTGCAGACACCATTTGTTTCTATCATGGGTTTTTTGGCTCCTTTCAGTTAAAAATATCTTCCTGCATATATGTAACCCAATAAAACAGATTCATGCTAATTATGTCAATGAAAAGCCCCTATAAATCTCTTGGGGTGGATAGGAGGAGAGAGAAAGGACAAAACCACAAAGAGCTAATTAAACCTTCATGGTTTCACTAGCAAATTCAAATTTATCAAATAGCAGAAAACATTTTTACATTATTGTGATTCAAAAATTGCAAATTCCACAAGTGTTTCTGTGTAATAGTTCCAAAATACTGTTGTCAATTGAGGCCTAACATTTTGATTTAAAAAAAGAAAAAAAAAAGCTTAATTCACAGAATATCAATCAGACTCAATTCAGAAATCAAACACATAATGTCATGACTTACTGCTGGGATTGATTTAAAAAATCAGTATATTACCTTTCACTACTGCTGCATTTCCTGTATTTAGTATCTAATAGAGGGAGCACTACATCTGTCTTGAGGAAGTAACCTTAGAATACAATAAATTTGGGGAAATTATTTGTAAGTACATTTATATAAAGATGGTTGTAAAAATGTTAATGGCAATGATTGCATTTCATCAAATAGGATACAGCTAAAAGATCTGCATGTGAAACAATTCAGTCCTGTTTACTCCTTCCCATGGGCCCAAATTTCCATTTACTTGGGGTACACACACTCACTTGTACGACTGGTTAAAGTGACTCGGTTTGTAACTGTGCTGATGAAATGGATACCAAGTGGTTACCAAAATGAAGGTTAAACTTTTGCAATATTTATATGCAAAATGAAATTTCATTGTTTGACCAAATGTTTAGAACAATTCTGTTCCAAACAGAAAAAGTTTTTGTGAAAAATAATCAAATTACAGCTGAGAAAAAGGCAACATCCCCATCCCTCTTCGTGCCTATTCATGTGTCCTTTTATAGTCGTCTGGTTTTAAACTCTGATCATGTTAAATGAGATCCAGGAGTAAATGTGAAGTAAGAAGGACAGAATCATTACACCCCAAACCAGGAGTCTGGAGGTCTCATCAGTTTATGCAGCCCCTCTTGAGGAGATAAGTGCTTGTTGCCCTCAGATATTTGGTCCTTTATTGTTCTAACATCAATTCCCTTCCCACTTTTGGAAAGGCCTCAGTTTTCCCTCCCTGACATTCTCAGCGCTGTGAGGGTCAGTCAGTGAGAGCACCTTTGGGAGGGTCAATGAGAGCACCTTCGGGAGGGTCAGTGAGAGCACCTTTGGGGGGGTCAGTCAGTGAGAGCACCTTTGGGAGGGTCAGTCAGTGAGAGCACCTTTGGGGGGGTCAGTCAGTGAGAGCACCTTTGGAAGGGTCAGTCAATGAGAGCACCTTTGGGAGGGTCAGTCAGTGAGAGCACCTTTGGGAGGGTCAGTCAGTGAGAGCACCTTTGGGAGAGTCAGTCAGTCAGAGCACCTTTGGGAGGGTCAGTCAGTGAGAGCACCTTTGGGGGGGTCAGTCAGTGAGAGCACCTTTGGGAGGGTCAGTCAGTGAGAGCACCTTTGGGGGGGTCAGTCAGTGAGAGCACCTTTGGGAGGGTCAGTCAATGAGAGCACCTTTGGGAGGGTCAGTGAGAGCACCTTTGGGAGGGTCAGTGAGAGCACCTTTGGGAGGGTCAGTCAGTGAGAGCACCTTTGCAGGATGTTCTCAGCTGTAGGGTTTCTGTGGAGAATTTTGGCCCCCTCTCTCACTCACGGGCGTGTTCGTAGCCGGCCTTCATGCGCTGGTAGAGCCTGGCCCTCCACTCCCAGGCCTTCAGCTGCTTCTCCCTCTCCGCCGTGTCGGTGCCCAGCCCTTCGCTCCCCACCTGTGCAGACAGTTCAGTCACTCTCTGCTGGGCCTCCTGGACCAACGTGCTCAAATGCACCGACCTGCTTTCCATGTCAACAACTGCCAAGAAAAGGGGGGGGGAAAAAGTATTTTCTTGGTGGCGACAAAATTCTGCAAAGCACATATAAGGTCAAATCCTTGAACGCTCTGCTTTCCAGTAGTTATCTTGTCATCGAGTGGATTAGAGCCAATTTATACCACTTAAAGATCTGGCCCCTTAAGTGGGATTAGCAACATGAATAAATTTAGCACATTTTTTTTCTGCTGGTATTTCTCAAATGCTTAAAAATGTCTTAATTAGACTGAAATTGCATTTGTGTTTTAAGTTAGTGGGATATGAAAACCAAACTAAAGCAATAACCTCTCTCTCTCCAACCCCTACTTTGCCATAAGATCATAAGCTTTCACAAAAAAAAAAAAAAGAAGATTGTACTGGTTATAAACACATACAATATATAAACCTCTACAAACAGAGAGCTAACTGACAAAATTAAGAATGAGAGTTTTGTGCCTGAGGGCCACGAGTGGTAGAGAAGGGATCCCTTTCCAGGTTTTTGTTGTGCCAGTTTTGCCCATGTAATACCTAATTAGTTCTCTGAACAGGCAGTGAGCAGCTTGAGACATGGAGATTTTTTTTTCCTCCAGTGCTCAGGGTAATTTTAATTTAATGTTTAGCATTATGCCTGTATGAACTACTGTGGGCTACATAAAGGTGAAAATGAAGATCACATAGGATACAAAATAAAATAGGATTGATTTTATCCCAAGTCCACAAGACTGCCCTAAACCAGATTATAAAATCTCCCTGATTATACAGTGAAGTGTGGTGAATCAAGTCATATTTTCAGAGTTGCTCTTTGCCTAAAATTGTTCAAACAATTTGCAGTTTGGAAAATAGGACTTGTAACATTGTTTAATCTCAAAAGAAATGCAAGTACTGATCAGATGTTCAATATGCAGGAAATTGTGTACAGGAGAAGAAATGCTGAAATCACGGGAAGTAATTGGTGTTTTTGCAGAAGAGCTCTGAGATAGTCTTAATTTAAAAGGCCTCTGTTTACCAAAACCAGTGCCCTACCACATGCAGCTTCTCTTAGCAGTGGTGGGGGCTTGCTGTGTAGGGACAGCTCTTGTTTCCCCAAGGATTTCACAGGAACAGCAGGAATCTTGCACAGGCTGCACTGAGCACTCACACAAGCCAGACATTTCTGAAAACATCAAATTGTACCAGATGAAGCACCAAGGCTCTGACGGGTTTTTGACATCAAAACACCACAGGAGCAAATATGTCTGCAGATATGAATGTGCTATTTTCCAAACTGGGATCATATGGGACAAATCAGATTGGAAAGGACCTCCTCTAGTCCAACCATCTTGTTCAAAATAGGCTCAGCCAAGAGGTCAGACCAAGTTACTGAAGGCATTATCCAGTCTGGTCTTGAAAACTTTCCAGGATGGATGAAGGCTTTACATCAACTCTAGGCAACCTGTTCCAGTGCTTCCCTGTCCTGATGGTGAAAAGAGTGTTTGTTTTATCCAACCTGAACTTCTTATTTTAACTTTTCCCTCCATCTCTCATAATTGACAGTCAAAGTTTAGCAGAGTCTGAGAATAACCCTATGGACTGCTATGAAAACTGCCCTGGGATCTCTAAAGCCACAGGAGGAGAGCAAAGAATTACTCGACACCTCTGACATCCAAAGGGCTGTTTTTGAAGAATGTTTGTCTCTAAGACTTTGCTTTCATAAGCTGGCTTGCAGCCATCCTTCTTAAGTTGGATCATTCTTCACATGGACATCAGGGACATATGGGCAGGCTCCCTGGAATCTGCTGCTATCCTCAGAACTGCTGGTTTACTGGGAGGCCAAAGGTGATAGGATTTCCTGGATCCATGCCTACAATAAGTGTGCAACACATCTGACAGCACAACAGGACCGGGGAAGGAGATTTTATGTGCCAGAACTTCAGGTGATTGAGAATTGGCATTGGCTCAAGTTCTCACCAAGGATCTGGCTCTATCTGTTTAATCAAGATTCACATTTGTCAGGTCTTGGAAACGTGTCCAATCAGCCAGTGGGAATTTTAATCTTATTTTTTATTTGGGTTCACATGAACAAGCCAAACCATGAGTATATGATGAATAAGAGTAACTGAAAAGATAACACAGTGGACTTTGCCTCCTCTCCAGCTAAATTAGTGTTTTAAATGCTGTACTCTCTGACTTTAGTTATTTTGTATTTAAAAGATACTGGGTTCCTGTTAAGATTTATACAATCTGAGATCCATGTGGAGATGAAGATCACAGTTTTACTTTCTATTGCTTTATCTGCTGCTGTTCCTATTCCAGGCAGAAATCCAGGGGATACAGATGGAAGTTATCTGTCCTCCAGATCCTCTTTTCTACAGCATTAGGCTGGGGGCTATAATGAGATTTCAGCTGGATCACTACGCCTAATATAGTGGCAGAGCAAGAGTTTTCTCCAAAGGAAGCACTTGGAATGGGGAATTCCTCTATCTTGCAGCCTCCCAGCTCTGTGCATCTGTCCTGTACAGTTCTAATCAGATCAAGAGATGCTTGTGTGCGGTCCCAAAATTGGGTGAGTCAGGATTTTACCCTCCCATTGAGCTCAACTGCCCACCACAGAGAAATGGAAATGCTCCTGCTGGGTGCTGGGTCATGTTCTTGCAGCCCTGAGATGACACAAACAGAACAGATTTCATTTGAGCAGGGTTGGTTAAGTACAGAAAGCAGATACAAAGTGACTGGTATCAGTTCCACAAGAATGAAGCCACCTACAAAGGTGCTGTGACCCCTTGTTTTGAGGGCTGAAAATAACTTTGTGCATTTTGCTCTCAAGAAGCAACTGCAAACCCTTGAGGTAAGAAACCCAAACCAAACAATCGTTTGCTTTTTATTGAGAATGCTTCATCCATTATTTCAATCAGAAAAACTAAAAATCAAGATAAGTGAAGTGGAAATTTGGTGGGTATATTTTGAAATGGAAATGAGGTGGTTATATATTCATATTCTCTGTGTTCATAGGCATGTTTGCATTAATTACAGGAAATGAATACTAATTTATGATTGCCCCTGCTCGCCATCAGACTGCATTTATTTACAGATGAGGTCAATGAAAAATTAGTTTAGTCTTTTTTACTGCTGTTTAGAACACTCAAGACTGTGTTTTCCTCTAGATTTGTCATGGTTAATGAATGTTGCTTCAGCAGTCAATCATGTACTCTAAATGCTGTCACACTTTTTTTTAAAGCCTCAGTCATGAACCATGACAGAAAAATAAACAAATAAATATAAAACTAAAAAACTCTTTTCACTGAGCAGCTACACTATGCAAAAATCTCCAGGGAAGGTTAAAGGAGGCCAGAATAAATGATAATATAAGTGCTGTGGATATAGAAAAGCAATAAAGGTGTACCAACACTGAGGGTCTGGCAAAAAAACTCAACATGCACATGCACACACACTCTGCAGTGAAAAAACTGGCAATGTTAGTAGCCTCAAGGTGCAATTTCCTGGAGCACTGAGATTGACATGCCAGCACTAAATGTTGTTAATTTAACTAACTTCAAATTAATGGCAGAGTCTGCAGTGGCCGAACCCCTCAAACACAGTCTCATTATAGCCTTGCTGGGAATGTCCTAAATATAGGCATTGACAGTTTAAAACAAATTCTCATACATCGGGGTATTTTTAGACCCAAGTAAGGCGTCAGAGTTTGTGTCATGGTATAGGGTTGATTAATTGGGTTGGTAAGTCACCCTCCAACCCACACATTGGGCAGAAAAGGGCCCACGAAGGAATACAAAGAAGTTTTATAAGTACAATATGTAGTTCTGAGCAATATCGGTATTCCAGGGAAGTGAGAAGGTTTGGTTTGTGTCTAGGTTTTCCCTGGTTCGGTAGAACTTTGAGAGTCTCTTTTAAGTGGGATTTTAGGCCATTTGAAGACGAGGAGTGAGGATTCTTTGGGGAATGGAAATGACAGATTTCAACACAACCGGTCTCCTGAAGGCAGCAGAGCCAAAATCAAAAGGATAATCAAAATAAACTAAAGTCTAGACAACCCATCGTCCTTTCATTTTTGATAACAAACTCTTCATTGCAGCCCATGATCTTTGAGTCACTCAGTCCCTATTTCTGTACTTTTAAAGATTTTTTTCTCAGTGTTGGTATTAACTCAGCTGGCCAGTGTTAATCATGTTAGAAGCTCAACCTGATTCATCCCTTGGTGTATCTGAGATAGAGAACAAAAATATCTCCTGAGCATGCATTCAACAAGCAGTTATTGCTGTAAACATCCCCCAGAACTGTGATACTGTGCTGGTATAACCACCCTTATCATAAAACCAGGCAATTTTGGTGTGTCAAAAACTTTCCCCAAACCACATCACACTTGATCTCTTACAGGCAATTATCGAAGTCAATTTGTGTTCTTTACTTACAGTGTGGGCTTTCCTTTGCCCCAACGTGCAGAAGGGTCTTAGCAATAGGGACATTATTTGTCAAAATGGCAATATCCAGAGGAGTTAGTCCCTCACTGTTTGGTGTGTTCAGGTCCAGTTCCTCCAGTGTGTATTGATAAAGAAGAATCTGAACAGCATCCAGGTCCTGCTGTTCCACGGCCTCAAACATTGCTTCATTGCACTGGAAATTCTGTGTAGCAATGAGAACAGAAATTCAGTAAAATTTTTCAATTGTTAGTGCCTTAAAAATAAATGGAGAAGATTTGTGTTTTGTGAGATTGCTATAAAATATTGATCCTCCAGCCCCAACTTAGGTTCAGCTAGAAGAATGGCAATTGTTTGCTGCAGAATTGGGCTTGGCCTGCCTGACCTTGCTTCAGGTCTATGTGAAGATTCAAGTGAGTTTCAAACCCATATGAAACAAACCTATCGTGTTTAGACATCTGTCCTGTAATCAAATTATATGAGCAACATCATATGTTTTCAGTGTGAAAACAGGATTTCGTGTGAAAACAGACACTGTGATTTTGGCAAAGTCTTGGACTACTGAGTTTTCAAACTCAAAATTTAAAGTAAAAATCTACAAACTCAGGTGATCAAAATCTGAATCAAACAAGCTATTCTGGAGGAAAACCCTCCCAGTTCCAGTGTGAGCCAGCAATAGGTATTGATCATTTTACCACTTCAGTCATTTATAGGTGTTAGTATTACTGTGTTTAAGTTGTAACCAGAAGCAGCTTTGAAATACATAAAAGGATGTAGAAATGAGTCTGAAAAAATTGACTGCCCCTCAAGCAGGGAGAACCACTGAACCTTTTCCTTAGCAACATCAAGGAGATAAAAGAATGGTGTAACACAAAGGCACCTGTTGTTCCTTAATTGAGCTGGGGAGAAGCAGGTGCAGGAGAGTAGCATGGCCTGCAGGTTTCTGTTATGAGAACATCCTTCTGGAGCTACAGTAATGACATGTTATTTGCCAAGATTCTTTACATTCTCTCCCAGTGTCCCATTGCCATAATTAGCCAATAGGGTTTTTCCCCTCTTTGGAATGAATTAGTAGGAGCAAGAGGCCCAGCCTGGCAAGGAGGGCTCAGCATGCAGAGGAACTGAGATCTCTGTAGGTGTGTTGTGCTCCTGGGCAGAGTTAAAGAAATGCAAGAATTCAGAGAGCAACTCATCCAGATATGTGATGTGAACCAGCTCCCTGTGTCCTGAAACCACATGGAGGGACCACAGAGAAAATCCTTATCACAGAATGTATTCTTTATTCTATAAAATAAATATTAAATAGAAACCACCTTCTAGTGTGATTAGAAATTAACATTTCAACCACATCAAAACTTCGTTTTCTTTTTTAAATTGATGTAGTTTTGTTTGGCAGATCCCTGTCTGAGTTTTGCTCTCAGTGAACTGGCACTTTTTAAAAGAGCACTGACCTGCTGGAACATCTTTTGTCTCCTAAAATTCATGGGCTAATGGTTTGCAAGCAGTTCTGGGAACTAGAGTCCACAGCTACACCCTGGAATTTGATGGTTCTAGAGCGTTTTTTTTTTCAGTTGTGCTTGACGTTAAAAGTGTCTTCAGAAGTTCCCAGGCCTGACAGAGATCTGGTCAACTGTTTGGCATGTGAAGTGTTGGTGCCACACTCAGGAATTGCAAAGATCATGTTATCTAAAAGTTTTAATGTGGACCCCACCTGTGCAGGATTTTAGGGATCAGCAGAACAGGAGGACAGACGTACATTAAATGACCTTTACCCAAAATTACCAGTATGGAGAAATGAGATTCCCATGTTAAATGGCTGTCTAAGGGTGAGAGGAACAATGCAGCAATAAAGCAATTCTGGGACAGTAGTGCTGACTTGGGAATCTCCCTTTTAGACACTGAAGTACAAGACAGCTCATGCTGGAGAAATATTTTTTCTGTAGATTTCCACGCAGAATAAAAAGATGCTGCCTAAAACATCAGTGCTAATCCCAGGGCTCTGTCACATTCTTGGGTTGAGATTCTTCTCTGCATTGTAAGATTCTGATTTAATTTTATTATCAAATACTTAGACCACATTTCAGTGTTAGGTGTAAGATAAAAGCCTCAGAAAAAGGGGGAGCTGGATGGTGAGCAGCTCAATTCATCATTCTTCATCCACCACTGTTCAAGAAAAAAAATTGTCTCTGAGGACATGCACTGTCATTAGTGAGAGCACAGGTCCAGAAAATGTTAGCAAAGAAGACAGCACATATCTCTTTTGTTATAAAGTGAAACTTAAAAAATGACAGAACTTTTTACTGCAATGCAGCAATATTTTTTTGCCTTCCAGTAGCTCCACACATCAGATGTCTTGCTTATATAACACCTTATAATCTTGATATCCGAGACCTTCCTCTTGTTCTGGTGTTTTGCCCCTACTCTGAAACATGAAGTGATCTGGCTAGAGGTTAAAAGAATTTTAAGTAATTTTAATTATAATTAAAAAATATTTTAATTAATGGTATGATTCTGATACTTGCTGTATATCATCAGCTCCTACTAGTGATATAGGAAGTTCTTCTCTACTATTGTTTACGGAAATACAGGATAATTTTGCTTCAGAGTCATTTGCATTTTTATCCAATCAGAAAACCAGCAAAATCATATTGCTCTTGTAACTGATCCCAGCAAGGAAAATCTACTTATTTAGCAGTAAATTAATCAAGAGCTTATTACAAAGGGAATTTGTTGAAGGAAACTAAATTACTACATCAGTCTGCATTTCTTTTAGTTAAGTTCATTTTTGGAAACCGTTGGAGAGCAGAGCAAAAAGGTAAAGCTGGTGATATTACTGAGTGACAGGAAAGTAGTTACTCCTCTGTTCACATTTTCCTTTCTGTGGCAGTGGGTACACACATGGTTTTCCCTTTTTTTTTTTTTAACCAGAATAGTAATTCTCTTTTAATTGGCTTTACATATGTGCACAAAAGTTAAATGAGTTAACATTTGTGGAGTGTTACCCTAAGTGCTCAATACCATTATTTGGCTTTAATTCCAACTTTGTGTGAAACTCAGAAAATCTTGTGCTACATCTCAGGAGTTTCTTGCATTATATAAAACAAAAATTCCCTGCTACATAATAAAAAAATAAGAGATGGTTAACTTTGGTATTACAGCTGACATTAACCCAAATTATGGCTTGCAAAGGCATTTGGTCGTTTTCAAATATATATACACCCACTTTAACAACAGATATTTCCTATCTGACTGATTATTGTAGAATTATTTTAAAAACTTTGATTTAAATTGTTGTTGGTTTTTTTTTTTTTTTTTTTTTTTTAATTCAGTTATCAAGATTTAGACCTGCCTAGATGCCTTTCAAAATGCATCTTTGGATTTTTGCTTGCCAAGTGAAATACTTGAAGTATTTGTGAAATTTTGGCCCTAAGTAAGTTGCTGAACAGAATCTAAGCACGTGTTTAAGTTAATTTGTCATAAACACTGTTGCCAACTAACCTGTTGGCAAGACTGTTTCACCAAAAGAGAAAAAAATAAAAGCAAATTTCTATTTCTTCATTTCATTAGAAATCTGATTGAAAAAGCTGCCCTGATTTAAATGAGAAGCAGAACATGAATATTATAAGCTACTTCATCCAGTTCAAACAATTATGAGACCAAATTGCAAATATCAGCTTTTCCAAATGAACAATTCAGACACAAGCAATAGGCTGAAATATGTTGGCAAGTCTTGTGACTCCAAAGAGTGTAAAAACTTGGGAACTGTGAGATGGCCTTTCTAGCCCCTGTGTGCACCCCTCACGCTCAGAGCAGTGCCCATCTAACCATGCTGGAGCTTTTTCACTCAAAAACATCCTGGAGAGGCAGCAAAATATCTGCTACATCTTCAGCCCTGCTGGGGAACTGCCCCATTTGGAAGTTTGCATCCACTAAGTCCAGAAAAATACTCTACACACCTGACCAACTTTTCCCCAACTATTTGCTTTCACACAGAAAACAGAAATGTATTTGAAGATTATATAGTTTTCTGCAAAAAGCTGATCATATTCCATGTAAAAGGCTCTCCAGTGTTGCACTGTTTTTCAGACTTCTGCAGTCCAAGGATAAGAAATCCAAACAGGGGTAAGGGGCAATATCTTCAGACCCAAGTGCTCAATTTCAGTCCAGCTGGTATTGTCACAAATACCAACAAAAGCCTTGTGATTTCTGCCTTCATTTACATTTACTAGATAACTTTCTTCTGCTCTGAAAGGACAAAACCACTGAATTCAAAGAGAAACTGAATCACATTTACAAGTGATTGGGAGAAATTTAGGAGCAGTTTTTACATTGCTTTTTCCTTGACTCAGCCCTGCAGCCTCTAATCATTAGCTGGACAGCTGTGCTATGTGATTAATTTATTTAGGTGTTACTCTGATGCACAAATGTATATACTGAAAAGAACTACAGTATTGCTTTGCAGTAAGTAATAACCATGTTCCAGTAAGTGATTCAGTGCCAGAGTGTTTAGAAATGCAATCTTATGTAGCTTAATTAAAATGAAGTGCCCCTTTCAAGCTATTTGCTCTAGGTTTGACTGAAAAAGTCCACTATGTGCTACTGGAGTTGGAAAAAGTGGTAAAGTAGTTTCTGCAAAGACTTGTTTTGATAAACATGAGTTCAAGAATAAAGCTATTTTGGGACATTGCTATGTCTGCAGCAAGACAACAATTTACTGAATGGAAAGTGTTGCACAGCAAGAGAGACTGGAAAGAAAACTCTTCACTAGCCAAAGCTGAAAGAAAACAAATTCTAACAAATGTTGTTCACTTGTCTGGAGACATGATTTTACTCATCAACTTCGCTCTGGGGCACAGAAACTCAGTGATCAGAAAATACATCAGTCAGCAACTTGACCTGGAATATTTCCACCCCTCGCTATTTATTTCTAGGGAAAACTGGGAAAACAACAAGCAGGATGGATAGAATGGGATCCCAAAGCTCTTGAGTCGAGTGGGAATGTGTTCACTGAGTGTTGTGGACACCAGCTCAGCCCCCGGACTGGCAGGACCTACAGGTACCTCTGCTCGCTGTGGGTCAGCAGTGATAAAAGCTGTGACACCCCCAGGACAGTGGGGTGGGCTGGGGAAACAAAGTGAGCACAAGTAAGTCTGTGTCCCATTAAACACCACCCACCTCAGCAGGTGAGATGGAGTGTCACAGCTAGGACTGACTGAACAGGCACTCCCAGCACGTGACAGATCTGGAGCGAGGAGGGACAGAAGTGAGACTGTGAGTAGTTGGCTTGGTTGGCAGAGGACTCAACCCTCAGCAGCAGTGCCCTGCTCCTCAGTCTTCTGGCTGGGCTCATTGGCAATTTCTCTTCTCATTAGTTAAGTATGACAGAAGATCCCATATTTGAAGGAATATGTAATTTGAAGTGTGTATTTGGAGAAACACTGGTCAGATGATATGCTGACAGACTGGCATTCATTCAGTCTGCATGTCACTCTGCTCTGGCACGGTCCCCAGCTCTACTTTATCCTCCTCTTTCACTCACTTAGTCACACTTAAGCTTGCAATTAGAAAAAAAAAGGCAGGAAAAGATAGTGGCTAAAAAAATTCATCTAAAGAATCTTTTCCCACAGTTCATACTTTGAGACCCCAATTCAAATCATCCCTACAAACTGAAAAGCATCTGGAAACCCATGGCCTCAAAAGCACAGCTGTTGGCTCCCATGCAAAGGCTGCTTTCCAGCTCTCAAGCCCTGTTTGAGTTTCAGGCTTCCCCTGTAAAACAAGAATCTATTGGCTCAGGCAGAGCTGAGGGAGGCAGTGATGATCCCCTGCTTCCTTCAGGTCCTGGTCTTTCTTCACAGGAGACAGACAACAGTCTCCATGGATCCTCTAACTTCAAGAAAGGCAGGATCCTAGGGGATAGCATCTGCCACTTGATTTTAAAATCATTTTCAATTCCTGCATTGATTCATACAATTTGTGTCATACATAACAAAGATTTGTGAGTGTTAAAGGAGTCTAGAGTGGGCTTTTTCCTCCTGACAATTTTTGTTGTCTGGCCCAGACACACTCAGAGTTTACTCCTGCATTGTGTTGAGCATCTGCTCTAGTGCAGCACAGAAGTGGTTCCAAGAGGTGTCTGCTGGTGCATTCACAGACACTCCATTAGTCACTGCTCTTCAGAAGAGGAGAGGAGCTCTCTCCTTCAAAATAATTCAGAGGAGAAGTTGAAGGATATTCTTCCTACTTATGGAAAAGGGGAATTTATTTTGTTTTGGCAATATCAACAGCAGGTTTATCTTCCTCCAGCAAAAAATTCTGCTGTGCACTGAACTTCCATTGTGGTGTTATTTCAGGGACACAGGCCATTCTTCAAAATTTGTGCACTGGAGGTTGTGTGACTTCACCAGCACTGGCAGAAACAGGAGCCCTTGTGAGGGTTAAGTCCAGCACGTGCTGTGCAGTGCTGACAGCAGAGTGCTTGGCTGTGATTTGGATGGGGTACTCAGGCCAGACTGCTCCATGTGTGATCTTATTCTGTGGTCTTACCTAGTGACCATCACCACAGTCTCTGAACAACCTTGCATTTATCTGTCAGGCCTGCAAGTTCCACTTCCACTTCTATTTAAGCCACCTTCAGTTTTCTAAAAATACTTTTTTATTTATTTCTTGTAAGAGAAGCTGTTGCATGTATAGATTTAATTCACATTTGGTCACATTAGTGCCAAGTTAAAACCTTACTCCTAAAATAAAGCATCATCACTTGCATAAGGCAGCCTGTCTTTAGCCTTCAAGAAGGGCAGACTTTTATTTTCAAATAAAAGTCTTACAAATGACTTACAAAGACTCCCAAAGGGTAAGGCTGTGAGGAACACACAGCGCTGGGCAGGGAACAAAAGCCAGCTGATGAAAACCGCGCAGATTAAAAGCAAACTGATTGAGGAGATTAATAGGACAGTAAATTGGCAAGTTGATAGAGATCAAGTAATTACCATGGAGGTCTTGCGGAGGCTGAGGCGGTCGGAGCGCGCTCGGAAATAGGCCTCGTCGAAGGACGTGTGGCTGCCCTTCAGCTTCTCCGACAGGTTCCGATAGAGCCGCTTGGCAGCGTTGGGAGAGGAGGGCATGCTGTGCTTCTTGGTCTGGAGGAGACTCAGGTTGTGCATTTGCTGGGTCATTTTCAGCTGGAAGTTTCTAGAAGAGAAGCAGCAGCTGTTTAACGAGGTTTTGCCGCACCGTCGGTTGGGACTGTTCCAGTGACAGGCTCCCCACAAGGCTGCTGGGGCTGAGAGCTCACCCACAGTCTGGGAACACTTAGAACCCACTTTTTTGGGCTTTTCCAATGGCAAGTTGCTCTTTATAGAATATGGACAGGGAGGGGGAACGAAGGATGGCAAAAATAAAACAGATCACTTCAAAATTATTCACTAATTTGTCTAAGAAGGGGTTTCAATGAGTGAGGAAAACAGCCTTTTGACAGAGTGAGTTCTGGTGTGCAGGTGTCAGAAAAAATGACACCCAAACTAAATGTTGCTGTTTACAGTTTCATACTGAGTGGTTTCTTCCTCAGTTAGTGGACAGGCACTGGTTTTGTCTGTATATCACTTTATCCTGCTCTGTGTTTGTCCTGTCCATTCAGACCACAAGCCCTTCCAAGAGGGACTGCAGCCTCTGACTGCCTACCCTGATGAGATTTCCATATTATCTCATAATTAAACAATACTTTCTATGTTCTATGATTACAGTAATTTTTCCATATTAGGAAAAATTGAATTAATATTTAACTCTGGAATTACTTTATGTGGGAATAATTTTGCCTAAGATTCAGATTTGACCCAACTTCAAGCATAGGAAACTATCCCCTTGAAGTCAAAGGTGAGAAAAATGCACCATTTCTTCACATTTCCTTCTTTCCTGTCTACATCTTTCTTTCTCACTTGTACACTGTGGTGAGCAGACACCCTGAGCACAAAAGTATCTGATTCTGTGTAATCTCACATATTCTCCACACGCACAGGGTATTGAAGGGAGACCAGGTCTCTGAATGAGGAGAGACAGAGTCAACACAATTGTCATATGTGATGAGAGGACTTTGTTAAATTAGAACAGCAGCATGTGCAATCAGAAGGGAATTATGTGAGCTGCATCCCTGAAACTAATGTGCAAGTGTGGATATGATGAGGAACAAGCTCTCTGAGACTCAATACTGCAAAGATTTCGGACTGATTTTCTCTGAGCTTATGGAATAAAATGATTATCCGCCTTCCACTTTTCTCTGTTATTAATATTTTAAAGAAACTCAGCAATTTATCAAATTTAATAATGTAATTCTCAGTTACTTAGAGTAACACATCCAGTTTCTATTTTTATATAGTGCTACAGATTATCCCACATAAATTTCTCCTCTTAACATCTGTTTTCAAGAATTTCTCCCTACTAAGAGTGGAGTGTGGGTCGAGACACAGTCCCAAACTGTGGACAAAAATAGGCCAATAATTGCCATAGGCATGTTTGCAAAGGAAGTTTCAATTTCCCAAACCCATTTGATTTCAAGAGTACAGTCATTGAATACCAAATACCACACAGTCAGTAGTAAACTCAGGAGAGACAGAGCAGTTTGCATTCACTGTGCAAACCTAAACACCCTCAGGACTGTCCATGTTACACATGGAAGCTTTGTCAGTAGATGGCCAGAGCGGACCCCCAAGCCTGAAACACATGGAAGAAGATAATGGAATCACTTATAATCTCATCAAAGTTTCTTTTAAATCTAGAGCAGGTGAGTCTGCACCTTAAAAATGGCAGCTATTCACCAATAAAATGGGTGGCACCTTTGCTATCCACACAGAATTGGTGCATCACAAATGACTTGAAACACAGAAATGTTCCCTGTATACTCAGCATCAATATCCTGGACTAGTGCAGGGAATAAACACAGAACAATAAAGCAATAGCTGGAATAACATAATACAAATGAACTGCATTTTTTCAGCACTGTACTGAAACAGTAAGATGCAAAATGCTGCTGCACATTACCATACTGAGCATGTTTCCTAGTCACATACAAGGTATGAAATGAAAGAAGAAAGGTAAGTTGCATATTCTGGAAAACTTTCTGGAAATGTGGTCTTATTATGCTGTAGAAACAACTCCCAGGAGAGCAATGTGAATGAGATAGGGCAAAATCATGGGTAAAAATATAATAAGAAATAAGGAAACAAACAGCTTGATTCCCGTGATTCTACAATGGTAAGCAGAGGGGGGTTTTAGATGTTGTCACTTTGTTTTTACAGACATAAACTATTTCATGAGAGCAGTTTTAGGCTCCATTTAAAGTTACTAATTTTGGATTTTTTTACAACCAAATCCTTGCCTCAACAATCAGGTGAAGTCCTGAAATATGCATTGTCTTAACTAAAATAACACATCCCCCAGCTGAAATGCACTTAGCCTCAGGATAAATCATTGTCACAATGAAAATTGTTACAGCACATCAAAGACTAATTTAGAAACAGGAGATGTCCAGAACTGATCCATTTGATTTTTCACCTATGGAAGCCTCTGCACAAAGGTGACACAGGTCAGGATGAAATAAAGACATTTCCTTATGGTTTGGAGATGTGTGATCCAACTTTCATTCCCACAGCAAGTGGAGAACTGCAGCAAACAGCACAGCCCAAGGTTTCTCAGTAAAAGGCAGAACTAGACAGAATGACAACAGCAGCTCCCCTTGTAACTGTTCATAACTAGCAGCAGTTTGCATTTCCAAGAATTAAACCCCACAAAAGTCTTAGGGCAGCTCTCTGGGGAAACAGTTACTGCACCAGCCTGGGAACACCCACCAGCCCAGTCTGGTTTGTGTGATTGTCACCCTGCCTGTACCAACCCAGGGACCGAGGGCTCCCCACACACATTTCATGCTGCACATCCTGGAGCTCAGTCTCAGTGACAGAATTTCTACTTGCCCCTCTAACCACTAAAGTAATCATTTTATTCCCCCAAATCAGGGTGCTTTAAATTCAAATTCAAATACAAATGAATATGAAACAGTTGCCCTTACAAAAGCTTTTTTTTTTATAATTGCCAAATACTGAGCAAATGTTCATGCCCTTTAAAATATATTACAGAGAGAGAAAAAACCCCAAACCTAAATTATAGCTGACTCTCTGTTGTCTGTGGCACACATATGCAAAACTGTACAGACAGGTGCACTGGTAGGGCACAGCATAGCTGTAAAAGCATTAACTTCACATTTTAGGAAAACACAACAGCTGAGAAACCACTCCACACTGTATGTTTATGAAACCGTCTTAGAGTTGAAACTAATAATGAAGAATATATGCATGAAAGAGTTAAATTTTACTTACCAGCTTAGGCTGTCCAAGGCAAAAACGTGAACAAGTTGCTGGTAATTGTCCACTGTCTTCCTTCAATGGATCACATTAGCTTTGCTGTCTCTGCTGGCTCAGCCTCTGGGCAGAATGAGTAAACCTCTTCCTTACACTGCATGAATGATCAGATATGGAAAAGCTTATTACTAGTAATTACACAAGTCCAAGACTGCTGATAAAATCTCAGAGCAGAGCAGTATTGAAAGCAAATAGTGTTGTATCCCAGGTAAAATGTTTGGTGCCTTAACTGTACTCGAGTTACCTGTGCAGCTACAGGAGTGACTGCTATGGGAAGCTCTTGTTTCCATGTCAAAGATGCCATGGGTCCTGTGTGCTTTTAGCTTGTTGTAGCCTCCAAAACTGATCAGCAGCACAGCGTGCAAGGAGAAAAAAGAATTACTGCCAGAGTAAACCAAACTGCCATCGTAATTAATTTGCCACGAAATATGAGCAAAAAGACATTAATGCAGCCATCTTCAAGCAGTTGGCTTTGTGTTAAAACAATCAAAAGGGGAAGAAAAAAATCACAGTGCTACACTCAGTGCAGTAATGCTTGTTGCATGTGATGTATTGTTTCTTCTTTCTTGAAGCACGCTGCCACTACAGCTGTCTGCAATCATAGCAACAAAAGCAGCAACCAGAGCCATAGCTGTGGGACATCTGCAGGATCACTGGAAAGCTCCCAGCCTGAGCAGGTTATGCTTAAAAAAAAGATTATTAAAGGAATAAGAAAAACAAACCCTACTGAAACAGATCCTGTAATGTCTGCATTAGCAGCTTCCAAAATAGTAGAATGGTGGTATTTCGAAATCTAATTTATTTTTTTTTTACTATAGGGCTAAAAATGCAAATGCAGGATCCCACGGAAACCCACAAAAATGTTGCTAAGTCAAATATGGAATAGCTGTACTTAGAATTCTAAAAATAGTGTAGGTGATAATCAAAGAGAAACAACAATCTAGAAAATTGTTATCCTTCTGGACAGCCCACTGGGTTAAATTTGTGTAACCAGAACACTCCTGTGTAGATCTGGCAATAGAAAAGAATTAAAACACACTAATTCCTGGGTCTGTCATAGCCAATGATCAATAATATCTACAGAAAAGGTATTTTTTATTGTTTTTAAAGGGATATCAGAGCTGGAGTTACAGTCTGCTGAAAAAATTCCCCTGGTTTTATTCAGATATGATGCTTGATCTTTTGGAAAATGTTGAAACCTCCCAAAATCTGGTGATCAGCCTGATTCTCCCACCTTTCAGGACTCAGTTAAGGATGCTGTGCCTCCTACCAAACAGCAGCCTTTCGCCCAAGTAGCTGAACCTAAAACGTAGTCCCAGGCCTGATGTTTGTATAGAATGGAACCTTAACTTAGTCTGTATTTTTAGATCAATCTGGATATGGACCAAACCCTTCTCTGAGGGTTTTTCTCTATGCACATATGCATCCATATCCACGTGGGGGTGTTAACATACACATGGATATATCTCAAGGACATAACAAGAATATCAAATGCAATTACTTAGTGTTTTACTGCAGCAGAGAATTGCAAAGTGCTGTGACAACATACTATGAACAACATTCCTCCTCCTATACTGTGAAAATCAGAGTGTGTAGGGTTCCCTCTTTTGTTCTGCCCCTCCTAAGGATCATCAGTCAGAAGGCAGCAGGACAGCTGACTGAGGTCAGTGCTCCTTGCCAACAGGAGGAAATTGGAAATCTTTTAAAAACCACCAAATACCTCTCTAACACTGAGATACTATCTGGAAAAAAAGCATGCTGAAAATCTGAGAGGTTTACATCAGTTCAAATTAAATGTAAGCCTGAAAAATCCATTTTAAGTGCTGTGCTAAATAGACATGATTCTTCTGAGTCCAAATCCCTGGTTAAGGTTTTTTTGGTCTGTATGGACCCCACCTATGGAGCTCACTTGGGAAGGAATTCTCAATTTCTAGCTGCTTTCAGGGATAAATCTTAAGTGAGTTTACTGAAACTAGTCTATTCTGGACCATTTTCTAGAAGTTTCTCATTGTGGGTCAGTACTCCTTCTTTCCTTTGCTTTCTCTCTTCAGACTGGTGGAAAGTAGCCCTTGTACAGTTGCCATTTCAATTTTTATAATGCTTACTACTCCTCTATTGCTACCTAGGCAATATTTGGTACAATAGCAAAAGTCAGGAGGTTTTCTTGCCCAAGCTAGTTCTGTGAAAGACAACTAGGATTTTTTTAATCTAAAACCCCCCCATATTTATGATCTCCCTGACCTATGAATATAAGTTCATTATTAAGCTGTTCAAAAGCCAGAAGACACAAAAGAGCACTCAGCAAGGTAAGAGGAGTAATAATAAACTTATCAAATTATAAAGTCATGAAATCGATTACTGAAAATTATTAATGCATGTGTGTAAGTGGGTGCAAGAGGCACTTACATCTAGTTGTGGAAATGGAGAAGACTAAAAGACCTTCAGAAAACAAACACCTGGGTTTCTGATAAACACAGGGAAGCAGATCTGTTAGTCTGATCTTGTACCGAAATTTGTTTGTTCTCAAGCCTTTGATGCTCCCATGAGATGACCTGGAGATGTCAGCCATTTATTACTGCACTTGCTGATATTCCACACTTACTAGTCAAACAGTGTTTTGGTGGCTATACTCACACTGCTGACTTACTGAGATTTTCATTCCATGACTGATGACTCCAAAAGTTCACTACCTGCAGTGCACACCGTGAGCTGATTCCACAAGTTGTTGTTATTATTGCTATTGCTAGAGCCCCACATTTTGTGAAGATGTTTGTTTAATGGGACATTTCGTTCAGAGAGGCCACCCAAGTTGGCTGATTCACCGACACTGTCACCAAAACGTTCCCCTCTGTTGATCTGAGCTTTATACCCCACAGATATTTTTTGCTGTTGTATTGGCCGTCAGCTCCATTTAGCAAATTCTTTGTTCCTTCACTGGGACGTTTCTGGGATGAGGGAGCCGAGGGATGAGGAGCTCTCAGCGCCGCTCCGTGTCCCAGGTTTTCGCGTCCTCCATCGATAGGTGGCAGCGTTCGCCCAGTTCTCCAAAATCCTGGAGTGGTCCCTGGAGCAGCGGCCACACAGGGACCGCCTTGTCCCCAGCACACGATGTCCAACTCTTCCTTGCAGATGGCATCCCACGTCCTCCATCCCCAGAAACATTCCCATGTTTTATATCGCACAGACTGAGTTTGGGAAAAACATTTGGTAGACCAATAGTCTGGAAGCCGGGTGGGAAGTTTGGAGCAAAGAATCTCACATGGAGCCTGACTTTTCTTCCAAATCAGTCCATAACAAAGCTCTCATCATCATAAGAGACAAAGCTGTATTTTAGGCTGTTCATAATCCCCCTCAAAGAACAAATATTGCTCAATTGTCAGATCTGATATCAGGCAACGGAGCCAGGCAGACTGGATACCTGGGAATGGGATCTCCAGCCCCTCTCCCAAAGTAGCATGGTCAGGATAGCTCTGTCTGGCGTTTGTATGCTCTCTCATTTTGAAAATCCATGACTAGAAAGGTGGATAAAGTGACTCTCTTCCTTGAAATGAAATATTGGGGTGTTTTTTTATTACAGTCAAAAGTATTCAGTGGGAAAGGTAAAATAAAAACAAAACTCCCTAAAGCCTATAAAAGTATATCTTTCTTTGCCCCCCCCTCATTATTTCTTGCAAGCATTTATACATATAAGGTACTGCAGTAAATTCCAACTCTGGTTTTGGCAATTCCTGCCTCTCTGGCTCCTTGTTTACCTATCATCTTTCACACATACCCCTTTGCCAATTTGTTAATTCTCTGTCCTATTCCCTGATTTCTTGTGTTTCCTCAAGGACATTGATCTGAGTCTTACCATTTCACTAGTTCCTTTAGGCAGTGTTCTTGATCCAAACCCACAGCAAATAACCTATTATCCACAGAGACACAGTAGTATTCAGTGTGCTCGTAAAAAAAAGACAAATATTTCCCAGTTCATCAGTCACAGACGTGATCAAACTTAAGAAATTCTGAAATTGTGAGTGAAGAAAAAAAATTGTGCTTGGAGTAAGTTTAGAAAATTTCCCAGTGAAATAATTTTCCCGAGTGTTTTGAAATATTTGAGACGCCCGTGATGCGAAGTGACTAAATGGAACTGAGCTTGGCAGCCCCGGCTCCTCCAGGCTCCCTGCTGCATCCAGGGCTCCCAACCTGTGCTCCTCTCAGCACAGCCCGGATTTCAGCACAGCCAGGCTCTGCTGCAGGGCTGAGGGGGGCAGACCCAGCAGCACTTGGGGCTCACAGGCTCCCACTTGCACAGGAAGGGCTGTGCAGGACGGGAGTTCTCCAGCTTTGGGGCAGCCTGGAGGGCAGCGCTGCCTCGGAGCTGTGGGCTTGCTGCTTGTACCTCTGAGTCTGGTTTTAGATGAACCAGCAGCAAACCAGGGCTGTTTGCTCAGAATTCCATAAAGATGGCATGGTTTCTGGTATAGTCACAGTGTCTTCCCCCCTCCCCACCTCAGTCTTTTTAATTGGAAAATTCCTGAACATAATAATTCCTGGCTGCAGTGGAATAGAATCAGGCCTGGAGTGTCTGAGCTGCAAAACACTACTTAGTCATGTGGGATCATTTGGAGTGTATGTTAAGGCAGACAGAAATACCTCGGTAGAATAAGTCCACCACCTTCCTGTTTGAACCAAGGAATTAAAGAGCAGCTGCTGTTCCCTTAGGGATCCACATATCCACATACCAACCAAGAGATGTGCACCAACCTTGCTTGATGGGAATGCTGCCCTCCTTCAGAACCAACAGAGCTCACTTTTTGCTGATGGTGCCTGTAATTGTTCTCAAGATTGGGGAAACCCCCTAAATTTGTGCAAACACATTTATCTTCAGAAAGCATGTAAAAGTACGTAAGAGCACTGGACATATCCAAAGATATTCATTCCCCGAGATCCTTATCCTCCTATAAGATAATTTGTTCATCAGAAACAAATTACCCAGCTGAACATCACAGAAATAATGAAGTTGTCAGCAACAGCAGCACAACTGTGATGTTTTGTCAGCCTCCTGTTGATTATGCTATCTAGTCAGATGCTCCAGATAGAGATAATTTATGCCATGTATTGTTTGGCCATGACTACTCCCAGCTGCACTGCATTTAATTCAAGTTACAGCAGAATATATTACAAACAGAAATTAAGAGGCTTTTCACAGCTGGCAATTTCTAGATTAGGGAAGAATAAAGAAAAACCAGAATTTACCAATGTTGAGCATGGAACAAAGCTGAACAGAGGCAGACACACAACTCCAGAGAAGCACATTTTTTTTTAAGCTACATTTTTAGGGTTGTGACACTGTCATTAAAAAACCCAAAAAGAACATATAAATATATAGGTAAGTGTCATTGCAATTTTTGTGTGATTGCAGCAATTAGCAGTGTACTTACTAATATAAGACATATTTCTGAAGATTGATCTCCCTTCAAAACTTGTTGTATAAGAGCATCTGTTACAAAGCACTACACAACTGTCATCATTTTTCATACTGAATAAAGAGACAACTTTGATAACAAAATAACAACTTCCTACTGTTCTGTGAACACCAAGCACTGTTTATTTCATTAATCAGATACTCCTTAAAGAGCACCTTGTTTGCCCTGATAAAAGCAGAGATCTGTTTGCAAGCAATGATCTCTCTTTAACAAATTAAAATCAGGCATTTAAAAAGAGACACAAAAAGCCAACCAACAAACAAAAAAAATGCAAACCAAACCAAAAAACACTGGAAGAAGGTGCCATTGCAGGAAAACTTTGCTGCTGAGGACAAGTAGCAGGAAGAGGGGGGCTGTTTTCAAAGGCTAACATTTACCTGGGGAGAATAATTTGTCCAGATCCTGATGGAGATAGATTATTCTAGATACCAACAATTCAAACCCAGAGCCTATTTGTCTGCATTAGCAGAGGAAGAACCAAAGGAGATCTGTCTCACTGGAGCAGCTTTTGTGAATAGCCCCGTAGGCCATCTCTGTTACAGAGGAGCATCAAGGTTCTGGCTGTGAGAGTTTTCCACAGGCTGGAATTCATACTGCAATCACTTGGTCTGATGTGGCTGTTCATTTACATTTGAGTTAAAATGAAAATAACTCTGAGGAATTCCAAACCAGTGTCTCACAGGAGCGATACAAAAACCTAAACAGAATAGAAGCAATTGCTGTGAAGTAATTCCAGATTTTCCAGTGCCATTCTATCTCACATGGAGTTCAAGAGCACATTTAAACCTCCATTTGTTACACAGCATTTATGAGAGCTTTCAAATCACGAAGATCCAAGGTTTACTGCAGAGGCAATGTACAGGGACATAACAAATTTTGTTAAAACCTTTTTTGTATTTTACAGAGACAAGGACATATCATTGTGTATACTTTTCAAGGGGCACAGCAAAATCAGTGGCAAAACTCAAAATACGGGATTGTTCTTTCCTCAAGTGCAACATTTCAATAAAAGTGAAATTAAAATGCAGGAGATGCAACCAAATCTTTCCTGTGTAGAGCAGAAAAGATCTGTAACATACTTTGCCAAAAATCATTACTTTTTTATTGCAGTGGAGGCTTTTACAATATGAAGCAGCGAGAACAGCAGCTCATGGAAATATCTTCTCATCACTTTCCTTAAGCTCTAAAACTGATGAATCTGTTCCCTTTCAATTAGTCATGTCAGTAAGCAATAAACCCCAGTACTCAGCCTCCCTGTGTTCTGAGTCCTCTCCACCACCATAAAGGAGATCAGAGCAGGGAGGGATCATTGCTCCCTGCAGCACATCCTCTTTGGATGGATGTGGTTCACAGCTTCTCTTCCCATTCCTCTGCCTTCTTCCCATCCTCACTAATGCATCAACCAACTCCAAAGGTGAGAAGTGAAGCTGAAATAAACTCCTGCTTTTCAAGGCAGCTTGCAGCAGGCCTTACTCTGGTTTCCAAAAAGTCAAAGAGAATCTGATTCAGACCATGAGATTCTTGGTTTTGTTTCCCATATTCAGGTTCTGACTTAGCAAAATCCACGGCATGCAGCCTTCAAGCCACCTATTACTCCTTTCAGGACTGAAAGGAACCCAGTCCCTCTTCAGGAGGGGTTGTGGTAAAGGCCAAATCCTGAGGTCTATGAACTTCCCTCCTGTTCCTAGGCCCACTGGGATGTCTTTACTCAGTCTCCTAATCCTCACATCAGAAATAACAATGCTGACTAATCTTGGCACTTCCAGCACACAACAGGACTCTGGCAAGTGCTGGGATCCACTGTGGGCAGGACAACTCCTGGCCTGCTCCAAATCACACTCTGAGCTGGTTCAGTCTCATCACCTTTTCTTCTTCAAACCACATTAAAACACTTGTTAGTCCCAGAGTAGAGATGCTGGCTGGGAAAACCTTTGAGATCTCAGGCTCACATACCCTAAAAGTTTGCTGTATCAAGAATGTTTTGTTATCTACTTGTTCACTTATGTTTCAGTTACATGCAGCACATTGAAAATATTAAAAATTAACTTCAAAAAGTGTAAAAAACCAACACCCCAACAGAATATTATAAATAACTACTACCTATATTCTTATAAATGAAGAACTTCAAAAGTGTTTGTACATCATCAGCCAGATATTACATTCATTAGATCTGTCACAGGAGACAGATGGGGAATATAATTTGCTACTGTGTTAAAAGATGGGATATTGATTTGAAAACAAGGACTCATGGTCCAATGAAACAACATTCTCTGCAGCTAGAAGTGCTAATCTGACTTCATCTGAATAGCCTTAATAAATATTTGCAAACCCAGGCTGCTTAGGTGGCTTAATTAAGAAAACACTTGCTTTTCACCTTTAGGAATTAATTTCCTTCAGGGTCAGTGTTTGGTGGTCTTACAGCTATCACAAGAACTTCTACACACTTCGGAATGATTAATGATCCCTGCTCTGAAAAATTATGAGGTGCTATAAGGAGAAATTAACTGAATTCACACAATGTGAAACCTCTCACTGAGGAGCTTTTCTCTGTGTATTTTTTTTAAAAAGGGGCACGATCTGTGTGCGTGTGAGTCAGAGATAACTTGTCCATGAGTGCCCCCAAACCTGCACAGAATTCTCTCCTGTGCTGATGCAGTGAGTCTCTCCCAGAGGCAACACTGAGCCCAAGTGAAGTTTTACAGATATTAAGTGCTGACAAGAGAATTATCCTTCAAATAACACTGGTCAATATGACACCTGAGCGTTTGTACAGAAAAAACCAAACAACTCCCAAGGTTTTAATTCCGATGGTTTCTTGATTGTAAAATCACCCCTTCCCCCCAAGGCACAAACCCAAAAATGTGTAGTTTTATCACACCAGTTTGAATCCCTGTTTTGTGACTTTTTTTATATTGGTAAATAATATGCTTTAGGTCACTCAATGCAGGTCTTTTGAACGGTTGCAACTGAGAATATAATTTGCCTCTTGAAGGCACTATTCTGGAAGAATTCCTGCATCTGGGCCTCTGTCCCCTTTCCCAAATAGGCACTACTGCAACAGATTCCAGACAACATCCAGTGTTGCTACTCAGCCAGCAATAAAGCCACAGATTTCCAATGACATGGATGATAATTTATTATACACAATCCTCTTAACAGAAAATCTTGTGCTGCAATACTTTGGAAGCACCTGATCTTTTCTCTTGCCTGTACTTTCTGATAAAACTGTGTAGTTTGGTTTTAATTAGGGGCCCTAATTAGAAAGAACTTGAGCATTAGCAACTGTCGGTATGCAGGATGACTTTGTTGCCTTGCTTCATCTTTTACATAAATTTGCTGAATAACAGAAGGTCGATTTGGTGATTCCAGCTGCACTTGGGAAGACTCAGTGTTAAACATGAATCACAGGGCTCTTTCTTAGAATTGCTGGTGCAGATGGCTCTGTTGCCTGCTGTTCAATACAAACAAGGTGACTGTTCTTGAGAGAAATATTGAGCTACAGACAGGGGGGGAAAAGTCAAGCTGGCACGAACAACTTCAGCATTAAATCATAGGTAAGGAGCAACCATGAAAAAAATTTTAACAAAGGGGTTCAATGACAGAGCAATCCCTTTCACAATATTCTATCAGAAAACTGAGATACATTTTCACACTGTCTTCAGCACAGAGATGGGTGTTTTGTATGGGAATTACTGCTGGAAGTACAAACACCTGAAAGGTCCAGGGATTGCAAACAGATGGAACAGGAAAAGGAAAGTAGCAAGAGAGGTTTGTCCAATGGTTACTAAGTGTAGCTGTGGCAGAGCTAGAATTGGACATTAATATTGTTCCAGTATTTAAATCTCATTATATGGCTTAACAGAAATGCTGAAATTCTGTCCAATCTTTTGATTTTTACCCCCCTCCCCTGATTTTTACTCTCCCATTCAAGAAGTTACCATGCAACTGAATTTTCACATTACTGACATGCTACATTGATAATTGGAAAACCCATAGATTAGATTACATAAAGTTAGAACAGGATAAAGCTAGTGGTCAACTAATAATTCCATAATTTTTCTTTAAATGAGGCTATTTAAATGAGGCTACTTTAAAAATCAGTTTAGCACTAAGAAATGAATCTGTACTTCAGCAAAAGTCAAAGTATCAGTATTTTAATATCACAGAAAAGTTTGATTACTGAACTCATTATTATATCACAGTCTCACAGTTTAAATACGACTGTGAGACTGACATATTGCTATAATACAGTTCTTATTTTCTGAAGGACATGCAGCCACTCAGAAAAGCATGTTCAAACTGATTCAATCTTTAAAGGATGATTTTTTAGAAGGCTGAGAAATCCAAGACTAACTACCAGCCTCCTGAAAACAGGCAATCTAAAAATTGAATGCTTTGATATATCAGCACAGAAACTGTGCTGGGAGAATACAAAATTGGGGGACACATAAAAAGGCAAGTGAAGCAGTTCTGTTTTCTAACTCTGGAAGAAGCACAAGATATAAGCTTAATAGTAGCAGTCCACCACCACAAAGATTGCCTGGACTTCCCTCTATTTGTACCAGAATTTAGCTTGCAAATATAAGTACTAGAGAAAACCTGATTCACAGAATTCCAAATAGCTCTAATATGAGTTTAAAGAAATAATGCAATCATAGTTATACACCATTAAACCCAGAAATTTTGGACAGAGTTTTTCCACGAACTTATCCATGAATGTTATTCTAATATGCATCATCATGTTCAATAGGCTTTTGAGAATAATAAGGAGAATAATACAACTGGTACTTTCAGCCAGAATCATTTATACAGCCCTTATGAAAAATAAAGATTTCAGGCTTTAAAGGGAAATGAATCTTCTCCAATTTTCTGTGATCTTCCCTCCATAATGGGGGCTCTTATTTTGTTAGCAAATAATAACCACTCCTCTAAATTACTGCCTTTTGGGTATCTCCTAAAGAGCTGCTGGTTTCTCAGCTTCCTTAGCTCTTAGCTTTGGATAGGGAGAATCTCTCCATAGGTTACAAATACAAAACCTCGCTGCACACGAGAAATATTTACTTTCCTCAGCTTCTTTAACCCTAAATTCAACAATCCCAAAGAGCAAATCCCAGCACAAAGAGCAGCCCTAACAAACCTTGGCAGGCCCGAGCTGCTGCTGCTCTGTGTTGTCAGTGAGTTGTCAAAATGCAGCAGCAAAGTGGTTCTGAGCTCAGGCAGGATTTCCAACCGTGCCCATGGTGCTCACAGGAGATGACAGGGGAAGAATTAAATGTCACTCACATGCCAGAAATACTTTTAAAAGTGGGAAATAAATGAGTGACCACAAGTGTACAGGAAAAAGCCAATAGGATTGTAGTGGTAAGTTTGGAACTTGCAGGAAAAGCTGTGGGCCTGCAAGGTGTGTTTTTTCCAGGGCTTGCTCCCAAGCTGAGTAATTCCTTTTGATTTCCTTTGTCTGTCTGGACAAAGCAGCATCTCAACTGTATTTCCAAGCAAACAATTACATAAAACTAGAGGTCTTCTCAGAGATAACTCATGAACTTTTCCTTTCCTTGAAAAACAATGTAGAAAATTAAGGAATTACTGCACTGAAAATTAATACATCCATACGTGTCTATCAAAAAAAAAGCAACCAACAGAGTTAGAATATATTAAAAAAGAAAATGAGATACACATAATGAGTTTTTAAGGCATAATTAGAGAGCAATTTCATTTCCTCAAGTATAACTACCAGGTAAATAATTTTCTGTAAATAGCACTTTGGAGAAAACTGTTTGCTGATGATTTCCAAATAAAAAGAGAGGTAAAATTCACGACAGCATTTGCTTCAAATTATACAACCAACTAATTATCAAGTAGTGTCTTTCAATGTGGAATAATTAATACAACTGATTAGCATACACAGATGGGTAAGAAAATTAGGCTTATGAGTGAAATACAAAAGTAAGAAAAGTCTGAAAGTAATTACAGTGGAATTTTATTCCATTTTCTCTGTGTAAAGGGTACTTTATATTAGTTCAATATAAACTCATTTTCACATCTGTCTCTGAGAAGACAAGCAGAATATTGTTACACAGTGTCACCTATTTCAAATAACACAGGATTTTACGCTTTTCTTAATCCAGAAACAAATGGATAAGGAAAAAAACCCTCAAACCCAAATTGCCTTTCTTTACGATTGACAGGTCATGATTAAAAAAGGTCAAAAGATGAAATTTGAATTATCTGTCCTATTCTGAAAATAATACTCTATTGAGAGTGAATGAAGCAAAAATATCTTCAAAAACCCTCCACAAATGAGAAATGAAGACAATCAGAGCAGGAGCAGAAATTACCATCCCAGGTCACCAACCATGTTATCTGCAACAGGCTCTGAGCTGGGCATTGCTCCAAGAGAAGGTTTTGGTTCTTTAATTCTTTGAGGGACAGCACAGAAGAAGTGGAAGCCTTTTCTTAACCACAGGTTGAACATTCTGCAACATGTTCCTACTACCCACAACTCATCTGTCTTTGTTCTTTGTTGGCACCTCGTGTGGACTCTGAACACCCAAGAAGGAGCTTCTTCAACTTCCACTGATTTCATCCCAGCAGCACCAGCAGCTGTCAGGGAATCCAGATGTGCAGCACCCACCTACTGCTAGTTTGGAGACTGACTTTTTTTAAAGTCCTGAAATGTATTTTATTTAAAAATTGCAAAGGCCTAGAAATCCCAAAGGAGATTACCATTGCCTCCACAACGTTCCTCCAAGACAATGTTTAAGGCAGGAAGACGTGCTGAAAATTAGTTCAGTACCAAGGGGTAGAGAAAGGATAGATTATACTGAAACCAAAATAGATTGAAGGTTAATTTCAGTGGTGGAATAAGTAGTTGTACTCTTAGAGAAATAATTCTTATCTGTTTACACTGATACAATTTTAATAAGTAGAAGAAAAGAGCTGCTATTTGCTCAATAATTTTGAAAGCCCCAATAGATGTGATTCTGGATCACTCAGTGTGAGAACTTTAAAAGGAACAGTCCAGGATGTGTTAAGACTTCTCTTTAGAATGGAATTGTGACAGGCTCTGGGAAAGGAGAATATACAGGGGTCTTCTAAGAGCAACTTGTGATCATAGTTCTTCCATTACAACAGCAGTTTGTAAACAGCTGAAAAAATAAGACACCCCCTGTATCAGGTGTATTCTATGCCAGAGGAAACAGGAATTTCCTTTTCCAAAATCTAAGTGAAGCACCACTACACTGACCCTGTGTAACAATGAAAGCAACACCCTAATTTATTGGATCTTGAAAGTATAAACAAACAACTTAAGGATCTCTGCTTGAGTATATACATATACACATATCTATATCTATATATCTACCTATATATATATATATCTCAAGCATTTTGTCTTTCTAGGAAGCCTCCACAATCTCAGTCATTTGTACACAGGGGAATATAAATGATACAAGCTTATTGAAGAGAGTAGTAGTTTCTAAGTAATAAAAAGATATTTTATAATAAGAAATCTGTGCAACTGCTCAACTTGCAGCTTTCTGTTGCAGTTCAGCAACTGTTTATTACAGTCTGAAGATGCTCCAGTTGTGCCCCTCTGTGCTGTCTGGTTATAAGGTCAGAGAAGACTCTTTAAAAAGTTGCAGTGGATTTCCTGGAGCAAATATTTAGATAACTGTGAGATTATTTCACTCTTCAAAAATTGAGATCTTGATCTTCTCACTGCTTTGCTGGCCATCCTCACAACAACCATCCTGGGAAATACAGTGCTTCAGAGAGGGATTGGGGATAAACTGCTCTCATAGCAGTTCTATTTATTTATTTGTGCTTTATATTGAAAGGTCAGAAGCGTGGTGCATTCAGCAAGAGTTGTCAGTGCCTTCAACTCATGCAAACTATTATTCAGCAGAGCTGGCTGTTACCCAGGAAGATGTTGTACTGTCGATTTGCAACAAGCTGGTTACTGCAAAACAATTTAAGGGCAACTCATTATATCCAGAAATTCACTGCAATGGTGAAATTGCTTTCTTGTAGTTGGAATTATAACAAAGCATTTTTAAAATTTACAGGAAAACATTAAAATGTCTTCTCTCACACTAACACTCTACTATAAAAGTAGGAATTTGGAGGACTTGCAAAATAGTGGAATGATAGCTTTGATCAAGCTGTAAAGTGCTGGTTAATATCTCATTAACTTTGCTACTGCAGGAATAAACCCTTCCTGATCGATGTCTTAATTATGTCATGAACAAACCATAACATGGTAATTTCATAAGCACTGGCACATTCCCATTCCCTCACAGAGGCAAAGAAAAACTGCTCTCTTGTCTCTATTCATCACTCTTTAAATGAAAAGGGAAAAGATACTTGTTTGATGAATGTAAGAGCCACATTGATGATAAAATATTCAAAGTTATCACATCAGAAAGATGTTACACATAAATGGTGTCCTCAAGCAACCTCCTGTAAAGCTCCCTGAGTAAATGTGTGACACAGCACTACTTCAAAGACGAGGCAACTGAACCTATTTTTACATAAATTTAAAAAAAAATGCAATTCCAAGCAAGTCTGCTAGATTTTTAAACAGTGGATTTATTAGTTAAAAGACACTCCTTTAAGTTTCTCATGTTGCTGAAATAGCTTCCATTCTAGGAAATAAAATTAATAGAATGAATCCAGCTTTAATCTACATTTTCAGGATTTTATTAGAGCTGCTTCTTTAATATATCTTTAAACAGCCTCAGGTGTGCAATGGCAAGTCACAGACCTACAAGCAGGCCCAGCACCACCAAAATAGTGAGGGGCCTTGCACACACTGAGGCTCACTAAGGCTAAATTGTAATAAAGCACTTCCACAGCCATTAAAGCTGACGTTCCTTCCCCACAGCCCCTTCAGTAATGGCTGGAGGAAGAAACTGTTCTTTGATGACTTCCCTGGTGAATGAATCATTTTAGACTTTTCCTTTAGGATTACTCTTGTTTTGCCCACCCACTTACACCACCAACTATAATAAGGCTATTTATGGTAACTACTAGAAGATGAATTAACCCCACATTTTCGATGTGCACGTGCAGACCCAGCGCTCCAGTTAACAGAGCAAACCTCCTCTGAGCCTCACGAGGGCTCTGGCTGACGTGGGACTGAGCTGGGCAGCTCTGCCACCTGAATGTGCTCCTCCCCAACCTCTTGTTGGGGTTCTTGTGCCACCCAGCACGTGGCATTAAACAGCCCCATCGTGCCACACAGCTGGTCCTTGGCATCAAGATCCACGAGCCTGCCAAAATAATCTAAGATGCCTCTTTGGCCCTGCAAAACGCTGGGATTTCCAGGCATGAGTATGACACTGGGAGTCCCAGTGCTGTCCCTGGTGTTCTGGAGATGTCCTGGAGCTTGGTACAACTCCAGCTACATCTAGAGCAGACTTTCCACTGAATTTCATACAAAAAGATGTGCCAGTTTGTTCAGGCCTTGAGAAAGCAGTTACTTCATTCAACATTGGATTTATAAGCATGTGTTTTTATAAATATTGAGAAAAACTAGTTTGAGGTTACAAGCAGTACCTCAGAAAATTCTTCTCTTAGTCGATAAGCAATTGTTCAAACCAAGAGGAGCAGTTCTGACAGGTTGGACTGTTGTAATCAGATCACTGACCCGGTAAGAGAGAAGCTCATTCTCTCCTCTTCACACCAGGCTGCAGCCTGTGAGTTTTTAATTGGTCCTTGATCTGCCTTTTGCAGATAAGAAATGTAAGTATGGACTGGAAGATCACACATCCAATGTAAAATGGCCAAAGTTTCCGGTTCTTGCATCCCTTAGTCAGAAATTCATTCCTAAGTCTGAGGAAATTATTCAAGTGTTGATGTCATTGCGTTTTGAGAAAAGCTTCAATTTTTATAAAGAGTTTTCCAGTGAAAACAGTACAGTAAGAAAGCCTAATTAGCTCCTATTTAGTGTCATAATGACCACCCTCTGTTTTGTGCATGAAACCAGCTGAAAGGAACTCAATATATGAAATACAGAAGCTTGGAACATTCTGCAGTGTGCACAGTAGTTTGAAGCAGGAAAGGAATGCTGCTGAAATCTTTACAGTATTAAGATATGAGTAACAAAGGTAAACATATACTACATGGTGAGTAACAAGCATAAAGCTTTCATCTCTCTTCGTGGGAAATCCTATGGAAGGTGAATAAACCCATAGAGACCATTGTAGGAACTCGTACCCTACCATTTGAGAAAGCTTTCTTTTATCCCAGTAGCTGACAATGTATATGCATTTACATCAGATTTCTTTTTTCCTGTAAATCTGCAGCTAACTGCAACTTTAAAGCCCCTCATTTGTTTAACTACCAGGCTTAACAAGGAAAGTTGGCATTTAGAGAAAGAAAATAAATCAAAATTCTGTTAGATTTGGCACCTTCCTTGTTCATTCTCCCCCAATAGTCCTAACTTAGGAGTGGTTATTCTCCCTTCTCTTCAGATCCTTCTCTAAGCTCTCTCATCAGGATTTCAAAGTTAGATGATCAAATGTGCAGAGAGGCACCTAATTTCTCACAGGCACTTCTGAAAGCTCCTGACTGGGTCTACAGTGAACAATTTTCTTTCTCTCCCCCCCTGCCCCCACCTTTTTTTTCCCCCTGGCCTTTGATCTTTAGAAAGCACAAATGCCATTACAGTGAATAAAGTCATAGCCCACAGAGTCAATCCCCCACTATTTACCTCTTCCCTCCCTGCCCCCCTTCCCAGAGCCAGCCCAGCCAGGCCGGTTCAGTTGGGCTCAGATGCAGCAGCAGGTCTCATCAGCACTGTGACAAATGAGAATGTGAGTCAGGGGAGACTGTTCAAACAAACAGTTGGATGCTTGGGAACACAGACAGAAGACCTAAGATCTTGCTCTTTTTCTTTTTTTTTTTTTCTTTTTCTTTCTCCCTCGTCTTCAAAACAGAAGATTAAGTTTGCTGTGAACATGAGCTGATGAAAAGAATTCAAATAGTGCTTTGAATAGTGCCACTGGGAGCGTCACAGGAGAATTACAAATTGCTGTTGGAGACACCAGTCTCCCTTTACAGAAAGTTAACATAAAAGTACACATATCTTCTTTCTATAAGGTACTAACTTGTAAATTAACCTTTAATGGAGTATAAATGATGTCCTGAAAGAACTGCTTATGCAGCTATATTTATGATCTAGAAAATTGCAAATATTTACAAGATTATAGGTGTTAATGGTCTGTCAAAAATGTTTGTATATTGTACATACATTAAACCTCAGTTTAAGACCACCCTGCTATAAAGACCACCCCATTTCTTGTCCCATATAGAATTTCACTTTGATTCCATATATTCCATTCCTTATAACGAGGTTAGGCCCCACCATACACTCACACCATTCTAGACAAGGAGCTGCTCCTCTATAGGATCCCCTGTGGAAGAGAATCTATTTTCCCCTCTGTTCCCAGATTGCCTGCGCAGCTCTTCCCAGCAGCCAGTGTTATCTCTGCCATTCCCCCTCAGGGAGAGCTGAAGAACCGCTCCTGGCTCCAAAGGCAAAGCAGAGCTGCAGGGGGGACTCGGACCCAGGCTCAGGAGAGCCGCCAGCGCAATACAAGAAACACCCCCCCCTCCCAACACTCCTGCCTCAGTTTCCCCCCGGGATCCGAGCCAGGCACACTTTTAGAGCAAAGCATCCTCAGCGTCGCCGCGTCCCCCTCTCAGGGCTGGATTTACTGCTGCCTCCCGGGGCAGAGCAAAGCAAACAGCCCCCCAGCCTGCCGGGGGTGTCTCGGCAGCGCTGCGTGCCCGGGCGCTGCTGCCTCTGGCCCCGCAGCAGGTGGACCCAGCCCGGCCTTTCATCTCCCGGGTAGAGCAGCCCCTTTCCCTGACCCGGCACTTCCCAATTCCCGCAGCTCTCCGCGCTCTCTCAGCTAAGCTGCTTGTTGTTCTTTTATCTCGCCACCGGGGTGCAGCTAATTAATCACATGTGGCGCTGCACACCCCACGCCTTCCGACAAAGTTCGCTCGCCCCGGCTCAGGGAAATTCAAGTTTTTCATTTTCTACGTTCAGATCTCAAGCCTGAGCTTTCTTTTTTTCCACTAAGCTCGTTACTGAAATTGTAATTTTTCTTTAAAAATATTTTTAATTTATTTTTTGTTTTATTTATACCGGTGCTGCAGCGAAATACAATGAAAACACCTCCTTGTTAACATCAAACTCTATATTGTCTCTGATTCAACTTTGTTTTGGAAATAATTATTAATCTATCTTTTCTGGGCATAAGTTATAGCGACAATAATTCCAATACAAACTAATCAATGTATTTGCTACTCAAAGTGAGAGACCAACTTGTTCTCTGATCTAGTACAGTTTCTTTTCTGGGCAACTGAATAACTTTTTATGTCAGAAATTTGATTCAAACTTCTGAATTGATATTTCTTTTTCTGCAGACATTTTCCAGCAAAACCAGTTGAAACTTGTCAGTTGTGATAGGGAAATTTCAGAAAGGTCAAAGTTTGAATTTTCAAAAATGAAAAGCTTTTTTTGGGGGGAACGTGCATAACTCAAAATGTTACATTTTTTCCATACTTGTTTTACAAACATCACCGTATTCACGCATAAATACAGCTGGGGAAAAATAAATATTTTAGGAACAAATACTTGGGCCTCTGCCCAGGTTTTATTGCAACAGATTATTTTCTTTTGTAATTTATCATTTGCTGTACATTACCTTGCTCAATGACTGAAAAAAAAAAAAAAAATCTTCTTTAGGATAAAAAAGTCAAAGGAAAACTTGAAAAGGCTCTGTCCTCCCTGACCTCGTGCACATTTTTATTGATATCAAATTGCTCATATTTTTTTGCCTTGCCATTTTCATTTTTATACCTGCTGGGTCAGATCTTCAAATGATGTAAACTGGCATCGACCTAATGGTTTCCATGAAACTATCAGAGCTGAGGATCTGGCATTAATTATTGGGGATTTTCTGTTATCCAGTGAGATAATGGAAAAGCAGTTCCTCCCCAAACTTTGAAACAGAGCAATCTGTAAGTTAACTGTGGAGATATGGCTCCAGTGAACTGATCTGAGGCAAAATGAACTTCTGAGATTTTGCATAGATCTTCTGATTATCTGATTATTTTATGCCATAATCTGTGTCAAGAGAAGGACAAAAGTTAAGCTTCTCACAAATTATGAAACATTTAGTTTCCTTAAAAATAGAACATTTGCTCAGTGAAATGATGCCATTTGAAATTTAGTGTTTTACACAGAATGAGCTGGTTTACATCAGTTTGGCTGCCAATAAGTGGCAAAGCAGGCATCAAAGCTTATATATAATTTTTGGTTTTCGAACATTGTATCTGGTTTTTTTTGGGTGGCATAACCAGACACATTCCTCTCATTTTGAGTGCATAGTTTAAGGGAGCTTTCTCTTAGTCTTCCTCTAAAATTATTCAATCTAAAGGGCTTTTTATACAAGTCCCTAGAAAAACATGACAATTTTAGTTTTATCAGGTTGTCTCCTGGTTTTGGGGATATCCAGAGTAGAGATCCAAAGCCCAAGATCTCCCACAGGTCAGGGACAGGTTCTGTTGAAGGAAAACATTGCACGGATCAAACAACTTCTGTGCTTCCAAAGGGTATTTCCCCTGTTAAATAAAAGCATTATAAACTATGTATTTCTAACTGTGCTGCAGAACAACCAAACCCACCATGCCCTGATGACTGGGGGTCAGGGAACATTGGAGTCTCTACCATCAGCTTTCCAGCACAACCACAGAACTCCAAGGTCTCTCTGACCAGATACCTGAGACACCTCTTAATTTCTCTGATCCTCAGAGCACTGAACCACAGATTTCCATGGATATAATTGGGTTTCTTGCTGTCAAGATTCATCCTGGAAGAGTGTTTTCCACCAACATCCTGATTTACCATATGATTTACTATGCATTTGGGGGTAGATTATATGATGTTAATTTTTCCCAGTATTTTTATTTGGACATGTGTCTCTAACTTGGGTGTCTTCCCTCTTGTTAATTATGCAGAGTGACTGTGGACTTTGAATCAATTAATTGATTTCAATGGCAGTGAAATGTCTTTAAGTCATTCAAGTTTTTCCTCTGTAAAAGGAGAATAAAAGACTCTTCCTTTCCTCTCCTCTCCTCTCCTCTATATGTTCATTTTGAGACAGTAAATTCTTCAGGGCAAGAATTCTCTTAATCAGTGTTGGTTTAGTGCCTACTACAATGGGTTGTCTGCTCACAGTGGGGTATTACTATGCCACAAAAAAAAAAAAGGTAAATATTACTGATGGTAAAAATACAGCTCGTCGACTAAAAGTGCATGAAAAGAATTTTGTCCTGTAGGACATCAAAGTTCTTAAAAATTCATATGTCAAGTATTTCCATCTGAACTAAATTAGTTTTGTAGAACTAAGATTTCATGGCAAATAAAAATAGTATATCATCTTAATAAAAGCATCATGTGCAAAGGGAAAATAAAAGCAAGAAAGATATAATTTTATAGTACTTGCACAGTTCTTCTTACTCTGCACTGAAATTCAAAACTACCAAAGAAGCAGCCATCAACAGCCACATAATCAATCTCCTGCAAAGCTGGTGCAGTTCTTCAACTTATTTGATACAAAGGACAGTGGAAACAATAGGAAAGTTTGCAGGAGTGTAGTAAATAACTCTAATGCTTTGAATTGCAGAGGGGAAGCAGCCTACCAGAAGTATTTATCAAAGTCATATTGGGGGAAAGAAACATCACCAAACAGAACAGTGCAAGCCAGATGCTTGGAGATTAAATGGGGTCAAAAATGCAACTCTAATTTTCATAACATCCTCATAAAAACGCACAGGAAACTGCTTTCTGAACCTGTTTTGGGAGAGATCTTTTTGAACGTTAAAGGGGAGTTGCAGATTGAGATTCTACTGAATAAGGTCAGAATTACAGAGGAAGGGAAAAATAACCTGTTCATTAAATAAAACTAAGAACATAAAAATCAATACAGACCAATGGCTAAAAGCAGTTGGCAGTTATGTCTAGACTTGTGAGATCAGATTTACATCTTTCAGTTTGTACTTGTATTGAAGGTTCAGATCAGAGTCAGATCTTTAACCCCTTCAATGAAGGAACCAGAATTATTACATATGAGTTTTGTGAACTTCCCAGACTTGCCCCTAAATATAAATATAAAACAAAATAAAGAAAATAAAGTGAAAAAAAAAAGCTTTTCTAATATTTGCTGCTCCTTTCAACCCAGGTGTCTCTCCCCTTTGTATGTCCATATTGTGCTTCTGCCTCATCCTTCAGTTCTTTAATCTAAACCAAGGTGTAAAGAGTAGGAGCAATACACACACTCTACAACACTGCACTTTTTAATTTATATAAACTCAAGCCTAAAGACCATTTTCATGAAAAAATTAAGATGGAATTCCCCACCCCCTCCATGTGCAAAGACCAAGATACAAGAAGCCTCAAAAAAAAAAAAAAGTAAATCAAGTCCATGTTATTCAGTATCTCTTAAATATAATGAATGATGAAGCCCATTAGAAATTAAACACATTTTTCAGTCCTCATGGTGCCCTTTAGCTGCCATTCTAAAAGCCATCTGGCATTTTCTCTCACCACTAACAGTTCCTGTGCCAGCAGCACCAGGACAATGCCCAGAGCAGTGACAGGCATTTCATTTTCAGGCTCTGATATTGCGAAACGATGCAGCAAAGAGAAATTAAAACTTAACAAATTGATTGACAATTTTCTTTTAAACTCTTCCCTTTCATTTCTACCATACCAATTTACCTCCTGCTGACTTGCAAAAGAAACACAGTGTAATTAATTTGCCTTAGTGGATAGTGAAGGAATACAGAATGCAAACATGAGAGCCATGGCTTTGGTGTATTTTGGCTGTAATTATTATCTGACAACAACTTGCATGCAAGTGTAATTTCTAAAGCAAATAAATTTTCAGAAGAGCAGACAATGAAGTCTGAAACAAGTAAAAGCCAGCCACTTCTGAATATATTATTTTAGTAAACAGAGAATTTAGTATGTTGATAGGACACGTGCTCCAAATAAACTGTGAATAAGAGTGGCTGCACAATGAAATTTATTTCCATCAGCAATTAAAATAAAGGTTGTCTTTCTTCTATGGAAATTCAGGAATGAATTTTCTTCCGTATTTCAGAGGAAAAGTAATTCCTAAAAAACTCTGCAAGTGAAGCACAAGTTGCAACTCTCTCCTAAGCATTCAAATCCCCCGTGTGTGGATCAGGGCTGTGTTTGATGTTGCTGCAGCCTGAGTGTGTCCTCAGGGCTGCCCCGTGCAAATCTGACCCCCTTGACTTGAGGTGTTCCTTCTCTCCCTCATCTCCAGTCGGTCCATACAGTAACAACTCGGTGCTTTTTCTGATTGCAACTGTTTCAGCCAAACATAAGCCACAGCTTTTGGGGTTGCTGTAGGAAATCCAGACTGAAATACTTACACCTGTGCTGGGCAACACCTGTGCAGTCCCAGCTCAGCACCTTGGAAATGTCACGTCAGACCCGCTCTAGGGGGGATCATTGTTGTGCACACAAGGAACAAAACAGGGAAAAATATACAGAGCTTGTGGAGCAGCTCAGATGCTTCCTGAAAGACTTGACTTACTGAGGGGGTGCACCCAGAATTGAAAGCACGTGTGAGGTAGGGCAGGTCTGTCCAAAACTTCTGGGAAGTGTCAGCTCAGCCTCAGGCAGACAACAAGTGAACAGGGCACGTACTCAAGGGCTTCTTGTAAGAACCATCTCACTACAGCTGTGTGTGGACACAGTCACTGATGCTCCAGGTGGCCTCCTGTGCTACCAGAGAGCCTGGATAAATGAATAGGTCAAAATCTTGGCAGATAAAGTTTTTATCCAGAAAGGAAAATCTGGGGGTGTGGTATCCAGTGTTCCTTCGCAGTAAATGCCAGTGGGAAGAATTGTTCCCCAAGAAATTCCCGAGTCACTGTAATGACTATAATGTTAAAACATGACTCAAGTATAACAGCTAAACATTCCCCTACTGGAATTGTGAGATAATGTACATGTATAGAACATGGAGAAGGTTTCTTGTAGCTATGGGACACTTCATCTCTCTCCCTGAATCCTTTGCTACACTCACACTGCATCATAAAGGAAGCAATCTCACTGCTCCACCTCTCACTACAGAAGCTTGCCATAAAATTATGTGTTTGATTCAGAACAACAGGATTGACTTTCTTTCTTTTTTCTTTTTTTTTTTTTTTTAACAAAATACTGATTTTAAGATGAACAGGGTGTACCAGGGAAAAGAGTCTGCAGCATTTATGACTTTAGCTTAAAAGCTGGCACAAGTTAATTATTTCTCTTGAAGCTAAAACAGTTTGAAAAAAAGGTTTCCTTTGACAACCATCCCTAAATCTAAAAATTTGGCTGCAGACATCACTAGTTTACAGGCCTTCCCACACACTACACTTTTGTCTGTGAAGAAACTAGAAATGCAACTTTGAACCTCTCACATGTACAGAGGAAACACAGAGATGATAAACTCACTATTTCTGCCAAATTCATTTTGCCTGATGTGCTATTTTGGTGTTAAAATGCAACAGGAATGATGGTCTCTGCAGACTAAATTAGAAACCTGATATTACACTTGCTAAAAAATATGCTAAACCTGCCCATTCAACTTACCTACTGAAAACTTTGGTGGTGCTTATTGTCACATCCAGGGGAGGTGGGCTCAGATTTCAAGCAGTGGTTGAGCTTAAGAACTAACACCGAGGGAGCAGCAGTGTGGAATGCTGGACACCACACTGGATACCACACTGGGCTTGGGAGCGAGGAGACTTCGTTTCTATTCTTGTTATGTGACTGTGCCCAAGTCGCTTCCTGTTTCTCTGACCCCTTCCACCCTCATCCATCATCTGTCTGCACAGCAAGCTCCCCTTCTTGGGGGGAAAACCTAATCAAATAGGGTCTGTGGGTGATCCTGCAGCACAAATAATATCTGTACAATGCTTCTTGCCTCTGTTTATTAAGGCATATTAGCTCCATGGTATTCTGTGTTTATGATTCAAGAGATGGCACCATATTACTGTCAAACTCACAGAAAACATTATTATTATCTTAATTCCCAGTGGCAAAACGGTCTTGCAAATATGTGAGCCATTAATGATGCCAGAGGCTTTTAATTTCCTTTGTACACTGTAAACCTTCTAGTACATATGAAATACAAATACATTTTCAGGCACCAATTAATGTATTTTATCTTACTTAGTAGATGTGTGAAAAAGCTGGTCTTTGGCAATGTATCTCACTACCATATCTACTATTGCTTATTGCTTACCCGTTTTAAAATGTACAATTTAATATATTATTCTTCTATTTCACTAGGGTTTGATTTTTATGGAAAAGGCCATCAGGAATTACTGGTTTTACTGGAATTACTTGGGAGTTTCATTTTCTCAAACGATTTGTGACTTCTATCAAAAATGCAAAGAGGGAACAGAAGTTATGTTTGAAGTGAGAAAAAGTTAATAAAGATTGCTCTAAAGATTGTTTTACCACTTCCTAAAAATCTGAACAGTGAGACAAATGGTGAAAAGAGTATGATAAAGAAAACTGGAGCCTTTTTAGCATTATCTGAAGAGCAGAATTACAATTTTTATTAAACATGTACTCAGCTATCAGCTGCCACACAGTCTCCTTGGAGCCACCTGCCAGCTCGGATCAAGTTGGAGCACGGTGGATAACAGCTGGCAACTGTAACACACACTCCCTGGTTAAAGTTCATGTCATCAGCAGAGTAAAATGCATAGTGCTAAACCCTAAAATGTGTTCAGCATTCTGCTCCTAACCCTGGAAAGCATTATAGGCACATGATTTTCTTTAACGCCTCAAAAGTCTCAGTAGTTCCACTGAAAACAAGGAGACCACTTAAGTACTTAAATATTAAGTGGAAGCTCAGGTGGGCTCCTGGATCAGGACCAACAGTCCCTGCAGATCCAACCACTGGTTCACATCCTTGTTCCTGAGACAGCAACACACAGAGAATGCAGAAGCACCAGTGCTGGGAAGGGGAAATAATGTCACTGTGAGTAAACTGGATAAATTCACATCCCAGAGATTAAACTTCAGTTAGTGAGAGTTGTGTCAGTCGTGCCTACATCCCTGATATTAGAGATATGTAACATTAAGAAGAGCCTGACATGTCAAATAACGTTAAACAATTTGCAAACCAAATGTTTTTGTGAGCAGAGCTCTGTTGCTTGAAATACTCTGCTTTTAATGGAAGTGAGAAGAACAATTATCTGAAAACAGACACAAGAATAAAAGGATACTAACCTAAACCTAAACTAGTGAAAAATCTATGCTGAGAAGTAGGGTGAGTAGTTCATACACTTTAAGTACCCCAAAATACACAAAGGGTTACAGTGTAATAAATAATGATGAAACATCCATCTTGAAGGTGGAATACCTACACCAAAATTACTGCTGAACACTGAGAGGAAATGGGTTGTTTTAAACAGCAAATGTCTGTGCTTTGCCATGTTAGTGCCAAGGCTTCCTGGGCAGAGCTCTGTGTGGGTGTCCCCACTCCAAGTCTCACATCCTCGGAGCATCAACCACTGTGGCTGTGCTGGTGCATTGATCTGTGTATGTGCAGCACCTTCTCTGCAGAGCATTGAAGTTCAGAAATCCTTCAAACAATTGTTCAAGCTCTGCTCCAGTAGACTCCCAAGTGAAAATAGACTCACTGGGTATGATTTGTCATAGTTTTATGTGCTTTCTATAGTGCCTTATGATTTTTGTTTGATAAATACATTCTATCTCTCACTAATCTCATCCCTGAAATTGAAAATAAAAGTTAAAAAACATACTATAACCTAAAATTTACCAGCTAATACCCCACTCGAGCAAATGCCATGCCTGGAAAACTCGTAACAAATTCTCTTTTTAAAACAGTCTCTTTAGAACATAAGACTATTTTACGTGTTTGGATTTAAGAAGTAGAAAATAAAGCTCAGCACAGCCATTTAATGGGAACAATCTTAAGGCTTGTCCACACAGGAAGTTAAGCTAAATTAGCTGAAAGGTGTGAATTTAAAGTGCATTAAGGTAAAGTGAACTACAGTCACTTTGTTTCTGAATGAGAACATTCACACCAAGCTTTAATGCACTTTAACTAATATACTTTCAAATCATATCTTTAGTTAATTTGTCTTAGCTTCCTGTGCAAATAACTCCTCTCTAGCACTTACTGAGAGCCACAATATAGATTGATGTGGTTATATTTATAAATATGCCTATTAACCTTAAGACTCTGAGTCAACAAAATTTGGGATGTTAAATAAAAATAAGAAATATGTCCTTGCATGAACTTCCTAGTGCTGTGAGAGTGCAAACAGTCCTAGTGTTCCTTGTGCAAACATATCATTAATTTAGCCCTAATTTGTATAAAAGTATATTAACTACTCAGAGCCAGATTTTAAAAAAAATACACTTGCATATTGTCACTGACTATAGAAGGAATTTATTTCTGAAATAAATGAAATGTAAATAAATAGAGAAGAAAGTTATGCTTCATTTAAATACAGCACATGCATTGAGATTCAGCAAGACTGGCTAAATGGAAAGGACTTATATCTGAATTCACTTTAAAAAAAAGGCTCCAGAATTCTTTCCTTTCTGAGGGGTGTCTGAAAGTCGTGGTTATAAAGGATGCCTCGAATTATCTAGACAACACGAAACAAGATTTTGCCTTGGATGAGCTGAGGAATCAATACTAACTGTGCTTTCCCTGCCACTGCTCCAGTTAAAAGAACCTTTTCAGAAGCAGCTCCTGTGGGAAGAGAACAGGGATAAACTGAACCCCCCCCGCTCACTCACAGAGTGACTGAGTGCTCTGACAAACCCAGGGACAATGGTCTGCCACAGCCAGTGCTGTGCCCTACACAGCAGCACTTTAAGCTCAGCTACCAGGAGTCCAGTGGAGAAAAGAAGAAAAAGATGTTCTCTGCAAGAGCAGCAGAATAATCTGTTTTTCCAAATAATCTGTTTTTCCAGCCAAGCTGGAGGAGTGTCACTGTGCACCCTGGTACACAGATAGCCCTGGATGCAGCCCCACATGTTCTCAAAGTTACCAGAGGCCTCTGATTCCCTCCCAGATCAACCCTAAGTCCTTTCTCTCTCTTTGAAAGCTGATGAATAGCACAAGATGAAAATGCCTTAGTGTTGAGACCTTTTAATTCTCATTACTGATGACAGAGAGAGCGGGATAGTGGACCATGAAAAACATTCTCTTTCGAAAGAGGACTGCTAAAATAACAGAACTTGTGGTTTTAAAGCATAAAATTTGTAAGAAAAAAAATCTGCTTCTCAGCATACAGCACTTTTTTCAGCTTATCAATTCACAAAAACCTTTACATGATTCAAGCAGATGTGCTGATTGACCAGGCTACAACAGAATAGAGGTAACAAGACATCCAGTAGTTGATAAATAAATAAATATTTCCACCAGCCTTTATGAATATTTTGAAATGTTAGATATTCCCAAACAAGTTCTTTTAGTTAGCTAGCAGAACTCCATCAGTTAAAAAGCTTCCTTAAGTGCACTGGTAATTTTCTCTTACAGTTTTCCCCAGCAACACCACCTCAAAGTGCTGCATTAACACAGGTGTCAAAGCTACAGCCATTTACAGTTCAACACCATGTAAGAGACTGTCCCTGCGTGGGCACCCCGGTGCTCTGTGCTGAACACTGCAAACCACACACGGTGAGTTGAGCAAACCCAGCTCTGTTTGACAGCTTTTTCTGGGTGCAGACTGTTGCTTAGACAACACACAGCCTTGTGCTTTGAATCTCAGTTAGAGCCACAATCCCTTTTTTAGTCCCTCATGTTTTTCTGTTTTCACCCAACTGGGCAGCCCGTGCACTGTTTCTGAGCACTCAGGCTAATGCAGCCTTTGGGCAGGCTTTCCACAGCTCAATATTCTGCTTTTTGTGCTGCTGGAGCTTTTAAATCATGCTTCATTTTCATGATGAAAGCCAGTCACAAACTTAAACTCTCCTATATAAACCAGAAAGGCCAACCATTAGGTTAAGAGAGCCAGGTAAAGGCAACAAGCACGTGTGTGGCAAAACTGAGCTACTTGTCCCACAGCCCCTGTTTGTGCAGCATCTTATTCCTGTCACACTTCACTTGGTACCGTTCATTGCCAACGTGTTCTCTTTGGGGCCCTTAATTCTGGATTATGTCAGAGAATAAATCCAGGAGAAGCAGCAGTTGTTGCTTTTGCCAAGACCACAGCAAATGTAGGATCCCTTCAGGGATGGGCTCTCGGCGCTCTCCCTGAGCAGTGGGCACTCACCGAGCTGAGATAACCAGACAAGTCAAGGCTGTAAGCAAGAACATCTGGTCATTCTCTGTTCCTGCAACAACTTAAACTATCCTAAACTTTTTAGGTCCCCTCATCTTTCTTCCAGTTTCCCCTCAATCAGACCATTAATATTCTGGTTTGAAGTTTGGATGTTTTGTACTCAGCCCTGTAGAACTGTGCTCATTGCAAGAGCCCCTCAAGATGCTTTTCCCTGGCACGATAAGTGAGACACAGCTCCCACCTCTGATGCTGCCTGCTGTGTCCTTCCCTGCCCTGCCTTTGTAGCTTATGGAGTGAGAAAGTCTGCATTTCACTTTTTAATTACTCCTCCCTCTCTGAAGTTAATACCAGAACACTGCTATCCTTTGAGGACTGAACAGTGGGAGCTGCATTCCCAGGAGACCCAGACTCTGCTTGGGCTGGGTGTGACTCAGTGAAAGAGAAACAGTTTTCTCTTTTGCTCAGTGATATAAGGTGGGGACATTCTGTAATCTATAGAAAGCTGTGCATCAATCTTGATTACCCCAGATATCACATTCTACAAATACAAAACCCCCATTTAAAAAGCAAAAACATTAAGAGCAAATGCACCTGAGACAGGCAGACGTGTCTAATTCACACCATCAAGCACTTTACGAGCTAAAACTTGAACTTCAGTGATTATGCCTGAGACATTTAAATGGCTTTAAATTATAAGTCTAGCAGAAGTATTTTCCTAATAATAAGCCATTAATTCTGGCAGTTGCAGACTGTCTGAATCTAGGTGTATAAACCGTAGCTGCATCAATCAGTGCTGTGTGTCTGACTATTTCAGGCATTCCTTGTTAGTGTAAAGAAAGAACAGTTTGTCCACCAAGCACAACAGCAGCTGAGATTCCTGTTGATTGATAACTAAATGTGCCGTAGAGAAAATATATTCGGATGGAGCTGGAGGAGCAGGAGCGGCAAAGACGTAATGGGGGCGGAGGGAGGAGAGGTGGAATTGGCCACAACAGGAAATTCCTTCTCACGAGTCTTCCAACGGGCTGGCAAGATGGATTTCATCCCTGCAGGTAACAGTGCCTTTATATTTAATCTTCTACAACATCTGTAACCATGTAAATTCTTCACTACTCCATATGCAAGCTCAATTACTGAAAAATTGTTCTTGCTGCTCAAGCCATTACTCCACTGTCTGGTAGTCCTGGTTCATGTACAGAATCCACTGATGTCAACAAAATTGGTGTGTAGAGAAAGCACATATAAATGGAGAAGTTATTCTGCCAGCTGAAGAATCCTTTATTGATCACAATTAGGAATTTGGACATTTCTGAATTCTAAAGTGCTTTCTCAAGAGGCTTGTAGGATTTATTTCCAGGGAACCAATGATTCTGCTGATAAAAATTGGCAGAAGTTCATAGATGTCACCATATTTAAGTTGAAGAAGCTTATTTTAAAAGCTTTACAGTTCTAGCTAGGAAAGGAGTATTTTCTGCTGTAAATATCAGTATCATTACACATCATGACAAGAAAACCTCAACTCATTTTGCAGTTTGGTGAAAATTTTGGGGGTTTGGGTTCTCAGCCAGTTTTTGGGTTCTCAGCCAGTTTTTGGGTTCTCTCTGAGCTTTGACAGCCTGAAGACAAGCTGAAAGTTTCAGAGCAACAGATTTCCATTTGCAAACTGTGAAATTCTAGGCCGTAAAACACTCACAAGATTTGGCCCAGATCCTGATTTCTTAGATCAAGTAGGTGAGCATCACTACAGCAGTGAGTAACACAACACTGGAATCTCCTACTGCACGAGTCTCTTTTCTAAAATTCTTCTCAGTCAATATGGTTGAAGATTTTAGAAGCATTTAAAAAAGATACTTGAAAGCACGAGCCCTTCTTTTTGGAGTAGAAATTCACACAGCCACTTCAGCACAATTGAATAATCTGCTTATATTTAGGGACAAGCTGAAATATCTTGGTCAGCTGATGCTTGGAAAGGGAAGGGCTTTAAATACAACATCAGGGATGTGAATTTTAAATGGTTTTTTGTGGTAATAGCCAGGGTCAGAGCTCAACTTTTCAAGGGAAAAATCTAGCAAATTATCTATATTGAGTTAGTTTTCAGTCTGAAAGAGAAAATGCCAGTAGGCACGCTCCTTTATCAAGGCAGTGTATTTACAGATGATAGTTAAGATTCCATTCTTATTCCTGGTTATGACTTTGTATTTTTCTCATTTTCTTCTTTAAAATTCTCCAGAATTATCTTCCCTAATCAGTTGTGAAAAGCACAAAATAAAATCATGTGGCAGAGGTTTATGCTCTTGAGAAATCAGCCTCCTGGAGTGACTTCTAAATGAGGAAAATACAATTTTTCTTTTGTCTTTTTCTTGGCAATTTCCATGTAAACTCAGAAGACACCATTCCCTGTCCCATGAAGCCACATCATTCTTGGAAAAAGAACCACAACATTCATTTACACAAAAGAACTTTTCTGGAACAAAATAGGAATGAAAATCAGATTTATTTTTATTGTTTTATGAGTTTGTTGTGTGACCTAATGAAGGGGCACTACTCCATTCATGGCAAACAGAGTTAACTCCAAGTTGGCTTCCCCTCTTCCACAAGAAGTGCTGCAAAGAGATTTCCAAGGAGATGGAGCTGGGGCTGGCACAGGAAGGCTCAGGCTGTAACATTATGTAGCTACTATTAGTAGTAAGTGTGGCAGCAGAGCCATGGATTGGTGTCCCTGCTGATACTGGACCCACCTATGAACTGTTTTTCCCTTTCATGTCCCTTTGGAATTCTTTTAGATAACAATCTCTGAAAAAATCAGATTATAACAGTTAAAGATGTGCTCAGGTGCCTGGCCTATGTGAGCCATTTCTAATGTTTTTATTTCTAGCTACAGTGGGGCATTTAAGCAAGGGAGAAAAGGTGGCTGTGGAACCTTTAGGTCCCACTCCTACATCCACAGCACTTTGGGAGGGACAAATGGTTGAGCACACTAAGACAGAATTACATAAGAAGATCCTTTCTCATAGATGGGGATGCATTTAATTTTCATAGTGGTTAGCAAATAATTTATTTTTACCACTTCTTCCTAACCAACCTAACATCTGACCAAATATGCCAAATAAAAGCCCTCCCCACAAACTATCAACTGGGAGATCTAGGAGAAACTAGGGGAAAACTGTATTTCATTTTTAAGCCTCCAATGCAGATTAGTCAGATGCAAACTGGGGTGGTCTGTCTGCCACCAGTGATTGTCTTGGAGAACATGAAAACAAAACCACAAAGTTGCTGACAGGCTATTTTTATATTTCTTCCCATACAAGTTTGGTCCTGGCTTCTCTAAGGATGCAGAGCTGTCCTCGTTTGAACCTGTAGGAGATCTCAATATCCCCTTTTATGGGTCGTGTTTCCTTTATGTTCAGCCAGATGGAAACTGGTTTTTTTTTCTTCCAGCTTTGCAGTCTGCGTTGCAAACTGGGGCTTGCTTGGCTTCTGCCTGTTCCTTTGCTTCTGTTTCATTTTCTGTTGCATTTGTCTATCCAGGAAGTTACTTCAAATTACACTGGGATATAAAGTTACAGAAGTAATTCCCTGTGTTAATCTGCTCACTATACCCCAAATCTTTAGAAAGTGGAATAAATTGTCTGGTTCTGAGCGTTCAAAGTGACCACACAGAGCTGCTGCATGTGCTAGCACACAGAATCTGACACCCCAGCTTCCTCTGCAGAGTTTTTCTATTAGCTATTAACTACTTTAGGTGACATTTCAAAAATACCTTGAGACAGGTATATTATGTGTCTGCTGGTGCCTAGTTTTGCATGTTAATAATCCAGTTCTTCCTGTACAAATCTCTGAGTCCAACCTTTAAATCAAAAAATGAAGTGACTCCCAAGAAAGGCAGATTTCTGAAAGCCACTGTTTTAAAATACTCTTTGTTCAGAAGAACAGGGTCTTATTTTATGAAATGCCTTCTGAGCTGCCTCACACACAAGGAAGGATGGTGGAAGCCCTTCTCAGTGGTCACAGTAAGAAACTATGAGTGAGAACTTTCGGAAGCTCTGCATTCCTGTTTCAGATTTAACCAAAGAACAGGAAACCATTAATGATGAATTTCACCTGCAGAATCTTGTACAAACTATTCGTGTTTCATTAAGGGAAGGAAATAATTTATCTGATTTACTCTACACTTCTAACCCTCAGTCTGTTTTTTTATTGTCTGCAAGAATTTCCTTGGTCTCAGCAGAAAGAAAGGCACAGCAGAGGATTCCAGTCAATCTTTGGACAAAACCAAGGTGTTTCTCTCCAGCCTTCCACCCTTACCAAACATGGGGCACATTTTGTGTTGTAGCACTGAGCTACTGAAAATTAACAACACAAACTTAGTAAAAATCATGGAACCTTAGAATGGTTTGGGTTGGAAGGCACCTTAAAGCTCCTCTTGTTCCAAGCCCCTGCCATGTGCAGGGACACCTTCCCCTAGACCAGGTTGCTCAGAGCTCCATCGAGCCTGACCCTAAAAACTTTCACCCATTGCAAATTAGAACTTTACAAATGACCAGCTGTGAACAATTTTTTTTTCTCAACTCTACAAAGCAGAGAACTATGAACATAAATCAGAACTTCCAGAAATGAGAAAAATTCTGGATCTTAAGGAAATTACTCTTTAATCTTGTGATACGGAAGCATGAAGAAAATGATAGAGAATGTGTTGAGAACCAGGACTGAATTATGATCTGTGGAGATCCCTAATGTAATAGATTTTGTTGGGTTTTTTTCAGAATAAAACCATTTAGTGATGCATGGACACATGGCTTGCATTTTTGTTCTGTTTGTTACCACACTGGTATTGCATTTCAGTTCAGGGGGAATAAAGGTTAATAACTCCAGTTCAAAAGACTATTGTTGGCAAGCTTAAGGAACAAACCAGTTATTCTGCCCCCTGTACAGCAGCCAGCACGGCACATTTCTGCCATAATCAGAAGTTGGTCAGCTCTAAAACATCTAATTAAAGCAATTATTCTGGGTGTTAATTGTTTATTTTTATTACTACAGTATCAAGAGGCCCCTGCTGAAAGTGGGGCTACGTGCTCTACAAACACTCAGCAAGAGAGAATACTTGCCCTTTCAGGCTTTCACTATAAATAAATAAGACACAGAGGAAACAGAAGGATGAAGAGATGATAGTTATCTCTGGGTTTAGTTACAAAGTGTTAGAGGCATGATTAGCAGCTGACCCTGCTTAGTCCCATTCCCATGTTTGACCATTGAGTGTCTTGGGTTTTATATGTAATTTCAATCTCTAAGAACAAAAAAAAAGAGTAAAATGCAGTAGGAGCTACTATTTCAGCTACATTACTGAGTACTGAATATTTCAGGATTCTGATCCTAGAGACCATGTGCTTTTTAGCAAGACAGAAGAACTTATTATCAGTTTCATAAATGTGGTTTCTATTTAAATAAGCTAATTAATTTTCTGAACCATCCTTTGACAGTTAAATTCAAAGCTCATTGAAATCAGCTAAATACTTCCATTAATTTTAGAGGCTTTTGGATTATGTTCCCTTTCTGTCCCAACAAAACCCTTTTATAATATTAATTTGAAATTCTAAGATAAATCTAAGAACCCTCTTTAAGAAATGTAAGGGCCTAACTAACATGAATTAAACAATCCAACCACTTGTTGAGAAGTCTATCAGTGCTGAAACCTGGTCCTGTAAGGCAAAGTTTGTGAGCAGGATAAAAGCCCCAATAAAGCTGGCTGGGCACTTTGAAAGGACTGTGGTACCTTACGTATTTTATTGGTAACATGAATAAATCCATCAGTGTCCTGAAAGCAGGAGTCTTTCTACCTCATTGGTAGAAAGCAAGGAAAGCCAATCAACACGTTTGTATGCATAAATAGCTGGGTTTGATGAGGTAAGACCCGTGAGTAGGTGTTTGAAAATGTAAGGACTGAGACATGGTTTACAGAGAGCTTGCTCAGTTTACAACTAAATACACTTCAGTGTGTATTTAGTCAACATATTTCAGTCAACAACTGAAATACGAAGTCTAAAACATCACCTTTCTCAGCAGCAATATTAAGCTCAGTAAAACTTTTCAAAGGAAATAAAATCCCCTGCAACAATGACCACAGTTACTCTCAACATGCAGCTTCTGGCTCCCACTAAAGCAGTGCATTGCTGTCACCTCTGCTCTCCACACGTTCCTGCAGGGCACTTCGTTTTTAATTCATTTAAAAATCCACTATTAGTCAACCTAATGAAAAGTGGGCCAGAAAGTGGACAGAGGTTCATAACAAAATAGCAGAGACAGGGAGCTAATTAATATCTATAACTGATGTTTAGCTACAAGTTATGAAGTTTGTTTAAAACCACATACATTTATCTCTCACTTGGCCCCCTCTGCCTGCAAGAGCCAGGCAGACTAGAGGGTAACAGGCTAAAATATTTCACTTTTCCCATTACCATCCTCCCATAGCATCTCTCCTCTCTCTATCCCAGTTCTTTGCCTCTTGAATGATGAATCTGAATCTAATCCTAACTGGCACTATAATCAGGCTGTGAGGGCTGACAGTGCTCAGTGGAAATAACAGCCCTTTCACAGCTTAACTAAGGCATACTGGGGGTTTGAATAAAGAGCCTTATGAACACGACAGCAGATATTAACTGGAGAAATGCTTTTGCCATCCTGTTTCATTCCCTTAAATAGAAAATAGCAAGGAGCTACTGTTGGTCGATAGGGACAATAACAAGATGGGATGGGAGCTGTCTGGAGCAATGGCTGTCCCCAGACTGCAGATAAGCAGTGACAAAATGAAAGAAATTTCAACTCCTCACACCAATCTTCCCCTCCATCCTGTTTTTCTCTTACATTTCTCAGAATCTGGTGTGCTCTCCAAAGCTTCATCTTCCCATCATCCTACAGAATTTAAAAATGCCTTATAACATCGTGTCCGTGGCGTGTCGGGAAGTAAAAATACAGGCTTAGCTGTAAGACATCAAGTGTGGCAATTTTCAGCTTCTTATTGTTATCAAAATGAAATCAAGTTATTTTACAATGGAAAGGAACCATTCCTTGGCTGATATAAACTGCAGGAGTTCAACTGGATTTGGTAGTGCTGAAACATGTCACAGCTGAGGCTCATTCCTTGCCCCTCTAAACACTCAGGCAGCCACTTGCTGTCCCAAATGCTCGAAATAGAGGCAGATAATGATAAAAAATATATGTTATATAAGAAGATATGGCTGTTATGACATTTGTTTTTAATCCCAAATTGAGCACAATGGTCAAGTTCAGGCAGTATCAGTCCAGGTCATGTAACATTGTGTCAGAAATCTGAAGAACACTGTAAATAAACAACATAGAGACATTCAGGTGCCCAGTGATGTCTTAGGGTTTCTTTGTACACAGTTCCAGCAGTGGAAAGCTGTCAGGTTATACAGAAGGAATTACACAATAGAGGTAATTTCTAAAATAATCAACATTAACTAATTAGATGGGGGGGATTTTATACTGTATTAACCCATTTAGTTCCCAAAAGCCCCTAACAACCATGATCTGGTTGAAATTCCAACTCAAACAAAGTAAAATGCTATGTTGATTATTTTAAAGAATAACTTTCTGGCTATATATTAAATAAAAATTGAATGATTACTTTCACTTGTGAGCCAAAAAGTATTGTCACACCAGACAGAATCCAATAAAACTGGCCAGTTCTTTTCCATATCCTTTTGCAATGACCATAGATCAAATTTTCCATATATAAAATGCCTAGTGATATATATATATTTAAGGGGAACAAATGGCTAAATGGGAATTCTAACTCAACATTAACTTCTGAACAAATTTGATACACTTCATTATAACAATTTTTGAAATATAGTCATCATTTTAAATAGTCTTACATAAACTTCCCCAAGCACTATAATCATGCATTCAGCGAAATATTTCAAACTTTCCCTTTGCTTTTCAAAAGTGCACTGGCTGCACATGTCAACTGCTACAACATATAACTTCGGTCATTAAAATGTTGGACCTGAAATTTCTGTTTCAAGTGACAGTTTGACTGATCTAAAACTTAGTTTGGCTACGAAAAACATTGTGTTTCAGTCTGAGTATCCACTCTCCCTTTCCAAAAGAATTTGTTACTCCCCGGTGATGCATGATGGCTATTGTACAATCTTGCACTGCCCAAAAAGAGAGGCTATAGAATCCAGCCTATACAAGCAGAGATTTATGAAGTGGCAAATATTTGCTTGAGACAATTGCTGACCTCAGAGGAACATCTTCAGGAGCCCAGGCCTGCTGAGCGTTGCCATATGATTCACACAAGGATTAGCTTGGAACAAAAGCTGCAGCAACTCTGTGTTTAGAAGGAACTTGGATGCAGGTACATCATCTCAGCTTGACTCCATGTGAAATTTAAATCCAAAGATCATTAATTTCAACATTGTCAGGAGGCAAAAGGCAAAGGAGACATTAGCCTTAAAATATTTAGCAAAGAGTGTTTTAGGATCCCTCTGCAGATTTCCATCTTTCCCAGTGCACCCTCTGCCTTAAGGCAGGACACTAACCCTGACCTCAGAGCTGCTCTAGATGCATTTCTGATATGTCTCTGGGGAAGGCAAGTTTAGACATCAACTTCAAGCTCATACTGAATTTCCAGGACCTTCCTCCAAAATGCACTCCAAACTCTCAAGGTTTACTAGTACAGAAAAATCCCAATCCAAATATTCTATGAGATGATCCTTTGCACAGGCTCAAAGATGACACAAAAGCAGGCTGCAAAATCAATGATGGACTTGTTTCAGGTAAAAGAAAAAGTAAAACCAGCTTGTCATAGGAAGAAGAGAGAACAGCTCCACAAATCCCATGGCTAGAGAATTAATAAAAGCAGGGCATGAGGAAGTAATGTTGATTCTCCATAGGGTGATCCATTAAAACTGTATTGAAAACATTCAGGAGGAGAGAAGAAACATTAATCCAAGGCTTCTTGTATGTGTGATGTTTGTGAATTTGAAAAGGCTTTGAGGTGAGGTTTGTTTACCCAAACTCCTTCCTGAACACTTTCAGATGTCCCACCTACTCTTGCACTTCAGAATTGTGCTGCTCATTGCCTTTACGTTTTTCAACACATCACATTGTTAGTTTTACATCTTAATTGCTGGGGAATATGCTTTTTTCAGTAAAATAAATCTTTGGGCTCCAACACTTTCCAGTTGTTTCTTCAGTGTGCCTGAGTGCCTACACATCAAGCCAACATAATGTGATTATAGCAAATTTTGTCCTAAATGACACAGCAAGGGTGACACCAGCAATGAAGATGTGAAAGCCCTGGATTTAGTACACCTTAGAAACCAGAGTGCTCTCGGGGGTCTTTGGAGAGTTTGCCTTCTCATCAACCTGGAACAAGCTAAGCCCACTGCTGCAGTGTTTTCACAGCTGCTGTTCCCTCTGTCAGTCAGAGCACACTGCTCTTACATGTGCTGCAGCAGGAATTGTAGCTGGCTCAGTGATACAACATGACTGAGTGGGATGTTGGGGCAATGAAAGATTTGGGATGATCTGTCTGCTTTCAGAGCCTCCATCTATACAAGCAAGTAGCTGGGCCATTAGTCCCACAGACTGATCAGTATTTGATCCACACACATCTCTCTGGTCACAACACAAACTCTGCAAAGTAGACAGTCCCCAGTCAGGACTTTGATGACACAGGCATAAAGCCTGCAGCTCCAGCCACACACTGTTGGTGGTGACTAGTCCTGGCTTCTCAAATCCTTTAAGGCTCTCTGAAAAAGGCAGACCTGTTCTAGGATTGGAAACACCTGTGTAAGGACCATTCACAATTCCTAGGTTTTCTGGCTCTTCCAGCAAAAGATGCTGAAAAGCTTTCACAGAAGAGGATGCCCACTGCCTACCTTCATGGAATAGTGATGGATTTTAGGGAGGAATCAGACAAGTGAAAGCAGGTTGCAAGGGGCAGCACCACACCAGACCATCACACAAGTCCACTTTTCAGGGCTACACTATAAAAAGCCATGAGCCATGCACAAGCTGATATATGATCTGTCTTTTATCTAGAGGTGTCTTGGAGGACTTATACCTGCTGATCTTTTAATGAGTAAATCAGATTGATCAAAGAACTACCCACATTATAAGCCTTGTCTTTTACTTGGTGTTGAAAAACCATATACTATATAAAAATGGTAAGATCCTGATATTTGATCTGTATGAGATTATCCCTCTTGCTAAAAGCATGAAACTTTGCCAACTCCTTGGCTGCCAGCCACATAAATCAGCTTCTCATAACTCTTCCTATAGGTCAATCATCATTCATTTCTTTAATCTTTAAGACTAACTTCCACTTTTTCTCCTGTTTCAGCTTAGTGTATACGTATGTGTCCTATGTGTAAAGCATTAAGAAATTGAAATAGCTGTTGTCATCAATCTGATCTGCTTATTCTACATTTGATCTTTGCTGCCTTTTCTAAGATATGCAGCACTTTATATTATTAGAATTCTTGTTATTTACTTAGTTTCTGGATGAAGTGATCCCTTGGTGTTACTTCCTTGTCTCCAGATTTCTGGGAAGGCTTCATTTACGTGTGCAGTGCACTTCAAATGCTTGGATGAAAGGCAGACTATAACTAATGCTGATAACAGGACAGGCTCAGTAAATGTGAAGTAACTAAAAGTGCTCTCAGTGGTTTATTCATACAAAATCTCTACCAGCAGGCCTGGCAAAAGTACTGACATTTTTGTTCATCTGAATGAAAATTGAAAATAAACTCTACCCAAAAATGTAAATGTCAAACAAGGAAAAACTGCAGAACTGCAGAACTAGACACCAAATGGGGACGGGGGAAGAAATTAAGAAGATCAATCTGCAATGACTTAAAATCCTTGGTTAAACCCCCCACACACCATAAATCCAGGATTTTCTTCACATATTGCAAAATGTACATGCCAAGTTGTAATTAGGAACTCAAACACTGTTTACTAAATGTACAATATTTTAATCCTGTACCTTAGCTGGTGTCACTGATTCAAGCAGTAATATTGTTTGAAGTAGGGTATAAAAAGATGGAAATATAAGCACAGACAGAAAAGGGAAACAATTTGAGTGACTCATTATTGCCTTCATCTTTATTCAAGCACAAAAGCTAATATTATTCATAAAGGTGCAAACGTGGCAATTGTTCTTAATTTAAATTGGAGCTCAGAGACAAATTGTCAATCCCCACGCAAAAGGGGGTGTTGTGACTGTTGGAACCTCTGATCACCCAGGAAAAGCTCAGCAGGACAAGCACATAGCAAGTGATCTGCAGGTTAGTGTTGTGTGAGGAATAGGAAAAGTAAGGACAGGACATTATTACTGACAGCACACCCCAGGAGAGGTGGTGTGTGACACTTGTGCAGCTGCTCTGGGTGTGCAGGCACCAACAGCTCCTTTTTCCTGCAGTGTCACAGCTGAAAGACGAACCCCGAAGTTGCCTGTGGTGGGAAATGCACCCACTGCGACACTGTGAGACTCGTCTGTGAGGGTGCAGCCAGAGGGAGCCTGCACCCAAATGGTCAGTGTGCTGCATCCTCTGGCAAAATATGGACTTGGGTGCCCGAATTTTAATTCAAATATGATGAAAAATTGTGACTGGAGGAATTTTGTACATTAAAGTAGGAAGAACTGAGAGACTAATTCATCCCCCACAAAATAAACTGACTTAAAATTGGAATAATTCAGATGTCTCTTTTTAGATCAAATGACTACAGACTTAGGGAGTTTATGTATTAGGCTTTTCTAACTGAGACTGGCAAGAGCTCTGATAATACGTAACACTTTAGGTTCAGCAGATGAAGTATTTATTTCAATACACGCAAAAATTAAATTTTATTATTTTACAGTATGCTAGATTTCACTGAATCACAGCTACTACTTTATCAATGCTGTAGCTATTTTGAAGGAAATAAACTGCTCTATTTCTGTTATTTCTACATCAGCATAGACAAATTTTTCTACATATAGACATACATGTACAAACACTACATGCACACACCTCTTGTGCACTATGAAGAAAAGCAAGGAGATCTATCTACAGAAAAGTTAATTCAGTTAAATCTGCAATAGAAGATCAATACTTTATCTCAGGTTCTGCACACCTTGCCACCAACTTCAAAAGCAAACATGATTTTCACAAGCAATCTGGTCTATTCCTACAGTACTTTACAGCCCTTTCCAGGTCCTCATGGCATATCCTCATATCCTTTTGGTGGATGAGAAAGGAAAACAGAGAGGTGAGATGTTCAGGGCTAGAAAAGAAGTCAGCAGCAGGCTAAGGATCAGAACCCAGTTGTGCTAATGTTCCCAAACCCCTGAAATGCTAAATGCAGACGTGCAACCCTCCCAGTAAACAAGGCAAGCATCACATCAGCACCCCTGTTTCAAACATCCATGCCCTACTGGGAAGTGCTGGCCACTTCTGGTTGCCAGCCAGGAAACTTTCCCCCTCCTCAGCATGAACTCTGATTGTGTGCCAGTTCACTTACCCATGGTTATCATTTTTTCTGTCTGATGAGCGTGGAACAATTGCCCTCCGAGCACTGCTTAGCCAGAGCTGGAAGAACTGTTTGCCTCCAGCCCAGCTGCCGGAGTCTCCATGCAAGATGCTGTGCAAAATGTTGAGTTAAAAGAAAACACGAGTAGGGGGAAAAGAGAGCTCTCTGAGAACCTCCACATGGTTCCTGTTGCTAAGGGAACCACTCCCTTTGTCTGCATAGGTTAGGAATGGCTGCTTCGTTTGGAGTCTGTCTCTTAAGTACCGAAAACAGCACAACAATTTCGTAAAGAAAGAAAAAAAAAACCCTCCGGAATATCTGACGACCAAAGGAAAACTGAACCGCCTTGGAATTCTTACATGAAAAGCAGCTATTAATAGTTGATTTGGGTGACTCCAAGGAGGCTGTAGAACTCATCTGTGCCATCTGATGGGACAATACACCACTGCACAGAGTTTAATTTACTTATTGCAATCAGCTTTCGGGGGTCAAGGTAGATGGTTACAGAGAGATAGACCAAGAAATCAGGTCCAGTTTACAGCAGCGAATGGAGAGAGATCAATAGCAAGAAATAAAACTTACAGTAGGTATCCATGATGGACTAGAAGAGAGATGCCCTTACTTACACAGGCTCCTATAAAAATCCAAGCCTGAATCCACAGCTCTGATTTCTGTAGCTGCTCTGCTCTGCTGCCTCTGAGTTTCCAGGTCCAGCACTGACCGTGTTCCTGAACCCCCAAATATTTGAGAATCTACCTTCTACACAGGCCCATTGGGCTCAGCCCAATCCAGCATATGGAGTTAGGAGTCCCTGTTTCTTGTCTTTGTCCATCTCTGGTTTTAAAGAATACACCAGGATGTGTACTTCTGAATAAGGGTGATTTCCCTGCTAGTCTGAGCTCCTGCAACTTGAGGAACTAATAGAAGTTGTCAGGAAGATTGGTACACTGAGAACAGAAGCACCTTGAGTGTAACCTCAAACTTTTTGTTTGTATGAAGAAAATCAGCCTCCTTATGCAAACATATAGCACAACATGCACTGCACAACACAATTGTATCTTGCTCTCTCTCAGCTGGCACCAAAACCAGCACGCTGAAATACTGTGAGGGCAATTTTTTTTCCGTGAACTTACTTGTTTCAGTACCTCAATATTACGGGGAGAGAAATGGTCAAAGACTTGGATTCAGATAGAAATTTTCAAGCACAGCCTTCTCTGAGGCTCTTAGCACATCCAGAGAACAGTCAGAGAAATGTGTTACATTATGTCTGAATGAACAGACAAAAGTTCAAACCTTAGATGATGCACTTCTATACGGAAAACAGAATTTTCTTGTTCTGCCAGAGAGCAGCTGTGAGAGCCTGGAATAGTGGAGGGAGGCCAGTTTGGTGTTGTGGTAAAGAGCCGAGCTTCACTTACTGCAAGGTAGAGAGGAGTCAGGGCCAGTGTTCTATTTTCCAGAGAGCTGGGCTGACTTTCCCCCCCTCTTAGAGAACTCCAGTCAGAAATGAATATGAGATGTCTTTGCTTACACACCATAGTTCAGCACTGACTCTGTGACATAAAGACCTGAAGAATTCAGCTGTCACTTCAGTGCACATGTTGAATTGTATTTGCAGTGTGATATGTGCTGCAAACCCCCTCCCTTCTTCCTCTCACCCCAATGAGTCCAATAAAGCAGTCAGGATTGCTTTGTGGAGAGGCCCTTCTGCTCTCCTCTGCAAAAGGATTAGGAGGTTAGAGAGGGGCAACTGAGAGCTCAGTTTAGGGGCATTAGAAAGCAAGGTAACATACAGGTTGCCATTGCATCATTTCTAGCAAGGAACATTTAATTGGAAACCAATTAAAAAGTTGGTGATTGTATTTATTATTTTCCCTTCAGAGGTTTGCTTTGAATTGCTCAGTCCTGCTGGGTATACACACACACTCATCCCATTTTCTCCTTCTCATGGATAGACTGATGCCAAGGCTGATGCCAGGGAAGGACCTTGGGATTCTGTGCAGCCACAGCCAGGGAGACAAGAGTTTTTAGGACCAAACTAAAGTTTCTGCCAATAAATTCTTTACCCACTTTCTTCTGCTGCTTGCAAGCCATGGAATCTTCTTCAGTGTAAGTACAAGAAGGGCAAACCCATGCACATTTAGAGGATTCAAATTTAACTCCCAGCACAATAAAATTCTTCAGCACCTCAAATTAATGTTTAGTGAGTCTAACAGTGAGCTTTATCTAAGCCTTTTACAAATGTTTGGGTATGTAATGCTATCATTAATTCAGGAACATTCTGATGATCATTTGCACTTTATCACTTCAGAATAAAAAGACAGAGGGAGCAACATCAGATCACATTTGTGAAAGTGCAGCCTCCTGCACTGCTACACAATTATCCCCTCAAAAAAAAAAAAAATCGATGTTTTTTCCCCTTATTTTAACAAAGACAGGAATTTTCTCTGTTTAATAGAAATTTTAGCATCTTATACAGGACATGACCAGTTTCCTATTATTACAAGATCAACACTTCTTTGACAGACGGGCAGTGAGGCTCAGATTTGATGATAAAAAAGCGATTTTACACCGAAGTGGAATTCTACTCAGGAACCTTTCCTCGCTGAAATAGTAAGAACTGTATCTATTACTATAAATCCCATCTTCTCAATTTAAAAATAAACTGCATTAACTACTGATGTCCTAAAGAGTCTTTGTTATGCTAATCCAAGGTATTAAGAATAGTCAGAAAAGGAATTCATTAATGGCTACTTGAATCAAGTACTTTTTGTCCCAGATGTGAACACATCCCCCCAGTCAGAAACTACCTAACACAGTGTGATTGAAGTTTATTTATTTACTTACATATAATAAGGAACTGAGCAGCTTGCAGTGCATGAAGTGAGGCTATGGAAAAGTACATTACAGTGCTCCTGCTTCAGGGCCCTCTCAGCCAGAATTTCAGTATATGTGCCTATTTTCTCTTTATTATTCAGCCAAAAACATTGAAACTCTCTATCCCCTCAGTCCACTTAGTGACCAAGAAAAGATTGCCTGCCTTATATAAGGTGGCTTAAGAGGAATTTTTAAAATAAATATTTACAAAAGCTCTAAAAATATTATCTTGTTTTGTTAAGGCTAAGTGTGTAAACACCGTACCTGTTACAAATATAGATCTCGTTATGCAATGAAAAGGAGAAGCAGATGGAGCTGTTGATAGCCTCAGTGACAATAGTGCAACGTGCAGTCGCACAGGAACCAGTATTCCCCTTGTAAGGAAAATTTTTCATATTCCTCAATTTTTTTTTTCTTTCTCAGTCGCGAGTTGGAATTAAAAGTCCGACATGAGAAATTTTCCATAGGAGGGTCATATTTAAAAGACCCTCTATGTAAAAAAAAAAAACAAAACAAAACCAACCCTTTAGTTTGAATGAACTGACATGGATTTAAATGACCTGTGAGAGTAAGTGTAGGGTTGTATGTGCATGTATAAGGTTTCTTGTCCACTTTCGGGAGCCCAGACTCCCATCCCTCCTGGCAGTCTGCCAAGCAGGCCAGGAACGTGGAGAAACTTGACTTTCTGGCACCGTTCCACGTGAGATGCCGGGGAGCTGAGAGCTGGGAAAAGCGGGCGAGTTGGCAGGGGGCCAAGAACATTTCCATCAAAAATTTCATTGGAATAGACATTTTCATGCAACGTGTTAGGTTTTGGTGAACCGGCGTTAGCTGAGGGAAAAATGTTCCACTGGAAAGTTTCCAGTTTGTCCCAGTGCTAAGATCCTGACACTTGGGCTTCGTATTTTTCATTCAGCTGAAGAATGGATTTTTATTTCCCGGTGTCATGCACAGAGACAGAAGGTAGTTTACTGTACTGCTGATTGTATAAAATGATTTCTCCTGACACTGTAAAAAGAAGCTTTATTTTGCCATCTGCAGCAAGTGCTGCTGTCTCATACCTCCATGCTTTTTTGGCATCTCCTCACCCCTCAGTGTCACAAGGACTGTCAGCAGAGTGGTGAGACCACTGGTTCGTACTCAGAGACAGATTTTAATACCTCTCTCTGGAACTCGATTTCTGTCTTACTGTATTAGTTCAGTAGGGAAAACAGTACACCTTGCAGTGTTTTTAAAATTAATATGTATGGATTATAACAATAGACCTGTAACAGTTCTGACAAGTGTAGAAAACGTATCAGCTTCAACTACTGAACTTCATAAATCTCTCGAAAGTGAAATATTTAACACTATCTTGAGGAAAGATGTCACAAGTTGTGGCACAAAACTGAGGTAGAGAAGGCACAGCACTGGGTGAATAGTCAACTGTACATTGAATGCAAATACAACACACCCCCACACACATCAAATATTTGATTCCACAGATTCTTCAGGACAAAAGTGTATATGTAATATATAGAATTTAGCTCATCTTATTCAAGCTGCATATGTGACAGTTCTGAGCTTATTGGAAAACCTGAACCAAGTTCAGTTCTGCCAGTGATGGGACACTGCAAAACTGGACCGTTCCTGCACACTTAGCTCTTGACCTGCCTTCAGAACACTCATTCATTACGCCCCATTCAGGAAGTGATCTCACTGGAAAATCTGAGCAAAACAGAGGACAGAAGTTCCAGACTCAAAAAGCTAAGGAATGTTCTTTCCTCCCTCCTACCTTGTCTTCTTTTAAATGAATTTAGACTTTGTGAAAAGCATCAGATGGACAGTGCAAGGCCCGAGGGCTGTTGTGGGTGCCCAACATACAGACATTTTCAGTGTCCTCCTTTCACACTCAGGTGCCTTCACACTGAGCTGCAAGTTAAACTTCCCATCTTGGGCATCATAGAACTTCACTCAAAACTAGTGCAGAGATATTCACCCTTAAGCCTGAGGGTAAATATCTCTATAATCACAAAGACACTTTATTAATGCAATAATTCACCCCCTAAGGTTTTGAGTTCTCATAGCAGAAAAAAACCTGAACAAGCCATTCTCACCTGAGCACTGATATGGAATTCTCATTACTGGTACTGTAGTATTATCCTTCAGTCACCAGCTCTCTCAACTTTGAGCATGGGCACCAAATTTGAACCAAAATCAGCATTAAACATATGCCTATAGGATTGCTGTCTTACTTTTGGTAATGAAATAAGCATTAATGCAGTAACAAAATGTCAGCCAGACTTGAGCTGTATAGACTAAATCCCAATCCTGGACATACTGCAGCAAATCTTAAGGAAGCCTGTGGACATTCCAGTGTGGCAGAGTTGATTCAGCTTCATGTCTCCATTCTACTCCCTAGAATTCTTGTTCTCTTTGGAAGAGTAACTCATCTCATTTTCAGGAGTATGAAACTTCTCCATCTCCATTTCAATATTCCTGGGCTGTGTGACTACTTTCCTCAAGTACAACTGACAAAATTTTTCCCAATAAAGAATTAATTTTTCCACAGGAGAAAATAGGAAGTTTTCCAAGCCTGCTGAAATTGGTGTGAAACTATGAAAGGAAGTATTTGTAGAGAGTTAGCAGAGAACAAGTCAGACCTGTGGATACACTTTGTTCAATATCTCAAAACAGCCAAATGACTTCAGCTGGTGTTCGCTCCTCTACTTGACAATGACATGTTACACTTCCCTGACGAGCTGAATTCAGATTTATCTCTGCTGTTGATTGCTGTTCTTTATAAGATGTAGATTTAGAAAGCTTTGCCACCCACTTGCAGCAAATTTAAATTTCTAAACAACAGCAAAGTTCAGCAACAGCGTCGTGAGTGAGGCTGCTGAAGGATAATTATTCTCTTTACAAAGAGCAAGTCTCTCAAGCTATGTTTAACTTTACATGTAGATATAGACACATACATATATTCAGACTGAATTTACTGTACTATGCTTGATTTCTCTTCACTATAACTATTTTCTGTGCCACCACTGAGAGCATTTCCAATGTACATATTTGCTCTGACACCTCTGGATATCATCATCATGTTCTCTCATGCCCTTGAGTGAGATTGACTCACTTCCATCTCTTCTGTTGCTATGAAAAAGTAAACAGTAGCTACAAAGCTGTCAATGAATTGGATTTTTTTTTCTGTCTTCAGTTAATCCTTTTAGCTATATACCTGAGATACCTTGTTCTATAATCCAAGTCACATTCATATTTTACAAAAACTCTTGGCTAATCTTTTGCAGAAATATCTACCTGGATCTTGTGTTATTTTCACTTTGATTAAGCCAGACAAGCTACCAAATAAAAGAAGCTGACTGCATTTAATGCAACAATTATGCCAAATAATTCCTCAGAAGTAAGATTTTCAGAGAAGCAGGTCTTCTGGGGGTGCTCCCATCATCGAGCACACACAGGTAATACTCCTTTCTGTGTCTCATAAAGCGAAAAGAACTCCTAAAATTGAACTTCACCCACTCCAATCAAAATGCCACTCAACTGCTGATTGAAATATCCTTCATTCAAATCAGAGTGAGTGCCTTTAATGGCTACCCAAAAGGCTGTCAAATTAAATAAGAAACAAAATGCAAATAAATTAGCATTCCTAGCTACTGATACACTATAAATATTTATGAGGAAAAAAAGATGCTGTAATTTCGAATGATACCACAGGCCCATTTTGTACAAACAGTTAAAACAGTTATACATGCAATACCGTACTTTGCAATTTTTTTCCATTTCACATCACCATAATCACCTAATAAATATTTAAATGGACCCATTTGCTGTAACTATAAAAGAACCGTGTAAACTTGTTGTCATCTAGACACATAAGCCGCAGTGGAGTCAATGAATTTCAACAGTCACTTAATATTGCAAGCCACAAGCTACCTTAAACCTGCCAGCAACTGTCTGCCAGGAAGCTACTGTAGCACCACGGCTACCTCCTCCAACCCAGGACACGAGATTCATTATGAATGCGAGCATTGCTACTCTAATTAGGCCTGGGAGAGGTTTAACAACCATGCTACAGTCTTGCTGCTGACAAATATAAAAATAAAGCCTTGTTCAAATTAGCAATGTGAAGTGAGAAGGCCTAGAAGCAGCAACTGTCTGACCAGTAGTGAAACAGTTCTAATCTATAGTGAGGTTATTTTGCTTCATAAACTGCTAGTATGTTACCTGCAGGAGGTCTCCCTGTAAAATGAATTATAGTAAGCTATATGTGATAATTAACCGTGCATTAGCAAATATCTTGAAACAGGGGGGCTCTGTTTTCTCTGTATTTTGACTAATAAAAGCATGAATTTGTTCAACAAATGATCATTTAGGTTGTGGAATGCTAAGCATATTGGAAGAACACAGTAAGCAATAGAATATTGTAGGTGGACTAACAGTTTCCTTACAAAAACAGGCTGTTTAATAGGCTGGCTCCATACTACGTTATTCACAGTACTAAAAACCACAGTGTTGGGAAGACAAATACAATATACATTTAAAATAATATAAACCTTGTACTCATATTTACTTTAAAAATGCCATGGATGTGACAATAAAAAAAAATCCATAAGCAAACGTTTATTTCAGAAAGAGAAAATCCCAAATGACTCTTTCCAGAATGTAAACAGATAGTGAGGCAATTGGTATGGTCATCTTCTGCAGAGGGGAAAAAACCTCAGCTGGGTTTAAAATAGTCCACATCATATGAATGTGAAGCAAGGCAAAAAAAAAAAAAATTAATTTATTATGTATACTGCTTAACACAATAAAAATAAAGTGGTGCCATAATTTATTTTAGCTTCATTTACATCTTACGAAAACATCTTTAACCATAACGCTTTATGGAGCTGTGACTGGAGCAGCCTCACTCTTGGCTGTGAATCAGGGGTCAGAGCCACTGCAGCATACACAGGTTGACAGTCTGTACCTCTTTATTCATACCATATGGACTGGAGCCCAAGCTTCCAAACATCACAAACTGAAACTCATTTAACTACAAGTAATCTGCCAGCTTTAGCCAGACTCCATGCAGGAATGACTCATTATAGGATCTGGCCTTATCAGGGGGAATTCGCAGCCCCAGCGTTGCGGGGATCAGCCTCAGGTAAAAAGAGAAATTCTGAACAATGATGTTTCAGTTCATAAATATCACCATTCAGATGGCTCTCAAAAATTTGAATATCTTTAAAACATCAGAAGTGTTCTATAAATTTAAGATAAAGCCAAGATACCCCTCAGGTGTACGTGTCCATCTCCTTCCACCCAGCTCAGCTCTCACCTGCCCTGTGACAAACACCACACCTCCTTTGGCTGCCAGGTCTGTTCTAGTCGAGGTGAGGGGATTTCCAAGGCAGAGAGTTATCAGTGAGATGCCAGAATCATGAACATGTGGCAGACATTCAGTCTTAGAGCAAGACAGGATGCTCAGGGAGTTGGTCCCTGGAGAAAAGTGTGAGCTGTGACTGCAGCATCCTGTGCCACACAGTCCAGAGCAGGAATGGTCCTCACCACATTCCTGCAGCCCTCCTTTTGAACATCCATCTGGTTCAACCAAAGGATATTGGCTTAGTATCAGCTTTTTAATATCTTTAAAAACTATTTGGTGGTGTGTGTGTGTGCAGTAGATGCATATATATCATACACATGAAATATTTTCATTTTGCAGAGTTCAATGATTGTTGCCATCGAATTACAAAACACGGGTCAACAACACATTGCTGGGAAAGCATGTACAAAGGAAATAGGCATTCTCCTTAAGGAAAACATTCTATATAGTTAAAAATTGCTACAAATTAGTGGCAAGCACATGGCTACAGGTTATTTTTCCTGCTTCACTACAGAAAGATAAGAAATTACAAAGGCATATTTCCATTCCTCCAAGTGTGTACACAGTTTTTGTCTCAAATTAATAAGCATCAATCAGCTGGTAAAGGAGGGCGAGTCTAGGATTCTATTTTTCCCTAAATTTCTATCACAAGCATGTTTGACTTATATCCAAGAGGAATTTCAGTGTATAATTTTTTTTAATGTTTCTCCCTCTCAACAACATGATTTTTCACTATAAGGGCATCAGATGATTTTAACCATCTCAATTTGAAAGTGAGCACAGGTATTCATACTACTGCAGTTAATAAAGTTTGAAAATCCAGTGTCACTTTTAAAATCTGCTTTTCAGAAACAAACCCAAGCCCTTAAAAGTTGCTTTTACCATTGTGCTAACCTTCAGTTTTCTAAGGTAAATGAGAACTTAGAAAGTAGTGTGCTGTATTTTCTCAGTTGAATTATATTTATAGACTTCCAGGCAGAGGGTAAGATTGCCCCCTTTTGGAATTTTTCAGAGTAACAGTCCAAATAAAGAATCGGGTGCAAAGCATTCCTAATCCCTACTCAAGATATGCATCTCATCAGGGATTATTTGTGCTTCAGACTGTTGTGTTCTCGTGTTACTATATATGTGGCTTCACATTCCTTATTAAAGCAACAGGCATGAAAGAATTCAACTGCTCTTGCCAGCAACCACAACGGCACAAAATCTAAAGTCAGATAAAGGTAAACATCTGGAACCTTCCAAGGAATGCAGTAGTAAAGATGGAACATATAACTGCATTCTCCCCTTCTCTGCTCTGTGGGACAAACTTCAGAGACTGTAATCTGTACCTACAGACCCCCATAAAGCAGCATTCTCTGATAAAATTTAAGTAGAGCTTAGTATTTTAAATAAGAAATGAGAGTACTGAAGTGCTGAAAACAACCAGGACAGTTCTGATTCCAGATTTAATTTAATAGCAACCCCCCCCTTGGTATACTGATCTGGTGGTTGGGCTTTTTTTTTAAATTTGTCATCTTTAATACATAAATGGTGGTCATTCATCCAGTGTACTAGTCCTTTAAAGAGATGTTCATGACCACAGGCAGAACATGCACAGTAACCAGAAGTCTGGATGGAGATATGTATTTTCATTAAAATCTTATTTTTTTAATTACATTGCCATCATGCCAGATATATCAATAAAAATTTTTTACTGAAAAAATGCAATTTTGTCCTTTTAAGTAGTTAATAATTAGCATTATTTACGAATAAAGCATCATTGTTCTGTTACTTGAACAGTATCTTCTAATTTTAGAAAGCTTATCATTTTATAATGTACAATAAATTGCAACATACAGCACATTCCTATTTTTGTTTCAAAACTTATCTTTCAATTACCAAATCCCATTCATTTTCATATGAACCTGGGGGCTCAAAATCAGTAAAGAGTTTAATCTAAAGAGTTGTCTCAGTGTATGGCTTCAGCTAGAAGTGGTTCAATGACCATCTGACAAATGGAAACATGGAGAGATCTCCAAATGGAGACAGATCAATAAACTGATACAAGCCAGCAATAAAATGGAAATCAGAGTATCAGTGGGAGCTACACTGATGTATCTCATCACAGCTAAAGAAGACATCTGTTCAAGCAAAGGAAGAGGAGCAGGCAGGCAGTTCAGCACATCAGACATAGAGGAAAACAGAATGTTTAAGCTGTGCAATTCTGCTGAAGAACTCCTCACCTAAACTCTGTGGGCAGTATTAAATGACACCCTCTCACTGAACTGTTTCAGTCCCAGACTCTAAGGATTATAACATTTGGGTTTCCATCTTACTACAATCAAAATGATATCACCAAAGGCTGTTGTCTTCCAATAATATACCTGTAGTTCAATCAGCTAAACTGAGATTAGACTAATTCATAGGGAACAGCAAAGCTGAGCATCACTGCTGATCTTCTACCCTGAGCACAATCCTATGGAGCAGTGTTCATGTGGGTGCTGGGAAAACACCACTGTGCCAATTAACTTTAATGCAAGTGCATCAGCAATAGGTCATGTCACTTATATCTCAGTTTTAAAAAAAATTAAAAATCATCAGTGATATTTTTGCTGTACCTAATATTGTATCATTCTTAACCTCTTAAATATCAAACTTTTAAGAGTGTGATGAGAGTGATCCTTGTCACTTACAGAGGCTTCATCTTTGCTTCAGGGCGAGGAGATTATCACAATAAAGAAGATTAGGTATTGCAAATGTTCATGTTTTCATAAAGAAGCTGAAGTCCCTGCTCTACTGGGTAGAACTCTGAGTAAAAACCACCATTGCACATAAAGCACCAAGTGTAACAAGCTGAACCGCAATGTAACTTTCCAGACTGTTTGCCCAAGCTGTTTAATGCCCTGTGTATTTCTGCGGAGGGAAAGTGAGAGCTTAACTTGAATTATGTCCTTGCTGCTTTCAAAATACTTGAAACAGTTATTCAAAACTGTAGCCAGTGTGTCATGCATTCCAATACAGAATATAGGAATCTATGTATTTAGTGTCACTGTAAGACTTTTACCTAGAGCTTTCCTTTTGGAGCCATGGAGTTAATCATAAGGAAGGAATGCACACTCTGATCATGCTAATTAGCTTACTGAATATGACTTCTAAAGAGATCACTTAATGTGTCCTCAAGGATGCTGAAAACCATTTTATTAAGAGAAATGCTTGGTTTCCTTTACTGACACATTCATTGGACCAAAAGGCTGTCATGAAGCAATCTGTAGCTGTCTTGATATCTATATATGGACAAGAAATAGCACTGCAGAAGATACATTCTAGGTTTAATAACCACATTTTATAGCCACTGAAAATTACTCTATAAGGGTAAGGACAAGAGCAGGAGAAAATTCACTCATGCTTTCAGAAAATTTAAATATGAACTTTCCAGGGCATGCTTTTTACATATAAAGGGCATGAATCAGTGCTCTGGATCTCTCCACTTAATTCCATGCTTTTGTTTTACCTCTTTGTCATTACTGAAGGACACCAAGGAGCAGTGCCAATTGATACATAGTTTTGCTAATGATTGTAAAAGTGCTTTAAAAAAAAGTGTTATGTGCAATAAACCTTTTAACTGCTTCCTTAGCTAAGAAAAGAGCACCTTGTGGGTTTTACCATGGCTCAGAAATTTTTAGAATGTTCTCATCCTTGCCATGTTTTGATATAATTTCTTCCCATTTTGTCACCAAGGTCCTTATTATGGGCTGGGACCTCAAGATAGCCAAGGTCTTAATTCAGTCAGTCTGCTGGAAGCTTGGGTGGAATGTTGGCCAAATATCCCCACCTGCTGCTCCCATCAGGCCTGGTCTGCTCATTCCTCAACAGAACATGAGAAAAAGGTTCCACCTCTTGTGGAGAAGTCCTAATGACTGGGCTCTTCCCTCTTTTTCTGTGCTTTAAGGCAGGATGGAAGATGTAACCCATGGAACAAAGCCAGCACCACTGCAGAGCAGTTGTCACAAGGACAGTGGTGCTTGTAGGACAGGTAGGAATTCTGCTTGTTTATCTGTTTAGAAGGAAAAAATCACTTCTTCCTTAGGAGTCTGTTTTGGAGCCTGACTGGAGCATGTGAAGGGGCTGATACAGTGCAATAGAATCTGAGTATTTGTAGCACAGAGTGATTTGAAAATAAAACTCTTTGTGAGTGTAGGAGAGAATGCTTATTATGTGCTTCCATAATCACATATTTCATCCAAAATTAGAATCTGTTGAGTAAATCCCCAAACAATTTATGACTTCTCTAAAGCAATTCCCCAATTGTTCTTCAGGCAACTCAAAGGCCATGGAGCACAGAAACTGCTGTAGGCTGCAGAATGTTTTCATCTGACTTATTGGTGACTTTCACTCTGCTTTTCCAATATCATAAATATAGCTAACAGATAAAGATTAAGACTATTTTATATAGGAGCTTTTTTCAGTCATAAATCTATGGGGAAATAAGTTTTCATTGAAACAAAAATCTATCTTCTTTTGGGGGGGAGACCAAGTTTGTCCTAAAACCTCCTAAAAAGAGCAGCTGTAGTTTTCATAGTAACTTCACTAAAACTGATTTGATTTTAGGGGAAAGGATTTCTAGTCAGCTCTAATGACAGGGAGAATTACCCGTCATCATTCAATTTGGCTGAACAAGGACTCCTCACTTTATTCTATAAATGCAGAAAATACTTGTAAAAGCCTAGACTTATAACATCTGATAGCATCATCCACTAACTCTACACCAGGGAAGCTGTAGGAACAATAAAGGCAAGAAGTGCAAGAGAGGGCCTGTTGAGATTAGCAGTAAAGACTCAGAGTAATTGGACATGCCATCACACTGAAAACAAAGGAAATGGGCATTAATTCCTCAGTGAATTACTGGCTGCCCTTCTGTCATTGCTTGTATTGAGCTCAGAACGAAGTTTTAGGTAAGTTCTTTGGAGACTTTCTTTATCATGAGCTTAAAACCATTAAACAGTCTTTAAAAAAAGAAATCAGTACCACTTCATGCAGTATGTGGAAAGAGTACAGACAAGAATGTCATGCTACTTCCAAGGCAGTCAATTAAACTGTACCATGCATGTGCAGGCCAAGTTTCTTCCATCAGAAGGAGCAGTCTCCAGGAGACTATTTAGTTACATGAATCACTATTTATCTGGAGCCTCTGACAAGATAGAGCCAAATCGATTTCTTCCAGAGAAGGCAGACTCAGGCTAAGTTATATCCCTGTTTTTCACTTCAAAAAGACATAATCAGTTTATGAGACGTGAAAAAAATGTAGCCTGTTGCAGTGTCAGTTCCCCACAAATGTTCTAAAAACCAGAAGGGCTGTTGCTACAGCAGGAACATGAGCTTTGAATTCGTTGCTAATGAGGAGTGCTTGGAAAACACACTGAGAAATAATTGCAGGTTAATAACCAGGTTTCAGAAAATCCAAATGATCCCTTTTTATTCCATGTGTCATAGCAGTCTGAGTCTGGTAGCACAATGCTACCTAATCTTAATTAGGTTCCTTCATCTTCCATTGGCTGGAGTTGATTTGTTCCAGTCAAAACTGGTCCCCTAAAGCTTTTGGTAACTCCCAAATTTACTTATTCTTTAGTTATCCCAACCAAACACGCACCTTTTTGGGAAGAACCAAAGGAAAGAAGAACTTTTCATTAAAAAACCACAGTTTGTCTCAGACTGTCATAAAACTCTCTGCACACTCGTTCCAGTTTGCCAATTTTTAGTACTGAGTTTGCTCAGGTGTAAATGCAGGTAAGTTATCACTATTAACACCCTCCCTTAAACTGACTCTTGAAGGAAACAGTAGAAATATAAACAGTTCTGTAAATGGAAAGTATAAACATTGAGTCTTAAATACGACCATTACTTGTTTATAAGTATGTCCTGTGAAAAGGTATTGACCACACATCAAAGTATCAGTATATACTTGGTTTAAAATATCAGCATATACTTGGAAGGCAAAACAAAAGTGTTTTCTCCCCTACAGATATTTCAAATTCCATTCTTCGTATAAAATATTTTAAGTATTCAGAGAACAGCAAAGAAATAATCTGCCTGTGCATCACAGCAAAGAAAATGCAATTTTCATTCTTCAAAGATGAAAAATTGTGTCCAGAAACACAGACAGTAATCTGCTCATCAGATAAGTGAACTATGTAAGGAATTATTTGAAAATACTTACGTACAGTGACTCCACTTCACTTTCCCCCTCTCCAGGCTACTTTGTTTTTCACTTGTGCTGTTATTCAAGCCTCAGCTGAAACAAACTGTCTTTGACGGGGATGCATTTCATCAGAGCTGCTTTGTCTGCCTGCAATTCCCTGGATGAACACTCTTCCAATAATTTATGTCACCACTGGAGTTCTCTTGCTCCCCGAGCACGGGCAGTGTGGCTGCTCTGTCATCTCCCAGTCCCGGAGCTTCTGCGGGCAAGAAACAATAGCTGGGCAGCTGACAGTGGATAGTGTGCAACTGCTGGGGGAAGGCAACCTGAGAGCACAGAGCAACACTTTAGATGGTAAGGGGACACTGCAGTGTGTCATCTGTCCTCCAGTGGCATTTTGAACCCACAGAAAAACTATAAAATACTGGTAATAAGCCTGTGAGGGCACAACAGCAATGGAAAAGGATTGTAAAATAATCGGTGTCATGAATAGCATGGTGTCCAAAAGGGAGATGTTCCTTTAAAATGAAGTTATGTTTTAATAAGAGGACAAAAACCTCAATTTTTCTTTACCAAGAGAACAGCAAAGGCTGAAATACTCCTGACAGATACGATATTCCCTTCAATAAATTAAATTACACTATTGATGTTAGCACTATCATGCTGACAATGAGGATCAGAAACAGTGTAACTGTCTAAATAATAAAGGAATAACAAGAAATAATTCTAATATTCTACTGAAGGGCCATCTTTCTAACACAGCTTCCTAAATTTATTCTAGTGTGTGAGATACCTTCTGTGGCAAAACAAGTGAACAGATGAATTGTGACACGAATTTTCAAGGCAAGCTCTCCATCAAAAAGAGAAGACTTCTCAAGATTCAGTTGTATGAATCAATAATCATTCCCACAAGCCTACTAATTTATTTTGATTCTATATAAAGGAGTTCACAGAAATTTTACCAGATAGCTAAGGTTAGGTAACTATTCAATTTGGATAGAGAGTTCAGATAAGAATTTATATGTCCATTGGAAAATAATTAACTCACTAACATCTATTAATAACCACAAAAACTGCTGGAAGAGGCAGTTCTGTTACTAATTTTTTTAAAGTTCAGTAAAACTCATTTTTATAGACAGGACTAAACATTTTTAACACTTACTTTACAGCCTCCTCTGGGATGGTGTATACTGCTGCCAACTCAGCACCACTTCCTGACACTTTAGAGAAAAAAGAAAGAAATGTTAAACACAGTGGCAGAAGAAAAGTTTAAGTGCCTTGATTCATTTTTCCACATTGGGATCTGAGATAACACAACTTTTATAAGAGGGCACTGCCTTTTGGAATTGAAATCAACAATTTGATTTCTGCCCCCCACTCTCCTTGCAGAATCAGTATCAGAATCTTGACATTCAAAGTGTTTGTACTATTGGGAAGAAATAATCACTTAAAGACAAAAGCGTGTAAGGATATAACTCCAACAATGTCATTAAGATCTAAAGGAAAGATTCCTGCCTAATAGTCCCCCAATACAGGGCTCAGATCCCAGAGATCCTTTAGGACATAAAGTGAAGGTATTATGGAGCCAGCCTACAATCCCTTAACACCATGACCTCATTCACATGGCAGTGTTGGACAGCAAGGAGACAAAATAATCACAGTCACAAGGGTTTAAGATTGACCCTCTATGGACAAGTCCAGCCAGTGAGGGGCTGTTCTCGTCCCCTGGATAGATAATAAACTGAAGGAAGAGGGAGGAGAGGGGAATCCGGGGGAAATTTCACTGTACCCCATAGTTTGAATGAAAGATCTTCCAATGCACTCCAAAAATTCCCTATTTTGCTGTAAATCTTTATTTCCTTTACCTCACGCAAAGAACTGGTAGAAGACAAACCATTTCACAAGTTAAGTAAAGAAAAGTCTCTCACAGCTGAGCTATTTACAACTCTTAACAGACCTTGCCCTGCTGGAGATGCAGCAGGTGTAGCTGGAAGGAGCAGAGGAGTGAAGTATCTCTTCCATTTCAGGTGGAAAGCAAAAAGCAAAGAGGAGCCTGAGGAGACCCTTTTATAATGGAGAAAGAAGCAAGGTTTTAAGGCTCACACCAAACTGTGCTCAAGGCCCAAAATAAAGGTCTTGGTCTGCAGAGCTCACAGGAATAACAGCAGAAAGTGCAATAAATGAAGCCTTGAGAGCCCCAGTTGAAGCCTTTTCCATCAACACACTCTCTTGGTCAGAAAATTCCTGAGATGTTCCTGTAACCAAGGGGGAGCCATGCTGATGTCATCATATGGGGGGACAGTCAATAAGTATTTTTACACTTAGATAGAATGAAATTATTAATTTAGAAGTTTACAAGGTTCTTGAGACCTTCAGCCAAAGAAGACAAAAAATATTATATCCTGATTCATTTTAGGAATAGCCCACAGATAAAACTTTCATGAATGGCAGGTCTAAATTTCAGGAGTGATTCAGTCAGATCAGGCTTCTAAATCATCTTAGGTGCATCTGAAACTTGTGCTTGAGATGAAGCCAATCTAAGGAAAGAATGTACAACCAGGGTTTTCTTAAACAAGCACCAAGTAATGTAACTAGGCTAGAAAATAACTGAGATGTGAATATTGCTTGTTGAAAAATTAGCAGGGACAGCTATTGCAGGATTTCCTACAACTTTATGCAATTGTCAGAAGCAAAGGAATGAGGCTATTTTAAAATCAGCTGCTGTTTATAATGTTCCCTTTCAGATTTCCACTTCTAAATCTGAGCCCAAACTGCAGCAGGGACCCTCTGCTGACACAAGAAAATACTTGAGTCAGTGTTTTCCTCCTCAATCTTTCAGCTGACCTAAGCAGCTCCTAACACTTTCCAGGCTCAGATGACTCAGCACTACAGTTAGATAACATTTTTTTCATTCCTTCCTGAAGTTCAAATAACACATAAACAGTCTTTTACTCCTTTCAAGCTCAGACTTCAGCAGAGATCTTTCAGCTCCCTGGTTCTCTGAAGCACCAACAGTTCAGCTTTACTAAGGCTCAGAGGAGAACGAGTCAGACATTGCCATCCAAAGAAAGCGATGTCCTGCTGTGTCTGTCGTTATAGAGGAAGACTCTGACAGAGAATTCAGGCTGCCATGCCTTGTTATCCAACTGTATTCCTAACCAAAGGTGAGTTTTCCTTTTTCTGACCCCTCCTGGAAGTCTACCAGCTGCAGCAGGCAGTCCAGAGCTGCTTCAGTGGGTACCAGACCCATGGATTGTTTCCATTAACCCTGGAAGCAGAGCTTCTAGGGGCTCACTCAAAACCTCAGTTTCTCAAAACAGAGTTATCAGAATTAGGGGGACACTAAACCTGCTGAGATAAAGCCAAAATGGACATTCTCAATTTTCTAAGTTGCCATCCATGTCCAAATGAAGGAAAAAGTTCTGCCAGAGTTTTGGCAGCTGTTCAATTTTCTGGGCCTGATCAACACCCACAGAGATTCTTTCAGAGATTCAAAAGGGAGTTACTGAAATGTATACAAAGCACATTTATATAAACAATTTCAACAGTCCCTAATTTGTGCAAAGGTGAACATCATCCACTGAACACCTGCAGCACCACCTTATTCAGAAGTGTATTACCGACATCATGAAATCCCAAATCAATCCAAGTGGGATATTTTCCCTTTCAATAACAGCAATAATGGCTTTTTCTTGGAATATCCAATCTTTCCATTTCATGAGCAGCACCCTTCTGCTTCGGAGATGGGGAAATCAAGTCACAAGAAAGGTACTGGCTAAGTAAAAGTACCCAGTACTCCACAGCCCAAGGCTGGCTTAGAACCTGAATATTTGAAGTTCCCACCCAGATCCTCAGTAACCAGCCTGCCCAGAGAGCTGACAGAGCTCCACAGCCCCTGCCAGTCACAACCACATCTCCAGTGGAGAAGTTCAAGCCCCAGCAGGCAATAGCTGTGTGTACCTTCTGCAGGCACCTTCTGAGGGCTGGGGCTTCTGCTCAGGGCTGGCTATTTTTGGCTGCTATTCACAGCTCCAGTTGAGCAGCCTCTGGCGAGTGCACCTGGCAACAGTGGCTCAGAACAAGGCTGACACAGACACACAACACAAACAGGAAGAAATGGAGAGAGAGCCTGGGTGTTATTGATATAAGATTGTATTTTTACTAGGCTAATAAATACAGTGTCTGCTCATTCCTGTAGGTGTGTGGAAATCTCATTTCACAATGTCACATTCCTGAAGAGCACAGTTGGCATAATGCAGATAATGTACTTTAAATACAACACTCATTACCTTCCCATTTTATAAATTGGACTGCAGCAGACTTAAGATAGGGGAAAGGTAATCCAGAAAGCTGCTGTCTTCACTTCTGATGCCAGGTTAGCCACCATCACTCCTATCAAGCCAGCCTAATTGCTTTGTTTTTGTGGGCTCTTAGGGAATAACATTATTACAAGTTTGGAAAAAATAACAACATTGACTGTGCTGACTTTTGATCAATCACCACCTAGCCAGGAACGTCAGACCTATTAAGTGTCCCTTGTTTGCCAAAAATTAATGAACCAAAAATAAGTACCAGAGGTTGGAACCAGCTCTGTCTCAATGCCACAGTCACACTGGAAAATGAGGAAAGGCAAAAATGAGTGAAAGAAGAAAGCAAAGGTTAGTAATAATTGCAGCATGATTTTTTTTTCCTTCATTATTACATAAGAGCAACTACTAGAACCCATGGTAGGCAAAGTGAAGACAGGTCATTTTAGATTTTATCAATCAAAGTTTCAAGCAGATTCAAAATAAGGAATGAACAATAAATACTCTTCTTGTCCATCAGTTCATATACACATGCAGTTGAACAGAAAAACAGTCAGCCAAATGAACCAGCCTTCAATAAAAGGGAGTTCCAAACCCAAACTTACGAAACAGCATGAATTAACTCATAGTTTTCCTTCGAGCCTTTCATTTTGTACATCCTGGTGAATTTTCATGAGACTGTCCCAAAGTCTTTGATAAACTATTTCATGATGAAAATATATCAAACATGCCTTTTTTTTAATTAAGTTTGAAACAAACAGCCTAATGTCTAAAAATATAACCAAGAATCTTTAAAGCAATCCAAAGAAGCATGGCTTTTTAAATTCTGCAGATTTTATCAAATTTCAATAGGAACATATACCATTTTTATTTTATTTAGTACTATTGCAGCCTCTTTTCTTTTTTCCCCCCAAGATCCTTTGGCAACAATAAGCTTATTTGTTTTCCTTTTATAAAATGGTCAGATTCTCTCAAGACAATTAAAAGGAACCATGCTGTTTGAAGTAACACTGCCATTATCCTGCCAATGAGCCCTTGTAATCCTGAGGTTATGGTAGGAGCAAAAGAATTTTAGTACAAGCAATGACAACCAGTCCCACAACTTTTGAATGTGCCATGTCAGAAGAAAATTGCAAGAGGATATTGCATCCATTAGGATTATATCCTTGAATCATTTGAAGGTTAATACTTTCAAAATAAATAAAAGGTCAAAAGCAGGTTTGCATTTCTCAGGTGAAAGGCTCAGACCATGATCTCAGCCAAAATGGCTTAGAGTTCAATCAAAGGCTCAAAACACAAATTTACAACAGAAAAAAAAATCATTTTGACTTATCTAATTTTTTTTAGGAAGAAATTAAATCTGAAAAATATCAGAATGCCAATTTTGCACCCACTTTCCACATGAAGCGTCTTACCTTTTTCAGTTTGAAAGCACCATTAGGCTTCCACATTTCTTTATAAATCTGAAACTTAGCAAATCTCAAAATATATTATCATGTGTTCTCTTTCAGTATTAAAATCAGGGGAGGGATTGGCTGGGCACTGTCTCAAACCGCAGCTAGTTCTTTCACAGATTGTGTGAAACAATATTTACATTATTATATTTCTATTTCTATAATATTAATATTTCTATTTTTATGTTATTATGCTGTGTACAAGCATAAACAGGCAGTGCTATGTTTATTCCAAGCCTCTGGGCAGTCACATCCCAGCTGCAGTGTGAGCCGAGGCTCCAGGATCCAAGGTGCCAAAGAGCCACCACATCCCAGGCCACGGGACCGGAGCATTAAATTGGAAATACCACTTCATCTGTAAAACATTTGCCTCTCCCCCACGTTACGTTATATATTTGTTTCAGAGAGGTATTGAAGTAAATATTTACGCAATCAAAATGGCCACGTGCGCAAACATACTCCCGTGTGGGGTCGTCTCGAGGATGTTCCGACCACGTAAATTTTGGGCTCGTTATCTCCGAGACTACAGCACTGGCATTGTCCGAACCTAAATTTTTAAACGTGGCCATCACGTGGCTGAAGTTCAAAACTTCATCTTGAAATTCAAGCAGAGGTTTAGTGGGGGCTGAACGACTGCCCGTGAGGCCTCAGGAGCCGCCGGCTCACCTGCCCACACAGCTCGGCCTCCGCCAAACCTTCCACCAACACCCAAAAACCAAAACAGCTCTGCAGGGGATCCCATCCCACTGCCACCCTCCAGCCCCAGGGGCGGTGGAGCTGTGGGGAAAGAGTGTAGTGGTGTCTGAAATCTGGCTCTGTCACCACTGACCTTTAGCAGGAGAGAAACTTTCCCTCAGATGAGAGAAGCTTTCCCTGAGGCGTCGAGAGAGATGCTTTCCCTCAGGTGAGCAGGAGAGGGGTTTTCCTCCTGACGGGAGAGCAGCTTTCCCTCAGGCAGCAGTACTTTTGCCTCAGATGAGAGGAGAGGATTTTTCCCTGGGGTGACAGGAGAGTAGTTTTCCCTCAGGTGGCAGGACAGGAGTCTTCCCTTAGGTGACAGCAGTTTTCCCTCAGGTGACAACATTTTTCCCTCAGGTGGCAGGAGAGAAGCTTTTCCTGAGGTGTCATGAGAGATGCTTTCCCTTAGGTGACAGTAGTTTTCTCTCAGATGAGAAGAGAGGATTTTTCCCTCAAGTGACAGTAGTTTTCCTTCAGGTGACAGTAGTTTTCCCTCAGTGCTGAGCTAAGGTGAGATGGGACAGAAATCCCCACTCTTCAGGTTTGATATACATAGGTTATATATAGGTTTGATTATAAACTCTGCTTCATCTCCCTCAGCCATCATGCTGAAGAGGAGAGCCATTTCCTTGCCATCCCACTGATCCAATGGTCCTTGGTCAGAAAATTCCTGAGGGCTTTAATGCTAAAGTGCTGGTCCAGCCACAGGTCCAGGAGCTCTTTCGAGATCTGGGTTATATTTTACTGCCATGTTGCTGTTTATTTTGTTGTCATTTTTCCCCTTGTTCAGAGCAAAACACATTCACAGAGGAAGGAATCACTCAGGGAGGGACAGAAGACGGGTGTTATTCATGTGATATTCTGTGTGTATCAGCAGATCAAGGGAAAGTACCCTTTTCTGCTTTGATAGATATTTTCTTTTGGTTTTTATATTTTGTGCTGTTGTTGAGAGATGAGTGAACTCCACCTTTTTTTCCCCGAGTTTTCTGGAGTTTGGAAAGGGTTAAGGGAGATGCTGCATTCAGTGTATCGTCATCTTGGGCACTGGCTTTTTCCATGTGGCAAATAAAAAGTGATTTAGCATAAACAACTAAAAAAGGGGAGGAAGGGGCTGCAATGTGAGACATGCAGTCATTGTCAAAGATTTCCTTTGCTAACTGTTACTTTGCAGATTTAGCAGCCAACATTACATGGAAAATGTTGGAGAGGAAGGAAATTATCCCATTCAGTTTCTGCCATTGCTTTTATCTTGATTCCCTGGGGCTTTATGGGGGCAAATTGTAGTCCAGGCAAGAAGAGCTGGGAGGCTGTGGAGTCTATCTGGCATTAGGCAGTGAAGCTGAGGAAGATATTTTTAGTGAATTTACTCAATACTGTGATCAGTGGTAGTTTATAGCTCAGGTATCAGGCTCTGGGTCCCTGCCCAATGTTGTTTTACTTTCACTCTTACTTATAAACACATCTACATCCAGATAAAAGCTTCTTTGTAAATTTTATTTATTTGGAGGTTTCTGCATGTGATGGAAAAGCTTTAAATGGTAGATGCAGAACTAGCTTTGGATCTAGACAAATTTCGCACTCACCAAAACAAATTTGAGCCAAATTTAGAAGTAGTGCCATATGACATGCTCTTGGGGAGTGAGAGGTTGGCTGTAGGCCCAGATCTGACAAAGATCTTTTGCACATTTTTATCTTTATACTCTGTGAATAGTCTCACTGATTGTTCTGTCAACCTGAAGTACTAAAACATCAGCAGGCTGGCCTTTAAGTTTTAAAAGATTGATCTGTGAATCAAAGAACTTTTTAAAAAGGTATTTTTTAATTTGCTTTCTGTTTACTGAGCCTTAAGGAAACATCTGTGTCATGTTTTCCAGCCTTTTTCTTTGCAATGACAGAAACTCTATTTTTTTCCCCGAAATGAATCTGGAGGTTCTCATGCAGATTTATGACTTTCAGAAATGAGATTTTAGGCAGATATCATTGTAAGATTCTTGGTAGGAACTGAGAGAGTTGGCAACGCAGACAACACAACAGTGAGCATCGAAGCCCTTGTTTAAAGCTTGCAGAAAGCCTTGGATCACAATTTCTTTGGAGCCAGAGCCTTAATTGTATTGTGGCTGAGTGGTGCACATGCAGTTATGTGTTAGACTGTGTAGCTTCACTCTTCTGCTGCTGTGAGAATCTGCTGCAGTCTTTTCATTGCACCAAATTCAGTCCCTCATGCAGCTGGTCCAAGGAAAGTACTGGTGTATTAAAGATAATTACAGGCCAATGACTGATGCTCTTACCCTATGGAAATCATGGGGAGTGAGTAAGATGGTAAAGGTTTTGATTTACCATTGAAGCAAGTGTCTTTTGGAGAAAGCCAGTATAACCACAGCAGCAACAACAACAAAAAATACCATGGAAATTCTCCGGATAACAACCAGAAAATTAAATGTTGTGTAAACGAGGACAACAAAATTAGCGTGTAGCTGGAAACAACAGAGAAGCAAGAATTCAAAGGGTATTATTCATGTATTTTAATTAAAAATTAAAGCAGCTTAGGGGCTGACCTAAAGTGCTGGCAGTGAAATCAAATCAAATCCAAGAATTTTCTTTTTTTTTTTAACGTACACCACTCAGCAGCCCCAGCTGCCATCAGCCAATACTACTACAAGGTTCTACAAAAAGTGTAGTTACACAGTCTCTGTCTTGGTTTAGTGTGCCAGACAAAGGGTGAGTTTTACACATGGAGAAATACAGCATAAAAAAGCTGAGGTTTTTCTCTGTGAAACAGAAAATATTTCTGGGAGGAGCTGAATACAGATCTCAAGTCTGAAGGGAATATTTTACCTATAAGAGTATTCTTGCTGGTCACTTTTGTGACAATCCACACTGTTACTTTACTATGTAATGGAATATTTTTATTGCAGTTTAATGAAAGGGGTCAGTTAAATACATATTTACCATATATTTTTATCACAATACATCTCTGTCATGTTTTCTGTGTCTAGATGTCCACTGTAATCCTCGTAGATTCCCACGGAAGGATGAGACATGGATCACTACAGGGAAAAGCAATGCTGTATCTGCCCAGGTTGGTGCACATTTGAACACAGGTAGCAAAAGCTGCATGCAGTTTGAGTTGCACAAATTAACATTTATTAAAATAGTTGGGCTATTAAAATCTATTTTCATAGCAGGTAAGTGGACAAAGGGAAATGAAAGCAGCTTTGCTTGGCCTGCAGGACACAGATAAACAGTGAAGCAAAACTCAGCCCAAAATCCCCGTGTCCACGGTCAGGGCTTGCAGACAAAGTTAATGAACTGTCAAAAATATATTGTGATAGCATCTATGTCTTTTCAGACTGCAGAAAATGTGTTTTCTCTTGCAAGATACTATCTTTAACCAACCTTCCTCTAAGCTTAATTGTCTACAGATTGTAATTACTGATCTTCTCAGACTGAGCCTTCCTTAAGTACCTCCTTCTTTTGGAGGGGACTGTGGGCCAAAGTGTTACAGCTCTTCAAGTGTCCTGTGTTGGTACAACCCTGGCATTGTGTAGGACTGGAAAGGCCCTGGTATAAAAGTGATTCTGCAAAATATTTCTTCCAAAGATCCTGATTTTTTAAAACTTATTCAGGAGAAGGTAACTTCTCCAAAATTCCTTGGGAAGTTTTCTCACATCTAGACTACTCCAGAAAAAACTCTCAGAATGAAAAATATCTGTGGGCTGCAAGGCTTGTTCCAGGGTTCATCAAACAAAAAGACTTCCTTTGACTTTAGGAACACTGTATCAGATTGTTGAAGGCATCAGAAATGACCTTGGAACCGTTTGGGAAAGGCACCTGCTGTTTTAGACAAGTGGCATAGGACTCAAAATTCTAAAAGTTTGACCCAGTAGATTTTTGGCTTCATCAGGTGGCTTGTGAGAGAGCCATACCAGGTTCTTTACAGCCATGGAAGAGAAAGCCTAAATCATGTTTTGAAATGCAAGCCATGGCCTCTTGTATAGTCTGCTCTGTGCAGACAGAGCAGTAATAAATGGGTTTTGGGACAGCATATTTAGTTTAATTGCTACTTCACTCAACAAAACCCTGATAAAATCCATAATAAGCAAAGCAACACTCCATAAGCTTTTTAATGGTTGCAATATAAAGGGATTCTCATTCGTCTTGCTGGCATTATTTATAAGAAACCTTCTCCTACATATAGGTTGGGGCTTAATTTCAGCATTTTATGGCCAAGCCTGACTAAACAATGCCCTATATTGTAGCCACTTTATTAAAACAATTGGAATATGATCCTATTGTAATTTTATATAATAATATTCTTGAGAAATAGTTTTTTAATGTTACTGTGATGGTGGCAATTGATTTTCAGTTGCTCAGCATTCTGGCACCTGCATACTTAGTATATATATATATATATTATTTTTTTTTTTATATGTGTGTGTGTGTATGAGTATTTTTAATGAGGGACTGGATACTTGCCAGATTAAGGACCATGATAAAGGGGATACATTTCAGTCCAATAATATAATCTAGTCAAATATTGTAATCAACTCTTTGCAGACTGTTGGGGTTTTTTGTGTAAAGAGGTGTGATTTTCATTAAGATCTATCTTACATATAAATCACCAAAACAAGGAATTTCTTAGGCTGCAATATGTAGAAGCAACAAAAGCACAGTGAACATTTTCTAAAGTATTTAGAAGTTTGATTTTTTTTCTTCCCTTACTTAGATACTGTAAATCATGAAATCTTTCATATATAACTTTGACTTTGAAGAGAGCACTTAATACAGAACATGTTATACTTTAAGTTAATATATTAACATTTTTCTCATCCAAAATTGAGGCTGAGTGGGAAAATCATCAGAAAAAAAACATTTTTTAAAGAAGATGAAATCTGGTTTAATTTTGTTTTCTGTTTGAATTTAGCTTGAGATTTTGCAATCCTTTTATAAAACTAACATATTGCAGAGGAGGACTGCTATTTTTAATTTAAACTTCATCTCCTTATAAACCACTTTTTTATCGTTACCTCTGAAGTCTGAACTGCATTTCTTCAGATGGTGCTTTCATATATTTGATGGCGTGTAGAAAATATTAGTAAATAATTTCATGTTTCTTTTTAACAAGAAATTTCAGAGGGATCTTGTCTGACTTGGTAGACAATCTCAGTGGCACTACCATGCTGCCCTCTGGAGTACACTGACAAAGCACCACATGGTAAAAGTTTTATAGGCATCTGCTCTTCCTCATGGCATCCAAGAAAATTATCACTGGAAAAAGGAAAGCCTTGGCTAAGCTCTTTGAAAAGCAGGATGAGTAGGGAGTGTTTCACTTCACTTAGCCCCGAATTTTCTGGGCATGGATCATGTTTGCACGGGTTATATGTTACTATGTAGGATTTCATCCCTGGCTAGACCCCAAAGTGTTTGATTAAAATATAAGTGATTCTTGCAGGATCACCTCAGTGCTTGTGTTCTAATTCTTTAGTGTAGATTTCAGTGTTTGGTTTAGAATCCCCAGACTGAGGTTTCTCAGCAAAACTGAATTGTGCAAGAGCAGTGTCAGAGTGTCTCATTCAATCCAGCTCCTGTGGCTCCTGTGTAACCTAAGGATCAGAAGTCCTGGGATTCTACCAGGAGAAAGTAGGAGGTATCAAAGACAATAATAAAACACATCATTTTTCTTCACAAGCTCAAAAATCCCTGAGACATTTGGAAAACATATGCATCTGTTGTTTCCTAAATTAGTTCATCTTTCTCCAAGATGTGGAAAAATTAGAAACTCCCCTTCACTCCTCCCTCTTCCCCCTACCCTCCCCAGATTGCTTTAAATCCATATAAGAATGAAAACAAAGGTCAGGCATTTATGTTCTTGCTAAGTTCTGGAAAAAATACCCAAATAAAGCAACAACATCAACAAAAAAAGAGTGAATTTTAGGCTCAGTTTGAATTACTTTAATATCTTTTGAGGAATCTTTTACTTAATGTAGATATTTAATAGAAAGATTGCCAGTTGCAGCTTGTATACAGCTGGAAGTGGGGGTAAAAAACAGCACAAGCAGAAAGTACAAGAAACACCTTCTTTATCCTGCTTCTCCAATACAGATATATATATAATGTATATAATTTGTGTTCATTTCTGCATCCTTTCTCTGCTTCCACAATAGGAAACAATGCACAAATTAAAAGGAAAGGTTGTTATCTTCGAAAGTGGTCTTGGGGACTTTACAGCACCTGGGAGCAGCTAATTAAACTGCTAGGACTCATTAAATATTTTAAGCACTTTTCCACTGCCAGTCAACAGGAATTAGGTACCTTATTTCTTTAAGTCCCTTTTTAGTGCAACAAAGTGCCTTTCTTTAGGTGCCTAAAGACTTCTGAAAATCTAATTTTCTCAAGTCCAGAGTTCCACATCAGGCAAAAAGAAGATGTAAGCCAAGTGACAGGAATGGCAGGTCAGATACAGACTGGCAAGTCAGGAACAATTTAGGTCACTGACAGGAGTCTGCAACACTCACTGTGGTGAGAACATTAAACTGCATTTCAGTATAACCAGGTAAAACACCATATATGTGGGAAAAGCTGCCTGTGGAAATTTAGGGATTCTGTAGGGAAACTGCAGAAGTCCCCAAGATGATGGCAGTGATGGAGACATCAAAGCATTAAGCTGGTAGGGCATGAAGAGAGAGGTAGTAGAGCTGAGATGGACTCCAAATACCATGAAAAACCTGGGTAAGGGGGCATTCCTGGACATGGAGGAAGTTGGATTTGAATCGTCACTGGAGGAGTGGGGGGAGAGAAGGATGACTGGACACACAGCTGTTTTTTTCCAAAGAATGTCACCCCCTCTTCCAAACATTAAATTAAATAGTTCATTACTTCACAGCCATATTGCAGAAGCAGCAGTGTAACTACAGGTGCTTCAAATGTGGAATCAGAAGTGTCCTGAACACTGCAGCTGTTCGCTTTGGGATTGGATCTTCCCTGCCCGAATTTTCCTTGGGTGGCAGCTCAGCTGGGAAATGAGTGATGGTCTGGTTTTGATGATTGGTTGGTGATGGAAAAGGAAGGGAAGTAAGCTCAGGTGTCCTGCTGTTTAAATCCTAAGTAGACAGTACAGCCTCCTTTATGCTGTAGTTTGTCCTAGTAAAAACTCACTCTGACTTTTTAGAAGGCTTAAGATTCTAACTCCCTCTGGCCATTTTAGAAATACCACCTTCCATTAATAATCACTAATGGGGGAAAGTTTAATATTACTAAATAATTGTTTGGGGAATATATTCCCCATACAAGTGAGGACTTTTTTTTGTGTGTGTATGACCTGCATAGTGAAAAAACCCCACACTATTAGTATGTCTTAACTTTTTTTTTTTTTTGAGAAAAGATGGCATCAGCAAATAAATCCACAATATCCTGGTAAATATTTTTAAAGAGGATCCAAAAACAGATCAGAGCACAAAAGTAGCTTTACTAACAGCTTCTACTAAGATTAAATATATATAAATATATGTATATATCTCCCAAGACAAAATACACAGCTTCATATAATCTGCTAAAGAGAAAAGTAAATATTTTGCAACCACAAATGAAGTCAAAGCATAACATTGTGGTGAGACTTAAGAGGAGTTAACAGACCAAAATGTCTCATTATTTCACAAATTATAGCAGCATGAAAAAATACTCCTTTAGTTTCAGGATACTTAGCTCTGTTTCATGAAATAAAAATATGTGGTTAAAACAAAGCAGCGTTTCAAGCCCAGCTCGGGGATCTGGCTGAGCTCGGTGTGGTCGGCGTGAGTGGCACCCAGGCCACACTTCAGGGATGACAAATGTGCTGCTTTCACACTCCCTGGCACGTGGACAGAGCTCCATGCACATGATCCTGCGCCCAAATGGAGGAGCAGGACCTTCTTGGTGACACAGTTAAAGGCTTTTGGTTCCTTTAGCTGAGGGTGTGGATTAAAGCCTTAAGGGCAGAATTGCCTTTGGTGGCCCTGACCTGGTTTGTAGTGGGTGCCCAGAGCCAAGTCCTGCCCTCAGTTCCACCCTGGAGCTCCCCTGAAGTCCATGGCGGTGCCAAGTGTAACTGAGGGAAGAATTCAGCTGTTCAAATACTGCCTGGTTACCAAGCCAACTGGCAGCAATTGCAAGGGAATAATAGGAGTGTTGAGGGCAAGAACTGAGGAGCCTTCGCAGGGCGGTCTGGAGATCTGCACAGGGCTTGTCTGCAGACTGTCTGGCCTCCTGAAGTCAAAGCTATTAGTTTTTCCTACTTGCTTAAATGTGCTGCAGACAAAAAGAGCCTTTCACTGGTGAACACTGATAAATGCCCACCAGCCAGGGCTCCTGCATCTCTCAGTGCATTGTGGCAGCGACCTTTTGTTTGTGCCAGACCTAAGCTTGAAGTTTCCTGGGGCAGAGAGCAGATCTGAATGCATTTCAAATCTCTAACACAGTCAGTCATTGCTGTTATTAATGAAGTAGAGCTGAGTAGCTTCCAGGCTACTTATGACACAGACAAACCCATCTTCTTGCAGCACAAATTACTTATTTAGTGCTTCATATTACTGAAATAGGGGACAGGATTTCTGGCTCATACAGCGATTTCCATCTGAGGGAACCAGAGATTCTTTTTCCATTTCACAGATGAGGAATCAAGATCTAGAAGTATTTGTCTGAACTCATATCAGAAGAAAGGAACCAAAACTCTGGTGTCCTTAGCTGTAGTGCCCTTGTTTGTCACACATCAAAGGGACACTTCACATGCAATATATAAAGACCAAACTCATGCATCCAGTTATTTCTGGAAGAAAATATACAAGCAGTTTTCTACAAGGAACTATATGCTTCAGTATTTAGAATTTGAAGCCAGAAATTATTCAATATTTCAAATCTGCAGGGAATGTGAACTAGGAAGAATGTTAATCTCTTAAGCAAGGATTTGTCCATTTGATTCATAAATAAATTTTGCTTATCTAAAGCACTTTCTTTCCAAAGATAGAGAACTACAAATGGTTCAAATGGGAAAGACTGATATATGCAATGTCTCAAACTTGGCCTCAGTGTTTTCAGCATGTTGAAAGCCAACACCTGAAGGTGGGAGGGCAGAGACACTGGTACTCAGCTGTAAAATGAGCCCATTTTAATTATGCTAAAAGATCCTGTGTCTTCAAATGGACGAATGTCATTTATTGAATCACTCCTCATTGAAGAAATTGCTTTCTAATTATATATTTTCTCTGGAGAGAAGGCCATCTTCAATAACCTTTTTCTATTTTCATTGAAAAAGAACATTATCTTTCAATTAAAAAAAAAAAAGAAGGATGGAAATTAAAACTGCCTTTACAATTCCTTTTTTTTCTTGCACAGGAAGAGAGAATTGAAAGAAAAAACCTTATTTAAAAGAAAGGAAACAGTCCATTCCTTCCTCACTGTCCTTTTAAAAACAGAGCAGGGCGGTCAAAATGATAATTGCTGGTTTTTAGAGCTGTTTTTTTAAGCAGGATACTCTCCACATTCCAGCATGAGGAGGACCAGTCTCAGGTGGCTGATATGGTCAGAAATACATGGGAGTCAGAGGAGGAGTGATGATTTACACCAGCCATAGGATTGACTCAGAGACTATAATGTTGGGAGTTGGTTTGTTTGTTTTTATTGTTTTGGGGGGATTTAGCTGTTTCAGTCCCCATCAGGATTATATTTTAGAATCTCGGTGCTGAACAGTCCACAGTTTCATAACTCTCTGCATCTTTTCTGCAGAGTGGCCAGAGGTCAATAGGAATTATTAAAAATGTGAAGGGATGGAAAGAGGGAGAATTCCCTTTTTTTCTGTGCCTGTTTTTGTGCAGTGCTCTGTGCCCAGAGAAAAGAAACAGCACAAAGACCAAGTCACCCAGAAAGGTGAGAGGGTTCGTGTAGAAACAACATTCACAGGCATAAAAACCCCAAACAAAACTCTACTTTATACCCAGCACAGATTGTAAGACAACTGAGCAGCTTTTCTGTGGCCACTGGAAGTGTCATCATTTCATCCTCACTTTGCAGAGTTGGCTGAGAAACAACTCGAAAGCGAATCCTCCCACACTCCCACTGTGACAGAAGCTGCATCCATATGATCTGAGCCCAGAAAACACTTTGCCCACAGCTCTTACGGCTCCTGACAACTTTAGAAGCCTCTGTATTCATAAAGTGGACATGGGACACTGTGAGGCTGGAGATAAAAAGCACGTGTGGGATATGATATAGCAGTTCACCTCCAACAGGGAGAGGAACACCTCTCTCTGGGGAGGAGAATATCAGAGATCCAGAGGAGAGTCAGCATGATCTGAAGAGCAGTTTGGAAGATGGGCAAGGACATGATCTCTCAGTATAGTCCTCTAAGCATGTCCTGAAGTTTTAATGGTATGTGATTGATTCTTTTTTTTTTAATCTGAATTTTAAATCATTTAATCATCATCTTGAAATGGCTTAGGATTTCATAAATAAAGACATTCTTAGATTGATATGGTTTTAAAGGCTGATTTAAAAGAGCCTTTTCTATCACTGAAAGCATGAACATGGGATATTTTAATCAAACAAGGAAGGTGTTATTTTCCTTAGAGTCACTAATGAGAAATCTAGAGGAATAAAAAACTCCAGAGAATGGAAACTTGTATTATAATCATGCTGAGTATATTAGAACTGCTAACAGTGTATAAGACTGTGTGGTACACTAATCCTGGTAAAACACAGTCATGGTAATCAGCCACTGTGAAAAAGCCAGTTCTGCAAGTACAATAAAACAGAAGCAGCAATCAGTTTCCCATGAAAAACATCCTTCCTGGCAGATACAACCCAGGAAATATCTTAAATATGCAGACAGCTCACGAGGGCTCTGATCTGGTTGGAGAGAAATTAATTACACCATAGATAACAAATACATCCACTCTGTGATGTGGATGATTCACTTTAAAGCACCCCATTTATTCCAGTCCATCGAGCTGATTAGCAGGGAAAGCACAAAACATTCTTGGCAAATATTAGTAATTTTCTGATTGTTGAAGTTACTTACAGTGATGGTGAGTTTAGTGAGATGCTGCTGGAACTTTTCTACAAAGGACACCTTGCTATGCTTCGTTCATGTGGAGCATCTGAAATGAAGAACAAGGAACGGGTGGAATCTTCAAGAGAAAAAGAAAATCATAAAACGCCCACCGTAAAAGCTAATTCTCTATAAATAATCTTAATCAGGAAAACCTTTGCCCCTGAGACAATCCAAGGCTGCCTTTTTAGTAGCTCTTTCCCTTGTGACAAGAGCAAACTTTCCCATGCTACAAATCATTCCCATCTCTCTTTTTGATATAATCTGAAGAAAAGTCATCCTACCATCAGAATGTGCTCCATTTTTTCCAGGCTCAGACAGGGACATATCTGCATATTTGGTTGGTAAGACTTACTGAGCTTAGAATCAACAGTTATGATCTTTCTGGCTGGTTTTTGCACTCCAGACCAGCGATTTCATTTTTGTAGTTAAGTCTTTGCTTAATTGTCTTCAATTCTGCTGATGTTCTTTTGGATGAGCTTCTTTAGTTACCATTGTTTGCTTAGTTTATGTGACATCAGTTGCATTGTAGAAGAAACGTGTTGGTCTTTGCCAAGAGGATGTAGGAATGAGTTGCATGGATTTAGTACAGTAGTGCTGTTTATTCAGGAATTGAATATTTGTTTTCTATTTCCTTGCCTTTCCTTTAATCTTGGGAAGCAGTCTGGCTAAATCTCTTCTAGAAGCTGATTTTAACTAAGTCTGATTTGTGAACAGGGCTGTTTCCTACACGCTTCAGCAGCCTCTCTTCCTGTCTCTCATACCTATCATTAAGGTCGCAGAACAAACCCAGCTCCAGATCCATCATTAACAGCTTCCAGGATTGCTACTTCTGTTACTCAGTTTCTTATTCCATTGCTGTGGTTGCAACAATAGGAAGATGTCTGACTTGAAAGCAATATTCTTGTACTAAAGCATACCAAGCTTGTTTTGAAGCTGCTTAGAAAAAGCAAATAGTTTTTCTTCAGTGGGAAATAACTACATTTGCTGTTGCTCTGGCCTTATGTACATTGCAAAGAAAACAACCACCTAAGGCCAGGTTTTTAGGTGCTTTTTTTCACTCTTTAGTAGCCTGAGGGGAGATGAATTCTTTGCCCAGCCAGGAGACTTGTGTGCCTGGTTTGAGTTACTGTGGGTTTGCACTGCACAAGGAATTCCAGTAATAAAAAGCTCATTCCAAACCTACATTATTGGTCATCCATCCCGGGCAGGTGCTGGAAGATGTGAACTGACACTGGTACTAGGAAGTAGAGAGTGTGGTTTCAGAAGATCCTGAATGATGACTTGAATAAACATGGAGATGGGAAAGGGACCAGAAAGGGGAGGAAGAGCTCAACCTTGCAGGCCTTTGCTCGAGGAGATAATTTATAGAAACATCACTGCTGCATCTTATGAGAACACAGAGGCCACGATCAGCTCCTGCAATCACTGCAGCACTGAGGATGACTTGCAGGTTCAATGGTAAATCCAAGACAGGACTGATTCTGGGTTGTTCTTACACAAAACAGTGCAAAATGACAACATTCCACTGGTTTCTTAGTTTTATAAAGGTCATAAAACGTTGGTCCAATGCAGGGCAAAAGGAAATGAAGATCTGATCTGTAATCTGCTTCTTATAACACCAGAGGGCTGTTGCAGATCTCACCAGCACTCCTGGTTGGTATTTTTATTAAATTCAAGAAACAAATGTTACAACTTTGACTTGGATTTTACCATTTTTAGCATTCCATTTGCTATAGGGTGAAGTTGGACTGAAGTGTATTTTGCTAGATGTTATTGTAGGGTTCTTGCACGTTGCAAGAAAGAAATGCATAGAAATAGAGAAAGATTCACTTTGAACTATAACAATGGGTTGCTTTTCTCTGTGCTCTCCTAGAAATTACTCTGAAGTATTATTCCTACTCTAGTGGCAAGCTGTGTGATTCAATTAACTGGAAAAGAATGACAAAAAGAATAACTTCTTATAGTGTACTTTCACCAAATGGGGAAATGGAGGTGGCTACCTAATTTATGGAAAGTTTTTTATATCAAGAGGCTGCCACAAACTTCTTATGAAAACATGTATGGCTTCATCAGCTGGTGTGACATTTCATCCTTTGTCAATACAAAAAAACAATGTTACAATATCACATTTTGATATGATATAGAATTTATCAAACTACTTAATCTCGGTGGGACAAACCATGAAGATGCTATTCACTTGCTTCAGTAAAAAGGAAAGCATAAAAAAAACCTTACAGGTTTGATCCAAAAAAAAGCCCTGAGAGAGAAAGTTATGTGTTTCATTTTTACCTTGAGCCATGTTTGAAAAAGAACAATCTTTGAATCCTTTAAAAAATTTAAATTTCAATTTAGACTTCTAATTTTACTCTTAGGGCTTAATCAGTTGGTTACTTAAGTAAGAAGAGGACTTTTGAAGATTTCAGTGGATACTGAATGAAGCTCATATTTACTGCATACATTCATATATATTCCATATATTATTTATTATGCATATTATTATATATTACATTCATTATGTTCCATCTTGCTGTGGAATATACTATAAAAAAGAAGAGGGACTTTTCCCAATACTGTCCGAAGCGAGTGAATGATTATCCTGACCTTTCCAGTTCCTGAGCAGCACCTCTATTCTGAGAAATAATAATGAGTTTAAAATGAGAGAAATGCAGAAAAGACTTTTTCATGAGCCTTGCCCTGCAAATATTTTAACTGCACTGTTCATTCTGGTTACAAGCCATGCTTGAAGTTCTCTTAGCACATTTTGAAGTACTGGCCCAAAATTCAAACCAAGAGTTTAATGGACTCTGATAGGTTTTGGATCAAGTTTTGAACTATTCTGGGATGAATATTTTTTTGAATTTCAACTTTCCTCCTACTGCACCACTAACAATTACAGTTGTCAATAAACATGAGATCCTCTCTGCTGACAGCCAAAGTTATTTTAGTCACATCCTACCTAACAGTGCTCAGAGTCCTTACAGTTAAAATATGTTTTTCCTTTGGCAGCCTTTTTTTGTGGTTCAGCATCATTTCCCTCCCAGTGTTTTATCAGCATCCAGAAGTTGGTCTCATAAACCAAAACTTTAATTATCATTCTTTTCATTATGAGTCAAGGGGCTAAATATTGACCAAGAAATTGCCTTATTCTTGAATGTTGACAAATTTTTCCCATATGATCTCAGGAAAACCTTGATGGGAAACCATCTGTAGGCCACCTGAGAGTTCTGGGTGTTTTATTTAATAGAAGGAGAGACAACCCAATCCTGGCTGGGGATTATTGGCTCATTGAGCAACTCCACTCGTCTGATGTCTCTGAAGATAATAGTCTTCACTTTTCTAACACAATTTCCATCACGCCTTTTGTTTGACTATGGAGCTTTCTCACTGTTGCAATCTTATTTTATTCCATATATATAGTGGGCAGATCACAGAGCCTGACCCAAAGTCTTCATGTCACTCAAAGTCTTCATGTCACTCAACAGAATCCTAAACTTCATAGATCAACGGATAGGAAATGTGATCTTTTTGTCTAATGCTTCCATGTGTAGTATGAAAACCTTATATTTGAGTTGTGTGGCCGAGGCTGAGCCTGCTGCACAGCACTAGATGGCAGTACCATATTGCACTTCCAGGGAAATCATCCCCTCACTGCCATTACTCATCTGGGCTGGGAAATGTAAACTGAGTGCAAAATAGAACCACATTTCTTCCCTGAGTTTGTTTTGGTCCACAGTCTGAAGTTGATCTAAGCTGCCCACAAGCCCCATTTCTCATGCTGCACACAGCACACTCCCCTGCAAGGGACAGCTAATTTTATGGATCTGCCAAGGAAACTGTGGATATTGGGAGTTCAGACACCAGTAAAATCAAACAGCTTTATGCTTATCACATTTAGGCAAATCTACCATCATGCAACTGCTCTGAATATTAGATTAATGTGAGTAATGTCAGGGACATTCCTTGATTCCATGAATTTATTATTATGAATAATATCCTCAAACAGGAACAAATGTCTCTTCCCGATTTGATGCACATCACTAATGTTTTCCAATGGGGCATTTCAGGGTTTGTTCCTTGAAACCATCAATCTTCTGCACAGTAATTACACCCACATGAAAGATGGTGTAAAAAGAAGCACACGAATATTAAGTGACCCTGGCATGGACATAGTAAACTATTAATAGAATTGAGTGAATAATCCCATTCAGCCCTGCTGAATCTAAAGGCTGGATTTCTAACCCTAAATGGGATTAGCAAAATTTCCAGGCTTTTAATCCATCTATTGCTATTCTTTTAAAGATTTGTCTCTAGCAGTCCAGACCCTTTGAAAGATTTCTGTCATTAAATGTCCATGACCTAAACAGATTTGGTTTGGGCCTTAATGGTAATAAAATATTTTTAATTTAAAAACCTTAGATCACAATGAATTACATGCAAGTTGAATGTACATTATAATCTGCCTTTGTAAATGAAAGCAGAGGGCAGCCAACTGCAGATGCAGTGCTGGGGATTTTGCACTTTCTTAATTTGTTTTAGAATGGGCCCTCTGAAACTGCCTGATGTTCAGCTGCACATCACGAGATTGCAAAGCAGAGTGTTCAGGAGGGAGAAAAAATATTTTAGGATGTCACCTGTTGCAGCACTGCAGGGAAAAGTATGGCATTTAACAGTTTATTTGTCACCCAGGGAAGTTTCTTGAAGAAGGAACAAAATATCTGCAGAACTTTTCAAGAAGGATACTTGTCACTGTGCACAATTTGTGGGAGGTCTCACAGCCTCACACAAGCCTTGCTTGCAATTTTATAAGCAAGAAGCAAACGCTGTTGCTAAATTTGGAGAAGAATGGCCCCAGCCTGCTCGGTGATGGCACAGCCCGGAATTTCCATGTTCCAGGGAGCCTGTTTTATACAATCGTCACCACTGGGTGTCACCAACCAAAGCCGGGAACTCTTCACAGGCTGTTTTAAATCAGTGATGAGTGCAGGACTTCACCCTGGCTTTCCAAGTGGCAGTTGCAGACTGGAATTAATATATCTAAGAACAAGGTTGGCAGCTCATCATTTTGCTGAGTTTCATTATTTGGGGAGGACTTAAAACTTCCCGTTTCCAGCTCTCAGTAAGCACTTGGGTCTGAAGCAGTTCTGCAGTATTCCAGGTTACAAAGCCAGCCAACAGACTTTCAAAGCTGCCCAAGGGACATGCTTTGTGTGTGCACGTGTCTGTTCGAGTAAGGAGGGAATTAATGCTATTTTGAAGGATTTGTGCTGATGTTTCTGATTCACTGAGACAGTGAAACTGCAGGGTAAGATTCCTGTCTAATATCTGCTCCAGAACTGACCTCTGAGTGTGATTCTTACATAGACCTGAGGGTCCTTCCTAGGAACTGATACTCCCAACTCAGAATTTGCCTCAGTATTTTCTTCAGTAATGGCCACATCCTACATTTTTTTCCTACACAGAAATATTAGAGATGTACTTTAGTCTCTGAATGGCAAGAATTAGCAAAATAATTATGTTTCCTTAAGCCAAGTAATTGCGTTTTTTCAATTTTTTTTCTGATGTTTTTCCAACCTGGCGTGAAACATCAGGAAAGTATCAGGAAAAAGGAAACCAAATGCTGATGTGACTTCTCAGATTAAAAAAAAAAAAAAAGATGCTGTGTCTCTGTTGGTCCTGTTTCCCAAATCCCTGCACAGACCACGAGCGCTGTGTGCCCGCTGGTGCCCTTGTTTGTTCCATGGTACCTGTGGCCCTTTCCAAAGGCTTTGATGCTCCTTCCTGGCTCTCCTGTGTTTGGGTATCCAGTTTCCTGTAGTCTTTCCTCACTCCTAAGCCCTATTTACTGCCCTTTTCCAGGTGCTGCTTTGCCCTCAGTTGCTTCCCCTGTAACTGTACCATGCCTCTGTGTGCGTAGGTATTTGTGCTTTCCTTCCCCTCTGCCACATTCCAGGCGCTGATCCTGCTGCCAGCTGACTCACCAGGCTGGGGACACAAGGTCACACTGTAAGACAACGAGGCTGCCAATTTAGCAACATCATCCCCTGGATCAGAACACAGAGGTTTTGTTTGTCAGCATCCTCAAATCATCAGGATCTGCTGCCTCAAGCCCATTAAGCAACGATCGCCTTTCCTGTGGGTGTGTGGTTTGCTCTCGAGGTAACTCTGCTGAAGCCAAAGTTAGGGTAATACTAAATATATTTATTTCTATTCCAAGATTCCCAAAATTTGGTTCCAAATGAGATAAAGTAGTACTTGAAGCAATCTTAAGTACTACTTTATCTCATTTGGAACCAAATTTTGGGACTCCTTGGAATCTAGAAATAAATATATTTAGTATTACCCTAACTTTGGCTTCAGCAGAGCTTACCTCGAGAGCACAACCACACACCCACAGGAAAGGCAGATCGTTGCTTAATGGCGCTTGAGGCAGCAGATCCTGATGATTTGCAGGATGCTGAAAACAAAACTCTGTGTTCTGATCAGGGGATGATGTCTGCTAAATTGGCAGCCTCGTTGTCTTACAGTGTGACCTTGTGTCCCCCAGCTGTGAGTGGAGGAAGGAGTTATTTGCTTCTGCAGATTTAATGCTTTGTCTCTGTTTTGTCCACAGTATTAACTCCTTTCCAGCAGTGGAAAATGCTGTTAGTATTTTGAAAAAATGTTAAATTGTTTCACAAAAGTAAAAATACTATTTTCCTTATTTTTCAACGACAGTTGGAACATTGTCCCCATTTTCCCCCCAAACCTGAGGATTTATTTTCCTCATTGCTGTACCTTTCTTTGCATCTTTCTCTAGCCCATCATATTTGTTATAATTAATAATTGAAAAGTGGGAAGAAAATGAGGTGGGAAAAGCTTAAATGTTTTGTGTTTGCATTTGAAACAAATCCATTAACTATTTTTAATGTATGTTTGAAAACCAAGTGAAAAATCCAAACTAATTTTCTGCTTATTTATGTACTTTACTCCATGACATTTCACCAGTACTTGAACAAAAATTGTTTGAGGGACAATGTAGGTGATGTAGACAAAACCACAACTTTACTTGATAAACAGCAACTGACAGGGAGGAATCCAAAGTGAAAGGCTCAGTATTTGTCCTTTTAACCCACCGAAAAGCACATGACATCAGAACAGCCTTCTACAGTATTTGCAGCTTCCTCTCATGTCCCCAGTGAACCAGAGGAGCTCTGTGGATGCTTCACTACCAACAATAGACCTCACTGTCACTGGGCTTTCACTCTTTTGATCTCTGCTGTGGAAACCACTGATGGGGTGTTACTGAAACTGCCATTCTGAGGGGGGAAAAAAAGGAATCTTTTTTGTTTTCCTCCTTGTTTGCCGCTGTAGGGCAGTGAACTTACAATTACTCACAAAGAAAACAGTGTTGGAGTTGGAGCCTCTGTGCAAGGCAAGGCTGGAGCAGTGCAGTTTTGGGGGTTTTTTTACCTTTCAAAATATCAGGAGAAAACATGCAAAAGTTGATGCTTTCTTATCTAGAATTCTCTAAGAACTTGGTGTTTCCATCAGTGCAACAGTGCTAAACCAGCACAGGTTTGCAGTTCTACAAGTCAGAGACAGTCCCATGTACTGGGACTCTGTCAAACATTGATTAGTTGGCCCAGCAAACCAAAACATGCAATTTGCATATTTCAAAATATGTCCCTGCTTAATGAAAAGAAAGACAAATGTACCTGAAAAAAACCCTGCCTGTTGTTTAAATGGAAATTTAAGCAAAGATTTTATTATAAAATATAGTGAATATACTTTATTACATCGTTTTAAACCAAAATCATATTCTGTTTTCAGAATGCTTCTTAAAGCTGACCAACATAATTTCATATTTTGTACTGTCTTTGCAGTCCAGTTTTTTATTCTTCCTCCTCATTTATCTTCTTTCAACAGTTACAAATTCCAAAAGACATAATTCTTATTCCCACAGAAAATACATATCAAGAGATCCACGTCCATGTTCTGGGGACACAACCAAGAACACGTGCAAGACTTTTATACCAGGGTAAAATGCACAAGCAGCAACAGGCTTGAAAAGAATTGATGGGCAGAAGGAGATCCTTGGGAGAGGTGTTTGTGCTCCCACTCTGGAGCAGGAAGCATGGCCAGGTTGGTAGCTCACGGGGCCTCGGTGTCAGAAGGTCAGATCACACATTAGGATTTGGGCTCATCCCAAATGTTGACACAGTATTGAAGGGGGAAGGGAAAGGGAAAGGCATGTGACAGTAAAGGACGTTGTATTCAGCAGTAAATGTTGATTGGAAATATCCATCATTGGACCTGGGAGAGGAAAGGCCTCTATAGAATCAACACAAAGGTTCTTCTTCTTCTGTTCCTAAATATTGAATTAGGCTGGTAACAAGCACCAGATCTGGTGAAGAAGGCTCTACTTACTAACACTAAACATCCTTTAATAATAATTTAATTTTAATTAAATGTGATTGAATATATATTCCCATCTGACAAAAAGAGAATCCCATCATGCATTAGGCTAATATTTAGTGAGTGCCCCTTGGCTCAGCATGCTGGCCTGAAAAATACTGTGCTGTGACAGTTCAGGTAAAGCCAGAGGATCATTGTGGAATGCTTAGATATCCTAAACCTGCATTTCATCTTCTCTTTTTATTACATCTCAACCTGGCCTGGTTGACCCTTTCCCAGCTTTTAACCTTTCAGGTCTGATCTGCAGCTGCTGGATGCAACAGGAAATGAACAGTAACAACTGGCAAAAGCAACACTTCTGTGAGTGTGCAGCACAGCCTCAGTTTGCCTGCTACTGCTGGCCTTTTCCAAACACAGTCATCATGTTTTCACTCAATAATGTAATCATTGTGATACTAACCTTCACTAGCAAAAATTCAGAAAGTCTGCTTTCATTTAATTTGAATTTCCCAGATTTCTCACCAATTCCCTACCAATAATTTTAGTTAAAATAATAAACTAAAGCAATAATGCAGCCCACAAGAAGCATCTTGCCAGAAATGTGTATGCACCTGTTTCTAATACAGATCTTGATTATAGGTTTTTCATACACTTGTGCATCTCGTATCTCAGTTCAAGTCCATCTGTTAAATAACAGCATTTGGAAAGAAAATAGTGCTGCCTTCTCAGAAGGATTCACACTGTAATCTCCTGGATTTATTAATATTAAAATTCTTACAATAATTCAGCTTGGAAGGGACATATGGGATCATCTCATGACCTGGTACAACTCACAGCCCAGTGCAGCACCAAATTTGAAGTTGGCTTTAATTTCAAGGTCAGATAAATTGCCCAGGGCCTTGTGTCCCCCTTAGCCTTGAGTATCCCCAAAACTGGAGACTTCACAGTCTCTCAAAGCAACTTGGTTCATTACTGATAATGATCACTTTGGAAAAAACTTCCCTTATATTGGCATAAAATATTCTGAAATCTACTGACTATAAAAAAAAGGTGAAGAACAAAATATTAGTTCTCTACTCAGGTCATATTTTCACAACAAACTTTTAGCAAAGATATCGAGCATACAGAGTTACTAGTCTGAAAGAGAAGATGGGTTAAACACATAATTGTGAAACACACTTTATGCAAGGGAATGATTTCTATAATGTGATGCCTATAATTGCATTTGATGATCTGCCAGGTATTTCTAGGCCTGTCTTTGCTGAAAGACCTTAAAGGATCCTCAGATTACTTGTTTGTTCTTAATCTCTAAGTTGTTCCAAATGGATTTTAAAGTGATTTTTCTAAATTACTGACGTGTCTGCTTGCCATTGTAGTGAATTAATCAAGCTCATTATTCAATGATAAAGCTCTGAATTTCATGGTTCCTAGAACCACACCTCAAGTGTTATCAAGGGTCAGTTTATTCCCATGGTAAAAGAAAAAAATGAGTGGAAGGCAATGTACTCTTTCACATACCCACCTCACACTCTGAGGCAAAAGGCCCTTCCAGTGTCACAGTAATTTCCTGCTGGAAGAATGTTCCTACTGCTTGGTTTAATTTGAATAGTTGAACAGCATCATGAGCCTTTCACAGGGTAAATGGCTTGGCCAGGCAATTTTGGCTTTTTGCAGGATCCACTCAAATGTACAAATCAATTATATGACTTCCATGCTGAGAAAACACATTAACTTTAAAATGCACAGCAGTAGCCTGGTCTCAATAAAAATATTTAAAACCTACTCTTAAACTATAACTCCAAGTTGCAGTTGAATATGAAATATCTATTTCCAGCCAATTACACCCAATTTCTATCCTGCTTTGGAAGATGTATATGCACTAGGAATATTAAAAGCCAAACCCCCCACAGCTCAAAGTGAAACAGGGAAAGACTTAAACCCTTTCCAGACATGCTCAGGCAGAAATGCAATGAGCCTTGTGACTTCCCAGCAGGCATCTAGTCAAAGTATGTGCAGCACATAAGTAACCCTTGGCCTTCCATATTGCACAACTGCAAAACCCCCAAACTTGCCATTCTAGGAACACCACAATCTATTAAAATGATTAATTCTCAGGCGTTTCTTCCATAGATTAAGAATAATAAAACAATTAAGCTTGGGGCAAAAACTGACTCTTCCAGGGTCCCAAGGTCCATCAGAGAACCTCTTGTGCCTCCAGTGATGAAATAGGCCTTAGAAAAATATAAAAATATGCATGAAATCTAGTGAGGACAGATAAAGGCAAACTCACTTAAATCTTAGTATTACAGGTACTTGTGTTTACACTGCAGGAACAGCTTTCAGTTTAACATGTTGCACAGCAGGGAGGCAGGAAATTTTTCACAAGGCTAAAATTATTACGTGTATTCAAGGCCTTTCAACATAATTGGTTATTATGACAGATTCCACTGAAACACTCACAGGATGCAGTTCTTACTCTGGAAATGAAGGTTTCCAGTGGAGAGTTGTTCCCATGTAAAATGTTCCTGTCTCACAGCAGGATTCCAGGATACATTTATAATTCAGATTCCAGATGAGAATAATTGTTTATGGTCAAGTTCTCAACATACAGGGAATACTGAACTACAGAGAAAGATGACATTCTCTTTATATGTGCATATATATAATCCCAATTAATATGCTCACTGGCAGGTGCAGAGAATAATTAGTAGGATGCTTAAACACCAACTTTATTTATCTTACTGATCAGGATTCCTCCTAAGTCTGCAATTATAAGCCAGAGTGGTAGGAAAAAAAATCAGCAAAACTAATCTTGCTATAAAGATTTGTTATTTTTTATTACTCCTCAAAAAGCAGTTATCTTTTTTACAGTCCATCTGGGTTTATAGCAACTCTCCTCCTGCTGTAAGCCTTCCTTTCTATTTTTGTATGGAAGTTTTCAGTGTCTTTTAACTGAGATGAGTGAAAACAAAGTTTTCTGTGTGAAAGTCTAGTAGTCTCCTCTGATCAGAGGACTACAGTGAGACAGTAAATTTGGTTATGAACTATCCTCCTATTTAGAGGAAGGCAAATCTATGCTCAGGAAGGAATTACTCTCAGCTAAGTGAAATTTAAGTATCATTAGATCCCTTTTGAAAATGTTCTTTATACACAGAAAACTAACATATTGGGAAACAAAAGTGTTGGTGGCAAGATACATCATCTACTACTATGCACTAATATCAGAAGTCTATGTTCCTGTCTTCCCACATTTTTTGTTCCATTAAATTATAAAACCAGCCAATGACCTGCTTGAGAAATGAAGCATCAACCAGATGTTTCCTGAGCAAAGAAGACTCGTGTTTCCCCTTACACACCATCTTCTGAGGGGCAGCACCACTGACTGGGAACCTGCCATCATTCACTGTGTTGACTTTGGGTTACTGAGAATCTTTCCTTTACTTACCTTCCAACTCAAATACATCAGTTTTACAGAGAGATCGTATGGAAAGAATGGATTGGAATGACTAGAACACAACATGGAAGAATGTTTTATATTCACTTTGTTACAACATCATTCCCTATAGAAATAGGGGATGGGGGACCCAAAAAAACACCACTTCTTTTTGAGAAGAACAACATGCAAAAACATGTTTCTGTATGGGCTGGTAATTTAAAACCAGAAGTTCTGTATGAGAATATATCATTATGATTTAGGGAAACTCTGATATTGTACTTTGGAGCAGATGCCTGTTTATTGCCAGAAACTACAGCATTTTTCTAGTTCTTTTGGGCTACTGAGAAAACTTCATTAGTCCCCATTAGCCTGTAGTGTGATCCCTACCAATCTGTGAATTGGGGTAGGATATAGAAGAGGAGAGGCTCAATCATCATCCAACAGAAATACCTCATTCTCTTTATTCAAACAACCCAACAACACTTTGTTTACAACAGATCCTTCTAAAAGGACAAACTTTGCACTCCATTTTTAGGCAAGTTGGTGGAAACAAAGCTGACTTCCAGGTGCTACATAACAAACAGCATGGGAAGGGGGTTTCATGTTTCTTAACCCTGTGCACCAGAACTTGAAATGCATGATGACTTTAAACTTTCACAGCAGGAAAATTCCTGTTCAAGCTATCCAGAAAGGTTCACATGATGCATGTATAATTTATACGAGATCAATATTTAATCAGTCATTAAAAAAGCTCTCAAATGCTTTAAGAATGTCTCTACATCCAAAGATTGTCACAGTCTCCCATTTAGACAAGAAACCACATCACACAAAGCTGGAAGTTCCTGGTCTTCCCTAGTAATACAAGATAGGAGCAGTAATCCAGACTTAAACTGGTGTCACTGCATACCTTTCTCACAATGAAAGCCCACAGGTTTTGTCCTGCTGTGGCACAGAGGTCAGTTTTGTTCAGAAAGAACTGGAAATTAATTAGTTTGCATCACTGTTCCAGGAAGATTCATCCTCAGCTAGTCAGTCCCCTTTTAAAATTTTGTTGTATCCTGTTGTGTGACACTGTAATGCTCAATACAGTAATGGTGTCCAAGCCAAAGACACTTGAAAAATGCCTAAACTGCTGGCAGAAAGCTCTTCAGGACACATCAAATCCTGCTTGGTTCTAATCCAACTTATTCTTTCAAAACCCTTTAAAAAAAAGAAGCAGCCCATGATATCAGCCTGTCATTTGTGACCTGCCCAGCAAGGCCACTCTTAAACAGGAGAGACAGAACAAGAACATGGATAAAATAACGATTTATTGGAAGCAAATATTCACACAAAGTAAAAAGGTAATCATTTCAGTCATTTGTTTTTTAACAAGACAAAGCTACCCCATTACAAGATTTATTCAGAAATAGGATTAGATTTAGGAATAATGCAGAATATTTTAAATCCCTGAGATTGAGGTCCTCTCATCTTTTATGCACTCCCTGCCCCACCCCCCACAAAGGTGCTGGAAATTTGATTTTTTGCTCAGTTGAGCTTTTAGTGGATTACCATCCAAAATTACAGTTTCAGTCTTTAGATCAGCAGGAAATTTAAAAATGCAAGCAAGCCCAAGCTTCACATCAAATTCATTCACATTCAGTGGCAGGCATCCAGTTCAAAATTACTTCCAATTTCAAGCTGGTATCCAAGCTGCTTTACAGAAAAGGCTACTGACTTCTGAAGATAAAACTTGTTCCCCTTAAATCAGACATGGAAGAAGCCAACTCCTTCTTTTTCTTCTTGGTGGGTTTTAGGTTTCATATAGAGGTACAGAACTGGGAATGCAAGGCTTTAGGCTCCAGTCCTTTTTACATCTGGACTTAAAACCATCACAAGGAAGCTCAGTGACACAGACTTCCAGTTCCTACTGCAGACTTCTTGTGATTTACCTACATGCCCTCAGCATTTTTTAGGTTTACAGCAGTTAGGCAGTTTAAGAATGACAAACTTGGGTAGCAAAAGTGTTTCTCCTACACAATGCAAGTTCCATCACTGAGTTTCAGCAGGAAGCCACCCTGCAGGGCAACAAACATGCAATTTGCAGTCCAAGTTCAGACATTTTTCCTAGCTAAATCTTTGTCTCTTGTGCAAGGACATAACATATTCATCACAGAGCTCCAGTTGACAGGACAGTCAGGATAAGCAAAGCTTATCCTTGAGTACTTTCAAAAGCTGCAGCTGATGTTGGTGTTACCTTGACAGTGCCCAGCTCTTCAGTTGGAGATGGAAAAGGACTCTAATAAAGCTCAAGGCATAACTCAACTAAAATAAAATTCTTTCCAATGTTAGAGGTAGATTTTATCCAGTGTAATATATAACAGCCATTCCTGTAAGTGCAGAGCTCTTGGAATTAAAGAAGTAAGATCAATTTTGAGCTATGTTCTCTTAGAATAATTAAGGCAAGCTTTTTGTATATCCTTCAAGAAAGCAGGCACACCACTCTGTAAAGAGAAAAGTGGAAAAGTCATTCTTGCATAATGCACTCAATAACAACTATAAGCAAGATGAGAATTCCCATTGTATAGATCAAGGCCTCCAAACAGATACAGTTCTAAGATACAATTGTCTAAGATACAATTCTAAGATCTGGTACAAAGCAGCAAACCATTCCTTTAATACCTTGGGAACAGACTGCATTATTGAAGTTTGCTTGTCTTTAGGCTATTCATGTATGCTCTGGAACATGGATTTTTGGGGCTGGCTGCAGAAATTCACCTGCCAGGTTGATGAACCAGAGGAATTTGACAGGAATTAAAAAAAGAATAAACTAGTACTACTGTCATGAGAGCAGACAACATTGAAACTCTAAAACCAGGACTGTGCAAGAGCCAGAAAGGTGGATACATCCATTTCAGAAAAAATAACTCTACCCAGCATGCAGAGGATGGGTATGGATGCAGTGACTCCCTTGTTTGAAATGGATATTTCATTGTGTGTTAACTTTCCCTTACCTTGGCAGCCCAGTTGACCAGCCACGATGGAATCATGCCACCAGGATTGTCAAAGTAGTACATATAGACTGGAGAGGAGAGAGGAGTTACCAGAAAGTTCTCTGAGTATCAGCTCTAACACCCCACAACAGAAGCTGTCAGTGTGCAGGACTGAGGCACCAAGTACAACAGTTCTGCTCTTAATTCTTCACAAAAAAGTCAACTTGTCCTGAAGAGGAATGTGAAGTAACTATAGGCATTGCCAGTGAAGCTGACAGAGCCATAACATTAATTTAGATTATTGCAAACCATTTTAGTCACCCTGTCTTATAAAATACCGTTGTCTTTAAAGGACTAATCTCAGACAGGAGACAAACTCTAGGCAAATCCTTTCATCTCTACATCTGTCAAACATGATCCTCAAATCATTGCTGAGTTAAGCAGATTGCAGCAGACTTTCTCCTACTGAACTGGCTGGCAGGAAAAGAAGTGCACGCTGAAGGTGGGGTGGGATGGGGGGCAGAATGGTCAGTAAACTATTCTTAACTACCCAGCCCAACTGTTAAATGAAAGATTCTTCACAGTAGCACACTGCACTGGACATTCTCAAGTTTAATTCATTTTAAAGTGGTCCCAAGGCTCAGTGCATTCACTTTATAGTCCCCCTCTTTATGCATTTTGCTAATCCACACATTCTCTGCCTACATGACTTGTGACACATTTTCTTGGCCTCTTACCTTTAGATCCAGCCTTGCCATCACTTTCAATTGCCACACTTTGTTTATAGCTTTTAACTCTGATAATACCAGGCTTTTCAGGGCACTGAGGAACAGACACACTTTGAGCCAACACAACCCAGATCTTCCTCCCATCCACGTCCATCTCCCGACGTTCCCGAACATAGACGTACTGTGCTCAGAGTTGAGGAGGAACGTCAAAACACTGTCACTTTGATGGGTGAAAAATTGACAAGTGAATTCCCTTACAAACAGCAGCTCCCTCAAGTTACTTCCCATGCTTCTACAGGATTCAGTCCTGCAGAGTAATAACTCAGCTATGTGAGTTCCAGCTGTGTGTGGGAAGAGGCACCCACGCTCTCCTTCATGCTGTACATATTCATGTAACGTGAGGACTGCAGGATCTTAGATCAAGTGCAGCAGAGCAGTGCAGTCAGTTCATTGTTGGGATTCCTGGATGACCAGGAGACAAAAACTGCCAGAGGAACAAAAGCTTGAAAGGATACATCTCTGTTTGAGAGAGGGAAAGGGTACTTCACTTCCCAGTAGATTACTTTTTCACCATCGTATGTTTTCTCACACAGTTCTACAGTTGAAAGAGGAAGACTGTGAGATATTTTTAATTTCTACTGCAGGACTATAGATGACATCAAGAACTGCTCAGATTTCTGACATGAGCATATTTTACACACAACCCTGAAGTCAAAACTGATATGTATGTAAAGTAGCAGTAGAAGACATTAAAAAGTTCTGTAGCAGGGTTGTTAAGGAACCAAATATGCATAAATAGGAGGTGTGTTTTCCTGTGGCTACTGGATTCCCTGGTGGAAAAAAAAAACAAAACCAAAAGGACAAAAGTAGAACAATTCTGGAAGAGGCAGAGTGAAATTCCTTTGCAGACAGTTTGCTCATTCAAAGCTTTGCCATCTCAAAGCTTTTTCCTTGCATGTTCTGCACAATTCACATGTCATTATCCTTGTAAATCATTCTGAGTTAACATGGAACTAGGATCAGTGCAGCTTTCTAACATCTGAAGAGGTCTTACATGAGGGATTAATGAAGTTTCCAAAAGCTATCAGGAATCTCACAGCAGTATATACAGGCAACTGAGGGGCTCTATATCCTCCTGAAGGGCTCTATATCCTCCTGAGGGGCTCTATATCCTCCTGAGGGGCTCTATATCCTCCTGAGCTAAAACGCCCACAGCCAGCCACATCCTTTCGGTGCTTTTGAAAACCAGGCCAGAACAGACTGATAATCTCATTGCCAAGGCAAGAACAGTGCCACAGATGGGAGATTCTTTCCCTATATAACATGTTCCAAACCAGGCTTCTGTTAGTATGTCCTGAAATCAGCTGTCACCCACGAAAACACCTTCTCCTCCAGGTTGGAGCAGTACTGGAAGCACCCGGTGTTGTCACAACCCACAGCATTATGCTTTCCACCAGAGGTCACTGGAGCATTGGATTATTCACTTTGCTTTCATTTCTAACCACAGAACTTTCCTTTTTCAAAGGCATTAAAACACTTTTAAAGACCCTGATACAACTATTATTACCTAACTCATCTACCTTTGTATCTTCACAATTACAGGAAAAGCATAGAGTAGGTAAGCCAAGTCCCACCTGCACTCACTTTAGTCTGTCAGTACTAGTGCACAGCTTCTGATAAAAGCAGAATACAGCACATTTTAATCAATAACCAGATTTGTAGCATTGCTACAAAAGATCACAAATCCATTCTATTCTAACAGGCACAGCAGCACTTGTTCAGTTATTGAGAAGTGTGATCTCAATCAGGACAGTGTTGCAATCAGGAGTAGCAAGTTTCAGTATTGCTCAGGCCCCCCCCATTTTGTATCATGCCACAGAAGCATTTGGTTCCTCAGTCACAACTCTGCAGTTCAGTCACGGCTTCCCTGCTGAATTGGCAGCTGCAGCACAAGCCAGACCTCAGGATGGCCACATCTTGTAGATGTTCTGGACCACGTGGGAGCAGTTGCCTTTTCAGTAGAGAGGCAGCTTCTTCTACTCTGGTCAGGTTTTTATTTCAATGCCAGCCAGCAGTTCAGCAGAGAGCTCTCCTTTGGACTGCCACTATTGCACAGCTGTTAGAGCACCAAGGAACACAAACAGTAACACAAAGAGCATGAAGGCTCTCAGTGGAAGTTTTCTGGGGTTTCTCCCTGAATGTGAAAGGAGAAAAAACATGCTTAAATGGGCTACATTAAAAATGTTGGCTGGCACTATTTCATAATATGTACAGCTAAAGAATAGTTGGGCTTGTGGCAATTTTGAAGCTGGAAGGAAAGCTCTGCTGTTATGTTTATGCCCTTCACAGATGTTAACTCTTGAAATGCTGGACTTAAAGGCACCAGCACAAGTACAAATTCACAGATGAACAAACCATGGTCAGCAAGGATATAAATGTCAGCTCTGCAACATTTTTTAGTTTTTAGTTTAAGGGTGTAGCTTCCCCCAACAGCTTCCTTTCTTATCTCTAAGAAGGCATTAAAAAAAAAAAAAGTGTTTGGTTAAGAAAGATTCAGTTCTCCTAAATGCACTTAAGGACTACTAAAGTAACTCAACATAATATTTAACATCCAGTACAATAATGTTGAGTCCCTGTCTGGCTCTTTTTGCTTCAAAAGAGGTGTTTGCTACAAGAAAGCTACTGATCATTTTGACAAATAAGACTTACTGATGAAGACACCACACTTTAAACTTGACCAAGTACTGGCACGAGTCAAACGTGGTTCTCTGTATCAATACAGCCACAGGCACTGCCAGTAAAGGTTCACCATGGAACTGTCCTAAACCTATCAAGCAAAACATTTAACAATCCTTTGGTTTTTAGCACGCTCTTTGTTCAGCAAAACACTGTGACCATGTTTTAGTTTTATTGGCTTGAAGTGACTCCAAGCACAGGCTTAAAAAGGAAAGGCTCCCCATCTTTAAAATAAATGGATTACTGGATGCTTGCATCAGCTGAATCCTTACCTTGTAACTGCTGACTTAAGATGTTTTAACATCATATGGATATCCAGGTTCAATGCCCTTTTTCAAAGACAACATTAAATAAACACAACTAAATTAGTTATTCCTTTCTCTGTAAAAGCCAAAGCCACCACCTATTCTCTCGATACACCCACTGCTGATGGTAAAAGGTGCCAAGAACAACCAGTGCTTTCAGGAAAGTCATTCCATCACACATCAAACTGATGCAAACCAGAGGAAAATTTTTCACAGTGAGAACAATCAGCCACTGAAATAATCACCCCAGGGAAGTGGTGGATTCCCCAAAACTGGACATTTTTAAGACTCAGCTGAGCAGGGTGCTGGGCCATCTTGTCTTTTGCCAAGGAAGGTTGGACCAGATGATCCCAGAGGTCCCTTCTCCACCCCCTGGTATTCTGTGCTCACTGCTCTGCTCCAATGCTCAAAAGGTACCATCTCCATTTCTCCCTGGAACACCTGCTAAAATTTAACCCAGGAATTGCAACAACTAGAAGCTACAAGGTGCTCCAGCATAACCAGTGATGCCAATTATATGCTTTAACCAACATGGAAAGAATTCATTCCAGAGGAAAGACATATGCTGTTGAGACATTAGCTGTTCCATATCAGTGTTTACTTGTATATTTGCAGAGGGCAACCTTATCCCAAAGAGATATTTAAGTCTGGCCCAAAGTCTTTGGATACAGCAACTTCAAAATACCTTTGAGGAAAGCTTTAGTGGGAAGAATCCATGTGGACTAAAGCTTGCTTTTACACTGCCTAGATGAGCTTACCTTTAACATACTGATCCCACTCTTTTCTGAAATCTAAGTCCATGTAGACATCTGCACACAGTTTTGGGGGACAATCAGCAAGACCACCGAAGATTTTATACTCATAAAGTCCTGATTGCTGTGGAAACAGAATGGGGAGAGGAAAAGTCACGCAGGAAAGGGAAGTACTCTGCATCAGGGAGAACAGCTGAAGGAAGTTAGGTGGGGCACAAACTACAAATATGCTCAAGAGCTGTGAAAGCAAATCTTCAAAAAACAATGCAAGATTCAGTCTTTAACCTCTCGACTTTTTGATCTATACATGAAAGTTTAAACCCAGCCAGCCTGACCTGCCCTGCACAATGGCTGTTCCTTCCCTTACACTAGTACCCTTTTACTTCATCAGTACTTCCAAAGGGAGCATGTTTCTATACACATACATCCCTTTTCAAAAAACAACCAAAAAAAAAGGCAAAAAAAAAAAAAGACAGACACCTCTAAATGTTTCTTAGCTTCAAATAGTCTTCTTAGCTCAAGTCTTTCTACATAAAAGCACAAGAAGAAGCCTGAGCTACTTTCCATCTTGCCAGCTGCCATTTACACAACAGCAGCAAAGCCACTGCAGAAACACAAGGTACCCCAGCACAGGCCTGGTCCCTTTTGTGTGGCTAAATCCAGCCTCCAGCTTCCCAAAGTTACTTTGCCTTCATCCACCACAAGATGCATTTCCAGCTCCGTGATGAGCTCCAGTCCTAAAGCCTCTACTTCATCCACTCCAGAAGCAACACTCCCAGCACCCTGAATTCCATCAGCACATTTAATTCCTGCATGGACACCTGGCAGGCACCCCAGCCTTGCCTGTGCTGTGTGCACTCAGTGATAAGCTTGTCTTGCTACCACCAGTTACCACATCCACACTGTAAACAGGGACTATTTATCACCAAAAAAATTCCAAGGTCTATGATGTGTTTTTAAAGAGCCTTTCCCTGCCCCGTTTTGCCTTTTGCACAGACCTGCATGTTTGCTGTTTTTGTTACACATGACCATGTCTGAAATGATTTTTCAGAATACAAATACAAAGTTGTCACGCAAAGAACAGCATGAAATCCAGGTTTGTAAGGAGCTGAGAGGAAACTGTGATCACTGAGCTCAAGAAATAGCGTATTTATATATGGATTTAATATATATATATTATAAATATATATTCTATAAATATAATCTGTATTGTATAAATATAACATTATATGTAATATATAAATATAATATATATTATATATGATATACTTATATATTGTATATTATATAATGTAGAAATATAATATATAATAATACATACAATATATAATATATATTATAATATATATAATATATAATATATTATTATAAATTTATTTAATCCATTTATATATGGATTTTAAAGTCATTGATAAATCATAAATCTGCATCAGAATACAAACATTCACTGTCAACCACTTACAAGCCAGTCCCAGAAGCCTAAACTATTGAACTTCTTTAAAGAAGTCAGTCCCCCAAAAAGGGGTGGAATTTCATTTCAACCCTTTCTGAACTACTACCCGATTTTAGAGGGAGAATGGTGGGAAATCAGTGTGAAGGGAGTTTTGGAGAGCGGCAGGAAGGGAGGCGGAAGCCTGGAGACCAGGAGGATGCTCTGGCACGGGAGATGCTCGGAGCAGGCGAGCGGGGACAGAGCTCCCCTCAGCACACACCCCCCTCCGAGAGGGCTCGGCAGAGCACAGCAAACCCCCCGACAGGCCCACGGCTGCTCCCACCGCCCGGAGCACCTTCCCCCGGGAATTCCTCCAGCCTCCGGCTGTTCACACCCCTGCAAAGCCTCGGGTTCCCCGGCAGCCTGCGCGGGCGGAGGGGTCACCGCGGCCGAGCAGCTTTCCCCATCAGCAGTTAATGGCATTACCCATAAAGCTGCTTTCTGGGAGCCCGGCGTAAACCGAGCCCGGGGCCGGCAGCGCCAGCCTGGCCTGTGCGGGGAACCGGGGACGCGCCGGGGCCCCCATCGCGGGCATCCCCCGGCCCGGCCGGGAGCCCGCCCGCGCACCTCGTGGTACAGGCGGTAGATCCGCACGCGTGCCGGATCTACCGCCCTGTCCCACCGAGCGGCGCGGGCGGGCCTCCCGGCCGGGCGGCCGGACTGCCCGCGATGGGGGCCCCGGCGCGTCCCGGCTCCCCGCACAGGCCAGGCTGGCGCTGCCAGGCCCCGGGCCTCGGCTTTCCGCCGGGCTCCCAGCAAGCAGCTTTCTGGTAATGCCCATTACCTGCTGCTGGGGAAAGCTGCCTCGGCCGCGGTGCGCCCCTCCCGCCCGCCCAGAGCCTGCGGGGCCGGGGTATGCGGGGTGTGACAGCGGAGCGCTGGAGGCCCTCAGGGGTGCTCCGTGCGCTCCCCGTCCTTGTGGGGTCTCAGTCGCTCGGTGGTGGCTTTAAATGTGCGTCTCATCAGCCTGGTGAGGGAATGGGAACAGGTTCTGTGAGGGTGATGGTCAGGGCCTTTCCTTTCGGGTGTTCCCTAAGGATAGAGATTGAACACTGTGGGCACGTGTATTTTTGTGTATTTTTTGTATTTTTGTAATTTTTTTTTTGTATTTTTATACGTTTTCACTATCTAAAAAGCAGTTCTCCTTATGGAGTGTAGGAATGAGAACATATAAAGAACCCATAAATGCTGTACAGCTGGTTGGTAGGGGTGACCCTGGCACACTCCAAGGAGGCCCAGTCACCCTGGCAAAGAGGAGGGGGCAGCAGGCTCTGCCCTGTGGCAATCTGGGATGCACTGGGTGGACAGGATGGAAGGGGACAGAAAACTCCCACTGGGCTGAGCTCCCTGGCAGGAGGAATCTACTGACAGGGACACACTTCACATCTTGCTTGGGCTCCTGCTGTATGACACCACCTATAACAGTGTGAGGCTGCCACACACAGACAAAGCATCAGGCCCTCAAAATGTAACTGGCTAAAGCCGGTTTTCTCCTGGGAGCTGTAAATCTGTTTTCATTACAGCTTTATTCTTCTAATTCCCATGAGATTTTCCTGTTGAACACTGTGTCTTTGGAATAAAACAGAAGGCAGCTCTGAGGCATGGGACGTCATCAACCTACTGACTGGCAGCACTAGCCCAGAGTACTTGGTGGTAACCTCTGTGCAAGGCTGGAATAATGTAGTGTTTTCTAGCTTCCCTGCCAAGGGGCTGAGCTCTGACAAAGGGTTCACTTATGTCAGCTGTCCTTTCCAGTTCCAGTCAATTGGTTTGCAAGCAGTGCATGGGGATTTCTGGCTGACTGCTTTGGACATACAGGCTGACCATCATCCCTGCACAGTCCAAAAAACTTTCAGAGAGTTTTGGCAGAAGGCAAGATGGTATCTATCAAACTTCCCCCCAGAATGTAAATTTGATGCCAGAACTTGACCTGTAGCACCTTTATAAATTAATATCACTAATGGTGATAAATATCTGCTCATATCTCATCTGCTGTCAGCTCCCCAGTGAAACTGCTAGGCAAACTTTTCAGTTCTTTTATGTTTTGTAGTATGCTTACATGTGTTATGACCTTTTATTACTAATATTTATATAATACATATAAATATTTTGGCTTATTTGTGCTCTTTGTAAATTACAATTGCTCTCAGTCAGCCCAGCTGGTCCTCCAAATGTCATGGCAATACATTTCTTATGGCTGAAGCCTTATGAGTAAATTCTTTGCTAAGTTACCTTCAGGGGAGCTGTGCTGCCCACCCAGCTGAGAAGCTGGTCTTCAAAATGCAATATGAGACAATGGCCTGTAGGTGAGACTGGTTTAGTTTATCTTGCAGAAATATTTCTTGATTTTTGCAAAGATTTTGTCAGATTGCTGTCTCCCGTTCCTGCTCTGCAATAGCACTCAGTGAAACTGGAAGAGCTTGGGGCTCCTGTTTGCTCAGAGGTGACTTTGACCCGGTGTGAAACAGGAGGAGTTGTGAGTCGAGCTGATATTTAACATGCAGCAAGGAAACGTGCCTGTGAGATTGCAGGATCCCTTAAGGAGCCTTGTTTGTGCAAAAGGACTGAAGTGATCACAGCTCAACATTGCCGACTGTTTTAGGGTCAATGTTTTGCATTATATGGTTGTCAACATGGCATCAGTCAGTTGGCACAGCTGCCTGGCCACTCCCTCCTCCCCCAGCACTTTCATGGAAAAAAAGATTTATCTCACAAGGCTACTCCAGGGACCAAAGCTTTCAAAAAAAAGCATTACTCTGTGACCTTTTTTCTTGGTAAATAAGGAGTGGTGATTACTAAGAAAGCACAAACAGTTCTGAAAAGAGAATTTATTTTCTATTTTCATGTACCTTTATGTAAGTGTTGTTATTTATCACTTGTATGTCCATGTGTTGCCCTTAGCTTAGGGACAGAAGCTAAAGTTTGAACCCAAGACCTTTGGTATCTGCATTACTGGGTAGTGTGGCTTGTAGGCTGGGGTGAGTTCAGAGACTGACTTCCTAGAGCTCTGCCTCAACACAGTGGGATAGCAACTGTTTTGGGGCAGCTGGGTCTGGGAACACAAACCCAAGCTCCAGCACAGCTACCAAAGGCAGCCTAAGATACAGCACAACCCAGTCCCACACGTGGATCAGGGACTTAAATACTAACTGAATGAAAACAGAGGGTTACTATTCTGGGGCCAGAAGTGGGAGTTTCAAAAGTGCCCACAATTTGACCCCCATATTTAGTATTTCTCAGGCTTTAGGATAGTCTCCCATATGGTTTAGGAGTTCAGATACCTGGTTTTCATCCAGGTGGTCCAGGTTGAACTCCTGGTATGGGAAGCTTTTGATTTTATCCCTGGAAGTGTTCAAAGCCAGGTTGGATGGGGCTCTGAGCAACCTGGTCTAGTAGAAAGTGTCCCTGCCCATGTCAGGGCATTGGAATGAGATGAGTTTTAAGGTCCCTTCTAGCTCAAACCATTCTGTGATTTTATGATTCTCTTTAGCTGCTGCTCCTCTCAGTGGGAAATGATACCTCAAGGAAACTTGCTGATCTGGCCTATCAATGGGATTAGTGCACCTAAATCACCCACCTGTTTTTTAGAATGAAAACAATCTGTATTAATTCTAGCCTAATACCTAACCTTCCTGCTACTGAAATCAATGCTGAGTAATCCATTGAATTCCATGGTGGGGAACCAAACCAGCAAACTGGACAACTCCCCCATCAGCAAATCCTCCATGGCCAGAAGTGAAAACAGCAATGAACACTCCACTGATGTTTCAGGCCCCAGATGATTTTCAGTGTGTGCTTTGGCTATGGGTTTGGTATATGGAACAGTGCTATATTGTGTTTTCCTGCATCTGTCTCTGTGTGGCACTGGTGCACTTTGAGAAATTCTTGAAGATGAACTAAAGATGTGGGATTTTGATGGATTCAGCTGCTGTGCAGACATTTATATATTGTTGTCATTTCATTTTACTCAGTGCCTTCCAAAAACTGTGCAAAAGTGCTGAACAGTCCTGCCACACCATTTATACAGTGTGCACGTTCATATTTCTACTATACACAGCCAGAGCAATTATAAGCTTCTGCTACTGTTGTTTTATCAACTGCATTATGTAAAAGCCTTTCTTACAAATTGTTTCATGACTTTTGCAATTTTCAAGAAGAAAATTCTAAATCCAGAAAGCTGAGAAGTAACAACAGCATCTCCCATCACAGCCATGCATGTGGAAGCCAGTCTATATTCTCCTCTCTTCTATGAGTCAAAGGGAAATCTGTTTTTTCAACATTTTTGGAATGTGCAGAAAATCCAGCCTGTCTGCCAGACCAAAATTCTTTATATATTTTATATATATTTTTATTCCTAAGTATTTAGGCAGGAAGGGGCATCCAGAGTGACAATCACCTCTTTTGCAAAGAATTGTGCACTGCTTGAGCTGTCAAAAGGTGTCTTAAGTGGCCATTAAACACTGGTTTATAATGGTCTTCTTCACAGAGTTGAATTGAACCCCAAACTACGACTGTATCTGTATTGAGTATCTCATTTCAACAGAATTCCACCCAAATAGGATTCAGAAAATAACTGGAGTTCTGCTGGTTTTCTGCCTGTCGATACTAAATATTTTTTATCTTTGGTAGATAGTTTATCATCTGGACTCCTCGTGTCAAGACCCCTCTCTTCCATTTTGATTTAGACCTTTTAGCCACAGTTTTTCTGGAAAGTAATGCACTCCCAGTGCAAATAAACTGGAAGTGGTGAGGTGTAACCTATTTACCCGGCCTTGAGGAAAGAGGGGTAGTTTTAAAACTTCGCTGTAGGAAAGGTGGGATTTCACCATTACCTGCACGACCTAAAATGACTCATTCAAAAGATAAGCAAGGCTATTTAAATCTTGACTTGATTTGGAAAATGGTTGTCACCTCCACCACACCCTCTACTTTCCTAACTTGTTTACATGGATGTAGAAATACTTCTAAACATTTCCTTTAGCATGTGATGCTAAAGCAGATGATATATAGGAATAGCTCTCTTTTGTGAGAACTGGTCTTACTGCAATAATTCTTTTTTTTTTTTTGTTCTTTCTTAACTACCCTTTAGGTCAGACACTTGACTTACTGTTAATTTCCCAGAAGTCATCTACTATGCAGGAGGAAATCTGTGTATTTTACCTATATGCAGTATTTTAGATAGATCTTGTGCATAACTTGTACTAGACTAGGACAGAGAAAGGCTCATCAGTCAGGCAGTAATTCAGCCAATGGCCTGTAGGTTAGCTTAAAGCTCATAATTTTCTTTTTACTGCTGGAGAGTCCACAACAAGTGGCTGAAATGCTCCATGTTCATTAGACTGACCATGTTCAGAGGGAACAGTGTGTGCTCTTCGTGCCCTACCTACTGGCAGAGCAGGGAAGCAAACCACAAAATGTCTCTTGACACCATCCTCTAGCTTGGACAAGTCACTTTTTCAGCTCTTTGTCTGCATTTCCCTTCATGTCTTTGTGCCTTGTAAGTTCTTTGGGGTACTCAGTGCAGGTGGCAAAACAAGAAAAGCCCTCTTTGTAGAGCTGTGGGAGGAGATCATTCCCACTCTGACTTAAATCTCAGCTGAATCTGCTGGATCCTGCTGCAATAGCCTCTAACACAAATCCTGGTTGTGGTGAAATTACAGGGCCTGGAGTTTGCTCCCAGGCTTCCCCCTGGCTTGGCCAAAAAGCTGCCACGGTGGCTAAAGATTCAGAGGTTCTGTAACCAACTTCTGCAAGACTGAGGATTTGGCTTCTGGTGGTGTGGTGTATCCCTGTGCTAATTAAAAGCACATTGTCCACATAAGGAATGCAGCTCTTCAAATGGGAACGTCATGTAATTATGAAAGCAGTAGGAGATAAGAATAATTGTTTTCAGTTCCAGATGTCCTGTCTTCTTCAGCACCGCGGGGAGATGATTAAGTGAAAGTCGAGCAGGGCAATAACAAAGTTCACATGCACGGCAGGATAACTGATGTTGACCAAAGCACTGGTAGGATCTAATGGAGTTCAAAGAAAATTCCTTCCATATTCTTGGTCACCAGAAAGGTTTCTCACAGTCGTTGTAAGCACATCCATTTCATGAGCCTGATTACCCCCGGAGTGGGTGGTTTGCATAGCCATCAACCAACCAGGCTGAACTCCCTTGTGCTGTTGAACTGTGTTAATGAGAGGGGAGCTACAGCCTTTCATGTGGAATGATCTGGTTCTCTGGTTTAACTGGCTTTGGGCTCCTTTTGGACTCCATTCCTCATCACAAAACACATACGCTGCATGACATGGTAAGGATAATTTACAACATATTAAACATGTTGAAAGAGTGCTTTCTGAAAGTTTCAGTAAATGCAGTAAACTGGCATGTTGTGTCCGTGTGTGGGCTTAGGAATGAAATAAAGGAAAATTCAGTGGAGGGTTAGGGAAAAGGCAAGAAAAACTAATTGAATAGGGAGCCCACAATGGCTGTACTTTGCCAGATTAATGAGTCACTGTTTGCTGTGCTGTCAAGGCCCAGGAGACTGTTAGAAACTCAAAGGAAGCCATGAAGTATTGCAAGTGTGTTTGAGTCGGCAGAGCAACAGCATTGCTCAATTTAGGAGCAGAACTCTGCTCTCTCAGTGGGCTGTGTGGGTTCCAGAATCACACAGGCTTCTTGCTTATCATCCCAGCTTTGGGGCTACACCTCCCTCTGAGCAGCTGTGCTACGGCCCCAGGGAGGAGATTTTGTCATTTAGGGCAGGTCCTAAAGGGGAACTATGTATCATGGAAGCAGGGCGGTCCAAAACTGTGAACCTGTAACCCCTCACTGCAGCTGTTGCTCAGCCCTGAAGTTTTCTCAGCTGTTTGCACTGAATTTCTACAGGTGCCAAACGTGCTGCTTGGAGTATGTCTGGTCCTTCTTTCCTTACATCCTTGGAGAGCTGTGCTCAGAACACAGCAGGACCTTAAAAGGCAGAGGAAGTCACTCATCCCTTTCAAAAAAGGCCAGAGAGGTGGTGCCCAAGTTGTGTGTGACCCTTCAGTGCCTGAGTGCTAGAAACCCACCCTTCTAGGGGAGAGCCTGCTGATCTCCCAGCACTGAGGAGGCCTCATTCCCATCACTTTTCATGGCAGCTTTTATGCTTCACAATAAGGAGTTACAATAGTCTAGGACAGAGTCTGACTTTCTAGCCTATTGTTAGGACATCTATTTGTGCAGAAATGTGAATTCTAAGCCCAGCTTAGCATTCAGTGCTTGTTTATGTGTACTTCAGATTAGTTCCTCAAAAAATCAGTATTGGGAGTTATTTTATGTAATACTGTCAGTAATAAAGTTGGCATAGAAAAGTGAGAATGTACTAGTGGAACTGTGGATGGTGTAAGCATGGGAGAACCAAACACTGCACTGGAAGGACTAGAGAGGAATTGATGTAATAGGAATGGGGTGAAATTTAGGTCATGCACACATGTGCTAACAGCAAGAATTTCTGATATAAAGTGAAAAATGAAACTGATACTGGAGAAAAATCCAGACATCCTGAACAATCAGAGGAAAATTATGAAATGTTAGTATTTCTGGCAGGACAGGAAAATACTTGCACTTCCATGCAGAATATTGGTAAGGCCACATCTGAAAAAATTATTGAAAATAAGCCTGAGATAGTCTCATTTATCCCTCTTAGGACAGTAGAGGCTTAATTGCCAAAGGAAAGAACATCTACTTCAGCCAAAGGCTTACTTGTCCATGTATAATTGTCTATGAATCCATGCAGCTAGAAACAAGACAGAGGTTCCTAGATACCAACAGAATAAGACTCATAGCATTCCAATAGGAGAAGTAGGAAACCCAGTTGGTTTGAGGTGGAACTCAGCAAGTTTAATAAAGCTATTACTGACACTGCTGCCTGCATTAGGAAGGACTGGACTTCATGGCCTAATGAAGTTCCCCTCAGACCCAGCTGGCTTGTCATTTCTGCTCAAATGCTGATGTATTTGAAAGGAGCACCAGCAAATGGGGGGAAAAAATGCCAGTTTCTCATATAAAGCTGTGGAGCTTTTCCAGAACCTCCTGGTTGATTTGTCTGGAGCAGATGAACCCTTGGCAGGATCTCCATCACTGGGCAGTTCTTAACAACACACTGGGTGAAATCCTGCCCCACGTGAAGTTGGTGGAAGTTTCACTATTAATTTCTGTGAGGCCAGGATTTCACCCTAGAAAGGGAGTCAAAAGTACATGCATGCTTTCAGAGACAGAGTGGCTGATTAAATACATCTGCTGCACTGCTCTTTTATCAATCATTGATAAAATAGTGCCTTTTAAATATAAACTTCGGGTAAGCTTAACCGCAAAATTCAAACACGTCCTTTACAAGACTTAAAAGCATAATTTGTCTGCTTTTTATCTGAAATAACAGGAATCATGGTAAAAAAAAAATAACACCCACCCACATCCATCCACTCCAAACCCCTGCAGTATTTGATGTGCCACAGAAACGAGAGATTAAAGCTTAGAAAAGCCAGTTAAAATATTTCTAAATGATACACAAAACTTTATCCCTTAAGAATGTAACCCAAAACTATGCTCCTCCTCATGTAATTCCTGAGCAGTCGAACTGGGAGTTCATCTGGAATTCGCTATGGCCTGTGCTTTCAAGTGACCCGGCGCGGCTCAGGACGGGCAGTGACCCTCACCCGCCCCGCTCCAGCGGGGATGTGGCCGCACAGCCCGCGTGGTGGTGGGTGTGCGGGAGGACAGGGAGGGCAGGGGAAGGCTGGGGAGCTCTGGGGAACGCTGTCCCACGCCCCGCGTGTGTGACCTGTCGCGATGCGGAGCGTCCCCGCGGTGCCGAGCGGGAGCCGGGCGCGTCCCCGCCGTGCGCATCCCTGAGCCGGGCGTGTGAGCCGAGCACGGAGGAGGGAGGAGGGCCGGCTCCGTGCCCTGCCCAGCCCCGGACAGCCTTCCCCAGCCTTCCCGGCCCCCCCGCACCCGGGAGAACGTCCCGCTGCCGCCCCGCCCGCGGCTGAGTTTGCTCCGGTCCCTTAATTGTTTCGCTCTCACCGAGAACTTTGTTTACAGTCCCTTGTGCAGCGAGCGAGCTGCATCCCCTCTTACGCTGCCTGCGGGCTGGCGGCCGCCGCAGTCCCGCCCGGCGGCCAGGAGGTAAGGTACGGCTCGGCAAGGCTCGGCTCGGCAAGGCTCGGCTTGGCAAGGCATGGCATGCTCGGCACACCGTGGCACGCTCGCCTGTACTACGGCATGGAGTGGCACGGCTCAGCTTGGCTTGGCACGGCTCGGCTCGGCTCTCAGCCGCTGGACCCGCTCGCCCGGCGGCCGCGCCCCCGCCGGCTCCCGGTGCCCGCGGGGCTCCGGATCCCGGCTCCCGGCTCCCGGTTCTCCGGGGCAGCTGGGGCTGCTCGGACACTGCGGGACCCGCTCCGGCCGTGGCAAAGGGCTCTCCCGGTTGTTCGCAGTTCGGGGTCCCCGCAGCCGGAGCCGCTGCCCCAGTGGCAGGTCGGGGGTTCCCGGTGCCGCTCTGTGCCCGGAGGGGTTACGGGCAGACAGGGTGCACAAGGCTCTCCCCGCCTGTTCCCGTCCCTGCACTCTCGCAGAGGTGCTCGGGGACAGGCGTAACACGCAGGGTTTTACCCCAGGTGTGTGTGCGTGTTGTGTGTTATGGGAGCGTTTGAAAGTTTTGCGGTTTGCAGATGACAAAGTCCGCTTGTGGAGGGGTTTGGTTGGCTTCCATCCTACCCTTCACCTGTGTCGGAAAGACGAAAAAGGTGTGAGCTTAAATCTGATCATATTTTACGTAAAAACTTGGTGAGACACTTTCACTGCATCCTGCGGCTCAGGCAGCTGGTGTGGAGGTGGTGTGTTCTCCTCCTGCCCCTGTAGCTTAGAGCCTGATCCTCGAGTCTGGTAAATACAAATTCTAGTTGTGTGTTTCCAGGAATGTTCACCTGGGGAAGAGCTTAGGGATTGTGTTCAGGGTTACTATAGTCTGTTGAATTCCAAATTAACTCTGGCTCTTCTCTCGGTACAGGAGGACTCCTTACACTGTTTTCCATAGTCACTTTAATGCATAACCAAGTGTGAAGTGTAAGCATTATAAAAATTTATTGGAATTTTACATAAGCAAAAAGCGTGTCTGAAGTATTGTGCAAAATAGAGAGAATCAGGTCCAGAGCCTGGAGGCAGAAAACTCAAATGTGACCCGCTGGTTCTGAGTAAAATGCAAAAAAGGAGGAAAGGGTTGTAGTGGCTGAACAATGTCATCTCTTTGCCCTTGCACAGAGATATTCCTTATGTGGGAAGCTCCTGAAAGAGCACCACATTGAAATGATTCTGAGTTAAAATACTGGAAGCTTCATGTGTAGGTTTCATGTGTTTCTGATTCTCAGCTTTGTGGTGAGGGAGGGAAGTGGAAAAGAAGAAATCTCATCTCTGAAAAGTTGCTCTGTCAGTCAGGATTTTTGATAAAGACATTAATTTGAGAAAATTACCTAAACTGTGTGTAGTCAAGAATAAATGCAAATAAAGAACTGACAGAGCAATTAATCTTTTCAAAGCAAGATGCTGGCAGAGTGGCTTAGGGGGCACAATTGCTCTAGGAAGAGGTTTTCAAACAATTGTAACCTTTCTGTGATCCGAGTGGAAGTTGGCTGCAAGTACATTTCCGAGGTGTGTGTTTGTTTTAATGTAATTTAGATTTTTTATTTAAAGTGGTTTTTTTTCCTGCATTGCCCTCCAAACTTTTCAGAAAGTTAAACTAATTGCTAGGTGGTGTGTACAGGAATATAGTCAAGGAGACAAGCAAGGAGACTTCCTTATTATTAGCTAAGTTCAATAATCAGCTAAATATACTTTAGCTATGTCACAGGTTTATTCCAAGGATCCCCTGAGAACAGCAGCAGTTTGTGCCTGTAAATGTTTGTGTTAGTGAAATGTTAGTATGGTCTAAATAACTTAAAAAGAGAATAGCCCTTGAAGTTTATCATTATACAGACTTATTCTCTTGAATTTGCTCTCGTTGTCACTTAGAACTCCTGTTTTAGGGTGGAAATGATCTTCCATAATCATGCACATAAAGAAAGGGAATGTCAAATAAGATTAGCAACATAAATCTCTGCTGCTTGGTCAGTTTTGCCCAGCTGCCTGCTGGTTTCACAGCTGTTTCTGCAGTTGATAACAATTTCCATCACTCTGCTCTCTGCAGTCCTCACACTGCCCTGCTGCAGATTCCACCTTGTCCCTCTTTGAGTTATGAATCTTGTTTTAAAAAAATCCAATAATAACAGAAATGAACAATGATAAATATTACGGAGTTATGTTTATTACAGTGGGTTCTTGGACTCTGTTAGTCTGCCTTTTTTTTCTGAGAAGAGTTTTTGGGATCATATTACTTAGGTTTTGTTATAGTAGGGTAGTTTTAAAAGGGTTCTTTTTAGTGGGAAGTGTGTTGTCATGGTCAATTCATGGAGTCAGGAGATGGAGTGATGTGCTCAAAGAAACTGGACACATGGAAGACACCAACCCCCAGGTATTCTGAGCTGTTATTCACAGAGGTGAAGTGAGCAATAGAAATGAGGTTAAATGAGATTTTTATCTGCAGAAGTTCATGTGCATTACCTTTTCCTGCCTAGCTCTTTCTGGGGGACTTGCCTGGGCTATGATACTCATTATCGAGACGTCACATCATCAAAGGAAAATGTTACTCAGGGCCAGACATGGGTGGCTGCTGCCAAGAAAAGAGAAGAGCCAGAGGGAGAACATCTCCTGCTGCCGTTAGGTTGGGAGCAGGAGTCAGCATACAGTGGGAGCTTTTCCAAGCAGGAGTCTTATTCTTAAGAAGCTGACAAATATCCAACAACTTTTCTTGTAGGAGGAAACTTCCATGCTAGAATATTGTCATCTCCAATTCATCATTCAGCAACATCTGACACTTCAAAGCCTAAAGCAGTTCTTTCTGCTGCCTGACTCTGCCTTCAACTGACACAAAGAGACATCTTCAGCAGTGTCCCTCTGCTTTTGAGACAAGGATTTGTTCCCATGGATTTCTCATGGAGCTGGTAGGTGTGCATGCTGATGGATTTCACGTCTTTTCAGTAAATCTCAACTTAGAATTAGTAGTGGCTAAAAATTTCCTCTCCCCATTACCCAGTGTTGGCCACGGATTGCCACAGAAGCACATTCTTCCTTCAGCCCCAAGTAGCTCCTTAAGGCAGTACTTGTGGTATGATTAGTGAGAGGATGCTGGTGCTGTCGCTATCTTTGCCTAAATTTCTTACCCTGAAACTTGAACCAAATCACCTGTTGGCGTAAGTCAGAACTGACTTTGCTGGCAATGAGGATCCAGTGCCCTTTTTTCTAGGGCTGAATACCTTTACTCACACTTTGAATAGGTTCTGTTGTTTATTTAACTTAATAGGCTTTCAATAGAGGCTTGTTTGTTTGTTTTGTGTGAATGCCCGTCTGCTTGCATCCTATTTCATGCAAGAACTGTGCTCCTCAGAAGTCAACAGGTATTTTGCCATTGACCTAATTTTGGTAGTTTAGAGGATTTTTTTTCTAATTCCTGTTAGTTTTAACTGTGTAAACATATCTTCTTTCTTCATAAGTGTCTGTACAAGACATCTAAGAGATTTAAATGCTCATTGGGGATGTATCTGAAGCAGAGGGACAATGAGTTTAGAGACAGGAGTAAATATACTTTGAATGAATGTTGCAGTTTTTTAAAATAATAGTGTTTATTATGAGCCTAATCCAAAGCCTTTTCAAGTTATTAAGAATTTTCCGTATGTCTATGACTCTTAGAGTATCTGAACTTTTGAAGTTATTACAGTGTATTGGTACCAGTAGATCTTTTATATGGAAAATTGTTAATTTTTTTTCTACCTCAACTTTAATAATAATGTGTTAAACTAATTAAATATGGCTAAGGGTATGATCAAAGAAAAAGGTGACATTTGGGGGCCACATTCTTATATTGTGCTGAACTCCTGTAACTTTTTATAGATAAATAATGCAGCAACATGATGGCACCAGTGTAAGTCCCACTGCCACTGGGACTTATTGAAAATGCAGAACTTGGGCTCAGATCCCTGTGGGAACAGATCAATGGCACTCTAGAGCAAACCCATGGCTTTCCTGGGCTCTTCCTCTCTGATATAAAAGGTACTTAATCATGTTGTGATTCAAAGAACAAAGCAACAGAACCTGGGGGAATTTAGGATATCTAAGGTGTCAGCACAGATATATTTGCTTTTCTGATAAGCACTGAACAAGTCTCCTTCCTGCCCCTGGAGGCAGCAAGTACTCTGACAGAAACTCATGGAATCATGGAATGGTTGTGGTTGGAAGGGGACTCTGGAGGCTGTCTGGTCCCCCCCCGTCCTGCTCGAGCAGGGTCACCTTAGGAAGGATGCCCAGGACTGTCCAGGTGGCTTTGGAATACTTCCAAGGATGGAGGCTCCAAAACCTCTCTGGGCCACCACCCTCACTTGGAAAAGCCTTTCCTGGTGTTCCGAGTGTTCCGGTGTGTGCCCGTGGCCCCTGGTGCTGTCAGTGTGTGCTCAGGGTTGTGTGGCTGTGTGCTGAGCACTCCTCCACAGAGCACTAGAACAGCCTTGGAAACCAGATCTGAACTGTCCTTCTCTCATGAGGGCTTGACACTCAGATACAAACTTTCTGAGTAGAAACAGTGTAAAGCCTGTTTGTGCCTGTGCTTGAAAGCAGTGAAATCCTCTTTCTCTCAAAACCCATGGTCAGTTATAGGAGGTGCTGAGATATAAAACCAAGGGCTTTCCACAATGAACGAATATATCTTAGCAACAAGGGTGGAGTGGTGGGAAAGGAAAAGGAGAATACAAGTATCTGGCAATTAACTTCCTAGTCACAGATGTGAAGGTGATAAAAGTGATAAAAGCATTACGGCATTGCCAACGCTCTTCCTTGTTCTCTGAGCTGCATATCATGCTGCTCATGAAAGCAAAAGCTACACAGCCCACACCAGAGTGGTGGAGGGAGCTATTTGCAGCAGGAGAATTACTGGTTCCTCAGTGTTCCAGCCTCTGTTGCACATGTTGGGGTGCACTGAGCACACAGCCTGCTCTAAAGCAGCACAGCAGCGGCAGCCTTGGCATTGGCAGAGGTCACTGACAGGCCCCAGGGTGGTCCCACACCACGAGAGCCCCAGTGAGAGGGCCCAGGGCTGTGAAGGCAGCCTGCAGCAGTGCAGAGCTGTGGGCTCATCCTCCCCTGATCAGGTGGACTCCAGTTACACACTGGCTCCATGGAGCCAGAAGGTATTTGCCTCATAATGCAGGTGCAGTCAAACTGTGCTTGCCGTGTGTAGGACTGAGAGTGTGTTTACACTATGGAGACAGGAGGAAAACAACATGTTGTAACTGAGAGGAGTGAATATGGATATAAAACTCCCTCCCACACGGTTACAGGGATGTGGTTTCATGGTTTCATTGCTTTTGCATGAAGCCAGTGTAAATGGCAAGCTGTCAGGCTGGCACTGAAGTTGCTGTAGTGGGAGGTTCACCAGCTTTGAACTGAGCTCAGTGCACGGAACTTTCTGCATCCCCACTCCCCCCACATCCACACTTTGTCATGGCCATTTGAATTGTTTCCCTAAGTAGCACTTGTGTTGAGAAAAGGCTCACTGCTCATCCTGGTTTTTGCTGGGCCCATGCTTGCCCACAGTACTGTGATGTGCACTGGAGCAAATCTATGTAACGTGTGTGTTTAGGTGTATATGTAAAGAAACAGTGTGAAAAAGCATGTGAGCAAAAATCAAAACAGACTGTGAACTTCACCTCTGTGTGAGAAGATGTGATGCCATTGAAATCTAAATTACATCCAGAAATGCTGACTTCAGGATGTAACCTAAAATAGGATTTGGCTCACAACACTTCAAGATTGGTGTCTGTCTTGGTCTGTGACTCTGTTCTTTCTAGAACTTAGATGGATGACTATTTGATTCTAATCCTCCACGACCAGAAGCGTCACTACTGATCTTGTGCATAAATCCTTGTGGGTTCTGAGCGTCTGGTTGTTTGTGATCCCAGGTGGGATCACAGTTCTTCTTGGGATCACCCACGTGTCACAGAGCAGTAATTGGTGATTATTGGTTGAACTCGTGCTCTTCTCTCCGCAGCGCCGCCCGAGCTCAGCAGAGCCTGCTCTAGCCTAGGAACTGCCCAACTCAAGGCAACCAAGATGACAAACGAACCTATTAAAGAGATCCTGGGCTCCCCAAAGCATCCTGATTCTGTAACCACGGAGAAGAGCAACAACAATGACTGTGTGGTCACCACCATCCCCCTGGTCAGTGAGTGCCAGCTGACGGCAGCCACGGGGGGAGCAGAGCTCTCCTGCTACCGCTGCACGGTGCCCTTCGGAGTGGTCATCCTCATAGCCGGCATCGTGGTCACCGCCGTGGCATACAGCTTCAACTCCCATGGATCCATCATCTCCGTGTTTGGGTTGGTCCTCCTGTCATCAGGACTCCTTTTGCTGGCTTCCAGTGCAGTGTGCTGGAAAATCAGGCAGCAAAACAAGAAAGCCAAGAGGCGGGAGAGCCAGACGGCGCTCGTGGCAAATCAGCGAACCTTGTTTGGTTAAAGACAACCAGGAGAAGGCTGGACAGAAGGCAGAGCCTTTGTAAGTCAGCTTGGCTATTTATCAGTGGGAGAGATTGCAGGTTTTAATTTAACTGTGGAAATGAGTGGAAATGGAAATGGAATGGATTAAGAAATACCCTTAACTCTGCAAGTGCTCTTGATATTTTCTTACTGCAGACTTGGTAGCGATTCTTTCCAAGACGGAGGAAAAACCACTTTTCCTTCACAGAAAACTTGGTCATCATAACTGCAACCATCCTAACTGCATTCTCCAACATGCTGATCGTGTTGGAAAGGGAACCTGTGGGAACTGAGAAAATAATTTGAACTGATTTGACATGCCAGAGATCTCCTTAAACACACACTGTGACATTTGACCAAGGGAGAAGTCACAGCATTTGAAGTGACTACAAGCTTATGGTCAGAGTACCTGGGACTTAAACTGTAGCTCAGAAACAAACAAACAAACAAAACCAAAAAAAGAAGGCAATAAGAACACACTGCAGTTTGCTCAATAAGCTGATTCTTATATGTTATGTAACTTTCCCTTCACAATATCTGTGGTACTTTCCCCCTTTTTTAAACCAACTAATATTAATTTTGTTTTCCTATTGAATAGAAATAAGTAGAAATGTGTAATTATATTGTCTAACCTGAATAACGAGGTATGATTATAGCTTAAAACATGAGACTTTTTTTGTAAATTAAAGTGGTCAGGTTTAGCACTTTTGATTATTTTGCTATAAAATTAAAAAGTAAATTTCATTAAAATAATATTCAGTGCTGCTAGACCTTTAGAAAATCTTTATTGCTATCAAGATAGCCTGTATCTTCAACTCTGACTGCTCTATGATTCTATTTTTGTAGAACAACCCCTGTGACAATAAGTGTGAACACATGCACTGCTGATCTCTTCCAAAAATCTCTGTAGCCTGTGGACTTTGGTTTGATAGCCCATCCCTCTGCATACCAGCTCGGTTATTGAAAAATCATAGCAGTCAGTTCTGCAAACACTGGCACAGTCAGTTTGAAACACAACTATTAATAATTACTCGTGGAAGCAAAGCCACGTGTGTGGTGTTTGCTGACTGAGCTTTGGGATTATGAATCTTTATGAAAAGCAGGTGCCAGGTGTCCCTTGTGTGTGTCTGAGATGCTGATTCTGTAATTCTTGTTTCTAGAGCTCTTCCAGCTTTTCTCAGTTAATGAATTGTTGAGGGGCTGGTCCCAAATTGAAGCAAACCAGAACATGATTTCTTTGTCTATATCTTAAAGGACAAGTGAGCTGAGTCACAGATTTCCTCCCTGGCCTGTGTGAGGGTGTCAGAAGCCAGAGGAGCTGCACGAAGTCCTCTTCCCCCTTGCTATCTCCAGACTCCAAAAGGCTGGATGTGATTTTTGCTTTCCCCTGCCACAGTGAGCACGGCCTGTGCTAACGTGCCTCCTCTTTGCCCTCCAGAGGCTCTGGCAGCCACGAGGGCTGTGGTGATGCCCCTGCAGAGCACACCTGCCGAACAGGTGCCGCAGGGGGTTCCTCCTGCAGGTCGTCCCGGACCCGCGCGCTCCTCCTGCCGAAACCGCCCGGGCATCCTGGCTCAGGTGCCGCCATTTCCTCTGCCCTCCGCGCTTTAAGCTTGTTACATCCATAACTTATCCCCGGATTTGCAGAGTGCACTCCGTGTTTTTAAATAGAGCAGGCCTATATGTGCGGGGAGGGGATGTTTGGGGTCAGTATTTGCGTTGCCACACTCCGTGGTTACCAGACGCTATAATAAAATCACTTGCATCAGAGGAAAGCTGACAACACATTTTAGCACTTCCATAGCCCCAAACTTAATCACGGCAGGAAGCTTTCCTGCTGCTAGGAGAACATGTTGCGTCACCAGAACATCTGACACCGGTGTCTAGTGTCAATCACTTTGCTTAAGGTCATTAAAAATATTAGGGTGTCCCCTTACGATGTACAGGTTTTGCATGAGTGACAATTCATGGGAAATGCATAGCATGATAAATAATGGAACAGGTGGACTAAAGTGGTGTCTTTCCTGTTTAAAATGAGAAAAGTGATTGACATTAGCAAAGCTGGATAAGTTAAATAGGGCTGTTTATTTTTTTTCCCCTCCCTGGGAACACAATAGTTTTTCTGACTCCTTCCTCCCCTTCCTCGTTTCTTTTTTTTTCCTCAGTGGAATTTTGGGGGGCTGCCGAGGAGAGAATTGCAAGGGCTATAGAGATGCAACGATTTCCACTACATGTGTGGCAGCTCAGGCCCACAATTCCCAGGCTGAGCCCAGAGCAGGAGCAGCCCATTCCTCCCTCAAGCCTTTCCCATCTCTCTTCTCCACTGCTGTGATACAGCTGAGCTTGCTGTGGCAGGAAAGTAGAGGTAAAAGGTGAGGCTCAGCTCCAAGTCAAAAGATAAAACCAGACTCAGTGGGACAGAGACAATGGGGTTTGGGGAGCAGTTTTTTCAGGAAGGGTAAATAAAAGTGAGTAAGAGTCACTCTGCTACTACTACAGAAGTTTTCCTTTCCCTTATCTCTGCTCTCTTTTATATTTGCAGCGCACATACAAGGCCACAGCAGAGTTCCTGCTCCACCCTCTGCCGTGCTAATTGTGGGGCACCCAGGCACTAAGCAGCATGTGAGCAGTGACAGGCAGCATTGCATGACCCTAGACATGATCCCCTGGCACAGCAAAGCTTCAGGTACAACGTGGTGTCCCATAATACCCTCTAACTGACAGGTTGGGAGCCCTCCAGGTGATATGGGGCTGCCAGAGCACACACTGCTGAGCTCAGTAGCATTGGCTGTATCCCAGAGAGAGAAGGTACATGCACAGGCATCTTCATATCAAGCACTGAGTGAAAGTCTGTGCAGGAATTCAGTCTTGTTTGGCCTTTATTCAGAGAAGCAAAACAGTAACTTTATTGGGGAGAATCCCAGCACTTGTTTCTGGTGTCCTGCAGGAGCAAGAGGTTGTGAATAGTTTAGTAAGAGACCTTATGCTGTTGAAGATGTTTTCAGATGTTTCATCACCTGAATGGTCACATGGTCTTAGAAACTGCCACAGACTTCTCCACCACGATTTGTGTGCATTGATTTTGGAACAACCTGAAGCAGTAGTAGCATCTTTTCTGAATGGCCAAGGATGAGTTCAACACAAGTCTCACAAAGTCTTGCAAATCTACATATTTCAGACACTTTCATTGTTATCCTCTCTCCCAGCACCCCTTGTCCTGGTTCCAACACAGGAACAACACATCCTTTTTGGCCTTTAAAGCCCAGCCATTCTGGGAGGTGCTGTGTGAGTACAGTGTGCAGGCTCAGCACCTCCTTTTTCCCACAGTCTGGTGATATTGTTAGATCTGAGAAGTTTTTTTGACAGGAGCACATTTACAGTGCTTTTACAAGGGTCAGCCCCCTCAAACTGGATACAACCAGCAAAATTTCTGCTTCAGATTTTCAACCCTAATGACCTAATTTGGATTGATTTGGGTTTTCATGCCTGTGTGCCAAGTCCACCAAGTCTTTGATACAAAGCCATTGGAACTCCACAACTGCTGTTTGGTGTTTCCCATGGGAATCTGGGAGGCAGAAGGATGCAGCCCTGGGGAGATCACAGTGACTTTCCAGTTTAGAAACACCTTCCCTTCTGGTGTGAAAAGGCTTTGAATGCCACAAATGATATTTCTGGGAGAGGTTGGGTGGGAGCTGATGCAAATTTTATTGTCGCAGTTGCTTGTCTCTCCCTTCCTGAAAGCCCTGGCAGGACTGTGCAAGCAAAATTGCCCTCACAAGGATAGAAAATTATCTAATGGAGGAATTGCGCTGGTGCGCCGGGCAAACGTTGCCGCGATCTTAAATAATAATTTCAAAACCCAAGCACAGGAAATTGTGTCTGTAACTACACCCTGTATTGCTATTGTACACAAAGACAGTTATAGCCTGGGACAGTATTTTAGAATAATAATCGGTTTGGTATGACAATGCTTAAGGATTTTGCTCAAGTCCAAACGCCCAATTTACGATTCCCCAGTCACTTCACGTGTCGTGTTTTGTACGTGACTGTGGCTCTAACACCGTAATTTCCCAGGTTTAGAAAAAAAAAAAAGAAGAGACAGAGAGAGAGAGATAAAGGTTAGTTTCATGGACTTGAGTCAAGAATTAAGTTTCTCTGCCTGGGACACTTGGGAGAGCTCCTGTTACCAAACACCAAATGTACAGTATTACTGCAGCTCTTCAGAACAGGAACCAGGCTCGCAGTGTGGAACCAAGACAGGCCTGAGAGTCTCATCAGGATCCGGAAGGGTCAGGCCAGGAACAAGCCCTCTGGAATATCCCCTATTCTTGTCTCAGCTTTGCTTATCCAGAGTCAAATCCTTTAATATCTGAGATGGAAGTTGTTGTATGTTATTAGCAGGTTCCACCTAATTTTTAAAATGTTTTAAATGTTTTTAAAATGGGCTCCAAAATAAGAAGAGCAGAACAATATTGGGAGCCATCATTTTGCATATATATTTCCAGCACCTCTAAGTATTAGCAGCTGTCATTGTGCATTTATATTTCCAGTACCTCTGATGCCTTTAGCTTGTAGGACATTTTAGCTATATCACTATAAATATTTGCCAATTACTAAGGGCTTCTATATATAAAATTACATTACATATCAAGAATTGCACTGTATGATGCAAACAAATATAAATCCTGGCAGAAATCTGTGTGTAGACTAAATCTTACAGGCTAAACCATATGGGAGAACAATGGTCTTAAACTGCAGAATCGACTTGAATTTTTGGCTTTTATTCAGGTTGTTGATGTCACTATTAACATGACACAGGACCTAATCCTTCCTCTTCTGAGCAGCCAGTTGGAGTCCTATTGTCCTGATTCTGTGCATCTTAAAATTTGCATTTGTGGCTAACATGGCATTTTTGAAAAATGCCTTTTTTTTTGTTTGATTGCTTTTTTTCTTAACTCTTCTTCCGTGCTTTCTAGACTAGGAGAAAAAGAGTTATTAAACTTTAAAAACAGGGACAAAAAGGAGGGAAGCAAGTGAAGATCACACAACTGCAGATGTTGGACTATGCATAAAGACGTGGAGGGATAGTAAAGCTTTACATAAGTGCCTTGTTGAAAGACAGAGACTTTAAAAAATATGTAAGTCTTGTTTCTGCAACATCCTTGGCTATATCCTCATTCTCATTCTTATAATATGCCTGAAAGTCCCCAGGTTAACATGAGTCTTAGATCTCACCTCGTGTTTATTTTCTGTTTCCCAGGAACCATTTAGCTCAGCAAAAGGCAGAATCTCTTACCATCTTTTGCAGTCTGACTGAAATCAAATGGCCATTTGGGATTTGCAAATGCAGTGCCCCCTGGTTTTGTGAGTTATAAGGCATTCAGCCACAGTCTGCTCTTCAAGAGGTAGGTGCTGTGTAGAGGTAAAGATTTCTGAACTGCAGCGAGAGATGTCAGTGAATTATCTATGAAAAAGGGTAAATAACTGCAGGGCAGCCCTTCTCAGCCACGTTCACTTTCAATCTGAAGGCCTGAGTTTGTGAATAGAGTTAACAGCTTTCCTGGAAAACTGGCCCATGACATTATTTCCTTGTGAACTCCATCCACCTGTCATGTTAGGGCTTGGTGCGACGCCAGCGCTGGCAGGAAATAATAGGCAGCAGGATGCTGGTGTGTGTCGATGGCCCTGACCCTCCCATTCCTGAACATGAATAAGCTCCGAGCTCACCAGGCGTCACAGCAGAGCGGCTCCCGGGCCCTCGGCAGCGCATGGGTGGGATGCACAGCCACTAAAATAACATCCAGCCGGCGGAGCTGCGGCAGGAGCCGCATGGGAAGGGACGGTGTCACATTCTCGCCGCCTGCTGCTCTTTGTTCTCGCCCTGCACGCTCGCTGTGCTGCAGAGAGCACGAGGGCTGCCTCACACAGTGAAAAAGTGCAAAGCAGGCAGGTATGTGAGTTTGCTGAGACCCCCCCAAAAGAGCACAAAAGGTTCATTGAGCAACTTTTACTGCTTCGAGAGGGAAATGCACTGGTGGGGGAACATGAGTTATGAGCCTGAAGTGGTTTGCAGATGGCTTTCTCCTCTTGTGCCTGAGAACAGTACCTCAGTTCGGTGTTTTGCAGGACAAACTCTTGGGATGTTAGGTGGTGAGTCAGGGGAGCCCAAATCACCCTTAAATCAGGCTTAGGCTCAGTGTCTGACACAGTGCACACTGAAATGTGTGTTCTCTGAGACCACCCCAGCCACCCCTTGTCCATCTGGTTAGTTGGCATTCCCAAATACTGCATAGGCATTGGGCAGAATGCAGAGAGGACAGAAAGACTTCTTATTCCCATTTTTCCCTCTGCCAGACCAAATGTGACAAATCTGCTTAGGTTCTCATATGGCAAACATTCTCTGAGGTACTCAGAGTATTAATCTGGAATATAAGTCCTCTTGTTCGTCATCTCAAAGGTAAAGGAGATAGCTGTGTTCTGCTGAAAGACATACCATTTTTAAACCCAAAGTCACTAGTCCATTTTATTATATCTTAAAAATTTCTGTATTGGTAAAAATAAATATAAAAAGATAAAAGATCATATATACTCACACACACTCTTTGACTACACGTAGGGGCAAATAGCCCCTAATTTTCTAATTATTTCTAGTGCTTGCAACATAAAAATGCACTCCCCCAAAGGAAGCTCCTTCCCAGGACTGATGGCTGAGAGCCAGGATAATTGCTGGAAGGGCCAGGCACGTTGGGACTGCAGCCGAAATGGAAGTTTATTTGCAAGCCAGGGCTCACCAGCTCCCCACTGCCTGGTGGTTTAAGAAATGTCTGATCACAAGAAGCTCTGGCTTCCTGTGGTGAGATGTCTTCTCCTCTAAATCAAGCCATGACCATTTTCCCCTCATCTCACATGTAATGGAAGAGCTGAAATCCCGCTGTACTTCACATCATGTAACTCAAGAGCTCCTCGGCTAAGAAAGCTGGGGTCAGATACACAGTCTATGAACAGGCTTATTTCTGGACTCCATGGGGTATGTTATGTATGACCATCTGTGTTGCCACTTCTGATTTGCTTTTAGCTAGATAGAGACAAAGATCATTTCATCTTTGCCTACCAACTGATGGTGCTTCAAAGAATGACCTCTGCTATCACACAAGCAAAGGGCTTTTCAGCCTTCACTCTGGCTTGTAAAATAAATTTGTAAAGAAACATCCTGATCTCTTAACCATTTCCCTATAAATATTTTCCTCAAGAAAGTCAAATGACTGGATGTGGAGCAAAACTGTTGCCTGATCTGGAGCAGAAGAGGTACAGCAGAAGTTTAATGAAATACAGGCTTGAAGCAAAGCTTCCTGTCACCCCTTTTCCTTTTTGCTCAAAGGCAAAACTGCTAAAGTCAATAATGTAACTCCTGCAAAAGATCATAGAGATGGTCAAGTTATTGCTCATGTTTTAACTCTTGCAAGATGAGTGACTAAGTGTAATAGGACCAACACCTTCATTTGTCTTTCACAATAAAAACCCCAACAAGCCAGAGAACGAGCTGTTCTTCCCTTGGCAGAGCATTTCAGCTCCTCACCACAGCAGCTGGGACATGACAGATGTCATAGCCTCAATTGCCACCAGCACCAAGTGTTGTGAAAGATGTAAACCATCAGTGTTGGGCACAGCATTCACAGTCACTGACTTGCTGAGGTTCTGCCCCACTGTGTGCTGACATCAGGAGGTCTAAGGTGGCTTATCTGAGCAACCACCTCTTCCTCACTGTAGTCTGGGCTGCTCGATCATGCCAGGCAGGATTGGAGGAACTTACCTCCAGACATGGAAAAGCACAGTTGGTCTGTAAAGCGACCAGAAGTGAAAGCATGGAGCCTGGAGCTCAGGGTGGGACAAAAAAGCCCAAGGCAGAATCCATGTGCCCACATGTGCTTGGCTCACACTGATGCTACAGCAGAGGTAAGTACTGCAGGCAGGACTGAAGCACGTTGGCAACCAGCTCGGGGAGGCTTTTACCACTACTGCTGTGACGGGTCTGATCCCTGGCTGGGTGAAGGGCTTTGTTTTCCTTTGCATAAAGCAATGACAGCCAGGTCTGGGCTCCTCACAGAGTGTTGCTGGACACCCCGGAGCAGGGGATGAATCACAGCGGGGTGTTTCTGATGCACTTCTGGCAGTGACTTTGTGGGACTTCAGGGGAACTGGCCATTAGATCATTTCCCAGGACCACCAGCCGGGGACTCAATCAGATGGTATCAACTCTCACTTGGATTTTTGGCCAAAATGGTCAATAAAAAACATTCCCCTGGTGGTGGTGAAACCATTTGTGCTTCTGTGCAAGAATTACTGTTCAATTGCCTTTGGAATACAACAAGCTTGTTCCAGTCAGAACTACAAAATTTAAAGCTGCCACCTGAAGTGGCCATTACTGAACAACAGGACTGCACAGGAATGGGCAGCCAGACATTCCCCTGCCTGGCAGGTCATGTTCTACAACTGCCCTGGGTCTCAGCACTTCTCCAAAACTCCGCTGTGTTTTTATAGGACCCAGATCTCTAAATCCACTTGCTTTAGATGTATTTTCTGTTTAGTCTCACAGCGAGCCAGGCCACGGCCAGTAAGGACAACTGATGGCAGTGCATGACAGAGCAGGGTGCTGAGGGAAACTGGGGGAACTGGGACACGCACAACCCCATTTCCTTCTGCATGGGTGAGCAGCAGCTGCCTGTCACTGCTGAACCCTGCTTTGCATGCAGGTCCTGCAGTTCTGAGCATCCTCAGTCTCCCAGAATCACGGTGACATTGCCAGCCCAGCCCAGCACCTTGTCCTGAGTCCTCAGAAGCTCAGGGCTGCACAGAGCTGCCTGCACCAGGCCCTTTGCACAGCACTGAGGTTCTGGACACAAATTTGGGATATTTTTGAGCGCCATCTACTGGAGTTTTATCTGTTTTCTAATTGTTTGCACACTTGGTGTGCTGCTTATGTGTTCTTACGTCTGTAATAGTCTGTGTTCAGAGGTATGAAGGATTTAAAATTGAGAAAAACGAGAAAGTAAGATTTCAGCACCACAGTGCTCCATGACTCAGGCATCTCCCAACGTCACAACAAGCACTTTGTCACACTCCTGTGGTTCTGATAGTCTTTCATTTCCTAGGGTGACAGATTTCCCAATACAAGAGCTACAGCTGGTCAGAAACTCCCAAGGGAATAGTCTTCCACTGAAAGATGATGATCTGATTAAGCCAAAACATTTCATAGAAACTTAACAATTTTATTGCTTATTCATTTTTACAGGAAATCGTAATCATTGGATTACCACATTTAATTTTCAGCTGCATTGTTTTTAAAAAATCAGAAAGGGAAAGACAGCACAAAAGATTTTCATCTTGCTGAAATGGAATATGTACATGTGGGAAAGCTCTGTACCTAAATCCATGCATAGATAAACTCCTGAGGCTGAGATTTTCATCCTTATTTGGGAAGGCAACAAAATGAGAACGACCCTGGAGGTTTTCATGGAATGAAATTCCAGTCTGTGAAGAGCTCTGATCCCTGAATTTTTATTTCTCCATTTTATGTTGTTTTGAGAGAAAATAGCCTGACTTGGGAAATTCTTTCTCCCTGTGTCTGTCCCGCTGCTGATACCTTGCTAAACCCTAATTCTGCCGACGTACTCAGTTCAGCAAGACTGTTGGCAGTTCCAGTTTCCTGTAGCAGAGGCAAACCTTTTGTACTTTCTCCCTTTGGGCAATTTTCTTTTTTCCCAGTAATAGAAGTGTGCGAGGTCTTTCCAGCTGGGAAATGCACGTTGCAGGCGGCGGGGCCAAGTGTACAAAGAGAAAGGAGGCTCGGTACGAGTTACGACACCGACATCTGGCAGATAGATTTGGTGTCTCTGTCACCTCCTTTGCTGGACAATGCTCTTGTCCCCAGAGTGAAGTCTTTGTTAAATGCTGGAACTCTGAAAATGTGACTGGCATCAGCTCTGCAGAGCACTTTGAGAGTTCTCCTCTGCACAGATCTGGCCTTGAAAGAAGAAAAATCTCCCCTGGTCTCTCCCCAGCATCGTACCCTGAATGAACATCAGGTTTTGGGGAGTTTTTTGCAGAAAGCTGCAGTCTGGACACAGGGCAGCAGACTGAGGAGCAATTTGGAGAAAGAGAAGCAGAGAAATGTTTGAGACAGAAGCTGCAGTCACAGCGAAATGATTGTTGCAATAAATGGCCAGTTTTGACCAGCGTTAGAGGGCTGCTGTTCAGACTCCAGCACTGTTAGCCCTGATGGTAACACTCCATCTGTGGGGGACAACTGCTATTTCCATCTCATTCAGCCACTCTTTTTAGCTTCTTTGGGATGGGCTGAGCAGAGGGATCATTTAATCACCGGGACAAGTCTGAGCAGGAGCCATGTGAAGGACACCCTGAAAAGTCACTCTTCACTTTCTTTCCAGCTCCAAAGTGGTAGTGGGAGGGTTGACCTATTGGTATGACAGTGCTCAGGGATTAGTACTTAGTTTCTAGATCTTCCAGTCTTTGTGGGGTGTGTGGAACATACCCCAGATGGTGCTTTTTGATCTGCCTTGCTGGTGAGACTGCAGGTTCCCCAGAGCAGGGCTGTCAGTGCCGTGTGGGTGTGCAGGGCACAGCACAGCACTGGGCAGCTCTCTCCAGAGCTCCAACACCTGGGCAGCTCCAGCAGACCAGCAAGTTTTTGAGGGGGCCTAAAAGCTCCTGGGTATGGGAAGAAGAGAAGCAACCCTCATTTCCAGCAGAGAGAGGCTGTGTGCTGCTCCTTGGTAGGGGCGAGGTGGGCAGAGCTGTTCTGCATCCCCTGCACGTCACACACAGAAGGATCAACAGTGTAAATTATATTAAACAGTCTAATCAGATTATTTTTTTCCAGCAGAGTTAAAATCCACCTTGAAACAAAGTTTTCCCTTTGGGTTTGTGCAGCAGTTCAGCTGAACAGAAAAGATGTTATTGAAGCAATTTTTGACATGGAAGGGATTAAGCACCATGAAGTCAGAACTAAAATCCTGCAGTTCAGCATGAAATTACATTCCTGGACATGTGAGTTATATCATGGTCAGAACTCGGGGCCATCTGACAACTGCCTTGGGAAGTTTTATATTAAAGTCCCGTCAAGCATTACAAGTGTCCTAAAGTGATGATGGAATGACTGATTAGAGAGGGGCAGCTGCTAATGAATGGCCTTGAGCTGCAGAGAGACGCTCCAGGCTCCCGACGGAGGAGGGATGTGAGCTAAAACATCAGCTCAGTTTAGGGGATTTTGAAGCCTATTTGTAGATGAACATGTACATGCACGAAGTGGCCTCCTCCCTTGTGAGCAGAGAGCAAACCTAGATGCCAGAAAGGGGAAAGAATGAAAAGCAGTGTTGCTTTTTGAATGGAGACCTTGGTAGTGGGCCCGAGAAGAGAATTCAGCTCCCATCTTTAAAGTTTGTGGAGAATGGAAAGAGAAGTCTTTATGTTTTAACAGCATCTCTTGAATACTGGCATGTTTCCATCATCTTGTTTGATCTATGAAGCATAAAGAGGCAACTTTCTCATGCATGTGCTGTGTTTATATAACACAGTCTTATCATACGATGTTGGAACATTTTGACAGTGTTTGCCAAACACAAGCTTGTTGCTCAAGTTTCTGGATATATTTAAAAATTTCCAAGATGGGCTCATTAGTTACACTTTCCATCAGACACTTGTTCCTAATTGATGAAAATAATTGTGATCTGGTTTTCTCAAAGTTGTTTTTTTTTTTCCAGACATTATTTGTTTTGTTGTTTGTTTGCCTTTAGCATCTGCTCAATTAAGAAATGTATTATTCTCGTGCATAAAAACAATCATCCTGTTATGCTTTAATCTTTTCACTAAAGTAAATAGTAATTCTGCAAATTTAGAAATGTGCCCTGAGCAATGCACCTATAAAAGTCATACAATATAAAGAATCTAGAGCACTTCCTTTATTCTGAATCCCCAAAATGGGATAATAACCCAACTTTCAGATTTCTGTAAACCCAAAAGATTTTACCCACAGTTGTCTATCTGTTGGCGACAACTTTTTCATTCTAAAAGGAGTTTTGTTTTCATGAGAATTTTATGGAACCGAGGAAAGAAATTTATACTATCTCTAAATGAAATTAGAAAACTAATTCTCTCAACCAAATTTGAGGAACTTTTTAGTCACAGATGTCACCTGGACTGAGGTCCAGAATCTGTCAGTGGATCTTTCCATGCTTTCTGTGGGTTTTATCCAAAGTATATATGGAAAGAAGGTTCATTTGCCACAAGCATGAAACAGCACTAGAATACTTTAAACCTATTCAACGTCAGGGAATTCAAGTTTCAAGGGGTTTTCTCATAGTGAAAGTCATTTGGTTTGGGGCCATCAATTAAGCAATCCAAAAATCCAGCAGAGTCGCAGTCTGATTACAGTCTAATCACGTTGCAGTGAAACTGCACAGTGATCACAGTTGTCATTGCCACACAAAAGGTTGCTCTTAGCTGTCAATCTTTCTATCACCAACAGGAAAATCAACTTCCACACTGTTTACAAGCCTCGCTTGGGGACCCTTGGGCCTAAATCCTAAACAAACTTCCTCTGCAGTAATTGCTAACAGAACAGCACAGCATGGAGACTTTGTCACTAGAGGTCCATTATTCTTTAAATTGCCATATCACAGAGCCAGTTCCCTTCTCTTCTGCACTCCTTTTGTTTGTTCCCATGCCAGAGGTTCTTGGTAGTATCACAACGAGCTGTGAAAGCAGCCTTTCCAAAAACCGGTGTTTGAACGCATCCAAAGAACAGCAGTTAAACTCAGGATCAAATCCCCTTATTCCCTGGCCTACGTATTTTATTTGGAAACCACTGGCTACATTTGTTCAGATGAAAGTCACAGCGAGGGCTGCACTTTGGGATGACTTTCTGCTGTTGTTGTGAATCAAAGAATACAGAGATGCTTAAGGTTTAAACTGGGGTTCTAATGCTCTGCTGAACCAAGTCTGAGCTAATGCCTGTGACTCCTGAGCCAAACCCTATGTGACTTCTTGTACTTCTGCCCTTCAGTGACAGCTGAAAGGGGTCAAGCAGAAAGGTGCAGTGAGGTGTCTGTCAAGTCACACATCGTGGTTGGTACACTGAAGGTTTCACTCTGACGTATTTTTGCCGTAGGCCGGGGAAGGAATTTGCATACAATGAAAATATTTTTTTCTAAGTTGAACCAAAACACAGCCTTATTTCAAGGAAAGTTTGGAGGGCAGCCATATACATTTTGAAATCCCTGGACCAGGATTAAGCCATTAAAACAGATTTTGCAAGATGTGGGGCTTTTTTTACAATAAAGGCACAGAGTGGATCTCTTGTTCATTTTGGACCCTGAGAGTAATATTTCGTTACTCTCTTTCTGAAACATAAGTAGAACAAATTGATTGCTTTGAGTTCCTTATTCAGGAACATTCCAATAACATCACACCTTATGCTTTGGCTTCTGTAATAGCTTTTCCCTGAGCTCTTGGCAGCAGAGTTCTGACTTTTGCTGAGTTAACAGCACGTTCTCCAGAGTATTGATCCTGGAGGCAATGAGGAAACTGTAAAACAGAACCTGGATACAAGACACAGTATATTTGAAACCTCAGCCAGACTGCTGGGTATTTTGCAAGGTCAGTCTTGGATTTCATGTTTAAGACTACAGAAGCAGCACTCAGAGTGTGCATTGTGCCCCTTGTAAAGGTCCTTCTACAATTGTCCATGAAACAAATTCTCTTGGGCTTTTATATACATGTTTGTAAATACACATATAAACCCCCCAACCTCTAATATTCTTCCTTTAAGAAATTATGTAATCTTTAGAAGTCATTTCTAATAAGAAGCATTACTTTCATTGCACTTTAGAGCTGGCAACTGATTAACTGAATTATCTACAGCTGCCACTGTTCTTAATTGGTTTCTAATGAACCACAGTGCATTATAAATGTAATTGCAAGCCAGCCTGAGCTCCCAGCAAGCTGAAAGCTCCTACTGATCCCAGTGGGATATGCAGGTTTGTAAGACTGTGGTATCTTTTATTTCTTTTTCTCTGAAAGAACTACTTCTATAATTGTTTAGTGTACTGAACAAAATATGGGTTTCATTACAAATTAAGAAGGAAAGACTCTAAAACGAAGGTGTGTTCTGTGGGTGGCCTGGTGTCTGTATCAAGTTTGCATGTTAATAGAGCTGGAACAGAGCCACTGAATATCTTCTTGCCTGGCCTAAGCAATTTTCGGTTTTGGTGGTATTTATTGAGCCTCTTGGCGTGCTTGGAGCTTGATTTCTAGTTCAATTATCTACTGAAGCACAGAAAAGCTGATTAGAAAATGTGCTTTCCCTACAGTGTGATGTTTTCTTATATAAAAAGCATACAGGGTAGTTAGCTTTGATGCTACATAATGTTTCCTATGGGGTCCCTTATTTTCATAACAGGATTTAGTTTTGCTGTTTGAGTACCAGAAAGCCCAAATTCTTCTGGCTTTCCCAGGGAATTGGTACCTGTAATGTACTGTGCTCTGGGCTGATGAAGCCAGTGTGATCCTTCTAAAATCTCCAAATCATTCTGTATCTTTAAAGTGTTCTGACAGGATTACATCCTCCACAGCAATACCTATACGTGGGAAAGAGAAATGTAACCAATTCCCCTGCTGACCTTTATCTTATTGTGTCTATTTAAAACAGGAAAAGCATGCCCATTGGCTCAGCTAATACCTTAAATAACTAAAAGACACCCTGCTATTCCCAATTCCTGACTACTTCCTTGTTTGCTTCCCTCCTGGCTAGCAGCAGCTTGCATATATATTTATATATGTATGCAAATTTTCGACTCCAGGCAGGTCTTACCCAAGAAAAGGAACCATTTTGTGTAGCTCTTCCCAGTCACTGGCTGAGACTCATCACCTGGGCTCTATTAGATACTTTTATGTACCTCGTTGTGTTATTATCTTTTAATAAGACATTTACTGTGTTGTTGCCATTAATTTTAAGCTGAAGAGAAAAAATGGTTTGAGTGTGTTGGTTTTTTTTTTTTATTTAAATGTATATAGATAATCACATATGGATCTTTCCACCATTATATACAGAACCTGGTTAATAAATCTGAGTTTACATTGATCTCGGTGTAAGGAAACTGGAAGGCAAATGCAGCTAATGGAGCTCTTGAGGGAGAATGTTGATGTTTTAGGTCTGTCCACTTGAAGCTAAGGCCTTTAGTGCCTTAATTGCTTACACCAACATACCTCCCACTTTCAAAGGTCCCTGAAAATAAAAGGTCTTTAAGGATTTACAAATGCAAAGAAAGATTTTTTTTTTTTTTTTTTTTTTTTAAGCCACTTGGGATCCTGGTGCTGTTTTGAGCATCTGGATCCTCAAGCACTTCTTTGAAATCTGCAATTTGCAGATAGCCTGAGGGATCTGGGCCTGGAACAGCTGAACATCCTGGTGTATGTCTGGAGTTTACTTCAAAATGCTGAAATCAACTGTTCTTTTATCAATTCCTGGCACTCCAGGGAGTAAATATGGTCACCTGAACCTACAGGACCTGAACTGATAAGAGTCAATGGATTTGGGAGTCACTGTCACAACTTCTCAAATCAAAAAATCTGGGGCAGATCCTGAGTGCAGGCTCAGGGAGCAGCATTCCCTGTGCTGCTTTAGCCGTGTTTGCTGTGTGTCCATTTGGTGCCTGTGGAGATCCAGCTGCTCTCCAGGGGTGAGCAGCTGACTGGTGAGACAGAGTGGCAAATACACTACAGCAGCATGTGCAGATGGTTGTTCTTGCAGATGGAAATGTTTGTTTTTTATTTGTCAAGTGTGTTCCCAAGCAGACAAAAGGACAGCTCTCCTCAGCTGTTTGCAGTGAGGCTTGAGCACTGTTTGCTGAAGGAAGGCTGAGAGTGGAATTGGTTATCACGTAGAGCAGGGCGGGAGGAGTGATTGGAGTGTTAGTTTTCACCTTTACTGGTATTTCTGGAACTGTGCTGAGACTCCACAGGCTGCTGTTGTACCTATGCCCATCTGCCTCAGTGTGTGGGGAGCAGTGTTGCTTCCTCTGCGTGGATGTGTGAGGGGTGGCTGGGGAAGGTGAGGGGCTGGTCAAAAGCCAAGTTCTCTCCAGCTTTCCCCTGTGAACAAGGTGAACCCCAGCCCTTTGTCTTGCCATGTCCTCTCTCATTACCCTCTTACAAGGCTTGTCAACATCCCTTTAACAACAGAGGCTGTGGAGGTGTTGGCCATTGTCAACCCCTGAGCCTTCCGAGGTGCTGGTTCACACAGCCCCAGGGAAGGGTCCAGAGGTGTGTTTTGGCATGTCCCACACAGTCTGGACCTCTCCTCAAGATGGTAACCAACAATTCTTGTGGCTTGCTGGACATACATATGGTAGAAATGTCATTATGAAACATGTAATTTTGGGAAAGGAACTCACTTGCAAGAGTGACTATTTGGGAGTGAGTCAGTATATCCAAGTCAGCCCAGATATGAGGTAAAAGGGAATAAGAATCCTTCCAGTTTTGTATAAAATCTCAGCTCAATTTGTATTAGAAATACCAGAAACTTGTGAAGATATTCACAGAGAGACAGTCCCTGCGTTTTAAGGAATGGTGGCAGTCACTGTAGAGTTAAAAATCATTTGCCACCTTTATTACATGGAGGAAGCAGGGCACAGGATGAAAGGAAGAGCTTAATTTGCTGTTGAAGATGTTAGATTCCATGTGGTAGACAACATCCAAAAATATGAAGTCACTTCCAAAAAACACAGCTGCTCTGTGAGAGCTATGATTTCCATATGACTGGGCTGTATGAGAACATCTTGGTGGCAGTCTCAGGACAGGAATGTCGTCATGAACACTGCTGAACTTTAGAGACGACTGGATTGTTTTCCTGGTAGTGTTTAGTGACACTATTTTGTAATGCTAGCCTTTAGGAAAGATATTCCCCCGAATTAGCACATTACGAGCTCGTTTAATGAATGCTCTGCCTCTCAGGCGTGAGATTAAGCAAGTGGCCTGTTGCTCTAAACTTTTAAGAGAAATCAAATCTAGAGAAGTTTATGTTCTAGTTTAAGCAAATTAAAGAAATTACTGGAGGAAACCCTGGGAATGGTGTTTTGCTCAGGCTCAGAGGGGTGTGATGCCCTCCCCAGAGATCACTGCTGTATCTGTGTACTTCAGCACTGACTGCAAGTCATTAGGGCTTGGCATTGACTTTACCTTCCCCAGCATGTTTTTGTAGCTGCACAGTGGAATCTCAGTCTGAGGTAGAAAGCACTGTCCTCTTCCACGCTAAATTCTCTAATCATAACATTTATGTTTTCTACCATTTGAAGCAGGCCTGCTAGTCAGGTTTCACCGTAGGAAAAACAAGTTTTTCCCCCTTAACTCTTGCAGTAAAAGAGCAATAGGATTTTTTTTGTTTAGCAACTTGGGTTAAAACAAATTTGTCAGCTGCTGCTCTGAAAGATTGATCAGTGGCTGAGAGAACCGAGCCCAGCTGCCTGTGAGGTCTGAGAAACCCCAAACGAGCCCAAACACACTCTGTGTGTGGGAGAGGAGCCCCGGCTGCCGTGCAATCCCCGGTGTCAGCAGACATGGGATATTCCAGCACTGGGCAAATAAATACACCAAAAATGAATAACCCAGTGAGAGAAGGTGACAGCCTTGGTGAAGGTGGTGAACCTGTTTGAATGTAATGTACACCCCAGTGGCTGGGGGAGGAGGACTGGTGTGGGCTCTCTGGTTTCAGTAACATGTTGGGTTGGGAAGTGTTTGAAAAGAATGACCACAGTGTTCTCGTGGGGATGGAGTCAGCCCAATTAAGTCTGGTTTCTTAAACTGCTGACAGGTCTGGATAAACAAAGCTGGCATGGATGGGCCTGAAGCTCACAGGAGGTGGTTGACTTTAAATCATGGTTCAGCAGAAGTAAAATCTGAGCTAGAGGTATTTGAAAGGTGGAAAGCTGGATGCTCCCAACCTGGGTGGATATTTGGATTCTGTAGCTTTCCCTGCATGCAGTGTCCATCAGAACACAGCCCACACTGGTAAATCTGGGCTCTGTGTACCAGGATAACACCTTTTCCTGGAGTTATATGGGTAGGCAGGTAACACAGAAAATAACACTGCCCACTAAATTTACAGCCACTGCTTGAGTGACTTTGATAACGTCACTTCTGAGGACGGTGCCTCAGAAGGCATTTTGGAGATAATGTGGGGTGCTCTTTGATTTACAATTTACATACCAAATATAAGCAACTGAAGTGCTGCAGGCTTAGACCAGAGCCATAGATAGCAGTTGTAAACACTCTTTCAGTGGACCGTGCCAGTTTTCTGGCCATACTTTATATCCCTCTGTCCTCCCTTGTCCAGATTCAGTGTTTGTTAGCAAGGCCTCCAAGTTGCAGGGCTTGTATCGATATTCAGATTTTTTCCCCTCATGCAAACAATAGAGAACTTGAGCAAAAGCCCATCCAGGATCCTGGGAATTTCCTACAGAGCTCAGAGGACTTTGGAGCTAGCTTATGAGTGATCAAACTGTTTCAATTAGAGAGGTTATGTTATGAATGTAATCTGTGCAGGGCAGGGAACAGCCTGCTGCACACAAATCCCTGAGCTGCTTCCTTCTGTCTTCTTGCCTCTTCTTCGAGCTGCTAGAAAAACTTTCCAGCACGGGATTAATTTCTCAGAGAACAGTTTGTATCTTAATATTTATTTATTTTTTTTTTTAATTGTGGACCAACACCCTCTGATTTGCCTCATCAGATCTAGGCATTGCAGTGATTCAGGAAGGTGTGGACATGGGCTCTCTGGGCACTGGTGTTCAGCAGCCCTGAGTGCTGTGTGTTCAGTAGCAGGGCTTGGCTCACAAACTTTCCCAGCAGGAAGCTTATAATGAAAGGGTTATTGAGCAAGAAACAGAAAGATTTAAACTAAAGTCACTCCCGACTGAACAGCTGCCTTTGTTTTTAATCTGTGCTATCAAGGAGGGATGGGGGTAGCAGGGAGGAAGATTTTCCTCCTTCATGTAGAGGCCATCCATGACCTTCAGGTGCTTAATCACAGTGTTTTACTGCTCACTTCTAACACTTCCTCATCTGTAACATCTCTCTTCTGAAAAGTAGTGAAGTGCTTTAAAATTGTGATTAATTGTGAGTTTAATTGCCGCCCCCTCCCCAAAGGAAGCTATCACAGCCAAAGTAGAGAGAATAAATGACTGGCCCTGGGAATGCTGAATATTGGAGCTCAGTGTTGGAGGCAGAGCTGGAGCCCAGAACACAGCACTCCTCCTCACTTTCTTTCCTGATGAGAATATATTTTTTGGAGGCCGAATGTGCGTGTCAGGATGGAGGGGAAGGGTGGAAATCTGGTCCTGGAGTTGTACTTGCCAGCTTTTACCATGAATTAATTGCACTTGGCTTGCCCAACAAGTATTCATTGCCTTGAGAGAATACAAACAGAATTTTGCAAGGCTGAACTATCCCAGCTCCAGCTGTGATGCTTCCTACCCCAGGACTGCAGCAAAAATCTGTTCTACCCCTTTTTTTTTTTTTTTTTTTTTTTTGAAAGCACATTATGAAAGCACTAATGATTTTGCATTTGATAGATGCCTGGTGCCACTGTATCCATCCCTGACTTCTCTCCTCTGCCTGCAGTCTGTCTGGTGCTGGCTGGTTAACTCCTTCCCCTCCAGGTGGGGCTGCATTTCATGCCAGGTCTGCAAGTGATGTGAAGTTCCTTAAAAAAGCATGGAGCTCTTTAACAGGAAAGTCTCTCTGTCAGTGTTAGGTGTATCATTAATGTGGCATCTCCTACCAAGTGCTGCTGCACTTCTCATATTCAAAGCATTGCCATGAATTCCTGCCCTGCAGAAAGGTCAGCACTTCCCCAGCAAATGTATCCCCACTGCTTGGGTGGGCATAGGGTCAAAATCTCCAGGCAGAGTGGGAGCTCTCCTGCCTTCCTGCTCTTCCCAGGGTGGGAAGGGGATTCTGGCTCTTCTGCCCCTTTGCAGATGATGACAGTTCAAAGAGAAAAACAAAGTACATTATTTCTATCATTCTATATTTCTACTGTTCCTGGGTGCTAACTGTCTTTTTCCCTCTGTGCCCTGTAATACAAGCAGCTTCAGAACCAAAAAATTTAAAATCTCACCAAAAACCCAGCACAGGGTTCTCAGAGGGTTTTTCATGTTAAAAAAGGGAGAGGAAACTGTTCAGGCTTCAGGCTGGTAGAAATCCTTTGTTTATCAAAAGAATAAGAGAAGCTGTTGCTCCCCTTTGGGAGTCCTGTGTACCTGGGAATTGCTGTAGGCTCAAAACTTCCCCTGGTACTGCACTTGCATCACTGCCCCATAACAGCTCACCTGGGCAGGGATTTGGTTTTGGCAGCTCTCAGCTGGAAGCAGAATTCCTCAGTCCTCCTTATAGCCATGTGGCTTTTGGAAAACTTTGTTTGAATGAGCATCTTCTCCTAAGGACCAAGTGCTGTCTTGCTTCTCTTATCCCCTCTTTTTGTAGGAATGTGCCTGCTCTGTTCAGAAAGGTTCTTCTGCTTCCTTCCTCTCTCAGCCCCCCATGTGGTGCCCTGAACACAGAACTGCATGCTTGGCTTGTAGCACCTGGTCTTCAATTCCTTAGTGCATGGGGCAGTCCAATTCCTGTGGGATGCAGCATGCACATAGGAGTATAGAATGTAGAATATAACTGTAAGTCAGACCCAATAAGAGGAAAGTGTCTGTGTTCCCTGCTGTGCCACCCATATCTGGTACAGAACTGTTTGTTGGCAGCTCCTGTGTCCCTGAGGATGTCTTCCACAGAGGGCAGAGCTGTTTTTGGCTACTGCAAACCTGAGCCCAGGGATCTCCAGGAGCTCAGAGACTTTACTGGTGGGCAGACAGTGCTGCACGAGGGGAACAGCCAAGGCCATGCTGTGTGTGACTCCTAACACTGGTACCTGCAGGAAACCTGTGCTGCTCCTGTGATCTGGATGACTTTTGGTGTCTAGATTGGAGGGTAGATGCTATACCTTTGTCTCTTCAGATCTGACAGCCTCCTCAGGCAGGTATGTCCCCTCTTGGTGTCCATGCTCACATCCAGAGCCTCAAACCCTCTCTCTTGCCTCCCCCGGCCCCTCCAGAGCCCAGCCTGCTTCTATATAATAAATAAATCTGTTTTCTTTTGCCTTGAAAGGAAAAGGGCTGAGGGCTTCCTAAAACCAATTGGGTAAATTGTTTATTGTGCAAATTTCAATAAGGGTTTTAGAAAGGAAGTGGTCTGTAAGCCCTGATAAACACTGTGCAGTAGATAGCGGCAGGGAAGGGTTGTGGTTCCATCTGGATGTATACACAGCCCACGGTCTCTCTTGGGCTCGTGAGAACAATGAATTATATATCATGAGCTGCAGGGCTGGCTCCTGGGCTGCTGATGTGCTCTCCCAAAGCCACGGGTACCAGTGGCTGTTGGGGACAGGTACTGGGCTGGGACAGCGAGGACACAAGTTCCTGCTCATTAGGTGATACAGTGACGTTAATTGCTGTGGCCAACTGTCCACCAGAGACTCCTTAACTGTGTGAAAAGAGCCCTGAATGAGGAATAACTACAGGCACACACATCCCCAGTCCAAGCTGGGTCTTGTGTGTGTTTGTTGCCTTGTTGCCTGTGCAGGCTCACAGAGCCCCGACAGACCGGGAGTCTTGGCTCAGAGCTTGCAAATCCTGAAGACAATTTCTCCTGCCTGGCCAAAAACTACTTACATAATTATGTGCTTGAAGAGATGGGTTCTAAATAAAGACATGATTTCGGCTATAAACACGCATTATCTTCAAAGCGTTAAAAATTTCCACAAAGTAAATTTCTAACTCTCATAGCTGGGGTTACTGTGTGTTTAGAGAACTATAAATCAGTGGAGGAAAGGTGGCTAAAGTGAAGTTACAGCAGGAAAAGTTCAATATTAAAGTTAAATATAAAATTGATGTTATTCACGAAAAATTACCCATTTTTGTCTTCTTAAGAAGGATCCTGGTACTTAGACTAGTGGTTATATTCTAGGACTTGCAGATGTTTATTTCAGCAATTGGCTTTCTGCTACAACTATTTGTTTCTCATTAAGATGTATATAATCCTTTCCTGAAACTATTATCTTAAAAGGAAAGAAACCCAAAACTGGAACTGGCGTGGCCAGAGCAGAATCTCACTTGGAGGATATATGAGAACCCTGTAGCATGTTGGGCTTGTATTGGCTCTGAAATCCTTTATGTAATAGTTTCACTCTCATACTGAAAATTATACATCATCTGTAGCTCAGGGCTTTTTTTCCCAGTGTTGCTGAGAAATCTCTGGATATTGGTCAAGTTCTCTTGACAGATGTAGAGAAAATGGTGTGCTAAGATCTTGCTGGAGTGGCTTAAACCATTAAGTGCCTGCTCCTGGGAACCCGTATTAAAGCACTGCCCTTCACCACGTGCAGCTCCACTAATCCTGGTGAAAAAGTGTGAACTCACACTGAGAAATGACTCCTGTGAGTAAAGCTGTGCAGAGTTGGGCACAAGTGTTGCTTTTGGAAAAGGATGAAGGTGTGTCTGGTGCAGCTGCAGAGGGTCACAGTGTGGATCACAATGAGCTAATAGGAAGCTCTGTAGTTTCTCTTGGTCCACATGAGAAGTGTTTGTTTAGGAGTGTCCTCCCCAGAGCTGGGGAGCAGCGGAGCTGTGAGGCTTAACTTGCATTTTGGAGGTAGAGCTACAGCTCTCCTGGGGTAAGGGTGGGAGCATTGCAATCAAGGCTCCTGCCCTCAGCGTGATAGGAGAGGTGGAGGGGAAATGACTTTCCAAATCACTCCTAGGAGCTCTGTATTTCCATGCTGAAAAGGCAGGCTTGGCAGGTCACGCTGCCAGAGCGTGGGTTGGGATAGAAACCCCTCCTTAGCCTGTTGTGCAGACAGGAGGTACTGGGCGGCTGCAGTGGCTGCTTTGGGGTGTGACTTTTTCTGCTTTACAAATCCAGTGTTCTGAGGAGACCTCTGTGCATCACTGGAGCCCCACAGAAACAGCAACAATCCAGAGACAGGGCAGCACAATGGCCCAGCCACCACAGTGAGCAACACCCTGCTAACTGTGACTGTGAACACCCTCTTGTTCGAGGAGTTTGGAGGTCGGCTGAAAAGGTTGGGGAGAAGGTTTTGCTGTCACAAGTGAAAAACCAAGACCAAGAGACTGAACAACCTATCAGGGGGCAAAGGTTATTATGGCCAAGTGGGTGTTTCTGTGTCACCTGCACCCCAGTGCAGCAATGTGGCCATGAGGCAGTGGGAGGAGGGAGCAGTGAAGAGGTGCCATCTCCCTTAGCGCTGGCAGGATTACGTCCTAAACCCCGGAGGGTGACTGCAAGCCCTGGACAGTGTTTGTTGTGGGGTTGCTACTGGAGTCTGTGGTGTAAGGGAGTTTCTCAGGCATGTTGGTGAGTCATCTGATACAGGAGGAGTCTGAGACAGGAGCTCCACGTTGCCCCCTCGCCCAGCAGCCGATCCTGGCCGGTGGCTGCTATTTAAATCGACAGCAGAAGTGTCAATGTATCTGTGACATTTTTTTCAAGATGGCTGAGGAGACCACGAGCTGACAAATGATTCTTCCACTTCTCCTGGCTAATTTTGGATTAGCTGCGTTTACAGACAGGTGTTGACACGTCCACAGGTCCCAAAATTCCTCAGTGTGTCTCTTTAGGGTTTCCAACACTCAAACCTGTGGAGGGCAGTGAGCTCAGGTCTGTTGGTGTTCCACCCTTTGCCATGTATGCAGGTGTGTCACACGTCACTGGGTTTGGTTTGAAGTGCCACCTTGGCTGGCCTTCTAGAAGGAGGCAAAGCCCGGTGTACCCTGGGGCTTGACCCAGCAGGGAATTGTGCTGGTTGCAGCAGCACAGCTCACAGCAGAGCCTGGGGGATGGAGAAATGACACTGAAGTGGCTTTTACCATGAAGAGGCAGGTCCAGGAGCAGGGAATCTTCTAGTACAGGCTCACAGGAGTCCATTGGTCCCCACTGAGATTTTTGTGCCAGGAGTGAGGGAGTCAGCACCCACTGAGGGTTGGGATGCCCTCTTGGATAAAGACTGTTTCAGCTGTGCTCAGGGTGCTGAGGCTTTGCCCCAGGATGGAGCAGGAGCAGAGTGGTGCTTAGGGACATTCAGCTCGCTCAGACCTCCCCTGCTGCTGAGATGTGTGTGGATGGTGCTGTATCTGCAGACCTTTCTGAGAGTGTGTTTATCTCTGAGGCATTTCCAAAGAAAATACTCGATTTCCCCAGCTTTGTGCTGGCACAACTTCTGTGGAAAGGGAAAATGAAAAACAAACAGAACTCCTTTTCAGAGAGCTTGGTGCAAACCACAGCACTCTCCCATGCAGCTCACATGGCTCAGGGCTCACAGGGGCTGTCACTGCTGGTGGGAATCAGGCAGCTTTTACTGAATGGTTACAATTAAACTTAGTTTCTTTTTTCCCCCGCTGACTCTGTGCCAGTGCTTTCAGTCCCTACCTGATTGAAGGAAGAGGAAACTGGGGCTATCAGATATCCCTGAACCTTACCCTTTATCACTGAGTGAGAAGGAGCATCATCATCTCAGAGGCAAGCAGTCTGATAATTTTTTGGCTTTTACCTTGATTCTCATGGACCTGCTTTTTATTATTTTTTTTAATTATTTTTTTTTTAAGTCCCTATAGATCCACAGCACCTGCAGGTTTGTCAGCCCTTTCTCATCAGGGTAAGAGCCCTGAATTCCATCTCTTCCACAGCATCCTCTCCAGGCTCCTGATGCTCCTCTTTCCCTCAGCAACAATTCAGTCTGAGTTCAGCACAGGGATGTAACCAATGTAAATGGCAGGAAAAAAAAATTCCTCAGTGGCTTTTCTAAAGAAATGTAATCTGCAAAATTAGACACTGTGAGGACACTGTGAGGGTTTATACTTGACAGCATGTGGTACTGAAGAGTGGCTATTTGTCAGCCTGACTTCCTGCAGTCTTCACCTCAACAGAAGTCTTGGTGCAAGGCCAAAAATACAAACTACTTTTTAATCAGCTCTAGCTTCAAGTGCAGATCTAATGTTAAAGGTGAGGATGTCAAAAAGAATTCAGAATTTGGGGAGAATACAATGTCTTTGACTAGCCTGTTTTCCATTTTCCTTTACTGGATGTTGATTGAAGGACTCTGAAGAAAAACAGTGCCTTAAATCAACATGTTGTCAAGTAACAACACCAGAGAGAACAGAGCTCCTCAGAGCTGCTGCAAGCCTGAGCTGCCCTGGGAACTGTACAAGCCTAAGAAGTCAAAACTACTGACCTGAATAAGAATGAGACCATTTTGGGCAGCTGAAATTTAATGTAGACCCTGAATAAAAGACCTTCCAGTTCACTGGGAGTAAATGTGAATAACTTAGTGTTTCTTGGCTGAAATCGTGGTGTTAAGAGCAGGCAGCAAAATTACACAGCACACTTTTCATTGCTGATTTCAATTTTGATACAGTCCCAGTGGGACTATAGAAAACTCTGCCCCATTATGTTTCAGAACAATGGGATCACTGCAAAAGAAAGACACCAAGTGTGAACGTGCCAAGCTAATTCCTTTCCAACCTCAGCTTGAGCAAAAACAGTCAGGAGTGAACACCCTCAGATCCCGAGGTGCACAGAACCAATATCCAGGTCTGTGTGGTGCCACTTTTTATGGCCTTTCTCTCTGTTTGTATCCTAATTTTTGCAAGGATGACCCATCCCTTTCTGCCATCACACGTGTGTGTCCAAGCTGAGGACCTGCAGCACCTCAGGAAGGGTGTTGTGGGCTGGGATGCTGATCCGTCAGCTCCTGTCTCCAGTCGTGGTCACTGGCATGAAGGTATAAGACTGATTTTAAGGATGTTTGGCTGAAGCTGTGCATTCATACACACATGTCCAGGGACTGTTTCTAGGATGGCACAGTTGTTAAGGAAGTGCTGGTGTCTCACTGCCCTGACTTCCAACAGCCAGGCTGTCACTAACTTAGTGATTAAAAGTCAGATTCTTCTTCCTGCATCCATTTTTCAGAGAATTTAATGGTGATTGAACAGGACACTAAAAGAAGATGTTTAATAACTCTCTTTGTGGTCAGTTGATCCTGAGTAGCCAGTTGTTTCCAAGCTGTCAGCTTGGGGTAAGCCACCAGGTGCAGTGAGCCCTGGGACAGGCACTTACAATCTCTGAGAGTAAGAAAGAGAACAATGGGAAAGGTGTAAAAGCTTCTGAACACAAACCATTCTCACTGAACTATATCATGAGGGTAATATGTGCATCAGAAGGGTGAGGACCAGGGAGGAAGAAGAGCTATTTAAAAAGGCAATGATGGCACAAGAACAAATGAATGTGGGCTGGCCATAAATAGACTTGGTGGAATTTGGAAGAAGGGCTCTAAGCATCAGAAAGTATTTCTTTCACTTCAAGGAGTGTGGGAGACAAACAATTGGTTGGTTCCCCCCACCCAGGATGAAGTTTAGTAGGTGTATATGAACAATTACCTGTCTGCAGTTCTGAGGATCCCTTCCTGACCTGTGCTCTTATTTCAAAGGATAAAGGCAGATTTTTTGTCACCCCACTTGAGTTAATTTTTGTAAAGAAGGACCTCCTGTGCAGTTTCTTGAAAACACAAGTGATAGTAATTCCAGCTTCGAACAAAAGACTTCAGATTTCCAAAGATTTTTTGAGTCTATTCAGGAGAACAGAGAGCAGCAGTGAGGGAGTGATGTGCAGCACAGCTAACAGAATGACTGGCATCATTCTGCATTCTGCTTTCCCAGTGCTAAAGCCAACAAGGCACTGGAAACTGGAATTTGCAAAGAAAACCATGTCCATAGATAATAAACTGCAGGGAGAAGGTAGTAAATCTATTGTGTCTCATCTCTACCAACCAAATTATGAAATCCTCATCAGAGGGCAGCAAGTGTGGTTTATACTCAGAGCTGCTATGCCTCTGCCTTTCCTGAAATGTGAAATTTTGTCACGTGATGGGACACAACTCAAAGGCGTGTCTGTGGCCTCCCATCTCTTGTGCAGCATTGCAGTGACTCACCAGGGGACACACTGTGCCCTGTCTGCTCCTCTACATCCTTGGTGCTTGCAGGAGCTTCTCTCAGCATCATCCAGGATCTCCTTTTCCCCCAGGAACAGGACCAAACTCAGAAGCTCTTGACTGGTTGTCTCTGGTTCATCTGGAACGTGGCATCCTCCCGTTCAGGCCCAGGGATGGGTCCACACCTCCCTGTGAACCAGCCACCTCCTTTCCTGGTTCTTTGCATCCCCCAGTTTGCTTCCAGGCTTTTGGCAGGCTTATTGCTAAAGGGGTGTCCCAATGTCCCCTCTGTGCCTTGCCCTGTCAGGCCAGGTAACAGTCCTGACATGATTTCCTCCTAAAGATGCCTTTGGACTTCACTTAGTCTAGAACACACCAGGAATTTGACAAAAGTGACCTTTCGTGCAGAGGGCAAAAGTTTTCCATTTGCTGAAGCTGAACTTCTGTGCAGGAAAATGCTGTTTCCAACTAAACTTTCACTGGAGCTCTTTGATCCAGAGTGGAATTTCTGGACAAAATTAAAGTTTGTGTGAGGCCAATTCTTTTGTTTTCTTTCCTCAAGATGTTTGGCTCCTTTGAATCCTTTGTTGCATCCTAAAGGCACAACTGTGTGCCTGTGGATCACCCTTTCAACCTGCTCACAGCTGCTTTTTCCCTTTCCCTGGATGGCAATTCTCATTCTTATAATTGGGAGGAGTTTCCCTTAGTCTTAAATTATCACTTCTCATCTCAGTTTTAGGAGGTATCTGCTTTAAGATAGGGTGGATAAATAGTGTAGAACAGAGGATATTGAAACTAAAAGGTCTGCCTCTTAAGGTAAAACCATTGATTTTCACCCCAAAAACCCCTCTGCTCCATCCTAAACAACTGAGGTTTTCTTCCTTATCCTAACAACATCTTTGAAATTTCTATTAAAATTCACAGTTTCTCTGAATGTACTGTAGCAGCATAACTATAATGAGGTTACCCAACTATCTATACTGATAATATCACAAGTAAACAAGCAATTATAAACAGGCAGGTTTAAATTAATTTAAGCAAGACTGGATGTACAAGCCATTGCAAGCTAGTAGGAGAGCTGATACATTAGAAGATATTTTGGTGTACCTTTACAATCAGATTGCTTCCCACGATATAACCTCATTTTACTTCAGCTCCTGCCTCTTTGTATAATTTCTTGTAATGATGAATTTCCCAACCTTGGAGATGTTTATGGTTCTCAGTTCACTGAGGGTGGAACAGATGGCAGCACTCACATCTTCCATTTGTGCTCTCAAAATGTTGTTACTGGCCATTGTCAGGAGATGATCTGTGCTTATAAATATTTGTAGGAGCCCCTGAGATGGATTTTAATGAATTTTTGTAGCCAGGTTTCCCCTCCCTCGCTCCTTTTTTTTTTTTTCTTGTTTCTTTCCTTTTTTTTTTTTTTCTTGTTTCTTTCCTTTTTTTTTTTTTCCCCAAATGTGCTGAAAGAATAAACCAAAAAAGCCCTGTATAATTTATACACCCACAAAGGAATGAGCCAGAAAGTGATAGGGTAAGGCTGAGTTATTAAAATCAGGTCATACCCTGAAGGAGATTACAGCAAGACAAGCCAACATAAATATACACTGTATTTCTGTCATATGTCTTTGTTACCCTGGGTGGCCTGCAGTCAACTAACAGGGCAAGGGGAGAGAAGTAGAATACGTGAGTGTTACAGGATCCTAATCCAGCTGGTTGGAATCCAGTTCTCATTAACCAACTAATTTATACTTCTTCTCTGAACCAGAATTTGATGTTAGTCTGGTGTAAATCTGGCAAAACAACTATAATTCCATGTTTTACTGAATTCAAGTCCCACAGCCCCTTCTCCTTTGCTGTTGTTGAATGTTCCTAATCCCCTGAATAACAAATGGAGGGTTTCAGTGAAACGAGACTGCCTAGTGATAAGAAAAGCCATGCTAAATTAAATGCAAATCTTGCACAGACAGTGTGTTTTATGGATTTTCAGATCTTGATCCCTGGAAAACCCATAAAGGAAGGCTTACAAGGGGTTTGGAGGAAGATGCACAATGCTGGAAGTCATTAATATATTGGCCACGAGTACAGAGAGTGTTATCTGTTAAGATGTAGAGCCAAATTCTGGTTTTCATTAAACTGGTGAAAATCTGGAAAACACTGCTTGCAGTGCCATCACTCAAGGTTTGCTCTCGTAATAAGAAACAGAATTTGGTTCAAACATTACACCATCAGCCCACACAGGGTTAAGCTCTGCTGTTAGTCTGGGTATATGCAGATGTAAACCTGATTTTTGCTTGGAGCAAAAATGAGGGCTTAACTTGAGCTCCTCTGTGTCAAAGACCCCAAAGATTTCCCCCTAATGTGGCACCTTAAAGAATCTTGTGGGAAAACGTGGCCCTGGCAAGGATGTTCCAGCACAGGAATTAACCAGGGAATTAACCACCCTCTGCCACAGGGCTTGTGTTCTACCAGCAGCTCAAGGCCAGGTTGTGTGAAATGGTTCCACTCACCTGGGGATGGCTGCCAGACCTTCTCCAGGAGGGACACTGCTCATCCCAGGGGCAGCTCAAATTCAGGAGTGACTTCTTGCTTTGGATGATTTAGGAGTTTCATGCCTGATGGCAGCTTGTGGTGAGTGTGGGCTGAGGTGGAGGTTGGATGCTGATACAAACCGGTGCCAAAAGGGAGCAAAGTCTGGTGTGTGGGGCATTTTAACTCAGTTTGTAAGTGCTGGAGAGACCCATGTGGGACAGGGCTGGGAGCTGCAGCACGCAGGGCACCCCTTGGATGAGCAGGAATTACACCTTTGATGGGAGGTGAAGGATTCTTTCATTCTCTGCTGAAAATCCTCTTGTGTTGGCACCTCAGCTTCCTGCTTGAATCTTGGCAGATCTGGGAAATGCTGTTTTAATGAGCTCAGCAAAAGCACTAAATGAGTTTTGGGCCACAAGAAGCCTCGTGCACAAGGTGCAGTGCTGCCCTGCTTCCTCATCCTTCCCAGGGAACTTGCCAGCACTGGTGGCTGGCTCTGGGCAGGAGCAGGACAGGGCAGGGTGGGCAAGGGGAGGCTCCACACTCACCCTGCTCCATCCTGTGGCTGTAAAAATAAACAAACTCCTGGGGTTGGGGGGAAACCCTCCAAAAACATTGCTCCCTTGTTTTGCTTTGCCTATCGCAAATCTAAACACAATATTTTCTCATTCTCGGGCCCGTATGAATTTCTGACAGTACAATTGGAGGCCAGTGCCTGGAGTGCATTGTCTGGAGGAGCTTACCAAGGAAATCGAGAGTTTGGTCAGCAATTGTAAATATCCTCCTGTAATTGAGTTTGTTTGTTCTGCAGGGCCCTCCGGCGTCACGGGCTGTGGGACACCCTGGCACCAGGTTGCTGGTGGGAAAGATCCACTGCTCAGATAAGGATGGGAATAAACTCCACCCACAGAAATGCCACAGAAAAATCCCTGATTTATCCATTAATTGCTTTAAGGGGTGGTGAGTGCAAGTACAACAATGGGGTATTGACAATAATATGCCTTGTTGGCAGGAAAAGGGCTTTCCCCTTGCTCTGAGGCTTTAATGTGCTTGTTCTTGGAATTATGAAATGTTTGCAAATCCTGCGCTAGCTCGGGGATGCAGAATGAAAGACAAGAACCCAGCAAAGACACTGAATGCTGGAATGGCTGTTTCCTGCTTGGGATGAAGCAAAATGCTGTTCTTGCTGTGAGATGCACCCAGCACCACAGGCTGCTTGTCACGGAGTTGGTCACAAAGGGTTATTCAGGGGTTTATAAGGTTCTTTTTGGGATCTGCTCCTTATTTGTGATTCACAGTGTAGGTGGGTGTCCTGGGTCCTCAGCAGGCACAAAGAAATCTGTTTGTAGGAGATGAACCATTTACAAAACCCAGCCATTTTCTAAAAGGCTGCACATAAAGATTAGCAGAAATTGGGTTTCAGACTCAGGGAATGCCTGAGACACAGGGACTCCTGGGGCTCAAATGAGAATGGATGCCAAAAAAATGGCTCAAGCCTTTTTTAAGTCTTTTGAGAGAGGTGGTGCGAGGTCCCAGGACTTTCACTCCCTCTCTGTGCTCACATGCTGACATGATGTGGGACATTGTCTACTGCAGAGGCTGGTAAACTGAGACATGGCTCAGTTTTTTTCGTTGAGCCCTCTTCAAAGATAACAGAGATCCCAAAGGATCAAAGTCCTTAGCAATAGGACTTGGGATATAAGTGATAGTGGGACAGTTAGTTCTGTATTGCTGAAAACCACGCCGAGCCCCACAGCCAGGGCATTCCCAGCAGCACCTCCTGCTTGTGCTGGCAGCAGGGGATTGCTTTGCCCATGTGAGAAAAGGAGCTCTTTTCTGTGCTATTTGTCTTTGTGTGCTTGTGAAAGATGTGAGTGGTGCAGGGCAGGGCACACCAGGGGCCACTGTCAGCCAGAAAGGGGCCACCTGGCCCCACACAGGGTAGCACACTCCTCCATTAGGGGTTTTCCCAGTATAAACAGTCTCCTCTCTGATGAATACATTAATAAATCAAGCCCAGCTTCGGTGCAGTTACAAGGGAGGAACTAGACATGATCCATGCACAAGAAATATCCCCGGGGCTCCTGAGATCCATCTCTGTGTGCAGCCAGAGCTGTGCCATCACTTTGGACTCATCTGCTCCCTCAAGGCTGCTCAGGGTCCGTGTGCTCCCAGGGGCAGGATTTCAGGGCTTTGCATTAAGTCTGAAATGGCTTTTAAGGTGACTCTCCGTTTCACTCTGTCAAGCAGGAGGAAATCTTTCAGTGCTACAGAAGTTTCCCGTTGCAGGCAGTGGGTATCAGGCTGCAGCTCAGCAGTAAGTCAAGCTGTTTCCACAACCAGGGCAAGAAAAAATTGTGCATCAAGAGATGTTTATCTACTGGGAGCTTAATTTCAGTCTATGTTTCCTTGCTAATGAGTCAGAGGTTCAAGTCTGTTCTCTATCAGACAACACGAACCTAGAAAGCACGACAGATTCTGCTCTCCAGTAAATCAGGTTATGCCATGAAAGCCAGTGGAGTTGTTCCAAATTTGCATTGATGTAATTGAGGGCAGAATGAGCCCTGGCAGCCCAGCTGGCAGCAGTTGAGTCAGTGCAACTTAACCAAGCAGACTGTGAGCAACTGGCTGGGTGTTTTACAACCAGCCTGGACCTGAACTGTAAATGTTCTCCACCTGGTGCAGGTGGAGAACTGGAAGATGCTTTAGTCTGGAAGTTTCTGTAAAGCCCTCGTGGAAGGCTTTGGTGTGATGAACATGTGCTTGATCCCAGAGCATGGATGGGTAGCTATGGAAGTGGAGTTGCAGGGAGGCCCTGTAGCCATTGCCATGGGTAGGACCAGCCAGGTGGACAAGCCCTGGTGGGCTTGTTGTGCCATCGAGTACTGGGAGCAGAGCCACCTGTGCCAGCTCAGTGTGCAAACAGATACCTGAGCTGTCCAAACCCGCAGCATCTGAAGGAATGGGCAGAGATGCAGGACCAGAGCCTGTCCTGCTCCCTTTGGCAGTGGTGGGACTGGCTCACAAATAGCAGGAAATAGATGTGGATGTAGATCTGATAGCGTGGTGCTCCCTGCTGTGCTCAGAGCAGATATCTGAGGTCTGGGGGGAGAAGAGGCTGGGCACGTTGTGTATCCCTGGGTACAAAGGCAGGGCTCCATTGTTTTGTGCTGTGCAGAGGCTGTTCCCTGGAGGATATCCTGTCTGAGACGACCCTGTGCCAGTCTGCTCCATGGTTGTGGAGGGGTTGGGTGGTCACAGTGAAAAGAATTCAATAATGCCTTGTAAAAGCAGTGATTTGTCTGCAGAGGTGAAGCGAGCGAGCAAAGTTTGAGATTTTGCTCCTTTTGCTGAGTTTTTAGCAGCACACCCACGATCCCACTCCTTGGGACATGCCTACAGGCTGCTGGGCACTCAGGGGGCTCTGGAGGTGCCAAAGGATATTTCCATGTCAGTGTTTATCTGCCTTCTGTGAGGAACAGAGAAAAGCCCCCAACTGCAGCAGCATGAGGAGCCCCAGCAAGGGGTCTCTGTGTTATGGTGCTGTTTGGTAAATGCTCTGGGAAAAGCTGTTTATTCCAATGGGACTGCCTTGCGGAATATCCCAGCTCTGACTTATTTAGTCTGCCTGGCTGGATTAAAAAAAAAAAAAAAAAAAAATTTAAACTAAATAACACACTAAGTATTTTTGGACACGGAATTCACCAGGCAGGATGGTTTTGCTCCTTCCAGCAGTGGTTTAAGGGATGTGCTCTGCTGTGAGCTGGTGTGGTTCTCAAAGGGACAGATGCCTTCAGAGAGAGCTGGTGAGGATCTGGGCAGTTTGGACTCTTTGCTGATCCTCTAACTTGTCCCTTCAGTGCTGGTGCTGCCAGTTGCACCAGCAGTTGCATGTGGGGATTTGAGGTTCCCAGTTTGCAGGGGATGACTGGGAGGTTGGAATGGGATGGGAACAGGCCCTGGTGGGGTATCAACAGCTGGTCTGTTCCCATCGACTCTCTAGACACAGGCAAAAGGTTCTCATGCATCCTTTTCCAGTGACATCAGGATGTTTTCTGAGCCTGTGTTGTGTTTTCTGAAGCTTTTGTTTAGATTTTTAGGGTTTTCTCTAAAAATTACTTCAACGTCCTCTTTTAACATTCTCAAAACTAAGGTGGTGCCCCATCTTGGAACAGAGGTGGAAATAGTTTCAGCATTTCCTCCAACTCAGTACTAAATAAAGAAAAAAAAAAGGGAAAAATTGGAAGCCAGAAACTTGAAATAAAAATTCTGGATTTGTTGAGCTATTTTTTCAGTCAATCCAAATTGAAATTTCAGTCTTGTCACCTCCTCACAAGTGTGGCACTGGCACGTGCCAGGGCAGAGCTGCACATGGGAACTGGTCCCAGTGGTCCCTCCGGAGGTGAGGGCTGAGCCCTTCCATTCCCAGTGTAAGCCTCATTTTGTGAGTAAGGCCCCCAGGACATGCAGTGCCCATCACTCCATCCTGTGGAGCTGCATCCCACAGGGATTTAACTTGGACCAAGGGCAGCAATTTATCTGCCTTTCCTCGCTTTCCCAGTCAAGTTGGTCATGGTTAAACTCGAGTGACCTGAGCTTGCTCTGTGAGCTGGATGCTGGTTCCTGAGCAACGCCAGGGCAGTTGGAGAGGATTTGTTGTATTTACAGTTGTAAATCACAGCCTGGAGCTCAGCTGCCCCACCAGAACTTTCCTTGTGGCTCTTTCCCTCTCCCATCCAGAAAAACAGATGGTCACTGTCCTCCCCTCCCCTGCAGAACCACATCACAAATTACACGGGTGTGTGTTCGGGTGCGTGTTTGTGAAAGTCAGGCTCGCTCAGCTTTCAGATTTTACAAGAATCATCAAGAATTCAGCTTAGACTTTCCACAGAAAGGAAAAAAAGAAAAAAATCCATTATTTGCTGCTGTTTGGCAAGTGTGGGAAGGGATGTGGCACATGGGCCAGGGCTGTGATCCTCCCCTTGGGCTGCACCAGCAAGGATATTGCTCCTGCAGAAGTTTTAAGAGCAATGGCTTGTTTCAGCACTTCATTTGGCTTCAAGTTCCTTTGCAGTTGGCTTGTCTGGCTTTTAATGAGCTGAGAAGACTTGAGGTCTTCTGCACCCAGGATTGATATTCACCAGAAATTCAGCCCTTATTTGCTGTACACTTTAAGGACGTGAGCAAGGCAAGAGTTTAAGTTCCCCGTTGGGGAGTCTGTTTGATGATGCAGAGCTGCAGGTCCCACAGGACACTGTCCTGGGGATGGGCCACTGCTGTGTGGTCTTGTCTGGGGTGTGATAGGACATCTGGGGCTCATCTCCTTCTACTTGGCATGGACGTGGTAGCACAGTCCTTAAATTTGGCGGGTGGACTGTGATGAGGTTGCTGTGAGTGCTGACTCATCTGGCAGCTGGACACAGCCTGTGAGTCACATCCGTTGCATCTTGGGGTATATCACTGCTCTTGGAGTCTTTGATCTGAGCTATATGTATGATTCCTTGGAAACAGCTTCCCTTAATTAAATCAAAGGAAAAGCATCACTGGACTTCAGAGCCTCAATTAGCAGGAAAAGCAAACTCCAATCACAAGAATTTAAACCCATTTCTGGCAGGACACAGTGAGCTCTGCTTCGTGCAGGAGTTTCCAAATGGCACAGAGTGTTGCAAATGGCATGAGAAAACTGATCCCTAAAATTGCCTCAGTATAGCTGAGAGATGACCAGAGATGAGCAGCCAAGCTCAGCTTTTCCTCACGCAGGCCAGAGCTGCCACAGGCTGTGGAGGTGTGACAGGGGAAGGCAACTTGGTACCTGTGGTCTGTCCCAGAGGCCATCAAAGGCATTCATCAAAATCCCAGGGCTTTCAATTGGCTTTTGCAGACACTGCAGGCAAGTAAATATGCTAATTCTCTAATTCAGCAAAGCACTTAAGCACATACTTGAAGCAGACAGCTTTTTAAGTGCCTTTATGAGTGGGAGCCAAGACAAGGAGGGAACACAGCAGATCATTCTTCCCTGGCCTAAAATCAACAGAGACTTCAGCACATCCAATGCAACAGCCATCTTCAGATCCTGTCTGCTCCTTCCCCTCTCGTGTGAGCAGTTGTAACTCAGTCCAGAGTTACCAAACTCGCTGCAGTTGTCACTTTGCTGGAGCTGGTGGCACCTTCCTGCCAACCTGGCCCTGTCACTTTTATCCATGCTATTGACCCACTCTTTCTTCCCCCCCCTCCCCAAGTCTCTCTGATTGCTGGAGGCTGCAGTTTTTGGGCAGGTTTTTTGGATGAGCAGTGCTTGAAATGCCATGGGATCACTGCCTGTTGGGATGGAGCAGGGTCTGCACATCCTGTGTGGGGCCCAGTTAGAGCTGGGTACATCTGAGGCTGCAACCTGGTGAGAAAGGCCAGATTATTCTTTGTGGCTCCCACTCTTTGACTTTTGATAAACAACCTCTTCCCATTTTTCATGCATATTTTTCTTAGTTTATTCCTCTGGTTCAGTCCTAGCTGGAGTGTGAGAGCTGGATAAAGCCTTCAGCAAAAGCCCTGGACAAGCATCAGGGTGTTTCTCTGGAGTGTGCATGCATTCCTGAATACAAGAAAGAGGGAGTGACACATCTCATCTCGACGAGAAGATGATAAATACATCTTCCTCATGGATATTTTATTATCAATGAATAGTTTCATCAAGAAGATCCTGCACTGTTCCCTCTCAGGCTCTTGACTCGGTGATTTTTGTTTTGCACAACAGCTGCTGGGAGGCAGCAAAGCTGTAAACTCAGCCATAAATCCAGACTGTCAGTCCATGGTGCCCAGTTGTAAAAACAGAAAAAAAAAATTCATATGCTGTCTGTTTTGTTGGCTCCACCTGCCTTCACTTGAGACAATTTCCTTCTGCAGTTGAGTGAACCCTTCCAGGGAGATGGTTGCTGCAAAAGGAGCTGGGCATTAGCTGGGATCAGCACTGCTCAGATCTTGACACTTTGTGTGTTACAGGTTATTGCTTTTAGTGCTTCTTTAACCAGGAGGAAAAAATACATAAACTGGGAAAGGCTGATTGGTCTCCAAACAACACCCACTCGGTGATATTATTTTCTCCAACCCATGTATCAGACCATGCCACATCTTATTTTGAAAGAGGAGTTTCTCAGGGACAAAGAGGGTGGGCTGGAATGGAGAGCTGAAGCTGAGGTTTAAGAAGGGTGTCTAAAGAAGCTGCTTGCCTCATGTCAACTTTGGTGTGTGATCTGGAGAGCCCAGACAGAGCCTTTTACCACTCCTGTCGCAACAAATGAGCAAACAAAAAAACCCACAGTATAAAGTGTTTGGTAAGCAAGAAAAATGGAACAATTCACTGCCAGTAAGTAAAGGAAAATAAAATCAAATGGGCTTAAGCAGAAAAACAACCCTCCACATGCTTCTTCCCAGAGAGACAGACACACTGTGGGACACTGTGGCGTGTGATTCCTGCCAGAGCTGGTGTGGGTTGTGTGGCTGTCTCCTGGCTGGCTGTAAAAGTCACTTCCAATGTGTCTGTCTGTGGGGATGTGTAAATGATGGCAGGGAAGGCAGCCCGGGTGCATTCTCAGCCCCGACCCAAATGAAGATGAGGTTATTTCCTACTCTGCTTGAATCCCTCTCGTTGCCACTGGTAAAATACTCTTAACTGTTGGTGCTCAGGTTGTATTTGCTGTGACTCTGGGAACTCAGAGGAGGTTCTCTGCCCAGCCTGGGGGTAAGAGGGGCCCTACCTGCTGTTTTTACAGGATTGCAATTATGTGAACATCTCGATGGTTGAATTTAGGATTTCCTGCTAATAAAAGGGTGGTGGTGCTGAGGGTCTGTGATTGGGAGATGGGGTCTGATTTGCTGTATAATTCCCACTTCTTTTTGCAACTTCTGGGAAGACAGCCCCAGGCTGGTGGTGCCGTGGGACAGTCACTGGCAGTGCTGGCAGTGCTGCAGGGGCATCATGTTTTGTCCTGTGTCACATGGGCAGGGAAGGGCTTATCCTTCATGAGCATCCCTTCATCCTCTGGCCACACCAGCCAGGAGGGAGATTTCCTTTGCAATGGGATGGGGCTGAGAAGCAGGTGAGACTTTCAAGAACATAATCAACATTTTAGACTTATGTGGATATGGCTTTGGGTTACAGCGAGGTGGGTGCTGGAGGCAGGGCAGCTGGGCTGGGCTGGCTCCATACATGGCTGCTTTTATCCTGGGGTCAGGAGAACCTTGGATCCACTTTGATTCAATCCACTGAACCCTGTTGCAGGATCAATGTCAAAGAGCAGGGCTGAGGTTGCCACGCTCACAGCCACTGCCATCTGCTCAGGGAAAAGTGCTTGGCCACAGAATACATGGGTTTGATGTGTGTGCATGGAATTACTGAAAACAAAACCATCAGTTTTTTCTTTTTTTAACGTTTCCAAGCATTTTTGCTGTCTAATCTGTTGCAAAGTGCTGGTGCTGCAGGTTTGGTCTCTCCTGGGTTAGAAGGAATGAGTGCCTCGCACGGGCTTTCGGAGGCTCCTTCGCTCAGTTTGTGGTTGTCGAGTTCAGCATTTTTGGTTGTGAGTGTTTTAAGGAGTGATTCACTTATTTTTGCTCAGGGCTAGCTCAGTTTGAGCCAGGAGCAGGCCAAGGAGGATATGGGTTTGGTTTTGCAAAACCTCATCTGTGACTTTCAATTTGCTAATCCAAAGCCAGAACTAAAGGGTGGCTGGGGTCCAGCTTCCAATTTATCTAAAATGATTGAAAACCAAAGCCGAGGTTTGGAAACGTGGATCTCCTTTTAACCCTCTCTTGCTCCATCTTTTTATCTTCTCTTTGAAGAAAGAATGAGCAAGAGACTTTCTAAATGAGCATCAAATGCCAGAAAGCTTTTGACAGCATCTTTTTTGATGACATGCCCTTTTCCTGGTTGTGACTTATTTCCAGCTGGTTTTGCTCTTTGCACATCTCAGGGACACTCTGCTCTGGAGATGTAGCTGCCTGGGGGTCTCAGTGTGGAGCAGATTTGCATCCAGAGCAACACAGGGGTGGTGGGTCTGTGGAGGTGGTACCTGTTTGTTCCTACCCCAGGAACAGCCTGGGCTGTCCCAGGGGACAGGAGGGAGCCCTCAAAGGCCCAGCCCAGCCCAGCCCTGCCCCTGAAAAACCCAGGATGTAACTGGGCAAAGGGACATTCTCCTGTTTTATGGCTGGGGAACAAGGCTGAGAGGCAGGAACACCGTGCCCAAGGGGATGTGGCAGGTCCAAATCCCGAATTCAGGGTTCTTGGCTCTTTTTCTGGTCTCAGGGTCACATTTTGGGGGAGGGGATGAGAGGCTGAGCTGTACTTTCAGCCCTGTTGAGTGGCAGGGGAGCAGCACTGTATCCTTTACACTCCCAGGCAGGCAGGCAATGCACAATATAACCCTTCTGGCCCTTTTTCCCCTCTCTCCTGGGTACAATCCCACGTAAGCTGAGCAGAGCCCTCCACACAGCCCATCCCCGTGGAGGGGAGCAGCTCAAACAAAAGAGTTTGTGTCAGAGGGTTTTCTTTCCACTTCAGCATTTCAGATTTCCAAAAGAGAGCCTCCAAAACACAGCAGTGCAGTGTCTGTGAGGGAGCATGAATTGAACATCTGGTAAGGGTTAGGGTCAAACCTATAAATGGGGGAAGCACAGCACATTTCATTAAAATACTCAATCTGTGACGTCAGTTGAACTGATCAAGCCCTTCTGTGTTGCAGTTTAGGGAACCATTAACTTTATCCAGTGGAGAGTGTTTATATGGAAAATATGAGGCCAGGAAGTCTCTCCTGATTGTGATGTCGAGGCTATCACAGGAGCTCGCTCTCGCTCTCCCCTTTTTTTTTGTCAATCTCTACGTGTTGCTTTTCCACCCTGTTATGGCAACACCTCTTCCCTGGCCCCCGTGGGGTGACACTTGCCATCTCCTTGCCAGCCAAGCTGCTGTTCCTGCCTTCTGCTTCTCCTGGATTGGATGCCACGGGAGCTTGTGGAGCTGCTCTCAGTTGTCCCATCCTGCTCAGAGTTGTGTGAGGAGGCTTCCTACCACATGTGCATGGATTGGCCACAGTCCAAAGTACACTTGGAAGTATTAAGATGAAGTTTAGGAGTATAATAAAAAAAAAAAATTAGCTTCCATGGGAACAAAATTTCTGCTCTTGCAGTTTGTTTAAAATGCAAGACAGTGTGTCTGCATGGACATAAAATATCAGGGATTGGTGGATGATACCCTGCTGTGCTCACAGGGCACTTGGAGTTGTGGGTCTTCTGCATGAAACATTTAAGACTTGATATTTATCTCCAGTGATTCTGGTTCATTCAAAGCCTGTTCAGTTCCTGGCAGGCAGGTAGAGGTCTTGATTTCTGCCCTCCAGGGTAACAAAAAAAAAAAAAGAAAGTGTCGTGGAATTACTTGGTTACAGTGTCTGGTTCTTGGAAATCTGACCAGTGGTAAAAGTGGAATCGTTCATTATGTGCCCAGGGAAACTTCCTCCCTCAGCAGCTCCTCCCTGTTGCTCTGCAGCCCCACTGTGTTATGGACATGGCTGTCCCTGCTATGGAATTGGCTGTCCTGGGACCCTGCTATGGAATTGCTATCCTGGGACCCTGCTATGGAATTGGCTATCCTGGGACCCTGCAGCCAGGCTGGGGTTTTATCCTCACCAGAAATTAGTGTTCGATCACATATGAAGGTCATGGCTGTGGGAGGAACTGAGCTTCTATGTTCTGGATCCATCCATTTGAGTTTTGATCTTCTTTTAGCCAGGCCCTTATGTCCTCCTTAGTTTTTCTCATGTCTGTCTATTGGGGGGAGTTTTTATCTCGTCTTAAATCCTGGGTACTTATGTCTGTTGCTGAAGTATTTTCCTGAAATACTCTTACCTTATAGAGATAGTCAAATCTCACCCAACTCACACACCTTGGCAATGTTAGTTGTGGGCCAAGTCAGCCTTGGATTTCTTGCAGAAAACCTCCAAATCAAACTCTTCCAATATTGGAGAAGGGGTCTCCCTGGAAGTGGCCTTTTTTTTTTTTTTTTTGTACTTTTTAAACTTGAAAGAGCTTTTATTTAACTTCTGAGCAAGCCCTTTGCTGTCTGTGACCTGATCTCAGGCACACAAACCAGCTGGGAAAACAAAAGAGCTGTAAAAGCAGCAGAACAGCAAAGGCATGGACAAAACCATGAGAAACATGGGGGTTTTTGGCCATGCAGCTGGGTGGTCCACATGGAGCATGGGTGTTGTGCTTGTGGAACATAACACACCTCTGAGCACAAAGATCTTCTCTGCAGGATCAGGCACTGAAGGACAAATACTGGGGGTGGATAGTGATGTCAGCCTGAGCTGTGAGGAGGGCTGGCTTTTTAGGAGGTTCTCTTAGGATCTGAGAAACACACTTTGGTGTGAATCCAGCCCAAAAGGATTGTTCTGTCAATCCCCAAGGGCAGCCACAGAAGACTCAGGGATGTAACACCCCCTGGGGTCACTGAGCACAAGCCCTTCTGGTGGCCTGAGCTTGTCATGGCCTCAGCACAGCTGATCTGGCTCTCTGCCCTTACAGCCTGGGTCAAGTCACCCAGAGAAACCCTCCAGCTGGAGCAGCACACCCATCCCTTGCTGTCCTGTGGTCACCTTTTCTCCAAGAGTTCCCACTGCAGACCCATCCCAGCCCATGGTGGCTCCGCTGTCCTTCCCTGCTTCTCCAGCACCAGGGGTAAGGCAGCTTTGGGCCCTCAGAACAACCATCTTAAATGTTTATGTGACAGAAAGAAAGGAGGATCTCTTGGAAGTGGTGAGGTGTATGGAAAGCTCTGAGGTAAAATTGCTGCATTTGTGAAAAAGACAAATCTTCCACAATTTTTCCACGTGAATCCGACCTTTAAATCCTCGCTCTTACAGACACACACTCTCACACAAGTGAGCCATTCACTTCCTCACTGAAGAACTCTCTGTGTCTCCCTTGAAACAGCACCAAGGGGCAGATGGGCAGCTCCTCTCCCCTTCCTGCAGCTCTGAAGCTTGAGCATCCATTTGATGAGGCAAGGAACAAGCCTTAGTTTTGAAAACATGTATGTGAAGCTCTTGAGGTCGTAATCCAGGATGGGTCAGCCAATGTGCTGTTTAAAAAGAATTACAGTATTCAGAATGAAATGATTTTTCTCCTTTGAATCACGGCAGTCAACTGAAGTGCTTCCAGACCAGAGCCAACTGTTTGTAATTGGATATTTAATTTGTTTTGTGTAGTTTAGCACTGAGTCTCCATGTCGTCTGAGCAAAAAAACAGAATGAATTAAAAAATCTTTCAAAGTCAAAAGGATTTACCAAGCTCGAGGATATTATTTTGTACTCTAATTAGCTCATTTGTCAGAATAAGAATGAAAACAACACTTGGCTGCGCTTGGTTTATTGAGGTGCTGCCCAAACCAGGACAATGCTCATGGTGGGGTTTGCACTTTTCGCTGTCAGGAGGTTCAGCCATCACTGCCCAGGCAGTGAAGGGACACCAGAGAGGAGGTTGGCATGTTCCAGTCTCATATGGCACAAAGTTTTCCTTTGCTTTGGTTTTGTCTCTGCTCTGACTGGGTCTGTGTGGGCTGCAGCTGCTGCATGTCATTGACTCATGGGCAAAGGTGGCACATCGCTGACAGTTGGACTGGAACCCCTCTGTCCCCAGGGATTATTGATTGTCTGAGCATAACTGTGACCAAGAACTGCTGAACATTAGACAAAAGACAGGTTTGTTATATTAAACTGAAAATAGATGTCTCTCTACAGCGTGGCACTCAGCCCAAGAGCAGAAATTGTTGTGTCACCCTCCCTTTTCACAGGGTGACCTCCCTCTGACACAAATGGTGGATTTAATGCTTAAGCTCTCAAAATTTCCTCTTTGGCCACCTTTGCTGCATGAAAGGTTGTGTGCTGCTAATCAAAAGAAGTTGCTGAACAACTTCTGAAAGTGTTGGAACTATTCTCAGAATATCATGTATTTGTGTCAATTTTCCTTGTGATTTGCCTCCACTGCATGACCCAATATACAGAGAAGTGCTACCAGGTAGTTAATAACTTACTTGAAAGCATTAAGTAATTTTATTCCCATGTGCATGGAGTTGGCCATCTGGTTGGAGATCTGGCAAACCAGAACTTCTGCAGTCACTTGGAGACAGAAAACTGATGATTTTTCAGCAAATCATGTAAAACTCTAAGCAGTGCCTGATTTCAGAACAGAACCATATTTTGGCAGGAGTTCACACAGGTGGGTCTGTGGAGCATCACAGGGGTTTTGACCAACTGGGCTCATTTCACATTGTACTTGTGAACACTTTCATGGTCACCTTCACACCACCTGGCCTTCTCCCCCAGCTCAGGGCCTTTTTGGAGGATACATTTAATTTGAGTTCCACTGAGATTTCACTACATCGAATGCATTGACAAGAACAGAGAGAAACCAGGATGCTGTGACAAATGGTAATAAGATGTCCAATGAATGACATCAAAACCTGACTGAAGATAAGCCCACAGTGATACACACAGAGCCAGAAGACAGATAGGAACTGCAGAGGAAGCCAAGAGGGAACAGTGCAGTAATGATAAGACAGCAGCTGGGAGAGAACAATGTAGAAATGATTTGGGCTAAATTTGCAGCAGAAAACCGTGTCTGGTGCCAAGAAAGAAACCTGGGGAACATGACAGGACTGACTGCAGCACAACTGATGGGGCTAGACAAGAGGGAGAGCCCAGGTATCAGAAGGAGGAGACCAGAGGCCATGGTTTCTTCCTCGTCAGAGAGGAAAAACTCCCAGGAAAAGTCCCTTACTCCAGACTGGAGTCCCACCTTTGTCTGGGGAATACAAAATTCAAAGGTGGGTGTGGAAGAAGCAGAGACAGAACAAAAACTCCTGATGCTAAACAGGGTGGAAGTGGGTGAGGCAGGGGAACAGGATTCAGCTGGGACTGACGCATCAGCTCTTTATCACTGTTTGTATCCCCATATCTTCTATCTCAAAAGGAAGGCAAAGGCTTTGTCCTCAGGGCTGGTTTATCTGTGCCCGAGGGCAGCTGGCACCAGTGGGGCTCCCGTGATGAGGGACCATGTCCCTGTGACAGAGGTGGCTCCAGACTGACCTTGTGAGAGGTGTAGAGACAGGGATGGGAGCTCTGGGTGCTGGGATGGTGACAGGCTGCTGTCACATTCAACCTTCCCCTGTGGGCACATGAACCAACTCACAGAAACGTGTGTGGCTGTGAAGGAGGGAAAAGAGAGGTGACAGCGTGGATTAGGTTTGAGCACAGTGGGGATGGAACAGTTCAAGGAGTCCGTCTCAGCAAAACACTGGGATGTGCCCAGCTGTAAACATCAAACAAATCCTGCAGCTTTGACTGAGGATTAGGAATAAGCCTTTTCTGTTTTTCTGAATTAAACCAAAGCTTTAAAAACTTCATGAACTTGAAACCAGGGACAGCAAAGCCAGTCTTGCTCTATTTTTCATATTTGTTCCCAGAGGCTTCTTGGCAAAATTGTACTCTGTGTGCTTTTTCAAAAGAAATCTGGGACAGAATTACTTGAATAGGGAGCTATAAGTGATAAAAATCTGTTTATACCACAACATCTCCAGCCAAATGATTGACGTATACATTTCTGTCCTTTCATTGATGTAACTTTTCAATTTCCTGTTGATGTCTAAGCTTGATTTATTTTTCCATTTATTTGGGTTTTACAAAGAGCAACTACAGAGCTTGGCACTTGGGGCTCCTTTTTTTGTCAGTTCAGTCCTCTTAGTCCTCGATCACTTCATTGTTTCTGCAAACAATGAAAAAGAGAGATGGAAAGAACAGCTGTGAACAGCTGGTTTGCTCACCAGGTGTCTGACTGGTATTCAAGTATCTTCTTTTAAGGGAGGCCTGTATTCCCTGAAAAAAACTCAAAAAATCTAAATTCAGAGTTCACTGTATTTGCTTCCTTCGCACATGATATCACACGGATTTGCAGATCTGAAAGAAGCCTGAAAAAGCAAAGCAAAACAAACAAGAAAAGCTGCTCCAAGAAACCTCAGGGTTTTTTCCCTCAAGTTGCAGCCCACCCCAGCTGAATCAAGTGGAGAGCTCTGCAGAACCTTCTTAGGCAGATTGTGTATTTTTAGAGATTCCTTTTACTTCTCATCATACAACTGCCCTCTGGCTCCTTCACCCAACGTCAAACTCAACAAAGCAGTGGTCAGGAACCAGACCTGGAGACCTCTGGTTTTGGAGACACTTCAGCAGTGGCTGTTCATGACCACAGTGACTCCTGTGATTTATTCTGCCTGCAAACCTGCACACTTGGGCTAAGAGTTTCCACCTGTTCCCAGCTCACAGGACTCCCCTGGTTCCTTGAAAAGTAGCTCTGTGTGGCCAGTTATCCCAAGGTAGCAGAGTCTTGAATGCAAATGAAGAAAAAGCAGATTGAATTCAGAAGCAAAACTGATTTATTGTAGTAACATGATCACACCAGGGCTTGAACATGCCCCAGGAATAGGGAGGTATTCCTTACATCCTGCCCATGGAGCTTTATCCAAGGCAAATGGAAAGAGGCAAACACACATATGTCAGCCTGAGGGAGGACACACAGATTTAGTGACAAACAGAACCAGGAACTGCTTAGCAGCTCTGAAAAGGATTCTGTGTGACTGTCAAACTTTGTGATCACCTTGGTGTGGGTCAAGCTCTCTAACCCTTCCTCCCTCTGTCATGCAGCATCCTGGACTTGTACACACTCTCTTACAAAAATTGATTTTTTTTTTTTTTTGCCTGCAAAATCCCTATCCAAAGCAAAAATGTCACAGCACAGAATCAGATCCTTCTGAGTTTTTCTCCTTGCAGCATCAAACAGAGCCAGTTCTGATGCCAGCAGAGCCCTCCAGCAGGGAGCTGGGGTAGGAGTAAACACCAGCACCCCATTTCTGCTTGATACATCTCAGCTGGGCCAGAGGTTTGAGGGACACATCTCACCTGGAGCTTGAGACAAAGGAAAAGCAATCAGGAGAAAAGCTGATCAGCATCTGCCACCTCATGGTAACTGCTTTAATTTTCCTGAGGACCAGACCCTCTCCAGCTGAGTCTTTTCTAGTAAGTTGATTTGCAGATAAGGGAAATTGGATTTAAGACAGTATGTTTGTCTGCTGGGTATAGAGGGCTGTAAGTGGAAAGTGTTTTTGTGGCTGTGGTAGCAATAGTGTTCGAGCTTTTGGGGAGAGGAGCTGAGACATGCAAGCAATGTTCATGAGCTTAATCTGGTAAGGCTTCAGTCTTTGTTTTGAGTTTCTGACTTTTTTTCAAATCAGAATATGTTTAACCTCAGTTGCCAGCTGTCTCCCTCACCTCTGTAGGACTGTTCATAGCCTCAAAGTCTGTTGTTTCAGTGACTGGTGTGTGTGGGTTTAGGGTCCCAGGAGAGCACTGCAGTACAAATAACTGAGCAAACCGGTTCTGTATCCTAATGGCTATTTTCTATTTTACCTTTTCATCTTCCTGCTTGAATTTCTACTCCTTTCTCAAAAGCAGCATTTTCATAGCTGTTTTCTGGTGCTGTAGAGATAAATAACAACTTCACCTGTAAAGTAGGAAAGGGTTTAGCCACTGTGCCAATGCTTCCTGAGAGCGAGCATCTCAGTGTGAGCCCTGAGCAGCGACAGCGGGAGAGATACTGAAGAAGGATTGATGCCGTTGACCAAAAGAGCTTTAAAAGTAGAGGTGTCCATCCTGATAAGCGGTGCTGCGTCTGGCAGAGAGGAGTTTGCTGTCAGCGGGGTCCGCCCGCGGTCCCCCGGTGCCACCTGCCGGGCCCCGCGCGCTCCGGGATGCTCCATATGGAAAGCAACAGCACCTACGTGTGGCCAGCCGGGATCAGGCACGGGGAACGCTGGGGTGATCTTAGAAAACCCGAGCTGAAAGAGGCCTGCAAGGGAAAAAAACCCCAAAAACCAACACGCAAAACACCAGACATAAAATCACGCTGTTGCCTTGTACAATTTGCTTGGGTTCTGGGAATTCAGGTCTCCGGTGCCATGGAGATGCTTCAGCTCCTGTTATTTTTAGTGGCACTGGTCAATTCCAGCCTCTTTTCACCAGAGTTCTCCAATATATTACATTACTTCTTGCATTAGGGGAATATGTAGGTAATGTGAGACATGAGTGAGTGTGTCCTTGTAGCACAGCAGGAATACGGAAGGGGGTCAGGCCCGGAGTTTGTGCTAGAGGAGAGAGTGACCCCCAAAACCACAGGCTAGGGACACATCTATGTGTGGCCCCTCACAAACACCATGCACTGTTTAAACAGGCATTTGGGCATCCCAGAGACACCCGCAGGGAGCTCAGTGGTTCTGCCATTGGTATTTGCACCTGAGTGTGTAACATCTGCTTTTGCTGGATTTGCTCTGGGCACTCAAGGTTTGGTCTGTAGGTATTGGAATAACTGTGGTTTGGCTCCTGATAACATTGAGTTTCTCCCTGTTGCCCCAAAATCTCTGCAGTGTCTCAGTCTTAAGTTATGACTTGTTTGAGGAAGGTGATGGCCTTGGGTAGCTCCCTCCAGCTGTCCTGAGCTGCAGACACAAGGCATTATCCAGCAGGTAGGCCTGTCCTTTCTGATTTCCTGTCTCAGTCCAGTTGTTGTTCTGCTTGGAATACACTGGTATTCTGTCATCCATATTCCCCTCTTTCACACTGCCCCAGGATTGAAAAGGTTTATTTCTGAGGGGCTATTTTTAGCAGTGACACCATGGCTAAGCCAATCCAGCCCAGCAGTGATGGCTCTCACTGGGTTGCAGCTCCGAGGTGCGGGCGGCTGGAATTGGGTCAGCCCTGCCAGGCAATTCCTGCAGCACACAAGGCTCTGCTGGCTATTGGGCTCCAGCTGGGAAGCACCAGGACTGGGAACTGCTCTTTGTTTCCTGAGTCCAGCAGAGCCTGGTCTCACCTGGATGTTCTGCTGTGTGCATCCATCTCGATGCCTCGTGTGCTGGGTCACCCTCCTGAGCTGCTGCTTTGGATCTGCCAGTCAAAATGCTCCTGTGACCAGCCCTAACCTGCTGTGGTCAAAAAGAGATGGCACAGCAAGGACCTGGTATTGAACTCTTGCACTGGATGAGAAGATGCTATCATTTCTCACAGACTGATTTATTTTTTTCTGGCCATTGCCTGCAATTCCTTTGTAGTTCCTCTCAAAACAGCTCTTGTAGCTCTCTCCCACCAGAACCTCTTCCCAAGACTGTCTTTTTAGATTCTTTTTTTTTTTCTCTGATTGTAGGGAGGTTCTTTGCTGTTTTAGAAACATCTGAACTTTTGTACTCTGAAACTCACTGTGCAAGAGAGAAAATTACAGAAAATATATAGTTCTCAATTACGTACATCTTTTACCTCCATCTCTCCTCCCAGCTGAGCTGGTGTTTGCAGAAGAAGAGATGCTTTCTGTCCAGAAGTATCTATAAATTGAGGCAGAAAAAATAAGAGGAAAAAAACCTGGAGGAAAGACTGAGTATGGAGTTGCATCAGTGGCAGCTGGTGGCCTTGGGTCTCCACCAGGAGCTCTGATCCTCAGGTAGGCTTTTTGTCAAGCATTAAATAATGGAATAGCAGAATAAATAAATAGTGGATTCCAGCTAATCCACTTTGAGAGGCTATAGCAGAGGTTTTGTGCAGCCCAGCATCCCTGCACTCTGGCACAGGTGGTGTAGCACAGATGATTTGTGAAGATATGAGGAAAGTGTGTTCTCCAGGTGCTGTCTCACCAGTCACTGCTAGACCCAGCCAGCATGAGGCAGTGCTTTTCCCTGACCACCAGCCAGGCTCCTGGCTGCCTGGGGAAGCACAAACACAACCTGCTAAGTGTTTTTTTTTACCAACCCAGCAAAGCTCCTGCCGCTCTCAGTTGCTCAGGGGAAATGTGTTCCTGTTCAGTGCAGAACTGGGGCACTGTCAGTGCTCCATCAGTGTGGGTGCAAAGAGGAATTTGAATGACTTTTCTATAGAAAAGGGTGCAGGCATAAACAGCAGGAGGAGGGTGAGATGCCAGAGGCTGGTGAGGGATGATCAGCTGCAGAGCTGAGGCCGCAGGATGGGCAGGAGGGAGCAGTGTTGGGCAGGGGAGGACCCTGGGACACTGATCCTGGGAGCAGTGCCAGCTTGTTGCAGTGAGGCTCCACTATAAAAAGCCCCAGTGTGTGTGTGCAGATGAGGTTCCCAAGGTGGTTTGATGCTCCTTCTCCTGGGACAGGGCTGCTGGCAGATGGTATTAGATCCTGGCAATCCTTGGGCACAGGAATATCAAATGGTGAACATCTATAGTTTGCCCTGGATTTGGGCTGGGATGAGGGAATAACTCCTGGTATTCAAGCCAAATCCTCTCCTAGACTTCAGTTTTCATCACACTGACTTGGACAAAGGCTGCTGGGAGCAGCTCCAGCTTAAGGACAGAAATCCTGGGAATACAACAAAGGCATAAATGTGAGATCTCCTTGCTGCAAGCCAGCCCCTCAGTACAACCTGCAGGAGGTGTCTTGAAAGTACCATCTATTTTCACTCTAAGAGAATGTTTTAAGAAGCTGCAGAGATGGAGAAACCAGAAAGCTTTTCTCTCTTCAAGAGATCGTGTCTGCAGTAATGTAGTACCAGATTTTACATTTTGAAAAGTCCCCTAAAAGCTGGCCTGATGCCTATCTAAATCAAACACTTTATGACATGTATCTCCCTGCTGCAGTGTTAGACAGAAATCTGAAACCAAGCTGTTAGCGTGGAGGACCTTAGAGGAGACAATTCAGGTTTGGCAAACTTGCTGGTACTGAATAGGTGCAAGGCAGAAAAGTCCCATAAACTTTGTTTTGTGAGCGCAGTGCTGAGGTTTCAGAACCCAGGCTGCCATTTGAGGACTGGTTTAAAAGACTTAATGTAAAATCCCACCTCTCAGCATGAGAACTATGCATTTCCTACTCTAGTACTGATCTTTTGTAGTGCGACATGATTGAAATTTAAGATCATGAACCCTTTTACCCTTCAAAGGCCCGGGTGTTCCTGAACACTTTGGAGGGATTTTCAAATTACTTTGAGTTTTCCAGTGAGCACTGAAACCAAATCCCAGTTCTGGTTGCCATCACTTTGGAAGGAAAGTGCATAATTAAGAGCCTGTCTTGAAAAAAAATCTCAGCCTCATCTAACCCATGTCTGAGAGCCAAGTGCCTGCCCTCCTTCAGACACAGCTCGTGACGTGTGACAGACACACAACTGTGGGGTCACATGAATGTGCATCCTGGGTGCTGTTGGGTTCCCTCCACCCGCCAAGCATGCCCTGGCAGTGCCAGCCTTGGGATTACTCCTCGATACCAACTTCTTCTCAGCTAAAGAGCCGTGAGGGCAGATGGTGGGGGACGCAGCTGATGTTGACCTTAAAACGAGCGGCATGTGCTGAGGTCGATGGCAGCAGGGTGGCCCCGTGACATATTTCTTACAGCTTAGATGCACCAGATTGGATTCCCGCTGACACATAAAGCCCTTTTCCACAGCTCTGGCAGTGCTAAGACCTGGGACAGCCTAATCCCTTCCTAAAACCCTGCTGTGCTGTAACCAAAACCTCGGAGTTTTGGGTGGAGCGGCGAGCGTGCTGATGTAGGGTCTGTGGTGCTCCTTGCCACCACCTCCAGTCTGCCTTCCTGGTGTCACACACTGGGACATCTCTATTTGGAGGAAGAGAGGTGGTCTCTCTAAGCACTCACTGTGTGGGTGATGTGTGGCAGCTGCGTGTGTCCCTCCTTACTCAGCAGCTTCAGAGATGTAACCCTGGAAGGTGCAATAGGTCCTTGGAGGTTTTGTTGGGTTGGGAGCCTGGCCCTGCTGCCAGGCAGGGAACAGCCACATTGCAAACTTCCCCCTCTTTTCAGAAAGTAGAGAGTCTGTGTAGGAATAATAAATTAGCAGTGCCCAGGCTAAAGAAACTGCAGTCATGTTGTACCTTCTCACACGTGGGAGATTCCAAGGGGATGGAGCAGCCTGTGGGAAGCAGGATCCTGCAGTGGAGATTGTGCAAGGACTGGCTGGGCCATGTGTGACACAGCAGTGTGACATGTCCCTGTAATCCTGATAGGGACTTGGGTAATAAACATCTTTAATTCACTTTAAAACCCTTCTGTAGCACTAGCCCAGAAAGGTCTTAGTCGAAAGCAGAAGCAGGCTCATGGGATTTTGAGAAAAGTTACTTTGCAATGACTTCCTAATTATTTCTGAATTCATTTACTAATTGCACAGGTCAGTTTTTTACAGGCCAAAAGCCCAAACCCACCTGAGGAAGGAAGGCTCTGCAAAATGCCCGTAGGAGAAACACATTTTCATACCTGCCTGTCAAGGATAGAGATGGTCCCTGAGCAAGGGGGCTGTTTTCCTGTCAATGTAGCAATCAAATTTAGCTTCTGCCACGGTAGGCAACGTGGCATTAAAAGAAGGAGCTTAAGTTATTAAACTGAGCTGCTTTAATCGTCCGGTTCAGGGAAATCCATTGCTACAGGAGACCTGAGGATTAGTGTATTTTTACCACAAAGCCAATACATCTATTCTGATCGGTCACCGGCCGCTCACTCGTGCATATGAAACTTCATTCTCCGGGTTTGCACTCGAGAGTATGGGACCAAATGGAGTTTTATCTGGAGATTGACCCCGTTACCTTGAATCTCATCATTCTGGTGTCTAGTTATGTTATTTTGCTCCTGGTCTTCCTGATCTCCTGCGTGCTCTATGACTGCAGGGGGAAGGATCCCAGCAAGGAATACGCTCCTGAGGTCCCCGCAGACACCCAGCCCCCGATCCGGCTGGTGGTGATGCAGCAGGGCTCCCCCGGCACCCGCTGGGCGAAGGGGCTCATCTCCGCCTACGAAAACCCCGCCGACCTGCAGGGGAAAAGGACTACTGCTGTGTAAGGGGACCGAAAACCCCGCCGACCTGCAGGAGGAAAGGACTACTGCTGTGTAAGGGGACCTGCCTCGCCTGCTATGTTTACTGCCCGTCTGCAAAAGGATAACGCGCTCACAAGGTAAGTTGAGACGCCGCTTTATTTGGTACGGTGCCATTGCCGAGGGGGTCATTTTGTGTCGAGCTGTGCTCTGCATCGATATGAGCTTGCAGTTCTGCCTGCCAGCCATAAAGAGACTAATTTCCATCAGCGCTGCCGCTGCCTCGCAGCCCACTGGCGGTGGGAAGCAGTGACGCTGTTCATCCACTCCGGCACTGATGAGGGGCCTTGGTTCAATCTCGAGTTGTGCCTGGCACAGTTATTTTTGCAGGAACGCGGTGCTGTTCAAGGCATCCCACCCGGACGGGCTGAGCTGTGCTGCAGCCTCGGCACATCTTCCTCGGCCAGCAGAGTGCAGATGACCTTGGTAGGCTGTTCCCATCTTCCCAGGGAGAAAAGAAACACTAAGGATTTTAAAAGGATACAGATAGTGTCTTTCTGATAGGAGCCAGCTGCTGCTCCCATCAGAATTTAATGCTTTCCATGTTGTCTGTGAGCTCCCCTGAGGGCACTACCTATACCTACCTTCCAAATACCTGCCTATTTTTCGTAGGTAGCACATGAGCTCTGCTCTTATGGGGCACTCTTACCCCTTGCCCACACAAATCCCCTGATGGGATACAATATGCTTCCTGGAAAAGCTGGGTATGGTGTCTCCTGCCCAAGAGAAAGCGTGAAATGGGGTAAATTTACCAGTAATGTGATATGTGAGTCATGGCTGCCATGTGTCCCACTGGAACAGGAATTTCTGACCCTCCATCCTGGCTTCCAGTGAGCATCTCCACATGTCTGACCCTGCCTCTCCCCCTGAACCTTCCTTCAGCTGTATCATGTTCCACCTGAGCCACATGAAGGCTGTTATTGCATCTCCAGTAAGTCTAATGTTATCTGCATCAGCTCCTGTTATTCTTCCCACAGTTTGGGAGCTACAAGCTCAAGGCCTTTTTGGTTCACAAGGTTCTTCTTCATCCTGCTGGGTTTCTCCCTCTCAGTGCTTAATGGGATGTTTAACACCAGGTTACTGTGTCCCTCTAGATAGTGCTCAAGTTCCTGTATGTGGTGCTCCTTAACTGGTGGATTTTAACTGGTTACTAAGGGAAAATTAGCCCTGGACCCCAGACTGTTGTAGGTGTCTGTCCCTTGGGCTGTTTTACATCACCTGAATGTGAAGCACCCACAGAGTCCTACAGAAAGCTTTAGTAAACACAGTGAGACTTATTACCTGTCTGTGTCAGGTGGATGACTCACTGGGTTGCAGTGGTCCTAATGCCTTCAGGACAGGCATTTTAAATACTTCCAGAAATAAACTGCAGTGGATTTGAACCATAATTGAACAAAGCTGTTGGCTGGATTGCATGTTTTGTACTCCAGCTGGGTAGGAACTGTCAGCCTGTGCTGCATCCCCAGACGTGCTGGTTTATGAATCAGCCGCAGAACATCCTGGCAGTGGCAAAGAAATCTAGAGAGTATCTTTTCATTTAACTGTATTTTAAGAAAAGGAGCCAGAATCATTAGTGGTTTTTCTTTTGGTCTCTTAATTCTTGTGTGTGAACCCAGGTTTTGTTTTCAAGCTGTCCTTTGCACCCCGGTGAGTTATGGACATGCCTGGTTTTGGAAGGAAGGGTCCTGAGAGCTGGGTGCTGGAGTTAAACCCTTGATGTGATGAAATGGTAATAAATCTGAAGTTGGTGGCATGGTCCTCTTCCACGTATCAAACTGAAATAATTATGTTGAGTGTTGTTTTTGTTATTTAGCAATGAAAAAGTGCAATTATTCAACTGCGAGTTGTAGCTGCTTTGGCAAAACTTGGCAGTGACTAAGCTGCTCATATGTCATGGCCACTGTCACCCAGGCAGGCCAGTGTTGTCTTTTCTTGGGCTCTCCCATCTGCCTTCTATTCAGCCTGTAAGCTCTTAAAAGCTTTTTGTGTGTTCATGTATCATCTCACATGCTAGGAGACTTCTCTGTGATAAGGGATCCCTGGCATTAGGGAACAGAAATAACAATCTTTGCTAAGGAGACCTTGGGGGGACTAAAAAGAGCTCAAAAATATCCCAAAGAGCTGTTTTCTTTGATGGTGAGGTGTCATAATGCCAACAGAAAAGCTCTGTGGTTCTTTGATGAAGGTCATGCAGATAATGTGGTGATTCCATGCCACGTGTGCCATATCATTGCCACGTGTTTGGTTCTGTAACACTGACTGGCAAGGCTGGGTTGATAAATACTTTCAGATAGCTGAAATCCTCCTGATAGTTTCCTCTAATGGCAAACCTTTTGTGTACACCCACCACAGACCCCTGGCTCCTTGGAACTCAGTGGGAAGTTGCTGATTTTGGAAGCTGGGCTGTGGACTGCCAGTGGTGCCCAGGGAGGCTGGGAGCAGGGAAGCAGTTTCCTGGAGCAACTGTTCACTCATAAGGAAATTTATCAGTTGTGATAGAGTTGGTGGACTCTGCCCTGAAACGTGGAGGCAAAAGCAGCAAATGGCACTTTTCTCCTGATAGCAGGAAGGCAAACAGAGGATAAATCCCCTTCAGGAAAATGAGAAACTGAAGTGCATCAGGACTTTGCCTTCCCAATGGGGATAAAATGGCTTTCTTAGTTTTGTCTGTACTAGAACAATACTGGAGTATTAAAGCAGTGAGAGAGCCCTGGAGTATGTACCAAGAATTCCAAGTAATCAAGTCACTGCCAGTGAAATTACTGCTTTGGGGAGGTCTCAGCTACCACGCTTTTTTAATGACTGTGGCAGGATTAATGCATGCAAATGGGCTTTTATCAGGCCAAGCTTACCAGAAATCACCCTTGAAGCTGCATTCCCTCGAGTGCTTTCAGCCCTCTGCCACGTCCTTTGCACCACTGTGAGAAAATGGGGGTAAATATTCTCAGAGCAGTTTTGCTATTTTCCCTAAATCGTGCTGTGTAAAATGTGTGTTCCTTGCTGGAATTCACATGGTTTGGGAAGCATCCTGTGCAGCTCTTTGCACATACTCTGTGCCTGGCTCTTCCAACCCTGTTCAGTCGATCCTGGGTTTGTGCCTTGCTTAATCCTACCCGTGCCTATCTGTGTGTGCTTTGCCCAGAGGATTAGGCAGTGCTTAGGGCTGGGATATCCAGCACACAAATACTGTTCTGGAGCAGGTGCTATTTGCAAAGGAGCAAGGTGTTGGTAAAATTGTGTTAGCATTTATTCAGGAGCAATATGAGTTGGAGAACACTGGATGGACAGGCAAGGATTTAGAAAATACTCTCTATTTCCAGTTTTGCCCTTGGCTTATGGGGCTCCTGTTCCCGCTGCTCTTTGCTCCATATGTCTGCTCTGCATTTATTTTCTCTTGCTCTTCTGCCCTGTGCACTGAGATTTCTCTCTTCTTAGTCATTTATGCAGTTCATAAGGGGGTTACTATACAGCTTGGCATGCAGGGGATGCACCTGAGTTCCAGTCTGTGAACTAACCCTGGTAGGTTCAAAGAGAATGAAATAAAATATACTCCCACAAAAAATGCCCAGAGCAGGAGGAACAGAGGAGTTGATGAACAAGCCACATTAAATCTGGGCAAACCCTGGACACAGAGCCTTACAACACCTACTTTGAGTGACCTGTGGTCTCCATGGCACTGATCTCTAGCTCTGTGATATGGAGGGAACTGAGGGGTGCTGGGAGGATTTCTTGCTGTTCTGCAGGAAGCAGGAATTCAGTCTGCACTGGCTCACTTTCAGTTGGCTTCAGTGCCCTTCTAAAGATATATTACTGCTTCTGTAAAGCCTTCATTAAAGGGTTTCACAGAAACAACACAGGGGAAAAAAAAGGATTTCTAGATTTCTCCAACATTAGTTCAAGTCAAACATGTCATTAAATTCCCTGAAAATACATCTTTCATGTGAGCCTGTTCCACTGTAAACATACTATCTGAGCCTTCAGATTTCTTTTTAAAATCCTTAATAAGCCACTACATATGAGTAGAGGATTAGTCCAGACAGACTAACCCATATTCACAAGAGAGAATTACTTCCCATGCTGTGATTGTTTTGAATTTGAAAAGGGATAAGTCTTGTCTCATTTTGCACATTGTTTCATGGTGCAAACGCTCATCCTCTGATAGTGCTGAGTACAGAAGCACAGTAACATGTCCAAGTCAAACCCCTGGGCTGTAAGAAGGACTTTAGAATAGTTTTTACTGCCTAGAACTGCATCACCTTGAGTTATCAGTGATTCAGCTTGTGTGATGTTGGTGCTTTGGTGGGGATGCCAAGAGGCAGGAATTGATGTTGGGAGTTTAGTTGGAAATACTGTTCTTCCAGCCATGGGCCAATACTGCTTCGTGCTTAGGGGAGCCCTACAGCCCACTTGCCATCTTTTAGATGGATTAAAACCCAAGTATCTTGAGCTACCTGTGTCCTTTTTATAAGGCAAAGCATCAGGCTGGGTCTCCTGGTCCTGCTCCAGCCCAAATGACTCCATGACTCCCCCAAGCACTGCAGAATCTGTCCCATCAGGTGGGATCTGGGGCTTGAAAGCAAATCCACGTGTCCTGCTGGTGTCCCTGAGGGGCTCCTGCAGCCTGACCTGGAATAGCTGCTCTCAGTGGTGGATGGAATGGCAGCTGGAGCTGCAGCGAGGATGTCACGTGGGGAAGGTGTGAGGGAAGGGGGGATGTGTGCTGGACTCTGCTGGTGGCTGCTGCTGCCCAGGAGGGAAGCAGGAGGGCTCCCGGGGCAGCTGTCAGGGCTCTGAGGTAGAGCTCTGGTTCTTCACGCTTGGATGATGGAAAGCTAAATTAATTGTTTATAAATAAGCTGCCCTGACATTCACAGTGGAAAGGTATCTGACTTATCAAGAGAAAATCATAGCAGAAATGTAAAAAATGGGAAAAGCAGAACAGCTGCCAACTCTAGCTCCTGTTCTGCTCCTGGTTTAGTCTCCTCACTCCCTCCTCCTCACGTGTGCTGGTTTCCTTGGAGACGCTGCTCCTTAGTTTCCCTCTCTAATACTGACGCTGTTTGACATTAACATTTCAAAAAGGCATTTCCACCCTAACGTGATAAACTGGGAGCAGCTTTTGGAGGCAGATCCTTGTCACAAGGCATCCGAATCCAGCATCTGCTGGTTCAGCCCAGGCTGTGGATGGGTCAGTCTCATCCCAGGTCTGCAGCAGATGCTCTGTGTGGGCAATGAAGCTGTGCCCTAGTTTCTCCATCTGTTAATGGCAGCAATAATTGTTACACAAGTGGAGTGTTGGGTTGATTTAATTAATATTTATGAAGGAACACGAGATCCTTTCATGGGTGGTGCTATAGAGAAATTGTTAATTATGAATGATTATATATTTGTGTCTCTTCCTGAATGCATAGAAGACCTGGACATATTGTTTAAGCACCCACATTTCACACTCCTTCAGTATTGAAGCTGATTGGGCACATGATATAGCTCTTCATTATCTAAAAATACACTGAATTTAATTGCTATTGACTTCAGATGAGCAAAGAATACAGGCTTAGCATCCAGTTCTATTTTTAGTAATTGTATTTCCTAAATCATCAATATTTTTTGTAACTTTATTAGGCAATATTTTTCACCTTCTATTTTTAGCTCAGCCACTTCTTATAAATAAAATCAATGTGCCAGTTCTAGGGCTAAACCTTTCAAGAAAGGGGAGAGGAGGCAAGGATTGGGCACATCCACCTTTGCCTTTTTCAAAGGACAAAACATAGCCCCAGAGTACTGAGGGATTAATGGGAGGTGCCTCGAGTTTACTGTTGGAAACTGGGCATGCATGAAACAAATGTAATAAGCATAAAAGGTGTATTGAAAAAATTCATGAGTGGCAGCAGTTGATTTAATGTCTGCACATGCCCTGTGCATTCCCTATGACCACTGTACCTCTTACCCTCCCCAGCAACCAAAAATGCAGTTCTTGATGGACTGAATAAGTACTTTTAACAGGTGATTTCTTTCCCATTCTCTCAGGAGCATATTAAGCACAAACTTGACATAAGTCACAAACTTGTTTCCTCAAAAAGAAGAAACCCACTTGTTTTCCTTCCAAGAGCAGAGGGAGCAGCCTTGGCTTGCTGGAGGACACACCTTTCCCCTGTCCTGAGCCTGAAGGACACGTCCCTGGGCAGAGAGAAAGGTTCTGTCCAAATTTCAGCTGTACCCCACGGGGAGCAGTGCAGGGCTGTGCTTTGCTCTCTGCAGGGCTCAGGGCAACACCTCCTTTGAATCATTTCTCATCAGCCACCAGCAGCTCTGCAATTTCCAGCCCTCCAGGCAAAGCACACAGGTCACCACGGCAGAGAAGGTGTGAACTCAGAGATGCTGCAGGGGAAGAAAAGCTTTTTACCGAGATGGGAATAGTATTTTATCACTTTTCAGGGCATTAGTTTAAGACCAGGTTTACACTGGAACCAGAGTGGTTTAATAATGGGTGGGTGGTTTTATTACTAGCAAAATCTCTGCTGCTGCCATGATTGCACCAGCAAAAAGCAATTTGACAATAAGCCTTATTTTCCTTGCTGAAACAATGTGTACTAACTTGGCAGATAATCTCATTAATTAATTGAAGCTCTATTTACAGTTGATGGAGAGAGACAGCTTGTAGGGACACGCCATCAAGTCTTTTCTAGAGCAGACAAGGCTCTGTAAAGCTGCATTTTTATTTATATACATAGGCTGAAATGAAAATCGGGGCATTGCTTGTAAAGCCAAGAGTTCTATCCCTGGGGAACTGAATAGAAGGCAAATCTTTGGCATCAAGAGGCTCCGTGTTTGTTTTGGGAAGGAGAGCTGGCAGGGATCCCAATGCTAACTCTGAACATCTGAGGAAAAGGCTGGCTGGAAAGAATTATGTCCTGACGCAGACAGGGGAAAGCCAGGAAATTTGAAGCCAGGACAGAGACTCCAGTGTTAACTCATTCTGGCAGGGAAAAAAAATAATTGTGAAGTATTAACACCACGTCCTTGGGACATGTATTTACAAAACATGGTGGTGTGTGAGTTCCTTGGGAGGATGGAGGTTTTCACCAATCCACGGTGGCAGAGGATGGAGAGCTGCTTGGACACGTGGGAGGGCTAAGCCATGACTGGAGGAGAAGATATGGCTCATCATTGTCAAATCTGTGTGCTTTTGCAACTGTGTTGGCAGGGTTATTTGGCTTGGGAAGGGATGTGCTGCTCCCCTGTTGTTGCCTCAAGAGAGCTGAAGGGACAGAGGACCCTTTTTCTTTCCCTCCAACCAATTCTGTCCTGCCAGCAGACCCCGGGGCTTCCCTCCTCTTGTGATTTTGTGTTCTCGGTGTTACAAAAGTCCATCTGCTTCTTGGGGTGACAGTTAAACTGCCATTAGGGCCATGTAAGATATTATCATGGGCTGGTTAATGGGAAACTGTTTTGCAGATGGACTGGCTGCTCTTCCTCTTTTGCAGACAGAAAACGCTTTCCCTACTTCAGCTGCTGAGGGTGAACGTGTGGGTTTATTTCTTTGCCTGTTTTCTCCTGGTGTGCAGTGAAAGACAGGATGCCCCAGCCTGGGGTAGAGCTCCTCAGAGGAGAAGGCAGTTGTGTTTGAGGCAAGAAGGAAAAGCAAGGTTCCAGCTCAGGCAGGGGGCGGAGGGTGAATGGTGCCTGCTAAAGCTTTCCCACAGGTGACCCAAGCCTGGCCCTCAGGGCAGAGCTTCAAAGCACGGTCATGCTGTAGGGCTGCCTCTTCCTGTTTTGTTTAACAGCTGCTTGGGAGGACATGGGTTGTGGTTTTTTTGTGCCCTGTCTGCTGGGAAGTGCTCAGGGTAACCTGCAGTCACAGATGTTACAGGAGCCCATTTCCATTTTTTTTTAGAGCAGAAGTCAAGGCATACTTACTGGATGAAAGGGATGAAGGCAAATGGCTTAAGCCCAGGCTGTGCTCTCATCACACAAGGGTGAAGCACCTCTCTTTGTTTCTACCTGTAGCAAAGGCTTACCTGGACTGGACCAGGGCCAGCCTTTTCCTATTCCTGATTTCCATGCAGCTGTACAGCAGCACTCTCACCTGTCTGTACCCTTGGATCTCTGGGCACTTCCCATCCTGTGCAGACAGAGGGAGTGAAAGCTGGATGTTGTCTGCCTACCTTCAGAGGCCAGTTCCCACAGGATGAGTACCAGGACCTTGTGAATGGCACCATGGCACATCCTGAGCAGGGCCAGGCGAGACACGTGTCTGAGTTGGAGCAGTGTGTACAGCGCTGGGAGCGTGGGCAGCTTCCTCTCACTGCACCCTGTTAGCACAGGGCTCCAGAGCATCCTCCTGGGTCAGCAGCATTTTGCTGCTCTCATTTGATTTAAGTGCTACCCCAGATTAGCTCTGCTCCTACAGGGCACTCCAGATTAGCTCTGCTGCTACAGGCATCTGTCTTAGCAGATAAACCTCTGTCGGCCAGATCCGTCGTCTCAAACTCGCGGCATAACCCGCCAGAAGGCAACAAGGGCTCAGATAAGCCCTGAGTTCAAAGGGGCACTTTGGGCTTAGAACTTACAGTGTGTCTGATCATGACTTTAACCTGGGATGGGGACAGCAAGTGCCTGAGATGACCGGAGCAGGACAAGGCTTCGGAGAGAGAACTGGGTTTGTAGGTGCAGCCCTGGCGTGGCACAGGTTCCTGCACGTGGTGAAGGCAGAAAGTGCTTTAATATTTTGCCATGGATTTAAAAACCTGAAACCATCGTAGTGCATATCTCCTAATAAAAGGATAATATGGAATGAGAAGCAACTATATCAGCTTCTTTGGTTGTTATACCCATATTAATGTATAATGCATACACCTACACAGGCAGAGACATGTCTTTGTGCACATAATTACAGTCTGTTGCATAAAGATTGCAAATGCTTCCATTTTAACCCTGTATTACAGTATCTTAAATTTGCAGAAGTCACCCCAGCTTGATTCTCGTTCTTCACCTCACCTTGGATCACCCTGTTCTCTTCTCCAGAAGCTCAAGGGACAGGGCAGATGATTTGACAGTCAACTGCATAAAGCAACTACTGGCCCAAGCATCAGCTTTCTAAAAATCATGTTCTGGGATGCAGGTACAGCACATCATGTGCAGTTGGTGTCTCCCCACAAATCATTGGTCTTTCCATGCTGCACTTTTGGGATTTCCAGGGGCCAGATTCTGTTGCTCTGGACTCAGGCATGACCCTGGACCAGGTCTGTGCTCTGCTCTCCCTTTCCCTGCTGCAGGCAGGAGTTTACTCGAGGTAATTCAACAGGATTTCGGTGGAAATACCCAGGCGTGACCTAAGTGCAAGTGCAATGCAGCAGAGGGGCCCAAATTTGCATGGATACAACCACAGTTACCATTTGGCTGCCACACTCCAGAGCCTGTGTCGGGCCCTGGATGTGCTGCCCCAGTTTTCTGCCATCCCTCCCTGCTTTCAGGTCCAGCAGCTCTCTGACTGGTGGTTTTCACACTCCTTTTGTTGCTCTTTGCACAATAACATGACCACTAATTGCTCCAGCTAATTAACTGTTAAAAGACAGTGGCTTGGTCCTCAGATCCAACCCATGGATTTGAGGAAAGCTTTCCTTGGAGACAAAGGCAGTTACAGCTGTGAACACCCTAAACCCCTGGCATCAGAGCTGCACCCGGGACAGGCAGCACCTCACTTTGTTTCCCCTTTGAGGCCTCGAGCAGTGTTTTTTCTTAGCTGAAAGTCAGGATGCCTTGTAGTGGACAGATGGCGTTTTTCAAGTGGAGATGGGATGAATGAAATCAAAGATCTGTTTCAATTCGAACTAAAATAATTTGTCTAATCAGACTGTCTTCCCCTGGCATCTATCCATGGAAACACAAAACACAAAGTGGCAAGCAGCAGCTCTGGATTTTACACTCGAGTCCCTCCCTAAAGACTGAGTGTCCTGTCCAGCACAGATCTCACTGGGTTCCCAGGGCTGTCTTGCTTTGTTTGATGTTTGGTGCAACAGCAAAAATTGCTTCTTTGTTTCTTTTTCATTTTAATATCTGCCTAAAGCATCTCTTCTCTGAGTAACTTTGCACCTTCAGAACTGGAGTCCTGATGTACCCCCACAGAACCTCCATCCAGAGGGGATGTGTAATGCTGCTGATACAGCAGCTCTGGCTGCTCCATACCCAGCCAGGAGCAGCTGCTGGTAACCAGACCCTTGTTTTTGTCAGCCCAAGATCCCGTTTCAGGTAGACCTGTACACAAGCTATAAATCATCAAGTCTTTTCTTTCACTACCATTTGCATATAAGGTAATAGCAGTCCTACTTTCCTTTGACAGTGCAGTAATTTATCATTTGACAGTGTTTTAATGAAAACCCTGCTGTTCTTCTCCCTGGAATTGGAGAATCAACATTACAAAGAAGTCCTTCTTTGACCTTTCCCTGTTGGCCACTCCTGGAAATTAGAGTGTCTTCATTTTAATGAGCTCAGAGGATTGGGGAGTTGCAAGAAAAGGAAAATCGACTTCAAAAATACCTAACCTTCTGTGAATGTGTCAGGACATGTTTTTAGATACAGAGCTCTTAACCTGAACAGGCTTGTTCTCTCCTTATTCTATGGCTCCTCCAGCAGAGCTGTTTCTTGGCTCCTATGGTTTATGATGCAAGGACATGTTTACTTTGCATGAGGTTTGTTGCAAAATATAGCCCAGATCTTCAGCTGGTGTAAATCACCCCTTTGCTCCCCTGTCCATCTCTCCTGCAGTCAAGCCTGGCTGGCAAACCCTGGGTGCCCTGTGTGTGTGGATATACACAGATCTCTATCTGTGGGATATGTGAACACCTTAGCAAGGCTTTCAGGAGCTGTGTCTAACCTGGCAATGCTGTTGTACAAGTGAAATGAAAGAGTTTGTAAAGAAAACCAAAATATTTGTCAGTGGTTGATAAAACTCAGGTTAATTTTTGGGCTTTTTTTACCAAAAAGTTTCGAAACTGGCCAGGCATCTTGCTGCCTTTCAGGTGTTGAAAAATTTCCTTATCTTACACTTTTTGTTGGGTGATTTCTTCCAGAAGTAGTGTTATGGGGTCAATCAGATCTCAAGCCCAAGCTCCTGGCTGTGGATACACTCCTTCTCTGTTTTACCAACCTGAGTGCCTGATTGGAAATCCAGTCTGCTCTCACAGCCAAGGGAGAGGGATGGGTACCTCCAGAGGGAATTCAGATCTGAGGTGGATTTAGTTTCCTCTGAGGTGACAAAGCACTTCATTTGGGTTCAGTTGAGGATAACACAGGTTTGGTCTCTGCTGTATGTTTTGGGTTTCTGGTCCTTGATGTGGTGTCAGCACAGGTGTGTGGAAAATCCACTGCAGCTCCGTGTCTTAGAACATGCTTTGTGTGTGAACTGTACATCAGAATTTGTACAGGTTTGGAAGTTGTGTAAATAATAGTCTGCTGTAGTACTACACACGTGCTATCTTGCACACATATTTATTTAGTAGTAAGACAGAAAGCTTGGAAGAGAACCATGTTTGCACAGGGCTGTAATGGCAGAGGTTTCCTTCTCATGTCAGTGTTCAGCACATAATGGAAGTTGATATATAGTGGAAAACCTTGAGGAAAGGTAATTTATTCTATCAGTATAATGGAAAATCTGTAGGAAAGGTAATTTTTTCTATCAATTTCAAATACCCATACAAACCAGTATGGCTCTATATTCATATTTGCAGAGTTTATTTGCACAAATAATGGTGAAGTGAAAAAAAAAAAAAAAACAAAACATGGTAAACATGAAATAAACCATACTGGAATAGGGGAGGAATGTCAGCAAAGCTGTCCTTGCTGCTGCTTTAGTGCATTTATCCAATGCTGAGTATTCCCAAACTGGGACTGAATGGTTTGGTTAAAGGAGAGCCAAGGAGGAAGAGACAGTGATTACTGGTTGTGAAACCAGGGCAAACTCTGGAGCAGCCAGATGTGAATGTGGACATTGCCATATGAAAGGATGAATGCCCATATACATAATTCCCTCAGGCCTTAAATCACAAAAGTCTGGCTGCACCAGACAGGGATTGCTCTGCAGAGCAGAACCTTCCAGCAGCCAAGGGCTGCTTTGATTAAGGATGGCTTTAAGTTTGCTGGTTTTAGCCCATTTTTAATAACTCCTTCTGCAGGGCAGCAGAAGACAGGGCTCGCTCCTCCAGGGCTGCCTCAAGTCCCACCGTGTATTCCAAGTGATTGCAATTTCCTTGATCACATCAAAAAAAGTTTGCCATAGCTGATGGTTTCTCACTGTGTCCTGTCCAGGCAGCTGGGTGGTGTTTTTCCAAGTGGAATGGTTAGTGGAGACCAGCTTTGCCGTTATAAAAGGAGGAAAAGAGCTGTAGTTTTTGCAGCCAGGTAGCTGAGCGTGGCCACCCCCCAGCAGGGAGGTTGTGTTACGCTCACCTGGCTGTGGCACGGTACCAATCAGACATGCCTGGTCTCCCCAGGGATTTTACAGCCCTGGAGCCGAGGCACGTTAATTATCCTGCCGTCAAAACAAACCTTCCTCCTGCGCTGAGGACAAAGCCGCTGCTCCGAGCTGGACTCGGGAGCTGGAATAGCAGGGCTATGTGAGGTCAGGGTGGAGGTGAGCTGGCAGAGCTCCCCGGGGCAGGCACAGAGTGGCTGCTGCATTCCCATGTGCTTAGCTCAGGCTGCATCCCCTGCTATCATGTCCATTTTTGACAACAAAAAAGAGCAGCTTTGCCACCTCCTGTTTGACAGAAGGATGGGCATCGTCCCAGTCACCTCTGAGCTGGGAACTCTCAAAAATTACCAGCGGGCACAGACACACCACGGCCCATGCTGTGACCAGCAGCATGGTATGGGGGGGTTAGGGTGGGAACCCCTGCAGGGGCTCATCCTCACAGAGCTCCAAACCCAGTGCAAGATGACTGGGATGCAGTCCCTCATCCCTCATGGGATGATCTGTCCTTCACGGGTGCTGGGACTGAAATGGGGATGAGCAGAAATCATGTCTTCATGCTGCTGTTCTCCATCCTTCCTCCATCAAACACTCTTTGCAGAAAGTAAATTGTGACCAAAACAGATACTCTGAACTGCTTGAGTTGTGTTTTTACATTTCAGTATTAAAAGCAGGACTCAGGACATAAAGCTGTGCAGCCAAACAGCTGGAATAAAGGTCCAGAGAGCAGACCTTGCTCCCACCATCTGCACTGGAGTCACAGCTCCCAAAACAGGCTCAGGATGTGCCCTCCAAGCCGAGTAGAATGGCTGGTTCATTCCTGCCTTGCCATGCTTAGTGTAGGACTGCAAAGTTTAATGGAAAGCCAACCTTTTTGGCAGCTTTTTATTGCAGGGACAGGAGAGGGTTTATGTGAACTGGATTTGTGAAGGCAGTTGTGCAAATATTTGTTCTCTGCTCCTTAGCAGCAAAGGGATGAGTACAAACAACATCTCCATTTAAGGTCCCACTCGCTTGTTGCAAAAGACTTGATCCAATTTTGGTCTTGTTCTAGACCTCCAGCTCGGTTTGCAGGTTGTGTAACGTGTAGCTCAGCCCCCACTCCACAGCCCTGAGCAGAGGCAGGAGTTGTGACAGAGTTGTGACAGATGAAAACCCTCCTGCATAGAGAAGAGCCTTGATCAAGGCAGTGGCTGTGAAAAGGGCATGTTTAGGATCCCCAGTCACCAGTACAATTCCATCTACAGCTCAGGTTATCACAAGCATCCATCTGCTCCCCACGAACACGGGATCTAGCTGGGAACAGCCAAGCAATGGGCAGGGGGTTATTCACTCAGTGAGGCCTGGCTGCTCCAGGCAGCTCTCCCCTGTGGGCACTGCATCAGGAGATACTGTTCTTACTGTAGGGGATGAAAATCCTAAAGACAAAGAAATTCCCAGCAAAACTTTAGCAAGCGGATTGGGCGCCCAAGTTAGATTAGGGCTGCTCTGTAAATGACCCAGGATCAGATCAGATTATTGAGACTGCAGTTTATAAGACCTCTCCCTCCCAGCTGGGATTAAGCCCTAGGCCACATATTGAAAAATGAAATATAGAATAGCTGCTCCCAAAGTGGGTGTACACTATCCAGTGCGGGATTTTTCCCACAGGAAAAATGCTGTTTGATTATGGCATCAAGTACTGTGCAATATTAGACATATACAGAAAGGCTCCCTAGTTGATTTTGCAACTTCAGTACTAGTCTTTCATGCTGTATTTTATGCTTAAAAGTGTTTATTTTTAAACCACCCCTTGTGTGGTGGAGAACAGGTCTCTGCTGTGCCTATAGGGAAACTGTAAGAAAAATAACAGTTTGAACAAACTATCTCAGATGATTCAAAAATGATTTAGGCTTAAATTTCCTTTTGTGATTTCATATTGGACTTTTATCATCACTGTAATTCAATATTAATATTTTTAAATTGAAGTGCAGGAAAATTTCTGGCAGTTGTTTTTGGTAGATTCCCTATTAATGTCTACTTAGCTGGAGACAGAAAGAGCCAAGCACACATTTAATTATGGAGATGTCTGCATGACAGCATAAAATCTCAAATGAAAAAGAAACCCTCTTTTAATATGAATAATCAGGAGACTTAAAAGTACCGATCTTCTTTAAATAGCAATATATTGATGACTAAAAGCAGCACTTATGTCTAGTGCACTAGAGAGCCTGGAGTTTAATGACCATTTATTTTAACCTTCTATGCTGTAGGAATGCAAGGAGAGCATCCCTCAGTTTGTGTGGGATTGATGTCACCATCCAAAGGTTGGGCCCCTGCCCCCCAAAACTCCAGAACAAAAGGAGAGAGAGATGAGCTCCTCCAGAGTATCACCTCTCCTCTGCTGAGGGACATCTTTCCTCGAAGGAGATGCCCTCCTTTTTGTCTGGAAGGGCGGGCACTAAAGAGCTTTTAAATGGTTAATGTTAGTGAAAATTTACCCAATATAGCTCTACTGCCAAAATATGAGAGATTTCCACTGAAAAGCTGAAAGTGCCTTTATAAATTTCTGATCAAAAGTTTGTCATTTTGACTGAAACCTCCGCAGAGATTTCCCCAGTGCCAGGTTGCTGACAGCTTTGGGGTTCTTTCCTTCAATTTAAGCAGACTGCTATTACAAGCCTCCAGTAAAGTTCTGAGGAGCTGGAAGCGGTTCAGAAACCACCATTCCTATTTACATCAGATGTGAGGCTGCTTGAAATGAGCCGTGGGCAGCCGATAAGAGCAGTGCAGGGCACAGCTGCCAGCGGGGTGAGCCCAGGGCAGGGCAGATGCCACCGCGGTGCTTTGCTGTGGCACACGCCGGGTGAGCACCACTGTGCCTTCCCCACCCTCACCCTCACCCTGTAATTTATAAAATTGGTCCTGCTAAAACCAAGCAGAAAGGGGCAGAGTGCTGTGACCTCAGCCAGGAGGAATGGTCTGAGAGCAGTGCAGGAATTCCTGGGCTTTGATCCGCTGCCAGCGCCGCGTCCCCGCCACGGGGGAAGCTACTGAGGAAACAGATTTTGAAAGCGTGGCCTCTCTCCAAGGCTCTGCGTTCCGTTCCCAAAAATGTGGCCTTGCAATTTTGCACATGAGCTACAGATAAGAAGGTTATAATGTCCAGGGCTGCAGAACAAGGTTAAGCCCCGGTGAGGGTTCCTGCTCCCCTCTGGATAACCAGAAGCAGCTCAGAAGTGACAGGGAAGGAGCAGTTTCTGGAAAGCCACACTCTGTACACACAAACACCTCTATTTCAGCTCTTCCTCAGAGGCATTGCCTGTTTACTGATTTTGTTCTACCTACTTTTACCTTTAAATATTGCTGCTGAACCTCAAAACCCAGGAATGGGGAGGATGGGAATTTGCTGTCTGAGGTTCCAGCCTTGAAAAACAGGTTGAGGGACTCCTGTGCCCCTCTGGATTGTTGTTTGTCCACTCGGTGTGCAACTGGCTCCCAAAAACCTACTAGGGAATTTTGTTCCCTTTAGGCCTTCCATCAATTATGTGATGGGTCAGAGTCTCATTTGTGTGAGTCCAATCACACACTTACATCACTGGAATGCTGTACACTTTTATCCACCACAGCAGGAAGAGGTCTGGGTCGGGGTCTGTCTGAAAACTTATCCCTTCCATCAAAGATAACACAGTTTATAACTCTAACTCAAGGACAGACTGAGAATTCAGTGGATGGTGGATGCAAGGCCTCCACCTTTGGCTACAAAGGTAGCCAATAGCAGTAACATTGGTTTTGCAATCACTCTGGAGCAGAGTAGACAAATTTGCACTGGAATCAAACCTTTTGATGCCCCTGTCTCTCTTGCAAGTCCTCTGACCTCTCAGAAACTTGGCCTGGCCACCAGTGATTAAATGTTACATCCCAAGAATTTCCTGTCAGCCAGAAGGGACGTGGTGAAACAGAACTCCCTTTACTCTTTGTAACATACCCTAACCAAGAGAAAGAATGTTTGGAGTTTTGTCCTTGAGTACCAGAAGTTTTTTCTGCAGAAACAGTGAAAAAAACCAGTCTCTAAACATATCAGGGGAATTGCAAGTTAGATGATCACTTGGATCTTCTTGTCCCTGCCAGTCCCTCCACTCTCTCTTCTCAAGGCTAACAAGCATTATTCAGATTGGGAAACATGGTAGAGACAGTGCATCTGATGTTTGTTGGGCTCTAGTAAAGAACATGTTTATTTTGCTTCTGAATTATATTTGTAAATATTTATGAACCAGAGAAAAAAATGGATTCATATTTTATTAAGTCTGTTTACAAAACCTAGAAGAGCTGAGACAATGCTGTGCATTACAGATGCTTTCTCCCTTTCCAAATGTATTTAAGGAACCTATAAAAAATAAAACTAGCAGGCTGTCAGCAAGCTGCTTTGGGAGGAGGCTGGCAGGAAGGGCAAAGGGAGTTCAAAAGGCTGCTGGGCTCCTCACAGCCCCTGCCAGCGAGGCCGAGCTCCCGTGCAGCCGGTGCTTCGTGACCCTCACGGGGCATTCAGGCACCTCTTCAGTGTCACTGCCTTACATTCATCTTGAGCTTCCTCTCCTGTGTTTGTTTTTTTTCCCCAAACTATTGAGAAAACTAAGTACCATTTTAAGCTACGACACAATCATAAAAAATAATACAATTTGAGCAAACTTACCTCAAAAATCTCAAAATGAGACACTGTCCCATCAGAGTAAAATTTCAACTATTTAACCTCTGACAAGAAATCGGTTTGTTTTCTTTTGCTAAATGTGTTTAAAATCTCTAAGCAGTTCCAAGTGGGATGTAGAAATCATTTCCTCTCAGATGACAAATGACAGGCTAAATTCCACCCACTGTTCACTTTGGCCTGACCTGGAGCTGATAGGAAACAATGAGCGTCTTTCCGTTAACTTAAATGGATTTTGTGTCAGCCCCATTAAGTAACAGCTTATTTCCCTTCATTGATTGTGATGTCAAAGATGAGGTATTAAGAGTGATTATGGATGGCAGACACGTTCACAGAAAAAAAAAAACCCCAGTGGTGGGAAGAAGAAAGGAGAGTAAAGGTTTGTGCATGTCAACGTTATAAACATTGATTAAGGATGGTCCACCGTGGAAAGGGATTTAAACATGGAACTGCTTCACTCTGGCTTTGTAAGTGTGAACATTTTTCATTTACTGTTTAAAAGGCAAAAACTTGGGAGTTTATAAAATATTGGGGTCAAAGAGAAATAATTCAGTTCTGCATGGGTAACAGGTTGCTAAACAGATCTTCAAAAGCCTCAACTTCTGGATGCCAAAATCCAACATCTGGTCTTTTTTTACCCCAAGAGTGGGGTAAAAAGCTGGTCATGGTTTTCTTTGCAGGCCACAGTGATGAGACCCCATCAGTGCAACTGAAGGATGGGGTGGAAGACTTGGTCCCTTAGGATCTACTGACACTGAGAGTATCTAATGTTATAGTACAATCAGAATAGTTCTTTATTCTCTGTTGTAGACTTCCTAAAGGCAGCAACAACACAGAGTCTCATGACTCTCATCACTCTCATCCTTTTGGTTTAAGAATCTAAACTGTGATTTTTTAGGTGCTCTTCACGGTACGGTCCAAACTGGACCTGAAGGCAATGACAGCTGCTTAGTTCCTGAGTCAGGTTGTCCTGATTTGGCCTTTTGTATAAAATTCTCTTTATGAGCAAATTTTACCTTTGCATTGCCCTTTGATAACCCCCTCCTTGCCTCTTAGCCAAAATTACATACTGATTTCTGCTGGAGGAGCTGATTCATGTTCCAGGGGCTATGGGACACCATCTTTTTATGGTGTAATTACTAAAAGCCAAACTCCCCTGACATTTTTTATTTCTAAAGAAGCCTTGAAATTTGGCACCTCTATGACTAAGGCTTCCTAAAGGAAAAGCTACATAATCAATATCTGAAAGCAAGATACTTCTGTATTTTTTGAAGTAAAAGTTCTCTTCAGTCATCAACAGACTTGATTCATCTGATGACTCAGAGTTTGTGCAGCTGGTCCAAGGCCATTTCAGAGACTGAAAAGTGCTGCTTTTCTCTCCCTCTCTGAAGACATGATCTTTTCTCAGCTACATGAAGCACCTCCTGCCCTTGTGTCAGCTTCTTCATCAAGGAGAAGGTTATATTCAGAACATGCCACCAGGAGGAATTTGATTGAAAAGATGGATTAATATCAAATTTGATCTTCTTTGGGTTTCCCAGTATGCATTTTGAAATCTGTGGCCTTTTTTTTACTACTGGAAATGCAATACATGGCAGGACTATTGTTTGATTCACAGACCAAATGACTACAAAATAACATTTCTCCATTATTTTCCTGCAATTAAACTTCAATAGTCACATAGATAATCATAGTATAATTTCATGTCTGTCTTTTGTTTAGGAGCTTAAAGCTCATTGACTTGAAGTCCCTAAGTCAGATACATTCTCTCTACACTTTGCTTTAAGTTTTCTAAAAATCAGAGCTTACATTTTCTGCACACATTTAGGTTTTACTTTTATTATAAAATTCCAGCCTCCCACCAAATTTTAAAATTCAGCCATTGCTCTCAAAGCAGTTCAATGGCTCAGTTCACAGGTAATTTAAATAGTCAATTTTAAAACATCACTCTTTTCTGAGTTTAGAGCTTTCCCATTAATTGCTGTCATATGAATGATTCCTATTGACTTGAAGTACTTTGGTGTTATTCCCCAAGGTAAGTGTTTATTATCCCCACAAAATCTTGTGGGTTTGTGGCCATGGAAAATACACTTTCCTCAGAAATACTGACAAAAGAGAAACCTTCAGCTGAATTTGACATTTCATTATCTAGCCTAATGTAATCTAATACAAGGCCCATTCCTCTAAAACCCCTTGTTTTACTTGCAGGAGGTCTTTCTATTATATTATTAGCAATGCTATAATCCCATTTCAGGTCAGTGCTGGCACAAGAGCTGGGACACCAGGTAAATATTTATGTTTCAACATTTCTACTGCGAGTGGCTGTCTATGCCAAGGAGCCAGCCCTTCTTAGATACCTGTGTCACCCTGGAAAAGTTGTCCAGGCCAGAACTAATTCCATTAGTGTTTGGAAAGCTATTTATAAGCCTGCCTTCAGTGGGATGACCTTATTAATTAGACTGGGAGAAGGCTGAGGGAGGGAGAGGCACTCGTTTCACAAGACCATTGACATGCATTTCAGTAAGTGATGCTTCTCCTTCACACTCCGCTCAAAATGACTGTCAAATAAAGCAGAAATCTGGGTCAGTCTGCAGAAAGGAAAAAAAAAAAAGCCAACAGGTTCCTCATCCTGGTTCAGACCCAGAGTGTAACTTTTCTCAGGGTAGCTCTGCTGCCACGTGTCCTCAGATGTGCTAACAAAGCCCAAACCCTTTGTTCTCTTTACCACTAAAGCTTCTAAATCAAACCTTAACCAAACCATCCCCTTCCTCCTTTATCATGTACACTGCTAAGACAGGAAGGCTGGATCCTCATATTCTGTTTGTTATGAAGTCAAAAGAAGGCAGAAGGGTATTTCTCTCCGCCCTTATTTACCAGAAATGCTTGATTTACTCCCCGGTGTAGAGTGGGAGTGGAGTTTCACCTGTCAGACTCGTTTCCTTTGCCTCATTAAGGCTCTGTGCTGCTCAGCTTCCTTCACCTCCCCACTGCATTACATTGGCCAAGAGCTCCCCGTGTGCTGCCCTGCTGCCTCCAGAGCCAGCCTGTCACCGCTGGCAACTCCAAAAAGTAAGTACCTGGGAATGTTAGCAATGTCTTGTCACTAATACATCCGTTTTGGCAGCTGGGGAGCTGCTTCTCTGTTATCTGTTTAACAGATCAGGGGACTTGTTATTGTGCAGGCTCGTAATAAGAACTCGTCTGTGCCAAAGGGAAAGAAGAAACTCAGCTTTTGTGTGAGGTGTTTACTTTTATTAAGATAACTCCTGAGAGGATTTCATTCACCACTTGACATCTCATGTGGCAATTAAATTTTCATCTTGGGTGGGGAAAAGGAAGCTTTTGGCAAGTCCTTGATATTCGTTTGATAGATTTGTGCAACTCAAGACAATTTTGCAATGCGGTGAAAACTACAGACCCCACTTCTGTGCCTCTCTTTGCATAATGTTCTAAAGGCATTTGATGTCTGACTCAGAAATTATGGCTATGTGTGACAATTTAATGCTCATAAATAGTCCAGGAGAACAAATTTCTCCATCCCTAGACAAGCAGACAGTGCTTGTGAAGGGCCAGCAGGAGATTCTGCATGGGGAAAATTTGACCTAGAAATAATAAGGGCAAACCACACAGCTCCTGTGCTCCTGACTGTCCAGAATTGCAATTAGGAACAGATTTGCTACATGAACACCTCTTATTAGGTGCCAAATGGGAGTCTGTTGGGTATCAAACTGAGATTGCCTGGTTCACTTTGGACAACCCATTTTACAAATACCTCACAGCCCTGATCAGAACTAAATTCTCTTTCCCAGTGTAAAAATAATAGGTTAAATGTCTTATTAACGAGCCCTTGGCTGTTCATTTTCAATACATTGCTCCTTCCAAGCACACTACCTGATTGTGCCCCACAGCAGGGATGCACTCAAGTAAGAAAAGTTCTTCCATCTTCTTGTAACTCTGACTCATCTATTAAAATTCTGGCTGAGTGCATCAGGACATATTTCTAGTCTTATGAACATTTTTAATCAAATGGACTTTGGGTATTCAAAGGCTCTTTTCTTTTATACTTTGTGAGTAATCAAACTAATAAGTTTTTGTTCCTTAATTTCGTATGCTTAATGCCAATTTTTAGGATTTAGATTTAATGGTTCCATGGTCCATAATAAGGGGTTTCTTTTGTTGTGATTTTTTTTTAAGGCATTCTGATTAAATAGATCATCAAAAGCAATTACAGAGATGAGTTCAACAAGAGTCACTGGTACTAAAAATATGTTCTTGGTCAGGACTGCTCTAACAATATGTGTGCTGGGTAATTTAGTTCTCTCCTTAAGAAACACAGACATCCAGTTAAAAATCTTCCAGTTTCATCACCACTGTCAAGATGGCTGGGGATCTTCTTAAGCTGGTTGCACTCAGTCAGGCTTCATGATAAGAGTGTTCTTATTTTCATTCAAAGTAAACAAGCTTGAAACAGTGATTATTTTTATTAACTGTATCTTGAATCTGTACATCTTTGATGGAACAGGAAGTTACACCCGTTTGAGATCTGTGACCACAGAACAAAGGTGGAAAAACAGGCTTTGAAAACTGTGAGGAGAAAAACTCTCTGTGATGCGTTTGCTGGTAGAGTCCAGATCAAATGTCCAAGGCAGCATGGAAGGAAATGAAAATGGGAGTGGCTTGGGAAGAGACAGAAGAAAGAGTCAAAGAGGAGCAGGGGGAATGAGAGAAGATGGAGACAAGATCCAAGGACTCCGTGTGCCCCTTTGAAGGTGTCGGCACATTCATTTTACAGGAGTCAGTCCAGGCTTTTATCAGAATCCCAAAGCAGCAGCTTTCCAGTCACGGTGCCCACAATGTCACATGATCCCGAATGTTTTTACAGCCTGAGAGTGCAAATTACTGGGGCAGTGGCTGAGGAATGCAAGGATGAGTGTGTGGTACTGAGCAGGAAGGGAGCTGCACCACCACAGGTTCTACCTCAAAATAAAGCCAGGATATTGGGATACTGCTGACACTTCAGCTGTTCAAATGTAGCTGCGTGTGCAGGTCTGGGCTCTTCAGCCGCGTCCTCAAACTTGGCTCCTTTTGGATTAACAGGTAACATAAGCAATATGAAACCTTATTACCGGTGACACTGTTAAATCAGATGACAGATTGTACCAATTTATTAGTAGCGATACCTCAGAGATTAATAGATGTGTTCCTCAGGGAGCCAGCTCAGCTCTGCATTTCAAGGGCTCTCCTTTCCAGCAACAAGCTCTACCTTCCCCTTTGAGCAAAGATGAGCCAAGTGCCTGCCTTCTGGCCCAGCCCCAGCTGTTCTTGCAGCAAGCCCCTGTTGGAGACAACCAAAATCTGCAATTTGTACTAGGAGAGCTTATTCCATCCTGAAACTACAGAATCTGAGGGGCAGTTCTTGCCATGGCAGTTTACAAAACTGTTACCACTGAATCCTTTGCTCACTTCTGGCACAGAGGAAGAGTTGGTAAATGGGACTGAGGGCCGTGAAGGCCATGAAAAGTCAGATTTAGCCTGACATCCAGCCAAGTCATGATGTTCACACTTCTCTCTGCTGCCTGTGATGGAGGTGGTTACCTGGCAGAGGTGACATGCTTGGCTGGGGAGATGACTTACAAACCATGGCAGCAGCGGCCAGCAGATCCCATCTGTCTCAGTCCTGCCATAAAAGATGTTAACACCAGGTATGGTTTATTTGTCTAAACCTGTGGTTTGCTTCGGTGTTCCTCTACTAATCACTTTTGTTGAGGCCTGGAACCATTCAAAATCCCACTGTAAACAAGAGCTTAGATTCCACAACAGGAGCACGAATAGAATGTAATATTCTCCTAATTCATGCCCTGATTTGTACAATACGAGGCAACACCACGTTTATCTTACGGAAATACGCTTGACGTGGTCCCTTCACGTAGTGGAATAACCCTTGCTTGGAAGTTTGTTTGGAGTAGATAAGATTACGGTGTACAGGCAGGGGAACTAAGGCAGCTAGTCAGGTTATCACAGGCAGTCTCAACACTGTAACCTCGATTCGGAGTAAATTACCCCACATGCAGCTTGATGTGACAACAAAGCAGGAGTGTTTTGCTGGGCATCTCCACAGCAGGATGGAGATGCCCAGCCTCCACGGGCAGGGGGGTGAGGACACCCGGCTCAGCCGGTGCCGCATCCCTTGTGGAAGGGCTCCTTCAGCTTCCAGGCTTTGAGGACGAGGCGCGCTGCCACCGCCAAGCCCTCATCTCGTGTGGGTGAACGAGCCAAGACAATGCAATTCCGCCGCCATCCCCCGGTGCCGTTCCACCCCCGTGCGAGGCTGCGGGACGAGCTGCCGCCTGGAACCCTCAGCGCCGACACGGCGGCCGTTGTTGCCCGGCACCCTCAGCCCCACAGCCAGGCCGCGGCCCCCGGCGCTCCCCCAGCCCGGTCCCCGCGGCGGCGGTGCCGGGGGCGGTGCCGCCCGCCATGGCCGGGGCGGGCCGTGGCGCGGTGGGCGGGCCGGGGCCGGGGCCGGGGCGGGGGCGGCGCGGGCTGAGGGAGCCCTGGGGCCGGTTAAAGCGGCCGCCGCCCGCCCGGCTCCGCGCTCAGCCCGCCCGGCGCCCGCCGTCCTGCGCGCCGCGGCCGCTCGCTCGCCAATGCGGGCCCGGAGCCCGGCCCGAGCCGCCCCCGGAGCCGCCCGCAGCCCCCCGGCCCGACCCCCCGACCCGGACCCATGCGGCGGCTCCGGGAGCGGTTCCGGAGGTGAGCTCGTCCCGCCGTCCCCCGGCGGGGCTCCCCCTTCCTCCCCGTGCTCTCCCCGAGGGATGGGTGGGGGAGCCGAGATTGCCGCGGCATCGCCGGTGGCGGGCGGGGAGGGCAGGGCAGGGCAGGGCCATCCCGAGCGGTGCGAGGGGATGGGGGGGGTGTGTGTATGGGGGGTCTGGATGGGCTTTGTTTCTTTATTTGTTTATTTGCTGCCCCGTTAAGCGGGTGAAGGGTCGCGCATCCGGCCGGGGGTCGGATCGCGCGGGGCCCGACCTGTGGCTCCCGGGCCGAGCCGGGTCCGGCACCCGCAGAGCGCTGGAGATCCTCGTCCAGCTGCCCCTCCGGGCGGATTGGTTACAGAATCATGGAATCCGGAATGGTTTGGGTTGGAAAGACCTTAAAGCTCAGCCTTAAAGCTCATCTCCTTCCACCTTCCATCCCCCCGCCATGGGCAGGGACACCTTCCCCTATCCCAGGTTGCTCCAAGCCCCATCCAACCTGGCCTTGGACACTTCTAGGGATGGGGCAGCCACAGCTTCTCTGGGCAACCTGTGCCTCCCCACCCTCACAGGGCATCTTCCTGATGGCCAATCTAAATCTACGCTTTTTCAGCTTAAAAATCAGCCCTTTTTCAGCTTAAAAAGATGCTGCTTGTGTTCATGGCAGGGTTGATTGGGTAACTGCGGTCAGGGTTTCTAGATAAACATGTACATCTGTGGGCTTTAGGTTCTTCTTTGCCCAAAGTTGGGATGCAAGGCTGATAATTATTGATGGACAGTCCATCTCTGGGACAAGGGCAGTTTCTCTGGTGCCTTTCCTCAGCAGGTACCCACCATAGGGCTGCCCTGCCCTCCTTTCACCAACTTGCTCAAGAAACTAAAACCTAAGTACTAAAAGGGAAATAAAATTGAAAGAGAACCGAGAGAGAAAAATGCAAATGCAGTCGGATGTGGTTTTTCTGTGCTAGCCCACACCTCGGCTGTCAGGCTGGCTGGTGCCTTGCCCCTGAGCTCAGATGTGCTGCAGCACCCAGGGGTGACTTTTTGCTGCCCCTTCTTCACTTGAAACGTTGCCTTTCGTACTTGCTGGAGGGCTGAGGACCTTTGGGGAGGTCAGTGGGATGCACAGGCACTTTTTTCCGTGACCTGATCTATGCATGGTACCAGAGTTGTTTATGGATTCTCTGAGTATTGCAGATTTCCTTTCATCTTTAGTATCGTGCTGTAAGTACATGAACCTTTGCACAGCGTGTGATTTCACTGATATTTCCAAATAAGGGAACTGCTTCTTCTGTACTGATCTGAATTATTTCTGTGCCTCAGATGTTCAGTGATAGTAAAGATTGTGTGAGCAGTTACAAACCACAGCTAGATACTGTCAAATCCAGGAAGGAAGGCGCCTAGTGAAGAGGAATATGGCTCTATTTTTAACTGAATGAATTTGTAAAGAGGAAATATCAGCCAATTTGGCAAGCTTTTTATGAATCTTCTAGATTCTCTTCAAAATCTTACCTGAATCTTCATCATGAAAATGTAGTGCTGATCTGTTTTGACCTGCTGGTGATTTTTTTTTTTTTGTCTTTCCTCTTGAAAACAAAGAGCCTAGATAACATATTATATTGTGAAGCATATATTTAGCTACTGAAGCAATTTTGAACCCCATTTAATGTGTGCTAATGCTGGTTTTGTGGAGTTACGCCCACCTTGTTGGAGTTTCTCATATGCTGTTATTTGTGGTTTATTGGGTCTAAATGGCTTCTGCTGCTGGAAAGCACAAAGAAAGAAAGACACAGAAAGGGATAATGTGCTTTTATGTTGATAAAAGGAAGTATGAGGTCTTCTGAGCTGAATAAAGGAAATAAACTTCCTGAAAGGACTAAAAAAAAATCCAGATCTTCAAGGCCGTTATCAGTGCTTGCTGTTTTTCCTGACATTTTGCTTCATGCTTAAAAGAATAATTCATTCAGCAGATGGGAATCATGAATAAGGCGAGATTTGATTTCCCTTCTGGAGTCTGGGGTCTAATCTTGCTGTGCTGCCAGACAAGTGCCACACAGAGATGTGCAATAGATTTGGGGATTTGGTAATTTATTTTTCTAAGCTGGATTTGCATGCAAAGATAAAGCATTAAGAACCCTCAGATTTTCCTCCTGCTTTGTCTCCCAAATACTATCCTCTCCTAATTCTGGAATCACTGTGAAACAGGCAGCATCTGCTCCTTGGGAATCAATAGGAGATTGAGATTGGGGTCTCTCACAAAGGATGGATCAGTCCCTGTGTTTAGCATTTAAAATATTCAAAGTATTTCAAGATCAGAGCTCAAGCAGCGTAAAGGGAGGGGTCTGAGTTTCTTCCCTCTTGTTTTAAATTGTTGTATGTCTTTCTCAATCCCCCTTTTCCACTTATATTGGGAGTGTGCTCATCAAAGAAGGTTGTTTGCGTGCTGTGGAATTCTGGAGCTTGGACTTCCTTGGCCTCAAGCAGATGTTGAGCACTGAGAATGCATTTAAATTGTGAAAAGCGACTCATTGCTCAGCTCAGTGTGAAAGCATCCTGCTCTTCTGGCTGGCTGCAAGCAGTTCTTAGTCTCTTAATTTCAGTAATTTCATATTCTGGTGTTGAAGGCATTAATATTTTATATTGGAGATCTTGGATTGTCGGTATCTGAAATGGAGAAGTATTTCTGTTTTCTTGTGAGATGTGCTGCAATATCCCCTGATTAAATGACTCCAGTTTCACTGGAGCCCTGCAATTAAAGAATGCATCAGAGATTTGCTAGAAAATCAAAAGGCTTCACTTAGAAGCCTTATAATTCTGTAAATTATAGTCCAGTTCAGTGGGACTTTATCAGACTGTCCTGCATTTGATAATAACCTTAATGGTTGTGTTAGAGAGAGCCTTTGTTTGGGAGTAAACAGCATCTGAATGCTGTAAATTGAGCTTCCACTTTTAGGAAGGTGAGATTATAATTCTCACTATTATCTTTTCCAGAAGAGGCAAATGTGACCTGTAGACAGGAGGAAGAACAATGTCCCTGTGTTTCAGTATTCATGTGGCAGAAAACAAGAAGCATCTGTTGTTGGTGGAGTGGGGTTTATTTATTTATTTATCTCTAAGAAAGAACAGAGCAGTTTCTGCCTCTAGAATGTGGATAAGTCTGTAAGCACATTGTTCTGCCTTCATGTTGCAGTGTCATACACCCCTGTAACTACAGGAGTACATGGCTGACTTCAACTGTATGTGTCAAAATAATTTCTCCTGCTTTCGATGTGTACTTCAGTAATATCACAGAGCAGCTATTTTCAAACTTCAGGTCTGTTTCTTAAGACATTAAGCCTGAACTGTCAAACTGGAAATGAGAGAAATGTAAGGGAAGCTGCAGTTATTGCCCTGTGCAACCACCTCTTTGGTGATCCTCCCTCTGAAGTTGTTCCTGATAACATTTATAAATAATTAATTATCAAAAGGAAGGGGGAAAGAACTGAACCTTTGCTCTACTAAGAGCACTGCCTGTGAGAAGTGGCCTGAGCAAATGTGTTTGATGCCTGGGTCTTGCAGCCTGTTGCAGTCGGTGCCTCTCAGAAGGGAGAGGTGCAGGAAGGTCACATGTACAGCAGAGGTGCTACTGGGGTGTTGTGAGACCCGGTTTTTAAGGCAGAGGTAAAGCTGAACTCTGCCCCTCCTGCCAAAACACCCCAGTGGTGGTGTGTTATTGGTGTAAACCTGGGGGTGAAGGGGATGGTGAAGTGTTGCTGGTTCCAGCAGAACCCTCTCTGGTGGAGAAAGAGCGAGTTTGGGATGTCAGGACATCCAGTAAATCTTTCAACAGCCGTGTTCCTGACCATTTTTGTTCTTACTGTATGTAAAATAAGAAGAAATGTTTGAAATGTTTTGTAAGTGCAAAGTTCTCTGAAATCTGGTGCTTGTCTGCTTTGCCAGCCTGAAGTAACCACACGTGAAGGGATATTTGCATTGTTCCTGTGATGCCACAAAGGGGAAAAAAACCCAACCCTTTGTGTAGATAACAGAGCAAGGATGGCTTTGTTACTGTTTTTGTGTTCTATTCTGCTGCTGATAACTGTCTTCAAATTACTGAGAGCAAGGGCTTCTAATTTCTGAAGTGTTTGTTCATAATTCTGTCTAAAATCTAACATTACCCCGAGCTCTGTTGTGGCTGCTTTAGAAAGATGGAGTATATTTTCTACTAAATAAAAGGAAAAAGAATTACAAGTAGTCCTCTGCTGGATAATAGAACATCCCATTAGCAGGCTATCTTCAATTATTTATAGATTTTTATATGATAATAATATCTTCCATAGAAATTAGGAACAGTGGGAGTTATAAAGCTACTACTGAGTATAAGCTTATTCCTGTTGGTTCTTCAGCTTTGGGTTTCTTTTTCTTTTTTTTTATTTTTTACTTCTTGTGGAACTTCTAAGTACCATCACAGAGAAATGCAATAATATTCTAGATGTGATCAGTGAAAAGTTTCCCATGACTTTGAATTTATGGAGTCGGGCAAGGGCAGTCTGAGCCTGGTCACTCGCTGAGCCAACAGATGCTTTTATTTTTAAATGTTTTCCTAATTTGGAAGCAGGACTGAGTGAACTGAATGTTCCAACTTTAGAGGATGCAGAGGTGGTCTTTAGCAGCTGTTGGAGACCTGTAAGCACTGGACAACAAATGTTTTGTGAGTGTGTATATGATGATGGTGTCATTGTCCTCTTGGAGAGGAGAGCAAGGTGACACTTGTCACTGACAAAGGAATTGACATTTTTTAACCATATATTAACTCCTGCAGTTACTAATTTGCTACCAACCATTTATACTCAGTGTCTGTGAATTAAATTCACATTTGTCTTATCCTTTGTATTAGTAACAACTGAAACTGTTTCTTGAAGGTGCCACAATTTGGGGAGGGATCACGATGCTTTTGTTTTATCATTGCTGCTACATTTTCATAGAGGAGCTTAGAAAAAAATGGTTCACAAATCACTTAATAAGTCAGCCAAGAAAACCAAATGAAATATCCCACAGATTTGGAACTGCTTACTCAAGATTTGGGTTGGATTTTTTTGGTTGGTTGGTTGTTTTTCCCTGGGTTGAGGTCAGCCAATATTTTATGGATGTCATAAGACTTAAGCCAGGAGGACATGGGGAAGGACCAACGTTTGTCTAACAAGCTTTTTACATAAATCTTGCTAAAAAAGCTGCTCTCAGTTGTGAACATAAAGACATATTCTCTATTTGTTGTGAAGCTCTTCCTGGTTTGTTGGATATGTGACTAATTGTCAGTGCATGGTTTTGTAAGAAACCATTCCTGGAGTAAACAGGAATTATTAGTGAAGGAGAATCCCTTTCATGGGACAGTCAGCTGTGCTGGGATAACACACAGTACTGGAGCTGGAGCAGTTTATAGCTCTGATTTAACTGCTTGCATATAGATGTGTGCTGGCTTTTACAGATGTTTCTACACAAATCTAAATTGTGTAGTTTCACAGAAACAACTCAAGTGTTTGGGTATTTTACTGCAGCGAAATGAAACGTTTGCACTGGCAAGTTTTTCCAAAGCTTTCTCAAGTTTCATCATATTCTGTTTGGCTTGCACAGACTGTGTTTGATGTGATTGTTTGTTTGTTAGGTAGTGTTTGAAAATTCCTAGAGAAAAAGGTGGAATGTCTATGGTAAACCTCTTGAAATTTTTCCTCTTCAGAGTTGACCGTGAGAGTTTCCTTTCATCCCTGTGTATCTCGAATCTTAGTTACAGACACAAGATGGGATTGGCCTTAAAGAAAAAATGAGCCATCCAGTACTCCAAACACAAATATTACTTGCTATAGGAATCAAAAAGTCAGTGTTCAGGTTGGTTTATTCCAGGGTGTTGAAGAACTGGATTATTGCTGTAGTTTCAAGAACTTCTTAAAAGAAGAGTAACCCTTGGCAGCTATGAAGTCCAGATTTCAAGAGCAATTCAAGTCCATATTATCTAATTTAAATAGGAAGTAGTTCATTCTTCATCTGACCAAGCTGTCAGAAAAGAGGGAGTCTTGATGTGTGGGAAGCCTTGATGGAAGATAACCAAGCCCTGCGACAGGCAGGCACAGAAATCGCTGTAACGTGTGCTGCTGGTGGGAGAACTCAGGTTAAAGAACAGTCACTCTGAACGTGTCTGTACTTATAATTCTTAACCCTGCTAGGCTGGAGATATTCCTTCAGGCCACTCCAAGAGATGGTTTATTAACTTGCCTAAAAGTACCTCTTAATTATTCAACAGGTTCATGAACCACCCAGCTCCAGCCAACAGCCGCTACAAACCCACTTGCTATGAGCATGCTGCTAACTGTTACACACATGCAGTAAGTACAGTTCTTCTTTTTTCCTCTTTTTCTCTTTCTTTTTTGTTTTTTAAACCAGATGTTTCAGTAAATTTTTGTGGGTTTGGATTGCTAAATGCTCACCTTTGCCCAAGTGTATTCATATTTACGACCTCACTGGTTTTGTGTGTATAAGCTTTAGCTCTGGCAGTCCAGAAAATCAGTTGTTTGGTGATGGCTGGTGCCTGTTCTGAATCTCTAGGAGCTCCAGATGCTTCATAAGGTTCCTTTTTAGCAAAGTTATAAGTCTTTACATTTTTCTTCTCTCCCAGTCAAAGGATGCCTATGAGAAAGGGAATATAGGCCAATAATAGTTAACCCTGCAAGGTGGATTTCCCAGTTCTGTGCTGACATAATATTGTGTACTGCAAGTACAAGAAAGCTTTATCCAAGTTCAGGTAAAGGCTTCATCAGACTCATGTGGGTATGAGCTAGAAAAGCTGGACTGGCTCAGTTCTGATACTTGATATCTGTGAATCGATTCTTCAAGAGATCTGCTGTTTTGCAAAGAGGCACCAATAGTGCTGACAGCCTTATGAAAACTCCCACTCTGTCCTTATTTTCACAACTTAGACTCATTCTACGTTTGAATATACAATATAGACACACAGAATAAGGAAAGCAGTCCCCTTTGCTGGTTTTTTTTTGTGGTTTTTTTTTTCTTTTAGTAATTAGGAAGTTTAATTTGCTGTCTGGCACTTTGAAAAGGACTTAAAAATGTGTTTGTTTGTTTTTTGAGATAGCATTTGCCCTTTTATGAAAGCAGCTTGTGCTTCTCCTCAATCCCTTGTTTAACTCCAAACATTTGAAGTATGTTTGACTTTGTCCTCAGTCCCTTATCTCCAGAGTGTCTGAGTGAGCTGCAGAGCTCAAGGTAGTGCCCAGGACTCTTCAGCTCTAGAAGGAGCTCTGTTCTTAAGGATCCTTTGTGAATATTTTATAAATAACCAACATACAGCTCCATGGTGCTGGTAAAAACAGAATCACTTGGTTTTTACACATAGAAAAGTTAACTGAAGCTTCTGTGTTCCTAAGCCAAGGGTCTCATGTACAGCATTATGTAAATATATGCTTACTTGCCTAGGGAATGAAGCAACATTCTGTTAGTTAGCACAAATATGTAGTTTATCTCATAATCCTTGTGCAAATCTTGTTTGCTCTGGCCAAAAAGTTAGATTTCAAAATATCTGGCAGAGGTTGCTGTGCTCCTTAGCAATTTTAGCTTTCACCTAGTTGAAAAACAGGCATGTCTTATTTCTGCCTGTTAGCAGGAGGTTACAGCCAAGATGCATCAGTATTTTTTGGAATGCTGCAGTCTGTGCTGTCTGATTACCTCCTGAACAATCAAACTATGTGCTAAAACCTACCATGAACTGTTAAAATGAAAATGGATGCAATAACTAACTTTTGATCAATAATTAAAGGCTTGAAATGGAATCTAAGCTGGGAAAACAGTGGATTATACAGAAGAAGCTTCTCTGTGTCACAGACTGTTATTAAATGTTAGATGGTCAAAGGGGTGAGTCTTTGCCATAGTGTGAGTTTTCAATTAGACATTGCTAATTCTAAACAGAATTTAGCAATGGCTCTCCATAAAGGTTTGGAATAAAGAGATATATTCATAATTCAGGAAGCAGTCAACTTGTAATTTATGAGTGGGACTGTACTCCTCAGCAGGTATCCCATCTGGTTTTTGACTTAAAATTACACAGGAGTCAGTTTAGGCAGTTGCTTAATAAAAAAATCCCCAATGATAAACGAGGGTACAGAATCCCAGGCATAGCTTTTTTTGTTACAATGCTTAAAAGGTAACTTTTTGTGGCAGAGTAAGGCATCTTCAAATTTCCAGCTAGTAAGGCTATTTAAAATGCCTTGATCTTTTTTTTTTTTTAGCTTTAAATGAAGCACTGCCTTGCCTTCAGACAGTAGGAGACAGGAAGGGCAGCTCAGTAGTTGAAAACAGAGACAGAAAAGACTGTTCTCTGTGTTTAGAAGAACAGGAAGGAAGCAGTGCATGAGAGAAGCAGGGGTTGTAAGAATTGGAGTTGTAAGGTAAGCTAAGTCTGAGGGGAGGGATGGCTCTTTCATCATGAAACTTTCTAGTGTACATAAGGTTTATCAGACAAAAGATGTGCCCTGTTGTGTTAAAACCTCAGAATTTAGGCATGGCTTGCTTTAATACTGCTCGAAAAGTTTCTTCCAGCTGCCTTTAAAGAAGGAACTATTCTTTAAATTAAGCCGTGGCCTCTATTCCAGGCTGGATTTGTGCAGCGCTTGGAAAAATAGAAGTAAAGTAAATATTTAAAAAACGAGACTTAGAGCATTTAGCAGGACATGTGAGCACAGGAGAAGGGGTCATCAAAATCTGAGAAGGGCTCCTGTGATGAAAATGCCTCCGTTGCACCTGACTGGAGGAAGAGTTTCTCTGCACTGTGTGTGGCACAGCACAAGTTGCCCGTGGGCTTCCCACTCCATGGCACTGGTCTCCTTATTCGAGGGGACAATTGATGAGTAGGGAGAGATGGTACTTGGCTTCAGGAGGGCACTGCTGGACCAAGCAGCTGGACATGGACACAGCCCTTCATGGCTCCCTCTACGTGTCACACGTGATTTTTGGCAGCTTTGTGGATCTTTCTGTTGTCGTCCTTTCCCAAGAGGAGGAGTATGGACCATCTTTATGCCCTCAGTGCACAGAAAATAACTTAATTTGCCATGATTGTGATGTGCAAAAGCAAAATTTCCAACAGATTTTTAAACCTCACTGTGGGAGAAATTGTGTACAGAAACGAAGAACACAGATAAAACACTGGCCAATGGAGCAGAATCCTGAGCAGAATCCCAGACAGAGGGAAGATACTTTGCTGTAAGTTGGTAACCAGAGAGTGTAATTTCCCTGAAGTGGGTCTGCTCAGGTTCACAGGTTACTGTTTCAGCCTCTTTCTTTGTGCCTTAAGGCTTTTTGCTCATCCTGACAGTTTGTGGTAGTTGGTTTCCCAAAATATGTAACATGTGGGAGGGTTGTCCCCAAGTCTCTTCTTAAAGATTCCTGCCTATAGCTGTAAATAAAAATATTTTATTCCTTTGTCTTCCTCCTTATTTCAAAGGGGTTTTTACTTTCATGCTCTCATTTCGTTCTGGCATTTGTCTAGAAAACTTAGGAAACTGTTGCCTTCTCTTTTGTTCTGCACCTCTCTCTTCCAGCCCCACTTGTGATGTAGCCAGGATTAATCAAGGTGCTAAAATTAGTAAATTGGAGTATCACAGTTCTGGGTTTGTTCTCAGTACATTAAGTTACTGGGTTTGATGATAATCATTTGGAAGAGTTGCACTCCTTGATGAAATAAGCAAAGGTTTTGTGACTTGTAGCTGTTTTTTTCCTGGGAATATTGGCAACTTAGAAATGCTGTGTCATCACCCTGAAATGACACGGCACAATCACACTCATTCTCTTAGATCTGATTCTCTGGCTACTGTTTTTGGTAAGTATCCCTCCTTTTAAAGGACTGATAATTGCTTCTCCCTTCTGAAGGCTGGAGATTGAAATGTAGTTCTTGTGCTGGAGACTTTTCAAATGAACATGGGAAAATCTGCCTTGTTTTGTCAATTGAAGTGTTGTGTTTCTTTTGTAAGATGGATGAAGCCCATTGTACCATATGTTATCTGTCATGGCATTGCTATCTAAAGGACTTTTATCCAGTTGGCTGGAGCAGCAGGGTATCATTTCTGGATTTTGTGTTTAATCTAGCTATTTTTGGTCCAAAAAACAGAGTAATAAAACATCTCTTGTTTAGTCTGACTGTTCCCATGGTGCCTATCAGGCACAGAGGGGAAAGTGTTTCCAGATAGAATACTTAAAATAAAACAGTCAGTCCTTCTCCTGGGGTATAGAGCTGTACCCTGGGAGAAGGGGAATTGTTCTGCAGAGCCAGGACAAGGCAGAAGAGGGACTAAGTCAGGTCTTCCTTCATGTGCTCATTTGTACTCTTCATTCTGAAGGTGCAGAGAAGGAAGTGATAAGAAAATTGCTTATTTGTTTTAAGCCTATTACTTTAGATAAAATAATTACTGGGAAAAGCTGATTGACACTGAACTTTGTTATGGCCTATTTGAGCATCACACATCAAAGCTTAACTTGTGAAATATTTATTTGAGCATATCAGTAAAAAGCTGGGGTATCTGTGTAAGAAAGGCAAGTTATTCTGTGTAGTATCTAAATCTTGTTTCCCAAGAGGGCTTCCTTCCTCTGAGATGGTCTCGAGCAGAGCCTCTGAGCAGCTCGTGCCTCGGCTGTTAGTAGGGAATTAGGAGGGATTTCCTATTTTGCCTTGTACCTGGGGGTACATAATGTCCCTGAAACCTTTTAGTTGTCTCTCAAGTTTAGTCAAAGCTGAAATTTGCACTAGAAATTGGGAAGGAAACTGATAAATGTGGATACAGTGGGACTGCACAGCCTAAAGAAACACGGGTACAACACTATTCTGGGGCTGAGTATCCTCCTGTGTCCTGCAGAACCCAACTGAAGCAACTGTCACATCTCATCCCTTCCTGGCTGCCTCAAGGGCTTCAGCCACACTTCAAACTGTGTGTCATATGTGGAAAACAGGAGTGACTGATCTCCTTCAACCTTCCTTGAATTTGGGAGCTGTCTGGGATATGTGTATGGAAACCTAGGGTTTGTGATAAACGAGGAACCAGATCGGCAGACTATGTTTGGCCTGAAAGTGCACAAAGTCAACTTCCAGAGTCTCATTCCAGAGCTCAGGAAGTGTTTTCACCTCTGGTCCCAGTGCTGTGGATAAAGCAATGCCATGCTTTTCAAAGCTCTGTAGCTTTGGTGTAAACGTACTAAATTTTGCAAAACACAGGAAAATACAATAGTAGCGAAGCTACAGCTGATGTGCTTGAAAACCAGAAGGAAAAGCTGCTTCTTTTGTGTTGTTAGCTCTCTGGATCAACCAGTTGCTTATTAGATCCATTTGCTTTGCTCTGCATCCTCTGCACTGATGGGAGCCTCGATGTCTCCTGGTCTGTCAGTAGAAGAAGGACAGACAGTGCAGGCCAGGCCAGACCTTTGATCTCTGAGCTATCCAACCTGTAATGCAAAGTGGCCACATTTGTTTAAACATTGCTTGTTCCTGGCTTTATTGTTTAGCATACAGACTTGGGTTAAATTATGAAGAATTTAACCTAAGAAGCTTATTTGCAATTCAAGTGAACCAATTAGCATCTTAAGACACACTGTAGGGCCTGGGAGGGAACTGGTGCAGCATTTTTAACTAAAAGGCTGACAAGGATATGCCTTGATAGTGGAAGCAGAGGGGTAGAAATATCTGAGCCAATTGCTTCTCTTCTTTAGATACTTGTTGGACATGGGTTTTTTTTTTATTTTGTTTGGGTTATCTCCTCCTCCCCCCCTTTTTTCCTTTTTTTTTCTGAAGGATACAAAGGTGCATCATGTATTTTATTCTGGAAAGGAGGGTAGTTTTAAATGTATGTGAAGCCTGCAGCCCATTTCTTGGATGCTTCATGCAAACATGCTAATTCTAGTTCCATCATGGTGTTCAAACAGTGCTTGTTTGGGAAGATGTGAATTAAAAATGCTTGAGAGGGAAGTGGGAAGGAAAACAGACTTGGATACACTGCATTAAAAGAACATCTTTGTGCATTAAGAAATCTGCTCATGAGAGAACTTTGCAGCTGATTTATTTATGATATCTAAAGCCTAAGTTCTGCAAAACTATTGCTTAATTCTCTCAACTGCACACTGCTAAATGCTTTGTTCTTTTCATTTGGGATTCAAGTTTATTTTGGTTTGTCCTGTGCTCTGCCTCTGTGCACTGGAGGTGGCTTGAATCCAGTCTGGAGTAATATCAACATGGTTTTAAAGAGACGAAGCAGAGTGTGAAAATAAAACCACTGCTAAGACTTGGCAATTTTTTTTGTCTGATTTTGTGTCGTGGCTGGAGGAGCTGGTAACCTTCCCTGCCACCATGGGAGGAGAAATTTAGCACAAACAGCTACAAGTGTTACCTGAGCCGTTGTCCAAGATGCTGCTGTGTCTTAAAACTCAATGACAAACTTTCTGTGGGTGGGGACAGGCCATATGGCCTCGCTGCAGCTCTCGCTGCCTGCTGGTGCTGCTCTGTGGGTGGTACTGCGGGGAAGGCTTAACAGTGTCCCTTTGTTTTCCCAGTTCCTCATTGTCCCCGCGATTGTGGGCAGTGCCCTCCTGCACCGGCTGTCTGACGATCGCTGGGAGAAGATCACGGCGTGGATGTACGGGGTGGGGCTCTGCGCCCTCTTCATCGTCTCCACGGTGTTTCACATCGTGTCTTGGAAAAAGAGTCACTTAAGGTAGCGGGAGAAGACGTTTCACTTTGTGCTGTGATGTTTTTCCGTTGTGTCTCTCAGTCAGAGCCGGTTTTCCTGCAGGCTGGAGTGGTGCTTTTTACTGAATCCTGACAAAAACCACCCTCGATTCTGTCGGAAGAAACAGTGAGCCAAGCTCGTGTACAGATGAGCTTCAATGTCTGCTGCTTTTTCACAAAGAAAACATGTGTTTTTGTAGGCCCTAGTGGCTCTTAATCCAGAAGCAGAATGGGAAAAACATAGTCTAAGTGGATGATGGATAATACCCCTACTGCAGAAATGAGAACACTGTGTGGGACTATGGCATGCTCAAGTGCTTTGAGGAACACAGAGTTTGCCAAGAGAATTATAACACAATAGCCAGCTAACCAGCAGAAAGCCTTTCTGGGAGCAAGGCAGCAAAACTGACATGTGATTTATTATTTATTTTTTATTTTATTTTGGTTTTTTGGTCCCATTATGACCCCTCTGTAATTCTGGGCTGTAAATTGGACCTAGCCAGTAGTCACTAAATAGTTTCTGGATGAGGCAGAGTTGATGTGACAGCTCTGCCTCCCTGCCAGGGAGCAGGGAAGAGGAATGGAGGAGGAGTGCTCAGCGAGACACTCAGGAGTGTCTCGCTCCTTCCATGTGGCTTTAAGAGGTCGTGGAGCTGATGGGGTTTTCCCCAAAGTAATTCCAAAGTGCATCAGGAGAATGAGATGATACAAAAATCTTTGCCAAATGTGCCCTGGTGACTGGCTCTCTCTCTGCCAGGACAATGGAGCATTGCTTCCACATGTGTGACAGGATGATGATCTACGTCTTCATCGCAGCCTCATATGCACCATGGTAAGGAACTGCCTTCCAAAATCTGTAGGTACCTTCCTAGGTGCAACTGCCCACATTCTGTGCTGTGACAGGCAATGTAATGTAACCTCCTGGGATTTGCTGAACAGAAAGTAATGTTAGAAAACATTAGAAAGTAGTTTATTTATATTCCACGTACCCCATCAATGCAAACCCCTTCTGCCTCTCTGTGGGTGGAATGTCCCAGTGCCTGCTCCCCCATCATGCTGAAGTTAAAGCCCTGAATCTTTATTTACTTTTGTCAGGCCCCACTGCCAGTGTGTCAGTGTGTTCATCCATCACTTCTGTCTCTTGAAACCTTTGTGCCTCCAGGTTAAACCTCCGTGAGCTGGGACCTCTGGCATCTCACATGAGATGGTTTATCTGGCTGATGGCTGCTGGGGGAACCCTCTATGTATTTCTCTACCATGAAAAGTAAGAATTATTCTTTGCATTTGACTTCAAACTGAAAATCATCCTCAGAGAACAAGACTAGACTTTTTTATTTTGGTTTGGGAGATGAGCTACTGAGGCTCTCATCCAGTAAGAAAATTTAAGTTGTCTCAATGTTTTATTCTCACTAGTACCTCATGCAAGTGAAGGCATCTAGGCAGTATTTAGAGAAGGTATTGCCTGCAACTGTACAATGCAGATAAATACTAGAGTAATTTTGTCATAAAACATTGGTAATGTCTCTGCATGGAAAGCTTTGTGAATAATTTAATGGACCCATGCTAACATAAAACTTTGTTTTACTGTTGAAGGAAATGTTCATCCTCTTGTACCTTTTTAAATGACTCAAATCCTTCCTTTTTAGGTATAAGATCGTTGAACTCTTTTTCTATTTAGCGATGGGATTTTCTCCTGCTCTGGTAGTGACTTCCATGGTAAGGAATGTGACTATTACAAACAAACTTGCCTTTTATAACTACATTAGGTTCAGTGTAGCTCAGTCTTTTGGAAAAAATGTTTATTTTAGTCCACCATAATTGTAAATTTTCTCTGCAGAAGAACCAAATACAGCTGGTTATATTTTGGATCTACCTTTCAGTGAAGTGCTGCCTTGTTTTGTTAAACCTGGGCTGCACTGGGGAGATAAACAGAGTTTGGGTTTCTTGATGCATCTGAAAAGTATCCTACTGGCTCTTGTCCACTTCAAAACTTTGACTATCATTTATTTATAGTTACACATTTTAAATAATGTTGATTAACCCTCTCTGCTGCTGAATACAAAATAAATATAAATAATACAAATCTGACATCTTCTCAAGCTGATGCCTTAACTGCTCCACTGAATGCTGTACCAAAACCTTGTTGAATGTTTCATCCAACCATTAGGAGTTGCTTTAAACTCAAGTTTGCACACAGTAACGTGGTTTTCTTTGTCTCTGCTAATGAGCATGAAGCCAACCATCAGACTTGTGTTGACTCTTGAGTTATGCTATCATAACTTCCACAGTGCTGTTGGGACACAGTATATAAATATATCACTGTGTATTTCACAAAGTGTGATATAAATACACTGCCTTTCTCCTTGTCTGAGATGTTCTGAGCTGTGACACCCACCTTCCTTTGCTCAGGGTGGGGAGGAAATCACTTTGCATTTCACACATGAAAAACTCTTTGCCCCCTTCCCAGCCCAGGCTGACCTGTCCCTGTTTGTTGACAGACCAACACGGAGGGGCTGCAGGAGGTTGCCTGGGGAGGTTTGATCTACTGCCTGGGCGTGGTGTTCTTCAAGAGTGATGGAGTGATCCCCTTTGCCCACGCCATCTGGCACGTCTTCGTGGCCACAGCAGCTGCTGTCCATTACTATGCCATCTGGAAGTACCTTTACAGAAGTCCTGCAGACAAAATTCGTCACTTATGAGAGATAGATATCTATAGGTATAAAAACAATCTGCGCTCGGCCTCTGTAACAGTATTATTTGACTTAAGGAATTCGGGGAAATTGGAAAAAAATTGCACAGCAAAACTGCACTGACTTTGGTAGTTCTGTGAACACAATTACTGTGAACTGATGTTTGTGTCCTGCCATTGCCCATCACATGGCAAGTGCTGTAAATAACCAAGATACTGTACTGCAGTACCAAGAGTCCATTCCACGTTAGCAGAACTGGCTACCTGATGTTTACAAACAAATTTTGTATCCTAGTTTAATTTTACAGTTTTTAACTATGTGAATTTTTCTAAATTAGTGATTGAAATGGGGAAGTCAGTGCAATAGTGCAAACGTTAACGCTCTTGATTTGAAATTGGTTTCTATCACCTTTCCACTAGTCATTTCTTAAACATGAATCACAGACAACTAATCTACTTTTACCACTCATTATCTTGGTATAATGTGAAACTTTTATAGAAACTTTTTTGTGTTTTTTGTAAACTTTAAAAGTACATTTATTGAACTGAAGACACACAACTGTCATCTATGCAGCTACTCATGTTGCAAACTCTTGCAAGAAATGGTTACATTCCACACCCTGTCCTGACAAGCAAACCTTGTACCTCTTCCAAAGGTTGTGTTAAAGGTGTAAGTGTAGTAACCACTTTTACAAACAAAAGATCTAAATGTGATTCTGCTGAGTTCTAACATGACAGCACTCTGCTGGTCTGTAGTACCACTGAAACGGACCTGAACTTGGTTTTATTTGTGATGAAGTGCTTTAAAGGGAATAGTTGAGGTGATTGTCTCCTCGAGGTTCCCAGTCCTGCCCAGCCTGGCACTGGTTGGGGTGAAGGCTGGGAGGTGTGAAGGGAGGGGGGCAGCTGATGCTCCCTGTCCAAACCAGTAATTTCTCCAGGGCTGTAACATTAAGGCTTGGATTTCCAGAGGGATTTAAACCCACCAACAGAACCTGGTCCCACCAGCTTTTGTTGGGGTGGTTCTGCTGGGAAATCCTGCTCAGAGCAGGTTCAGGGCATCACCGACCACCCAGAGCTCGTGGTTCTCCACAAGCACAGCCTTCCAGGGAGCAGAGCTTGGGGAACTCGGTGTGGTGTCATGCTGGGGCTTCACACAGTAAAACTGGTCCTTGTTGCTGTCTGTCTGTACAGGAAATCCAGCTGTGGTAGCGAGTCATGACTGTAGAACACGTGCTGTAATGACCAGTGTAGAAGAGTCATTGTAATACTGTTTGCCCAATAATTGTATCCTGTCCCACTATGTAATGAATGTCTTATATTAAGATTGACTTTATCCTTTTTCTAATTTACTCGGTTTTTCATGTCAGTATTTAAAAACAAAACCAAAATGCGTTGCCTTTCTCAGATTTTGTTCTGGATATTGCCTGTCTGCAAACAATGAGTAGCAAGATAGGGATGTTTTAAAGGTCCCCTTCCACTTAGATTTGCCAGAGGGCAGCAGGTTTTAGAATATTTACATTTGTACAGGGAATTTACAAGAGGGACAAACTTTAAATTCAAAGTGTTGAAGAATCGCTGTGTGGTGTTTAGCAGGTGATCAGAGAAGTGGCACCACCACAGGAGAATAATGAACTGCCCCAAAAGAGAGCAAAGAGAAGAGCTGGGCAGGTAATTCCTGCTGCAACAGTCTCGCACATCTGGATGCCTCAGTTTTTTAACATTGTGTCTATTTTAATATTTTCCACTTTTTGTGAGTTCATATATTTTGTTGAAATGCAGTCCTGTTAAAACCACTAAAATATACGTGTAAAGGTTTTCTGTAGTCGAAAGTGAAACTATTTGCTTGAGTATGTTTTAATTTTAAGTTAATTTTTCATGGCATTGCTTTCTGGAGTGTTTGAAATGGTTTTTAAAAAATTTCAATTCGCCAAAAATATTTTGAATTACTGTATTCTAGTCAATATGATACTGAATGTACTAGACTAACAATAAACATTTGGTGCAATTTGGAAACTTGGTGGTTATTCTTTTCCCCCTCCAGCACTTCCCCAGGGAAGTCAGGGATGGACACTGCTGCCACTCCTGGCACAAGGGATCCCAAGTTGAAGCTGATGACCCTCATGCTTGCTCAGTCAGTGCTTTAAAGGTAGTAGGAAAGACTGCAATCCAAATTATTTAATTTGTGGTACGGAAAAAAGTATATTTCTGTCTCCATTTGGTCAATATTTGGAACTTGCTGCTTTGCCTTTTGCTGTTCTGGATCAATTTTCTTATACCATTATATATTGGGATTCTTTTTTTCAACTTAGAACACTGAAATACATAACTTTGCTTCCATCCCTAGAGGAGGATCATTGCATAAAATAGAAACAAGCTGAACTAAAAAATATGTTTCTTTTGGAAAACAAGCATATCAATTAGTCTTTTCTTTTTTTCCCCTCCATCTAACTACAGCTCTCCAGGCTCTTTCCTCCCAGGAGTAGAGACAGTGCTTTTCCCAGTAATGTTTGCTGCTGTACAGAGATGTGATTTCTTTGTCTTCCTGAGGCAAATGTTTTTAAAAGCACTTGCTTCTGTATTTTCTGTGCCTTTAGGTTTTAGAAGTGCAACAAGTAGGCTGAGTCTAAATGAAGCAGTGATAACACACGTTTCAGCTTTGCAGATGGACCTTTCCAGAGGATGTCTGGGATGCTGCAGGTACTTAGGTCATGCTTTTATAACAAAGTATCATGTGAATAGAAAAATAATTCTATGAAGTGAAGGATTTATTTTTGAATTGCATTGGGGGTTTTAAGCCAACAGCAAAAAAAAGAGCAAAAAGGCATTTTTCCTTCTATACCAGTAGCAGGTGTAAAAGCAGGGCTGCTTTGCCAGTTCTGTCTTCCCCACATGCCTTTGATTACTCGTGATTGTGATGAGAAATTGTGTTACTGTTTCCCAGTTCTAGGTAAGTAAGTGAGGCTTGAATGGCTGAACATGGTTTTGCAGCCTTTGCTGTTATCAGTTGAATTCTGGTGTAAAAATGGGATACTTGGAGACACCCTGGGAACAGCAGGTTTGGACAGTGCTCTCAGGCACATGGGGTGACCCTTGGGGTGTCCTGTGCAGGGCCAGGAGTTGGACTCAATGATCCTTATGAGTCCCTTCCAACTCAGCATATTCTGTGATTCTATAAAATCTTGCAGGGGCCAGAATGAGCAAGTTAAAGGCAAGATGCTAAAGTTTTTCATAGTTTGTTTTTTGCTTAAATTCTCCTCCTGGTCAGGACCTCTGCACAACTCTTTACTTGGGTCTGGTGTGTGTAGCCACGAGATGTCCCTGGAGGCCAAGGCTGTCATGTTCACATCATGTGCTTGACTAAATCTTTTCTCCATGCTTTGCTATTTTTAAAAGAAGGCAGGATGCTGGGCTCTGCTGCTGATTGCCTTCACCATCAATAGAGGTGTCATGAGGTTAAAGCTAAAAATAGTCAACAAAAGAGTGGCCAGGATGGCAGGCAGAGCTGCCTCCAGGGTGTGGGTGCTTTCTGCCTTCCCTGGATTTCTCAGCTTGTGCCACCAGTGTGCTCTGACAAACAGAGGCTGCTTGTTGCCATTCTACTGCTTGAAAGTGTTTCACTCATCATTTTTGGGGATAAATTCACCAAGCACTGTCATAGGCTGGGAAGGGAATGGTCGTAAGACACCTGAGATGTTCTCTAGTGGCTATTTGAAAGCGTTGGGATGCTCTTAATTTGATGCCCCAGCAGTGCTGGGAGGACCAGCACTGCCCAAGTGGCACAAGCAGCAGAGTTTGGATGAGCTTTGCAGCCTGTCTGGAGAATTCAGCAGAGAGAGGCCTGAGGTGCAGCACCCTCAGAGCACCTGTACCACGTGTGGACACATGGAGCACTTCAGCCTCACAGGTCCAGCCCCCAGGGAAAGCACTGCTCTCTTGGAAAAAGAGTTTTTTAATTCCTGTCTGGGTAGCATTTTGTGGGTGATGTTTTGTTACAGAGCTGGGGGTCTGTCTGCTGGATTGTTTCCACCCCAGGCATCCTCCTCCTGTCTGTGGCGAGCAGAGAGGGCAGCAAGACTTGTTCCCTTCATAGAACCAGGGGGCTGGTTCCCAAGGATAAGCTGGGCAACCAAAATCCTCTTGCAAAAGGCTGGCAGAGAGGCCAGCACGGGTTTTATAACAGAAGTTACATCACTGACTAATGAGGCTCCTGTGCTCTCACAGGCTCCTGTTGCTTAGCAGCACGAGCCCTGCTGGCGTGGATTTGGGTGCCCAAATCTTTTGGGTGCCTTTGCAAATCTCCCTTAGGTTTTCTCACAGGTGAAAAGCTGTTGAGTGAGTGGGTGTAGCTCCAGCAGACATCTCCTGACGTGTGGTAGGTGGGATTGGCTTCCAGGGGTGACACAGAGGTGTGACCAGACGTGGCTTCTGTGACAGGGTCAGCCAGAGCCCGAGCCTTGTCCCTGACAGGACATCCAGAGCAAACCACAGGATGTTTGGATGGAGAGCTGTAGTTATTTTGGATGGTGAAACTCTGAAACCCAACCCACAACACCTACTGAACTTGGGGAACCTGTGGTGCCTTTGGCTTCAAACAGCAGTGGTTTAGGAGCATCATAAATGCTTCTAAATTGATTCAACATTGTTGCTGTGGGAACTCAACCAGCTCCTCAAATCAGAACCCATGCACTTGGCAAGCTGAGGATTTGGTTAGGAGGGGAACATGGATTGGATTTTTTTTTTAATATGTGTCTTCATAAATGTACATGTTTGAATGGGAATGGCCTTTGTCTTGAAGCTGATGGTGGTGGTGGGCACGTTAATCAGCCTTCTGCTAAATGAGTGAAAATGAAGCTTGAAGGGACTCTGAGGTATTTTTAGCCCCTCCTCTGCCTGCAGGGAAGAGGGACTCTGCCTGTTATTCCTGACAAGCTCCTTCTGAAAAGCCTCTGACAATGGGGATTTCACAATCCTCCCAGGCAGTTTATTTCAGTGTTTCACCCTCTGCCCTCCTGACTTTTTTCTGCTGCCCAAGCAGTATTTTCTTTGCTGTACTTGAAGCCTGTTACTCCTTGTCCTGTCTGCAGCTGCTCAGAGAGGAGCCCTTACAGGCAGCTTTTCTGTAGCTGGAGGCTGTCACCTCTTTCCCTTGCTTTTTTCTCCCCTAGATTTAAACAAACTCAAGCCCTTCAATGTTGCTTCATGGCCACCTCATTTGACAGAGTCAGCAGGGTGTTCCAGAGTGACTTCAGACACTTTTCCCAGCTAATGATGTGACACAGGGACATAAGAAATTAGTGACAGTGCAGAGGGAGAGAGGTGGAAGCAGGAGTTGTAATCCCATGTTTCAGGAGAGGGACATCGACCAGGAAAAGGAATTCTACCCCAGCCAAAGCCAGCACACACAGCATCCCAGGAGAGTGACTTCTTAGCATTCTTTGTTCTAGTTATTGGTTTGTTTTATTGTTGTGAGTGGGGGCTTTTTGTTGGATGGTGGTGGGTTTTCTGGTGTTTGTTTGGGGTTTTTTTTGTTTGGTTGGGTTTTTTTTTCTGTTTTTTTTTTTTTTTTTTTTTTTTTTTTAAATTTTTTTTTGGTTGGTTTTTTGGGGTTTTTTTTGGGGGTTGTTGGTTTTTTTGTGGTTTTTTTTTTTTTTTGTCTTTTTTAAAATTCTGTTTTTTAATTACTTTTTGGGCTTTTAAAAAATTATTATTATTTTTTAGTATTTTAATGGAATCTCTCACCCATCTCCAGTGCTGCATTTGCTTCCCACAGAGCTCCCAGCAGCATCTCCAGGACAATCCCCTCCATCCCAGCTGGGGTGTGCTGGGCATCCCACTGGACACATTTGCTTCCATCCAGCCCCAAAATTCTCTGTTCATCATTTCTGCTCTGGGGGAGCAGATCTGACCCTTCACCACGGAACTGTGCTGGGAACAAGGAGGAGCCTGGACTGACCCACGGGGGGACTTTTCCTCCCTAACCTTCCAGTCCCCAGCAGCATCCCCTGGCTCTGCCCCTGGTGACGCCGCTGTTTGTTTGCAGCTGAGGTGGCTGCAGCTCCCGGGGGGCTTTGCCTTTGGAATCCCATTTTGCAAACCCATTTTGCAACCCTGGCTGCTGACTCCTCCAGCCACAGCCCGACGGGCAGGGCAGGGGGGCAAAGGACAGGGGAGGAGTCCCGAGGGGCCGCAAAGCCTGGGTAGGGCAACAATTCCCTTCCCTGCAAGGGCATTGCTGTCCCTCCTGCCCTTGCCATGCTGGGACACCCCATCCCACCTCCTCCCGGGCCACTGGGATGTCACAGCCTCACTGCTGCCATCCAGCTCATCCGCGACGTGGGCACAGGGTCCAGGGCTGAGCAGGGGGACGTGTCCTTTCCCAGAGGTGGTTTCTGGCTGAAAGCTGCAGAGGTGGAGAGGGAAAACAGGGAGTGAAACACAGGTGAGAGGAGTGAGGCTGCTGGGCCAAAGTCGTGGTTAGAAGGAATTACCCCTGGCTGGTTTCATCAACCCCAGGTGGAACCTGGCTGCTGGTTGGTGTGTGAAGGTGGGGTTAGTGCTCACATTTCAATTGAAATCGGGTCTACTAATATGCAAAACGATTGAGCATCATCCTTTTAAGCCTAAGTGTGTTTGACACTCTCAGACAGCGGCTGAAGCGTCTCGGGCACCCCCGGCACTCACAGCCCCCCGACGTCTCACACTGGGGGCTCCGGCAGAGCTTTGCTGCGCTCGGGGTCAGCCCCAGGCCCAGCCGTGGTGCTGATGGGGTGACACGGTGTTTGTCCCCTCCCACGGAGGGAGGATATACCAAATATTGAGGAGGAAAAGCTGATAGTTCGGGGCAGATCCCAGCGCTCGGGAGCCGCTCGCGGCTCTTGTGTGACCCCTTGTGTCGGCACTGCCCGAGGCTGGACCTGCTTCCCAGCCTTCCCACCCATGGATATCTCCCACTGCCCTCGCATTTAAGGGATGATTACATGTAAAAATGAAACACTAAGACGTGGTGGAAATGCACCGGTCATAGGCACAGTGACAAATCCTACTTATTATTCTCAGGTACAACGTTAAGGATTCTTTTCCCACCAGCCAGACTTGCTGTCTCTTGCTGCCTCTTCATTTTGCTCCTGAATTATTTTTTGAGCAGCTGGGCAAGTTTAATGGAGGGTTTAAAGCATCTCACAGATTCTTAAATTCTCACAGGTTTCGTAAAAATTTGGGCTTGAGAAAAAGAAACTAAAAAGAGAAACACCAAACCCGACCACAAGGCGACCTCGGATGCCCCAGAGCTGCCGGAGCCCGGGCCGTGCCTGGCCAAGGGAATGCCTCGGAATGGGACTGTTCCAGCCTTTTTTATTATTTTTATGGGGGATTTTCTGGGGTCATTTCATCCATGAAATGTTAAATCCACCACATTTATCTTAAAATCAAAACAGGTGGGTTATTAGGGGAGTGCCAGGACTCCAGAGCAGCAAAAGCTCCAGAAAACTGATCCTAAATGTGCTCTTGGCACCTCGTAAAGATGAGTTTGGGGGGTGTCTCCTGGGCTTGGGGAGGGGATGACCAGGAGGAGCTGGTTTATTTTATATACTGACATATTAAAGTATATTTATGCTACTATATTAACACTTCTTGAATTTTCTCTCTATGTGTACACGTGCTGTGTGTGATAAAGATCTCATGTAAAAATCTTTTGTCACGTATATTAGTGTATATAAAAAATACAAACATCTCCAAAAGCATGTTTTATGTATTATCTGTTCCATATATATAAAAATATAATAACAAAACACTGCTAAATGCACATATAGAGGCAGTCAAATGGTGTGTGCTTCTGCATTGTAATGAATATATTTATAATATATATTTATAATATATAAATATAAACATAAATATTTATAATATATAGTGTATTTTATATATTATATAAATATATAATATAAATATATTATATAAATATATTTTATATATAATATAAAATAAATAGCAAAGCCAGATCTTTATAGCAATAAAATATGTGTGTATATAAAAAGCTCTAAAGCCATATAAATGAAGTAAATGCTCTAAAATAGGCCATATGAAAATGTAACTATTGAATGTTATATCTAGCTCTGTGTGTGTACAATGCACATTCACAGATGGAGGTGAGTGTGTGCAATAGAACAAACTTTGTGCCTTGAATAACATTTTATTAAATGTTAACTCCAAATCATCATCATGATAAATTCTACTTTATATATTTTTGAATAAATACCAAAAAATATATATCTAAATCTAACCTTTAAAAATAAATGCAGCTAAACATGGTGTGTGAAAATATGATTTTTTAACCTTTATTGAGCATTATTTTATATGTGTGTCTGCGTAAATAAAAACAGATCCATTTTTTTAAGCCTCTCTTTCTGTCCTGAGTGTGAAGATGGAAATGTGTGTGACACAGACACACGTGTGTGTCCAGGGAAGGGGAGGGTTTCTGGGTTATTAAAACAGATATTTGATGTGCAATAGGTGCTATATATTTAAACTCAGACCTTTATACGTCAGTGATGACTATTTTTAGATGCATCTTCATACAAAATATGAATGAAAACCTTATTAATTCTGTTCCATATGCTCTAGGGAAATAAAATTATTAAATTTCTCTCCGACTAGACAGACACAGGCAGTGAGAGCAAGGGGAGTGTACGTGTGTGTGTGTGCTCATATGTCTGTGTTACAGCAAATACACTTTGTGCATCATAATGTACAGTAAAAACAGACCTCTACAGCAATAGGGAATTATAGATATATAAATATTAACCTAGATTATCAAATTCTGCTAAATATGTCGTATGAAAACTTAATTGAATTTATATCAGTGGATACAACAGTATTAGGACACAATATATACATATCTATATTTTATATATATATATATATATATACATACTATATGTATCTCTATAATGTGCCTGAATATAGTGCAGTATATATAGTGTATATTTGTGTATATATAGTGTATGTATATCTCAAATACATAGTGTATATATATAATACATAGTATCTATATAAAATACATATTAAATAGTGCATATATACTATGTATAATACAGATTATACATATATATAATACATATTACAGTATAATACACATACATAGCATATATTGATATTATACACTATGTACATGTATTACTTTATATTGCTGTATATATGTATATATACACACATATACAGTAATATTATAAAGTAATACATATACATAGTATACACAGATAATACATATTATAGTGTACATATATTAAATATATAAATTATGCTACATATATGTATTATATAAATGTATATGCATTACTTTATAATACTATTATTCTAATATATTGTGTGTATACATACATATACATATATATGTGTGTGCATGTATATATATGTATGTATATATATTTATGTATATATACAGTACAAAGACACAGATCTGTAGATATTTAGGTACAGGGATGAGTGTGGGAATATTGATTTATATGGGTGTAGTAAATATTGATTTATATGGGTGTACTAAGACAACTCCTGTGCATAATCAGAGCATTATGTCTCATCACAGAAAGGTCACAGCATTACCACAAAAAGACCCTGATAACAATATTTTTCATATGGATTATAAAGCTGCATCCAAGTAGTAAATTCTGAGAGACTTTAATAATTAAATTCTGAGAGAATTTAATAAATTCTGAATTTATTCTATATGAAATACAATTATTAAATTTGTAACTATATAAGCCATATCTGTATGGAGAGAGAGCTCCAAGGACTTGTGTGCCCACACTGACATCTGTGCTTGTTTATTACAGAAATTATATTTTGTGCATAGCACATATAGCAAACCCAGACCTTTACAGCAATAAAATGTATTTTAAAATTATAAAAAGATGTATTATTAATAGAGTAAATGCTGTTAATATGCTGTATGAAAGTCTAGTTGGCCAAAGTACAGCCATATGGATGTAGAGATATATGTGCTTGTGCAGATGCACAGGGTGTCTGAATTAGACAAATACACTTTCTGTCTCATTAAAACCTTTGTATTCATAAAGTCTAGTTTATATATTTATAAACACGTATAAAAATATAAAGCTAAAAGCAATTATGATAAATATATGAAAATGCAATTTTAACTTTTTTCTGTATACACACATACCTTTAATATGTGCATTTAAATATTTCTATATATTTAATTTCTATATAATAATTTCTATATAATAATTTCTATAAATTATTTCTATATATTATAGCCATATATAAAACTAATGAGTGCATGCACATGGACAAAGGGGAGATTAAGCAAGAGACCGAATGCATCTGTGTTATTAAAACATGGATTTTATGCCTAATATATACTATATATTAAAATGTAGACTTTTATAGATGTGTTTGTGTGTGATTTTGCACGTGCACACACATACATGTGTAACAAATGTACTTTGAGCATAATATACATATATATAAAATATATACATATATATTTATTAAAACCAGACCTTTATATCAATGACCTCTATGCATACAGATAAATACACCCCCCTCCCATATGCATACACATTTTAATAACTTGTAGAAAGAAGTGTTAGTGGTGAGTTACATTTTTGTCTCACTGGCTGTACTTTATTATATATAAACTAGATACCTAAAATCCTACAGTATGTATTATCTGCCATGTGCTCTATACAAAATATCAGATATAAAGGAGAATGAAATTAATGAGTTCTGTTGTACACTATAATAAAAAATACTCTTTAATGTGCAGCATTTTTGTGAATGTATTACAAAGGAATGATCACATCTCATGACATATAAAGTGTATATAGTGTGTATATATATATAAATGATGGATATAGCTTACACTGTATCCCTTTAATACTTATTAAGCTAAACATTTTATTAAAATAATAAGAAGCACTAACTATACTACAACTAGAAATATTTCCTCTCGTGTCAATACCCATTTGCTGGGGTTATACCCAACCCTGCTGGCAGCTGGGCAGGTTTGGGGACATTTGCACCCACCTGGGGTCCATCCCCTGATGTGACACAACCCAGGCTGGAGGCTCTGGGCACTCACAGACCAGAGGATGGGGGAGAAAAATTCCACCACCTCCCCTCCCAAAAGCCCCGTGCCCCGATACACCAAAACAAGCACACAGGTGAGAGAAGAAAAATTTAAAAGTTTATTAAACATTAAGAATAACAGACGAAAAAAAAATATTTGGGCTGAACAGCATACAGGATGCAATCCACTTCTTGTCATACAGGTAATTTGATCTGTTTGTTAAACTTGTATTTAATGCTGTCTTGTGGTGTTGCCAGAAATACGATGGTTGATCACTTGTAAGTTTTAATATATTTTTTTTTTTTAATCTCTTCACATAAAAAAAAGAAGTCGACAAAATAAAAATAAACTGCACATCTCTATCGTAAATTACATGCAAAAATAGTTTTAAAGCAATAACTGGGGGTATTACAAACCCACAGAGGCAAGAGATTCAAGTGTGAGGGGTGTGAGCCGATCCCATCCCCGGGGGCACAGGGAGCGAGTCCAGCTCGGAGCCTCACTCGGGCTCCTGCCCTGCATTTTGAATTTCTTGCTTTTGTGGATTCAAGTCAGAACTTTATTTCCATGGTGCTTGGTTTTAGAGACTTCAGCACCATTCAAAATAGAAAAAGAAATACCCCCCCTGCCTTCTCTGCCACGGGCTTTCCCACGGAGAGCCCCAAGGTGCTCGGATCACAAATCCATCTCCAGTCCCACTGATTTCTAGAGGGCATTCTTTTTTAAAAAGAAAAAAATTCACTTCTAAGTTTCAGCAAAAAAACAAAAGAGAAGACAAGCATTTTACCAATGCTTATAAGTTTAACAGAGGTCAGTGAATTATTTAGATAAGCTATTAATTATTCTGCAAATATATATATTTCTATTTTTATAAAATTACAATCTCTTATACCTACAAGCTCCTTCATGAGCAACAAAGCCATCAGAGGTGTGATGAGCCCAGCTGAGCTGTCCTTGGGAACTGAAAGTGAGCTGAACTTCCATTTATTTATTATTTTGGGGAGACAACCTGGCTAAAGAACCTGGAGCTTTTCCAGATATCAGCCCACATATTTTGCCTTTTTTTTTTTTTAAGTGCTAATTTTTTTTTACAAATGAGCTTTTCACAGCAGCCAAGGTACCTCACTCCCACAGCAAATGGGGAGTGCCTAAATCCCTCAGGCTCCTTGGAAAGTCCTCACCCCAAAGGAGAAGCTGCAGCCTGTGCACATTCCCAGTCCCTCCTGTTCTCCCAGGGGTGAGGAGGCACCGGAGCAGCTCTGGGACCGCTGGGCCAGGCAGCTGCTGGAAACCTCTGTGCTCCTCTGTGGCCATAACAATAAATCTGTTCCACCCAGCCTACAAAAACCATCTCCCCCCCCTTCCCTGCCCAAAGAAACAAAAGAATTCTCTGTCACTTTTTTTTTTTTCCCCAAGCTGCCTTTTACGTGTCATAGAAAGGTTTGTGGTCACACCCCACCCCTCGCCGATGGCACTCTGACCTCACTCCTGCTCCTGGGGCACCCCAAAAACACCCCTCTGTGTGTCTCCCCAGCACCCAGTGCCTCATACTGACCTTTAGGGAATAACTCACTGCGCTTCAAAGTTTGCTGCAGCACACAGAAATTCAGTTTACCCAATAAATGGTCCACAGGCAAGTCCTGCATGTCAAGGGACACTGACAAGCCAGGTGTGTTTGTGGAAAAATACTGGAAAAGTGCCATTCATGCGAGGGGATTTTTAATGCTGACCAAAATGCTGAGTTCTTTGTCGCCTTCTCCTGAAGCATGAAAAATGATTTAATGGAATGAACAACCTGTTTATTGGAGAATAATGTCAGAACACTCAGAAAACTGCGAGCAAGACGTGTAGCACCGTATTTTCCTCCCGTGTTTCTAACTGTATGCAGTACACAAAGTGTGTACAGGGTCTGAGCTATTTATAAAAAAAAAATAGTATTCAGCTGGAAACAGATTGTAGCAGCAGCAGCAGATCAGAAGTGCCTGTGAGTGGTTTTGTGTTATATGTTATTTTCCTGCCATTACAAAATATTGTATTGTCCAATCAATAGTTGACTAAAATCCATGTTGTGCTTTGTCCCTGTTAAACAGTTTCTTGATGTGTTTCTGATGGAAAATACTAAAGTCTCTCCTTTTCAGTAATATGGAACATCCTGGAAATCCATATTACTTCCATAAAAATTTAATTTAAAGCACAGAACATGCCGGTGTGCCAGTGGTAGGCTTAAAATATTAAAAGATTTAAAAAAAAAAAAAAGAAAAAACAACAACCAACAAACCCCTAAGCACTTCCTTTCTGTACAATAATGGAGAATATATATCTTTGCTATATATTTTAAACATGGAATAGCTTTTTCTTTTTGCTATATATATGTCTTTCAAAATACATTGTCAGTATTTGTACTTGAAAAATACTGTACAAAACGAACATACTATAATTATTCTGTATAAACTTTATACATTTTATAATATCTATCCTTTTGGTCTAGAGTAAACACTTAGATTGATTGGATTAACCACAGTATATGACAACACCATCCCCTCCTGAAATACACCAGTGTCTCTTACATTCATTTTTCAGAAGTCCACTTTATATTAGAACATACATGTTCAAAAGCAGAGAGTTTAAAACAATAAAGTTCAGAACCATCAGTTCATGTCACACTCAAAACAACAATCACTAGGAAAAAATGGGCTTTGCAAACCAGTGACTTCTTCTAACTGAATAAAAGTGATTTTTAAAACAGCAAGATATAATCCACAGAAAATATATTACAAAACATGGGGGGGGGGGGAGGGAAAAACCAACTGAATTTAGGTATTTATTTAACTTTTAATCACAAAATGGAATAACTAACTGAAAACAGAAAAGCCCCTCTGATTTCGACGTCGGATCTGGTTTGATTCTACGGATTTTGTTCTCACTTCAACTAATGATCCTGCTCCTTCCACATGCGCTCCCCACAGGGACACAGGTACCGTGCCCACGGAAACGTCTCTCGGACTTTTGGAACTCGCTGGCAGAGACAGGAAAACTCCTGTTGGGTAGGGAACCATCCTACTTCCAGTGGGAACATCCGGGCAGCATGCACGCGAGCGCACGACAGGATTATTGCTTCAGGTACAGGCAGTGCAAGGTACAAACTCTGTGCTCTATCACACACTCCTACCTACCTACCTGGGGTCCGTGGAGAGAAAAAGGAACCTTAAGTAGCTACAGAGAAGCCATTATGGGATCTATAATGAGTACAGCTAACTCAGTCTAACAGCACTTTAAAATCTGAAGACAATTATCACCAAAAAACTTAAAATACAACGAAAGCGATCTATAAATTAATAGTTCTGCAGTGTAGTACTAAATTATTATTTGTGCACTTTATTAGCATGTTAACTTTTCTGATTAGACAGACGTAAAACGATAGCTTGTTACTCTTGAAAAAAAAACTGAGATCTACTTTTTTTTCTTTTTTCTTTTTTTTTTCCTTTTTTTTTTTTTTTTTTTTTAGTAATTTATACTGGGATCTTTCCAAGTAAAATCAGGAGGATGGAACTGATTACAAGAACGTAAATACCCTACTCTGAAGCAGCACTGAAAAAAAAAAAAAAAAGATAATAAAAAGCTTACTATGGTGGTTTCTCAACAGTCCAGGTAAAAATGTGGCACCCTTTGAAGAGGGTTCATAAAAATGGGAAGTGCTGAGATGCGTGCACACCCACACACACAGGCACACCCACGGACACAGACCTGGGAACACACATGTGCACACACACACACACACACACACACACACGTGGGGACACGCACACGCAAACAAAACAAAACAAACCCAAAACAAAACAGAAAACCAACGTTAAGTCAGTTTTGTTTCTGCTTCTGGTAAAGTGCTGAAGACAGAAAGGTTGGTTTGGGCGTGGTGCTATCAAACAGGAAACACATTGTCCATCTAGTCAAATGCCAACCTGCGACAAGGAGGGAAAAAAAAAAAAAAAGGAAAAAGAAAAAAAAAAACCAAACCAAACAAACAACCAAACCCCACTTGCCCCCCTCTCAGATTTACAGGGGGCCGTGTCGAGCTTCATACTTGGCCAGGACGTTCTTGCACTTGCCCAGCTCTTTCCGCAGGTCGGCCACCTCCTGGCGCAGCGCCGAGTTCTCCTTCTCCAGGAAGGAGGCGCGGATGGCGATCTGGTTCTCCTTCAGCCGCCGCGCGTCCCGCGAGCGCTTCGCTGCCATGTTGTTCTTTCTGCGCCTTGCCCAGTATTTGTCATCCTGCTCATTAAACACAGGCAGAGACAAACAAGGTATTAGATTTCGGTAAGATGAGCCACCGCCACCCGGACCTGCTCCCCAGCCACCGCCTCCGGGACTTCGGTGCCATCCCATCCCGACTGCGCCGGGCACGGCGGGACAGGAGTCGCAGCTCTACGTGGCACAACCCACCCAGGGAGCACAGATGCCCTTGCATGTTTCTGTCAAAATGTTTACACTAACCCCCTCATCCTCTTGACAGTGAATTCCTCCAAGGAAAAACGAAGGAATATTCCAGTGGTACAACCCCTCTCACGTCTCTGCTGCCCTAGTTAGCACATCCACCTTCGCGTGCCGTGACTCATCCTCTGCAGTGGCTGGAGCAGCACTAATTACCTCTGGCCTTGCTCAGCTCTGCCAGCCAACACCTGCTTCACTCTGTTTGTTGGTATCACCCATTTCATCTGCTGTTCAGCTCATTTTTTTCTGTTCAAAGCTCTCTACAGAGCCCCGAAGTGTTCCAGTGTGCACCACCAAGTCACTGGAAGAGGATTCCCTGGCACAACAGCGATGGCTGCTCTGGTACCAACCACAGAGATTAGTACAATTACTGGGGAGAAAAAAAGAAAGTATTCCCAGAAATACTTCCACTTCCCCCTGAAGTTTCATAAGCCAACACATTCCCAAAGTGTTATCCCTGAAGGATTGCCTCTATCACCTCACTGCATTGGTGCATCAAAGGCTCGAAGGAACTACTGAATTTCACCTGATTTTTCCACTCTTCCAATGAAGAGGCCTTCAGTGAAATGGCAGCTTTGATGTTCTTTCAAACTGAATCAAGTTCTAGAAATTTGGAACAACTCAGTAAATACAAAGTGGGCTGAATCTCTCAGGAAAAGTGAAATTCAGCCCCCTGCAGAGTTAGAGTGATGCAGCCATTCACCCTGAAACTGCCTGGCCAGGTCATACAGGTCAAACTTCCCTTCCCAGGGTCACCCCTCCTTTTTAATATGCTTCCATTTCCCTGTGTAGCTCCCGAGCACGGGAGCACAGCACCATGCCCAGCACAGGGCACAGGACCCAGCTGCTCCTACGCTGCACTGAGCACACAAACACCCACCACTCCTGGGTCCTTCAGCCCTGAGCACTCCCAGCCTAATCCTGCTGCTCTGCACCTTCTGCTGCTGCTTCCTTAAGGCAAAGCAGGAGCAAAACAACTGCTGGCAGGAGGACTCTTGAACTGCTTTCTATCAGTCTGGCTCAACAAGGTGTGCAGCAATGCTGATTTGGAGCCAGTGCTATCTCTAAATTGCTCTTCACCTGTACTTAGATGGGACCCCCAAAAATCCTCTTAAAAACAAGCACGCAGCAAAAAGCTATGACCCAAATCTTGTTTATAATTTCCCATCTCATTCCACTCCATAAAAATCAGCTTTAAGCAATTTATTAGTGTGCCACCTAGGCTTCATCCCTCTTTATTTTAACAAATTGCTATGGCAAATCCCTTAATCCAGGCCTGAAAGAGGTAAGGCTGGCATTTCCAAATCACATGCAGCCCAGAGACGATTGACTGGTCTAATCTGCTTACCCTCCCCCAGGACCCAGGGCCGCTCCACATGCCAGGGCAGAGGCAGCGCGTGGGTCAAGCGCTCTGAAACGAGTCAAGGGCAACCCAGGGGATTATCCCCAGGGAATGTGAGACCCTGAACTTTTAGTTCACTCTCGAGTGGAAACTAAGTGCCCCACTGCTGCACCCTGGGCGCTGCTGGGAGCCACATCTGGAGCCAAAAGCACCTCTGCCAGAAGTTTGCTGCGATGAATAAGGAGACATGGGAGACATGACAGAGTGAGGAATGGCACTAGGGAGCAAACTCCAGCCATGCCTGTGACAAACAGCTCTCTCTAAGCAGAACTCCAAACACTGCAACCCAACAGGGATCACCCAGGTAAGCAACAAGGTGCAGATAAACCTCTGTAAAGGAAAGATGAGGATACTACAAAGCAACAGTAACACACCACCTGAACACTCCTTGAGTTGTGATTTCTGTGCTCTTAACTTGCACCACAGTATCCTTAGGGATAAAAATAGCCTCTTTCCCTAATGCTATCAACCTGGTGCAAACACATGGCATCCCAGTCTCTGTGCACGTGCAGCCAGGGATTCCCACACTCCAGCAGCCTCTCAGTGTGTGTCTTGGGGGCAGCAGCAACAACAGAATGAAATTCTGCACTGACTGCCTCTGATAAAAAAGATCTTCTGGGAAAGCACATACTGGGAAAACAATCTTGCAAATAATAATTTTCACAGTGTTTGATAACCTGGATCAGTTGATCGATTTTCCTGCTGTCTTCATGTTCTTTGCTCTTCACATCTCAGAGGCAGTGAGTGGCACAGACAGGGTGCTCGTTCTTTTTAAATATTGTGGTAGTATTATATTTTAACTATTGTATTAAAAACACACCTCTCATCTGAATAGTTCTGTTTTCCTACAACTTGTCTATGATTCTTTCACCTGGATTAGTGAATATATATTAGTGAAATGCAGTGTTTACTGTAGTGTTCCCATTCATTATTAAACACAGAGCTGAAGCACCATCCAAACAATACACAATACACTTCATTCTGTTATCATCAGGGTGCTCCACGGACCCTGAAGGAGATGGATTCCTCCCTGAAGAATTCACAATCTATGCTGAATAAACAGAAGATGAAGAAGAAGGAAACATGATCAGGCTGTTTCATAAGTGGGAAATATGGGACAAAGGAAGCTCATCCAAGGTCACACAGGAAGTTTCTGGCATACAAAGGAAATGAATATTGAGCTCATGAATTTCAACTGTTGCATAACTAATAAGGGACATCCTCCTGCCAGTCCCATTCAGAACCGTTAACAGTTTCATCCTACAACTGAGCTGTGTTTAGGCTGGAAGATTTACCTCACACGAGAAAACAGACTGACCTCACACGAGGAAACAGAGTTACCTCACGTAAGAAAACAGAGTTACCTCACGTGAGAAAACAGATTCACACTCAAAGCTGCACCTCAGACAGTGACTGTGAGAGGCCCTGCAGGAACAGCCTCGTCACCAGTTCCAATTTACCTTCAGGTCATCTGGGATGAAGACTTTGCGAGCTTTCTTAATCATGGGCTGGGGCTTCAGCTCCTCTTCAGAGAACTTGCGCTTACGAGGATCAAACATCTCCTGGCCAGGAATACTGGAAAGAGCAAGATCTGCAGGGTCGGGTTCGTAGCCGACAGGGACTTGGATAGTCTCAGGATCAATGGGACTCGGTGTGTTTCGGTTTGCTGGCAAGATCTGACCTGCAGAAATACAGATAAATACAGCCATGTCAGAAAAGTATGTAAATAATATCACTGAACAGGGATTTTAGAAGATCTCCACACAGTTCAAAAGCAATGATTCTTTAAGCTTTCCCTGAGAATTCGGTACCTGTGTTGCTAAATATCACATTGTCTGTTCTCTAGGGTGCATGTTCAGATCCAGACATGCTCATACCTTTATATTCCTATTTCCAGCTGCTAATCTTGGATGCCCACATAAGATCACTTCATCCAACACTGAGTGCACTGGACTGCAGGCAGAAGATACATTGCTCCAACCTGTGCCACTTCAATAGGGTCCCATCCTCACGAACAAGTCATAAGTACTCTTCTTGGCTTCAGATTTACCCACCACACTGCAACCCTTCCTGGTTATCTCATGCACAGATTTCTTCACATACACCTTTAGGGGGATGTTTAGTTTACAATCAATCACTGTACAGTTTTTGCCATGGACAGCATCTCATGAGAGTGTACTTTCAGCTGTGCTGAAGCACTCCAAGAAGACCTCTATCAATTCTCTATGAAATCCTACCAGTGATATTCTAAAAGACAGTGAAGGAAACCAGCAACATGAAAGGCTACAACTCCTTAAAAACGCTCTGCAAAAATGAAAGAACACTTACTGATGCTGCATTTCTTTTATGATATATAAAATCTAATAAAAAGGAACCTAGCCCCAGAGAATGAATGCTAGCCCTCCCATTTTTTCTTTTTTTTTTTTTTTATCTTAGATACAGCCTTCAAGATCCCACAGCACCAATTCAGGCACCATTCCCACTAAAAATCCAATTTAAAATCTCAACCAAAGGTTCCAAAAATAGGATCCTGAAGTCAGCTGCCTAAACATGGACCTTCCCTGGGGGCAGAATTTTCAGAAGTTTTCACATGCCTCAGAAGTAGAAGCCTCACAGACTTCAGAGGGAGGACTTCTGATTGAAGCAGATATTCTTTTATAATTTTGGCTATTTGCTAATTCACTTTGACTTTAGCCATCTGACGGCTTTTATAACTACAAAAACATCCTGTGACTGTGTAATATTTCCTTTTTTGTGCCCACATCTGCAATATTTAGGGTGTAAAATGGTAAACATTAAATGTCATTTCTAATTCCAAACCAAGGCCAGCGTTAACAATGTAAGTTTTATTTTAATCTAGAAGATCGTGGCAACAATATTGGAATCACATGGAAAAGGCACCAGGGAATTGTGTTGTGCAAACCAGGGCTTGCTAAGGGAGAGCTTTGTCTTTTGTAACTCCTATTTAAAGCTGATAAAATCAGCTTTCAGGAAAGGCTGGTAATGGCTGGGGAGAAGAGAAAAGGAGGATCAAAGTTATTAAAATATGTATCTACGGCTATGGTAGAGGGAGGGAGAGGAAAGGATGCTGCTGCATCCTATTTAAAGGATGAAACACAGGAAAGGCTCCTTTAAATGCCTGTACCAGAGCAGCCAGGTACACAAATACACAGACACATCCACACACAAATCAGGCAAATTCTGTAATACAGATAAAAATGAAGCAAGATGTGAGAGCTGAATACTTTTACATTTCTGGTGAGCACACAGGGTGTTTCTAAAAGTCAAGTGGATTGTGAAATCTACCCCAGCTTTCCAATTGCCCCACGCAAAAGAGCCTGTATTTAAATGTTGCTGAAGTTCTTGATACACAGTATAAGTTTGCATATTATCATTTATCTGTAACGTGCCATATTACACAATTACATGAGCTCTGTAATCATTGGCCTCAAGAAATACTACAATATCACTCAGAAAAAGGGCAAAAATACTCCTTTTAAACATGGGAAATCGAGGCATTGCATCTTATTTGCAACAGCAAAATAAAGAGTGATGCACCTCCACGGTGACCTGGGAGAAGAACCTATGGCAAACAAGATCCTGCCTGGCTTCCTACATGCACACATTTCATTCATCTCCCCCAGCCTAAGGAGCTTTCACAACTCCAGAGCCAACACACAAGATGTCCCAGTGCCAGTGTGAAGCTCGTTCAAGGAGAACACTGTTCTAGAGCAAAGCATGAACAAACCACGCACGCACCTGAACACTGAGGAGCCCAAAGAGCACTGCCCTGTAAGATACCCCTACAGCCACATGGCACACACCCCTCAGCCTGTGTGGGCCAACTCTCTGTCCTGCCATGCTCCTGCAAACCATCAGGAGCTCCCCTGAGAACAGAGTTAACAAGCCCCGAGCAGAAGAACCAGCACTGCCTCGCGCAGCGTTTTACGTGAGGCAGCTCCTGGCACTCGGCATCTTTTTATTTATTCAATCAAGTTTTTGCCAGTAATGCAAGCCAGGAACCTGTCTTCATTAGTTTACTGGCCAATGGCCACGGCATCTCCGTGGTGCTGGAACCCTCCGTAATCCAAGCCGACGGCGTGGGCAGCGCTGGCCCTGGCACTGCTGGCACTGCTGGCACTGCTGGCACTGCTGGCACTGCAGGAGCGCGGCGGCCTCGCGTTACATCGCTCCCCGAGCTCCTCTCCCCGTGTGTGCACGGCACTTCTCGCTGTGCATCCTTCTGCCAAATTCGTTCTGGGTGTTATTTTTATGCACTAAAATTCCTCGCAATCAGAGGCAGGTCAAATAAGCACAGCAATCTGAGCGTCATGTGCCCGGCAGCCGACTAATCCTCGCATCAGCAAACTTCCCAGCTGTCACAACATCCAGAGAAAAGGGCTGGTAAGAGGCTGTGATGCACAAGGAATCAGCCAAGGAGGAAGCCCACTCTGCCAGCTGCCAGGGCCAGGCAAGGTGAGGCACCTCACTGCCCAGCACTGGGAGCCAGATGCCTTTGCCAGGCTCTGTGTTATTTAAACACTCTGTGCTCCCAACCGCGGCCAGATTTTCTCAGCAGTGAAGTGGCTGGACTGTTTAATGTGCTTAAGCTTTGTTCTCAATGGGGGCTGACGACTGCCAAGTGTTTTGGAAAGAACTTAGCCCCTCTATTTAAGTTGCTGAAATGAGAGCTCTTGAGCATTGAGCTCTTTTGGAGATCCAGCTGCAGAACCCCACGGTGGCGATGGTGGTGGATGCAAACCGGGAACAATTGTTAATGGAAACTTCCCCTCATACCACCCTAGTGATGTGTCTCAACCATGCCCTGGAGAGACCACAACTATGTCAACACTGGCCTTTTGTCTGGGGCCTTTCCCACTTGCAGAGCTCCACTCAAGCAACACAGAGTATGCCAGGACAGACACAGCCTCAGGTGTCTCCTGGCAAAGGGATCAGCAGGTTTTGACTACCCCAGCAGTTACAGCTGCCCCAACATCTTGCCTTTGCTAATGCTCTTGGTGTTGCTCTGGCAGACATGAGCAATAGCAGCAAATTTTCCAGAAAGAAGGACTTGAAAGAAAGTTGGCTGTTCTAACCCTTTCAGTCCTCCTCCTCCTCTGGGCAGAGACTGCCAGTGAGGAAGTTCAGTGTAATGGCAATATTTTCAGCATGGCTCCTTGTTCAAACAGAAATGGACTGAGGCCATTCACTTGTGTCATCTAGGTCACCAAATGGCTGGTTAAAAAAAAAAAAAAAGAAAGCAGTTTTTAATTGCCTGCAGTAATTAAAATTCACAATTCAAAACTACAGTAGCATTTTTATATACCCAGAAAAGCCCAAATGCTGATCTGGTATCGTGGGGTGCTCAATCATCATATCCTGACTCTTAATTTCCCCTTTTTGAAACATCCCACCTACCAGCTGTGCCCAGGAGAGTTAAGACGGAAATAACCTCTTCAGCTGCACCACTGCTTGACAGGCTTCTCATCTGTACTGCAAGAGATCCCTGGTAAATTATGTGGAACTCAATTTTGAATCATTCAACTCCCATAGAAATGTGTCTGATGCTCAGAAAAATCTCCCTTCTCACAGCCCTTCCACTCTCCTCATCAGCTCAACAGCTGGCTGGAGAACGGCTCCGAGAGAAAGAAAAGAAAAGGGAGTGAAAATGTTCTAATCAAAATATTTTTCCCTATTTTTTTACACACACTGGAGGGAAATAAAAGAGGAGTTTCTTATTCAATTTATTAGCAGCCCAGAGATAAAACATGTGTTTGCTAATCGTTTTTCTTTATACAAACTGAAGGCACTGTGTGTGTGTGAGTCAGACTGTACAGCACAGCAGTTAAACTGACAGATAATCCTCACCCAGAGCTGCTCCAGAGGACGCCACTGCTCTGCTGATGTGTTTTCCAAACCAGTCTATCCCCTTGGCAGCTGGCCAGCTATTTGGGATAGTTCTCTCACTCCAAATCACAGCCTGTCCCAGACTAATCTGTCATCCAATTCTGCATTAACTCCTTCTGCCTCCAGGAAAAGCTCTCTCACTGCAGAACACAGGGCAGCAGCAGCGAGCAGGGATTGAGACAGGCAAAAATCCCCACAGGCAGCAAAGTAAAAGGAAGATTCTTGAGGTCAAGACTTATCTAAGGACAGCATCTTGTCAGGTTATCATTCCTCACTTACAATATTAAAAGCAATCTTTTATCTTCCTATCTAATTTCCCTGCTATCAGGATTTTAGTGTCTTCCAGAAACCAAGCCCTTGAGGTGGATAAGCCACACGTTATGACCCTCCAGCCCTCACCTGGAAGGACAAACCCAACCCCTCTCTGCCTGGGGGTGAAGAAGACACTTTCACCTCTGGGTGTGTTTATGAAAGCACTTATTAGAGGAGCTTTATTTTCTTCTCAGGCAACAGGAGATCAGTGTATTTTGTCCAGGGCTCCAACCCAGCACAGACATTCCTCTATTTCTTATCTTAAACAAACTCAATTCTGCCGAACACGGGGTGACTGCAAACACTTCCTGCGGAAAGAAGGATCTGAATCCAACGCAACCACAACATAATTCGCTGCTTTTAACACACGCTCAAAGACTGGCACATGAAAGTGTTTTTAAAATGTGTACTTTTTAAAGATATCAGCATTGTTTACAAACCTTGTGCATTTAATTACAAAAGAATTGTCATTTCCCCTCTCAGCATTGTATGCCTCCTGCTCTGGGCCTCTACAGTATTATTCCAGGCAGGACTGGTAGTCTTATTAAGACTGTCTGACACTTCCCATTAGAGGATGCTGCCTTCAGTTCCTTCTGGCCTTTGCCAGATTTCAACCATTCTGTTTGGATTTCTTGTGTGCCAGTTACGTTTCTGCCAAAATGGTTCTACAGCTTCCCGAAAAAAGTTCCGCAAAAATACTTTGTTTTGAACCTGTTAAAAGTTTCTGGCAAACTTTTCCCTGAGCCGTGCTAAGTGGCCTGTGCACTGGAAGAGAGGGCAGGTTATTTCATGGAATCACAGAATCATTTAGATTGGAAAAAACCTCTGAGAGTCCAACTATTACCCCAGCACTGCTGACTCCACCACCAAACCATGTCTTAAGTTCCACACCTACGCAATTTTTTAAATACCTCCCAGAGCTGGTGGCACAACCACTTCCCTGGGCTGCCTGTTCCAGCTGTGCCCACGGTCAGGCTGGGAGAGAAGGGGGTAATTTCAATAAGTGATTGAACTCAAAGCTGAGAATGGGGCAGGAAGGTGAGGAAGGCAAGGATGAGGGAGCCTGGTAGCCAAAAAGGAGAGAGAGAGCTTGGGAGAGGAAGGTTATTCCAGCAAAGGCTGGGATGAACAAGTTCAGCAGAAGAGCATCATCGAAGGGAACAGGGCAGAAGAGTGCCTGTGCTGATGGCACAAACACAGCTCCACATTCCTGTGTCCCACAGATCCTGTTCAACAAACACTGAAGTGCACTGGCAAAGCTCCCTGTCCTCCTTCAGCTCCTTACAGCGAGGGTAAGTTGTCATCCTCTACTCAGTCCGAGCATCAGGACACTGTGGGGTGGCTGCCAGTTCCATTCCTGCACAATTCCAATATGTCTGTTGTAAGAGTGGCACATGAGAAATTCTAGGTTGTTTTTTCAGTTTGCTTTTAAGTGCAAAAGCTGTTTAAGATGCACGGTTGTGGTTGCAACAATCTTTAAAGTTTCATTAATATATTGTCTTTTCCAGATTCTTTCCTCCTTAAGGAGATGCTTGTTTGACCCATTTTGATTTACCCAAATGAACCCTTATATTACTTGCCACAAATTATTCCAAACTCCTGTAGAGACACAATCATCAACTTTTTAGGGGTTCTCTCCAGCACTGACAACTATTGCACCTGTGTGCTTCACAGAAACTATTTTTTAACCCACAAGACTCCCGTGAAAGAAGGGGCAGCACTTCTCTTTGCAGGTGAAGGACAGAAGTAGAGACACTTTAAATCAAAGATCCAGCCTCTCAGGTTAGCAGATGTTGTAGGCACTGCCTGCATTTCAAATCAACCCTCATGGACTCCAGCTGCAGGTGAGGGCCAGCCACGGTGTCACACTGGGCTCCTCACAGAAAGGGAAGCAAACACACACTGACACCCTCACATAATCAAACGACTTGTTCAGAACTCTGCTGAAACTTTGTGCAAAGTCCAGTCTCTCCAGACAAAATCCTTCTGTCCTTCCTGCCAGATTTTCCCTTCTGCCCCTGCTGTTCCCTGTATCCTCTCACATCTGCAGTAAATGAGGTCAAGATCCAAGATCCTACAGACACCCACATCCTTCCTGATACGGCCCTGATTCAACCCAGAGCTGGTCTGACCTCCACATGCAGACCAGGAAAAGGGAAAAGAGAGGATATAATGGAATTAAAGCTGCATCTCCAAGCAGACAAGGGAGGGGTTTGCTGTCTGAAGCTGCACACGTGGCCTTCAGTCGAGTGCAGACCTTGGAGGGCTTGACTTGCAGCTCCTGCATGTGTTTAACATGGTGTACACGTAACATTCTGCCCTTCAAAAGCAATAAACAGACAAATATGAGGCACCAGCAGGTAAAATTTTCTACCAGGTCTCCTGGACTGTACTCTTCTGTAAGATCCATCCTGTGAAAGCCCTACCTCAACCTACAGAAGGCTGCACTTACTTAGCTCAGCGAGGCCCCATTTCTGAAAGCAATCAGGAAATCAAACTTACTCCCTCTCAAACTACCCCTGCAAGACACCTGACAGTAGCTGTTCCTGCTCTGAACATTTCCCTTGCAGAAGTGCTACGAGGAGAAACAGAGGGTTTGATTGCAAGGACATTTTAAAATTCTTGAAAAGCATGAAATCTACAGCATTCCTAAATGTCTTTCTGGGTTTTTTGTAGGATGCTGCTTTCCTTATAAAGATCAACCAAGATGGCATTCAGTGAGGACAGGGCCTGAAGAGAAGCTGCAGGGCAGAGCGTTCACACTGTGTTTAATTTTGATTTACACTTGGCTTAGAAGCATGTCTCACTTCAAGATGCTGATATTCTCTGGTGCATTGTAACTTCATGACATCCTTTGGTATATTTTCATTAACTGGCAATTCACATATAGTAAGGTTCCTCAAAAGTGCAGTAATTCTTTCTTTTCTTAAAGGGAAGGTCCCAGAAGAGCATCACAATTGTCAAACTGCTCCAAAGGAGATGAAAAGATCCATTTTCCTTTCCTTGGACATTAAATACCCGGCTTTAATAAACCAATCACCACTAGATTTTAGACAGGGCAACTGCTTGACGTAAAAGCCTGATATGGCACAGAATCATAGAATAATTTAGGCTGGAAAAGCCCTCCAAGACCATCAAGTCCAACCTGTGACCAATCCCCACCTTTGTCATCCAGCCCAGAGCCCTGAGTGCCATGTCCAGTCATTCCTTGGACACCTCCAGGGGTGAGGACTCCACCACCTCCCTGGGCAAGCCTGTTCCAATGCTTAACCACCCTGGAGTGAAGAAATTCGTCCTGATGTCCAACCTGAACCTCCCCTGGCACAGCCTGAGGCTGTTTCCTCTTGTCCTACCACTAGTTGCCTGGAGACCCTCACCTTGTTCCGACCTCAAATATGCCCTCACGTGGAACAGTGCTCCAAACAAAGACAACACTCCTCCTCAGGATGGGTTCATGCCACTGCCAACGTGCTCTCCAGGTGAGCTCCTCTCCCATTGTTCTCTTTATTTGTCTATCCAGGACAGCACAGCTCTCAGCCAGTAAACAGGTCTTGCAAAAAGCCACCCTGTTAATCCTGACAGCATATGCCACCCGTGACTCATGGATCTATCACCCAGTTCTGGTACCCAAGCCCTTCTTGCTTTGGGTGTGTTATCAAAACACACCCAAGTGAGATTTCAGCTGGAATGGAAAGGCCACGTGCAGGAGGTACATTTCCTCTGTCTCCCCAGTCAGTAGCTCGTGGCAAGCCCGAGAGACAGACAACAGATGCTATCAGCAGCCCTCCAGAAAAAGAGGTCACTGGGCAGAGTCACAGCAACTGGAAAATCTCAGCTTCTCTCTTGATCTGCTCTGTGCACACAAATCAGAATTATCTCTTGCAGCCACTTTGTATTTTTAATTTTTTTACTTTTTTTCACTTTACGTTTCACTAAAAGAAGGTTCACTCTTTATGTGACAATTCATAGAGGGGGATTTGTATAAAATAATCACATTTTAAGAATTAGGGATGCCAGAATGGGAACATGCTGTTCCCATAACCTTCTAAGTAAGACTGAGTACATTTTATTTTCTCTCTGCCTTAAATTAGGATCCTTTAACATGTTTTGGAAAATAAATCCCAAACAACCAGCAAAACCCTAAAAACTGTATTTGGTTTGTTACAGCCCAATAGCTGCAGAGGTCTAATCTGCCTTTACATACTGGTTTTATTCCCAAGGAGCACACAGAAAGAAAGCACAAGGCTGTGTGGTTGTAGCTTTTTCTCTTTTGATATGTTTATCTTCATTTATAAACTACACAGATGCACCAGGCCTGGGGAGTCTGAAAAAGGGGTCAGAGGAGGAGGGGAACACGCCACCGAGGTTTAGGGAAAATTCCAGGAGAACAGGCTGTGGAATACGGATTTTACCTGTGTGTCTGTAACCACTTTAGAGCTGCTGCAAAATACAGGTTTTGGTGGCACATCAGACACACCAGACAAAAACTAGGAACTTCAAAAAGCAAGTCTAATTAAAAGAAATTACAACACTGGGCAAGACACTGTCTGATAAATTCACTGAAAGTGGCAAGAACCTGCTCTGCTGAGGAGCCTCAAAACTCAAACTAACGCCTGCTGAGATTTCTGCACCTCACTTTGACCAGAAAAGCCAACACATACCAAAATATTTGGGTTTATCTTTTAAAAATAGAGGCAGTGATAAAGGTTGGTGATGGAATACTTCTTGGAAGAAATCCTGGAATCCTAATGCTTATTTTCCTTCTATTTTCCTGCTCTGCAAACTGCCCACAGCCCTGGCCTCAGCCTCTGAACACTCCACTGACGCATGTTCTGAATGCAACAGGCATGCTGAACCTGTGCAGATTGTGAACTATGTCAAAAATGAAATTAAAATGCCCCAAGACACAAAAGTCGAGCCTCCTTCCATTTATTGAGCAGTGCATTTATTGTGATGTCTCCAGGAGGCATCAGGGAAACTCGACTGCCATTTGAGAACTGCCATTTCTTCTGAAACTCTTTGCCCACAATTCACAAGTAATAGAGATTTTAGTTTTCATGTCACACACAGCGTGGCTCTCCACTGCCAATTAATGAAAAAAAACATTGATATATTAGGGCAATATATTTTAAAAGTATCAATATAGTCAAAATAAAAATATATTTCAGTGTAAGCTTGAGGCCAACATGCACTGGCAAATCACTAATCAGTTCACTGCATATGGGAGCTTTTAAACATGGGTGTCTGCATGTTATAAAGAGACAGAAACACAGAGGACACTGTCCTTTGAAAATCATCATAAAGAGAAGTGTGAGCCAACAGCAGCCTTATTTACAGTAACCATACATTTAATTCAGTATTTTTCTTCCAGTATCCACAGCTGCAAATTTCAAAATCAGCTGCCAATGCAGACATACCCCATGACTTTCAAATGATGCCTTGGCTCTGAAACATTTCTTTACTGGAGACCCTTCTACCCCCTTTGGATACATTAAATTTCAGGGGAATAAAGTTCCCTGCATGCTGTGCTGCACTTGGGGCCAGCAAGCTCAGCACCATTCTGACCGAAAACAATGTGCTTTCCTACTTTCATAGGCAACACATCACTGGTATGGAACACCACTATTTTGGGTTTATTTGGGAGAGGGGAACATGCCAAGGTACTTATTTCTGAGACCTGCAGTCTCTACAACACTTAATAATTCATATTAAACATACCAGGGCCTTATTACAAGCTGATTCCCACAAAAGTAAATTGACTGCCTGGCTTCCTTTTCACACTGGTGGCCATCCCATTCTCTGGACAGGACACCGTGAGACAGCACAGGCCTCACAGGATTTTGCTGTCCAGGGCTTTTGGGAGGATTTGTGGTGAGGACAGCACAGGACACAACCCTTCCTGTTCTTTCCCTCTTATTCACAGGTCAGCTGCAGGCACAGGCACTGCAGAACTCCCACTGCGTGTCCCTGCTCAACACAGGATGGGGTCTGCAGGAGTTGGACATGTGGAAAAAGGTGTATCTGTGCCCAAATGGAAGGAGGAACCCTGGAGAGCTGGAAAGCACTGCAGGCTGAGGGCAGCAACAATTCAGAGGCTTGGAAAATTATGTGGGCTTTTACCTTTTACACTCCTGTTAACTCTGATTTTCATGAAGTAGGTGGTGTTGCTACAGCAACTGTCGTATCACATCATTTCTGCTGTCTCTGTCACAGGGATCATCTTATTTTATCTTAAACTCAGATATGCACCTTTTCTTCATCTATTCTAAAGCCCTCTGCATTTTGGATATAAAAAATTATACAAAATAGAGCTGTGTCATATAAATGATTTTTTTTTTCAAATGTAGCAGAAGGAATAAAGAAAATGGCACTGACAGATTTATGGTGCTCCAGATTTTCAGAAATAAATTAAGGGCTGGTCTCACGATAAAGATGTTTTATGCCACCTTTAATGTGTTCTTCCTGCAGAAGCTAACCCTGTGTTCCTGTGCACTTCAGCAGAAGTAACTCATCTATTCACAGGTGAAAACATTTTGCTTCCTCATGACCTGGTTATTTATGTGCCTGCATTCCACACAACTCACACCCAGCTTAGATGCTGCTGCCCATCCACCACACACAACCTCACCTGCTAAACCTGCAGCCTGGAAGAAGCACCTACTGAAGCAGAAATCTCAACCCATCCTTACCTGTTTCAGAGGGTTTGTCCAAGCTGCCTAGGGATGAGGTGGTCACCCAACTTTACCCTTGCTCAGTAACCCAAGAATTTGGCTCTACCTCTTTTGCCTCCATTTTACTGCCTGGATACAGCAGTAAAACTCAATAAAAACCTGATGATGGAAAGGCCCTATTCAATTTTTGTTATTAACATGCATTCCAACTCGTGCACTCAGGGGTCTTCCTTTAAAAAATATAAAAAGCAGTGTGGAACAGTAGTAAATATTCAGTTACACCCTCAGGCTACTCAGGAAACAAAAGAAAAGCCCGACCTATAGTCAAAGGTTATTGTTCAGACCACTCAGCTGCCAGCACAGCTCAGACCACCAGATCAAGCTCTGCCACAGCCTGAGCTGGTATTTACATCTGCTTCATCCTAAGCACTTCCAGTCACTTCCAAAACAATCAGTGCAGTCACCAAATTCAATTCTACAAACAGGTCCTGGGCAGATGGAAATTTGCCAGCATGGATCCAACCTGTGGGCAAGAACTGTCTCTTGTGTACCTGGTTAACTGTCACGTATGAAATTAAGTTATCAAATGGCCTTTCAGTTCCTTCAATCACTTTGCAAACTTCCTTTCAGTGCTCCAGTTGTTGACAGTTATTCTTTAGCTCAATTTCCCAGAGAAATGAGTTTTGTGCAATCGTGCTGTTCACGTGCCTGTCCAGCCCCCTCCCAACAACTCTGGAAATCGTTGGCCAATTGCAAACAAATTTGGCAGAGGGGTATCCACACGTGCTTTGTGAAAACCATGCAAATGAAAAGCTCATTACACATCAGAGAACCCACAGAGATTGTGCTGCTCATGGAACTGATTCCCTGGGCAGGCGGTAAGAAGGAAAAAAGAAAAGCGTTACCATTTGTTAATGGCACTCAGAGGTCATTTAATCCTCTTGTTCTCTCCTGGTATTGAGAGTATCTTTTCACTTTATCCTACCCACTCATTTACTATTTTCAGTAATCAGGAGCAAAATTATTTTGTTTCACAACTGCACTGTCACTTGACAATCTCTCTGAGTTCCATGCAGACACATCTGGGATTGATAGCCATTAAAGAGTTATGCACATGTCCTGTCTTAAAAATCAATGGAGAAGACAGTCAGATGTGGACAACCCAGCTGTCTGGTATCACCCCAGCATTTATTTATTCTTATAATATGTCCTGGAAACCAGAACTCTACTAGAAAGAGCTTTTTTTATATTATCCACAGCACTTATTATGCAAGCAATTTAAGTCCTCACAGTAGGAGTGTTTGGGAATCAACAAATTTGCTCTGGCAGCAACGAAACATTCATTATTGGGTTTGCAGTGGGGAGGGGTTTGGTTGAAGGGGGGAATTTTTTTAATGTTTTTTAAGATTTTGTTAAAACACGAGACAAAAAGCTGTTTGAGGGACGTTGGGTAGGACTCAGCTGAGAATCAGAATGCTCTAGATTTATGCTGGAAACTGCATGTCCCTGCCCACCTGAGGGATGTGAATGCTGATGTGTGTGTTCCTGTGCCAAGACCAGAGGTCCCCTCTAACCCTTTTCCTTCTCACTCTCACTGCTGCTATTCCCATGCCATGCACATCCACCCTTACTCCAGCCTGGGGAAGAACAGGTTAAACTCAGCCAAGAAGAAAACAAGCAAGAGAAACACCTTTCCTCTTTCTGCTTAACTGGATAATTGGTGAGCAGGAACCTGCTTGATGAGTTTCAGCAGCTCCCAGAGATCAGGCAGGGCTGTTTCTGAGAGCTGTCGATGGATAAACACCTTTAAGCTGAACAACAGGGTACCTACCCCTGCTAAGGCTGGTTTGTTTTTTTTTTTTGACAAGTAAAATTTCCAGAAGGCAATGAAGCAGTTTGTATTCCAAAGATCCATCCCCCAACACAGTAAGAGCAGGGAACTGAAAAGGCAGAGTATTTTATAGATGTTATAAACATAAAGCTTACAGTCAGGATAAATAAATGATTTTAAAAAAAAATGTTTAAGTGAATGGAGAAAAATGAAATAATTATTAACTGCAATGGAGAGAGTGTAACAGTAAGACTCAAATGAATAAATTAACAGCTTCTGTCCTAATAATTTAAGGGGCCAAGAACATTCTAATCCTGCTCTGTACAATCCTCTGGGCTTATTACTTGATACCATTTATCTATAACGCAAAGGTTTTACTCTGTGCACTTAGTGATTTTGAGTCCATTTGGTTAAAAAAATGAACACAAGGGTTGATTTTCACACAAGGATTATCCTGTCCTACCTATATCAGACGTGTGTGCAAGCACGTGAGCTAAACAAACAAACAACAAACGAAACCAAACCCGGGTAAAGTCTTGCTGTAATCTCAAAAGAGTCACAGCTGTATAACCACCAAAGCAACCCCTACAGCCATCAGCCCATATTATCTTCATTTCTATTTCTTCACATTGATGTTTCAATGAACTAAACAACTGATAAACAGGCATTTAGACACGCTGAGGTTTAACATTAAGACCCAAGCTCTCCCTTCCTGAGGCTCTGAGAGTTGACTCCAGGTGAGTCTCACCACAGGCTTCCTCCCAGGTCAGTCCTTTTATCTCTGAGGATGCAGGAGAGACTAAGAGAAAGCAAACATATATTTATATTCTAAACAACAACATACAGATTTGGAGAAAAGTATTTCAGCTTTGCCAGAAATGGCTCTGCTCAGAGACAGCTCTGATAAAGTTACCTTACAAACAGGTTTCTCAGTTCAATAAACCAACCAACCCCCTCCTCACCATATTCAAGAGATGTCCCTTCATAAAGTAACAGGAACTGCTCCTCTAACACTCCTGCTTGCCATCATATTTTGTACCCCCTCCCTAGGCATTATGTCTTTTTGTACTACTTTTTCATACATGGGTGCCCTCGGAGATGTTGGAGTTTGAAACCCAGAGCCAATTTTCCATAACACACTGTATTTTGAAAAGCCCATTTTTTGTTTCACAGAGAAATAAATGAGTTTGCATCACAAAGGCTTTATACCCCCCAAACCCAAAGCCTCCCATACAGCTAAAAATCAAATCCAGCTTTATTTTCCTGCATGAGTCAGGCTGCATGCAAACAGCTTCTGAGGAAGGCAGCAACTTGGGGTGGAGAACAGAACTGAAGTAAGAAATCCAGAGAGGGATACTTGTTCTTCTAACAGCACACTCCTATTTTCCCAAGACATTTGCTAATATTTTCATTTTAAAACTAGAGGAAAGCCACCCCCTTCCCCCCAAAAGAAGTTCTAAATATTATAAAGACACACAAGGACACACTTTATTATTTTAACAATTATTGCTATTTTCAGAGCTCCAGCACAGCTACTTCCTTCCATAATTGGACTTCAATCAAACCCTAGTGAAGCTTTTGATCTTGGAAAGAGTAACAACACAGCTCTGTTATCGGCACAGAGGGGGCAAAGAGTAGGACATCCAGCGTTTTTCAATAAAAGAAAGTTAATTGCTTTGACTTATATTTATCAAAGGTCATGGCTACAAGTTCTCAGTGCACATACATAACGGTGCACACTGAGAAACCTTGTATAGACTGGCCCAAGTAAGTGTTGGGATTATATTCTCTGTGTGCATTAAAACAAAAAAAACACACACACACAAAAAAGGAGAAGAAAAAAGCAGCAAAACAATGCTAGATTACTATCCAAATATACCCCAGTGGATGTCCTGCCAAATAGCAAATATGTGGCTGTAAGCTCCAAACTGAAATAAAAGCTTGGCCAGCAGCCCAGAGCTCCACTGTATTTTGCTCAGCCAGCCATAATCTGGCAGAACAGAGTGAACACATTTGCAGCCACGTGATGGAGAAGCCCGTCGGGCCAAGCTGATTTCCTTGTGTTGGTTAAATGTGATCTTCAGACTGTACACATCAGGGAAAACGTGAGAAAGTGGGAAACAACCAGCCACGGGCTACAAACTGAAGGGCAGCATAAAACTACTTGAGGAGTTTGCCTAAAGGTTGGGGTTTGCAGTGCTGTGTGTTAATGAGGTGTTAACTGGGCTCCTGGGCTGAGCACATTCCACGGGGGTGCTCAGCACCCGGCATTCACCTGGATCTGCTCGGGAGTGACACCCCATCAGCTCCTTCAGGATGCAGATCCTGAGGGAACCTGATCGGCACAGGCACTGTAAATTCTCCATTGTACAGGACTGAGAGCTACCCATCAGTGGTTCAAAAATGCAAAATGCTGAGTGACTTTGAATTCCATACTGAGCACTCCATACTCAGAGGTGCCTCAGGCCTCCCAGGATGTGGCCCAAGGTGGTCCAGGACATCCCCTGGGATTCAGAGTGTGCAGCCACCCAGCAGCACCACTGAACACAGAGAAACATTCATGAAGTGCGACAGAATTTGGCCAACAAATTCAATCGGAAGAACATGCAGAGCCTAAAGGGCTAGAAGCTGCACCAATGATCAGGTATTATATTTTGATAGTAGTATAATATTTTTAAATAACTGACTTAAGGATAGACAACCAGCACCCCTGGTCAGAGTCAGAGCTGCACATGACCCGTGAGAGCATATTACATGTGGGTGCAGAAAAAAAAGCCTCCAAACACAAGATCTCAGAAGTACATCCCTGCTACAGATAAGAGCAGCTCAGCTAAAACAGTCACCAGAGCACCTAAGAAAAGTGAGATTTGTTTACTCTCTAAGAGAAATAAATTGATAAACTGGACACGTGCAGCACCTGGTGAAATCAGAGACGCGCACGAGTTGACAACTACACCTCCAGTTCTCTCCCTGGATCTGGCTAATGAGTCCTTTTCACGTGTTCAGAGCAGCTTCCAGACTGAGACTACCACGATTTTCAACAATGACATCAACCAGGTCGCACTGAGAAAATTGAGCAGATAAGAGACATTGGGAAAGTGTTTCTTAAACCTGGTGGTGAGCCCGGTCCAACTGAAGGATCAGCCTTTCTGAGAGCAGCCACGTGATTACAGGTGCATCAGGCCTTGGAGTCTGGACAATCCATGCCCTGATTTTTTAAGTGCCAAGGCACCAAGGTGTTTCAAGCAGACCAACATCTGTAACTGAAGGCTTGTGGTTTAACTCCTCAGAAGGCAGACATGCAGGTTAACTTTAAATACACTGCACTCTTTCCTAATTCTCTCATGTAATATAGAGTTGAGTGATGCCAGTGTTCACAAGGTCAACCTCCTGCTCCATTTTGCTCAACTGGTGTTGCTCTCAAAAAATGGTTCAGTCACCATTCTACTCCACTTCAGAAAAACCTTCTGCTGGTGAGTAAGCTCCATGGCCTTTGGCTTTTGTGAATTAGTGGAGTAAGGCACTGTAGCAGCACATGGCTGAGGAGCAGGACACAATCTAGATATGTGACTTATTAACCTGATCTCTTATTTATGCTCTTCTCCTCCAAGAGAAACAACCTTCGCTATGGGCAGGGGAATGAACTCCTCATTTTTGAACGAATATCTGTCAGTCCCTCGTGACTAACTTGCTTGGGTTGCTGAGGTCCCTGGAAAAGTCAGGAAATGGAGAGTGGGAATTAAACAGCAGTGCCCTAAGGTATTTGTAGTTTCACTCCCCAAAATCTGCACACTCTTTACTAATCCGAGGATCACCCAGCTCAACAGGGCTGTGATTCTGGCCACCCTCCTCTAGCTGCCTAGTTGCATTACTCCACCCTCACCCTTCAATAAGCAAAGAGAATTGGTTTATTCCACGGGGCCAGCTCAGCGTATAAAAAGGATACACCAAACTAAATTATCTCAGGATGAATGCAGCACCAAAAAACTGAAAAAAACCAAAAAAACAAACCAACAAACCACTGAGCAAACATATACTGCTGTGAAAATTTTATTTTGACATTGATATGCCGCTGTGGTGTACTTCAAACAACAGTGAGCTCAGCACTTGCAGTTATTTCAGATGTGTATCTGATTTTTCACTCTTCCAAAGTTAAGCTCAAGGTAATGTTTCAGACACATTAACTCAAAAAAAAAAAGGGGGGGCAGAGAAAAAAAAATTGCAACATTTCCCAATAAACTTTCTCCAAAATCCTGAGTGAGGAAGCGGGAAGAAACTCTTGAGTGTCTTTTCATACAGCTTTTTTTTTTTTTTAAAGGCACCTCACATCAAATACACAACTGCCAGAGCAAACGGGCTTTTGGACCTCAGGTAAGTGTTACCTTACCACAGAGGGTATCTGGAAACAGAATGTAGGGGCAAAGAGAGGTTCTGTCCCATCTGTAAATGCCCTCCCAGGTGTGTGTTTGGGGGACAGGGAGTGGGACACAGGGGGAGCAGGGGTTCCACCCAGCAGAGCTGCATTACACCGTGAGCGGGCTGTGTCACCACAGCTTTAGCCCGACACACCCATATTTTACAGCACACAATGTACTGTACAATTCACAAAGCCAAGAAACTCAACATATCTAATCTGGCAGAAAAACAAAGTCATATCAGGTTAATCCAATTCTTAAATTGCACAACTTTGAAAAGACCAATGGGAAAACAAATCTGCCCCTCACTTGTGCTCCCCTATCCCTCCTCCCAGCGCACATACCCTGCACGACCTACTTTTCCTCTTTGATCCCTCAACATTTTTAGCCCACTCTCACTCTCCCCTGTTCCTCACTCCCTCCTAACCTCTCTCCAGCACAGACCCCGGCGGCAGAGTGGAAAGTTTCCCAGGTTTGAGCCAGTGCTGCGTGGGATGAATGGGGAGATGGGCACACAAAGTCACTTGGACACCCGCCCACATGTGATACTGCCATACTGGTGAGAAGAGCCCTCAAATCTGAAGTTATCTCACCACAAGGTAGTTTCAAACAAGGCAGCAGAGCTGGGGCCATTCTGCTGCACAAGAGGAACAGGATATTGCAAGGTCATGGAAAAGTTCAGCAAGTTTTTAGGTAAAACAACTGTGCTCAGTCTTGGAGAGGACCAAGCCCCTTCCACTGCTCAGGATCAGAACCTCCAGGATCATGTTTATAAACCTTATAGCTGGTTTTCTAACTTCTCTTTTCAAATAAAACCCCAGAGTCTCATAAAAATCACAAAGCTCAAGAAGCCGAGGATTTCCAAGGAAGAATAACGGTGGGAAAAAGTTTGTGACCCCCCCACAGTCCCTCCAACACACACTAAACCAATTAAATTTGGTTTCTTGCAGATTCTTTTCTCAAAGTGAATTGGCATGTCATGGTGTCTAGAAGGTTGTCAGCTTTTCTAGAAACATTTCACACGGATCAGGCATTTTAAAGGTCTTATGTGATTTTTCTGATGTAGAAAATGCACATTTACATTACTCTTCCTGCTCATCAACATATTCCCACCCTATATCCACTCCTATACCCCCTCCTCTATTTTCATGAAATTTTAGGACTGTAACTATTCTTTCAGAATCGCTCCTTCTGTGCCACATGTGGTTAAAATGAGCCAATATCCTCCAAAAAAAATCAGCAAGCAGGAACAGGCAAGAGACCACACATACCTAGCATGACTGGATTTGGTTTGTTTTCATAGAAAACCCCCAGTGCTCTTCTCTCCCAGCAAGCAAGAGTTACACCCCCAGGAGGGGCGATGCCCCCGCCGAGGGGCCGCAGCTGCAGGGATTACAGATGTCACCAACATCCACATTTCCACTATGCAGCACAAAGAGGGAACAGTGCTATGGCTGATTGCTGCAGGGTCCTTCAAATGAAGTCAGTTTAACCCCCTCTGTTTTGATGAGGAACAGGATTTGGGTTGGAGTGCTTAGTTCCTACTTACTAAGCATGAAGCTAAGCGCACAGCTGGTTTTTTTAAGCAGACTTCTTGCCGGAATAAGACTCATTTCCAAATGTTGCAATGGTGAGTTTGTAAAAATGACTGAAGAGTTTTAAGTCATCTGCTCTGCTTCAGTGCAGCCCTCTCGCCTTGAGCCTGTGCTTTATGTTCTGCAGCCTGTGCAGGGCACTCTCCTACAAGAAGGTTTAGTGCTATTATTTCGGTAATCTCGCTGCCCTAAAAATATTGATTGCTCCAATAAACACACTTCTGCAGTATTTTGTGCTTTCAAGTTTCACATTATTATTCCTTCGTTTCTTTCAAAATGCTATTTACAGTTTCCTTCCTCTCCACATTTAATTTGGGTTTGAGTGCTTTCAGCTGTACCAGGGTTGCTGTTACCAGGTCACCTCAAATACACCGATGTCCAAATACACATTCAGTAAGTGGGGAGGCCTTGCAGGTGTTTTATTTAAAACTTAAAATCTGATCATTGCCACACAAAATCATGGATCTTGCTATGGAAGAGAGCCCTCTTCATTCAATTGTTTATTAAATTCAGGAGAATCAACCAGTTCTGTAATGAATTACTTAATCTTTGACCTATTGTCCACAGCCATGTTCCAGAACAAAGAATTTACAGCAAGCTGAGCTCCCTAAGGCTAATTGGAAAAGAACTCTTTTTTTTTTTAAAACCATTCTCCATCCTCAACAAATCTTTGCCAAACTCTGTATTTTTGCCTCTCTGCTTAAACACCTACATAGCTAAGGATGGCATTTTGTTACAGGTGAGTTACTGCTCTAGTTCACTCTGCTTCTGCTTGTAGTAAATGCATGTTAATGAATCCATCTGTGGGTTCCTGTCAAATTTTGTTTCAGTAATAATCTAGATTTGTGTTCCAGTTAAAAGGGAGCCTCAGTTTTCTAGAATCCTAATGAAATTTGGATTTTTTTTTTTTTCCTCCTACCAACAGCCACACACCAAAACACAAGCCAAGAGCTTCAAGATGCTCAATGCCTGTTTTCATTAAATGCCAAATAATATGAACAAGAGAATTAATGCCAGCAAGAAGAAGAGCTAAAGCTGTTTCTCTCAAACTTGAGGAGAGGACCCTGAAGCAAGATCGTGCCACATCGGAGGGGCTAAGCCACGGTGTTGGATGGCACACAATGAAAATCTGGGCCAAATTTAACCCTGGCAAAATGTAATTGAGAGAATGGGCAGGGAAGCAGAACTGTGCAACAGCTCCAGGAGTGTCAGAAACGTGAGAGGTTGAACAATAACTGGCATTTGTTTAAAGCGTGATGGAGAACACCTCAGTTGTGCAGAGCTGAAGTGCTGTGAAGAGCCCCAGCAGAAAAGAAAAAAGAAAAAATAAATGTTGCAACACGTGCTGCCTCACCTACCTCTGTGTTAGCTCTCCCCACAGCAGCTCTGAAGCTCTCAGGACTAAATTCAGCTTTTTGATAAACAGAAAGCTTCTTTAACACCATTTGTTCATTAAAAAAAAAAAAAAAAGATGATACAAGCTACAAAAATCTGTTTGCCATACATTCATTTTGACACAGTTGTGCATTTTAAACTCATTTCCTATATATAACTTAGTCCATTAAATGGAACAGATTTGAGGTTTAAGCAAATGGTTTTTTTCAGAGCTTTCCTTACCTACTTAATGTAGAAGAGACCAACCCACAGTTTTTCTTGAATATAACTTAGTTGAAATATTTTTTTCTGATTACCAGTCTATTGTGAAATTCAGACAAAATACTGAAAATTATTTGTTATGAAAGGAAAACTTAAAAAAAAAAAGGAAATTTATGATCATGTTTGTGTGATATAAATACTAAACAGCAGTACTGCCAGGCAACCAAGCTTCTGATTTCATAATGCTCTGAAGTCCTCTTTACTGATGGTGACTATGCCCTTTCATCCTGTGAAAACTCCACTGGTGCACTGAGAGCTGTTACCCTCATTAAAAAAAAAAAAATAATTCCAGAAAGATGAATGACAAGTGAGTGAATGGTGACATTTTGCTGCTCCACCTGGGAGCTGACGGAGAGCAGTCAACAATCTGCCTGCCTGCTGAGCCACACAGAAATCAGTGAGACCACATGAGGAGTAAAGTACTTATTGCTCAGATTAATTGGCAGAATCTGGCCTCTGCAGCTTCCACAATTGCCAATTTGCTGTCATATAAATATGTAGAGATTGAACAATTTAATGTGTTTCCAAGTAGCTTCATCTAATCAGATAATATCGATGTCTTTGTATACACCTCCTGATGAGGTCTGCTCTCCTCACTATAATGTATTGTTTTATGAAAGACTTCAGGGTGTACTTGCTTCTTAAATAAAATCAAATCACTGCCCAGAGAATCCTGCAATCACTCTCCAAAGCGCTTTGAGATGGGAAGCAAAGCTCTGAGAAAGTAATTGTGCTTGTTCTAGGTAATTGCAACAAGTCTGACACTCAGACACCCTCAAGGGGACAAAACCATCCCCCAACAAACCAACAACCCTGCGTGTATCCTCTTCCTAACTGTGGACAGCCCTTACTTGCCCAAGGAGCTCTACCTGTGTAGAATTGACTATTCCCAGTGAGACCTGGAGAGTCAGGCCAGGGATATTTGAAAGTATAGCATAACACCCAAGATTATTTCATGCTATTTACTGTTTGAACTCTGAATTAAGTTCAAGTCCTTTCACGCAGTCGAGCAATTATTTAACCGATAATCAACATTTAACAGTGAATATTAAAATTAGCTCCCTTGAAGGAGACACAGTGTTCTTGCTTCCAGCACTAACAAGCCTTGTGCGTTCAGCACTTTTTCCCCCCCGTTATCATGTGACAGGCTATTTTTAATATTTGCCTGAATATATTTTGCATCTCCCTTTGATCCGGAGAGCTCGTGAGGCTCGTCTGCAGACTGAGCCTCCTTTGCTGTGGCAGCGCAGGGCGAAGCTGTCCCATCTGGGCACGGGCTGGTGGGGATGGCAGGAGCAGAGCCGTGCTGAGCCGGCTGCACAGGGCAGGGATCCGTGCCTGGAGCACATGGTCCTGCAGGCACCGGGAGCCTCACGTGAGGCTCAATGTGAAGAGCAGCTGCCGGTCCCAGCCCCACAGCAGCTGGTTGAGCTGCTCACTCCCACAGGCACGTGTGAGACCAGAGGTCAGGAAATTCCCAGCTCCTCCCGCTGCCGCAGGTAGAGCCCTTCGCCTCTCAGAGAGGGGGGCTCCTGCAACACCTTCCTGCTTGTAAACAGCGATTAAAGCTTAGGAGAGGATTCCGCACGCAAGCTGGGAATGCTGCCCTTCGCACTGCGAGGCTGTGCTGGAGGAGGAGGTCACGTTAAGAAACACAGGGGAAGGGAGGCTGCAATACAGGGAGTGTTGCACACACACCCTTTTTGGGCTGCCCCTGCACCAAGTCATCCCCAGCTTCCAGCCAGGAGGCTGGATGGAGCAAGAACAAACCTCTCCCAGTTGGCTGCTGCGCCTGTCACAAACAAGAGCTCCAAGAAAACGCCAAAAAACCCACCCAGCCCCGCCTGGTGTCAGTCACTGCAGCTCAGTGGCTCCGTTAAGGAGCAAGAGGTAATGGATACTTACACTCTACATGGAATATCTCAGCTGAATAAATAAACCACGACATTTAATAAAAATCTTTGTGTTCTTAGAGGGGGGTGGGAGGTGTAAGTGCACCTCACATGCAAACAATTCTCAGCTTTTGATTAACGAGCCCCAAAATCTGTTTTTTTTCTTTTTTTTAACTGAAAGTGAAGCCTCGCAGATATTGCACACAGTTATATTTCTGCAGTGGATTACAAAGCTTGTTTTTTCCTTTTTTTCTTTCCTTAAATAATCTTTGGCAAGTAGGCAAAGGCACCCAGCCATCCAGGGAACAGAGACTGAAAACCACCAGCACAGAACACAAAGCAGGAGTGAGCTCTCTCAGAACCTCCTCAGGGAGCTGGGCAGAAACAACACCTGGTTATCCCCGAGACACAGCCCCACGTCCAAGGCTTTGGTGGCAAACAGAAAACTCAGATCTAAACCACAAAAATCCCAAAAATCTAATTAGGGTCCTTCACCAGACTCAGCCTGATGCCTCTGAACTCTAATTCACATGTTCAAACCCCTTACAGTACCTGCCCCAATCACCCCCACCAGGGAAAAGAGCCAAAAGAAAAAAAAAAAGGCAACAACCACGTAGCTACCTGCAAAATATGTACTTCCCTTTACACACAAACCACTAAAAATTACTCCAAATTTCCTTAAGGACTCTGCAGTTAAACAGAAATTTACATTCCACCAAAAAACACGGCAAAAGACAACACAAAGTGTGCACGAGATGAAGAACCACAGAAATGTGTCTGCAGTAATGGGTTACTTTAAAAGCTTCATAAAAATCTGAAAACCAACCTACCAGCATCCAATACCAAGACAAAAAAGAAGTTTTAAATGCATCTACACATGACGACGACTGTTGGTCTGGAATGCTAAAATAAATCAAAATACTATTTTTCATTAACAAAATCAGTGCTGTGAAAAATATATGGTTCCAGCCTTGCAACAGTCACTGCCCTCTGTCCCTCCTCCTCAAAAAACCCCAGCATTTGCTATATGTAAATTCCCTGAACAGAAATGTATGGGAAGTAGGTGCTTCCTTAATTCTTTGCAGATGATAAACTGGTGAGCCTAAACATTTTTCCAGTAACCAGACAATGTGAGCTGGAAATACAGAATTAAGTTACATTTATACAAAACCATTTTGTTGTTAGTTTTTTTTTTAGGGGGGAGGGGGGAAATCAGTGAAGATTTTGGTAATGTCACATCTACAGCCAGGTCAGCAGGGCTCTGCTGAGCCTGATGACATTCCTCACTCTACGCCAGTGCAGATTTCCTGATTTCCAGAGATGGTATAAAACAAGTTTGGGCAATGCCACTCACTTCTACAGACAGATAAGGCTTGTGTTTCAACGCATGCACAAAATCAAATCTCCTTATGCTGCTCTTCCACAGACCATCCATGGCCCAGACACCCCAGGGAACGTCCCTGAGTCACACTCGGGGCTCCACGTGCAGGTGAACTCCCACCCCTGGAGTTGGGAATTCTGACCACCTGCACGTGCTGCCAAAAACCACAGAGCCATTCAAAGCAGGGACACGAGAACCACAGGGTTTGACCCTTCCTTCAGCTCCACACGCTCGAACAGGCTGCCATTGCCAGGCAAAAGGTAGAAGACACACCAGTGAAATATTTTTAGGAGAATTACTATCACCTAAAAAATCCAGTTTTCCTAAAAGTAGGAAGATCACATGAAATGAATTTTTATGGAAATTGTATACTCTATGCTATTTTTGCCTGGCTTTATTGCAACAATACAAATCACAACAGCCATGCATACTGGAATGGTAGCTCACAGCAATTAAAAATTCTTCATGTGGTAGTTAAAAAAAAAAAATCTGTTTAAAAGTCTTAAGATCTATTAACCAACAGGCTCCATTGTAATTATTTTAACATTCACCTCCATATTTCAAAACAGCACATTTGCCTTGGCACTTCTATGACAACCCTAAATGCTTACTTTTACTCAATTTTTTTTTTAAATATATGTTATATTCTCAAACTTACTCAGATGCTAAACTGTAAGATCTTCTCTTCAAAGCTGATTGCCAAAGTAATATTTTCACATCACAGCACATAAAAATTTCAACGACCTGATGATAAACCAGACTACTGTTAATTAAGTCACAGTTCCTATCTGTAATGGGGGGCAAGAAAATATTATTTAAGGAGTGAAATGAGCTCCCTTTTATAAAAACCAGATTCAACAAAACGTTCTATTCTTGTAAAGGAAAAACGGTGTGGGGAAAAATAACTGCAAATTTAGATGTTTTATCCCACCCCAAGAGACATGACGTCCTTTCCAACAGTAAAAAAGTGCACAGCGAGATAAGTTCGTAACCCTGAGCTGCAAATGGCTCAGGAAAAAACTCCCAAAAAATCAATGAGTTGAAAAGTCACACGGACAGCTGATTACAAATACATTCTGACAGGTGATCGTTAACAGCCTGGCTCATAACCAGGCTCCTCTGAAAAAAAAAAAAGAGAATGAGGACAGATTATCTGCTTTTAATTTTGTGAGTGCATATGCGACAGAATACGGTGGGGCACATAAGCACTATTTTTAAAGCTGGCTCAGAAAAAGCAAAGGGTTTTATATCCTGCTCTTGCCAACTCCAAATATATTTTAACTTTGGAAACCCTTAGAAGTTATTAGTTAACTATGAAAAGCCTTGAAACTGAAATGCAAAGCAAAGTCAAATCCACAGAAAGTAAAAGTAAATGAAATCCGTGACCAAACACACACTTCTGATGGGGGGGGCCAAGGAGTCTGTTGACAGGTTTGAGAGGTTTTGGGGGGGGTTTAATTTCTTTTTAACGGGACAGGAATGTTACAGCCTTGCAAGACTTTTTTATTTCGCCCTGCTCCACAACTTTTGTCCTTCTATTTATTTATTTTGCCTCCTTATCAGATGATTCTGACAATGACTTCACACGCTGAGCATGGCAAACGATCAAGCAGAAGTAGAGGAGTGGTTTCCTGCTGCCAGGAGCACACTTTGCTCTAGCACACCTCGTGTGAGCAGAAGAGCACAATAAATAAGTCACTCTCGGTGGTATTTTTTATTTTTCTTTAAAGAAAAAAGGCAAAGCTTCATGTTTTCCAAACTTCAGTGTTGACACTATTCCACTGGCCATGATCTCAGCCATGCTGGTGTCAAGCCAGAGCAGTTATTCTGGATTTGTACGAGTGTCTCTAAAGGGATGATCTCAAGTGCTAATAAACTAATAGAAGACTTCCACTGACATCAAATGGGTTGGAATTGTGCATTACAACCAGACCTTGGAGTCCATGATGTTTTCTTAGGCTTAAGGTGACTACAGATGCAAGTTATGAACTCAGGTCAGAGTTGCACTCAAGTTTATGCCAATTTAAGCAAGATTATTATGTAGTTCCAAAATGCAGTTCCTGTGGCAAATTTTACTTTGCTCAACAGAGAGTAAGATTATGGTCAAAATTTCAAATAGGAAGCATTGAGCTTTAACTCCAAAATAACTGCCCACTCCTGTGTTCTCACATCCAATACTGGCTGAAGGCATGTTCTCTTTGACAGTCCTTTGCCCTGCTCATTTAACACTATGGCATCTATGCCATTCTATGCTCTTTTTACATGCTAACAGCAAGGCTACCAACAAAGGAAAGAAGTTTCCTTGGAATTCCCACAGCTTCCTTAGATAATTTAAACAAAAATCCTGGTGGAGCAACTTAGCGATAACAAGAACTATTATTTTTATTTTCTGGACTGTGAGTGACTCGAATCCTATGTGCTCTAAGCTGCCTGTCAAGTGCACAGGGAGAAGTACTGATTTACACTGGGGAGGAGGGCTCCTGCCAAATTCCACAGGGGAGTTCTTAGGGCTGATTTACCTGGTCTGACCGGGCTCTGCATGCAGTTCTGCGACACCATGCCTGGATGGACTGAAGTAGAAGCCCTGCTGCTGAGGTCCATGACAGAAGGTGATGCTGAGGTAGCTTGCTGGAGACCTGACTGGTGTGGGCTAGGCTCGTGCTGGTTTGGGCTGGGTGGAATGCCATTTTCTGAGAGGAATTCTTCGAGGTCCATGTATTCCAACTGGAAAGTGTCTCCATCGTATGGCAGTGTCTTGTCCCATAATGTTGGACCCAAGAAAGCTGACTGAGGGACTGTGGTACCGGTGCTGTCATCATCTAACTTCTTCTCTTTGTCTTTTTCTTTACCGAATGCTTCAACACAAAAAAAACATAATAAAAACGTAAGAGCATAGTAATTAAAATATTAGCTACTACATTTCCATCCTTTCTGCTGCACTCACAGATGGTAAGAAAGGAATACTCCCTTCAGAAATATTGATTCCCTCTACCTGACAGACAGTTGAGCCAACTGAGCACCTTTGCTGGATCTAACCATGTTTTATGAGATCTCTCTCTATTTTTAGTTAACAATTCCACTGCATGCATGGCTTTGAATGTCAGCTTCAATAAGTACTCAACAGACTTAAAAGTGAGTATAAATACTCCAGCAAACTGGAAGCTGTTGGTGTATTCCGTTGAAAAGGAACAGTCTTAACCTAAAATACCCAGAATTTGTTATCCTGACATGTTGCTAAATTAAGGTCCCAGTCTTGCTGGTCCTTTCACAAGCCCTGAAATTCAGCACTTCCTAACGTTACCAACACACAGTGGCAAAGGCTTGACAGAACACGATTTTGATGTGCACAAGAGACAACAAAAAACTCAAAGGTAGAAGCAAAGAAAAAGTTAAACCGATGCTTCCCCATTTTACAACACCCAGTGACTCCTATACACATTTTGGAAGCGAAACGCCTGATTTCTCTACGGGATTTGCAAGAAATCCGAACTGATAAAGCTTCCTGTCAAACCACCGAGCCCTCGCGGCGTTTTATTTTTAACCTCACGCAAGAACCCCGGTGAAAGCCTGGGAATGGGACTCGGGAAGCCGAGGATACAGGAAGAAGCCTTGTGGCTCTGCAAGACCTTCCCTGGGGTTTCTGGTTTTGATCCATCGCAATACGCGGCGCGGTTGTGCCTCCGCTCTCCGCAGAACCCGCAACTTTCTCCCGTTAAGCCCCGGGGGGACGCGGGGCCGGCAGGGGTTTGCTGGGGGGGTCCGGGATGGAGCGGGGGGGTCCCAACACCCAACACCGCCCCGGGAGGCACCGAGGGCCCTCCGCGCTCATCCCGCCGGGCGCGTCCCGTTAGGTCGGGCCCCGCAGAGCGAACCGTCCCGGGGCTTAATGCCCGGGGGAGGGGAGGGGGGGGAGAGGGAAAGGAAGGGAAAGCGACGCCGCGGCCCCCGAGGGGTCCCAAGAAGGGGGGAGTCCGAGGGAGCGATCGCTGCCCCCGGGGAGAAGCCTCACCGTCTTCGTGAGCGAGCGGCAGCTTGAGCGGGTTTTCCAGCAGCGACTTCAGCACGCCGTAGGTGGGCGGCAGGAACGGGGGGTTCAGCGGGAGCGGCCGCGACATGGTCGGTGTGAGGCGGGAGGAGAAGGAGGAGGGGTGAGGGGGTGGGGGGGGGTGCAGCTGCGCGGCGAGCGGTTCCTTCCCTTCCTTCCCCCCTTCCTGCGCCGCGGAGAGCCGGGCGCGGGGCCGGTGGCGATGGGGGGCGCTGAGGGGGCCGCGGGACAGGGCTGCGGGGACCGGGCTGCGGGTCGGGCCCCTCCGTCGCGCAGCAGCAGCAGCAGCTCCGCCGCCGCCGCTCCCGCCGCCCGCTCTGCGCCGCTCTGCGCCCGCCCGCCCCGCGCGCACGTGCAGCCGCCGCTGCCGCTGACGTCACGCCCGGTAACGGCCCCGCCATTGGCCCGCCGCGCGCGCCCCGCCCACCCCGGGGAGGACCACGCCCCCTCCCACCCCCTGAGGCCACGCCCCGGCACGCGCGGGGCCGGCACGGTGAGGGGCGTCGGGGGGGGGGGACACAAACCGCGGGCTGACCCCCCCCCTCAGCGGCTCCCCTCCCCGTGTCTCCCCGGTAACCGGGAGGAATGCGTTAATGAGATGTTAATGATGCGCTAATGAGATGTTAATGAGATGTTAACGAGCCCTGAACGTTTGACCCCCGCACGCGGTGCAGCCGAGCGTGAGGGGCAGCGGGACCCCGGTGGGTCAGGGGCGGGCGGCGGGCGCGGGGCTCTCACCGGTGTCGGGGGGAATCGGCCTTCGGGACTGCGGGGGTCGGCTGGAGCTGCGCGGAGCTCCTGCAGCTCCCAGTGCTCCCAGTGCCTCCCAGTGCTTCTCTCCCAGGTACCCAGGGTGACAGCGCTGTCACCACCGCGAGCAGGGTTGGCTCCCATAATCTCGCAGAACCCTTCGAGTGGGAAGGGACCTCTGGAGATCATCCAGTCCAACCCCCTGCCAGGGCAGGGTCACCTGGAGCGGGTGACATAGGAACGAATCCAGGCAGGTTTGGAACGTCTCCAGAGGAGGAGACTCCACACCCTCCCTGGGCAGCTGTTCCAGGGCTCTGCCACCCTGCATGGAAAGAAGTTTGTCTTCATGCCAAGGCAGAACTTCTTGTATTTTGGTTTATGGCCATTGCCCCTTGTTCTGTTGCTGGGCACCACTGAAAAGAGTCTGGCACCATCCTCTGACACCCGCCTTGGAGATATTTATCTGCATTAATAAGATCTTCTCCAGACTAACCAGGCCCAGCTCCACAGTCTCTCCTCATAAAAGACATTCTCCAGACCCTTCAACATCTTTATGGCCTCCACAGGACCCTCTCCAGTAGCTCCTCACCTTTCTTGTACTGAGGAGCCCAGAACTGGACCCAGCACTCCAGATGTGGCCTCATCAGGGCCGAGCAGAGGGGGAGCATCACCTCCCTCAACCTCCTGGCCACACTCTTCCTGATGCACCCCGATGGTCAACTTGTCACCCACCTAGACTCCCAGATTCCACTTTGCCTCAGAAGGGACTTTCCTCCCCTTGCCGAGATCCTTGTTGCAAGCACAGTTGACTTTCCATCTGCTCAGGCCTTTAGCCACCTGCCGTGCAGGCTGCACAAGAACTGTACTCATGCCAGAGTAACATCACCCTTCAGGTGCCTCTGGGCATCTGTATCTCCCTTCTTCTCACCTGTCTTTTTTTGGATGGCATTTTTCAAAGCTTTACCATCTGTATTTAATTGTCACTCTTTCTTCAAAAGACAGTTCTTTTACCACAAACAAATATAAATAATAATAAATATTCACTATAAGGAAATAAAGGTAAATTATGTACATTAACTGCCCAGTATTTAGAAATAAAAGCTGCCTGAGGAACAGAGAGCTGCCCTGAGTGTGAGTTGTATTCTCCCCTGTAGCTATTCTGTGTGTGACCAGTGACAGGACCCGAGGGAAACGGCTGGAGCTGTGTTAGGGGAGGTTTGGGTTGGATACTAGGAAAAGGTTCTTCCCCCAGAGGGTGGTTTGGCACTGAAACCGGGCAGTAGTCACAGCCAGAGTTCAAGGAGCATTTGGGCAATGCTCTCAGGCACATGGTGGGATTGTTGAGGTGTCCTGTGCAGGGCCAGGAGTTGGACTCGATGATCCTTGTGGGTCCCTTCTACTTCCAACTCAGGATATTCCGTGATTCCGTGATTCCGTGCACTGACCAGCGTGTCATCAAATGATCTGGCTAAACCAAGTGACTAATCAAAGTCCAAAGTACATTCAAATCGATAAAACTGCACTGGCACAACCAAAAACCTGAAGACTGGGGATTGTAACCATCAGGCCCTGCAGAACGGAGTGACATGAACAGACTTAGGGCACAGCTGAGCAGGGCTTGTGAAGAACCTTTGGATGCCACAGATGCCACATGGCTCATGACTGGAGCAGGAGTGTGACAGTATCAGCACAGGAGTTTTTAAGGGTCACCTAACCAAGAAAAAAAAGCACTGGATTATTACCAATATTGCTTCAGAAAGCCAAATTGCTGGTTACTGGAAACCTTTAATTACAGAGGTACAGATGAGTGATATAAAGCTTAGGGCGATTGCCAATCCATATGCAGATGTGGTACAGAATGTTTCTTCTATGCTGCATAAAGAAAAATAGATACATTTAGGAGATATGATAAGCAGGGAAGAGGAGTAAACAGAACAGAAGATGTAAATGTAATGGGGATATTGGGAAACACCACTAACAAGATAAGTTCGGGGTGCAAAGGAAACTCAGATTGAGGCAGAAAGAAACAACATTTTCAACACAACAGAATGACGGGAAACCTGCACTGCCTCACTGCTTGACACAAAATGGGGAAAATTACGTGTAGATCAGTGCAAGAGTGGAACAAAAGGAAGAACCAGACACTGAGCACAGTGTACAGTTACAGACCCCGCATTCCCAACACCCAGGAGCTGGGAATCTCCTGGGTGAGAAAGCCAAAACAACTCTTCCTGATTTATGAACCCGTCAGAAAAGCTGAACAGAGTGAGTACCTGAGCAGGGTGCTGGAGCTGTTATTTTCAGTTTCACACTACAACAGGAGCAGTAACTTAACTCCAGCCTTACCGCACAGGCAGGTTTCCTCCCAAGTAGCCTAAATTCCAGACTGTCAGGACACCACTGTCTGTACCTACAGGTTACTGATTTGTACTGGCTACAATTCCTTTGTGCTATTTTGACCACTGGCTGACCCCAAATGCTGCAGTCCAGGTAAGGCCAACCAAGACAAAACACAGCTAATGATACACTACCTGCATTTCTCCATTTTCCAACCAAAATACTCTTTTGTTGGCACGTGTTCTTAGCTGAGCATTCACCCATGAAATGTTTATTTTATGATTTATGAAAGACTATGCAGCTGCTTAGTTTTTGTATAGAAATTATCTTGATGGGTGTCATATTAAGAAAAAAAACCCCAATATCAGCCCATTTTTGGTCTGATTCCATCAGCCCTCTTGGCTGTTTCCATCACAGAAGTGGGATCATTTATATGGCCCACAGATCCTATTCTTTTCACACCAATTACCTATCAGTTAATGTACCATTAAGATTTTTTTTTAAATGTCTTTTCTTTAGCAAAGACAATTCTAGAAGATGATTTTAAACTTGAAATTCCTTTACACTTTTCAGGGGTCCTTCTACCAAGGTGTGCTCAGGACACAGCCATGAGATATCTCTGGTGCCATGCAGACAGCAGGGGCTGGGGACTGCCAGGTGACCACAGCCCTGGGCCATCCCATCTGGACAGGTGTTGGATTGGGAGTCCCTGCCAAAGGTCTGAGCACCCACAGACAAACATCCCTGCCCAGCTCTGGGCATCCATGGACACCCATCCCTGCACAGCCCTGAGCACCCACGGACACCCATCCCTGCCCAACTCTGAGTATCCATGGACACCCATCACTGCCCAACTCTGAGCATCCATGGACACCCATCACTGCACAACTCCGAGCATCCATGGACACCCATCCCTGCCCAGCTCTGAGCATCCATGAACACCCATCACTGCCCAAATCTGAGCATCCATGGACACCCATCCCTGCCCAGCTCTGAGCATCCATGGACACCCATCCCTGCCCAGCTCTGAGCATCCATGGACACCCATCCCTGCACAGCCCTGAGCACCCACGGACACCCATCACTGCACAACTCCGAGCATCCATGGACACTCATCCCTGCCCAACTCTGAGCATCCATGAACACCCATCACTGCCCAAATCTGAGCATCCATGGACACTCATCACTGCCCAACTCCGAGCATCCATGGACACCCATCCCTGCCCAGCTCTGAGCATCCATGGACACCCATCAGTGCACAGCTCTGAGCATCCATGGACACCCATCCCTGCCCAGCTCTGAGCATCCATGGACACCCATCAGCGCACAGCTCTGAGCATCCATGAATTTTACCAATCTCAACCCCAGCCCCGTGCCCTGCCCAGCGGGTCGCGGGCATCGCTGGGGCGGCCAACGGGGGTGGGGTTTTCCCGGTGCGTTCCCCGGGGACGCGCTCTCGGCGGGGGAGCGACACCGCGACCCCCGCAAAGCGCTGAGCGCGGCACCGGCCGCTGGGGCTGGGCAGGGGTGAGGACACGGACACACGGACACGGACACACGGACACGGGTGTCCCCCTTCCCCCCCCACCCCCCGCCGGTCACGCGGCGCGGGGGGAGCGCGCGTGGGGCCGTCACGTGAGCGCGCGCGCGGGCTGTGACCTACTTTGGGCCAATGGCGGGGCCAGGGGCGGGAGCGCGCACAGAGACCCCCCCCTAAAAAACCCACCCCCCCAAACACCCCCAGCCTGGGGCCGCCCCCGACCGGGGGGGTCCTGCTGGGAGAAGGGGTGTCCTGCCGGGAGGAGGGGGGTGTCCTTCCCGGGGGGGGGGTTCGACCGAGGAGGGATGTCCTGCCGGGAAGGGGGAGGGGATGTGTGTGCGATCTGTCGGGGGTGTCCCACCAGGGGAGGGGGGGTTATCCTGCCGAAATGGGGGGTGTCCCGCGGTGGGATGATGTCCCTGCTGGGGACGGGGATGTCTTTCCTGCCGGGGTCCCGCCGGCGGGAGCGGCGGCTCCGGCACCGACCCCTGGAGCGCAGCAGCGCCGCCGCCCCCCCGTCACCTCCCGCGACCCCGCCGTGTCCCCGCCCTGTCCCCGCCCTGTCCCCGCCGTGTCCCGTGTCCGACCCCTCCGGGAGGACCGTGCGGGACGTGCCCTCTGTGTGTCGGGAGCCCCCCCGGCCCCGGTGGCCCCTCGGGGGTTGCGGTGCCGCTCCCGCGGGGGCGAAGCTGCTCCGGCAGCGCTGCGGTTCAGAGGCCGCGCTCGGGTCGCGATGTCCCAGCTGGAGGGACAGCGGGACCGCCGGTGACGCGTTTGTGTGACCCTTGGCCTGGCCTGCACCTTGTCCTGCCCTTGGATCTGAATCTGCTCATGCCCCTTCGTTTAAAACTCAGTATTAAGTCCCTGTCCTTCCCCTCTGCCTCCCTGCCCCAAGTTACTTTAAGCTCATTTTACAAAGAAGGCACTGCATGTTTTAGGTAAAAAAAACCACAAACCTTCAGCACAGATTGCAAGATGAGTTTTCTCCACTGTTCTGCAGCAGTTCCTGTTCTCCTGCCCATTGCACTGGTATAGCCTGTAATGGAAATTGGGAATTCTGTCCTGAAATATCTCCTGGAAACATCACTGCAGTTTTCTTTCCCCATGCAGAAAGCTGGAGGGAAAGGCTTTTTTAGGGATCCAGCTGACCAGTATCTTCCAGAGGACCTGCTTGTATTAAAAAAAAAACTTAAAAGGGGGTAAAAGTGGGATAAAAGTGGGGCTGGAAGACAATGCAATAATCATGGCTCAGCAGAAATGTGGATACTGGTAGATGGAGAGACACCTGCTCCTGTGCTGGGACACAGGTACCACACAGATTGTGATCTAGAGCTCTGTATGTATTTAAATATAGACTGGTTTGAAGAATTCAGGCTTTTCTCTCTCTCTCTCATGGTTAAATGGAAGCCAATAGTGTGTGTGCAGTGTGGGAAATCTTTCAAACCTGAGCAAAACCTCCTCTGGTCAGGTATGTGTATGGTCACAGCTGGACTGCCACTGTCACTTAATTCCTCTATTAGGTTCTGTTAAATATGTTCTGTCTGGAGAAAAGAACTGCAAAAGTAGGTGAACAGAGAACAAGCTACAATTTGGAGGGGATAAATAATGCAGAACAAGTGTTTGGGTCAAGGCACAGGACAGGTTGGAAAAGCAAATGGTTTACACAGTACTTTAAATACCCACTGGTTTATCCACAAAGTGGATCTCCACCTCAGCCCTTTGGGAGCCAAAACGATGGATGAAGGGATTGAGTAAAAAAAACGAAGAGAATTTGAAGAGGCTCAAGATTCAGCCTTTTCGTTCTAATTTGTCCCGAGGCAGAGGAAGGTTCCCAGGTTGGCCTGGGATGGCAGTGCATTGTCCCGAGGCAGAGGAAGGTTCCCAGGTTGGCCTGGGATGGCAGTGCATTGTCCCGAGGCAGAGGAAGGTTCCCAGGTTGGCCTGGGGTGGCAGCGCATTCCCAGCTCCGTTAAGTGACGCATAACTCAGAGCTCCGTGGAAAGCCACATGAGAACATACCCACACCCAACTGGAGCTGAAAAGCAGCAACTTCTGAAGAGAAGGTCAGGAGGCACTGAGGAGCAATGCCTGCCCCCCACTTCCCTCCCTTTCCCAGAGGTTCTGGATGTAGCCCTTGCTTGCCTTTCCAAGTGAAAGCTGCTACCCACAGCGCTGAATTACCGAAAACTGGATGTTTATTGTCCCCACGGGGTGCAGCTGAGTGAGCTGCTGTGGCTCCTCACAAGAGCTAAAATGCCTGTTGAATGAACCATGAGCTGCCTCCACCTTTTTTTTTAATTATTATTATTTTTTAATTTTTGATTTTTTTTTTAAAGTCTAATTGAATGTGGGAGAGACAGGTTTGGAACTGCTTTTGGGTGATGGCAGAGGAGCTTCTCTTAAGTAATCTGGGGTGGTTCCAAAAGGCATTCCAGTTCTCAGAAAAATAGGCATTACCAGTCATTGCTTATATGCTGCGAGTTGAAAGATTAATAATTTTCCCTGCCAAAGTTTACAGTCAGCCTTTACCATGACAGTAGATCAAATACATGTACTTGCCTGGGCAGCTGACCTGGTTTGAACTCAGCAAGTGTGGCTCTCAGTGATGACTACAGTTTTGGAACAAATTCTCTGCTACGCTTTTTAAAGCAACCTTACCCTTGTAAAGCATTAACCAGCCTCTCAAGGCCATTCCAGGCACCTCGTGCCCTCGGTGCCTTGGCAAATTATTTAGGCCCAGTAGGTGTAAGCAGCCAGATGACAGGACTGGATTGAGATGAGTGATAAGGGAGTAGCTGGCCTGTTTTGCAGTCAGACCTTCCCCTGAATAAGGACAACTCCCAGCTGGTGCCAATGGGAAAAACAACTTGATCCTTCCATTTATTCCTGTGCACTCCATTCCTCTTCCTTTCTCACTTTTGGCTCGCATGCTGCAGGAAGACAGTTAGAAATAGCTGTTCTTACATGCTCAGACTGTTTGATTTTGGAATTTGGCATTGGTTTTACTGGAGACAGGAGAGCACCCACGAGCACAGAATAAAACAGCCCATCCCCAGGCAGAGCTGCAGCAAAAGGGAGGAGTGAAAGGTGCAGGAGCTGAGCATCCCCTCCTTAATCAGAGTTTCTATTGAAGTCAATGACCCAGATTTCTCTGACTTCAAATGGCTGCTTTCAGAGAGCTTGCCTGAGGCATGGTGCTGGGGAAGGTCAGGCAGAATTTAGCCTGAAGTATTCCGCATGCATGGGCTTATCAGCTCTGGATCTGGGCAGCCTGATCCTGCAAACCCACGTTTTTCAACAGAGATCTGGGAAAGTCACTGAAGTAACTTGTATCCCTGGCTTCAGACTTGCAAAGCCACCCCAAACTTGGGGGTTCTTTCTGTCCTGTACTTCTGTGATCAGTTCTGTGACATCCACCTTGCTCCCAGGTTTCCCTTTAAAAAAAAAAATGCAGAAAGCATTTTAATCCTGTGAATTTACATTATTAAGAACACAGAAACATGATAAACCTCTCTTCTGTTTGGCAAGAAAGCCTGGCCTTCTGCAGAAGACTGGGAAAATTCCTACAGACAGAAATCAGGCTTCTAAACATAAAGGCATTGAAGTCATGCTATGTCTCTTTATGAAAGAATCGTAACAGCAGCAAGTGGTGCAGAAATGCACCTTATTAACTATACACAGTTTATCCTGCAGGTTTAGATTCATTAAATCTTGTTGATGAGACTGGGGGTTTCCCCCTCCCCAGTTTTTTAATGTACTCCCCCTCTCAGTTCCATGCAGCAGCTGAGCAGGTTCCTGTCACTGCTGCCAGTGCCCTTCCTGGGTACCCCCCAGCCAGGGGGTTCTGCTAAATCACCACGTTTCTTATGGCTCATTTCATTCTGTTCAAATCTCTCATCAAAAATTTCACTTGGAAACTAGTTGCTATCTCAGATCAGAATATGCACATGGATATGTTGAATATCAGCCTACCAGGCTCCCCAGGTTTTTGGAAACCTACTTATGCAAATACCATAATGCAACACACAGACTGAATGCTGTCTTAAGAGACAAATGCACCCTGGATTCTGTGTGTGCATCTCCCTACTTTATCTGGTACAGAAAGTCTGATTAGATCTCTAAAGATTACAGTTTAAAAGAGCTTGGAAAAACAGAGTATTAGTAACTTGGATTTTTTTTTAATGTATATTCCAACACAGAATCAGCTTTACTGGTGGCATCCCAAAGCTGGATTTCAGTGGCATGGTTGGGTGTTTATCAGAAGGAAAAAGGAGGTATTTTCCCATAATCATGTGTTGGCTTTGTCTCACCCATGTCCAGGGCCGCCGTGTGCAGTGATGTGGGATGGAGCAGCTGCACAGTGGGGATTGTGCTCCCAGGGACGGGCTCGGAGCCCTCCTGCCTCTCCCAGCTGGAGTCAGCGGCTCCACACAATTCCTGGTGGCTCCTCTGGAAGACCAGGCTAATTGCTCGTGTCTCCTGCGAGGACAGATGTGCCCAGAAACGAAGTGCACTGACAGAAACCCGCAGTGTTTGCCATCGCAAACAGCGCCCGGCCCTGCAAAGTTGTTTTTCTGCATTAAAGAGAAATGTTGGAGTTAATTGAGGTGAATGCAATGATAGCTGGCAGCTGTATCAAACAACCCCTCCACACACACACAGGCACAAGGAAGCAGAGCAGCCCTGCTATTGTTTGTTGCTTTATTCTGCCTTTGACTTCTTTTTTTTTTTCCTTTTTTCAATGCCATGTTTTCTTTTAAAGTTATCTGCTCTAATCTGCAGCGATATGGGTTCATAACTGACTGTATTTGGACTAAGGATATTCTTGTGCCATGTGTTTTCCTGGTCAGGCATTTAGAGTACAAGCTGTATTGAAAGTTACACTGAAAACATCAGACAGAACTAGTGTAATATTAAGCCAGCTTTGTATTACTTTTCATTCCCATTCATTTTTAAAGCCTTAACAACCCCTTTATTTAACTGTTTTGCAGAGTAAATTGTTACTGAACGCTTACAATTAGCATTTTCATAGCCCGTTTCATGGGTTTGGTTTTTTTAATTTGTTTGGGGTTTTATATGTATTATTTGTTTGTTTTAAACTGCCAAAGGGCATAAACATACTCCCAGTTTTCTGTAGCCACCTGACAGCATGTATGAAGAGGGAAATAAAGATGTTCTCCTCCTGTATTTTCCCTCGAGTGGCTTTGACCTGGAGAATACATTATGTTGATTGGCATGAGAAAGAAGGCTGTGATCTTATTTTTACTGTTTGTTATAGCAGCTTCAAACTTATCAAAGGAAAAAATAGAGGCTTTTTGGATGGCTGCTTGCCAGCAGCACTAATCAGAATTTTAATGAGGTTTTTCCGAGGCCTAAATTAGGTCTAATTAACAATATATAAAGCAAATGTATAATGCCATAGAAGGATGCAGCCTACTGCATATAGAACGGGCTTCCATCTCTTTACAAATAGAAATGTTGAACAAAATGCACACTTTTATGCTGGTTTACACATATGCAGGTTTTTTTTGGTTTTGTTTTTGTTTTTTTTTACTTTTATGCCTTAGTTAACAAATTGCCTTTGGAAAAACCTGGTTCTAAACTTCCTAATGGTTTTGAGATCTTTTTTAAAGGGGATAGTTCTAATGGCTGTGTGATTTCCTCTGACTGACCCAGCCCCTGCAGCCCCTGCTCTGGCTCTGGCACTTCCCGAGTGCTCCCTTTGCCATCCTGGTGTCTCCGTGTGGCCCATGTGTTCCCATTGTTTGTGGGAGAGAACTGGCCTGCAGCTCCCATTTCCCAACCAGCACTAAAGGCTCAGTTATATTTAGTGCACACACACACTGTTTTTCTCCAAGCATTTATGACAGAAAACCATTAACAACTCCAAAACCTCATCCTCACAGCACAGTTTCTGCCCCTAAAACGTGTTTTGTGCAACGAGGGAGGAACCAAAAGGACTTTTCTCTTTCCTCTTTGCAAGATTTTGTGGGTATTTGCGGTACCATAGTTCACTTCTCTCCTTCTCTGGCTGAGTTGTTACACAGAAACTGTTTAAAAAAAAACTAGAAAAGGATTTGGATCCCAGTTGCTCAGATGCAGCTTAATTCAATTAAACACCTCAGAGTATGGAATTGCTGCTTCTGCCTAAGCAAACATTTTTATTCACATACTCAGGCCATTAACTGGGAACTCTCCTGCAAGGCCTTTTTCCAAATTTCATGTTTAGTAAACAAATCTCATTTCTTTATCCCAGCTAAATCAATACCTCTTCTGATTCATTTAGCTCATGAAATGAAAGAGGAGCAGCAGCAGTAACAGTGGGGGCAAAGAACTCACCAAAGGACACCAGAACAGGATGAATATAAACCCCAAAACAAACACCTCCCCTTGTACAAACTCGGGGTCATCGTTTCTGTGCTGCTGGGCTGAAGTGTTCACAACACTTGAGTGGGAGTTTAAATGTTGCTCTAGACCAGCTTTATCTGCAAAGCTGTAACCTGAGTTTACACTAATTCACAGGATCTGTAGTTAATAAGACAATCTGTCAACTGACCATCAGCTTTGAACCAACATCAGACATACTCCAAGGAGGCTTAAATAGCCATTTCAGATGTGTATTTCTTGAAGTGTTTAAATAAATATGTTCACATCACTTTTAAGGAAAGAGCCAAACCACAGGGCAGAGGGAGCCAGAATCGCTTTGCATCTGTTACAACACTCAGGATAATGTTTGGGTTGATTTATAGGGGAAATATTTGTTTTTGAGCTGGAATTTTGGTAACTCAGAACAGATGTTCACAGCAATGTTGGAATACTGTCTGCCCCTGTGTCTCTGTTAACTCAAGTGCTGTTACACATTGAAACTAATCTAGGAAAAAATTAATATACTGTGAAATTACTAATATTCCAAAAGGTACAAACAAATAGGATTCCAATTTGATTATCTTTCCACTTTATCAGAATCTTAAGCCATACAATAACACATGCAAAAAATTGCCAGAGCAGCGAGATTTCATCTCTTTTGTGACCCTGGATGGAGAGGAAGAAATTGTCTATGACTACTTTTTTTTCAAAGCTTTGTAATGTTGAACCAACTCTGCTTTCTGACTTTTTTCCACCTTCACTGAGCCAGGGAATATTTAAACACAGGGAGAGAAGAAGGTCATTGTAATGAGAAAGTTGTTTGTGTCTCCTAAAAATCATTCAGAATTCAGTATATTATTTTTTAAAAGTCCTGGGTGTATCCCTTAAAGACCTCTGACTACAGAGCAGCCATGAATGCAGCTCTCTTTCCCCACTGATTTAATCACATCCCTCACCATTTAACCAGAAGAGGAGCAGAAACACATCTCCACACTCATTACCTTGGCTGGGCAGCAGCATGGTCTGAACTCCAGATGTCTTTGCATTCACTTCAGGGGCACAGAGCCCCTCAGCTGAGAAGCAAATGGCACTTCTCAATTTGGAGAAGTTGCCTTTTATCCTTTTCCCTTTTTTCCTGGGGAGGCAACTGGCAGTCTCCTCTCCAAGTGCAAACATCCCAAACTATGTGCTGATGTGAAGTCCAGCCTGCCAGCAGAGCTCTGCCTGATGGCTTTACCTTATGAGGTCTGTGATTTCTTCTAGGAACTCACAGATACCCCAGAGCAATGTTCTTGGCTCCCAGGAAAGATGCAAATAAGCTGGCATGAAGCTGTTTAATGGTTATCCCATTTGCAGCTGCCTTTCCATCCAGGTGCCATCAACTCTGTTCTTAACACCCGATGGCCCTGCCCCTGTCAGAGAGGAGCTGGTGACTTGTTCCTGAGTGAAGCAAACACTGAATTACCCGAATTGTGTTGAGCTCTTGCAGATTTTACTAGAATGTGTCCTTTACAAGCAGGTTTGTATTTATAGCTGTGACATGAGTCACCTCCTCAGGTGCCATGGATACAAGGATCCATCCCCTGGCTCCATTCAGCACCATCAGCCTCTCACAGCACTTTGCATTTGTGCTTGTACAACTCAGTGATTGTTTTGCTCCTCGGGGAACTCCTTCCTCCTTGTCCTGGCGAGGGCTGGAGCCACTGGGGACAGCAGTGCCTCCATGGCCAAAAAGCTTCCATGCAACAGAAACAAAGCTTCAACTGCTGCAGACTTTTAGACAAGATTTTTGGAACATTTCTCTGATGCCTTGCTCAGACATCCAGCACCACCATTTTATCTGGGTCATTATCTAACTGTCTTGTCAACTGTTCTGTTCTGTGAGTTCTTCCCTGCAAAAGCTGTCCCTTCTGCAAGCCCATATTGCCTTATTATTTTAATTTTCTTGAGCGGGAGGTGTTAGACCCAGATGGGAGAGTTAAACACCGTGGTTTTTTTTTTTAATACTGTGTTTGAAAAATAAAATTTTCTTCTAATTTAAACTTTTACACCTGATCTGGAGTCTTACTGAGACAGTTCAGTGGAAGCACCAGGCTGGTGACCAAGTGCTCACCTCTCCAGCCTCTGCCACCACTTGCTGCATGACCTTGGGCTGAGTTTCCATCACTGCTGTCTCTCTCACTCTTTGTTTCCTGTAAGAAAGACCAGAAAGAAGGTGAGAGTGGTTTACTTACCACATGCATTGAGGTCCTTTGGAAGTCAGTCAAAGGCTTTATTATGCTAAGATTAGTAGCTCTTGAGTAATCTCTCCTAGAACAATTCACTCTCACTAGGCTGTTGAAACTTCGAAGGTGCTACAGCTCCCTGCCACAGGGAACGGGTTTTAAAGCCAAAGAAATCTGTGGAAATGTCATAGTTCTGGCATAAAGTGTCAGAAAAGGGTCCACGGTGGAAAGGCAACACTGACTTTGTTATCCATGTGGGATTTGTTGTTGATTGAAGGCGCTTGTAAATTTGAACACAAAGTAAATAAAACCTGCATGAGTTCACGGGAGAGAGTTGTGCAGCTCTCACACACACTGCAGGTGCAGGCACAAAACACTGGTTTTGGTTTGTTTGGAGAACACACTTTTCAGCCCCCAGAGAGCCCCCCGTGATGCAGCAGCAGCACCGACAGCACTGAGGGGAGTTTGCAAATCAACCGAGAAAAAAAAGCAAAATTAAGCTTTCCAGTTTTATAATACCTAACAGGAGATGTGATTTCTTTTCAATATTTAAAACTCTTCCCTTCAAAATTACAAAAAATCGGGTTGATTGAGCTTTTTTTTTTTTCCAGGCTGTAGGTTCTCCAGGCAGTGAGTAACTGCTGTTCCTTAGCAGAGGATGTTGCACACAAGAACTGAGCACCCTGGCAGCCTGTCCCTGGCTGTCCCTGCTCACGGAGTGAGGCTGTGACAGAGGATGGCAGCAGCTATTCCGAGCTCAGAAGTCCTCCACAACATCACTTTCTTTTCATAAAGGCAAGGGTTTAGTTGTTTGTTTTGGTTTTTTGTTTGTTTGTTTGTTTTTCTCCAATACCTGCCATTCCCTGTTACAAACATAGATCTCAGGTGGCTTTTCTGCAGCAGAACTTGCTCTGCTCGAGCGCCAGCAGTCCCTGTGCCCCTGGTTTTTTGGGTGCTATTTTACAGCTGCTGTAAAGCCCAGAGGCACCAAGCAAATCACAGGATTGCCACTGGGCTTTTCAAGAGCACTGAAATAATCTCACTCCAGCTCTGGGTCTCACCAAAGCAGGTGAGGTTTAATGACTTCTCCTTGTGCCTCAGTGTTTGGACAATAAGGATAATGTTTGCTTGCCTTGAGAACTACAGAGGAACAACGGTGTTCCCATGAGGATCAGCCTTGTTATGAGCACAAGTGAGGCTTCCCTGGAAATGTGGTACCATTTCAAGTGGAGACTCCAGGGAGAAGTCTGCCAGCAGCCTTTTCATCTTCCCTGCACCCCGACTCATGAATAAACATCGGGAGAGCTGGATGAAAAGCAGCCAGGACCCGTGCTGCTGCAGAGCTGTGGATCTTCCCGGGCAGGAGCTATAAATGGCTCCTCTCTTTCGGGGATATCCAGGCTTTTAGCAGGTGTTTTGGTGTCTCCCTGAAGGGAGGCAGAGCAGCTCGTGGCACCCACGTGCTAAAGCAGCTCCCACTGATTTTAGGTCACATTAACAGCGAATCAGGGGATTTACTCTGCTCCCTCTGCTACTGTGACTCCAGGCATCAGCCTGCTTCTGATCTGGCTTCAAGAGAGGCTGGAATCTGTTTGAATCCCACTGTTACCTACAATTTTAACATGTACCTCACCTCCCAAATTTGTGTGAACCAGCACAGGGCTATCATGTGCAATAGCCCTAAAAATCTTGGCAGGTTAACTTTGAAGTAGTCCCTGCTAGCAATTACCAGGCTTTTATCTGTGGCTGTCAGTGCACTGTAAAAAGTGGCTGCTACTCCCATTTTATAGAAGAAACAGATGTTCGAGGGACGTCTGAATAGATTTAATGCAGAAATTGCATGCCTAAAAGGTGTTCTAGAAAATCCCATCATTATCACATGACTGATTTTATTCAGTGCACCCAGGAATTCAGCAGATCTGCTGGCTGTGCTTTGCTTCTCTGCTTATTTATTTTAAAGCAATAGTTCTGGTTTGAAGTTTTCCTTTTGCTCCCCTTCTGGGGCAGAGGAGGGGCTGGAATGAGTCTATCATATTTTTTTTTTTTTTTTTTTAGGCAAACTTTTAGGTAGGGATTTGTTCAAAACTTCTTGAGGTTTAATTTGGCTTTGTGATCAAGAGACACAGAAGTCACATTTGTGAAATCCAATTAGGCTCCAGCCCTGGCAGGGACACATGACATCAGGCACGTACATCCATCCCAGTCCCTGCCCTTCCCTGCTTTTAAAGCCCTCAGCCTCCATGGCAGAGCTGTGCTTCTTATCTCAGGTATTTGGGATTACTGCAAACTCAATTTACCAGCTCGGGAGCTGTCAGAGCTGCCATCCTCCCCTTGGAAACGTGGCAGGGAAAAGGCAGCTGAGAACTGCTCTGCTCCAGGGGAGTGATCAGAGCAGGGTAGGGCAGGGGGAGAGGCAGAGGTGGGTTGTGTGGGCACCAGCACCCACAACTTGAGAATGCAGAGAGCACAAACAGAGGGAGGAGGCTGTGCTGTGGCCTTGGCTTTAGCCAGGAATTACACCCTGCTGGGCATTCTCTGCTCACCCTCCTGCTGCAGCTGGAGCCTGTCAGTGCCTTCACAGGGCACACTGGGTTTTTGGATTGAGGACTTCCCACTATGATAAGCTCAAAGCTGCCAGAGCAAGGAAGAGCTCACCTGGTGACGATCCCTCCTTAGGATCCAGCTCCTGTGCCCTGTGGGTTCAAGGTGGTGATGATGTGTCTGACACTGTGCCACTGTCCTCATTCCCAGCCCCAGAGCCCTTGGTTTGCCTTTCCCTTCTGGATATGGCAAAAGAAGGTACTCGATAGTTCTCCTTACCTGGAGAGGCACAATTTCCCTCAGCCACATCAGAAACCAAATTGTTCATTCCCCCTGTGCTGCCACCGCTCCAGGCCAGTGCCCCTGGCCCAGAAGAGCCCTCTTGTAGCACCTCAGCTAATCCTGGAAGTTGTAAATGGAGATCCTGATCATACACGGCCTCATGGCTTCAGAATTTGCATGCGACAGAATTTGCAGGGCAAGAACTAACCTCCCAAAACATACCTGGGAGCAGGAGGGATACAAATTTATTTATCTACTCTCTTCAGATGATCAGCTTTAATTAGTTTGGCTTTGACTCAGATACTGTGCCACGGGGACAGAATCAGCATTGATTATAATCGATTGGTTATCATTGATCAAATCATGATTTCAACTTCCCAACCTCATATTTGGAAACACAAATTCTATTTGTAACAGATTTTGGCCCATGCCTTTTTTTTTTCAATTTTATGACTTAATGATGAATGAAACAAAACTCACTGCACCTTTGTGGGAAGTGAATTCAATACCATTATCTTGTAATAAAATAACTTACCTTAAAAGAGTGTTGTGAAAATACCAACCTATTAAATCCAAGGCAACATCAGCCACTGTTTGGGGGGAAAATGTAGAATGAGCAGTAAATAATCAAACCACCAAAAATCTGAACAGAACCTGGATGGCACAACCTGTGAGCTGGCTGGTATTTTTAGTGTAACATGAAAACAATCCCCAGGGAAAGGCAAAGCTGGTTACAGAGGACAGAGGTGAGGCTTTAGCCACTGGTCTTTGATTTTTGGTAGGCTATCACTGCAGGCAGTAAGGGGAAAGATTTACTAAGGTATTTAGGTACCTAAACATGCCTAGCAGCATTTATAGCAGCATCTAAGTAGGTTAGGTGCCTAATTCCCATTAACTCCACCAACGTGTTTAAGCTGCTAAACATCTTTGCCAGGCTGGCCCCAGTGCCTGGGCTGACAGGTGCCTGTTTGAACTGGTGCAACTGGGCTCATTCCCAGTCAGGCTGATGCTCCTTGGAGCGGGTGGAATGGATGACACACAAGCACCAGGAGCACAGAACTGAACAAAGGCTCCTGAGCTGACTCAGAGTTTTGCTACTGACTTAAGGAAGAGCCACACAAAAGTCACTCAGAGCAGCATTTGCAAAAAGGCCACTGAATTCTGGTGCTTGGTTTGGAGTGAGGATTAATGTTCCTGCAGGAGTATCTTGAGCTGAGTGTTAAGAATCCCATCAGTTCCCAGAAAAGTAGACATTTCACAGGCCAAGTCAGAACAGCATTTCCTGAGCTCCTGGACAGTCTTTCCCACTTCACAGCCCAGTCTGTTCCACAACCACAAGCATTTTTCTTAAAGGATTTTCCTTGTCCTCCCTCAGTGCCACCAGGCACCTCCTGTGTGTCAGAGACAGACTTAAAGAAATGAACCAAACCACTCCTAAAGCAGCCTCTTACAAGAGGCATTTGATCAGATGAAGAATATTACATGGGACAGATCTACTCCCATTTAAAGCTGTAGTTTCATTATTTTAAAGGATACAACATGCACTTGAATATATTTTCTACTTAAATTTTTTTTTATTCAGGAATAAAAATGAAAAGTTGCTGTTTACAGCGTTGCCTATGTTGACAACTGCTCTTTACAAATTCTGTTCAAGTTACCCTACAACCATTTTCTCAAAATACACAGTTCAGTTTAATCAAAATAATTTCACAAAACTATTTCATAGAAAGGAAGAGACAAGGGGAGATCAAGAGAAATAACCTAGGAAACAGTGTATGGCAGCGTACAAAAATAGATTAGAACATTTGGAGATTGCAGGTATGAAAATGTATTCCCCACCACGGAGAACTAGTGGATTATGTGGAGAGGTAAAAGCTCACTGGAGTAGCTGGAGAGATGCAGAGACCTATTTCTAACGCCTTTAATTTCTAGGCAAATTATTAAGAGAGAGGGGGGAAACAGGCTCCAGCTTCTGGCACGTTCTCACCCGTGGGTGGGGACAGGGAGCAGAGCAGGCAGATCCCCCCTGGTGCACAGCAGGCTGGGCCTCCCCCGGGATCATTCCCAGCTCCCCGGGAAGGGCAGGCAGCACGTGCAGAGCTGTCCCCCTCCAGCTGAGCCAACAGAAGGACAGCTCTAAACTGCTCCCCGTGAAGTCTCTGCTCCTGCAGCCTCCCTGATCCACAGCCCCCCGTCCCTAAATAGCTTCTCCTCTTCGGAACACCCGGTGAGTTGTCACAAAGCCACAAGCAGAATAAATCAAGGCTGCAAAGAGGCAAGTGGAGATTCCAATCTCTCCTGAGCAGAACTGGAAAACTGGAATCTCTGTGCAGGCTGGATGTCACAGAAGTATGAACAGAAAGAGCTGTCATAAAGCATCCAAATGATTTCTACAGCTACAGCAAACACCACAAGGAATTCAGAGCCTCACATGTCCTCTGTGGGTCATGAGTCTGTGCCATTTGCAGAAAAGGGATTTAAATAAAAATGCTTCTGGAGTGTCCAAGCCTGAAGCACAAGCTCTGTCCCTTGGGACTGTGCTCTCCAGGAGCACAAAGGAGGCTGTGAAGCTGCAGGAGCCACTGGGGTAAAAAATGGCTAAAATATTCATGTGTTATTGTTATGAGAAGTTTTCTTAGAAATATAAGTTACTGTGGGTCTGCTGAGCAAGCTTTTCTTAATCCACACCACCTGTGTAGATTCACAGATAATTTGGGTCTGACCTAGTTAAAAGTACAAAACAAGTTTTTGCTATTTGCTTATTCAATATATCCTGACATCTACTTCCAGCAAAGCCTGCAAAAGCCTCTTTTGTGAGCTGCACACTGTTCCTCCAGGAAGAACATTTGGTGATGTGTCTGCAGCTCTCAGACCAAGTGCAGGAGATTCCTGCACTGCTATTCAGAGACATGACTTGGATTTCAAAAGAAGGTGTATTATTTTGACTCAAAAGGATCAGCAGCTCCAGCGTGCCTGACCTGGCACAGCTCTGCAGTGCTGAGGACAGAGCGTGTGGTTTGAGGCACCAGAACTGTGAGGAAGTCTGAGCTTTATATCCATTCCTCAGAGGACAAGGATTCTTAAATCCAGTGACACATCTACTGAAATACAGACCTCAAAGATGTGACTGCAGCCTGTGCCTTCCTCACACTGTCACAGCCCCCTTCTCCCTCTTGCACTGAAGGTCAGAGTTTTCCTTTGGCATATCCATCAGTGCTTCTGCAGAGTTCAGGCCTGTCTTTCATTCATTAGTAACACCCACCATTACACACACACACATACATAAAGAGCCTCCAGAAAAACACAGCACAGAATCATACATTTGACAAAGCTGACATCAGACACTGTGCTGTCAATAATGAGATTTAAAATATCCCGTGCTATTGAGGCAAACCCAAACCTGCTCATTAACTTGCACCAGCACCCCCCGTCATTTTCTTTATCCTCTTTAAATCATCACCAGTGTGTACAAAATGATTTTGTTCTACTTAAAGACCAGCTCTGAGGAGGTGACTGATTTCTGCTGATCCTGGAGGTGGTTTCACAGGTTTCATTGTACTTGAAACTTCACAGCTTCCACTGAAGTATTTGATGTGTGTATGTATCGGTTTAGCAGAGCACAAAAGTAGAATAATTTTCATTCTTGCCTCATATTGTTGAAAGAGCATGGTGTCCTCTACCAAAAACTTTCTTTTCACTTGACAAGATATCAAAGACTCATTTTTCTAAAGCTCAACAACTATTCATAATAAGTATTCGTTTTAAAAGTCATCAGAGCTCCAATACTTGTAACAAATAGCTGAATTTCTATTAGCAAAACTTATTTGCAGATTTCTTTCATAAAAATAAAGATTTTCAGTAAAGCCACCTGCATTATACTCACCAGCATTGGTTCAAAAACCCCAGCTGACCTTGCATCTCAGTCAGCCATCAGCTGGAATCTACCACCAACTGTCCCATCTTAATCTCATGTTGGCCAAAGCCGTGAAAATTTCAGTGGGGAAGTCATGGAAAGACTGGACTGGGCCTTAAGGTGAGACTGATCCCTGCACACCAAAGTGGGACAGATTAAGGACTCCTGCAGCACCCACCTGCATCCTTTGTACCCCCATCAATAAACCCACCTCAAAAATGGCAGAACCTCCTCCAGCTTGAAGGGGAGAAACGTCACCAGGTACAACTACATTACACTGGAAAGCAGGCAGATTAAAACCTGGGCATCTTCTCACTAAGGAACTGGGACCAGACTAACTACTCCCTGTCAGCAGCCTCAAGCCCTCAGCTCTTGGACCCGGGCAGGTCTCTCATTCCATCCTCCTCCTCCTCGGAGCAGAGCAAGCTCAGGGCGCTTGTGACGGGATGGATCCAGGATGTTGTCTGTGTCACGTGGCTGAAAAGACACCAGAAATGCCATTAGCAACCCCAAAGAGGCTCAGAGACCTCAAAGCAAGAAAGACCAGACGCGGTCTGGAGTTGTAACGATCGTTACGACACTTTCAAACGCAGAATTGTCCTTTTCTTGCGAACTGTGAGATTTTTACAAACAAGATGTGGCGTGTTCTGGGTGCCAGAACCTGGACTGAAGGTCCCATTTCGCAATACAGAGGGAATGCTTTTGTATGAGACTCCTGATACACACTGGTGACATTTCCTGTTAATTATCTGAGCTGTAGACAATTAATCCAGCAATGATGTGCAGCCCAGACAAAGGAGTCTTGTGAAACTCCAGCATGGTTATTCACATGGCCAGCACACCAGTTACAGCTTGGGCAACAGTGGGCAGGAGGAAGCTGAGCAAATGTGGAATCACATCCCAGAAATACGCTCAGCTCCTTAGAACATGAACCCTGGAAGTGTTCAAGGCCAGGCTGGAAGGGGCTCTGAGCAACCTGTTGAAGGTGTCCCTGCCCATGGCAGGGAGTTGGAACTAGATGAGCTTTAAGGTCTCTCCCAACCCAGCACATTGTGTGATTCTATGATCACTATTTTAGCATCATTAAGTCATTCCTCTTCTTTCAGAAAAAGGCTGGTGAATAAATCAATTATGTTTACATGTCCTCTAGACCAGTTCAATAAAAGGGTGTCAGTGCTGATTTTTAAGGCTTAAACCCTACATTTGACATGCAGTCTGAGCTGCTCTCCAGTGTTGGGAAAGCTTCTCTATGAATGGCAAGAGCCTGACCCAGGCTGGGTAAGGACAGATCCATGGGCTGGGTTTAGTGTTTGAGGGTGAGAACACTGCACACCTTGTGATTGGTGTGTGCATGTGAGCCATACTGTGTGTGGGCAAGACACTGCCTCTGCTCCCTTCTGGAATAATGTGTGCTTGGGAAAGGAAATAGCTTCTCTTCACTTAAAAAAAAAAATCCTGCTAATAAATTCACAGTTTTTGTAGTCAAGTCAGTGCAAAGATTAATTCTGTAATGTAAGTTCACTGCATGAACTAGCTGAAAAATATTGTACATATAATATACACCATGAAGGACAAGCAGCTCTTCTCACAATGTCTGACACACAGTGTCCCTAAAGCCCATGTCTGTACTCACCTTTCAGGTGCTCTGGTTTAATTAAATATGAAGTGCCATGATGGAACTACTCTAGATTTAGCTTTTCAAGTGAAAACAGGCTTTGTCTTTCTGTCTTTAAAAGGACTCTCTTAAATACCTGATTATGGAAAGGGATATGTTAAAGTAGGAATTTGAGTGCATGTTCCACTACACTGAGTTTGGGGATCACTGTTCCCATCAACATGATGGTGCCATGATCTTACCTGGTGTTTAAACCTTTCATTTGAGTACACTGAGCTCAGACTCAGCTGGGTATGATGAGGATGTTACTGTTCACCAAGAGGTGAATATGATGATAAGGCAAATCACAGCTCAAGCTGAATGAATAAATTACCCTGTCTCTGAACGGGTAACAGGAATTTAGGCACCACTTCAACTGAAGCAAGGCCTGAGTAAAGACCACACAAGAAAAACAAAATGTGGAATATAAAGACCAGCAAACCCGAAGCCCCAGTTATGTGTAAAAGCAATTCAGAGGTGCTCTTTTGGTGAGAGAAGCACTGGATGGACTCCATTCCTTTACGAGTATGTTACAAAAATGTCCATTACTGGAGCTGTAGAGAGCAGTTTCACAGGAGTTAAAATAGAGGGATAAATGAAAAACATGTTCCTACAGGAGATACACTGCAGCAGACACTGACTACTCTTAGCACAGTAATTGTTTCATTCTAAGAAAGTGAATGTACCGTTTTTACTGGGAATGAGAACAACTTGCCAATGTTTCCAATGTTTACCTTTACAAAGCCAGATGACAGCCAACATGGAGTCCTTTTACACTGTTTTATGAGAGACTTGTGAATAAAGTCTATCTAATTAAAAACATCATTCCTACTGTTCCACAACACAGGGAAATGTATATAGTCACATTTATATTATGAATATATTTATATTTGTAAATATACAAGGGAAAATATCTTTGCTGTATTTTTCTGCAATGTTTTCTACAACGTCAGGAAATGCCTTCTCTTTCCCTAATTTAAAAATTCAGTCAATAAGGCTTTATAGTGAAGATAGCAATTTAAATTGAAGTCCCAGCATGTGATTTCATTTATCAGTGTAACAACACAGAACTCCTTCCAACACCTGCAGAATCATGGGAGCTGAATGAGCTGGATTCCATCCATTCCAGCTCTGCCAATGCAAGATTTATTGCCTACACCACTATTTTAAGTGTTTATATCGACTACTTTTATCAAGCCATTTCTGAAAGATCCATTATGGAGTTTAAATAAGAATAAAATTACTTTTAAATTTGTTTTTCTGCCCATTTGACTTCTCCATGTAGCCTGCCCTGACCTGCTGTGTGCCTGAATCCTTAGTTCCATTTTCTCCTGAGCACTCCTGTGAAATGGGAGAAGCTGCACAGGAGTAGAAGAGTTACAGGGAAAGGCATTCACAGGGCTTTGATACAACCAACTTAAAAATTCCTTGTTAAGTGTTTATTCTTCAGAAGGTTTTCCTCCTACATACTCCAGGGCCAGGAGGCAAATGACAGCCCGTCGAAGTTCCTGCTACTGCTGCAAGAACCTCAGTTTGCTCTCACACAAATTAAATGCAAAAAACTCTCCAGACCTTTCCTAGCGCAGAATTGTGGCACTGAAATCAGATTACAATTTTCTGTATTCAGTGCCATAACACTGGTGAGAAAGAACTAGTTTTCATCCCCTTTCAAAACACACAGGGCCAAATTTTGCCCCACTGTCAATCTGCTGCTGTAGATGCTTCTGATTTGAACTTGGTTCCTTTCAACTTGCACTAGACTTTATCCCATGAGCGACTCTCCTAGGACAGTTTGTTTTAAACCCTTTGCCAAAATCCTTACTAGGAAAAGAGCTCTTATAAATAAACATTAAGTCCAGATACCACGTCTCACATTGTAGACAGACAGACACACACAATACACGCAGATTATTTAGGCAGAGAATAAATGTATAAACCCCGCTGCTATTTATTTTTAGCTCTCCAAAAGTGCTGTGGCTAAAGAGCTTTGACATAATCAGTCCGAAGAGATAATCCCAGATTTACTGGTTTGCAGAACATTCTTGTATTAGACATACATCCTCCCTGATTTGTGTGTTGGGGCCAGCAATAAAAGTGAGAGGGAGTCCAAATCTACCTCTAGGTATTGCATAATCGATGCGACTGGTCTGAATGTTCAGGGGATATTTGGAAAGCCAGCAGCGCAAATTTCAAGTGCACAACGTTTTTCCATTTTGCAAATCTTCCTCTCAAAAGTCTAATTTAGCGTTTGCGGAGCAATTAACAACATTTAAGGATCTTTAGGTTTTCAAACAAATCATTGCTATCGGAGGGCAGCCAAATTTATTGTTAGAAAACAGAAACATTTGATCTGGAAATATGTCAGCAGATTTAGTCTGTCGTTTTAACATTAGCAAACTGCAGGACAAATTTTAGAGCTCGGGAAAACAAAACAAGAGAACAGAGGGATGTTTTGGCAAAGGAATAGTGGTGGATTATTTCAAATGCCATTATAATTACCCTCCTTATGGCTCTGCCTTCTTCACATGGAAAATTATTTCTTTTAAAATGACAACTACGGATGATCTTTTAAGAAAAGAATCACTCAAAGAAAAACTCAAGAGAAAAACTAATCGAAAAAAAATGTCTGCACCTTAGATTTTGAGCATTATCAAGACATACTTTTCACCTTAGATTGTGTTCTCCAGCCAGGGCCAAACTCTGGAGCCTGACAGGGAATTGTGAAGTCTTGCAGACCACTCAAGTGCTGCAGGTCCCAGTGCAGGATGCTGAGCTCCAAAGCAGCCATGCAGCATTCTTGGAAGTTGTTTTCCCTCCCCCCCCTCCCCATTTTGACCTTCATAACACCTGGCTCAATGTTTCAACTGCACCAGGGTTCCTGAGCTTTATAAGGAGCAATCTTGTGCAAGAGCCTTTTGTTTGAGATCTGTTCAAGAGAGGAGATGCAGCTTTAAACAATTAGTCAGACTCTCCTAATGAACAGGGACCTCTGCTCTTTATGGGCCAAACAGGATTTAGTTGTAGTTGAACTTGGAAAGCCAAATTCTGGCCTCAGATGAGCCCTGTTTTTCTCTACCAAACAGCATTATGGAAGGTGAAAATGAAAGCAGAACTCTGCTCATAGGAAATAATACAAAGCCCACAGTAGCTGTTTTCCTCCTAAATGAGCACACCCCATCAACTAAACCCACGTAATCCATAGTGATAATTTTGCTAAACTTTTAATCTTTCTTACCTTACTTTTTGATTTCCCAAATTTCACTTGCCCTTTAAAGTGCAACGATGCTCAGCTGAGGAGCATTGATGGAGCTGTTCCTGATCTGCTCACAACTGCAAACCTTTGCTGAACAGCCTGAGACACGGGCACTGCACACTCTGAATGCTTTACTCTTTGCTGCTTTCACTGCTATTGAAATAATCATTAAAAAACGTAGCAAAGAAGAGAATAACTCAAACAAAGCCCTGCGAGATGTAGATGCAGTGGGTTGGAAGGGGACATGCTCTACACTACCCAGAATTATATTCCAGACTGGGCTTTTGTAGTTTTTAGACTTACATGCACGTCCCAGTGGGAAGTTTTGAAGTTCCTGAGAAAGGAGGATGTGCCATCTGCTAGAGGAGTGGGAATATGGAGACTGCACATCCTCTGTTACCCGCTGGTATGCAGGGCCCCGGGCACTGGAGGCTAATGAGGGCCAGAACAACAGGAAAATAAAGAACAATGCCCCTCAATAAAAATCCTGAAACTTAATCCTTCCTCTAGATGTTCTCCCATCCTCCCTGCTTGCTCTTGCACAGATTCTGTGTTGCTCTTTGCCTTGAATTACTGCCTTTGTCTTTTGTTCCCAGGCCTTTCTCTTCCTGTTCCCCCCCGTGCTTGGGGCAGCCCTTTGCTTTGCAAGGATCCTTTTTCTCTTCCAAATTCAAATCTCACACCTTAGAGAAGGTGTCTAAGCTCAGAAACCCAGCTCTTTCATCTTTATTTTACTCATGTTTCTCTCACTTGCTAAAGCAAATCTCTTGGACCATGATCAATGCTCCTTGGGCACCTTTGGAAACGCTGCATAATTAGAAAATACACCATCCAACAGAGATCCTGCACAAAAATGGAGCAGTCCCAGTTTGCACCAGCACCTGGAAGACCTTCAGAGGTCATGGCAGGGAGAGGCAGAATCACTTTTCCTCATGACAGCAGGTGACAATGGAGCATCTGCTGGAGCACAGGGAGCAGAAGGCACAGGAAGGCAGACCATGGGATCATGGCAAGAGCAGGGCTTTAGTTATAGAGGAGCCCCCTCACATGACTGTGGAATTTAGATAAATACAGCAGATATATACAGCAAAATTTGGTACACAGGATGGTCAAAATGCTGGATGTGTGCTAGTTCTCTTGCCCTCAAATCTCCACCTGACAGAGTTTCTAAATCACTCCATAATCAGTCTGAATATAACGTGGAGTTACTGGTGCTGCACCCCACACATGTTGAGAATGCTCTCCTAGGATTGCATGATTTTTAGGAGCAGAACTATTTCTCAGCTTTCAAGAGCCAGTGTTTTTAATACCTTGCTGTTGCCCCTTATGAATTTAAACCTGGTATTAATTCTTTGTCTCTTCAGCACCACGAAAGCTCTCGGAGCCAGCACACACCTGCAGAGCCAGCCAAGGATGGTGTCTGTCATGTTTGGTATCCCCTCTGGAAGTGCCAGTGCTTGGAAAGCAGATGTTAAATGCTGTATGGGGATACCAAGTCAAGCAATGGAAAACTCTTGCTATTTTGAAAGGCAAATGCTGGGAGGATCTGCAAGGAATAACTTATTCTGAGCTGTAACTGAAGCATTTTACAAAATAAGACAAGTGAGTGACATTGATGCAAGTATAATCTATCAATCAACCCTGAGAGCATCCAGGGACAACAGTTTCCAGACACAAATCCTAAAGGCAGCTTGCATTCAGTTTTTGCATTGTATTTATCAAAATCATCTTATTTTAACTGAAACATTCATTTTTTTCGTTTTCCCTTTTCTGTTAAAATTGGTTTAAGCCTGTACCCTCTTGCAAGACATTTCAAAAGGAACATACAACATCTAATAGTTCCCCAGGAGATGCTGGGCAGGTCCTGGAAGATGGCAGTGACCTTAATTTTATTGGCTGTAATAACATCAAGAGCACTTGTCACCTCATGGAGCTGTGTCCTGAGGCAACATAAATGTTGCTTGTATTTCCCTCAGGGATCACAGATTTTGCTTGAGTATTAATTAAAGATTGAGGCATATAAAGTGAAACCCCAGAAGACAGTCCTGCTATTTATTCCTTGATTAAACCGATTAAACCCTTGTCTAATAAGAAAAATCTGTGAGCCATTTCAGAAGGCAGTAATCTCTAGGAAGAAGATTTATCAAGCCAAATAGTGTGCTGCATCATTAAAAGTTGTCAACAACAAACAAATGGCCCAAAGTAAAATAAAACCAGTAATAACAGTAGGATCTGAGCCAAGGCTGAATCAGCCCTAAGGTTTGAGTGACAGAATGGCACTGTTTGAAAGCACCACCTGAAATCTGTCTCCCCACTATCAGCCAAGTGCTGTTTCTCTAGAAGTGCTGGTTTTAATATGTGCAGTTACCCAGAGTTCTGTGTCTCTAAGGGAACTTATAAAAATTCTGGTGCCATTTATTTGCAAATGCATCAGAGCACACTCAAGGTTTGTGTTTAAACTACACGTGTACTAACGTGACATGAAGCTGGAGTGATGGTTTTGGCCCAAAGCACCTTGCTGTGCTTTGATCTGCCTCTGATGGCTCTCCCAAATTCCAGGGAATAAAATAATTTCAGCTCCTTGTATTTTCTCACAGAAGAAATTTTAAAAGCTGCCTTCTCTGACAGGCCAGAACTTGGACAGAGTGTGCAGGATCTGTGGAAGCTGAAAGAATGTTTCTCCATTTTGGTTCTTGATATTAAAAAACAAACAACCTCTCAGGAAAAAAGATTGCCCAACCAAAAGCAGCTTAAGGTCTTAACATTCTTGTATTACAAGCTCATGTTATCATAAAATCCAATGCCAAGTTTCCTGGTTTTACATCTGAGATTATTTTCCTTATAGTCATGCAAAATGATTTCAATGAAAAATCAGAGAAACTGAATTCCAAAAATCCCAAAGAAACATGTCAGGACTTCTTAAATTCGTGTTACATCTGAAGGTGTGTGAACTGACATTATGCTGACAGGTGCAGACTGCTTTGGATCCTTATACATTAAAAAGTAGTAATAGCAGTTAGCACTTGGTTAATGCTGAGCCAGCTCTATTTAAATATTTGCCATTTCTTGTGACTACACAACTATTCTTTCTCTATTTTCAGTTAGAAGGACTTGAGAGTGACAGGTAAAAGAAAACATTTTCAAAAATCACCTCTATTTTTCTGGGGGACATGTAAAATAGGAAAGGTCTGATTTTAAGAGATGCAAAGTAACTTCAGCTTTCTTTGAACTCCCTGGAACCAGCACTCCACACCTCAGAACCAGCACTCCATGCCTCAAAATACCCATTCCTGCCCACAAGACATCAAAGTTAAGATGGGGACACCTACAATGATGATTTTGATAACTGCTAATTTTGGTGGAACTAACTTGCCTACCACTATACAAGGAGCTGGGAGCAGGCTCTGGATTCAATCCAGAGGGATTTCAATTGCTGTTGAAATCAGGGTGGCAGATCATGGTTTTTCTTAGTTTGCTGCTCTGAAGTGACTGAAACTTGTGTGGAACATACAGAAGTTTATATTTCTAGATCAGGTCTGCTGTGATTTGAACTTCATTGAAGTTGATTTCTTCCAGGAAAGTTGATTTTCTTCTAGGAAGAAACCAACTAGGACTGGTCCTCCAACCCCTGCTTGGATAACCAGGATATTGTGATACTCCAGGATGTACTGGAATGAAACAGCAGAGGCAAAGCTGGACACACCTCAGTGTTTGGGTCCTCCCTTTGGGGTTTGGGTCCTCCCTTCATAAAGGTAGTGCTGAGTACACTTATCAAAGGCACAACTTTCTTTTTGCAATTTACTTTCCAGTAAGTAAAATCAACTGTGATTTATTTTCCTTTTATGACGACACCTTTAACTCGAGTGCTATAAAACATCAGTGTTTATACTACAGGAGTTCTTCCTCTATCACACATGCTTTGCTATTCTTAGTTCAGCTGTAAAATCATAAACAGCTTCTATGAATGCCCAGTTTTCAGTAAAATGAATGGTGGGTCTTTCCCAAGCAAGACCAAAAAAACCCAGAATATTATAAAATATTGAATATAGAATATATGATGTGTCAGCTTTCCAAGTAAAAACCTGATTTGTTAGGCATGATTTCAAACTCCACCAGAACACATCATGTATGGTTTTTACTAATCTGTATTTTATAAGTATTGACTTTAGGCTTCTACTAAACATGAACCAAATTCTCTGCCTTCCAATGAAGGCACCTTCATTGCCTTCTTTGACACACTGAAGCACAAAAAGCCTGCATGGAAAGCTTCTGATTTTTAGATAAACTGCTGAAAGATAACCTTAAATCAAACCTTACTGTTTCCCCTTTGTTGTAAGACAGAAAACATCACGGGCCCTAATACAACTGAGGGAGAAGATCCCAAAAGTTTAAAACATTTGGTAACTTTTCCTTGCCTTTTGGGGAAATTTCAGATAAATGTTCTTGAGGAAAATAGCAGTTAATGTGGAATATTTGGAATGTAGCCCTATTAAAATGCTAGAAAAACAGTGTTTACAGGGGCACAATTCACAGCTGGTCCTTACAAACCATATACATATGCAAGGAGTGGGTGGGAGTAGGAGGGAGAATAGCAAGGCCCTACCTAATTTTAGGTGCCAGTCTCATGATACAGAGCTGCCATATGTTAAAGGTGAACAGGGTGGGAGGGTGGAAGAGATTAACCAGAATGGGTTTTCTGGGGAAAAATTAGTGTCCCAGCTCTGGGGTTTTATACTGTTCCTGTGGGATTCTTAACTGGCAGAACATAACCATAAATTAGCATGTATGGGCCTCACTGGGAGGGCAGTTCTGCATAGACTGTTTCTCCTGTTTGAAAATCAAACCCAGAAGTTTCTAATTCACAAAATCTGTTCAATGATAGAATGAACACACACTGTTTGCACTGCTGGACTTTAATGCTAGGGCATAGAACAAAAGTGGTATTTTGTTCTAATATCGGTTACAACACTTAGTAAACTCATTCAGCTTTACACCTGAACTAAGCCTGGGCAAAACCAGCCACAGGTCTAACTTTAAAAGTGAACATGATGGCTTTTCTCTTATTTACAAAACTATTCCCATCCTAATGCCTCCCAGCTGACTGATAAGAGCACACACACTCATCTGGATGTAGGTGATACTTTATAAGGGCTCAGTAGCCCCTTTGTGTTTCTGGGATTTACAGATAAAATGTCTATTTCAGACAGGAAAATCAGTAATTAAATGTCTTACAACAGAACAGTCTTAATTGTCTAATAAGTAAAATTAATTAATGAACTTTTTTACCTTATTATGTGGGGTTTCTTCAATACACTGGTCCTCCAAGCTCAAGACAAACAATGGAAAAATTGGAGAGGATCCAGTGGAAGGTCACCAAGATGATGAGAGGGTTGCAGAACTTGGCACATGAAGAAATGTTGAAGGAATTGGGTTTGTTCAGCCCCCTCTTCTCACAAAGATGTGCAGCACAGACAAGAAGCAATGGGCACAAGTTGCTTCAAGGGAAATTCTGTCTAGATTAACAAAATATTCCTCACTGTGAGAACAATTAAACTTTGGAATAGGGTACCCAGGTAGGTGATGGAATCTCCCTGACTGCAAATATCCAAGTCCTGGTTTGCAGGGCTCTGGTTGACTTACTCTTCAACAGATAGTTAAATGAGATGACTCTTCCAATCTAGACTTCTCTGTGATTTTATTCCATTACTTTGGAATGGCAGTGGACTGCTGAAAACCCCATCAGGATACATTCAGTTGTCACCTTGAGCAAATGAGGTCAGAATCTCAACTCCTCTCAACCAAACTGGCTGAAATAAACACTGATAGAAATTCCAGCTGTAAATTGGTGACAAAACAGGCCCCAGTGCTGTGTTTCTGTCACTCACTGACTGATGGGGCACCAATCTGTGCTGTGTGTGAATGACTGGCTGTGTTGCTACGTGCAAAACACAGCAGTGCTTGCCTTCTCTGTTACTTTAAAGTACACCAGGTTATCTCAAAACATATCTGAGGTCAATCTCAACCTTTCTTGTCCGGCAGGAGGAAAGTTACATTCTCAGTGAAGCTGTTCCCTACCTACTAGTGTAATTTTTGTCCTTCTGAGAACTGATAATTTATATTATGTTAGTAAGACACTTGAACTTGCTTTGTTTCCCAATGCACACTGAGCTGTAGCTCATTACAGTTTACATTACAGTTTGCTATCCCATGGTAATCCCTGGTCTTAATGCCCAGCACAGACTCATGCCAGTTTTAGCAGTCTAAAAGTTAAGTTTTCTCACACTTGCAGCACTTTGTGACCAATCCTGGCAACCTGGTTGATTGAAAATAATTTACTGAGACTGAAATGATTTGCTGAATAAAGGGGTGATTTCAAAAATTGTCAGAAGGTGAGGATTCACGGGCAAGATACAGCTTTCCCTGGCAGGTACAAGGCACTGCTCAGCCCCATGTAAACGTTTTATTCATGTCAGTTATTCACATAAGTGGGTTTCACTTTAGTGTGTAACACAAGCCAGCTGGTTTGCTTCTTTTAAACTCTGATTTCTCATGCACTTCATATTGCTACACCCCTTCAGAGATATTTATGGAAATTTCACAGCAAGCTGTCTCAAGCTTATGTGCTATTAAGATTCCATTCTGGGGTGTTTACTGCATTAGATTTATAATGTATAGATTTATGGACTCAGCTACTTGATAGCCCAATAAAGCATGTTGGAACCGAAGGCAACTACTAATTAAAATAATATTTGATTGTCCTTAGCATACTGTAAAACTGCTGGGGATTTAAACAAAGCCATTGCAGCTCCTATAGAGCCTCACAGCCCAACTGCACAGGAAGAAAACTGGCAATTCCCATCCAAGAGCAGTTCAACTGTGGCACCACTTTGGGAACATTTTCCTATTTGTATACATGGAACTGGGCTAGTGTTGAAATACTCTTAAGCCCCTCATGGCTTTGGCTGGGCTAAAAATGAATGAAAGGATTCTAAAATAGAATAAAAGGATTGACATTCACAGCCAAAGAGAACAAGAAGGTTACAGCATTAGTACCAGGGTTGTGAGGTATCAACTATTCTGATAATCCCCATTTAAACAATTAGATTAAATCCTCCTGGGAAGGATCAGCTGATAAGATGCCCCTCAAGCTAAGTTCCTCCTAGAAAAGGATATTTTCAATGTTGGTTTTCACCTTGAAATCTCCACCATTCGATGTCAGAAACAAGGGACTTATGCAACCCCTGCTCCTTGTTCCAAACTGAACCTTCTCAGATGACTTTGTACACATTACACGGTGTAGTAAGAGGGGTGAATTGCCAAGCATGCAAACAGCCTGCCTTACACTCTGCAAAGGCATTTGGAAACAGTCATGAAAGCAAAATAAGGAAACAGTTAAAAATAATATTAATTGCCATGATGTGCTATTGAAATGCTCAGTTAATTCCATTCTAATGAACTGCATGAACAGCTCTGAACACCACTTGTGGTTACTCCACTCAGAAGAAGTTTTTAGCCATAAAAGGTGATTTCAAACCCTTCTCTGCAATTAAAATGGGTAAATTTGCCTTGCCTGCCACGCAAAGACTGACAGGCAGAACTTTATAGGACAGACTACAGAAGGTAACAGTGATGGCAAACCTGGGGCACTCTCACCTGCAATGCTGGGGGCACGTGGAGAGGGCAGAAAATTCATGATTTATTAACAATCAGATGTGCCAAAATTCCTGAAAAAACTTTCTCACGTGAAACCCTGAGTTCAAATCTGTAGTTTCAGCAAGTGGGGATAAATGCAAATTAGGCTTCCACCACCTAGAGCAGCTGAGATTCTACTGTTGCTAATAAGCATCTGGTTGTCACCTCTGCAATGGTTCAGCATCCAAGTGCAGAGCTCAGGAGGAAATGCCTGCACACACTCAGCACATCCAGCTTTCTGCTGAGTCATCCACATACCTACGTGAGCGAGAAGCACAGCAACAAACCCAAAAATAAAACAGGAATGGGGGGATGTTTCAAGAATGTGACATCTCTCCTCTTCTGATTCTAAATTTTACTTGCTATTGTTGATAGATAACACTATCTTCAAGCTCAGTTTGCAGTCACACAGGTATAAACCCAGGGTATTACCCAGAAAAGTATCCAACTTCCCAACTGTCCTGTCATGGCTCTCTGCATGAACAGACAGAGCCCAAGGGAACAGTGCTCTATTTTAATAGTTGCTCTTGTATTTCTTTCCATTGCTATGAAATTGGCTTTTAATTCACTTTCATTTCCTGAGTTATTTTTCTACAATTTTTTTTGGTATAGATCTTATGTAGTAACCTACATCTGTCTGCAAAGAAAAGCCACCCTTTGATTAGAGCTGGAATGCAGGATCATATACAGTGTGTTTGGAAACCTCTGCAGAAAAAAAACCATGTCTGCTTTAATAGATCTTGCTCGAGGCAGCACGGGGTGAGGCAAGGACAGCAGAGCAGTGTGCTTGAAAAAAAGGGAAAAAAAAGGTCCCTGCTTTTCTTGCCTAGTTAATGCATCAAATTCAATGTTGTTTACCTGACTTTTAGAAGAGTTTGGGATAAAAGTAATTTATTTGCTGCCCTTCCTCTCTTTTAGGAGACTGCAGAAATCCACCTGCAAAATGGCATCTTTCTGGCATCTATAAGAATTAAACTATATGCAAATTTCAGCAGCTAAAACAATCTGCTATTTATTAAATCCATGATATATATGGAATGGAGATGAATTGTATTTTTCACCATTTGCTTCAATCCCTTAAAATAAAAAACCCTCTATTATACAAATTAATTTTCACTATATTCTGGAAAAAACCCCCAGCATACAGTACAATGTACAATAAATTTCTCCACTAATTCTAGGTTTAAAACTGTGTTTAGTTTGAGGTGCTTTTATTACTACTCTGACTCGTTTTCCCCAGAACTACTCACTTGATAAAATACTTGATTCCATCAGCTGTATAAGCCTCTTCCCATCCATAAGGCAGACCTAAGAGGAGATAAGAAATAAGATGTCTCTCTAAGCTCAAGTGACACACAGAACAGTTCTGAAACAGTGAAAGTTAGAACACTATAATCTCAAACCATGTCATAAAAAGATTATAAATTCCTGCTATTTCTGCAGCAAATAATAATGTAAACAATACAATGTAAGAAATATTTGCTGTGTTACAAAGCCATAAAGCATTTGATGGTATTTTTATTATTAGAATGATGAGTAATACTTTTAGTAGGGTGCTATACTATATCCCTTTAAAAATTAAATTTTCCTCTCAAATCTTTACCTTTTTAATTCCCATTTGCTCAAAAGCAACTTTTTGTAGGGTTTGAAAAGTGCTGGAGAAAGAAGCATCAGTCAATGTGTAAAAATGCTCCAGCTTTTGGGATACTGTGCTGTAAAATATATAAAGTGCAAGGTCCTGAAAAATCGCTTTTTTTGGAGACTAGAAATATATATAAAATTTAAACACGCGAGAAAAATTGTTCTGGAGGAGTTTTGCTTGAAAGTCATCTCCAAATGTGAGTGTCTCAGGAGTTAAACTATTTTTGTTCCAGTCCAAGTGTATCTCAAAGACCAGCTCATTAGAACCATCTGTGAGCCTGCTTTAGACTGGAAGCTTTGATTTGGGAAATGTGCTGGACCGCACGCACCAGATGAGCTTTGGGAGCTGCTTCCTACCAAGGGCTGCCCTAAGTGCACACAGACAGATTTTTTTTTAAAATTCTTCTACAAGGCTCATTTGCTTCCGTTGTCACACCTTTGTCTCCTTATTTCTTAAAAAATCTGGAAAGTGATAACCTCAGTTCTCCAACTGAAACAGAGCAAGGACTTGGCAGAATGAAGCAGGTACAAACCACCTGAGAAGGAATTATACCTGCAGGCACCAAGTGAAGAGCAGCAAGGAACCAGGACTCCAGAATTCAGGAAGGGAACTTGAGAGGTAAGGGTAAGAACAGCACCGTGATTATTCAGTGAAGCTTGAAAAAGCCCACTGGATTAATTTTTTTCCTCTCACTTTTACCCCATTAGTCAGTTGTCTCAGGCTTCTTCCCATTTTCAGTTTAGAGCAGATCTATACAATCTGTTCCACAAAACATGCCACCTACTACCTTGCAGAGAGAATAATCCACAGCCACTTCCCTTTAAACACAAGGTACCTGCTGTGGAGCAGTTTTCAGGCTCTGGCTCCATTGTGAGGGAAGGAAGAAAAGGATGTTTCAAGTTATAAATATGCTGGACATGATCACTAGTTCTTCCTTCCTCTCCCATGAAAGACGGGACCTTTATTCAACATGGATATTTTCTGATGATTTAAATGGCAATAGGACTCATCCCTCAATTGCTTCCATCTGCCCTGGCCTTTCCTCGCTCCTGCCTGCAACACACACATCCAAAATAAATGACAATGGATTTGCTCAATTATGAATAAAAGCTCAGCATCTGCTCTGTGCTCACATGGATCCCCTACATCACCTGTTTCATTCATCAGTGATAATTACACTTTTTTCACTAGTGATCTGATTAAAATTGTGTCCTTTTTTTTCCCTTCTAAATGAAGAACAGCACGCAGGTAGCAATGGTAACTGATGTTCTGCATTCTTCCCTTAACCACTGAAGACTATGCTTTTCAAAAACACTGAATACATTTGTCACCTAGAAATGAAACTCTGGAGATATCTCCACAGCTTTATCTGCCTTTTTGACTTTATATGCATTAGATTGTATATCCTGTCTGTTCTTTGCTTCAAGGTTCCACTACATCTGTAGGTTTTTTTAATGCATTGATTTGCCACATTTTTACTCTCCAGTAGTTTTTCACTGCTGTTCCCTTTACTCCATTCCTTCCCTTTCAGATTTGTAGTTCTATTCCTTGTATTTCCCATGGTAGCCAGGAGGCTCTCATGTTTTGCATCCTATTTCCCCAGACATGATCTCCACTTCCTTCAAGCTTGCTGTCTCCATGAATCATTCATAAGTTGATCTACTTCCTCATGCTCTATTTTTTCACACCCTCCAGGGTCAAATTTGTTGTCTGTCCCAGGACCTGCTTTGAAAGACTGCTAAGCTCTCACCTGGAGTAAATGCAAGGTAAAGGAGCTGAAACAGTCAGAAATACAGTCTGAAAGATACAGGGTTTAGCCCACATAAACTCCAGCAATCTCAGATTTCCTGCATATTTATAATTTCTTGTGTGAACTGCTACAGTCTTTGATGAATCTTCATAAATAATAAATCTCGGCTGCAGTTGTCTGCATAGATCATCTTGAAAGATTACAGATTTACAGTATTTAAAAACTAGTTCTTTTCAGCAGAAAATACAGGGCTTCTTGCTATTCAAATATTTGTGATTATTTACCTTCTGGAAGGTAAAGCTGCAAAAGCAATTGTGCAAGCAAAAGGAAGAACAGTCTCCTGAGAGAGTGCATTTCAGTCAAACCACATTGTAAACTACCAGTATTTTGTTCTGAGTATATGCATTTAATTAGGGTTAGTGCAAAAAAAAAAAAAAGTCTATAGTTCTATGTAAAAAAAGACCAAGAAACCAGTTGCTGTTGTTTGTGCCCCAGCCCTGCTGCAGCTGGTCCCAGAGAGCCAGTCAGGATCCCTGGTGACTGCTTCCCTCCTTCCCTGCGAGATGCCAGCTGGGATAACCACTGCTGGAAAGTCAACATTACATAAAGCTGAAAGGAAATGAAGCCCTTGGGCAAACAGAGTCCTCCTGATCCTTGGTAAGTGTGGAGCTCGTGGATCTTTATCACTTCCCTGGGTTACCAGGACAAACAAACTGCACCGGCGCTGGCACTGGGTGGGTTGCAGGAAGAAAGATGAGCATCAGCCCAAAGGATAAACTTCCCTCAAGTGACAGACATTAAAGGCTGTGCCTCCTGTTCCCAAGGCAGGATGTGTGTACTCTCCCTCAAGAACAGCTGCACACAGCATGATCAAAGGATGTCTCTAAAGGAAAAAGGGGGAAGTACAGATTTTAGGAAAAAGCCTCATTTTTCCCGGGTTATCACTTATCGAACCTATAAACTCTGCAGTAATGCAGCTGGCTGGGGTTTTTTTCCTCAATAAGTTAGTTAAAAATTATTACAGCAAAAGATATGTGCAGATCAGCAGATGAAGCCAGTAAAGCAGATACCAGAGCAGAATATTCAGTTGACTCAAAGCTGCAGTTATTTCCCTAACATGGAAGGACTGCAGTCCAAATACCTTCTATTTCACTTATTTTCTGATAAAATTACTCAAAGGAAATGAGAGATTTAGAGACTATAGTAAGAATTGTTCAAAAAAAAAAATGCACTGTGCAGTAGGATTCTATCTAGATTTGGCCTATTTAGATGCTTCAAGATAAGTACTTCTTTAAGTGCTTTATTTTGGCCTTGAAGCCAGACTTTAAAACCCTCCTTCCATTACAAGCAGGCACCAAACACCAGTGATGAGTTTGGAAGGAGTGCTTAGGGACAGCTGCCTACCAGAGGTGCAAACCTCACCCTAAACACTCTTTTGTGAAGCACAAACTAATTTCCAGCATTGTGCACAGCTCTGTTATCCACCATTAAAAGGATGTCTGGCTGCAATTCCTTTCCTGTTAGGGGTGAACAGTCCCGTGGCTGTACCTGGAATTAATAGCAAGTATCAAGCTTAAGGGATGTAGTGTCTATCTGGAATTCAAAAGCCACATTGTACAAATATTCTGTTTCACAATGAACCATTCTGTGACCAACAACAGAAATAAGGATGTCTTTTTTTTACATATCCTTTTACCTTTTATAACTTTTCCAGTTGTACACATCTTTTTAATGCACAAGAGGATGGGCTAGTTCATAGCCTTTATTTCTCTCCTTATAATTTGTTTATATTTAATATTAGATTCTCAAAACTGATGAAGTTTTTTTAAGAAACAGGAATTACCTGCTAAAAGGATTTCTGATATCCAAGATGTGCTACAGGACATTAAACCCAGTTTTCTCTGTCACTTGATAAATGTGGGTTTGAATTCTGGTCTCTTTTCAATAGCCACCAATTTCAGCTCTTATCAACACTTAAACCTTCCTCATGTGGCCTCAGTAATGAAGCAAAATTTGTTAGTTAAGATCTCCAATGCCTTTGGCTCTTCCCTTTTGAGCTACCTGGGCAAAGCAAAGGGGATGGAAAGCTGAAGGTCTGACTGGGGGGTTCTAAGTCATCTGGTCTTGGACTCCAGAGTGCTACTGGAATATCCCAAATAAGAGACTACAGGTATCATATGAGATATGAGACCAGCAAAGGAACTTCTCTGTGATTTATGTAATTTGACACAGCTAAAGCAAAACTGTGGAGAAATATCCACCCTTGTTTGTTGAGCGTTGTCAGTGGGGTGCTGGCAAAAAATGGCCTTTTATTTTTTTTGAGGCTATCAATAATATAAACTGTATTTTATTGCTTATTGGGGAATTAAATGTGAACAGTTAGATTCAGAAAAAACAGCTTTCAGAAGTGAGTATGCTCTTCTGGCATTTGCTTGTGTGTCACTTTAGACCACTTCAAGTGCTCTTCCCAAAACCAAATGTGTTTCCTTTCGTGAATAATACTCTGCTAAGGGGACATTCCATTCCTTTCTTTCACATATCAAATTCCATTTTAAAGAAATTGCTTTTTTCTTTTGTTGTTGGTAATTTAATAAAACAAAGATGGAGTCAGTAGTCTTCAAGTGGAGACATGTGGGAAATACTAGCAGCTGAAATTTATGTTAATTTAGAGTATGGCTGGCAGATTGGCTTGTCTCCCTTCAGTCCTGTTCCTAGAAACCATTCTTCAGGAAAAATATTTGTCTTACTTTGGATATTCAGGGTGTGGTGAAAGATGAACTTGTGTATTCCCACTGCCTATAAATCACAATATATTGACCCATCTATGTTGGCAAACCCATTAATCTCTTATTAAAACAATTACAAACCAAGTTACAATACAGAATGAGTTATTAAATAGTTTGCTTCTCATGCTGAAGGATTATATGATCAACTTTAAGATCTTTTTGGTAATTTTGAAATTACAACTGTTATAAATATCTTTCTTCTATTCTAATATTTGTCTGTGAAGAGCTTGGTACAGTTAATTAGAAACAGTTTGGATACAACAGCAATTGAAACATAAGAACAATGACCAGTCAACTGACTGATTTAAGGAACTAAGAATGACCTCAAACAGTACATGTGATCAGACATTAGTATAAGAATATTCCTCTCCTACTCAACAAGGGAACTCCACATTTAGAACAAACTCTGCCCAGTGTGTGCACTTAAATTCTTCAGAAATAAGTGAGAGCTACATTTATCTGAGCAATGAGGTTGCTGCTACCTATCTTCAAGAAGGATAATTACCTTTAAAACTGTACCTTTTCAGAAGCTGAATATTGGAAATGCAACAAGAAAAACCCAAACTACGTATTTTTCAAATTAAGACTAATTTTCTCCAGGTCTGAAGGTTCCAAGCAATTCAGACAGTTATTAAGATGAGAAGCAAACAGAGGAGCTGATGCTCATTTTTACTTCATTTTACTGTTTGTTTCACTGCTGGGTAAGTCCTCCTTTAGCCAGGGGTAAACAGCAGATCCATGGCATTACCTGCTGTCACAGGCTGGAACCTGAGCACCTACACTGCTGGAAAACTGGGAATGTCTTGCAGCATACAAAAAGCTGGAGAAAGACTGCATCCCTTCAAATGCTCACATGAAAGGAATTCAAAGTTCTAGTAATGATTATTTTTTATGTGATGTCATCACCTTTCAGAAAAAAAAAAGTAATGAATTAGCAACTTCATGGAAAAAAACAAGCTTATTTCAATATGCTTCTAATAAAATCAGTATGTATCACATTTGGCTTCCAAGGCCTTTCCACATACCACACATTTGATAGTCAGGTGTTCAACAACTGGTTTTGAGGAGGCCAAGATACCATGAAGCAATATGTCCCTCACCATTACTGTTATTTTAGTCATTTATCTATTTAATCATTAGGTCAAGGGAGCATCAGCCCTCAAAAGTGAGGGAGAGTGAAAGCAGGGAGGAGTTTCAGACCACCTCCTTCTGACCAAACACTGGATTTTGCATAATCTACTGGCTGTTATTATTTGCTTTTAAAAATGTTCTTAACACCCTGATTATCTGACAATTATTTTTGTATTTTTCATCTACACTGCTTCTTTCTCAAATGCTACTGCCTGTCCAGTGAAAATACAAAAGAATGCAGCGACCAGCTACCCCCAAATTATTTTGCTTACTGTGGTTAAGAATCTGTGGATAAGGTGGAGAAAAAAATCAGAAAACTGCAGAATGCAGCAATCTACCCTTTCACAGAGAAGGCTGCTAAGAAAAAAAATCATACCAGTGCTCCTTATCCTCCAGTGGCTCCCATCTGCCTTTAGTTTGCCAACTCTAAGATGTTTTGTTTTATTTCAGTGTTAAGGGCTGCAATAACAGAGTCTCAATTAGTGACACAGCAAGAGAAATACAGCACCCGAGGATCACAGAGCTGGGAGAGCTCCCTGGTAAAGTATTAAAAATGGTAAAAGCACGGTCCCCAGTACATTTTTTCAGTCTTGTCCAGCTTCTAAAAAAATATTCCTTTCTAAGAATTCATTGCAGGCTTTTTCTTTTACAGTCTCCCACTAATGACTGTTAACATGACGGTGTCTATTTGGGATTAGTCAAGAACACATTATTGCTTCCATTGCTGACTGAACACACTGCAAGTTCCAAAGCAATTTTTGATGAACATTTGCATAAGTGAAATTGAAATTCATTTTGTTTATACCTGTGAATCTCAAACTGCTGAAGAGAAGACAGAAAACACATTATCAATCCTCAAATTAGAGAAACAGCCCATCACTGGGGAATTCTACACCAATGCCATTAGGCTAAAAACATAGTTAAATTCACAGAAGTTAAGTACTCTCTTGAGAACATTCTTGTTCTCAATTGGTACAATCCACTTTCAGCTGATTAAAAAGAATCTGGAATAACACATTCTTCTTCCAGAAACACAAGGCTCTGCACACAGGGCTTTCACAGCCAGTTCTATTCAGCCTGGAATAACTGTATGGCCCAGCTCTAAACTTTTCCTCAGTTTCCCTCCTTTCTTGCTCCCCTGATCCCTCTGTTCCAGAATTCATCCATCTCCTCCTTTCCTTACTGGATCAACTCCTCTTGTCACCATCTATTGTGTGATCCACCCACTTCCATCACTGTCATCTCACATTGCTCACTGACGCATGTGATCGTTAAATATAAGTTTAATTAGGAAGCATTCATTGGTAACAAATTAAAATGACTGGCTAAAATTAGAATTGAGCAGAAATTGTCTGAGATTTAAAAAGCAATAGTATTACATGATAGGCCTTTCTTGCTAAGTAATATCTTACTTTTTTGCACTGATGATGCAATTAAAACTGCTCAGGGGGCTGGAATGAACCACCTACAATTGAGAGACAGAACTACTCTGCTGAGCTCATTTCACAGTAAGTACAGACCAAAGTAATACTTTTTCCTTTTGCAGAAAAACTGTAAAAATACATCAATTCAAGATATCCTTTTAGGCCAATACAAAAAAGCCTGTAGTTACACCTAAGTAAAAGAAGGGGTTTATTTAGAGGAAGATATGACTTTAAAGCCAGTGTATTTTAAAAGTAATGCTAAAAGTTCTTAAAATCTAAGATAGATACATTTCATTTTTTGTTATAAAACCGAAAGGAAACAAAAAAAATGCACAGTGTGCCTCGATTTAGCACACTGGATTTTACCTGAACTGTAAAGGTGACATTTATAGGTAAAGTTAAAATTGTGTTATCAAAGACAATACCCAGAGCAATCAGTAATTCAAGGTAAAAATCCCCATCCAACTGCCAGTCAATGATCCATATGCCTCAGGCCATGAGGTAAGAAATCCAGTATGAGCCATACACACATTTTGTACCTCCTTTAGGTCTCCTTCATGAGCACCAAGCAATTATGTTTTCCTCTTGTAAAATTCTCCTTAAAATATACTTTCAAAAAGCTTCCTCTCTCATTCTTGGCAATCAACTTTCTCTGTACTTCTTCCCATTTAAATTATCACACTTGTGCACCATACATGCCTAAGGAACTCTGCTGGCCCTCAGCTTCTCACTCCTACCTACTGAGGAGAAGTGAAAAAATGTGACAACTGCAGGAGCTGACAGCAAATCCTCCCAGCCCTCCGAGACAAGATGAGCCCTGATAGCTCCAGCACACAGTGGTTCCCAACAAAGGTCTGCTCATCCCCCCTCCCCTTGTCAGCTTCGATCCAGATCTCTCAGGATGCTCGGAGTTGTGAAGCCAAAGAAAATGAACTCAGCATTAGCTGCCAAAAGCAAACACTTCTCTGGTTCAGCTCCACACTGCAAGGTTGGGTTATTTGTTGTCATTACCTGAAATAAGGAGGCAGGTGCTCCCTGAGGGGGGTGTGGACACACACGAGAGACATCGGGGTACCCACCTCTCCCCGTCACCAGCTGACTGCATCTGAACTGTGCTTGCAAGCCAAAAAAGAGGGATGTCAGCCCTGAGAGCTCAGGGTTCAATTCCCATCTTACCACCTGCATATTTCCTGAGTTTCAGACACTGATCTGGGACTGAGACCAAGCCCTGTCTCACCTGTGTGTTCCCTCTGACTTGTGAGCAATCTGTGTCTCCACACTGAGGAATTTCAAAGTTTCTTTCCTCCTCCTTCACGTCGAAACACAATACTACAATGAAGGTTTGCTATACTGAAATTCTAAGCATTATGTCTACAGAAATTAATAGAAAGACAATTTAGGAAGTATTTACCATCCAGTAAAATTGTTGATTCTGGAGAGTTTTGACTTCAGTCTCCATAGTTACCAAGAGCAACTACAACTTGTATGGGAAGAGGCACAAAGTCAATTAATTTTTTCATAGAGGGGTCACACTATGAACTACACAAGACTGTAGACTTTTAAAGGTCTGCTTTTTAATGAAGTCTTCCTTAAGAGATGCTGGCAATTATCCTAATGAGACTGCACTAATCTTGTTAGGTCATCTGCATGTTAAGATATAATAATATCCCTTGTTTTTCATTAATAAAATGTTTTGATTTGAAAGTCAGGACAGACAGTGCCTATTCAAAAGCTGACTCATCTCTTCTCATTAAAGGTAAGTGAATGGAGAGAGAATAATTTGCTTTTCTAGCAGCAACAACAGAGTTCTGAAATCTAGGTCACCTTAAAGAACTGTCTTAAAATACAAGCTTTAGAGACTGAATTGTGGTTTTCCTTGCTGTGGAACATGGGGAATAACATGCATATTCAGTTACCAATAAATCAGCATGCAACTCCTTCATAATTGATACTCTAAATATATTTTCTGATTTGATCAGGTCATAAAATTATTCCATCCTTATTAGTGTCATCTTTTATCTGGCTTCTCTGCTTGCACATAATTACTGTAATGTTCTGATTCTTGGACATCAAATTAAACAACCAGGGTCTAATTCCTGGGCCCTGTAACATCATCTACAAGTAAGACCAGTCGAGTGAAAACAATGTCATTCCTTACTCACATTCAACAAAACATGGGTTTAGTCCAAGGAAGGAGGGTTCAGGGATAATTCAGGATTTAAAACCCATTGGGAAATGGACATTTCTTTGAAATGCCATTGAAAAACAGGATTAGAATTTTGTAAGAGCTTGACTAACTGGATCAAATGTGTGAAATAAATAGGGTACAGCTGAATGAAGACAAGAGCAAAGTGTTGTATCTGAGGTGTGGATAACCAGCTGCACAGAAGGAAGTGGGTACAGGAAAGCCCAAACTTCACACAAACCAGTAACATGAAGCTACTGGGGCAAGGGAACACCATTTGGGAACTGGTGTGCTGTATTTTAAAGCAAACAAGCTTATTCCACTTTTGTCTCCCACAGGAAGGTCCCAACTACAGAATTCAATACAACTTTGATGAATTGGAGAGGAGTCAGAGAAATAAAAGGGTGAGGAAAGGGTAAGGAAAAAAATCAGCTAACTGGTATTATTTATTTGGGGAACAGAAAACAAAGGGGAGACACTACATGGCCTTCAAATCTGTTAAAAGCTGCCAAAAGGAGGAAGGTAGTGGGATGTTTTCAATAACTCCAGGGGTCAAGAGAAGTAGTAATGAGCTTTAACTGCAATGAAGAGGATTTAGGCCAAAGGAAAAGGTTTCCTAATGGCAAAGATAATTAAGGATGGGAATAGTTCACCCACAGAGGCTGTGGGATTTACTAGACAAATACTTGTTTGGATTAATGGAGATATAATTCATGGTGCTGGAGGCACATGGATGCACTACCTGACTGCTGGAGGTCCTTTCCAGCCAAATCTTTTCTGATTCCTTGGTGGCAAAGTACTGAGTGCTACTTTTACAAACTTTGGTGTGATTTACATTACATGCAGACAGTTCTTCTGCTTCCCATTTGCAAGGCATTTTTATGTCTTGTGTTCACAGAAGTAATAAATTTTCATTTTATCATGTACCAAAAATCTCTTCTTGTCTCCTTCTAAGCCTTTCCTGTAAACCCAAGCCAATTCTGGGCATAGGAACAGGGTTTAGATTATGGTTTTTAGGCTTGTTGTGCAACACCTGAAGTCACATCCCAATAATAATACTAAAGCCAAAGAAAACAACAAAACCACAGCCAAAGGTATAACTGCAAAAGGTTTTGGGTTTTTTCTTGCCTTCCTAATAAACTATTCAACACTGATTTAGCTCCACTGGTGTAACTTATTTCCATAACATTATAGGCACTGCTTTAAAGTACAGGCATGCACATAAATATTACTGTTTTAGCAGAGATGATGCTACAGCTCAGCATTCTCACTTTTTTTTTTTCCTTGAGTCAGGGATCACTACCCAACCTCAAAAACTCTCATAGATTATCATAATAAATCTTGTAATTGAAAAGAATATAAAAGTGTCCAGGTTCTGCAGACAAGTTGTAAATCAGTCATAAGAGTTTTGTGGTTCAGTGGCTGACGACAGAATTGAGCCTGGAAACCCCAGCTATAATGCTAAATTGCTTTGAAATATGTGGATGACTATGCATTAAAAAATTAATGTGGATCAAGCACACGGCACTGAAACATTGCATCAAACATATAGTAACACAGAATTGCAATTAAAAAAAGCAACAGACCCAAACCAGTAAAACATTGGCAGATAATTGTCTAACTGTTCTCCAATCTGTGCTTCTTTGTAAGTCATGCCCTTTCCCAAGGAAGATTTCCAGAAGGTAAGACAGTGTAAAGGTACCACCCAACACATTTTTTTAAATGTCAACTCAGATAAGACTCAACAGCAAAAAGTTCATTGAATAATTTAATGTTATTACTTTTGACAAAAATGAAATTACCTTCCCATTAAGTATTTTTATTTTGAGGAAAAAAACTTCAACCTTCAGGGACTTGCAAAACTGTGCAATTTTTCTTTGGATAAAACAGTTGATAAATTCTCTTTTGGGAAAACTCACCTCTTTTGTTGTTGTTGTTGATCAAAGTTTCAAAGGAATAATGCATTTTTATTTCACCAAAAGTAATATTTTCTAATGGAAGTACTGTCTCAGAAAGTGTTTAATTGACAAATATAAGCTTTTTATCTTTAAAGCATGCAGCACTGATTTTAATTCTTTTGCTAGCAAAAAACTATTAAAAAGGGAGCTGTACAGCTGTGTTCAGGATATACACTGTATAATTTAATAGGTCTCTTCTATTTCTGATTTCAGTAATTCACTGAAATATTTATGGCCTTGCCAGAACAATGAATACACAGAGTTATGTCTTTAGTTATCATTAGGCTGCTCCTTCCCAGGCAGCTCTTCCAGTAAGGAAGAAAAGGCACAGTTCTAGTTTATTAGCTGAAAGAATGTCAAAGGTATTCCCTCCCAATGCGGGCTCATCCCCACAAATTGGATCTTGCAGGAAATAATTTTCTCTCTCTAATACTAAAAATACAAGGAGACAAAGCAACATGAGTTTCAGCAAACCTTAGCAATCAGCCAGTACTCCTGGGGTCAGCAGAAGACACCTATTTTGATATTCAGCCTCTGCAAATGCATCTTTAATATCACTAACCCAGTAACAGGAGTCAAGTTAACCAGGACACGCCTGTCCATGCTACAATTACATCTGGATTTTGATGTACAGGCATAAAAAAGGGGATGAGGAACAGCCCATGTTTACATGTCAACTTAATAGAAAATCTCCTGATGAACTACAGCCAGTGACCTGTGCAAAGTTACAGCACTGTTGTATCCATAAGATCCATAAAATAGCACTAATGTATATGGCATTAATTCTGTTGTAATAAACACCAGGCCTGCAACAAATAAACACAAGAAATGTGAATACTTAGCAATATTGGCTCTTCTCAAAATAGCAAAATTGTTATTTGTGAAGATTTGCCTACTCTGCCTTATAACTGAGCTCCACTCACACTGTCAAAAGAATGGGAAGGGATAACTGAAACGTTCCTGACTGTGGAATGGTTTTGGCAATTGAACATAACATAGTTGAAAAAACCCTGAACTGAAAAAATTGCTAAAATTCCATATTTCAGCTTTTAATGCCTGAGATCGAAATCAACTTAACTACCAAGAGATCAAGCACTAACTGAGCTGAGCACCAGCAGTTTCCACTGCGGTGGAAGCAGTTTCCTTCTTTTTATCCAGTCGGCATCCAAGGAAAATGAACACAAAAACTGGGCAACTAAACTTCTGCCTGGAGGATCTTTGACATCAAATGCACGGTGACTGTTGTGACCAGCAAGATCAATCTGAGCCAGGTAAGTAGGATTTTTGGAATTTATACCGATTTGGAGACCATGCCAGTGAAATTCAGCACAACTGCCGTGTGTCAGATCTCAGGCTGACGACGGATTAAAGGAACACGATGGGATGAAACAGTTCAGGACACACTGCTTGAGTTCCTGCAGGCTCCATAGCATTTCATGGATACAGATGGCTGGGATTACATCAACAGGAGCAAGATTGTATTTTTGGATGGAAGTTTCAGAGGCAGAGTGAGGAAATTAGCAGCCAAAATACTTGAAAGCTGTGTTAAACCAGTGCCCATTTCAAAATGCCATTTGCCTGTTATTTTATGGGGAGATAAGTATGTTCCAGGGTTAATCAGATTTTGGCCATTACCAGCACCCAGTGTATTTCTTTTCTAATTTTGTAATAGAAAAGAAGAAAATGCTCTCTCTATTCTTTTTAGCCTGATTTGCACCATATGGTCTACTAAGTGCAGGCAGCAACTACTTTTAAATGCTGCAGTTCTTTCACTGAGGCATTATTACCCTTTGTATGATGAAAGTAATTTTATGTCTTCAGGAGATCCTTGCATTCTGCAAAGCAGAATGGCCTCTCAAGGCTTAGTTTCTAAAAATACCTTACAGCCTTTAAAGAAGATGAAGAATGAATCTTTCAAGGGATGAGCCCGATTATTCTGTTTATTACTTTGTTATTTGCATTTCAGGATCTTGAGGATCCTGCAGTAGTAAGCATTGGAAAACGAGCTGTTGGGTTGTTTTTTTTTCCAGTCCTCACTTGAAGAATTGCCAAACTGCCTTCACAGAGCTGTCATTCAGCCTGCAAAGCTGAAAACTGATCTGCAGCACTATCACAAGGCAATATGCACTTGAAGATTTTCAGGAATACACTGAACTTCTTCAAGCTTCTTCCCTCAGGCAAAATGTCTTGCTATTACAGAAGAAGGGGACAGTTCGTGGGGCTAATTCATAAATATGTCATTTTGACCTGCTTGTCAAGGATGATCTTTAACAAAGGAAGCAGTTTTCCTTTGGAAGAACACTCCACAACCTTGTCTTGGTACCCAGACTTAGTTTCACGTGTATTGTAAATGAATCAAAGAGGTATTTTGGTTGGGGCTCCTTCACTTCATATTGCACAAAATGAAGCAAAAAATGAAGGAGAAGCTCTGTTTAGAAGGTAAAATATATCACAGTGGCTTCCCAGCCAGCCATTCTCATCCACTGAGCAACATCAAAAATATCAACTCCAACTCTCTTAAGAATTCAATAACAAATTATTATGGTGGGGACATCTTTCTGGCAAAAAAGGAGAACTTCCAGTGTGCAGTGTAATGTCTACCATACTTTTGTCTTTGATATCTGATATTTATGAAATGCTACATCCACAAGAGCCCCCTTTTCATTGACAGCCCATCTGCAAGAAAACTTTAGATCACATGGGGAACACTGAGTGAGAAGCTGGCACAGAGGACTGCAGACAGAATGCTATCAAATAGTTACTTTGCCTGAACCACTTTTTTTTTTTTTTTGAGGGAAAGAGAGAAAGCAAGTGAGGTTTAAAGCTTTAATCTCATACCCAAGCTCGTCAGAGCCCAAATCTATCTGTAATACTCTCCAAATCAGAATGAACTCAGAAAGATGACGTTCAATCTTTAAATCCTTCTCTGCAGACCTATTTTTAATTCTCAGGTTCAGAAAATGGATCCCTGCTGTGGCTCCAGAGCTTTCTAACATGTATCCTACCTATTATGTTTGACACAACCACATGGTAGAATTCAGTTGCATTCAGAACTAAGGGTTTTCCTTGCACAATTTCCTGTGTAGGGTTTTAAAACCAACTCAGTGTGACAGAAATACCATTGTCACTAATGGAAAATCAATTGTCTCTTCTCCTGGTCACTGTTATTTTCTTTCACTTCCACCAGTAACTCTTAAATTATAATATTCTGGAAACTTCTGAACAAATTTTATCTTCTCATTTTGCTTTTTTTGCCTTAGAGGGATGGAATAAATAAATGCTTCATAAATAATGTCAAATAAAATATTTTTCATATCTTGAAACATTTTCTCAAACATATTTCTTCAGTCCCTTTCTAAATTAATTCTGAAACTATATAAGATATTCAAATCTTTGATACAATAATTATTGACAACCATAATTAACCACCTTTCCCAAACCTCCTGTGATGTACCAGGCCATTTCTGTCTTGTTTTTTTTAATCAATCCATTCAAGATGGATTAGAACTGACATGTCTGCTCAACTATAGACAAATGTGATCAAAATACACCATCCTTTTGATGATCTGAATCAGGAATCCTACAATAACCCATAGTTGTTTCTTAGCTTTCCAACTGATCCAGTTTATTACAGTAACTCTCATGAACTATCATCATTTTTACCAATGGGAACAGCTTCCTGTTAATGACCTGAGGATATACATGGATATCTCCAAATGGAACTGCTGGCTACATTCACTCCCTAGAGCAACAACATCTTAATGAAGACACTTAGATACATGTTAATGCAAATCCAGCAGAGAAACATGTTGTAAATATTCCAGTATGAAAAAAAAGAGCATTAAAGTAACGAAATTCTGCTAGTTTTACATGATTCTGGTAATCTTCATATTCCTCACTTTAGCATTAATTTTCTGCTTCAAGTTTTTCAGGGAGAAATGTACTCTGGAATAACTTTATATTCTAATTCTAGTTTGATTAAGATGCACATTGAACTGACACTGAACCTGCACTACCCTCCGCTTCTATGAATGATTTATCCTGCCAGTCCCCGTCCAATTTAGAATGAAATGATCCATCTTCCTGGCTAATGAACTGATACCACATTTCAAAGCACACAAAGATGCACACACTCACTCACAATCTACTTCCAAGATGGCACGGACAGACTTGGCAAGGTCTCTGGCTTCTGCTGCGAGAGCCGTGGTGGCGGCGGGTCCGACCCTTCCCAGCCGAGCGAGAAGTGCTTTGGTGGACAGTGTTGCTCTCCCGTCACTAAGAGAACAAACAACAGTCAGTGTTTCTTTGGAAGGTGATAAAGCAAACTGCTGCTTTTAATACAGCCAACCTGCGTTTCTAGATTGGTTTTGGTCCCACTGCATGGACAAAAGCCACGGATGCTACCAAAGCAATGAGTTTGCCTCAGCGGCGGTTCTGTCTGCACAACAAAGGTGTTTGGAAAGCTCAGTTCAAGCCACATTCGTGACTCAAAGTGCAGCATCAAGAACTCAGTGGGTGTCAGGGAAGGAACTTACTTCAGTGGAATTATTGTATTAGCATTTAAGAAGGGACACTGCTTCATAGGACCCAATTATTATCTTTGGGGCTGTTACTGAGTCAGTTTGTCACCTCGGCATTGTGTTTGATATTTAATCCATTTACTAAAATAACCTCTATGAGCTTTATAAAACAGACAATATCACTGTTGTGCAGTGCCCATGGAACTGCTTTTCACTGACTATCTGCAATATCATCATTGGTCTGAGCCTCTATACTTTTTTTTTTGAAATAATGTTCCAGCTCACTTCACTTAAATACATTTGATTTCCTTGAGAGCTTTACTGAAAAAGATCACAGGATAGAGACCAAACAACTTTACTGTTACAAAAATATTAATGGAACACTATCTGGGATATATAAGTACAATCATGTCAATATTCTGAAGGACAAAAGGACACTGAAACCTTTTTGAATATTCCTAGGCAATATCCCCAGGATCTTCAACAAGATCAACTTCTTTTACAAGAAAAGTAATAAAATGTAAATGGATATGCATGTTATCAATTTATTTATATGCTACTGAATTCATCATGATGCAAAAATCACTTAGGCAATTCTAAAAAAAAAAAAAAATTTAAAAAATTATAACCCACCGTTAAGGTTCGTTGCATTTTAACTAATCCTGAGTACATTATAATTACTTCATGGAAACATCCAGACAACCATAGCTATGTAATTACTAACTGTTTTAATTTAATTCAGAGGTTTTTAATGAAGCTGTATCCTGAAAGCCTAATTTATAATTCATGCCATTGCCTCTCCTCCAATAAAATGACACTCAGAACTATACAGCAAAAATATAAGGAAAAAAATAGCTACAAGACAGTTTTTGGAGACTTGGGAACAATAGTAGGGTTTTCAATATTAATATTGCCATTTCATTACCTTAAAACTGTTGAGGAAGTAGAGTTATCTGAAAGTATTTCATGCACAACCTGTTGGCCACAGTCAAGAAGTTAACAGTTTAGAGATGGACACAGTCAAAAAGTAATACCTTAAAATTTAATGTTCTATTTGGGTGTGGGGCATTTGATTTGCAATTAAAGAGCCTAGTTTCTGCCAGCTAGAAGTGTGAAAGTAAACACCAAAACATTATATTTACTTCATTTAAGGGGGTTATAACAACATCACTTTTATTATTGTTTCATAACATTCCTAAGTATTATCAAATATCAGTTCTTCTGCCTTTTGCTTCTGAGGAATTTCACAGAAATTGATACAGTTTGTGAAAAAAACAAGTGAACAAACTTATATGATCATTTCCATTTGTTTAATACAGCAAAACATAAAGTAAATTCCTGGATGGATCTGTACACTTATACACCATCTATATTTCTAGCAATGAAAGGATCCCTGCAAACTAGTGTACAGTCAGTTTATTGTGCTTATTCTTCCGAAACAAGGACATAAAAAAACTTTTCCAAATAAAATATTGCCAGAAACGAAAGGCAAAGTTACCTCTACAAATTGTAGCAATTTTTCAGTAGCCACCTCAAAGGTCTTCCTTGCTGATTCTGATTTCCTCAGCTGGCAGTCAAGCACTGTAACTCTCTTTCTCAAGTCTTGAATGTTATCCTGGGAAAGGTATTTTAAGGCTTTTATTCTAGTAACTTTTTCCCCTGGCTCACACAGATACATGGTGTGAACTGAAAGGGATGCTCGAAATGTTTAACACACTCTTTCCTACATTTCTGAGCAATTCCTGAGGCAGGAACTGCCTGACCTGCTGGCAAAACAGCTCCGGAGGGCAACAGATTTTGGCAAATGAGATAAAGGTAATTTAAAGTTGGAAGATAATAACATTCATGGGGCTGAAGATTAAGGGAGTTTTAACTGATTTGTGAATGGATCAAAAATCCAACCTGATGGTGACAGCATCTGTCAGCAGGGTGGCATAACCAGCCAGGATGTGAACAAACCCAGTCCTCCAGTTTGCATCCACACATCCTCTGGCCAGCACAGTAATTATGGCCCAGCCTGGAGAGAATTACCCCCTGCATGCACTTGTGTAACCTATTGATCAGTGTTATGTATCCCTCCCTGCTTCAGCTGGGGATGTGAGCCCTGTCAGATCACGTCCTGGAGGCTCCAAGCTGCAGGTCAAGCCCCTGTTTGTGTGAGAGGACCACGAGGAAAACCCTCACATGCACATGGGCACGTTTGTTTAGCTGAGCTGGCTGCTGAGCAGACAGCATCTAGAAAGATCTCTCCAAAATTAAGAAAATATCACTAGAATTAAAAACAAACTTTTCAATGGCACTGTAGGTGATCATTCTGAAAGCCCACTACCTACTCCAGAACTCTCACAAGAAATCACCATAACCCAATTATTGCCTTTACTCGAAGCAAGTAAGTACAGACATTTCTTTGTATCCATTGTACAAAGCAGCAGAATCATCATCTGTTGATTCCAAACACCTTTCTTTGGTAATCTCACTGGTGAGATTGGTGAGGGACCTCACTCTTTCATACCAAAAAGAGCATCCTATAGAGTTGGTACCTACTTGACACTGAACTGTAGAGATTTAAATCTCAACACAGGTATTCAATCAGAATTTCAGGAATTCAAACTAGTATCTCCAGAACAATTCTCTAGGAAAGCAACCCATACCCTCTGAATTTCTTAAAATTTTACTTTTTATACCACTCCTAGAAAACAAACATTGATTCAAAAACACCTGACATAAAAGATGGGGCATCTCACCCAGATGTTCAGAAATAAGAACTTCCAGGGTATGAACTCACAATTAAATGAGAGGAATTCCTTTCCAGAAGCCACAGGGACTTGCTGTGTTGTTCTCTGCAAGCTTGTTTACCACACAGCTTGGGTTTACCTTTTAATGCCTTGTAATATTGAATTAATTCTAATGATGAAATAAGGCAACATTTCAGTAGGTTTTCTTCATCAAGTCATATGCACATCCATTTCTCACGAGAAAAGTAAGGTAACACATGCCAACCCACTTGCACTTCTACTGTGAGCAGAAAATGGATCTGCAGTTATTGGGAAAAATTTAAAAGTGCCTCAAACATTTTCTTCCTTGGCATATTCTGGAATGCCTCACTGGAGATGAAGTGGGTTTAAAATATAAAGCTCAATTAAAAAGAATTTTTTTTTGGCAGGATTAGTAGCATTTAAGTGATTATCTTGATTAAATCTAAATTTACTTAAGAACAGGACTGGACTTTTTACTGTTGTTATTTGCCTACCAGAAACATAAACATGAAGGCCGTTTTCACACGAATACAAAGGCACACGTGTAGCCTTTAAAGACAATATATCTACAGCTCAGAAAGTATTCCATGCCTTAATGCTTGAGATGTGCCACTCTGACCTGTGACCCACATATACCCTCCTAGCTCCTGTTTTTCCAGCCCAAAGATATCTGGATAAAGGAAGACTCGTACACTCCACATCACCCCCTTCCCCACGCGTCCTTCCAGTTATTGAATAATACAAGACAAACAGTGACCTACTTTAGAAAAGCAGATGAAAAGAAAATGAAAACAAGACACATGACAACAGCGAGGAAACCATGGTAACTCTGACAGGCGACTGCTTTGCTTACTTTATTTTGGCCGGAGTGATCGGCGAGCTGAGCCTTCAGCTCTCCAATTTCAGCTTCCAGCAGGCGAATCACTTCCTCATAGTCCATCTCCATCCCCCGGGCCTGCCTCTGTGCAGCCTCGGCGAGATGGATCCGGCTCCGCAGGGCTCTCGTCTCCTCCACGGCTGCCTTGGCTTCCTGCAGGTTACACAGTTCCAGGGAAAAGTTACAATTCCCTTGAAAAGTTCCAAGCCCGGCTAACAGAAGAACAGATTTAACTCACAGGTGCTGCAGGTGAAGTCAGGGCTACCTGCCAGCGTTTACGGTTGGGTGGTTCCAGTGATAATTTTTAAAGTGTAGGATGTGAGGCCACCCCTGGAGTGCTGTGTCCAGTTCTGGGCCCCTCAGTTCAGGAAGGACATGGAGGGGCTGGAGCAGGTCCAGAGAAGAGCAACGAGGCTGGGGAAGGGACTGGAGCACAAGTGCTGTGAGGAGAGGCTGAGGGAGCTGGGGCTGTTCAGCCTGGAGAAGAGGAGGCTCAGGGGAGACCTCCTCACTCTCTACAACTCCCTGACAGGAGGTTGTAGCCAGGTGGGGGTTGTCTCTTTTCCCAGGCAACCATCAGCAAGGCAAGAGGGTATGGTCTTAAGCTGTGCCAGGGGAGGCTTAGGTTAAATATTAGAAAGAATTTTTTACAGAGAGGGTGATCAGACACTGGAATGGGCTGCCCAGGGAAGTGGTGGATTCTCCATCCCTGGAGGTTTTTAAGAAGAGACTGGATGTGGCATCAGTGCCATGGGCTGGGAACCACAGCGGGGTTGGATCAAGGGTTGGACTTGATGATCTCGGAGGTCCCTTCCAACCCAGCTGATTCTGTGATTCTATGAGTGAGCAAAACCCAGGTATTTACAGAGGCAGAATGTGCCTGATAAATTAAATAATAAAATCTATAATTAGTGTAAATCGAAAGGAATGAAAGGTTTTATAGAAATGCACCAGGTGCTGTTAATCTGCCCCCTCACTTCCATCCTAAAAAAGTGCTTTACTGAGATATTACTTCCTTTTATTATTATTGCCTGAATTCACACTCCAGTGAGTATCCTCCAAGGTGTATATCAGCAAGGCATATCCTTGGTTTTCCACTCCAGTCAGAGCTCACACATCATGGAGATGGACTCTTAATGCAAGTATTCTCAAAATCATTGCTTTTTTTAAATTTCTCTTTCTGCCTAGTTCCTGCTCCTATATCTTTATCCTCTATTATCACAGAAGAGTGTTAGATAAAATGTACATATAAATAATGTATGGAAAACAGAAAGCAGAAACCGTTAGTTTTTAATTCAGCAAACGTAATCCCTAAATGTTGCAAAATCTCACTTCGAGAAAGATACTTCACAGTTCATTTGACTACTGAATATTAATTCAAGTTAATTTTGATTTGTAAATTTAGAAAGTCAGACTAAAGGTCTGGACAACAGATGAGTTTACAAACTAGGAATAAAACAAACAAACTGCTCATGAAAAATGTAGACATACAGGCTCACTGGCACCAAAACCAACAAACCTTCTTTCCCCTTAGCTTTTAATTAATCAGTGGGAAAAGTAACTTTATAGCAATTTTCTGAAGAATTAAAGTTACAAGCTTTAAACACCCAAATGCACAGAGGCTTTTCTGTACAAATTCCTCAGTTAAGGACACTTAGGTGAATATCCTATTCCTAGTGTACCTATTATTAATATAACTATATCCTAGTTGGGAATGGAACTAGAGGGAGAACAGATGGGGGAAGAGGAGAAACACACTATGAATCTACAAAAAGTAGGAAATAACCTTCTAGAAAGTAGGCTTGAAATCACTGTTTCTGAAAAACCTAAATGACCAAATCTCCTATTTTTGTGGAAGAAATGGCATACAATATTTAAGAGGTGCCATAACGGAAATGTCTGGAGAGGTCAGCTAAGCTTACAAATGCAGATTTAATTCTTTCCTAACGCAGAAGGTTTTGCCCTGTGCAATCAATATCCTTCAAGTCATGTTTTCCTGTACTTTGTCATAATGTTTCTTCTGTAAAATGATCTACTAATCTCAGCTTCAGATGACTTTTGACTTGTACTCTGTTAGCCTGAATAAGCAATACAGTTCAGGCCATAGGTCAGTTAATCTCAGTGATATATATACAGGACACCATCTTCCTCAGATTTGCAATGGGTCTGCATAAATAAATAAAATACCACTGTGCACCCCAGCCCCTTAGGAAATACAGCAGAAGTGACCACACGTGCAGAACAGCAGCATCAGCAGTGAATACAGGTGATATTTGTGTTTTCTATAATTTACAGGTTTCTGTTACAGAGCACAAGCAATGATCGATCCATTTAAATGACCTTTAATTTCACAGCAGGTAGAATGATTTTTTTTTCCTCCTGAAAGCCTAAAGCATGAGATGAGCCTTTTTAACACTTATTCACCTCCACCTGGAGACCCAGACTATTCCAAAGCTTATTGCTCCATGTCTGCCTGTTATTTGGTGACTTGGTTTCATGGTTGTCTGTTTGCAGCACCACGAGCAGTGCAAGGGTCATCACTGAAAGCAGACTAGAACAATCCACCCCTCTTTTGAGCTGCTCAAAGCAGTTCTTTTTCCTAGAAACAATTCAGAGAACACAGGGACTTCTTAGAAGTTATGAATCTATACAAGCAGAGGTCAAAATTACTGCCTCTGGAGAGGGCACTTTTTTGCCACTCTGAGAAACAATATGACTCAACAGCAAGGAGAGCTGGGCCCTGCTGATCCAGAGCATGAGCTGTGAGTCTTCAGCAGCAAAGGTATCCTTCAGAAACAGGCTGGAGGTGGGAAAAAGAGCCTTGGAGACAAAAGGGAAAAGGTGCTCCGATGTTAAGTTTGACTAATATAAACGAACACAGAAGCCTTGACAAAGGGTGGCATCTTAAAAACCCACACACAGGAATTATTTAAATAAACTGACATCAGAAAAGTGAGGGGAAAATTGTTATAATGAAAAGGGAGGTCTTCGTTTTGAAATAAGACCTCCTTGAGATAAAGGTTTAATCTCATATAATCCAGAATTGCCTTTACTCCTCCATTGTTTTTTTCAGAAACCCGGTTGTTGAATATTAATTTCTCTGTAATAGCAGACTGAGTATGACCAGATTTCAACAGTGAAAGACCTAAAGGAATAATTAACAAACAATGGCTTCTTACATTACAATGAAACAATTACACACACTACAACCGAATTAGTAAAATTTTCTGACAAACCAGAGCTGTTTTCTGGAGCAGGGAGGCACAAAGGGAAAGGATACCACCAGCTTTCCCTGTTCTCCAGTTACTGCAGCTGGCACTGGGGTTCTGTGCAGGTAAGGGGCCCCCACCAGTAAAGAACAGATGGGTAACACCACAATTCAGCAACGTTTGCTCCTGTCCCACTCAACTGTTGTATGAAAGAAGTGTTCAAGGCCAGGCTGGATGGGGCTCTGAGCAACCTGGTCCCGTGGAAGGTGTCCCTGCCTGTGGCAGGGGGTGGAACAAGATGGTCTTTAAGGCCCCTTCCAAGCCAAACCATTCTGTGATTCTAAGACACAGCAGAAAAAGGATCTGCAGCTGCTAATATTGCATTTATATAAATGCCTGTTGGGACCATTTTTCCTACAACCAATAAGAAATTGAAAGCTGGAGGAGAGAAACCCAATTCTTACAAAATTTCAAGGGACAGGTTTCTTCCTGTGCCAGGTTCTATTTCTGCCTTGGATAAATCTGAGTGTCTGAAGCAGGTTTTATCCAAGTAATACTCCAGCCACCACAAACACTGGAACTAAAATATTCTCCTAAACTATGTGAAAATTCTAGTTACAATTCAATTATGTTTAGTCATTAATTTTACAAACACCGTATGCTGAAAAGCTAATGAAATGAAAATAAACCAAATACTTCTTTCAGGCAGGGTGAAATAAATTACATACTGCCTCCAAAATAGCAGCCATTCAAAGCCCAGAAAAAAATTAATAGGACAGCAAATCTCAGCCCTGTGAACTACGAGTCCAGCAGTTTGGGATACCACAAACAGCATCTTTGCAACCTTTCACATTTACTGTGTTTAGCTGAGGTGCTTCAGCTGACAATAACTGTGGAAAAAGCTTCAGTACAGAAGAGATCATTCAGGTTGGTTTGACCCAGGACTTTGAGGCAGCACAGGATACAGTCAAACTCCTCCAGGAGGACAGAAGACACTACAGAGTCCACGTTCATGCTGTTGACAAGACTTCAGGGACTCAAAAACACCTTTCTGTGTTTTGTGCCAATTTCATCCCAATTTCAAATTCAAAAAAGATCAGTTAATGTATTTTAGCTGTCATACATCAGTATTAGAAAAGACTTTCTACCTCATTTCAAATTTAGCAATACTTCCAATCCTAAGAGCTCACCCCTCCTGTTAGCCACTGATTCAAGCACTGTTTAATGAATTGCTACCAACAAAGCATGTTCATTAACCAGAATATTTGTACCCCTGTCTTAATTAAGCTGAAATCTCTGCAATTCACAATTAGTAGACAACAGAAATACCACAAAAGATACTCCCATATATGACTGGTAGCCTATAAAACCTTTTTTTCAGAGGAGCAGAGATTTTTAAAAAATGTTTAAATTCCACTGAATTCAGAAGGCCTTAAGCACATACTTAAATTGGGGTTTTGTTTACTTTGGTTGTTTGTCCCAATAATGTACTTATTAACTCATTTCACTAACTTCAGCCCAAGCTGGAAGGCATCACAAGTTAAATGGAAACTTGCACCCTAAGTAGCCCATTTTTAAAAACCTTTGTATCACTATGAATTGCATTGTTAATATTGGTTCCAAATGACAGAAATACGTATAATAATATATATATAAAACACTTGAAAATGCACCAAGTATAAACAGAACTAAAATTTCCATGAAAAGCCCACTTGTAGTGCTGTAATTACATATAATTTATTATTTCTGTTTCATTTCACCGTGTGGAACCTTTTGAAGGCTCACTAGGAGATCAGTATTTAGCCCCGGGAGGTTTGCACGGCAAAGCTGAACTTCCCCACCACAGGACAGCACCTGAGAAAAATAAAAGTGTGAGGACCTCGAGTGGTGGCAAACGGGCATTACTGGTGCTTAAAGCACCCTCTCAGACCAGCCTGGTCCAAGTCTGCCTTCCCAGTAAGAGCAGGTTTGCACTGGGCTTTGTACTTTCTAATAGCTTTAGTCTAGAATAATAGCCTGAACATCTGCTCTGGTTTGAACCCCTATTAGTGAATGGAAACGTGAAATGCATTGTTGGAACACACCTGCAGTTAAATTTTATCCAGAAGATAATCCAATTTATTTCCCTGCCATCCCACAGTGCAACAGCACAACATCAATGGAACAAGCTTTCAAGCAGTTCCCTTATATTCAAGGAGCAAAAAGTAATAATGAAGGTGCTCAACAAGTCCACACACATAAGCAAAAATATAAAATATAGCAGTACCTAGGAAGACTTTTTAAACTGTATCTTACATTTTTACACATGACATCTGATGGAGCAGATATTCCCTACAGGTTTCTCATGGCTATTTGTAACAGTACAGGAGAGAAGAAGGGCAGGCAGCTCATTAGAAGAGATGAGCTGACAGGATGTTCAGGAGAAGAAGGGAACAGGAAAGTTACTTGGGTTTGAATCCTGGCTATAAGTGACATGAGACTTACATGCAGTTGGAAATTTCCTTTTAGAGACACAAGAAGGCTGAATTTTGTATGAAACTGTGATTTCTTCTCTCATAATTACAGATATATTTGGAGACAGAAACAAGACATTCCTCACAAAATCCTCACCATCACTTTTTTTCCTGGTAAATGTCAGGTTGCATTGTCAAGTGTGTCTGTTTTTTCATGCTTAAGACTTTGGCTGCCATACAAAATAGTTAGTGTTAGGACTGTAAATTAGGGACACTGTTGCCTAAGAACAGCAAAATCACAACACCAGAAAGGTACTACATCATTATCCATCCTCACTGATCCAGGTTGTCTTAGGGTTCCTACCTCAATTCAACAGCAGAGGAGTATTACTGCTCTAAAAACTGAAGGGTTAATACTCTCTACTTCTAATCAAAAGGTTTGTAGCAACAAAAGAACCACTTTGTGTTGAAATCAGTGTGAAAGTATGGTCTATATGAGCATCACAACACAAAGAAGTGTTCCCTTCTCCTTTCCACAAGAAAAGAGTTAAAAAAATTTAAAAATAATTATAATTTTAAGAAACTTCAACATACTTGCTTGACTGCTTGTAGCTGCTCTGTTAACTGTTTCTGTGCATTCACAGATTCAGACAATTCTTCCTGTTAAAAAAAAAAAAAGGAGAAGAAAGAATTAATGATTCAGACTGGAAGAGTTTTTAGTCCTAAAACTCAATTAGCTCCTTCAAAACTACAGGTAGCAATTCTTAACTTTTATCCATGTACTTTCTGCCTTCTGTACAACTACTGTGTCTGTTAACAATGCTGTATAATCAGAAACACACATATTAAAAAAGTTCTGGTGGCAATAATAAGTAATGAACAGCTTTTATAAAACCTTTGACAACCCCAACTTCCCATCTCTCAAAGCCAGCTTTTCAGTGAGTTCAGTGAGACTGGTGAGGTTACTTGAGCATTTGAGGATTCTTCACTGAACATTTCTGGGATATGTGGAAAAGAGTATAAAAAAATGAGACTATTTCAGATTAATCATTGTCAGTTTTCAACATCAGCAATTTAGGGACTCGTGATAAGTATTCACTGCTTCAACACTCAATGGAAATTGGGTTCTTTCATTTCAGTACAAAGCTTTCAGAAGAAGAAGCCTCGTGCACAGAACAAAGCACAGACCTTTGGCCATATCAACCCAATGTTTTCGTAATTTATAGCAAGAAAGAATTTTTTTTGGACCAGGAGGGAATTTGTATAATGGTCTATATCCTCAGATCAATTTTCCTGTCCAAGAACAAAAGCTACATATGCTGAATACAGAAATTTTTACCTTTTGGTATGTTAAAAAAGCAATTCAGGACCATGGGGGCGTGATTGTAACCCAGGGTATTAAGAAACAATAAATATATTCGTTGCTTTAGGTTTTAGGAATTTCGTAAAGTACTTTGGAACATGATTAATTTATCCCCCAGTTCTGATTTCTTTCAAAAGTATCACTACATGCTCAGACTCTGCAGTTACTAAGATCACATTTTTATCTCTAAATAAAATTGCCTGGCAAATCAGTCACTTCTCCAAATTCACTTTTGCAAAATATCTGCTTAGTTTCATTTCTCTGTGGATCAGAGTAAACAAATGTGTTAGGATTCAGTATAACAAATAAAATTTACTGTCTCCAGAAATATATTATAAGCAATCTTCAAATGTATTAGGACTGTTTGCTCTGCCTTTGTACTTAATCATGACAAATTCCACATAAAATTCAAAATAAGAACAGTAAATTACTACATACACTCCAAAAAATGATTAGTCTCTTGAATAATTTAGAGCAAATAAAAATGGTTACCTTTAATTTACTAATTTCTTTTAAAGCTTCATTTCTTTCTTTCTTAAGTCTTTCCACGTCATCCTCCAAAGAATTACAGGTTACAAACTATTTAAATACATAAGGTTAGAATGTATTGCTAACTGTGTCTTCCATAATCTTTAACATCTTATATTAAGAGGTCTTGTTAATAAAATTAGAGGAAAATCTTAACTTTAAAACAATTTAAAGCTCTGAAAATGCTAAAAATGTTTAAGAAAATTTTGACCAACTTATCTTCCCAAGGAATAATTATTTTTCCTGTTAAAGTGGATTAATAAAAGTACTTTTTGAAGTATCGAGAAAACATCATTAATAGCCCGTTTTTTTTTCATTATTTTAAATATGTCCTTTTATTTTAGTATTCATATGCTAAAAATGATCTTTTTTACAGTCAGCTCTAGAATAAATGATTTTCACAGTAGCAGGAGCTCAAATCACTTGGCCCAGTAATTGTTTGTCATTCACACAGGTTTTAGCAATTCCATTAAGAAATCTCAGAAAATCCCTGTTGTCCAAACTTATAACAAACCACAACATAATTATATTAATTGCTCTCCTGCAAATCAGACTGCTTAATAAAGCTTCACAGAAACTGGGTTACCTTAAAGAACCCTGGGATATGGAGCTGTTTTAAACATCTGCCCAAAATTTGGAATAATTTCACATACAATACACCCTCCAATAATCTCCTCCCAACAATTAAAACACTGTTCAAGCACATATTTTTACCTGTGGATCCTGTAAGCTGGAAACTTCACTGCCCCCAAATGTGACAGATTTGTGGCCATCATCTGCTGTATTTGAGAACAGATTCCTTGAAACTTCAATGAAATCTAAAAAACAGTTCACATTTTGTTGCTGCAGCCCGTAAGTTCACTTCAGCAGCAGTGTCACTAAATGCAACACAACTCCAAATATCACAACGAACAGCCAGTCTTTTATAAATGCAGCTTAAGCTTTCTAAAGGAAAATATGAAAATCAGACACATCCCTCTCAAGAGAAGCTTTTGGTAAAGCTGGTAAAGAATAAAAATGTCCAAAACACATCCTGGGAAGAAATATCCTCAAAATTAAGTCGTGAAGGACAAAAGAAAACAAAGGTGGTGTGAAAGTTCAGCTTCCAAGTACCTGTTCAGGGATGCTTTACATTTGGCAGGTCTCTGTGACAAATGAAAAGAAATCTGCACACCAGGTCTACACCTGCCCTTCCCAATAATTAATTATGTTTGAGGAGACACATTATCTCTGCAGGAAAAGGGAAACAATTTCATGCTGGCTCAGAGCTCGTGGTTTCCTCTGCAGGTCCTTTAAACCCCTGACAGAGACCCGGGAAAACTGATGTTGGCTAAATTGAAAGTTCTAAATACAAACACTGCATCACTCACAATCAACGTGGCTTGGATGACCATTCATTATGAATGTATTAAAAAAAAAAATCTGCCACGATATGACAGAAAAGTGGAAATATAAAGGGCAGTTAGTTTACTCCACATAAAATCTGATGGAAGATCCGGTATCTTTCATGATGAGATACTTGAAAATCCAGTGTCTTTTTGGATGGTTAAGGATAAAATATTACTTTTCACACACTAGTTTTTGATGCTGTTCTTCATAAACTTTAGGAAAAGTGAAATTTCCATCAGTTTTAGCATCAGAACTTTCATGTCTCACAGCTTTTGAAAAATATTTTTAAATTGTCAGTGTCACCAACCAAAATTGTCATAACCAACAGAAGCAACTCATTCCCATCAGAATTAGGTTTAGCCAGAAGAATTGTGATGGTCTCCATGCAAATCTCTTTCTATATGCAATAGCTGAAATGTTCTTGCTTCTCACAAACTGAAGTTAAAAAATCCATCAGTTTAGTCCCTTCAAGAAGTCTCTTTAACCATCAATACTTTCCCAAGTAATTTTTGGAACAATTACAGCTCCCTATTGTCAAGGTAAAAAATTTAGGCATTTGTGAGCACAAAATAAAGCTTTCCCAGGGCTGCTCTTAATTAGATAAATTTGTGATTTGCTTTCCCAATACTTAGTTTCAGAATTTCAAGCGCATTTTTATACAGTAGAATAAGGTTCTTGCCTCAAACTATCATTTTATTTGCAGCAGCAACCCAATAGTGACAGAAAATATATTAAATGGTTATTATCTATAATTTCTGTACTCCTACTTTTCATTCTTTTCCATAGTAATTAACAAATTATTACCTCCAAAAGACACTGTTCCTTTAGAATCTTTCTGAAGTTGCTGCCTGAGGGCTAGCTGCTGTTCATCTGTGAGCTGAATCCCAAGATAATTCAATGCCTGAAAGGAAAAAACTTATTTTGGAGTAAAAAAAGAAAGGACTAGGGATAATGACTGCAGGGACATGGGGGAGTAATTAAAGAGCTATACTTCAAAGAGCCTTTGTATCCTGGTACACTCTCACTGACAACACTTTTATTCCAGAGCCACTCTGTGACTTTTCCTTCTAATTGAGAGATGTACAGATATTATTTAACCTTGAATATGGATGAGTGTAATAAGCAAAACCCTTTGTCCTTAATAACTGCCTTAAAAATCCTGAGGGATGTTCGGATTCCCAGAAGAGTTAATCAGTAATTAGATTAACAAAACCAGTAATTTGCCCAATATATAAAATGAAGTATTGCCCTGCAACACGAAAGAACTGCTCAAATGGAAAATTTTGTGTGTAATTTATACCTTTAAAGTTTGTCAGCCTAGGAATATTGTCCAGATGTTTTACCTGCATCAGGAAGGGGGAGGAAGGAAAACTCCAAAGATTTTAAGTATTTACCCTCTCCAGTTTTTCTGTTTTGAGACGAATAGACGAGTTCCTTCCTCGAGGCTCATAATCATCATTCTGGCTGGGGGCAAGAGCTAAGAGGAAAAAAATTAATTAATAATTATCTAGTTGTAACTATTGCTTTGAAAAATTTGTTCTAAAGGTCTGCTTGTCAAGTGGGTGCCAGCTAAATACCCACTTGCTAAAAAGACATGTTAACACTTAGACTGACTTTTTTTTTTTTAAAGGACGCAGTTGTAATAAACAAAAATTATGGGTATCAATCACCTACACTATTTTTTTTTGTATAAAGAAGTGACAAGTAGCAAATTAGCAGAAAGGAACCAGGAATAACTGAGTGATCCATCAAGCATATGGCTTATACTGGTGGTGTTTTCTCTTCTCTCAGAGATACACTGATACCCAGGAAACAGAAGGGGAAACACAGTTGTGAATTCCAAGAGAGACCTCCAAGACACACCCTCATCACAACTGACAGCTCCCAAAAACATATGGAGTGATCCAGAAAACACTGGGGAAAGAGAGGGGATGACCTGTTGCCAACTAAGGGCTGTGTGGAGGGAGCTTAGACTGAATTTCCCAGGCTCCTTAGGAACTCTTTTCCAAGAACTGTCACCCATCAGCCCCTTCCCCAAGTTCCCATGTTTTCAGCCAGTTGCATTAATAACCTGTGGTGCACCTACTGCATTTCCAACACACACAAACCATGAGGCTGAGGAAGGGAGAAGAAGGCAGCAGCACCAAGCAGCCCCTATGCAAGATTTCACAATAATTGCCTCTTTTTTTTTTTTTCCTTTTTGTGTGTGCATGCTGAGTTTTGATGGAACTTGAGAAACACAGTCACAGCTTTGTCATGTTTCAGACACACCTGTGGCTACAACACAACCACCTCTGGCAGCCTTTGCTCACAGACAGCAGGCAGAAGGAGCAGTGAACTGCCTATTGCTTTGGATTTTAGGTCTGGGCACGTAGAAAAAATTCATGGTTTGCATTCATTAGTTATAAATCTAATTTAGATCTTAATTCACTGTTTCATTAATGGATTAGAGAGGTACCAAAACCAAACCCAGCATTTAAAAAGCGAAGGATTTTGCAGTTTGAGATTCTCTCTAAAGGAACAGAAGGAAGCGCAGAGAACTCTATTTTTTTTTTTAAATTTTTTTAGTTTCACAGCATATCAGTTTCCAAGCTCCAAGTAATTTACATTCTCTCTATATGCCAAAAGCATAAACCAAAACATCTTGAAAATCTCTGACACTAACACCTCTCACATGCTATATTAAATTCTGAAGACAGTGGGCTAAGCCTCGGTGGAATTGGCACACTTCCTTTGAGCTCAGAATGAAAAAGCCTCTCGTATGGGTTTGTGCAAAAAACTTTTCAAAACTATGCTGATTTTTTCATAAAGCATAAAAAAAAAAATCCTCTAAGAGATACTTTAATTTTTTCAAGGTTATCTTTGAAAGGTTATCCTCGCTAAAGGGCAGCATGAAAGAAGAGGCAGGTTTGACAAAGGATGTGCTATTAAATAGGAAGAAAATGAAACATAAGAAACAGCACAAACTGGAGCTGCAAGTGTTTGTCCTTTCCACTCCACTACCCACTTATTCAGATGTGTTAAGAAACTGTGGCCTTCTTGGTCTCTTTAAACAATAAAGCTCCTGGGTATTGCATTATATTAACCAAGAGTCTCATATTCTGAATATATTAAAAAACAGCCTTTTGTCTTGTTCCTTTCATTTAGTTGAGGTGTTTTTCATGGTCAATATGAAAATCTGTGTGATCAATAATCTCCAGGTATATTCAATACTACAATCTTTCCAGTTCCAGAAGTTCACATTCATTCAGCTCACCCTTCAAGGAAGGGAGACAACCAGTCAGATTTGCATTATAGGAACTGTTTCATTTTAAATTTGAATATCTAATACGGGCTATAATAAATGCAGGTATAATTTAAGTAACACCAGTGGAAAAACATCTGGAATGAATCAGATCCTGTATGTTTGTTCTTCCTCTTCTCAGTAAATTAGACACCAAGTTGAGGAGCTCAGGTTATGCTTAATTGCTACTACCTGAAGAAAAAGGATATAGTTCAGGTCTTCATACAGAAATACAGAACAGAGTCAGTTCTGTCACTGTGCCAATGGGGACTCTCATTATTGGGTCAGACTCCTGCATTTTCACTGTTTCTAAACACAACACATATTTGTTTCCCAAAGGAATTACAATTGTTCAGCTCAAATCTGGTTCTGACCAAATTCTGCAAACTCTGTTTTTCCTTAAGTGTTGTTTTCAAAGTAGATATTTAGAGAGATGATCAAAGTGACTCTTGTCTTTGTTCAAATGCCATGGCTCCCAAACATAAATATTAACATATATATTCTATTTGTTATGAATTGAAAGGCTGTTAGAGGTCTGCATGTTATTTCTACCCCTCCAATATGCTGCCCTGATTTAAACAAAAAACCCCATGCAAGCAGCACACATCCACAGAATTTCATCAAATCAAGAAAGCACAGTTTCTATGGCAACCTAATCTTGATCTATATGTGAGTCTTCATTATCTGGTTTCTCCTGAGTCTATTATCATTACTGCTGTATAGCAAATGTTGTGATCACTCGTTTTTGTTTGGTTTCAGCTGTTTGTTACAGACAATGTAAGTTATATTTGACAGAAGCTCCTAAAAATCCATTGATCTCAGTCCTTTATTTAGGACTATAAAAATATTCCTTTTTTTTGAAGACTACTGAGTCTCACCATGTAGTGTGTGCTGCAAGAGTTATCAAAGGAAAAAAAAAAGAGGGTGGCAGGGAATGAAGTCAGCACTTACCCGTGGCAGACACATCAGCAGGACTGTTGTCTGGAGGAGTTACTGGAGATTGCTCTCCCATCTTGACTCCAGTTTCCATCTACAAAAGAAAAGCAAAAGCCATGAAACACCACTCCTGAAGCAGATCACAAGCTAAACTAGAAATACACATTAATGCAAAGAGAGAGGGACAGGAAGGAAGACCAGGGGGAGAAAAAAGGGCTGGACAGATCAAAGCAACAATGGAAGGCACGGAGGGGGTGCTGCTGGTGAGAAGGGATGGCACTGGAAAAACTCAGATCAGGGCCTCTTCAAAACCCTGGGTTTTGAATATCTCTACAGATTAAGATAACACAGTCTCTCTAGGCAACCCGTTTCAATATTTATATCCCTAACAGGAAAGAAAAATGGGCAAGAATTTTAAGTACAAACATAAGAAGAATTGAGAATCACCTGCTTTGACTGTGTTTGACACAGAACATTTTATTCATTCTTGTTCGAAGGTAATACTTTATTTAGCTTTAAAAGTAAGATAAGCTGAAAAGGTTCCTTCAAAAATTAAAATAATAGTTTTAAAATCTTCTTTCTTATGGTCAACATTATTCCCTTTACAAATTTACTTCTTTAAGGTGAGCTGTATGAATTAAAACAATTGTTGATGAGCTCAAAGGGGAAAAAGGCCACATTCTTCTAGGACTTTTTTAAAGCAAAAATCCCACCATCACAGAGCAAGTGTAACTTCTGAGATTGTACTGTTCACATATATGTAGTAAACAGAGAGTATTTTATCTCTGAAATAAATAACTATAGATATCACATTCCAAAACTTTACTACCTAGGGAAACATTAGGGAGAACTTTGTATCTAAGAACACAGTTAATGCTTATTTTATTTGATTTGTTGTCTTACCCCAAGTCAACTAACAGTCTTATTCCTCTCATCAGTGTGGTTTAACCTCCTGTTACACAACATGGTTTTTGCAAATCTTTTGATATTCCAAAGACTTAACATTGTGCAGGAAAATAGCCATTTTCTTACTAAAATGGAAACTCAATTAAAATTAGGAGAAAACAACCATTTGCTCACTTTATTCTAAGTGGAGTAATAAGTGTACTCACAGCATCTGGAGTGAATGTTGAAACCAGCTTCCCATTAGAGGATGGCAGAGCCTGTTGCTCTCCATAAGCTACAGAAGATGTCAAGAGGCTGAAAGGACGCTGCAGATTCTCTGGATAACTGGGAATATTTTTTTGCCTAATAAAAGCTATCTCCCAGAAGTTCTCCAACCTAAAATTAAAGAAGTTTCAACATATTATATGCTATGTTGTTTGTAAGATTATATGTTGCTTCTGCAAAAAATTACATGTTTCCAAACACTGTGTGATTTTATTAATTTTTTTTCTAAAATTTTTTTTCTATTCCCCATCATTAAAAAGGCTGTGGGTTTGGGTTCTCCTTTGATTTTTTTATTTTTGAAAGCACTCAAGTATCATAATTTTTCAGGTCTAAAAGGTGCATCTGAGTCTTTTCTATGAAATAATATTGCAATTTTAATATTGCAATATTAAAAAAATTAAAATGCCTGCATTTCCTCTAAAGTCAAGTCATTAATCTGATCATAAACATCATATAATAAACTATTTTGGAGGGTTAGCTGCTTGACAGTGGCAGATACCTCATCTTTGTTCTGTTGATTATACTTTTTGCCTCTTCATAGGAGACACCAATCATGGACTCCTTGTTGATGGACACAAGTTGATCTCCAGGCTTCAATCGTCCATCCTAAGACAACAAATAAAAAACCAAACCCATTATTTTTATAAGAACTAACTAACACTTCAGAAAGAACTGTATAATCACAGCACTTTCACATATTCCTCTGGATCTGTTGAGACAAGAAACACCGAGAGCAGCTGTGCATTCTGCCTGACAATCTTCCAGGAATAAACAGATTAAATGATCATTAATCACCATCACAGCAGTCATTATAACAACTTCATTAGACAGAACACACCACAGATATTGTCTAAAGAAGAAATTTGGACCCACATACATATTCTGTTAAAAAAACCCCATCCAAAGGAAGCCCAGATTTTTCCAGCAAGGAGCACCAACCCATGTGACTTTAGGAAGCTTCTTTACTAATTAATTCAGCTGCGAGCTGGGTTCATTTGTATTTCAGACCCAAATGTTCACAGCAATACATGGGACTCATCAGGCACTCACTGGCCATGTTAAGTTAATGAGAAAACTAGATTAGTCTATTAGGAATTCACTAGGCAAAACCATGACAGAAATAACACTGTCAACTTTGTGCTTCTGTTAAATTAATTGCAAATTCTCTACCACATTTCTGTCTGAGAGACTATAAGACAAGACTTTAAACGTGCTAGGCTACACTTCTCATTAAGAAAAAGCTTTCTCTACTCACATTTTAAAAGAGGCCTCAACAATTTAGCTGGAATTTCATGTAATTCACCTACAGTTACAGAGTTTGTTATGACATTTATCTAATGTAATAAACATCGAATCACACATCTCTGTTCTTCAGCTCTTAAGAAATTAATCACCAAGTGAAACAAACTGTGTACAGATGATACACAGGAAACAAGAAAAATACCTTTTCAGACCAGTACAATTATACCTATTTAATATCCACATACTATAATATTAGCTGTGTCATTTCAAACCTATGATAGCATTTTATTACTTTTTTTTTTGTCACTTAATGTTTTGGTTTTGATTAAAGAAAAAAGCTGTAGATCTTTTATTTTGCTTTCATCCAGCCTATTAAAGAATATCCATTTCAATGGTGCCCTCACGTGGCAGAGGTTCAGAACACGTTTTCTGCTTCAGCTTCCCAAAGGGGATAACCAAGATTGGGGAATTACCTCTATCAGTGCTAAAATTGGAACCTACTGAAAATTTATGTCTCAGCCTCAGCCTATTGATTATGTGTGATAGGCTTTCAATTATATGTTTGCAATGAGAAAAAATGTTTTAGAAGCCACAACAAAATAGGAGAAACACAAGAAGAATGATTATCATTTATCTACTGAAAGAGGTCTTTGAGAAACACTGAATGTTTTCCTTTACTTAATATTTTAGGACTAAACTTAGTCTACAAAAGTTCAGTAACAAATAGTTACAGACTGTTTGGGGACAAAACTCATTGTTTGTGAAATCAGCTTGTAGCCTTTTGCTTGGCCTGAGGCAAAAGCTGGTTATCTACACTTCAAAATAATCATAATAACTCAGGATGCCAAAGGAGATTCTTGGATAAACAGTCCTGTTTACTTGTACCAGATAGTTGCAGTATTTATTTACTTTTTAAACTGACAAGTCCTCCTGCTTTACATACTGCATTTGTCATAAATGAAAACAGTAATCAGAACTGATTCATACATTTTATTAATCTGCACTTTCGGAATATTTTTTTTTTAATTTGCCTACACAAGGATTTCCAACTGCAAGGATTCATCTAAATAAAGCCTCAGGGAAACATGATTTTTTGAATGCCCAGGAAAAGAACCAAAGAGATGACATCTGTAGCTGTGTCCCATCCTTCCTATTTACCTTCCACCATGCAACCTCTTACAGAAGCTGATTTTGTACCTTCTCATACATAAACTGGGGAATGAAGATCCTCATTTACCTCAAATAGACTTTTGAATAATTTTCATTACCATGTAACCCTGCTGCAGTGCAGTGAGAGAAGTCTGTTTAAAAAGAAGGCAAGGAGAAACACAAACATATTTTGTATTTAAAATATGGCTGTACATATAACATACTGAAACAGGTACTAAATGAAGGCAAAAATACAGGTGTCTGAAGGGAAAAAAGGTCTTTACCTTATGACAATCACCACCAGGGATAATTTCTTGAATATATACCAAAGGCCCTTCATTTCTGTTAATTCCTCCCACAATATTCAAACCTAGGCTTGTTCCTTTGCAAACAGAGATAATCTGAAATGCACTATCCCTACAAAGAGAAAGGTAGAATTACTTCACAGAACCAGATACTCAATAAAGATTGAAACAACATTATCTTTATGTATTTGCAAAATCAATAAGATATTACAGCAACAATCTCAATGTTCAAATATTACACTGCCAAATTACTACAAAATCAGTGACTTCAGGTGTTACTTCTGACAATTACAAAAGGAATTGATACATTATATTACAAGGTTAAAGACTTCTGTCTATTATATATATATATATATCTCTAAAGCTTATGAGAGTACCTGGACATAAACCAGAAGCATTAACTCTTTAGGACACAGATCAAAAGTCAACTTCTACCATGTAAATGACAAATAAATAGGAAAATAACTCATTAAAACTGAAAGTCTGCAATATCCACGGTATTATAAATTACAGGATTAAAAATTAAAAAATAAACCAAAAGTTTAACACTTAGTGCTCAACTCAAATTCTCCTGACCAGCCAAACACAGTATTTCCTGCAGCTCACACAAGACAGTGACAGTCAGTTTTGGAAATTACTTTGCAGGCTTTGGGGATGGTGCTGGGACAGAATTATTTCTGCTGCTGGTAGTGGCGTTTTCCTTCAGATGCAACTGAGGACTCTGTGACCTTGAGGATGACCCAGAGGAAAGGCTCTCTGTAGATTTTGCTTCAAGAAAAGAAACGTTGAAAAAAAAAGAAATAAAATACACATTGGGGAAAAAGCACAAAATTTCAGCTCATGTAAGTTCAGCAGGATTATTTTCATGTTGGAAAACAGACAAAATAAAGCAATCAGACAATCAAAAGGAAGCTTAAGTCTACACAGTAAGAAGTGCAAGTCACCCAGGGTCCCAGGAATAATACTTTAAAACATAGCAAGTGACAGTTTTTTCCAATCTAGGTGCAAAAAGCAAAATCTCAACTGACTTTCCTAAAGAATAATCCTCTGTGCTATATAAAGCATCTTAATTAGGCAGCAATTCCACAAAGATTAGAATTTATGGTACTCTAGCTCAAATTTTGTGCTTTGAAATCTTGCAGCACATTTCAGCTACAAACACCAAATACTTTTCACATCATTCATTAATTAAAATTGCTGAAAACAGACAGTAATATATTTAAAAGTTGAGGACACTGACACACAAAGCCCTCAAGGTATATTTTCAGACTATAAATGTCACAGTCTAAGTGACCATGTGTTTTGCCTGACTTTCAGTCACTTCCTCCAAGAGATCTCCCCCCAGATTAAGAGTTTTAAGTGCAAGTTTCTACTCCACCCAAGGCTGGCTGTCCCACAGGGTTATGTCAGGCTTGGAAGTGATCTCTCACCAGCCAACAGATGTGTTGGAGAACTTCTTGCAGAGTTGTTGTCACTGTGAGAGCCATACTTATCCATCAGGTCATGGAATTCTTTCCTGTGGCAATAAAAAGATCCTCTTTGTCAGGATTTGGCATTAGTGAAACCTGCACTGTACTGAAGTTTCTCTTCCTCAGAAGAGGAAGCTCAACCTCAACTGAAAGAGGAAATCCCTGTCAAATGTCCAGAAAAGGCAAGGAAAAGATCATGTAATACAGGGTAAAGATGGAAAAAAAACAGACTGTGAATGAAATGGACTATTGCTGAAAAAGCTTAATTATTATCTCTCTTTTTCCTGGATTGCATAATTTTAAAAACTTGTTACCCAAATCAATTAGAAATGATAAAACAGTGGTATTACCTAGATCCAGAAAAAGTTACTTATATTAGAAGGCATCAGATTACAGCATACTCATGTTTTTAAAGAATGCTTTTAGTTCTATTACACTGAACAAAAACCCAGAAGAGACTGGCAAACAAAGATGTGGCACCTCAAAAAAAAGAGGATAGAAGAAATATTTATTAATTACTCAATAATGAGCAAAACAGAAGCAAATTCCAACTTGTACTTAGTTTTCTCAGAAATTTTCAGTCCATTTCATCATCTTTGTATATTAAATATTAAATATGTCTCTCCTTAGGCTTTATCTTTTTGATTATGAAATCTCTCTCGTTGAAATAAAGAGCAATTCTTGGTCAGGTGCCCTGTTGAAATAATGGAAATAGTTGAAAATACTACTACTACTACAAACTAAAAGTTTGTTATCCATCATATTGTAACAAACTGGAAAAGATGTAAATTTTGGATCACGTGCACTGAAGAGACAACAAAAATGCTTGATTCACCTAACATTGAATCCAGCCTAATTAAAAATAAAAAGTTTATAATCAGAGCTATGATTATCTTGGCGATACCCAATTTAAAAAATGTAAGTAATCTAGAATGATGTAAGCCAGAAACATTGGCAAATTAATACTGCAGAATTAAACACAGAGAAAACAAATTAACTGATTGCAGGGAGAGTAATTCCCAGGTAATTCCAGTGACTGCAGTTGAAAGCTGCTGGATGCGTTGTTTTTTTTTTTTTTAAATGACAAAATTTACTGTACTAATGCCAGAGCCAGGGAACACACAGTTGAGTGTAAATCAAATAATCTTTTGGCAGAGCAATGTAAATCCCCAAGAAATGAATTCACAGGTGTGTGGGTGAGGGACTGTCTGGAGTGGCAAATCCAGCCCAGGCCACTGCTCCTATCCCCAGAGTGGTTAAAGGACTGATGGATTTTAATTATTCAAGGAATTTAGAGGAACTAAGCCAGTATGCTTTAGATAAAAGCAGATTAAGAGTGGACCTCACATATATCTGGGCAGTCTGAAAAAAAATGAGAGATCAGAGGCTACAGAGTGATTTAAATGTCTGTCAAATACACAAAATAAAGGAAGCAGAAAGAAGGAAGCTTAACTCGGACAAAAGGCTAAAGGAATTTAGAGAAAAATCCTTTATGCAGAGATTACTCTGTAAGTGGAACATCCCAGGAAAGGCAAATAACAGCAGCTACTCTTGCAATGATTATCAAAAATAGTTACATAACAGCTCATTTCTCTGGAGATTTAAGTCACAAGGGGATACAGCCCTGGATCCAGCGCTTCCGATGATGCTCTGCCAATATAGGTTTATATGCTTAACTTCCAACAGTAAGGTTAAAGCAATATTTAACATAAATGCCCTTATAATGGATGTATTTTGGACTACCTGCTGCACTGTACAGTTTAACCTGCTTATCCAAACCATTCAAAGCTCATTAGAGATTGAAAAGCAAATTTCCGAGGGGAAACAACAACTAAATCTGCCTTTTTTCAGAAGGCCAGACCAGTTTGAACCATATAGTTTTGTGGCACTGCAGCTCTAATGTAGATTCTTAATTTTTTATTATTTTAAAATTTGAGAAGTATTAAAAAAAAAATCTATCACAGCACATATTTTTTAATGGTATTAGCTGGGAACATAACATTAAAATCCTCCTCTTTAAACCCAAATTGGTCTGAGCTTGCTACTTGAATTGATGCAAGTGATCTAAGAATGAACTGGTATCAAATACCACACAGAAAAAACGTGATATGTGGTGTAATCCTGCAATGAAATCTAGTCTGAAAGAGAAATACATGCAAGCCCAGCCCCCCAACCCAATATATAGCACTGGAGTTTTATTAGTTTTGAGGTTAAAACAAATTTTTCTCTTACTTTGCTTCTTCATCTCTTGCAACGAGCAGAGACATGTGATTAGATGCTGATGCTGTTCTCAGGATGTCAACAGCCCTACAAGGGGGAAAACAGCCAAATAAATACACCAGGGGGCTGTTAAGAAGCACAGAGCAATGCTAAAAGAGCAGGAAAATGGACAAATTCCTATCAGAGTTAATCATTTTCAGAGAAAATGATTAATCATTTACAGAGAAAAGAGCTTTCCAGCAGCATAACTTCAACTAAGCATTGGGGAATGGAGCAAGAGAGACTGTGGTGCCTCTGTGCTGCTGACAGCAACAAGCTGGGACTGACCCCTCCTTCCCTTCCCTTCAGTTCCCATCTCTCCTTGGCCCATCCTACTGCCTTCCTGGACCTCCTTCAGGCTTAACAGCCCACACCAAAAACCACTGCTCAGGTGTGGTGCCTTGCTTATGATTTCCCCCAGCAATATATTCAGGATTTTCTGTTTGAATTTCTAGCCTCTGTCTCCAGCACTAAGCTGCACTGGTCTCTAGTGATCCAGCTACAGGAACCACCTCCAGATTTTTCTAAACCATTTCCCCTTCATTGTCCCATTACCTGTTCACTGAATCATTTACATTCACCAGTACTGAACCAACAGGTAGTTATCAAAGTATTTTAACAGCTTAATATGTTCTAATGCTATTTTCACACACATTCTGTAATCTATGGCATTAAGAAACCAGTTTATTCTGGCATTATAAAAACTTAAAAGTCATTCACTTTTCCACAACAGTTTTGCTGAATTAGATTTATGGGATAAATTAAATGCCAGCTGAACTCCAAAGACCTCAAGGGAGTTGAGCTCTTTCACTCAGTCATTGATAATGTTCAAAATAATCTGCATGTGATATTCCAAGCTCTAATAAACATTCACTAATCAAATTTACCTTTCATTTGTTACTCCAATCAAGTTTTCTCCATTGACATCCAAAATGAGGTCACCAGTGAGCAAACGGCCTTGTAATGAAATCAACAGTAATTCATGAATCAACAGGAAAATAGTGAACATGGTATTCAAACAGGACTTTCCCTTTCAGTTTTATGTGATCTAATGCAATAAACAATTCTGTGACTGTCATGACTTTCTGATCCTAATTAAGATGGGTTATTGTGATAAGATTAATAACTGTCAATCAGTCTTATTAACCACAGAATAGCCACTGAAAATAAGTGTTATTTAGCTATTTGTATTATTTACACACAGCACAAATATTTGTGGGACTGGAATTTGTATTTCACAGTTGTGGAAATTAACTCCAAGTTGAAATTTCTTTTGACAGATTTTTTTTTTAATATGTAGTGTGTTGGTAACAAATAAATTCAAAATTACTTACTATCTACAGCAGCAACCCCTCCAGGTAGAATTCTCTTTATAAAAATCCCATAATCTTCTGCTGTTTGTGCCCGATAACCTCCAATAATTTTAACTCCTGCAGGAAAAAATAAGAAACGAGCAAGAAATTGGTTGTTCCATCTCCCGTGCTAAATGTATTAAGAGTCAAATCCACAAAAGCCAGATAAACTGTTGGTGATGACAGTGTGACCTGGAAGAGCTCACCAGGTGTTTTTATAGCTTTGGTTTACTCTGAGGATGTGCAATCTTAGTTACCTAATCCATTCTGACAGTCGGAGAAGGAAATGCGGTGAACAGCTCGATTGATTCCATGAGGGCCCATAATAGTCCTAAGGAACAAAATAAAAGCCATTCAATTACAGAAATGTATGCAGAGCTATGTTGACATAAAAGAAATTACAGTGACCACGTTTTTAACTCCAATACCAATGTTCTCCACTGACAACTTCATATTGTTTGATCCCTCTGCCCACCCCAACCGAAAATCAACCTCCTCATCACAAATATCAGGTGACAAGGTACTACAAAGTGTACATAGTTTGCTTCTTTTTCCCCCAGAGCATTTCAGGATGAACTGTGAATTTCATTTCGTTTATAATAAAGGGATTATGATTAAATACAAACAAAACCCCACAACCTGGTCCAGCTTAGCATGTAGGCAAGAAAAACATACCATAACATCTTAGATCAGGTAATGAATGAATATTAAAATAAAACCACAGCTAAGACAATGCATACAAAAGCATTTTCTAACATATAATTTTGTTGTTATTTATGAACATAATATTTTCCCTACAGTCTCTTAATTTCTTCACTCAACACTGATTTCCTTTTCTGCTGTAAAAAAAGAGTTTCTTTCCCAACTCTTTTGCCTGGTCCCCTGTGTACCCTCCCACCCCAAGAGAAAATACCAGGATGGCACTTGAAATTGTCTAAAGGCAGAGGAATATTCTGGAGGCAGTTCATCATGCTAAAGAATTAAGGAAGACTAAAAGTAGAGGTTTGAAACTTAAATTTCCAGTCCCATGGGACACATGACCAGCACACGGCTCCGAGAACACAAAGTGTTAAGAAGTCCTGTAAGTCCAGGTGACCCTTCACCAGTTTTTATTTTTTATTTAGATGAATTATGATTTAAAAAATGCAAGTTGTATCATAGCTCCTCTGTCCTGCCACTGTACCATTTTTGGGGAAGACTCACCAGATCTCTTCTAGAAAAGAGCAGAAGCACCACTCAGGTTTTCCTGCTTTGACCTACATATTGTTCTGTATCAGGCAGACATACATATTGTTCTGTATTTTCTAGAGAGTGTTGTTAAAGTGACATGGAACAACCAGAATTCATTAGCAGGAGGCAAAAGAAGATCAAAGTGGAGGACACAGTGACCCAAATCCTCCCACACAACCTAATCCAGCACACAGCCTGAACTCCGTGCCTGAAACTGGGTATATCTGCAAAAGCCAGGGTACATGTCATTAACTGGGGCCATGCCAAGTGGAAAAGAGAAATCCAGAAGGTCCAAATGTTCTTAAACTCTAGCACCAGGCAGGAGATCCAGCTTCTAAAGAACATCTGCAGTACTTTTAGTTTTGTAGAAGAAAACTGGATGAGGGTTCTTTATCAAGGGATAAGCACTAGCTCTGAAAAGCAAGTTTCCCAAAACCTCAATTTCCCAAGTATTTGCAAAATTAGCCTTTGCTATAGAAAGGCTGGCTACAAGAACAGACCCAAAAATCCATACTTAGAAACAAAAAGCAGGCCTATGCTTCAAACGCTGTCTCATTTTCACTGGACAGTTCTTGAAGTAATTGTTTCATGGGCTAAAAAGAAATGATGAAACCCAGACAGGATATTTGGGCTGTATTTGACACAACTGCACATGACCTTGCAATGACATGGCAGAGCATAAGGCACCCTTTGTATGGCTAAAAGTGAACCAAACTGCTTTCATTTAGTAGTGTTACTACCCAGTACTGTCACTTTGACTGTCCCATGAATTTAAATTGTTCTGAAGCTGAAATACAGCATCCTGGCCATGTTCTTTGCAGGTCTGTCCTGACCTGTATCCATCTTTGAAAACTTAAAAAGGCTACACTGATCTTTAAAATAGACAATTATTGTATTGTTTTTCTCTCTTGCCTTTTGCTACTTCTGCTCTGGTTCTTGCTCTGCCATGCCCTCAGTGGTTCTCACATGGCATTTTCTTAGTTAAAATAAAAAAAACAAGAACAAAAGTTACTTCAACCTCACACAAAGTCACACAGAGGTTTACTTTCATAAAGTCTTAAAAGATCAAATCTCAGACTTTAAAGTTCAGAGTTCACTAGAAATTGTAGGACCTATTTATATACTACCATATAAAATGATCACGAAATATGATCAAATCTAAGCACAGGACACTTAATAGAAAAGGATTCATATTTCAAGAAGGAACAGGCAAAACTTTCAAAAGATAGATCATAACTAACATAAAATGCATTCTGACAAAGAGGATACAGAGGATATACAAATTAACAATAAACAGTGGAGAGGGATAAGATAGCTCTGAAACAGTGGAATTGTCTTGATGCTGCCACCAACAATTACAAAGAACTGTTGAACAGGTACCTTTAAAAGATACTCAGGTGTTTTTATGCTCTAGATATGAAATCCCTCCAATACACACAGTTTGAAATTACTTTATCATACAAAAATAAAGACAAGGATCTTCAAATGCCCTGAATTGGTTTAGCATATCTAGTTGACTTTTGGTGTTAGTTTTTTTTCCCCAGAAAACTTAGAGATAGATCTTCAAGTCAAGCTGCTTGTCATAGTTTTAATAAAATAAACAGGGCTTTAACAGTTTCACTGTAAAAAGCCTTGGATTCAGCACCCATCCAACATTAATTTCATGTTATCATTATTTCATATTCATGAAATGTCAGAATACTGCCCCCAGAGCATTAGAAATATGCTCAACAGTATAAATAGGGAAACAGGTTTCTAAAAAACTTGGCAGGAATAGCAAAAAATATTTCAGTGCTCTTTGTAGAAGACACGAATTAGAAAAATCAGATGTTGCTGCTCATTTCTCGAGGTCAGGCAAAAGTTCTTGTAAGCAAGGTTTTAGCACACAGAGCAGATGAGAGGCAACAGACAAAATAAACAAGCAAAACTCAACAAAATGTACACTATAACTGTCTTACACTAGAAAATGCTAAACTCAACACTCCAAGTGAAGTCCTGGAACACTAACAGACTAAGTGCACATCATTTTGTGTAGGTGCTCTAGTAAAGGCAATTAAAATGAATTTCCTTCTATTACTTTTCAGCAGAATACACAAGGAAATTCAACAGCTTTAGGTTTTGTATCTTCTAAGGACTCATCAGAATATACAGGATATTCTTCTGATCTGTATTCCTGAGAAACTGTCATTTACGTGCACGAACCAAATATTTATCCAGGATAACACACCTTCCTCACAAAACAGATATTACTTGACACATAAGCAAAAATCTAAACAGTAAACTCTGGCAGCTTATGAAAAGAAGCTGGAAATGCCCACAGCTTTTAAACTATCTCTCCTGCACTTTGCCCAATTGCAGACCAGAGCAGTGCCCCCAGCATACCAGTACAAGAGAGAAAGCCCATCAAAGCGCTCTGGTTCATCTTCGGCCCCCGGTGAGAGTAAGGACATTCTTCAGGACAGCAGCAAAACCAAAGACAAGGCAACCAAACCGCTCTGGAGGCTTCCAGTCCAGCTGGATAAAGGTTATGAGCTGGATGATTTCTGCTGCTCACTAAAAACCCAAACACAGAGCTCCAGCCAAGCGTCTCTGCCCACTTAATCTCCTCTGAAACCCTCTGCGTCACATGGACTAATTCACCTAGCGAGGTAATGTTTACTTTTTCTCTGCTTGAAATGGCAATTTACAGCAACTTTAAAGGCTGATAAATACCAAGGAGAAAACTTACTGCACTGTGACTAAGGAATCTGGATCTAGCAGCCAAAGGCAAGTGACGTGATTAAAATAAATTTATTTTCTCCTGTTCTTCCAATAATTTATTTCTACGCTCCCTCCAAACAAGGTCAAAAGCAGTAACTCATGACCTTTCCAAAGCAATCTTCCTACCAGACTGGATTATGCACAGCCTCACAAAAGGGAAAGCCAACAAAGCAGACTGAAAGCACTAATGAAACAAATGCCATTATGCTATTACTTGGCATTCTCAATCATGCTACTGACCTGTGCCACGCTTTAACCTGGTTTTTAGACTTTCAATATACAGCAGTCAAAAGTTAACACAGAATTTAGGTTACATATTTACTCTACGAAGGGAAGCTGATACATCTGTTTTTCTGTGAAAGGCAATAAAACTGGTGAATTTTATGTCATTACACTAAGAATAATCTGACTGAAAAAGTGAAAAATATAGCCCTGTTCCCAGAGGTCAGACCCTGCTGACAGGAAGCTTGGCCTTGCAGAGATATAGATATTTTCAGAAGTTCTGAGCACCTGACATCAGTTTGGTTAATGATCATCTCCTTCCAGTCTTGCATCAGAAGATGCATCCCTATTACTCCCCCTTTTTCTAAAATATTATAAAAAGACTGGAATTTAAAATGAAACCCAAATATCCTGTGTTCACTGAGGGCTTTAAGTAGAAAGGTGAATCCTCTGTAGCAAGGAGTGACCCTGTGATCAGACAGCATCTGTCAGGTCTGGAGCTGTGCAGCAGGAGGGCTCAGCTATGCCAGGAATGCACTCGCTTATCTCAGGCACCTTTTTTTTTTAAAGCTGCAGTGACTGTGGTTTCATTAGCACTTAATCGTTCTGGAGAAAGGATCCCTTTGCTTACAGACAATGTTCAGATAGAGCCAGGCCCCAGAGCCTGCAGAGCCACTAAAGGGGCAGAGGGGTAAAGTGACCCACCACAGATTAAGGAGCAGATCAGAGGTGGAAGTGGGAACACAAAGCAGCCTTCCCAGTTCCCAGACTGTGAAAAGCTCCACTGGCATCCTTTGGATTGCTCACATCCATTCAGAGATAAAAATTTGGCCCTTTGTAATCTTTTCTCAATCAGTTCACTCTGTCGGTGTTACCGGCATTGCAGTCAGGTGAAAGAAAACCCACTGATATTTTAAGCCTTGTACCAATTAGCTTTGCTCCAGGTGAGGTTACAGAAAACACCAGCAGCTTTTCTCCAGCAAAACTGTCACCAGTGCAATTCAATTTGTGGCATCAATATCAGGAGCATTTGCCAAAGCAAATCTCTCAGACCAATCTGGCTTGATTCCAGTGTCACGTTTTCTGCAACGCCAATCTGTCCCCCAGTTACCAGCCTGGCTCAGGGCTCTGCATTTTCACTGTTAAAAAGCCAAAAGGTATTTTTATTAAACCAGAAATTACAAACTTCTGAACAATTAAGGCTGATATAAAGTAGTATTAAGCTTATTGCTCCCATTTTATTAAGCAGTGATAGATCACTTGTTCAGACAATCCCTCCTTCAAAGTAAACTGTGCATTGTTCAGCTTCCTGAACTCATCCCTGATGCTTCTATCCCTCTTTACCTCCAAATTCTGCTGCTGTGCTGCTTTTCATGTCTCTAAAGGATTCATACAGAACAATAGCATTATTGCTTCTTTTGTAAGTTCTCTGCCTTTCAAGAACATACCCAGGAGAACACAAATTATCTTTTACTTCCAGAATGATCTAGGAATACTGTAACAACTCAAAAGTCTGTAACATTTATGATAAATAAGTAAAACTAAATTTTTGCAAGAGATATCATTTGTTCTTAAGTAGAACTCCTTTCCAAACAGCCAGTAAACTATTCTGCCAACATTTGTAATTATGACTCGCCTTTCCCAAAGGAAGTTTTGCAATGCTTTAGCAACTGAGATGGATTACAGGATAACTTAGCAGATGACAAAAAGATTTGCAGAATCTTTGGGCATAAAATTCACAAGATCTTTTTGCTATAAATAAAACAAAAGGCCTTTTACAAAAATCCTCTACAAGTCCATTAAGCAACTGCAGCCTTTCAGGGGCACTAACCCTAAATTCAGATACTAAGGACCACAGCCAAAGGAATGCTGTGTCATACAGCATGGAAAAGCACTTATTCTGATTTATCCCAAACCACTAATTATTCAAAATACATTTTGCTGATTAGGTCATAAAGAGTAAGAGAAAACACATGTCATTATATGGCAATTGTTAAACATGAAAAAAAAGCTTGGGCAACATTGTAATTGTGAAGCATGAATGGTTTGAGGCTAACCCCTGTGTAGAGAGGAAACATGTTATTTAAAGTTTAGGTAAACCTCAGTTAATATATAACCAAGTGCATTCTTGGAGCACTGTGCATCGATACTGCCTCCCAGAAAATCAGAAAGCATAGAAAATTATAGTCTGCCATTATCATGTAGCTCAAGTGCAGTTAGAGGTGCCTTTCCTCTTCATCTCATATGTGAAAAATTGCCTTTGGAACACTGTGATCCAGGAACTACTGATGAAATACACCTTCCACGTGATTCTAGCAAGCCACAGCCTCTTAAAGATGTATCTTTGTGTCACATACTCTGAATTTCCATGGGACAAGCAGAGTGCTGGCTTCTTCAGGTCTCAGTAAAAACCAAGTAGTTTTTTTTTTAATATTTTGTGGGTTTGGTTTTCAAAAAAATCAAGTTATTTACGAGGTGGCATAATTCTAAATCTATGCTAAATTGGTTGAAAATGCTTTTGAATTCTGTTGGCTGGATTCTATTACAAAAGCACAGCAAACATGATAGTCCAGCAGGAGCTGTCTGTGCCTGGTTTTAATTCTGGTTTGGATGACAGTGTTGCCACAGTTACTTGGCAGTTTGGGAAGGGTCTGGAGTTATGGTTTTCAATCATCCAGTTTTGCCATTTAGAATCTGATCCAACTTTTGAGTGGATAACACTACAGTCTGTAGTATTAATATCATTATAATTTTAGATCCCATGGCACTGGTAAAAATATGATGGTTCCAAACCACTATACATAAAGCATTAAAGGTATACAGACATAGTATTCTGAAAAATTCATGCATTATAATAGATAAACTCTATACAGTGTCTTATGTTACTGTAGGTGCCCTATATATACAAGGAAATAATTTGGTATATACCTTACAAGTATGTTTTCATAGTTGCAGAAGCATTAAGGAATTTCTTTGCAGGGTTTTATCTCTGCAGAACCAGTCCTAAGCAAGCTGAAAAGCTTAAGAGAATTTGCTTCCTTAATGTGTAAATTCACTGGTGTTGGTGTCACCTTCTCTAAGATGTTGATTCAATATCAAAGTTATTTTTCCTGAAGACTTCATCAAAACTAATGGAACTGCAAGAATTTTCTTATGATAATCCAGTAATTGCTGTATTCCTGTCTCTGGAGGGAAAAAAATACTTACTTTTTCTCTGTATTTATTAGGGGATCTGTACTGGACATCTTCTTAGGTGCACTATTTAAATAAAAGTTCAAAATGAAGAATTCTGACACATGAAGAACTGGCTCCTAACCAGGATAACAACTGCTGTGAAAAAAAAAAAAAAGAAACCACTTTTTGAAATTTAAATGGTCATATCTATTTTCAGACACTGAAAACATTCTTATTTATTACTGACTATTTGAAATCAAGCTGGAAAAAGAGAACTGCCACAATAAAACACCTACACTTCATTGCTGAAAACAGTTAACAACTCAGACTTCATTGTATGTGGTACCAAAACATCTCACATCCTAATTCCCTCTTAATTTATGAGGTAGGAATTAGGATAAACCTGAATCCCCTGTGATTAAAATCTTCTAAAAAAAGAAAAGATTACAATTTCAAGATAAAGTAATGTAACTGCCAAAGACAAAAAAAAGTCTCTCTATTTTTTTTTCCTCTATCAAAAGATTTCTCGGGGAGGGAACGTTGTGTGGAACATGATAAGGTGTTCTGTGTGTCTTTTCTCATGTTTTTTTAACTTACTGTCTAGAATTCAGTGTGCATGAACTTCTCACATGAAGTATGTAGGACAGGCCAAAACACACAAAATGGGACTACATACCACTAATGTAACAAACCCCCCAGTAATTCACATTGTGCTTTTATTAGCACATACAACAGGTCAACAGGAAATAGAAACACTAATTCCTGCAGGTCAATATTTGGAATACAATAAAATTTCCTGCAGTTTTCAGATCTCTCCTTAAAGGATCAAAAACCCACTACGTGAATACAGTGGAAGTACCACAATATTGCTTCACTCCAGCCTTTACCATTCTCTTATTCAACACATCTAAATGGAAAATGAAGCAATATCAGGAGCTGTCAGTCCTTACGTGGTTCATGTTACTGGAACCAGCACAGAAGAGGAGCACTGCTCCAAAGCTGTAAATTTAAGTATTGCTAGAGGAAAGTTTATTACGGTGCATGGGGACCAGTCGTGGGAAAAGCTATTGTTTGTGAATTTTCCTGACCGTGCCCATCCTGAAGGTATTGCTGTTTGCAAGCAGCTCTTAATCCCTTTGCAGCGTGTCAACACCTGTGCCTGAACAACAACAAATCCCTGCGCTGGGGGAAGTGAAATTAACAGGCACCAAAACACCACTGGGGAAAACAAACAAACAAACAAAATAAACGACCGGTGTCAGTGTCCACAACTGGTGGAGATTTGTGCGGCCTCGGAGGGACCAGCGGGAACAGCCCAGTGTCCACCACCCATCTGGGGGCTGCTGGGGTGGTACCTGAGGGGTAACCAGGCACCTGAGGGATAACGAGGTACCTGAGGGGTAACCAGGCACCTGAGGGATAACGAGGTACCTGAGGGATAACCAGGCACCTGAGGAATAACCAGGCAGTACAGAGGTATTGTCTGGTTATCCACCAACAACCTCGTACCAGATACCTGAGGCACCCTGGCACCAGGTTTATGAAGTATCTGGTTACTCCTCAGTACCCTGGGTACCGGGGTATCCCGGTTATCCTTCAGTACCCTGGTACCAGATACCTGATATACCCTGGTTATCCCTCGGCACTCTGGTTATCCCTGGGTACCCTGGTACCAGATACCTGAGGTATGTGGTTTTTCCTCAGTACCTTGGTACCAGGTACTGCGGCGCCCTGGTTATCCCCTGGTACCCTCGTACCGGGGGTACCTTAGTTATCCCCTGGTACCCTCGTACCGGGGGTACCCTGGTCATCCCTCGGTACCCCGGTACCGCGGGTATCCTGGTTATCCCTCGGTACTCTTGTACCGGGCGTACCTTAGTTATCCCTCGGTACCCCGGTACCGCGGGTATCCTGGTTATCCCTCGGTACTCTGCTACCAGGTACCTGAGGCGCGGACCCCGCTGAGGCATCTGCGGGACAAAACCCCCCTCCCGGCCGTGCCCCGCTCGCTGAACCCGCTCCTGGCCGGCCCTCCGGTGCCGCTCCCGTCCAGCACCGCCCGCCCCGGCACCGCTCCGTGCCGGGAGCCCTCGGGGCTGCGCCAGTTACCTCGTACACAAACCCGCCGCCCGAGCGGTCCCGCTGGGGGGGACGGAGGGACCGAACACCGGCGGGTGCACCGGGACCCCCCGCGCCTCTGCACCGCTCCGAGGGGGCGCGGCGGGCGGGCAGGCGATGGCGGCTCGACCCGCCCCGCTCCTGCCTCATCCCGCCTCCACTCCCGCCCCGCTCCCGCCCCTCAGCCCGGCCCTTCCAGCGCCTCTCCCGAGAGCCCCCGCGCCGCGGACATGGCGCTGTGCGGGCCGGGCTGGGCCCGCTGCGCCCGCGGGCTGCGGCTCGGGGCGCTCCCCCGGTGCGGGCTCTGGGGGACCCGCGGCGTGCGGAGCTCCAACCCCTTCACCCGGCAGCAGGAGGAGGAGTGGCGGCGGCGGAACCGCTCTGCCGTGGGCTACATCGCGGCGGCCGCCGTGGGCATGGTGGGGCTGTCGTACGCGGCCGTGCCGCTCTACCGCCTCTACTGCCAGGTACGGGGGGCCCGCGGGCGGCGAGGGCGCGGGGGGCGCGGGGCCCTCACTGCCCTTCCCTGACAGGCCACGGGGCTCGGCGGGACCACGGGCGAGGGGAGCAGCGCGGAGCGGATCGAGAGCATGGAGCCGGTGCGGGACAGGGTCATCAGGGTCACGTTCAACGCCGACGTGCACTCCAGCATCCAGTGGAACTTCCAGCCGCAGCAGAGAGAGATCTACGTGAGTCGCTCCGATCCCCCCTCAGATCCCTCACCAAGAATCGTCAAGGCTGGAAGAGACACCTTCAGAGATCACCCATGCCAACCATCCACCCGGCACTGCCACTGTAACCCCTAAACCACCAAACCACATCACCCCCACCAGATCCACACGCCTCCGGAACACCTGCAGGGATGGGGACCACCATTCCCTGGGCAACCTGTTCCAAGCCTGACCACACGAACAGCAAAAAATTTTCTAATATCTAACCTGAGTCTCCCCTATCTGGTCCTCTCACTGCAGGCACAGCAGAAGAGACCTGCCCCCACCTCACTACACCCTCGTGTGGAGTTGTGGAGAGCAATGAGGTCCCTTCTGAGCCTCCTTGAGACTAAACAAACCCAGCTTCCTCAGCCCTTCCTCATCAGACGTTTTCTAGACCTTTCATGAGCCCGGTTGCCCTTTGCTGGACACGCTCCAGCACCACAGTGTCCTTTTTAAAGTGAGGGACCCAAAGCTGAAGGCTTGGCCATGAAGGCACCAGGTTTAGCCTCGTGTGATTTTGTCTCCTGCATCCCCATTGTGGACATCCATCCATTGGCATATCTGGGCCCTGATCTGGAAAACACCCAACCAGGCACTTCAGCTCAGGGTGCTCCCTCAGTTCTGCCACTTTGGGATGGCACGTTGGGTGCTGGTGGCTTCTGCTTCCAGAGGGCAGAACTTAAGTGCCTGCTGTGGTGTAGTCAAAGCATAGTTGCCTCCCACCATCCCATCAAGGCTTGCTATCAAAACTGTATTTAAATACACTTCATGGTATATACACCATATGTATATGGTATATACACTGTAAAGTGTGTATATATACTTGAAATACAAATATAGAATGTAACTGTATATCTAAACCTCTGCCATTTTTTCCTCCTCCCTATCCTCGTAGGACTGTTTTTGAATGGGGGTAAATTGTATGTAAGCAAAATATTCATGAAATAATCAATTTGAAACAGCAAAAGAGAAAATTAATTCTAGCTAAAGCCCGAAGAACTTGGTTTGAAGGGTGGAGGGCTGCACTGGCTTAAACAAAAAAGGAAGTCACTGTACAATTATGTTACACAGGTGGTACCAGGAGAGACTGCACTGGCATTTTATAAAGCGAAAAATCCTACTGACAAACCAATAATTGGCATCTCCACCTACAACGTGATCCCCTTTGAAGCAGGACAGTATTTCAATAAAATACAAGTAAGTGTGAACAAAGCAAAGATTGCATTTTCCTTTACACGAAAGAAAATAGTTATCCATCAATTAGCACCACTGACTCTGAGGGCAGGTGGGAACAGGGTGAGCTGGCCTGGCCCACTGGCACCTTCATTAAAAGCTAATTTCTTTCCCTGTAATACAAGAAACGGAACAGAATTGCTGTCATGTTGCTCATATGATTGATCCTTCCCAGGATTTTAGGGATGTACAGGGAATGAGAGTTGATATTAAAAGATGAAGCTTTCTCTCATGTTGGCACAGATAAAACTGCCAGCCATCACTATTGTCTAATTGTGGTTTTTTTTCCTCCCCCCCTGCAGTGTTTTTGTTTTGAAGAGCAGAGGCTGAATCCTCAAGAGGAAGTGGACATGCCTGTCTTTTTCTACATTGATCCAGATTTTGCAGAGGACCCTAAAATGGCTAAAGTTGATTTGATCACCCTCTCTTACACCTTCTTTGAAGCAAAGGAAGGACAGAAGTTGCCACTTCCTGGATATCAGTAATGGGCCATCTCTACAAAAAAGGACTTCTGCTGCCTGACTGACAGTTTTAAGACCATTTTTCCTTGCAAGTCAAAACTGCAGGAGTACTGTGCAATATGAAATTATATTATTAACCAACGCGGGCACTGCTGTTATTAAAGTATATATATTTTTTTTAAAACCAACTTAATGCAGTTGGAATACTATTTCTTAGTGATAGCATTTCTTCAGTGGAAGGGAATACACTCTTCCTGGAGTTGAGAGGGTTTTCTCAAGCCATCTTTTTATAAAATGTTATCGGAATACTACGAGACAAATTTTTAAACCCAAGGGTAAATTAAGATCTTCATTTAAATGAAGAAGAACAAATCAGTTTATTAAGCATCTAAAATTGCATTGCTGGCTCTGGAGAATAAATTCCATGTTACTTTAGAAAAAGGTAAAACCAGATAACCAGTTAAGGAAATCTCATAACTAAATAAAGTTAGACTGTATTCCTGTGTAACCCTCCCTGGCACTGGAGGATATGATGATTCAGAAGATGAGGCACCCTCTCAGATTATTACTGAATCAGTAGTTCATTTGGTAAGAGCAGACTGCTCTGAAACAGTTATCATTAGAACAGTAATTTAAGTGTAAGCACATCAGATCTGTGGGATGGTTTCCATTTAGAAATACCACTTAATTTCCATGTTGTGTTTTACTCATTTCAAGTATCTGTACTCTAATTAGAGTACTCAGTGCCTCTGCAGAGGGCTGCACCCTGGGCACCTCTGCACAGAGACAGGCTTGGCTTAGGTACGAAACGCTTTGAAGGAAGGGCAGTACATAAACAACTGCTCTAAACTGCAGCTAAATTAACAGTGTAGGAGTCCCCTCAAAAGCCCAAATCAGCCCCATTCAGAGGCTGAGTCCAACAGAACCTGCCCAGCAGCACAGCAGTTCTTCAGAGGGACTCACTGTTTACCCCCAGACCACGTAAGCCTGTATTTATGTAACTTTTGGTCATTATCTGTGGGGTGGGTGTAATAACACTTTATCATTGCTTTGCAAACGAGGAGTTGCCAAGCAAATTTAAGTGACCTACTCATTTTCAGACAGGAGTTAATCTCAGCCAGTATCTCATCTGCTAGGCCAGTTCTTTCTACCCCTTTCAGCAGATGAGATCTAACAAAGTAAGACTAATGTTGGTTTGCTTGGACTCTGAAAAGTTAATGGGTACATCACAAATGACTTCCAGTTACTTGAGTCTGAGTTATATTTGCATACAATAATTCAAAAAGTGTTCTTTTGAAAATAAATGGATGCTACCTTTAAAATGCATTACTGTACCAATTATCTGTGTTGGCTAAACAGATCCTGGATGACATTCATGTCAGGTCTTCACTGTATATTAAAGTTTTAAAAGTTTTCATTCTTTCGTCTCTCTAATGCATTTTATCCAGCTCACACAAATTAAATACATCTGTATGAAGACAGCAGCAAGCTTTATAATTCCAGCATGCTTCAGGAAAAGAAAACCCATCAAGAGCAATCTTTGAATCCAGGCTAGGGGAAAAAAAATTCTTACCTGGGTTGACTTTAGTCCACTGTCTTTTTGAAAGCTGAACTGATCAGGGCAGTTCTCCACACATTCCTATGTTCTGGCCACCTGCTTCAGAAGGAAAGGAACATCCTCCTGGCAAGTGCCAGTTCCTTAAAAATGCAGGTTCTCCCCTCCAGTTTGAAAGCCCAAGTTTGTGCAGATACTGTTCCAACTGTAAAACAAGCTCTGTAAGCTCAGTAATTAGCCAGTTCCCTTTCATTTATCTGTGACCATTTTGCTGCTTTAAATACATGAAGGTTCAGTCAGCAATCATCCATTATGGATTACCACACTGAAATAGCCCTTTTTGATTTGTTACCCATCAGTGTGTGAGTTTTGCCAATACAAGTAAGCTGTAGGGAAAAAATTGATCCACCTCAAATCCTATTTTCAGCTGTTTTCTCAGGCTGCTGCAAATAATACAAGAGAAATTAGAGTAAAACAACTTGCCTTTTCACCTCAGCTTACAAAAACCCCAAACTTGTGTTTTGGATAGAAGCAAGGTGTTCTAAAGGTCCTGCAGCAACACTGCTGACTATGCAATGACACTCCACAGATTTACACTAAAATACTTCCAAACCCACCTAAATTTGGTGTTTCAGGGAATACACAAATATGCAAAAACTCAGAAGCAATGAGAGTTAACTTCTCAGTAAGCATTTGCCTTTATTTGGAATTTTATGCTACAAAAATTGCAAAACCAGCTGAGAACTTATCCCTTAAACAGTTAACATAAGGAATGTTTAAAATGCAGTATTTCACAAAAAATTAGCTTATCTGCTACGAACATGAACTATGTCCTCAAATTTTGTATCAACTATAAATTCAGAGAACTATATCTGTTAAAGTGCATAGTTTACATTCAGCATTAAAATAGATAAGGCACTGTAATTATTAAAAGATAAAACTGTTATTAACAGGGTTAAACAACTTAATTAAAGTAAATGGATAACTACTGCTCATCTGCATTGTAGATAATTAATTTTTCCTTCACCAGAACAATCTCTGCAGGGCAGGAACATTGAGAGAAATAATTGATCCCCCTTCAATATTTACTGAGTAAATAAAAGCAACAACAACATAGGAACAGGCAGTTTTTTTCTGTTCTGTTAATCATGGATGACAGTACCTCCTGTCCCAGCTTTGGTTCTCTATATTGGGGGATTTTAGGAAGGAAATAAAAAAAAAAAAAAAAAAAAGAAAATGTGTATTCAGGATATGATTGTAGAAAAGTAACACTGTGTCTTCAGATCTCCCCGAAGAGGCCCAATTTTAGAAAGAAGTCCTGTATATCAAAACCCCCTTATAAATTTCCAGGGAGATGAACAGAGAGAGCAGTGAGCCAAAACAGAAACTGGATTCTGCAGTTTCTGTAAATGTAGCGTCCCTTTTGTTTACTTGTGTCAGGTGTCAAATGTAACCTCCTACACAGGTGAATTTAGAAGTCATATTTTAAAGCCCCCCCCCAAATACCTCAAAATAACCATGCAAGTCACCGTGAAGAATACACAGCTGAACATTTAGGACAAATTGTCAAGGTGTTAGATCCAACTAACTCTTCAGCTTGCACACAGCTTAGTACTCCAACGCTAATTATTTGTTGTGCCCAAACCTCTCGTGTTATTCACTTGTAGGTTACAGGAAGCGCTGCACAGGACCAGCACCAGAGAATAACGTGGTCAGGACAAGACTCCCCCTCCACCCTCAGCAGTCTGTGCTCTTTTTAACTTCTGTCTTCAGCACATCATCGATTTCTTCATAAATAGCTCTGAAAGAGGAGGAATTACATCACAGGACCTTTGGACAGACACCAGTGCAAAGCTGTCCGAGCAGGGACTGCCACGGGTTTGTGGTGTTGCCTCAGAGTGGTTGCAGGATGCCCAGGTTTCCATGGAAACCAAGAGGCAACCCTGTGGTGCTGCTCTGATTAGACAGTTAATGAGATACCTCTGGACATTGTCACTTCTGATGAAACAAGTTTGGGAGCAGGACTGTGAAAAGCAAATGGCAAATGTACCACCATGCAATTACTGCACTAATTAAAACTAAACAATGAAAGCTTTGTTGAGGTTTTCCTGCCTCAGAATTCAATGGTTCCTTGGAAATAAGTTTTGTATAGATGGCTCTGTTTTTTTTTTTATTTTTTTTTTTTTTTGCAATTTACTGGTAGAAATTTGCTGTCTGACTCTTTTGGCCCTCTGGAGAGTCCCACCATCTCTTCCTTTTTGTAGTTTATATTTAAATTGATGATTTTCTTGACATGCCATAGAAAAACATTCTTAAAAATCTTGATTGCTGTGAACTGCAATTCCTTTGGTTACCTTGTTCCAGAACTACCTGTGCTGAAGTATCAATCAGCTTCCTCCACCAGGACCCTTTACCATATTTCATTCACCTTTCTATATCACTGGATAGGATTTTAGTAGATCATTTTTGACATAGCATTAGTCCTCTGCTTTTACAAATGCCATTTAATGAGCACATTATAGGAGTTTATTCCTTAACTGGTTATGCCATAAATATTGGAAGAAAATATACAAAATGCAGCCACTGTCATGTACATCAGTGATCCAGTTGGTCAGTTAACTCAGTCTAAGTGGTGTGGTTTGTTTTTTCACTCAGAAGAAAAAGCCACCTTGCCTTTGGCAGGTAAGAAAACTGTATTCTGTTTGGCTTAAAAGTTACTTACTCAGTGGGAGCCAAGGGATCAAATTCCATTATCTCATAGTAATGAGGTGATTGTGACTTGTTCTTTGATGCAGCTGAAGAATAAAGACAGGCAGATATGTTCAGATTTAAATGACAGTGAAATGCTTATTTACTGCATGTTATTTTTAGTGTCCTCCTGAAAGGAGCAGATTATCTGCTATGGATCCAGCTGCTTTAAATACCCAAATGGATAGACTCTAAGAGAAGCCATGAGCAATATGAGAGTTTGTCATTGATTGTTGCTGCCCATAGACTTAAGCAATCATTAAGTAAAGGCCTTAAGTTCTAACAAGAAAAATAAATCTCTCTGAAACAGGTGGTTTGCAGTACTTGTTACCTGCTGGTGATGGTCCATTCAGTGGTGTCTGTCCAGCCTTCACATTTATTGGGTTCAGAGGCACTGGGCTTAAAAGAGTTGCCAGCTAAGGATATCAAGCAAAACCATGCTTAAACAAGTTGTTCTATGAGAACCAGTTTGATTTAACTTATATAACTGCTGGCTTATCTTTACTCTCAGACTATTGCAGCTGAAGTTCTAAGGTCAACAGTTAACAAGCCAATTAATCTCCATTCCCCACACAAACTTTGAAGCATCTTTTAGTGTTATCTGTAACACATTTATATAATTTACTTCTGTGTAATTTGTTACACTGCACAGACTCTAAGACTGGCTCTTATTTGCAGTTTAAAATAAGGACTATACATATGTGTTTGAGGGCTGCTTCTCATCTTTTCTATTTCATGCTGCCTACCACAGAACAGCATTCAAATTCCTACCATTACCTCAAAGCCCCTTGATGTTCTTTGCATTCCTTCTGTCATGGCTGTTTCTCTGCACATGGCATTTGTCTTACACTGCACTCAGGGTTTAAGTGTTTGATTTTTTTGGTGAGCTGTGTTTCTAGAGTTTGCCTTTTTTTATATTTATTTATTTTTTTTAATATCTTATTTGGTACAGGAAATAAATCAGAGTAACATCATGGCAATAGGAGGAGAGCTCAGCTTGCTTCACATAGCAACAAATTAAACACAAATAATAGAGCAACTGCTTTCTGCAAACTCCCCTGGGATTGTGCTGGACCCAAGGAAAGATTCTTTCATATTAGCACCCGTGGTATCACAAGAGGAAAGCTGACCTGGTCACCAAGAACAGTGTTCCCTGATGTATGGAGGAGGACCAGAGAACAGATCTTTTGTATCCCATTTGGAAGCAGTCAGGGTACATCCAAACAGTTCTCACTTTGGCAGCTGCCAGACAAGAATGATTATCCTGAACATGAGCATTACTCACATTGCTATAGGTATGTCCAGCTGGGCTGTTCACATTATGGTTTTGTGCTTCAGTTGCAAATCTAGGAGAGAGTAATACGTGGAAAGTAACTAAGAAATGATCAAAACTGTATAATCCAATTATCATTATCTTTTTGCTGGTCTGTCTTTCCTGTATGTCACAACTGAGAGCAGCACAGGCAGGTGGGCCAGTGTCCCATTCAACAAGGACACCTCTCCTACCTTAAACTCTTTTACTGACCTGTTTCATGTTTCTGCCTTTCCCTGCAGCACTCCAGCAGAAAAGTCACAGATATCTCAAGTATATTTTGCCTGTCAAGATACATCTCTCTCTATGACCAAACAGTGCTGCCACAATAGTGTATTTTAAGCTTGTTTAGCAATGTCTAGCACAGAGGTATTTTTCATTTGTGTAAAAGCAGTAAATCTGTGTTCTCAGATCTTTTTATATTGATTAATTGAATTACAGAGTACTAATACCTCTGAGGATCTGTTATCTGCTCCCATTCCTTGATAAGAGACTACTCACGGGGATTGCTGAGCTTTTGTAGGAGTTGCTGAATCCAGCTGTGGATAAATTGATGGATAGTGCCTGTTTTTATCTTCAGGGTGGGCAGATATGCCATCTGAAATTCAAAGCAATAATTAATGATCACTTAAACATTATTAAGCTGATGTTAGTTCCTTTGAACACTGCAAGAGTAAAGTTTTGTTTGGAAGGCCTATAAAGAGTCTGAAGTGAATTGCTGTTTATCACATGAAAGGTAAAATTTTAATAACTCTGAGAAGTAATAGATCCAAGACATTTATCTCCTTAAAATACCAGAACAACGTCAGTAGTGCTCTACGTGGTAGATACCACTTAAAGCTCTTTTCACTATTTCTAAAAGATTAAAATGGAATTCTAGGCATTTATTCCTGGGGGGACATGCACACCTTTGACTTTAGTATATGGACTTTCTTAGAGTGAGTAAAAGAGGGGCTTCTACAAACAGTAATTCAGGGCACCTGAAGCCAAGTCTTTCTAACACCAAGTGCCTCCTGAAAAAACTCTGGATATGTTTCTTTCTTCCAAGCCTTCCAAGAACAAGCAACTCCCAGACTGTTTTACAGGCCTCACTGGAGTAGAAAACAGAGCATGTTCTACCACTCAAATGTACATAACGGGGGAAAAAGATTATTGCTTCCCCTGTAAACAAATTACAGGGAACCTTATACTACCTTACATTTTTTTCCCTAGGTAACCATATCAATTCTCCTTTTAAGAAGATTTAAGGAGCATCCTTGAAGTTAAGGAGCATCTTTGTTTTCTTTCTTGCAAGAAACTTCTTGTAAACTCCTCCACTAAGCTCTTGTTGGCTTGTTTTAGGAAAGCAGGCTGCAAGGGAAAGGGATTTTTACCACTTACTAGGGCCTGAAGGAGCCACTGCAGAGTCAGCCTGCACCACTGCTGCCACAGGAGGTGGAGAATCTATGGAGAGGCCAAGTAGATCACTTGAGGGAGCAGATGGCTGTTTCCTGTACAGCTTAACATTTAAAAAAGGGTGAGTTATTTTATGGGGAGTTTTTTTGGTACATTTTTTTTTTAAGGAACTTGTATAGATTTTAAAATGTTGTTCTTTTCACAGAACACAAACTTTTAAAATCTTAATATTAAAAATTGGCAAGTATGAGAGAAGATCAGGACTCTGTGTGTGTGTGTGTGTGTGTGAAATATAGCCAATGAAATAAAAAATGCATTCCAGAAAAAAATCAGTTTCAAAAGATAAAGAAAACCAGTTCTAATGCAGAAAACAGAAAGGACACGGTTCTAAAAAGCCACTGTGAACTTGTTTAGATACAGTTTGATATCGATCTTCTGAGCAATCCTGTACAATTATTTTCATGCTACTTATTTATGATACTTAGATTTATTACATTCTTAGGAGATTGATTTTTTTTCTGTCCTGTATTGGATAGGAAAAGTTCAAAATCACAACAATATTTCCTAGGACCCAAAAAAGGACCCTTTGTTCCTCCTGTGAATGTGTTGGCATTAAAAATGTAGCCAACCAAAGCTCTTAATAAAACCACATGCTTGAATCATACAGGTTTGGTCACACCAGAAGAAAATTAAATAATTAAAGATGATGCATTTTAAACTCAGAGACTCCTGAATAATATAAAAATGCACAGAGAGCACCATTTGGACTATTAACTAATCCAACAGTGCATCCATCAAGCAAAACCATCCACCTACATAACCAGTCTGTAGTAATGGTGACTTTTCAAGGAAAACAAGAACATCTTCTACCTTTTTTTAATAATTGTCAGCAGCATTTCAGCATTCATAATGCATTTTCATGTTGAGTCCTAGACTACACAATTATGGCTTAGCAGAAGCTGAAACATGTGCAAAACTACTTTGGGCAATATAATTAACAACCATAATTATCAATCAATAAAGGATAGTCATTAAAGATTTGCATTATTCACAATTCAGAAAAAGCTTTGAGTCAGGAAAAAAACCCATCAGCAACAGCGAATTCTGATAGTGCAAAGCATTTCAGTTCATAAATTCTTAACAGAGAGCAAATGAAAAGAAACATTATGGTTTCTCATTTTGTGTATGGCAGATAATTGTGCTTAGCTGGAGAGGTAATAAACCAGCATTTGAATAGACCTCTCTCTCTCTCATTTTTCCTGACCAAGCTTCCATTTCGGATTTGACATTTTTTTGTATTTTAATTACATGAATTTGCATGTAATTCTGCAAGTGAAACTTTAGAAAATCAGGAAGAGTAGTATCAGCGTGTTGTCTCCTGTACCTCTCAACTAGAGAATGTAATTCTGCATGTACCAAAAGGGTATTTTTCACAACAAAAAGAAAAAGGAATGTTTGCAGCCCTGCAGTTGATGAGTTCATCCATAATTACCTCTTCACGTTCACGTTGTATTCTCTGGTTCTCCAGAAAGCGAACTCTGTTTCGAGAGAACCTGTTGAAGTTGCAGAGTTAAATGTTCATTCTTACATTTCTGTGATGCCATTCGTAACATGAAACTGGTTCTAAATAAAGTTTGATTATCAAAAGACTCCAGAGGCACCAAACGAGCACTACAGGTGGTGTCCCTGGGCACTTGTCCCTGCACAGACAATGTGATTCCCCTTCCAGGGCTGTGCTCCTGGGATCACCTGCACTAACACCACCTGGTTTATTCCTGGGCTCACATTTGGAGACAGTCCTCTGTTTGTTCCAAAACACAACCAAGGCACAGCTGACAATGGTTTGCCCCAGTTCATGCCAGATAGGTGACTATGAACACACACTGCACCAAATCTGGCTCCTCCTGACGAGAACACTCTTCCAACCGAGCCCCAGGAAACCTTCTGGGCAGCTCCCTGCCTTCCCTCATGCCATCCCAGGGCAAACCACGTGCCTATTCTGGCACACAGCCCTCTCACTAGTTCAGAAACTTGAAATAATTTTTTTAAAAAAGGAAACAAACAAGAAAAAAATCTACCTGCATAAATGTGTGTGTGCTACGAGTGACAACAGTGCTACTGCAGGGCCAGAGGAGACCCAGCCAAGTGACATTCAGCATCCAGAAGGTCACTCTGGTTCAGCACCAAGAGCCCTGAGTGACACAGGCACGAGACTGTCTACACTGTTCAGTGTATCTGTACCAGTGAGGCCCAGAAAGAGAACACAGATGAACAGAGGAACAGAAGGAAAAAGCCTTTCCAACTGCAGACCACAAAATGTTTCTCTGAAAGGAAGGACTGAGAGGCTACAGACACTAGAGGGAAGCACTGTTACACACAAGAGCCCTTTGTTGCACAACGGAGATTGCTCCGGATTTAATTTGGATTCTACATTAATAATGAGAAACAGAGAATGCAGCACAACTTGTCCTCAAACAATACCCACAGTATGAAACAGATGCAGCTCGTTAAAATCAGTTTGCCCTTTGCACATCTCATTGTTCAGGGGGAGAGCCAAAGGACAAATCTGCAACACAAAATTAACTAAATACATTTTCATACTTTATCAGCTCCAAAGTGCCATGGATCTGCACCCAGGAAGACTCATTACATATAAACCATAACATTACAGTATTAGAATGCAGTATTTTCTGTCCAGTTTCATAATGGCAAATCAATTAGTCCTTCAACCACCAGGTCTTTCATAAGGCATTTGTTAAATTATACCCACAAGCTTCTATTCACAGTTCAAGAGACTCCTGGCCTTGCCAGTATTCATCAGTTATAACAAAAATGTAAGCCCACCTCTGACATCAGTGGATTTACAAATGCTGAACAGAATTCCTTTTTTGCTTTTAAAACTAAAAACTTCTTCAAGCAAGAAGTGAGAACACAGTTCTTTCAAGGCAATTGCTGTAAATTATGGTAACAGTACTGCAGACATAAGATTTAGGGATAAATGAATAAATGACAACTAAATGTTGCCAAGATTAGGCCCAAAGTTTGGGCCTATGACGCTTAGAAGAATTAGTGATATTTTCAGTGCAGCATTTGGAAGAGGATTAAAAAGAAAAGATGACTGAATTCTATAAATCTGCCAAATTTAATCATGAACCATTGCACTTAAATGATTTCTAGAACATTTCTTAGCCATGGAAGAGATCAACTACTTAAGATGGAAGGGTAGCTCCTATTAAATCTGAATACTCTCCATGAGTGTACTCATGTGATATTTTGGGGGCTAACACTGGAATTTTGAGTTTAACAATAATTTCAGTTTTGCTGGCATCTACTCATGCTACCAATGCCATAACAGACAAACACCCAGGATGTCAACAGGAGCCCTGCAGTGCTTTCATGCGTGAAAGAAAGAAACATTTTCTGCTGTAAGACAAGCAGAACAGTCTGTTTCAATCCAGCTGAGAACAGCAAGTGACTCTCTTAGGTGTGCAATGAGGCAGAATGCTGCTCCATGGCCAGTTCCTGCAGTAAAGCTGTCAAAGTTGCTTAGAAAGGAGAACAACTATTCCTTCCTGAAAGCACAGACACTTAACAGAGATAAGGACCAGCACCAGCACCAAAGGTTTTGCAGCGGGCTGATGACAAATTCACTGGGCACTCCCAAAAAGGAGTGTCAAATTCCAAAATGAATCCCTTTTGTGAGCCTCCATCTGATTACTGTCTATGCTGTTAACTCCTTTTACTCCATTCTAATGGTTTTCTAACTACCTTCCTGGACCACTTCTGGAGTGTTTAGAAGGTGGCAAATATATAACTTCCTCTTTTTGCAATCATGTTTCTTTTCAGGATATAAGGATAAAATCAGTCCCATGTGGAAGATGAACACCAGGGACCATCTGTCCACTAAGTGCACTTAATTCAGTTAGGATTCCAAATGTGAGGAGAGAGACCCTGTACTTACCTTTCATGTCCCAGGAGGACATTATTCAGATCTTCATTTACTTGTATTAACTCAACTATCACATCTTCATTCTCCACTGTCACCAACAATTCCATGATCCTCTCCTGCATCATCCGACAGGTCTTATACAGTTTCTGCCCGAGGCAAGGGAAGAAAAATAAATAAATAAATTGTAACTGTGATCTCTCAGTTTGTCAGTTCTGGAGATGAATGATAAGACACTCGAGCGCTGCAGACTCACAGGCAATATTCCTTAATTTACACAAACCACATGTGCTATTTGCTTGAATTGCAAATGGCACAATGTTCATGTGTTTGACCTCTGCAGTGCAGGTTCACAGCTCCCACCACCACAGCCAGCACTCCTACCCAACCCCTACCTCTTGACCCAGCTTCATTTCTGAAGATATATCTGTCTCTAAAGTCTAAATTACACATTGCAAAATAACACAGATCCCTCTGGGTGATGTAGAGCAAATGTGATTTGATTCTGCTTGAAGCTGATTAAACTCAGCAGGATGCTTGGATGCAATCCTGTTCAGTGTCTGCTTGAAGAAAAGACAATAGTGACCTGAAGGTCAGAAGTGACACAAGTCTCCAGCTCTAACTATTCCTCTGAGTGGGGAATTCTGGATGCATTTCACCTATGCACTTCTGAGAAAGTAACACAAACCTTACAGAACCACTTGATGGGAGAATTATGAGGGTTCATCAAGCAGAACTTTGCATTATTACCAGTTGAAATGGAACACAGTTTGTTTATATTACTCTCCTCTGTAGAACTTTGCATGTTCAAAGAAACAAATTCTTTAGCAACAGGAACTTTAACTCAGCCAACATTTTTTTTTCCCCTTCATTTGCAAATGCTGGCTGGCTCCACTTAAGGAAACAAAAAATGGTGGGGGGAAATCACTTTATTTGCACACTGCTATCCAGAAATTTCTCTGGTATTATTTTCAAAGTGATCTGATTTTTCCTCAAAAAACCACATACTTCACGGAGATAAATTACTTATGTAAAAAGAAAATTTGCACCCCTTTGCCAAATCTGTGTCAGGATTACAGAGTGCTGTACTTTTCAGTACTGTGTCTTCATAGCCCAGGATAAAATGCACAAAAACCTATTCAGCTTAATGTCTGTAATTAAATTTAAAGCCTTTCAGACTCCACACTTTACTACCTGATCAGCATTTAAAAAACATATATTTCTTATGGCTCCATTACACAAGCAGACTGGCTCCTTTGCAAGTATCAATAATCCAGAGAGAAGGAAATTGAGACTCATTTCAGGCATGGATCTGCCAGGCTTTGCTCCTCGTGCACTCTCCTTTTTTGAAAAACTGGAGTTTTACAATGAAGGAGCAGCAGCTGGAATAACAATCATCAGTGATTCCCATACATTTGTGCTAATTCTTACCAGCTGCTGCTCTGGACCCACATTCCTGCACGTTCATCCAGTATATCTATTCACTGTCCAGTACAAAAGTTTGTGACTCTTCTTGGCTGACACTGAGCTATTCTTTAACTACTATTATTGGCCAGCACATTACTTCAAGTAAGATCTGATATCTTAAGCCTTGTCCAAAACAGGGTGGAGAAAGGGAGGAGCCTGGCCACTAATGAAGATAAAGAACTGAAAACATGTTGCACTGATCAAGCTCACCCTGTTTTAGCACTTATTGGGAGACTCCATGTAGTCAAAAGGACTGAAATCAGTGTCTCCAACTCACTCAAAGCCTGAACAAGCACCTCCTTTAATAAAGGACTTTGTTCTCTGACAACAAAAGCCTAATCCAAGCAAACCAGGTAGTGCCACAAACAAAAGGGAACATTAAACACTGCTCAAGGAACAGGGTGGCCCTGCTTGATGCTTTATTCCACTCCAGGCAAAGGGGAAAAGAACGGAAAGAACAACAGTGAAAGGAATGAGTTTTCAGTCACTCTCCCACATATGGGAACTCCACACCCTGTCCTCAACCTTTTGCCAACAATTTTATTACTGGGAGTGTCAATAGGAATCCACTGGTTTACTGTGGGCAACTGAATCTGTGCACCCACATGCAGAAGGGCCACAGCAGGAGACAGGAAAGGAGAGACATATTTTTCCTGTTTCATAACCAGAAACATTTACCCTGTCATGGACTGGACAGAGGTGGCCAAGCAGATTAAACCCCTGTATTCTCAACAGCACTCAATAAGGGTTCCTTGCAAAGGAAAATTTCTGCACTGGGCAGAAGAAGTGCACTCAAGGCTTGCAAAAATTAGATTAGTTCTCCAAAACATTTAATGCTGTAAAACTGCTAAAAATGCATCCTTATCATAGAAGTTTGAAGGTAAGTTTAGAAATAGAAGGATGTGATAAAAGCTTTTCAAGCTCTTGCACACAGTATGGAACAGAAAAACTTCCACTGACGTAGGTCACTATTGAAATGCCAAAATAATACTGTATTTTTAATTTCTAAAATAGAAACCACAGCATAAGCCAGTAGAAGAAATGATGTCACAGAAGGAACATCTACACGTTCACTGTCGAATCCGAACCGGACTATCGCAATACAATTCCTTCAGGCTACACTTTGGGAGCACGTGGATTCACCTGTAGCACAGCAAGCTCCCAACCTCTGAGGTCAAGCCAATGCTTCATATTCCTCACTGGCCTTCAGTCTGCCTCCAAGGTACTGGTAATAACAAAGAGAGCACTGAAAGCTGCAGGACCGATACGAGAGCGAGACTGTGTCATCACCTGTTTTCCCACAAGGCAACTGCGTTCTACTGGAATGTTCTCTGGGCTGTTTGACAGAACATGCTTAACAGAGAACGCTCCATTATGAAATTCCTTTGCCCTTGGAATTCCCTAGAGCTTAAATTTGCATTGCAAGCTGTATTGTCTTTTCCTGACTATCTCGATGTCAGGGGCAGGTGAAGGAGACAAAAGAAAAGCTGAGCAAAAACCAGAGATCGAAACCTGCTGATGGATTCCATTTGTCAGTTTGAATCCAGATGTTAAAAGAAAGGATGCAGCATATTTTAAAATCAGCTTTAACCAAATCAACATGCCCCACCAGTGAATTACCATATACCTGTAAAAGATTCATATCATCTGGATTTTCAGAGCCAGGAGCATTTTCTTTTAATATCGATGACATGACTCTCACGTTCATTTTTGCCATATCCAGTTCACTGTACAGTTTCCCAACCTGTTGAATTCAATAGGAGAATATTGTGTAGGTGAGCAGATAAAGTAGAATAATTCTTACCCCTAATACATACTTTCTTCCCCATTAGGTATAATATGAGCCTAATTAGCATTATTTTACTCCAGTGACATGCCATGAAAATGAACGGAATTAGCTCAGCTTTTATATGTGTAATCAAACTAAGATCCAAACCTGATAGCACTACTTGTTTTCCTTGCAGCTAATCCCTCTCACTAATGTCACTCTTACTCCTTTTAGTTAGCTACAGGGAGGCAGGAATGGAAGTGAACTGTCCTTTCCTTCCTGCTTTTCAGAACAATCTTTTCACACAAGCCTTATGTAGAAGTAAGTTTGGCTTTCTCACTCACCTTTGGAGTAGTTTTTATCAATCTGCATAGCAGCATTGTAAGACATGACTAGATATACACACACTTGAGTAAGTGATTCCAGGAACCCAAACCCATGAATTTAGAGCTGTATCCCTTGATCTGATGGTCCCTTCAGCGGCCTGAGCACCCAGGCTGCTGGAGTCACACATTAACAGCACGTTTCAAGTGGACCTGCCCTGCTCTAAACCTGTAGTACTGCACCTGCTCTGGAGTCAACAACAGCGTTGGGCCCGTGGGAAGAGGCAGGAAGGAACGTTTGGCAGGACAAGCAGAGGAGGGTGATGACTTTGTGGAAGACCGAGGTGTCTGTGGAAAGACAAAAGAGCAGAGCTTGGGTTGAACAAAGGAACTGGTGCAGACATCCTGCTGAGAGAGGATCATCCCTGTCAGACCAGACAACTGGGCAGCAGCTTTCTCATAATCAGTGCTCCCAGGGAATTTGTTGAGCAAGGTCTGTTTACAAAAATAAATCTAATGGCTGTTTTGTCATGAAATGAGGCTTGGAATTCAGGTATCTTTGGAAAGGGCTTGCAAGTAAATTCCATCACAGGATAAAGTGGAAATGGCTAAAGAATGGGCTAGTAAGGAACTCGTGAGCCATCCAACAGCCACGAGTCCCTCCCAAAGTGCCACTGCAGTTTTACAGTGAAGGACAGTTCAGAATGAGATCACACTTGGAAGCAGTAGCAAGGCTGGGGGGTTGAGTCTGGGGCTCTGCAGAAGGTGAACAACAAAAGCCTTCTGGATTGAAAAGCTGGAACACTCTGCCTGCAGAAAGCTTCACCTGCATTGTATTTGATCTGACTGCTAAAAAGAAATCCAAATCCAAACCCAGCCAGCAAAGGAATACACACTACAGGTCCTTCACTTCCTAGAGACTGAGGTAAAAACTCTGTTCAGGTCTGCTGTTGATGAGATCAACAGAAGGTTTGCCAGATTTTAACTGTCAAATACATGTGGTTGACAAAATATTCTCTGCTGTACTTGGTGAGGAAAATAAATTATTGTCTATTGAGAGCATTCTTCACACAGCTTGGTCAAACAACCTTCAAATACATAAGCTTTTGTGCACTCCACTATTCAAACATCAAATCGAACTCAGGATAAATCTGAGTTATTCCTGTCTGCACTGATTATAGGCATCTAGGTCTATATTGCAAGGTTTCACCCTGCAGTGGATAGCTTTCACACTGCTCAAAACTCTTGTGAAAACTCTTATAATAGAATAAAAAAACAGGAAAAAAGGGCTTTAAAACATGTACTGTATTTTCAGCTGATGTCCAATGTCAAGCCATACTTATATTTAATGTTCTAGATGCTACACAGTTCTACCTATCACACAAGCTTAAATAACAATTATTGCGTATAGACTGTGAAAACAGCTGGAGAGATATAAAGATAATAGTCTTTTTTATAGTTCTACAACTCTTGATTTAAGGATAGATGATGCTCATGTTCTGAACAGTATATATTTTGTGAAAGCCTTACTCATTTTTGTTGAGGCTTTCAGAAGCTGACAAGTTTGGAGCACTCAGCACTCTTTTTTTTTTTTAAAGTAAATAGCATGGCCAAATCTTTGAAAGTCTCAAGACAGAGATGCTTCATTTTTGAGAACATATCCACTGATCTGTGGTTGGAAATAAAATAAACTATTATATAGGTCAGGTTTCTTTGTTGTTATCTTAGCTGCTATAATTGAAACTGATTCCTGCTCACGTGCTTAAGTAGGTTTGTCATATTCTGCCCTGGAGCATTTTAATAAAAAAAATCCCAAACCAAACACACCTTCTTTGTCTGCAGAGCTCAAACAATTAACATATCCTGCTCTTGAAGTATCCCTGTATATCCTCACCTTAGGTCCACCACTGCTGGTGTGAGGGGATGGAAACTCCACTCCTTTCTTCAGCAATTCCAGGTAAACTTCTTTTACTTCACTCACATCCACCATTCCTTGAAAACCTCGAGCCCACGTCTAGTGTTGAAATGTCAGGAACAAAACAGTGACAGAAATGGTCAGTCAGTGGGTCAGACAAATGCTTTTAAAATGTGTCGTCCTAAAGACAGGTCATTCCCTACATCCCCCCTGGATGGCTCCATTCAAAGCAGGAGGAACCACAAAAGCTCCAGAGTTACCTCTCATCCTGCTGGCTGAGTGCAGCCACAGTCACAGCATGTGCACAGACTGGGAAGGGAATAGAAAAGGTGGAGGTTTTCCAGTTGTCTGCCTTTGTCTTCCAGTCTGTGCTACTCCTGTGTGAAGCAGCAGCAGCAAGAACAAGGTCTGCTCTAGGACGAGGTTCCCAGGACACATTATGGTACAGAAATGGGCTGCACCATGAAATGTTTCCCATATAGCAGAGACACCGTGAGCACCTACAGTTTGCTCTGTAGACTCACCATGATATAGGTCAAGATTTTCTCCTGCATGTCAATTGGCAGATTGTATCTTGGGTTCAGTAATTTCACCAGCTTGTCTTTGCAGAAATCTTTCTTCACAACTAAAGACTGGAATCTTGGGCCACAGTTCTCCATACACATGTCAAGCAGCTGCACACACAAAAATCCTTCTGTTACACAGAGACCGGGGAAAAAACCCACAACTCGAGTGCTTTTGTTTCCTTTTGTTTAATTTGTTTTAAGGGGTTATGAGGATTAGCAGGAATGAACAGATTATTGCAGGTCACTGTGTGCTCTGTTATACCTGTGCAGTACAAAGGAGATGTGTCAGCCACAGTTAAACTATTTTTAACAGAGAAGTGTGGTCACACTTGTTTCCATGTCATAGCAGTAACTGAACATACAGTACCTTAACAGCATGAAATCTATCCAAAGCTTAAAAAGATTACTTGTACAGACTTAGCAATAGAATTAATTCACTGCCTAGCACATAGGTCTGACAGATTCTGAAGAACTCTGCAAGAGAAGAAAATCACATCACTAAATGCCTCTCTTCTAATCTGCCCTGTAAGTGAGAGACTAATGATAAAATAGAAGAGAACAAAATCAACAGCTCAGAGCACAGTTTCTTCATGCTTTTCAAAGGTCACAATCATTTGAAACAGAAGAGTTGAAATGTTCCAGTTGTCACATTCACCTTCATGAAGGAAGTCTACTTCCAAAACTCTGCTTGAAATGCTCAGAGTAGGATCCCTGTAAGCCACATATCTGCCCTATCAAACACAGCAGCATGAGGTGGTGACAGAATGCTTCTCTCCCTTGTACATTTGGAGGTGGCCAACTACCATTCCCATTTTGCAGAAGAGATATCAAAAGCTGCCACTCCATCCCAGTCACCTGAGATCAGGCCAATACAAGTCTTGATGGGAAACTGGAGTCAATCAGATTGGATCCAGAATCAGGAAAAATGGTCACCCTCCTGTGCTTCTTGCCCTTCAACTGCAGCTTCCCTTTCTCTCCCAGTGTAAGAGGGAAGGTGAAAAGGTGAAAGCAAAGGGTTGACATTAACAAAAGGCTCCAAAATTTCATGGGTTTCCAGAGAAAACTTCCCCTGAATCATGTAACAGACAGGACATATTCTCAAAAGGATAAACATATTTTAAGGCATGATAATGTAATCTTGATAAAAGTAGGTTAAATATACTTTCCTATTCACAGCAGACTATATTTGACTAAGTGAAATCATTTTAGTAACTCATTTTCTAGCCTCAGGACTTGGGGATTTTTCTCTCAGTGTGATCATGAATTTACAGGAGAACAGGTTTAAGACCAGAAGAAAATACATTGCCAAAATGAAAACAGGGTAGAACAAAGAGACTCTGGTAGACTGCTGTGCAAAAAACTAACTGAAAGATAATTACAAAAAAAATCTTGGCTAGAAACATTATTTTTCATAGAGAGTACATGAAACATATGCTAATAAGCCAAGTTATTTGCCTGTGCAGTACTTCAAAGATGGTCTGTGTAAAATATTTTCAGCCCAGTGCATGGGAAATTTGGTATGCTACTCCCTATTATTAATTCCCTGCTTAAGGGACTGGGTATTTACCCACTGAATGAAAGTACTGAACTAATGGGCTGGATCCTCCACTCAATTATGCCAGTCCAGCCCACTCAGAGAGAAACTAAGCTGGTATGAGAAAAAGAAGAATTTGACTCAATTATTTTTAACTGGACCATTCATGAACAAGCCACTTTCATGCTAATAACACCTTTCATTAGAATTTCAATATGGGTATTTATTGTGCAAATAGGACTTCACCATCCCAGGGAGCTCCACTGGAAGGAATAGATCCAAGGTGGCCAAGTCAGCTACTGCTCCACATAGCACAGTGGAATCTCAACAGAAACGTGTTTTAATAACAAAACAGGCGAATTAATTTCAACCAAACTTCCTGTAAGTGACAGACTGGATATGAGAAGGGTTGGAATGGACAGAGAGGCTGTTCCAGGCTCACTGATACCAGAGGAGATCTGCACTGAGCAAAAAAGGGGGAAACCTGTGTAATCCCAGCCTTCTGGTTGGAATCAGAATCACAGAACTAATGTGGTAAAAGGCATCTTCAGAGAGGTGAAGCCAAACTGTAAAGCAGAAACACAAAAAGGGAGAAGTTGGTGAGTACAGCAGAAAGTCAACTACATTCCTTATCAATAGAGACCTCACTCAGAATTCCAGAAGATTTGCTGCTCATCTAAAGCAGCCAGGAATGGTCCATAACGCTGTAAGGAATGGGTGCAGTGTGTGATGGACACTTGTCAGACCCAAGGTCAACACAAGAAAACACGGGTGAACTGTTCGCTTCCTCGCATTTCTGACTCAAAGGGAACAAGCCATTAATCCATCTCCAGGATTACACTGTATGAACACACACTGATGTCTCCCCAGAAGAGTTTTTGAACAGCAAGATGCTATTTCCAAGGCCAGCACTTAAAACAAACCGGTATGAGCAGCTCTTTCAGCTGCCATTCCCCAATTACAGTGCAGGGGCTATGCACACTTCACCAAGATTCAGCATTTCAAAACTATTCCATTTTCAGAAGTCTTCACTTTTTCAAATTTCACATTTCAATGTCCCACTCAACGTCCTTTTCTTTTCTTCTTTGCCCATGTATACCATAAAGTATAATAAAATGGACTAGGACTGTTTTGACTGAGGAGCTGGAAAGCTCTCTCATGTTTTTGTTTTCTAGATCCTCTGCTCTGTGACATGTTAATTTAACAAAGTAAAATCTGAAGGCCACATTTGCCATGCTAAATTTTTTGTACATCTAGAAAATTACAGACTATTGAAAGGAAAAGCAGAAATATTCTTAGAAAAAAATCCTCCAAAATTTAAATCTTGCCAATCATACAATCACAGAATGGTTTCACTTGGAAGGGACCTTAAAGATCAACTAGTTCCAATGCCCTTGCCATGGGCAGAGACATAATTCACTAGATCAGGTTGCTAAGGGCCCCATACAACTTGGTCTTGAACACTTCCAGGGATGGGACATTCCCAATTTCACTGGGAAAATGACTCCCTTTAAAACATTTCCCAACAATGTAATGCAGAAATGAAACAACAATCTTAAATTTCTGCCCACTGCTTTGAATGTAAGAGTGTGTGTGTGGACACAGGCACAGAGAGGGACACATTTCATGTGAGATTTAATGCGACAACTGAACAGGTACCCCAGTGTTTTTCCACATAAACAGACTTTAGGTATCCAAAGTCTATCAGTAATAAAAAGTCAAGTAACACACACACACACTTGGTTGGATTCCAGCCTGAAAGTTCTAATCCTCTTCCCTCTGATTGCACAATCTCCACTGCCAAGCCTCGGTGTTATCAAAGGCTGGGCATGGAGCAACTTCATGGCCTGACACACATAAACCTCCTTTCACATGACTTCACAGGTAAATTCTGCAGCTCAGAGCACATGAAACCAAGCACATTATAGAGCTGGCACTCAGCCTTCTTCCTCCAAATAAATAAATATGCACTTACGAGCCAGGAGAAGGAAGACACTGCTGAGATTTAACACGTCTCAATAACATAATCAGGGCTAACACGTGCAGTTGTGCTGCTTTGATGAAGACACACTACATTCTGTGCTCCTTAAGCAGCTTCACAAGAAAGATTAAATTCTAGGATTTCAAGATTGAGCAGAGAGAAGTGGATCAAAGCACCTTTAAATGAGATTTGTAGATCCTTCTTAATTTTACCTAATGTGGGTAAGATGTTGAATCCCTAAGGCTGGAGGACCACATTTACTACAGGAAATACAGGCACTCATAGTTCATAAAAAAAAAAAAAGAGTCCTTATTTTTGCAAAAATCTGGGAGAAAAACAACTTTATGAGATGAGAGTTGCACTAAGAGGGAAGGGCTTCTGTTTCAGAAATTGAAAATTATTTCTGTTTTTCCCTTTGGAATGATTTGCTGTTGTAATCTAAGCATTTCAAAATGGGAAACAGGAACAATTTCATTAAGGCAATTAAGAAGATAAAAATAGAAGATATAGCACACAGGAAGAGTGATTTGGGAACAAAGTTAAAAGCCACACATGGCCAGCTGTGGGGTCATTAAAGGAAAGGTTTCACATTTGCTAAACTGATGGCAGTACTGGCAAAAAAACAAAAAGGAAAGAAGTCAGGGGCAGAGGGAGAAGCAAAGGATAGAAGATCTTACATAAGAACTAAAGCTGAAGGAGAGTTAAAGGAAAGGCTGTAACTTATTTAAATTAAAAAAAAAAGGAAAAAATATTGAAGAACACAGGGAGGAGAAATCTGCAGAAAGAAAACAGAAGCTGGGCCAAAAGGATGCAACTGCCTGACAGGCACAGGTAACACTTGCACATGTGTGTGGGTGAGAACAGACAGGGAGAAAGGGGCCTGGGATGGTACAGAGACTGAGAGTGTTGAACTGCAATCCCAGCTGAACCCAACACTCCTCCTGCGAGCAAATGCAGTGAGCTTCCAGGTCAAAGTGATAAAGTTCTTCCTTGGATACACCTGAAACAAGATCCTTCTCCCATTTTTACGTCCTCAAAGGCTGAGCTATAATGTCACCTTGGGTATATCTGCACTGTAAACACCCAAGGAACGGCTCCCAAACCTAAACACTGGGTTATCAAAATTGACTGTGTCAGACACCCAGAGCAGGACCTCGGTGCACAAGGACTGCACCAAGGACTGGAGGAGAAGGAAAGCAGAGCTGACACAGGGATGGCAAGTACAGTGGAAACCCAGTGTTTCTGTTATGCAAACACAGAAAACACACACACAAACGTGACTCACGAGACAGTGGAGGAGGAAGCCAGGAAAGAAGTGTGGAAATGGAACCAGCTGCAGGTATAAATTGACATGTTAAATACATTTATCTGCATCTCTAACTTGTCAGGAGACACTTGGGCAATTGCTAAGCGACCTACAATTCCACACTGTCCATCACTGATCTTCCTTAATCACTTCTCAGCACATGTTGATGTAGATAATGATTTTGCACAACAAATACCAAAGCCATGAGTAATGGTAGTCACTGTGATGCAGACAGGCCCCTACAACCTCAAAAAAGGAAATGCTGAAAATAGTTTTAGACAATTAATGAAAGACAAAAGTCTCCAATAACTTAAAACACAAATGATATGATCCTTCTCACAGTTGCACTATTGTTAGCCAAGAGCAAGTCAAGTCAGAAACTCAGGACTTATGACAACATTAAGAACTTCCTGCTGCTGCCTACATTACCAGTGTAGTGGAAAACAGAACTGCATTAACAAACTCCAGTGAATCTTAAATTGACTGAAATGACACCTCCCCAAACACTGAGGCAGTTTAGAAACACTGTCAGGTTTTGGAAGCCAGATTATGCCAAGTGAGAATCTTTTCAGTCACTACAACCTTCAGTCATAACATCTGGATTTCACATGGCTTATCCTGTCTCTTGCTCCCTTGCTTAACTCATTGTTGCTACCTTTTCATGCAAGTTTCTCATTTATATGTGATAACATTTATTTTTACAAAGCAGTTATCACACATTCCACCCTGCTGAACGCTGTGCTTAGTTTAACTAAGATCAGTACCACAAGGTGAGTAATAGAATGGTCAAATGTAGCTTTTATGTAATAACCCAGCCTCCATGTCTTTCACAAACAGGTGGGGCACTCACAGAGGGACAGTCACTAGAGTAAATAAGAGCTATACTACTTCCACATAGTACAAATTTAAAAAAAAAAACCAAACAAACAAAACCACAACAATAAATGTCAGAATTTGCATCATCCAGGATTCCATGGAATGCTGGCAGACCATCTGATCTGCTCTGTGGCAGCGCTGTGCACACAAACAACAAAGACTGAAATCATCCCGGAGAGTTGTGTCAGGGATAATTTGCATGCCACCTTATCGTTTAGAATGTTTGCCTCCTCAGTGTCTAATTAATGTAAACATAGCTGTACTTACAGACAGGGTGAGCCTGATCTCCTTATGGTTACAGTTTTTTGCAAGCTTTTTCTTTAGTGCCTTAACTGCATCTTTAGGCCTGTGAGAAGAAATTAAGGAGAAAAAGTTACCAGGGAAATTGGGCTGTTTTTCTAGTCCATAACTTCATCCAAGACCCAAAAATATCAGCCTGAGATACGGCACCAAATTCATCCCTGTATTTACACCCACACAAAACGAGAGCAATTGCCCCATTGATTTCAGCCAAATCACTTCAGCACTGAGCTAGAGCAACAAAGCAGTGAATCAGGTTTGTAACTGCAGACTGTGCATGACTCCAGAGACTGTGCAGAGAAACAAAGTTATTCTCCTCTGTAAAGTCTGCTCCAAAATTATATTTTCCCACTATTGTACAACAGAACTACTTACCTAGCTTTTATTGCCAAGAAAGGGAATATCAATTGCCAGCTGTATCAAGAGTTGGCTGGTACCTATTTTTCACGTATGAGGCAATTAAAAAATATTCAGCTGGGAGGGCTGTCGGGAGCAGGGGTGTCATGGATAACTTCCAATCTTATAATTGCAGGATGCATTTAACTCATCTGAGTAATTACCATGTATGGATGGACAACCCATTCCAGCCCAGAGATAGGGCCATTTCCAACCCAGCCATTTTGATTTCTATATATACATCCCATATCTTTTAACTATCTATGTAGGAGGAAGAGGGTGGAAGATGGTATCGAGATTATCACACGTGGGGAGCAGTTTTGCCTCATTAATATGGACTATCTATAGTGTACAATTATTAGGGCCAGCCCAACAATCATGATCAACATAAACAAGATGTCCCAATGCCTCTTTAGGATCTCTCTAGAATCTAAGATGGAGCAATAGGCACAAACACAATGTTTCGATAAGAAAAAAAAGAAATGTTTGTTGAAATTATTTCGAAGCCAATAAAATTAAGTGGGTATTTACATCACTGCATTTCTCAGTTTGAAATGTTATACTTCATGTGAAAAAAAAAAAGAAGATACTTCTCATTTTTCTTAATCCTATGCCATACCCAGGCATACCAGGAAAGCATCAAGGGATGGATGGGAGCATGAGTGAGGAGAAGGAAACTTTCCCTTGCAGAAAGCTGTACTATGATTCCACTCCTGCTTCTTGTTTCCCTCACTGAAGCATCTGGAAATGCTCTGGTCAGGAGCTGGATATTGTATTAAAATAACCATTTACCTAATTAGATACAGCAGTTCTGCTGTTCCTAGTATCCTGTTACAGACTGTGACTAGTAGTAGCTGCCTTAGGAGGAAGTTACAAGGAGTTCCTCTGTAAGCATAAGCTGTGCACAAGAGGAAATAAGTTTATTAAGAAAAGCTCTGTTGCATGGAAACTTCACATAAAAACTAACACTGAGGGTCAAAGCGTGCTGTTGCTTATGGCAATAACCAGAAGGGAGTTATTACTGACATTCCAAGCACTAAGAGCCACGGGTGAGAGAGTGTGGGATCCAAAAGAATGAGAGGGAAGAAAAGTTGATACAAAATAAAAAGATACATGTGCAGCAACTAAGCCCATCTCACTCTCCTGGAGAAAGCTCTTCAGCTGATGTTAAAATACGCCACTGCTAGCAGTGAGCTCTTGCAATGCAAAACTGATCTTACATGAGAACGAATTTCCTTCTTCCCCTTCTACAAGTGAGAACAAGGAAGCTCAGAGCAGCAAGTGCCTGAGCAAACCTGGACGTGCAAGAGGCCACCTCAGTCCTGGGAGCCTCTGGGAACAGACCCTGATGGGATGGATCCCACTGAACAGGGACCCAGCCATCGCTTCACCCCTGCTGTGACACAGCTGAGCAACCGGACAGTGCAGAACTCCAGGTTGAAAGCCGAGAGTTTTAAACAGTGTTGCAGGCACCCAAGTGCCCAAAGCCTTTTTATAGGTGGGTTTTGCAGAGGGCAGGGGTACCCGTTTAGCCTGATGAGGAGTACAGGTTGTACAAAATACATCAGACTCAGGTGAGAAACATTTGTTACCACCTTTCCTCCAGCGCGTGTCCACGGGGAAGAGCCTACGAGTCTAATCCCTACAAGTTCTGTCGGCTCGGAGACGGGCAAAGCTTTTTTTCTACGAACCAGAGGTACGTGCTCCCTGCTGCTATTTCGTTTTGGGTCACTTCACACAAGCGCCCTACACCTCCTGCTCGATGTCCCTTTGCCCTCGAGCAGCGCCGGTGCCACCTCCGAGCCGCGCACCGGCCGCTGCCGATCGCTCGCCCCCGGCCGCGCTCACCCCTCCTCCGTGGCGTTGATCAGGTCGCAGATGTGCATGAACTGCCCCCACTCCTCGGTTTGCAGCGATCCGAGCGTCGCCCGCTCTGAAAGGCCAAGGGGAGCCGCCGTTCAGCCGCCGGGCGGGGAGAGGGGGCGGCCCCGGCTCCCCTCGGGGCGGGACGGGGCGCGGAGCCCCCCCGGTACTCACCGACCAGGCTGCCCACGGCGGTGCCGAACGGGTCCTTCGGAGCCTTCCCGAAAGCCATGGCCGGCTGCCGGCAGCGTCCCGCGGGCTCTGCGGGGCTGCAGCCCCGTCCCGTCCCCTCCGCCGGATCCGGCCGCTCCCTCCCCTCCCGCCCCGCCGGTCTCTCCCTTCCTGGCACCGGGGCGGGGCCGCCTCCAGGTACCGCCGCGGCCCCTCGTCCCGGATCGCGGCGGGACGAGCGGGGCAGCACTGCCCCGGGGGGCTGGACCCACCGGGTCCGGGGGCTGGGCTCTCTGCACTGGGGCAGGGCTCACCCCCGAGGCTGGGCTCCCCCCCTGGGACAGGGCTCACCCCCGAGGCTGGGCACCCCCCGGGACAGGGCTCACCCCCGAGGCTGGGCTCTCTGCACTGGGACAGGGCTCACCCCCGAGGCTGGGCTCCCCCCCCGGGACAGGGCTCACCCCCGAGGCTGGGCTCCACCCCCGAGGCTGGGCTCCCCCCCCGGGACAGGGTTTAGCCCCGGGGATGAACTCCCACCCGGGACAAGGCTCACCTCCCGAGGAAGGGCTCCCACCTGGGCTCCCCCCGGGACAGGACTGACCCCGGGGCTGGGGTCTCTCCCCCAGGACAGGGCTCACTCCGGGACAAGGCTCCCCCTCGGGCTCGGGGTCAGCGCTAACGCGGAGCCGCACGGTCGGGCAGCCCCGCACCCCCGGCCCGGACCCAAAGCATCCCCTGACCCGCCCGGGTCACACAGCCAGGTCCTTTCTGTCCTGTCCCGTGGTCGGGACTGAACGTGTGAGCCCCCCTCAGCCACCTCCCGAAGGGGACTTTGTGGCTGAATTCACGAGAAAGTTGGCGTTCCAGGAGGCAAAGCTCAGAAACTCTCTCACAGCCCCTCCTGCTCCGCGACACTGCACCGCAGGTACAGACACACCCCAACCTCAGCATCCACCGCTCAGGAATCACCCCCCTGCTCCCGCAGCCTGCAAACAGGTTCTCTCAAACCCCGTTGTTCTTTTCTGATTCACAGGTTTAACAGGAGCAGAAGCACAGATCTCAAAGAAACAGGGAGGAAACCCCCAACAGTGCATGCAAGTTACATTCATAAAATGTAACTTTCTTTATGCAGAAACCACTAACGCGTTCCTCTCTCCACATACGTATTTCCACACGTGGGACTTTCTCGCTACAATTACTATCAATGACTTCCACTGCCACTTCATCACAAGCCTGACTGTACCTCAGACCTGCACAATACTTGGGAACAAACGTAGCACGAATGAAAATTAAAACCTCAGTTGTAATTTTGGTGGACAGAGAGGTGTAATTATTTCAGTATCAAACACACACAGAATTGCATTAACTAGCATTTGAGTACAGCTTAATCAGTCTTACAGTCAGGACATGATACAAGCAAATAAATGATTTGCCTGACATTAGAATTTAATGAATTAACAAAGCTCTATTTGCACTGATTATGAGAGGTTTCCCTAGGATGAACTCACTTTCTTTCGTGGGTTGTACAACTCCGGGGCCCCATCTGCTGGATGGCTTTAACAGAAAGGCTGGAGAAAAATGTGGGGGTTTTGTGTACCTACAAGTATATCTATGAAAAAAAAGTTATTATGACAACTATTTGGCAAATTGATTGTACACCATGAATGTAGGAGCAGTCTTTTTCTAACTCATTCTATAATAAATGGGTGTTCAGCTCAGGGAGGCTCCATTTGAGACTGTTCTAATGAACACATCTCAATTTTCCTTCTCTCAGTCTTGTCATTTGGATATAAGCCAGACATCAGCTGTCAGAACAGGAGTTTGCTTACTTATTCTTGTTCACAGAATTTTGACAGACATCCTCTCAACTTAAAAGTTTTATCCATTTGCTCTTTAACATTGATACTGAAATAAGGGCCTGTTTAAATTAGCCCTTGTTAAACCTGCAGTGTGAGTCAGATCTTGTTTCAAAGAGCATATTTTATTGAGCTACTCTGGGAAAAAAAAAATCTGATGAAGCCTTTTTTTCATTGGAATTTACTGATTAAAGTCACTCATTGAAAGCAGCTATTGGTCTAGATCTGTGAACTCTTAGAGGGCTTCAGGTTCTGCTTGAAACAAGCCTGTCTGGCTCTTCAGCCTGTTCCTGGCTGGAGTCCTTGGTATTCATGAACTGGTGGTCAAAGAGTCCCAGGAGAGTCCTACTGCACTCCTTGCAATTTTACTATTATTGCAGATGCAATATTATACTTAATTATTACTATTAAGGGACATTTTCTGTCTTTTGCAAGCACGTGGAGTATGTTATAAAAAGAAAGAAGAGGCTAAATAATTTCTCTTTGCAAAGTGTTTTGAAACAAAAGTGTTGAGTGGCATAGCTGATGTCTGCCTTGGCTCAGCTAACATATATTATACCAACACAAGCAGGCTTGTCAATGTAATTTCATTTGCACCAGAGATTTTGATGTTGTTGCTATGTCAACTACAAATATAAGTAATTGCTATAGCTATGTAGAAGTTTTTTCAGTCTAGTTTGGCTGGTTTAAAGTTCAGAGTTATATATAATTAATTTAGTTTCTAAAAAAGTCACACCTTTACCTTATGTAGTCCTCAGTCCTCTTTTCAAAGAATCACATGCACACAGAGCACATTGAGTGAAATGCTTAAACAAACTCTCATATTCATAATTTGATTTATGTTATTGACCTGTACCTGCTTTTGTTTGTTATATGAAAATGATAAACCAGGTTGATGATTTTTGGTTTAGTTCAAAACTGAGAGAGATTCTTAAAAGATCATTGTTCATCAGAGATTAGGTGAGGAGCTCCAAAGTACTCCCTCCTTCATCTCCCAAGGGCAGAATTTACTCTCACAAACTTCACCAAAAGTCTGTTTTAGTGTGATTCTTCCTTGTTATCCTGTACAACAGAGATACAGTCGAGAGGATTCTCACTCTACCTCATTAGAGCAGATGCCAGTTATGGTCTTTGCTGGTAGCTCAGCTTGAACAAACAGCTTGAGGGTTAAATCAAATCCCTTCTGCAGCATCTCCATTAACTCATTGCCTCCAGATAACAGCAAGCCTAATCAGGAGCTATTTGGGCAGATTAAATTGATGTTTGGGATGCAGTCTCGCTAAGAATACAGGGCTGTCCCCAAATATCTATTTAGGTAATTACTATTTTATGAATAAAAAAATAAATATATATATAATCCAAACTCTGTTATGTTAGCAGCACATTTAATTTGCCTCTGCAGAAAAGGGAACAAATCTAGCAGTGCCAGAGGGAGGTGATAGAGGCCTGCAGAGGGCAAGCTTGGTCAAGGAATCTCATTTTTCATGCAGCAGCTACTCAAAGTTAAGGGTGGTTTAGGAAAAGGCAATTCCTTATCAGCCATAGTGGGTTTTCTCATACACACGCTGTGGTTCAGATGCAGCTCTTTAGCATTACAATGATTTCTTGTAATTTGAAATAATTTTTAAAAAATCTTTGTAAATGCAATGTCAAGCTCTCAAAAGGTAGGAGAGGGTCAGAGAGGTTGCATTTTTGTGGATGTCTCTGTACATTGGAGACTACTTAGAGAAGTTTATTTTGTAGGACATCCTCTGTGAATTTGGACAGTTGTAAAACACACTTGTCCAATTAAAGCAGGAACGCCTTCTGAGTTACATGACACTGGGACACAGCAGGACATTCAGATTGCATTTGGTACACATCACTGTGTGCTACCAGTTTATTTTAATTTTTGTTTTCAAATCATTGAAGTTCATGATAACAATCTCTCATACCTCGCTTTGAGCTGCAATATAAATTTCTTTGCCTTCAGTCAATAAGCTTGAAAAAATCTGTGATATTAACTGGTGCATTTTTTAACATTAAAAGATTACTTGTTGAGTGATGAGATCTCCAGATTAATGTTTTCATCTATAAGTGGCTGGAATGCATAGAACTACAAATATTTTTGTCTGCTGCTTAAAAAGAAACAAACAAAACCCAATAAACCAACCTCCAAATCCTTCTGTCTCAGGTAGGTGATACAAGAACATAAGCTGCAGGAATCAACCTGCATCAAACCTGAAGCAAGCTGGTATTTTCAGCACCAGGAACAATCTTGATTAGTTGGACACCACTGCAATTATCAGTGTAGAAATCAATCCTGGAAGGAACTCAAATCCCCAATCTCTGCACATCAGCTGCAGGTATGGCCTTTGCCAAGAAGGTCATTTTTTCTCCTCGTGACACTCCCACTTGAAGAGCAAAGCAGCTCTCAGCAAGAGCTGAGTTCAGCACTGTTTCTCCTCATTTTCTTAGTGTTTGGACAATGGCAATAACTAAAACCAGATCCTTTAAAAATACACATTTAAAGAACACAATTTTCAGGCACTGCATCCTAATTAAGTGATTTCAGCAATAATTGATTGCCCACAAATAGACCTACTGGCTACTGCACCAAATATCCCAAAGCTTCATGGACTGGCAGGAACTTGTCACCCACAGAGCCCTGGTTCAAATCCAAGCCTTCTCCAAGCCATGTAGTGCCATGCTGCTCACATGGCTCTCTCCTGTCCTAATTAACCAGGAGCCTCAGCTGAGCTCTCTGCTGGATTTTAATTACAGCATTATTAATTCATGGGGAAAAAAATTGACAGATGTTTCAGGTTGGTTGTAGCAAATTAAAAGGCAGGTGCTTGGCAGAAAAGCTCAGAAATGATGAAACAAATGACTCGTGGAGGTTTAGCTGTTTTACAGTGAGCAGGGTATGTGGTACCAGTTCCTAGACTGGAGTGCAGGGTGATTTCTCAGCATAAAAATAACAATAGCAACAGATTTTGCTCTGTCTGGTTTTTAAGGAAGCTTATAAACATGTGTTCATTTTACTCCTCTTTCCTCTAAACAGAAAAAACACTTTTTTTAGGTTGTTAGTTTAGATAAATTGTGTGATGCAGAGGTAAACAATAGAAGTAGTTGGTTACTCTGCAGTGATTGTTACTCAAACTGAGCATATATAATGAAGTAAAAGACTAATTTTCAACTCTTAGATAACCAATGTTGTCATAATTTCACTAATAATTTCAATCCCCTGACAAAGCAGCTCAGGAAAATGCTTGAATCAAATAAATGCATTACAGCAAACACAGGCAGCGTTTGAAAAGCTACCAAGGTCAGGATTTTAAGGAAAACAAGAAGCCAGTGCCATGACTTTGAGCTCTCCATCAATTATGCTGTTGCACAGGAATCTTTATCTGAAGTCTCAGTGAGTCTCATCTGTTGTGATGACACACAGTCAGATGAGCTGAAAAAACACTCTTTCGGTAGACACTTGGTTATTAAAAAGGTGTTTGGATACAGGTTCTGTCTCTGTTTTGGTGATTCTCTTCCAGGGAAGGAAATGTTACAGAGTTTGTGTGCTTTGTTTGTTTTGGCTTGTTTTTTTTTTTTTTTTTTTTTTTAAATGGAATGTACATATGCAATAGATGGTATAATTCCCCTCAAAACGAGCCATTTTGTATTGTTTTCATGTGTTAGTATCATATAAAAAACAAAGTGTTAGGATTTTCCCTAATGTTTTTGGTTTTTTTCTTTAACAAGATGATAGTTTAAATGATGCTTCTCGTCCAAGTGTATCCAAAAATTATTCAAAGACAAAAAATCATTAGATTTCATTTTGAGAATGCAGAATCAGATACACTGACAATTTCAAAACTAGAATTTTGGACAGTTTTGGTTTTGATAAATCAGTATTTGCTTACCAGTGTTTTGTTGGAAAAAATCCCCACCACCTGTAGGTTTATCACACATCAATTGTCTCAGAGCTGGGAAGTTAAAAACCCAACCCAAAACCTCTTTCCACTAGTGGAGACAGAGTTATGGGGCCAGAAGACCCCATTTCAAAGGCAGTGGTTTTCCTACTGTTGGAGTGCAGGATGTAGAGAAAAATTTGGCAACTTGTTAAATGGAAAGAATCAGCTATATATCTAGAATAAACAAAGAAATGCAGATTTTAATGCTGTAACTCAATGAAAGATGAAGAACATCTTTCCCTGTTTCTTAGGGAACAAATATTCATCCATTTTCTTAATCTGGACACAGAAACAAAGTCTGCTGGTGCTTGGACTGAGCCTTCTCCTAAGCAGAAAGTATTTATTCAGATTTCTTTCACTTCCACCACACTTGGACGTGGTCAGGGAGTGCTGTCAGTGCACGTGGCTCTGACCTGTGGGGCTTCTGCACAGCTGGTGCTCACAGATTAATAATTGTGGCCTAAATGGAGATTTATGGCACTGTCACCTCTGGGCCATCCTGAGCCTCCAGTACGTGGAGCAGGGGAACACACACATTTCTCACAGAGTTCAGGCTCTTACTTTGCATTGCAGGTCATTGGGTTTTGCAGGATGAACATAAAGAGAATGAGTTGCACAGAGCCTTGTCATGGAGCCTGAGCTCACTGACATTAAGTTCAATAAGGAAAGAAATTGCAGAAGGTATATCCCCTGTATCAGCATTAAGGAGAGTGAAATTATTGCTGGTTACTCCTCTGAAACTTAAGGTCAAAATCTCTGAATCTCTGTTCAGAACAGCTGTAAACTTCAAAAGCTACTCACTGCTTTGGCTGCATCTCCACACTGCTGTTTTTGGCAAACATTTCTGTGCAGCACATTTTACCCAGGGAGCTGGAGCACTGGCATTCATGAGACCATGCAGCTACAAGTAATTTAATGTTGTGTGAAACAATCACCATTATATCTAAAAGGTACAGTTCACACACTGCAGGAATCCCTCTGGTATTTCCAAAAGTAGAGAGCAGTTTTGGATGCACAGGCAGCACAAGTCCTGTAGGCAAACTAGAAATTCCTGCTTGGCTGTACTTGAGTTTTCACCACAAGTAACGATGCACCAATGTCAGCAATGGAGGGATTTTTTAACTGAAATATTTAGTGCAGAAGAGTATCAAAATTATCTCATCTGTTTGTTGTCAAGACAGCTGTGAGGAAGAGCCTCCAAGAATTGCTTTTTCCACCATGATCAATATGTCAGAGGTCTTCCCATACTAGACTCTTACACAAAGTCTGTTGCTCCTTCCTAGTGTGGTCAGTTCTGAAAATAAGCAAGAGATTTCTTCCATCTTTTTTACTAATTCAAGACACATATTTTTCCTTGCAATGACATTTATGTGCACTCCCTACTTCTGACCTTGTGAGCAGAAAGACTCCTAAACTTTACATATAGCTGTGCCCAAAAAGAAAGGTGAAACGCAGAGCTGAACTACACTTTTGGCCTCTCAGCTTAGGAGAATCAGAATCCTTTCTGATTACAGAATTGTTCCCTAAAATGTTTTCCATCCACTTATTCCTGGAACTATGTCCACAATAACAATTTCCTCCATCATGAATTGAAACACAAAGCTACACAAAAGGCACAGGTATCACTGCTCACTTAACCACTTGCTTGCAGAGCAGCTACACTCAGTATTTGCATCACTGCTGTGAAAGTGCCTATTCTGCAGTCTTGTGTGCAGGGCAGACCTTTAGAGCCTGGCACATTTCCACCCAACAGCCCCCCAGACAGCTCTACCTGCATGGATCAGAGATCAGACTATTACCCCTGAAGAGCTCAAACATTCCCACCATACCCCCTTGTAATGCACCCTGGTGTTCAAGCTCTCAGCAATTATAAATGACAGCATCCATCAATTTTAGCTGCTTATATGTTCCCCATTGCCACAGTAACTGAATGCTTTATACTCCTTAATCCATTTACCTTCCAATTCCATACTGAGGTTCTGAACCAATTATAGAAAGATTTAATGTTAGAGTTGTTAATTTGTCCGAAGTCCCTCTTTTGATGCCCAGTTCCAGAGATCTGAGGTTTGAAACATGCTCTCAGCTGTGGAAACTGGAAAATTTTCCTTCCATGCTTGCCCACAAAGTCTTTTGCCATGACTGAATAGGCCCCTCATTCCCACCTGCCTTTGGGAGCAGTAAGAAATTGGGGACTTTGTTGTTGATGTCAGCAGCACCAGAGGATTGTCATTGGAAATATGGAGGGTTATGCCTTCTTTCATAGAATTATTGCCCTAAAGCACATAGAAATGACATGAGGATGCTGAGTGTGCCTCCTTAGTGTGTGGCCACTGTGTTTTTAATTCTGCATTCCATCTATTGAACCTTGGTCTCCTGCTCATCAGGTAGGAAGTCTGAGCATTGTCAGGATTCAAACTTAGCACGATGACTATAAACCCTTATTTTTATCTAGATATAAGGAATTTGGCCAAAGTTACACAAGAGATCTGTGGGAAATTAGGGAATTGAGCCTAAGCCTCTTATATCTTAGAGCAGCAGCCTGACTGCTGCTTTCAGAAGAGCTTCACTACATTACACCAGCTAAGTGTCTGGCTCAATCACTATTCTGTGGATTACCAGAGGGCAGATTAACTGGAGTCTATTGAATTTTTAAAACATAAAATAAATACCTGCTATAAGCTCTTAGCAGGTTTCTCCTAGCAAGGTTTGAGGGATTTCCACTGTCTTAATTCTGCACCTCTGTATATGCACAAAAATTGATAGCACATAAACCTACCTGGTAAGTAAAGCAAAGCCTCATAATTTTGTTTAAGGTTAATGAAAGGCAATGTCATCCCTGACATCCCAGATAAATGATGTTTTCCATTGCTGTACACAAATGGACTGGAATATAGTTAGCACTGAGTCTGCTAGGCAAGAATAACCTCAGCTCCTTTCAATTTGGAATTCTCTAACCACCCATGGACGATAAGATGTTGTGCACTTACCATCAATTTTCTGACTTCGTGGGGAACAGAGGCTGAGAGCAAGACAGATCCTCACATGCACTGCCTTGTTGCTTATAATTTCTTTTCTGAGGATTCGTGCTTCCCCTCAGCTGAGACAAATCCGTTTTCAGCTGCATCTGATAAAGCAACACCCACAGCTCAAGGTCACCAGCTCCAAATTGGCCTTGCTTTTAACTGGTCTCACTTGAATGGTAATAAGCTTCAAGTGCTGCTTAGTCTTAGCTTTGATTCGGTTAACAGTGCACCATCATCTTGTGAGCAGGGCACTTGAGCTGCAGTTACACTCTTATTATTCCCGTTGCTCAAATCAATTGAGAAAATATGCAATATTGTGCAATATTACCAGCGGACTTGTGAATACAGATGTGTTTACCTAAACACCAGTAAGGTGATCACTGGTTTCTCAGTGTTTCACATCAGTTCTAGTTCTTCAGTACATCCTGTGCCGATGGAATACAGATATAATAAAGGAAATTAATTCTACTGCCACAACCTGAAAGAGCAGCACAATGGTAATAGGTGCAGTGGCACGGAGGCAGCTCACAGCATGCTGGAAGGCTGCAGTCCTGAGACTGCTCCATGGAAGACAAAGTATTCCATTGCTCTTCTTTCAGTCCTTTTGAGGCCTAAAGCCAAGCCCAGTAAAATATGGCTAATTAAACCTCTGATCTTTAACCACTGGTGTGGCCTTCACACACAACACCACACAGTAAAGCTGCTACAAGTAACATCCTGATAACCTGCTTGTACTCATTAACACCTGTGAGAGGGAACTGGTTTCAAAGCCTCTCTGTTTAACAGGGAACAAGACCTTTAAATCTGCATACAAAACTGTATTTAAAAACCCAGCTCAATTGCAGAGTGAAAGAGCTAAACCCTATGAGAAACAGTAATGACCTTTCTGGTACATAGTTTGCTTTGCCCAGGGATATTTAACTTCTTGATTCAGTCAGTCAGTCAGTTTGGACAACTCAGTTTGCCAAGCCCTTTGTAATTTCCCTCCTTCTTATGAACACAGTTAATATTTAGCTGTCAATCGAGTCAATCTTTATTCCCCCGTAATTTTTTTCAGTTCTTTCTATATTTCTAAAGCCTGATTATAAATATACACTCCACAGAATGACTGATTTTATATTTTTAGCTAGAAAATCTTAGTGCTTAGCCCAAAAGGAAACATATCAGGGATTTCATTTTAATTAAAACCATGATATTTCCCAACAAACTTCCATAAATAAACAGTCATTCGTTACTCTCTACATGTTCCCAAATAAAAATGTTTTGTTTAATGTGTGTCTTATGTAAAATGTATTATTTCTAGTCAATACATGCTTCTATAGCTGTGGGAAGCACTGCTGCACCTCATAGGAGTTACAGTTCAGACACTCACAAGTTCCTGCTCTGAGGATGGAAGTGACTTTGGATTATCCTGAGAAATGACAGCTTTCCCTCAGGATGAGGCATCACATGAAATCATGGGATATCCAAGAGCCTGATAACATGGAAAACTCTTCAAACTTTCAGCATTACCAGTGATTTTCCAAATATTTCTCTACATACCTTATCAAGGTAAGAACAACAGACACTGACTACTAAAGAGCATTTTAGGCTGATTGGCAAAACATTAACAAATATAATCCTATTGTGCAGCACCTCCTTCTCTTTGAATGCACAGGGAGTACCTCCAAGCATAGACACATCTACCTTCTCATCAGAAATTATATTTAATGCACCAAAATTACTTACCAGGACTTTGTTAAATCAGAGATAGTGCAGTGCAGGTTATGAAACCAGGATAAAGGAGGCAGGACTCTTGGGATCTCCCCTTCTGGCTTGAAAGCTGCTTGCTGTGGTCTCAGGGAAAAAAAATATGAAAAAAAAATCACTTCTCTATGATGCAATTTACTTATCTGAAATAATGAGACACCTCACAGCAACTCTTCAATAATACTTGTGAAACTATACAGTGATCTCTTGGCCAGAAGTGTTCTAGTGGAACCCAAATGTCAAAAATTGCTTTCAAATCAGGGAGTGAGCAAAAAGTATATACCAGACTGACATGGATGGTGCTGTAGTTATTTCCACTATGATGCCTCTCTTACTGTTTCATCTCTTTTATGGCCTATTTCATGGCCTATTTTGATGAGTTAGCATTGCCTAATACTGTTTTTTTCCCCTCCAAAATTTGACGTGTCCTCCTTTGCCCCGCTCACATCTTTTTTTTTTTTTTTTCCCTCACAAAACTGCTCATGAATCGCTTTGGCAGTCAGAGGGGAAAGTGATAAGTACTTTTAGAACATGGCTCATGGTTCAGTGGCCATCAGCAAACGCTGTCAGAGCCCATAACCCTCAGCTGGGAGGTAAGAGCAGCTTCACTCACGCCATCATTAACCTGCTGCACTGCCCCTGTGCCAGCTCCGAGAGGGCAGCCAGCCTGGCAGCATTCCTGCCTTGGCAAGCACAGGCCAGGCCACTGGCAGGGAATTTTATTCATGAAGGTGACCACTGGCCGTGAAATTCGAGTACCCAAATAGTGGTGACATCACACACTGAGGAACACAATCACCTTTTGAGGCAGCTCAGCGGGGAACTGCAAGAGTTGTGGTTGTCCAGATACATCCCCCAGGCCTGCCCCCTCACCCAGACATGAGGTGAGGGCAGCAGACTGAAGGATCACTGCTATAAAATATAAAAACATGGACAACCATGACTGTCTCTCACTCTCTTCCTACAGCATTAAGAAAACTAACTAGACTGATCTCAGCAGTTTAATATCATGCTTCTGCATTGAAATAGAGACTCCTAAACACAGAAAAAAGGTCTTGTTATATCATTAGGTGCTTTCTTTAAATATCCATTGTTTTTAAAAGACATGAGGAACCTACTTACCTGTTATTAAAACTCACTGAGTTTAGACATCTCCTTAAATGATTCAGTAACTTAGATTGTTAAATGAAAAAAAAACCCCAAAAAACCTTATTTGTTCTGTTTCTCAGTGCAAGCTGTACATGGTAAAAGAACAACTGCCCCCTAAACAGAAATATTAAAAGGAACTAAAATTCTTTTAGGTTGACATAATACTGTATTTGTTTAGAACTTTGTGATGACACCAGCTGCTGCTGCTGACTAGCAGGTCTGCTCCAGGAAGGCATGAATCTGCTGTGCAAAAATAAGTGTGTGCTTACAGTGACATGTCCTTTCACAGATTCCTGCTGGAAGTCAAATCCAGTGGAAGATTCACTTACTGTGCACAGCTGTATTTCAGATCTTGATTACTGTGTGTTTCCTTTGGAATGTTTGCTCTATGCTGGTTACCTGTTTTTATTCCCTACACAAAGAGTATGAGGCCAGGAAGATGCAGGAGGGGAAAATCCCACAAACTTGAAAGGAGGTGGAGACTGATTCATGTCACCACTTTTTCCCTGTGGCACAGCAAGTGACCTTTTATTTCTGACTCTCATCTCCTGATACAGACTGGAGAAACAAACCCTGCTTGAGAGGTGTTAGTCCAGTACTGAAAAATTCTACAGTGAGGAAAATGGTATGAGGATCTCTAAGAAAGAGAACAGAATGGGAGCTGAAGTTGCAAGAGGCTGCAGGGGCAGCAGGGATGGTCTTAGTGACCAGACTGGCAAAAATCCACTTATAGTGGCACATTTAAACTGCACTTAAGAATGTGGGAGCTCTTCCAGTTCTAGCCTAGAGATGGACCACAGGGGCAGACACTTGTTTTCCCCTTGGCAGAAGAAAATTTACAGTGCTTATGCTTTACCCCTGGTTTTAGTTCTGCAGAAATACTGAAAGGGCAAGATGAGAGCAACCAGAAGAATTTAGCAACAGAGTTAGTACAGAAAGTTAATGAAAGATCAAACTGTTTCAAGTTTTAAATTTATTTGAAGCGTACTTGAAACACAGATGGAATTTTTATCTAACCTACAATATCTCACAGACACAAGCAAAACCTTCCTGAAAAATTTCAAGATGATTGCACAGAAAAAAAAAAAAAAAAATCTATCCAAGCAGCTGGCCAGAGGGAGAAGAATAAGGTCAGACACATCTCCTGGTTTTGTAACAAAGACTAGAAACATTGCATTTAATTTCAGACCTCCTTGTTTCAATCAACTCTGCTTTTCTTCTGTGCACATCCCTTCCTCTGAGGGCTTTCCTGCTAAGAGTCTGCACCAGCAGCTTGGGTTTAAGTCTGCATCAAGCTGGTTTTTATAGTAGTAAGCACACTTGGAAGCTACAAAGACACAGCGTGTTTCCTGCTGCCCTGCTTATCAGTCACAGCCAACAATTCATAGCTGCTCTTTAAAAAAAGAAAATAATTAAACCAGTACAGGCTTTTAATAGTGCAGGGCTTAAAAAGGAGTGAAGTGATTCTATCTCATGCTTGTGGCACAAAAAGTAGTTGTGAGTCAGGTAAGCTGAAAAATTACTGCATCTCAATTTTTTGAAAATGTTTTAAATGACTTATTGAGATTTTGGCTTTCAGTCTCAGAAAAGTCGAAAGCTGCTCTGTTAAATTTCCACATAAAACAGGATGTGCTGAATTAATTTCATATTAGAACACAAGCTCCATTATTGATGGGGTTACAGACCCTCAGGCTGACCCTTTTACTTGCTCCAAAATCTAATTCAGATTGCCCTGAAATTTAATTTACCACATGGAAGCAATGGATAAAATAAGTACTCCAAATTTGGGGTAATGTATTTTAAAGAGGCTGGTATTTCCTCTCCATGATCCCAGGGAAAACACACATCAATATATAACACTGAAAAAAATCCATTGATAACACTGAAACCCAATTTTTGGGGGTATATATTTAGTAACTTACATGGGTTTTCATTAGACCTTAAACCCATTTCACATGGATTCCCAGACCCTGAAGAGCTCCTCTGGAAGGTTTCACCTTCAACTACAATTAGCCAAAAGTAAAAAAACTTGGAACATCAGATTCTTCTACTAATTTCTTTTCTATAAGCAGTGTGTTTTGTGTTGCTGAAGAGAAGATTTAGCTTGCCACTGTAGCAGAATGGCTGTTAAAAATGTTGTTTGTTTTTTTTTCTTTTCCTGGAAACTGGCACACATTAGACTCCTTTCATATGTTTTGTTGCCTTCTCTGTTAGGATTAACCTTCTGAAATACCCACCTCTCTCAATCCATCAGATGGCTCGCTTTCTATGGCCTGGTTTTCTTTTTTCCTACCATTGATCTGGATTTCAGCTCAGCTTTGCCAAGCACAGCTGCCATTCCCACAAAATACTAATGCCACTTCTGGAGAGAGCTCAAACTCTTCTCTCTGCCCTGGGTCCTCCCTTGCTTGCTTGACTTTCTTCCTCCCAAGCACCTGCTATCTATCCACGTGCACACAGACTTTTAGCTTTACAAGGAAAGCCCAGTCTCAGCGTGGGCAGGGATAATGCCCAAATAATCACTACACAGGACTAGGAACCAGAGGTTTTAGAAGGTAGGGCTGGAATTGGAACCCGTGGAGTGTTAACAATGCAGAACTTGGTACCTGGACTGTGATCTGTTAACAGAGACAGACAGGCAGCTGCAGCAGGAGATGCAGAATGTCTGTGAGATGTACTTTGCTGGAGTTTTCATGATTAAGCCAGCAATCACCTTCGTGCAAACCTTTCTTTGCAGAGATCAGCGGCGCAGTTGATAAAATTTTGTCCGAGGTATTTCTTCTGTAGATAAACCAGAGTGGAAGGCAGGGTTAATTATGTTGCCTTAAGCAACAGACTTCCTCTTTTCAATAACATTTCAGTTGTCCTGGGCTATTAAATACTACTTAGAGCTGCTCTCACACTGATTCTTTGGGAAGTGCTGTTGGAGATGCTTATCTTTGTGCCCTGGCAGCCACATCGATGTTTGCAGACAGGCAGGAGTTGGCCCTTCCAACCTCTGCTTCAGCTTGATGATGATGGCAGAATGTGAATCACTATTAGCCAGGCAATGTGCATATATCCCTCATTAACTCTATTCCTAATTGTCATAAATCCTCCTTAAATTAGCTTTAAAATGCCAGTGCCGTAAACATTCCCTGTTCCTGTTTTGTCTCACGGGAGGATGATGTTTTTCCAGCACCAGGAATTACTATTTAATAACTTGGCTATTTAACCAAGATTAAAGTGAAGGCTTGTAGGGATCATGTGTACATGAATATTATTATAAACAGATCCCTTTCCAGAAATATCCTGAAATTTGCAGAGGACCACTGTGTCAACAGATGCAGCAGAATCATGGAGGGGAATCTTTTCTGGTGCTGCATGTAAGGAAGATTTCATGCCTTGAATGCTCTTTGTAACTTAAAGAAAGGATTATGAGTCCAAGCAGCAGCACTACCAGGCAATTAATGAAATTACTCTTTCGGGAGGTCTCAGTGTACACTCTTAAATGTGTTGAAAATTAGCCACAACTCCTTAAGGAACCTACTTGGAACAAAAACCAAATTTAAATCCAGAAGTTAATTTAATAATGTGGAATACATCATAAGACTTCTGGTCCACAGGTTCCCTCAACTCATTTGGTTTGGTGTTTTTTGGTTTTTGCTTGGTTTTTTTTTTTAGTATTTAAAGTTAGCATTTTACCTTGTGCACGTTTATCTCTTTATTACATTTAGTTTCATATTTTCCTCCTCCTAATATTGTTTCCAATGTAATACGTTTAAATATCCTAAATATCCTAAATCTCCCTGGGTGATGGCAGATAAAAGAAAAGTGTGTACAACACAAAATCTAGTTCAAAGCAGTCAGGCACAGCCCCACATTGCTGGAAGCAGCAGCAGCCCCTGTCACCTGCTGATACCTTTGCTGAGGGAGGCAAGAGTCTTTTTGGGTGTCCCTGGGAAGAGATGCTCTGCAGCAGCTCTAGCTTGAGTAGCATTTACAGCAGAAGAACAGAGACAAACCCAGCCATTTTATTTTGAACTGTCATTTGGAATTTGTGGTGCTTAATGACCTTTTGAAACTGTTCCCCAAGTTCCTGCAATCCTGCAGGAGGATTTAACAAGGAGGGAGCTGTGCTGGTGTCCAAGAACTGTCCTGTCAGCAAAGCACCACCTCTGCCTCTTGGCAGGTGGGGGTTCTCCTTGTGTATCCACGAAGACTCCCTATGAAAACCACACAAAACCCTCCCAAACATCCTTAAAGATGGACGTTTTTGCGAAGAGATGGAATTCTTTGTGTCCTTTCCTTTTTTCTGTAAGGCTTATAATGACCCAACTACAACAGACTGGCCGCTCTCCAGTGCTTCATTAAAAGGAGTCTCTGTGTTTCATTAACATCTGTCAGATATGGTTTATTCCTTTTCTTTTATCCTGCCTCTGGAGAGCACCCTGTGAGACACAGAGTGCTCTGCTTTATTTCCATGGGGTGCGTGTGGTTTGGGGTTTTTTATCTACTGCTCTGTGTTCAGTGAGGAAAAGAGTAATCCAGAGATGCCTGGTGGGTTTTGATAGGGAAGATGGAAAGGTCTGTGGGAATCATTTACTCCTAGTACATTGCTCTGCAGCCTCAGACCGGCAGCCAAAAAAGCTCTGCCTCCTGCACCAAAGAGGTGACAGTGCCTCGCACCAGAGACAGATTTGTGTCAGGAGGACAAATTCACTCAGGTGAAATTCTCAGGCCCAGAAGCTCAGGGTATTTTGCAAGTCACAGCAATGTCTTGCAGCAGTAAAATTCAATATTTTTATGATTCCTGGAAAAAGCTCTGTATACTGATGTGACACCATGAAGGTAAATAGCACAGCAGAACAAAGGCAATTTCAAGTAGAGAATTGGACCCTGTCTAGACTGACATTCTTCACTTGAACAGCAGCATTTTTTTTGTTTCAAATACTACTGACAGTGAACTTTGGCTCATCTGTCAAAGAAACAGGAGTTTGAGGAATGAGATTTAGAGAAATTTTTGCCTAACACTGGATGTTCATTCATATGCCAAGGGCCAAACATCCTTCCAAATCAGCTGTGTTTATTAAGAGCTCAATTTGGCAGTTACTGATGTTTATTTTTAACTTGTATAATGGTGACTATTGCTTTTATGTAGCATCTCCATTTTACAAAATCAGTGAATGAACTGAAAACCAGAGATTTCTCTCACAGGCCACGAGAACATGTGAATGGCACATCTTCCTTTGGCTACACTGGAAATGGCAGCCCTGTGTTTAGGAAACACCCTGTGCTGACTGAGGAGTGAAAAGAGAAGGGCTTTAGAACTGCGAAGTGAGGTTGGAAGGAAATGGGTACAATTAATTGAGTGGTGAGCAGGATATAATAAAGGCCTGGAAGGATGTACTGCCCACACATGGCTGTGCTGAGCTCCACTGCTGGCTGGGGAAGGCAGCTCTGCTTGGACTCTGAGTGTGTGCTTTCTCTAAGGGAAGTCATATATATATATGTATGTCATATAAATATATATATGACATATATATGAGAGAGAGAGATATATACGACTTATATATATATATATGTATATACACACAACTTATATATATATATATATATATATATACACATAGAGAGAGAGCTCCAAACCACTATTGATTTCTATCTTTCCTTGACTAATTTAGGCCTGTGACAGATCCAAGTAGTCTTCCTTTTTTTTCCCATTACCACCTCAAAACCCCAGGAAGGCCAGACAGCTGAACAACTGGTAGCTAGTGAGTTCTGTACTAGAGGCTGCTTTGCTGTATAAACCAGGGTGAAATGATCTTGCAGTATTTCAGACTATGACCTTTCAAGTAGACAGACCCAATGATTTTCAGTCAATGCTCCCTCTGCTTGATTTAGAAGCCCATTCAGAAGGCAAAAAGGCCAGTTCGTTGTGGCAACTCATTATTCCACTGTGCTGCTACATCCTGATAGATAACAAATCTGACCTTTGCCACAGAAATAGGTTGTTGTGGGCAGTAAAAGTTCACTTTGAGTGACACCATGAATGCTAACTCTCCTGTAGACAAAGGTGGCATGGGGGCAGAGCATGCAATCAATGCTCCAGCTTCAGGAGCTCCCTGAAAACCTGTGTGAGAAAACCTGGGCTTCCCATTTCCCTTATTTTAGTATCCTGGGAATACCTGTAAGCTCAGAAAAAAACCCACAAGTTGCTTCCTTTTTGCTTAATAAAGTGAGGGTCAATTGAAATTAAAAAAAAATACAGTGAGCTCCTTCTTGGATCTAAAAGTGCATTGGCCATATTCTTGGTGCCAATATTAAAATTGTGTTCTTAGATTTCTGGCTGCAGCTGATGATGGTGAGCATTTAAAAGTGGAGCTGTAACTGTGGTTAAGTTCAGCCCAGAATATGGTGTGCTAATAGGTTTATTAGGAATGCACAAATTATGGCAATGTTCAGTGGTTCCCTATTCAGAAAATTAATTCCAAGCATAAAAATCAATTATTGCTATTCTTCATCAAATCAAGTTTATTCTAATGTTATCTGACTTGGTATAATGAGATATTATTTGCTCTCAGGACTTTTTTTTTTTTTTCTTTTCCCGTCAGGCAATTGAACAAAAGCTTGGATAATCCATTTTGCAAAGCTTCATAGATGAAACAATAATATTATCCACTACCTATCAGAGTCCAGAACATATAAGCTCAGGAAAATTGTATCTCTGTTCCTCATGGTGCTGTCTATGAAATCCAGAGACTTCTACTCCCTTTCTTCCAACAGAAAACAAACAAAGCCCCTGATGAAGCCATTGGTGAAGTGTGACCATAAATTCACTTTCAAGAACTGATGTGTCAGAGGAGTCTGCCCAGCTGAAGAACCCACTGGCCACCACTGTCCAAAGACAACAGCAGAAAAGCTGAGGAGACCTGCAGACCTCTTTCTACCTCACTGAAAGCTTCTTTATCAGTGAATGTTGACATTACTTCAGAAATTATCTAAAAAATCAATATACAAACTCATCAGCAAATTAAAGATTCTCCCTAAGAGAAAGGTCTTTGGCATTGTGGAAATAATTACTGTTTTTTGCTCTTTAAGAATTGTGTGGTTACTTGAAAGTCTTTTTCGCTGCAATTCCACTTCAGCTGATATTTTCACTGACACATGTCAGTGGTCTCTATCATTTTATACCAGCTGTTGATCTGGTCAAATCATGTTCTTCTTGCTCCACCATTTAAGCAACTGTTTTATATTTGACTGAGAAATGTGTAGCTTTGTGAACAGCTGAAACACTGAAGTTTGAATCCTAGGAATGTGTGCCTTGAAGTTTGGCTCCTGTTTGGCTCCTGCAATGGCTAATGAGGGTGGTGCTTGTGTGGCAGTGTTGGCTTGGTGGGAAGCAAGTGCCATCAAAAAGCTAAAATACTTAAACTCCAAAATTACTTTAAAAACTACACCCTTAATGACCACAAGACTCAGGACTGTTTTCCTCCCTGACAGAGTGTTGGTTGCTCATTAAGCACTGGTCATTAGAGTAACCTGCAGTCCTGTTATAGTGCTGATAAAAAAACTATTAACTTGGCTTCCTCCCAGAGCAGCTCATTTCAGGGAAGTTCCTCCTACTAGACTTTTTGCTGTGTTCAATCCCTTTTCATCTGCTGACTTGGATCTGCTCTAAGGCCTCTCTTTTTTGGGGGGGGAAGGTGAGAAGATGGAATTTTTAGCACTTACATTTCACTTGCTGACATCCTGTGTGAACAGACCCACAGACCTCTGGGCAGGATCTTCAGAGGTCTAAGAGTGATTTAGGAACTCAAATCCCCTCAGTGCTCAGTGGGTCTCTGTTCCTAACAGACCCCAAACTCCCCTGTGAACAAAGATATATATTAATTTTGTAGATTAATGCATTAGTGCCCCTGAGGATCCACTAGAAATTACTGTTAAAAACTAATGCCATCAGCAAGAGGGTCCAGTAAGAAGTGGGCATGTTTGCAGCATCTCTTTCCACACAATAAATCCCCTGCAATGAGACATTTTACTGCCTGAACTGAAGCTGAACAACAGCAAAGACATGAGGTAATCTGGGTGCTCCCAAATGCCACTCAAGAGAGTTTAAATGCTGCAGAACAACAGCAGCTGTGAGTTCAGTGCCTGATTACAGGAGAATTTTTATTTCCAAAAACCCTTTTATAAATTAACACCAAATTGACTAAGAGGGTGCATAATCTTTTGCTGCTTTTGCTTAGTCCACACCAGAGAAATGGATATATGAAAATAAATGATCTGAGGAATAAAATACATTTGAAATATCATCTCCCTAGCTAGAACCACACACCTAATCTAGCTTGGCTTGTGTCTCACCATTCAAAGTTCTGCAATTTCAAACCTCCTGTATTTACTTCAAAGAGCTCATCAAGTCCCAGAACTTCTATGTTGCAAAATATTTCTAAAATCCTATTTAATCTATGTTGAAACAAAAACACAAACGAAACCCCCAAATGTCCTGGAAATAGAAGAAATTGGGTATGGAAAACTTGCTGTTTGGTATATCATTTAGTACTTTTGTTCTGTTGCATATTTTATATTGTTTTATGCCAAGCTGGTAGCAATGATTCATTATATGAAATTGGAACATTACAGATCCAATCCTGGAGCATTTGTCTTGCTGACAGGGAAGGATCCTTTAGGTCACTGAGCCACTTCTCTGCAGCTGAAGGAAACTGCAAAAAAGACACATAAGCTAGAAATATCCCCAGAAGCTTAACTCCATTCAGCTGTGTACCCCTGGATTTATAAACCCCTGACTATCCCACAATAAAATGGAAGCTGTCAGGGGTAAAAAAAACCTCAAAAGCTAATCTATGCTGTAAATCTATGCTACAAAACAGAGCCCAGAATCACTGACAGTGCACTGGGTCCTGGTGCTGGCACAGACTTTGTACGGTTCCATAAAGCAAATATTCAAATCAGAAAATGAACTTACAGACAAGACATTCATGTCCAGATGTGTTGTTTTCCCTGCAGGGTCAAGCTGCAGTGACCTCAGTACCCTCCCTGTTGTGTAACATGCTGCAAACTTGATAATGTTGCTTCATGTCTCCACGAGTGACACTTTGTCATGTCCATGTAATCTCCAGGGAAGGAAGAACCACACCTTCTGAGTGTGCAGGATTAAGTTACACAATTGATGTGGAGATGGTAGTGATGAGGAAGAGTTATACTAGTTTAAACTGAGTACCACCTAGGAGGAGCAGATGGCCTGGCAGAGATACATTGCTTACCTGGAAGTGCCCTCCCGAGCTCTCAGAGCATCAGCTGCACTTCACCGGTCCAGAAGGTGTCCTTGCACAAAACTCACATCAACTCTATTTATAAAAGTCTCTTTCCTTAGCTGTTTTCTTCTAATGCTTTGTGAAGTGAAAAAAACCCAGCAGAATTTGTGAAATGAACAGAGGGAAGCGCTGACCCAGATCCATCGTCCCACCAACAATTTCACTGAATTATGTATCCAGCTCCAAAGGCTCTTTCCACACAGGTGTCTAAATGTAAAGAGAATTAGAACACATAACCAGCTTTCAGAACAATCTATGTAAGGGCTAGTGTAATTAAAATACATTATTATTCATTTGAACTACTTAGAGTGCTGTGAAGATTTGCACAGCTTTTTGCAGAGGCAAAGAGAAGACTTTTGATTTAAATGACTATGAGCCAAGACAGGTGAGTGAGTGTAAAACAGGACAGGGCACAAGGCCCACTCTAAATTCAATGAACTCATCCCAGACCTCATTCAGAATAGCATTCAGTAGTTTGCCAGTGATGTACCATGTGTTTGCTCATTGTAGTTTTTAAATATCTTCTAATACTGGCAAGACTTGTGAAGTGTACACTGATTTTAGAAACTGCTGTTTAACTGCTCAGACTCTGGTGAATAACCAGAATTTCTGGCTGGCTGGTAAAAAGAGCCAAGGTGTTACCTGGGTTGTCTGTGGACTTGATCATTGAGGGGCAGGTGAGAAGAGCATCAGGAAATCTTGCTTTCCAGGCAGGTGCTTCAAACCAGCAGACTTTGTTTTTTCACCTCTAAGGTTGCCAACCAAATGCATGTTTAAAGTAGTTACAAACATGTCTGCACTGCAGTCTCTTGGGTTGTCTCTCTCTCTCTCTTTCTTTCTCTAAAGCTCTGAAAGAAAAAATGCATTTGGAAGTATTATAAGATTATTAAACATACCTGTCTGGTTAGAAGTGTAATTACATCCCTTTTGATACCTGTCAGCAGCAAAGGGTGTTCAAACAGACCAGATCATAACATGTGCACCCACAACCTTACACCTCATGGATTTCTCAACTGCCATTTGAAGGTAATAAAGGAAATCCATGTTTTAATTTTTAATAATTTCAATGCCTGTTCTTACAGCCATTATATATTTTGAGAATGAACAGCTGAATCCATCATCCTGTCTCCAACAGAATCTCCAGAGGCATTTTACCTGAACCTTTTTTCTCCCTCCTACACAGACTTGCTATATTTTAATTTTTTATAACCAAGCTGTATATGAACAATAAGAACATTAACTCATAAAAACATTAACTTATTGGGGGAAAATTATACCATGAGAGTGCATCCAACTCCTCATGTATTTTGACATTCCATTTAGCAGATTGTGTTATCATTTTAAGAGTGAGTCATCTCAGCTCTGAAGCACTGCAAGGGAAGTAGAAGGCCTGTCAAGAAGAAAATGTAAAGACAAATACATGTATTAAGTCTGTCTTGAATGATGTCAGAACTGAGTGTCAAGGCAGAGAGTTTCATCTCTCACACAAAAGACCTGGATGTTGAAGTTCTAAGGGGCAAATTTTCATCACTGGGCCTGGCTGGTAACACCAGTAATTGCTGCTCAGGTTTCTCTCAGTCACTAAAATACACTGCAAGCTTTCACAATGTTGGCATTACTCTTTCTTACCCCATTCAGATCAGACCAGGGACATGGCAACCCTACCCCTACCTTGCTGATAAGTTTGTTTCCAACTACCCAGAAGTTCTCAGCCCTACATCCACCTGGTCACCACAGACTTGAGGCTCTGAAGGGCCAGTGGGCACAAAACTTGCCTCACATTGCCCTGAAATCAATGGATCACACAACAGAGAAACCACCACTTCAGATGTTTTAAGGTACATGTTTTTTAAATGGTGCCAGATGCAAGAAAAACATGGTTCTCTTTTTGGACAGCAATTGGTGGAGTTGGTGCCTGCACTAGAAATGCCTCAAGAAATGCAGAACTGCAACCAAGAAGCTAAGAACTGTAATATTTTTTTAATGAAGAAATGAAACTGCAGTAGGTGATGGAAGTTTTGATGTATCCTCTCAGATCCCACAGTAGCATCAGCACTAAACAGATGTCCCATATTCCAAAGAAATGGCAGGTTTGGCACCTCTGCACTGTTAGCAAATTTAATTATGGGTTCAAATGCAATAATGGAGCAACCTTGCTTGGCTATAATTGTATCTGCAATTGGCAGCAGCTTTGCTTCCCTCCCTGCCATATGGGGCACAGCAGAACAAGGTGCTGCATATGTTCCTGCTGAATTATACTGGGTCAAATTGGGGTCAGATAAAAATATTATGGAAAGGAGGGGATGGAAAATCAAAAACAAAGAGTAGGAGCAAACTCAGGGTTTTCCTGCAATTCCAGTTTCTCTAGCCATTTTATCTGGGATTCAATTGGTTGTGAGTTCCAATAAAATAGCTGCTTTAATTAGGAGAACTCCCAGTCTGTCTGAAATAACACCATGTTCTGGGCAGAAGATCAGGAGAGGCAGAAGAGCTGGCATTGCCTGAATACAAGACAGTCCTGAGATAGATGTGAAGAATGGAAAAGAATCCTTTAAATATACCACAAATACTGGGAGAAAGGTTTTCAACTTCCCCTTTCCCCTCCCCTTTCCCTGAACCAATGACATTTGAGAAGATTTGGAATAGGGTGGGGAAAAAACTCTTCTGCCAACCCACATTACAAGTCTCCAACAACACGACAGCTACGAGGAGTAAAAAGAAAAATAATGCCCATCTTGTTATTTGGTTACATAAAATATCCACTTTAGGCAGGCCAGGTAGCAATATCTGAGTATGGCTGCCTGACATTTTCCATTACAAGGCTGTTTTCTGTTGTCAGTAACTTGGCCAGATTTAAACCATTTGGGCTGAAATTCCCATGTTGACTCTGTCTCAGGCTGAGTTTGCCTGCTATGTTTCCTGCACACGCTTTTATGTCTAATTAGGATGGCTGATTCTGATCTGCAGTAAGAAAAAGCAACCTATAAATAATTGCTCCACCAACTTCATATCCCCAGAAAGGAAAAATAACATTAAAATAATCCTTGTGACTTTTGTCCTGCCAGAAGAAGGGGAAAACTCACTTTGTGCAAGGCAGATGCTACTGAAAAAATTATCTGATGCCAATGCAAAAGTGCTCACCCCTAGCCACTGTCATCAATAGACACAGGTAATGTTCTTACCCCACTTAATTTTAATTTAGTAATATTCTGATGCACAATCATTTTCTTTCTCCTGCTGAAACTAATGGGATTTTTCCATTAAATTTATGGAGCCTCAAAGCCTCTTGTTTGTATTTCTTTAGAATTGTATCCCCCTGTGACATCTCTTAAGGCACCACAAATTACACCTCACTTATGCTATTTACTATTTGAAAGGCCAGTTTTTATCCCTGACAGTGATGAGAAGTTAATTATTCTTATTTTCCCTTTTTTTGGTACTTTTTTGCACTGTAATTTGAAATTATAATTATTACTGATTCGGAATAAAACATGAAATCACCCCTGATAGCACTGAGACTGGAATGCACAGAGGAGCCAGGCCTTCCTACACTGCACAGCAGTGCTCTGTGAGAGGAGCCAGTTGACTCTGCAATTAAATAATGTTGCCATGGCACCAGGTAGGTCCAGGGAATAGCAGGGGAACACTAATTATGGACGGCACAACCGGGAGACAGTCACAGGCAGCTGCTGCACTGGAATGTCTGGTCTCTCTGTCAGAAAACAACAAAGCAGTTTATAAATATTAATAATGAATTTGCAACATCTAATAGTAAAGAAGAAGGCTGCACATTACAGGGAGAGCTGTGTCTGGCAATACAGGGTTACACAGCAAGGCTGGAACTCCCTCCTGGGTTAAAGGCACCAGTGTTGCCCCTCCAGGTTTCTCCATCATTCCTAAGGAACCTTCCTGCCACTTGGGACCGGTCTGTGCTTCAGCCCAGGCTGCTCTTTCTCAGACTCATTCATTCAAGCCAAGCAGAGCCAAAGAGAACCTGCTGCTTATTCCATTAACAGCCATTAGAACCCTGCAACAGCAACAAGGAAATGATTTTGTTCTCCATCTGGCACGCTGAGCTTGGCTGAGGAAGGACCTGGAGGATGGGACTCAACCTGCACTTCCAGAGGTAATTTGGACTCAGTGACTAAAGCAGTAACATGGAGCAATTTGTCTTTGTATTGTAGCAGTATCCCATTTATATGAGCAGGTCGTACGAAATGAAAAATGATGATTTATTCTCATTTTAGTAGGAAAATTCCCTCTTCTCATCAGTCTTTTATAACACTGTAACAGACCTTCAGGAGATAAAACTGGACTAAGAGCACCTGGTGAAAGTCCTTCAGAGGAAAGAAATAAGTTCCAGTGGCTTTTTGATTAAATTCTTATGGACAGAAATGAAAAATAATACAGTTCCCCGACACCTTGATATCAGTGTACTGGTTATTAGAAGGATGTTCATGTGAGAAACATTTCTGCAGGTCTACTCCATGCAACTCATTTTATCTCTCCACCACTCCTCCCAAATGTGAGAGAACCAGCCCAGATTATTCAAGGATCTTTGTTTTAAAAAATGGGACCTTACAGAGTTTCAGCTAGTGAGCCAGCTCATAAATTCAGCATTTTACGTGGCAGCCCTTGGCAGAGAACCACCACCCCATTAAATCATGCTGGGCAAGAAACTGTCACTTTGGTGAATCATGAGAATTACTAATTCTATTATAATGTGTGTGTGTATGGGGAAGGTAATTCAGGGGGAGTTTTAGTTCCATCTTTATGGCGTCCTTCAGAAGATTATGACCCTCACCACTTCTCCCCGTTGTCCGTTCAGCTTCCAGAGCGACTGTTAAAAGTTCCAACAGCAGCAGTTAATAAAGACAAGCAAAGCATAAACCTTTGCAAAACTCATCCCTGTTTTGCTGCTCCCCTGGTTGCTGGCATTGCCATTCCACTTTCCCCTCCAAGGGTGCATTTCCAACAGGGTGCAATGCACAGGTCCCAGGGCTGTCCCAAATACTCTGTAATACCTGTGGGCCACGCTCTTCATTGTCCTTACAAAACTGACACTCACATTTGGAGGTAGTTCAGGAAAATCAGATGATCACCCAGAAAAGGAATTGGCTCCTGTGTGCCCATGTTTGAGTTAGTGCACACCTGGGAGATGAGCTCTCTGTATTACAGCTGAAGTTACTCAGGACTGCACTTTATATATTATTAAGACCTTTTTGAATTTTAAATTTGAAGCTTCCCCCCCCCTCAATACATACAATCATACAAATTACAGTTAATTAGAGAACAAGCACTATTAACTATGAAATTCTCACAGTCCAGTGGTTAAAAGAAATTCAATCAGTCCGCCCTTAAAACAAATTCAGGAGCAGAGCAAACAGTCCTGTCTGAGCGCTGCACACTGAGCCAGCTTTTGTGGAAGGTGCTGGTAGCAAATATTTAATTTTGCACTCAATTGTTATTTGGTGAGAGATGTGGCAGTAACTTCTATTTGACCTCAGTCATTCTGAGAGATACAAATGCACGTGAAAGATCTGAGAAATTTCGCCTTCTCACCATTACACATAAAATATGTAAATCTTCTCCCAGATCAAACACATTTGCACTGTTAAGGAGCTACCTGATGGATGCAGACAGATTTGATGTATTAATCCACCTGAAATAATGCACGCTACATAATTCAGTATTAGCACATTTAATGGGAACTGCACAAGTCCAAAGTGTTGGTAATTTCAGGCCCATAATTTAAAAGTACCTGATTTAATTCAACGTAAAGGAAGAGATAAAAAGCAAATTTGTTCTTTCCTCCACTAATGAAACAGTACTTCAAGGTGCAATAAAGAAAAAAATTTGGCTCCACTCTCCCTGCAGTCTGTGTTTGGAAATGAACACTCTTCTCGATTCATAAAATCTTGCATGTGTTTAGGTACTAAAGAAGAAGTTGATGCTGGGTTTTGTCACCAGTACTTGTGAAGCAAGCTTATCCATTTTTGCATTAACAGATGTAAATTGCTGGAGGCAACTATTAAGCACGAGTAAACATGTGTTGCCTTTTAAACACTGTCACTCCTCTAACAGACCAATGGCGTGATTATAAACATGGCCAAGGGGCTTTCTGCAAATTATTTTAATTCCTTTTCAAATTATTGCTCATTATGTCCTGTGTTTCTTCCTATATGGTCCCTTGGCACGTATATATAGCCCAGTTTAAACAGCAGGGCAGGGAGTTGTTCTCTGGTGCATCTTGCTGTGTATTTCTGTCAACTCCCCCTGACCCTCTCCTGTGAGACACTTAACTACCCTTTTACTTCCCCCTCATAACAAAGCAGAAGATGAGCAGAATAACCCAGGACTGAGCTATCCAAGATTAAGGACATGTCTGCACTGTGCAATGGAGCGTGGTGAAAACAGTTTTAGGGAATCTGTGCCTGTGTCTAATAACAGCCACAAGCAGTTTTGCCCAACACTCAGTAACCTTGTCAAGGCACCGCTCAGGTCCAAACAACCAGGGGTAATTAGGGATAATTACCCTGGCACAGTTATTTTGCTCCTAGTTTTGAAGCTGACTTGCAGCGTGCCCATAGGTTTGCTCAGACCAACGTGCAGAAATACTTCTGGCTCAAGGTCACACCAGAAATCAATGGCAGCAGCAGGAAAAGAGCCCAGATATCTTTAATATCAGCCCAGCTCAAAGTCACTTGGTGCTCTCCTTCCCAAGCACAATCACCCTCTTTTTCTAGTACAGACAAGTGTTGGAGAAGCTGCACAACTCGTAACACACGCAGAGAAAAAGCAGCACATGCAAAACTGAACCACCAGAGTATCACTCCACCAACAAACTGTCCTGGTGCAGGACCATGGAAAATTTGGCCCTTGGCCTCTGTCGCTGCGATGGACCTGTACAAATAAATTACATCTGTATTAAACAGTGGGGAATTCACTGTTTAATAAATGAAGTATTTATTTGACTACAGACAGCCACGTTCGCTCATGTCAGAGCCCTGAGGGGCAGCTCCTGCTCAGGGTGGCACAGCAATAAATTCCAAGTTTCTCCAGTCACTGCTGAGTCTCCACTGGAGATCCTTCACACTCCCACTTCTGTGGCCGGCAGCAGGATCTGACTCTTAATACATGAACTAGTGACACTTAATGCCTAGAAGGAGAAATTCAGTTATCTGCAGCAACTGAAATAACACTGTGCAGCTTGTCATACCCAGTCCAATTTGTTCCACAGTCTTTCAGAGACACCGGGGAAATACTCCATTCTCCAGTTCAGCAAGCTTCATCTACAGTATATATTGCTTCCTAAAGAGTTGCTACAGTGGTGAAGAGAAAGAAATAGAATAGAGGCTCAAAACAAAACTACCAGCTTTCCACCGTAACTTCTGTTACTGAATGTAAATCTAAAGCCATTTTCTCTTTGAGATAATTGCCAGTTTCTTCTGTTTGCTCGAACTACTTGCTTTGGTACAATTCTGCACTGATTTATTCTTGCATTTGAGTTCACTTGTTAAAGTGTAAGTGATGGGAAAAATGGCTCTAAATTTCACTGCTTTAAACATTTCTCGAATCCATAGATAACACAGGCAGACTGACTTTCTAAGTTATTGTCATCTCTGTTTCCCTGAAATCACAGTAGTTGAAACCATTATGTTTGGTTTTTTTTCCATGCACAAACAAAATTCATATCCTTTCAGCTTAAATTATTTTTAGATGGCGAGGTGCAGGAGTAAATACAATGACAAAGCACAGCGGGTTTCTCTCAATATATTTGGAGCAAAACCAAGATGGAGCTGTTTCCAGCACACAGCAGACTCCCAGAAAATTGCACTCACCGTGCACAGCAGATGTAATAAATTTCCATGCCTCTAGACAGAGCATCCAAGCCCTGCTTTCTCTGCCCCAAACTAACAGAGTAAGAGGTAGTTCTGATAAAAGGCTCTTTTTGAGGCTGTTTTTCTTCAATTCATTGCCATTGATGAAGAATTCCTCTTGATTTTGTAAAAACTCTTTGTGGGAAGTTTGTTTGTCAGCCGCTGGCACAGAGGGAAAGCAAGGATAACTATCCCATTCCCCACAAACTCCACAGGGCTCTCATGAGCAGCACTGGGACTTTCTGAGGACACTGGTGAAGATAACAGGGTACTTCCCACAGCAAGAATTAACTGGATGAGGAGTCAGGAAGAAACAACCAAAGGAGCCATTTAATTTTTCTTTTGGGCATTTTGCTTCATAGATCTTCAGACAAGCCATCAACTTTTCCATTTCGGAAATCAAATCTCAACTTGATTCTCCCCTGCCAATAACAAAACAAAAGATGTTCTGTGTCTGCCCACAGAGCCTATTACATGGCCCACAGTTATGCCATCTCTTCTGGGTGCTGGTACTGAAAAAGGAAGAATTAGAGCACAGAAGAAATGCTTTTGATGATGTGTGAGCCTCAGAAGGACCACACTAATTTAAGCTCTCTGGGCTTACAAGGAACAGCTATTGCTGTGGGTAGTTACAAATTAGAAGAAAGGGTTCCTTCAGTGGGAAGAATTCAACAGCTCCTTCCCTGAAGAGTCTTAACTTTTTAAAACCATGTTAAGGAAAAGACAAAATGAACAAACACACTTGTTGAAGGAGGAAATCAGAAACTATGTCCCTGCTGAGGCCAGTCCTGCCCTGGGGGAGCTTAACAATGGGCCCAGGTCAGGCTTGGATCTCAGGAGGACTCAGATTCCTGGAATACAGTGAGGTTTGACTTCACTTGTGAAGTCATCTTAAAAAAAATAAATAAAATCTGAATGCTCCCCATTGTGACAGGATGCATGGGCTTGGGGAACTCACACTGTCCTTGACTGGAAATCTGGGGAGTGGATCTTCACTGGGCATCAGTCACACTCTACCTGCAACAGCATTTCTTTTATTACTGAAAATCTGCCTGTACTGGTCCTTGCAGGGTTGATCCCCTGATAAGTGTTTCACACCCACTTGCTTTGTTCATTGTTATTTTAACGGGGTGAAAACGTGAAAAAAAAGCCCACAAGAAACCAGGCTTTCTACACTGTCACAGAGCCCAGCGTTGAGCTGCAAATATCTGCCTGCCTGGGACAGCCTCCTCAAGCCATCCACATCAGCAGGCAGCAAATGTCCTCTGAATGTGCCACCTGGCACGACTGCTCATTGCTTCCTAATCCTCCTGGAATAGCATTTTCCAGACAATTCCTATCACACACCGAGCAGTCTCCGTATGTTTGCAAAATGAAGTCAAATTGGTTTGACATCTCCTGCAAGAAACCTTTATCGTCAAAATTTGGCAGAAGAAAAAGACAGGACTTGCTTCTGACCTAATGGTTTCCCTCCCCTTTCAGGTAAATTCTTACACTGGGAGACATTTACATCCCAGAGCTGATTTTTCTTGTATACTCAACTAACTCTATGCAAAAAAATCCAGCACAGGATTGCATGACAGAGGATAAAATGTCAGTTTTCTCCTCTATCCAAGCTGTGCTGAAGGCAGACAGGTTTACAGCAACTCTTGCCTCTGCACCTCTCTGAGTGCCTTCCTGATTTATGGCAGAAAGAAGCTCCAAGTCAGAGCTGATTTAACTGTGGCAAAACTGCAGGAACCATGGCAGCAGCTCCAGAACTCTAACCAGAGCCACTGTTACTCATCTGTATTTTTGATAGTTCCATGCATTGAAGTTGTTTCCTGATGGGCACATCTGCTGCATTTACAGCTTTGTTCTACCACCATGGAGAAGACACTACCACGTGTTCTCAAGCTCTCCCTGTTGGCAACAGTAAAATGTGTGGCCTCAGAATGAGAGGAAGGAAGGAATGAACAGCTCATGGAAAACCTGACCTCCCAGTCTGTTTCCAGCAGCTGTGACAGGAACTTCGGTTTGAAGGTTTTGCTATGGAGTCCTGCCTGGTAGCAGAGTGAGACAAATTTATGAGTTCCCAGTTCCCACAACTGATTACAAGGTTTCCCTGGACAGCTCAGTTACATACGGACATCTACTGATGGAAACCTTTAATCCCAAACACAGGGAGCCGATTTTCTGGAGGCTCCAAGTTCCTGCTTTCATACAGAAGAGCTGTACCACAGGCAGAAAGAACAAAAAGGTCTGATGATTAACATGCCAGTGATTTTAGGAGGAAAGCACAGCTCTTGCTACAGACTCCTGGCAAGAGTTTTGCCATGTGCCTCACTTTTCCAGCCCCAAAGTGGTGACTGGAATTCCCCCATATCCTGCTGTCAGTGAGGACTGTAAGGTCCACACTGCAGGAACTATTTTTCAGTGGTGCTTTTATCCTGCTGTGCTCAGGATGCTCCAGTTTTGCTGGAGTGTGTGGCCTCAGCTGCACTGCAAGGGATAATACAGCTTCTCCAAGCATGACCTTGTCTTCTATCCCCCAATTTCCTACTTAGCATCATGTTTAAAAGTAACATTTGTGCACTTGGTTGAAGCTTGCAGGAATTCTTTAATTACTTCTAAACCCAGCTATTTGCCATTCAGAAGCTTGTGTTACAACATTAAAAGGCTTTGACAAAGTAACGTGGAATTTCTGGAGCTGGCTCCAACAACACAGTTTCTCCTTTTCATCTCCTATTTCAAGGAAGAGTGACAGCAAAAGTTAAATGCTGTTTTTATTTAGTGCTGTTTGATTGAGAGATTAAGGGTTGAATTTCTAATTTGAAGAGCAATTCTCAACGGAGGCACAATATTTGTATCTATTAAGGACAAGGTGCCCCTGAAATTGCAATCTGCTCCTCTTCAGAAGTTTTAAGCTTCAGGAAATTATAGGTTTCTACCTTGTCTACAAAAAAATATATGTAGTTTTATGAGAGTGGAATATACATGTATTTCAAATAAAAAAGTAACCCATTTAACCTTCAGACAAGGCATCTCTTCCAGCCACCAGCAGCCTCCCAGTAAAGCAGCTGTTGATCTTAATTCATGGACACCTCCTTTCATAGCATGTAAATCCAGTTACATGCAGTTGTATTCCCTATTCTCAAGCCAAATCCTTTCCAGTTCCAGATCATCCCAATTCTGCTGTGCAGCAAATGGAATGGGGGGATAATTACGAGGCAATCATTTGGAAACGGAGAGTCTTAAATCACCCAGACATCTCATCATCCTGCAACATCCTCCTGCCAAAGGACCTCCTCTTCTCCTCTGCCAGTGTCCAGAACAAACAGACTCTTTTCCTGATCCCTGCACAAGCCAAGTATATCTACGTGGCCCTAGGAAGACTCCTGTAGGGGTAGTGAAGATGTGGAGAACAAAAAATTTTACATCAGGCTATAAGGGGTGTTCCATCACCAACTCAGCTCCAATGTGAACTTGTTAGACTCTTCATCAATCACCTAAACAAAACACTAGTGACTTGTAGGCAAATGACCCCTCACCCAGCAGATTAATTCATTATAAAACATCTTTACCCAGTGTGATGGTTGCAATTAACTCATAGAACTGTAAGAGGTTTCAAAACCTAAGTCAGGCTGGAGAGCAGAGGAAATGACAGACACCAACAAGACCCCAGACATTTCAAATGGGGAAAAAAACATTTCAGCCTTCTTCCCAGCAAAATCGTTTCTGTCTGGAAAACACTGCAGCTATTTATACTAACTATTGTGTTAAGCTCTGTATAAAGCACCTGCTCCAGGCCATAGCACCTTGCATCCCAAATTAGGCAAAACAGATGCAAAGCACAGTCACAGAGAGAAGAGATGACTTCTACAAAACAAGCATGACAAACACATGAACTGAATTTGAACTCAGAGGGTATATGGGAATGCTTTAACTGAAAGCCTTCCCTTTCCTGTCAGTGAATTTCCCAAATGCATACATCTAAATTCCTGTGCCTTTCACTGCATTCACAGATTTGGATTCCTTCTGTTCCTACCAAATTACGTAGGCTCCCCACCTTTAAGAAAAACTACCACGGCTGTTAGAGTTATTTCCCTCTCTTTCCATTTCCTTAAAGGAACCTGACTCCAGGCATCAAATACAAAGGCAGTTCTTGTGGGAACTTTCAAAGTTGCTTTTATGTCTGATCGTCTTCGTGCTGAAGTCACAGGCTGAATTACTGCTGGCACAGGAGGATGGGCAGAGCTGGAATCCAGGCAGTGTGTAGGTGTTCTTGGGGAGCAGCTACAGGCACGTTGCCTGCTCAGAGCAGGCAGGATGCAGGCAGGAGTCTCCTTGCCCTCAGCTGAAAGATTGTCTCAAAACTCTGCCTGCTCCTTCTCTGGGATGTGGGTTTGTGGGGATTTGGGTCTCCCTGGCATGGTTGACTTCCATTGTCTTGACAGCACAGCTTGGGAATCAGGGCTCTACAGTGAGTGCTTGGACCATAGGAGCAGGAGATAAGAGCAGTATGATAATATGAAAATGGGTTAGGTGAATCCTGCATCTTTTTCTTTCTGAGTACAAGGAAGTAGAAGCCCCATAGAATCATTTAGGTTGGAAAAGACCTCTGAGATCATCAGGTCCAACTTTTTACTAATCACAACCTTGTCAACCAGACCAGAGCACTGAGTGTCACATCTGTTTCTTGAACACCTCCTGCAGTGGGGAACTCCACCACTCCCTGGGCAGCCCATTCTAATGCTCAGCAATCCTCTCCATGAAGAAATTCCTCCTGATGTCCAACCTAAATCTCCCCTGGTGCAGCTTGAGGTCACTTCCTCTTGTCCTGTTGCCTGACCCCCACCTTGCTACAACCTCCTGTCAGGGAGCTGTAGAGAGCAAGAGTTGCCTCTGAGCCTCCTTTTCTCCAGGCTAAACAAACCCAACTCCCTCAGCTACTCCTCATAGGATTTACTCTCTGGTCATAGGACTTAGGCTCCCACAGACCCACCAGTACTAGGTTACACAGTTGGAGAGTCTGGGCTGCTTTTGAGGGACTCCACTATCCATCCTCAGGCATCACAGGCCTGCTGGAACAGGAAGTTTATAGTGCAGGCTCTCCATGCTAAGTAAAATTATAACAGCATCTGGCATCCTGCCTCCAGCATAACCCAAACCCAAGCTTCCTAAACTGATGCTTCAGAGGGCAGCAGAATAAATAAACCTCTCAGCAATATGTCTAGCCAGCCATACAATGCTTTACATGAAGAAAAACATCTTTCCTGAGCCCAATAGGAAATCATTTTGTGCCCTGAAGCATGAGATTTGTTTACCCTTAACTTAACATGCATAATGCTAGTTTTGTCTTTTTGCAATGAAATTATCCATTCTCTTTATAAATCTGGCTCTTCAGATTCCCTTGAAGAAGCTTATGGAATAACTTGGAGAAATAAACCACTGGAATGAAACTGTAAGGAAATTACTGTTATTTCTCCTAAGCTACCTCAGTGTCTACAGAGGTTGGACAAAAGTTCACGCACACATCCAGGCGAGCACTCTCCTGAGCAGTATTTTACTGCTAAGAGTGTTGGCTAAATAACAAGATGTATTTCATATTTAATTCCCCTTGAAATGCAGCACAAAAAAGTGCAAATAAGAAAGAAAACTGAAGACACTGGTCTGCATTTAACACTGGAGTTGCTGGGTTTTTTTTCTTCTCGCATTCAAGACAATTTTGGAGGCTGAGGTTAAGAATACCAGGGACACTTCAGACAGACACCATTCCTTAGTGCAGGGGGGTCACACCACTGAGATCCATCACCTCGTGGGCTGGGTCAGAGTCCATTGCACACTTTAAAGAACCTGTATTTTCACAGAGGACACAAAGCTTCTACAGGACAGTCAAGGACTTCCACGACAAGATTCTGGTCTTTTCCAGAAATGTCGATTCACACCAAAGATTCATTTGTTTGAGCAGCCACACGGTTTTTTGGCTGCCCCCAGGTTCTCCACACACAGATTTAATCAAAACTCAGATGCTCTTTTTCTCTCATGGGAAGAAAAAGGGGAGAAGAAGCTGCTTGCAAAGGTTAAAGATCTTCTTTTCGAAGGCTCTGCGGTGAGAACCAAAAACATTATTCCAGAGAGAATGAGGACTGCTAATCCACAGCTGACACACCGTCAATACTGATGAGAACAATATTTGCTGAAGGGCGTAGAAAATACCTTTCATATTCACATGCAAACAGCAATGCAGGAGAGTAAATAGCATGGTCAGAGTAGCATGGCTGGTTTTTTTCCTTTCTGGTACCTGTTGATGTGCTCTGGTTGTCTATCTCCATTACATTCCTGGCATTAAGTCTTGCAGGAACTTGTTGCAGTTCCCAAGGGCTTTATTTCCACTACAAACAGTGAGTGCACTGCAGCAAGACACTGAAAAAAACTAAAAAAATCATCAGCTGAGGCAATGCAGAGATAGTGGGGTTTCATAAGGACTTCTGCCAGTCTAGTGAGGTTAAACTCTCCAGGCTCCTCTTCACAGTTAATAAAGAAAGAAAGGCCCTCCCAGACAATAAGTCTGAGCAGCTAAATTAAGCTCTTGCTCTGAGGTGCAGGATCTTGATCATTAACTGTAATAGGGCCCAGGTACATTAACTGCAGTGAACAGGGGCCTCACAGCCTTCAGTTTGCTCAGTTCCTTCTCCAAGTTCTGATCTGGATACAATTCAGAGTATGCAAAGTTGGGAGTCCGGGCCCTACATTGACTGTGGCCCTCAGGCCATTTCAGACAGTGATTTAGGACACCTGCATTGGGTGTATTTTCATGTCTATTGAAAGCTAAGCCCAGTGTTTCTATATTTTTTTTTAATTTAATTTTTCATTTTTAATTGCTTTCCACCTTGGATGAGTGCTGGGCTGAATTGCCCACACAAACACCCAGGTGCCAGCCCTGGAATAAGGGATGCTGATACTGATGGCTCAGTAGCAGCCCGTGTTTAGAGCATCCTAAAGCAGTTACGAAAGTGCAGCCTCAGGCACTGGAAGTCAGATGGTATCAATATCCTCCTGCTTTTTTACTGCCATGATCACCTTGATCCCTGTATCCTCAAACCAGTCGCCACCAGTCACCCTGCTGTATCTCACTTCTTGCCAGTACTCAAGAAAAGGAGTTTCAGAGAAAGAAAGCCAATATCAAAATTTCATTATTTCTAGAGGATAAATTCTATAACAAAGGCTTAGGGTAGGATACAAAACCTACACGGGGAGAGGATGTCTCCACTGCAGAGCCTGTGCACTAGGAAAGCCAGATAAAGGATGGGAGAAGAACACCTTATCCTTTGTTCAACAAAAAGCAAATTAATGGCTTACCTGCCTCTCCACATCAGCTTTTACAAAAAAACCAACCAACCAAAACCATACAAAAAGCCCCTCTCATACCGGAATTTTTTGTCAGAAGTGTTTGTATGTTTATCCCACTACAAATCAGCAAGATCACAGCTAAGCTATCACAGCCAACCAACCCAAATCAGAGCTCAGCTACTCACAGTCAGCTCAAAGCAGGAAATAAAGAAAATTTTCAAAGAATCAGTCATCTAATTAATTCCTCGTTGCTATATTATGTAAATAGATATCAGAAAAGAAGAAAGCCTTAAACGTGTTAACATTCACTCAAGCAAATATTGACATCGAATCCAATAGGATTACTCCCCTGAGAAATGTTAAGTGTACACCTAAGTCTCTGTGCAATTTGGGCTTAGGTTTGTTGAATAAATAGCTTTCTGAGAATTATTCATTTTGTTATATATTGCACCATCTGTAGGAATACTGATACAGTAATTTGAATATTACTGAAATACTGCTTTTATAAAATATTCAGCTGGTCCCCTAATGCAGGTGAGGGATAAGACAGTCATAAAACAAACTCAGGAAATATGACAAACTTAGTCACATTATAACAAACATAATTCATTCCCTTAGAGTAATCAAGTTTATTAAACACAAAGCCTGGTTAATATTTTATATTTGCAAACATCTTTTCCCACTAATGGCCTAAAGCATTTTGCAAGCTACAACATGCAGACAACATTTTAAGTGCAATCTCTCCTCCTGTGCACCCCAGTTGCCAAGCTCTCAGCTGAGAGCTGCCCTCCCACACATCAACAACAGCCATGTCAGCCCTTTCGTGAGGCAAAAATAAACCCATTAAGTTTCATCTAAATACTCCTGTTGATACCCAAAAATTAGAGCCTGGTCAAAAAACCAAACAACTGTTCCTGCTGAAATGGGCAGAAACCAGGAGTGAATGTTCTGGCATCTGCATTGGGGCACACACACATGTGCAAAGGGGTGGCTTAGGAGAGAGGATGAGAGAGGATTTGGGGAAGAGGCAGAGACACACATCCAGCATTTCCATTTGCCAGACTGGGGCACCTTCCACCAGACCAGGTTGCTCAGAGCCCCGTTCAACCTGGCCTTGAACACTTCCAGGGGCGGGGAAGTCATATCTTCTCTGGGCAACCTGTTCTGGTGCCTCATCACCCTCACAGGGAACAATTTCCTCTCCATAGCCCATCTCGCCCTGCTTGCTGTCACTTTAAACCCATTCCCCCTTATCCTGTCACTCCATCCCTTGTCCAAGGTCCCTCTCGAGCTCTCCTGGAGCCCCTCCAGACACTGGAAGGGGCTCTCAGGTCTCCCCAGAGCCTTCTCTTCTCCAGGCTGAACACCCCCAGCTCTCAGCCTGTCTCCACATCAGAGGGGCTCATTCCTTTGAGCATCTTCACTTTGGAAACAAAGCACCGCTAGAGGACAGTGGAAGCTAAAAAATGCCTGGCAGCCCCCTCGGTGCTTGGAAATAGGCTGGAGATCCGGCGAGATTCGCTCCAGGAAATTCGGTCGGTAAATAACTGCCCACGCACGTTTCAAAGGATCGTGACTCGCGTGTGCAGCAGGTGGGACCCAACCGGAGAGGATTCACGGGGGGAGAGAGCGGTAAGTGTTGCCGAGGTGAGGGGATGCTAAACGGGCTGAGATTAATCGAAACCCACCGCCGAGGATCTGCTTCCCCCCCAGCCGACCAGAAGGCAGCAGTGGCAACCACTGCAGTCCGTGTTTGGATTCTGATGGGGGTACCGTGCCCAGATGTAATTGTTCTGACTCAGAAAAAAAATAAAAATTAATCAGCTCGCAAAAGAGGTGACAGCTGTTTCTCTGATTCCATTTCCATCTAATTTGTAGTGTTTACCTAATATCTTAGGTGCATTTCCAAACACAGCTAAGAATACCCTTGTATTTCAGCGACTGGTAAGCGAAAGTGGGTTTAATTTTATGTGACTAACTCTACTGTTTCTTGCTAAACAGCAGGGATACAGATGGAGGTAAAAAAAGAAAAAAAAGGAAAATAGAAAATCTCTGTTCTGGATTGCAGAACACATTGCATAAACTCACACTGGCCATAGCTGTTTGCAGAAAACCTTGCAAAGGCTCTGTAAAGAATAGGATTCAAAAGGAACCATAGAAGATGTTGCCATAGATCTAAAGACAGGCATGTCAGTTAACTGTGGTTCTGAAGAAAGTACTAACCTAGAAAACATTTAAGACATTTAACTAGCCAGCCTGCCAGTGTGGATATCCCTCAGCTCACCATATATGCATTTTTAAGTGACATTCCTTGACTGGCAATATGAAGCACCCCTTCTCCTTCAAGGTAGTCCCAGCTTGAGACATCTCATGGTTTTAGCCCAAGTTTTGTGCCACCTCTACTATAATTTCTAATTCTGCTCATGTTTCTCCCTGTATTTAGGAGTAGCTTACTGCTTGCAAGAGAAAATATGCGTAAAAATACATCACAGCTGCCACAGCACCTTTTACATTTGAGTGTCCTGGATCACTTTACAACCACAAGAAGAGTCCCAGCATCACTATGAAATGGCTGCATTTAGATTTACAGCTGTAGTCACCTGCTATCCAGGGTTGGAATGATCTTTATAGCACAGAAGCATTGTGTGAGTGGCCCATGGCTCTGTAAGGAGTCATGAGTGGACCGTAGAGTCCTGCCTTTTGATGCTCTCCTCATTCCCTGGTGGACATTAAATGCCACAATATACATGTGGATGGTTCTTAAGAACATTTCTACACTCTTTTACTGGCAATTTATGGATCATCCTTCCTGCTCTCCCCCTGTTGCTCTCAGACATGGAATAAAATTTAAAAACCCCCCTATCGTGCTATTTTGCATTTCAATTAAGTACAATGGACCAGATTCCCAGGGGCTAGACTGGGATGTGCTGGCATAGACCCTTATGAACAGAGCAGGTCAGAGCCCAGTCTGCCACTGAGAAGAGCACAGTGCCTGCTCTGCACCATACCCTGCTGGGCACAGAGGCCAGTCCTCAGCCTGGCAATGCAGTTTTGCCTTAGGAGGTGTGGCCAAAAACTGGCAGCTTGTTACATGGACTCCCAACTTTGTGTGGAATCACAGCAAAGATCCAAAGGGACAGAATACTACGCCAATTCCTGTGGTTTTGGCTGAGCAGCTCAGTCCTGGCATCCACCCCCCCAGCAGCTGGATGTTTCCTGGCAGGTTGGCAGCCCAGGGGGACGATTTGCAGCATTCTCTAATTACAATGCTGCTGTCGATGAGTTAATGCCCTCGGGGGAGCTGGGGAGAGCCTGTGCCCGGGCTCCCACTCTGTGTGGAGCTGAAGCACTAAAAGATGTACAGAGAAACACAGCCTCTCTTGATGGCTGAAGTTTAAAACATGGACTCGATTAAAATTCACATCCTGCAGCTCTCAGCTTTATTAATGGTGAAGATAGGAATAAATGTAGGAAAACAAAGTAAACCCAAGTGAAAACTGGAGGGCAAATGGACTTTTTTTAAAAATTGCCAACAGAGCAGGTGGACAGAGTCACGACCTCTTGACAGAAGTACCTGCCAGGTGCATGATGTACCAAAGCAGTGGGGCTGGTTTTCACACTGAATATGGCATGTGAGGGATGAGTCAAGAGACACAACCCAGCCCTCTGCAGTCAGGGAGCCACCAGCTCAGCTCCTTTCTGTGACCTGTTCTCTGCAATAGCACAGAAAGAACTAAAGAGGTACCTGTTTAGTTCTGCTGTAGCATCACCTAGGAAATACCCTTGGAAAAGGCATCACGAGGAATAGGAGCTGTGTTTCTCTGCAGAAAAGATTGGATTTTGAGGATTCTTTGAGGACCTCTACTCAATTCAGGGTCATAAAAATGTCAGTCCTTTATGCTGGTAAAACCCCTTTCTACTTAAAGCAATGGAAGAAGCAGAGTACACAGTGTTCAGTGTGTTGGTTTGAGAAATCTAAACTTAAGGAAAGCATCTGAAATTTTGGCATTCTGTGGGCCTGAAACATGTTCAAGGGATAATTTCAAGTGCCTTCCCAAATTAAGGATTCTCTCTCTCTCTCTGCTAAGGCCTCAGTTCACTCCTGCAGCAGGGGTTATCTCTGAAATGCTCAACAGCAGTGTCTTCATGACTAAAGGAGCATAAGGCTCAGGGGAAAAAAAAAGAACAATGGAAGGAGAAAGAAATGCAATCTAAATTCATTTTAACTCCAGTATACTATTATTAGTTAAAACTCCCAAGGTAACCTCTATTTCCACAGATATGTAGGTTTTCCATTTCAGTAGGACTAGCAAGGACTGTGAAGCTCCAAGTGATGACCAGGAAGCCCAGCTGTGTGCATCACATTGAAGCAGACCCTTAATACTTCCATTTCTGTGACCTTTCCCCATGCCTATAGATGGGTATGATCCACCAGAGAGAACTGATTAATGATCCTACCTGATCCCCATTTTTTTTTCCTTGCAAAATTATTCCTCAGCAAATCCAGGTGGTGCAAAGGAGCCCGATGAGAAGAATGACCTGGTTCTGAGTGTGGATGTCAGAGGACGTATCCTGCATGTCTGGGAAACTGCAAATGAAGCAGATGTTTGTCATTATTGCCCACTATTTAAGTACCAGCATTTCTTCTGCACTAACCACTCTCTGCAAGCAGCAATCATGCATCACCCTCTCCTCTTCTAATGGCTACTCAGGCGTGTAATAAGTTGAATTTCATCTTGCTAATGAATCTTATTTTAGTTGTTGGGCATGACAGGGCATTTCTCTGTTAAAAAGTGAGTGGAGACATCTGGCTTTGGCGGGGTGACTAAAATCAGCTGTGTTTAACCAGTGTCTCTCCTGTTTCACCTTCAGTTGCTGACACCAGACCCTGCCACGCTTGCAGACTCAGACAGGAAAGCAGACTGCAGAAGTCACCCTCTACACCTGCCCTATTTTGCCTTAGACAACTTTATATCCCATGGTGTAAAATGCTTCAGGTATTCCTTATGTCACCTGAACAGTGTCAATGCTGTATCACCCACTAAACCTGTGAGCACATGGGAGATATTCCCATTATTCTGCAGGCTCCACAGCAGACAGCATTCCTGCCAGCCAAGCAAGCACCGAGTTCAGCTCTTTCCTGACCACTTGTCCTGACTCTGCACTCATGCAGAGAGGCATGAGACTGCTCTGACTCAGCACCTGACACAGTTTGCAGGGTGGGTGCCTGTTACTGCACCAGCTAAAGGACTGGGAATCAGCCCTGTAATGCAGGGCCACTGCTGAGAGACTGCTGCTGTTTCATCCCCCCTGTAATGGCTTTCTTCCTTCAGGATGAGTTATTGCACTCCTATTTTTGGCTGGGCTTCCTTTGGAAAGCTGGCACAGAAATATTGTTTGGCAGACACAGGCCTGCCCCAGAAATCTACTGTTTTTGGGGTTGTTTGCTTTTAACTAATTCATTATGCTGCTGTACTGCAACGTATATCACCTGTTTTCCCCTCCAGCACAGAGTGTTTATTAGACAACTACACTCAGGAAGCTTCCCCAAGACAAACACTCAATCCTCAGTCTCCTTGGAAAGCCTGGCAGTCCTTATTGCCAAGGACTAGAAAGCAAAAGCAGCTCAAGTACAGTAATGCACACAATTATTAACAATAATATTTTGCTTATTAGTGAAAACTTGTGCTAACATCAGTGCTTCCATGTGGATTCATCCCTGAAGTAACAGGAGCTCATTACAGGGAGATTTTTCAGATCAAGCCTGGATTTTGCTGGCTTCTCTCTCTCTTGCTTCTCTAATGTGATTGTTCTCCATGACCCTGATATATGACAGTCATTTTAATGCTGGTAACTACTCTTTCGACTGCAGAAGGCAATGAATGCCAAAGATATTTAAAGATATCACCAGTCAGCCCTGACTCTGCAGCCATGAAGCAGTTCATGTTCCTTAAGAGCCAATTCCACCAATTTTGTGTTGGTGTACACTGGTTCAGCAGAGAGACCTGGTGGAGTCCCCTTGGCATTGCTCATTCCCATAACGGGTTACTGCAGATATTATTTACTGAGCTCAAAACAACCCTGAAGTGCCTGTCAGTTCAGCTGCAAACTGGGGGAAAAACACTCTTCACAAATACTGGAAAAGCATTAGAATTTCATCTCTGCTAGCTGTTCTACAGACTGCTGTAAGTATGTTATTATGTTCCCAAGCTTAGTCTGACTGAAAGGAGCCTGCTGCAGCAGGGGGATGGTGACATAAAGATGTGGTAATACTAAAGATCACACAGGTCAAAGCCCACCCCACAGCAGAGCACCCACTAATCTTAGAGAGGAGCTCCTGTGCTGAAAGAGATGCAATGGAAAGCAGCATTTGCACCCTCTCCTGTCTCAAGTGCAGGGTCTGGCAGTGCAGGGTGAGCTCCATCCTCCTGCACTTCCAGGGGAAGCTGCTCTTGAGGACCCTGGAGAATCACCACTGTGGTGGGAGCCAAACACTGGAGTTCTGAGCCTGCCAAAAACCACATTTCCAGGCCTCCTATATAATCATAAAATTAAAACTGTTCCATGAAGACAACCTGTGTGTGCAGTGAGGTCACACCACCCCTGCTGCAAAACAGCTGTGCCTCCCTGTGGGCACAGCCATGGTCAGGAAACTGCACAACAGGACATCACAGAGATCACTGGTCCATCAGCTTTCTGCCTATCCCAATAAATAATTCACTGAAGAGCATTCTAGACCAGAAGTTATACTCTTAATGAAACAGAAAACCCCACTCTTTTTTTGCCTGTGTAGCCCCTCTGTGGGGTGGCCCCAGTTCTGCCCAGATTTTGTGGTTTCTGCTGCAGCTCAGCCCAATGGTGGCAGAAAATCAACTTTGGGAATTAAGGAGCTGATGCATCACTCCAGCCTCTGATGCTGCATCACAGCCCAAGCCCAGGCAGAGTGCTCAGTGCTGACTTTGTTGTCATCTTCCATATCAAATTCTGCTCCGGGTCACCCAGAGGAGCCCAGATCAGCACAGACAGATGAAGAACAGAAATGCTGCTAAATAATTTCCCCAAATCTCATGATTTGCCCTCAGTTTTAAAAACATGCCTTGTAACACTGGCCAATAAAGAGCTGCACAAGAAAACAGAGCTTTAATCTTCGTAGTGGATCCTGGATTTGTGGGAGTTTTGAGTAAATCTGTTTAGATGGTTAAGAAAAGCCTACAGCCAACCATCTGGGCTCGTGTTGCTTCTCACTGTTTGTTGACATCAGCAGTCCTTAAAATGTTCCCAGTAAAGCATAATTTTTTTTATTTTTCACACCTGGGTAATTAAAACAGGTATGCACCGAACACTGGGACCCATTTTTAAAAGATATCATTTTCTCAACCCATAAATGTAATTTGCTATCAAATTAAGTATTTCCACACCCCATTTCTCCAGCACTTCAGCATCTTAATTTGAAATACAGTTGATAGACATTACTATTTTCAAGCAGCAGCCAGGTTTGGATGCAATTCTGCACTAAGTACTTGCCTTTTCCTTATGCACCTCAGTGCTTTATTGCCTTGGTATGCAGCAGAGACAGTGAGAAATGGAAGAAAAAGCAATAAGAAGGGGAAAGGTGCCTCATAAAATGGAGAGGGGAGGGCAGGAAGATATGATTTGTTTTACAAGACAGTCACCACTCTAAGCCTTTCTCGGTAGAAATGCCTGTTGTCTGAAACTTGATTTTCAGTGCAGCATTTTGAAAAGAAGCTTGGAAATAAGACATGATCCTTACAGCAAAACCATCACCTTAAAAAACTATCCCAACTTAGAATTCTGCACAACTTGGATACCTTGACTTCATTCACAGGTACCAGCTGAGGACCAAACACTCAATACAGGAGTATAACAAAAGAAATCATTTTCTCACCAAATTCCAAGCAATATACTTATCTAGCATATCTTAATCAGATAAATTCTCCTGGAGACCAAAGTTAACGATTTAGGTGAAAAGGGCTACCAAGACTGAGTTTTAAGAGCTGATTTTCCTTTTTGGAGTGCAGGATAAAGAAGCACTTGTTGTTATAGTGACTTCTCTCCAGTGATCAAATCCCAACATGCAGCTGAAATTCAAAAATTTTCTTTCTCTGCTTTAGCAGATTGCAGTCCAACTAGACCTGTAGCTTAATGCATTTTTTTTTCAAAGCACTAACTTCATTATATTTATTTATAGTTGTGGTGGAACAGTAACAAGTCACTCTATAATTCATGGATCACTCATGTAATAGGGACCATTAGCTGTCACATCAGTGCAGATGAAGTGAGCTTTGACCTGTGAATTACTGTCACAATAAACTCAACTCCTGCAGATACCAATGTTATTCTTGTGGTTATAGTGTATGTTAATTTGAAATAAGTACTTTAGCGAGGAACCTGAGAAATTAAAAAGAGTCTATCTGCTACCAATCTTTGGTCTTAGAGAGCTGTACCTCTAATAAACCTATTTGAATATGCAGAAAGTAATGAGCTGCCCAACAAGGAGAACTGGGGAGTAACAGCAAAGGGAAGGACAAATCCTTGCTTGGCAGATGATTTACTGTCAAATATATATTCATGACAAAGGAGCATGAATGCAAACTACATTTTTGTCACTAGTAAAGAAACCTGGAAAACAAAAAAGGACAAAGAAAATGTAAAGAATAATTGAAGATAATGATGGTAATTTGTTTCCCTATTCTGAGATAATTGATCCACACTGAAGACGTAATTACAGTACATTAAAGAGATTAAACATAAGGTCTGAGGCACAGAGTGAAGACAAGCATGAGCTGAGATACCGCAATTATGACATTTTGGGAGTCATAATATTTTGATGTTGGCCTTTCAAAATTCAGGGACAACGGCAACACAGTGAGTATCATTTCAGTCGTCAAATGCCTGCTATTCCTCTCCCTTTTCCTGTTTCTCCAGGCTGCAGTCTCTGACAGAGTGCCTGCTGCCAGCGAGCAGCCAGTGAAATGATGTGACAGTCCATTTGGTTAGGGACGGCACTTCTGTGCTCAGGGTGTCTTCTTTTGATCACTAATCACACTTCAGAAAAGGCAATTCATTTACTCGAGAGGCTTCTAAACCTTCAAGTCTCTGCCTGTTTGTTTCCAGACCTCTTTGTTCCCTCCAGATGATCCCTTTCCTTACCCCTTATTGATGCACTACCTGTGGTGATGTGCAGTTTTGGGCTGTCAGTGTTCCACCTGTCACGTAGGGCAGGATGTGACACACAGGGCTGGGCTGTGGCAGCAGCCAGCAGACTTCAGCCTTCATTATCCTCTTTTGTTAGCAGCCCTGGAAGAGCTCCTGGAACAGGGAAGCCCCCCATCCTGCCTAGAATGGCTCTGGGTATTCATTGTTCATGCACTGCAGATAGTGCAATGACAAGAGCTTTAACTATTTAGAATACACCTTCCCCTGCTGTCAGTCAAGCAGCTCCTTAGGAAGGATGAAAGGAATGACTCAAACATAGAAACTGAAATCTTAGGGAGGGAGGGAGGAAGACTCTAATGAATAAATACCAGCTATTTGCTATTAATTCTATTATTCTGTGTTAGTGCAGTTTTTCTGTGAAAGACAACCTCTATTCACTTTGTTGAATAAAGAACACAGAATGCCAGTTACAGAACATGCCTGGGTTTGTTCATTTGGTATCATTTCTGGGGTGGTATCTATATGATACCCTGATGAAGTTCCTTATCCCTTATCTATTAACCAGCCTTTAAGTATGTCAAAGTGGAAGTTATTCTTTTTCTGAGCATGAACTTTTCTGACCAACAAGTTCCAAAAGAAGGGTGCAGGCTGGAAGGAAATAACACAACTGCTCAGGAAATGAAAGTAAAGTCTGGCAGGTCTCCCACAACCAGCACAGATTTGGATCCTGCCAAGCATTTCAGAAGAGACCAAAAATATTAAACCACAAATAAAGCACAAAGAGATTTAAACGTATTCAACCTACACCCAACACTGACAAGTTCAAGGAAGAGGCGAAAGCTTTGGTCAATAATCCAAATGTTGCAGGAGAAACCACGAAACAAACCAACCAGCCTTAAATTTCTGGATTTGCCACTGCCCAGGGGATAATTTGGCCCATGAACTAAATTGTCTTAGTAAAGCTTTGATCAGTGGCTTTGCTGATCACCTTGAAGTCAACTTTCATTTCTTTCCATCAGCTGGCACGTGCACTGAGTGTGCCCTCCAATGCTGTTAATCTTGATTCCAGTTTCCTCTGTTGCTGCCTTGGGGGAGAGCGATAAGAAAGGAGCAGGGAAGGAAGTTTTAAGCTCCTTTGTGACTCTGTGTTTGGGCATTTGCAGGTCACCTGATCTCCCCAGGCTTTGCTCACACTCTGCTGTTTATGCTCCCTCAAGGCACCGGGCAGGGAGTCCACCATCCATGGTGTGCTCCAGCCTAATTAAAGCCTGCTCAGGAAAGCCCTCCTACCACAGAGAAGGGCTGGGAATAGAGGCAGACCCAATGATACACAAATATTCAGCTTCTTGCTAAATTTTATCCTCAGGAAGCTGTTACTAAGCTGCTGAAACCAAACAGCCTTAAAAGAGCTTTCAAAAGATGAAAGGGTATTGGTACTAATGAGAGCAGACAAATAAGTAATAAAAATACAGCTAAAAAAGAAGCTGAAAATTTGCTTGAGGAGATGGGAGAATCAACTAAATTAAAACCCCGTTCTGCTGTTATATTTCCTACAGAGACAGTACAATAACAATGGTTTAGGATCAATTTTGCCTCCAAACAGATAATCAAGTTGCAGTGGTTTCTGCTACAGCTCGTTCAAATATTTCGTTCCTCCCCTGCCTCACTTAACCTAAAGATAGCTGAAACTCCCCCAAATTCTCTTTTGTTAGCTAAGAGTTCCCTAAAAGCTATTGAAAAGTCACAATGTTATAAAAACCAATTTGTTAAAAGCAAAGGTTCAGTCCATTGCTCAAGAGAGTGAAAATGTTGCACTTAAGGGAAGAAAACACAGTCGTGAAATAGATTAATGGAACAAAGTAATGAAGGCAAGAAACAGCCCAGAACAAAAGGCCAAATGCTTCATATTAGACAGGAGGAGAGAGAAAACTGTAAGGTCATATATAATCTGGTCAGCTGAAAATTGTAAGCAGATGCATAAGTGAAAGCCCAGTGAACAGTATCTTAAAAAGTAGCTGCCAGAACTGTAAAAGAAAAGCTTTTTCATGAGCAATGCAATTCAAGAAATCCATTTGCCAGGCTTTGTGTTCTGTGCCCCTCCCCAGGTCCCTGCCATGGCCACTATGGCCAGCTGGGCAGTTTGGTGGCCCCCAGAACTCCCAAGATTTGGTGTTCTGCTGCTGGTTTGGATTTCACCCAACATTCAGTCCTGCTGACTCTCTAGGACAGGGGCTGCCTTTCAGTGCCTCAAGCAATGGGCAACAACCTGGCTGAGCTCTGTGTCACCACATTATGATTATTAAATCATGCTAAGAATGGAAGAACTCGGGGTTCATGCTTGGACAGCCTTCAGCTTTGTTTCCAGAAATGCAAATCTAAGCTCAAGAACCAAAGGGAAAGAAGCAGAGGTGGGAATTTCCTCCCCCTTTTCTCCTTGCCTTGCTCCAGAAGCTGCAGTACTGATGGTGAAGGTGCTGGTGAGAACTACCTGAGCACAAATAACGTTGTTTTCGTTCTCAGCAATGTCAAGAAATAATTTTACATTGGGGGAAGAATAATCAACATTTGGCTCTTGTTGAGTTTTATATTGCTGTTCTTACTGAACCTTTTCCCCCTTTTTAACCAGAAAGAAAGAAGAATGACTGATCATTGTACTCTATTTCCGAATGGAGGCACAAACTAGATTTTCTTGTCAACAAGAAAATATTGTACCATTTCTTTTGGAGAGATCTCTGGCCCTTTGATTTTTATTTTTTAGGGAGAGATAAAATTCTAGGGGTACTATGTAAGTAGTGAAATGGCTTCTTTTTGAAATTCTGGAGAAGAAAACCCCCCTTTTGATATAAGGCATGCATTGCATCTCTTTTCACCTCTCTGCTAGCAGAGCTTATTCTAGTTAACTGGCTGAAAGCTGTGGAAAGATCCATTAGAATTTTGACAATATTATTTATCATTGCTGTTCAACCAATCTGGGCAATATCTGTGTCTTTCAATTATGTGAAGAAAGTTCAAACAGAGATGGTACAAAATATTTTACGGTGTATGGGCGCAATCTCAGAGCCAAGGAGACAAAAAGGGAATCCTGCTGGCAGATGTCACTGCTACCTGTCCTCAAATGTGAGAACAAAAGTGAGAGCAACACATATGTTCAGTACTTCATCAGGACACAAGTGGATCCTTTGCCAGTGATCCTGAGGGGCTTTATGGCAGAGGAATGTGGGGGTGCTTCTCTCCCTCCCTCCCATTTTTACAGTTTTAACAATCTGCACAATATCTTCCTCAGCATGAAATAGGATGTTTACAGATCAAACTGAGGCCAGATGTGGGTGAAGAGATTGAGCACAGGTACCACCTGCAGGAATGTAGTGCTTGAACTCGCCCTTATAACACTTAAGGATTTTCTTACTAATAAATTAGGAAACAACAGTTTTGCTTCCCTGCCTGCCAGACCTGTCTCCATCTTGTGTGCACTGAGCAGTTTGATCTAAATCACCCTAAAGACCCACAAATCAGGCTTTGCAATGTATTATAATTAAAATTCCTGGCTCTTAGCAGCACTCTCCTTTCTATAGATCCTGGTTTAAACCAATCTTAGCGTCAAAGATATTTGATCAAGTCTGTCGTACAAAATTTCAGGATGTCTTTTTTTTTTTTCATAATAAGACAAAGAAGATATTAGAGAGAGACACACTCATCTTTGGAGGATGAAATCTCCAACCCTTTAAAACAAACACCCAAAAGAAACTGTATTTCTGGCTCCTGCCTGATGCTTTCCTGCTCTCTCCTCAGTCCCCTCCACCAGCCAGCAAGCACAGATGCTCACTATCATCTCCTAATTAAAGCCCTGAGGCAGGAAAGCAGTTACTGTGTGCTATAAACCACCCTGAAAAGCATTTAAATACGTGTTTAAACTTCAGCATGCATTCAAGAACCCTTCTTAACAGGGGTGATTCCTTGAACTGGAGTGTTGAGCTCCAGCCCCTTCCATGCCTCCTCAGCCCATTTAAAAAGGAGCTAACAAGAGAAGATGGTTATTGCCAGTGGTGACAGGACTGGATAACCCTCTTGTTAGAACCACACTGAACAGAGAGGGGTTGTTGATAAGCCTCAGCTTGCAAAAACACAGAATGACTCTGCCTACTTGGGCTGTCTCATCTCTAGAAAGAATTTCCTCTACCTGTTTCATTCATCTGAAGCCCAAATTAGTACCTTTTTCTTCCATTCCAAAGCAATCCTGCAGAATGCACTGAGATCTGCTGCTGAGAGCTCTTAAAATACTTCTTAGAAAAAAATAAAACCGAGCCAATTGCTTTGTGTATCTGCAAGTAGGCCACTAATTAATCCAAAAATATTTATTCTCAGGTCAGGTCCGTATTACTCTCTGCTTTGTGATAAATGCAAGTTCATATTCAAAGGCAATGTTTACATTCATCACATGAGCTAAGCTTGTCTGCAGTAATTAACAGTTATTCAGATGCTGCCCATTATTACTCCAAATAATATTTTTTTCTTTACCATTAGCTAGCTAGGTCAGTGAACACAAGGGCAACGTGTATCTTAATATTCCCAGGAAAGCAGAGATTAGTTCCAACACTCAAAAAACCCTAAATCACTGTGCACTGTCAGTTGCACTACAGATTCCCAAATGTAACAAAGAAGGAAAAGTCATAATATATAAACACACACAAACAAGGTAATTGCTTCCCCTTCCCTTTCTCCCTCCACTTCAGAGAGATCACAGAGAAGAATTATAACAATTTTTTAAATTCTGTCAAATGAAGCCAGTTTTGCTTCCAAGAATCAACTCTGTGCTGCTGCTTTAACATTAATCTAAAGGATTATTTGGATGAGTGAGAATTGTCTTGGAGTGTCAGGGCAGCCATGCTCTGAGTAGAAGAGGTTGTAGTCAAGGTTCACCATGACTTTGACACTCAGATGATGTGATGGCTTGAATTTCACGTGGATTAAAGAAAGGGGAAAACACCCCAGAAGTTCAGCACATCCCTATTCTCATCCAAGAGTTCCCAGAAAGGATATAAGCACCTAAGCTGTGCTCAGGGCCCTGACTTTCCACAGCCATCTCTGGGATGTTAAGTGTCAATAAAAGTTCAAGAGCCTAAAATCTCTTTGTACAGGCAATGTGGGAGACACTCCTTCTTGTTCTGCTATGGACTGTTCAGTTCTTTTCCTCAACTGGAAAAAAAACCCCACCCAAATCAGCCACAAGTTTGTGCAAAAGGGAAAAATCAACAAGTTTGATTACATTTCCTCCTGTATTAAGGAATTCCTCCATCCTTCAGGATGGCATACATGTAGCTTCTTCAGGCAGAGGTTTTGTGTTACTCTTGGGTCAGGACACACCGTAGGACTAAAATGCAGCTTTCAGTCCTCTCCTCACATCTGTTGTGACACTACAGCCCTTCTTTCCCAAGACACAGCTGCCACATCCTGTTCCACTTAAACTCTTGTACTCAATAGAAGCAAAGGTCATTCAGGAAAAACTCCACTGTCTATGCTTTTACCTTCAGTGTGGGATTTTCCAGGAATTGGATGGGAAACTTTTTATCCTAGAACAGCAAGACTGTCCTGATGTTACCTAAAATCAGGCAACATGGTGTTTGTTACAAGCACCTTGTAAGGAACATGGAAAATAAACTGCCTCAATATAACTTGATCTATTTTTCTAATAACTCTGCTAATGAATATTTTATTTTCTCTAGTGCTGGACTTAATTTCCTTGGAAGACAATTGTCATTACATTAAGGAACAAACATGTTCACTAGAGCTGAGGAGTGCAATAATTGATTTTTCAACTTGGTGGATGAATTAAGAAATCGTTATTTTTATGTTCCAAGTCACACCCAAAAGACCTGGTGTGGGCTCTGAAATCCTTCACTTGGAAAGACCAATTTTGATGTTTTCTAATTTTCCAGGTAATTTTTTCTTTAGTAAATTTGGATCAATATCTGCCTGCTGTAGTCGACACTGCTTTTCCAACACGGGTTTAAGTGTTTGTTGCTCTCCCAGCTCTGAACAGCTGGGAAGGCCTGACAGGGCAAGCTGCTCTCCCAGAGGGCAAAGCTATTACTGATGTCTTTGAAATCATCTCTATCAGTTATATTATCTCCCTGGACATCCTACATGGCCAATGAATAAGGCATGTTTTAATTTAGGTGGGCTAAAGCATGGTTCAGAAATCCATGCTTGATTCCTGGATGTGTAAATCTAGACTGAGGATTTTAGCACCACTCACTTATTTTGATCTCATGATTGAATGATCTCCTGATTAAAAAATGTGAGTTCTAATCTTTCTGAGCCTCCAGTTCTCCATATGTGAAAGCAGAATATTCCATGCAGCTTTGCAAGGAACTTTGATGTCTTCAGATGAAGAGCAATGAGCATTAATATGAGTCTATTGCCAGCATAAAATTACTGCTATATCCTCTCTAGCCCTTGAGCTGTGTTAAAGGCAATGACACTTGATTCATTTGATGTAGCTATGTAAGAATGATCATATAGACACAATTAAAAACATAGTTTTTATCAATTATGCAGTAGCATCTCATCTGTACTCTACTAATTAGAAAGGGGAAGAAAAAAGTTACCGGCTGAAAATTAATTATGACAACATTTCTCTACTGTTTAGAACTTAGTTATAAGAATTAAATATTTATATCATTATGGTTTCCATTATGCATCCTAATGTGATTGCCTGAGCAAAAACACTGCAAGGTGCTCCAACACTCACCAAGTTTAGAATTTGGATTCTCCCATGAGCTGATAATGCTGACAAGGTTGTATCTAAATTTGTCTTCAGACAAGAATCTTCTCTCCACATTCAAGCTTGCAACTCATTTCCAGCTGCTGATGTGTCACACTGATCTCAGCAAATGACTCTCTACTCTATTAAAGAGTGGTATGAAAAGGTAAAAGGCACTGAAATGGTTCCAAATCTAAGTTATGGATCATGGGCCAAATCCAGGTCTTTTCTAGAGTCCTCCCTCAGAGCTGGATGAATGTTATGGCATTGCAAAACCAAAGACTTATTATGTTTAAGAGAATGAAGTTACATTTTTTGAGAGTTTTTCACCCATCTTGTACTGTTTTTTGTTTTTTTTTTTTTGACTCCCCTTCTGGATTTTATTTGCCTGGATCTTTATTTCTTCATTTAATCTCCTTGTGTTTCTAACACAACTTTAAAACCTCATCAGAACAAGGCTGTTCATCTTCCACGTGCACATCCAGCCCCGAGTGCTCATGTAAAGCAGGTTCAGCCCCACAGCTCAAGACTGGCAAAAATTGATGATTGTTATTCAGTGCAGGAAAGCTTTGCTCTTTGCAGGTAATTGGTAAAAGGTGAAGCCCTGACCCCACTCATTACACAATGGGGTATTGTCTGGCCTTCACCCTGAGGGGTTTTTTAACTGCAAGTTTTATAATAACTATAAACCAAACCTGCCTTATCATTGAATAGGCTCTTCCTCTGCCATTTTTCTTGCAGAATCTGTTGTTCCTCTCTAACTTTCCTTGATTTTTAGTGCTCATCGTTTTATACCCCTGAGTTGAAGCTAATGGGATGTATCCAGTTGTCCCAGCATGTTTGGCTGTAGCAGACAATTTCTGGACTCTACAAGTCATCCCACTGCAGCTCTTTGTGATGAACTCATCACAAGCAGCAAATATACACAGATACAGAGTCTCTCTCTGAAACAAATTTCACTTAAACATTGAGCAGTTTAGGCTGCCAAAAAGGCACTCTAATGTAGAAGTTGAAAGGGAAGGATGATTTAAGAAATTATTTTAGGCTTCAAGAAAATGTAGAAACATATGGTTAGTGTTAAATATTTGTATACGTGGCATAGCAAATAGAGATGTCTCATGGATTTTGAATCAGATAAAGAGAAGGAAAAAACTCACCACTCTGTGTCCCTTCTCAGGCAGAGTTAGAAGCAGATCTTCCCAAGACATGTTTGTCTGAGAGAAGCTTTGATTGAAAAAGAAATAAAATCTCCAAGACCAGCACCAAATTTTAAAGCCAGGTTTTAGAAATTCTCCCCACTCATTGCATTCAACTCCTTTGGCCAAAAGCAGCAGAGCCTTCAAAGGGCTTGGAACAGAAAATTGGAGTCTTTGAAGCTGGACACCATCTCCAGCAAAACCACATCCTTTAAAAGGGAAGGCAACTGATGGAAAGATTTTCAACAGTGAGTCCTTCATGTATGTGAAGTGTTTATGGGCAAAGCTTTTCCCCCAGTGACAGCAGGTCCTTGTATGAGACAGCAATTTAAAGATGATAAGTCTTTAATTTGGAGAATGCTTAGACATTACATCTTTGAGGGGAAAAGTTGGAAAGGTTCTGAAAACAACAGCAGATGGGAAATGAAGCAGGGAAGGTACAGCAATGTGACCCTGTGGAAGCATCAGCTGCTCTTAAAAGGATGCTATTGATACTGTGTAATCAATACTTTGGTTTTGCATGACTTTAGGAAAAATGCCTCCCTCCTCCTGGGAGCACCTGCACCATCAGCCAGCCTTCCCACCACACATCATCCCTGGCTATTGGAAAAGGTGTTTTTTGATCCCAGGTGGAAATGACCAATTGCAAAATCCAAACAGCAAAATCCAAATTTGTCCTCGCTCAGCCCCTTCGTTGTAGTGTAACAATGCCAAGTGTATGGAGGAGTCTTAGCTACAAGGTTAGGAAAATAAAGAAAGTAGGATATAACTGCCCATTAACATCATCATGAAGGTTCCAATCAACAGAGCACTGAAAGTAACAGTTGTAGTTGAGTATCAGACTAAAAAGGATGGGTTTGTGTGTGTGGATGTGCACAGGCACACGAATGCATGGAAAATCCTTTAATTCTCAGTATAGAGCCATTAGGTGCTCAGCAAAAGGAACAGGGAGAAAAATGCAGCACATTAGTGTCACAGAATAAGTCACCTGCCTGTTTGTATGTTTTATTCACTGCTGTTTAACTTCTTCAGAGAGCTGCAGTTGCACATGGAATGATGTAAAGGTTGCTCTGGGTTGACAGGTGCCTTATTAGTGTATGTCATTGTAATATTAGCAGTCATTTTCTTACTGATTTCAAAGGGGATTTTTCTGGCCAAAAGGTCAGGAGGAAAAGGATTGCCTCTTCCCACTATCTTTAAATTGTGTTGACATCTGTTCCCTCACCCATTACAAACAATTGGTCCCATAAAAACACAGAATGGGGAATGTGCTAAAGCAAGAACTGAGAGCGGTGAAAAATGGAATATCAAAGAAATGGAAATGAAATTAGTATTTTGACTGTATTTAGTCAACCCTGAGAAGCAGAGCATCAATGAAGAGTTCAAGAGGAAGCAGAGACATCTTGTGTTTCATGCACATGCTCAGTTTGGTTAGTGGGATTTTCTGGTTACATAAAAATGTGGAGAACAGCCCATCCTCACTCCTTCACTGAGATCAGGGCAGGGGGAGGAGGGAAGAACACTGGGCACGTTTCATGTCACTGATTTTTTGGTGTGAAGTGAGTGGAGCCAGGTCTGCCCTGCTGCTGCACAAGGGCAATGCCCTGCTGGGAGCACGATACCAGGGACACTGCCCACAGCCACATCTACCCAGACTCTCATTTTTTACTAAATGGGACTGTGACATTGCCCAAAGTGCCCTTCATCCCCACCTCCTGTGCTCCAGATATTTGCTAAACCACCCTCTTGTATTTCTAGCCCAAGCAAGTTCTGGTATTACAATATGGAAACGAGTGAATTATCTCTTAAGGCTAATTGTGCTTCTTATTTTTTTTTTTTTAATTGAAAGACTAATGCTACGGATGGCAAAGAATTTATAACTAAGCAGATGCCCATCACCATTTTTTAAGCAGAGCTTCTATTTGAAAAGCAATGAATATTTTCCCTACTATCCCACTTCAACAGATGTTCTGCCTAATCTACATTCACTTTACTCCCTGTCTTACCTTTGACCTTTCTTTTGAAGGTATTCAGAGAAGAGAATGTCAGTATTTATCTACCTGCTGTGCTTCCATCTGCCTATGCAGTGCACGAATAACCACAAATTATAATTCCTTTGTGAAAATTTGAATGACAGAAGCATTTCTAAGGCTTCCTCTACACAGAATGATCAGATGTTATCTCCTTGTCTTGGAGGAATTATGCATCCCATATCTGGACATGCAAACCAGGAACAGCTGCCAAATCTGGATTTGGGTTTCCAGTGTCTCCACTGAGACGTCTTTCTTGGATGCTTTTCCATCACTCCTGTCTTACTCATCTTTCTTGACAGGGAAAATGAAGTAGGAAAGGTCGTACCCCAGACTGCCACGAGGAATGTAGAGCAACATGAAGCTGTTTTAAAGAGATCTCCTTAGGGAAGTGTCCTGAGAATAATCACCTGCAAACCTGTTAAACTCTGTGCAGTTTAAAGACTGAGAAACAGGTCCTTTTCTGATGATTCCAGTAGAACTATATTGAACCACAGAGTGGTTTGGTACCAGCAGTTTTTGCTAAAAATTACAAAGGGAGCTGTCACCTAAATTCAGAATCTTTCTTCAAGGCAGTTGTGCACAGCCTTAAGGGTGTCAGAAGAACCACTTACAAAGTGACAATTTAATACCTTGGACAGAATTCTAGTGAATGGGGTAGAACTGATCAAATGTTGATTTCTCTTTCAAATGCTCAATTCTTTTTTAAATTTGGGCTAATTTAGTGCTCATAAGTGTGCCACACAACAGCGTGGATAAGAACTGCTCTGGCAGAATCCACAACAGTGAAGCACAAACAGTGGATAATCTGATTCTGGTGTATTTGCTAAAGCAAAGAAGCAATTTAATGTACCACTTAGTTGGTCCATGTTACTGGAGAACACGTTCCAGTTCAATTTCTCTCTGAGAGGTGTTTGATTTTGGTTTTACAGGAGGTAACACTCACCTCTGAAACCAAGTGTGCCTTGAAACATCTGCTTGGGGAAACCAAGCTCCTGCAAAAGGAGCGAGTGAGTGAAAAGGGAAAGCCATTCTCTTGTGTTAATGCTCCACAGCACATTTAATGTAAGTATGGCCATCAATCCCTCACCCTGGCCAAATTCCAGGATTGGCAATTAAATCTTCCTGAACATCTACATTACAGTCTAAAGCATATTCCTGGGCACAGTGGGACTGGGCAAAGTTTTACATATCTATTTCTCTCCACTGACTATAAAAAAAAAAGACTCTGGTCTAGTCTGGCTCCCTAAAATGCAGACATCACGTTTTTATGTGCAAATGTTATGATAAATGAATCTCATCCCAAACTCCTGGGAACAGGCAGGAGGGGAATCATGCCCAGTATAATGAAAAGGTTTATCCATAGCTGAGCCCAAACACTGGAGGAGAAAAATCAGATAGGGGAAACCAGGGAAAGAGAAGAAAAGAGTCCAAATTACAGGGAAAAAAACCCAACTTGAGAACTCAGTTGTAATTATCTTGTATCAACATGCAAAAATCTAGTGCTGATTCATTATCTATTTAGAAAAATAGGGAAACATGTACAGTGAACTACGGAATCAATGTTTTGCCCAATTAGAACACAAGTACATTTGCTTTTCATCCAATAGTTGCCTAGTTTTACAGGGAAAAAAGGCAATTGGTGCTAATAAAAGAGCTTGCAAATTGAGAGATAGGTTATCCATTACTTCTGCACTCAATATCACTAAGAGAATTATAGATATTACGCTGAATTTCTTCCTTTAATCCATTAACAATGCAGGTTTTTGGAGAAGCTCATTTGTTAGGCTCAGGCATATCACAGGACCAAAATATTCATGATTCAATTATCTGAAGAGCTCCAGAAGGTCAGGGTGGCTCTGAAAGTGCCACATTAAGGAAAGGAAGTGAGAACCAGCACGTTTCCCATAATTCTGCACACTTTGAGTCTTTTGCATCTATCACAGGTCTGAACTGTGCTGCTCAGTGTCTGGACACACTCTAAAAAGTGTAGGGTTTTCCCTACCATCCTTCAGGGTTGATTTCAGTCTAATTTGCCATTTACTTTACTTCTTTAAACAAAACAGAAAACTCCCTAACTCCTCTAAACTCTCCAGGTTTCACAGTGCTTGAAATCAGCCCTAGAACTGCAAGAACAGGAATCACTTCCCTTTGAAAGCAGTAAATAAAATGCACCCCAGAAATCTCACAATTCAAGAATGCTTATATCTGTATCAAACCAAGAAACATATTTTTAACACCTTGACAGTATTAAAGACTTGAGGGATTTTTAAATACTGGTGTCTAAGGTTGCTTGTGAGATCATCCTGACCGAGATTTGCAGAAAGGGTATCAAAGAGAATATATTAAATCTCTCTGCAGATTAAATGATTATAAAGGCAACTACATGAAAGACAGTATTTCTAATAAGGGAAGAGTGGAAAAGTATGTCGGATATTAGTCATGATTTTTTGAAAATCAGACTTTCATTTCACTTCCTGTCCAATAATTGGTGTTAAGTTATCCTCCTAACTGGACTGAACCCTGAAAACTAAGCACTAAATGGTGGTCCAAGCCCTCAATGGAAGTGCATTAACAATGGTAATTTTGGTCAGGGATGAGCTACATGGCTTCTGTTAATTTGGGGTCTTTTGCTTTTGAAGTTACTAGTTCTGGTGGCTTCAAGGAAAATGAAGCTGAACTGCCTTTCCTGGAAATCGCATGACTTCAGTTCAAAAAGAAATCAAAGCCTCTGCCCAAAAGCCAGCCTGAATTTCTGGAGTAAAGCTAATTAAGAGAACATCCTGATACATGCATGTGTTCTTTGCATATCCTGGTTTCAGGTAGCTCCAGGAAACAACAGCATTCAGTGATTGGGTATTTATGGCCTTTCAATCCTTAGTGATGAGATTCCCTGCCAAGGCATTGGTCTCAGCCTTATCTGTACTGGGCTCTTGGCTCTTCTATAGCCTCAAGCTAATCCCACTCTCCCTGTGCCCATTCCTGGTTTCAGAGAAGGGGCAGAAGAGGATCTTTCTTATTTAGATTGTATGAGAGCAGGCAAAGGCGTTGTTGTTCACTGCATTATGCAGCATCACAAGATACCAACATTTATTAAGGCCGTTCCAGGCACCTTTGGCACAAAAATAAAAACTCTCAGGCAGAGAAGAGTTACTAAAAGCCATGTTTGTGCAACTCTGGTTTGATGTACGAGAAGAAAAGCCTTCTGAGGTTTGCTCAGATGAAAGAACAGAACTGGTCAGAGGATTTCAGCCGCAGCAGCCAGAGAGAAAACACACACAGCTCTTCCAAGCTCATTTCTGTGCCGGCGGCTCAGTCGCACATGAGCTCCCTCCAGCTTTGCTCCTCATCCTCTTAACTCCTGGCTACACCCTGGCAAATCCTGCAACCCAGCCTGACACCTGTGGTACTTCCAGTTCACTGATAGTAGAACACTAAACCTCCTGCCAACAGTGACAATATACCCCAGCAAAGAAGACAGGAGATGAGCTGCTGTCTGAGCTGTCCAGACACACCGAGCTCGAAGCCAACCCCAGCAATCCCAGCTGGAGACGTGGATGTGCACTCCTGATCCACATGTGAATGTTGCCTCTGACTGTCTCCAGAGTCTCTGTAGCTACAGGCAAAGCAGGAGCTATTTCTGTTGCACAGACACCCTATTTCTGACGTGATCACAGCAGCATCTATTAGGCTTTCAAAAGGACACATTTCAAAGCCAAAGTGGGGCAGACCTGGTGCAGTGCTACCTCCCCCCAAAGGTTATGACACCCCTGCAATTTTATTATACTTAGGAGTTTTGACAGAGTAGTGATTTCGGATGAACTGGATTCATTCTGAGAGGGAAGTCAGTTGGAATTATTTTTAGAAAAGAGTCCAGTCCTCAATGTAATAAAGGGAGGGACAAGTAGAAGAGGGTGATGCTCAAATGTTTATGAAATACTCTGTCTTCCCCCTGAAATACACTGTACATGGACAGAAATTCCTGCTAATTCCTGATGTTAAATGATATGATTCAAGCAAGCAGCTGAGAAGTAACACGTAGGATAGCACTGAACAGCCTATTTTGAATAGGAGTGCAGACGTCCCAAAAAAAGCATCCTGTGTGCCCCCAAATTAACACTATTTTGCCTTCTGCACCACTCAAGTTCACTCTTTGCCAGTTTTTCTCCAGCATCAGAAAGCAGATTGCTAGGAGTGCCCAAGGCACCCCTCCTCACGTGGTTATTTCACCTGTACCACACCTGCCCAGGTAGAAAGGACTCGGGTACAACTGCCAATTTGTTACACAAAAGATGCCATCAAGCATTATCCCTTCACTTCTGCTGATTTCAAGACATTTTTCTGCCCCTGGAATCCTCCCAGCTCCCCTGAGCAGCCTTGCTTTGCTGGCACAGCCTGGGCAGCACCCTGCAGCAGGCAAGCACCCCAGATGGCTCAGCACCTGCAGCACCCGACAGAGGAGTGTCAAGACTGTGCAGATACAGCTCCTCCAAAGCCAAGTTTAACGTTAAATTCTGCTAAATCCCATGCTCTGAATGGTGCCAACAATGAAAAGCCATCGGTGAAGGCACAGAAAAAACAGACCTGTTATAAATACAAACTGGGTTTGTTGTTAATGTGTGTTCCCCGAGGAGAGAAACAAGGCGAGGGTAAACACAACAAACCAGGAAAAGTATCCCAGGGAAATTCTTCTGTCACTCTCAGTCTTCAAATTTAAATCAGGCTGATAAAGAGAGTTAATTTTGGAGTATCTCAGCTTAACTTTCAGGTGAGACCTGCCTTGAGGGACTTTTCATTAGATGCTACAGTGCTGCAAACACTACAGGTGTCTTGAAAAGCCCAAATCAGCAGTCCAAGTAAACACATAAGCTGGGACAAAACTCCATTTAAAATGGTTATCAACTTCAGTTTAAACCACGTAAAGCTTCACTGAAAATATATGGAGAAAAATATTTCTTGTGCTCAGTACCAAGAGATTCTCTGCAGCCCCCATCACCTTTTCCCCCTTCCTTCTCCTTTAGAACTGGATGGCAAATCTCTTCACCTTATTTAAGATTGAAGATTTCTAAAACAAAGTGTTAGGTGCGTGCCACGGGATAAAAAAAAAAGGAAAGGTGATAATAAAAGAGCTTAATTTTTATGGGCTCCAGAGGAGGTTCTTATTCCATCAATTCTGAGTTTAAACAACACGAAAATGGGCCCAACTCAGGAGTAAATCCCCTCGGAGTGCAGCCTTTGGAGTCAATTTTTCATCTTAGCCTTTCTAGCGGGAGACATCCCACATAAATAAACATGTGCAAGTTATTGCCAGCATGCCCTGCTTTATTAATTTTGTGTAGAGCAAGCTGGCTTTCGGGGAGGTTAATTTCCTGAACTGAGAAGAAAATGGCACTCCACCAATTTGAAAATAAATAATTGTTTGGATACCTCAGTTCATTATTTTTAACTCTGCAGAATCTCTGCAGCCTCCAGAAGCGTGCTGACAGCTCAGAGAAACACAGCTATTTTCACTAACCAGTTTCCCTGTGTGGGGTGTATTATACCGTGTTACAGAGAAATTAATGGCTGTTTAAAAGCAGCAGCACCTTGTCTAAGTCCTTGTAAAGGGAGCTCAGTTATTCTTGGGAATGTCAATTCCAAAGATGCAGCTACTGTTGGGGTCAAACCCACTAAAATGCCACATTGCTTTTGAGAAAATGTTCTTAAATTCCAACAGGTGACCTGCTGAGCTCCTGGGCCTCGTGGATATCACACACCTTTGCTGCTCTCTAACCTTAAAAACCCCCAGGTGTGAGAAGCAGTGACTTGAGTGCTGAGTTTTTGTGTTGAGCTGTGTCTGGACCCAGAACACACACCCAAAGTGCTGGTTTTGTCTGAAGTAATGAGAAAAATGCCATTGGTCCATATGGCACTGGAAATCCTGGTTCAGACTTGCCTGTTGGTTTAAAGGCATATGGATGCTACAGGGCTTTGACAGCATTGCTTGACTGTGGTTATTTCAGAATCCAGGCAAAAACAGATGGCAGCAGTTCTGAGGTTTTGAAACATATGCTGTGAAACATAATTTTTAAATATATTTATTAACAGGGGGGTTAATTCTTTCTGCAAATCCTAATGAAACTCTACTGGTACATTTTTTAGAAAACAAGCGGTGTGAACATTTGGAGTTGTGGAAACCTGTGGCTCCAGAATTTTTTTCCCAGACTAAAAGTTTGATAGGAATTCTAAATAACACTCTTAACAATCTGCATTTCTGTCTGTCTCAGAACAGACAGGATTAGAGAAACAGCGTCACTTTGAAACCATTTAAAATTCATGTGTCGTTTTGAGTTTGCAATAATCTTTTCATCATCTTAACTAATGTCAGGTGATAGTCAAAAGTACATTAATTTATCTGTCTTATCAAAATGTTTAACACAGATAATGGATGAAAGAGAAAATATTATCTGGCTGACATGATGCAAAAATGTCATTCTGTTCTTCTCTGTACAGATGGTTTTTCACTTCCCACGGTGTTTCACTGTGGAAAATCTGTTGTGTTCTTGGTATTTAATTTGCCTTTTCAATGCAGTTTTCTCAATTAAATCTCATGCAGATGATGCAGTCATTTATATTCAGAGGATCAGACTTCCTGCTCTTATTGGATAAACTTTAATCTAATCCACAGGGTTCAGATTTAGCCGCATGATATTAATTAATTTTAAATTTAGATAAATGTTTCTTTGGCAGAGATCAAAAGGTAAATGTGGTCCCCAGATCTGAAGCCTCCAGGGAGAGCATGTATTGGATGAGTTGCTCGGATTTTACTGAACCAGGGGGAATCCAGGTGAGAGGGGACAGGAGAAGTGGCTCAAATAATTAACTGCTCTCTACAACAGGTTCCACCAGAGCATTAACTCCACTTCCTCAGCTCCCATGTCTCAGCCCTGCTCTCTGACCACTCATTAAGGGGAGGCCAAGCACAGTGATGTTTTCATGACAAGGACATTTTCATCTAAACTCTGACTTGTGGTGAGGGCATAGGAGGGAAATTTTTACCTGCTGATGCAGTACAATTGTTGGGTATGAAAATCGTTTAAAAAAAGACAAGAGGAGAAGTAAATTTGTGGCAAAACCTTCATTTTCCCACTTGCAGCTTTTACCTGAATAATTCAACAACTCCCTCTCCCCCTCCAGGACCTCTCTTCATTCAGGGCAGACAAGGGAGTAACCAGTAGGCACAACTTAACTTACATATAGAAACTTAAACCTGGTGCTTGACCTTCCAACCTAAACAATTGGTTTTAACTTCTTTCTATTTGAAACAAAATTGTCCATGCAACTGCTGTCAGGAGCTAAACAGAAGCATGAAATCTGACAATACACTCTATATTAAAGCAAAGAGCCAACTTAAACTTGGTATTCCCTTGATCAGTCTTTGGATACCAATGAATTCAGCCCCGTGTCCTTCACAGAGTGTAGGAAAGGCCTTTATTAAATTCACTCTCTGGTCCATAGGACCAAGTGATTTTCTTCCCTTTGTCTGTAAACCAAGGGAAAACCTGACAGCTGCCACAGAACCTCTGATTTCCATAGCCACAAAGAGGACCAGCAGGGTTTGTTCCATGCTCATTAGGATCATGTACAGGGATGACACAGCAGGTTAAATATCACACTCCTGACTTTAAAGTTGTACCCAATCCCCTTCTGTGTTATGTGGAACAAAAAATTCCATATGAGAATGGGAAAAGGGAAGGTGACTCTCTCCACTCATTTAGAGAACTGTGGCAAAAAGCTGAGCTCCCCCTTTGCCCCTCAAGTACAATGAATACGAAGAAGATCATCCTAAAAGACATCTTGTAATTTGTTTTATCTATTTACAGAAGGGTTTGTTTTCTCTCTCTGACTTTGAGTTATTCATAAGATATTCATTTACATGGCTATCTGCATATAAATATTACCACTGGAGAGCAGCTCAGTGGAGAGCGAATATGGATTTCTTATCATTGTACGTCTTTCATATCAGGTGCTCATTTAGACAGAATTCATTGTATATTATTCTCCTGTGACAACATTAACTGGCCTCCAACTTTCCAGTGCTTGTTATCATTTTCAGAGTGTAAAAACCTCAAGGACTTAAAAGGACAGACAGGAAAGTTTGCAGAACATTTCATTAATTTGTGGGAAATTCTACTTACTGTAAGTGTCATGTCTTTGCTGTGAAGACTGAGAACATCTGCCAAATATAATACCACTTTCTTCCCTCACAGTCTGGCTCCTCTTGTGTTTGACATTGAGGGACTAACTGTTAACTCACACTGCCTCAGCCTGAAGAGGCAACTATGTACATATAGCTAAAGCTTAAATTTCAATTTGTATTGGAATGTCAGTCATCAGACAAATGCAGACACAGAGGAAAGTGAATAATAAATAGCTGTGTGGGCCAAGAGAGAATAGGAAGTGCCAGCAATAACTCCTTTCTAATCTATCCCTGGTCCTATAGTGCTCTGGCTGTTAATTCTAGTGGACTTTCCCACTCCTTCCTGCCAGAATGACAGCAAACCAGGCTCAGGGGTAGGAATGGCTGAGTCTCATTCATCTGCCCGAGGGAGTTGTCTCAGAAAGGCATTCAAATATACAGATGACACTTGTCCAAATGATAGAATAAGCTCTGGGGTTTGTCAAATTGATGTGGAAGTACCATGGGACCCTTCTTGGGCTGACTCATCATCTCCCCTTTGCATTTCAAGCCTCTGTGTGGGTCCCCAAAGACAAATGAAAGCTAAAACAATAGTAGGTGGTTGCAAGTTATAACCATCACCTTAATAATGATCTACACATATCAACCTTCTATTCAGGTAATACCATCAAGCCTAATTTATACAGCAAACCATTCAAAAAGCATGTGTGGCTAACCATAACTAGTATTGCACCATGTAAGTTCAGGGAAAAAATATCAAAATACAGGACTCCAAAGTACTGCAGGACAATACAGAGAGATCTGGCCACCTTTGCTGTACTTAGCAGCACCATTCTCCACACACTGCCCAGGCATATTTGGATTCTACAACAACATGAATTCAGAAAGACCTACACTTTTATGGGGATTGAGAAACACGGGATCACTGTAGAACAACTCTCAATGCTACTGGAAATTGTTCAGCAAAGTCTCTTGCAACCCACTGTTTCCTGTTGCAGAGCACATCATAAAATCACCATTTTGCTCATTTACTGTGCAGTTTCCTTAGAATAAGCAAATTGTATCATTCTCAGCAATTCTGTTCATGATCAGCAGTGTCCTGATCCTCTGTGCTCTGTTAGATTTGAGCCTGAGAGACCTGTTATTGTAAGAATAATTTTATTAAAAAAACACCCCTGGAATGATTATGATCTTTTATCCATTTCATAGTGCTCCAGGAGTTTTATCTATGGCTTGTTGATTAAATGTGATCAGGCATGTTGAACTATAACATCTCCTTTAGAATTCATTACAATAAGAACAATGCAAATATGTGCTTAAGGTGTCCCAGCCAGTGAATTACGGGTTTCATAGGCCATAATATCTTCTTTAAAGTGATATAGTGAGAGAGAGAATTAGCAGGAGTATGAACTTTAAGAAGGGAGCAACTGTATCACTGTCATATCAGAGTTAATTCAACAACAGGGAAGGTGCCCTGGATTCTTTTTAATTTTCTCTGCTCTTTCCAGTGCTCTTTAAAGAAAGAAAAGGAATTTCACCCTCTCATTTGGAGTCGCCTGCCTGTCTCTGCTGACATTAGAGAGCTTATGGATCAAACTCAGTTTGTGTCTCATTTTCCAATAGTTAAAACTGAAGTGTTCATCTCCAGTAGGACCAGAAAATCACACTGCAAATTAGTGAGCATGCTTGAGACAGACCTCAGACATGTTTTCAGTTCAAAAATATCAATTTACACTTTGAGCCAGTAACTTCAGAAAAAAGGGAACTGTCACAGAGATAAAAAAACGTGGTCTGACCTGTTATTTTCTACAGCATCCAGGTGCTGCAGAGGAAGGCACAAATAAGCTCATTGGACTAGAACTCCATAATAATAATTTGCCCACCTGACTTCTTCCAAGTTGCTTCCATTAGCAATAGCTCTGTCACCAGAAATAAAGTTTTAACTGTGTTCCAGCTCTCTGATTCTCCCCATCTTGCATAGCACTGCAGAGTTTTCCAAAATCCAGAAACAGATAGTTTTTATAAAATACATTAAACTCTAAATGTAGGGGATTTAGAAGATAAAAATATACTTCTTGGGCTTGTTCTCCCCATCCCCCATAACATACTAATTCTGGTGCAACTCATGTTTAAGTGACACTTGTATAATAAAGATCTCAGAACAAGTTAAAAAATGCATTAAACAGGAAAAAATACCAGGATCAGTTCTTCCCTCAAACACTGCCACAGGAAGTTTTTAACAGCTCTGAAAGGGAGGTGGAAGCAAAACTCTGCAGGGGACTCAGTGCAGGGCAAGTCCCTTGAACAGTCTGACTGAGACTGGCAAGGGCTCTTTAATTACAATCCCTCATGAGCAACTGTGAAAAGCAGGCATTACCTGACTTATTCTGAATGAACTCAGTATAAATAATGAGTGTTCAAGCTCTAATTATGGTAAAATCTTAGCAAATGACTGCCAGACAATAGAGAGCATTTTTGGCACGTTTTCAAATGATCAGCTCACTTTGATTACGATTGTTCCCTCTGTTCTTTTGCAGGGTTTAAATTTGTGGCCATCAGTTTTGACTGGGTTCGTATATTTGACTGTAAAACTAAAAGAATCGAGAACTGGAGGGCTGAGGCACGAGGCTGTACCACCAGGATCTCCATATCCCACAGAGCACTTCCATCTGCTCACATATGACTTGTCTTAGCAGACATATGGTCGCCCCCGGATGACTGTCCAGGTCAGCAAATGTAGGTGGGTGCTCAAATTCAACATGTACCAGCTTAACACACTCAATAAAAAGAAGTCCAAGATGAGTAATAGACCAAAGTCCTGCGCCTTCCCCACTGGTTTTTGTTGTGCTAAAGAGATTCCTGTTTCCCTTGGGATTCAAATCTACGGTTCTGCAACCACTCCTCTAAACAAATAGGAATGGACTGGCCTTGTGTTTTAAAGTATAGACAGGTCCCTTCAACAGCCTAAAGATTAGGGCATTCATCCTGTGAAGGGAGCTGTCATGACAAGCACTGTGTATATGGGCACATGTATATATGATATGTATATATGATACTTCAAGTGTTTGTCAACAGAGGAGCAATTTTACGAAAGAAACAAGGAAAAAAGCACTGGAGGGCTGCGAGCCCAGTCCCTGCCACTGTAGCTGGTCAAGCAACAAGGCAAGGGTCAAGCTTGGAAAGACTCATTATGATTTTCACTCTGACATCACCATCTCACCTTCCCACGAGCTACATCTGACAGCAAATTAACCAAATGCCACTGACCTTTAATAGGCCAAAATAACAGCTGTGAATCCTATTTACCTATCAATCTGAACAGATTTTCTCTGTGAAAGCCATAACTAAGCCCCCTGAACAAATGTTTTGCTGGCAGATAACGTGTGATTGCCTCTCTAAAACAGACTATTTTAATGCGTGGTCTGACTTTTCCTACATTGCCTGCATGAGACTGGTAGGACCAGCTATGGCCACTACTGCTTCTTCCTGAAGGAATTTAACATGTGGCCCCTCCTGAATTGTTTCTGTTGACAGTCTCACTTTAGGCTGTGAAGGAGCAGATGATGAAGGCAGCACAAGGTTATTTTGCCATTGTCCAGTTTGTGTGCCTGTGCAACTTTAGTGTCACTCTTTAAACTCACACAGCTGCATATTACAACAGGTGCTAGGAAATCAAAAATGGGGCTTAGGAGGAAAAAAAAGCCCAAATCCAAAACCAACCAAACAAGAAATCCCCTCCTTGTAAATGGAGTTAATGGCTCCTGGACTTACAGGAATCCTCCTGCCAGCCTGTAGTTTCTTTGCTGGTGTGGCCTTACATTTCTTGTAATCATTCAGCTACCTAATGATCCTTCATATCAGGTGAAAATGAGTTTTCCCACTCCAACCTGGCTTTTGTAAAGGCTTTAATGTAAGCAGTTAATGAGTGAGATTGCTCTGAGTTTTCTCCCGGGAAGGAAGGGTTCATCTAACAGGGAACACGGTGCCAAGCGGGAGGGACCCTTCTGCTCAGCTGTGAGAGCAGGGAGCTTAAGAAAGAGGAATCCCAAGCGAAAGAGGACTGAGGACAGGTCAGAACCACCCTGAGAGCCTGACTCTGCTCCTCCTCTATGGGCAGAGCTCCATTCATGCCTTGTCAGGGATCTCAGTGGAGCTGAGGGGAAAGAGGCCAGTTCTCTGTGAACCAGCCTCGTTAAAACCATCAGCAGAACTGTTAGCCTGTAACAGACCAACAGATTTATTCAGCAGCAGGAGACAGCACAAGGATGCTCAGATTTATTGCTCCAAATACCATCATTATTTAGTGTGCAGAAAGCCTTCTTGTCTCACAGTTAGCAAAACAAAATTACAAATTAATAGCCATATATTTCCCACCATGGCCTGGATCTATCATCCCATTTCCCCTGTGCTGTAATTTTATTTTGGTACCAAACATATGGGGCTCAGAAAACTGGCAAACTTAGAAATTACACATATTTTATCCACATTCTCTCACATGAATTTTCGCCGTGAGTTAATTTATTGAAGGGATATATTTCTTTTCTTAAGAATCAATGACATTGAAGAAAATGAGATAACAGAGGACGTTTTACTTCTACCTTTGACTCTGGGTTACTTTCTTTCTATCCCTTTGGAAATGCCTTGGATTTAAAGACAAGGAATAACTCCTACACATGTTGGTAAAAGGCAGCAGCCCCAGTTGGGCTCTTGTCATGGGTGGAAGTGGAGGATACACTAAAAAACTCCTTTCAGGAACATGTGGGTAAAAGTTAAGCCAGGAAAGCTGTGTTATCTAATAAAAGTATCATAACTACAATAATTAATGAAAACAGTTTAACTTGGTTAAATTAAGACTCAAAGTTTAAGCTCAAGTCCCAGCCCCTCTGATGACAGGAACGTAGTGGAGAATGAGGTGTAAAATCTCTAGTTCTATCCAGATTTATATATTCATCTTGAAGCTATCAGCACTGAAAACATTGGGAACCCATCTTAAGAACCCCTTTCAAAGGTTCAGCAAGAATAGGTTTTGCTGGAGATAAGAAGCCTGATTGCAATCTTTCTTAAATAAATACAAAATGTGAGTCACCTCTCCAAAGTCAATGGAATTACACATTAGAAAACTGAAATCAGAATGCAGTTCAAAAGGTGATTTACTTTCAGAAATATTCAAATGACCAAAGGCACACGAGTCCCTTTAAAGGTCCATGAGATGTGTCAGAGATCTTAGTAAGCAGCTTTGGCAATTAATTCCCAGTTGATTCTTTACAGCCCTTTGAAAACTACCTTTCCCTGTGCAAACTCAAATTGCTGTTGTCTAGAGGCTGTGTCAGGCCATAAAGAAGGGCTTCTCAAACTGGCAGCAGGCTCTCTGTGGTGGAAGTGGAATTACAAGAGTTGAATTGAGGTGACATATAGAAAACTTTGCCTTTAATCCAAATGTGATGCTTGAGATCACCATGAAGAGAAAACCACCTCCCTGCCTATTATAAAGTGTCTGACTTAGAAAGAGTGCAAATACCTCATTGATTTGTCAGAAATTAAGAGAACTGCCAGAAAATCTGGGTCCTACCAGGAAAAGGGCAATATGGCTCAGGGAAATTTCAAAAGATGATTCAGGAAATTCTCTGTTTGTGCAGTCCAAGGAGTGGAGGTCAAGCACCTGGGGAGTTTGACACTTCTAGGCAGTCTCTAGCCACACCAAAAGACAAAATATCAGCTATACAGAGCCTGTAACACTGTAAATACTGTTCGTTCCTACAGCTCAGCTTAAACACAAGACCAGCTGCAGCAGGGTAGAAGGAAGGTCTGGTTTTGCCCAATATCCTCGTTTGGCCAGTGGCCAGCACACAGCAGAGCTGCAGATGGCTCATTACAGCAGAGATGGTTCCTCAGGTTGCTCCAACTCGGATAACTGTGGTATTTCCAGGGCTAACACACATTTGTAAGCACCGACCTCCAGGGATGGATGCATTAATCATTAGACAATAGCCAATGGCTGGGGAAGAGCATATGGGCACCAGAAGCACAAAGCATTAGTTCCCTGCTGTGCTCCTGGAGCTCAAGGGTTTTCTGGTATCTTTTGTGACTCGTACTCTCAGACGGATTATTCTTTTAGAAATTTGAGCAAGACCTGGGTTAAATTGAACACGAAAAACACGTGCAACTCAAACCCAACATTAGCCTTCTGCTGTAAACCTCTGCTTTACCACTGCTCTGAGATGAGCCCTGCAGCAGAGAGGCTCTGAGAGCCCTTCCCCTGCTCCTGCTGCAGCAAACAGGCTGCTGTGCCCTGCCAGCTCCGAGTCCTGGGCCGTCAATAGATGTCACACTTGTGCTTTTGTTAATGCCTTTGGAGCAGATTATGCCAAGTGAGTGCAGGGTAGCAGCATGACACAAATTACTTGAATGCACTGCCTTTATGTAATAAAACCAAATCCAGGAGAGATGTGATCTTCTGTAGGTTTTACAATGTGCATCCCCGGAAAGTATTGAACACATCAAGGGAAAGAGGGAGGAATGACAGCAGGGATCTTCTCTTACAAGGCAAAAGTTCATTTTGCCCTATAGGTTACTAGTTCATAACTGTACATCTGCTTTTTTTCTGGAGAGGAAATGAATTTTAAATGAATTTTTCTGTCTATGGCTAAATGCTTTTTTTTTGGTAATAAATACAAGGCTGGGGGGAAGCCAAACTGTTTGTGTTCAACGAACAAATAGCAACAGATGAAGATATTTGGGCTACATTTTTCAGACAGAGAATATACGAAACCCCTCCAATACTTATTGCCTTAAACCAGTAAATAACATTGGGTCTGACTACAGGTGTCCTAATTCTTAAATCCACACAGAGATCTGACAAATGTTAAGGCATGATTCATGAAAGAAAAACTAGGAAAGGCTTTTTTCTGAGCTGTAGCTTTTGCTAATGGTCTTATCAGAAAACCAGAAAGAATATCTTTAGTCTTATTTTCCATTTGAAAAAAAGAGTTCCCTTTCCACATGGCTGTGTCTGTGCATATAAATCAACTGGGCACGCAGGAGAAAGTCAGCATTAGCAAGAGTTTGCAAGACAGAGAAAAAAACATTAGGTTTTAAATCACCCAGTCAGTATTTGAGGAATTTCAGATGGAAGTGTTATTGCTGGATTTTGAAATGTGGCACTGCATGTCTAATAGCTGTTGTCACTACAAGGAGATGTAGTGGAAAGCTCTGGGCGCTCTTCGCAGCAGGAACAACCTGCTCTTCTGGCCAAGATTCATTTGGACTATTATTAATCCTATTGCTGCAACATTCCTGGCTCTGTCTGGAAATCCAAAGCCTTGTGCCACTGCAGTGGGTTGCACCACTGTGCACAGACACTGATTCTGGTGGGGCTCTGCACAGTCACACATCACAAGACTCAGTGGCTGCAATGGTCATCACTTTTTAATGAGTCAAACCAAGCTACTGAGTTATTTCAGTGCAACTTTATTCCACAGGCTGAGGAATGCCTGACTTTTATGGCAAGAGATATCTATCTTAATACTGCAAATCCTTTCAGAAATGGAACCAGGCAAAAGCATCTCATCCACTAAAATATTTTTGAAATCTGGTTTTGAGCAAACCACAAAGTTTCCTCAGCACAACAGTTTTTGGCCTGGTCTGTTCCATATCAAACAATTCTTCTGGGCAATATAGCTCCTGGAATGTTAACTACACTAATTTCTGATTTGCACTCATCAATAGGCTCCTTCATTTAGCTCCCACTGAATAATTCATCATTACTAGCAGGAACAGTATGCAAACCAGGAAAAATCCAGCTTGACTTTCAGAGCCCAGGATGAGCATAGAGTCAGAAAAATGAGAAACTGGAAACTTAAGTGTCTTATTTCAGCAAATGCCAGAAAGGGACATGGCAGCTGTCAGGGTTCTTGGGGAGTACAAAACCTTCTTCAGAACCTTTGTGTTCCCCAGGAGCAGAACAGGATGGAGGGTGGCTCAGGCTGGAGAAAGGGCTGCTTGGAGCAGCTGTACCAGCTGCATTCCTGTTCTGCTTCCCCTCTGCTGGGCTACACGGTGCTGCCTTAGAGTTAAAACTCCAGGTGTACCTTCCATATCTGCAACTGAGGAATGGAATGGCCATGTGGAGATTTCTTCCCTTTCTGTGACTACATAGAAAATATTAAGTGGGAATACTTCACCCATTACACCTCTGTATGCATCTGTGGAACAGAATAAAATCCCACTGTTAGGCTACAATACTTTTTTGATCACAAACATGGTTTCTCTTGCTGGCAACTCACAAAACCAAACCATTGCCTTGGCCTGTAGTATTCCTGGATTGGCCTGCAGTATTCCTGGATTGCCCTGTAGGCCAAATTAAATATTTGAGGGAACCAAACTCGGGTGTACTATTGGAATAGGGAATACTCCCTTCCATTGGTGTAGGGAATACTCCCTTACATAACATCTCATAACTCAAGCTGAATCTAATTGATAGCACCTGAAAAAATAATACAAAATTCCTTCAGGCAAGAAAGTGACATATTGGAAGGGAGAGAGCTTTGCTTAATTATCCATCGCTATGGCAACACAATTATTCTGGATGACATTGTGAGGGAAAACCTCACTTTTCTGGGTTTTTCTGCTGCCTCTGATCCCTTCAGCACCAAGGTAGGACACCTACAAGTCCTGCCAGGCCTCTGTCACCTTCATGACTCTACAGTCTCTGGTCACAGGGACATTTCTTCTCTTGCTCACACCACACTAAATAAAATGTCAGAGCCTGGCAAACAACGAGGTCCACAACCCCCAAGCTACTGCAATGTTTCAGTTCCCTGGAATATTTCTGGCCCTTCTTATTAGATGCTATGGAGGGGATGGAGAAGGATCTCTGAAGCTGGAGGAGAGAGCAAACGAGGCTCTGGAGGAGGTCGTGCCTTGGTGCAGGATGCTCTCCAGTTGTTGGAGAACCACCAGTGGCATTACAGATTCAGTCTACAGAGAAACCAGCCAGGGCTAGTTCCACAGATATGGCTTCCCTCTCTGAATTTTAGTAGTTTTAGAAGCCCTGATCTGTACATCAGTTAAGGTAAAACTTTCAGTATAACATCTTAAATTCTGTTCCCTCCAGGTACTGACAGCACATGTCACTGTGGGAGAGGAAAACTTGAGATCAGAAGAAAAACAACAGGAGTATGAGGGACTTAATGAGGATTTTGCTGCCTACTGCTCTGAACTCATAAGCTGGTTTATAGGATGACCAGGGAATCAATGTCAAAGTATGAAAAGAAACTGAATTCTGCATGTAGAAAGCTCTGTTCTTCATGGGCAGCTGTCCTTAGTTTTCTATTTATTTTTTCTTTGTTATTTACCCATTTAGAACACTTCATTAGTTAACACTTTTTACAGCTGTCAGCCAGAGGCAAAACTGCAAAGCAGAGTTCTGACTTTCCCCCCAGGCGTGTTCTTGGGGCTGCCGTGTCTCACAGAGCCCACTGAACACACTGGAAGGTCAACCAAAGTAAAAGCTGAACTGTTTGATCCAGGGCTGGTAGTTTTAACTTGGTTTTGCCTCTCCTTTGAATAACTGTTAGAAACACCAGAGCAGTTTGGCCAACCTCTTGGAGCTGGAGCTCCTCTGATCATCCAACAGAGGGAATGGAGCTCCCCAGGGCGAAGAGGAAGGAGCTGGGGACACTTTACAAACCCAGCACGAGCCTGGTGACTCTCTCTCCATCACACTAAGCGAAACATCCTCTGGATTACAGAATTTTCTGGAATTTGGCAGATGGTTTGGGGCTGATTTTTTTTCTTCCCTCCAGAAAATAGGTTAAAAAAGAGGAAAAAAAAATCAACCATGCTGAAAGTGCAACCATCAACAAACTAAATACCATAGAAATACAATTTTCTTTAGGAAAACAGAAAACTCTAGAGAAAATTCTCTTCTATCAAACCACGGGGAGCCTGTCAGTGAAGAAATATCCCAAATAACAAGCAAAGCTTTGTTCTAAAAACAACACCTCTATTGCTACAGCAATATCATGGGATGTAAAAGCCTTGGGACAGATATAACACCAAAAACTGTGCTCTGCAGAATCCCTCCAGCCCCCTGACTCCACGCTGGGTTTGAAAGAAGGATAGCAGGAAAGGTCAGGCACAAAGTTCTCTGCATCCCCCCAGATCTCTGTCTCTGCTGCCAGCTTGCCCAGCCCAGGAGCACACACAGAACTGTTGGCTACAAGGATTGGTTTCCAGCTCCTGCTCCAAAATAAATCACATGCATTGGGCTCACAAAGAGCCATTTATGGCACAAAATGAACTAAACTCCCTGTTTTTCTGGTGACACAAGGACATCTGCTCCATATGCCCCAGAATGCTCCTGTAGTGTGCTAGAGGGAATGTATGATAAATCAGATCCACCAGTCTTAGAGCTGGAACAGCACAATTTACTTTTTCTATGCAAAATATTCTGTAAAAAAAGTGGCAGAGCAGCCTAATTTCACAGAAAGAGGGGACAGTAATTTATTCCAGGAGCGAGGAAACATCAGGTACTTTGAATCTTGGAGTGGGCTTGGTATTTTTGAAGCTAATGGATTTTTCAGAGAAGAAACAAAGAGCCTCCCTTATGAAACTTCAGAATATGAGTTTAGTCCTCATATGCCTCCACATGATAAATCTTTGTCCCTGAAGTAGCATCTTTTTAGGTTTAATTTATTTTCTTTAGCCCCTCGAAGGCCTTCCAAATTTATATGCTTCAGCCTTAAGGACTAATAAATTACTTTTCTTTGGCCTCAAGAAGGTCTTCTTCATTTATTTTCAACCTCTTCCAGAGTGAACTTTGGGAAGTGTAGCACGTTGCAGCACTGTCTAAAAAAATTGAGATAAAATAGAGAGAGACAGTGACCACTGAGGAAAAAAGGGAAACCCATTATCTGTCTGCATTTACCACTGTCTCATTATCTTATCACACATTTAACACAACCTGCAATTACACAAAACGTGTCAGGTTCTTCATCCAAAAAGGAAATCTAGTTTCTGGCAAGTTTTTACAGGCAACTGAAAAGGGAAAAAATGGAAAATGGAAAATGAAGCAATCATTTCTTTCCCAGTGCTTCCTCTGGCTCTCAGGCTGCTGATGGAACTGCTGTTTGTGTCTTTTACTGGGTTCTTTCTCCCTCCTCTGAATGCCAACTCCCTAGAAAACTTAGGAGTAGAGATTTGTTTGCCTTTACTGTCATGGTTTAGGTTTGGCTTGAACAAAAACCAGAGTGGTATAATGGAAAAGTAAGATTAAATGAAACAAAAACTAAACAAAAGGACAAGGAGTAAAAGTAGTCATGCTGGATATATTTATGAAGATACCATTTGTAAATCTAGAGGTCTTTATGGGATCAAAGATCTTCACAAAGACTAATAGAAAAGTCCATTAATTATCAAATCAAAGAGTATTCCTGCATTTCCAGAGATGCCATTAAAATACATTATTGAAAGAAGGTGAGGCACCAGGACAGAATATTTTATAATCTACTGGATAAATCTCAACATCTCTTTCACACTGACAACCCTCAAACTTGATGGGAATTCTGCCTTTATTAAAAATTGAATAAAGGATTACATCATGTGGCTTAAGGTCACTGCAAGCCATAACTATTAAATATATACACTTCTAATGGAAAGTGCATAATGGACAAGCTCTATTTTCTCCCTCTGCCAGTCAGACAGCAAAATCACATGGATGTTCCAGGCAGCAGGAAGAAAATGAAAAGAAAAAGAAAGGCACAGAAATGCCAGTGAACTGTTTCCTACCATAACCACTGAGGTCGAAGCCACACACCGCACACGTTGTGCATCAAAAGAGCCTCTGCTTTGACTCCTCGACACTTCAACCCACCCCAGGCCAAGCTAAAAAAACAGAGGGAAGGCTGGGATGGGCGAGGAGAAGGGTTGAGGAGACGCCGTGCCTGGCTCCGGGGAACAGCAGAGCCGGGAATGCGGGTGGATTCCCTGCCCTGCCCTGCCCGCAGCCCCAGGAGAAAGCCCGACTCCCCTCGTTTGCATCAACGCCACTTGTGAGCGATGCAGCCTTTCAAAAACACACTAATAAAAGCTGTTATTGCTGTCTCTTCATCTCTGCTTATGGATTAGGAAGTCTTTATTTTAAAAGATCTTTTCTTCCTAATCTATACTTTGTTCCAATTATAAATTATTTTACCAGCAGTTTTCTTTCTTCTTTTCCTCTCCTCAAAGCACAATTAGAGAATAATTGTTTTCAAATAATAACCACTACTTTTCCATTTAATTCTTTTTTAACACTAGTGGCGTCTCCCAGCTGACTCACTCAGCATTAGATGAGGGTTTAGAAGCACTACAGAACAGAGAAACAGCTGTTTCTTTGAGCATTATGAGTTTTATTAATCCCTTCTTGCCTATAAAACATAATCATCCCCTTTATTTCTAGAGGTTCTACATATAGCTTCCAAATAACCAACAATCAGAAACAAAAGGTTTCTAACCCTTCTATAAAAAACCTTTTTATAACATAACATATATATGGCCCTGCAGGGTGCATGCTTCCTCTGATTTCTCTTTGGTTAGTTAATAAAGCAGAATACTCAACAAAAATAAACACGTCAAAAGGCTGGGTTTTAGTAAGATCTCTTTTGATTAACACCTTACTGAGAGATATTATCCACAGCAAACAGGAAGATGTTCATGGATTAGACTGAGAAAGATTATTTCACGGTAGGAAAACTGCCTTTTTCTTGCATGTCACTGAGGTTTTTACTTCAGGTCGGAGTATCATCTTGCTGAACTGCTTCCCTGCACTTTTGCTCCCAGCTGAAGCCTGCTTTGAGTCTTCACCCCATCCCTTCCTGCTCCTCTGCCCCCTCTTCTTACTATTACAGATGCCTTTGAAGCAACTGCAGCATCTCTGAAACAGTCCCTGGCAAACACCAAAGGAATTGTCTATGTGCATAAACACATTCTTTTATTATATACTCATTTTTTAAGCATCCAATGCAATATTCACATTTTTACCTACCACCTGAATAAGACCCTGGATGCTCCATGTTTGTGCTGGGAAAAAGCCAAAGGAGGGTGGAGGGAGAGGGAACATTGATGTGTGTGTGTCTTATGGAACAGAAAGCATTTATGAGGCAGCATAGGGAAGCTGGTAGAAAATCAGCTTAGGCTTCACTGGAGGGGAATTTTATTTATTTGTTTAATTTTATTGTGGATATTTCATTATTAAAAAAAAAAAAAAAAAAAGTGCCAAGGGGCACTTCTGCTCTCCTGCAGTGGTTCCTCACACAGGGCTACAGGAAGGAACTGTTTTCTCCTGAACAGGAATGAGCTGTTTCTTTCCTTCAAAATGCTGCCCCTCAGTTTTCCTTCAAAATGCTGCTCAGGAAGGTGAACCCCGTGGGGCTGGCCAGGGGCAGGAATGCTTGGAGGGTCTCACCAGCTCCCTCTCACGCTTTCTAACCACCCTGCTCCACCACAGGAGCCAAGACCTCAAAGCTCTCACTGCAACAGATCGTGGAAATAAAACCTTCCTAAGGGCAGCAGCCTTTTCTGCCAGTAAACAACCCCAGCCTGTGACTTCGAGATGTTGGAATAAATTTCATTAAGGGAAGGTTCCGTGAATTCAAAAGAGAAATCTGTTGTTATTCCATCCAAATTTTCTGCTGTGCTGACGCCCTGAGCTGAACTAGAGCTCTGTGAATAAAGAAACCAAAGAGACTTCTGTTTGTTTACAAGACTTCCAGAGTCAAAAGGATCTGTTTGGACTAAATTGCTGAAAGACAATGAATACATTGGGTGGGGAGGTTGTGCTTGGGGCCAGGCTGCCTGAGCACACGTGTCTTTGTGCTGCTGAGCAGTGGAGTTGGATGACTCAGGTGTGTTACCACGTGTGGAGGAACCCACTGGGGAATTTTTCTTTTTCCCCACTAACAGAGTAATTCATTCACTCATCTTTGGGGCTGAAATGGCTTCAGTTTTATCTCTTTCGAAGAGAAATCTCATCTCTATTTCTGTGCAGCCAGATTAGCGCAAACAAGAATAAATTCCTTATTATTCCACTTTACATATTATATTTATAAGGTTGTTATTTATTAGAAGTAAGTAGGAAACAGTTACTCTCATACTGTTGCCTATTTCTACCCTCTGCCAATTTTTAAAAAAACTGACTTGAAGAACCAGACCTGGTAAAATGAAAAAAAATGAATAAGCAAACTGAAAGTAAGTAATTTCTATGAACAGATGTTCCTATCTGTCTAGTTTTTATATTTATTCATTTTACACATGGTATTTATCATCTTATTAGAAAAATGCAGATAATGCACATGTTGCTTTTTTAGGAGAAAAAAAATCATATGAAAATACATATGATTTTACAGAAAGTCAATTAAATACAAATTGAAAAGTTGTTGCAAGAAAATCTCTATTTCACCACACCATAGTCTTCAAAGCACACAAAAAAAGCCATACCAGAACTGAATTTAATATCTTTATACATATTCATGTCTTATGGTATTAGTTTTAGTCTTAGTTTCGTGTTGCCAGCATTGTTAAAGCTCCTGTTGCAGCCAGTCAGGAAGTCAGATAATACTTTGTACACCATTTAATAACAGGCTCTGACAAAGACCACATCTGAGGATTGAAGAACCAAGAAAACTAATGCAGTGTTTGGCTTTCAAATATGGTAAATATATGTATTTAAGTGTAAATATTATGAAAACCTTTTCTTAATTCTGGCATGAGATACATTGCTAATGGCATCACTTGGTCTATCTCCCACCCTTATGGTTTGTGGCTGTTTCTGTCTTGTCCCCACTTTCCTACTTCCTGCACTCAATCATCAATAAGAAATGCCACATAAATCCAAGAGGGGATAAACACCCCCACACCCTGCAGATCTGTAGCATTTCAGTAGGTTCTACTAATTCGGGGATGGATTTCAAAAGTCTGAGACTTTCAAACAAACCACTCCAGCAGCAGGACCCTGATATTTCACATATTTAACTTGAATCCCCAAGGGTATGTCAGTAAAAAGAGTAGCCTGTGAGAAGCAGACAAGCAGCAAGTGTGGCTTGGATCAAATGCTCTTCTAATTTATACAGAAATTCAATACAGAAAAGGAAGATACAGCCAGGACCAGAATTGCTAATTTGTGGCTTGTTATCAGGATTTAGTTTCATATCCAAGTATTATTTAAATAATAACCAGATACCAGAGAGTCCCCCAAAATCTGACACTCTCTTTAGGCTCCAGAACCTATCGACCACAGAGACATTTTGATGGTGGCACTGCAGCTCCCTCCTCACTCATTCCCAGGAGGCTGCAGATGTTCCTGTGCTTTTCTCTGGAGCCTGCAGAGCTTGGAAGGGCTCACTGATAAAAAAACTCTGATCTTGTGACAATGTCAACAAAGGCCTCCCCTATTTGTTATTTTTTTGCACCAAATAATTCAGTTCATGGTCACCAAAGGCAGCTTATTGTGTGTTGGAAAGTAATTTTTAAACATGTGAGCAACTTCTATACAGGAATCAACCATGTTGTGCCCTCCACATCTAAAGCATTTGGAGAGTGCTGTGTTCAGCTCTGGGGCCCCAAACATAAGAAGGACTTGGACCAGTTGAAGGGAGTCCAGAGGGCCACAAAGATGCTCAGGGGGCTGGAGCACCTCTGCTATGGAGACAGGCTGGGAGAGTTGGAGCTGTGCAGCCTGGAGAGGAGAAAGCACCAGGGAGACCTGGGAGCCCCTTCCAGTGCCCAAAGGGGCTCCAAGAGAACAGGAGAGGGACTTTTGACAAGGGCCTGGAGAGACAGGGCAAGGGAGAATGGCTTTAAAGTGACAGAGAGCAGCTTTAGGTTAGATATTAGGAAGCCTCAGAGGCTCCTTAACAAAGGCCAAACTTAAGTACAAAAATTCAAACTAGTTTTATCAAATTTTAGATAAGGAATTAGTTAATTAAAAGTAAGCACATGCAAAGGTCCTAACTATGCCTTGGAGACCTTTCAGTCCCTCCCACGAGGCCTGTCCACAGCAATGACTAAAGCCAAGGGGGTGGTTTTAGGTTTCTGTGTGACTGGAAGATCCACCCCATCCCAGCAGTACCAGTCCATGGTCCTTCTGCCAGCTGCTGGAACTGGGGAGTCCCACCTGAGCTTTGCCCAGACCTTCCCCCTGAGTGCCTGTGATGGTTCTGATTAAAGTAACTATAAAATATTCCTCAAGCCCAAGGATCCTGAATTACTTTGCCTGCAGGTAAACACCACATCGAGCAGAGGTTAAATGAAGGGACTATGTGTAATAAATACAAAGTATAGAAAGCTTTTTTACCTCCACTTTTTCTTCAAAACCTGTCAAGAATTTTCCTCAAGTCCACCTCTGGAACATTCTGCATTTCTGAATTTTCTCCCACGCTGTCCCCCTGACAATGGTCCCCCCCCTCTTACTCAGTAATTGCACATTTCAATAAGTGAGTCTTTCCATCTCTCTCCTCTCAGTTTTGGCAAAAACTCATTGGCTTCCTCACAGCTGACAAGGTCCTGTGGTTTGTGGCTGTTGTTTTTATGCTGTATGCAGCTTTCCTGGATCACCATTTCCAGCCCAGATCCACTAACAACACATTTTGAAGCTCCTCTACAAAAAACCAGCTGCCTGTTAACACACAGGGCTGCATCACATTCATTAACAAAAACAACCAGCCAACCAAGAAACTATTTGCATAAACTTGTTATGGAGAATAAGGGAATTAAATGCTTAGCCGGATTGAAGCCTCAAAGTGTGGTTCTGATTATGAATTTACACTCATACAAATCAGAAATAACTCTTCCAACATAAACTGAATGACACTGCAGCAAAACCAGAATTAATCTCAAGGCAGATTCTGGGTTTTGTTTACTTATTTAATTTGTATTTAGAAGGAACTGATAAATGAAAAATATGTAACAATTGCACAAGTTCTACTATTTCAAAAAGGGAGGAAAAATGTGGGTGCAGATATGGTTGGCTGAGAGAGAAATGTGGCATTTATAAGCCACTTTCATAAAAAGAGAAGAAGAAAGTTCTTTCAGAAGTAGTACAGGATCTTAAAAAGGAACAATATAAAGATGATACAGTGCTGAAAGAAAATAGAAAATGACGGAGTTTTAGGGAAAAAAACACCTGAAGAAAAAAATCTGGGATAGTGGAAGGTGTCCCTGCCCATGGCAGGGGGGTGGAATGAGATGATCTTTAAGATCCCTTCCAATCCAATCCATTTTGTGATTCCACGATTAAGACAGAACTGAGTACAGTGGTGGTTTGACAATTTAGAGAAAACAGTTGAGCAGATACATTCTATTAATGTCAGAACACTTTGGAGAAACAAGGAGACAAGATGAAACAGGTCACAGCCCAACAGTGGTTTGAATTTGTAAAAATATTGGGGTCATTCTAGTGATGTATTGGACTTTTTCATTTTTTTTAAGTAATTTGAAAAAAGTTCCACATGTATCTTTTACCTCTGTGAAGCAAAGCCTACACCAAAGAACAGCTGCAGATGGCAGGTTTAATGGAAAAAAAAAAAAGATACTTTATAGAGCTCAGTACGACTCTTATTCAGAATCATGACTATTTTTAAATAATTTATATTCAAAGTAAAGTAAAATGACCAGCTTTACATGAGATCATTAGAAGTGTCACAAAGAAAGAAAAATAGCTATAGAAAAACACAGCAGCAACATTGCCAGAAAGTAGGCTAAGCAGGTCTTTGAAGAACATAATGTGCATTGTGTTACATTAAGGATACATGCCAATCAATGACTTCTGCTTTGAGGGTAAGTTACCAATCTGGAGGGTCTAAAATTAGAAGTCCTTTTTGTCATGCTGAGTTTTCAAAGCAAATGCTCAATGGGATGTAGAGATGTTGTGAAATCTCAGCAAATAGAAAGTCAAGCACCCAATAAACAATGTGGTTCAAAGCTGGACATGCTACTGTTTAAAACACTGGAGGTAACATTACTTCTACAACCCCTGAACTTCAATGTAGTCCAACGTGAGAGAAAATTCTGACAAAATCCAAACAAATTAAAGGGAGAGATGATTCATCCCAATTTCAACTAAGTTTACTTTCCATAGACCTCGAGAGAAATCACAGTGACCAGCTCAGCTGACAACTCTTCTGTGGGATTTAACAGACTCGTAGGACAACGTCTGCTGCTTAATGGATCATCCCCAACATAAATGAGGTTTGTCTTGTGAGAAGACAAACTCCAGTGCAGTCAGATTGATATCCAATGTCAATCAGTTAGAACTTGGTAGTAACAAACTTGTTACTAGAATAGTTCGTGCTTATTTTTCTTTCTACATGATAATTAAACATCATTAGAGCCCTGGCCTGTAGGCAGAGCGTGTACACAAAATTAGTCTCATCACTCAACAGCTCAAACTTGTTGACAGTGCTTACTTTTGTAAGCAAAATACAATTAAAGGCACCCACAAACCTTAAGACTTTCATTTGGCTCAGTTATGAGTCTAACTTTGAAAACTGAGACAAGGAGAATTCATCCAATGTCTGGTGAAATCACCCAATAGTTAAAAACAAACGGTCCCCTCTCTCTGGGGTGGTATTTAGATTGTGTTGCTATTTGTCTTTCGTGTTCTTATTCATCAAATCACTGGTGGGACTTGAACACAAACAGGAGCTTCATTTTCTCCCCATGATTATGATGTGATGAGCATGGGCATGGTTATTGCTCATTCCTCTCACTGTCCTTTCTCCCAGGTAATGCTTTTCCTAAAAAATGACCACTCCACACTGATGCTTCACTCTCTCCTTCCTGCTCCCATTTCTGAGCCATTCTGAGAATTCCCATCAAACATAATTCTTCCCTCCCTCACAATGTCACTGCAGCACAGAAGAGACAGTCTGCTGGCTCTTACCTGAATCCCCCAACAGACAACTCATATTTACTTTCTTGGCATCTGCGGAATTATTCCACGACTTGGCAATAAGGGAGCCCTGATAGGACAAACACATCTGTTTGCCAGGCTAGTCCTTGCCAATGCAAGTACATAATCATTGCTGCAGAAAAACCTCAGACCTGTGAGGTTTGGCACCTCTTCCTCCCCTCCACGGCACAGCAGTTTTTCCTGCAGCAGCAAAGCTGTGCTGACCTGGGCCATGGGTGGCCACACACCAGGGCTTCTGCTGCCTGGATTTTACAGGCACTGTGAACATGAGGCAGAGGAGGGCTGCTCTCTGTAGATAATGTGCTTGTCCTGCATAAATTACCACATTTACAAGCCTGACAGTGGCAGAACTTTCTCCAGAATTGGATGTCTCCTTAAAACTAAAAGCAAGCACAGAGCTACAGAGAAACAAGATTCCCTGCCAGGGCTGAACTGCAGTGTCCAGTTATAGAGATTAAAGAATAAGACTCAGGAGCCAGAAAAGACTTTGTTCTGCTCTATTAGCACCAAATTCATGGTGTTTTCTGTGATTCGATGTGACATAATTGCTAATGACCATTATGAGGGACGTGGCACGGCATTTGATGGTACATAATTTTGAAACTGCTGCAGGGATCATGCCAGGTACTACAGTTTGAGACGATCATCTTTTTTTGATACAGAGCTATTTCTTCAGAGCTTCGTTCCCTCAAGCCAGAGCTGAAGCCAATTACAGAACTTTAGTCCTACAGAGCTCAAATCCACAGCTAGACAAACTTCAGAAAATCAGAGAAAGGAAGAGACACCCTAAGACAGAGACACCTACAGTTAGTGGGGGTACCGCTGTGCCCTTTCTGGTCCATCAGTCATCCTAACACCAGATGGACACACACCTAAAACTCAGGAATGCTGTCCTGGCAATTTGAAAACCACTGCACACATAGGGACTTCCTAGATACAATCACAGTTCTGCTGGAGGAGACCCAAGGTGACTACAAAGGTCATTCTGTTGAACCATCCTATGAAGGTTTTCCACCCAGAAGGAATTGCTCTCCATCCAGACACACCTTCTCTACAGGTGCTTCCACCCTCAAATCAGCCCCCTCTCACTCCTGCATTATGTGGTGATTTTTCAGTACAATATGTCAATTTTGGACACCTGCTTCTCTCTCTTTCTTAAGAAACCTGTGTTGCTACAGGTGTGAGGTGGATCATATTCTCTTTGCAAACATACAGTGGTGGGTGACTTGCTGTGTCATTGCTTTTCTGGGCAACTTATTCCCCTGAGTCAATCCTCCATGCTGCTGAAGGAGCCAGAGCAGTTCCTTTGCAGTCCTAACAAATGTTTCACCCGTGGCAAACCATTAAACAAAGGAAGGATAGCAGGAGATAAAACCCCTCCCCTGCACAAAAGACATAATTCAAGTACAATCTCAATATGCAGATATTCAACAGCTTGTGTTTCTCATGGTGATCCACAAAAATAATAATTGAAACTTTGCAATGTTCCCTCCATCTGATCCCAAACAAACCACAGGAGCATGATAGCCCCTCTAACTGCCAAGACCAGGCTACTATGTGACTACTGATTTTTCTAAACTATTTCACAGATCCTCCTTCCATTGCTGCTGTTTAGTTCTTCCTGCTCTGCCTTGCACCACGATGCAGCTCCTACCTCTGTTTTAGGACCCACTGGTTTGATTTGTAACTCAAGGAAACACAGAACGACAACTCTGATTTATATGCTCTTACTCCACACATGTGTAGGTATAAGCAATCATTTGGGGCTCATTAAGACCCATTCATTTTAAATTACAGGCTCATGACACACCTCTGCAACACTTTCAAGACAAAGCTGATGTCACTCGCCTGCCGGGGGCTCAGGAGTTTGGATGGCTGCAAATAATGTCATGAATAAGGTGTGACTGCATCAAAGTTGACTGGTTTTAAAGTTATAGTGCACCCCTAACATATCCTTCATTCTGGCTGCTCAGCATATGCCCTGCATCCATCTACAGTCCCTCAGAATCACTCCTACACGAGGAGTGTGAGGGGGTGAGTGATCTAAACGACTCTGCAGTGGCATCAGGGAGTCTCAATTAAGGCAAAATAACTTCTACCACTTCACCTCTCACCTCTGATGTGGGTACTGAATGCTTTTAAATCTCTTCCCAGTGGGCTCTCTCATTTGTCTTACATTTAATCCTCTTTGTGAAACTTTCCCCACCCTTTGAAGGTAACTAAGATTCATCTCATTTGTCTGTTCTTTGCACCTCATTGCAGAAATTGATGCCTGAGATAAGATAGCTGGATAATGTTCACAAATAGCTTCCAAGAGCCTCTTTGGTGTTAAAATAACTTCTTTTAAGGTACTTTCTCTTCTGCCTGCCGGGTTTAAACACTTCCCATGTGGCACACATGGAACCGCAAATTCTTGTTGCACAGTTTCCAGAACAGCTTTCTAAAGCATCAGTGCCATTAAAAATCTTTATCAAATGCATTAGAAATTGTTAAAATGATTCAGGAACACACAGCTACATCACCTCCTGCAGGTATCAACATCCCCTGCACTATCAGTGGAACAGTGACTAGGGGGTCTATTTGGCAGATACCAAGCAAAGGTTACTTAATTAAAATCATGACAAAAGTTTTATGCTTCTTCAAATTATATCTTGAAGAAGATTGCTGCTTATTTCCTTTTGGGGTATGAACAGTCTTTGGGAATCTGACTGCTTGAACCAATACAGAACCATGAGCTGTGAGCAGACTATATTTAATGGTAAGAGCTTTTCACTGCACCAGAAGTTAATCCATCACATCTAAAAGGTTCTCTGACCCTCACAATGTAGGACAGGGGGACCTCAGTTCCCTCATATGAGGGGTCACTGTCTTGGTGGGTACATGTTGCTGGTTTTTTAATATAAAACAACCCCCTTGCTCCCATTTGGCTGACCTAAGGCTGTGGGAGTGCTTGGTGAGAACAGCTAAGTCCAAAGCTGTTTGTTTGGCAGAGATTTTCAGAGCATGTTGGGTTTAATGGCACTTCCTCTGCAATTGCTCTTTCCAGTTCAGCAGGGAGAGAACAAGGGAGCCAGTGGAGGGAAACAGCTTGAAACAAAGAAAGAGGCCTGAGGGATGCTGAGTCAGGCTTGGGGAAAAAAATTGAAATATAGCACATGGGAGGGATAGTGAAGAACATTAAAGGTATCTGGAAAATATTTTGGTTTAATTTTAAGGACCTAACTGCATTTTAAGTAAGAGGGAAGGATATTTCAAAATGGGAAGGTATAAGAAAGACTGTCCAAAGATTTTGTGCTGGAGTGTATTAAGTTTTGCTGCTGCTGTGTTTTCCAATGAGAAGATTTCATCAAAATTGATCCAATTTTGTGAGAAAATTTGATGCCTCTGGATCCACAAAATAAAGTGTTTCAGCTCAAAACTTGTGCCATGCACTAACTATGCTCTCATTATTTGAGGCGCTACACACACTGCCCTCAAGAACTAGGCATTTCCCTCTTTTGCAGTTCTTCCCATTTGGCTCTGAAAGACTTCAAAGTCTAATATATATATATATAAAATATATCTCCTGCTTCATGTCAACAAGGATTCATTACAGAGTGGCTCCAGTGCTACATGTTTTATCTGAACCTACAGTAATTACTACAGCAAGTGTGCTGGTTGGTCCTTATCTTGTTTGCTAACTTATCTATTGATAGTGAGACAAACAGCAGCCAACCTGCCTAATGAACACAATCAATCACAGAACACACATGCCACAACCAAGGCCAAAATGTTAAGACATCCTGCAGCCCTGCAGAAAAGAAGCCTCCAACAGTGGCAGAGCAGAACTGTTGGAAGCAAAAACCAAATATCAAATTGAACCCAACAACTGTGAATTGTTTTGCAAAATAAAAGGGCTGCTGTCCTTGTGACAGCTCACTGAGCCATGTGAGAGCCAGGATGAAAGGGGAAGCAGGGAAATTGAGATCTCTAATTCTGCCTGCACTGAACACCCTTCTCTGAGCACAGGAAATGCCTTTCATTTCTCCATGTCATTGTCATGTTCAACAGCTAAAAATATATTAGTGAAACATCTGGGTTGATTTGAACAGAACATTGTGCCATGGCAGAAAGCTGTGAGGGTCTGCACTGTGTGCTGCTCTCTCCCTGCTCACCTGAATCCTGTATTTCTTGCCAAAGGGTCTGCTGCTGGTCTCTGTCAAAGGTGGAATACCTGAGCTACTGAATCCTCTGCTCTGACCCAAGTACAGCTCTTATGTTCTTACATATTGTTGGTCAGATAAATAGGGACTGAAGTTCAACACATTGGCTGGAACTTCATCCTGGTGAAAAGAACCAGCAGACAGTTTATGTCCTGCTCCCTTTCTCAAGGCAGGCATGAACTGCAGGTTAAGCAGGGCACTGGCACCACGTTGGTCTTCTGCTTCAACATGCTTTTACTTTCAAACCAGAAAAGGAATGAATCTCCTTCTCTCACCATTGCAACTTGAAGACTCCTTGGAGTTGTCCGAGGAGGAGATGGAATGACTGGCTTGTCAGGTCACCCAGGCACCTACAGCAACTATATTGTATTTTTCAGACCCTAATTCATTTCCAGCCCTGTTGATCCCAATTCTCAGCTTCATTCTGCAAACAAAGGCACTCCAAAGCTTGGAGTAATTCCTCCTCTTCTTAAGTATCCTTCATTAAATGTTGGTAATTATGTTTATAAATGCAGCCGAGTGGCCCAACTCATTTCACATCACATTAACATCAATAACCCAAACAAGCAACTTCTTCCCTCTCATTTAAACAGCCATTCCACCACACAAAGCTGTTCTAGGGGCTGAGGGCAGGACCTTCATGCCTGGCTCCAGTGTATCAGCCAGATCACGTGGGACCATGAGCACCTGAGCACTGGGTGGGTTTGTTGGTAGCCAGACAAACTTCCACCACTTCTCTGCCAAAAGCCACTCTGTGAGACAGCCAAGTATCTGGAGACAATAAGGATGTAGCCACAAGATCTAACCTGGATCATGTGCAGGCAGGAGGCTTTGGAGGTTTTAGAGATGAGAAACGTGCCAAGTACTGGGCTTTACGTCACCATGGTCATAATATTAAACTGTCTATTGACTCTCTGTTGTTCTGCTCCATAAAATATTAATGTATTATAGAAGGAGGGGAATGAGACTGCTGTCTTCATGGGCATGGATATTGAAAGTGAAGTACCAATATGTAGGCTGAAGCTTAGGGCATTATTTCAACCTTGCATTTATTAAATTGAGAGAGCATCAATTAATTTTAAAAGCTTACCATACCCATTCAATTTAGTCAGTCCTAAAGCATTAAATATAATTAAACAGTGAAAAATATCTCAATGCCTTGAGTCTGCCAGGGAGTTCTGAGCCAAGGCTGAAATTTTCAGCTTTCACTTCAAATTTTATGCCATTCAGTAGCAAAAATGAAAAACTGTGGTAATCTACACTTAGGCATAAGAATCTAGTCATTTCTTTTCCAATTAAGCTGCTTTTATTGATTTTGCCCAAGGTCTTTATTTTTAAAAAGCTTTTAAAATTCTATGACTCATATTGCTGGGATTTCAAAAAAGAAAAAATATGTATAAATATATATACCCTCACTTATTCATATATATGTAGAATGGGAATGTAAAATACATATATATATATAAACTATATGAGTTTATATATGGAATGGATATGCATATTTGCGCGAGTGCATTCAGAGTTTTCATTAGACAGTTTCCTTTGGAAAGGAAATCTGTGAGTGATGGGTAGATACAGTCAGGTTTTGCTTACTTTCACAGCACGTATTTCTAAAGATTGTAGCCAGTCTTAATAACATCAGTATTATTGTAAGACTGAGAAATCCCAGCCAAGGTCAGTGGCAATGGGCAGATATAACTACACAAATATAACTACACAGAAGGGATTTTACCCCTCAGCAAAGGTGTTTATTGCACCCAGGCTTGGTGTGACCCAAGTTTGATTCATCCCCAATCCAGCACTATCATCCTCATCTATGCAGGTCCACGGAGGACAAAAACAGCCAAGCACATTTACTGGATAACCTAAAGGTCTCCTTGGCCTTAAAAATTCCCTACACCTGTAAAATAGAAGGCATTACTGTTGGCTGTGTTGGTGCCTGGAAGCTCGAGACAGGGATGAGTCCCACTGTGCTGTGATCGACCTATGCAAAGTCATCTCAGCCAAACTCTGAGGAGTTTATAACCTACGTAAATGTTTCCAATATCAACTGTCCAAATCAAAGCAGTTTGATGGAAAAAAACCAGTCCATTTAATGTGGTTTTCTCATGCCAGAGGGAGTGCACTTGGAGCAGCAGGGAAGCAGAAGCCAAGTTTGCAGGGGGCAGAAAGTTGTGCTCTGCATCTCAAATTAGCATCAGTTGCAAATGCTCTTGACTGTAGTTTGTTTTTTTTTTTTTACAAGGTGGCTTTTAAAATCTATCTCTGCTTCATTTTCCCTACATTCATGAACTCACTGTGCAGATCTCACTGTTATCAAACACCTCAGTTTCACTTTGGGTCCCATCTACAAAAAAACTACTTATTCCCTAGTACACTGTCCCATAATAAATATTACTAAGTAATTACTGAGGGAGTCATAAAAGGGAATTGGCATCCTAGAGACAGAATATTTGCACTCCTTACAGATTTGTGACTTTAATATTGAAGAGATACATCTTGCCTTCCAAAGTACTCCCTGGGCTGCTCGCTTCCTTCAGCTGAGGACAGAGCAAACGTCCCAGGGTTTGAAGAGCAATCACAAGACAGCATCAAGTGGCATCCCATTTACAAACAGCATCACTGGCCAAACAAACAACAGAGGAGGATTTACAGGGACACATTCCTGAGAGCCTGCTGTTGGAATGTGTCAGCAAATCATCCCCATGCTTAAATAGGTTTGGCAGGAACACCGAGATTCAAACTATATTTTATTATCCAGGTTCAAAATTATAACAGACGGACATGGCGATGCACCACAAATGATCATGACTGTGATTTACCAGGAATTCACCCTACATTTATCAAGGAATCAATGCAGAGATTGTCACACCTTGATCAAGAAGGAAAATTCATGATTCTCTATGTAAGAAACCACGAGAAGAGAATCACTGCCTACCCAAACACACTCCCACCAAGGAGGGCTACTTTTTATTAAGAGGTGTCTTTCAACCTTTAAGTACTAATATGTGCATGTCCACTTAAGTGTAGGATGAGTCAAACCATTACACCAGGATTAAGACCAGTTTGGCACGTTCTGGATTCAAACATGATAAACTGGAAGCACACCCTGACTGAGCTAAGCTCCCTGCCACTCCACAATGAACACTTCTCAGCCATCATCCTTTCTAAAACTCTAATTATAGATTCCCCTTGCACTGTTTGACATGTTCAAATGCTATTTTGGCCCAGCTGGAGTTCTAACACGTGGGCTCTCCACAGAGAATTTCAGTCTTGAGTATCTTGCCTGGAAAATGCCACCATTCTCATGCCTTGGGGCTGATCACCAGCCCAGCAGATTCACAAAGAGGGAGCCTCAGACAGCTCCCAAACCTCTAAGAGCTTTACAGGCCAATAATCAACAACTTAAACTCTTTCTAAAAATTAATAGGCAGCCTGAGGATGGACAACAGTGAAACAGTGCAATGTTTTCAGAAGATGAAGCACCACTCAACAAGCATTTGACTAAATTACCCACCAGAGGCTTACTCCAAAGCCTACTAGCCAGGAAAAAAAAACCTCCTTCTGACTTTCCAGGGCCTTGGATCATGTCCCTGACTTTGGATTCATAGGAAAGCACCTAGAGTACATGTGTGGGTTCAGCAATGAAGGTGAGGTACAGATGGAAAGATGGTGGTGTTATTGCCAGACAGGGATTGAAAAGCAAACCAAATCTCTACAGAGCTCACCTCAAAAAGTAGCAAACATTTTCCAAAAACAGATTGCCAAACCCTCAAACATACTGTTCAAATATATTGAATAAAACTTCTCTTAATATAAAAATGAAAGCCTCCACATCATATATCCAGTTACACCAGGTATTATCTTAAAAGGAAATGCACGTGTTCATAGCCCTTGGATAAGGGAGATATGAGGTACCTCTTTCTTCATACCCAGTTACTGATACCATCTTAAATCAGGAACATCTCCTGACTTGCACTTCTGTGATTAACTAAACAAAAGCCTTTTCTGTTTGAAACAAGTAGGGAGAAAAATGAACTCTATATCAAAACTGCTTAAGCTCCTACGAGTTTGCCAGGAGAATCCCTCCTGTTGGGGTCCATCAGGAAGGCACTGGCCGTGTCCAGCAGCACCATTTGGCACTGCATGTCCCTTGCCCAGGACACCAGGCTGTCCAAGGTGTGCTGCTGATCTCCTGAATGGTGCTCAAGGATGTCTGGACACGCAATTTCCTGAGAAGCAGATGGTGCTGCTTGCTGTGCCAACAAGCTCAGAGAGCAGGTGAGAGCGAAGGGAAAGCCCTGTGCTCTGGGTGGAGGCTGGGCAGACACAGCCTGCATCCAGTAATCCTTAATATCCTCAATCTTGAGTGAGTTAGGTAATTTTTAGTCTTTTCCTTTCAGGAGTTCTCCTGGAGAAACTCAGCATCTCACAGAACAACTACACACAGATTGCATCACCACTGACAGACTGATTTCACCTACTTGCAATTATAATGAAATTTTAAAACTGTGCTAAACTGACTTGAGTACCATACAGCTACAGTAGAAAAAAAATCTATCATAGATTGAAAAGAAGAATAAGGTCTTAATTTTTGCCTAACCTAGGTGCAACAACCTGCTGGTAGCTAATGAAGAGAACCAGAGGCAATCATATTGGACTTTGTAAGATACCTGGAGCCCACCTGTGACTGTGCATGAATTGCAGACTTCATTTGTGTAAATGGGGATCAAACCTGCACACCTGACTATTTTGAAGTACTAGACAAAAGTATTTGGAGATCATCAGCATCTTGAAAACTTATATTCGCTTCATCTTCTCTTTATTTTACAAGATTGGACCATATTTTATTATAAAACCAATACCATTAAAGCAAAAATATTTAAAACTCAAATTGGCTTGAAAAGGATCATAAAAAAAACCATTTAAAATGTAAATTTTTATATCAGCTACCTGCCACCAGAATAAAAGAAAGACTCCTGTGTGATGATTCATACTGGCTTGTAGGATGCATTTAATAAGAGAAGACAGGAACACCCACTCCACACAGCTGGACAGGCTCCTCTCATTCCATGCTGCTACATTTCTAACCCAAACTTTACAACTTTCCTTCCACTTCCTGAGTTTGCAGAGCTCCTGGGTCAGGCTGGACCAAACCTCTGTGGTGTCAGGTTCATTCATATACCTCTCAGGTGTCACTGTTTGCTTTTAGTCTGCCCTGTGTGAGCATGGAAAGGGCACAAGAAGTGTGGCTTCCACACCCCCGTGCATCACACCCCAGAGTTTATTATTAATTCAGCTGGGTTGTCTTGCTGCCAGTAAAGCTTGAGAGCAGAATCACTGCTGTAACATCCATCACAGCTACTTGTGCTTGCATAGCTGTGAGGCTGAAACAAGTTCATTATTTTGGAAATAAATGTATTTTTGTTGAACTTTTGACTGTTACCAATGCTGTTTTCTCATCTCCCACATCAAACCAAATTAACATTCAATCAACATCTCTCAAAGAATGTGACAAAAACACATGAATGGGATTGATTAAAATGCCAATAGAGACTGAACTATGATATCAACATCATAGATCAATAAGATCCAGACAGAAATGGATTACAGACAAATATATATCATATTAGTCCCCCTTTTCCTTAATTTTCTATTGTACCTTTTAATATCTTTCTTCTACCTTTTTTTTTTCTGGCAGCACATATCTCTTTGGAACGACATCTAAAAAGTTGCACACTCCTATATAAAACTCCATTTGTCATATATGTAGATAGTACTATTATTTGTATTACAGTTCAAAGCAAACTGCAGGACTGGTGGGAAAAAAACAAAGCTGTCCTCTGCCTTTATGTGTGGGAAACAGCAGAGTAATAAGAGGCAAAACAGAAGAAAATGCAGCCTTGAAACTAAAATATAATTAAAATAAATCAACTAAATAATAGAATTAAAATGAATCAAAAAATAATTAGTGAACTCAAGTAGAGCTTGTGCTTGATAAGTCACTGGATTAAAAAAACAAAAACCATGCTTGGAATAGGGTTATTTCCACTGACTTGGGCAGAGTCATGATTTAAACTTTGCCCCATGGGAGATCAGTTCAGTACAGACAGAACCTCTGGAAGGTGTGAGCTCAGGGAAGTCCACCTTTGCAGAATTACCAGCTGAAAGGAGCAGGAAAACAGCAAACAGATATGAGAGACACAGCATTAGGGCAGTCACTAATCATGGGCAGCCCTGCTGTGGGAAGGAGCACCAGTAAGTTGTTTGCTCAGACCTGTCCTGGCTTTTTATGAGCTCAGGATAAAAATCCAACACCACAGAGCAGTGACTGTGCAGCACAACCTGCCTTTCCTTTCTCACTCCATCCATCATTTGGAACTCCCAGCAATAAGCCCACAAAGCCAGCAGAGGCTTTAAAAAGTTAATGAGAAAGAGGTAAGAAAAATGTACAACTGTTTGTTCCAGAGCCCTGCAATGCTGGTGGTTCATCCTCTGAGCTGCTCTGGCAGTTCCACACCAGGGGTTTTACTGCACTGCTCTCCAAGCAAACCAGTGTATCATTAGCAACCAAATCTTAGTGCTGCTCTTGATAATAATGATGCCTAAGAAGGGTTGGCTCTAGTTTCAGTTTTCCAGCACAAACCAGGATGAATCCATAACTAAAGCTAATTAGTGCAGTTCGAGCTTCAAATAAAGCTTTGCATATTGCACAAGCCCTGGTCTCATGGCTTTTCTATGCTTCTGGCTTCATCAAGTGAAGAACAAAGCCACACAAACATTAGGAATGGTACAGAAATTATAACCAATAGCCTTCCAAAGAAGCTGCCAGAGAACTGGGTGAAGGTGAAAAACTGGAAAACAATTTTCATTTGTCTAAGTCAGTGTGCCCGTACTCAGAAACTCACCTTCACCACTGACACAAACCATTCCTAAGGGAAAAAGCCTTTATTTTCCATAGATTCAGCCAACCCAAATCAAAACTATTATTGACACAGACTCTGGGAGCAATGAGTTTTGGTCATCACAGATCAGCATTCTTTACCACACTTACACTACATTTTCAGTTCCTTTACTCCTCAAAGCCCTCTGCTCCATTAGTATGAAATCAAGAGGATTCAGTTTTAACTTATCTTGTGATTTTCCTTAAATATTTCAATAACATTTGAAGTCTTATCCAAAGCCAAAACACCCCACCCACAAACAAAAATTTTCCTTAGAGCAATATAAAACATTCAGGATATCTTTCAATATAGAAAGTGTTGGGATTTCTCAATTAACATAGGGAAAGCTTGTTTAAGGTAAGAATGCAACAACCAGAGAGCTCACATCAGACTTGCCAGGGATTTATGTGCTTTATTTCAAAATATTAAAGCACACTTAGTTCCTCATCTTTCAGACAGTAAAAAGATTTAAGGGTAAGATTGAATTAGCCTTGTAAATACACTGTGATACTCTGCAATCTGCTTGATGGCAATATGTAACTATAGATACAGAAATGCTTTGTTTGGGAGTATATTAAATTAATATAAATGGTATACTGATATACCATCAAATATTTACCATCTTACATCACCAGGGGAAAAGTAAGATCCATGACTACCAGAGGAAGAACCTGCTTTCAGACATTTCCAAGCATGCACCTGTGGTTTGGGGTGCATGTTATTAATTTCTACTGCTTTATTTTTTATTGTGGTGTTTTTATTCCTCTTCCCTTTCCATCAAAAGTGAATAATGGGCTGTTCCTTCTCCAACTGATTTCAGTGAAAGAAGTTTTTGTGCTCTGTGTCACACCTCACTGATGCAGGTTTGATTCATACAGATAACAACAGACATGTTTTATACCAGTTTTCCAAAAGGTGAAAAAAAAATTATTTTTCATTTCTGGAGGAACATAGTTAAACATGAACTTTGTAACAGTGGTCAAAAAGAATTACAAGGTGAAGTGGAGCAGCTATTTACTTTGCTGTAAAATCCAGTGAATTTAATTCACAGATTCCTGCTGGTTTAAAGAGGTTTTGGATCTGGACCTGACTGAGATGAAGATTGTGATTTTATTGCTTTCATGGTAACCAACAAATCCATCCCTCTCTTGCTGACATTGAACAGACAAATAAGATGGCTCAATTTTGTTTAAAAGTACCTTTTGTTTAGTTCAAATTGTTCCTGCAGAAAGAGAGGCCCAAACACTGCTTAAAAAATTAGGAACAATACAAATAAAGAAATGCTTGTATATATATATATATATATATATAGGTACAAAAAGCATTGTGGGATTTGGTTGGGTTGTTTTGGTTTTTAAATACTCATTTGAAAGGGCTCAATTCATAGCTACTCCTATCTAGGACCCAATTTTTATATAGATCACAAATATATAGTGAAGATGACTGGGCATGATTCATAGCACATCACAGAGTCTCCCCATAAACTCCCTGTCTCTCTACACCAGCGAGATTGTCACCCCAGATAATGACAACTGTGGGCATGGCAGATTTTCAATCACACTTCATGTGCTCTGTATCACCACCTGATGGCACTTTTACTTGTAGGGCATGGCCATACTAAATCATACACTATCTCTGCATATATATGTCACTGGAGGAAGGCTAACACACAGCACTGCTTACTCCAGGTGACAGACACCTGATGAATAGACACAGGAATTCCAAGGACCAGGTCTGACTGGCACAGTGCTGCTCCTGCCTGAAGTATTTTCCGTGCAGGAGCTCAGGGAGAGGCCAGAGCTCTCTGCTGAAAAGGCTTATCCCTACTCCTCCAACTCTGTTCCTCAGGAGACATAAATTCAGGCCCCCCCAGCCTCCCTCTTTGTCCAGGAGGGACAAATATCCGTGTCCTAGGATTCAGTGACATGATCTGCACACACACATGATTTTATCTCGTGCTGTGCAACAAAGCTGAGTTTCTTTAGGAGATTGTTTTATCTCCATCATCTCCAGCTTCTGCAAGGTGTGCTGGTGGTTATGGCGAGTCCTTTTCATTGAAGGGCAAAGCACTGAAAACACACTCTGTCTTGGACATTTTTCCCTTTTTCTTCACTGAAACCAATTTTCTTTTCCCTCTCTTTTCTAACTTACTATTATTAACGCAAGGTATAATACGTGAGATCTGCCTTTTAAATCCAACACTGTTTCACTTCAACTTTTCCCTCGCCCCCGGTGCAAGTTATCCTACAGAACCAATGGGAGACACAGGATTGGGTGATTTTTCATATGTATAAAGAATTTATGATCCTGTAACTCATGCAAAAATTCACTGAAAAACAAAAATCCCTCTCTTTGATTTTACCCAAGAAAATGCACTAAAATCTGAATATATTTAACTTTCTTCTGTGACCTTTCCACTGCTATGGAATTGCTCATATGCATGAAACCAAGGCTGCAGTTCCATGTGACTGTTTTGCAGGTCTATGGTCTGTTTTATAATGTGTATTCTCCCTTTTCTGTGCCGTATCTTCCATTTTCATTATGCCTCAATTAATACACTGAAATATGCTGAGCGGTTTCACATGAAATATGTTTCTCATTTTAATCAGTTTAGCATCAAAGGTTTTAGGCTGGTATTTTCTAGGTTGGTGCACAGGGTGTTTATTAATTTGTCTGTGATGCCTCCTCTCATTAGTGTTTAATGGAATTTCAAGCAATCCCAGCAGCTAGTAGGTAATTTATTTTTTAAACACATTTTTATCAGTGTATTAAACAATCAGACTCTCTATTGTTTCTGAATAATCTGGAGTGCTTGTTTCATCTGCAGACTAGAAAAGCTGGTACACTCAAAGTCCTGATTGCCCAGGGTTGAAAAAAACCCCATTTTTTGTTGGAATTCAGAGTGATTGAAAAGCAGCTGCCTGAGATTTGGATCCTCCAATATTCCCTTTGCAAAGAACTTGACTAAAGCAAATGCCATCAAGTCCTGATCCCACTAATCCACTTACTGGCAAAAAAGGCTCCTGCCACACCCTTAACCAACTCACAGGAGCTGTGTGTGCTGGAAATCTGCTCCACAAAGGCTCAGACAAACACCAGAACTCGCCTCCTCTGCTCCTGTGGCTCTTCCCTTTCACCTTATACCGAGGAGGCCTATTTAACATTACCTCTGTCATGCAAATGCTCATCAGCCAAAAATATATCACTGTCTACTAACTATTGACCCAAGGTATTGAGTTTAGACTGTCAAGAGTTTCAGAAACCCTAAAACAATGTCAAAAATTCAAAAAGAAATCAACTATTCACATCAGTAAAGCAATATTTACAATATGAGCTTGTGTTCCAAAAAGGTTTTTAAAGGATCCCATAATAGTCCAAATAGACTTTTCAATACTTTTTGAGTGTTTAAACTATACATTTGAAAAAAATGACACCTTCAGCACTAGAATGAATTGTGAGGGCATAATTTCATAGAGAAAGTTTTAGAAGCTAGTAATAATCTCTGTGGGGAAAACAAAAATAAAAGTTTTCTATTTTTAGCAGGGTGACTAAACCCCAGGAAAATGGAAGAAGTTTTCCATGGACATGGCCTGTCTGCAGGAATCATGAGGCTCAGTTTGGCACATGAAACATCAATTCCAACGTTTGATGGAGGTGAAAAATCTCTATGCAAACAGATCTGAGGCTATTTTTGTTTTCATTCCTCTGACACTGTCTTCTCTCAAGCCTGTATCAATAAACAACTGTATCTGCTTGATCACAGTGCCATGAAATCACATTTACATTCTCATTCCCAGCTCATGTTCTTGTTTCACTTGGTTTAGCGTGGCAGATGAGTCAAAACCTGACTGCAGCCCTACAAAAATGGCTTTGCCACACGTGCTGAAAGACAGGCTCAACAAGCATTAAACGAGGCCTCATGACTTTGTCAGTGTTCCAGGTGTTACTAAAGCTCTGCTAAAGAAGAGAGCTCAGCATTTTCCGTGGAATCTTCACTGATCCCTCCTGGTCCAGAAAGGACATGCTGCAAAAACAATGGGGCTGCTCTTTCCAGACCTGATATTTAACAAGTCACTGATATTTACAGCCCTCTTTAGGCTCTGCTTTCCTTTTTGTCCCTTCTGCTCTTTTTTTCTGCTAAGGGATCTCCCTGCTTTCATCTACTAGCACATAATTTTTCCTAGTCCTGGAGATGCTTTCCCCTGGGTTATCATTTTTACCTTCCTGGGGGCTGTCAGAAGCAGAGCTGTAAAAATAGTTTCCAGGGGTAACAACCCCCCCTGTCACTGTAGATAACCCAGATGCAGAACTCCTCAGGTGGATGGTTTTGTATCTCTGATCTAAGACAGTTTGAGCTCCTTGCCACAGGGAAAGCCCTTTTGTCCTTGGAAACCTTGAAGTCAACACAGAAATCAAGTAAACCCTCACAGACCTGGTCCTCTGTGCCATGGAGGGGAACCAGCTCCTGTCAGTGGGATGCTCTAAAAAGCAGAAATGGTGAGCAACAAAGAGATGCAGCACAGTGCTGTACTTTGCCAAAAAAGCAGCTGAACTTTTACTGCAATTATTACAGCATCAAATACCCAGCAAGGGTGAGCAGTGAGGAGAAATGGTAGCAAACTAAGAAGAAAATCCATCACTGGACTGCCTGATTAGTTGTTTCTCAGGAAAGTTATTACTTTCTGTAACAACAACTCAGGAAGTGTTTAAAATCTGTTTTTGAAAAATAACTGCAGCTGATTAACCAGTTCATTGCTCCCACTACGTTATGGGCTGGAATAACCAAGGATTTGTCTCAGTTACAGGGACAAGGAGCCATTTTGCACTGACTGCAAGTGAAGCTGGTGCAGAAGAGAGGTAGGGGCACATTACATTTATCTCATGAAATGGTCAATTACTTCCATTCAAAAAAAAAAAAAGATGCAAATCACAGTTTTTCCTCATCAGAGAGTAGTTTACAGGTTTTTTGCCCAAGTCACAGCATCACAGGATGGTTGGGTTTGAAAGGGACCTCTGGAGACCATCTGGTCCAACCCCCTGCTAAAGGAGGGTCACCCAGACCAGGCCATGCAGGATCACATGTCTAGGCAGGCTTTGAATGTCTCCAGAGAAGGAGACTCCACAACCTCTCTGGGCAGCCTGTTCTATGCTCTGCCACCCCCTCAGTAAACAAATTCTTCCTCATATTCAGATGGAACTCGCTGTGTTTCAGTTTGTGCCCCCTTATCCTGTTGCTGGGCACCACTGAAAAGAGCCTGGCCCCATCCTCTTGACACCCAGACACCGCTGCCAAGTGCCCCATGATGAGCACCTGGCTCACCCCCTGTCCTTTTGTGAAGGGAAAAACCAACCAAACAATAAAACCCACCAGCAGTTTTTCCTCTTTCTCATTTTGTGATGCTCTTCACCTAAACCAAAAGCAATTCCACGGGAATGTAGCTACTGTTGTATGGGAGAGATGTAGCATTATCAGTGCAGAAAATACATCCCTGAGCATGGAGTCCTTGAGTTTTCCCTTCAAGGAAAACAGCAGCAGGAGAAACAATGAGGCTTGGCACCCAAGGAATGCTCTCAAAAGGCTCATAAATACCAACTTGCATGATTAAAATTATCTTTCTGTTAAACACCAAGACAACATGAATATGAAGCAACGCCACATTTATATGCTCGGTTAGAGAATTCAGTTTTCTCCAGAATACAGGCTGTTAAAAGCAGCAATGAAAAATCCAGCACCATGTTAATATATGTTAATTTTTGCTAATTGTATGAACTGTTGGGATCATACCTTATGTAAAGCCCTTCCACGCCTCCCAGACTTGCTTGCAAGCTCCAGCACTAAAACTGAAAAGGTTCCTGTACACGTTTTCATGGGGAAGTTACTAATTGCTATGCATTTCATCCTGCTTTCTTCTACCCTACAAATGCAAACACAGCAGGAGTGTGTGGGTTTACCTGATTAAACAGAACACATCCTCCTGAAGGAGTGCTCTTAGGAGAAGCTACAAACTGATTTTCTTGTTATTATTTCAAAAGCTACAGTGCAATATATCCGGTATGTGCCCAGTGACACCAATCTGATGAGGCTCCTGGCATGCCCACAAGATGGCAATTTAGGAAGCCCACACTTCAGAGCTCCCTAATCCCAGCTGTCCATGATCCATCTGTGCTGGCACAGCTCCTGCACTGCAGCTGAGCTCGAGTTCACCAGCCCCAGGATTACCCTCCCTGAACAGGGGGATAACAGATCCTTCCTTTGGCAGAACCAGAAAAATTCTCTTATTTCCTCCAAACTCGACTGTGATTTTAGGAGCCTGATATAGGAATGGAAAAAGAAGGAAACAGGGCACTGAAATAGAGGGCTTAACTCCAGAAATAGGATCTTTTAAAGGCATATGTGAGGCAAAAATTCCTCACATTTTTTTTTCTGCAGAAAAGTCTTTGCAGCATCTTAATGGTTTTGCATTGGTTGGTGGGTTTCTCAAAACAGTTTCTATGCTGTGGATTGAGCTTCCACAGGGTTAGTTTGACCACACAAAAATTGAGGACAGGCTTGGAAATCCAGGCCACAGCTGGAAATTAGAACTTCCATTCCAGAAAGGAACAGAAGGAAACTTGTTGTGTGTCAGATCAGAAAAAAACCCAGCAAGTTTCAACATTTTCAGGTGAGCAGAAATTCTCAGTGATACAGTCCCAGTAGCACAGAAGCATTTCATTGAAAGGTAATAACAAGGGACAACATATAAAATTCCAAGTGGAATGAGGTGAAATGCAATGACAAAGTCGAATCTCCTAACTTATACATTTTTCCACCTATAACTTGGAAGAATTTTATGTATCCCTGAGAAACACATTTTGATTCATCTGTGTTTTCTGACAGGACACTGTTGTGTCAAGAATTTTTATCCATGCCAGTCATCACATTTTGAAGATCTCATGACAGTCACAGAAATCTTCCCTACAGTCAGTGAGTCAATTCCCTCAAAATGACAAAAAAAGAGGCAGAAGATGTTTTCCCTAGAATTAGACAAACTGAATTCCCTGCAAACTTCCTGGGTTTTCTGAATTTAAATTTTAACCCCAGAGATCCTTTTAAAACTTCCTGAATTTCTAGGGGTTTAAAGTACATTACACTTCTGAGAACAGGGACAGAACTCTACAGACACGGGATCCTTAATTGATACCCTTCAATGTCTCATTTTTCATCAAAATATATTTCAAATGACATGTGATCAAGACAAAAATCTTCAGCTGAGATCTATTTTTTTGCAAGACAAGTACCTTTAATTGCCTTTTGCCTTTATCAAAGTTGTGTCAACTTGATCTTGCCAATAATTCATGAGCTTTCATGAATATGCATAACTTTTTCTGTGCAGGTTGGCATTATTAAATTTGACTTTTCCCAAGAGCAGGGAAATTAATTGAATGAAAGGGGAATTAAGAAGAAGAACAGGTGATAAACAAACGGATACAAAGAGAATCCTGTCACTTAAACTGGTTTGGCACATATATCCCCTTCTTGCCCCAAGATTCACTCACTGCCAGGTCCCAGGTTGCTGTTCAATCTGATGTCTTTTGGTTTTGTGAATGTCTTGATGAAAGCCTTTCCAGTCAACACTAATGTGCAGCACTTTATGGTGGCAAGAGCATTCAATTCTGCTGTACCAAAATGCCCTGACCCTCATCATTTTAGAATAATTTCTTTTTGCTTTCATCAGCTGAAGATCACCATAAGTTTGCAGCTCACTGGAAAGTAAAACACTGACTGTGCACTTTGTTTCCTTCAAAGAGAAATCATATCTGTCATTCATGTCATACAGCAGTTGTCTTCAAAAATAAAACATTCTGTTCATGGAGGAAAACTGCCTGGAACCACAAAAGATTGATTTTTCTCCTAGAGCAACTCTGCCACATTTTATGCTGGAATCTGCCTCGGTTTCCATGCAGCATATGCATTAAGGACCTGGTATATCAAGTCCAAACAGTGCTAAAGCATCTCTGAAGTAATGGATGGGGGGGACTCATCCATTAAAAATTAGGACAAAACCCCTTGAACAGCCTCTGATTCACTTTGTGTGAAGCAGTCATCCTCTGCCATGCCTGGAATTTCAGTCTGGACATTGGTTTCCAATGAAAATTTCAGGCTCCAGATTACCCAGCACTCTCAGCTGGCTTTCCTAGAAACATTCAGCTACGCTCAGTCTGACCTGTGAGTCTCAAACAAAAGAATATTTTTAATAGGGAATGTCTTTATCCAGAATTCAGCTAAAATAGATCAGTAAAAACATTCCTCACCCCCTCCCCAGACTCAGCCCTGAACTCTATAATAGATAAATGATATTACTTTATGATATTGAAGAGAATTGAAGTTCATGTATTTCAGACACCTGGGAGGACAGAGATCAGAGCTCTGACAATTTTTAAGGACAGTGAATTGTACATTAGGTGAATGAAGTAGGAAAGTAACACTTGAGAACAACAACAACAAAACAATATACCAAAAAATTAAGCTGTCAAACAACATTCAGAAGACCAAACTAAAAAAAGTACCCTATCCTATCCCTGGCTCTGGAGCTGGTGTCAAAGAGCATACAAAGAGGAATATCCAAAATAACAGTGCAGTCTTCTATTCAGGGAAACCAATAACCTTAATAAAGAAGGAAAGTGAGGAGGAAATACCACATTTAAAAATCTAGTGGCTCACTTGGAAATAACAGTCCCTGGTTTTCTTTTGAAATCTCCCCCATACATATGCAGTACAATGAATTGCATTGAAATGGATGAGCTCCTGTCATCTATTATTTGAAATGTGAGTTGAGGTTCACTTTAAATCATTCCTCTGCCAGAAAACAGATAAAAAAAGAGGATCCAATAGTTTCTACTCTGAAAGCCATTTCACCATAAATATATGTCTCCTGATGACAATATATTGGATGAGCTTGTTTACAGATTCCTGTTCCTGTGGTCTTGGATAGTCCCCAGCCTCTAAGCTTTATTCTCATCACAATATGTATTTTAGGTAATCATCTATAGAAAAAATAATTATGGTTTTAGAAATACTTGTATTTTTCCTCCAAGAATTAAGAAAAACTAAGAGGAAAGACCAGAGAGCACATGACAAACTTGTGAGCCCAGAATCGTGCTTCACAAGTGCCTTTGGTAAATCATATTGCTGTGCCTCCAGAAGGTCAAGAGCCACATTTTATGTAATTTTTTTTCCCAGTAAACTTGCCTTATAAAAATAAAAGCTGTTCATAGAGGACTAGACATAAGGCACTCAAAATAATAACATAATTTCAGCTAATTTTCTTTCTCCCTCCCCTTGCACAGGACAGGTGATGCCTCCTAAATGTGTACCCAGTGTCAACATTATCTTATTACTTCCTCTTCAAAACTCAGACCGTGGTGATGGTCACCAGTGTAATAACCTTGAGGAACTGGTGCTTCCCTTTTACAGAGATGTGAACAGTGGAAGTTTGATAACTCAGAGTTGTACTCGCTGGCCATCAATCCACGTTCTCCTAATAACGATAAATATGTGATGTGTCCAACTGATGGATGGCTCAGGCACTGGCTGCTTCCTGCTTTTAGCATCACTGTGACAAATAAATATGGATGTGCTGCAGGTGGGCTTGGTATTTGTGCTGTTTGTTTGGGTTTTTTGAAAAGAAATACTCACTCTTTTCAGTCTTCCTCACTGATATTATCTGATAAAATTAACTTCGAGAGATGTCCCTGAATAAACAATCAAATAACCTAGCAACAGTTTTTTTCTAGCAGAGCTAGAAAATTATCTTCCCTGCCAGAAACTGTCTATGTTTCTTGCAGCAGTGGGTGCACATTTTGGTAAAGAAACAATGGAAATTATTTGCCTGAATTTTCAGATCCTAAGTATTCTATTCCAATTAGAAGCTACATATTATATATCAAGATACATGACGGAAGAAATGGTTGTATATATGTTAGAAAAAGGGCTATTATTCTGCATGGTAGAACATAAACAATTACATCATGTCAATAGATTGTGTTTTCATTGCCACTTGAAGGATTATTACATAAACACATGTACATATGTACACACATGTTAATTTCTAAATTAAACAGTTTTTGTCCACCATATTATGGGCTAAATGATCATTTTGCCTCTGAAAGAACACCACCTTATTGAAAGTCCACTGTGGTCACTGGGAATTTTGAGGCACACTGCTGTGCAGCATTTCAATTGTGAGGTTTGAAGACAGGTTTAAAAGGAACCCTAAACTCAGCAAAGAATTTAATATCTACATAATTTGAATGAAGTCATGCCTCTAAATAACCTATTTGTATGACAATAGCTCCACAGAGTGCTAGCCAAGAGCAGGACCCTGCTTTCCAAGGCTGTCAAACACACAGACTGTGGTTACACTCAAAAGCTTAGAAGGGAAAAATCATCTCAAGCAATTTTCAGAGCATCTTTCCAGAGCTACTGCTTGAATCTGCAGTTCTCCTGCTGAATTCTGAGCCACTTGTAATTAGATTAGACATATTTCTGCCACACGTTTGCTTTAAAACACTGAATGCATGTTGGATTGCAAATATGACTTGTTTCAACATATGTTTTAGCATAAAACAAACAGTTCTAACAACACTCTTCTCTTCAGTGCCAGGGTTTAATTACACAGAACTGGAACTCAGAGCATTGCTCAGGCCAGTGAAGACTATTAATAGCCATGGATCATGGATATCATTCCTACAATGCAATTTGAAATACTGGTATGTATAATTTCAATACTATTATTATTCATTCTGGCCTGTTTAATACACCACTCTCAATATTGTTCTGCTGATTCAAATCAGCTTTAATTAATATCTGTAAAGCACTTGATCATCCAAGACATTATGTGAATGCCAGAGATTTTTGCTGCAACATAATTTTAAAAAACACTCCTCCTATTCATTATTTATGAATCATGAAAAAGTGTTTGATACTTCACAGACACACAAAATGACAGATTTCCTGTCCTTGTATACTTTACAATGTAGAGGAATATAAAAATAAGTGTGTTGGTTTGCTTTTTGTCAGTTTATCTTGACATAATATCAGCTCAAAGATTTGCATCATCAGAACAACCTGGTGGATCTAAGCAGAACCTTAAAACTCTTTTGATTTCAAGTCAGCTGTATTTTGATTCCAAGAACAGAGTCAGCCACTTGATACTTTAAAAGATGTTTAAAGGCTTAGGATGAACAATTTAAAACACCCCAGCTAATTGCAGCAGAAAATATGAGATTTGCTTTAGAGAATCATCTTTTATTTTTCCTAAGCCGGTAATTCCAGCTTTTCTCAGAGGGAGTTTTTCTTCCTTTAGGTATGCAAATCAATTTTATACATATTACTAATTAGAATCATAATGAATGTGCCTTTGGAAGAGATCTTGCCCTATTTGCTCATTAACTGAAGGGTGAAGAAGCAGCTTTGTGACTTGTTCTCTTGGTTCAGAACGCTGCACCCTCAACCACACGTGGTACTTTCTGTGGGGTGTGAGGATGAGGAGCAGATGTTATTCTAATGCTGGAGAGAGGCTGAACTCCACCCTGCTGTGCTGAATGTTTCAGGCAGCCACAGTGAGGTTTAACACTGTAGATACATCAAGCATGACTCAAAAAATCTCTTCACAGAGCTCAAGTCACCTTTTGGGATCAGGGCTACAAATGCTCCTATAATTTACCTTCTACCGTGTTGTTTTTTTTTTTAATTAGAGATTATAAAACTATCACTCTTGTTTTGTACACTTGTCAAAGTCCTCCTTGTCCAGTATGTTTTATTACAAGATATTCCCATAAGCTAGATTCTTTATAGGCACTTCAGTGAAGGCTGAGCAGTGTACTAGATAATAAAAACACCAGAAAACAGACACTAAAAGAAAGTATTAAAGGAAAGGAACGTGCATGGAAGCAACTGGCCAAAATCAAGACCAGAGGCATGACTGCAGCTGCAAGTTTCTTATGAGAAACTGTTAATTTTAAGCACTTGAGCATAACCAAACCTACATGTGCCTCAACAAACCAGGATGGAAATGGACCTGGTAGATTAAATAAATGACAGGTTAGAAATAACTGACAAGTACAATCACCAAATAGGCTCACACAGCTTGCACACAGGCTGAGAATGGGCATTGCATGACTTCATCTAAAAGAATGGAAAGCAGCATCCCTTGCCTGAGGACCTTGCTTTGGGGAATAGCTTCAATTTTAGCTCATGCAGAGTCCATATCTTGCAACAGGCACCTGAGCTGATCCCTGTCAGAACCAGTAATTCAACCCAGTCTTAAACCCTCTCCAGAATTATCCAGAATTATCCAACCCTGATTCTCTCCCCAAATCCACTGCTACAAGATCTTTCACATTCAGCCACCATTATACCATCTCAGAACAACTGAGGACCTGCTTTGCACTGTAAATACCTAAACCTGCAGTTTAAAAACAATCCCCCAATGAGCTGCAAACTGAGGAAAAAAACCCTCTTACAAAGCTATTCAGAAATCCTGAACCCCATTACATCAGCTTTTACAGCCACTTGATGGGAAAGGTACATCTAGTAATGAATATTTTAGGGAGAAGCAGCCACATCTTGTCCCCTCATCAAAATATAGGCACATGATTCTCTTTTTTCACTGTTTTCTAAAACAAACCTGTGTTTGTATGTTACCAAATAGGAGTATGAATGCTCTACTCTTTTACAAGACTTCTCAAGGCGTTTTAGCAAGGCAGGTATTGTTGCATTCATTTTTCCTGTGCAGAGTACAAGGTCATTTGTACATGGCACAGCTTGGAGCAGAGTCAGATCCTCATTCCTTCTTTATTTAGCTACTGCACTTGACTGCCAATGCAAAGCATTCCTATAATGCATACTGTGACACTGGGAATATAGATATAAAGTTCTTACTTTAGCTATTTTCTTTACCATTTATAATATGGATGGAGTTGAACGTGAATAGGCTGGAACTTTCTCTATCAATATTACTTTAAGAAACAAGCTTTGCTGGTTCGTAGCAGTGCATCATAGTTCCCCTTCCCAGGCCATCCATTAAGGAAACACAGCACTTTCCAGCCCCCACAGTGGCATCCCATACTGAGCTATTTGCTGCCTTCAGGTGTTTGTTGAAAGGCTGTTTAGCATAATGAGAGCCAGCTACAGCTTGCCATGAATTTCACAGCAACCTCCAAGAAAATCTGTGGGGAAGCTCTTGGCTGAAGTTACAAGCCAAGCCCAGTTTTGGCTTGAGTTTTGTGCATCGTGACTGGCAGATATGAGCATATCCAGGACCCACTCATGAAACACCCAACTGGTCTCAGCAGCAGAAAGAGGCAGGAATGAACATTTTGGTTGATTCACTATTGGACAAGCAGCACTGGTCACTTAGCAACCTTCACTTCTTGGAGAGAGATATAGATGGTTAAACACCTGCAGCAGTCTCCAAATCACGGACTGGGTTTTCCTCTCATGCCAGTTTGGCACTTCAAAAGCTTCTTCCATTTTGCCCAGCTTCTTATGTTACATCCTCACAAAAGGGAGGACAGTCATCAATCAATTACTGAGAGCAAGGCTGGAATAACCCATTCAGTCACAAGCAAAAGAGTTAAAATGAATGTGAAAGTAGTCTTGGGCACAGAGCATTTTCCTGGCAAAGCTTTTTGTTTTAACTTCCTTTTATGTAAACATGTTGCCAGGAAATATCAATCTGCAATTCACTACAGCAAACACCTTAAGGCAGCTACAAAGAACATGAATAAAAAAAGACACTCACTTGACTCTCCCTAGTCACATTTGTTGGGTATGTTACATTTTGATTATTAACCATCTATCAGCATAGAGGTCTGCATCATATTCACTGCTTTTACTCCTCCTCCTTAATTTCACACACAATATAAAAAATTGAGATTAAAGCAGTCCTTTACTGCATGCAACTGGATAAGTTATATTCTTTGTCATGTTTATCACTTAGCTGGCGCAGACTTGGGTCAAATGGGCAGCCATTCCTTGTGCTGCCACTGACCTGGGGCATAAATTCAGGACTGACACTTTGCTTCTCCCTGCCTCCAGGTGGAACCACAGTTTAGGAGTCGCTGTGGCTGATGTATCAAGGACATGGCTATTCTCTCTTACACTGTTGTGGTATCTGCACTACAACTCCCATTTTGCAGAGAGGGAACAAAGCTGATGAGCTCACATTCCTCTTTCCAGCAGCAGCAAATGTCATTCTCAAAACTCAGGGCAAAAAGGAACAGTCAGACCGTGGGATTTCTTGACTCAGTGTATCTGTGAGCACGAAAGCTCATGAGGAATTATAGAGATCAGACATTTGCAAGAATATCAATGATATCTAGAGTTGTAATCATAATTTCAAGACAAAAACCTCAGCCCTTAAATGCTTTAGAAGGGATATAAACTGCAGTGCTTCATAGAAAGTTTCTAGAGTTTTTCCTGTCTTGGAAGATGGGAAAAAATTTCCCCCTAGAGTTCCTTAGACTGCAATTGCCTTTTGTTTGTGTTGCCTTTGAAGCCTGTGGTTTAAACCCTTTCTGTGACAGATATGGGCTACATAGACACTGCACTGATCCAATACATTAACTCCCATGTTTCTGGGCTGAAAATACTATCAATTTTATATAAAACTTTCTGCTTTCCTCCTTCATCGTATTTACCGCATGAACAACCCAGCACACAAATTTAATCTCTCTCTTTTGAGAGACTGAGGACAGAATTCCAGCCCTATACTGATCTACTCAGGCCCTTTTATCTCTCTAATGGCTAGTGCTGACATGTGCTTAAGGTGGGTGAGACAACAATGACAAAATAAACACTGGGCTAAAGAAAAATCATTTCTGCCACCCATTAGATAGCTCAGGATTTCTGCACGTCACCAAGTCTGCTGTGATCTACCCACACACAATGCCTTGGGTTGGCTGTGTAGTTTATTGCAGTTCTCAATGCCACTGTTGGTTCAGACACTCACTGATATTTTTCTGCATGGACAGATGTTATTTTAAGCACATCTTTTGTTGTTATGGCAAATGTATTTGTGGGCAAGTTAATCACCAGATGACCACGGGCATGATTTTCAACCATTATGTCATAGAACCATAGAATCACTTTGGTTGGAAAGGAATTCAAGATCACTGAGTCCAACTATAGGTCAAGAAGGGCACCTCTTTCATTATGAATATTCATTATGTTTTGTAAGTATTGTTATGACACCAGCGTTTTAATTTTAGGTGTTGTGGTTTAGGTGTTTTTTCCCTTAAGAACTTAATAACCATTTTCTGGCCTCTGCATGTGAGGAAACACCTGAAAATGCATCACTGGCAGCCCTGTGGAAGCCATGGTAGCAAAAAGAAAAAAGCCAAAATGCCCTTTGGGATGTGAATCAGAAATGAACTCTAGTTAGGCTTCATTCTTCCTGCATAGTAAGAGAATTCTGGGGTCCTTGTACAAGTTATCACTCTGCTGTTTTACCTTGTTTTACTGGTGCTCTAAGAAGAAGTTATGGCTGTTTCACATAGTAATGTTGTGATCAAAAACCTTAGAAAGCAAGCACTTCACACTTCAATCATCTCACTGGATGCATGTTTACATGATTAAGGGGGAAAAAAAATAAAGAAATAAAAAAGAGTCAGGACTAATTAAAGAGGCTCCAGGGCTAAACTTGACTAGCTGCCTGAAAAGATGTTTCTTTTTAAAGCCCTTATAAACATCCTAAACTTCCATAAGGAAGTTATGCTGAACCATTTGTGATGACACACTAAAATGTGATTTATTGTCCTGTGCAGCTCCCTATACAGCCAGGACGGGAAGGCATCTGTCAGGTTTGCTCTTAGGACAGAAATAGACTTCATGGTTTAGATGCCAAATTATATTTGACATTTAATTTACCATCTATGAAGCTGTAATATTTCACCTAAGCAGAAAAGGAAGAAAAACAGCAGGAAGTTCCATTTGCCAACGAGAAATGTCAACGCTCCTTGCTCTCAATAATCAGGTGTCTGAAGCAGTGGATTATTGACCATAACAGAGTACATCCAAACATGATGAACTAGGGAGGATATTTTGTAGATAGAAGTGAAGGAATAATGCATATAACAAGAACAAGTGTCATGATCATTACCTCTTTCTCCTGATCTGGTCTGGAAGACAGGCAATAGCACCAGCATTGTCAGAAAAAAAGCTGGTCCCAAGCAACACTGAGCTCAGAGCAAGACTTACTTCCAGTATTAGCAGACTTGGAATCAGTCCTGGACCAGGAGCAGGGGAGCTCCTGTATGGGATTTCTTATATGATGGGGTGAGGAGAAAGTGGAGTTACAGTGGAGTCTCTCTGTACATCACCATATTTCACAGTTGCTTTGCCTGAATCTCCTGTGAAGCTTTGGAAGGCAAAGTTTGGAGACATTTCCGAGAAAGGCAAAGAAAAGAACAAATATTAATTGTAAGTTTTCCTCAGCAAAGGACACCTGCAAACTTCTGTCAGGAAAACTCAGGGAATAAACCCGACTACACTTGTGCCTTGTTCCATATTTGTAGTTGCCAAAGCGATTTGGGTATTCTGAACCATCCAAGCGAAGATTTCACTAACGGAAGACAGAAGTATTCTTACAGAGCATGTTAAAATTAATTAACCTTCAAGAGCAGAAAACCATGAGCAAGGAGATTCAAAGGCAAGTAAACTCAATTTCCTGATTCCCAGTCCAATCCTTCATCCAACACCACATGATCTATATATTGCTTGCTACATTGGATGCTCCCTACTCAGAGCTGGAGGGGGCAGTATGGCTGTGCCTCATCCAACATTAATATGCAATCCCTTTTAAAATGGTGCCTCTTTGATTAGACTGCACTGGATAAATCAAGCTGTAAATAACATAAAGAAAACAGGTTTCAATATTCATAGTTATCATGAAGAATTTAGTGATGACAGTACAGTATATCACCGACATTAATTTCATTAGATATAAATTGTACTAGCATGACACTGATATATTATAATTAAAATTAATGATCCATTGACTCTCATCCAGAAATCCAGTTAGGATGACAAATACTCTTCTAGTACAGACCAAGGAATAAATATTCAAAGCATACAAAAGTCCAGGAGGTAAATTCTGCTTTCAGCTATGCCAAGGTTCATATGCCACTAACATTATTTAAGGCAGGGTTACAGCATGAATAAAAGGAGAGTCTGTGATGTTTGGGAAGCTCTCTGTGTCAGAAGCCAAACACCACCAATTCCCATGAGAAATCTGCTGGAGGACATGAGCTATCAGAGGAATTTCAAGCTGTAAAGAGGAACCTCTGCTGTCCCTCACCCAAATTCATAAATATCTATGTGGAGTTGGGAATCACAATAGATTAGAACTATTCAGACACGAGCAGGAAGAAATTTTAGTTAAGGAGCTTTTCAGATGCAATTTCAACATCAGCCATATCTGGACTATTATATGAAAGTGTCAGCTCCTTCTGAGAAAAAAAAGCTTCTGGTGGCTACCCAACATCCAGTGCTAATAATCCCTAAGTGCTTTGCTACACTTTATCAGAAGAAAATGAAAGGGAACAACAGTAATTCCTCTGAAGAAATGGCCTTAATCAACTCAAAATGCATTTTCATCCATTGTTTACCCGAAGTGTCATTCAGGACAAAACACAATACAGATTCTCCCTTCCTCCCAGATAAAAACCCACCGGTCTCATGAGTGCTGTAGACACAATTACTCATATCTCTTGCTGTCCTCTGCTTTTGTTACATGATTTTCCTACAATTAGATCTTAAAAGAATTGACCCTCCTTTCACCATAAACTGGAAAGACAATTTCTTCTGAATATTTAATAAAAGGTAGCAAAAGCAGCTAGACACAGTCTTTTAACCTTACAGTAGGGGAATCATCCAGATTTCAGCAGCTGTGCCTGCTTCTACTGTCAGCTTGACAACTGCCAATGAAACAAGTTAAATTTGCCAAGTTTTTAAGAGTTCAGAAAGACTTGCATTGATATGCAGAAGCATATAGGCTTGACACATCCTGAACAACCCTCTGTTTGTAACATTTATTTGGCTGAGGTGGTCACAAAGTGGGGAAAACTTCTCTATTTGCACACCTGAGAAAGATATTCCACCTGCCATTCATTTGGTCACCACCTGGCTGACCGAGCCCATGAGACTTCCTATTCAGTGGTAAAAAATTGACCACTTTCCCAGAGGGATTCAGAGCAGGTAATTTAGGAGCCTCCCTCTCCCATTAGTCACATAAATCGTGTGAGTTACAGATCTTTGCCCAGCAAAGGACCCTCTTTTCCCACCAGAACTCTGACACGTGGTGTGTCTCCTCTTCCTGACTCAAGAAAAGAACATTTTCCTGTTTCACCCTCTCTTTGCCTTGCCCAGAGACCACCCCCCTGTTTCCCAGTGCCTTCACCACTGCTCTGTCAACCCAAATATTGGGTATGAGAAGATGTGCAGGGGCCAGCAGTGACCCACAGAGCCTGTGTGTGACCACAGGCACCTGCAAAGAGAGATGCTCAGGGCATCTCCCCAGGGCTGGAATACATATGTAGCTTAATTAAGCCTTTTCCTGCAGGCTAAACTGATTCATTGGGCCAATAGCTGCTGTTTTTAGGACAGCACATGTTTAATTTACAAATTAGTGGATTACAGTAATATGTGTAACAACATATTAAATGAAGTATTAACGTAATACAACCCAAACGACACATGATAAACTACATAAGCATATATACAAATTTGATTTAATATGTTAGCTTCCTTTGCCCTCTGCCAGTCTGATTGCCTTTGCATAATCCATGTTTCTAATTATCCCCTGGTATGCCTTGCATATAAATAGCTAATTAGATAGTGTCCCTGTCAGCTATGAGGTATGTAATATCTGAAAAAAATACTCCTTTGGAAATTTAATTTAGGATAACAGATTGTGCTATCCAACTGAAGAATTAAAGCTTTCAGTTTACTAATATGTTTGTGCATTTAATATCAACCTCTTACTATTATATTAGTGCCCCCCAAATGTGTCCAGTAGTGTTATTCTATTTTTAAAAATCATTCTGTCAAAAGCTCGTACAGTAATTACAGTAAGATGCTGAAGATCTAAAAATCACATTGCATGTGATGATTTTACATGTCTGCTGAATATGTGCTAAGTGCAAAATTCTCAGCTGCAGCTCTAGAAGCCATCTGAGCAAATCATACAGAAGGGCCATGTAGTGTTCTGGGCTCTTCCTGGTCATAGCTGGGTGTTCCAGGGAATGGGGGTGGCATCTGAGCCTGACAGATGTGGGATAACCCTCCAGGAGGAACAAGACAAACCCCAGGAAAGGACGTGCACGGGAAGATCTGCCCCAGAACAACTGCTGTGCTGCAAGTCTGTAATTCAGGGGAATGCCTCTGTGTGCCCATGGCCAGGCAACAAGCTGAAAGGCAGAGTGATTTGTCACCTTAAATTATTTATGAAAGCAAGATTTACCTTCTTAGTGGCATTCAAATAGCTCTAGATTTTTTCCCCTCTCCTTCACAGGTGCCTTTGTTCATTTGGAGACTCTATTGATGTTGGCTTTGCATTGTTGTGGTAGATGCTACAGAATGAGGTGGCAGGGCATTAACATGTTATTTAGTATAATTTCTATGGAATTCTTCCATTATTTAGAGCATAGGATGAATGTATTTGGCATTCTTTATAACAGACACTCCTTGTAACTGAGAAAAACGTGGTTGTACTTCTTATTAAAAAATAATGCTAATATTGTTTTGGAAACAGAACAATACCTTTAGATCTCCTGGGGATTATGCACTAAAATTCACGGTCCTATGTGCCAATATTTAAACTATTTTCTATCTAGTCAGAAGAAACATAGGATTTTTGGATCCCATGCACCTTTTCTTATTTTGTTGTGTTATGGAAACCTTCTCAAACACTTTGCTTCCTTGCAATCAGAAAGATGAAAAACATGTACATACATCTTAGATGTTTACTCCTTTGCCCTTTTCTGCCATGACTGTGCTTCTCAAAGTCTCAGCTTTATAGAAAACCTCTTCAGAATTAAATACATTCACACATTTTTTAGGGAGTAATTGCTTGCACCTGAGATATTAATTGGGGATATCAGAATCTTCTGTAGTAGCCTGGATAGTCTGGACTGGTTTACTAGTAACAGGTTAGCAATTTCCAAGCATTCTGGATAAAACAAGAAGTAATTCATAAAATAAAGATGTGCAGTAACATTTGGAAAGTGGCAGTGGGCACAAACCATCTAGGACTGAGTTCTAGAGATGACACTGCCCCTGGAGTTCCTTCTACTCAAGCAGTCAAGCATCTGAAGACACCACCTTTCTGGTGAAGCATTTTCACTGGCAAACACAGTGACAGCTTTTCCCACTTGTCTGAAGTATTTGCATATTACAGTCTTTTCCCCACATGAGGAAATTTATGCTTTTAATCTTAATATACCATAGCAACCAGCATTACTTGCAGTAAATATATTCCTGTGATTATTTTGTATATCATCAGCGAGCTTAAATGAAAATGACAATGTCTAGAGATACTCTTTAGCTGATAGCTGTATTTATTCTGCATGTTTCTGCACTGCCTGTCAAAACAGCTGTAAAATATGCATATGAGAATGCAGATTCCTTAGAAACTCAGAAAAATGAAATAGTCCAGTCTACCCCATTTTAGATACACAGGCACTGCAAAATATATCTCCATTGATGTTTTTATTACAGCCTAAAGTAGGGAGGGTTTTTAAAGCTTTGTTGGATGTCAGTAAGAGGATCTCTAGCTATCTAATTCACTTACCAATTTGTCTATTATTAAGTGTTCAGCAGGCTGTGACGACTCCAATAAAGTGGAGGGAACTCTAAAGGAGCCATGATGTGTCACTTTTTTTTTTTTTTTTTTTAAAGCACTTCTAACATTTTTCCCCCTGCCAGAGGCAAAATTACAAAAACAAGATTGATTGTTGTCTTTTGGATGTTGTTGCATGAAAAAGATCAAACTCTGGAAATCATGCAAGATTTTCCCAGACTATTATATTTTGCAAGCAAGGACTCCAAATTGATATTCAGCTGAAACCCAGCCTTTATGCTTGGCTTAATATCTGCCTAACCCCTGGTTTAAGCATCACTCTGTATCAGGTTAGAAGTGCAGAGTCCTGACTGTGTTTTTGTTATGACTTGCCACCATCCACATGCAGAAATGATTTTCACACCTATTGTCCAGATCCAATGGCTGTACATATTAAATAAACCCTTTTTGCCCATGTCCAATAGTTACCCCAAATCAGCCACAGATTATGAGTCAAGCAATACTATGACAATATATCCATCAGAAGCCTGGGTAAATTCACTGGGTTTCATCCCAGATTTTTAGCAGTTAAGGGCAGGGTTTGGTTTTTCTGCAAAGCCATTTTGAGACACGCTCACTTGAACAGCCTTCCCAATCAAACCCGCTCCTGTTAATTATGAATCTTGCCTCTTCTGAATGAATAAGCATCTCTGTGTCTGGTACCAGTCATGTTGCTAACATTTTTGTCAGGTGCTTGTCCTCATTTTGCAATTAAAGCAGCACAGCACCGAGAAGAGGCTTTTCAATTTGCATTGTGGCTGACTGCAAGGCGTCCAGAAGCAGCAGCACAGTATAAGAGTTCAGGATATGAAAAAAAAAAAAAGGTTTATAGGCCTTCAAAGAAGGAGTCCAAGCATGTTCCTGTTCCTAAGGAATTGCAATGAGAGCTGGACACCCTCTTGCTAGTCTGGGTCAGTCCATCTGGCTGAGCAACCAGGCCATGGGTCAGGCACAGGCTGCATCAACTCCTTTTTGCAGAAGAAACTTGGATTCTAAACACATTTCTGCCTTATTTCTAGATGTTCTTCCATGTCCTTTCTTTTGCATAAATATATCTTCAAAATATATCATAAAGAATCTTTTTTTATGCAACATGATACACTGGAGAGAGATAATACCTCCTTTTCTCCTTCTTGAATCTGCACTTAGAAACTGTGGTGCAGCTCCAACACACACACACATCCTCAGCCTATGGAAACCTGCTGCTGGCTTTTGGTCTAGACACGTGTCCTTAGGGTGCAGCCATGACAAACATTCTTCAACAAAAATGTACTGGCCCTTTTTCCTGGCTGCTTGAAATAGTCCAACAGCTGCACACCATAACATCCATTTTTTATGTGTAAAGGTATCATATATTTCAGGCTGACAACAGAAGCAGAGCACAGGAGGCAGAGTGGCAGATTCCCTGTTCTAATCACTTGTCTCAAGCTCCTTCACAGGATACTCTGGGCAGTGCTTTTTTAGGTGATTAAAATCACTTGAGATTGATAGATAAAGGTGTAAGACCTGGGAGAATCTAAATGTGAACCTGCTGTCAAGACACTTTGCAGCATTACCTGAGGCATGCTGTACTTATCCAGACATGCACTGCCTGTCATCACATATTGCTTAAATACTTTAATTCTTTATTGGTATCACAGTTCATGGTAACTTTCACCATCGTTCCTACATTTATATCTTTGCTCCAGGATAATTACCCGCTGCTCTGGTTCTCTCTGAGCTGCTTCACTGACTTTCAGTCTGTCTTCGTGACAGACAAATTATTTTTCTCCTCTGCACTATCTTTGATCTGCCCTCAGATGCAGCTGGTAAGAGACCTCGACTCACACTAATTTTGAACTAGACTCACATTTTAGCTTAAAGAGTATTCCATGGTTTATGCTCTTCCCAAATTCTTTCTGGTGCCAGCTAAAGGCAATCCAGGGTTTTACCCTGGGGAGGAAGGAGAGGTTCTCCTCTGTGCTGCACCACAACTCCATAGGTGAATTCATGGGACAGCAGGAACCTTTTCCTTGTTTTAATTACAACTCTAAATGCTTCCTCTTTTAGCCTTTCTGTAAGAGACTCTTTAGGTGGACTCAGGCCCTGCTTATTCCACTCCCCTCAGGAAGCTAATGGCAGTAACAGGTACCTGTTTCAGACAGGTAACCTTCCCATAATGCCAACATCTCCTCACTCAGTCTTAGGTACAACAAAATTTGGACAACCTCACTGCCTCTGAATGCTGGGAGAGAAAGGAAGAGGAGGAAAGTCTCACAAAATTGCCTTCTAGGTTAAAACAAAATTATGAAGACCAGCACGTTTTGTGAATTTAGGGCTAGATGTTCAAAAGAGCTAATTTCTTGGTGAAGCACCTTAATGAAGTGGCCAGATGTTTCTCTGCAGGTACTGAGAGCTCAGTTGTGAATACAGAGCCCACCTAAACATGCTTTCCTGAAAGTCATTCCCCTTCTGTTCCCTTGAGTATCTCAAATGTAATTAAACTGACATTTAAAAGAAATAAATAAATCTAGCTGTGAGATTTGTGAGCTGTGGGATAGTTTTACATGAGGAAGGAAAAAAAAAGAAGAAAAACAGAAGCAGAGCAGCAGCACCTTTTTGGAAATACACCATCCCTTGCCAACACTGTATGGAGAACAGAAACATCACCAGTGCTGACATGAGAGCATTAGTGACCAGAGATAATCTGGAAAATATCCAAATTCTCCTTTAAAAACTAGAGCCACTATTTCAAACCTGACTGCTGCAGTGGGAGTTGAGTTTTAATGAGTTTGATATGTTTCTTTTCTTCTCTTTTCAGATAAATTAAGGCTGTATCAGGCTGCTTCACCAAAAGCAGGTCCAGTTCCCTGTCATGCTCTTCAAGAAGATCAGAATAACATATTAAATGAGAGTGGTGACCTGGGACATTGCAAAGGAAGGTTAATATCTGTGCTACAACACTTAGATGCACACATCTATACATGAAGGAAGGCATACAAAATATATGTTATTTCAAGTATCTCAGGGAAAGCAGGGGCAATTGGCCTACACTATAAACAAGATGTCCCATGGTTAAAAAAATAGTCAGTACACTTGAAAAATCTCATTTTTCAAAGAGCTCTATCCAAGCTAGAGTTTGTGTCATGAAACAACACAAAAACAGTCCAAATGGACTGGAGAGGGCTCCAAAAAAACCTGGAATTCCGTGCGCTGAAGCTGAAAAGCCACGTGCTGTGGCTGGGGACTGTAAGAGCCTCGATCTCAGTAAATTTAATTAAATTAAAATCTATACTGCGGACTTTCTAGGGGTTTTGTTTGTCCCCAAAATACACAAGTTTGCTCATGTCAGGCAAAACTAAACAAAAATAAAATTGATACTATCATAGCAAGAAAAAGGGCCTAGAATGACTAAGTAATTAATGCAGGTCTTTTGATTAAAGTCAATTTGCCTTCGAGATCATGACTTGCAATGTGCCCTGGGCCTGCATTAATAACCCACCAGCACGTGGCTTCCTTGGCTGTTTAATTATTTATAATTTTTATTGCTTGTTAAAACGAAGCAAGTTTAATGAGATTAATAAAATTATTTTCTTACTTAACTCTTACTTATTAAAAGTAAAGAATGGCATTTCAAGTGAGCTCCTTGATGAAAGGGAAACAAACCCTCAGCTCTCCTCTGGCCTGCCTGGAATTTTTCCCCTCTATAATAAAGTGCTGCTGGGATGTTTCCAGGGGAAGGGAGGTGGAATCAACCTCTTGCTTGGGGAACTGGGGTCAAGTGGTGTGACTGACAAGACAGGGCTGAGGGAAAGGTACTCAACTGCTGGGCCTCAGCTAAGAATTTAAACAATGGATCCAAAGATCACCAATCCCACAGCCAGGCAGGACAACAGTGTTTGTCAGGTTCCAGCTCTGGTAAAACCCATCCAGAGCAGGGCACTGGCTGGGATGGAAAAGGTGACCTGAGCATTATTACACGGCACCACTTTATTTTAGGACGCTGACCACCAAAAGCACAAGTGCCACTTGGAATTAAGAAAAACTTCCCTCCCCCCAACACCTCATAATTTATAAGTCATGTGGAATTCTGTCTTCTAAACTCTGGACTGAGATAAATAGGTGCAGCTTCTCCTCTACAAACTTATCTGCACCACTACAGCAAGTGCACCTCTAATCAAAAGTGACTTTACTTAGATTCTGCCTTTACAATCCTTAAAATATCATACTTGTGACATGTCAGCAAGGGAACACTTTCACATATTCTTATCTAGGAAATGTAATTTCTTTTCTCAGAAGTTATTGAATAAACTGTTTATTTTGAAATATAGTTTGACATACTTCCACATTTTAAAGACATATTGTAAAATAGAATTTTCAAGATCAGAACAAAACATATGATGCATTTAAAAAGATCTGTTTATAGTTACTGGGTTGAAATTCATAAATATCTAAATTAAAAATACACAATAAGGAAAAAATTACTTAGTGAAATTTCAAGCATCAGGCTGGGGGTTTTCTTCCATATCTTCCTCAAGTGTTAAAATTCCTTCATGAAATGACTTTGGTATTTCTGTGAAGGACATTGCTTGCTACAAAAAGCATCTACTAAGAGCTTTATTAATTGCAAGAAGAATGCATTTACAAAAAAATAAAAATCTACTTGGGCAATAAATATCTCGTGTAATACATGTACATCAGCTCAAGTGAATTTGGATAGCTAGAAACAGCTGTTCAGAATACTGATAGACTCAAACAATTTAGTATTCACCAATCACCTTTCTTTGAAATATTTGATTAACCTAGAAAGACACAAATAAATTCAATCAGACAAAGCCTGCAGAGCCCATTCAGTGTATGTCTAGCATTTGTGCTATTAATAAGACTAATTGCTATCAATCAATTTGTTTCACCAGCAGTGGAGATGAAAAAACCTGGAGCAAAGTAAGGGCTTGCCTTCCAGAGTAGTTCTTTGCTACATGCTGATACTGTAAATCACCCAGTAGTTTCAACAGCATGATTCACTTTCACAAAAAAAAAAAAAAATAAAAAAGGAAATGCAAAAGAAATCTTGCAGGTGTTTGGTCTTAAACATTCTCAACTGGGAAAAGTGCCTTTGCAAGCAAAAGCAGAATTTGAAGCCTAATAAGAAAATGCATTTTGATTTCGTTGTCCCAGTTAAAGATATTAAATACAGTCCCCCAGCTGCTTCTGAGGATCTGGAATTGTAGCTGGGAAAGGCTTCTTGGAGACCAAGGCCTGGAAACACAGAGGACTTAGGTCTGTCTTCCTAAAACATCCTCCTCCACCTCAGCCACAACTGATGGTCTGGCTCAAACCATCCCTGGCCCTGCTGCCACCTTGGACATGTTCCATCCCACCAGGACTCACAGGATGATGCACTTCATCCCTCCTTCTCAACTTGGTTGTTGGGAATCCTCCTTTTAAACCAGATATTAGCCTGCTTAATCTTTCCCAGTTTCATTACTATAACCACAGTATCCAGTGGCAAAGGAACTCATGCACACATGGGAGAGATGCAGCACCTAAACCAGATTTATATCTTCCCTCGATATTATAACACTAACAAGTTTAGTACTCAAGAGTTGCAGGCTTCCCAGTGGCATCTTTATGAGGCCCAACTGACTCTCCACCAAAATTTATACCTGTTTCAGCCTGTTCCCTGAACCACAATCATAGACACAATAAATTTAAAGGCTCCTTTATGTGACAGAGACACTTTTCAACGCTCCCTTTACACGGCACAGAGGGGACAGCACTCCTGTTATTTGGCAAAACTCATTCTTAGGACTCACAAATATTTTGCAATTTGGAAAAAACCCACAAATATTAAGGAGAAGAAATTAAGTCAATAAATTGAGCTTGCTTTGTCTCTGAGCCAGAAGCACAGCCACGTATTTTGGTCCCTCCAGCAATGGCCTGTCCTCCATCCACCCTGTCAGCAGTGCTGAGCTGATGGCTTTGAAGGTTCAGGAAGGGCAAACAGGCTCTGAAAGCTGGAAAACTCACCAACAAGGCCTCTATTTCTTCTATTCATTCAAAAACCAGCAATCAAACTTATATGCAACACTGTCAATAAGAAATGGTGCTCCACGGTGAAGTCCAAAGGACTCCTACAAATCCACAAGAAAGGGTGAATGTGACCCACTGCACCTTGACCTTTAAAGAGCTCCATTGGAGCAAATAATCTGAGAGACCTGAAGAACTTCATAAAACCTGACCTGCTAATACATTTTCACCCAAGTCAACTTATGAAGAGGAATATATCACAATATTGCCGAAGTTTAAGTTGAAGGAAGGTTTTAGCTGTAAACATAGCTGTTCAAAAGATAAATATTTAAACAGAGTCTTCATGTCATAGTCTATAAAATATAATATTCACCACTTGGTTGTAAGCCAATGGGAAATTTTAACAGAGAATAGACTGCTTCTTTTCACAGTTATTTAAAGCAAATTAACAGTGACAGTAATGTTATTTCCTTGGCACAACTCTTCTTCATTTCTTTTCAGCTGTCTCCTGATAGAATCTTTAGAGAAGTTTAAACTGATTTCAAGAAATCCTCTGGAAAAAAAAAATGCACTTTGCTATTATATATCTTTCAGGTGTTCACAGAAGTGCAGAAGAAAGAACATTTGCATTTCCACTAAAATGCTGTGTTTATACAGAGCTGTAGATGAGAAATGACAACACATGTTTTTCAGGACTATAAATATTCACTTTCATTAAACTGAAGAGTTAAAGTTTTGAACTGTGACCTGTTTCAGGTAAATTGTGCAGGAAAACTCCTACATAAGATTTTTGTAATGAGGTAAATTGCTGAAGGATCAGTCTGATACAAAGCTGAATTAAAAGGTGCTGCAAATTCACAGCTAGGGATCTTTGTGGTTTGAAACAGGCCACTTAAACCTGTTTTTAGGGAACTATTTCATGCTGCTCCATTGTTAAAATATTCACCATAACAAAATCAGCCTTCACTCACAGGAAGGAACTACTTCAACAGAACCCTTTCTAGAATTCCACTCATTTAGTCCAACAGTGATTCTCTGCTGTAACTAACTTCTTCTGAAAATACATGTCATTGCCTAAAATCATTGTTTCAGATGTGAAAAACTTTAAGAACTTAAGAACAGAGGATTCTTATCCACAGAGGCCAACAAAATTACTTTCTTTAAATTCAGTTTGGTTGTGAGGGTCTCTCTTGTCTTCTAAAGCCTGATAAAAACACTTCTGAATTCAACTCTTGTCTTTGACTTCACTTTAGTAGTCCTTGAAAGACATATCTAGAGAATACTTGATTCAGAGCTATAAATCATATATGTCATAGCTGAAGCTGAGCTACAGCTTTCAGAGTCCACTGTACTTGAATCAAGATTTATGCTGTTGAGAAAAGACCTCAAAAGGATTTGGACTTTGGGCTCTCTCTTCTCCAGCTCCTGCTATTTGCCACCACAGATCCTGGTCAACAGCCAGTCCACTCCTGCAATTCCAGCCAATGTCACTCATCTCCCCCACTGAACTGTCTTTTCCAGCAGTATCAGCCAAGTTATTTATTGTAGAGCACTGGATATTTAAGAACGAGGGGTCCTGGGAGAACTTAGCTGATATTTTTACCTGCTTCTGCCAAGACATTGATGCTACAAACCTCTGGATCTTTGGAGATCCTTGTGGTCCCCCAATGCCTGACTGCATCCTTAATTCCCAACTCTGTTCATAGCAACCTTAATTAACACAGGTTGCATCATGTGTGTTAGAGTGCCATGCAATGAAATTAAGTCTCCTGACAGCAAGTTGACTTTTAGGGCTCTGTGCCAAGAAACCTAATTACTATAAACAATCATTTACAGAAAACCAGCTTGCTTGTAGTAACTTGTGCCAGTCCATTGGAGGAGGCTGCAAAAATCCAACAAGTCACAAGGAGCTACTTTTTAATTCCTTACGTTATTATTGCCTATCATTAGACAACATTTGCTTCAACAAAAGTGTACTCCATCCAATAATTCAGTTTGTTTTGGTCAGGGTTTTCCTGCTTTGTTTTTAAATTTCTCCTTCAGGCAACACCTGGAAGTGGTACAAAGCAGCTGATGTTGCTTTCCAGAAATCATATTCAGGGCTAGTTCCTTTTCTTAGGAGTGCTTGGACTTAACAGCCAACAGCTCAACCTCCACCAGTTTTCTGCTCCAGTTAAAAAGGTCTGTAACTCACTGAAACAGCCCAGAGCAGGGACAGCAGTTTGTGGTATTTCTGGATGCATCTGCCTAAAGATAAGCTGCTCTCACAGGTGTTTTTATTCCATATTTTGTTATTGAGATATGGTACCAATTAAGACACAAGTGCAGCTATCTTAACTTTCTCTCCTCTCTGCATTATTGTGTAAATAAATTTTCCATACCCCTCCCTCCTAAAATAATCCAATTAATATAATAATTACCACCAAGTACATCAAGCATTCCATAATTAATGGCTCTAAATGCCCATATTTTCCCTTATGCAAATAAGCACCTATGTCAACACAGTGCTAGCAGAGGGTTCTCTATTAAAGAAAGACATTAGGGGAGTTTCAGTTTTGTTTTTCCCCTTCTTCTCTCAGCAGTCTTCATCAATATAATAAAACTCTCATTATAAAATCATTAGTGTAAATGCAAATAAAGTTTTACATTGCTAATGGCCCCACCAGGTCGTTAATCACTTGACGAGTCGCGCTGCATTAACGATATCATTGATTACACACGATACAAGGGGATGACGTAGGACACCTTACATTGCCTTGGACTGAACTATTCACAGGATGGGTTTGTGTTCACAACTATTTTTCTGTGTTGTTCCTATGCAGGAATCTAGACGATCCTAACTGAAAAAATTCAGTAAAACTCCAGACTTCATGTCCCAAAACTTTCTGGATCTCTCTGCTGCCCTTTGCATGTTGCCCCTGACCCAGCTCAGTCCTCCCCTGCCTTACCCTACCCCTTCACTGATTTAACAGTGAGAAATGATCAAACCTCCATTCAGCAATTTAGATTAAACAATGCAGCATAAACATATTTGATTGCATTTCCATCACAGTGTTTTTCCCGCAGCCATCCTGTATTTCCACATTTATCTGGGGCTCATTGGTGAGATATCAGCAGATATTGCCATGAGTCAACAAGGCAGAACTGCACTAACCAGCCACCAAATCACAGGAAACAGGTTCTGCACAGTACAGGCAAATCTCTCTGATGTAAGGCAATAGAGAGAGACAAAGTTCCAGCCATAGTTTCAGCTTTAAGTCCTATATATTGATCCTGAAAAAACTTGTGCTTACACATTGAACTTTATTACTTGCAGAAAGAACTGCTGTGTACCTTGTAAATGTGTGAACATGGTATGACTGCAGTGTAGAAGGCCTTGATCTGGTATCTCTTTTCCCTTGGTTCCTACCTACCCAAAGTTGTTTTTGTTCTTCCAGAAGAAAATACTGAGGATTATTCTAATTAATTACTCCAAGAAGAAAGGGGGCTGATTGCACTAGTAATCACAAACATTTCAGACAGATATTTAAAGTGTGAAGCCAGATACAAGGGAAGAGGTGAAAACAGCTCTTCCACATTTCAGAAAAAGAGTGTATTTTAATTTAAAAAGTTCATAACTCCTGGTCTTAAACTATGAATTTACTTTTCCATAATCCAAAATATCAAAGGAACAAAAAAAATTGTGAGAGAGTTTGAATATACCACATGAAAAATGGAAACAGAGGACCTTGACTTTTGATACTGACCACCTGTTAAACTCAGGAGCTAAGTGCTTCTCTCAAATTAACATGGATCCAGTCATGGAATGGCAACCTGCAGCCATGGACAGTCTGTCAGCAATCCAAGTGACAAGTGGGTCCAACCCTGCTGATGTTTTATGAGACCAAGAATTACGTGTTACTTAATGGCAGCTGAAAGTTAAACAAGAAAATCAATGCCCCTCAGAAACTGCTGATAAATAATTTTTAAAAGAGAAACACTCCTCAAGTTGCAAGTCAAGTACTTAAACACTAAGCAATACCAAAATTAGGGTTGTCTGGGCAACCTGAATCCAGCTTTTCAGAGACCTTCTTTCACCCGTGCCCCGTGTGCATGATGATACACTCTTTAATTAAGAGAGCAACATCCAAATGAGTTCTGCCAAGAGACATGCCAGTCTTCTGAAGTGAGATCAAGGAAACATCTCCTTTTCATCTCACCTTTTTGTGTGATGCAGTCATTGCTACCATATTGTAGCTGCTATTTCCAGTGGGGCTTCCCAGATTTACTGCTTAGAGAAGCACTTGAATACCTGAGGCTTTCAAGTTAGTTAAGGAACAACAGTAAATGCTCTCAACATCTGGTAGGTGTGTTGGGGATGGAGGAGGGGAGAGAGTAAAAAAGGTAAGGGGGAAAAAAAAAAAGGAAAAAGAGAAACCTCCAGCTAAAGTGAACTGACTGCACTGAGAAAAATTTCTTCTTTCAACTCCAGGATTTCCTACCTGAGAATTTTCCTTTCTGCTCAGGTCAGTAACCTCTAAAAGACTTGACAAGACAGTAAGCAGTGCAATGGCTGCACACAACAATGCACCTACCTTACATGTAAAATGGTATATTAGAGGTTTGAAGGCTCTGGGGATCAGAAGGATAGCTCAGGAAACAGAGATTTATCTGCATCTTACTGGACTTGGACTCCATGCTTGCCTTGCACAGGTTATTTAGGGTTTATCTATATTATGCAAAACAGCACTTAAGAGACACCTGAGCTGGCTGGAAATGAGCTACACCAGAAGGGAAGGCAATAGAGCAGCATCAGCTTTCCCCAAACTCATTAGTTTGGCTGTTCTGCCATGCTAATGGAGCTGCACTGCAGCTGGGACTGAGGAAATGAAGGCAGCAGCTCAATCAGAGCCAGCTCAGGTGTCTTTACACCACAGTGGATCGTGTAGTTAAACATATGCTAAAAGTGCAGCTACACTCTCAGTGTGAGCTGATGGAGTCACCAAGCTTGGGCTTCCTGCGGCAGCCCTTTCCTTTTCCCTTGCTCTTCCTGGGTGCTCCTCACCCTTCCCCTGTCCCAGCAGACTTGTACTGCACAGAGAGTGAGCCCATGGAATTCCAGCTGCTGCTGGAGGCCAGGAATAGCTCTCACAGCAGCAGCATTTCCAGAGGAGCTGGAGGTGGCTGTTCATTGCAACTGGGATTTTGCAAAGAGGGGACAAAGACATTTCACTGTCCCCAGAGCAGTAACAGGCAGTGGGGACAGGGAGTCAGGAGCAATTTGCTGTGTGTGTGTGGGAGACAAAGACAAAAAAAAGGAACACACAAGAAAGAAAAGGAGAAAAAGCATTCAGTGGTTTCAAGGGCCCTCCTGTAGCTGCACCTTGAGCAGCAAAGGGGAGTGTTTAGTGCATCACCTGTTCAATCACTGCACATACAGCCCTAGGGATGAACTGGGTTTATTGCTCTGGGGGTGGCTGGGAAAGCTCAAAGACAGAAGGGAGAGATAATTAAGCAGAGAGGTGTCCTACTGGGTAGGGTGATTGCAGGAGGGTCACCTGTATGTCCTGAGAACCAGGGCCACTTAATTGCTCAAAGATTAATACTTAAGCTTCATCCCCAGGTGGCATTTCCTAAGGCCATGGGTTAAGGCTTATGCATTTTTTTTTTCTTCCCTTCCTATGAGAAGCAACACAGATTCAATTCAGGGCTGAAGTTCAGTGTGAACTCAGTCTCAAAAGATCTCAGAGCAGCCAGGGCAGCTGGGAAGTCACAACTGTGGAAGTCAGAGACAAAGGAAAAGGATGAAGAAAGGGGCTTAGTTATTTTTGTGCTTTTTAATTTTAAATTTTTCTTAGACATAAAGAAAAAAATGGTATTACCCTGTGATTCACCAATCACTTTTGGAAGTTTTTCAGCTTCAGACTTCTCCAAAAACTCTTAAAAACTAGATTCTGCACAGTGCAACATTCCTACCTCTTAGAGTTAGATCCTATTTAAATCAAGCTTGTCCAGGCAGTCTATTTTGCACCAATTATGCTGCCGAGTCAGAGGCCTTGTCACAAAAATAAAAAGCCTGCTGCTTTTTCAATACAGCTGTTAAAAGTAAACTGGAATTAGCACATATGATACTGCCTTCCTATTATCATCACTGCCTCATACTTTTTCTTTCAAGGCTGTTTGCATGGGAATAAAGAATATATTTACAGTGCTGGCCTTGTTAAAGAGAATAATATTCAGCTAATATTCAAGGAAACATCTGGAAAGAGAAGAAGTTAGAGCAGCAGAGCCCACATTGGCAATTTGATCCTTATTTTCAAGTTTCAGCAAAAACTTACTAGCAACCAAGAAAAACTGTAACCTGTAATGAAAGGGAAGAATTCCTCTTAACACAGCTACACGGGTGTTTTCACAGCACATATATTGGCAAATGCACATGCTCACTTGGGGCTTGATTACTTGAGTGAGAACAGCAAAAGGGACAAGATCCAATTCAATTCAACAGCCTGCCTGGCCCCCTGGTACTCTAATATTGCATGAGGAACTGGATTTGAACAGTTCATTCTTGCTGAGCAGTGCCACTTCCCCAGGAAGTTCCCAAAACAAAGAGAAAGGGTTTGTGTTTGTCTAAATTATTTCTTTGAACAGGGAGATGCTACTAGATACAACCTGTCAACTGCAAATGTATGTCCAAGTTCAGGCAGAATTTGTTTTTTAGTGTCTAACCACTGCTTTGGTCAGTTTGGCACATGGGCAGAGCAGAGCCAGAATAAATGAGGCAGAAATTTTCTGTCCCTGGAGAACAATTGCCAGTCTTGCCAGCAAGGAATCAACTGACATCACCAACAGAAATATGCACTTTTCCTGCTTATACTGTGTCTTTTCTCTTTGAAGAGCATAAGAAAGGCTGCAAGTATGCTTCACTCTACTCTGCACGCTGGCTGACAGCAGGGAAACATGAACCCAGCATCCTTTTGTACCACAGAACACTAGAAAGGATTCTTATATCTAGGGGCACAGTCTTTTTTTTTGCATGATAAAGCTCTACACTACCAATCTCTTCCAGCCTGAGCCTGTAAATCCCTCTCTATATATTTAACAAAGTGAGCAGAGTGTTGATATTGCTTGCAGGGAAGGTGCTTCCCAGCCAGAATTACCAAACAGCTGCTTGAGGAGGTCCCAGCAGCCTCATCCTTAAAGCTCAGGATCAGCACTGGAGGAAGGTGCACGAGGTGCCTCGGAATTTAACGTGATGGAAGTGACAACAGAGGTGATTCTGACCCATCCTCCTCCTCACAGGGAGTGCACCTGAATGCTTACCTGTCACCTGCTGTTTTCATTAGCACTGCCATGCCAGTAATCAGGACACTGCAATGGGAACTGTCACAGATTCCAGGCATCCAAGTGGAAAATCGCTCTTTCCTTGTCACACTGCACCCAGGCAGCAGAAAAGCAGAAGCCATTTCAGGGCCTCAGTTGCCAGGAGAAGAGGGAACAGTCTCCTCCAACTCTTGTGGGGGATTTCATGGTTATTACACTGTGCACCTAAACCACAGGGCACAGAGGGCACCACACGGGTCACACAGGGCATCCCTTTGTGCCCCCAGCCCTATCCCACGTTCACTGGCTGATGGAGCCACATTAGGGCAGCACCTGGACCGATGCACCAGGGATTTAGTAACAGGAAGCACCACTAAATCTCTTGCTTTCTACAGCACTCTCATCCTCCCTGCTCAAGCAGACACTGAAGCAAGTCACACACTGGCAATGTCTTCACCCCCAGCATGTTGCTGGACCTGAGCACCAACCAACAGCATCTGCTTTGGGAACAAGCCTCACCCAGCATCAGCTCACCACTCAGAGAAAGCCTGCTTCTCTGAAGGTAGAAGGGGGACAGGAAGGGAGGCCCACCCTCTGAACACCTCCAATATTGGTATAAAAGAAGAAAGAGGATCATGGAACTTGGATCACAGGAATCTTAAGAGTGCCATTAAGAGCCTCCTACTTTTTAAATCACTGCATTTTTGTTTAGTTAGTTTTATGTACACTCCTTCCTAGGGTACCTTGAGAAAAATAAAACAAATACAAGAAAAAAAAGTGAAAAGAAAATAAAATCAGCCTAAACGGTAGCAGAGTCTTAGAACAATTTTTTTTTTAAGTTGGAGTTTGAAAAAAAAACAAAAACAAACATCTATTTAGGGATAGAAAGGGAGACCAGGCTCAGTCTTCAATTATTTGGGTTGGCAACATCCTACCTGTTGAGAACACACAGGGCACACTCAGCCCCTGCCATGCCCTGTCCTGGTGTCTCTCCGAGTCGTCGCCTGCAGCTGCCAACAGGGGACTGACAGAAACGCCAAGGGCACATTAAACATTTAAGTTACCTGCTCCTGTGTCTAATATTGAGGTTTCTGCTTGTATTCTGTGCCTGACAGGGAAGTCATACCCTCATGAAAGAATAATGTGCCGAAGTTTGTGTTGCAGAACTTCCAACTGGCGTGGCTGAGTGCATCCCAATGAGGTTTAGTTTAGCAGCCCCAAACTAGGAACTCAAGTCATCTGTAAGCCTGATCTGTTTGTGTTCAGTCCTATGTCAAGACAGAGGTTTCTGTGATTATCTCCTAGTCCAGTACATTTTTCTAATGCACAAGAGGATTCATTTTCACTGATGAATCCCTAAAATATGGCCTGCCCACCCCACTGTTTGTAAACTACAGGGTATGCACAATTATGCTCTTACTGTGACTGAGTTTAAGTCCTCTGTTTAGGGCTTATACCCTAAATGATTTTCTTCTTAGCAAATTAGTGAGAAAATTGTACCTTGCCCAGAGCAAAACAAAAAAAGACTGGGCTGCTCAGTGGGGATCCATAAGTGTCTGGCTCAGTTTTTCCTGGCTGGCATTTAAACAGCAGAAAAACAGCATTAACATTTCCATGGGTTATTATATGCCCCCACAATTTAAATGTGATTTTGCTTTTAAAGCAAAACTCTGCAGCTTTCAAAGCTTACTGTATGTGGAAACTTTTAGTGCAAAAAAAAAAAAAAAAGGCCAGAAAAAACCATCACCTGTGGGTTTTAAGTCCCCATCAAATGTAAAAGCTCTCAGCTCCCAAGTCTGAAAAACAGAGTCTGAAAGTGCAGTGATGTTTCTCCTCTTTCTTGGGTTGCCAGAAGAGTGTCATTGTCCCTTTTTCGCTGGAAACTTGCCCAGTCTTGAACAAGACCTCAGGTGCTGTGCATTTTAAGATGCACATCCTCAATAAAGGATTTACTCAGGTTTGGTCTGATTCCATCCTCTGCTTGTTTTACCCACTGGAAATCTGCTCGTGTGCCTGCAAACCACTAATCTCAACCTCTGGCCATAACTGTTCATGGAGAAACCCAAAACTTCCCAGTTTATTTTGGCTGAAGGCACAACTTGGAACCCAGGCCAGTTCCTGGGTGCAGACACACTTGTGGCACTGCCAATCTGATCATCTGACCACGCATGACAAGGATTTCTTGTCAACCTTCAAAACCGTGGCTCAGGTGGATACAGAACACCATAATAAATAATAAAACTTCACATTTTCTCCCTATTTTTCAGGTTATTTCAGGGACAGAAGGAACCAGGATTACACTGAGGAGGCACAACCAGCTCAGAGTCAAGGCCAGGGACTTTAGGAGAACATGTAAGGCATCCCAGAGAACACAGACTAAAGAATCAGCTGTGTGGGGAGGTGATTTTTCCCTTAAACTGAGGCATTATGCAGCTGACTTCTGTACTACAGCAACAAGACTGTATAAATATTTGCATTTATATTTAAAATCTTTTCTGGTTACTCAATAAGAAGATCCTCTTCTAAGCTATTTTGTTAGAAACACACCTCCCCCAGCAGGTGAGTGTTTCAAGGCAACTTCCCTTCAGGACAAAAATAAGAGGATCTGGTAAAAATTAGGATGTTTCAGTTTGATCTCCTCTGAAGAAGTAATTTCTCTTTTGTTTCAAGTAGCTCTGTTCAGGTAATTCTTCTGTGGCACAACTACACTGCTTATGTTAAATATTCCAACAGACCTAAAATTATTTAATTTTATAGGTGATTGGAGAGTCTTTGCTTTCATTTCCATTTGGATTTTTCTTTTTTTAATACAATATCCTAGGAAATGTTGATGCTGGGCCCTTTCTAACATTCCTATTGCTGTCTCCGGGTAGGAGGGGAGAACCAGCAGCACCTCATGCAGCTCCAAGTTCCTCACAGAACTGCTGCTGTTGGTTTACATCATTCCTTGCTGAATAACTGTCTCTCAAAAGGGTACTTCATGTCTGCTCTGACCTCCTGTAACTTTAGGTTAATATGAGTAAAAAAGGAAACACAGAGAGGACAAAAATAGTTGGGGAAAAAGAGTGAGATGTGAGCTCTAAACCCACAAAAGTCCCTACTCTGAATTTAGTATTAGAGCACACAACCTGCTTTAAATACTTCACTTGCAGGCAGCACAGAGACAGACACAAAAGCATTTTGAATTATTTCTTCCGAGATGATGTAGCAGAGCAGGACAACAATGACTTTAAAAGGAACAGTTTATCTCTACAAAGTATTAAACTTTCAAAACATTTTTCTCTCTCTCTCGAAGCCTTTTAAAATCACAATGCACTGAGCCACTGGATTAAACCCTGGGACCCCACTCTGCCACCGCAGCTGATGAGCAGCTTCTCTTCCAGGGGTGTTATTCACAGATTGTGACAGGGGAAAGGGCAACCCACAGCAGCAGGATTGCCTTATGCCTTCAAAAGAATTTATTTCCTGAGCAAATATTGTGTGACATGGGGTCACTAGGATTTGAAGAGGTGGGATGAGGCCAAGAAGAACCTGAGCACGAACAGCGAAGAGAGGAGATGGTGTTACTGCCTCAGAAAGTGTCCCTGTCCCGTGTTCTACCACAGTATGTCCAACACAGCTGCTAAAGTGCTTCTGCTAGGCACTTGTGCAAATAAAATCTGATTGCTTGAACACACAGAGAAAGGAAACAGGAATTACAAGTTGCCAGGGCCACCAAAGTGGCTCCGGTGGAGATTCAAGGAAATAGTTAAGATTAATATGCCAGAATTGTTGTCAATTCTTTTTGTGTGCGTTTGGCTTGTTTGGTTTTTTTCCCACCTTCCTCCAGGATTTTATCACCTCTGTCAGAAAACCCCCAAAGGCCAAATCAAGCAGTACATCCAGAGGGAGTAGTCAAGTGCCCTATTTCAATACACAGAGTGAAACTAAAACAACTCTTACAAGAATCAATAATTCAAATCTCGCTTCCCACCCTCCCTTCTCCCCAGCCCAGTGTGGAATAGTGCATATCTCAAAAATATATCTTTATTTTCAGAAACACTTCCAGTGGAACAAGCAGGTAAATAGCTATCAAAGCCAAGGCTTAACCTAAAGATTTTTGCTCCCCAACACAGTCCAAACCAGCGGTGGAAAAAGCCTCTGTGATCAAAACCCCCTCATGGCTCTGTTTTGAATTAGAGCACATCTGTGCTACCCAGCATCACAAACTCCAATGTATAAAAGCTGTTTCAGATCTCATTCACGAAGGCCAAACAAACAGGGTTACAAGTACTTCTTTTGTTTATAACAATCTACAGTGAAAGGTTTGCATAGAATCAGTTCTGAACCTCATTTCATTTTACTCGTTCTCATTTTGGAGCACAAAATGAAATTAGCACAACTCCCTCTTCCAAACATAAAATTGTGTTGATGTCTGAAAAGCAGCCTGATTTGTAAATATCTATTATGCACCACTTGTGCATAAGCAAGGATGCAATTAGCCAAATTCATTCTGCGTTTGTGCTCTTTGATTGCCAGAAATCTTTACCACGGGAGCAGGAGCTGCCCTGGCTCACAGGGAGCCTGGGCTAAGGTTTGAGCCCAGCTGTGCCACCCCCCCAGCCCCTTCCCTCCTCTACTGCTTTAGGATTTTGTCTCAAAGGATTCCAGGTATGGCCAGGTCCAAGGAAATTGCTGCAATTCCTCATCTCCAAAACTAGCATTTAATGCAGCTTTTGAAAACCAGAATGAAAAGATTAAGAGGCAGATTGATTTTCAAGGTACTTCAAAGCGCAAAACATTGAGCTTGGTTAACGGTTTCACTCAAAATATTATGGGAAATATGGCTTTCTGTTTAAAGATGGATGGAGCAATCTGGCTGACTGCCTGGCTCCAGTGCTTGCCTGCTGCTGAATGTACTTCAAGCTACTTTTCAAACCTCATGATGGCAGGACAGCCCTTACTATCAATGGGACAATTTCCGTGAAAAATCAACAGAAATGTCTTGCAACAGGCAGGCTGTGCTCCCAGGGAGCTGCTTCTAAATGGAACAGCACAAACTCAAGCTTGACTCCCAGCTTTCTTTATACTCAGCAGTTGTGCAAGGTTTAAGCCAGTTAAAAATCCAATTCAATTCAGGGCAACCTGCTCTTTGGCTATGCCAGTTTAAATTGAGTTCATCCTGGTTTAGGCTGCTCCTGTCAGTAACCTCAAAAACCCCCATGGACAGCAGGAGCAGATTTTGGGAGGAGCACGTGTGTAAAAGGGAGGTGGAAAGTAGTGGTTGTTGTGTGGGTAACCCAGGTTAACGTGGTCAGTGTGGCTCACACGTGGGGAAGCAGCAGCACCTCACCAGCCTGGAGGATCCTGAGGGTGGCTCAGGAGTTGGAAGCTCTGGAGTCTGTGCTCATCTACCTCTGCACGTGCCCTCAGCTGCAGAGCTGAGGTTGCTATAGAACCCCTAAGGTCAAAACACTTCAACACTTAGTGTAGCTGGACATCTGTTCCTCAAAAGGAGCAGCACCACCTGTTTTGCAGATGAAGCACTAACAAAACCCGATCTTATGCACTCGTTAAGAATAAAAGCCAAGTATTGCAACTGGAAGGCTGAAATAAAGGCCTTTACATTACTCGTGACACTCTTTAAAATGGCAGGTATGTCACTAATTATACCAGTCATGTACCAAAAGTGACTGTTAAAACAGAAAAGTAAGTCTTGTACTTAATTGAAAATTTGCTATGATGCTTAACTTCTCTGAGTTACTCTTCCCCAGAAAATGAAACAGCCTAATTGGCTTCACTTTTGTGTGTAACTATCTTGGATCTTTTCCATTTCCTAATTCATATGCACTTGCTGTAGGTTGCAGTGTTTGATTTTTGCTCTCTCTCGTTTGGGAGAGAAAGAGCAACAAGAGTTCTAGTGCAAATAATGACACTGGAATTACTAAGTCACTGGTATTTGATTTTGTAAATGTTAACTTTTTAAACTAAGAGGTTTCAGTCAAAATTGACCACATAGTTTGTCCTTAAAAAGCAAGAGAATGGAAATTAAATATTGCAAGCTACTGATTCTATGAAAAAGTTTTTGGCTGGAGGCAAGCTAAGAAATCAAGAAAGCAGGGATGCCACAAGAGTCATTAAAAGAAAGTTTGTTTGAAGTATATACATCTCAGTTAACAAATAACATCTCCATCACTAAGATGCATGCATGTTAATTTGAGGAAAGCTCAGATTTATTTTATTTTAGCACCACATCTTCAAAAACAAGCCTTAATGCTGGCAGATATTCCAGACATTCTAGTTCAGCATTTTCAAAGTTTTGAATTATGCAGAGAGAGACAATATCTTTTATTAGAAGAGACATTAAAATGCAGCAATTAACAACAAACTGCTTGATTTGCAAGTTTGATGCTTTCGTTTGAAAATGGACCTAGTTAACTAAACACTGTTCTATTGCAATGACATTTTTAACATAAATACAAAATCATCACACACAACAGCTCACACTGTGCACCACAAATTAATTCCAGCAGTAGCACCGGTGCTCGAATTCTCATTTTTCACTGTCATATGTGTGGTTTTGGTGTCAGAAGTGGTACATCTAAGCCTTTCCCTCTCCCTGCTTTCCATTCCAGTAATGGGCCATCATCCTGTGCCATAATCAACAACCCTGGAAAATACTGAGGTGTGGATCTGAATGCAATTTTATGTATCAAACAGGTATATATCTTCTGATCCAATTTAAAGCTCAGATCAAGCAGTACCATGATATGCTCCACACAGCTTTAGTTGGTGAGGAATGGCATTAAGGAACAAAAAGTCAGCTCATGCAGAAAAGTTTTCATAGTGCCACAACTAAACCCCAGAGCTGCAGGAGCCTGTGCAACACTTCACCCTCAGCCACGCTCAGAACTGAGGGGATGCATCACCCTGCTCCAAATTCTCTGTCCAGTGGTGAATTTTACCTTGGCCAGAGCCAGCTTAGGATCCTGGTTTGCACAGAACTGAAGGAGCTGCTCTGGCAGCTGCAGAGGTTGACTGAAGAGAACCTACAATCAGGATTCGCTCACTCTGATCACCAGAGCTTGCCCCAGGTCAGCACTACTTGGAGTAGGGGAAGAATTTCCAAAAACACAATGTTGATGAAAGTGTGGATAAGAAAAACTGAAGCTTCCCTAAGCAATATAATTAAATACCACTAGGCTTAATTCATTTTCCTGGAAGACATCCCAATTAAGTAGATCTTCTAATTAAGGATATCCTGATTACCTACTGAGGTGTCTGTAGCATTCAAGTGACATTAAAAATAAAGTAGAAGAGAGACAAGAAATGTGCTTACTAGTCCTTGCCCCTTTGGAAACATGGTATGGTTCAGCTGTTAATGAAAGTTAAAGCAGGTGTGTGCTTTTTTCCAGATTGATCTGTGCTGGTAATTGCAGAGTGAATAGGAATAATGATAACCATGAGGTCAAACTACCCTTCACTTGCAAATGTAATTCCATAGGAACTAATGAGAACTGGACCTGGTGTAACTCAGCAAAACTGAACCTTCAGGAACAAAGAGGCTTGAAAAGACAGGGTGCTTAATTTAAAGAGAGCTGACATTTTCAGTCCATTTTTGTCACAGGTGCTCCTGTCAAGATTTGCTTGCTTTAAAAACGTGGAGCAATTAAACCCCAACCAATGTTGGGCAAACTGCCTTGAAACACTAAGCTAAAATCTGGCTTTACCAAATGTAAGTTAACTCACATCACTTTACTTCACTTCCCTGGATTCCAGCCTATGTGCTGATGTCCCAGTCTGGCACAGAAAGCTGCTGCTCACACAGTTCTGGATCCATATTTAATAGTGCTTGGTGTGACATTTTTCTATAGAAGATGTGGGTTGAAGCTTCTTGATATCAAAACACTAATTTTGAAGTATTCTTTTGGGCTTACTGTGTAGCTGGGCTTGCCTTTCTAATGGCAAGTGTGATGTAGCTCTATACCCAAGAATGTACCAGTGCTCACTTTGGGCTGCACTTCCAGGATACAATCATTTCACATGTGCTCAGTCCTTCAGTAATATTATATCAACTGAAATCTGCAAATAATTTAGAAGTGTTCCTATGCATTCAGTCTTTGTAAAATGCAGGAATACAGCTGCTAAGTTTCGGCTGCCACAAGCCATTGATCTTCACTTCTTCCAAAGTACATTCTTATTTTTGTGTTTCTATTCCCCTAACACAAAATCAGAGACCAAGGTGTTATTCTTTAGGTTTTCTTTGGTAGTACCAGGTAGACACATACTGGAAATGTGAGTTGTGCTAATGTGTAAAGACATATCTCACACAAAGACCACATAAAGCAAGAAGTGCCCAAAGCATATTGTGCATGGGCCTGTAAAAATGCTACCAGAAGCTCTCTAATATCATGGATGGGTGCTTTTCGAAGAATCCATCATGACTTTAATGCCTCCTTAGTCTAGGGGAGCTTTGCAAGACAAAAGGGAAAAGGCTTACTCATGTTTTTAAGAAAAGCTGCCAAGAAGTACAAGGCTACATTACAACCATGTGAGAGAGGGCTGGCACAGATCAAACAGCTTTATTAGGAAGGATCTTGATATTCCAGGAAGCTTTTGCACAGCAGGAGGCCCACACAGACATCAGGCAGTACTGTCATGGCCAGACTGAGACACAGAGGTTGGCATTATGATGCTTTCAGGACAGTGTCCCCAAAGGGCACACGACATCCAGAGAGCTAAGGCACTGCTGACTGCCAAAAACTGCTGGCTCAAATTCAGATCCACCTGTAACAATTATATAGGGCACAGCATCCTCAAGGAACAGGCAGGAACAAGTTAAAAAGCAGGAAGAAGTCACAGGAAGTTATGAAGTGTTTTGCTCTTTAACAGGTTCTCTCAACTGACACCAAGCAAACAGTAAAGACAAATGTAAAAATTCCGGTTACACAAGGAAGAAATCGAATTGGACAACAAAAAAAGGCTTACAGATGCCTGGAAGTCACAGACTCCAGCAGGATAGATTGGTCAGCAGCACCATGAAGTGATCTAATGCCACTTCAGAGCTGCTGTGACTGATCTTGTCCCATTATCTGACCTGGCACCTGGCTTTAGTGTACAACAGACAACACAAACCAGGAGACAGGAGCGTCACGGGTCTGGTATCTGATGGATAACAGACTTGTACAGCAGGTCATGCAACTAAGAGAGGACTATTTATAAAATAATGATAAAAAAAAAAATCAATAATTGCAAACAACAATTCTGTGGAACAGAAATTATATACTTAGGTGACTTAGCACCTGCTAAAGAAAGAATCAATGCTGGTACTATTCCTCACCACCTACTCACTTGGCAATACACACCAACACAGTGAGAATCCTAAAGCAAACAGTTCCTGAGAGTCTCTGCTGCACCCACACCAGTCAGGGGGCAGCCAGTCCCTGGTACAGAGCAACCACGAGAATCTGCACTGCTTGTTCCACTCTGGTTTCTTTTTCTGGCTAAGCACTAATGAGCTCTAATCCTTTGGTTTCAGCTTGAAGAGGGGAAAAAAAAAAAAAAAAAAGAAAAAAAAGTAATTCTTTGCAGCCTTAAAACATTACTTTTGTTTCTAATCTGAAGGGGCAGAATTTACCCCTCTCCTGCAGAGTGTTTGCCTTTCAACACACCCTCTGTCCAGCCCTCAGGGCTGCTCCTGGACTGCCTGATTTCCTTTACTGTGTTTTGGTTTTCTTTTTTTAATATGAAAGATAAAAAGTACTTAAGGAGAATGACATATTGCTGAAATCCCCTCCCTATAGTTTATCTTTCAAGTGCAGAGAGAGATGTACAAAACAATTTAACAACCAAGGAAAACCACCTACTGCAGCTGTAGATTTACAATGGAATGATTTAATTTTTTGAATTAATGACTACTGAATCTCATTTTCCTGTCAGCAGAAAAACAAAATCCCAAAGCTTATCTTTTCCCTCTGTGTATATGTGAGTGTCTGTCCACAACTTAAGGATAAAATAAAGCACTAAAATTGAAGCACTTGTACAGAAGACGGTGAAAAAGGACATTTCTTCTTGCATGCACAGATTCAAACACTGAAAGTATCTCAAAAAAAGGCAGTAAAAAACAAGTCTTTTGCCTGTCTAAACAAAACATTTCTAGAGAACCAGTTGCTTTAAAGGCCAGCCTGACTACAGAATTAAAGTACAGTTAAACTCCAAGAAACGGACGGGACCATAGGAAAAGCTTATTTTATGTGGAAAGGACAACAGCAACTTCACGCACTTCAAATTCTATCTTTGCATAGATCTGAACGAAGAAGTGGAAGAGAAGGTCACGACATCTCTGAAGAAAGGAAGTGAGCAGAGCTGTGGGCTTTTTTTTTTGTTTCCCCTGCAGGAAACACTGAGAACAAGGCAGACGGCAGGTCCCTGTTTCCCAAACTAACCCTCCTGTAACAGAGAGTTTTCTTATCCACAGCCTCAGTCCCAGATACATAAATATGCCCAAGCCTTTCTCCTCTACTCAGTTTGAGCTTCTTATCTCTAAAGATTTTCCTGATGCCTCGGAAAGAAGCCTTTCCTGTTGAAAAGCCAAAGAGCTTTCCAAGGAGACAAGTCATCGCTCCCATCCTCGGTCCCAACCAAAACCTATCTCCTCTCAAACCTGACAAGACCCAGCTTCTCTAATCATATCTCTATCTCATCACAAATGTAATCAGTATAGGGTGACAGAGTTTTGAATACTCGTGCTTTTTTTGTTTTAAAATTCATAAGATATTTTGAAACACAGGCGGAACCCAAACCTACAGCCTTTAGGAATGAACATGTTTGCACAGGACAGGTTTTGCTGGCTGGCAGGATAAAGGCTGCTGCTCTGGAGCACTGAGGGATGATTTATTGCTGGGGCTGAGGTATTTATGAACAACAATCACAGACATTTGGGGGGTCAGGCAATTCCACTGCTTACTGGTCTGGGCCACTTGGCACTCAGAGCAGAGTAGTTTAAGAGCACATTACCCTGCTTGTGTTTCAGTTTACTCTTCCAGCAGCTTAACAATTTGCAAAATTATGATTCATTCACTTCTTGCCTGTTTCTGTTTGAAGCACTACGTGTTAATCACTGGCAAACTACATGCAGAGAGTCCCTTCCCTGTCTGTGGTTGCTTAATCAGGGTCAAAGTTGTTGGTGCCAGAGCAGGGAGAGCTGGAGCAGAAATTTCCTGCGCAGGACAAAACCGGAGCATCAAAATCCTTGGGAGACCATGACAAACACCCCCTTGAGGGAACAAAACCCAAGTGATGAAGCAACACAGTGAACAGGAATCAGGGCATGGAGCCAGACAATGCTTCAGCTCCGGTTTGAGGCTCTGACACAGTTTGATTTGGAAGTAGAGCATTAGCCTGGAAGTTGTATAGAAAATGCCTATAAAAGAAACTCACTCACCCTAATCTTAAATGTGCTCTGAGGCTTCACATCACTGTTATGTAAAACTTGCTGAGATCTTTATCTGCAGTGTGCTGTGTACAGTGAGTTCCAATCACTAATAGTATCATTAAAAAATAATTAGCTGAAATAAAAATGCTGTTTGTTGGCAGACTGCTTGACTTGTCTGTGGCATCTTCCAGTGCCTCAATATGATTTTTATGGAACTAGCTTTCCAGTAAATCTGCCTGAGTTAATTAGAGAGACTGAAAGAACTTTCATTCTGGGGGCAGAGCAGCAAAGGATGACCCTTGGTGAATGCTCTCAACAACGACATCCTGAGGAACCTTGCCTCTGGTTTTTGACACCTGAGGTAAAACTACAGGAAAATAAAATATGCAAACGCTAATGGCTAATTAGGGTGCCTTCACTGCATCTCTGCCAACCCTGATACATATTTGCAGACCTAAAATGATGAATAAAGAACAGTGCATGGTGGGGAGGGGGAATGTGCTAATGGGATTTGGAAAAATCCATACTAATGACTGCATGAACCCATCAGGAGGCTTCTTACTGGAACTGTTCAACAGTTAATGTCTGCCTTTCATCTGGTCTTCAGCCAGCCATGAAAAGGAACATACTTTTGACCAGACTGACAAGCAAATATTTAGGTACATGAGGATGCACTGTTAATTCCAGTTTAGCAGCAGTGCAGCAACCAGTGCAGATGCTTGAGCATGAATTGAAAAAGAAAACCACAAGCTTGCTCATTTTCATTTTGAACACTCCCTTTAAGCTTTCAGGGAGTTTTTTTAAGCTATATTTATAGTTTGGTGGAAAAAAATTCCAACCCTAGCAAACTAAAAAGAAAAAAGCAGTGGGTGCTTGACGAGGGTGTCACTAGGAACAAATCCTGAGCTTCTGTAAAAAGTGATTAGGAGGTTGATACACTACAAAGGGCAAGAACAGCTGTGGTTGACCAATTAATTAATTAGCTAAAATATTACTCAAGGAAATTACAAAACAGAATGCAGAGAAACAAAGCAGCATAATTGGTTTAAAAATTCAATTAAAAATAAAGTAGAGAGATCAGTATTCACCCAAGCTCTGGAAAACACTGCTATGGAAACCACTACTTTTCGTGCTAAGGTAAAAATTTTCAATCTACTGCTGCAAACTGGCCCTCATTTTACAGGTCTGCTTGTTTAGTTTCTTTCTTAGCTCTTAACAGGGCAGGGAAAATAGGCACCAAGTTAAAAAAACAGAGTCATGAGACTCATTCAAAAGAGAATTCAAGGCATTAAAATAAGAGTTACCTATTCTCCACACAACACAACTAAGCAGCATCCAAATTTGGATGATACCGAATGCAAAAGTCAGTAAATTCAGAGCACTGTTAGAAGACAGAGAAGAAGACACTGAGCAGTGAGTGAATTAACTCTTCCCTCAGACTGTACCAGCATTTCAGAAACGCTGGTTTCCCACCACAAATCTCAGCAGGGGGAAGACAGAAGGGGACACCAAGGCTCAGAAACGTCTCCTATGTGACTGGAATTACAGCTGCTCTTCCCTCAGCTGAGAGAAGCTCTAAAAACCTTCCCCGGCTCAGTTTGCTGTTCGTAAATCACGTGAAGTTGATTTCATTTGCACAAAAGTGCAAATTGGTTCATTCAGCTCAAGCCCCCAAATTCCAAATCTGCCCGAATGCCTCCTGCACAAACCCCACAGGCTGCCAAGGAACACCTGAAAAGTGTTTACCTCGGTTAGGTTGGTGTAATCTCTACCTGCTAGAGAGAGGAAAGGAACACAGCTTCTGAACTTCCAGGTGGTACAAGTCCTTCTGCATAAAGGAGGAGGAATAATCTAAACTCAGGGATTTAGCTGGCCTTTCTAATGAGATATTTAGCTGTTGGTTTGAGCAGGGCATTATTATCTTTGTGTATATGAACACTATTTATCATTCACATTGGTCTAACAACACACCCAGTGTTTATAAACACCTGTAAAAAGGGATGCTCGTTGATCACAAAGAGGAATACACAGATGATTACTTGTACAGACACAAACTACCATGGTATTTATATGCTAAACTTCCACAACAGACACAACTCACATCTTTTGCCGAAGGGTTAAAAAAAAAAAAGTAGTAATTAGTTACTAATGCCTTGCATATTTTGATACTACCTGTCAAAGACAGGAAACTGGTTGTTTATAATTTGTGGAACAACTCTTTGCAGCTGTCACAATATGCCAGGCTGGTTGATTATTTCTCCTTTCAAAACAAAGCAGCCAGAACGATGCATCAGTGACAAAGAGAAATGCTAATTCCTAGAAGCAATAGTCTAAAACCACTCTGCTGGAATGGGGTAAGAGGAGCTTTTCAAGAGTGCCCAGCAGCAGCAGCCTCAGACCTGCTGCAGCAAAGCACAGGAAAAAGCACTCGGAGCTTCTGAACCCAAGGTAAGTTCCCTGTTGGAGCAGAGTGTGAGCAGGGCCCCCACGATCCTGTCCTTTTCCTTTTGTAATTAACAAAAAAACAAATCCTTGGAGTTTACCAAAGTCAAATTTCCCATATGAAGAACAGCCCACGTGTGTCTGTTTCTTAAAGGATTTCCCACTATGGCAGTCATTTTTCCCAGAACTTGGTTCAGAGCAGCTGCTGATCTAGCAATGGGTTTGCTGGAGCTTTCATTTAAAAGCAAATCTCAAGGAAAACCCTTTCTGCTCAAGTGCATTTTGTCAACCACTTCTGTTTCCCCCACTGTTTATTACTGAGCTGCCTCAACCAGAGGCTTCAATATTGGCCCTCTGACAGTGAGCTGAAGCCAAATGGAAAGGCTGACTAGGACAGAAATTCCTAAATGGGAACCAAAGGGGAGAAAATAAAGAAGATATATATGATGCAAATATTAACTATTTTACATCAAGTCAATCTAATTCTAAGTATTCAACCTGGACCTTGGAAAACCATTTGGAAGAGGCCCTTGGAAAGCATTATTTTATTGACAATGACATACAGGAAACCAGTGGGAATCATGGTCAGGATTAACACAGAGGAAGCTGGAAATCATTCAAGGACAGACATTCTTATCAACCTCAAAGACTTTCTGATGCACAAAGTTGCAAACTTTTGTCAAAGGGGAACCTTGTGCCTTATTTTTGCACAGAAGTTCACACCAACCTTCCCCTCAAAACCGAACAACTCCACGAACAGTACTGAAGGGAATGACTTAATTCTTATGTCTGCAGATACCAGATCCAACTCAGCAACATTAAGTGGGCAAAACTGTCAGGATTTTAACAAGATAAAGAGGGGCAGGGGAGATTTGAGTTTCTGCCTGTTTTCTAGCAGTCTAATGGGGAGTTAGAGACGGGGATCATCTCTCAGGAGGGACAGGGGCAGCACCCTGGCAGAGCTGCCAGGCAACCTTTCTGGGGGAGCAGCTTTAACCACACAGCCACTGCATTTCAAGGTGGCATCATTTGCATTCCTAAACACTTCTCTTGAATGGCAATGAAGTGAAACACATGTTTAAGTGCTCCATCACATTCGGGCCCACAGCACCTCAATCTCTTCCTCAACACCCCTCTTGCCACTTCCAGCTGCTGTACAGTCTCCTCTCTTGGGACCTCCAGCAAAAATATTTGATTTATATGAGCAAACAGGAAATTTTAAGCCATGCTTGCCTGGGTCCTCCTGTCCCCCAACACCATATTTAATGTATGGTCCCATAACTATCATACCTTGAGCAGAATTCAGGTGTTTCCCTGCAATCAGCTCACCAAGGGCAGAGCACAGAGCAGCAGCTTTTGACATTAAGCCACCTTGTGCCAAGTTTGTAATCCAAGTAACATTTAAAAGTGACTATAACAGTCTTTTTGTTTTACAGACATGATTCCACCTAGTTAGATGACAAACAAAACAAAAAGGAAGTGTCTAGTTTAACCACAACAAAATAGCAGGATATTAAGCAGTGTCCTTTGAATACATTTGAACTTCTCCATTTTAATAATTTCTCTGCAGTAAGAGGATTTCTGCAGCTGTTTACCTTGAAATCTAAAACTATCTCAAGCTTTGCTCCATAGAGGATCTTCTATTTCTTGTTCAGTTACCACAGCGTGCAAGATAAAAGATCTTTTCTCATGTCATACCTATTGAACGTCTCTGAACTCAAGGACTGGAAGAAACTATGTAAGAATGAAAAAACCCAAATAGTTTATAACTTGAAATGACCTTGTGGAAAATTTCTATATGAAATGCATAATAATCTGCTTTTACACACCTGGCTTATACATCAGGTGGTTGGCTTTAAGCTTTAATTCCTAAAGCTCTCAAGATAACAGCTCTCTGTATTTATGGCTAAGTCTTCACATTTATCTTTCAGAATTCCTCCCAAATCCTCAATGTCCAAAAATGGAACTGATTTGGGCAGCAATCAGTGACCACTTGCCTTGGAAATGTTTGATAGTTTTGCTTTTTTCAACTGTCTTTATGAAATGTGCTGGAGAAACTGGCCAGGAATCTTCTCCTGATCTTGATTACTGTATCTTATTCATTTTCTGATTTAACCCCTGAACTCCTAGAGTACATGCATTAAGTGAGTTTAGACTCCTCTTGATCAGGAAGCCTGAGCAGCCTAGGATAAACTTCAGGAACAGTAAAGTCCTGGGAAAGTAAGGAAGGGAGAATTCAAAAGCAAACCCATTTCTCCATTGAAATTTCATAGAAATTTAACATTAAATTGTGCTTTGAAGAAGAGAACAAGAGGAAGAAAAAGTTAGACATTATAGGAGTGGTTCATCTGCCTCATTTGGGGATCCCTTTAGAATCTGAGCACTAACATCAGTTATAGCAGGCAGATCCTCACTCATTGCAGATTGGCTGGAGGCTTCACATGGACCACCAGGCAGCCTTGACATGATCTGAGCCTCCAGATGCTCCCCCAGGAGGTGTCTGCACCAATGCTCTGTACACATGAAAGGTTCCACACCCCCCCCCCTACAATCCTCAGCTGGGCTCTGCTCTCTTCCACACTGCTAAATGTAATTAGAATTTAGCAAAGAGTTCATAATTGATTTAATTGCTGCTGCTTCTCTCTTCAGGAAAACAGCTAAAACCAGATCATTAACCCCTCAGCCATCTTCGCTGTCTGGTTTATTCAGTGGCATTTCTCAGAAGTTTTGTTACATAAATGCTGAATTCTTAAGTACTACTTTGTGCTGTGTGCACGTCTGCATTAATCAGGGTTCTGAAACACCACCTTCACAGCAGCCCTGTCCTCAGCAGCTGCTGTTCCTCCCTTGGAGTAACCAGCTGAACATAACTCTTCACTCCCTTTTCTCCTCCAGAAGCTCCTGCTTTTGGCTCCGTGTTACCTGGGTCTCAGCTCCAACCTTACTGTGTCAAATGCACATTTCTTGTCCAACACAACTCCCCCACCCAGATATTCTTACAAAAATGCAAGTACTGATAGGAAATAACGACTTAGACATCAGAAGGGTAACCCCTGAGCCAAAACTTAATTTCCTTCCTCATTACTCAAGCATCAAAGATTGAATCCTGGAAAATTTCACTGAAAGAAGACAATGAATGGGTGCAAACATAACTGAAAGGAATTCATTTAAAGACTCTGGATGAATATTCATGGGAAAATATTTCTGCATTGTTTGCCTAGCTCTAATTGTGTTCATTAAAGAAGAGCTTCATTAGTGAAGGCAAGAGCATATTGTTGTGCATAGCAGTGAAGAAAATACAACCCTAGAAATAGCACTAACTGTTTTTTGAGCAGTGTTTGCAGGTTTGTCAGTTACTGGTAACAAAGGAAACATTTCAGAGTTATAATGAGCTCAAATGCTCACATTAACAATTCAAATTCATAAAAGCGATAGGCACAGTTCAAGCTTCTTGCAAAACAAACTAACACCAAAAATATTGGGATTGAATTCTAAGGGAAAGGGTTAGATTCTTGGAGCAGCTAATGGATGAATAATAGAACCACTGCCATGCATTAGGGTAGATGTGCATCATTGCCCGATGATGGATGACTTCTCAGTGTTTGTGAATATGTTTCCATCTAATTGCTGAGGCACAAAAGGTACAGTCTCTTGTCTTAGTGCCAGCTAACAGAAGAGGGCTCTGTCTCTCAGCAAAATCCTCCTCAGTTCTGCAAACCCCCGGCACATATCAACACCCTGGCAGCAGTGTGGGAGGCTTGAAACTGGGTATTTCCTGGGTAAAATCAGGGCTCCTTCCTCTGAGGAACACTCCACCTTTCCCTTTCCTTGACAGTGCATCAGTGTTCCACCTCTGGGTCACCTTTTAGGCTCACTGCTCAGCAGTTCCACACTGAGATGCTGAGTTTTTCCCATGTGTAGTGTATCCCTTCTGGAGACCTCTCTCCATCCTGAGGAGAGGAACTGGAGTCAGGTCTGGAGTCGTGCCCGACACGAGGCATTGCAGTGCTTGGCACTGCAATAATCAGACTAATTTGCAGACTGAGTGTTTCAGGGAAGCTCAGCTCGAGGGACATTGCAGATCCTTCATCAATAAAAAAAGAGCTGATAACACTTGTCCTCTTCACGGGCTCGGGAAGATTAAACACAACAGGAGCCACTGTTACAGTGTTAGGACCACACAGGCACCGTGCTGACAGATCATCTTTGATAAACATTTAATGGGATGGCCGGGAAGTCAGCCAGGGATTTTATGTAAAGCACAGTAAGTTTTGACTGGAAGTGTCTGCCTCAGAAACGCCCTCAGCCTTGCTATCAAAGGTTTATGTGAGGAGCAGCTCGCTGTACCCTGCACATCTCTGAGAGAGGGATAAGTGTCCTCAATCCAAAAACTGCATCTCACTTGTACAAAATAATTGCGCTACTTCCTTGGCTTTACCAAACAGCATTTCAGGGAGAACCATCCACTATCATTAGCAGGTTTAAAATAAATGAGATAAATGCACTGCATTTTTTCCTTCTCTCACGTGTTCCCCTGAGATTTATGTTCCAGTTTTAATCTACATACAGATCACTGCAAAAAAGAAAAAAAAAAGCCCATTCAAATGGCAGATTAATATTTTTTTTGAGTGGATATTTGCTGTCTATGCATATCTGTTATATTAATGTGTATTTTTGTACTTTTATAGTGTTTCTGTGTGCAACTGGCCTCTCTGAAGAATGATTCTATGTTTTTCTCCCCAAAATGGCTTATTATCTAGGATAAACACAACCCAGTGAAAAGTTGTTCCTGCCCATGGTGGGAGTTTAGAACTAGACTCTCAATTGTCCTTGCTGAGAATCTAGATTTTTGTCTTTATAGTACATTTGCCATATTTTTTCAGGATTTGGACACATTACTTTTATTTGTTCACAATATTTCAGCTTATGCCAGTTATACAGTAATTTGATACCACTTTTGTTTCTCCTCCTTACAACCACCATTGCAAGCAGGACACCCCTAGAGCCTCTCAGTGACACAGAGCTCATATAAAACCACACAGAAGATTCCCCTGGAATATTTTTTTTTTTTTTTGAAAGGCTGTGAAAGGAATTTGAATAAGGACATTACAGAGCAGTGCTACTGCTGCTCCCTTAATGTCTCTCGTTATTTTTGCTCACGTACACAGAAGGTTCAGCCTGGAGGAATCAGTATTTCTGAGATATGTAGTCCCTCTGCCTGCATCCAACCCCACTGCTGACACAGGGCCAGCTCTCGTTCCAGCCCACTTCAGAAGCGACAGCAAGAAAGATGAAGCTTCAACATTTTTTTAATAATACTTTTTTTTTATGTACTCTAGCAGATGAGAGCTTTCTTTTTCCCTTTTTTTTTTTCAACTGTATATGAGAATGCCTCTGTGTTCAACAGCTCCTGTTCCTGACAAATGGCAGTGTTCCCACTTCAATTTATTTTGATGTGTGTGTTAAGTCATGACAGGTATCCATCCTTGCCAACTAGCTCTGGCATGAAAATAAGGAGGCCCAAGAGAGTAACAGTATTTCGAGTAGTAAATAATATCAATGGAATTTGAAAGAAAAAAAGATAAGCCTGAATTTTCTGTTGAAGAATACCCAGATGGAAGAAAGCTTTCTGTGAGATGCAACACAGGCTGAATTAGAGCTTCTCTAATTGTAAGAGCCAATCAGCTGCTCTCAATTAATAGTGAGCAGAAAACCAGTGTGGCAGACAGAATGGAATTAATCGATATTGCCATTATATTTGCTTCCAGAAATCAACCCTGCCTGCTTTTAGCCAACATCAAGTCTGAGAAGATCCTGACTTGCACTACCAGCCTCTCAACTCACCTGTTCCCTGCAAAGCTGCCACCACTGCCCAGGTTCACAAGGAAGAGAGAAACCCTGATGTGCTCCTGTCCACTGGGGGCATCTGCTCCACATCCATCAGGAGCAAACAACACAATCAGGGATAAACCCACCAGGGTTACAGGAGAACAAAACAGAGAAGAAAACCCTGCTGTTCCCTCCCAGCCTGGACAAGTTGGAGCCAGTATTAGAAATTTTGTGAAGCCTGAGGAGGACACTTGAAAATCTATGACACAATTTGGGGAGTTTCCCTCCCCCTGGGATGCTTCAGGGCACTCTCCTGGTGCCAGATCTCTTCTGACTCCACCAAATGTGAGGAAATCAATAAAGATGTCTACAAGATAAGCTTATGAGGGGGATTTGGCTCCCTGATGTCATTTCCAGGATGTTCCACTCATCTGGGAATTAGTGTTTCGTGGGGGTTAATGCACATGGCTCCCATTAAGCACCATGGAAAAAGCAAATAAACACACAAATAAAGGGCACATGAACACACCAACAGCATTCACTCAGCCTCTGGGGTACCCAGTGGTACTTCAGCCCTCCAACATAATGGAGAGAACAGAACCCAAACTGCACAGCACAGCAGAGTACATAAATATACTTACTGCAGGTAAGGAAGTTGTAATTATTTTTGCTGGGGCTATATGTAACACCACTTTAAGCTGGATTAGGTGCCTCTTCCTGACAGAAATATCACCAGACAAAAATCAATAAAGCTGTTAAAGACCCCAGCAGATTTATCACCTACATATTACACCTGATATTTTCACAAAGTCCCACTCTAAAGTGCAAGGTTTTGTCTACTGGCATTTTCCAAATGTGAGAAGTTAAAAAGATTCAAAAGCCAGCACTGCAGGAAAAGGGAGGCTTCATGGTTAAATCCAATTAGACTCACATTACCTGATACAACAGGAACACGTTCCAACAATTACTTTTTGATATACTAATCTATGAATTGAACATTCAATTGCAGCAATTTAAAATGGCTGCTTCAGTTAAACTGTGCATGTTGAAAAAATAATCAGCTGAGGTTGGGTGGGTTCCTGGATGAATAGTGGGAATTTCTACCTTCAACACAACTTCTAAAATCATATCAGAGGAAAAGAGTGAAAAAACATATAGGAGCCACCATGCTCTTAATTATAGGTATTTCCCACTAGATCCAACCTATGGACACTATGGAACAGTTCACCCCAGACAAGACAAGGCACCTGCAGTCCCAACCTCATCCCAATATACTGCTCAGGTGAGAAGATCCATTAATATTGCAATAACAAGGGGCAATACTAAATGCTGCCATAATAATACAAACACTGGAATTACCACCTAGACTCCAGATGCAATCAGAATGCTAATTAAAGTGCACCTCACTGTGAAAACCAAAACCCACTTAAAAACCATTAAAGACTTAGAAGGAGAAAGCATACATGGGAATTAGGGAAGGGAAAAGAAGGGTTTTCTCTGTTTACAGCTGGAGACCAAAGACATGACAAGGTTGAGAACTGAATGCAGTCCCAGATGGTACCTTAATCTACAGAATATTTTTCCTGAAAGAATTGTTCTAGCAATCCTGTCCATCTTCCCTCGTTTCCAGCCCTATGCTATGTACAGTACACTGATTTTTAATGTCTACTCCAAGAGCTTTCTTTGTTTAAAGAATTCTCTTAAGCTCAGTATGCAGGAGGAAGGTGTCACAAACATTAGCCAGACCATAAGAAGGAAAAAAAAAAATGTTAAAAGTAATACAGCATAAAGGGAAATAAATAATGAGGGGGGAAAAATCAATTTAAAATGAAGCTAAAATATAAAATCCTCTAATCTCCATAACTTAATATAATTTATACTCCTAATGATCACATATTCCTTCCCTATTGCATTTCCTCTATTTAACTTATATTGGAGGTGTCCCAAATATAATTTCCCTATACTGGTGCCAACACAAGGAAGCTCAGCTTTAGTAGTTTCCCCAAAAACAACTTCCTATTATCATCTTTCGAGTTCCAATAATACAATCCTGCCCATAATACAATATGGATGACTCCTCATTTGTATGCACAGCTTCTATATTGCAGAAGCAGTCCAGGATCACATCCAAATGTCTTATGAGCTTTTTATAGCTACAGTACATTTGATTTACAGCTACTCCAGCAAACTGTTGTACTCATTACCATTGTAAGTCGAGGCACTTATATCCCTTTTGCTTTTCATGTCCATTGTATTATTGCAACTTTAAGAGGCTCCAGTGATAGATCACTGACGAAAAAAATTCAGACTCATCTTATATTTTCAGCTTATAATTATCTCATTTGAAGATAGAGAGTATTTCCTGGCCACAATGTGGCCAAAGCACTGATTTTAGTATTGATACTAAAATCTATTCAAAACACTCCTTTTTACTACCAAAAAACACCCCCAAACCAAGAAAGCCCCATGAATCATTTGAGTGATTGAGTAACAGTTCCTTAAACACTTAATACTATGGCATTTTGATATTCCAAAGTAAATTTCAGCAACTTGAACTGCATTTAATTGCACTAATGTTTATCTTAGATTTATGGGAACATCTGTATCCACAAGGGAAATTATTTTGGTAATTAGAAGGCAGGCATGCTTTTGTTTGATTAGCTGACAGGGTCAAGGATTAGAAAGTAACATATCCTGACACGAAGAGATTTGAATAATAAAAAAACCCAAGCAAATCTATGAAACACCTTTGCACGCCTATAGTGACTCAATTTTTAATTAACACACCTTAACTTCCTTAGTACATCAAGGAATTCCATCTACTCCAATTCATGATTGCTCTTGTCAGGAAACCAAGAACAGGAAGTGTAGAACAGATAACTCAACAGTATCAACAGTCCATCTATTTGAATACAAAAATTTTGTTACAGTAAGAGTTTTCCAGGTAGTAACCCAACGAGATGATTAAAATAAAAAGTTCTCAGAGCAAGCCCTTTTTTTTTTTCTCTCGACCCAGTCTTCAGGAGTCACAGATCTTGTCAACAGTCAGGGAGATCATGAGCTCCAAGTGGCCAGAAATGACATGCATGCAGGATTTTACAGTGATTTTGAAGGAAGGTCTTCACTCCATTGTGATTGCAAGACAATGCCCCCAAATTAAGGCCTGATGGATGCTCAGGAGGGTTTGCCACGTCGTTCCTTTCTACCTTCGAGTGTAAGTAATGCTATTCTTACACACACACTGATTACATATTCAAAGCTGCTACAATGGTTAGCAGTTAACCAAGCCCCCTTGGCAGATTTTCATTTGGCTTCAATTCATAGGCAGAACCCATGGCTGGGAACACGATACACACTTCAAGGTTATTTTCAGAGCCCTCATAATTTCACCTCAGATTTTGATCAAGAGATGCCTCCATATTTTTTTTTTTGTGTGTAAGAAAGAAAATTACTCACCTTTGAAATCACTGGTATCCTTGAAGAAATCTTTACTTTAAAAAAAGAATTATAGTAGCAAGGTCTACACCTCAGTCTTTAAGAATAATTAGGATCTGTGGGGATTTCAAAATGATATTCAGATGCATATTTATCATAGCCAAGTTAATTAGCACTCTTCACTAAGGACAAAATAATTAAACTAGTCATGTTTAATGAAATTTCAATGATAGTTGACGTCTCCGAGTAGAAAATCTAACATACATTAGTTGGACTGATTTGTTAGTAGTTGGATTTTTACTAATTAAATGTCCTTTCTCGATTTATGTCCAACTCCCTTTTCCATTTCTACTGCTATAGAATAAAGGCATCAGAAGCTCCCAGCCACTTCTTTTGCTGTTTGCAAAGCTGCTTTAAATTTCACACTTAACTGTGATTTTTAGCAAAGCTTTTATTTTTACGTGCATATTTTTTTTGCATTAATTTTAATTATTCCCAGACATTCAAAAGCTTCTCCAGGCTGCACCAAAATCCCACGTGTGGGGTGAACCATCTTCCTCCCTCTGTGTGGTGTTGCCTCACCTCTCCTTGCTGTGGGAGCTCCCACAGCTGGGATGCTCCCGTGCATATTTTACAGCGGGGATCACATAATTACCTACACAAACTGCCTCTGTCCCATCTGGTCTTTATTTAAATTAGGTGTCAGTGTTAGAAACAGCCTCGAAGTCAACCCTTCTTTGATTTCTATCAACGCTGCACCGTTTCGGGCCGTGGCATCGCACGGACGAATGGCCCTGAGTTACAGCACAGGCATCTTCTAACGAGCTCAAGCGACCGACAACTGCCCCTGCTAATCTGTCCTCCGCCTCCTCGGATGCTTTTTAAGGATGGAAAGAAGAGATCCAATTTGGGGAATGTGTAACAATGAAGCCAGAGCTAAAGGACTGCACCCTCCCTCTGTTTTCTCTTGTCTAGAGCCAGAATTAAAAAGCGATTCTGAGTCATCAGCCGAGTCCTTTTCACCATATGGTGCAGCTCTCCCCTCAGCACAGCTGAAGCTGAGAGAGACCAGGGGCACCAGAAGCATAGTTTGGATCCAAGGTCATTTGAGATGTGTAATTTCTTCATTCAGACAACGTGGCTGGCCTCCTATGAATAAGCCCTGGACTCAGATCAAGTTCCCTGCTAATTAGGAGATACAATCAGACCAGATCTTTCTTCTTCCTGAGGCATAAAAACCAGTGGCCCAGCAACTGGTTATGACACAGCTCTGCTTTACTGGAGAACCATCCCTTCAGAAAACACTGACTGGTGCAAAAAATAAAATTCAATACTGCTGCAAGACAACTATTTCAGACAGGCTTATTGATCTGTTGATTATCTTTTTGTAATAAACAGATATTTTTGGTTGTCACACAATGTTCATGAATCTGTTGGCTTTTAAAATCACATCTATCTCTGTATCAGTACAAGATATATAGAAATTACTAAATAGAGGAGCACAGCATTGATTTAGTGGCTTTTACTTCTGTGTAACAGATTCGTTTTTAAGAGCTTTAGATATTGCAACAAAATTTTTCCTAGTGGCTTAAAAAATGTTATTTCTGCCTTCCTGTTGAATGGCACTAACAAGTGGGCTGTGAGTACATGACACAAAGCAAATAGCTTCACAAGACTTCTGGTACATGCTCTTCACAGAGTAGAGAATCATTAGCATGGTTAAAGCTCAGACACCAACAAAAAAAGTGCTCATTTCTCCTGTCAAATAATTTTTGTGTCTCACCTTCACATTTGCATCATGCAGACGGCACCCCTTGATACTGAGATGTGCTACTGTTAATCTGGTGAATTCCTTTGCAGGTTTTAATCCTGAATGTCCAGCAACATGATATGATCCTGTTACATAAGTTAGAAAGTCTGAAGGATGGGCTGTGCCAGAGAAGATGCCCAAGCAAGAAAACAAAGCAGACAAAGCTGCTAAGGGTACCAAAGCTTAGGGTACTAAAGCTTACAAAGAGCACCATCAGCTTCTCTCAGGGAGAAGGGAATCAGGGGCCTGACTTGCAGAGAAACAGAGCACTGGGAGCTCCAACTGGTGACTGTCACCCTCGGCAGAGCCAGCAATAGCACACAGGCCCTCCTGACCCCCCACAGCTGTGCAGGGGCTCAGCTGGTGAACACACAACAGCATGTGCACATATTCCCTGCTGGGGACACTTCCATCTCCCCTTTATTTATTGGGCTGTGCCTCTGACCCTCCCATCGGGCTGATCATTGCCTGCTTCCTCATCACACTGCCATGGCACAGTTTGTTTTATTTGATTTATTCTCTCACATATATATAACCCAACAACCCAGCAGGTCTGCAGTGTCTTTGTGACATGTAAACCAGAGGGAGACATTAATACAGGGAGATCACATATGCTGGTATTTAGCTCGAGGACTCAGGAGTTTCACTGAAGCATGATCTGAAAATAATAAACGCTGTTACGTAGGTGCCCAGGAAGGGAGAGGCTAATCAAGATAATGCTTTGGAAAGCAGACACAGCTCTGACTCCTGCTCTACCCGAGGACTTCTCCCTTTTCATTAGTTTTTCTCCGTTGACAGAGCACTTCCACTGGGTATTAGAGTTATTCTTCGAGCACAGGCTTGGAAAAGACAGGAAAATTCTCCTCCCCTCCACCCGCACTTAGATCTGGAGGCCATGGAAACCTGTTTCTGGGGTTGACTTTATTTCATTCACAGCAAAACCAGTCATGTTGTGAAGTGTTACCAAGTAAGTGACATATTAATTATTGAGATAAAAGCAACAGAACCAAGGTCACAAAGTCTCTTAACAACAAATACCTCCATGCTGGCAGGATCCATCTCTGCCAGGGAGACAAGAGCGTCACATGAAAAGAGTTCTGTCAAAGAGGGATTGAAATTGCTGCTGCAGCTGTGAAGAATTTTTCTTCTTCTCCCTGCTAGGCATAGAGCTGCACTCTGAGTCTCATCACTTATGTTCAAGAAATATTAATTGGCTACTGAGACCTGGGCTGGTAGAGGGACAGTCACACTTAGTTTTAGTTATCACTTTTCAGTGCTTTGGTTGGCACCTACAGCTCTGTGGCACTGACCAGAGCTGCTGGAGGGGCTACCTGTCTGCTTTAAACACAATATAGAAAACTAAATACACAAACAGCCCTTCTCCAAGTGAAGGTGAAGGAAAATACTAGATAAAGATTTATAAAATAAACACAATTTTGGCAAAGCAGGAGGAAATTATTTCTGTTTATATTTCCCCATGTTAAAAGAAGCAACTGAAAATCCCTTTACTTAGGATCTGAATGTCCAGGCACTGCACAAAGGCACATCTCTTACACAAGAGAAAACTTCACCACAACAAAACAACAACAAAAACCCCCATGCTTGTTTATGAACTTGAACACTGATAAATCTGAAGGTGACACAGTCTATACAGGAAAATGGTCCTGTGAGAGCCAATGCACAAGAACAAATACCTTTAAGAAACCATAACAAGCTGCAGAAGGAGCCTGGCACCAAAAGCAGGATAAAATGATGGTGGCCCTCTCTCCCAGCATGTCCTGGTAAGTTTTAACCCACACAAGCACAAAAGAAGCCTTGTCACACACACAAATCCCAAAAACACCACAGCAAAAAGAGGCATCACCAGCCTGAGGCAACAGCCCCAGCCAAAGCTGAGGAAAGCTGCCCTGGCAGGACAGGCTAACAAAACTAAACTGAAAATACAACATGGAAAAGCAATGACATACCTGTGAGGAACAGCTGTCTTTTCAAGAAACACTGATTCCAAGCTTCACCTTTGTCCCCCAGGTCTAACTCATAACTGGACAGAGATTTCCCCATCCACGGTTTGCTGCCCAGGAACCAGTGCTCTGCTTCCACTTGCACTTGGAGTTCAGGGTTATTGCCTTCAATTCAGGTCCCAAGTACCTCAGACTGCCCCAACTCCTTCCTGCTGCAGCTCTTTTCAATTCCCTCCAGCTGGCAGGGTCTGGGTGGGGGTAATTGGTGTCACCTGTGTGACACAAGTGTTTCTCCTCAAGGATGCAATTCCACAGCACCCAGGGCACAGAGCACAGGCTCAATTCCTTTCACATGTGGCTATTTTTGATGATATTTGGGAGCTGAGTAAACATGTTTGGGCTTTAAATTGCATTTGTGTCTTAAAATAGAAGTGGTGTTCAGAGTCAGGCTCCTGAGAGCTCTACAATGGTCATGGCATCTTTTAGCTCATGTTTTTGGTGCTGTAGGGTGTCGAGGCCAGATGACCATCCCACAGTTTCCCCCAGTGGGCTCAGTGGTCTCTCCTGGCCCAAGATGTTGCCCTTACTGTGATGCAGCACTGGAGGAGCAGCCCTTCCCTTTGTCCTAACCCAAAAGCAACTGCTTTTGGTATTTCCTTATGTAATAACCTTCTGTCTCATCTTAAAAGTTCACAAATCTAGTGAAACCCAAAGATCTCACCAAGTTTGGCAGCTCCCCAGATCTCATAATATCCAACACAAACACAGGAGCAAATTAATTCTTCTCCAGACAGGATTTTTTTCTCCCATGCAGGGCTTTAATTTTTGTAGCTTCAATGTCGTGTGTCCTCCCTGAATCCCACCACATGCTCCTGCAGCATCCACTGTCACTCTGTAAGCCAACAGTCTTTCCAGTAAGCCAGCCAGTCCAAAGTATAAATTCATATGCAAAAATTACATTATTCCTGTAAGCAACCTATGTTATGAATAAAGCCTGAAGACAGAGCCCAATTCTCCATGCAAAGCCGATGTGCAAACTCCTAAATTAAAAAGAAATCTCAGGCAGGTGGAAGTGCTGTTTTGGGACCTCTCTGGTGTTGCAGTTGCCAAGGAAACTGCTTCCTCTGTGCCCAGTCAAAGGCACTGGCTGTTTGGAACCTCATCCCAGCAATGCCTGAATATGCTGCAGCATCAGAACTGAAGGGAAACTGCTCAAAATACACCCATAAAAGAAAATATTCAAAATAAGGTCTTCCTCACGAAAACAGCAGGTCTGTGGTTGCAGACTCCCAGAGCAGGTGAGTGCCTCTTACCTTCAAAGAGGAAGGCAGAGGCACACAGGGACAGCTCTTTGCATGTGATGCGCTCTAATATTTGAAAGCAATGCATAATAAATGGCAAAAATTTAAAGGATATTTCTGGCTTAAAAGTCACACACACATCTCCCTATAGTTTTGACCTGTTGTTGTAGAAAGCATCAGCAGTTAAGAGAACTGCTGGGAAAGAAATAAAATTCCTGTTTTATTTCTAAAGAAATAAATTCTTCTTTTATTACTACTTTTCTAGTGTTTGCTCCTAGTACATAATTACCTAGTTCTGGGTTTTTCTATGAGTTCTATGTAGACATCAGGGGAGTCTCAAAAGCAGGTGGTTTGGTTTTTTTTTCCTAGAACTGAATTATTTCCAGTGCTACTGATTAATTTTATATGAGAAATAAGAAAAACAACTGCAAACCCACAAGAATGAAGAGGACACCTCTCAAGCCTTGGTTTGATGTTGATAAAACTGCTTAGTTGCTGTTAATATATTTACTTTTCTGACCTTGATTTACATTAGAATCACAGTAAAACAATTCCAGTTTAATGGATTAACCTTCATTCCTTGATGCATTCTTAGTTTAAAATTAATAGCACCCTCAGGATACTTTGTTTTTCTGTAAATGGTTTGTATTTGCTACAACATATTGATGTGGCTCCAATGCATTTAGCTAGTCCTTCCCATAATACAAGCTCATTTAATGGTCACCCTTCATCTATTTAATGTCAAAGCCAGGACAGGAGATTTACAGAGACAGGCATGAAAAGTGATACCTAAGAACGGGAGACTTCTCTTCAAAACAAGAGAGGAGTAGAAATAAACAGTATAAAATAAGCCATCCCAAACATTTTGGACCCTAATGACCACTTAAATCTCTTAAACATAAAGATGTGCTACAAGGACATGTGGAATACATAGCAGAAGAGTGCCTGAGTCCATGGTGTTGCTGTGGGATAAACTGTGCCACAGAGCAGGATCCCAGTAGTTGATCTTGCCACAAATTATTAATCCCCATCTCCCATTCTGCAGGACTGAGTGCCACCAGAAAAAAAAAAAAAGAGAACAATGTGATCTGATAATTTGCTACATATCCCAAGAAGGGCTGCTTAAAATGAGTGGAAAACTGATCAGGAAAACGCATTTTTGGTCATCTCAGAAATCTCTAGTAGACATTATTGCCATGTATTTTAGGGGAGGAAAGAGGAAGCAAAACATTCATCATTCTAAAGGCCATTTGGCCTTTGAGAGTAAAAGCACTAGAACAACAAGGGAAAAACCACCTAGAATAGAGCAATTATATCAGGTTTTATTGTGGAAAAGGTTCCAAAACATTTTTAACTTCCTGGCAAGACGCAGCTGCAGACAGAAATGGCTGGTTCTTGTCTCTTCCAAAGGGCAAGAGCTACACCTGCATTACAGCCATTTCACAATGCCTGAGAAAATTTCAGTGATTATTTGTAAGAGGAAACGAAAGGTCAGGCAGCTGGTAGTAGATCAATAAAATGGAGAAGTAAAAATGTTTCCCAGAAGGGGTTGTTCAACTTTTGATTATTCATTAAGACAAAAGCCCGATAAAAGAAAAAATTGAGGCCAATTATTTGAAGCGATGCCATGAATGAAGGTGAAGGCCAAGCTGTCAAGCACTGCAGATTATGGAAAAGTGCAGGGAATGTGACTGAAGGAGCTGCTTCCCACCAGAAGCATCAGTGGACAGGAATACTCTGCTTTCTCCCTCCCAGGACCTGCCAGTTGCTGATAATGCACCTTCCCTTTGCACCAGCCATGGCTGCACCCGTTCCCCTTCAAACCTTCTGAAGCTCCTCGCTCATCCAAATGGATTTTCACATTTACTGTGCCACGGGGGAGAGCCAGGAATTTCTGAAACCACTCTAAAATTGTTACCAAAACAGATCTGACTCCCCCACCACTCGCTCCTTTAGTGCCTTTATGAGCCCAGCTATGAGGATGTGCACCAGACACAAACCCTCCCCATCCTGCAGGATTATTCTCCTATAAACTGGCGTAAATCAGAGCTCAGAGATTGTTGCTCCAGTTTTGTGCACGTTAAAACTGTTTCAGATAGAAGCCATCCTGCAAATTATAGGACTTCTGGCAGATTTTGTTGGGGCAGATGCAAAAGCCCTTCACAGGCAGCTGTTTGGACCTTTCTGGTCAGGAAATGGGAGGCACACACGGAGAGCTTGGTGCACATGTTCTCTCCTTGGCAGAAGCACACTGAGGGCCATCTGCTGCCTGCAGCAACTGCCCAATTCACCCTGCAGATTATGGGCTTCAGATTGACAGAGGAACACAACAAACCCAGAGTTTTAAAAAGAGTCCGAGTAAAAAATGCTCTTATGAGAGACGTGGGGAATTCAGGAGATTTAAACCCTGAGAAAGACACAAAGTTTGTTTAAGTTTTCAAATTTTTTTTTTTTAAAGGAAGTAAATAATTCTGTACAAACACTGCAGTGACCAGATTCATTTCATCGTATGGAAGAAGAAAAAATATAAGGAGTAGCCAAAGCACCACATTATTTTGTTACTGTCTGCAACAGTACAAAGTTATAAGGGAACCACTATCTTCTAAGAAAAGAAAAAAAATTCAGTGTACCATTCTCCTGTACCATCTTTTAATTTCCAGGGAACTCTAGTCTTTTCAAGGAAGCAGTTTTGCTTCCAGGGAATGTGATTTCAGAGAAATTTGACATCACATCTCCTTCTCCTATTTTCTTTTAATTTCCTGGAATGATTACGTGTCACAGAGCAACCTGTTCTTGGTGCCAGCAGCGATGGTTGGGATATCTGTTGTCAGCAATGGATTAATAGAGGAATTCTATAATTTTTCTAAAGTCTTGTAAGACATTTACAGAGAATGCCCATTGCTCTTAAAATTGCTGTCCTTGATGGACATCCTTTGCATGGATGTGTTTTTTTTTCAGCTGCCTCTCATCTATCCTGTACCAGGGAATCGGTGATAAAACTTGAGAAGACTCATATTCTGATTTTCAAAAGAAAGATTGACGCTGATTTTATTTTTTATAATAAGCATCTTGTGAGATGCCCAATTTAAGTAAGTCAGAGGAGGAACTTCAAAGCAGGAAGTTAAATTGGCATTTGGAACACTTAAAAATATTACTGACATTCTACATGTGACAAGACTGAGGCAGAGACCTTCTGAAAAGACAATTGTAAATTGTCATTTGATTTTGCTACAATTTTGTCATCATCCCCCAGGAGTGACAGGGGAAGAAGTAGGGGATCAATATGATTAGTGGGTCTCTTTATCCAGTATATTGCTCTCACTTAGCTAAAGCTGATAAATACTGCAACTGAAGTGCCAAGAAGGCAAAGTGAGACTCTGCAAGACTTACTGCAAACTAAAATGAAGAAGAACAAACAAACAAACAAACAAAAGATGGTCTAGGGCATGTTTTGACACGTGCTCAGATATCACCAGGCATCCAGTATGGGTGAACAGTCAGCAAAAATATTAATGTGCACACAAACATAGGAAAATTTTTGAAAGTTAGCAGTTATGTGTCAACAGAAACTCTGTCTCTGAACCCCACATTCCTTCCTTAAGACAGAATTAGCAACAGATCAAGGAACAATTGCTCAGACACCCCGGGAGCAGCACCACAAGCAGCCAAGGCTACACAGCTGCAGCAGAGCAGCCACGAGGTGCTCTTGCTATTCCTGCTAAAGGAAAGTTTCCTCAAAGAAATCACTGCAGGGATTGAATCCTGACAGGAGACACAAGCAGCAGAAATCAGACATCTATATATGGCAACACCATAGAGGGGCCTTAATCATCCCTCTGCTTATTCCAGCTGCCACACAGAGGCAACAGTGCACAGGAGAAACATCACTAACAGAGTGTCAGGCTTTCAAATGAGTTATGATTTCTTTCTTTGCTTAGGCAGGCAAGTTATATTCTCTTCTGCTAAGCCAGGCACACAATTCCCAGGGATTTTGCTTGAGTGAGAGCCCAGTCCCAGAGTCCTGGAGCTGTGGGACCCTCCAGTCTAACTCATGGTCACGGGAAATCAAAGAAAAAAGAAAACCAGGATAATGTTTCTCTTTCCCTTGATGTCCACATATTAATAGAAAAATTTTGTTGGCATGTGCTGTAGAAATTAAAATTTCCCCACACCTTTTTGCATTCTTCAAATAGAAATAACTGATTGAAGCTGGATGGTAAGACTTGAAATAGTCCTCAATCCCATCTACTCAAAGAGAAGACAAAAGCATTTCTAGGTCAAGAGTTATCTCATTCTTAAGTAAACACTGAAAATAAGTAAGATGAATCTCTCCTTCAAAGAGGAATCTCTCCTTCACTGCTACAAAAGGAGCAGAAACTCACTGAGCAACAGATGTGCCTGGTGGATGGTTCATGGCAGGGGAACCTGTTCCCCCTTTTCCTGAAGCAGTCATTCCAAGATTAGTCCTATCAAGGAGACTTTTCAGCAAGTCACTTTTTCTGCTGACACCTCCTACACATCACTGCAAACATCCACCACCTATAACACCACCTTGCAGAAAGCCTGATTTGGGGTCCTTTTAATTGCTATGAGCTCACAGAACTTGGCTCCGTTCTAATTTCAGAGGGACATTTCTACTCTTTGCAGGATAGGTCATCTTGTCATTTAATGGTGTCTATCTGTCCAATGGTGTCTATCTGAACCAGATATTGGTTCCATTTGTCCAGTTTGGAGAATCATTTCATGGAATTACCTGGTATTTGACCAATGGTGGTGGTGACATCTCTGCAAGAGGTTTATTGTCAGCAGGGGCTTTGCAGCAGCCATGGAAGGATGTTGTCAAAAAGCTCTATAGCAGCTGCTCTGCTTTCCAGCCAGTAAAAGCTACTGCAAATTAATTTTTAAACCATGTTTTGATTTAATCAAATGGACAACCCTCCTGCAATGTATTGCTTTCTGAAAATAGCTGAGCGACCATTATGTTTTATGGTAACTATTAAAACATTATTGCTGCATTATATAGTTAGAGTCCAGTAAATAAGAATTTCCACACGTATTTATCTGGCTGAGCTCATCAACACTCTTGACAATTAAAAGATGGAAGTTGTTTCAGTTTGACAAACAGGAAATGAAGAACCATAAATGCACTGAGACTGCCATTTTCAAAAGTCCAGAATAAGTCTAATGCCTCAGCCTGGGAACCAGGCACTAACATTTGTATGAGTTGTTGAAAATCCCAAGTCTATATCCCATTTTTCTCTCAAACCACTGGGGATCAGTGATCCCCTCTTTTCAGGCAATTTCCACTAACCAAGTGAGGTTGTACCACTTTGAGTAAAATGAGAAATATAACCAAAAAGTGCTTTATAGGGCTGGGAATCCACCCTTGCTGGGTCTGGTTTTTAGGTTACTGAGTAATGAAGATGGCACAGACACCGTTCAGTGACACTGTGTTGGGGTTTTAGATATGGACACGTGATGTGTGATTTGGCTTGAGATGTTTTTAACAAATTTTGGACAAAATCCTCTGTTTTGCCTCCATCTTTTGTGAGGCCAGATTCACCCTCTTATAAAATAGAATGAGTTTGACCCAAACATTCACTCTTTTTTTTTTGTGGTCTGCTTCTTTGTATTCAGGCTAACTCTGCCTCTAGGCCTGCCTTAATGAACATTTCAGAGAACAGACACACACAGGGCTCCTGTGAAAGGCTACATGAATTCTAGAGTGCTGCAAAATCCTTTAATATGTGGATTGTGATCAGAATCAATCACTGGCCTATTCATCTGATGCTGTTCAAAGGCCTCACAAAGTATGTGAGCCACCTTCATTTCAGAATTGTAATCAAGGTATTTATTGAGAACTGTGCTGTATCTTCAGGTTTAAACATTTTTTTAAAGGCTGGAGTGGGGCCGTAAACCAACCCAGCCCCAAAATGGCAAAAGGTACACTCTTAATAGAAGTGTATTTAAAAAAAAGTGCAGTCCAAAAATCCCACAAATTTACAGATAAGACATTTCAGTTATTTAGGTGCTTCAAATATCAGGTGTCACCTTATACACAGCAAATAGCCAACATAACAGGTGACTTTAGGTTCTTAAAGATAGAATAAAACACATTTTTCCAATGAAACTGAAATCAGTAAGAGACAAATTCCTTCTGATTTTTTTCATTTTAATCTGATACAGACTAAAAATATCTGACAGTTGCTACAGTTGCTTGAAAGTCAAGAGTTTGATTGTCAGAAGAATTGGGGACCTATTGCTCTCAGTGAAGCCCCAAAGAGCTTCATTGATTAAGACCTTTTGAAAAACAGATTATAAAGGTCTCAACTGGCTTATTTATTTTTTTTAAGAATATGCTCTAATTTTTTCATTTTAATCTTCGTTCCTGACAGTAAACTTGATTCTCACTTGCAAAAGATGTCTATTCTATTACTTAAAATATCTTTAGTGGAATAATCCTTCATTCCTTACTGTTCCAATTGAAAAAAGAATCAGACTTGTATTACTTTTTGCTTGAGACTGGTCTCAAACAAAGAATCTCTGTGTGGTTCAGAAGTGGTCAAGGTTCTGGTTTGCCTTAAAAGCAGAAAATACTGCAGAAAATTGTACCTGTCTTCAGAATGGAAACTTCTCCCTGGTTGTTTAGAAGGTGGTAGCTGATCAGGCAAGAGAATAGAACAGATCTAATTCTAAGCAGCAGTATTATTTTTTGAGGTTTCCATGGTAGGCAAAGGGAAAGCCACTAAAGGTTGCCTAGAACTGAAATAAGAGTGATTTCATGTCAAAATATGACCCAAGGCCCCACTCATCTTGAGACTGTCCTTTGTGAAAATAAATTGATATTTCTGTAAGGCTTTGAAAAGAAATAGTGTAACTGCTTGCACAATTACCTGTGGAGAACAGGCTGTATCCTGCCTTCCTTTCAGCTGCTGATCAGCCTCTCTGTAAGGAAAACACACACTCCCTCCAAAATCAGTGAGAGGTCCATGGCTCAGCTTAGGCTGAGTGTGAATCCTCCACTGCCAGGAAGGACTGAATTCCTAACTTGGATACATAAATCCAGATGCCTAAAATCAGATACCTCACCCAAGACCTGACCCTGGGCCTGATTAAAGTGTTAAGCCAAAGGTACAGGACAGACAAGAAATCCAACCATGTTTGTCTTACCCAATTCAGGTCCAAGATCTGAAAGGGGAAAACAATGTGGTAGTCTCCCTACATTACCCATTATTCTCTTAAAACCCCAATACTTCCAGGAATTATTTCCACACACACCCCCCAGCAGTAATTAGAACAGCACTGCAGTCCAGAGCTTGGCTAAGATGCAGAAGTTATAGTTAAACCACCCAATGTCAGAGAAGCAGAAACATCAAGGGAAGAGGCATCAAGAAGGGCTTTGCATCATTCCATCTAATTTTCATTGTGAAAATGTAAACTTAAATCTCAAGTGTCTTGTTAGGCAAGCTCAGCAAATGGGAAGCTTGAGCAAATGAGTTTCACTTTTGCTAGCTGAGATTGTTTTGGCATCTGGAAATATGCTCTGGATGGGCAGAACATGGTTAGGAATTTGAATACTTTCTTTTTCCCCCCCAGTTTTGTAATAGCCTCCTTGAGAAATGTCTTCAGACTCTTGCATTTATATTGCTGTCCTCACATCATTTACATCTAATCTTCCAGTGCTGTTAACAAAAGCTGGGCTAGCATGTGCAAATGTAAATAACATTTTTTTGATGTGAAATCCCAGTTTAACTACATAACAGACTTCAAAGGGGGTTTAACATCAGCAGTGCCTGCCACACTGGTTATTAAACTGCTTTCTGTAAGAGTTATTGCTTTAATTTATTCATCTGTTTTGGCTGCAGTGAGCCCCATTTCCCCTCTTCATGTACCGAATTACTTTTTAAAAGAAACTATTTCAAAAGTGAGGTATAAACCAGGAGATAGAGAGTGGATACAATAAAGTATCAGATAGATCTTTGTGCACAGCCTGGTTGCCGTGATCTCAGAGGGGCCTGGGTTAAGGTGCCCTGTTCCACCTCTGACAAAGAGGGTTTCTTGCCCACTGTTGAGCTCAGCAGCATCATCTCCTGTGAGAGAGTCCTGTGGCACAGCAGAGCTGGCTGTGTCTCAGCTAAAGCCATCTGGGGGCAGGAGGGGATGGAATCCCAGCGTGGGAGTCCATCAGGCAGCTCACAGAAGAGTCTCTGGAGCTACAGAATATCCACAGGACACCAGAACATGAGACCCACTAGGATGCCTTCCAAAGAGGGGCTCCCTCAGTCAGTTCCAGCCAAAACATAAGAAGGGGAGGGAGGGAAAGAAAAAGAAGAAAAAAGTGCTACTGTTTCAATTTTTAGTCTTTGGATAAATGCCCTCCCTGCCCTCCAGAAGTTTGACTTTCTGTTGCATGAAGTGAAAGGGGAAGAAAGAGAACGATGTAACTGGTGAAGTTCTGTGTTCTAATGGATTGCTGCAAAACACAAAGTGTCCAAGCCTCAGCTGCGAAGGCATTTGTGCAGTGTGCTGTTGGAGTTTGTATTCCAGCACAGGTGCAACTGCTGCTTCAAGCCACAAGGTCTTGAAAAACTCATCCCTGTGACCTGTGGGTTCAGTCACAAAAAGCTCAAAGCCACATAATGCTGGAACTTGTACCTCCTTGCTCAAGAGCTCAGCCAAGGAAGCAGCAATATCCAAAACTTTTGGATCCAAATATTTGGGTATTTGGATATCCACTAGGCTTTTGGCTACAACAGTGAGCAGAACTCCTCTAAAACCAGAATCAGGTCCATCAAAAGTATAAGCCCAGTTTGTAAAAATTACTTGAAATTCACTGGATTGGATTTTTTTTTTTTTTTTAGGAGAGCAAAAAGAACATAAAGGCAAATCCAAAACATCCCATGTTGATATTTTTCAAATGGAAACCTTTGGTTGTTTTTCATTTTTTAATATTGAGTAATAAATCATCTAATGGAAAATCAAAATAAAGAGCAAAAGTGCTTCTTGCTGTTGATAAGAAACAAATCCACTTCATTCAAAATATTTTTTTCAGGCTTTTCTTTCACAGACAAGTCTGGAATTCGGAGGGAATAGAGGATTCAAAGGAAGCTAATGTTTCGTAGATGGGAGTTCCCACTCCCCATACAAACTGAGTGGTTAGAGCAATCCTCATCAAATCAATCAGAAATATGAAGAAACCCTATTTAGAGCAGATAATTTCAGGAAAAAGCACTAGATGGGATATTCATGGTGTTCACTGCAAAGCTTCCCTGTGCTTCCAGATGTGATAGTTTATCATAACACGTAGGTTTCCATGGCAAACACCCAATTTCAATATAAACAGAGCATGCTAAAAATCTCTCACTGGTAGCAGCCAATGCCCAGGGGCTGTGGAGATCACCTTCCTCTTTTCAAACTGCAGTCACAGCTCTTTTTTATAAACAGATATTAGGATGGATGCAGAATTGTAGACTTCTTAAATGAATAGCTCATCTGCATTCAGTGGGGCACAAAAGCTGAGAAATTTGCTGCATTATGCAAATATGCACTTTTTTTTTTTCCAAATGTATTCCACCTTCTTCTGAATAATTCCCAGGAATGTTTACTTAATGTGGCAAATGGCATGAGCAGAAGCAACTTAATTGTATTATTTGGTACAAATCTTCGACTTGTTAGTGCCTGCATCTGCTTTGCTCTCATAATATTAGTACAGGGTAACCGAGCAATGCCAAAAAATGTGGGGAACTCCACGGGAGGGGGACAGTGAGGATGGAGCCAGAACATTATGCTGTTTAACACAGATTACTTGATTGAAAGGGAGGGAAAAACCCAAGGGATCACAAGTGAGATGCACACAGTGCCTTGTCTTTCACTTATTTTAGAAAATACACGTAGAGAAAAAGAATTACGTGATTAATTGAGCTTCATACAAAATGAAGAAAATTAATTACAGTTCTCTTTCCCTACTCTTGTGTATTCTTGTGAGGAAATCACAGTTTGCACAAACCAACACATCAGGTTGTTTGTAGAGCAACTACTAAAACACAGACCTCCCTTTTTTTAGGTCAGCATCATACCTATTGAATCACATCACATCCCACAGGGAACAACACTGCATTTTATTTCTGTTTGTGCAATACCAGGGAAATTAGGATCTGCTCAGTTTAGGGCATTTAATTTAATTTAGACTTCGAACAGTTTTTCACTTGCAGCTCCAGAAATCCCAGAAAACGCTTTCAATTTCCACTTTTACACATTAAAAAAAAAATCAGCAGGTGGAGTGATTACATGCAGATTTAAAGGAAAACAAAAAGAGGGAGCTTCCCCAGCTCTCCTAGATATAAACAGCAGATAAATCCTTTTGGTTTCATGGATGAATGACTAAATTGGTTTAGGAAGTCAGCAGTTCAAAAATTAATTGAGGGCCAGTTTCCAAGCTATTCTTGAAAACTTGTGTCCCTTTTTATTCATCACAACCCTCAAAGACTTGTTTTTCTTCACCAACCTGGATGGTTTCGTCCGTTGATAAAGAGTCACATTCTGCTTCTCTCTGGCTAAAATACTGGTATTTCTGAATGGAACAGAATCCTCCTGGGGCTAAAAAGATGATTTTAGCTCCACTTCCAGTCCTAGAGCATCATTCTGCTCACAGCTGGAAACAATGGACACCAGTGGAGGAAAAGGATCAAGAAATCAAGCAGAATATTTCATACAGGACCAACTTTGAACCAACTAATTTATGCCACCATTCAACACTGCAGGATGGGAATAAGATAATGAAGGAAATGCTTGAAGAGATGAGACAGCAAAACGACCACAAAAGGTGCCTTCCCAAAGACACGTGTTTTCAGGCATTTCATCATCAAAGACAAGTCGAATTAAGCTCATTATCATTGCTGGCCTTCATACACAGTAAGATTTCATAAGGATGTAAATGTATCCCTGATTACGTTTATTTTTTAATCTGCTGTTACTACTGTCAACATTTCAGCTCGTTTGTGCTGCTGTCTGACAGCAGCACCCAGAGCTGGTCAAACGCTGCCAAACGGTGTTTACAAACCCGATGTATGAATTCTGAGCAGCTGCTTGGTTCAACCACGTTTGTGCCCCTTGTTGTTCATGAATATTCAAGGGAACATGTTTTGTTTGCGGGAATGGTTGGGGAGTGGCTGTTCCTTGTATGAATACATTCTCATGCAAACAAAGATATTCCTGTGGGATCAAGAGCCTTTGCTAATTCACCACTAACTCCTTGTTAAAAAAGTGTTGGGCTTTCAGGTCAGAAATCAGAAAGGCTATCACCTGACTCATTTAACCCACTGGATGCCACCACACACAAGTAGCCAGCAGCAAACAGGGAAAAGAGGATGAAACTCAGGTACGGATTTGAGCAAAAAGGTTCATGGAAAAAAAAAATCAAAACCTTTTGTGAATAGAATAAGAGAGTTAAACAGTGACTACTAGTCAAAATGAATAACCAGCCTGGTGCTCATAATGCATCTCAATTTGAAATGAGGTAATTTGTTCAGATGCTTAAGAAAGAGGGGAAAAAACCCAAACCCAAGCTAGGCTAGCAGATGTTCTCCTCAACATTTCCTGCACTGTGTTCACTGTGTCTTAAACTGATCTATTTCTGGGTTACATACGGCACAAAAATCTCTTTCTTAAATGCTTCTTCCAGGAGAAAAAGCAGATAAATGATGTATCAATGAATCTTGCTTAAAGATGCATCAGCTGCAACAAATTTGGGCAGGACTGCCAAGCACAGAGCAATAAGTGGTGTGGGCTCCTGGATCTCTGTGGGGAGGTTGGGATGTGCTGCCTGTTCTGTGTTTACTGAGTCACAAACAGCTTTTGGCTGTTCTGAGAGCTAAAACACTGAGCCAGGATGAACATATTGGGAGTTTAGATTGGGGAGGTTCCTGTGGAGCTTCCCACAAGATCCTCACAAGTTTGAAAACAGAGGTTCTGAAGTGCCTGAGTTCGTGGGATTCATCACAAGTTGTTCTATGCAGGAAGCTGAACTTGAGAAAGACAAAGCACACACTGGGCCTATTAAATATGTAGATGTTTTTCTCATTTGCAAATGGAAAAGTAGCATATTTCTATAAATACAAAGGATTGGCACAACATTTTAATGCCAAGTCAAACATCAGACAGCTGGTCCTGCCTTGGGGGAAAGGGTGGCATAGGGTGGCTTCTTTAGCTACCTCTGTTTTATTTCCTATGATTCAGGAAAGCCTCACAAAACTGACTTTAGCATGTTAATCTCTTGCTAAGCAGCAAATGCGTGGACACAGCAAGGTGAACCGTGGACATGACTTTTTCCACAGTGTGCAAAGTTTCTAAATATTGAGGGTAATGACTGAAAGAAGCAAAACTCCACATTACCTGATTTTTAGAACACTACCGATTTATCACAACAAAACCATTATTATCTCAGTGTTGCTCAACTTGTAATGATTTTGAAAAATACTGCTTTTAAGATAGTAATAAGTTGTTAAGGAGGTAGAATTAACTACACAGAACATTTCTGCAATGGCAGAGTAACATGAAGCCTTGTTGGCCACACAAAGCCCTTTTCTATTTTTCTCCCTTCGTGCCAGCAGCTGTACACTGTGATATCCTCCTGGCCAGAGGGAAACTTGGAAGAGCATTTCACAGCTCTGCAGAAAACCCTCCTTCTGGCACTTATCTGACTCTAAGTACACCCAGCTAAGATTATCTGAAAGAATTTAATGAATGTTCCAGTTTCTGCAATTAGATATTGTTATTCACACCTAGGGAATCCAGAGTGCATACCTATTGAGCAGAAATTAAAATTTATGCTTGTAAGGATAATTATTCTGAAACATGAAGAAAAAGAGATGAAGATATTATTTGATTATTGACCCAACAAGACCCAACTCAAAAGCTAACCACTTCACATATTTCAGGGCATGGACTTAATTTGTGAGAAAAATAGGATTTGTCATCTCATATTATAAACCAGACAATTTGGCTTAAGTGTTGTTCAAAATGCCCCAGCCTTTAAAGTGTGGAAAGCATTTCAGCCTCAGCACTGACAAGTGTTCCTCCTCAGGGTAGACCTTTTATTAGTTTAGTCCTTCCCAGGCACTCATCTCAGAGAATTTTACCTGTTTACAACAGACTCATTTCTTTTTGGCTCTGGGAATAACTGCACAATGTTTTCCAGCTTTTTATCCACCTCTGGCTGGAGGGATTCAGCCCCTCAACTTCCATGCAGGGATGCACAGGGAAATGGTGTCAGGGCTTGCTAATCCTGTGCTAGTGCAGTGGGTAGCACAGCAGCAGAGCCACCACCCTGTGCCTTTCTCATTCCTCTTTCCTAGGAGAACACAGTCATTCCTGCCAGGAAGTCCTGAGCACCCTCAAATTCAACCCTGTTGAAAAGGCAAAAAGCCTTGGCTAGCAGGGCTTTTGGTACTTGTAGCAAGTTATCCATTGTGGGAAACACTGGGAAAGGGTCACAAGACTATTTGGAGAAGCTGAGGAGGCCACCTGTGAGCCAGGAAATCACTCCTTCAGTCCTGATGTGGTTTCTCCTCTTTCAGCCAGCCAAGCCAGCCTCCCTCCATCCCACTGCAGCAGCTGCATGTCAGCATCCCCTTTTCAAACCCTGCTTTAAGTTTTTATTAGCAACCTGCACAGGACAAGGCTGACAGAAAGGGGCAGCGAGAAGCCTCGCTGCAAAACTGTGAGAGCACAAAACACCTGCACGCCCAGAACACAGGGGCTGCCCTGCAGGCAGAATTACAGAGTGCTCTGGCTCTGCAGCTCCTGGACAGCTGTCCTGAGGGCTGATAAGGAGCCAGCTCCAATTGCAGGCTCTCCCTGCTTTTGGAGCCTTCCTAACATCTCTGTCTGTGCTGATTCTTTTCTAGTGGAAAAGGGTCTGAGCTCTCCATAAAGCCTCATCCTCAAAAGAGTGCTCACAGGGACTTTTACCTGGCCACCTACTCCTGTGAGATCCACAGTTAATTGTCTCTGAGACCCTTCTGCCAGCTGGGCTGAACTCACTCAGTGGACTCAGATCATTGAGGAGTGAGGGATAAAGGAAATATACCTTCAGTGTTGGTTCTTTAGGAGATAAGGCTAAAAATGGAACCCTTGCCATAATAGGAAGAAATAGATTTTCTACTCTTGTAATAAATAAAGTCTCACAGGATGAAGAATAGCAGTATCAATTCCTATTTTAACAAATTCAGTTCCAGGAGATTTAATTTTTTATCCAAAGACACATCAGAGAAAATTAAAAGTCATTGATCTTGTTCCTCTACCTCCCTTTTCTCCCTCCCTCCCAGTTTCAGATTTCAAGCACTTACCAAGAAAATTAAACACAGTCATTAAGGCAGCGCTAGAAATCGCTTGCCTCTCAGCATCTTATTTCCTAGAAAGAAGCCCATCAAAGAACCCTTTGAAAAGCAACAAAACACCCACCTCCCAGCCCCCAGAGCTTTCATTGTTCTGGGAAAGTTGTGGCCGGTGCCTCCCCCTGTGCCCTCTTTAACTCCGGGATTCACAAGTGTGCTGACCCTCAATTATTCCCCAGGGCCTCCTGTGTCATGTTGTTTAATTTGATTTTGTTACCCACTTATGGCAGATAACAGGGCCGAGGATTTCTTTTTAATCTCTCTCACTCAACGGACTCAATCTGGAGAAAAACAATTATTTGTTTCTGACCCGTTTTTTATGAGTTGATCAAAAGAAGGGTGGTTTTCAGCTTTTTAAAGTTAAAAAATAAAGGAAACGAGGAAGAGTGTCTTCTCCAAGCAAAAATCAGACTGATTTAAGCACTAATGTGAATTTAGAGTCAAACCTATAAGGGAAGCATTTTCAGTTCTATCTCTTGAATTGCACAAGAATGCACTTTTAATAGTTTCTATTAAAAATGTCTTTACCAAAAAGAAATATTGTTGTCATTGAATATCTGCTCATTTAGATAACTGCTGTGTGTACATTCCATTTTTTTTTCCCTGTCCCTAACAAAAAACTCAATTACAGCACTGAACATTTGGGCAAGATCTCAAATTACCTGGAATACACATCCTTGGAGAAATCAGCTGTGCATAATGAACTTCATGACAACACTGAAAAAGCATCTTCCAGCTGAGTAAGCTTTTGCATTTCGAGGTGGTTTTCTTTTTTTTACCCCTACTCATTCCTATGAACGTGTCAAGATGTTCCTGTGTCAGATAAGGGGGAAAATGGGCCAGGCTGCTGAGAAACATCTTACACAGCAAGTTGGTAATAAAAAGGGAACAAGAGAAGTCTGAGGATCAGATTTTTTTCTTGGAAATTGAGCTGGATCCTGTTAGATCCAGATGACTGAATATGAACCTGAGAAACTTCTGCGACGCCATCAAATCAAGTTATTCCAGCTTCTGGCAACAGCAGCCAAAAAAAGAAGCCTTATACACAATAAAGTAAAGGAGGGGATGATGTGCAAGGTCTGTTCTGCCTTTTACAGATGGGATTTTTATCGAGGGTAGAACACCAGGAGATCCTGTGATTAAAACAGCAAAAGGTTTTTAAACTCTAAGCTAAAACAGAAGAATTCCATTTGCACATTTGCCCTAGAAAGCTTTTTGTAATCAACCTAAAATTATTTTATTTTCGATTACTCTGAATAGAGTATTTTGAATATTTTTAACTGCAAAGGTAAAATGTTTCTTTAATGCATGTTCATTTTGCAGCTAGATGCTAGGAAAAGTATCATTTTATTTCACTGTGAAAAATGAATATAAAATTGTATTTGAGATTTAAAATTACTTTTTTATTTTTACTAAATTATATTGCCAGAATATGGCTGGAAACCCTTTGCATATTCAGTAGAAGGCTATGTAAGGTCACAGCTACTCACTGAAATAACAAAAATACCACATAAAAATCCACAGAATATGTTAAAAACCTAAAAACTGGTACCAGGAGTGTGGCAATCACTAGTTTGTAGCTAAATAGATGACTGAGGAAAATCAGCATTATACTTTTGTCTCAGCAGCAATGCTGAGAAGAGGTTAAAGGTTGTGGAAAGCATAAGGTAGAGATCCATAAGGCTGAGCAAATATCCAGAGCTTTTCCAACCAAACAAAACGGAAAATTTTTGTAATTATTTTTTTTTTCCAAATTAAGAACACCTACAGCTTATCTGCAAAGGGAAATTAAGACTCAACTTTTATTACAGCTAAAAATATGAAGGATACAAATAACAAAGCACCCCATAAATCCAGGAAGGATGGCCAGGTGTTATTAGAGGTGAAAACATCCACTCTGCCCTTCTGGAGACTCAGCAAGAAGGAGGGACATGACCCAGGAAAATCCTCTGTGTCATTACAGAGCCACCAGTTTTAGAATTAATGAATCACAATATTAAAACAAATAATTAACTTCCTAATTAACCATGTCACAAAGCAGCATGTTCAGTCTTCCAACTCCAGGACATACTCTCTGCAGATGGAAGACTCCCAAAGATCTCTTTGATGCTGAAGCTACATTGACTTCAGTGGGAGTTTGGTTCTTAAATTCAGCTGTATCCAGGCCTGAGTCATGAAGGACTTTGCATCCTTTAGGCAGAGGCATGTGCTGGCTTGTCTGACAGCACAAGCCCAGAGCACAGAGTCCAGGGAAGTAAAAAATGCTCTTTTGCATGCAGGAGTCATACAGAAGAACTGGGAGAGAAATTCTGTAAAAAATTTATCACAAGTGTTGAAAAATCACTCTCTCAAGTGAGGCTGGGCTGCTCGCCTCCCTTCTCACTGAGGGTGAATTGGTGGAGAAATGAACACATATTATCTGTTTTATCTTCAGGTTGGTTTTCCCCCTCCCCCAGAAGGGCAGTGTTCTACTGATAAAAAAAAAAATAAATCAAAGAGAAACGAGTCATCAATGCAGCCATAGCTTGAAGTTAGTTTGATGGTCCTCAGAAGAATAACAGTCCATTTTTTCCCACCAAATACCTGAAGGACAAATATCCCAGTATTTTTGTGGCAGTCTGTCCCTGGGAGAGATGTCCCCCACATCTGCTCATCCTTGGCCTAGACCCAGGCTGACCATGGGGCGCTGGCAGGACCCTGAACATGAAGATTCCTTGGAGAAACCTCCTGACAGTCCTGCAAGCCCCACTGCTGAGGGTCCTTCTACAGGGCAGGAGTGATGGAGAGACGTGTTCCAGGAGACTCTTTGGGTCCACTCAGTTAGTTTGGGGTTACCTCATTAAGGCACCATTGTGAAGAAGCACCTCACCTACAAGTTCCTCCATTAGCCCTGGCCAAGGACCAGCCCACAGGAGCCTCCCAAAGCCTTTTGGCTGATTCTCTTTGGCAGTGGAGGGGAATGAGAACAGCCCATGTGATGGCTGACCCTTTGTGATATGGTTTAGTGGCCACGGTCGGGTTCAGTCAAAGGTTGGACTTGATGATGTTGAAGGTCTGTTCTTAATGATTCCATGATTCTGTTCTATGTCTGGTGAGAGTTCCTGTGTGTGCCCTCATTGCAGCTCCTCCAGTTTAAGTCCATGTTGCTCTCAGCCATGGCACTGGGGATGGGCAGGTCGGGCCACACTGAGAAGATGCAGCTGCCCCAGCACCTTCCGTATGGTTTGTGGATGTGCTGCTCAGCACAGCTGAGAACTGTGTGAGAACACAAAGTTCTCACTGCAAAACCCACTCAAGAAACAGCAAATTAGTGCAGGACCAAACCCACAACCCTGTACATACAAGTGCTGTGCAGAAAACAATCAGCAAAGGACGACGCCCCGTAACATAAGTGGGAAACTGCCCTGCTGTTAAATAGGGGTTTGCATTCACTTTTTAAAATTAGCCTCAATTCCCATCACTGGATAACAGAGAATGAGCATGGGAGCAGTATGATTTTGTTATAATACCTGGGTTTTGATAGTACATGTATTCAGAATTATTCCTTTGGAGGAAAAGGGCCTCTAAACACGTAACTGTTCAGCTTTATTAACTAACAGATAATTATGTATCAAAATGCACTGAGATTGCATTGTAATTTTTACATAAACTACAATGTAATTACAGCCTTTGTAGTGTAAAGTATGCCTATAACACAATAATGAATTAAAGATGAGAAATAAGCATATAGACTAGTTTGTGTTTAGGGTAGACATCTCCACAGTATTCCCCTTGTGGATTCACTTTCAGGAATATGGTCTAACTTTCCTTTACACCTACTGGGCTCAGCTTTGGGAACCACCAATCTGTAAATGAGGGACAGAAGAAGACTGGTGCTCTGGGCAGCCAAACACCATGTGTTTGTCCTGTTACCAGTTTCCTGAACAGCCCTAACAGGGGTAATGTCTCCCTGCTGTGCATTCCCCCTTTGGAAACAGCTTCCCAGATAATTTGAGGCTGGCAGTTTTCCCCACCACAGTGCAAGCATGAATGGAAACTGCTGGTGTAACAGTGCTACTTGTTAGGCAAATGTGTCAAATTATATTTTTTAAGTGGAAGAGACGTTATATAAAAAGTTGGGCTTTTTTCCTCCCCATTTGGTACAAATATTCCAGTGTATCCCAACTAACTCTTCAGCTAAATTCAAAAAATGTGCTTTGCCAAGAATTCTAACTGGCTGTGCAAATCTTTGCCATCTGTTGCACCCTCTAACTGCAGAGACAAACCCAGCATAATTTGCCACTGTAGCATAATAACATTAGATGGATGATTTATGGGGCCCTGAACGTTCTCTCCTCAGAGCTGTGTGCTTTTGTTGGCCTTTGCACCTCTTCCAAACACAAACTCCAACACAGAGCTGCTCCCTCCCTCTGCTGCAGGCTCCTCATGTCAAACACAAATCCTCTAATATCAGATACCATATCACTGTGCATGCAATCCCCAGCTCACAGTGTAACAAATCCAGGGGAAGGATCTTATTAAACTCTGCTATCTTGGAACACATATAAATAATTCACACCTTTCTTATAAATATTTATCCCTGTAACCTCAATAGTCATTCAAATAAAGGTTACATCTTCATCCATGTCCATTTTCCACATGCAAACCTAATAATCTGAATGTTTCAACTGTCTTCTCTACCTAATTTATATTTTCTTAAAATTCAGGTGTAAAAGTTTTCTCATAGCAGTTAAAAAAAAGTCTCCTAATTTTTTCTCTGTCTTTTTCCTTTTCACTAGTGTTTATTCTTTGGCTTCAATGGAACTGCTGTGGGTTTACATGAAAATGAGAGCCAAGATTGCATCCTTCTATTAGTGTCCCATGGCTTTAAATAAAAACATCATGTTATTATAATTATGGCTGCACGGTACAAACACATCTGAACTGCAACCTAAGAGATGGAAAATATCCATGAACTTTCCACACCTCCCCTAAATGCTAAACTGACACAAACTTGTTTTTTATTTCACCTGCAGTGTCTTCCATTATCTCTTGAAAAAAAACCCAGTCAAAAACAAGAACAAAAAAACCCACACAGACACACACATTAAAAAAACAAACAAAAAACCAAAAGAAAAATACCAAAAAAGAAAAACCCCCAAACAAACCATCCTTAAATGTGGCAGCTTTAGCAGCCAAAACTAGACATTTATCTATTTTCATCACCTTGGGAAGAAGGAAGGGGAAACAGGGAAGAGAAGCAATGGAAGCTATGAATGCTCATAAGCAAGAAGAGAGCAGTCAATCAGTTACAAAATGACTCCCTCCAGGCTGTAGCAGTTTGGTTTTGCCAAAAAGTCATCACCAAAAAAGCATCCTGGGAGAGGAAAATTCCTCTAAGTGGCCAGCTTTTCGCTGAGGAGAGATATTATGAACCATAAAAATTATGTGCTGCTTCTGTTTCATGAACATTACATAATTGCAGGACTAAATAGCCAGAATAAACAGAGAACAGGCATTTTTACTAGGCTTCAGAAGAGTAAAGCCATAAAGAAAATAACTCCATGAAATTTACAGGAGAGACCCATTTCAGACCATATGTTGGGAAGGAGCTTCATCCAAATGTGTGAGTCAATGTGCTGGAGAAGTGTTGCATGTGGAGTTCATGGGTTTGGGAATGTGGAGGTTTGGGTTTCTCAGTGTTTTCATGCTGATCTGCTTTTATCCTCCAAAACATGACACATCCACTTGTCTTTCTGCAGCAGGAATTTTTCCCCACTCTGCACTGTGGGTCTGAAGAGAGGAGAAAAATTAAAAATATTTAACTTGCCCATGGTATGGACATTTCAGTATAAGTGTAATTCTTTTTTCAGCTCCAGAGTCTTAATTGGTTGATTTAGGCTTGACAGGCGTGACAGGCTGAGAAAGTTGGGGTTGCTCAGCCTGGAGAAGAGAAGGTTGCATGAAGACCCCACAGCACCTTCAGTATCTGAGGGGGTTACAAGGAAGCTGGAGAGGGACTGTGCACCAGGAACAGTAGTGATAGGACAAGGAGTAATGGGTACAAATTGGAAGAGGGGAAATTTGGGTAAGGTACAGGAGAAATTCTTCCTCTTGAGGGTGGGGAGGCCCTGGCACAGGTTGCCCAGAGAAGCTGTGGCTGCCCCATCCCTGCAAGTGTCCAAGGCCAGGTTGGACAGGGCTTGGAGCAACCTGAGCTAGTGGAAGGTGTCCCTGCCCATGGCAGGGGGTTGGAACTGAGTGAGATTTAAGGTCCCTGCCAACCCAAAGCATTCCATGGTTCTATTTTGCAATCATGTAAGTATGTAGCACAATTATAGTCAGGGCTGACTGCAGTCTGAGTCTATCCAGGTATTCTGTAATCCAGATGCCCAACTTTTTTTCTCTGTTGTTTTCTGACTAGACACTTGTCTCTTCATTTATTTTTATGGTGCGATTTATACACCGTATAAAAATATTATTTCAAACCTGCCTGTAAGCAACAGCTGTATGACTGTATAATTACCACTAAAAGATGGCAATGCTAGGAGAAGATACTCTCACACAAAAAACCTCATCTGGCATAATCAGCCATTTATTTGTTTAATAGATGAAATTAGTGAGAGAACAGAACACGGACAATAATGAGGGTGTTACAGATTTTGCCAAGTGCTGCCCCCCAGCTCAGCATCCCCCAACTTGAACAGAAACTGCCAAGTACAGCTGGCCCAAAAATGACTGTTCTGTTTTACAAGCTAAAATCTGCTTTTCTTCCATACTAAATAGTGGATTTTTTCAGATATATTCTTTTGTGAAACAGTAAATGCAGGAATGTTCATTAGATATGGAGAAAGAAATACTGTCAGGGGGTTGATTTGGGAAACGTTTCTTTCAGCAATTTAAAATCTGGGATAAACCTCCAAACCTCATCATTAAATTGGGAGCTGGGGGGTAAAGGATGAGCTCACTTGGGTTATGTGGTCATTGATAGCAGTCACTTAAGTGCCTTCTCACACCACTGGTGGCTCCTGCCACCAAATCATTGGTGAGGGCCAGAGGTACCAAGGGGGCAAAGCTGACCTGAAGGCAGCAAGGTCTGTCCCTTCACTGAATGCACCAAACGTGGTTAGAGGGAGCACATTACACTGAGAACAGTCCCACAGCTCATCCCACTGTCCAAATCAGAAATATAGATTTTTTTCTACCTTTCCCAGCATCCTACAGGATGTTTCAGGTGCCATTTCCAGCTGCCCTCCACTCTTTGAGGTTGGCTGATTCTGTGGCTGGAAAAGTGGGCTCTAGTTTTTCTATTTGCACAGAAAGGCAAGTTTTTAATAAATAATAACTCAAAAATGTGTGCACTTGTTCTATAGCTTGTGTGACTAAATGCTGAGGATGACAGACATAAGCAGAGTACTTGACTTGCCTAATTTGGGCATTAAGCCTTTTATCTCAAAACTGAGTATCAACAGAAAGAGAAAACACTCAGTCTTGTTTTCTAATGTGAAGTCATTTCACTGACAAACAATTCCAGCTTTGTCTGTGTCTCTGTTTCAGCTCCTTGAAATCCTTACATTCAGTCTGGATTAAGGGAATTTTATTTGCAAAACTGAAAATACCACTTGAAACATCCTAACATGTTTTCCATCCACACTTACCAACAGAAAGCAAGTAAAACCTTCCTTACAATGGACCAAAAGCTTTCTGAAGCCACTGCACATCAGGTGACTGTAGTAGTTAACTAATAGGGGCTTTTCCAAATTATTTTGACTGTTGCAAATATTCACAGCATCAATGACAAAACCACCCCAAAGTGTTACTTGGAAGCCAAGCTTTTACTGACAAGGTAGAGCACAGGCTCTGGCAAATGTGCTGAGGAAGAAAACATGCCAGAATCACAGTCCCCTCCTGCCTGTGTGGCTCCAAGCCCTGGTTCACCCCATCAATATTGTGCTGTGTCCTGTTAATTACTTCTCGAATTAACAAGCCAGGTACTGAGCTGGAAGTGACAGATTCATCTCCCAGCACCTGAATTAGAACACAAGGGTTTACCCACCTGAAACTTAGACAGGTGGATATGAAAGAATTATTCAGGACTGACATTGCATGAAGGTGGAACGGCTGCAAAGGAAATGATGGGAAGGGCTGACCAGAGCCATCCAAATCCCCAGCAAAGAGCTCCTGTAGTGGCCCTGGGACTTAAATAAGTCACTCAGCATCTGATGATATGGGGATATTTTTAATTCTAACACAAAAAGTAAAGGAAAGATTCACTTGCTGAAAGGAATGGTGAAAGCCAACATTTGCCAGCTGCCCCTGCTGGCCCAGGAGAGGGGCTGTGGACTGGAGGAGAGTGTGGCAGGAGGAATCCTGGGCAGGGCTGAGGTGGTGCAGGCAGGGAAGGAAGGATGCACGGGGCCCTCAGGCAGAAAGGGTGTCAAACACTGGACCCTCGGGTCCAGCAGCACTTTCCAGATTGGTGTTTTCAGATCTGCTCAGAATTAATGAATTAGCAACCAACACACATCACCTGGCCCACACATCCTGCCTTTCCAAAATGCTGCTATCACCTCCAAGTGGGACACTGCTTATTGTGGTTCCCAATATACTTCCACTGATCTACTCCATTCAAAAGAAAACAAAACAAAGACAACAAAGCCACCTAGACCCAGAACTCAGCTTTTTCTCCCACTCAGACACTTGTATTACTGCTCTCAAAGAGCAGTTCTTGCAACCATGACTTCCACAGTGCTTGAATTTGAGCCGTGCCAGGTTGTACCTGTGGGACAGGTGTGCTACTTCCTCCTGACAAAATGTGCTTTATGGCAAGTCATCCCAATCAAGATAAAATCTTATGCCTGGAGGGTGCTGTTGGATCAGTCATTACTGAAGCACATCCAGAAATGACAATACATCTTGTCAAAGGAAGTGCCCTTTCCTAAATGGGTGGAAAAGTTTCTGTTCAGAAATAAGATGAATGTTTGCTCTTCAGACTCACATTTCAAACTTTGTGAGAGTTCAGGAATATTTTTTTTTTCTCAGAAAGGGTATTGCTTATCTCGTCTTTCTTGTTTTTAAGGTTTTGCTTCAGCAGGCTTCAAGGCAAAAAAGCAAAAAAAAAAAAAAGTATTGGAAACAGTACTGCAGGAAAACAATAAACACGAATAAAGCACTACTCCTTCAAAGAAGGACATGTATGGTTAATCTAACCTGAATACTGAGTCAATCTGAAGCCTGGCAGCTGAAAGGAAATATAGGAAGCAAAAGGGAAAATCCAGCAGGAGAAAATAAGAAATATATTTGGGGCACTTAGTCCCTGATGTCAGATGTGTGACACAGTTAGGTTTTATTCCAAGCAAAAATTCGCATCTATGAAGTTCTTAGAGTGACAGAAAGTGCCGTGAAAAGCAGAGTAAACTCAATTCCTTCCCACTCTCATCTCCTCACGGCTGCACGTGGTGAGCTCAATGCTCTGCTCTCTGCTGGGGCAGGAAACCAAGGGAAGTTTCCTGGATCCCCAGCAGAGCCAGGAGCCCCTGGCTGGGGAAGCTGCAGGAGCCAGGCAAGTTTGCACCTGCCTGTGGAACCTGAAATCAGGAACCATCCCAGGATCTGTGAGCATGAAACACTGCAAGTGTTTTCCAGGACAGCATCCATGGAAGGCAAAGTGCAATGCCTGCTATCCCATGAGCTGGGGCCACTCTCCTGCCTTGGAGAGTCAATACTGTTATTGACTTAAACAGGTTGTTCTTTTTCTATATTTTGCCATTTTTGTCCATTTTCAGTTCTTTTTTTAACCTTTAACTTAATGACACAGTGTGTGTTACCACACATGTAGCACTGTGGGAGATAAAAGGGTCTTTTGTTTGTTTCTAGTTTGCCTTAATCCAATTTATAGGAAAAAATCAGCAGATAAATATTCTGTTAAATCCCCCCTCATCTGTGCTAAAGCTGTACTTGTGAACATAACAAAATAAAAGCAATTTCTAAATTTGTGCACTCATAGACTGTGGTAGTTTTAAATAGCACGACCTTTATCGTATTTGATACAAGTCTACAGTTTGTGGGATTTTTCTTTCATTTTTAACATTGGGGGAAATTCACGTTTATATTCCTGAATGGCTTGAAATTTCTCAGTGTTTTCAGAATCTCTGCTGCCCAGGAAAAAAAAAAATATCTGCAAGCATTTGGTGCTATTTCCTTTTGAAAGGGCATAACACTGAGTGCCCTTCTGGCAGAAGGATGGGGTGTGTACCAGCACTCAGTTACCTTCATGAATGATTGAGAGAGGAGCACAAACTTGGGCAACAGTGACCAAGGAAAACAAATTAAGTAGCAGCAACATTACATAGCAAACGATAGGAGAGACAGAAAACCTTTCCTGCCTCCCTGAGACAAGTGTAAATTAAGATTGTGTGGAAAACATGGCAAATAGACAAATTGCCCATTCTCAAGGCACCACCAGGCTTGGCCCATGGTCCAGTACAACAAACCCTGAAGGCAGCAGATACAAACAGTTTTCCCAGCAAGCCTGACATGCAGTCTATCCATCATCCATAGCACCTTGTTTCCCAGGGAAAGCTGCTGATGAAGAAACCCCACCTTTAAGTAAGGAGAAAGGACAGAATTAATTGCTGCTGCTGCTGCAAACCCCTCTGTACAGATCCCAGGGGTGTGTTCTGCAACCTCAGGGCCTGGATCACCACACAGGGCCTTGGATCAAAGGACAGGACCTCAGTTGCATGAATTACAACTATCAATGTACAGTTTCTATACATTTCTCACCAGTCAACTACTATTCTACAAGGGATTTTGGTCATGATTTCTCTGGAGGCAACAGCAAGACTCGTGGTACCAGAAAAACCAAAACTTTGACAAAAATCAGTCAGGAACGTTGTTTGCAGTCTGTCACTAAATAACTGGTTCAGTAGGTGCAGTATTTGCTGTATGGAAATGGATCCAAGTTTGTTTCTTTGAGTCAATAATTAAGGCTTTTTTGAGGTGTATTTTGTTGGGTTTTTTTTTTACCTTCTTCCCTCCTTTCCCCTCTGATCCACTGTCCTTTGGACTAATGGATATTTTTGAGACAGAAGAGTGGATTTTGGATCTGTTACTTCATGGCAGATGGTATAAAGGACTACCAGCAAGGAGCACTCCTTACTTAGAGGTCAAAGGACACCTTCCCATCCCTTTAAATGGCTTAACAGCTCTGTAAGAATAACAAATCTGCTTAAAATAGGAAATCAGAAGGAAATAAAGCTGTGTCAGGCAACATTAACACTCCCATGAGCAATTTGACCTTGGACAGCTCGTCAGATCTCTTGTTCAGCTCATTCATCATTATTCTGAGCTGTCACCAAGAACACCCTTGCTCATTAATTATACATTAACCTCATTCATGACTTTTAATCTATAATGGGTCAGGATGTTTAAAAATAATTAAATAAGAACGTGCAAAGGTAATACAGATAATACCTGTGCTGGAGTTTAGGACATCTGACTGCAAATCAAAAATAGGTGATGCCGAACAATTAAGTGGGAAATGAAACTAAAACAAGAAAGGAGAGAGGTCTCCAAATCTCCAACCTTGCATTTAGAACAGTATTAGTGTCAAAAGACTCCTGAAATATTCAGCTCGTGGACTTAGGGCAATTTTTTTAACTTAAAAAATGAGCATAAATTTTCAAAGTAAGGAAATAGGATCTGCTGTAAGCAGATTAGTGGATCAAACTGTTAGGCACCAGCTCAGATAAAACAGGGGTGGGCTCTTGACAATATTCAGGCCCTCTCCTGCTGCTGAAGTGCCCACCCTCCCAGGGGTGGGTGCCTGCACTGGGTGGGGTGTTCTGGCTGCAGGAGGTGACATTGTTTTCAGAGCACACTGTGTTCCCACAGGCTGACACATCCTCCATCTCCTGGAGGTCGAACCAGTTCTCAGTGGGTCTTCTAACCTATGCAGTGGCCTGATTTCCCAGCAACCTGGGATTAGAGCAATCCTCTGAATCTGTCAGTCACTCCTCTGCTCTGAATATTGGATTCAACAGAGGATTTACCTCTGTGTTTCCAGCACTGATAATGCTTTAATTCTGAAATTATCATATATTGTTCCTTCCTGTAATTAAATGAGTTTTCACATCACACAGCACTGGGGCACCTTGCTTTCCAATATCACAAAGGACTTTTCATCCTGTGGCAGTTGACTGCAGCAAGCTGAGAGTGCCAAGGTTTCCAAAACAGGCTTGAAGCAGAAATAAAATTTTATACCCAAGGAAGAATTACTACATGCCACACAACACAACATTTCAAGCTAAAATAATGTTTCATCAAAGATTTAGGGAACAAGGATTAGTTTTTTAAACCTGGCTAAGTCAATGAATCTTGTATCCCATATACTGCTATACATTATGTTCTGGAGAGATTTCATGATGCAGCTCGAGGCTGTTCTAGTGAGGCTGATTCAAAGAAAAAAAACCTCTACAGAGAGGACATTTCACTGACCTAGTTTAAAAGAAGTTGTGAAACCCACCAGCACAAGGATACCCAAAAAAGTGGTCACAGAATATTACACTGCCTGTGAAGCACTTAGTGAATTGTAGGATGGTAATTTATTGAGGTCACAAATGATAAATTATGGAGGCTGAAATATATACAGAAAGGTTTACCTTAAAGAAAAAAAAAATATGTCCCAGTTCTAAGTGGATGCCATTTGAAGTATCCAGGCTATGCTTTATTATTTCCTGAAAATCTAAAAGGGTTTTATAAATGAGTTTTTACCAGATTCAGGATTTTCAAAGGACTCCAAGAAAGTTAGGGCTGGTTTCTGATGAGCTTCAATAGAGGCTGGGTACCCAACTACCTTGGAGTGCCAGGAAAATCCCTGTCTCTTTGAACAGCTGAATTCTGCTCAGCTCCAGCAAAATACACGTATTTCCTATATTTTCTGTAGGATTTTAACCTTAAAAAATGTCGAAGTGGAAGGGTAGGTGCTTAGTCTGATTGCCTGCTGAGGACTCTGTAGGACTCTGTCTATGCCATTAATTAGCAACACCTTTGTGTGGTTCACTGGTTCCAGGTCCCTGTTCTGTGACATCCCCAGGAGTGTGTGGGTGTTAAAACCCACCCCCACAGCCCTGCCCTTCTCCCTCCACTGCAGCAGCTCAGGCTTTTGACTCCAGCCATCTCCAGGGCAGGTTAGCCCAGGCAGTCATCATCAGTATTTACACCTACAAACTACCTTTTCCTGATGATCTCAAAGCACTTCACGTCCGTTAATTAAACTCTAAGGGCTGGGTAATAGGTTGAGATGAATATTTTCTGCTGTCCCTCAGGTAAAAGAGCTGTTTCACTTAAACATGAGCAGCAATTGGCTTTAAACCTAGTGAATCTGTTTTTATGAGCAATCACTGATTTGGATGTAGTAAAAGGTATGATTAGGTGGGATAGACTGTTTGTGCTGAAATGGGAAAGGAGATTACTTTTCCATTCAAATTACCCTTATGCTAACGTATTTCTTTCTTAAAATGAACTGAGCATATTGGGCTATTTATTCTCAAATGGAATTCCAGCAATTGAGGTTACTGAGGATTCAGTCCCTGAATTTTATTTTTTCCTTATATCTGTTTCAGAAAATCCTATTCCATGTATGATCAGAATCACAGTTAAAGGGCTTGTGAGTATATGTAATACACCCAAGTTGACACTTCAATGTAAAATCAATCCAATACCAGTAAAGTATTTTTTTAAGGGATATTCCCTTCCTATCCCAAGCCCACACTCAGACCAGCTGTGACCTGTTGAGCACAACCAGTGTAGCCACGATCAGCATTTCACCTTCTCTGGGTTTACTTTTCCTGTTTGAACGCAGAGTATTTTTTCTTAATTATTTCTGGCTGATCATGCAGCATGCTATAAGCTTCTTATGAAGCAGAGAAAATAAATAATTCAACTTCCACTTATTCCAGGAGGAGCCTGGCTGTTCTAATCTACCCTTGGAGAACAAACAAGCTGGCTGTTCACACACAGCTTGTTAGAGCACGACAAACAAACATGTGCACGACACCGCAATGAAAAAAAGGATGGGGAACACCAAAACTGCATTTTGGGCTGAAAGTCTGAGGCTGGGACCATTTCCAGTTCTCTCCCTGGGGCTTGGAAGTTTGGTTACACTTTTGCCTGTAGCTGCAAGCCAGAGACTGGGAACAACTGTCAGTGCAATAAGGAGTGAGGAGGGAAGGACGGAGCCAGGGAGGGTGTCAGAGTGTGGATTAATTCCCCATCATGAGCATGCTCTGGGCTGTGAGCAGTGTTTGGGGAGAGCTCTCCAATGAGCTACAAGTCTGAGGGAGAAATACAGTTCCCTGGCCACCCAGGTGCAAGACTGTCTGGTTGGAGTTTAGAGGAGTCTGTTGGAAATATTAATGTGTCAGGGCAGCACCTGGGAAAGCTGCACCTGCTTTAGAGAAACCTTTCAAAGCACATATTACTTGCTGCCTCCAGGAATGTTCCTGTTTTACTTGGAAAAAGTGTGGGATGAAACACTTGCAGCAGTTTGGGACCAAAATCTAAGTTTTCCCCCTTTCCTAGGGATGGGGTCTCCGAATCTTTCATGCTTTCTATCTGGCCTTGTGAATCCTGAATTTCAGGATCCTTGCTGAAGGATGATCCTGGAGGAGCCCCCAGGCTGGTGGATCAGGTGAAAGACAAGAAATGAGCTTGCACCCCTTGAATCCCAAGTAAGAGGATTCATATCTAAGCCCTGGCACACCGACTACAGTGGAACAACACAGAATAACTTCCCTGGCAAAGTCTCCCTGAGGGTTCACTGCACCAGCACCTGGCTGCTGCCTCAGGAGCCTGGCAGAGCTGTGGAGCATCAGCCTTGCAAGGAGGCTGGGTTTGGCACTGAAGGCTGCAGCTCACCTACACCACCACCAGAACAACTGGGCCCATTGTCCTAATTTGAAAACGGTTCAGTAAAACATAAAAACTTTGCATTCTTTCCCCTGAAACAGTAAAATATGCAGTTGGGTTGGAGTTGACTTCGTCCACAGGAGGTATCTGACAATCTTACTCGATGAGAGAGTTGCATGTGTCACCAGACAGAAAGATTGAGTGTCTGAAGAAGAGGAAACCATCCATCTTGCCACCCTGACCTTTCTGATAGCCAGCTGGTAGTATGGGCTGAGCTCCACCGATCACTTCAGACTTTATTGTTCTGTTACTCCTCCCTGACTGACAGGCCACCTAATGGATAATAAATTACTTCCCTCCACTTGGATTGGGGGCTGCCTGCATGTTGCTAACGCTGGTGTTTCAGAACCTACTATCACTCACACTCTCTGCTTTTGCCATTTAAAGGGATGCAAGTTCAGAGACAATAAATAAATACAGAGGGCTGGGATCTCGAGGGTACGTGTGGGGAATTAAGAGCACGGTGCCCTCTGAATTTCAGTGTGACACAGGCTCCCACATCCCTTGGGTCCTTTTAAAAACCTTGCAGCTTTACTTCTGTGCCTGCTTCAAACCCAGAGCCCTCTCCCCCAGGCACCTGGGAGTGGGAGAGCAAAGCCACTTTCCTTGGCTTCTCCACAGATCCCTGTAGCCACCACTGGATTTCTTAGTTCTTCACCCACAAAACTGTCAATTTTTGGAAGGGATGTTTTTCATTGCTTTTGTGAATATTTGCATCTCAGAAAATCTGGCCCAGTGGGGTTTGGTGCCTGTCTGCATCTCCAGCCCCTGCAACACTGCACATACTCAGAGCTTTCATTACATGCTCTCCTTTTCCCTCTCAGCTGAGGGAACAGTCAGATTTCCAGAACGTGCTTATTTATGAGATCTGTGTTACTGGCTCCTATAACATTTATTTTTCTCTCTTTTTGGAAAGGACAGAAGTTCAACACAGGCCCTTAGAAATGCAGCTGCTGTTTCTTTTCAGCTGGGTGCTGCTATGTGGAGAGCATCTGAAAAAAGAGGCTGGAATGGAGGAAATTAGAAGCAAGTTTACATCACTTTGGAGAACAATACATGAAAGACTGTAGATTTTAATCCAAGATTTTTAATATGAATCTTTCATCCTGCAGCCTTTACAGTTGAATGGAGGTTTGGAAAAGTCTGTTTATGTACAGATCCATGGAGGAGAAGACAGTATTTACTCTTCTGATGGAAAGTCTGGTGGGTTACACAACAGCACAACTTTATATCCTCAGTTTAGGAATGTGCTGTGGCTGTTCATGAGGGCATTTATGTACCCCAGTGAACTCTAAGTGTTAGCCCAATGTTTAGCACATATTTCAGTGCTATTTTCACAGCAGGGTCTATAGTCAATGTGTTCCTTTTACCCACCCTTCTTACAATTCTGCATCCTTATATTACAGCTTATGGCTTAAAGAGAAGGCAACTATCTTGCTTTGTTTGCCAGCATCAAATATTTTTACTGAGAATAATTGTTTATCCAGGGTTTGCTTTTGTAAGAATTAAACACGGTATTCCATTAAAATTATTAAAAGTATCTTTCTATAGCTCTGCTGCCTCTGCTTCTCTTCTAATGTTCAGAATCACATAAAATAGTAATGAGCGTACATAGCCTTCTGCTGTTTTCATAGACAAGGCAGTAAAAGAGACAGTTGCTGTTCCCTTGAGTGCCAGCCCACGAATCAGAAAGTCTAATCAGCCACAGAGTCTGACACACTAGATAGTCCCTGTATTTCATTACTGCTATATTAAAATCTTTCCTATCTGAATTCGCTACTCTCTACTAAAAGAAGAGAGAAATAGAAGAGATAATCAAAAGAGGGCAATAAGAGAGGACTTAAAGAAAAGTAACTCTCTCTTAACTCTCTCAGCCTGATGCTTTGGAATTCTGCTTCCAGTGCAAGAGCTGGTCTGAAAAATACCTGGAGCAAGCACCTGGCATGCTGTGGCCCTAATATACCCCTGGGGCTGGCTTGTGAGGGTTCAGGTGTGGGCAGGACCCAGTGCTGGCTTGTGGCTGTGCCTTGCAGCAGCTGCTCAGTGAAGTCAAGGAGCAATGGGGTGTTCCCTGCTTGCCCTCCCCTCTTTCCCACTGTGCCTGTGCCTGCAACTCAATATTCGGGGTTCCCTTGGTTTGGCCTGAGGATGGCAGGGGGCAGATGTGGGGCAAGGCAGAGGCAGTTTTCCTGGGAGAATCCACTGCTGGGCACTGCCAGCCTCTGGCTGTGCCCAGGGTGGGAGATGAGCGTGGCTGCAGCCTCACCAGCAGCGTGGCTGGTGTGCAGGTGACATAAAAACAACATCTGCCAGCACTCTGAAACAGGAGACACCTCTCTCTGTGCATCAGTCCACACTAATCTGTAAATTAGGCTGTGACAAAACAAATTAGATTTAATTTTGCATAGCTGTCCAATGGCATTACTACACGTGTCATTACCTAATTCTTTGAATCAATGATTTGACTTTGCCTGCTTGCACCTTATGAAACTGAGAAAGATGGTTCAATACCTGCAGGCAGTTGCTAAGAGTGGCACAGATGTTTATAATATCAAACAATAGATGTCACTGTTATGCCAATAAAAATGGGTTATATTTACAGTTATTGGTAGTTTCAACCTCCATTGCACAAAGCTGCTAAGTCAAAAGAGTAAAGCCAGGGCACTCACTGACACACAGTGCTTTTCTAAACATGAATTCTGCACCTCCTTGTGTTTTTTCACCTATCATATTACACACAAAAATACTAAAATATTTTAAAAGCCAGTTTAAATAAAACAAAAAATATATTTTCCTATGCCTTTATGCAAATTGGTCACGCAAGAATAACACCACTGCCCATAAGGTACTGTGAGTGGAGAAAAAGGAAAAGGAATGTGGGAAGCTTAATGGAGGAAGCACAGAGTTGGAAACAGTTCTGCTTAGACTCCTTTCTTTCAAAAAAGGTGGGTGGTGTGTTTACTGTCCTCTCTTTGGAATGAGGATGGCACATAGGGGCTCTCCCAAAGGGAAGGACCAGGTTATAAGCAGTGATTTGCTGAGAGACAAGAAATGAGGGAGAGGCATCACAGGCAACATCCCACAGCAGCAGAAGATAGGGACAGTCTGCAGGAGGAGGGAATAAGTACCCAAGCAAAGTTTGGGCTCTAATGTCCTATTTCAAGAGGTCCTTAATAATGCTTGAAATTACATAAAAATATGAAAATTAGACTGTGGACAATATAAGAAGCTCCAGAACAGCCTGGCACCCTTTTGCTCAGCTGTACAAGACCTGTGCAGAGTCAGCTTTCAGGTGATGAACAAAACCAGTGAAGTCTAACAAATGAGAATGAATTTAAACATCAACTTCAGGATGAGACACAGAGGAAACCAGACACAGCAGCTGTTCACCAGCCACCGTTCTACTCCTTAATATCAAGAACACAGCTCTTGGAGAGAAAATGGCTGTGCTCAGTAGTAGGAGCTCATTTGTAGCCACAGCAGAAGAAACAAAAATGCTTTTTTGTGATGAGCTGATTCAGGCAGAAAAGGTGGACAAGCATTTTGATGCATGGTCCTGTCACCAGCCAGTCCTCAGGAGGAGCAGGAGGTTTCTGATGTTTTGCTTCTAACGGTGAGTTTGGGAAACAGAAATTAATTCAAGCAAAACTGAAGTCTATTAAAAAAAAAAAAAAGAAAAAAGCCATATGGTAGTTTTTCATTAAACCTCTTTCCTCCAAAATGTGAGGGAGACCAATTATCATTTCTGGATAGAACACCTGAACTGCACACACAAGTGTGTGTTATTTCAAACAAACCCACCGATGTTCTGGACATAAATGCCAAATGTTTACCATGCAGATTTGATCACACCTTCTCTGTAAAAACCCCATGAGGAGGGCAGCTCCTTCCCTCCAGTGTCTGAAGGAATCACCAGGAATTTTCTAGTCTACAGACAAGATTGTGCTTGCTATGTGGATAATACTACAAAGCACATTTAAACATTTCTGTGCTTATTTAGCCAAGAACAGCAAGTTTTGCATGTAACCAGGTTCCTCACACCTAAGATTTTCTTTTTACTTGAAATCATGTCTTCCAATGTCACCTTCCAGGCTGTGGCTGAGGAAATGATTAGGAGGTCACAAGAAGAATAACTCAATAAAAAAAGTAGAAACAAGAGGAAACTTCAAGGAATAATCTGAGGACATTCCTTCTAGTGCTGAAGGAGTGAGAGAGGCAGAATAGCAGGTGAATTTACTACAAAACATAAAGTCTTTCTACATACCCTTTGAGGTATTGCCTGCTTCTGTAGAAAAATAAAAGGAAAATGATACAAATACCTCATAAATCATAGCTGAGGTGCATATTTCAAAGATTCAGGGGATTCTGGTACAAAGTGGGAAATGGGATGGTTTGCAATGTGACACTGCCTGATAGCACAGAGGAATCTCAGCCACTGGGAAAGGTAGGTATGAAAATCCAGTATTTTCCATGTCCTTTTAAAGCACTGAGATAAAGCATGCTCGTGGACACAATGACATCGAGAATGCAGAATCTTAGCATCTGTGAAAGCACAGATATTGATGTGCATCACTAAACATATGCTGCTGACTGAAGCTATTATTAGTGACAAGTCATTCTCTACGCTGGAAAATCCCAGTTGCCTTGGGCTTTGTCTGAGCAGAAACCAGAGAAAAACCTGAATAAAACCTTGTTAGCTAGCCTCGTGTTAACAGGCTGGGCTGTAACACTCAGACAGTAATAAAGCCAAAAATACAGGGGTAAATTCAGCCATACTTGATACTAAATCGAGCAAATTACACAGCGCCTGCCGCAGAGGCAGGACCAGAAGGTGTCTTGTTCTCCCAGATTGTCTTTGCAGGGTACAGATTATTTTGATCTGTTCATCACAGCTCCCATTTTGACTGACACCTCAGAAACTCCTGATGCTGCAGTTTGGGACGTTGGGGGCTTTCTGATGGGTTGAACCTCACTTATTTCAGCTGCCTGTGGCACCCAGCTCTGCCCTTCCACCCTCCTGCAGCATCGTGGGCCCACCTCCCATCCCAGCTGCTTTGTGCCCCAGGTGAGCTCTTACACCACAGCAAGATGTGGGTTTTCTGGGCCCTGAGCCCAGAAATATGTTGTTCTGTTGGACTTCCACAGAAACGGAGCCAAATAATATCTTCAAACAGCCACCAAACTTCCTGGTTATCAGAGGTATGAGGAAAGAGGTTATCCCTGCACAGGCTTGATCACAAGTGCCTGAGACAGCAAGGTTTAAGCAGAGTTGTACAGTCAAAGTCAAGCTTCTAAATGTCCTATTTCTGGTGCTAAAATTCACAAGATTAACTTTCTGTAAATATTTTTTCGGCACCTAAATGGTTTTTTTACAAGCTTTTAAATTGTATCTTTCCGAGTTTTTCTTCTGCTACCAGGAAGTCTAAAAGATTAATCAACCCCCACGCTTAAAAGTATGATTCTGACAACTGAATAATTCTAGAAGGTACAGTGGGAATGAAAAATCTTGTATTTTGTGAGACATGAGAGCTGCCAATGCTGGGAGAAATTTTGAAATGAAAGATTCTAAGATACATGGAACAGTATTGCTGCTGATTGTCTGGTGTTGAGAGTCACAGCCAGAAAGGCAGTTTGAATGGGAGTAGAAGAGGGGAAGGCAAATGGATGTGAGAGCAGAGGGTAAAGCCATTAAATGCTTCAAAAATCTGGTGGATAAATCAATTTTTCTTTTTCAGCTGACACACATGTTATGGGTTGAACTGTCCTTCAGTTCAACCTTTGAGGACTGCATGAGGAGAACATGCAAGAGCTGGAACCAGCGATGAGGAAACCTAACCAGGATTTCAGCAGAGCCTGAATTAGGCTATGGAAGCACTGCAGACTGCTCTGGCAAAATAAAGTGGCAAAAGCTAGAGAATTGTGGAAAATAAGAATATATTTTATAGTCAAAGCTTTTCCCAGGTCAGAATGAGGAATTAGACCCCCATATATTTGTCTGTCTGTCTGTCTATATATATAGTTGTTATGACTTGTTGGCAGAGAAGGTTCTGTGTTCAGGTCTTATGAAACACTGAAGTCAAGCAGAGGCATGTGAAGTAGGGGGGTTGTAGAACTCCTAAGTATAATGTCTCACTAGCAATAAAATCTTCCCTAGAAATGACACAGGCAGGAAGAGAATGAATTTAAGTCCTTGAAGTATAACAGAATAGCAGTATTTATGGTTAATTATCAGGCAGTAAATGATTAGATTAACCAGGTTCTATTTATACAATGGTTGCTTCTCTCGTTCATTCAGCTACTTTGAGTTATAAACAAAAACACATCCCATAAAAGTGCTTCAGTTGTTTAACAGGCTAAGTGAATGACCTCACTATAATTAATTAGGGATCTTTACCTAATTGAATATTTATGGTCACCAGAGTGATGCAAACCTCTACCCCAGCACCCTTCTCTGATGCTGGTTTCATTCCAAGGGCAAGCCTTGGCCACTAAAAATTAGAAGGAATTTTGATTGAATCTGTGAACCTTTATGGGTTGGGCCATGTGGACACAAGTAAACTGCATTTTCAAACCCAAAATACAAGGGGGTATTCTGTGTCTACAGACTGGTGGAAACCGGGCAGAAATTGTTCTTAAAATCCAGGTAAGGGAAAAAAGTCCTCTCTACATACATAGGATATATGTTTAGAAAGCAAAGAAAAATCTGTAAATGCAGTTCATCAAAGAAGGAAAAGAGGTTAATCAACACTACATGTAACCATAAATATGGGGGGGGAAGCTAATTTAATTAATTCCTTTTGCATGTGCAGTAAGAAGCAGTAGGGTGTGCTCATGAGTCACCTTCAGAGCTCAGCTGCAAGCAGCCTCCTGGATGTGTGACTGTGAACAAGGAGAGAATAAAATCCATTTTCCTACTCACTGCAAACCATCCCACCCTGGTATGACTTTGTTCCAGCTCATTAAAACTGTGTTTCTAGAGCTGTGCCCAACTCAATTAATTCATAGCCCCTTTTTGCCAAAGTAGTTCATGCCCATGATTTATAGCTAAGGCATGGCCACAGCATGGCAACAGTGAGAACTTAGACCTGGAGTAAGGACCAGATCATGGGCAGCCAAAGGAGTGGAAAACACTTCCTACACCCAGATAAAAGGGTTGGGTAATCCCAGGCAAGGGATGATGGAGCCCATGTGGTTCTACTGTACCCCATGGTGGGGTTATAGACCTGCTGCCCTGTTACATCCAGCGCCTCAAACACAAGAAGCCAAGAGAAATGCTAAGAGGAAGGAACCTCAAAGGGGGTTGTTTTCAGAAAGGAGAAAACCCTTTCATGGTAAATTCCCTGCTGGAAGCAACACATTTTTATCTTAATCTGGCAAGTGGCACCTGTGTCTCATTGCTGCTCCGAACACTCGGAGCTGCTGAAGCGAGGAGAACACCAAAGCAAGCAAGATGCCAATAAATGAATGCTTGTAAAGTGCACTGGAGCTGAAAAGCACAGCATATTATTACTAGGAGATGACCAACATTTAAACAGTATTTGGTGTCCCATAATTTCATCACTGAAAACAGATCTCTGGTTTGGTTCAAAGGCCGCTGAAGGTCTATCATTGGTTTCATCAGCCTTCAGATGAGATGTTTAAAATGTTTGCTGGCATAAACTGGTGATTGGGGCCAACAGTCAGAGCGAGCTCAGACAGCATGAGGAAATGGAGGGAGATTAGAATCAGTTAATTAGATATGATTTATACAGTTTAATTTCTTCCACTTCTTTGTTATCCTTTCAATGTTTTATACTAATTAATTTCCAAATGGAATAATAATCATAAATATGTGCCTGATGCTTTGACCTCACTGCTCACAGCAGTTTTTGCAGGGTTTCCCATCAGGGATGATGCACCAGCCTGGGCAGTGCTGCTCTCACATGGATTCACACTATCAGATGGTGCTTTGTTGGATGCAGCTTTTCTGACCCTTTGATCTGACAAATCTCCTCTCATCAGGCCTCTGATACAGGGCACTGACTCCCCTGCTTCCCTCAGCAAACCATGCAGGCACATCCTCTCCCCACTGGCCAGGCAATTGCCATCATCTCTAGCCTCATTTTTCTAAAGACAGGTTCCAGCATCCTTTAATGTTTCATAAGAAAATAGTTAAGACAGAAAGATAGCGAAGGAGAGATGGAATAACGTGAGCTGATGCTGTAAAAAAACCACTGCTTATGCTATGACAAAATAACCCTCATTTCTCAAATGTATCCTGCTCTGAGATGACAGTGCTTTGCACTCTAACACCTTCTTAAATCACTCCAAATGCCTCCTGCCCTGAGAATAGCTTTGATTTTGGTGCAGTTTGACACAACCCTGGAGCAGGACCTGTCTGGGGAGCTTTGGGGGGAGTGGGGGTGTGTGCATCTTACAGGCAAGGGGAGGAAACCTGCTTAGATCAGGTGAGATACATTTTCTGTAAATTCTTGCCTTTTCCTGCAAGTTAGATCCTCACAACAGCCCAATTTTACTTTCTGCAGTGAAAAATAACTGGAAACAACACTGTGCTATTTTCCTACATGTCTAACCTACTCCTTTCAAGTGCCAAGAAGGTTTTATTAATACCAGGCCCCCCCAGCCTGGTTTGCCTGTCTGCAGTGATGTCAGTGCCTTGCTCATTCCCAGCCAAATCAGTCATGGAAAACTTGGATACAAAATGCCCTCTCTTCTTGAGTATGGTCATGGCATGGCTCTGGGAGAACTGATTGTTGGCAGAGAGGTCTTGCCTGACATGTGACACTTACTACCCATTTCAATTAGCTTGATGACACCTTCCACACTGGTGACTTCTTTCTCCTGCAGCCCCACCACCTTGATTGCTGTTTATCACCTTCAAGCACTCTCATCTGCTTCTTCCATTCCAGAGGGTCATACACTTCACTCCCATAAGTCTTGGTCATCAAAAGCGTGGTCAAAGTGGAAGATCTGGTTGTCCAGGTACCACGTGAGGTCCAGCTGAGATTCAGGCACCATCACTGTGTCCTTGCCAGGGCACTGTCACTGCATCCGAGTGGCCTTGATGCTGGTCATGGATGTGCTCTTTGGGGCCAGGTGAGGACTAAGGGCAAAGGCAAGCTGGACATCCACCTGTTTGCTCCTGCTGGCCCCTTTCTCAAGCTGCTCCACAGTGATGCTGGAAGTGCTTCCATGGGGCTCCACCACCAGTGCCAGGATGAGCCATCGCTGTGTGTGATCTCCATGTAGGTGTCCAACTGGATGCCCCCAAACCACCCAGCCAGGCTATCCCTGTGCCCTGCCCACACATGTGGGGTGGAAGAGACCCCCTGGCTGAGGCAGGCAGGGCTGGAGCTTGCCCCTGGAGCCGTGGGCATCCCATGGGACTCAGCACTGCCTGTGCCCAGCACTGTGTCACTGTGGGTCCCCGGGGGGCTGTGGAAAGGGTTCAGCTTCAAGGTTGAACACAGATGTGTTTTTAATCAGCTGCTGTGGGTGGAAGGAACACATAAAGCTGCCATCACCTGAAAAGGCCTCTCCAAGCTCCCAGACTGGCGTGCAGCTGCTGTGACACATCGTGTCTAATTAGATCAGTCACGTTGTGTTAAGCTAATGCTGGTGACACAAGAATTTATAGCAGTGACACAAGCACAGAGACTCAAGAGAGCCTCTTTGTCCTGCAGTGACCACACAAAAATGCCAAAAACACCATGTTGTTTTCACTTAGTTTGAACATAAGTTTGAAGTCTTGTAAAGGGTTTTTCATGCCTTGAAATTCTGCTTGGGAGAAAAGAGGCACAATAGAAAATGAATTAAAAATTCAGTTGCAGTGGGTACATCTGCATCCACAAGGAAGAACTTAATATCACTTTGATAACTGGAACAGCTGATGACATTTTAAATCCATTTCTGGAATGCTCTTCAATCATCTGGCTCTCTGAATAGAGAATTTCAAAGTTCTGGCTACAGGAAATTTTATTTTAATATCTTGGCTTCCATAAGATTTTTGGTTCATTTTGGCAGGTAGATTCAGACCTCCAGGGATGAGGACTGCTATTTAAAAAAAATATTCAAATGCTACAGTAGCCCTAAGAATGCTTGCAGAAATCATGGTGAACTTACATAAACTTGAAGCAAATAAAACAAACTCAGAAGGTTTTTTTAGAAGATAATTAATTATCTCCATTTGCCTTTTGAATGCTAACTTCAGATGATGAGTTCACACAGTCTGAGACCACCAAAACTTAAAAATACAGAGAATCTTGGATGTCCTTATTTACCAACCCTCCTGTGGAGCCAAAACACTAATTAAGGTGTGTTATAATTTCTTGAAGGAGAGCAATTAATATTCACGTTTTCTGTCTGGAGGTGAAGACATCATGACTACTGCTGCTTTCAACTATTTGTGCTTGACTAAGTCCTCATGTGTTTGAATGAGCATTAAACGTAATTACAAACATTTTTATATGGAGAAATTATGCCAGCAGAGAGATAGAGAGATCTAGTTCTTGGGTCCCCATCTGAAAATGCCAGCCAGATGAAGGATGCAGAGCAGTAAAACAGCATCTTGCTGGGCAGCTTTTGGAGCTAAAGGCCTGCCATGCACGCTGCTGGATAAGCTTGAAGAAATACAGAGGGCCAGGGATGCAGGATAGAGCAAAGCTGTGATTGCAAAAGCTTGTTCAGCTTTCCATGGCAACACTGTCTGTCAGTACAAGCCTTTGCTTGAATTCTTTCTTCAGATCCAGAGGTCAGGACACCTCAGAGTAGCAGGATGAGGCCGCGTCCCAGACCTGGAATCAATCCTCGTGGCAAACTGCCTCTTCTGCTCAACGTTTGGAGGCCTTTTTGGACTTCAGGTGGGCACCACAGACCGGTCAAGCTCTTGCTTGAGGAATTTGACATTTGCTCTTGGGCAGCCTTGCAGCTCCTCTTCCTCTGCTGTTCCTGGAGGACACATATGCTGCAGCATGTGCTCGAGGAACCCCGCAGCCGTAGCCACCAAGCTGTGGAAGCAGTTGCTCATCTTGGTTCTAATTAGTGATATCGTCGGAAAAGATGACTCAATTTCATCAAAGTATTGAAATAGACCCAAATAACTGTATCAGGAATCTAATTTGGGGCTTGTAACTGGGCTCATTACAGCACTGCTCGGGGAAGGATGGCTTTTTAAAGGAGCTGGAGGGGTTGGGGGTTGCCACTGAATTTCAGTTACATCGAGATAATTTTTCCAGTGCTCTTAGAATAGACATTTTCAGCCCAAATAAATACTGAATTAAAACAAGGGACTTCCAAATACTGTCTGTTGTACATTTCCTATACAGAATGACAGAATGGTTTGGGTTGGAAGGGACCCTAAAGATCATCTGTTTCCAAACCCCCCGCAATGAGCAGGGACACCTTCCACTAGACCAGGTTGCTCTGAGCCCCATCCAAGCTCCCCTTGAACACTTCCAGGGATGGGGCAGCCACAGCTTCTCTGGGCAACCTGTGGCAATGTCTCATCACCATTACAGTAAAGAACTTCTTGCTAACATCTAACCTAAACCTACTCTCTTTCAGTGTGAAGCCATTCCCTCCTGTCCTGTCACTACAATTCCTGATAACAGTCCCTCTCCAGTTTCCTTCTAGGCCCTTTCAGATACTGGAAGGTTGCTATGAGATCTACACAACCTTCTCTTCTCCAGGCTGAAGAATTCCAACTTCCTCAGCCTGAAAATGTAATATAACCCCAGTGTGGGGCTGGGGTCATTTTGGATCTATGATAATACACCTAGTAAATAAGACAACCACACTTCGATCCCTCTGATCCAAAAAGGAGCCAAAGATGCCAGTATTTCCCATGGCTGGACCATATGCTAAGTAAACAAAAAGACAAAATTGTTACATATTGGTTTATTTACAAAACCTGCAAGTTGCCAATGATGTAACTTGCCAAAAAATAAACTCAGAAAACAGGCACAATTTTTTGACCTTCTTAAGAGAAACAGTCTGGAGAACATAAATATCCAAATATGTGTTTTAAATATGACTCTTCCATGAGACAAAACATCAGATCAGCTTTTTTACAGCATTGTTGCAAACTGACACCCAGCAGCTGTTGAGCTCATTAGATCACACCGGGTTGCTCTGCCTGCCTGACAAAGCCTGAAATCTGATTTAGTTCTTGGTGAGCTCAGCCTACACCCCAGCCCCTCTTTCACAGGAAGCACTCATCAATTCTCCTTTCTTAAACAAACCACTCTTTACTGAGAGCCCATCTGTTGAATTTGGGTATTTTTATAACAATAAGAATGTACTTGCACCTATCAGCATGTTGGTTTTTAGAGGGCATGGCTTCGATTTTCAGGTTGTAGATGTACTGATAATGGCTGAGCTGCCCTTAGCCCACAGGTTTAACATTTCAACTGGAAATGGAGCAGTCTGATTTTTGGAGGCTACAGAGAGTTGGAGATCTCAGTGGGTTCTGCTTCAGGTACAGATATAAACTCATCACAGTGAGTATTAATGCCAGATACTCAGAACCAGAGCACACCTTTCAAAATAGGAATGCTGTGCATCTGCTTCAGTCCTTTATATAATGGATTAATCCTTGTGAGAAACCTCCTAAAGCGTGGATGATCAGAAGCTTATTTTTTACAGGGACTTTGGCTGCCTCTGCACTGGACAGAGGAGAAAAGTGAACAGGGGCATTCTGCAGAGATTATGGCAGGCAAATGCAGTGGCTGACTGACAAAGCAAGTAGGAACAGACATTTCAAATGCACCTATATTTAATTATTTTAACCAATTAAAAATAACCCATTTCCCCCCTTTACTTTTCTGATGCAATACCTTGTTGCCGTTTAAGACTTTAGGACCCTCAGATAAGGTGTGGGCTCAGGTCTGATTACTTTGTAGAAAACATTTGCACAGGGCTATTATATAATTCTAATAAGACACATGAGCCTGTGAATTATAGTGCAGCAATTCACACCTGCTGCATTTCACAGCTCTCAGCCCTCAGCCTTGCTCCAACAGCACCATCTCAAGAAGTATTTCACTGTAAGTCACCCCCAGGAGTGCCTCGCTGCTCATCTTCATGTGGGCATCTAATTCCTGGAGTAATCATGTGTGATTCTGTACACAGGAGGCCTGATATTTATGGCAGTGCCTCTTTTATAAATAATATGCTTTTGAAAAGAGACAAGGCTGTACTTGACTTGAGATTACATGTTTTAAACTCTGACAATATTAATAGTTCTGAGGGCTGTGCATTTACAAGCAGCCTTTTATCACACAACATGGGTGGGGAAAATGAGACATTAAATGAGCACTATGATCAATTAACCTGTAATTTAAAAGGGAAGGGTGAAATCCTTTTCACAAAGGACAAGGTGCCTGTGTGCATGTTACCTCAGGGAGGTGCTTAAGTCCTTGACAAATGTTGGGTTTAAGAAAAATTCCTGTCGATGGGTAATTTTAGGGATGGTTATTTATTGACCAGCATAAAGTTGGTGTCTAAAAATGTTATGTTAAAATCAGGACTCTGTTGTGCTAAACACATGTAAATATTTCTAGAACAAGACAGTTTTTCTTGGGTGAGTTTTCTGCTTGGGTTATAGACAGCAATTATAGACTGGAGAGGAGAGGAAAGGAGATGAAAGTGCCTCCAGAGAAGTACAGGGCCAGTCTTTTTCCAGAGTCTTTAAAGCTTTTGTTTATCCACAAAGAAATCCTAAACCAAACACTAAAATATACAGTGCAAGAGGCTAAAACCTTGCAACTTATTCAAACCCCCTTCAAATAATTTTTTTGTTTGCACTTTTAAACATACCACCATATCAAGGAAGAAAGTAAAGGATTTGCCATCAAGCCATGAGTCATCAGAGAATAAATGCAATGTGCAGCAGCAAAGATATAACACATGGTCTGCTAAAAGAAGATGCTTTACTATTACAGGATGTTAAAAAAAATAAATAAAAAAATTAAAAATCCCACATTTCTTCTGTTGCTTTTCCACTGCTACCCAGCCAACTGCCAGCTCACCCTACGAAAAGCTGTGGTTGCAACCCACAACATTAATAGAGACAACCAGTCCCTCCTGGCAAAAACTGGGATGTGGTGAGGCAAAGAGCAGTTTGCATTTCACACTTCATGGGAGCTGTGTGGATGCACAGCTCTGCCCACACACGAGCTCCTTGCAAGACCAAGATCCCGATCACAGTTTGTGAAAATAAAAACAAAGAAAGAAAAAAACAACACAAAAAAAACAAACACAACATAAAACCCCCCAAACAAAGCACATGCTTGGATAAGGGAAACAACTGCTGTTGTGTAAGTAGGAAAGCACAGATGGGTTCTCCCATACTGAGGGGTCGACAGGACTTGTGTAATGTGGAGAGAAGTGGGACCATTGCCAGATCCATAGATATCTATTAGAGCTAAACTGTGCTTCTCTAGGCAGTGGAAACGACTCTTGTTCCTATTATGAAGCAATAAAAAAAACAAAGCAAAATAATTATTGGTGCTGTTATGAAAGAGGATAAATCCCAGCAAACTCAGTGATAAGTTGTGGATTACAACGAGTTACCAAAAAAAAAAAAAAATTAAAAAATGCAAAAAGTAAATCCTTTTCTCAGTGTTTTAATGAAACACAGCCAATTTTTATTATTATGTATTTACTAGTCTCTTCCTGGCAAAAAGCAGTATTTAAAATTAATGTAACTAATCTGGAAATCAGAGAGTGAATACTGCTAATTCCTACAACGGTTTAGTTAGGTCTAATTCATTTCATAGTTAGAAACATTCTGTTAATGTTTAATACATGGAGAAGCTTTTAGTAACAAACCCTTTCTAATTATGGAGTCTGTCCTACTATCCTCTTCTGGCTGAATGTGTAAATAGTACTGTTCTCTAAATGCTCCAAGATCCCTTTTACAAGACTTTGATTATCAAAATCACGGAGCTGTGCAGTCAAATAATTGTTTTAAGCCTTAACACATTTCAAAGGACATTACAAATGTTAATTAAAATCTGATCCTTCTCGTAGAGCCATGAAGACATCGCTGGTTTTAACCAGGAACTACAACTCTGAACCCTCTCCTTGCACTCAGGTACCCAACAACCAGTGTCCAGCTCCAGCACCCCACCTTTCCAGGCCCTTCTACTAAGTACTGGATAACCCTCATGACCTTTGAAGTGGTGGGGAATGCAAGCTTTTTGCAGTTCTGAAAGTCAAGCTGCCTGTCTGACTGCTCACACGTGGATTTTAAGTGACTCAATTTAGATTTGGAAGTTTGAAACCTGAGACAGAGGATAATTTGTGTAAAAAAAAAACCCCAACCTGTTGAAGGCTATTATCCTCTCCTGGTCTGCACAAGCAGGAGCTTGCTTCCCAATTACCTGTCTGCCACTATGATGATTGATTTCAGTGCTTTATGAACAGCATATGCAGCTCTTCTATGTTTAGATAAGAGATTATAAGGACTATCAATCCTCATGCTCTTGTGTACAATATTAACACTGTCTAGAATTAATCTACTTCTACCATGGACTAGCATTTTGTAAGTATATCAGTGGTAATTCCAACCTGGAGAAGGGATGAGGCCCTGGGAGGGATCCAACCTGCCTGCTATAGTTTAGAAATGTTTATGGCTGGTTAAGTTTATTTCTCCTGCCACATTAAGGATTTAACATTTGAGGATAAAGAGTCACAGGAACCTATTGGGACCTGAATGAGACCTCACACAAGACACTGTTCAGTTCTTTCTTTGTTAGGAGGGGCAGCATGGTCTGGAAACATGAATTTTGGGAAAGGAGTAATATTCTGAGTTCTGTATTTAACCCTGCCAAAGGGAATCAGTGAGAGGTATTTGATGTCTCTACCTATCTTATTCAAATCATAGAAAAATATCCTGTCATAGCCTTCATAAGACTTAAATTTTATAAAGTTTGTAAAATTTGTGCTCAGTATTACAACAGTCTTATGTGAAGTAGTGGACTGTAAGTATCAGGTGATGTTGGTGTTAAAGCATACTCTAAAAATATTATAGATATTTAGGCTACATAATGTGCTATGAGACATACTCCTGCCTGGAGAAGCAGCTTTGCTACCTTGCATTGTGCTGGCTGTCGGGTCCCTTTCATTCTCTTCCATGAATTCTCTTTCATTCTCTCTCATTCTCTTCCATTCTCTGACTCCTGTGCTATGGCAGTGCTCATTAGTTAACTTGTTTCAGAACTAACAAACAACAACGTGGCCGTGTTCACACAGTCTCCCTGGAAAATCACAGATTCTGCCATTGGATTTCAAATCCAGACACAGAATGTCTAAATATTAGCTCTGGTTTGCAATGTGCCTGTCCCTCCTTTTGCTCTCCATGACAGCTCACCCAGGAAAACTGTAATGACCTTCAGTTCTGCAGAGCATTTGGGAGATTAAAAGAAATAGGAACGAACCCTTCCAAGTTAGGTGATACTCTGAAAGCCAAGGAACTGCACTGACAGAATGCCAGTGTCTTGTGGTCAACACAGTGGTGATTCCCAGCTACGTGGGTGCCAAGTTCCAAGGCAGCAACCTAACTAGTCATAAAGAGCCAAATTCTGACACCTTTCCTGCTTGGAGTGGTAATTTATTCTGATTAGTCCTCTTGCCGTGCCAGACTGAAGCTCTGTGCTCTCCCCTGGGTGAGCAATGACTTCCATTGGCCCTTCCCCTCCCATGGACACCACCCGGGAAGGAGCTGCTGGAACAGCCCCGCCGGGCCAGCTCAGTGGAATGTGCAGCCAGCCCGGGAGAATCCAGCTCTGCCAGGTGTTCCCATCTCCTGTGAGTGCCCACAGACAGAACAGCACAGTCATCTGACTACCTAGAGGGTGGCTCAGTAGGATTTGCCAATAAATCCCAGAGCAGAGCGTTCCCTAATGCCTGTTGGAAATCAATGCCTGGTGGGGGATTTTTAGACATTTGGCATTTCTTACTCACTACACCTACATCTTAACAGTTTGAACAGCAGGCTTACAAATGGGCTTAGTGCCTAAATTCCCCTTAAAGCAATGAGAAATGAAAGAGCATAGCTCTTTTTTTTAGGATGTGACCCCACGTTTTCAGTGCAGGCTGTTGGGATTGTTGTTGTCCTATAGCAGCAGTGTAGTAGCTATAAACTAATTCCAACAGAAGGAGGAGTTGCTTCATAGTAAAGCTACCGTGTTCTCTGCTAAGAATGCAGTAAATAACTCATTTCAGAACTGCAGTTCCAAAATATTTGCACACGAGTGTTTAAAAGTTCTCTAAATTATTCCTAACAGTTGTAGATTGGACAGCACACAAACCTGCTTTCTTGTGTTTTTTCTTCCCTCCCCCCTTTTGTGCTTATGTCTCCTCTGGCAAAACCACCTCATACATAATGCAGTGTAATAAATGGCACATGGAGCGGCTGAGCAGCCTTGCCCACGTGTAAATAGCAGGAGAATCCATTACTCACAATGTATCCTTCAAACACAATTCAAGCCTGACAAATATTAAACAACCCGAGCCCGCTGCAGCACGCGGTGCTTCCTTTGAGTGCCTTTTAGGAAGCTCATCATCACGCCATTCCTCAAAAACGCTGGGCAGAATTAATGATTTCCGTTAGGTAAATGACTGTGTGCTGGAACAATGCTGAGGTGCACCATTAAACATTGTCTTTGCTAAGAGGGAATGTTGTTTCCCAGCTCCGGCGTTTGTCTTCTGGGCTTGTTTTAAAACTCTCCCTCTTTGTGCTGCGAGGGTGCACCCGGCTGGGTGTGTTATCTGGCACAAGTTACCCTTTGATTAGGATTTAAAACACAGCTTTTCCTTCCGTGAGGTAGCACAGCCTCATTTGTTTGTGCTTCATTTACATAACTGCAGAGCAAGTCCATTTGCTGTTAAAATAGATGTCTTCTTTAGAGCATTTAAAACAACCAGCACCAGATCACAGTGTGCCTAATGCAAAGCATTTTTCTCCCCCCCCCCAGCATAGGTCACTGTATTAAAACCAGGCTATGTCCAGACAAAGTTAATTTAGAAACAGGATCACTACATTTAAATAAAATCTTCCCTCCATTTCCATTGACTAAAGAGTAGACACTGCACAGGAAAAAGTGATTCATGTTCTAGCCTACCACAATTTAAGTAGTTTGCAGGAGTAAGACATGAATTACACTACTTTTGAGACACTATATGATGAGCACAGGGTATTTTTCCCTTTAGCTGTGATTAGTCCCATGAATGCTGCTCTGCAGATTTACACTGATATAGTAGTACAAATGGAACTTTATCCCCTTGGCAGTCCCAGTGAAGCTCCTGCTGCCGGGAACTCCAATGAGTTCATGTGGCTCAGACTAGTGGAGATTCCAACAAGAGATCCTGAATACTGGCTTTCCTTTTTTAATTTGGAATATGGAAAATTCGCCCTCAAACTGAAAACACCTCAGATAGTTCTACACAGTGCTGAGCAAGGGGTGTTTCCCAAAACTGCTGCTCTGGGCCCCAGAGCTGTGAGGACACATCCTCTGACAAACACACCCCACTGCCCAGGGTGAGGCTGATGGCATTTCAGAGAGATTCTCATAGTTCCTACACAACAGGCTACAAAAGGCCTCCATGGCCAGCTGGAGATGTTCTTTAGAAGGAGCCAAAGACTGTCTCACAATGTCCCAAGTACCAGTCAGTAGAGAGGCAGGTGGGTCTAAATGGGGCAGAGGAGATGAAAGCAGAGAAGGAAGAAAAATTAATGGGCTAAAGAGGTGGGATTAATTATATTTTCTGCTTGCATTTAGCTGTGAATATGTTGATCTGTGCTAGGGATCAAACCTTGCACTGCTTGTGCATGGTGGGAGCATCTCTCATGTAGCACAGAGGAGACACATCACAAAGTGCTTTATGGAGTACAAAGCCTGGCATTCTAGTAAAGGGATCTCTAGTAAATGACAAATAAAGGATTAACTCCCTGGAGCACTAGCCCCTCTACCTCAATATTTATAGCTTTTCAAGTTATTAGCTTTTTAATTAACACTGAAAGATTTGAAAGCACCTAACTGTATTGCATGGTAATTATATTAACAAATTACAGACACGAAAATTAAAATTCAGTTGCTTCAACATTCTATTTAGAAATGTGCAAACAGAGTTGATATTTTGCTAATAAATGCTCCTCAGATGTTATGTTTCTAAATGAAAAGAGAAAATGTACCTTTATAGTATTCCTTTAAGTGCTTCTGCCCTCATTAGGAATTAATTGGCAAATACAAACAGCACTCCAAGCTTTGGAAATATCCCTTCCTTAACCTCACTCCCATTATAACAGTTCCCTAAATTACAAACTATATATATTGGCATAGCAGTTTTACACCAGTCTTCTGGATGGAGTCAGCTCCCTTTCCTCTCCCTTTCTCTCCCTGTCTGTGTTGATATGTGCTGTACCCACACATGCACAAGGAGGAGGCTGGAAGACTGTATAACACTAATGAAGTGTCAGTTATACACACATTAAGAAATGAGTGTTTTCTCTTTCTAGCCGGCCAAATACGCAAATTTACTTTCTCACACAAAAAAAATCTATCCAAGGTAAGCAGGAATGGCATTTGACAATCCCTGAGAATAAGATGCCAAAGCACATGTGCCCCATTTCCTAACAGGACCTACCAAGCTTCCCCAGTTTTGCCAGTGGGGCAGTTCAGGATCTGCAGGAAGGGGGAACAAGGAGGAGAAGAGCCTGTGCTGGATGGAAACCAAAACTCCAGGTGAGACTGGAGAAGGGGTGCTGGGAGAGCTCCACATAGGGAGCTACTTGATTTAATACCAACTTGATGATTGGTGATAAGTGAGTGGGAAATGTATGGTGTCCAACCACCTCATGGAAGTTGCCATTAACAGTTTTGCAGCGGCCCAGAAAAGGCTCATCTATCATTTATATCAAAATAAGGACAGCCCTGCTGATTAATGAGCTGCTGTTTAAAACTTCCAAGACCTATTCTCTGCCTGAGGTAACCACAAAGAGCTCAATATTAGCATTTATTTAGTTTCACCACCTACGTGATGATACTTAGCTATGTGAGAAGATTAAGGAGATTATATATAAAGTCTCATAACTTCATTAAAGTTATTATTAGGTTACTTCAGTGCAACAGCAAAAGCAGACACAGACACATATTCTGTCATATAATGCAGATTTCCTGCTAAATCTTTCCATATTGAAGTGGCTGAAACCCCCCACACAGCCAACACTGTTTCAGGAGTCTCCAAATCATCTGTTCATTTGTTGTATCTCACACATAGTGGAAGTAACAGTATGAAGATTATGTTGTAACCAGATTACTTGAAGATTTATTATTAAGTACTGCATAAAGAGACAGTGGTATGTGTGGGGCTGAATAAAGCACAGTGGGGAGAGGTAATCCTGCCTAAAGTATTTTATCCTATAAATACATCAGCAGTGTAACTGGCATAAGGGCCCACCAAGGACAGCTTCTGTTTTAGAGATTACACTATGTGTTGTCCCCTATTCCCTGTTCCTAAAACCCATGGCTGGCCCTATTTCTAACCCTTACTATAGCTGTATGGCATATTCTAGTGACCATTGTCCAGAAATATTTTACTCTTTTCCTGTTTCTTCAGGTCTAAGACGATAAGGGAATAAATGGAGCCCTTGAGTTACTACCACATCAAAATTTTAGCTTGCCCAGAAGCTGTTAGACCACTGACCTCCATCTATCCTGGAAAAAACTGAAGACATTCACCTGCAACAGTCTTAATCTGCATTTAAGATACTTTAACAATCCTCTCTGAAAAGCGTGGCTGCGAATGAATATGAATTATGTCGACTGAGATCTTGGTATTTAGAATATCACATCAGCACTTCCCTTCCCTTATGGAATCAGTAGATTCATTACAGGGTTTTTATGTCCTCTTTAAATGGCTGGAATTAGTCATTGATGTAGGCATGATACCAGACTTCCTGGGTTTATGTTCTCATTAGGAACAGTCAATCCTGATCATTCCACTGGGAAGGTGATCCACGTGGTGAGCAGCATGCAAACTGCAGAGCCACTTCCTGAGAACCTGATCAAGACTGTTTCAAATCCCTCTGCTTTTCCCAGCTCCTTCTTTCAACCCACATCTTTCAGTTTACTGGCAGACTCATAAACTGCATCCTCAAATAAAGCTCAGCTTGCTGCTACTGAGAGTCATTAGTGCCCATTTAGAATCCAGAGGGCTGGTAAGTAACAGGTACAAGATGAAGACTTTAAATCTTAACAAATGAAATTCAAGCACAACTGACTGAAAAATAAAAACCAAGGTAAAAAGACAGCTGTGAACTCTGCTCAAGAGCCCATCCACCCCCAAACACACCACCAGCAGTGGCTGAAGTGAGTTTTGAAATTTTCCCCTTTGGATCTGAATGCTACTGTAGCTGCTTTTAATTATTACAGTTAAATGTAGAAAAGTTCTAACTCTAAGCTTTAAACATCTTTTTAGAGATAACTTGAGGGAGTTGAGATCAGGAAAAGAAAGAATTAAATAAGCTTTCTGTCTTTTCCAATCTGCATTACTTTTCCACCCAGTGCCCTGGCCTTTCATCCTCCTCTGCGACTGTTCAAGAGGGTTCATTAACAAGCATCTTCAGAAAGAATAAGAAAAAAGGACAGAGCTCATGATTGCTGGCAGACTGAAATGCATTTCAGGCTGGCCTGGCATGCAGCAGAAAAGGGATTCTGACAAACTTGGGATTTCTATGTTGTTCATGAAGAATAACTATTCTGAAGGTGTTTTGTTTGTATTTCATTAGAGACCCAACATAGAGATATATTCAGGATATTCTCTTTGATAACTACGGGAAAGAACTTTGCAAAACTGTGCTGGCATTTGCCTTCCTGATGAGAAGGTTCCCAAATGATACACAAATATATGGAGGAGTGAGTCAGGCATGGGTTTCCATAAACTCTGGAAGATCCTCCATGTGGATACACGTGGAACTCAATCCACAGGCTGCACTGTAAATCAGTTAAAACAAATGCTGTCTCTACACCTAAAGATCTGTACAGGTTTATGAGTAAAGGAACCTGTTTCCAGCTTGCCATTGCCAATGAGTCAATCTTTTAATTTCTTTTCTTTGCATTTTTTCTGACGTTAAACAAAGAAAAGGGGAAAATAAAATAAAAGAAAGAAAATCTGAGGCTCTGCCCTCTCAGCAATGACACTCAGCTCTACAGGCACTGCCTGAGCCCTTCTGTGCATCCTTCTCCTCCAGCATGTCCAGTATTTCATTCTGTGGATCCATTTTTCCATGGCAGGCCTTCTCAGGTGAGCCTTAGGGAAGGCCATTATTTCCTCCCTTAACTTTTCCAGTGTGTGCAGCAGGAGAAGCTGAAAGCAGCCTTGTAATCCCCCAGGCTACCCCTGTTCCCCTGCTTTATCCTTCAGCCAAACTAATAATCCAGGAGCGAACGTGGCACCACAGTGGGGCAGGAGAGGAGGGACACACAACGAGTCAGAAAATCAATATTGGACATATACACGGCCACATATGAAAAAAGTCAATATATTATCAACTGGAAAAAAATCTGTCATCGAGGACTTGCCATTTTCATTCCTTTTGCATAGTCCCAGACCAGAAATTCCCATGTCTGTCTTCAAAGGATGCCATTACAGATCTGTCAGGTGGTAGTCAGCATACAACCCTGAGCCATGAAGGAGTAAGAATATTATGAAAGATTTAACCAAAGTCGTCAAAACTTTAACTGACATTTCTGTTGGTAGAAGGTTTCCAAATGACAGCATCCACTGAATATTGCAAATGGGCCTATTGTTCTGGGAAAAGGAATATATTAGCAGGCATGTGGGTTAGCATTTGGATTACTATTCTGCCATCCATTACTGAAGCCAGAAATATTCAGAAGAGTTTAAGCTATTCCATGATCAGGGGACATAAACATTCTAAAGAATCCAGCTTGCACTGCAATCATTAGGATTGTAATATTTTTAGCAAAACAACTGTGTTTTCACCTAAATAGCGAAGAAAGCAGCAGTAGGATATCTGCTTACCCTTCCAATTAGGGAGAAAATAGTTATGAGGCAGAAAATATTGTTTGGATCATACTCTGCCTGACCTTTTAAGGTTGCCCACATTCTTATTTGCAGCTTCTTGGATTTACACAAATTAATATATTTATCTTTGCTAGAAAGATAAACAAAGCCAAATTCATAAATATAGATTTATTTTCCCTGGCTCCATCCGAAAGTGAAACATTTGCTGTTTCACTCATGTCACTTAATGCCTGTCTAACAAATGTATTTGCAGTAGGAAACACACACACATAAATAAACAAAATTTAGTCCCTTGGGCACCTGTGTGGATCCTGATTTGGGACAACAATTTGTTGTGCTGAGCATATTAAGAGACTGAGCACTGATAAAACCTGGGTCAAGGGCCTCAAAAAATGTATTTACCTTAGCAAAATTACAAAAGGGTCATATAATTAGATTGAATTAGACTAAGTTAAAATTCTCAGTACAATGATCAGCAGTCACTCATGACCTCTCACTGCATCAAATTCCAGCTTTCTTTCAGTATATTCTTTTCATTCACCCCAGCTTTCTTAAATTATAAGCTCTTCTAGGCAGTGGCCCTCAGGAATTTCTAACCCAGCTTTCCTGGTAGCAGTAGTTATATGTTGGGAACCACACAACATTACCCAAACTCAAGGAAAGTGCCATCATCTCCATTCCACTGGAAACAGATTCTAAGCTGTCACTTCGGCAAATAATTTTTTTCTCAATGCTGTAAGTGCACGAGACAGTATTTTTAGGTCAGTGGTGGAAAGGACAACAAAGATGACTCAGCATAACATTTTTTCCAATTTAGCTGCCAGAGAAGTGCATTCTCAACTGGGCTCTCACAGACTTCATCCAACTTTCATGCCTCGCCAGGTGCTTGTACCAGAAATGGGTCTGTTCTTTGCCATTTCATACCAGCTCATCTACTCTGAATTTATAAGGCAGGGAGAAAACAGTCTCACCTACCACAGTGGGGTCCTGTATCGGTGCCAGGGACTCTTACGTGCCAGATAATGCACATTTAATAGGTATTAAACACACGGAAAAAAGAGAGCAGAGAAACTTAATTAACTCTACCTAAAACAGTAGGGTGCCTGCTGCGTTTTAGGCCTCTAAGGTGCTACTAAAATAATAACTACACACAACTAGGGGAAAGAATTTAGGTGGGGAGGAACAAAAGAAGATGTACAGACACAGGAAATAACATACTTAATCACATGGTAAAATAGTGGCTTTATCATCACAGCTGCTGGAAGGATGGGAATGCCTTTATTGACATGCACCTGCCTCCTGCCATTTGTCCAATTGCCTATTTTGCAATTGGTGATTGCTCTGCATTGCCTGCAATACCCATCAGGAAGGGGTCCTCAGGTCAATTCAGAGCTCCAGGGAAAGCCTGAGACTTGTTCCCAGTGAGGGTTGCCATGGGGAGCCAGAGCAGAAATCAGCCAAGGACACAGACACATCAGTGTCCCGTGTTCTACCATGGGGACGCAATAAAACTAAACCAAGTATGTCTGTCACTGAGGTGAGGAAGGAAACCACGTAATTACATGGTGTGATTCTTCAAGAAACTACACCTTTGTGGGTGTTTAAAGGCAAGACACATTTCTGAGACGTGCTGCAGGCAGCTGAAAATCCCAGTTGCCATTATTTCCCACCACAACAGGACAGGCATTGCCACGGTGCCTAAGCCATAATTTACAGTGTGGAGTTACTGAAAAATCAAGGCTCAAGGTTGTCATGGCAAAACTTCATCCACACTTGAATCCTATTTTTTAAAGAAACAAATAAAATCTAAATACTGAGGATGAACTCTGAGTCTGAGCTTTAATACAGGCAAAGGGAAAAGGCTTTTTGAGTTTTCATAGCATTTGTTATTAATGAGGTCTATGAGCTCCCAAGCAGTTGGATTTGAACTGATAAAACTCCAGGGTCTGATTCTCTCCATGGCAAGTCAGAGAACAGCACCATAGATTTACATATTTATTGCTAATATAAAGATTCTTCATGGACCAAAGACCTGGGATGCCCTGAATTCCCACCAAAGGCTGCTGTGTGTGGCAATCCCAGCTCACACATCCTTCTCCCACACTTGAGGAATCACATGTACTACACCTCTCACTTGCTGCCTGAACAGAACAAGCACATGAGTTGGACTTTGAACAAAAAATGACTAGGCATGAGATTTGTGAGGCACATTTGCAGGTAGGACCATTTGGGAACTCCCCATGCATTGAAAACAGGCACTGACTGGCTGCAGGCAAAGGCTCAGGCACTCACTGCAGACCCACACACACGGTGTAATGTGGCCAGTTAGCTTCAGATGGTTGTTTTGCAGCAAAGTACATTTACAAATGGGAGCATATATCTGCTACCCTGGCTAGTGTGACTAAACCTGTGCCAACAGCTCTATCTCTGGCCACAATTCTTTCTTCTTTTCACAGTTCTTTTTGGTGTGTCCGCTTCTTTTTGATGACAAGTATCGTAAAAAAAATACACTGCATCGTGGGTTTTTTTACTCAGAGAGGTACAGTGAGTTAGAGGAAAATGTTAGTCTCTGATATGTCGGTTGATAATTGATTTAAAACATTGTTAAATAATTCGTTTCTAAACAACATTCAGGCATGCATAGCTGCAGTAGTAGAAAATTGAACCCGGAAAATTATTCAGAACCAGCTGTCTAAAGTCACAGCAGTTGTAATACATAAGGAATATATACAAAGACAGTAGTTTATTGGGGGTTTCAAACACTATATTTTTAACGATTTTTCAGCCTCTTGTTTGCCCTTAGCACAACTGCTGTGTTGGATTAGCTGCCACATATTCCAAATATGATAACAGATGTCTTATTCTAAATTGATAAGAGGTTGCTTAATGTGTTACTATGAATATGCAGAGAGACACCTCTTCCCAATGACACATGCTTTAATGGAAACTCTGGTTAGTCACCAAAAGCTATAAAAACTCACCAAAAGAATGGTGTAAGTAACAAAAGTAAAGTTAATCAAACAATGAACTCAGCTTTATAATTTGAAATCCAAAATAATCTGACTTCTGTATGTTTATACCTAGGTTTCATAGCATAAAAATGCTCAGAGTATTTATTACTCCATCTTTTATTTTTCCTCGGGGAGACAACAAAATCCTAAAATATCAGGATTATAACAGGCAACAACAAAAAATCCAAGTATTAGTTTTCTGAAACAAAGGAGCTTTTACAAAATTGAAAACTTCTGGAGGATATATCAATTTTGACAAATTTCATTTCAAGACAAAGCAATAAGACAGAAACATTTTGATTGTAAGAGTAAAATAAGTCCTCTGTGTCTCTAAATGACGTCTCCATTTGCTTTTTATGCTATTTATTGCATATCTTAATTTCAAAGCTAAAGGAGATGTTTCACTGTGAAACAATGGTTTTCAAAAGTGGCATTTTCTGGTTTGAGTGATGCTGACCAAACACTCTGTCATGCCCTGCTACTCATCTGCCTGACTCTGCCTGTTGTCTCTTTTTTTGTAAACTTGTAGGCTTCTGGGTACAGAAAAAATGACTCATTTCTTCTTTTACACATATAAAGTGCCTCTGATGAAGGGCCAGAGCTGGGAAATGAGTAACTGCCCCTGTACAAATAAACAAGTACACTTCTGCTTTCCAAACTGTTTGTAAATCTTGGCAAGCAGGTCTGCTAAGGAACCTGTTGCACAGTACAGTGTGATGATATAAATATCAGCTTAGTCCAAAAGAGAGTCCAAAATTCTCCCGAGGGATGTGGTTTCAGAAAACCCCTCATTATGTTGCTTCTGACGAGCTTTCTGCAAGAAGGATTCAGTGAGCTGTTTCACTCACCCCCTGCACTCCACAGGACATTGATTTCTGAAATACTCTGGCTTCTGGACCAGACTCCAAAGGGCCACACAACTTTTGGTAGGGAAATCTGTGTCTCTGCTGTCCTGTTTTAGTTTTTGCACCCTTCACCCCTCTACAGATAAGAATCTCATCCATTTACCTTATTTAACAGGATATGTTAAATATATTTAATACATTCTTTGGAGTGACAGATTTGCAAGATGGCCTTTTTTTTTTTCCTTCCTTGCTGTGGAATTAATTCTGTTTCTCTCTGTCAGAGCCACAGCACTAGGAGAGTATCTTAATGGGGTTTTAGAATGAACAGTGTTCATAAGCATCAAGCAGATTTGCACAAAAGGGAATATATGCCCCTTTCTTGTCAAACCCTTGAAGTGTGCTGCTTCAGAATCTTAAAGGATGAGAGAAAGGAAAGGAAAGCCACAACCACTGTGAACTTTGATGATGCACATTTGGTACCACAGCTTCTCTCAACTTGGCTTGGCTTTAAAAGTTGCACATTTTTAGAGAGGTTTTTTTTTTTCTTTCCCCATACATATCTGCATAGAGTTTCACTGCAACTGTTACAGAAAGTTTTAGATTGTCCTGATTGGATGTAATCCCAGATGAGAAAACAAAGTTGTACATTAAAAAGGATCTGATAAAATATTCCCCGTGTCATGAAGGCAGCAGCAGTGTGCAATGGCTGGCTTCTGTTTCAAAAGCACACCATGAGCAGACTTATCAAAGCAGTCTCTTTGAGGGCTGGGGAAGATTATTCTGTGAGCATTTCGGGTGACCTATTCCTGCAGAGTTACAGGAATTGCAGAAATTAGAGCAAGTGTATTAAGAGATGCCCCGGGGAATTGACAGTCACTATAGAAAAACTACAGAGAGATGGTCTAATGTCATTCGTTTATCCAGCTAAAATTACTTTAATTTTAATAAAATACAACTCCAAATTCACCAGCAGGTGAAGTGGTTGAAACCCCAGCTGTTACTCAGCTGTTATTCTTTCACCACTGCCCAGACCTTGTTTACAGTCCAGGGAACACCCAGTTCCTTAGAAGCTTCCAAAGTTAATAAGCTGGAAAACTGAAAAACTTAATTATGGACACAAACTGGTCACAGACACCATCCATTATCCACCTGTGGTATCAGCCAGTATGCTGTCAAATCCAGCTTGGTTGTGGGCAGGCACTAAACACCTCGGTGCTGTACTGCCATTCCTCTACTGTGCATTTGATTTGTGAGGATCTACAAGGCAATTTACATCTTCCAAAATCTTAATAACAAGCAGCACCTTTGGGAACAGCAATCCCAAAGCTGCACAGGCCGAGCTGAGAGAATCAGCCTTGGCTGACTGTGGAAAAACATCTGTGGTGGGGAAACAAAGTACCTCAAGGAGTGCAGAGCCAGGTCAGGCCCCCACCTGACTGATACCTTCCTAAATTCTGCAGTCACCTCTTGATAGTCTCAGTTCCTGGAGGACTCCATTACGAGAAACTCAGTGAAAAAAAGGATGGGAGGATCACTCTGTCACACACAACTAAAGTGTTAACTGCTTTTCTTTCCTAAAAATGATTTCATGTTTTTTTTTTCCTTACTCATTTGATTAAAATCGTCATATTGATCAGAACAGAGCATTAACTACCAGCTGGTCTCAACAGGAACAAATATCTTCTGAAAACATCACTGATGTTAGGGCTTTGCACAACTGTCTGTCTGTCCTTGGTGTGTGTAACAAATGCTTATTCAGACTGATACTGACTTTATATTTCTGCTTTACTGCTGCTTTTGATTTGACAGTCACTGGCAATTCTGCTGCTGGTTTATTTATCTGTTGTACCCCTGCTGTTTTTCCAAAAGCACTGCTTCCACGGCGTTCCAGGCTGTTCAATACAACCTGCCTCAATCAACTTTCCTATTTCCTTTTCTTCCTTTCAATAGTTCTTAAGTCCAAGGCACCCATTTTTCAACTTACAACATTCTTTCCAAGGGTAATATATATTATTTTTAAAGAACACTACCCTGCTTTACGTGTGCAGGAGAGTCAGGGAGGGACAGGAGCCCACGGCACAGCCACTGGCCTTGCTCAGAGGGGAGGCAGAAGCAGCTCATGTGTGAGGACATTTGTTACTCTCTTCTACACCCTCATGTCTCTGCAGCCATTGATGTTCAGAGAAGGGAATACTAAAAATTCTGCCACTTAGAAACCCAAGCAAAGCAAGCAAACCCCAACCCAATCAAGTATTTATAGCAGGACTGTGGCATGACAACAGCTCATCTCTGCAGTGCCTTCACTCTCTCCTGCATATCCCAAAGCTGTTCAGAAGAACCACAGGAAAACAACAATATGGCTGCTCATGATCTTCCACTAAAACAATTGGAAAAAAAAAAAAGAAATTAGATTTTCACTGTAATCCACCACAGTGATTTCAGCATAATGGTAATTAAAATTGTACCATTTAGCTTGCACAAACAAAAGTTGCAGACTATCAGGGACTATTATCCCACAACAATATCCATTCATCTGAGACCAGTTTCTTTTTACTGTTGTTTCTTACAAGATCAATTATTTTTTTTTCAGCAAATGAGTAACAGTTTTACAGACAATAATTTCTACACTTGTGAGCTTTGACTTAATTCCTATTAAGTCCATAAGATTTAAGAACAAGTTTAGGTCAAAGACCAAAAGAGGCATCCATGTGCACAAGTTCCTGTGAGAATGCAATTCTCAGTCTGTATATAAAGTGGGGTATTTTGGTACCCTGGGATTCAAAGCCATTTTAAGTCTTTTTTTTTGTGTTGACATGAATGTGACACAGTGATATTCAGGGCTGCATAAGGATAAAATTCTTCTCCACAGTTGCATTCAGTGTCTTTTGCTGTCCCGGCCTTCTCTACCTGCAGGGACACTTTGGGTGTAGGATAGTTTGCCTGGGCTAAGTAAAATCATGAAAAAATAATACTTTAACCTATTTTCAGTACTGTGATACCACACTTGTTTTCAAGTTTAGAGTCACAGAATCATCAGATTTGGAAAGGCCTCCAAGATCATCAAGTCCAACCTCCGACCAAATATCACCTTGTAGACTAAACCATTAAACATTACTCTGAGACATAAATGGCACGTTGAAAAAAACAGTCCCCAAGGTCCAGGGTGTCCTCAGCTGCAATTTGTTTTGTTCCCCAAGCCTGGATCCCTTTCTCTGCCTCAGGGCAGCAGGACACACACCGACTGCTCCAGCCCTCTCCACACTGTCAGCTGGAACAGCCACCTGGGGATGCATTTTTAATACAGCCCCAATTCTTCCTGTTCCCCACAGCCAGGCCTTGAAAGCTCCAGCTCCATCATCCTTAATGGCTGCTGACAGTTCCATCAGCTGAACCTTAGGACCACAGACTTCATATGCACTGGGTATGTTTGCCACCAAATCCTACAGCTGATTATGTCCCATTTATCTGATTTACATGCATTTGCTCTAATTATATAATTACACCTAAACACAGCCATTGCCCAAAGGATAATCTGTCCTAAGCTATTACAGAGAAAACAAAGACCATCATAAAGCTGATCCGTTCTGGCTTGTGCTGTTTTAGAAATTAGGGACTGAAATCTGTTTACGGAGGAATTGAAAGAAGCACGAGTGAGAGTTTTTCTGTGCCCTGGTGGGCTTCAGTTCCAGACTTTGTGTTTTCACTGTATGCACATGACAGAGCCATGGGACAACTGCAGAACGCCCAGCCCTCGGCAGTAAGGCAAAAATGCTGATTTCCACCAGTTGCTGATGCTCCCCCCAGCACCATCCTTGTGTCCACAGTGATCAAAATGACCCAGTTTCCACATTCCCAGATTTGGACCTTACAGTTTAGAAGTTCTGTTTTCACTACTGTTAGAAATTTCAGCCAATCATCTGAAAAATCCATTCAACCCTCCGAATATTATGTGACTTTTTTTTTTCCTTTCTAAAGCAAAATGTGAAAATATTTCAAAATAATGAAAGGGCAGACAACTGCTCCCCCTGCCACCCTTTAAAGAACACTCTAATCTGCATATGAACAGGGGTAGAATCTCACACAACCAAAATGGTTCCACTTGACCCACGTGCTCCTCCTTCTAGAACTTGCTGAGAGGCAGCCTCAGCCTCTTGCCTTTAATGACACAAATCTCCATTCACAAGACACCAATTTTGCAGCAAGAAGTAGTGATGTTAAATAGCTGCTACTCAACCCTGGTATTCTATAATGCTTAATCAAAATCACTGAAATCGAGAAGAAAAAAAAGCTCTATAAACTGTCTTGGTCTTTGGATCTATCACTTACGTGATGAAGTATCAAATCTGATGAAAATAAATGAACATTTTGTTATGTGGCTGATTTTTTTCTTTTTTTTTTTTCTTTTGCTCTCTCAAAGCCACACACATCTGACATTTCTATTAGGCTGCTGAATATTTGTGAAGTCAGAAGCATCAATTTTTCAGACTTGACAGTTCAGTATATGATATTTTTCAGTGTAAACAAATAGAAAATATTTTTATTGCCTCTTTATCCAGGCATCTCAAATACCACTCTGGTTCCAATCATTTATCAGATACAGACTCTGGAAAAAGTGTTTGTCTGAGATCCAGAGTTGGACAATGAAAGCAGGATGCTCAGTTCCTCATTTCATGCCTACCAGGATTTCTGTGCAAAGACACATTGCTAATAAAAATCAGAATGTAGCCACTTTTCCCTTCAATCAATCCTGACTTGAGTAACACCTTCCTTGCAAAAATTTGCAAACATTTACTGCTAATTTGTTTGTTCACAAGATCACATGAAATAATGGAAAGGCAGAAATGGGGATTTCAGGGTAATTCACCCACATGGGCAATGTTTTGTTTGTTCAGCTTTGTAATGAACTCGCCAAAATTAAGCTACAGATGAGCTTAATTAAAGCCAATGGAGCAAAGAGATTAAGCCCTTCAGTGTGCTATCTTTGTGGCTTACTAAGCTTGAATAAGTCAAATCATTAAACATTAATTTGCCTGAGATTATGCAACACTGGCATGGAAATACTCGGGCCTCACCTCATCCTATCTGTGTATCAGATTTTTCAATCCCCCTACAGCACACTTTTATACAACCTCCTTTTTACACCACCTCTCACTGCTGTAAAAAGCTGCACAAAACAAAGTCCAAACTTCCAGAGGAAACGTGGAGGCAGAGGATGGCACTGCAGGGATCCAGCCTCCCTGACCCTCCAGTGTCCTCTGCAGAGCATCAGCACAGAAATGCCAGTAACATTTCATTTGAGGCTCATATATCGTGCCAGAGCCTTAATTTTAGAAGGCATTTCAGTAATTTTCAGATCATTTGAAAATAAGATTGTCATTATTGGTTCTTCCTGTGGCCTCCATCCAGTCTCCACCCAAACAGGGTGATCAGAGCTCGAGCCAGGGGCAGTTTATTCCCCACAAAGGCTGGAGGTTACTCTACCTGCCCTCACTCATTATGTGTACACACTGTGCACAGTCATTTTTCACTGCTGCAAGCCATGCTGGAGCATTTGGTCCTTGGTTTTGCCAGTGCTGTGCCTCCTGTTCTGCCTCTCAGTGGTTATTTCAGTGCAGATACAGACAACCCCCTCCTTTTGCTGTGCTCTGGTGTGAGCAGGCACCTCCTCCTCTCCCAAAACAGCAAAATCCCACCACGTTCAGTCCTGCCTGGGAGCAGCAGGCCATGGGGAAGGCTGCAAAGACTCTCCATGAGCTACAGCCTTCCCAGGAGGAAAGGCAGTTTGCTTTTGGGCAGGCTGTGTGCAAGAATTGCAGTGACAGCCTGTTTCTGGCCCAAAAGACCACACCTCATGTTCCGGCATTTCCATGACAACGGTTCCTCCCAAACCAGCTGCTGGATTTCAACCTTGGACATTCTGCCAGACATCAGCTGGGATAAATGCAATACAAACTGGGATGCCCACCAGTGACCCAGCCATTCAAAAAGTGATACCTACATGCTGCCAATATCTTATATCCTGGCAAAAAGGATTATGGTTTAGTCCCATTCTTTGTTAAAACTCACCCACCTTGCTCTGAGCTGGATTAATTTTCTCTAGGTTTTGCTTGTGTGCAGGTATTCCCCCCCATTTCCCTTTGCTGTTATTCGTTCAGGTTTCTGAAATGAGAGAAAGGAGCAGCCAATTTCACCGTGGTTCATTTCTAACCTTTTAAAATGCTCCTGTTTAAAGTATTTATAGACTTTTATAGTTGCCAGCAACCTTCCGAGCGAGACTAAGAAGTATTATTTCTTCTTCGGAGGAAGTTACTGAGCCTGGGAGCCCCAAAATTCATTTCATTACAGAGCATGTTGACAAAATTACTTCAAAATTTCCCCGGTGGTTTTGAGCAAAATTAACTGTATTTTATATGACAAAAACATATTGTGTTTGCAAACTTCATACGCAAAATATCACTCACTGATGAGATAAAAATTCTGCACTGTCATGTCAAATCAACAGAGTCTCCAGAAGATTAGTTACTTTATGTCACACCTTGAAAGTTAATATTTCTACATTCAGGCCTCAAAATCATATTTGCTTAACACAGTTGGGTATTTTTATGTGCTGCTTTGAGAGACCAACACGAGCGCTATCGATCTCTGCGTTTTTGTTAAATTCTGACTTGGGTGCGAGTAGTCACGTATCAGGTCCCATAAAAAGCCTAAGACCATGGTGTTTTGAGTGAATGCAAGCACTGTTCTGATGTTTAACTAACCAGAAATACCCCCATCTACTTCCCTGAAAACTACATTAAGAACTTAGGGAAAAACTGTCCTTACTGTAGAGCCTCAATTTTAGCCCTTCCTTCATACACAATAAAAGACAATCTCCTTAATATCCTTACTGTTATTTCCATCTTCTACTGTAAGCAAGTAGTTCCAGCAAAAAGGAATTGGATTATAGCAAAAGAACTGGTTCAAAATATTAGGACAGTTTCTATTTGTGCAGGGTCTTTCATCCCAGAACTAAGAGCCTTTTTTTCAGATATGAGTTAATTCTCACAATATTCTTCTGAGACAAAAATTATTGTTAGTTGGTTCTACCAATATCCTGGATGTGACTGCAGAGATCCTCTTTTTATATATTCTCTATTTTTCTGTAGTTTTTCACTTAATTGGAAAATAAGCACTGGGGAAACTCCAGCCACACAGAGAACATATTATACTGTTTTCCTTTTTTAAGCAATCTAACATTCATTGCACATAACCTGTTTGTTTGCTGTAAAGAACTTGTTTCCTTAAATTAATGAATATGTAAAAATACCCATAAAAGGATCTTAATTTTTAGCTGCACATTTGGGCTTTGCTGCATGGAGACCCTAAGAAATCCCCTAATTCATGCTACAGGGACATTCCTGTAAAGACCAGTCGGGAACCTCCAGGGATGGGCTGAGCTTTCTCACCCCTTTTTAACTAAATTGAAATTGTAGCAGTGGGGGCTTCACAGGAGCCTCGAATTACCAAAACTCCAACATGTAGAGAAGTGCTTTGTTAAAGAGAGCTGGATCCAAATACATGCTTAAAACTCAGGGTGTGCACATGTACTGAACACAGGGAAAGGGCAATTAGCCCAGAGCTGCCAACATTCCCACTGATTTAAGTCATGCTAGGCTTTCTTGCAGTGACCTCCTAGTTCTTCCTGGGGAATCCCTTCTCCCTGCTTCCCAGGTTTTAATTTAGTTGAATGCTGTTAGTGCCAGTTGAAGTTTCCATTTGGTTCTCCTCTGCTTAGTCACAACTCACGAAAAAACCCCCCAAACCTACAGAGAGTCATTGATACCGTGAGGTTGTGACTCCCTGGAGGTGACACTGAGCCTTCCTGTGCTGACTCTGCTGCTTCACTGTGCTTGTGTCACTGCACAGTTGAAAGATCAGTGATGAAAACACAGTTTTGATCAGCACAAACATCCCACTTGTCTTGCTGGAGCCCAACTCCATGCTGTGGGATACCCCACCTTTGGCAACAGCAGTACACTAAATACAACTTCTGACAACAGCACCCTTCACCCCAGAGATTTACAGGAGCCAGTCACACTCGGGGGGGTGAGAATTCACACCCAGACTAAGAAAACGTGTGGAAGACTCTTGAAAAGAGCAGCAGAAGGTGAGTGTAGGAGAAATCTTTCCAGAGCCCTGCACAGAGGCAGTTCAGACAGCCATTTACAGGCTGTTCACCCACATGCCATGCATATTTATAACACCAAAGATCATTAACACCTAATCTCTTCAGATGACTAACGAGCTTCACAGAATCCCAACTCTCCCCCAGATGATGCCTCAGGCAAAGCTATTTACAACCCAAAGAGGCAGTTTTGCTACCTGAATGCTGCATCCTACCTGCTGTATCTCTCAGATTTGGGTTCCTGGGAGCTCTCCTGCTCATCACCACTGTGATTGTACAGATAACCTCAGCTAAGCAACCAACCCCAGCCACCTGAGAGAGGCACCAGGAGCTTTTTTCCTTAGTAGCAATAAAACTGCAGCTGAGTTACACCTGAGGGTGCCCTGCACTGCAAATGTAGAAGCCACTGCCCAAAATGCAAAGCATTGCTTTGGCTCTCTCCAGCATCAAACTAGCACATTGCTGTGATTGCTTCTTCTACAAAATGGGCTGGGAATAGAAGTAAACCCAGTTGGTAAAGAGAAAGAAAACATGAGAAAACTCATGGTCCTGATCTTGAGCTTGTTTACTCTGCTTTTCCATCAACATCACTCCATTGAATCTCCATTAACTCTTTACACCACTGCAAACTGGAGCCATAGGTAGTTCCAGGGACATGGAAGAGCACAGCTCAGTCCTGTCCCCATCCTGTTCCACAAATCACTGTGTGATTTCCACGCATCAGGACTTCCATACTGATGTTCTTGCTGGTCTCATGCTGCAGTGATTGCTTTTTATGAGAAAACAAATCCTTTCCATGAGATTTTTTTTTTTAATTCCTTATTCAAATATTAAATGGCAACTTGTTTCTATCAGTTTTATTTCCTAACATCTCTGATTAGCAAAAAATGAGTGTACCCTCACAGCAGATACTTTTCTAGAAGTAGGATCACAATTTAATTAACCACTCTGCTAACACATTCTGAGCAGAAACTAAGAGTGGTGCAGATTAATGATTCTGTATTCACCGCTCTGGGGATTTCTTATGCCCTGCTGGTTTTAACTTCAAGTTTGTTATTTAAAAACCTCAATCAGGAACTTGTATGGCACCTGATTAAGACTTTATTTAAATTGTCCTGCAGTAATTTCCGTCTGAAAAGGACATGGCCACACATCTCATGCACTTAACCCAAGGTTTGGAATCAAGTAAGAGCTGCAATGTCAACAACCACAGCTGGAATCAGAATCAAACCTATACTAAGACAAATTTTCCTGCTTCCATTTATAATAGTTAAGTCTCGACTAACTCCCTTGAAGCTGCTCCAAATTAAAAGCTGTGCAAGTGAGAGCAGAATTCAATCTTTTGGTCATTCTATGAAGTTTGAGGAACACTCATCCTGCTGTGAAAATTAAAAGAGAAATTAAAACACATCTCTCTCTCTTTCAAATTTAGGTCACTGAAGATGGTATGAAGAAATAAATAAACCCCCTGTAAACTCCATCAGAAAAATGTCTGACTTAGTTCTGCTGAAGATCTGAGATCACTCACATGCATCATATAAAGCTTTTCAGACACTTCTCTAAATCAGAATACTGGAAAAACAGGTAGGTTTCCCAATAATCCCAAATGTTGCTGCTAAGAGATGCAAAAGCTGCATCTCTTTGATAAGAGGTGTTTCCAAGTGTCCTAAAACTTCTTATTTTTTTAAACTATTCTACTTCAAAGCACCTTATAAATTGGCTATGGATCAATAAGGGAAAAAGTCTATTCAGCAAATACTACTTCATGCATTTACAACTTGGTTAGTTCTTTTTAAAGATATTAAAAATGAATACTTTCCAACTCGACTCGAATCTCATTCAGCAGTGACTTCTAACATTAACCCTGAACTTAAATAATCTGTGCTCTCTGTGGGGCAGTGACAGAGAACACAGATCTTTTGAGTGGCTGATAATACTTTGAAGCAATCTTGGTCAGAGCCTTTGTGCTAAGAAGCCAGAATGACAGACAAAATACCTATGGTTATTCCAAGCTTTAAAATAACCCAGCTAAATTTGGCTATTGCAAGGGCCAACTAATTACCTGAAAGGTAATTATAAACTGCCACGAACCCAGTAATTTTTTTGTCCATAGAAGATGAGTGTGTCATGGTGGTAAAAGGATAAAGGGAAAAAAAATTGTTAATGGATTTATTTCCTTGGTGCTGGTGAAAATGTGAAGCAGCTCTGCAGTGTGAGCAGTAACTCAGCTGGGTTACTTCTGCTGCAGGTTTGTCTGAAATACAATTTACCTTATTTCTTCTGGGTAAACACAAGAACTGGTTAAAAACTTTCCTACAGATCTTTGTTCCATCAAGTAACATTGATTTACAAAAATCAAAACATATGATAACATATCAGATTTCTCAGTCTGCTGTATGGAAAGTTATCAGTGCATTTCATTTCTACTATCCAATGAAAACACTGCAGTCGCTGAAGTGAAACAAAATTTGAGACTATGAAATCAAAATATCTCATTAAACTCTGCTCCCCTCAACCCTGTTACATTTGGTGTGGTTTCTAAATCAAAAGGATACACCCCATGGGAGGAAAACTCTCTTTTCAATCTATTCTAGTAACTCTCAGATTTACCTGGAGTGAAAAAGGGCAGCATTTAATCTACCTGCTCTTTATTTTTACCTCTACTTGAACCAGAGTTTGGTCTGCTGTGCAAGAGGCAAGGAAAAGGAAATTACACAATGGAAGAGAAATAGTGAAGTCTGAAATAACGTGAAGAATTTCTATATGGACTTGTCACAGTAAACTGGGGGAAGAAAGGAGAACCACTAGATGAAATACAGAGCTTTGGAAATTCATTAGATTAATCTAGTTCTCCCCACATTAATGTCCAGGGATAAGACAGAGCTTAGTGCAATTTTTACTACTCAACTAAACTGCTACCTGACTCAGTGCTCCATTTCATTCCTTGGTGGGAAAGATAAAAACAAAAAGATTTGGGTACAGGTCTGTGATGAAAATCTACATCATCTTTCTATTCACAGTGGAGAGGTTCTCAGATGTTGTTTTTATCTTTCCCCCTGCTCATGTTCAGCTCTGTGAAGCTCACTTTGACTTTTCACGTCTCTCAGACAGCACAGCCTGAAGTGAAGGAGGCACACACAGAATGCCCATGAATAAAATGTCCTTCACCTGGAAAACATAATTCACAGAGCTGAGGAAAGACCGTGACAAGTCTAGATCAGCAGTTTTCCAGTCAGCCAATTTATGCAGCTGAAGCTGATGACTGGGGCATAAACCACAGAGGAATGTACCCAAGTGGATTGCCTACTGACTGCAGTAAAGGAGGGGGACAATTAAACTACTGGCAACAGAGGAAGAAAATGATGAAATAATACCATATCAAAAATATATCTTTTTTTCTCGCCATTGTACCAATAAGTATAGGCAAGTCAAGGAAAGGTCCCATGATTTTATGAAATACCAACACATATTTACTTCTCTTTCTCTCAGAGTTTGACTGAATCTGGCTCTCCAGACTGGACAAGAGACCCCCAAACAGCTTTTTCCTTCATGAGAGAAAAAGCAGACAAAACCATTACTTGTTTCAGCATTTAAACGGGAAGGTTGTCCAAAGGAAGGAAGGAGGGAACACTCAGCAGAAAGCCCAAGGGAGCAGTGACCCCACACAGCAAGGAAGGGTCAGAAAGGACCCTGTGTGTCCAACAATGAGCAAGGAAGCCCCTCACAGATGTTGGGCTGGACCAAAACTGCTCTGCAGGAGATTTCTGCCACTTAATAAGATGTTTGGCAAATCTCTACAAAAAGGAAAACAGCCTGGAGGAGTTGTTGGCCTTTTTTTTCAGCTCTGCTTGTAAACCAACTGCTTGTAACAATACATATTTACTTGTAAGTTGGCCTGGCTTTGGCTGTCTGTGCCAGCTGATCCTACAGCAGCTTCCAACTCATGCCCCAGACCCCCCAGATTTAGTTTTCTGGGGAATGATGACTCCTTGGTTGTCTCAAGTTGGCTCATCAAAAACAGACTCACTGGCAATAAGTTTTTCAGGCACTTCTGACATTTTAGTCCATAATCCCTGGGCAATATCTGTCTCATGTAGGAATTCTTCAGTCCAATGCCTTTAGGGAAACACAAGAGCAAAAGGTCAATGTTTGCTAATGTGAATTTTAGTTTCAGGTGTCTCCATTTGTGGATGCTGAACTTCTGACACTCGATGTTCAGTATTTGAGAAGGGAGATAACTCAGCATCTTCTGGTAGTAAAGCTTTTAATGTTACCTCTACAAACACACTGAAAGTATGAATGACCTAAAATTGTTAATCAAAACCCTCAAAATAATAAATGAGGTGCATTTTAGAGAGAGACTGTTTCCACTCCCAAATTTTGTTTAAATTATGAATGTACTCCTCACACTTATCAGTTTGACAATGGTTGACTACTTTTAAAGAAGCAAAATAAGTTTATAAAGAAAAAGTACAATAATTTTCAACTATGTTCAATTACTAAAGTATCTCTCCACTTCCTGGTAATAACCATCTTTAATTATGCTTATGAATATGATGAATTTCTGATACACCTGTTTAATTGAAGGCAGATGTTCATTTGGCAGTGGGTTATTTTCATGTTATGCATCACTGTTAGTTTGCTATTGCTTTCACAACACACTGGGAAAAGTAATGTACAAATAATGCAGAATAGTTGGTGTGGTTATAAAGCTAACTGCCTTTTTATTCTGTTTTTTAATACTCCTCTTCTTTTACCATCAGCCATTTCATAGAGCACCGCATTTTTATTACTGTTATTTTCGTTACATTATTGTTGTTATTATTACTGATCAACATTTTCTTTGGCTTCTTCCAAAGTTCCAGTTCAGGTTATTCACTGATTTGTTGGTTTAGATAATAAGCAACAAGTGTTGTGACCTCCTCAGTTCTGTGGGGAAGACACTTCATGTCTGTCAAAGACAGGGCAGATAATCCAATATTACAGGGGCAATCTCTTTCAGCACAAGAATAAAAAAGACCTAAAGATGCAAGGCCTGTGTATCCTCATTAACTGCCTAAGACTGTATGTTAATAAGGAATTACAGCTCAAGGGAGTAAAGCAACAGCAGAAATGAGCAAGACATGTTGAATGTATTCCTTTGGAGAGGTGCAAAACACACATTACAAAAGAGAAAAGCATATGATTCAAGTTTTTAACACGTATTTTCTCTTATTAATGAATATAATGAGCTTTAAGTTTTGAAAGTAAGCATATGTGCTATCAAAGAACAGCACAAAAAGAGAGCTCTAATAGACACAACTAAATTGAATCAAATCAAATGCCATTTGGGAGAGGCTCCATTAAAAAAGGAGTAATTTTTTAACATCCTCTTATTTAATTATTACCAGCAGCAAAAGCCCCTCTGTGCAGTGACCCCAGACCCCTGCAAAATGAGGGGCCCCATTCACCAAACTTAAATACCAAGCAAAGAACATTCCAAGTGGCAAGAAGCACCACGGGTATTTTAATAAGACAAAGTGAACTCAGTTGACCAACACAGAAATTCCCACACAGAAAATTCCCCTGGGGTAGAACCAAGGAATTAAATTCACAGCATTATCTACACTTTATGGACACTTTTTAGATTTGGTGAAGGATCATGGCTCAAAGCATCAATAAACAGACCCAAAGCCAGTTTAAATGCCTGTCCTGCTGTAAATGAACACTGAGCAGAGCAGCAGCACTTTGCATGTTGATGGATTTGGATTTTTTTCCTCTGTACATAATACATGGAAAGCCACATAAAGAGTGAGGAACCTCTGCTGTGTGCCTGACTCCAAAGCAGGAAAGCAAGGCAGGCTGCCAACCAGAAAAAGATACTTCTTTTCAAGAGAGAGACTTCAAAACTCATGATCTGGTCTACAGGGAATATACAATATGAAATATAACATGAGTAGCTGGAATGAACTTTGATTTGATTTTCTTTGGTGATAATGATTTCAGATAACCAATTTATGATAAATGCACTCGAGACCTGCTACCCAGGGTACAAATTAATAGATGTAAAGAAAAAAGAAGGAGGAGTTGAATTTTTTAAAAATTCTGAAATAAAAATTAAGAGAAAAAAAGCATAGCTAATTTAACTTTCTGTGTATTTTTAAAGAATAATTAATAAAAATTCTTCTCAGGTCTGTTGATTTCCTTCTGAATACTTTACTCCTAACTAGTGATGCCAGAATCTAATGAGAAATAAATTAGAGGATGGCTGTAGTATAGGAACAGTGGGAAAAGTTGACTTTATTAGAAGATTATGCATTAGATCTGAATTTCTAATTATATTTTCTCTAATCACAAGCACAAGAAATGACATTTTACTGGGTATAAACATTCTCAAGGAAAAGAAAAATTCAGCTGTGCCATTAACTGTGTGGTAGCAGGAACACTAAATTTGCTATTGATCTGATTTTTTTTCTCATTTTTCTACTGTCATAAGTCTTCATTTTTTCCCACTGTTAAATGGTGCCCTATACTGGAAACATGGAAATTACAAAGGGAAAACATGGCTATCTGTGTTCCCTTCACAGTGTCAGATTATTCCATTCCTGCTCCTTCCTGTGTTCTTCACAACAGCTTCAAAAAATGGAGTTCAACAAATGGGAGGATTCCCACGAATCTCCCTATGATTTTTTTTAGATTCTACCCGTTAACTAAGAAACTGAGTTAGTTTAAGGTAATTAAGTAACACTTGTTATCTCAAAAACCCACTTTGTGTGTGGCAGTGTGAGAACCTGCTCCAGGATGTGTTTGCTGTTCTCCCCATCCATGTCTGCAAACTCCAACACTGAACCAGACTGTATCATGAAAACCAAATGAAAAAGCAGGCACTGGGGGAAAGGAAAATGCTGGGGCAGAGACAGACATTGCTAAGTGCTATGTAGCTGTTAAAAATGAATGTGCAATTGCAGCTTATCCAAAGTCAGAGGAAATGATTGAATTCCCGCCATCGCTGAGCAGAGATTTGCCAAGAGACAGATGTTAAATGTTACAGCATTTTAAAGCTCCAGAAAGAAATTTCCAGCCCTTTGTCTGGTGTTATTTGGTGTTTTGAGAACTACCCTAGAATTACACAGCTTTGCAGGTCTGGTTGGTCACAGCAGGATTAAAGCTTGGTGACTGGCAACACTTAAGGTTTGTGTATCACAGAATCACACAGACACGATATTCTGAGTTGGAAGGGACCAAGATCATGGAGTCCAACTCTCCATGTGGGGATCAAACCCACAGCCTTGGCATTATTAGCACCTTGCTCTAACCACCTGAGCTGAGCTCGGGGTCAATGACTCTGCTTTCCAGAGTTTTGATAATTTTTTCAGACTTAACTGCTCGGTTTTGTGGCAAGATCTCTTTGCCCTCAAAAGTTAATGAAAGTTTACTTCTGGCTCAATCAAATATTGTGAGGGGGAAGATCACGGACCAAGCATGTTCTTACTGGGTGTCTCTCGTGTGGAGCCATGAGGATAAGCTGACTGAGTTAATTCCTGATTTCAGCATCTTTGCAGGCCCAAGAACAGTTCTATAAGCAGAGCTTAATAATTGTCCCTTTTCTGCAAAACCCACCATTGCCCCCAAACTCACTTACTGGTTTTATTTCATAGGTCTTTTTGTGCAGTAGCTAAAGAGGGATTTTTAATTTAAGTTTTGGATATAGATACATCAAGCCTGTTTGAGGCATCAATATAATCCTGTGGATCTGGCTTTCCCAGAGGAGTCAGCCAACAGATGACCAACTGTACCTGATTTTCCAGGTTCAGAGCTGTTAGTTGAACCCTAATTCTCATGAATCAAAGCTGTAACCATTGCATTCCTAACTGCATGCAGCCTAATGCCTGCTCCATGCAGAAATTACCTCTAACACATTCAGTTTTCAAATGGTTAAAACAATTTATGACAGGGTTTTTATAGCACATGAGTCATGTAAGTGATCCAGACCTTTCTGCTGTGGTCCAAATATTAACTGTGTCAGCACGGTGTTTTCTTTCCCTCCTGGAATAAAAATTTAGCAATAAACTCCAGAGGCAAAGTGGCATCAAGCTAATGGCATTCAATCTAAGCTTATTGCAGATCGACCTTGAATGCTGCCAAGTCTCCAACATGTGCTGACAATACAGCATCGTTGCTAAGCTACCTATTATTAATCTTTGCAATGAAAAATGAAGAGGTCAGAATATGTTGAAGGTGTGTTTATTACAGAACTTGCACAGAGGGTCTCATTTGAAAGCTTGGATATTTCACCATTTTTATTGCCGTGAAAATATTTTAATTTTTTGGTAAAGATTTGAATCTGGCTGACAGACTATGACACTGATCACCCCTTAATTAAACAGCAGAAAAAGAAATGTGTATGTATTTTGTGAATATTCATCTCTCTACATTCAAGCCAACAGAAAAGGAAGATCCAGTCATTTGTAATTGAAACAGAAATTATTTAGTACTTTATCTCATGGTCAGAGTTGCAGTACATTGGGTCTAGGAAAGCCTCATCTAAATGCACAAAGCAACAGTGCTTTGAAAAAATTATTATTAGAACATTCTCCATTCTTGTTGTCTGCTCCTATCTCCTGACTTTATTTCTTGTGGCTTGGACTTTTATTGAGCTTTGTGGTGTTTTGGTAGAGGATCAAGATTGTATAGAGAAACAGGACATGTTCTGTTTATCAATAAATCATCAAACACAAAAACAAAGACCAATGAATGGGATGAGGACACAAAGAAGAGAAAAGGGGGAAACTCCAAGTCCTTTGAAGGAAGAAAAGGCCAGGATAAGAGCAAAAAGGGGGTTGGTGTTATTCTGTCACAAAGGAGATTGATGTAGAAGGTGAGAAAGAGAGGGAATATATATTTTCAAAGGAGAAGTGCATAGGTTGTCAAATCCTGTATTCAGGAGCTGCTGATACACACAGGAACACCCCCCGAAAAGTACCCAATGCTTTCCAGGAAGGAACACAGCTCCTTGAAAAAGCAGAAGTCAAAAGCTAACCAACCAAACTTTCCAAAGACTTGTTTAAAAGGGCAGGTTCTATCAGCAAAAGCTGAAGTGTGTATTTCAGGACATGGCTGCACGGACATTTTCTCTACCATGGATATAATTTCGACATGGTTTGTGATAATCTGGAGGGTTGTGAGACTTTGCCCAAGGATGGGAAAGGGAAGGTGTCCTGAGGTGGACAATTACTTCTGTAACCCTCAGTTCAACTTGCACTTGTCTTGGGAGTTATGCAGTTGTGCACATGTCACTGGCAAAGCTTCATCACACAGAACTTGTTCTCGCTTCCCTGAACACTGATCACACGAGGACACTGGAGGAACAGAGCTGACTGCCACCCCCAGCAGCCTGGCTGCCTTCAAAGGCTGAGCTGAGGTTGCTGGAGGGCTGTTGGGGCTCTGCCACCCCAGCAGCAGGTCATGAAAGGAGCAGTCATGCTCCAGAAGGATGATTTGCTCTGTCCTTCCTCACCCTACCTACCCTACCCTGTGAGGGCTCCCAGCTCTGTCTGTGCCCGTGTTTTGTCACAGCTGCTGTGCCCACATGGACACCAAGTCACCCTGAACTACAGCACTGCTGATAGAGCTCAACAAGGACACTTTGAAACAAATGCCTTTTGATTAAATTCTGGAAAGAGATTATACATCCTCAGTGCTTCCCAGGAGAGTGTTTCCAAGCAGGGTGAGGATTTAGGAACGAGCTCACACACAGGAGGTTCATCTGGTTTAGCTGCACCGATCTCTTTGACTCCTTCAGTCACAGCAACAGGAACCCTCAGGTTCCAGATTTGGAGAAGACCCTAAAGCCACTCTGCAGTAAGAAGCCACTCCTTCCAGCATCTCAAGATACACTCAGCAAATACCAGTGAACTTTTTTTCCAAGTGTTTGAAGGATGGGTTTAAATCCTATGCTTAAAAAAATGGCTGGAAATACTCTTGGGAAAGATGAGCAATAGCATTCTGGTTCCTTCTGGAGGAGCCTTGTTCTAAGTGACAGAGGAGTCTCAGACACATCATTATCAAGCACTGCACAAGCTGAGATTCTCAAAAACAAACCAGTGTGAAACCTCTCATGAGAAGCTGATAGTGCAAGTGGATATGGGATATAATCCCAACTTTCCTTCCTCTTCTATTTGTCCCTGTAGCTGTTTTATTTATACTGCAGCACTTAGAGGAGCAGGATGAATGGAGCTGCCTCTGTGAAGAACATTTCTGTACAGCTGGAATAGGGTCTTGCAATTGCAGCAGAGAACTTATCACCCAACATACAGAAGGTTAAACTACATGAGGATCATCAAAGATGCCCTGTGGCCTGACTAGACATATATGCTAAAGATGTAGCTTTGTCTTTTGTGTTTCTTGTCATCATTGCTCTGTTTTCTCATGCCTTTAGTAAAAACTTCTTAGTGTGGCACACTTGGAAATGTGCTGCCTTCTTTCTGCACAATTTAAATTTAGCAACAGTCATACAGATTTCCTGATCTTCCCTAAGTCCTAACCTGACAGGGGTGTCTTGGAAAGTGCTACAGTACAGCTCTGCTTCAGCTAGTTCTAAATGTTAAAGTTGCTTTCAAAAATAAATATATTGATCAGGAAAGTGCTGCTTGTGCTGTGGCTGTGAGGGGGGGGTCTGGAAAATAAGAGATGTTTTGTAAAAAAATGTGAACCTGGAAATTTAGCTTTGTTCCAAACTGAAAAACAAAAGAGATCTTTCAGGATTTTTCTTGAGGTAATGCAACAGATAGTCATACAAGAAAGGCTTAGTAGCCACTGGTTAAGAAGTTCTTCTGCTATGTGGTGTGTTTAGTTCCTGTCCTGTTTGGACAAATTTGAACTGGATTTGCACATATCCCACTGGAACATATCATTCCTCTGTCATCATGGTGTCATCTGACTACCCTCAGTAGGTTAGTCAGATCTTACAGGGACTTATCAAAATGCATATGAAGAAACAGTTTGTATCTCTCACTCAGATCTACAAGCAGGTAAAATTGTTCAGGGGCAAACCGTGGATTTTTCTGCATTTGGCCTGGTTAAAAATTTTGAATCTCAATAACAAATGTTATTTTATTTGGGTTGCACATGCAAGTTCCATGAAAAGTGGGAATCAATAAAATAACTGACTTCTTTATAGAATGGTACAGCTGGAGTACAGTGCTATTTTTTCCATGCAAGTTAGTAAATCCCATAGCTGAAGGCAAATATGCAGCATCATTCCATGATACATATGCAGAAGGTGCAGGAAGAGCTCAACTCCAGCTGTGAGTCTGCAGGATCACACCCGCTGTCGGAATCAGAGAGGCACAGAAAGAAAGGCAGTGATTGAGAGGGTCGTGTACCCAACAGGTGAGCAACTACATAATGAGGGTCTTAAATATTTTACTTCAGCTGAGCAGCTCCAGCTCCCAGCAGCAGAGGAGGTGCCCTCTGTGCTCAGAGTGGTGCCCAAAGTCTGGGCTCTCCTGACGTCACCGACCAGATTTGCACGTCCCCTCTTGCCAGAGACCAGAAACATTTTGTCTTACAGACTATTCCAGGCAGCCAAACAGAATTCAAACTGCAAAATACTCAGTTATATTTATCCTCAGGTGACACAGGTCACATCAGAAGCACATGTGAAGGGTTGAATTTATACTTGCAGTATTAGTTAGATGGCACACACAGAGATGGAAAAACTTGCCACCTAAACTGCAGCTTTTCACTTACAAGTGAGTTTCACTTATAAGGTGTTGCTTTGCTGCAGTGGGGTTTTATTAATTTTTATTAATAATTTAGATTAATGTAGATTAATCATACTCATGATTAATATAAACAGGGTGAAGCCAACTATCAGTAATTCAAGTAATGGGAGAAGCTATGTGGTAAAGCATAATCTGAAAAAGCTGCTGAATCTGGACAAAACCCATGAGGATCCTGTAACTGTAGTTTTATAGCTGCTGTTTGGAGTGTGCTGTGATAACTAGCTGTAGATTCTGCAATATGTTAGTCCAAAAAGCTTCTTAAAATGTAAACTTATCTGCATGACCCTGTATTATCATGTATTTAGATCCACAGTTCTAGGATCAAAAGCACTCTAAGCCTAAACTTCCAAGCCTTGGTTATATGACTTGTGCATTTCTTCAGAGTTTGTAGACTAAGAGTCTCCTGATAAGGAGAACAGAATAAATAATTTAATACAGCACACTGCCTGAAGTTGTTACTGTTCATTTTTAAAGCACAGAACTACTGAAACTGATGGATAACTGGGAAAAAAACGACACTACAACAGAAGGGAAAAGAAGTCATTTAGCAACTTAAACTACCAGCAAATTGCTATGAAAATTTAGGATTGGGGTCAGATGTGGAAGGATTCAGTCAAAACTCTTTAATGTTGTGAGTAAAATCAGAGTTTGCAGCCAGAAGAAACACTGGGGGAAAAGGAAAAAAATCCTAGGAAAAAAAGTTTAAACAAAGGTGACTGAGCCTGGGATGAAATACAGAGAGAAAGAATAGGCAGAATACAAGTAGTAGAATTGCAAATAGAAAATGAAAGGTGAAAAACCAGCACATGTATAGGTTTTACTTACATCTTCTACCAATGCACAATATAAGGTCTCTTTCAGCTGGGGGAATACCAGAGACTTCCTCTGGTTTAAATTTAATTTTTCTTTAAATATGTTTCCCTGTTTTCCACTTTGCTAAAACTACAGGAAACACAAATATGAAAACTTTGCAACTTCCCCTTTCTGGAAAGAAAGAAGAAAGAGGAAAGGGGGAAGAAAGGATTGTTGAATCAGAAGGATAAAACGTGATCCTCAAAAACCTACCTAATAATCAGGTATCTTAGCAAGAAAAAAACCCATCTATTGACCAAAATATTGCATAAAGAAAATAGATCTTAACTAGTATTTCATAATACTGCTGGAAAAGTTTGAAATTGGAGTGATACAACTAGCAGATTGCAGAGTTATGGTGATGTTTCAGTACTATTTCAAAGTCACAGCTCTACTAAAAATGACACTGTGCTGATGAATTTCCCAGTAAAAACACTTCTGCCCTACACATCGATGGTATAAACAGACTGAGCACAGACAAGCAGCACTGGGCTAATAAAGCAACTAAACATGCTCTGGACCCTCAGCATGGCCATAAAAACAACCTGACTCTGGACAGCTTCAAGTTCAGCATGGTTTAGCAAAGAGTCACAGAGGACAGTGCTGTTCACTTAGCACTGCCAGTCTCCCTGTCTTTGAGGTGACTGATCATCACATTTTGCATGAACACGGCCTAAAAATTTCTCAAGAGCTTTTTCAGGCTCTGTGAAAGCTCCCAGGGTAGCTCCAACAACAATCCCAGCAGCAACCCAAGGAAAAGGGGGCAGGACCCTGAAAACCCAAGTGGTTAAACTCATAGAAAGGCAGGCGAAGCTGTGAGGTTCCAGCAGAACGGTGCCAGAGGCCTTTTCATCCTCCTAATGTGTCATTTTCTGTTGATTAAATTTTCCACTGGAAAAAAAAAAACCCGACAAGCTGCTATTTCCCCTCACACCAAATCATAGTAATGAAAGTTTATAAAGTAGCCATTCATTCAATCCAAACTTATTACTCCAAGCGTGCTTCTGCTTCTTTCCCCCTGTACTCCACATTAAGCATCCCTATTCAGTGGCTGTTATTATGGGAATTGTTCTGTAATGAAAACATAAATCCTCACAACAGGAGTGCATTTCCACAAACAATGTAAGAGGGGGCACGTTCCTGGTACCTCCTATGGCTCTAATCTGTGCTACCCATTCATATGCTGTAGTTAATGCCACACTTAATAGCTTCATGATGGAAAAAGCCTGCTAGCCTGCAGATACATGGTGCTCCAGAGGTCTCCCTCGCAGTTTATTGTGTCCATGAGGAATCCTGTTCTTTTTGTCATAAAAAATACAGTCACCTAATGCAGCGTGGCAGGTCCCTGCTCTGGCTGGGTACAGTCAGACGTGATTTTGCTGAGCAGAAGCTTGAATAACTGTAATGTTCTTGTGAATGTGCCATGTAGTTCAGTGAAACGGGAATAGAGTGTGCTGGGTAAATATGTAGAATTTGTTACCTGACAGTCCCACTGATGAACGAGTAGGAGTCAAATTCAGCTCACTTTAGAGTACAAGAGGCAAGGTTTCTAATTTCCTTATCGATGGGACCACTGGAAATGGCTTCTTTTCAAGTGCAGGGCGAGGGAATGAAGCCTGAATGTTGTGCTCTCTGCATTTCCCCACTCCATTTCCACATGTAATGCCATGCTGGAAACGAGTTGGTTCCCTTGGGTACCTGAAACAAGAAACTAAGACTAAAGTCAGCAGGGCTGTTTGGCTGCTGCTGGGCTGGGCTGAGGGCAGCCCAGGGGTTTTAAAAGCCAGCCCACATGTAGGAATCTGTGCTCTCTGCTCCTGGAGAGGGAAATGGGCTGGGGAGGAAGAGTATGACAGAAGTGGGGTAGGAAATAAGAGATCCCAACCCATCTAATATTATTACCTGATGCAATGCTACTGCTTTTATTGGGACCAACACTCTGCAGCTCCTGAGCCAGGCAAGGCTGGCAAGAAAGCTGAGAGAAACTAAAGGGAAGTAAAAGTCTCCACTTAACAGCTGCCTCGTGGTTAACAACCCCTTAATGAAGCAGCCCTTAAATGCCTGAAAGCCAAAGTACTTGATACTATCAAGATATCTTTTACTTCTATAGATATTGCAAAAGTCTCAAATAGTCCTAAGAGGTTTTTACACACCTACAACTTTTACGTTATACGAGATCCTGATTTTTATTTTCAAAGATGCCAAAGATCAAACCCAAACTGTCTCTTTGATGGTGTTTCCTCTCCTGATCTCACTGTGGCAGCTGAGACACACACAGTACTGCAGAGGGTGGCCTTCAGGGTGCCAAGCACTTTCTTCTCAGAGCACCAAGAACAGCCTTTTACTGACTATTTCTTATGGGATGCAGAACATACAGGTGTCACCTTCATTCTTCTTTTTCATCCGTGTTTTTGGAGAGATTCATCACACATCTGCACACATTTGGGCTCTCTTTAATCGAGAGGAAAGTCAGGTGATGATTTACTGTTGGTGTGAGGGAAAAGAGAATATAATCCAACTCTTCCCTCCCTCAGATGATCTCAGTAAAGGATTCTGCAGGGAGACATGGATTCTGCAGGACTTATTGTTGTGGTGGACACATTTCTCTCTCCTTTTCTTTTCTTGGCACACCCCTAAGCTTCATTCTAACAGGCACAGTCTGCTGAGAACATCAGACCTTTAATAATACAGCAAAGAACTGCAATGTGGGTCCTTGAAGAGCAATTCTGCATCAGCACAAGATGGAATAAAGCTTTATATATCCCAAATTTTTGCCTCCACATTACACTTTAATTTTTATCCATATGATAAAACCAAGAAATGCAGTTGTTGAATGAATCAGGTGTAAAAGTAACTGAAAATGCTGGAAGAAACTGAAATCCTGAGCAGACCTGGCAGTGCTTTGCTACAGCTGAATCAAAATCTGAGTGTTCAAATCTTCCTCTGACCCTCAGGCCAAATGGAGCTTGAGTCCAACACAAAAGTTCCTGGCAGGATCTATTTCCCATGTTGACTATAAAGCACTATTTTAAATATGCTCATATTAACATAATTAAAAAATTGTGCTGTACATATGCTTTCCATGAAGGAGCTGTTTGTGTACTATATGTCAGCGATCAGCTTTGCTCTTTCAACAGTTTAATAGCACACTTTAGATGTTAGATTTTAATATTCTTAATTAACTAAGTAGTACATGTTTGCAACTTAATGAATAAATGCACCTGGCTGTGCTGCATTTTGTGCTGATACTGTTAATAATTTTTTCTGATTTTCTGACATATCTTAGTGATTTAGTCAAAGGTAATATGCAAATATTCAGTGAGATAGACTGACAATTGCTCTTTATGCTTTCCTGATAATGCTATAGACTTCACTGAGCTGCAAAGAGTTGATAAAATTGCACACACTTTACTTATTGCTCCATTATTCTTTGCTAATTGAGCCACATAGTTTAGTCAAGTGTTTACAAGCTTTGCTAATAGACTTGCATACAAATTTTGTTCAATTTGTTATACTGAAGAGAATGTTTACTACCTGCTGAGCTGCAGGAATCATGATGATAACAGTTCTGAAGTTGTCAACCAGTCAATAAACACAGACAGCAGCGTAACCAGTTGATTTGGGGAGCTTATTGCTTTTGCAATGCTCATGTAAATGATCTGGATTAACCCATATCATAACTAAGGTGGAAAGTCAATGGGGGCCAGATGCACTACTCTGCCTTTCTCTGAAACACTGGCTACATGGTCCATTAGGCAAGAACTTATTATTTTGCAGAGAGTGAACTGAAACAGCAAGAAGCTTAATGGGAATGTCTGAGTTCACACAGCACACTTGGAAAGATGTCCTTAATCAAGGACCTTCAGGGCTCCAAACATCATCGATTGCTAGAGGGGAATAATTGCTCTGAGGATGCTGGATGGTCTCAGAGTGAGACAAAAGCGTTTTCTGCATGAGGATGGCAACTTGGGACAGTGTGTGGCTTATCCCACAACACTATTCTTGGCTTTCCCTCATTTTCACATGCTTTGTTTTCACCACACAAAAATGGGAAGCATCTACTACCAGTTCTGTGGAGCCATTTCTCCTCTCTGTCCAAATATGGACTTATCAAAATGCATTTAGTGCAGTCCCTCTCAAAGAGGTTCTTGGAAAGTGGTTTTAGATGACACTGGTCATTTCCCTTTGCAGTGGAAGGAGGAATTCTGTGGCAAATCAATAGCATTTAGTTAAAAAGAAATCATCATCCTACAACAAAATACCTTGTAATAATAATAATAATTAAAAAATCTATCATTATAGGAAGGTGAATTTTTTTGGCTTGTAGAAAACAACAGAAATCCACAGACTTCACAACTGCAGCACTACAGCAGTTAGACAGAATCAGACACCTGAGAATACAGCCCTGCCAGCCTCTATCCTGGGGGATAAATAATGCCAATTATGAAGTTTAATTTAATTGTCATAATGCATCAGTAAAAGAGGGACTATTGGGAAAGGCAACATGCAAAGCTCAGAATGTACATGCAGCTACTTTCTAAACTCTGCAAAGCGCAACAAAAGAAGCTGGTGCAGAAGGTCATGTGACTAAATCCCAGTTCCAGTGTCTCAGGCTCTCTTCTCTCTCCATTCCACACTCCCTTTTTCTAGCAAGGTTACCCTCTCATTCATTTTATGCATGAAACTTCCATAATCAAAGATTTTTCTGCAGCAAGAAGAGAATACAGAAAATTCAAGAGGTACCTATAGAAAGCATCAGAGATAAGAGCTTTGCTAAAGCATCTGCCTTGGTCAGCAAAATACAAGGGGATTAAGTATGGAAAAGGACAATTCGGTCAATAATAATTATAAAACCATTGTGTAGCACCAAAGAAGAGTTCAGTGAGCCAAACACTGAACTGGAGTTCTCGTGTTGGGTGGTGATAAAAATCTGTGCCTTCATGTTAAAGACATCTGTCCCTCAGCAAAACTGAAAACAAAAAGGGTTCAGTCACCCTGGCAGGAGGTACAACAGGCTGCAGGCAGGGTCTTTGCTGTGCACACCAGCACAGCAGGTAACCCCTCTGGCTACCTCATTTAGTCTGGAGGACATTCCTAACACAGTTACAAACCTCACTGCAACCACTTTGCTTTGCTTAAACCTACCCAGGGCTGAAATCTATTCTGAGCTGAGGAATAGCATCAACTATGCCACTAAAATCCCTTTCTACAAGGGTTTCTCCCATTTCCAGCACCTGCCTCTTCTAGTCCACAGAGAGATTTCCCAGGCCAATATCCTGGCCTAGGACATTCAGTGGCACAATTCCCATTGCTCCCAGGAGACAGAAGACATGCCTTCTGCAGTGCCCAGGTGGATTCTGCTGTGTTTGTGTGCCTAGGAAGGAGACCATTCCACGTGCTCTGTCCTCTCTGCCCTCCTGGAAACCACGGGCTGAACTCCCAGCACACTGAGAGCCTCACAAGGCTGAGTGTCTGGGGACTGGGCTCCTGTTCAGTGCACGGTCCATTGAATCCACCACGTGCCAAAACTCAGAACTGGAGTTTTCAAAAGCAGACCTAATATTACTCCCTTTAGCACAGTACTTCTGGAGGCCTATCCTGCCATCAATTAGCCCTCAGTCCTCCCATCGGTTTAATTAGCCCACGCTTGGTGGAACAAGAGAAAAACCTCCCTGAATGTTGAAAGGAGCCTGCAAAAAAAGGCCAGGCCAGTGTTATTGTGCTTTGTATCCAGGCATCCCTTTTTTAATCCATCACAGGGCTTAGAAATGCATACACCAGTGGCACATCTCCTGTGTCCTCATAACACTGGAAATATTAATAATCCCGGGCACTGTAGCATGGGGTAATGACTATATCTGAGCTTTAATGATGTGTTGTGTCGATCTGCAGCACCGAGACATTAATAAGCCTGTCTTTTATATGAAACAAGGCAGAATCCTTTATAATGGATAACGGGCAGACATTTTAGAGAGCTGAAATAAACACAGAAAAAAACCACACAAATAAAGCTTGGCCTATTTTTCTCCCCTACTAAAAGAAAAAAAAAATATTAAAAAAAATATTTTAAACCAAGAGCTTAATTGATAAATTCCTGGTGATAAAAAGGATTTTAACATGTCCTGACCATACCATCTTTATACATATTGTTTCATTTTTCTGCCTCATGCAAAGCCTGCAGCCAGCTGGGTGGTTAAGCAGCATCTTAGTTGTCAACCAGCCTATCAATCAACAAAAGCACATGCTTAATTTTAAGCCACTTAAGTAAGAAGCCATCAGTCCCTGCAAGTTTAATTACATGTTTAGAAATCATTCTGCATCTAAAGCTAACAAACAAGCCTATGCAATTAAAACTACTGAAGTTCTCACTACACACTACTGTATTTTTCTTTCCTGCTGGAAACAGGCTCATGGAAAAGAGGAGATTGTACCAACAGAAGAGTTTACAAATTTCTCCATATTGCTAAGAAATCCACCACCGTACTATGCAGTAAAAGTTAAATTATCCCTTTTATTAAAAACAAAGTGGGTTTAACTTTATTTTAAAGATGTGTTAATATAATTTGGGCACAGTCACTAACACTTCATCCTATCAGGACTGGTTTTATGGTGTCTCAGTCCCCATTAGAAAGAAATAAGGTGAAATACCTGCTCCATGTCCTGTTTCTGTCCTGCCATAACTACAACTGCTTTGAATGAGATGGATCTGCTGCAAGGAGACGGTTTTCTGCTACAGCAGAGATATCCAGGCATCAGGTAGCAATGGCAAGTTAATTCTGGAGATGACTGTGTTCTTGGGGTGTAATTTGGGAATATGTGACTCATTTCCCCACGCACTGAGAGGTGGAAGAGAAATCACATCACTTATTACATTCCATTGCACCCATCACCACACTAAGTGATCTAACAAGGAAGGCAATCTGTCCTCTCCAGCTGAAGAATAAGGGCTTTCTCTTACTCATTTTCCCATCATTCATAATTTGAGAGAGAGGAGGGAGAGAGACTGATCTTTGAAAGCGAATTGAGCAGTTCATAAGACTTTGATAAAGACAGGACCTTGCCCAAAGATGCTTTTTATTCATATAATGTTCAAGAGTCAATTTTACCTTCTTACTCAGGACGGGTTATAGATTAATTTGAATCAGTTTTGGATACCTTGGGAGCACATTTTTCTTAAAATCTATGCCTCTTCAATATAGTTTCATTTTTCATAGTGTTTAATCTCTTTTGCTTAGTATGACCACATTTTTTTTCTTAAAATTGACAAGTTATATTATATTGCTTTGATATTTGGTCCACATTTGGGGATCAAATGCATACTTCAAAACCATTGGGGAACAGGAACAAATGTGCTCCAGCTTCATTCCTAGATTTCAGATTAAACACTTTGATTTAGGTTTTATATTACCACACACTCTAATAAAATATATGCATTTATTCATCAAACCTGGAATGTATATTGTAAAAAGGATGTCTATATTAAAAAAATTGCTGTCAGTACAAAGCTCTGAAAAATTAAAATTTAGCATTTTTTTCCACCCCAATAATCCCATCTCTCTCATTTATTAAAAAACTCAGTAAGAAAGAACTTTTCCTGTCTTCTCAAAGGAATAATTCTTTTACTGATGTCATCAGTAGTTGGAATGGAGTAGACATGAAAATTGAATTTACTTATTGTCTCCCAGTCACTCACATAGTAAATTATTCCTGCCCCAGCACTTTGGTGCAGACATGGAGTCAGTCCTCAGCTGACTTAACCACAGAGTACTTCAATACAACAGAAACCTTTGTCAGGGCTCCAACTATACAATTTCTTTTAATCTAATCAGCTTTTAATAAATTGTTGTACAAAACTTTCTTATTTGTAGTAAGCAAGATATGTAGAAGTGATTATGTCCTCATTTTGCTTCTCTAATCAATCATAAGCTGATGACTTAGGCAAATAATCTAGTTCATAAAACAGTATGTGGCGAGTTTGTGAGGGGAACATCCATCAAAGCCAGGGATGGGTGATTTTTATAATTTGCTCCTGTTGGTACACTTCCTATTGCATTAAATTTTAAAGAAGTTAATGGCAAGCTGAGTTTTATCCCATGTATTTCTTTTGCTCCTGTAGCCAGACACCACAGATGATGCAGGAAGATGAGAAGCATAAGAGATATAAAATCCCAACAACATCTGCTGGACTTGGATCCTGCAGATCCAAAAGTCTGCAGCACATCTCCCCATGGCCAACTCAGCCTCCCAGTGCTCCCAGTCCCTCCTTCTGCAGCTGCTGCTGGTGGTGCAGCTGGGTCAGACCAGTTCATGTGCTTTGAAGGGAATGTTCACTTCGATAAGAGATAAGGGGAAAAGTGGTCACTGTGAGATGCAAAAATCTACTAACCAAGTCTCCTGGCTCCGTTCATCTCCTCTAGTCTTTGATAGCTGATCCCCTGCCTTGTCCTTGGGATGCTCTCAAGTACTTCAGGGTTTCCCTCTGTGCTCTCTGGGGTGGCCTCCACTGCTGCTGGAATGCTGTCACCAGCCAAACAAACAGCTTGTGGTTTGGACTCCCAGAAAGTTATGACTCAATTACAGTAAAACAGTGTGTCATTATTTCCCCTCACATATGCATAAAAGTTCTTAAAACTCCAAGGTAAATTGAGTTGGTTTCTTTGGGTTTTGCTTTGCTATTCTGCAATGATATTTATGTCCTCTACCAGCCTCAAATAATGAAAATGTCAGGGGATGTAAGACAGTGTGTGCCTGGCTTACTGAGAGTCTAAAAATATAATACACTAAATGCAGTGCCCTTGTAATGGCTAAATATATTTTCTAATTTTCATGATGACTTGCCACTCTAAACATTGTATTTCTGCAGTTTATATTAAATCCATCCTCTCAATCTTTTGAAACAAGACTTACTACAGTCACAGTGGCAACAGGCAATCTACTGTTATTTTCCCCTGTGTCCCTCCACGCACCTGGGCTCCAAATATTGTTCTTGACTGATATTACAAATTTCTCTATAGTATGAATGTGAATCATCTTGGTAGCATCAAGTTGTTTAGCAGTGGCAGCAATAAAAAGGAAACTACGGAGAGATACCGAAGAGAGAGCTGGTGGGACAGCCAGCTCTTGTGTTAGCTGTGTGTGCTTTTCAGCTGAAAAAAATAAGACTTATCTGTATTTTGAGAAAATTTGATCTAGAAGTCATTAAGACACATCAAATCTATGTGTTCACAGTGTCACTTCTACTGTTGCTTTATAAAGCACAGGGCAGCACACACAGGGCAGCACACACAGGGCATCTCCAGCGCAGGGAAATCACAAGGAATAAGTTCATCAAACACTCTTTCAAATCCCCAGGTTGCCTTTTCTCAGCAGAGGAATAATTAACAATAACCTTTCCTTTTTGCTCTCCTCTGGTCTCAGTCGAGTCAAATGTCAGCTGTAATATTTCAGGAAACAACTTTCCCCTTTCCCTACACTCTGTGTAGTCAATTGTAGGGAGTTTAAAGTTACCGGTTTAGAACAAGAGCATTTTACTCTGCGTTTGCATCAATCATTACCCAACAAGCACAACAAGGAAGAGCACAGCCCTGAGACTCCGATAGTCATCTAATGACTTGGGAGAAGATTTCACACTCCCTGCTGGAAAGAGAAAGCAGGAAAAGCTGTTTTTCAAACTGAAACCCGATTGCACGACCCGAAAATGAAGCTTGTAGTCAAATATTTGCATATACTTATCTCTGCAAATATTAGGGCTTTAGAATGGAAGTCAAACAAAAACAATGGTAATAGGGGTCTCATCAAGTTCTGTGAGCACAGAAACATCTAAACCACAGTGCTCTAATTAGTGCAAATGATAGACGAATGAGGAAGAACTAGTCTGGAAAGGATCTTATTTTTCTCCAGGCTTGTAGAATTCTATGCAAAACCACATATTTATGGTTTGACTGTTTCAGCCTGCTCGTGCCAAGCAAGATACAGCAGAAAACTATTCTATGCTGCTCTTTATCTAACTGCAATACTCAAAATAACCACAAGTAACCAGATATATCACGATTTGCAGAAGTTTAGACATTCTCTCACCACATGCCTACAAACACAAAGAATTAATCTCTGACACAAAGTTTACAGCTTGTATTACACAGCATTTGCATCGCCCAAGAAAATTAAGTTTTTTGCAGATTTTATTTTTTACTGGATTTAAAAGGTGTGTATCACTGACAAATCCACATGTTTATACTCAAGAGCTATATTCTAAATAAGTAGCGTCTATACATCCAGGTTAGCCTGTTTAAGTGTAAAAAGGCCCAATAAACACATATACAGTGATCTTTGCAACTGGTTGAGAAGCTACTTCAAATGAAAACTAAGCACAAAACAAACCCTCTAGACCGAACATCAGCCATAACTTTGGTGTTTTAAATATTATTGTATAACTCCTCTCAGAGACCTTTTGTTCCACAACAGCATTTTGACCAGCTTGCTGTACCCAAAACAAATTGTCAGCACTCAGGCGCCGATTAATTTCAAATGAATGAGCACTTGAGAAGACATTGATGCTGACGGGGGTACTTTGCTGAACAAGCAGAGAGGAGACCCACGAGGTGACACTGGGATAAGTACCACAGGTTGTCCCCGGCTAACAAGCCCCCTGCCAGGCAGCTCAGCTTTCATTTTTTGGGGGGGGACGGGGAGATTCTTCACCTGGATCTTTCCCCAGTAAGAGCAGCAACAAGGAAACCATCAAAGGTGTGATTGATAGGGCAGAAATAACCGAGCCCATTTCAGCAGCGCTCCCAACAGGGATTGCTGGGCCATTAACTTTCCCTTTGTGACTTTTCTCCTCTTTCCGCTACGTTTGAGCCCTGACTGAGCTTTGTTCCTCCCAGCTGAGGTAATTGGATTGCACAGAGGCGGGAGGGGGAGAGCTGTGCCAACCAGGGGCTGCGTGGGCAGTGGGAGGGTGCCATGGTTGGGAGCTGACCAGGGGGGCACATCTCAAAATATGTGCATATCTGTCTATCAAAAAAAAAAATCCAGGTCAGTGCCAGTGAAGGTGCTGTCTCTCATTTAAACAGAATAGAAAGAGTCTTTGCCATTGTAACTTAAGGACTAAAGCTTCTTTTCCCTTCCCTTGAAGGAATTTTTTTTTAAACCCACTTATTTTTTTTTAAACTCCACTTATTCCAACCTATAACACTGAAATACTCAAAGTATAATGCTTTTTTCCTTTAGCTAGTGACTGCTTTCCCAAGGGAAAGGTTGCTATTCCTACATAGCAAAGTTCTCCCTTGCAGAGAACTTTGGGATCATTCTCAAAGCACAGTGCACATTTAACAGGTTTGCAAAATTGGGACCTTTGGAACTAAAATGTAAAACAGTGTCGTGGGAAGGTTTAAACTACTTAGGAAAGGTTTACAGCCTTCTGCAGGTTGCTGATTATGGAGAGGGGGGAAGGATGCAGGTGGTAAGATATCTCAAGCCAGCAAAAACTTCCTGATCTTGGTCTTAGACTACAATTTGACATCACAATTTTCCTGTGTTTGTATTTCACTATTCTTGTAGAAAAGAAAAATAGGTTGAAATCACCTGAAGTCTGACAGGGAAAATGTTAATGTTTCCTCCTTGGTCTCTGTGGTAGGACAGGTCTCCTGGGGTTTGCACACTTGGTATCAACTCATGGTGAGTAAACAGGTTCAGCAAGAGCTCCACAATGACTTTGATCCAGGAAGACAGAGGATTTAATTGGAAAAGCTGCTTTTTATTGTAAGGTGGTTCAGCACAACTACTCCTTTAACATCACAGAAAGCCTGTGGGAAATGGGAAGCAGTGGGCCTGGCTGCCAAGGGCAGAGCCTGGAGCTGAGTAGGGGAGCATCACATCTCCACTGGTCCTGGGGCTCACCTGCATCTCATGCCTTGGTTTCCATAAGTGAAAAAAACCCAACCAAACAAAAACCCAGGCTCTTGTTGGGAAGGACCTATGAGGGAGTTTTCATTGCAGCTGCAGTACCAAACCAGCCAACCCTGGTGGATCTGACTACACTAAATCCCTTCATGGGACTGACTCTGTGAACTCAGAGAATCAGAGAATCAACTGGGTTGGAAAAGACCTCTGAGATCATCAAGACCAATCCTTGATCCAACCCCGTCGTGGTTCCCAGACCATGGCACTGATGCCACATCCAGTCTCATCTTAAAAACCTGCAGGGATGCTGAATCCACCACTTCCCTGGGCAGCCCATTCCAATGGCTGAGCACTCTCTCTGTAAAAAATTTCCTCCTAATATCCAACCTAAACCACCCCTGGCACAGCTTAAAACCGTGCCCTCTTGTCCTACTGCTTGACACTCTTTGAACTCCAGATCCTGCTGCAGAGCACAGTGTAACCCCTATGTCCTCAAGCATTCTTTGGGTTTATACAAGAATACTTTGGCTGGCAATTCATGCCTGGATAATTGAATATATTTTCATTTTCTGTCATATTTAATCAGTCAGCATGTATGTAACACATCCATCAAAAGGCCGAAACTTATAGACAAAAAACACAAACAAGCAACTTGCTAACAGGATCATAAGTTTTCTCCAATTACCAAATGAAAATGAGGGAACATGGGAAATACTGAGCTGTCACTTAAAGTCTCTGTATAATTGTCATGTGATAAGACAAAGATCTATACCTCAGGGTTGAGACAAGCCACTGTGAATTTAACATCCTTCTAGCAGAAGAGGTGGGAAGTGAGGAGGAGGTTGCTGGGAGGGTTGGAGGATCACCTGCCCAGGTGTCCATTCCCACCAGGAATGGTGCAGGACGATGGTCAGCACAGGTCGTGGGTGGAGAGCAGCAGGATGAAGAACCTGACTGCCTGAAGTCTGCTTAGGGAGCCTGTGGCACAAGACTCAAACCAGTCTCCTACAACCATTAAACATCCTTGGGATGTTTGGGAGAAGCAGGATCAACTCTGTCGAGGGAGGAAAGGCTCAGACAGGCACAGTGGGGAGCAAGCAGAGAAAACACTTGAAATTGTGCCCACCCAGGGCATCCATATCGTGGTAGATTGGATGAGTAGCTCTCCACCTGTATTTTCTACTGGGTCACTTCCATTTTTCCTTTGTTTTACCCAGCTTTTACTGGACTTTGGATTAAGATTCAGTCTCCTTAGTGCTCTAGATCTGCACACAAAACAATATGTTACCTGGAGCACAAAATACATGCACCTTATTTATTTTTACAGCAATGGGCCAAGCCTTTACACTGCTGCATGTAGAACAGACAGGTAGCTCCAGGCTAGGAGGTTGTTCCTGTGTTCTAAACAAAATAACGTGAGAGCTCACCAGGCAAAATGAAGTGAGGAGCAGCCTTGTTTCCATCCATCAAACTCTCTTCACAGAAACTGTACTTTAAGCCAGACCCGGGTAGCTAAAAGGAACTGCCACCAGCAGGATTAAGGATTTTCCCAGGTCAGAGACCTGCCCTGCTTAAGAGGAAAAAGCACTTTTCTACTGACAGAAATCAAGCTTCAGGAATCCGAAGCATTGTCTGCAGTATTTAAGGCTCTGTACTTAACAAAGGTGCTGGACGAGCCCAGCGTCCTTTACAGCAGCTTGGGAGGTCTGGCAGGGCAGAAAAGTGACATTTGTGCTTACACAGATTCAGTCCCCAGATTCAGAGCTGTTGGGATGCAGCTTGTGGGCCCTCTGATTCTTGTTCTTTTTTAGTTCTTTTTCACTGGTATCTGACCCACTTTCTCATTATGGACATTTCCTCCTCCTGTAAAACTTCAGTGAGTGGAGCCTGCTGCCTTGACACTGGTTATCATCCAAGCTGATGCACTTCCTTTGCAGTCTGTGGAGTTATTCATGCCCTTGGCACACCCAATGCAATTTTATTCATGCAGCTTAAGTGTTTCTGGATGACAAAAGCACACTTTCAGCAGTGTTGTTTTCCTATCTGATTCTTTCCCTGCAGGAACATCTCACATTAGTCTCACTGGGGACTCTGGGCTCATTGCTCAAGTATTCTCACTGCTCCTGCATCATGCCCTGTCCCAGCTTTTCCAAGCCCTAATTCACACAGCAGTAGGATGCTGCAGTTCTGCTGCTCTGCCACCCTCCTTTTCACCCTTTCCTTTTGTGTTACACCAGAGACAGGTGTATCCAAGTGGCTCATCCCCAGGGTTAGGTCAGGGAAATCCCAGTGTGCTGTAGGAGTGAGCTCAGTGCCAGGCTGAGCCAGGCTGGGCTGCTGGATGGGAAGCAGAGCCACTCAGGGAGCACTCCCAGCCCAGGGGAACTTCAGCACCTCTACACTGCTAATACCTTTTAAACCAACACTTTAATAGGTCAATATGGGGAAGAACTTGGTTGTATAATCCAAGACTGGCTGATGGATCTTGTTACACCTTGGCATGAAATATTTTACCTGGATTTGGAGAATTTCCTGGCACGCCCTAGACCTGCTTGCTGGCTGCAGTCACCCTCAGATGCTGCCAAGAGAGGTGCAGCAACCAAGTTCTGCACTGCACAGGCACAAGGCCACCAGGAGCTACAGAAAGCACAGCCCATCTTGTCCAATATTCAGTCAGACATATATGAAAGGAAAGATTTATAATCCTAATTTCTCCATTATGTTTGTGAAACCTACTGGAAAAACATGTCACTGAAGTCAGAGGTGGATGAAGGCAGTACTTGGCCTACTGCTTAAGCACTGCTGGATTCTGGACAAATTTGTGTTAATAGTTTGGACACATTTTTGGAATGTGATTCTTATTTTAGGTCAGTTGCTATCAAGCAACAAAGGAATTGTTTTCAGATTTACCACAGTATTTAGCACTGTCAATTTAAGTTATGGTTGTTCTGCTTGTAACAGAAAATAATTATTCCAACCGTGCCCTAAAATAAATAAAATGCTCTTTTCTATTGTGGTATCGAACATTTTGCTGGCGTAGGAACAGCAATCTGAGGCAAAGATGCGAATTTTTATTCACATTTTCAAGAGGCAATATATTCATAGCCCAGAGAAATGCTCCTGGTTGCTTTCGGTTCCCATTATTCCACATTGGAGTGACATGGCACAGCTTTCAAAAAATCAGAATTTATATTGTCTGACCGATGGGATGAAATCTGCAGTGACCACTGGAGTTCAGTGACAAAACCCCACAGTTTCAAAGTTTCTTTCAGAGCTTCCAGTTGTTGGCACTATCACTCAGGAGTTTGCAAACAGTGTGCAGACCCCCAGAAGAACCTCTGTCACCCAGGGAGCACAAGCATTTCAGAAAGGGGTAAGCGTGACCTGTCAGCTGGTTTGGTTTTATGGTTAGAATCCAAATATTTGCATGGTGATCTCTCTACCTCTGTTTGTTTGTTGGTTGGTTTTATGGTTTGGGTTTTTTTTGTTTGGTTGGTTTTTTAGAGGTTTTGTCCTCTTATTTTCATTTGGGCAGATCAGGACGAGGATCCTGTAAGAGCAGACACAGACCCGATGTCTTCAGCAGCTCCTGATGATTTTATCGGCCCATCTCCCTGACTCTCAAATCAGAAGAGTTTGTTCTTCCTTTGCTCTGAGAAGGATTCACTTTAAAGCTCAGATTTCTTTAAGGAAATTAAAAGAGAGAATCTGAAAGTACTTGGCTGTTTCAAACCACAAATCACTCAGGAAAACTCCATCTTGGTCAATCGATTTATCTTATGCAAGGTGACTTGAAAGAAAGGAGGGTGAAGGGGAAGGTCTGAATTTAAGAGTTAATTTTTTCCAGTAAAACAGTCTATATTTGGCTCAGCTTGTTGAGGGCTCCTTGCTCGAGGCAGCACTGAGATTTCTGTACTTCTGAACTCATTTTATATATGTGTCTTCTCATTAATTAGTTTTGCCTTCAAGCTCCATTTAAAAATATAGGGCTAAAGAGGAGCAAAAGTAACATCAGTGTATAATTTATTATAATTTCTACTTTTTGTTTAAATAGGTCTGTAAAATTCTGACTGAAGAAAGAACTCCTCTAAAAAAATGAAATTAAGCTTCAAGCCATTTTTTTAATCAAAAATTCTTTGGTCAAAAAAAAAAAAAAAAAGAAAAGTAATCTAGTTGCAATTTTAAAAGTCTTTCCTCTAACCACAAATCCATTCTCTGTAAGTCAACTGAGCAATAAAGCCAAAGCAATATTTAGTTACTGGGGAAATATGAGACCCTGCTCATGATGTTCCTCTGTCTTTTTTGGGATAGCAAAAAGATTTCACATTTTTTTTCCTCCTTTTCTTTAACCCATGAATGACTGTCACACTTTGCTTGTCACACTTTCCTTCCAGTTCACATTGCACTGTTTGATTTTATTTTCCCACAGAACAGCACAGAGAGATGAACACATTCCAGAATCTCAGAGTAGCCCCATTCCTCTTTGGGATTTGTGTTCTACCCACAGCAGGAACCACACCAGAGGACACTGGTACTCTGGGTCCTGCTTGCAGCTGGGATAGAATTCATTCTCCTCTTAGAGGCTGCTGCAGTGCTGTGGTTTGGATTTAACACGAGAATAACGTTGATAACACACATGTTGTAGTTGTTGCTAAGGATTGCCTTCTCTAAGCCAAGGGCTTTTCAGTTTCTCATGCTCTGCCAGGGAGCAGGTGCCCAGGAAGCCACAAGGGAGTGTGGCCAGGGCAGCTGATCCAAACATCCAAAGGGATATAGCACATCACAGAGAATCATGCTCAGCATAGAAACTGGGGGGAGTTGGCTGGGAGGCACCAGTTGCTGCTCAGGCATCGATCAGCAGGTGATGGGCATCGTTTGTCTGGGGTTTATTCCTCTCTCTCTTTTTCCTATCATCTTAAGGAGGAGCAGAAATTTAATAACAGGTCCCCAAGAAATCTATCCCTAAACTTCTTCCCACATGCAGATATGATTTGGGGTTTTTTTGTACCAGATTTTACTCAGACTGATGTGAATCAAAACTTGTACTTTGTACCTACATCACAGTGAAGTCTCAGCCCTCAGCTGATGGATCAGGATCTCCTGATGGCAGGAGCAGGACACACAAGCCACGCAGAAATTGTTTGTACCATATAGAGTTTACACACTTTGCATAGGAGGGGAAGGGAGAAGGGAATTAAAACACAGGCAAGATAAGATTCAGCATCTTGATAGCTGTAAGATAAGATCAACATCTCTGAAGAAAGCACACAAACTTGTAATGAGCTGTAGTGACATTGTTTACATAAACACTGCTATTCTTAAACAGTTGTCTGAAGCAGTTCTGTGATTACAGATTATTGAGGTTTCCTAATATACTCAATATATCCACTGTATCTCCTCAGCCCTGGGTAAGAGGCTGCAGAGCCTGAGGCTGTTGTTTGACTGCAGGCAGGAGAAAATAAATCATAATCTGGTTGGAAAGGGCTAAAAATTTACATGCCTATTATTTTTGCCTTGGTTTCTTTTTATAAATACTAAGTCATGTCAACTTTAAGCATGGTGCTGCTGTCATCACAACAGTCCCAAGATCAGTAGTGAAACAAGAAAACAGGGCTCTGGTCCTTTGTGAATACAAAAAACCAGCGGCCAAGGAGAATGTGGCTTTGACTGTGCAATCTTGTGTAGCATGAAATAAAAGAAGTGTCTGATTTACAGTCTGAAGAATGTGGACTGGACTGGCAGAACCACCACAAGCCATTTGCAAGGCACATGAAGGCTGGCACATAAACTTGCATTGCAGGGGGACATCCTCTGTGTCTCATTTCACTGGGTAAAAATCAAAGCAAAGTGGAAATCTGAGAAACTGGGTCAATAGTGACTGTATTGATAATGACAATATCAATAGCTGGAGTCCCACCAGAGGAAAGGTTTGATCAGCATGAGCTGTGTTTCTTCCTATCACCTCTGAGGGCAGAGGGGAGGAGGTGAAGATGTCAGTGCTGTATTCCAAGGCCATCATTATCTCGGAACATCTGCCAGGATCAATTCAGTTAAGGTGTCCTGCTTTGGTTTATCCGTGCAAAAATTAACATCACCACTTTGAAAGCACAGGGACAGATACACTGCCATGAAGGAAAAACCATAATCACTGTGACTGAACAGATTCTGATTTATTTTGGTACCCGAGCAGACTCAGGGCTGGAAAGAATCGTTCTGTTGAGCAAAAGATTTCAAAATACTCTGCTACCTGGCTAAGCTTTGCTGCATCACAGATGCAGGAGTCACAGCTGTTTCTCTAGACAAGATCAGAGGCTTTTCCATATCTCTCAACAGACCTAAACAGCTACACATTAATTAGGGCCTGGAAGGGAGCATATTGCATTCATTTAAATTGGGAAGGACATCAGAAGCTGAAATGGAAGTAAACGGGTTGGAATCCGGCTCTCAGAAAATAATCTGCAAGATATTTAATGACTAAGCATGTCTTAGATTCTTTATGCCCCATTCAGAAGGACATGTCTAGGAAAGGATGCTGTTTCCCCAGAAGAAGGGGGAAATTGGAAAGCTAAGTACTCAGCAGTGCTCCTCCTAACATCTGAGTTGGCTTCTTCCTGGCCACCCACTTATTCTCCTTTCCCTAATTACCTTGAGCAGGATCAAAAGAAAAGGTAGCCTGGATGCAGCTCAGAAATAAAACCAACAGTCCCATCTCACTAATGATGTTTGGCTTTGGAGACAAAGATGAAAGATGCTGTAAAAGTGGAAGTTATTACTGTTCTTATTTTTCTCTTTCTTCCTCTTTGCTGTTGCCCTATGAAAAGATGACAGCTGAAATACTGACTCTTAATAAGAAAGAGCATATTCAGCTCTTTGGGAACACAGAAAAAAACTGGAGAACAGAAAATATGCAGAGCTGTTAGAGAGGCCATAAACCACACAGCATGTGATGCAGTGTAAACATCAGAGTCCTAATGCACAAAATTATCATTTCCCTCATTTAAGTGTTATTCAGTCCATACTAGTGCGAAATCAGAATTTTGGAAAATCTTCAGTTTTTCAGTGAGCCTACACTGGTTTAGGAATTACATTCAGCTATATGGCATTGCACAAGACCAGTGGAACAAGAAAGTTTATACCAGATTGCATTCTTGATATTTTCCAGGATTTACAGTAAGGAAGGAAAAGGAGGACGAATCTCATTATATGCACAAAATCATGAAGAGAGATATATAAAAATATTAATGAAATTTCTAGGTAGGTGAAGGCATTAGGGTGTTACATAAAAATCTGCATATCTTGAAATACGGAAACATTCTGGAAATGACCTTAAAAATATCAAGAAAAAAGTAGCTGACCAAGGGACATGATTATGATAGATGCTTATCAGAAAGGAATAAATACTCTGAACACTTCTCAGGGATTATCTTTGAAACCCCAAACTTCATGAGAGCCAAGAGAGAGGCATCAGTAGGACACAGAACAGTTACCACCCCCAAAACAATAGGATTTTTTTTCTTTGTGGTTTTTTTTGGGTCTCATATATAAGGAAGGGATCAACATATCTGTTTCTATTCTAGAAAGCACAACATGCCCACATTTAAGGGCAGCTCAAAATGTATTCACCACTCAGAAGAAATATTGCAATAAACCAAAAATAAAATGTCCTTAATACTATTTCCTCAGCAAGGGTTGTAATGTTTTGGATACACAGGGAAGCCATATGGCATCCATAGCTCGTTTAAGATTTAAATCACATATATAGCTGATTTACAAAACCTGTTGCACGTAAATGGGAAGATCTAGATGAGTTTTACTTCTGATTTCATCATTTATGTATATCTATGAGTGTTTCCCCAAGCCTACAGTGCAGCTTATTATACCAGCTTATCAATATGCTCACTTAAAGTTTAATTTAAAAATTCCTATAAAGTTTGTAACAACCCATTATCAAGGTTTTTTTTTTTCTTTTCTCCCCCAGTGGATGTATAATATTATAGAGCAATCCAACTAAGCAGGGAGTTCTTACTGACATCAAAGGGAGAGTTTAGACCTTTAGTTCCACACTGTTTCTACATGAAAAGATTTACAAGTCCCATATAAAACAAGTGACAGTAAATATATTTGGAACTAAAATTTGATCTAGGTCAGCAGACAGATCCCAGTGGGTGTTGCCCCCCAGGTTCCATACAGCTAATAGGAAAAAAAATAATCTATGGTTAACAGCTGAGGACTAACTGAGGACAAACAAGTAAATAAAAAAAACTAGAGAGGGAGTTTATAGAAGCCTTCAGCAGGACATTGGAAAAATTTAGAACACTTCAGGGCCATTGGACAGTGACAGATGGACACTTAACAGCATGACAGGCAATCCCTGTTCAAAAATCTGAATTGTTATGTCAGAAAGTCACACTCCAAGAACAAAATGTTTGGGAGGTTTTCCTTATGGTAATGCTCCTTTCTGAGGGGATCTTCCAAGGATGAATTGCATGGGACAGCCCTTGTGCTTACAGGGGGTACAAACACAGCCCCATGACTGATGTTTCCAATAATTAAATAAAATTGATACACTGAGTGTGATTCAAGCCAAATATATTTCCCAAACTTCTCGAGGTTGCAGGTTTAATGCACTTATTAGACTATAATAAAAACTGAGCCTAGTGTTCACAAAATGAAGAAACAGAATTTCTCCTTTTTTAGTCCCTTGTGACAGCTGCTGTTGGACAAACTATTATGCAAAACTGCTGTATTGTAACAAAAATATATTATTATGCTAAACCACAACTAGACTGTCCAGGTGTAAAACAACTCTCAAGATACACAAATACTGTTGAAGATAAACCAACATAAAAATCCTATTTTAGTCTATCTTCTATAATATATCAACTTATGGTACTTACTGCCCTTGTGTGATTTGCCAAACATTGGTCTAAGACTGTGAGAATTTATGCAAACCTTACAGATACAGGTGTGAGAAGCTGTCAGGAGGATTGAACTGAATTGCAATTTCAACCTGAAAATATCTTTGCTTGCAAGTTTCAGATTCTGGGAGAAAAGGGGGCTCATGACATGTCACAGTCAGAGCTCTCCAACACAGACAAAAGAGCAAATATTCATATTTACATTTTGAAAATACGGTGTGCATGTTCGTCTCGACAACAAATAAAGTCAGAGATCCGTGGCAAAAATCAATCTTTCAACAAGAAACTCATATGAAATATTCAACAGTGGAGAGCAGTTCCTTTGTGTGCATATCACCACTTCCTTATCTAAGAAAGCAGAGGTCAGCAGTGAGTGAAACACAAACAGGAGGGGGGTCTACTCCTGCTTTTATGGCTGTTTATTGGCAGTTATTCCCCAGAGAACCCAAGCACAGGGCTAACAGGCATGGGAGGGAATGATGCTGCAGAAAGCCCACTGTGTATCTCAAATTCTAGGAGATGACAAATTGCCTCAGTCAAGCAGAAGCTCTGCTGAGGAAACAGCTGCAGATGTGGTGTGATAAAATCAAAGTATCTTTTCTCTTCCAAGCTTTGAGCCAAATATAAGCTTTCCATTAATATTGGAAACAATGGCACAAAGCCATTCAGCCAGAGGAGAGTCATGGTTACAGCCACTTGAACCTGTGTAGGTGGCAATTCTGGGATGTTTGTAGCTCACACCAGCTCTGAGCTTTCCTGTACAGTGTGGCCTCACCACAGCATTGCCCAGAGACTCATCAGTGAGGAAACAGCTGCCTCAACTTAAGACATCTTACACAGATAATGATTTCCTAATCGATTTTGTGACGCTCCCACCTTCTCCATTGGAAGATCTGCTGTTAACCAGTGTTCTAGATAAATGATTCCACACAAAAGGCAAGAAAGGCAGAAAGGTTTTCTAGTCCTTGGCCATCGTTGAATGATTTTATGAAACAAAAAAACCAACATGTATATCAGTACTTCGAGTTTGAGTCATTAATATTTTGAAACTAAAATGTCTTGTTGGGAAATCAATAGAGCAGTACTCAAACATCATGTACAGTAAAAAAATACAACTAAACAATATGATGAATTTAAAGAAAATCAATAGAGTGTTCAAACATGACAGTAAAAGAATAAATAGAAGAACTACTTAGAGGACAAGCTATCTACCTACCAGGTGCTAACCACCATCCACTGTTCCTATTTCCTACATGATTACCATCAGTGAAACATCCACTACCTGAAATAACATGTAACACAACAAATAGCACAACAGGCTGGGTAAGGCTAGAGAGGAAGTCTGACAAGCACTGGAGAAAAGCACTGCTACAACAGCCTACATGAATTATCCTGCACGTGGGTATAAAGGAAGACCATCACATCTGCAGGAGCTGAGGATGGGGAGAAATGCAAAGCAAAAAGCCAAGTGATGTCCTGTGGCACAGGAGTCACAAAGCATTTTTAACTGCAGTTAAACCCATGTTGCCTGTGTGTGGACACATAAAACCAGCTTTTGAAGAGTTGTCCAAAGGAATTAAATCGATGCTCCATTGGACTGAGAGAGCACGGCTGAGTCTGGCACCTGGAATGGGAATATGGTTGCTCTACCCTTGCTCTGGACATGGCCAGGCTTGGTTTGGTTCCTGGTGTGCTTTAGTTTATCATCACATTGACATCTGCTGGACATAAAGGAACTCTCACAGCAGTCTGTGGATTTACAGCCAGAAAGGCTCAGCTTTTCATTTTATGTCTTATTTGCGGTAATTTTATTTGAGAATGCCTTTGACATAACTGCAGTGTAATTTACAGTTTCAAAAAGAATGTCACCAAAGTAACTGTAATAAATGCTTTCCTCATGGAAGGTCTGTTGCTGCACGTTTCTGAATAGGCCAAAACTTGTAATGTCCACCAGTATTTTTGCTTTGACAAGGAAAACTAAATAAACAAGTAAAAAGTCATGACAAAGAACAGTTTATGGGCTGTTACATTGCTTCAGTCATCCTTGTGAGCCATTAGCCTGTTTCTTGTACAGTTTTAAACATAAATATTTTGTGATTTGATTTTTTCTTTTCTTCTATGTAATTTGAGTGAGCGAAGCCATTACTGCCAGCACTGGAATTGCACAATTGGGAAATCTGTGTTGCTGAAAGGAGAAGCAGACCTCATATATTTTCATTTATTTTAATATATGCCATGTGGAAAAGGCAGAATTTAAAATAAGAGTTTAATATGCAAAGCAGGGAACAAACTTTACATTTGAAGCTTTCACTCTCTTATATTGTAAAATGGATTTGTCCTGGAGCTTGGGACAGTGTAAATACTGAAAATAAGGGTAATTTGGACTGAGGAATGGCTTATTTCTGTTCATTCTGTATGGAAACACCTACTCAGCTGTCTTGTGTGACCCAGCTAAGAGCTCACACATAAAGAACTCAGAACCTCAAAGAGCCCAAATAACAACTTTAAAAGTAAATTTATTTATTGTAGTAAATTCATTTTAAAACTCAGCAAAGTGCCATGTTTGCATATACACCTCCTTACTCTATTATATGGTTTGGGGCATTCAGAAGAAAATATCTCTGAAAAAAAAAAAAAGCTCAAATATTTTAATCTCATCAGGATTGCACAAGTTGAAGTCTCTAAACTTGCCAAGACCCCAAACTCTGACAGACCATAAGCAAATAGATGCCTCAAATGTCAAAGCACCACCTGTGCTACCACAAAGAGAGTACACAAACCATTTCCTGCTTCATTCTATTTATTTATTTATTTTATCTAAAGTACCTTTGGTGTAAATTTGGACACTTTGACACTGTTTCCAGTGTTCTGTTTCCAGGCTGGTGGCCACGGTGCTGAGTTAATGAAAAGCAAAGTTTTTCTCTCTAAAGGAAGGTTGCAGCAACACACTGTTAACAGGCTCTGGTTTTGTCCTGCCCTCAGCAAGAGCTTGCAAAGCTGAAAACTCCAAATCAGCCACATCACAAGGTGACAAATGGCAACTCTAACTACAAGGGGAGGTACCACTCTCTTGGCTAAAAGCTGTTGTAAAAATACTGAGTCTCTCTCACAGGTGTAACACTCTCGAAAACTGCAGAGCTGTTCTTTTGGACAGTGATATCTGTGTGACAAAGGGTCACAAGGTCTGAGCCTTTAGGGGTCCAGGTGATGCTCAGCATAACCTGCCAGTGGTTCTGATCTATAATTGCTGCTGCAATGAATGTGAGCCCTCTTTGCTGCCTCCAGATGCCTCCTGAAGCATCAAAGGAGAAAGCAGATTCAAATGAGGAAATCGCCACCTTCCCCAGAAAGGAGGAACTGGGGGGGTGTTTCTGAGCAACTCTTGAAGAGGGAGAGTGAAAGCAGAGAAGAACATCAATCTCAGAGTGTTTTTAAAAGAAACATATACACAAGATGGGAGTCACTCACAGGACAGAAGTGTAAAATCAACTAATTGTGGTTTCACACTGGTACTGTCCATTAGCAAACAAAGAGCACATAGTCTGTGTCATGGCCCTCCACACAGCAGATGAAGGAAATATGAACAAAATAAGTCAGTTTACCAGATATTTGCATTTTGAACCTCCTATCCAAATCTTAAGTCTCCCTATAAAGATATAGGAGGTAGGAGGAAATATGACAATGCAAATAAAGGACATAAAATAGTCACTAGTGATAACAATCCAATGGTGGGTAGGTGAGTAGAATATTTCTCATTCTAATACCAATAATTAATGCAGAAGGCATCAATATGCATTAATCTGAACTCTATATCACCATGTGATTTATTAAAATGAAAGATCTCAGTGAGCAAAGATCAGAACCAACACAGGAACTATTATATTTCAAAAAAACCCCCAGACTACCAGAATCCAGAATAACAATCTGAACTTAAGTCTTGTAACTAAATTGAAATTCATCATGCTAGCAGAGGCATTTTAAAAAGGAAACTGTGCCTTTGTTTGCAGGTTTGGTACCTTTGCTTGAAGAAATAAGGGAAAGATTAATTCTTAGTGGTAACCCTTCCCCAGCACTCAGTACAAGCATGGGAGCAATGCAGAGGGAATAACTGGAACTATAACTCTTCACTTTGGACAGACAAAAAAGAATGATCCTCAATATGATGAACAAAATCCCTGTAGAAGTTCCTTTTGCTCTTGTAACAGATTGAACACTTTCATAGTGATGGATATTTAAAATTTGGGATAGAGCCTCATTCAACACTTTTCCTCACTTTGACAGAACTGCTCCCTTTTTTCACTACACAGACATTTGTATCAAGGAATTATAAAGGAAGCTTTGTCTTTTCTAGTTTAGCTTCTAGGTAGAAACTAAACAGAAACCTGACATGAAGCCATATTAAAGCAACCACCGATCTATTTCTAGCATAATAAATTCCTTCAGCTTTTCTTGACTACAATTTAGTCTGGGGTTGAAGAAATTGTTGCTCCTGAGTCACCATATCTGCAGTACAAGGAAGAATGATGCTGAATTCCCATTATGGTTAATTTACTCCCAATTGCCTTCTTATTCAACACTATTTTCCCCTGCAGCCTCAGAACACTCTGGTCCATGGCAGTTGCATAGTCCTTAACATCAATAATTTGCCAAAAAGCACATGCAGGAAACTCACAGGCTATGGAAAAAAAAGTTCCAAGCTCCTTAAGCAAGTTTTGCAGCCAGCAAATAAGAGCATTTCCTTTCTCCACTCTACCCATTCCTCTAGATGTATCAAGCTGTCTTAAGAAAATGGGAATGATGGGACCCCCATAGGAAAGGCAAAGGCAATATATGACCCACTTCAGAAGCAGGAAGAAAACCTGTAAAGTCCCTCTACAGAGCACCAGAGAAATATCATCTGGAGGACTGTGTTCCATCTCACACACCAGAGCTTCATAAAGATCAAATCACTGGGAATGCTTCATGAATGGATCATTAGTAGCTTATTTCTGCATAAAACATTTAAGGGTGTGCGTGCATGTGTGTGACACTTTAAACCTTCACATCAAAGCAATGCAGTGTTATATTAATGCAGCTTCACAGCTTTTGGCACTTACATCTACAGCTAAGATGTCTGTACATTATTTTATCAATTATTAACATGGAAAATCAACAGCCCTCTTTGAGAGTGATTTCTGAGCTTTTCTTTCAAATGGCCTGACCGATAACTCGTCATTTTGTTGCCTCGGGGCTCATAAAACCTCTCAACTTTTTCATCATCGACTTCTCCCTGACGATAAATCTCTCTTTCTCTGTATTCCAAACCCAAGGTATACTCCTCCACTTTAAGAATATTTTAAGGACAGTTTTTATTGATGTGAGTCTGACTTTAGTTTCATCAGCTTCGTTGCAGAATTCCCTGTTTACCTGTTGGGGAATTAGATTACAACTTGGGAGCAATGTTTTATTCAGAAGACAATATCTGCAAAATAAGGCTTTATTTCACAAGGGTAATGTAGACATTGAAGGTCTGATTTCTTTTCCGTGCCATGTTTCAAAATTCAATGGGCAGATATTACAAGTGAATGTGAGGAATTGTACCTAGTCATAAACTCATGTTGGAGCAACCTGGGAATCTGCAGACCAAAATGGCTTCAGTATTAACTGGGAACTCCATGGGATCTTAAGACTATATAGAGCTACTTATTTCCTTAGTAAATCTAGTCCACACAAAAACTGAACAAAACCTACTTTATAATGGTTATAATTTACATACTACTTGGAAAATACCCCTTCTGATCTGAATGTCCTTAGCAAATTTAAGATAAGCATCTTTCCTAGTTGCATTGTAATAGTGATGTAAAGGCAGGACCACGAATAGAAGCCTCTCATACAGTTATGAAATAGAATTTTCCTGGAAGCACTGGGCCTGGGGATCATATTGTTAAAAAAAGTAGTTCTGAGTTACTTGATTCAATGCCTTTTTAAAAATTTCTGTTCTAAGTAGATCGGTTCCAGGTACAGAGACAACACTGAATATTACAAAATATTTTTCATAAGACTACCTAGAAACCTCAGTTACATGGCAAGGAAAGAGTTTTGTTTGATATTTCCCCAGTAAATGTGTCACTACAGCTTTGGGCTCTGCATATCAGAAGGTGTTTTTATCATTCAATGATTACCTTATTTTTATTGCATCCTCATTCATATCTTCTCCCTGATTCTTGCTCTTGGAATCATTTCCTTCACACTCTGTATTTAATCACCCTCAATTTAACACTTCATTGACCTTTATGCAATGTCAGAAGAATATTACTCTTGAAAAAGAGAGAGAATGGTCATATTAATTTACTGCACCTTTCTCAAATACATTTGATCAGCTCTTCAACATAATAGAACAGTTACAGCTTAGTGAAGCAATGCTGATTTACATCTTATGAGTGGCTGTTCTCTTCTTAGACCACTTGTGTCAGGAATAGATTTTTTTGCAAAGATAACATCTTGGAAAAATTCCTACAAGAGAAGGAAGAAAACTAATATTACCTCTCTTTTTCTTGTTTTTAGCTACTTGACTAAATCTGGTAGAAAATCTATGACTTTTGATTGCAAGTGCCAACCATTTCCACTTCCACCTTTGGGGTCCTGCACCAAGTGTTACAGAAAAGTGTAGCACAACACAAAGATTTTTTAACTCCACACTAGTCATTATTGTACTAACTCATTAGTCCATATAAAGCAATAAAAATCATGGTATGTCTATCTTGGGAGAAGATATTCTCCTCTCTGGTGAAAGATGCCTTATATCCAAGGTGGTTTTGCAGTCCCCTCACTGTGTTTCTCTGGATGTTGGAAGATCAGTGGAGGCACTGCTGGAGAACCACCATTCAGCACAGACACACACACACTTCAACAGGAATTCATTAACATTTTGGGGACAAAAGGGAGGGACGAGAGGGATCATCTCCTCAGAGCTCTGCATCTTGGGAAAGCAACTCACAGGAGAACAAGACTCTGAAATCCCTGCTGCAAATTAAAAACTGGATCAGTCAGATCCCTGGGGCATTTTACAGCATATTTTACATGGTTTCTCTGGAAGCAACACATCAGAGCAAAATGCCCATCTTGACAGGGCAATGATTTAACATGATTTAACCTTCACCTTTAAATATCTGAACGAGATACACAGGCATTTAATTGGCATAATAGCAAGTTATATGTTTGTTATTGATTAACACACTTACTAAAGGTCAACCAGTATTTTAAGCACTTTGGAAATACAGTGTGTATTCTAATTATCCTGAAGGACTTGTAATTATTTTGCTAAATGTCAATTAAATGCAAAAACATTTCTTACCATCCTGACACTGTATGTACCAAAGTGTACAACTTTGTGTTTTATTGTTCATGTAATTTTCAGACAATTACTTGGCAATTAGATTGACCTCTCATCTAAAACTGTGATATACCATGTTTAATTATGGTTTAGCTTAAAACCAATAAACAACAGTCTATTAAGCCATTACTTCACATGAGACCTCATGGGAGAGAAGGGACATTTCCATAGTGCAGACAGGGTTTTGGTGGTGGTTTCAACCAAGTAATTTAAAGACAAAGCTACTTATTGTCACCAATAGCTCTCCCTGAACTTGCCACATACATCTTAAGTGTCCCCTCCCTTTGAGGAGCTCTACACTCAGAGAACTCATGTTCACCTTCAAGGCCTTGATATGACCTAAACTACAGATATTTATAGACCACAAAAAGCCTGAACCCATCAGGGAAAGGCACTACCAAGGCAATGATATTCTTTATTGATTAGCCACTAATTATCAGCTCCTTGAGAGCTGACTGCAAACTTACCCAGTTAAAGGTCAAGCACAAATTCCTTCCAACAAAAACAGTACCAAAATTGGGGCAGTTTGCAGTGTATTGTTTCATTATAACTCCCGTGGGATCAGAAATATCAGTGGCAAAAGGGAAGAGGGGACATGCTAAAGAGAGGTTTGGCTTTGCTTGGTGTGCCAGGGGGATATTCTGATAGAATGTTCTGGTTCTGTGTTCAGCTTCTCTCCAAGGGCTGTGCAGGTTGCTGGCACTTGAGAGTTTTCAGCCTCACAGTGGAAACAACAACCCTTCTGCTCTAAACTGCCACCAAACTGGGCTTAAATTATCAAATTTTATTCATCTTGCATCAGTGATAAAACTCAGCCTTGTCTTCTTACCTGAGGGAGGTGAGCTCCTTTACAGAAGGACCTCGAGTGCTGTTTTAATTTTATTTGAAATACCTCCTTTTCCTACATGCCTAAACACTTTTTATACCTGCTCTGTCTCATATAATGTTATAAATGCTAAAAAAAACACCCGAACCCTTAATATTTTTTAAGTCTTTGAAGATTAGGAAGCCTATAGAAATTCTCAGATCTCCTCATTGACTCCTCTATTCTTTGACATAGCAAGATCAAGCTTTTATTTCTTCTCCCTTTCAGAATTTCTCCTCACAGCTATGTTTCTGCTCCTGTTTCTGTTTGCATTGCACACACTACTCCTGCTCTGCCTCCTTCCCTCCCCCCACCCCCAGCCCTTTGAATCTCCAGAGGGGCCTTTCAGGGATGGCTTTTGAAGTCAGTCTCAGGGACCAATTTTTGGAGGTACTTAGCATTTCTCTGCATACCCTCTTTTGAGACTGAACTAGCAAAAGATTCTGGACATCTCTCACAAGTAGGTCCTCAGAGACTCCTTCAGCAGGCACTGGTTAAATGGGAACACTCCTGGGTTAACTGGGGCACAGCTCCAGGTTCAACCTCCAAAATGGTGCTCTCATCCTAAACATAGCAAGCTGTTGCCAAACTGAGTATTCAGAATGCTGTAAGTCAGGCTTCTATCTAAAGGATGTATGTGTATATATACATATATAGTCATTGTAATGCTGAACTGCTTTATTTTAGTTTCTGACCAGCACCACAGACTTATGATCTTATATTCTAGATTAAGGCTTTCACGGTTATGGACACAAACACACTTAAATGAGCAGAAGATAATTAGAGACACAGTTAGAAAAATAGAAAGTCAAGACTTTCGTGTAATTACTTGACCTAGAGGGCAAAATCTGGCAACATTATTCATGATTTCCTTTACCTCTCTTTTCCCTCCTTCTCTCACCAAATAAATCAGCTCCTGTGGGCACTGGCCTTTATGGACACGTGTTTCTATTGCCTTCAAGAAGATAAAAATCCAGTTCTTTGGTATCTTCATAGTGAAATATTCAGCTGAACTATGCAGTAAATTAGGACTGGAAGTTAGTGCTACAGAGTTACACTCTCAGTTTGGAATAGCCTCTCTCCTCCTCTATATCCTGAAATAATTCTGCAAAATAAAATATGCCCTCAGCCCCCCAACCCTTCCTCTCCTACCACTAAATCAAAGCACTGCACACTTACTCCCTCTATGCCACAAACAGTGCCCCCAGCTTTGCTCACAGTGGATAGAATAAGAGATGTGTTCTATTCCCTAGGTATGACAGAAATCCTGTTTTCATGGAAGTGTGGATATTCAAAAGCCCACTCCCTTCTGCTGAGATCAGAACAAAACCCCATAAACTTATTCATAAACACACGTAAAATTGATAGCTGAAAAAAAAAACACCCAAAACTTTTAGGTATTTCCAATAGATGTTGACATGAAATGTGCTTATTTTTGAAATTTAACAGTTTGTCCAAGAGAGCAGCTCAGTCTGCATCTAATAACCTCATATCAGCTGATTGGGTTTGTGCAAAGAATTGCTATTACATTTTAGCAGGCAGGGTTAAAGCAATGTTTTCATGTGATTTTCCACACCAGGCTTATATCTGAGTTATCCAAGTGTTGCAGTGAGTTGAATTAATGCCTCCTGCAGTGGCTGATGGATCCACATCATCCAACGTGTGCTCTTCATTCCCTCGAAATGTTAATAGCAATTTCTTTTCCTTTTGCATTCTCACTGTGGCAGGCTTCAATCCCAATATTATTTCAGCTCAAATCTATGACTAGGGAGTTGTTTTTACCACTGATAAACTGTTAACAAAGATTGATGCTGGGTACTGCTCATCCATTCACGACTGCTTCTCTGCTCTGATTGGCTTCCGACCAAAATTAAGACTGAAAGAGTAATCTCTCTTTTTTTTCCAAGCACTGTGTTGGTTAGTCACAGTCAATAAAGCCAACAAACCATCAAAAGGCATATTTTTCTACCCTTGCTCTCAGATTCTGAAGGTTTCAGCACGGGAACAGAACCATATAATAACTATAATTGCCATTGTGTTGCATGTAGCAACTGATGCATCACGTCCCAACTCAAATGTAAAACCACACCAGGGGTTGTAGAGCAAGTGGAGAAAATGCATGAAGATAGGGGGAAAAAGGCACCTGTTGTTTTGCTCCCAAGGTCTGACAAAAGCTGAAATACCCTTTGTCTCAGTCCCTAGGGATTCAACAGCACCAAGGCACCGAAGTGAGAGAAGTAATGGAAAGTTCTGCTCTCTCAAAATAATTGACTTATTTTTCTGCCATTGCTGCTTCCAAGGTCCAAAACTTTTCAGAAAGTCTTGGAATTAACTCAGGAAGTGTGCTGGGAAGAATGTACATGTGAGTTATGTTGCTTGATCTGCCCATGAGCTGCTTTTTTTGGGGGGGGGGGTCTGTTATATGTCTGAAAGTATTTGCAGTCTGTACCGAGGCTAATTGACCTTGTTCTGCAGTTATTGAACACTGTGAATCATGTCGGGTTTGTTTACTTTGAATTATATATATATTGTAAGGATTTGAGGCTCTATACAGAATCACATATTAGATGTTATTTTTTAAAGCTCCCTTGTTTCTACTAAACTCTATCCCTATTCTTTTCGAGGGAGAAAATGAAAACAAACTCCAGCCATCTACTCCCTTATACTACCCTTCAGTGGTATTACCTCACCTGTCAAAACTATTCCTTCAAAGTGTTTATTCCTACTCCAATAAGAAGGAATAAGCTACATATGCAGCCAAAGCCTTGGAGACTTGTTTCATTCCAGCAGAAACTGTGAAGGAAAGACGTGAGGGTTTTGGCAGCAGTGGGAATTCACTGGGACAGTGAGGTGATCTTACAGCAGCAGGTACAATGCTGAGCAGAGTTAGCTAACATTGGGTTATTACAGAAATAACTAAAGAAAAGTAGGGACACACTTTACCTGAAGGCTGCTAAAGTGTAATCCCTCAGTAATAAAGATTTTATAGCTGCCACCTCAAAAAACTGTCTCATTGTGGAAATTTCAATACCGTGATCCTGAGAGGTCAAACCGGAAAACACGCACGGAAAGAAAAGTTTAAAACTGCAACCAAAAAAGTTGTAAAAAATCTCAACCAGCCGAACTTCCTCAACACTGAAGGAGTCTCAGCAGAAAAGAGAAATACACTTTATTGACTCCAACCTCCTGTCCAAGGTCAGGGAAGAGCTAAAAACACAAACAGAAAACTTTGTGTAAAATAGCCCGAAACTTTGTGATTGTATTGAAGGCTTACCCTCAGGAGGAAATAGATTTCCACAACTAATGCAGGCCTCCTGGAAGAGTTGCTGTTCCTTTTACTTCTCAAATATAGGTTATAACCCTGCCAGCCAAAGTCTGTGGCATCAACTGCCTGCAAACTACCAACCAGCAACTTCTTCATACGACACCATTATTAGTTACCACCTATCTAAAGGTCACTGCACAATTTAACTTCATTCTACTTCCCTCAGGAAAGTTATGCTTAATAATACAAAGACAGAACTTGGTATCTTCCCTCAGACCAGCCCAGCTTCTACTGTAGAGGTGAAACCCTTCTTGTTTAATACAAAGCCATTCAACTAGAACAAATATATACATACATATATTTTTAAATCAGTTAGTGGACAAAAAAGAAAGGGAAAGCTGCTTTGAAACTCAAAGAACAATCAGGAGTCAACAGAACTTGCTTTTCCCCCAGCTCTGCTGCTGAAGGCCACCTTAGAACCTTGAACAAGCCCTTCAGTTTAGTGCCTTCACCAGAAACCTCTTTGTACCCCACATGCAACATCAGACAATGCCCATTCCAAACTCTGTGCTGCACCAGAGGATAAAGATCTCACTTTTCCACACTTAACTTACTCATTTTCAATCCCACATCAGTTTTCTAATTTCTATTCTCATGGATTTCCAGGCCCCTAAACCTGCAGTTCTCCCCACCTCTCTGCATATTCCTTTGCCTCTGGATCATATTTTCCATGAGGGCAGTGAGGAAGAGGCCAGGAAGCTGGTGGCTAAATTCTCAAAATCTTGTCATTCAAATTCTTGCACAAATATTTATTAAGCAGACGAGACTTACAGTTTACTCTTTTAATTGCTGGAAGTCATCAGGTTTGTTGTAATTTAATTTCATTTTTTTCCCCACGCTTTTTTGATTGGTTACTTTTTTTAATTAAGTATTCCATTATAAGCTATTCACAACTAAATATTTTTAAATTGCTTTCATTTTGAACGTTGCACTTATTGGCCCCTATTAATTAATCTTTCCTTTTTTTTTCCTTGATGCACATCTGTTTTAATGCCCTTAATTGGAAGTAGTAAATAACATCATTAATTTTCTCCTTATTCAAATTTATCAGCTTTAGACATTTCATAGCAGCCAAGAGTATGGTCAGGAAGTGTTATCTTCATCCCAAACAACCAAGCATAGTAGACTCAAAACTCTGATAATACAGTTTGTTTGGAAAGTGGGAGACTAAAATTACAAGCACAAGCTCTGGATAAAGCAAAGAGATTTTCTGCTTTAAGAGGAAAGTTCTCTCCAGTTTTCAATTAATTTACCTGATTTTTCAGGCTTAAGACTTTTTGTGGCACTTCACAGGAAACTGTAATTTAACATTAGTGTTCAAGGACAAACCTGATGTTTAAGTTATTGATCTCCCTGAAGAGGAACCCTGGCTAAGTTCACAGTCTTGGGGAAATTTGGTTCAGAACCCAAATCTCGGGCCTGTGTGGAATTTAACTTGAATCGCTGCATTACTGTTTCATAATATGATTTTCCGGAGGGATGCATTCAAAATGCATAATAAATAAAATAAACAGCAATCCAAACCCAAAGCAGTGCTACTTAAGGAAATGAATCACCCAGTTAAACCCCAATGCAGTGGCTGATCCCCCTTCCTTGGTTTCTGCGGCACAATTTATGGGATTTGGACTGTGTGCTTAGACACAGTTCTCAGGCATTCCATGTGACTTTCTGAATTTCCCAGGCCAGTTGCAGCTCCGTGAGCTACATTTGCCTCAGGTCTAAATGCCTTCCTTGTTGATGGCTACAACCTTGAAACAGAATCAGTGAGATCTCCACCTGAATAAGCGAGGGAACTTCTCTTGTAAATCTGTCAAACAGGCTGATGGTGGAGTGCACCATTAAATCCTGGCTCACATAGATTTCAGTTGGCATGCAATGCCTTTTTTTTAAAAGGAAAGATTGTACAGGTACTTGTGTAATTCTTAATGACTGATGAATCTACCATTGCATGGAAAAAAACAATGTCACTTTAGAAAATAACTGAGTGCTTCTGCAGCAATATCTATTTTTTTATTTGTCTTTTTGACTTACATTGTTATTTTCTGTGGTATGTTTCTGGTTTTTTTTTGGGGGGGGGAGACTGAGGGGGCAAAAAAAATTTTTCCTGATCCAAATACATGTTTTATTTTGTCAGTAAGAGACGTGTAGAAATTCAAGCCCAGAGACCATGAGCACCCTATGCCATTTTCTCCTATGCAAGCAACATAAATTATTTAGCCTCTAATAACGTTAAGATTTCATGATGCTTGTGCAAGATGAAAAAGTGAAGACTTTTAGATACTAAACACTTTATTATGATCTGTAATCTCGTAAGGATGACTGATTTATTTAATGTGCAAATCCAGAGCATGTGGAAACGCAGGGACAATATATTTAGGGTTATATTCTGTCAAGTCCTGAGCACTGGGCTCAGTCTAGATAAACCCTTATCTTTAAGCATGTGAGTAGTTGCACTGATTTTAATGGGACTTTTAACATGCTTTTAAATGCCTGGACAAATAAGGATCTCGATTTTCTCTCTACCTTGCAAACCCAAGCTAAATGGAAGGGTTATTAATACTTAATACCTGCCTCCTAGATACACATCACAATGACAAGTGTGGATTACAGCAAAGCTATTAAGAAACAAGCCTAAATCTCCAAGCTTCAGTCAGGAGATAAAGAGCAGCGTGGCAATGGGTGATATTCCCTATCCAGTGGCCTCTCCCACAAGGCAGTAACTACTTTCTCCAGCCATTACCAGCCATGACTCAAAGGGACAAGGCCACCAGTCACAAGGTGCCATTTATTTGGCAGGGAAGGTGGAGTGCTTTATTTGGGACCTGTCTTAGCTAAACAGCAAGGAGGTTTTTTTTTCCTGGAGAGTAAGCAGTGTGGTGCACACGGGGCTTTAAGCTTGTGGGAGAATCAAATTCACAGGTTGGGGTGAGATCTCGCTCAAAAAGCAGTTTAAACTTATCACTCAAAACATTGCTAGGTTAAAAGAGGAAGTTCTTTTACCCAATTCTGAGAACAACAGAAAGAATTTACTTTTTCCAAGATCTACGAGTTATGAATGATGTCAGGGAAGGAAATAATACATTCTTCAATTCAGATGGGACCCTTAGTCCAAATTAGTCCCAAGGTGCTTTATAAACAACATAATATATGAAACACTTCATGAGCTTTTGAAATGCAGCCAATTCTGGGGTGAAATGTAGAACACTTCAGTAGTTACCACTAGACAAAAAAAACAACAGTAGCCAAAAAATGCCATATGCAACTGAAACTACTGGGGGAATTAGGTAGGAAGAATGTAATTATCCATGCTGGATTCCAGCCAGAGCTAAAAGTAATCAGAAAGTCAGCGAAAGACCAGAACAAATTGATCTCATTACTCTTGTATTACTCAGATCTACTTCTAAATGGAAAACTCTTTCTCGAGTCCACTGGTCTGACACTGTGAGCACAGGTTTGTGTGCTCAAAAAGATCATCTCCACATGAGTTAAAACCAAAGAAAGCTGATGACATCCCTGTGCAGAGTCCCAGCCTGGGTTAAGATACACTGGGATTTAATTCTCCTTCTCCTCAGGTCAGCAGAATTTTGACTTCAGCGAAACCATTCTGAGATTTGGTAGTGAAATGAGTTACATTAATTAAGCCAGTTAATAAATATTATCCACAACTTCCTACATAATACTCGAATTTTGCAGGTAATGAACACATATGAACCACCCAAAACCCGATCCTGAAAAGACAAAATCCAATTTCTCTTGGTAGCTACAAAATATGAACGTATTGGGCAAGTATGGTGAGGGAGAAAGCAACCAAACTTAGGTGTAATCATGTTTACTCTCCAAAAGGAAGGAACAACTTAGAAACCAGCTCCAAAATTAAAAAAGAAGAGAATGGTGAGTAGGTTACTGAAAAAGTAAGAGCAAAAAGGGCATGTGAGACATGAACAGTGCCCAGAAGGCTGAGTAAAGAGTTCCAATGCGAGCAACAAGAAGGGTCACTGGGGAGAAGGAGAACAGCAGCTGCATAGAACCTTTGGAGATCCTTCTTGGGATGTCAGCACTGTTCCAGAATTTTCTGTTCTCAAGAAAACACACGTGCAAGCATCCAAGGAATATTTTTCTTCAAATTAATTTTTTGTCCTTTCTCAGAAATAACATAAAAAGCATTCATTACAGAAGATCACAACTCTGCAAGGCCAAGCCCACTTTCATCTTGGCTAATCTTTTACCCATTATCAGGCTTCTAGCAATGAATAGTGTATTATTTCAGCAGCAAAGCCTTGTACCTGACAAACAGCCAGCATTGTGCTACGGGGGAGAGAATAAATGGAAAATAGAAAGGTTTGGGTAAGGAAACGTGAGAAACAACATAAATAGTGATTTGTTTCTTAAATAAATACATTAATGTATCAGTTCTGAAGTGGCATTAGGAAGGTAGAAAACTTTTGGCACTAAATTTTTCTTTTATACTGAATGTCTCACTTCATATTAGTGAAGAGTTTTTCAATAAACACAAACATAAATCTCTGATGGCAAAAGCCAAGAGGAGCCCACACCTCCCTGTCTCCCACAATGAAAACTTTAACAAATAGCAGGGCTTCAGGGATTCTGCACAAAAGTCTTGAGACTGGGCTTTTGAGGAATGAAAATCCAACTGCACAGTTTGCTGGCACCTAAGAGAACCTGCCACTTGTTTGTAAACAACCAAAAGGGACAGAGAGCAGAATGTGGCCCATCTTCTGGTCTGACACAAGCCACTCACAGCTCTGTGTGCATCCTGCACAAAGCCCTGAAGATGTGGCTGGAGTGGAAAACAGGCCTGATGTTTCTTAGCTAATAGTTCCTTTAATACAGAGGAGTTTTACTAGTGAGACATTCCCATATTTTAAGTGAGAATCACTCACCCTTCTTAAAAGCTACAAGAAAACAGAAATTACCATTTGGACGAACTATGTCAATGATTAATTACCCTCACTGTTAAAAAGCTGGCCTTTTATTTCCAATTTGAATGCTTTTAACTCTCATTTTCAGAGACTGGAACATGTTATGCCATTGCTGGCTAAACTGAAGAGCCTTTGAGTGGAATAAACATAATTAACCAGATCTTCCTCGGAGCCTCAGGGTGTGTGCACATCCTTCAGTGCAGTTTGTGTAGGCACAGCTGCACAGACTTCAAATGAACCAGCTCAGGAAATAGAATCATAGAATCATAGAATCATAGAATCGATTGGGTTGGAAAAGACCTCCGAGATCATCGAGTCCAACCCTTGGTCCAAATCCAGTCCATTTACTAGATCATGGCACTCAATGCCACGTCCAATCTGCGTTTAAAAATCTCCAGGGATGGTGAATCCACCACCTCTCTGGGCAGCCCATTCCAATGCCTGATTACTCTCTCTGTAAAGAATTTTCTCCTGATATCCAACTTAAATTTCCCCTGGCGGAGCTTAAGCCCGTGCCCCCTTGTCCTATTGCTGAGTGCCTGAGAGAAGAGACCAACCCCCACCTGGCTAGAACTTCCCTTCAGGTAGTTATAGACGGTGATGAGGTCACCTCTGAGCCTCCTCTTCTCCAGGCTAAACAACCCCAGCTCCCTCAGCCTCTCCCCATAGGACTTATGCTCCAGTCCCTTCACCAGCCTTGTTGCTCTTCTCTGGACCCGCTCCAGCACCTCAATATCCTTTCTGAACTGAGGGGCCCAGAACTGAACACAATACTCAAGGTGTGGCCTCACCAATGCAGAGTACAGGGGAAGGATCACTTCCCTGCTCCTGCAGGCCACGCTATTTTTGATACAGGACAAGATCCCATTGGCCTTCTTGGCCACCTGGGCACACTGTTGGCTCATGTTGAGCTTCCTGTCAATTAGTACCCCCAGGTCCCTTTCTGCCTGGCTGCTCTTCAGCCACTCTTTGCCCAGCCTGTAGCACTGCATGGGGTTGTTGTGGCCAAAGTGCAGGACCCGGCACTTGGCTTTATTGAACTTCATCCCATTGGAATCAGCCCATCTCTCAAGTCTATCCAGATCTATCCAGATCCCTCTGCAGAGCCCTCCTGCCTTCCAGCAGGTCGACACTCCCTCCCAATTTAGTGTCATCAGCAAATTTGCTGATGATACACTCAATCCCCTCATCTAAATCATCTATAAAGATGTTAAACAGGACTGCACAGCAACCATGACAAGGAGCTGGGCAGGAGCTGAGCAAGCTCTCCGGGAATTCAGAATGCAGGGGAGAGTCAACCCTGATCTTACTCGTCACCAGATTGAAGTGTATCTGAGCACTGTCCCTGTGACACAACCACATCTCCAAATTTCAGCACAGTCTTACCCCAAGAAGGCGACTTTCAGGTCGTTTGAGAATGAAAAAGACACAGAAGTTCACCCTATTCAGAATTAATCAACAGTAGCTACATTTGTGTCACAGTACAACCGGCACCGTCGGGTAACAGGGATGGGGTTTGTTTTCTGTGATGTCCAGATGTGCTGCCTGGGAGGTGGGAAGGAAAACCCCTGGACAGGGACCTCAGAGAGGGAGTAGTTTCTGCTGTGTGATGCTGCTGTGTTCAGAGCAGCTCCTGAATCTGCTTACAAAGGCTCTGCCACCAAGGGATGCTTCCTTCCCTCCTCAACCCCCAACCAATGCGCTCGTGTGACAGATTTTGGCTGGTGGGGCCACGCTGTGACATACTGAGAGTCTGGCTGTCTCCCTACACCACCCTGTGTAGTGGGAATGGGACACAAATTCCCTATACACCCACTCTTTTGGCTTCCCATCATGAAATGGTGGGGTCCCTGGATTTCCAGGGCTCATCCACCAGCACAGCATCCTTTGCAATCACAGCAGCATCCTGGTTTTCTCTCTTTATTGCCCTGTGTCCATTTACTCCACTGAAAACATTGATTTTTCTCTGTGTGCATTTGTAGGTATTTATCCACATGTGCTCTGCTTATCAAATATTATCCAACCCAGGCAAATTTTTATTCTCTGATCAAAAGCCTGTTCCACTCAGAGCCATAACTCCTAAAGGGGTGTTGCAATCTCGCTGCAGTTAATGGAGTTACCACAAAGCACAGACAAATCAGGCCTCTGCTGGGTGTTGGCAATTCTCTCATTAAGCACAAGCATTTACCAATTCCAGATTTATGCAGAAGAAAATAAAAATCAGCAAGCTCTCCCTGGTGTATTAAGAATAAAAAAATGTAGAAGACAAAGAATGAAATGAAAAGTATGTGAAATTAAAAATAAATAAAATAACATGAAAAAAATCAATCTTTCTTCCTTTTTGCCATTTTGTTTATTGATTCCAGCACCCCCACTAAAATAACACCGCAGTAGGATTGTTAGAAAAAACATAGGTGGATTAAATAAAATTAGATTTTAAAAGATTCAGGTGATAAAAGCTGATGAGATAAACTAGACAGATAAATCAATGGAAAGATGAATAAGTCAGATACCAAATTTACTGTCTGGGGGATCCACTGAGCTCCTTCTATTACCATTTGAATGTACATTGGGGATTTCTCAGAAGCTGCCAGATCTGACAAAATTACACTGTACTTGCCAGCATTGTTGGACCCCCCAGTCCAAATGCACCTACTCTAATGCTACCCTTGGAAAAAATCCACTGCACTGTAGAACTCATGCTGACAAACACCACCCCTCACTTCCATAGCTATAGAGGCCAGAGAAGGTCCTGTGAGGAAATAAATATTCCTTTGTGTTTGATCAGAAAAATATATCAGATCTCTGGCTTCTACTACAGGTCATTAAATTGGCTTTATTACCCCTTTCTATCAAACATCCTGACTTGTTCAGCAGGATGAGCTTATTCCCTGGTGAAACACTGCCAGCTTACTCAGCAGCTCTCCCCCCAGTCCCAGCATCTGGCCTGGCACAGTTGCTGTTTGACCAGGGTGTCCTGGGGTTCCTTTTCTTCTAGAGCAGCCCCTGAGGCTCCAAGCTGCAAGGCAGGGGGCTTTGAACCTGCCCTCCATGGGTAGAACTGGTGACTTTTCCACACTGAGAGAATGTAAAAGCCATTTAAATTCTCCTTTTCTGGGTCACATTAAATTGTGTTTTGGTCAGCTGCAAGGGTTGGACTCCAGCCAAAGTGCTTACTGCGTGGGCTGGGTTAAGATTTATGGTGTCCCTTAACTAATCATTTTCTAGCTGTTGAGTTCCTGAGATTTGAAAATAATGTGGCAGATAAGTGCTCTGCCATCTGAACTGAGCTTCAAAACAAAATTCTCTGCTTTTGGAAAAGAGGAGGGTGTGTCTGCACACCCCCTCACTGGAGAGTGAAGCACAGACTGTGCCAGCAAGGCAAACAAATATCTTTCAATGGAAGAGTGTTTTGGTGGATTGATTTATTTTCCAAAGGCACTGTCTGAACCAGTAGTTAGGCAGTCCTGTCCATGTGGGGAACACCACAGTCCAAAAGGGTCCCCTTTAGTTACCCACTTGTTGAAGACACCCCATGGAATGCCCACACTCTTGGCAGAGGTTTGAAAAGGTGATAACAAGAGGGTGATGTTTGCTTTCCTACAAAAGCTCTTTGCCATCACTGCCAAGAACACAGTCAGGTTCCATCAACATTTCCAAGGGATACCTTAATTTCTGCATTATGGATTTGATTCACAGTAATTCAGGAGAACCTGCCCTGCTCAATCCTGAGACATCTCATCAAATCTTATCTTGTTTCCTCCTATGACTTTATGGTCTTTATAAACACATAATGAACAGCACCATCAGCTTGTGCTGCATCCAAATAAAACCACCACTCTGAAATACATTATCACTAATGCAGTGTGTTACCCACCTTGAGTCCCAAGTCTATTTTTAAAAATGATTTATGAACAAAAATTGACACACGTAATTAACCTAATTTGAGTATTCCATGGTAAATGTTATTATAAAACTCTGCTCTAAATTAAACAAAATTAAATCCTGATAAAAATTTACCATCCTGCAGTCCCCAAATGAGCCCATGGTTTAATGGAAGATATCATGTAAAAACCATTAGTTTAAAACTGAATGAATCTCATTCTTGCACTATTAATTCTAGTCCTTTAGTTTTATACTTAAGGTTTTTGTAGATTATGCTTAATTAACGTTTTTCTAATGGTATTTAAATTAGCTGTTCTATATGTGATAAGAATACCTTGACAGATATGTTTCTAATTTGATCTGTAGGATTTCATTTCAGAAAGTTTCAGTAGTTTGATGTCTGTGGCATCCTTTCTTCCCTGTCCTGTCTTCATCTGAGCCAAACACTTTCCTCTCATGCCTTTGATACCCTAGGAAGGCAGAGAGCTACAAATCTTCAGCTCCAATCAAGCCACTGAATATCTAGTTGGATTTCAAGTGGCATTAAAAGAAATTAATTCTAAAGCAGCTTAGAGAGAAAAATACTTAAAAAAATTACTGTGTTAAATGTATGTCTTGGTTCAGCACATAGTCAAAATCTCAGTTTTGAACAGAGAATGCCCCCTTAGTGTGCCCTTCTTTTTGCCCACACAGCAGTGAGCTTTGGAGCACTCCTGCAGCACAGCTTTGGTCATGAAGTACATGGGGAGAAAAAAAAACTCCTTCAAAGCACATGAAAGTAACAAAAGAGAACTTCTATCCACACGTCAAGTTTGTTCAGCTCACACCAGAGCAAGATTTATCCAAGAGAGCTCACCTACCTTTCACCTTCTGAACTACAACATATTGTAGCACCAAAAATGAAAAATGGGTCCAACACTGAGTGACCAAATCCCTGATGTTAACAAGACAGATACCCCCCAAAAATGCAAAAACCTCTTTGGACAGCAGTAAATGAAGTGTCTAACTTGGTTTCACTTCCAGCTCTGCAGAAGCTGTGCCCATGTACCCATCATTTCTGTGCCATGGATCACTCAGGTGGACACTGCATCCTTCCATCAGCCAGAGCAGCAGGACATGCAAACTATTTCTTACCTGAGGTCCCTCTGGAAAGGATGGAAGGAAAGCCTTGGGGTCTGGATACTTGCAAAGGAGTTTGGATGCAATCTCAGCACTGCAGAATGGTCGGGTCCTCCCCCATTTACTGCAGGAAGTTTTGCTGTTCACATTCATGCTCTTTTTTTGGGGGAATCCTAAAATAAAATAGGAAAAAATACAATAGGGTTAAGAAAAACCATAAATCACACATTCTGTAGTAGAACAGACTTTTCTAGTCTTAAAATGGAACAAGCAATGAGGGTCAGGCTGGTTTAGATATTGTTAGTGAAGATTATAAAAACCTTTCTAAACCATTTTGGAGGTGCTCAAGAAATGACTGGATGTGGCTCAGTGCTCTGGTCTAGTTAACAGGGTGGTGATCAGATAAAGGTTGGATTGATGATCTTAGAGGTCTTTTCCAACATAAATTCTGTGAATTTGAACAGATGCTCATTTCCCATTGTGAGCCTCCCTCTGGTAGGTCCATAGTTGTCTTAATTAACTTTTTAATTTTGATAGCAATACTACTGAATAGTCTCAAATCTCAAGAATATTATAAAACGTTGTTATAATGCCTTGTCAAAGTAATCTGACCAGCAGGACTTAAAAGAAGTACATCTAATTGTGAATTATAATATAAATATTCAGAAACGTCAACTCATCATTTTCTGATTTAAAACATTATATGATCCTTAACATATGTGATTTGATTTGAGTTCTTTTACTTATCAGCTGGTTATTTTTGTCATCCCAAATGGACACTGTTTCCAGCCTAATACAACCACCTGTTTGCCCTGTTTCTGCTGAAGGGCAAACCGGTTTGGGCTTTGAAAAATTTTTGGTGAGAGAGATGTTTGTCAAGATCTACTACAAAATTCCTTCCCCTAGGATGGCTGCAGAGTGAGCTGGGCAGGTCAGTCACTGGTGTTACTGGTACTGCATCAATCCCAACATTCCCTGTTGGAAAGAACAGTCCAAGCTCTCACAACCCTGGTGGCATTTCCATTACTGCAGTGTCACGTGAGGCATCAAGTTCACCTACAAATGGTCCATTTTTATCTTGCTATCCAACCAAAGCAAAAGAATTTTAAGAATATTTAGGGTATTAAAGACTTTCCCGATCTCGTTTAAAAGACATTGTGGAGCTGCCATTTGCTCTGATCAGAAACACTGTCACCACCTCATCAAATAATCACAGCACAGACACGTTCACTGTGCAAATTCTGCTGATAACTGGGTACAATACTACAGAGACCAGGAGACTGGTAGGAAACACTGACAGAAAATCATTGTTGTTGTCTTTCAGAAATGCTCAGTCAAGCTCCACTCTCATTTGCACTGGTGTAAATTTGTCACAGGTCCATTCCCTTCAGCAGCCTCCTGATGCTGTCACCCCAAGTCTGGAGCCTGGCACAGTCACTGCCGAGCCAGTTATTTGCAGTTCCAGGTTTGTAGTGATGAAACAGAGCTGTGCTCACTCTATCAGTCATCATTCTTGTGACATGCAGTAGGTAAACTGAATCATGGCCTCTGTCCTAGACATCACCCTGTTTTTTGGGTGATCTGTGTCATCTTGTTCCTCCTCCCAGAACTTCAGGAGTAGGTACGACGAAGAAAAAAAATGCGAAAGTATTTTTTTTTAAATTTTTCTTTTTTATTCCCCTCTCAAGACTAATGAAAGTTTCTAAATGGCTCAATTCATGTAATTTGTAAAATGAATTATCCCACACAGAAAATTCCTGTTATGAAATTTCTGGCTGAGAGAAAAATATCTCAGAAATCTTCCCCAGACTCAAATGTTTTGGATGAAACACCTGCAGCAGTCTGTGCTTATCTCGAGTTTTAAACTTCTTGGTGTTTACTCAGCATAATAATCAGAGGTGAATTCAGGTTATCACAACTTAAAAAGACCTCATGTTGATACTTGGGGGGGGGAGGGGAAGTATCTATTTTCTAATGCTCCAGTGAAACAGAAAAACCAAAATACAGGGTAATTTATTTTTATCTGCTTCCAGATTACAGATGGGAAGGAAAATGACATCAATTTATGACCATTCTCAGGATATTTCAACTAGATGAACAGCATTTAAAATATGTGTATGAAATATTAGATGGATGAAGTTTTGAATCCGAGAAGTCATTAAGTCCTTATTTGGCTTAACTTAGAAAGACTGTTCAATAATTAGTAGAATTTTTTATATTAGAGAGGCAAGGAGAAAGACATTGATGATACAAAAATGACCACAGAGAACAGACTGTAAAACAACCAAGGCAAAAAAATCTATGCAGATTTTATGTGAAAGGTGATATTTCATTTATAGATTTACAAGATGTCACATTTATGATTCCTGAAACGTTCAATAGCAAATGGGCAATATCCACAGTGATTTCAAAATGCTCAGATTAATAGTTGTTAAAGTAGATGGGTTTATCAGTACAAAAGTTATGAAATGTCCAGAGAGTAGAAGTGAAAAAATAATGATAAAACAAAGAAAAGCAATGTAAAACTCCCCAAACTCATCCTGCTGAGGTGAAATGGAAGCTGACTTTGCAGGAGAGTTTTTCAGGAGTTCCTGAGCACTTGGGAAGCGTGTTCAGGAAGGCAGAGAGGCAGAAGTTTGCTTCTGCATGGAGAAACCACCTGCTCCTGTGGGAGGCCAGGCTGGAAACCAAGACATCCTGTTTCACAACAGCACCAGAGCTCCAGAAAACTCTCTGCACCTTTCAGGGCAGGTGTGATATCTGATAACAAGACATATGGTTATTCTTTTTAGAAAATAGTAGTGATAGTGTCTGGACTCCTTTATTAAGTCTCCTCCTATTCCACAGCTCAGCCTGGGTCAGCTCTCATCTTCCTCAGGTTCATCCCCTACTGATGATTTGGGAAATATCTAGATTTTTCCCTTCAGACATATAATTACATACATTTTTTTATTCATCAGCTGAACTGGCAGCAAACTGCACAAGACGTAGCTTTTTCACCTTCACACAAGGGTAGTTTTTAATGGACAAAAAAGGGTAAAACAGTACCACCCACAGACATGGGCCAGTCAACCAACCTAAAGTTTTCTGTCCTGCCTCAGAAAAATGCCCCAGCTGGGAGGGAAGGTCACAGAGCCAGGCCTGTGTCAGTCCCACAGCACAGCCTGTGAGGACATAACCCATTAAAAACTCAAAGAGTGTGAACACAAAATAAAAAAAAACAGGCAGGGGGTGGAGAAATAGCTCATATACACCTGGAAGCTAAAAACATACCACGTAGAACTTTAGATTCCTAAAAGATACCAAATGGCAGAAGGGCATGACATGCCTGTTCACTGGTAATTTCTGAGCAAGATAGCAGAGAGAAAACTCCTCCTTTTTCCTCTCCCCCACTGTATTTTGCTTCCTTTTTCATCTCTGTTCCCTCTGGAGCGAGCTGAGCAGCACTCCCCACTCCATAGGCAGCCTACATGAAGTGCTGAGAAAATGCCAGTTAATCTACCAGTTAAAGGAATTACCTCCCCTCTGCCTTGCTTTGCCACCACAGGAACTCCACACAGAGCCTGCAAGTTTTTCCTATTGAAGGGAGCAAACACTCCACCTGTAAAAGCATCTTTATCAAACAAGGAGAGCCTGGCTTTGCTTATTTGTGTTAATTACCACAGCTTTTGACAAAGGAATTTTTCTTCTTTCCCAAAAGTGTTTGCTTTCATGTTTAGAGAAAGAAAATGAAAAGAAAAATCACAAGAACTTATTAATATGTCAAGGTAATTGCTTTGTACAGTGCAGGGTGAATAGACAATGCTCAGACCTTTCACTGAAGCTGCAATCACTGGCAAATGGTAATACATGCTCAAAGCAAATAGATTAAGACTAAAAACATTTGTAGAGAATGCCACAAGAGATTAGAGCACTTGTACAGATATTTTCCCCTCAATGGGGAAAAAAAAAAAGAAAACCAACCTATCAGCATAATTTTATCTACAGCCCCAAACAAAATGTTTGCTGGAAATTGTTCATTCTAAGTTTGGAAAATTCATTTTGGCACATGAGAGCTTCTTAGTTCAGTGACATCCACCCTGAAACACGGTGATATCCAGGAGGAGAAACATCTTCAGGCACCCAGGTAAGATGAGTTTTTCTGTAAGAGCTCACCTTAATCCTCTATCTGTGCTTAGTTGTCTAATATTGTCATTTGATTCGTCTCTTCCTTATGACCAGGCAGCATTTTAACCATATTCCTATTTTATACATTTCTCACATACATATAAGGCAGGATTGTGCATATTTCTGTGCACAAATATCTGTATATGGTCATACATACATACATTAGGGGGCAAAGCTAAATTACACAGGCATTGTAATGAAGAGCTGAGTGTAATGGCAAGATCACAGAGTAAATCTCATGCTAAATGACCATCACAGGAATATTAGACAAGCCTGCCCTTTATTCTCTTCTATCAGGAAAGGCAACTGATGGATATTATCACCAGCTTCAAGAAATAATAGATCCTATATCTTCCAAGACCTTGGAAATGCATTTGTTTGCATGTCTAGACTAGAAGAACTGAAAGTCCTGGGGTTAATAATGAGATACTTAAGCCTGAGAAAAAAAAGAAACAGATGTTCAGAAATATCAATATTTCCTGTTGCACTGGCATTACAAAGAAAATATTTCTCCCAGCTAGAAAATATACCCACAATATACCTCTACAAACATCTCTTCTTAGTACGTTTTAGAACTTTCATGGAAACTTCAAAAATCTGAACCAGTGGGGGAAAAAACCCCAAACCAAACCACATTAAAATGACCTTGCCTGGGTTGAAATACAATTCAACAGCTCTCATTCCAAGGGGGAGAGGATTTAGGTTGAGGGGAGGAGTGAAAAACAGTCAACAAACAGACTTTTAGTTTTTGTCTTAGAAGCTTAAGAAGCAAATCAAATACAAGAGAAGTAAACGAAGCACAACAGTGAACTGCCACTCGTGACAGAGCCAGAACTGGTGCCCTGTGCTAATTTTTGAATTTCTAGGAGAATCAAAGTGACAGCGAGATGACAGACTGTGCTCACAATTATTATTATTATTATTTAGATAACATCACATGCATGATAGTTGTTTTGAAACCAATCTGATTTGTTACTTTAACAACACAGTACTTGCCAGCCCTGAACTGCAGCAAGTCAGAGTTATGGAGAAAATGGTTCCTGAGCAGCCTGCACCAAAGTCAGCATCAGAAAGAGATTTTCCCCATATTTTGTATCATTTTCTTCACAAAAACTCTCTTTTCATATTTGAGGTGAAAATTCTTCAATCCACATAAATATCAAACTCCATTTCAAGAAATGTTATTCCTTTCAAGAATGTTTCCCAGAGTGAGGCAATCAGAGCAAAGAAGAATCTAATCTGAAACGTCAGCCCGGGTTTGTTTCTCATCTCCAGACCTCAGCCCACATTTACCAGTTCTAACAAGAACATACCAGTTCCCACTGTGATTTGTCTTCAGAAATGAGGCCTTATGATTCTCATTTTTCAGCTCCCTCCAGAATATATCTGGAGAAGTCAAAATCCCAGGCTTGTCATATCTGTCAAGCCGACGTTGCTTTGAGACGACTGAGTTACTACTGTTAACTTAATCACAACATACTTGCCTCCAGTTTATTTGTGGCCAAAGATACACAGAATGCTCAAGTCAAAATTAAAATTGAACAAAGCATAGCAATATGCTGCATTGTTTCATTTGTTTCCCCAAACTAAGCACCCTGGTAAAACAATTTAAATACAAAGTAAGTTCACGCAAGTGGCACCCAAGAGGAGATTACTGCACAGATATATGATAGGAGAAGAAAATCCTGTCATGCTCTGAAACACAACAGCAATTATCTTGCTGCCATAAAGAACAGAATAGAAATTTCTTCACCCAACAAGTCTGCTGCTAAGTGGCTTTGACATCACAGATAACAATTACTGTAATACCTGTCAGCACACGCTGCCTGTCACTGCTACAGAAACTCCTTCCCAAGAAAACCTGCAGAAGGGATCCTGCCCCTCAAGGACCAGAAGCAGGTCATGATCCTTCCCAGCAAAGCAGTCAAATAAACATGCAAGGGAATAAATGAGTGAAGGAACAAGTGAATGAGGGAACAAATGAACAAAGCCATACTGTTAGACAAGTCATGATCAGTTATTTGTTTTCAAATTATGGGGGGGGGTTTTTGTCCAAATACTTCACCATGTCCATAATTTCTTAGACTTATTTTCTAAGGCTACATAAGCCAGTTTTCTTCATAAGGAACAGCATCAACACTTTTCTGGTCAGGCAAACCCAGTGTGACAGTGCTGGTCATGCCCAGCAGCTCTGACCCTGTGTCTGCAAACACACAGTGTCTCTACACTGAAGTGTTTGTGTATTCTTTTGGGGTTTTTTTGTTTTGTTTTGTTTTGGTTTTTTTTTAAATTTTTTTAATACTTATCTGGCTCAAGGAGATTAACACATCACACAAAAGGCTGATAAGGCTTAATCACTGCTTCCTTTAAAAATAAATTATAAGTAAGCCTAAGGGCGTCTCCTAGACTCATCTTCTAAAAACGTATCTGCATCTAAAACTCAGGTCCTCACTTTCTGCTGAGCTCTTTCAACAATAAATAATGTTTTCATTCAGGATATACCAGAGGAACAGAGGAACAGCTTCTGCATCCAGAGGAACAGCTTCTGTTCGAAGCACTGGCACAGCAGGACTTTAGGCATTTGTTCTTTGCCCATCTCTGTGTCTTGTGGCAGCAATTCAGTCTCTGTCCATTCTGTAGCAATCATCCATCAGCCACACAAACTCATGTTTTGACCTCTGGTGTTCCTAAGCACAGAGAATAAGCAGATCCTGCAGTACCAAAGCCATGCCTTGCTCTGTTTGCTGCAGACATTTCAAATGCTCTGCCTGAAAACTGGGAAAGCGGAGCCAGTCTTGTCTGTATCAAAGAGCTTTTGAACCCCTGAGCCAGCAAGGGGTTATTCCCTGCATATCTGTATCTGCCACAGTGGGAAGCCAATGCTCCTCACTGGAGACTGAAACTTCTGGCAAAGCCACGTGCTGTGTTTCTGTGTGAAAGAGTCACCCTTTAAGTGTGCTTGCAAATCTGTTTACAAATAGCTGCAGACTTCACTATGAGATACCCAGGTTTATATAAGGGAGAAAAGAAATAAGAAAAAAGGACCCTTCAAAGCTGAACTAAAGTGTGTGATGATAATATGAAAACAAACTGGGCATGAAAGTCTGTTTGCTAAATAATATATTGCTGTAGCAGGGCTGTAATGGGCTACAAAAATCTTCTGATTTTCTGCAGTGAGCTTTCCTAAGGAGCACTACAGAATTTATCAGCACTTGAGAGGAATTGACTCTAAGCTGCTTTTTCTGCAGGGGCCCCCTGTATTTAGCCATCCCTGCCTGTGTTAAGCTCACCTGCCTGATGTACCTGGTTAAACAGCTGTCAAAAACCACAGGGGATTTGGAAACCCCTTTGTTCAGGAGGTGGCTGTGCCACTGAATTGAGAGAGATCCTCCACAGTCAAAGCTCAGTTTTAAGGAGCACCCTCGTCTCCTGTAGGGAAGAAATGAGCTGCAGAGCATTTCACCAAGGGGGTAGCACAGCCTTTGAAAAGGTCAGAGGGAGAGGCTGCAGAAACTGCATTATCAGGGGTTTTGAAGACCCAGAAATGGCAAGTCTGACCTGATGCAGCTCAGGCAAGCCCATTTTACTCAGGAGACTGGACTACAGCTCTCCAGAAGCATGTTCCAATCACCACTTCTACGAGTAAAAGCTGCTTTGCTTTGTTCCCAGACGAGCCGACAGAGGGCCAAGGCTTTTCTCTGCCGTCCCCCAGCAGTTTTCAGGGCACACATCAGTGTTTGCAAACCTCACAGGAATGTCCCTCGAGATGTAGGATTACAGTGGTTCCCATTTCTGACGCCAAGAGCCTCTTCTAAAAGCTGGCAAGCCAGAGCCTGCTGTACATAAAAACGGACTAAGAGATCTCACAAACACAGTGTATAAATCCAAACACTCTGAGCCCTTCAATATATGCAGGAGAACTTGTGTCTTGTGACTGAAACCATCCAAACACCAGGGGACCTGAAGTGTCACAGGTACTGAAAGAATAAGAACTACTTGGCAATGTTTGACTTCCTGGCTATACAAAACAAAAACATCAGTGAAGTAAACAACCAGAGAAGATTGCTTCTGATGTGGTTTGTTAGAGGCTTCAGGGAGGAAAAAGGAAAAAAAAAAGGAAGAAAATATGAACTTATTGTCAAAAGCAGACATTTGATTTGCTAGAGCAGATAAGGATCAAAGCATGGTGCAAATGACAGCAGGAGAAAAGGTTAACACATCTCCAAAAATGAAACAGTTTTTCTTAAGCAGACCCTAGTGATAATATGATTGTTTCTAATGAGAATGTTCTAATCAGCTTAATTAAGAGCTAATTTTCAGATCTTTGCAGAAAGAAATCCAAAGGACTTGCTCAAATCATCATTCTCTGCCATCAGTAAAGGGATTTAGCATCCTTTCCACCTCTGAGCTGATGCACAGTGAGAGGAGTGTTGGCAAATTAATACTGCTGTGGAATCTAAAAAGAAGGATACAGACCTCCTGAAGTCTGTGGCTGTCACTGGATGGAGGAGGAAATCAGAGACTATGCACAAAAGCAGCAAGAACAGCCTTTTTTCACACTGACAAGCACGGATAGATCTGGACATCAGCCACCCACCCTCCAAACATAGACTGTCCTCTAACAGGAATTCACTCATGCTAATGGGATTATGCCTACAGTGAATCCTACACCTACTAATGAGGTGTAGTGAAAACTGTGAATAATTAAGTAAATGTACAAATACACACACATCTGAGTAATGAAGAATCTTCTATTCACTGATAACTCTTGAATGGAAGTTGAGTGAAAATAAAATGTTAATGCATGGAGAAACAGAATTTAAACATAAAATATTCTCATTTTATATTATTGGAAATTATCCTATCAGTGGATAGACTTCACAGGAAGGAGCAGACCTGTTGGAATTTCTGACATGATTTATCTTCATGGGGATAAGAGGGTTGCTCTGGTATTTTAGTCTCTCTTGAAATGCTGAACTTTCTGTTTTGTAACATTTATAACTATGCCACATTAATGGGACATTTTAAAGGCATTGATGCGTCACTCCAGCAATGTGGGGGTTCCTGTTCCAAACAAACAACTCAAAACCTGATACTGAGACAGAGCCCAGACACTTTTACTCATTGTGATTTTGATGGTGTCTGGATGAACCAGGCAGAACCCAGCAGCTTTTCTGCTTATATCTTGCTTAAAAAGCCACTGACATTCTTAGAGAGTTCTCTCTATCAGCTGTGTGTGACATTTTCAAACAGGTGAAGCTGCTCATACCCGCTGATGCAAATAAATGATTTGCTACTTCATGTAGCTCAGAACGTTTGTCTGCTGGAAATGACACTGGCGACTGAGGAGCATCAAACAACAAAACTGGGACCTGTTGTGCTGCCTTCCATTGGTGGTTCTGTCCTTTGAGCCATTACATTGGACAAAACAAACACTGGTGTTGGCACGCCCCAGACAAACAAGAGGGAAAGCATCAGAGCACAGATATGAAAAACATCCTTTTTTGCCCCCTAAGATATTCACTGACTGTTTATACTCATGAGCACAAACACATCAAACCAGCACACGCTGTGACACAAACTCAACTGGCTCGTGGAGCTGAGGCTCAAAATGCTGCTTAGACCCCTTTTCCTACACTGGCTGCACCTGCTGGGGTGCAGAATTCCCTCTGCTCACAGAGGAGCAGCATAAGTCCAGCCTCTTGCCTGACAGTGTTCCTGGGAATCACCAACATTCCACACTACAAGCACAGTTCATGATTATCCATGTCAACCAGATAAACACAACCCCATAAGTATTTTTCAAGTCAGATGTTTTTCTCTAGCTAATGCTGCTGTTGAGTTTGTCATAAAATACTAAGTAAGCATTACTAAATGAGACCAATTCTGGGAATATCTATTCTCCACTGGCTGTTCCTTTCTTCCTTGGGGTGCTTATTCAACCAGAAACTCCTTGTGAGCAGAAAACAAATTTAATTTGAATAGTGATTTGTTTTGTCATTTTGTAAAAACTCATGTTAAATTAGTAACCGGATCTGCCTGGTAACCTAAAAAGTTCCCAAAATCTTAGAGTCCCAGTACACTCAATAATTTGAGTCTATTTCTAAAGGATAATTCCTTTCCAAATTTGAACCAGCTCTCATGGCTGATGTAGCCCTTGGAAAAAAATCTGAGCACACCAGGACAAGGCCCTCAGCTTGCCTAAGCAGCCACAGCCAGCTGCAGATAGATCTCCCTCCTTGGGAAAAGATTATATTAACTCCCTATCAAAGCATTACCAATGCATTATTATGGCAGAATATTGGGATTAATTAAAAAAACCCCACACAAATAAGAGATAGTGAAATGAGTCAAAGCTGCCTCAGCTGTTCATCCCACTGGCAGTGGGATGAATGTTGATGTAATGGTAATTTTGCCTTTCCTTTAGTGAAGCCAGGACTTCCCTCTTGCTATTTTAATGAGTGAATTCAGCAGCTGCACAGCAATGTCCACCTCCAGACACCCACACAGACACATAACCACTGCCTGCAAGTGCCAGAACTTCAAAGCCTAAAGAATACATTTGTATTTCAATGTTAGTTCAGCATTAGGAAAAACCCCATAATAATAACTCAAGCAGGTGGTAGAGGTGGGAATGTGCTTCAGCAAACTGGCATTTTAAAGTTAAAAACCCCTTACATCTACAAACCAGTCATTTACTGTGCAATGATCTATTTTTATGGATATCACCATCATATGGAAACAAACTCTGCTATCTTTTTACATGGCCATTCGTTTTTAATTGCATGGGCCATGGATACATTTATTCATTTACATCATAGACGTAGGTGTGCATCAGCATGTGCAGGAGGCACTGCAAATATATTGTGCACCTGCAGTGCACATGAGGAAAGCTATCCAACAAGTATGCCCAAACTCCACATTTGCAGTTTTTCAGGGAATAAAAATCAGGCTGTCTCAGTAAAAGGGGCTTTGATGCTCGTTCCCTCTGCTTATTGCCAGAGCAACTGTTCCTGTTGGGGAAAACTGAAAGTATTCTGTCTTTTAAAGTGCATGTGAAAAATAGAAAATGAATGAAATATATGCAAGCAGCAGGTTGATATAAATCAGTGGAGGACATGAGAAGAAACAACAAACAGGGAAAGTTAGCTCTGGTTGCAGACATGGAATGGCAGCCCTGCAGGCAGCATTTCAGAGCCCCCCTGGCCCTGGATGGGCTCAGGCTTAGGGTGAACTGAACTTGGAATCTCTGCTGGTACTTTCAGACTGTTTATATCCAGGTGCTGTTCTGGCTCTGACCTGGAGCCAGCAGCCCATGAGGACGAGGAGAGGATGTACTGAACCCCTGTGCTGAGTGGAGGCTTTGTGTCTGTAATGAGAACAGAGAGATGCAACAAGGCTGCAATGCTGCCCCAAAGAGAAAGATTTATCTTCCTGACAGATAGCAAAAAAGAATAATGGTTTTTTTGTCCCCAGCAGCCTTCTTCACTGCCTTGTTTTGACTCAGCATGAACTCCATTCCTCCAATTTGTTTTTCGTTCCCTGGTTCCATTTAGCCAACCCTTGCCTCTACAGATTTTGGGTTTCTTTGGGTTTGGCTATAAGTTAACAAAGCAAAATAACCAGGAGTCCAATGACCAGATTTCTCTTGGTGTAATCTGAGCACCACTGAAAGTGATGATTTATTCTACATGAGAATATAGTTCTAAACCATCCAGATACTTTCAATTTGCCAGTATCATAAAATGTCACAAATTTCCCCTGTCCTTCAGTTTTCCTTGACAGTGTTTTGAAATGGTATTTCTGTGGAACATTTGAACCTTGGTTGCTACCTCTTCTGCTTGTAACTATGCACAGCATCACAGCAGCCCAACACAGGCACACGAGGACTTCCCTTTTTTCGAGCCTCAACAGTACAAGACGTGCAAATGAGTTTTCAAACTCAAAAACCCCTACTTTATCCTAAATTCCTGGTAGCCTTCCTTCCCAGAAAAATGTGTGAACTGTCAGCATGTTGAAGTATCTTGGAAATGTTTTGTTCCTTGGCCATGTTTCGGTTGGTGACATCCAGCACCTCATTCCACCTCAGCTCCCTGTCAGCAGTCACTGCAGAGTCCAGCACACAGGACAAAAGGTTTGCTCTCCAAAGCACAAATCAAATTGGTAAGGCCTCTAGCATGCCCCCCTCTATGTTCTGGGCAATAATTAGACATCTGGAACTACTTTCAGATATCAGAACTTTCTGAATGTGCTCAAACCAAAAGGCAGCTGTGGATTCAAGTCCCACATTCCCAGACATGCTCCAGCACATGTGCAGCTGAATTGCTCTGTCCATGCAAGAGATAAGAGAAATACTTTGTGAATGAGCCTGTGTCCATATGGAAATCCTGAAATAAGTTACAGGAGTACTTTACTCCCAAACAATTTCCTTTACATGCAATGGGAAGATTTTTTAAAACAACCAGTGTCCTTAAAGCCTCAACACCAACACATGTAGAGCAACTGTGCCAACTTTATTTTGGCATGTTTCTTTACTTCCAGTAACCTCCTTTAGACAGGCATCTTCCACCTGCAACAGAATAGATTTTTCCTTCTTCTGGAAAAATCAGTTGTGTGGCTTTTAAAAACTTTTAAACCTTTTAATTATAAATTCATGGGCTTTTGGAGCATAAATCCAAGTCCCTCCTTGCTCTCCACTGATGTTTATACTGATGATTCTGCTATATTCCATGAAAGATAAAATGCAGAGAAATCCAATATGCTGCTTCTCCGTTAGGAATTAATTTGCTGATAAATAGTTATTCTGTCAAGAATTATAACAGTGTAGGGAGACATCAAAAGAATTTGTCCAATTTCTTTCTTTTGCACAGCGCATGACGGCAGTGGCTGCACTGGCCAAGCTGTGTAAGAAAATAAAATATAAATCCTCAAATTCAGGGCAAGCACTGTATGGGATATATACTCCCAGACTCAGGATGTAAGGTGAATTCACTCTGTCTTTGAAAGGCTACAAAATTGCTTTCAAATATCCTACCAATATTATTAAAAATATACACAATGAACTCCGATGCAAATGAGCAGTGCACACACACACAAGCCCATTGCCTTGTCTTTACTGGAACATTTCATACTGGGTTTGGAAACAAATAATCTTGGGTTTCATGAATAACCAAAATGCTCTTGAAAAGCACCTTCTTTCCTGACACATTCACCTACAATTCTATTAAGAGTAAAAAAAATAATACAGAACAGAGAGAGAGAGAAAGGAACAACATTTCAGGACAAACTGTTGTCAAATATAGCTTTTCCTCAAAAAGTTGATTTATAAGATGCTGAACAGCCCTTTTTTCAATGGAGTAAGACATGCAAGGATATGTTATGTCATATCCATATGAAAACACAACAGAGTACAGTTAATCCTGATTCTATTCTTAGTTAACCTGTGAACAAGACTAGGTTTTTTTGCCCTTCACTTATTGGTAGCTGCAAACTCTTACGATATAAATAATCTGTTAATCTATTCCTTATTAAAGCCAAGATCTAATTTTTAAATAATTTATGGCACATGCCAAGTAATACTAAAACACATTATAATTATAGAATCCAGACCTTGAATCTTGCCAAGTAATGATGGGTATGGGGAAAATATGTCACTATGTTGCTGGCTTGAAATTTATAGACTATTGAAGTTTTTGATTTCAAATTGGTAGCAGTACAATAACACATATTGCCTTTTGAAAGATATTTGTTCCACAACTGATAACATACTATGGACTGCAACAATGTGTTTTTCTGGAAACTTAGAGATTGTAACATATAACATAGATCACAGTCATTGAAATATAACGTGATCACAACTTGGAAAGGACACAAATGTCAGGGGTATAAGGAGAAAATTAATTACTTATAATGGTCGCTGTTGTGGAAAATAAATTCACCAATTCCTGCAGTAAAAATGCAGAGGTATATCAGCCCTGCCCTGCCCTGCCCAGGCAGCACACAGGGTGCACAGTGCGGGTGCCCCTGGGTTCAACTCAAACCCCAGGGATGTGGCTGTGCAAGATCCCACCAGGATGGCAGGGTTGGGATGCTCCATGTTGGGTTTGTTCCTGCCTGCCATCTGTCTTGCTTCGTGTTTGAGAGCAATGAAACCTGTATGTTAGCCAGAAAGAGAGATCGAACTGGCTGCAAGAGGACATTTAGCTCGTTTTTGACTACAAGATGAATTACTCTTTATTTCCCATGTTAGTTCATATGCTCTAAACTCCTCAGATTATATTTATTAAAGCTGTGATGAAAGTCTTCAGGCTAAGAGCCAAAGATCTGATGACTGAACCAAAAAAGGGATACTATGTGAGAATGGCAAACCAGAGGGAATACATGCCCATGCTCTGGGCAGGAACAGCACACCCACACCACGTGCCCCTGCAGTTCTGAGACAGATCCACAGCTCAGAGGAAGCCCTGGAATGGGCACCAGAGCTGCACCCAGCTCTGCTGCTAGTTAGAATCACAGAATCAAAGAATGGTTTGGGCTGGAAGGGACCTTAAAGCTCATCCAGCTCCCACTCCCTGCCATGGGCAGGGACACCTTCCACCAGCCCAGGTTGCTCCAAGCCCCGTCCAACCTGGCCTTGGACACTTCCAGGGATGAGGCAGCCACAGCTTCTCTGGGCAACCTGTGCCAGGGCCTCCCCACCCTCACAGGGAAGAATTTCTTCTGTATATCTAATCTAAACCTGTACTTTTTCAGTTTGAAGCCATTTCCCCTTGTCCTGTCCACCAATTTCACTGAAAACCAGTATGAGTCCAGCCCAGAAAAGCTGGTAGGGAGAATCCTCTCATGATGGAATACCTTCTGTGCTATATAAACCACAGCATGCACCTACAGGAGTTGTTTATCCAAGATTTCTACAAGTCAATGTGCCAGCAGGTCTGTTAACACATCCCTCAGCTTTGCAGGATGGGAGGTTACAGGTGAGCAGAGCAGGCAGATACTCCAGCCTGGGAGACAAAGCATTAGCCTGGCTGCAAACTGAGTTCCAAGAGCAAATCCCATCAGATCAGCATCATTTAACCCAAGTCCTTTCACAGCACAGCCACCACCTTTTGCTTCCAGCTAATTCTTCTTAAACTCTCCCTCTACTATTTCTTAATATAATATGGATTTTCAAATACAACCAAGGTGCAAACAGCATTCAATCAGCTCACAAGGGTCTCAGAGCCTCTCCATGGCCGGTGGGTGCTCGTGGGCCATCAGCACCCCCGTGACTGGGTAACCCCAAGCCCTGGAGCTCAGCAGTTCTCCATCAAAGCCCAGCTGCCTGCTGGCTGTCTACACTCGCACAGAAAAGCTGATTCCCTTCCCCACCTCCCTCCCTTGTGGGATTGTGTGGCCTTGTGGCTCATTTCATCCTCGTAACTCAGTCAAAGGTGTGACTAAAAGGCAACTTCTCGTGACCCCACTTGTGTTCACCACTGTTTTCCCCATCGTGTCCATGTTCTGGTGGCTGCCCTAAGGACCCCAAAATTCATACTGTTGATGTGCTCTTATTTTCTCAGATACATCCACAAGCCCCCAGTGACTCTGATATCAGCTCCTAGCAGCACAGACTACTTTTTTTTCCAATCATTTCTCTGTCAAACAAAATGTCAGCAGGTAACTGTCCTTGCTTCTCTAATGCCATTCTGAAATGTAGCAATGCTAAATATAGACTGATTTAAATGCAGCCCTTTTAGCTGGTATTTCATTATCTTGACTTTTTTTTTTTTTTTAACAGACCTTTTGTAATGAGACAAATGGGCCAGCAGCAAGATGCCAAAGAATATATTTTATTGAAAGTAGCTTAAAATCCTACCTCCATTGCTGCAAATTACTGACTAAAGAAAATAGACTGTGTGCAGCAAAAATAGATTTGACACACACCATCACCTGTGCAGCTGTACTATCTTGTGATAAGGCTAGTTCAGAAGTCAGGATAATATTTAGATAAGCTCTCTTTAAAAATAAACAACACGTAAATTACATAAAAATGTTGATTAAATATGCCTCTCATTTCTTTCAAAACCTTAAGGAAACTTCATGCCTTTCCCTTATTTACATAGGCAGCTTTCTGAGGAGCACCCAGACTCCAATCTGCAAACCTTGCTGGGTGAATGGAACCAGGAGAGGTTATTTTTGACACACAGATTTACATTTTTTATTGGGATCTCAGCAGCATTATCTCTTTCCAAAGCTGCTGGAAGCAACTTTAGCCTTAATTACACACCTGTCTGCTTCCATTGGCTCCTAGAATCCTATTTAAAAACCTTGTCTGAACATTTTGTATTTAAATGGGCTGAAATACTCCTTTTCTGAACACAGGTTCATGATTTCTTTCCTCAGCACCACAATGCAGAGGTGGCCATTTCAGATTGGGAATCCATTACTTCAGTTTTCTTTTTGCCTCTCAAAATAACGCTCTGAGGTTTTGTTGTTTGGTGTTTGTTTCTCTAGGTAAATACATCATCAGATAGTGCATTATCTAAAGTACAAGCTACTGTTATTGAAAGCACCACCACCGAGAGCTTTAATTCTCAACAGCCAATGCTCGAGTCAGAAAGTATGGGGAAGTGATTGTTATGTCTGGGACTGTTTCCAGTGGTTTATTCTCATTAAATGTATCTGAAACTACAGTATTTTTGCTGAATGTATATCAGTGTAACACCCAAGCATAAAAAAGTCAGATATCCTTGGATTGGAGAGCACTTCAAATTCGGTTTCTCAGTTTATAGGTTTTTATGCTCCTCTCGAGGACAAATGGATTAAACTGAAGCTTCAATGTGCTGGTGCTGTGCAAGTAGCCTCTATAAGACAGGCAAGGCAAACATTATTCTGTTCTAAACCGATGGAACAAGCATGTGAATAGTTTCAGTTGTTTCTGAATGTGTTAAATCTGAGTTCCCGTGACCAAGAATTGTGGCCTCTACCACTCTATAAACAGCTTGAACCACAGCACAACCCCAGGTCAAGGGATATTCGAATTTTGAGTTGTCATTTCCTAGTCTTGGGGTGATTCTGGACTGGCAGTACACACTGTGAAGTGTGTGCTGTACACAAATGCCATCCTATTGCAGTCTCAGCATCTGGAAAAGCTGTAGGTGCACAGGCACAGACAGAAGAAATGAGCCAAAACAGTCCATGACATGAAGTCCCTCAGGTCTGAACACCATGTAATTATTTCCTGGAGCCCAATCCATGTCACACCCAGCACTAACCCACGCAAATACAGAGCTCCCAGAGTCATCTTGGCAGTCACTGCTACCACAAAACCAGGCCAACCAGACCCTTTGCTCAAATATTTGTCTAACCTCTTTTTAAAAGTCCAACATAAGAAACATAATGAGCTTTCTGCATTACTTCTGCAGGTCCTCATGTATCCCTAGAGATGGAGTTCTTACCCAGTATCTAAGCTGAGTCTCCCACTGTTATTATCTGAATAGCAATTCTAATGGCAATTTGGATCAAAGGAATATGCTTCTTGCCCTGGTGTGAAGAACAGTAAGATGACATTTGTCACTTTGCTTTCCAGTGACTGCCAACTTTTTATGATTAGTAGGGTAGTAAATGAAAATAAGACTCCTGTGGAATCACAAGGAGTCCCATAAAGCTTCTGTCCATGATTCAAAGAAGCCATTTACCACAGCTAAGTGCAGCTTTTTGGTGCAGACAGATATTTGTTTTCCTAGAGGACAAAAATAAAGGCACATTTAAAACAGATGAACTTCCATCAGATTAAATTCAGAGGTGGAAGAAACAATTCAGGTAAATTAATAAATTACCTAAGCTTCTCAAATGAGCTTTGAGATTTATATGTGACTGAGTGTAACTTTGCTGGATGCAATTAGAGGAACATCTGGAGACGCAACCAGAACATTTGAAAAGCCTTTGCAATTTCAATGGATTATTCAACTGAAGAATGGACAAGTTGTTATTTTTCCTGTGAACACAGATCTAACTTCCAAAGTCTTTCAGATTTCTATTTTGTTTACACAGGATAACGACACCACCAGAAAAGGGAAAAAAAAAAAAGAGTGAATGCTGGCTAGGATAAGATATTGGAAAGCTAAATAAATGCAGTTAAACATGGCAAATGCATTTAAAAATAAAACTCATTGGCAGCAATACTTCATTGAATTTCATTACTGAGGAGCATATTGCATAGATATCTTCTTCCTTAGCTGTGTATTTCCCTTTGAATTGTTTAAGCCCTCAAAGTGTAATTAGACAAAGGCTGTAAATGCAACACTGGAATCCAGAATCAGAGTAATTCAGTGGGGGTTTGGACAGGTTTGAAACAGATAAGCCATTCATTACTTTTATTTTAGAAGCTATTTAAATCTCAAAATTCAAGCAAGTGACATTTTAGTCTAACTAAGGGCAAATCTCAATTGGCCAGAAAAGATCTGCTCTCCTGGGCCTAAATCAAAAAGGCAAAACCAAATCACAAAGCAAGCTCCCTTTGCAGCCTGAGGACGAGCCAGATCCCCAAACCAGGAATAACAAACCATCAAAAATTTGCCAGTCTCTTGTGAACAGAAATTGTGCACTGACATACAAATGGGAAACAGGAAAGAGAAAAGGGAGATCCCTGATTTTGGAGCAGGATCATCACTTAGAATATCCACTCGACACACGAGCGTACATAGTCCTAAAAGAACAAATACTTGGTTTCTTTTAATTACAGAGGGTTTTTTGGTGAAGTTTGAGTACAGCAGGAGTGGAAAAACCAACAGACTTCAGAAATCCTAATTTCCCTAAATAGAAGCCATCCTGCCAGCTCCCATGACTGACAGTTCTATTAGCTTGGAAGTGGCAGTCCCAGCAAGATGTAATTTGTGAGCATCTGGGCCTCTTTGCAGTCATTTCTATTGTCACTCTGAGCTATTCAAAACTGTCTCCCGTGGTTTCTGGGTGACCACAGATAACCTGTATCAGAAGAAAGAAAAGCCCAGCAGTTGAAAGAGGGGCACAGCAGTTTCATATATTTGCATCCACTAAGTTTACCTGGAGCTCCCTGACTTCACTGCTGTGTTTCTGGGTAACTCACCACTACGGCCCTTGGGGCTCCACACCTGAACCAGCCTTCCTCTTTCTCAACTCTAAAGCAAAACCATTTAAAAAAATATAAATATATATAAAAATCTAAATTAGAAAGGAAGCAAAAGGATGGCCCTAAACAAATGGAAGTTTTGCAGAGGATGTTGCTGCTTGGCATGAGCTACAAAGAAAAAGAAATACCCGTTCTCCTCTGCTCTTTGATTCAATCCTATCTTAAGCATGTGTTACCATTAATGCCCTAATTTTCCAGACTCTAAGCACACACATAAGCACAGTAAATCACAGGATTATTTATATTTAAGTACCAGCACAGCATGTGAAGTTAAGCCTTTTCAAGATCAAGGTCTACAAAGATGAAAACAAACTCGGGGGAACGTGTGGTTTCATTCAGGGTTTCTGCACTGGATCAAATCACTCAAAGGTATGACTTCTTCTACACAAGGACTCTCCCATGCTGGGGAAACCCCCTTACAAATAAACTGACATCTGTTCATTTAAATCCAGCAGTCCAAACATCATGTGAAACAATAAACATCCCCTTTTGTATTACACTCCCATTAAGTTTGAAATAAAACAATTATTTACCCAACCAATCTTAAAAAAAACAAAAGAGAAGACATCTTTCCTAAAGGAAACGGATTAAAATCCAGAAAGATCTCTCAGCTCTTTGTGGCTATGAGAGATCCTAGGACACCTTTTGCTGGGACAGAAATTCTACCCAGAAAGTCTTCATTACTTGTAAATACAACTTATCAACACAGAGATGTCTTGAGGAAGCCCATATTTATTTCCCTAAAGGACCAATATTCAGAGCTCTCTTCAGGTTCTGGAAAACATGAACAAGGGGATCACAAACACCTACGAGAGATACTTCAGCACTTCTCTAATTATTTTGGCAGTGCTCTGAGAATCTCGGAAATCACCATATTGTGGGACTATTAAATAGCAAAACCCACTGAACATTTCGTAATAAAACAAAATATTTGAACTGTTTTTGTTCTTATTCTCTAGGGGAAATTACCATGGCATATAAGAATGTAGAAAGTACATACTAGAATTTCACATGGGCAAGTGTTCTGAAATTTTGTTTCATTTTTAAGTCATACTTAAAACACATTTCCTACAATTACAAGAAAAGCAGTCTGGTTCATCCTGTTAGAATTCAATTTGCTGAAAAAAAAGGCTATTCTTTCAAGAATTATGACAGTATAAGGGAATATCAAAAGGAATTGTTTATTTCTTTTTCCACAGAGGAGAATTTCAGCTTTAAGCTTTGCTTTGAGATGGGTTTTCCAATGCTACAGTGCCCATGCAGCAGATATAACCAGGACAGCTTATAAACATATATAATCCTTCATTTTGCAGTACATTGATAATTAGTGATGTGCAACCATTGTGGAGCAGCTCAGCAGCTGCTCAGCAGAGGCAATTTAAATTAGACATTAAAGGCAACCTAATCTGCTTTATGATTAACAGAGCTTTAAACATACGGACATCTCACCCCTGCCTGAACCTGAGCTATTCCTGAATGGGAGAGAGTTATCCAGTGCCAGCAGAATCCTTTTTTGAAAATGCAGGCATGAGGAAATCTGGGTCTAAAGTTTTTACTAGAAAAAGAAAGGCATTTGTGCAACACCTTCACTGGGACTCCATGGGGTGGGAGTACATCCACCTTATCAAGGTGCATCACAACCCAATCCTCATCCACCAGGGGGTTTTACTGAGAATTATAGCAATTAAATCTTTTTTAGCACAATAAAAGATACTTAATGCCAGCTGCTTGGACAGTTTTAAGACATTACCAAAGCCATTCTGAAGAGCAAGTGACAGATATTGATTGGTGAACCTGCACCCTGCAGGTAATGCTGAAACATCCCCGGGAAAAGAGGGGCTTTCAGAGCTGTGATACTGCACCAAGGGGTGGGGTTGTGGTGCTGTCACAGTGCTCCTTTGAAAAAGGCTTTGATTACAAATATCAAACTCACCAACACATAAATTATCAAAACAAGTCCATTTTCCAACACTTCCCAGTACTTTCTGATTACTTGACAGATGTAAATTCTTTTAAACAGTGGAAGTTGACACCAAAATATTTTTAAATGAACAGTGGGTTGCAGAACCCATTTTCCAGAGATTATGGAGGTTGGGCAGCTCTAACTGATCTATCACATACTTCTCATTCAAATATACAAGCAGGACATACAGAGGCTGCAAAGCTCCTAATTGCTCACTGATAGAATCTATGATCTTTTTATTGCACATTTTTGTTCTTGGCAATATTTCCTTTCCCACAGGAGATAGTCCAATATCAGCTGTATTATACCACATAAATCCCCATTAAAATTAAGGACAGCGTTTCCACCCATCCCCATATGTATTGTTTTGCATTTAAACTCTACATGCACTACAGAGAAATAGGACTCATCTTGTGTCTAAAGTGTGTGAGTGAGTCTCAGGAGACTTGGGTTTTAGTGTTGTGTCACAGACTGTACAGAACATTGGGGAAAAATCATTTAAAATTTCTGTTCCCACATGAATGGCAGAATATCATCTGTGTACTGGCCTTGATCCTGCAGAGAGATGTAGGGAAGACAAACAAAATACTTTCACACCATGTTCAATTCCCTTCTGTTGTGTTTTTTTTTCTGTCTCAGATATCTGAAGCTCGTGGAGGGTTTTCAGATTTTAGCTCTTGGGACTGGCATCCAGAGAGTTAATTTTAAAGCTTAAAAAAGTAAAATCACCTCCAGGCAAACCCCTTATGAGCAGTAAGCACTGCCATTCATTTCTAATCCCTGCTTCCCTACACCCACAGGAAATAACCATGAGAAATATGGGGACTATGAATCATTTATGGTGTTTCCCTTGCATGAAAAATTGCTTTCCTTCCCTATATGATCAGAGTGTCCATTTCAGTTTGTCATGCCTTTCAGACAGCAGCAGCAGGAGGTCAAAACAGAGGCAATTTTCTACCTATACCCTCACAAGGGCAGAAGTTGGAGTAGTTTTCCCTGAAGCTCAGCTTTTGCCCTGTTAATTCCCACTCTGCCCACTTCTGAGGCAGCCAACTCCAACCCATCACCTCAGGACAGAGAGTTCCTGATAGAGTGCTACAGAATGATGCTGTTGCTTGGACAATAATGAACTGAAAATTGTGCAGAAAGTAGTAAAGTAATTTTCATATAGTTCTGGAAACCTCATGTTTACAATAATTTAATTTCCGTTCAGCGCGGTGCCGCGACTGTCTGCGCCTCTGAACTGATAACTGGTTTTCCAATTATGCTGTTCATGGCAATAATCACTTTAAAGCTAACACAGTCATCCTGCCTTTCCTCCAAATGGAGAGTGTGGGAACCATTCTGAGGGGGGGTGAGAAGCTGTGGTGGGAGCAGGGAGAGGGCAGTGCCACTGCTGCTGCCCTCCAGTCTTTCACACAGAGCCCAGCTCTGCTCTGCACCAGCCCTGAGAGCCCCCAGGCTCCCTGAAAAGCAGAAAGGGAGGGTTGGGAACATGAAAAAGAGTTGCTGCGCCACCAAACATCCCTGGGATTGCTGGCTGTCATACAAAAATCAACCACCCTTTTCCTGACACAACCCTGTGGGTATATGAAGGTAAGATGCCCAACTGGAGCAAGATGCAACCCCTCACTGATGATTTTTCTCTCATAAAATCTACAGTAACGTTTCAATTAGTGTGTCCCTCTTAAACCTTGTGCTGCAGAAGCCTGGAGAATAAGAAAAAAAACCTGTGTGATGCACTAGTCTTCTCGATTCTGGAAGCAATGTCTCGTGTTTAGACCAGTCTAATGTTAATAGAGATATCTGAGCATGCTATAGACACAGCCCAGAACTGGATTTTTTTATTGCCACTGCTTCCTTTAGCAGCCAGCTCCATATTACAATGAACTGTGGAGCTGAAGGCTTTCGGGTTTATATTGTCTGCTCTCAGATCTCTTTCACAATTCTGATATTTAGACAATAATATTCGATTCATTTATATCCATGACTCTCACTACCTGAGGGAGAACCATCAGGTTATTCCATGCAGTACCACCAGTACCTGAGACATGCTGATGGTTTTTTATACTTTCTACTTCCCCTTGAAACAGAAAGGCTGGAATAGCTCATAGATGCTGCTTTTATTGCAGTCAATTATTGACTTCTGTGTGGAAACACACAGAACCAAGTCCCCAAGGAACTTAAATCTGAAGTACCTGGTTAACTTTGGGCATCCTTCATCCACTGCAGTGGAGTTTTGCAGGGGATGGGGACTGCTCTGCTCTCCCTTTGGTGCCTCTACCAAATTGAATGGGAAGCCACAAGGAGCTCTGGATACAGCATTCACTCACAGCTGTCAGATCTTGTGCACTGAGTCAAGCCTGGCTACTATTTCCGGCCATTATTTATCCCAGGTTTGTGATGGTTTTGGGGTTCCTTGTCTGAAACTCGCAGTTTTTAACCACAGAAACTTCCTTAAGCCAAGTGAAGCCAAATTAAGATTTCCACTTGGTTTCAGACTTAGGGTCATTGCAATTTTTTTCCTAAGAAGAGAGTAAAACCTTGATGTCTGCTGTTACAGTAAAAGTCAGTCTCAGAGGGGTACTGGGATAACCCTGATAATCAGCAGTTTGCTACAGTGCTTATTTTAAATAGTTTCTACCATTGCCAAAAGACTCATGTTTTTGCTAGTGAGTTACTGGTAACATTCTGGCCTCAGCATCTTGCATTAACTGGACTCGCCTCGAATTTCTAATCTGAAATAGTGTTTCACAGCCACTCAGCATAACTGCAAGGGAAGAACAAGACAAAAAGGAAAAATAAAAGCAGCACAGCTAAAACAATGTCTAAGAAGGGAATATACATACTGAGAAACCAAGAATTTCAAAGTCAATCAGAGAAATTACATTGTATCTCCTAATTACAGTAGGAGTGTGAGCTCCACAGTGGCCACTCTGGAAGATCAGCTGAATTTTGCTGTTAACTCTATCCAGTTGATGCCAAAATGTGGTATCACCCATCAGCACCTTAAAACATTCTTCTCACACACGAGGTGACTCACATATCACTGCTGGGATTGGTGGACTGATGAGCCTCCTCCAGAACTTTTATCTTGTGACTCACTTAATGAAATGTGGGCTTTATTCTAATATCTACAGCAATTCTGTGCTTAACTCCGAGTTACCTGCATTTTTTTGTATTTATAAATAGAAATTTGCATGCACAACTCACACTGTGTTTGCAGATCTCAGAGCACATTGCAAAGGACATTTTCCCCACTTGCTTCACAGAAGAGAGAGAGCAAACAGTGCCATTTACTCATTTGCTAAGAGGCACAATTTTTAGCCCATCACAATGGTACCATGGACTCCCTTTCATCAGGTACCATTGTTATCCTAACAATACTAAAGGTGGCAATAAAACCAGCAGTAACAGCAACCATTTTACATGTTGAAGCAGCAGGAAAAAGAACTCCAACTTGCACTCCAAAAAAGCTGCAAAATAAGAGGTTCCTCATGCAGAGAAGCTCTAGAGCCACTTCAAACTCAAGCAATAAAACATGTGAAGAGATTACCAGCTCTGAAGTTAATCTAGTGCTTTACATCATAGTCTTTTATAGCAGAATGCATTCATATCATGCTCAGATAAGCATAGCAATAGATGGAAAGATGTAATAGCATCTCTGGATCCTAAATAACACATAGGAGGTTTCATATGGAGGGAGCTGGTTTCTACTGCTTTGGATCTGTTACTTTTCAGAAGTGCTAAAAATAATTCCCTTCCATCAGCTTTAAAAGAAGAATAAACCAGAATAAAATACAGCACGTTTACATTCAATATCCTGGCATCAATAAAGTTTGGAGTCTTTCAGAAGATGTGAAATGGGTTTAATTTCAGCATCATTTGACTAAATCTTACCCTTAGGTTTGCTTAATTATAGACACCCTGGAAGAGAGATGAGCTCATAAATCTCAGAATGTTGGAAAGCCAGGCTAGTTAAAATTCAGCTAATAGAAAAGAGGTGCCTCCTGTGAGATTCAGCATGGATACACTGTAAAAACAACAGTAAAAAAGCACAACTGTATTAATTATCTGCAATCCTTACTAGCTTGTCTTTTCCAATATATTTACTGTACCACACTCTGAACATTTGTAAGTGCTTTATTATTCACTTCTCAAAAATTCAGCACACGGTGCCTCCCTGCTTCTCTTTTCAACTAATTACTAGTGGCTTTAAAAGAAAAATACAGAGAGAACAGAAAAGAGGGTTTTCATCCTCACAGAGAGCCACAGCACACAGGAACCCAGTGAATCCTTCAGCACCTCACTGGAAATTTGTGGGGAGCAACCAGATGCCCCTCCTACCATCCCAGCACACTTACCAGTGTTTCTTATAATTGAGTCAGATTAAAATGAAAATACTTCTAATTAAATGGCCCTGGATTTCAAAAGAAGATGAAGTTCTCAGGTTTTCTTCAAGCCAGTCTCTGTTCATACCAACACAGCTGAGAGCTCCATGTACTCAACAGACCAACCACAGAAACAGCAAAAAGCAGGGACAGCACAAAGACCATCAAATTAAGACCCACCAGATCTTAAAACTTCCCTGGCAATTCAGTCTATTCGTCTTTTGCTTTTTATATTTTTAAAAGACAGTGTGACAGGGAGGAAAAGGTACAAAATATTCTTCACAGATGGTTTAGAAAAACTGTAAATGGAATTCCAGAATGAGGCTTTTATGTCTGGGCTACTCTGATAAATCAGATTAGTGCCAGTCCCAGGCAAGGTAAATCACAGGTGCAGTTTTGATGTGGCAAATGCATTGATCCTTGCTGATAGTTGTTTTGCATCATTTATTTGAAATACACACCAAGCCAAGCTTATAGGAAAATGCTCTTAACCTGAGACAAACTTCTGAATTGACTTGAGTCAAGTTTCGTTGCAAAATGCAAAACCTGAACTTTCTTCCAGATTGTTTTTTAATTAACACCTTGCTCAGAGCTAATTCACAGCCTTTAAAACAAGCCAGGGAGACACTTTGATCTCTTCCCTTCCACACCAGACTTTTTGGATGACAAGGAGAGCTTCCTCTGGTCTTCCTGTTTAAATACTTCTGGGACATGTTAACCAATAGACTGGTTGTACCTTTCCCTTCCTATGTGGGGGTAACACAGCATCTCCCCTTTCAAGTACAGGGTATAATTTGTTCCATTTAACAACTGCTCTGGCTCCACTGCAGTCCCACTCGAGTGATGTGCCTGTGCTGCTCAAATGAGTTGAGTCATTCTGACATACCTGCTAACAAGGACTTGGAGTGTTTATTCATGGAGTCACACATTTATTGTTATGCTCCAGGCTTTTCTCAGTGCTGCCCTTAGTTCTCATACTTAGTCCTGGATGTATTCCCACTGATCAAAAAGCCAGCATAGCAATCTATCTTAAAACATGCAGGATTCCAGATCCTTTCTTACTGAAATGGATACCGCAACAGGAACACGAGAATCAGCTCTGCAGAAACCAATCTTAGAAATGAACTTCTGAAAACCCAGGAACTGCTTTGTAGGACCTGGCCTGCAACATGGCTTATAGGTAAAGATTTTGTGTTCCCATTACTACTAAATATATCGTGATCAACAGTAGAAAATAAGTCCTGGAGTCAGCCTGGACCTGCCCAGCTTTTGGCAGTGACAGCTTTACATTGTCACTTGGTGACTTCTCCTGGAGCTCACCTGGAGTGAGATCTTGCACACGTTATACAAAGGCTACAAATGGAGTTTGTGCCCTTTATACTAAATAGAAGATTACCCATCAAACAGTTTTGTATATAAGCTGGTGGTCTTAGCATCTATGGCTCTCCCAAAGCGAGAATAAGAGGCTGCTGCAGAGTCCCCTGACTTCATCCACAAAATGCACACGGGTTAGGAACTCTGATGCAGGGCAGGAACCATAAGGGTGGCAGAAGCTCCATTCTGTGACATATTTTAATTTCAAATTTATAGACAGATAGATAGACAGATAGACAGACAGATAGATGAGATACCCAGATATAATTTGTTGCATTACGGTGCTACACAGAAGAGACCAAAAATGACAGTTCCACCTCACATGTCCAACTTGTTGTGTTTGCACTTTTCTTACAAACTTCTCAAAGGAATTTGTCTTTCCCGCTTGCACTCATCTATGAAACTCTTTCTGGACTGCTAGACTTAATGGAGACAGTATGATTAACTCTAACCAAATGTCTTCTTTCTTTCTTAAAAATTATTTCTATGGAGAACGTGTCTGACACAATTTCTTCCTCATGCTGGCTCTAACAGACCAATACCTGTAAAACTACTGCATCAAATCCAAACTTTACAATCTGTTCAAAACAGCACTTTTATCTGGCAGTTTGTTTCCATGCTTTTATTCTTTAGAGTGCATACACTTGACATTTTGTATGAATAATAATTAAAAAAAAATCTTTCAAATAAACCAAAATGATATGATGGTTTTTCTTGTGTTTTCCTTCTTGTTTGTTTGTTATAGAAATGATATGTTCCAAGTACACTTAAGGAGCTTAAAATCCTGATTTTGTTTTTTGAGACACCAGTTATCAGAACAATTGACATTTTCTACTGATTACACACAGGGTAATCCACAGAGAGAAAAACAAGACTAAAGAGATGGAAAACTGAAGGGAGTGTTTCACTGGTGCTGCTGTTGTCTGAATGTTAATCAATAAAGCAATAAATAAGCTGCCAAGTTAGGCATATCTTAGCTGTGGATTTTGGTCATAATTCTCTAGAGCACATTTAGGCAGAGAAAGAAGTTGATTTCTATTGAATTTGTATTCAAATTTAAGCCTTAGAAACAAAATACAGATCTTCAGTTAGCAGTGAAGGAATCCTTTCTTTCCACTTCAAGGACAGAATAAAAATGTCTTTCTGCTACAACATTCAGAAATCTAAACCTCTCTAAGAACTTCTATACAACGAGTCTTTCCATTTTTTTCCCTGTGAATGACTTTGAACAAGATGAATGGAGAAAAAGCACAGAACCAACAACTAGGATTTATATACTTCAAAAAGAACTGAACTGGACTTCTAAATATAGTGAATAAGATATGTATGTAGCCTTCACAGGTCTACTATGAATGTCTTCCATCCTTGCAGGATTAAAAGACTTGTTAGACAAAACTCCAGCTGACCTGGCAGTCCTTCGAGCAGGAGGTTTGATAAGAGACCTCCAGAGGCCCCTTACAACCAACACTTCTCTGATTCTGTGCTTCAAAGTAAGACAAAAAACACTTTTACTTCTTTCATTAGTCTATTTTCTTATTCTATTTCATCAATATGGTTAGAAAAAAGGAGAAAGAAAGAAAGAAAAATGTATCATTTTCAAGAAGGAACATTTGTGAAAGCAATCAATTGAGAAATAAAGGGCAGTCTAAAGACTCATCCACGTAGAAAATTAATAATAATTAAAAAATAAATAACGGGAAACCTGCTCCAGTCAAAAACAAACAAAAAGGCCAAAAACTAGAAAGGCATTTAAGTTACTATAAGAGATAAGCTAAATATTGCATAATGAAAGAAAAAGTAAGGACAGGCTGTACCCTATGAACAGCACAGCACAGCCTCTTCTGAAATACAGCTCTGCACTGGAGCAGAAAACGAACTGTGATAATCCAAAAGCCAATTAATTACTTGGAATTAAAATTAAAGAAAAATTCTTTAGGAATTAGAGCAACCTGCTGTTTCAGTTGTTTCATCCTAAGCCGATTCATTAATAAATATCTGCTGGTTTTTGACATTCTTAAAACATGGAGGCCCATTGATCAGACTGTGAAATGATCCAAAAATTCTCCCATGATTATACAACATGAATTTTTAAACCAAAAATTACTTCAGAGAGCAGAAATGTTTTCATCTCCTTTCTGCAACACACTCTCCAGATGGGGGGTTGCTCTCCAAGCTATGTCTCCTCCAGCCTCTCTCTGTAGGACCAGAGCTTTGCCAGAGAAGTCACAGACATCACACTGTGTGTCTGTGTCTTAGTTTTCCCAAGGGAACCCTGGAGGGATCGCCCTGCTTTATTAAACTTTAAAAGAAGAATTACAGAGCCAGACCACAATTAATTCCAAAATGTGTTTTCTGAATTGCCACTGTCCCCAGGGGAGGGAACCTCACATGGCAAAGCAAACAGAACTCACCTTTCAGCTGCCTCTCAGTTTAACAAAATGCCATTTTTCTTTGCTAACAGCTCCTGAAGGCTGCAGTTACTGGTGTGCTTTCTCATTGTTGATTATGTTTATGACCTTTGCAAAAAGGGTCTTACCTTCCCCATATAAGCCCAAACTCAGCTTTCTGTGTGTATGCACATCCCTCCTGGATCATTTCCACAGGACACATCACTCAGGGGCTGAGCAAGAGAGCCCAGCAGTTCTCAGACTCTCACTATTGGACCATCCACATCTTTCCTGGTTTAACAGAACCACTGCTCTTCCTACCACAGAATGTGGTTAAGGACCATCTCAGGCTGCTGCCAGAACACAAACATGCTGCAGATCAGCTGGTTCCTGTGGAAACCACACTCAGTGACACAGACATGGAGGGGCACTGCTCCAACCAGAGAGAAACCGGGAACAGCCAATGTGGGAAACCTCAAATTACCTTCCCCTCGAAACAAAACTGCTCTTTGCCCTGGGTCATAACTCTGCTTAAGGAGTAGCACATGCAGAGAGAGCACAGAACACTCCATTAGTTTTTCACTAATTTGGGAGGCATATTTTCAGAATTTTAGAAAGACTTCATTTTTTAAGGCAGTGAACCAAGGCATGATGCCTTCAGAGATCTCAAGTTATTTCTTAAAACAGTGATTTAACAGTTCAATTTATCAGTTCAATTATCAATTGATAACTGAACTTATTCCAATTTATCAATTCAAATATATCAGTTATCTCTAAAGCCAAAATCTTTATTTGATGACTGTCCCTATTAATCCAGGACAGTTTAGTCTCTACCTATTTTGATGCATCACAAGGAAGAATTTACAAGGTGACCATCAGTGGTGCCATGAAAGAAACCAACTGGATTGTCAAAGAAACTTAGAAGATACTTGGATGCTCGAATCTTTTTGAAGCATGTGCACATTTCAGTCTTAAGCCTTTCGAAGGGATAAAGCGCTGAAATGGCTCACAAGAAAATATTCTGTTTGCCATTAATATCCAGTAAAAGAAGAACCCCAGGACAAATGGAAATGGGCACAAAAGGGTTACAAAAAGCAATGCCAAAACATTATTTTCACATTCACATCCTCGTGTTTTTCTGTGTTCCAGAAGTTTTATAAATAACATAAAAGCTAGCTGGCATAGCAAGAGACCTAATTATAAGCAAGTTATAATTAAGTACCATCTCTAAATTATATAACATAATATCAGTATAAGTGTATTCATTATGTAAATGGTTATTTTATTGCTCATTTAAAATACATAATGAAAATGCAGATAGTAGGTGGACAGCATGCTAAATAAGGGCACAAATGAAGGAAACATATCTTGGCAGAGACAGGAGATGTAGGTGTGAAAGAACAAGAGCAACACTTAGTTGTCTCTTCAATCACAGACAAGAATATATGCTCATGAGCTGCTCCATGCATCATATCCCAGTCTGAAGATTTCAGTCATCAGAGACATTCACCATATTTGCTTTGACTTTCAGGAGCCTCTCTCCTTTCTCCCTCTCAAGGGCATCAATAGGAAGACACACACACATTAAAACTCTTGCTACTTTCCCTACCACAATCTAGTCCAAAATAAACCCAAGAACTCCCCCTATGTGTGAGGCTGACCAGCACTCAGGATTGAACCAGAAACAGGAAGAGCTTAAACATTTTCAACTCCTCAATCTCCTAAGGAGGCAGCCAGAGACTGAAGAACTCACGTTTTCTGCAGGCCAGGTCAAGGGAACATATCTGTACTTACCTGGGGAGCACCTGCTCCCCAGGCACATTTCTGAACTCTGTGAGGTTAAATAAGAATACTTCATCACCCCAGAGCAGACCTGATTCACTCCAGGTGAACTGTGTTTGTACTTATGTTAAGGAAACTTCTCATTCAGACCATTCACACCCCTCTGGCAGCCACACTCCCACCACAGACACTTGAACTACTGGCACTGAAGCCCCCCAGCAATGTTGGATCTGTTGACCTGACAGGTCCTTGCTTGACTCCCTACACATCCCACTCACTCAGTCAGACCAGGTTTCCTCACCAGTTCAACCCCAGGTTTCCCTTAGCAGAGCCTCACATGTCTCATTCCATAAATCAATTTATTCCTGGTGCACTAACACAGAAACAGCCCGAGCTGGTGCCTCCAAGGAGGGATCCCAACAAAGGACACCCTGGGACTCCACACCCTCACAATTCAAGCACGTGGAAGTCTCATCTCTTCCTCCTGAGCCCTCAGCTCCTGCTGTGTCCTGGGTGTTCCTCACCTGCCTGTGCCGTTTGTTGTGCAAAGAGTCAGCCCTTCACAGCCTCAGGCTCCTGTGACTCAGAGCTCAACCTGAGCTACCTGCACCAAAGCTATTCCTCAACAATTATTTCAAACAACCCACCATACACCGTCATTAAACATATTTACAGGTCCTAAGTGCAGAGCTCAGTAGGAGCAGTTAAACCAGTGACCACTTCACGTGGCACCCACTGAGTGCTCGTTTGACAAGATTTATTTATTTGGCCAGAATGTGAAGGAACATGACTTGGCATTTTCCAAATAAGCCTTTCTTCCTCCCTCTCCATATTTAATATCTGGATTATTTTACAAGCCCTGGCTTCAGCTACTGAAGTTGTCAGCTTGTCGAGACTTAATGACAACATTTAGCTCTTAGATTTGTGTAAGAAAAACATTAGTCAGTGCTTTTAAAAAAGAGAAATTTGAGGTGTAAAAATTAGTAGCTCTCAGCATGCAAACCAAATATTTAAATACCCTTTGAAAATAAATATTCTGCCAAACATTTACTCAAACATTTTACTCAAATCTACTCTGAGTCTTAGGAAAAGCTTCAAGCCAATTCCCAGCTCACTCCCTTCTATCAGACTCTCTCCAGGCTCCTTTTTTCCCCCAAGAAGTTAAGCACACCCTTTTGTTTGCTTTCACTCAAGACATGTCCTGTTTAAATTCTTAATATTATGAATGATACTGTTCACTGTTTACCAGGATTCATAAGTCACAATTAATATCAATATTTATATTGGTATATCTGGCTCTCTTACCCCACAATTGGCTTGTGTAGTAGGAGAAAAATCCCCTAACCATATAGAACAACCTGGGTTGAAAGGGACCTTAAAGATTACCTTGATGTCTTTCAGTTTATCAAACTCCTGCCTGTTCCCTCCACACCTCCATTTATACTAAACAGTTCTTTGAAAACAGACCCAACAGGGGAAATCCAGGTTTGCAGGTACTGATCAGACTTGGCTGAAGCAAAAGCTGAGGAATCTCCTTTCCTTTCCTTAATTCAGCTGCCCTACAGCTGGTTTGGCACATCCCTCTGTTATAATTACTAACACTTCCTTAAGCTAAACCCCAGAAACATCACAGCTTCCTTGGTGTTCTCAGCACAAACCTAACCAAAACACCACCACCCCCAGGGCACTATAATCAACAACCAAAGATCTTTTAGACTAAAATTACATGTGTTTCAGCATCAATTCTCAAAAGAATTAAGCTGCGTTTCCAGGCCTACATTATACGAGCTGTGCCAGGAATAGCTGGTACTTAAAGTTCACAGTTTAATTTACATTATTATCACCTTTGGACTGCAAATCCGTTGTGAAATTCAAAAAAATTTAAATTTCACTAGAGATTTTTTTTTTTAAATAAACTAAAGCTTTGTCAAGTTAGGGAGAGACAGCTGCCCAACTCACAAGCATCTGAGCATGCAGAGCAGTTCCCTCATTCCTGTCCTGCTTTTACAGACACATCACTGTGTGCTTGAAAATGCATCATGAGTAGTGCCATTACCTGGAATGGGATTGATTCCAGTGCATAAAACTGGGCCAGAATTAAGGCTGTGCTGCACCTGGATATTAACTAGTGTTATTGACTTTAATCAGTAAGATGTACACATCCTTGAGGGCTTTTTTTCTTCTTTCTAGACAGGAATGAGGTTATTCTCTTCAGGCATCACATTTGTAGGCTGAAAACCTTGATGTTATTTTCCAGGCAACTCTTCCTTAGGCAGTGTTTTATCCTGAAATACGCACAGACTTTGAATATTACAAAAATCTGACTCAATTTTGTCATTTTTGATGCTAACTTGTTTTTGTTGCAATGACTGCCACTTTCTGCTCCAAATCAGGACACAAACAAGTAAATAAGTCCCTTTTATCCAGTCACCTCCCTAACCCAGGACCAAGATCCCCAACAAAGCCATCTACAGAAATACCAGAACCAGCCTGACATCCTCAAGGTCTGTGCCTGCATAAAGACGGCAATTCATCTTTTGTTGAAAGATATTTACTTTTGCTGTCTTGACACATACAAAATTTGATATTTACTCAGAAAAATTTGGCTCATCTTTTCCAAGGCAGAATCTGGAATCTATCATTAAACTGAATAAAATCACTCAGTGTCCTTTACAAGCGTGAGCTGCTGTTAAAGTGCCACGATTTGCTCAAAGAATACCCAATAAATAATAAATAAGGTTTCTGGACTCTAATTAGCTGCTCACAGCAGGCTAAATCTTTCAGACCACGTCCAAACTCCATTAGAACTTGGCTTTTTATTTACAGGGATATGTTTTCGTTGTAGCACCTCCACCACAAAATTAAAAAATAACCTGTTTATTAGCAATCATTAAATGTTGGGACACAGGTATTTGTGCTGCAGAAATGTGCACAGAAGGATTAAAGCTGCTGACTAAAGAGAGGGGGAAAAAAATGCAGCAACTTGCATCATGTATTATAGATCTCCTGAGAAACCCCAGTGGCACCCAGGCATTGGAGGCAGAATTTCCTCCTCAGATCCTCCTGGTAATGGCTGAGTTGGGCATTCTGAGCACGGAGACAGAGCAGATTCTCCCAAAGTCAGGCTGACATCAAGGTACAGTAGCTGAATATCACCATCCAGCACAATCCCGGGAGGAGGAATTTGCACTGAATTTCGAACACTTTAATCCACATTAAATTTAAAGGGAAGGTGACGAAAAAGCAAGAGTAATATTTGATTCCAGAATTTTAAGCCTATGTCTGAGGGTCTGGAGGTGACATTTCAGCCAAAGAAAGGAAATTCAGCCCCTGGTTATTAAGTTTAAACTCCCAGTTTCAAGACTGTGGAGTCAGGTCATTTTATACCTCAATATAAAACAACTGTTACACAAGTACAAGCAGCATTATGTTGTCTTTAACCTCCATCATCTAAAGTCATATTAACATGCTAAAATCAGCTGCAAATAGTTGAGAGGAAAAAAAACTTAACAGATCACAGATTTTTATCAGTGAAAATAAAAGCGTCTCTGCAATCATGTGTAAATGATTCTGTGTAGAAACATTACTAATGAAACTTGCTGTGTCTAATCACTTTTTTACACCATTTGCCATAATTTATTAAGAAGAAATATGGGAAATATGAACTGGGAAATCCTCCCAACTCACTCACAAGGATGTTTCTTGGTTTACTGTGTGAATTCTGAACTGATGATGCTTCAGGGAAGAAGCAAAAATCCGAAAATTCAACAGCTCACAGAGTGAAAAGGTAAAATATTTACCCCACTGTAGCTGCCTGGAGGTTAAAGTGATGACTTAAAGCCGTGCCATCTGAAGATTTGGTTCTTTACTTGTCCAAAAGGTTCAGCTTTATTTTCCTTTCCATTTGCCTGGGAAAACTCTGGCAGAAGCAGCCTTTGGTACCTTTTATTCTTTTCAGATGTGGCTCAAGATGCATCATAATTACTTAGTTAATATTTTTTGGAGCCACAAACTGTAGATCCTAAATCCTAGTGCGAAGTTATCTAGCAAAATACAGCTAATTTCTACTATTATTAATTTTTTTACTTTTCTTTCAGGATTTTTTTCTCCTGGCATTTCACAGCAGGGACTTTGGTGTGACTGTTAGCTAGAAAATTATCATTTAACTAAGGGATCTCTTCCCTTCTCTACAGCTCCTCTCATTAGTGAGAAGAAAAGGAGGAAAACAGAGGAAACTTAACTGATTTCTCTGAGTATTTCTCCATATAGCCAAGGTTCAGTCATAAGAAAATACAGTCAAATCAGTCATCCCTTTACCACACAGTGCTGAGAGAAATGACATTATTTACAGAGCCTGTGAAATGCCTCCAGTGCTCCAAATTTTAAATGAGGATACAAAAACGTTATTAAACACGGTGATTTAAGTGGTTAAATTTGGTCCTTGCCTGGCAGAGTCCACTCTTATCCCTCTTCCTTGACATCTCCCCACTGGACAGGTGGGGATGAGATGCTGCTCTGACAAGACCTTTTCTCAGAAGCTGCTGAGGCACCACTTTGTCCCCAGGCCTTCAGACCTGCTTTTCTATAGAACTGGTGGGGGAAAAAAAGGATGGAAAAGAAAAGGAAAGGAGTTTCACCAGGGACTCTTCCACCTTTGGAAATATAAATTATTCCTTTTACTTTCAGCCCTAAAGGTCTGGGCTTAAGGAGACCTACAGGGAAGGCAGCTCACAAAAAGCAAGGAGGAGAGGCTGCCTTATGTCCCTCACTGAAGGGAGGATGCTTTCTAAGAGGGAGGGCAGAGGGAGAAGAAAAGCTGGATAAAGGAAGGAATGGGGGAGAAAGGGAATTCCACATCATGCTTGGGTAAGAGAAGAGTGAGGGAACATTCTAGACTGGGAATTCACAGGAATTGCAGGGATTCAACTGTCTAATGCCAACAGAGCAGGCTGTACCAGTGCTGGCATGTCCTATAAGTGACAGGTGCTTCAGATGAGAAGCTGAATTAATAATACTCCAAAACATCATATGAAGAAAAATATCTCAACAATGGGTGACTTTCATATTTCAACAGATACACTCAGATAAAAAGCTGGGATAAGGGGATCCACACTGGAGATAAGGGATCCTGTCTATCCTTGGGCATTGTCAATCCTTCATGTTCCCAGAACTTTAAAAATGCCTCTTTACCTCTCTTTTAGGTGGGTGTTTATCCCAGCTCCAACAGTTTATAGTAAAGCTCTAAAACTGTTCACCTCTTGAGCTCAACTATGTAAAACATAACTGGTGTCCTTCAATAATTCATTCGATTTAATCAATCTAGCATCACCATTATTAGCAAGGTAATAAATGCATAAACAAAAAGGTAATCAACATATTAAAATAAATATTAAGACAAATCCCAATAGGGGCCAGGTTTTAAAACACTAAACATATATTCACTTTGCATTATTTAAAAAAAAACCCCTCTGAATCCAGGAAGCAAATGGAATGTGTGAAATCCTGTGTGCCAAACCCAAGCTTCTCCAGCCTGCAGAATTATGGCCTAAATATCTCTGTAAAAATATTGCTTCACAAAAATGATAGCCTGGTCCCCGGGTTTTTGCAACAAAGCTGCATTTATAATCCTGTTAGCACAGATCTGAGTTTCTCCTGCACATGCAGTTTGGTTGCAGTGTTTGCACAGTGCAGTGATGTCCTACAGTGCAAATCCAACACACTCAGCACGTGTCAGCCTCCAAACACGTGTGCATGACTTATTTTATGTAGGATTTCTTAACTGGAAATAACTTGTTAGTTTGAGCTGGAATTTGCACAGTGGAGTGTTCATCTCTGTTTCTACAGACCATTATTATGGCAGCAAGTTCTGGTAGAATGAAAATTTTACAGCTCTTATGAAGTGGATGTTGCCCAGATCTAGATATCCAGTGTCACCAGTGAAGCAGTATTATCAATCTTTCTCTTGCCTTAAGTATTTGTAGTGTTGATTGTTTTATTGTCAAAACCAAACACCAAAAGGGCCTTTTTGACATAAAATTTAGCAACTCAAGAATGGTTCCCTGCTCAGCTTTACCCAGGCTGGATAAATTATTTAATTTTTATTAAATAATCTATTTTCTCTTTTATAGTTTTCCAGCTGCAAAATGGAGACTACACACTCTTCACAGCTCCCAGCACTGGCAGAAGACAACATTAATGCTTCACCCCTTTTGCTCTAGACAAGTGAGAGGCAACTATTCTATAGGATATAAGGATTCTCCTCTCTTTTTATAGATACTCCACTTATTCCCATAACAAGTGTTGGACAGTCCCTTTTTTTTTTGCCTTGATATTTTTAAAGAAGGTGCTTCTGATGCCCAAGGAATTCACAGGAAAGAGGACCTGTTCCTACTAGTTCCTGCCTGTTCCTCCTGGTGTTTTCCAAGCCCTGATGGCAAACTGCACTCCAGCATCACAGCTGTGCAGGGCGAGCTGTGTCATGCCCAGTTTAACATCAGACAGATAAGTGTTATTAAATGAGCCCCTAAATGTAAGAGAATTATAGTGGGGAAATGTAATGGTAAAGCAAATTATCTCTACAGGATCACATGATGTGGAAATAGGCTTTCTCCACTTTATAATACCTTCGGGCCCAGAGTTCACCTCTGGAATTTTGAAAAAACTTCCCGAATGGTGCTGCATATTTTTGAACTAAATGTATCTTAACTGGGGGGGGGGGGGTGTGTGTTTGTTTGGTTTGTTTTTTTTTTTTTAACTAATAAACATGGAGATATTAACCTTGTTTGCTTAGCAAAACTAGTCAACAATTTGTTCTAATTGATTTTATCTGTAGTGTTTCTCTTGGAAGCAGCAGTGGGCTACACCTAATTAGCTCCTGGATTTGGACAGCAACAAAGTAATGAAATCAAGTAAAATACATCTTAAACTAAACACTAATAAACCACATTTGTGGCTAAGAAACTATTCATATATTTTCTTAAGTCACACTTTCATAAAGATATAGATACTTTTCACCAATATTTTAAAAAAATTAATATAATCTAGGAAGTGCTGCAATGCTACAGGTATTTCAGGGTTGGGTGGGGTTTAGGCCCTTGGTGAAGAACAGGGTATTTATGTCACAGCCAGACTTATTTTTGCCCAGGGAAAGTTTAGGATTTACAGTTCTGCCTTCAAACACCACTCACTGACATTGGGCTAATAAAAAATATATTGTTGAACTTCAGACTAATAAAAATAGGCTGTTGAACTCCAATTTCCCCCTGCTACCCAGGTTGAGTCCAACCATATACTGATAAATGTAATATATTATATCCTCTAACTAATGTTTGTGGGTTTTTCTTACTTAAGAAACCTTGCAGAGTGAATGTGACTTATGTGTTTACCTTAAGAACTCACCTGCCTGTCAACAGGTTTAGGGAAAACTCAACAATGGTTTAAAATTGTTATATTAACACAAAACCTTAAATGCCACCTGTACTTTAAACTTTCCTTTAAACAGAAAAAGTTTAATTTCCACAGGAAAAAAAAATCAGAGAAAGTCCTTATATTTAAAGAAGACAAGCACTTGAAAAGCAGTTACACTTCGGTGACATAGAGTCAATCAAACGATGCTTTTATATTCCTTAAATTAAATTTTCAGGAAAACAAGCTGGCCTGATTACCTAACAAGAACTTGGTGTAGAAAAGCACATGACTAAATGTTACTTGCCCTTCTCCTTTCTCCTGGATTACAGTACCAGAAAACCTCAGTTTTTCGCACAAAAAGAATAAAATGAAGCCCTGCCCAAAGAGAACACAACCAGTACTCAGAATAAAGAGTGACTCCACTGCTTAACATAGCCCAAAAGTTTAAAAGAAGAAAAATACTTCTAAGAGCATTTATAGTGCTGCCTCATAGGAAATTCCTTTCATAAATGCGTTAAAACAAAATCTACTTCTCTTCTGTAACTCTGCAACACACAAAAATCAGTCCATGATACAAAATATTTCAAGGAGGAAAGACTGTTACAAAACACTGTAAGCAGACATCTTTCTTAACTCTAAATTATCCTTTTGCTAATATTTATCACTCTTATCATTGTGCATTACAGAAAATATATGAGAGAGGGCTGTCAAACAGAGTCAGATAATGCTGTGGGTTGTAATTGGCAAAGAAATGCAGTCACACACAGGTAGGAAGGTGTATTTCCATGGATATTTTTAGGCCCACACAGGTCTTTAGGGTACAGGTACCCAAAGCCAGGCCACTGTGAGATGTACCAGGGGAGAAGGATGAATATGACCTTCAGCTTATCTTTCACCCAGTGCTCCCAGAGAACTAATGGGCTCAGTGCTTGCCAGAACATTAACAAATGCAGTGTATCACGGGATGAGATGGGGCAAGGAATTGCCTTATTAACAGCTACTGAATCTCTGGTGTTTGTACAGGAACTGTGGGAGCACAGTTTTGTTGTAAATCCAGAACATTAATCATGGCTCCAACGCTGCCGTGGCACAGGGATTAAGTCAAGACATTTTATTTTCCACCTCTTTTGTTTGTAGGATTCTCATGCTCACCTTGGGTAAGTCCTTCCTTCCCTCTTGCTGTACAGCATCCTACCCCTTTGCCCCTTTCCCCTGGCAGAAGTAGAAGGAATTGCATTTCTCCCTCAAAGAAACATCTTTCAGGGTATTTTTCAGCTGCTTTTTTTCTCAAAGCTGACATAACTCTTCATTTTTCTCTCCTCTTTGTCTCAGCTCCACGACAACAGAGCATCAGTTAATCAGGATGACTTTTGTTTGAATTTAGCAATTCCCTAAATGGGGCATAGTTATTAGCTGAGATTAGATCTACACAAATACCAAGGTATTTGAACTGTTCTGTCATTTACAACTTCAATCCCTGGTGTCTTGCTGGGATATTCCAATTTCAGTTTGAAAGTACAAACTATATTGAATCCCACTCCTATAATTTACAAACACATCCTTCCAATCTCACAAAGTACACCATTATTTTAGTATTTAATCCAGAAAGCTGCTAATTTAGTATTAGGAAGTTTATACTATTGTTTAATGTGTTGACTGAGAGTTTTCTTTGTATTCATTTTTTCATTATCCCATTATTATTTTTAGATATTGCCTACTGCCTGTGTAGTTTTTATTGCATCCTAGTAATACCCACATGCTAAATATCTATTTCTCTCTGAAGATCATGAACTGCAATAATTTTTTATTCAATTCCTTCTCCTTTAACAGAGGTCTCTGCTCTGACCCTGTTGAAAAACATGCTTTATGGCCTCTAATAAGTCCCAAATAAAGTGAGAGGCCAACAGAGTGTTGCAAGATTAAATCCTCAGTGGAGCTCCCAACTCGCCTGTTGCTGAATTACTCTTGGATGGAGCCTCAGCAGCAGATCAGGCCAGCAGGACACATGAACAGATACCTTTTTTCCCACTTATTTAGGTATCATCTGGTCCCTCAAGAAGCACAGCTCCAAGACAACTTAGGTGTAAAGCCATGTAGGCATTCATTTTCCCCCTAATTCAGGGATCGTGGTTCTCCTTCCAGCCTAATTATGTTCATATAAACCACAATTAGCTTTTCTTGTTTACCAATTAGCCTGGAGGATTTGCTGAATATATTTTGATGCTCAGCCACAAGGTACTTGCAGAAAGTGCAAATTATGAGCTAAGAATTCATTTGTAATACAGTGGGATCTAAATAAAGAATGAATACTTAGTAATTTATTCATGTGGTAACATCAACTACACAAAGCAATTCTTGTAAAAATCAATGCAGTCTTATTTCCTGGCAGTGATATGCGGATTAAAAAAACAAACCCAAACATACAGAGTACATTTGTAAGTGATCTTTTTTCTCTTTTTAATTCAGACAACTCATATTATCTCATACAAACTGTTTTGTGTGAATTTCTTGTTCCAAATTTCATTAGTGCTGCATTTTTTTCAACTGGTTCCACTGTTATTATCTATATGTAAAGAACATGAGAGTCTAATGAAAAACTCTTCCTACAAGCTCCCTTGAGGCAGTGAGATTCTGAGGGAAGAAAATCCTTATTGCATCCCATTTAAGGAATAATCTCACGATTTTGTAGTATACAGCAATCAACAGCTGGTTTTGACTGAATTTGATTAAATATTGAAGCTGAGGCATTTAATCAATCCTGATAAGCATTTATGGGAGGCACACTGAAGCTCAGGCATTTAATCAATCCTGATGGCCATTTATGGCAAGGACTATAGACCACAAAGCAATAAAGATTATGGCTATTATACAAAAACTATACCACAAAAAAGAGAAAAGGGAAAAATATCTCCCACCCTCTCAGGAGCTGGGCCCTGTTAATGTTCTCTGGATTCTCCAAGGAGGTGATCAGTGTATACAGGACTTTACTGAGATTGAAAGCCTGTCCTTGACATCCAGGCACTCTGGATGTGGATAATGTGATGGGAATAATCTCCACAGTACCCAATTTAGCCAGTTTGGAAGTCAAGCCCTAGAGAGAGACAGAGAGATTGGAGCTACCAATGGAGAGCAGTGAGAGGATGCAAAGTGATCTCCTTCCAAAGAACTAACAAGATCCTTAGAGATCCTGTGGCCAGCAGAGCCATCCATCCAGCTATTCCTGCATCCCTGTCTGACCACTCAGTCAGGAACTGCATTCCCAAGGGACCTGACTCTTCCCTGCCTGGCAGAGATTTACATCTGGCAGTATGTGACTGGAAAAATAGATTAAAATTCTGTGTCTGCTGCATAGCTTTTTACACCTGCTTCGCACACACCCCTCAAAAAAACCCCAAAACCCAGAGAAAATTATTCCCCTTTCCCACCCAAATCACTCCTTGAGAGAACAACATTCCCTAGATTTTGGCATTTTAATCCTATTGAGAGCATATGTGAGTTTTTATCACGTGTTTCCTTACAAGTAAAAGCTTTCCAGATGCTTCTGCAGAGTGAAAGATGCAGTCAATAAGTTTCACAAAACTTTTGGTGCATAAAGCAAAATCAAAAAGCCACTCAAATCAAATAAACTTATATTCAAACCTCAGTATCGTGGGCAGCTCTGACCTCCAAAATATTGAGCCCCTCTATTTTTTAGAATTTGTATTGTAAAAAAACCCTGCTAGTTGATGAAGGCACCGTTGATATTTATGCAACTCTTTCCATAAAACTTTGATCAAGGGTGGACACATCTTCAGGGACATAATTATTGTTAAACAATTAAGAATACTTTTGGGTCACATAGTCTTATTGAGGAAGCAGAAAGCCAAATGTTTTCTCAAAGAAACAGGCTGGGTCATATCCTAATTAAAAGAGGTTTAAGAGATTGTCCTCAGATAATTGTTCATTACAAAAACTCCCTGACCTTCCTAAAGGAGTAGTCCTGCTTCTTGTTAAGTTAAATATCTATTTACCTGCCTTGACTGTTAAATTTGCATCCTAAGAATATTCCCTGCCTCCATAGGAGTGCACCTGCATTAATGAGAAATCAATGCCTGCTACGTCTTCCCTTTCCCTGCCCCTCTCCCAGACAGCCCTTCTGCTGCTGACACTTCCAGGGAAAAGCATTCCAACAACAGGCAAAGCAGCCACAGCAAGTGATTCACAGCTTTCTAACACCATGACTATCCAAATTACAGTGTTTAACCGCTGTTATCTTACCTGTTAAACACACAATAATTCTGTTTTCCACTATGAATGTGCTTCCCATGTATAATTTCAGCCCTGTGTGTGCAACTGGGATGTAATAAAATTAAGTCACACACGAGTGAGTTTTACCAGGCACAGTTCCAAGAGCTGTTAATTTAAAGCCATTCACAGTATATTTAAATTTTACAGGCAGTGTTATCAGTGGTGTCACTGTAGCACATTTATATTGCTTTTCTATTACTTTTGAATTTTGCATTCTCCTATACAAGGCAGGGTGGATTCTGCTAATAAATGAGAAGACACTGTGAAGTGCTTCACCTTCTCAGGGAGTGGTAATTACTGTATTCAGCTCCTCCTTCCCACAGTTCTCTACTTGGGCAGTTCAGTGACCCCAAGAGATGACATTAATATTTGGGTCTTCAAATTTAACATCAAAGTATTTGCATACACTTCCCTTCCCTTTCTCTGAGAAGCAAAAATCATGGAATCATTATTTAAGAAATATTAGGAACTGGAAGACAAGTAGTTACATACAGTTGTTGGTTTTGCTTGCTTTCTGTTATTTATTTATTTTTTTACTGATGGGTAAATCCAAAGTATAACTATTTAAAAAAAAACAAAAATCAATATATGACAATAAGTATCAACATACAACAATAAGTATCAAAAGCAGGACTACAGCTCAGCAATTGTAACCTGCTGTATCCACCAGTCATTGAGACCTACAAGAAGTCCTTCAGAATTAATTGAGCTTTTACTCAGAATGCTGCTGACACTGCAGGAGATTTGGCCAGGTCAATAGGACTTTTCAGTGCATAATCACATGAGCCTGAAAAACTACCTGAGGTTTCTCAGGTATCATGGACATTAAAGGCAGTTGTGGGGGAAAAGCATTTCTCTTTTCATGAAGGTAATCTGGATTTTCTGTCTTTTCTATAGATCTGATGACAGATATTTTGCCAACCAGCAATCAAAAATAAAATCCTTAAATTATTGGAGGACAGAGTCACCAACCTGAAGGTTGATTTGAAAGTTCTGTTTTTAAGATAAATGATATAAAGCAGGCTATTGGGTATTCTAGCATGGAGTAGGGTGTTCTGAACAATCTAATTTTCCTTCTCAAAGGGAATAAAAATGTCAAGGGCCTCACATCTGAAGGGGAAAAATGGCCACTGTAAAGTATTGAGAAAAGCTCTGTCATACCATCTCCCTTGCAGGAAAATTCATACAGAATACACAGAATTGGGAATAGACACAAATATGGAAACCACCTGAACTTCATGGCATCATCACACTGATTCAGGCTTCTTTAATGAAAGAGTGGTAGGTGAAGATGTAATTATTGAAGAGAGTGTAAGAAACTACAAACTTGCCAGTGACTGAATAGGACTGCAGGGAAGAAAAGGGAAAGAATCCAAACCAACGGAGCTATTTCAGGGAACACTCCAACACACCTTAAAGAGGCAACAAAGGGGCCTTTGAAAGTCCTTAAACCAGCCTGAGGGGGGAAAGTATCAATTATAGTAGGAGCTCATAATTTTAAGTAGGAAACAATAGAAAACAATGACAGAATTGTTAAGAAGAAAATTCCTGTTTCAAAATATTTGACTGCACAGACAAGAGAAAGGGAACATTGCTGTGGCTGTTCTGGGTGTGTGGAGAGGATCATCGAGGTTCTGAAAGGGTGGGAACTCAGAAAACCCACAAGACATTTAGATGCACCAGGAGTTACATCAATAGTTTTGCAATTAAGACCCTAAGGGAGAAGAAAGCGAAATAAATAAATACTTAAGCAAAAGATTTTTCTCTATATTCCTTTTTTCCTACATAAATTGTATCTAATTTCCTGGTGACAATCACGAAATATGACTGGATGAAATGTATGCATAAAATAAAGGTGAAAGATATAATTTCTGGGCTCAGATCAACATCATTTGATGCAGCCTTAATCACTGCATTGCAAGGGGAATCCAATTTTTACTTCAGTAAAGTATTGGACTAATACTAGATTTGATTCTGTAGAGAAAAACACTCCATGTTCATCAGCTTAGTGTGTTCTGTTGAACTGTCCATGGACCAACCTGGCTGATACCAACTATTATTTTACCTTCCCATCTCCTTCATTGGAGAAAACAGCCCAGATCATCACTCCAAAGACTCCAAACCCTGACAATCTGAGCAGAGGTCAGAGCTAAAATGCTTTAAGTGCCTCCAGGTTCTCCTTCATTCTCCACTAAATCCAATTTTGGAAAAAAGATTTCGGTTTCTCAGTATTAGAATTGCTTAAAGTCCTACAGTGCAGGATGTGCTGTGCTGAAAAGATGACATCCACTTACAGAACTTATTTTAAATGTTACCATCTTTAACATACCTTTGCTACCTGTTTGTAATAGATTGTATAGACCAACTGGACTTAAAAAGACACTTAAAAAAAAAGCAGTAAAAACTTGCAAGTTTTCTTAATAACTGATAACAATTGACGATTTTCTGTGTTAAGAATTTGAATATTTTTTGGGTTAAATTTCCTTTTAGAAACTGTCAAGTGACATATTCCAGAAAATTGAACATGATCTCCTTATACCATCCTCTTACAAAGGGGGCAAGTGACAGAAATAAAGCACTTGCATCTAGGAAAGTTCCTGAATCTTTGACAATTACTCACATAGTATGGTGCAACTGAAGGAGAAAATTAGAAAGAAGAAATTTATAAGCATTATTCTATTAATGCACAATCTGTACATCACCCATAATATCTGGAAAGCCCTTATGACTTTTTTGAAGGGAATTCTAATGATATAATCACTTCAGCAAAAGAAATATCATGACACTAATAATAATAATAATTATTGCAAAAAAAGAAATTTTAAAAAGCTGCTTTAATTCCGTAGGGAAATAAAAGAACCCAACCCTGAGATACAGGGATATAATTCCTGGGGAAGTGACAGGTGTTTCAAAACTAAGCAACAAAAAAAACGTCAGTAGGAGACTCCACAACTGCAGGGCAAGGATGTGCAAATGAAAGCAGATCAGCAGCAATTTATGCACATGACAATTAAAAACAAAGCCGAAAAGCAGTCTGAGATGTGAAGCCTCTGCACAAACACACCGCAAGCTCTACCCTCGTGAAGCACAAAGGAAAAGTGATCAAAGGATTTCTGCAAAATAAAACCGGCTACAACTGTTCAGTTTAGAACTGCAGTGTAAGTGGCAGAGATATTAGGGCAGGGGGAAGGGATAGTAACCACACACAGACTAATAGCTAGAGAAAAGCTCAGACTCCTGGGTTCTGTTGCTGTCGAAAAACATCACTATTTGTCTTAGAACCTGTTCTGCAAATCTCCCCTCGTTTGACACCTCCCTCCCAGCGTGGTCTCCATTGCTGTTAATTAGCTGGACTTCATTTCCACAGGCGCTGCCAAAGCAGCAGAATCACTGCAAAGGTAGGAAACAACAGGTACAGAGTTCTGGGGTTCCCTGCCAGCTCCCAGCCCTTCCCTGAAAGCCCTGTCCTGGCTGGATACTCCCTTTGCCAGCAGCAGGCTGCTGTGTGCAGAGCAGCAGCATCCTCTTCAGAAGGCAAACCCCGATCCCCCTGCCCCAGCCAGGTCCCACAGCCCCTATTTCCTGGCCCTGCCTGAGCCCAGCAGAACATCCAAACAAGCAGCACGTGCCTCAGCAGTGCATAAAGGTGAGGATGGGACAGATCCCCAGTGGGACAGTGGCAGCTGAGCTGGTGAACCCACTGCACCCCACAACCAGCAGCTTAGAGATGCCAAACTCCCCGTGGCATCCTCGGAAGAGCTCCCATTGCTCAAAGCCTCTGCCTCCCTTCGTATGCACAACAGAACCCAAAATTTTGTTTTGTTCGTGGTTTATGAGGGGTTTTTTTGATTTTTTGATGGGGGGCTGTTCAGGTTTTGCCATTCTTTTTGAGGGTTTTTTTGTTGGATTTTTTGGTTGGTTGGTTGGTTTTGTGGGTTTTGTTTTTAGAGAAACGGTTTTGCCAGTCAGCCAAAATTCTGTGCTGGATGTGAGACGAATACATTTTGCAGCAGAATCCTGGTTTTACCTTGTCAATCCCTATTTAACATTATCAAGAGCCATTTTCATGAAACTATCTACCCTACAGACACTTTGTCAATTTATTACTCATTCCCATTCTCTATTTATCTGTTGGAAATGCACACTCTTTCCACTGAACAGCACGTTAAAAAAACCCACAAGTTTCTTTAATGAAAAAAAAATGCATCAAGAATTACTAATAATGTTTCTACAAGAGATGCAAGCCTTTTATTTTACTTTCCTGCAGCTGAATATCCCACAGATTTAAACTTCCTACATGCCAAATATCCCCATGCATCTTTGGAATCAGTGGTAGGAAACTCAGTGTAACGTGTACAAAGGAGACAGATAACAAAGTCACAGATGGTGTCCCCCAACTGTGGGATTTGTTTGTTTGCTTTAACAAATGATGCTGGGCTTTCTAGAAATGCATTTATTTCCCAGTTCCCCTGTGTTACTCTCTGGTTTTGAAATGTTTTAAAACTCCAGAATATCAGAACAATTATGACTTCAGCAATTATTTCGTAAGTACTTTAAAACTTTTAATATCCAGTCAAGTATGTTCATAATGTGCTAAGTTTGCCTATAATTTAGATGTTATAGAACTAAAATATCCAAATCAATATCCAGAAAGTATCACATCTTTGAACCAAATTAACTTATGTAGGAGCAGTTAATCCTCGGTGTCAAGCCCTGCTGCCTTTTTATTTTTCGCCCCTTAAGTAATTTAAAAGATAATTTCCCTGAGGATTTAAAAGCCCTGAGATCCACTGTGTGGAGTAGCATCAGCTCTGCCTGGGAAGAAGGACACACTTCACATGCCTTTAAAATAAATTGCCAGAGAATGTAATGTAGCCTTCCTGGGTACTTTCATCATTGCACAACCTATTTATTATCAAGAAAATGTCAAATTCACAAGCTAATTCTGGAAGCAAAATCTTATAGATTGAACCAGGAAAATTATACTTATAAAACACAAAGAAAGAGCAGCAAAACACCTCGAAGGGAACTAAGATGATGAATCTGAGCTTGAGTATATCTGTGATTAAAGTGGAGAGCGCACTACAGGCAAGCTCTGCACGTGCATTTTAAGATGTAAGGGTAACACGTGCACCAGGTGAGCCCAGAGCAGTGGGAATGGATTCCCAAAGACCCACAAAACCCACCCTGTCCCGTTGAATCTGTGCAATGCAGAACTGTGGGAAGCAGCTGATGCTTTCCTGTTGCAGGTGATGCTCAGCTCTGGCAGATCTCCCTGCTCTGAGTTTAGCTGTCACCGCACCTGCTCATCAATCCATGGCAAGGATCCTACTCATTCCTAATCCCTACAATTTACTGCTGGAAGCAGTTTTATCAAATAATGAATACGTTATCAAATAACCTGATTATGGCTCCTGAAGAAAATGGAAAGATATTTTCAAACATTAACAGAAAAATACGTGTTCTTATGCTTTGTCCTTTGAGTTCCCTGCACTCTGCTGAGCAGCCAACCCTCTTCACCCTCACATCTCCAGACTGGGAATCTTCTGCATTTATTTTAAAAGCTGTGGCTTCCCAGACAGACTTGAGCAAAAATCAAGTGACTGGTCTTGAATTTAGATGCCTGATGAGTTTGACTGAGTTTCTGGACACTGGACAACCTACACCAGACAACTGGTTTATACCAGAGGATGGAAGGAGCCTGCTCCAGGTGTGAGAGTCACATCCAGTAAAACAGCCTTTTCACCATGAGCAGAGTCAAGGAAAACAGTACTAGAACATGGCTTTCAGATCTAAATATCACACCTCTGGGCTGGTTTTGTTCCAAAACTGAAAAAAAAAGTGACTTAAATTCAATAAAAAACCTGAAAAAAAATGACACTAACCATATATGTTTACACTGAAGATAAATCTCAAAAACTTACAATGTTCTCAATTTTATAGTGCTGGAGAAGGCAGTATTTTGACTTAGTACTTAGGTATTTAGATATTTATAACCCTGCTTTGAGGGAGAAAAAAAAAACAAAACCAAAAAATGCAACCTTTCTGGAGTTACAGAGGGAAGACAAGTATTTATAAAGAGGAATTATTTTAAATTCAATGTGCTAAATAATTTAGCACAGTGTGTTGTTTAGCAGAACCTTCAGTTCCCAAAGAAAAAGACCAATGTCTAATCAAAGTTGCCCACCTGGAAAATTGTGGTACTTGTTCAATGTTATCAGAATAGGCTCATTTACTATAGTGGCATTGTACAAAAATAGTCCTGTGTATAAAACATTATCCTGATTATAGGATTACTCCTGTTAGCAGCCATTCATTTTAAAGCATCACTACCCTTCTTAAGGCAAGACAGAGTGGTGTGTTATTTTACAGCAGTGGTGGTGAACACTGCACCCTAATCACGGGGCTCCTCGGGATAATTACAGCTCAAATGCCGGGGTAGTTGACTAAGCTCCATCTCTTAATACCTGCAATACAAAGGCATCACAGAGGAGGCAAATCTCAAGGAGACTTTAAGTTTCCAGCTGTTAAATGGCCTCCCAGTGCACTGTCCCTGCAGGTCACCACTGCATCTGCACACAGGCATCAGCTGCTTCCCTGGGATCCCCATGCTCTGCCTTTTCCCTGAGGGGCAGCTAAACTCAGAGATCTGCCAGAGCTGAGCATCACCTGACACGGGGAAGCATCAGCTGCTGGCTGCAGCTCAGGATCTGTCCATCCACCAGTCAGCAAATCCCAGCAAAATCTAAGGGAGCACAAAGGAATGCAGCAGCTGAGTGCCAGGGCAGAGGGGTGTGGAGGCAGACTGGGATAAAGGGAAACAAAGGGTTTTAATAAGTCTGAGATCCCTGCAGAGTCATTAGCCAGCAATAACCACCAAATAAGACAGTGTCCTTTGCCTACTCAGCCCTGCCTGAGCAAACAAGGCAGCAATCACCCAGAGACTGACACTGGACAAATTAAATGACCCGTTTGTGCCCGCACAGGAATGAAAACCCACTGCTCCTCACACTAACATGCAATCACCTCCATCACTTACACTCCTTCCCCAAGGAAGGGGTGAGACAGGAGCCCTTAGGGTGTCAGTGCATTCACAGATGCCCATCCCTCTATTTAATGGCTGTGAAATAACTGAAGGAACAAGGATTAATTTAGGGAGTGAGCACTGTCAGGCAATCAGACAAGGCTCTTGAAACCTGACATCCAACCTACTTGGCCAAACACAGTAAAGAGAGCATTCACATCATCTGTTGGTTGGACAGAAGTAGTGATATAGGACAGATTAAACACAGTTTTATTTTAGAATGAACTTATTTTACCAATAGTATGAAAAGCAAACAGAAAATGAAAATTAATAATAGCACAGTTTGCTCTCCCATATGCTTTTCTATCTCACTATTTCACATGGCACTATAAATGATATCAGATTGCTTGCTTACAAGTAATGAGCCATTGAGTAGGATCCTAGCAGATACCTAACAAGAAGCACTTCTCTAATTGACTTCATTGTTGGAGTGATTAACGAGCTCCAACTTCCCTTCTTGATGTGAAATGTGCCCAAGTCGTTCCAAGTGTTGTATAAACGTTTTCTCCATGAATGCTTGTGTGCCATGAGAACAAATCTGGAAGACGAAATTCATGGTCTGTTTTAGAAGAGGGAACGTGTGCATAAATGTCCTTGTGAATCTCAAGGTGAAGGAAGTTTTCAGCTTTTTTTTATGACACATTTTTGTCATTGTTACCATCAGTGATGGCTGGAGCTGACATTCTTATTAATAAGTTTTCAAAATAATTCTCAAGAAACCTAGTGAGGAGAGAATAAGTCAAACAGACTGGTATCCACATGGTCTCACTGGACAAATCTCTTGGAATTGCAAAATTTTGATGACACAACAAATGTCTGTCTGCATTTTCCAAACTTTTACTCTAACATGGACTGATGCTGATCCCTCACGTGGGACAATCAAGAGAAAACTCAAGTCTGCAGCACAGAAACAGAGAGAGACCAGAATAAACCAGACTCTGGTGAGCCAGAAGCATGTACAGAGCTGAGGGAAGAGGCACAGAAATGGAGCAGAGCCAGGATTTCAGCACCAACAGTTGACCACGGGTGGAAACTCCCCAGTAGCCACGGTAGGTTGAGTTACAGCACAAAGATTCATTCCTTGCTTTCCCAAAAGCACTTTTATCAGCTCCCAAAGGTAGGGAAGTTTGAAATTGTGATTCTGGTTACGGTGGCAGAGGCCCAAGAGCAGTTGCTGAATAATTGGCTCTACGCTTGAGAGTGATGCTGGCATGGTAGGAATGGATACAAATGTAGACCCTGTTTCAGGGAATTCACAATTTATGACAGGATGCAGTAGCTTGATACCAGATAAACAGGTCAGGAGGTGGACAAATATGAATGTGGTTCTCTGAATTCATGGGCTTGGTAATTAGTGCAGTTTCAATTACCCATCAGAATGGGGTGGGGTGTGTACAGAGTACAATTTTACTCCAGTCTTTCCATTCTGGAGTTTACCAAGGTATGCTGCTCTTCCAGTTTTGAGTTTTAAACTGGATTTCTCTTTCCTTTCACATCCAATTTGGAACATAATTTTTCATTGTCATTCTGAGATGTGGCAGCAATCAAGTGGAAATAGCAGCCAGTAGCCACAGTAAATCATGACCAGGGAGTAATTAACTTGTCTGTAATTAAACATGGTATCTGTTAAGAAACTGTGACATCTTATAACTAAAGAGTGGAAAAATTCACATCTAGCATAATTATTGATGATCAAGTGGAATTTATTATTAAGGCATATACAGCAAGAAAGCAGATCATCCCATGCCCTGAACATCCTCACTCTAAATAAGTAATTTCCTCACCCAGACCATTATTGTGGATTGGCTCTTCAGAATGACCTCTGAGTTCCCCAGCTACTGAATGACTGTTTTGCCAAATATCCATTTCATCCAAACCTGCAGATTTCTTTAAACCACTATTAGAATTGGTATTTCTTATGATCTCCAGTGTAACTTCTAAATTGTTTAAGGATGCTGCTACAGCTTACAAGGAACAGAACCAACACTACACTTTAGAGATCTATGGGTCAGAAAGTATCACAGCACCTGGTCTTAGCCCCACCTAAGTCATACTGTGGGCACTTTCAGAGATGAAGAACGTAGAGGTAACATATTATTGTGTCAGGATTTGAAAATCAGTCCCAATTAATAGTCCACCTTTGGTTGATTTCCATCACACACGAACACCAACCACTCTAATATCAAATGTTATCTGCACATTACAAAACTGAGCATCATTCAGAGCAAAAGAGTCACTTCAAGTGTTCCTGGACTTCTACTGAGGCAAGACAAGAGCCTGATTTAAGTGGCACTACCTACATAATGTGCTTATTTAGTACTAATACAAACAAATGTGCTTTTAGTTACACAGGTCCCCATGAATGTCTAAACTATGGCAACCAAGCACAGGCAAAATAAGGACACGGGTGGTTTAATATCTGTGGGTGCTGACAGGACTTGTCAGCATAAACACAATGCACAGTAGCTGTCAAAATGCAAATAGTGGAAAAAGTCCTTAAGAACAGCTTATTACCATTGCTGACCTCCATGAGAACACTGCTGTGCCAAGAGCTTCTAACACACTGAAATGCAGAGATATAATTGGCTCTATATAAGCTGAGCTTAGGGCTGCAACAAGAAAAAAAATATTGTTTAGATGCTAATTAATCCTATAAAAGTACAAGGAGGAGTGAATTGTGTCATTAAATTGCCACTCAGTTGGTTTTTTTGAGCTCCATGCTCAATTTAAAAAAAATAAAAATAAAAGGAATTGAGTACACACTGGATTGTTAGAAACAATTTCTCCTTTTCATAATGAAAAAATAAATATCTTACTGCTCTGCTGTTTCAGGTCTGTGGGGTTTTGTGATGACTCCTCTTGGGCTTGCAGTGAAAAGACCCCTTAAAGCTGCTAAGCTATAACACAAACTGAAAGCAACCTCACAGGAAGACCTAATAGGGTGTATTGTTGGCTCTAATTCTAGATTTGAATATAGAGGCATTCAGATTTCTGCATTTAGACACTTTGCAAATAGAGGCAATACCAGTACCTGGAAAATACATTCCTCTGCTGCTCTGGGAATATTTTGACTTTTGCTCCCCGGGCACAGACATAGTACCTTTCCTCCTGCTCACAGGGAAGTTAATAATGTATTGGATGGCTGATACAAGAAATGAATCATTGTTGGGTATTTCTGTGGTTTCAGATCTGTTTGTTCTGCAAAGCCTTTTGTTCTAATATTTATAAGGTGCCACCATCAGATATCACAGAATCAGAGAATCACTGAAGGGTTTGGGTTGGAAGGGACCTTAGAGATCATCCAGTCCCACCCCCTGCCATGGGCAGGGACACCTTCCATAGCCCAGGTTGCTCCAAGCCCCATCCAACCTGGGTTGGACACTTCCAGGGATGGGGCAGCCACAGCTTCTCTGGGCAACCTGTGCCAGGGTCCCATCACCCTCCCAGGGAAGAATTTCTTCCTCTCATCTAAACCCACTCTCTGAAGCCATTCCCTCTTATCCTCTCACTACATACTCTTGTAAATAGTCTCCATCTTTCTTGTAGCTCTCTTCAGGCACTGGAAGGCCACAATTAGATCACCCCAAAGCCTTCTCTTCTCCAGGCTGAACAATCCCAATTCTCTCAGCCTTTCCTCATAGGAGAGGTGGCTCCATTCCTCTAAACAACATGGGTTATGTCTGGCTATACATCCCAAATTGTTATTTTCCACGAAGAAAACACACCTTCCCCTCTGAAGTACAGCTCGTTCCACAGTAAATATTTATATATGGTGGTGCATTTTGGCAGGGAAGCACACTAGCACTGTGATTAAAAAGATGGAATTTTCTGCATGTTGAGCAAAGAGCTTAATGCCTCCATTTAGAAATATGCATCTAGTTAAATCCAGGCTTATGGGTCTTCCTCCTACTGATGGATTTAAGCATGTGCTTAAGTGCTTTTCTGAAGCACAGCTTAACAGATGGAAAACCTTTTGAAACAAGAAGACTAAAAATCAAAAAACCTTGAAAGATGGCTATTTAAATCTCCACATAATCCTATTTGCTCAAATATTTACAAGATTCTTTTTCTGTCAACAGCAAAAATATCATTATTTTAATAGCTGTAGAGAACAGGTTAAACAGACAACTGAGAGGACCAGGGAAAATTAATTTTATAAATTCAAAGTGCTTGCAAATCCTATTTTCCCCTCACTACCTGACCCTAGATGCTGCTGCTAAGTAGTCTCAAACTGGGGGCTTGTTTTATGTCTCCACATGTCTCAGTACCTGTTATACATACCTATTCATACCATGACAACTAGTTCAAGCTGATCTATCAGAAGAGGAGACAGAGAAACACAAGAGAAAAACAAGCTGTTATTTAAAAGCAAAAGCATGTTGCCAAAGGGTATGAAAAGACCAAACACTTTAGAAAGCTTCTATGGCAACTTAACTTATCTGAGTAAATGATACAGCAATTTAGAATAAAGCTGGAAAGAATGTGATGTGTGGAATTAATGAAGTGTATGACAGGGAGGGAATGTGAGGTAAAAAACCTCAATTGTTAATGCATTTACAAAGTTAGAAATACACAAAACAAATATTTCATTAATCCAGGTATCATTAAGAGCAGGGGGAAAAAAAGCTCTTTGGAGAGATTTATAGCAACTATTGTCCTTTCAGAAATAAATAAATCTCCTTTATTTCAATAAGCAAATAAAAACATGCAGAATGGGAGGGTCACCTGAGTGTGACCTACAAGGCTGAGGAAAAAAATGTGTTATTACTGATATAACTAATCACTCTGCTCAAGAAAAGATAGATCTGGAAGGGGAACACGAGCACTGAGGAGCAGGAGAATGAAGGGTTTTGGCAGAACTCAGCAGCAGAGATTGCCACAGCAAATGCTCGTTGCAGACAAAGAACATTTCAGCAGGAATAAAGCTGGAGATATATTTTAATGATAATGTCCCAGCTCTCCATTCCCTCGAACTCCCAAACATCTGCTGGTATCTATTATGGTATTTACATTTGTCAGAGTCTTGGCCTTGTTATGGGTCCTACCAGAATGTAACACTGGAAATTACTGTATTGCAGCTAAAAATCTGCTGGTAAGTACACACTGATATCAAATTCCACTGATATGCTTGAAGTCCAGCATATGCTAAAAACTCTTTTGCTGGAGCAATGTCAGAAATCCATGATTTTTCAGGATAAAAAAAATAAATAACTGGAGGACAAAGCAGCTAAAGTGGAAAGGATAAAAAACAACCAAACCAAAGATTGGAGCTGTGTCACTGAGGTCCAGGGCTGCCTGATTATCACTCCTGTCAATACACTCCATGATGGAGTTTTAATCAAGTCCCACTCCAAGGGCAGAGCAGCCTTGTGCTCACAGCCAGACAAATTCTATTTACCCAACACCAAGACCATTCCCCAGAAACAGACACAGTATTTCCCTAATCTGAGGAGTTTGCTGATTTCTGTGTAATACTGCTAATTCTAGAAAGACTAAGTACTGTGCTAATGGTGTCCACAGCTCACGTCCACTCATTTTAAAAGTAATGGTAACATTTATATGTGTTTTTGTAGGACTAGTACCTGACTCAGAGAAAATATATCCCAAGAAGGATGCAAGACTTCATGTTCCATTTGATATTTTCAAGTTTTGGAGACTTGTACAATGGTTAAATTGTACAATGATTAATATATCTATCCAGCAAAATCCTGCATTCATTATCAGTTTATTATCAGCTAGTGAGACAGAAAATAAGACCAAATTTGCAGAAGTGAGCACCTCTATTGCAGTGTGGAACTACTGGAGAATGTAAGCACTCTCAACCTTTACAAAATGAAGCCCTTGATGTTTAAACACTGACATTCTCTCTGTGATGTCAAATGGGTGTCTTTGCCTTTTGTGAAGACTGGGATTCACAAACAGAATGCCAAAATAGTATTTATCACAATGAGTGGAGACAAGAAAAAGGGGACAGCAAGAAAAAATGCAACCCAAGGAAAGGAAATGAAAGAATACACGTATGTGCTGCATTAATAAAAGACTTAAGAGAAAAAGAGATCCATCCTAGAAAAGACTAGGCAATGGCCACAGTAAAGCCAGTGAATAGGATTAGATAAAGAGCTTAAAAAGATAATAAAAATAGTTTATTCAAGAAATAAAAAAGAAGGAGAACGAGTACAAAGGGGAAAAGAATTCACATTTTTAGCACAATGGACAATGGGAAAACTATTCTGAGCTCAGCTGTACATAATTACATCTTGTTACCTTCTATACAGCAGAAAAATATTTCAGGTCATTGTGGATGAATTTACAGAAATACAAATGTTTCAGAAGTTTGGAGGTTTAAATATTTGAAAATATTACTGTATGTAAACCATACCAACTTTGTCTGGCTGTATGTGTTCAATATACAAGAATAGAAAAAAATCCCATCCAACCAATGCCTCTCACCTGAAGTGTGTCACATAAGAGTAGAGGAGTGATCCCTCAGAATAAAAAATTACATCTGAGGGTAGTTCTTGTGTCAAAAAACACTCTGTATGCTACTGGGCTCTTCTATAACCAGAAGAGTCACACTATTTCTCCAGCAAGAAAATAAAGAAAATACACATTAAAAAAGCTACCCCACAGTCACTTAACTCAGGTGGCAACACATACAGACTAAATGATGAACCAAGATATTACAAGGTAATAGAACATATTCTTCTATCTTATGAAAGGAGAAAATCAAAGTTCTTAGTCTGCTTGTACAAAACTTTGAGTTCTTTCGCCATAACACCTCCTTGGTTTATAGTAACTATTGTCCTTTCAGAGAGAAATAAATCCACACCCCGTGTTCCAAAGAGGTGGACAAGGAACTCTGTGGTAGACGAGCTGAGCAAAACAAGTGACAAAAGATGTCCCTGCCTCAAAAGGCTTGTAATGAGAGGATGCTGCTCCAATACAGAGCAGCAAATTACAGAGAGAGTGATGTGGGGTGGTCTCTGCAGCCAGCAAGCTCTGTGCACTAAGTGAGTTTTCAGAATTGCTCTGAAAGGTGAGAGCAAGGAAGTTTGACACAACAGACCCAATTCAGCAAGTTCTCTGCGTGCAACTCTGCCTCATACAGGGAGTCCACGGGCTGGAGTTCATTGACTGGAAACCTCTCACAGAGAAGGATTTAAAAATTGAATTCTGCTTTCTAACTAAAAGAAAAACACTTCATGGAGAATTAGTCTTCAAATAGCAACTGAAGGCCTCATACTTATTTCAGAAAAGCTAACCAAGAACAACAATCAGTACTGTCAAGCCCTTAGAGTCATGTTTAAGTAGAAAAAACCATTCTTGCTGTCACATCTGGTGTAACTTCAAGCTCTAATATGAAACAGTCGGTCCTTCATGGTAATATTTTGTAGATAACTACCACAGAAATCAGAATTCACAGCTTCCTTTGAAATATAGAGAATTATCTTGTTCTAGCAACAGACTTTCATTTCAAGAAAAAAAGAAGTGCTTAAAGAGGTTCTGAATATTATGGATATTATTTCAAATGTGACTAGATATCCTTCTTATTTACCTCATTAATTTGATATTTATATTCAGGTCACACACTGGGGCTCCCTCTCCCACAGATACAACATTTGATCAAGGGTAGGAATGACCAAACACCACTGGTGTTCAAACAGAAGCTGGTTGAGAGGTATTAGTGATTGTGAGGTGCTCTGACACGGTACCTAAATGTCATGTAAACAGCCTGGCATAGGTAAGGAGAATGAAATATCAGATAATCCAAGAAGAGACAGAGGAATATTCCCAAATGCTCAGCATCAGCTGACCTGCTTCCTCTGAAATCAACAGTGATGTTCCCATTTCCTCCAAGAAATGGACTAAAGAAAATGTTCATCACTTCCAGAAACACTATCCCAGAGCACAACTGGAAAAGAACCACAAAACTTCAGCAGACCAAATCCTCTTCGTCAGCCCCCACAAAATTACTCTAGACCAGTAACTAGGATAACTTTTTCAGACAAGCAGGATTCAGACTGAAATCTGGAGACCTCAGGGAATACTTTGTATGTATCATGAATTTATAGTATTATTAAAGATTGTTATTCATAAGCAGCAAAAGAGAATAGCAAAAGAGAACAGTGTGCATGAGGGACTCCAGAGCTCTTTGGAAAAGTAGACCCGTTGTGCTTTACAAACTCTGAAAAGTCCACATGAATTTTGTTCCCAGGAGGCAAACAGAGAGGAATCTCTCTTATGGACACTCTTGGGATGCTGCTGCCAACACATTCTTATTAAGGTGGGTAGAAGGCACTGTAAGTCAAAACTTTGGGCTTGTGAGATCTTAACACAATAATTCAACATTCTGTTAGAAATGCAACAGCTATATCAGGTGAAAATATGACCAAGGGTATCCTTAAACTGGCAGGAGAGGAATCCACAAAGAAAATTACACTGAGAAATTATTTTTCCCTACATTATCTTTCTTCAACCCAGCATATCATACAAGCTATTTATAGTGGGAAATCATTCTTCAAAATCAGTCCCCAAAGCATTTGATTTGGAGGAACTTGTTTAGGTCTTTGTTGTTTTCTTTATAAAGCCAAGCACTATTATCCTTAGGAGTAGCAATTGCAAAGTTTCTCGAAGTTTTGACAACTTGGGCAAGGAAAAAAAATTATCTTGGCTTTGACCCTGAGATTAGCTCAGTTGGTCAGAGCATGGTGCTAATAATGCCAAGGTTGTGGTTTTGATCCCTTTATGGGCCATTCCCTTAAGAGTGGGACTCCATGATCCTTGTGGGTCCCTTCCAACTTAAAAGATTTTATAATAATGCTGCATTCATTAAACAAAAAAAAAAAAAAGCCTTTTGGAGAAAGTGTTTGACTTCAGAATATAATTTAAAAAAGACCTTTCTAAATTATTTTCTGGATGGAATGAGGGCTCTTGACAATGTTCTGACTAAGGAATGCCTGAAATAACTGCTCAGTGAAATGAATGTCTGTGAGGCTTCTGCAAGATGGTCTGAAAGAAATTGCTAGTGAAGATTGACCGAGCATTGCTGAATTGGAGAGAGTTGTGAAAGACTCCTCTAAAATAGCTTTGTAGAAGCTCTTTCTTGCAGAAATGCTCAAGCTTGCTGTCCAGCATGACCACATTAAACTCTTTCCTAACACCCAAAGATGACTCAGCTTTGTGCCTTGAGCCCCCGTGCCCATTACAGGGAGCAGCAAAACAGACTTTCCCCACAGCTTTGTTGTTCATCTGACACAGCTTTGTCTCTGCTCACGAGTTCTTTTTATAATCAAGCAAAGCTCTTTGCAATTTGGGCTGCTCCTCATGAAGCATTTGTACATCATCCACACAACAGGGTCCTGGTATTAATTAACAAGTTGTGCTACTGGAATAGGCACCATTCAGGTCTACTTACAACACTGTACAAATAAAAATGGCAAGATAAATGGTAAAGCAGCGGAGAACCAGCCCCAGTGTACAAATAAGCAGTTTTCAGCTGTCTTTCCCCTTTGTGCTAATTTATAAAGCACACAACAGTAATTTGGGTTTTGCTGCTATTAATCCCGCTTATTATCAAGGGGATTTTAGTAGTGTTTATTCAGAATTTATGATGAAAATTTATAGGACAGTAGTGTCAGGGGAAAGAGAAAATTTAGGACTAATTGTAGGCAATTGGTAAATTGCATCATCAGCAAAAGTTGGTGAATAACTGATTCCCAATACACATATCTCAGCAATTTTTCCTTTAAAGGTAAAAGAGAAGAAACACTGCAAGCTTGTCGTGCTTACAGGAAAAAAATGGATTAAAACAGAAGAGCCTGTTCTGAGTCTGTTGAAGATTTCAGAACCTTAAAAAATCTGGCAGTGACTTGCTAGATTTTCCCAGATAGGACTGAAAGAAACTGAGAAAGCTCACAGTAGAGATGAGTAAATACTGAAAGGTAAATACTTACAGAGGGCAAATACTTTGCATTTGTGTTAAATTGGGTACCAAGTTAAGATTTCATGGAAACTGTGCAGATTTCCCCATTGTATTATCTTGCCCAAGCCACAGCCACACAGCTGATTTCATTAGCAACCTGAACTTTGATCACTGGTCCAGCATAAACGAAGAAATTAAATTTTTCACTCTTTAGTAAGTTAATTAAACAATTCAACAGGGACAACAAGATAAATGGAATGGTTATTTTCTTCAGTAAATTTAACAAAAAAAAGATGTCAGGGAGATGAGGTTGAAAATGTGAGGATTGCAAGAACAAACTCTGACATAGGCAAGCAGCTACTACCAGAAGTAGACAGTCAGGCATTGTAAAAAGTCAGGCTGTTGATAACAACACTGAGCCCCCCTCACTGCAGAGCTCCAGAAAAAGAATCACTTGTGTGATACATATTGCAGGAGGTACAGATAGAACATTGTCAAGTGTGGGTGAATTATCAGCAGCTCCCCTTCCTTTCACCGTTACATTCAGCTGCAAGCTGCCCTCAGGCAGTCTTGTTTCCACTATAAAAATTGCAGGAAATGCAGGAGATGGGGGAGATAAGAAGCAAAATGCTCCACATTCTGTTCACCCAGCTGACAGTGAAGTCAGTGGAAGTATTTGCAAACAGCTGGTGTCCTGATGCCACTGGCCTGACGTGAATATACATTGAAGAATTATAACCCACGAGTCCTGAAAAATTATCAAGGCATAATTTGCCTTGGTATCAGCATATTCAAAAGCTGTTCTGTTGTCTGCTCTTGCTCCACCCTGGTCCCCAGCAAGGAGCTGAGCAAACCCCACTCAACTGTCTCTCTGAGACTTCAACAGCACTAGAAACAGAGTTGGCTTCACTGAGGGGAGGGGAAGGAGGAAGACCCACAGCCTTTTACCTTTTTTTTTTTTGTTAGTTTTCCATGTCTTTTATCTAATACTTCACAGAAACTCAAAATTCTTCTCATCCTCTATTTAGGGAAGGTGATTTTTCAGCTACAACACACTTCAATATCTTGTGCTGTGGCACATACTCAAGAATACACCAACCAGCCCTCAAAACATCAAAAAAGATCCAACCAAGGTCAGTAGGAGAGAGAAGAACCCAGAGGCTTTAGAGTAACATCTCAGTTGAAATCACTGCCATAATGAAATCAGTAAGAGTTTGGTCATTGGCTGCCACCAGGTCAACCTCTGCTGTTCACCATATACAATCTTAGACCCAGCACTGTAACAAAACAGAATAAAAAAAAGGGAAGGGAGAGATTTGTTCACACTTGGGTTTCCAAATTATTTCAATACCACATAAAAAAACATCCTTTGACAGCTTTGTTCACAGCAGGTTCCTTAACTCTACAAAAGAAAAGTCTTCCCCAGACTTAACATCAGTGAAGATGAGAAAAATTGCTCACAAAATAAAACACACCATTTTAGAAAGCTGTAAGAATCAGTCCTGTGGATAAAAACATTATTTAAAACAAGTTCCCACTTTTCCCACATTTTTACAATACCCCACATCTTGGCCTGTATTCATTGTAGCAGTTCTGTTACATGTCCATTTTCTAAGCAGTACAAAAAAGTCCCCTTAAAATGGGAAAGAGTAAAATGAATATTATATTCCATTTATTTCTGTATAATCTTTTTCATACAATGAATCTCAAAGTATCAGGGATATAATAATGACAGCATTTACCCAATTTTTTCAAATGTTATGTTCAGCTTCATAACTCTTAAAAGCCTCACGTTCTAATAGGGCAAATTATATTCCTTCTAAAAATGCTGCACAGAGAAGTTACAACTGTCTTCCTTTTTTAAAATTTGTTATACTACTTTTCCACAGAGCAATGGCTTCCAGGTTTCAGAGGTGCTGAGCACCTCCACTCCACTAGAATTCTCAAAGTCCCATTTAAGAAAAAACAGACTAAAATTTATATATGTTATAGGAGGTGAAGGGTTATAACCCAACTTACTACGTTTAGATCAACAACATGAGGGTGACAGGTCCAACTCAAGTGTGAAGGGACTGGTGTCATGGTGTGTAGTGCCACTGTACCATTCCTGCCATCTGGAATATTCCACTGATGTCAGCTGTTAAAGGAAAATGTGGAGCTATCCTAACAACACCGTGATGCACACAGAGGACAACTTAGTTCCAGAATGTCTCAGTAGAAAAAAACCCCTAACTGCTAATTTAGCCTCTTTCATTTATTTATTTAATTTTTTTTTTTTTCAGTTGAGCCAAGCAGAGCTTTGGAGAAAGAGCTGGCATCTATTAAAAGGATTGATGTGCAGGTCTTCCTAGTACCTGCTGAATCACTGTGGATAATGGTGAAGCAATAAAGCCCATGAATCTGCTGCAATCTCTAATCTTCCATGTCTGATCCACAATTACAGCGCCAGGCCAGGGCCTCCGGAGCCATAGATCCAGCAGAGCCAACAACTCTGACACTAAGCCATTAAGAACTCCTGCTCTTCAGCCCTCAAGCTGGACTAGGAAATGCCAACATCTTCATTCACTACATCAGAATCAGAATAGATTTTCTTTAAGTAGCTAACAGAAAGACAGAGCATCGTATGGAAATGCACCCAAATCTTTTATTCATAGGGCAGGATCCTGGGGGAACAACCACTGCCTCCTGCAATGCTTTCTCCTCTCCTCAGCTATAATGAAAAACCTCCAGTAATTTCTGTTGTAAAAAGTATAAAAAGCCTAAGTCAAGCTGCAGGAACATTCTATTTGAATGACTGTGACAGCATGATGCCCTAAAATTGATAGAAAGAGGCTCGTGGCAAGGAAAACCTATTTAGAACAACCACTGTCCACACCAAGTCTACTCTGTATGAAATGATGTCATTGTGACCTCTGAGAAGAACTAAAAGGCATTGAAAGATGATAAATATAGCAGCATATGCATACAGAAAATGCTATTTCTGATGTGTGTTTCATACAAGACTAGAGCATGCAGAGGACATTTAGGTGCCAAGGGATGAACATCAAGTTTTAAAACTGAGGTTCTCCATGAGAAAGGGGAAGGTAAAGCTTTTTTAGCACTTTTGAACTATATGACAGCCTGTGCCAGACTGGGAATAAAAAAACAGGAGGATGAAGGGAAGGAAGAATACCATGTTGAACAGAGAACATAAATTTAAGGAGAAAAAACCCCATGATGCTTCCAGTCCCAGACACTTCCAGACATTACAGAGGATTTCAGCATCAGAATCCCTCTTCTATCCACAATATTCATCAGAAAGAGCACACCAGGTCCTCACCTGCCAATATAATATGAGCAAAATCATGCTGTTTCTGAGTGTTTCCTTTGCCAGACAGCACTGAATCCATCGAGGAAGGTGCAGAAGAATGGTAGGTGCAAATCTGAGTAGCTCAGCCTAGAGTTGTAAGGATTAATACACAGCTACAAACTGCTGGTGAGCAGTGAACCACCTTTCCAGAAAATATATTCTTGCCTGCAAACATATCAAAGGCTGAATTTATATTAATAAGAAGGGTAAAATGTTTGACTGAAAGACTACAAGGTTATTTTCTGCCACAGAAACACAGCCTGTCAATGCATTCAGAGTTTAAATTACAAGAAGGTTAAGTGGGTTTTTCAGTTAATTTGTGTAACTTTAGATATTGCAAACTCCATTCATTATCTCTTTAAGAAGACTGGAAACACAGGCATGCTCTATTCCACAAAAATTTATAAAAATGACCACTGTGACACACGAGTCAGCCTTTCCTCCTTTCTCAGGTTAGCAGATACACACTGCAGACAATTACAGAATAACAGAGGTTGGAAAAGACCTTTAAGATCATCAAGTCCAACCATCAACCCAGCACCACGACCATGGTTACTGTTAAACCATGTCCTCAAGTGCCATACCCACATGGTGTTTGAACACTTCCAGGGATGGTGATTCCATCCAAAGCAGAAAGAGCTCCCCTGTGGCTGGCACAGCCTCTAAAGCACCATCACATCCCCAAAACACAAGGAAGTTGGGTAGATACTTTCTAGGGCTGCCACCAGCTCAGCTCGTGGCTGCTGCTGGAAGCAGGACCCTGAGTCTGATGGTCTTTGGAGTGATGCCCCAAATTTCCAGTCTGCTGAAAGTGCCACCAGGAACACAGGGTCAAAGCACTGCCTCAAAACAAAGATCTCCAAAGCAAAACAGGGACTATGAAGACACTTTTTCCCCACCTTGGGTCCTGAGCTGAAATACCCCCAATGATAACAAGACTCCAAGGGATCACGATTTTAAGGAGTAATCTGTCATGATGGCAGGTGGACATCCTAGAGCTGGGTGCAGGATCAAATCCCAGCTGAACACCAAAACGTCAGATGGTTCTCAGTCACAGACTGAGAATTCTTAAATAAGAATAGAAAGACACAGCGTTATCTACCCTCAGAGGAGAAAGACAAAATGTTTCCTTTTTCTCTCAAGTGTTCAGACATTTGTGCTCTGTAACGAGTCACCTTAATAGATTTAATTATGGTTTTCTCTACCATGTATACTAATATCTGCTGTTGAAAGCAAAGAAGGATATTTTTCTGGGGAGTGAACTGTACTGATAGTAATGTTTCAGTGGGATTTGCTGCAATATCCCAGACATCTTTAATATTAATACTGGGTAGTCGAGTCCTTTATTTTTCTAAAAGCACAAAAAATTGTACATGTAGAAGGATATACAGTAGGTTCAGCCACAATTCTGCCACTTACAGCCTCGTTATCTGTTACATGGAAAGCAGAGAATGTTCTTAGTTTTAAAACGCAGGATGAATTATTATTGGTTTTTGACTTATCTTTGTGTGGGTCAAATTTACATAACAATCCTAATTTGTCCTGTAGTGTTTGTCATTTCTAATTAAACTGTGGCCTGCCATGAGGTGGCAGCATGCTCCCAGCTAGCTCCACAGGAAGGTGAACATGGCACAAAGGAAAGAGCATCTGGCAGCCCTCACTCAGATAAAGGAAAGACTGTGAGTGTCTAATATGCAACAGAAAGACAAATCCACTTTATATCAGGAAGGTTTAAAATATAAGATAATAACAACATGTTGATATAGTATTTACAGAACAGGACAGCCTTGCTTCTCTGACCAGTAATACACTTCAGACAATATTGTTATTGCAGAGCTTAATCCAAATGTCATATGAGCCTCCTGAGGCTCGGAGGCAGCTGGTAGGAAACAACTAAGTTCATGAAGGGAAGGGATGGTGTGTGAATGCAAACCTTCAGCTTTTGTTTATGCCTGTTACGAGAGGCCTGGCAGAATTTTTCTCATGTTCCTCATAATTTCGTGGATAAAAATGATCATGATCTAACAACAAGGCTGAGACACACTGATGTGCAGGACCTTTCACCAGCCAAACTGCTGCAAACAAAGAATTTGTTTGGTCAAATTGGTCATTAAATTGGTCAAATTCACTATTAAACTATAGAGAAGATGGCAGCAGGAAGGACACCAGTGAGGTGATAATGGCACCTGGGACTGGCACTGCTCATCACCAGGTAGCTGGTGGTACCAAAGCAAAGAGAAGGGGCAGGCAGAGATCTGAGGGACCACAACGAGGGAACTGAATGCTCCTCAACACCTGGAACAAGAAGGAATATGATTCCTGGATGTGAGATTGAGGTTAAAGTTGTACCTCATTTTATCTGCCCTACAAGCACATACTGTCCAGGAATTGCACCCATGGAAGTGGCAGCTTGAGGAGAGACAGGCAAAGAGCATCAACAGCCACTGCAAACACAGGGATGCTGAGGAATTTTTGCAGGCACAATGATTGCTCTTTTTCTTTATTATTACATGAGAACCTCATTCAGGAAGTCTTTGAAACAGACCCAAAGAACAAATCATTATTGCTCGTCTGCAAAGCAGCAAAAAATGTTTTCCCTGCGTTTGTTGTAGTTTATTTCACATGTTACCTGGAAATAGTGAAGCAGCTGCTTTAAATTTCCTCTTGGTGGTTTATGAAGAGCTATTCTGAACCTGCCTTTGCCTGCATCCCCAAGGAGCTGATACTGCTGGTGTTTGTGTTTTGAGACCCCGAGCAAATATTTCTTCAATGGAGAGAGTGTCCCCTCTCCACTTTCTGGTGATTTTGGGAGATAACAGGCTGCCTTATTCCAGCTTCAGAAAGTAAGAGTATCACCACCACAGCATCTCCTTCACTCTTTGGAAAATTTTATTGCCTTCTCATGCACATATATAAACAAGTCTATCCCCTGGAACAGCACTACTCTGGACCACTTAAGATGGGGAAAAGACTTGAAAGATGAGAGGTACTGACTTTCAAATCATGATAAATTTATATACCCATATACATGTGTGCATTCATAGAATCATCACAGAATCACAGAATGGTTTGGATTGGAAGGGACCCTAAAGACCATCCAGTTCCAACCCCCTGCCATGGGCAGGAACACCTTCCACTATCCCAGGTTGCTCCAAGTCCCATCCAACCTGGCCTTGAACAATTCCAGGGATGGGGCATCCACAACTTCTCTGGGCAACCTGTGCCTCAGCACCCTCACAGTAAAGAATTTCCTCCTAACATCTAATCTCAGCCTACTCTCAGTTTAAACCTATATAAATTCAGTATATATTTTTCATCTCAGAAGTTCCTATTTGGTAAGTTTGAAAAACTGTGCCTGTAAAATGGATATTAAAGCATTAAGTTTCTGGGTGGGCAAAGAAACATGTTTACTGTTTTGTGCTACAGCAAAGTGCAAAGCTCAACAATCGATAAGAAGCATTAAAGTGTAATTATGGTACTTTATATTACAATCCCATAATTGTCTTAGTAATTTTCCCCCAGTAACTTAAACGTGCCTATTAGATATTCAAGCAATGAAACTCCAGATATCATCATCCAAGATAATAGCCTTGAATCGATAACCAAACAAGGAAAAAAATCCCCCACAAAACCCACAAGCCAGAAAAGTCTCCCTTCTCAGTGTTTCTGTGAGTGTGATGTACCCAGCCAAAAACTTGCAGTCCCAGTCCATAGCTACAAACTATCTCATACAACTTATTTAAATAAAATTCTCTAACAGGGCAAAAAAAACAAGTGATACATTCTTAAGCCAAAGGCATCTCCCAGTCTAAACTCCTCCAACACACAGATTATCTCAGTCATTTTTCACACCAATAATTTGGGTTTCAGTGAAGGAAAATAGGCATGTGTGATTGATTTTTCTACCCTATGATAGCATCACATTTTTATTCACTGGAGAACACCACGTGCACAGTTTTACTGTTGCAACAGAGAATATCTGATTTTGTTTAGATGAATCAATATTTCCTGCAAAATAAACAAAAAAACCCCAAAAAACTACAGATACACAAAAGTCTGCATGCACAAAGGTGCAGCAGGAGTGACACAGGTCAGGAGAAGGACAGACAGACATGTTTGCTGCTGCCCAGACACTGAGATCTGCACAGAGAGCACCAGGAACTTTCACATTCCGGTCTCCAAGAGCTATTCCAACAACTTGAGCAGACTTGCATCATATTCCCTCTCCCTTCTATTTATTTTGTGATTAATGTGTGCGTTCACACAGAAGTATCACAAGCAACTTTTTGATTATTCCCATAGATTTTTTTCTCTCCAGACACTTTCCCTGTGCCGTGTTCACTGTGCCACTGAAGCTGCACTAACACAAAATCCATCATGACATAACATGATAATTAGATCAGATTGCTGGTGCACAATGATACTCTGTGTTATTACACTGTCATGTCACTTGCTCCTTCTGATAGAAACTCAGGATAATTTGGAACATCTCTTTATCAAGACATCACCTCTCTCTTTTTTTCCTAAACAACCGTAAAATAAGAGTTTCTCAGGCAACAAAGGAATAAGTAAACTCCCCGTCTTTGAAAATGGTACCTAATTAATTTTGGGAGGAAGAATGGGGGTGAGGGAGGGGAAAGATATAAAAAGTTCCAGAATGCCTAAAATTTACTAAGCTGAGCATTGGGACCTGCTCTTAAAACCTCATAGAGGTTCCCATCTCTTCACAGCAGCCTACTAGATTTATTTTCTATATAGTTTCTTCTTTGCTTACTGAATACTACAAATTTCTCTGTCAAAAAACATCTCAGGTGTCCTGTAGTGCCTCCTCTTTATCCTGCTTCCATGCCCAGCTCAGAGCATGGCTTTGGACTGTCTCATTCTTACTGAGAATCCACCCACCAGGCTCCAGTTTTACCTACTCTTGTTTTTACTGAAGTTCTACTATTAAACAAGACTTCCAATTATTTTTAGCTTATTTTATTTTCTCTCTGCAAGTTACAATCATAGAAGGTATAGTTTTAGTTGCATGTGAATTGAGGGGACAGAAGAGGAGGCTTTTCACTAATAAATCCCAGCACCAAAACCTAGATGCCTTTAGTTACAGTTGCCCATGGATTTTGGCTTTGACTTCTGTCATCTCACTTTATTGACTTCCAAATCATTGATTCTTAGAATAAATTATGCTTTTGTATCCATTTGGCCTACATCAGCTTATTAACTACATCTTCCTAGTACTACAGAAGTATGAGCCTGTCAGAGTGTGTTTATTTAGAATTATTTTAGAAAAAGCTCAGTGCAACGTCTGAAACAATCATCATCGATTCCATGTGCTTAGAAGGTGAAATTGTGCTTGAACAATTCACACATTTTAAGGCAAGTAGGTATTTAGAGCATTTTTTTCCCCCTTTCAATTGTTTTTGTATTCCCAGGAAGGATACTCAGTGTTACCAAAAGCAAAGTCAGCAGCAGCTCATTTTCCTGCAGTGAGAAAGCAGCAAATGCTTTCACTCGACAGCAACTGCCAACCACCCTCTGCAGCAACTCCTTCCTGGCAAGGCAGGGGACCAAATATTTGCCTTCTCAAGAATTTCAAACTGTTCTCACTCCTTTGACCTGTCAGACCTCTTCTGTGACTTCAAGTAGTAACACCAAATTGGTAAAGTAAGTGAAAGTGGAGTTGGCATAGTCTCAGAAAACATCAAGAAATAATTTCAGGCTTATTTTTTACATAGGAAACTAAAATCTCAAACAGCTTCTCCTGGGACTAAATCATTTGTGTTCTGCTAAATGATAATTCTAGAAGATTCTCTGTTACAACGTCTAGATGAGAGAAAAGCCTTCACAGCTATTATTTTTTGCTCTTATTCAAGTAAATGTTCTTCATTCAGTCAGCTAAGGGGATTACTCACATGATTAACAGATTTTAATCAAAAATATTTTGAAAAGTAGACAGTTATACTGAACTAAAGACAAAAAGAAGAGATCCTGTTTAACAGACTGCAGGATGACAAATGCAGCCAGTCTGGAACCAGTTACACTACTGTCAAAGGAATTAAACCAAAAATGAGCAGTGTAATCCTCGTGGTTCATACCAACTATTTAAGAAACTGATTTTATGGTAACACCAGCCAACTCCCCTTTATATACTTCTATGCCCAGAGCATTCAAATATTCAGATCTTTGCTGTGACTGATGGCCAACAGATTTTACTGATGCAAACTGGGGCAGTAGCTGCTGTGAGGCGACAAGAATTGTTGATGGCTGGAGATTTGGACACTGGAGTTCAAAAGATGTTGCAAACATCACTCCATACACAAAATGCTTAACACATTGCTCCTTTGTGCTGTGACTGTCTGGCAGGACATGCCAGCAGAGAAGTTTTGCTTAACCTTCTGCCATCTTTCTCATCAGCTACAGCAACACATCAAAAGGCCTTTCTCAATAAAACTTCAATGACTGGCAACCAGTATTAATGTTAGACAGAGAGGGGAGAAGGGGGAATAAGAGATGAGAATCAGAGTGTGATCTTTCTACTGCAGGAGGAAGCCAGAGGAGCCAAGTACACTAGAAAGTGTTTACTTAAAAGGTTGATTGTTTCAGAATTTAATTTAAAAACTCCCCACTAAAGCATTTCCTTAAGTCAGTATTTAATGTCCTCTAAGCAGGTAGGCTGGAAGGGAAGAAAGATTAGGTCAGAGGTGGGATGTTAATAAGCAAACACAGTGTGTCAGTTTTGATCAAGGTCATTGAGCCTGAGCATTGACAGGAACTGTAAACACCTGCCTACCTATGCTGGGGTTTTGTGTTTGGTGTTTTTTTTAAAGAGAAGACTCACCCCATTAATTCTGCCCTGGCAATGGGGTTTACAGACACACTGTCACTGCACTCCTGGGGTATCCCGTGCTCTGCTATTGCTCACGTCATGCACAGGGCTCAGGAAAAGGCTGAAATCTTCCAAGGAGCACAGTAGAGCTCAAGCCAAATGAATAAATCAGAGTCCAGCACAATATAAAACCAGTCTGTACAAGATGGTTAAATGCATCTGGAGCATGACCGGTAGGGATGGAAGTCTACAGGGGTTCAGTTACCCTGAACGTTAGAGAAGGACATTTCAGCACACTCAGAAAGAGCATGTTTTCACAAGGAGGTGGTGATTTTTGTTGAAATCTCAGTTTAGTTTCTGATGCTTTTACAGGCACGGCAGTCAAAATTGATTCAACATAGTATTAATGAGTTAAGTACCAGGTGAACCAAAAAATAATGTCCAAGGCTCTGCCGCAAGCTTCTCGTGAATAGGTGACAAATGCTCTTGTTTCCTCCCCTGACATGTGACATATGGCACAGTCCCTGACAATTACCCTGAAGTTAAAGCAGTCTCACATTATTGACATGCTAGATTAACTTTAGAGGAACACTCTGCTAATAGAAACAAGATGAACTTTTTGCCTCCAGAGCAAGAGTTCCTTCCCCCTGCATGGATGGGTAACAGGTGCCAGTGCAACGAGTGGCAACGTTGTGAAAAATCACAGCCTGCATCAGTATAGTCTGCACTGCACTGAAAACACTAAAACATTGTGTCCTTGAGCACACTCATCAAATAGCTTTTTTTTTTCCCCCTTCTTAGAAGGAAAGCAAGTGCAAAACCTTACCACTAGAGGCAGGGATTCCTAAAGCAAACGTGACTTTTCCCTTTAAAATTCCTTTCAGAAAACAAACCTTATTGATGTAGTCTGATGAAGAGCAAGATAAAGGTAACCTTGCCAAGACACAATAATTTCTCCATGTTTTATTCCTGTTCAGACACAGGGATCTCTGTTCACTCACACTGTGATACAGATAACTGATGGAACTGTCATCAGTTCCACCTTTGGGACATGGTCTGCAGGCTGCATTCACTGCAACACAGATGCAGTTGCCAAAATGAAAGACAGCCTTCAAACCTTGACATAAATCCAGAGCCCTTCAAAATAATCACAGATTTGCTGTAAGAGGCAGCACTAAGCTAGAAAGCTAATAATTTTTTCTTCGTTATGCAGAGCCTTTGTTTGCCTTTTCACATTATTAGAGACTCAGTTTCTTTTCAAGCCTAGTATTTTTCTTTTTTCTTTTCTCCTAATTTCCCCCTGTTTTTATGCTGACACAGAGAGCACAGACAGTGACCAGCCTCAGTTTATGTGGGATAACTCACTCACCAACTGAACTCACAGCTTCTGCCTGTGGGACCCAACTGCACAAGAAGAACCTTTTCTGCAGTTGACCCAGAAGTACTGCCAACTTTTTCTTTAAGAAAGGTATATATTCTCTCCTCCTGACATTTTTACATAACAGGGGCTTTACGAGTGTGAGAATAAAGAATTTTGGACTTCAGTTTCTCCTCTGCATGAGAAGGCTAAATAGCCTTCTCTAATAAAGCCACAGAATTGCAGTCAGTAGAATGAAATGATACTTTTCTATCTTGCCAAAGACTTAGATAATTACATAATTGCTTGCAAAGCACTTATTTTTTCTATTTTTAATTTGAGCATGGTGCTAATAACAGCAAGGTTTGGGTTCAATCCCTGTATGGGCCATTCACTGAAGAGTTGGACTCGATTTTTGTGGGTCCCTTCCAACATAGAATATTCTGTGAAATCTTTTTACAACTGTTTGTTCCCAAGCTTAGAAACACAAGTCAAAAACACCTCTGGAGAAGCTGCTCCACTGTCCAGTTAAAACCCTGCAGGTTAATGAAACTGGGATGGTAAAGATAAAGGGATGGCCCCCTCTTACAAATAAATTATAATAATAGTGCCATAATGTAATAATAGATGAAGAATGCAACAGTAATTTGACAATACCCCACTGCTTTTAAACAAAGCCTCACATATTTGGTTGCTTATTAAACAGAGTTGTGTGACTCTGCTGTTCCATCCTTTACTTGTGGATTGCACTGGTTAATACAATTTAACTACCATCATTTCAAAAATGTACTTGGGAGTTTTCAAACAGAAGAGGTGCAGTTCTGTTATGACCTTTCCCTACTAGTTGAATGCTTGTGGAAAAGCAATTCCATGTAGCTCTCTACAAATTTGTTGCTTAATCCATCATAAAAGTATGCATATGCTATCAATAATCCTATCAAAAGCACTTCAGTATTTTCATTCTGATTTACACTTTATATTATATATATGGCCATATTTCCAAACAGCTGGTGGACAAGGTATCTTTTATAAAAGCAACAGTATGACAAGTGGTTTTAAAAAATATTTACTGTTGTAGCATCCTGGCTATTTTTCAGAGAATTGAAGTTCTTTTCTTCATCGACCAGTAGACAAAAAAATCTTTTTTTATTTACCTGATGGGGTTTCAAGACCAATAGGCAAAATTTCCCGTCAGTTCTATTCTTAATTACAAATGGCAGCAACTATGTTCTCAGATTGAAGGTTGGTGACCTTGCAATTGAAAAATATATTTTCAGCTGTAACAATTAATGAACTCAGTAGACCAGGAAAAAAAACCATCCAGGCCTAATCTGTTAAAAAAAGGATAAAACCCAAAAACTCTCCAAACTCAGAAACCAATTCAACTGCATCCATTGTTTGAAAGCCATATCATTACATGGGCCATAAATCACATTCAGGCATCACCTTATTTATAATTTCACTCCCTGTAAATTAGTTGTGCAATGGAATAAGATTTTGTAACTGGTAGACAGACTGTGAGCACTCACTAGAGAGCACAGCACAGAATTGTCCCCTCAAATTTGCTGCTGCCCACCCAGCAGGTCTGGCCAATAGATCACACAGGGAGACAGAAGAGTGAGTCCATGGGGATTTGGGGTGCCAGCAGGGATCAATCTCCACGAAAAACAGGGACCACAAGGATTGCCAGATCCTCAAAGCCACGTGCAGAATGGCAGAGCCATCACTGATGTCATCACTACAGTTCCCAGTACACTTTGCTTTTCTGCTTATTATTAGGAAATCACTTTTAAAGCTTGAGCACGCTGTGGATGAGGGCTTGGGAAGAAGGTTTCTATGGCCTCCATCTATCGGAGAGTGCAGGAAAAGAGACCCTGCAGACTGAGGTTATGAATTTTCCCAACTCTGATTTCCCACTTCCTAGTTCATGGCTGAGGTACAGACACTTCAGTGGTTTGTTGAGCTCCCACAATGTTGACAGGCTGCACTTGTGTAGTATCAGACTGTTCCTGAGGAGTTTTGCAGAGCTCTCCCACCTCTAATAAACCATCCCCAATCACCATGGTTGATAATTACTGTTTCTTTCATCAATAATACTCAGCTACGCTTCCCACATTCCACAAAGGAAAACAGAAAACAAAGCAAGAAAAGCATCAACAGTTTATATTTTCTAGCACAGTAAGGCACAGAAATTACAAAAGTATATTCCAGGTCTATGTGCTCTGTAACAGGGCTGTGCTGCTGCAAAATCCAAATGAACTGCAGCTGTTCCTGACTCAGAGCTGGTCGTTAGAGGTCCTAATTACCTATCCAAATTTGAACTGGTTATGCAGCACCCTCTCTATATTAATCATTGTCCTACTAAAACTAATCCTGGCAGCAGAGATGATAAAGCAGCAAAAAAAAAAAAAAAAGGGAGTTTGAAGGTTAATGTGCACAGCTGTCATAGGCTGACAAGGAGGAAAAAAGGCTGGATGTGGGATTGTGCAAGTTTCTATATTCCACAGCCAGCAAGATGATGTGCTTTCAGAGCCCTTTTCTTCTGGAAATACTGGCATTATTCCAAAAAAAACTAGACTATTCCAAAGAGACAGGAATGAGATGTGAGATGCCATAAAAATTTCAGTTTGTGGCAGGGGCTGGTTGTGGTAAATATCCTGACACAGTTTTCTTTTGGATGTCTCAGCTCCCATTTCTCCACATTGAGTTTATGTGTCTAAATTCAGATCAACAGCAACAATGAATGGGAAGCACTTGCAGCTCTGAGCTGCAGGATGCTGTTATCCTGGGAAGGAAAACAAGGACTCTGTCCTAATGGGCACTGTCTAAATACACAGACCAAGCAATTAAACAGCCTATATACATAACCACCTCAGAGAGTCTTTGCTTCATAAGCCATCATATTGTTTCCCAGACTGCAGCTACTTAAAAACATAAACAAAAAATACCCCTTAAAGCTCTATTTAATATGTAGGCAGAGAACACACAATCATTGGGGAAGCATGTTCTCCAAATCCATATTCAAATGAGTTTCATACCTCTCGCTCTATATTTATTTGCATCTCAGAGCTTTCCCCTGCTCTCCTGCATGCCCAGAAGAAAGAAAAGAGGGCACATTGTGAACATCAGTAGGGAGGGCTGAAATCAAGCATTCCCTGGCACACCAAGGAGGTTTCAGTGTTCACTAATGAAGTGATAATCATCAAGGTAGATTAATGATTGTCTGAGAGAGTTCATCGCCTTGGGCCATTAACCCTCCTGTGGTTATTAATTTTGCAAAAGACATCCTGTGCTGCTGAGGTCATTACTGCTGTTATTAGCTAATGAAAGATAAAACATCTGAAGTTCCCTCTCTCATATATTTAGGTATTCACACACCCATTCCTGCACTGTACATGTGCCTGATTAAATTGGTCATTTAAAAAGTAAACGGGGTAAGTGTGTGGGGAGGTCAGAGTACCCATAAGCAGGGGAAATTACCTTGGACTGAGCTCTGTTCTGCCAGAAAGGCTCTCACACTGTCCCTGGCCGTGGGATTCAGTGAAGCAGAGACAAATAGCAATAATATCAGCTTTTTTTTTCCCTTCCTGCAGTAGGCAAAGCTTTGGCCTGTAGAACCAAAGAGTTCAGCTTGGAAGGCAGCTGGAGGTATCTCAAGTGAAGGTGCCTTGTATTGGCTCCAGCTACACTGTTACAGGCAACTGGTGACACAGAAATAAAGTGCCAGGAAAGGCCAGTGTGAGTGGTGATTCTCTGGGACATCATTAATCAGCCAGTGAATAGCCCACGTCCTTCCACTTCCACCCTACCATCCCAGGATGCTCTTCCAAACTCATGCAAGTTTGGTCCCCTCTTCTCTCTGTTTCCCCAGCTGTGTATTCCCTCTATCACAGGGTGTATAATGGATGGCCAGGGCTGGATTTAGTTAAACACTGAGCTCTCCCTCTTTTGCAGGGCTGTGTTTTTGTCTCAATCAGCTCCCTGAACCAGCTCACCACAGGCTCCCCAGTGCCAGAGGCAGCAGGGGCAGAGCTGAGCATGCTGAGCCTGTGACTCGAGGCATGAACAGAGCAGCTGGAATTCAGATGAGCTTCTGCTGCCCAAGAATTTCACCCACAGCTCACTGCCAGGGAGGCTCCAGCTGAACTCAAAGGAAAACTTGTAGACGGTTAGTGAAAATTTATCAAACATTTCTGCTGGGGGTGGACACAACCCAAAGCTGCTGATGTCAGTTTGATTCAGTATTTTGGCTCAGAACTTAATTTTTTTCAAGGTTATTTTCACTGTCATCAAGAGGAAAATAAAATTTAGAAGCTTCCTTCTTTTGCAAACACTGATCTTACTGTTTGCTACTTTGTTAGCAAACTGAAGCTCATTAAATTTCCTAAAGCAATAATCCAGAAAACCTGCAGCAAAAATCTTTAAGATCTTCTGCATTTTTCTGGTGGAATTTAAAATATCCAGCAGGTGTTTTTCAATGTGACCTTAGATATTTGTTTCAACTACAGGCCACAATAACAAATATTTTATATATGGTCTCTTTTGAAAGCTTGTAAAAGATAAAAAGACTATGAACCCTCACAGACTGTACATATAATTACGAATTAAACAATATTAATATTTAATATTGATGTAACACTACTCTCAATAGGCCTGGGGAGGTGATAAACTGCTCTGACTGGCAGCAAGGACCGAGCTGTCGAGGAACAAAGGCCTGCAGGGATGGAAGGTCTAAGAACAGAACCAGCAGCATTTAGAGTTCATTCTGGTGTAACAGAGACAGACCAAGGCCTGGGGGGATCATCATGGGGTACCCCAGAGCCCTTCACCAAGCCATCAAGGTTTACATTTGTACTCATCCCCAGTGCAGGGCCAGTGAGGTGAGTTTGGCAGAGCAGGTATTCAGTGCTCTGGGAAGTAAAAGGACTCTGTGAAGCCAAGAGCTCAACCCTCATGACGAGGCTGTGGCAGAGAATTCTAGATGAGAGATACAAAAACAGGCTGGAAGAAATGCTGTCAGTAGAAACCAGGTTTGTGTTTTATGTTGGGCTTACTTGTGATCTTTCGTTTCCAACCTTGCCCACAAAACCTTGACCCCGGTCTTGTTAAATCTCTGCCTTGTTTACTATTAAACCTGCCCAGTGTTCAGGGACAGGGTGAATCAGGCCAAAAATTGAGTTTAGCAAAGTCTCCTCTCTGTGAATAAGAATAATGCAGAAGTTGGAGCCAAGCCTGAGAGACACAAACCTCGAGCATGGCAAGGTTGGGGTCACCTTTCCATCTGTGTAACAGCAGAATGAGAATTTATACTGTCAGGTTTTCCTAATAACAGGCAAATCCCAGCATCCTCCTTATACAAGCAAACAGCAGAGCTTCACCTCAAAATTCCAGATGGACCAAAAGCATCACAGACAGAAAAAATAATGTTCCTCTGGGCTTGAAGGAGAAACCAGAGGAACAGCGTAGGAGAAAGGCTCAGTCCAGATTCCAATTTCAGTTTTGGGAGACAGTTTCCCTGAAGATGGCCATGAGTGGGTAACCAAGCAGCTAAAGGTTGGCATGATGCTTTCTGTTGGCCACCACTTCATTGGGAGTTAAGAGAGTTGGAATTGCCATGCTCAGAAACATGGGAAGCAACATCTCAGGCACAGCCTGGGCTGAAAGGTGAACAGGGAACCTGCACTGCACTTGGAGAAGTTCAGAGATGGTTGATACCACTGGTAACAAACTCAGTTATAAAGTCACAGTTTACATTTTAGGCGCCAGAATGTAGAAAGACAAGATAAAAATGTACAATATAATCATCTTCTTAATAACAGAAAAGAGAAAGAAGATGATCACCCACTGACAGCCAGTTAAATAAGAGACTCTATTTGTAAGCCAATATTGATCCAAATTAAAGTCAGTGAGAGAGACCATGATGTTCAAGGAGCATTAGGAGAGATGTTTCAGCTGTTGGTTTTGATGAGGAATAACCAGAGCTCTGAACCGAAATATTCCTGAAGTTCTCACCACTTTGGGTATGATTTACACAATTTATTTTTATCCCTAACCAAACAGTAAATCAATTTCCTTATTGGATTTTTCCACCCAATCAGCTTTTTTTTTTTTAAATTTAATTTCAATTGATTCAACAAGACCAATTAATTATGGCAATAAATTTGTTTATGAGAAAAGTCACACTCAGGGACAAGGTTGATCAGAAATCATTTGCCTTTCACAGAAAAAAAATACCTGAAATAAAACCATACACTTTACTGGGGAAAGTTCATACAGGAAAACAAATGAAGATAGGGCTGAAAATTGAAATTATTTTATTTTTAATATTCCTTATGCCCCATAAATTTCCCCCCCATCACACTTGCCAGAGAAAGGTCATTTGAGATGGAAAGCTGTTTTACAAGGTCAACATTTAAAACCAGCTCAGCTCAAGGAGACTTTTGTAAACATATCGCAGCAGCAAGAGGAACACAAAACTTGTATTCAACCTATTCTAGGAACTCTCCCACTAAACATGTGCATGACCTATCACATTTATTTACTGAATCCTCAGCAGCTGTCTAAAGATAAGAATGGGGTTTTGTAACCAAACAACTGCTTCCATTTGAGACAGCAACGATAAATCTCGATAAAAGTTTAGTCTTGGAAAAGAGTTACAAACAGATGATAAGGGAGAAACCAGCTTTTTATCTAAACCTTGTCATAAAGGGAACCTTGCTCTGGCCATCACTGCCAATTCCTCACTATGTAGCATCAGGAAGCTGAGCAGAAAGGCACAGCTATTCAACATGCATCTCTTTAATCACAACCTCAAAACTCTATTTCAGAAGCAGGTGCCAGCACAAAGCCTTCACCTGTGCACCTGGCCAGGGATTTTCAGAGTGTTTAATTAAAGTTTCTATCGTTTCCAAAACCAGGACTATTCCAGACATCTGAAGTCTGTATCTAGTCATTGTTTTTTCAGAGCAGACCTCAGCTTTTAGAAGAGAAGTTGATTCAGAGCAAGACATCACATTGTTAAATAGGGATCTGCTTTTTCCTTTATTTTTATACATATCTAATCCTTATAATCTGTTGAGGCACTAGAACACATGCAACTTCTTGAGCCTGAACCTATTGGTAACAGGACAAGATTTTCCAACACCTGCCACGCTTCAGCTTTGCAGTAGGTGCACTCTCTGTGATCACCAGAAATATTATTGCAGTCAGCATCCTCCACAGGAAACAGTCACTCCACTGCCTGGTGACTGGGTTTTCCAGCAGCGGTGGTTTCAAAGCAAATCACACCACAGGAGTTTGGGAATTCACTGGTGACCTTTGCAGTGAGATACAGGTTTGAAGCTCAGGTCAGGAAATAGCTTTTTTTTTTTTTTTTTTTTTTTTTTTTTTTTTTTTTTTAAGGAGATCATATTTTCAAATAAAAGGTCTACAGTGAAAAAAACCCAACAATTACTCTTTTTCCCAGGACTCTAAGGGCTGCAGTAGAAGCCACTTTTTATATTTTTGTAAGTTTGAACTTGTTCTCACTCAAACCTAAAGTTTACGGGGAACATGTGAATTTATTGGCTCTTTCATCTCTCAGCTGTCTCCCAGAAAATCAACTTTTTGTGGAATAATTTCAAAATGAGCCAAAGTATCATACTTATATTGCTTTCAAATGATTTTACAGAGAGGATACAAAGATAAAACTCAGAAACATCAACAAAGTATGAAGTAGATATCAAAGGGGGGGGAAGAAAAAGGCAAGGATTAATCTTCATCACTATAGAGTAAATTCTGATAGCAGATTAAATACATTATAGCAAACTTTTTTTTTCAAAAGACAATCTCTTTTCATAGTGTCATCACCCAAAAATATAATTAACATAAAAGGTTGTGAATACAGCTTTAAATAAGGAGAATTTCCTGTAACAGTCTCTGAAACAAAAATGTATTTCTACTTTAATCCTGGATGGAAGATCTGGTTTTAATTTCCATAGAAATGAGATTCCCTTCCTTGTGGCAGAGCTTCCTGTAAGTACATAGTAATCCAGACCCGAGAGAAAGGACTCAAGTTTAATGAAAATTTAAACAGTCTGTAAAGAAAATAAATTATTCCCATTATCTATAAATAAACAGTTTGGATTGTTCTTCCTCCTTCCCTCACTCCTCTCCTCTGCCACTGTTTGCAAACGACTCAATGTGTTGATTTGCCTCAATTGCAGCTGCTGGTGCAGCTCTGCCCTCCCTGCACAGCAGAGTTCAAGAACTTCTCTGTATCCACTGCTACCACTGCGTCCACAAACCAGGAACTCTGACATTCCATGGCTTCCCAAGGGGAGAGTTAAACCTTCCTCGTGGGAGCAGCCTGACCCATCATTTAATGAGTGCTATGAAGAGATTTCTCTCAGCTGTGGATTACAGCACATCCCTGCTGCAGAGCCAAAACCTCAGTTCTGGGCAGTCTGGGCTGGAATGTACCCCGGGAACAAAACATGCACAGACTTGTATGTGCACATTTTAAAGGACAAAACATTCACTTCTTGCTGTTAACTGAGGTTTCAGAAATTCAAGTTTTGTAGTTTGAATCAGACTTGGAAATAATTCTTCACAGCTTCACTGTCTTCATTAACACCATGGTAATTAAAAACTGAAATTTGCTCTGGTTCCTCCTGAGGCTTTGGGGCTTATTTTTTTGTTTTCCTATATTTGAATCACCAAGTTTGTTTTGGTTTCCATGTACTACTCCAACAAGGCTGGGAAAGCATCCAGCCCTGAGCAGGGACCTCAGCAGTGGGTACCAGCTCTGCTTGAGGGCTGGATTCCAAGACTAGAAAGGTTCTTTTACTTCTCAGGGCTTTCCAATGGAGTAGAAGTAAATGAGTACATTAAAGGCCACTTCCTGCCTTGTGATCCAACATAAGAACAGAGAAACTGGCTAAATGGAGCATGATTTCCTTTGGTTTTGATGGTTTATTTATTTTGGTTGGATTTGTTCTAAAACCTTTTTGAAGACTGAAATATTGTTGTTAAACAGACAACTTTTTCAGCTAAAAACTTATTTCCTACCCCTCCCCGATAATCCTTCTGCTGCTGCTGATTAATACTTTAATATGTTAAAGCTTTCATCTTGAAAAAATACTACAAGAGCAGTGCACTGAAGAATATGATCGAATTAAGTGCAGGAATAACCCATTAATATCACATTTCAAGTGCAGTGAATCTCTGTGTTTCACTCTCTTTGAGACCCCAGTGGTTGCAGCTTTGCAGGATGGAATCCAAAATTGCCCTTCCCCAGGGCATGAGGAGAAACTGTTGTTATATTGTTTCCTTGTAAATGTTCAGATCTGAGGCTGGGGCTAATTAAACAGGAGCTCAGAACCGCCTGAGACTTCAATTTTAATAAAGGCTAAAGGGGAAAGTTCCTTTGGGAAGTTTTGTTGACAAAGTGCTTAATTATTGATTTCCAAAACTACTTTATAACTCGAGATAACACTTTTAAAAGCCTTTAAGAACTTAACAACTTATTAAATCAGTAGGAAATTCAAAATTATTTAATGCCATAATCTGCATGGAAGTAAAGAAAATTTTTGTGCATATGAACTTCTAAAAACTATAACAAATAATAATATTTGCATTAAAGCACTGAGTAGGTGTAAAAATTCTTTGAATGCAGTTATTTCTAGATGTCTATTTATAAGAATTTAATGAAGGAGAGAGAAATTAAAGCCAAATTTACCATGACAAAGAATTCTACCATAAAACCATGGCACAGATAGCTCTCTGCTGTAGCGAAATACACAGATAAAACTCAAAGAAAATCCTTTAACACCATTTTTCACTGCTACCCAGAAAGGCACTGCTTTCAGGGCTCTCATTCAGCCCCCATTTTCATCACTGATGTCATTTTTTGATCAAGACATGCAGTTCAATGAATAGGATTATCAGCAGAAGGCAAAGAACTGGCATTAAGTGGTTACTTAGCAATGGTCTTATTTTTCAGGTGTGAAGTAATCCCTATCCTCCATTTTAATTACATTACACTGATTTCAGAGATGTCCCAAAAAGGGGATTTTGTTACATTAATGAGATCTGATAGTAAAAAACCCCTTAGAGCTTCAACAGACCAAGCTACCATTGGTGACAACTGAATATCAAGACTCTTACAACTATATTCCACCTAAACTATTACTCACATACTTGTAGTTAAAATTACAGTCTGGAGCAGAACCAAGTCAACCTGAGGACAAACTATCATGGCAAGGAATGCAGGACAAAAATCACTATTTCAGCAAAACCTGTGCATGTATAACATAAAAGTGAGACTGTGAGTAAACTGGAGAAAAGCTTTAGATTTGCTACAGAGTTGAACAGTTGGGTAAACCCAACTGATGGGCTTCAGCATCTTACATGAGAAAAATCTCTGTACAAGAGAAGATTATTCTATTCCTTAATAATTTCCTACATTGGCTGAAAGTGATGACTTCAAAGGAGTAAATTCTATCCTTAATGCACTGAAGGATGGAAAGTTACAGGTCTCATTGCATTTGAACCTTTTGATGAACAACGAAGCTACCAGACCATAAAACTACAGTCCTTAAAAATGAGAGGAATTAGTATTTCATCACTCTGGAACATCCCTGTTCTTACCTAACTGACCACATTTGCTGGAAGAGGAGGTAACTTCATTGCTGTTTAACAACAGAGTACAATCTTTGAAAGAATTGATTGAAACTCGTAACATTCAACATCCTCCCTGTAACCAGGCACGAGGCTTGTACTGTTTTATGTCCTGGCACTTGGAGTTTGCACCAGGGAAACAACTGACGAGCCCACAGAAATGTAACAAGACAATCTACATCTTAAACAGATTGTTCCAAACACGGATTTTGGATACCACGATGGAGTAAGTAGCCCCACAGCACCCAATGCTCAGCCCAAAGCATTGCAGGAGGATCACCCACTACAGATTAGATGATTCAAGTGTTGTGGAGACTGTTATGAAAACATCCAGTGGTGCAGCAAGTCCTCATTTCAAAGAAACAATTCTCAGAAAATTCAACTTCTGCATGGAGTTTCGTAACAGAAGAAAATTAAATGGGACCAACTGAGAAAGAATATCAGCAGACTCAGAAAAGGAAGAAAAATAATTTTCCACCCAATAAAGCAATGACAACACCCGCACATTTCACAAGAGCTGCATCATCTTGGATTTGCTTCTGAGAAAGTGAGAAATGTGAGACTCCTGCTCACTTTTTGAGCTCTCTGCTGAGCTTCCTCCTCAGCAGGAAGGAGCCATTTGTCAACCTGAAGATTCCATTTGTTTTTTAATCTTCCTCTACAGCATTTGCCAACAGTCTCATTGCACCATCTCTACAGACAGCACACTCACAGTGCCCCTTCTCTTGTAGCATTGCTACTCACCTCCAGAAACACTGAGATCCAAATGTAATTAATGGTAAATCATCTGAGACAAAATGTAAATAAAAATTACAGGATTTCTCATTTTATTTCATTTCCAATATTTAGCACAGTTTTCTTTCTCTGTCTTTATAATGCCATTTTATAATACCTTTTCTGATAGGTAATTTATTAGTCCTTATGTTATCCTGTGTTACTGCCACTGTACCCCATGAGGTTATAACTGAGATCAGGGTCATAATTATACTCTCACTGTCCAATCAAAGTAAAAAAGTCCCTGCACTATGACAGTTATAAGTGGGGATGACTTAACTTGGGAAAATATAACTAGAAATGGAAAATTAAAGGAAATTTGCGACACAACACTATAAAATAGGAACAGAAGCCTGAGAATGCCTTATAAAGAACATTCTTACTGTACTAAAGAGCAGTGTTGGACTTAACTTTTCTCCTCCATCTTTTATAGAAGAAAAAACAAAGGAAGCAACATCAGATATCTCCAGTGTCTCTCTTCTGACTTCAAAAAACATTTTAATCAGTTATAACAAAAAACCACACCCAACCATTCCTGCCCATTAGCAAGAAAGCAGAGGTTAACATCTGCTCCTTGTGCTGATTTTGCAGAAGTGGAAAGTCGGGAACAAATGTTATTGCCAGGTTAACTTCCTTCTTCCACCTGTCTGTGAGATCCTACATCAAACAGCTCATTTTAATAACAATCCAAACAATAACGAGGCGGTGATTAAGGAAACGCGGAGCTCCTGTAGCAAAGCACAGAGTAAAAACTATCGCGTCTCAATTACCGGGCGAGGCAAACAACCACCCAGTCATTAAGCAGGGCCCCCACTCTCCTCGACTGGTATTAATGCGATATTAGACTACCAGGTGCTGCTTTGCTCGGTTACATCTTCAGCAAATTCAATTTAATACAGAAAATAAACAGGGAGCGCATTTGTTCCCCTCAACAAACATTTGCACATTCCCCTTACTAAACCCGGAGTTTACAGACCTATCTGGGAAAAAGACGCAGAGACAGGCAAGAGAGTTGTTTTTCAGGTCGTTTGGATGTAAATTCAGTGGAACAACCCCCCTGTGAATGACGACACGCACAGTGATCTACTGTGGGGTTTTTGGTCACGACTTTTGCGTCAAGTTTAACACGAGGGTGGAAGTTGGGTCTGGTACATTAACCACAGACATTTCCCCCTTAACAATAAACACAGGTTTTTTTATAGTTCAATTATTTGTTCCTTGATCTAAAATTCTGGGGCAGGTCTCCATCTGCCACTATCTGGCATAATTCCCTACTTATCCCTTTATATGTGAGAAGCTGGGTGTCTGCATTTGCTCTGAGGGATAAAAGGGAATTCTCGTTCAGGCTACACGAGCTCCTCCCCGCTGCTTTTACACAATTCTCTTCCGTGGATTCTCCCCCTAATTTTATTTGGATAACATATATTTCATTTCCTGTTTCAAGGTCTACTACATCTGTGAACACTAACACATCCCAGTAACTTACTCACTCCATTAATCAAGGGCTAAAATTGCACTGGTTAATTTATTCCAATATTTACACAGTAATTATCTGCACCTCTTGCATCATAAAATTTTACCAATCCGAAGAGGCCTTTTTTTTTTTTTGCTTTTTCTTTGAATACATGGAAGAGCTCAGGGTTTAGCACTGTGGCAGCCTTTTCTGAAGAAAGCACAGCACAGGGTTCTCATTTTTTGAAGAAAGTTTAACGCAACTGGTGCTTCCACGTGGCCAGAGGTGCGTCCTCTCCCCACCAGTCATTACTGGTCCTTTAGAAAACCACATTTTACTTTCAGTTTCCCCCAGTTTTGGGGAAGTGCAGAGTCACATTTCAATTCCACAATTAAGACACAACTTGTTTCTGATGATTTCCACCCCACCTGCCCTGCAAATAAGACAAAGTAGCAGCAAGTGCAGAAAAACAGAGAAGAAATTATGGAAAAATCCCTAAATAGCAACTCACCCATCCAAGTACCTTTTTACTTACACAGACTTATTTACACACTCACAATAAATACCGTGAGAAACAGGTACTTTAATGATGAATATACCAAAATATTATTAAATGAATGTGTAGAAAATCATTATTCAATTAGAAACATTTACATTATTTTAGGGATTACCAAAGAAGGTGCAGGGGTTGGATGTGCACTTGTCCTCTCATTGCACCAACACTGTGTGAACCTGCTGCTTCCAGACAACATTCTTGATATCCACGTGTCATTTAAAACAAGTCCTGATGACAATGCTCCAAATCTGTTTAAATCACTGCTATTTCAAGTTGCCTGATGACATTCATACAATAAAAATCAACCTTACAACCTGAAGTATTGTAAATCAGTTCACCCCTTTTCTTACCTTGCTATATCTAGATTTAGAGAATAGCTCTCCAGAGATTTTTAACTGTAATTAATACCTCTCTTCGGCCCTGACCCACTTTTTCTGTCAGAAATCAGCCTAGCTGGAGCTTACCTCAGAGATTCAAGCCTAAAAGCTCTCCAAATCTCTACTAAAACCATATCTACTTCTCAGCAGTGAGATTTCTCACTCCAAAAAGCCAGAGCTTTAGTTTCTCACATGCAATGATTTTATCATCCCCATTGTACTAGAAAATGTCAGCTGCTACAGGATTTTCCAGACAGGATATGGATCTACACGTTACTTTTTCCTCATTTACTTCTTTCATACCAGATTGTGAGACTAATTGATCATAAACTGAGAGAGGTGTTTCCACTAAAATCGATACATCTGGCAAAAAATATTTCTTGATATGGATCCTGTGTTCAGAGACTGGATCTCTGTTGGGAATAAATGCTTCCACCCAAGACCCAAGGACTGTTCTGCAAACCAGCTCCTGATGCTCAAGCAGGACCGAGCAGCGACTGCTCAGTTTTTGAGGGAAAAATTGCTTCAGTTCTGGTTTTCTGTCTGGTTTTTTAGTGTCAAAGTGTTTCTACCACTACATTTCCACGTGTGACAGACTGAGAAGCTCAGCAACCCATAAAAATGCAGAAAGCTAAAGCAGCTGTGTGCAGCAGGCTGATTTTAGTTTGGTTGCACACCTCAGTCTGAAAGAGGTTCCTGTTCATGGCTTAAGAAGGTGAAAGGCCAAAGTGCAGTTTTCAAAATCAATAAACATATTTAGGGCCCAAACTCTCACCAGTGGAGTTCAGTTTTCCAGATAAATGAATTAATTTGGAGAATGGAAATTAAAGTCCTGGGGGGGTTGAGATAGAAAGTCATTAAGAGTAATGAAAAAAAAATAAAAACTTGTTTTTAACACTATTTTCTGGAATGTAATACATTGGGTTTTTTCTGTGACCTGAAGGTAGATTAAAATAATTCAGTTTTTTGAAGCTATGGAGTTTTTTAGATAGTTATGTTCTTTTTTTTTCTTTTGTTATATTACATTTCAAAAATATGCAGTACCCAAAAATATGCAGTATGGCATTTGTCTATATCTAGATTTTACACAGCATTTTACTAAAAGCTCTAAATGAAGCAAACCCTTAACAGACTGTAAAGAATTTCCTTAATAACTGGAAATAATCTTTAATTCCAAAATTAAAACCGATCTGAAGGTATGCAAAAAGACTTTTAACATTTAAATTAATTACTTTCAAAGGAGGAAATTAAAAAAAATAGGACAACACTACTTCAAATTATCATTTTATGTTATAAAAGAACAAGAAGAGTAACCAAATTTAAAATTGGCTTAAAAAATTACATTTCACAGGATCAAGATTGATTTTAGACTTCAGACAGAAAACCTTATTCTTGTAGGTGTTTCCAGAACGGCTGCTGGAACAGTAACACAATTTTTGATGGTTTGATCAATACCAGTTTAAGCAGCGATAAAACTTGCTTTGCACCAAAAGTCAATTTTGTACACAAAGGGGTGAGCTCAGGAATTTTCTAAATTATTTTTGCTGTAATAGGAGTGTTTTATTCTGCCACTTCAGGACTGATCGATTGTCAGACATACACCATCTGTTTCGGTGAAAATCGGGACAGAAAGTGTATCCAATCCTACGGACTGAGGTTTAAACAATAATCAAATGAAAGCTGCAATAAAACAGACTGAGCACTTTATAACAGGATTACTTTTAAGACAACATATTTTACCTAAATCAGACCAGTCTGTCTCTTTTGGATGGCTTCTATTCCTTGCAAGACTCCAGTCTAAAGCAAGTCTAAAGTTTTCAGTGCTTGATGCAATCCAATACAGAAAGGACATGTTCTTCACAAGGTATTTGCTGCTTTCTCCCCAAGAAGGTGCAACTTCCAGATAAAACAGACATGTTTCACATCACAAATGACCTTTCCCAGAAAGAAAACTGATCCAAGCATCAGTACCAACTGCACTCAGAAGAAACTCTTTTCCTTATTCCCAAGCCAGAAGTAAGTTTCTCTTTGAAAATTTAATTCTGTTTAAGTCTACAGTGTGGTGCTGTTAACATGCCGTGATTCATATGGAGTGTAAGACAGGTCCCTGAGCAATTATTAAGGTACATTACAACGTTATTCTAAATTACATGAATTATTCTTGTAGTATCAGAAGCCTGAGAAATTCTCTTTCCCCTGCCTAACCAGCCAGATTTCACCAGGGGACACAATCATTTGCATTTTTGGCCCCAAAACACAGACCTTGCTAGGCTGGAGGCAGAGTTACCTCCAAAGGCAGCAACTCTCTATCCATGTCATAGAGGACATAATTCCATATTTCACAATGACTTCATGGGACAGCTTTTTGTGAAAAGTGAACAGAATTACACTTGTTGATGGTAAAAAGCTGTTCCGGATGAGAGAAGTTACTACAAATACTACTGGCACCTGTAAAATCCTCAAGGTGTTTGCATCATCTGGGAACATGAATGACTTTATTACCTCCATCCCCAAATAGTTCCCATATTATCATCTGCTGGGATTCTACCCAGCTCATGTCTTCTGTCTGTGAATTCTGTGTTTTAATTCCAGTAGGACATGGTCTATGGACAGTTTGCATTCTCTGTTCTATCACTTCACCAAAATAAATTGTACGAATATCTGCTGATCTTATGTTCCCTCCATCCTGCTTTACAAAGTGACTTCTCAAGGGCTTCAAAATACTCTTGTAAATCTTAACCAACAGAAAATTAAGCTGCCTTATGTCTCTTTGTACACACCCACCTGGTAGCTAAATTATTATAGTTAATGCTTATTAATTCCAGAGTGGGCCAAAATAGACACAATTTTTAAGAGTGAGAAAAAAACCTCCCAAAGCCTTACTGTCTGCTATGCATCATATAGAAATAATATACACCTTTCCTACTTCATGCTGTTATCCTGCCTTTCACCTGTCAATATATTAGACCAAAACCCAGAACTGATTTCTCTCTCAGCAAGAACAAGTTCTTCCTTCCAATAAGCTTTTACTGTGATTTCTAGAGAAACAAGCTCCTCACCAGGACTCCAGCATCTTCCAAATTAGAACAGGTTTTCTCTGCATTCAAGACTTAAGCCCTCAGAAAAACATCCTCCTTCATTTTACAGGCAATATAAATGTAACTATTTGATTTAGAGGGAAGACAGTTATTTTGCCCATGAAGGCTACACCTTGATCACAGAATAAAATATGGGAGAGCCAGAAGAAGAGTACAAAAAGCAAGTAAAGACAATTTTACACCTCTGAAATTTTCTTCTACACATCCACATGCCAGGGGAGACACCTGACTGCTTGCAGGTACATCCCCACTCCTGTATCACAAATCAGGTTGGCTGCATAAAGTTTAGAAGCAGCTTTATGGTTTAACACCTGGTGGAATTTTCCTTTGGATATGAGCACCCATATTGCAAATATTTGGCTGTGGGAATTCAGGACTAAACCAATGGACACCGAAAACAACACCACCAGGGAGTGGATGCTTATGGGGAACAGAGTCTTTTCCCCAAACACAGTTGGGGCTTAGATTAGGCCTTAAACAAACAAAAATCAATGGTGCATTTTCCCTTCCCTCCTGGTTTGCAGCAACCCATGAGCTTGGGAACACTTCTAGTGCCATTCCTCTCCCTGGAGAAGTTGTGCTCCCACACTCTCAATTCCAGTGCTCTGCTCCAAGAGTAATCCCACCCTGAGAATCAGTGAAGTGGTTGCTGTGACAGAGGGGGTGGGGAAAAGATAACTTGGTTAAATTACTGAAATAAGAATGTCACTATCACTTTGTGTCCAACCCTTTTAAATGAAATTATCTGGTTTGATTTCTAAGAAATGTAATTTCTATCTCTAGCTTTGGATTTAGTCTCCTATTTTCATGCATTTACATGAGATGTAAATCTAGCATATTTAAAATGCCTGCTGCTACACAGATGATGAAAGCAATGCATAAAATAAGTTTGAGCTTCACTTCCTAAAGCCAAAGAATTGCTGTTATGGAAAGAAAAGGGAAAGAAAAAAAAGCCCTTTTCCTTTTATCCCACAGTATTCATAAGGAAATTGAAAGGCAGGATTGTGTTCATTGATCACACTTGGAGTACTGCTTTCGGATATTTCAGGTCTCTTCAGTCTGCATCAGTTCATCAGAAATTTTTAGAGCAGAAAGGAGAAACCTGCTCGTTCCCTCTGACAGCTTCATTGAGGGTCTGTAGAGGGTCCCTGAGCCACAGCTTTGCTCTTGGCCAGCTGGAGGGGAACTGCCAGGATTACTGGAGACAGGAGAGATCTGGGATGTTGTCCAGCCATTCTGGGCAAACTGAAGCTGGGTTTGTGCTGCTGCTGAGGAGCGTGGATGTGACAAACAGTTCTTGCAAGGGGCAGCAGCATTTATGGATATGTAACACCCCGGGAGCCCCCTGCACTCCAAACCAGTCCTAATCACAGCCAGTGACAGTCTGGGGTTCTTTAAGGAGATATAAAGAAGCACAAACCATTTTCAAGGCTCCCAGCAAGTACCTAGGACTTGAGTTCCACTTGATAACAGGATGAAGAACTAGATGATAAACACGGATAACCCTCGACAGAATATTTGTAAAAAGTACTGTTTATATTTGGAGGAAAGAAAAGAAATGATTTCACAGCACCTGGAGTGTCATCTTTATAAATTACATGTTTCTTACACAATATTTTTCCCTGCTAGCAGAAGGCCTAATATTAGAAAACAACATTTTCTCATTCAAAGCAATGCTCACAACCATAAGAAACTTTTGTCACCTAAGAAGTTCTTTTTAAGCTATTTAAAGCAAGGTTCATCTGCAACATGAATAGCTGCATATTTTATTTTAAAAAGCAACCAAGACATGAGTAATTACGCCAGAATTTTTTTTATTTATTTTTTTGAATATCACTTGCTTCAAGGTCTCAAAAGCAGATTAAAATAGCATAAACAGTTAAAAACCCTCTTTAGATCAGAGCAAAGGTTGGAACACTGAGTTTCATTTGCTTTAAAGCTACTTCAGCCGTTTTCTTTGTGCAAGTTCTAGAAAATGAAAGTTCTCCCCTTACTCACACAAGCAGCAGGGATTTATATTTCTTAGCACTGACTTCCACAACTCCAAAAGGAAAAAGGGGTTTAGAAAAACTTCCATTAGAGCCAAGACTTTTCTTTTGATCTACAGTTCCACGCAGAACTTTGTTGTTGTTAAAAGAACAAACAAAAACTGTGAACATTGCCTGTAAATTAATATTGCAGGGCAGATAAATATGAACAATTAAAAAACAACAGCAGCTGTCTGCTGACTGATCTTCAGGGATTATTTAGTTGACCCTTAGCAAGGACAGGCCCTAAAAAATCAACAGGATCATGGATTGTCAGGTGGCTGATGAAATGAGAAAACCCAACAACACAGGAAATGGAAAACTCAAAAGATGAACTGACTGAAGAATTTTCTTTTCGTTTCACTTATATTTTCCTCTTGAGTTCTCTAATAGTCTAAAAGATCATAGAGCTATGAGCACCTACCTTGAAAACAGGGGAAAACACAGTGTGAGAACAGTAATTCCTCAAATAATCCTGAATTGATACCAATTTCAAATGAACTCCACACATACTCCCCACACACTCCAGTTACAGATATTCAGTTGGATGCCACATAATGCAAAGAAAAACACACAGAAGTGCAAAGCAGGAACTAGGACATGCTGCCTATAAGCTTAAATATATATATATATATATATGCAGATATATCTCTCAATAGGAAGTACAGCTCTTGCCTTTACAAGTTCTCAATTTGATACCTTTAACAGGCTACAGATACATTTTGAATGTAAGCAAAATTAAGATTCTTACAAAACTTTAAAGGCTCTAAGAGCCCATCTCTAAGCTGGACTAACTGTGTAAAGACAAAGGAGTATTGCCAGCGTCAATATTGCTGTAGCTTGGTCCTGTGAATCCTCTGTGGTTTGGAAAAATACTTAAAGCCTCTAAAAACCATGAACCATAAAATATGTGACCACAAACAACTTCTGGGGATGGCTGCAGTTGCTAATAACACTGTGATCACAACTGTCTGAGTCAACCATAAAGGGAAAAAAAAACCAAAACCACTGTTAAAAACCCATGTAGATCTCATTAAAGAGAAAAAAAAAACAAGTCTGTGCCAAAGACACATGAAAAGACCACTCTAAATCCACATGCTTTTTTTTCCCACTGTATCCCACTTGCAATATCCCTCACACACTTCAATTAGGATTTCTTTTACCTCTACAGGTGACACATTTTACTCAGTTTTTCTTTTAATGACACTTATATGCATAAGATGAACTGGTCTAAAGCTGAGCAGTATTTCTACTAAAAGGGGGCTGAAAAGCTTTTCAAACAATAATTTTTCTAACCCTGGGCTTTCAGATAAGCTAAGGGTTCCTCACAGCAGAAACAGCAAATGCTGAACCTGCTCTGCAGACTCAAGACATGAGATGCTCTTTTCTTGCTACAGCAAGTTGGCCCCTTTGTGTGCCAGCTTTATTTTCCCAGGTATCATCTGCCTCCACAGATGTGCATCATTAGGACTGGAACAACCAAAAGCAATATTTCTATATAATTAAACATTTTTATGTAGTGAAGTCCGTGTGGTGGGGAAGCCATTAAGTGTCTCCCGTCAGGAACTTCGCAGCCATCAAATGCAATCTGGTGTTCTTGGAAACCTGGATCCAGGACTTACATGGGATGGTGATGGGGGCTACAGAAAAATTTAAGCTCCATTAGCAGGGGATTTAGATATAATAGTTACATCTTGCATCTGTGAGTGCTTTTGTGATCAGCTGAGGGAATGCATCCCACAGAGAAGTCCATAAAAATTGAGCGTTTCACTAATGATGTTCCTATATATTTTTGTGTGCAACTTCAAAAGGCTCTAAGCCCTTTAATTGGGCATGATGCATTGGAGGATGTCAAAAACTTTAAAAAAAAAAGAAAATATTGAGTCACAGCTGAAGGGGTAATTGATATATTCAGTTGTATGAACTTATATTGTAGCACTGTGTTTGAATGAACAGTTTCAGAAATAAGTCGGGAATACTATGATCTTCTTCACCAGCATCCTTTCATAATTAATGACACCAGTATGCCCTAATATGAAAAAAATAACTTTACTACTCAGTGAATATAACTCGATTTTGTTTCTTAGGATAACCAGTGAGGTTGGGATGGCAGGGATACACTTTTCTGTTTCAAGGCATTAATGTATATGATACAGCTGGATTTTGAAGCACAGAAATTCACACTTCCTACCTAGCAATCATCTTTACAGGGGCTTCATGCTCTCCCCTCAAAGCACAAAGAACAGGTAAACTTTTGAAAATATGAATTTCCTCCAGAGGATAATGATACTTCATTCAAATTAACATCTGCTATTCACAAAATTTCCAAGACAGTTATTGCTAGCTAAGTACAAGTTAAACACATAAAAAGCAAAGCCAGGAGTTGTGGTGTATGACACAAATGGTACAGAGTAGAGCTACATGAATGTCAGCTTCTGCTATCAAGAAGCAGTTCTTGTGATAGAAAAAACACTACCTGAAAGTCCAAGGTCTGGGGAAACAACAGGGAAGAAAGACTGAAGAAAAAAAAAAAAAAAAAACAACACCAAAAAAAACTGCCTGGAAGAGAGACAACATAATGAAATACCATCGTTTTTCTTGACATAGCAGAAAAGTCACCAGGAATGGGATAAAAGTAATTTCCAAAGATATTTTTTCTGATGAAATTTCTCTCAATTAATCATTTTACTGCAGCAACATCTTTGCCCTCATAAAACTAATTAGGATTTTGTCTAAACAGAATCTCCATCTTTTTTGACAATCCTTTCCTTCCTTTTAAAAAATGAGTAGATGCAAACTTCACACTTTCCTTTCAGCCACACTTTAACAATTCTCCAGTGTGGAGAGCTATGTGTATGTTCAACAGCAAAAAAAACAAAAGGAGCTCTTTCAGGAAAGGATCCAAAGCTGATAAGTAAAAACTTCAAAAATTCTTAAAGAGAATTCATGAACTAATGCTAATTTGCAGGCAGAAATTGCATACAGAGGCTCTGATTCTTTAGGACTTTCTGTGCCAAAACCAGGTTTAATGGCTTAGCTGAACTGAAGGCAGAAGAGCTACTGAGGAATTGCAAAGCTACAGAGCACAGCAATCAAAAGAGAACACGTTTCTTAATTTTGCCTATTTTAGACGGCAAGAACATTTGATGGGGAAATACTTCCTCGTTCATGAAATCCCCACAGCTCATTTTGTCATGCAGTGCCTCTGTGGTGCCAGCCCTGCCTCAGCTCCTGCAAACAGAGGGATGCCTGCTGGGACTCATCACTTCCCATTATTCCAGCCCCTTTTCCCTGCACACCTAGCTGACACCATCCCCTTTGGAGCTCTGCCCAGCTCACTGTTCCACGTTTAAAAACCAGGCAGTGATTTTAAAACATTGTTCCATCACCACGGATCGCAGAGCCAAGCCTGCTCCATGCTTCATCCTGACAGGAGATGCAGCTTTCCACAGGCTGCAGCAAATATCCTCCTCCCTGCCTCCAGAAAAACAGGTGAGGTGCATGGACAACAGATCCTGAGTGGCTCATTTGGGGTTTACTTACAGTTACAGTCCCTGATAATGCCCTGAGTGACCTGCTATTAACTCCCCATTCACCTCTGTGGCTGCCCCATCCCTGGAGATGTCCAAGGCCAGGTTGGATGGGGCTTGGAGCAACCTGGGCTAGTGGAAGGTGTCCCTGCCCATGGCAGAGGGTTGGAACTCCATGAGCTTTAAGGTCCCTTCCAACCCAAACCATTCTGTGATCCATGACAATCCTGTAACTGAAATGTCTGGAGTATTTGATACCACATCAGCTTTGGGACCAGGACACATTCCACCCCAGTCTGATCTTACTGGGCCAGCTTATTTAATAAATGTCTAAGTGAATACAAACAGTGTCAGGATGCAGAAACAGATCTGTTGACTATTTACTAATCAGAACATACAAATCAGGGGGAAAAACCAAACAAAACTGTACACACTGGAGCAGTGAGGCTCTAATCAGCCCCCAAAATTAAATGCTAGCCTCATGTTTCTATTGTTTACTACTCACAGTCTCGCTCTTGATTAACCCCCAGCATCTGACATGCTGGAACTCATCAGGATTAATAAAACTTTATGTCTCTGCTCCACTGAAAGGCTTTATCTCACACTGTTAGCAAACAAGTTTCAACATGAGAACCCCACCCATTAGTGTGATAGAAAGTGGGAGAAAGCAAATGTGTGTTGCTGGAGCAGGTGTGATGCAGAATATTCTCAAGAAAAGGTGGGAAATGAGCTTTATCATTTTGAGGACTGTGTCTCATGTTACGATAGCTAAGCTCATTATTTTTATTGTTCAAAATTCAATAATCAAGGAGTCATAATCAAATGTGCTACGCTTTTGTAGAACAAAATGATCACAAAAAATACTCTCACCTTATTATCTGTTAGTGTTAAAAGCCATTAAAACAAAAGAACTATTTACCTCTTATACGGCATTTTTATTAAAACATCTTACGCTTAGATCTTCTAGATGTTTGTTTTTCAAATTTTCATTAAGCTTTTTTTCTAAAAAAATAAGTTTTTACCTTGAATAAAACAACTGTGTAACACCATAGGGAAAAATTGAATTTGATGACTGTAAATTCTCAAGAGGCACAAGAGAGAATTCTCTAAAGGTGTATGCTTGTGTATTGTTCTGCTTTTTGAAAAGTTGATACCCTAAACTAGCTGACAACCAGCATTCTCTGCAGTTCTGTCATATTAACTGTTTTCCTTTTGTCTCTTTTGTTATAAAGAGCTCTTTTAAATAAAACAATTTCTATTCTTACAACAAGATGTGCGTTGACAACTTCTAGTTTTATTTAAAGGAAATACTTGAACTGAGCAAATAATTCCTTTGTGAATAATTTATTTGATGAATTTTGCTATTTCCCTGTTTACAAATTGTTTGTGAAAATGGTACAGCCATAGAGAAAAAAACCCAAAAACTCAGCTGCAGTGGGAATAGGGAGAAGTTCCTAAAATACCACAGAATAAAATCCTTTCTGTAAGTTCTTTACATCAGTTCTATAGACTTCTGTAGCTGGAATATGATTTCTGTACATATCTCTTCCTTGGCTGAAGGTAACAGGCAATAAAGACTTACTTGCTGGGATAAAACGTGAAAAAAATTGCATTGTCATTCTGAACTGCAAATTTCTCTCCTCTTCATTTAACATCATTGCATCACAGAACCTGAGCTGATGGGGTCACCTTAAGACTCAAGCAAAATCACAGCTGATGATTCAGCCAAGGAAAAAACAAAGCTGGTTCTCCTCTGTGTGGGTCATGATGCTTTAACACCATGATCCTGTATTGGGCAGTAAACTGGGATCAGGTTGGCAAGGTTTTAGCTGTGGATTTGATCCCCAGTTTATCAAGGCCTTTTCTATTTTTGCAAAGATACAAAATTCAATGAATATTCACAATATGTAAGTGTAAAAATAGACAATCCAAATATAAATTAAAAATAAAGCAAGAGCCACAGAGTAACTTTCCCTACCAACTAAGGATTGCATTGGGGCACAAGAAGAATTTGCTGGAAGTCTCCCCAGTCTGAATTGCTGCATTTAGTCCCTCTCTCTGCATTTCTCTTGAGGCTTTACTACCTTAATAATTTCTGTCCTATGCACTGTTCCTTTTGAGCATTTGTTATTAAAGTTTCTGGTCATGTGTAAAATAAGTTTTTTAAGCTGCCTGGAAAGGTAGTAGGTCCTTGACTCTTAAAATCCTCATCCATTCTCCTTCTGAAGACCCTTGGTTTATCAGTGATAATACCTACTCTGTATTACACATAAAATCAAGCAGAAAGCTGAACAATAAATCCTGGATGTTGAATAGCATAATATCAAGTAAATAGAGGTACATTTAAGGTTTTAAAAAAACATAGTAACTCTTTCTACTCAACAGGCAACAGAAGCTTTCTTGAACGTATGTGATAGCATACACAAAGAAAGAATATGGCCTTGAAGGAAAAATGCTGCCAAAAAGGTATTTTGTTATTGAAGTGATCAAAGACTTAACAGGATACAGAGGTTTAAGTGTGCTGAAAGAAAAATACTATTTTGTTAGATAGAGGGCAGAGAAGAATCTATAATGAGGATCGGTTTATGACATTAAATAATATCACAGAGAGACAAAGTACAATTCCTTGAAGGTGGTCAGTAAATTGAGCCCACTGGCACCATAAGAATGTTTTAGTGATGATGATGATGATGAATTAAAATATTCTGGATGTTCTCAGGTAAACAGATACCAGGTAAAATAATGTTGCATTTTAAGGCAGAGGAAGTTTTGCCATTGGCTGCAAGGAGCTAGGAATTCACTCAGGAAATCTTACAACCCAACTTGAAAAACCAAATAAATCTGACTCTCTTTAGAGCAGTTTAATGTCATTGCAGTTTCACTTATTTCAAACAGTTATCCCGATTTCCATCAGTCTACCAAGCAAAAAATCAACCCATAACAGGCTGTACCCAGTCCCCAAGCAACACCTTGTGCTACCTGTGAGCTCTTCCTAAGCAGTATCAGGGGATGTTCTACCTGCCATCCCCAGAAGCAGCACCACAGCTTTCTACATGAAGTACATTTGCATGATTTAATTAACAAAAAGATGCTAATTATCATTCTCATAAGGTAATATTACACAGCTCCTAAAAATACAACCTTGGTGAAAACAAACACATCTCAAAAGCTTTGCAGGAATCTAATATATTAAAAATAGATACCTATAGAAAGCTATAATAATTAACCATTCTCTCTTTAATTTAGTCCTGCTGGGCTGATACACTGGATCTCTGTGATTAGCTGATGTTATAATTAAGGCAGCAGTGTGATCTGAATAAAAAGTTCAAATTCTAGATGTACACAGATTCCCAGCATTAACCTAGAAAGTCTTAGCTGCTTCTCCTCAGAGTTTTTATATGTGAAGATAATATTTTATTTACTTTACAAGAATATTATGCAACTGAACTAATGTCCACAGGATCTCTGCCTAAGGCAAAAAAAGTATTACACAAGTACACATCTTATTTAAGGAGGAAATCAGACATCTTCCACTCCAAATTCTCTAAGTTTGACATGAAAAAAGTACCTGGCATAGAAAGAATTTGAGATTCACAGAGCTGCCAGATCGATAGCACAGGGGTGATCAAGACTCCCAACACATGCACACTTTATATGTCAATAACTCAAAAACAGATTACAAAGTAGAGGAGTGAAATTTGCTGATGATGCAAAAGTGGAATCAAATGCAGGTAAGGGAAGGGCTGAGGTCAGAACAGAGCCAAAATCTGTAATATTTAGAGAAACTCAGGAGCAGTGGTTCTGCAAGCTTCCAACAGAGATCCTGGAGATAACAAGGTCACAGAGAACACCAGAGAAACTTTAAGTCAGATGCTTGGAAGAGAAGATAAAATTTACACTGGGAGCTACAAGAACAAAACAGCCAAACACACCATACTGAGATCAGACTCGGGCTGATCCTTATTCATGCCTGCTCCTTCCCATTCTTCTTCCCATGTAAAAAGATTTGAGTGAATGTTATGGATCCTGATTCTAACCCTTAAACCACTCAAGCCATGTACAGGGGCTTCATATCAGCCAGAACCAGTAGCTCAGATTTCTGTTTGGGTATGAGCATCAGTGATGACAAAGTCAGTGGAGCTGCTCAAGAACTGAAATAAACCCCGTGACTTTGCTGGGAATTTTGAATGAGAAGAAATGGCAGGTTTCAGCCTGGCAGATTAGAAGATTTGAGGCTGTAGTTCCAGCTGATGAACAAATTTATTTTTATCACCTTTTGGTTGCCACTTTGCCTTCTGCTTCCAAACTGCTGCATTGTGAAAAGTAGCAATTCTAATTATCCTAATACCCTTACTGGTATTGGGCAGCACTTCCATGGGAAGTGCCACTGAGCTGAGTGTGGATAACAGTCACTGTGGATCTCACTGGGATGTCTGCAACCAGGACCTAACTTATGGATGGGTCTCAAACACCTGAACACCAAGAAGGAGAAGAGTTCACACACTAATCTGAAAGGCAACCCAAGCCCAAGGAACACCCAAATACAGTTTCACGCTTTGTGCTGAAGACGTACAGAATTACAGAGGAGAAGTTCACCCTCAATAAAAATCAATTGTACTTGCAGTCCTAACTCACTGAGGCGCTTTTCAATATTTAACCTGGGTCTACTCCCTCTTGGGTGTGATTTTCATAATCACCTGCTGTTGGCTCACTTTGCTCCTGCTGAAATCAATCACTGCTTCCCACCGACTTCAGGAGGAACAGAGCTGGGACACTGCTGAAGTCTTTCCAAATTCCAACCTTACTACATAAAAATTTAAAAAACTAAAATATTCAGAATGTAATTCTATTGAGACCATTAGGACATTACAATAGTTTTCTTAAGGACTCTAGAATTCTTTTAGAGACTGTGCAAAGAAAGGCAACCTCCCGTTCTGACATTCCTTACTGAATTAAACACTTTACAAACACTGAAAGTATTCTAAAGAGTATATCAAGGTAATATTTTCAGCAAATTTAGGTCAATCTTTTACATCAGTAATATTAGTTATGCAAGACAAGGCAAATTTGGGAAACACAGGCAAAGAATAAAAAAATACAGATATTATGCAAATAATATCTGTTGTAATGGCTACTAAAACCTAACCTGAAGCCATATGAACCCACTTTTCACAAAGAACTGATGCAGTGAATAGAAGAAAACTGATAACAGTGACACTCTCATTAGCAGAACTAGGTAGCAAATGATGCAACTTTTCATGTTGAAATAATCTTCCCTCCCCCCATTTATTTATTCTTCCTGCTGAGGAAAAAAAAAAGAGTTTGAGGCAGATTGATCCTATTAAGTTAAATTAAATTTGTTTCTAAGCTAAATTGGCAAACCTCAAGTCATCCAGTCATGATCACAGATAGACACTGATTTGGGGGGTGGGTGGGAGTTTTCACGTGTTTCAATTTATGAAAGGCTAATAAAATCAATCAATACATCAATAAAATGTAAATAATGCTAAGAAAGAGAATCCAGGTGTTTGAAGAGGGATCACACAATGATAAAAGACTTCACTGAGGGTCAGCACATGTCCAGGACCTGGGACACTACTGAAAATGGGATGCTCAGCTGCTCACCCCTCATCCCTTCCACTCAGAAGCTTCTCAGCAATATCAGGAGCTGTGTGGACATTCCCCAAAGATCACAGAAGCATCATTCTTGTGAGTTCAAATTACCCCATTTCCACCTGGGGTGTTTTGTTGTGGGGGGCAGTAGGTTGGTTGCTTGTTCTGTTGTTGTTGTTTTTCCAAAATGCATTTGCTTCAATTTAAGTGAAATCCAGGCTTTCTTGTTTGAGGGGGAATTCGTAGGCACAGACACGCTCAGCTAAATGAAGGTTACTGGGAGCACAGTTGTGCAGATTTCCATAGAAATGAATTGAAAAATAAATCTCTCTAATTTCCTTCTGCCTCTTGCTGTTCCTCACTATAACTCAGAGTTCTGTCTGTTCCCCACAAGTGTGGAGGTACTTGCTGAACTTTAATTTCTCAAGAGTGACAACACAGAAGTGCTTTGCCAGTGACCCAGACTTGCAGAGCAGTAAAGAACTGACTTCACAGACTTGGACCAGATGGTTGCATGTCAGAACAAGGTAGTGCAGCTTTTCTGGAGCAGAAGGGAGAGCGGGAGGTAAGACACAGTCTGCAAGCAGATTCATGAATGAAGTTTAGCTCGCTTTTTTTTGTGCCCAAAAAATCCAGGATATTTAGAATATTTAATAGATTTAAACACACTGTAAGACACCGATCTTTTTCTTTGATTTTATTCATTTTGTGCCGTGTTTTATAGGGTTCTTTAAGAGGTTTCTTTGCATTGCTGACATGTAGTGTGACATGTGACTGCACAGCTGTGGGGACACAGCCTTCGTTCCTCCAGTCATGGATCTGGTAGCTTTCGTCCCTCACCCAAATTCAGGCCCCTCAGCCAAACACCAGCAAAAATTCCTTATTTCAGAGCAGCTCCAGCTGTGGTGTGACCACTCCAGCTCTTAAATTCCAATTCATCAGTTTAACACATTTTTAGCAGACTAGGTGGTTAAAACAGACCTGCTGAAAACTGAGCTACCAGGAAATTATGTTTTAAATACAAACACGCACATATTTTACACACAAACACACTCTACTTTAACAGATGAAAAAAATTTAACTAGGGCTGTTCATGAATCTTAACTACATGAGGCTTTTAAAGTGTTGTAAAGACAAAAGCTGAAGCAAAACCAAGTCAGCAGGGCTTTTCCCTTCTGGATTACCCAAGAACGTAGACCTGTTCTGTAATAAATTTACTTTGACAGCTGCTAAAAAATTTACCAAGCTTGACAGCATGCACAGAAAGCAAAACACGGCAGAGAATTGTGTGGGCTTCCCTTCTAACCCCAAAGAAAAACTGTTTATTTGAAAGAAATAATGCTTAATTATATTTCTATGGTAAATTTCAAATGATAGGTTTGTTGGCTACGACCTTCTCTCCCACTGATACTATTTCATGTAGCCAATTTGTAGACAATGTATTCTGCTCTCACAGAGAGCTCTGAAGAATAAATGAGGGTTCAGTTTGAGCAGGCACTGGATTGTATTTGGAATATAAAATACACTGTCTTGTCAGGAGAAGTAACTTCTCCTTTTCAGACTAAGAAAAAGCAGAAAAACAGTGCTTTGATGACTTCTACAATGAATTTGGAGAAATGACTTTGAAGAATTCCGAGCGTCTCAGAATTTCACTTTCAGCCACAAAAGATTAGTTTGATTTTGTACCTATATGGATGTGAATCCATCTCACTTTCCTCCCTAATGCTTCCAAAGTGCTAATGGCAGCACAAAAGACTTCAGTGGTACAACAGAAATGAAAACAAATGGCAGGAGCTGTGGCCAAGGAAGAACTGAAGCTGCTGCGTGTCAGATGAGAGTCAACTGTTTACTCGGCCGGCGCTCGGCGCTGCATTGATCTGTTGAACCTGCACAGCACATTAATATTTCTGATCTCATCCCAAAGCCTTGGCTCCATCACATCTGGAAGGTGATAGCCCGGTGTATTATAGGGAGAACACGTGCTACTGAGCAAAGCTTTAAATGTGATTGACTGAAATGTATTGATTTCGCATGGTTGGGCTCCAAACGGGATTTTGAACGGGAGAAAAGGAGGGAGCTCACTGCTGCCTCAAAGATCACGCACAGGAGGTGACAGAAGGAAGTTCCTTGGCTATGTAAAATACACCTTTCCTAATTGTTAATCACCTCTGAAACATCACATTCCTTTGGCGCTTGTTTGTTTTTTCTGTGAAACATTTAAAAAGAATTATGGCTGTAAAGAGCCTTCCTGAGCAATATTTATGTCATGCCTTAGGAGGGCACTGCAGAATGCAAAGGGACACAGGAGAAATGTGGAATGGAGCAGTTTCTTCCCAGAGTTTACAGGGAAACTTAACAATTAATCTTAAAGAGATTTTTTTTTCCTGGTTAATGGGAGATAAATCATACCCCAGAACTGCAGGCTAGCACATCCCAGACACATCATCTGAAACTTTCCTCATCTACTTTCAGAAACTGGTAATTAAGAGCATGCAAAAAGTCACTTTACTATACATGCAAGTATCATATACTTATATAATTTCACCATGAAAAATTATTGTTTTCCACATCCCTGAGAGATTAAAATGTGTGTCCATGAACTGCTCTTCCTAACCAAAATCATATACTAGAAAGTGATGATTTCCTCAGATCCCAAGACAAACTGATTTCAGTCATACTTGTGGGGGTTATTCTGCAAAAAAATGACATCTTGCAGGACAGATTTTTTCTCCCTTAAAATTAATCGATTCCTTCAAAAGCCTAAAGTGGAGAAAGAGTAACGATTTTATCAAATAATCTTATTTCTCACACTCTTAAATGTCTGAAGTTATCAACAAAAGAAGGAAGACTTTACAATGTATTACCTCGAGCAATTTCTGCTGATAAAGAATTATCTGGAGCAGTAACTCTCGCAAAACATCTAAACTCATGTATTTGCAGTGAGTGGATTGGATTATCAGTAAAAGATATTGAATAGAACAATTTAAAAAAATAATAAAATTCCTTTAATGTGCTAATTGGAACATGTTCACAACTTTTGCCCTGGCAATTTTTTTCCCACCTCCCCCCACGGCTTCCTAGACTTCAGGAATGTATTTCCAAGCTAAGCAGAAAATCATTTAGCACATTTAGGACAAATACTTAGTTCTGGGCTATTAGGTTGAAGGGTTTGTTCTTAATGCCCACCAGGTTTGGTTATTTTTGTGCCTTTTGTTTTGCATTTACAGTTGCAGACACACTGAAGACACTACTGAGTGTCCAGCTCTACCTCAGCACTGTCCCAGCTCTAATGGTGGTGTGGTCTATGTAGTGGGAGGCAGAGTATTTTTTTCCAAGTAAAAGCAAATTTCAGTCTTATTCTTGATGCTTCACAGACTTTTGGTGGTGGTGAGAGATTCTGGAATTATGAACTCCAAAATGTACCCTTTGTACCACAGGGAGGGGTGAAAATTACTTGGGATTGACCCAAAAAATTAAAAAACTCCATCAGATACTGTAAGCAGAAGGTAATAAATCAGTGAGCAATTTGAACAACCAGGGCTTGAGGACCAGCAATCGGAAATACTAAGTGCATCTAGAAAATTAGTGTTAATAAAGTATATAAAAACAATGTGACCTTTAAATTGGTGTAAACAAAGAAACCACAAAAAATGACTCGGACATAGAAGGAGAAATATGAAGAGAAATCCTAATACTCCAAGAAATGAAGAAAATTTGGTGTTAGAAACGAAAGAAATGAGTTGATCAGGTCAGCTGAACGCTCTGTGGAAAACAGACCAGCTGTCTGATGCTGCACTATTTTTGGGGCACCTGCTGTGCACACAGACATCCCCCAGCCCAGTGCTATCATCACATCATCTGGGGGGGTCATTTTGTATATAATTCAGACCCTTATGAGTCAGCCAAAAGCCCTATAACACCCTCAGAGAGGAGACTTTCCTGCAGAGAGCAGTCCCCTCAAACTGAGCAACCACGGGAAGCATTAAACCCAAGTGAAAACACTGTGAGACAACCTGTTCTCAAGGGATTTCCACAGAAATATTCCACCTTGGCACATCAGGCCATCCAGAGCCTGTTCCTGAGCACCTGCACTGCTGCACCTCAGGATTCCCTGGTTCAGGAAACAAGCCAGTCTGGGGAGTCAGAACACAAGTGACCGAGAAGGGAGTGCTTGGTGAGGTTCATTAATCCAAGTCTGCCTGCTTTCAACTTTTTGGTGTTAACTGCAGCTTGAGGTCACCTCTTGAGAACTTAATCTTATAAACCCTGACAAGTGTGTATCTTGTCAGAGCTAATCTCTGTGGGTTTGTGCACGTTATCCATTACAGCTGCTATCCAGTACAATCATTCCCCAGCAGGACTCGCCAGACTGTGCAGTGGTGCAACACAAAAACCCAAGGACACCATCTGCATTCAGGCTGGACACCAGTCACACAGGAATCAGCACCTGCACAGTCCCAGCCAGCAACAACAGGCTGCCTTCATGGAAGTCTCCATGTACACAGTCACACAAGAAAAGTCATAACCAAACAAAGGTGCCTCATGCAAAAATATTTCTATCTAGATTATAGATCTGTGACTCACGAGGAAAATCAATGAGCTACAAATCAGTTAATTTAAGACTTCTCAGAGTTAAACACATAATTTACAATGAGCAATTTTCCTATAGAAGCAGCCACTTTACGTCAGCTATGATTTTTTCACATTTATTAATTTTTCTAGTGGTCATTATTTCTCCTGCATTCTATATGTACCTGTAAGATCCATATACCTATATTCACATGCAAATACAAACAAGCACAAGAAGTAAAGCAAATCCAGAAAATTATCTGATACAATAGCTTGTCTTAGTGCTCAAAGCTTCTTCAAACAGAAGGAGATGCTTTGAGTGCATTTAACTCCCTTTGACATCAGCTTTTATTTAGTTCATCTGGAGGTCAATGGGAACTGAGTGCCTTCAGGAACATGAGAAGGACATTTCACATTTTACAGGGCTGTAACTTGTGGCTATTTTTATAATTCAATGGGCCAAAACCTATAAACTCTGATGACACTAAAAGGTTCTGCTTTTGAAAGGTGCTGAGCGTGGTTACTGCTGAGGAGACCCAGCCTCACATCCATGAATGATAATTTTGGTACTTTTGTGACCAGATCTGTGCTAGTACAGTCTTTACCTTCCTCTGTCACAGCTAATAAATTAAGATTACAAGCCCACAGACCTGCCCAATTTACCAGCAAAGTGATTTCTTTCAAAGTGACCCTACGGAATGAAACAAGGATCCATTGTGATCCTGCATTTCAGGATAAAAACAGATTCCTAACCCTTGAAATTATTTTCAAACTTCTGCAAATGCTGGCAGCTGATATGGCCCAGATCCACACTGTACACTTGCTGTGTAAGCCTACAGCTTCCTTATTTTTTTGGTCTGGTTCCACTCTCAGACCCAGCACGTGCTTGTGTTCCTTAAAGGTTGGGAAAACTCTTCTACATTCAAAGAGCAGAACGTGACTTGAGCACCTCTCTGCTGTTTCTCTCCCTTGGCTCATAAAATGTACATGGGATTCATGGAGGCACAAAAGAAATTCTTCCACTTTACAGTCACATAAGATCTCCATTTTGAAAGGACAGCTCTTAAGCAGCAGGCCTTCCAGGAATCATATTCCAGCACTGTGCATCCCAAATTAAAAGGAAGGGAGAGGGGTAGTTGTCAATCATAGGCATTGCTTTTGCCCAGACACTACAGGCTTCTTTATGGCCACAGAGCAGTGGAAGGGCTACAAAGGATTCCTCAGCAAACATCTGGAAATTAAATTTTTGTCCTAATAGAAGTCCACAGCTCTGAAAAAGCAATTGGGTTCATTCCAGTGGGGAGCAGTTTCTCTGTCAGGCACCTATTCTTCTCAAGACAGAGCTTTCAGGAAGGTTTAGCTGCACTGTCAAGGATGAAAAATGGCAAAAGAGCTGTTCTGGTTTTACTGAGCTGTGTCTACAGTGCCTCTGAACAAGCTGCTGAAAGGGCTCTGGCAGGCAGGGACACGGCAACACTCAAATAAATGCTTTCCTAGGAGAAGCAAAAAAATATTTTGAGGACACAGCTTATCTAAATGATTATTTTGGTTCAGACAGCCTTGCATTTCACTGTCAATTAAATGCAAATTTCACAGGCTACAAATACCAAATCAGCAAAGAAAAAAAAAACTAAACTCCCCCCTCCAAGAAATAGTTCCCTCTGTTTAAAAATAAGAATGACTGAATAATGAGGCTGATGTTCCACCTTCCAAAGAAAAGGCTTTAAGTACAAGTCTCAGATTTATATAGTAGTAATAATGGACCATACTCCCAGCACTGCCCAGAAGCACAGAGCAGCCTTAACCAGCTACCTGTGGATTATTCCCCTGAGTAACAGATTTCTCCAGATGGAGAAAATTCTTTTGACCCTCCCAACCTTTTCATTTTCTTTTTTTCATCTTCTATTTTAGTGCATACACTATTCTTGTTTCTGGCATTTCTGTTTCTCTCAGAGAGAAGGAGAACCTGTCAAAATTTATAAGTACAAAATATTTCAGATCACCCAGACTGCCCTGCAAAAGGCACAGGATGGGTTTTTCTCTGAATGTAATGTGTAAATTGCAGCTGATTTTCCTGGATCTATATATGTGTGTGTGTGTCTTATATATAACATATATATGTGTATATATATAATATATATATATATATATTATTATATCTCTTTTTTTTTTTTTTTTTACCAAGGTCACTATGTTAAGATGTTAAGAAATCATATGTTCTTTATGCAGCTGTGTTGAGGAACAAATGCAGTAGCCTATTTTCCCCAAATTGTATTTCCCCTCTTTGTTGATATTTCCATGGCACAGAACATCCTCTGATGCTTTCTTGGACTCTTTTCTGAAGACCAAGCATCTACTTGTTTAAAATCCTTTAGTTTTTCCTTTCTGTGATACTTTTGTTGGTCTTTAGACTTCTGGGTCTTCAAACTGGTTCTCCAGAACATTGAAGCTAGATGCTACAAATATAATAAAATAGACAATATGCCTGTTGTGCTGTGGACAACACATGTAATTGGTCCCACATATCACTGGAATGAAACTGCATCTACCAAAGTGAGATGGTTCCTCCTCAGTCTTTAGCCTAATGAGGTTGGTGAATTTTTCCTTTCATTCTCTAAAAAGTCACATTATTTTAAAATCTACATTATCACGTTGAGCTGTAACATCTCTTTCTGATGTTAATGGTCGTTATATGAAAGCTTTTATGAGAAAATTACACGAGGCACACAAGGAAAAGGAGAGGACACAAAAGAACTGGAAAAAAGGTCAAAATTATAACATATGAAGCAAAAGTAGCATCTAAACATTAGACTTTGGTGAGTGAGGGATTTATTTTATAACAGAATCTCTTAAGAGTTTGTCAGTAACATCCCTGCTACCCTGGGTACCACACAACAAACAGCCAGCTTTGGATGAACTCCACACTATAGAATGACCTAAGAGTAGAGTCTATTATAAAGAAAGAAATAACAATTATCTGGTACTGAATAGCCTAATGGTAATGTTTTAAATAAGAATAAGAGTTAAGACATAAGCAACTTCCGAAGGTAGTTTTTATGTAAATGAAGCCTTTTAAATGCTTTTCATGGTGCTGGATGAACTTGTTGCCATCCTCAGCCCTCTGCAAAACCAAGAGGCTGCTTGACTTTGGAAAACAAGCCTCTGGAGCAAGATACAGCTAAAAATAAATATGTTTCTTTTGGTATTTCATTAGGCAGTTGAAGTTGTCTGCCTCATGCAATACTGCACTCCGAGAGGTCAAATCAAGTTCAGACAGCAATGGAGCAACTCCTGCTGAACTACAGAAGTCCTGCATGGCACTATCACTGCACATTTTGCAGGGGAATTCGGGGAACACAAACATTAGTGAAAGTGCTGAAGATAACCAGTATTAAAAGCATGTGTTGAAAATTTACCCTTTTACATTGCTGTAAAAAAGCCAGTGAGATAAAGGACCAAGGGTTAGCTCCACCTCAGCTGAGAATATTAGTATTGGTCACTTAAACCACACTTCCAATATCAACTTTCCTCCTTAGTTATTACCTAGGACTACCAGTGCTTTTTATTAGTTTGGGGTCTTGTGGTTTTATCCAGCAATCAGCTCTAGAGCAACAGATTCCTGCCAAAGGAGAGCGTGTGATTGCCCAAGTGTGTTAATTCTGGGCTCATGGAAATAAAGGGGAATTGTTCTGCAGATTTCCCTGGGCCAGAGTTCCCCCCCAGGATTCCGCCAGAAACACAGTTCACTGACAAATTACTGTCTTCTGACTCTGTACTGGACTATCAACTCAGACAATCACAAAAAGTAATTAGTGACACTGTATTCTTCAATCAGACCTTTTGCCCTGTATCCAACTGCTGAACTACCACAGTTAATTATTTTACTGTGAGATTTCAAGAATACTGTAATGCTGCATCTTAATGTCTTTATTACCCTCCTGCCAGAGAAGCTCCAAGGAGAGCAACCACAACATTTCAAAGATTGAATATCTGCTTACAGTAAAAGCTGCTTTCTCTGGGACCAGGGACCAAAAGTTTCTACAACAACTTTATTGAAAAAAACCTGGCAAGACTCACAGCTGCAACAGAAATGAGGTGGTCACCACTTTAGGACACAGAATTCTCCTTCAGGCCAATTTGGAGCAACAGCAGAGCAAAAACCAATATAGAAAAACTCCTGCTTACTCAATATCTTCAGTTTGCAAACCACTTTTGGCAGAGGGACTTATTCTGGAACTTTGTTCACTAAATATTAATTTCAAGAGGAAATATAACTAATATCTTGAAGTCCCACAAAATAATCAGCAGGACACAGATTACTCTGTGGCACTACTATGTAACAATCTGGTCTAACTAAATGTATTTCTCCTCTTGGGCTCTCTCAGAACAGTGCTGCTAATGAGATTTTATAGCCCATGCCAAATATCCTCATATCAATTTTCTTATTTCTAACAGGAAATTATGAATAATGTATTTTTCTCTGTATCTCAAACTAATGCTCTTTCACTGGGAGAAATGTGAATAAATACGAACGTTAATTATTTAAGATTTCTATTTATCTTTACATGCAAAGATAATGACATTGACTACATTAGGTGACCCTAAAATAAGGCTTAGCTCTGTTTTGGAAGTCAAATTGCATTGTTAATTTCCACTTTTAATTTTAAGATATGAGAAAGAGTTATTAATTTAATAAATTGGACTGTGTGTATATATATATGCATGTGTCTATATAAGCTTATAGACATGTATAGATAATAGCATATCATGTATACAGAAAAAGGGTTGAAAGAAGACAATAAAATGGCTAAACTAAGAGTTGCAATCTTCCACAGTGAGCCTGTATTTACACACACACGTTGTTAATTACAGAATAGTTCAACAAGAAATTCTTGTCTTTAAAGCACAAACATCCAGGAATCTGATTTTCACGGTTGGTGCTGGGTAAATTGGAACCACTGAAATCAACTGAGCTGGTAAAATTAGTAAAATCTGAGGCCCTGAACAGCCTTTGTGGAAATAAATCTTGTTCACATATGGAGAATGCATATTTTCAAAGATATCCTAGAGTTTTGACGGCGTGAGCTGCTGTTTATATATTTTTTTTTTCCTCTCTCACTTGGAAAAGGCAGCAATAAACTCACAGCAATAAACCCTAACACCAAGGTGTTCTCAGGAATAACAGATCATCTGCCTGCCTATGAAAATAAGCTCAATTTAAAATGCATCACTTTTTTTTCCAGCAAAGCAAATGATGCTAAGTGATTCAACTCTCACATCCATTTATAGAAACAATTATAAGAGGCAATAGCATATAAATCTCTTAAGCCCTAGTGTATCTTCCAATCCTGATTTAAAAAACAAATGCCTGTCTTGTGAAAATCATGCTTAATAATTCTTCTTATGGGCACCGTGCAGGGAAATGAAAGAACTGTAGCTTTAGGCACATTTTGCACAGTGCTGTGTTTGCCTCTCTCCCTGAACAGGACTTAAAAACCACTGGAAATAAACATAACATCAGCATTTTCTATCACTTCAAATTTTGCAGCCTGCAGAGGTTTACATTTTATTCAAGCATGTTGTCAGGGGACAGGAGAGGAACAACTGACCTTTGAATCAGTAACACAAGTTGTGTCAAAACCAGCTAAATATACAAAAATTAAGCCTGAACCCATCAAATGCAGTGTTTCAGTTAGAAAATCTCCAGTAGGTCTTCAGAAGAGGATGGGAAAGGTAAGTTATAGATAGATTAAAAGATTCTCTATTTCCAGTTCTTCCCTCTGGCTTCTACAGCTTTTGTTCTAGTATGAACACAGCCAAACCCTGACATCAGACATGGTGATAAGCACACTGCAACTACCCCCACAGGTCATTTGGAGCTAATAGAGAGAATTTCTGCATCAAAAAACCCCACATATAACCACAGCCTTTGACCCACCACACCCAGCCTTTCCTGAGAAAGAGAACGAGCCCTGCTCCTCTCCACCCAGGAGCCTCCAGCACCTGAAAACACAGCAGCTCTCCTGCAACTGGAATATGTTCTAATTAAAACAGAAGTTTGAGAGGGTGCCTTTAGGGACAGATGGTCTGGGAGGCTGAGACTTTTGGTGTGCAGATCATTTCTGGCCAGATCCTACAGAGGAACCAGTGGAGCTTCACCAGCTGACAAAGGGTGAGGGTTTGTCGCCAATCTGTGTAAAAGTCCTGGCATCTTCTTTCCAGTGTTTCCCCAGAGATTCACTGCTTTCTGGTTGTGCCACAGCTTCCTGTCACTTGTCTCAGATTTTGATTTCTCTTTGATTTTGAGTGGAGTTGAAGGTAAACTTGGGTGAGTAACTGTTTTGTTATTTGTTTCCTTTAGGAACCCGCCAGAAGGGCTGATCCAGGAATATGTGACCATGAAATGGCTTTGAAAATTTGGTGTCTATTCAGCTTATAATCTGCTGAAATAGCACTGGGTTTGCTTCTCACATGCCTGCAGAGAAGTGAATAGACCCACCATCACCAGTGCCTGACAGTGCAATGCTTCTGTTGAAAATTTCATTATCATTTCCTAGGGACTACCTGAAGCACTTTCTCAGGCTCATTAATAAATACAGAGCTTACAGAAGTTACTGTGTTTCATATTCACACTATAAATGTCATTTAAAAATCACATCAAGGGTGCGGATGAGATTTTCAAGGTGAGATTTAAAAACCCTAATGGAAGTGGGAAAAGAATTTAATCAGTCACAGCAAACCTGTCAAACTTCCTATTTCACTGTCTGCCAGGAACAAATATGCATAATAACCATTGCTTAATAGATGAACTCTAACATACATTAAAAATCAACTGTTGAAACAGATGCAAACACATTTAAGGTAAAATTTGCATCAGGATATGCCTCTGAAACTCCCTCATGAGGCTTTTGAAAAGCTTCTATGAAGGACTCTTACTGCTTTCACTCCTCCATTTATTCTTAATATACTGAGACAAGAAATAATAGATTCATTTCAGCTTCCAAATCCATTATTCCAGGCAAGCAGAATTAGTTTAGTCCATGTTTTTTTCCCAATACTTCATTAAAACTCTGTTGTAAAGGGAAGTATTTTCTCTACAATATTAATCTTTGTTTATTCTTCCTCTTTTTGAATAGGAATAAATATCAAAGGATATGAATAACTAAATGTTGAAGACACTAGAAACATATGTAGTTACTTTTAAGAAACTTTGTACAGAAAAAATTCTGAGATCTAAGGCAAAAATAGGGAAGAGACAATGAGAAACCCCTTTACATCCATGATAGCATATATACACTAAAATAATTTCTTATTTGTAGATAGGAAGAAGAATTCAAAAATAAATAATAGCAGAAGGGAGAGGTCAATTATGTTACATCATTTTCTCTAAGCATGTTAAAGGTTAATAAATTAAAATTTGATATAAAAGCTTAGGTTTGTTCAAGGTCAATGAAAAGAGGAGATTATAAATATCCACAAAATCACCAATGGATGACAAAGCAATTTGCTGAATACACCAATTACATCCATGTCTGCAGGCCAAGAAGCTTGTGGGTCTCCTTTTTCCTTTCCAGAGACGTGACCAAACAAGTATCTCCCAGAAAATTCTAGAGCTGTGCACAGAGGTAGAGCCTTTATATCTTTACCTCTCCTGTAGAAATAATGTCAGTGACTAACAGTCTTGAGGGATAGGGAGGAATACCAAGGATGGAAGACTGGCAAGGTCCAAACCTTCCCTGAATTATCACAGTCTTCAAAAACCTCCAGATCCTGGTTTCCCTTGGCAGGAAAACAGCCTTGTCCTCGCTGTATTCTGTGTTTGCTATATTTACTGTCCCCTGCCTTGGGAGAGCACAGGTAACTCCACACTCCCTTTGAAACATTGATCAGATCTGGCTCAGGACAGAAAGACAAAAATCCAGTTGGATTCTGGTCCCAGCAGTGTTGTAGCCCGTTGGCTACTGCACTATCAGCAGGAAGAACCACTCTGGAGTGTGAAGGTTCCAGAGTTAATAAGTGTATAAACACAGTTAAAGCAATAGCTGCACTTTGTGTTCATTTTATTTTGACAGCTGTGCTTCAGCTGTGATTATACTCTTGTTCTGTACTAGGAAACGTGCTGTCTGCCTGCTAATGAACTCTTCATCATCAAAAACCTCAATATAAGACCCAGCTATTAAATATTTGGAAAGAAATGGACTGAGACCACAAAATCATGGACGTGTTCTAAAATACAGAGATTAGTGAAGCATTAATCATCCCCCGCAGTGTTTTTCAGTGACTAACGAGACAGAAAGAAACCACAATATTTGGGTTTAAACCAAAGGACCCCAGAAGATGCACATCAGGACAGCTCTCATGCACTTAGCTGGAATCACAGACCAGAGAGGATAAGCAGTAAAAATACACAACCCTTCCCCTCAACAAATAATCATCATCATTCACCCAAAATGTTATTTCCACACTGAAATCCTGACCTCCAGCTCCAGTTTGACTGATGGTGCTGGCAAAGGGGGCAGCTGATAAATTGAGCCATCACAATGTTCCCAGCATAGAGATAATTCTCAGGAGTTGGTCGATCTGCTACAGCAACTGTCACAGCTCACCAGCTGCAGGGGACAAGAGTCACACACAAAGCAAGGGGCTGCATGCAAGACCCCCTAAGATCTGAGACACAGGTGTCTTGCTCCACTGACAGTGGAATAAGAGGTTTGGAGAACCAAAGATGTCAGAATAAACAGCCCCTGGGGTGCAACGAATGGCAATCAAGGGTGGTCCTGATGTTTGGGTGTTAGTGGTGCCAACTGGGACAGATCTTTGTGGGCTGTCATTCCTACACTCTTGAGCCAGATTCGACTGTTAGAAGTGTACAAACTGTGTGACATGGAGAGCTTTACATGCAGGTCCCTTTGTTCCACTAAACAAGAGTTCCCATCTCAGCAGCTGCTACACAAACAGGCTGGACCAGACCCAATTGAGGGTGGTTGGCAGAAGGATCAGTGGAAACCATTCACCTCCTCTGTCCATTTATCCTGCCAGGTGGGCATGCCCAGGTATTAGAATCTAACTCACTAACATGAGCAGTTCAGGCTTCCTCAGCTGTTATAGTCTATTGTCCCCAGCCCAAGAGGCAAATAAGCCCTTTTCAAATAAATTTCAATTAGCCAGGCTTTCCTATTGTTAAAGATCAAGGAAAAGCCCTGGAGAACCCCATTAACATGCAAACGAGTAGGTACACAAACATAGTTCCTATGTGAGCTAGTATCAGCAGAAACAAAATTAATTCTAAATACAGATACATCCAACGAGATTAACATTGGACAGCTTTGTAACAGACTCTCATAACCTGCTCATTTACACCCACTGCTACCACTGAGCCTCCCCAAGAGGCAGAAAAGCCTCCCCGTATCTTTGCTGCCAAAAAAGTCAAATCCCTGTGGGTAAATCTCACCAGAATCTCTCCCTGTAAATCCTAACAGAGATGCAGGTCTGCAATCTGCACCAGGATGCAGCTTTAGGAGTTTGATTGCAGAGATTGTTGAGCCCATCTGGCCTTGGCATGGTGAATTCCACCCCAGTGCTCAGCCTCCACCACGATTTTTTGCTCAGTTCAGTTGTTTTGCCATGAAAAACCACTGCAGCACACTCTGCTTTGCACCAGCAGCTCCATTCCCCTGACAACTGAGCTGACATTGTTTTTGTGACCTTTCCTGAAGATGTGTGTCCTGTGGACAAAATTACCATCAAGCCCAAAGCCTTCCAGACAGCACAGGATGGCAGAGTTCAGAACTCCACTGCAGTTCCAGGCGTCATTTGCTTCTTCATTTTGCAATAATAAATCTGGTCTGACCCTTGTTCTTTTTTCATTGGCTTTCAACAAGTTATTTAACCCAGAAATTTCTTGAGGCACTAACACTTTCCTTCCTGAATGGAGTATTTTGATAATTTCTAATTTAATTTCTGCAAAATGCTTTCTAGAGTTTTGCTGTAATTATTCCCTCACTGAATGCAAAAATAATCCAAGTTCTTTATTGCATTTTGCCAGAAGAGCATGACCAGGCCCCAACCCCACACTTTGTACAGCCAAATTACCATAAAGCACTTTTCATTAGAATTCAGTCAGGTCTTTAAAAATATTGCTGTTGCTCATGATTGTTTGCCTCCCACCTTTCCACCATGCAATGGGATCACTTGTTATTTTCATTTTTTTTGCACTAACCTTATTCCAAGAAGTGTATAAAGTTTAGGCACTCTACAACTTTCTAAAAGTACATTTAAAAATACATTTTTCATAAGCTTTTCCTCCTGTAACTGAGTTACAGGAGTCATGCTTTTTCAGCCAGGAAGAGTATTATGCTGCTGAATGTGAGCCACACAGAATAAGTTTAAGACTTTAAATAGCAAAATATAGACTAAACATCTTATTAAAACACAAATACAGCATCAACTGAAACAAAGAAAGGAAAGAGCAGCATAAACTAAATTACGAAATCACTGAAAACTCTCAGTCTCTATTTCCTGAATTCTAAAATTATGTAAAGATTTCATTCCTCTCACCCCCTTTTTTTCAGGCACTTTGACAGGGATCTGAAATGTGTCACAGAGCAGTTCCAGAACAGAGTGCAGAGCCATAATATCGAGATATACTGGCTCTATAGAGCTCAGAGAGCTGTGCAGCCAGAAGACAGGATGTTAACACTTGTTAGCAGGCCTGGTTAAGATAATTGTAGTCTGTCATTCCAACAGAGAATCTGTCTCCCACATCCACTGCAAAACCCGTGTGATGCCAACACAAGCAAGGCAAAACTGGTCAAAATGTGTTGTTCATTTGCAAATGAGCCACCCAGAAGTGGTTTGTGCCACTTGCTGGGCAGATGCCCACTGGGGACACTGCTCACTGAACCCAGGATGATCTTAAACCAGAGAGAATCCTGATGGTCTGTCCCAAGGGCACAGACTGACTGAGGAGTCTCCTGACAGTAATGATGTCCTTGCCCAAGACCTGCAGAATAAAGGCTCTGGCGGCCTCATGAGCCCTCAGAACAGTTTGGCAAAGCAAAGCTTTCCAGCTCAACAGTGAGTTTTTACCTCCCCAGAGGTGTGGGAAAGTACAAAGAAGTTGCTGCTCTTTGCATGCAACAACAACACGGAGCAGCAATCAGTTCTCCCAGTTCAGTTCACTAGCTTGATTTAGCTTTTCTGACTGGAGACTGGAAGGGAAAAGGGATAGAAGTCATCCGGTGAGGTTGCATCGGGATAGAAGTCATCCTGTGAGGTTGCATCCGCAGCAGATGCATTTTATCAGCACCAATGTGCCAATACTCCAGGGCCAGCAAAGGGCTGCAGATTCAGCAGACACTAGGAAATAGGAATAATCAATCTATTTTCACAGGGATGGCTTTGTAAAGACCATGCTTGCACTGTTTCTGGAGAAATTAGACAGTGAAATTATTCCTCTGAACACATATAGAAATAAATGTACAACAAAAACTGACTGATGCAAAAGGCAGGACAACTTCTGGACAAAGGCCATAGAATTCGGTGCAAGTGTTTTAGCTTAGGAAGGTACTTCCAGCAATAAAGCACCAATGGAAATTAATTGCAGACTTTTAAGAGACTGTGCAACAACAGAAGCAAATCTAACCCTCACACCTCCTGGGAGTCCTGATGCAGCAGCAGCTTCTCAGGTTGTTCAACCGTGACAGAAATCGGCAGCCTCAGCCTGTGCTAATATTCCTCTTGCAATATTTAAGAAGTGTTATGCTACAATCCAAGAGAGACTTCAAAATATTGTGATGTCCAGATATGTTATTACCTAAACAGGAGGTCTTCATGGGGTAATTTGAAAAGTAATGCTTTCCAAGAAGGGAGTTCTATTGCTGTATAAACCAAACAACTACCAAACAGCCCCAAACTGCCAGATTTGCTTTGAACAAGTTTTTAACCATAGGAGTGAATAGGGACAGAGACAGGAAAGCCAAATAACACCAAATGTTGATCAAGCCTAGATACATACTTTTGATTTGCACCATTAACGAACATAAATCAAATTTTCTTCTGTCTAATTTTCTTGATTCCTGGACTCAGACTGTGAAGTGCAAGTGGCATTGCATGCATAAAATGGTAAGTGTGGGTGATTCCAATGTGCTGCAGTTGTTAACCATAAACTGAACTTAATATTTAATACAGTCACAGCTGTAAGAATCCCTCAGCATGTCCATCCAGCTGCTCTCTCCACTTCACTGCAGTGCTCAGGTCCCCCAGTTGTCCAGCTTGCACGTCAACATGTGCATATGCTCCAGCCTGGAACTACCCACATCATTTTGTTCATAAATAAATTTGAATGCAGATGACAGGCTCTCCCATGAGACAGCATGGGAGAATGCCATGGCAGATTTGGGAGGTCTGAGTTTTTTCCTGGTTTTATTTTCTTTGCTTGTTTGGAGTTTGTTTTGTTGGATTTTTGTTTGTTTCTTTCTTTGTTTTTGTTTTGGTTTTTTTGGTGTTTTTGTTTGTTTCTTTTAGATTGTTTTTTGGTTTGGGTTTTTTTTCCCCCCCAATTGATTCCCTAAGGACTATCCCAGTCAGTTTGAAATCCAAGGTCAGCCTACACAAAATATTTGAGGAGTTATTTTGCAGCTTTGTGATCCATGTCCACCCCAACACCTATGGACTGTGCTGGCATGTGATCACAGGTTATGCCAAACAGCATCTGAGTTGGCACATTATTTAGAAGCTTGGATAAACTCTGGTATCCTACATAGTGGAAAATGCAACAGGAGAGCCACAGGTAGGTGGAGTTCTGCTTTCTGGTAATGCCCTTATATCAAATAAGAGGAGTCTGTGCTTTGGGAATTGCAATTCCCTGCTGGACAGAGGGATAGCACACTCGAGACCTATTTCCAGAATTTAAGAGGCACATCAATCCTGAGCTAGCCCACTGCACAAGGATGTATTTCTATCCCGGTGCTGAAGGTCTCAGAATAATGGGCCATTACAGAGATACATTGAGGGAATCACTCACTGCGTGCTCCAGGAAGGGAGTGGTCCTGAGAGCTGGGGCAGGCACAGAATGGATGCCTTGGGAGGGGGTGAGGGGGTGTATGTGTGCACTTTTATTCTGCAGGTTGAAATACAGAGAAAAAAAGGCCTTTCTTAAGATTTTTGGTATATAAAATGAAGATTAGACAGAAAAAAATCCTAGCTGGGGATTTGAATACCTAAACACTGTAAAGGAATGTTCTATTGCAGCCCAAAATTCCACATTTCTACAAAATATTTTTATAGGCTTACTCAAAAGTCTCAGTTTTACTTTCATTGCCTTCTAATCTTTTTTTTACTATGAATATGTATTTTTTAGCTGGTAATTTGCATTTATCCCCTAAAAACTGTTTGTGAAAGGATTTAAAATTGTTTTATATGAGATTAAACTATAAAAAAAAACCCCTATAACAATCCAAATGTTCCACCCCCATGCAACCATGACAAAAGTTATCCAGGGTTTGCTTTTTTATTGTGGTTGGGGGTTTGTTTGTGGGTGTGTTTGGGGAAGGCTTTTGGTTGTTTGCTTGGTTGTTTTATTTTGTCATTAGTTTTTTGGTTTTTTTTATGTTGGTAGGAAATGCAGTATAAACATCCATTTATATCAGATTCATAATTATGTATTCAGGTAGAATTTCAGAGAGCTTCGAATCAGCAGAGATGGCAGTATCGTGTAGTCAGATATTCTTTATACACATTGCTATATAACAACTGATCATAACACAAAAGAAAGTTATTTAATGCTTTGGGGGTATTTTACAAGAAATAGATACTCTTGTCCTTTGCACAAATAATATCAATGTGATGAGCCATTCTTACTGATTTTCATGGGGTCAACATGAAAGCAGCAGCAAACAGATGCACTCCCTCCCCAGAGATGGAGTGCATGTCAAAATGATCATGCTGAGACATGCACTGGCTTTTCAAGCTGCTTGAAGCAAACTCCATGATGTGTAGTCTATAATACATGGGCAGAGTTCAGTGGCAGTATTTCCCCTACCTGTAACCTAATAACCCACCTATAACCTGGAACCTAACCTACCTATAACCTTTGTATTTGTTACACTCTGAGACCAGGCTGATCTAACAGACACCTGCTCCTACCTTCACACCTAGGGGAGCCCAAGGAGATGCCTGCCATGCTCAAAGCAAAACACTGATAACTAAGCCAGCTTGATTATTGCTCATGGAAGCACATACGCTACCAGACCTCTAGCAGACACAGGTATTGGTGTTGCCTTCACACCTAAGGCTGTGAAAAGTGTGCCAATCACCTGAGAAAGAATCTATCATCAGTCACCTGGGAGCAAATCCATCCTCATCAGTGCAAACAGGCTGAGAGAAGGGCAGGAGGCAGCCTGGCTCAGCTCACACTAACACACTGCCCTAACACCATTTGCAGCAATTTGCAGAGCAGCACTCAGACTTTCTACATTTCTCTCCATGTTATGTCACTGAAGCCCAGTTATCAAGCTCAATTAGCATCCAGAAGGCTGACATTTTCTCCATCTGAGAGAATCCTCCCCTGCCTTCCACGGGAGGTGAAAAATGCACAGCTGCAGCTTTGCTCTGGACAGTCCTTTGGTGGCACTTGGCTGACACCTGTCGACACTGTCCCACACTCAGCCACGACACAACTGCTTCACTGATGTTTTTCTCCATTCACTTGCAATTTTTAATTATTGCTTGAAAGCTTTTGAAGCTAAAACCATGCTGGAGAAATGCTCTGCATTATCAGCTCTGCTCAATGGCACTTGCTTTAGGACATCTGTCCTAAGTTACCCAGTGAGTTAAGCAACAAATTAAGTAGTTATCCAGTTTTACCAGCTGCATGAAGAAAGACTAAAGAAGGATACAACACCTGGCACACTACTGAGGAAATGCAATTTCCCTCTGACACCTTGCTCTTAGCTGATGGAGCCCCAAATTAGCAGAGGTGCCCAGGAGAGGTACTTGCTCTTTCTCCTGGAAGGTGATGTGAAGAACTGGCTTTTGACACCAGCATGGAGACACTATTTCTTCCTCCTTATGAGCTTCCAATTTCCTTAACTACTGCAGTTCATTCTTAGTGACCAGAACCTGGTGATCCAGACTGAAGTCAAAGCAGTTTGTGAATGAACTGATGGGAAAAACTACTTTCATTTATGGTGAGATCTATTTACCACTATTTCTCAGTTATTTCCATAACAAAACCTAGATCCAGCAAGGTGCAGATCCACCTGAGGCATATAGTTACAAATTGCACTGATACAAAAAAAAAAATAAAATAAATAAAGGTTGTCCCTGGAAAAAAAGAAGGATTTTGAATGATTTGCAGTATCATCTAACACTGAAATGATCCATGACAGTACTCTTAAAATTCCCCAGGATTTGGAGTTCATTACATATACTGAAGTATTCAAAGAGTAAGCTATAGGTAAATACTAGTAAGACACAGATTTAAGCTTTTGCAACCTACTGCTCAGAGGCTTTGTAGTCACACTACTAAAGAAATTGGGGAAAACTCCACAGCCTACAATTAGGAAATACAGGAAAAGTCTACACTTCATCAGTGTGGAAAGTGCAGTGCTTTGATCAGCCACATCTTCCCCCTGCCAGGTTCTTCTCTGGAATTGCTCCCACTGGGCACCACGTGCTGGGATTTGGCCCTGGACAAGCCACTTGTGCAGCAGGGCTGAAACCTGCCCACCTGGGCTCTAAACGAGACCGTGGCAGGACTGGAGGCTGCACCAACCAGCTGCTTTGCTTATCCCCAGAAACTGCCCAACTATAAAAACATATCTAAGGCATTCTCCCCCTGTGAGATGGGTACCCTTATGGAAAGCTTTGTCTGTTTGCTTATTTGGATTCATATTACAGAGAATATTGCTGCAAGCACTTCCAGCATCCCTGCAGAGCCTGCTTTGCCCTCACTCTACAAAGTAGGAAAACAAACATATCACTCCTGTTTATCAGCCAGAACACTCCAACAGGCTGGATCACTTTTTTGGGGCCAGGTTACCGTTTATTTAATTTGTCCCTGCTCTTTTGATTTCAATAAAGCCATGCTAAGATACACCTCAGTAGTCTAGTCCAGCTCTCAATAGCCCTGAAAGCAGAAACAGGTCACACAAACCTACCCACCACAGCAACCAAATGCTGAGATTCCAAAAAAATGGAGCCATAATATGACAGAAATAAACAGAAATAAACTTCATTGGGGAAAAAGAATGGACAGGATGAAAGCACTTTCTAGCACATGCAATTTTGGTATCACAATATATGCACTTTCCCAGGGTTACAGCAAAGTGCTGGCTTTTCAGTTAGAAATGGATAGTTTAAGAACCTCTGAAAGGCAGCAACCACTGGAGTATCCACCTGCAAGCAGTTACCCTACACAAACTATACAAGAGAGAGGAGATGGGAGAAGTAACCCTTCACTCATTCAACCTCCCTCACTTCTAATGTGATGGGAGCTCAAGCACTCAGGAAAATAAAATGAGAATTTCCAGGTCACAGCTGTTAAATTGCTACAAAAAAAAAAAAAAAAAGGCACAGTGTGGACCCTCAGTCCAAGAAATTTAAAGTTTAAAACTTTAAAGAAAACACACAACAAATAATGATGAAAGAATCTATTTGTCAGAGATGAAGGGGTAGACCACAGACTGTCTCCTCTGTGAAGGAGGTCTCTGCTGAGAGCTTGGAGAAATGTCTCTGAAATGCAAAACTCCAGGTAAATGCAAAGAAAAGGAAAGATCTCATTAGCTACAAGGATCATGCCCTGCTGAGTCTATCTGCACTTTTAAAAATTACCTTTGGTAGAAGCAATATCATAGTTTGAATGACTCAGATTTTCACTACATAGGAGCTTTGCTGTGCTATTACAGCAATATAAAAGCCTTAAAAGTAGTAAGGAATGGTGTCATACTTTGGAGAATCTCTCCAGCTTTGTTCTGCCCCAATTAGATGGGAAAAAAAACCCTGAGTTATAACTAAGAGGTATTCCAGAATACACAGAATACCTTCGTTACATGAACCAGCCAATTCCACAGTGAGGCAGGAAATGTATTTTGGGCATTTATTATATCAGTGTTATAGTATGATTTTAGCAGGGACACAAGACTTGCCTTTGGAATAGTTTTCAGGAACATCAGGCTTCTTTGGGTGTCACATAAAATACTATAATCACCACAACAGAAAGACAATCCATTAGTTCCCAGAAAACCTCTACAAGTTCCAAGAGCTGGGTTTGAATCCCAGTTGTGCTCAAGTTTCCTCCACAATTCTCAGAAATTCATTCAGTGTCTGTGCTGCAGCTTCCCATCTCTGCAGATGGTTTACACTGCACCAGAAATGGGAGTTTTAAAAGAATGTATTATTTGTGTAAGGACTTCAGTTCTTCCCTTGTGGAAGCAGAATGCCTTCTGCCAGGCACTGCAGGTTGCTGATTATTTGGTGTTCTCCCTGTGGATCCTCAAAGGAATCTCATTATAGTCATGTTTGGTGGCAGTAAACTCTCCCAAGGACTCCTACACTTGTAGAGAACATGTATTCTTATGTCCTGCATTTTGTATTGTTTTATTTCCTTTTAGTCTGGGTGTTCCTGATCTTATGAAACAGCAACACAGAGCATCTGATTGATGATGTAATGTTTAATTGCATCGTTATGGTTTCAGTTAGAGCTTCAACAGCACTCAAAGTTCCTGGGTTTGGTAAAGCTCCCTCTGAGGGAATCTTTGAAAAATGCACCCCTCAAAAAAAGCACAAGAATACTTTGCTTCAGTGTAATTATTCTGTATATGAGGTATATTGAGCTCTGAGTGGGGAACCATAAAAGTTACAGAGATAAGAAACAGGATGTCAACTGAATGGAAACAAAGCTCTGGTGATTATTGAAATGGTGGTCAGACACTTGACAACACTGTTTTCAAAGGAAAATGTGCCTCTAACGGTGAGGAACAAGTCTTTTCAAGTCTTGATTTCCCACTCACAAAGAATCCTGGGGTTCCCAGACCTACTTGGGGGGGTGCTGGGGATCCTGAGTGCTTTTGCTCTAGGCCACTGCTTGTCTTCTGGAGATGCTGAGAGAGAAGGATGAAGCTGCCAATAATCAGTGTTTGAAGTAGAACATTAAACAGAGAGAGCCGGCTTCAAGGGGCAGAAGCTCCTTGTTCAGAGGCCTGGGAGAGGGAATGGTTCTGAACTTGCCTCTGGTGAAACTGCTTCAAATAAAGCACTACAACAGGTAACATTTAGCTTATTAAAAACAAGAGGTAGACTAGTAATTTCTAAATTACACGTGACCTGAGTCTTAAACTCTCAGCACCTGCCCATCAAATTAAGATTTCAGCCCTTGTACATAATTTAACGTAATTACAGTAAAGATATCTAAATGCAAATTGATTTCATCAAACAATGAATACTTCAAGAAGGTTAAGCTTCATATTTCTGAAATGAGTTCTCATTTTTAATGCTTCTGGAGACCTTAAGGCTAATCTTCAGCATTACCAATTATCCACGAGCAGTCGGAAGAGCTGACGGTATATTCAGGAGATTTTGGAAAAATCTGGACATCCAAAATATTACCAAGTGTTGGTGAAAGCCTCACACTAATTAAACCTTAGCTCCTAATCAGAGGAAAATGGAAGTGTCTGTGCAGAAGAGGCAGAGAGGGGTGAGATGGCTCAGCCAGAACCAGGCACCAGCAGGCTCTTGCTGCCTGCTCCACAGCCCTGCATCAGCTTTCTCAGCCTTTCTGAGACATGGACCACTGACAGATCATCACATTCACAGCCTCAGGTTACAAAGGTTATGAAAGAGGTAGGCTGTGGTCTCCTAATGCTGCTTCAGCACCAGCCTGGGATGTTTGACCAGGATTTAGGACCTAGTTTCTCTTTGGGACTAGCCCCACCTCTGCCTGGTGATTTATTCCAGCAGGATGCTGCCAGCACCTGCTTTCAAACTGGTGCCATAACCTTCCTCTACAATCCTTCCAACAGTGACATCAGAGATGTATTGTAATTACTGCATTGCCACTGCAATCAACAGGGTTTTACTGACTTCTATTAATATAATGGACTCCAAACAACACAGATTTGTTGGTTTTTTTTTATCATGGCAATGTGACATGTTATGCTTCTGTCTTTGGAGGATGCACTGAGCCAGCAGACACTGCATCACTCAAAAATTGTGTCCTTCCTGGCAAGCTCCCATCTGAGGCAGTAACCCAGGAGCATGTCCTTGAGTCCAGGTGTAATCTCTGCACAAGTCTAGAAGAGATATTTAAGGTCAGAAGCACTTAGAAACAGCAGAAGAGTTAGTGATTGCTCAGTGGCTGGAAAAAAAAAATAATTAGCCCTGCCAGAGATTTCTAAGGAAATCCTGATGTGTTATGGGACCTATTTTACATCCTGCCTGCTAAAAGGATTATATCATCTATCAGAGGTGGCTGCACTACAAGCTTCCTTTTATCATACACACACCAAAGATCAGGTGAGAGGTTTAATAAAACACTAAATGGAACAAAATGCCAAAGAAACAGAGCTATAATTACCTCTGAAGCTTTTTCCTTGCCTAGCAGGAAGCATTTTTATTACACGGTCTTTACATTTTGAAGGCACCTGAGTTCCTCCTGGAACAATGATGGATAAAACAAACAAACCAAAAAATTCACAAGGAAAGACAAAGCTTTCTTGCCAAATCCTACCTGCTTGTTACCCCAAAAGAGCAGAGTTGAGAGGAAGTAGGAAAAAACTTAGTGTGAAAAATAGGTTGCTTTCCCTCCCTCATGGTGAGGGTAAACCAGACCTTTACTTGGAGAAAATTGGCATAATTTCTTTCTAGTCAACCAATTAAAACAGGAGAGCTCCAGAGTCCCTGAGGCTCTGATTATTTCATACTGTGCTACTGCAGACATTTTAGTCACCATGGGGTAAAGTTACCATGATGCATGTCCTTGAGGATATATTAATAGTGAAACACTAGTACTACAATTTAATAGGATTAGCTGAAATTGCTGTAATACATTTTACAGATGGGGAAACTGGGACACAGGCAGACTTAATTTTAAGCAACTAAATCCATATTTTGGCACCAAAGCAACCTGATTCTCAGTAGTGCAGAACACTTAACTCCCACGCTGCAAGGGGCCACAGGTTCCCAGTTCATTTTTCCTGGAGGCAACACCACACCTCTTTCTAGCTCATATACACTCCTGAGAGGTAAATCAACCCCTAGCAGGGGAGGTCACCACCAGAGCCCAAGCCTGTGTGCATCACAGAAGAGATTCCCACTAAGGTTATGGACCTGCCTTGCAGGAAGTTCCTGCAATTCCTTTATACAATCACACCACCTCTGTCTCTCCCTTGATACTGCCTTTGTCTCCTCTCCCTGATCTGTACTGGATTATCTTTCTTCCCCCTGCCTTCAAAATCCATGGACAAATACTTTGCTCCTCTAAACCACGTTTGCTCCATTGGAGCCAATGTTGCTCCAGTGTGAAATTTGGCTCCCTGCTGTCAGATGCTACACTTATTTGTTTTTCCCCCTCTTCAAGTAATTTCTCTTCCTTAATTTCTGTCCTTTTTTTCACTAGTGTTTAGGGAGGAGAGCAGCACCCATTCTCAACCTTGCTAGCAGAGCTCTAAGCTGTTATATTAAAAAAAAAATTGTCAAAGAACACCACAGCCCAGTTTCCACAGCTCCAAACCAAGAGCTAAGCAAGCTTTTTCAGTACTATATAGCAAATCTTACCACCTCCATTACATTATTCATTGGTACATTTCTAGTACCTTAAACTGTCACCATTTGTGCTGGTCCATTTTGCATTGTATTTTTTATTGCATTCTTATTCAGCAAGCTCTGAAAATGAGTTCTGGCTGTTCTCTCTCTGTGCAAACTCCAGGAGAGCTCACAACACTCTGCTGGGCATGCTACAGCACCTTCATAATCATCTCTGGCTCCTCCTGGTGTCTCTGCTGAATTCTCAGATATCCCTATTCCCCATTTCACTAGGCCAGATTAGCATCTTGCTTTCCATCTACCACTGCCATTAAAACAAATTTATTCTGCTGCAAAGCATCCGTGTCACCCACCAGAGCTAATTTACCTCCTGTGGACCCATAACTGGAGAAGGAGAGTGTTGCACCTCTCCTGGGTTAGCAGCCTCCAAGCTACAGATCCATCTCCTCTCACAGAAGCTGACAGCTCCAGTCAAGGAAGAGTTCCTCACCCTTGGATGACCCCCTTCCCTGTCCTCCAGCTGAGACTCTGCTGACCACTGGTGACCTCTGTCAGCAACCAGCTCCTGCAGAAACATGGGTACACCAAGAGAATAAAAACCCCAGTTCCATTAGCACTGCTTTCTGTCCAGGGCTGTTACTAAAGTGAATGCCTGATGAAAGAAATTAAAACCTAGCCTTTTGCTTCCACAGGGTTAACTAGAATGAAATTTGACAGCTCCTCCACTTTAGAAGCTTTATATCCCAGCTGGTTAACAAATGTAGTAAATAAGCTTACAATTGCACTTTTTCCTGTTGCTGTCAACTCTCAGCTCCCTCAAGGTGAAGAGGCAGTAGGTTAATTGTACATGCATTGCTTACTGGCTCCACTGCTCTACCCAGTACTGGGGGAAAGAAGAGAGGGGGTGGCGGGTCCTGCTGGATCCAGCTCCACTTTTGCCAACTAATTCCCTTACCAGGGAAAATCCTGGGAGAAGACAGCAGGAAACCACTCTCCAGAGGCACAGCACTGCTCTGCCCACACAGAGCAGCCAAGGTCCCCAAAGCTGCCAGGTCCAGGTGACCCCTCACACCCAACCTCCGAGCTGCTCAAACCCACCAACAGCTCTGCATTATCAGCAACCCAACCCTGATGTTTAAATGTATTTATAGTCATGAATACTACACATTACATAAACACACACTCTCCTGTCAAGCAGTGAGAGCTAATCCTCCCACAAAGCTCAAGTAGTGGTTCTAGAAAATGTATATAAAGGTAAATGATATTATTTATACATGTGTGGTAAGTATAGAGGAAGGGGTAAGGGGGAGCCATCCTTGGGGGGAGCAATTAATAAAATTATCACAGTGGTAATTAAAATTATAACAGATAACCTGTCAAATGACAAAAGAGAACAAACCAACATTTACAGCTCAGCAGTGATTTAAGCACTCTGCCTTGCATGGAAGAAGGGTAGGAGTAAGGAACTACTCCAGAACAGACATACCCCCAGTGCAGGAGCCAGCAGATCCCTTTGAGCATTGCCTTTGCAAAGGTGGAGAGAACAGATGTTCAAGGCCACAGCCACAAAGTCAGAACCATGAGGAGCTGCAGTGGATGAAGGGATTTGACATCACATCAGCTCAGCCGAGTTCCCCCCACATCCCCTCATAGTGCAGCGACCAACCAACGTGCCAGTCAAATATGATTAACAAAGAACAGGCTTAAAAAGTGGCTGAACACAGAAATTCAGCATTTGGAAACTTTCCAGCAGCCAACTCTAATCAAAAGAAATTACAACGCCCGGTACACCCAGCAGGACGGGGACATGAATCACCCTGCAAGGTCACAGCTGTGTCCAGATGCCCCAGGGATGGTCAGGAGCTTCTTGTGGTCAGCCCTGCCCAGCTCTGCAGGACACTGTGGCCTCTGCACCTGAAAGTGCTGCTGTATTTTCACCACAGCATCTTCGTTATCATCTGCCTCCTCTCGGTGTTTTTTTTTGCCCAGTTCCCTGGCATTTATTTTCCCCATTTCAAAAGGACAAGTTAGCACCTTCCTTTCCATCTACCACAGCCACTAAAACAAATTTATTCTGCTTCAAAGTATCCATGTCACCCACCTACTTTGCCTCCTATAGTCCCATAACTGGAGAAGCAGAGTGTTGCACCTCCCTCAGGTTAGCAGCCTCCAAGCTGTGGCTCCATCAGCTCTCACAGCACAGAGATTCAGGCTGGTCAGCCATATAATTATCATCAGCACACTAAAATCAAAAGTTTTCTCAGAAGTACCATGGGGTTTCATGAGGTGACGCCAGGTTTGAAAGGTTTATTTTTCTTCTGTTCTACTGCAGCACAACAGGGAAAACCAAATGCCACACAAAGAGGAGAGACCTCTGACACCAGCTTCTGGGACTGCTGGAGTTAAAGGGAAACCTAACAGCCTTTTGTATGCTCAGGGCTCTATCCCACAACCCAGAGTTCATCTCTTCTCCATTCATAGGAGACTTCTGAACAGAAACTGAGATTTAATCCTGAGTTAATGTGTTGATTAACTCAGATTAAAAACTCCACAGTAACAGACAGAGCATTTCTGAAGTGTATAATTCATGCCTTTTATATGAACATGGTCTGTGTTCCTTTAGCAAGGGCTCTTCTAGTTTCACCTACACGAGCTCTCACCTGCCACAGCAATGGTTTCTCAAGTCCTCATTCCAGCCCTGTAGCAGAGAGAGAACCCATGGAGTTTTGGAAAAGTGCTGCTCCAACCAAGGACTCCTCAGCATTGCTGTCCAGGGGATTCTCAGTAAATTGGCACTTGTGCATGGTGCTTTTTTAATTCTAAATTTGTACCAACAATAGCAGAGTCATTATAAAGCACTTAGAGATGTTCAGCAAATTAGAAGGCTGGGCTAGATGAACTTTCTCTAACCCTTATAAAGAAATTTCCCTATTCTAGCACAAAGTGCTGTATTGTCTATTACCCATCACATCTCACTATTGCTTCCATCTACTTAAAGAAATCTCTGATTACTTATATATGTAAAGTCAGGTTCTTTACCTCTTTAATTTACAGAATAGTCATAATAGAAAATGAAAAAAACAACCCAATCTATAATGATGAAACTGCCTAAAGAGAAGTCCTTAAATACTCTCAAAATGAAATCTGAACTTCAAACACCAGAATAAGAAGATATATTATTTAAAAACTAATTAGCAGAAAAAAATGTACAGCAGAGAATGATACAGAAGACTATAAGGTTTTCTAAGTTTCTATTTTACCATTAGCATTTTAACAAGAAAAATATCCTAATTTAAAAGAAGACCATAACTTTGACTTTAGCAGCGATGTTATTTGGCAATTTAAGTTGTTCTTTTCAGCTTTGCAAAGAAACTGGGTAGAGTTTGGTCAACAACTTCCTAACATGATTTGAGATATACCCATGAAGACCAGAACCTGATCCAACCCCTTAAACAGCACAAAACTTTTGCACCACCCACTGCAAACCAAATGTCACTGTGCTGCTATCAGAAGTCCAAGAGCAGCTTCAATTATCATGGAAGAACAAATCTCTCAATCAGAACTCTCAGAAACAGAACATGCAGACCCTGTGTGGAACAGCATTATCTATCCTTGAGCTTTGTCACTGATCCGATTCACTGCTGAGGAGAGGCTTTGTTTTAAACACCGTGACAGTGGCACTGTCCTTAACCCCAGAAACACACGCTGACAATTCAGCTCCTGCCCAAGTGCTTTGCTGAAAGAGGCAATACACAAGTAAATTAGTTTTCAGCTTTTCATGTGAAAAGCTGTTAAGTTTTCCAAAAGGCACGAGGCCTTGTTAGAGACACACTCAACGCCGAGCGGGGAAAAGAACTCTGCAGAACAAGAGTACTTCATTTACCAGCATCTACACACGAGGAACATGGGGCTGTCACCCCCTCCCAGAACTGCCAGGCTCTTGTTTTGTTTTTAAATCAGAAGTGACTATTGCTTTAGAAAAACATATACACAGCAAGAAACCATTGTAACAACAGGGCTTGAGAAGTCACACTATACATGGGCTGAGGAGGAGTGTGTGTGTGTGTGTGTGTGCTGGGAAGTCAGCTTGGAGCCCACTGAAGCTGCTGTAATTCTCCATAATGAAGGACAGACAGACACACATCTCGGATACTCTTCTGAAAAACTGCCAGTTTTCATCCTACAAACTGACTGCTCAGCCTTGAGTCCAGGGCTCTCTCAAAGCAAGCTGCTGCTGTTATATCACAGTGGTTCCTATCAGCTGAAGTGGAGTGTAGTTACTGTCATGAGGAGGGCTCAGGCTCAAGGGCTACAGCTTTACAGAGCCTCATGTTGTGCTCGTTATTATCCAGATCTGCTCAAAAAAAAAAAAAAAAGGTACCAAAAAAAGCCAAAAAAATCCCTGACACTTTACATGAGTCACTGCTTTCCTCCCTAACTGAAGAAGTGCAGCTGAATTCTATCCCCTCCCTGGAAAAGCACAACAACCTTTGGAAACTGAAGTGCAAACTGCAAAAGAAGTTGGTTGAAGGCCGACACACAGGGCTGCCAGACAGTGTTTCTGGGGTTTGGTTCTCTAACCCACCACTGCAGAGGCTGTTTGATACTGAACTTTGGTTTGGACTTCAGTTTCTAATTTGCTACAATGATGACAAGAACAGCTACTTCAAAACAACACCCAAAACTTCTCGATTGTTTCATGCACTCATTCCCCAGCAATGAGCAAGTGCCACCACACATGTAGGCCTTCCTCCCCTTCCTCATCCTCACTGTATTCCATGTCCTTTCATTATTAGCTGGTGAGAAACCCCTGCTCCCACAATTACCATTCATGAAGCACCCAAAGCATTTTTCTCTTGTAGGATTTGAAGCTCACGTGACCCATATTCTATTTATTCACCTCCATGGCAAAATTCTCCACTTTCATTTGCTTTTGCATAAAAAGGTTGCAAAGGGGAGAGTCTTGATTCTACAATGGACATTGATTTTTCAGTGTATCTAATTAAGCAAATGTTTTAGTAGAAAAGGATAGGAAAAAAAAACCTCCATTGGTTTGATAGCTGAATCAGGGCCCTGATTAAAAAAATATCACAGAATTTTTGATTTGGAAGGGATCTCTGGAGGTCACCTTGTCCAACAGTTGGAGCACCTAAAGCAAGCAGCCAGACCGTGTTCAGAGAGCTTTGAATATCTCTAAGGTTCCTATTAAGAACTGTTTAAAACTGCCTACTCTTTAGGGTGAGCAATTCATATCAGATCGGCACAGACCTTGCTAGGTCATCTTTTATCTTCTCTCACACAAGAAAAGTAGTTTGAAAGTTAACACTAAAACTTCATTGGCAATGATTTCCTCCTAGAAAGACTACAGTGTGAGCACCTAAAACTCCATCAAATAAGTGAAAGATGGCACAAACTATAAATCTGAATGCACTGGGAAAACTCCAAATACTTTTAACAAGACTGCTTCAGAATGAACACTGCCTCGGGATGTTTGCATCACACCACTCTCTGGTTCTCAAGTTTTGTTTTTATGGATTTTTCATCGCTTGCCTCAGCCTTGAGATTCTGTAAAGGAACTCGGCAGAAACTGAATTTTAAAAGCCTTTGTGATTCTTTTCTTTAAAACTTCTAAAAATCAGATCTCCTTAATGCTGGAACAGATTTATGTATAATTTATGTGTACAAACTCCAGTCACATACCCTGACTTCTGTGCTTCGGGCCAGGGCAGTAACAGCATTACTTTCATTTGTAATCTAGATACACAGAGTAACAATGAAGAAATGAAGTCTGGTGGTATCAGCCAGGGCAGCTGTACACAGAATAAAACAAACAGCACTGCTGTAGCCCCCAGAGCTGTCTCCAGTATAACACTGGAGAACCATGTGGGCTGATTTGCAGCATGGTACAGACACTAAGGATCGATGGCTTTGTAGATTTATACTCTACGGGAAAACATAAGGCCACAGGAACCCCTACTTGCAAATTCATCTCATATCTTGCCTGGTTTTACCATGCCTTGAACAGGATTTCAAAGTTTCCCCCCTTGATTAAAAAAATCCTTCAGAATGGCAAATTACATATTGCAAGCTGGATGCAAACAGTGGAGCAATTAATGTACACTTGGCTAGGGAGAATCCATAACACTGAAGTCATTCCCTTTGAATCTCAAACAGCATGTGGGGTGCTTACCAATTCTAGTTATCATTGTAGTACTAAAAATAGACCACCTCCCACATTTGCACAGTAATATCTCAGAAGACATATAAATTTCATTAAATTCCAGTTCTAATAATATAACTGTAAGGGTTGAAAAGTCTCTCAGACACTGAAGCTTAGCTGGGTTAGAAACACATAGAATGGAGATTAAATGGTACACAATTTTTGGTTATATTAAAAAAATTAGTCAAGGCATAAATAGAAATACAATTAAAATAACAATGTGCCATCTGTATCTCAAGGAATTCCAGCATAATACTTTGAAACATTATCACAAAATGGTTAGTACTGATTCAGGGGCACAGTTTAAATATACAGAAGGAAGGAGTAAACATCCTATGGTCCAGGGACCTCATTTGCAAAATACCCATTCACCACTGCAAAGAGATCACAGCAGGTGATGTGGCAACAAGGAACAACTGGATGCAAGGAAAGAGTTCTTAACTTAGGCCAGGTAACTAAGGCCTGTTCTCCAGCATTTACCAGTTCCTTCCCCAGCACTCTGAGCTCTGCAGGCATAAAATCACCAGTGCAGCAAAACAACTTAAACTTGCAAAGGCACATTAAAGCAGAGCTTAAAAATTGTTAATCAAAAAATCAAGATTTATGGACATGGGCAAAGGTCACAAGTTAATCAAGAGTGCACTATCCAAAGGAGATATTTGATGGGGTTTACAAAGTAAGGAAAATCATCAGTCTTGCACGTGCCAGGTTAGAGAAGTGCATGTGGTTCTGATTCAGGTTAAAAAGATAACAGAGGTAAGAGTCACATCCATGTAGTTTGGGAGGGTGCAGACCTAAACTTTACCTCTGCTCTGAAACTGCTTAAACACTTAGAGGTTTTTCCATGTGAGCAGTGGCCAGAAGAGAAGAGCAGTCTGTGGCTTCCCTGGTTCTCCCAAAAACACTGTTCACACACCATGTCTCCCCTGGATTGCTGTCCCACAGAGTTTTTCCCAACCAGCAGCCCAGCTGACACTCAAAGACCTCCAAATTCCTTCCCTCCACCCCAGTTGCTCCCTAATCTGCCAGAGAGGAGAGCGAGGTGGTGACACCTCAACCAAAGCAGGAAACAAGAGCAGTGCCCTACAGAGAGAGGGCTGGAGAAATGCTGTGGTGGCAAAGCAATGAGGGTTCCAACACAGCAGAAAACCCTTGAGGGAGAGGGAAAGAGAAGTAAGAGACTTGGTGTTTGCTGAACAAACTGCCCTGTTAAGAGGGGCAAGCCCAGGCCATTACAGCTCAGCGAATGGCTTAGTTATGAATAAGTTTGGCTTTAAAACAAAAGACTGGCATTTCCTTGAAGTACAGATGATTCTCTCCAACACTGCACGTGGGGGTATTTTACAGAGGGTTTAGCAACAGTTTGATGTGTGGCCTAAATGACAAATGAATAGGTGGAGATGACTCCATAAATCATTTATGAGACACTACAGCCATTTTTACGCTACCAGAGTTTGCAAAAAAATATTAACAATAAATGAATGTTGATAGAAAGGTTGTGGGAACGTTTGAGTGATTTTATTGTATTTGTAATATACAGTAGTAGTAACATGAAACCAGCTATCAATGTTTAATAAATGTTTTAGCAACATATGTTATAAATTATAAATGGGTGACTATATATGCCAGATGAAATATGCATAATGTTTGCTAAGCATGTGCTATAACTTTTTAAAAAACTATTAATAATCAAGTGACTAGAGGTAGAAAAGTTTCCAGACATTGGCAGGAAGCAATTTCTAATTAAGCAAATAAATATTAAAGTAAATGCAATTGTATTGGTCTCTGCTGTACTGTAATTGTTTAATAAGTCTTTCATTCTAAGCTGCACGCAGATACTGACTACTCCAAATGCTGTCTTTGTAAAAAAAAACTACATAAGATAAACTTTCCAATTGTTGTCAGCTGCTGAGCAACTTCTTAATTCCAAACTTCTACCTTTAAAGACAAAATATCTTTTCCCTAATAAATATTTTGATGAAAGACAATGTAATGATTTTTGTAGAAACTGTGTAGAGCAATATCATATCTGCTTCCCAATGTGCAGAGATCAGTAAAGCCTGTTCTAATTACAAAAGTCCCTCTCATAAGTGAAAATCTCTGCATTATCACTGGTTCTGAGGGTATTTGGTATACACAGATGTCCACTTACAAGAATACATCTAAAAGGTGATTAAGTCCAAAGTACTCAAATTTTTCCCTTCTTATGTGTCAGTAAAGGAGAAAAGTCAAAATCCTCCCAGCTGGTAAAACTGTAGCTGTTCTCAAGTTCACCACAGCTAATTAAGGCAGCCTTTTATGCAAGCGTGAGACAACTGGTTAAAAACAAACAACATACATTCCCTTTCACTTACATAAATAACCTGATTTTGTAGCATTTTGGGCTGTGGAAACACCCACTGTTCATTATTGCTGGCCCAGCCAGCTGAGAAACACAAAGTAGTTACTACTGCTGACATGGAGACCAAAGTTATTTCTCTTCAGGGAGTAGTATTGTTCTGAAAAATAAAAATAAACGAGCTAAGAATAAGGGAGAACATTTTATTTCTCAAATGAGGGACATGAATACACACATCTGTGCACAGCTCTCTCCGAGCCCTCCCAACAAACAGACTTGCTGTTCAAAGCTGAGCCTGAGCCCCCTGACAGCTCCTGAGTCACATTGTACTTCATAAAACCTCAAGCCCATTACAGCAGTGCACTGCTTTGACTCCTGCAAAATAATTTTCATTGCCCTCTGTAAAGTTTCTGTCTGCATTTCACAGTTAGGAAACACCACACAACACGAGTGTATCATTGTCAAGCCCATCCATTTGCCTCAGCTTGGCCTCTGCCAGCAGCAGAAGAAAGGAATTACTTGAGAGGCTCAGCGCCTTGGTGAAGTTTTGATTCATTTTCTGGGATGAGTTTATTCTCAAGGCCGCTTTTTTTCTGCCTGCTGTCTCATGACACCACTACCTAGAGAGGGAAAAACTTCTGCAATAACGGCAGCAACTTCATAAAGCAGAGGCTAAATTAGCTGAATTCAAAATACACACAGCAACAGGGAAATTGTTTGCAAGCACAGAATTCCATTCCAATCTGATGCATCGATTGTACACTTACTCCAAATTTCAATTAACCTACTGCCTGCAACAGCACTACACAAGTGCATGAAACTAAACACATGGGTAATTGTTTGCAAGATCAGGTCAGTGATTCATCTACAATATTAAGTTGTTCAAAACTGAAAAGCTTGTGTGGGTATTAATGCCAAGGGCTCACAACTTCCATCTACAATTGCCATCGATGCCTCCCAGTTTGTCTTCCCTTATTCAGTGAAGAACATGCATATTTACAGAATTTAAATGAAGGCTAATGTATCTTTCACATTAAAATTATAGCAGCTCTGTATCCTCCCATCTGGATCAGAGCAGGCAACTCCATTCATGTTCTATTTATGTGAAACCTGCACGGAAAAATGACAGGAAGAGAATCAAAAGGGGAAGGATGACAGAAAAGGAACATTTTGCACCTGTTCCCTCCAAAAAAATAAAAAAATTACCAGATCTCTGAATTAATCTCTCAGTTTTAGATTAGCACAATTTCATTTTGCTCGCCTTTTTGTCCTTAATTTTACACCTCAATATGGCAATAGAAAGTCTTCCAAAAAAACGCAGAAATTAAGGTTATTGTCTCAGAAATGCAAATGTTTCCTGCTACTTATTTTCCTGGTGGTTTTTGTACATGCCCTAAGGTTGCATGAACCCTTCCTCTATAAAACCAGTGGAGTTGTCAGTCCCCATACTGTAGCACTGAGCAATTCCTGGGCAGGAAAGCCTAAGTGAATTCCAGGTCACTAGGAGTAAGGAAAACAAAGATTTCTGCCACTGCCCTACCAGCAGACACTGGGTTTCAGATTTACTCTGTAGGGGCACTGCAATATATGATCACCAATTGCCAGCAGTAATATTTTCATTAACACAATCACTACAAGAATATCAGTCACCTCCTGAAAGAAGGAAAAAAACCACCAAAATTGGATGAAGATGCTCCCACTGCTGATGGATCCATCTGATCAGCTGTATTTTCTTTGATAGATGGCTATGATTTTTTTCAGCACCCCAAACATGTCAGCAGATTACTAAGGAATAAAGTAGTGTCCCTCTACCTGTGTTTTTCTCCACAAAATAACCCCCTGGGGAGGATCTGTTTCCCTCACCAGTGAAAGGACCATCCCAAGCCTTTTCCTGACTCACAAAGCATTGCAAAGTTTCACTGTAATTTTTAATGTGGCTTGAGAGCATCAGGCCGAACATATGTGACAGCTTATGGTTTATTATTAAACACAGTGATCTTCACTTACTGAACATTTTATGTGAAAATTAGAGGGCAGTAAACAAACAATGTTAGTGCTTATTGCACTCGTAATTCCCAAACTGGTACCAGGATTTCTGACTAATTTCAGTAAACATTTATTGCATGTTTCAAACTGTTCATCTAATCACACTGGGAATCATTTACTTCTAATAAATCCAAGGAAAAGAATATAGATATCCAAGTACAATGGCTTTAAAACAATCTCCCTGGCAGCTCTAAGAGAATACCTTGATGAGTAACTCCCCCATTATATCAGCACCCAGTTGGCAATACAACCACCTTTTGTTTTCCATGCCTCACTTTTTCCTTTAAAAGACAGCCAGGCAGTTCTCGAGTCTGCTGTGTGTTTCTGTACATGACCTTGTGCAGTGTGAACAGAACTCAAAGCAGATGGTGATAAAGCTGCACAGAAGATTTAAGTTATACCCTGATCTGGAGGTCAATTTTGTTTTCAAGAGCTGCTTCAGCTTCTCACGAAAAACCCATCCACTTCTCACAGAAGCTAATGGGAATCTTTCAACTTCTTTCCACAGGGTCTGGATTTATCCTCAGTTTACTTGGTTGCTACAACACACAGTAAAAAAGGACCAGAGCACACTGCAGCTTTAGTGATCTTCATTAAACACCAAAAAGCAGATTGCAAGCAATGATCTATCTTCTGTTGGTGTATATTCAGCTACACCAGTACCACACAGTCTGAGACATTTGTCATTGCTGAACGAAGATTCCTGAAGCAGCAGAGATCCCCTAGAGCAAAGCTGGAACTGTGGCATTCCCACAGAAAAACCACACCAACCACCCTGCTATGGAAACAAATGGCTAGAGAAGAACAGATGAAGATGACCTTCTAGAAATTATCTTCCAAAAAAATTCTCCTCGGTTCTGAAAATTACATCTGCATTTCTGACCCTGCCTTCCAGCCAAATCCTCCCCAACTAATGACAGAGGGATGGAAACATTCTGTACTTTACAACCACAACAGAGATCCTGACCCCAGTAGGATTTGCCACTGGAAAAGTAGTGCAAAAGTTCCCTGGAGGTCTCCCAAGGTCTGTGCTATGCTGGCACTATTGGATTTGCAGTGAGAGGCTCAGCAGGATAAAAACAATAAGTGAACTAGATTAGATTAAATAGTCGGACATCCTCTCTTTTGAAAGAGAAAAAATAATCTAATTGAAAAAAGAATTAGAAAATAAATGACATACCCTGGGCACAGTCCCAGCAGAAAGTGCTGAGGCTGATCTTTTGAATCCTTTCATTTCTGCAGAAGAGGAATAATTTCACATTTGGAAGTATCTGCTAGCTTCTGGGAAACCAGATTAATTGCACAGTCCCAGTTTCAGGATCAAAAACATTCTGATGTTACAGCACATGCCTTTTTTTTTTTGGATTATCTATCTCTCGCTGTTCAGTTCAGATAAATTTCATAAACTAGAAGCTTCATGCCACTTTTTATTGAAGTTGATATTCCGGATAACTTCAAGACTGATAAGGAGGTTCCTTTCCTATTACTGTTATTACTCACATTTCTTAGGTAGCCCCTAAACACCAAGCCAGACCAATGGCAAATTCTGTCAGGCTCTGTAGAGGCACAGTGGTGGAAATCCCTGAGCCAAGAAGGTTATAAAGTACAGTGAGTACAGTGCAGGGCCACAACCTGGGCTTCAAGTGGCAAAACACGGAGCAAATACCCCAACTGTATCTGCTACAGCTTTTTCTCTCAAGAACAGTGAATGGTTACCAGGGGCATGTAAGCTAAAAGAGGGGGAAGAGGAAGATAGAAAAGCAGATAGGATTTCTTGTCCTATGGATTGCAGGACATGGAATGGAATGGGAGATCTTGGGCAGGACAGTGTGGCAAAACGACAGAGAAAACTCCAATTGCAAGGAGGCTTTTAAGCACCAAGAGGGTCCCTGCTTATCAGCTTCAGTTCTCTCCAATTTTCTTGCTAAGTTCATCCAAGGGGAAGGAAATTAATGCACAGATCCCAGTGCTCCTGCAGTGCAGGAGTGTGACATGTGACTGTGCACAGTCCTGGGCTGAGGGAAGGACACTGACCACCAGGATGCCACTGCTGTCACACTGAGCTTGGGCTAGTTTGTATTACTGTTACATTTTTCTTTCTCCACTTCAGTTCTTGCTCTCTCTCCAGCTGTAGAATCTCAAGTTTTTTTCAGAATTCTCAGAACTAGATGAAAAATAGCATAATTTTTGTCAAAAAAAAAATAAAAAGAGTATGAAATTGTCTTTGCTTTAAATTTTTAACCAGCACTGCAGAGTCTTTGAACAGTTGCCTCAAATTACACTTAAAATGAACCTCTCCTAAGTCCAAGCTTTGATAAATTCTATCCCATTGAGCTTTATCCATAGTTCCTCATTTCAGCCAGGGAGGGGAGGGGGAAAATCCAATCAGTCTGTGAAGATGTCATGAAAGAAATTGCATTGTGTGATTCCTCCATCTACCTGACAAGCTCCATAGGTGCTCCAGGCTTCTGGGTGATCACCCAAACAAGACTTCTGACCACCCAGGATTATCTGTTGCATGAGCTTCAGGTTCCCCTAGAGAACAAATAGCTCTGATCACCTGTAATAAACCTAAACCAGACAAATGTTGCCCACTGGAGTTTATTCTTCTGTTTTCATGCTATGAAAACACAGTGCAGCCAGATAGTGCATCTCCATGAGCAAAGCATAGAGGTTGGGCAACACTAGGGAGTGTTTAATGTTAATAATTGGGCTACTAATGGAATAACCCCTGAAGCTTTTAGTTTCCAGATGCTGAGACCACTTGCTTGCCTTTGCTGGTTAGTTATTCAACCACAGAGAGAAGAAATCCATGCCATGGATAGCACTGATATATAAACAGACATCATTTAAAGCCATATTTTCAATGAGATTTTTTGGCACTCACTGCATTGAGAATTGAGCACCCAGCCAGTGTCCCACAGGGTCCTTTGAATATTGTACATGTGCCAACAGCCTTGTGCTTCTAGAACACAAGGCAAAGTATTACAATGGCTTAGGGTTCAGGGTCTTCTTTTCCACTCATTTAAGTAGCTCCACAGCCATCCTTTCAAACCCCCTAATCCTCCTTCCTCCCCACTTACCACGTACCATGAAAAACACCCTCTCCTCTGGGTACAATGCCAAGGTCCACATTTCCCCAAGTATTGGTCATTCCTCAAACCTAAATGCTTGTTTTCTTTCCATATCTCACAGGGCTAAAGCCAAGAAGGTTTTTATGCCCTTCATAATGTAGTTCCTGACCCCACACAAATCTCCCCCTTTCACCAGTGCTGATCAATACAACACTGAGCTTGTCACTGCTCATGTATTTGTGCAAACCTGCTGCTGACCTCATTGCTGTTCCATTCCCCTTTGCTCTACAAACAGCCCCCTTAAATCAATTATTTATCAGATCCACAGGGACTTCAGCAATAATTGCAATGAGATTTGTGGCTTCTGGACCAAAATGAAATCCCATAACGCAAAAAGTTTTCTGTTCATACCTCATTTTCCAATTTCTTTTGAAGTCCCTACAAAATAGCCAAACCCTTGAGCAGGCTGAGATTTAATAGCTCTTTGGCAGCACTTACTTAAATTATCCTGTGCACAATGAGAAATTCAGTGTGAAAGGCAAGAAGATGGCATTGCCTTCTCCCTAAGTGCCAAGCCAGCTAAGCCTTCATGGCTTTATTTCCCACCATCTGCAACACTTCTCTACTCTTTCATTATATTCAGCTCCACAAGGAACCTCACACATGTTTTATGTCTAATATGTTGTCTCAGATGCTGTGAGTTCCTCTCCAGGAATGATCCAAGCTATCCATGATGCACAAAATACTCAGAATTTTGTTCTTCAGAAATGTTAGCAGAGCTCAACACTTTTGCAAGGAAAACCAATTCAGCAGAGAAAAACTTTAGCACTGGGAACGGGGAGGCTTTTAAAAGATTTGAGATAGCCTGGCAGATTCCCCACTGTATTCTTTCATTTCAGTCTGGTTGCAGTAACACAGGAAAAAAAATGAGTCTCAGTGGTGAATTAGGACTCTTATCTATACAACCCCTATGTGAGAAATGCATTCTTATCAAAGTCTCTTAGGCACTGCTGTGCCAGCTTTGAGCAACCTTCAGGTATAAACAATACCATTAGTCAACAGGTTGTCTACAGCAAACATCCACAAACAGTTCAACAGCACAGGAAACTCCAATATCTGGTATGGGAATTGTAGGAAAAAACTTCCCCCAGTAAGACTGAGAGTTTTGATACATTAAGAATCATAAAAGGGAGCCTTGAGGGGGTGGAGGGGAACCCATAAAAAAAAAAATCCCATGAGAATCCTATCCTGAATTTTCTTTTGAAACACTGAGTTGCAGTAACCTAAAGAGAATTAAGTCCATGTCTTAAAATTGCTCTAAATTCTAGCAGTACATAGGACACATACAGTAAAAATCCATCCTTACCAGGCATTCAAATCCCCAAAGCCATAAACAGCACACATTAGCACAAGGTCATTTTGTAAAGAGAATGGTGCATACCTTGATGGGCAAAAAATACCAACTGACATACAAATATCACTTTGACCTCAGGGTCAAATTTTTGAGAAGCTTCCAAGTTATTGGGAAACAAACAGAAATGTTTGGTTACCTCCTCCTCACTGGGTTAAGGGAAGCTAGATGCACATGGGAACTAGAGCTGCAGAAATCCAGGGAAACTGTCTCAAGCCCTTTTTGCCATGGTTTTTACATCTGGCTTTCCAGAGGGATTTCAGATATCAGAGCAAGCCCAGCTATTAAAAGCACTCTCAGCAAACTTTTCCCCACCTCTGCAGGACTGCACACTTACCTTCCAGCTTCCAAAGCCACGTGAATAAAATGAGTTATTTTAGAATAAGTATTCCAGTGTTAGAGATGCTGCTGCTGGATGTAACCACAGCAAACAGGCTTTTTTTTTAATTCCCCCAAACCATCCTCTCAGCTGGTTTGCTGATTCATCACAGGCCTGAATGCAACACGTCCCCAGCCCAGGTCCCTCATAGGAAAGGTCTGTGGTGTGAGATAGGAAGGGTTGCATTTACTGTGAGCACTGTAGAGCTCCACAGAGATGCTGCAGGGTGGTGTGAAAACCTGGAAGGGCTTCTCATCTTCCCTTATCAAAATCCATGGATCTCCGATGAGTAACAAAAGGAGAACCTATTAATTTAATTCACAGCAAAAAATAGAATTTATCAAAAGACACTGAAACTGGGGAGAGCTTAACAGAAGCTCCCTTTTGTGCTGACATGGATTCACCTCCACCACCCTCAGTACACTATCCATGCTGGAAATAAGTGATTTTTTTCCATCAGTACTTTTCTTTCATTAAAATACATACTTATTTAACACTATTACTGCCTAGAATCCAGAATAAAAGACATTGTTCATCATAGAATTAAATGCTCAGTATTTATCTATGCAAGAAGGAACCTGCACTGCTCCTGACAGGCCTTAAGACTGCAGTGAATTTTAGGACTGGAGTCCAACAGTAGGATGTCAGGGTATCAAATACTTGAGGCTTTTGCAACAGCAACAAACAGTGATACATTGCTTTCATTACTGTCAATAAAAACACAGACAGCTTTGATAAAGGTCTCAGTATAACAAGGAAGGGTTAAGTAACGACAAGCTCTTGAGTTGTGTGTATAAAGGATGCCAGAAGTTTTTTTAAGAAAAAAGAAAATCAATGATTTATCTAACTGGCTGGTCAGGGACAGCCACAGTGCTCCACCACAACAAGATTCAGGCTATTGCTGAAAGAGAAGATGAAGCCTGTTAAGGTTCCAAGCAATAAGTGATCACAGATCAGCAGAGCTGCTGCACTTGGACAGCCCAGAGACTGAAGGGGTAATTCACTTGGCAGACCCTCAGTTTGTGAATGACTCCATCAAGTCAAATAGGATAGATTAAACACAGCTTATTAATCATTAGTCACAGCATGGAGTGCTAGAGACATTCTGGCCTTTATTAATATTTTGCCTCAAGTGATTTGTAGCCTTTCTGTATTTGTCATTTTATTATTTTATTTAATATACCCAAAGTCCACCTCCTGTCCTTGTTGCCAACACATCTCTAATCAGTTTGAGCTCTGCCCCTACCAGCTCACTCTAGAGTTTGGTCTGTATTGGAGCAGATCTTGCTCTCTTACAGAGCCTCTTCATAATTATTAATAGTAAAACTTCTGATCCACCTTTTTATTCCATCAACTTGTCCCTGTTACAAAATAAATTCTTGTACACATTAAGAATTTACAAGCTAAGAAACTCAAAAAGCATTAACATTACCAGATTAAAACCTTAAAGGATGCAACAGAAACTGATTACCTGCAAATATGTTAAAATTATGGTTTGAGGTTTGTTCAGTGACAGTAATACTTTGGGAGATTGCAGCAGAGAACAGGTTTAAGGATGGAGTGGATATTCCACTCTCAGCTCCAAGGAACTCAGTGTGTTTCATTTTCAGTTCCAATGTCACAAGAACATGTTTGGTGTATACATTTCCAGCACAACAATGTTTCTAGCAGAAAGCAGGGCAATTATGCCCTTAAGCAGTTCTGCAATTTCATATTTAATCTTATGAAATACACTCTTCCAGTTTTAACAAATCATCTCTAAATTGCCAATCAAATCACTCCAGGAAACGAGACTCTTCATCTCTCAGACTTGTAAGAAGTAATTTACCAATTAAAGCCAAAGAGAGTTACAAGAATAATTTAGGGAAGCTTTCTCAGACTATATTTCTTTAACTGTGTGTGCAAAATCCAGCAAAAAATCCCTACTCATCATCATCCACTGAACTTCCCCCTCAAAAAATACACAGATGCCCCTTGTTTAAACAACATCATCAGGGCTGCAAAGCCAAGCACTCTAAGGTCAGTAAAAGCCACAAGTGACATGACCTAAGGAACCATCACTCAGCCCTGTCCTGTGGCCCCTGTACGTGGAATTCATTACTGTAACAACCTCACTCAGCACAACTATTGCCTGATGCTGCATTTCTGAGCCGCTGTTCAGCTCAATTAACCAGTCCTGGGCAGCAATTGAGATGCCTCAGGCTTTGTTTTCGTGTTCCAGAGCACACCCTGCATCCAAGCACATACATTTTGTTTGTGGTGTTTTGGTAAACCAGGCTTTGGGGTCACCGGGGTGAAAAATGAAGGAAACTATTTGAAGCACCTTGTCCAGTATATACTATCAAAAACACGGAAAAAGGTGCCCACACTTCACAGTTCTAAACTATATTCACCACTGCCTCTTCCTGTGGCATCCACATAAACCAGCTTCCTTCAGCACCCAGCCAAAGCAATCCCAACCTATCCTCCTCAAGTAGGCATTCTGGCTCAACCTGCCTGCCCAGACATCTCCAGGTTTCCTATTCAGCTGCTAAATCTGCCCTGCAGATGCCTAGAAAACAACATAACATGAAAACCAGGTATCAATATTTCAATTCTGCTGAAGTTTTCCCAATTTGTGTTTGACAGAAAGGCTTTGGCTTATGCATTTCTTCATTCTCATCGATGTCCCATACACACAAAAGCTGTTATCTGAAATTCATTCATTTAAGGTTCAATTTCCATGCAGAAATAAATGTTTTCAGCCAATGCCATCCAGTCTGGCAGGCAAGGAGCATTGTCCTGCCATACCAAGGCACTGCCCAGCTCTGCAGGCACTGCTGTGCTCAGGGGGCTTGTGATCAAGGAAAGGGGGATAGGCAAGAGAATTGCTGCACATTTTGGCCACTACTGGGGTTCATTAAGGGGAGCAAATTCAGCATAACCAGCTTTGCCTAAGGAAAGTATAAATATAACTCGAGGTGCTTTTCTGAGCTATACAAGCACAGTCTTCCAGTCACCACTGAAAATTAGCCCTGAAGGCTGTGGCAATGTACCTGTGGCAGACTAAGAAGGCAACTTCAAATAACACCATCCTCAAATTTCTCTCCATAAGAGAAAAAGAAGGGTAATACTGGCAGCATTAGTTCCTGTCCTTTCACAGTCTGTGCTTCACATCAAGCCTGCCCAAGGTGGCAAAAAACCTTTGGAAAGACCACAAAAGGAAAAGCAACTGCTACACAGGTAAGAAGGAGGCATCAGATGAACTGGTGGGACGGAGACTGAAAGCAAGGAGGAGCCTTTTACCCTGCACAAAAGAGGCAGGTAAAGGCTGGAACTCTTCACCACAGGACACTGCAGATGCAGAGTATTCACTGGACAAAGGTAAAGGTCCAAACTTTAATCTACCTGTAGTGTCCAGAAACCATGAAGTACAGGCTTATCCTGTCAACTAGAGTCAGCAATGAGCCAGAGTTTGTTTGTTAGGAATGCTGGGATTCATCATATCACCACCTCTGGCTGGTTGCTGTGAGATCTACCAAAAGTACCCAAACAATCCCCTTCAGTGCAGAACCATCTTTTCTTTAGAAACAGTCATAAAAGGCAGATATTCCTTCAGACAATTGCAAATATGACTCACAGCGTTACAGAGTTTTCAGTCTCCCTTTCTATGCATCCCTGTGGAATTCCAAGTCCAGGCTACAGCTATAAGAGAAGTTTGACAAACATTTGTTATCACAGAAAATAACAGCTTGATGGAGCATTGCTGGTCACAGTGATTTCTCCATAGCTGAACTGGCTCAAGAAAAATAGAGGGCCAACACATTATAAAGATTTATTTGCTGGAGACATCAAGTTTTTATCTAAGCAGCCTGACAGTCTCTCAAGTATTTATACAGGTACAGTTTATAGGTTATAACACCTGACATTACCAATGTATTCTGCCCTTTGAAAGAACTCTTCCTTATTTTTACAATTTAATATTCGCTGCTGAGCTGTCCTTGCTTGTAAAAGGACTGTCAGGTTCAAATGTAGAATTAGATGATCCAAGACACCCTGTCTCTGGTGAATAAAAATTTTAAAATACTGAATTTGCCAGAAGAGTAATAAAGATGCCTATTCTGAATTTGCAGGCTATTATCTCTATTTCCCAGTGTTGCCTAAATTGCAGGGTTTGCACACAGGTTAGTTCTTGTGGAACCTAAGGAAAGGCTTGGCAATCTCCCTATTTATTATGCTAATCCTTGTGTGTCACGGCATTAATTTATCTTTAAATGTTAAGCAGAAATAATCAATGCACAGAGCTGGAAAAAGGGCTGCAAATTATGCCTAGTTACAAAATTCCCAGACTGGCTATTCTTCAGTGGAGCTACCACGGGCAGCTGAAGGTTCCAAGAATAACAACGCTCTGTCAGTGAAAGTGCTGAAGATTTAAAAAAAAAAAAAAAAAAAAAAAAAGAGTTATGCAATATGGATTAAGTGACACAGTGAAATAAAGAATTTCAGTTACACAGAGCTCCCAGGGCTCTGGCAACATCCTCTGAGGACAATTTCTGCATATGTAAAGAAATATTTTAGGTTCAGGAGAGCAGCTCACTCCCTTCTTCGCCTCGGTATTCTCAAAGAACAGAGCTATCGTTCTCATCAGCTATTCCCCTGTAAAGGATTTTGGGAGCTCTGGCATTACCTCGGTGCAGATGGATGAGACCAAGGCTGTGCTGATGGAGCACCAGGCTCAGCAGAAAGCTGCTGTTACCTGAGTCAGCAGGAAAGGCACAACCTCACTCTGTGCTCTGGTTTTCAAGCGTGCCCAGCACCAACCCTTCTCCCTGGCACAGCACAAACTTCATTCATCCAGCAGCACCAGCTGAACTGGAGTTGGAAACGTGATGGAGAGTTCCCTGCACTGTTTTCCTTTGGGTGATTTTATTTCACAGCATTATATAACACCTGTCCATTTTATTTGTCTAATGGACAGAAACTATGTATATTTTTAGTTTTAAACAATAGTTAGTGTTAAACAATTCAATGTTAGTGTGAAACAACACATTTAGGAACTTTATATAAGGAGACAAGGATAAGATATCTTGAGCTAAGGTGCTTGTAAATGTTTTGATTTTTAAATAACTATACTAACGAATGTAAACAGACTGGTAAATAAACTTTTGGAACACTTCAACAGTAGAAGTCATTACAGAGAGCTGAAGTACTCAAAATATAGAAGGTTATTAACACATTGCTGCAGTTCATTCTAAAGCTCCTTAAGCCTTTAAATTCTTAGTTATTACAGAGAATAAGTGTGCCATGAATTATATATGTTTAGAGAAATTTTAATTATGGTTGCCAATGGCTTCTCACACAAAAGTCCATTTAACGTTTCCATAAACATCCAGAAGTTTATAGGAACAATTACAAGTATTCATTTTATCAGAGCAAATGCTGTTTGTCTCATAAAGATTCAGGGTACTTGGGGGTTTATGGCATTCCATATCCAATGCCATCAATTTCCATGTTTCTCCCTGTAACAACTGCATATTCTATTTTACATAATCCATACTATTGCTAAGCATTTATTGACTGATATTCTTTTTTGCCTTTGAGGGCCCACAACATCAACACACAAAATTTAACATGGACCAACACAGAAGAGACAAAATACACTAGAAAATACACAAGAAAACATCTTATGTACAACCAGTGTTTTCAAGCAGATTTGTTTGCCTGTACTGAAATCTTCTGTATGGGTCTGTGGTGCAGAGAAGAAAAGTACAGCAGTAACTACACAAAATTAATACAGAAGTTCAAGAGGCACCTATTTCCCTTCTCCTCCAAGAAGCTTATTTAGCACTGCAGCAGTGAAAAGCCACTGACTCCAAAGGAATTCTCATCTTCAAAATGCCCTAACTACTGAGCTATTTGCTTATAACTGTCACACATACCTAAAAATTTCTTTGAAAATAAACCCAAAAACATTCATATATAAAACAATCCAAACTATATACTGTTCACTGTATACATGGAAGTATTTTCAGGAAAACAGTGTTAACTGCAGCACAACAGATGGTCTTTTTGCTCGGAGTTACTGTAGTTACTGCTCTAAATGGTAGAAGTGGGACTGAGTCAGAAACCTACGGTCCAGACTTACAATTGCACTTGGACACAACTGGAAAAGTTTGAAATTTGGGTGCTAAATCCAGGCCATCTGTAGCCACACTATACCTGAAGAAAACCATAGGTATTAGTCAGCATTAAGAGAGCAAAGAAAATCCACAGCAGCATTCAAACTTTCCTGCAACGTTCCCATTACTACCCACACCTGCCTTGAGCAGGGAGAGCAGAGGACAGTGATAGAGCAGCGATGCCAAGGACTCCCCTGCCCTCCCCAGGGAGCTCTGCAGCATCCAAGGATCCCTCCAGTGCCAGCCTGGGTGAGGGGAACAGCCAAGGAAGAGCAGGGATGAGATGGGGGGAACCCCCAGTGCCCTGTTCAACCCTCACTCCCAGAACAGTCCCGGGGCCTTGGGCAGTCGGACTAAACCAGCTCTGGGGCTGCTCTGACACTCAGGGAGGAGCAGAGCAAACATCAGGGGGTATTAGAATTGGCTTGAAGTGACAAGATTTTATTAATTCTTACTTCAGATACCACACACACACACACTACGAAATTACTTTCCTAACTTGTGACTTATTGATGGGAATAGCACATTTGAAGTTTTTTCTTTTTTTTTTTCTTTTTTTAATGCTGTCCTTGTGTCCTTTAATGAGATGGTCCATGTGACAAAGTACAAAGACTCTCCAGTTCATCCTTACAACATCCCAACAACTTCTCCACTGTTTGTTATTAAAACTTATCCCAAAAGCCTGAGAAAGACCTGGGCAGACTTGCTACTGGAACACTTTGAAGAAAATCACCCAGGCTGTTCACAGAGGCAAAATCTGTTGGAAACTGGGGAAAGAGAACCACGGAACCCTCCGTGCTAAAAATAATGAAAACACATGTGGGAGGGTTAGCAGAAGAAACTGCTTTCCCGTTTTCAGTGTTTACCATTTGAGCCCTGCTCTGTTGTATTGATTTTATGTTGCAACAATTTAAAACAAATAGCCTAAAAGGCAATGGTTGCAAAATAATGGTCACTCTGGAATAGACTTGCAGTATGGAACAGAATGCAAAGCATTGACCAGATCTCCACTCTGAGGTGAAGTAACTGCACTGGAAGGGGGCAGGGACTCTTGCTCCAGAAGACAGATATCATCCACCACTGGAAAACCACAGACAAGATCTTAGAGGCTTCAGGCAACTAGCAGTGGAAACCTCACTTGTAGATGTCATGTTCTCCAGGTGTTCAGACATGTGTGTCATATACACATCTTAAAATGATTTTTTGTGTAAGTCAGAGCTACCAAGTCTCTCTCAGAGAGAACTTCAGTTTGACACTCCCAGCTAAGTTTTTTTCACACAGTAGGGCTGATTCAACATGTAAGTGTTGACTGACCTACCATGAGTTTTTGTTCCATTTCAAGAGGGAAAATAACCTAAACCACAGGGGCATTATGTAGGGGTGCCCTGTTTCTCTATCATCAGCAGTCAAATTATTTTCCAGCTGTGCTGGCATGAGAAATGCTTGGCATCTTCAGACATGTCAGTGTTAACTCTCCTTCTGAACTCTTTTAAGTACTCAGCACATCTCTTCCTAATGAAATGAACATTAGCAAAATTAAGGTAAAAGTAATTATAGATTTGCATGCTTTACTCTTTACCTTTATTCACGAGTCTAACAGCTAATATGAGGTGCAAACCACCACTAATTGAAAATTGATTTTAGATTCAATTAAAAGGCGAGCCCAGGAGGTAAATGTACATGCACAAGGCTCATCAGCTGCCTCCTTCCCCAGTGAGCACCCATTGAATTTCACTGACACAATCAGTGCCCACAACTGCAACAGTGGCAGCTACAGATGAAGTCTGTGGAATATCCAGAACTAAAACTTCAGCTTTTAATTGCTAAGGAACAAGAGACACAGTTAGGTATTCTCAGGTGTTACTTAACATTGTGACAGCAACAATTTGTGATGGTCAAGCACTGCAAGACCTGGAAGATGAGCACAATCTCCCACTGGTCTGCTGCTTTAGCAGACCTGCTGTTTGATTCACTCTGGTGAACGATCCAACAGGGGAAAAGTTGATGAAGTCAGAATCATACACAAAGGGTAAAGGGTTTAGTCAGCACATTGGTGGCAAGAGCCAATGGAATGCTCTACATATGTTAGAATTAGCTTTTATAATCAATAACATGCAATAGCATCCAAAGTAGAGGAAAACTGCAATTCTTTGGTGGTGCAGATCAGCCTGGTTTTAATGCCATTAGTGGATTTCCACAGATTAACGACAGGAAAAATTGTGACCCCTCCTCTGGATGCAAGTAATTAATCACTAAATATTGAGCTGTCATTTGTGTAAGGAAACATGCAGTCTGCCCTTTAATGCAAGTGTACAATGCCTTTGTATACTCTCTGACAAAACTGCTAGTAACTCCTCCTGTCTTCATTATATACTGTCGCATCAGTGGCACTGAGTAGCTCTGTTCTGAAGAAGTGACTGTGGCTTATGGTCCAGGGCCAGCCACTGAAAACACCATAACATTCTGCATCCTTTAACGTGTGGAATAGTTACTGTAAAGCATACCTTACACATGCCTGGGAAGCCACAGTGCTCCCAGAAAGATACGGAGTTCAGTATTCTCTAGAAGCGTAGCAAATACCTACTAAGTAACTACAGGAAAATATAACCAAGTCATCCTTTAATGCTGAAATAAAATATATTGTCACACAGCATCTTGTCATTTATAAATTAAAGCACCGTAAGGATGCAAAAGGCTCATTACTAGATGAACTCAGGAGTCTTGCATTTGATTCTAGGTATTAATTACATTAGCCAACTCTAGACATCATACACAGTCAGAGCCACAGAGAAATTTTGGGCACCTACATTAGAGGACAGTTCAGACCAGAATGCTGAGTGAATTTTACTTTTTGGGATCTGTAAGCAAACTAGACTTAACTTCAGCCCTGGAGTCAATCCCATCCCGAAGCAGATTTTTTTCTTTGTACTCATATTTTGTTTACTAGGGATACTTGCAAAAATTAAAAAACCATAAATAATGAGAATGATCTCCTTAGAAGCCTAAGCCTCTGTTTTTCTCTGTCTTCAGTTTTTTGGTTCAATCTCCTTTACCCACACTTTGTCTTGTGTGTCAGCTGTGATATCACATGGAAACTAAGCCTATATTAAGATTTGCACAGTATCTAATACAGGTAAAGGACTGTACACGTAGGATGAGCCAAAGGCCTCCCAGTGCTATTACAAAATATCAAAGTTGCAAGGGCAGGAATTCTGATCGAGCAGGCACACGAGAACTGAACCAATAACTGAGGCACGTGGCAAAAATGACAGACAACAAGCAAAATAATAATACAGACACATACAATTAAGGATATACACAATACCAAGTCTGCACTGGATAAATCCACTGTGCTTTTTTCTTACTGAAAACACAGATCCTGTTCCAGAACAACACAAACTGCCCTCAGTCACAACAGTGGCACCAGCAGGTTTGCAATTCCTTATGTTCCAATGGATGAAATGGCATGAACATACAGTCAACCACCTTTCTGCTGTAAGGCTCTTCTTCCCTCATATTTAAATCAAACTCAATTTAATTTCCAAATTCACATTTCCCAGAGTAGGTGTCCACTGAGTGTTCTCTTCAGCTGTGTTCATTTTCCTTATTAACAGAATCAATACTAATAAAAAAGATTGGTTACAACTTCTTAAGTAGTTTGGAGTTTTAAACTGGGTAACTCACAAAGCAGGCAGGCTCCACATTTGGGTCCAATACTGGATGCTGCTGCTTTAAAAAACACATGCAACAGAAATCAATGGCTGTTTGTTCAGCAACAGGGTAAATGAGAGAAGAACACGTTTACAAACAGCAGGCAAGGCTTTCAATCTGAAAAGCAATCACATTTTCTGCTCTCTGCCTTCAAGGGCAGTGCTCATAACCACAGCACTGACACAGGCAGGAAGGGAAAATTTTTCTTTCCTTTTTTATAAAAAAATAACCAACTTGGTACCCAGACCAAGGCCCCTCATGTGAACATTTAGAGCCATTGAGTAAGGCTTTCCCTGGTGAACAGCACCATTGATTTTACCTGAGAACTTGCCTGTAACACTTATTTATGGATTAATGGACTACACTGCTGCCCAATCCCAAATGCTGTTCCATGCAAATGGACACAAACAAATACCCCTAATTACCTTAAACTGGGCTCCACACAAGTGTTGCAAGCTCAGGTTCCTAAGTTGAATCCAAGATTTTGCATTTAAAGCTCATGTTTTGGCTTGTTGTTTTTTGGGTTTGTTTTTTTTTCCTAAAAAGCCACAAAAAAAAAAAAATGCATGGGGAATAAAAAATATATTTTGTAAAAAGCCAGATATTAAAATCAAATTAACTCAATCACCAGACTATCAACAAGGCATTCAAGGTGCAGAGGCTGGGCCATTCTGTCTGTCAGCACAATTAGAATCCTCATGTCTGGTAGAACAGTAATTTTAGAAAGAAAAAAAAAAAACTCTCATGGAAAAATGTTTTGCATAAGGGTTTCTAGACTTTTATTTTTTTTAGCTCCATTCAGAAAGGTCAATCACTGAAGCTTCTATTTTTATATAGACTGATATCACCAGACCATGCCTCAAAACACCTCTACCGTCTAAAGACATTCCTTCTAATTATTTTCTCCTGTTATTATATCCAAAATCGGAACATCAGTCCAGGCTTCCCACTGCAGCCTGTATTTTATAGCCTTTAGTCATCCCTTGAAGCAAACTGTAGCACCCTTCCTGCTTTCAGTGCTACAGGGCATCATTAGTGGAGACTCCAGCTCTGCACAGACACAGGAACACACCTCGTGTTATGAAGGATGAATTTTAAGTGGCATTCTTACATTTAAGCAGAAAATTATTTATGGCTTTGTGAACATTGGAACAGCTCCAATGTGTGGTCTCAGCTACTCAGAAGACCCGAAGCTGGTTCCTGCATCAGTTTGGGATGCACTGGGAGACAGACTGGGAACTCACTGCTCCAAGGCTCTTCCCCTGCTTTGATGCCTTCGCCAGGGTTAAGATAAATTTTGATATCTTTTAAGTATCACAATGGGAAAGCACAGTGCACCACACTTCTGCTCTGGGCCTGAAGGAAACTTGGGCTAGGGGGGGCTGTTGGAAAATACAGTCTCTCAAATATCTCCCAAATTAAATCATTAAAAAGGAACAGCAACCATTTTCACCATTCATTTTCAGGTGGTAACTGAATTATGCTATGAGGTATAATGCACCTAACACTGGCACAAAAAAACAGTAAAAAAACCATGTACTACAACAGGTCAAAAATGTGATGTGAAAAACCATCCTCCCAGAGCAGAATGTACCCAACAAATGTAGCTCTGTTAGCACAAGAGATCCAGAACACAACCCATAAAATGGTAGAAAAAGTTTTAGGATTGTACTGATACTTAAATATCTGAATGTTAATGGACAAAACTCACATAAAATAAGATTCAAATTAACAGGACCACATAGATAAACCCCCTGGTACTCTGAATAAGGTTTATTTTTCTCCCATGTCAGGAGAAGACTTGGCCACATAAGCAGGTGTCAAGGCAGTAAAATGCCTCTAGAAATCTGCACTCCACACTTGGAAGTCAGAGACTAAGCAAGGTAAACAGTTTTTCAGGTTGGAAACTATATTAGTGCACTTTAGCTGCCTGAAAAATAAACAAACCTGAGTTTTGTTTGGTGGGTGTTTTATGGTTTGGTACTCTTTGGGTTTTGTGGGGGTTTTTTGTTTGTTGTTTTTTTGGGGTTTTTTTTTAGGAACACAGCTTGCCAATTGCAATTTTCTTTTTCATGATGAGTCATTCTATAAAAGTGCAAGACAAAATTATGAATGAGATGAAAAGTAGAAAAGTATCCAGAAAACTGGATACACCTCTGTTACCCCTCAAGAACATTGTGATAAGGAAAACTTTAGAGGTGAGAAAAACCAAAGCAGATTTGAGACCCACAATAAACTGTGACAAGAAAGATAACGAAAATTATTTAAATGTACACAAAGCCTTTAAGCATCTTCTCTGACCTATGTGCAAAATGGGTTGATGAGTTTTCACATCCAGCAATCAAACCACTCCTATACTGGTGGGAGCAACCTGCCAGAGATGAATAATGTTAAACATGAACTATTCCAGGTGAAGGGATTCATTCATCCTGCTCTCAAATTGTGGCATTAAAGGAACTCAGCAGCTGGAGATGATCTGATGTAAAAACCACTGAGATTCAGACATACCTGTAAAAAACAGGAAAGATGATACCATAAAAGTGAGGATTTGGGGGGATGATGGGAGGAATCAGAAAAGCCTATCCTTGATATGGTAGATAGCAGTGGATAAAAATGGAAAGGAAGGTGGAGAGGAATATATTTAATGATTTGGTTTTTTACATTCAGGTATTCAGACTAAAGTCACTATTAATATCTGTGTCTCTCGCTGTTTTACTTCAGAATCAAAGACTGGCAAGAGAACTTGGTGAAGACTGAAGAGGTAATTAAACAATTGCAGAACACACATATGATTGGGGTGGGGAGAAATCAACAGAACAATCAGCCCTACAACTCAAAGGGCAGCTGAGGTGCAGTTACGTTTGCTGGCACAGAAAGGTAAGTACCTGGCATCATCTTCTGACATGCAACCTTTCAGGAATGGTGGGCACTATTTCACAGCATCATCATGTTACACTTGCTGCAAGAGTAATTATATGAAAATATTGAGATGATTCTAATTTCACAGCACTGTGTACCATTAAAATAATCAGTCTCACAAGAATCACACCGATTTAGTCCCAACTCAAACTACCTCAAACCCACGATTTGTTATATACACAGGAGGCTAAATAAGGATGCCAGTTCTGTTTCTTGCATGCAGAAAATCCACCCAGATGCCTGTTTCTGAACAGATCTGACAAGGTGCAGCGTGGCATCTGCTCAAAAGCACCTGTCACTGGGGACACAAGGAGGTGTTGAAAGCAGCAAAAAGCTGAAAGTAAGGAAAGACAAATGCAGGAGAAGGGGGATCATTGATTGATACAGGCTGGGATTAGGGAATGCTGGCTGCTGATGGTGATAAAGCAGAGGGAAGAAGCCAGCACAGAGAATTCTCTGCACGGTAGCAAAAGGGAATAGAGAGTCAACTGCAGAAAGCTCTGCAGCACTTCCACTGCCCCCTGCCCTCCCTTGGGAGACACTCCTCTCTGGAAACCAGCTGGGAGGTGGTGACACATAAGTGTCCTGTTATTACAGAATTAATAGTCACCAGAAAGAGAAAACAGAAGAGGAAAGTGAACTTAAAAAGCAAAGTGGTCTTTCTGGCAAAGCAGAGCTGTACAGCACAGGAGGATGTATAGTCCTTTCCAGAAAGCAGGAAATATAAGAAATTTGTGGCTCTGTCACAGTCACAAGGACAGTGAGTGCACTTAGTGCTGCAGGTAATGAAACTGCCTGGCATTTACCAGCTTCTGAAGACACACATTAGGTAATGTGAGACAGTATCATGTAATACAGGAAGGTAATGTTAGTCTGAGTTCCTTAAGGAAATGAGGCTTATGGGCTCCCAGTCCTCTGCAGCACCTTCTGGACCTGGGCAGCCAGAATTGTACAGAGCCTTGGAGTCACATTCCTGGCAGCATCCTAAAAACAGCAGCTGGAGATGGACAAGGTGTGATCTAAAAGGCAGGGAGGATGTTCACCCACCCAGCAGTTAACAGGGAGTGTCTGACCAACCATCTGGGTCTAAGAGGGTCTGGGTACAAGAAACATGGGAAGTGGGTGAAGTGGTTATCAGTTCTAATCAGGCGTTATCATCTCTAATCAAGGGTTATCAGCTCTAATCTTCAAGGAATGTCTTGGATGTATTGAAGGCTCTTCTTTAACACACATGCAACACATGTCAGTGCTTGTTCCCATTGGAAAAGATGAACACTGAACAGCTGAAATACAAAATCAGAAGCAAGTAGAGGGTAGAATTAAAATGATTGTGATGAAAATTCTCTACGTTATTACTGGAAGTATAGAAAACTGGGCAGCTTAAGGGACACACTCCAGTCTTCCTGAGCTGATCTGGATGGGCAACAGGTAAGAAGACTCACAGAAAGTGTATCAGAAAGTGGTTTATTTTTAAGGGAAATACTACATCTGCAAAAAACATCATTCTGTTTCTCACCCAGAGGACATAGTGTTTTTAAAATGTTAATGAAGTCTCTGACTGACCTCCTCCTTTAAATTAACATGCTTGTACAGCTCCATCTTGGGATGAGCTCCCACATGCTCAGATTCATAGGAGACATTAAAGGCAGCCAGTCACATAACTGGGCTTGAGCACATAAAATTGGAAAACTCAGTAAACAGAGGGATGTTTTTAAAGTGGTAGGAAAAACAAAATTTAAAGCAACTAAGCAAAAAGTTACAGTTCTTAAAATGCCCTTCAATACTAAAACTGTTTACTTTATCTGAAAACAAAATAGCATTTGGCAAATTACTCAAGTCCTTCAATGGATGCCTCTGATAATTGCCCTATGGTCCCTGTGTGGCACAGAAAGCTGCATACACAGCAGACTATGCCAGTTTGCAATAAGCTCATTCCTACAAAAATAGAACAAATTCCCAGTTTTCAAGAAGGAAGTGTACTATCAGAAATACGGCTTAAAAGGATATAATGGCTCATGCTAAGAAAGCTGCATGCCCTAATGTACTTATTTCCCAGAGTAGTGCTCTCATACCCATGATGCAAAATTTAATTCTAGCCTCTACCTGCTTTTTTGTGGAAATGACATACTCTGTTATTTGCTTAGACCAGCTTGGCCCCATCCATTTCCCTCAGTAATGTATAGATGAGGGGTATGTCAGCATGGACTTACCTGGAGCAGTGCTCACACAGAACTCAATTTTCAAATATTCCTAATATTCCAAGACAATTTTTCACTAATGCCTAGTGAGGGTTTCACAATCATTATTTCCCATATATACAATTTATTTGGCTGGGATCAGAGAAACTTGTTTGAGTGAAATGATGAAGAAAGGCAGTTTTAGCAGAATGCAGTCCTTGGGTTCTCTGTTGCTCATGTTTTTCAAACAACCCAACACCTGGAACACTAAGTTAGTCATGGGTTTAATATATTCTCTGTTAAGAATCTGCCATTTAAAAATACTTCAAATTCAGACTTCTATTTGAAATGCAATGAATTATAGTTTGCCTGCTGTCACATTTCAATATCCTATTGACAGCACCATTTATAACTTCTGAGGATGTACTCCCATAGATTTTGGGACAAAGACATTGGCTCCAGTTCCAGTCAGAGCTTGGCACACCAGTTCTGATTTCCCTTTCATTTATATGGAACATCCCTGACTTCTGTGAGAGATGGGTAAGTATGGAGAGCACCTGACTTGCCAAACATTATGCAAGAAGCCTGAGATGTAATTGGGGTCTTTAAAGTTCTGAGCTATTAGCATAATGAGTGCATTGCCCTTTTACAGCAAGCTACAGGTATAGCTTCAGTGTCCCTGGGGATTTTTTCCTGAACATTAGAAACAATAGGCAAAGGAAGGCAGAGCCAAGCTCACAAAAAGTACATGAGGCAAGAAACAGGCACAAGTGAGTTTTATGAGCAGTGGAATGCAAACCAGTTGGACAGATTGTTCTGTGTAGCACTGACAGGGCAGCAGAAATTGGTTCTCTGACATACAGGTATAAACAGGATCTTTTATGTTAGATAAACGAGATTTAAAAATAAATGCTGGCCTTCAACTCCACAGCCCCATTCCCCTGCAGTGCCTGCTCACCATGGGCTGACAGAAATTGCTTTTAGCTGAGAGTGCAACTCCTCTAATCTCTGAGCACGACTGACCTTCCTGGGCAGCCTTTCACTGCACGTGCTGCCTCTCATCATGGGCCACACAGAGGCTCCTGAACTCTGAATCAAGCCAGGACTGCCAAAGTAAAAGAGCTGTCACCCACACAAATCACTGTTCCACCTGCTCACCACACTCAGGGTTTCCTGCTCTGTGGGTTAATTGCACTGAATAATGTCACATAATAATAATTAAAAAAACCCCAAACCAACCAAACTTAGATTTCCCAAGCCATTTAAGGCATTTAACTGTTGGTAATTCCATCTTAAATTAATGGGAGCTGTGCATTTTAATCCTCTTGAGTTAACTTTGAGAATGTCAGAACAAATCAATGAAATCAAAGTGCTCTTTCTGCAAAATGGGAATAATTTTAAAAGACCAAAGCAGTGAGAGGCTGTCAATAGTATGTTCTGCATTCCTCATGTAGGGTACATTTTTCTCCTGAGGTACAACTAAGCCCTTTCTCAGCAGTAGGCACCTCACTTCAAAGAGGGAAAGTTTGTCACACTCTAAAATAAGAACCAAGAAGCCTCCTTTGCCCAATTACTGCATGTAACTGCAGATACATGTTAGCCCAGCCTGGTAGGAGCTTAAGCTGGATGTCTAGAATCTCTACAGAAAAGTTCTTGTCTGAAAAAAAGAAAAAAAAAAATAAAAAAGAATTTGAAAGGAAAACTGATCACTTTGCTGTCACCAAGGAATAGGATGAGGACAAAGCTCACGAAGTAAAAAACCTTAAGAGACAAAGTTCTTACCCAGGCCCTAAACAAGAGCTGAGCTAAAGAGGAAGGAAGTAATTTTGATAGCACAAAGTCTATCTGATAGGCAGAAAGTCTGTGACATTTGTGTCACAGAGCCTGGTTTCCCCCAAATGCAGGAAGACAAAGCTCCCTGGGGAAGAGCAGTGCTGGGCAAGAGGGGAGAGGGAAGAAGGGAAGCCCACAGAGGCAGTTCTAGACTTCACAGACAGGCTGGGGGGTCTTTTTTAGGGTTTCCAGCCTAGAGTGCATGAGGTGACCCCTTGAAAACCCATTGAAATGAATGAAAGTTACTGTGTATTGGAGCAGGGAGTTCAACACAGCCTTAACTTCAAGCAGCATAAGAGCCAGGGTGAAACACAGTCATTACTGGAACTTCTTGCAGCAGCAGCAGACACACACAGAGCTGCTAAACTCTGTGGACTCTCCAGCACCACACTTGTCCAATTGTTTTGGCAGCTCAGCTTTGCACCAACACAAAGTTTGATGGAGAAGAAATGGATTGCACGGAGCTTTAATGAGGTAGAGAATTACCATGTGCATGAATAAAACTGCACCTTGTGCTCATTAATACATCTTAGATGCTATAGAAACTCCTGAGGTTGAAACACATTTACTTTAAATCAACTTGGAGTAAATTGCACAGAGGTCTTAACACATCAGAAGATATTGGCTGTGAGATATCAAGGGAACTCCAGCAGCCACAACTGTTTTGCTCTCCCAGAAATGCAAACTGTTGCTCCATTTAAGGAAAGATGAGAAGCAGCCTAGATTAATGATGCAGAGCTAATTAAAGAGGTAAATAATTGTGGTGATGTACCCTGAACAAAAGAGGCAAAATATAATGCAGCAGGAAATAAGAAGAAATACAGGGGTTTGATTAAACTACATTTCTAAAGGTAGGTAGGACTATAAAATGCCAAATATTATATTAATGCAGAGGAGGTTTATTAGAAAAGTAAATTATAGCTTAATATAAAGCAGATTAAGGGTTTGTTTTCTGCAGCCAATACTATTGTACTTAATAGTTATAGCTTACTCTTAGAGGGGAAAAAAAGTTGACCACAACTAATGAGAAGACTCCAATGTCCCACAGGGATGAGATATCTGGGGTGAAGAAGGCACCTCAGTAGAATTCAGGGAAGAGCTTGATCCACCTCCTGAAGCAACATATAGGTTGCTGTAAGTTGTTGTATTTCAATTATTATTGGGGTTTTGAAATAAGAATTTCCCACCCAAATTAGGGGAAGGACAAAGAGCCTCAAATGTTCTGTCCCCCTGCCTCACCCCACATATAGAAAGGCAGAGGAGAACAAGAGTCTGTACTGCCAAGGCTCCTTTGCACACAGGTAAACAGGCTCAGCCAGTCCCTATAAAACCAGGAAAATCACCCATCATACACCAGAGTACCCAGCAGTGTAACCCAAGGATCTCAGTGTGCTGGTTAGAAATTTATTAATCAAATATTACGACAACCTTAGTTCTCAACATTACATCAACCCTAATTCAACAGCATCACCATGGTTACAGTGTTATTACAGTTTAGCCTTGCAGGTGTCTTATCAAGATGTACCAACACAATCCCAGCATTCATCCTGTGTACGTCCCAGACAAATAATCTAGCTATCATATCTACTCCATTAACATAAGGCCACAATCTCTACTCCTTAATTAACACAGGCCCACAATACCATCTTCTTTGTCAAAAGCAAGCTGTAGTACATCCTCTCTCCCACAGTCCCCTCCCCAACACAAAACAGCAAAGCTCCTAATTAGCTGCCCGTCTTAGGGAGCTGCTTCCATCAGTCCACATTCCTGTATTGCTAAGAATCCTTTTTTCACCATTAGCAGGACCATTAAAGTCATAAAAACATCGACAACACCCCAGAGAAAGAAAATTTATCAGAGCTTTGTCAAAGAGGTAAAGCTGAAGACACGCTTTGAAAAGTTATTTTAAAATAACTAAAATAGCTTTCAAACAAGACTAATAAGAGTCTGTAATCCCAGCTGGGGCATCGCCTCTATGCATAAGGAGACCTGAAATTATGTTATCTACCAAAGATGGGACAAATTCTCTGACAGTCCAAACAGGCTTTGGTGATTTGATAACTTTCAGTTGGGTTTTTTTTGTGGTTTTACACAGAAATTCGCCAAAATACATAGTTTAAAATTGTCAGCATGACTAAAAAGGAGATCCTTGGCTTCAGGATTGTTGGGTATCCCACTACCTTTCAGACTAACAACCCACTCCCTCCAATATTCCTGCCTTTGCATTCCTGTTGCTCTTCATTTGACATATTTCTCTGCAATGTTTCATCTCCTTGTGACTGTGAATCAGAACGTTCATTATCTGATGATTAAGTTCATAAACACTGATTCAGTCTCTCTTGCTTCATTAAGCTGGTCTGTTTGGCTCCTGATTTATTCTATGTCTGCCTGAGATGTCACCTGCATCTCCTGGTCTCAGGCTTTTACAGTTGCTGTACAGGAGTGATGTGTCATGTTTGAGTTTTGCAGTTGAAATGTGTCCTGAATACATTCTGTGACCTGACTGGGATTAAACAACCACACACCCTAATTTGAGCAGAGTCCTAGAATTTCAGTGAGCTAAATAAACCTGAAATAACACAGAGACACAAAGTTTTATTTGAGCCTAATCTTTTTATTCTCAAGAATGATGTTTATTGACTTATTCCTGGTTGGCAGTGCTGATAAAAAGGACAGGACATCCCCCTGATTCCAGATTGGAATTGTCTGTCCCCAGGGTTGCTGCTCTGGATTTGATCTGGCACAGCTGATAGCAGAATCAAGGCTTGAAATGGACAATTTTCCAGCAATAAGGAAAGGATTACAAGACAAACTACTCTGTAAAGCAGCAGGGGGAAAAAAAAAAAGGATAAAAATTGAAACAAGAGCAATAGAAGTTTCGCTGCATTACAAGTATCAGTGAAGTAAATGCTTCCAATAAAAAGCTCAACCCAAGGAGTGTTATTTATCAGGGAACATCTGTTTGGCTGACCACTATCTGTGCTAGTGCTGCCTGACATGAATACTTACAGAAAGGAACACAGCCTGGCTTGACATCAGAAAGATGTCTATTAGTGTGCTCTTAGGAATGAGTGAATATATCCCTCACACCTGTACTGAGTAGAACTCCTGAATTTTTCTAACACCAGTCTTCTTTCAACATTTCATCCCTGTACTTCAGCCCATCCCTAACTTCATATTTTAGCTACCTTGTAATATTTTGGCCTAATCTGGCTCCTAATTCCTTCTTTTATCAGTTTTCATCCAGCTTCCCAGATAACTACATAATTCCATTTAAAGCCTTTGGCATAAATATATCTACATTCTACATCCAACTTAGCCTTTGGCAGCCTACAATACTACAATTCACAGTTGGAACCTACAATATTACCACGTTTCCAGAAGATTAAGAACTTACATCCATGACTAAGTTTAGCAGTCCATGTGCAAGACTGTTGGAAAACAGGTGTAAAAAGAGTGCACATTGTCCTAAACTGGGGGGGGAAATACTTCAAAACTAAGTATCAACATATTGTAAGATGGATCCATCTGTTCTTCATGTCAGAAGGAAATTTGAAATAGAGGTTTATAACTTCAGAATCAGCCTAGAGGGAATACCCTATATTTGGATACAGATTGTAAGTTTATATTCCCACCGCTGGAAATCACCGGATATCACTGATTGCACAGAGTTTCACTGCTTAAGATTTCAGCTTTGCTACAGCCCTCAACTTCTCTTAGACCTTGGAGAACAGAACCCAAAACAATCACACTTGATTATGTGACCCAAAGTTTTATTTGACCCTAATCTCAACATAACCACCCCATTCAATTACTTTTTTTTTCCTAAATACACATCAAACATCATTAAAAACTATGAAGGAACTAGAGGGAAAAAAATTATTCCAGATTCAGCTGAGCCAACCAAACATTTAATTCTTTAATTCAAAATGACCAACATTTTTGCAAGAACAAGCAGGTAAATGAAAAATAGCCTCCTCTGTCAGAACTGCTCAGGGGGAAGTGATTCAGAGCAAATTCCACTCGTGGTAATACATAACCAAAAATGAACTGTCATAGATTTTCTCATGTCCAGTAAGAGTTGAGCTCACAGTATATTGTTAGTGGACTCACAGTCTTCACTGACAGTTATTTTACCAAACTTGCATTCCTGTGTTCACCTATTTATCTAAATTTTGTTGAAGGTAGCCCATTAGTTCAAAACTTATCATGCACTGGCTCACAGTGTGAGGGCAATGTTAGCCTCACAAAGCCACACTGAAAATTCAACTTCAACAGTATCTCTGACTTTGACCTTAAATTCTAGGCAGCCTGACTGGGAAGGTAATGAGTTTAAGTAAGAACAGAATTATACCAGTGCAGTGGATGCTTTAGAATCAAATTTCCAGGCAAGAGGGAAAATTCATTATTCTGAAGGCAACCTCTTCATGGGAGGGGATAAGGAGAGCACCACAAGAACACACCAGTGCTCAACACACCCACCACTGCTGGGCAAAGGGCAAACCCAGGTAGAAATGGAACCACCTAAACTGGCTCAGGCAATGACCTTTCCTTCCCCACACTCAAGACTAGAGGTGTGAGAACATCTGAGATTGGTATTTGATATGTTGGCTACAAAGGTATTCCTTGCATCAAAACTGCAAGTGAAAAGTCATATTTCACTCCTAGTTGGCATCCTCTAAAAACCAGAGCATTTTAAATGGAGCCCCAGCTCTCCAAGTGATGCTTAAACTCAATTATTTTGGCCTTGAGTATGCATCATTATCCTGCTTCAGCTGCTACAAAACCTTATAAATCACGTCATAAACCAACTCCACATATTTAAGAACTCGTCACATATTAATTAGATGTCTTCAGTATAATTATTTTTACTAGTAATTTAAAAGCACAGGTAGAGGCCCATCTTCAACGATGTTTTTATCTCCTATTTAACACCATACATTTCTGAAAGTCATGCAAATTAACAACTGTCCCTTCTCATGTACAAGTGAAGTTTTTGTTACTATATAGAAGTTACACAGCAAACTGCTACCTCACTAAGTAGGTTAAGCATGGACATTGATCCTTCTGGACTGAATCTCTTTTCCACTGGCTTCACACACTCACAGGAACTAGAGGGTTTATTTACAAGCACCTCACAAGATAAATTCTAAACCTCAGCTATTTTGACTATGTGATACCCTAAGGTCAAGTATTTTAATTGAAACAAAAAGGGGAAAAAATTCTGCCACTACAACCAAACTCAGGACTCCAACACACCTAGAAGGCTTTGGGGGAGCCTCCTACTTGCAAAACACAATAACATGGGAAAAGGGAACAAACTTCCAAGCCTACATGCTACAAAATACTTGGGCATCAGTTGTGTTACAGCTTGGCAGCATCACCCTTGGGACCAGACTCACATATTGCTTTAGTCATGGCAATAGTTTCATTAATTGCAGCTGAAATCAATGGGAATGGCAGCATTTCCTTTCAGGATTAAGTCAGACAGGCTCCTTGCCTTGGTCTTGCAGTCCTGTTATCCTCAGTCTTGTGGAATTATTTATGTCAGTTTAAAAACAATACTAAGTGCAGCAGAACGATAACACTGTTACATAAATGAGGGTACAAAGCACAGGGCAGTACAGATCTATTCCAAGCCATCAGAACTGTTCTGTCTTCTATGGATGATAATTTCTTTTATGTGTCCTGATGGCAGGATCAGACTATTAACTTCTGCCATCTGTGTGCAGCTTGTTCCTTATCACAGAATTTTGACTACAGACTGTAAACCTCTGACTCAGCGGGTAATACCTGCTGGATTGTGTTGGCAGAGAGACTAAATGCCTTTCCCTCTCTATATATGCAATGGGGTCAAATTGCATTAAAACCCCCAAACTCTGCCAGACTAATGACTCTCCTTTTTTAATACAGAGCAAGGTAATATTTTATGTATTTTCATGGACAGTATGTGAAGGTAATTTAGGCTACCCTAGGGACCAGGTAAAATTATTCTCATTTTCACTTGGCACAGTTCAGCTGAGAGGGGTCCTTATGAAGCCTTCTTCCATAAATCCTTAAGAACTATATATCCAAGCCTCAGGTTAAGTCAAAGAGCTTTTCTTTTTTTTCTCTCCAAAAATACTTGTTAATCCTTGACTCTTTTATGGTGCAGTTCCTAAATCTGAGGCCTTCTAAGCTTGTAATCTCAGATTTACCAGCCTACTGAAGGAGTATCACAACAGCCACTACAACAGATCATATACTAACACCACTTTAAAAGCAGCAGAAAAAGTTTAAGCATCTTTTCCAGCAAGTTTCAGGCAGAGCCATTACTTCCTTCAGGTGCAGTTTCTATCCAAATGCTTTTCTGCATTTTGGCCCCAGTTAACAAGTCCCACCACACCACCCTGGGACCTCTGCCAGGTTTTTTTAATGTTGAACACTGCAGGGTGCTAAATAGAGTCTTAAGTGTTAAGTGAATTGAAAAAAATCATCTGGACTGACTGCAAAAGTGATGGAAATATCCCAGTCTGAGTTCCATGGGTCACCTGCACGGGCAGGACACAAATTCCACAGCTCAGCTCAGCTTTGGCAGCCTGACCCACAGCCAGGAAGGTCTTGAGTCATGATCATTACAACACCCAATGGGCAGAAGCCAACACTGATCCCAAGGGAAAGCTCCAGCCAGCAGGAATCCTGCATGTTACCTGCCCTGTCACTCCCAGCTAGACTGGCCATCTGTCTCTGGGACCACAGCACCGAGCAGGGCCAGGTGAGCCAGTCTGGCACCCTCACCTTCATACCTCAGGAAGCCCAGGATGCATTAGGCTCAGTCATAAACCTGCTGTTTGTCACAGCTCTGGATGACTGTACCAGCATAACTGATGTTTTCCTTTAGCTTATTGTGTTGTTCCAAATCAGAGTTCATTTCCAGCTTCTCCAAAAATTAACTTTGATGGCAGCGTGGCATTTCTAACCAGAGAGTATTTAGTGTCTCTCTCAAAATCTCCCCTGACTTCCTGAAAGGCTTTATACTTCACATTAAACTAAAAATCAATGAATTTATTTTTTTTAGATTACTACTTCAAAGGCAAGTAATACTCCAGTAACTTAGATGAGGTGGAACCAATGGGATCATTTACAGAAGCAAAGGAAGCAGAGTTTGGCCCACAGTTAAAATTAGGCAAGGTTAATAAAACTCAGCTCTGACTTGGCCATCGATTCAGGGAGCTGTGACAATGCATCAACTGATTTAGAGCTCAGTACTGCAGGGTTCTCTGTGTCGAGGTATATGAAGCCAGTGGGAGGTGAAAATATTTAGCAGCTCAAACATATGCAGTCTGTCAGCACTGAGCTGTGCAGGCTTCTCAGCTGGGGACTAGCAAGGACCTCCAAGATGCAGACATAGCAGATTTCTCCTTGATGAGACTGAAATGATATTCAACCTCTTCCCCTCTCTCTCCCAGGTTACATCCTTACTCCAGAAGGAAGCATCCCAGCAGTCAAATCTACAGTCTGTTTTAGCCATGGTGTGGCATAGGAACTCTTCTCACTTTTGCTATTTTGCTGTCTGTGGCAGTGTCTGGAATGAACCCAGACAAAAATCCAATTCCAGCAGCTGGAGGAGCAGCCATCACTTCAACAGGAGGCACAAAGGTTGCATTCAGCTCTCCTTTACCCTCTCTCAAGTGAAGTGAGCTTCCTAATCATTTAAACGATAATTAAACCCAGGTAGAGCAAGCAGGTAATTTCCCAGGCAATTCAACCTAAGTGTCAAATTAAGTAGCCTCCTCATTGTTGTGCATATTTGTCAGGATGTTAATGATTCATTTGAAGACAGTGTTAAACAGCTTCGCTCCAGTGGCAGATTCCTGTGGCTCTTTCCCTCACCACTGAAATCAGCACTCAAATCCATTTGAGGATCTTTCATGTTACTCAAAGGTCATGTCTGTGCACTCAAAGACACCAGAAGATGCTTCTAAAATCCCTAGGCCGTTTTGTAGATTTATTTTCTTCCACCATTTCCTGCTGGTTCCCTTCAAGACCTGTATGGAAGTGTCAGAGTGTTTGTGGTCCAATATGTCTTCAGCCTGGTCCACGCGGACAACTTAACATCAGAAAACATTTGTTTCTTTCAACTTTTTCTTCTATCTTACATATTGCAAATTTTTAAGAAAATAAGGAAGGGGGGGAAGAACAAGAAAAAAAACTTCCTTCTGGCTTCAATCCCTCTGAACTTCTGTGAAGCACACAGTAGGAGCAGTGGCCTATCTGAGAAAACAATAGATCAAATTCCTCCATTTCCTTGATGAATGGCCAATAGCTGGTGAGTCAAACCCAGAGACTGTGCCAGCATTAAATTAGACCTGAAGGACACTACAGGATTGGGTCACACCATAAATCAGAGGGAAAAAAAAAAAAGTCATTCTTTGCTCCACTTAGTTTTGGATTTACATAGGAGCCAATTTTGACAAAGGAGCTGACCTTGTCTTCTATCAAGACAGAACATCTGCCCTCCTACCAATAGATCCAGAAGCTCAAAGCAGGGATTGATCTTCTGTAGTTTTGGGTATTATGTCAACCTGCCTGGAACAAGGGTAAAAGGTTTTCTGTTCTATTCCTTCTTAAAACAAACATTCTTAAATCATACAAAGAAGTTTCCAACAATTAATAGCCAGTCAGTTTTCAGCCTTATACCTGAACTGGTGAATAAGGCAAAGCAATCTTTGATTAGGACTCAATCAATAGGGTGGGCACAGCACTGGAAAGGAGGGGAGCTTGTCTCTGCTTTGGCTTAGAGGGCCTGTTATTTGAACTTGTCTTTCAGACAAAGCCTTCTTAGCAGGCTCAAATCTAAAGCCTGTTTTATTCCTCATCCCTCAAAGACTAGATGACCCAATCTAAAGTTTCCAAAACTTTTCATTGTTTATGAGCCCTTGATTCAAGGCACGTTGATCAAGTCTTCAAAACTACTAAAACAACTACAGCCAAAATGAAGTGGGTTTACAAATACGGGATCTCACAACTGTTCTCCTGAATTCCTGAAGGCTCCAAGCCAGACAACTCCTCATGTGATACAAATGGAATATGTGGTAGAAAGACTTCAGAGTAGTGAACACCCTTCAATTTGTCAGATTAAGGGCATTCCTAAGAGGATTTGCTAGATAAATTAATTCTGAGCAATCACCTCTGGGCTGCTGTGATGGGCTTAAGGAAAGATTTTATTTTTTTTTAATGTTTTGTCCTTTTCATAGGAATTATTTAATCAGTAGCTATTCCCAGCTAAGTTGAGATCCAGTCAAACTGTCTAAAAATTACCATGGCTTCCTTATTTTATATAATGTTAATCTAAAAGCTCAAAAAGCATCAGCACACACAGCTCACCTCCAGGTGCTCCGTGGTATATTCTGCACTACCCCCTTTTAATAAAAAAAATAATCAAATTTTCTGTCTTCATGAAAGCATCAGTCTGCCTCATTTTGCCCAGCTGTCATTTAAAAACACCAGAAGGGCTGAATGACAAACGTTACAAGTCCCTGACCCACCAGACTTTGACAGCAGTTTGATAATATTTTCTCTTTAATCTCACCTTCTGGCAAAAGGTGAATACATTCAGGCATTTGTTTCACTATTCTGATCCTGCTGCACCAGCAGCCAAGCCTGCCTTGCACTCCTTACAGCACATCCACATACATCAAAAGAGAGAATCAACTCACCACGAAAAAGGTATATTTAGAAATATTTCCCACCCCCATCCTCAAGATTTCCTAAAATACCATAACTTATGCTCAACTAAAAAAGCACCTAACGAGACAGGCTGGAACCTCCATGAAGGTGTATCAGTGTGCAGCATTTTAGAGGCATTGGGAATATTTTCATGTCAAGAACCTCCTGATCTACGTCCTTCCCCAGATCTGCAGTCTAACATCCCTACTGACAGAAATCCTCAGGTTCAGTACAACTGGGAAGAGGACACTTACACTTGGAGAGCTGTGGGAAAGAAAAAGAATGATCCTTCTGAGATTTTTTTCCCCTGCAGAAATGGACACGTGCAAACAACCTACAGCAAACACAGACCAACAGCTTTCTGCTCCTGTTGTCCAGCCCAGTCCAAAACAACACAGAACTGTCTCCTTAAATGGCACATGGTAACGGCAGAAAAAAAGCTTCTAAGAAGCCAGGACTGCTTCAAACACAGAGTTTGGAATTCTCAGGACACAAGCCTCATAAAAGTCTTTGATCTGCACCTTAAGTACCTCGTAGATGCAACAATAGATCAGTGCTCAGTGCAAAGTCCTAAACCAGAGTGTAACACAGACTGAATTTAGGAATCCTTGACAGCAGTGCCATGGTAACCATGCTTCTGAAGGCAAAATAACACCAATAAATTCAGCTATAAGGGCCAATAAAATAATAAACCAGGAAATCTTAAGTAAATCAGTCACCAAACCTGAACTATGGAAGTTAGACACTGTACCAAGGAATGGCATTCAGATACATAACTGCAAAGGCCCAAGAGAAAAGGGGCAGAGAGATGAGTGAGCTTGGATTAGATTATAATAAGAAAGGCAATATTCAAAAAAGGAAATTTTAATCTAAAGGGGGAAACACAATCTGTGTTTATGGCACATCTTCACATCCTAGAGAATGTTGTGTTCATGTTTAATAAAAGAAGTATACAGTTCATAAAGACACTGTTGTATGATAAGTAGATAGAGAAAACAGCCATAATATTCTAGTTTCTATTACTGTTATTCTGGGAGGAATATTTCCACATGCAATTAACTCTGTTTGCAATATACCAGAGACAAACAAAGGTAAATGGAAAAAATCCAATTAAATTAAAGAACCACAAAGGACACATTCAGTGACCAATAAATAACACAAAGTACTGCTGGAGTAGGTTGATGAGCATTGCTGGTTATCAAACACTGAAGGGAATTCCTGGAATAACAACAGAGGGGAGATAGAATACTTCAATTCTTTTAGGGATTGTGGATGTGACAAGCCAGGGAGTCAAGGCAGCCTCATGGCACCCACACTGGCTTTTTAGGCAAGGTGTGTTGAGGTCAAGAATCCCACATTCCGAAGGTTATTGCAAATTCCTAGTAGGGATACAACTGCACCCTTATCCTGCCTCCTGCACTGCACTCCCAGTCTGTGATGGATTCACAGCAGCCACCTCCATCACCCACTTTGACTTCAGTTCAAACAAGCATTTCTGTGTTTTCCTCACATTCTTTCTCATGCCAAGGAGGAAGTCCCAAAAATTCTAACAACATGCCATTGTGTACCTTCTTTCCATTACTGCAACACTTGTAAGCAGGTCTACAATAGCTTGATACAAAACACAAACGACAACACAGGTGTTATTTTGTTACTTGAACAGTTCTTCCTGAGTATTCACTGACCAAAACTTTCAGCATCAAAGCAGGCAACAGGAAATTTGTTCCCTCCTGACTGCAAGGTGCACACTGCTCAGCATTTCCAGCCCAGAGACTTTTCAGTTTCATTTCTGTCAATAGACCAAACCCTGGTTTTAGCATGAGAATCAGGCTTAGGACACTGAGTTTCTTTCAGTCTCCTTAGTCTGAAATATTTTTTTTTTGAGCCTTAACAGCAAAAACTCTCAACTACATATTTACTTAAAGCAAAACAGGAAAAAAAAAATCTGACAATTGCAAAGCTATTTCAGCAGAACAGCTTTAAAGTTCAGCAGCAGCTCAGTGATGCCCATCTTTGTGGTTTCACAACAGTTTTTTGCAGTGGTGGGGGCTGTCAAATACAAATCCCCTCTCTGTGAGCCTTTGAGTGCAGTGGTACGTGCCTGGAGCTGCAGAGGTGCTGCAGTCACCAATTAAATGTACACATCTGCCTTGGGAACCAAAATAATTGTGTACCAGCATCACCAGAGACTCTCCAGCTAAAGAAAAACCTGTATCTGGTCTCAGGAGCTCACCAGACTTTACATCTTCTTAGAGGCGAAACAACTACAGAGAAACACAGTTGAACTTGTTTTAAAAACACAATATAAAGCAAACTAGCAGTGCCTCTACCCTCTGAATCTAACCCTTGTGCCAAGACATGTATTTACAGTAGTTTCCTTTTGTATTTTTACCTACATAAAATTTTATTGCTTAAGCATGTGGCATTGACTTGATTTGTTTGAATTAGATGTCTCAGTCACTGTAAAGACTAAGATCTACTGTTAAAATGTACTTTAAGATATATTTTTGTTATTGTATCTGAGTAGGTTGTTGAGGGCTTTTTTTTTGGAATCCTGGTAAAGAGGCGGCTGTGCAGGCAGGTAATTGCCTGTGCAACTTATTTTGGAAACATTTATATAACTTAGGAATAATGAGGAGTTACAGAGCAAGGAAATATTTCAAAACATGTGACTGGCAAAGGCAGTGACCCTTTAGATGCTTTTGGAATGTTTTCTCCCAAATCAAAACTCCCACAGATTCTAAGAACTCCAAGATGGTCTCTAATGGGTTATAGTCAAAACAATTCTTAGCCTTCCTAAGTATTATTTGCTGTATTAATTCCTACTCGTTCAGATTTAGACATATAACTTAAGTTAGACATTTGTAAAAATGTGAGCAGTTAATGAGAAAAAACTCAAATTGAATTCTGTGGGCTTTAAATGGCACAACAACTTTGAAAGTACAAGATCTCTTTCTGTAACAAACTCTAGACCAGAACTAGAAGTTAAAAGAAAAAATACAAACAGCAATAAAGGCATTTTGGCTTTTGAAAGAAAAATATACAAGCACATCACAGGCTGTTTGGAGTGCTTAACTACGAGGGGCAGAGCAGATTAATTTCCATTTACTCTGCTCATCACTGGGTCAGCCCCACCTGTTGTATTAAGGTTATCTTGGCTTTATTTTGGGGTTGAGGCATTTCTGCAATATCTTCTTTCTTTTCAGCCAGCACAGGATGGGTGTGTTGGAATATTTCTACAGCAAATATAACCATAATATAAGGTCATGTTTTCTGAGCCTCTTGGTTAGAACTGAATGGTTTTTTCTTAAAGAGGATGCAAATAATTTACAGAGCAAGCCTCGTTCAAAGCCTGTTGTCTTCAGCAGCCAACTTGAGCCTGATTAGATAAGCAATTTCAAGTGGGATTTAATGTGACACTGCAGTTACTTTGCTCAGTAAAATAAACAAAACTGCCTTATGGAAAACACAAGCTGTACATACAAAGGGAGAAAGCAAAAGGAAGATCTAGTTCAGCAAGAAGCCTTAGCACCAAACCATCGGGTCGAGCTGCTCCACAACAGCAACGCAGCCCTGCCAGAAAATACTTACCATGGAGTCAGGTTCTTCAGATGCACTCAAACACCACTGGCAATATAAAATACCACTTACTAACTACATCCACTCCACCCAAAACACTCTTTGCACACGACAATCTGAAATTGTGTCACTCTCAGCCTGTTTCCGTGTCCCTCTTTCTGCGCCAGCGTTTTGTCTTCCGAGTTCTTTGGAGCAGAACGTTTTACACACGTCTAAATTTGTAACATGCTCAGCTCAAGAGGCCACCTGTCCTCTTTTGGTGTATGGTATCCTTAAAATTACCCAGGAAAATATGGCATGTGAGCCACCACATGCATACAATATGGCATTCCCTAACTCTTTCTGCGCAGAAATAAGAAAAGCAGCCACACTTATCAAACACAGCATTTTCCCCTTTCTGTGAAATACTGTTTTGGGAGGTAAAATATAATCAAAATTACTTTTTCTCTTGCATTGTTTGTTTGGTTTTTTATTGCCTTCCTGCTACTGGAGGCAGCTGACTCTTGAAAACATACAAAAATACCATATATTTTGTTTCAGCGACCAAGGTGCAAAATACTGTCTTCAATGCACAAAGAAACACTGAATAACTTTTTGTGAGTTTAAACTAATATGATGAGTAGTGGAATACTCATTCAAGTCTAAAATATGATGCTCTGGGAGAGGAAAGTATTCAAGTCAGCTTCACAATACACTCTTTTCCCCAAGGTCTTAAACTCAGTTTCCCAACACAAATCTTCAGAACGGTTAACTCACCACAGCTTTTCTCAGTATTCTTGCATTTACTTGGGGATCCTGGAAAGCTGCACACCATCTAAATGTTTTAGAGGCTGACAGTCATACTGACACACTGGCCTTGTGATGTCCCCTGCCTCGAGGAGGGTGAGAGCTCTGATCTGGCATGTGTGACTGCAACAACGAGCCTGGTAGGAATTCAGTCATTCTGAAGCTAACAGCAAATCCCAAGATTCTTTCATTTAACTTCATTACCCTGGGTGATCCCCAGCTTGTGTAACTATATTCTCCTGAAGGGACATCCATCCCCTGCAGTTCCAGCAGGATTCTGCTTTCTCCCTTTCTCTCCTGCACTATCCTTTGCCCACTCTCTTACCCTGAGAACCACAGCATTTCACTAAAACTGGAAAAGCTCTTCTCTACTTGCCAACACACACCCCCTACAAGTCTTTACAGATGTTTTCTTTCTCACCACGCCAAGTTTTAGCCTGTTCTTGCCACTAATCCTCTGCACAGCTCTGCACCAATATCTCATTCAGCAGCAGCCAACTCTTCTCCTGTGTTTCCTCCTCCTTTTCCTTCACCTCTCTATCAGTGATCCTCACAAAGCATCTAGCATATCTACATTCTCCCTTAAAACCCATTTCTTTTTATTAGCTTTCCCTTTGGACATCTAACTCCACCAGGTCTATTTCTAATCTCTTACCACATCTGAGAAACCATCAAAATTCAAGGAAGTCACCTGTGATTGAGTAACTCTCACAGTTCAGGGAAAAACCCAGCTGGGCTGGAGGGGTTACCAAGAAAGGGCATTAATGTTCTTTTGATACTGGAGTACAAGGAGGAAATTGGGCAGAGAACCTTTTTAATCTGCTAAGTAGGAACTGTGCAGCCCTAGGGACCCTGTCCTGGCAGGACTCAGAAAAGCCAAAGAAGGAATGTAGTTCAGCTGTGAAATGAGGTAATCCTGTCCTTATCACAACCTGAGATTTTCTGCTGTTTTGAGAACAATCAGTGTGTCTAAGCTACCATACAAAGAAGGCTGCACAGAGATTATATTCTTTCCATTTGTTTTCTTTTGTTTCTGCTAACAACACTTCAGAGAACTGCTAAAGTCCTTTAAAACCTATATAATGACTTCAAAAGGAAGCAGTTTTCATTATGCATTTGTTTTGTTGAGGTTTTTTGTTTGGTTATATCTGTTTGTTTTTAAATTTTCACCCTGTTTTCAGGGGCACTAGTAGCATAAATCCCCATGAAAACCACAGTAAAGCTGAGAAGTGCTTTAGGCATCACCTAAAACAAAGGAACCACAATTCTTCAGTAGTAGCAATGATATTAAACTTGCTCTGGGTTGAAGAATGTGATTCACTTACCACCACCTTCCTCCTATCAAAACAGCCCTGAGTCACCACACAGCACAAAGATATTTACAATGCATAAAGGGATTTGTTCTGTTGTTTTGCTCTTATCATCCAAATGATAAGAAGCAGCTGAGCTCCAGGCAGGGGAAAGGTGCCCCATCAGAGCTGGGAGGTTCATGTTATTGGAGAAGCAGACATGGAAAAATTAATTTAACAGTGCAGAAAAAGAGTCAGTTTAGCAATATCAATATGCAGGGGTGAAAAAACACACACACATACTCTTGAGGAATTAAATTGTGAAGTTTCTCAGGTTCAGGGCAAGCCTGCCTGTGGTAGATTTTGGCTTATCACAACCCAACTGTGCTCCTCACAGAAAGAGGAGCTGGTACCTCCCTATCCCCTCACACCACCTTAAACCCTCCTGCATGTGGAGGAGCACAGAGCCCTGGCTAAGGCTCCTCGTAGCACAGGTGAAACAGTAATAAAGCACAGAGCTATCACAGCTGGAGGAGAATCAATAACAAGTTATTCTGAACAACAACTCCCAACTTGCAGTCTGGGAAACCATTTTGTTGCATAACCATCTTTTCTATTCCTTCAGCCAACATTCACTAATTTTTCACCACTGTTTATGGACCAACACAGGATATTAACCAGCAAACTGCTTCCCAAGAAACTTTGATGAGGTTTAAACAAGAATTAGCTTCCAATTTAAGCCTGGACTGCACAGCTGAACTGCTGCTTCCCATCACCTTAACAACTGATTTGTTGCAGCTGAAGGTTGAGGCACCTTGGCCTTTCTTACATGGAGAGAGGACAGGAACCCGGCCACTCACATGTCAGAGGATTTTGTACCATAAAAATGCTATACCAGGACAGAGTTTCTCACTGAGTAGATGTGTCTCTTGTGCTTTATTAAAAAAAAAATTAGCACTATTACACAGGAGCCTCTTTCCCAAGTCACCCGTGTACAGCACGAGCACAGAGTGCCAGCTAAAGACATTTATAAAAGTGGCAGAAGCACAAGAAAGAATTCTCAGAATTCTGATAAAGCACTTTTAAGAGATCTGATTGAATTTTCCCCATCAAAGGGACTCTGTCTAAAGCAGATAGCTTTTACCATCATCCTGCTACTTTAAATTAGGTCCTTCAAAAGAAGCATCCAGAATTTGTTTAATATTCTGTTATCTCTAAACTGGCAGGTACTACTGAATAGGAATAATTAAAAAAAAAGCCAAACAACTAACCCAAATAAGAGAAGGAGATGCATCAGGAAATCAGTGAACTTAAACATGCACAAACAACCCATTTTTTGAAGAATGAGGGAAGGCTGGGTGTGACAATACGTTACTGGTTTAAAATCATTTTTGAAAGTCTGTTTAAAATCGAGGTTGGCAGTAACAATCCAGGTTGGCTTTTAAGAGACACATCCCCCTTACAAATAAAGCCAGCTGGATTTTTTATTTTTTTATTTGAGAGCCATGGGCAGACTGGGATTTTTGCTCTCTGAAATCTGTTCGAGGTGGCTGGGCTCAGGTGTGCAGCCTCAGTATAAATGGATAATTCTAAAAGGTGTCTTCAGGCATAGCCTTGAGCTATGGGGGAAACACCCTGCCTTGTGAGCAGCCTCTGGCACCAGGGAAAGGAGTACACAGAGCAACCTGAAATCCTACTTGCTCCCTCAGTTCCCATTTTTCCTTTAATTCCCTTTTTCCCCCATGGGAAAATTTAACTGCATCTGTCTAGTGAATTGTGAGTCCTCTACTAGTGAGTGGCTGAGTGAGTTGAAAGAAGACAACTGCACAGCCCCTATTTCCTCCTACAAATCTTCACACAAGATTTTGTTGCCCAGAGAGCAGAGCCCTCCCTTGCTCAGATGCTGTTATTCCATTCCAACACGGTCTTAAGTAAGGCACAAAGGCAATCTGCCATGTCTGCCAGGAACAGGCAGGAGCCCTGGGGGCATAATATCTGTTGTTGTTTAGGAACAGGTAGCTCAGGCCCATGAGCAGCTCTAGCAAACCACTTAAGAAAAATAAGACTACTTTAAAAATGCCTCTCCACCTTCCCTCCTAAGACATCCTCTTGTTTGTTACTTGTTTGTTACTTAAATCAACCTGAGGGATGACAAATGTTTTCCTCACGTAGAACACCAGACCTATATAATGTTATGGTTCCTCCTTTCCCAAACTGTGCTTTCCACATTAACACAGTAAAATAAACCCCAAGACTTTGGTTAGACTTGCAAGACTCGCTCAGATCAGCCAATAACAAAACCAACAGACACTGGTGCCCACAGAGAGCCAACCTCCATACCCAGAAGGAACTTTCACACTGTTCTGCATAATCATAAGCTTCTAAAAATGCTTCACCCACCTCTTTCTGATGCAGCACGTGTAATTCTCAGGCTCTTCTCAGCCTCTCACCAAGCTTCTGTCCTTTCTTAGCTTCCCCTGCCCTCCTGCTCTGCTGCACTCCAGAGCTCAATCAGGCAGCCCCAGCTCTCGCACTGCTTGTACCCTCTGTAATCAAGGGCATTAACTGGAACCAGCTGTTCTGTTTGCTGCCTTTATTCCCACCCCATCACAGCTTGATCCTCAGGTTGTGATGAACTATCACCTGGCTCTTGAGCCTCCATCCTGTTACATGGCAGAGGTAATTCAGAGGCCACGGAGCATTGATCTCACTAACACAGGATCAATACTGTGCCTCTGCACTGTGCAAAATCACACCTGATGGGTTTGGTCTGGAACAGGCCAAGGGGAGCACAAGATGGATAAATTCTGCTGTGGTGCAATGAAGTTTCTGTTCAGGACATTACTCATCACAAATATATTGTGTCACATACTGACATGACAGATGATTCATCACTGTATTCTATCAGCACAATACAGCACATAAAGAAGCAGTGGCATCTGGAGGAAGAGTTCACCTTATTTCCTTTAAAAACCCGCAGAGCACTCTGGTTTCTCATTCACTGGATCATCACTGAGCATCTCTTTTCACACAGGGTGCTCTGATTGCACATGAGATGAAAGCCCACTTAGCATTGCAGCCACAGGCAGGCCAAGACTTGGTTATTCATTGCAGGATGTAGTTCTCATGGTATCTTCCTCCCTGTGCTGATACTTTATCATCTTTTACTTAGACTTCTACCATAAATTTAAAAGTTTCACTCCTGCTTTCACGACATGGCATTTTCATGACAACGGTTTATTTATCAACTCTGAGCTGAGAGCTGCAGGAGGAGGAACAGGGAGCAAAGAGAGAATATGGAGGTAAATTATATGAACTCTCTCTGTGAAAATAATCCCCTTACCCCTTTCTTCTTCCTCACTGACTTGCAAACTCATGTTGGCCTCAAGTTGACCTACTCTGTAGGAACCTCACAACGTTAAAAATTACTCCAGCAGCCTGTTGGTCCGTGCAGAGACCATCTGGGGGAGCTCCAGGAGCAAATGCTCTTCTTTGTATCCCATACAAACTTATCCTTTTGGCTTCATCATCTAGGAAAAATATTTCAATACCTAATGTTGATGGTTTCATGCAGATTTGAGGCTCAGTATCTGCTGGCAAACCCCAGGCACCTAAGCTACCATCTCATTAACATTCCTTCTCTTTTTCCAGTAGTATGTTTGATGCTGAACTACTACTGTCACCTATTCATGCCTCAATTTCTCAGGTATGGGATGAGAATAGTAATAGTTACTCCTCTAGAGAATGTGCTGAGCTTTGCAAAAGCAAGCAAATACAGGAGCCTGGAAATACAGGCATCACTGAAAGCTGGTATCTGAATATATCATGACATATGGCTGTGTCTGAAATTAGACAACGTGTGTTGTGTCACCTAAGGACATTTTGATTCACCTTCCTAGAACTCCTCTATACAGTTTTCTAAGGTTTCTTTTTTGTTTTGTTCTCAAATATATCAGAAATAAATACTGTTTATGCCAAGCAAGATCTAGAATCTTAAAAAGAAACAGTTAAAAACACACTGTCATTTGTGATTGTGTTCTAAAATCTCTTCTATGAACCAGCAGACTGTACAACAGATGAGAGAACACAAGAGGATTCAACCAAGACAAGCCCACACAGAAGATACTGTCAGTGTCAAAACTTTTCTTTCCATTAAAAAGATTAAAAAATAGGAGAGCAATAATTCCTGCAAACTACAGGTGTGTTTTAGAGAGAAAAACTTCAAGTCTTCCCAGTCTTTTTCATTTAAATGATTGGACCGATGAAATTTTTTATGTTTGGAAAAGAAATAATCCCTAGAGCAGAGTCAGGGAATTAGGGGTAACAATATCTACATCACAGGGGCACCTGTTAAATTTACTTGTGAATTCATAACAACAAGGCTTGCTGCAGCAAGAACTGCTTTCTGTTATCCTCCCTGCCAGGAGAACAGTGGTTTTGCCAGAGCACAGCTATTAGATACAGAGCAAACCAGTGCTTATTCTAAATGCCCAATCCTTTTTTGAAAACGTGGTTGAAATCCTCAACTGCTCTACAGGAATAAAATGTGGTCACTAAAAATTATTCTGGAGTTCGTGGGATGAGCCAAATTATTAAGGACCTTGGGATACACATAAATTTTTACAAGTTATTATTGTCCTTCATTATTCCTCTGAGAACTGCTCCATTCTCTCCAGGAATCAAATTGAAGTTATGGAGATAAAGCAGGTTAACAGGTATTTCTCACTTAAAGAGTTCAGATTGAGGAACCAAAGGCAAATTCAGGTAAGAACAAGGTGCTTTTTGTATGTCATCACCTACAGAACTGGATTTTCTGGCCCACTTGTCACCCTCTGACAGTTTCCTCATTTGCAGAAGGTGTTTTACAAGCATTTTGTAACACAGAATGACACTTTTCCACTGATGGAGTGGAAAGGGGTCTATGTCTTTTCAGCTCCCACAGCATTTCTACAAGCAGTCTCTGTACATGGGTGACCAGGGTTAACTTCAACATTACAAGCCGGGGTAGCTGTTTATAAACTTTGTAGATATTGCACTGGAATGGAGCACAACACTCAAAAAACCCCTTCAAACCTCACATCTTACAGGAAATATATACACATACAGGCACACACATGTGATTGCATGGATACCATGACAAGCTTCATGACATTCCACAAACACAGAACTGCTACAAGTGACTTGTTCTAATACGTGAAATCATTTGACATTGTCTGTCTGCTCCTTCATCTTCTACCCCAAAGGACAATCTGCATCTTTTCCCTATGTTCATGAGACTTTTTACACCAAACTGAGTGTTATACCAAATTATTGCTAGTGGCATAAAACATGTGTGTGCTGGGTGGGCTGTTCCTGTTCATGGCCAGAGCAGGTACTTCAGTTTAGCAAACCTACTAACCTGGAGCTTCCACCTTCTCCTCTGAATGCCAGTCAGTGTTTGGGAGCGTTCATTTGGATCATCAGATGATGTTTCTCCCTAAAAATGAGGGTCTGATTTCAAAAAGTACGTGGATATGCCCATTTCAGGAATGTTTAACTTGTAAAAACTAAATACAGGATCTACATTCATTTCATGTGGGTCTTGAAATTAAATGTCAAGAATAGCCAAGAGAACAATGTTAATGAATAGTCTTAGCCCACAGCACCCACTATCTGCCATTCCTATTAAACACAGAAGAACAGAAAGGTTGGTATAAATGTTGATATTTAAGCAAAAGGGAATATTTTCTGTGCATATTCATGAGGTAGTACCATCAGCACCATTTCTGTTCTGCCCAGTGAATTCAGTGATAAATAGGCATAAAATATGGTTGAACGTGGCTGCAGAAAATAAAGATGTTCTGGTAGCTGGCCAGCACTCCAATTGATTTTACATGCTTGGTTTTTCTCTTTCATTGTTCAGTTCTACCTCAGGTTACAAATTTTCAGAAGCAAACATGAGCAACTCACTGTAAATATACAATTGCTACTTGGGCTGGCGTATCACTGCTCTTAGTTTTCTTTTCACAGGTTGCTTAAATCAATAAAATGTACACTTGACAAACTCTACAATATCTATTCCTGCGGTTTTCTTGGCCATTGAAAACTTTTCCATAATTTCTCCCTCTCCTTTAATGTAAAATATATATGAGAAATCTTTAATATCTTAAGGACTATGACTGTCCATATGACACAAAATCGATTAATTAATATTTTTTATCAATAGAAGTGGTGAATTCACTACCTGTATTACTAACAGAACATGTATGTAAATATTAATCAAGTTTTTCATACATTTTAAAATATCATTTAATTTAGCTCAAAACCTGAATAAATCACATAATTCATTAGACACTATTTTAAAGTCATCCAGGCAAGGAGCAGAATCACGTGATACCAAACAGCCTAATACATAATCACACATGAAGAAAACCACTTACAAATGCATAGCTACACTGCCAGTCCTTAGCTGAAACCTATTTAGCAAAAAGAGGTTGCGAGAGACAAATGTATTTGTAGAAAAGTTGTTTTATTCACTAGGGAGCAATGATTCATTAAAGTAGAAAGTGCAAGTGCCAGAACCAGGACATGGAGTTATTTCTGCTGGAATACCTGTTGGCCACAGTGCAACCACTTCATCAACCTGTGGCTCTTTTCCTCCTCCCACCTAGAGCACGTTATACCCACTACATGGAGCCTTCACTTGGGGCCACTGCATGCTGCTGAAATGTATGTAAAAATTAGCATAAAGTGATAAAACCATAAAAAGTAATTGTTTCATGGTTCACTGGTTCACAATATTCATCTATAACAGTATAATTAACGTATCTTTTACGGTTTCTCTTAAGATAAATTCTGAATCATAATACCAGTGATGAGGTTTTTTTTTTTTCTGAGCAGGGTGTGTGGATGTGGCCTGCTTTGGACATGTTACACAGCTCAGACAGTCAAGGTGTCCCAGCACCTGGCTGCAGTTTGCAGTGGAAATGCTCCATTGTTTTCCAGAAGGAAAGGGCAGGTAATTAAATCTCTCTGCATTGCAGTTCATCCCTCTCATGATGTACTGTCCCTGGCCCTTGGTCTGATTTATTTGAATTTGTAAGTCTGGCAGGGTAGGGACAATCTCTTGATCTGTGCCCATGCCAATAACTGTCACAAGAACACCAATCTCAGGGCCAGGCCCTGGCACTATCACAGCAGAAAAAAAACATTTAAACTGTTGCAATTTCCCTTCTCACCATTTCCATTCCTCCCACATTGGTCTGTCTTTGGCTTCAAACTGAATTTGGTCAGTCAACACAGTCTGAAATATGCCTATTGAAGAGAAATTCTCTTGTTGTGTGTTTACAGAATTCACCTCAAGCATCACGAGTAGCAAGTGATTGAAATGAACACCAACCAAAGAAAACTCAATATCAATCTAATGATGCATTAAAGGGGGGGGGGGAACCCATGAAAATCTCACTCTGCAGCTTGCAAAATCTAAGCTCAAGTATTAAATTCCTCATAGTAATTACCACTGAATTTCAGGTTATTTTCTCCCTTTGACTCCTAGTGCTGCTGTATGATGCTATTACATGAGGCAACTGTTGAGAGGTGGATTATTTTGTGTGTCCAGCCTGTCCCTGAATGTGCATCTCAGCTGGGCCAGGCACTGGAACAGTAGGGCAGGACAGGCTGCTTGTTGCTGGACTGGATGTTCTTCTCTTTAGTACATTTTAAAGTAGACATTGTGAATGTAAGTGATACTAATTAGGTTAGTTATGTCAAAAACAATTTAAAAGCAGAAAGATAAAGCCTTAAATAATCCAACATTTACAGTGTGACAATTCTTTCCGTTGGGAGATTGCTTCGCCAGAATTTACCGTAATCAACTGTAATTCCTTTCTCAGTCACCCTCCTGGAATTTTGCCTAATCCCTGCTGTCTATTTGGCACCTGACAGTCCCTGTTGTCCCCTCCAGTCTCCCATCACCCACTCCACACCCACCCTTGGCACACTGTGGGAGGCTCTGCGGGAAGGGGTGCAAGGCTGGGTCACTGCCAAGGCGATCCCAGTGGGCAACTCAAACTGCAGCAGCTCCACCTGTGCTGATTAGCAACAAATTAAGCAAAATCTCTCAGCTTGAGACCTGAAGCCACCAAAATCAGACCTCAGACAATGATTGTGCCAAGATCATCACTCACTATGCTGACTGATGCTATTTTTTGGATCTTTCTCTGCTCCCTGTCTGGTTTTTTGCCTCCTCTGCAGTCTGTAAGCCCTTCTAGAGAGGTGTTTCTCTGTGGTTTGTGCTTTAGACAGTCTGGGCAAATTACATTCAGGCTGAAGACTGGCACTTCTAGCTGCTATCATAAAGTATTAACGTGCATACTCCTCATTGAGCATAATTTTTTAATGATATTTAACAGGCACTGGCTGGGTATGTTTGCCAATTGAAAGGCTGGCAGCAATGCTATTTAACATGTGGTTTACTTTAAATGGTACATGCAGTTTACTTTAAATGGTAGGCAGGTTTTTGGCTCCCAAGTCTTGTTTTACCATACAAATAACCAAACAGTGGTTTAAGAGGATTCATTGCCAGGCAATGAAGAGATTCTTGTTTTTCCCTACAATGTCTGTGACAAAGGCTGTGTTCTTAGTGCTGCAGAGCAGCCCCCCAGCAAGCTTTTGTCAGCAGTCACTGGATCTTGAACACTGAAAGCTTTTTCAGCCATGAGGACCAACTTTTGTGCTCTTCTCACTCAGCTTTTCACCGTGTATTGGTGTGAAATTGGAAGAGGGAGCATGAGACAGTAAGAGAATCCCATGTAGGGGAAAAGCAAGAGTGTCAAACTGTCTTTCAACGGAAAATATTGCACCAATGAACTAGACAACGAAGAAATGGATGGTGTCACTGAATAGTGACATTAAAGAATCAGTGTAAATCTGAAATATTGGGTGTCTGTCACCCATGTTATGCATTGTTCTTTCAGCCACCAATTCAAATGAACCTCGTAAATTGAAATGTTCATTTAGAATAGGGTGTTCATAAAAGCCTTTGAGACTTTCACGGTTTGGGCTATAATTACTTTTTTAGCACAATTCTTGGATACAGCGACTACCTCTTGAACAAGGAGTGATTATCCACAGTTCCACTGGTTTCATTACAAGCTCATTGGGGAAGGCCTTATGCTGTACAGTGTCAATGGGACATGGACTAATAAATAAAAATGGGATGATTGATTAAAAGCCAACAAGAGCCTAAGTACTCCAGATGATTCATTGTGCTGAAAATCTCATGATCTGTAGACAAAAGAGACAAAGGAATGCAGGATTAAAAAGGCAGTCCATGGCAGAGAGGGAAAAGAACCCAGAAGCCTGTGGCTTAGTCACTAATCTCATGATCAGAAACTGTGACATTATTATTAATAAAAAATAACTGGAAAAGTGGCTGTCACATGGACAAACCAGAGCTGACTGGAGCTCCCTGCCTAACCAAGTAATTGCATCTATACATGAGCTAAAGCAATAAAATAAATAAGGATTAAACAGGTCAATTTAAGGAACAAATCTTAATCTTGATGCAAATCACATGTTAAATGACTTCTTTCTTACTCACTCTTATTTTTTAAATACCTAATGCCAGAAACTTGCCTCATATTTCTTCATTTCTCTTGGTTCTAAACCACAATAAAATTGCCAACACATCAAGGCAAAGAACAATTCTTGCAGGGAGCCAACATGGTATTGATCTAGTAGCTTATCTACAGTGTTATCCAAAGCAGAGATCTACCCATTTAGGAATTATTTCCTTGACCTCTCTAGAGCATCTTAGTTCCCATTATTCATCTAGTTTCTCTGTGGAATTAATGGAGAGCACTAAATAGGTGTTTTTCTAGGTGAGATGATTCATGCTCTGGAGGTGTGAATAATTCTTCTTTGACTAAAGCAGGAGCTTAAACAATTTTAAAAGATAATTTATTTTTACATCATTTAAAGTAAAGGAAATTAATTTTACTGTTAATGATCGACTTCAATGGAGTCAAAAATAGGTTACCATCAAAACAGAACATGAGAGGGAGGCTTCAGTCAGGTCAGTCTCAATGGCAGGATAATTTCATTAGCCTTTGTGACAGCAAAACACTTCTTTTGCCCTGAGTTAACACCATGGTCCTGCCCTCTAAAAACGTCCAGAATTCCACATCTTGACAGACATCATGAGACAGGTTGATTGCCAAAAGCTGTCCTGCATTGTAGAAAGATTTTCTCACACACAGAAAAAAAAAAAAAATGGAAATGGGAAGCTCCTTTATGCCTTTTTACCACTCAAAGCTGTTGGGATGTGTTATAAGCTCTGACCTGCACTTACAATTACAGTTACCATCACTCCTTGGGAATGAGAGCTGAAGTTATAAATACATCCACTTCCATGAGATAGTAGAAATTACTTCAAAGAATTCACTTACAGAAAGAAATTACGTACTAATTAAATAAAAGTCTAAAAATTAAAAACCAGTCCCAGAGATAAGTCTGCTCTGAGCAGACATTCGTGCAGGTGAGTGCAAAACTCTGACACTAATGCAGAGAAAGAGACTGGTAGAAGAGTTTCTTCAGCCCCAATATATCAAGCAGGAAGTCTTGTGCTCAAGTGTTGCTCTCAAGTCTCCTCCTAGTGAACCAAGAAAAAGACCAATATCTTAAAAAGGTGGGGAAAGGGAAGAATAGTTCATCAAAATGTTGAAATAATTTGTAAAATAATTGTCTAAATAGCTGTATTTATTCAATTTTATTACACTAAAGAGCCTCCACCAGCAGGCTGAGGTTCTCAGTTAGACTCACTTTAATATGGAAGGAGAGACTCTTTCATGTGCCTTCACGTGCATTAGGGTACAACTTCCAAGTTTCCAAGGAGAGAGTGCAAAGTGCCATTCTTCAATTTCCAGGCTAATTTCCCAAAGCAAACTTTCCAAGGGCATAAAATATTTGAGCTGTGTTACCCTCACAGCTTTTCACGGAATCCTTTAAAATTGTAAAGAAATCATTTCAGCCAAATGAAAGGTTTTATGAGAAAATTTCCTTTTGCAATGAGGGAGTTTTTTTATACACATTAGAACGGCACAACCTAGACACTCTATTAAATTATTTGATGTGATTTAAAATACATGGAATGCTGTTTTCATCTGAATTCCACAGAAATTTTCTGCAAAAGCATAGCTGCAAGACAAGAGAGGAAGAAAGAACAAAATTTCTCTCTCCTTGCTTCTCGCTTACCAGCCTCCAACTGGAACAGGCAGCATTTGCAAATATATCTGGGCTCATTTATTTTCTCCCAATTTTTTCAATGTATTGTAATATTTCATTTTCACTTGTACAACAACAAAAAAAAAAAAGAACCCATAAAAGGATGATAGGAGAGAATTCTAAGCAAGTCTTTGAAGTAATACTGATAATATATTCCCGAGAAACTGAATTCCCATTTGCATAATTAAATTGGCCAGAACTATCTGACTGTCCAGCTTGCTGGAGTTCAGCTTCTCTGAAATGCAGCATCCACACCCACGAGACACTGCTCGATTACACAGGTGAATTGCTGGAAGAATTCAAGGTACAGCGTGCAGGATTCAACGCCACACATTAATGGGAAGTCTAATACAAATTATACACCGTGCAGCAGCAATATTCTAATATTTTGGGTAAATAACATACAACTGCTGAGGACATATTGAATTGCAACACTGCAAAATTGAGGTCAACAGAGTTGAGGCTGGGGTTTTTTTTCGAAATCAAGTGAAGAGTAGATAGAAGGATGTGGTGACAGGACTTTGTTAGAAAGCTGACTTGGTTTCCCCCTGCATAACTACAAATTGTCCGTGCAAACTGTTGCTCCTACATTTACTACTCACAAAACATGCAAAACTTACTCCTGTAAGTGCTGATTTCCACGTAACTGCAATAATTAGGGGACTTGTGTCTGATTGCTGAGAAGGAAACTTCTGCCAAGTGGGTCACTGTTAATCTCTCCACCCCTAAATTTGTGTAGGGAAGAAGAATGGTGCAATGGAATGATGCCTTTCCAAACCTGCAGCCAGAACTCAGCCATGGGAGCCATGGCAGGTGAGACTGAGGGCAGGAAGGGAAAGGTGTCAAGGGACAAGTCGCCTTCCTTCCTGAGACACTCCAATATTTGTGTCTGTAGAGCAAAGCCAAGCCTTTGCCATTCCAGCATTAGCAGCTGGTGTCTAGCCAGCTCATTTTCAGCTTCCTTCAGTTAGTTAGTTATGCATAAAGCTTTCCTAATTGTTAGTCAACACAGGAAAAAAAAAAAAAGTCCCTGCTCCTAGAAAACATGACTGTGGCTGGCTGAGTCCTCTGGGACACTGAAGTGCTTCCTGAAAGACCCAGAGCACATTGAACTGCCCTGAAGGTACCAGTGCCTGCAGTGGTGATCTGGAGCTCTCAGTAATTGTGTTAGTGAGGAAATATCATCACTGGGGAGTGAACATGAGACTGCAATACAAATTAGGGTTCCCATGGAATGACACCGTGCTTTTATAAGTTCAGGAAAAAAACAAGGTGCTTAATGCTGATAACCTCTGATAAAACAAAATAAAGAAAGGCCCCAAAATATTGAAACCCCACCCTGTGTTTGCAACAAATCATACAGTGGTAGGAACCTGTCAAATGTACTCTGCTTGACCATAATCAAAAGGTGACCCATTTTGCCTGAATATCCTTTTAACATTGAATCCATTTATCAAAGACAATTTTCTGTGAATAATAAAGGATGATGAACCACCTAAAGAAAAGTCGGACCATCTGTCTGCCTCCTTAGTCATTAACATTCACCTTCAGTATATGCTTGGCTTGTTTTATAACTACTTGAGTGACAGGAGAATTAGTTCATTCCCATGGTTTGTTTTTGTTTGTTTTTTTTTCTTTCCTGTAGACTTCATTTTTTTTCTACCCTCTATGCATACATTTGTTAAACAGAAGGTGGGGGTGGAATATGTGAAGCCTAAACTAATTTGAGAAACCAGCATTGCTTCTGCTTGCAGATGTCATGGTGTTTGCATTTTACATATTCATTGAAATCATTCTGCTCTCCTGGGGTAATGAAAATGCATTTTTAGGCTGCCTTTAAGTCCCAGGTAGACCCTGAAGTTGTAACCACTTTCAGGTTTTCCCTGGGGCTGAGGGAGTCCTCCTCCAAATGTCTCGATGGCTGTTCATGTGCCTGATTTCTGGGCCTTTGTGTTCTGATCTTACATGTCTCACATCTGTTTTTCATAAATCAAGAATGGCCCCCACAGAGGTTCAAGAACTCACCACGTGCTGTCCAATGTGATAAAACAGAGCAAAATAAAGGGAGTCAAGAATTCTCACCAGAATTTGCAGGATCTAATCTGGAGATCGGAATGTTACCGTGTATAAGGGATTCACCACTGTACAAATTTACAATTAAAAAACCCAAACCAAACAACCAAACCAAACCAAACAACCAACAAAAAACCCCCAAACAAACAAACAAGCAAACAAACAAACAAAAAACCCAAACCAAAACAAAACAAACCTCTACAAAACCAAAACCAAACAGAAAAACGTTGTAATTTCTACTCAACTTTCAAGATTTTATGCCTCAAATACTTCAAAATAACAAACTCAGCAGAATTTTGTGGGACAAAAGGATGAATGGTGACTAGAAATGAGTTCTGAGTACTCAGGTGATTTCAATATCTTTTTGCAAAGGTTCCAAACTAAAATATTTCCTCTAAGTTTCAGCTGCTAAACTTTCATGTGTGTGTCCAGTGTAAAATAAAGTATGGACAGGAAATCTACTCAAAAAAAGGAACCTTAAATAGATTTTTAATTAATGGCATAATGAAAGTGGTAAATAGTTACAGGGTAGTTTGAAGTCAACTGAATTCAACAGCTGAGCTTTGAGAAGTTACTCTGCAATGACATAGCCAAGATGTTTCCATACCTTCCTCTAATTAATTCTCTTCTTCCATTTGCTGTAAGTTTAGAAATTTTTGACTCTTATATTAAGTGATGTTTCTAAGCCCACTTTGTGAGATAAAACTCTTCAAAGAATTCTCTTCCTCTAGAAATGAGATTATTTATAGCCTAGAGTTAGGATTCTCATAGAAGAAGGGTGATTCAACATGAAAATGTAGAAGTTCTTTTTGGGGTGGGGTTCCACTGTCTGTCCACAACTTATTAAAAGCATTTATATCGAAATTTAGAATTCCTAAAGTTAAGTCCTTCTATTAGCTTATTGTGCTAATTAAAGAATGAGCTAATTAGTTAAAAATTCCAAATTTGGGAGGGCTGGGGGGATGGTGTCTGTATGTTTTCTATCAAACTTTATCTTGCTTAGTGACAGCCCAATCCCAAAAAACATGCTCAGCAAAATGCTGGTGGGAAAACTGTTGAGAAATATCTACATATTCATTTTTAAAATGCAGGTGGAGTTGGTTTTATCTGTATGAGAATGAATAAATTCATCATAGAGAAAACAGGTGACATGGTATTGGTAGAAACTCTCATTGGAGATTCACTTAAAAAGTACGAATAATAGAAAAGGATAAGTAAAGAATCAATAAAATTAAACACTTCTGCAACTGTTGACAGCAAGAAAAATTACCCTGCCAGTGAGGAAAGAACTGATCCAGACTCTGATGATTTTAGTACAACTCTACAGTACAGCTACCTTCTAGTGGCTCAGCTTCCCTTTCCTTATCAAATAGTGGGAAGCAAGCAAATTAAATCAAGTAGTCAGAAATCAATGAAACCAAATAATTGAGCCATCGTATTCTTTACTGGCAATTATTAATTATGTGTCATTTGTCTGAGTTAAAGCAGGAAATTTGCTACAGAATGAAAGAAAGCAGCTTTTTCCCCCTTTCAAAAATCCCCGTTGCTTGCACCTTTCAAGTCTTCTGCATTCGAGGCACTGGGCTTAGCAGGTGTAAGGAGAATTTATTTCATTCTTGCAGAAATCGTGAGGGCAGAGCCCTGGAAGGAAGTCAGGATGTCCAACCCCAGCTCTGGAAGTCACCAGAGGCCAGTGGGTCCTGCTTGAAGAAGACACAGTCCATCCCCAAGCAGTCCTGCTTAGGGAGGAAGGCAGAGCTAGGATTTATTCTGGTTTGGTCTGGTTTGCCCCTCTCCACAGGGAGGCTACAAATCCTTCCTGTCCCTGCTCTCCGTTCCTGGTGATGTTCGGGGTGACACCCGTCCTTCAGGACACTGGAATGAGAACAGCACCAGCCACTTGTGTTCCCCCCCCAGCACGTGATGTTAAATGTTTCATGTGTTGTGCTGCAATTAGCCCCACGCCTGGAAGGCGGGAATGTGGAGCCTCCAAACATTCCATTAGCAGGAAGCAGGGCCGTGTCTAAAGTGAAGGATGGCACGCACAGCCTTGGAGGGATCAGGGGCTGACACACAATTCCCTCAGTCTCTGCCTTCGGCTGAAAAATGCAGGTTTCGAAACCTCAGAAAGTATTTGATTTTTCCTCGAACTCCTTCAGCTGAAGCATCATTAAAAACATATCAAAATAAAGCGCTGCAGGTTTTTAAAAAAAAATAAGTTCTCGCGTAAATTTTAAAATGGACCTAAAAAAGTATTAAATAAAAAATACCACATTTCATAAGTGAACATTTGATATGAGGTAAGAGTGGGCTGTTACATTCCAACAGGAAAATACAGAGAAAAAATTACAAAGAATTGTTTTTTACCAAGTTAATTTCATCTGAAAGAAGGTACTGAACTTAAACCAAAACAATGATTCACATAGTATTATTGGAAACCGTTTGTTGGTATTTCCTTCTTGGTTTAAAAAGAATCAACCTTTATGACAAGTGCCAGACAAAAAGTCTCAAGTATAGGAAAGTCTGAAAGGAATTTATAATCTGGCTGAGATCTCTTTTTTTTTATTTGATACCTATATCCACCATGCTCTTTATAGCTAATTTTTCTGAGTGGCTGTAGAATAACTCACATGGATTCAGAGACGATCCACCAACTAATTCAAATATTTCAAATGCACTTCTTCAGAACTCACTGCTCTCTATTTTAACATCATTTTTTTACGTGAGAAATTTTTGATGAAACCTCCTCTACTTAGAAGCTTGGCAGAAAAGACAGGCAAGAGAAGGGAGGCAACGAAACACAACCCAGATGTGGCCATTTCTCTGCAACTCTTCCCTCTTCCATTCTCAGCCAACATCAGCTCTGTCTTGGTCCACAGCTGTTTAACAGGTGTTAAGGCTGACAGGCAGAATGCTGGGCTTCTCTGCAGAGCTTATTAAATATACAGTCATGGAAAAAAAGGGGGATTATAATTTACTCAGATATACTTCAGTTAATCCAGAGGACCTACTGCAGCATCACCTTGGACAGACACCCCCCCTCCTGCAGCAGGAATGGTATCACTAAGTGTGAGAACAATATATTTACTTCAATGCCATTTCTATGTTTCTTCGAGTTTGGCTATAAAGATTCCACTAAAAATCCATGTTTTCCTTCCAGTTGCTCTCAATTTCATTGATCTCTGCTGGTTTTATGGGGTGAAAAGCTGGCACAGTCCAACAACCCTACAGATAACCCTTATAGCAGTTTTACTTACAGCACTCGGTTGCTTATAAATGCTGGGCTCTGGAATGTTCAGAGGTGGAAATGGTACATTTCAGAGAAAAAAAAGAACAATTAAAAGATAGTGATCAAATACTGAAATCAGATTCAGATAGGAAAGCTCTTATTAGAGATTACCCACAGAGAGCAGACTGTCAAATTGCAGCCTATATTGCAAGGATATATTGCTCCAGGGGTCAATCTTGTTCCAGCTCATTTATACTGACACTCCCATTTACACTCCCACACTCTTGACAACTGACAATAGTCACACAGGTGTATCATGACTTGTCAATTGAATTATAAAATATTTTTTTTAAAAAGCAGATATTATGGTGCTAAATATTGATCATTCAGTGTACTAGTGTCCCCTTATTCTCTTTTAAATTCAGTCTTGCCACAGAAGTCAACACTGTCAGACAATGATAAGGCAAATCACTGTTATGTCTTAATTTTCAATATTTTTTTGTCACCCTTTTAGAGCAAATCTTCTTATACAGGTAGGCTTTCATCCTGTTTCAGACTCAGAACCATCCTGGGTTCAGCTGCCACTATCATGGAGCCACAGACTTTGGCTGATTTTCTGACAAAAGCAAAATTATTGAGAAGCTATGGGTTTAACTTAAAAAAACCCCAACCACCACACACTAAAAAAAAACCTCTACAAACAAACAACAAACCACCTTTCTTTGTTCTCTGTCCTCTCATATTTTTTTTTACTGTGTGAAACAATACATTCTCTACTTAAGACCTGAGCATGTGTGGGCGAAGGGGAAATGACTTTTCATTGCACAGAGGCACATTTTTATTATTTTGCCTTCTTTCTCTGTTTTTCTCCCTGCAGTTCACTTTCCCCCCCCCCAATGAATGACAGAAAAAAACGAAATTTTGGATGAATTTTCTCAGCATCTGTGTTAGTTTCTCCTCAACTCATTACTGGCCCTAATTCTTCCCACTCTGCTTTTCACCCTGTGCCTACCAAGCCATTCCCTTCATCACCTTCCCAATGCCAGTGGTCTCCAAAGAGCAGACACAGGGGGAGGGAATCTGCTCTCAGTCACGCAACGTTAGTGCAGAGCAAGCCTTTCCCATTTAGAGCAGGAAATCAAATTTCATATTTGTGTAGCTGAGAGCAGAGTCTGGTCCTCTCTGTTGGAGAATGTACTCCAGGTTTTTTCTGCTGGAGGAGCTTGTCCTTAGAAGTCATTCTTTTAGGATCTGCAGGAAAATTAGATATTGTGCCTGTAGCCTCTATGCTGCCTGAATTTTTGAGAAGTACAGACAAAAAATTTACAGTGCATTTTACTAATCTGCTCTGCAATTTTTTCCCTTAAGATAAATGCATTTATACCTCTAAACCTATCACAGCTTCTGCTATTAGACAGTCTTATATGTAAACTCTCTAACACGGGGAAGGAAATATAAAAGACGAATAAAAACCCTTGACAATAGTGTACTTGATTCTCTGCAAATCCCTGTGGATGTATAGTACACAGTAAGTCAAAAATAATTAATAGGGTCAGCTCCAAGAGATGTCAGGTTCACTGAAGCGTTGGATGTTTCTTTGAAAGAGAAACAATGCTGACACATTTTTAAAACTTAGGGTAAACTAAATGCTGTCCCTGGAGGTTGGCACTTCCAGAGCACTTCTGTAACTTCTCCTCATCACTCCCCATGTTTACTCTTAGTCATATTGGTGACATATGGTCCCATTTCTCTTAAGGACGTGGAAATTTAAGGGTAGAATTGAGCAAAAAAATGGTTGCATATCTTAAAATATTGTTTTGCAATTAATCCAGGCATATAAATGTGATGGCCAGCTTCATTCTAATCTATTACTCCAGTTTTTCCGCTGCAAAAAGAGTTTATTTCCATAAGGAAAATGCATTCACAATTCAAACCCAGATTATAAACACATGTCAAAAATAGGATTTGGCAAAGTACTCAGTATTTGTCTACCTGAACCCATCAAAATCAAATGCCAACAAGTTTCAAAGAAGTAAAGTCAATGCTTTTAACAAATCCCATTATGCAGGAAGCCATAACAGGCCCTTACATTTTTGTCACCCACATTTAGCAACTCTGGTTTTAAACAAATTCATTAACATTTGCTTTGCTGGGCACAAACAGCACCAATATTGGCATGCTGGAATTTCAGTCCATAAGAAAGGAATTTATCCTATGGAAACACAACCTAACAGCCTGCCCTGCTCAAGAAGCTGTCCTTCCCAACATGAAAAATGCTTCCCTTACAATATAAATTTACCCCAGCATCACAAATAATAATTTCTTTCGTTAATCTGGAATTTAAAATAAACCCTGAGGCTCTGCTGAATTGTTTTCAGCAGTTACAGTGAGTGCTTCCAGCTCAAGTTATTCAAAGGTTCTTTTGCAGTTGTAAAACTCAGTTTACTGGTAAACACTGATTTTAACAAGCAAAGAGTAGGTTCAGATCATTGGTTTGAGTGTCACAGGCAGAGCTCTGCCTTCTTAGTGACACACTGGAGGCTCAGGAGGAAGACAGGAATCATTAGGAAGAGGACTGGCACTTCCAGCAGCAGCTCTCTCGTGGCTGTGACAAGTGACCTCTGCCAAGGCAGGTCATGGCTGTGAGAGAGGCCAGACAGGAAGAAGGGAAGGAAGGAGGCAAAAGAAAACCAGCAGACTAATGCAGTATAATTTAAAAGCTGACCCTGTGCATTAAGGCTAATGAAACTAAACAACTGTAATCCTGAAAAGAAAATGAACACTATTGAGAATGGAGCTACAGTACTTGAAATCCAATTAACCGTTATATCTCCCCGAAGATTTGGATCACATTTTTCTTCCTTTCATTAACTGAAATTTGTTTTTTCTTTGATTAAACTTAATATTAAAAAACCCAAACAGACAGGACGATAATCAAAGGTATGTATCATCTTAGGCCCACTCTGCCTTATTAAAATCTCTCATTTCAATCATTTGCATGATATTTCACCAGCAGTAGATTCACTTAGAAATAATCAGTCTGCCAATTAACAACATTCTCTTCAAACCCACAACTTTCCTAGGGCCATACTAAGGATATTTCTGCCTTCTACTGTAGTTTGACACATTTAACCCCAAGAACTCAACGACCTTCCAAGCGTATCTGAATCCAAAATTAGACCAAAGCAAGTGAATCTTAAATCTGAAGCTTGTTGATACTGATGTAATTAATTAGTCCTCTTTTACTCTGTTTGTGATACACTTTAGGTAAATTCTCAGTGGTGAAATAAATTAAAAATAACAACAAAAAGAGCTTTCTTTCAACCTTATTTATTAAAAGAAACAAACAAATTAAAAATCTGTCGCTTAACTTCTGGGTTTGATTTTGGTTTTTTATCAGCTAAAGAAAGCCAGAATTAGACCATTTGGTACCTTCAAAAAAGAGAAGCTCCAACACATTCAGTGGTCACAAAAGAAATGAGATATATGGGGGAGTATCTCAGAACATATTCAAGGGCAGATTCTTTCCAGACCCCCTTGATGCACTTGGCAGAGGTACCAAACCTCAAGTAAACCCCAGGGATTCTGGAATTGCACATCTGTATTTTGTAACAAATATCCAGACCAAACAGTAAAGGCATGAAAGGAAGTGGGACCAATATTTCTCAGCCCACTTCTGCTCTCCTCCCCAAAGCTCAGAGCCAAGATTCCTGCCCCTCTTTCTCTGCAGTCATTCCCACCACTATCCTGCTTGCAGAATAAGGAAAAGCCTGCAGTTTGAGATAGGATAGGCAAGATTTTTCCCATTCTCACTCCCTGAAGGATGCAGAGTTGCACTGTTGACATGAAAACTATAATAATCCTGAAAATGGGCAAAAACCACGGCAGAGAGAGGGGAAACAATTTGCACGGGCTTGACTTGGAGTGCAAGGCCACAGGGAGCACAGCAGCTCCCATTCCAGAGAGCTGGCTCCCCATGCTCCAGAGTTGGGCTTTTTGGATCAGATTTTACCTTATCTACATCTAAATGAGATGAACTGCCTGGGATTGCTACTGTAGGACTAGAACCAAGTGTTGTTCAGTTGAATACACTGCACCCACATGTGTAAATCAGATCTACTGGTAAAAGGATGTTCCATCCCCAGAGCTGGTACTTGGGTCAGAAATATCAACTTGAGTACTCTCACTTTCCTAAGGGATAACCTGGTTCATTTGTAACAATTTTCCATTAAAAGTATTTGAGTAATTCCTTACCCGATCTTCTATCAATGAGATAACAGAAAGGACATGGTTTCTCTGATCTTAAACAAGAAACTAAAAAAGTCCATTAATTAGGTTGTTTAGTTCTGTGCTGTTCTGTTCCATGAAACAAAGAACTGTAAACATTCAAAAAGCTAATAACATTTTCTCTTCATTTATTTATTTATTATTTTGTTTTAGTTTCTAAAGCTTGCTTCTGACACTCATTAAGTATTTTCAGAAGGCCAAGAGCTGGGACTGTGTCCACCCTGAACATCTCTCAATAATCAATCACATTTTTAAAATACACCAGCCTTGGTCCTTCATGTAAAACAAACTGAACTGCCCCAGTGCTAAGCACCAGGTGATCACAAATGTATCTGAGTTGCTCCAAAGCTGGAATTTATTGGCTCCTTTCCTAACAGAAAATTCCATATAGGACATCTAATGATCTATAGTGAAATTTTGGTGATTCAACTTCATATCAAAATGATTGAGTACAAGAATATTTTCAGCCCAAGAGCGCAAGAGAAATCTGGAAGCTAATTTTGTATAAGATCACAACCTCCAAATTAAATAATAGATGTAGCCTGCCTGCTGCATCATCAAATTTTAATTAGATTCTTTGCAGCTGTATGTCTTTGATCTCAGCTAAATAAATCATAGATGTGTTGTGGTTTTTTGGTTGGATTATGTGTCATGCTAAACTCACATATGAAACAGAATAATGTGTTTGAATCTGCATTGCTACAAGGAGGGAAGGAGAAGGTAATTTCCCCTGAAACTTCACCTAGAGCACTAAACTACTTCAACATCCATACCTTTATCCCCATATCTGTTTTCAAAATTAGGTAAAATCAATTTTTTTCTTTTTTTTTTCCTCTTTTTCAAACAGCAGTACCACAATCCAACAGCTGCACTGCTGTAACTTGGGGGGAGAAGACACAGGTTGAATCCAAGAGCCCTAAGGGCCCCTCATGAATCAAGGTTTGGAATCTCTTTGCTGGTTGGTGTTATCTGAAATGCATTTGTGCATTTTTCAACTATTCCAATATGAATTTCTGGCCTAATTTGTACAAACTGAATCAACAACACTGAATGGCAACAGACACTGAAGTTTACAGCTCCCATAGCAAAGTGCTGCTCAAATTGGGGCAATTTGGTTCTTGTTTAAAAGATCAAATGAGAGGCCAAATCCTGAATTGCAGGACATGGACACCACACATTTTACCTGAGGAGAAAACTGATTTATTTGCTAATGGATTTGCATTTTAAGCATCACAAGATTTCCAAGAGCTCTGAATGCCCATCCCCACCCTCGTCCTAGATCCTGATGAGATCACAAGGAATCCCCTGGGAGCTGCTGCTGGAGCTGGAATTTCACTGCTTCATCTTTCCAAGAGCTGTACATTTTTAGGCTCTGTTTTGCTCCTGATTAAAGTCAAATTAAAATGTAACTTTCTATAAATGACTGCTTTAGGTAGATTTCCCCTGCTGCTGTACTGCATGTCCTGAGTGAGCAACAGTCCAGAAACAAGTAAAACAAACCAGTATAAGGTCAAATTCTGCTCCTGGTTACCAGTGTGATGAAGAAGTTGCTTGTTTTGAAAAGAGCCTACAAATTACTCTGTAAAACAACTGAATTCAGTTACGTTTTACCCACAGTTTATTAACAGCACTGAAATTACTAGTCTGACAAATGAAAATTGTTAGCCACAGTCCCACTGTAATGAGGCAATTTAATTCTTTAAATATTTGCATTGTTTTTAAAACACTGCAGATCAAAAGCCATCCTGCAGCAGCTTTTATCTTCCATGATGTAAATATATATATTATAGGTCCTAGGAGAATCTATCAAAAGGATTTTACATTTTAAAACATATCAATAGCTAATAAAACTGATAACTAATCAAGTTATTTCATATTTATACCCTGAAGACAGATTGTCATTTAAACCCAATGCCAATTCAATACCAAGAATTGTTAAAGAACATATTCCCCATGTTATTTCCCACGGAGAGAAAGTTTCAAAGAACACTTTTGTAACTCAGATAACAGTATTTTTTTTGATTTCTTTCTTGGCCAGAATGGACATCTGCTGCATTTTATTTTGCTATTACTCTACACTCTTCACAATGGCTGCAATATAAGTTCTCTCTCCCACAAAGTAACAAAAGATGTTTTCTAAAAACAAGTTCACAAACTGTGAACAGAGTGCAGTGACAAGGAAGTCAAATTTCTGTGGCTCTTGATTCCTTGTGACTTGGTGAAACTAGTTTCTTACTACAGAAAATGGAATTTTTTTACTCATTGAATGAGAGCATCAGCTCAGGATACATTTTAAATGTCACACAGCCATCCATGTACTGCACTTCTGCTTGGCTCCTTCAACCCTCCCTGGTGTCCTCCCTAAGTCCTTGTGTCCCACAGGAGCTGGACACAGCAGGATGTGCTGCCTGGCAGAGCTTGTCCATCCCCAGCACACGAGGACAGGCTGCATTTGTATCGACACACTGAGGCATTTGGTTCTTTAAAGCATCTTCCTCAGCAAGCTGTGTAGATTTGATATCAACTGTTTAGACACAGACCATTTGTACAATTTAACCTTCAGTATTTATACAACTATAAAGGGAGTAGGGTGCATTTTTATGTCCCAGAGCAGTACATAAAAGGAATAAAAAATGCAAAGACTGGTTAGACAAGCTTTCAAAAAACTGTAGGCCCTGCTCTTATGCTGCTGCATAATGGTGTGTAAAATGTACTCCAATTTTTTGGTCACAGGACACAGAGTGTACCATGAAAGCAAGAATATTAATGACATAAATTTTGCCTATCACTAGCCTTGAAACCTTCATATGTCAAGCACAAGTTTAATGTTATCCTTAAAGTTTTTTTTGTTATTTTCCTTTTTTAAAAGAAAGCACTTTGCATAGCAGAATATTTTGATTGCCTACTTCTGCCAAACAAAGCATGTCTCAAGGTATGTTAACTTACCCTAATACACTGGATTCATTTTTGGCTCAAGATTTTACTCATCATCTCTTTCTTCCTCACTAGTTTCTCCAAAAAGCACAGAGTACAGTCTAAAAATATGTAACAATACATTAGTTTCTCTACCACATCAAGGACATCTTTCATAAAGTAAATAACCATGACTGGATAAGAAACTATGCTGTGTATTATAAAACACTTTGTGTTTTATTTCACCTTTTGTTACGCTTTTCAAAACTAGGTAATGACTGTAAAATGTTCCTTTACTTACTTTCTTTTTCAGCTTGATAGCAATCTCTCTACAACATTCTCTACATAAGCTCAAAGGAGCACATCTTTAGAAACACTCCCAAGCTTCTGAGGATAGTATCTGGCTTTTTGAAAATATTTTTGAAGTTACACAGGGTTCCAACTTAAACCACTTTAGAAGACTGATTTACAGAGTGAGAACTTGGCTGTTTCTGAAAAGTCTTTCAAGATGTCGAGTTAGCCATGTAAAAAGACTAGTCAGCTCTAAAATTATAGGTCCTTAGGAATCAAATGCATGACAAATTTATAAAGGAGCCATGGGTAATTCCTCAGAATAACTAACACCAGTATTTTTAGTCATCTATTCAAAGGATACTGCCATTAGTTCCCTGCTTAATTCTCTGTGTAGATACTCCAGCTAAGATGAAACCTAACTCAAAGTAACAACACAACTGCTACTGCTACTGCACGAAGAGTTTTCTTGACAGAAGCAGAGGGACTGACATCTGTTTTCCTGCGTGGAGAAAGAGACTGGCTCCAAGGAAATGTTCCCAGGCTGCATGACCACAATGAATCACAGTCAGAGAATATGCTGAGTTCGAAGGGATCATCAAGTCCAACCATTAGTCCTGCACAGGACCATCCCCAAGAGTCACACCCTGTGCCCCAGAGGATCATCCAAACACTTCTTGAGCTCTGGCAGCCTTGGTGCTGCGCCCACTGCCCTGGGGAGACTGCTCAGTGCTCAACCACCCTCTCGGGGAGGAATCTTTTCCCAAGATCCAACCTAACCCTGCCCTGACACAACTCCAGGCCATTCCCTGGGTCCTGTCCCTGGTCCCTGCAGAGCAGAGCTCAGTGCCTGCCTCTCCTCTGCCCCTCCCCAGGAGTTGGAACTGCAATGAAGTCTCCCTTCAGTCTCCTCCAGCTGAACACACCAAGTGCCCTCAGTGTCCTCACACAGCTTCAAATCAAGGCCCTTCCCCATCTTCATCACCCTCCTTTGGGCACTCTCTAATGGCTCAATATCCTCCTTATATTGCAGGGACCAAAACTGCCCCAACATTCCAGGTGAGGCCACCCCAGGGCAGAGCAGAGTGGGACAATCCCCTCCCTGGCCCCCAGGACAGGGTTGGCCCTCCTGGCTGCCAGGCACTGCTGACTCAGGGCCAACTGGCCATCCACCAGAACCCCCAGGAGAGCCAGGAGGATGCTCTGGGAGCCTTTTACCAACCAGGGAGGTGGGAGGTGGTCTGTGCACACTGGCACAGACTTAGAGTGCGGTTTGGGGCAAATCAAGCAGCAGAGCACAGAGAGCACAGAGCCTCAGGACACAGCTGAGAAGCTCTGCAGAGGCTGTCAGGGCAGCACGTCCTGCTCCTCTGAAGGAAGGCTGAGTCACTGTACTTATGGTGCCTCCAGGACTCCAGCAAGTGTCACTTCAGAGCCCTGCACCACACAGACCACCCTGTCTGCGTGGGAAGTGAGCACAAAACCATCAGCCCACCTCCAGAGGATATTTTGAAGATAAACATATTGAGAGGCTCTCAGGAACATCTTGAATTTCCTTGCTCCATCCTCTGATCAACAGGCAGAACACACACACACACACACACACACAGAGGAAGTGACAACTTGTTGCTACTCCCTCCTTCTTCAGAAGCAAAGCAGGGATATGAGTGGCTTCACCCAGCACAGCCTTTTTCAGGGGCTGATTTACAAACAAAGCAACACCTCTGTGTTCTTTGCTAAAAATTAGATTGTGAACTAGCCATTAGTCCCTGAATAGGACTGCACAGCTGCTGTCTGTCCAGCTATTGTTAATCACACACAGTCAAAAATGAAAGCAGTTCATACAGAAAAGTCAAAGTATGAAATGAATAAAGAACTTCAAAGCTTGTTTCAATTGCAACTTCTTCAAATAAGAGAGTTGGTTTCTAATCAGGTCACAGTGAAATATTCATTTCCTGGAATCCCAGCATTTAGGAGACAAAAATCTCTTCTTATTATGTATATCACACACACTGACATATTTTCTGAGCAACTCAGAAGTGTTCTTCAGGGCAGTCTGGGTCAACTAATTTAGACAGCACTTACATAAAAGTCACTCACAGTTCAGGTCTCAGTCCTACCCTGAAAACCAGTCAATGTCCATGGTAGCATGAGTGTCCATCAGGGATGGTATGAAAACATGACTGTATTAACTGGGGAAAGAGGGTACAGATATGGACAAGGAAATAAAACTATACTCAAAAGAGAGATCAAAGATTAAAAAAAAAGTCAGTTGCCTGTTGTTTTAGTCTCCTGTGCTCTTTAACATAAAGATCTTTTATAAAAGAGATGGAGTTTGTCAAACAAACAGCTAAACATATAGGAGGTGCCATTTTTCTGATAAAATGCAAGGGCAGCTGATGCTTGCACATGCATTCTGTACAAGCTGAAAAACAAAAGCATGCTCCTACAGCTGACAGCAGCCAATTTTCTCATTAAATCTGAGAGATTGTTATTATTCCATGTCCCAACTCTTCAAGACCCTTAGTAATTCTTGAGTCACATGTTTCCAAAGTAGGGCATATAAAATAACATGGCTTGAATCACTTTGGAGAAAAGCTTCTGAGAAGCCTAAAATAGGCACTTCAGTTGTAACAGTGAAACGAGGACAGGTATTAAATAAACAATGCACAGAAGGCAGGAGCATACAGGCCATGTTAAGGATGACACAAGGAGGACAGAAGGGAAATAATGTCACAGAAGTTTTGAAAAGACAAAGTACATTGAAGACTTACCACGATATTTCCATCTCTATTTTTACCTCTGAGTGTTTCACAAATGCGAGGACTGTGACTTTGAGGCATAAATGGAATTACTGATTATAGGAAGAGTTTTGTTCTACTCTGGCAACTGGATTATGAATTTGTCCTGCTTTACAATCAAGAGACACGTGTGCCTATATATGCAAAGAGTCTATGAATTACATTTCCTGCATTCCTTCCCAGATGAAGCACAAAAAATAAAATCATTTCCAATTTTGGAGGTAGTTGGATTAAATAATTTGAGGAGAGCTCCTGTGAAATTCTGTAGCAACCTCAGAAGCCTGGAACACAGCAAAATTCCCGTGTCCCAGGACAGCAGTGTAACACCAGGAGGACTCTGGCAGGAGCAGGAGACCTTTGGTACCTCACAGAATGAATGCACTGAAAGGCTTTTACAGCAACAAGCAGAGCTTTATGTTGGTTTTGTTTTTAGCAACGTGACAGATAATGCCCATGAGGGGCATATTTCAGTTTCCTTGTAATCAAGCTGAACAACAGCACTTAACTTAATTCATGCAACTGCCATACCCAGAGAGGAGATGTCACAACAATATGAAAATGGAAAGTGTGATTGCTGGAAAGAACAGTTAACAATAACTTTCTAAAAATAATATCACATTTTTAATTGTACTCTCAGTTAGAAAAAGCTAACAGAGATGCAATAAATTAGTCTTCAATATCCTCCCTACTCCAGGGTTCCTATGAATTATCTGTCTCATTCTGGAAAGGCTTATTCTCCTGCTGGAACCTGGCACTACAGGGCTGTCTACAGGAGTGCTGAATCCCAGCAGATGACCTGGATCACTCTCAGAAGAGTCCAAACTTAACCAGGAAAATCATTTCTGTACACCTTTAGCATCTCTGCTGTCACAGATTATGATCGTGTTTATTTTCACAAATCCTCTATAAAACAGAGGATAAAAGAGGAGAAGGAAGGAATAAGATAGGAAGATCCACTTTCTTATGGATAAGAAAGGTTTGCTCACCCTTTCCTTATAGAAATGTGCCTTCTGAGGCACAGAATTTGAGGGACTTCCCACAGGCCATCCATAAGGGCAGGATGAGTAGGGACATGAGCACAGGTTGCTAGAATCCCACAGCAGCACTGACTATCCCTATACTCAGTGATTAAGGTATTGATCAAAGGCCCATTAGTCACTGATTTTCATAATTAACCTCTTGCTTTGGAGTTCATAATTTGTGTGCAAATTGCCTATGAGCAAAGCAAGATCACACAGAAATGAAAGGCAGCACTTCATCCCATGCAGATATTCACATGGAAGGCATCAGATACCAAACATTATCACTAAAATGTAATTGGGATAATCTCCCTCAGCTCAGCAGTTTGTCAAAATACCCCTTTGACAAAATAAGAGCCCAGAGAAACAAACTAATTTACAAGCAGGGATAAAAAAAATTAATCACTCGAAGACAGAGGAAGAACTAGGTAGGCAGACATTGTACAGTCATCATAAAATATGTATAACAATGCCACAAAAGAGAATATTACTGAATTTATTATGTTTTTCCAGTAATCATTCTGTTCACTAGGAAAAGGTTCCCGTTACACTGCATGCAAGAGCAAACAGACTGGTTTGAAAAGGTTCCCCATTACCACCAATTTTGACAGCAGCAGACATACAAATTTCCTGTCTGAGAGCCCTACCCAGCTGACTGGTGATGATTACTGTAAGCTGATTTTCCCTCTCCCTGGTGGGCACTAAGCTGTTGGTTCTTTGCGAAAACGCAAGTGCTTTCAATCCTGCACCCACTCAACAGCAGTGTGCTCCACTAAGTATTCCTGTTAAAAACAAACACTGTGGGGCACATCACAGCCTTTAATAAAACCTGAACAGAGAGTCCCAGAACCTCTCCCTGGGACTGCAGTGCCAGCTGTGACCACAACAGAATTCCCAGCTATTTTTCTCCTCTATGGTCAGTGGAGAGATGTGAAACCACGGGTTGTCCTTTGCTTCTGTTCACCCTGCCATGGCTCTGCTGCTGAGCTCTTAGAGTGGGACAAAGCTTGTTTCACAGTTTGAATTAAATGTTTATTCCCCTTTCATTCTCTGCTTTCCCATTCCCAAATTTAGCCACACCTCACTGTTTCCCCTGGGTCTAGGGTTTGAGGTCTAAAGTGGAGACTGACAGAGTGAAGGAAGGAGGACATGTTAGAGTTGATAATTGGCTCTTATACTCTTATACTCAAAATTGGCAGCTTATACTCAAAAATCTGTTCCATTTCCCATCAACATTTTGAGAAAGTAATAAGTTTTCCTGCATTAAATGACTTTCAGTGACAAACAACTTGAATCAAAGAGAACAGCAAACTTTGAAACTATATTGGTAGAGTACAAAACAAGCTACATGTGATCAAATCAGCAATGAAATAGAATTAATACCCACCTGAGTTTCTGTAGGAATGAACTCCTGTAGATCTTCAAGTCACTGTCATCCACAAGGACTGTGAATCAAGAGAACTTCTGTTAAGTATAATTTAATTGCATGGCATGTTAACCCTGCTGTTACCCTGATCCTGCCTTAAATACATCTTTCAAGACAACCATATTTATAATGAATTATTTATTGGCTTAAAGAAATTAGAACCAAATATGGCTCAGTAAAAAAAAAAAGTCTGGAAAATGGCTGTATATATATATATACATGCATATATATGTGTACATACATAGATATATAAAAATAAAATGGAAGACAATTCTCCTTTCTAAGCTGAACAAAATCACTACAAGAAAGCTTTTGAAAAAAAAGTATGTATTGTCACAAAATGTTTTAGTTTGATTAGCACAGGAAGCAATGAAATCCCAGGCTTTCTCTCAGGGCTATGCAGCAGTTTAGAAGCTGGAGAACAAGTTCCTGTTTCTATCAAAGGACTTGGATTAATCAACTCATTTCCCTGTGCCTAAAATTATTCTATGGCACTTGCATCTTTATTATCAGAAGTCCACAGATAAAACACACAGCACAGGGGATTAATTTTCTTAGCAGAAATGAAGGAATTGCACAGAGCTCCCACTCTCTCCCCCCTCTTCCTTTCCCCAGCAGTGGCAGGCTGGTATTCACCTGGAGTTTATCAGAAATTACTATTAACAGACACGTTTCTCTTAAAACAAAATTCTTGGGCTCAATTCTGGGCACTTGAAACCCCCATTCAAGTCACTGGCAGTTTGGAGACAGCAAGTGTGATGACCTTTATCATGGTCTGTCAGCATCCCAGAAACAGCAGCCCCTGTCACTGACAGGGAAAAAAAGAACTCCATTACCCAAGAGTGGCAGGAGGATCTTATTCCTTTTAGGCTCAAGTTGCAGAAAGAGATATTACCATTTATTCACTGCATTTGGAGGGTTGGAGGATTGTTCATGTAATATCTCAAAGTGTAATAACAATAAGGAACCTGCACTGCAGGGTGCTGAGGAGCAGTTCCATTTGAGGTGCGCTGCTGTCTGAATACTGGGGGAAAAATGCATTTCTTTGGATCAGACTGTCCTGGCACATGATCCTGTTACAACTGGCAATGTCTGATGTTAACCCTTTGGATAGAATTCCATTACACAGAAAGAAATCCCTTCCACCTCCTTACAGTGCCACCAATCAATGCTGTGATCAGCAGAAGACTTAAAGAACATGATTATATGTACAGATTAGATGTATAAATTGATGCTTAACAAATTCTGTCCCTTTAATGAGTTACATTTCCTTGTTTCCAAGTAAATGTCAGAGCTTCAATTGCATTTCTTGCAGATCACAAAGCCCCAGATGAATTCTTTCCTAAATACAATTTTAATCTCATTAAAAATGTTCATACATTGTGCTCTATGTCATAGGGCAAATTAGCAGAGAATGAGTGATTTTTTAGGACTGAGGCATACTATATCTAGCTTAAAATTTTGTTGGACCCAATAACCTCATATGAAACTGTACAAGTTAAATACATAGTAATAAATTCCTGATGATTTCCCCAAGGATATCATCTCAATTTAAAATGTCTATGATTTTTAATGCTTTGTAGATGGCCTCTTTTACAGCTTTGTGAAAGTACTATTATTATTTAGAAGTACTAATACAAATTATTAACATTTTTTTCCCCTCGTCTTTCAAAATACTTTTCTTGCCTCTCAGATTATGGCTTATGTTTTTCTTCTCTAGTATACAGAGTTAATATCTAAGCAACATGAAAAGAAATCCATCAACATGACTGGAGGCCTCAGAGGTTTGGTAAGATGATATTGAACCTTCCACCTCGAGGTTGTTGCTTCCAAAGTGCCCTTGGCTGGTCACGACTAAAACTCATTAACATTTGAGGGCTCTTCAGTGGTCTGCAAACCTGAATCTTTAAAATTCAACTTCTTGTGCAGCCTGGCAGAGAAAATTCCTCTGAACAGGACGAAATATGAACAAAAGTAATGCAATTTTCGTGGTGATAAATAGAACACATTTAGTGATAAATGAAATTTAGACAGTCACTTATACCTGTGCTTGTTTGTCTCTCAGGAAAAATAGCAATGCTCAGTAGCTGGAAGATTTCTGTTCCTGAGCACTTTTGGGAGGGCCATAAGTGAAAAGAAATTGCTGGTGAGGTACCTTCTTGCCCTAGAAAGGACCCAAGGACAGCAGAGTGGAGATGGAGCACCAGCAGCACTCCCAGTTAAGCTCAGCCTACTCCAAGAATAAACAGAATTCCAGTCTCTAGGGCTGTCAGCCTGGGATATTTCCTAAGCCTTTAATTGTTATACAAAGTCCAGAGATATTTTATATATGAGAAGTGTGAGAAATAATTGATGGTTACAGTGCCATGGACTGCAGGAGGAGCAAGATCAGGTCCATCATGAACCCCTGACATGCAGGTTCCAGAGACACAGATCAGCCACGACAATGTGTCTTCTGCTCATTAATGCTCCATTAATGAAACTCTGAGAATTTCCCCAGTGGAACCACACAGATGTCACTATTTTCTTCTGCTCTCCTCCCGTGTGACAGTCATAAACCCAAGTCTTCCCTGGTGCTTTATTAAATAACTCAAGTTGACTACTTGATGGAATTTGAGAATTATTTATATTCCAGCCTCCCGAATCGTTCTCTTTTTTTGCTGGCTTAATGTCAGATGTCCCTGTGTCTTTGCTACCTGGAAGCAACACAAGTCAGTGGGAGCTGAGAATTTCCCTTCCCTCAGGATTATGTACTTCAGCTATATCTCAGAGAGAGAAATAAAGCTCCCTAATTGTGCTTATGGTTTACTTGAATATATTTGCTCTGTGAAATTAAAAAAGCATTGCAGCAGTATCTTGAACAAAACTTTACAGACTCTCGAAAATCTGAATCAAATTTTTAAGGGATTAAAACCACAGTGAATAGCAGATCACTGGAATAGGTGTTTCCATTAATTCTTGGAAATAGTACATTTTTGGCAGGGAACTTTTCAATACCCTCAAGGATTTGTCTGTTCAAATTTCAGTGAAAAACTTCACCACAGTAACAGAATTCCACAGGGAACCGATGAGTTTCTGCTCTTAAGAGTTAGGTAAGAGGGGGAAAATAAATCACAATAAATAAGGGAAAGCGTTCCTGAGTTAATTGAAATGTTGCCATTTAATGTACTGATTTAAATCAAATGGGTTTGCTTTTTAAAATATACCCCTCATAGTTTTAGGCCTAGAAACAATTAAGTCAGTTTGTGAATCGTGTTTAGAAACAGATGCAACTGAATATGTAAACAACAAGAAAACAATCACTGGAACGAATGGTTCTCTCCCTATAAGCAGTTCAGAGTATATTAAAAATCAGCTGCTGCTTTATACTCCTCCCTACCTATTTCCTTCCTAATATGCAGAACTAGGTCAGACATAATGTCCTTATACTAACAAAGTAAGAAAGTAATTTCTCCCTATTCATTAAATTCATGTTTTTAATCATATCATAAGTGTATTAAAATATAGATGGAGCTCAAACCGCTGATCATAAAGATGAAGATTTGCAGAACAGGTTCAGCAAATAGTTTCTACATCAATCACAGCATGAGAATACCTTCTGGGCCAGATATTTGACTGGAGTAACGCTTGAATGAAGCTGATTCTACATTACTGGAGGATACATCCTTCCCTTCTCATCCTGGGAACAACTTCTACATCACCCACGTCCTGCCATTCCCTACATTCCGTCCCCACCTTCCTGAACAAGGGAGAGATTCACCATGTTGTTCTCACACATCACAAAAAACTACTGTAGCAACTGGCCACACATTTATGGAGCAGGTGTCATTCTCAGGATCTCAGGTTCTTTACAGAGTGTGTTTTACGGAGTCATTTTGTTCGCTGGCAAAGCACAGCCAGCTCTGGAAGGATGCAGAGCACACATATACATACACACACATATATATAAATAGAAAGCAGCTGCACAACACACTGAAATTTAGGAGATGAAGAGAATACTCTAAAATTTTTCTTTCTTATAAACCCTACAAAAAAGTACAGTTGTTGAAAGCGAACTAAAAAATACAATAAAACAGAAGTTGCTTTCAATCTGGTATCAAAGGAGTTCCATGAAACTATACAGGTTTATGTGAGTATATTTACACCTTATCTGATACCAGAATAGCTTTCTGCTTTAGATAAGCCCTTAAAACAATTAATAACATGGGGAACAGGGAGTTTGATTCTCTCTTTGTGTTGTTCCCAGTATATTGGAGGCTCATTCTTGGTCGGCAGCTTTGATACCATCATAATAAACATAATACTTCTGGGCTGGTCACTGAGATTCCCACAGAAAGAGAAGAAATCAGTAGTAAACTTGTGTTTCCAGATGACACAACTCTTCCAGCCAAGCAGCACAAATTTGGACGTGCCCCTCACAGCTGAGGCACAGAGTGCATCAGCAACACGCAGAGCTGCCTACTCACCCAGGGAGCCCCTGGGAAAGCCAGGAATCAAGGTTATTTCTCCCAAGTCACAGTCCAATACCCAAACACAAAACAACCCTCCCAGTGTGCAGCTGTGGCACAGCCAAACAGCTGCAGAGGTTCTGCACCCCAGAGCTGGTACCTGGCATGACATCACACCACTGGGGCACAACTCCTTTAAAGCTGAACCATCTGCCTCCCTTCCTGCTCCACCAGTTTCCTCTCCCAGGCTCTCACACAGACCTCAAGTTGCTCAGGTTATGAGAGCTGACAAGACTGTTGCCCAAGGTTGAATGTGTGACTGTTCTCATGTATCATGTGCTTTTTCTACAGGCAAATTCCATCTCCTTGCCTAGACCAGATTTCTGCTGAGGCCTTTGTGCAGCAGAACTGACACAAGACAGAGACTTATTCACTCAGGACTTGCCAACTGGCAGACAAGCAAATGAATATTCCCTTACACAGGGAGACCAAGTTCATATAGTTTGATCTAAGGGAGAGCCTCCTTCTCAAGGCAGCTCTTTGATAGTTATAGCTCCTCCTGGATCAGAAAAAAGTCACATCTGAAAAAGGTGTTTCCAGAAAACCATTCAGATTCCGATCTGCCAACATCTCCTTCTAAGAAATCATGTATTATTTGATTTCAGACCTGCATATTCCTTATGACTGGCCTGATTAAACTGATGTCTGAAACTGTAGTGCCTGAACAGCTATATACTGAATCCCTTGGACATCATATTTCTCCACTATTTGTTTTTTTTTCATTGTGGCAACTGAAAAATGTATTTAGTAAAAAAGCCCCAACCCCCTCCCTCTTTATATAGAATGTCTGCGATATGTTTGTGGACACAAGCTCTCCAGTGTCAGCTCAAATCTTACCATTTCAGTTCAAGGGGAAGCTCAAATACTTTCCCTCTACCTGAAGCCACTCACAACTCTCTGGATTCCATTTTATCACCCCTTAGGAAAACATTCTCTGGGGCTCATAAATTTTTTATGGGGTACCTCTTTCTCTGTCTGCCCCATGAGGCAAGTTTGCAAAACTTTCTGTCCAGAAGCTCAGGTACAAAATGACCAGGGACTGATGGGTTTCCCTGCACACACATAAAGTCCCTCCCAAGCCACTGGCACAAGCTGAGGGTGAGCCTGTGCTGCTGATGTGCTCAGCAGGTTGTGCAACATGAAATACAGTTTTATCTACTATGCACAGTCTGCAAACGACAGTCTTTTACTGTGAGGCGCTGCATTTGTTTAATGTCCAAAATAAAACCAAACTAAAATATTCTAATCCCCTAATTTGTCACTTTATGACTCATTCATTCTTCATCTCATTTGTCAGTCTCCTTTGCAACTAATAGAAAAGATCTGTATTCAGGAAAAAAAAAAAAAAAGAAGAAATGAATACAGAAAGAAAGTAAAACAAACAAAAACCCCAACACCAAACTCTTCCCTGAGCTATAAAAAGCTCTATATGGCTCATCCATATCATAATCCCTTTGCATTTATCTCCCACCTTCTATTTCCATGTAACAGATTCAAGAAACACCATAAGATAATTGAGTTGTGAAATGATCATATTTGGGATGCAATGGGCACAGGCTATGGGCAGCCTTGCATTAAGCCCAAAGGTTCCCTCATCACCTGAATGTATAAATGTATAACAAGCAAGAAGGATTTTGGAATGTGACAGAATATCAACATCAACCCCTGATACGAACCCTATGAACACACAAATTTCCATCGTGCTTAGACTTTAAAAGAGCAGCAATAATGGGCTCAGGTAAAAGGGTTCTGGTACAGCCAGCTCTGTTTAATTTATGAGCTTGGTTCTTTGCCTTAGTTAGCAGGCAGGCACAGAAAGGGAGTAGATCTTGATTATTTGCCTGCTGAGGTGCAGTGCACTACATTGAGCTGCTAACCCTAACATTAGAGTGTACCTTTAGACTTTAAAAAAAAATAAGAAGAAGGAGAAGGGGAATTGGGAGACCTTTCAAAAATCAGAGAGAAAATCCTCATTCAACTACATTTCTGAAAGTCCTGGCTACCAGTCCCATGCACAAAATAATACATATTTCTATTCTACTAAATTCTCAGCTTGTTTGGGTGAAGGTCCTGCCCTGCTGGGTAAACATCTGCTGCTCCCAGGAACAGACTGCACAGAGTTGTGGGAAGAGCACGTCCCCTGGGCAGGTGCAAAACAAGGAGTGACAAGGTGAGAAATCACCACCTTCCGTCAACACAGGTTAAGGGAGGAGCATAATCACATAAATATGTGTGTGCTGAGAGAAACAGAAAAAAAATGTATCCTACCAACACATCACTCATTAAATAAACAGTAAAGCAGGTTCTGCACTACTTCCAAAGCAGTCTGCACAACCAGCAGCCAAGCAGTGCTGGGATCTGTGCCGCAGCCAGAGCCAGGCTCTTTTCAGGGTGGATCAGTTTAAAAGTGGAAATTAATTTGCCAGGTGAGAGCCCTCATCTGCTACAAACTGATATTCCCCAAGTGCCAACCACAAAGGCTTTGCAGCTGTTGAGTCTGATCCCGATTTAGTGAGCAAATCTCCTGGTTTGGGTTTGGTGATGGTGCCAGGGCTGCCTCAATCCACCGTGTGAGTGTTGGCTGCTGAACACACACACAGATGAGTTTCCTCAGGGGTGTGCCAGAAACAAATGCATTGCTGCTCAATCTACCACCTTTGGAAAAAGGATTGCCAGGCTCAGATACAGAAATAAAACTCCCTTTCCTGATCTCCCCTGTCTGAGCACACTGATGCTGCCTCCCAAGAGCTGCACAGTTTGTCTGTGCATACAAGCAGCTTTTGCTTTGAAGCATCTTAGGCTTTTTACTTTCTTGGGTGCTTTGCTTAAATCCAGAGATCCCACAAATAGAAATTGCAGTCTATTCTTTCTCTTGCTCTGGAGATGCAGTTGTATTTCTCAGAGTGGCTTCTATAAATTCTCAGGCATTTAAAATACAATCTCAAGGTCCCTCAGTAGCTTCACACTCCCCTGTCCATTCTCCTCCATTCACTTGTGCTGAACTAACAAGGGCTCCAGTAGCTGATTAGTTCACTGCTATTAAGTTATGTGCAGCTCATACTGCAAATTATTTGACCCTATCAGCTCCCAGCTGCCCCAGTTTCAGCTTTTCTATCCTCATTCCAGGTCTATTTGACCTGAGAAGCTCGTGACCACTATACCTTACCTTGATTATTCTTAACCAATGCCCTGGAAGCATTTCTTATTGATGCCTTCTTAATTTTCCTTGCATTTTCCTGACTCTTCCCAGACCTTATGTCAAGTCACAGTTTAATCCCAGGCAAAATGGCCTCAGTTAGTCTTCTCTAACTAACAAGAAAAGCAAGCTCTCTGAGCCAAGCTTCCTTTTAATTTATCTATAGATGCTGATTCCCACAACCCCATTAACACTAATGGAACTGCCAAAGGGGTACACAGCAAAGTCTCCCCCCCAAGCTGCTGGTATTTGCACTTTATTATAGAGCATATAATTGGTTGTGATACTTTCGTATGAAAGATTCCAAACAAAAATAAATAGTTTGGTGTACGTGCAGTTTAATTTGATTTGACTATCTTTGGGAGAATTTCCTCATCCACTTTATTGTACTGCTCTATTTACTGATGTTGCCAGTGCTAGGAGCCTGGATTTCTTGTTTATTAGAGCTGGCATAATGAAAGTTTGCCACCTGATTAATTTTAATAGTTTAGCAGGAAACCTGAGGATAATGCATATTGGCTGTCAGGCTACAGATAAATTTTGTCCATTTGGTTGTAAAGATTTTGGCAGAAATAAAAGCTGCTCTTTGCTATTGTAGAGAAACATTTTGTTGGGTGAAATAGTGTTTTCTAAGGAAGCCAGTCTCATCTGCCTTTATAATGCACTTAGCAGTCCCAGACAAACAGGCCTGAGATGACACAACACCCCAGTTCTGATATCCCTCACACTGAGTGCTGATCTAAGAGACTTGGGAAGACTTTGTGCATCTGCTACTAGTTTAGATTCTATTTGTGAGAGTTCCTAAGAGCCCAGGGCAGCGAGTCAAGAGATCTGGGTCTCACTCCCAGCTCTTTTAATAGCCACTTTTCCCTTCTGTGCCTCAACTTCCCCAGCTGAAGTGCACATCATGTGATTTGATTTCCCCTGCAAAGCACTATCTAAGTGCTCATTACTCTCAGTTTTAGTGGCAGAGTGTTCCAGGAGGAGCTGAAAGGGCTTCAGGGATCACTTGGAGAGTCTATGTGCGGGTGAAAGTGTTGCCTAATTGGCTCTGGACTGTAAGGCTGAACACCCAAATACTCACCCAGCCTGCAGGGGAACACTTCTGTTGAACCTCCGGACCTTTAGGAAGCTGGTGACATTCTGAGGTGACAGGCTTTATGTGTGTGCTTCTTCCAAAATGGAAAAAAAAAGAGAAGGAGGAAAGAGGGAGAAAAAGCCTTTTCTCTTTCTCTTCCATTATCCTAAACTCTTCTGCTTCAGAGACATTGTAATGGGACTAAATTTCCTTAACATGTACATATATATCTGGAGGTTATCCCTGCTTTTACACGGGATATTTGACTTCTGAGGAACTGGGCTGGAGGAAGTAGGTGCCTGGTGCATTTGTAGGATGGAGGGGTCAGGCTCTGGCAAGAAGAATTAAAAAAAAAATTGTTCTCAGCTCATTTTCAAGCCACTTAATTTGGAATATAAATGATTTACACTGAAATGATTAATCAATGCATTCATTATACTTGCACGGTTACTCTTTAGCACCAAAGGAAGTAAACAACAGCCTGCAGTACAGCAGAGAAGATGAACAATCTTAGACCTCAAACCTACAAATTAATATATTAAGTGAACATCAAAATCTCTGAACAGAGGCAGTTTTAACTCAACCCACACAAAGCAGCAGGCAGGATCAAGGCAATAGTGCATCTGTTCTAATATTCCACGGTGCAGATCTTCCCTTACTAGCCAAAAAACATCTATTAAAATTAAAGGGAGTTACAGAATTTGGTGCTGGCATAATGAAAAATAATAGATCATTCCATTGAAGAAGCATAGTTAATTCTATTTAAGAACCACATCTATTTAATGCAATTCATATCAGTTTTTCAGTGACGGGTTGTTTGTTCGTACTAAATTCAAAATTTTTTTTAAATGTCACCTCAAACTTTAAAGAAACTTGACAAAATTCTTCGACTAAAAGCATCAAAAATACTCTGTGGTGCTGACTTTTTCATATTTCACATATATATATATATACACACACACACATACATGTTTAGTCCAAATTCCTACAAACATTCACTTATAAAGTAATAGGTTAATAATTTCAGTGTAAATTTATCTTTTCTCCCTTCTCCTCAACTCTATCTCTTTTGCAATCTGAATTGCTAAGTTCTGCTACCCAGTAATGAACACAGTAAAGTAAGTAAACTAGATAAGATAGATAATGAGAAAATATGAGTTTGGATGTTAAATCGTCACTAAATTAAAAAATAATCGTATCAGAATCCACTTATCCAGACCAGAGTGGAAAAGGAAATTTAATGGAAGGATACATTTCACAGCTATACCAATCTACAGATATATATTGAGGGAAAGACACCAAGCACAGTCACTCACTGCATGACACCTGCAAATGTAAATATACAAATTTTAACAGCTGAGCAGAAAAACCAAACGCTCCTTTCTCCCCATATCAGCTTATTCCCCAGATAAGTACTCAAAGAAAGCAGGTTCATTATTGAAATGTCAAGGGGACTGGTCAGACCCAGGGGATGGGAAAGCAGAACAACACAACAAACCTCAGCTTAGACAGAAAATGAGCAATAATTCATCAAAAGGCCATTAACTTGAAGAAAAAACAGTGAAATAAGTGGACATCTTAAAAACAAAGTAAAATAAGAATTTTATCAAATTATTATTTTCAGTCAATAAATTCAGTAAATCCCCAAATCAGAAAATTGTTACAGTAACACCTCCAGAAACCTGGGGTGAGTTGGTTGGTTTCTTTTTCTGTTGCAGAGGATTTTTTGTTTGCTTGTTTAGGTTTTTTTGGGGGAGGTTGCTTATTTGTTTCTTTAACTGTTGTGTGTTTTCTCCTTTCAAGGCTTCAGTTTTTAATTCACAGCTGGGCTGGGGCCACATTTTCAAGACTGGTCTTTTGTTGGAGATTGGGGCAACCAGAAAGATCTGGGGGGAGGACAGGGAGAGAGGAAGCATGATTTGAAATGGAAAACCTGAAATCAGATGTCCTCTTTACCCCAACAGCCTGCCCCTCAGTAAAATGCTCAAAAATCATGAATGTCAGAAAAAACTTGTAACTATACAGGCAAGCCATGACAAAATACATTTTGAGCAATTAATAAAAGCCCACATTCGCCCCACAGTAAATAGATGGTTCTCTTAGTCCTTAATCAGCTCCACAGTGATGAGCCCTTCTGCACAAAAAGCCTCATCAAGCTTTCTTGGGCAGTTTTGGCTCATCAGATCTCACAAAGAGACAGATTTCAGAACACCAGCCTGCCTTCATTATTTAAAGCATAATCCTACCTCCATTAGCACACCTGCTTTCTCTCTGCTCCAAATGTCAGCACAGAAATAACTACTCCAGAGTTTACAGCAGAAAAATAAAACCAAACAATGCTGCCCTCACACCATTACAGTCCCCAAAAGACCCGTAACCAGACACAAAAAATAAAAGGGGAATTTTCTGTAGACATAATGAACTGCAACATGGCTTCTTTGGGGTTTATTTATTTTTAAAGGACCGGGGGTTCTGAGTGTACAAAACTGGTTGGGACACTCTGGGAGGATTTGACAGAAGCTAAATTTATCCTGGTGATATGAATACCCCTGAGGCAGTGGAAAGCAGCTTCTCCTGAAGGGAACTCAGGACAGGAATCCCTCATCCCCAAATCCTGCAAGCCCTAGATGTGGAATGCTCAAGCTAAAACATACCCTGTGGTGTACCTGTAATTCCAGCACACCTGCCTACACTGGCTGTGCTGAAATGCTCAGCTTTCTTGGAGGTGATCCCTCATTCCTTACAACAGCCTGAATGCTTTCCCCAGCAAGCAGAACCTGGATCCCTGGAGCTTGGGACATGACAAACAGCACGGAGCACATGTCACTGCCTCGTCTGCCCCAGCAGCACGGCTGCTTTCTGACTTACAAGGAGAATAAATATTTGCTTCTTTCATTTGTCCCAGTAGGACTGGAAATGTGAAATATTTGCCGGAAGATTTACGATGGCGGCACAATTTTCTGTCTCCATCAGAAGAGAAAGGCTCAGTCATGAATAATCCACAGGCACTGTAGACTGAACTCCTAATCAGAACTATTCAAAACAAAATCAAGTCTCTTACATAATTAATGGGGGGAGGGGGGAACGTGAGTGTTGGTTCTCAGAGGTACGTGAATTAGAAAATGTCAAATCACTACTCAAAAAAATCCCTATTCACCTGCAAATTATTCAATTAAACATCTGACAGACACTGACAAATGTTGTCTATCCCTTCCACAGCAGCTGAACCTCGTGAGGAAACTGTGTACTGTAGAGTTGTATTTTTAAATGGACTAGCAGAGACCCAACATTTACCCTCACTAGACTTCTTTCTACTCACATATAAGTCTATAACCCAAGGCTATAAATAAAGCAATAAACCAAAAGATATTTGCTCTTCTTTTTTCCCCTCCTAATTAATGTGTGGCATCTCATCATCAAATCTTTGCCATTCTTAGGGAAGAAGGCAAGACAAACTGCAATATGCTGGTATTTTACTCCACACCCAAATCCTTTACCCACATAATTCCTACCTACAAGCAATTCTAACCCAATCTTTTGGGCATAGCAAAGAACTTCTCTCAGGAAAGAGCAGCAGAAGGTTGACCATCAGTCCAGCTCACTGTCCTGTTAACCTGGGGCTGGCTATGGGACATGTAAGATCCTAATAAGAAATTTTGATAGACATCTTTTGTATGAAGCAAAGTCTCGGCACAAATAAAAAATCTGCCCTTCCAGGCATTTAATTTCAATCAGGGAGCCCAATGTTATTTCTAAATGTACTCATAAAACTGAGAAAACACACTGTACATCCCTGAAAATGGGGTAGAAAAGGGTTCTGAAGCTGTAAAGAGCATCCAGAGCAGGTGTTAATTATTCTACCTGAATAAAATAGCAATAAATTAATCGAATCTCTGGGTACTCCAGCAAAGTTGTGCCCAGCTCTAACAAGACTTCACATGCCCTGAAAGATCTCAATGTGCCATGGCAACCTGCCTTTGGAGCTGCCTGTTTGCTCTGCAGCAAGGAGCCACATTAAAAAAGCAGCTTCCTGCCATTTTCCAGTTTCATTAAAATCTTTGTCTTTGGAATGAGACATTAGACATGAAATGCTTAATGTATTCATGAAATACGATCCAGCTGTTTGCCATGGTGACCTTTTCAGTATTCTGTATTTTATATTTTGATTAGCCATGTACTGGTGGAAAATCCCTCTTGTAGCCTTTGCTGGCAGACCTAACTCCTGGCAGGTCGTGCTTCTGTTTAAAGGAAAATAATGCAAGGATGTCAACAACCAGCTATTTCAGAGCAGTAGTATCTCATGCCCAAAGTCACATTTCCATAAACTCTGCAGAAGGCTCATATGCAGGTTTTATAGCACACAGGGAGTGTATACAGAGAGTCTCTGCTCCTGCAGCCTTTATTAAAAACTACTGCACCAAAGGCACTGTTAAAAAATGATCAAAAAATAAATGTATAGGAAAAACTAAAGGTACAATGCACCTGTGTTTTCATACTTTTACAAGGAATTTTGAACTTGGGGATATTTGTACCCACTTCAACCCCCTCTACGAGCACAGGCAGAAAACCAGACGGATTAAGTAAAGTATGAGCATAGATGTAAAAGCTGGAACTGTACCTTCAAAAAAATCAACAGATTCTGACTAAAAACTGATCCTGAATCTTTAAGGCTTTGGTGTAGATCACTATGATTATTGAGAACAGATAGTGGCTTTAAACTCAAAAAATGGTATGATGGAATCAAAGAATAGTTTAGATCTTTTGCAGCTGAGTATAAGAGATGGAGATGTAATCTGTGCCATGACTATTCTGTTTATCTATCCATCCTATTTTTCAGTAGAAATGTATATTACAAAAAATTATCTAGAAAAAAAATCTCTATTTTAAGACCTTTCTATCAAATGCAAAAATTAACAACTAACACAGGAATATTTAAAATAACGTAACAGTTGCTTCACAAAGCAAACTATTTAAAACTTACACAATTACTGATCATGATCTAAAAAGCTTTTGCCAGTTCAAAAGATTGCTATTCTAAACCTGTCAGAGAGTTGAGAATTACGAACACACACTTTAAAATTAAAATCTTGACAAGTTCCTCCATATTTACAGCCCATGAGTCTGAGCTCAGAGTTGCACCTGAAAGGCTGAGCAATTCCTTGACATGGCAAGAGATGGCCAGAGAGGTTCCCCCCAGCAGGGACTGGGTTTAACAGCAGGTCAAGAAGGGAGAATTGTTGGATAGGTGCAAGAAATTCTCCCATGGACCATGTGAAGTAACCTGCAAACTGAGCAACCTCCTCAGCTTCAAAATCTATCACTGCTACTGACATCTCGTTCTTTAAATTCTGTTTTTAGCAACACTGCATGGTGACATGCTCATTAGACTAGTCTGCATTGCATTAAATTTATGAACTACTATTCATAAATTCACATTTCCTCAACAGGCACAACATTAACCTAATACAGAAATTATCATCAGGAACTGTGTGTTGTCCTTCTCACCTCCACATATGATACATGCAGCTTTGGTTGGAGTTTTTTGATGGTTTTTTCCTTTTTAATACATTTCAATTTAGAAATTTCAGTTTCTAAATCTGTGTGCATTTAAATTCATACCTTGTTACTTGCAGCAGCAAAAGTTTTTCACATTTAATTACATGGCACAAGCTGTCAAACATACAGACCCTTATGCATTGTCACTACTTAAACATATGGATGTAAACAAAACTACAATACCACTGGAAGAAATTCTAATATTGAATAAAAGACTCTCTTATCTAACATGAGACTACATTATGAAGCCACGATTTTATTATTTAGTTTTATTGTTTTAAATTAAATAGAACAAAGTGGCTATTTCATCTTTCTGATTTAATAAGTTAATAAAGTCTTCTGGCAAACATACACTTGATGTATTGTAGAACACAGTAGCTCCTTCTCATGTTGAGGAAAGCACTACAAAAATCTGCCTTGGAGAAGTTGCATCCTGCTCTGTACTTGATGAAGCCAATATTTACCAACAATAGGGATTTAACTCATTCTCTGACACAGCCTTTTCTCTTGCTTTACTTGTGCCTTGACTATAATATGGTAAGTTCTCTGCATTCTTACAAATATCTTCCTCCCTATTGCACTTATAAATATTAATAATATAAATACTTAAGAATAAATCCTTCTCTGGGAGGGTGGGGAGGCCCTGGCACAGGTTGCCCAGAGAAGCTGTGGCTGCCCCATCCCTGGAAGTGTCCAGGGCCAGGTTGGACAGGGCTTGGATCCACCTGGGATAGTGGAAGGTGTCCCTGCCCATGGCAGGGGGATGGAACAAGATGGGCTTTAAGGTCCCTTCTAACCAAAACAATTAGATGATGAGGATTAATTATTTTATTTTTAAAATTGTTATCATTATTTCATGCTAATAAACTTCAGAGGGTTGTTGTAACAGCTACTGTGATCTAACAGCCACGAGCAGGAGATGCTGTGCTAAGTACAAGCTTCTTTCTGAAGAAAGATGATTTACCTGAGACCTCATTCCAGGTGGTTCTGTTTTCCTTCCCTTACAATAGTACAAAGGGTATTGATAACTAAGGTAATTAAAGTAGTTAAACTTATCAGATGCACCTATGAAGCTGATTTTTACAATATACGGATGATGTATTTATTCGCATGTTATGATTTTGCTTTGGGGGTTTTGTTTGGAGTTTTTTTGGGGTTTGCCATCAAAACATGCAGTAATTCAGAATGCCTAGGAGACATATTAACACAGCCTAAAAAGGAGGATAAAATTTTGGGAGACAGTCTGTTAAATGGCACTGGATGATCAAACTCTTCTCAGTACAGACATGATAAAGTTTTAATATACCTGAACCACACATGTCTTGGTACGTTCACAGTTAACTAAACACTTCCATACAAGTGCTCCTCTCCAACAGGGAGCTGAACTTCTCGGGGGTTTATAACTGAAACTACTAAAAACCTCTAGAATTACATATATAATTCCAAAATAACATCAAATTTAAAATGGTCTGTCATAAAGATTGCTCAGAAATGAGAGAGACTGTCTGTCCTACTGATTGGTGACTGTGAAACATGAAAACTGGAAAATAAACCTGGAGCTGCCTCTGTCCCAGCTGATGTTTGGGGAAGTACCAAGCACATCCCAAAAAGCAAAGTCAGCCTTGTCTGGGACTTTTTCATGGGCACATCTTAGTGTCTTCATTCTGCACAGTACTTAGTATGCAATGAAAATTAATCAGTTAGACAATATTAGGCCAGAAAAGCAAAGCCAGATAGAAGAAAGAAAAATAGAAACAGACAGCCTCATATATCCACATGAGGAAATTAAAACTTGACTGGAAAGGAGCAAAAGTCAATTAGAGGGGAGATAATCAGAAAGAGAATTTGAAACAAAGGCTTTCATTTTCTCTGACATTGATTTTAAAATCTTGCAGGAACGAGCATAGTTTTAATGAATGTTATTTAAAAATAATTAATATATCACAACCAGGCATGTCAGAGAAAGATGAACATTACAGACTTTAGAAGTATTTTTTTTACTCCCTGCAGAGAAGTGTTTGATATGAAACCAGAGCTGAAGGAAACTATAAATATGTCTGTGAGATATTTAATAAAACAAGACTATAAACTCGTAAGTTTAGGTGAGATAAGGCAATACAAACATTTGCCCTTACATGCAATGGCAGTAATAGAATGGTATCTGCTCAGGCATCTTCCCAGGAAGAAATGCAATTTGATTAAGGCAATTCTATGCATAAATGATTATTAATTTCTGTAACTTTAATGACCTCGAAGAGAGGGCAAAATTAAGACACTTGCTTTGTTACTACTCAGCCCATCAACAAAAAAAATGCAGGTTTGGCTCTCAAAGCAATGAGACTGGACGATGGTTAATGATGAATGAAAACAACCCCCAAAACATCCTGAAATGAAAGAAAAGAGAGGGGGCTGAAGCAGATATTCCCCAGTAAGTTCACTTTGAAGATCTTGTATGTGCTGCCCTGTTGCCTCCAGACACCAAAGCAATAAACACACTGGTGAGACTGGGATTAGTCACGGAGCTTATGGGAAATTTGCCACAAATCACAAGAGATCTTGGAGTTCAGCCCTCATGAAAGAAAAAGTGAACTGGCAGGAGGCAGGACGTGAAACAATTTCAGAGAGCCAAGAATGAGTATTTAAATATTAAAACCCAGGAAAGCATATCTTACAAATAAAAGGACCCCACATAAATCCAATAACCTGACTGCAGGAGGGTCAGCAGGTTCTCAGAGTTACAGATAAATAAGTTAAGAACACTGTGAAGACCAGAACTAATAAGAGCATACTGGAAAACACACACTCTTATCTCATACAGGTTGAAATCATGACTTCTAGAATGAGCCCAGAAGGACACAGCACTAACAGATCTTTGCTGGGGTTCCCCCAGGTGAGGGATCAGACCCACAATTTGGGAAGGCAGCGATGAGGGCTGTGCGACATTTTTTATTTTATTTAATTTTTTTAACTCCTGCCTTTTTTTTTTTCTATATTCATCGTGGCTGCACGATTTGGTTCCACATAAGTAATTATGGAAATGGGCTGAGGAGGTGACATCTGAGATTTCAGAATTAACTGAATATATGCACAAAACCTTCCACTTCTCAGCGCAGACAGCGTCAGAGGCTCCCCATGGAGTACCCGTGAGGCATGAAGAGACCAGAAGATGAATAAAAAAATATGTTTGCAGCAGCTATTGTAGCCTCTTTTCATGCAAGAGGAAAAATTCATCCCTGTGCAAAGGACCAGCACCTTGAATTTCCACCTGAGCCCTTAAATACAGTGATCGTGGGGCATCTCCAGAGGCAGCAGCCCAAGGCTGGGCTCACCTCCCTTCCCCACCAGCACACAGCACATGTTTATTAAAGCCAGGCTAATTTCTGCTCCTCCTTCTCTCCTTCAAATCAGGTTGTAATTTTTTTGGGGGAAACTAGAAAATAATCAAGGGATAGAGATGGAATTATTGTATCAGATGTAATCAAGAGCAATGATCTCCACACTGAGGTGCACACAAAGCTCCCCATGCCCCACATTTCACAGTGTTGCCCCTGAGTGAGACAAAGCTGTAATGTGGAACAAGCAGCAGATTACAGGTACCTCTTAAAAACAACTTGTCAATATTTATTTGTGACCAGGTAGGATGCATTGCACTCCATGTCCCTCTTTTTGCCAAGATTTTTTGCATGGACAGGGAGGGACAGGACAAGAGGGGAATGGCTTTAGGGTGAAAGAGGGTACATTTAGATTGGTATTAGGAAGAAACTCTTTACCCTAAGGCTGGTGAGGCACTGGAACAGTCTGCCCAGTGGGTACCCCATCCCTGGAAGTGCTCCAGGACAGGCTGGACAGGGCTTGGAGCAACCTGGCCAAGTGGAAGGTGCCCCACGGAAGGGGGGTGGAATGAGATGATCTTTAAGGTCCCTCCCAACTCAAACCATTCTGTGATTCTATGATCTCACGTTCACCAGAGTTCAAAGGCTTTCATAGCCACTCCCTAATTCAAAACATTACCATGGCATAAAGCTGCTCCTCTTCCATTGCAATTCCAGTCCAGAGCCAGAAATGCTTTACAGAAGAAATCCTCAAAGTGCTTGTCTTGAAGGGAAAAGAAACCCAAATATTTTCATTGAGGTCAGGATTAGTTAGTGGACCCACAAGTGTCGAGAACAATGTCATATAACCCTACACTCTTTCCAGAATTTTCCCAAATCAGAGTCTTAGAGAATGTGAAATCTCTCAAGTTTCTCATTAGAACTCACAGTAAATAATAGTGAAATATGGTATCAATTTTTTGTTATTCTTGAAACACTGTAATAATTTTATAATTAGAAATATTGACATTTCACAAAGAAAATCAACTATCATATTACTCATTAAAAACAAAATAAAACCAGAATAAAGATATCAGAAATAAAACACCAGTCATTTCAGAAATAAGAAAATGTTAGAGTGCAACAGCATACAGTAAATTGAGATGTTAATGTAATCAGAGGGGAGACTGGTTCAGATCATTACCAGTTGTGTCAGATTTTATATTTGACACAACTGGTAATGATCTGAACCAGTCTCCCCCTCTGATTACATTAACATCTCACAATTTACAGGATGCATTGCACTCCATGTCCCTCTTTTTGCCAAGATTTTTTGCATGGACAGGGAGGGACAGGACAAGAGGGGAATGGCTTTAGGGTGAAAGAGGGTACATTTAGATTGGTATTAGGAAGAAACTCTTTACCCTAAGGCTGGTGAGGCACTGGAACAGTCTGCCCAGTGGGTACCCCATCCCTGGAAGTGCTCCAGGACAGGCTGGACAGGGCTTGGAGCAACCTGGCCAAGTGGAAGGTGCCCCACGGAAGGGGGGTGGAATGAGATGATCTTTAAGGTCCCTCCCAACTCAAACCATTCTGTGATTCTATGATCTCACGTTCACCAGAGTTCAAAGGCTTTCATAGCCACTCCCTAATTCAAAACATTACCATGGCATAAAGCTGCTCCTCTTCCATTGCAATTCCAGTCCAGAGCCAGAAATGCTTTACAGAAGAAATCCTCAAAGTGCTTGTCTTGAAGGGAAAAGAAACCCAAATATTTTCATTGAGGTCAGGATTAGTTAGTGGACCCACAAGTGTCGAGAACAATGTCATATAACCCTACACTCTTTCCAGAATTTTCCCAAATCAGAGTCTTAGAGAATGTGAAATCTCTCAAGTTTCTCATTAGAACTCACAGTAAATAATAGTGAAATATGGTATCAATTTTTTGTTATTCTTGAAACACTGTAATAATTTTATAATTAGAAATATTGACATTTCACAAAGAAAATCAACTATCATATTACTCATTAAAACAAAATAAAACCAGAATAAAGATATCAGAAATAAAACACAGTCATTTCAGAAATAAGAAAATGTTAGAGTGCAACAGCATACAGTAAATTGAGATGTTAATGTAATCAGAGGGGAGACTGGTTCAGATCATTACCAGTTGTGTCAGATTTTATATTTGAGAAGGTAAATGTTGATGCCAGTTCCAGACTGTGCTGTGAACACAGAGTGCAGCAGGTTCTGATAATTGTAAAGGGGGACAGTTAAGAAATGGGCTGGGCTGGGCCTGGATTCAACTACATTAAATAAAATACTTCATGATAAGTCATGAGTTAAGATGATCATATCAGCTGCACCAAGAATCTGACCATCTAAGTCATTAAATCAGTTCTACTTCATCAACCTTCCAACACTTCTCTTTTCTGCAGGGCTCACCTTTGACCAGTCGTTCCCCGGACTGAAAAAGTGGTACTTGTGAACTTCTGAATGTATAATTTTTTAAATATAAGAACAGTTTTGCTTCTTCCCTGCCCTCTCTCTCACTCACAAAAGTCACAAATATTTTTCAAAGAATTTGAATTTAATCAGCGAATTTCTCATTTTAAGGGTTCTCTCTAAATATTTTTGTGCAACATCGGTTATTTTTCACTCATCAAGTCCTGTAATTACTTCTGGATTACACTGTGTGTGGAAGTACCCTCGTGCAATCAAATTAAATTGTGCCCCCCATTGCATCAAACAGAGGGAAAAAAATACAAATTGTTGGAAAAGGAGAGCAAATATTTTAAAGCATAGTTCACTGAAAGCACACACAAACACAAAAAGATATAGTTGTCTTCTTCTAGATATTTGCAGAACTCAGCTTAAAGGCCCTATTACCATTTTATAGAAAAAAAATTATTTTACTGATAAAGTACTGAACAGGTGTTCAGATCTCACACAACGAGGGAAAAAAGAGCCCAAAGTTAAAATCAGGACAGAAAGAAAATTACAGTGATTAACAGGAGCACATTCTAGTGAAAAATAGATTTTAATCACAGCTATTAGGTTATGGGAGCTTATTCGAGTCTAAGACTGAGATAAAGCCACTGAAAATTTAAGCCCTGTCACATGTCTTGAAGGTTTTAATTTCTTCAACAGACTAATTGCTAGATGGCAAAACTTTTTGTGTGTGTTAATCTCAAACTGACACATATCAAAATAAAGTCACTTGGCTGTGTGGCAGGAGAACATTAATCTCAATCTAATGAAAAAGAAAAGGTGACTCTCAGAGGAAAAGCCAAAGAAATGCCAGATTGGAACAATTAAAATATCTCAGGAAGAACACAAACAAACTTCTACCCTTTCCTTTTACATTTGTGCAGTATTTCCAACAACAGTTGTACACTGAAGTGGGGTAATTATCTAAATATCTCATCTAACAAATTCCAAAAAGCTGCATTGCTGGGCAGGTAGAGAAAGACTCTCCCAGCCTGCAGAGCAAGTCCATCCTACCAGGGACACACCAAAGCCATCCCACCTGCAGTGTGGAGACAGCCCTGCCGAGGGACACGGCCAGGATTTGCCAAGGATTGTGGAAAGTGCATCCCAGGGAAGCAGCAGGGCCTTCCACTGCCTCTCCAGGAGCTGCCATCCCGAGTTTACTCCAGGACTAAAGCCCATTCAGCCTTAATGAAGACACCAGTGTGCTCACTGTTCCCTCATAATTAGAAGATAAATTATACAGCTCCAATCCAGCAAAATGTAAGTGGATCATTCACAGAACAACTGAGGTTAAAAGGAACAAAAGACCCGGAAATGGTTGAAATCCAGATTTTTAACTCATCCAACTCCATATTCACACTCTGGCTCCCAACAGGTTCTGCAGAGCAGCTCAGCTGCTTCTGCCACTGCAGGAGCACCAGGCTCAGCCACAGCTATGGCTTTCCACTGCTGCATTTCCTCAGGAGGGACTGAGTCACAATACAGTCTGTCTGCATTACCCACAAACATGTTTTTAGCAAGGTAGTTACGTTCAACTTGATTTCTCTAAAGGAAGACTGAGCTGCTTGCTCAAAATGTTTGTCTGTTCACACCCACCAAGTGAACCCACCAGTCCGGGTGTTACAAACAACTAAGATCTTGAATCTAATACCTAAAATAATCTGCTCAATTCAAGCAGAATTCAGAATAGTTTAAGATTGGAGTTTCTCCATTGCTCACACAAGCTGAAAATGGCAAAACTTAAATATAACTGCAAGCTTTAGGGGTTTTTTTCCCCTCTATTTATTGTGGTTTATTTTATTGGGGCTTTTTTAAAGCTCATATTTCACTTATCTGTAATAGTTAAATTATATTGTTAAACATTTAATTCGCAAATACATTCCTTTTCTTTTCCCCCTCAGGGAAAGTTTGGCATATTATTGGTACATGCTTAAAGTTGAGATAGATTCTGCAGAGAGCAGCTGCTCTTCTGTCAGGTCAATTGGAATAATGAATATCTGCCCTCCAAGGTAAAGCTGGTCAGGATGTTTCACTTCCCAAGAAGGGGAAATCCATCTCCGAGACCAAATGTCCTTCAGTAGAAGTCCAGTACCTCCAAAAGATAGAAGGGAGCAGATCTGAGCTTATTAGATACTTGCCAATAAAAGAGAAATGCACCTGATGCAGTTGACAGCAGGGAAAAAGGATGACTTTAATATTGCTCACCTCCCAGCAGCAATCCAGTCAGGCAGGGAACAGAAATATTGGGATGAGCAGCAAGGCCACACACTCAGCTGGCCTTCAACCAACTTCCAGTTTTCCTACAGAGTGCAGTTTTTCAGATTTCAGGCACATAATTATCACATGGTACATGGAAGCTCCCTCTGTAACCCACACAAATATGCTTTTTGTGCATATACTTCCCTTAAATAATCCCCTACAGTGCCTGTATAAAGAAGCTGTACCTTGTGTTGCCATTTGTCAGAAGAAGGAATTAACAAACCTACACACAAAAGAAGATATTTTAAGGTCATTACTATTGTGGAGTTCTTTGGCAGTTGCTTTTCACAACCATTTCATCTGGTGTCTTGAGCTACTGGAGGTTTTCCATTCTTGCCTCTATAAAGGCTCAAACCACACTTTTTTCCTGTAATTTGGTGTAGAACTTCCTCCTCTATAACTGTTCATCCAGCTCCAATCTCTCCAGCACCTTTCTCGCTCTTTCCAAGAGTTCCATTAGTTTAACAGGATTTAAAGTCCCCCAAAAAGCAACATCAATCATTTGAGAACACTAATTTATAAGCAAAATTCACATAGAAATATTGAAGAGAAAAATAAAATACTCAGAAACAGCATATTTCCTGCTGTTAAGTAATTTAAAAATATAGATGTTTATAAACTTTATAACTGTTTTTAAACTATTTGTTATAAGCTAGTAGATTATAAAGGGTATGTATTACTAATAAAATTAATATCTGAGTCTTTCACTTTCAGAAGGCTGTGTCAATAAAAGCAGGGGTGCACAGACTGGGGTTGCTGAGTTACTCAGCACATTGCTCTGATATTTACTGGAGGTAAAGAAAATGCACCAACCTAGAAAACAGGAAAATAATCAAAAACAAGCTAAAAAAAAAAGATATTTTATATTTAATTCCACTCATTTAGCTTTTATTTTTATAGGCATTTCAAGCTTAAAAGATTGAATGATTCAGCTTTCATCTTACAGCAATGACATTCCTTATTTTTGTTATTTTTTTTTTCCATTGATAGGAAGATTTTACTATACAGGAACATGAGTTTTTCTGAATGAGTTACACAGCAACAGAATTTAGAGCTGATGCTTAGGAAAGGAAAAATGACAAATATTTCATTAAACTCCATTACATTTTTGCCTTTCATGTGAGTGAACTGCGTTTCTCTTTCGCTGTCAGAAACCCACATTTGGAATTGTACAGCCAACGCTTTCTTAATTATGATCTCGCTCAAACTCAATTGAATTTCTCTCTGTCTCCATTTCTTCCTTTTCCTCCTGCTGCTGCTAATTAAGATAAATACATCAGAAGTGTTATTGCTGAAGGGAAAGCTGGAGCAAGTGTCATTGGCCCCCGTGATATTTCCCATTTTGCCATGAGCTGTCACCAATGATTTAGGACCAAGTGCCAAGGATTATATTAATCTTGATAAAATTAGCAAATGCTCTGTGATGTTGACATCCCTTGGTGCTAAATGACATTCCCCTGGCTGGACCATTACCACTGAGAAGAAAAATACTCTTTCTTCCTCAGAGGACGGCAAATGAGGGCATTAGGTGAAGACTTTTTTTTTTCCCCAAGAAGTATGAAGGACAAATTCAAGTGTTACTTGCTCTAAACATTTAGCCTTTAATTTCAGCATCACTGGTGAAAATCTGTGACACACTCTTAAAGGATATGAAAAAGCTCATCTGAGGCCAAGGGATGAAGGAGAAAAAGAATTGTATTATATTTCTGTTTGATAAAGGGAACTGTTACACAAGGAAATGCTGTGCAAAAAAAGATTATAGGCAACGTACAAGAAATAAAAAACTTCTTTTTTCCTTTAAAATCACATTGCATAACTCTACATGCAAGCAGATGTATGGACATTTCCACCTATTGCAGATCTTCCTGGGCAAAGGATTTTCCTGAGCCGTTCCTGGCCTGGCTCTGTGCAGCAGCCATAGACAAAAATCACCTCCAAAAATCACCTCAGTGGGTGTGGGGGCTGGTGACTGTGCCAGGCTAACCAGGGCTGTCCTGTGGCTTCCTATCTTTGTTCACAACCTGACTCAAGGCATCTGTAGGGGGGTTTTTTCAGCCTGAGGGATAAAGAGCTTCTTTTAATTCTCCGTGTACAACCTTACCCAGCCCAGGACATGTATCAAATAAACCAGAGATTTGTTGTGCTCAGGTTAAAAGCTTCATTAGCAAGCTATTAAAATCTGTTCTCTTTGCAGCCATGGGCAGCCAGGAGGTCGACATGTGAGATTTGTTCATCTGCATGACCATCCACACTCATTTATGTGCTCATCCACACGTCCTTCACGGAGATTTCTACTCCTATCTTGGGCTTATTCGTGACTTTACACATGACCAGAGCCACCACTCACAGGACCAAAGACTCCACTGTTTGCACAAGGTGCTAAAAAACACATCACACACTTCTAAAATTCCTAAGCCTTTTAAGGTGGCTCATATATGACCTGACAGCTGAATTAAGCTCCAATGAGCAGTAGATCTTTATTCTCACTGAATAAATATGCTGTTATTCTGGGAGCACTAGTGCTCTGTCCTTAGAAGAACCTCATACCTGCTCCAGAGCTCCAGCCTGGCAGCGTGGCCATTTGCAGGATCAGGGTTTGCCTTTGCTGTGCTGATGCATCTTAATACTGGTGTGACCCTCAGTAGATTCTGGAGTTTATGGATTTGCTGCCACCACAATTTAAAAGTAGACAGTTCTCAGCAAGGTTGAATTAACATGTGTCAGCACAGATTTACACAAGGATAGCTGATAACTTCCTGGCAGGAAGGGAGGAGAAAGTAATTTTTAAATGAAAGCCTGGAAGTTGTGAGGGAAATGCAGAATTAAGGGAGAGGTGAATGATTTTCTCATTCTCAGAAACCTTTTCAAAAGGAACACATTTTTACATCTCTGGTTTTCATCAATCCACTCTCAGGAGGGATTCTGTTGGTTATTATCCTGCCACTACAGCCCACCATAGCAGGCAAAAAGGCTGTTCCTCCAGATACAGGACCCACTACTTAACTGTTACCTGCATAAATTATTTTAGGTTTCACGTTTTTAGAAAACAATGTCAAATTAATCTGCATTTTAACATCAAATAGATTTCTTTAAAAAAAAGTCTACTGGTAGGAACACATAATCTATCATAACAATTCAAAATGCTGTAGTACTTGTAAAAATCCTGTATTTATGAGGAGCCCGAATGAACGGATTTTCAAAATTCTTGTTGGGTCTTCAGACATATAAACATACATAAAATAATTGCTATATAAAGGCTACAGAATGTGGCCATGAAAAAGCAGATTCATCATGTTTAGTAGGAAGTATCAGACATGATGCCATACTCTCACTGGAATTGCTGAATAAGGCTACATATGGTACATGAAATTGTTTGACAACTAAGAAGACCCATGACCCAGCCTACAAAGTTTATGTACTCTATTGACTAGCTGTTCCCCAGTTTGATTTTCACTTTAAAAATAGTTAATGTGAAATAAAACATCTCTCATCCTATTTAAGGCTCGCTGCTATGATTGATTAAGGACACTACATTTTCTTCCTGAGTACATTAAAGCCAGTGACGATAATTCTTTCCAGCAATGCTGCCTTAACTCAAAGAACTGATTTTTCAAAGCCTTGCATTAGCATAGAAGAGAAATCTGTTAAAAAACCAAGCCAACAAGCATTCAGGGACATCCACATACAGATGCAAATGTGCACAACAGTATTTAAACTCGAAGTAAACTTAAGGATGGCTTAATATATATGCAGAAGTGTTTGAAAATATAATTATCCTATTGTCACACTTCTTATTTTCGGTGGAAAAATGTGTGCATGCAGCTTTCATAATCCCTGGTCAAATATGAATGAATGGATCATGCAAGATTTAGATTTTGAGAGCCAGGTGCTGCTGGAATAGAATTTCTGCCTAAGAAGAATATTCTCCACGGGAAAGAAAAAATGGTCTAAAAGACCTTATCAGTGAGTGAGGGGTTGTAGGACCTGTCTGTCCATAAAGAGTCTCTCCACTAAATCCCATAGGATGATGATTGATAGGATCTCCATCCATTGGATGTGGCCACTCACCACTACAATAAGATTCAGCGGATAAATTGTCTCCAGAATTATGGTCACATTTTTAAAGGATTTAACCCCTGGGCAGGACTGTTAATGCTGACTACTGAGATGCTTTTGTGCAGAGCCAAATACACTCTAGAAAAAGTCTCCTAAGTTTTCTCAGCAGAGAACTTTAGGAATTGCAGCTCACTTTAGAGAAAGCTCCTATATATTTGTCTTCCCTTCAAACTGTTGATGTTACTTATTTACTTGAATCCCAGATTATTCCTGCTCCAGTGAAGAGACTATAAGAGGCAGTTATGGGCCAAGTCCCTTTTTGCCAAGGTTAATGCCAGCACAGCAACAGGCTCTGGGAGGAAATGCTCACAAATGTTTGCAGCCCTGGGCAGCCTCCTGCACCCTCAGAGCTGTGAGAGCAGTTCCCCACTGTCAGAGAAAACTGTGGGCACAGATGGGTAGGAATAATTGTCAGTTTTCTTCTAGAGAATTAGCAAAAAAAGTATTTCAGCATAAGAATTTCTTCCTTGTTCTTGCAAAGGAATTAGAGGTGGCTACAGGTTTCTTATCAGGAAATTGTTTCAATAACCCAGCAAAATCTTTGCAATAAATAGCACATTTTTATGGAAAGGACGATGGATTCTGAAGCAGGATGAAGGAGTACAACAGGAAACATTTGCCAGTACAGGAAGTTTCCCTGATGTCTGCAAGTGAGACTGTGTGTCAACTTATGTCTCTTGAGAGGATTTTAAAGATATTTAAAATGTGCTCAACTCTTGCTGTCAACATAGCAAGAGCTAAATGCTTTTAAAAATTATGCTATTTCTTCTGAACTACAATTTCTCTTGTCAGTCCAGTCCTGAACAAGACATTCCATCAATCATTCTACCAGAAGGAGACTCTAAGTGAATTTGAAGACACTACTGAGATAAAAGACTCTCATGTTTCATTCATAACATTAATATTTATACTAAAGCTCTCCTTGTAACCATGACAAGTAATTAAAGCAACTAAAAGCTATTAGAAAATTCAGTTTATAAGAGAAAGTTTGTCAACTTCTATTATGTGTTTTATTTGTGCAAGACTTCAGCTGTCACGGAGCAACTCAGCTCACACTGCTGTGCTTGAGGTGCCAAAGTGTACAAGCTTCCAGTCCTGCTCCAGAGGGTCCATGTCCACGTGGAAACACAAGCAGAAAGAAATAGGACATCTCCTGCAGAGGCAGGGATGTGCAGCATCTTTACTCCCTCATTAAGCTGCTCTAACCTGGCTAATTCTTCAGCTTTCTCAACACCAGTCATTCCTAATTCTCCTAATTCCAGGCAGCAGCAGCTTGGTGAGGCAGCTCATTCCCCCCATTACTCCACAGCCTCTGCTGCTGCCTCTGAGCAGCACAGAACTCCCCAGCACAATCAATATTATCGATTGCTTACTCAGGGGGGGCATCAACAGTCACTCCCAATGAGGCCAAACCCACCTCACGGCAGCAGCACCGAGCCCAGCTGGTTCCCAACACAGCAAGGGTAATTGGGATGCCTTGGGGCGCTGAGCTGGTGGATTGAAATTCTTCTGGCCAGCAGCAAAACCAGCACATGCTGTAACACAGGCACTCCCTGCCATTACAGCAACAAATAAGAGAATTCTGATGATGCTGAAACACTGATGAGCTGATCATTACTGTCAAGGGCAACTTGCTTCTCTTATAGATTTGGAACAGAGAAATCACCTTGTGCATCTGCCTTGTCTGGATCCATTAAGGGCAGCAGCATGAAAAATCTTTCACGCAGGTTTTGGATCATCCTGCTGCCATCAGGAACCCAGAAATATTTAAAAGGTTCTAAACCAAAGTCCAAATCCAAACTTTGCAAAGCCGAGTGGGCTTGAACATGGAAATCTGGACTGATCCAGTGTAAGGAGGAACATGAAGAGTTGGGAAGAAAGAATCACTGAGACCAGAAGCACAATTCAACTACAGCTTCCAATGTCAGAGCTGGGCATTCGTGTTTTCCTAATTTCCAATTTTCACAGGTAGGAAAGGGGGAAATTTACTAAGATTCTTCATTTCCTTTTCATTCATAAAAATGGCAAATCTCTTGCTGATTACTTTGCTCTGTGTTTGATGCTGCATTGACGAGGTGCAGTGAAAGAGGGTAATTAAATTGAATAAATGGAAGGAAAACTAGTTTCAAGCCCCTACAAAGAATTACTATGTGACCTTTATGACTGCCACAACATATTTGTGCTTTCAATGCCAGGTTTTCCTCTGCTGACCAGTGCCATCTTTTCCCCTTACAAACATCACCTCCCAGAGTTGTCCAACTGAAGCTCACAACAAAGCAGTACAGCTGGATAAAGCCTGGCAGCTTTTTTTTTAATACTGGCTTTGCTCTGCAAAGATTAGCTGAGCCCAAAACTCCCTACGAGGCCCACTAGGCACAAGCTCCACAGACCTGAAATGATCTGTAAAGTTCAAGAAATGTCACATGAAGTGACAGAACTGATTTTCACAAGGCAGTGTTTAAAAGTTGCTTCAAACAACAGGAAAACTGAAGGAGAAAAAGACAATGACCACAAAGGGGTTGCTGGTGAAACATCTGCCTGTCTCCTGCAGGACTTCACCCTCCTTAGTTTGGAATATCCAATGATTTTTTTACTAATTGTATATACATACTATAAATTTGAGCATATTTTCCAGTATCTACCTTTCAAGAAATCTTTCTGCAGCATTTGGGAACCGTTGCAAACAGAATTACTGGAGCAAAACACAAGGTAAAGTACTTTATAATTGTCCTGGGCTGTTACGAGCACTAATGGAAGACAAGACTCTGAGATGTGTTTGTCTAGAGAGAAAGGGACTCCTCAAAAACCTCATCAGTAGCAGCACAGAAAAAAATCAAGTGGAAGTCTATTGATTCTGCACAGAGAAGAAATGTCAGAGCCCAGAGACAGAATTTAATGGGCACCTCTGATACCAAGAACAGACTGAGGACCTGAACTGCAAAGTGCTCAAAGAACTTCATGCCCAGCCACAACCAGGACAAAATAACCCCCATGCAATGGTTGTATCTTCCTCACCTGCACGACAACAACTCCTGAACACCCTGAGAACTTTAATTACTCAAATTCCCTGCTCAGTGAAGCACAGCAGAGCAGCCTGGATCGACTTGTGAAGTCACCTCTATACTGGTCACTCTCAAAGAACAACGAAGCTGCTTCTGCTTTGGCTCCAAGAATGGCTCTATCTCACTTTAGTTCTTAATGACTTCTCCTTTTGTAACACTTTGCACAATTTAAAAAGCCCGTGGTGCTTCTCTTTACCCCCCGTGATGCTGCACAGCCCTGACTGAGCTCTGCCGTGACTGCAGAAATGTAACACTTCAATCAGGTTTCTGGTGTGAACAATTTTACTCCCACAATTAACATTTTTCTCCCTAGAAAATGGAAAATATTTGCTCTGTATTCTTTGCCTCTTTGTAGTTTTTTTTCCCTACTAAACCAATTTGCTGTAACAGGTACAGGAAAACCAGATTTTTTTTCTTTCTTTAAATAAAATTAAGAAAATTAATCTCTTTCATTTACCATACTGAAAAACAAATCAGAAAACACTATTTATTAATCAATAATCCTAAACATTTTCCTGAGCATAAACAATGAATTTTGCTCATTTTTCAATCACTAGATTCGAAAATCAAAGTTTTCAATTCTAGTCAAATAGACTGGTTATTTCACCAAAGAGCAAAATGAAATATTGAACTGCTTTGATTAATAAGATTAGGCTTTGTCATAAAATCAAATCTGTATTCCACAGGTAATCCAGTCATTTCAAAATTCAAATCAATATGAAAAGCCTGAACTGGAATGAAGACATCATCTGAACAGTTTCTTGGATAATCTTAAAAAGCACAAAGTGAAGGAAAGAAATCCTGAAGGCATTACTTTAACTTTACTCTGCTAAAAAATCAACTCAGGCTTTCTGAAAACATTTTGTATTTGATGAAATTGCTATTTGTGACGAAAAACAGTTGTTGAAATCTCAAGCCAGCTTCAACAAAGATGTTTTCAAATATGCTCTCCGTATTAAGCTCATTACTTTGATTTTATAAAATGTCAGACAGTAAAATTTAGCACGGATAATTATTTAAATTGGAAAGCCTGTAAAATCTGAATTGACAAGCCATCTTGAAGTTGGAAGAATATTTTCAGCTCATTCTTTTGAATACCATCCGCTTTGCCACTCAGTTTAATGTAACTATCAAGCAATTAACAAACCAATCGGGTTATTCTGAAATTTTCATTCATTCCTCCAGATCTCCACTGAAATGTTCAGTTCATTTACTTCACAGATTACCATTCAAAACCCATTAAATTTACCAGAGAAAAGACCAGTAGAGACCAAGCCTTATATGGAAAATACCATTAAAGTTCAACTAAAAGCCACTATTTACTCTATTTTAGCACAAATAATTACTATTTGTAACAGCTTGAAGGGTTTCATAAAATTATTGATTTCTAGTATTTTAAGAGTGATTGCAACACATCCATCAAGACATCACACGTGGCCAGTGGGTCCAGTATCATACTGGGGCAATGACAATTTTAGTGTCCTTCCCAGTCCCATAAATCTTGACAAACATCCAGTTCTTCATCCATAAATCCAGACAACAACCCTGTGTTCTGTCCTTAGCACAGTTCCAGTCCGTGCTCTGCTCCCAGTCATGGAATCATCAGTTTTTGCCACTTGAATGAAGAAAATGAACACCAAATTATCTCAATCATCAGTTTATGCCACTTGAATGAAGAAAATGAACACCAAATTATCTCCTACACTACCTCCTTAGATTGGAAAAAACGTAAGAGCCCTAAGTACACAATTATTGGTTAATGAGAGGTGCTTGTACTTTAGGCACAGAGATCCCAAAAAACCAGTCAATACTCAAGACAGAAAGTCTTGGAGAAGATAAGGAGCTGTGACATGCATTGCTCCTATAGATAAACCAAGAGATAGTTAAAACCCACATTGATTTGGCCCTCTCACCTTTCCCTATTTAAAATGTGATAGAACACAACTTCCTTTATCAGAAAATTATAGTGCAAGAGATGTTGCCATCCAACAGCTTCCAGCAAAGGATACCTCAGTGGGAATTTTAGAGGGAACAAGACTCAGAGGATCAATGATACTTTCCAAGAAATAATTCTAAATGTGTTTCCCATACATATGCACAGAGGACAGAGGAAAATGCAATTGTGAATACACCCAGAACATCTCTGAGGAAAATAACTCCTTCCCTGCTAAACATTAGCCACTTAAGCAAGTGCAACTTGCTGTACAGAGAAGCTGAGAACCTTCTGAAAAATACCTGTGGAACAAATGAAAAACCAAAACATCATTTATGTGAGGTTTGTGAGACCTGGCATCAGGCTTGATGGTTTTTTTTCTTCCCTATTCTTTCATTCTTAAAGATTAACAAGTATGAACAAGGAAAAGTACCTAAAAAAGAAAAGAACTGTCCATTTCCTACGATGAGGCAGCAAGGATGCTTTCTTATTCATTATTAAAATGAAATAGCAATGCAGTTTTTACTCCCTCTCTATTAGGACAGAGAGTGAGAGAAGTCCCCTGAGGAATACTGACTGGAGAAAATAAAAGTGTATGATTTTAAAATCTTGACAGTGGTGTTAAATCAAAACCACTTTTTAAAAATTCAGTTCTTCGTTTCTTTTTTTTTTTATTTTGTTTTTGTTTTGTTTTTGGGGTTTTTTGCCTTGCAAATTTCTTTACAAAATCCCAAGCATATTGTTACACTCTCAGCTTATGGCACAGTGTGGTTTTACCTTTGAGGCACAGGTTGTCATTGCTTCAGGAAAAGAACAGAGTCTAATTTTCAGAAGAAGTGAACACACAGAATTTCTGCTGAAGTCAAGTATAGCTGTGGGCACTCCAGATCTCTTGAAACAAAAACTATCACGCTCAGCCACTGTTCAGAGTGTTTTGCCTATTGATGCATAAACAAAAAAGCAAAAGCCTCATTCCCATAGGATGGACTAGTTTTCTTTTTAATACAAAAGATAATGTTCAGGTTTTAATTATTTTATGCAAAGAATAGATATTTTGCCAAATACCAAAGAAAAGTCAAAATTCATTCGAGCACAGTTTCTCAGGTACCCCTGCAGCATCAGGTACTATTTCAGCAATGGCTTTAATAACTCCAGGTGTGTCTCATGTTAATTGGAAGAGAAGTAGGGTGTGAGTGCTACATTTTTATGATCATTAATCTTCAGTAAGACGCTTCAAGGGCTGGAGCACATCTCCTATGGAGACAGGCTGGGAGGCTGGGGGTGTTCAGCCCGGAGAGGAAAAGGCTCCAGGGAGATCTTAGAGCCCCTTCCAGTGTCTAAATGGGCTGCAAGAGAGCTGGAGAGGGAAGTGGGACAAGGGCCTGGAGGGACATGACAAGGGAGAATGGCTTCCAACTGAGAGAGGGCAGGGTTAGATGGGATATTAGGAAGAAATTCTTCCTCGTGAGGCCCTGGCACAGGCTGACCAGAGAAGCTGTGGCTGCCCCATCCCTGAAAGTGTCCAAGGCCAGGTTGGAGCAACCTGGGCTAGTGGAAGGTGTCCCTGCCCATGGCAGGGGGTAGAATGAGATGATTTTTAAGGTCCCTTCCAACCCAACTCAAACCATCCTATGATGTGTTCCTGCGAGGTTGAATAAAAGAGAAGATTTGGATTTTATGACACATTTTAAAGATATTTTTTGAAGGATATGGGTCAGTAAATATTAGCAATTAATATGGAGTGGGTGTGAAATGCAAGTGGGAAATCAAAATATTCAAAACAGAAAAGTGCAAGTCAGTACTTGTTCTATTTCACGGAATTCCTGGTTGGATTGCTGAAGTTCATTGTATTTTCACTTTCCATCTTTACCCAATTCTTCTTTTATCCCCAGAATCCCACAATCTTACTGTTAGAAACTCGTGGAAACTTGTTTGTTTCCTTTTCTCTTTTTGTCATTAACGTGGGTGAGGACTTTCTGCCCACAGAATTGAAGGTGTCATCCTCTGCTGATTGCTTGGCTTCTGTAACCATTACAGTGTCCCCTGGCAACCTGTCACATGGCTTAGGGTGTGAAAAAGGATGTCGTACACAGAAAGATTAAACTCCTCTGCAAGGAGCAAGGAAAATGAGCAAAAACGGTACTTAGACAGAAATGCTTGTAAAGGAAACCCTGAATTTTATAGCCAGAAGTTAACTCACATAATATGAAGAAATGGGAACTGTCACCTCAGTATATTTTCTTCCATTACTCCGTTTGCTTTCATAATGGGAGGCTTTTTTTGCAACATGACCTTCAGATACCTCTTCTCTACCGTGTCAGCTTTTCTCCCTGCATGCTGATAAACTTGGGGAGCTGAGGCTAATAACTGAGCTCCCCCTGAAAGGTGCCACAGTAATAAGAAAGGTCAGGTCCTAATTGGGATGTGTTTGAATAAGGACAGAACGTGCAGTACACGAACCTCACCAAGGCTGGTGGGAGCTCAGTGCACACAGAGAACGAGTCTGAGGGGCATGGAAAGCCTCCTCCATGCTATCCCTGGAAATCTCTTCCTTCCAATCCATCCCCCTACGGTCATTAGCTGGTGCTGTGTGTGTGTACACACAAAGAGCAATTTACTGGAACCTTGGAAACGCAAACATCTGTGTTTCAATCTGATCAAGTGAGCTCTGCGTCCTGATCAAATCTTGCTTGGGGCAGCTCTGATTTACAACCATTAATAATGATTGCAGTGATTTCTATAGTTCAGCATTTGGCAAGAGATGAGGGAGCAAACACCCCTCACTGCACTGTGCATAGGGGAAGGGATGCCTTGCTGCTGCCAGCATCCATCTCCCTTATGCCTTGAATTATATCCTGCTCTAAAGGCACAAATGCTTTCAAGCAATGGTGCAGACAGCAGCTAATGCAAAACATTAGCAAGGATGTAGTTTTATCTTGCCATTCTATGTGAAGACTTGCAGAACTTCATTTTCAAAGGGGCTGAGACAGTAATCAACTCATGTCCATTTACACTGCCCAGTTATGAACACTTTCATTGTGCCTTATTGAGATAGAGGATAATTTAGCAGACTCCAGATCACTGGTTCAGAGGTCTGTTATTTAGTGCTAGTACTCAAAAATACATTTGTGTTGAACATTTCTGTTGGATCTGAAAAGCCTAAGAGCATGGTCCTGCTGGCAAGAGCCTTGGAGGATTTAAATTGATTTTTCAGATATATGTACCTTCTCAGCTAATTTATACTTTTCTGCCTGGTTTGCTTAAGGGCTTTAATTCAGTGCAGTGTGTGCTCCAAAGTGTGCTATTTGAAGCTATACAACTGCATCATGTTGAGGAGGTGATATTGTCTCCAGCTCCCTGCTCTGCTGGGAGCTGTCCTACACTGTAAGTACCAGTAGCTCTTTCCACTTTGCTTCTGGGCTCTTTAGTACATTAAGCCCACCTGCCAGGTATTGCAGAGGGGCCAAGGAGTCACAGGGATTAATTGGATAAGCCATATGAAGTTAGAGCTTGCCTAGACAACTGCCAACTCCTGCCCTCAGACATATTCTCCCTTCCTGTCCTGCTTTTCCCTGAAGCCCTGGGCATCCTGACTGTAAATTGTGGTCATTACCTCAGCTGTTTTGCTTCTGTGTGTCAACTCTGGCTCTCTAATCTAGTTGAAAGAGCCAAGCTAATCTCCCAGTGTGGTGCAGGGCTATTCCCACACACGGATCATTCAATTTTTGGAGCTCGAGGTCCTAGATATTGAACAGCATTTTCTTTTCAAGTTCAACTTTTAGGCTGGCCATGTCCTGTCAGCTTCAGAAAGCACACCCTCATGTTGTACCATGGCTGGCCACCTGCTGGCCTCAATGTTTGCCATTCAGAAAAACAAACAAACAAACCAACCAACCAACAATTGTCTTATAATGGCACAGGAGCTCCTGGAGGTAAATGTCAGCATTTCCATTAACAACTCAGAGAAGCACTGATGTGAAATCAGCTCATTTTGGTCACAGCACCACCTGGTATCCCTCACCCTCCAGCAGTTGCACATTGGACTCTCAATGGATTTAAGGATTTACCTTTAACTCCCCAGCCAGAGCAGGGCTCCAGGCAGCCCAGGCACTGCTGTGTTCTGTCCAGCTTGGTAGAAGGCCTTCAGGATCCAGAAACAGCACACCAAGCTGTTCGACAAGTCCTGACTTTGCACTTCAAATATTATCAATATTTGGCAGCATACTTCATTTAATTAACAATCTCTTACTTTAAAAGCAGATATATTCTTTTAATGAAACAACAGTTCCCCTGCTTTGAAGAATTCAGAGCAAGATGAAGCTGGGACCTGATGATAATTCCAAGCAGCCTCATTGCACCTTCTTGGCAAAGCTGTTCAAAAGCCCCGTTTCATTCCCCACTCTGATCAGTGGATCTGATGCTGCTTTCAAGCTATAAGACACATTTTGCTTTTTGATGATGCAATGAAGAAGTTGATGTAAATAAGTAAAAGGTGATGTCTTCAGAAACCAAACTTTTAGGGAAGGAGGAACTCCAAGATCACTTTGTAGCAAGCTGGAAAGTCTCTAAACTATATCACGGCACACTTTCATAATGCAATCTAAGATATATATAAAGTGCCAGAGATTTAGATTCCAAAGTTCAAAAAAACCCATGCAATTAGAATTGTTAACATGTTTGTAAGAGATTATGCAGCAATGTTGCTGTGTCCTCTGCTCTCATTTAAGGTGTCATTAAGACATAGAAAATTCTTCCTCAGTCTATCCATCAGCACCGTTAACTCCAGCTGGCAGGAGCCTTGGAAGAGATGGCAAGATAGCTCTGAGCTACTGGAAAATCCCAAAGACACACCAACAAAACCACCAAACCACAAATGTCAAACAGTAGCTACCATAAGAGAAGTAAAACAAGTCTGGGTTTAAGAACTCCAGCTCTCAGGGACACTCACTCAGCTCTTCCAGCTTTCCATATGGATGAAAATTCATTAGAGTCTAATCTTTCTAGGAAACTAAATTATCACAGGTTTCTGTCATAATCAATGTGGCAGATGGCTTGGTTTTCCTAGAGAGATGACAGCATTAGAAACATTTTGAGAGTCATATATTCACACATGAAGCTGTAGCATTCTTTATCTAAAGAAGTTTACATTTCCTTTACAAGCTGCTAATAGCTTCTCATAAAATCAAGGAAATTAATTAATAGCAAATGATCTCTAAAGGTAAATTACCTAAAGTAATTGTAATTCCACTTTGATCCACATTAAATCCTCCATCTCGGTATTGATTTCTCTCAGGCTCCATTTACAGAGTTTATGCTTAAAAAATAAGAAAGAATGATTGGTAACGAATTGGCACCACATTGAAGCAGCTTAAATTCTTAGCACAGCCCACAAAATTTTTCCATACATCTTAAATGTAGTTATTCCAAGAGAATCGTAAGAGGTGTTTTCTTACCCACCCTCTGGAATAAACAAGTCTAAAAGGAAGTTGAGTTAAACTTTAGTAGGAGGTCTCAGAGCCCAGCTCTACAGCCCACTGCCCAGGCTGTTGGAGAAAACAGAGTAAAACACTGTTCCTCAAGACATTCTGTGTGTAGAAAGCTGCTGCAGTTTTGAAGGTTTTTTGTATCTGAATCCTGACACTAGAAGAGGACACGGACCTGGCAATTCCAAATCCCAGTCCCCATTCCCAAAAATGCTCCTTTAAATCAAGTGCTGCCTGTACCTGCCTCTCCTTTCCAGCTCCCTGATGCTGCAGTAAATCCACACTGCAAACCACCCTCCAGCCACCTGAGGAGCTCACAGGTACAGCCCTGCCATGGAAAGGCTTGGGTGGGAAGGATTTGGGGGGAGAGGGAGAAAAAAGAGTTAACCAGCATCCTGTCAGCTCAACAAGGAGTTGGAAATAAACCAGTTTTCACCTCCTCAAGTAACAGATTCTCAGAGTTATATTAGTACAGGGATTTGCATAGGCACAATTATATGAGAAGAGAGTTTAATTTTCAGCTTTTGCTAGAAAATTTGCTAATTCACCATACTTTCTTCTCGTGGGTATTTGCTTTATAGTTCAATAATGTCAGGGCACAGGTCAGTCACTAATGCTCTGCAGAACATTTACCATGAGACTACTAATTAAATTAAACAATTTATGTAATCTCACTTTCCAGTTCTCAACCTGAGCACAAAGGCAAAGCAAAGAGAAAGAAATTAACTTCAAAACAAATACCTCATAATTAAACTTTAATTCTCATAAACATGAAGAAAGTTAACAGCATTTGCTACCCCAAATTAAGAAGTCAGCCTGTTCTCTTCGTGCACATATGCACATCAACCATTAAATTTTAATGTTAATACAGTGCCAGCAGTTCTCATATGCAAGGACTCTAATCCTCACTCCAAGAATCACCTGTTCCAACATGATACCCTTTACCACCATTCAGTAAAGTTTGTGCAGCCTTTACACTCAAGGAAAGGAGGGAAGAAGAAAATAAAATTTAACATGGTTCAGTTGAGCAGAGATAAAACACCATTATTTTCAGGCATTAATTCAAATTAGAGCCAGTCTGCACCAACCACACTGATTTGCATTTCTTGCTTTCTGCACACAGTTTTGTAAGCAGAGATTGTTACTTGTAGAAAAGCTACTGAGTGACAAAAATAGGAAAGCATCTCTGCAAACTACGATATTACAGTGCAAAATTCAGCAGGGTCCCTCAGACTTGGGCATCAAGTCCTGCCTGTGTAAATCTCTGCTGCCAGAGCAGGATTGTCTCACAGTCAAAACCCAGCCCCCAGAGCACTGTCCAGCTCCCTGCTGCAGGTCCAAGCCTAGAGTATCATCTGCTTCATCAACCAGAGTAAATCCACCAAATGCATTTTTCTAGAAGGACAGTCCTACTAACATGCTCACCCACTGCAACTTCCCAAATCAATAAAGCAGCCAGACATAAAGCTTTTTGCTGCAGATCCAGACTCGCCTTCCAGGTTGGAGCCACGAACGTGGCACAGAAGTGAAACCACCAAAGAGCAGAGGAGAAGCAGATTTGTGCACAAACATTGTTCTGGTTGAATATGAACAAGTTACACTTTGAGCCAGGCAGACAGGCCAGTTTTCCCAAGTAAAAGAAGCCAGATTTGATTAAGCCATAACTTTTGTTGCCTCCAGTTTCCAAACCTTTGTAAACATGGACCGACAGCTCCCCAGAGCTTCGAAACCCCCAGGGAGTTCTATATTGATACAGAATTGGGACAGTGAAATCTAAAGAGGGTTTTAAAATTTCAACAGGTTTTCTTTTGTGTGGAATTAGGAGGTGAACTGAGAACCACCTTAGTTTTGAACACAGTACAAGTCTCAGAACTGTGAATCGCTGCCGACTACCTGGACATCAGCCTGCTGTGAGACACAGCAAGGATGAGAGCAATATTAGAGTATTTTTAGTGGTTTAATTATTATTTTTCATTATAAAAGATTAGGAAAATGTCCCCCTTTCCTCCTTCACTAAACAGAAAATAATTTCAAGCCAAAACAGCAGAACAAGTCCTCTAGGAAAAGTCGGAACAAAGGTCAAAATACTTCCAGCATCTAAAGATCTTGAGGTTTTTATGCAAGAATGATAAAACAAGTAAATCCATAAAGCCTGAAATGGAATGTACTTATTTCAGTGAGTCAAAGTTTTGATTTTTCTTTCCAGTTCAATCCATTCACACCACTTGAAAACAGAAATCTGTGTTGCACCCTTTGGGGATGCCCAGTTATGTATTAGGAAATTATGCTGTAATATTCTCTTCTGCAGGCTCCTGGTGCAGCAGTCAGCCCTTTTGCTACACTTTATCTTTAGCATAACTACAGCCCCAATAGAATTCTGCATGAGTCCTTGTTAAAAAATAGCAGTAATAAATTTTTTCCCCCAAAACACAGGTAGGAATCCAGAGTCAGCTGTTTTAAAATTTATGAAAAGAAGCAGTAATTTAAATGTGAGATGGGAGCAATTTTATTCCCATTTCAACTAATGCTAATGTTCAGATTTTAGTTATTAAAATTAATTTGCTTCAATTATATTAAAATCAGTGGAATTGTGTGCCACTGTATTGATGGATAATAGCAATAAGCACTAAGTATGATGTTTGAAACCTCTACTCACTGTCAGCAGGAAGCATAAATGCAGCCACAAAGCCAAGAACAGAAAATGGAAAAGAAAACTCATCCCTTTCACAGATAAAAGCAGAAGGCTACACACAAAAAGCTGTAATCCAAAAAGTAAACTTTTGTCTGCATTTTAGGTAAATCATACTTTGATACTTAGCCCATATTCATGGACTTACTAAAGCCTGGCCAGCTCTCAAAATTCCCCTCCTACAAAGTTCTCTTGTGTTCACCTTAAGACACAGAGTTCATCAAATTCTGTTGTGCACTTCCTTTGCTTAAGGCAAAGCCAAAGAGTCTGGTTTCCCCTCTACTGTCACTGCAAAAAAAGCAGAGATTTCCCAGCAGAAGGTACAGGCAGGGCTGCAGAGCAATGCCTGGCAAAAAGGACTTCATCGTCTTGGTAATCTTTAAAGGAGCTTTGATTGATCTTATTTACAAAAGGTTCACATGGATCTAGTTTTATTTAAGACTGGAAAGCATGTAATAGGAGCCCATAAAGCTAATGGAGGTAAAATTCTTCAATACTGTGATCAATTATGAGCTGCCCTACATTTATCACAAGTGACTGTTTTTCTCTGAGCTGATTCTAAGCCCTTTATCTTCCAGATTTCCTTCCTTCCTTTTTTTTTTTTTTTTTGAATATGTTTATTGAATGTTTAGAAAGCCTTCAATAGAATACAGAAAAGAAATGAGCTTGTGAAGTATTTGTGCATTCAGGCAAATCCAACTGAAAACTGAACCCCCTCCTCACGGATTCAATGATCCTTCTCAGTTCTGACATTGAAGAGAACAGAATATTTAGGAAAGACCTGCCACAGACATGATTAGCCTTGAGAAGACACTTCATTCAGTGACAGCTATAACACATCAGGTACAGACTCTTTGAGGAGGATGATATTATGGAGCAAGTAGCTGTGTCATCTGTAACATCCCATCTTGCTATCCACAAAAATCCACATTACTGTGAGGTAGGAGCAGACCCTTACAGACTTCACTGGGAAAATGATCACAAACCTCATTAAAATACTGGCAATTTTGCTGCTGGACAGGTTTTACATGACTTGGAAGACCTCAGCTCTATTGAGAGCACAGCCATGGCTCTGTGCACCCTCACAGTCCACCACCCACCAGACCAAGCAGCAATTTCTCAGCCTCCCAACGCTCCACTTGCAGTCACAGCAGTTCACTGAGCAGCTCTTCGTGGTTGACATTAAATAATGGGAAGAACAAAACCCAGGATTGCTGGATTCAATGGCAGGAAGTCTTATCATCTACAGCTCAAGAGTCTCTCGAGTTGTAAAGACAGAGAACCAAATGTTGACAGTTCAGTTACCCAATTACTTACACAGCCTTGAAAGAATGCATAGTACTTAAAATACACACTGTATGGTACCAGTGGGAAAATCTTCACTGGGGGACAATAAAAAAGGAATAAACTTATAGACTGTCTGAATGAATTGAGAACTTGCTGTTGTATGTTTTCATACACTTCTAAGCCAAGACAACCTTTAGACAAGGTAATAGTCTAGAAATTAGGGTTTCAGAGCTTGGCATTCATTAACTGAATTGTGGCATTTTTGTTTAAAACAACCTGTTTTAGGAACAGGTTGTTCCTAAGCAACATTAGTCCCTTAGTCCCTAAAGCTGAGAACAGATCTCCTGGATTTTAAGTGTCCCCTTTGAAACGACCATCCATTGCACAAAGGTTTTCAGGCATGATAAATTATTCCAGCCCTTAAGTTCACATTTACCTGTGATTTTTGTTGCCCTTTACTTCCTTGTGGAAGCCTTAGAAGGGTTCTCTTTAGGGCTGCAGTATTTTATTGTAAACTAACACAGACCTTTGCTAACATTTTCATTTACTTGTAGCGTGAGTTATGGACCCCTTCAAGGGTATTGAATGGCCAAATGATGTGAGGTCAAACAGAGTTTGCCAAAAGCTAATGCATCTCATACTAAACTGCATATGAAGCTTAACTGCTATCATTCTTCCACCATACTGCTTTTTTTTATTATTATTTTTTTTATCTTCTACCTTTGGAGAGGACAAGACAGTCAATAATACTGTGGGGGATTCATCACACAATAGGCAGGACTTTTCCAAGCAAGGAGCTTGCTAATGAAAGTATTGCAGAATGATCTGCACATTTTAATGGACCTTGAACAAAGATTTGAGCTTTCCTTTCTCATTTTTTTTTAAACACCACATGAATTTTTATTAGTATATTACTCCAGTCTTGTTTGGAATACTTAGGGGTCACCTTCTTTGTTGGAGCCTGCATAATGGCAGAGAGGGCAAAGTGGAGTGGAATGAATAAATAAGGAAAGACTACACTTTACCTTTCAAGGACAGGAACTGCAAATAAAGTTTTGGGGGTTGTTTGTTTTGGTCTTTTCTCTCCTTCCCAGTTTTTAACCTTTTTTTTTTTTCTTTAAAGTTGTCAAAACCTCGTGCTCTGTTACACATGGCAAACATCTTTCAGACTTTGGGACTGGCGATTAATTTATTTTTTTGCATAATATAATATTTTTCTGTCAACCAGAAGCAGTCCTGATAATTCAAGCTTTAAATTAAGTTTGCCTAAGGGTAGCAAAGAAGAGCTAATGACAACTTAGCTACAGATGTCATTAAACATTTAACCTTATCACATTAAGCAAAGCCCATCCTGCATTCTGCAGTCAGCCAGGAGAAAAAAAAAAAAACCAAACACACTCCTTGAGGATAAAACCTAACATATTCCCAAATAATTGGGGGTTTGTAAACAGAAGTTAAGCTTTGCCACTGATAAGAGTGCACAGGTGTGAATTCTGCCTCTTTGCATCTGGAAGGATGATGGAGAAGCAGGAGTAAACCTAAAACACCAAAGTTTGGCTACCACTGATGCAAGGGGAGATCCACAGCTTCCTACAGCTCCTTCAAAGCCTGATGGGATCCCAGGATCAGGGAAAAGGAAGGAGGAAGCACACAAGGAAGTGGTTCAGCTTTTAAAATAATAATCCAGATCACTAACATCCTGGTTGTCTCCATGGCAACCGAGCTGGATTGCTTCTGAATGCAATTGTGAGTTGCCAGTTTTTAACCCTCATGAATAAAAGGGCACTGGAGAAGCCCACTTATGTGGGTTTGAAACCGGTTTTCAGCAAGGAAGTGATTTAGTACACATGCACTTCTACAAAAAAAACATACTAAAGTTATTTTTTATTTATTGTTTGAACCAATCAGTGCAGAAGTACTCCCAAAATGTTGAAATAAAATATTTTTCTATGGAACCACCTGCACTACAATGTGAAAATTGTGGTAAAGACGAACTTAATTGTAACTTTTCCAAGAATTTTTAGAAAGTCACTTTGCAGTCACCTAAAGAAGAGATAATAATTTCTGAATTACAGCAGACAACAGAAGCAGATAAATGTGTTCCCTCACCCTGGCTGTGTTAATATGTTCCCTTGATCATACTGTTGTATCAAAACAGAGACTGCCATAAGAGATCAAATTAAAATGCAGAGCCACCACAGACATTAAACAGCATAAAAGCATTTTTAATTGTCATATTTGTTGCAAGGGTGTTAAATCAGAAACCTATCATTCATTTCCATCTGCAAGTGATGGAGCCACAAAAACACACAGAAAAAAAACCCCACCAAGACTATAACAGTGTAAATTCTTGAAGCTGAAGAGCACATTTTACTGGTCTTTTTTTAAATATGTACTGATAGATTTTAATAAGCTCAGGTCAAATGCTGAAGGATTCTGAGCACATTTGATGACAAATTACTTATCACTTGACCTACCCAGCTGAACAGGGCAGTAGATTATCTATGAGATTCTCTAAGGCTTTAAATAAGATTGGAGTTATATTTGACAGAATTCTCACATGAAGGATCCCTCCACTAAAACAAGATCTACTAACTTTGCCATCAAGTCTGTTGCTGCAGTCTGCTTCCTCTCACTTCAGGGACTGATCTAATGCATTCCTAAATATCTGGTGGCAAGGAAAGTGAGACCACTAGAATAACATTTATCGTGTCAAGCAGAGCTCAGACACATCTATAGCAGAATCCAGCCCAAAGTCAGAGTAAATCTATCAACAACATGTCAGTCTTTGCTTTGCTCTGGCCATGAGTCACTTATTGGAAACCTGCTCTGCAGCTGAACATTTTCTCTTTCAGGAGAGAAAAGTAGTCTAGTTTTATCCTTTTAACTGTCAAAAAGAACTAGGATCAAGTTTCTGATTTGTCAGGTTTTTATTTCAGCAATCCATTGAGCATCTCTCTGCCTGGGTTTCATGGAAATAGAGTTGGGGGTTTTTCTGACCCAGGAACACAATCCACATTCAGAGCTCTCCATCTCAACTTGGTCTTGATATTGATGGGAATTGCCTGATTTCACTCCATTGGTGTCAACATTTAAAAATCAGGTAGGGACCTGTCCTCAGGTACAGTAACAGACTCCTGGTTTGCTTCTGCAGTGTAAACCAGACTCGAATAAGAGGCCATTATTTCACATCATAATTTAGGAATTCATAAATCTAAAGGGCCATTATCAGAAACCCCATGGAACAGGATGTGGGCTGTGGTACATGCCAACGTTGCAGTAATTCTGTCATGATTATTTTATTAAGCACTTATTAGCAGCAGCCAATTTTGGCTCACAGTCACTCCTTTGGGCAAAAGGGAAAAATACAGAAAAAATGAAAACATGCTATAGGCATCTTGTCAACCTTAACAAACTGTCATTAGCAAAATTGCCTTTTCCTCCTTCAGAGGTGTCAGAATTTATGCTCCATCTAGACACACTACTTGAAAAACACTGCCATCCCCACATGGCAGCCTCTCAGTTTATACCAGTCAGAAGCAAAACCTCCTTTGGCCTGTGCTGAGGGATGAGCAGCTGTAGGGGTTTGTGCTACTCTTGCATTTCTTTGCAACTTCACAGGAAGTCAACCAGCATTAAAGGATTTTAAAAATCAAGCCCACTTTATTGTCTCAAATGAATTAGCCTGAAAAAAAAATCATCTCTTAAAAATAATTGAAGATGCCTCATAGAATTATTTAAGGTTTTGTTTCTTTTCCAATTACAGTTTGATAGATTCACTTTCTGACATCTATGGACAACACTAAAAACATCCATTTTCATCAAATACCACCTTAATATTGACAGAGCCTAATAGAAATTCTCAGTGTCACAAACTACATAGCACCTACCCTAGGTGTAGAATCACCTTAAAACTGCAACAGAGATGGTCCATACAGAACTGCCAGAAAGGGTCACAACTTCTAGGCTGCAACAACACTATCAGCTCACAGCTGCTATAGATTCCTCCATTATTTTTCTGGCAGTTTTGCATATTAATTTATAGAACTGATTGAGCAGAGCACTGGAGTGTTTAAGGGTTTGCTTTGAAAGTGAAATTTCTTCAAAATATTTTAGCATTACCCTTAACTTTTTAAATTAGATTTTGCTGTCCAGAGTTCTTGCTTATAATATTGATCATTCTGTTAGTTCCTGCTTTGACTTATTCCTACAGATCTCTCAGACCTATAAAATAGTATAATATTTCATCCATATCCCACCTAGCAGCTTCATAATGTCTGCCTTCCAGTCCTGCTCATCAGGAATTACAGAGCTCAGGTAAAAACTCCTGTGAAATGTCACCCCCGATTCTTTATTTGTTTTCAAGTGACTTCTAATTAAACATTGATGTGTGAAAAATGTCAAAACCACCTCTTCACAGATCCCTGAATTCAGTTGTGATTAAATTTTAAATAAATAAATAGTAGTCATTTTAATCAACAGCATAAACTCCTGAGAGTTGAAGCACGAGCACACTCAAAACACAACTCAGGTTGTGTTACAGGTTTCCCCAGGATGCTCCTGCCAGGCTCTTCTGCTGCTCGAGAGTAAATAGATCAAGCAGGATGAAAACTAGAAATCAGCAGCTGAAATGGCCTAAAGTTGCTTGTAGCTTGTTTTCCAGAAACTACAATTTAGTATAAATTTCATGGAATATCTGGCATCTGCATATTTTTGTCAAAATATAAACTGATTACAACTTGAGTCTGCCAGCAGCCTGAAACAACTGAGATATATGTATATATATTTATGATGGATGTGCGAATTTATATAATTTTAAAGCTGTCAAGAGAACACAGATTTAAAGAACTGCATTGTTTGATTCCCAGTAGGTAAAGAAAAGAAGGAATATCAAAACAGGAGTCTTGTGTGCTGTCGCAGGTGGGTGGAGCTTGACAGTGTTCATCAAACCTTCACAGCTAATTGGCACAGAGATAATGAGCAATCCAGGGTGAAGGGGACATGGGAGCAGACAGAGCTGCAGGAACAAATATATCTCCTTCTTGAGAGTGTGCCCGGGGCAGTGATAGATGCTGTTGTGCCCAGCTCTCATTTACAGTCCTACACCACCATAATGCAATAATCAGGCAATTTTTCAGATCCAACTCCCCCTGCCCCCCTCACTCCACTCATTCTTTACAAAACCTTAAACCAAGGAGCAATCAAGTCACTCACTTCTGTTTCCTCTATGAAAATATGGTATTGTAGCTTGAATACAGATATGCCAAAATTTAGTCCAGTGGCATTTTTCTTTAATTCTGCAATGCCTTCTAAATTAATATGAAATTCTTGAAAACATGAGCTCTATTCTAAATACATCTATTAGGGCTACCCATATGGATGGTAGAGGTATTAACAGTGGTTACTGCTGATTGGTTTGCCTATCATGTTCATTTTGTTAACATGCAAAAATAACTGGCCTTATTAAAGCATGTGTTTGTGTCTCTAACTTCAGCCAGTAAATCAATATAGTGCATTTTCTAGGACTGAGGAGTCTGGGTAGTATCATACAACCGATTCTCATGCAAGCAAACTAAGTGTAAATAAGCAACTCAAGAAGACTATCAATTAAATACATGAAAAAGACCTTTATTAACTCCAGTTTTGATATTTTTCACTTGGCTAGAATCCTAACAAACAAGGCAAGTGATGAGCAGCACCATGTAGGTAACACAAGTGCCATCCTCACACTGTTACACTCCCCCACGAATAAAGCAAATATACTTGTGGGTTGACCAAAGAAAGGAAACAAGTGTTCAAAAGCACAATTTTGATAATCAGAAATTAATTGATGCTTTAGAAAGCATCCCAAAAATAATCAAACTCAACTGAGCTGTGTTCCTACTCAATAAGCACAACACTTTACATTTAAAATGACCACTGGCCATTCCAACAGGAACTACTGCAATTAAAAAGGTGTTAAGAGCAATTATATTCTGATTCAGAATTAAATCCATCTTCATACCACGGTTAAGGATTGTAAATTAAATAGAAGATAACATCCCACCTGTAAAATTTGTAGTACTACTCCTGCCATGATTCATTTAAACCAATGAGCTCATTTAGTACAAGTTGATTAGAAATGCCCTGAATATAATGACCAGCTACTTTCTGTAGGGAGGACATTGTGCTGTTAGAATGAGAGATGCCAGTGTGCCCCAGGGTCACACACAGCCTCCAACAGCACTGTAACCTATAGCAAAATAGTCCAGCAACTTACACATAACAGCAGTTAAAGAGGTTAATAACTATCCTACAGCCGTGCAGAGGACACACAGAGCTGTCATTCTTACTGGGGAAATAAGATGGGGTCAAAATAAACACAAATAACTCAATTTACTAGAGGTCAGACAAGCCAATCTGAATGGTCCTTCTTGGCCTTGGGATCTATAAATTTTCTAGTGCTTAGATTCAAGTTCCTCTGGCCCATATTCAAGCTTGCTTGGAAACGGGTTTTTACTGTCATTGATCTCACTGATCAATGGATACAGTGCACAGCATAAGGTCTGAAGCATATTTCTCTGTAAGAATCCACAAGATCTGAGTTTATGTAGCCCAAGATACTGAATTATCTACACCAAGACTGTTTTCTTCAAGGGAACACCAAGTCACTGTCAGAGATCAGAAGGGCAAACTTGCCTCCTTCAATCAAGTAGAGCACAGATGCCTTTAGATGCCTAATTTTTACTGGCATTCATTAAAAACCCAGCAAATCAACCATTCTTGGGCCTGGTCTGGGATTGTTTAATGCCATAAAATTGAAAGGATAGAAGCAGACAGCGAGAAAGTGGAACAGCAATCCTGAAGGCAGACCCTTGTGTCAACAAAAGGCCTTGTGTGGCAAAGCAAAGGAGCTTAGGGTGTGTTCAGTAAAGTTAGTGCCTTCCCAGAAATATTACAGGTTTTGCCTGTGGATCCAGGATGAGTGCAAAGCAGGGGAATGAGGAAGACTTTCACTGAAAACACAGACAGATGGAAAAATTGTCATCTTTCTTTTAAGTCTGCTAAGAATGGTGTGGGTGGGAAGGGATTTTAAAGACCATCCAGTTCCAACCTCTCTGCCATGGGCAGGGACACCTTCCACTAGCCCAGGTTGCTCAAAGATTCATCCAACCTGACCTTGGACACTTCCAGGGATGGGGCAGCCACAGCTTCTCTGGGCAACCTGTGCCAGGGCCTCCCCACCCTCACAGGGAAGAATTTCCTCCTAATATCTAATCTAAATCTGTCAGTTTGAAGCCATCCCCCCTTGTTCTATCACTGCATACCCTTGTAATCTTTTTACCTATGGGGAGTAGCCTAATCTTCAGAGCACACTCATCAGAGCAATTAAAACTCCATAATCATCACCCTGAAAAAGAGACTCTCCCCAGTAAACATCCACTCTAATATAATCACGTTTTAGTGCAAAGAGGGAGGAATGAAAAAGAGAATGCCTATGTTTGATACATTTATGAATTTAAATTTTAAAGAAGCCAGCATAAAAGCCTGTAGCTCCACAAAGAAATTCAGCAGTAGGGAACAAGTTGACGTACAAAACCTTTCATCCCCACATAGCTGGGGGTCATTAACACACAGGCCTCAGGCTAGGCCATTAATTTCCCCAGCTGTCTAAGAGTGAGATGTACAAAATAAGTTTTTCATTACATATTTGAGCAGTGTTAGAGTCTGCACTAGGGCTATAATTCAGAGTTTTCACTAGTAGGGGGTTTTGTGTGGTTTTTTTGGTTTGTTCTGGAGTTTGATTTCGGTTTTTATAGTCTACTTTTTTTTTTATCTACTGGAATATGTCCTGCATTCCAAGACAGTCACACGTGGGTCTGACAAATAGCACAACTGGATTTAAAATTGCCTATCATTCAAGAACCTTTAAGAATGACAAATTCTCCAAAAGCATATTCCTTTACAATCCTTGCCCTTGTTAATTCTTCAGAAATACCTTCTATGATAGAAGGTTGTCAGATGAGCAAGAAATGAATAGCAGACAGCTCTACTGTGTGAGTCATTGGACCTTCTACTGCCATCCATTCTGGATTTGCCCCACAAAACCCACACAAATTGGGGGCACAGCCATTCCAATAATGCAAATGTAGACACAAGCATTTATTGCATCTCGTAGGCCAGGGAGGGAGCAGGACAGCTGAGCACAAGCACTGGTACTGCTGCCTCTTAAGTGCTAGACCACCCATGCCCTGAGAAATATGGCACAGCCCTGAGTCATCTCCTTCTGGTCTAGTTGGCTGAACCAGTTCCATTATCACAGTTTATTGGAGTACCTAACAAAATCCCAGCATTTATGAAAGGTACCAGGGATCTGCATTTCCCACGAAATTACATTTTTTTGGTCCAAGAAAAGGCTGTTTTACAAAACCTAATGATAACATGAACGTAAAGAAATCCTTTACAATTTGATCAAGGAAAAAAGGGTGTAGGTAATTTTATCAGGCTTTTTTTTTTTTTTCCATGATTCTCTTTGAGAAAAGTTGCAGTGATATTTTGAACGTGTTGGCCAATTGAGTGGGTTTGCAAAATAAAGACAGATGGCGATGGATAACCCAAATGTTTCACTGTGGGAAGGCAGCCATTTGCTGTGCCTCCAACAGGACTGTTTCTAAGATCCCACCCAGCTCAGTTTTCCCACAGCTGACACATCATCCATCCCACCCACTGCCCTACTATGGGATATAGGGTATGAAGAGGTGACCACTGTTCCATCAGCAATGGGAACAGGAGAGAATGGTGTGGGAATTCTTTACATACAGTTTTCAGTACAACGTGGTCAAGTCCTACTTGCTTTGAAGCCACAAGAAGTTGGTGTGACACTGAAAGCACCAATTTCAAGACACTGATGGTGCCCTGGGTAATTTCTGATTTTTCCCAAGCATGAGAAGAATTAGGTAAACAGAGACTCAGAATAGTTTAGAAGCCACAGTATCCCTGATTCTTCACTCACAAAGTGATGTCAACTGGAACCAGAATAAAGGGAAAGTGTAAAACTACAGCCTAAGCCTGTCTAAGACACAGAGGAGTGCAAATCACTGCAGCAAGGAAACAAACTTTCCAAGACATCCATCACTCAAAGGGCAGCTCATGCCTCCACTGCCCAGGTAAAGAAACCCCCAGGCAATGCCATTTTGGGAACCCAAATCTTTGTTGCTGTTCTAAAGCAGCCTTTTTAAATTAATGCGTTTTCAAAAATAATGATATTGGGTTACCAGTTCACATATCTGGTTCTTTTCCACTGCAGCACCAAAAAGGTCCCTTTCCAGGGCTGGTTGATGGTATAATTCACATGAAGCTTTGGAGTGGACGGTTCTTCCCGTCCTTCTTTCCTTTTAAACAGACAGACCAAAAGACAGGAAAAAGCTCCCAGTCTCTAAAGCCATATTTTATTACAAAACACAAAAATAATAAAGTAGAAGATAAGTCCTGAAACACAAACAAGTCCCAGGTCTGCTGAGGGAGACAAAATAAACAAAAGGCTCAGAAACAGCCCCTTTCAACAACATCAGGAAGGATGACTGGAGTTCTTTGAGCATAGTTCGATCTGCAAACTTCCTGCTCTATCATGGCTCTTCCCATGTTCAGGCAATGCTTTATTTTTCAAATGCAATTAATCCCTCCCCTGCTTTCCACACCCATAATAGGCCACACTCAGGCACATTCAAATTCTTCCCCGTAACACTGAATCATTCACTTATATGCTTTAAAATATTGTGGCCACCTAAAAGTTTTCAGTCCTGGCTGTGGACAAACCACACTGAACATTCATCCCTGTGTCCCTGTGCTTTGCCACCTCCAAGTTACAGCCACCAGCTCCTGGAGAGCCCAAGGAAGCTCAGGGAAGGTGGTTCTGCTGCCCTGAAAGCCAGGGGTCTGTAAAACACACCCTGCCATCCAACAGAGCTTCCTGGGAAAACAGTATTAGTCTATTTTAATATCTGTTTGCATTGATAAGATCAGACAGGTTTTATCTTCTTATAGTACCAGCATTTCACATTGTATGTTGTGATGGTTTCAGTCTAGGCCTTCCTGGAAACCAACTTGTAACCAGGAAGGAACTAGGAAGGTGACCAAGGAAGTATTCCATGCTATTCCTTTACGTAACCTAGGGTATAAATAAGGCATTGATAAGATAGTTCGCCCTCTTCTCTTCCGGCGAGGTTGGAGAACGGTGGTCCCTGTCTGGGCCTGGCTTATCTGGAGCCGAGGCCTACAGTAACTGCTGTTATCAGCCACGCGTGAGGGGGGAGTGCTGGGCCGTGTCCAGACGTACTGCTTTCTTTCAAGGGAAGTGGTGAGCTCTTGCCAATTCTTCAGCTTTGCTGGGTTTTTAGATTGTGTAGATCTGTTTTATTATTTGTCCCTTTTCACCCTATTTTATCCTTTTCCCTTCTCCCTTTCCCCCTCTTCCCTTCGACTTCGGGAAGCTATTTGGGATCATAGATTCATATATATAATTCTCATTGTATATCTCTGTTTTATACATAATATATATATATTTTTGCTAGAACTTTGGCTGCCTGGTTTTTCGTTTTTTTTTTCCTTCCCTCTCTGGGAAGGAGACCCTGTTGTCGAGTTTCGGAGATTTGGCAGGAAGCCAACTCCAAACTTGCACATATGTGCAGTCTCAGCCCCAGATAAAATTCACACAGACTGGTATCCCAGTCTCTTCTTTTCTGCCTTATAGTCACACATGATAATGAAGGAGGAAAGAGATTGTCAAATGCAATAGGAAATCAGGAAGAATATCTTCATATTTCAATTACTTTTACGTATCATTGGGACTGCTTTGCAAATGTCTCCCTTGCAATTTCAGGAAACCATTTAAATCATCCCCTTCCAAGAGCACTAATTCAGACATTCCTACAGCCAGGTATCCCCAGAGTGACTATCTTTGCATTAAACCACTGAAACTCTGAGTGAGGAATTTAGAGCAGCTAAGCTATAAATCTCTTGTTGCATTAAGGGGTTTCTTGTTAAAAAAAGAAGAGGCTTGTTTCTCTCTTGTGATATGACTGAGCACCAGGATCCTTTAGTTTAGGTAATTAAAATACCAGTATAAATCTATTTTTTGCCATTCAGTTTCACTCTTGATCCCTGTGACACAATATGAAGATCAGGGAATTTCACAATAAAACTGTCAGTCAACTCAAACAAACTCATAACAAATTACAGGACGGTAAGGGTGCATATAAATGTTGGATAATAAAACTATTTCTAAAGAAGTTCTGAACATCATTAAAAACAACAGATGTGAAGCTATTTTATGCAATATATAAAACATTTTGCCTTTGACAAGATTAATGTGAGGGCTGAGACTTTCATACAAGCAGGTCCAAGAAGCCTTTCTATAAAAATGTCAGCTCCAGTGCAAGAACAACTAAACATGTGAAACACTCTGCTCTTTGGGAAGAACAGAACTAAACTGAAGATGCTGAATAAACCATTGCCAGTTTGGAATGAGGGCGGGGGAAAACAGAACACCTTTCCCACAGTGCTTCAAACATCCCTGGGTTGTGCCCTGTGCTCTTGAGTCACAGAGGCAAACAAGGCTCATTCAACACCTTTGACCTTTGTCAGTGCTATAAGAGATCACAGTATTGTGGTTTTATCCATGTTGTAGTTAATCAGATGAAAGGAAGAGGATCATTAGGTTAATTAGGTGAACAAGGCTCCCTAATGGTAATAAGCAGACTGCACCGAGCAGACTTCAGTGGATAAAATACAGTGGCAGCTGCTGGCACGGAGTATCCACAAGTATTTAAATCAGATTCAGCTGAAGAAAGAGTGAAGTCTGGTCTAGTAGAGCACATAAGCCAGAGACAGCCATCCTGACCTCAGTACTTACCTGCCAATGCCAAAGTCAGGCCTGAAAAGAATTCGTGAAAAAGAGCACAGATTTTACAGCCTTGTTCCACAAACCTCTTCAGAACTTGGGAGACACTTCCATTAAGTTTCATGGGCAAAATTTATAGACCTGAGTTATGTCAAGGAGAAATTAAAAGTTGCCTAATTTACCATGTGCAGCTCAGCTTTGACTCAGATTCTATTCTTGAGCATTATATTATGCAAACTACTTCATAAAGCTCTATAATCCCCTTAATGCAGCCCACACTGGTTTAAAAATTAAAAAATCACTATTGTTTCCATTATCCTTTTAATTGGATGATGGCATGACTAATATACAATATAAAAGTCAACTATTTAATCACACATAATCATCCTGTTTTACATTTTATTCATGCCAGGTATTTCTAAATTCAGATGTTATATTGTCAATTAACATAAAATTTGTAGCTCTCAGCTTTTCAGACACACATTTACCTCCAAGTCAGGGAAATACTGAAGCATGACTGAAATGCACGGTAGGAATGCAGTGTAAAAATCAATAATTGCATACCAGAGACTAGAGGTTCTAAACATTTCATTTCAGATTGTTGTGATTCCTCTATGTGTGTGAGAGGCACAGAGAGAACACAATGAGCATTAGCCCTAATAACAAGGCTTGTTGCATTGGCATCAGCTGCAACACCCCTGGGAAACCCAGAAATTCCTTTCTGCTTCTCTGCAAGAGGTTGAAGGAAGGAAAGAATGCACATAAGCCCCTGCCTTACTAAGCAATTTGATGAGCTGATTCCTATGCTAAATTGAGCACCATATAGTGATGCAGGAAAAAAAAAAGGCATCAGAAACTCCTCTAGCAATGCTCAGTCTTCAAGAGAAATTCTTCCTGGCTGAAGCAATTCCCCCATGCAATATTACATTGACTCTGTAAAGATATCATCTGGTATTTTACAGTATTTAAGTGACTGACTACATAAATTATTTGGTTAGAGAAAGGACTACACATGCATCGTAGCAGACAATATCAAAACAGAACAAAAATATCCAAGATTAAGGTACACAGGCAGTTCTTTCTGGATTGCCAGAGAGACCAGACAGTGTGTTCCCAGTTAATGCTCAAGTGTCTTGTCTGAGTCATTTTCTAAAGCATCTCAACTAGAGCTGCTCATTAATTTTTTAATCATTCTTAATAAATATTGATTTGCTAATCACTCTGCGGAAACAGTTATGCCATTTATTTTTTTTTTTCATTTTCTTGTTGTTCAGACAAATTTTCTGTTCTGGCAGAAAAAACATCCAGAACAGAAAACCATTAAGTTGCTGTAAAGCCATGTTTTGACATTTTATAACCAATTTCTTCACACAGACTTCAGAATTACAGAAAGGTTTTAATTTTTGTTCTAAATGTAAAAGGACAATATCTCAATGAAATGCCTTGATTAACCCAGTCCCTACCTTTTTATATTCAGTTCACAAACCATTCCAGGGTTTGAACTTTACATTTCTGCTCTGAGAAAAGAAATATTTTTCTTTTTATTATTCATTCTCGCTCCAGCCTGTATTTCCCATTTAAAGATACACTTGTCTGTGGTGAAATATTCATGGATCACAATTTATACAAAGAAATTAAACAGAATTCTTCTAAGTTTGTATAAAACATGGTAACTCATTTGAATGGCAGAGGGAACACTGGATCTGCAGAGCACTCATTTATTTGGGAGGTCAGTGTATAAAACATCTGAAAGACTCCAGTATTTAATAAGAGAAAGTTGAGGTTGAAATGTAGAAAACAGTTTGAGTAAGGGAAAGAAGGTAATATTTTTCATAATAAAGTAAGAATAAGTTACATGCAATTTAAACTGTAAAGCCATTACAGAAGGAAGTTGTTAATGTCTATATAAAATTGTTATTAAAAAAAAATTAATTGGCTGTTATTAGAAATAACTAGTAACTGGCTGAGCTGTACAATTCCAAAGCAGTCAGATAAAATTAGTCTTTTCCAAACACAAACAGCTACCACCTACAAAACACATACAACCACATCAGATGTGCAGAATCGAAGTGCAATCTGAAACAAAACAGAAGGAAAACCAAAACACAGTATTGAGAAAGTAAGACTGCTGAAAACCAGAAAGGCCAAGAGTCTGTAATATTTGTCAAACACAGTTTGTAGAGTAGTCCATCACACAGAGAAATAAACCAGGCTTGGGTGTCACCAGAACTAAAAGAATCAGCTACCTAGATGGAGCTGCCATTTAAGAACAAAGAAAAAAAGCTTTGATTGCATTAGGGAGCTTTTTTGGGGGTTGGATTGTTTTTTCTAGAAATAACTGTATAGCATAGCACATGTAGTTTGTTGGTGAAACTTTTAGGTGAGAAGTGCCTTGAAAAATAAGAGGTTTGTCCGTAAGATATTGGAGCTAAAATCTGGCAGTAGCTCCTGCAGAAGCTGTGAAATTTGTGTGGTACTTTTTATGCTCTAGTTCTGCTGGAAGTTCTAGGCTGGTTCCAAAAATGGCTGTGTGAAAGCTAAGGCCTGTGTTAGGCAGAAGGTCAGACAAGATGATCACAGTGGTCCCCTTGGTCCTTAAAACCCCAGAGCAGATGGGAATGGGAATAGCTTGTGGAGTGTCAGTAGCTCAGACTTTCCCCTGACATAAATATGGAACACAGCCTGTGCTTACAGCTCTGTCAGTGTGTGACAACTGGAAACAGGGCTCAGAGAAGGTGATTAAATTCCCTTGTGATACCAGCATTGTGTAGAAACCAGACTCAAAAGCCACAATTCTCCTTTCCTTTTTGATCTCAGTACTGAAGGTTCCAGGTTTACATGGATATAAGGGGTCAGGACCTCTGGTTCCAGAGCCATGTCAGAGTGACTGGACTTCCCAACACACAGAGGTTACCAACAGGATAATTTCCAGTCCATTCTGACCTAATCTCTGCCCAGGCTGAAGGAAGAAAAGAAAATTTTCTTGTGCTTCTGTCTGCACTCATTCATTTCCTCCCCAGTCTGGTGCACTCCCTGCTCCATGTGTTCCCCATCAACTGATGGGGATCATCTCTGATCATCTCTGCTAAAAGGGAGGTGAAATAATTGAACTTTGGGGCTTTTGCACAGATCAGCTGCCAAACAGCCCCCTATCAATGTCCTCATGAATGTAAAAGCTAAACAACTTCCCCAAAGTACAAAAAACCCCAAACCTGCTGCAACAGGGTTGCTGTCCTGAAGGTAGGTTGTAGAAACCTGAATATTGTTACTGTGCCTGAGAGGGAACAAAAGCCTTCCCTGAGACTGAAACAAATGATTGTCAGCACCACCACAACACAAAACCCCATATAATTCTTTGCTTATCTTTCATCTCTTGCAAGTGAATTGGAAAGTGGTCCACAGCATCCTTAAGTACCTTTGTATACAGTTTCTGTTTGCTCATTTGGTTTTATAGGTATGGTGTTTTTCAGAGTGCTATTGTGTTTTGTAGATGCAATAAATCTAAATAAGTATTCATAAAGACTTTGGTTTCCCCAGAATTATTCCCTTTCACAAGCCTGCCTGAGCTCTACCAGAACCATTTTGCCCTAATTAGTATCTTCTGTAAATGCTACTACACGGTGTTGTTTAAGAACTACACATACCATTGACTTCTCCCACTAAAAATATGAGGAATAAAACCAGCCCATGTTGAATCACAGATATCTTAAAACTTGATCTGGCTGCAATGACAGCTTTTCTCACAACTTCTATCAGTCAGTATGATTTTTTTTTTAATTTTGCAATAAGAACAGCTTCAATTTCAAGTTGCAGGCACTGTTCTCATGTTTGGTGGGTTCTGCTTTTGTTTCCTAAAGAACAATTTTAAAGTATAATAAGTTTTTTAAAAATTTACAGTTTACTCCATATAAGCTTTCTTTCATTTTTGTTTCTTGCTTTGCAAAGTGTGCCGAAATGAATAATCAAACTGTTTTCAGTAAGACTTTCAGTAGGGAAAAATACTGTAGAACTGCACAAACAGTTATGTAGAAACAGACAAAAAAATACTTTGAGTTTGGTAAACAAGCACTGAACTCAAGTCTGCCTCTGCATGAAAAAAATGCGAGTTTTTAATAGAAAAGAACTCAAATTTCCTTGTTTATGTAATATAATGTTTAAATCAAAGAGAAAAAAAAATCTATACCATTTTTATGTGAATCAACAGCAGCCAGAACCAGCAACTCCTTGCTCACATGTCAGGCATTCTGGGGCTCCTCTGGGCTGCTGGACTGGCATTTCTCAAGGGCCATATCAAATCAGCAATTCTGCATCCAGAGCCTACAGGAGATCCTACAGGAGATCCCTGAAAAGCCTCCTAGCAAGTATCTCATCACACGGAGATAAAAAGGGATTTGGGTGTCTCGGGCTTGCCTTTGCCCAGGGCATCCACTGGGAGTTCAACAAGTTCTTTTGGTCTGGCTTTATGTTTTGCATAAACTCTTCTGTGCTCTGTGCCTCTTTCCCTCTCTCTCCTCAGCCTGGAGCAGAGGCTGGTACAGTCTCATCACTGTTCCTCTGGGATTATTCCAGGAATTTGCCACACAGGAAATATTCACAGCTCTTTAAGACATTTCTTATTATGTCCAGCATCAGTAAACGCATTAGTCCATCTAGCACCACCCTGCCTTGATAGCTTTCTACATGCTCTTTCATTCATAAAAATGCCACAGATATTCACAAGTCTGGTTTCAGTGCTCAGAAGAAATCTCATTTCCTTGTGCCTCTTTCTGAAAGTTTAATTTTACTGGCAATTTTTGGCGCTATTTCCCATAAAGCATCAGGAGCAGATGAGAGCAAGTAAAGGTGGCAGGGTGGGTTTAATATCTGCTTCTATGTATAACTTCTGTGAAAGCCATTAAAACACCAAACAGAAAAGCCAAAATTTCAAAGCCCATGCTAAGAGTGCTTCTGTTTCTACTGGAGAAAAAACAAAGGAGAAACAGGGTTCATCTCTCAGACTGCTATTTTCAAAGGGGTTTTTCTTCACCTGAAAGCAGAGGACTCCTTTGAAAAGGCCAGATTTTAAAATTTATCTCTGAGTTTTTACAGCAATAAGGGTTAATTTTTCTATTGATTTTTTAAGTCAAACTACTTCATGTATTTGGGAAGAAGTCAATGACAGAAAATAAACACTGTAAATAAAACTTATTAGAGTCACATTTAGATACCATTGTGCTATGCATGCAGGGTAGTGAAGTATTCCTGCCTTGAAAATGTACTGCAAAGAGGGAAAAACACAATACATGAACTGAATCAAATAAATACCTCTTTAAATAAATGGCTCTTTTCCACACGCACACACCAAAAAACAAACAAACAACAAAAAAAAAAATCAACAGAAGAGGCCAAGTGAAAGACAACTGAAGAAAGAGCAGGTGGTATGAAAAGAAAAACATTAAGGAAATATTCAAGGAAAGTGTCAGGAACAGGGTAGAGTCCTGCCTGGTTGCTTCTGCTCCTGCCAGCTGGGCTCTGGCCAGAATTCCTCTCTGAGGAACAGAAACAGCACTGCAAGGAGCACACACAGCCTCCTATCCAGGAAGGATATTCCCAAAGTTTAGCCTCAGGAAATCGTGAAGTCTTTGCATGACAAAAATACCACATATGGTCGTCTTGTAGTTTATAAACTATCTCTACTAGTAAGAGACTCTGAGTAGCATGAGCTGATTTCAGAAAAATATCTTGGCTGGCTTCCCCACTGAAGAGCAATTGCCCAAGTGTTCCTTCATAGGAAAGGCACAATTCAGAAAAAGTAATTAAAAAATACATATATGAATCAAAATGATCCTTCCCCTTCTATGGAACCTTAAAGCACCTGTACCCTGCGTGCAAACCCCTCTGTCTTCACTCCAAGGGTGATGTGTTTGCAGGCTGGTGAAGGCTCAGCCACTTGCTAATGCAGTAAATTATACTGTAGGGAAAAATGAGGGTGACAGCGACCAGCTGTAACAGCAGGCACACAAAATGTAGGTAAACAGTTTAATTACCCAAACATTGTCAGCTCCACAGAGAAGCTGATGAAAGATTAAATTTCTTTTTTAATCCCCTTCCATTTCCCCCATGTGAACATTCACCTCCCAGAAGTTAAACAGACACAAACACAGCCTGACCATTCCTGCTCAGCTTCACCTCACTTCAAATCAACCTCACCCCATCCCCAGTCTTTCTCCTTGTCTTCTGGATGAACAAACGTGTCTGAGGTAAATCAGATTTCCTCTCTGTGGTATGCAGTCGAGTCAAGGGGAAATCAGTCTCTGTGGAAGCTCTTTGCAGCTTGAAAATAGGAGTTTAAGGCTTAAACAATCACACATCCTCCAAAACACCAAAGTGCCACGTGACCTACGGCAGCCACAGGTTCAGGTTTGGTTCTACTGATAATTAATTGGCTTCTGGCAACTTCAGCTGAAACACAATTACTTCCACTGCCCTTGTCCCTCCAAAGCCACTGTCACCTCTGAGTCCCTTGCACACCCTGTCATTCCCTTTCCCCTGTGTGCCACCAAACAGTAACAGGTTGTACACTCTGAGTAAGCAGAGCCCATTGTTCAGAGGAAAAAAGGCTTATGGCAAAGCCTCTGCAGAGCTGAAGAAGCAGATTTTACTATGCAAATGGCAATTGCAGCAGTCTTTACAGAGAGGCTGTTGACAAGCTTTAGGCAAGGTAAAAACAGACAGAGGAAAGCAATTAATTTATTATTTTCCTCAGTAAAGAACAGTGTGTCGGTAATGGCCCATTGTAAGCATGAATAATACTGAAGCTGTGAGCAACATGGTATAATTTCAACATTCTACAGCCTTTTTTAATCAATCTTATTGATGTTCATCACATCCATAAAGCTGAAAAGAATGGGTTTACTAAACTTAAGGAAAATATAAGATCTCATTTTGCGCCTTTCAGTTTCTTCATTATGTTGCCATAATGTCGTCAGTGTAATATATTTCACCCTTTTGCCTCTGTTTTAGCATTCATTTTTTGATTCTGCTGTGATCATGTCTGGTTCTTTGAAGCCATGAGATGAATTATGAATAGTGCTTTAACTCCACTACCACCTCCAGGAGAGGAGCCGAGTGGAAAAGCATTACCTGCTTTAGGACTGGGAAGCCAACACTAAAAAGCAGAATATCTCACCAGCCTACATACTGCCCTAAAGAACTGTGGGACACTAACAGTGAGAGCTACAGTTGGAACCAGTAGAACTGGCTGTAAGAGCCACATGGCTTTGCAGGAAGGCTTTGGCCAAAGATTTGCCAGTTTAGGAACAGAATCACAGAATTGGCAAGGTTGGAAGGGACCTTCAAGATCATCTGGTTCAACCATCAACCCAGCACCAAAGGTGACACTCTGCAGTATAAAATGAGATCCAGGGAACTGTGTTTTTTCTAGAGCAGAGAGGACAAAGAACCTATTGCATCTTCAAACCCCAAAAATTGGGGCAGAGTTACTGAACAGCCACGTGGCCGTTGCTGTAACAGTGTCAAGGGTCCCCTGATTACCACTGGACAAAGACTGCAAGACAAAGTTTACCTAAGCCAGTTCTTCCACAGAAGATCTGCAATGTCCTAGTCTAAGAAGGTAGATCAGCAAGATCTACCTGTAATGGCCAAGATCAATATTGCACATTCTTCTGAGCCAGCATCTCACTCTGTAGTTGAAGGTTTTAACTAGATTATGCAAGGTGGAAGAGCTCCACTGGAGGCACATAGATATTTTGTTTATGAATTCAAAAGAGCAAGGTCCAAATCCCTACTCCAAATCAGGCAGAAAAGGCATTTAAACCAGGAGACTTAAGCCACTGTGGCTTAAGACACTTTTGCCAAAGTGTCTTTCAGAGTTAGGTGGGAAAACAAGTGACTTATTATTGTGCTCATCTCATGTCCTCAGATCTTCTTTCCAAATGCCACCCTCCTCTCACAAACCAAGAGAGATCACTGCACAGGAGCTGAGATTTAATTGAGAAAACAAACAAAGTCTGAGAACTGAAATATATTGGACTTTGTCAAAGCTTTCTGCCTGAATGGAACATCAGAATCATTTCAGACTTTCCTTGCAACAGACACAACAGAAATGGGAAAGAAACAAAACAAAATGAAGATGCACACACAGGGAATTGTTGAGCTGATGGATTTTGCTTTACTCAAAAAGTTTGTGTATTACCTGCAAAGTTTTCAAAGTCATCACTGAGCATCTTAAATGAAATTATTCAGAAGCTGTTTGTAACCACATGCTTGCCCTCAATCTGCCTCATTTTAGTTTGTAAATCCTTGGGGAGAATGACACTTTTCTTAAAAACAAAAAAAAAGGCAGAAAACAATGTATTGGAATCTTGCCACTTTCTTATTAAAAATGAGCATCTACGCCCAAGTAGTTGTGTGCAGACAACAGAAATCTGTGAATACATAATTTGAAGCATAACTGCATGCAAATATATTCAACAATTCATCTTGCTTAAGAAGCCTTAGGAAAAAGGCACACTAAACAAAAAGCGTGTGAAGCATTCCAAGTGCATCCTGCTATGTTTGCAGGGATCACTTTTTTTTTTAAAAAAAAGGCAAAGAATGGGAATTAAATCACCCATTTAATCATGACTCTGTAAAATGGTGATCCAAAGAGAATGAGACCACAGTTGGATGTTCAGCATCAGTGCTGCTCACAGCCACCCACATTATCCATATGGCCCCACCATGAAAGGGAGGGATGAACACCTCAGGCAAGGAAAAAAACAGGCAGCAACAGTTTATCCCAGCAAAAAGGTTTACATGTAACTACAGCCTAACAGACTACAGATGAAGTATTAAACCCCTAAATGAGCGTTTGAATAATTTAAATCATCCAGATCCACAAGTTCATTTACTTCCATATCAGTTTAAATTGCTACGATTCACTGGTAGATTTTTATCACCACTTCATGAATTTTAAGGAAACATCATGAAGTTCTGAAGTTTTGTTTGTTAAATCAGGTATTTAGCCTGCTTTTCAATTGATAATATAGGGAAATATGTAGAATTACAAGCTTTCCATACAGGGCAATGAGTAGATTTATGGATTATCTGCCTTGTGCCTGAATCACACAGGCACAGTCCAGTGTCTTTAGTGTAACACACACTTATCCAGACAAAAACCCAAACAAACACATGCATTTCCAAATTAATACATGCCAGCAACCAGTGCCTATCAAAGCTCAACTAGAAATCCAAGCTTTGGGTCCAGCCTTAATACAAGTTTATATGTGTTCATAAATCCAATTGTTACATAACATTTATATACCTGTTACCTTTAGTAAATAACCAGGTAAGACCTCAGACTCAAATGTGCACCACAGCCCTGCTCTAACAACTAGGAAGGAAACCCAAAAGTGACCAAAGTCAGGGAACAATTATCACTTTCTACTGTGACCTATCATATGATAATGAAATGTTCCCAAAACTGCACAGGAACTGTTTTTATTTAATCAAAATGCATCACAGTCCCCAAGACTTAAACATTCAGGATCCGTTTGCAGGAAATCTTTCTCATTTAAAGGCAGATGTTTGTCAGACGGTTTTTCATTTGGATAAAGGTCACTGGTTGCCACAGTTGGACAGGTCACTCTGTGCCACACAGCAAATTGTTTCTTTGCCTCCACAGAAGATTTAATATCCTGTGAATCAAAGCATAACAAGCTTTTTGTTTGCTTACAGAGAGCTTTATCACAAGCACACGCCGGCGATTACTGGCAGAACAGACCGTGACTGCAGTGAGACAGACAAACCTCTCTGCCCTAAGAGCTCCAAGCAATGGGCTCCAAGCACCTCCTAAGTGGTCACAGCACATGGAAGAAAAGGGATGACTTGGACCATAAGAGTAGGATGGCATTTTTCTGCTGTTCATAACTTTTAGCCCCTGCGGCTTGTCCCACTTTCTCATTCAGTAACCAGAGACCAAATCAGAAGCACTCAACTCCAGGGTATGTGTTTAGACCAACATCTCCCCTTCCTTCACCATTCAACTGCTCTAACCAGAGAGCCATTCACAATTTCAGTGGGTTTGGGCTAGGTGGGCCTGTAGGTGCCCCAGGTGAGATAACCAGGTATGATCTTCTTCTTGGTTGCTTCATGACCTTAATATGTGAGTGTAGTTTGCCCTGCGAGCCACAAAAGCATATCTGGTTAATCTATAAAATGTAAACACATTCCTCGTGTGCCTGGACATTTTCCTGTCTGAAATTAGGGTAAAAAATGTGTTTAATACTCTTTAAGGAACTCTCTACTCTGGCTTTTACTGCTGATATTGCAGTGGAAGAACAGCTGTGAACAAAGGAGAGTTGGGGCTGCTCTTCTTCAATATCTCAACACCATCAGCTATTTTCATGAGTATATCTAACTTTTGCTTATCTTTATTGAATAGTTACATGGAGGGTAAGACATTTCTCTCCCATATCCTCTATCTGATCAGTTTGAAATGCATTAATCTGAACAGCATCAAATGAATAAAACCCATGACAGTGACATTTGTGGTATCAGAGAAAGCACAGAATATCAGAACTTGATGTAACAACAGTGGCTGATTAAAGGCTTAACCTCTCCATTATTTTTGCAGTTGATACAAAATGAACATGAGAACCTTGCTGGCAAAGGCAGAAGACAGAACTCACCCCCAGGTATTCCAGATTAACTACAAAACTTAAAGCTTCCATGATCCTTTACTACCATTTCTATCCTGTCTCCATCTTCCCCACCCATCACAAATCCCTGTGCTGTAAGCACACCTGGTGAAAATTCCAGGGAAAACACACCAGTAGAAAAGGCTGAGTCTGTCCCTACTGTTTTGAGGTGTTATCAATCCCTTTAAAGCATCAACATTTTGGTTATATATTAGAAAGAGCAAAAACATAACTGCAAGAGAAGCTTTCTAAAAATGTGCAGATAAATGCAGCAGGTCCTGCTTGTCAGCAGCTGCAAATCCCACATGGGTAGCTGCTTCTCACACTACATTTTGGAGCCCAAAAATCTGTGAACACCAAGTGCCTGTTGAGAAGCTGAAGGCACAGAGGTCTTCATGAGCAGAAAGATGAAAGACACCTCCTTAGACTGCTGCTGAGTGCAACAGAGCAGAAAACCACACCAGCACACAAACAGGGAGATGGTTTAGATGGCAGAGAGAGCTTTAGGAGCTAATTGGCCATAAATCATCTCATCACACAAAACACCCAGAGAGCAGAAGAGTCTTAGTTTAAAACGGTTTTGCAAAAGACAGTAATAATAATCCTACTATTCAATTAGCAGCGTTCTTTAATGACCTTGTGTTCAATCTCAAGGTCTTACATTCACAAAGTGTTCTAGAAGCCTCAGTTACACTCACTCCTCAGACATTTCATCTCAGACATTTTACAGGCAATCACTGATCTCAATTCCACTTGAGTTATTTTTTACAGCACCACGCACTTAAAAGGTATCAAAGTATTAAATATAGTACAACAAACACTGCTACTTAATTCTGTTATATAAAATATTTTCACTGCCATTCCAAAGATAATGCAGATAGCAATTATGATAATAGTGCAGATTACAGACTACAGCACTCATCATTTACCTGCTACAATTTTACCAAGGCAAGCATTCCCTAAGTCTCCAATACTGCGTGGCTGTTTGCAAATCCACTGTTCAGCCTGCTCTGTCTGATGTTAAATGTATTCATACATATTCAAATGAAAACTGAGAAAACTAAGTATACGACCATGACTGCCTACTGGAATGTGTCTCACACCAAATATATTAACAGGGAGCTTTGGGTTATTTGTATTTCCAGGGCAGTGCTGGGAAGAGGAGCACTGCTAGCCTGGCTGTTCTGGACAGGTTCCAAGGCTGGTAATTGCTTTCTGCATACTGGAATCATCCCTGCATTTAGAGTCAAGACCTCCAGTTCCCAAACACTGTAAGCTAAAGAAGTCTTTGCACCAGCTTGCTGGAAGGACTATCGTGTGTTAAATGACTTACAACATTACAACAGAAAGCAGTGTCACAAGGCACTGTAGTGTGTATTGCAGAGATCAGAAGTCACTAAGAGTAATTTTAAGGTGGCAGTCTAAAAGGGAAAAAAAAAAAAAAAAGGCCAAAAAATAATAAGGCAAAAAAGGCACCTTCAATTCTCAGAAACAGCTGTCCTTAAAATTTGTACTATTAAACCAGAAGTAAACCCACAGAGAAAAGGGATTAAAAAAAACCCAAAACAAACCCATATTATCCTTAATGATTTAGTGGACACCCATCATACTGGTCTTGTTGATTCATATTCTTGATTAGCTCAGCCTCAGCATGGAGGAGGAAAACTAAAGAATGAGGGAAAGAGAAGGATTTCACACTTCTCCTTCAAGATCTCTTGTTAATCTCAGGCTTATTGGAGTTTTATTGCCTCAGTTTTAAAGAAACTAAGAACAAAGAAAATGTCCTCATTCCACATCATCGTGTAAGCACCAGATTCTGTCAAAGTGATGTGCCTCTAGGATTTGTTACACAAGTTGACACTTCAACAGGTTTTGAAATAAACTTGAAATAAAATAAGCTGGAAAAGGAAGAAAGAGATTGCAGGGAATGGTCTTCAGTTAGATGAATGAGAGCAGAAGTGCTGGAGATTCCAGAACTAAGTTTCACTTGAGCTAAAGATCCTTCATATTATTTTTTTAAGACAAGAGAAATTCACTGCTCAAAGGAAAAATTTTTTAAGAGCATTTATAGCAGCCCATCTGAGCCATCTATTGTCAATGGAAGTGGTTCAGTGCAGTGCATTTTTTCCAGGCTAATCCTAGAAGTCAGGAAACCTCTTCTAAAAACGAAAAGCAACACCATAACTTAATACACCTAATGCAATTATTAAGCCTCTCTTGGATGCCTGTGTATGTTAAAATAACCTTTTTCCTCCCTGGTATTTGCCAAGCTATTTTTATTATTTTTACTGTCTCTTTTTAAAGGTTTTGGAATTTCTAAGTTCACTCATGTTGACCCGTTGGGTTCCAACATCAAACATCTGTGGGGACACAGCATTAGTCCAGCAGAAAACTCTGTTTATCTTAGTCAGCCTCAGAAGAAGCAAATTAAAACACTGAGGGAACTCAGTTCCCTTGTCTGTGAAAGGAAGGGAATGACAGAGAAGTTTAATACTTTCTGTTAGTTTTTTCCTTCAGGAAGATCCACTCCTGCTCCTTCCCAAAGAATCTTGACTATATATCAGGGAAGGAAAGAACTGCAAATATAAAACCATGAATTTAAGAAAGAAAAAAAAAAAAGGTACCAAACAGTTTCTTTGGGAATCAGTATAAGACAGGACCCTCATCTTTTAATACCACTTCTTTCAAAACAAGTAAACCCTCTTTTAGACCAAGTATCCAAAGATCTGCAGCCAGTTAAACAAACTCAGCAGTACCTGTTTTGGGGAGCTCTAGCACAGGGAGTTTAAATTTAAATTTTAAATTTCTAAGGAAAATTAGATCTGTTTTCTAGGTACACTTCATGACTACCTGGAACTACACCTCTGAGTAAGAATAGAAGGAATCCACCCAATTTGGGTGGATCATCCAAGATGATTCAGTATGTGTATTGACAAGAACTATGCTAGATGCATGTCCTTTCCATTACAGAGAGAATTATTGATTTTTCCCCGGTTTGTTTCATTTTCTTCCAACTTTATAAAAAAAAAAAAAGTAAGCTATTATCCAAGGGAGACAGCTGCTGCTCAGAGCAGCGACCACAAAAAAGCATCTAATTTGGTATTAAGTATTCAGGAGGATAACAGTCACTGCACTCCCAGCATATCTTGCAAAGGTAAAAAATATCAAGTGTGCATATTGGGGGAGAAAATGCAGACTCACCTACTGCCAATGGCACATCAGAGCAGGGGCTCACAGTGGTCAAAGCAGGATGTAAAACAGCAGTGCAGCTCTTGTTAAGCTCTTCTTACCTTCATGAGATTTTAAGACACAACAGCCTTTTCCTGTGTGGGCAGGTACCTGTGCACACAAACATCAGAGCTCACTTACTCTTCTGCACAAGCCTTTGCAGCCCTCCCAAGGCAGCCTCTCTGTCCCTGTGCCCTCCTCGAGATTTTTTTTTACTTCCATTTTCCTACTTCGAGTAGGACAAGCAGAGAGCACCACTGTGAGTCCCACACTCAGCAAAGCCTCCACAAGAACCAACCCTGCCATGAAATGCAGCAGAGGCAAAGAGCACTCTCATTTCCCTCATGTGCTACACCTGAGTTCAGACTTCTCCCTTTGAATCACACACTCCCAGATTAGCTTACCATCTTTAAAATGTAAAAAAAATACACATTCACAGAGAAATCCACACCCTGCAAACACTAGGACAGATTTCTTCTAAAATAGCACTGTCTCCTGAACAGAAGTTTTTAAAATACCTGTAATAATAAAGCATTAAGAGAACCCTGCACTGGATAGTGCTGTTTCTCCTCTCCCTCTGTGAAAACATCCTACTGAATGGTTCTTCAACCATTTTTCACTTATTCTTTACTCACTAGGCAATTCAAAAGCAGAGCAGTAGAAACCTCTGCCAGGACGTCAAGAGACAAAAACTTAAAAAGAAATATCACATATGCAGTACAGAAACTTTTCAACAGCATTTAAAAAGGTAAATACAGACCCAACATCTCTCAGGTTCCAGTTTCTGCTTTCCCCACCACATCATGTGGCACTGAGGACCCACCTGAACCCAATCAAAGCCTTGAGCAGGTCCCCAAAGCCTTTTCCCCAGGTGTTCTCTGATGGGGAAATCTGCCACAGAAAATTAACTCCATAACTGCCAAGGTACTTAGAAATGCCTGTGGCACCACCTCCAGCTGCTCACCATTCACAGCACTGGGAGAATCCACACCTGAGGAGCCAGTTAGGGCATTTTCCTTTAATAATAACTCAATTCTGCAATAAAATGGGACTAACATGCAAAAAGAAAAGAGGGCAACCTTTTAATAATGACTCATCCTGAGACTTCATATTGCAAAATATTTCAAAAATCTTACATGACAGTGAGAGGTACATTGTGAAATGGCTTCACAATGTTCTTTGAAAATTTGCTCTGTATCTTTAAGTATTGCAAATAGTGAACTTGCTGCTTAGACTGCAAGAGAAAATTGGCCTCCTAAGGATGTAGGTGGGCATTCCCTTGAGGCTGATGAAGCCATCCAAGCACTTTAGGTGCCTTACTCCACAGAGAGCAGATTCCCAGACTATTTATGCAAATTGCATAAGGTGCTGTCTGCATCTTTTCATGTTTCATAAACACCTCTGTGAATTTAGCCTTGGGTATAGAACAGGAAAAAAAAATCAACAAAGCCAATTAAAATGAGGCTTCCAAGTGGTATTTTAGTTTTCTTTCTTTTCACATAAAAGTGGGAGATACAATGCTTTACCTTCCTCAAACAAATGCATTCTAGAAGGGCAAAGCATTGTGCGCTCTGCTTTTATTGAATTGGATCTCAGAACACTCTCCAACCATAATTAATGAACATCGCCTCGCTGCTCTTCTTTAATCTAGATAAGCATCAGCAATATTTTACACAGCAGGGAATAGGGGAACACAGGTGTTAAGTGGCTTGCCCAAGGTCACACAGCAAGGCTGTACCAGAGCTAGGACTGCAATCAGCTCTGCGGGGCAAGACACCCCTCCACAACTTTTAAAAATGCTGCTCCTCTGAAATTACAAAGCCTTGAAAGTGCTTCTGTGCAGTCTGTGAATGTCTTTAAAATCCTTCTGGAGAGAAGACCCTCCATTTATATGTTGTACTGCCCTGACACGGGGTTCAGGGCTAAGGAGAATGGGAAGGGCTCAACAGGTGTCCAACAGAGCTGTACCAGCCCCCTCCTGCACCTGAGTATCTGCCCTGACCCCGGAGCTGTGCATGGGAAGAAGGGCAGGCCAGAGAAATGGGGTGCACTGAGGTATATCACACCACCCCGTAATCCTTCAAAAAATAAGATTCTGGACTGTAATAATTTTTCTATCACACCACCCTGCTTGTGAGACTCCTTTCTTAAATGTGATCCTAATGACCACGGAGAAGTGAAGGGTCCCTGGAAGTTATGAGGAACTGGCAGATTTGGGGGCTCCTTGTGTCTATTGCTTGGAAATGGGAGAACAATCTACACCAAAAGGGAAAAAAAATCCAAACACCTGTCTGTTATATTTTCTCTCTCCTAGACAGCTTCATGATCTATATTGTTAATATAATGACATAGCTTGTTCCATTCTTCAACTGCTTGTCACCTGAACTTGGCAGACTTCAGAAGGCCAAAAATGGAGAGAAGGCAGCCAGTAATTACCTGAAGCAAACCCACCATCTTACAAGCAGGAGAGGTAGAAAACATGAATTACCAAATATCTATCTGTCTGTCTATCTATCTATCTAAAGAAAACAGCAACAGACTAATGACAATATGCTTCTGTTGTTATTATATCACATCAACAGTTACCAGAACCATCAGTTTTAATCAATATTTTTCAAGCAAGAATATGGAATATGTGTATTCCTTATGATCTTCCAGTCACATCCTTTGTTAGCTGTCCCCTGTTACCCAAATAGTGCTGTATCAGTGTTGGGTGTTCAGTGCAAATGGGATGAAAGCATTTTGTCCTACAAAGGTAAAGCAGGGGGATTTTGTTTTATCTGCTTCCCAGCTACCAGGTAGTTTCTGATACACAGATTTATCCTCCTTTAGCAGTTCCATAATATCTTTCTATACTTCATTAAAAAATAACAAGACTAATTAAGCATCACTTTGAAAATTCATCATCTGCTAGAGGGAGAAATGTTTCCAAATACCATGGAATTATTCAGTTTTCCATATTAGAAAACTGACAGTGTCTGACAGAGGGCTGAGTTTTCAGCTCATTTGACTGGTATAGCTATAACCAGACTGTAGCTGTTGGCATTATTTACCATTGTTTACCACAAGCTAAAACTTTATTCACAAGAATAGTTCTTCATAAATACAAGTAGAGATGCCAAAAAATTAGATTTAAGGCCCTATTGCCTGGAACTGAGCTCTTTATGAATAAGGATTACTCGCAAGAGCAGAAGGTGCCCAAGGAGATCACTAAATCAAAACACAGACTCAAACCCAAAAAGGAATATATTATAATGAGAAGAACAGGAGAAAAGTAAACAGGGCAGACATTTGGAGCTGGAGAAGAGTGGTAAGAGAGAGTAAACTGCACCTCCCACATTATTAATTGTCTAAAAAGAATTAACTTTGCCTGTTGCTGGTAAGAAAGTGAGGTTACTGCTCTGTTAGGACCATCCCATGGTCTCATGCCTTGTCCCCTGCAGAATTCCTCCAGCCTTAAGCCATCTCCTCACATGAATGTCAGAATCAGGTGAAAGAGTGGCTGCAAATCGCTGCTTCCAGCAGCTTTTTGATGGCAGAGATTTTCTCTTAATCAGGAAAATTCCCCAGTACATTCTTGGATCACTTCAACAGACTTTGCACTCTCTGATTGCCACTTGCATCACATAAATTTGCCTAGTAAATTTAAGAATTTGGTGCTGCATCGTGAAAAGATGCGAATCATCAAAATGAAATGCTGAAAAGCCTTGCAGGTAGAGTAGACAATAAAAATTTAGCTTGTCAAATCCAGCAGGTCCACAAATGCTACATTAGTCTCTGTCATATGGCGAAATTCACAGAAAATAAATTGCAGATGTTGAAAATGTGATCTCTAGGAGGATACTCTTTGACAAGCAGTAAGGGGATTAGAATAAGAAAAATGAGGTTAGGGGAGCTGCATTTCAATCCTTCATAGTTTTGTTGAAAGTAAAAGTCTCCAAACTGACCTTGTGGTTGGATTACTGGGGCAGGTACTGTATCCAAGATGCAATGGTTACAGAATGGCTTTTACCCACTTTTTTTCTTCACCAAGACCCCTTGAATCTGAGCATCTAGTTAAGAAACTACAGGAACGAGAAGTGTGGGAGAGGACTACAGAGAGAAAGTGGGATGCTGTTGGCCTGTCACCCTTGCTGGTAATGGGTCATATCCATTCTCTAGGCACCACATCTTAATGGCAAAAAAGGCACATTTCACAGTGAGAACAGTCTGCTCACAGCCAAACTGGGAAACTGGACAAAATCATGGCTCTTGCTCTATTTGTGGGTTTTCCTCTGATGAAAATATGGAGTAGAAAGCAAGTAAGAGAGTGTGGAAGCATGCCTGGAGCTTCAAGTTCAGAGATATTCCCAGATCCTTCCTCTTAGGTGCAGCTGATGATAAAACATCACAGGTCACACGCATTAAAAAATTGCACGTATAACTTAAGTCTGATGAAATATTTAATAGGACTGCACTGGAAACCCTAATTACGTGTGGAGGGTTTAAAGTGAACTGTCCAGATTGTGAAGTGACAATTAACCAGCTGTGATGGGGAACAAAGGGAAAATAGCCTGTACTAAGGAAGAAACAGCAAAGGCATTTACATAATTTACACACATTCTGATCATTTGTAAATCAGGGTTGGGAAATACCAAAGCTATTGGCTCTACACAGGGTCACCAGGCATTTGTGTTTATATCCAACACTTGATTCTGAAGCAATATACCCAGGTGTAGGTGGGAATGAAAGTCATCCAGAACTTAAGGAACCAGAGAGATGCCGTAAAAATAAAAGAAAGCAGCCTTATATTTTCAAGATTAAAAGCTCCCCTTCAAACTGTAACAGTCAGACACAATAATATGTTCTGGTTATATCTGAAAGGATAGTGTATTGATACTGAGCATTTCCTAAGGAGATTTTTTTACAGAATGGTCTCTCTTCCTCTTGATTACATCCCATTGGGATAACTCAAAGAATCATGGTTAGTAATGAAATACTAACCGAAAAATACCAACCTTTGTCTGAAAGAGTAATCAGAGTAGAACCATTTGCCCATTCTATATAAAGACTATTTCTTACCTCTCAGCAACTGTCCAACACTTGATTTAAAGCAGGATTTTTTTTCCTCAATTTGATTTGCAATTGGCCAGATCAAGAAAGAGATTTTATTCTTTCTTACTCCTGTGGAAAATTTCTGCCTTTGTACCACCTTCAAATACAGTATCATATTCCTTTTATCAATTCATAATTCAAATAAGGCACCCTTTCTTCTCTATAGGCTTACACCGCCACAATGCACATTAGTTAGAGATGTCAATGTATGCTTTATTACAAAAGTCAAACTAGGCTTTACCCGTAATTTTCTAAATCTCATTAAAGGTTCTTTCATATTGCAGACAGGATAAAGCAGCACTTTAAACTTCATAAATCTCTTTCCGCCGCACAGCGAATCTTTTGCCATCGGTGGCTCCGGCGTCTGACAAAGGGCTGCCCTGGGGGTGAGGCTGCTTCGCTGCAGATAAGGTGCCCTGCAATGAATCACTGTCCTCTGCAAGGGGCTGGCTTCTTAATGAAAGGTCAGAGACCACAGCATGGCTATTTCTCCAGCAGAAAGAGAAACAGGGGCTGGGTTTTCTTTCTCGCTCCCTTCTTTTCCCTGTCTCCTCGCTGAAGGGCTCTCGAGTAGCTGTTCCTGTTCTGGCTCTGAGCTGCACATGAGCGGGGCCTTTGGAGGCAGCACGCTGTGTAATGCATTTCTAACGAGGCAGGGCTGCCACAGGATGGGACTGTACAGATTCCTGACTTCTTGCAGGATGTGATCCAGCTCCACTTTTGTTGTTAAGAACATGCATTTCTCACAGTAACACAAAGCCTCCCTATTTTAAAATTAGGCTAATACCAAAAGATGTGCCCTGGAGGACATTTCTAATCAGGGATTATCCTGTAGGCCTGTCAGTTATGGCACTTTTATTGCTCTTGACTAATTCCACTGCATTTTCTGAATGGAAATATAATAATGAAAGTTTATCTATATAACTTACCAATTTATATATGGCAGTCAAGGTTATGTTTCCATTTAAAATTTATTTAGCTTCAGGCTCCTTTTGTAAAGAACTTAAGATCATGACCAAGTACTTTGCAGCGCCAGCATTTTGGTGAGTGCATCTTGGCTCCAGAGTCATTTCACAAGCTAAAATTCCATAACCACTAATCAGAACTAGTTAGTTCTTCTCATATAAGTTTGTATTTGGCCAGAGGTCTGGGCACACCTCAAATACTCAGATATGTTTTTATCATGATAATTTACCTAGTGAAATTTGCAGTTAAAAACTCCAGGGAAGCCATTCACATATCTAGACCGAAAAGACAGTAAAGCTGTAAGAGCTCTAGCTAGCCAAGAAATATTTCCCAACAACATAGTATATAATTGGTATAATCCTGTTTAAAATTATCAAATGCACTCTAGGGAGCCCGCTCCCAGAACAAAGCAATCCAAAACAAATAGACAATCAGGTCCCAGAGATAATCCTTATTGCATTTCACAGCAATTCTTTTTCAAAGGGATCCAAAAGCAGCAGGGCTGCAGAAGTCAACAGGATAAAGGGGAAACCTTCCCTGAGAAACCTCCTTGACTGACAGATGGGAGTGAAGGGGAGATACAGCAGAGCTGAGATTCCAAAGGAAGCAGCTGGTCACTGCTTAATGGGTTTTATCAGGAGTGGAGGATTAGATTTCATTAACCTATACAGATACAGCAGGTACCATTCACCTGAGCAGAGCAGTACATTTGGTACTATATCAGACTTACAAGACTGTCGAAGTGTTGTATGGGTCTTGTCCTGATATGAAATTCAAGGAAGAAAGGGAAATAATAAAGGAGAATCTTGAAAGGCAGCTTCTCTCACCTGCTTTTCAATTTCCTTGTTAGAAACTTATATTACATCCCCAGCTCATCTGACCTCATCCTTCCCCTAGAGAAATCTCACGACTTTAAAAGCATCTTTCTAGGCCGGCCAGCTGTTTATTATGTAAGTAGAGAACACACTCCACACAGTATCTGGTGCTTCTGATACCTAAGAATTGCTGCCACAGAACACCAGCCTTTCAGTCTAGAAAGCAATTGCAGAGAGAATCTCTCATTAAAGCATCCTTTGGTCTCAGTGCTCTGTTGGATATGTCACCTGGAATGGCAGCCACAGATCCTTTGCAAGACAAGACAAGACAGGTTAACACTTTTTAGGGACTGGGATTCTTCCTTCTTTGTTCACTTTTCAAGGGGCATTCCCTTGAACTGATCTATACCATGTCAGACAGCACAGTCTGAGCCTCTCCTGCAGTCATAGCCGAGCAAAGGTGGTGCAAAATTTTAACAGTACAGTTTGGCAGCATTTCCACTGCCCTTAGGTACTGTCCATACCTGTATGAAGGGAAAAGGTGTGCAGTGAAGCCCCATTAAATTCTCCTACACACAAAATGTTGACTCTGTATTTTCCACAGGGGGAGATGTCCCTGCCACTTTTCTTGCTTAAAATTTTAGAATGCATTCGAAATTCAGAGGAACATGCAATCTACACCACACTGAACTCAATTCTCATTTATACAATGCTCCATTTATACCAGTCTGTCAGCTTAGGGGACCTCTGCAGCAGGAGTAATTACAGTTATGCACACTTCATGGTCCCATTATTCTGACAAAGTGGCGTAAGGAAGCTCCAATGCAGAAGGAAATCAGGTCTACTTATTTTTTAATACAGTGACTTTAATATGGTTGTGTTTTATCTTCAATTCTGTCTATATATCTCAGTCCTCTCCTGTGCTTTTGTGTGGTATTTCTATTGCTTGATACTATACTCAGTCTTCTTGGAGTATTGCATCTTTAATAAAATATGAGAACGTTAGGGATGAAGAGTAAGCTCTTAATTCAAGTCACATACTGAGTGACAGGGGAATGAAAGCCTATGTGTTTTGAACTTAGGCCATTTTCATTCTTTCAGATGTACTTGTGGTTCTGCTCTGACTTCAGGTCTGTTCTCAGTACTTTATTTATCAACAGCAACTCCATACTCACTGCATGGTACAGATTTCTTAACTCAGCTCCTGTGACATCTCAAAGTTTTGAACTGATTTGATTCTCCTTTCTGGCAATATTCCTTGCCATTATCCTCCCCAGTAACAAGAAACTGAAGAAAAAAGTTTGTTTCTCCCTTTAACAACCTCTCTCTCATAAACAAGTGACAGTGATCATGGGAAACTTGATGGGAAAGCTTTTGGACTTTTTTTAGCATTCATTCCACCATAATTGCATTTAGGAAATGCTCTTCAAAAATTCCTAGAAAGATTCTAGAACAATGAAATCCTCGGAAAAAGTCTGCAGCTAGGAATTATTAGAAGGTACTGAGGAAACTCTAGAAAGGTTTTTGACTGGGAAAATCCTAGAAAACCCAGAAAGGTTCTACACTAAGGAACTTCTGCAAAAAAAAAAATGGAGAAATTCAAAGAAAGCAGCTGGGAATTGATCTCTTCTTCATCTTCTGGAGTGCCATACAAAGACATATCTGGGTTATGCATCTTTAAGGAAAAGGGAAAAGTTATGCAGCAAAGAGACACAAAGAATAAAAGGGGATGAAAGGGTAAATGAAGAATTAAGAACAGTTACTTTATAAGCATTCTTCATTCTTGTAGGAGAAACCCATTAGTTGCACTTGTTTTCATGTTGCCTTTCCAGGATCCTTACGTCTCCTCACCACAGAATCCCATTTTCTGTGTTGCAGTATCTAACACTGCTTTCCAGTCTCTTTGGTGGAAGCCCACAAACCCACGGGGATGAGATCAGACAAAAGTGTGGAGGGGGCTTTAACCACCACAGCTTTCATTTGCATCATCTCTGTGTCATGTCTGGTTCTTGATGAATATCTTGATGCATAACAGCTCTGTAATTACTGTACTTCAGAATTTATAAAGTGTTATAACAGTCCTGGTAATGCTGTGGCCAGAGAGAGACCTTTCAGAAAGAAGAACTGTGCTGACAAAAGAAACTTGACTTCAGCGAATTCAAAGGTGAGGAAGGGCCCTACTTGACAAATCTGAGTTGGCAGCATAAACTATTTTAAAAATAAAAACATGTGAGGGAAAAGCATCTTGGAGAAAAGCTCAAGAGGGAGGCAAGAGAAGAGAAGCAGGTGTTTGACTTCGCCTTCGGTCGTGGCAGGCTATGTCTCCTGGCAGATGTTAAAATTTCACGAGGCTGAATGCTACTGACTCAGCCCCTGTGCATGACATGCCCCAAAGATTGAAGTAATGGTAAGGAGAATACTCCTGACAGAGGTCATTTGGAGGGTAAGCATCTCCAGGAGGGAATAAATTTCCCCTAGCTGGGGGCCAGCACACCCTCCCCAGGTGGTGAGCAGATGGAGTGCACTCTAATGATCAGAGCCCTCAGCGTGCACCAGTCCACACCACACACCCTTCTGGGGGTGAAGCAGCTCAACACAGCTTATCTCTATTTTCAGAGGAAAAATCCACAGGTAAGAGGCAACGCTGCCAGAAGACAGAACATACACCAAGTGTTTGTCAGGGAAACACAGATCAAAGCCACAGGATTTCCAGTTCCAGCAGTGGAAGCTGTATTTCTGACAGTGTCAGATGATGTGGGGTTCATCTGTGCCAGACTTTGTACATCAGAGCCCATCACCCCGAGAGACTTCGATGCAGGCAGAAGAAATAAAGCACAGGTGAAAGAACTGCCTCAGCCAAGCAGAACAAAAATGCCATGGTAGGAAAAGCCAGGTTGGCTCTGTAAAGCTGGCTTATTCGCTGAAAAAAAATCAGGGTTCTTTTCCTTCTTATTTTCCATTGCTTCCTAAAGAAGAATAAATCCTGTGCTAGAAGCCCATTAGCAGCAACTGTGATTTAAATGACTGCAGGAAACAGGATTCAGATTCAAGAATGAAGGGCATGAATTCTACAAGGCATATTCATGGAAATATATTTTTGTGATGCAAATAGACTGCATGTGAAAGCTTTGCTTCCTGCTGTATCTGAGGGCTCATATCTGACAATTCTGCTAAAGAACAAGGTAATTAATTATCATGCCAGAAAACACTGTAGTGGTGCTGCCCTTCTGCTGCTTCTGTCTGTGGGCAGTTCCACACCAGTTGTTCCAGTTGTCCCTGTGCAATATTTGACTTTTTGAAAGCAACCTCCCAAATACAAATGAATATTCCAGATTAAAATTAAAACTTGAATGGAAATGCATTGTTGAAAGGTGACTGTTTAGAAGTGATTTCAGGGGAAAATGGAGTCTTAAGGTTAACCTCATTCTTTATAAAGAGAAAAAAATCTTTTTCCTGTGTTCTGGTTCACTGTAGGTTCCCTTTTCCAAAGCTTTCTAGCTGCATCCAGGGAAAGAATTTCCTGCATATATATACACATATATATATTCCATTATATAAATACATAATATAACATATCTATATATACATACACGTTCCATGTGTAAACAGTCAGAGCTGGGCTCACAGAACATCACAGAAATCAATTTTCCATGAGTTGGTAGCTTTTTATTCTGATTGGCCTTAGATGTCATTGGACATTTAAGTATGTAAATGCTATATGAATTCATAGGTACATCTTCTAATACTGCCATCCCTGAAAGCACATCTATGAGGTAATCTGGTGAGGAACTAACTATTAAAAAATAAAAAAATACATTTTAGATTTATCTCTGCTTAAGTGAATACAAGTATACTACACATAGTATATATATTTTACAACTGCATCTTGGGCAGGTAGTAAAAAATACTCTCCTCCATGCATATTTCATGTGTGCAAAGCTGCATTTGTGTATGCAATAAAATAAAGGACCTGTCTATGTGCTTCAGCTATAACAGTGTTAGACCATCTAGTCTAGGGCAGGATGATGGTACATTTGCTGCAGATTTATATTTCTGGAAATCTGGGGTTTTATCCTTAGTAAAAAATGGGTGTGGGCTTTAGTAGTCAGAGCAAGCCAGCTCCACTGCCCGGGGCCTGAATGTCTGTCTGGATCTGGTTTGTGGTGTGGTAGGAACACTGTTCTCACCTCTCAACTGTTTCTCAGTGTAGAAAAAACAGTAACAGTGGCCTTGACTGTAGACATTTCAGCAGGAGTTTGAACCCTCAGTCATTCCTTCTTAGGCTAATAGGAGTTTGTAGGGAATCAGCATGTTAGTGCTGGAATTTCCTGCTGCACTTAGGAGGTCTGTCATCCTAAATGACTTCCTAATATCAGGGCTCTGGGGCCCTCCCCTGCTTTACCACTGTAGGCATTATCAGCAAGCAGAAGACAGGACTTAGTTCAAAAGATTTGCTGCATGTTTCAACTCTTTATAACTAACTTAGTAACAAAAATATGTTACCAATCCCTTTCAGAAGGCTATCTACGAGGGTGACTTCACAGCTCACTGAACCACGCACGACACATTTAATAGGTGGGACAAAAGAAAGACAGGAGTGCTGTAATAGGAACCAAAGGATTTGGATGCATGAATCACACTGAAAAATGTTGCTATTATGGTTACTAAATCCTCTATTGCCTCCTTTTTTTTTTTCCCCCAAAACCAGAATAAATATAGAAATGTTTCACTTACTGCAGCACTATTAATATACACGGCTGGAATAGCAACAAGCTGCCTCCTTGCCTTGTCTTCCAGTTGTGCCCTTCTTTACCAATTCTTGTCACTACAGCTCAGTTCAATTGTTACAGAGCCTTCCCCACAATGCTGTGATTTCAAAGTAATTCCTGACTACATCCATAAATTACCAGCCACTGCACGTGCTCCTGGATCTCTGGGGGGAACTAACCAGCGAGTTTACGCGAGAGCGCCTGGCACACGGGAAAACCACCGAAACAAACTGATGCATCTTAAACTTGTTGGTCAATCCCTGTTTGTTTTATGTGTCTGAGCTGCTCAGCTCAGACAGGACAGCAGTTGCAGGCAGAATTTTCAAGGAGAGCTCTCTGCTTGACATGTGAAAGACACCCCTCCTCACCTCGATGTTCACTTCTGCATTGACACTGATACTGATGAAGGGACTTGTCCAGTGGTCGAGGTTCTAAAATGGATGATTTCTGTGTAACATGCAAGCAATACAGATCATGTTCTACGTGGTATTTCACAGGGCAGTACTGCCCCAGAAATGCACATTTTGAAGCTGTTTTCCTCATGGTGGCAAGTGGTGTTTCAAGGAAGAGGCAGAAATCCACACAATGGCAAGACCATAACACCAAGGAATCCCTAATGAGGGTACAGTACAGAGGAGAAGCAGCTGAGAAAAGCTGGCAAGTAAATGCAAAGATAGAATTATTGCAGTGCTAACAGATTGAATGAAATGTGGTGGAAAATGCAACAAATTGGGAAATAAATATTGAAATTCTCAGCTGCTCAGATAGATATGAGTAATATTTATAAATTGGGAATGTATGTAATTCAAGTCAGCTAGCAGCAGATAAAATCCTAGAAAAGACAAGGCTGTTAGTAACCTTTTTACCAGTTAGCAGGCCACTGATCCCTGAGGTCTTTTGCCTTGATCTGCTAACTCATAAACTGCTGTGGCTTAGGATTTTACTTCATTTTACATTTTCCTAGTGACATTTTACATTTTTGTACTGAAGAGGCAAAGTGTGCAGAAAGAAGAAGAGTTTAACTGCTTTCACTAGATGGATCTAGAAATTTTAATAAACTCATTTATAAATTATTGTCTGTAATGCTACTGTACAATGCATAAAGAAATCTAATTAACCACAGTGAGTTTAACAGCACTTCCACTGTCAGTCAACAGAGCTGCTCTATATGATGAAATTATTATGTGTGCTATTTGCTCTATACACAAATTAACATTTTGGATGGTTGCTACCATGATCCTTTTACAGGCTGCCCTTCAAATAAAGTAAAACACATAACAAATGGAATTGAATCTAATTGAATAATGTAATACTAGCCTCAGTCCATTTCTCCCCAATCAAAGATGTAATAGGTTTTGTAATACTAATTATTAACAACTTGCAATTTGTAGAACAGATTTTTAATACTTGAGTTAGGATACCCACCAGCCTGTAGTTTGAAAATTATCTTTTAATTTACTGGGATTACAGATTTTAATATGTGATGAAGTTTCATTCCAACACCTAAGGTATTTAATAAATTTTGTTAAAACATGGTTCCTGTATTCTGCACCTGCAGCTCTACTGAGAAATTATTGTTATGATTCCATTCAATAGCAGGGCATTTAAATAACATCAACATCTCTGACCCCAAAGAAGAGTCCAATGGCTCTGCAAAAAAAATTTATGTGAGCAAACCATAGAAGAAGAACAGACTGGTGGCTCTTGGTTTTGGTAAAGCTAAGTGTAGAAGAGATGACTGAGACGAAAAAGTAATAACAAAGTTCACAAAGACAACTTAAAAGAAAATGCTTCCTCTCCCCTCCATAGCCCACGGGATTTACCTGAGGTACAGGAAAAGAAGCAGCACGTTCTCCATGTCCCACGGTGAGAGGCCACATGTGGCAGGGACTGGCTGTGCCAGAGGACGGGAATCCTCAGGCATTTAAAGCTCCAGGATCTCCAGCTCCCCAAAAAAGGCCTGACTGTGCAGTCAGGACTGTCCTGTCATCATGAGTGATCACAGGGGCAGGGCCCAAGAGGTCAGAATCTGATGTTCTTAATTCATTTGCCTCTTTTCTCTTCAGCAAAGTTCTCCACTGCACACTGAGCTGATCCAACACACAATCAAATGCCTAATCTTAATCATATGCCTAAATAATTCACTGAATGAAAACTTCTACAGGGGCAAAAGTTAGCCCTTATGTCTCCAATACTCGGTTCAGTTTACCACTTATTACCACTTCTATTAATAAAGAGGAAAAATTTCATACTATTGTTAATAAAGTGATTTGCAACATTATGCATGTTTGCTCCAAACACTTTCCAAGTCTTTTTTTTCTTGATGCAAAGTATAACTGAAATTGTAGCCTGCATATGCAGCTCACTCATATTAAATGAGGTTTTTTTGTTTCAGTGATACAAAGCAAAAGGACAGGAAGCAAATTGTGGGACATGAAATAACTTGTTCATGGAGGAGTTAAAGTATTCATCAACAGGAGCACTTTGAAAACCCAGGAAATTCTGATCCATCACTTAGCTGTGGGCTTATGTGACATTTACAACAAGCGTGTATATTTTGAGATAGTTGACAATGACATCTTTATGTTTTTGTTATCAAAGCTTCCATCTTACAATCCCCTTTGGTCCTGAGTATTGTTAAAAATGTGCCAGGGTTATGGCTGTTCATACCTTTCCACTTCTAAGTGGTAAAATGATCAGAGAAGAGCAAAGCTTTATGATCCCTTCAAGGTATTTGAAAATGACATTAAATGACGTTTATAAAGATTTCTAAAAGTCAGAAGAGTCTTCTTTTCTTTTTGAGGGTTTGTTCTCATCCTTTTGAATTGTGTTAGATGCCAATTCCTGCACTCTCCTTCTAGAAAAATACAAAGCATAAGCTTCACATGTCCCATAAATCCACTGATAGCACCTGCACATCAGCCATCCTGGACTTCTCTGGAATAACAGCTTTTCTTAGGACCTACATGGTATTGATCTGCAGAGCTCTCCGAGAGCATTAACTGTTGTATTTTTGCATCTTGCTGAGGAATCTCCCCATTTGACAGAGGAAAAGTGAGGGAGATGAAGCCAATTTAGAACCAGGCATCAGCACAGGTAATTCATCCTGGAACTTGGAAGATTTAGAGGATGGAGTTAGGATAGGGCTGTTTTCTTCTGCAAATGAACACAAAAGTTCAGTTCACACAGTAGCTGAGGAAGTGCCATAGACTGCAGCTATTCCAGTTTGTTGACTTTGTTGACTATAAAGTGCAGTTGTGCCTCTGGAAGCCTCTTACAAAAAAAACCCAACCAAACAAACAAACACCCAAAACCTGAGTGCATCTCTGTTTTAAGCACATGAATAATTCCATTTGCTCAGTTACTTTTGGGATGAATGTTATCCAGCTGGCAAAAGGCTGAATTGAGGCTTAATTCCAAAGGAAATGTGTTAAAAATCAAAGGGTAAAAATCCCATTCACTTTAATGGGAAGAAGCCCAGGCCCACAATTGATGCTTTATGGACATTTGCAACATGTGAAAAGTTGCAGGAAACAACATCTGATGCTAAGTTGAGCATATTAATCTCTGGTTTCAGAATCTTCATATTAAATGATTCTGCATAAAAAAGTATGTACTGGAGAAGTAAGCTATTTTCTTGGAGAATAAAGATCTGTTTAAAGAAAACCTTCACTACAAAATATGACAAATCTAGAGTGAGACAAGAAGGACACCAGTTACTAAGTGTGCTTCTCTTCCTTAATTGCTATTCTTAATTGCAGAAAAAGACAGCAATGTGTTTCCCACGAAAAGCAAAGTGTTTCATGCATTAATACAGAAAAATCGCAACTAGAAACAGGCAACAATTTTGACAAGATTGTGCTTCATATTCCACATGTGCACAAACCTAAACTACATCCCCACAGAGAAGCCAAGAAATGTGACATTTTTTCCTAGATATACATCCTTTGGGTCCTAGTACAGAGCTCAGGAGAGAACAATTTCTGATGAGTTCATGGACCTCTCCCTGGCAGTCAGGCAGGAAACAACCTGTGCTCAGAGTTCACCTTTGTCCTGCCAAATGTCTTGGTAGCAAATCTTACCCCAGTGGAAAAGGTGGCAAGGTATCTCTTACATCCAAGTGGGAACATGAGTTTCCAACTCAATCCACCCTGAGAGCAGCATAGCCTTAAAATTTACAGCAGAGCTGCCTTGACTCACACATACATAATATTAATATGATATTGCAATCACCATTTCTCTATGTGGCATAAGAAATTATATTAAACAGGCACTAGGTGACAACTAGCTGTCAAAATCTGTAATGAGGAACCAGTAAGATCCTTATCAAAATAATTTTCAAGATGTGTGTTCTTTTCTTTTATATTGAGATGACAAAGAATTCTCAATATCAAAAAATACATATTGCTTTTGATCTTTTAATTAATTCAAACTTGCAAGAGACAAGGATGGAGGCAGAAAAACAGAAAGCAAGTTCTCTTTCCTTCTTTGTAGCTACTGCAGGTGGTTTTAGAAATAATCTCCCTTACACCAAGAGAAGTTGCCTGAATGGGGCAGAAATTCTTGCAGAGGTCCTGGGGGAAGGTGTGAGTGCAAAGAGCATCTCAAACCAGCCCACCTGTGCCTGAGAGGCTGAGGGGGCTGGTAAATGAAGGGGACATTAAAGAGGCACCAACAGAGACCAAACAGCCCCGTGTGCCAGAAGGATCCTGCTGGAACACCGGGAGTTTGGCACAACTTACATCCTCCAGAGAGTCTCTGGTTTGAGTCAAAGGCAAAAGCTGGACTGAAAGAATGTCCCTTCTCATCATCCACCACTCTTGGGCTATATTGCAGCCAGTTATTACAAAAACAAACCACCCTCCCCCCAAATCGTGCTTTTTTCATCTTTTTAATTATTTTTAACAGGTAAATTCCTTAATCTACTCCCTAGCTGTGAGAAGTACAAATATTTCAAGGACTGTAATCACTGCACCACCTGAAGTCAATTTTATCTGGTGACTTTGATACTAGCAAAAAAAAAAAAAATCAGTTTTCCCACTCTACATGCCTGCTCAGAAAAACCCAATTCTGTGGGTGCCAAGCTGCCAAAACTCCAAAGAACCTCCTGAGGTTTATTGAGGAACTGGAGGATCACAGGACATTTTAAACACTTTTGTGATTAAATTCTCACTTCCAGAAAAGCTGAATTACTGAATTTTACATATGTCTTTTTGAATTGGAGGAATGTTATTTCACAAATACTTGATGTCTTAACACTGTTTGCTGGAGTTCAGACATGAAAAAGGGGGCTGGACTGAAAATAAGTCTTTATGACAATGAATAGACTGATTCACATGAAAAACACATTGACTGACTTAATAGTTAAGTGCAAGTCATCTTCCTTCTTATTTTGTTGGGGGTGTTTTTAACTTCAAATAAATTGCATTACTCTACCAGTAAAATGTAAATTCCCCCTCAGTTTTGATAAGGACCATCAATACAAGAAAAGAATTACCTTAATGCCCATTGCACTGATGGGTTCTTAGAGACTGTATCTTTACAATGATATGTTAAATTTTTTATCAGTTTCCTTAGTGAGGTCAGCACTATTTATAAGCACTGAAGACACCAGAAAATACAAGAAAGCATGGCAGCAACAATACAGGGAACAGGAGCACTAGAAATTAAGTGGTAACATTATCACTCAGTATTTATAGTTACATTCTCAGAACTCACCTGTTGATAGTGGCTTTTTAATACTCACTTTCTTAACCTCTGAGCCAAGAAGTTACTTAAGCATCTTTGTACTTTCAGTGGGGCTACCTAAAAGCTTAAAATGAGAGATATGACTGAAAGGACTGAGTTCAGGCATAACCAAATAGGAAGTTGTGGGCACAGACTGCTGACAGTGATGAATTGCCAACAATGCTAAAGGGAGCTTTGAGCCCCATCCTCCTTGGCTGCTGGGACCACTAAACCAGCACATCCCACACATCCCATGAGCTGAGCAGGGAGGGCTGGAACTGGCTGAGTCCTGTGTTTCCTCACCATCACCTCAAAGGAGCCAGGGCACTGGTGAATATTTGCACTCCTGAAGTGGCACAAGCCAATACTGCCTTTCTTCCTGCAAATTATTAACCTGCTTTTACTGAATTCCTCACTGAATTGTAGCCCTTTTTATAAATGCAAGTTAAGGAGATACAGACAGCTTGTCAGAGACCATGCAGTCAATGCTGGCACATCAGCACTATAAATTGTTTCCTAATCCCATACTTACTTAGTTTGCATGGGATCCTCAGAATTTTTTTGTGCAGTTTTTTTGGAAGTCATTATGATATTTTACTGTCTCTTCTAAAGTTGAGAACTTGCATAGAAAAATATTCAAATATACAGTCTAAACACAAAAGCCCTTTCTGTCTTCTCCAAACAATTCAGTCAATTGTAATAAAAAACTACTAGTGCAAGTTCTACCTGGAATATAAGTGTAAATATAAACGTGAGACAAGGAGGCACGGTGTTTGTTATGTTAATATGATTTATGGCAGCAAGGTTCAATGCTATCATTATGATAATTTATTGCAGACAACCACTTTCATTTCAACAGTGGTTAAGGCCCAGGTCTGGTACAGATTGGTAAAGTTCCCTGGGCTGGACACCAACAGACTGATGTTTTGGATGATCTTCAAATGCCCATTAGGATTTGGGTGAGCATTCCTTCACCTTAGTGAATCACAGCATTAGCCCTTTCTTTGATTTTGCTGTAACATTGATTTGGGTTCATGCTTGTATCCCAGGCTGTTCCCAGTGGTAATTCAGCAGCTGACTCACAAGTCCTTCCATCATCCCTGCCATGGGGCCAGCAGCCCCTGGGACAGGGGGAAGCAAGGAAGAGCAGGAGCTGTTCCAGCTCTGCCAGCTTAATTGCTGGAGATGTGCCAGAATCTTTAGGCAACTAGAACAGAAGGGCCTTGCTGATCTGACTTATTCTGACAGAAATGAGCCAGGGAGTGCACAGGAAAGCTGCTGTACCTGATCAGGGGGAACCTTCAGCAGGGCAGGAGCGATGGATGGCAGCAACCTCTCCCATCAACACAGGGTAAGCCACAGTTCAAATCATTTTGCTCAGAAGTTGCCCAGTTCAAAACTGTTTCTACAATTGATCTTTTTTGATCCAAGCTAATTTTGAGTCAAATGAGTCAAATGCTGGCTCTCCTGAGAAGGTATGAACCTTAATTCTGCTTTACTGATCTGGAATGTGTTATGTTGGTATAAGAACCTCTAAGCATGTGGATTTAGAAAACACTTTTTGAACTCTGTTCACGTAGCTGAACTGAAGATTCTTTCTCTGGGCTGAAGAAACTAAATGTCCAGCTTGTAATTAATATATTGAGTACTTTTAAACTGACAGGAATCCCAGCCACAGCTTTGAGATAGTAAAATCCTCACAATTAAACTACACAAACATGCTTCAGAGAGCTGTCTAAAACCACATTGCAGTCATTTTTACCTCTAGACACATGAGTAGTCCAGTGACTTCAGTGCAGCTTAAAGGTTACCAAGATTAAGTTTAAGAAGTTTAGCCAACTGTATAAATTGGAATGGAACTCAAATAAATGCAGTAAATATCAACCCTCTTCATTTTAGTGAGCTACAGGAGTTTTGAATGGGAACTCACACAGTAAAACCTGGATGCTGCAACCAGCATTTTTGTCTTTTTGGAATGTCCCACCAATGTACAAAGGAGAGTGATATTCTGCTCCTACCCCAAATACACCCTACTACATTAAACCATTTCTCTTGGGATCAAATACACTGTACCAAATTCTACAGTGAAAGCCTGATCCAAACCTCATCTCAGTCTGCAGAAATATTCCAATTGATTTCAGTGGGCTTTGGAATAGGCCTGTATTGACATCCATTCAACCTTATTGAACTGAGCTTTCCTGTGGAGCTGCAGCAGCCAATATGGCCACAACAACTTCAAAACCAAGCGTGAAGGCCAATTCCAGTCAAATAACATCACAGCAAGTAAATGACAGCAGAACGAACTCATTATCATTTATCTAGATTAAAAAAACCCACAAGTTTCTGAGCTCACTACTCTGTTTTCCAGGTGAAGAAAACTTTCAAGTTGCCTTTGATCCCTCATAGATTTTTTCAGTCTGAGTCATAAACTACTTATTCATCACAGGCCACTGAAACAAGTATAAGGTTTTCATGAGGATGATAAACTTACCACACTAAAAAGATTCACAAAAATTAATATACTTAGGAGTTTTGGCTATCTGCTAGCAACCAACATCCATGTAATTATTTTCCCTGTCATTAAACTCATATTAAAATCCCACTGACATCTGTAGGATTTGGCATTCTCTCATCACCAATTCAGTTCTTTGCTCACTTAGTGGTCAACACACCCTTTTACAACAGATCATCTCACTTGCTCGAGACATTTGGTTTTCCACATGTAATGCCATAATTTCAAGGAGACTAGTCTAGGAACAAGGATGTCTGTGTAAATATAAAAGACAAAATCTCTTTGTGGGTTTCTTATGTTCTGAATTGGGATGTTATTGTAAGAAATTAGTTGGGAAAACCCCAAAAGAGAATTTATAGGCAAATCCATGGAAAACCTTAATCTGTTTGAGCAAAGCAGTTTAGTAAACATCAATAGTAATTTCACTGAGCATTTCCTAAAGCGTGCTTAAACACATCTACACTGGAAATAGAGGATGCCACTCATGCCTTTTATAATGCCAGAATAGGAGACATTAACCTGGATTTTAATAAGGCATAAAGACGAGAATTGCATAGAATGCTTAAAACTTAAGCACCAAAATGATGCCCATCATTCAGCAATCCTCTCAAGGAAAGAATTCCCTCTTGCTGCACAGCCTCATTGTTTAATAAAAATCCATCGATACATATGGGAATTCTTTAAGGTAAGCCATTTGTCCCTAAAGCCTTGAATGACTGTGCCTCATGTCCAGCCTCACTCTTCTCACTGGGCAGATGATGGCAATTAATTTGTTAAAATCCTGAGTCTCTTTATAAGCCATGAGAAGAGATGGAGTAAACATCAGCAGAGATTGCTGCAGTGCAATGAGCACTTACACCACCCTGGGAACTAGCAAAACGAACACAAGAATCACACTGACTAGTAAGTGCCTGCAGTTCAATTCTTTCTTTCAAAATAGTGATGATTTTGTCCCATCCAGTTGCTTTGAAGCACTCAAGAAATCTGATCTACCACCATTAAATACCATCAGGTATATTTGAAACCTATGACTCCTACACATTTCCCAGAGACAACGAAAATAACAACGTAGCCTGTGGTTTCTTCTCTTAAAGATGCTCTCCTTCCCCATTCACAGATCCAGGCATCCTCATTTTGCTAGAATACATACGTGTGTTTTAAAAGTATGCCCTAGTTTGGAGAACTGTTTATAAACCAATCTATTTTCAACCCATTATGCATGCATCCCCCGCTGGAGCGTTTGTAATATGACCTCTGCACACCTGCCAAGAACTGGGATATCAGTTTGATACCCAAAGCATCTCTCTCCCTCCCCCTTCCCTCTGCCTTGCTGGGATCAATGAAGGCACCCGCAGTCGCAGGATACACCTTTTCACACCTGCCCTGAGCCGGGATTTTCGTTCGCAGCCCAAACCCCGCGTCCCCTCCCTTCTTCCACGACATCCCGAGCCACCCGCCGGGCACCGCGGCCCGGGGCAGCCTCTGCCCACCTCCCCGTGCCGCGCAGCCCCCTGACTCCGCCAGCGCTGCCTTGCTGCGCCCACTTTTCCCATCCGCAGCAAGTGGAAACCATCCTCTCCCCGCGCCAGGTGCGCCTCTTAAAAAAAAAAAAAAAAAAAAAAAGAATGGGGGAGAAAAATAAAAACCGGACCCACTTTTTTTTTTTTTTTTTTTTTTTTTTTTTTTTTTTTTAAACAAAGTGAGCAGCATCCTCTGGAATGCGCTTCCTGAGAAGAAGACAGACCGCGAGGGAAGGAGGGAGGGAAGAGAGGGAGGTCGTGCCTTCCCCCCCGCCGCCCCCGCTCCGGGCCGGCCCCGGTCCCACCGCAGAGCGGCCCCGCCGCCGCCCGCGCAGGCACCGCCTCCGCGGCGGAGCGCGCCCGGCCCGCGCCCGTGCGCGCCGCCAGCACAGCCCCGCCGGCCCCCGCAGCACCGGCTGCGGCTCGGGGACATGGCGGGACGCAGCCGGGATTAGGGGAGCAGGGGGAAGCCCCCGAGGAGCGATGGTACCTCCTGACAGCTAAAGGTGGAGGTAGCGGCGGCCGCAGCCCCGGCGGCGCGGAGCGTGACCTCGATCTGTTTTTGGGACTGCGGGCGGGAGCGGCGCGTCCGATGAGCCGAGGAGGTTAAGGAGCAGGAGGATTTGGGGGTAAGTAAGGGATTGCCCCAAAACCGACAATTCTTTTTTTATTATTACTGTTATTCTTTTTTTTTTTCGGGCGGGGGGTGGTGGGTAGGATCTATGCAGAACTGTTGTGCCTGGGGGATGCCATCAGCTATGCGTTGCAGCGCAGGTACTTCGCTAACTCTCGGCTGGAGCCTCTCGCTGCCCTTCCACCGCCAACCCGACAAGAAGTTTGGGTCTTATTCTCTTTCCCTTCTTGTTTAAATAAGTTTTAAAATATCGGCGTTCTTAGCGAAGCCGGCCGGCGATGCGCTCAGCCCTCGCTGCTCGCAGGCTCCGGCCGCCCGCCGATGTGATTTAGGGGGACACGCACACACACCCCCCACACACACACCCCCCCGTCAAACAACCCCGACCCCGCGTTCTCCGGGGGCCGCGGGGGTGGGCGCGGGGGGCGGCGGGTCCATCCCGGCCGGGGAAGGGGCTCCGTGAGCGGGGCAAGCCCGACCCCTGCAGTCGCCTGTCGGAAGCCGCCGCGGCGCGCCGGGATTGCAGCATCCGCGGCGGGGCTGGGGAGCCGCGCTCCGAGCTGCGGGAGCTGCGGGAGGGGCGGGGGTGGCGAGCGCGTTGCAGCGGGTATTAATCTCTTTTCCGCTCGTTCTTGTAGCAGCAGGAGGGGAATCCCCCTCCCTCCGCCGCCTCCCTCCCCCGGCAATGCCGGCACTGCCCCGCTGAGACGTGCAGAGTTTGGGGTTGACTTGCACCTGGCCGCCCTGGAATAGAGACTCTCCGGATCGGATCGGTTGGGGGTTTGTTGTCTTATGTCGTGTTGGGAAACCTGGTGGATTTTTTTCTCGCTCGTGGAGGAAGAGCCCGGTGCAGGCAGTTGGCTTCGTGGTCTTTTTTGGAGGGCGAAGGAAGGGAAGGGATCTCGCTTGAGCCGTGCGGAGAGAGAGCCCGGACATGTGTTGTCAGCACATCTGGGGAATACAGTCTGCAAGTCCGAAAGGAAATTTGCTGGGATCGTTCAAACTGCGATATTGATCTTTGTTATTTTTTTTCGCCGAGGGATGCACTTGGCATGAGAATCGGAGGATGGAAATTGTTTGGGAGGTGCTTTTTCTTCTGCAAGCGAATTTCATCGTCTGCATTTCAGGTACGCAGCACAGAAAGGGCGGGGGGGGGGGGGGGGGAAATACCGTACAGGGTTCCCAGGCTTCCCCTTATTAAGGGGCAAGAGGTACAGTTAAATCAAAATTGTGGTTGAAAAGCACATGAATGATGTGTTGTGAGTGAGTCGTGACAGAAATCCACAAACATCACTTCCCTCTCCCCCTTAATTCCAACACCTGTGTTGTAATTATGATACACTGGTTGCAGTGAATAACCACAGTGTACTGATAAGAAAAAAGGGTGATAATTCATAATGTACCTGATTGTGATAATTATTCGCAGCATTGCCGTGATCCCGGAATTTCACAGCTCCTGAAGTTCTTAAACTCGGCTGATCTGCAGATCTTAAAGGGTTTGCGGTTTGTTGATGGACTTGTCATGCTCTGCTGCCACAGTTCAGGGTCTGCAAAGAGAGGGATAACAGTGAAGAATGTGCCTCTGCTTTTAAAGTGAGCTTTACTGTGGCTGTGCTCTGAAAATGGATTTTTTTTTTTCCTTTAAAAAAAGCCCCATTCAGACAGCTCTGTTGTGGCTGGGATTTCCACCTTTATTTTAAGCTTGCAAAGATCTCTGTCCCCTCCAATATGTAGAAGTCAGGTAATTTCAGTTGTCACCAGAGCTTGTCCAATTAATGAATAGGCACAGCCGGGTGTCGAGCATAAAGGATTGGAACAATTTATTCTTGGGGAAAACACTCCCTTCGACTGCAGAAGCCCTGGCTCTCTCGTTAATTTGTCATGTTGGTCGTGCTGGAATAAATATGTTGTGGGAGGCAGGAGCGGGGAGGTGGCCAGTTTTCTAGTTTGGGACACTCCAGGGAGCCCCATGGGGATCCAGGCTGCCTGTGTCTCCTGCTGTTCCACTTCTCTGCAGGCTGACTCTGCCCTCCAGCCATTGCGTAAGTCTGGAAATGGGAACGCAGGCAACGCAGGCAAGGCACTGCCGGGGAGAGCTCGGGGGTCCTGGTGGACATCTCGATGTCCAGCCTGGAGGTGTGCAGGGGGAGGGAGCTCCAAAGCTCCCCTGGGACCATGCAGAGGTTGGCCTGGGCCGTGTCCCCGCCAACAGCACCTGCAGCATCTCACCCTGGCAGTGCCGGGCCCCACTGCGCTTCCTGCAGCACTTCCCAACCCATCCACCCTTAACAGCCCTTGACTGGTGACACTTACACCAACATGGAGGCTCAGCACCTCTGTTCATTTGTATTGCCTGCACCTGCCCCAAAGCTTTTTTATTCCTGAGCAAATAGCTTTGCTGTCTGCTCACGGTGTACGTCAGCCCTGCTTTTATCCCCACAGACTGGCACCATCTGCTACCGGGCACCCGGGTGACACTGGCAGCACCCCAGGCTGACCTTCCACTTGTGCCCATTGGTACCATCAGAATAATTCACTCTCTCACTTTTTAGAACAGCGAAAACCTGCTGCCTCTTGTCATTTAAATCTCACACTTATCTATTTAGCTCAGCGTGATGTGCCACCTGTCCAGTTCTCCTCAAATTAGGCACTTCCTAAAGTGCCACAGTGAGAATGGAAAACTGAAGCTCATCGCTTTCTTGGCCATTCTGACAGTAATATCCTGAGACAGAAAGAAGCTGTCCCGTTCTGTGCAGCTCCTTCTGCCATGCATTCAGCTGTCGGTGTTCCCAGAGCTCCCCCCCCTCCTTTCCTCCTCTTCAGACATGGGAGCCCAGGCTTGTGAACCAGTGGGATCAGTCCTGCAGGGGCTCCCATCGCTCTCCATCTCCCTCTAGCACTAATACCTAACACTGTACAGACTGATACCATCTCTGCTTGCTTTTTCTCTTATTTTGTTCCTTTTTGGGGTGGAATAAAGTGGATAAGTGAATGGTGGGATGCTTCTGCTGCGTGGTTAAAGCTGTGGTTTCAAATAATTTTAACCACACGGAGGATGTGTACATGTTTTAGCCTTTTTTTCTTTTTTGTTTTTTCCTTCCTAGGGATTGGTTTTTTTTCAGGAATCCTTACTGTTTGTCATCTTGGTAAAAAGGATTAAGATCTGTAGATATCTGACTGGCAGTAATGCTTTGTATCTTTCTTCTGCTCTCCTTTCTACACTATTTTTTGTAATATATGGGATGTCTGGATTACAGTACAAGTGAGAGAAGGTGGTGCAAAGCCTGTTAAGGGTTTGCCTCCACACTGGATTCCAGACACTGTGTATTTTTAGCGCTTCAGCACTGGTTATTCATTCAACATGTTACTTAAAAAACCCATTAGTTGAGCTCTAGTGCTGCAAATTACCAGAATGTAAATTAGAGTGTGTGGTAGTATTTAGTTTCTTTTTTTTTTTTCCTCATTAAGTCAGTAGTTCCAGCAGTGAAGCCACAAGCCAGATCTCTCGTGCATGGATCTTTCCTGAGCATCAGCAAATGCTTGATTCAGGGTCTGTTTAAACCTGTGATGGCCCTCCTACTAATTCCAGTGGTTATTTGGATTAGGGTCTATTAAGGGCTGCTGTTCAAAGGGATGATGTCAGTCACTGAATTCAACAGACTATTAATTTATCATTACTAATAGACTTATTTATTAAGCAGAGGTTCAATGTTATGTCACGTTGTCTTTTGCTGTGTATTTACATAACATTTAAATATAAATTAAGCTGAATGTAGCACTTGTGCTGTCTTATTTAAAGTAAATAATGAAGTTATACAATTGACTTTTGGTGTCTCACACATGAATTTCTTGGAGACAGTATATGGAAGGTAGTTTAATCTACTGAAAAGAGATGTGCATATATTTTCAAAATATTTTTTACCTTATAATTTTATCAGTCAGCTGTGTGTATGAGAGATTGCTTGGTTTGGAAGAAATGATACTGAGATTTAGGATTTTTTTTTTTTAATTACTGGACCTTGTGTTTGGGAAATAATTTATCTGTGAACATCATAAACTGAATATTTTTGTTTTCTTGGCATACTGGATTCAGGCTTTTGCTACTTCAAATTGCTTGTTTGAAAAGAAAATGTACTTTCTTTGTGCAGATGCAAACGAGACACAAGAACATGCTGAAGGACCACGAAAACCATTTCTGTCCTTCAGAAAGAAATGAAAACCCTCGTCTACCTTCAAAGCCATATTCATTCCTAGGAGTTGTAGTCTCTGAGGAAAAACAGTCATGATTTGTATTATGACTTCTGAGGTTTTGTCCTTTTAATGATACTGTTCACCATGGAAGGAACACAGGGGAGTGGAGGTGAAGATGTCCTGTAGACACAATGCTGGAGTAAGACCTCAGTGGTGGTTGTTCCTTTGAAGATACAGATAATCATGGCAGAGGGATTACACTGTTTGTATACAAAGAAGATAACTGTTGTTGATACCAGAAGATAACTGGTATGATGTCCAGAATTTCCTTCCTGAGTAATAATACCACCAAAGATTAATTGGCATCAGTGGGGTGGGGTTGTGGAGCCCACAGTGGCAACCACATTTCCTTGCATAGTCATTTGTATGAACCATGAGGGATCTTATTTTTTTTTGTGATTCTAGATATTAACAATCAATTTCAAGTAGAAAGCTAGAATGTTGTTTTCAAACCTTTGCAGGATACTTGAATTAAATAAGAAAACGAAGCTGTCATGGGCATTGATAAAGAAGGTCTCCAAGTGTATTTTCTGTTAGTCCATCAAAAAAATAATTTATAAAACCTTCATGGTCAACATCTTTATGCCTTCCTATGAATTGATATACTACCTCTTATAGTTTTGGCTTTTGGCTACTAATATGGAAGTGTTTAATTTTTATCCTTTGCCAAGTCCCCAAGTCATGGAGGGGCAAATCCCCTTCACGATGCAACTTCTTTGGCCTGCTTGGCAGCACACAAGTGTCATAAATCATGTATCAGGAGCAACTGAGACGGTGTAAAAAAGGCCTTGTCTATCCAGGAATTGCACTGTGTATTGAGCATCCAATGTAGCATCTCCTGGCACTGAGGGCTGGAGGTGGATTTGGAGCATGGTTGCACTTCATTTTCTGTCTTGCTGCTTCTGCGGTCTCTGAGCTCTTATTACCTGGCATAACACAGAGCTGTCCTGTAGGAACTCTAAATTATGCCAGGGCTTGAATTATCTGTTGAGTGATGGTCTGTAAGGTCTGATAACTCTTTTTCCCATAGTACTGCACAGCCTGAGTAATCCTGTAGAAGAGAAGAATATCAAGGCTCTAATGTCCAACATGAGAAGAGTGAATGGTTCATTGTTATGTTTGGACAAAAATGTTGAACCCAAGTTAATTATCCTCACATAGTGTCACAGAAATAGCTTTTTCTGGCACTTTTAAGTAAGAAATGTAATATCCTAGGGGAAGGAATTATTCATAGCACAGATATATATATATATATGAGAGAAGGTGATCACTGGGCATACAGAAGGCGTAACATGTACCTGGTAAGGAAGAGCTTTAATCATTAGGATATTCTTTCCTGCTTTATCCCATCTCCACAACTTCATGTATGTGGGCAAACCTTCATGCCTGCACAGAGTTTGTTGATATAACTGAAAATCCACGTGGATTCACTCCCAAGATGGAGGCCACAGGTTGTTTCCAAAGACTCCCAGTTCCTCATCACTCCAGTGCTTTCTCACTTCAGAGTCGTTGCCGCCTTTTCAAAAGGTGTGAAGATGTTTCTACTTTAAAATTCCATGGAAATAGCCTCCTGCAAATGTGTGCTTCACTTTTGTTTGTGTGTGTGTGTGTCTTGTATTTTTCATCATTTTATTTTTATTGTTGGTTTTACAGCTCAAGCGTGCCCAGATAGGCGTTAAAGTGCCAAAAAAACACACATATTTTTAGCTTATGTAAAGGTAGTAGAAGGCAACGTTTATGAATAGTTTTGCACATATTATGCTGAGCTATTTTCTATCCAATACACTGACAAAAGGAAACTGGTTATTGCTGCTGATGCCCAGTTTTCAAAGGGACCTCTTCACCTGGTTGTGTTGCCTCATTGTAATGCAGTTGAACCAGATCCCAAGCCTCCAAGATAAAATGATTAAAATCAGGAATAAACCCCCAGCTCAAATAAGCAGTCACAATTAAAGAGTGTTCTTTAAGATGCAACTGATGTTATAGAGGAGGTTTGCCCTTGATATTCTTGGAAAGGTTTGAGGTTTTAATTCTACAACAGCTAGATTTTAAATGTAGCAAGGACTGAAATAGCTTTGAATTTGCATTATGAATATTCCTTACATACCAATGAACAAGGAATTCCTGCTTTCCCTAAAAGACTGTTTTGCTTTTTTGTTGCTATTGGTCAAAGTCTCTCTTTCATTCTTGGTTGAAAGGTGGTAATTTAGCTGAGGAGGAAGCTGCTGTTTTTGTTGTTATGACTGTTTATGGCTAAACTTTACATGGCAAAGACTGAAGTGGATGATTGGCCCATCTGGGCTGTTAATAGAAGACTATATAAAACTGTTCCATCATTATCTCATTACCAGCTCAAGCAGCAGACAAAACTAGATGACAGTTAGTTATGGACAACACTGACATACTGTGATAAGTGTTATTTTGCTCCCATCTTGTTTTTATCTTCACTATACATCACGTTGGAAGGAATAGAAACTAGGAATCAAATTTTAATTGACTTATTTAGAGGCAACACTGTACAGTGGGACTGCATTTCCATTGAAATGCCATCAGAAAGTACAAAAGTGCCTGTCCATATAGAGGAGAATATCTACCTCAGTGGAATTCTTTTTTCCTAACTGATAAATTGAAACATTAATGGTAAATAAATAGGAAATCAAATTTTTAGAAGGATAATAATCTGGCATTTGAGAAAGGGGAGAGTTTGTAGCCAAACCTCTTTACAGTTGAATTCAAAGTAGTAGAATACTTTATTGCTGTTTTAACCATTGACGGTTAAAAAGCTGCCAAGGATCTTTTACTGGAATTTCTAGAAGATAAAATAGCAAGTTGTTATTGTCAAAAACATAGAGGACTGAAACACTGCAGACCTATACCCTGTGTAGTGCCTTCCTGGTGATGTAGACAAGTGCTGGGTGGCTCATGCACATGGGTGCATGTAAGTGCAACCTTTTAATTTGTCCATATGGCAAACACTGTCCTGCAGTGCTTAGCAGGGGACAGCTGAGGTAAGAAGGTGTAGGAAGACCTATATTTACACCCACCTTAAAAGACCTTGGAACTCCCGAAAATGTTATAAAGGGCTTTAGTGTTAATAAGATTTGGGACTTAGAAATGGCAAAAATTGAAATCTTGACAATGAAATGAGCTTGAGATGGCAGATGGCAGGTGTCTGTGCCCCTGTGGAGTGCCAGGTACAGCCTATCCATGATCACAGCCCTAAAATATCTAATTTTCATTTACTCATCTTGAAAAACAGAAGGTGATCAGTTTTCACATATATTGCATTCTAAAATCAATGGTCAGAACTAAAGAAAATAAATGCTTTCATTGTTAGATGTATTTTTCCACGTGAAAACATTTCTGGTTTCAATTCAAGGATCTTAACATTTGTATTTCTATACTAAAAATAGTATTAAACTTAAATGCACTGCAGTTTTATCTTTTCTAATACTGTTGCCAGAAAAATATCCCAGCAGCTGTAATCCACAAATAACTAATTAGAATGTACTTTTTAGCAAGATAGTAAAATAAGTATAGAGATCAGATAATATCAATAGTGGTATTTGTTCATTTGGACAGTCCTTTTTCCTCCCTTTATCATTAGTGCTTAACTTTATCAAGCTTGGAAGACTGGGATGTTTGTCATCTGGGTTTTAAGTGTGGAATGGATGGAGTTGCACACTGACTGGACCAAAGTGGCTTCTAAGCACAGTGCATGGAGGAAGAAGTTAAGAAACATTATCCTTTCTTTTTTTTTTCCCCCTCTAAATGTGTTGACACCTCTGTGTTTTGGAAGCAGCATTTGAGTAGATGAATTTAGAGGGAAACATGGGTTTTGAAAAATCATCCTCTTGTCAGTTTTGTGGGTTGTTTCCAATTCAAGTTCTTTCCTGCTGGTAACTACTTTAGTGCCATGTTCTGCTTCAGGAATAATCATCAGAAGAGGGTTTTTTTTTTACTCTGCCTGGGTAGAAAAACTAGCACAGCAGGGCTCCTATGGAATTTAGATTATTAATGCTGAAAGAAAAAGATAATGAGTACTAGTGAAGGGTCTTTTGGTATGTGTGACTGTGGAAAACTGCACTGTTTGAAGTGATGTGGAAATGACCAAGCCCTGCCTGGAGCTGTATTCCCAGTAGGATGGTGGTTGGATATCTGAAGGAGCAGGTCAAGAAGGATTGCTGCTGCCACAGCTAAAATTTGCTTGGCAAGGTGACACACTAGGGCTGCTGGAAAGAGCATTAATTTGCATTTGCCATCACAGCAGAGAAAAGAAACTTTCGCTCTTCAGGAAAAAGACAGAGCTGAAGATTTCTACTTGCAGGTAGAAAAGGATAATGATACTTCACTAGTGTTCCTGGAAGTGAAATTTTATGGAGAATGAGCCATTTGTTTCTACGCTGGTGGAATGCCATACAACTTGCAGCTGAACTGTGCTATCTGCCATGTGGGAAGCTGTGGTTATGGAAGGGGAGGGCTGCTGCTGCTGGAAAGGAAAGGGGTTTGATCAACCCTCTGTGGATCCTAATCCTGCTGCTGGAAGGGAAAGGTGTTTGATTGACCCTCTGCTGGTCCCAGTCCTGCTGCTGGAAGGGAAAGGAGTCTGATTGACCCTGTACAGGTCCTAATCCCACTGCTGGGGAGTGTGTGAACAGCGCCTGACAGAGTCCTCTGAAAGGGAATGTCAGTTTGGATTTATCTAAGAATGAAAGGAATGAATGAGAAGAGCTTTGCATTACATTTCAGTTAAAAAAAAAAAAAAAAAGAATTTTGTTGGCAGAACTTGGAACAGAATGCACAGTGTTGGCCACACTTTCATAGATGGAGAAGCTGAGGTAAAGTGTTGTGAGAAATAAGCAGGAATTTAAGTAGCTGCAGTCCTTCCACTTCACCCTCATTTCTGCCTTGTGACTAAAGGATTAGGGAACACCTTGTTTCTGGTCTGGGTATGAGGCTGGATCACCTCAGGCAGTGAGTGCCTGGCTGTTCCTCACATCCCCTGGCCTTGCTGACTGCACTATCCAGGATGGTTTTCCAGCCTTTCCGTGGCTGACTGGAGGGACTGGTCACAGCTGGGCGCTCTCAGCAGGTTCAGTGGACAGTGAAACCTGGCAGTCTGGCCTCAGGAAACATAAACCAATGCCTTTCAAACCTCTAGAACTCAAAGTCCAGCTGAACAGTCATTTATGGTCATTTCTGCTCCCTTGGCCCCCTGACTTGGGGCACTTTCCTTCAGCCAAGTTTATCCTCAGCCTTTAAGCTCATGTGGCTTCCCCAGAGTGAAGGGTCACAGAATGGGGTCTGGTGTGTCCCCTCAGAGATGGATCCTCCTTTTCTTCCTCTGTACTCTGTAGTTTTTATCCTCATTGTACTAGCAGAGAAGTTATCATGAGGTATAATTATGGTATATTTAACAACTACATCAATCAGCATTTAACTTAAATTGGTTTCCAGGAGGTAGCGTGATATTACGGCAAAATTCAGATCCAGACGAGGTTTCTCCATAAATCTGTGTTATTTAAATTCTGTTTAAATTATTAACATTCACTCAGTTGGCCTCTTTATGGTTCTGTCGTGACTATGAGTAACGAGTGGGTTCCTCAGAATGCAGCACTTGCCTCCCTCGTGTTTCACATCCCCTCCCCGTGGGTGTGAGTGACAACACACAGTTAAGGGCACCAGAGGTTTTGGCCCTAAATTTTCCTTTGAAATTTGCTCTCTTAGGATCCCAGCAGGTTCCTTTACATCCTGGTGCAGCTGTTGGATATGCAGTGTGCACACACGTGAATTTTTCAATGGGTGAAATCCTCACCCCAGGGCATTTTGCCCATCATATCTGAACTCCCATTTTTTTTTATTTTCCAGGATGTTCACCTGGATTCACCATTTCTGCTGGGGCTTTTTCTGTTCACATTCATATTGCATATAAGCATTATCTTATTGTCATATTGGGTTTTGTGCCTGCTGGAAAACAAAGTAATCTACAAGGACTTCACAGTCTCCTCTCGTTTGCCCAAATGATCCTGAGGGTACTCTGTGGCAGTTAGTAATTCCGAGTGGGACTTAAAGTTATCTGCAGATGCATAATTTTTATCTTCACTGGCCCCTCTGGCACTCTCTCCAAGTTGTTAACAATTCATCTTTGCCAGTCTGTAATTGTGCCTTTGCTCTAGAGTCACAGGTATTTAGCTCACTGTGGAACAGGGTGTAAAATAGAGTAATAAATAATATGATTTATTTTATTAGGTAGCATAAGTATGTTTTCATTCTTGGGAACTAAAAACTGAGTCATCCTCTTTCCGTTTTATTGAGATATATTAATACCCAGATTCAGCAAAATGCAAAACTTAAAAAAGACATGCTTAAGTGTTCTGCTCTATCTGAGTATTAATATGTAATTGTATAAAACAACTTAGATTAAGTATGTGCTGAAGTGCTTTGCTGAAGCAAGAAGTGGCAGTGGTATAATTCATGAATAATACAAAATCTTTGGAAAAGACCAGCTAAGATGAGCAGAATTTTTCATTATCTCTCTTTAAATACAGTTGTGTAGCAAATAAGTTTCTATCCAGGTAAAATCATATCAGTTCTTTGTGTGGTAAAGTGAAGATGCAGACTTTTCCAATATGACTAACATAGGAAGAGAAACTGTACAATCAGAATTAAAATAAACTGGATTGTAATTTGTTAATTCTCACTGTATGGATGCACTGAATGAAACAAACACCATTTTCCATGATAGCAAACACATTTTCCCTGGCCTATGATAAACACAACCAAAAGACTAAAAAGTGAAATTACAAGAGGTGAGAGGTGATTTTCACACATGAATTTCCATTTCACTTTCTTTCTGGCACAAATTTTAATTTTCTCTTGATCAGACCTCAAATCTTGATATCAAGAGGACATCCAGTGTAGAGCCTGTGCAGGGACAGGGGCACAGCCGTGTTGTGTGATGAGGAAACACCCCTTCTACCAGGTGGTACCTACAGGGGTGCTTGGGAAACCTCACACCAGTGTTGTGCAAGCAGCTGGCACAGTCCAGATTGGATAAGCAGAGTTTAGTCAGACTGATAGAGAAAACTACTTGTGGAGGATGTATAAAAGTTCTGGAGGTTCTCTCTGTCCCTCTGTCTGGGCCTAAACAAGCCAAACGTGTCCTCTCTGTTGCTGAGAGAAGGTGGTGGCAGGTTCAGTCTGTGTCAAGTGGAAGAATTCCTCATGTTTTAAACGAGGTGAGGCTCATAAATAACATTATGAAACAATTTCTGCCGTGGGCAAGAAAGTTTGCAGAAGTATTGCACTATTTATAAAAACAGCTGGACAACTCTACAGTCTATTTACATCGTGTTCATGTATTTGGGCTCTATCTACCAAAGGGCACAGAGCCTGCCAGCTTTTTGCTTTCCTCCAGCCATTGTCCTGCTTTGGCTCTACTTGTTGCTTCAGAGACAGCAGCAGGTAACTCTCCCATTTTTAGATCCTTACTCTATGTATAAACTGTACAGACCTTCTGCCTCTACTCTGGTTTTATGTTTTTAAGTGCTTATTACTTTGCAATAATAAAAGAGCATTTCTCACTACAAGGTAGTCAGCATCTTCCTTTTAATGCTCCTGAAAAAGAACCTGTGTCTCAAATTTCCGACCACAACTAGTAACAGCTGAATTTAAATCTTTCTTGCAAGATCTCCCTTTTTAATGGCTTCTTTACTGATAGCCTGATAACTGCTGTGAAGGACCAAATGATGAAGTGTGTCTTGATCACATTATATCATCACATTACTGGCCACCTAAGAATTGATTCTAGGCACTGAATAATCCAGAACTTAGAATCTTTGAAATAGAACATTCTTATGTATAAAAGCAGACTATATGATGTAATACTATTTCATTATTTTTAAAGCTCTTAAATGTTTTGGATATAACTTTCACTGATATTATATAAACTGTACAGAAATAATCTCCTGGCATTTGCTTGGAATGACAGTCATCAATTCCTACACATTTATTTAAAATCTTATGTAGAAACAAAAAAGTATTTGTTTTAGACAGCTTTGTTTTGGACATTTTGCCAGGAAAGAATGCAAGCTTTGCTAATATAGGCTGAAATAAAGTGTAAAATAAAATCTTTGAACAAGCTGTTCACAGAAGGAGCGTGCAGTGGAGTTACTCAGCCAAAAATGTTGGCACTGAGTTTAGTTAAGCATTAAGCAGAGGTCTCTTGGTAAATAGTCCCAGCGGGAACATCCTGTGACCTCTGCTGTGGGGATTCAGGTATGTGAGGGAACCGTGCTTAGGAGCTTTACTAGTCATGTGGTCACAATGATTTTCAATCACTTTGGTTATTGCTGGATTAAAATTGAGGCTGCAGAGATTAATGGTCTGTTGTTACTAATCCACTAAACCCCTGTTCCTAGATCTTTTAAATTGACTGAACCTATAGATTGTTAAGTAACTGAGAGATATGGATTTGTAATGGTTTTAACTATCTTTCTTCATGTTTGGTGTTAGCAGTATCCTGTTATTTATTGCTCTTTGAGACAGTGATCTTGGCTGTTCTTGAGTGGGAGTGAACTTCATAATTTTTTATTTACACTATTCTTTAGCACAGTAAAAGTGTGTATCACTTCTAATGAATGTGGATGGAGAAAGCTTTACTATGTTTAAATATGAGCTGGTATTAGAAGAAGCTAAAATAAGAACTGTAGAAATTAAATGTTGTCTTTACTTTGTTGATACAAATGGTGCCACTGTCCCTAACTGTCAAACCTGTCACTGTCTGCCCTTAACAGGGCTCGTTGTCCCCTCAAGTGGGTTTTACTGACATTTGAAGATGATTTGGACAAAATCAAAATGGTTGTTCAAGCTTTTGGGAAATTGTGCTTTCTAAACTATCACAGTATTTGGAGTATCAGGGCCTAGGGCTTTTCCCAGTGAAATTAAAAAGAGGTTAATTTTGAGTCCTAGAAGAATGTAAAATATATTCTTCCAAAAATTATTTCCTTTGATGAAAGGAGTTGAGTACCTGGTGCCTGCCAGAGTGGTGTGGACACACACAATGTCTGCATGACACACAGAAGTTGTTTATTTTGGTTTTGATTGAATAAAGAATGGCAACAGCCTAGCTCTATACAAGTAGGTTTGGGTGTTTATTTAAACTGCAATGTGACTATCTCTTTAATAGGAAACACAGTTGAATAATCATCTAATTACATCTTGTTCTGAATGTATTTTCGATACCTGTCTTTCTGAAAACAAGCAGAGTGTTCTTGCCTTTGTGTTCATTGCAGAAGATGTGAAACAGTCAAAATAAAGTACAGCTCTGCATTTTATTGCACCTGCATTAATCTGCTTGGGAAAGGGGAGCAATCTACACTGTATTCTCCATGTTTATATCAACATACAGCAAGGTAAAGGGGCTTTATAATTGACTTAAACTTTGACAGGGAATTCCTGTGATTAAAATAAACCCCTTATTTCATGCAACCATCCCTGTTTCTGAACCCTGGTGACTTGGCTTATTCTTTTGCCTTCTGGTTATCTCAGTAATAGTATGTCTTGATTAAGGACTGCAAGGAGCTTTTACATCTGTTCTTGTCACAAAGCTTTGTAGGATAAAGTAGGCCAAAGATACCTCATCATGCAAACTATGGACCTCCAGTTATTTCTTTCCCTCCAGATTTAATATTGTGTTCAAATAAAACTGGGACGGTGGAAGTAAACCCAAAGCACTTAAGTGAATTTTTGGCAAGCTCTCTTGAGGAAGAAGAAATTAATAATGAAAAAATGAAATGTATATGACTGGATGAAGAAAAGGAAGTTATTGTCCTGCCAGCTAATACTGTCCTTGTCCTGTAGGAAATCAGAGTTCACTATCTCAGTAAAACTACAAGCACTTATTGAGGTGAATAGATCAATGAGAATATTCACAGTTACTGTGAAACTGAAAGGAAAAAGTGACCTCTTTTTTACAGTAGAAATAACCAAAACAGCTAAACACGAGTCTTGCCCTCAGTTCATGTTCTCCAGGAGACAAACTGCAGAGAACTGGACATGAATTCAACTTGCACCATAAGAGACTTAATGTTCAGAGCCAGGCTTCGAAGCTTCAACTGCACTTTGCATGTGATTTTAGACCTGGGTCTAAGTTCCAGGTCCACACAGAACTAAGTTCCAGGTGGGGTGGAAAGCACACCCCTGGTCCTTTGCAACTTTAATCATTCTGGGATTCTGTGAACCCTGGCCTTCAGCTGGCATTTAGGTCTGCCACTGAGCAGTTCTTCCTACCTGACCAGGTCCACAGGGACCAGGGGCTTGTCTGTCCCTAGTCCAGCATCCAAAGTAGTTCTTTATGACCACTGGGTAAGGGAGAAATACTCCTCCATTGGATGGACAGCAGTTTTTACCTGCTTAGCTTGAGTGCAAACTAACAAGCAGCCAGATCCTGTATTTACATAAATCAGCATAACTCAAAGGAGCTGTTCTAGTTTGCTGGAGAAAGGAATGACTCCAGGACATGGGTCCTTCAGATGCAGGTCCTGGGATGTGGCATTTTGGTGAGTTTGACATTTCGATGAGAAGTAACAGGCCCACTACCTCTGTTACACTGAATGTTTATTGCAGGGTTCTAATCCAAGTTTAAGACTGACTTAAATATTGTAACAGTTGCAAAATAAATATGTAGTCTGCTCATTTGGGGGGATATGTTTTTACAGAGAACCCCATTATGGATGGTCCATTTTTCTGAAGCTTCTGCCATCTCTTGCACTTTTGGTATTGCTGTTTTTTTCTCAGTTGCTCTTGGAGGCAATATTAACAGATGGTATGCATTGCTCATTAAATCTGCATCTACACCTCTCCAAGGACTGCAAAGATGTTGGGAAACAGACCAAGTTACTGCAGTAAATGCTTAGAAGCTTGGAACTTACTGTGCTATTCATAAGCAGTTTTCACTATCGGGGTGTTTTGACCTGTAAAGTAATGAATACATTGGTGAAATAGTTATATTTTAGCCAAGTCCAGGTACAGGCCACTTTCTCACAGATTGAGCAAAATCTCTGTGTTTCTTTCCTAGTTGCTGTAGTTGTGCTTTGGTAGCGTCATGGCCAACAGCTCTTCCCTTTTGTGTTTTAATGCTGGACATGAAACCTATATTTTTTTAACGCCTAATGTCCCACCTCCATTTACATGTGTCACCTGAGGCACCTTTCCTTTTCCCTGAGATCACTTTCTCTGTCATGTTGAGCTCTTCTCTGTGTCCTGTCTGCAGTGATGGCCCTTCCAGTGGATGAGAGATGTTACTTTCAGGCTTTCTCACCCTGAATGTACCTTTGCTGAAGAGGCAGAGCTCTGATGTGTGAGTCAAAAGGGCATCGTGCCAGTGTGGGATTTGCTTTCCTTGTGCTTCAGATTGGTGGTGAGAGATGCAGAAATCCAACCAGCAGATAAGAATTCTCATTTCAGGCTTCTTTATTACTCTGATTTGGAACTGATGGGATCTGACTGGCAATCCCAAACACATCAGTGTAACCAGAAATAGGGCGCTCCCTTCTTGTTTCTCTTAAGCTTTTCTTTTCTTTAGTAAAGTGTTGGATCAGAAAGGTTAAGCTGTTGTTGATTCCATGGTTCATGGAAAGTGAGAATTTAGTTCACATTTCTTTCATAGTTGACCCGTGTTAAGGAAGCTGAAAAGTACATTAAGTGGAAGTGAGATCTACCCCTACCACTTTTACAGAAAGAAAACAACCCTTCTGTGTTTGAACTGGTCTAAATGGGCATAGTGAGAAGGAAAAACTCAGCAATCTCTCCTGGTATTTTGTATTTGTGTTTATGATTTTCTGTTGGCTGGGGATATTTCATATTCTGAAAGCAGAGTCTAAATAAAAAAGGGTATTTTAAAATAATCGGTTTCAATAAAGGGCTGCAAAATGCTGTGTAGGCACTCCTAGCATGATATTAACCTGGTTTGTGTTAATTTAGTTTGTTTATTTGGAAGAGGCTGAAGTGAATCCAATAAACCCAGTCTAAATTTAGCCCATACAATTTCTGAGCATAGACAAGAAGACTGTCTACCTTAGATGCACATTTTTTCCTTGTGTTTTACAACAGGCAAATGTTATACTCGTGGAGATTTGCAAAATGAAGGGCCAATATAAAGCAGCATCAAGAAAATAAGAGATTTTTTAAGTTCCTACTTTAAGAAAATGAAGAGTGGAACAATCAAGAGTGGGACAAAGTGCTCTTTCATATACAGTTAATAGAAGTGATATCTCTAAGCATGAAAATACACCATTGTGTTAATTATCTACGTGCCACTGATACTGTATTTGCCAGGAGCACAGTAGGGTTGATCCTGATCCATAGTGGTGCAAGGTAGTAAATTTATCAGTGCTCCACAATTTAAAGTAGTAAAAATGACAACTGAAGCTGCTCCACTGAGTAACTGGAAGACTTGAGCTGTGCTTAGTTCTCCTGGGAGTCCTGCTTCTGATCCCATTAAAACTGCTGAAGTTTTCACCACTAACTTTCACTCTACCAAAATCAGACTGTAGGGGCAGCAAGTGACTTTCACCTAAGATATTTCAAAGCTTAGGCAGTTTGAGGTTATTCACTTTTGGTCCTGAAGATGATTTCCTTCTCCTCTTTCGCCCTCTGTCATTGCTTACACCTGTTCCTTAGTTCTGAGTTAGGAGGGGAAAGGGGCATGAGTAGATCAGTGAGGGATCCACCTTACTGAGAAGCAAAGAGTACTTGGTTGTGAGGGTGGGAATAAAAGAAGAGTGAAGGACCAGATAAAAGAATGAGGATACAGGCTAATGGGGAGGATGCTGGCAATGGAGGACAGCACTGAGATTGGGTGTTTCATTGTGCACTTTGCCAGAAACAAAGGAGAAAGGGCATTGATGGTTCTGCTCCTAAATAGGAATTGTGTTGGTAGCTCCCATAGGAATAAGACAATCTCTTTGTCTGAAGAGTCACAGAGATACAGAGACCTTGACTTTCCAGTCACCAAATCTCTATTATTTTTTTAAAGTCCTTAACTTAGTGCACAGAAACTGTCAGAATATTTGAAGACAAAATTGTTAATAACTTAAATGTGGAAGTTCTCCACTATGTAGCTGTTGACCTTTGAGGAGTCTGACTGCTTACTGAGATTATTTCATTAGTATTTGCACATTGACTTCCTGCCAAAAAGTCAATCTGCTTTTCCTTTGCATGGTTTTGTTATTTTGAAGGTCTTCAGCTGTGGAACAAAATCCACTATGTAACAAAGAGCTGGCAGAGTTGGAAGCTTTCCAGGGAGAGCCTTCCAGGTTAAACTCTGGTGATGCTGAAATATTACAAGTGTTTTATGTGGCCTCCTTTCCCTTGTGCCTTACCCAACATAGCTGTTCCTGAAGAAGGGCAACAGTTAGTTTTAGTTCCCACTGCCCTCAAGAGAATCTTCCACTTGTTACCTACAGGATGGAATTTATTTGAGCTTGGGATCTGGACTTTGCTTTTTTCTTTTATCAGCCTCGAAAAGGTTGGTTTTTCTTAAAGATGTCAATGATGAGCTTAATGATCCCTCTCATGGAGCTGTTTAGTTGTGATATAAATGACAGTATGGATCTCATGTCACGTTTAGGTGCTCAGAATTTCTGCATTGTTGAAGACACTTATACAGGGTGTCTAAAATAACATGTATATGTCCCAATGAACAAAGCACAAGGAAAGGCTGTTTCAGAAAGGGCTGATTTGAAAGCAGATTTACTACTAGTGGCCACCAGGCAAATGTCAATTAATTTCTGATACAGAATCAAAAAGGAGAAAAACAGATGTACATCATCTTTTCTTTCTTCTCTCCTTCCCCTGATTTCCTCCCCAAAACAAAGGGAAGGTCAAAATGTCACCAGAAAGATCAGGATGGAGGTAGCAACTTCCTATAGGCAGTTAAAGATGTCTGAACCATGAATGTCCTATTTATTGAGCCTACAGGGCTGAGATCAATTTTTTTATGCTAGACAAAAACTGATGATCCTGTCAAATACTTGGAGCCTGGAGGACAAAGGTATGTTTTATAACTTATCATTAGACCCCGAGTTCCATCCTTTAGTAGATTGGCAAAGCCTGCATTTCACAGGGGACACACTAAAGTAATTCTCATGTTCCAGCCCAGTGGAGTAAACAAACAGCTGCATTCTGCACATGCTGCAGATTCAGGATCAGCTTCCAGGAGAGCCCAATTAGAAGCATATGAAGGCAGCCTGGGCTGTCTCCCTGGGATAGGGAATGCATGGCTGGGGGTATTCATCTAATGCCTGACAGGATGGAGCTCTCCTCCTAATTGGAGCTTTTGGATGCTACTCCAACCCAGATGATATTCTGCCCAGTCAGTCAGCACAGCTCCACTGATCTTACTAAATACACATCTGGCTCTAGGCTGTCTCTTCCTAGAGGAGAGGGCCGTGGGCCTTTATTATTCTCAGTTATTTCCAGGTTAATACAGTGGAACCTCTGGCTCAGGAGATTCCTAAACCTCCAGCTGTAATGGCCGGAAGCTTTTAGATGAAGGATCTGTCTTTGCTGCCTATTTTTGTATTCTTTTTTCTAACATTTTTGCTGCTTAGTGTTGCTGCAGCTCAGCAATTCCCAGTCTTGTTTGCACCTGCATCCAGGATATGGGATAACAGGAGATAGAGCAGTTTTGAGAATGCTTGGCCAGAGAAGGGAGAAGAGTGTGAAAGAGCTGCAACAAGAATTGTCCATGGATGTCCCAAAAGCTTAGAGCTTCACCACTGCTTTCCAGTCTTTCCCCACTGGGATTACTTTCTTTCAGGACCTTTGCTAAAAAGCAGCTCAGCTTCAGTGTCCCCTGGTTCTGTCCTTGCTGACTGCAGTGCCTGTCCCTGTCTTCAAGTTTCTTTTTACTGCTGCAACTGCTGATCTCTGTACTCACTTCTCCAGGAACATCCCCTCTGCTACCCCCAGAAGCTCTTCACTAAACCACTCTTAAAAGCAGCACTCATGTCTCATGTCCTGGGTTCTTCCCAGGTTGTTTGATCTGACCTGCTGCTGTTCCTTCATATGAATTACATTCCCATCTATTATGGTTGCAAATATTCTGCCCACAGATGTACACCCCATCACACACAGACACAGATTTGCATATGTAAGCACGATAAAAATGGAGTCAGCATCTGAGAGAAACAGATTTCCTTGGTAAGCTCAAAATAAGTCCCAAAGCCTACATCTTATCAAGTGAAGGGCTCTGGGCTGGGTTTTGGTGTCTGCTAAAACTGGCACTTGCTGGCTGGGTGAAGGCAGCTGTGCTGGGTGTTGGGTGGGGAGACAAGCAGACGGTGTGGAGGAGATTGTGCCCAAATGAGAAGCTGTGGAATGGTGGAAGCAGAGAGAGAAGGGGGAGAAAAATAGGTCTGAGAGCCAGTTAGGTGTTGGAAAAAGAGAGGAAAGATCTAATCTTGTAATCACTCTGGTAGGCACTAAATTATGCTTTTTGTTAGATTCTTTTTTTTTAAGTTTTATTAAAAAACGAGAGGAGAAGCAAGCAAGGAATTCATACACATTTACAATTTAAAGTTATCTTAACACTTCAGAAATACCAGTGCAAGGGTTGTGTGGGAAAAGGCACCAATTTAGCACATTTAGTTTTATTGCAGAGGTTGTGGGATGCAGTGAATAAAGAAAGGGATTGCAGGAAGAGGAAAAGATAGTCACAAAGGTATTTAAGGCTTATCTAGGGAATAGAATTTTATCACTGTCTCTGCCAGAATTTGTGTTGCTTGGCAACACATTTTAATCAAACTTTTCAAGGGTGGTCACTAATTGTGTGTTTCTTGTTTCCTCTGAGGCCTGATTTGCAGAAGTCCTGAGCAGTTACAGCTAAAACAGGTCAATGGGAGAAATACTTTATATGTATCAAATGATCTGCAAGTCTAAATACTGTAAAAAAATATTGGGGCTATCAACTGGCTAAAAAAGGTAGAGAATATCTTTTCCTGACTCTGGCATTCATTTGCACATTTGTAGAAAAGGGACACAACCTCTTCAGGAATGCTAAGAAATCAAACATTTTGGGAGTTTGAATCATGTAAAAATCCATGCTACTTCTGCCTTGAAGTGCCAGGAAGTCTGGCTGACATGGCCTTTCATGGCACTGCTTGGTTGGCTTCCATTAATGAGCCTTTGAGCCCCTTCTCACTAGCTCAGTCCTGAAGGTTTGGGTGGGGAAAAAAAACCTGCTCAAACAGCCATATTAAGGAAAGCATAAAACAAACCCAGTTCCCTCCTTTTTACCCAGTTTTTCTACTTCCAAGTGCCAGTCACCTGAATTTCTACCAGCTTATCTGACCCAAGAACCATTAGCTTCTTACTTAATTAGCAGGTGCTGATCTGGGTTCAGATCATGCTCTGATGAAGTCATTGTGGATTTGTCCAGACTGAGTGGAGGAGAAAGAAAATCAGACCCTTAACAAGACAGCTTTTGCTTCCCTCCACAGCCAGAGATATCACAGCTTTGTCCTGACAGCAAGTCCTCTGGTTCACTGTGGCTTAGAATGAAGTTGGGAGACCTTTTCCAATCCTAAAGTCCAGGCAGGTCTTTTTGAGGGGAAAGAGAAAACACTGAAATTCATCTTAGTTTTGTCATGTTACTGTAGGATAACAGTAATGTGACTGTGGGCCATATGTAATGAGGTGGCTGCCTTCATCCAGCCCCTGAAGTGCTGCTTAATTTGTGTATTGAGGATCACAGACCATCCAGCTCCTCTAAAGCATGGAGGAGTATTAAAGAATTTCTATATTTGCCTTTTGTAAAAGGATACCAGCATGTGTAGGAGGTAGGTAAAACATGTCATCTTTTAATCCATTAGGAGTGCCTGTGGTTCTTAATTCAAAGCCTAGAGAAATGTAAGCTATTAAAACAGTACTTTCTGTTTCTATAGTACCTTTTACCCCAATATCTCAAAATGTTTTCCACTCCTTGTTATAAGGAAATAAAGAGATGCTGCTGCTCAGTGTGTACAAACCTCTTTGGGGAGGTCAGAGATGGTTGACTCATAGTTCACTGCCAAATCAGAATAGCTGTGCCTTGCACTGCATTTCACAGAGATAATTGCCCAGACAAACTCTAAAGTAATGAAAAAGCTGCCTTGAGGGTCTTGAGGATTCCAGGTCCAAATCTTGTATCATTCTTAGTGCAGATTTACACGAGGCAGGGCAGCTTACAGCTGGTTGATACTTGAAGTTGAAATGGGGTAAATGATGACAGTTTTTATGATGTTAGTTAAACCCAATGCAAATGTCTGTGTTAACATTTTAAGTGGATTCTGACCTCGTTGATGTTGATTTATGGTTGAAACTGTGTTTACAAGTTGTGACACTAACCCAGCTAATACTGTACTAGTTTCTATTGATTGACTTCACACGAATTGATGGAGCCTCTGGGTCTGCAGACAAGACTTTGTTGGGAAACAGAGCCAGGGAGAAGGATGCTGAGGAACAGATGATGAATAATACAAAATGCCTGTTTAGGATGATAATTATCCTAAGGAAATAGGCCACTGCATGTCCCTAATGTCACTTACTACTGTCAACCACGTTTCACCACAGCACCAGTGCACATGAAGCCACACTGAATTCAAGAATGTGGCTGAATGCAGATGGAAGAAAAGTGGTGCTAATATTTAAGCAGTAATTTGGAGTTTAGGGTTAACTTAATTTCCTTAGTTAGTCTATGTTTAGCATTTCTATGTCACTTTCTTACACGTGGGATGAATGAAAAATTGTTCAAGGAAGAGGAGAAAGATCGGCACTTGAGATGGGAGGTGACAGGATTTCAGAGTTGTACTTTTTGAGACAGTTAAAATTTGCTGAGCTTCTGGATCACCTTGACATTTACTCAAATCACAGCAGTGTTATCTGTGGGTTCCTGCTGTGTTTAATAGCAACAGAATGGGTAATGCCTAACATTTTAATGTGTGCTTAGCCTCTGATCTGTGACAGGTCTATAATCGTGTGTTGAGAATTCTTTGAAGATGTCTGATGAAAAGTGATGAGTGATCACTTTTAGATTATTGACTTAATTTCCGAAATGGAATGTCTGGTCTTTTGGGGTTTCATTTGTTTTAATCCTCAGTAATGGAGCTTGATGGTCCACAAAACATTTTGTTTGTTTGTTTGTTTTTAGAATAGCTATCAAAAAATTAAAGGAAAGGATATGTTGACATCCCTATATCCTTATGTGGTAAAGATAGAGTTTGCTAAACGCCAGTCATGCCAAAGTGTCATTTTTACTCATGCCAAATTCACCAAAAAGTCCTGCAATTGGATTAATTAAATGCCATCCAAAGGAGAAAAAGTATTCTTTTACTATGAGCTATTTCTGGGATAGGGGCGAGGAAGGGTGTAGATCTCCCTTCCACTCAAATCCAATCCACTGTTATCCCTACAAAGAGTATTAGAATAAATATTGCCCTATAACTGCTAGGATAAATAGTGACAGTTATTGGATTGCCGTTGAAGAAAAGCATATTTTAACAAAGCATAAACCCAGAATTTATCAATTTTGCGTAGTCTTGTGGTTCTCTGGGAGTAAACAAACCTTACTTACTTCCCTAATACCAGAGGTGATTTTGTTTACTGTCCTGACATCTCCCACACACTCAGGCTGCTTTCTAAGGGCAGAAAATAATAAGAAGTGGTGAATATTTGTAAAGTAAATATTGTCACCATTGGGTGAACCTGCTGCTGGAATAGCCCCATATTTAACCAACTGAGCTGTGCAGCAGTAGTACAAGTCCAGTGCTACATTCCTCATATCTTCTTCAACACAACTGAGGGTTGCAGTTTGAAAAACCACAATTAAGAGAATCCTTTCTCAGAAAGAAAGACTGTGATACAGATGGGTCACAAAACCCCTTGTGTTTGTTCCGGAACGACAGCCAGTGAATATCTGAAGTCATCAGGAGAATTCCTATCAGTTTGAATGTTTCAGAATGCTCCTGGTGTAAGCTGCCATGAGAGCACCATTTATCAAAATGTCTTGTTCTGCAGAGTGCTGTGTCAGTCTTGTTAAATCTTATTAATCATCACTTGTACAAGAAAACTCTTGAGTTACATGGACTGCTGGCATTAAGGAGAGTTACAGACTCCAGCTCCTTATTCTGTACCAATAAGAAGACCATAAACAATTTGAGAACCTTGAGGTGAAGTGGTGTAACTTTGCAAAATAGACACACACAGAAAGGATTTGGCCAGAAGTCTCAAGGTCAGCAGAAGTCTGAAGCAGGTTAAACTGCTTGTCCTCCAGCTAAATAATGGGGTCTCCCAAGAGACCTATATTTTATACTGTTTCTAACATACGACCTCTACAACTTTTGGGGGCTGCGAAAATTACAGAAGGAAAAAAAATAAAATAAATAAGAGCAGTCTTATCAACATATTGCTGCACTAAGTTGTGTTGGGGAAGAAACAAACAGATGCCACGTACACAGTACCATAAGGATTTAAGAAAACATGATTCCTTTTAGGTATGTGGCTGGATCAACTCCAAGCATGTGTGCAAGGGTGGGGATCAGTCTGACTAGTGTAAAGTAAGTTGGCATCTTCTGGTACTGAGCTTAGTTTCCTGTGCAGCTGAGTGAAAACCTGGCTTTGTCACATGCCATTTGCAGTGAAACGGGGCTGGTATGAGGTTGAAAAGTGGATAAAGGACCCCAGTGTAAGATCCTTTCCATGCATCCGCTTTTGTCATCCAATTTTGCCCCTAAGCATCTGTCTAACAGGGCTCAAAATCAAGTTTACAGAGTCAGTAGTATTGTTCCTTGTATAATTGTACGGTCACTCAGCCAGAGAGAGTGGGCTGTGCTTTGTGTGCATTATTCATCAGCCCTCACTGGGTTTCCCTCATGGTTACTGTTGTTTCATGAACAGGCATTTATGCCAAAGGGAGAACTAAAAGGAATTCAGTCAGTTTCTCGTGACAATTTTAATGTCTATGAGACAAATGTCAAACTTATTTGATTTGTTTTGACACAAGTAATTGTTTGCTTTAGATTAATTTCAGTTTCCAAATATTTTTTAAAAACTGCTGATGTCCTCACTAGTTTGCCTGGCATTCATGAGGTTATTTCAAGTAGACTTAAGAGTTTATAGGCTGGCTGAGATTCTAGGCATAAAATTCAGTGTATTCCAGCTGGAAGATCAAAGGACTGGAAGTAACTTACTCCCTACAGAGTCAGACTTCTCCCATCAGCATCATCTCTGACTTCTGCTTGTCTTTCCCCCCTTTCCTTCTCTACTTGTGCTTCCCAGCATCCAGATACAAAGCAGATCTGTGATCCTGCAGCCATGGAGCCACATGCTTAGCCTGGTGCTGAGACACAGAGCAGTCTGTATCTGCTTGGAGACAGATACAGATAGAAATATATACAGAGAGAGAGAGAGAGAATGTCACATGTGACTTCAGGCAAATCATGGTAAAGGAAATGGCCAGTCAGTTGTCAACAGAGTGTGGTTGATACTCCCCTTTCAGCACTGCAGATGTTTTAGGAGGGCAGTCTGGTTGGCCAGGCCTTTTTCATCTGTGCCTGCAAGCCTTTCTGCACACATAAATCCAGGGCTTGAGTGGGAAAGGCTGAAATACAGGGAAGGAGGGAGGTGCAGGAGGTGCTGTGTTTATGAAATAGAGGTCTATAGATCTGCATATCCCACAGTTCTGGGTTCAGTGCTCGGCACATGTGGCAGACCCAGCAGGCATTTGTTTGTGGATAACCAGGTGTGGGATGCCTGTGTCTCCGGGGGGTGTGGGGTGTTCTTCAGGCAGCTGCACAGCAATGGATTTGCCAGAGTTCTCCTGCATCATTCACTGAAGCATTCTCTGATCAAAACTGAATCCAGGAAGAATCCTCACTGGAGGAAACAAAGCTGCTCTGAGCCAGCCTGAATTCAAGGACGTTTCCCTCTCTTTCTGATATTTTGAAAGCTGGTGTGCTGGGCCTCTGGGAGCTGCTGCTGTTGGAGTGCATTGCTTTGTACTGTTGCACTGTGGGGGTGTTTTTGAAGTTGAAAATCTATCCATATCAATAGATGGACAACTGTTTGGTGTTTCTATAATTTAAATGATGTAGGCAATGAGTATTGTTGATGGACTGGTGTAAGAAACCTGGGTAAGAGGTGCAATGCTCTCTGGTTTTTAGAGGACACTGGAAACTACCAGGTGTCCCTGCTTTAGATATGGCAGGTTAATAAGAAAGGAAACACATATATTTAAAATCTATGACTTCTGTTTCCAGTCCTGAGTTGGTTTTGCCCTCACTGAAAAATAATTCTTTCCTCTTGCTACTGGCAAGAATAATAGACTAAAACTTCTGTGGATTTTACTTGGAAGAAACAAGGACCACACAGATGAAAAGAAGGAAAGCCAGAAAACCCCTGATGAAATCTTTGCAGTGGCATATTTCTTCTTACAGTTTCCTTGGTGTAGGTACATTTTTTTAAATTACTACCTTTGGTGGCTTTTTAATTTTTCCTTTATCTGTATCCAAAGTCTCATCTCTCAAAAGACAGGGAGAGCAAGCTATAAATAACAGATATCTAAAGGAAGGTGGCGGGTTTTTTTTTTTCTACCTGGGATTTCTGCATCAATAATTTAGAAAGTGATTAAAATTCTTTGCAAAATGAAGCAGGTACATGCATCACAGCCAGCGTGAAATACCTTCCATCATAACTTCAAAACTAAACAAGAGAGAGAAAAGCAGCACATCCACATCACTGCTTTTGACTCATGGCTGAAGAGGCTGAGAAGGATTAACTGGGGACACCTTTGCAAGGACCAAGAAGCCAAGAAATGTAGTTTGGTTCAGAAGGATCAGCTGCACTCCACAATCACCCAAGGTGGACAGAGCTGCGTTATTTCTAGTCAAGAATATTGTTGGTTGGGATTGGAATAACAGAATAACTGCATCAGAGTGCCAGAGCAGCACTGCTGTCTCAGGAATCAGTCCAGAGAGGGGGAAGGGAATAATTTCTTCCAGGATCAGTGGATAAGCACAACTATGGACAGATGGATGATAGAAGTAATCTCTGAAGGATAGTCCACAGAAATTCAGGGAAGCAAAAATGGTGTGGGGAGAGGTATGGAGAGAGATTTGTCTCCTGGAAAGGTTGGGAACATGACAAAGTAAAAATAAATTTAAAAGTTCTTTTCAGCTGGCAAGTGGGATAAACAAACAGCACCTCCAAAATGGTAACATTTTTAGGAATATCTTTTGAAAATAAACCACTAAAAGCTGTATGTTCAGGTCCCATCACTGTAGTAACTAAGCAGTAATTAATGAATTGGGATGTTGATATAATACAACGTGGCTGGCAACTGAGATGAACAAAACACACTCTTTTCTTATCAGTCTTGTCTCATCCTGGCAGCTGTTCTGACTAGAATGACCTTTCCCTCTTGCTGCTCCTCAATTCCTTCACTGCAGTTCAATTTTTCCATACTGTTTTCCCACCTCTAATTTTAGAGGCCCCCAAAAAAGCTGCCCTTCCCTTTTCCCAGGTTGGGATAAGCTTTCACCCTAACACTGATGGTTACCCGGAGTAAACAGGTAGCAGTGAAATGTATACTCCAGTTTATTCATAGGGATTACTCCACTTTGGGTGGTAAGTGGATTGAGGTATTGCGAAGATTACCTAATTTTCTTCTCTACTCTCCTAAACTGCATCTTGTGTTGTAAATTAAATTTACAAGTAAGTAAGTAAGAGTAAGTTAAGGCTGGTAAAACACAGTGTTCAACTTTGGTTTGTGGCCAGTTTAATACAAGTGGGATTCTGCGCTTGCACTTTGTTTTCTTAAATGATTTTGGGTTCATCAGTGATGTAGTGGGGAAGTACAACAGCACTTACAACCTGGGACAGCTTTGTATGATGCAGGGCCAGAGTCTCTGCTTGCTTTTTGGGGACTCTTAAGAATCATTCCTTTTTGGGAGTTGCTCCAACTTCCCCCAGCTATCTCAGAAGCAAATATCCTTGATTAGTCCTTTTTTCTTGCCTCCAGTGACATACACTTATTTTTCACAGTTTTTCCAGGAATGTGAGTGAAGGAAATGTTTATAAAACCCCTGTATTGTTAACATGGACCTTGGAAATTTTTTATAGCCCATGGCACTTCATTGTTTGGTAGTACACAGAAACAAAGCTGGTGATGCTAACCCTTTTTGGCAGCTTAAAAGGAATTTAAGTTCATTGCTATTCAAGATTCTTCTATATTTGCCATGTACAGTAATGGGAATAAGCATAAACTGGGCCCTCTTGAAAATCTGCATGAGGTACTAACATTATTTTGAGCAAGTCAAGATCTCTTTAGTCTGAAACAATAATTCATGTTGGAAAACACATCGTTTGTTAACACAAATCTTGTTAACACCACTGAAAGTACTGCTGCTTACTGGAAGAAAGGCTGTCACTTGCCAATTCAGAAAAATTAGCTACAAAGTTGGGGTTTTTTCGCCTGTTCTGTTAAGAAATGTCTGGTAACTGAGAACCAGCTCTTGCTAGAAATAGCTGCAGTGGTGATGGTGAAGAGCAATTGCAAAACAGTCACGTTGTGATGGGTTCAATTTTCTGTCATGATGCCACTGCCTGAAATGGATCCATATCTCGGCTTATCCTCTGACATTGGATTTCTTCTTGATGTTGTTATATGGCCAGAAAAACACTTCTTTTGACTTTGTGATCTCAGAAAGCGCCAGGACATAAAGTTTAAGCGCTGAGGATTTAGGTGGCCCAGTGAGCTGTGAGATGATCTGGATTAGTGCCCTGACTGCCAACCCCAGGATGCCTGGAAATCCAGGACTCTGAGTCCAGTTCAGTATGGTCAGAAGAATTTTGCCTCCCCTTTGCCATTAGCTTTTGAAGGATGGTGTTGTTTGTCACGATTACTTTAGTTTCTGTGTAGCTGTGTCAGCTGGGAGAAAAGGTCTCCCCTGTGCATCATTTTGTGTTGACTGGGGTGGGAGTTCATGTACATACAAGACCTCCAGGCTGCCACTTCTAGTTCTGCTGAGTTCTTTTCCTCTTTTTCAGTTATATGTCCCTTTGTCAAGACAGTGGAAAATGCTCATAGTGGTATTGCTTAAACATTTTGGATTCTCTGCATAGGATGTAGCTCTGAAATGTTTCTGTGTCACGTTCTGGACTGCAAGTTTTTGTGGGCTGTAGAATTCCATGGCATTTGAGGCTGCTGTGTATTTTGTAGGATCAAGCACCTAATGTTGATGCCATGCCATTATTCCTGTGGTTAATTGGAAGACCTTGATTTTCACCCCTTGAGTTTGCCTAAGCCCTGATGAATACTTAAATTCTGGACACGGCTCTCTCATGGGAAGACTGATGAAGAAATAATTTCTCTTTCCTGAAGCCAGAGATTCTGATTGGTAACTTTGCCACTTCTGATTGGTAATTTTGTGTTTAGAGAGTACAGAGAGCAACTGGGGTCAGAAACCTGATGAGAAGTTCAATATCACATGTGCTCCTCAGGAAGGAACTTAGTGGTTTCCTTTTAGAGGAAACACTATTAATTTAGCATTAATAATGTATTGAACTTTTAAGGCTCCAGGATATTGAGGCCATTTCTTTGAATTTGCTGAGTGTCCCCAAACCACACTGAAGTTGGTGGGAGTGGAGGGCACGCAGTGCAATGGAAGGAGCTGCTCTGAAGTTAATATCACAGGGCATCTTGCTGCTTCTTACTGCATTATTTTATAAAGCTCCTCAGACTTTAGATCTAGGCATAATTAAACAGCTCATCAGAGAGAGTAGGCTGTTGTGTGTGCTGATGCTCCCATCAGAGCCTCTGGGAAACACCAAATTGTGTTAATGTGGTTTTGGGCCCCTGAAACCCTAAACATGCCACCAGTGACTGAGATGAAAGGTGCTGAGTCTCTGGTGTCAGAATTTCCCACCCTGTCTGCAATCAGTACTGTGTTCTAATTGCTGCAATACAGCTGTATTTTCCCCCTGCATTAATGTAATTGCTTTGATTTCATACAGTACTTCAGCTTTGATGCAATTCTGATTCTTGTGCCATAGAAGGAAGAGAACAATACCTCATTCAAAAGTAATGTGAATCCCACAGATATGAATGGGATCTGAGGAAGCAGAGGCTTGTATCCCTAGTTGATAGTATTTGTGGATAGAACCTTCACTATTCAAAGCTGCTCAGCTTTCCCAGACAGCAGAAAAAACTACATGGAAGTTCCCTGTCTCTCAGTTGTTTCAGAAATGAAGAAATTACAAAAAAAAAGGTATTATTTTAAAAATTGAAGGAAATAACATTCAGTGTAACAGTGCCCTAGCATTCCAGCCAAGCTAGCCAAAAAGTACTTGGAGAGGGCAAACTATATTTTACATTATGTGGTCTAACTCTTGCACATGTGTGTTGGTCACATCAAGGGACAGCAGCTTTACAGGGACATTTGGTGTTCTATAAATCAAGTTAGGAACAGTGTGGAGAGTTTTGTGTCCAGTTGGGTGCAGTGATATAAAATAATTCACCCTGCAGTGCAACCCAGCATGTACATTGGTGTACTTATGTGCCCAGGGAAGAAGGAGTCAAAAAGGTTTCAAGAACTTTTTCTGACTTAAGCTTTAGATACAACCCATGGGTTTGTTCATTTATATTAAAACTTACATAACAGAATTGGGCATATAAGATTTATGGAAAAAGTGCTTATTACAAGTTGGCACCCGCCACCCAAGCCCATATTGACACAACTCCCTTTAACAGCCTGATAGAGCTTGTTCATCTTGTGTTCTTCATCAGCATTATTGGGAATGATTCCTGCTTACACATGAGCTTATTTGAAAGGTTTTGATAATATTCAGAGGTCAGAAGGCAAGGAAGTTGGTAAATAGTTGTATTTCTACCCTCTTCAAAAGCCAGCTGCTCAGGGGCAGTGGCTGTGCTGTAATGTTGCCCCACATTGTCACTGCTCCCTGCCCACATGAGCCTGCTCGTGTGAAATCTCACCCTTTGGCCAAGGCCTGTAATTGGAATCTTATCAGGAAACAAAATCACAGTAAATAGAAAATGCACAAAATAGTCAAGTCTCTGAGCCACGGCAGAGTTCCCATGGTAGTGCCTTGCTTTTGCCCTCAGATGTGATAAAATCAGGTCACATTCATTTTCCCTGTGTTGAATACTGCTTGGAATTCACAGCAGCAGTGAGAGCTTTTGCACATGGGGATGGGGGGGAGAAGGATTTACAGAATTGGAAAGTATTAACTTAACGAAAGAGCATTTGCATGTTTTCTGAGCAAAATGTTATCCAAAAAAAAAAAGGGGGGGGGGGAAATCTGGCATAGCTGATGAAAGCATTTTATTTATTGATCCCCTTATAATCCTTTGTTTTCTTTTTCCTCCCTCATCATATGGTGATGCATACAATTTATTCCTAAGCAGCCCAACCTTTCTTGTCCTGTAGCTATTAATTTATAAATGATGCTTTATATAGTGCCTCAAGTGTGTGTTGTTAGGGTCTTTTAATATAAAAAAGGCTGCATAAAAACATCTGAAATAACAGCTGCAATTATGTACAGACTTGTTTTAAACAAACTAAATATTAATTACAGAGGGCTGAATCTTGAGCTAATTGCATCTGCTTAGTTCCCCTGCTGTCAGGTCCACTTTGTACATGTGTATTCCATTTGCTTTAAGAGGCATTTGTTGGTGGGAGCCAAAAGCTGGTATTTGCATGACTGAAAGTGTTGAAACTTGTATTTTAGATTGAATAACCCTGTCTTCCCTCCAAATTTTAGGCAACCCACACCCTTGGGTTTAACAGTGTACAAAATACCCACATGAAATTTAGTAATCAAAGCTGATTATATTAACTCTAAAGTAGGTATATTACCTTAGATTCTGTATATGGAGTTTAGCAAAAATTATTGAAATTTTTCTCTTTTTTTGTTTGTTTTTTTTTTTTAACCACCCTGTACTCTTATCTACATGGCTGAACTTCTATTAGGACTCATGATCTGAAACGCTACAGGGAAATTCCTCTAATTTTATTTTTATTTTTATTTTAACCCATTAGGCACAACTGTCTTGGATTACTTGTCAGTGATTTGTCAGAAAACACTTTGAGAGTGATGGAGCTACTCAGAGTGACCTGTGGAACTCTGATGGAAAATCAAGTGGCATTACATAGCAATAGGCTTATGGTAGCTGGGAGAGAACCAGCATAAGGCCTATAAAGTCTGTGGGATACAAAGGGTGGATATAAGTGAAGATCACACCACATCTAATACCTTGTAAATAGATCTTTCCCTTTCAGTGTTCACCACTGTAACAGCAGATTTGAGGGTTTATTTTCCTTGAAGCAGACGCTGTGCCATTTTTCTCTCTCGTATCAAAGTGTTAGCAATTACTTAATGCCTTGCATTAAGTTTAATATGAAACCAATGGCTCATAGTTGCAGCTGGTTTTCTTTTTAATCTCATAACTATGTAGAAGTGATAAAAATGTTATGTACTTAATGCCAGGGCAATACTAGTCAGGTTATTAGAAGTAAGACTTAGGATGTAACTTAAATAGGGATGAGCATGCAGAGTGATTAAAACAGCAATCAGAAGAGCTCAGATCAATAAAATTAAGATGAAAAAAGGTCTTTTTCCTAACTGCTGTAAGCCTGATTCTCCCAGTCTAGCATTTTTCATCCATGTGAAATGGCAGTGAAGTGAATGGAGAAGCCTGTTCTGGCAGGATTCTACTCTTGGCTCATGCCCAGATGTGAATGACATAAAGGATGGCATCAGATACAAGCCTTTCTATGTTTCATTTAAGTATAGAAAGTAAATAAGTAGTTGTAGAATGGCTTGTTTATATCTTGCAAATAAGCATTTTTACTGAGGGGTGTTCTGTATTAGCTACAGCATTTTATGTCATTCTGACAAGGTGAAGATTCCTTAGCACTGCAAACTGTGTGCAGGTATTGCAGCATCTGCATCGTGGTACCAGGGATCTGAGAAAATGTTATCTGGTCATTGTAAAATAGTTTTACTGACCAAGCAATAGCATCTCTTTTAAACATAATGCTATACACATTTTAACCTCTAAGCTAGACACAGTTAACTGCTGGCTTTGTGGGATACTGGCATCTCTGCTGTTTGCATTCACTGTGCATTTGTTGATCCTGTTTCCCTACACGTGGAAGCCACTAGGAAACAAGAATGCACAACAACTTGCAGAATGTAGCCTGTAATTTTATGCTCTGCAGTGAGACATACCTCCAATAATCTGACAGGATGAAAGCAACACGTGTCATATCAGCCCCAAATAAATATCCTGTCTCCTCTACAGCAGCTGCACTGAAAGAGATCTGACATAATGGTGTTATATCAGCAGAGCTACTAATCTCAGATACCAGTGATTCCAATGCCAGGGGAGAGAACACTGCACAAATGGAGGTCATTCAGTATCCTCCAGCACTTTGGACAAACGTGGCATTTTGGACTGTCCCTGCTAATGGCAGAACACAGTGCTGATGCTAAAAATTGCTGTTGCAAAGCTCCCTGTGCAGGTAATCTGCAGTGTCTGCTCAGATGGGCCTGTTTATCTTGGTACCTTGCAGAAGCAAAAGCCATGGTCTAGGTTTTAGTGGTGAAAGCAGAAGTCTCTGAGGTATCACAAACAAAACCTTTCTTTTAGACATTTAACCCTCTTCAGGGAATACAATATTGCTTTCTAGACCTTTCATCTCCTCGTGCCAACAAGGAGCTGCCCAGGAGGAGCTGCAGTGCTGTGGCAGGACCACAGGAGTGTCAGAGGCCACACGAAAAGCCCACCTGCCTCTTTCTGTGCTCCTCGAGTGGCAGAATTGCAATAAGAGGTACAATAGTATAACTGAAATCAGGAAGATCTTGGGAGATTTTTGCTATTTTCAGTGTCATGAGGTGGCACATATGAAGAATCTTTGTCCTTGGCAACAATTCCTGAGCCATAAGGTTGAACCTGTTTACTCAGGCACAGAGCCATTCTGTCAGATGGGCATTGGTACCCCAATTGTAGAGACCCTGTGTTGTGTGTGCATCAGGTGTAAGTGTCCCAGATAGGATTCCCAGCAAGGATTGTCCATATGGCTGTTCATTCTAATTTTATATTCCCTTGTTCCATTACTAATCCAGGTATGGGTCTGATTATGTTTCAAAAATAGGGAACAGCTTTCTTTCTCCTTTCCTAAGTCCTCTTGCCCTCTTTTGTAACAGAGATCAGAGTAATGGTTTAGGAGAAGTTTTGGGAAGACAGACTTTCCTCCTTGGCCTTACCAGACCTCATCCTTCTGCATTCAGAGAAATGAGAGCTTTCTAAATCTTTTCCCTTTCTAAGTAAAGTCCCTGTAGGCTCCATCAGAGTAAATCTCTGGCACCAAGCTGGATTTCACATGCACAGCAGAGTGGAAATCTGTGTTCAGTCACTCCCTGCACTACTTTATAGGATGTTTTGCCTGAACTGGTATAAAACATTGAGGTTTCAGGGTTCAAGAAAGAGCAGGGCACTGGGGATTGTCTCCCTGGCTGCTCCCACACAACCACCACCTGCTTTGCCTCTTGATTTCTTCAGTGGCCTGTTTTCTGTAAATCAGCAGTACTGCCAGCACTGCTTCTGCTCTACTTTAGACATGGCTGGGGTACAACATCTTACTTTGCTTATTGTACTTCTTGTGTTTCATTTTCACATGAATTGAAGAGATAAGGATCTGATATCTGTGGAATGTGCAGAGTGATGCCAGGTCATGCTCTTGTCTGATAGCTGAAGCAACTGCACAGACATCCAATTACTTAGTACAAAGCTTTGATAATCTAATTTTCTTGCTCATCTCATGGAGTCTGTTCCATACTAATGCAGCAGATTTTAAAAAATTGTCCAAAAAGTCTTATTTTTCCTGCTATTCCTTTTGGAATTAGCTTTACTAAGTATTGGGGTAACACACTGAAGCAGAGCTGCAGAGCCAGAGTCTTTTGATTTTGGTTTAATTTAAACTTTGAATAATGGATTATACTTTTCTTCTGGACTTGGAATGTATCATTTAGATTAGCCACAGAGAGGGAAAAAGCAATGTATTTTTCAACTGTATATGCCTCAATGAATGCTGACAGTAAGCTATTGCATTTGAAAATACCCGTCCTACTCTAAGTCTTAACTTGCTTTTATCTATATATATACTTTTTTCACCCACTTTTAAAATGCATCTGCCTCTGGTAGGCTGAACCAGCTTTAGCTGCACTTTAATGCCATGTAACTTCCTGGGATGTTTTAAGTAGAAGAATTATGGCTGTGCTTTGATGGACTCACTTATTAGTATCCTCTCCCATTGCTGGAGCATCCCAAAATCTTTGAGGACTTCTGTTGCACAGGATAGAGGCATAAAAGTAAGTGCTGAGATCAAAAAAATTGCAGTTCAGACTGGATATGAATAATGTTCTGCTCAGATATTTTGATTGTGGTCTGGGATTTGCCATTTTCCAAATGTTTATGGAGTGTAGTCCAGCACAACAAAGCCATGCACAGTTTGAGTTCTCCAGGCAATATTATAAAAACTAAAATAAGGAAGCAAACATCATCTGCAAACCATAAAGAGTACACAGAGGAACAGTCCCTTCAGTTTAACATGGCACCACTCAGTTCATGGAACAAGCATCAAGGGCAAATCTGCATCCACACATATCCCATTCCACTGGTGTGTTTGGATTTTGGTAAAGCAGTGTTGGTCTTTCTGTCAGGATGTTTAATTAACTTCAGCTTGACTTTTGTTTCTGCAGTTTACAGTCATTTAAATCATAAACACTGTTTTGTAACTGATAGAACAGTATGTAATGGTCCTCGTCTTGTATCCTTTTTAGCCTGAATTTCACATCCTCGTTATAATTTTTAATGACAACAACAATTTTTATTATTTTGCTGGAACTTTTCCCAGGGTAATTGTGTCTTTTGTAAATAATATGTGATTTAGAAATGAAACTGCAGCAGAAAGCTGCTAAATCCAGCATCTTCGGTGGCTGCATTTTTATGTTAAGAAATTCTTGGGCCTACTGCAAGAGGCTGAAAGTGTCTTAAAAAGAAGATCAACCCAGAATTTAATTTAATGGTGCACAAGGTAACTGAGCTTTCTGTATCTCAGTGAGAGTTGCTCTAAATAGGAACATATCAAGCAAAATATGAGTGAAGGCAGAACATATTTGCATATCAGCCCTGCTCTTATGGAGATAACTGCACATTTATCTTGCTGTGTGTCTGTGTGCCCTTTGAAAATATTTCCAGCTAATGGAGATTTTACATTTTGACCACAGAATTTGCTCCGGTTCCAATTCCCTTCAAGACAAAGAGAAGTAATGACTTTATTAGACCAATCAAGACCTTTCTGCTCTTGGCTTTTCAGGAATTTAGAGAAGTCCTTCAGGCAACTGTCTCATCAGGGGCAAACCTTATCCAGAGCTTGGCCTTTTTATTGCTACAGCCTTCAGAGCATCGATCAGAGCAGCCTTTTCTTGTGCTGCTGCCCTGTGCTGTCAAACACAAGTGTAGAAGAGCTGCCTGTCCCACACATGGACCAGCAGCAGGGTGGCCATGGGGGGGGATCAGTAACAGGGGCTCCACTGCAGACAGGAAAGATGGAAAAAACATATTCCTGCCTCAGCATGGCAGCACGAGCCAGGATTTGGGAAGCTGTGCCTTTCTGGTCTGGCTGTGCCTTTCTGATCTGGCTTTGGAACTCAAAGCAGAAGCAGTTACAGACACAGCTGTTGTTGCCTGTGGTTCACTCTGCCACTTCTTCCCCCTCAAAGTGAGACATTATTGGAGAACTTGGGAGAGGAAAGGGAGAAACTGCTTTTCAATCCACACCTTGGACTCAGGTATTGACTACTGAGCCCACCCCTTTTTCTCTGCATTTTTATCCCATGTTGAAATTCTAGGTGGCATAGAAACCATCAATAGTGCTATAAATCCTCATTTTCTACTTGAATTGTTAAGTTTAGTGATCAATTCTTCAAAAGCAGAGTGTGATTTACTGCATGAGAAACAGGGACAAGGTTCTCTAGGATACAGATGCTTTGCATGATTCCGTAAATTGAATAAAAATCACTTAGGAACTTGAGGAATGACTCTTCCTTAGAAGATGGTACCCTGACTAGAGTTTCCAAAGTTTGGCTAATTAAGTCCTATGTTTTGCCTTAATTTTATGGTTTCTTTGATTATTTCTTTCTAGCTCAACAAAATTCACCAAAAATCCATGAAGGCTGGTGGGCTTACAAGGAGGTGGTCCAAGGAAGCTTTGTTCCAGGTAAGTGTAATTTAAAAACTTTAGTCTTTATCGAATTTTTTTTTTCACCAGAATTAATATATTTGGATTTGGGGAAGGTTTTTTTGGTTTGGTTTGTTTTATTCATTGCAAAGATTTGAAGTTCACAAGGACTCAACACCACATTATAGTGAAGAATAGACTAGTTTCTGTCAATACATCATCCAAAGACTGTGGCTGTTTTCCAGGAAAGGAATCAGCTTGATGACATTCCTGGTTTCTCTCAGTAAAACTCAAGTGATGCTACTTGGTGAATAGGAAAGGGTTGACTGAAAAGCAGTACTGTTAACTGGATTAACTTATCTGATTCAGCACTTCTAGATAATCACATTTCTGCAAATTTAGGAGTACATGAGGACAGGAACCCAATTGAAAATGAGCCCAGCATGCAAGTTTCACTGCTTTTTGTTTTGGAAACAAGAAACAGTGAGTGAAGAAAAATCATAACTTGGCTTCAGTGAGATTTAGTAAATGATAAATAACAAAGAGGCAGCTAAAAGGATTCTGTTCAGTATGTTTTCAGTGCAATAGAGGTGAATATGCATTAATTTATGTATATTAGCTGTCTCTTGGATTGTAAAGTAGTGCTCCAAGTTCTGTCATGAATGCACCATAAAAATTGCCACATGATCTTGGCTATTGTGTAAGCTATTCCTAAAGACCTGTAGATTTGATCTATTATCAGCTATTTTCACTGTTGTGAGAACTCTAAGAATCTGACAATCAAAATGCTGAATGTCCTGGTAGGAACATTAGTACAAATCCCACAAGTTTCTGGCACTGAAATGCCTGTGAAAAGCACGTATGAAAATCAACATCTACAGGCCTGGAGCTTAATTACATATTGGTGTAGCATAAAGTAGCTTTTCAGATTTCCTTGAGATTGGTTTGGGCTGTCAGCGACACTCCAGTGTGTTGTTGTGCATGTTTAGTTCCTAATGCTGGCAGCAGGGGAAGAAACCTGGAGAATACAATCACCTGCTTTCAAGATACTTCAGCCTTCCCAATTTGCATGACTCAGGCAGATGCCCAGGAGAAAATGAATGAGAAAAAAAATATTTGCTGAACAGACCTAAGCTTAAAGTTATTTTCAGGATGTAAGGAAATGTATGTGATCAGGTAATAGTAGTTGTGGTATTCTAGTCTTAATACTGTGAGAAATTTGGGCTTGGGAACACCCTTAGAAGATTAAGGAGGGAACAGTCATGACTCAAGCTTCCAAGAAAGAAAATCTTTTAGGCTGGTGTGGAGGGACATCTCCTTTCTGAGAACACCCCATGAGTGGAATATTGGACTAACCTGGCACACATCCTCAAGAACTGGTGCAGAAGGACAGTCAGAAACAGCACCCTGAAGAAGCCATGAAAGCAAGGGTAATTTGGGGACACCTTTCTTTCAGGCTGCTCCCTTTCTTTCAGACTCAGCTCTGCAGCCTGTAACCCTCAGCGGAAGAGAGACATCGCATGAGATTTTACAAAACAAACAACTCTCTTTTTTTTTTTTTTTTTTTCCCCAGCAGCACCTAGATTTTGGAGCCTTTGAAAACCATATTTAAAGCATTTCAAGGCTGCATTTATGGTTCTGCTCTCAGACTAACACATCACAAAGGAGATGTTAGTGCATATTAAGTTTACCCATCCTGGTAGCAGCCACATATCAGATCTCGCCTGAGATGCTAATTAGCACCTGAGAGGTGAGAGCTGCAGGCAGGCTCAGGAGCTACTGCTGAAGTTGCTGACTGATGTGCACTGAAGCAAACAGCTACAGCCATCTGCTAAGATGTTTTCTTTCCACAGCTGTTTGTCCTGACCCAGAGCTGGAAGTTAACACCCCCAAAGATATTAAAAGGGAGTGTTTGTCCAAGAGTCTGTCACTGAAGCTCAAAACTGCCATCTAAGCTGATATGATTGACGTGAATACAGCTCTTGAGCTGCTTGGGGGAGCCCCCACAAGCACAGAGATGATTAATTGGGGGCAATAGCGTTGTGAAACACAGCAGGAGGAGATGCTGGAGTTTGTCTATCACAGCTTCCGCTGGGTGAATACTTTTTGCCTTCTTCAAAGCAAAGTCAGTGTCTCCCTTTGAACTATCACTCCTTTCATGTATAGCTGTGTAAGAATGCATTCAGGAGAGTAGCACAATATGCCCAGGTTAGAATATGCCATTCATAAGTTTTTCTGCTTAATAATCTGTTTTGGATGCATTTAAGTCAAGTCCTAAAAAGTGCTCCAGATCCTGTGGAAATTTGTCATTGAGCAGTTCATGAAATCAAACCATATTTCACTACATTCCCAAAATTCCAGGCTCCCTATATTCTGGGATAGATTTTAGAAAAAAATTATTTTAAACCACTAATATTTGTCTGGACACGGGGTTTTTTCCTACTGTAAACACTTGCAATCACTGATGTGTATCTACAGGCAGGAGAGGATGCAGGCAGAGATGAGGTAGAAGACCCCTCACACCATCTTTCCCAACTTCCCTGCTTGTGCTGCTCAACAGAGGAGGCAGAAGTGGGAACTGGCAGGTTCTCTCACTACAGGAACTGGCTCAGGTCTGTCTTGGTGCCCAGCTTTGCAAGAGGTGCAGAGTCATCAAGTGCAGGAAGGAAGGTGCATCAAGGCTGGATCTGTGTGTGCTACTCAAGCATAAACCACCCTCCCATCTCTCACCTTCTCTCTAAGCAAAGAACTGCTCTTATGGTTTAAATCATGTAGGCAAACAAAGTAGAAAGTAAGTAGTGCTTTAAAATGTTAATCAAATGCAAATTAGGTTCCAAATTAAACTTCAGGGAGTGTTCAAGGATGAAGAAGAAATACTTTCCTTTATACATAGTGATTTGCATAATAATCAAATAATTTATATTATTACAAACTTTCACTACATAGACTTTTTTTGGTACGGAATATCAAAGTAGTTCATGATGGGTTAAAATACATTTAAATAATCTTTTTCTTATCTTTTGTTTGGCTGAGTAGTGCTGTGACTGTGACCATGTTGTGTCACTGAAGTAGTGCAAGCAATTGCAGGGTGGCCAAGACAATCACATTTCAAACTATTCTGTACCATTTCTGGTACTTCAAACAGATGTGCAGAACCTTTGATACTTTACTCTCATGTGTCTGATTGTATTGATTCTTTTCATACTGTTCCTGTTTTTTCATAGCATTATGAAAGTGGGCTTTGCTAGGCATAAAATATAAAGGTGGTTAAATCTAATTTGTGAGCATGGAATTCACTTGCCAAAACTCCATCCTGTTGCAGAAATTTTGGACTATGTGTGAGTAAGAGGGTGTAAGTGTTTCTTTCCCAGGGAAGATTACTCTCTCTTCAGGACCCTCCCTGAATTACTCCAAGACTAAAGTTACTTTACAAAGTGTTAGTGCTCAGCTGAGAGGAGGAAGTCCATCAAATAGCGAGTGAACATTGCTGAAGGGGCAGATGTTCTTCTCCTTCCTTATAATCAAGGTTGTAAAACATCTCTAATCCCAAATAAAAATCTACATCCACTATGATTCATTATTGGTTACAGATCACCACATCAAAGGCCACCTGTTCCCCTGAGATTCTGAGATGAGAAATCCCCTGTTCATGGTTCCTTTCACAACTCATTTTAGTATAAAAGGGGGAAAGACTGTTGGAGTTTGGTGATGCTGTTCCTGCCCTTTACAAGGATCACATGGATGGGATTATGCCCTAACACAGACCAGCTGGCAAAGCTACACTGACTGGAGGGAGACATGGGCAGTGATTGGGAAGCACAGAGAAATTCCCTCCAAGGAGGAGATGAATGAATTTGGTAATGATTTACAAGAAAAAGGAGGTCTGAAACAATTGCCAAACTTGATCATGAGCACCAAAACCTCCTTTTAAACTTCCTGCTATCACCATGTGCTCTTGTTACGCCCCACAGAGGCAGCTCAAGTGTCCCTGGTTTCTCCCGTGTGAGCTTCAAGATTTGTTTCTATTGCAGCTTTGAGATTTCCTTTTAAACTACACATTTCTTTATGTACTTGTCCAAAAATAACCTTTGACGGGCGGGTCACGGTAAGAACCATGAACTGTTTGTCCACGGCTTGAGACTGAGAGATGCAAAACTTCAAACCCACACCCTTCAGCTCTCAGTTTATGCCATCCTGCAGTCACAGAGGGCTCTGTTTCATACACTGAGACTGCCTGAATATTACAACACAAACCTGCTGATTGCTACTCCTGCACTGCTCGTTTTTCTACTAACTATAAAATTTTTTCTAGTCTTATTTTGGGACTTCAGGAGGCTGCAGCATCACTCACCATCTGGTGCATTCTGCTTGTCAGTGAAAACAGTGGTGCTGTCTGAGCTGCAGCAGTGTTTTAAACTGTCTGCACACACTCTTCAAAATCATACAGTCTGGTGCTGACTCTGAAGAATTAACCAGCCATATATAATTATTTATTGGAACAATAATAGCAGTTTTTCTTTTAGAAAGCAGTATATTGGAACAGCTCATTTCTTCAGGGTGATAGAGCATAGATTCTGGAAATCATTCACTTATTGATTTGAACTTAGATTAGTATATATATTTCAGCTCTGGTTGTCAGTTAAAGATAGCTTGAAGGAAATATATTTTGTAACAAATATTTTCTTGGTTTCTTACTTCCTTTGGTGATTCTGCAAAAATTGGTAGTTTTCATATCATGTAATTAGAAAGGAAACTAGATTTTTTGGTATGTTTTTACATGGAAGTTAAATATAATTCAACATGGACTTTCTCCCTGCCACAGCACCTGGTGGCTCTGTGATTTGGTTCCCACAGCCCCCTCACTGGCAAGGAGCTCAGGACTGAGGGTCACCCTTCACAGGTGCTTTTGTTACTGTCACAAAACTCAAAAACTTTCTGTTTCTGGGTCCTTTCATTCCTTTGAACACCCATCTGCACAATCCTTTTCACAAGTCTTTTCAATAGAGGAAGTTACTGTCTTAACCATTTCCCAAACAGATCTCTGAATACTGTTTTTCCCTCTAAGCTGCCTTGGCTCCTTCCATGAAAAAAACAAAATTTTAGAGGGCCAGCAGTGTGAACTAACTGCAGTAAAGCACTCTGAAAACGTAAAACTTTAAACCTTGACAAACTTGTGGTTGTACCACAGTTCTTTGCTAACATGGTCTCGGATCCCTTTTCTTTTAACAGCCCAATTATCTTTCTTAGATATAGTTTTTCCTCCTAGGTTATCATTAGTATCCACGGAAGAAAAGTTGCGTGTAACAGATATATCTCAGACTTTGCCTCATTATCCCAACGTGACCCAATGATTCAAGTTGTCTCCCTGCCTGTTTCCAGCCACACCAGGCACTGCAAAGGTCAAGCCTTCCCTTTATAACCAACACACTGAATGGCAGGTTGTTCCTTGCTGTGTTACCACCTGTCCAGGACCTGCAGGTTCCACCCCCTACGACACAAACAGTGTCCCTCTTCTGCTTCAGGAATGTGTTAATAAAGGAGATCTTCAAGGCAGGAATCTGCAGATCCTTCTCAATTATTATTCCTCACACTTTCCTGCTAGGTTAGACACCCGTTTTAGGGATAGCAGCATTCCAGGTACTTCTTGATGAAGTTGAAAACCCTCCTTCCCACTGTCCTGAAGTGGATGCTGCTCACATCACTAAGTATGGGTTATAAGCACATACACTAAGTATGGGTTATAAGCACAAATAACAATTAAGTACCAGTAATTTTTGAAACAGTTGTAGCAGGTGGCACTACCTCAACCTGCATGGAAGGAAGTTTAAGAGATTTAATACCATTTGGGCATTTATGTCCTCAAACAGGGGAACAGGGTGCAGTATCCAAAAATATCTGTCTCACATACTGTGGAGTCTCCAATCATTACAGAATCTTGAAGACCTGTAGTTACTGTTGGTAAAGTAACTGCTCTTTCTGCAAATTTAATGCAGTTTATTTTTTTAATGTTATCCAAGTCCACTTTAAGTCTATTAAAAGTGAAAAGCCTGCAAGCAAGGGCTGGAGCTTTGGCTATTAATTATGTTTTAGCAGAAGTCTTTGTGTGTGTGTGTGCACATGTTTTTGTACAGGACAGTAGCTCACTACTTCCTACATTAAAAACCCCTTCCTACATGGATTTTCATGGTACAGTGTAAAATAAGTTAGTGTCCTGTGGAGAAAGAAGTCACTGAGAATAGTAAGGAATAGTATTTTTCTGTGGTAATGAGGTTCTTCCCCACTGGTGTGTAATTGGACTTAATCAGAGAAGGGTTACAATGCTTCAGCCTATGCTTGCTTAAGTACTTCTCCCATAAATCAGTGTGGGATGAGACAGAACTGGAAGGGATTGCACTACAGCATGGAAATAGGGATGATGAGTGGTGCTAAGATGTTGCCTCACTGCTCCTCCTGTCATTATCCCACTTAAAAAAATTACTCTTGTAAAATGCTTTGATGAAGAGAATTATATTTTAAGAGTACTACAATTACAATTTGCAATTGTCAGGTGGGAATCCACCTCCCATTTCACTGAGACTGTTCACATCAGGATATCAGTGACTTCAGGAAGATTATTCCTGTGATAGACTCAGCACCAGTGAGGACCTTATATAAATACATTTGCAGTTGTTAATTCATACATCTCATTAGTACAATTTAGTGTAGAATTGCCACTTCCTACAGGGAAGAGTATGGTCACCACAGCTACACCCTCATCTGTGTTTAAAATAATCTCCTGTGAACTAAGACCACACCACTGTTCTGTGCACAGTACACAGAGTAACTCTGCTTGTTGTTTCTTGTCACTGAAAGCTTTACTGTTCCTTACAAAAAACTTCCCTGTCAAACCCTGTCCCCTGCCTAATAAAGAGGTCAAAAAGAAAAGGAAATGAGACTCTTACCTAAAGGTAAATACATCCTGTGGTGTGCAAGTACTCATAGGCTGCTGTGACTTAACTTGTACATAAGGAATCAGAGGACTGTTTGATCATACTATTTATTCAGTAACCTGCTAACCTGACTTTATTTCATCTGTGGATGTGTAGGATTACTTAAACTCCTCAATTAGGGGACTGACAGAGACTTGATAGTCTGAAACCACTCATTTGTACTCAGTGAAAATTTCCTCTTATAACACCTCTCTAAAAAGGTCAGTTGTGAATTCACTGACCCATGAATCCACTGAACATACCTGGGAGCAAAATCCATGCTCATCATTTACCACCTCTGCCTACGAGCACCTGGAATTATTATTTGGAGAAGTTTTACTGCTGTTACTTACAGGGATTAAAATACAGCTATCATATAACATCACCCCCACCACGGTATTTCTGGGCACATGCTATTTGTGGTCACTGAAAGATTTACAAGCTCTAACAAAGGAACTCACAATAAAATACAGTCACCTGCTTAATGCATTTCCGGGTACCTGCTGCCCCTGCCAAGCTGTAAATCACATTATGGGGAATGACTCTGCCCAAAAAAGGAACCTTCCTGAATGTTATTGATTGGGTGTTTTTTTTCTACTACTGAAATTATAACTTAAAATCGTCACCTTTTCGCTTTCTGAATAGAGAGTGGTTTTATATTAGGCCGCTTTTTCATTTTATATTTATAAAATGTACAAAAAAATGCATTAGTGTTTCCAGACCGAGAAGTCACCAACTTTATAGGCAGGACATAAACCCTGAAAATAACAGCATAACATCATAATGGGAAAGCTGACAGGTCGTTAACTACAGCAGAGCAAATGGCACTGCTGTAATTCACATGTGCATGTAGACAAGAGCACAGCCTGCAGCCTTCCAGAGCCTGGGCAGAAGGGAAAACACTGGAGGATGGAGCACAAAATCACCAGGTCACACTGGAAGTTGTTCACTTGACACATAGCTGATAGATGAACCCCAACACAGAGGCTGTTCTTTAGGACCTTTTCCTCCTAATTTATTTTTCCTGTGTGTTTAATATCTCTGAGCTTCAGTTATGGGGGTTTGGGTGAAGATTGAAGGTCTTTACACAGAGAGGTCATTTTACAAATATTAAATGAGGTGTAGGTATAGAAAGATGCATAAGGTGAGTTCAAGGCAGCAGTGTGGAGGCTGGGAGAGAATTAAGCAAGCAGTTCAGATATTTGTGTCATCAGGCTGGTCTGCCCAGTGCCACTTGATTAGAAATGAAACAAGATGTTCCTGCAAACCTTTTGGAGAAACCCCTGTCTTTTGGCTGACTGAAATGCAGGGGTGCAGCTGCCCCAGCAGAGGAGCAGCAGCGGGCACAGGGTGGGCACTGTGGGCTTGGCACCTCCTCCACGAGCATCACCACATCTTCCACGGCAGGGGCTCGCATTAACAGAGCTGAGCAACGTCCCGTGGGTATCTGCAGTGGCATTTTGGCACCATCTCACACCGTGTGACAAGCTCAGAAGTGAGGAAGGAAGGAGGGTGTGCAGGCCAAGTGACAGCCAACTGCAGGGCCACTGCTTCAGTTCAAGAACAAACCCAAAGGCTGAAAGCACTTGCAGTGAAACAGTGACATTTCAATCAGGGATTTTTTCCTCCTTGCTTATAAGAAATACCTGGGTCAAGTTGGGTTTAGTAATGTCTCTGAAATCCAGGCAATACTTTGTTCCTACACTGGAATAATTAGGAAGCAAGTCTGGCTGAAGTAGTCCCTACAAAAGCAAGCTGCTGCCAGTTTGGAAAATCCTAGGTTATTACTTTTGTCTGAAAATAGGTCACACTGAAAACAGTGGGATTTGCTTGCTGAGACAAGTGCTATATCCCTTGAATAAAGGCCATCAGAAGCTGATTCTTAAAAAAAAAATAAAAAAATCAATATTTACAAGATTACATTCCTTTTACAATGGTTTTATTTAAAACCATCTCTTTCCAACATCTTTAAGTGCAGCGAAATTACTTATTTACACAGCTGTGTAGTGCAGCCTCCATCTCTTTTCAAGGGTGTATACACTGCAATTACATTAATTATGTGCTTTTTGAGGAAATCACATTTTAATACCATATCCTTTGTTGCTCAAGGAGGAGAGGGGCTGCATGGAAGAAATAAACCTTTGTACTGGGATCATGCTGGTGTTGCCACAGCACTAAGCAGGTACAGGATGAAGGAGATGCTCAGCTCTGAGAGGAGCTGCTCCTCCAAATCTCAGTCAGATGCATTTAAAGCCGTATCACGGGCCAGCTGCCCCTCTACAACATGCAGCTGGGAGGGATGGCTAATTCCCAGCTTTACTCCCAATTTAGAACTGCAGGATTTAGCTGTTCTGTATGACTCAGAACACAGCAGATGACATAGGAGAGAACACATCAGATTATGTAGTCAACCTTTCTGTATTTTCAAACTGGGCTACACAGGCTGTGCCTACAGAACACTGTCACTGGTGCATGTCAGGCCATTTTCCAGGAGGGAATTCTGATTCCATTTTGCTTTTCCTATCCAGCAGTTGGGCATCTTCAAATGGCTTTTCTTCCTAGGCTTAAATTAGGCTTTCTTAAAATAAAGAAAGAATAAATGACTGAAGTCTAATAGGATATGGCTAAAACACTTACATTGCATGGCCTTGGCAGGCTCTATTATCCACACACTGACATCTTCAGAATTACTTGGTATTTTAATGTGCATTTAAAATTGGTTAACAGGAGTATAAATTAAAGTAATAGTGTAACTAGTCTCTCAAGATTTTATTGCTCATTGTAATTTTATGTTTATGGGCTTATTGCTGTGTGGCAGGACTTGCTGCATTTTAGTTTTAGAGAGTACAGTAGTAAGAAGACGGTGCCTTCACCCAGAGCCTCTGAAACCAATGGAAGTCCTTCCACTTGACTTGAACAGGCTCTGTCTCAGGACCACAGTCACATCATTTTCACTGTGAAGAGCTTGGATTTAGCTTCTCAGCTAAGAACACTGTCCAGAGAAAATTCCTTTATAGATAGAATTTTAAACACTTAATCTCAACTAATTTTACATTATTTTTCATGCAGCTCTTATGGCTAGCTTAGTTAAAAAAATTAATGAAGAGGAAGAAAAAGATGAAAATGGAAATTTTGTATTTGTTGAGAGGTGACATGAGTTAAAAGTTGTGTGCAGAGATATGACTCAATTCCTACACCTCTCAGTGCAACCACAGTGGAATTCTGGAGGGGACCAAAGGACAAGTCCTAACTAAAGTGGCAAAAATTGCATTGAATTAAAAGATGTAAAACTCTTCTCCTGTGCTAATGATGCTCAGGTTTCTGTCTTATCCTTTGTTGCTAATTCTCTACCTACTCTTTTCACAGCCTTCTCTCAGTACAAATAGTACATTTGGGCAGGCACAGTTACACACTTAAGGAATGATACAGAGCTCCAAGTAATAGCTGTAGAAGAGAACAGAAATTCTCCCAGCTTCTTATATCAAGTCATGAGTATTCATGTTTGTTTGTGTCCATTAATTATAACAAGCACTTCACATTTGCATATTTTTTGCATTAAAACTCTGCCTAAAATACCATTAGATTGTAAAGATAAAAGACACGGAGGAGCTCCAGAATGTGAATATTATGAAATACATAAGAAAAAGAAAGTTCCTCAGGTTCCTAAACAGCACCTCTTGATTTAGAAAGTCCAGTCTGAAATGCAGAATATTTTTTTCTAATAGTTTCCACTCTCAGAGCTGGTTTAGCAGTCTAAGTCCCAGTGGCTTTTTAAGATTGATGGCCACATCTACAAACTGCATTTAAGTGCTTTAAAATGCAAACGACTGGCCAAGGAAAAGTAGGGAAGTACCTCAGACACACAGTTTCTCCCCAAAGGCTCTGGGAGCTGGGCATCCAACTTGCTTAGGCAAGAAGATGAGAAGATCCCAGGAGGCACCTACTGTATCATTTAGTGCCTGAAGACCATCATAATTCTGTCTGTAGAGTTCCAAAGTACTTAAATCATCTTTAAAGAAGAACTTTAGTGCCTGGAAGAGTATCCTCTATTCTCTTAGGGGTTGAAAGTGGAGTAAATACCTGAAGTATTAGTTAAACCCCCCCACCTCCCAAGCCCTTAAATGAAAATTCAGAGAAAGTTAAATTACTTTAAAGCAGAATAGGCAGAAGAAATGGGTTCAAATGAAAGATGTTCTTGTTTCTTGCCTGCTTCTGGGAAGATTTCTGGTACTCTGTTCCTAATGGGCCCTTCAGGAAGCTGTTACTGAGATAGTGGCATTTAATTTTCGATTTCCTGCTTGACCTTGTTCTGCAACAGGAGTTTGCATTGGTTTTCATGCATAATGTACCTGAAGACACCTTCAGCTACTCAGTACATAACAGTGTTGCTGGACCATATATTTACAGGGGGAGTTTTGTGGAGCTTGCTGTTCATAATTGGGGAAGGGGGGATTCTTGGATGCAGGCTCTTAAATACAAAAGCTGCTGGAACAACATCAGCTGGCTTTAATAAGAAAATATTTTCACAAGTGTTGCTGTAAAGATGTATTTTTGCTTACTAACCACACACCTACAGTCACATTTCCCAAAGTGTATTAAACTGCACAGTCCCATCCTCTGTGTCACATTTGCCTCTGAGAGAAGCAGAGCACTAAATCTTCTGACATGACCTGTCTGCAAACATCCTGTCTGTGGACTGGGCTGCAGAAGGGGGGCACTGGGTTCTTCTTTGCATTCTGTGTGATTTTTATAGACAGAATAGTTTTCAGAAGCCCTGCCATTCTCTGTCCTTGGGTAGAGAGAGGCAGTGAACATTTCTGTCCTAGAGGCAAAAGGATTGGCTCAAGAACTTCTGTCTTATTTTGTGTCAGTAGAGGAGAGCTCCACTTTTCCTCCAAATAGCCCATTCTGTTGCTTGACATATTTGCTTTTAGAGCCAGAGTCTGCTGTCAAAAACAAGCCAGCCCAGTACATGTTCTATGATTATGAGAGAAAGTTTTTACTGTTGTGACTTCTAAAACTGTCTTGAGCTGCAACAGGGGTCCTGCATATTGTAGTGTTAAATATGCAGGAAAATCATATTTTTGGGAAGTGCTTTCCTTTTACAGCAGAAGTTTAACAAATAGAACCAGATTCAAGTGTCCTTATTCAGAGAATCTCTAAATTTGGTATGTGTTTTCACTCCCTAACTTGCCTCTTCGCTTCGTGACAGATATTTTAAGTAAACCCAAGATGATACTGCACCTCACCTCCAAGTGGCTGTGGGTAATCTTCTCCCAGTACAACTTGAATTTCTGTTCTCTCCCTGCCATAATTTGCATGAAAGTAACTGTTAAATATATAATTTCATATTATGAATAGATGTAACCCCAAATATAGAGAGAATTTCATATTATGAATGGACATAATCCCAAATATATTTGTATCTCCTCATTTGCTATCTCAGCTACTGCCCAAATTTGTTCACTGTGAATCTGGATGCACTATAAGCTAAACAGAAATGGTCAAACTTCAGCCTTTTCATGAGCTTAGTTGGATTTTTCATCCCCAAAACCCCACTGCTTCAGCAGAGACCTCCAGCCACCTGGGGAGCTCCTCAAACCCACCTGCTCCAAAGAAGGAGCAGAAATGCCTTTAAGCATTGCACTTATAAGGGATCAAATTCTGCTTCTTGTATTTCCTTCTTCTAAAACAACCAAAACCTCCTAACAGACCCAGCTACTGTGTAGTGCAAACCAAAACACCAAAGACCAGAGAGGATGATCACAATATTACATTTCACCAGCCTCTAACACCTTAAATTAATTGTTCTACTCATCCTGATAATAGGTTTCTGATTTTTTGTTTTTCAAGCAGGTTTTTTCAGAACCATGTTCTTTGCTACATGGCTCTCCAGTTGGGGTTCACAGACACATTTATGTGTGCATACACCTATATCTGTAGAAGTTTTTAACGTTTTTAACATTTAAGATTCAAATGTTTGATATACAGAACGTTTATCTACAGCATTCCCTATGTAATACTAGGAAATAATACATGTGTGGTACAAATTGATCTAGCGGTTGAAGAACAGCAGATATAAATTATTCTACAAGACAGAACTTAATTAGTGGATTTTTATGGTGTGTGGAGATGGATAAAGCGCTCCTGGAATGCTGAGGCCTTTGCATGAAGATGCACAAATAATTTCAGGTTGGATTTTTTAATTGCTTTTAAGAGCTGAAACAACCATTGGGATGCACAAGATGTCTTTTCAATAGTCAGTAACCTCATTTATGCATTCTCTTATGGATTTTAACCTTGTGCTTTTTTTGTGAATATTTTTCTGATAGAATTTGAGCTTTTAAGGATCAGGTTTCTAGAAATAAGCCACAGGAAATTGGAATAATAATATCTAATTCTACATTAATGTCAGCCAAACTTATTAGGAAAACCTGTTGTCTTATTTCTAGATGCAAAAGGTGGGTCATCTTGGAAACTTCTAATGTCTCTGGCACTTTTACTCTGTTTCTTATTATTCCCCAAAAATTTTTACTCTCTTCTGTTTTGTAGTTTCACCACGCTTGGGTACCAGACTGTATGCAATGAACAGCTCTAGTTTCTTCATATACCTTTGGAATACTCTTATTATTATTTTAAAATAGCTTGTACACTGCCAAGTACTGTATCCAAAACAACATTTTCATTGATAGTTGAATTGGGGCTTTGAGCTTATTTTAAATCTCAAACACAACATGGATCATTGAACCCCCAAACAACAAACCAGCCTGATTCTACCTTCACCTGCAAAAATACATCCCAGCTTTACAGCTGAAAACTTTGAGAAATTCTGTACATATTTCCAGTATGGAATCCACTGCAGGTAATTAGTTTGACAGAAGATTACAGGAGTTTGGGTATTTGATTCCCTCATTTATATCCCAGTGAGAATGTACCCAGTAGAGAGCACTGGGGCCAATCAACAAAGGAAGAAGAGGATGTTTTGGATAGAGGAACAACAAATCCATGCTGGGCAAAGGATAGCAACAGAAAGGCAGAGAGTTACCACTTTCACTCTGATTTAGCAATGCAAGTTGGGATGGGCTCAATCCAACATCCTTCCCAGCTGCTGTGTCTAAAGTTAGGAATGGACTTGTAGGAGGACCAGCAACCCACAATGAAGCCTAAGAATGTCCACAGCAGACTTAGCTGTGAGTGCAAGGTCCATGAGCAATGGTTTAATGCAAAAATGGGTTTTGCTTTGACTGAAATAAATGGAGAATTTTATTTAGTAAAAACAGCGAGCCCAGAATTTTTTAACTTCCACAAAACTGGCAGCTAAATCCAAGAACATATGTCCAATTTACTGTGTGGGCAAGGCATTTCTACAGAACTCTAAAAATAAGTTGTTGTGTATGTTTTCTGAAGGTGGGAGTGACCTTCTGGAGATACTTGAGCTTTTAGGAATCATCTTCAACAGGAAATGAATGAATCACGTACTGAGTTCACCGTGTTCTGTAGGTATTTCTTGTTCTAAACTTAAAGTCTGTGGGATTAAGCCTCTTCTCACCATTTTTACTTCAGATTTGCCCCAGTATAAAGGGTGTGGGCAATAATCTGGGTGTGGGGAGTTGCTTTTGGATTCTACCAAACCCAAAACAATAGTAACAAGATATAAAAACAAAATTGGATTGGAAAAATTACAACCTGTTTTTTGTAGGTACACATCACATCATGTATAATCTTGTAAAACTGGTATGTAGCTTCTGTTCTAATCTCCATTTTCAAACTGATTATAAATAAATAAATAAAGTGAAGTAAGATTTCCTTGTTATAAAAGCATCTCAAAGTATGTCAATCCAAAGCACTGACTAGAATCTGCATGTTTGAGGTTTTCACATACATTTTTGTTTCTCAGCTCTGCGTAGTGTTGCCATTCAGCCCTGTTAAATGTGACTGTAAGAGTAAAAAATTGATAGTGAGCCTCAAGATTCAGTTCTTGCTACAAGAAAGAAAAGGGTTCCATTTTTCTCTACTGTATAAAATCCTATTTGATGGAGAGAACAGAAAGGTAACAAGAGAATCCATCACCTGTCCTCACAGTACTGAAGAGATTCAAGAATATGGAAGACAGTGTAAATCAGTAGATATTCCTCAGCCATAGACTTTGGAATGGGCCATGTGGAAGTATTCATGAAGGCAAGCCAGAAAGACTGGAGAAAAGGCAAAAGTCCTAAGCAAACACTCCTAGTTCTGCTGCCAGCAAGTCTCCTGAGACTCACACAACCAGTTAGGAGGGGCCCTGGAAGTCTGAGCTTTAGAATGAAAATCTGCTTCTCTCCAGCTTTCAGAGTGAAGAAATATCAAGCAGTACTTGTTTTGGAATCCATGCTATGATTTCATGGGCAGGCTTCCCAGAGATTGTTTGATGGAACAGAGGAGCCTCCTGGCAGCAGGCCAGCTGGCACCCTCAGCAGCACTTCATGATCTTTGGAACCCATGAGAAACAAGCAAAGCTTCCTCCACAGATGGCTACCAGCCTCCTCCTCATCCGTTCCTCAGTCTGGGACTCTGAAATCAATATTTTCATAGGCAGTGCACAATTCCAGCTGCACCTTCCACGGACGTGCACTCTTCCAGCCTCCAGTGCTATCCATTTCTCCCACTGTCACATGGGCTTAGCCAGTGGTTCCTGGTGTTAAACTCTTCACCCCCAAATAACAAGGATTCCACTTTCCAAAGTAAGTTATTGCATCATCCAGTTTCTTTTGTCTTCAGGGAACCTTTCTCTCCTCGAAATATCGAAATAGTAACTCAGTTACTAACTTGAAGAACAAATGGTTTTCTAGCTCAAGTTTCTGTGTTTGCCTTTGGTCCTTGCTCTGAGTTCCTTGAACTCATCCTTCAAAACACAGAAAGAGCCAATGGTTTCAGAGGGGGACCTCCTACTGTCCTACTGGTGAATGTCTAAATTTGTATTTTAGTCTGGCTATGGCACCATCATATTTGAGTAGAAGAAAAATCAAGATTAATCCTATCTTGCAATTGTATCATGAAACAGCGTTTCAAATGCAGTATTTGCACACTTGCAAATCTGGTTTAGAACATCATCATTAAAAGAATACCAAGGGAAAGGTCACATCAAAGCAATATTGGAGGCCTTGCTGTACCCTCTAATCCTAACTAAAGGTATTGCAGTTTGAGTTAAGAAATATCTGCTTCACTTTGATTAGACAATGTTTTCCTTTACTAATTCACGTTATTGCACCAACTTATTATAAGAAATTGTTTTCCTGGAGACACAGAAGTATAAGCAATGGAAAAAAAAACAGAAGTCCCAAAACACCTATACAAAGATACTTGCTCTGGGCTTTGTGTTCTCCAAAGACACTCTGAAAGGACTGTTCCTCAGCTGTCTTTATGAAATAAAGAGATTACAAAGCAACATGGAATAGTGAAAATGCAGTATTTCTGTGTTTTGATATGTATTAAAACTTATCCTCCTTGATCTCTGCTACTGTTTAAATATATTTTCTGTATCCTGTCACTTGTTTACTACCGTGTTTTGTTTAATTTCACTGAAAACCTCTTACATATGGCCAGGAACAGAACCATCACTGGAAAGCTTATTCTTAGAATATTTCAAGGCTGCTCCTGAAAGGGCTCTGCATCCTCTGCCCTGAAAATAACAGAGCAGCTTTTTGTCAGACCTCCAACATGGCACATTTTAAAAGTGCTTATCATTATTTTTAACAATAGAAGCTTGTGACTTTATACACTTCACATACTGCATTCCACATTCTTTCATACATGTCAGTACCAAACTCCAGTGAACGTAATTTCACTGTGTTTCGCCAGCTCATCACACATCTTACCAAAGGATAACAACTGAGACCTGGCTTTCTGAGAGCCTGGGGCAGGAGTAACCCTCCTGTCCTGAGAATGTTGAGGCTTTTGTTGTTCTTGTTTCTAAACCGTTGCCACTATCCTAATTAGCTTTTGTGGTGTTTGTCTTTGAACAGCTAAATAACTGAGGTCTCTTTCAGCTGTCTCCTCTTTGAGATTAATTGTAAACATCTGCCAGCTGGTGAGGACAGTAATTCTTGTGCTTGTTCAGTAGAGCTCCTGAAAGGACATTGGTTTATTTATTTTGTAAAGCCCTGCTTTACAATTTCTTTGTAACCTGAGATTCTCTCTCTGGATTTTCCTTTATTTCCCTCATTAACAGAGGGTTTATATCCATTATAACAAGTGGAAGTAGAAATCAGCAACAAAGCAAAATGCAAATTGTCTTTTAACGCTGTATTTCATTCTTAAGATGGCATCAGTCAGAAGTCTGTGCTTATGCAATCTGTCGAACCTCTTTCTATTGTCAGTGAGAAGAATTAAATGAAACATTTCATTGAAACATGTTCTATAAGGGAATAAAGTTTTTACAGTATCCCACAAACATTTGGGAAAAGCAAAAATACTTCTTTCAAAGGTCAGTACAAGTAGGAATAGATGGGGACCTACATAAGCAACCTGAGCAGATGGTTAGAAAAAATGAAAGTGGATGGCTGAGAAAAGGTCCCTCTGACATTCACTATTAGAGACAACAGTGGCTGTTAATAAAGCAGAGTTAATTCTATAGCAAGGAGTGAAATATTTAATCAGCAGTACTTCATACATAATTCAATTAACTGCCTTCACTCATCAGTATTAACGAGAGCTGGAGCTTGGATTAATGTGCTTGAGCTCCATAGCAGCACTCCCAGGCTGCTTAAATCCTGCCAAAACTTAATAAAGCACTGCCAGTCAAATTACAGTATCTGTGCCCAGTGCATCAATGTGCTGAAATTACAAATCATCCTCTGCTCACATCATTGTTTGCTAATTCCTTATTTATGCTGATCTCTGCACTAAACAGTTTAATTAGTGCACAATGGTAGAACAAGTTAAATTTCTTATCCCTTTCTTGGTGACGTCTTTAGGATCATCCAAGTTGCTGAGTAATAAGTATAAATGGTGCCTCCATGTGTTTCCAAACCCTTAATTTTTTAATACATAGATTGCCACAGTGGGATTTCTATTAGTCTGAAAAAGAAAAGTGCTAAATTAATTTCTGCTTTGGTTCTGAAGAGCGTTTCTGTTGTGCTGTTGTAGGCATAACACAGAGCTCAACCCTCAGTTCCCATGAACCACCCTGATTGTGCCATTCCCTGCTGGTAGTACTCCCTGTGCTTTCTCTCCCTCTCCAGGAAGAGAGAAGGGACAATGAAGGTTTACAAAGTATTTTCCTTTCTGCCACTGAGGGATTGGATTCCCAGAAGCTGATGAACCCTCCTCAGCAGAAGCTGAGAAAATGATGCTTTGGCATTGTATCACATTCACCTGTGACCAGCCTCATCCAGGAGCCTTCAGAAGAGCTAAGCCCAACCTTCCAGAACTGCTGAAATGGGAGGGAGGCAGCCTGAAGCTGCTTATTCCACCTTTAACTCCTCTGAAATAAATCTCTGCTGCTCCTCAAAACCCTTGGCCACGTTTCAGCCAAGGGTGAACTGAGGCCAGACCGCGGCATCCAAAAGGAGATTTGAAAAGTGCTTTGAAATGCAAGTTCTGGAAGCATTACAAGCTGTCAGAAGAATCACAGTGAGATAAATGACATCACAGAGAAAAATGTGGAAGAGCGTGGCTTTTTTATACATTTTAATCTTAACACAAGAAAAGCAAGGAAGATGTCAGAGAATTACAGGGTTTGTGTACAGCCAAGGGCACGAGAGTTTCAGGAGTCCACTACATGAGTTTGAGGGAAATTTTGTTGAAAAGTAATTTAGAATTCTAAATCATATTTTGGGGGACAGAAAGGCATGTGCAAGTCACACTGGACTGGATTCTACCTGTATAGACTCTACTTTTTAGTTTGTCTTTCTGACATTTTTCCTGTCAGCTGGAATACATGAAATCCAAGGAAATCAATCACCACTGAGTTCCTCGATTCACGAGGTGAAACCAGTTGAGGCTGAATTGGGAGTGGTGTCGTTCTGCTGGGAACTGTAGCACTGTACTTGGCATCGAGTCTCTTGAGGACAAGTGAGGATTACAGAATGCAGCACAATACATAAAAGCTACATAAAAGCAAGAGACAGCAGCCAGAATTTCTCAGAACAACAGAGAAACTGGGTCAGTCAAGAACTACGTAAGGAGGAATGCTATTTATGCTATATGTTCAGCAAGATGTGCCATCAGAGGATTTAGCAATTCATCCAAAAATATTAGAGGTTAAGACTAAGTTGGATATGTTTTAAAAACAGAAAACAGTGGAGAATCAAACCCTCATTTTTTTAATAAATTCAGCACAACTCCATTAATTTAAACAGATCCTCCCCAGTTTGGAGTTTCCTTACAGTTAATATTTCTCCTTTATCATGTTTTTAATAGGGGGTTTAGCAGCAGAAAACGGAATGCTAAGTTGAAAACAAGTATTTCCTGGCCCGGTATCATTATCAGAACCTGTATAAGGGTGGCAGATTTTCAGGGATTCAGCACTGAAAATGCCTTGCAGATGATAAAAGTTTCTCTTAAAGGAGCATAAAATGAGCTACATCCACATGGAAAGAAATAATTTCAATCTGCTGATAAAGTTGAAATCCTCTTTATCCTTTTGCCTTCTATTTAAAATATAAGAAATAAAGACAATCTAAAGGAAAAATACAGTGTCTACACAAAATCTGATTTAACCTAACAAAGAGGCACTTGGGCTTTCAGCCATTTAACAGAGGAAGGAGAAGCACTTTCTAAATCAGTTTCTGAGATTCAGGCACTTTGGTGACATTCAAAATAAAAAACTGACCCAGAAAATCAGCAAACAATACATGATGGGAAAGTGGTAGTGCAAGTAGTATTGCAAAATGGAAACACAGGACTTAGTTATGAATGGACTGCACCGGGACGTTTCTCAGCAGTGGCTCTGTTTGTCAATGAGATAAAAACCTGGCAGCAAATACAGCACTATTGACTCATGAATGATCCAGACAGACTCAGTTTAAAACCAACAGAATAAGAAGCTCTTGAAATTCACTGGAACAAAAGAGAACACGGTGCTTGCAGGGAGGGGACACGTAGAAAACTGTCCCTTTTCCCCATCTGTAGTTCTAATGGCAATTGTAAAAAAATCTGCAGTCTGTCAGAAGTTTTAATAGTTAAAGAAAAAAAAAAAAAAAGAAGAGGAATAGATCCTCCTGACAGTCTTTTCTGTGATTTTTATGCCCTGCACAGGGCAGTGGCACAGGCTCCATGCTGAATGGCACTGTCGGCCACAGCTCCAAAGGCAGCTGTAAATTCACAGATCTCAAGGCTGGAAGATGCTGCCAGATAATGGGTATGGATTTTCTGTACATCATGACTGTGTGTCATCCAGCTACCACCTGTACTGAGCCTAATAATTTGTCTGAATAAAGCAGTACTCTATAAACTTTACTGCTGAGCAAACAGCAGGCTCTTGGCAACATCATAGTTTGCTCTCCCTTTCAGCTCATCAAAAGATGACTCAATTACCATTTAAAAGTTTTTACTGCCTATGAAGTCAAGGACTGTAAGATTAGTAGTCAGCTTGAAGCTGTTTTGAAAAGAGTAAATGTATCTTAATGTGAAGAACTGACAGGTTTGCATGTAAAGTGTTAAAGGACAAGGTGGAAGCCAGTCTTGGTGTTAATTTTAACCAGCAGAATGTGTACAGTGAATAATGGGCAGATGAAAATGAGGGATTCTGTCAGCATCTGAGAGGGGATGATCATCCTGGTAATAAAGAAAACATCTGAACAAGACTGCCTAGTGAAGGCAGTTGCCCAAACTGAGAGACACCCAGCCTCAGGGATTGGAAACAGAAGAACTAGAAAGGACAGTTTCTCTTCCTGCTGGAAAAGTCACGGCAAACAGCAAGATTGGTGATTAGAAACACGCCTGTGAAACTTTGTCTATTTGCTTGCTTAAAAGCTGAGGCAGGTATTTGGCTCTAAGGTGCTTTTTATCTTATGGCAGAAGTTCAGGGAAGCTGCCTTAAAGTTATATCTTGTTTAATGTTGAGCCTAAGTCCAAACTGTGGGTATCATCTTGTTTAAGGAGTGCAAAGAAGCTTACTTCATTTTAAACCTATTTACTGTGCCCAGTGCCACCTGCTCCTGAACAGTCAGTGGCCAGAACAATCACTGCCAACTTCAGGATCTGTGGAATTTGTTTTCTAATGCAAAATTAAGTAGGATTTCTATACAATGTAGAAGTGCTGATGTACAAGGAATAACAAGAACTAGGAAAAAGAAGGAAGAATTTTAAAACTCTTTTGATAAACTCAGGAGTTTCAATTTGTTTCATTAAACCTCATTCAGGAGGAAACACGAGGATATGTGTGTGCAGATTGAGAAGCTCAGTGTACTTATGAGGTTCTGTAGTTCCATCTTGAGGGGTTTTTTTTGCCTTGTGAGTGGAAAAAAATTCCTCATTAAATGTGAGCCACGGAGCATCCTGTCAGATACTGCTTCACATAGCTGAGTTAGGGAAGAGGTGAGTGTATATGAGAGCAGGCAGAACAAGACAAGCAATCTGCACTCATCTGACGTCAAGGTAATGCAGCAAAGCTTATCTAATAGATGGTTTGTCACAATCAAATTTTCATGCACCCCATACTACAAAAAGATATAAAATATACAAGACTCAGTTTAAAAATAAACTAAATAAACATATCTCAGATTAAGGGTTTCCTGGGCATACATGCTGGCAAGCTACAGTAATCATCCTGAATGTTATGTGTTACTTAGAAGCACATTGTGACAGGGATCTGGTGGGAGTTCATATCTAAAATTACAATTATCTCCTCTTAGTTTAGGAATGTCCTCCTAAGATTGAGTGTCCTCATTAGGTGACTGTCTCATAGCTTGGGTGTCCATTTCCTTTGCAGTACCCAAATAAGTTTTCAGCAATCTTAAGGTCTAGGATTTACATGAGCATGAAGGAAATTTCCAGCAAAAGATTTGAGTAGAAGCACCTTCTCCCCCATTACAGAGGGACCAACCATGATTTTACCAGAAACTCATGAGTAGCTAAAAGCAGTAGAGGTCATTCATGTGTGAAAGAGCCACCTCCACCATACACATAAGGGATAATTCCCAGGAGGAAGATTGAATCCATCAGACTGTTCTGGGCTTTTAATTCTGTTAACACCTGCTTTGATTGTGAGCTTAATGCATCTCCAGCCTATGGAGAGCCACGGTTGCCTTGGAAGTGATATGTTTGTTTTGAGTGCAGAAAATGAGGTTCATCTGCTTAATGAGTTACAGAGTGTTTTCAGGCTTTTAAGGAGTCATAAGAAGTGTTACCTCGGGGGAAAAGAGATCTTAAAAACTGTGCTTCCTACTTCTTCAAAGAAATTTCGAGAACTGGAGATTTCCTAATCACTGGCATCTTTGGAGATACCCAGGCAGGACTGTGATGAGTGCTGTGGACTGTGGTACATTACTCAGTCCATCTGAACTGCTGTTTCCAGACAACATTTCATAAGAACTTTTGATTTAAAATGCATCACAAAAATCCTTCCACCAGCAGAAGCAGCTTCAGATGGTATCAGAGAAGAAATTTCCCAGAGGTTACAGTTTATGGAGGGTTTTCTTCTGTAAATTGGAGTGTATTTTTTGAAGGAAAAGAAACTGAAAATGGAGAAATTCAGTTGTGAGAACAAAAAACGTAGATAATTCCTCAGTCATCTGCAAATATCTCCTCTGTTTAAAAGGTTGTGTCCACTTTGATTTTATATGCTGCATAGCAAAATTAGAACATGCATGAAACATGCCAAAAAGTAGAAGTTAAAGGGAGAATTTCAGGGTTTGTAAGAGACATGAAATATAAATATGAAATTAGATATGAATAGTTTGTTTAGTATCTTTTAGCAAGTGATGTGTATTCAGAATGTACCTGTGATTCAGGAAAGCACTTAAAAGTTAAGCACTAAAATTTTATTTTGTTTCCTTTTGGAGCTTTTAAGATTTTCAACCTTAGGACGTGTTGCTACTGAAATCATCAGACTGAAGTTTCAGAAGAGTGATTATTACTAAAATCACAATCATAGCAGATCAGTGAAGTAACAAGAACCAGGCATTGTGCAGGCTCTGAAATAACTCACAGGCAAATATAGCAAAAAGTATCACTGCACATCAAAACACAGAGGAGCAAATCGCTGGGCCAAGTCCCAAGAAATGATGTATAGGGACCATTTTCCTATTAAATTGGCCACAGTTAATGCTACAGAAACTAAATTAATACTCCTCTCATACATTAGGTAGCAGGCTGGTTGTAAGTGGTGCAGGAATTGTCATTATATTGCTCTGCTGGTTTCCTCTGGCAGCATAATAGATATATCTGTTACCCCAGCTGACAACAGCAAATAGTGCAGAACAAAGGAAAGGCATCACTACTGATGGAGGTGAAGCTTCCAATGACAATTTGCCTGCCTGTGAGACTCAGACTTTGCCCTGTTTCTCCTGCACAACAATTAAATTGCCAAGGAAAGTTTGGGGAGTCCAGTGCAGCCAACACCAGCCATGAGAATATTTTTGTTTGTTTTGCTGAGGGCTTGTGATTCACGTTCACTTTTTTACTTAGCAAATATTTCTGAAATAAGCACTTTCCATTTTCCTTATAACATCTTTAGTCTTTTCTGTTAAAGAAGAAAGGCACACCTGAGGAAGTTTAGTCACTGCATGTAGCTGATAGTTACTAAACCACTGCTGCTCTTCTGAGTGCAAGCCAAGAGGGATTTTATTTCCATGTGTACTGCTCCAGTGCAACAAAATTTCTACAGCTCTTTGAAAAGCAGGGTAGGAACTTCATAAAATACCTTTCTTAGAGCTCAGGCTGAAAAGTCATTGTATGTATTATTGTAAGAGATCAAGGTGGAAAGCTTTTCTTATAAGGAAAATTTCTATTTGTCCCACAAGTCTCAAAAAAATTCATTCCATTTCCTGCCTGCCTAGGACAGTGCAGAAACTTGGCTAAATAAACCAGAAAGAAATACAGTTTTGATTGCAGGAATGATGTTTACCTCCCTTTGGGTCCTTTCAGGTCATACTGAAAAAACTTCTTGATAGTAAACATCTATAGTGAATTTGTACATGGCAATTTTAATAGGTTTCCTGATCACTGACTTGGCTTTGGTAGCTTTGTGTTAGAAATTTAACCAGAAAGAAGAACACTAAATACAGCTAATCTGTACTTACTAAGCCTTCTGGGTATTTCTTCTACTAGAAGTGTATAAATAACACTAAAGCACATTGCCATATACCTGAAACACAGACTCTTATAGCAAAATAATCATTGTGGCCATGAACAACAGCCTGTGTCCTCTTCTCCACTGAGAGCACAAACTGAAATCATGTCACCTAACACTAAATGTATTCAGATTTGTGTTTAAAAAGGAGCACATTTTTTGCTCATGTTAAAGCCAGGCAGGTGGAAGAGACTGGTCAGTATGTGAGACCACAACCTTTTGGCTGCTGCAGTTTCTCTGCACTTAATAAACCTACTTCAGTAGGTTTATTCAACTAATTCAGATTAAAACTGGAGGGGAAAAAAAAAAAACCAAGCAGGAAATAAAGTCAGAAGAATTTTTTTCTTAAAAAAAATTACGTGGGAATGGTTAAGAGGTGGTAGTTCCAAGGCCTAAGGAATTACTGTTAACTAGTTTGATTAGTCCTATTTCCAGGAGATTACTCTGCTCATATTTTGATTTCTCTAAGTATTAGCCTGTGACACAAAGGTCAACTGAAACTTATATTTTCAGTGATTATGAAGCTACAGATTTTTGCCTCTGGGCAGCTTTTTTTTATTAACTGGTGTATTTGATAATCATATTCATAATAAATTTCAGAGTTGATTTAGGAGCTTGGGTCCATAAGAAGGTACTTCTAGTCATCTTTGCAGTCTTTTCCATGTGCATAGTCATAAATTTTCTAATCAATCTGGATGTAACCATTTAACAATTTTCTTCCTAAACCTCTTTTTGCAGGGCAGGTGTGATTTTAATCTTCTACTGCTAGAAAGACCATCAAATGCTGTATCCACAGGCTGAAATTATTCAGAAAATAAGATGTATTCGGTTCTGTGTGAAGGTCACAAGTAATAAAGCCTCCAAGGCACTATCTTCCAGTGAATCTCTGCTGCCAAAAAGGCAACATACATTATCTTTTACACATCTCCCTTGGAAGCAATTGATGCTCATTCCTTCTGAGCTGTTACAATCTCTGGCAGAGAGAAATAGGCTGTGTTCTGGAGCTAGGGGCCTTCTGTTCTCTCTGTGACAACACTAGCAAGTAAACTATGGTCTTTGTGCCTCTAAGATTTTAGCATCCTGCACCCTGTGCATTGCACCTCTGACTAGTGCCCCCACTGCATTGCTGAAGTGTGTTGGTGCTGCTGTGATGCTCTTCAAGGTGGAGCAGTTGCAGCTCAGAAGATGCTCATGCAGTGCTGTATTTCTCACAGAAACAGTGTCTGGCTGGCTACTGTCATCTTTCACAAGCTGAAATAAGTCACTGTAAGCCACAGGAAGGAAATGTCACATGGTGACTGCCTTACAAACCTCGTGCCACCTGCCAGCACTGGTCAGATGAGCAGCATTTTTTGTGGTGCCCTGTGATTGCCACAGAGCCTGGCACACACCCACAGGCTGGGAAAACAGCTGGGGAGGGGCTTCTGCAGAGATCACTGCTGTGCTAAACAGCTTTTCAGTCATAGTTTGTGGGGCTGCTAGTTGGAAATAATAGAGGGTTCTGCTTGCAGTGGCTGTTTGCTCTAACCTTGAGCACACATCCACAACTCAGTCACTCCTGCTGGCTTTCTGCACTGAGCCCGTGGCACTTGCATTGTCATGCACATTCCCAAAGCCTGTCTTACATCAAGAGGGAGCATCCACTCCTTGCCTGTAACCTGCATCAATCCCTGCTGATGCATTCAGAGCAGATCTGATCTTGTGATTCAGTTCCTAGATTGAGTTGTGCATTTGCCAGCACTCAGAGGCTTCCAAAGCAATTTGGGGGCAGTCACTCTTCGTGTCTGTCCACGTGTGTGTTAACAGGGAGATCAGGCACAATCAGATTAGGAGCAGCAGTAGCAGTATATCAGAGTCACAGCAGAGATGATAGTGTCACCCTGCAGCTCACAGGAGGTAGTTCCCTGAGCCTCCATCACTAGACTGCCCACACTGTCCTGGCACTCTGGCTCACACTGGCAGCCTCCCTGAGCTGTGGTCACATAATCCTCCCTGAGCAGCCTGTCCTGGGGGGCTGCTCTCTGACCTGATGTTCAGTCCTGCAGCTACTGGGCCCCTGCCAGCAGCTGGGAGGCTGCTGTGATGCACAGCCCTGCTTCAGTGCACAGCCCCCCTGATTGTCCTGCTCTGGATCCTTCCTTATGTCATTCCTTATGCCTGTTCTCCCCATCCACCCAAAGAGCCATTGACAAGGAGACTGAAGACACTGGACTCAGGGGAAGCACTAATCAGGTCCTGCCCATGTCAGACCCCCAGCACAACATGCAGACCCTTTAAGAGCACCAGATCTGCCCTCTCCTGGCTAATTTTTGGTGGAATAATTATGGCAATACCTTGACAGGGTTTAACTCTGCACTTCTGATTTAATAAGATATTGTAGCACTTGAGAAAGCCTTTCCTTAACCAATTCAAGCATTAAAAAAAAAATATCATCCACGTCCTTGTCTTCCATACTGCAGTTTCCTAGCACTAAAGATCTATTCCCTGTAATGTAACTAAATAAGGTAGATACAGATACACTTATGTTTTTGCAGGGTTGGTTTAAAATTTAGAGAGCAAAACAATATGAGAGTAAAGATCAAAGTCTGTGTTCTGTGTTAAGGTCAACATAAATTTCAGCTCTACAGTCTGAATCTGTAGCTGCCGAAATTTCCAGGCTATCTTCATTTTTCCCAAAGTGTGTGGGATGGCAGTGGATCAGTGTGCACACCTGCCTCACACCTCCCACTGCCTCCCTGCACTGCTTTGTAGGGTCCTGGCCATATCCACTCCCATCATTTCCAGCACTCTCTCCTCCCTTTCTCTGCTCCCAAACAATCTGGAGTGTTCATTTTTCAAGAATTGGAGGGGATTGGTTTGTTTACAGAGAAAACCAGCTTGAGAACCTTCCCAGTCACTGTCTGATGGGAGTGCTGCAGAACATTCCTCTGCATCTGACTGCAAAACTTGGAGGTAAATGAAAAAACACTTACTAGTATTATTAAATACACATTTAGGTGAGTATTTAAGAACCTTCACGGCCTTGTGAAAACCAATATATTTGTAAAATGTTTCCCCACTGACAGCAGAACTCAGCAGTTTCCTTTGCTGTACCTCTGTCCAAAAGCAGCCTCAGCAAGATCAGCAAGGTTGTTTGGAAGCTCAGAATTCACAGCACCATTCAAAACTGAATGCATTAATGGACCAAGAGGTTTGAAATATGACCTTGTCAATAAAAAACTCACATTACATTTGAGCAACACTACGACAATCCAATGGTAGGGGAGTTCCTAACAATAGCAAGCTCATATACAATTAAATACAGAAAACTTGTTTAAATAATAGCTATGCAAAAATGTGAGTAAGCATGTAGTGTTTACCTTGCATTTGTTACAAAAGCCAAGAGGGCCATGGACAGACCAACCTCAACAGCTCTAACAAGCAGAAGCAGGTTTGGAGCTTCAAGAGGGAGTATTTGAATAAGATGAGGTGCCTCTCCAGCTATATTTTATATGTTACATTTTATACTCATTTGGTGAAGATAAATAATTTCATTTGTTCTCTGGTTTGTGGGGAATTTACAGATAGCTTTGCACCAGTGCAGTTTCTTTCCTCTTTAAGAAGTTATTCAGTATTTATGTTGTTTACACAGGATTTTTCTGGACTAGACATCACACTGATAGACTTTTCAGATTATGTAAGTGTCCCAGTTTTTCAGACAAAGTGCATCCTTTCCTATCTTCCCTTATCTTCACCTGATTTCAGAGAATACATTTTAGCCTTTCTGAAAATTTGGCCAATAATGACAAGCCTTAAACTCATCATACCAGTGACCACCTGACATTCAGCTGATTAACAATACAGGATTTTTTTGGGTAGGAATGTATTTCCTATGCAGAGTGTTTGTCCTGTGTGTGCACACAGGATACAGAAACCAGATAATGTGGCATGAAACAAGAAATACCCTTGCCCTCAGCTATCCCTTTACATCCCAGACAGGAATTCCCATGTGAGGTGTTTGTCAGGTGTTGTAAAGACCCATCAGATACAAACACTTGTTCAGGAGGAAGGGAGAAGACAGCAAGTGAGACTTCTAGGGAAGATCCTCAGTTATTGGTAACCCACCCAACCAGGTTTATCCTGAGTCAGAGGGACCACAAAGCCCTTTCTGCTCCTGCCTGTTGCATGGCAGGGTACCAGAAACACCCCAGAAGTATTTCAGATAAATCACTTGGTACAAGAGATCTAAATTGTCCCTAAAGATGCAGGTCTTGCTAGATAAGGATTAAGTTGGTTTGTGTGCTCAGCAGCAGCCCATCTGCAGAGGTTGGGTGCCACATGCCATGTGTACAACACGTTGTCAGGGAGGCAGGGACCAGATTCTTCCCTAACAGAAATATCAGACCTTCAGAGTCCTCACCACAGAGGAAAACCAGTAGATCACCAGAGAAAGATCAATCACTGGACAGCAATTACCTGAACAGCTTGATGTAGCAGCTGAGGAGAGGCCAAGGTTTCTTGCCATTCCAGAATATTTTGTAGTAATGCCTCTGTAGAGTTGTAGCTTGGCAGCACCATGTGGAAGTTCTAAGAGATCAGTATTGCCCAGACAACATTTTTTTCCCAGCCTGTAAGTGCCTCAAGTCAGCTGCCCTCAGGACTCCTGGCCTTTCCAAAATAATCAAAGTTACAGAGTTTTGGTAATCTCACTGTGGAAACAGCATCCCCAGGCAGAGCCAGAGCCCTGTGGGATGGGGTGAGAGAAACCTGATTATTCTAGAAAACACCAGAGCACAGAACATCACTGTTCCTGTCATGAACTGTCATTACAGATACAAACTGCAGCACTCACTGGTGAACTCTGTGCTTGCTCCTCACTTGTCTTTGCAAGTCAGCAGAGCCAGGGCATTTCTGCATTCCTTGCTGTCATTACCTGTAAGAGTTTTGTGGGAAACCAAAATACTGCAGAGCTACAAGTCATTCTCAAGAGGCTGCCATCACACACAAATGTTTTGGAGAGTGGGACTGCTAACCCCTGTTAGATGGTCCTTACACCTACCCCTCCAAACTGAACCCCTTAATGCCCTGCAATTTCAGATTGGGATGCTCATTATATTCATCCTAACAAAGGAAGCACTAACAGATGCAGACATACACTGAATCTGGCAATAAATAGTTAAATTCCAACTCATTACCTGAGAGTTATGTTTGTTCTAGTAACAGGATGCTGTGAAGCACTGGGATACCCAGAAAGAGCACTTTTGATGGAATAAATACGCTGTCTTTTGTTATTTTTTATGTTCCTTCTTTCATTTATATTTTTCAGCAGAAGGATCGATAGTATCCCAGAGACATTAAAATAAAGCTGAATCTACAGAACAGAGCTCAAGGTATCTGCTGGATAAGCAGTCTTTCCCCTTTCCTTAAAACAATAAGTTCCAAATTACTTTTCTCTGAAGAACTTTCTCCTCTGTTCCGATTTCATCTAGGTGAAGAGCTTTCTTCACCTTTCTTCTGGACCTTCTTTAAAATCTTACATCTCACTTGCCCTGTCTCAGAACAGTCATTCATTTTAACAGCAGCAGCCATAGTGCCCATTTTCACAGTACAAACAGACAAGCCAAAGATGAAGAAGCAGGAGGAGGAAAGATTAGAGATCACACGATAGCCCAAAATCTGGGCTTCCTGCATTTCAATCCAAAGCCCTGTTTAAAGTCCAGAACGACCATCACAGCTTTTTTTGCATTTCATCTTTTTCCCTTTCAGTCTGCACTTAAATCCAGGCCAAACTCTCCCTCTTTTCCACCCCCCAAATTACAATGAGTGTCAGGCAGATGTGCTCAGCTGTGATGCCAACTTGTTCTTTGCCTACTTCAAGGGGAATCTGTTGAACCCTGGCAGTGACTGATGACTGAGGAACTGACCAGACCTGATTAGGAACTGCCAGCTGAGTGGCAGGTAATTGGTGCAGCTCATCACTCATAACACATCCCGGGCACTGGCAGGCAGAATGAGGGAGCCCAATATCCCACAGTGGCAGGGGGTCTAGTCCATGTGTACCCTCTGTGTCTAGTGCTGAGAAAAGAGGGAGAGGGTGTTTCCTTCCTCCCCTCCCCTCTTTTATTTTTAGCTCTTTGCCAATGAGGATTTACTTTACCCAAGACTGACACTTTAATGAGCCATTTGTGCCAACTCCACTAAACATCCCAGTTTCTTTTTAGCCTCTAAACCAAACTGTCCTTTAATCTGTTTTCATTTCCACTTCCTGCCATGGTTGTGCTAAACCTTTCAGGAGCAGGAACTTCACTCACATTACATGGAAAGACCATTTTCCCCAAGACTGTAATATCCTTTTGACTGGAATGAGAGAGAAGCACATTATATTTTCACAATAGTAGTAGCCATGGCCCTAGAAGATTGTTACTTGATGTTGCTTAGTTTTGGACCTGGATACACCACTGCCTATGGGCGCACATTCCTGCTGCCATATGAATAATGCAAAAAGAAAAGACAATAGGAAAAGCATCTGTAAATGCCTTTATAAGCAGCTGACCTATATTTTTCAGAAGCACTAAAGAAGCATTTGATTGTATAGTTTTAATGTGTGTTAACCCACCACAGTGTGGCAGAGAACAGGGTAATTACATACTGCTGTATAACTACACTTTATCCCCAAATTAACATAATTTATAGAAGTGAATTAATCTGGTTTAATCACTGTAATGAACAAAGTGGAACTGTGTTCTACACTGGTATCCCAAATGTGTAGATAAAAATAAGTAAGAGCTTTGCAAGGCTAGAGGTCACTAATTGTGATTGCTAAATACTTTTTTCCAGGTAATACTCCCAATTTAAGAAAATGTTTAATTAGGCAGAAATAAGCATCTATAATTTAAAAGGTAAATTGAAGAGGGCATTGCGGGATGCATCTATTAAAGGCATAGCAGAAAACTACCACTTTTAAAAAGAAAATATCTTTCCAGAATCTTAAATCCTAATTTCCCCTTCCCAGTTTTCTGTTCTCTCATTTAACCAGTGCAGTTGTTAAACTTTTCTTGTCATTGAGAATCCTTCATAGAGAGGGAAGATGACATTTGAACAGACCAGTATGGAATTAGGAGTATGGAATTACCAGTATGTAGTATGATGCTGTTTGAGTTCTTCACAATTTTATTGTTTTTACATGTTTCAAGATTTACTGATGGAAATTTTTTTACTATCTCTTGAATAATGGCAATGCTGTCTTACTCTTGAGGATATATTTCATCTATCAACTCTTTGCTTCTCAAAAAGAAATCAGAATACTTTCAGTTCTCAAATTTGAAACCATTGTGATACTGTCTAATATTACTGCAGCCTGGAGGTTTCTGTGACCAATTACTGAGATGAATGCCATTCTATCCTCTGCCATTTCTTTGGTGTCCCTGATTTATCTCTCAAAGCCTTTATGACTCTACGTTTGGCTTTTATGTAGAAGCAGAGCAGGTCATGTGGTTATCCAGAGGCATTAGGATGATAATTTTCTTCAAGCTGAGTAGGTGGAAATAATTAATGGACTGCTTTATTGATGTACATAGATAGCTGATTCTCTCTGTGGTTTCAATTCCCAGCTTCAATAAAGTAGCTTGAGATTTTATCTGAGGGACCAGTAATTACACAGGGCAGGAATAAGCGCTGCACAAACACAATCTGATTGTGTTTTATGCCGTTGCCAGGCCAATGCTAAAGCTTAAAAACATAAACAAAGATCTGCTGCATGAATAAGTTGATGCCTTTCATTTAAACTCAAACTCTGGGGTAACTGGGGAAAAAAAAAACAACTCAGAAAAATCTGTGCTCTTGAAAGTTGAGCAAACTTCAAAGAGGAAGTTACAGTTTTACTGCAGCACAACACAGAAATAACTTTACTGTCTTGACTAGACTCCATCTCGTGTTATTGACAGTGACCAGTAGCAAATACCTTGGAAAAAATAAGCATCTATAAAAATAAACACCATAAAAAGAGGATCACATTTGCTATTTTTTGTCTCTCCAAGACTGATGCAGACTTTAAGTGAGGACTGGTAATTGAAGTCACTGTGGTTTCCATCCTAGAGTTCTGACCAACCCAAATGAATGTTAATTTTCTCAATTTATACTAAATGTCATTTTTCTGATGCTTGATTTTGAGAGAGTCTCTCAGATTCAATCCCCATAAAGAAGTTCCTGTGTGGGAATGTCCCTTGGCACCTTGTAAGCAATAGGGGCAAGGATTGATGCAGCTTTGCTGTCACAGTCTTTCGTGTGCTCCTCTTACAACTGGTCCTACAGACTCAGTCAAGATTCCTTGATTCTCACACTCTTAAAGTTATTAGTGGCTTTTAAGCCTTTAGAAAATTGTTCTTTGATATCTTTTGACAGGTCTTATTTCAGTCCTATAATTAACTTGACAGATTCTATCATCTTTTCCATCTTTGTTATTTAGACACCATTTTTTGAAGGAAGCTCCCTTACTTCTGGCCACCTCCTTTATTTCCCTGTTGAAGCTTGCTGCCTTCTTGGCCCTATTTAAACAAAGGCTCAAAACAACCCAGAATACCTTAACACTTAGTTTCTAATCTGGCAACTGCAGTACCCATTTTACCATTCAGGTGTTCTTTTTTTAAAAAAAAAAAAAAAAGAAAAAACACAACACCATTTTTATCTAGTTCTTCACTGGGTTACACAAAAATTAACTGCATAAGGCTTTTCATTCCTATAGAGATTCAGTGTAGTATGATACAATCATAGAATCATTAAGGTCAGAAAAGAATTCTAAGATCAGAGTCCAACCATTAACCCAAACTCCAGGTCCACCACTAAACCATGTCACTGAGCACCCCATCTGCACATTTTTTGACACAAAAAAAGTGTTGCTTCTGTAGTTACTCCTAAACCAGAGACCTTGCATTGCTCACACTGAATCAGTTAACACTGGTTGCCTGTCCACAGCCCTTTCACAGCCTCAACCTTTGAGTCCAGCATCATTTTTTCCCCCCAAAATGAAGCAGTTAAGATGCCATACACAGCACACACCTATGTTCCCATCCTGGGAGAACTGCTGCCTCCTCTCCCAGCACGGATGCAGCCTGTTCCCATCAACACACACTGCAGGCAATACCATTATGCTTATCTGTGAGTTTGCTGTACCTGCAGAAGGGCATCCTTATGGGGCACTCATTGCTTTCCCCTGGAGAGGGGAGGCTCATATTTATTTAGGCAAATCCTTGGTGCTCATCACCAGGAGAACAGCATTCAATCCTTGCTTTATTGTCCTAGCTGCTATTATTTCACTGTTGTTATGCATAGGTTTGGTAAAAGCCATCAGAATCCCTCATTCTGTTGTGTCATGCTGATACTAGAGCATCTCCATATATCTCAATATAAATTGTTCCCAGTAAATTGAAAAGAGAGCAGCTGCAATAAGATACAGACTGAATAAAGATGTCAGAGATTTCTGCATCAGTATAAAATATAAGTAATGCCTCTCACCATATAACATGCACAAAAGTCTGTTGTCCACAGTGCACCAACATACAGAGGAAATAAACTTTGAATTTCCTTTTCTGCCGTGAGAAGGTGGAAGGCATTGATCAGACAAAACCTTATCACCTTATGTCTGTGTAATATGTTTGCAAAGGCTCAGCTCTCAAGTGCTGAAAGTTTAGGGAGATTTATAGAGGAAGGCAGAGACGACACGATCGCTATATATAGACTTTTGGTACAATAACCAGGAGCTGGAGCACCTTGTTAAATGAGATTTTGAGCTGGTATGTGGGCTGCATGCAAACCAGCATGTCAGAGTAGCTCCTGTACAGCACAGGAGCCAGGCTGCTGCCTGAAATGCTTCAGAGGTCCACACAGAGAAGCAGCATATTCCATACAAGACTACATTTTTTATGGAAATACAACAGAACTGTGGGGAAGGAGATGCTGTTTCATTAATGATTTAATCCCTAGTAGAATCTTGTCTGCTAGCTAAGGTGGTGTAAAAATAATAAATATTTTTATATGTTTTCTAGATTCATGCACTAATTTCTTTAGACTAAACAGTTAATTCAGTACTTGAGTTTAATTTAAACCTTGGTTTCCTACATGAACCTCCTTAGATTTTTCTATTGCAGTTTTTAATACTTTTAGATTACTTTGAGCATCTAAGCAGCAGCACTAATTACTTTAATTAAATGTAATCAGACATTAATATTGCTTAATATCCCCATCCACTAGTTAACTCAGGTGTGCAATCTTAGGCCAGTCATCCTTAATTAACCTTGGGTTGAAGCACCAGCAAAGTCATTCTGATCACTGGGGTCAGTTCACCATTGCTGCACTTTCTGTGCTCACAAACAAAACCCAGCGACAGGCACCTATTGGAGAGGCTGGGCAGCACGAGTGTCCAAGGCATGTGGAAGGAATCAAAGATTGCAGCACAGACTTACCTGTCTGCAGATAACAACGCCCCGACTCTGGAGCTCCTCCTGGGGACAGGCTGGTGGGACAGGCACAGCACGGAGGGCAAAGTTCCCTGTCAAAACCAGAAATAACATTATAAAACACCCCCTCGTAGCAGATATTTTCCAGCGAGGCTTCTCTGGGTCAATGCCAGTTACATCATAAATTGTTTAACTACTATCAGCTTGAAGGTAATGGACTGGCCTGTTTGGTTTGCCATTTTATTGCACTTACCATGTCTAGTTTGTTTATTTATTTTTAAAAGCTTGCTAAAAACTTGTTTCTTACCAATACCAATGGTGTTTCTGACCAGAATGGGGTTTTCTTTTAGTAATACCTTAAACCATTGAAGCAACAGATTTCCCTTTTAATGTTTTCCTTTTTGATCCTACAGCCCTACAGTTTCATCATTAATTCATTTTTTTTAAATAACAACACAGATAATACCACAGGGGAATTTATCAAGGGAAACCAGGCTATCTCAATTAACCTAAACTTTTATTTTAGGTCTCTGTATAAAGAGGGATTTTCTCTCTGACAAAAGCAGAAGTGAGCCCCTATGGTATTTCTCTTTTAAAAAAAAAAAAAACAACAAACCCCAAACAAAAAAACCCAACAAACCACAAATAATTGTGTGCTGATTTAGTTTTAATTGCACTACACGTATTTTATTCATTTCAAAGCATTAGCCCTATCATTTGGTATACTCTGTGAGCTTCCCTAGTCTTGCAAATCAGCAGTGGAAGTGGGAATTGTCTGGGAGGGCAAACAGAGGAATCAGAGAAATTTTAAGACCATGCTGCCAATTCATTTTTCTGGTCACAGAAACCTTCACTTATTTTTAGAGGCCTTCCATCTGCCCTTCTTTGGGGTGGTTTCACACTGGGTTTATTATTCAAATAAAAGATTACTGACATTATTTGATGGGGGCATCTGCAATTCTGGGCATTTTTGGGTGCTATTCCCTGATCACTGCTTTCCCAGGGCTGTAAAGCATTACAGTGTCCATCCCTCCTTGGAGATTTCATGCAGTTCATACTAAGAGGAGTTTCTGAATTCAGTGTCTGTTTCAGCTGTTAAGAAAAGATATGTCACCAGTGAATTTAAGGTTTTAACAGCACACAGTCACTTCAAATTTGTATGCAAGGAAGCTTTAAACTTTGCTGGCTGCACCATTTCAGTGTTGACTAAGAGAGTTCACCTGCATGTGGAGCACCTGTGGCTGCACAGCCAGACTGGCACAAAGAAAGAAAAAGTTTCAGCTGAAAATTGAGTTTTCAGGTATTCTGTAATAAAAGTAACATCTGTGGACAATAGCACATGAACTACTGGAGTAAGCAAATACTCAACAGCTGCAAAACACTTTCCATCACTCCTGCACAGACACTCACCCTGAAGTTCTGCTGTGCAAGCAACAGCCAAAGAATCCCCCAGAAAGTTTATCTAGTTTTGTAGAAAAGTTACACAACCCAAAGTTTTACACCTACATGCACTCAAACTTAGAGGGCAAAAAGAACTGAAATCTATAAAACACGTTAGGAAAACACTCACCCAGATCACCCGTTTTCCACCTTTCTCCTCTCCAAGGAATATCCTCCCCATGATTAAAGTCTACAAAAATGTGAGGGCCAAATCCAGCCACAACTCCATGTAGCTCCCACTGGAGTACCCAAAAACTGCAAGCAGGAGCACTTATTCACACTGCAAAGCCCCGATTACAGGAACCAAAAAGCTTTTTATAGCCCACTGATGGGTTGTTTGCAGCTCCACCCACCGGGAGAAGCACCTGTGCTCCTGCCCCAGGGCCCCAGCAGTCCCCCAGTCTGGGTTTTTAGGCTTTGCCACACCCAGCTGGTGCATTAGAAGAATACTTTGAGGCTTGAAGGCTATGAAAACTTTTAACACGTGAAAAGAAAAAAAAAAAAAAAAAAAGCCAAAAAGGAGCAACAACATTTGCACCTGTGAAATTTTCACCTGCTACACAAAATTACAGAACAGTTCTGATAAAGTCAAAGTTGTCTCATGTGCCTTAGACAGGGGCAAAGTGTTCAGACACAATCTAGATGTGTCCTTTGTGTGTCTCGTAGTTGCTCTTCACTCATTTAGTCAGAAATTTTTTCAGCACCCAAAGAGAAGTTCAGGGTGATCTTGTCTATAACTTGCAGATTAGATGCAGTGTGACCTTCAGCCTGCAGTTACCTGACAAGAATTAATATGTTGCTACACCACTTTTTTTTCCAATTAGGGGTTCAGAAAGTAACTCAGCTTGTCCACAGTCAGGGCCCCTCCATGTTCCAAGCCATTGCACATCCATGGAAAGAATTATTCTTCCTCACTACCTTTCCAGCAAGATTTTCTTTAGGTCAAAACTTTGTCTAAAGAAAGGTTTGGGTGAACAGAATTTGGTAGAATGTGTCTGGAGAGCAGTTCTGTTCTCTGGGATCACCATATGTGAGTTTCAGTTACAACATTTCTGTGATTTGTAATGATTTTTCCCAAATATGAAGGCTTTTAAGAAAGCTGAGTAGAATGGGACAGTTTCAGTCCAAGGACACGTTGAATATATGCAAAGTTAGCATAAGGACTAGTGAGTCACATTCCTATTGCTCAGTAAATATTCTATAATAGCAAAGGAGCTATTTGTTATTGAACCTGAGATTACTTCAAAAGAGGAAAAAAAACCAGCCTAGCCTTCTTTCTTAATACAAAACTATATGAAACAACATGTTTTAGCCTTTGTGTATGAAGTTCTGAATTTCAAGTGCTAGATGAGTGCCTGTTTTCAGTTAAACCTCTGTGTGCAGACCATCTGACAGTTTGATTACCTGCCCATCTGCCCTGCATGTGTTGCTCCAGTCTTTCCAAACTTTCCTTAAACTTGCACTCTTCTTCTGTTTTACAGTTCCCTCCTTTTGGGGTTTGGTGAACTCAGCTTGGAATCTTTGCTCTGTTGGGAAGAGACAGTCACCTGTCAATATTGAAACCAGCCATATGATTTTTGATCCCTTCTTAACTCCACTCCGCCTGAACACAGGGGGAAGAAAGGTAGGTGTTCATGTTCTGGTACACAAAATAAAGGAAGTTAGTAGACTTGAAAAACATTTGCTATATTTTATATTTCTAAAGCATTTACTTTCATCTGTCAGCTTTGAGGCAGAATAACAGTGTAGTGCGTTTTAAGGACACTCCTCAAATAACTAAATTATCAATTCTATTTATCCAACTGAAGGGTTGATACTTCAATTCTGAAATTGTTTTATAAATAAAACACCTCGAACCTGTCAGCAGTCTTGGAAACACTCATTAGTTTCTAATGCTTTTGCCTTGCTTCCCTTGTGTGGGGGTGCTTAAAAGGGTATTTTAAAGTTTTTATTGCTTATTCCGTGCAGGCAGTTGTCTCTTATTCAATCTGTAGCACAGAACAATGCAGATGAAAAGGCTCTGTAACTTACAATATCAGAGCAAGCAGAGACTCTAACAAAAGGTTATTTGAAAATGATTTATCTTCCTTCGCTTGTTGTCATGACAAATGAGATATCTGCTGGAAACAGCAGAGATTTTAGGAATTTGCTCTGTACATCACATGGAGGTTCTGGTGGTACATGTGCAAATACATCAGAATTGATGTAAAGCTTCATCACAGAAATGATGAAAAGGTGCTGTTGTTATTACTGAAGGACAGTAATGCTTCCAACTATGGCCCAGATTCCAGGGTAATATATACATTTGGGTTTCTAAACAGAAAAGTGTTGAGGTTTTTCATTTTGATACGAAAAAAAAAAAAAAAGAGGAGTTTTATTGACATTGCTGTTTATGTAAAGGGTTAAATATTTCCCATTATTTATAAGTTACAGAATGACAAAATGAGAAACTCAAGAAGGTGGAAATTGTCAGTGAGTCAAGCCCAGGAGGTTCAGAATATTCAATGTCCTTAGCAGTCCTAAGAATTCAACTGGGTTTTTGTACCAGCTCAGAGTGAAGCAAATGCCTGATTATTGATAAAATTTCAGAGGCACTGACAAGCTGGGAGATGCTACATCATTAATGAAGTGTTCTTACCATGCTCACAAATATTATCCTGCAGTGATGGCCTTCAACCATGTCACGAGAACAGGATTTGTGCTGGTTGTGGTTTTTTTCAGAGAGGTTTCTAAAACGTTTGAATCAAAATTTTCCTTTGAGAAAAAGATTGAAATTTTGATGCCTTGCTAAAAATTCTTTGCTCGATGCTAAGGCTTCAGTGGGGGTTTGCTTTGGCAGGTATTATATTTGTGTTCACTTCTTGGGGAATGTTTTTTGTATGTTAAAAATAGAGGTGTGTTTCAGATGGGCTGAAGCATTTCAGTTTTCAGCGCTCTGAACCAATTGCTACAGCAGCCAAGGAATTTCTTAGACAAGACTTAACTGTGATTATGCTGAACATGAAAGGATTTTATGGAACTGATCCTAAGAAAAATGGTGAATAAATAAAAAAGGGATTTGATGTGGTTTCAAATCGGAGTTATAATAAGCTAGCTTACATGCAAAGTGAACAAGAGAGACAGCTAGATGCACACAGTCAAAATTATAAACCTCTTTTGGAAAGGGTGCTGGGAGGAGAGTCAAGCTGTAAGAGAGCACTAGATGGAAGGAAATGTTCAGTGCAGTTTTCTTGGAAGAGTAACTTCAAATTTTTAACAGATTTTTTTTTAATTAAATTAGAAATCAGCTTTATCTGAGTTTGAAAAATATTTACTTACTTTTGAAAACAACATTTCTACTTTGCGTTCTTCACTTTTGAAATTAACTTAAGAAGGAACAGGAGTGGTTCACCCACAGGAACAGAATCCAAGACCAGTCTGGAGAAATTCAAATAATACCTGAGTGATATGATCACAGACTTAATAATTCCTCTTTCATTCCCTACCACTCATTTCCCTTGGGCTTTGTTTTTGGGCAGTGAAGAGCATTGCTTAAGTTCTGTAAACCAGTTACATGTTTAATTCTCACTTTCCACCTTGGCAGGCCAAAACTGTTCCAAGCCATTCCATTGTAGAATTTCTACCTAAAGTTTCTACCCTAAGCACATACCTTTCTAGCCTGTTCCTTTGGACAGTTTATTTTATTTCAGTGTTAGTAATGGAAGCCTTTTAGTAAACCAAATTGAGACTTTCCTACAATTTTTTAGACCACTTGGAAATATAGTAATGGTTTTCTTTTTCCTAAAGAAAAGGAAGGATCTGACAGGAGAATATGAAGAACAACATCACTGTTTTCCTGCCCCACAGCCTACAAGGGGAGAAAGGCACACTCTGTGGCCTGTTACACATCAGGTGTCTTAACAGTTACTTCTGGTCTGAGGCTTAGAAGAAAATTTTCCCCATTCTATTCAGGAGCAAAAGGGATGGCAATGCAATTTGCCAAATATTTATACCACTTTGATCCAATTTTTAGCAGTAAAGTTTCAGTGAGCAATAATATATTGCTTTACATGCTGTCCAACAACTGCAGGGCGGTATCAGGTCACACGATTTGCAATTCAAGCACCATCAGATGTTATTCTGAATTGTGCTGTGTTATTTTGTGTGTGTGATTCTCCATTTCCTGAGAAAGTGGCTCTTCAGGTCCTGAAGGCTGAGCATCATTGATAGAGATAATTGGATTTCAAGATCCAGGATCTCAGCACAAGATACTTAATGAGTTTACATGCAGATAAATTCCCCAGAAGAAATGCTGCTTTGGAGGGAACTCCCCAGGTTTCAGTTCTCTCTCAGGCCCAGCTTTGTCTCTTGATTATCCATTTTAGTGAATTTAGCATGCAGCCCCTTTCAGATAAACAGCCCTTTTTTAATAAACAATGCAAAGCCTTATTAATTTGCAAATCACACTCCTTCACTCTGTCACAAACAATGACATCGTTTGACTTCCTTTGCCTTTTTGCTTTGGATTCACACGAGCACCAAAGCAATCAGCGACAGCACAACAGAATAACTTCCAGTGTAGTCTGGTGACATTTAGGCAGAAAGCACTGTGGGTTTCAGTCTCCAGGGATTTCCAGCCTGTCATGGATGATTGTGGTGGATGAACAAACCCCCTCCCTTCCCACTGAGCGAATCCTCTCCTGGAATTCCTTCCTCCGTTCACCAGGGCAAGAGCTCTGCCTTTGCTCCCCCAAAATTTGTCCCCTGCCTTACTGTAGCCCAGCTGCCTTTGATCTCCTGGTTTTCCGTGGACTTAATTTCAAAGCCCTATTTCCATGATTGTTTAAAACTACATTACAGTTCCTGGCCATAATTTTTTTTTTCTCCTAAAAACATGTTAAGCAACAGCTTTTGCTTTAGACAGTGAGTGCATCCCTGCCAATTAATTAAACCTTGTCACATCAGGGACGCTGTGTCTTACTAATCATTTTAGGTCACACTCAAGGACTTAAATTGTGGCCTAAAGCAGGTAAAACTCTGTTTAAAAATCACTTTATTTTTAAGACAAGGAAGGACATTGTACCTGATGTTGACCTCTGGGGAAATAAATAAATCGATGTCTGCTGGCCAAGGACTGTTACAGACGTTCTAGAGCTCAGTGTGCATAAATGGAAGCTACTCAGCAAGATCCATACATCTGCCTGCTCACATGGAACATAAATGAATGCAATCACGTATTATTTAAATGAATATCTTTATAAATAATTGGTTCGTTCTGTGCATCACAAGATAACGGCGACATTTAGCAGCTTCTAAACTAAAACAGGATAGAAGAGATTTATGAATTGAAATCAGTTAAATGGTTTCTCTGCCAGCTAGCTCTGATTCCATGCTGTTCAATCAATTCAGAGTATTACTAGCATTTTTCTCAAGAGTGCAATATATGACAACTGCCAAGCTTTGCTTTGGTGATTACTAAAAGGACAGATACTGGTGTGAACCATATTTCAGCACTGCAGGAATATAAAAAATGAATTGTTAGAAATGGTCCAGGAGGAATGGATAGCAATAAGACATCAATGTCATCTGTAAACTGACTTGTGATAAATTTTTAGAGGGCTTAATAATATGATTTTTGATTTAGAGTGGCTTTAGAAAGTCAAAAGTCTGATGCAAACATCAAAAACTTTAATGAATAAAAAATGAAATGCATTGCTGCTTAAGTAATTGTTTCTAATGCTTCTACAGTATTTCACGTTCTCAGATGTGTTAGTAAGTGAACATGAAATGAAAGCAGCAGGTAAGCTAACTTGTTTATTCACCCTCATCATTGACTTCAGAACAGGAAAACAATGTTAAGGACTATTTCAGTAGTACTTGCAAACTTTGCTGTTAGTAGACCAGATACAGGGGAAAATATATGTTCAGGGTCTAGATTTACTCTCTGTTGGAACTTCTTTTTCCTTATCACTTCAGTTGCCCTTGAGACTGAATCAGTCTGGAACACGTGAGGACTCAGATGTGCATCTCAATGTGCTTTTAATTCCTGGTTGTCTTTGATAACAGAGCAACGCTGAAATCATGAAGGAGCCCTGAATGGACACAAGAATGTACTTCTACAGCTTCTTCATAGCATAAAGAGTTTTTTGCTCCAGTGTAACTACTCTGCTTGACATTTAGCCATGTCTAGTGTCATAAAACAAGCTCACTTGTCTGTCATGGGAAGCTTCTTGGGAGATCCTGGGCTTGGCCAGAAGTGATTCGGGGGGCTGACTCCACAGGCTCACTGTACCCTGGTTTGGAGCTCTCAATTTGGCAGCAGTACCTTTCAAATTATATGTTAGACCATCTCTCAGCTGCAGTTTTGTAGTAATTCAGAGCAGCCCATGGTGTCCTTGCAGAGGTGGGTTTGCTGACCCTGGAATTGCATTCAGTGGATGTCACCTCAACCACCAAGGGCTCTGCTGTTACGGACACTGGGCAGTCAGTCCATTAGAAAGAAGGGTAAAGACTCTGAGGGATTATTGAAGCTGTGATAAGTGATACCAGCCAAAGGTCTTGTCCATTCTTTGTCCCTCCTCATGTTTATTTCAATAAGTTGCTTTCCAGTTTTCAGTTCCTAATGATGAGACTTCAAAAAAACCAAAAAAGACTGCAGCAGCAGCTGGCCTCCAACTACTAAACAGCTGAGTTAATATTGTTCTTAATGCCCTATTTTTATCTTCTAATAGACATTGTGCATTGCTTTTATTTGGATTTATTTCATCCTGCACTTGGGTCTATTTATAAACCTAGGTATTTATTTCAAGCCTTGCAGAAGTAGAAGGCTACTTGTGTTTCCACGTGATTCTGTACTTGGGGCTGTACTCACTGATATGAAAAGACTGAAGATTTCTTCCCCTCACACTGATCCTGCTGTTATAGCAAAGGTGTGCGAGTCTCCTCACACCACATGCTTTAAATTAAATATAATTTTGGATTTTCGCACTGTTAAAGCACATTCCCTGGTCTCAGAAGGATGATTCATTCTTAGCTTTTCTGTTGTTGTTGTTACAAACATTAATAAATGTATAACATATTGAAACTTAGTAAGATACAGTAATATTTTTTTGAAAGTGGGTATTTTTGGCACAGTGTCAAAGAAATGTTGTTAACTGAGAGCCCTCTGTAATAAATGGGGATGTTCCATGTAATTTTGTACACAGAAGCTGGATCATATAATCAAAATCAAGATATCTGGAGGAGGTGCAGGCACACATAAGGTGGTTGTTCAGCTGCCACCAGTTCATCTGGTGGCAAAACACTTGCCATGCCAACCAGAAATAATGAGGATCCACATCCCTCTCCTACTGGTAAATCCTGGCACCAACATTTTACAAGTCTGGGTTTGCAGTTCAGTGGCAAAAGGCTGCAACTTACACATATTGGAGACTTCTTTTCCTTTTCAGAAAGCAAATGTTGGTTCAGTTCTGTTCAGTCCTCAGTCCTTTAGGAAGGTGACATCCAGAACTTTAAATAGCTCCATAGCTGTAGTGGCTGCCATCACCTGTGTTTGAAATTGCTCTGGAATTCTGTAACAGTGTGGATTAGGGCACTTGTGTGTGTGGAGAGAGACTTTATAATGTGTGCTGGGTGTCTGCTGCCCATGTAGGCAGGAGATCACTTTGGCTGAAGGTCCGTTTGTGGCAGCAAGGTGCTGATCCAGCTTTCCCAACAGTTCTGCAGGCAGCAGGCACAGGGATTGCTGTTGGCAGCTCTGAAGGGTGAGCTGTCAGGGACTCAGTTCTTGACAAATTAAGGAAGCTGGGGAAAAGGTTTTCTTTTTTTTTTTTTTTTTTTTTTTTAGTAACTCTCCCTTTCATCCATACTGGCTAAATCAAGCAATCACCAGATATTTGGTGGGGGTTTCTGCCTGCCTGGCAGCTGGAGCTGGTACTGTATAATAGGCACTTGTCAATTCTGCTGTGACATAAATGGAACTGCTGCCAGGGTGAGATACAAATTGCCCTGGCACTCAAATGTGCTGTTCAGAATTCTGAGTAGAACTTGGTGTTAGAGAGAAGTGTGAGTTCATTGTTTCTGCTCTCAGTGCTGTTAATCCCTGATGGTTGAAAATTGAAGCAGGCACAGTTTGCTTATAGATAGAAGAATTAAACTACGTATTTTAGGATTAGATTCTGGAAAGGAGCTTAAGGGAAAAAACTGAAAAACAGTCGTCAATGAACTGTATCTAATAATCAAAAACAAATCTGTGGATCAGCAGCTCCTCATCTAACTGGGATCTGGATGGTAGAGCAGTGGGGGCAGTTAAGCTGAGTGTCATCCAACAGGCTGAGGGAAACCATCAGCAGGTGATTCTGGAGCAGAGGAGGAAAATGTGCATAAACTGGGGGTAAGAAACTGTTCTTAATGTAAGGGACATTGTATGCCACAGGGTGTTATAGACCTGGCGAGAAAATTGGGAAGATAAAATTATCCTTTGGCATGTACCTTGTTTTATTTGGGATGTGTTGTTCCTGTTCAGAAAGCCACAGGGAAGGAGAGCTCATGGTAGTCCTGTTAGATGTGTGGTATCCTTGTGTCACTTAGGTAAGTGTTTGAATCAGTAACTCTTGTTTGTGTTATGTAACTTTGAACTGAATCCATTATAACCGAGCAGTTTTACCTCCAGCCTTTTTATCAAGTTATTGCTTCTGTCCCTGAGCAACAAACAGACCCAAATTATCAAGTTAGGTCTGATAATGGAAATTTTAGTCTTTAAGCTGAAAAGAGAGAATAAAGTTAAACTTCCCTACCAGAAATCACTGGAGAGGTTATTTTAAATATAAAATGTGAAGAAGATGATTAAAATAAACATTTTCTCCTGTAAACTTGCATAGAAGAAGAGTGCATACTGCCCTCCTATTAACAATTCAGTGCCACCTGTCCCAGGGAAGCTTTTCAGCAGAAGAGGATGTTGCACAGAACACAGTAATATGGCCTGTTGCCCCACATATATTTGGGATACACATTATAGCTGTTGCCTAAAGATCAGGACTCAAAAAAGACTCTCTGGGCAAATGGATGAGGAGGAAGGGGAAGGAGAAGAGTGGGCAAGTGCTAATAAGTACAAATTGTGTCTCTTTGCTTACCGTGGGTGTTTGTAAAGGAATGTTTAAAAGGTAAAAAGGAGTGGGTTTGCCCTTTACTCCTGTATCCTTTCTTCTGTACCCCAGCCAGCAGCTGGAAGCAGCATATCAACATCATCATTTGCTGCTGATAGTATTAAATCCATACACTCAGATTCTGCAGTGCTCCTTCCCTGCCACACAAAGAGTGCAAAGGAATTCATCACAGACATGACTTTAAATCACAGCACCTTCCAGGGCTATGCCAGTGGCAGCACAGCTGTGCTGAGGTGGCACTTGAAAGCTCCTTTGAAGATACCTTTTTGCCTTAATTAAGTATTTATCCTTAACTAAGTTATTTCATCTACTCCTATTTTGTGTAGGGCTATTTAAGACCTCTACCCAAAATAGTGTTCAAATGTGCTGAGCAAAGAAGCCTTTGGGGGGAAAAAAAAAAAAGAAAAAAAAGGTTAAAATGCGAATTATTTTGAATCATACAAATGTACTTTTGATGTCATCACAGCCCCTGCAAATAAATGTATTTGTGTGTTTGGTTTTGTAAAGCAAATTATTTATGTGATGGACTTTGATAGCTGCTTTTGAGTGACATAGGCTTTTGATGCAAATACACATTTGTGATCTTTTCTTTCAGTGTGTTACTAAAAGGGCCAGGCTGCCGTGGTTTCCATAGCCTGAAGATGGATTGGGATGTAAATCCCTGTTTGACACATATGGGGCTATGTACAGTTAGAAGCACAGAAACACTGTTAAACAGGTCTCCTGGCTTGATGTTGCCTGGGGACACAGTGAATGCTCCGTGCTCAGAACCTCACTACAAAGATGGATTTGGCACGGGCAGAAGCAGTGATGTTGGAGAGATGCTCAGATTCATCAGCCACCAGCAGGAAATCCATGCCTCTAAATCTCAACTTTAGGCTTAAAACTTTGGCACTTTATCTTGTCTATTTGAAATCTTCCCAATGTGAGTGAGCCACTGTTCTGCCCGTGACCAGATGGGTGTTGCATCCAGGCTTTTTATAGTGCTTACACCACGCTCCTTTTATAGAGATATATTTACAGCAGAATATTCTTTGGAAGCACAGGGATGCATGCCAGTTTTATATGGAATAGTCCTCTATTATCATGCAAAGTTTTGTGCCATCTACTGACCCATTCCTTACAACCCAAATGTCCCAAGTCCTTGAAGTAGCCACATAATGGTCCTAAATGATTTCTGTATCTTGTTTGATTTTTTTTTTTTGAGAGGCCTCTTTGTGACAAGTCTTCTGTTAACACAAAGTGTTCCATAGACAGAAGAAATAATGCAGCCTGGTTTTCTACAGAATCTCATTTTAGCTTCTTTACAGCCTCTGTCTCCCATTATCACTTCACTACTGCACAGATCCCCTCCATTAAAAGACAAAGGCAGAAAATGCTGTGGCTATTTCCAAGTTCTTTGTGTCAGCAAATGCACCTGCTGACTGCCCAGTTGCTAAAACAGCAATCTGTAATACCTGAGTTTTACCTGCCTGGTCCTCAGTACAAGGTTGGTTTGGTCTTTGCTTCTACCCAATTTTCACAAAATACTTTTTGACAATGATTTCTTCTGTGTCAAAACTAGAATGAAACTGGCCAGGAGATACTGGAGTTAGTGTGGGGCAAGTAGGAAACTGTTCCCAAAGCAGTTTGTTACTATTATAATGCAGCATCTTTTGTCAGAGGCACTTTCTAAAAGCAGTGTGGGTCTATAAAGGCAGGAGCTATCAAAGGCAAGGATTTAAATGACAAGCAGGGAATTTCACAGGTAGATGCACATTAAGGAAAGGAATTGCATATCCTACAGATTTCCTCTGTTAACATCATCACATCAGAGTTTGGCTGCTGTTTTCTCCAGCAGAAATGCATAATTTTCAATATTTTTCAGGGAATACAGCACTGAGGACTCATCATCATAAGCAAAATCAAGTTAATAAACTAATGAGAATATAACATTGCTTGGATAAAAATCTTAACAAATATACCCAAGGAGTGTCTCACCCAAGGAGTTTTCCTTCTAGAAAAACTTCCTTTGGAAGATCCTGCAGCATTTGCAGGAAGCACATGGTGTGTTGTTTCCTTACAGTTGTGATAAATGTCGGTCAGGGAGGTAAAGCATCACAAAGCCTCCTGAGAACCACTGCAAACTGCAGTGCCAGGACACCTGTAAGGACTGAGCAAGGGCACAGCTCAGATCCTCTCCCAGCTCTGTGTTAAGGCTCACAGGCCAGAGGGGCAGGAGAGAATCTGCTCAAAAGTACCAAAGCTCAGAGAACAAGCAGAGTTAAATTGTGAGAACAGGATATCTGAGTTGGCACTGCACAGCTGGCCTGGAGCTCAGCCAGCCATGGTGGGCATCTGCACTTGTGTCAATGGTTTGGGGGAAACCTCTGCCCAAACAGCAGGATATTTGAATGGACTGGTATTTTTCCAAATGTCATGTTCTTTAAATGCCGTTTGAAGATGAAGGTTTGCTCAGTTCCCCTTAGAATATCACTGCAAATATCACCAAGATGCTTATATGTGTCCAGCTGCTTTATGACCTCCTGTTCCTCCTCTCCCAAAACACTGCAAGGAAAGAGGAGAAGCTATTTAGCAGGAGGAAATCTGAAGCCATTTTCGTGATGAATGCTCACCTCTGCAAGTGAAGGCATAATATCCTCATGAAAGGACCAATCCTTCATTCCCAATGACTGTCATGTTGTCTGTGTGGCTGCCTGGACCACTGATGATTGCCCCTCATCCCCTACAAAAGAAGCAAAAAATATAAAATCAGAAACACAGCTCTGAATAGACTTCCACAAGGCACTGGATAAGAACCCAGAAATGATCACAAGTCAGGAAGTATTTCTCTTGCATGTCCATCATTCTTTGGGTAAAAACCTGTTTCATTCCCAAATCTCTGATAATGCTGCTAATGATTAGGTATTCTCAATCCAGTATCTTTTCTCAGCTAGTTCTGGGCTATCTGATTATCTCATTTAAAGGATTATGTATTATTTTGGCCAATGGAATTTGCTCATATCCTTTCCTCCACTTAGACTTGTCTTTTCCTGAAAGCCCTTGAGCTGTAAAACCACACATCATTTCAACATCTGAAATCCTTTGTCTGGTAATGTTGTACCATTTTAGTGCCCAGTTGTGCCCTGCATAACTAATCATGAGGAAAGGGATGTGAACTCTGTACTGAAGAGATTCCTAAAAAGAAGAACTACTGGGAGGAGCAAAAAGCCAGCACTTAGAGTTTTCTTCCTGCCTGTGCCAGATACCATCTGTTATCTTTAGGAGGTCGGGGACTGTGCTTTCCCTGTGAGCAGCATGGAGGTGATGGCTGGAGAGAGGGAGCTGTGCTGCTGAAATGAGCAGCAGCCTTTAACTGAACACTCCACACAGAAATTAGGAACAATATTACAGCATCTGGTGTGTGTAACGGGAGAATAAACCAGCTGTGCTAGGTGAAATATGGAGTACGTCAAATTATTACAACAAACTTTATAAACATTACTGTTAGTCTGACTGCAATCATTTTTTTAATAGCAGGAGAAGACAGAGAGAGAAAGGAGCTCTGCACATCAAATGCTGTGAAAAAGAATGATACTACTGTAAAGAGCACGAGAGCCAGCACCCAATTAGAGCAGACAGAAACTGGCTGCAAACAAGAAGGAAACTGGAGCAGCAATTCCAGAATGAGAAGGATAGTTCTCATCTCAAGATCTGCCATGGTAGCAAGAGGCCACAAAGCATTAAAGAGATATATTTTGCAATTTTTTGCAAAATGAAAGTTACATTTCATTGGCTTTTTATGGTATTTTGAGCCCAATCAATAAGCTTTACGACCTGCATCCTCTGTTGGCTCATTGAAGCTAACTGGGCTATCAGCTTTCTGTCTTGGTGCACTATAGATGGGCAATCACACTTTATTTAATGACTGAAATGGACATCTTTGGTGATACAGGATTCTTCAATGAGATATGTAATTGTTCCCAGCTTATGCAGCTTTTATTGAATTATTATTGAAAACATAATTTCATGCTTGGTTAAGTCATAAATTTAATTCATTTCGCTGGCAAGATACAGTAACAAATATGACACTACCAGTATTGCTTGGAGGAAAGGAGAGGAGGTTCTGTGTAGCCAACGAGTATAAATTAGCTGAGCACTCATTGGTTAACTTTTGAGCATTTTCTGCTCGTGGATTTAAAAGTGCAGGAGAAACTTGTCCATGTCCAGTAGATCAGTTTTGACAGAAAGCTGGCACTTGGTTGTAACGTATAGATTGAGTCTCGTGGGCACATTGCAATCCCAGTTAGTTGGATAAAATGGAATTGCACTGGCTCTGCTTTTTGGTGGCTTCAGGACACAGATGAGTCATTGACTAGGCAAAGGTCTTGTGTCTGCTTTTCTTAACCACATTAATTAATTAATTAATTATGTCATTAACCACAACTGAAAGTTTAACATCTCAGCTGTGTGTGCATCTGTGGGGCACTCTCACAAGTGCCTGCAAAAGGCAGGGGAAAAAGGTAAGAACTCCCTTTTGTTAAAATGAACTCAGTGAGACTTGTCTGAACGGGGACTGTGTGCAAGGTACACCCTCTTTTTCCTTTTTAGCCCCAAATCCATGAGAGACTGGGCTGGCTGAAGCCCTGGATTTCTTTAGGCAGGACTGACTGCTTGGAGCAGGAGGCTGGACTGGAAAGCTCCAGAAAGCTCTGTCAGCCAGCACGGCCTCGACTCTGTCTTTAATCCTGACTTCTCTCCAGAAACATTAACTGCTTAACTCTGCTTTAACACAGGCATCTGTGAACAGCCTGAGGAAATGCCTGCTTTTCTTGGTAAGGAAAACTCAGCTTTTAGATGCCTGCAGTTTAATGAAATTAATTTCCCTCTTATTTCTTGAATATAAAGCAATTCAGACTGTCTTTGACACCTCAGAGTAAATGCATTGTAAATGAAAGGCAGCTGGACAAATTTTCAGTGAATTTGATGAGGTGAAAGGGTAAAGCAGTTACTGGAAATACATTTTTTCATAATAGATTGGAATTTATGGAAACCCTTGCTGGCTTCACAATTAAAGCAGTTATTTAGCATCTGCAACATTATTTGCTTCAAAAGTCATAATTTTTATCTTACTAATTCAACCAATCATCTTAGAAGCACAGTGACATTGCATTAAATATACTTAATATCATTTTTTCTCTAAAAAATCAAGCTTAATTAGTTTTGCAGCTTTCACAACATAAACTTGTATTACAAGCCTTATGGCTTTGACTCTTGCAGGATTTGATTTTAAAGTCCAAGTCCCTCCATTTAGGTGAAGAACCAGAATCAGACACTGATATTTATGCTGCATCCTTAAAAGTAAGTAACACATTAAAATGATTAGACCTTTTATGCCACAGTTGCCCAAATTATGTTTTCTCAAGGAGCCCTACCTACCTACAGAATATTTCATCATTTTTCTGCAAAGAATCTGTGGTGATATTTTTGCTTTAACTAACAAGGTTTTCCTTTCTCAATTTCTGCTCTGACTGTACACGGGGAATTTTTTTCTGGCCTGTTGCTGTTTGCAAGCAAGTTTTAATTCAGAACTTTTGGAGGCTCTTTTGTATGGCTTTGAGTTTCTTCACAACCTTTTGAAGCTGAGGATGCAACACACCTCACTGGCCTAATCTTTTATTAACCACATTTTGCTTATTGTACTTTACCATAGAATCTTGTTGCATTCAATGAAGTGGCTTTTGGCAATCAAAGGAAACTATTTGAAGGGGTTATCAAACAATCTTTGTTCTAGCTGAGAAATTAGTAGATATGTTAAGTAGTATAAATACTGCTAGGGAGTAAAAAACCTTGATTTTTGCCAAACAGTTGAAACAGGAAATAGCTTAATGCATAAAAAAAACCCAGCATAACACAGTGAAGCTATATCTTTTAATTATTAAATCTATGTTTCTACAGTAGAACTCACCAAATGTGGGCTTGAGAAATCACTGGAAGTTAAAAAATTATTACCGAGTCAAACACCATAATTTAATGAATTAGCCTGGTTGAAAAATAAGGTAGGTGCTAGAATTTTCCTGGCATGGAAAAGCCACACAACGGCCAAAGTTCTAACTGAAAGGAAAATAATTTTTTTTAAAAAACCACTCAGGGAGTAGTAAATTCATAATTTGTACTGAGTAGGAATTGGCAACCACCTTGTCAATAGCTATAAAACGCCTTATGTGCAGAAATATTTCAGGACATCAAAGACAAAGAAATGTGTTTGGCCCCGTGCCTTTGCATTCAGTATACAATTTATGGCAGCTTTATTTTTCCATTTTTTTCGTAAGCTTTTCTTCCCCATCTTCTCTCTAACAAAGGGCGACACAGAAGACAAGAAGAGCAGCAAGACTGGACTTTTTATGCAATAGGGAGATGTGTCAGTACCATTGCTTTGTTTGATGTTTTACTGGACACCTTTCTGTGCCTCTGTTCTCTAACTCAGCAGCAGCCCAGAAGCTGCCTGCCTTGATATTATGATGTAGTTGACCAAAGGAAAAATACCTGCAAAATAACTTTAAAGATATTTGCATTGAATTCCAACATCTTTCTATCTCTGCCTGTTGCAGGAAGAAAAACTACTCTTTTATTCTAAAAAGGCATGATTACTTGCTCCTGGTCTTGCTATGCTTTTAGAAAAGGTTCTTTACAAGTGCAGGTAGTCCTTCTCTATTGCTAAAGGAAGTGCTCTATACCACAATATCTCATTTAAATACTTTCTCGGTGTTGTGCACTTTTTGTTATGTTTGCAGCTGTTTTAAAGCACCTCAGCTGAAGCCTTCAGAAGGCAAATACACACAAATGTCCTTTATGAGCCTTTCTGGCTTTGTCTCTCCCGATCCCTGGTAATTTTCTTTGAATGCATACATCTTCCTTTTCCAGCTCACAAGATTGCCAGCGTGGCTCTCAGCAAACAAGGGTGAGTTTTAAAGGATCGGTGGAGTGCCTGTGAAATCATTGCCCTGCATTATTATGGCTTATCTTTCTACTTTCATGGTCTATAGTCCTCATATGGATTTATTTCATCTGTGCTTGCACACAGCCTTGTACCCGGGCCTGCTTAGACTCACCATAAAGCCTCATACTTAAAGGATAATGGTCATGATGGGGGAAGTATACAAGGCAATAAACAGCTTTTGCAGGTGATTAAACACGCTGAAGCAAAGCTGAGGCATTTGAAAAACCCCAAAAGCTGTTTACTGTAAGCTCGGCAACACGTCAGCTGTGTTCAACAAGCCACAACATTAAATAAAAGCTTTTGCCTTGTCTTGGAAGGACTGGGAAGTTTTGTTCACCAAATAGATGTTTCCTTCTCCTTTTTAATAGCGTGGGTGGCTTTCTTTGTGTCACATACGGTTTAACAGGAGATAAGTTCCGGAGTAATTGCTTGGGATAAAAGCAGCAAAATGTCTTTCTTCACATTGCTATGGAGGTTCTTGATGATAGTCCTTTCCTCCTCTTCCCACCCCACAAGAATCCCCCTTTATTCCCAACTCCTTTCTTTGCTCCTGCTACTACTTCCTTTGTGTGTTTCATGATTTCATTTCTTGGTTGGGTTTTTGATTTGGGTTGGTTTTTTTTTTCTTCTCTTCATTTCAGTGGTATCTTCACCTCCACTCTCCCCAGCACTTCAAAGTTTTCCTAACAAGAATGCCTGAGGCTGGAACATTTAGCTGCTTGAAGGAGGAGGACAGACGCAGGAATCTTATGAGTCACAACACTTTCAGTGCTGGGGAATCTCTGTTACACAAATAGCACTGCTTTTGTAATGATGAGTTGTCTAAAACCAAACAGCCTTTTTTAGCAACAATAATTTACTAAACCATATGATCTTGAAGAGTATTTTTCTTTAAAACTTAACGCAACTTTTTCTTTATTTTTCTTTATTCCAACTTGCGCTGATTTCTGTGGGGCTTCCTATCAAATGCAGTGAATAAAACTGCACTTACTATTTTCCAGCCCCAACTTACTGGCACTTATAATAGTTGTTAGATACCACCATGGCTATTTGTGCAAGTCAGACACTTAAGTGATACTATAGTTAACTGCTGGCACAAACTGTATGACAGAGAAATAAGTCAGAGGCCAATAACCCTCACAGAAGACTGTAATTTCCTGTGAATATCAATGGCAGGAAACTTACAGTCTAAAGGAAAGAATATTTAGTATTTTGCAGTGGTTCACAAAGACGTTTTTGCTGTTTATTGCTGAGAATTACGGCATAGTCTTTCTCATTTATAAATTAGACCTTGAGGCAGTATCTTCTGTGAAAGCAAAATATGAAAGGAGTAATGGAAGTCTGGTAACTAGCTGAGCTTGAAGCTGTATGCTGTAAAACAGAATTCCTAGATAAAGTGATCGTCAGGAAAAGGTTGGCAGTTCCAGGTAGTGGTTGGTTCTTTCGTTTTGTCCTTCAGTCATTTCTACAAGAGCAGTGTGTTTGAGGAAAATGAAAATGTACTCATTTATACACAAAAAAACCCCATTAGCATTGTATAAAAAAAACCCTGTGTACATTACATCCTTGTCTCAGATAAATACAAATCCAGTATAATTCTGGATTTGCACCAGTATTACTGAAACACAAATCTATCCTTGAATATCTTTATCCATTGTGCCCTGTTAAGTTTATCTAGGGCAAATCCTGAACCACTGAAATTAAGGCTAAAGAGGGAGAAGTGGCATTCCTTGGCCCCACAGAGGGGTGACCAGAGTGTTCATGTCAAGGCAGCTCCTTGGGAAATGCCTGCAGATGTGTGCACTGGTCTGTGCTGACTCCTTGGGAAGGCAGACTTGGAGCAGACACTGGTGTCATAAGGAAAGACACACACAGGAAAAATGTGTTTCATCTGCGGTGGCTGGAATACACCCCGAGGTAACTGCTCATCCCTGGGTTGTGCTGCACCATCCAGGGAAACATTCCCTTGTGTCTGCACAGGGCAGAAAGGGTGAAGTGCAGAGATGTCAGTTCCTGAATAAGGAAATGTGTAACTGACTGTTTGTGTGGATTTTCTGTCTTCCCAGGAAATCCTCAGGTGTCATTTGAAGACGCTCCGAGGATTTCAAGTGTCACATTTACAGCAGGAATTAAGGCCAGTGATAGTGAACATATTGAATGAGTTGTTTGTTCCCATTTCAGGTTAGGAAAGAAGCTCTCAGAGGCTGATTTGGATTGTTTCTCACAAAGGTTAATCCTCAAACTCTGTTCTCCATTTACTGTTGTCTTGTAATGATGAAGTAAACATATCAGGTAGCTTTTGCCATCTATTGTATACTTTCAGATATACTCAGAATAATAAAGAGAGCAGATTTGAAGAGATAGAGTAGGATGTTTATTTTTCTAATTTTTAAGTCATTTTGAGTTAACCAAGACTGGTTTTGTAAACACGTTTTCCCTTTTTTTCTTTTTTTTTCAAAGTTGTTACATTTTTCATGCATGAATTTGACCTATGGATTATATAAAACTAAAAGAATCCTTTTCTAATGGACAGTCAGTAAAGCCAGATGCTTTTAGTGGGAATTCTTGGGTTGAAAGATATTTGGTGGGGCTTTTTCCCCCTATTGCATTTTCCACCAAAGTGTTTCTTGCTCATTTTATTTAAAAACATAAATTCTATTATTTTCTGTACTCTAGGGATGAATATCACAGTAAAGACTATTTGAGGAGAAACAAAGCTATTCCCTTCTTTTAATCTGAAACATAAAGCCATTTCCATTACAGAATTTTCAGAGGAACCTTTGTAAGATTCCTGGGGCCATATTTTCAACATAGTTTCATAACTAATGAAGATTTACAAATGTCCTGAACCCCATTTTCATCAACAGAACTTAGTGCCAGGATATGTCTATGTCTTTCAAAATCACTTCAAGTGTTTATCTGCATCTCAAGGGCTGAATTAGTTTTAAAACTCTGACTCTTAGACTTCTGTGAAGTAAATGATCACTTAAGGCAATGTTGTCCTTCACTAGATTAGACTTCTAATATTGTATCTTCATCTGAATAGATTTTCACTTCAGCCACAGTTAATATGAAATATACTGCATTTTGTATTTGCTGCATGAAAGGAAAATTGATTTATTTCAGGTACTTTATAGACTATTTTATTATTCACATCAAGATCTCATCTAGTCCCTCTGCATTCATATTTTATAGCACTTTAACTGATTGATTTGATTTGACCCAACACTTTGATGGCACCTTTGCTATGGAGGCTGCACACACATAACACAAATCATTTACTTGGTTCTTTTCAAAACTATTTACTTTACCCTTGGGTTATTTTGTGAATTTCTGGGCTTTTGGTTCTGACCAGATTAACCACCAGGCAACTGCAGGTAAAACACAAGTCCCAAGTCCCCTTTCCTCTGGAGTAAAATCCGTAGTCACTCACATCACCATATTTACAGTGCTGTACAATAGGATTGTATTCATATCAATATAGCAAAGACTTCAGAATTTAGCCCTGAATTTGTCTAATTTCCAAAGCACCTCCTGGTCCTTGTTTTTTTCTGTCAGGTCTGCTGGGAACAAAGCAGGTCTGGATGAAACCAGAAATGGTTTCCTCTGAAGTCACTGAAGTCAAATGAACAATATTGACTCTCATCCCTGTCTGAACTCATCTATTTTGTGACACAGAAAGGCAAGATAAGTTTTCATTCCCAGAAGCTCAGTGGTTTTCCTGCAATATCTGAGGTAACTGTGATGGTGAGGCAGAAGCAGAGCCTGGATCTCTGCTCCTAAATTAGGTGTTCTGCATTATCCTTCCTCACCATGAAACAAATTAGAACTCTGCTACCCTTCAGACAGGCACTGATCATTTAGAAGCCCTTAATAAACTCCTCAGAAATGGAGCCTAGATATCAATTCTTAAAAAAAAAAAAAAAAAAAAAAAAAAGTTTATTTTTATAAAAAATAACAAAGTGTGTCTGGGTATATTTTATGATTTCTTTCCCTTTATTGGTTTTGTTTCATTTCTCTATTCTCCTGCATGTCACCAGTGAAGAGAGTTTTGTCTTACCTGGGGATTAGCACAGGATTTGATCCTTCTGGCAGAAAACTTCCTACTGCCTTCACATTTGTGAATGTGTCTCTTACTGGAATTATGGCTCATTCAGGATGTTCTCTAAATTTAAACTAAATTTCCATTTGTGGTTGCTCCCTTACACACACTTTGTGATTTCCCTTACAAATGCAAACCTCTGCCTTAAATATATTAATTATCCCTATAGTAGGTTGTAGTACTGCAATCCCTGAAGCAAGACTTGCTTAATGGTGAAGTTGCAGTGAACTGCACAGCAGAAAGGCAAATTCATCAGCTTTCATCATGAAGACTCACACCTGTCCTGCACGTGTGTAAAATCCTGCTCAGTGAATCTGATTTGTGGCACTGGAATTCTCATGTAGTATAAAAAGAAGTACTAGAGGAATCCTCTGGTAGAAATTGCTGCTATTCTGAAAGCTATCATAAGCTTATAAAGAAATCAGATTATTATCCTAAATTCCAAGATAAAATTTATCCCTCTCTTGTTATGACTTTTAAACAATACATATACTTTGTTCTAGGTTGACTTAGTATTAGTAAGGAATGCTACTCCAAACTGTTACTTTACAATTCCCTTTCTAGATCAGGCTTCTTTCTGGTGTCTGGTTTTTTTTTTTTTCCCAAAAATCTACATGCTGGAGTACATTCTTCAGCCCAAATCTTTGCATCACAAGGATGAAAAACTGTTGGTGACTGTGTGGTTTCAAAGTGTCGTATTTCTTTACAAATCTTGTTTTGTGTTTAATCTCTGGCTTCGCTTCAGTTTACAAACATGGTAAAATTATTTTAAATCTAAGAGAAAGGTAAAATAAAGTGTCCAAATAGCAGGTTATAAATTCTCAGGCTTTCTGTAGTGGATGTGCTGAGGGTGGATGACTTATTTCTCTTTGACTGGAAAGCTTTCAACATCTGGCTTTGGCAAACAACAAAGGCCATTCCAAAATGGTTGTGTTTGGGCTGTGACTGTTATATTTACAGTACAGTAGATGTCAAATAACAGTCAAAGTAATTTGGGCATCACGGGAAATAATAGGAGTGATTCCAGTGCTTTCTGTGAAAACCTTCAAATTCCCATTTCATTAAAAATTCCACTCTGCAGCTGGTAGCAGAGATTACCAGGTTTCACCATCTGTGCAGATTAATGTTTCCTAAAGGAGAATGAATGCAACAGATGAGGTGGCTGGCTTTGCAGATCAAACAAAACCCCAAAGTAGAATCTCTTCCCTGACTCTTGCATCTTACACCTGTTTCCTTTTAATCACGTGACTGAATTGTTTAGGGCAAACAAGTCCAGCTTTCCTTAAAGCTGATTAATTTGAAGATTGCAGATCAACAAGATGTTTGTGGGCTTGTAACTGTGTAGAATTAGTGATGGGAAGAGTTAGATTTTATTGCAAATCGGTTGAACACCTTCTCTAGATGTTATTCTGCTCATATCCAAGAAAAATACCCAAACATGCACAGGGATTTAAAGGCATCACAGTGTGTGTGGATTACAGTGAGAAACCACCGTGGGGAAGCTCAGTTGCCTCCAACCCACGACCTTGTTGTTTGCAGTCTCATCTCTTTCTTTTTTTACTGGCCATAACTAATCTTTCCAGGGGACTAAGCATGTGATTCATTTAAATTGCGTTTTTAATCAATCCTATGTCACTACATACCTTACAATGTTATAATTTTCAAATTACATTGGCTTCACCGCACATCAAACACGGAAATAAATTCTTGGCAGCGATCGCCGTATTAGGATTCATCAGTAAAATTAATAGAGTTTCTGGGTTTGCCAGGAAATGGGATCATTAATTTGATTATTTCTTGAAGGCAAGAAAGGAAAGCCAGGTATCAGTCCCTGCCTGGGTTTCCTGATATATATTCCTGGCTGTTTCCCTGAAAGACAAGGTGTTTTGCTCTGCTCTCCAGCGTGCTGGCCAGCAGTCAGATCTGGTGTCTGAGAGAAGGCAGATCATGGCACAGTGGGGTTGGCAGCCACTCCCAGAGGTGACACACGTTGGAATGGGGAGGGGGGGAGCTGCCCTGTGCAGAGCAGAAGTTGCCAGAGCATCTCTTGTCCTTAAAACAGGCACCCATCCATGAGGAGCAGCAGTAGCACGGGGCATTACCATCCATACGGATTAAACATTAGAAAAACCCAACACCCCAGAAACCAATTACTAATACAAACATGAAAGTGGGTAATTAAACTCACTGGCAACGTTGGTCCTTGCTCTCCCTTGCATTTTCCTCTTATTGAAACCCAGCTGTTCTTTGGCTGTTGCCAGGGGTAACCAGCAGTGACATTCAAGGTCATCGATGAAAAGCAAGCCTTTCTCCCATGAATATTTTCCACTTTCTTGGAAACTTCATCCTAGAACAAATTTCTTTTAAAACAACATATTTTGGTCAGTATAACACTTGGTTTGTTGGTTTGTTTTTTTTATTTCCAGTCATTACAGTTCTTTGGTCAGGCCATTACTGCTCTTCTGTGTTAATTGTAAAGAGCAATATCCCAAATAGCTCATTGTTCAAGTAATATCTCTCAGAAGTGTGTTAGAGTGTCACCCAGGCTGCTCTGTCCTCTTTTAGGACAGGCTGGGGACATCAGACTGCACTTGGAAAGCTTCCCAGAGTCTCCATATCACCAGAGTGCTGTGGCACCAGCAATCCTCATCCATTTGCATGTATTCTACTTGAGCAGCACCAAAGCTGTTCATTCTGGTATTTTGCATATGTTACAATTGTCTTTTCCCCTTTCTATATCATTGGTGATTCACTTATAGAGCTTTCTGCCAAGCAAATAGTTTATAGGATTCAATAAAGCACTTTCAGAGGTAAAAAGTCAGAGTTTCACAGGAAGATAGGAAAAAAGTCCATTCTTTTAGATGGAAATTTTGTGGTGATTCATCATGCAGTTCTACTTTAGATGATTTTCAAGTGGTAAGGGATGTGCTGTGTGGTTTAAATTGGGTTTTATTCTGTTTTTTGTTTAACCTGTATGTGTGCATTGCTCATTTTACACTTTTTATGTAAATAAGCTGCCTGATTGTGAACTAGAGAGAAATTAATGTTTTCAAATATGTTTGATCTTGACTGTGAGCTTCCCATTCAGTGTTCCAAACCAGTATTTTTCTCTAAAAAGATGCTGCTAAAGAAATGAGTAGTTGGGATCGGAGGAACCAAATTACAGCTTTGCTTAGGTGAACATAACTCCTGTTGATGCAAGTGGGAGTTCCACTCGTTTACATGGTGTGTAATTTGGAAAAGAGCATTTTACATCTAGTTTAACCCAGATTTTCCTACACCATATTTGGGAAATAGAGGGAACAATCACAGCAGACATCAGGGTCTGTATTTGGTACCTACCCTGGCTAGAGAGTATAAATTCCAAAGTGTTTTGCAGCCAGCAACTCGGAGGTGAAGAGACCTGTCTGCTTACCTTGGAGGGAATTCTCTGTCTCAGGCTAAGCCCAGATTTTCCAGAGCTGCTTAGGTGGCATCTAAAAGCACTGAAGTGGTTTAGGATGGATTATAGAAAGTGAAAATGACAGTATTTACCTTTTTTACAAGCAGATTATGATGATTAAGTATTAATTGCTTACAGTGTGTAGGTGGATGGGTTTTAAAACTCACCAGAGGGCTTTGCAGTGTTCCCACGAAGTCCCCTCAAAGGATAAATGTCAGGCCTCATCTTAGCAGAACAATTGTCACTGTCAAAGTGTTCCAGGTGCTGGTGTGACAGCTGACATGGCAGGGAGTGTGCCTGGATGGGAGCTGGGGCTGGAGCTGTGGGATCATCCAGGCTGGAATGTCTTTGCAGCGGGATGTGCCGGCAGAGGGGTGGAACCTGCGCAGGTGGAGCAGGAGGTAAGAAGGATCCAACAACCAGGCATCCCACAGCAAGAGCACAAGATGGATGAGATTGTCATATTTTATAGACTACTGTTGTTTTATTCATTCTCCATGCATATTCATAGCAGTCTCTCAGTGGTGGGAATCAGAAGGTGCCTATGAAGCACAGCCTGGAGTTTGAGAGAAAGCACAGACGTCCTTCTGAAGCCCAGAGCAGCTTTATGGACTGGTGCAGAAATTCAGAGTGTAGAGCTTAATTGGAGCAGTGTTTGTGCTTCACTGCAGGAGTCAAGGCTGCTCTTCTCTTTTGTTTCATCTTTCCTCTTTCTTCACTTCACAGTTTAAATACTTGCAGTGCATTTTGAGTTAATTTACATCCTGCAGAAGGTCAATGGCACAAGTTTTTCTTCCATTTCTTCATTAGAACTGACTTCTGGAAGTTTTGCAAGGAAATCTTGTCACTCCTTATTCTGTCAGGAGAGAGACATATTGCAAATACAGTTACTCTCAATTACCTGTAAGGTAACATTTCTCTGAAGGGCCTCATCTTCCACCTGGGTGAGGTGGACATTTGCACCTGTCAAAATGTGCTTGTTTCATGCTGTGAAAAATAATTAGTTGGACAATGGAGCAGAGGCTTGTTGCTTTGCGTTTGCATGTGTGACTCATCCCACAAGCCTTCCTGCATCAGTGTTTGTGGGATTGGGCCCTGAATTTGAGAAAAGACTGATAAATACTCTTTTAAACACCTATGACTTCAGAACAGTGGACATTGCTGAAAGGTCAGCACTTCTGAAAATGGTAATTTGTTCACGTGCCAGGGAAATGAAAGGAAGGAGCAGCTTTTGATGGTCAGGGCAGCAATGCCTGTGTGCTCTTGAAATTTCTGGAAAATATATGCATATTCTATTTTACTTTGATTATGGTTGCCACGCACACTGATAATATGTGTTAGGAGAACTACTCCTCTGGGCAGATTTTGAAAGGGTGGGTCCAACATTAATATAAACTCCATTAATTGTAGCATATTTTGATTTGCAGAAGATTAATGGTGTATGTTAGACCCAAACTATCTTTTTTTCCCCCCTTATACAGATTATTGCATTTATTTCAGTGCATTTTTCAAATGAATAATGAAATAGCAGGACATGACCCAGAAACACCTCATAGTTAGCCTTGAATGCAATTCAATAAAGTGCTTTGCTCAGTATTACAGACTTTGAGTAGAATTGAAATTTTCCTGCAATATATCCATGCATAATGTGACACAAACTGAACATCTTTGCTGACTTGTGAAACAGGATGTTTCCACATGACTGTTGTGCCACTGCCCTCTTTTTAACAAGATTAAGAAATCAATAGTTGTCCTGTCAAGAGAATGTAAATGTTTCAAAAGATACTGTGGGATGTTTCTGCCCAGTACTCCATTCAGAAATGAAAAGTATTCTGACTGTATTTCAGGGTCAGAATCATTTAACTTCTCTAAAATTCAGGAAGAACTGTTAAAATACAGGCTGAACATGACTAATTAGAAAAAAAATAAAACCCCATAACATGAGTTAAGCCTATTTGAAATCCCTATAGACATATAGTGTGTAAGTCCATACATATATAGCTACAGTTTTACTCTGACACTACAAGTTTACACTGTTCACTGAATTAGTACAATGCTAAAAAATTCCCAGTGCAGATACATTTAGAAGTGTCTGGGTTAAACATGTCACATCACTGAGCTGACAGACTTCAGCTTTGTTGAACATTCACAAACCAAACCTATTTTCTCACAGCTGTCTTCAATGCCAGAGATCTGTGTTTTTAGAGTATTCCCATAAGAACCTGTTCCACTTCTCTGTTCATCCTACCACTGACTGCATTGTCTTATGCTCAGCTTCTTCAGACAACTGACTGATTAGCTGATCAGGGACAGCTGCAAACAAGTCTTCATGGAAATACAGGCATTTCTAACAGCATATTCTGTCCTTTTTATACTTTTTCCTTTTATTCCAGTCTAAAATTGGTGAACCTTATGCACATTCCCACATACCCACTTTATCCCATTTAAAAACTGCCATATTGATACTGTAATTTCGTAACAGGACAGATTTGGAGTTTTCTGTATTAAATATGATGAAAGATGTGTCAGTAATAAATATGTTGTTCTAGAGGAGACGTGTTCCAGACTAGGGAAAGTGGGACCATAAAAGAAAGGGAAGAATGTCAGGCCTGTGTTTATATTTCACATTCCTCATGTTTACATTTCATACGAGAAAGTTGTAAAGAAATCTAGAGAACAGATGTAGTGCAGGGAAATGCAGACAAACAGCAAAGACAGTATGGGTTTTCAGAGAAAGCTATTTTAAGTGTCCAGACATGGTGACAGAAGAACCTAATGGAAGTATTCTGGTTGTGTGGAGAATTGTACTTGAGCATTTGCAATGGTTTCTCAAGGCAGAGGCTTCACCAGCAGAGCAGCCTCATATAAAACTTTTATATGAAAGTGTCCTGCTCCACCTGTGCAGCCTTTGCAGAGCATTTGCATTATGTAATTCCAAACCACAGTGTGGACCCTGTGCCAGGTGCAGGGAGATGCACTTTAAACAGTCCCTGCAGGGGCTGTTTCTGCTTGTCTTCATCTGGGATCAAGGTTAAAGACACGACACAAATCTGCAAAAGGCAAACTATTCCCTAATCAGCAATTCGGCTTTTAGAACTCTGGCCTTGAAAGCAGAACGATAAAAAGGAGGTCTTAGGCAAAACAGAGGGGAAATTATGGAAAAGCAGCAGTAGACAGATAGATTTGGGAAAAGGGAGCTGTTATCCACCCTTTACCCAGAATTCAGGTTTCATCGAGGCTGCATCTTTATCTGCCATGTGAAGAAACATCAGGACAAGCTCAAGGGAAAATACATCTGCACTGTGATTGTCCTTTTTTCCTTCATTTCATCCATTTTCAGTGGAGCTTACAGACCCAGCACCACGAGTTTACAAGAGGCCTATCCTTATCTCCTTGCCTTTTGAGAGCTGGAATACACCTGCTGATCTCTCATCATGCCCAGCCACCTAAGGGCAACACAGTTTCCCACTGCCAGAGCAGATCTCCACAGGTACTGGTTAGTGGGTATAACCCCCTTGTAAACCTTCCATCCCATTCTCAGTCCCTGTGTCCACACAGGACCTTCCCAGGCCCCACAGCTGAGGATGTAACACAATACAAGAGTCAGGTGCTGAGAACACACTTCCCACCTGCACAGATGGACATTCAAGATATATTTCTTATTACCACGTGTCCTCAAGTACTTCTTCAGACATCTCACCATGGCAGCTGAGCCCATCCTAATGGACTGTAAGAACTGTCCTGGTGAAAGGATCCCTTTTTCCCTGCATGACCAGCTCCTTATAATCCCATCAAGCCAATACAGTTTCTCATATTTATAAAGGAAAAGGGAGATGCCACTGTAAAAACTCAAGAGCCAAGGGCATGCCTTGAGACACTAGTGGCAAATCACTGCCTTCCTGAGCAGATTTGTCCTGACAGCCCTTTATGAAAAATCAGAAATAAAGCCATGAGTTTACACACCACACAGCTGCCACAGTACGTGTGATGATGGCAGGGAAAAAAAAAATAAAAAGGAGAAAGAAAGGGGAGAAATCAAGATTGCTGGGAATTTTTCAGAGATGAATTGGAAAAATAAAAGCCACCACTGTATAAGTTTGGCACTGTAAAACTTTCCAGGTAGTTCTGGAAAGTCTTAGAATGGTGAAACAGCCAACACCTGGAGGGTAGTGACGAGCTGAAGCCATGGGTCTGGCACCCTGGGTTTTGCCATTCTCATGACAGATAGGCATCAGCTGAATATTCTTATTTTTGTCCATTTTAAAAACAAGATTTTCCTCCATAAAGAGCAGAATTAATTGGAATTCTGCATGTAAAAATGTCTACAGTTTGATTTGTCTCGTGGCCTCCTATGGAAATGTTTTCTGTCACTGGAGCTGGCTGTGTGTCGCCTGTGCAGCCCTTCCAGTTTCATCTGAACTCGGATCAGACTCTTTATGATGTGTTCTGCAAACAGCCAAGCAGGTGTTTGCAAAGACTTCATTTCTAATAACTGGTTTGAAAAGCTACCTATACTCAGCCATGTGTTTTAGCCATAGCATCATTTATATATTTTTTTTTTTTTTATCTCTAGTTCCTCAGAAAGCTAGTCTGTTTTTATCAAGGTTATTTTCGGTGTATATTTATATTGGGATGCTCTCCTATGCATTTGTACAGGTATAGCTTCTGTATATAATTACAGAGTATCCAAAATAAAAACCCATTTAAAAAAAAAAAGTTGAATTTAGTCATGATCTCAGTTTTTGCAGTGCTGTAAAGTCACAATATTCTCACTAGCAGTATTGCTGGCCAGAGTCTGGGCTGATGTGTTCAAGAAGGAAAGGGGAGCAAAGCAGACAACCAAAAGCATTAGAGGGTGAAATCATATACACATCAGTGCCTGCAGTACAGACATTAGGATTACTCCAGATTTATAGTAATAGAAGCAAAAGTAGTTTTCAATTTTGTGCCCTTTGTCCACTGCTCTTTGTGCTCATCTGCACTCTGCTGGCATCCATCCCTTAAAGCTGTCTCAAGCATCAGTTTGAGAAATGCATTTCCAGAGTGAGCTGAGATGGCAGACAGCTACAGGAAGCATTTTAACAGCTGTTTAAAAAAAAAAAAAATTAGGATGATGGAAGCAGTCTCTTTGGGAAATAGCTTTACATATTTCATAGCACCTGGCTAATAGCGGTGATGCCCAATCCATGTTAGCAGTCCCCAGGCACAACAGAAGCACAAACTGTGAGCAGCTGCTTTGTGCAGACCACAAACACATCATCAAAAATTAAAGCAAGGTTCAAGGCTTGTATAATGGAGATTTACAGAGATAGAGCAATATTTGGGCAGTTTTCACAAATAGCCCTGCGGTCAGGCTCCTTAAATAAGCTGCTGCTTGTCCTAATTTGATTCCCATAACTACTCTTTGGACAAAGCAAAAGAACACCTAGAAGTTTTAGTTGGATATTCTGGGAGGGTTCTCACCTGGAAACAACACAGACATACCCTGGGCAGCCTGAATAAAATCTAAGGGTCACATTGTCTCTTCTGGAGTCATGGCTAAAAGAGGGAAATACAAGAGAAAAAGCCTTTTTCCCACTCTCTCATGAGTAAAGAACACAGGACCTGTCCTTTAATCTCTTCTGAACCTGAAACTTTATGAATGATTGGGGTTTTTGATAGGAGGACCTTTTGAGATGCTCATCTTGGATGTGCCTCAGAAATTCCTAAACTGGGCTAATCTACCTTCTTAGGATGGTTAAAATAGAATCAAATCTTTCTCAGCTCTGCCTGCTCCTTCTGTTTTCCTGCTGCATCTTGGAAGCAAATTAGTGGTGATAACACAACTGAGGCAGAGCAAGCACTGTGACTTGCCCAGAAATAGCAGCATTGTTTGCAGGTTGCACCTGCTCCTCCGAGCTGGAAAACACAGGCATCAAAGCAGTGATACTGTTTATTGCTCTGAAGAGTGTTGATGCCTTCTGGCAATATTTTTCTGAGGGGAAAATGGGAGAGGGGAGAGGATGCATCCCCCAACCTGGCTGTAAGGTTTTACAGCAAAGAATCACTGCAGTGTTGAGAAGATTCGGTAGGAAATAAACTGCTGATGAAGCACACGGGTTTGGAGTTGGAAAAAGTCGAGTGACAATATTTTGTCACAAGATTTTTCTTTCTCAGGCTTATACCATCAGTTAGGAATTGGCCCTAAACCAAATTGTCCAAGTCAAACAGGACAAAGTCTTGCTGCGTTAAAATCAAACCCTCTCTAAATTTAATAAGCAAAAAGTGTAGCTCATCTTCACTGACATTTTCTTTGCTTTTTGTTTAAAAAAGACTAGATTTTTATGGGATCGTTTTTAACTTTTTTATCCTATTTGCTTTTTTAGTATGGCTGAGTAAAGAATGTTTGAAACATGCACTGGAACCATATTAAACTTTAATGAATAAAGTGCTAGAGTACTAGGGGTTTAGTGTTAGGCTAAAAATGTTAGGTCTGAAAAGAGGAGACCAGATTTCCATTTTTATTTACTAATATAAACACTAACATTAATAATTAATCAATTTTTCTATTAAGGAAGACTTTGTTGTTCAGGGAAAGGATAAAAACAGTGGGCAGAGGAGGATCATGGAGACCAATGTGACATGGTGCAGACCTGCTTAGTCACCAGTGGAAGCAGCAAGTGGGATTGTCTTCCTGATAACACAGAACTTCAAAAAAACATATTGGTTTTGCAAAAGAATCTTTACAGCTCTTTGTTTGTTTTTAATGCCCGATTTCTATACCTTGGCAGCAGAATGAATAATTGCTACCATTTTGCTTTTGTTTGTATTTCCTCATAGTCCAACATATTCTGCACCATCAAGATGCAATTCAAACACCAGCAATAAATTAAAGTACCTGCCATGGCACCTTTATTGTTTCTGTGGATTCCATCAGTTGAGACTGGATGGATGGGACAGGATAAAGAAAAATGCCCACACCAAAAGCTAGGAGGGGGAATTTAAAACTTTCTGACCACCTGAGCTTGTTTCAAATGCTGATTCAGGTTTAAGTCAAATGAAGTGTTACTTGTCAGCTTGGAGCTATCCCAGCAGCTCCAAGTACTGCTGCTTAGTGGGTTTGTTTCTGGGATGTTCACCTACAGCTCAGAAAAGGGGAACCAAAGTCCAATTTAGCCCTAGATGTGTGTTATAACAAAAAAATTCGTGCTACCCATGGGCAGGGTTCTAGAGACAGGACAGCAGATCCTGTGTCTGTCACTGTATCCTGACTCAGAGGAGTAATGTATCCCAGATTATCCTGCCTCAGGTAACAGTCCCAAGGCATTGAAATGTCTCTTCTTTTCCAATGACCCACTTGAGTAGCTCCTTAGAGAATTTTGCAGGTTGTAAATTATAGGAAGGCAGTAAAATTGTATAAGGAAAGACTAGGGCTCTGATCCTGGATTACACTGCTGAGCTGTAAGAATCATATTACTGGAGATATGGGAAGAAATAAATAGAAAATTGAAGCTGAATATCAGGAAAAACTTCCCAACAGTGAGAGCTACTAGACTGTGAAAGAGTCTCCCATGTGGAACAGTAGATGATCTTCATGCTTGAGTCTCAAAACTGAGCTGGACAAAATGTTCTGGGAGGAACATCCTGAGGAAGTCTTGCAAATGATCTGTTTTCTCTGGTGTACCCAAGGCACCTGTACCCAAAGAATACAAAAACCACTACGGTCTTGAGAGCAATCCCCTGTTCCTTTGCTTTCCTTGTCAGTGATGCTCCTTAACATTGTTATTACGTGAGGTTAAAAATATTCAGTTAAAATATTTATTTGCTCTCTCACTGTATCAATCAATAGTTGCTGCAAGAGGAGGAATCTTCATAAACATGTTGGTACATGTCAGTGTCTGAGATAAACAACACACTGCATTTATTTTTCAATCAGAAATTTCTAATACCTACTTTATTTGTTCTTCCTGCTAACACAGGGCTTGTAACATTCATCTTAAATGTTTTAGCCTAAAATGTTTAAGTGGGCTCTCTAGCATTTTCCTGGGCAATTTTTGTTTTTATTAATGATGTTCCAGAAACAGTTTATAACCATCCCTCTGCATTTCTTTCAAGTTTGACTTTGCAGGTCTAGGCTGCATAGCACAGGGTGTGACAGTTTCTATCTGGTTTTATTTTTATTGCTGAATACAAATGTACAGTTTGTCTGTGGATATTACTGCTGCCCTGCAGATCTGGGAGTTTTTTATGCTCTGGCTTTTTAATGAGTATGTGTAGTTTTTCTTCCAAACGCCTCTTCTGCTGTTTACTGGAGTTGTGAAGCATTTACCAACTTCATGAGATGTGACCAATGCATAAGGAGGAAAGGGGATCCGATTATTTAAATTGCATGGAAAAATATGCATACTGTCAAAACAAAGAGCATAGGATTGTGTTGTTTCTTACACTCTACAAATCAGGAGTAACTTCACTGAAAATAGTGGGGTAATAGCTCTGCAAACCCAATTTAAATACCAGTAAAATCAGATCTCCCAATTTGATGTACAAGAATACAGTGGTTTTAGAGACGACAGTTTAATTTGAGAACTGTTCACCTTTTACTTGCTGTCAGCAAAGCTAAAAGTAATTAAAACTGGCATAAAATATTTTCCAAATCCTGGTTACTTTTCTTTCCTGTAACACCACTTCTCACAATCAGTTTCTCTAACTTTATGTGGGTTTTTTTTTGCAGCAGCAGCAGCGATAGCAAGTTACTATTTTTACTTCTATTATTCATTATTGTGAGTATGAAACTGCACCAATTGGCAAGGATCTTAGGAAGTGTTTTCCTATCAAATCTGGTTTAAAACTTTCCTTCCTAAGCTGTGTGTTTTGAGCTGATTGAAGCGTGCTGAGGTGGGGATTGGCTCGGGTCACGCAGCATAAACTGAGCAACACAGCTCAAAGTGCTCCAGATTTATACCAGTGCAACTGAGTTAATGATCTGGTTCCTAAAGTGGGATTCATCTCCTGTAGATGTAAGTGTTGAGTTTCACTTAGGCTGTGTCAAATGGGCATTTCCATCCTACCTTAACATAGTCAGCAAAGATAGGGGAACAAATTTTACCATCCCTCTCCCCTAAGGGTAATGGTAGAGAAGACTATTAGTTTGAAACAAGATAATTAGGTATTAAATAGCAAAAATAAGATTACTCTAGGCCCTAACGTTGGAATAAAAAGGAAAAAAGTAAACAGGACAAACCGTCTTCTCAGAAAAAAAACCTTTTAGCCTTCATTTGGCTGATATTTATGCAACTACAGAAGTGTTTATGCTGCATACAAGGTGGTGCCACTGGTGATCTTGGCCAGCCCACCCTCCAGCCCCTGGGCCAGGTACAAACACATCAGCACTGTGCAGGGGGATGTGGTCACTGCAGTCCCTGAGCTGCACACGTGTGCTGGGAGGTGCTGCTGTTCCTGTCCAGCCTGGGCTTAAATCCTGACACAGAAACATCTCTGGAATGTTACATAACTGGGAAGGGACTTCCGTTGATTTCGTTTGTTTTTTTTAAATGATCCAGATTTTGTTTATTAATAATTTGATGTCATTGCTGATGCACAGTGCAGCTTATAAGAAGACAAACTATTTATGCTTTCTTACAGTTATTGCAAGAAAATAAAAGATAGCATTGAGGCTCATCTGATTATATTATACTTCTGTACTTTAAAAGATTTTCCAATTTTATCTATTTATAAAATTACTTGAAGCTGAGGATTAAAGAGAAAGGTTTAAAGCAGAAAAGCTGATTTAAGACTGAAGATCTTTCTTAGCAGCATCCATTTAAAGTTAATCTTTGATCATCTGTGAAGCTGATTACCTAACATATAAAACCTATAAAAATTATCCTCTCTTTTATTATGCAATAGGAATATTGTGTTCTTTTAAATTCAGTCGATCGTGAACACCATTCAGAAAAATCTGTTAACAAAACGATGTGGGAGATGTTAAGAGAGCTGCAAACAGAGCGTGAGGAGGGAAGGAGGAGGGAGGACAGTGGGAGGCTTTGTCATTGTCACTCACAGCAGCGAAATAGAATCCCAGGATCACAGAGAGGGATTGTAAAGCAGAGAGTTCCTTCTCCCGAGATAGTGAAAGGTTTAATATTTAAACATACTTGACAGAGAACATACAAGAGGTCCATGATACACTCTTAGAGTCTGTCTATTGATTTCACATGCTCCTCTGCCCAGGTATGAAGTGCTCCAGATACTCCTCGACGCATCATTGCCAAAGTACAAATAAAAAAGTATGTTCAGTTTGCCAGAGATTCTCATTGGGCCTTCTGGATATTTGCTGCTTCTTTCCCCTCAGTAACTGTGTGATGCCAGCCAACCCTGTTTCTCTAGTCCAGCTGTCCACAACAGCACCAACACCCAGCAAAGGCCCAGACCCTCCCTACAATCCCTTAATAGCAGAGCTCGGAAAACTGCTCTACTGTGGTGCAGAGCATTTCTGCCCCTTGGAAATTCACTTTCTGAGGTGGTCTACACAGGAAGTAGGAAGAGTTTTCTGAAGTTTTCATATCCTCAGACTTACTGGAAAAGGAAAGGTTTTCATGGAATCTTCTACTTTATTCCCAAAAAGCAAAGAAAAGGCAGAGGGAGGGAAAGATGGGGATCAAGGGCAATACTGCTGGTTATCAGAATCCAGGCAAAAATTAAATATTTGAAGAGTCATTTCTCAGTTTATAAATCACTTTATCTCCATCTCTGCACTTCTATTTTACACATTTGTTTTGAATGATATGAGAGCTTTAAAGTCTTCTCTGCTCCCATCTTATTTGTATTGCAAAGGTTCAGTTAACAGAGTGCTGTGCCAAATATCTGTAAGTCCAGAAGAGTCTTGAGCAGTGAGGAAAGCTGCTGGGCCATCCTGTTTTCTGTACCTTCAGAGTGCTTATCTGTTGTTTTCATATACAAAAGGAAACAGAATGCATGAAAAAAGAAGGGCTTATCATTACTTGAGCTGGAAAACAAAGTCTTGCTTGCCACAGGTTAAGATTTCATCTTATCAAGACATGAAACCTTTCCATCTGATTTCTGTATGAAGGTGTTTGTCATGCCTTCAGTCGCCCAAACCCATCCCACTTGGGATTTGGTTTTCATGTCTTTTATGTGCCCCTTGGCTTGAAATTCAGGGCAGACTTAGTTTTACATTTAGGCAAGATTTGGATAACCATTCCAACATCTAATTTGGACAAAAAAGACTAAGCATAGGATATATCTGGGTAAAATGTGTCACTGGCAGATCAGTGATGTCTTTTGCAAAGTGTTTTCATGTTGTCTGAAATTGCAGCTGTTGAGGTGATTCTGGATAAATCCACTTTGCTCATTAAATGTGGCTTTGCTGGCACAAAAATCTGTCCTGGGGAGTGAATTTCCTGAGCTCAGGTACAATTAAAGAGGTTGCAGAAGTGCAGGGATCCAGTCAAGGGAATCCAACTGCAGGACAGGGGGTTTTGTGCTGCTTACAGTGCTTAATCCCCTGAAAAGAAGGAAGAGGGGTTCCCAGGCAGGATTTACTGCTTTAAGAACAGATTTTTTCCTATGAGTAGGTCACTTTTGCTATTTTTTCGTGCTTAATCTTTGTTTCTTTACGATTTTAGGAGGCTTGATATCAATGAGCATTAAATTTCATTTTGTGGGGTTTGTGAGACCTATTTTCTCATGAAAATGCTTCTCAAGGCCTAAAGTTGCTGTCACATCAGAACAAAGATGTACTATTTTGAAAATGCTTATCTCTTTTCTAAAGGACTTGGACTGTTTAAAGAGTTCATGTTTTAAATAGCCCAAATAATTCCGTTTGCTTGCTTAGAGAAATAAAATCTAATTTGCAGTAATTAAAGCACATTAACCTGATTAAAAATTATCTCCATCATCCTATATTTAATACCTATATCAGCTTTGCTGCTGAGGCAGTATTGGTTTACGCTGAGAAGGGATTGCTCTGTCAAATAAGCATGTTCAGCAACAAATAAAATAGGGGGAACTGGAGAAGTTGAAAGCAAAAAAGGAGTTGGTAATTTGAGAAGTGGTTTTTTAATTTCTTGTGAGTTTATCTGACCAGCAACAACAGTTTCATAGGAGAAAATGAGGAATATCTTTTAGAAATAGCTTTAAGTACTGGAGGGTTTTTCCTCTGAGATGACAACTGAAGGAAGATTCTTGAGAGTGACACATAACCACAACAAACTACGGGAGGCTCAGAAAGCTCCAGCCTGTCCTGGGACAGCTGTGTTACAGTGACATGTGGGAGGGATGCATTTGGCTCCAGCTTCCATATCCATACTGACAGCTAAAACAACAAAAAAGAAGTGAACTGGAGTAATGCTAAGAATTTCCAAGAGGCTTAACCTCTGAACTCCAAAAGAAATTTAAACATGTTAAATTCTGTTACTGCTGGTTTAGCACATCTTATTTTTCTAAGTGGAACAAAGAAGTGGAAGGTGTGAAATATGGCCCTAGGATTCCATTTTTTTAGAAATGAATGGGATCCTTCTGAGAGGAAGTGTCTATAAACCTGTGAGCTACTGCCCTGTGTTAAATATGAGGCATAAGTTATGACCTATTATCACAGAAAGTTTTAGAAAGAGAAATGGTGTTAATCTTTGTTAGTGCAATAGAAGTGAAAAGAAAACCCTTTAAGCCTTTTAGATTCACATTCTAACTTTCTGTATTCCTTTTGGAATTTAGAGGTAGGCATTTTTCTCCTGAACACTGACAGAAGTTGTTGGAGCAGAATCACCAGCACACTGCACCACAGTGTGTCGTGCAACCCCAGATTATTCTTTCCAGAGATCAGATTCTGTCTTACAGCCTTGCAGGAACCTTACAAAATCAGAGGCATTTCAAGTTTCTGAGTGGAATTCAATCTACCATCTAATTAAGTTGTTAAAAAAATCTTCTTGGAAAAGAGACAGCAAATAGGTGGGAGATATTTTTACCATCTACAGTTATCTACTCACTGTAACTCACAGTTCAGGTTTCAAAGGAATGTAAATTATGCTTTTTGAGTGAATGGGGAGTTCATTAGTTAAGGAACAATAGGCCATTTCCTGGAATCATAGATCCTACTTAATACAGAGAGTAAAAAGAAATACATAACCTTATAGGTATCTATTTTTTTCTATATTTCAGTTTCCAGTGAGTAAAAAAGCAAGTGCAGTGTACCCTTCTACCTTATAAACTTGAAATATATAAAAAATAAATCATTCTCATGCATCATATGCTACTTTTTAAAGGAAAAATATGCATTAAAAGATTTGTTCTATCATAGGTCTGCCTTCTAGCATCAGAGATCAATGTGCAGTCTGATTAAGTTGTGCTCTATAGATTTCTGCAGTCAAGTTCATCAAAGAACCCATTTCTCTTCCTCTAATGATGCTTGAACCTAAAGTTCTTCTCTGAAGTACTTTAATTTTCACTTGGTCATTACAAGAAGACAGTGACTTAATGAACTGCAAATAGGAGAAGAAAGTAACATAAATCATTTTTGCATCCTTTTTTGTGGTATTAGCATAACTCTTCTTTCATCATTTTAATGCCTCCAGTGATTTCTCCACATATGATGGTAAAAATTAAATTATACTGCATTTTTTGCAATCCAGTGTACCAATAAAAATATAAGATCATTAGAATAATCTAGATAAATTAATGTCAGCAGACTGTAATATTATTTTACCTTGTGCTACAGTAACTGTTAGAGTGAATTTCCTGCTGAGATAAAAATCACTAAACATTTATCATAAATAATCAGTAAAAATCTTTAAACTGTTCTTCTGTGAAGACCTGCTCCAAAACACTTATTTGACAAAAATAAGCCACTGATTGCTTGCCTTAGTGCTTCTGACTGAAAGTAGGATTCAGGACTCTAAAGTGTGATAGTAATTTGTTTTCTTTCTGGTCTCTTGTTTCTGGCTTCTCACTGTAGTTTTGTATAACCTTAAAAATTATGTTTCCATTATATTTCTCTAAAATAGCAGATTAAATCAGTCGTGGCGAAGAAAATTCCTGAAGATGTAAAAACAAAATAAAAGCATGAATCACATCAAAAGGTAGTAAAAAGCAGACTGAAAGGATAAAAATAATTGCAGGTGTAATTTTTCTCAGTGTAGTGCAGCTGTGCTGGTCTGGAATACATTCCACTGCATGGGAAATTTGGAGCCAGCTGAGAGTGCTGGAGGATTTGCCCGACACCAGGTTGATGTGCTTTGTGAAGCAATACAGAAGCAGTAAAAACCACAAGCAGGTCCTTGGCCATGTTTGGTACATGGTGCATGGAAAATCCCAGGGATTTTTGAGGAAGATGCTTTGCTTCAAAGTCATTAAAACGTTCCTACAAGTCCTATACTTCAATTTTTGTGCGAAAATCTGTAGTAATGTCAATAAAGAAAAGGCAGTGCCACACGGTAGGAGAGTAGAAGAGTCAATACATTTCTACAGTTTTCACACTTCAATTTTGGGAAAACATTTGTAGTGATGTCAATGGAGAAAAGGCAATGCCACGTGGTAGGAGTGTAGAAGAGTTAATAAAGCTTCCAAGTAATTATAAGAGTGTGAAGCACCAACTCTGTGCAAAGGGAGATCTTCACTGGGCTGCTGCCTTACTTGGTACATCCAGAGAGAGGGGGAAGGTATGAAGAAGTGATGTGATTTGGGGATGTGCAGCAGATTTGGGGTTGTCCAGAATTAGATGGTGTTCAGCAACCCCCTGAACGAGGCAGCACTTTGGGGCTCAGCTGTGGGAGTCACACAGGTTGGACCTTCTCTGACCGGGTAACTCATACTGGTGAGAGCAAGACAAAGTTTGAGCATATCAGCCACAGCCCAGACCATTTGAAGATCCAGTGCTGAGCAGAGATTTCCCAGCTGTTTGGCCCATGTATCAGAGTAAAGCAAGGAATTGTTCCTGGGCTGCTCCTCGTGGCTGGATCGAGCAGCGGAGCAGCCCCAACACACAGGCCAGGGTTTGTGCTTACTACAGAAAGTACTGAGCTTACTGAAGGAAGCTAAAAAAAACCTCCTGAACATCTGAAAAGGGAAAAGAAGACCTAAATATAGAAATCTGGCAGCTCTTTACAGTAGGAGATGGCACAGGGGTGGTCCTGGGTGGCTGTGGCTGTGACTCAGCCACCCTCTGCCACTCTTCCCTCATTCACCCTCGTCATCCCCTTTGTGCTCTGAAACCAAAGGTGAATTTTTCCCTGATGTTTTACAATATTTTTTTTAACGATGCACTAATTTTTCATCTGTATTTTTGTTTCTACAAAAATCTGCCTTCCCGTTAACGAAAAAAATGTTTCCAAATATTAAATTATTAGTATGTTCTCAATACCAGTGGAGTGATTATTTTAACTCTTAAATGTTGATTATAGGTGATGAGGTCCTTGCACTTTCCCTGTTCTGGAAAGGCTCTGACATATATGTATAAATGAATATTTCCACTCACTGCAGCCTTTTAAAAAGCTGAAATTAAAAGCTCAGCTCAGTTGCGAATGAAAGATTCAATATTGTCGTTTGCACTTTTGCAATGGAATGTTTTGAAAACAGTGAATATTTTTAGCATAAGTGCTCAGTGAAAACTGAAATTCAGTGGCTAAAAAGAGATTATATGTAACTTCTGGAAAATAGGAGTTTTCTGAACTTGGCACCACTATGCTTCAGTCTGTCTAAACAGATTCCTTATAAAACCAGGATGGGGTGAAAAATCACTGCAGTAGCTGAACAAATGGGTCCCCCAGTGGCTTTAGGCATTTGTTATTAAACACAAAATAACATTTAGAGTACTGAGCATCCTCAAAATGAAGGCAATCCTGGGCAATCACCTATACAGGTAATACTCCAACAATAATAACTGTTTAGCTTCATATGCTTTAATGTCTTTTATGCATTTTTTCTTCATTTATTTTAGAAAAAGATCTTGTTTCAGTAGTAGCTCCAATGGGAGCTATCACACAGTATTAGGCAACAGAGGCAGCTTAGTCCTAAAGACACACCTTTAAATATCAGGTGGTATGTTTGAACAAACATAAAGCTACTAGAGATTTCAGCTTTATGAAACTGTGTTGTAAATGCAGGATAAAACAGTTCTTTATTAGACTTCCCAGTTACAAAGTACCAAATGATGTTACTCTTGCTACCACCTGGGATTTGCTCTAATAACCATCAGTGAAGGCAAAGATCTTTTGCCTTTTAATTACACACAGTCCCAGATCACTGACATTATCCAGTGGTATTTAAGACTGGAATGTAATCCTAAAATATAATTTCCATCATTAAAAAATTATCGTTATTCTTTTGTGTGTTTTGTGCAAGGGAATTTTCCTTTCATTTTCAGAAATCTATGCACATGTCTAACTCTGTAATGAGATTGCTATTATTTTACTCAATGGTCATTGTTACCCTTAAAAAAAAAAAATTTAAGAAATCACAGTCTTCTGTGTCACTCTATAGTCATTATCATAGAATCATAGAATGGCTTGGTTGGAAGGGATCACAGTGTTTCACCTCTGAAATGCAAGTTTAAAATGGTAGGAGTTTAGCCCAGCTTTAAGTGTATCTTACTGATTCTGTAATCTAACTGTAATTTAATTTTCCTGATCAGCCCTTGAGAAGAGCTGGCCAGGCCCAGGGCTCTCAAACCACTGCCCCAGTTTCAATGTTCTGATGACACATAAACACTACTGTGGGCTGTGTGCACTTGATTCCTCTCACACATTACACTGAAGAGGACTAATATTTCCTGGCAGTAATTCAAAATATAATCTAAGGAAAAGATACTTGCTCATGTGTAATTGAAGACAGAGCTTGTCTGGCCATATCTGTGGAGTTTGTAGTCACATGAAAAAGGAAGGATTCATAGAATCATTGATAGGTTCAGGTAGTGTCCTGGATCCTGACCAATATTCTTGGCTCACTCTTATTATAACACTGTTTTGCTGACAAGCTGAGATGACAGCATTGAAATGTGAGATGGTAGAGTCCCAAAATATCTGATGCACTTACTGTGCTATGCTGTCTATGTTGTAAAAAAAAAAAAAAAAGAAAGAAATTAGATGTAAAATAAATAATGCCACTTTTCCTGTCATATTTAAATACTGCAGTACATGGCCTTGGTTTCAAATCCTCTCAGGTCATTGTGAGGAGTAACAAAAGACCTGTTTAAAAAATTTCTAGCTAGGGTCTACAAGGAATGGAATAGATTTCCCCTCATTCTCTTATATCCCTCTTGCACCCTCATCAGGCAAGCAAACAGAACTTTTCAGCAAATGCCTCTCACTTATCTTCTGCTCATCCTCCCTGAGAAAAAAAAATCCCAACCTCTTCTTTCTAGGGAATAGAGCTGGCATTAATTGCTGCTTCAAACAGCATATACTTAAACATGGAAATTCGGCCTGAGATGAGACAGTAATGGAAATCATGCCCCAAAAAAAGGCAACAACTTTTCTCATAAGGATTCCAGTGCAAAAGAAAAAGAGACAGAGAAAATATGCTACGGGGCACATAAAGAATCGATTCCAAACAAAATGTGTTTCAGAGATTTCCCACAAGGCATCAGCAACTTCTTAATGCAGTTCATTCCCAGATTCCTCCAGGGACTCAGTAAAATAAAGGCAGCTCATTCCACGTCTCCACAGGTCGTTGGGAAGGAGTGCATTAACATGGACGTGAGGATGCAGAGATGCTCAGAGCTCCCAGAGAAGCCCGGGCGCAGTTTGACCGACCGCTCATCGACTTTGGGCCCAACAGTTGAGGCTGAGTGAGGGTCAGGAGTCCCTGGGGATGCTGGGGACCATTTCCTAATTGAAATTCAATGGCAGCTGAGCAGCTCCCTCCCCTGAGTGTCCAAATCTGGAGTCGAGGATGGCTAAATGAGCACAAACAGTCCCAGTGACACAGAACTCTGTTCGTAGCTCTGCAGTCCCCTCTCGCTCCATCTCAGCCCTCTAAACTGCAGAAATCCAGGGGGATTTCAAGGACTCTCTCAGATTTTTGGCAGACAAAACTAAGCTGTGGCAGTAACTTCAGATTTGGACAAGGTGCTTTTCTCTTTTCTTTATGTTTATTGATTCAGGTCTAAACAGATCTAAAGAGAAACCGTAGGCAACGCGGGAATGAGGAGGGAAGGGCCAGTGCAGGGCTGAATCCAACTACAATAAAGTCTTTCTACAATAAATGGTCATTTCTGTTGCAAACTATGGACCAGAAAATCTGTGATTTGCCAAGACCATCCACAAGAACATATCAAACAAAATGACACATAAAGAAAAAATTGGTTTTTATAAACTTTCCAACATGGCAACTCAAGAGATTTTTCCAAATCCTGTTTTCTGAGAGTTTAAAAAAAAAAAAATACAAAACCTGTCCTAAATTAAAAGACTTTACAATGTGAAACAGCTTCTGAACTTGAGAAGAAGCAACAGAAAATCCATACAAATTCAAAGCACACAGTAATTCCAGACTCTTGCAGTAGTAGCTTGATCACCCACACACATTTCCTTAAGTCTCTTTAAGGGTTTGGGCTACAGACTATTGAAAATATCCTTATTCCTCATACTATTCCTTATAGGGAAATCACAAAGTGAAGATCTTGGCAAATTTTATCTTTGTACATATGACTATCCAGAATGTACTTTTTGTTGCAGAACAATAGGACAGTGTTTTTAGTGCCAAGCAAAGAAAAAGCCAAAGCCAGAAAAAATTAATGAATATCTGTAAGTGATTGGAAAAGGTTGGTGTTGGTCACTGCATGTAGGTCAGGATAGGGGTTTTCTCATGTAAAGAAGGATAATAAATCAGTATGAAAAAAAGGTTTGTGGATTTGTTCTAAAGAAGTCCAAAAGGTGAAAATACTGCAGAAAAAACAATGATGTTGCAAATATTGCATATGGTTTGTAAAACATCCACTGAAGTTATCATGTCTATCCTTATGCTTTGTAATTTGGTGGTTTTAGGATAAAGGAGATGCCTCTATTTCTCAAGACTTCTAAGTCAGAAAACTTCCTATGTGTTAGCTAGGTTTCTCTAAAAATTGGGTGTCAAATCCCTGCTAAAGTTCAATGATATCTAATTTCCTCAGGCTCCTCTGAAAAACTCAGTTTCAATATCCATAAAACTAGTTAGTGGTTTAAATACCATAAAAAAAGTTAAAAGGAACAGAAGACTTGCTGATCTTCTTGCGCTAATAATGGGCACTTCTCTTCCTGAAAAAAATTAATGAAAAATCACTTACTGATTATAGAAATAGTCAACATGAAGCCTAGATCTCCTACCACGTTCACAGGGGACATTCTTTTCCTCCTGGAGTCAGCCACTAATCAGAGCAGTGAGCAGTTGTGTTCCCCTTTACTACTGTTTAAATACCAGAGGCTGGTGTTTCCTCAGGGCAGCCGTGCATCACACACACGGGGGTTTGTTCATCAGCAGATTGAGCTGCCACTGTGCTGGGGCTCCAACAGCCATGACTACAGATTGGTAAAGCACAGAAACCTGAACAATCCCTCCTCTGCAGAGGAAATGTGTGTGCCCTGGCAGCCTGCAGCCCCTGCTGCTGCCTCCTCCCGGCTCCGCCTGGATGAAGTTCTCTGGCCAGAGCAGCAGCACACGCTGGGTATTCTTGTAGCATCCAACTGCCAAAAAACCATCCTGTGGTGCTTCTAGAACTGGGCAACCAGCTGTGAGACAGGGATTCAAATGACCTGGAAAGAAAATTTGGCTTCACTGAAATGGATGGCAGAAGTCTCTTTTTCTTCAGCGGAGCCAGGATTTCGTTCCTGGCAGTTGTCAAGCTTCTGTTTGTACAGAATAGTTTTCCTACTGTCGAGTGTTGTTAGATTTGGGGGGGGAGGAGGCTGTTTCTCCTGGAATTGTTTCTGTAACTCAGCCAAGATCTAGAGAATTTATCTACAGCAAACCACTTCCACTTTTAATTTTCAAAGGAAACTTGCAAACTTTTCTTGCTTGGTGCCAAGGAAACGAGGCTCCTTTTTCAGCAGAAAACCTCAACTTGGATACAATTTTGTAAGCCAAAACAAGATGTCAGTAATAAGGGCTTCAGAAGCAGGAGGATTTATGAAGTTGTTTGCTGAGCCATGGACAGGCCCCGAGGAAAGGGTTTGCATCCAAATCTCAGAGAAGTCAGAGGTCAGCTCGTCCTCCTATTAACCCAAATCCTGCTCGCTGACAGAACCATCAATGCAACATTAGAATTTGAGAGCTCCTGGTGTGCAGCTTTACGTGCTGGTCATTAAAGAGCTTTGCTGTTGCTGGAGGCTGCAGTGCCCCTGGTATTATTATTGTTCCTCCTGCTTCGTGCTGAGGATCCACATGCCCTGAGATGAGTGTCTTGGTGGCACAAGTGAAATTCTGATTGTCCCCCTCCCTCCCTCGGCCCATGTGCCATGCAGAGATAAGCAGCCCTCAGACACAAAGAGGCAGGTATATTCTGCAGCTACATGGAAAACTGCTAAATATTGAGAATAAAATCCTGTTTTCTGTGCTAGTGAGGAGGCAGAGGAGCCTGTTGTCCCCCCACAGTAGCAGAGAGCCTTCATGCATCTGGCTCCCTGGGCACTGGGAGTACCTGCAGCTCCAGCCAGGTTACAGCAGAAGTGTTCCAAAGGCCACAAGGAGGAATCACATTCCTAAGGACCCTTTGAAACCACTGGGCATTGAATACCCTTTTTCCCTGCTGGAAAAGCCACTTGTACATGGCAAAGTGCAGTTGGCATGTCTGGTGACCAAGACCTGCTTTTGTGCCACCAGTGTAAACTACCACAGCTTGTAATTCATCCATAATCATCACTCCTGTCCCTGGCTCAGGGGTAATAAGGAGTTTTCTGCTGTGACAGAATAGTTGTTGTGCCAGTTTAGAATCTGAGAGATTTTCTCTTAATTCTGTTTTTTAATTATTTCAATTGGGGAACAAGTAATCCCTATGCTACTGGAAGGGGTTAAAAGAACAATAAATATTTTAATAATCTGGGTTTGCATTTTAATTTTGTAGACTATCACTTTATTATAAATAGGCTACTTTTCCCTGTTTAGGCTTTAATCCTGCAAATATTAAGGTTATTTGAATAGGTGGGAATTTTCCTTCTTTAGGCTCCTGGTTTGTCTTTCATATGCAGTTTAGTGTCTGTGTGTCACAATTCACAGGAAGGACACAGAAGAGTTCTCATTATCCCAACAAATAGGCTATTTATTGCTGGATAGAGTTACCCAGACCTAGTAGACAATGTATCAGATCAAATCACTGGTGTTGACTCGAATTTTATTAGAGTGTTAACCTCTGAGCTTTCCATACACCCTGTCATTCTTGCTGACAATAAAAAGGGAGAGTCTCAGCCTCTACCTTTATTTAGTTGCACCTACAGTGTATTTTACAAGAAATGTATTTGCCACTGAATGCAGTAACAAATCTTCAAATTTATTGAACAACTTAGGGCAGCAACCACTCTCTAAGGAAAGTAACCCTCTATGGAAAAATAAACCACAAGTTTAGAACATGGGGGCAAACCAGTTGATTGCAGCTCTCTAATACTGCATTTATCACTGGAATAGTAATTATATTTCTAACAGAATGGACAGACCACTTCAGAATTATTTTAACAGCCTTTAAAAATTATTGAACTGGTGGAGCACACCCTACCAGTGACTTCTATGGGGATACTGCTTTGACAACCATATGTGAGCAGAGTATGGCAACATTCACTATGGTTGGCTTTATTTTCCTTATTCGTGTGGATGTTTGCATAAGGGTTGGAGACTTATCTGCAGTGCAGCTCATTTGGAACTGAAATTTATTGTTCACTTAGCTCCTAAAAAATAATCTAATTTTTCAAGCCAATAGAAAATAGTGTGAATTATTCACCTTGCTTCATTATTATAAGATATTTTATGGTGACACCAGAGAAGTCATTATTTATAACATATAGGATCATCTTTTATCAAATGTTTTCTCCTTTATCTTCTTGTAAACATCTTGAAACTATGAAGCAAATCTTGAATCATCCAGTCAAAAGTGCCCAACAATGATAAATAGTTGCATTATGTGCACAGGATTGCAACTGCAATGTTTCTCTCAAAACTGCATATTAGCTTTTACTTCTGAGAAACAAGACTTTTGATATGAATTCTTCCATAAGTGCTTCACTTTATCATAACACTGAATATCTACCCCGTAGTTTAGAGGCAAATGGAAAAAAAATTAGGGCTAGGGCTACTGCAGGCTTCCACTTTTGAAAGAGAGTGAACCAAAATTAAAACACAGATTTAAGTGTGAGGGAAAAAAACCTATTACTTGGCAGAAATAATCCAGCTGGAGTAGTGAGAGTGTGTGAGAGAGGCTGTGTGTGTGAGATAAATTGTGGGGGTGAGTTTGACTGCAGCAGTCAGACTTCGGCAGATTAATGCAATGGAGAGAAGGTGACTTTTAAAATACCAAACCAGAATTTTTCTTCTGGAATAAGGGCTGCAGCACAACCAAGGATACTGTGACACCGGGTTGGAAAGCTCATTTTGTTTAAAGATAAAGTGCTCACCTGATATGTTACTAGAGGTGGCAAACCAAAAGATAAAAAGTTAAATCTTGGTGAAATCTTCTCATTTAATTGTTTTTAACCTAATTCAGATCAGAAGTAATTTTCCTAGTTTCTGCAAAATATGTTTTCAGTGAAATACCTGCTTAGAGGCATCATTCCATGGTATTTTGGAAACACCACATTCCTCACAATATTAGAGGCTTTGTCTGAAAACTGACCTGCCAGTTGAGTCAAGCCATCTCTCACTTGTAAATTATTCAGGTCCCATTCTGTCATTGTACTCACAAAGACACCTAAACTACAACGAGTTTTTTTTGTTCAAGTCTTGAAAAAGATGCACCAGGTGAAAATTACGCCATTTTTTCATGTTACACTTTATCATCACATCTTGTTTCTCGCTTTAAAATCCCAGAACAAAATTAATTGGGATTTTACATTTATTTGGAGGCTAGGATTCCATTCTTTGAACTTTCTGCCCTCAGACATGGAGAAAGCCAGAACACCAGGGTTTAAATCAACGTTGCTGCTCTATTACCGAGAGCAGAACAAAGTGGAGAGACAGCCTGTTGTATGCATATGAACCGTTCTGAAAGCAGAACCAACAGGGCATAAATTTAGTTAATATTAGAAATATTATCGCTGCAGTAAATGATGAGGCGATGTCTTGCTGATTTAAGTCTCTGAGGAGCACCAAAATTGTGCTGTTATGCGCTGTATTGACAGGCTCATGTAAAATTCACCACGGCTGCTGCCCCTTGGCAGCCGTTCCCCGCGAGAGAGGACGTGTCAGGGCTCATGGGCACAGTGGTGGCCAGCGCCGGCCCTGCCTCAGTGCTCCTGGAATCTCCTCCCTGCCAGGCTGCAGGGTGGGTGCTGTAACATCCTTGTCAAACAGACAGGGGGGGAAAGGCCTTCCCACAGGTACCAAGGCTGGCAGATGTTTCCAGTGTTCCTTGCAAAGCGGTGACAGTTGCAGTGAAAAGGAAAGACGGCTCCTGCACAGCTCTGTGGGTGACCTGGGAGGGCTGCAGAGCCACCCCCTATCAAAATATCATGTTGGGAGGGTGGAGGGGGGGGATGTAAGTCAGTATTCCTGATGGATCAGAAAGAAAACTCCATCTTTACAGCCCGTCTTTACAGCTATTAACCATCACTGCTGAGACTCCAGAGTGTGAATAGAACATGAAGCGAAACAAGGCATTAAAATGTTGTTTAGAGTTTTCTCCAAAAGAGCTTTACTTATAAAGTATTTTTTTAAGATGGACTAAAAATACCTGGCTCTTCCAGTTACATTCTAGAAATCAATAGGCAGGAAAGTAAATTACTGTTCCTTCTCTTACATCTCTGCTATTATGGTCTCAGTGGGGTGAAATTACTTTACAGTTAATTAGATTTTTAAAAAATATCGGATGGCTTCTGTATAATTCCCCTGGGTGTTTCTGTACCTCCCCAGCTTTTTAAATCCATTTCCAGGAGATCAGGCATTGATTCTGAGGAGATTTAATAACCCATTGGTAACTGTATAATCACCTGCAGCTGCCACGATAGCACTGGTTAGACTTTCTAATAGCAATAAGCAGCAGGTCAATACTTTCAGTAAAAATATGCACAGCCCAGTCCTATAAAATCATCTGGAGTTTTTAAAATGTGCATCTACTTCAGAGTCAGTTCAGCTCCCAAGTGTGCTTTCAAAGCAAATCTCCTCATCTCCACTGACTGAGATTTAGTTCACATCTGGGGAACCACCCAGCGTGAGAGCAGAGGTGAAAAAGTCTTACATCACTGTGTGTGGGGGCAAGAGCTTTTGGTTTTGCAAATGATGAGGGTGTGGGGGGGATTTCAAAGACATCTGAAAACACACTTCTCACAGCAAGATCCTTGTCCAGCAATCTAAAACTTCTGATATGTAAGGCAGTGTGCCACCTCACCCAAGGTCCTGCAGTTAGGAAAAGGTTCTCTATAGCTCGAGATCAATATCAGAGGCAGAGAAAGAGCCCAGAACCATTTTGGAAGTATCCTGATTTCTTGTTTTTAGCCATCACAACTCTGTGGCTGACATTTTATCTGGGTTGCTTAGGTTGGTACTTGGATTTTAACTTTATGCCGTGGATAAAACATGAACTGGGAAAAACCAGTTTAAAATAACCCTCACACAGAAATATTTGCCGCTGTGGCTGGGCAATTTTCACCAGCCTGAGCACAGTGGTTTAGTTTGTAATACAGAGATGTGCTCAGTTCCAATCTCCTCTTATTTCATCCACTTCCCTTTTGAGTTTGGGGTGAGCTCTTCCAGCAGATGGTCAGCAGCACGAAGGCATGGAGTGCAGTTAGCACATCCTTGGGAAACATTCCCCCAGATGCTGTTATTGTCCTTAGGTGTTGTGCAATTCATACCAAACAGGTGGACAACTATGACCTGCCAGGATGAGAGACCGCCCTGGAAAACACCCTCACAATACCTGCAATCCTGTGCAATTTAGTGGAGTTTGTAGGAAAATATTTGTTCTCCAGAAATCCCTTTATAGGTAGCAGAGAAAAGCCTTTAGCTGCTTAGCAGAGGAGCATCTGGAGCATCAGGAACTCCGTCGGCATTGGGGAAATCATCCTAATCTTTCCTTTTGTTTGCACTGACATTTTTATAGGGGCTCTTCTTTTTAGCACATCATTGATTGAGCTTGAAATAGCATCATCAACTCAGTGGGAATTACCAGTCATAGACTCCAGCCAAATTCTGGTTTCAGTTATGGCTGGCTGAGTCCACATAATTCTGCTGCAGTTACTGTGTATTTACCTCAGGGTATCAGGGATCAGAATCCATGAATCTGCATTTCCAAGGCAGCATTATATTTATAAACCCTGGATAGTAATTACTGATTGAACTTCATTGTTTAACTGGAGGTTGTTTTCCTCCTGAAGAGAGCTACCCATTATCATTAATTAACACTATTTAATCAGGATGCTGCTTCCCTTCTGATTTCTTTGAATGCTTTTTTACTGAATACTTTCAAACCATAATTTTATTTCTGTATATTTGACTTTAAATATATCTTATACTTCATTACTACTTTTTCCCTTCAGTCTTTATATTACTTCCTTTGTTTGTGTGTGGTTAATTTAGTCGTGATGAACTTGGTTGTTTATGGGGAAAAGAGAGATCTATGCTTGGGGTTAAATACTTTTCCCTCATTTTAACAGTTATAATTATTAAAGTTGTGTTTTAAATACTAGGGGTTATTCACAACCTTTCTCAGATTTTTATTTTAAAGTCCTGTTTTATGGAGAAACTTTCCCAGTAATATCTGGAGTACAAATTGGAATTTTGTTGTTTTTCATCCCTTCCTCAGTGTACAAGCCTGATGGTGATAACGTGGCTTCCCAGGTCCTTGTAATTGCTCCAAGTCCTGCAGTTTGGTATAAGAAGTAGATACACACAAGGAAGCCTTCTGTATTTTAAAAGAAGTGCCTCTTTTCAATTGATATATCAGAAAAAAGATGAAAATATGACATGAAAACAGTAAAAGTCCTGTGTTAAAAAGGGAATCCCTCCACATATTTCTTAAGCCACTCATTATTTCAGTGTGTTTCTTGAGAGTCTGGAATAATTCAGAGTGGCCAAAAAATGCACAGAACCACGGGTAGCTGCTTAAATGTGTCTTGTTTTCCTTATATTGATGTGCACATTGAGCCCTTTGAATTTCTGAGTGTTAAGTCATACCTTAGCAGATAATAACAGGTTTTTTGGATGCCCTTGGCTTTTTTAGTCAGATTTTCAAAGTAGCTCAGAGAAGTAGATGGTGTGGAAACCATCACTCTTTTTGAACCCCCAGTAGCTTCTGCTGTTCTCAGGTTGAGTTCCTGCGTTCAAAACACTTCTGCAAATACGGCCCTCGTTGGGTCTCTCAAGACTGATCAGAGCACTGGTGGCATCCACACCCTGGAGAAGACATGAACATCACCCTGAACCTGCTCTGTGCTCAGAGCAAAGGTGCAGTTCCAGCATCTCTATCCCATGGAAGAGCTTGAGTGGTACATCTCAAACCTGCTCCCTTTTCCTGACTTGCTGAAGAGCTCCAGGCTGCCAGCGGTTGCAAGAAATAGCAAAGTGCACGTAAAAACTGCCCGTGTCTGTCAGGTTTGTGACTGGAAGGATGTCTGGGTCTGAGATTATTCAGAAGCAGATGGGAGCCCAGCAGGTGGATAAATGCAAACCTCACCTTCAATGAGCACTTGACAAAGAAAGGTCAGAAACGAGACGCGAGAAAAGAAGTCACAAGTAACAGGGAGCGTGTGCCTGATGACACCAGGGAGGAGGAACTGTCTTTTCTCCACAGATTGACTGTTTCCATATAATAATTTAGCTATCAACCTCTATTCGGTTTTTAAACTACTTTAATACTGACTGACATTTTCTTTAAATTGTAACTTGTGCAATTTAATGATAACCTTTAATTTTCTTCTACCCTTGCGATGTAACGGGAAGCAACAAAAATAGTAAGAACTAAATTGCAGACATTAGACATTTTTATCAGAAGGTAAAAGAAGTGCATTCAGGCACTATAATGTGGGAGAAATTTAGATGGCTTTCAACATTTTATTTTCTACAGTAACTGCTCTTTGGCACTACTCTGTGCGTGATTAATGTTTTTATTATTGTGTCACGTAAGATCCCTTCTACCCTAGACTGCAGACCTAGTTTTCATGTCCCACTGTCTAGTGGGAACTGAAGTTTCAGAGCTTTCTTGTACAAGACCAAAACAATTACAAGCCCCCATTTACCCATTGGTCTGTCCACAGACACAGAAAAAGCTTTTCTGTGCCGTGGTTTCTTTTGGCACAGAAAAGAAGCCTGGGTCATTTCCATCAGTATGTTTGATGACATGAGGCTTCTGGCTTTCTTTGTTTAGTAATACAGTGCAGAAAATACTCTGCAGAATTGATTAAATATCTATGTGAAATACTGGTATAAGTGCTTTAGATTCCATTTTTTCTGAAATTGTTTGCATGGTTGAAAAACAAATCATTCTTCAATGCAGAGACAGTACTTGCCATAGCTTTCATTTTTTCCCCTTTGTCCAATTTTTCTGTGTTGCTTGAGTGTGACAGCTCTGATATCAGAGAGTCTCAGGAACCTGTAACTTTGGAAATAAATCCGAGCACTGGTTTACAGTAACTAAATTTTCCTGCTTTCTAAATTATGCTGCTGGTCCTGTCTCCTGCTCTAAGTTATGTCTCCTGGAAAGCCTGCAGAGAGGAAGGAGCTGGAAGTCAAGGTGTGATTATATAAAGTTACCCAGGAGGTTTAGTTTGCACTTCTGCATTCCCTTGAATGAGCAGGGAACTTCACTGAGGTGAAGGGTTTGATGCTGTGGTTTTACCATGTGTGCACTGCCAGAGCTAATCCCAGCCCATTTATGTATTTAAGCTTGTTTTATTTTGTTCAGCCAAGCTGTTCTCCAGCTTTTGCAAGTATAACTTACTGGAAAAATGTTGTCAAGGGCACCTCAGAAGGCATTTTTGTACCTGGCAGTGGGAAGATGATGATCCCTTACAGTGAGGGAATTTCCACTGGGCAGGATTTGGTAAAAGGACATAGGAAGGCACAAAAGTGTGTAACTTTCTGATTAAGTGTTACATAGACCACAGGTCAGCCCAGGCTGAAATTTTAACAATTTAAATGGAAATTTCCTAAGAGCCTTTTCACAGGTGACATTAACCACCGAGCTGTGCTGTTCCCATTGCTGTGGGTACAGTGATGCTGATGTTCAGATTTAGGTCAGCTGATGGCCCAGCACACCCTGCTCACACAGACAGTTCTGTGCTTCTGAATTGAGAGAGATATATACAGAAATATATACAGAAGTAGCAGGATGGTTCAGCTTGGTTCACAGAATCAATCAGTAATGTAAGTTCCCCTTTCATTTCCTGGACTGTTTAGGGACACAAGTGACTTAGAGGGATACAAAGATACTTCAGATGACTTGATCTATTTTTCTCCTGAACCAAGTATTTTTCCTTTTTCACTGACTTTGACACCATCTGAGCTCCTACATGGTTTTTTACTACAATCTGCAACATGTTTAAAGGTCTGAGGTATTTATCAGATTCTACCCCCTCATGACCCAGCCCTCTCCCAGTCACTGGGCCATCAGCTCCCATGGAACTGAGATCCTTGGCTCTGTCACAGTGTGTGTGAGGACTGCACTTCATCAGGATCATGAGTCTTCCCACTGACATTCCTAGTTGGAAAATGGGGAAATCAGTGGCCCAGAGTGAACTGACAGAAGAATCAGAGCCCTCTGTTCATTCATCTGTATTAAACAATAAAATAACTTTGACCTGAAACCAAGCAGACAAGGCACCTGCTTCCAGTCTCACACCCACGTGCACTCCTCTTCCCTCACCCACACCTCCCATGTATCACAGAATCGTGCAAACATGCTTATTTATAGCCTGCTGCAATGTTATTGCTTATTTGCTTGTGCACACAGGCCTAATTAACAGCTATCACTCAATTTATTCTTGATTTAAACTTAATTAACAATATGCTTAAGTAATGATTTTGCTTATGTCTACTAACTGCAGCCAAACTTGTCAAATTATTGCTCCATTAATTTAATTCTTCCTCTTGATTTAGGGAAATTCAATTACTCTGATGCAGTTAGTCATATAGTAAATGTTTTCAAGTTCTCTTCTGTTGCTTAGATACTTCCAGAGTATTTTCTAGATTATTATAGTTTGTTGCCAAGGGAGTGCATGAGCAAAAAATGATATCTTGATAAACTGTCAGGTGTACCTGGCTATTTCTATACAAGTTCTGTAGCATAACTAACATTAGATTCGTTTCAGCTATAAGTAATCTACCAAATGTCTTTTCTTCTACAATATCATTTTACAACTGGGGAAGAAAGGGATCAAATAATTGCTGTGACTGATGGTCTTATGTGTCACTGTCAGCACAGCACAGGTTAGCAGGGGATTGTACAGAGCCTGGACACGGGCAGGAAGGGAAGTATCCTCCAGAAACAGAAGAGGAGCCACCTCCCACCTCTTTTCCCTGCTGGGGGCTGGACCTCAACAGCTGAGGCTCCAGTGGGAAAAGCTGAATGTTGGAGCACAGGGTGAGGCTTCACCTCTGCACTGTGAGAGAAAGAAGTGTCTCCTTAAACCCCCTCAGTTCTGCCCCACACCACTGCTGTTACACACGTTCCTACCTGGCTGTTTTAAGCATATGTTTATTCAAGTTTTTGGCCGTATGAACCTTATTTAAATAATGGAATTGCAACTGCTCAAATCATTAGTGAATTCTTCCCCCAGACTGGCTGGAGGGAATTCTTTCAAATACGGATCATGTCACCTCAGGCCATTAATATGCTCGAGGACACACTGGCTCGTTCCATATTCTGGTTCCTGGCACCGTGTGAGAGTTTAGGAACAGAGGCAGTGTCCTTAAGGTCTCTGAGCTGCTACACTGGATGACTAATGCCATTCACTTGCTAGTAAAATTCTGACTCTTTGACTGGTTTTTTTAGCTGTGTTCCTCTATTCAGCTGCCTGGAACAAGGCGAGACAGAGATGCTGTTATGTTGTCTCCCAGGACTTGAAAAGAGAGCCCAGTAGCACTGTCTCTATTGATGTAGTGATAGCTGCCTTGTGCATATTGCTGGCACTTCAAAACATACCCTGAATAAGAGTAGGAAAGGACCATGTGGGAATCCAAGCACAAATGTTCTGCCTTAGAGAGCAGAGTGTTGTTTGCTGCCAGCTTTTGAAAGGTTTGTGGTCATTTGGGGGGAATCTTCAGCCATCTCTGCCGCAACGCTCCAGCTCAGGAAAGGCTTGTTTTATTCAGTAGAGCTGAGGATGAGGGCCTGCATTTTCTGAGTGATTAGGCCTCTTAAAATCTCCCTTGATACATAAAATAAACGATATGTGCCTCTGCTGTCACCACTTGAGTTAAAAAAACCTGGTTTGAAACTTCCCCAGCTCCCTGCTCGGATATGCTAGGAGAATTCCAAATCGGAGGGTCCTGTCTACACTGGAGTTTATATCAGTTCATTTAACAAAAAATCAGCTTTGTTACATGGATACAACCCTTAAACCCTCTTAAACCATTATCTGTCTGCCTCGTGTTTAGTTTCCCTATCAATTAAAAGAAACCCATGTAGACTACTATGTAATTTCCAGATAAAGGCTTAAGCAATTTAAGTAAATTGATTGAGAAGTAACCAGGTCTTTCACATATATATATACACACACACACATATATATACATGCACACACACTTAGATGTTATGTATTTGGAACATGAAAATGGTGGGAGCTCACAAGGGAAAATATGGAAAGGGAGAAGTGTTCTAAGAGCTCTAAATTTGGCAGGATGCAGAAGGCAGAGTATTAGGCAAAGGGAAGTCAAACTGTGAGTAAGATTGCTGTGCCAAGAGTTCTGATTAAATGATGCCTGACTGAGCTTTTTCCTGTGAATACCTCACCCCACCTGGTGCACCCAACCTGCCCATCACAGATTTCCCCCAAGACGAAGCAAACTCATCCAGGTAGTGCTGTTCACACATCTGGTTGGGGGAAATTGCGCCTCTTAAACCACAGGCAAAAGCTGCCTCGGCTCTTAACTTGCATATAAATGTGTCTGTACGTGCAGCACTTGCTGAAACTCCCAACAGAAAGCCCTGGCATTTGAACATAATAGATCAGGGCCTGTCCTCGAGACATCCAGAGGGGCACAGTCAGGGCATTGCCTTGGGCATTGTGTGATGTCCCCCACGGAGCACTCGATGTGGCCTCTGCTGATGCTCACGGTGCCCCCAGACAGGGGCACAGGCAGGGGCACTGCAGGGAGCTGTGTGGGGGCTGTTGCTGCTGTGATGACATGATGTCATTTCAGTCTAACTGCAGAGCCTTCCTGTCAAATCTAAATAAGATGTGAAGCTTTGCTTAAAGCCAAAAATTTCACAAGAGGTTGAGGTAGGTGGGTGCCTCTTTCCTCAGTAGGAAGAGCCTAATTCCAGCTGTTCTTGCTATAGTTTTGAGTCCAAAACCTAGAATTTATTTTTTACAGGATAACCTTCATGTTAATTAGCTTGTGAATGCATAGATCTGCAAAACTCTGCTTTTGCCAATAATCCCCAGATCTCCAGTACTGCCAGGAGGGATTGCATTAAGGGGGGAAAAGAAACCACAATAAAAACAAACAAACAAACAACACCACCATCAGGGAATCTTGAATCTTAAAGAAAAAGAAATACTTGGGTGCAATGAAGTATTTTGTTTCAAATCAAACTACAGGAATGTGGACTAAATTGCCATGAGATCTCCATAGTTTTTAGGCAAATGCATTTGCCTAAACTCGTATTTCAGGCGTGCCTTTGCTCACAAGGGGTGAGGAGCCACTTAACTTGTACAAGTAAATACACACATCATTTTTCAACCATGTTGCTTAGGGCAAGTTGAAAATTACCCTAAATCTGATTTAATGTCTCATAAGCCTGACTTACATGTGCTCTGCTATAAATGGTCACTGGCTGAGTATTCAAAGCAGGAAACCAAGTGATCTGTACATAAAGAATCACCACTTATCCTCACAAGACCCCCTTCCCTGTGCACACTGAATGCTTTGTCTTGTGCAAATCCTCAGCTATAAACTCTAGGTCTGATTCTCCTCTCACAACAGTGTAAATCAGAAGTAGCTCCACCAAAGCCAGTGAATTTATACCACAATAAATCCAGCATGAGAAGAGAATCTCTCAGTTCCCCATTGACGTGGGTAAAAAGAACACCAGGCTCCATATAAATAAATGGCAAGAAGCTTCTTTGAGTACATTCCAGTTGACAAAAGTTATTTGATAAATACATTTTAATGAGGCCTGTTTAAGCTGTGTTACATTTCACCTGATGTTTATATGGTAATTCTTAGAAACTGGTTTGCTGCATGAAATATAACATACTTTGATGCAGTCATCTATATGTATATGTGAGAACAGGAGGTTGGATGTGCCACATATGGAGAAAATGTACAATTTAGGGTTCCCAAATGGCATCTTTACATAATTGTTAGAAGACTTAGAGGAGATGAATAGCTGTAGTGGTAAAAGAAAAGAAAGGAAATCATAAAGCTAATGATAAATAAATATTTGCACACACATGCCACACAATAATCACTAACTTAACATCAGAAGACAGAGAGGAACAGCTGCTAAATATATTTCCCATAATAAAAAAGTTCATAGGAATCTGAATGTGGCACAGATACCAGATTAGAATTCCTTCCTGTGTTTTGCAAGTATTGTTAAATATTCCCTGAAGTTTTCCTTTCCCATAGATTTTTAGCAGTAAGCAAAAGTTTTTCTTTTTAGAAGTATGTGGATTCTGTGAAGTGACAGATTTTGCTGTAAATAGGATTTTGCTTTAGAACAATAAAGAGCAAATTCCCTATTTAGCAATCCAGCACATTGCACGGATTGCAAATACCTCAGATATTGGGGCTCTTGGCAAAAATAACATAATTTGACAGTAGTCTGAAAAAGGAGCTCTTGCATGTCAGAGGCAGTATGAATCCTCAGCTGCACAGGTTTCAGCAAAGACAGTTTTTAAACAACTTTCTAGTATTAGCTCTCCAGGGCCAATTACCTGCCAGGGGGATCATATTGTTTGTGGCTCCAGGGCTGTCTCTGCCAGCAGCAGCTCCAGGTTCTCTGGCTCAGAACAGGCAGCAGGGACGTGCTCACTGTTGATCTAATTTTATTCCCCTGAAATGCTGCTGTTTAAGTGGGAGCAGAGCAGGTCTGGTACCAACACCTCGTGAAAACCCAGCCCAAAGGTCTGCACATGTTGGTGACAGGGAGCCAAGTGAAGAGAGGAGGGAACAGAGGCCTCTGGGATCTGATGGATGTGCCAGTGTGGATGCAAAGAAATGTCCTCCTTTTTCCCCCAAACACTGCAACACACAAGTTAAAATAGAAGAAATTTTCAGCTCTGCTCCACCAGCCCATAGCAATATGGAAATGTGGTAACCTGCAGCCCAAAATGGAAATTTAAGCAACCCCTGAGACGTTTGCAACAGAGGAGAGGCTCCACCTGTGAATTTATCCTGGGAAAGGGAATGCAGAAGATACCACAGAGCTGAGCTGAGAGCTCCATGGAATTACTCATGTATTAACATTTTGTACGAAGAAATCAACGCTTTGATTTTGCCTCAATTCACGTTGAATCGTGTTGCTTCTCATCGTTAATAACAGTAATTTTCAGATACCATTAACATTTTTAGAAGCAACTGTTTCCTATTGAGGACTCCCAATGTCATGAGTTGGGGGGGTGGGGGCTTCAAGGGGTGGTGTTTGTTTGTGCCAGAATACACACAATCAGTAAAATCCTTTCTGCTTGACAAGTCAGCTTCGCCCCCCTCATTGCCAGAGTTTTCATTTGAAACCAAACTGTCTAATCTTTCTCTAAAAATTGTTTACTGCTCTTTTATCACCACTTGCTTTCATAAATGCTGTCAGTGCATATGATACCCTCTCTACTTCAGAACCTGCTTATAGCTGTATATTCACAAAGGTGATAAAATACATTTGATTTCCACTGAAACGAGCTTAAGGGCGCTGTTTATAGAATATCTCATCCAGTCATATTAATTCCATTTGTGTGGAAGTTAAGCTGTGAATTCCAAACAAAATAATAATCATTCTGCCTCACTGGGGTGAAGGTTGAATCTTAGAGTGTAATCAAGTTCCAGAAAATGGAAACACCCTGTGTCATAAATGAGAAACTGTCTGCATAGTAAATACTGTAATTAAAAAAATGATTAATATTACTAGAATTAATTAATACCAATCAGAATTAATTCTTCCCTGCTGCATACTCTTAACCTGTAAGTGGAATACATGTGGTTTAAAACTTTCAGTGAGCCGACTGCAAGGCTTGAATTAAAATTCCTGGGATGTAACTTTTTTTCATTGTAGTGTCTAAGTTGTTGCTGCACAGTGTGTCTGCGCCACTGGCTGCCAAACCAGCCCATGGCCACCACTTTTACAAAACTGAGCCCAGGATTCATTTTGCTTAACTCTGGAAGCCAGAGGAGATGGCTCAGAGGGGAGCTTGTACCTCCCTGTTTTTTGTTGGTCAGGTCATGGCTCTGGCCACTTCCCTTCCCCTGACTGGGCTGTGTCAGAGCTCTGCTCTTACCTCTGCAAGGTGCTTTACCTGCTCCCTCTTCCAGCCCTACAGTGAAGCAACCTGTGCCCACCACCAAAGAGCCACCTCCTCATGGTAGTGTGAGCCTGGAAAGTTGAACTCCAGTCCACATCTTTCCCGCTGATCCCTGCAATAGATCTGAAAGCGTGGAACTGGAAAACAAACCCCAAACCACCAAGCTACAGCTCTTCCTAAAGCCTACTGATAATCCTTTGTAGTGTTTGTGATTTGAACTATCACTAACAACTGCATCAGGAGCAGAGACCCTGAAGATAGGCTGGTCACAGATCAGAAGGATATCAGGAAACATGAAGAAGCTCCTTAATTAATTTCTAATCCTTTTTCAGCCTTAATCTTCTTTTTCATAGTAAGATCTGGCATTACACATTTTCTGCACACATGCTTTCTAGATGATGTAGATTAAGTCCTAGGCCTCTGATTTGCTGGAAGCAGCATGTTGGTAGGTTAGGTATTACTGCAGCCTCATAGAGGAATACCCAGGATTATTCTCTCTGGGCTGATATATTCAACCAAAATATTCATTAAAAGTATGGGAAGTTGGTCCAGTCATCCAGAATTTTAATCCATGCTTTGTTCTGTGCTTCAAAAGGGTTTGTTCAATCTCTTTGTCATAGCTGAGGCTGTTTTATTTGTGCATTTATTCCAGAATTTGACTTACATATAGCAGTGCTGGGATGGGGGGCAAGAGGGCTTATAAATGAATACCACGTGGCCAGGGTAGGGGGCACATTTCAGGAATAAGAAAAAAAATACTGCAGATATTTTGAGTACATGTGGTTATCCAGTTATAAACCAAAGGTGAGGGATTTCACCACTAGTTAAGGTATATTTTCTTCTAAATTATTTTGAGAATACAGAAAATAAGTGGATAGGTCTCTTCTACTACCATAACAAATAGAGATGCAAGAAATGTAACCAGCAATCACCCTCCTCCACACTTATCCTGTAGCAGAATCTGAAGCCTCCAGATTTGGGACATTTGACACATATGTTAGAGAATTCTTTCTTTATAAAATTCTGTAGCAGAATAATTTCAGGATCCTATAGAAGTACCATAATGAGCTTTTCCTTGCTTTCTAGAGAAGCTTCTAGATTTCCCTATGGTTAAATAGGAATTTTCCACAGAGATAAGGAGGTGTTTTTATTAAGGAGTTAGTCAAATTTAACAACTATCTGGACAACTATCACCTGATCTTGCTTCTGACACTTCCAACAGGAGAGTATCAGGCTGTAACTGCAGTAGGGAACGGTGTGTTCACCCCTTCAAACTCAGGAACGAAGGTAGGTCAGTGCTGACAATGTGTTTTAAATTGTTCCTGTCTCATATGCTCTTGCAGCACCACCAGATCCACATTTAGATAAGAATTTGTAATCTGTCCCACCGCCTTGATCGGATAAAAAATGTGTTCACTGCCTTGGATGCAGAATTGTGCTGTGGAAGTGAAAGGCTCAGTGTTTCCTGAGCACTTTCCACTGGGTAGAACACACATATTCCTGATTGAGGCACGTTTCAGGCAGAAAATTGCAGAAAGCATTCAATTCTTCTGCCCAACATCCCCAAGAATAGAAACACAGAACAGACCAGGTTTACCCAGAAGAGCAGGAGACCCTCAGGGCCTTCCCACACGTGTTTAACAGAATTCCTGCTGAGGTGCACAGGAACAGGGAGCACAGGAAAAACAGGCTCACACTTATCACTGTGCTGACTGACCATATGTATGGGACAGTGAGAAAAAAAAGAGATCAAACTAACTAACCAAATCACTGAAACATGAAGGAAAAAAGAAATCACTTTGCACAATTACAGATAAAAACATTAGGATTCACATTTTCCTAAGAGTCCAAGGGATATATTTGGGAGTTTCTGATGATTATTAGGAGCTTGGAACATTATGACTTATAGAATCCTGTGTACTTAGCACTTCAGAGAATGAGGTCATGTCTGCTAAGGTGCCTAGATGTGGGAAAAGTTGACCTAGATCAGTATTTCTCAGACTTTAGGCACGTGTGGATCACTTCTGGTTTATCAATCTCCATGTGCCTGCAGGTCCCTGCACTGGCCTCCCTTGCTGACAATTACTGGAGGCAGTTGCTGATCCTACATCCAAGGGGAATTAAGTTCCTGACATGCCTCTTTGTGCCTCATTTCAGCGTGGTGGCATCAGGGCCCAGAGTTTGAGGAACCCTCTTTGGCCTCGAGTACAGAAATTTTATCTTAGAGGCTCCTGGTTTGATTTTATTTTGCTTTTGTGTGACAGGGCATACAAGGAATGAAAGGCAGGGATTTAGGAGTATTAACTTTTTTTTTTTCCAATATATAAATGAAAAAGAAAACAAACAACAGTATTTAAACCACTCTGAAATCCCTTAAAGGTGATTTGGCCATAACATTTCTATTCAGGTTTTCACTCAATACCTATTACTATGTTGTCAATTGTCAGCTTGTATATATCACATTTTGTTCCATAATCCCTTGGTGGTTCTGTTATGCTTTATCCCCTATAAATTTATGTTGCAAGTCTTTTTTTGTGCTGTGAAAGCATAAGCTGGTAGGGAAAACAGAAAAAAAAAAAGTGTTTTGGTGAAAGAGCTGGAATTATACCTTGAATACACATCCCTGAAACGACATACAAATAGGCACCCATGTGTTTGGATAATTATATGTATATATATGCTTTTAGTCTTGGAATGGATCCATATACATACAAAACCACAGTTTTAATACACGAGCTACACTCACTCTTGAGGTGGAACTTAGAATATCAAAAGCATTTTTCTGTTTCAAACTGGAACATTTTAGAATATTTGCCCCTACATGTATTTCATTACAGTTTGATGTGTGCAAGAATTTTCTGTTGTTTCAATTTTATTTGCTTGCTTTAGTAGCAGCTGGGCTGTCATCACATGAACCTTCTACCCAGCTAACCAAAGAGTCACTCAGGTATGTAGGGGTTTTTCAGGAGGCAGGCTGAGCAGACTGTCTTGGAAGATATTCCTTAATATGGGCAAAGGTGTCATGTGTTCAGAGAAAAGTAAAATAAATTCCAACAGTGATGAAAAATATTTTTGCAGTTAGAGGGAAGTTTTTAAATGTCCCATGTTGGCCTCACCATTGGGTTCCCATCACTTTTCCTCTCTGAGCAATGTGATGGGCCATAATGTGATCTTGAAGTTTTGTGTGTGCCAGATCTCTCCAGCAAGAAGACCTAAAGCAGAGGTGAGAATGTGTCTGCCTGTTAAATGGTGAAAGTTCTCGAATTATTCTTCTGTACATGAAGAAATCACTAGTTGGAAACTCTTTCAAATTAAGAAAAATAGCATCCCCTCACCACCTCTGAGTCCCAAAAGAAAGCACTGCCTTTCTCCACCCTTGATATCTCAGGTTACCTTTGAGAACTCCTGCCCTGTCACTGCTGGTGCTGAGCAAAGCTCCTGGTGAACAGCTCAGCCCGTTCCTGGGGATGGAGGGTGTCATTGAGGCTGTTTGCACAATTCAGTTTGCTGGCTGAAATCACCTCTGAAAGGAAGAAATCAACCACAGAAACCTGTAGGTGTCCATGCCTGTCTGGTTTTTAAATGCAGCAACTTTGGCCCCATGTCCTTATTGCAAATGAATGTCAACAATAGAGGGATAATGGATTAGAGCTCTAGCAAAAACTTCCCTTATAAATTCAGCCATTTGCCAAGTCAGTTGATGCCCTACTTTTCAAGACTGTCATAGCAAGCAATTCTGAACAGTCTCTGTTTATTAAAAATGGAGTGCTAAAATCAATATAGCAATATCTTGTTGGAGAAAATTCGATTTATCAACAGGTTTGTCATTTTAAAGATGATTAAAGGACTTGTTTATTAGGCATCATCTAGGCTTTAGAAGTAGTTGGTATGAAAATAATAAGGCATAAGCCACATTAGACTTACAAATCTTTCAGTTATATCAGGGAATGGATATTTTTCTGTAAGTGAAGGCCTGGAAGCATTTTCTATCTTTACTTCACACTGTGTCAGTCACCAATTACATATTAAAAACAAGTACTGCTCACAGATTTCAGTGGCTCAGGGGCAGCAGAGTCTGTGCATTTAAAATTCCAGGTGTGTTGAAATTGTCATTAAACTCTTGTAAGAAATATTTATTCTGATCTGCAGGAGTTAATTTCTGAAAGCTCCAGTTCAGCTTCTGCCTGAGTCCTGTCTGGTTAGTAAGAACATGAGCACATTTAAAGTATTTTCGTGTTCTGCAGGTGAGAACAGCAAATCTGAGTGTGAGAATGAACTCTAAAACTCATCTTCATCAAGGATGAAGAGAGTAAGATTGTCTTTACATTGTCACATGTTCAGTACCTTTCAACTTCTCAGCTATAATTAATCACAAATAGGAACGTGAACACACATGTGCAAACACCCAGAGCTGGGGAAGATGCCTCTTCACAGGCATTTGAGAGCATCCAGCCTCCAGTTTGCATTCTACAGAGAAGGAAAAAGGTACAGAAAACAGGAGGAAAAGCAGTTGCTGATAAAGAGGAATGCTGACCCATAACTGAATATGGACTACTAGTTTAAAAGATTCTTCCTGGGAAGATCATAAAGATTAGACATTCCTGAAACTCTTAGAATAAGCATGATAAAACACCTCTTAAAAATGAACTTGTGTCTGGAAAGCTAAGATTCTTTCCAGTCTAAATTTTATCCCTTTTGGAAAAGCATTTTCATATGCTGATTCCTAGATACCTTTATCCCATAACCCTTTCCTCTTTTCCTTAGGATTCTTCTACAAAGCCAGATAAATCTGTACTTTGGTAAGCCCAGCAACCAAGAGAACGGAGGGGAACTGATGGCAAACTGGCAGAGTAGAAAAACTTCTTTTCTAAAAGCCTTTTTCAAGAGAGTTTCTCACTATTACTTTATGATTTGAGGTAGCAAAAGAGTGTTTTTCACTCTGCGTGGAACAAGACATGAGTGGGAATGATGTAAGAGGACAAAAGTGCTTCTTGGTATTCAGAACCTTGTTTTTGATTACTTATAGAAACACTCATTTACACAACTGCAGTACACGGAGCTGTACAGGAGATGAGAACGTGGAACAAAGAACCAGCTCTTCCCCCAGAGCTGTGCAATCTGTAAACACAGCAGGGAATGGGGGGGAAAAACCAACCAACTAAACAGAAAAAAAAAAGAAAAAAAACAAAAGAATAAACACAAATCTCTTGACCGAGGGATTTATGTGCACATCCACCACCCCCACAATGTGCACACAGGACACCGAGTCTGGAAACATCCAAGGCAGTGAGGTTGGGCTGCTGAGCTCAAGCTCTGCTGTAACCCCAATATTTCCCTGTCTTCCACCCTCCTTGCACAGTGACTTTGAGACACATTTGGATTAGAGGCATCCTGGAACACAGAGAAGAATCTAGTTAAGCCAGAAATGATAATTCTTTAGGGAGCTCTGTTGCAAAAAGAGTGTGGCTTTGTAGGTTTGGTTTTTTTTAAAGTGCATTGTCAGGAAAAAAATTGAGGAGTCGTGGAATAGAGTGAAGTGTCAGAAAAAGCAAAGACAGGTTCAGGATAGGGGTTGTTTGTTTTTCTTTTTTCTACTGCAGTTCCACTGTTTTCTCAACATAAAACATACACAAATGCTTCTGAGGCAGATAAAATGGGAAAAGTAAAACCGTCCTGTGTTAAACTGGAACAGTAATATTTGGAGCTGGAAAGGCTAATTTATTCACCTTATTTAAAGAAGTAGAAAAAGCAGGCCAGGACAAAACAGCTCTTTTCTGCTCAAAAAAAACCCACAGTGAAATATGCTACTAGGCAGAATAGCTCATGATTTTTGCATGCCACAAAGGATTTTCCTTGACACATAATGAATTTTATTGAGGTCAAATTTCAAGTTATCTAAATACTAGTTTACCTCCAGAGATACAGGGCTTGGGAAAGTATTTTGCAGTAACTGTGTTTTTTTGCCTTGGCAGTGATCTGAGAAGCAGCTTGGTATTGTGAATGCTGCTCTCAAAAACTTGCTAAAAAAGCTGATAAAACTTTTGTCCCTTTCAAGGCTAAAAAGCTGAGCTTATAGATTCTCCTTTTCATTTCCACTGACTTACAGTTTCAGCAAAGCATTACCATGCTTCTCTGGCTGCACCACGGCTCAGACACTGCAATTTTCCTTGAGCAGGGATTGGTACATGGAATGTCATGGCTGGAGTGGGCAGCAGATCCCAAAAAGCAGCAGCAGTCTCTTCATTATTTTATAAAAACGTAAATTTAGAACATCCTGGTGGCGAAAGAACCAGAGAAATAAAGGACTACAACAAATGGCCTTTTCTAGCTCTTGTAAAATTGAACCATTAACCTTAATGATGGTGTGTTTTGATTGTGGTGTGAGACAGATGAGCTGTGAGGGCACATCCTTTACCCTGTGCAGGAAGGTCTGTGCTTCTCAGCCACTCAGCCAGGGATGCACAACAGCAAGAAGGTGCTGCCAAATGACTAATTTAGGCCTGTGTGTGAGGACAGGCATTTCTCTCCTTCTTTCAGTTGGCAGAAGTTAATAAAAAAGAAAATATTTTATTTTTGTATATGTATATATAGAAATATATACATATAAATATATATATGTGCAGATAATTAAAGTGGTGAGTGTATTAATAACCTACACAACACCATGCTGTTAGTACCTCTTAGCCTGAAAGATACTTCCCAGCCTAATTTAGCACAGCCTTTTTGCTAATGCTACATACAAATAGCAAAGTAGAAGACGCACCAACGGTTTAAAAGAGAATTTAAATCAATCAGCTAGCTGGAGCTCATCTGCTCAGCAGGGAAGGTTCTTTTAAAAGTTGTGTTGAGAATGAAAGTACTGAAGAAAATGTACCAGCAAAATAAAGATCTTAGAAAGTCTGAATACATTTATTAATATGCAGTTGATCAAATGAGTCATTAAGCACCTAATGTCTAAAGTCTGTCTTGCTGTATGGAAAACATAAGGAAAGTGAAACACACGCTAATTCCAATATATGTCCTATAAATTTCCATCTGATCTGGATTCCAGTGGAAAAGCTCTGGCTTTTCAACCAAAGTGCTCTCTGAAAGAAGAGCTCTGAAATCCAGGCAGCTCCAAAGGTCAGTGCATCTCGATATAAGTCACTAAAAAGGAACTCAATTAGGCCCTCTGGATTTTAACATATTCAGTTTTACGTTTTGAACCCACATAAAAAATGGAAGGAGCAATTTTTCATTGATCTGGATTTCTCACAAGTTTGTTGGCTTCTCTACAATTTACAAGCTTTTGAATATTTATGTAAGCCTTGAGATTTTGAAAAGGCAGCTCTTTTGACATCCCTTTAGCAGAGACAAAAATTATCCTTAGCACAATTTTTTAATGCAGATTCCTCAAACTAAAAATCTCTTTATAGATTGCAAGACCAAATTAGGGTAATGAGATCTCCAAGCCCCAGTTATTCCCTCAATTACTTATTGACTTGGCCTAATTATAAAGTAAGGTTAATAAACTAAAAGGAGCATGCAAATGTAATATTTCCCTCTTTCATGTGATGCTGGTGACTGTGTCACAGCACAGGATGAGATTTGTCATCAGTGGTACAAAGGTGGCTGTGGACATGCAGGATTGTGAACAGTTCTGTGGTCAGACAGTGCAAGTCTGGCTTAGAACACCCCAAAACATCCTTTTTACTCACTGGAGCATGACACAGGTACATGGCACTTCACAACAAAATTGAGTTTTCTGCCAATAAACCAAAGTCAGTCCACCATTTGCCACAGTGGAGACACATCCATGAATGCTGTCAAAGCACTCACGTGGTTATTGTTAAAACCCCCAACAGTGTGGAGTGTGTGCCCCATTCTGTGTATGATCACAAGGGATCTGGAATTTGCCAGGATCCTGCCCCTGTTCCACCTGGCTGAAGGTACCTGTGGCTGTTGTGGCCTTACCTGCCAGCTCAGTGCATCTCACCCGGGTCCTGCTCTAGGTGAAGCCTCCTGAGGTCCCACTACAACATAACTTTCTTTCACACATTCCCCTTCCACACTCCAGTTTGCCTACAAATATTCAGGTTGTAAGTATCAAGATACTACACAGAAAAAGTGACCACTGGGATGCAGTCTGCTTTCCTACAGAAAGACATTCTTCAGTATGTCCCTTTTTCACCTCAAACAGCAGGTGGTGGATCCTTCCATCAGGAAGCTCTTGACATCAAGATACATCCCCCACTTAAAATCCTCACTGGTCCCTCAGCCTTCAGCCAGTGGTGGAAGCAGATCCCTTGTCCAGTCTCTGAAGCCAGCTTTTCTACTTGTCTGTTTCAATAATTTGATTTTAATTTAAAAAAAAAGTCCCAGTGAAAGCTATGGGATTAAATTCTACTGCATATGATATAAACATAGTTGCAATATTTTAGATTAAGGAGAGCATGATTTCTCTGTAAAGCTGGAGTCAACATGCACAGCAATTATTAATGCCAGACACCATAAATTTGGCTGCATCTGCTTTAGGCTTCATAGTTACTAACAAGCAAAAATCATTGCATTAATGGAGTAGTGGAAATACAATAAAGCACTTTATTACCCCTAAAAGGCAGCATGTGGCTATATAGGCTCTGTGGGGTGTTACCAGTGTCCTTGGAGCAGCTTCATTCCTTCCCATCCTATGGATCATAATTATCTCAGAATAACCACGACCCTGCGGGTCCTCTATTAAAATTATATTTTGTTACAGAATGGAGTATACATTATTGAAGCACATTATTTTGATCACTGAAATTTGACATATTGTGCTCATTAGCCAGTGAGGCTGAATATTTAATTTATGAGGTTCAGTCCACATTTTTTACAGATCAGTCACTTAAGGGAAGTAAACAGGCAAAACTGCAGAGGAGTGAATGGGAAAAGTTCTTAGTGAAAACGGTGCTTTAAAAGCAGAAAAAAAGTGTGTCATGCCATATGCTGGTACGTGACACATTACATCAGGCAGGTAAATGGGTTAATTGGACTCATTAGCATCATTTCCTTTTTAAAACTTTTCAACTCAGAAGATGAAAAGATTATGTTAATCTTTACACTTCTCTCTTACATTTTACATTTTTCACACGGGCCTTTTTTAATCAAATATTGATGGTGATGCCTGTTGTTCTTCAAAGCCCAGCAATTAGATTGCAGCTCCCTCCCAGTAAGTGGTATTTCCTTATCTTTATTTCCCTCCCTTCCACAGTTTTCTTTTCATAAACACAACATAAAGTCCATTGAATTGTTGCCAGAAAAGGCACTCTGGGTGTTTTGCTGATCTGATGGCCAAGCAACCTGCAGAGCCTGCATCCCCCAAAGCCTGGGCTGGAGAGCAGACACCTGCTTGACCCCTGGAACAGATCCCACACCTCTGTCCCACAGCTGAATCCACCACTCCTGAAGTTAAACCCACGGATTACAGTCGTGTCACCCAAAACAGATAATTTTGATTTTCTTCCTGGCTGTGGCAATCCCGTGGGATGTAGGTAAAGGCTGTGTGGGATGGGTGGACACTGCTCTCTGCTGGCAGCAAGGAAAGCGTGCAGGAAACAGCTGGAATTTCCCTTAAAATTACCTTCAAAAATAAGACATTTCCACTATTTCTTTCCATACTGTTGCATACAATGATTAAGCATTAGGGCAGAGAAAAGTTATTAAAATAACTCTTCAAATGTACAAATATTCATCAAAAGCACCTAAATAAAACTGGATGTTCTGTAGAAAATAATTATTTAAATGCAATTTAAAAATTCTCATGTGTATGTGTGTCTGTATGTGCATGCACAGAGAATACCTCAGGACAAGGATAGAGCTGTGAAAAGTTTGGAAAACTGATAGAACAATTGTATCCTATTTGAATATGTCAGTCATCTCTTTAAGAGAAGACTTCAAAAAACAACAGTACCCTTTTAACAACTGTTAAATAACTTAGAAGACTAACTCTGCAAAATAATTTTATTTTACAGCCTGGGTCCCCTCTAAGAGCAGCTGGAAGGTTCAAGAGAACACCATAAAACTACTTCTAAAACTAACTGCATGCCATGAGCATGATACTAAGAAAATTCATGTTCTTGTGTAGCCACTTCTGTGAAGCAGGGGAATGTCATTCTGGTGCAGAGAGTTAAGCACTCTGCCCTAGCAGGTTACCTTTGAAGTTCCAGTTTGGTTCAGTGCTTTGTCACTGGCCCTAAAGCCAGATTTCAAATCACAAGCCCTGCCCTGAAGTCCATGTAAATGTTTTCAAACTCTGGAGCAGTCTCAGCTTTGCACAAGGGAATGAAGGTACTCACTCCAGTCCAGTCGATTTAAATCAAGGAGGACAGTCCTTTATATCACAGAATATGGTCTGGTCAAGATACTGTGAACAACCATCAAAAAAACCAAAAAGGTAAACGAAAGGAACTTGCTTGAGGGACTTAGAAACAAATGATTCAGTTTATTACTACGTGGAGAAACCCAAGTTCAAGTGGCCTGAGCTGGAGGGTGAAATTCTCCATTGGAAGATCCTACCTAAGTATCAGGAAGAAAATAAAGCAACTTGGCAGTGATGTTGACTTACCCCAGAGAGACAAAAAACAAATATACATTTGGTTTTGCATTTTTTCTGCTGGACTCCAGGAGGAAACAGTGGAAGCCAGTTGGCAGATGATCAAAAATTGGTTATTGCAGGGCATGAAACTGGGGCACAATGACTCCTTCAACTCAGTCCTTGGTGATTTGCTTCCCTCCACAGCACTAGGCCTTCACTGGACTATATTTTCCTCCTAAAGAAAGGAACATCTAATATTGCAGATAAGATCCAAGGACACCAGAGCAGGCAGCCACACACAATTGATTTTCTTGCTCCCTTACATTCAGTGCTGCTCCACTGGCAGGTACTGACACAAGTTTAAAAACGTTCTTGGAACTAATCTTTAGGCCACTCTTACTTGAAAAAAATCCCAAATGTGTTACTGCACTATTTGTAAAGGCCCCAGGAAGCAAAGAGCCTTGAAGAAAGGTGACAGTGAACTGCAGGCATGGCATGGGACAGAAAGGCAAAGGATCCATCCCCATTCCTTCCCTTTTCCTCTTGCATTCCCTGCTTATATTTCTAGCATGGCTTCACCCTGAAACAGGCTTCTTTTTCTACTGCTTGGGGTTTTGAAGGCTATTTTAAAGCAGACTGTAACGCAAAGATGTAGGACACAAAGGAAACTCTGCAAAATACTTAGTTCAGGACTATTTGTGGGGAAAAAAAAAGACGAAGGGAACAGGATATACAGTTAACTAGGACAAAACAAAAATGCTTCCACAAATGCAGGGTTAAAGAACATCATTGGGAAAAAAATATTTTCAGGATTGTTTTTTGTGGGGCTTTTTTTTTTGTTTAATTTGGTTTGGGATTTTTTTTTGTTGAGGTTTTTTTACTTTTTTTCCCTAACGGTCATAAAGATCTGTAAAGTTTCAAGAGTTTGTGTTTCTTATGTATGCACTGACTTTGCTTGTGTTCCACCTTTCAAAGGGCAGAACTGGGACTTTTTTGTGGACACAGAACCAGCAAGTTTATACCACAGGAGGATGCAGATCTCACTGAGAAATGTAGTCTAGAATATATCAGCAGCATGTGCCTGTGTGGATGCCTTGCATCAAGATAAAGGAGAGAATAATGCTGCTGGGGAATTATGTGCACAAAGCTCTGTGAAGCAAGAATTAAAAGTAATGAGATTAAATAGAAAATAACTACATCAGGAATATGTTAATAAATTAATTAAAGTCTACCAGAGTTGAACTGTTCCATAATTAAGGGTGAAGCCCATGAACGTGCTGTGCTCTCTTCTACTCGGGGATTTTGCCACGGGTAAAATTACCTGTATGAAAATTTTTCTAAATCTATGAGGAAAAATGGGGCCAACTGAGAATGTGGTCTGATCATTAACTTTGATGATTTTAGACTTTGCTGTTTTCTCAAACCAGCTTTATGGATGATTTAATATGTTTTCTTTACTGCAGTCTCATTTCTAGCGCATAAGATATTTTTTTAAAATCTTTTTTAAAAACAAGAGGTCAAGATTTAGTGCTGTTCCCCCCCCCCCCCCCAGATTCGTTTGCTGGGTTTCCATCTTTATATAATTTTCTAGTCAAACTCACACAGAACAAAACAGTTACTTCACAGCAGAGCAAGAAGTGGCACAAAGCCCATCACACTGAAGGACTGAGCACCTGAGATTAGTCTGGCACATTAAGGAAATAGTTATATAGCTCTTAACAGATCTTTTATGTGAGCTTTTTAAACCACCCTGTAACATTTTATCCAGTCTCCACATATAAAAAATAAATGCTGTGCTTTCTGGGGTAGCAGATACTGTTGACTGTTCCAGGCAGAGGCAACCTCTTTCCCATAAGGTGCCCAGCCTTCATACTGTTTATTTTTTAGGGGAATGTGCAACATGCAGAAAATATCTCACTAACCCCTGCAACTGTGACATTCTAGACTTGCAGCTTTGCTTTCCCCAAAACCAACTCAGCTGAGAGTGCAGAATGACAGTGCACCATGACTTTAAAGGCTCAGTACCATAAATATGGAGAATCCTTCTCTTAGCATAGGGAACAAGATCAGAAGCTCATTTTCCTGCAGTAGCAGTTAAAACTGTGCATAGGGAAGAGGAATAGTATTTACTGTGTAAAATGCATTTATGGATGCTGAGGATGAACACACTTGTGTGATTCTGTGTGCTAACTGTAAATGGTTACACTCGAAATGTTCACCTCTGAAGGTGATAAGACATTGGTTTTGTGTATAAACCAGACAATATCCTGCACTACAATAAACAAATTCATGTGGTGTTATGGTGGGCCATCACCTGTGGGGCCTGGGCAAGTCACAGTCTCCAGGAAATAAAAAAAGTTCCTAAATATTTCAGTCTTTTCATTCAGAGGTAATCTGAGTAGATGGAAAATATAAGACACCACTTCCTATAGGAATCAAGTGCCCATAAAAGAAGTGCCCACTGAAAGTTGCTGGTGATGGTACATGTTGATACCCTCAAGATATGGGCATGGGCATGTCCTGAAGGTACAGTTTGGTGCTGGATCTCAGGTGGTTTGTGCAGCTACTCTTCCCTTGGGCACACCCTCACAACAAGAAAACCAGTGTTTCACTTACACCTAAGAAGGCACATAAAAGGGCAAGACCTTGTATTTTTTGTATTGAAGATCTTGGGGTTTGCCCTGCCTGGTGTCCAGTCTGTGTGCCCAGGAAGGAGAATTTCATAGTCTCACTTCCAGTGTTCATCCCTCCCCAGGGGCCAGAAGTGAGGAATGTCAGATGCTTCACTGCATTCCTGGTATTCTCCATCTGCAGCCATGTGGGGAAATTCTGGTTTGAAACAGTCAATATCATCTCATTACAAGCACTGCATTTTTATGAGGGGGGAAATGAGAAAGACAAATGTTTCTCCTGTTCATGAATTTGCCTCTCATCGTTTCCCTTCTCTGCTCTGTGCAGAGTTATTTGATTCATATTAGGGGTTATTTGGGTCACTTTTACCTCGAGAGAGAAAATAATGGCAACCTCATTTGAGATTTGTACCAATTTAAGTAAGGAAATGGATTCTGCATATTTTGCATAGCTGTTAAATTTAACTGAGGGTTCAGTGAAGCATGAGCTTCCAAATGTGAGTAAGAGGCTCTAAACGTTTCCCCCTATTTGTTTTTAAACTACATTTGTAACTTATGATTAGCAATTTTGTGTCATTCATATGCAGTGTACTGAAACTGAATTCGGTAAACTGACCTTCTTCCACCTATTAAGTTAAACTTGGTATTTAATTATTATGCATGCCAAGTCAAGCAGAAAAACTAAGGAGCATTTATAAATAAAATCATTGTGGGTTTTTGTGATGAGTAGGAATATTTGTGTTTATTACTTCTCGTAGGAAATTTATTACTGCTTATTTTGAATTGGAATAAACACCAAAAAAAAAAAGAACATCTGTATCAAAGTGTAAAGAACCACAACAATCAAAAGCTGTTTAATCTCATCCATTTAGTTCTAGTGCACAGTCTGTTCAGTGCAACTTTTTACAACATACTGTGCAAGAAAACAGGTCATTTAAACTCAGTAATTAGTATTACAGAGAAAATGACACTGCAGCAATGTTAATTACTATAGTACTGATGTAGTATGAGATATAATACATAATAGTCATGTCTTTAATTTTAAATTGAAGTGCAACAAAGCATATTATTCCTATGCTTTCACTTCTTAAATTAAATGGATCTTATTCAAGTGTACATTTGTATCCATGCAGAATGTTTTTAAATAAATCATAGTTCTGCTTTAACTCAAACTGGCATATTTTACTTTCTAATGGTATAAATTAAGCAACTTCTTGATCTAGAAACTTTCCTATGACAGCGGAAATCATGATAGAATTATATTCCATATGAAAAATTTCCACCATCATTTTCTTTTTCATTACAGCAGCTGTAAATCAGTTTGCAAATGAAGCACAACATTCAGTCTTTTTAAAAATAAAGATGACTCTCAGGGAGCATTACAGCTTTTGGAGGTGTAGTAGGACCTAGACACATATGATCAAATTGGAATTCATTCTGTACTGCTATGGCTAAAAGATCTGGCAATTGTACCTATAAAATATTCATAACAAAACAAAGAGACTTGCAGAGCAAGACAGTGAAAATTTTTACCTGGAGCTCCAGGAGGAGTAGAGTTCCCTACTAATGAATAATTATGTCTCTGCTTTTTGCAGCACCTTTACTTTTGGGTAACTTTGTTATAAATATTAAAAGAAGGAAAAAAAGAGGTAAATTCCAGATTTATTCAAGTGTACTTAAATAATTTATGTCAGCTGAAATGTTCCCATTTTCAGTGCGGCAATTTTGTAATGAAGCCATTACTCAGACCTCGCATAAAAAGTGCTCTAAAAGCTTACTTATTTAAAAGTGTAACAATCCCATTCACCATGCTAACAATGTGCCCCTGGCTAAAATGTGTACATGTGGATTTAGCAAAATATTTGAATATACAATATAAGATTGAAAGGAGAAGTTGGAGTGTTACCTCAAGTCGGTTATTTCATCTCCAAACAAGGTGTGTTGTTACATTTGAACGAAGGTGTGAGAAGAGCAAAATCCTCAAGTACTTACAACCAGTTTCTAAGATTTGCAGATTATTTCTTTAAAAATGCCTTTTTTTTCTTTTCCCCCCGCCCGTTTTAGGTCAGTGGGACAATGTATAACACAGGGAGACACGTATCTCTACGATTAGACAAAGAGCATTTGGTCAACATCTCTGGAGGGCCGATGACGTACAGTCACCGCCTGGAGGAAATCCGGTTACACTTCGGGAGCGAGGACAGCCAGGGATCAGAGCACCTCCTCAACGGACAGGCCTTCTCTGGGGAGGTAGGTCACCCTCCTGGGAGGTACCAGTATGAATTACTCGCTTTCCATTTCTGCCTGAAGGTATTGGCAAATTTAATTTGTCGCCGTGAAAAAATGGTTTCCCTGTATCCATTCGGAAAATCGGGGAATTAGGTTTTGCTTCCTCGCCCCTGCACAGCAAATGGTGTGATTTGTATCTAAAAATGAAAGTGCTGTGTTTATTGTATGCAGAGACACCCTCTGTTCTCATCTGTGCTACTTACAAAGTAATCAAGTCTCTTCTGATGGGTCCTTTATGTCTCTTGTAAACACAAACACGAGATTAACCACAAAGTAATACTGGAAGTGCCTCAAATTCGTATGGAAGTGCTGGTTTTGCTACACACTGGTGTGTAACACTTTACACTGAGTATCATCCTGCCTTTGATTCATGCAAAAATAAGGAGATACTTAATTTCAGAGGTGGTTCCACAGAACTCTGCTCAAGAAATAAAATTGACTGCACAAGTAATCCCTGGCAGAACTGGAACTCGTGTTTTGAATACATGTCTATAAGTGTCCCAAGAAAGACCATAACTTCATGATCCTGATACCTGTTGCAGAATGACCCATTACTCCTGCTGGATAAATATTTATGTGGAGTACTTTTTCAAGATGTAAATTAGAGTTTGCAGACTTTCTGGGACAAACAGGGCAGAATCTTTCCATTTTTCTTATGTAGGAACATTTTTACATAGAAGAGGTGCATGAGGTTTGCAATACCCCATCCTACTTCAACTTGGGCCACTGGCCAGCGTGCAACTCTACTCCACTACTCAAATTAATGCTTCAGAATAACTGTATATTAGTGTGGGGATCATTTTTAAAGATAAAATGGATATCCCTGTTACCATTCTTTCAGAATACCAAAAAGAATATTTTTTTTATCATAAAGCACTTATTTTCTTGAAGATGAGTAATCAGCTTGACATGTGTACTCTCCATCACAGACTCTGGTGATGAGTCAGTTAATCTGTGGCATTTTCTTTGGCACTGAGCAACAGCAGTTATTTTAGAGTAAGAAATTAATTGCAGAGTTGCCAAATGATGGTGTTATAATTGATGGAAATCATTGGCTTTGTTTTATAAGCTACATAAATGTATAATACAGCCAGTGGCAGCTTTTGCATGAAATTACTCATGTCTGACACAACTGAATTCTGGTTGCCTTCATTAAATTCCATGATAAGTGAATATATAAAGTATTGCTCCTTTAAGAGCTGGAAGTTAAGTATGCTTTAGTAAATAAAGTCTTTACGTTGCTGTTCAGGCTTACAGAAGAGCAATATTCAAACAACAGAAAGCTGACTGAACAAGAAAGCAAAAATCTAGTTGAAACATACCATTGTACTTGATAAGATGTATCAGCATCATTTCAGATGTTTTTAAAAGAGTTTTTAAGTTATAAATTCATCGGTCCTAGACTATAACAATGAAAAAATGTAGAGCCTTGTTTGGCAATGTTTAATATTGACACTTAAGTAGGCTCTTCTGGTTTTGAAAGTAGGAGTTCCAAAGCACTATTAATATTTGGTATTTGCTAACAGAGACCTCAAGTCTTAGTAAAAGCAGAAAACCCAACTAAGTGGAAACTGCTGTCAGTCAGGCAGGCAGGCACAGCTGGATCTACAGTATGTGCAGGATTCCTGTAGTTGTGTGAGTTCCCCCTGCAGTGAATAGGAGGAGATTAGCATCTTCAGAGGATGATCAGTCCTGATAGCCAGAGATGCATCTCTTAGGACAGGACAAACCACTTTGTGGAGAAGCATCTCCCATGACAACAGAGAACAGACAAACAACAGGCTGAGGAGTTTAGACAAGACACCTTCTTTTCAGATGCTGAGATGGTTCTGTCCTTTGAGGATGTGCTTTTCAAAGTTTCAAAAAGCTGTTTTGGGCAGCTGGACAGGTAAGTTTCAGTAAGGTCCAGTATTAATTACTGATTTGAACCTACACCTACACAGCTAAGTCTTATTTATAGAACACATACTGTTCCCAAAGTACAAGCACAGATGCAAATCAGTCATGCTGAACAGAATGGCTGCAAATTTTCAGGGAAAGACAGCAACTAATGGTGTTCTTTGACTGTACATCCACCCATACAAGTGCTGTCTGTGTAAATGAGTGATCTTTGATAAGCTCTCAGCACTAGAAGGTGAATTGTCTGCAGTTCCCAACAACTGGAGTGAGAAAGCTGTAAACAAGCCAGCTGACTTCCTGATAGAGTATGTGCTCTATAATGTAACATGTGCTTTCAAGACTGTTGCTGCTAATTACTATTCACTTCTGCACTGGATAATGCTGTCAGAGGAGATGGGATAAAGAAAAATAACTGCATAGGCTCATTAGTTTAATTCAGCTGGTGCAGGTAAGAATAGCAATGAATGTTTGCTGGCTTAGGCTTTAGCAACCAGAGAAAAATCATTGCAGGGTTGCAGTGTGTGACTGCTAATTGCACACTGAACTCCCATGGCACTGCCTCCTCACTGCTGGTCTCAGTTGTGTTGGACAAACCCACCGTGGATTTTACCAAAACCTCTGTTTTGCCATGGAAACAATTCCCAAGGATGAAGTTACCCAAGCAGTGTGATCCATTCCAGTAGGTCACAATCAGATTATTCCTACTACTCCTTCCTCCAATGCCATCCCCATCTCTCCCCTCGTTTTCGCTGAGGTCTCCAAGACTTATTAAAGTCAGCACATTGCAGAGAGAGGAAGGGAGCCTGGGGAGAGGGCAGGGGAAAGGGCAGCACCTCTCCCTCACAGCACTGGCAAGCTTAGATTGGCTCACATAGACCTAAATTAAATCCAGGAGCAGACAAAGCAGAAGCTTTTAAACAGCCCTGATATATCTTGAACCAGCTGCAATGTTCTCTACACATGTGGAAGTCCCACCTAACAGCCATACTAAGGAAGTACTTTGTTTTAGGGACCTTTATTGCCTAGTAAAGGTGTTCTGCAAGGGGGCAGGCACCAGAGCAAGCTGGAGAGCACTGGAGTGGGACCATGGCATGAAAAACAGCCCAGAAATAGCAAATTGCTTCAAAATGTGCTATAGTCTGAATGATACCAAGAGGTTTGTAATTTCTAGGCTTTAACATACAACTAGGTGTTAAAGGCTGTCAAGAGAGATCTCCACAATAATCTGATTACCTTTTAGCCCCAAATTATCACTTTAGTATAGACAGAATAACTGAACAAACATTCAAACAGTTTGAGTGTAAAGGCTTTAAAACTGTGTATCAGATTATCATCAATATGTTTGGCAGTGGTAAGTGGGAAGGCAGGCAGGCTTTGGAATGCTTAAATAAATAAATCATTTACTTGTCCCTATGATGCAAACTTGAGTGTGTTTGGTTCCCTGTTCTTTGCATGAGCATCCTACTGTATTACAATGATTAAAAGAAAATCTTGGCTTAGGCAAAGTCTCCAAGTAAGACACCAATCATTTGTATCTGCTGCCTAATGCCTCCATGCAAAAGGGGTTTTAATGCTTCAGAGTCTGTATCATTTAATGAGAAAAACCACTTTCCCTTCAGACAGCAGCAGTACAAACAGCAGAATTGACCAGAGTGCTGTTGTTCAGGCACTGTCTGCCTTGTTAAAATATAAAGGTAACCTCTAAAAAGGTTCATGGTGAAAATGGGAGCCTTTAACTTTACCATGTGGCAAAGTCATAAAAATCCAAACCACTTTTTTCTTCTCAGCATAAAAATGAAAAATGTGCTGCAGGAGACCTCCAATCACTTTATGGCTCTGCCTTGTAGCAGCCTTATCAGTGCAAAGGCAGAAAGTCAAGGAGCTTAATTATTTGGGGTTATGCACTTTTCACAAACTCAGTGGCTGGAGACTTTTAAACAAGAGACCACAGTCCAATACACATGAAAAAAAAATAGATTTCTTCTCTTCCTACCCTTCCAAAAACCCAAGGACAGATTATAAACACACAATGACTTCATCTGCTACAGGAGAAGTAAAATGAAAGTGAGAAGAGGGTCTGAATAAATGGATACATATTGCAAGCTGTACACACAGCTTGGAACTGAGATTTACTTTTGCTGCTGCTAAAAAAGCCACTGAGAAAAAAAAAAAAGAAATACAAGAAAATGGGAATCAAAGGGAGAATCTGAACATTCTGAATCATCAGTCTCCTCTGGCTACTGCAAATTCTTTAACTGCAGGCGTGTCTATGTGAGTAGGGAACTTCTAGTGATAGTAAAGGATTACTTATGAGAGAGATCAGTGTCTCAAATCCAACTTGTGATATTTTTGGAAGCAGGACTGTCACATAGACAGCCTATGAGAACCACCCAGCCATCTGAAATAATTTAATCCAGCCTGCTGCAGAATTGGAGTGCTCTGAATTGTTAAATCAGAAACAGTAGCTCTGCCACTGAGACCTTCTGTACACCCCTGACTTGCCTGTGCAGTTCCAAACAGCCTCCTCAAAACCCTGGTGGTTGGATCATTTATGGAAGAAACCATGGCTTGTCCTTGGATTGTGCTAGTACATAGTCCTTTGTCTTCTTTTGGAGCCTTTTTTGGAAATGGTGCAGGTCCTTTTTAAGTATTTCAGCCAGAAGAGAAGTTTGCTGTACTCCAACACTTATTAATGTTGAAAAATAAGCCTCTGAGGAAAGCACCAGATGAGGGAACACATGTCTAATGGAGGGGGGGAGGGCTTAGTAAAATCTCTATAACCTTCAGATTAATGTTCAGCTTCAAAGGAGAAAGTCAATAGGATAACAAATTAAATTGATATAGAAACAGAATATAAATCAGGAAGAGGTGGTGGTATTGTCATCACTAAAGTATAAGGAGACTGCTCACAGGAGTAATTCAAAACCAGTGGGAGATGAATATGTGCTGCAGTTGTAAGAATTCACTTCTGTCCTCCCTAAATAATGTAGGTGGTTTCACCCAAAATTTTATAAAATATCCATAAAAAGCAGATTTAAAGTCCAAAAGACACATCACAGAATCACAGAATCTTCTGAGCCAGAAGGGACCCACGAGGATCATTGAGTCCAACTCTGAAGCGAATGTCCCATACAGGATTACTGTGTTTTTCTAAAACAAATTCAATTTTATGTTTTAAGTTAAATAGGATTTTATTGCCTGTCAGAAGAACAGAAAATAGGATTGAACAGTATATTAGTACAGACTGAGGAATATTCACACCTGACTGTGGTCTGGTAATTCAAAACCTCTGAATCACCCAATGGAAATTCCCTTTTATCCTCTACTGACTTTTGAAGGAAATAAGGCTCTTAAAGAGAGATCCATTTTGATAGCAGCCTGCCTGGTCTGTCTCTCCTCCTAAACTACATGGGGATGAAATGACCTCCTCTCCCTCTGCACAGCAGAGCCCTTTGGATTTGAAAGCATCATCCCTAGGGATGCTGCTAGAATGCTGCTGAGATAAGCTGGACAGCAAAGCTTGCAGGAGGCAAACTTGGAAACCTATGTTGTTTTATAAAGTAGAACATATCAAAAACATTTCCTAACATTCCCAAAATACTTCTCAAAATACAATGAGATGATAAATCAAGATTCTAAGCAAAAGTTTTGTTGACTAAGGAGTCCTTAAGGTGCTAAGGCTTATAAAGGCTTATACGCTTACTGTACTTACTAAGGATTATACACTTACTGTACCTGAAATCAGCAATAAAATGTAGATGACAATAGGACAGTGCAAATGCAAGAGGAAGATAAAAGGTAATGTTTTAATTTACTGTGTATTTTTGTGTCAGATACAGAATGCATTATTCCAGAACCACTGCATGAAATAATATGCAATAATTAACCAAAATCTGCTCTTACAAATATCTGCTTTAGATTAAGCAGCCTGTTAAACTGTGGGACTATGGCCTCACTTCCAGGACTGTCACTGAGAGTGAGCAGAAGCCAGAGGAGCAGATCAGGATGCTCTGAGGCTCCAGGCAGAGTAGAAAACCCAAACAAAAACCTTTAAGCTCCCCGTCGAAATGCAGCTTTTAAACGAGCCTCCTGCACACAGACACATCCCCCACTGGAGCTGCCACCTGCTATCCCGGGAAGAGCCCTCATTCCCTCTTGGCTCCAGGGAGTGCAGGTATCTGGGAAAGCATCCACACTCCTGCAGTCCTGCAAACTCTGCCTGAACCTCAACAGCTTCAGTGACAGCGAGGAATTGGAAAGTTTGGGGCACCTGCAGATTGAACAAATAAACTTATCCCCCAGTGGCTACATAGGAACATATAAAGGGGAAAGCTACAAAATGTGAAATGTATGCAGCTGCCTGGAGATACTGCAAATAATTTCCCAAAATCTAATAGTGAATATCTGAATGCCAGGTTTTCTTTCTCAGATTTGTCGTATTATTTTGTTCTTAAAGAATTCAGAGTATATGAATTGTACACGTTTAACTGCTACTTTGTTGATGGATAACAAACAGGTGTGCAGATAAAAATGTAAACTAATTGCTGCACACAATTCCATTGACTTGATTTCGTGTTCCATTAGATTTTTGTAGTTGTTTTTTTTCTTTTTGTGACAGATTTTTCAGTATGAGGTATATACTTAAAGGGACTATAGGTAGAATTAAGGGGAGATGAAATGACAGAGTGGTTCCTTGAAACCAAAAGCTGGAAATGGGTGCAGAGCCAGGCAGTAACTGAACCATCTAAACATCTGTGGCTTCGTGGCAGCAACAGGAACATTAAGACACCAGTGAGAACAATGTGCTGACATCCAGATGAGCTGTAAGCAGCAAATAGGGCAACAATTAAAATGCAGTTGGTGTTTCTTACCCAGGAAGCCTCTCCTTTTGAACTACTCTATTGGAGAGCACAAGAAAGATGACTTTCCAGGAATATGGAACAGAAAATTTTGTGGTGTATTTTACATCAAAACGCAGTAAACTTCCTGCACTGGCTACGTGCTAAAAATACATCTTAATCCTTAGTGACCTTCAAAAGCAGTTTCTTCTTTAACTGTTGAAGTGGAATAGTTGACTTTTTAAACTTATGTTCCTTCCTGTAATTTTTTGGCCTAGACAGTCATCTTCAAGTCATGGGCAATATATGCTTGTTAAATAAAAAATACCCAGAACTCGAGAGCCAGGAGAAGTTATAAAATCAACCCAAGGCATAGCAACTATAAATCACTGATCATAAATATATAAATAGAAAAAATACACAGCAAGTACAACTCATTTTTATATGAATGGCTGCATTGCCAGGCAGCATCAGGGCACTCCTGCAAGTCCGGATCTTACATTTAGTGCTGTTGTAGTCATACTGCTATTTTTAAAGGAAAATTAGATTCTAGAAATAGCCTGTTTTATCCTTCCCTTGGGAAAAACCCTTAATTACACAAATCAAGTTATATGATGTCCAAACTTTATATCAACAATAAAGAATTTTATGTCATGTATAATCAGCTGCTCCAATCATAAATACCATTCCTGTTACTTTTTCACCTTTCTAAAACTTGATTAGCAGTGGAAATACAAATAAGGCTTTTATTCTTTTTTATTTTTTTTGGCAAGGGGAAGAATTTACAGTTTGTACCATAGGCCTAAATGTGCATTTTATGATAGGTAAAACAGAAAAAGTTTAATGGTTTTATTTGAAGCAAGCTGTAATGGGATGTTTCTCTTGGTGTATAAGGCTCAGAAATTCAGTTATTGCCCCAACTGGAATCAGGATTGGACCTGACGCAGCTGTGGCTCTTCAAAGATACAAACTAAGAAAAAGATACAGGGGGAGAAATTATGTATTTATGTCTTTAGCAGAAAGACTGACAATAACATATAATTGAAAGGAACAGTCGTTTAATTTTATAATCCCAAACAATCATTAGATACCATCTGGAGATTGAATGATGCTTTAGAACAAGTGTTTAACCCCTTATAAAATTTGAGACTAAATTTCAGGTACCCAAATAGGATTTTGATTTTTGCTTCAGGCTTGCATTTTTTTCATTTTGTCAGATTACTGGGGTATTTGTGTGGTCATTGGAGGTGAAAATTCACTTTTCACTGCCACATCAAATAAATGAAGCTCCATAGATACTGTTTGCTGTATACTGAAATTTAAGAAACTGCACTGGCAGACTTTTAGAGGGGTGGTTTGGGGTTGCTTTTTATTGTCAACACATACATGGATGTTTCTTGCCAGAAAACTTTCCTTTGTTGGAAACTACTTTTCTGAATCTTAGGAGCTCTCCATGCATTAGCAGAACTGCAGGAGCTGTCCAAACAAATTGCAGGCTCTATGACAACGTCAGCTTGTATTAATGTACGTGTGACACAGCAAAATATCTGCTGCAGGGAACAATAATACTGAATTTCTTAGATACTGAGTGAAACAGATCCCTTTAGTAATAAATACATTTTTTTGCACATGTTTACTTTTTGGTTACCAACTGTTCTTTTTTTTTGGAGGGAGTGAGAAGTGGAAGAGAGTGTCAATGTTCTGAGAGCACAGTCTGTCACCGACTATAATCTAAATCCCTTTGGTGCCTCAATTTTAAAATCCAGCATCATAAAGCAATAAGGTGGAGTTTTTCTGCTTAGAGTAGCAGCTGTAGGATTTGCTCTTTTAAACCACTGGGACATGAAAACATTCAGCCCTCTAAACCCCCAGTGTCACTTATGAACTGTTCACTTTGCCTCACTCCAAATTATTATCATTTGCTTGTGATGACTTCACTTGCTTCAGGATGATTCTTCTTTAATTAAAGAGTAATTTACCTCTGTAGGCAAAAAAAACTACACTCATTTTGAAATGGCTTTTGTGTTTCATGTTACTTGGTAATCATTTTTCCACTACACTTTCTGTAAGTTTTAACTTTTCCCCCAAATATATTTAAAGAAACATTCCAAAGAAAGGAGGAATCAAGACAAACGACCTGTACAAAAGCTCTTGCAGCTACTATGGACAACCAGAAAAGAAAATAAAAAGTAAGCATATGAATTTTTATCATTTTTACAATTTACCAAAATGATAAGCAGGGAGCAGTTACTGCAAACATTATCTTGGACAAATGGACTTTGGGATAAAACTGGATGATTTGGTGTTTATTTGCTAACCATGGACATTAGACTGCCAAAACTCCTAATACCCTGTTTTTTAGCCCAGTCTATCCTAACTGGCAGTGCCTCTGGACTGGAGGATGGATGCTGGGGATCAGATCCTAAACAGGAGAGCCCAGAGTTAATGACAGGTGAGACACAACACTGACAATACAATGAAGTTCCTCAGGCCCATTTGGTGCTGAGCACTCACACACCACACGTGTCTCTGTTGCAACAACTCATTAAATGACTAAGTGAAGCAAAACCAACTAGTTCTGAGATCAAGAATGGCCCTTGTACTCAGAGAGTGTCAATTTGGAAACTCTCTTCTTCAGCAATTTTTGTGTTACTCTCTAAAAATGGAAGAGCTTCAGACAATGAACGTGACCCGAACTTTGAACAGTCCAAACTTTTTGCCAAAGTCCTCCTGGGGGAGACAGGAGTTCCTGGCTCATACCTGTGACCAAATCAGGCAGATTTAATTTATTTGGGACCTGAATGTTGGGGGGAACCACATCCTTCTAGGTCCCAACTCCAGCTCACAACTCTCCCTCCTCCCTCGTGATAATCTCTGCTTTCTAACACTCAGGGGCAGCTGTGAACCCTCACCAGCAGCTCTCTGACCTTCAGTTTATTTCTGTAGCTTCTGTTACTCCTTCACTGGGCCTTTGTCCTTCACCTCACGTTTAACAGTTTCCTATGAGGCATTTTAATATCTTAGTAAAAAGCCAACTAAGTCATGTCATTTCTAGCTGCCTTTTTATTACATTTTCAGGAAATGCTGGGGGGTTGCAGAGTTACAGTTTTCATTTAGCATGAATGAAACTGTCTTGACCTTCCTCCATCACTGTGGACCTTTCCTGGCATACACTGCCCCCCCAGAAAGTCAAAATACTTTAAATTTAAGGTATTTCATTTTAACCATCTAGGTAATTTCAATACAGACTGAGAAGGATATACTTCTAAATTTTGTTTTCTCTAGGCAAAATTGTGATAGATAATGGAATAGGATATTTTACAAAAAACAAAGGGAAGCAAAATTCAATTCTGTTATCATTTCAGAAGCATGTCTTTCTAAAATTATTACATTTAGAGCAGTTGCTCAGGCATAGCTACCCTTAAAATAGCATGTGAGTGATAGCAGCCACAACAGCATCAGTGCTAACACTGTGCAGAATCAGAATTGACAAGGTTAAACCACATTTATTTGAAGTCCATTTTCTTTCCACTTATCTTTTAATATCTCACCTTTATCTGTCTGCATTCTTATCTCTGTATGAACTAACTCAACATTACTGCATACACCTGCCAAGATTTGGTGGATTAAAACTCAGGAGAAATTAATTCATTACATTCAGCTACTTTTCAGTGGTTTGGTTGGTTGGTTTTTTTTTTAATCCAACTGCCATGGAAACATTTTGTAACTGACGATTTGCCACAGGCACATTAGAAAAGTACCATCTACAAGTTATTACTCTGAAAGTTCTATCAAAGGCAAAGAGAGTTCTGGATTTTAGCAAGAAAGGGCAAGTCCATTACTGGCCATCTCTTTCCATCATCTCAAATTTTATTTACTCTTTCTTATCAAACTACGAACATGCTCCTGCCATCTAGTCCCTGGAAATTCTGCTAATAACAGAACCAGTTGGCAACACAGCCTTAATCTGCTTAACCTTCAGTGTAGGACTGGCCAGAAACAGCTGTCACGTTCTCTCAAATGTGACGTTCCTATGAATCAAAAACCTCTTTTTTTTTTTTTTTTTTAAATTTTTCAAGCCACGTTCAACGTGAACAGTACACATTTAGCCTATTTTGTTACATAAATTTCTGCTCTTTTCACCTTTAGCAGTTTCTTTCCCGTTTCCTCTGACAGTCAAAGCACAGAGTGATCAAGGCCTGAGCTATCAGTCCCATACAGCACCTCCAACCCAGCTCAAGGCTTTGAAGTCTACATCCAAAGCACAGCATGTAGGTATGGTCCCCAGAGGCCCATCATTTTCCATGCTTATACAGGAATTAATCTTGCAGCATCCCTGGTTACAGGAGCTCAGCCACCCAATTCTCATTACCCACTGCTTTTTTTGCCTCCTACCACGTAAGTCTGAAATACCCTGGTGAGGTTGTGCAGACAAAAGTTCCTTCCTCCTGCTCCAATCCATCAAACTCTCAACTCAGAACTTTCACTGCACTAAAATTCAGTCCGTAAAGCATTAGAGGAGCATGGCTTTCAAACTGGGGCTCTGCTAAGATTCTCCAGAAGAATCCCTTTTTTTTTAATATATTTTGAGAGAGCAAAAAGTTTATGGTAATAAACATAAATGATGGATTAGCATACTTGCCTGAAATAGGGAATTCTGATTCAGAAAATGATAAAAGATTCTTAGAACTAACTGTACTACTGTCAAGTGCTTTAAAAGGCAGGTTAGTGTTCATTTTGCTTGCTCTCATAAAAAACAGGGAAGGGTCAATAAAATATCACAAAAATATGCTACCAATAAAAACATAATTAAAAACACATAAAGCATTTGCAGAACAATCCACCACAGCTGAAACCTGAAGCCCTCTTAACACACATTGTTTTGGCAGGACGTGCCTGTACTTCAAAGACAAAAACTAATAATCAAAGAGACAGACAGAGCTCTGGTCCCAGTTCTGCACAGTGTGAAATTACTTTGTGGCTTTGAGGTTTGTGGACTGTTCTAGAGACTATTGTGGCACTGACCTGTGGAGCCAGTTTTACTCAAAATACAAATTGCTACACCAAGACTGCTCTGATTATTCTAGATTTTGGCAAATATTGTTCCATTTTCACCTTCAGAGCAGTGGTCACAGTGAGACATTTCCAGAGGGGGGGCTCATGGAGGAGCCTGGGAGAATGGTGCTGCTGTGGCTGGAACCTTCACTCCATCCCTCCCCCTTCCTGCTTTAGGCATGATTGGTGCCATAAAAGAGGCATCAGGCAGGAATAATTCCATGTACATCCAAGGCTGTCCTGACCCTGGGAGCTGTGTTAAGGTAGAGTTCTCCATGGGAGTCTTAAAGCCCCCGTGCTCTTGGTACCCAGATTGTCCCTTTGGCAGTCTGTCTGTCTGCACAAACATGACTTTATTCACACTCAGCCCTGCTGAGGGGAGGGACAACCCAGGAAAACCAGCTGGTTACTGAAGGTCAGAGGGATGGAGGCACCAGGTCTGCAGGCTCTTGGCTGCACCACAAGACAAGCTGGCAGGAAATCAGGCGGGTTTCTGACAGTCTCAGCTTGTCTTTCAGAAAAATTTCTTTGAAATCAAGTTCCCTCCACGAGGTACTTTGGTTTTGACATATAAGCATTTTCCAGCAAAACCCTGTTTCAGCAAAAAAAAAAAAATAAAAAATCCCAACTACTTCTGCTTGTGATCAGTGTAAGGCCTTATTCTGTGTGAAGCCCAAGGGTGTGTTCAGTTAAGAGGGTTTTCACTGTTTGATTTATAGCTTAGAGCCTCCCCATCTACTGTTCCTAAGTCACAAAAAGGCACAATAGAGGAGCTGTTCTTCCTCCTGACTGGTAGAGCCGTTCCCTGGGGCAGTTAATTAGAAAGAAAAAAAAAAATCACCCTTATTCTTCCAGATTCTAATGAATGTCAGTCTGTTCTATTCTCGTAGGATTTTCTTTTAGAAATCCAGGAAAATGATGAAAGGAAAAAATGGCAGGGTAAAAAAAAAAAAAAGTTCCAAAAGCCTTTTTCCTGTGGCCTATTTGAAAATACATTCCTATTTTTTAGATGTACTCAGTACTGAAGATGAACACTTCAAAGTAGGTTGGAAATCTTTTGTTAGAATTTTGAGCTTTCAGGCAGCACATTCAGGGTCTATCCCCACAAATCTCCATGTGCATGGACAATCCCATGGAAATAAGGGAAACCATGGGCATGCTGACAAATGTAAAGTTGGGTTGTATGTTTGCAGTGCAGTTGTTACCTCAGGACCACAATACTGTGGGTCACCATACAAGAAAAACAGGATGTAACCCCTAGGATTTAAAATATTTAATCCACCTCAATTTAAAATGTGACCTCCACTGTGAATATATAAATGAACTTCAATTTTTCTTATTTGATGCACACAAGGTATTACCAAATTATGAAGTATCTAGAAATTGCTAATACTGTAGAAATTACCAAGAAATTAGAGTGAAAAGAGAATTTTTAAGAGGACACAGGCTTCTCTCCTAGCAGAGAACACCACATCAGTTCTGTGATGCCATCCATCTTTCAGATGATCTTGTAAACTCATCAATATTTTGGTTGTGATCATCAAACAATCTTTGGGCAGCTTGAAGTGGATCAATTTTACCTGTGTGCTGCTAGATGGTGTTCCTTATTTTGTGCTCTGAAAGTGGCAGCTTGTAACTCAAAGTGAATGACCATTATTAAATCTAAAGATGTACATAGTTTAAAATAAAAATAAATAAATAAATAAATAAATGGAGAATTCTAGAAAACCATCACTGAGATGAAAATCTGTCCTTTAATGTTTGTGAAGAGGAAAATAAAAGTGCAATGGAGAGCTGGAAGAGACCATCTGTCTCCTTTTAGTGTGTTTTGTTTAGAGTTGGGCCTGAACCAAAAACCTAATTCAGACATGTCCAGTGTTTGGAAGCTGTCATGTCATGGTCCCCTTGGATATTTAGAATTGCTGATGGCTGCTCACAACAGGCACTAATGATACCCCTTGGAATGCTTCTGGCTTTGCAGCCATTAGCACATTGCCCATTAACTATCAATTATCTCTCAGGGTGATTATTTTGCCGATTTTACAAATGGGGAGGCTGAGACAGAGGGGCTGAGTCAACTGCAGTCATGACAACAGACCACGGCAGGGTGGAGACCAGGACACGAGATTTCACGGTGTTTGCAAAGGACCCAGAGATTTTGGCCACCTCACATCTCAAAATTCATTCCTAGTGGCAGATGGAAACCTTAAACAGGCAGGGCTGGTCACTGCTGCTGCCACAGCAAAGGTTCATCACCCTGAGACACTGCACTGGGCAAACCACAACCCCCAACTGTGTTAAAGGACAGTCATGAATCTCCCATCAGATATACACAACATTCTGCCACCCAGAAGGTCTTCTGCAGTTATACCTGAACCTGCCTCTTACCAGCTACTTTTTAAAGTTCCAAACTTGTAAACGTCAAAGAGGCAGAGAAAAACAATGCCAGATAGAGAAGGCTGTAGTATAGTAAATAATGCCAAATAAATCTCAAAGTACTTTCTTCTGAAATGCAGTAAGACTGTAAGCACTGGCAATATTAAAAATCAATGAAGCAGAGAAAATAATTTACAAGATGTATCTTCAAAGTTCGTGGAATGCTTATAGGGTAAATATCTCTTAAAATGTCTCTAAATGTGTAGTAATTTTTCTTTGGATGTATAGCCTCAAATTTATTGAACCATTTAATTATTTTGACAGTCTTCAAACTTTGAGATGTTGATTGATCCTAATCAGGAGATCTGTAACTGGACAACTGTTCATCAAATTGCTGTTAATGAAGTAAATAGAACAACCCTTAACATGCACATATTTCATCTGTACACCTTTCTTACACCATTCATCTGTGGGCAAGTGGAGCCATACCAGTTTCTACAAAGCAAACTACACTATGATAACAATGACATGCTTCCCTTGTAATTTTAATTCATACTGGAAATCTAATTTCCAGCAGTGACACTACATGCAAAAATAAAAGAGCCACTTAGGGCTGTGTGAACACCTCCAGCTGCAGACAGTAAAACTATTGCCCATGACTTGAGAAAGAACAGCACAGCCTTTGAAATCTGAAGTCTGTGACCTGCTGCAATGCATCAGCTTTCAAGTTTTTGGGCCAACTTCTCTCAAATGGTCAGCACAGTAAGAGCTACAAGTTATATATGCGTATGTATGCATATATATATATATGTGTGTGTGTGTGAGGTAAAACCAGCAGAAAGTGAATGCTAAGCTGGTTTGAATGAACAATCCACTGCTAATAGTTGGTTAGGTGAAAATATTTTCCTTTGTTGCTTAAGAAGCTGTCTTTGGTGTTTTGATTCATGAAAAATTTTCCTCCTCCTCCTATTCTGAAGCAATGTGAGCAGCTCCTGCTTTAGGTAGATTGCACCAAGATCTTTCTTGTTTTTATTACTGCAAGCAGCTTTACCCTTCTCTCCATTTGTTGTTGAAAGTAGAGGAACCAGAAAGAAAAGAGTGTCTGAGGAGCTGGCAGAGCCCCAGCTGCTGCTTCCCCTGCCTTTGATCTGTTTGCCTCACTGACTGCAGAGGAGTTTGTTCCTCGTTCCTACCTTTCTTTGCTCTGAAGTTTTGTCTGTACAGAGATTAGAGCTTGTTTTAGTGATACAGATGGGCCTGTGTGGTCAAAGGTACTTTGTTGGAGCAGAGTTCCTGGAAGGTACAAGCAGATGCTGCAGAAGTCATTGGCAATTGAGTGGTTCCATAACATCACTCCCATAACATTGTCTCATCTACTCTGCAAACTGTGACCTGCAATCCAACCTCAGCCAAAGGGACTGTGGTGTTTTATCTGGGTCTTTTCAAGTAAAAGCAACTACACTGTCAAATCAGATCTATTTTTATCCATTGTGAAATGGTTTATTCACCAGACCTCAGGTTGGCCAAGAACAGTATAAATATGATGAGGGGATAAAACTGCACAGATCTGTGAGCAAACTTCTCTGATGTTCTCAGCCTCCATAACTTGTCCCTGTTCCACTCATTAAACCCCTGATATCAGGAGGATTTGTGACAGTCACCAGATGCCAGGCCCCAACCCCAAGGTGTTCTCCTTCTACTGAGTAGTAGACAAATGTGCTGAAAAGTATTTTCTGTGCTATTGTTCCTTACTAAAAATTTAAGACTTCTAGTAAATATAATAAAAGCATCAACTCATTAATCAAAAGTAGTACTTTCACATCCCTACTCAGAGTATGAGCAGATCAAGCCTGTGTCTGTTCTCCCAGTTATCTTCTATGAGAAAGGCAGTTCTTCTATTATCTTTTTTTTTTTCAAAACAGCACTTTGTAGTGCTTCAGATAACACAGAATAAACTTTGCTAAAAAATTACAAAATGTAAAAGTTTAGTGCTCCAAAATTGGGAAATGGGAACAGAAAAGCTGGTTGTGCATCTTGCCCAGACAGTCTTTTTTTGCCTCCCTTCTCTGCTGTCTCATGTGATCTGCCACAGAGAGAGATCAAACAGGGTGAATCAAACAAGTCAAAGTAATTCAGGAGGTTGAGGGTTTTTTGCCTCAACATCAATTCTGCTGAATTGCAACATCACTCCTTACATTTAGGTTGTATGTCCCTCTTTGTATGACAAAATAGAATAATGTCTTTAAAACAAGGTTAAGTTAATGCGAAATTTGGGGTTGGTGTTTCTGAAATTTATTGATCCTAATTATGCAACAACAAAGCTAAAAATCAGAATGCAAAGACACAGTTTAGTACGAAGAAAAGGTGAGACACTGCAACCTGCCAGAGCAGCTGAACTTATTCTTCTGGGCTTTCAGAAACACTTGCAAGAGCAACCTGTGACATCCTCAGAGCGATGCAGAGGGCAGAGCAGCAGCACTACCCCTTCCCACTGGGACAGAACCTCGGGAAAGCAGCAGTCTGGTCTCAGACATATATTCATAACCTCTGAACACCACTGTGACAGGAAACTAGGGGATGTTTAAGGGCCATTTTCTTCTCTAGGAAATGCACAGTGAGGGAGGGAACAGCTGGATAGCAGCGCTAACGTTAGAGGAGTGACAGATTTTAAGTGACGGGAAGAAACGGGTCAGAAAAGGGCAGGGGAGAGGTTTGGTGTTCATAAAAACAGGGGAATAGATGGGTCTGGATAAGGGCAAGGAAAACCACGTGGACTTAGGTGGCACAGGCATCATTACAGGACAGTCTGGTTTTCCATGGCTCAAAGGGAATCCAGCCCATGCTGGGCACAGACATCCACAAGCAAGTTTTTGATTTCAGCTTTTCATCTGCTGGCACAGTCCAGAGTTGACAGGGGCTACTGGAGCAAAATGTGAGTCTATTAAATGGAGGTGAGCAGCCTCAGTTCTGCACAGAAATACAGACTGACTTGATAAAACAGCCGAGTTTAGTTGAAATTACAGGGGAAAAGGTAGACAAATTGAAATTTGGACTGGAGCACAAGAGCCAACAGCAACTTTATATCATGTGCTTGAGAGATGTAATGCCCTGAAGTACTAACAAATGCATTTTTACATCTCATCCTGAGAGTCTTACAGATTTTTTTCAGGAAATGTCCTAAAAATCTCAACCTTGATGTTCAAACTCACAATTGTTTTGAGCAAACCTATTTCCCTAGTGAGTTGCCCTCTTTTCTTCTGCAGCAAATTTCTTCTACTTGACTCCCAGTTCTGCACAAAGTGATTTATCAGAGAGATTGCATTTTTTTTTTCCCCTTCTGGAAAGTGTCAGTTTCTGAGCAAGATCAAATAACCTCCTGCGCTTCAGTATTGACTAATTTTAATTATTAAAACCTTTCTCCCAGGAAAAACTCTTCATGCTGTTTGCTGAGAAACCAGCAATTTTTAATAGAATTCAGGGACTTCTTGAGGAGATGAGGGAACACTGGAGACAGAATTCTGACTTTATACTGGGCTCACAGTTCTATAACATTTCTTTATAAGTAGGAAGAACTAGCTTTTTCCTTTGCCTTCTTTCTGTGTGTCTCCCTTTAAACTTGTGATAATGGGCTTTGCAAAGGCTGGAGAAACAGCAGCACATAATTTGTTGTGCCATAAAACTAAATTGTATATATTTAAATGGATTATAAAGCTAAACACATACTTTGCATATATACTATGTTTATTAAAATCAGAAATCAATATTTTATTAGGAATCATTTCAGTGATACACAGTCCCCACTGAATTAATTTCATATGGAATCCTTTCCTCCCAACAGCCTGGCAAACTGATGTTGTGAAATTGTCAAAGGCAAAAAAGAACAGCTACATTCACGTTGGAATTTCTCACATTTAAGTTCTCAGGTTTTCCCATCATTGACAAAATAATTAGATGTTTTAGCAAGGTAATAGAATAATTACACTGTTGCTCCATAACTCAAAAGCTAAAGACAGCACTACCTGCATTTGAAGTCTAACACAGCTTTGCCTACAGACACTACAAACCAGCCTATCTCACCACCACAACAAATTGTTTACTGCAGGATAATGAAATGAAATACATGCTTAATGGTGTAAGCTTGACAAAGTAATAAAGTTATATAGAGAGTCAACATTATCTCCAATTAGGTGTCTACTTTGGTTGAAGAATTCTTAGCATTACAGTTCAAAGAGCTGGATTTTTATCTGCAGTAATTTTCAGCTCCATTTCATCTGTGCACTAACAGAAAGGTTCTTTTTCGCTTTGCAAAAGCCATACCAGAGGATATGGCACATAACAAAGAAGTTAAATAAAGGAAGAGGTGGCAGGCACAACATTAGGATTAACTGAAGGAACTACAGCTGGGAGAATTTGTGAACAGTAATTTCATGGGGGGGAAAAAATAAGACAAAGCCCCACAGGAGACATTGCTTGTATTAAGTCATCTTTCACCATTCCAGTCACTGTGCACCAAGGGTCATAAATACCTGCATGATTTTATGAGTTTGGCATGAATTCAAAGCCAACCACAGTATTTGCCACAGGCCAGCATTACAGCCACACTGGAAACACCCTTCCCTGGCTTCCTGGGAAAGCAGCACCCACCATTCACTCCCAAAAACATCCATCCTCCCATCCATCCTCCCATCCTCCCAGGGGTGTCGTGGCAGGTGGAGGTGGCTGTGGGGGTGGGAGAGGGGCAGCACCAGGTCCTGCTCTCTGCCTCCCCTCCTCACTCACCACAGTCACTTGGGTGGGAAAGAACCTCTGAGCCCATCGAGTCCCACCTTGGGCTGATCACCACCCTCAAGTGTCACCATCAGTGACACCACCAGAGGACACAGAGCTGCACTGAGGCAGAGTTGGAAGCTGGTTCTTGTGGAGCTGCAGCTGTGGTGACCAGTGACAGGACCCCAGGGAATGGCCTGAAGTTGTGTCAGGGGAGGTTTAGGTTGGATCTCAGGCAAAGGTTCTTCCCCCAGAGGGTGGTTGGGCACTGCCCAGGCTCCCCAGGGCAGTGGGCACAGCCCCAAGGCTGCCAGAGCTCCAGGAGGGTTTGGATGATCCTCTGGGGCACAGGGTGTGACTCTTGGGGATGGGTCTTGTGCAGGGCCAGGAGCTGGACTCTATGATCTTTGTGAGTCCCTTCCAACTCAACATATTCTGTACCTCTCACAATCCCTCACTTCATTCAGACATTATTCCCCCATGGAAGCCACACTGCACATCCCCACTGAGCTGGTATTTCAGGAGTTCCAGTGGGAGCTGGAAGCAGCAAGAAATGAATGTGTGTGTGGTTTTTGCATGGCAGTCAGGAACATTCTGAAGGCCAGGCCCTTTGCCAGCCAGAGTAAGGAGCTGCTTTCACAGCCTAACTGAGGCCAGGCTTTCTGCCAGCAGAAAATAGTTTACTACATGGACAAAGCAAATTTCAAAGACTTTGAATTGAATCATTGCCCAAATTCACCTTTTCTCATTGCAGATTGTCCAAGAAACTAAAGGTTTCTTCAGGAATTAAGCATTTTAGAGCATGGCACGTTCCCTGATTTTCTTTCATTAAGGGAAAATATCTCTTTGGCATCTCAGGTATTTCCATTCCAGTATTTTCAGCATTTCAGCTACATAAATTAACCTGCAAATGAATACAGACTGTGTTTTCTAATGGGAAAAAAAAAAAGCTTTGGCTTCTGTTGTCTGATGTAGAAAGTCTGGTGATACAAAATGCAAATGTGACTTTATTGCTGCCCCTTTCACCACCATCAGTCCATGTACTGCATTTGTTAAGCAGTGTTTGCCAATACCTTGCTTTATTTCACCAAAGCCTTCAGAGAGAGCTAAAGGGCTTATTTTATAAAGATAACTGGCTTAGTTATGGCTTCTGAGTGTCAGTTACCTTCCCTACTGAATATAATGCTACTCAAGTCATTCAGAAACAAGAGAGCTTTGTAGTTGTCTGCTTTAAGCTGTACTATCTCATTTGTAGATAATCCATGTCCTCTTGTTTTGTCTGTGCTTGTTTTTTCTCAACTTCAAACTTAACTATTAAACTACAAGTGTAAAACTGTCTCTTACACAATTTACATAAACACCAAAAGGCAGTTACACCTTCCCTCAGCTTTAAAACAAGCTGCCAGGATGCTCTGAAACAAAAAAAAAAAAAAAAAAAAAAAAAACAAAACAAAACAAAAAGCCCCTTATCTTCTGCCTTCAGGGCAGATCTGTGCCTACTTTCCTCTGAATTTTTGCCTCTGCACCTCCAACAGGAAATCCTGGTGTGAAATTTCTCAGAATCATTTCTAAAAACTTGACTCTAATATATCGTCTCATCTACCATGGCATTAATATCCTAAGGGACCTTTGACAATTCAATAAAACATTCATTCCAGAAATGCTTTTGGCTATTTTGAGTCAAGCTGGGCTTCTTCACGCTTTTCTGTGTTGGAGCCCTCAACTTACATTCAAATAGCAACTTAACATCACTAGCAACTATATCCATTTCAATTTTTTTTCCTCTTCTATCAGGCTTTATGGTGCTGGAAATCAAGTGTCCCACAGTCTCCTGCAAAAACTATTTGTATTCTGACCTTCTTTTTGCACCTTTTATGGGTGATGTGGCACAAATTGTAATTGTCATGGATCAATGACACAGACTGAACTCCATAACATCACATTCATTATTAGATGCTTTCCCCAACACCTTTAATGTTACATTGGAGCATCTCACAACATTGCTACTGGAGAAATGCAGCTATTCCCATGTTGGAGATGGTGAGTTGGACAGAGCTGGGAGGGAGATCTGCTTAAGGGTAGAGGAGTTGAACATAATTTTGTAAAGTCACAGGTGAACAACCCAGTCACTAAAGGAGAAGGAGACTCTTGAGAGAAAACATGTGTTGAAAAATCATAGAATTGTTGGAAAAGACATTTAAGGTCATTGAGTCCGTCCATTAACCCAGCACTGCCAAGGTCACCACTAAACTATGTCCCCAAGTGCCACATCTGCACGTCCTGTAGGTACTTTATGGGATGGCGACTCCACCACTGCCCTGGGCAGCCTGTTCCAATGCTTGACAGCCCTCTGGGCAAAGGATTTTTTCCTAATATCCAATCTAAACCTCCCCTGGCACAACTTGAGACTATTTCCTCTCATCCTATCACTTGTTACCTGGGAGAAGAGACCAACTCCCCCCTGGCTACAACAACCTTTCAGGTAGTTTTAGAGAGCAGGAAGTTCCCCTTCAGCTTCCTTTCCTTCCAGGTTCTTCTCCTATCCATCCTACACCTGCCAGCAGGGAGTGGGCAAGGAGAGGTCACCAAGCCCTGCACCGTGGCAGGAGCAGTGATGACACACTGGCTGCCTGTGCTAGGCTGAGATCAGGCAACAAAAGAACATTTGGGAAGGCAGGAAGGAGCTCCTGCCCACATGGGCTGGGCAAAGACTTCCACAAACATCTGACTTCTTAAAATGCATCCTCAGTGTTATTCTGTGCTTTCCTCACATCCAAACATTACTGTCATTTTAAGAATATAAAATCCCCTGCTTCGTTTTTGTCACAGAAAAATATCGTTCTTAATTTAACAATACACTGCCACATTCAAGAGAGCAGGTAAAACTGACAATTGTCTTATTTCTGCTTCTGGTTTGAAATCCTAACTCTAACCTTTACTTGTTATTTAACACTGGGTATATATTAAACCTCACCATTTTCTCCTACTGATTATGCAACGAGGACAGAAGGGATAAGGCCCAGATCAACAGCTAGATTTTCACTAGATCAAATTCTCTTAAATTTTTGTGCTTGTTCTTTTATTCATCAGGCTGTGATGTTTCTCTGTCTGCTCTTGCCCACCATTCCCACCCTTTGAACAGGACTGGAGCTACAGATGGTATTTTGGCAAGGTAGACTGAGAGCTGTGGTGGCATCACATGTTTTTAGAGGAGGCTTGAACTGCTGATACCTCACTGTTGGTGACCTTGCTCATGTGTCCTTTGGACTCAACGTCTCAGGGCAACCAAGTGAACAACAGAAATAGCATCAATTGCTGCTTCCCCACATTTCTGATTTGCAGGAACCATTTTCTCCTGCTTTCTGGACCGATTGCTAAAGAAATACAGAACTCTCCCAGATATTCAGAGCACCATTATGTAACTGAATCTACCAAATGGAGCGTTTATACTGAGTTCATCATCATGGTGTCTGAGCATCTGTTGTATTTAAAATGAGAAAACAATTTAAAATGCAGTGTTTAGTCAGAAAATCCTGCACAAATCCAGAAACTATGATAGACTCATCTAATAGTGGTTTTTTCCTACATTGCCCCTATTCTCTTTTAAGATGCAACTTTTGCAGATGATGGGTTGGGTCAGTGCCAAATTACAGCTTGCAGTGAAACTTCCCATCAGCCAAGACATAATCAACATCGAGCATTTGAGCCTCAAACTGCATTTTGATCCTCACACAAAGTGAATGGCAGAGCAGTGTCATTTATTTATGTTTACCCAGCTCTGGCTCATCTGCTAACGATGAATGACAAGAGTGGTTGAGTGGCAGGTCAGCCAAAAATACCCACGTTTAGAGCAGTCGTGGCTGTCAAAAATTCCCCCAAAGTCACTGAACAACCAGCTCCCAGACACATTGATGCACCTCTGGGGCTCAACTTGGATTTTTCATTCCTTGCATTTCCTACTATGTGGAACAGAGCCCAAATGATCGTGAGTTTTGCAACAGCTCCAGCAGCATTTGGATGGCAGGAATCCATCACTTTTTGCTTTTGGGTTTTTTTCAGCCTATCGTTTACTTAATTTTTTGGTGTCAGCACAAAGGTGAGAGTTCTAATAGAGAATTCTGAGACATGCACAGCCAGTCTGACCTCTTCAGCCAGTAATTTGTACTTTTTACTGTAGTCCTGTGGATGCTTAAGAGAAACATCAAGTTTTAAATATTATCTAAACTAGTCTCATTTACTACTTGCAAATAAATTGATGTAAGATTTAGAAAAGGAAATTAGTATCTAAAAATATTAAAGAGAAAGACAATCTTCTACGTTTTATTTGGGTCACGTTTTTTATATTTTCTAGCTGCAATAGTTGCATATAAACAAGGAATAAGTATGTTTTTCTCTATAAGAGCCTCATCAGTGTAAGACACCAGGTCAGCAGCCAAAATGGCATCTAGAGATAACTATTTTAAACCTAAAGCAGGTTATAGCAGATCCTTTTTTTTACCTGTGTTTTTTGTAAGAGCTGTAACACTTGCTGAAAATAACCCAGTGTTCATGACTTCCCAGGGAACCCTGGGTAAAGCTCAAGGTTGAACACCATTTATTGTAAGTTAGTTCTTGTTACCAACTGGTCTAATGGAGTGTTAGACACCATTTGTAGTTTCACTGCTAATACCTAACATTATTTTTAGTAAAGCAGATTTTGCAGCCAGGTATAGCTAACCCCTGACTGCATTGCCACTTTACTGCACGATCATTATTGCATTTCCCTGCACAGCTCTCTGCTCAGAAGCAGGAGAAAACTGAGTTCCTTCCATGTGTTCTTGATCTTATTCTTTTAAGTAAAAAAAATAATTATAATCTCTTTTATTTATCTAGGATACAGTTGTTGGCATATTGCTGAAAATGGGATGACAAGCCTTTCTATTAAACCAGCAGCTTATATACATTTCCTCTAAATCACAAAATAACTCTCAAAAGCAGTAAAAAACCCCCAAAACTAAACAAAACACATTTGTCAGCAACAGCCTAAATAACTTCAGATTTAATAGAACATCAAAGAGATTCAGAGATATAAAATCATTTCAAACAACAGGTTTTTTTGCTTTTCTCCACAGTTTAATATAACAAAGTTAATATTTTTAATCAAGTTTAATCTTAAAACCACAGTAGTCTCTTAAAATGCCAAGTAAACTGCTGGGAGTATAGATGGTCATGTACAATTGATGTCACCAATTTACTAACAGAGTCAGAGCACCTCTCTGCTGTGGGCTCATAAATAAAGAATAACTGGCAGGTAGATCTGTGGATTATTTAATCAGGATGTGGGGAAGATCACTTTGTTAAATCCTAACGTTTCACGGCAGAGTATGTGACTGTGAGTAGGAGTTTATTCTTCAAAGACTATCACTACAAAGACAGGGAAATTTCCCTGCATCACTGCCAGGTGTTGGTCCAAGGAAACAAGACAAATCAGGAGCTCAGGTTCCGAGGAGCCCTGTGCATGTTCTCACAGCTGGGGCTGGACCTTTGCATGAAGCAGGAGGTACATTTAATTTAATTTAGCACAAATGTAAATAAATTTTGTCGGTCACACAAACTGCCCAGATCTCATACCTGTTTGTATCCACTAAATTAATACCATAAATAACTCTTGGGTGATACGACCTTACTGCTCTTTCCAAAGGGTTTTACAAGACCTGTAAGAGCAATATTTTAACACTGGAATAGCAATTGTTGTTATTAATAGCTTTTAACTCAGCAAAATTATTTTCCTCACTGGACAGCCACCATGAAGAAACTACATTTCTTTTGCTGTTTTCATTAAACTTTGGATAAACAAAAATGTATAATTTTCTTTCTTTAATGAGATCTTAGACACTTCTTACAGGGACTCTGAATCAAAACAAACATTTAACTTGTCTTCTTGGGCAATTTCATTTGCTTTTGTTCCCTGCTGTGCTGGAAACATACTTTGTGCTTGTTCTCAATCAGGTATCCCAACAGTTTATCAGGTAGCACAGCATTATACAAATATTATGGTTACAGATGAGCTGTTCCCCGCTGCCATTTACTTCATGCTTTACCTCCCTTGTCATTTACAAATCAAAATGTTTATGCACTCAATTATAGCACTTGGAGTGAGAATAAAGGGTATTCTATTACTCCCAAGAGAACTATTTACATCTGTGTGTAAAGTATTGTGATACTCTAAATTCCCTCCGTTTTATATCACTGCATGTCTTGCTGCAGCAGAACTTCTGACAGTGATCTAATGTTTATAAAGGGGTTACACATGCACACAAATTCTGTAATTCAGAGGGTCTTTGTCCAAGTTAAAAAATTGCTAAGACCTTGCTGAAAAAAGGTCCCTGGAATTTTTGGCACCTATCACCATCAACAGCAAAGCCTGTCCTTCTGCTTAGCCAGAGAGCCTCAGCCAAATGCCACACAGAAAATATCCCACTCCCAACTCTGCCCAAGGATGCACATTTCACCCGGGGGAGGGATCAAGAAACACAGCAGCACACACTGGTTTTGGTGTGCCAAAACCAGTACAACCAGTATGATCCTGTGAGCCCAGGGCTGAGCTTCACCAAAGCACAGGCAAAGAACAGGTTATTGCCACGATAAACACACATGCACACGTGTTGGGAAGGGAGTTAGGTGTTTTCCCTGGAGTGGTCAGAACATGAGCCATAATCTGAGCCCATCCATATTATTTTGCCCCAAAGGCAGTGCCTGCCAGACTGTCACCAGCTCCTGCTCCTCCCCAGCACCACCAACCTCAAGAGGCTGAAAAGTGCTGTGCCTGCTGCTGGTCCAATGTGCACATTCTTGGGTGATGGAACAAGGGCACTTTCTGGTTTTTCATCAGCTAAAAGAGAGTAATTAATCTTAATTCTCTTCTTCTTCCTGAAAAACAGAACTTCTGTAGCTGGAGGAAAATAAAGAGCTATCAGTTGTTCTGTGGCAAATTAATCTTAAAGGGGGAATCTTCCCGAGAAAATCAATAGCTTATAACAAGATTCAGGATAGTGTTTGAGCCCTGAAACTCAAACTAGACTCAAGGGGTACTTTCAGCATTGCAAGTCTGCTCCTGTTGTGCTTTGCTTTAAATACAATGTCATCATTTGAAAAGTGAGATTTTCACATGTGAACAATTTTAGTTACGTGGGGCTTCACATTCCTGAAAGACTCCAGTGATATTTTATACAGACCACAAGCTTACAGGGATTTTAGGCACTTTAAAGAAATTATTCTCCAAAGAAGAAATTAATACTGAATTATATTTTTTTCCTGTAGTATTCTGTATTTCAGACACCTTTGTTCATTTGTACCTTTCTAAATAAGCCTGTTTCACATGAGAAACTTTGAAAATAATATCCCCTTACATGGTCAACCTTTTTGTAAAAAAAGACAAACCTAATGAATTTAACCATGGTGCCATGGAAACAGCTTTAGAATTAATTTAGGTGCAGGGAAGAAGGATACAACTCTAACACAGAAAAAGTGACAGATTTGAGAAGAAAAAAAGTCTCTCTTCATTCAGCATGGGGATCTTTGTCTGGCCTGTATGTGGTTATATATATATATATATATATATACACACACACACACACACACACACTTGAGGGGCTTTATCTCTATAAGCCCCATCAGTAAAAATGAGAGTTTGATACTGACCCATGGCTGGAAGAAGAATCTGTTCCTTGCTTTTTACCCATTCCTGCACTCAGCATTTTGGTTTGTTATATAAAATGAGTTTAGTTGATTCATTGTTATTCTGAGACTTTGTACAGAAGGAATTTTAGTCTAAAGCAGATTTCATCACTTATTTCCTTGATAATTCACAAGCTAGTTTGGTTGCCAGAGTGAAGAGTTGTACATAAAAAGAAAAATATATTACTAAACCTAAAAATTTCAGTGAGAGCACAGTCCCCAGAACTGTGATGTTATCAAAGTTCAGTAGTAGCACAAAGTGATGACTAATGAGCCCTATAACCTCTCTGTGCTGTAGAGCAAATGCTCTCATTAGTTCTTCATGAGACCTTCATTTGTCCTGCATTCTGGTTGTCAGAATTTAGTAGAGAACTCCAATGGCTCTTTTGACAGTTTTATTTTTTGGTTTCCATTCCAGCTTGGTTTGTTTGCTTGCCTTAAAAAAATGCCAGTTTCTAATTGGCATCTGAAAACTGAGATCTTTGGGTGAAATAAAGCTGACTACCCTTTCAGCTAGTTAGAAGTACTTAACTGCCTCAAGAATTCATTGAAGTTGTTAATTTTTTTTTTTTTTTAAATGGCTACAAATTGCAATGAAAATGTAACAGCGTCCAGTGATCCCAGACAAGCCTAATACCATGGTTCTGTTCTGGGTAAGATATTTACATATATATAGAGAGAGAAGAACTGTACCTTCATAATTTAAAAGTTTCAGCAAATCATAAAACCGAAAAGCAAAAGGGAAACTGTGGGAACTAAGGAGAAACTGGTTAACAATAATACAGTGAGTGCCTAACTGAAGGAGCCTTTATAACCAAATTTGTAAAATCTGGGGCCAATGAATATTAGTATCTTGAATTCTGCAAGTGCTGGTTTTAACATTTCCAAACCCATATCCCATATGTTTCTTCAAATATTTCAACCCCTGACTCCTCTGTGTTTGGCTTGAGGCTGAAAAGTAGAGATTACTTGGTGCCTATGGCATGTGCTGGTGGAACAGGGAAATGATGTCAACCCCTGCAGTGCAATTCATAACTGGATGTGGGTAAATTCACTTACTGGCAATTTAGAAGAAAACATGCTGGTGCTGTGCCAGCTGGAGCCAGATGGTGACTGAAATTATTAAAATCACGCGTGCTGCAAATGCCTGAAAAATCACACTGTTATAAAATCCCCTCAGCATGGATGGGATCCTGATACAAACCAATGGGTGTATGGAGAGTATTTACAAACACTGGATGCTGTGATTTGCTGCTGGTTCATTGTGATCTTTGACTTCCCTGTTTTCCAGGTTCAGCTGATCCACTATAACCACGAGCTGTACACGAATGTCACAGAAGCTGCAAAGAGCCCTAACGGGTTGGTGGTAGTTTCCATATTCATGAAAGTAAGTAGTCAGTGTTATTGGCTCCTAATATATAGACAGTAGGCTTCTGTTCCCTGAACTGTAAATGTGGGAGTTAGACTCTTCCTTATAGTCTAGCAATGCCTAAAGGCTCTGATCTGGAATCCAGAGGCAGCACTGTCCTGAACTGAGCACACCATATCTGCTCTGAAGTATTTGTAATATGAGGGAAATTAAAAGGGATAAGGGAGGAGAAAAAAAAATCCCTGACATCATAAACATCACTCATAACACTTTAATGGCTATGACAAATGCTACTAGCTTTGCAGATTTATTGTTTCTTCATGAAACGTTATTCATTCAGTTAAAAGTAAATCTCTCCTAGCAGGTTGAGGTGCTGAGCAGGAGGGAGTTTGCTCTTTGGACACAAGCTGATGTTTCAAAGTCAGCAAAATCAGTTTCTTTCATAATGTTATTCAAAACCTCTTAAACTGTCCAAACTCAAAGAACACTAAAAGTCTGACTTTTAATATCTTGCATTTCAGAGAGCTAGAAAGACGTGAATTTTTGTCATCTTGTAGTCTCCAACCTGTTGCATTCAAGACATAGTTAATTCTATGACTTAGTGATCTACCAGTGAACTCAAGACTTCATAATCTACTCAAACCTCTCTAATTACACTGGAGAAACCTTTTCTCTGATTTTATATGAAGAATGAAGTTCCCTCCTCAAAATGTTGTTAATAATCTGCCATTTAATCAGTCTAAAAAAGCATGTACTTCTGAATAAGTGCTTCATGCTGGAAGAAATAACTTCCATCATCACACCTGACACATTGGATATCTGTTACTTCCCTTTAGTACTCTAATCCCATTTCATAAAGCTCCTGACAAAACATTGACCTCAGAATTAAAATGTGCGTTTCACAGAGCATATTGAATAATTAGATATAAAAGGGCAATTTTCACGCAGGCCTAATATCTAAGAAAGATGTTTAGGCTACCTTTTCTTTTTTTCATCCAAAATGTATTGTATCATGACCCAACAACGTGACTTGAATTCATGAAAAGGGGAAAAATTGAAGGAAGGCTTCAAAGTAGCCTGGAAAAGAGAAGACAGAGGGAATCTTTTCCATGTCTAGAAGTATCTGAAGGGAGGGTCAGAGGATGGACCAAGCTTTGCTTGGTGCTGATGAGCAATAGGACAAGAGGAAAAGAGGGAGAAACTGATAGACAGGAAGTTCCACCTGCACATGAAGTGTTCCCTCATATGTTACCCACATGTAAAACAAAGGAAGACAGCTTTCATTTGAAATAGTCTGCTACAAGGAAATTATATTTCTCAATAAATAGAAAAATAATAGAATACTGTATGAAAATCCTGCCTAATTATACCAACCACCTGCAAAACCCATCACAGCTGTTGGAGAAAAAAAACCCTGTACTCATGGTTTTATTCAGGCATCAGTTTCTATTCACCCTGTTCTCCCATCCCTATTTTTGGGGGATTTATTTTTGGATACCAACTTTCTACCAGGGTTTCTTAGAAAAACAACTAAGTAATTATTTCCTCTTCACATAAGAGTGGGGGGGAAAAAAAGGCAGATCCAATTTGGAGGAGTGTCAGGAGTGAGCACGGAAAGGAAATGTTTGTGAGAAGGCTTTGCCATTGTTTCCTTTTCTCTTCTGCAGGTATCTGAATCATCAAATCCATTTCTAAATCGTATGCTTAACAGAGACACCATAACGAGAATAACGTATAAAAGTAAGTTTCTTTTCATTTCCTCTGGCTCACAGCTGCATGATTTCTGTATCAAATACTGGATTTAGTGATCCACTCAAACAGAAGGCGCTTGGTCACGGGCAAAAGTTCCAAGTTTGCGTTGCCAGCAACTCTGCATGATAAACTCAGGAACGGGAAAAATCCAGTTAGGTCATCACTTTATCAAGAGAATTCCGAACCTCAAAGTCTATTTTATGTCTGAAGAAGCAATAGATTATTGAAATTATGTTTGACACATACACATACTGTATTCACACAGGATGCTCAGGAGAAACTGCCCACTGTTAGCAATAAAAGGGACATGCAGAGCAGCCTGGATCATATCAAATCAAGCTGTATCTAGATGGTGCATCTTTAACTGTGGATTTAGTATTCATCAATGTTTTCTTTTTGTACAGAAAAGTTATGACATTCCTATTCAACTATTGCTACACTTAATGGATATAGAAAGAGGTTGTTAGCACAGCTTGTATAGTTGTTGTATTTGCATTTGGAAAGCCTTTAATTGATGATGCCCTATAATTTCATGTTAGTATATTGACCTTGTGGTTATCTAGAGCTTAATTAGGATAATTTAGAGAAAGTAATGAAAAATACATGTATCTCAATGCAACAAATTAAACCTCTTAATCCTGAAAATCTCATTCCCTTTGTCAAATATTCACTTGAATTCTGAACTGCCATTAAGTCAATAAGTTCAACAATACCAGAAATTAACTTTTAGAAAGTACACAGCAAACTGAAAAAACTAATAGCTGCTTGTCCTGTCCTACAACACACACACCTTTCATCCCACTGATGTTTCTCTGATTTTACCTGACAGTTAACAAATCTTGTTACATCTTTGGTCCAAATAAGACACTTTTATAATGATAAAACTCAGTTCTCCACAGTACCTATGGAAAGACAGGCAACAGAGGGTTCCCCTCAGAATGTTTCTTCCAGATTGTTCCATCAGTATAAAATGTCATCTTCTCTGCATGGAAGCAAGAGATTAGCTCCATTTTTCAACTGCCTGTCTTGATTCCTTGGAAAAACACAGCAATGCTGTTCTCTAAGAGTTTCCTGCCTACCAGTGCTGCCACTGCAGCATCCTGGAGACAGGACATTATTGTGCTTTTTCCAGCTCTTTCACTGACAAATTCCACATTCCCAGCTTCAACCCATGGACCAGCCAGAAGTTCCCTGACTGTGCCACTGCAGAAGCTGCTGTTCCCAGCATACAGACACTGCTGGGTCTTACACACCGAGTAAGAGAAGGCTGCTACTCCGTGTTTCCCAGCACAGCAGCTGTACCTCACACATTCCAGGTGTGTCACAGCCCTGGCTGTGCTCCTTGGCCCCACATGCTGCAGTGGACAGGTTGTGATTAGGGACATAGAGCTCCACAGGGCAGGAAGGCACCTGCAGCATTTTTCTTCTTGCCTGTGTGAGCCTGGAACCATCACCCACAGCAGCAGCCAAGTACAGCTTCCTAATACCAAATATTTCATTTGTATGCTGCACTTACAAGAGGACACTCCTCCTCTCTGGAGCTGTCAGCATCCTACAACCCTTCATTGCTTGTTTTGTCTCCTTACAAGAAAAATGCAATTCCCATCACACCTCATTTGGGTTTGCTAAATGAAATTTCGCATGAAGATGAACACGTAACAGAAGGTTGCAAAATCAGTGATTAACTGTTTTAATTTTTAACCACTGTTTTTGGTAACAAGTTTATCTGTTAAAATGAAACCCTTTGTAGACACAATGCACATGATATTCTGCAGGGCATTGGGTTACTTACTGTAGTAACAAGTATTGACTGGGAATTTTTAGTGTAAATTGGGAACGCGAAAGTGTTATTGAAAGTAATTTTGCAGTTGTCTTGCATGATGGATTATAGCATCATTGCTGAAAACTAATTTTACCTCTTACATTGCAAGGATTTCTATTCTGCCTTTAGCTGCTGGAGCTTTTCAGGTTGTGCTTTAGGGGTCCACTGCTGAAGTCAATACTCAGCACGGTGCTGACAAAATGACCAGGCCCAGTGCTCAACAGGAGCGTGGAGGGAAGGATGAGTGGAGCACTGGTTCAGAGTCAGGACAGTTTATAATATAAATAGAGTACTTTTTTTAAAGAGCAGCAACAAAATTAAGAGCTGTCTTTGCTGCCACATGAAATTTCCATGGGCAAAATGCATTACAAGGGAAATTTCCACCCTTAGATATTAATGGCTACAGTGAAGTAAAGTGGACCCCAAGGAATTTTTAAGCAGATTTTAAATGCTTATTTTATTCTGTTATCGCAGCCCAAAGAATCTACTGTGAGCTGGTTGAAACAAGGGTTCTTTCAAGCATGCTTTAGTCAGAAGCTAAGTGAATATCTCTAAAGAAAAACTGCTTTGTTATTCCTCTTTAAGTGTGCCATTCAAGGGGATAAGTTAGCTTTCTTTCAGAACAGTTATGCTACATGAGCTTTCATCCAGTGTTTGCTTAACACTGGATTCCCAAAATTCCATATGAAAATTTGGGCTTGTTGTTCTCCTCCAAAATACTGCCACACATTCAGCTAGGCAGAAAAGCTATAAAATTCTGAATTTCCTCAGATTCAGTCTTTAGTTATTTTAGAGATAATATATAAGTGAATAAAGTATTCTGATTTTAAGAGACTATCCTGAAAATCTTAAGATGCAGATTTCTGGGGGGAAAAAAAAATCTGGAAAAATAAAATAATAATAATTTTTCCAGGTTCATGTTTCAGTGTGTTCTCTGAAGGACTGAGTTCCTGCAGCTCCTGTCACAAGCAGTAAAGGCTCAGCACTCCCCAAGCAGATTCCCCAAGGGTGTGAACACCTTGGGTGTTCAGAATGACTCCCTGTCAGCCCAGGTCCAAGAGACTGGGGAAGGCTGGTAAGCAGGGAAACTCTGCCTCAGGATTAAAAAGCTGAGGATCTCTACATTCTTATCCTGTAAACCTAACACGGGTCCTTTTCTGGGTTATCATGGTATGAACTTCAAAATCAGATGTCCCTTCCTTCACTCAGTAAACAGTGTATTCCCTGTAAGTAGTATTGTTTTACAGAGAACATACAGAGAATTTGCTGTGAAAACTGACCCCACACGCCTGTTACAAACCTAGGGATAAAAGGATTTCCATCGTTTGCTAAGTAAATTGTCAGAGTCAAGGCCTTTATGTAAATGAATACAAAATCTAATGAAATCTAATTTGTATAGAGAAGAGTTCATGGGTTCAGAAATCACCCTAAGGCAGCAGCAGATCAAGATAAACAGACTGTGGGCTGTAGACAGGAATGATGCTGAGAATCTAGTAAATGCTGGATGGGTTTATTAAAAGAAGTTTATCACTGGCAAGAGATCACATGGGATGATTTTGACCATTTTGAACTACATATTTGCAATAAATATAAGACAAGACTTTGAAGTGCTGCAGTGTGGTTTTAATGCCAACCCACCAATTCTGTTTTCAGTTCTAGAACAGGAAACTTTTATCAGGATGGGGGGAAAAGGCAGACCTGTTCGTGGGGAAAGTGTTGATAACCATATCCTTCTTGTAAAGTATTTTCTCATGGAATCATCTGACTTCCCATGGGAATATAACCTATATACAGGCATTAATAAATAGTGCTTTCACTTGGGCAAACTCTTATTTTATTCACCCCTATCTTCCACTCTTCCTGAAGTGATACTTACCTCCAGTTTTCCATTTCAATATCCCTCATCTGTATTAATCTTCAGTTAGATTTCCATCTCCTAGTAAACATTCAGGGCAAATTCTACCTGGTTTAAATCATTTTAGCCCAACCGAAGCCACTACGACTGTGAGAAAGCAGATCTGGTCCTTGGAGGTTGCAACAATCTATTCTGCCTGACTCGTGCCATTTGGAGCTAACACACCACTCTCCATGGTTCATAAATGAGGAACAGGATGTTCATGTGGGAAAGGGAGAAGTGTGTGATGACTCATTGAAAACTGGCATGAAAAAAAAAAAAGCATTAATTCTCTTCTGATGCAATTCTAGCAAAGTTACCAGTGCACTGCAAATGATGTTTTTAATGAATAGGACACAGGTGTATTCAGTCAGCTCTAGCTGTTCAAGCTGAGCTGCATTTTGACTCTGATTTCACACTTCTGTCTAGAAAATTTGGGTTTAGAAAGACTATCACAGGCCATGGGCCAGTGAAGACTGAGCATGTCAAAAAAGGTGACAGTCAGCCACTTCTAGGCAGACACTAAGAGCACTTGCCCCTCTGCCTGAGGATCCAGCCAGCACTGCCATCACCCTCGAGCTGCAAGAACGGGGCAGAAGGGGCTATTTCTGACCAACACCAGGGGACAGGCCAAGATTTTATTCTGTAAAATAACAAACATGTTTAAAATATGAAATAATTGTAAGGCACTGGTCAATGAGGCAGAAAAGTTACACTCTCACCTTGACACTTTAACTGATGCTGTAGCTGCTGATATTGCTACCCCAGAACCCTGTACCATGCTGACTGCACTGTGTTAAAATAAAAAACAAGGTCACATTTGCTTTGCCTGTGTTCTTTGATTTTCTCTTGCCCAAAACAGTAGTCTGGAGTCCTTTTTTATTTTTCCATTAGACTGTAGGAGACAAGCCTTTTGCTCATCTAAGTTTTGTCCTTCAGCTATAATATGTTAAATTCAGGTTAAATTACTCTTTTTTTTTTATAAACTTCCTTTCTCTGCAAATTAAGACCAGCTCATCTTGTGCACTGAAAGGGGAAATACACCTCAATATGCAGCTTTCCTTGCCTATATTTTAGTGCTCACTCTGCAAATGAACCTAATTGAAGACAATACACACGAGTGAAGGTGTGCAAAGAGATCTCAGGAGGTTACAGCTCGTAACCACCCCAGCTTTCTCTGTGACACACACTAACAGCAGTGTATAAGCAATAAAGCATGTATATCCCAGAGTATTTCCTATGGAAGAACTCCTACAGCCTAGGATTTGGCTGGGAAATCTGAGTTTTAGTTTTGACAGCACTGCCAAAAATGTTGTAGGGCCAGCACTGCCCAAGGGAAACAGTGCACGTGGGGTAGAAAAGGCTGGAGGACTTTGATGAATTCTGAAAGATAGAACCACATCTCATTATATTTTGGTGCATACCCACAGAGTAAATTCTGTTGCAGAGGGATACCTCGTTAATTCCCAAGGAGATTCACAATAAAAGCAGGGACCCTGGTATTTCTGGAATATTTTCCACCCCGATTTTAGCATTCTCAGTGAGCTCCCACTGCATCCACCCCCACTGTGCACATGAAAGGCCAGCAGGCTCCATCGAGCAGCTTTATTATCATGCATTAACCTTAACTTCCTCCTGTGCTAGAAGAGCAATTAAGTTTTAACACTCTTGGCCTTCCCGAGGCTTTGTGGAGCAAAAATTGTTAATCACTCCAAAATATGGAAAGTGCACATTCTCCAAAGGCTGCTGCATCTCAATCAATAACTGCAACTTCAAGAAGCTTTTAACTCCCGCTCTTAAATGAGATTCAGAGTTTCCCTGTGAATTCCTGTGCTCAGCTCACAGGGGTGCAGCTCAACCCAAGCAGGATTAGTGACTTGGTGTTGCTTTTTCTTGTCCAAACTGGAGCATCCAGATGTGTACATTTGTTAAACCTCACACCTTGGTAAAACTAAAGATCGTGTTCTGGAATCAGGATACATCAAAAGGGTTGTATATTTTTTGGTGAAGCTTTTGTTTTACCCCAATTGTTTTCCTTCTTTTCTCTCCAGATGATGCATACTTACTACAGGGGCTTAATATTGAGGAACTTTATCCAGAGACATCTAGTTTCATTACGTATGATGGGTCAATGACAATTCCACCCTGCTATGAAACAGCAAGCTGGATAATAATGAACAAACCTGTCTACATAACAAGAATGCAGGTAAAATCATTTAAAAATTACTCAATCTAATGTAGGTACAAAGTAATACTTTAAATATATATTCATAGCTTTACATTAAAAAATAGATTCAACCTTTTGCTGTAGGGATCTCTGCATGCATTTTATACAGTCTGCTAAAGCACTGAAGGGGTTTTTTTTTCAAAATGGAAATATTAACTGTTTAGAGCTCCATCAGTATCTTTAAGGTGGGCCCTACTGAGTGGTTTCCAGCAGTCTCTTCTGAGCTAAATTATTCTGTGATGCTATGAATAGTTATTTGGGAATTCTAGAACAAGTACAGCAGTGTTGCACTAAAATAACTGAGGTTATTAATTATAATAGAGGCCATTCTTAGGTCAGAATAAATTTGTGTTGATAGCACATTAATGGGACAGCAATACAATATCTGGGGCCTCCTTGAATAAAAATCAGCTAATGCCTTCTGGGACAGAATAAAATGACAGGATAGACACAGCAAATACCTTCAGAAAAATTAGATTGATATACTGAAGTCCCTATTAGAGTACAAGCTGGATAAATCATGCAAGAGAAAAGACAATTTCACAGTCAAAATTACACTGTTGAGGAAACACACCAGTGGAAAAGTCTCAGACTGCATTTCTGTACGACTTGCTTACAATCCAAGGCCTGACATCAGAAAACAGCAAATTTAACACCAATCACAGTCTTCTTCAGAGTTTCCATCAGTGAGGTGCCTACAGAGCTGTGAGCTGAACTAAAACCTACTCTCTTGCATACCAGAACCCCAAAGGAATACTCAAACCACCATCTGCCTGCCCCAAGCATGCAGCAGAAGCAATCTGGCCTGAGAAATGAAATGACAAACAGTAAAACAACCCTAAATATCACTCTGGGATTTAAAATCATATTAACATTGTAGATAAGATGACTTTTAAAAGCCTGAGATGTTTTATTTTTGTGATATTCCTTCTGTCCAGTTTTGTCTGGATGGAGAGAAAGCACTTTGTTTCTTTTCTAAATGGGTAATTTGGGAGAAGGACACAGCTGAAGCACAGGCAAACATGCTGAATATTCTGTACTTTTCAAACACAGGACCTGAATATTTTCCTACAAGCAACATTTTTAGTCACAACCCTGATGTACAAAAAGAGGATTAGAAAATTTCTAGAGTCTGTGCTACTACCTATGGGTTATAATCTCATGATACTTACTCCTTGTCATGCTTTAATGGTTAGTTACATCCTCCATTATTAGTGCTGCAAATTGATTTCATGGAGTAGTTACTAATTACCTTGGGTACTCAGACTGAAAAAAGAAGGCACAGCTCAAGTTTTCCCTGGAAGTTGTTAAAGATTTTCAGTATATAAAGCCCAGCTACTGGATTTCTCCATTTAAGCATTAAATGCCATAAGCAAACCTCTTAAATTGTATGCTGACATGGAAAATATTTTCTTTTTATGATTTTAAACCAAAACATTTTGAGGATTTCTCATTTACGGATTGCAGCTTTTTTAACTTCTTTGGTTTTGCTTGACTTTACCCAACTAATGTGCCTTTAGCACAGTTACCATAAGAACCACTGCTGCCTGCAACCAACCACTGCTGGATACAGGGGATGACTCTAATTCCCTCTGATCTGTAAAACCATCCCCAAACGAGGCCAGAGTCTGCTGTAAGAACAATAATAGTCACAGCACAGACAATATCATGACAGACCTGTCAAGAGACAGAGGATCTCCGTTTTTAACATCATTAATTTCATGACTCCAGCAGCAGGACTGTCAGTTTTCCTTCCATCCTGACTGCCCCTACCTGCTTCTTGAGTAACATCAGCCAAAACTGGGGCTTCTCGACTGAAAGTTACACTAATAGCTACAAAACTTGGGAAATTAGCTCTTGTCATTCATAATGTTCATTTTCCCTGCACCAGCTGCTGCCATCCAGTACCATGGATTCCATTTGTTTCCTGCTCAGCCAAGGATACCTCATACCATTTTCATTTACTCCACACAAAACTAGTTTGGTTTGAAACGGGGCTCAGAAGCAGAGGACCACAGAAGGAACAGTTTTAACTCTTTCAAACCCACCTCTGAGTATAAACTGCTGAAATTCTCTTTTGCTTTCACATATTAACTGTCCTATTTAATAGTCTTGTGTTGTTGGTTTTGTTTTTTTTACTTGCAGGAAAGACCAGCACTAACCCCCCCTTGTTTTGTATTTTGTACAGATGCATTCTTTACGACTGCTAAGCCAGAATCAGCCATCACAGATATTTCTGAGCATGAGTGACAATTTCAGACCAGTCCAGCCTCTCAACAACCGATGTATCCGAACTAACATCAACTTTAGTTTACAGGGAAAAGACTGTCCAAACAATAGAGCACAGAAACTACAGTATAGAGGTAGGTTCTGCCTCCAGAATAACCCTTTCTATGCCTAGACTGAGCTCTTTTCTTCGAGAAATCAAAGCACATAAAGCACACAAATAAAAACACTTAAAACTCCAGATCTGGGGGAATAATGGTATCTCAAACATTAAATGTTGGAAACAGATGAAACATGCCCAGAAACATGCAGGAAACATGACAAAAAAAAAAAAGTCTTGGGACATCTAATGTGATTTTAGAAGCAGATGGGACAGTTTTCTTGCCTCATTTTAAAGTCTTCTCACCTTACCAAGTGCATTTTGCTCTGTTTTGCCCACCCACAAAGAGGAATGAGCTAATCTTGGTGACAACTGATCTCAAACAAAAGAATATATTTCACTTTAGAGGTGCACCACCCTAGCAAGCACTCAAATGGAGAAGTGTGGTGTCACACGATGGATGTTAAACAATGAACCAACTCAGTCACCTGCAGGTAGAGCCTGACACTGCCACAGCTGCAGCTCACAACTGGCCTTTAGTGTGTCTCATGCACCTCTTAGCCTGTGCACACAGTTGTGTTGCCTGAAATAATGGTGTAAAAGTGCCTTCTCAGCATTAATATTATGGTTATGAAGGAACAGCACTGAAGGTTGGAAAAGAAAGCACATTTTCAGCAGCGATGCAATGGCTGAGTTACAACACTTCAAAGGAACAGTCACTCAGACTTAATCCTTTTCCAGAAAGAGGAGGAAACTGAACCTCCTGGCTTTTTAAAGACATTTTAAGTGCCTAGTACCCTGTTAAATCCAAGCAGTTTTGTATTTGGAGTTTGCTGAAGCCTAATGGTTTTTGTTTCTCTTTCAGTAAATGAATGGCTCCTCAAGTAAGACAGAGCAGGCAGAACCCGTAACCTCAGTGGAATGCTGCTGCTGGGAACTGACACCATCTGGAATGTACCAAACCTCACTCTCTGGGTTCACAACAGCACGTGCTGTGGGAAAAGAGCTGCCATGCTGGAAACTCAACTGAAAATTCATTCATATGATCGGTGGAAATTAAAAAAAAAAAAAAAAAAACACACACACACAAAAAAAAAAAGTAAAAAGACAGTATTACAGTAAATGTGATTACAATTTTCCTGAACTAATTTAGAGTCACAAAGAAAGACTTTTCAGCCTTTGTACATATGAAATTCTTCCTCTTTTCCCCCCCTCCCTCAATTAAAAAAAGAAAAAAAAAAAAGAAAGAAAAAAGGTGGCTCGGTACAGCATCAAAGTGGAGTTGTGTTCTGTGTGCCAAGTAATCCTTGGAAAGCTCTCATTATTTCACTATCATTAATGGATCCTGACAAGACAGAACAAGACTACTGTAAAGGAAACTTATTTCTAGGTTATGATCTTTCTGTTAATTTAATTAAAAAAAGGGACAGACTTTGAGAGATAAGTATTGTAAATATATCACTGCAGAATATAAAGGAAATTGAAATATTTCCCTCTGTCACATATCTGTAGTAGGATTTGCCAAAATCAGAATTGATCCATTTTCTGTTTCTTGTTTTACAACAGGTCATACGTTGTGTTGGTTACTATTAACAACTCAATAAATGTGTTTAACAAATTAATTTAGTAAACTTGCTTTGATTTATTTTTTCCTTTCTGAAATAATAAGCCTCTACTACTTGTGGCTGCATTATTTGTGTTTTTCTTTTGGTTTTCTTTTTTTTTTTAACTTCCCTTTTCTTTTTGCAGCCAGTTTAAGTGAGTTAATGACAATTAGGAATGCACTTAGAGCTGGTATAACTTTAACTCCACTTTATGGTCCATCATTAACAGGAACTGGGCTCAGAAGCAGAAAGCACTTGAAACATATCTCAGTTTAAAATTGCCATTTTCCTTGCTGAAGCCATTATTGGGACAAACATTCAATCCTGTAAATTGGTGGTGGAAAGGGATATTTTTTCTTTACAGATAAAGCAGGAGCTGACCAAGTAAAAGCAAATGCCTTTTTTCTTGTTTATAATGGTCATTCACTGTGTTTGGTTACTGTCAAGAACTCAATAAATGTGTTTAACAAGTTCACATAGCTCATGTTTCACCTTCTTGCATACTGAGGGATTTTTTTAATTTATTTTTTTTTTAATCTGGAGAGGGAACAAACCTCAGGATATTCCATCCCTAATGCTCACTTTATAACCCATAACACATTGAAGTTGACAGAAAATACCAACTAATTGTTTATACCAAATGGAAGAACAGGCACTACAAGTGTGAGGAAACTGAAGCACTGTAAGGCAGTTCTAGAAATTGGAGGCCAGCAAAATTTAACATAAACACATTATTTCATCTGTGGCTGAAGAGAACAGTGCAAGCACCATGAGACAGGGAAGCCCAGAGTCTGCTGCAGGAAGAGGTTTGGAAAGCTCGCAGCTCCTAAAGTGAGATCATGCACGGACTGGAGTTCAGGGGACCCTCAGAGTCAGGATGTGGATGCAGATGGAAACCTGGGAAGAACCTGAAGTTATCAACAGCTCAGTTGCTCAGTTCAAGGTGCAGAGAAGGCACCAGTGGAGGGGCTGTGACACAGGGGGGCCGTGTCTGCAGCAGGGTCGGGGCTGGTGGCCCTGGCCCAGGATCCTGGTAACACACACATATGGTACCTGATCCTCCAGTTATTTCATTTTAAGTGTTTCAGATGAACTCCCTGGACCGGTGTAACACTGTGCAGTGATGTGAAAAATCCACAACACGACCACAGAAGTGTCACACAGCAAGTATGACACTGCAGATTAACATCGTCAAACTCTGCCGCTGAAATACAGCAAAATTGTCACCTCAGGTTCACCCAGCTGATAAAACTGATAAAAACTGCAAGTCACGTGAATTCAGTATTTTTGAGTTGCCACAGTGATCTGTAACTTTTAAACTAGTTTCTACTACTGGTTTGGGTGGTTTTGGGTCTTTGAAGCTTCTCCCAGGTTGTAAAGTTACTGAGAGCATAAAATCCACAATGTTTCAATCTATTTTTTTGACAAATATCTGGCAGTTGTTGGTCCAAGTTTGTCAGTGACAGAAGGTAGGGAAGATAAGCCAGGCCTCCATTATAAAACTTTTAATAAGTAATAAAACCTATTTTCTATTTTACTGAAAGCTGATTGAAGGGATTTAGGGGGAGGGAGAGATATGATAGAAAGGACTAGTCCTAGGAAGGAGTCATGCTGTGCTTTGGATTAGGCTGCAATATAGGAGCCCTGCAAGCAGAAATGAAGCAATCATACAGGAACACCACAAATATATTTGTCAACATTTCCAACCCCATTTTGTGAGCTAACGAACTCCATCTTGCCATGAATTGTTTAGGTTTTTGTTCTAATCATGCAATGCAGTGGAAATAGACCGAACTAAAGCTTAGAATTAAATATTTTGCACATTCCTCCTGGTATTTCAGTAGTGCTCACGTTTAGACACCTGGCTCCAGTTTTTTAATCAGGCATGTGGCTCTGTCAGGAGACACTGAGCATCCAAAGGAAGCCACACCTTATCACAAAGCAAAGAGAAAGTAATAGCCAAGTTTCATAAGCTCAGTTTTTCCCTTAATTTAATCCAAAAGAAAAAAATATTCCTATGCAGAAAGTAACTAAAAGAGATCTGTGGGACAAAGGCAGAAAGCAAAGACCTTCAGCACAACGGAACCTATGGATACCATGCATGTCTGTCTTTCCACCATTCTGTTCCAGCTTTAAAAGCCAAACCAGCAAGGAAACATCTCAAGGATCTGCCTAGAATCTTGGGTATTTTATTGTAAAACAAACTCCTACAAAACAAAAAGCATCTTCTATCACTATTTAAAACATCTCACTTTTCTACCGAGTAGATACTCTGGGAGGAGAGGGGACAAGGGAAATTGTGCTGAAAAATTGAGACCTGAGATCAAGGCACTGGGAACAATTACACTTGGAGGTGTGAAAGGTTCTACTCCCTGTTCTGATCCAAACACTCAAACACAGACAAGGAACTCAATCAAAAAGCTAAGTTGGCCAGCTTAGACCACAAGAACTTAAAAAAAAAAAAAATCAGCCGAATTCTTGTTTTTATGAATAGAACTGCTTGCTCTGAGTGTCCACACGCTGTTCCTCATCTTGGCCTTAAGAAATGTCAACACTAATTGCTGCTCATGTGACATTAGTTTGTCAGGCACCAGAGACACTGGGGACCCAGTGGAAAAGAGCTGCCAATACCAACATGATTTTCAGGTACTTTGGATCCCACAGTATATGTCAAACCTTTCAGAACAGTTATTATAAAACAAAGAAAAAACCTGGGATAATACTTTAGAAGTTTTCCTGCTTTTGGCAGATCCTGCCTTTATTTTCCTCATGTTGGTTTCAGTCCTTGCTACTTCCAATATCAGCCTTCTTTTGCAAAACTATAAGTAGCTCTAAGCAATGCAGTAAAGGCTGACCCCCCAGAATCACACTGCTGCCATAAAATATGAGAGCTGACAAGTCTCTTGATATTAGCTATTGCTGGAATCAACACATTCCAGCTGCCATTAAAAAAAATTAAATACTAATTAAAAAAGAGTTGGTGCATCTATTAAGTGGTGAAGACAAGCTGGAAAGTAGGGTATGACTGTACCCAGCACGCCAAGACCAGAAAGCAAATAAAACCCCTCCAACCTTTAAGGCATTCCTCATCATCTTTAATGTCAAGGAGGAGGGGTTCATTTTTTTCATTTTACTTTTTAAAGTTCTCAGGGTTAAAGTTACTGAAATTTCATCACAGTCTGAAACTAAAGCTGAAACTTCCCGTTGCTGCTTTCAGGAGCTGAACCTTCCCTGAAAGTCAAGAACTGAGAGGAAAACTGTAACTAGTCAATGTATTTTATTGCAAATACCAGATTTTTAGTAAAAAGGCAGATGTTTTGCACATTCTACTGTACATCAAAGCTTTTGTAGTGGACACTGCCCCAAAAAAATCTCAGATATTTGGTTCCTAAACTCAAAACATCACATATTTTTCAGGGAGATAAGTCATAACTGCTCCACGTTTGGATTTTTTCTTTATTAGATTTTATTCCCTAGATATAGTGGCTGACAAAGCATGGAGAGTTTGCTGTAAGAGATGCTGATTTACTAGCAAATGGTTCAGCACAGTTCTCAACAGCACACCGTAAAATTATTCAAGGAGCCTGTTTGTATGGCAAAGAACAAGCACCATTTATAATGTAAAACATAATGCAGGCAAACATTTTCTGTTTCCTACAGTGTCAGGCTTCTATTCTAATAACTAAAGATGTGTCAAACACATATTCAGAGCAGAAAATGAAAAACAGGATAATAAATCTTCTAAAGACAGGAAAATAACACTTAGTATTTAAATAGAGAAAAAAATCCTTAGAAGATACATTAGAAAAATAGAAACAAACAAAAAAATGGATGTAGTTTATGAATTTATGCAGATGCCCCCACCCTGTAAGGGAAGAAAGAGTTGGATTAAAAGCAAATCCAAGTGGAGCAAAGTTACAGATGAGAAGAGCTACAGCGCCCCAGAAGGAAGGTGAAGGCTGTGAACTTCAGCCTTGGCTGTTTCAGCAAAAGGAGACAGCCACCACCTCACAAAGAAATCCCATTTTCTGAGGATTCAGGTGTTTGCCCCCACAGCACGTGTTCAAATGTACCAGGGTGAGGTTTGGGCTTGGTCAAGGAAAAGTGAAGCTGAGTCAAGGTCAGAACATCCTTCCCAACTCCTTGATGGTTGTCCTGGATGTGCCTCCTCAAGGCTGTACTGGGTGATTTTGTGAACCCATCTCTAGGGTTCTGCAAAAAAATCACAGCCTCACGCTCCACACCTATGGCTTTAGTGAGATTATTTGGAAGTCCATTCTGCAAAACCAGCCTAAAGGGCTCCTGGATAAATGCCAGATTTGATGTGCAAGGAGAGAAAATGATTGTAAACTACACATGGTAAAGAGGTGGGCACATGTCACCATGATGAGGAAACATTAATATTCAAATGTGCTAAAAATATTGTGAAGGTATGTTAAGACAACATAGAAAGTCATAAGCATGACAGCAGAAAACAGAATTTGGGAGAATCACAAGGGGAAAAGATTGATCTTTTTCCCCTCTGTCCTGAATTTTCCCACTAATGATACAGCAATATAGCAGCAAGCTGATTCCAGCTTTCTGCCTCCTTTCAGGCATAATTTAAATTTGACAGCAATACGAATAGTGACAGTCTCAGACATTCATGCCAAAGTTTTGCAATACTGGAGGCCTTGCTCATTAAACATTTATTTATATCTGTGTTCTATGAGCTGCAGAAAGAGATACCAAAATGGATCTCCATTGACAAACATTTCACCCAACTGCTGTCCATGTTCCTCCAACACAGATGGCCACTTGCACTAAAAACTCAATCACTGAAACTCTGCCATCCTGCAAGCAGTGGCCTCTCCTGAAAGCATGTGAACTATCAGAAGCAAACATCCCCTCTGGAGATCTTCAATCATCTAGCTCAGGCTACAGACCAACAGGACTCGGGATTTTAAAAGGCTTGAGGAATCCCTGCATAATTCAGAATATAAATGATGAATTACAGAATAATTCCAACCTTGAACTTTCAGAAATTGACTCTTCCCCCTCCCTACTTTCGTGTCACTTGTCTTACAGAGAGAGAGAGAACTTCTTCAGAGGGGACATTCCTGTCAGCATGGGAAACACCAGAGGACATAGTGGTTATCCCAGGAAAGATTTCTGTGGGGACAACAACTGAAATAACACAGCTCTGCCTTTTGGAAGGCAGATACAGCCAATGAAACAAAACATAAAGCAAAATAAAACAAACCCCCAAACTAAAGCACACGGAATTCACAGAGTCTTCTAAAATACAGGTTATTTCTGCTAAAGAGCTCTCATCAAACTGTTTTTTCATCACACTGCACCAAGGAGGCAGCACACGAGGGCTTCAGTGGCATGTGGGGCACAGCTTCACTAAGGATACACAGCCTTGGTACTGGCTCTCAGCTCAGAGCCCACCCACCTCCCCCCTACCCTGTGTCATTCTGGCTCTGGCAGCTCACCCAGCTCTTTAATTATTAGCGTGTCTTTCAGACTCTTCTATTCCCATGTACTTTCCACGCACAGCAAAATAATTATCACCAGGACAGGGATATATTTTCCCACCAACCATTTAGAGCACCATTTTCTCATTGTCTGTTTAAACAGTAATTAGCTCTGTCTTTAAAAAAAAAATAAAATTCTGAACTAGACAGAAGAGGCTGGCTCATAAAGCAGTTACAGCACTGTCTGGATTTCCATGACAGGCAAACAGCAGCTGCCTTTGCACTGAGGGTGACGTTACAGGGAAGCCACGGTGTGTGACTGTCACTCCGGGGTTTTGCTGTGCTTTTGTGTGAGTTACACCTCGCAGGAGGCTCATCTGCACAGGGCAGAGCCTGAGGCTGTGAGCCAGAAAGCAAGAGAATCTCCAGCAGCCCGAGAGCCAGCCCACAGAAACACATCAAACGGCTGATCAGTGGAGCCACCGCTGGGATTCACCACCTCCCCACCCTACAAAAACAACAGGGATCACACCCACTGCCACCACCACGGCACAACAGCGGGAATACCAGGCATGCCTGCTGCTGCCCTGCCCATGTACGCCCAAGCTGGTTTTCATCACACAAATTTTGGCATAGAGTCAAAGAATCATAGAATCAGCTGGGTTGGAAGGGACCTCTGAGATCATCAAGTCCAACCCTTGATCCAAACCCGCTGTGGTTCCCAGCCCATGGCACTGATGCCACGTTCAGTCTTGTCTTAAAAACCTCCAGGGATGGAGAATCCACCAGTTCCCTGGGCAGCCCATTCCAATGTCTGATTACTCTCTCTGTAAAGAAATTCTTCCTAATATCCAACCTAAACCTCCCCTGGCACAGCTGAAGACCCAGCCCTCTTGCCTTGCTGATGGTTGCCTGGGAAAAGAGACCAAACCCCACCTGGCTCCCCCCTCCTGTCAGGGAGTTGCAGAGAGTGAGGAGGTCTCCCCTGAGCCTCCTCTTCTCCAGGCTGAACAGCCCCAGCTCCCTCAGCCTCTCCTCATAGACTGTGACAGCTTTCTTCTTTGTGAGATTTGTTTACATGATGATTGTGAATTTTTTTGATGTTTTATTACCTCTTCAATTTTAACATCTCAGAATAATAGAATCACGTTCTTTTTCCTCATATCTGTTATTTATTTTAAGTTTTATGATAAATTTTCACAAGATCATGAGAAAGTTGCTTGTTTGAGGCATTTAAGGGAAGAACATGTCCTACAAAATTGATATTAAAGTTCCTTACAGAAATGATCCTTCAAAGTTACTCTGTCGAGGAAGAAGGGAACATATTTGAGATCACCTTCATGCTTCTCAAAGACAAAAACAAAAGAAGAAACTCCTCCAAACTTTACAGCCTTAAAAATAAATTTTCTTTTAACAGAATTTACCTGTAGTTGATTTACAAAACAGAGCACAGGAATAACGTTCTCTGCAAGCAGTACCATAAATACTGTGAAATGACTAACAAGAGACACACAGCAATGGAACCTGGTTGCTTTTATAGTCTAGGACTTGTCACTGTGAATCAGAAGGTATTGGGAAAGGGCAGTAAAGTCTGGTGAGTGATTGTGACAGGCTGGAGCTTGGCAAGGTAAGCAAGCTCTCTGAGTTTCAGGAGTGGGCATCTTATCATGACAGGTGGAAGGAAGAAAGAGAGAAAAAAAAAATCAGACAAGATTGACTTCAAGATGTTTCTCTTAATGAAAGTTTTCCTGTCAACAGTCATTCCAATGCTAATGTCAGCATTTTTTTGGAAGAAGTAGTACCCTGTAACATTCATTAGGGATGTCATAAGCATTCCACAACATATGGTGTCTCAAATCCAATTACTTTTCTATTCGAACCATGACCTTGAATAGGTTTTTAAAGGAGGAAAGAACACAGAAACAAAGCCCCTTTTGCTTATTTGATGGCTTCATGGCATACTACTGAAATTCAGAATTATGTCAAATTGTTTTGCTTTCTGGTTTTTTTCCTAATCTAAAAAAGTTATGGAAGCTTATTTTCAAAAAAGTAGTGGTGGCAACAACTTCTTTCCGAGACTAATCGCACAGTAAAAGCACTGTGTACGTAAAAAAGGGAATTTTGAAATACTTTAAGCATCCATTGGCTGGATTTCAAGTATCAATAATTTTGAAGGCTGACACTGGAGTTCTCTATATCCTGCATAGCCTGAAGTTCAAATCCCTCTCTCTGCTGTGATAATCTCACAACCCAGATGTAAGAGAGGCCCCCACTGGCCAGGATTCCCTTATTCCAGCTCCCTCCTTTGTGTCATTTCTGGATATGACTCTTCCCAGTTCCATCCATGCAAGAAAAGGACAGAAGACTTCGACGTGTTTCTAGGACTAGAATTAAGGCCCTACATCTGGTTAATTCAGGAAGCAAAAGAAACCCTTTCCTCTATAATTTACCTTTTGAAAGCACTAACTTCACTCAAAGATTATTTGGCAATACTTGTTTGCCAGATAAAGTTTTCTTCTGTGCCCATCTTCCCCTATATTATTTTAACAAAAAGGTCCAAGGATATTTTGCTTATGTGAAGATCTAAAAATCTGACCCATTCTATGTCAAACACATTATGCCTCCAGAAAATAAGTTCTTTATAAATATAAATGATATCTGATAGAACTTCTCCTCTTGCCACAAGAATAAGGATATCACTGTGCTGCTAACACAAATCCATACAGAAATAATACTGGTATAGAAAACTTAAAACTACTTGTCATGTTTCTACAAGTTCTTCCTAAACCAGATCATGTTGGTACATTATAAACACTCATGCCTTTAATGGTACAATTAAATCTAGAGCAATTACTGCAGATAGTGAAAAACTGTGGTAACTGAGCTTTGCTGAAATGTCTGAAATCATTCTTGCAGTTTAATGCATTTAAATATGTAATTATGTTTAGCATATGTCCATTTATTATGCACAGTCACTGGAAATCAAGTTCACTTTGAATATATTTTCTAATTGATATTTAGAAACACTGGCAGACAAAGTAAGTGCTGGGGCTATACTAATGCAGAGAAAAATACATTAACCTAAACCTCTGTTACCCTTTTTAATGACAAGAACGTTAATTCAAGACATTCACTCATGAAAATATTCATCATTTTTCTCTTAACTTTAAAGTAACCTACAAGCTACAGAAAGATCAAATATTATTAATATTTTAGAAAAAGAAATATTAATGAAAGAAAAATCCTGGGGAAAAAAAAGAACCCAGGGTATATACCATGCAAAAAAATGAACTGAAAGAGCTGACTTGTCTCAATAGCCATCAGGATTATTCATGGGAATAGAGCTCAACAAGAGAGACCAACTTTTAAAATATTCCACATTTGCAGTGTTATTTATGATGTGAACTTCGCAGAACGAGGAGCTGACAAGCAGCGCAAGAGGAAATATCATCATTCAAGACAAGTAGTAATCAGCTTTTTGGGATTTCCCCACAACCTGGGGGCCTGGGAGATGTTTGTTCCACCAAAGGCTATCCTTGCAACCTGTGAGAAAATCACTGCCCCCTCTTAGGTCCCTGTTCACACCTAAAAAAAGGCGATAAAACCTCGGCACAACAGGGAAGGGCTGATGTAAGAACCACCCCGTACACAATTCAGATGCTGCAGTAATGGAAGTCCTTATAAAGTTTTGGATAGATCTGCAGCACAGGCACAGCCAGATCTGTGCAATATTTCCCATCACTGTAGGGTTGGTTTTTTTCAAATGATACCTCCAGGTACATGGAGAGAGAAACCCAATCCCACCCAGTGCCACAAGGAATTGTTGAATGTGCCTGACCAGCAGGAACTGAGCTCTCAAACTACAGCCAGCACTCTTTAGGTAACAACTTTTAGCATTTAGATAATTATGTGAATTTTCCAGATGCCTTCAAAATGACAGACCACCCTTTCCAGATGAGTAACCAAGGCAGACTTCAGTGACTAGTACAGAGCTACTGAAAAAGAGTAATTCCACCCAAATGCCAAGTTCTGTGCCCGGGCTGCACCTTCAGATTGTAATTTTCCATTTCCAGCCCATTGCACTCCTTGCATATTTTTCTCTGCATCTTCCCACTCCCTGTAGTGAACATAAAGATAAGTGCACTGAAAAGCTTGCTGAGCAAGATCAGATAGCTTAGAATATATGTGTGTATATATATATAAGATACCAAAGTCTGTTTCATCCAAGCTCAGAGCAAACTTTCATAAAATCCACAAACAGCAAGATAAACAAAATATTATGAGAAAAGGAAAATGTTACTTTAAAAGCAAAAAATGTAAGGGTAGGGATTAAAAAACAAAAAGAATAGTAAAATGAAACAAGTGTTAAATAAAAACAGGAGGAACTGTTCTTGTGTCATGTGGTTCAGAATAACTGAAGTGAGACAGCAACAAATGTTTCTATTAAGGTTGAATGCTGGCCTTTCAGGTTGCTGTTTAATACAGCCAAAACATACAGAGGACAGAACTAACAATGTCTGACAGCAAATAGAAGACGAACACAAATTCATGCTTAACAAGAAAACCAGTGTAAGTGACATGACTCGCCTTAATTAACAATACTTTTAAGAAATACTCAATGTCTGCACAGTTTTTAGAGGTAGGAGGTGATTTGTCTGAGGGGGACAGGAATACAGAAACATGAGTGCCTGATGTATTGTGAAACAAAGACGTCTCTTCTTCAGCCCCTGCATCATCTCTCACTGTGCTGAAGAGCCGTTGCCATGAGACAAATGTTGCCAGATTTTTTTTTTTGCATGCATTTGGAGGCCCAAGTTCAGCAGTGATTGATTTTTGATGGTGACTTTACAGAGACCACACAATATGCCAGTGCAAAAACAAATTACAGAGCAACACTTACCGAAGAACCAGAAGTGTGAAGCACCACAGAATACCTCACCATTTTGTTTAACTAATGCTCTACAGCCTGTCCATGATGTAATTGTAGGACAGAGCTATCCTACTCTATGTAGTAACACTCCTCCCCAAGTCCCTAAACATTGTTTTTATTTTCTTTGTTATTTATTGCATCCTTTACACCTGGACAAGACTGAGAAGGCCTTTTCTCACAAACTGTCACAATTGCTTTAGTTTTTATTTTCTGTCAGCAGCTGTGCAATAACTGTTGTTGCTCAAGGTTGAAATTCATGCCCTAGCATTTTATAGCAGTAGGAGTGGTAACTCCTTTCTCCCAGAGGCATCCCAGCACCCCAGAAATATCTGCATTTGATTCCACTGGGAAAAAAAGTCTCTCTAAGTGGTTACCATTTTGTGCTTCTTAAAATGGAAAAGAGATACAGAAATTCAAAATTTAGGGGCTATGAGAGAATACTGTCAGTCCACCCAGAAATGGTAAGGAGAAAAACTGGCATTAAGGCCCAAGACACCCACGCAAACCTGCTGTGTACCTACAAATGCATCAGAAATCAGCTAAAATTAATGCATCTGATCATGCACACTGCTGTCAGTCTTGTTAACAAAGGAAAAATAACACAGAATCTTGTCACTGGCACATCCCATATCACTTAAACCTCACCAGCTGATACCCAGGACACTGCACTGCCCCATCCCTTCCATCCACCTGGCACATTCATAAACCTGGAAAAGGACACAGAAGTCCTCCATTCACCTTCTCCACCAATATCAAATGCAAGGGAGGCAACACAGGCAAGACCTTAATTTAAGTTCATTCATTTGACACTTGAAACTAGAGCCAAAGCCAGCACAATGCTTATATTCATTTATAAAGTATCAGAGATGGGCAGATAATTTCAGGAGTAAAGACATTAAAAGCCTGTTGAGCTGGGACCAGCCAGTGCTCTCAGGGACTGGGTTACAGGCAATGCTTCAAACCTGGTGTCACCTTCTTCCCTCAGATTATCATGGGGTATTTGTGGTCTCACCCAGGTAAGACAGTCAAATCCTAGGCCAGGCCAAAGAGCAAAGACATCATAACCTACTCATCACCATTCATAAAGCACTCCCCAGTTCTCACCAAGAGGGTGCAGCAGGGGTCCTGATTTGACCACAGAGTCTCAAGAATCCCAATGCCAAAACTGCTGAAAGAATGTTACCTGCAGGAGGTTGAGCTCTGGTGAATCAGCGTTGTGTCCTCAATCCGTGTTATCTGGACGAGAAGAAGGATCCCTTCAGACTTCTGAAACTTTGTCGTGCAAAGCAGATGAGCAGGAGCTCAGGTCCTAAAGACAAACCAAAAATGAATAGAGATCAGAGAGAAACACAGTCCTAATTGAAGATCTATCACCAACATTTGAGAAGCAGCTTTTTTTCTCCACCTTCATTGCGTCAGCCAAAACTTATTTCAGGACACTTTCCTGGACAGAAAAGCCCAAGAACCTACAAACTTGTCAGAATCTGTGTGAAGACTCAGAGATTTGGTGAAACAGAACTTTTCCATATACACCCACACAGTATGTCTGTACTGTAGGACATAAACCCAACAGTCCAGGTCTGCAAAAAAATAGCAGAGCCAAACCACTGTTGTGTCCTCACATAAAACCCCCCAAGTCAGCATATTTGAAGCTTATCTGAGCACTGCAAGCAGAGTTGCATTTACTTATTTCTTTAACAGCATCTTTTCCTTGTATGTTCTGATTTGCTTCTTAATTCCACCAACCTAAATTTTGCAGACTAAAGTACAAGATGAACGCTTGTAAAAATCTCATTAAATTATTACTTTGTGCTTTACAGTATTACACAAGTTAAAATCAACTACAGATTTCTCCTAATTCTGTGAGGGCTTTTTGTATTCACCTGTGTGCCCATTTCCCAAGGAACCAGTGTCAATAGAGATACCAAATCTTCTCTCCCCTACTGCTCCAAACACTGTAACATCTACTGATGTATTTTTATACACACATACAAAGTGCCATACATGTGGCAGTCATTGATTGTTCTATAATGGTTGGGGGGATTCATATATCACAGCTCTGGCATACAGATGTTATCATCTTCATCTTGTGTTTTCAGAGCCCTGAGGATTTTCATTTTTTAGGTTGCTACCATAATTTCTCATGTTGTCAGTTCCAAACATGTGTATTGACAAGACTGTCAAGAAGTTGCTTTTTGTGCATTTATTTTCTCTCCTTCAGTTAATTCAAAGCTTTTCAAATTATGAGAAGGATAATTCATCCTTTAAGGTGTAAATAAATCCAATGGAGACAATGCACTAAAATTTATTTCAGTTATAGTACAATTAGTTGTTTCTTTCCAGTGGAGCTTTATTTTTACATGGCCCATTGACAGTAAACCAATAGCCAGCTTTTTGTCCAGGACTTAGGGAGAACTCAATGGATGATTTCATTAAATAAGTTCCTATAGCAAAGTCATCATTATGTGTTATAAATACTGTATCTTAGCACTCTTTGTTTACTACTCCTCATCATAGACACCATCATAATGAAAAATACCATGGGTGAATTTCTAGAGAAAGAACTGTAAATAAACTGTAAATTTATGTGATACCTCCTCACAACAACTCTTTAGACTAAGAATGACAAATATCAGATTTATCAGAGCTGTAAAATTTATATCAGTAGGACATGCAGGTGGGAGAGGGAGGTGTTAGGGTAAGATGATCAGCTGAGAAGGAGGCAGGTTAGTCCTCAAGAATAACAGCAATAATCCAGTAACAAAACAGGGGTTTAGCTGAAACCAAACCGGTCATGACAATCACAAAACTCTCATAATTTGTTAATAATCTTAATGTCTAACCAAGCTGATTATTTCGCAATATTCAAGATCTCACCTAGGATGAGCCTCCACGTGTAACCAAATCTTCCCATTTTCCTTTCATTTATTTACAAAGGGGTGGGGTAGAGTTTTTCAGACATGAAGCAGTTTCCACAAAAATAAGCTTTTCTCGACTTGAGAATAAACTTACTCCAAGAAGTGTTTCTTGAAGGCTGATCTTTATTTTCAGTGACTATACGAAAAAAATGCCAGCTCTAGAGAACATTTACCACCTCCTGGTGACTTCAATAGTCACCATAACTCTGTTAAAAGGGAAATCTGTAGTTACTGTGGATTATTTCTGACCATGTAATGACCAACCACTCTTGGCCTGTACACGTATGCAAAGCAAATTCTACCACAAATGTCTGTGTTTGTCATAAACAGCTGCTGATATTTATGGAAAAATTTTCAAGCCATCACACCCCCAAGGTGAGACAAACATTTGTTGTTTTTACTGTTCAGAAGCAATGAGAGTGGACACCTCCCTGCAAGGTCCTTTAGGCTAAATCTAATAAATCCAGTGGGAATTATTCCATTCACACACTCACCCAGCCCAGCACTGAAATATCATCTCTGAAACACCCCCTAAAACCCTTATTTTTCAGGCTGAAAAAAGTATTTCATGCTAGTCTCACCTGAAAAAGCATTTTAGTTTGGCTGTATTACCATTAATAACCTAGAGAGCTTAAACTAAATACGATGTAGCAAGAGCTAAAATGGCTGGAGCTCCCCCCAAAATATAGCAAGTGTGCATTTTGATCAGATGATGTTGAACACATTGCTGAAAACCAAAAGTTGTTCTGTCAAGCAACAAAAAACCACCCTAAAGCCCTGCCCTGGTGCCAGCAGTGACGTACATGGAGCATCTCGTGGGCTGCATTAAGGTAAAGCAGCAGCAGTTGATCCCACTATGGAAGGGCAGAGGATCCAGGCTGGGCAGTTTGCTTGCATCAACATCTGCCTCAATCTTTTCTTTTTGATTAAAAATCCCTCCAGACTAAGCTCCCCCCAAATGTGCCTTTAAACAGTAAGTTAAAAGGTTCCTTTAAAGTTACAGCTGCTGCTGCCTAAATCTCTCCTTTTCTGATGGCATTATGCAGATCTATGAGAAGGATTTCCATGTTCTCCGTGCAGAGGAAAGAACTGATGTTCCCATTAAGGTTTTTAATTCTTATGGCTCCAGAAAAGTTCAAATCTCTGCCAGTAACATCTTTCTCTTTACATATTCTGAAAACATGGTCAGGCTGACCTTCAATCTTCTTTGCTTTCTGCACTTATCTCCTTTTTCTCCTTGTGATTCTGTGTCTGTTCCCTTTCAGAATAGTTCATGTCCTCAATTTCCCCCAGTGATTTGATCCCCACAATCAAAAAGATTGTGTTTTAGTTTAGTGTTAAGGTTTGAGCACTATGGGATGCAATCTTGATTTCCCAGCAAAAATTCTGGAGGATTAAGGACAGTATTCCTCAATTTGTTTCAAGGTAAACACTTACTTGGTTTTGTTTGTTTTTAAAGAGTGGGTCATATAATCTCTCCAGAAAGTAGAGCCTAATAATTAATTTCTTAATACTGGACTAAAAAAAAAAAAAAAAAAAAAGTCACTCTTTCTTTCCAGGAATAAATATGATCACCATTAAAAAAAAAAAAAGTATAAAAGGCATTTAGGGAATAAATTGGGGAGATCACTATAAAAGGTGATTTATATTTCCTCTTTTCAAAACACAAACATGGTGGGGGACATCAGTTTTCCTAAAGGAGGGATAGGTTCTCAGGCATCAAGCAGCAGCTAATTGTGTGGCCTTAACTCAGCAGCTATCCAATTCCTGCCACAGATTTATTTTAATGATGCTAAAAATGAGTGATTTAATCCAGCTAGGTTGGATATCTCAGTATTTAAGGAGGAAAACCAAACATGTCAGATCCTACATTCCTACTCACCAAGCAGATCAGCTGAGTACAGACAACACATTTAGCCATTGACCCTGCAGGGTATTTTACAAACTGTAGAAATATTTTTATTATAGGAGAGGTAATTGGAATGTCTTCTCTTTCCAAGTCAGTTCCAATGGTATGTACATTATTAAAAATTAATGATTAAGTATTAATACCTGAACAACATAGGTTATAAATAAGGTATGAGGACTGGATATTAGTTTTCACATTCTGAATGTCTCTCTTGTGACTAAAGGGTCTAAAGCACACCATAACTTCAATGTATATTTTATTAATACAATAAGTCTATCTGACTATATGATATATTGATGTTATGCTTGAGATACCAGTAAGTGTACAGGGTAATACTCAATAACACAATTAATACCAAGGGCAACATTTCTTGGGTGTTGATGGAGTTGGTAAATAGAGCTGCAGAGTGAATCAAAAGGTGTTGTAGCAAAACTGACACCTTAAAAGCATATTTTGAAAGCATTAAGTATTGCTACAAATGATTACTGGAGGAAATAAAACACAGTTTGCAAGGATCTAGTTCTTCTCTTCAAAGGGAAGATGATGAAAGAGGAGAGTTTAGGGTGTCTCTTCACCCTTTTAGAAGAACTCCTTCAGAAGTAAAATAATGATGTGTCCTAAGAGGTAAGTCAGCAGGCAAACCATAACATCATGATCAATGTACTGCTGCCTAAAACACCTCACTTATCCCTCCTGTCTCCTCTTTCAAAACAGAACAATGTGGCAAACATTTTTCAGAAAAAAAGGTCCGTGCTGGGGAAGCACAAACCTTCCTGTTCTATCTCAAAGCACTGAGGAATCTTATCCTATATCTTGTCTTCACTTAGAGTATTGACTGTGGTTGTCTCTGCCTGAACCACTGAACTATCAAAAAAAATTTTTATTCAGAGCATGAGGACCTTGGAATAAGATCACTCAAGTATTTGTGAGCCAAAGGACTGGGCTTGCAGGTACAGGTTACATTCAGGTCACTGCTCAGTTTGCTGTTGAACTCAGCATTCAAAAGGGCAGTGCCACTTTTCTGCATTCAGCAAGGAAAGCTTTCCAAGGTGAGTATCCAAATTCACTGCTCAGTTATTCACAGCAAATAATCCCAATGCAAATAATAGACATCAAGTTACATCTTCACCACAGCTCATTTTCAGAGTGGTAGTGGGTTTTGCTTTCTCTTGTATGAAAAAAAATCATGCAGGTTTGAATTAATTTACTTTGTATTCGTGGTAGAGAAAACCTTTTCTTATTCCCTTTCAATTAAGAAGAAAAACAGCAGGACCATGAGGGAAGAGAAAATCTGAGGAATTCCTATAGAGCAAAATGCAAGTTCACAAATGTAGCCTCCTTCATGGTTCCCCCTCTGTGGGTATGTGATGTTGGTGGTATTTGTAATTATACATCTATCAGCAGCAGCACAAAACATTTAATTATATTTCTGACACATTTATTTCCATACCCTCTGATTCCCTCAAGTTCTAGATATAATCACTCTGTTGGACTCCAGCCTTCTATAAATCACTTGCTCAACATGGATTGTCACTTCATTTCTATAAGCCAGAAAATCCACAGTAAAGCTGGAGGTACCAAACCCCCCTTTCTCAGCAGCTTCTTTACATCTCCTGGATGACATTAAAACATCAAACCTCCTGCTGCAAACACCCTGGCACCCACCTAGAGCTTCCTTAGTGCTCCCTCTCCCTCACATTTATGCTGGAGAGAGTAAAGGTGCTCAGCTCTACATATCAGATTTCTTTCCTGAGCACAGAAACATCCCCTTTGTTTTTGTTTTTAAGGGCTTGGAGCCTTTATGACACCAAAACCTTTCCATAATTTTTTTTGAGATAAAATAGGGGAGGTCACCCCCTCAAAGTTTCCGTAGAAGATAAAATCTTCACTTTTCTGCAAGTAAAACATAAATGTTTGTCAGTTACTTAGAGGAGAACGTAAGGGGGAAAGTACTCAGCATTTGAAATTCTAGGAAAAACAACACTTCTTTCAAGAGATGTTTGGCTGAGTAGTGACCTAAGAGAGGCAGAAGGTGTCTGTTGTTTTGGTATTTGTTAAAACAGTGTCTACTGTGTAAACAACAAGTATAAATATTTTTCCTAATGCAGTCAAAAACTGATTTTTATTTGGTGACAGCTTTAACAATTCTGAATTCTGTAAGAGCAGAGTGTAACCACAATTATGTTCAGCATGGCAAGGGATTAAAAAACCCTTCTTATAAAAAACATCAAGGTACACCCTTGAATTAACAAGCACAATGCACATGTCATCACTCTGTTACAAGCATCATGGTATGAGACCATATTTATACAGAGAACAAATGAGCCACTGAGCAAGTGTTGTCAGAAATTTAAATTTCACTTTACACAGCACTGGATTTATAGAACCTGTACTGGCCAGAAGATCAAACATAAGGCAACCTAAGGGGAAAATACATCTATCTGGTATTCAAAAGAAGTAGCAATATGACATCCCCTGTGAACCACACTGTGCAGTATTACTTTAATTGCTGCAGAGGGGAAATCTCCACCTTGAGAGACAAGAAGTGAGTGAACCTCACAAGTGTGATTGACTCAGAATCCCAAGAGAACAGAAAAATGAAACTCAAGTGTCCTGAGATCCACAGAAAGCTGCTGTCAGCAGTACAAACCCAGCCTTGGTGCTGCGTGGGAGATTCTGGAGCCCATGGGACACCTTAAATGAACAGAGAACACCAAGGAGGGCACCACAACAGCCTGCAAAACTCACCACACCGAGGGGGGTGGTGGGTGATGTGCTGCACCTCCATCTGCCACAACAGTGACACGTTGGACTGTCCATATGGAAACAGGTGATCACTCTCAAACTGAACAAACCTAGATCTGCACAACTTTCCTGTTTTTAAACAGGCAGCTTGATCATCTTCTAGAAAATCAACCTTGCAAACCAGCAGGTGTTATGGTTTGCTGGATTTTTGGCAGCCACCTGGCTTCAAAACAGTTGGTTGCTAAAATATTGTCTGCAATCATCATTTAAGGAACATATCCTTATACATTTCTAGCTCACCCTGAACAGCCAGAGGTTTCATGTAGCACAGACAGAAAAAGAAAAAAGAGAGACATGAACTGCAAGAAAAACCCACAAACAAGGCACAAATTTGATAGCACTGTAGCAATGTATTCAAATGAACTATTGCCCTGCTACCATCCCAACAGGTCCCACAAAAACACATCTGCATTCCTACTTGATAAGTTATCCACAGCATTCCTAAATCAGTGAGCTTACTGTTGTTTATGAGCAAAACCAGGTACAACACGACAATAAACTTATATAAATCTGCATACTTTAATAAGGCAATTAATTTATAAAGTAGATTCTACAACAAGGGAAGTAAAAATATATTGATGCAAAGGGAAATTTAAATATTTAGGTATAACTCAAAGTCTGGTTTTCTACTGCATGCAATAAGAATTTTCAGTGTTGTTTTACAAAGGATACACAGATTGGATTTCAAGTCAATATATGCAAGCATTGATTTGGTAGTAAAGAAACTTAAGTTTTCTTGCCACAGCAAAAAAGCTTTGAGGAAGGAGGAACTTGTATCCTGTGTCAGTCCCCAAGGTATCAATTTAGAGCTCTTTGTAGGCCTGTGCATAAAGCACCTTTGACTTTTCTTCTCCCCTTTTCTCACTTAAATGTTTTTCATTCTACTCCTGTATGGAAGCATCACTGTAGCTACAGGACAGACCGGGCCCATTTCAGCTCCTTAGGTTTCCAGGCAATGATTTTGGAAACACCTTAAGCTGCATAAGCCAACTCTGAATTTGGAAGCAGCCTTTAACTTCAACCACAGCCTTTTTCCAGTTACCCCCTCCCCAGACTGCTCAGCCTTGTATCTGAAGTAGCATTTGAGAGACACACGAGTTAGATCAGGAAACCAAACTGAAATATGCCCATCAAAAATACATATTTAGTTTTAACCTGGCTCCCTAAGGAAATGCCTCTGCTCACACAAAGGATGAGGCAAGACAAGCCCAGAAGTGCCACCTTCAGCACTCACAGCGTTAGTGAAATTACAGCTTTACTAACTTGACAGGAACACCACATACACTTGTTTGTCCAATTGTGATGGGATTAAATGGAGCAGAGTACTTGTTTTGGACTCCCACTAAGCACTTAGTTCTTCCTCAGGTATTCAGACAAATAACAGCAGAGTCTGTATTGACATAAACAGACAAAACAAGGAAGGCTGAGCAATGTGACCTAAATAAAATATGAGTTGTTTAAGACCTGCAAGGAATCCCCAATGATACAAACTCTTAGATTAAATGCTAGGAAAAAGCAAAAAAATTCTATTAAGCCCTAATCTGTGTCCATCAGAGTGTCATTACATTTCCCTCAGTAAATACTAAAGGTGCTTCAAGTGCCATTTCAGGGGCATTTTAGTGCTTCTTGGCACCTTGGTAATAGTGCTGAAACAAACGGAAGTGATGGCATATTTTAAATACTACATGAGTCTTCCCTAACCCCAAAGACCACTGGAAAACTGGTGAGGGTGGAGGGTGTGTAAGGCAAAAATTGATTAAAAGAAAAATTAAGAGACTTCTTGGAAAATGTCAAAACTCCTAAAGGATTTCCCATTTTGCCAGTGCCCCAGACAGACCATCTTTTCCAGCAAAGGTTTGGCCCCTGATGGGCATTTAAGAGTCTTTCCCTGCAATAACAAAATTTGGTTTTGCAAGGTAAATAGCTTTGTATTCAAGCCCCTTCCATTATTTCATTCACCTTTGGCACAGACCAAGAAATAGAAGACAATGGAGAAGTATGTGCTGAACATATTTAGGTTACAAACTAAAAAACTTACTCTGCCAGCACATTGATGATATTTTAAGAGACATAAGTAAGCATATAACTGGATGCTCACAACTGAAGAGTCAAACAGCACAAGGAGCTACAGCAGGCCAGGAAAAATGTTATGGTTATAGGAGCAGAGAGATCTATAACATTATTAGACTCCAGTTGCCTTCCTACCACACCACTCTTTCAGATGAGCTTCTAAGCACTTGAAAGCATGAGTTTATCTAAAACATTAAATGCTAGAATGGCTCTTTATTCCTCCATAATTTAGAATCACAGCACTAAGATTGGTGTCTGCTTTGAAAGCTCTTGTACCTTTTAAGAGCCAGATGGGGAGTTCTAGGACACGATTTCAGTTTTCAGTGTGGACTCTGGATTTGTGTTAAGGGCTGAGTAGAGTTATTTTATTCATTTTTGCTGTGGTTTCATTTATTTTATGTAATTATTTTTAAAACATACATAATCAGAAGTTTATCAAAGTCCCTGCACACAAGATATACCAGGTCATACTTTGTTATGACCACACTTATCACCTCTAGAATTCACAGAAAGATGGAACAGTCTTATCACTTTATTATCTCAAGATCCCTTATCCTGCTGTATAGAACCAGCAGATAAACCTTGTACAATCTACAAGTGATCTACAATCTACAAGCACAGTTGAAGACAGACAGGGGAAGGGGGAAGTTAGAGCTGGTAGCTGAAATTCATATGCACTGATAAGAAAAATAAGTGCTGTTAGACAGAGAAACAGTATTGGTGTGGTCAGCAGGGGCTCTTAGTACCAGTCTGGGAGACACTGTCTTATGGCTGTACTCATGACCTGTGAGAGTCACACTCTAAGCAAGACTTGAGCTCTGGGCTTTGGATTATGCTAAAAATAGTTAATTCCATAAAAAGAAAAAGAGAACCCATCTCAAGCTCCCCAAAACACCCAGTTTCAATTCTGCAAGATCACATCCACAACCTTCCCCCAAACACTTTGTCTTGTCAACAAGGGCCCCACGTTCACTCTTGTCTTACTCATCCTTCTTATTGCCTCTTTCTCCAAACCCAGATTCCCTCCCTTGGAGGATCCACATGGCCAGGTTGTGTTTCCATGTCCTTATTTTATCATCTTCCTTGTAAAAACAGATCCTGGGTCTGTTTCTGAGTGTTGCAGAGCAGTCAACTAACCACTCCCTCAGAACCTTCTTGTGCACAGCACAGATCACCCAAAACACCATTATCAAGGCTTCATAAACAACAATTTATCACTAGTTCATTGTCATATGGTCATTACATTATGGTGGTGCACAAAACAATTTGCTTATATTTTGCTTTCAAATAATCCCTGTGCTTATTGCTGATGTTCAAGCACTATTTTGCAAGCTTCCTAGTTAGATTTTATGTCAGATTAGCATCAGATTTAAGCACCCTATAAAAGAACCCGTCCTCCACAGGGAATTCCCAAATCATGGACACAAATTGTAATGCAGAGGGTAAAGAAATTACCCTCTTACCATATAAATTGGATTAGATAATCACAAATTTATCATGCACAGTCAGAGATGTATCTCAGAATGTTAAAAGACTGAGATTCTTCAAAGCCCACAGAAGAACAAGAGAGAATGGAAATGCACATCATTAGTTGCTTTGTGCAATTCTCCCTTGACATCTCCAAGTTGGTTTTCCCATCAGCACTGAAACAGTGTCTTAGTTTACCAAAACAGCCTCTAGTTCTAAGTCTGGTCTCATCTAAACCCATCTGTCATAAGTGTTACTTTTGCCTCAATGACTACATGTGGTTTGCAATTACTTCATACTCAGTGATAAATCAGCAATGGAAACAAAGATCTTGGATCAAATTTCACTAAATGCAAACAATGTACACAATGTACAAAAAGCTGTCTGGTTTTAAATTCTGTTACTCTCCTGACTATACACTAATACCTTTCTTGGAAGTTCACTACTCTCTTCACTGATTAAAAAAAAAAAAAAAAAAATCAGCAAACAAACCAAAATCCCACACACCAAAAAAAAAACCCCCACAAAGATACTCAGCAATTAAAATTTTCTCACAGCAGAGTTTTTCTGAATATTGTCTTGGGCAAAGCTGTGACTGAAGGAGCTCAGGCAGAACTCAGGTCCTGCTGCCAATTTATCCAAAACACCTTGTAATGCTGTCATGCAACACACCACCTCTGCAATGTTTTGTTTGCTTCTCAGCCTGAAACTGTTTCTCTTCTCATTCAAAATTCTCATCAAAATACAACATAGCAGAGGATCTCTATCTGCACCCTTTGTATCCACATTTGGGCTGTGTATGAAGAAATGAACATCTGAAATGGTGCCTAGAAATACACTGACAGAGAATAGAGTTAATATGCAATAATTTACAGAAGAACTAGGGTAAAATATTTATTTAACTTTACAGAAAGATCTTTGGTATTTTAAACTATTCATAAAGTGTTTAACTGATGTATGTTTCATTTCAATATAAGTTCTGCCACTCAAAAAAAACCACATCTCAGCTCATGACAGGACTTCCAGGGCACAGGGAGCTTTACCCTTCTCCTGCTGTCCATCACACTCAACCTGTGAAGTGCAGCTCAGAGATCCAGTGTCATCACAGGAACAGGAGACACACTAGAGAACACGAATAAATGCATTTTCCATTAAAGATAATGACTTTTTAATTCAGTGGGAGTTAGATCAGACTGTAACTAGGAATCAAAGTTCACAAAACCCCAGATTGAACTAACCAACACACAGCCACACAGCTACAGAACTCCAACTCCCATAAAAAGTCTTCCTTTGTTGAAAAGCTGGTATTTATGCATTCGAGTCATCTAGAAGACTGAGGAACATAAATTATTCCACCACACATTGGCAGTAAATTTGCATTTATTCAACTGGCTTCGGATCTGATTGTTTCAGGTGGCAGAATAGGAAAAACTTTGATGTTTGACTAAATCTTAAAAGTTTTGCCATCTGTTCACAAGCAATTTGCCAACAGAAAGACGCCAAAATTCATTTAGCATTTGTCAGGAGTTGCTCGCTCTATTATTGATTGTGCATGACTGTAAGACAAAAAGCAGCTCATGACCTGCCTGGGTTACAACTGACAAATGATCAGACTCACAAATATGAGTTAGGGAAGAATTCAAGTGGATAAAATAAATACACAGTAGCAACAACGCCAGCCCTCCAACAGACTCAAATAAATAAGCAAAGGTTTTATTCTTGCAGTGGGTTTGAGCTGAGAATTTACCTCTTCACACAATAAGGGAACACTCACAAATAGCAACGATTCTGACTGCAGAGGAATTGATTCTGTGAGTAAGAAACTGGGGCCAAGAACAAAACCTGAACAATGTGAACCACTGAGCAAAATCAACTTGCCAAATGCCTACACGGAGCTGAATGTGGCTCCCCAACTTGGCTTCATTTTTTTTGATAGGAAATATCCTTTCATTCACAAATTCAAGTGGGTCTCATTCATGCTGGCTCTGCCAGATTTGTCCAACAGAGAAAAAATGAATATATAACAGCACATCAGGCAATTCAGGGTAGTACATGCAAAGGTATCCTCAGGAAAAAAAACCCAAACAAACAAGGGGAATGCAGCCAACTTGTTGAAAGTTTTCCACATCTCAAATATTCAAAACATCAAGATGGAAAATAAAAATATTGTCAAATCTAAAAATGTTTCAATTAAAATTGCTTGTGCACTTCATTGTGAAGGATTCAAAATCCTAAGAAAGCACCCAAATACAAGAGAGGGACTCAGCTGTTTCCAAGACCACCACAACAGATATTCCATTTTTAGTTTTTGCCAGCTGGCTTATAGACTACATCATCTTCTGAGCTGTTGGAGCATTTCTAATGGCTCAACATTCTTAAAATCCAATGATACTAATTATAATAGGGACTTCAATTATAATTTAGCTGTAGAACAAAATGTTACCAAAAACTGGATACAGAAAGACACTTTAGATTCCTGTGCTCAGGAAGAAATTCTTGCTCATTTTAACTGAATGGTCAGTAAGCAACATGAAAAGCAGCAGGAGTTTAAACTATTAACTTTTCTTTATTCCAAAGGCTTACTCATTTAAGAAATCTGACCCCCTCACAAAAATATATAAATTATATCTTCAGAAACTGATAAAGAAGGCTTGAAAAGGAATGAGCACTAGTGGTAATTGCCGCTAAAATTCCAGCCAGATGATTAAATTTGTAGTTGTTTGGAGCATCCTTAATTGCAACTAATGCTTTCCAAAAAATAAGAGGTGAATTAAAATGGACACTTCTTCATTCAAATGAGGGCTTCTCCTCTTTTTAATATTCCAGTCAGTTTAACAAATGAATAAAAAGGCAGACAGGGCAGAGGACAAGCACTGCAGCACCCAAATGAAAACTAACTTCCAATATATTTGTCATTTCACTTGCAAGTGGTAGCAATTCCTGCATTTTTGTACACTACTGGAGAGTCAGAAAGCACCTCCTTTAAGCTCCTTAACAAAAAAAAGCTTCTTAAGAAGTGTAAGTTTTCCTCAACACTGACGTTCCTCCCAACACAGAGAGATAAGGACAGGGTTGTACAACGTCCTGGGGAGAACAACTCAGCAGAGCCTCTCAAACCCTCCTGGCTCTGCACTGATTAACTGAGAACAGGTACAAGTTAAAAACACTTGTCAAATAACCCTCTGGCTGTTTGCAGGCCCTGACACATGGTAATTCACCCAGCCTCCTGCTCAGTCTATGTGCATATACAAACAGGTCATTATCTTTACATTTGCTGCACACACAACATTAATCCACAGACAGGTAGATTTTAAGGAGAAAGAGACTTCCAGCCTAATAAAGTCTATGTTAGTAGCAACAACAACGATAAAAACTATCTCAAAAAGCACATTTTAAACAGATAAATTTCAGAAAAAGAAGTCTTTATGAAGATACAATACTACTTCAGGCATTATTTTAAAGTCTTCCTCATAGACTTGTCTACACAGAACCCACCACAAGATTTCAGGTGTTTTAGGTATCCAATGCATTAAAGCATTGTTCCAAGTATTTTATTAGGTCTTATGTATATTTATTTTCTTTTTATTTGAATATTACAGTGGCTGCAGAGAGAGGGAACTATTTCCATTCCAGCTCCAGTTGATTTGCAGACAGAACCAACTCTTTTCACCCAGCAGTAGAAGCAATTACAGGAAAAAAAAAAAAGAAAAAAAGAATGGCTAGGTCAACAATCTGTTTTACCATGCAATCCAAATTTTGGGATGCAGAGATGAGGGCAGATGTGGACTGAAAAAACAAAAAGGCATAAATGACAAAGCTTAATAATGTTACATCTTTGCCAAGAACCACTGCTTCTTCTTATCAATTGCATAAGGCACCAGAACAAGTATTTAAGATTTGTTCCTAGTTTTAAGTGCCCTTTAAATCACCCAAGGCAATCTTTAGGACCAGGATCTCACAGGCAGCTCTTCCTTCATCAATCAGATCCTATTGTATTTGACAACTATTGTATAGCACAGATAATACTTCTCCAAGTCTGAACAAAATAAATAAAATGTGCTGAGGTCAACACCACAATAACAGGAAAGACTGAGGCTCACAGAAACAAGCAAAGCCTTCAACACAAAGTGATCTGGTATTTTATGGTAAGTTCAAGAAGATAATAAAAATGAAAACAAAATGCCAACAACAAAAAGAAGTAACCCTAAGAAATTCAGGATATTCTCCATTAAATGTTGTCATTGCCACGTTGACAGATGATGTATTGGATGGTAAAGCACATTGGAAATGGACTATAAAAACAACTTGTTTGTGCAGTTATGGAAATGGTGTATTTTGGAAGTGTGTCATTCTATCCCAAGCCAAAACACAATTAGCAAATTTAAAGTTATATTGCAGCTCTTCATAAAGAAAAACAGCTCAACATTCAGAGTATGGACAGTTTGCAGAAAGTATATTGTGAACACATTTCTTCTTCTTTATCTCTGCAGAGGCAATTCTGATTCAGGAATAAAAATAATAAAATTAAATTTAAAAAAATGTGGAAAATATATACACACACAACTGCTCTGTCAGTGGAGACTTAATATTTGATGGTGGCACTTCATGGGGACTTTGGGGGTTGTTGTTTGTTTGTTTTGTCTTTGACAGTTGCATTCAGGATGGAGAAATCAACTTTCAGGAAGATGAGTCTTGCTCCAAATTCAGCACTGAGGCTGGAAATTACTGCATGCACATATGTATATGCACATAAATATGATAAGGGTTGTGTGTGTATGTGTGTGTGTATATATATATAAGTGTAGTTTTACTACAGAACCTTTTAACCTTCTATTTGCAAGGTACCAGGAAGATGGGAGAAAGTCACTGCTGCTCCTCTCTGCATCTATGGCCATGATCCACCTTCCCAAAAGTGTTCATTGCCCCTTTTTCTTTTTTTTTAATCTTCTCCCTCCACAGGCAGCTATTTACATACAGCTTTCAATTTACTGGAAAATCTTAAAACAAACATATGCACAGCCTGCAAATTGAGAACATCCTCAGTGAGATGGAACAAGAATATGGTGTGGATGTACAGCTTGATTTTAAAGTAAATGACAAGGTCAGAATCATTTACCAAAATGGGCTGTTTAATCATCCTCTCAAAGCACTTAACATTTTGTTTAACTTACAGAGGGGGAAAAAATAATCCAGGCAGGAAAAAAAAAATATATTTTGTGTTGGCTTAGAAGAGCCTGACTGTGAACAGGATTGCTTGATACTCTCTAAACAGGAAACCTGACTTCAATTCATTCAGCTGAACATAGAGGGAAAAAAATTAAAATTTCTATCTGGAAGAGCGGATGAGAGAAAATATGAAGACATATTTAAGTCTTTATTTTGGTAACATTTGAGAATATCTGTATCCCCTCAGCCCATATGGTGCATCAGTAAGACCTACATTTCTGGTGCATCAGCCACTGTGAGTTAGGTGATGCCACTTCCTGAGAATCACCTGAGCCTCATAAAACATCAGTTTGTTATTTTAGGTATAAATAATCCAGGGTTACACAGTAACAACCTGATTCAAAGGACTATTAATTAGTGGCACAGTGGCATAAAGCTCAGCAGAATGATCCATTACAGACAATGAATTCTTCCAGCAGATTCTCCAAGTTTCACGTTTCCAGATGGCTCATCAAGAACACAGAGACCACAGACCTGCTCAGGTTTGCAGACTGACTAACAGAAGAGCAAGCAAAGCAGGGCAGTACAGGCAGAGTCTGGTAAAGCCAACCTGGATCTTTCAATAGTCACTGAGATTACTGCCCCAATGTTTTAAAATTTCAAGCAAAAAACCATCAACCTCCAATCACCCAACACAAAGTTGCCTAAGTCAGTTTTGCACACTGCTGCAACTGGTGTCAGTAGTTGCTCACTAAGCAAAGACAGTTAATTATAATAATAGCAAGATTACATTTAACTATTTATTTCCATCAACTACACAGTTACCCATGTAGGAAGGGAAGAACCTGTGAGGACATGGATGGCTTCCAGTGTGAAAATACCACTTTCCTGTAGCTGGCAGGTGGGTTTGATTCACTTAATCTAATTTCTCCCCACAGAAAATATAACTAGATATGTACCTGAGGGAGAGGCATCCTGTCTGAAATATAGGGTTGATTCTAATTTTTTTCAAAAAATCAGAGAAGCCACCCATCAAACACACACACAGAGGCCAATCCTTTAAAGGCAGGAGCAAACTCACTGGCACACAAGTGGCCAAAGGCTGTAACTGTTCATTTGCTTGGGCTGAGAACAGGCACACTGGAGACATCAATGGTCAGACATCTGCCTATGGTCAGACATCTGCCTATGTTCCTTTTCACACAGGAGTTACAAGTCTGAGGAATGGGCTCTGTAATGAAAATGCCAGCACAGCCTCCACTAAAGCAACCCTCAGATGTGCTACTTAAACGGAGGGAATCACAATGTCCAAGAAAATGATACACTGGGGAACCAGTAAAGATGATTAGTGAGGCTTGGCACGAGGAGTTAGGCAGACACGCTTTTGGGAGAACCTACTCCTTGCCAGATTTATTCTGACATGCCATCAGTATTCAGGTGGCACCAATTACAGCCTTACCAGCCACACTATATTGTAATCAAACCATGTTTCACCGTGGTGACATCCTGACCAGGATTTATCAATGCCACTGTGATGTTCTGTCACACCCTACCTGTAACACCAGCACAGTTCAGTCTTTTTCACTGGATACATAAATTGCCTAATTTTGTCATTAGTAAGTCAAAGTCTTCACCCATCATTTTCTTGATTTGTACAAACTAAGATTGTATTATAAGAGTGGTTTTGACCAACATGTCATCAGCAAAAGATTTAAGTTAATTGCCACTGACTGGATGACAAAAGCTGTCAGTCTTCCTCAATTTTATTTTGCAGGTGAATGACAAAGTAATGACTCTGGCTGATGGATACATTGAGAAAGACAGTAAGATGCAGATTACACTTCAAAAAGCACAAGATGCTAGCAAAATAATAATTCACTTTTGAACTGTATTGGTTATTTTAGTTATGTTTGGACACAGAATATACTTAATATTTTAGTGATCTGCATTTTGATAGATATTTATCATGCACACAAACTTGTGGGACCACAGCAGCTTTTCTTTGTGTTTGGAAACTGCTCAGTGATACTGAAAAACCCCTTCCAACAAAACATTTATCTTCAAAAACTGTAGCAAGACAAAAAATAGATAGATATAGATAGCCCACCCAAACTCCTTTTCATTTACAGGAATGGAACAGACTGAATTACCTAATCACACACAAGGAGAGTTTGGCTTCTTGTTGGGGTCTATTTTTCACTGCAAAGCTAATTTAGGTAATTGTCATCTGGGTTTGTCTATTCCAAGACTGAGCAGCCTTATACCAAAGAATTAATAAGTACATGCTCATTGCCAGTAGTGTGGGATCCTCAGTGTCCATTAGTCTGAACCACCCAGGATGGGCATCTGGGGAATGGAGTGGAACGTGCTGGGAATGGGATAATCACAGCACAGCATTAGCTGTTAAAATTGCCTTCCTTTCTGTATGTATCTCTGGCACACACCTGGGTACCTCCACAGCAGCTCAGTACTGGGACTCCTCTGGCATAAAGAGACAGGGAACACACAGCACCTGCTCCAAACCTACTTCCACTTTCACCCAAGGACACACTGGAGTGTCTGGTGTGTGTGTCTCAGATCCAACCAAACCACAAGCAGCCAGTGAGAAATTCAGACAGAGACACAATGATTAGCATAAATATTACCTCATAAATATCTAAGTGTACACATAAATGTATGCACACATACTCTATATTTACATGTTAATGTATGACTGAATGATGCCACCAAGAAATCCCAAGAACATAAGAAGTTACTGAAATTGTCTTTAAGAATGAATTTCTGATTATTTCTCACCACACTCCAGTCTGGTAGGAGAAGAGTTCCTTGGGATTACAACTCCCAGGTGAAATCCTTACCCCACAGACAACCAGGAAATCTTTGTATTGGCTTTTTAAAGGGCAAAACTTCACAGTTGGTAAAGTAGTATGTCCTCTCAAAACTTCCTTAACCCAATTTCTGATTGTTTAGGCAGTTACTTATGCCTTCTTAGTGATTTGCTGACTTCACTCCCCACCATTTGGATTGCTCTGTGCTTAGCTGTATCAAGGAAACCACACGTTTCTGTATCACACATTTTGGGATTCATTACAGGGAAAGTTCAAAACAATAAAATCAGAAATTGAAAGGCTGCCATCCTGTGAGAAGCAAGGAAAGCATCCATGCCATCCAGAACAAGATGCTGAATGTCTGAATAATGAAGAAACTGTCATAGATTTCCCTGCTAATAGGAAAAGGCCATCTTCCAGAACATTGCCCAAACAATTATTCCATTCTTGTAAGAGGGGAAAGCCAGCAAAACAACAACATATCAGCTGTTCAGGCTGCCTATTTTTAGGAAAATGCATTTCACTTCTCTGGAAAGGGCTTTTTATAATTCACATTCCTAATGAAAAAAAAGTCATCTTTTCTTAATCAAGTTGTACAGCTAATCAAATGATTAATCACTTTGACTGTTACATGAAAATTAGTCCCTATTACATACATTTAAATTTGGGAGATTATAAGCTACATAAATTTGAAATTTAAAAAAAAAAACAAAAACTAAAACTAAATCCTCACCACTTCTCTATTTGCTTGCAGCCAGACTGAAACAAAACTTCACATGAAGACAAAGGAGGAAATTGCTCTTAGGAACTCCACACAATTAAGTTTATGAAAGACCTAAGCAGTGGACAGGATTTGGTAATTAAGGCTTTTTTCAAGTAATTTATAACAAGGCTGATTACCATTGCCTTTCTGGATATAAATATAGATAAATCTCTGAACAGAAGGATGCAGTGCCAATTCAAGATACCCTTGCCAGTTGGATTTTGCCAGAATAGCACTGAAGGACTCATTTCCTGGGAAACCAATTTATGAAAAGCATAAAACCTTTCATATCCTAAACAAATATCAAAATGAAACAGTAACTTAATGACTTGTTAATTATTGTCCTGAATGCTTATTTCTGTTTTGAAGCTTTGGAATCATAAACAAAGAACTGAAAAGAATTAATCTGAGGGCTATTGGTGCAAACCCATCAGAGATTTTATTAAACAATAGAGCAGCCATGAACACAGCTAAGTCTCTGCTATTATATATATATATGTTCTTTTGAAAGAGATGACATATGGAATTGTTTCAGCAGCAATAGCCTCCTTTAGGGTTTGATCTTGCACTCACTGATGTAACTAAGTCCCCACTGACTTCAGTTGTGCAGCATCAGGGATTTAGGAACTCAACTACTGTAACCCATTTATTTCAGATTCCTAAATGCACTATTCACCACAGGCATTAAAGGCAGTTTAAAAGAGTGGGACAAATAAAGAAAAAAAAAAAAAATCAAACTAGTAGTCTGTTCCATGAGAAGCCATTTCAATGAAGAACTTAAAGCCCTCTCTGTTTCACAGCTGGAAACTGCTGGGGAAGCCCAGTGAGGTTTGTCTTTAGCATCTCAACTCAGCCACAAAAGGATTTATTCTAGAACATGCTGCTGTAGAAGCTGCTTAGGAAAACATGTGTATGGGTTAGAAAAATATAATCAGAACATGATGCAGAGCAGATTTCTCTGTAAGACACACTGAGGTACCACAATAAACAGGAATAGATACACGTCTCTGCATCTCTCTGTGATTCCATTTCCTCCAAATTTTTACTAAAAGGCAACTTCTTGTCTTTATATTAAAAACTTTTTCCCCCTCTTTTTTAAACTTCCATCATATAAGTGCTCCTCTTCATGAATATTTTTTCCTTTTTACATCTTCCTTTTTGGGTCAGTTATGTAAGATTGTGTACAGTCCTGTTTGCAATATTTAATTAAAATCCAAGTATAATAACAGCAGTAAAGCCAGGCCAGGGGCTCACCTGCAGTGCTTGGGCACCCAGACCAGTGTGCAGGGTTCAAAGTCAGTGCCTTCACAAACCTCCCATTAATAGCAGGTGGCTGTCAAATATTTCAGAAAACAACCCAGAGCTTTCATCATATGTTAAGCTTAAAAAGGATGCAGCAGGGAAGTAAGGAAAGTTTATGTTGTGACTTTTGATATATGTGATAATTGCAGTGATTGACAAGAGTCTGAGGAACAAGCAGGAAGCTCTGGAGGTTTATAATGCACTGACATTTGCAGGCGAGGATGACTGTCACAATTGTCAGAACTTTAATAAATATGTTAACTTTCCAACTCCTGCAATAATGAGATCTCTTCTGCTTTCTGATATTTTGTTATCAAAACTCCATTATCTGTCCTTCCCAGCCCAACATACAATGAAACATTCACAATGAGTCACCTTTTTAAATGTGATCAGAAAAAACCCCTGACATTTCAGGCCTGACTCTAGGGTGGGCTGAGCACCAGAAATGCTTATGGAAATAAAGGGAAACCTCAAAGGCTTCAGAGCTTCAATTCCACCCCACTCTTCACATGGGCCAGATCAGCAGGAATTATGCTCAGAATAAAGCAGAATTTTCTTCTACAAATCTGGGTTTGAATTTCCCCAAAGCTTGACCTATTTTTTGTTTTGGTCATCCCTCACTTACAATGAAAATTGAGGATTTACATCAGAAGCTTACAGAATCCCCAAAGTAGTCAGAGTTTTTCAAGAACAAAGCAGGCAGAGCAACACTCCAGAGGGCTTTTCTCACTTATAAACTGCCTTATACAGCAAAGACTAGTTTAACTCTTCTCTCTACCTTCACACAGAACTGAGCCCTTCAAAGTTTGACAAGTGTCAGATTTACCAAACACCAAAAGGTTATAAATGCAGAAATAAAAGATAAAACACCTCAGCCAATTTAGTGCAGAACTGTAAAGCAATACCACCCAAAGCAGCCTCCCACAACGTACTGGCCACAAAGAATAATTAGATCATCTCTAAATCTAAATCACTGCTATTATTTTAGAGATCATGCTACAACAGAAGACATGAAGACATTAGCTGTGATTAAGGAGACTAAGGAGCTCTCAAATCAAATGTGAGAAATTGCTTTCACACAAGCCACGACTGCTCATCACACAGCAGAACTACAGGAGAGCAGCTGAAGCAGCAAAGACAGAAAATAAAGTCCTTCCATGCATTCCCTGTTACATAAAGGGTCAATAAAAGACCCTTCCCACCAATTATTTCTTCCCATGTGTGAAAAACTACTGGGGTCTGGGACTTTGGGAGAAGGCACGTTATGATTTCTTGGCAGTGCTTATAGCACTGAGCTCCCTACCTGAATTTCCACTTTAGTAAGGAAAAAAAAGATAATTGGGAAGTCATTCTTACTAAAATATCCAGGGAAACAACTTCAGAGAAAGAGTTTTCCCCCTCCCCAAAAAGAGGAAAAAAACCAGGTTTTAAAGTGTGCATAAGCAAGGAGAAGGATGCAAAGTCTGAGATAAAGCCATGTAGCATTTCCCCAGCCTAAACATCATCGTTAATATAATAAAGACATTAACATTTAAACCAGAACTTGACCAGAGTGCACAGATAAGATTTCAATTTTGAAAATTCAGCTAGGGCTCAAGTTACTGCTTTGAAAATTGCTGTATTCATACCATCAGGGTTGGTTGTTGTTGCTGGGTTCTTTTTAAATGAAAAAAATCAAGCACCTAATCAGCTTGAAATTATTTTTGATTCCCTCTTCAGTTTAAAACAACAAAATGAAAAACAGCAGCAGCACAGAGCTAGTGTTAAGGAAAAAAACCCCAGTGTTTTGACAAATAGCACCCACTATTTCAGGTAGGAAATGGGATTTGCATAAAATCTATTATAATTTTAATGTGTGGGGGGTTTATTTTGCTTAACAACCTCCACAGGTATATAAATTAAATTACAGATCTGCTGCATGTGTTATTAAATGAAAGTCTGGAGTTGTGCTGGAAACTGAGCTACGGGTTTCTCTGACACAATTCAGGAAAAAAAATACAGAATAATTCCTAAAACAGCAGAGTATGAGGCAACCACATAGGAAGAAATTACATTCCTACCTGCTTTCAAGGGGCAATTCCTTCCCACAGGTCCAAAAATAATGTTCATTTTGCCAAAGGCCTCATAAGTGCAACTTTGTGCCAAGATGTTATAAGAGGCATTGGGAGGCCAGAATTGCTTTTGTGGTTCAGATGAGTAGCCAAGTTAGAGTTTAATGTAAAACACTCACCTCTCAGCCTTACTTCTTCTCTACTTTTTATCACTCTTAAAATATCACAGTTTACAGCTTCTCTTCCCTAATAATAATTTAAATCTAAATATATTTTTGTTGGTCAAGTCTCATTAAGCCAATAAAAATATTAATTAGCTGTGAGCATACAGCATCACCATTTCATTACACAAGCATGTCATATCAACATAACCTATCAATATAACCATATAGATTGCCCCTGTTTCTTGTCTTGGAAAGTCTCATTTTAAATGAAACATTTTCTGTAATTAAGAGAATTGGTTATTTTGCTCACAATGACAGCACTGAAACATCATTAACCCTAAAACCAGCATAATTATAACTAATTTTTTGCTGGTTTGCTATTACTTTATTGTCCTAAGCCACATTCACCCATTTATGTAATGCAGTTCATAAAAAAATAAGTTCTACATAGATCAGATTTATTAGATTCTCTCATCATGAAACATATGTACAAAATCAGTACATCTCAGTATTTCTGTGCAATTGTAAATCACTAAGTCATCCCGACATACAGTATGTTACTGACAACTTCTAGATCCCATATAATTGTGAATTATTTCTTTTAAACCAAAAAATTTCCGTAATATTCCACTAACAAAGAGCAGATATGTTCTGGAAATCTATGGAGGAACTATTTCTGCAAAAAAATCAGCAGGTTCCTGCAATATTCTCTCAAACATCACACAGTCCCAAAGTTCCTTTATGCTTGGCTGCAAAATATTTGATGTCAAGATTGTTATTTTCATTGTAGCACAGTGAAAGGTCTTCCAGCACTAGGGATAATTTTTGCAAGTTAAGACACAGTAAAGGCACATGTAATCATACTTTCTCAATCTGAGCTAGAATTTAAAAAGATGTATATTTGTGCTTAAATTCTTGATCCTTCTGCCTCTAACTCCAAATATCTCTAAAGTGTAATAAGTCCCACTGGTCTAATTTCAGGTTACCAGCTCATTGGTTCCTGTTAACAAGACAATTTTCCCAAGCATTTTTCAAGTCTACTTACTTAATAGCATTATCATTGTCTTCCAACTGTGTTAATGGACTCCACAAAAATAGACCTTTGTAATGAATATTCCTGCTCTCACCTCAGTTTTTAAACTCCTTGAAGAATTAGGTCCTTAAAGCTGAAACAGTAATTCACATGTCAAGTTCTGCTGCCACTGAACTCAAGAGTCCTGTTGGCCTCAATATCTGCCCAATGTAATCAAGAGTAAGAACCTCATTATTGCTCAGATCTTTGCTTTGTGCTATAATGCATTTCTCACATAACAGGCATAAAACCTTCCTTCTGCTCAATGCACAATCCTCTGCCTTTGCATTCCACCAGCACAGCACATCCTGAGAGACCTCCCCAGCTTACTCATTTACCACCAATTCCCCTTAAAAGTCGAGAGGGAAATAAATGCTCTTTCTGATCTGCTTGCTGCTTCAAAATCAATCCCTCAGATACCCAAACAAATAAATTGCTATTTCATCAAAGGACAGAAGGAAATAAGTTACTGGCTACTCATGACTTATGAGGCATCTTCAGGTAAAGTAATCCTGCTGAATATTTCATCCAATTATGATTCACATACCTCAGCCAACTGTATCAGACAGAAGATGAGGATAGACATTATCTTTGATGAAATGTCTGAATATCCACTACAACAGTATACTGCAATATCAAAACACATAATCAAATAGTTATTGTATTGAACAGGCAGACTTATGGTTTCAAGAAATCAATGCAATGGATTCAGAGACAATTTAATGTGAAAGACTCGATCGTGTTGCTTGTAGTCTGGTTCTGAGACATTTCCTTGGAATTAAAGAGCATGAGCTGCGTCCACAGCTTGTTTATACAGCATTAGGATGGAATGTGGATCTCCCACATAAGGAAAGCAGTAGGATTGTCACACTTAGAAACATCACAAGTATTGTGGAATGCAAAAACCCTTTCCCTCCAAATTACATGTCTTAGTAGGTGGTGATGCATCATATTGGAAGAGCCTGTGAGTACCCAGACCTTGAACAGAATTAATGTTGAATCTCCCTTTTACCAAATAAAATAACTTACTGGACTTTGATCCTACTGAATCCCATCACCAACAGCTAATGAAAAGCTGTCTAAAAGCAGCAAGAAAAATTCGAGGGAAAGATTAGATTCTACCAGATAGGTCTGGTTTAAGAAAACCAGAGATCACTAAAGTTATCCCTACAGCACACAGCCAGCAGGGCAGTGAAGATGATGTTACTACTGATTACACTCTGTAGGGATGGACAGAGGAGCAGAAATCAAACCAATAAAGTGGAGAGGGATAAGGAGACTGCTTGGGGACACCAAGAGAAATCTCAGGTAGGGAAAGGTCTAACTCTACAACTCTTAAGGGTGCAGGGATGACTCTTCCATGGCAATTTTCTCTATTGTCTTGGATTCTTTTCCTGCACTTCAGTAAATACACCATCCCACGTAGTCTGAAGAGACTGACACACAGTTGGGTAGGAATCATTAGCTAATGGCACCCAGATGCTTGACAGCCTTACACAGAGCACTCAATAATGCACATTATCGAGAGAGAGGGAGCAGGAGTTGAAATTTAACAGCAGCTCAACCCTTAAAAATAAATAAAATCCTTCCGTACAGTTTGACTTTTTCCTCACTGAATTCTCTCTAGAGCTATTTTTAGCCAGCCCAGCTGCAGAAGCTGGTGCAAAACGTCAATACAATCTGTAAAGCCAAACCTCCCCGTGTCAATGGCACCGACAGACAGGGCTGCCCTCCTCCGAGGCACCTTTCTGCCTAAAAAGGAGCTGGCAAAGCACCATTTTGTTTCTTTAGAGGAAGGGAATAATGAGCACTTTCCACAGGACACCGAGGGCTGGGATATACACAAAGGTCTTTGATTTCCCAGCTTTAAAAGCCCCTGCACAGCCCTCCAGGGAGGGGTTCCCCCTGAGGCACCAGTGGCCACAGCAGGACTGGCATGAGGGTACCACCATCACTGGGCAATACCCCACACACAGCCCCTTCCCAGGCTCCTCACAGCCTCCACCTGAGCCTCACCAGTTGCCAGGCAACAGCCACACTGGGATTTTCTACATATAAAAAAAAAAAATTACCAAAAAAATTAAGTAGAAAAAAAACTTGAGCCAGAAAAAACTCCACCATTCTTCCTGGTGTTTCCTGATGTAACAGCCCACACTTGACAGGCTTGGGGAACCCAAACTGGAGACAGGATCAGGAGGGAAGCCTCAAAATATTTTATACCTTCTACTCTTCCAATACTTTTAGATTATTATAAGAGTCTATCTACAAGACACTTTCCAATGTGCTGTTTAATGGCATGTTTTTCTTGCTTCATTTTGCTTTGGCGTCAGATATTTTTCTCATCTACTTGAGAGAAATGAGTATGCAGGGAATCAGAGGGAGAAAATATGTGGAACCAAAGTTGTCACTGTCTCTAGACATTGGTTTTGATAAAGAACTGATAGGGGAATTTAAGATGCTCTGGATTTTAGAAGGGAAAAAACGCTCTTACTGTTATTCAGGGGCAACGAGGGAACACAGAGTCTAGGAAGAGTTAGACTCTTATTAGACAATCCCCACGTGATGCTTTCTTGTTACTGGTCACCTTATTGTTGAAAGCTAAGAAAAATATTTGTTTATTTTTAAATCAAAGGCCTTACATTATTGCACCAATTTAACCAGTTATTTTCTTGCAAGAGGAGACCATAAACAACAAAACCCAGCCTGGACACAAAACAAATCTCTACGTTGATCTCGCTGCTCTTGAAGAAATTCACATCTCTTTCACCGTGCTCAGGCACATCTACACCACTTCAGCCTCAAGCAAACCAGAAGCAGGAATACTAAAATATTTTCATATTGTTTCTAACTCACTCAACAGAAAGGATTGCTAGAAATTTCAGAAAGATGGGCTGCAAGTCTTTCAGCTTATTTGTCATAGCTGGTTCAGAAGCAAAATTCTGACTGAAACCCCTTTCTTGTCACTCCACCCCCTCAGAACATTTAGAATTAGACAGGTTTTGATAAACCAGCCACAGAAAGTGGAAACTTTAAATAAGAAGGTTTCTAAACTTGCCTAACTTTCTTTAAAACAAAGTAATATTCTACTTCAGCTGTCATTTCCAGCATTTACATAATAATGCAAGTTAGAATGCCATTAACTACCTCTCCAGTGCAACAACAAACAGCCTGTATAGAAGCACGTTGTTAATTTCAGTCACTTCTTCCATACCCACATGAGAATTTTAAACAAATAACTTCATCTTAAGTGGAATTTCGTGGCTTTGGCACGTCATTCCAAAAGCATGCACAGACACAAAGCAGTCACAAGATATTTTATACCTTCATTCATATGTAAAGTTGGAACAAGGAATTCTCTAAAACCACACAACATCTGTATTTCCATAACTTGATATTTTTGTACGACTATTTTGACAAGCAGTCCTTGACTATTACCATTTTTAATGACAAGAGACGAGGGGAGGAGGAGCAGACTGCAGATGTTGATCTGCAAATTAATGCTAAATATTTTTTCCCTCCTGGAGGTTTATCATATTACCACATGAAACTTTCTCAGAAAGAAACAGGTATAATGCAGGTCTGAACATCTGTGGCAAGTTCCAGTGTACCTGCCACATTATTGCCTTTAATGAGAAGGAAAGCAAAGCAGCTCAGACTCAGGATATTACATCCCCCATTCCTCATGAATTCTGTGTGTTTAGAGCTAGGAGGTACAAAGGTAATGGAGTTAGAAACTTGCATTTTACCAGCATGTCTGGAAGGAAGGACAGTCATTGATACAAGCAGTTTGTTTCTAATGGGCCTTGCTGTGGAAAATTAAAACTCCAGCTCTGCAAATCTTACCAGTCAGCAGCTCCTACACTCTATTTTTGGCCTAATTCACTAACAAAGTGAGGCTTAAGCAATTACAGTACCTGTGTTTCTATCAGTCCTTGTAGTAATAACAACCTGTTATCTGGCCTTAATAAAGTCAGTGCAGGGGTAACAATCTCAAAGATATTAATTTCCCATAAGTTTAATGAAATAATGGATAACTCCATCTCAGGTACAACCTGTTCTTCCACTACAAATCCTTCAAGGTATTTTAACAGAAAATGGGATGTAGTTTTACTTATTTATCAGCCTATATTTTCCTGTCTGATCATAGTTACTATTAGTGCAGCTGTTGGCTTGACACCACTTCAGAGATACAGCTCACTCTAAAGGCATAGAAATTCCAGTCTTTTAACAGTGACCTTCCCTGGTGAATATCTCCTGTGTGCTAGCCCTAATAACCATTGGGAGGGGATTTGTGTCTATGGGTTTAATTAAAATTTTTTCACATTTTCTAAACTAGTCTTTAATTTCCACCAAAAACACCTAATATTTAATTTTTTAACAAGTGTTTTTGCAAGAGAGTTATTGTCCTTGATAGCACAATAGCAAGAAACTACAGAATATGCTACTTTTGACTTTTTACCTGTGTGATAATTTTGAAATAATAAACATCCAAGGAACACAACCCCCCCATGCCACAATGGTTTTGAGCTAAAGGCTGGTCCTGCACACAGATTGAGATCTTTGGAAGAGATATAAACATTTTAGCCAGGGAAAGGTCAGGAATATGCCCACTTGTGTCCTCTGGGGTGTGTTACATCACCTATTATTACTTCAAACAATTTTCATCATTACAAGTTTCAAATCCAACTTTAGGCAGCTCATGCAACTCAACACTATGTGTGTTCTAGTCATTAAAATTGCATACAGGAATTCTACCAAGGACTAGCACTTATTCCAAAGAGTAACTGGGAGTAGGGAAATAGTTGTTAAATGCTACCAAACAAGGAAGCAAGAAGTTGCTCAGCCTGATATACCAGAAAATGCATCTATTTCACATCACTGCCTTTTTGCATATTGGGCCTCTGGAGTCATCTGTAAGTGACACCTCAAATTGCTGTGACCATCCAAGGCTGCTGGACCCAGACCAGACACGACCTCACCCCAGCATTTCCCTTAAATTGCTCTCAGACTCACCGGGCCCAGCAGAGCTGACAGTTCATCACAATTTGGGCAGGGAGCATTTGGCAGATTGCTCCTGCAGTGGGAGGCAAAACAAATGAACTCCATTTTCACAGGATCAAAGGTTTCTATGTTGAAGGGAGACGTGGGCACCTTGCTAGCGTGAGGAAGCAATAAAATGTGAGTTATTATCGCAACAGATTTTGCTTCAGAACATTATATGATAGTTTGGGACTTTGCAAGTTGCAGCTCATGAATAGTAAACTGTGATTGATTTGTTTTCCCCACATGGCATCAAATCATCATCATGATATGAGCTCAGCAAAGGCTGCTTTTAATGGAGTGAAGAACTACAGAGATTTCTCAAACTAATGTGGAATAGGAAATCTGGTACATTGAAGATACACTACTAATTATGTAATTAACAGAATCAGCCTTCTTAAATCACTGTGTTTTTAACAGGAAAAGTCTCCACTAGTTTTGATGTTAAGCCTCACTCTCACTCATATCCTCACACAGGGCATTGACCCCACTTTCTTTTTTGTGCACTGTCCCCAGCTGCAGCTGCAGATTTTATTTGCCATTATGAAAAGAAGAGCAGCAGAGAAGGGCATCTGATCTAAAGCAGGTAACACTCCCATACAGTGCACAAGAGAGCACCCAAGCTGGGGAGGCAGACCCCAGGCTCAGGGAGAAGGATGCCTAAATACTGGGTATTAACTGTGGAGCATCCACAGTAACATCTCTGTGATCTAAGCCTGGGGATTTGCTTAAGAAAATCCAAGAGATCTGTGGCCCAGCAAAAGCCAAATCCAGGTATTTCAAATCCCCCATTCCTGTCTCTCTTTCCTTTCCTTTAATACTGTGACAGTTATTAAGGAATATATATATATAGTTATAGTTATGAAAGAAAGGAATAAAATCACCAAAAAAATGCCTCACTGGAAATAGCAATTTCTTTATAAATCACTTCATAAAGAAAACTTCATTCTTGAACAGGCCTGAATTGTGAGAAAATACACCAGGCCTATGTAAGGTGACAGCTATCATCCAATCTGCAGAGGAAAAAGTGATTATTAATTCTATTTTCCCATTGACATGTAGTGAATACCGTGATATTTCTGAGTTATAGCTCTCCTGCAGAAGTCCTGTATAGGAGCTCTGAATGCTTAATGAAACAGAATCACCTTTAAACAGTATCTTATTTCTCATGCATCCCTCAACCCCTTCTTCCAATTCCAAACAACTCTGAATTTCTAATAAGTTTGCTCACAATCACCATATCCCAAGTCAAGAGGTGTGTTGGTAACGTGTTAGTTCAGACAAACACTGCACTGTTGCCTTTGAGGAGGTGACCTACCATCATAATGTGATCATGATGTGGACCAGGCAATCACTGTATGCTCTATTTCTACACAAAGTCCAAAAGGTTTGTTTTCCAGGAGTGGAAATCACCTGCTTCACCCTCCCACAGGGAAACTTTTATTAACCTTTTGTCTGTTGAAAAGTTTGACTCCACTGAAACCACACAAGTTACAAAAATACAGCTGAAAAAAACCACAAACCAAAGTACTCATGTTTTTTCCAGCCATGAGGTTTGCTGTTTAAAAGCAAAGCAAACACATGAGGGCAGTTCAACGCAGTCTGTGGTGGTTTCAGGACCAGCAGTGAGCAGAGGAATGCTAAAATCCTCAGTTCTCATCCTCTTCTACAAAATCTTTCTGCAGCCTTAGTAAACAAGGGTAAGTCACACAAAGATTTGCTCAGCATCTGTTGATAGCTCTAAGTACTCAGCACTTTAAAAAAAAAAGTCAGATTTTGTCTACAAAGAAGGATCTCTTTAAGTGTCATTAATCTGGTGGTTGTTCTAACCTCCTCTGCCAGAACTTGAGGATAATAAACAAAGAAATGTCATAAGAAAAGGGAAATATATCTTTATAAAAACTCTCTCCCTCATTTGCAACGTGAAATGATACTGGAAAAATGCTCTGTTATCACCCACTGCCCCCAGGATATAAACAGAGAGTTTTAATGGATTCATGCAGGAAATCCATGGAAGTTTATCCTCTGTAAACAGCTCTTCTTCCTATTCTATCAAAAGCTATTTCAGCATCAAGCAGCACAACCACCTCCCCTGGTGAATCCAATTTTGTATCTGCAATCACTGCTCCCAGATGGTGGATATTATCAGTCAAGGATCTGTTTTTAATAACAACTTGTTTGATCTGTACAGCCTATTGCAAGGAGCAGATCCCTCAGGCACAAAATACTTTTCACTAATATTTTGCAATTATCATAAAAGGGGTCAGTACTAAACCCAGTCTTGAAGAGATTCTTCACAAGTTTAATTCAAAAAGAGTAGAAAACAAAACCAGATGCTACATTAGAACCAGAAGAACTCCATGCCTTCCAGACCTTTTTAACAGTGGTCTTACTTAAGGGGGGATAAATAAAATATCCATAAATACACACACACACACCACCTGGGCCACCCAAATTTTGTCCTTTAGTTTTCCAGCTGTGGAGGTGTTTTCTCTGCAGTCCATTTTACAGTTTCTTGTTCACAGTCAGGGCTTTAAATTCAGCTAAATTTTTAACATCAGGGAAAAAAAAAATATATATATAATGAGTTTTACACACCTTTGCCACAGGAGATGTGGTGTGGACTGAAAAGTTTAAGTACCACAGGTTGTCCTGTACTGGTGAACCCACTCAGGAAGATATATGGAATAAAGAAAAGTGAACAGGATTTTGTTAGCTAAGCCCTCTTGAATTTATGGGAGAAAACTTCTCTTCCTCACTTTTTATTAGCAGCATCTTTTCAAATGCATAACTCCATCAAGGCTCTCTTCCTGCAGTGCCACTGGTCTTGAACACGGGAGGTTCAAATGAAAACCAGAAGAAAAAAAAAAAAAGAGTAAAACTGAAATGTATTAAGACCCAAAAATAAACAAAATTAACTGTCAGGTCTCCTCAACCACATTTTCACAGAGATGAGAACCATAACTTTTAGAATGTGTTTAATATGTGACCAGGATTTATTAAACAACTTTCCCAGCAGCAAGAAATAGAGTATCACCAATGTAACTTCATATTCTCTGATTTGGTCAATACACAAGGGTTTTTTAAATATCCTTTTTTTCTTTCCAATATACAATTTAATACTAAAAACAGATTCCAATTACATCTCTTCCTCTAACTTGCCTGAACACATTTGGAAGAATTTAGTGTAGAAAACTAATAGAAGGCTAAGTCAGTTTAAAGCTAATCTGGCTCTTGGATTTACAGATGGGTGGCAACATTTCTTTATCAGCCCCACTGGCAAATGTTGAATTCTGGAAGTCTGGATTTCTAACCAACATATTCCCTGAGCCTGTTTTTGCCAGAAATGGGAGAGCTTTTCATGCTCCATCAGTTCATGGCACATCTGCAGCTATCAGGAGAAGGAGCCATAGTCCATGACACCTACTGAAAATAACCTGTGGATTTTTTCTGAATTCTAGGAAACTCTAAAGAAACTCAGAACTTAAAAATTGGTTGTTCTCCAGATTTATAATTCTGTAAAAATGCAAGTCTTATTCTACTGAGTGCAGTGTAAATGAATGGAGCTTCCCAGACCAACCTGCAATTCAATGCTTAGGGGTTTGTTTGTATATACACATACAAGTACACATTTTATACATACATTCATATATAAATATAAATGAAGTCAGTTCCCAATTTCATATCAGCATGCTTTGAATTTCAATAAATCTCTTCAGGGCAATTTCAGGTTATGAATACAGAAGACAAGTTCTGTGACACATTTTCAGAGCTATATTCTCATTTAAGCATCCTTTATTTCCTGCCCTTCAATTTAAGTATAAAAACCCTTCCTGGTTTCCTGTTAGATCAGACTCTTGATCAGAAACCAATAAGAAGTAAAAACACAAAAACATTTACCCTGCAATGAATCAACTCTCTATATTGAAGTGTATCACCTGTCAATACATAGTAACGTGTAGTGCAAAACAGACAGTATGATAAGAATTTTAAGAACCTAAATTTAAAAAAGAAAAAATAAAAGCACATCAGAATTAGTGTTCACAGAAGATCAGATGTGTCCCAGCACAAAGGGATGGGGAGGCACACAAAGCAACAAGAAAGAAATTCTAAGTATATTCTTAATACCGAGAATTGTCAGCTAAAACCTTGTAAGAAGGATTTTTTTTCTTTTAAAAGGAGTCAAGGCATTGTGGTTTTGAGTCAGCAATCATGAAAAGCCCTGCCCTCAGGGTACACACAACTGCACAGAGCAGCACAGGGAGGGTGAAGGGGTTGATCACACAGAAGAAAAGTCTATTCAAGATTCATGTACCTTCTCCATGGAGACACACATCAATGTTCTTTATTTGTAAGACCTGGGTGTACACTCAGAACTCTGTCCTGATGGGTTAGGACAGCAAGAAGTGTGTGTTACAACATCAATATTTCTGCCCTGATAACACAGGGGATCTCATAGAGCTCAGCCCTGCCTGTGCAGTTCCCTCATGTTCTTGTGTACCCATGTCACAGGAAAAACTAAACTACTTGCAAAGATAGGATGGGTGGATTTTGCATCAGTGCCTATAAATTTGAAGCAGAAAAAAATACCAGGTTTTGGGATACAGAGAGCTCTATTATCAGTCAGCTGCCCTCACTCCAAGGGACCCCAGTTTCTCCACTTCGTCAGAACATTCAGTTTGTGGAACAAACAGCGAATTTGTGCAGCTCCTCATCACACAGCTCTGCTGCCCAGTTCCCTCAGTCACTCCTGCTCCCAGGAAAGATCACTCAAGAAACCAAAAACCCATGTAATTAAGGGTGCTATTACCCAATGGCCATGGCATTAGGTAATCTTAGTTTATAATGGTGACATTATTCATCTTTGCAGGAGCTTACCAATGTATACAAACCCTTGAAATAATTTTGTGTTTCTATTACAGACTTTTAATCAAAGTCCTTTCACTGAAATCCAGCCAACTCATTTCCCACTATTATAAAAGCCCGTGAAATGCTCAGTTTTTATTATGTGATGATACCTTTTACAAAAGCTTAGCAAAAACAACAGTAACCACTAAAACAGCCCCTTAAGAGAGGCTCAAATCTATGCCTAGTAAAAGGGTTTATAATTATAGCTGCATTCATCAAAACAAATCTATTAAGTAAACAAATTGCAAGCACAGAATGTTCAGCTCTTATGGAGCTTTCCTTTATGGTTAGCCCAGCACTGGCAGAATTGGACACATTAAAACTCTTACAAACTGTGAAGGAGAAATTCCTCTCATGAGTGAAGTCATGCAGATGATTCCCAGCTGGATAATTTTCATTTTTCATGTTGATATTTCTTGTGCTCGGGGGACATTGGCAGCACAGCATGCAATGGATGGGGAAAAAGCTGAGACCACCACTCTTAATAGCCCCTAAATTCTTTTTAAAAAATTGGTTCCAGCTCATGTGTGTATATATATACACACATATAATATAAATATAATACACATATAAAATACATATAAAAATAAAGTGGATTTGGGCATTCCTTATTGGTTAAAGAGGTTGAGAGAGAGAGAACTGCAAGGGATACCACAGGATGCAAGGAGATGGGGATCTATGCTCCTCAGGCTCATCAGAAGCCTTTGCTGCAGAAGAACTTGTTCTCACAAAAGTTATCTGAACAATCTGATCCCCAATTCCCTAAGGAGACCAAACAGACCCACAAGGAGAAAGATTGAGATGTGGTGGGAGAGAACAGTTTCACTGCTTTCCCCAGCACGTGTATTTATTCAGGGAAAATTACTCCCCACTCCCAATTAAAAGCTTACCAGGTTCAGATTTCACATACCAGTCTCCCTTTAAGTTTTTTGAACAGATGGTCACAATAAGAAGCCGCCTTAATTCCGTGGATAAAAACGCCCCTTTGTTGCAGGGAAGAGAAACATTTTTCCAACCACTTTTATCTTTTGTCATAACTGAGCAGCAACTGAAACGAGCAAAAGGGACCTGCAGATCTCTGGGCTTGCAGGTTTCTGGAGTTATTTTTGCAACCCAAAAACCCAAATGTGGTCTTTGGATTAGAGGACAGAAATGGGATCAGCAGCTGGAGAGTCATTTTCATGGCTCAGGGGATTTGCTGTGCACCACTGGTCAAATCTCTTAACCACTCTGGGCCTCACTTGCTTGTATAATCGGGTTGCTAACACTTCATAGCCCTTACTGTCATGGGGGTAAAGCATTATTAAGGCACTTAAAGATCCCCATAGCAAGGCACTCAGAGCAAATACAAACTATACAATTACTGCCCTAACAGCATTGTAGTCCTCAGCATTTACTGTGTTACTGGTGAGAGTTAGGACATGATCCCTCTGGGTTTGGCTTTTGGAGCTCTAAAGCCACCGTGACACTGTGACAGGTTTCTCAGTGCTGCCCTGCCTGGTCTCAGCAACGAGGCAGCAAATTTCTGGTGCAGAGCAATAGAAGTTTGCCACAGGTCACCACCACAGGATTTGTGTCTAATTCCCCCACTGAAAACACACCACAGGTGTCCTGTACTCACTGACTGTGCAGCCTATTGTTGCCGCATGTTTGGCTTCGTTCTGTGGTTTGTTGCTCTTTTTTGGTTTGGTTTTTTGTTTTGGGGGGGGGGGGGTGTTCAGGTTCTTTGGTTTGTTTTGTTTTGTTTTTCCCCAAACACAACATTTGATAGTTCTGAGTTTTCTTCAAAATTCAAGAGCACTCAAACCCTGCAAATTTTTTGCTTAACCTCTATGAAAGAGCAAAGGCTATAAGCTGGTCTATTTGAGAAGCAATTTCCTCCTTCCCTATCCCTGATTAACCAGCCTGTCCTCAGCCTGGTACCAATCAAGTGTCTAAGGAAGAACAGGTCTAGAACACTCCTGGGGTAGGTCCATTCTCTAATGCAGGTGCCCAAGCTCCTGAGCTATTTCCCCTTCTTTTCCATGTTGCTGGTGGGTCAGAGTAGGACAGAGAGAGCTGACTGTGTATGGGAAAGTCCTCAGGAAGTTTAAGCCAGTAAGGAAAGCTTAACTACCCTCTAACTCAGGAGATATACAAAGGCAAACCATCTATGAGTTTCTTGGAGTGCTCCCAGCACTCCAAAACTGATGGTACTTCAAACCCTTGCTCTACCATTGCCACACCCTTGCGAGAAACCAGCAAGGGCCATCAAGAGAGGAAGGGGGTTTCTATTAAATTATCAAAACTATCAAAAACCCCAGTTCTTCTCAGCTGGCAGCAGAGAAAGAAAGGCTGCCTGTGTTTTTCTGGCAGTTTTTAAAGAAGAAATTCACAGTTTAGAGTCTCAAAATAACTTTAATCCCAGGCACATTAAAAAAATACCCCAATGCTATGACAACACAGGAGACTTAGCAAGAGATAAGCAAATTTTGTTTAATACATTTTCACAAGAGAACACACTGCTACACCAAATTCCACATAGCCAGCTCTGCATTTATAAACCATGAGCAAAGTCATGAAGATTAGATTTATTTTTTTTTGCCCCTTTTATTTAAAACTGAGATTCCCATGGTTCCAAGAGCTCAGATTTTAGTGAGATCAGCAAGCCCTGCTAGACTGCCATCACTGCAATCAGCTTAACTGCCAAGGAACGTGCAGCAAAGCAGTCCCAGACTCCTTCCCCTCTGCTCAGTCAACTTCATTTCTGAGGCTGCCTGCTGCCTTTTTTTAAAAGTTGAGTTATTGCACCATCCCTGAGGTGGCCGCCTGCTCTCGGTGTAAAAATAGCCGTGGTGTTTCCTAGGTACCCACAGATACAACCTCACACTCATTTCTTCAGGAAAAGAGAGTGTTATCCCCATCTTGCAGGAGACATGGGGAAGCACCACTAGTTTAAATGACTTGCTCAAGGTCACAGAACAAAAATTAGCAAGTCCAAATCTGAGTCCACTTCTTCTGTTCCCCAGCCCGTGGTGATCTCTCTGCCCTGATCCTGTATCCCTGCAGCTGTAATGTTTCTATAACCAGTAGTATTTTTAAATACAGATTAGCAGCTATAAAAAGATCCAAACTAAGAAGCAACATTAAAATTTACTACTTTTGACCAGAAGCATCAATATACTTTTTTTTTTTTTGCAGTGGGGACCCCACTAGATCCACATAATATTGTCACTGGTTGCCACTTGAAATTCCTGTGGCTGGCAGAGCCAATCAGTTCAGCAGTTGATGTATAGTTGTTGGAGATTATTTGACATTTGCTGCTTCAACCTTGACCCTTTAAATAAAACAAAATTCTCTTAATACCACTGAGGTGGTTCCTCCAGGTAGTACAGGAATAGGTAAAGCTATCTAAATGCACATGAGCTGATTTAATCATATTTGTAAGAAGAAGGGGGGAAAAAAAGAAGAAGGGGGGAAAAAAAGAAGAAGGGGGGAAAAAAAGAAGAAGGGGGGAAAAAAAGAAGAAGGGGGGAAAAAAAGAAGAAGGGGGGAAAAAAAGAAGAAGGGGGGAAAAAAAGAAGAAGGGGGGAAAAAAAGAAGAAGGGGGGAAAAAAAGAAGAAGGGGGGAAAAAAAGAAGAAGGGGGGAAAAAAAGAAGAAGGGGGGAAAAAAGAAATTAAAGAAGAATGAAACAAAGCTGATCCTTAACCAGGAAAAAAAGAAACCACATGAATTTATTTTATAACTGCAGGCTAAAGTCATATTAGCTCCATTGAAATTGTAGTATATGCTGGTACCAGAAGGAATTACTGCAAAAGGCTCAAATCCTAAATCAAGCCCTGCTTCAAATAAAGTCACTGGTGACAGGAGGAAATACTCTGAAGATGTGTAACCCTGATGGATACACAAATAATGGGAAGGGTTGGCCCTGCACCTGCATAGAGGTGACCAGTACTAAATTGCCTACAACAATGTAATTGTCCCATAATATTACTCATATTTTTAAACCAGAATCTGCTGAAACAGCACAATTTTTCACATTTCACGAGAGCTGCATTAAAGGCTCCATTTGCTGTAAATGAATTCTGTTCATGTCATCAAGTCTGACCTTCCGTCCCTCTTCCATATCTTTCTATACACATTTTGTCATTAATCTCCAAAGCATCACCTACAGTCCACATGTGCTATTTAACATCACTACAATACTGCAGAGCTCTTAGTTTCATCATCCCAGCATAACTAAAATATGAATTGCTGGAGAAAAATATTGTGATTTAGCAATATTCAGGTTTTTGTCATGGCTGTTGAAATATTACATTGAAGAGTTAGATTTTCCTCCCAGAAATCAACAAGGATGCTTTGAATTTACATTACAGCAAAACCTAAACAGGAAAAAAAAACCCAGCGTCCATTTACTTGTGTTCATTGTCACAGAGCAAGTTTGACAGTGGTTGAAAAGATCTGGTTTTGTGACCTGGGGATAAGTTTCTCACATGAAAGGATCAATGCATTCTGAACAAACTTCATTTTTCTTCAGCTTCACTCTACATACAAATAAAAATCACTTTGCAAGAGTTTGGTGCAGACCACAGGACAAGAGGAGTCCACCCACTGCTGCAGGGCATCACCCAGAGTAAAAATATTCGGGAAGCAAACCAGATCATCTGGATATTTAACTCCATAGACTTTCAGCAGAGTATTTTAATTATCTTCAGACTAAAGCCCCACTCTTGACACTAACTAATACTTCAAAACATACTTGTATTTCTGGACTGATGCACAGCCCTATCCCATTGCCTCTGGTGAGCACAATGCACACGAAATTTGGGAAGCTATGCTCAGCTGAGCCTCACGTGAGCCCAGGTTTTATGATGGACAAGAGAAGAAAGATAAGCTAACACTGAAAAACAGGTGCAGCACCCGATTTGAGCCACTTTTTTTGTTTGAAAAACCTTTTTAAGAATCCTCAGGAGAACTCTAATTGCCATTGCAAACATGGCGAAGCAATGGGTTCCAACAAAATTTAACATTTATATTTTAAATGGACAAGCTGCAGAACAGGTGAAGTCCTTAACTGCACCTAAACAGCAGTACTGGCAGAAGACTGAGAAAACACTTAAAATGTTTTCAGGGCAGGGGAAGAAAAAAAAACATGACTGCTGATTTAAAATCCCTTTTATGGCTACATTTATTGCTGTTCTTATTGTAATGTCTAGGCTTGCTCTGCTGCATGAGCCTCAGGCCTCTCTTCCCATCAACTTCAAACAGGGAATTTATTACAGAAATAAGTGTGGCTTTCGCCCAAAAAAGTACACTCAGAACAGTGCTAACTGTGAGCAGCCCTAAATACAGAATGCTCACAGCATAGCCCATTAAAAGCCAACCTAACCAAGTTAATAAGCAACATCCCAGCTACTGAAAACACTCAACAGCGTATATTTTCTTTACAAAGCTGCAATTTATTTTCAAATCATCAATGTCATCATGTGTGAAAAGAATTCCAGCTGTCCAGAGGTTGGATGTTTCGCTGGTGCCAACAGGTCCCTACCCTCCCTGTGCATCTGGTGGAACCCTTATTAATGGGACATCAGTTGGATTTCAGGTGCACAGGATCAGAACAACCAGGAATAAATGGTGTAGCATGCCTAGGGACAGGCTGCCTTTCAAGCCAGTGACAGCTGAAACAGCCTGGCTTTGGTGTCTTTAAGGGTCAGAGATAAAATGGGCCCTCAGCAGCTGGAGAGGAGTCCCAGGGCAGGGGATGTTTTTAACCTCTGCTGTGAGTTTCCAACAGAGGAGAACAGGAGATGATAAAAATGAGGATGTAACGAGCCACTGTGTCTTGATGGCTCGAGATAGACTTGACACTGCCAGGACAGCCATATCAGCCTGAAATTGTGCCAGCTCTATTAGGGAGCACAAACCACACTCCATTCAATGTCAAAAAGGAAACAAAATAGAGATGTGCTCTGGGTACCAGCTATGGCAGAGATACAGATAAGGAGTGTTCTGCATTCAGCTCTGAATCTGAGCTTTTCACTTTCCTGACCTTGGTGACAGTTTGGATCCCACAAAACTGAGAGGATTTAATTCCTGTAATTCCTTGTAATTAAAGAAATGAAACAAAATACTGGTTCTTTAGTCTTTTCATAACTGCCATATTCCAATCAAGAGAAAGCTATTTCTTTCAAGACTTTCATGTTTACTATGCCTTGAGTCCTATTCTATAGGTCTAAACTTGAGACACCTGTAAAACAAGATGGAGATTCTGGCACTGTTACAGTTCATATGTAGGCTTTTCAGAGTTTAGGAATTTTTTTACTGGGGAAAAAAAATCAATATTTAGAGCTGACACTTATTTGAGCTGTTTATTATATATTACTAATTTATTGTTAGATTCAAATTTTTCACTAGGTCCAGAGATGCTTCTTTGACATCCCACACTGTCATCTGACCTCTTGAGTTCTGATTTCTCCCTCTGATTCTATTTTACTCTCCTGCATTGCCACAGGGCCACCCCTGTCTCCCTACTCCACTACATGGCCTTTTTGTCCACTCTCCACACAAATCTGGACCAGAACATCGAGCTGATGGGTCCAGGAAAGGAAACAGCACTGCAAGTTTCTGGCTGCAGAGAAGAGGAAAAGACCCACATGGGGAATAAAAAACCAGCAGGCACATCAATTGATTCCTTTTTTCCAGTTATTCATTAAAATATGCATATATTTAGCCTATCAATATCATACAGGCTCCTCAAACAACCAGAAAATGTCATTCTTTCTGATTTCAGTCTGGCACAAGTTCAAACTTGCACAAATTGATCACCCCAGAAATAACAATGCCATGACAACAGTTCAGGGAAAGGAGCTAGAAAGCCTCTGTATGGTGTTACAGCACAGACTCAAAGCTAATGGAAATACTCAAAAACAAGCTAGACTTGCTCCTGCTGCTGCTATTTGTATAGTTAACTGTTTTCCCAGACTCACAAGGTAATTAGTATATTTACAAACATGCTGCTTAAAAGCAGAGACCCCTCACGCCCTGCTTTGATTCTGGAGTAAAGTGCAGCTGCCCAAAGCACACCCAGTCCAGCTAATCTGTACATCCCTGGTCATGTCCTCACTGTCCCATCGTGACAGCTCACATCAGACAACAGACTGGACATCCTACTGGGTGCTTTGTATTTTAACAGTGTCATGGGTAGCTCTGGCAATTCTGTAAGTTTAAAAAGTGACCCAAATAAACCCCTCCTTGTCAATGTATAACACCCAGTTATATCAAGGTTCCTATACCTGGAATGCAATCTGGATCCAGTCTTTTCCTCACACTGTTTTCTTCCCTCAAGACATGATAGGGTAAAGTATAGCCTGTTCTTCCTGTGCTTCCCCAAACTTCTTTTGCAACCATTTCTTCTAGAAGGTGACACAGGGGGACCACTAAGTACCAGATACACTGTTCATCCCTATTTTGGGGGACACAAGTGCCTTCTCCTGCACATGAAATGGAACAACAAGGAGGCACTTAAAGGCTGAATCCCATCTCTACCAGGACAACAAGCCTGTGGGCTGGATCAGAGCCTTTCAAAGAGATGGGCACAAGCACAGGCAGCCAAGAGACTCTGCACACCCATGGAGTGGAGGCTGTGAGCAGGATTTCCAACCAAGCTCACCTGAAAGGCTGCCCACTCCAGAGCAGCACACCCCTGCTTCAGAGGATATCAGCCTCTGCAACATATCCTCAACTTCCATTCATTCCTGCAGCCACATGAAGTGATGCCTGACCTTTGTAGATTAAGAGAAGCAGAGTGAGATGCAGAGAGAGGTGTTTTAATGCCGTGATCACGCTGTTTGGGCTCTCAAATCCCTACAGAAGAGGCCAACACTAACTGTTGTTTCTGTAACAGTTTCATCAAAATCAGCACACAGCACCACAAGCCAGCTCTGATAACACTCCCATATCCATTCACACAGCAAGAAAAATGGGGAGAAAGGAGAGGAGCTATTTTGCAGGATGTGAAAATGGAGCCTATAGCAGTGACGTACTGCAGAACTTGTTATTTTCTCTGTAGAAATATTTCATGTCATGCCTCTGACCCGTGAAAATAGTTTAACAGGGAACATTCCAAACTGATTTTTACAGTTATTTTTTTGGCCTCAGGACTGAAGTATAAAAGTAACCAGACAATTTGTGCAGCTTCTGGTAAAAAAGATGAAATAAAAAAAAAAGGCTGCTATTAAACAGCTTTATAGTGACTACAGTATGCTGGAATCATCATACGTATATTAATATAATAATGCTGCCTTCCACTTGCCTCAGCCCTAAAGTGATAAACTGGAAAAAGTTATCCCAGCAATTGCCTGAAGCAGTGAAGAGTATATTTACATACAGCACAGGGCATTTGTGGGGTTTAGTGAGGGAATACCATTTAAACAAACACATGCACATTTTACATATACATTGCACAGCACCTTTCTCTGCCTGCTGTACCATTTATATTTTATAGGAATCTTCGCAGCTCTAGGAGCCCAGTGTTAATTTAAACACTGCATCCTGCAGAGAAGGATGTCATTTGGATGTTTTTGCTCTGTGATTGCCATCTTGTGGCCACAGAAACCCGTCCTGCTCCCTGTTGGCTGCTCCAAAACAAACCCATCCTGGAAAAGGTAACCTTTTGGCTACTCCTTGAACTGCAAGGGATGATTTAGAGCTTTGGCTGTCAAAAAGACAGGTTGTGGTGTCTTGGTGAACAGCTCAGCCAAAGCCCCCAGCCCTGTGCACGTAAATATTGGTGAGGAAGGATGAAGGGGCAGGAGCTGACCCTGCTTTCCCAAGAGCAGGGGAACTGCCTCTGGTTGGTACCACTAATGATATGTTAAAGTCATCGTTTGATGACAAATTAAGCATAGCTGAGGTCACACTGGAAGTCACTATAAGAAAAGAATTCAGCAATTCCCACAATACGACCCTCTATCCTTACACCATCCCACCTGGGAAAGCACACATATATTGCTTTAAGTGCCATTTAGCATCTGTTGATTGAAACCACATGAAATACTGTTTGATGAGCATCTAGTTGCGCTTAAAAAAAAACATCTCTTCAAATATATACATTTCAGAATATACTGGCTGGGATTCACACGCTGCTACACAGTGTAAGCAGAGAAAAAATAAATAATTCTATTAAAATTACTACCCACAGAGTGCCTTGCCGTGAGTTTAGGGCATTTCATAGAGAGAGACACCACATATCTGAAGCCAAATGAGACTTTTCTGCTGTGGTTATAAAATTTATCATGCAAAACATCATTTTATCCATGCCACCAACTGAGTATTTTGATCCTTGCTCTCAGACTCATTGTGTAGTTTAGCACATCTCCAGCATGAAATATGAATACATTGTAATTCCAACAACCACAAAACCCAGAGGCTGGAGCTTGGAAGGATTCCCAGCAAGAACTGTGAGGCAGAAAAATCACCCAAACTCTTTAATGCTCATTAAAGGGACAAATGTAATTCAGTCTTAAATTTCACTAACAGGTTTCAACCAAAAGGGAGCCTTAAGGCTTCCTAAAGCAGAGCTGAAAGGTTAAACAAACAAACAAACCCACACAAACCCAACAACAACTTCTCCTTTAGAAAGTGCTCTCTAGATTGGGCACCCTTCTAGATCCCCAAGTCTGATGAATCTCCTTTTGTGTTCTGGTCTTTTCTGAAAGCATCCGCCTTACCCACCCCACAGGAGATTTTTATTTTAAGAATTCTTATTTTAATATGCGCTTGCAGGTGCTATACAGAAAAAATAGTTTAAAAAAACCACCACCTCTATATCCCAAGGACTCATAAGAAGGGAGACACATGCAGATAAAGGCTCTTCCTTGGCTCTCCCAACAGCTGTTCTACCCCAGTTTTTGTATCCTCTAGGGTTTCTCTGATTCTGCCCAATTATGCCAGTTCTAGCAATAAATTATAGCAGCCTACACATCTTACCCCTTCTATGGGTATACATAGACCACTATGGCTACAGCAAAATACCACAAGACATTTTTCCCTATTTCATCCCCATTCTGGGATCTTCCAGCCTCTTTTAGCCCCTCCTTTTCCAAAGAAATGTCTGGAGAAACAGAAACATCTGTTAATGGTACCAAACCCTTTCAGCCAGGGAATGGCATTTGCAATCTCACAGCACAGATCAATATGTAAGTGTTTTCAGAACAAAAACAACTTAATTATTCCACCCAAGGCTCACACACAAAGAACAGACTCGGTTTAATTATTTTTGGGGAGACCATTTATTTGTTCAAAGAAGAAAACACCAAGACCAAATACATTAGGTAGAGTTTTGTCTTTAGATCAGCACTAACCCACCGAGCACAAACCAGGAGGGATGCTTCAGGCTCACCCTCATTTACCTCCTCAGAGACAGGAGAGAGCAAAATCTACAGTTAAGCCTGTTGCAAATTGCAAATGGAGAAAGGACCACACACATACACACACGAACACCACTTTCCTCCTCCCTTCAGGAGCTCTCAGCCTCTCCTCCCTGCTCTCACTACTGAGCTGAGCAGAGGACATGGAGACCTTAAAGTTCCCTCCTCCCCCCTGGAGAACAACAATCCATATGAAGTTCATGAAGAAGCACTACAAAGCTTCAGGCTGGCAGTTTTTCCCCATCTCTTTCTAAAGCTCCTGTGTGAGCAGTGAGAACATCGAGCTTGGGTTGCAACCCAAGCTGCTCCTTATTCATCTCCCTTATGACATTTGTAGCTTTGACACCCAGCCAAACCCACCCAATTAGTGAGTCTCTCCTACAGCACAGATACTCCAGAATGCTCAGATCAGACTCAACTTGTTTGCAGATGAAAGGCAGCAGAATATTAAGTGTGGATTTCCCTCTTTGTGAAAAAGGGACTTCAATTGTAAAAAAAATAAAAATAAAAATAAATAAAAATAAAGCTTTGCAGTACATTAGAAAAAAGTGAGGAAAAGCTGTATTTGAAGAGGCAACTAGTAACAGATGTAATCAAAACAGCCACTCACAATACCACATCAGATCTGAGGTAGCTGTGTCTCAGAAATCCAGGGACAGAGCAGCAAAGGGCAATGAGGGAGCCCAGGGCCATCCCTGCATCCACACATCTCCAGTGCTGCACAGGAGCCAGCAGCCACTACTGTCTCTGCTTCAGGAATTCCCTGAAAACAACAGGGGGTGCTGTTTTAACCCTTAAAGGTTTTCTTTTAAGTGACCTAAACCGAAGAACTTCTTACAGTAGACAGAACTCAGATCCACTGGCCAGAAGAAGGTTGTTAAGAGGGGTCTATAAACACCCTCCACACACAGTTGCACCCTTGCAGAGCAGGGACTTTCCTCCAGCCTTGGAGCCTCATCCCTCAAGCTGCTCTAGTTCTTCAAAAAACAACTCTTTCAGTCCCCTGAGAGGACAAGCAGCAGCCTACCCCCAGTCACCCCAGTATCAGCTGTCCCCACTGGGCCCTGCTCCCTCCCCAGGGAGGAGGCAGCTCCAGGGATCAGGCTGGTCCCTCTCCCCTTTGGAACAACCAGAAGAAGGCAAAGACAATCTTCCCCTCGACTGCCCAGACACTCCCTTCCCTAAAGGAAATTAAACACACAAACCTCAAAGCAAACAGAGCTGATATATTCCATCAGTCCTATTCAGAAAGGTTCTCTCAAGTTCAAAGAAACCAAGGTCTCCGAGTTGAAAGTCATAATTAAAATCAAGCTTTGGAGGCTGTGGATGGCTGGGATTGGAACAAACACCCTCTGACCTCACGACCACTTTATCCCCAGGGAATGGAGATCTTGGAATTATATCTCAGTCTCTTGGCAATCAAACATCAAGGGGGCAAAGTCACAGAGACACACCGTGGTCACTCCCCAGCCCCAGTGCAGCATCCAGAGGATTTACCCCACAGAAGTGATGGGGACATGAACAATTCCAGCAATGAGCATTGTTTAAACAAAGTAACACAAAGGTCTCCCTCTGAGGGACCACACAAATCATAAGCTGCCTTTCTCAAGGACGTTCAAAACGCAACAATGAAACTTCTATCAAAGAAAGATAAACACTAACATGGGATTAGCCATGTCCAGCACTTTGACATGTGATGTGATCCAAAATATTGTGAGCAGCAGGAACAGTCAAAGAAATCCTAAGTACACTGATGTTGTTTTCCCTTTAATTTCAAGAGGTCCAGAAACAGAAAAAATTAGTCTTATCCTCCAGATTCTCCCTTCCAAGTGTGACCTCAGAAACATCAGAAAGAGGGTTAGTTCCATTTTGTGTATGATTTCCTTGGAAGATTTTCCCACCTCTTGTAAGATTAGGGCAAAAAAACCACCCTCCAAATTATTTATTATTAATTTAGTTGGAAGAGGAGAACAGAAGGTAAACATCTTTCCTAATAAACTTCCAGTATTCTGTCAGTGATGTTGACTGTTGCTACTAGTAACACATCCTGTCAAGCAAAGAATTCCTTTTAATTGGCTTTTTGTGTGTGTGTGAACAGTTTGTTTCTGCAGATCTTTTACACATCAACATAAGGCAAGAACTGCAGTGCTTGAAAGCCAGGTTGCTGTAAACTACCAAAGGTGACAGTCTTCTTGAAATTATTTAAGTGACTTTTTTTCTACCAATAACAGCATCCATAAAACCACCTGATAACCTTTTCTTTGATCAGCTTTTTGACTGCCCCAAGTTCGTATTAGTTCTAACTCAGCACTGGTGTAGGATCAAGGTCTGTGTTTAATCTGGCTACCTAGTTTAAATTAGAACTACTTTATCATGACTATATTACATTCCAAAGGACTGGGCTGGTACCTGTTTCACTTACCTAGGACAGCAGTAATTAAAACATTTTTCCTCTCTGTTACAAGTTTCTTTATCAAGATTAAATGCCATTCTTATAATACAAATGAACACACCTAAAGGTTGTGTGTTCTCTGACACATGGTTAATCCACTGAGGTCTAATGTGGTGAAAATAAAATGTTACATGTATTTTCTATAGGGTTTAAAAGTTCAGAATACAAAACCACAGTGTGATACAGCAAACAAAACGAGAAAGAGCAAACAGTGCAATCAGAAATGAGAAATAAAAAGTGATGAAAAAGAAATCAAAGGAAAAGAATTAATTGCCTCTATGACCAGGCTCAGTTTACAGCCTGAACCTCCTGTTCACACTGACAGACCCCTGTTCAGGGGCAGCACTTTGCTCACACCACCCCTGGCACTGCCTCAAACAGTATTTGCTGTTAAATGCTTATCAACATGCAAAGGGATCTGGACAGATTTCTTATTATGAATTTACTTCTGGTAACACAATATTATCTCAAACACTCCAAACAACCAAAAAAGGATCATTATTTCTTAAAAAAAAAATACCAAAACAACTACACACACACACACCAAAAAAAAAAAAAAAAGAAAGAAAGAAACAAACAAAAGGACTCAACCAAAATTTCTCTAAAAGCTTCATTTGGTCTGAGGAGATTAAAAAAACCCAAAACAACACAAAAACCAAACCCACAAACCACATAATGGGGAATGGGAAACTGTTGGTCTGGGTCCTTTTATTCCCATTTTCGCATTATGTAACATCCTGATTCCAAACCAAATATTTAGAAAATTGATTTTCCATTGAAAGGTTCAGTAAGATGAACAGGAAAACACAAGTGCCATCATGTGGCACCAAAGTGTGTAAAACTCATATTTATTTTCTCTAAATGTATAGTATTATTAAACACATACACATAGTAGGAAAATCTTACAATTAAAAATATTTGTAAATATGTCCCAGAAATCCTCTGAACTTACAATGTCAAATTTCAGGGCTATCAGCCCACAATTAATTCAGTGTGTTACAGAAATGGATTGTAGTCCCACTCTATCACCAGCTTCAGAATATTTCATCATAAAGGGCTATTTTTTTCCTGAAGATTTTTTATCCAAAGAGACAACAAACCAGAAGCATCGTGGAACAGGTGCTTCTCTAGACACCAGAAAGCCACAGTCAATTATGCACATAACTACGAGCAATTCTAACTTTGAAGAGACTTCAAATGAGGAAATATAGTATTGAATTAAAATCAAGTTTAAAAAATGACATTTAAAATTTATTTTCTTTTAGGGTTTTTTCTTCTACTGCTCCAGATGAGTCTTTGTATTCCTACTGTATCCCCTCCTGTGACAGGAAACCACAGCATAATTATCCCTTTTATCAAACCACAAGTTTTATCTTAAAACCAGATAAGGTTTCTGTCTTCCACAACTGCAACAGGAAGCCTGTTGCTAAACCTCATTACATCAACTATTACAAACATCTTTCTTCTTTCATCATAAGTTTGTCTATAAACAGTGACATGGATAAATAATTGTTTCTTCACATCACTTTGTCCTTCTATTTGGATACCACATTTATTTACTCTTCTGAGAGAGCTTTGCCCAGGACATCACCAGCTTCTCAAACTCATGATATCAGAATTTCCCTGCAGCCTTTTAGGTTCATTACCCACTCAGGTTCCATTTCCTTGCCCAAATTTCCAATATTAATACACAGATATTGCTGGGTAACCACTTTTCCCTGACCTTAGGCAGAACTTGGAAGCAAGGCATTGTATGTACACAAGAGAGCATTAAATGGGTATAGATTATGAAGCAAAAGTTTTCAACAGTAACAAATACACAGTGATCGATCAATCAATTTTCTGGGCAGATGAAATTTGGGGCAATTAATTTTAGTTGCAAAAAACAAGATAAAGTGTTATTTGAAAGCACTACCATGTTGTTCACCTGTTTATTTTTCCATTATCTAGAATGGAAGTGGATGCACTTCATTTAGAGTTTCTAATTTACACATGTTAATATTATTAATATATACAGATTACTGAGAAATCTTCAGGTTTCACTTGTGTGACCATGTGGATTTCCAGACTGCCACATAAGCTCTGAATCCTGGCTCACAAAATGAGACTGACCTCAGCAATGAGCTCCATCAGATGGATATTTCTTTTTCTGAATTAAGAAAATCATCCTCCCCTTTTCAGAGTACCAATTATAATTTTAGTTGCTTGCAATATTCAAGTGTACTGCTTATGTACAAACAGCACATAGAGAAAATTTTGCCCAAATTCTATGTGTGTGAAAACATTTCTAGAACCTTATCAGATTGTATTTGATATGATCTCTCAGGCATTAACTAGCCTTTATTTAAAAGTCTTATTTAAAAGTGCAAACTCTTAATTACATTTCATAAATGCACTTTTATCTGTCTTTTATATAACATATAAAACCAGACTCGACTGTCTGTGTCTTGCAAGACTAAGAGACCACTGTGAATATTTTCAGTGGGAGCTTTTAGAAAGAGCAAACCACAAACCAGCAGGTTCTGCTAATGAAAGATGCTGCTATGTCACAACACAAGCCCCATGGAGAGGCTGCCCATGAAGACATATCAGTCCTTTGCCTGGAGTTTGAAGACCCTTGTAGTGATAAAATGACTGACATTATTCAGCTGGTTCTCTAACCTGTATTTACACCGGCTCTGAAAATGCCAGTGTTTTCCCAGGTGCACTGCCCTTTTCCCAAGCTCTGTCATTATTAGCTTGTTACACCCCAGTGATTTCAAAACCCTAACTTTTTGTTCCTGTCATATTCGCTATTTTATAATCTTTAAAAGAAAAGGGAAAGGAAGTCCATAGTAGCCTATAAAATATTATTTACTCAATAGGTGGATGGTTTCTTTCAAGCAGTCACTACCTACCTTCCACAGCTACAAATAGAAATGATGAAGTACAAGAAACCTTCACACAATTCTTCTGAAAAATGCAGCATTTCTGTGAACAATAACTGCCTCCAATATCTCTTTTCTCATTCCCATAAAAACTTCTATTACCTTTTTTCCTTCCCGTAAGAAGATGGGAGAGCACGTGTGCCAGTGGCTACACTGTGCATCAGCACAAGAACATGGTGTAGCACTGGAGCCTGTACACTCAATTTCTGACTTAATCAACAAATAAAACCAACACAGAAAGGGGGGGGAAAAAAGTTGGAAGATGGAGATCCCAATCTTCAAGGTAATGTGCTTGCACAGAAAAGATCACAGAGGAGCTTTTCCCATCCATACAAATATCTACTTAGCACTTAGAGCAAAAAACAGGAAACTATGTTGTCTGAGTAGTATGTTCCTGTGAGGTTTAGTCTGGAGCACAGGGGATGTAGATAATATGTGTGGACAGAGTGCCAATAAAATGCACAGGTGAGTTACTCCTGCGATAGAAACCATCCCCACCGTGCTCCCTCCAAAAGAGCTCAATACCTTCATTCCTAACTGCAGAAACACCGATATCCACAGTTGGAAGGCTCTATCAAACCAGAATTGCTCCATTAGCAATAAATGAGAAGTTAAACACTTGCCAGGTCTGGGGATTTAGATGAGGAACATGAAGTGGTTTTATCAAACTAATTTCTTCATTTAACGAATGAAGATTCCTAAGTCCTGTGCATTTGGAATCACACTCTTACAGTTTTATCTTTAAGAAGTAAAAAAGATGATTGCAGAGGGCTAAGGCAGGTTTACTTTCCTGGTGTTCTTCAGAATGGATATCTTGCATGATTGAGCAGAGCTTTGTTCAATTCTCAAAGCAATTTACTAGAATTGAGAACAGAACGTTTGGTAGAGCAACTTGTTCAGTCCTGGATTATTACTTCTTATTCCAAAACAATTACAATAAAGGGAAAATGGGTTATGCTCCTGTAAAAATATGACTCTTTCCAAATAGCAGCAGAGAAACACATGGATACATAATCACAACCAGAGAGCCCACTAAAGAAAACAGAGTCAGTCCATATTTTGCCAAGTACCACCAAATTAAAACTCATAGAGTTCTTCATTTTTAATAATTTTAAAAGAGCTATGTGAAGTAGGATATATGCCCTATAGTAATCAGAAATGTGCTTTTTCCCATTCTGTGTTATTAGCTCCAGTTCCATGCAGGTTGGAAGTAGCTGGTGCAACGTTGAACCACAATACAAGCAGAGCCAGGGTATTGCTTGGGATTGAACCTCTGATTATTGGATCAAAGAAAATGAAAAGCCATTGCTTTGCACTGCATTTGTTCCACTGAGAAAGGATTTCTCTCAGCTCTGGAAACAGGAACTTTCAATTAAAATGCTCTAGGCTGTGCTCCTCATAGCGCTGCATACTATTTACTCTCTAGAACTGCAAATAGGGGGAGGAAAGCAGATTCAATTTTCAGAGGTTTCTGCAACTGTAAATGAAGCCTATTTGGAAAATTGAGACCTCATCAGCTTCTGTCTGAGGAGGGAAAGCGAGGGATAAATTCATTTCAAGTCTGTGATAAGGTTGTTGAATGAAATGAAATACAATAAAAATCATTTAGCAGTCAGAGAAAATATAAAGAGAGACAGCGAGGTTTGAACTCTTAAGCTCTTCATTCAGGCAAATAGTCAGCAGAGTTTTAACCTTTATATAAATATCTTGCTTTCCGAAATTTACTAAGCCAACAGCACATCATATATACACAATGAAGTCACATTACCAACACCTAAATACTGTTCTGTACCACAGGGTTTGATAGGACCCCCAAAGCCCACAGAGCTCCACATTTCCCTAACACATTTGTCTATCTACAGCACTTGGAACAACCTAGGGCAAGTGAGACTTGAAAAAACAACCTGTGATGCTTGTGGATTTATAGGGATCAAGGAGAACTAGAGATGCATCCACATGTGGGTCTGTCAGTGCATGCCAAGGACAGATTCCAGTGCTCCAGGTATTTGCCAGTGACAGGTTCCTTCAAGGGAAGGCATTCCTACATGGCAGGAGGATGATAAATAGGCTTGTAGGAGGATACAGTAAATTATCCCCTTTTCACAAAATTCTTCTGCGTAACAGTCTCTTCAGCAGAGCTTGAATCCTCCCCACCTGTGGCTTCCCCTCAAGGTGCCTCACCTGAGAATATTTTGGCCCACAAAGCACTGGTTGTTCCTAAGGCTTCATAAAAACACTGAATGTTTGCAAGAGTCACTTTACCAAAAGACAAAGGGCCACATTCCTTAACCTTCACAGTGCACAGATGTAAGTGACAACAAAGTACAAGTACAAAGTATAGGAAAGACAGAAAAGGAGCAAACTCTGAGGATAAATGGATATTTTAACATCTGTGTTTCTCTCTCATTTACATCTCTGGGCAGAGACTGCCAGCGAGGCAGCTAATTAGTGCCAAATCTGGTGAGCAATTTTTGGATGATGAGTATACCTATCTATAAAGAAACAAAATGAGACCAGCAGCTTATTTTGCAGGCTGCAATGAGCAACCATCAGGTGGTGATTATTTTCTGTCTATGAATTAGAAACTGTCTGGGAGAACTAAAAATATTTGGAGTCCATGCCCCACCTTACCTCCTGAGCAAATTTTGGGCTACCTGCCCTTCCTTGGTGTGTCCAAGCCCAGCAACAAACACACACTTTGCAAGTCAGAATAAATTGCAGAGCGGTACTTGTAGCAACACGCCAGCTTTACAGAGGTTTTTCTCTCTCCAACAGATAGATCTAGATATAAATTAATTAGGTGAGGTTGAAGTGCTGCTTGTTGAATATTAAAGTGTGTGCTTTTGCTGCCCCTTTGTGCGGAGGAGCACGTGCAGTGTCAGGCTGCTGCAATGCCAGGTTGCTGCAGTTTGTATGCCAGCCAGGTACCAAAACAATTACATTCCAATGAAGCTGACATCACTCACCCTCCTGCACTGGAGCTGTTCATCAGATGTCTTACCTCTGCCATGTATCACTTGATTCTCTCTGAATTCATCTACTGGGTCACGAAACCTGCTCATTTTAAGTTTTTAAAAGATCATTACAGTTTTTTAACCTTCTTCCATACACTCTTCAAATGACTTTAGAGTCTAACTCAAAGCTAAACAGCAGAATAGATTAACTTACCACCTCAGAACGAGAGACAAAGCTGAAGAAAATGGATTTCCTTTTCTAAAATATAACCTTGCAAGCCTTTTCAGGGCAGACAACACACTTTAGCTTTGTGCTTGCCTACTGCCTACAGCAAAGGGGCTCTGGTCTGTAGCTGGGCTTGCAGATGCTATCTTAATACACAGTAAAATTATACAAGGGAGAGGAATTCAGGCCTTACTTGGGAGAAGTTGAAAATGGAATTATGTATATGTGTATAGAAACAAGATAAGCCCCAGGTAAAACAGAAAGCAGAACAAAAGAGGAGAGGAAAAAATCAGCCATGCAATCAGTCCTTGAACAGGCTCCTTTACCCAACTTCCCTCCAAGGCCACTCCTGCCCTCCCCACCTATATCATCATTACAAAATCAAATTTTGCTTGAACACTGGAAAAAATCTGGAAATAGCCTTAGTCCATACATGTGTGCCTTGGACTGTTTCTAGGACTACTTCTTGGATTTTAAAAAAATTCCAAGGTCTGTGTCATGACCAAAACTGCTGCAAAGAGACATCACAGTGGTGTGTTCAGGGGAAGAGACTGTTCAGTGTCTTTCCCCTTCCAGGCAGCAGCACATGAGGTTATTAAAGATTTACCTCTCCTAGCTCCAGTCCCAGGTTACAATTAACATCCTGAGCCACAGGAGCTTTTCAAAAGCTATAAATTTTACCTGGAGCACAGAAACCTACTCTTTGCCTTTATCCCATTCGGCCTAGTTATATTAAAAAGAAAGAAGTGAGGTTGGAAAGTAAAGATGTAGAGGGAGAAAAATAGAATTTATCAAGATGAAAAGGCTTTAGCCCAGCAAATGAGTTTTCTGCAGCAGTTCTCAGAAGCAGGAGTGGCAGAGCCAGCATCCCTCAGTAGGGCTGATGGACCAGGGAATCCTAATCCCACAGGGAGCTGCAGGCAGAACAGCCCATAGGATCATAACCAAGCATGACTGTGGGGTTGGTTTGGCAGAAACCAACACCCTTTTCTTTTTTTTTTTCAAATCTATGTTTTCATTCAGTTGGAGAAAAACTTATGAGAATGAGAACCTTTCTGCCTGAGCAGAGAAATGAGAAGGAGAGGAATAAATACCCCATATCAGAGCTGTGTGTTTCTACATACTATTAGACAAGAAGAACATGAGAAATACTTGCATTTTGACTTGAACCTTCAAGAACACCTTGTTTCCTTGCGTAGCAAAGTTCAGTACAGAGAACACTTACCCACACCAAGTACTTGCATATGGTTCTTCTGAGTAAGAGCACCAGAAGGCTCTTTTTATAAACACCCTGATGTCTTTTTCTTTTCTGCTGAAGTTTTCACAAGTATTTGCATGTAAAATCATGAAGTTCCTTTGCGGAGCTAAAACAAGGGTTTTTTCCTGACAAAATAAGAGGCCTTTTTCATGCTTATGAACCATCCATTGCTCTTTTAGCTTTAGAGGGACCACAGCAGCAAAACCACCGCCAGAGCAGGACTAATTAGGATACTGATTTCAGGAGCTCTTAATATTAAGTGTTGGGGACCCATGAATTTCCTAATTACAGCAACACAATGAGGTTCTTTTTTTTTTTTTAACTTTTGTGAGCACAGATTAATGATAAACAGACAAGTATTTCATCAAATACTGTGGAAAGCTACTCAGAGCACAGGGGAGGTGGGAGAGAAGCTCAGCAGCTGCTCCCTTCTCTGTAAACTGGCAGCTCACACTGTCGTGAACTGAAACTACCAGTCAGGAGCCAGGAATTAGGGAAAAGCCCACAAAACAGGTAGGGAGTCTCCTGTCCTGGCAGTAATTCCTTTTTAGCCTGCAACCCCACAACTTTCCTGTTACAAATCTGTGAATGCAAACAGATCCCTCAGGAAAGGGATCCTACCTCACTCCATCCATGAGCAGTTTCTGTGATGAGAACAATAACATAACACTCCAGAGAGCTCACCACATTTAGATTAACTCTTCTAAGACTGTCAAGAAAGCCCTTTATACTCCTTTGGGGAGTACAGTTCTCCAGAACTCCGTTATTTTCAGAATAACAACATTAAAACTTCTAGAGAAACAACCGATCAAGGTCATCACCAGGAACTTCAGCTCTGAGCTGGAGCAAAGCTGCTCCCCAGCATCACACACACAGACCAACAGGCAAAACTTTAACCCCAAGAAAATGATGATATTGTAGAGGAAACTCTTACCTGCCCTCCCAAATTCAACCACAGCTTGCCCTGAAGTGACTGTGTCAGCACTGCCCTGAGCCTGCTCTTATAGAGCTGCCCCAGCCCAGCTGTGCCCAATTAACCTGAGGACCAGTTAACTGTCACAGCCTTAACGAGTTCCACCTGGCCTCACTCCAGCCCAAATCCATCAGTGTGGCCATTTCTACAAATCCCTTAGATGGTCACAGTTCTTAGGGCAGGTAAGAGAGTGTTTTTGCCCAATACAGTGAAAAAATCTGGGTTTGTAATTAATAAATAGTCTGAAATGGAGAAATATGTACCTGCTCCTTATGAATTCTGCAGGAACAAGACCCAGCCTCATGATTTTGATTTTTTTTCCTGTTTTTTTGAAAGGGCTTGCTGAATCAATGCTCCATTTGCAAGGCTTGGAAGTGAATAATTTATATTACATAGGTCTTAAATGTTTAAGCCCATGAATGAACGAAGCTCACTCACTCAGTGAGTGCAGGAAGCAAAGGAATGAAGCCCAGGCTCTCAGGAACAACATGTGATTCAAGTTTCTCCTCCTGACTCCAGCCAGAGCACAGGTTTTCAGCATCTCAAAAATCAAGGGTTTCTGCAGTCTGAAACCATGACCCCGTGAACTTTTATCCAACCAGAAATACCTGAAATACCCAGCTGGGTAAAATCTTCAGGGTAAGATATAAATATGAATGATTAATAAAATGCACAACTCCTTGAAATACTTTTAAAACTCCCATGCATTCATGATATTGTGTGACATATAAATAAACATATACATCTGAGTTTTTTAAAGTGATCTCGCTTCTGCTACCACACATGTGCAAGTGTATGCTCTGGCAATTAATGATGCTTATAAATGCTGTGTTACCACTCTGTGCAGGGACTAGCACTTCATATTTATGAAGTCTTAAGTAATTTTGCCTAATAAAGTTAATGAAGTATATGCTAGCAGTTGGAGTATATCAATCTCTTCCCTTTTATCACAACCTATAGGAAATCATTACCATAAAAATTTACTAAACTCACTTAATTTCTGCGAGTTTTCCTCCCTAGCCCTTCTTAGCAGGCTGATCTCTGGAGGAGTTAGGCTGTAAGTGGTATTGTCACGTGCTTGACAGCAACATGTGCTCCGTGTCCTTGAGAGCAAAGGATCATTTGGTATCAAAATGCAGGGAAAAATATGAAGGGGGAAAACTAATGAAGCAACGACATGTTCATCAGGAACATAATCTGACTGGAAAGTAGCCCCATTAAAACTGCTGGCAAACTTTGCACACGCTTAAACTGTTATGAGTGTTAACAGCAATTACGTGCCTCATATTTTTAGATTAAGGGCTCTGGCTGAGGTAGAGACTGTCTGAAGTCTCCCCTGAGTCTGCCTGAAAGCACAGAAGAGGTTAGCAGAGGATAGACTGGGGGAAAGGCAGAAAAACCTGTGAATTTGGGGATTCCTTAAAGCATCAGCCTGGAGCAGCCACAGGCTCCAGAGCTTTTACTGGAGCAGTAGCTGGACACACACCCAGGGCCACCCCAGACCTGTGGTACCAGCTCTCTCTCACTAATTACCACAGACTGAAATACTGGTGTCCAGAGGCACCCAGTGCCTGGATATCTTACAAACTATAAGCAGCAGAAGAAAAATTAGGGGTTTTGCCCTTGGGCATCTTCCCTGCATTGAACTGCTGCCTTGAGGTTCATCTGTGGCATTAACCTTCTCCTTGTCCCACAGCCCTTTGCCAATCCTTCTGCAGCCTCCTTGCATAGACAAGCATCCAAATAACATCCCCTTGCATCCAACCAGGACTACAGAAGCTCTTTCATGGCAAGAGCAAAGGCTGTTCACAAGGCTTAGCAAGGGGTGCCTGGCTGGGCTGTCCCATGTTGGGCACATCAGGCAGGAGGGTCTGGACAGGGATTCCCTTTCCTGCAGAACCCTCCATCAGAAACATGTTAATCACTGTAGTTAAAACTTAGTAAAATCTTCCAGAGCTGGGAATGCAGGATACCAGAGGCCTGACCTGTGCATTAATTTATCATATGTGCTTCACCTTCATTTGTTCTTGGCGATGTTTTGCATAAGCACCCACAGGTTTCTGAGCTGAAAACATGCTGGAAAATGTTGGATTTACTCTATGCAGCTAAAATACCAAATCAGCTATGCCAGCTTCAGAGCTTCACATCCTTTCAGAGCTCAAACACCCACTCATCTATTATTCTATTTGGAAAATCTTGCATGGTACTCAGACTTTCTCCCTGTAGGGGAAATCAGCATATGGCAAAGGCAGGAGTAAAGCAGTAAACGCATTCAAGTGAAGTCCTGTTCCACTGGTTTAATTGCTCTGAGGTGAAGACATGACTTGCTGGAGGATCTATTGCTGAAGGATATGTTCAAACAAATCAGTGAGTTACTATGGCTAATTTAAAAGGCCCAAAAACTCAAGTTCTAGAGGTATCATTCAGCTTCTTTCTGGGTAGAGGTGGGAGAGTATGGAACATACTGCACAACTCAGTGTGTATTGTAAGGAGACACTTGTTTACTATGACATCCCAAGTTCAGAGAAGCAATATAGCATTTAGTAATTATTTTAGCAATAGGTCCAAGGCTGATTGCATGTTTATTGAACACTTTTTTCAAATTATCATTTGAGTCTTGCAGCCTGCAGACATTGTCACAGATTAAAACTCTCTCAGACAATTTCTTCTAAACTTTTTTGCCAGCTGCTGGGTAATCTTTCTACTGTTGTGTATGTCATGGCCCCTAATTATCAGACCTACCCCTTACATCACTGGAATTCACTTTATTGACAGGAAACCAGACAGTCAATATAAAAGATAATCTCCTTCAGGCTTTGTGTACAAATTTGCTTCTCAGAGTTTTGGGGAGAAGTTTCTTCCATCCCTCAAAGACTTTATTTGAAGTGTCTCATACAGAGTGAAGACAGATGGTTACAGATGGTTTAGGGCCTTAGAAAAAACTTGGAGTCAAAAGCAGCTTTAGCATTACTAGACAGAGAGTGGGGTATCTCTTTAGTTTAAAACAAAGGGAGTTATTTCTACATGGCACTTTCCATGTAAAATTTTAGACAATTGTATTGCATTTATTTTTCCCACAAGATCCCCCTCTCTGTTTCCGGACTGTGTGTTCATCTGTGTCCACAAGAGCCACAGGAACCTATGAATCTTTGTGGAAGACTGAATTTTCTTCAACAATCTGAACTTTTGTAAAATGAGAATCTTTGCAGAAACCTGCCAGAGCTGACAGATTAGCACAAAATACTGATACAGATGTCAGTTCCCACAGAACTAGTATTCTTCCCAGAAATCTCATCAGCAGAGTCACTTTTTAAGTGTCTGGGGAAGAAGAACAGATTGGAGAATCAATGAAACAACTTCAGTATCATTCGAGAACTGCAAATCAGTAAAGAAGGGAATAGCAGGCATGCATGCAAGAGCAGAACAAGGCACAGCCTTCAATGAGACAAGGTAATCTAGTGTTCAAAGAAAAAAAAGTGACAGGAAATCGAGAAACTAAGCTGAAATTCCCAGTTCTGACTCGACATGTAATTCATTTCACCTCTGGACTTCTTCTCCCACCCCCAAGATGAGCCTGGTATTACTTACTATGCATCATCCCTTGCCTTACCAAAGCCCTTCTGGATCACCACACTGAGGGAGCTGCAGCTGCAGATCATTACAACCCAACAACACAGGAACACTTTTCCCTAACTTTGCTTTGCTGGACACTAGTTGGAATCACACAGAGTCTTCACCTTAGACAATCCAGTGGACATTGTACCTGTACTAAGTGCAAATGGCTGTTACATTAATGGGGATTACAGTAGGATGAGTTTTAAGCAAAACTCTGGTTTCTTTCTGGATTCACCTTTGTCAGTCTGTGCCTATCCTGCCTTTTATGCAAACACCTTGAGGAATGTGAGCAACACAGACTCAGCTTCACAACCCTCTGAAGGGAGAAGTGTGAAGCTGCAGCATTTCTTCAAAAGCCAGAAGAAAGTAAGATACATAATCCCCATCCTACAACAGTTTTGTTTATAGTCCTGAATTTCAAAAAGGCTTTCAAATCTCCAACAGCTTAGACCAACCCCAAAGATACATACATCCGTTTGAGAAGTTTAACTGTAAGATTTAAAACTTTTGATTGACCCCATTATAATCTGTGTATTGCTGAATCTTTAGAGTAAGCCATTTGCTATCAGGGCTGATGTCACACATCACTTAAACCAGGAATAAGAGTCATACAAAAAGGCTTTTCCATTCAACTGGAAAACAGCATTCAATCTTGGCTTTTTATGTAAGTGAAACCTGCACACTTGAGGGATCCCAAGGACAGCCTCTATTCTTTCCCACAATTATGCTGGAATAAGTCATTTCATCCATTTATAATGGGCCAAGACAAATTCTGGGATAGAAAATCAGCATGGTTCTGTCAAACAATGTTCCTTCTTTTTCAAGAGAGAAAACTTCATTGAAGATTTGCTCAGTTTTGGCCAAGTATCTGTCCATAACACTCGATCTTTTCCGGTAATTAATGTTAATTGGAACATAGCACTTTATTCTGTGGCTTCATCTCAGTGTGGTGCAATACACAGCTGAAATGCTCCAGCACAACGTGGAGTGTGAACTGACAGCCCATGAATTCCACTGTAGTTATTACAAGCAGCTTGGGGGCCTGACTCTGCTAGACAAATTTATGCAGATGAAAGACCAGTTTGTGTTAATATAGACATAAATATTTTTATGAGCACTAACGGTTGCTATATACAAAATTAACGTACACAAATTTGTCTCACATTGGTGGAGCCCGTGTCATTTTTCTATGATATGTAACCAACCACCTCTTGGGTGTCCTCAGTTAAATGTAACCTTGAATTTCCTGTTATCAAAGACCTTCCCATTCATTTCCAAATTACAATCACTTCATCTCACAGTGCAGTGAGATTCCCTCTAGCCTTCTCTCATTGAACTGAAGCATTATGCAGCTGGGACAGAGTGGTAACAACCATCCCACAGGATAACAGATACTTGCATTTTGTTATGAATGACTCTTGGCAGCAAAAAATCAATATTCTGCAGAAGTCACACAAGGCATCTGTGCACAGGGGGCACAATTTTTATTTCTGCAACCCAGTTCATATCTTCCAATCTATGAAGAAACTACTTCTTCAACAAATTGAGGTGATTTCTGCAGAATCTCACCCCCTGTGTGCAGAAAAAGGTAGTTTGCAGGGTCTTCCAGGCTGTTGGAGCACACACAGGCATGGCTGTGACTGCTGTCACGTGTAACAAGTTTGTGCAAATGAAGGACACCATCCTCCAAAAAACAAAAACACAGCTATGGAATACAGTGAGAGTCACAACAAGCTCCTGCTGCTGCAATGCATTCATTAGAGAAGCTACGGGGGGGAAAAAAGAACCAAACCCACATGGCTTAATTATTTAATTCTTAATGCAATTCCTCCCAGTATACCAGGGCTAATAGTTTTTCACCAAGTAACTGAAACAATCTCATGAACAGCAGGTTCCTGAGGTTTTGAGTGACTACGCAAGTTTCTGAACAATTATTTTTGAATTGTCAATATTCCAAACACCTTATCTCTTCCAGAACTTTGAAATATCCATCCAAAGCTTAAAACAAAGATTAAAGAGGAAAAAAGAACCCTTGTGTTTAAGTATGTGATGCAGATTCTTAGCTGAACACTACACTGCATCAGGATTTGCAGACAGAAGTAACTCAGTCTTCATAAAATGGACGTGTCTTCAAAGATCCTAATTTGAAATTTCACTCCCCCCAGCTCCTATCCATGCACATATGTTAAAAACATCTTACTGGGCTTAATTTCTTAAGTCAGTCTCAATTCAGCAGAAACTGACTGAAAACACAATAAAATGCAAACTAAACCCAGGATAAATACAGATCCCTGATCCTCTGACAAGGCAGGGGAATAGCAACGGGGAGGAACCAGAAGTAGAGGCTCCTGCACCACATTCCCTCTGCTTCAGCTCTTCCTCCCAACTGTTTGAGCATAATAAGACCTTGGATATTGCACACACAGAGTGAAGACTCCTATGGCAGGCAATCTTATGTGCAAAATACACCACTATGAAGGCTGAGATCTCCAGCTCAATTTCAATATCTGTTATGAAAATCAAATCATATTGCAGCCACTTCCAAGTGTCTGATCAGCTTATAAGATTTCGTTCAGGTTAAGGGGTCTCAGAGCAATTTAATAAGATGTATAACTTGCATAGTTTTAATAACTGGAAGAAAATACACAGGAGCAACTGCCTCTATTAGTGTTCCAAAATGGGTTTGACTGAACTGCCATCTCACTGTGACACAACAGGGGACAAAAATGTCTGGGTACCCAAGAGACACTTTGTTACAGAAAAAAAAAAAAACAAAAATCAAATTGTTCCACCATTTCAACAGAAGAAATCCAAACGAAGACAGCGAAGTGTCATTAAGTGCCCAGCACATTGTTTGTCCAAAGGAAATGCAGCACAAACACAGAATTCAGTGCAACAGCAAGCGCTGGTGTTTGGGCACCTGCGAGACCCCAGAGGGACTGGACAGCCCTGGACAGACTGATTTCAGACACTCTCCAGAAGAACACTGCATCCTCCCTCTAGATCTTACAAATTAGAGCAAAACGAGGCATTTAGAGGACCTCCTAAGGCCTTCAAATGCTTCAAGCATCCTTAGGCAAAAAACCCAGTTTATTTTCAAGGTGTGCCGTGATTGTCACAGCCACTGGATGGGTTCAGCACATCCACAGAGAGAATCTAATTTGCTGTCTGATCAGTAAACAGTTGGGAAAATCATGTAGCCGTTGAAACAGTTCCACATGGAAGAGATTTAGAGAACTGTAACTTCCCAAATGATTTTGAGAGCAGCAATCTTGGATATTGAATGAGACACGGGAGGGAAAAAAAAAAATCATTCAGTCCTTTAAGGATTTGCTAAACCTGCACCACAAACACAGCTCCTGGACGGGTGCAGGGTCAAACAGCAGATTCAAGACAGACTTAGTGGCAAACCCAATAATCTCCTAAATACCCAGAGTTACTCTAACACCTAGTCAGGTTTTCTGTTCTTGGAGGTTTCCTTTCTAAGCACCAACCAGACTAATTCTCTTTAGCTTGCAAAATCGGACAAGATCACAGCCTGGAGGGGAAAGGCTGCCATGATAAATATTTCATGGGTTACATCAATAAAATTTATTTTGCCAAGGAGAATGGAAGGAGAGGAAAAGCAGAGAAATAATTCATTAAAAGAACTTCAGCTTAGCAATGCTGGGGGAAAAAAAAAAAGCCGTGCTAGGAAAAGAGGAATTTAAACACAGAGGTTTTAAATAGGTCAGAAGCTTAAGTACTCTTAACACATGGCAAAGTGACAAAGAGCCGAGCCTTTCAGAATGAGAGTACAGCAATGTGTGTACTTAACAGTAATTCATCCCATTCCAAAGAAATATCCCCAGACACACCAGTAACAGTTTCAGCTTCTTGCATATCATCCAACTTTTAAGACCTGCTCAGTTCATGGAAGTGCCATTGCTCAAAACCCACTATAGACTACAACGAACACCTTGAGGTTTCCTTTAGTTCTCAGAGCAAAAGTCTTCCCTACGTTATACTGGATGGGGCAATAAGTTTTGTTTTCCAGAAGACAAAAAGGCAACATCAAGAATTAAGGTACTTAACACAAAACTTTAACATTCCTGTACTGCAGCAACTCAGCAGAGCTTAAAATTTGCAATTTACATCAGAGAACTTGCAAAAAATAAATATTTAATCTCTTCTTCCTCCCTGCCACTATTTGAAGAATTTGCAGTGCTTAAAGAGCACACAGCACCTCAGTTTTATGACACCTTTTTCATTTACTCACTTGTCCCATCCAATGTGGACCTCATACAACCAGGAGTCAGCAGGATGGGCAGGGAAAAACAGCAGAATTGATTGTATTGAAGCAAACTAAAGAGGTCCAGGACCCAGTAATTCCGAAATTCTAATCCCAGATCTGCCAAGGACTTCCTAAAGGGCTTTGAGTCACTGATTAGGGATTTTATTTTTTTTAATGGGTAAATTAGAGAAGCACATACTGTGCAAGGAGTGGAACAGTCTCAGGACAAGTAGATGAAATGGCATTAAAACCCATCACAGGTACTTCAGTGAGATCTGGTAACAGGTTACATATTCCAAAATTTACCTTCTCAGAAATCTTTTATTTAAAATGATTGAGTAATTTTGTGGATGAAGTCACACTACTTAAACCTGGTAAAATACAGAGACGGTGAGAAAAGGGGAATTATGTTACTTACCACAACCAAACCCTCTCCCATCAGCAGAGCTGTCATGGGAGACAAACTGTTCAGTAACATCCAACAGCCAAATCTCCCAACAGCAATGCTGGGCTGCCCTCTAGTGAAGTCAGAAACCACTTCCAGCACCTGGATTTCTGAAACTCAACAGTCTCAGACCCAGCTAGATTTTAGACAGATTTGTTTGTAACAGAAGAATCCTATAGCAAGCAACTTTAGTAAAGTGTGCTTCTGATTTAATTTTACTCTTCCATCCCAGGGGTTTTAGTTTAGGTTTAGCACTGCAATATGATTAAACACTGTATTCAATTTAACACCTCCACAGCCTATTCTGCTTTCCCCAAGATTTGTGAATTCAAGTTCTCATCTTACAATCATTTGCAAAGCGACTTCAAAAATCTGTTACATCAGAAAACACACCGTTTTGCTTTTTAAAACAGCATGACAAGAATTCAACAACAGGCTCATGTATTTAAAAATTTTGACATGGTTCTAGAATATAATTTTTCTCATGCTTGGAGTGCATTTTCTGCAATGCCACTTTCACTGAAGGCTTAATGACTTCACTGCTGGTTACTGAGACACCTTGGCTCTTGCTGTTACTGCCCAAAAAGCTCCCTGCTGTGAAGTGGACAGACACATTGGTCACAATTTATTCTCCAAGGAGGGTTTGCATTGTAGCAGATTCCTAGTCAACTTTTTGTTCACGTATTTAAGAAGAAAGAAGCGGCCACTTCAGGAAGAGAGTGATCAGAGGTGCAGGATTTGGCAGCAGATGAAGAACCAGCAGCAGCAGCTCCAGCACAGTCCCTGCTGGGTGACCCTGATGGCATCAGAATTTCACAAATTATTTTTAAAAAAAAATCAAGTGATACTTGGGATTCTTTGCTTTCACAGAAAAAAAATGATTGGGGTCTTCCTTAAGAATTAAACCCATGTTACATGCAGTTGTTTTTGGGACACAGGAGGCAGGAAGCACAACGTGGGGTGGGTTTTCTTCACCTCTTGGTTTAGGCCATCTTTAAGCTATGGCTGGCCCAGGAAGTTGGGCTGAGCTTCAACTCCTGCATCAACAGGGTTGAGGTGAATGTGCTCTTCCAGGAAGCAAAAGGCTGTTTCCAATCCAGCCTCAAATGAACCAGGCTGATGGAAAAGCTCATGGTAAAAGCACAGAGCAAAGGCCAGTTTACACAAAACTACTGCTTTCTCCTTCAGCATTGGAATATTTCACATGCCCATAATAACTAAAGACACTTAAACATTCCTGCAAATCACCAGCTTGGGTGCCAAGCAATAAAATCTTAGTTGTGAGCATAACACAAAGTATTGGAAAAAGTTGAAACAAGTTGCCTGGAAACTTACCAGGTATATTTATTAAAAAAAAAAACCAACATTCAAAAATACAGATGTTCTACTAGTATTTTGTAACTTCCATATAAATAAGACTTGTTTGATTTTGTCAGCATACTCGTATCTGCAGGTTACAACACCTGGGGAAAGACCAGCACAGAGAATTTTGTTAGTATCTTCCAAACACTGAACCATCACAAAATTCTATGCAAGCTTAACATGCAGCAGTCAGACCTGCTTCCAGTCTGAACAAGTTCAGCTTCCCCTCATCAACACATTTCTTGTCAAACAGAACTACTGTATTACTGCCAAGGCTACAGGTCTTTCCAGTTCCCAAGAAGACATTTAAGTGTTCAATAAAATCGTATCTGCACACAAACTTGGGCTTCAAACTTCAGTGATGTTTGTAATCTGAATTTGAAGTGATGCAGACTCCTGTGGGCTCACTTACAGGACTCCATAACAGGATCAGTTTTACAACACTGCTGAGATTGATTTAAATAGAATCAATTACACTATCAATTAACTTCTCCTCAGTCCCGTTGACAGATTTTAGTTGAACTATCAACTTGCTCTATTGTATTATTAGAAAAGCTAGGACTGACAAGGCAAGCCCTACTCCAGCCCATCCTTCTACATGAGTGATCCAGACCAGTTTCAGATCACACAGTGTTATGAATTTCTTCCTGCCATCTATAAAGAGGTGGAGGTAGCAAAATGAAAATAAAGTTCCTCAAGTCAATGTTGTCAGCAGTTCACCTCAGTTACTGGTCCATTTTCTGCTGTACCTTCTTTCAGAAAGATGAATAATGTTTCAGCCTAAAGAAAAAAAAAACATTGAGACAGATTTAAAACTTCTCAGTAATATGTTGCGTGAGCAAGACAAAGAAACAACTCTTAACAGTGTCACTGAGTATTCTTAGACAGCCTGAAACACAGGTGTAGTTAAAGGTAGCAACCATTCACATGCTAGAGTTACTTGAAGTGCCTTTATAATATGCAGTTCAAGTTAAGGACAAATCACAAGATTTAGTTCCATTTTTAGACTTATTTAGGAGTCTTTCTGTAAGTTCTCCCTGTCAAAATCTCATCCTAAAAAGTTTTTCAAGGGTCATGAAGTTGTGAGTTTAAAAAAAGAAATATTCCTGCTTAGTTATCACTGCTCCTGACCACACCAGCAGGGGGAAAAAAAGGCAATGACAGTTTTGACAGGGCCATCTGCAACAATGTGTATTTTATAATCAGACAATAAACAAGGCTCATTCCCCAGAAGGGAAAACAAGCTCCACACTCCATGAACTCATCAGCTGAATTCAGATTACAAAGTCAAACCTTATCTCTCACCTGTCATCTGCCCCATATTACAGAATATAAACATGTTACCTGGGATTAATGAGCCTAATTTAGTACCTACCTAAATAACAAGGCTTTGCCTTTGTTATTTGCTACAGAGAAATAGCCACTTCTGGGAGAAAAGTCCATAGACTGAGCAAGATAAATCTGTTTTCTTCTGAACACTGGGAAGTTTGAGAACACAGTGTATGAAGGAATGTGCACCTATTGAGAAATAGGTCAGAAGCTACAATTAGGAAAAAGCCACCAATTAGGAAAAAGCCACCAAAAATAAAACTGAAGTACAAATTTAAAATTGAAGGTCAATGTTAAGCTCAAATGTTTAGTTCTATTCCTACCCTACATGATTCTATATATAGAATTCTACTGGAGAAAAGAAGCAGGGAACACACCATGAAGCCAGTTATTGCCATTCTTTTCTTTTTAAGCAATTACATGTAAGCAATAAAAACAGGCCTCCAAACCCTCAGATTAATTCAATAGTTCCACTGTTGGCCAGAATTCTGACATAGCTGGCAAAATTTTGAATGAGCTAGGGAAAAAAAACCCCACAGTGAGATGGTTACAGTTACCAACTGCTGAAAATTCACATTTGTTGCTGAGTTGTATTTACAGCAGTGAAATAGAGTCACAGAATGGTTTGGGTTGGAAGGAACCTTTGAGTTCATCTGGTTCCAACTGGGCAGGGACACCTTCCACTTGACCAGACTGCTCAGAGGCCCCATCCAGCCTGGCTTTGAACAGTTCCAGGCATTTTAAAGGGCATTTTAAAAATGGAAAAGGTAAACTAGACCATAAGATGTTATTTTCAGAACAACTTCACTAAAGAAAATAAACTTATATCCTTATAAATCTCCAGTTTCTTGTACATGTCCTGACCTGGTGGATCCAGCACATTTTGCAGTATCCATATCTGCTTATTATCAGTTTTATTATGTCACCAGGAGTATTTTCATCAAGATAAAAAAAAAGCTTGCAATAAAAGAAGCTGAACATACCAATTTCACAGCCTCATCAGCATCACGGGAAGCCACCGCCAAAATTTCCGTGGTGGGGTTGAAGGTCACACAGGTGGCAGAAGTAACAAGGTTCATTATGGCCTTAACTGGCTTAGGACGGTTTTCCTTGAGACAGACATCAGTGGTATATAAATTTACAACCCCTGAAGATGAACTGAAGAAAGAAACAACAAAGATTATAAGAAAAAGCGACATTTCAGTACATATTACCTTGTTATCTCCAGCCACCATTCACCTGAAAATGTAATTTACAATTCTCTCCTGGAGTTTGTAATAGTATTTTGTTTGGAGCTTGATTTTCCTTTGGAGTTTATAACAGTATTTAGTGGAGGGGTTTAGAGTTTTGTTAGTTTGAGGAGGTTTTTCTACTTATATATGAAGAGACCCACTTAACTGTGCAGAGCCTTGATGAGCTCATCTCTTACCAGAATTCAAAGCAATGAGAGCTTGGTAACAAAACATTCTGAAATAATTTCAAGCTTTCAATTGTGGGGTTTTCTATATCTGTAGAATAAGTTCACTTTTAAATCCTTTTCCACAGTGGGCTAAGGAAATAGGTACTGTTCTTCAGTATTTATTTGCTAGTTTCATTAAAAAGAATCAATACACTGGCTGAAGTTGCATTTCATTAAATACACTTAGAGAAACACTTTCAGCTTGTGGCTTTGAGCTGAGGCAGCTTTTCAAAGGCTAATGTGCTATCCTTGCAGGAGCCAAATTCAGAGGACAGGAAAGAGAACTAGAAAAGGGGGAAGACCCTGAATCAACATCCATATTACAGAATTTGTGATTTCAAAATAAACTGCTGAGCCCATATATGGTAACAGTAACACAATAACAGTGATGCTGGTGTGAGGTGTACTATGGTATTTTATATTTATACAGGAAAAATTAAATTATCATCATAAAACAGGCAATATTCATCTACTCACATCTACTCTAAGCTTATCAGAACCACGTTCCTACACTCACCAGCCACCAGTAAGTTCACTGAAGAGCTTCAAAATGAGATCAGAAGAACCTGTCAAACCCCAGTCAGTCACTTACCCACATGCCACATACTGGTTGTTCTTTGAAACAGCAATGCACTGTCCTTCCAAAGAACCTTCATCTTCAAATTTGTGTAGACACTTCCTGCTTCTCACATCCCAAATGAAAACTTCACCTTCCTCTGGTTGCAGAAACAAGTAGATTACAGAAACCATTTATACACAACACTATTTTGTTAAAATACAACTAATAGCTCATTTAAAATATCAAATGTATCACCATTATCATTTTTTTAAAAAACAAAACAACTAAAGGCATAGTAAAATAGTTAACTCCATTCTTTCATTATTTATCTTTTGGTTGTATTTTTAGGACAGATACTGACAAAGGTTTTTATCTTTATAAACACTAAGTGCCTTCTAAAAACTTATGCAATTTAAAGGGAATTAGGATTAGTGCTGTTGGAATACTCACTTGAATAGTTGTATATTTTACTGCTGTCTGGAGTGAAAGCAGATGCAGTGCATCTTCCATTTACCTTCATAGTGCTGATCAGTTCCTTTGTCTGTAGGATGAAGAACAATAGTGATTCTACCAGAAATTTGTAGGAAAGTTGTTTCCTGTCCCATAAAAAAATCTTTATTTAGCTACCCTGACATTCAAAGAACAGCATCAACATTTTCAGTGCCTGCAGACCAGAGCACAAGCTCCTGAGTCCAACAACAGCTGGTCCAACAAACACTCATTTGCTCCCTCGCTGCAGGGTCTGAGTTATACAGCAGAACTGAACTTTCTTCTTTAAACTCTACCCTTGTAAGAGTTTAAAACAAAACCAGCTGCCATCATATGGCATTTTAAAATTCAACTGCAAAAACTCACTGTGCATTATGAATCACAGTATCTGGCATGATTCACGAGCACAGTACAGCAGCATGCACTAGCACGACTCTCAAAAAAGCAGTCCTATATTTCTCCCACCCCCAGAGAGGGTGATGCCTGTTTCCATGCATGCCTGTTTCCATGCTGAGGCCATTCCTTTTGCCAGCACAAAGCTGAAGTTCAACACTGACACACGACTTTTTCCCAACTCTGCCCTGACGCCCAGCAGCCCCAGAGAGCTCCCAGAGCAGAATGAATTCTCAGACGCCCCAAAATAATTCTCTAAAGCTGCAGTGAGTTGAGTCAGCAGCACATTTTTGAAGACTGTCACAGTATGTGTCATGCCTTTGTTTCAACTGAAAGCTAGATTGCTTTGCAGATGGATTATAAGCAGATTCAAAAGGGAAAAGGTACCAAGAAAGTGAAGCTACACAAACCATGAGGAGAAATTACCTTCATGGACAGCAAGTGAAGGTAACCCGAGGTTCCAATTAGCAGCATAAATGATCCATCTGGAGAGAGCTCAAAGTTTCTGAGAAATCTTTCCTCCACACCTTTAAAAAGAGATTCAAAACTTGAAATAGGCATAATTTATTCTTTTGCCTCAACATTCAGAGGTGTGATGAATATGAGTAAGACCTGACTCCACTTCAGCTTTTCACTGCTGTAATTCACTGTCACAGCAAAGCTAAACTCAACCTTGCTTATGTGTGACAGTTAATGTTTAGTACCCCAGAAAAACTAAAACTAAAGGGACTTGTTCCCTGAAGACAAGTTAAAAATATAACCTCCAACAATTCACTGCATTTCCTTTTAAAGCAAATTCATGTGCCATCTCTATTTGGGACAGTTTCAACTACACCCAGGCACTTACAGCACTGAAAAACCTACCTCGGACTTTGGGTATAGGAATAATATTTCCAGCCATCATGTCATACACAAAGAACATGCTGTGGTGAGTACCAGTGGCTATAACTTGTTCTCCATCAACACTGAAACGAGCCTTATAAATTGGAAAACTCTCTAAATAGATGCTCTGTATTTTTGGATTCCTTATACCATCCACCTTCAAAAAAGAAAATAACCAGGTTATCATATTGAGGAACATACCAAATACTTTTAAATAGAAAAAACATATCAAGTACCCAGTACAAGCAAGAGATAAACCACCCTGAAGCATTAAACTCTTCCTCTCTTCCACAAATAACCTGGCTCTTGGCTCCTCACCCTATATAACAGGCATTCCCAGCCTTCCTGGATACACTTCACACCACTTGCCCTTCCCTGTCTTGCCCATGCTTTGTTCAAATCATCACTACTATGGTGCTTTTTCTAAATGGAAACATTTGCTTTGAATTGTTCTTTTTTTTCTTTTTCCTGCAGCCTTCTGGGACTATCAAATTCCACTTGTGCCTGACCATTCCACTGATCCTGGGCCATGCTGAAATTTCCTAAAGAGAGTTATGATCTTAGTTTTCAGAGGAACAGGAACAGGAACAGGATGAGCCTCTTCCTGCTGCAGTCCAGCCTCTCCATTCCCAACATGATTTCACAGCAATATTAGAGTTTTAAGTGAAAGTGGACTGCTCCTCACATTATAGGATTATAAACAGAAAACCTCATTAGTCCAGATCACTGCAAACCTTAAACCCAAATGTTTTTAAAAACAAATCTTCAACCAAAAACTCTAAGACAACTAAGTTTGCCTGTACACTGTACATGCTTGATATGCAGTCACAGATGGAAATGTCTTCTAAGGTGCCTTTAACCAAAGAATTTCCATCTTAACCACAGACATTACAACCCTGTGTGCACAGGAAGAGGGAAAACAAAGTCTGTCAGTCCAGGCTATTAAAAAAAAAAAAAAAAGGGTTCTGTATGAGTGCTCATTTGCACAGAACAGGCTGGAATTCTTCACCTGGAAGAGCGACACAGACCGATCGTGTCCCGCAGTCATGACCACTTGGGCTGAAGGGTGGAACTGCACCGTCACCAGCTTTCCATCGGCAAAGCGTTCCTGGTTTGCAGGCAGGCAGGTGCTCATCTAAAACACAGAGCAAACAGGCTAAAAAAAAAATCCACACTTAATGCTGATGAAAAGCCAATTTAATTACACTTTATGCTACAAGAGCAAGACCTCAATCCCTATGATGAACTTTTAGGAAGCCTGACACAAGCGGAGCACAAAGAGCCGGTTCAGGGAGTTGCTCCAATGCAGTGATGCAAACACAGGCTGAACCCACCAGCCTTTCTACTGCCTTTGAAATTATCCCTCTGTGGAAATCCAGCTGCATTCTGACCCATCTGAAACAGTTGTAGAAGAGACAGTAGAAGAAACACTTGCTTAAGGCTGTCACTTCTCAAAGATCACACCAGTACTTTAAAGCTGTGGGAGAATTCCAATCTCCCTATTAAATTAAAATCCTAAATTAAAATTTAAATCCTAAATTAAAATGCTACTACAAGGTGCTACTTCAGAGCACGTAAAAATCCTTATTTCAAAAAATACACCTCAATTTATTGCTTCATCCTTTCACGTGAAATACTCAATTTGTCCAACGCTTACCCTTTAGAGCTTCTAGTTACAGAAACAAGAAATTCACATGATCACTAATTTTACACAGCAACAACAATCGAAGTGTGGGTCAAACTGAAGTGGAAAGATAAGGCTTATCTTTACCTTCAAAATCCCTCTTGGCAGGGACTCTGAGCTCGTTATGAAATTGCCAGTCCTGCGTAGAAGATCATCATCTTCATCACTCTCACCTCATGAAACCACAGCACATGGAAACAGTCAATTGCACAAATACCCACATCAAAACCTACAAATTCCTTACAAAAACAAATTAAATCAAAGCACACTGAAGGAAGGAATAAAGGTGATTTATCCACCATATTATCACACTACACAGAGAAAACATCAGAAATAATTATTTTCTAAGAAGCTGAACAAAGAATCACAGAAGCACTTATTAGAATAGGAATAGAATTATTTACTATCACTTGAAGTCCTTTTGGATTTCTTCCTGTTTTCTAAATTAGCCCAGGCAGGAACTCCTCCCATGGCTTGCTGAAACCTTGAAAGAGAAGGCGGAAGAGAGAAAAAAAATAACTTTCAGGAGAAAGTAATTTCCCTCTCTGAGTTAAGCACTGAGAAGATACACCATCACAATTTTACAGGAATAGTCATGCTTAGAACACTATGCAAGCTTTTTAGACTTTTTAAGATTTCACAGTTTCTAGTGTAACACCCTAGAACACAAATTAATTTGTGCAGTTCCAATAAAACAAGTATTAAACAAATTAGTCGAGGCAATGCTAATGCACATTTACATAAACATCACATAAATGTATTTTATCTTATAGAATCCCAGAATAGTTCAGGTTGGAAGGGACCTCTGGAGATCACCGAGTCCAACCCCCTGCCAGGGCAAGGTCACCTGGAGCGGGTGACACAGGAACATGTTTGGGTGGGTTTGGAGTGTCTCCAGAGTAGGAGACTCCACACCCTCCCTGGGCAGCTGTTCCAGTGCTCTGCCACCCTCCATGGAAACAAGTTCTTCCTCATGCTGAGGTGGAACTTCTTGTGTTTTGGTTTATGGCCATTGCTCCTTGCCCTGTCACTGAGCACCACTGACAAGAGTCTGGCACCATCCTCTGACACCCACCTTGGAGATATTTATCTGCATTCATGAGATCAATGATCTCACCTCAATAAAGTCAGCCACAAAAACAGTAACGAAACTCACTGTTCCTCAAGTCTTCTTTTTAGTTTTTTCTTAGTAAGTGTCTTCTCAGCATCGCTTTTCATGAAATCCTTCCTGTATTTATGGGTCATGTCAACACTAGAGGGGGGAGGAAACACACAGAGAACACAAAGATCATTCAAACCACAGCCACTTACAGTCAAGTTAAGTTTACAAGTTCGATACATAGCTCCCACCTGCAAACCCGGACTCACTTTTCCTCGGCTTCATCATCCTCATCCATCCAGGCCGGCTTTCTGGGCAACAAGTCGCCTTTGGCTTCATTTTCTACCTCGGAATCGCTGGAATCTGCTTGGAGACTTTTCCTCTCTGTGGCAGCAACCTGAAAACAACCAAACGGGGCCAAGTGAGCAGGGGCGGGGGACAGGAGGGGAGGGAGGGGGCACCGATTCCCGCCCGGTTGGGGCAGGGCCGGGCCGTACCCTCGGGGGCTCGCCCAGGCGCCGCAGCAACTCGTCCTCCTCCACTTTGAGGCTGTCACCGAACACCAGCTCCTCCAGCTCCCGCTCGGCGCCCGACGCCTGGCTCACATCCCTCAGGTGCCGGGCGCGCCACGCCGCCTCCGCCGCCGCCTGATCCGCCACGGCTGCCGCCCGCTTCGGAGTCTTCGTTTTCGCCATTTTCGGGGCTTTGCCCGCTTGAGACGCTTCCCTCGCTTTTTTCACCGTCTTTATTTTGGACGCTTTCTTCATTTTCGTGGCTCTCCGCTCCGTCCCCGCCGCCGTGCCCCTCATCGCTCCCCGGACCCGGAACCGGAACACGTGCGCACCTCTCACGTGTGTCCCCCGCATCGTTCCACCCTTCGCCCGCGATAGGCTGGCCCGCCGCCCCGCCCCTCCCCACGTGATCCAAGCACCGCCCCTTCCCTCGCGATCCGCGCTCACGTGACCTCCTTTCTTTGCCTTCTATTCTCTCCCACCCCCCCCGCCCACCCCGCGCTCCACGTGACGTGGCCGCGGCCGGGCCGCTCCATTGCGCCCCCGCGGGGGAAGGGGGTTCCCAACGCCCAGCGCCCCCCAGCACACGCTCCTCAGCGAGCCCTCACTGACCTCGCCAAGCCATCGTCTCGCTCGCTTTGCTACCCACCAGCGGGGGCGGCCTCTCTTACCGCCTCGCCCCAGCCGTGGCGCGTAGCCCCCCCCAGTATTGCGAATGGTTCAGCCCGCAGGGAGGCGGGGGGGGCACGGCCCTGGGTCCGCCCCGCGCTGCCCGAGCCCGTGGGGGGCGTGTCCGCGCCTGCGCAGCCGCGCGCTCGTGTTGTTGATGTCCCGGCGGCCGCCGTCGGTCCCGGTCGGTCCGCGGCGCTCGGAGCGGCCGAACCGCCCGGGCCGCCCCCGCTCCGCCCTGCCCCGCCGGGCACGGCCCCCGCCGCGGGCCGCCCCAGCGGCACAGCCCCCGCGGGGGCAGCGGGCACAGCCAGCGGGCGGCTCCTGCCCATGAGGGCCTGATGGAAAGCACAAAGGAGCTGCTGGTGAGTGCGGGAGGAGCGGCCCCCGCGGGACCCCCCGCGCCCGAGGGGGGGAGCGGCCTGAGGGGGGGAAAGACCTCCGCTGTTCGTGCTGAGAGGGCGGCCCCGCGGGGCGTGGGAGGGAGCCGGGGGCTCCTCCGGGCTGTTCGGGGGCGGCCCCCGGGGCCGGGGGTGTGTGCCCGCCCCGGAGCTCCCGGGGCGCTGCTCGGGGCCGGGAGCCCCCGGCGGAGGGTCCCGGGGGGCAGCGGCGGGGCCCGGCCGGGGCACGTGGGGGCGGCTCGGCGGGACCCCTTTGTTGTGGCCGGGTTTTGTCCTTCCCTCCCCTCTCCCTCCTCCTGCCGCGGAGAAAAGTTCCAGCCCTCGATCCCTCTCCTGCTCCGCAACTTCCTCGGGTGCTCCCAGCTTAATTCAGAGTTTAGTTTTCCAGGCTCGTTTTAAACGCTGTGCACTTTTCTTTAATATCAGCGCTTCAGAAGTTTTGGATTCTTTGTAGCCACTTCCCCACTCCCTGCGATTTTTATGACCGCTGATATTGTGACTTTGTTCTCTTTGTGAGCAGCAGTAAACCCCTGAAACCAGTTTCGCTTTCAGGCTGTTGCTGGAAATGTTTGAAATGTTTAAAATTTAGCAATTTCTCAATTTCTGCCCCAGTGTGGCTTTAAAATTTAAAAGTCCTGCCACAAAGCGTATGCTGATTGTGGTAAAAACTCCTGTGCATGCAAAAGTAATTTATTTTAAAATACCTATTAAAATGTGGGTGGCAACCGTTGTGATTTTTCACATCTAACCCCAGTTAAAACTAAAAGCTGCAGGGCAAGCTCCTGTATTTTAAATTAAAATTATTTTACAAGTCTGAGAAAATGCATTTACTTATTTATTATATTTAACAGTTTGATTTTGACTTGTAAGGAATGGAATAAGAAGGCTGTGAGAGAGTCTAATCTGGAACATTAAGTGGGAACTAAAACAATATATTCCTTTTATTGCCTTTAGAAAGGCAATAGAACTTGATAGATTAATTGCCTTTACTCATTGCTTCTGTTTAGGAATAGTTTTGAGGAAGTGTGTAATGCAGGCTGTAGGGAACCATGCAGAGGTATATTCTCTCCTATGTGGAAGTTACTGTTTATGCCACAGGAGTAGTTTAGGAGTTGTTCTTGAGAAGTGTGGGCTTGTGCAATGTGCAGAAGGATTTTAGGCTGGAAGTCAGAATCATCTTCATTGTTCCCCAAAGAGCGAGGTGCCTCTGGTAGCAATGAAAACATGCACAGAAGCTCCCTCTCATTGGATTTTATTTCTCTTACCTTCTAAAATTTGATTTAATTTTGCAAGGCTTTTGGTACCTTCTGCAAAACCACTCCTGCATTCCTGCATTTCCCAGGTAAGTGGGTACACTCTGGGCATGGGGGATCGTTTGCTCAGTCTGGCTCTGAGCACATGAAATGAGTTCAGATGTTGAAGACTTTGGGTTTGGGGTTGGTGGTGGTTTTTTGGGAGGGTTTACATTTAAATTTGTTGTTTTGTTTGTTGTTCTGTTTTTTAATGGTAACACAGTGTTTAAAGTGAAGTATTTGCCTCTTCCAGATATTCCTGTACGGGCTTTGTAGAAACATAATGGAATTTGTAACAGATTTTCAGTTTTCTCAAAACTCAGATATTTCACATATTAATCATCACACCCCCCTCCAAAATTCCCTGCTAATTTGATATATTTTTTTATGAAAGAGTCTCCCCTCTTGTGTGAAACCCCCTGGGGAAGAGGCTATGGACAAAACCATTGGCAAACAGCAGAAACTGGCTTCAGACAAAATGCTGTCATACATAGCAAATGAAGAGACAGGAAAAAACATTTCTGTAATTTTCCAGCAGAGATTTTACTTATAATAAGAGTGGAAGGCACATTTCCAGATAGAGGTGAGTTGCTTATATAAAAAAGTAAGTTTGGTTGGTTCTGATTTCCAGGAATCCCAAGATGTTTAGCTTTGGGGGTTTTTGTATGTTTGTTTTAAATGAAAGCTGAAAGTGTGTTTTCTTTAAATTGGTACCATGTTTGAATTTTCTATTTTTTGTCACATTCTGAGGCACAATTAGGCTTCAGTTCCACAGGGACAAGCTGGGATTCTACTGTTAATTATTTTAGCCAGCTTACATTCAGAAGAGTTGTAATAAATTAGTTCCATCGTCTTGTTTCTTTAATGCCAACATTCAAAACTGAGCTTGTAGCATAAAACATCAATAGACTTTTGAAAACAAAAGCCATGCATCAATTTTAAGACTAGCTTGGAAATACACTTGGATCTGCTAAGGATATGTGATTAAAGTGAATCTGTCTTATCACAGCCCCTTGGCTTGAAGGTTGTGGTGACCTCAGTGTTGACCTTGGCCTCAGATACCATCTGTCCATACTTCTGTCATGTTTGGGGGGGTTGGAGCTGAATGTAGGAAGTGATCCCTCTGTTTAGGTGCTGGTGGGCCTTCCTTAAGCTACAGCTCTTGTACTCAAAGCTCCAAATTGCTGCCATTCTGAATTCCTGCCCCAGCTTGATTCAGTAGTAACAACAACCATTTGGAGTGGTTTGAAACCTTTCTGTGACTGTTGGGGGTCATCCTCCCGTGGCCAGGTACACTTACCTGGGGGCAAGAGGTTTGGTTACATAATAACTGGATATTTTTGTTGCAAGTTTTCACCCTCAAAATGCTTTCTCATAAATGTTGCCAATAGTTGAGCAAATAGTCTTCATCAAGTCACTAAAGCCATTTCCTTAGTAAGTGTTTGATGTCTAATTAACATTAAATAGTTTTATTTTGTGTTTTGGCCATGCATTGTTTACCCTTTGTGACAAGTTTTTTATGCTGTAAGAGTAGTTCTTGTACTCAAAGAACATATGCTATAATGTGCTGATCAAATTTAATGTGTGTGTGTATATATATATTTAAAGAGTATGTGTTAAGAGAGTGAGAAATTAGTTATTTTCATTTTTGTTTAGAGTTGCCTTCCTGCTTTCAGGGAAACCGGTTTCCTTAACTATATTCTTTTATCATACCATTTGCCTTATGTAATGGTTAATTAAGAGTATTTCTTAAAAATACTCTGTTGCCAAGTATTCACAGGGAGGAGAGGAAGAACAGGAAAATGGGAAGTTGGGCAGAATAAGAAAGCAGTTCTTAAAAGCTCCTTTCTCCACCCCTCCCTTCAATAAAGAAAAGAATGCAAGAAACCCCCCGAGCAAATAGTCCTGCTCAGCCCAGGTTTGATGTTGCTCTGACTGAAACCCTTCCCTGTTGAGGAACCAGTAATCTTATTAGGAAAATCAGCGTTAGCTGGGGCACTTCAAAGTTTGGCTTGCTCTTTTCTTTGCGCGTTGCTTCTGCTTAATGTACAGCTCGACTCTATTAGTGGTGGAGTCTCTCCAGCTACTCCTCTTTTGGCATTAACCCACCACAAGGTTCTGTTTTATAGCAAGCCAGGCTCCTGCTCCAAGCAGTTCCTGTGGATAGGCAGGAATGTGTTCCCACATTTGTTCAAAGGCGAACAACACTGATTCGATTCTGTTTTGAGGAAAAGAAACCTCCTCAGCCTGAGTTTTAGTCCTAAGTCCAGTTGTGAAGAGTAAGAAACTGGTTTGTTGTTGATTTTGGGTGGTTTTTGTTTGCTTACCTGTGTTTTGCAGCTGCCACAGTGAGGTGCTGCTTCAGACACACAAGAACTCAGAATTCCTTGTCTTTCATGTGCCTAGAAATGACTTCCAGCATTGCTTGTTCCTTCACCTTCCCAGGGACTGAGATGAGGCCCCTTGGTGTGTCATTTCCTGCGTCCTCCTTTTGCCCTTTTTGAAGATAGGAGGGATAACAGAAAGGAGCAGAGAATGTGTACATGAGATAGATGGTTCCAAGTTCCTGGTGTCTGCTGAAGTTCACCACAGTGTGTTTAGAGACCACCAGCGCTTCAGGAGCTGTCGGTGGTAGAGATTGAGGCCCTACAAAGTCAGGAATGGGCAAATTTTATACTTAATGTTCAAAAGAGAAAGATGGAACCAGTCAACAAGAACTCAGGAGGAATTGCAGGCTACCACTGTACCAAAGCAGCTGCTTTATCTTGGTTATAATTCTGTTTGAGGCATAAATTGTCCTTTCTTTTAAGGATGTGGTTTTGACCTTTGAATTCAGTTGATACCCCAAGTCTTTTCAGTTTCAGGTGTCAGAGTTCCTATCCTTTTGCAGGGTCCATCCAAGTTCTGCAGGAAGGGTTATAGAAGCTTCCACATGTTTTTCATTTATTTCTACAAATGCTGTGTTTTAACATGGGTTAGAAAGAACCTTGGTGGTGTTTATTATCAAAATAGAAATGTTTTGATCTTCTCCAGGAAAATTCCAGCATAGGTATTTGCATATCATCTTCCCTAACTTCCACCTACTTTTGTGCACAAAGTAATTGGTACTTTTTTTCCTGCAAACTCTACCTCTTCTAAGTCTCATGAAACATATTTTGAGTGCTTTCTCCAGAATTGCAATCCAGACAATAACTATAAATTAACATTAAGAATGTCCTACATAAATTATCTGGCACACATGGTCATTTTCTGGCAAAAACTTAGATAGAAATGTTTTATAATAAAGTACAGTATTATTTTTAAACAGTAAGCAAAGCTGCTTTTTTGGATTGCAAATCTGAGTTACAAAAATTTTGAATTGGAACAGTTTGGCCAAATATTAAGGAAATGGAAAGGTGATGTGAGACTTGTTTTGGCAGTGTAGTTAAACTGAAATCTTGATGATTGCCACTTAGGAACTTGTATAATGCTGAAGAATAATTTTTCTTAGTACAGGGCCCAACTTTCCATTCAGACAGAGAAAATGTTTTCCTTCTCATCTGTGGATTTTTTTGGCAAAAAGGGCTTAGCAGTAACATCGAGGTTCTAAATGGATGTGATGCAAAAGAAGAACAAAAAGAGCCAAGTGCAGTTGTGGTGTCTGTGATTGTCATCTTGGCCCTGCCTTCAGCCTGTTTCTGGTCCTTCACCTCACCTCCAGCTTCCCAGCCCTTCTTCCCCCTTCCCTTGCAGAGGGAGCAGAGCTGGCTGTAGAGTCTCTGCTGTAGCACTGGGAGTTGGAGGGACTGGGCATGGGCTGCACTTTAATTCCCTCTGAGCTGAGAGAGCATTTCAGAGCTCTGCTAGCAAAGCCACTGCCCTGGGGGTGCAGCATTCTCCAGTCTGGAATGGGAAGGGGATGTCCCTGAGACTGCCTTTTACTGCAGCCTCCAGTAAAGGGCTGAAGCCATAGAATTACCTTGCTGTGGGATGAGGCCCTAATCTCCTGGTGAAATCAGATCAGCTGACTTGGGGAGGATGAGGGAATGAAGGAGGAGATCCTTCACTGTGCTCTGAAACACCACTAGCATCGATCCATAAAACCTCCCAGGCATCCTGGTGTTCTGGTAGTGCTGTTGTGAATGGTTCATATGGAATTACATTTTGTTAGCAGAGGCTGTGGTCAGGGGAACTTAAATATTGAGAGAGATTCAGGAGTTCATGAAACCTTGAGGAAGAGGACTAGTTTTCATCTTCTGATCTGAAAATTCCTGGCAGCATTCACAGGATCTTGTATCCATGGCAACGTTGTGCTCAACTCCTGCCTTGAGCTGCACACACGTGCACTCACAAACAAGTCACTGGTGGTGCTTGTTGGTGGCTGGTGGCACAGGGGAGATGGCACAGGTGGCACTGCTGCCAGTGCAGGTCAGGGCTGGGCTTTGCCTGCCATGGCTCAGTGTTTCCTCTAATAATGCCCAGGGGTACCATGGCCAGTGCTTCCAGGCAGTTGTCAGGTTATGCCCTACCCAAGGTTTTGATTGGTTTTAATATCAAATTGAGGAATATGTGCATAACTAACATCACACTGACTTTTTTTGTTGTTTTGTTTCAGAGCTATTTAAGTGTGTTAAATGTGTTTGCCTTATTGCATAACTGGGTTTTGGGGGGAAATTTTTTTTTCATAATGGAATGCTAACATTGGGTCAGTGTGGAAATCAGTTCTCCCTTTTAACTATTAGGAAATCCTTCCATAATAGGATTTATTCAGATTGTAAAGGAGAGTAGAGAGTATTATAATAAAGGGATAGCATGGCAGAAAAAGGCTCGGATGAGATCCAACAATAAAGATGTTCAGCATATACTCTCTAGGAAAGGGATTTGGGGAATTACTGTGATGAAATCTTAAAGCTATGAACCCAAATGCAATTTAAGAAAGAAAAGCCCAATCACATTATTTTTCTGTCTACATTGACTTTTAAATAAAATTAACTCTTAGAAGAGAAAGAGGCAAAGGCTTTCTCAATTCTTCTTGTTTTCTTGGCTGTGCTTCATTCTCCTAACTTGTGCTTCTATTGTAGAATTTTTCTTTGTTTTCTCTTTATCTGTTACTACCTTTCAAACTTAGTAGGTACTATTAAGGATTATGGAAATACTTTGAAATTTTAAAAATATTTTTCTCAGCTTTATAAGGGGAGCTCATGTAGCAGTAGCCTTGTTTCAGCAGAGCTGTGTAAGATATTAATGAAGTGAAAATCGTCACTATCAAGATGCATGTGTTGGATGTGCCTCAGAAAAAATATACCAATTAATCTATTTCTTCTTTAGTGTCTTTGGAAATTGCTTAACTGTCATGCATTCATCAAGAACTTATGTTTTTATCTGACTTTAGGTTTTTTGGTTATAGAAGAAACTATTATGTAACAAGTTTTTTGTATATGACAGTGGCAAATTAGTCACCTTTCTATCTTTCATCATTTGTACAGACCCCATTGCCATAGTAACTGAGCTCTTCATAATCGTTAATGTATTAATCCCCAGAACATCCCTGTGAGGTGCAGAGGTGTTCCTGCTCCACACGGGAGATACAGTGATTTATGGATAACCCCCAAGCCAATGAGAGCAGAGAGCCCCTCATTCCTGTTCCTGTGGTCTAAGTGCCCTCTTGGTTGAACTGCCTTTTCTCTGCCCAGCCTTCTCAAATGAACGAGTTTTAGTGGGATTGGCTGTAGCCATCTGGAATGTGCTTATTTGCATATAAGATCCGTGTGGCTGTCAGTATTCAGCACATCAGGTTTAATGAACTCTGAAGATACTAAGGAAGAGAAATGTATGGATGGCTACTGTGTATTCTGAGTGGACTGGGAGATAGATTTTTCTTCCTGTATATCACAATACCAGAAATTGGCCAGTTTAGATTATAACAGTGCTCATTTAATTGGCAGTGCACGGCTCACGTCTGTGCTGATAGAGCAGTTCCTTGAACATCTACTTTTAAAGACTGACCTTTGAAACACTTTAAGCTTGACTTTGAAACGTTTACATTCAGAATGTCCTGCTATTCTGTGGTGGTTTTGTTGTTTGGTTGTTTTTAATCTCTAGACAGAACATACTTCACGAGTGGAGAGGAAACGCCGAGACTCGTTCGGGATGTTTGACGGTTATGATAGTTGTAGTGAGGACACCAGCAGCAGCTCCAGTTCAGATGAGAGTGAGGAGGAGGTTGCTCCTTTGCCATCCAGTCTCCCAATTATCAAGAACAATGGGCAAGTTTATACTTATCCAGATGGCAAATCTGGCATGGGTAAGTAAGTGGTGCATGAGTACAAAGAGTTACATAGTGATGTTTTTTAGACTCTGCTGTGAGTTGTGAGGGTCCGGTCCCAAATATTGGTCCCAACTGAAAAGAGTCTAAAACAGCTGAAAGGGCTGGGGTTTGTTAGTTTTGGGAGGGGAGGAATGATTTGGGTTTTGCTAGATTGAAATAAGATAGGTTTTGAATCCTGTTGACTGGAAAGAAATAGTATGGGAACATCTGACCTCCCATCAAATGTGTGTTGTGTATATCTGCACATGCATGTGTATGTTCTCATGTGTAGTGTTTTTATTCCTTGAGCTTTGAGGAAAGTCAGTGTATTCTCTCTATGCCAGGGCATGCCTTCTCTCTGCCCTTTATGTTGTATATACAATATATTAAATATATTTCTTCCTATAGCAGGAAAACTTCATTACTGCTACTGTATAAAGCCTGTCAGTGTATACCTGTACCCTCCCCACTAGCTGTGAGCTGGAGTATACTGGGAAAATAAGTTTAAAAGGAGAGGTTTTTTTTATTAATGGGGAAAAATATTTTATCCAAAATCATCACTGATTAGTAGAGCTCTCTAGATTAGTAGAATTTTGGTGTTGTCTCACTGGCGTGAGTTGGTTTCAGTCTTAGTCATCATGGAACAACTTGGTGGGCCACAGCTGTCCACCTCTGAAGCATGTGATTCCAGCCAGAAGGGAACATTGATGGGCTGGGGTACTTTGAATATACTAATTTGTGAATCAGAAAAGAGATCTGGTTTTATTTCATGTTGGACATATTAAATATTTAGAGGAAATGAGGCTTGACAGGCCCAGATTCAAAACAGATGTTTCCTTGAGAACCACGAAAACACAGAAAGCTGCATTAGCTGATTTAGCTGAGCCAGTCACTTCTACCAGGGGTAAAATTAATAGGGAGCAGAAGGGAGGCACCATTTCACCAGTGAACCTGAGGTTCTTGTCGTTTCACTGACACGGGTGGTGGTGGTTTAAGTTTTAAATTCTTTTTCTGTGCAATTCCCTTCGGGACCAAACCCTCAGAAACTGTTGAGTTGTGTCACCACCCAGACCTTCATTCTGTTGCCTTTGCTCTGAATTTTTACTGAGGTTTTAGTTACACTCTTAACACTGGTCTTTTTCTCTCCTGATCAGCCACATGTGAGATGTGTGGGATGGTTGGTGTCCGTGACGCTTTTTACTCTAAAACAAAGCGCTTCTGCAGCGTGTCCTGCTCCAGAAGCTACTCCTCCAACTCCAAGAAGGCCAGCATTCTGGCCAGGCTTCAGGTAGCGGTACAGACCCCGTTTTCTTTACATCCTTACTGTAGTCTGTGCTTGGGAAATGTGTGTGTTTGTAGGGCTTGCTGCATGTTTGAAGATAAGTTTCCTAAATGATTAAAATTTAAAGCCACAGTTTTAAGCTTTAACTGCGTGGGTAATGAGCAAATCACTTTGCTCAGCAGTGTTGTTTGGTGAAAATTGTCATTATCAAAATTAATTTAAAAAAAATAAAAAGAATAGTCACTCTTTAATTCATTTCTCCTGGAGTAGCTCTTCTGCAAGAGAAAGTTCAGAAGAAAACTTCAGTCTGTGTATGTAGTGACTTAGAATTCCATGTATCTCATACCCAAAATGGAACAGGCTCCCCAGAGAAGTCGTCACAGCACCAAGCCTGACAGAGTTTAAGAGCTGTTTAGACAATAGTCTGGGGCACATGGTGTGACTCTTGGGGATGGTCCTGTGCAGGGCCAGGAGTTGGACTCCCATGATCCTTAGGGGTCCCTTCCAACTCAGCATATTCTGTGATTCTGTGAAAATACTTTCTTGCTTTAGAGAGCATAAAGGGATTTTTTTTAGCCTTGTGTTTCAGTTTTAAGGGATTTCTTAACTATATAGATTGCAAAATCTATTGTCTGTTCTCTTAAAATATTAATCAAATAATCATCAAGGCATATTTGTAACATTCAAGAAAAGATACAGAAATGTCAAGAAGTATCATTGTATCCTATCTCAAATTCATTGCAACAAATGCCAAGAAATTACGTTGGTATAAATTAGATTAAAAGTTCTTCCTTTTGACCTGATTTTAAAAGATATCTTTTTTTCAGGTAAACAACAATGAATCTATAAAGCTGTTCAAGTTGGAGTACTAGTACAAAAGTCATCTTTTGGACATTCTTTGCTGCTGGTTTTTAAATCTATTTTATATTATGTGTAGTTTTGTGTTACTTAGCCAACTTCTATTCTGTGGTGTTCTGATTTTTAGTTAAATGCACCAGAGCTTTGCTACAGACCTGTGGAAATTTCCTGATGGGAGTTTAGAAAGACGATATTTACTTAGCTTTTTTTTGTTGTTTTAGGGTAAACCTCCAACAAAGAAGGCTAAAGTTCTACAAAAACAGCCCTTGGTGGCTAAATTAGCAGCATATGCTCAGTACCAGGCAACTCTACAAAACCAGGCAAAGACGAAAGCAGGTAACAGCAAATAAACAGAGCTGAGGCAAAAATAATAAAAGATTTGTGACTCATTAGCAGCTTCCTAAATAAAATAACTTTCTCTTAGCAGCTGTCCCCGTGGAAGGTTTCAGCTGGGGTAACTACATCAATAGCAATAGCTTTACAGCAGCTCCTGTTACCTGCTTTAAACACGTAAGTGTTCCTCAATATGTGCTTTCCTTGTGTGTGTGTGGCATGAGAGAGTGAGTCCATGGGAATCCTTGGATTCATTTTTGCAAAATGTTCCCATCCAAATATGTTTTGTGATCTTAGAAACCTATATTACAAACTGTGTTAGTGTGACTCTTTTCTAGGCAGATATATTTTTATCTGCCCTTTAAAACCGTTCTGAACCCTGTTAGTTGCTTTCATCATATATACTCTCATAAACAAAAAGTAAAAGGAGGGCTCTTAAACACTTGGGGAGTTATTTTTCTCACATTCAGGGCACGAAGTCATCCAGTGTACTGCAGAGTAACAAACCAACCAAGTCATGCTATACTAGAAAAAGTTACAAAAGGCTTTTTAGATTAAGTCAGGCCTGCTCCATTGTGTGGACTGATCTTTTGGTTACATATTTAGATTTGGGATTTTTTTTTTTCTTAGTTTTTAGTCAGATTCTCCCTGTCACTTTTGCTTCCAGATAGTGTAGAAATACAAGAAAATGAAGGCTTTTTAGAAATCTGAAATTAAAAAGATTGCTTTTCTTTGTATTAGAGTTCTAACAATTCCAAACAAAAATACATTCTGTAATCACTGAGGAACTTAGGGGATGAGGAAATTATTTAGCACCATCTGTCTTAAATGTGTTTGTTGAATTCCAGTAATTAGCCCTTGTTTAAAATATTGTCAGTACTTTCTGTCTTTTAAGTAAAAACTTTCTGACAGAAAATGTTTTCTCAGCATATTTTTTTTTTTTTTATTTGGGAAGTTGAAGTGTTCCAGCTTACAAAATTTTTGTTTTGCTCAAAATTATATGATGAAAGCTGCAATCAAAACAAACATTTTGTTTCATAGAAGTTGTCCATGAGAGAGGAGAGAGACATATTTTCTGTCCAGCTCTGGAATTCATGCTGAGCCCTGTCAGCTCATAAATCAGGAGGAGTTGAGGGCTCCTGGCAGTTGGCACTTTGTGAATAGCACCCTTTATGCTCAGAGGCCTTAACTATTGCCCAGAACAGAGCCTTGCCTTAGTATAACTTTGGGAATTTGTATCAAATTCCAAGTGCTCAAGTCAGCATGTTTGCATTTTGCTTCCACAGTTATGTACGTGTTGAAGTAATTTCATAAGTCTGTGTCCGTTGATAACGTGGCCTCTGCTTTTGGCACCTTCAGTAGCTACCATAGTCAGGTCACTTGTAAATTATGCTGCAACATTCTATATTAAAAGGAGTTTTATCTCCATTTCTTACTGCTTCCTTCATGAAAATGAATGATGAACCAATATCATAAACCAATACCACACTAACGTTCACATTTTGCCTTGAAAGTTTTCACAAACTTGGTGGTGCCAGTGCCACTAAACCTGCTGGTTCTTTTTCTGTCCCCATTTTCCTTTTTTAGACAAGTAAAATGCAAATCATACAATTTGCTTTGGAGATTTCCACTTCTTTGGTGGACGTGAGTTAGTGTTACAAGGGTGTGATTTGCATTTAACTTTACTGTAATTATTTCTTTGAAAAATAACAGCCAGAATCTGTTAGTGTTCTCTTGGTAGATCCTTCTCTCTGTCCCACTTTACACTGATAGTTAAACAATACTCTTTTCATCTCTCTGGAAAGATTATTGCTGTTTTCTGTGTACTGTTGCTCTGATTTGTAAAAGTTTGTACTGTTTGTTTGTTTACCATCCATATTATGGACTCCATGCACATGTTGTGTGATGGAATATAAAAGCTTATTCTGTTCAAAACCAAAGATTTTAGTTGACAGTTCAATCATGACATATCTATCCTTAAATTTGTTATTCAATAAAATATATTGAATTTACTGGTTATACTGGTGTATCTGTACGAATATATGACAGGGAACAATATTAAAGACAATTTAGGGGAATTATGAGCTGTGAGATTTGGCTTATTGATTATTTTTTTTCATAACCTGGCACACTTCAGTATCTCAGCTCAGATTTAGATTTCCCATTGATGTTTTGGTTTGTTGTTTTTTTTCCTGGGGGATTGTTTCCTCTTCAATTTAGAACAGTTATAATTTAGAATTCAAATGTCTATATCTTTGAAGTTCCTTCTAGCTCTTTCTCAAGTATTTTGATGTGGGTTTTGTGCTTCCCTGTTGCCTTTATTCCAGAGATCACTGTAGAGTAACACTAATGAAATTCAGTAGCAATGGTATGACCATGCCAACCTCATAGTTCAGTAAACTGAAGTAGAGAACTGCTTTGGTTTGTCATGCAGGAAACCTGTGACAAAGCCACAATTGCCATTTGTGCACCTTGCAGCTGCTTTTTTAGTCAAATTGCCTTAATCAGTCACTCAGCAGTAGCTGATGCAAGGAGAAAAACCTCTTAATATTTTTAACATTGTGTTATAGCTTAGTCACATGTTACAAGCTCATTGCTGACCTGCATTCCAGCTTCTTTCTCCTCTAAACATTTTTTACCTTTTTCTGTATTTGCTTTTATTAGCCCAAACCATTCCTAGAACTGAAAGCAAGTACAGTGCTTTGAGTTCTTTCTCAGTACTACTTAATGTACAACCTAATGCACAATTAAGAGTAATTATTTTTTCCACTCTGTTGCTAGTGAGGTGCACATTTCCTGGAGTTCTTTCTTCCAGGTGAATTTTATTCTGAGCCAAAAGATTTTCATTCTCTTGGTTTCTCGTGTTATTAAAATAAATGCAGTTTAAGGGAGCATTTCCAGGATGTTGCACTGGGTGGCAGTGCTTTGCTTTGAACTTTGTGTTTTAAGCCCCTTTGTACATTGTCTCCTCTGGCATTACCTGTTGTTGGGGTACTGCTCACACACGAGGTTTCAGCATTCCTTGCACTTCAGGAACTGGTAGCATCACTTTAAATTAAATCAGGATTTAAATGGCAAAATCTGAAATCATGGCAATGTTGGTGCCATCCATAACCTCTAGAAGCCACTTATTTAACCCAGGAGATCTTTGCTCAGCTGGGCATGTGGGGATACTTGGCCTTTAGGTGCTCCTGTCCAATAGGCCCTCCCTGACTGCACCTTACCTTGCAGAGAAGGCATCTGCTGCTCACAGAGAGGCCCTCCCAGGTCATCTCCTGGAGCAGGAAGCCATGAACCACATCTTCCTTGTCTGGGAGTGACATGAAGTGGATCTCTTCGTCATGAGTCTGAAAGGTAAATTTGTTCTTACCTGTAAATGATGGTTCTGCTAGTTCACACTATGCCAATCCAGACTGCAGAGTCACCTTCCAGCCAGCAGAAAAATAAGAGTTAACACTTCTATAGTGCTTTTTGAGTTTGGAAAAGCACTGTGCAAACCTTGATTGATTAATGAGGCAGAGGAGAGATGAAGGCAGATGGCTGTCACAGTCCTGGTTTATCCAGTCTTCCTGCCTTAAGAACATTCATAATGAGTGAAAAAAGCCAAGATGGTGCAGTGTGTAAACCATCCCTCAGGACAGTAATGTTGTCTGGCATTTCAGTAGTGATGCTGCACAGGATGGCTTCCTTCTTCACAAGGCTGAGCCATATGGATTGGTGTAGGAGAACTAGCAGAACCAATATTTTCACAGACAAGGACAAATTTAACTTTCTGCTATTTCCCTCTATACCAATCCACGTTCTAGAAATAAAAATTTGTCACATTCCCATTATGGGTTGATCTCAGGAGAAGTGTTCTGATATACTTCTCTCTCTGAATCAACTGAATAGATGAGCAGGCAGTAAAATATATTTCAATTGACTGCAGCTGGATTATGAAATTATTCAGCACTGCTATTTTTGATTGTTTGGCCTCATCTGTATCTCTATACAAGGCAACAAAATTTGCTAAAACATGGAGTTTGAGAAGTTTATTTCCCCAATTGAATTCAAAAACCTACCTGTGTCAACTTAGAGATGATAGTGAATATGGGATTCATATTGATTAAGAAGTTGTATCTGCATATTTTGTGTGTGAAAATAAGCCATCATCTTTTGAGTTGGATATTTCTCTCTTTCTGCCAGTTGGCAGAAGAGCTCTGTGGTCCAGACTGGTGTAGATGGGACATAGCAGAACATGAAGAGACCAGGCTTCAAGACTAAAAACTGGCATACTTGCAACAACTTACATTTCCTTTAATAGTTAAAATTAGTTTAAGTTTTGCATGCCTAGCCTCAGTACTAGTGATGGGTTTCCCTTAAACTTTAGCTTTTAGTTCTGCTAGTTGGTATTTCTGAGTGCCAGCAAAATTCCAATTCTGTGATTTCCAGTCATTCAGGATTAAGCCAGATTTCTTCACTTATGGCTCTCAGCAAAAATTCTGTGCAGCTGGAAGTTATTCCCACGGAGTGGTCAAGTTCTCTGGGTTTGCAAAGAGCTTTGTAAATGAGACACAGTGTAGAACACTCTACTCACTGTCTGCAGAGCCAGAGCATCCCTTCAGTTGTCCCTGTAATAGCTGGATAATCTTTGAACTGATAACAATTTATTTTTCTAAGAACACCTTAGAATTTATATGACTGTTGTTCTAAAATACCCCAGATGTGAATCTTTCTATTGGTGGTCTCAAGTTTAATGCAGACTGAGTCATTTTCTATCTTGTTACCAATAAAACTTCAATTGAGTAACTGTTAAGGTTTTAGATTCTTCAGCACTGTGCATTTCTGATATCTCTGCAATACCATTTTCAATTGTCTTTTCACGATGCCCTGTTCAACAAAATGTTCCTCTTGAGATAGCAAACTAAATGTAATTTCTGTCACCGATTTCTACAAATCCTTAGCAGTTGATCAAGCTTGTCTGTCTTTTTGTTACTAACACATTCCTCACACAGGACTGTGAGGGGTCTTGCTGTGTGTTTCCTTCTGGTGTTCATTAAAAAGGTGCCACTCAGAGCCTTCTGTTCTTTCTGCTTGCTTGATGGAGTGATCACTTGCAGGTGATGATGTGAAAGCCTGTTCCTCTGAGAGGATGTGAGCCAGTGGGTGATAAACCCCACCATGATAAATCATGAGAATAGACCCAAGAAATAACTCCTAGGCATTTTTTCAGCCACATTTCTGATTTACAGAATTTAAAGATTTTTGTGTCTGTGCTATAGGTATGAATTTAAAGTACCGTCGTTTTGTTGCAAGTAGAACTGCAGAGGAATTTTACCATTCTCAGTGAAATTGGTAGTTTGTACATCATTGAAAAATGGTAGAATAAAGCTGACTTATATGTACAATTTGTGCTTGTGCTTAACAGATATTTAAACTTGAAATTGTATAGGGTTTTTCAGTACACACACAGTAATAATTGGATACAATTACAATATTACACATTAGCTTCAAATCAAAACCAAAGTAGTTTCTCATAGAAAGAGTGTTTTCTAAACATATGTATGTCATTTGTATATTGATTGTTTTGTCTTTTTAAGTCACTCATAAAACACTGATATAACAAAAATTAATTATTTTCATGTGGTGAACTGGTGACTTTTTAACCCCAACCTTCAATGACAGGCACCTATGGGGACGTGCTGGGGTGATATTGCAGAAGGAGTGCGAGTGGAGGTTCCAAACACTGACTGCAGCCTGCCTACCAAAGTCTTCTGGATAGCTGGAATTGTGAAATTAGCAGGTAAATACATTTTAGTTGACATTATTAAAATAATCAAAAGAACTGTGTAAAGGGAGCTAATAACTTGGTGATCACCTGGTTAGTGTAATGTTGGCACTGGTCAGGTTGTCAGAGCTGTGTCAATAGGCTGTATATTGTAGTGCTGTCACTGTTACAGTGGCTGCAGTGATGCTTGAGAATTTCTGTTCTTGGTTTGGGTCTGTTGGTTTTTTTTTAATATTGCCTTAGAGCACAGTAAGATCAGTGCAGAGAAGATAGGAGATCGTATAACAGCTGGCAAGTAACCTCGTTATACAAATCACTTGTCTTGGTAAAAAGTTTAAAATTCAAGGTCGCAGATCTAAGATATGAAAAAGCAGATATTTTGGGTAATTATTTTTGTCCTCCTACATGTAACTTCTAAAGGTTTACAGTTCAAGAATTTTAATTAAAATTGACTTACATGATAGCACATGCACATTTATCAAAGTAATCCAATTGTGCTTTAATCACATGCAGAAATGTGCCATAGAAAAGCATCCTATGAGAAGTTATAGTCTAGAAAACTGATGTAATATTCATCATGATTTGTAAAGAAATATTAATGCATATTGTCTTGTTTAATTTTGGTATTTTTTTAAGTGGGATTGCTTTCTTTTCAGGCTACAATGCCCTGCTGAGATATGAAGGCTTTGAAAATGATTCAAGTCTTGACTTTTGGTGCAACATTTGTGGGTCTGACATCCACCCAGTTGGTTGGTGTGCAACCAGTGGGAAGCCCCTAGTTCCTCCTCGAAGTATGTAAATAGTAGCCTTATTGATTGGTACAAAAGTCTCTTTATTAAACTAAATTTGCTCATGGTCCAGATATCAAAGTATTCTTTTAACATAACTCCTTCGACAGTTATGAATAAATAATTTTAAGTTTTGGACTTGACTGATGTTGAAAGTGTTTCTTGGAGTAGCCCATCTGATGCAACTTAGGTTTTAGGATCAGGGTGGAAGCAGTTCACTAATCAGTGATGGGAACATGCACTGATTTTATTGGTATTTTGTTAATAAATTCTTTTCCCTGACCCATAAAATTAATCTTGGGTAGCATTCATTCTCTAAAGAAGTTTTTTCTCATTATTGTCATCCAGGCCTCTTAACAGTCATCTGGGATTTCTTCTTTACATATTCCAGACTCTTAATACTGTCTCTAATGGACACAATTAAAAATCAGTGGCTTATTTTTTCCCCTTCATTTGCAACAGCCATCCAACACAAATACACAAACTGGAAAACTTTTCTAGTGAAACGACTTACTGGTGCCAAAACACTTCCTCCTGACTTTTCTCAGAAGGTAAGGCTGATGCAATATCAATGATGTTCTATAAAAGAAATTGCAGCACAGTTGTGAAGAACTGAAATATTTTACAATGGCACATTAGCTCTTCTTATAATAAAGGTGATACAGTAGTTTCTTCCCTTAGATACAGTTTTCCTTGGAATCTCTTCTCCAGTTACGTCCACACTTGTCAGTATGTGTTTGGAAAACTGTGTTCTCTAGAAAAAAGTAGTTTTCTTTAAAAACTAGTTAGTCTACTTTAATTTTAAAATACCACATTCTAAAAAAAACCCACAGAAAACCCAGAAGTGCTCAAGAGCTACCCTGTGATATGTAAGAAAAATGAAAGCTTTTTTCTGATTCAGGAATGATTTTTATCATGCACTATTTCAAGAAACTAAACAAAATGTGTTAATATAGCATGGATCTAGATGCAATGAAGTACATACTTTTGAATGTTGATATTTTCCACCTGCTCTGGACTGGTTTTTTTCTGGTTTTCAGTCATCAACTGTTGCAGCTGCTGTATAGTGTGCTGTATGTTTACTTACTAATCTTGTGAGATGATGATGCATATAGTTCTTAGTAGGAATGAGACTTAATTTGTTGTTTTACACTGCATCTAATGCTTAAAAAATAAGCACACAGAAAACCTTGCTGCAGTTGTTAATATTTGTTTAAAAATTGGCTCAGTTAGAAACCAGATTAATTTGGCATGATCTCAATACTTTGGGGAGTTCATAATGAAAATGGCAAGTGACTGATACTGGTTTTTAACACAATCTATTGTCACAAAGTGGGTTAACATCTATTTCCATTCTCTTCATTTCTTTTTGCTGTTATGAAGAAATACCTGAGCAGCCAGTTTTAATTACATTGAAGATTTGTTTTCCATGCCTTTTATAATGCAGTATTTTAAAATGCTTTATTTTGAGTGGATGACCAAGCAAGAAAAAAAAATCTTGAGGTGTTTATTGTTAAAATTGTGTCTCGAGGTAACTTGATCCATTGTTATCAACTGAACAAACTTCCATTATGTCAATGAAAAATTCATGTAACCTGTGTGAGAATTATATTAGGGGAAGAACTTGATACAATTAAAACATAGTGGATCTGTTTTCTGAAACATTTCATTGCTCCCCACGTCCAATGAAATAGAAGATAAATAATCTGTGTCATTTCTGCAGGTTGATTAACAAGTATTTGAATTAAATGACAAGTGCATCAATGCTGTGCTTTACTAGGCAGATGAATATGGAAAACCAGGGTATATTCTAACAGAATGGTTTTTTTCTGTCACTTTAAGGTGTCTGAGAGTATGCAGTACCCCTTCAAAACTTCCATGAGAGTAGAAGTTGTTGACAAAACCCACCTTTGCCGAACAAGGGTGGCAGTGGTTGAGAGTGTCATTGGGGGCCGGCTGAGGTTGGTGTATGAAGAAAGTGAAGACAAAACTGATGACTTCTGGTGCCATATGTACAGTCCACTCATCCATCACATTGGCTGGTCTCGAAGCATAGGACACAGATTCAAAAGATCTGGTGAGCTTGTTGTGTTTTGAGATGTTTTGCGGTGTTGGCTGCAAAAAGTCTGACTCAAGCAGTTCTGTCACTTCCTACAATTAATAAAACTAGCTTGAATAATAATATTTAAAAATATGTATAATGTGGCCCAGGGATTTAACCAGCTATATTACATTCAGGAGCTTAAGTTAAAATTATAATTAGTGTATTATACAACATTGGAAAAGGCAAAGTAACTTATAGGTTGATTTGTAATACATCAATATCTAGAAGATTCAATGATAAATAGTGGTTGACAAACTGTTAGCATACATACTGTTTGCTCTGTTACCAAGACTTCTGAATAATATTATAATACTGATATTTCTTTTAGATATTACAAAGAAACAGGATGGACATTTTGATGCACCCTCACACTTATTTATGAAGGTGAGTTTGGTAGCAAGAACACTGCTCAGAGTTGATTGAGGACCTTTAGTTCCTGTTGTGTGGAGAAAAAAAAAAAAAAAAAAAAAAAAAGACCTGAAATTTTGCTATGCCCTGGAAATGTGCCCAGCAAAATTTTCTGCTTTTATTACCCAATTTGACCTCCTTGACATAAGCAGAGATGATAGAACAGGTATTTCAGTCTGTTGCTTTGGCAGTGTGGGATTATGTTTTGTTCCAGACTCGTTGAATTCTTTGCTTCTGGTGCTGTTCTGTGATTCTTTAGGTAAAAGAGGTTGATGCAGCTGGAGAATGGTTTAAAGAAGGAATGAAATTGGAAGCTATAGACCCCTTAAACCTTTCAGCAATATGTGTGGCAACTATTAGAAAGGTAAGAAAACAAGTGTGTTTTTTGGTAGGCAGATAGGAATCTTTTTCACTCACCTTTATTCAGGCTTGAAACAAAAAGCTCGAAACCAAAATCAATGCAGTTTGTTCACACAGGGAATGTTTATGGGGTATGTCCATAAATTATATACAACTGCTGTGAAAAATGTACTCATGTAAATTTGTTTGACATTAATCTCTGGGAATTCAATTTTACCTTTAATTAGAATATGCTTGTGAGATTAATTTGCAGGACAATCTTCTGCTAATGATACCAAGTGTTTTGCAACTGTTCAAAACCAAACCTCATCTTGCTGACTTGCAGAAGTCTACAAAGACGTTCTAAGGATGTCCTTGACTGAAAGGGAGGCAGTCCATGTGAGATCTGTTTTAAAAAAGAAAGAAAATGTAAAAAGTAGCGTAGCAGAATTGTACAACCTTACCAGTGAGGAGTGTGGTTATGATTTTCAGTCTTTTATCTTATTAATGGTGTTCTGAATATCCTTGCAAGCTCAGTAGACTGAGTTATAAAGCTTTAGAAGTAGAGCTGGTGTTCCCAAGAAAAACTAGAGATCAGAAAAAGGAAATGTTCATCTCATAACTTGGCAGTTATCAAAGGTACGTGTGACAGTCGTACACAATCCTCGAGACAGGTATGATTTGGGGGTTTTTTTTGTTAAAACTGAATGTCCTTCTAAGTGTTCTTCCATTATTACTGAGTTCCTTTCACTCTTTTGAAACATGGCATGCTTGCTTTCTAGCCTGCTCACGCCGTTCAAGGTATTTAATGTCAAATTTTGTTTTTCTTTACAAAGGTGTTAGCAGATGGCTATCTTATGATTGGGATTGATGGCTCAGAAGCAGCAGATGGGTCTGATTGGTTTTGTTACCATGCCACTTCCCCTTCTATTTTCCCTGTTGGTTTCTGTGAAATTAACATGATTGAACTAACTCCACCCAGAGGTACATAAAGCCTTCTGACCACATTTATTTTGAATATTTCTCAGTGATATTGTATGTGCCATATGCTTTGTTACTTAACTCAGTCTACGGAATCTGTGTCGCTTTTTAGGGCTTTCTCAAGTCTGAAACAAATACAGCAGCGTTACTTCAAAGTAGTCTAAAACAGAGATAACTAACTTTTCATTTAGAAAAAGTCTAACTGAACGTCTGATTGATTCTCTGGCTGAAATAATTTGCTTTAGCTGCAAGAAATTGAGGGTTCTTTAAGAGTAGGAAGTATGGGAGTCATTAAAAGGGCTGTTTAAAACGTGTCATTGCCTGGGAAGCCCTGGCCTCCGAAAGGATTAATGAACACTGTAAGGAATCTCAGGCTGATTAACAACAATACCAGTTAATTTTTGTGAAGACTAAACACAAACTTGAGCTTTGAGGAAGTTGCCATTAGGGCTGTGCACTCCCTTCTGTGAGGAAAGGCTGTGTGTCCACTGGCACGTGTGGGCTTTGCCTTCCTTTTCCCATTTTATTGTCTTGGTCTGACAATTGATAAAGAGGATTGTAACCAGCTGTGTAACAGCAGATGACAGTTGCTTTCTATGGATTCCCCACTCCCCATCATTCTCATTCTTGCAGACTTCTCCTTGTATTTATTGAATTATTTTTCTGGGTAATAACTACAAAGATGATGTAATGCAACATGAAGGAAGTAATTTTATATCACTTTCATTGTTGTACAGTAATGACTCTGTCACCTTTGAGTAAGTGGGAAGTGCACAGATTTGGACAGATTTACTTTAATCTATTGCCTAGAAATTCATGGGCACCAGCACCCCTCCAAAAAAATGTGGTGCAAGAGGACTTTTGCAATAGAAGTATTTGTGGGAAGCAAATGCTTCTATATCAATACATATCAATCAATTTAGAAATAAATACATGGAACTGAAGAGACAGAATAGCAAAAAAACTTTCCTTCTGTGATGAGACTTGACCTCTTCACTCTTCAGACATTACTTAACAATAATATGTGGATTTTGTTGTTAGCACATTTATGATACTTATGTGTTTCTTGTATCCTGCAGCCTTATCCTTTATCTACATGTATGTTTTCCCTGTCTCTGCAGTGTTTCATAACAGCCCTGTGCCATCAGTGAGAGGAGATTATAAATCACACGTGCAATAATCTAAAAGTCATTTGAAAGAGGAATTAACAGCAGTAAAATACAGACCATAATGCGCATTAACATTTAAATAGGATCAAAGTGATCAAAGCTCCTTAACTCTTATGAGAGGGGTATTTTGCTGTCCAAATTATGGGATGGAAAATGGACAGTTTCTTAATTCTGACTGTTCTGACAAAGCCCACGTGTACACGTCTCGTGTGGTGAACAATTAAAGGATTTAAATACAAATATATTGGTCTAGCAGGGGAATGTTGCATTGAGAAGAGGAGCATTAACATGCATAACTGATACATTATTACCCTTATTAATTGTTAGCTCTCCAGCTGCATCTGTTCATGCAGATATTCCATACCCAATGTGAACACTCTTATCCAATTTGCATTTAGCATTGTGGATAACTAAGTTGCTGTGAAATCTTTGGACTTTATAAGCTCATTCCTTCCAAACATCTTCATCTCTTACTGAAATCAGTGGAAGATTAAGATGCTTAGACACTTTCAAGAGGGGGATTGAATTTTGGGCTGTGAATGCTGAGTCTGGCCCTGCAGTGCTGAGCTGGGATTCAGTGGGAGCTCTCTGCCCATACATAGGTGAGATACAGATCCCCTGTCTCCCACACTATTCCCACTGCACTGCCATCTTTTCAGAATGTCCATCACTGCATATTACTAAGAGAAACCTTCCAAGCTGCTATTGGTCCAGCTAGAATTGAGAATTGTTGAGCTAAAGCAGTTGTAGAAGTTGCCCAAAGTAAAAAATATTCCCGAGTGTTTTGTGCACGTTCAGTAGAAGCTGCATAGATTTGAGATATTGTTTTCTTCCCTTTATAATAGCTTTTTAAAAAAAATCCTCTGATTTTCTGTATTATTATTTTTACCCTTACTTAACTTTTAAAATATCCATGTTTGTTCTCACCATTATGTTCCTAATAATTCAAGTGGTTCAATAGTGGAGCTCTTTCCCCACAGGAAAGATACTGGATGTGCTTAATTCAGTGATCTGTTCTGGGGCATTTATATGGGGCTTTTGTACAGATCAAGAATCTACATGAACAAAAACTTCCAGTATGAATCATTAATCTTAACATTAAATTATACCTTCTGTATTACCCAGAAGTTCATTCTTCTTGTTTGTTGCAAATGGGCAACATCCAGGTGCCTGTTTGTCCCTTAGACCAAAGCTCAGAGAATGGAAGTTTCTGATGTTAATGTTTTACTTCTTTGTTGTCTTTTTAGCCATAACACAGTACCAATGTGCTATTTTTGTTGTTATTCTTATGCACGAAGTTTGCAGTTGATGTATGAAGATGTTGTTTAAAATTCACAGGTTATGCAAAACTCCCTTTTAAATGGTTTGACTACCTCAGGGAAACTGATTCAATAGCAGCACCTGTAAAGCTCTTCAATAAGGTAATAAAATTACACATATTTCCATGTTATAATTAGTAATTAGTAACAAGTATTTTCTTTAAATTTCTGCATCGTGCATGGAGTGGTCCTATTTCATTAAATACAATTTTGAAAAACTTAGACACAGAGACTCTTGGAAATAAGAACCATTTGAGTATATGAAGCTTGACTATCTCCAAAATGTTAAATTAGTGCCCGGTACTTGAAATATCATCAATGATATTTGGGGGGTTTCTGTAGTAAGTTGACTGAAGTATTTGTTTCGACCCTGTGCTTAAACTATTAATTAACATATTTATTTACTGATGTTTGCTTTTCCAGGAAGTTCCAAACCATGGGTTTCATGTTGGAATGAAACTGGAGGCTGTTGATCTGATGGAGCCTCGCCTGGTGTGTGTGGCCACCGTCACCCGCATTATCCACCGGCTCCTGAGGATCCACTTCGATGGCTGGGAAGATGAGTATGACCAGTGGGTGGATTGTGAGTCCCCAGACCTGTATCCCGTGGGATGGTGTCAGCTCACTGGGTACCAGCTCCAGCCTCCAGCACCACAGTGTGAGTTCCAGCTTTGTGGATAATGGAAATTTCATGGATGCTGACTTTTCTACCCTCGTCCTTTGCAGTTTAGGTCTTCACGCGTAACAAAAATAGAATAAATTCTTGCTAACGCTTGAAAGTTCTAATTCACAGTTCTAATCAGTCCCACCTTGACTTCCAAAGTACTTCTGAGTGTTTCTGTGGCTACTTTCCATTTTTCAATGCCAGATGTTTGTTTGATGCAGGGGAAAAACCCTGTTACTTGTCAGTTCTGGATGATACCAGTGAGAATTTATATTGCTTTAAGACTGCCAATATATCTGCTTTACCTACTGAATTTGGTGGAACTCAGCATGAGTGAGTTCCATGCACTCTGTTCATGTGCAGAAGCATTTATATGGGAAGGCTGTATTTTATTTACTGCATGAAGACTTGTCCTCTCAGGTCAAGTGATAATAATTGATAGCTGTATTTCAAGAACTGTTAGTTGGTTTAGTTGTTTAATGAGAGGGTAATAATAGTGTTAGTAGTTTTATGCAAATGATAAAGGTGTTCTGCCTTTGTTCAGTCACTAAGAAAAAATTCTGTAACTGTGTAGCAGCTTTGACACGTTCTGAAGTGTTTTTTCCAAAATACTGAACCTCAATTTTGAATTCCTAATTTTTTGCAGCATCAAGAGATAGCCAGTCAAGTTCATCCAAACAGAAGAAAAAAGCTAAATCGCAACAGTACAAAGGACATAAGAAAAGTGGGTGACAAAGTAGTGTTTGCACTTTTCCTGTTGTTTTGAAGTTTGTGGTCTCTCCCTAAGTCCCTGTTCTATTTGGAAATGTTTGTGTCTAAATAGGTGTTATGCTTAAAGGTGCAGTATGCCATAAAAGGAACTTTTTCATTGAGAATAACCATTTTTATAACTTGTGATAGGGTAGATGTTGATGATAATAATAATAATTAATTGTAGGTGGACAACTGTTACAATATTTAAATGTTTTGGTTAAATAATAGACTGTGTAGTTGTACTGCCTAGTACAAAATACTCGGATATCAACACAGTTTGAACTCTGCTCTTTGTAACATATGTGGAGGCATAAGAACCAAGTTAAGGGAATGAGAAAAAATTTAAATTATTGTCCAGCTGGTTCCTTTTTGAAACAAAAGAGTGACTTATTCACCAGGGTTTTTATATGAAGCATCTATATAAATAAAGCTTTTATATTATTACTTTCAGAAACAATGAACAGCATTGCTGGATGTGACTGTTCTTGTCACAGTAAAACATAATAAGGACATTTTTAAGAATTTGAAGTATTCAAGTTCTTTCCACAGAGACTGATTCCCTTGGAATCAAATTATCTTGATTTATTTAGACTTGTTTCCAGAGTGGTTTTTTGTTATGTAGAGCTAATGTGAGGAATTAAAGCCTCGTCTTCCTGGTAAATTTGTGAATAGATCTATTAAGGCCAATTGGAACCTTCTTCACTAGTCATTGGGAAAACAGCCTTTGCTTTGTTGATCTCAGGACATAAAAGGACATTGAGCAGTGAGTGCCACAGATAAAGCAGGTGTCTGGGAAGTTCTTCAACCTCTTGGTGGGTGCCTCAATCATTGCACTGTTTCTCCTTTCTGCTGTTGGAAGAAATAACAGTTAAATCCAGATCCTTCTGAGAATCTTGCAGCAGTATTTTTTAAATAGAATTCAGGTACTGAAAAAACTCCTGGTTTGAGAATATCCAGGGAAAGCTGTGAGTGCTGTTACCTTAAGGTAGGGAAACATGGCTCTGTCATTAATTAGCTTTGTGTAGGATGTGTTTTTGAATAATTCTGGACTGTCTGAGCAGATTTTGTTCAGTAAGGTGTACTAGACCATCCTGCTCTTTACCCCATCCCTCTCCTTCCACCTAATACCTCTGAGAGTTTCCTCCCATCTCTTAGAGTAAGTGTGACACAAGCACTGGAAAGTGAACTCCTCTAGTGCCATAGGACGGAGATCTATTGTAGTGGAATTTGTTCTTCATTTCTCACTAACCTGAAGTAAATATTGTCTATGGAAGCAAGGGAGAGCTTCTGGTAGTTTGTTTATTCAATACTAAGAATTCCTCTTAATCATCAGAAGATGAGAGAACAAGGTCATGAGCAGTTCGAGTTGGCTGCCTCCTGCGTGGGGTTTTTCTAAGTAGGTTATGGCAATGAAAGTGCTGAGTCACAGGAAATAATACTAAAAAATTGTCTACTGTGGCTTTTTCTTGTTCAGCACTTGTAAATAAAAAAAGTAGAATGTTATTTTGTAAAGAATTTCAGTCATAAAACTGTATAACCCAGCAGTGGTGCTTTCGTGGTAACATGTCAGGTAACCGCAGATGATTAACGAGAAACTGTGCATGTCCTAAATTAGATTATTTTTAGCAAAGAGGGGTTATTTCCACACACTTCTCATGTACTCACAAAACAGTCCAGGATGTCACTGAGTCATTCTGCTGTGTATGTATAATGATGCAGATTTTTACAGCAGTGTGTCCCCTCCTTACTGAGAGCATGGGGAGAGAGTAGCACGTGTTCAGTGGGAAGGGGAACTGATTGCTTTGTGAATGTTTTGTGGATGCTTTTGGGAATACTTGGAAACCACTCCCAATTCTGTTTCCAGTAGTGTTTATTTCGGTGGGCAGGGTTTTGTACCCTGTGCCTGCTGCTCAGAAGGCTATGCAGGTGAATTCTTGAAGGGTAACTTGTATTTGCTTAGCCAATTAATTAATAACGAGGGGTGCAGTATCTCCTCAGATTGTCAGCTTTCTCATAGGTGTATATATCAGAATAAGGTTACTGAAATGATAATTTGACCTTGATATTTTAAAAGCTGGGGTTCTGTAGACACCTTTCTGCCTAATCAAGCTCTCTAAAAGGCTCACCCTGAAGTTGTCTCATAAGAAGAATATTTAAGCATGGTGGTATCTTTAGCATATATATAATCCACTTACCTTTTCAGGGCTAGGCTTTTGTTTCTTGTCTGACAAGACTGAAGCATAAGCAGCCATAGTTTTGATATAGCTGAAAGCAGTGATGTTGTGTTACAGAGCTTGCATCCCTCATATCATAGAGGAATTGCCTCAGGCACAGAATATCTTAGTGATAAAGGAGGAACGTGATAATAATTTGTATGGGAAGTGCTTTTGCAACATTTTTTCACGAATGCAGTGTTTAATTATTCAAAGGCATTTTAGAAGTTACTTTTGCTACACATTTAAATGCTCGTTTATGTTTGTAAGGCACTGTAAAAATGGGGAACACCATTTTAAGGGAATTAAGAGTATGTATTTTTACACTAGGATTTTGAAGGTGATAAATTTTACTTGGAGAGGATTATTTCCCCAGAACCATCCTTCTGTCTTTTAGTCACAGACACTGAAACAGCTGCAGTTTCAAATTGAGCCAAGATGTCTTTGAGTGCCCAGCCAGAGCATTGGGTGTGACCATGCAGTGTAGCTGCAGCAGAAGCAGTTTACAGCATTTATATGTCATTGATAGAGTTTGAAATAAGTGGGTCATGCTGTTAAACAATGCCCTTGAAGTCCTACCAGTCCTCTAGGAATCGGGGACTAAAATGTGGCTGTTGAGAGCAATATTCCCAATAATAACTGAACGGTGCCACGTACAGGCCCTTGTTTTCCAGAGTGGGTGAACATGAATCAGAGCCATTTCTCAGTTGAACAGTCAGAGTTACCTGATGCACTTTAACCCAAGCGTTTATTTTAGTTTGACTTGATGTTTAGAGAGGAAGAGACGAGTTGGGAAGAAACCTGTCAGTTTGTCCAGCCCACCCATGGCAGGTGAGGTGCGGAGGAGCTTCTCTGGGGATGACGAGTTGACTCCTCCTCCATATCGAGCCTTTCCAGCACAGACAGCCCCGGAGGCCTTCCAGCCTCCCAGGACTAGCCAAGAGTTCAGTCCCAGCCTCCAAACAGGTAACTGGTCACAGCAATGTGTTACTGCACAGGGAAACCATGCAGCCTGTCGTGTGCTGACTCATCAAATCTTTCTTTTTGCCTAATTTTTTTTTCCTTTAAATTTTAGTTGGTTTTGGTTTGTTTTTTTTCTCTGTTAGAGAGCTTCTCATTCTCACTGATGCACCATGTCACGGAATTAATCATAGGAAAGGGCTTAGAACAGAGCTCCTCCTTCATAGGAAGGAGGCTGCATTATTGTAGGATGCTGAGAATCACAGAATCCCAGAGGAGCTCTGCAGAGTTTTAAAATGCAAAAAATGCACTCCGTAAAACTGAATGGTAATGTGGATTTGGGAAGATTTGATGCAAGCAGGACATCAACATGGATTATCTTTTGCAGAGAAAGTACACAGTAACTAAGTGACTATAGACAGTAAATAAGGATTTTTGCCTTTGTATCAGAAAAAGACAGGTACCTGTGAAAATGTCTTCAGAATTGAAGTGTTACTTGAAATTTTGTGGGTTACCAAGATGGAAAATATATTTTGAACTGTGTAATTGTGCCTCTGTGTGAGGGAGCAGGGAAAAACTCTAAAATTCATTTCTCAGTAATAATGGGGAAGTAGCTTGAAGTTTTGATCTCTTTTAAGGATAGTTTATGTAGTGTAAACAATCTTCCATTATAGAAGTTCACTGCAAGGATTTAGTAGTTTTTTCTCTTCCCTTTTCTTAATATCTATGGCAACATGATGTAGCAGGTAAACAAATTATCACTACCAAATATGTTACAGCAATAAAATCTGTCAGACAAACTGGATGATGCTCTCCCTGCCCCACAGTTGCCAGGTTGATAGATTTAGCTTCAGATTTGCTTGATTACTCCCTTAAACTTGCCTTAGTCTGTGTAGGCTGCCATGTCAGCACTTTTCATTGCCAGTGGAGTACATCCAGAAAGGTTTCTCTTGTCCATGTGTTATCCATTAACAGACTGGGACACGGGAACCTACCTGCCACCTTTAGACCCTCAGGACAAATCTTTACTCTCTTCTGCAAACCTTTCAGCACTTCTCAAGGTCTCCTTTAGTTTCACTTCAGCTTTCTGCTGGTGTGTACATGCCTCTTTTAGCAGTCTTTGATGCAAAGGAGGAGCCTTGCTTGGGAGTGTTCTGGAGTGTTTGTTTTTGCACAATTGTTCTTCTCTTATTGCAAATCTACACCTGAATTGCATTGGTATAGTGCAAAGACATGCCCAGTCTGAATTTCTGTGTCAGTAGATCTCAGAGTTCCCATGGAGCTCCTGTGTTCTTTGGTTTCTGACACTCGGTGCTTTCTATGATCATCTGGGGGGAACTTTTCAACATTCTGAGTTTTGGTGAGGTTGGACAAAGTCGGTTTTGTTGTGATGTAGCCTTGTCATTGCCCAAAGGTGTTTGTTCTTAAATTGAAACCAGCAAGACCACACCTTTTCAGTCTAGGGAGGAGGAGAACATAACCCTGATACCAGCTAGTAAGTTCATAACATGTTTGAGATTGGCCAGAACTGATTAATGACATGCATATTCCTCAGCAACATCCACTGCCTCATGTTCCAGTAGCTGTAGGACTGATGTAGGCACAGTGCAGGGGGTGTTTATATGGCTTGGCAGGGAAGCATATAAGATCAGTAACAAAACAGGCATCTGCTCTGAAACTGCTTGTCCTTGGGAGATCTCAGTGAGGCTCAAAACCAATTCTTTCTCCTTTTGTACTGTCATAAGCACAGGAGACAGAAGGTTTCAGCACTTCATGTTGTTTGTGTGAAGTGGTTTTGCTCTCCAGCCAAGTCATGGTGCTGCTCGAGTGTCCACCAGTGCTTGGCATTTTTCAGTCATTTCAAATGATCTTTTAAGCACTGAAGTTCAACTGTTGGACAGCTTCACTTTTAAAAAGAGCCTAAAGCCAGCCTGGCAGAGGAGGAGACTGTTGCCAGAGACTCACCTGATCTCTGGACCATGTCACTTCATTCTGCCTTGATATTTGGGGGGTTTGAATGTCATGGCATCAGACACAGTCTGTTTTTGTCTCCAGGCAAATCACTGAGACAATTTAAAAAGGGAGTACCTTGCCCATCTGCATCCCTTCTCCTTCAGTCAGGTGACTTCCATTAGCTTTCTTTATTCCTCTTTTAAGTAACTTGGTGTGTAGCTTTTCTTCTGGAAGATGGTAGTTAAAAGCTGTGTAACAGGGACAAATGAAGCAAAGGATCATTAAATATCTGAATGTCAGGGCTTAGGTTCAAGTTAGCCAGAGGCAATCCAAATCATGTGTAAGTCCTGTTCCTGCAGAAGCTTCCTGCTGGGGGGAGAAGGAGAAGGATGTGCCTGGTGGGTTTTAGTTCTGTGTAGCCTTTGCTTAGGTGTCAGCAGCATATCCAAGTAACCAATTGTGTATCTTATCATTTAGGCAGCACTTTGTTGTCCTCCACAGATCAGGAATCTTGATCAGAGCTGGGCATAATACAGGGAAAAGTATTTGAGGAGAAAAAAATGTAAAGAAGGGATTGTGGGCTGTGTAGGTGGGAGGAGGCATCTATTAAAGGAAGAGATGAGGAGATCTTGCATTATGCTGCAACTTTTGGCATCTTTTACTACCTTAATTTTCAAATTTTATTTTTATTTAGCACAAGAGCTTGTTTCAACATGGAAGATGACATAGAACATTTATAAAAGAATAATCAAATGGCTTGTAAGTTATTGCAGACCTACCAGTAACAGCAGGTTTATGAGTTGGGTTTTTTACTTTCTTTGCATATTTCTGCATTTCAAGATACATTAATAATGTGTACAAGCTTTATATTCAGTAGTTATAAGCTTTAATACTCTTCTCATTCATTTGGTCATAGAGAATCATTTATTTTTGTATAATCAACCCCTTAACATGGGTACTGCACCTTTAATGAAAGTTTACATGTTTTGTTTTCAGTGTTCTTTTCATTGTGCTCATATTTTGGTAATTGTCACTATTCATTAATGAAACTGGAAGAGTAATTGTGACATTATTGCTATTCATAACATCTTTTTTTTTATGTCTTAGATCTCATTTCTATTTTCTTTTGACAAAAGAAAGAAGAGAGAAGATGAAAACTCAAAATTGTTTTGCTTGAATGAAACACCTTCTGGGATATTAAAATTTTAATGATGGATTGAGAAATCTTTGTTGATATTTTTTCTTGTCTTACATAGACTATTTACAGTAACTGGGCTATTTAATGTGAATTGTAGGTTGGAAATGGCCAACAGTTAATCTCATTTTTACTTGCATAAAGACTAAATAGGAAGTCAAGATTGAAGTAAGTGTTGTTCTGAGCAACAGTCATTATCGCTATTAACCTGTTGTTACCTTCTTAGACCAGGGGTTTAAAATAATAAATTCTTGAGAAAACCCTGTAGATAATCTAGTATTGTAAATTGAAATTAAGGCACAGCTTAAAATTCAGTTTATGGTCAGAAAGGATCTGCTTTCTGTGGGATCCTGAGTGTTAAAGAATTGCTAAAATGCAGAATATAAGAAAATGAGAAATCCAGGGTTTGTCCCAAATTTCAGTAATATTAAGGATATCTAGGGAAGAGTTGCATTTTACATTTTACAGATCTTTAATGTTAATTTCTTATTTGTAGTGACTTCATTGCAGCTGAAGGAGGAGTTGCTGGATGGAGAAGAGTACAGCTTCCTTCAGGGAGCGTCCGACCAGGAAAGCAACGGATCTGCCAGCTACTACATCAAACAGGAACCATGAGGCAGCTCAGAAGAGTGAGAGGCAGAGGATTGGTGATAGGAAAAGAGCCTTTCTCCAAGACTGACTGATGTTGTTCCCACTTGGATGGTGCAGTTGGGGTGACTGTGCCTGGGGCACTTTGCTGACTGTAGATGAGTTAGACTCAGTTCAGAATTTTTTGGAAGGGCGGGGAAACTATTTTAGTGAAAAAGATTTTTCAATTTATTAAAAACAAAAAAAATGGACACTTTTGTGTTGTATTTGAAGCTTTTGAAAGAATTTTGTAATATTTTCAAGTTCAGATTTATTGTGCATTGTTAACAAGAACTGAAATTCTAATTTTTTGGTAAGATTAAAGTTTAATTAGCATGGTTGTGGGAAGTGGTTGGAGGAAGATATAGTTGCAAATACAAATGAACTGTCATAACAAATGAACCTTTTTGGTACAAGTTGGGAGACTTTTAAGACTCTTGTGAACTGCACTGGTCACGCCTCTGTTTTTCATTGTGAAAATAAGGCGTTTAAGGCCTAATTTAGAGGCATAAATTGTATGTGGAAGATAGTCCTGTAAAGCTCTACTCAGTGAGTAGCCCCAAGTGCAACGGAGCCATCACCTGAGGAGGATTTTAACTTTTCAAGATGTTTTTGTTTAGTTTAAAATACCTTTTTTTTTATATAAGGTTTTGTTTTTTAATGTTCCTTAGGGTCTGATTCAGTGCCCATTAATATCAGTAGCCTTGTCGTCGACTGCAGTGGGCACTGGATTGGGTCTGCAAAACTCTTGTCTGTACATGAATGTCTGTAGTCTTGGAATGCTTCAGCACATGTTTACAGAGCCCTATGCCAAACTGGAACTTTAGAAAATTCCCTCATTTGGAAGATTAGTTTTAGCTCTGAATTTCGACTGAAGAAGCAGCTTAAATGGACAGTAACTAAGGACTCCCTTGGTGGTGGTAAGGAGCTTGTGAGTATTCTTCTGACTATCTTTTTCCATTCAGAAAGCCCTAGATGTTTCCTTACCATCTTGAATATTTATCTGTGGACATTCAGAACTGATGTTCCACGTGGTTTCAGGTGAGCTGAAAGGAGCCATGTATTGTGGATTAAAAAATTACTTCAGCCCTGCATAGCCTGCAATATTCATGTCTTGCTGCAGTAGTGTAATGTGGGAGTTGAGACTTGAGAACAGTATAAAATCATATATTTTTCAGTATATAATTCATAAACTGGATTTGCTTATTGCCTGGAATTCTTGTCTCACATCAAGTATTCCATAAGCCCCACGTGTTCACTGTCCTGACTTTTACGAGGTAAAAGTCACATGAAGGGGTGAAAATGATGACCAGTAAAACACAAGGTGTTTTTGCAGGAGCTCTTAATAATTTGGATTTTCTTTCCATATTTTTAACCTTTCAACATTTTTGTAAATGACCTCATTCGTGGAGTTGATGAGTGAAGTGGTTAAACAGCCCTGCAGAGCTGTGACTAGGAAAATGTGCATCAAGAGCTTTAGCTTTTACCAGTAAGGTTCATTAACTAAACTCTCAGGAATTAACTGCATATGTTCTATAAGTGCTTCTGGGTCTTCGCAGGTCCCCTTCAGAGCAGTACAATGATATCTGACTCTAGACCATAAATTAGGGCTTAAAAAAAAAAAAAAATCCATCAAAGTTATTAACATCTGTGTTCCTACAGCCTAAGAAATGCTTTAAGGATATCAACCCACAGAGCCCCAGGAGACCATTTTTGTATATTGTTGTTTGAGCTTAAAAAAAAAAAAAGTGCATAGAAAGTTGAAAACCAGCAATTTGATTATTTTCTAAAATATTGCTCTAACTTTGGGTACATAGTATTGGTGATATGCACAGGTTTACCTCATTCTATGCAAGAGGGGTTAATTATGTAAAGTTTTGTATTTACTACTGGAAGTAAAACATGTCCTGTATAGTGTAGGAATGTCTGGAATTCTTTTCTCCCTTACTGGTAAAATTTCTTAAATAGCGACCCCTTTTTAACAACAGCTTCTTCTACTGACAGGATCTGGTAATCAGATTAGAAGTGTCTATAACTTCAGGTGGTAAAGACATTATAGCTCTCTAAAATAGCCATAAAGAGGACTTTGTTGGGCCTGGTAGACTTCAAATACCTTATTTCAGATTCTGACCTGCCTGTGATGTTTCCTTTGAATAGCCTGGATTGGAGAAGTAGGATTAGAGACCATTGTAGTGACACTTTGAGCCTTGGTTATGGTTTGGTTCCCCACCCCACCCCGCCATGTTCTCAAATTAATCCAGCTCTGCAAGCATTGATTTGGTTTGGTAAGTAAAGCACTATTGATTTATTCATTTTTTTTTTTTAATGCAGCAACTTGCAGATTGTCCCAGTCAGCTGAAACAAGGTTCTCACAAGTCTTGCTTTCTTCTCTCACCAGCAGCTTCTGACTTCAGTAGAAAAACTGTTGCATTAATTTATGTTTCAAAATGTGGAAGGTCAGGCTGGAGTGAGTGAGGTGTATTGCCAGGTCACTAAACCTTGGGTTCCTGAGTATTGCCCAGGCTCATCCCTGATTTCGGAGTTACAGTCGTCAAATGTCAAGAGGGAAAATTAGTCCTTAACACTTCCTGTGTTGAAGAAATGTTAAGAATCTGTTTTGAAGTCTGTCAGTCTTTATAATATTCTTTTATTCATCAAACACTAAAGTCTGTGAGGCGACGTGTGTTCTTGGGTACCTGTGTGACTTCAGGAGTTGGTGAAATGTCTTTTGTGTTTCTGAATTCAAAATATGCCTGAACTGTGTAATTATTGAGTACAGTGACATCTGTCCTAAGCAAACCACACAAGGAGCTGCTGAAGTCCCTTGTTCAGGGCAGGCTCAAGGAAGACCCGAGTGGAGTTCTGCCAGGGCTGGAGGGGTCTGGGCAGTGCCAGCATGCCAGGGGTGTCCGAGTGGCAGCTCCCTGGGTTTGCAAAGCATTCCTGTGGCTCTGGGCACTGTTGTCTTGGCTTTAAGCTGTGGTGCTTGGCTAAGAGAGCAGCAAGTGTTGGACACCTGAAACCTTCAGTGGGGTCGGACTGGTTTTGGCATTTGGCACAGCAGGTTTTTATGACCATGAGGTGGCACAAGTCCTGTCCCTTTACTTGGCCGCTGCCCCTTTTTAATTGCTCAAAATCTCTCTGCTGGTCTTTGATTTTTATGTTATTTTAGACACAGCTCTCTAACCTGTTCCTTGCTGCGTCTGAGGAAAGCTACAGCAGTTATTGATTCCTTGTTCTACGGATACTAACACGGGTTTCAGTGTTTGTTTGGTTTTTTTATTGTTGTTTTATGTGATGTGAATACCCTCCCGTCAATATTTGTACGATGGTGCTAATATATTTGGTAACAATCCTTTATTGGGAAGGGATTTTAAAAAACTGTGATTTCAGCTGAATTTTTTCTTCCTTTTGATTTTTTTCATATTTAAAACGAAAAGCCACAGCCATTTATACAAAAAAGGCATCAGCTTTGGCCCCTGGGAAAATGTTGGGGCGGGAATCAAGATTAAACAAATGGGGTTTTTACATCATTTCTGTATGTATTTGATATATAGATCAATATCTGTACAAATTTAATCTTTTTATTTTCTTGGTAATTTGTGTGGTCAATGAGAGAGTATTTAAAGCTTTCTCATGCAATGTACATAACTCAGTGAAGAAAATGCTTTTGGAGAAATTAATGTTACTTTCATTTTTACGAGACTGCAGATTTTCAGCATGGATGTGAAAAGCATTAAAATTATAACTTTGTGTACAAGATGAAAATAATTCACTAAATTTGCCTTTTTTACACAAAATAAAAATGATAAAAAAGTCCTTTTCTGAATAGTGATTGTTTTGTTTAAAAGGCACTATTTGCCATATACATAAATGCACTCCAGCTTCTCTCAACAGAATGCAGATTAAAAAGTATGATTTGTAAAAGATATTTTAAGTAACTGGGTATGTTGGTCTGACCACAATTGAACCATGTAAGATGCTGAGCACAAGCTAAGGGTTTTAATATGAGATGGTGGCATTATATAAGCATTTAATAGAGAGCAAGCTTTGCACTTGGTCTCATTTCATTTGGTATTAACAGTTGTGTAAGGAAGGAGATTGTGTAGTATCCTGGTTTTTTCCCCTAGCTCAGTTCAGCTGTGCTGGAAGCAGCTCCAGCCTCCTGTCAGCTCTCTGCAAACTGGCTTTGCCACTGCCACGATTTCAGGAGCTTTCAAAGCAACTGTGCAAGGGACACAACTCCCTGGATTTTTATTCTGATGCACGGCATTTCTTGTTAACTGTTCCTTCTACAGGAGGGAAATACTGCATGTCTAAAATGCCTTGCATGGCTGTTTGAACGCGGGGTCTGTTGGAAGTGAAAGCACCACAAGGAGTTAGTTCACACCCATTTATTTGACAGTCACTTTGAGCACTAAGATAACCGTGGTTGCTCCCAGGTCAGCAGCTGGAATGAGATGGTGCATTAGAAGGCACAAATCCTTGTGGAAACTCATCACTCATAGATCCAGTCGTGTGCACAAGGCTTGAAGTCGATGAGCTCTGCGGGTTTGAACCACAGGTTGATCTCCTTCTGCGCGCTCTCCACGGAGTCGCTGCCGTGGATGATGTTCCTGTGGAAGGAGACAAACATTGTTCCCTATAAAAAATACACTTCCAGCAATCTCATCATTCTCCACATGCAGAAACTTGGATGAAGCATCTAGAGCTGCGAGACTATTACTTTTATTTCCAGGCCAGTGTTACACCAGCCTCACTCAGAGCTAATTAGGCCTAGCAGGGTCATGAGGGCTACTGTTCTACACCAGCCCCTGCCTGAGCTTACGTGCTGCTCTGAGGAGGAGCTGGATTTCAAACAGAGTCACTTTTGTACCATTTTCTTAAGTAGCAGTTATGGATTGTGACCTGCAAATGAAATACCATCAGATGAGGGTATCTACCACTAATTCTGGCTTTCCAGATATAAAAGACTACCATCAGATTTTATGTTGGCTGTTAAACATGGCGTAGTAGTTGGTTTTGATCTCAATTAATGAACTGAGTACAAACCTTCCCACTTGAATGCAGAAGTCACCACGGATGGTACCAGGCTTCGAGTCTGCAGGGTTGGTTTCCCCCAGCATTACTCTCCCAGTTTTAACCACATTGAGTCCTTCCCATACCTTAAGGCAAAAAGACAAAACCACTTCTGTTAATCCATGCTCATACAAAATACCAAAGATTAATATCTGCTAATAACATACTTTCCAAAGAAACAGGGGCTCTACCACTAAAAAAAGTTAACCTTGCCTAGATCCTCTCTTAGGCCTGTAGGGGTGACTAGGGAAAAAACATATGAACTGGAAGTGTCTGTAAAAAGGACCATCAACATTGTTACTCCAGTGAAGGAGATACTTTACCAAGCCTCAGACTTAAATAATGCATAAGGCCAACTCCAAAACCTTTCTGTTTGGGTAAGATAAGGACACCCTGATGAGCTGCAGGCACTCCTAGTTAGGTACAGAGTCAGGAGATGCTACTGGACCAAGTACATTGTTTTGAGGGGAGTGCAAGAAAGAATGACACAGAAGATGGGTTTCTGTGTCAGAGAGCCTCACCCTTTTTTGCCTAAAACAGAAGATTTTTGGTGCAGAAGATTTGCTCTCAGGAATTTTGCTTAATATGTGTTAAGCATTTTAATACGTGTTTTATACATGCACTTTCCTTCTTAGTAATATACAGTAATTTCTTGACTGTCTTAATTTTAATTTTTTTGTTTTCTTTTGCCGCTATCTGAACCGGGTAGTTTGAAAAACTGTTTCTGTAACAGTATCTCTGACTATTTTAAATAATTTACAAACCAAGACAAATTTATTCAAGCAAGTCATCTTTAACTAAAATCAAGCCACTTACCATGGCCACAATAGGTCCAGAGTTCATGTATTTAACCAAACCAGGGAAGAAGGGTCGGTCTTTCAGGTCAATGTAATGCTGTTTGAGAAGGTCTTCGGAGGCCTTTAAAAGGGCAGATGTAACATCAAATATCAGCTTCTGAATGTCATATCACAAGAGGTGTTGCTGCTGCAAGGCTATGGCACTAGTGACTGGACTCACCAGTCATTAATGTTATCAACAGGCCTGCAGTGCTGTTGTGGGTATCAATGCAAGCTCCTAATGTAAAATTAAAGGAGTGCACGGCCCATTTGTCCTCTGTGGCAGTGGCAGTGTTGTGAGCTGTCAATATTATTTCTTTGCATTGCAGTGACCCTCAGCGATAAGCAGAGCACGGGCTGCCTGGGTGCTGTTACCCAACACAACCTTTCAGTCAAGGTCGGTTCAGCTCCCAGTCGGGCTGCACCGAACCATTTGGGCAAAACGTGCTTCCTTTGGACAGGGGGAAGATCCGGTGCCGGGCAGGAAAAGGAGCCTGATGCACGTCCGCTATCAGATTCCCATTCTGACGCAGAAAAAGCCGCAAAGGAAAGTTATCTGTTGTGTGCCCAAGCCAATCTGTGTGTGCCCAAGATGACCCGTGTGTGCCCAAGCCCCTCTCTGGCAGGCAAGGGAAGGCGTTTGGGGGGAATGCGGGGACTCACGTGCACGAACTTCATGGCCACGAGCCGGAACCCCTTCTGCTCGAAGCGCTTGATGATCTCCCCGATCAGCCCCCGCTGGACGCCGTCGGGCTTGATGGCGATGAAGGTGCGCTCGGCGTTCCCAGCCATGGCCCTGCGGGCGGAGCGGGGCGACCATCGGCCTCAAGGTCGCCCGCCATGGCCGCGCCCACGTGGCACCGCGATGGATGAGCCCCCCCGGCCCCGCTGTGTCCCCCCGGCCCCGCCACTGACCCACCCCACCGCCCCCTCCGCCGCGCCCGCACCCGGGCGGCCCCTCCGCCCGCCCCCCGCGGGCCCCCCGAGCGCGGGGCCCGGCCCGGCCCGGCCTCACCTCTCCGCAGCTCCCGCAGCCGCTGCCGCCCAAGGAAGAGGAGGAGAAGGAGGAGGAGGAGAAGGAGGGAGGGCGGCGGATCCCCCGCCCCGCGCAGAGGAGGAGCCGCCGGGAGAGCGGCGGCGCTTCGGGGCGGGCCCGGCGGGGCGCGGGGAGCGCTGGGGAGCGCGCCCGGGAGCGCGCCCGGGAGCGCGCCCGCCCGCGGCCGCCAGCGCGGACCGGGACGGGACGGGATGGGGCAGGACAGTGGCTCCCGGTGCCGCTGGTGCTGTGCCCCAACGCTGCGCTCCCTCGGCCGCCGCCGAGCCGGGGGGGCTCTTGGCCGGGCTGTCCCTTGGCCGCGCTGTCCCTTGGCCGGGCTGTCCCTTGGCCGGGCTGTCCCCACCGCACCTGTCGCCTTCGCCTCCTCGAAAGCCGCCCGAGGGTTCTTAGTTTACAGCTGCAGCAGCGGGGGCTTTAAGGCTCTGACACACTGAAGCGATTGCGGATGTTTAACTCAATCATTTTTTTACTTATTGGTGCTGGCGCTGCCGTTTTCGGATGTTCCCGCGGTGGATGGTGCGGATGGTGCAGCCAGCCCAGCACGCCTTGAACGCATATTTCTCACAGGAAAGTGGTGTGGGATCTGTAACCCAGGGAAGTTATCGGTGATTTTGCTGGGATCCAGGAAGATGAAGCTGAAAAACACAGGTGTAAAACGACACGGTCCCAGTACTGTGTCCTAGCAAGAAGCAGGAAGGGTTGTTACTTTTTGTTATTAAACATTATGATAATTTGGCCTTTACTAGTTTACGAAACACCTTTTCTCTTCCTAAGAGGGATATAATCATACACAATCACTGCAGAGGGGATATTAATGAAAAGCCCTTTGCAGTCCTTGTGCAGCCTCTTATTGATGGGACACTGACACTGGACCTGCTCGGGCACCTCAGCCATGCAGGAATGTTGCTGTCCTCCACCTCCTCCCAGTCTCATCACATTAAAAATACTAATCAGCAGTTTTCTGACATCCCCAGATAACCCACGTTTCTCCATTTTGTAGTAATCAAATCAAGAAAAATAAATCTCAAGTAACCTTTCAAGCAAAAATGGAACTGGAGATTACTCATCTCATGCCCAGGTTTGTCACGTACTCCCTTTCCTCCAACATTTAACTTCAGTATTTATCTTCTGTAACAGTGAATAATTTCAGAAGAGGAACTCACAGCCTCACATACTTAGGAAATTTGTTCCATCTCCACATACTCATTGATATAAGACAATATAATTAAAATATCCTTTTATTTCACTTAAGAAACAGCAAATGTTTCATTTTGTACCATCTCTTTTTTAGGAGTTCAATATCTCTATAAAGTATCATAAGCATTCAGTTCAACATACATTGCACAGTTCATTATTTGAGTCTCACTACAGGGAAAAAAAATCATGGGATTCAAACAACTAATTCCATGAAACAGTTGCTCTTAGTGAATATAATGTTGCAGGTAAATAAATACATAATATCAATCCCAACTTGTTCCTCATCCAGTACAACTTTTGCTGCTAGAAGTTCAGCAAGAGGCTGATGTTTCTCTCTGATAGAAGCAGAGGGCTCTACTGAAATACCTTCAGCATTACTATGACTGTACTTCTTTACATCATTAAATTAATACAAAACACTTCTAAAACACTTCATCCAAGGACAGTTTGCTTTGTAGTTCCAACTACTATGGAAAGGACACAAATGAGAACAAACCTGAATTATCAAACCCTAAATTATCAGCTGTTCAGCCAGCAAAGGAAACATCACTTATTGCTCTGTGCAGTGCCAGAGGGCTGCTGCTGTGAAGTGGCTGAAGGTAGATCTCCCTCGTCCATCCTCACATTAATCTTCTTTTCACATAAAAGGGCATTTCATAAAGCCTGGCCAGTTAATCTTTCCTTAAAATGCTAAATAAATCCCATGTGGGGGGAAAAAAGCAAGTTAAAACTGTTAGTGTGGAGGACAGTTGTCACGTTAATCAGAGCTGAGCTCTGTGTACGGGCACAGAGCATTTTGGGGGGGGAAATGGGCTTTTTTTCTGCAGCTGTTTTGGGCATGGGGCACACTTGATATCAAATTCAGTCCTCAGCATTTGGACATCTTAGCAATATACTCACAAACCACCAGTTGTCCTTTAACGTTGGAACAAAGTTAACTTCTAACACCAAGCCATTTGCACACGGAATTATTGGATATCTTTTGACCAAAATTTTTTTTCTATTTACCAAAATACTCTCTATGGCTATAAAGTGTTCCAGGAAAATATATATTTTTTCATATGCTCTGTGTCTTGATCTCATATCTCTCAACCCCAGAAGCAGCTTTTTAAAAGTACAATTCCATCTATGACTGGACAGCTTTTAAATCAAAGCAGCAGCAAACACTGGCTCTATTTAACGTTCACAACAGAGCAATCTCACAGATTCCTGAGGTTTCTACCAGGGCTTTGGAATAGCTAGAGGCTGGCAGCTGCTCACGGGCAGTAGGGGTATCAGAAGATGCAGGCTCAGTGTTAGTCATAGATCCACTCATGAGCACAGCTTCGGTAATCAACCAGTTCTTCGGGAGTGAACCATAAATTGATCTCTGTCTCAGCACTTTCCACAGAATCACTTCCATGAATGATGTTCCTAGGAAAATAAAAGGTGGATAGAAGAGTAAGAGAATCCTCAAACTCGAAACAAAGCAAGGCTCTTGTTTTGAAGTGGTTTCCATTATGGAGAGGAGCTTTAAGCATCTGTAAAGCAGGAGCAGGCACAGCACAGGCAGTCCCAGCTTTGCTCCTCATTTTTGTCAAAATGGGGACAACCACGATGCCATTTCCATCCTTAGAGCACAACATTACTTGAGCCCAGGGAATGGCAGCTCCATGAGTAAGACAGAGAAGGATGGAGCACAGTTCCTCCATATATCATGATATAACACTTGACATTTAGTGTCTTTGGATGATATCAAGAGTTTTAGAACATACCTTCCCACTTGAACACAGAAGTCACCACGGATAGTGCCAGGCTTGGAATCGAATGGATTAGTTTCTCCCAGCATCACCCTTCCAGTCTTAATCACGTTAAGACCTTCCCACACCTTAGAAGGAAAAAAAAAATCCATTGAGATTATTAAATCTTAGCAACAGATAATTTCCACAAGGACACAGGGCTGCCCATCATGGCACAAGTCACCATCTGAATATTTGTTTTAGTGAGACTTATTTTATCCCTAATTTTTCTGTCAGATTCATGAACATCTGCTGATGTTCTCCTCTTCTGCACAATCCCCCTCCTTACCCAGAATGGGGAGAGAACCATTTTAAATCCCAATACTGTAAACATCTTTACTCATGGAAGAGCTAGACCTCACCTATTTTTCAAATACACTATCAAGAAGAAAAAGAGGAAGTCCCTTCTAATGAAATTAGATCGAAAAAAAATTTCAAAGTTACTCTAACATAGGAATATAATAAAAACATTCCACCATCCTTTTTCAGCTTGCTTAATACATGGCATTTTGTATTGAGGGGGCTTTTGTGCAGGTTTACTGTTTTTCAAGGTCCATCTTTGGTTCCCCTTTTATCCCTCTTCCTCAATATATTTACTGGAATGAGAGAAAGATTATGAGAAAAGATTAAAAAAAAAGTGTTAACAGCACATCTTCTTAATTATAGTATTTGAATCTGGGTTTTTAGGTCCTTTTAAAAGTAAACTAGAATTCAATAGGTAACACAGTCTCATTGCAGGTAATACAACCAGTGTTTTTCTGAGCTGAGCTTCACTGTCAGGAACTCACCATGGCCACGACAGGTCCCGAGTGCATGTACTGCACCAGCCCATCATAGAAGGGCCGGTCCTTGAGGTCAATGTAGTGTTCTCTCAGAAGGTCTTCAGAGGCCTGTGTTCAAAACCAGCCAGACAAACAAAAAAAGCTCACTGTAAGAACTTAAGAGCATAGTGAAATCACAGAGATTAAGCTCAGAGCACTGGTAATCCGGAAACTTGCACGCACTTCAAAATTCAGAATTTCTAGCATCTTCCTAGGAGCACTTCTGGTCCATATGAATTTGAACTGTTTGCTTTAACCACAACTGAGCTTAGAAAAGTGTCTGTAACCAGTACAGATGGTTTATGTGACCTGGGATTTGTGGAAGATGTTCAGAGATATTTATTAGGCATGGGATGCACCTGAAATATTCTCTTCAGACTAAGGACATCAGGTTACTAAAATTAGCATGCTTAGCATGCCTAAAGCATTTAGCCAGAGCTGGGAACTGGAACTTTTCCAAAAACACCCAAAATAAGACTTCTCAAAATTTCAGGTTTAAATATTCTGCAGACTACATTTGCTGGTCCAGCATGCTGCTCTATTTCAAGGCTACAGGTGGTATGAAAGAAAGGGGAGACATACCAGTTAAGGAGAGCTTACATGTATTAATTTCATGGCCACCAGTTTGAATCCTTTCTGCTCGAAGCGCTTGATGATCTCCCCGACCAGCCCCCTCTGGACGCCGTCGGGCTTGATGGCGATGAAGGTGCGCTCCTCGATGGAAGCCATCGTCCTGAGGAGGGAGAGAGGGAAGGAAAGTCGTTATCCCAGGATGGGCAACCCCAGCCCTGTATCTCCTGTAGCATCGGCTGCATCGGTCGGTAATCCGCGGTCCGCACCGGTCGCTGCACACGGGTTTTCACAAGCGCTGCGGGAGCGAGTTTAAAGCAGTTTCCCGAGTACAGAAACAATAAGCGAACACTAAAATCAGTAAAGCTCTGAACGGAAGGTAAAGCCCGTCACGGATCCACCTCCCAGCGCCGTGCAATAAATAAATCCACACGCGCAGAGTTTTCGTCTGGAGACCCCAGCGCGGCCGGAGGGCTCCGCGCCCCGCACACCTGGGCAGGTGAGGAGCGCGGGACCCGCGCGGGGGCTGCGGGGAAGCTCTGCGGGGATGGGGGGCCGAGGGCTCTGCCCGGGGGCCGGGGACACCCTCCCGCTGCCCCCCTCCCCGTCTCACCCGCTGGCGGTCCCGGCGGCTCCGGCAGCCCGTGTCACCCGCTGGTGGCTTTGCCACCGCTTTGTGTGCGCGGGGACCGGCCCAGCTTAGCGCTGAGCCCCCCCGCCCCCGCGGTTGCCATGGGGACTGCGCGGCCTCCCGCCTGCAGAGGACGCTGCTCCCCCCCCTCCATCGCCCCCCACCCGCGTCGGGCCCCCTCCCGCACCCACAGAGGGCTTTTGGGGTCTCCTGTTCCCTGCCCGCCCCGGCCGGGTCACACCGACACCCGGGGAAGTCAGGCTGAGCCCTTCCAGCTTCTCATCCCATTTTTTGGATCCCATTTTTTATATAACAAAAGACATATAATATTACCTTAATAAAAATCTCATTATCATACTGTTCTGCTCTAAGTTTCTGCTTTAAAGAAGGCCATTAATTGTCGTTGTTGTTGTTTTGCTGGTTATAATATATCACTATATTGAATATTATTGTATTTGGTACTATATTAGCTCTCTGAGTCAAAAGACCCTTCATCAGTTTGCCACTGAACTGCTTTCCCTTGAGCGTTTTACTGCCTTTGAGAGAATTGAGGATAAAGCACCTGGACGGAAATCCATGCTTGTCCTGCTTTTATTTCCAAACTGGGATGAACTTCCTGGGCTCCACTCCCTGGCTCTTCTTGAATGTAAAATTTCACTTCCCTCTGGGCAGGACTTTGCTGCTGTTTAACAGGGAGAAGTTGAGCTTTTTGATAGCATGGATTTCCTTATTCAGGATCCCTTTTCTTTGCCACATTCCATCAAAATCCATGTGTTACTTTTAGTTCTGGTGGGAGAATACAGCTCTGCATCTGGTCAAGAAATCCGTTTACTAGGATTCAGGGGTCTTTTTTCCAGATATGATCATACTATGATGGACCCATTTTTCCATAAATGTTATTAAAAAAAAATACAGCATTGTACATTTTAGCAAGTTCCCCTGGAGTTATTTTGGACTTAGAACTTCTGAGTATTCTCGTGACGATGTCAATCCACTATATTCCATTGCTTCAATACACATTTATCTGAGATGTTTTATAGTACTAAAACAAACTCTAATGCTGTAATCCTCACCATGGCAAAATAATACTTAAACATAGAAAAAAGGTCTCTAGAAACAGGATGTTTAGAAAAATATCAACTTAAAAGCAGCAATAGGACATCTATTTACAGGCCTGTTAAATCTACGTCATTTAATGATTAAAGCTTAGGAGTTGCCCTAAGGTGGGCAAGCACTATTTCCAGCTTTACCATAGGTCTGCTCTGTGATCTTCGCCAAGTCTTTTAACCTCATTAAATAAGGGTCATCTTTGTCACTTTTGAGATTAATCCATGATTAACAGAGCAAGTTGTGCATCACGTGGTACACGAAACACCACAGAACTTAGGCTTCCCTGTTATTTTTACTGTGTAAATGAGCAGCTTTATTGCTGGTTCAAAGTTCTACCATGATCACAAAATTGCATTAAAATTTACATGTTTATCTAAAATGTGAAGAAGTAGAGAGTCCAGACAAATAATTTCCTAAAAACAGGCTGATCATGGGAGAGAAGTAAAGACCTTCAAAGTCCTCAGTGAGAGAACTAAGTGCAGTTGCTGAGCTCAAACCATTTACACATTACTTAAAACCAGCAGAGATTTTTTTAAAACAGGCCTGGAGCAAAAGGTTGACCGTAAATGTCTCCAGACTTCAGTAGAATTTAAACATAATTCCTAGCTTGGGTGGTTTGGTCCCATCTGTACAATGATCTCAGCTCACAGCCTCTGTCTGTACCACTCAGAACATTTGGGGGGGTTCTCATTCTGTGCTGTGCTACTCTTGGTCCTTATAATCAGACTCCTCAGTCTGACATGTTTTGTTGCTCTAGGCTTTAGTACTCTTCATTTAGCTGAATGCTGCTATCATTCATCAGTCTTTACCTTGATTTCTGTTGCACTTTAAGGTGTAAAGCACCACAGAATGAGGCTTTTTATCAAAATTTCTTCCTCTGTGTGAAATCCCAGTTAAGCTTTTCTCACCCCAGACTTATTCAAGGGCTTATTTTCTTGCCTGATAAATTGCAAATCGATTTACTTTCAAATTAACCGTTATTTCTGAGGATAGGTAATGTGATTTTTCTTATTATCCAGAAAACTAATTTCTTTGTCAGTCAGTTCTGTCCCCAAGAATGTGATGGCATTTTACTCTGCTAGTTACCACATACAGCCACCATTATCAAGCTACAAAAACAGTTCTAGCAGGTTTCTTTGTGCTGTTTCATATGCTTGATTCATTTGCTAAATTGACAGGTCATCAAGGCCCCTTAATCTCCTGGAAAGAATCTAGAATATCATTCCATACCTCCTTCAATTTTTAATTCATCCCAGAGTTTCTGATCTCACACTGACTGCAAGGTGCACATCATGAAACGTGATCACTGTGGTAAGACTGTCAATAAGAGACATTTTTACACCCCTTAAACTCCTAGGTAATTTTTCTGCTCTTCATCTTTTTAAATACTTCACTATCCCACACTAGAGAACTCCCATATGACTAGAAAAAAAACACAAATGGCCCCTTTACCTGTACTCGTCAGTCTGACTGCAACTGTAGTGGCAGCAGCAGCCTGTTCAGTGATGCACCTGCTCTGTCTGGGAAAGAAAACCACATCTATACATTTTGCTGATAGAGACAGGATAAAAATAGCATGTCCTCAGAGCCCCCCTTTGCTAAGGGCTGTCAGCAGACACCTTGACCCACTTCTGCCGTCTGTCAGAACATACGTCTTTGAGATAACGTGTTTGTGCCTTTTGCCAAGCAGGATGTCAGTGACTATAAACCCTGCACAGACAAAAGGATCTCTGCAAGATTCAAGGGGATTGGTGCTTTTATCCTCACAATAATCTGCAGTTGTTTAGAGCTGTCCTCACCTTGTGCAGAGTTACACACGAACAACGTGGTGAGGTCCGGGTCAAGAGTTCATGGAAATTAGCTATGGCCTGCCCGGGTGCAGGGTGGAGTTCCCTCTCCACCTGGGCTGTTTGCAGCCTTCCTGCAAGATTTATTCAGGCTCAGGAAAGAAAAAAACACTCCCCCCAAAGGCTCTCAGTGCCTCCCACAACACAAAAACCGAGGTGAACGGGAACTATGTATGAGCCAAAGAGAGGGAGAAATCTCGACAGACGGCTTCCCCCAGCACTCCTGCAGCTGGTGAAGCTTTAATCTCTGGCAAACAGCAGGCAAACACGGAGGAGTTGCAGTTTTTCTCAGTGGACAACTGCTAAAGAGAAATAGGGAAAGAATAATATCTTCATAGGAATCTTTTCCGATAATTTACATGAAAGTTTCACTCGAGGAGATGTATGAAAGTAGACATTGTCTTTTTGAAATTATTTTTTAGCTAAAATGATGTAAATTTTTGGTCAGAATTAAAAGAAAAAGAGCTTTTCTTTTGTTGTGTTTATAAAGAAATTTGTATTTTAACAGGCTGCAGCATGTTAAATTATTAGCTTAGGAGGATGATGTCTAAACAGAACTCAGAAGAAATCAAAAATATGGGGCTGAAGTATTTTTTCTTTGTCATTCCTGCGCAGACTCACTAGCTGAGTACATAAAAAGACATCACAGCACATGCATTTAAAGCACAGTTCCTGTCTTAAAACCAGCCCAAATGAGAGAAAATACAGTGCAAACCTCTGCTGCTCTCCAGTGGAACTGAATGCAATCACCACACGTAAGAGTTCCATCACTTCTCAAGCTTTTGCACTTTTTAAAACACTCATTTCTTTGTTCCTGGGCTGCTGCTGCTGGGCCATTGGACTCCTCAGCTCCCTGTACAGGGAATATTACTTAATGAAAAACAATGATTTCCCCACATTTGAATTGTTTGATAGAAATTGTGCCAGAGGAGGTTTAGGTTGGATATTAGGAAATGTTTGTTCGCTGAGAGTGTGGTCACTGGCACAGGCTGCCCGGGGCAGTGGTGGAGTCACCATCCCAGCAGGGATCTGAAAGAGGTGCAGATGTGGCACGTGGGGACATGGCTTAGAGGTGGCCTTGGCAGTGCTGGGTTAATGGTTGGAGTTGGTGACCTTTGGGACCTTTTCCAACCTAAACAATTCTACGGTGCTATGAAAAATGAGGGACGTGAAGCAACTCTGAAACTTTTCAATCTCAGTACTTTGAAATTTAACCTGAATGTCTAGAACAGCTCACACTGTTCCTCAACAGAACACATGGTCCAGAATGGAATTCATTGTTCCAAATCCTAGGAAAATCAATCTCTCTTAGCAAGTGCAAGATGCCTTCTAAGCTCTATTATTGCTAAAAAGAACAGGATTTCTGATATTGATTTATCTGGAGACCTTGTTAGAACTAAAAGTCATTTTTGCAGTCAGAGACCAGCCAATACAGCACTCCAAGCACGGTCTGGGAGCTGCGGAGTCCCAAAATCTGGGACCTAAAATCCTATCTCTGTCAGTCATCCCCCGGTGAATCACTTGATCTATTTATGCCTCCGTGGGTGCGATAAACAAATAACACCGCTGCCATGGGAGCCGTCAGACAGCACTGCCTGGCATCTCCCACCCAAACTGGGAACTCTGCCCACGGGCAGGGATGTTCTCTCCGGTGATCTGGAGCATTCCTGTACCAGGAATATCAGGAATAGCGTGGCCAGCAGGACCGGGGCAGTGATTGTCCCCCCTGTACTCGGCACTGGTGAGGCCACACCTCGAGTGCTGCGTTCAGCTTTGGGCCTCTCGCTTTCAAAGGACACTGAGGTGCTGGAGTGTGCCCAGAGGACAACATGGCTTGTGAAGGCACTAGAAAACATGTCTGATGAGGAGTGGCTGAGGGAGCTGGGGGGGTTTAGTTTGGAGAAGAGGAGGCTCAGGAGGGCCCTCATCCTGCTCCACAACCACGTGGAAGGCTGCAGTGAGATGGGAGCTGGCTTCTTCCACTGTGAGAGGACAAGGGGAAACGGCCTTAAGCTGAGACAGGGGAGGTTCAGATCAGATGCCAGAAAAAAAGAATCTCACTGTTTGTGTGGTCAGACATAGGAATGGGCTGCCCAGGGAAGTGGTGGAGTCACCATGGGAGGCATTTAATAGGAGCTAAGTGATGAGGTTTGGTGGTTTGGGGGTTACAGTGGCAGTGCTGGGCTGATTGTTGGACTGGATGATCTTAAAGATCTTTTCCAATCTTGATAGTCCTGTGATCCCCCCGACGTGTCCCCGGCAGGACAGGACAGGACAGGACAGGACAGGACAGGATAGGACGGCCCAACCTTGCTCGGCTCAGATTTTCCCGTCTCCCAACACCGGCGGCGGGCGGCCGCCTCCCCGTGACGTCACACACAGCCCCGCCCCCTCGATGACATCACCAGCCATACCCCACCCGCGTGACGTCACACCCCGCACACCCCGCCCCGGCGTGACGTCACGGCGCGGCCCCGCCCGGCGCGGCGGGTGAGGTCAGAGGCACGCGCCGCTCCCGCCCCGGCTGAGGCTCCGCCGCCGCCGCAGGAGGGGCCGGACCGAGCCCGGAGCCGCCGCCGCCGCCGCCCCGCCGGGCCCCGCCAGGGCCCCGCGCTCCCCCCGCCGCGGCCATGGAGCTGGCGGACGGCGTGGTGTACCAGGAGGACCCCGGCGGGCCCGGCCCCGCCATGATGTCGGAGCGGGTGTCGGGGCTGGCGGGCTCCATCTACCGCGAGTTCGAGCGGCTCATCGGGCGCTACGACGAGGAGGTGGTGGCCGAGCTGATGCCGCTGGTGGTGGCCGTGCTGGAGAACCTGGACTCGGTGTGCGCGCACAGCCAGGAGACCAGCGTGGAGCTGGAGCTGCTGCGGGACGACAACGAGCAGCTGCTCACGCAGTACGAGCGGGAGAAGGCGCTGCGCAAACAGGCCGAGGAGGTGAGCGGGGAGCGCGGGGGCGGCGGCGCTGCCCGGGCTGGGGCCGCCCCGCGCGGGGGGCGAGGGACAACCGGGGCCCGGCGAGGGAGAACCGGGGCTCGGGGAGCCGCAGCCGGGGCTGGGCGAGGGGCCGGAGCCGCCGGTGACGAGTTGAGATCGCGACGCCGCTCCGGGAGGAGGAGGAGGAGGAGGGAGCGCCCGGTCCGAGCGGCTCGGCCTCCAACGGAACCCGGGCCCGACCCTGCCCGCTGTGCCCTCGGTCTCCGCATCGTCTGCTCCTGGAGGGATCCCGGATAACCCCTCTGCAGCTCTCCCGTGGCAGAGCAGACGAGGACCCGTGCTCTCGCTGCGCTGTCGCGGCCCCTCCGGGTGCGCTCCGTGCCGGGAGCTGGATGTAAAGACCAGTGGGTGTAAATACCCTTTAGAGGGTATTTGCAAAAAAAAAAAATAGTGGCGATGCACTGCAAAAACTGTGTCTAGGCTGAAGCTCTTCGGAGCCGGTGCAGCAAGCCGCAGGCAGCAACAGGTGGTGGTGGACTGTTCAATGACATCGGCTCTGGCTTGACATAGAGTCGATATTAGATGTTTTTGTTTCAACTTTTGTGCTAAGAATCACTTTGGCATAAATAAACTCACAAAGTGTTATCTCTTTGAGATTATAAAACAGTACAATAGAAAGCAGCTGTGCAGGATAACTTCCTCCAGCTTCATTGTCTTGCCAAACTCCTGAAGGAAATTGGATTGACAGCATTATCTGTAATAGAACAAGCCATCTTACAAGTCTATTTCCAGAATTCTTGTCCCGTGCTTATCTCTCTTGTTGTACTTGCCTTCTAAATTTTCCAAAAATCAGAGGAATGTGGGGAGGGTGAAGACAATGTTGACCATGAAAGCTTAATTTGAAAAACATTAACCTTGTACAAACATTCATTTATGTTTTGGTTATAAATGAGTGCAAAATGTGGTCTGCAGATTATTATTCCAGGTCTCAGTTATGAAGTGCTGTGATATGAATGATGCCCCCCCAGCTCTTGGTCTGAGTGACCATTGATGCTCCTTGTGAAACACGTAGTTGTTTTATGATGCCTTGTGGACTTCAGTCAGGGGACTGGTGCCATGAAGACTTAATCACTAGTTTTGACACAAGCTGCACGTACAAGGCTTTTTAAGAAAACATGTTTCTGTTGAGAGCGATAGGAAGGGACTGATAAATACTTTCTGAACTAATTCATGGGAAAATCGATCAGGCTTGAAACACAAGCAGCATTTGGCAGATTGAAAAAAGCAGGCCTTGAGCAGTAGAACAAAAACTGTATCAATATGATGAAAGAGAATATGGGGTTAATTATGTTGTTGTGGCTCTTCAGGAGCTGTAGTGCTTGTGTTGGTAGTGTGCTTCACTGCCATCTCTGTTTCTGTGTGTCATGATGAATTAACTTAAGGGGACAAGCATTATACAGTCTAAAACCCAGCACTCATGCTGCAAGACAGCTCCCTGATGCTTTCCAAAGTGCAGTTAGACCACAGATCATATTTTCATTGTAAGCACAAAGGTTGCTTTTGTGATGTGCTGAGGTCATTGAGCTGTACAGGTGTGAAAGTGTCTGTCAGGTACAGCGTGGCATGTTCAGGAGAGGCACGTGTTTTAGTCAGCCATGATTGTTACAGCTATTTTTGTGATGCTGGGGTAGCCTGATGGGTGTAGTATGTTTGAAATATTAGGAGGGAACAGGAATACAACACTATTTTTCTCAGACAGCAAGTTGTTGACTTAGCTCGTTTCTTTTCTTTCATTGGGGAGGTTGCTTGTGTAGGGTGATGGCAAAATGGAGAATTCTGAGCTACTAAGTTCACTATTTCATATCATCTGATCACAGAATCATAGAATGATTTGGGTTGGAAGGGATCTTAAAGCTCATCTCATTCCAACCCCCTGCCATGGGCAGGGACACCTTCCACTTGACCGGGTTATGCCAAGCTCTGTCCAACCTGGCCTTGGACACTTCCAGGGCTGGGGCAGCCACAGCTTCCCTGGGCAGCCTCTGTCATCTGCTCTGACTGTCCTGAGGAATTAACATACCTTCTTTTACTCTCTGCTTGGTGCTGTAGGAAATTTAATTTGTAGCAGTATCTTAATGAATATTAATAGTTTACATAGATATCTCTTTACCCCATTGTCCTAATTCATGTTCTTTATTTGCTGTGCTTAGAAAGTCTTACTACAGAAACATCTTGAAAGTTGTTGCCTGTAGAGTATTGAAATAATTTTTATTTTTAAAGTCACCTTAATGGAAGTTCTGGACCTGTTTCTCAGTCCTGTGGGTAACAGTCCCAATCTTTGTAGTTACTGTGAAGTGCCTTGTCTGACTTTTAATGAGGTAGGTTTTGTGATATTGCTGAAGGAGGAACCAGCTGTTCTGCTTACAGTTCTGCATAACTTACAGGCACCACGTCCTGCCACAGAGAAGTGGGAGAGGAACCAGCATTTGGGGTTCTTTTACACACTCTAAGTGTTCCTTCTGTAGCAATGAACTGCTTCAGACCTGGGGGTATGGCTGGCAGGTGTTCTGGGTAGATGGAAATAGGATAAAATCTACTTTTAGCCATGTCAGATTAATGATCTTTTAGCTTCTCTGCTGCTGGTGGGATTAAGCTGTTCTTGAAATATTTTGCAACCATGAAAAAGGATTTCCCACCACAAAAATTGGTTTAAGTAATAGCGTGAACTTGATGCCTGCCTTTTCTTACTGTTCCCAAAGTTATTTTTTTTCCTTAGGATTGTATGTTAAGTAAACACTCTGCAGTAAGAGTTTAAGTATTTTTCATTTGAGAACAAAACTGAGATCCAATTTACAGAAAGCTGTAAAACAGTGTGGAAGTTACCAGGTTGTTTTCAGTTATATGTATTTTTCTCTGCCCCAAGTTCAGCTGAGCTGGCTGTGTAGTTAATTTTTCCTCCCTGCTCCAGGAGGAACATGCCAGTGGCTGGGAATCTGGCATCACTGCAGAGCAAGTTACTAAAGGACATGTCACAGGGTAATAAAGATTGCCAAGTGGGTGGGAATATCTGACATCAGATACGCTCAGTATTGCACCTGGGTCGTGTGACAGGAAAACAAGTCTGAACATAAAGAGACAGAGAATGACATAAATATAGGAAAAAATGTTTCATTTGGCTAGTAATGTGCTGCTAAGTGATTCAGTGGTTGAGAGAGGGATCCAAATATCTGTGCTGTGCCATTGTGTAGTCTGGGTTCGTATTTACTGCAGTTATCGCTGTAAACTTTAAAGTAGTTTTGAAATTGATGACATAAAGACCTCTGAGTCTAATTTGTGAAGGACTTTTCACACTTTTATTGGAGGTCTTTAAGAACAGGTTGGACAAAGGTCTGTCTGAAATGACATGGTTGATCCTGCCTGGAGAAAATGGGACGGATTAAGTGGGAGTTGCCAAACATAGTTGCTGGAGGTATCACAGGCTTGGGTTTCAGCAGCAGGCACATGCAGGAGGAGGTGTGCATCACATCCTGTGCTTCCACCTCATCATAGCCTAATCAAAACTAACACTGAACATCAGAGCCCTGAAACAAGATGACCTTTTAAGGATCATTCTAGCTGTATCTTCTGTAATCTTGTGTAATTTGGTCTGATTGTTTTAGAGACGAGTTTGTGTCCTTCAGCTTGTTCTTGGGGGGAAAAAAAATCAAAAGATCTCATTTCTCATTAGAGTTGTAAGATACATCGTTGTGGCCCAGACAGGACGTCACTTAAAATGAGGAAAACTAGATTTTTGTCTGTCTCAGTATTTTGTATAACCAGTGGCTGGGATTGAAATAAGAGGATGTCTAGTATCCATATTTTAAGTGGTTAACATGCTGCTGGATATACAATAAACAATACAGATGTTGTGCAATACTTGAGTATATTGTCAGTGTAAATTAAAAAAAAGAAAAGTCTCTTAATTCAGGTGCTCAGCCTGTCCTTGGCTGCTGTGGTGGTTTATCTGACTAGTCCTTCCATCATACTCATGCAGGCTTAGTCAGGATGGGATGATCAGTCTGCTGGGGCTGTGATAATACTATCACTGAAAGGAGAAATGAAACCAAATAGAAACATTCAAAGTCTAAAGTTCTCAGTCCCTGATTTGATCAGGTACAGTTTTCAGCGAGGGTAAAAAAAAAAAAAAATACCCAGCTGTAATTACAAAAATGCTTTGAAGAATTAGTAACGTAAATTCAAACTTTAACCAAATGAAGGTAAACTAGCAGAAGGTAACAAAACCGTTCTAGACAAAACCAGTTTTCCTACTTGCAGTTGAAGAACTTGAGAGGAAATACAAAATGATACTTATCTTTAGTTTCATGAGTAACAATGACATTGATGGCTCTGAATGGCTGTTTATTCACAAGTATAATTGTCACTGGCCTTTTGCAAGCTATGAGACATGTCTGACTTGGGAAATCATCAGAGAAACAACTAAACAAAGATGTTACAGTTTTATAGTTTTTCTTTCATGTTTTCCCATGTTTAGTGCAACAAACTGTGTTGGTCTTTAGCCCCAGTGCCAAACTTGCTTCAAACTTTGAAACCCTTTTTGAAAAGGGACTCTGCTAAGAATAGGCCAGACATGACTTGAATCTTTAATGTAAAAGGAGCAAAAGTCTGGTATCAGTTACTACAAAGGAGGCGTGAAACAAGCCTAAAGGTTGAGTTTTTCAATATTACATCAGCAAATTAATATTCCCAAACATTGTGTTGCGGGGGCAGGAGGAATTCTGCACATCTGAGGATTTTAGATGTGATTTAGCCCCACAGCAGGGCTACCTGGGCTGGTGTCAGCTGGTCCTCAATTGTTTTGGGATGTAGCTTCAAGCACAGTCATATGAACACCATGCCTAGTCCTGTGATAGCTGCTGTGAGAGCTTGTCTGAAAGGAACTCTTGTTCCACTTCATAGATCTTTGCTGCATTTCTACATCTGAAGTACTTCTTAAGCAGAGCTTCTTCTGATGGCCCTGCTAAACTGAAGCTCTTTTCATAGGGTTAAGAATTTCTGCTTTTGTAAAAGCTCTAAATCACATTGGCCAAAACGTAGGAGTAGCTTGTTAATAGCTGATGTGTGAGCATTTGAAGTATTTTTCCCACTAATTTTTCCTAGCAATAAATAGGGAAAAAACATTCAAGTCACAGTACTGTTTTAAAGTTGCTGCTTCCACTGTCTCTTTGCTTCCATGTGGTGTCCAGCTGCAGCTTGCTTTCTGACCCTTAACCTGTCTTGGATGTTTGGGGTTTTTCTTTTTCTCTAGAGGCTTCTGGTCCAGTTTTCCTCCTTGTTCCTTGAGCCTTGTGCATAACTTGTGTTGGTGGCCTTGCCTTCTCCTTGCAATGCAGAGTACAGAGTACTGCATGACCTGAAACATCTCTGGCTATTAGAAGTACTCTGTGCTTCCAATACACACTGAACTTCTTCATTTGTTGGTTATAAGAAATAGCAAAATATGTTTTAAAAACTACTATAATGCTGAATTGATAATTTCAATATTGTGGAATGTAAACAGTGATATATTCATCACAGAACTCCAGAATATTGTGAGACACAAAGTTGGCAGATGAAGGAAGCAGAAGGTGAAGGTGATTGGCACAGTAACAGAGTGCCCATAAAGATACTTCTGTGCAGTTGACAGATTGTAGGAGATGGTTATTAAGTATTTGATGAAGACTGAGCATTTATAACCTCTCTAAGGAAAACAGAAGTTTGGTGGGAATGAAAAGATAGCATGTAATTTTGATTGGCACTGCTGCTGCTGTCCTGTTGCACTGTCTGTACCTTCATGGCTTACAGGTGAAAATAACTTCACTGATGCTCAGTCAAACTGAGGGTACCAAGACTCCCTGTATTCACATGTTAGCAGTTGTACATGAAATTAGAAAATAGTGAAATAATTCATATTCCTGTTAATCCCAAGCAGGTTCTCTGAAGTAGTTGGCACTTGGTTGATAGTACACAGAGGAGCCTAGGCTGGGTGTTTGATGGACCTGGTCTGAAATAGTCCTTTGAGTTTAAATGTGGCCTGTGGGTCTGTTCAGTTGTTTTGGAAACCTGCTTGCACCTTCCTTGCTGTGAAGGGCTGCTGTGCTGCTTCCTACGTGCTGCTTGCAGTGAAAGTGCTTCTGAAAAAGCAAATCTAGGAATGACTGTGTATTTCTCTTTGGAGAAACAATCTTACTCAGACTTAACCCCCCCCCATACCTGTAATTAATTTTTGAGTCTAACTTCACTGTTTGGTTTTGTTTGTTTGTTTAGAAATTCATTGAATTTGAAGATTCTCAAGAACAAGAGAAAAAGGACTTACAGACCAGAGTGGAAGCATTGGAGTCACAAACTCGACAACTTGAACTAAAAGCAAAAAACTATGCTGATCAAAGTAAGTAAAATATGTTGCACCCCTATAAGTGATATTAGTGCGTTTTAAGTTTTGCTCTCTAAAGTGATAATACATATGTTAAATATCTGTGCTGTCTGATTGCTGTACTTTGATAACTGGGTTTAACTCTTGTGCAAGTTTGTTTTCCTTAGAATTAAGGTGAACAAATGAAATATAAGCTTGTGACTTGTAATCAGATTCTTCTGGTATCCTACTTGTTTTGTTTGCCTTTTTGACTGTGTTTTTTTCTTGTTTAGCAACTTTTCCAGGAGATGCTTACGACTTATTCCCTTGTTAGTGATGATAAAATAAGCTATTTATTTCCCCATTAAAACAGTGTCTGTGCTTAGCTAAAGGTAATCTCTTTGGGTTTAGAAGCACTGCTGGGATGAGAAGTGCATTGATGCTGATTCTCATTAGCTTTTATATAATTTTTCCTGAATTATTTATGAGGCATTTAGTTTTTATAGCAAGAGAATTTAGGAAGAACACTTCCCTTTTTAGGGATGTTCTGTGTAATTTTAAAAAAACAACTTGTGTAAGCTTCAAAAAAAGATGAGTGATTAATTTTCCTGAAACATTGAAAATATATTGTAGTGTAGACATTCTGCTGGGCTGCCTCTTATCCAGGTACACAGTCACTGGATGAAACTCCATCACCAGATTTTCTGCTTTTCTACTTCTCACTTAAGCTGCCTTCTGTTGATGTAAGACTGGTGTGTTCATGAGTTAATATACAGCTTTTATTGCTGTGCCATGCAGGAATGTAAAGGCTGAGATAAGATCAGTTTCTAAAAGCAGGGTGCCAGTTGTCAAAATAGCCCCTTTTTACTATTCTTTCTTCCTTTATTTCTATCCAGCCACCTTTCCTGCCCACAACACAGCAAGTTATAGCTCTTTTCCAACTTAAGCCATAATACCATTCCTGTAAAGTTTAGTTTTTAGTAGCATGAGTGAGTCTCTGGCAGGGTAGAAGTGTTAGTCCACTAGTGTTAAGTTCAACATAGGTGGCCTGTAGAGTTGAATCTTCCTGAAATTTGAATGGTTTAGAATGGTGTTTGCAAATCTTAAGAGACATGTGCTACCTCAGTTCCATTGCAGTTAAAATATTCCAGGGTTCTGTACAGGCAGTGATGGAGGAACACTTCAGGCAGTCTTTCCTAGTGAAGCCCAGGATGATTTTTTTTTTTGGAACTGTATCTTTGTAGATCAAGTCAAGCTAAAATGGATGTTTGTAAAGGATATTGCAGAGACTTGTCTCAGAAACGCTGTGATTCTTGTGAATGGAATTGTATGTGTGTGTTTAAAAGCGGGAGAAGAGGGGAAAAGAAAACATTGTGACAAGAGTTGAGTGGTCTGTTTTGGTAACAAAGACACTGTTTCCAGAAGGCCCGTGCTCTAAACCCGCAGCCCAAACAACTTGTCAATAGGAGACCCTGCACTCTGACAACAAGATTATGGCATCAAGATTCCATCATGCCCTATAGGCCATTACTTTTTCTGTTAATACAATAAAAAGTACAAATTAGTTGAACAAAAAAGGAAAATCATTTGGATTTCTGGCAATGTACGTGCCAGCATACCTTGAGTTTCTCTTCTAGAAGTTGCACTTACCATGTATTGATAACACCACTTCATGTTGCTCCATGAGTCTGTTGGTGTGAAATTCTCTGTTGTATTTGAAGGCTTAATATTCAAGGCAATGTATAATTTTAAACTTTTAATTATATATTGTGTGTATATATATGATATTAATGAAAGTATTTGCACCAGAAACTCAATTGTTCCAATAGAACCACTGAGGGTTGGCTAGAACTACTTTTTGGTAAGAAATGATGCTATTAAAAACAGTTATCATAACTACATAAAGCTCTGGTGATAGAGCATTGAGTTTTAAACAGTTCCAAAATCTATTTATTGTAGAAAAAAATCTTTTGGTGGAGAAAAACCTTTTTTGATGGTAAAATTGTATCTTTGCAGAAACAACAGGGCTGAGTTGAACATTGAGTCTTGCTTATGCTTTGGGTTGATAAGCTGTCTGGGGCAACATGAAAGGCTGCTGGGAAGATTTGACATGCTGCTGATGCAGAGCAAGATCAAAGGGGACAAGCACATTTGTTGAACACCTAACAAATATTATGCAAGTGAACTGGTTTTTTTAGTGCTCTAAATTTCTAAGGTATGAAAACTATACTAGTGTTGTACTCCTGAAGTAGCCTAACTCTGCTGCATTACCTTGTTTTGTTTTATAGACATGGCCACGATACCAAGATACCAATGTGTCACTTTGATTCACTGGATGCAGCTACAAATCTTTTATTTATATTTCTTTTTCACTTCTACTTCCTATAGTACTGCCTGTGCATCTAAATTAGGCTCTGGTATTGCCAACTGTTACCACGTCAACATTCAAAACAGGGGTAGTGTTATCATGGGTAATGGGAGTGAGTTGCAAATGCCTGGCACAGAGCAAGTAAGCAAATAAAACCTGGCTTTGGAATACAGAGTCTGAGATGGCAACAGCAGTTCATGGCATGATTAATGGATTAGAATAGAAAACAGGTAAAACGTGATCCCACGTTGTATTTTAACTACAAGGCTTTTTGCTTCATGTAAACTACTTGTGCTCTCTGTGTTTCTCCTCAAATAAGCAAAGGCTGTGAGAACAGGCTTTGTCCATTAAAAAGTTCTGATTCATTCTCTTGAACACCATCAGTTGTGAGCATTTAGTGAAGACTTGTCAGCCCTGGGATAGGGCAGCTCTGGAGTTTCATGGTCGAGTTCAGTGTGATTGTCTATCTTTAAACATGTGCCAGTTGAGATTGCTCAAGAAGCCATAGTTGTTATGTCCTGAACTGTGAGTACTTGTTTGTGCAGTCTAAGTGATTGTCATGCTAAAGAAAAAAAGACATATTTCTTTGCCCTTGAATTTATCCTGTGGGATTCCATCCATAGCCACGCATTCAACCAGCCAGGTTGGAATAAATCTGCCCCTTGAAATTAAACAAGTGAAATGAGAAGCTTATTTGCGTCAACCAGTTGCTGAGTTCCTCTGGTTCACTGACTTCTTTTGCCTTCATTAGAAACTGGAACAGTTGCTGTCAAGTACCTCCTGAATGAGTGAAGTACTGTGGTTTGTGCTTTCCTAGGAGGAAGTGGAAAGAGGGAGGGATGATGGCATGACCTGGTGGCACTGCCGGCTGACTGTGAGCCCCAGTAGATGATGAAATCCTGGATGGTGGGAGCAGATCCATGTGGTGTTACCACTCTTGCAGGATGTACAGCACTTGGTCCTGATATTTGGTGGCCTGTGGCCTGTGGTTGTTGCCTAAGTCAAGTTTGCTGCCAAAAAATGGTGCAATGTGTGGCATCCTGGGATAATTTGTTAAACTTCATTAAACTGCTTAAAGGAGAGCAGAGGTGTAAGGATTTGCAGTGTCTGAGTGCAGGAATGTGCTGCAGTGGTGAGGCTCTGTGGTCCAGCTCCTGGACTCGTTTTGCAGTGCTGCTCTTCTCTGTAACTTCCCATGGTTTGTCCTGCCCTGGTGTTGGTGTCTGTGTTACCTGTGCAGGGAGGGGAGGAAAGGCATGACCTGTGCTCTCAGGAGTCTGTGACTCGTGGAAGGTAAAGCAAGGTAAATAGCACAGAGTTCCTGGGGATTTGTTTAGGGATGATGTTGGTACAGGCAGATTTTTTGGAAGCTCTTGCTGTGGATTTTTAATAAATTTTTCCTGATTGTCAGCACGTGTCTTCTGGCTTTGACTTCAGAATCCATGTATTGTTTTCTTTTCTTGGCAGCAGAGGGCACCTGTGAATATTGTGGAGGTGCACTGAGCATGGCAATGCCAGGTGTTCAATAAATACATGTTTAACACTTAAATTCTTCTTCCCTTCCACTTCAGTGTGCCTGAGGCAGTCACCAGTCTTTGATACAATCTTAAACATTTCTTACAAGAACTCAAATGTATCTTTCACATTATTTCAAGTCTTTGCTGTGGCGATACCCACTAATTCTACTCGTAATTGGTTTGCAGCATTAAAATGTTTGAAATTTCAACCTTGGATCTGCAAAACCAGGCACACAGAGCTGTTAAAAACGTGTAATAGCAATATGCAGCTCGTTTGTCCAGCAATATTCCATGAAGGCACATGATACTCCCTGGGATACTGCTTGGTCTCCGGTTACAGAAAGGGGTAAGAGCCTCTCAGAGCTCATGTGATGTGCCACTGAGTTCTGGGAGGGCTACAGAGGTTTGTTTTAGTTCCCTTCTTTGCCTGCCTTTTTGGGGTTGTCATTTCTTTCTATATTACAGGCTGTAAGCTAATTAAATTTATTTTTTTAAATAAAAGATGACTGAAGTGTATTTTGACTTACTGTGGGACAGCTTTGGAGTAAGCTTTCTGGAGAAATCATTCTCAAAGTAACTTATTTATGAGAAGATCTGAAAAACACCATGTCTGCATGGCTGAAGTGCTTTCTGATGGAGGTGGTAGGCTGTGGGAGTTGAATGATTTGGTTCCTTTTCTGGATCTGCCTAGTGCTAAAGTACAACCCAGAGAACATACTGCATCTGAGAAGACAAGAGATATATTTCCTTACCTCAGTTTATCAAACCTGAGCTTTGGAATTTGTGGCCAAGTTAGATTATATTTGGGGAAAACTGTATTTGTAAAAAAACCCAAACAAACCACATCAAAACAAAAAAAACCAAAACGAAACCCAAACACATAATCCCAAGAAACAGGTCTTGATCTTAAGCTGCAGATATTGTGACACAACTGTTGGGGTGATTGTATTTCCCATCTCAGGTGACATCATGCTGCTGTTGCTTGCTGAAGGTTTTATTTGGGATATGAGACAAACACTTCGGCAGCTGACCTAAAAACATTTATTTTCCTCGGATTCTAAACAGAATCCACTGGCTTCAAAAGAAAATGCTGTGAATGTTCTGCAGATGTTATTTGATATTTTATTTTCCTCTGAGCTCTCTGGATACCAGCAGTGCTGTAATGTACACCCAGGCAGCCTCTTGGTGGACAGTCTGAAGGCATCCAATGTCAGAGATATACCTGCACAGAGGGGCAGCAGCAATTTATGTGGATCTTTATTTAACAGGGAAACTGTGATATGAACTTTCAGCTGTGAAGCTTAATGTTGTTTTGAGATTTGACTTGATCTGTGCACGTGGTGATGTAAATAACCAAACTGGCATGAAACACCTCTGTCAGTAAGTGCTGTTTCTAGCTATGGCTCAACTAGTGTTTATTCCAAAGAATACAGGGAAGCTTTTCAACAGATCCTGGAAAGAAGTTGAAAAGTTCAAGTTTGTTCAGTGGGGGGTCTGGATTGTCCCTAGTTCATTCTCAAGGACTGAGAACAGCAGAACTAATTTGATTTCCAGCAAGGAAGGAACAGAAAGCTTGAGATATTGTATTACTTGATTAATAAATGTGGAGCTGTTTGCCCTTTTTTCTCAGTCTGGCTGTTTCTCATCTCTGATGATGTTCATCATCATCATCATCACTGGTTTGTTTACCAGGCAGATTCACTCTGCCCTTCCCTACACTGTACCTCAGGTGTCATTCCCTACACCTGAGGAATCTTTCTGAGAAGTGTGAGTATCAGAGTGCACCTGAAAGGAAGATTTGCTCCTGACTGCATTTCTCAATGACTTTCCCAGCTTATTCCCAGATACCTGCTGTGTGGTTTTGGGAGCCAGCAGCCCACTAGATGGAGCAGGGGGTACAGCTGGCTCCAGAGCCTGCACCAAGCCAGGCTGCAAGACTCCAGGCTAAAATAAAATGGAGTAGGAAATTAGAGCAGTGGTTGGCCTGCTTTAAACTTGGCTATTAGTATACCTGAACAAAAGTGAGAAGAGGAGATGGAAATCCACTGGCATATAATTAACTGCTCATGTAGGTTTTTAAATTAAGGGAGTATTGTGCTAGTGGTTTAGGTGCTGGAGTTTGCTTGTTATAATGATTCTGTGGCTATAAATGTTGCAGCAATTAAGAAAATGGCTTTAAATGTCTCTTAGAATCTTACACTGCTGAGTTGTCACTGGTTATTTGGCTTTAAATCAAATCCAGTCTGCTATGACTTCTCTGTTCGCGCTGACTTCATGTGGATTTTCTCAGAAAGGGGCTTGCTTCAATAGCCTGATGTATGGAGCATCCCACCGTTTGCAAAACAGTCAAACAAAAGCTTTTCTCAGTGGAACACTTCTTTGTACAGAGACTGAGCAAGAAGTTGGATTTTTGACTTGATTTTGTGTAGAAGTTGGCTTGTATATATCCTTGATCTCCTGGCATATGGTTGTCTTTATATTAAATGGTTGCATCAGAATGTTGAAGATTTCTTTCAAGTCTTATGTCAAGTGCTTGTGTCAGGGATTCTGTGCACCTGAGACATAGCTCAGACTTGAACAGTCCAGAAGTGTCAGGGATAAGACCATTGCAGCTGCATCTGTTGATATTTGCTATCAACAGAGCATTCTTGACAGCTAAATTATCTTCATAGTTGAAAGTGCCCCACTGAGAGCTAGACCTGTAGTTCACAGTAAGTGCTGCTTGAGGATGTCAGTCTCACCAAGGGGTTGAATTTATCTCTTGTTTTACAGATCAATTTTCCGTGCTGCTTTGATTTCCAGATCTTAACCACTTCCAGGTTAAACACTCATCTGACAACTTCAGTCCCTGTTTCAGTCCATGGGTCATGTGTGTGCTCTTTAGCAACTGCTTAGTAGGTCACAAGGTCCTGCTGGATCTGTATCTTGACTTTGGTGTGGGACCTGCATTTGAGAGTGGAGCTGGATGAAAGCTGTCCAAGGAGTCTTCAGATAGGCCTGGTGGTAGGAAAGGCTCGTTGATGAGCTGGATCTCTGTCCTGACTTGTGTAGGAGGAACTTGTAATTCCTCTTGAAGGCATCACACTGGTTGGATTTGCCATTCTAGCAGGTCTGTTTCTCTTTCTCCCCCTCAGGCTTGTCAGGAGTTTGAGGCAGAGGACAACATACAGATGAAGGGTGTTCCAAACTTGGTAAAAGCCATCAGACTTGGGAGGTAAGCTCTGACTTTTGAACAGGCAGGGTGGGCAGCTTGGCTGCCTGATTCCTCATAATGCTGTCAGGAGACAAACTCCAAGGCTTCTGTGTAGTTTACCAGAATATTTAATCTCCCATTTTTAGACTTGATTGGTTTGATTTGAGAGAACTTTGGTCAAGATTGGTACCTCAGATCATTGAAGGTGTTAGGACATTGACAGTGCTGGAGGAGGTTGCAAGTAGGCCTCGGGCTTGAGTTTGTGGTAGTGTTCCAGTGGGATGCTTTCTCATCAGTCTAAAAGCACTAGAATATTTGCATTTTCTGCTCAAACTTATGATGCTTGAAGACTTTTGAATTTTTTTTTTCCGTGTAAGCTTGTAACTGTGAGTAGTGCAACTTTTTTGATGTGTGTTACATTTTGCACATGTAATATCTTAAACATTGTAATATCCGTCATGATGTAACAAGGATATGATGTCTTTATAAAGACATACTGCAACAGAGACAATGGATACTTCTGCTTTTAGGATGTATATACTTCAGCTAATTTTATCATCCACTCATTAAGAATTTGACATCTTAGTGCAAAAAAGTCTGAGACTGAAATATCAGAGGAGCTTTTTGTATTGTTACTTCAGTCAAACTGATGGGAACCATGTCTGGCTGGCACTTGGCAGACCCAGCATGTGGCAGGCAGTGCCAGGTCCCAGCTCCATTCCTTGGGGTGTTATCAGAGCCAGACTTCCACTCTTTTGTGTGCTGGTGGATTAAAATGGAACTGGTCACAATTGGGTTGGAAATGGACTTCTGGGTGCCAAGGAAAGGCATTTTTTTTCTCTCCTATTTGATTTCCTGTTACTGCTGATGGGAATGTATCTTTAATAGTGACTTAAGTTTCTCCAAGGTTTTGGGGCAAGAACTTGATGGTCTTCCTTAAAATTCTTCTGACTGTTCTACATGAGGTTCAGTCATCTGTGTTCAAGTCAGTGGTGGTCTCTGATCCTCAGGGAGTATCTGATCTCTTGCACAGTATTTAATTGGAAAAGGGAAGCATATTCAGTTGGGTGTTTTATCAAGATCTTATCTTGATGGGAGCCATGTTTTGGGTACAATAGATTTCCAGTGTTGTCTCATCCTGCTGGTATTGGAAAAACCAGTTCTGAGGATTGTTAATGTGGTATCTTTCGAGGGTGTTTAGCTTGGTGTACATCCTCTTAGGACTGAAACTTCCAGCTCTAGGACTGTAACATGTTACACAGCTGGAAGTGACTTCCAGAATAAAGTGCTGAATGTCCATTATACCATATATCTTTTGGGACCTTCATCTTTTTAACCTGTGTACCTAAGGGAAATTGTGATCAGATCTACTGGCTATATCCCCCGCTGTGCAGTACCCCTGTATATGTATATTTGTCTTCTATGACCGGGTCCAAGGAACTGTTTAAAATTGGGTCACATAAATGTTTTAAAATGTTTTAAAATTTTATTCTCCATAGATGGAGAAAGTGGTGTGCTCCCTTTTGGAACCTCAACCCTTGTGCAAGTGTATGTTGTATCCATAACATGGGAAATGCTTTTGTGGATTTCCTGAAGGTTGGTTATGGACAACTGTGAAGAAGGGTGTTTGTAACACCTCCTGTGGTGTTAATCTTCATTAAATGCACTGTCAAGTATTTTTCCCAGAGTCCACTGGAAAAATTAATCTCGAGAGTTGGCTGCCCTGCCTAGACACGAGTGTACCAAACAGTGTTGGGGTGCATCACCTTGGTCTGTCTGCAAGTTCCTGATGAGGCTGTACTGAACCGTGGGAGAGCCCCTGGGAACTGTGATGCACAGCCCAGGGATGGGGGTTCATGTGGGAGCACAGTGTCACTGGATGGGGTGTGGGCAGTGGAGCTGCCAAGTGGTTACTGCCAGGGCGTCTCTGCTGCTTAAAATCTAATTAATCATGACTAGGATGCTGACCAGTCTAACAAAGTGGATAAAATGTGGTTTGTTACATCATTAACTATAAATTCTGACTCTTGTTTCTGTAGGCTCTTACCATATAACTTCCCTTTAAATGTATGAAGAGACTTAAAACAACTTCTGCCTCAAAATAATGAATTAAAATATTCCATTCAATAAATATTGTGTTCTGCATTGCATCTCAAAAAGACATATTTACGTATGTGTTGTGCTGTAAAATATATTTTTATATATGTTGTTATACTTGTGCCTCACTTGGCTGCTGTTTGATCCAAAGAGCTTTTGTTCCATTCGATAATGGCAGAAGTGGAAGTGTTCGATCTTGCATTGGTATAAATAACATTTGATGTAATACTTTTGGTCAGATATTTATAGGTGGAGTGCAAAAGGTTGTGTCAAGGAACTTAATGTTCTTATAAGAGCAAGATTAGATTAGGAGCTAAGAATGTTTACACAGGTTTGAGTGAGCAGACAGTTATGTATTTTAGTTCCAGCCTTTGACTGTGGCAAAGACTTTTTTTGATTGAAGCATAATTAGGATAAAATAGTGTGCCAAACTACAGATATGTGGAGCAAAAAGCAATGGTATATTGAGAATTAATTTTCAGAAGACCCAGTTGGCAACATGAAAATATGCAAATGGCAGAGAAGATCTTGGCATTTGTCTTCAGATAATGTGTGTCTGGCAATGAGTCTCTGGAGACATGTAACTATAAATTTGAACTTTCCCGGGGGTATTTAAACGTGGCCAGTGGAATAAGAGAAGCTCAGTTACAGAACTTGATGCACATGGTTGTGTCACATAAATATCTTGCTCAAAAATACCTAAATAAAAAGGTGGACTTCACATCTAAGCAGCAAAAAAATGTTTTGTGTTTGGATAAGAGGATAAGTTGTGTGAAGAAAGTTCTAAATTCTGTTAGTTTTTATGCAGATTAATTGCACTGGGATATCACAGTTTGTTTCAGCTCATCTCCTCCTAATATGAACTTATCGTTTAAAGTTCTCCTGAATCTGCCCAAAGTATTTTTTTATTTCTTGGAATAGCTACAGAAATATTCAAATGTTTTCTTTCCCTACATCTATTTCCTTAATACTCAGTGAAATATGAGTGAATGCCAGGAGAAGCCTTAATGTCTGTACCACATAAGACTTAAAACTGTTTTAACAAATGCCTTGTCTGTGTTTGTCCTGATTAAACATCTCTGGAGATGGTGTGGATGTGTTCTAGGAAACTAATGTAGAGCCTTAACTGGAGCTCACAGCTTCATCCAGCATCAAGTCTGACGTGGCTCTCCCTCTTCCTGTGGTTTCCATGTGCACATGAGAAGCAATCTGGATTGGTGTGGGCAGTAAGCTGGTCTTGAACATAAAAATCCCCTCTCACTGGACCAGCAATCAGCAGAGGAAAATATTACTTGGGCTCTTTAGGGAAACACAAATTGCAGGATTGTGCTGCTGTGGATGTGCTTAGGAAGCTCAGGTGATGAGAGCTTGAAGCCACGGGCACCAACATACTTTTTATCCTGCCCTTTGCTATTCACCACTAAGAATACTCTGGTCTGGTTACCTGGTCCCAGGCAAGTCAGCCTCATTTACTGCAACTCTGAATTTATTTTTAATTCTCGTGATTTCTCTTCTTCCAGTTAGCAGACTTGAGGAGCGGGAGGCAGAACTCAAGAAGGAGTACAATGCACTGCATTCAAGGCATACAGAGGTAGGTTGTTACACCAAGATAATTTTGAAGTATCTATGAAAATATGGATCTGTGGAAGACTTTGTTTTGTGAGAAGCTGGGAGAACTATTGGATGTTTTGGTTTGTACAGTGATATTTGGATGTATAGATGTTATTTGTAACCAAGCTTCGTTTGACAAAGCAGTTTTTCTCATTCATGTGTCTGTTCTTCCATGTTGGTTTGATTATACACTTGTCAGTTTTATGCTTTATCAGATACGAAGTTTTAAAAATCAGGAATTTACTTCTCTGTGTTTCAAAGGCAGTACTTCAAACACTAATAAGCTTCAAAGAAATAGAAATGAAATTGCATTCTGACACTCTTTCCAGCAATTTTCTGTGTTGGTTTTATTTGTACCATTGAAGGAACAAATACCTCCAAAACCTGGCCTACTGAGATTAGTGATTAAAAGAATTCCCTGCCATACTTTATTGATAGTTATTGAAAACAGGATTTGTTGGTGAAGAGAGAACGAGTTTGAATTTGGTAATTTAAATAAATAAGAGCCACACTGTTAAAGTTGATTCCAAAGCATAAAACAGGGACTTGCAGTGCTTCAATTTTCAGTAGCAGGTTGTCTTGCAGCCCAACTTATATACATATTTTAGTGGAGAAGTCACTGGATCCTCTGAATTATTCTGGTTAATCTGGAGTCCCAAAACTGAGCACAGTTCTTGTCCTTGCTCTGATTGCTTTGCCTTTGAAAGGGCAGGTAGCTGGTTTTAGATCACTACCAAAGAGGGGAATGCCAGACTGACTGTTCCCAGCTCAAAAGACCCGTGTGGGGAAAGGGGAAGCAGATACAGATGTCAGATTTGGTTACCTTGAATACTTCCTGAGCAATCCTAAGTTGAGTGTGTTGTACTGACAGCAGCTGGAAGTGACCTGGAACCACAGCCAGCATGTAGTGCTCAAGTATTATGTGACAAAACTTCTGGAGCTCTTAAATAAAAATATCTGTATATTTACTGAAATCCTGATGTATTTAAGATAACATTTGTTACTGAATAGTTGATTTAGAATGATGCATCTGTTGAAAACTGGAAATTTAAGTTAAATGAGAAGTAACAAATCGTAGTGTTGCCCACTTAAATTTTACATTCTTTTGAACTGGAAGTACTTCAGAGTACTGAGTGCTTGCAGACTTTTGGTTATTGTAGTTAGGACCTATGAGTATTGTCACAATAGAAGTGGCACAGGTTTTTATTCAATCCTGTCTGAATAAAATCCTATTTGAATACAGAGTTCAAGATAACTAAATGTGTTGGGCACCATTAATTCAACAAAATGCTAATGACGTGTTCTGAATATCTTTTTACATAGGTTTTGCTCCAAAATGGACAACAGCCTCTGCTGGTTTGATTCAAATTTATTAAATGCTTTCACATCTTAAATTCACTCTCTTTGGTGTAGGGAGAGGTGTTTCCTTGGGTTTTATTATTACTGAGGTGACTGTATCCTTTCTTCATAAAGAAATAAGTTGTAATGCAGCTTGGTATATCCATACCTCTGTGCTTCTAAAGTCAGGTCTCATGTTTTCTGTGCTCCTCCCTTTTAATATGTTTGCTTCCTTCTTTCTTTGTTTGCTCAGTCTCAGAATTTTTATTTCTTTCAGTTTTAATGTTTCACCTCTTTCCTTTTGTTTAGTCAATTCGGACAACTGGAAATACTTAAGGAAATAAGGATGATGAAGGAAAATTCATATTACATTGGTTTTAGAAGCTCACACCTTTAAATTAGGTTATTTTTGCCTTTTTTTTTTTTGTATCCATAGACTTTGATGTCTGTATTTGGGTGAACAGTGTGCATACACACTACTAGAGGTACACAAAATTCTCAGGCCACCAACTGGCAGCTGCTGCAATAGGGTTGTGTATTAAAGGCAGGACATGGAGAGGTGATGGGTAATGGGTTGGTGGGCTGTGGAAGCTGAAGTCTGCACTGGGAACTCAGGGCAAAGAATAGCTTCCAGCAGTGTGGTTGTTTAGGAAGGACTGGGAGCCTTTTTAACAACTGTGTGACCAACCCCAGGAAGTAACTGGATGCTCCTTACCTTCACTTGCAAAGAGCTTTTTGAGAACAATTAGAGAGACCATTGTGAATCTTGCAACATATAGCCTTCCTTAGGGACCTTCTACAAGGATAGACCATCTCAGCATTTTAATGCTATATCAGGTGTGTGTTTAAGATTCAGGGAGTAAAATCCCTGGGGACTGGAAAGGACTGGCTGCTAATAGTGCCCATCTCCCCATTCCCTTAGTGATTTCCTGCTTCCCTTTCTCCAAGCAAACTGTAGTGGTTTAGGTCTATGTAGTAACTTTTTTCCTTTAATGCAAGATATTTTGGCAAATATCCAACCCACTTTCAGCATTTAGTTGTCAGGTTTGTTGGCTCAAGTATTTCTGTCACAATTCTTGTTTCTGAAACCTTTCTTTCTTCCACGGTTTTCTGGGAAGGGATACATCTTCTGAATCAGCTTCACTGTTGTCTTTGCAAGTGATCCATCTTTGGTACTTGCTGAAATGGCAATTGTTTTTCTTTCAATGGACCAAATAATGAACAGAGCATTAGAAAGATATTTTTTTTATTTAGCTCTAAGATGTTGGCAGTGCTTACTTTGACAGATGTCATGTTAAAGATGCAACTTGACTGCATTTTGTGCAATCTTAATTTCTAGCAATTTTCCTCCGTTCTGCCTTTAGTGTTTGTTTCCCTCCGCCCCCCTTTTTTCCTTATTTCACAGCTGAGTATTTTGGACTTGGATGTCTTTCTCTTCCAACTCTTGACTTCACTGAGGCTCTAACCATATCCTTTCAGCCCTAATCCTTCCTCGTCTGTGTGGGCCTTTGCTGGAGTTCACTGCTCAACAAACGTGCTGGCTCAGCACCTCAGGGGGATGTTGCCCAAACAGTTTCAGTTGCAATGGACCGAGACCTACTGGAACTGAATCTCCACGGGAAATTATACCTGTGATGTGAACCAGAGAGCTGAATCAATCCCTCTCCTGCAGTGTGTGTGTTGTGCTGAGAGCTGGGAGCTCTCCTTGGAGCTCAGCCTGCCAGAGCCAGGGCTCTGCATTGCAGCTCCAGCCCCAGCCTGCCCTAGCAACAACAAGGTGTCTGCAGCTGCAGAGACAGCAGGGCTGCCCTGGCTGGGCAGAACTCTGGGGAGAGGCTTTAGCCTTCCTCACCCTTCTGTTCAATTAGCCTCTTGCTGCTCTCTGTGGAGTGGGAGGTGAGCTGACTGGTGTGAGTGGAGTATATGCCCTTAAGCTTCCTTCCCCACTAAATCTGTACTTGGACTAACTGGCTTGATTTTAAATGGATTAGGGTATGAGAACCTGAGCAGTTGAGCTGGCAGACTGGAAGGTGGAGTGTAGCTGGGCATTTGTAGCAGGTGATGAAGAGAGTCAACTGTTCAGTCAGAACAGAATGGATGGATGCTGCCTAAACATGTTCTTACATCCATGCTCCAGTTCCTTGTCTTTCCTATGCTTGCAGTGTTTTGATCTTGTGCTGATCATCCTCTGTTCTAGTGCTCAGACCAGATGAGCAATAGAGCAGTGTGCTGGAGTTCCTGAGTTGGAACTTCTGGAATCTGACTGTGCAAAGTCTTGTTTCCATCATTCTCTGACTATAAAGGACCAGATGCAGGAAGTAATCAGACAGCCAAGGGCAGTGTGCTGGAGAGCAGAATGGATTGGTCTAATACAAAAATCTTCAGACCTTTGCTCCATAGACTTAAAAGCTGCAACTGAGTGTCAAAATTCCTTTCTATCTCAAATATAGAAATCTGAGTGGCTATACTGCCTGTATAAAAGCAGGCCTGTCTGCTCTATGTACCTGTGGAGGCTTTTTTGCCTTTGCTGCTGAGATGATGCACTGCTGCTGGTGCCTCTTTCAGAGCAAACCTGAGTAGGAGGTAAAGGGTCTTGCTGTCATTCTGCATAGTTAAAGGGCTTCATAACTATGGATCTGGCTTTTTAAAGGCTTTGGCTAAGCCTGTTTTATGTTTATTACTCAGTTGGGAAACTGAGGCAAAGCATTATGTCAGCATCTGCTGGAGAGTTGTCTAAAACCTGTGGCCCTTCTCTGCAAACATTTCCAAAATAAACTTTTTTTTTTTTTTCCAGTTTAAGGAAGTTATTCTTTTTATCCTTTGGAAACTCCAGACTGTGATAGTTCGATATCTCTTTCCCTGACACACAGAACATGGGCTTAGTTTAATGAAGCATAATTGGGCCATGGAAGTTTCTCAGTGTTCTGCACTGATACAATGTGACAGAACAGTGAGCCTGTCTCTGGCATGGGGAATGGACTTTGTCAGGTTCATTTGGATAAACATATCCCCAGCAAGTCCCTGTGTAGGGAGACAGGAAGAGGAGGCTGGTGGAGCTGTCTAGTTACAATTATAGCCAAACTTGGGTACCAGTCACAGAGTCTGTGAGACTAGACTTTAGATATCTGTTCAAGTCAATAGCTTTTCTGAAGCCTTATGCCGAAGCATTAACAGCTAGATCTGTAAAACCTGGATTTAACTTTTTTACATATTACTGTGTCTTCCAGCAACACCATCTTCTGTGTGGATAAAGATGCATCAAGCTCTCCAGCGGGAATGATGCTTTTAGTTTAAGTGGCAAGTTCATCAGAAATCCTCAAAGGAAAAAGGGAGTTACATGGAATTATATTTAGGACTTTGGTTCTGAATCAAGGAGATTCTAGAAATATCCGTTACCTTAATAAATCTAGATTATGTGGGACACAGAAAGATCTATATATACACAGTTGGTCGAACATTCCCAAAGGGAGGAGCTGCTGGTGCCAAGCCTGATTGGATCCACGGGATGAGCAGCCAGGGCTGTAGCTCTGAGCCTGGTCTGACAGAGAGAGAGTTACTAAAACCTGGCCGGGGGGAGCTAAAGCAGTGACACAAAAAGGAAGGAGGAGCGAAAGAGCCAGGAAGGTATAAAGGAGATGATCTCAACCTGGTTAAGGCAAAAGTGCAGGTAACAATATCCCCAACATGGCATATCCACGTTTGTTTGTGACAAAGGAAGTGTCAGACTCGTGTACATTGGGAGTGGTTGTATTTGTAAGGGTAGGAACAGAAATGAGTGACAGGATGTTAAAATTGTCTTGGACTGAATGGTGAGGTTTAAGATGTAGAAAAACCTGTAACACTTCTGCAGTTGTAGAGCTTGTCACGTGCCATATGAGGAAACCAATCTGAGTATTTTCTTGAAGTGGAAAGACTTTGCTTTTGAAGGGAATGGATTTCATGTTCCAACTGTAATGTGTTCCAAAGGTTGTTGGAGTCTGTACATGTGCCCTAAAATGACTAACCCCTGAACTGTGAAATGCTGTTAACTAACTAGGGTAATTCTTCTAATTCTTCCAAGTTCTGAGTTTATCTTTAATCCCCTCAGCTGATGGTAATTGAGCAATGTGTTTAATTACAATGCTGAAGTGTTCAGTGTTGGTGGTGTCTTCCTTGGAACAACTGGCTGTATTCACGATACTTGTGGACTTCATGGGCAGCAGGATGAGCTGTCAGTAGTACAAGGTTATGGATGATTAAATATTGACTGTAGCTTTTACTGAAGAGTAGGGGGGATGGACATGGTCATTTATTTATCATCTGTCCTTCAGCTCAACTTCAGTAAGGATTGTGCTGAGTGGAAAGCAATTAAATCCATTTAAGTCTATTTTTAAGTTGTCGGTATTATTAAAACTTTTCTTTGGATAGCTGAGTAATCTCAAAACAGCAAAACTTCTGTTTAGGTTTTGAGCACTGAGAATTCTAGTGCATTAATTCATTGCATGGCTTTTTGGATATGGCACTTCAAGGATATGCTGAGACTCGAGGGCCATTTGGGTTGAAAAGATCTTTGGCTCTAGTCTGGTTCAAACCCCAGTGGTTTTGGAGTGAGTCTTCAAAGTTTTATTGTAGATGAACAGCTACAGTGAGCTTACTTCCCAAGAAGCTGCAATATTTAATTTATTATTTCAGCCCTCAAACTAAATTGTTTCTGGAAGTTGAGGATCCACACACTGTCTCTTGACTCCACAGCACCAGCTGTGCAGCCCCCCATCCCATGGGCAGGGAGGGAGGGGGAGGAGCTCTTCTCCTTGTGGGCACTATTCCAGTGTTGTCAACCTTTATCCTTGGGATCCTGGGTGGAGGCAGAGAGTGGACATGACATGGGGGTCCCACTGTTGTCCTGATTTTTTTTGTTTGTTTGCTTTTGGACAGCACAGGCACATCTAGCCTGGATCTGTGGAGAAACTACCATGCAGCCCTGCACCTGCACATACATTTGGGTTTTCATTTTATTTTTGTGTTCCTATAGCTTATGTGCTTTGTGCTGAAGTATGTGACCTGCAGATTGGCTTATTTTACCATCAGCATCATTTTCAGCTGCAGGACAATGCTAAACTGCACAATCCTTTAAATTGACCTGCCCTCCAGCCTCTGTCCGTGGGTAATAAATGTGATGAGATGTTTCAGTAAACAAAAGAACAGACTGAGAGGAGGGGAAAAACTAGGTTAAACCATGTACTTTGCAAAACATGAAAGTTTTGTGGGTTTTACTGACCCTACTCTTTTTTCCCCATATAATAGTACTTCCTTGGAGAGGTACTAGTTACTCATCTCCCCTTCACTGGCTAAAAAGCACAACAGTTGTTCTGTTTAAAATTTTATTTCAAGAAACTGATTGGTGTGCTGCAAATGGAAGTGTTTGCAGGGAGGTCAGCTTCTGCTCAGCAATATCTCCCTCCCATAATGAGGGAAGGCAGGAACAGGATACAGAATGTATCTAGTGTGCATTCTGAAGTTATGCACTGTTGGGATTTTTTTCCCCACTGGAATTTCTAAATTAATTTGCATTATAATAAACTTATGCAAAACTATGCAAAGGAACAATTGGAACACCTAGTTCTGGCTGCCTGATGGAAATGGAAAAAACAATAAATGTGGATAGTCGAAGGTGGAGCTTTCAGTCCTTTTGTTTGCCTCTCTGTGTGTGAGCAAGCATTAAAAATCAGAAAACAAATGCCATGGCCTAGTGAAACTGCTGCGTTTTGTTGGAGGATAAATGTTGTAAGCTTTTGACAGCAGTTCAAGTATATTATATAATGTTTCTCTAAAAATAGCAAGATTGGGGTTTTTTGTTGTCTGAATTATATTTATTAGTTCAGGTGAATGCTGGGAGAACCAGCATCTGTACGTAACCACCACTTAACCTAAATTACTGATTTATAGAATATCCATCAGTCAGGATATCTTAAACCAGTTCACTTGATCAGAAAAATATGAGACTAAGGAATATATATTCACATGTAGCTAGTGCTGGCAAGCACTGTTTGAGGAGAAGGTGGTACTGAGTTTGGTGGCATCTGAAGGTCAAACTTGAGCACATCAACCCGCACTTGAAAGTCACATGTGCATTTAGGTTTCCAGGTCCTGCTGAGTTCAGTCCTAATGTGTGCAGCTGCCCCCAAAATAAAAGGTTATGTAACACTGGTTGTACAAATGCCTGTGAATATCACTGTTCTGAAGTGTGTGTACACCCTTGGTAGAATAGCAGAAGAAATGACAGTTTTGAAGAATAGGTATTTTTTTTCTAGAGGAAACCTTTAAGATGTGACCTGAATATGTCTCAGGAATAAAGTACATTGAATTCCTCTGCAGTACACCTGTGACTTCTTTCTTTCTTTATTGTTCCTAGTGCCCTATTCAGTTGTGAATGTGAGTGCAGAAGTGCTAAAAATACCAAATGCCGTGTAGGCTTCTCCTCAGGCTTTCCCTGTTTTAATTTGAGAGATGTGTGTCCAAGATGAACCTCTTGGAGTGATGCAGTGATATCTGTTACTTCTCCCTGTGCATGTCCTGGATCAGTTACGTGCTGAGAGCAGCATCCTTTGGCTGATGGGAGTCAGGGTTCATTAAATAAGTCATGACTGCAGCACTCAGCATGTTGGCCTGTGGCTGTCTCCTGTGAGAAAGAGAGCAAGCAGAGCTCTTCTTGAGTGCTAAAATCCACAGCCACTCAGTCCTTTTTATGAGATGTCAGCCTAGATAATTTAAACCCAAACTTCACTTCTAGAAAATACAGAAAGTTTAAATTTCTTTGGATTTTAGAAGGAAAAAGGAGAAGAGACGATGACTTCGTATTTCTGCTTACAGAAATAATCTGATTATTAGGTCATGGATTCAGTCTATTTAATATCTGAGGTGCATATTGTCTGACCTTCACAGTACTTTGCAATTAGGCCATAGTGCCTATTATGTGTCACATAATAAATGTTAATATCTACTGACCATAAAGGTCCTAGACTCCAAAATGGATTTGAACATGTACTTCTGTTCAAAACTCGTGTTTGAAATATCACATGCACTTTGTGTGCCCTTAGGATGTTTCCTGTGCATGAATGCACAAGGAAGTTCTCCAATTTTTTAGTTTATTATGGACTTCTCTTCTGGTTTGTGGTTTTACACACTGTATAATTTTGCTTCTGTCTTTATTTCTTTAATGTTTCTAGATACTTTTACTTTTTAACATTACAGGGGGAGAATATATTGTATTGGTCAAGAATCGTGCAGTTGTAGTAAATGTTATTAAATATTTCTTGCTGTTTCTGTCCTTTTGAACAGATGATTCACAATTATATGGAGCACTTGGAAAGAACCAAACTTCATCAGCTAACAGGGGGTGATCAGCTAGAATCCACAACACACAGTAGAATTAGGTAAGCTATTTATTACGCTCTCACCCTGAAAGGAAAGAAAAAAAAAAAATCCTTTCATTTGTGTTTGCAAGACTTTGTTCTTTAATCCTACAACAACGGTTCGGCTGAATCGGGAAGATTTGTTGTATGATTGGAATGCGGTAAGAGAACAGCGTAGAAATCAGTGGAAAGAGGCTTTCGCTGCTGTGCTGCTAAACGTGGAGATATACTTTGTACATTAATTAGCCTAAAACAATTTCAGCTCTTTTTTTTTTTTGAGTGTTTGCATTCGGGTAGGCAGGGAAAATGTCAGCAGCTGTGCCGGCCCAGCCGGAATCCTGCCGTGGCTTTTGTGCGCGGGGTGATGGAGGTGCGTGCGTGGTACCCGCTCGTCCTGAGGGCTCGATGTGAATATATTATGCAGATTTGGGAGCTTTGTAGCCTATGAACTCTGCGTGGAAGGAGGGAGAGTCACTCCAGGGCTGGCTGTGTCTCTGCGTTGCTGCATAGATGCTCCGGCGAGGGGGAGGAGAGCGGTGATGTCATTGCTCCGGAGCTGCTGCAGAGAGTGGAGCGCCGCGGCTGATGGCATTGTTTTTGTGGCAGCGGCTGAATGACAGACTTTGCCGACAAAGATACACCCTCGGCCCCTCCGTAGCCTTCCCGGTCGCGGCGTTCCACCATGCCAGGGCAGCGCCATGAATCCTGGATGCATGCTGCTGTTTGTGTTTGGCTTCGTTGGCGGGGCGGTGGTCATTAATTCCGCGATCCTGGTGTCGCTCTCGGTTCTGCTGCTCGTGCACTTTTCTATTTCTACTGGTGTGCCAGCTCTGACGCAGAACCTACCAAGGATACTCAGGTACTCTGACCTACTGAACCCTGGCTTCGTGTTCTTCCTCTTCCCCTTCTTTCTGTTTTCCTTCCAAACAGAAAGAGCGAGGATGAATTAGAGATGTAAATTATCTATAAGTATCAGTTTTTGCCGTAAACGTATTTATGGACAATATGTTTCTTATACACTCAAAATTCATTGCCTTTAAACGAGTACAGGGTCAGTTCATGTATCTCTTTCTTTTCTGTAGAAAGCTCTTATGGTGGTTTGTTGTAACCTGCAGAAAAGCTGCAATGTTAATGTCACGGATAAAGCTCACGTTCAGTGTATTGTCAGGCACTTGGCTGATCCTGTGTAGCATAAATGTATGCAGGCTGAGGCTTTGCACTGTTCAATTGCACTTTTTGAAATCAAAAATAATTACGTAAGATCAGTTAATTGATGCTAAAACCACAGTAATTAGCTGATCACATTATTTAAAAAAGATCTGATTATTGGTTGATGAGAAAAAAAAAATCTTGCATTATTTGAGCATTAGAGCTCCTAAAGCCTATTCACTATTGTTCAGCCAAATGTTATCCTCTCCTCTGTTTCTGTACTTGTATGGCAAGTTGCCAGCTGTCTGTCCCCCCCCTCAAGTTATGTTCTGTTTGTCCTACTTGCCTGGAGCAGTAGCAGACAGAGATGCATTAGAATATTGTGACCAAAAGTAATCCCAACGTGTTTTAGTACTATAATTCCGAATGGAAAACAGCTGGAAAAGTTTTGAAATGCAGCTTTCTGACCTGAAAACTTGACATACTTTGACTGTGGTTGTAAATTTAATAGTAAACTTAATTCAAACAGGAAAAAATGCTGGAAAATAGTGTTCTCTGGAACAGCTGTCTGACTTTTCCTCCCTAATACACACACTGCACGTATACTTTGTATGGTAGTATGCTTTTAACTTGGGTCTGTGAGCACAGAAGGATTGTTCCAAAGGTTTAAAGCCAGTCAATAGATAAAAGAAATACCAATTTACGCCAATAGCTGATAATGAACTTGTATGAATACCTAAATACAAAGAAGTAAAATAAATTTAAAATGTAACTTTTTTTAGACTGATATTATTAGTAAGGCTATGCTTGTTTTAAAAGAGGGAGGAAACCCAAACCTAGAACAAATGACCCCCACTCTAAGCAAACAAACAAAAAACCCCAGACAAACCAAAAACCACAAAGCAGAATATTGAACTTCAGTATTCTGTGTTCAGTAACTTATATGAAATTTTTTTAGATTTGAGCAGTCAGATGGTTTAAGAAGCAGATTTATTTTTTTTGTGCTTTTACTCATTTTGCATGGAGAGTGTTTAATGAATTTGAGGGGCTTGGGGAAATGCTTTTTCCCGCCTCTAGTAATTTGGTTCAGGAATGACAGGAATTAGAATTCAGTTCCTTAGTCTTTATTAATTAAAAAAAAAAAAATATGGGCTGAAGGAATCTAATTGTAGAAGAATTGTTTCTATTTTTTAACACTAGTCGGATTTTAGAACTGAGCATCTGGTTGCTTATCCTAAAGGTTCCTGTGAATGCTTCAGTACATCACTTCAGAATATTAGTTTAAGCTTTTAAAATACTTGTTTCCATTCTGCTCACTGTGATATTTTTGGATGTTTCTTGGGCACTGGGGGAGCAGAGGAGGTCCTTTGCTTTCTGGTCAACAATCAGTGCAATAAAGTGAAATTGCTTCGGTCTAATCAGGTAATTTCTTTTAATGCAGACACTCCCCTTCATTTCCAAAATCAGCCTCTTTTGCAAACTCCATTTGCTGTGTAGCCTTGCAATGCACCTGAACTGTGTTTTAGCACATAAAAATACATTTATTATAAGATTTATTTAAAACTAATCTGTAAAAAAAAAAAAAAAAAAGAAAAAGAAATGCCAGGTGTGAATATTTTTGGTACCCATTTAATATTCTCAGTTTTGAAGATTGGAAGGAAGGTGAAATCTGTGGCATGTCCTGCAAGGAAGGAAACGTGCTGGAGCCACAGCCCAGGAGGGGATGCCCAAGGCCAGCCCCTCACAGCACAAGCTTTATCTGCCCACTGAAGGGCAGCTTTTCTTCCTCCTTTTTGTTCCTGCACTTCTTATCCAATGAAACAGTCTCAGCCCGTCTTTTGACACAATCTCAGCCTCTGTGGTGTGTCTTTTGTTCCCCACACGCATTGGAGCTGTGGGAAATCTAAAGAAAAGCAGAACCTGCTACAATAGCGGGAATGTTGGAATCCAGCTCCGTTCAGCCCTGGGGGGTTTCTCCGGAGGACTTTTCGGCACAGTCAAGTTTGCAGATGCTGGAACATTATCTGATGGTTTTAATTTTGTAACCGTGACTGAATTTGCTTTACTCACTTTGCTGCCTGCTTTGCTCTGCTCAACTCCTTCCCAGTTAACAACTTGACTTGGAATAATATTTATAAAAGGCCAAGACAACTGCAATTTGAGAATTAGTTGCAAAGACTTTTGTGACAAGGAGCATCTTTTGTGCACCTGTACCAGAAAGGTTCATGCCAGTTAAAATTGTTGGCTGTTTGAACGTTGTGTTTTTGGCAATGAAAAATTTACCAAAAGGAGTTTACTGATTAATTGTTAAATAAAATCCCTTCTTGACTAATTTTCCTTCAAAATAAACAAACCCCAAAAATGCTTAGTGTTTGCTTTTCAGCACTCATTGTCATATTTTTGCATACAATTTATATACAGATACTAATTCTGCACAGAATTCTGCCTGGGTTTTGTTTAATTTGTGAAAAGCCTTGCAAAAGAAAGTGCATGTGCTTGTGATTTGACCTTTCATAATGCCAAATTGCAAGAACTTTGCCATCTCTTGTGGACGCTTTTATCTTCTGCCTCTAGTATACTTAAAGCTGTGCTAGTTGATTACGGTTCTTTTTTTCTGCATTGCATTGTTCTGCCTGAACAAACATTTTGCTTTATCTCAGTTCCAGGCCTGGCTGATATTTTTCCTTTTTAGGGCTGTCTGTAGCATCCTATGAATGGCACTGCACACAATGGTTTTGTCTCTTGCTGGCAGGAAGAATGAATCCTTTTGTTCACTGATCACACTACTGACCTGGGGACTTTTTTTTTGAGGGTCAACATACAAACCTTTGGAATTTCCAAATGTTGTTTGCCATAGGGAAGTGAAAAGAGTAAAGAGTTGGGATGAAGTGACTTGCCTTGCTGGAACAAGCTTTTGTGCAGCTTTAGGGTGTGAGAGTGTTGAACTGATCTTGGGTAAAACTACACAGCTTTTGGCTGGGCTGGTTTTAACATCAGTAATTCCTTGACCCAGTTCTTTTCACTTAAACAAATCCATGTGATTTCTGTGATCTGCAGAGGTAAAATACCCTGTGTTTTGAGAAGAGTTGGAGTTGAAGCTGATTATTTACAGCTTTGACAAATGCTTCAGTTGATGATTTAGCTGTTAACCATTGTAGAAGTTACATGGTACTGTAATTTGGGGAAAAACATGCAGAATTGTGTTTTTAAGAGTGGCTGCTGAAAACGAATTTAATCTGAAATAAGGAGAATTTTTGTCTTGGACTCTAGCTTGTATTCAATCTCTATAAGACTTTTGTTTGCTATTGATAAGCCACAGTGTAAATCAATAACTTCTATTTAAAGCCATGAAATTGACTGTTTGCAATCATGTGAAATGAGAAATTGTGTATGCTCCTGTGTTTATTTATTCAAACAGTGTATGGATGTTTGAACCTATAATTTCACCGCTTCTTTGCTGATTTTTCGGAGGAAGATGAATTGTGTGACATGTGAAATGGCTGATGAGACCTGTCTCCCTTTCCAACAGGAAGGAGCGTCCAATATCACTGGGCATCTTCCCATTGCCTCCAGGAGATGCCCTTCTCACGCCTGAGGCTCAGAGAGAAGCAGCAGAAACACCTGCATCGGAGCACTGGAAATTCCACGAGCTGAGCCAGCCACGGTCCCACACCAGCCTGAAGGTGAGCACAGCCTGGCTGCCTTCTTGTCTCCCACAACAGATCCTTGGCAGGATGAAGAAAAACCAGATTGAAAGGGAGGAGGGAAGCCTTAAATCATATTTGTACAAGCCAACCATGGTCGCTTACTTGAATGAGCTTTGAGGGAGCTTTCTTACTGGAATAAACAGAATTTGGGTTGCATTTTCTGAATGAGTGGTTAATACAGGTTAGTTAAGATCTTACTCTCAGTAGTGGGTCTTTTCTTTCTGACTGAGGACCCTTTGCAAAGGTTCCAACTTGTTTTTATGCACTAGGTATGTAACTAGGTAGTGTAAACAGGATTAATACTGCTTTAGAAGGAAAGCTTTGGTTACTACATGGGCTCTGCTCTGCCTACTACCAGGTGTATGGTGTAGGTAGGCCACAGAGTTGAGAATGACCTAACTTTCCTAGATTAGCCTGTTATTATGAATTCCCTTACGTGTAGCCTGAGTAGAATTCCTGCGATTGTTCTGTGTTCCAACAGTGAGAGGGTGGCACAGAACAAGCTGCAGGAATGGAGAAATGGGGGAGTGGTGTTGGAGTGTGATGAGTCTGGCAGTCAGGACTCGGCTGCACTCACAGCACAGCAGGAGGAGGATCTGCAGGGTGAAGAACTCCAGAATGTGTAAATCCTCCCTATGTGTTTCTTGATGAGTTTTTTTGGAATACTATGGGAGTACTGTTATTTCTGGAAAGGCATACAGCTGGGGGGAATTTCCTCCTAAGTGAACTTAATAACTACCTAGCAAGGGAATGTTTAACTGATAAGAACTAAAAAAACTATTCAGAAATAATAGGAACCCATTTTTTTTCCCCCTAGAGGTCATGTGGACATAGTGGGAAGTGTAAATAATGGTTAATTATAAACATATCAAAGTAACAACATGAGTTTGATTCTAAAAATTTGACACTTAGCGATGGTCCTAGCCATGAGTTTGGGTCTTGAATTTGTCCTATTCCCTTCATGCATGAACATTTCATTAATGGTCAATGTTTCCTGTATAAATATCACAAAGAATGGGTGGCAGGGAGAAACCCAGGAGAAAAACCCTGAGCGTTCTGTAGCTTGCACAGTAGTGACATTGCTGGGTATCATTGTAAGATGACACACAATTATGTGCCACTCATTTTCTTCTGCTCATTTCTGCACAGCATTGCAGGCGAGTTACTCCTTCAGATTTAATTATTGAGTTTTTAAGCTCTTTTTCTTTTCTTTTTTTTTTTTTAAGGAAAAGTCTTTTAGAAACATGACCAAAAAAGGTCACATTTACTAAGTCAACACAGCACTGACTTTCAAATGTTTAGGCTTTGAGATAGTTTGATTAATTCAGTGCCACTTAATGGAATTGCTTTTCATTTTCTTTAGTTCTAGATTAAACATTCATGATAGTTTAATCCGTGTAGTTTCCAAGAGTAATCGGAAAAAATACTTTAGATAAATAAAGTCAGAAATATAAAATAGATGAGATGATGTGAAATGCCCTTAAGGAAAGGACCCTTCCATGCATTGTTTTTATTCACTGTTTTTTTCTTGTGCTATCAAGCTGTTTTTCTTGAGCTTTGTGTGTGAATGTCAGTGATCAGTCTGTGCTGCATCAGTCAGTGGATGCTTTTGGAATACAAAGATGTAGAAATGTTTGAACAGAGCCAACAGCTCTGTTGAGGTTTTATTCCTCGTTCGTGTGAACTGTGGATCCCCTTGGTAAGGGGCACCACTTCCTCCCTTCTGTATCTGCTCACTGAACTATGAATCATTACCCAGTGGCTGAACTTCACCAATTCAAAAGGCAATTGGGTAACTTGTGTAGCTTTTTTTCCCCTTTTCTTTTATTCCTTTAGAGGCATCTGTTAGTTGATTGTATTTCTGAATACTTTTGTCAGAATTATCAAATATTAATAGTTGGTTATCCTGCTATTTGCTAACAAAGGATGAGAACTGTCAGTAATTGATAGGCAGGTCTTGAAAGTGCTGAATTGTGTTTCTAGGGCTGGTAAATTCCATGTGGGAGTGTAGCTATAGGATACAAGCTTTACATGTACATAAATGTGTGTTTTCCTCCCTACCCTCCCAAATTAAAATCTTCTCTTTCGAGGAAGTTCCAAAAGTAAACATTTAGAAGTTACAATTCTTAGTAATCTTATGCTAAGTGCAAATGAGGGAATGTGTGTCTATATACAGATCTCTTTTGTGTTGTTTTTTTTTAAATAACCTTAAAATTTATTTTCACTTCCTTCTCAAAAAGGGATCCTAGCAGTATGTGGATTTGTGCTTTACAAAATCTGAAGTTGCTTCATTCTTGACAAGTTTGGGTATCCTGTGATAACACTTTCTCTTTAAATGTCACAGACTTCCAGGACTTTGCTTTCACCTCTGATTCCCCCTGATTTTGGAAAACACTAAAATAACTTCTTATCAAAACTTACCATTCTGCCTTCATTTTGCACACTCCAGCCTCAGGTTTCATCTTTATTTTCCCCAGCAAGACTCCTCTAACATTGTGTGCTAGAAAATATTGACCTAAACAGACCAATTTGTTTTCCTGTCTGCAGTGAGCTGTTGTTCACTGTCATGTGCTGTTTAAGTCATCCTTAAGACATCTGGATGCTGGTGTGGGTCTAGCCATGAATGAGGGGTCAAATTTGAATGAAGGAGATGAGAGAAGGTCCAGAAAAGGTCTGTTGGTATATTCAGGTAGTGGCCTCTTATTGTGTCAAACAGGGTCTAGCTTGTCCTCCCACCCAGTGCCTGTTGTAGCTCTGAGTAATCTGGAGTCCAGCAGCTGGATTAATTCCTTAATTAATGCCACACTTGGGGCCTTGATACAGTGTCACTGTAAAGTAAATTGTTGCCAGGAATCAGCTTCTAAGAAGGAGCTATTTACTGGTGTTCCATAGTGGATCTGAAATAGAACTGGACAGGTAGTCACTGCAGTTCCATGTCTCATTCCCAGTGTCATTCAGGGATTGCAGTTCAGACTGGAAAGCACATTAAACAGTGTCAGTGAAGTGCTTGCAAATATCCCTGGAAGTGTTCCAGGCCAGGTTGGGCAGGGCTTGGACCAACCTGGTCTAGTGGAAGGTGTCCCTGCCCATGGCAGGGGGTTGGAACTGGATGGTCTTTAAGGTCCCTGTGATTATGATTCTGTGAAATATTTTACTTTTATATCAGTTAAATCAATGTTCTGCATCAATGCTTTGATCTCTGCTTTTTAAGAAGATGTTTCAAGATACCATGTGCATTTTGAACAAGTAGTTTTATGATGGCTTTGGGAAGATTCAGCAGTTCACTGTGCAGCTGTAGAAGGATTATTAATGTGGGAATGTTCCTTGTTGTCTGGAAGACTTAACTAAAAGCACCCTGAGATTGTGACTATAATTATCAACTGAGATCAAACATTACTATGAAAAATAAAGGCATTTTTTATGCAGTTATAGCTGCCTTAAGAGAAGTGAAACAGCCGTAGTCTAAAGATGACTGTACTGTCTTAAAGTATTCTTTCTGTTCCTGTTTCTTTGCATTTGCATAGCCTTCAGTAAAATACAGGAATTTTGGGTTCTGTTCTTTGGTTTATATGCCCAACTCTTCTAGTAACACTTAAATTTGTGTTCATTTTTTAATGGTAACTGTACAATTTTAGGATGAGCTCTCTGATGTCAGCCAGACAGGCTCCAAATGTACTACTCCAGCATCCACAGCTGCTTCAGATGTGCCTGTGCTGCCTGCTGAAACTCCTCAGAAGGAAAATGTTGAAGGGCTTGCAAAGGACACAGAGATGTCGAATGAGAAGGTGGACATAAGCAAGAATATTGAAGTACAGGCAGCTCAAGAGACAAAAAATGTGTCCACTGGTGAGCTGCTTTAAATTTTTAGTGTATGGTTACTGTGGGGTTATTAAATATCTTGTTGTGCCATAAAGGAGAAACGTTGGGGTTTTTTACTCAGTATTTTGAGGAGTACAGAATATTGATAAGAGAGAAGTCTGTTGTTTGTTGGTGCCTTTAGTCCCTTTTTCTTCAGAATTGAAATTATTTATGTCATTTCCTTGAAATGGAACTTAGCTAGACACAAAAAGGTATGAGATGATAGACATCTTGGTTCCAGTTGCAGAAATAGTGGGAAATAACTACTGTTGGATGACTTAAGTTAAATTCAAGAGAGACTTGGAAATTCCAGTGTCTGCCATAGAATATAAAAATCTGTAGGTTTTCTCATTTAATTACCTCAGTAAGTTTTTGATTAGAAATCTAATGAGTTGGTGATTGATTAATAACAACTACATGTGGTTAATGTCCTGGTGATGTTGTTTATGGAGCTGTACCACTTGCTTTGCCTCAGGGGGAAATGAAAATGAAGAAAAATCAGAAGTTCAGGCAATCATTGAGTCAACTCCAGAGTTGGATATGGATAAAGATCTCAGTGGATATAAGGGTTCCAGGTAAGTTGTGTGTTGTGATTTGAGTAAGAAGACAAATTTTAGAGTGTATTACGTTTCAGAAATTTTACCAGACTAAGATCCTGCATTATGTAATGAATCTCCTACTTCTGTGACCTTATTTCCCCAAATTCCTCAGGAGGTTTTAAATGCAACAGAAGTTCTTTGTTCTATTGTTAAACCTGATGAATGTTCAGGGTATTTCATGCTATAACAGACTTAAGAGTACTTAAATATTCTTATTTCCAAGCAAAGGGTCTGTTCCGAAAGGCCTTTTCTTCCTAGATGAAGATTTCAAAGTACTAGCAGTTTCTAAACTAAACCCTTGTGTCTTTACCTGTATCTTTAAAATCTGGATTTATGACTGGCTTTGCAAATATTACAGCATTTATTTATCAGATTCTGGTGGTGGAATCCCAGTTTTGACAGAACTTTTGTCTGGGTCTGCTCCCTTTCAGACTTTTGCTTGTGAAGGGTAACATTTCTTTCCAAAGCTCTATAGCCCCATAAAAATAAACAAGTGGTGTTTTAGTAGCCAGGGGTGCCTGATCTTTTAGGTAAGCCCTAAACAATTCAGAGTGTAGTCACAAATCCTTCAAATACATTTTGTGTCTCTGTGTTTCATTCTTGTGACGAGATGGAAAAAATTACCTTGTACAGGGAATGTTAATGGTGTAAGAGCTTTGTGTGAAAGGAGCCACTTCTCTGGCCAGAGGAATATTTTGATCTCTGACTACTGGGTTCTCTTGCATTCTTGTTATATTAAATGACTTCCAGTTTGGCTGAGCTGTCTGTTCTTTAGTAATTTGGGCTGACTAAGTCCTGATGGAGCTGAATTTCTACAGGCCAGAACTTGATATGCTTTAATTTATTAAAATCCTGACCAACTCGATACCATGTCAAGTTTTGGACCTTGATGCCAACGTAGTATTTGAAAATAGAATCTAGGACTTGTAAGGCAACTGAAAGCTGTTGACAATTTTACTGGGTTTTGGTGGGGGTAACAAATGAACTATTGGTAAAGATGCAGAGAAAAACTTTCTTCATGGTGGGAATGTTTTCTTTCTGCTTTTTCATGCCTTGTTTAATTCCCTGAGCAGCACTCCTACCAAAGGCATCGAGAACAAAGCGTTTGACCGTAACACAGAGTCACTCTTTGAAGAGCTGTCATCTGCTGGTTCTGGCCTAATTGGAGATGTGGATGAAGGTGCAGATTTGCTGGGTAAGGAAGGTTATTTAAAGATGCTGTGTACAGGAATTTTCCTTGTTAGTGGAGTGCTTAATTGTTCTTGCTGGATTTATTGTTAGGCTTCATTTGCATTAAAATCGTTTGAGTAGCATCCTAAGGTAGTCATTGGAATTCAAACAGGAGAAAGTGTTTGTTCTTTCTTTCAATATAACTTTAATCTTTTGGGGTGTTTCTTACACTATTTCCTATTTCATTTCTCCCTACATATTCTCTGACACCAGGATTTTATCTGAAGGAAGGATTTTTGCCTTGAACTAGTTTTAGGTAGTTTAATTCAGATTGTGCCTGACTTTATCACCTCTTTAGGGATTTTAACTTCAAAGAGAATTGCAGCAAAATGCAATGGTGGTAATTTGAGAACCAAACCATTAATTGAAAGGGGAGGGGAAACCCACATTTCTCTTCCCTGTCCAAGCAGCTTTCTGTTACTTCTGTGCTGACTGAACAAAGTGTGAGTTTGGGGAACATGAGTTGATCAAGAGCAAAAAGGTCATGAGAAGAATGATCTTTTTATAAACAACATAACAAGATGTTTATGGGCATATCATTGTTCAGGCCTCATTTTGAAATAATGCAGGCTGGTACTATGGAATGTATAAAATGCAGATGCTGCTCTTGGGTGTTTTAGAAATGGGTTGTGTAGAGACAATCAGCAGCTTGTTTGCTTCTGTCCTCTGACCCAGCAAAAATACAGATTGTTAGCACTGGTTAGAACTCCTGTGTGCAATCTGGATTTCTGGTTGTTCAGTGTTTCACCAGAAACGTGTTTTACATCAGGCAGGTGACATTTCTGCAAAGTGTTACTCACTGGGAGTAATGGGCCCATCTCCAGTCTGAGATGGTTTTTCTTTGTTGTCACTCTGCTGAGCAGTGAGGATCTCCACATCCTTACTGGAAAATACTTCATCCAAAACTCCTGTCACTCCATTGTCACAGGGACAACTAATCACACATTCTGCATGCAAAAATACAGGTACTGGAGAAGTAATAACATAGAGCAACTTCCATACCTTAGATGATGTGATAAATTGATTAAACCAATCAAATTGCTGTCAGACTGTCCTGATCACAGTGCTTTGTTTTCTGTGGGCCAAAAATAACCTTATGCTATAACTTATCAAAGGTTTGTCACTGACTTTATTACCATTTTCTGTAAAACTGCTGCTGGAAGCACCAGCGTGTGCAGACTAAGCACAGGATGATACCAGAGTTTGTTATGCAGAATGTGCTGGTCTCAAATTTTTACTGTAGAACTGTCATTTCACTTTGAGGACAATCATAGTCCAAACAGTAGCTGAAAATCCACATCTGCATCCAGGATAGTTGGTGTTTTTCAAGCATTTAGATCTGTTCTGAGTGAGCATTAAACTTCAGTTTGGAGTTCTGTCAAAGTAGTTAATTGGGATTCTCTAATCTGTTTTCTCTTGGGCTGCATACCCAGGGGAATATTCTGGTGTGTATGCTTCTTTTTTAAAAAAATCTTTGAAATCTGTTGCTTCTCCAGTCAGGCATTCTTGGCTGCTGCTCTCATAAAATACATTTCTCTGCATTTTTTTTCCTGCTTGGTAACTTTTTTTTTTTTTGCCTTTGCACTCTGGCTTTCTAATTTTTGTTCTTGCATTATAAAGGATCCTGAAACCTGTTGGAAATGATCCTAGCTACTTTTATCTGTGAATACTGAAAATGTTTAAAAAGCAATAGCTTCTTGAACAAAAGCTCATGATGACTGTAGTGTAGTGGATTTCTCCAGACATTCATGGAGTTAACAATAGCTGATCTAAGTTGCTTCACTATTAAATGTCACTTACATTTAATCCAAAAGCCAGAGAGGGAAATTTCAAGAGGCAACTTTGACTTGCATGTCTATCTATAGATACCTTTTTTCTTTGTTATCCAAATATCTTTTAAGTCTTCTGTTACCAAAGTTTCTTAGAAGATTGTGTTCGTAAAGTATTTTAAAAGGCCTCCACCATTAAGATACCTTTCTCATTCATTATGTTAGTCTTGAATTAACATAATTTCTGCTGTTATCACTGTGATAATTATTTTGCTGTGCGAGATGCAAAATAATTATTCTCTCCTGGAAGTTTCTTTCTAAAATCCTGCAAATTATACTAGGTGTGCCAAAAATAGGGTAAGAAATTGATTTTCAGAAGTTTAAGTAACCTCAAAGTGGCTGCATAAAAAGATAGGTTCACTTTTTTCCATAGTAGTAGGTTAATTGGAAATATTTCCTGAATGGATTAGCATTTCTTCCAAGTACTGTGCTTCTAAATTATTTCACAGAAAATGAGAGACATTATTACTGATTTTTATAAGAGGTCTAACCAATAGAAATGGTTGTGACAGACTTAATTTCTTCAACATCTGTCCTTCTTACAAATCCTGCTTCTAATCACATCACATTCCACTTCAGACTTTTGGTGGTGGCTTTGTTTTAATTCGCTCTTACTTCATAAGTCTGAATTTTTTATTGCTCTTCGCTCATACTACACCTTACATGAAATGTTTCTTGTTCTTGTTTTTGCTCTACATGGAATGCATGGGCATTAAAGACCATAATTTCTTTGGTAAGGTATCATTTGCTCTGGGGAAATCTGCAGGGCTTTCACAATCTGAGCTTTATTCAGCATGTCTTGTGTCTATAACTGATATACTTTTGTATCTAACGTGGTATAAAAGACAATTGAACATTTTAAACTTAATGTTTTGTGGACTAATACTTCTGCAGTATATGCTATGTTTGGTTTTTGACTTAGTACTGTAACATCCTCCAAATATATAGGGTAGGTGGAGGCAGCACTGGTCACTAACCAGGGATGCCTTTAATTGAAGTCAAACTGGGAGTAGGTGGAGGGGAAAGCTAATTATAGAAGGTAGGTTGGACCTGGAACTTCAGATAGCTCACAGTTCTCCTTACAAGTTTGTCATACTTAAAATTGAGTTGGCTTTAGACAATGGCAAAACATAAGTTTCATAAAAACATCCATTTTATTTGCTAATTTCATGTGTTTGTTTCCTTTGGAAAGGAATGGGACGGGAGGTTGAAAACCTTATTTTGGAAAATACTCAGCTGTTGGAGACAAAGTAAGTGAGACTGTTTATGTAAATATACTGCCTTTGTTACTTCATTATATCTTCAATATCTTCATACACAGTCGAAATTATACAGATGTGCTTTCAGTTCTAAGAGTAGTGCTGGTATGAGTATTTTGAATTTGTAGGTGTATTTGGCTAAGTATATAGCTGAGTTGGTATTCTTCTAGAAATTAAGGACCTAAGAAGCAAAAGCTTCTTTTATCCTTGTAAGGCTACAAGAAATGCAGTGCTCTGTCCTAATGAGGTCAGCTCCCTGTCAGAACAGCTGTAAGTGCAGAAGCAAATCCATTGGAGCACTGTGGAGGAGTTTATTCCAGGCAAACTGATTTATCAATACCTTTTTCTAATACAGGGGTGTGAATGTGTTTGAACATTTATGACCTGGGGGGCAGGGTTTGATCTCTTAGAAAGCTGTACCTTTTTGCAGCAGTTTTTATGAAATGTGTAGGTCTTTGGGAATAAAATCAGGCTTGAAGCTGAACTATGAGACCACGATCATCCTTGTAATGGTGTATTTTCCATGTTTGTGCAGAAATGCACTGAATGTAGTGAAGAATGATTTGATAGCAAAGGTGGATGAATTGACCTGTGAGAAGGATGTACTACAAGGTGAACTGGAGGCTGTAAAACAAGCAAAACAAAAGCTTGAAGAGAAGAACAAGGAACTGGAAGAAGAGCTGAGAAAGTAAGTTTAATTCCTTGGTTGTGAAAAAGAAAGAAAAACCCCAACTGTGATATTTAATGCAGCTGTTTTTTATTTTGTATTTAGAGCTCGTGCAGAAGCAGAGGAAGCAAGACAGAAAGCTAAAGAGGATGATGATGTAGGTGTATGTGTGTGTGTATTTTTGTGTGTGTGATTCACAGTGGGACATTAAAAGTCCACGTGTTTAGTGAGTGCTGCCAAGCTTTACTGCTTAATAAGTGTCAGTAAAGTTTCTCCATGAATAGAAAAGACAGAAGATCTAAAGAGCACAAGTAAACTTGAACTGACAGTGATTAGTTTTCCTGCTTTCCTCTCTGCCCATTACTGTGTCACATTCAGATTATATCGGATACAAAGGATGGGAGGAGAGGAAGATAAAATTGAGTTAGTTTTACAAAGGCCCCAAATGGTTTGGAATCTGGAATTGTGGCCTGAACTGACTCCTGTGGGAAGGCAGAGGGTGACTCTGCAAGGCCCTGCTTTGTTCCTCCATGTCTGCTTTGCTGTGTGCCCAGAGCGATGTCCCCACGGCGCAGCGGAAGCGTTTCACCCGGGTGGAGATGGCCCGGGTCCTGATGGAGAGGAACCAGTACAAGGAGAGGCTGATGGAGCTCCAGGAAGCTGTGCGATGGACTGAGATGATCAGGTGAAAGGCTCTTTTAAAATCTTTGGCAGAGCTCCTTGGATTTTACAACGCCCTCATTTTTAGCTGCAGGGTGATCTGGTCAGTAGGTTAATTGCCTTCTGCTTGTCTCCCTCATGCCCATGAATAACTTTGTTTTTTTAAATTATGGGCATATAACTTGTCAAAATGGGTTCTTGGTGAGACCTCAGTGAAAACTTGTTACTTCATATGATGCAAAATAAGCATCCCTTGAAGAAATGTGTGTATTTTGGAACAGTTACAAAAGCTGATAATTGTAGATACCCCTGCCATACCAGAGTCAGTGGTGCTGCCTGCTGGCCACGTACAGCAATGGCACTTGATTGTTCCCATTGTCCTCATATCTGTGAGCCTTTGGAAAAATGCATATTCCCAACAGCTATGGCTTGTTTTTCTATAGCTATTGTCTGCTGTAAAAACCCTCTCCTATCTCTGTTAACGCATCTGTGACTTCAGGAACACTCACTTTATCACTTACTTACTGATATGTTGAAGACTTAGAGGCTTTAAAACAAAAAGCAATGGTTAAAATATTAAAAAATGGGAGGCAGAAGAATTTAAATGGTTTGCTGCTTTCTTTTAGCTGTTTTCATTGCAAAGTGTTACACAGGTTTGTCTCTTCTGTCTGAAAAGCACTCCCCAAACACAACTGGTGTTTGGGATGCAAAGAAATGTGGATGGAGTATATTATGTAGTTTCAGTTGATCTCATGGGAATTTCAGTTCTGGTCAGAATAGAAGTGACAATGTGAAGAAACAGGCTTTTTGTTACTTTTGATATCTTATCCTTTTTTAAGAAAATTAGAGTTACACCCTATTCTGTTCCTTTCCCTTTTTTAATTGGTGCTTACTCAGTAAACTTGGAATTTATTTCTTGTAGAGCATCGAGAGAAAATCCAGCCATGCAAGAGAAGAAGAGATCGAGCATTTGGCAGTTGTAAGTATTGAAACACAACTCACTGGCAAAAATAGATAAAAGACTCTAACCAATTAGCTGGCACATTTGTGTATGTTAGCTAATTATGCTTTAAGATGTCTTAATTGTTCTCCTCTTGTTACCCAGCATGCCAGCTCGGTAAGACTGGTCTAGAAGACAGAATGTATCGTAAGCTGCATCACATGGTTGTGCACTTTGTGAAGTTAAATGCCAAAGTGCTTGATTTTTAATTTCGTTTTTCTAGTTGAATATGCATCAGGACTCTTGTCCTGAACATTTTTCTGGATTCTTTTTTATGATGAATAGTAGAAACCTGAATAGCATGTGTGGATTGCATTTATTTCAGCTTCCTTTTCCTCTGTGAAGTACAGCTTAGTGATTGTTACGTTGTCCTTGCTAACTTCAAGCTCTTTAAATCTAAACCATTGGTTTTCACAACAAGATATTTGTCGAATAATCCTTTTGATGTTGTGGTTTGCTGATAACTATTCTATCTTTTTGCCTAGAAAATGGTGGGGTTTTTAAAGTGCTCTCTGCATGAACTAATGTGCTTTATAAACCTGCCTTCCAGGTGTGATGTTCACATCCTAATATTTGTTGGTTCCCTGTAGATGTTAATTCAAGATGAAGCTCCCGTTAAATTTGATGAACAAATGGGATAATAATTCTTTAGGAATTTTTCTGACTGACATGAATTTTTGTGCTTTGAGGGTGTTGCTGAGCGTGTGGTGGCTGCTGCTATGTTGGGCTCCAGTTTCTTAGTTTAACTGTCTTGAGCAGGCTGGCATATGCACTGTTTTGCCTGCATAGTCAAATCTGGATATATCTGACAAATCTTGACTCTTTTTTTTTTTTTTTCTTTCTTCTAGTTTTAGCAGGCTCTTCAGTTCCTCCAGCAATACAGCAAAGAAACCAGAACCTCCTGTCAATGTTAAATACAATGCTCCAACCTCGCACATTACTCCGTCAGTCAAGAAAAGAAGCAGCACCTTATCTCAATTACCCAGTGACAAATCTAAAGCCTTTGAATTCCTCAGTGAAGAGTAAGACATTTTAGTTTTATAATACTAGATATGCTCTATCAAGTGTTTACTCTTTTAATCCTCTGAGATTTAACATGCTGCTAAGTGTGATGTTCTCCTGAAGTGAGTGCTGATACATAAGAACTCAAGACAGTGCAGGCTGAAAGGTGCAGCAGTGGGTGAGTACTCTGGATACCTGACAGTAATATTCTGCTTGGGAAATGTCACTGTCTTTCATAAAAGTGCATTTAGGCACAGAAGGCAGCACTAAGTACACTTCTATATGCAAGTTTTGTAGCTAAGCAATAACTGTACAGGTACTTCAGTGGAAAATAACATGAGTCAGGCTAACAAGCATCTGCAATTATTTTTTTTTTCTCCTGTGCTTCTCTTTGACAATATATTCTTTTGATGTACAACTTTTAAAGCTTCTAGTAGAGGTACATAACCCAAGTTAATTTTCTGTAAGGATCCTGGCAACAGACTTTCTGGTTGTGCCTGTCTTTTACCGGTCCCTTAGAAACAGCCCACAGGAGACCTGGGGATGTCTCTGGTAACCCAGTGCTTCCACAGAGCTCTTGATTATTGAGTTTAACAGCAACTCCTGTTGCACAAAGAGTTCTAAAGAGGTTTTTCAATAATGTTTCTTCTCCAGAACTGAAGCCAGTTTAGCCTCACGCAGGGAGCAGAAGAGGGAGCAGTATCGCCAGGTGAAAGCACACGTGCAGAAAGAGGATGGCAGGGTGCAAGCATTTGGCTGGAGTCTACCTCAGAAGTACAAACAGGTATCATGTTTTCATGTGTAAGGGTGACAACTTCATGTTTTGGGACATTTGAATGGAATATGATTTCACAGCTTGTGTTTGAGTCATTCTGGCAATTTTTTTGTTGAACTTTTGCAGTAAAGAATCTTTCTAGGAAAACAACAATGCAAAACTCTTAATCTTGTTTAGTGAAGTCTGAGCAACTGATTCCAAAGACTGTAAAAAGCTTTTCCATTCTGTTTGTTTTTTTTTTAACCTAGGTGGCAAATGGTGGCCAGGGTGAAAATAAGATGAAAAACTTGCCTGTACCTGTTTACCTGAGACCTTTAGATGAGAAGGATACCTCTATGAAGGTAGGATATTTCCAGTGGTGATAGAGAGACTTGGACAACCTATAGCTTGAACATTTTTAACTTAGACTCAATTATGTTCTTTTTGAAATTAAGTAGTTTCTTTTTAAAGCATAGTGAAGAAGAATTCAAGCTTCAGTAGAAATGTACTTTAATTCTAATGAATTCCTTAAAATGGACTGCAGTTATACAAAATGTTGATATTACTTAGCATGTTTAACAATGGTTATGTCTCTTTTTTTTTAGTCTAGAATTCAAGTGAAATATTTATCTTTCTTCCCAGCTGTGGTGTGCTGTAGGGGTGAACCTGTCAGGAGGGAAAACACGGGACGGCGGGTCTGTGGTTGGTGCCAGTGTGTTCTACAATGATGTGACTGGTGTGGATGCAGAAGGCAACAAGCAGCAAACAGGATCTCAGAGTAGCTTAGATAAACTAGACCAGGAGCTCAAGGTAAGGTCCCTGTAAAGACATTTAATAAATTTATATAGTTAAACATCTTTATCAGTAGAATAATAAAGTATTTTGTAATCAGGCTTAATTGGTAACAAATAGATTTTTCTTGGTAATCATCAACCCAAGATAGTTGGGTTATTGAATCCAACTACAAAAATACTGTGCCAGCTTGTTGGCAAATCTGAGGAGTAAATAAATTTTACATCAAAATGATGCATTGCTTATGCCACTGCTACCTCCTTTAAAAAACATTTATGACAAAACTGTTCATGTTCTGACTGCCATGAATGGAATTCATATTAAGGGTATAAAAACAAAGACTTTAATCTTTGGGACATCACATTAATCTGTGGCTACACTTAGTATGGCAGCTGGCATGTCAGCAGTGTTCGTATTTCTAACTAGAATTGTGCAGTATAATTATTTTCTATATGTTTTATGCAAATATGAAATATGAGGGAGGTCTGTATTTTAAATTCATAGAGAACAAGTAGCTCCATGTAATTTTACAATGGCACCGAAGATATTTAACTTACCATATATTTATGTATACTTCTGTAGTTGAAAATGCAAGAACATGAAAGATCAAAGGTAGTAGTTTTATTGTCCCCCTTCTTGTTGTTCATTTCTGTTCTGCCTTTATTCTCCTTCAGGATCAGCAGAAGGAACTGAAACATCAGGAAGAATTATCCAGTCTAGTTTGGATCTGTACTAGCACACATTCTGCTACAAAAGTTATCATAATTGATGCAAATCAACCAGGAAATATTCTGGACAGTTTCATTGTTTGCAATTCTCATGTGCTTTGTATTGCCAGTGTGCCAGGTAAAGACCTGGGATGTTTAGTTCCTCCTTTTTTATTTCCTATTCAGATTTTTCTTGTGCTGAGTGAGAACCCAAAGGTTTGTGAATTGGTGTGATAAAAATGCTACAGCAACAGAGCAATAGGAGGTATTTAGTTATACCAAAAACTATTGCATTTCTACTTTACTGTTCCACTCTTTAGTTGGCTCTTGGCCTAAACTAACTCAAAGGTAGAGAGATGTCAGCAGCCAAGAGTAACTATTTTATTTGATGTGTTATAAATTGTGCAATAGTGCCAGTGCTTCATGGAACTGTGAACATCACAAAAAGAACAATGTAGTTTGCTTTTTTGATCTCTTCAGCCTCTTGAAGATAAGTAGCAAGTCTTGGAGCTTCCTGCAGAGGGAATCCTTGTTGCATTGAGAATATTATGTCTTAAAAGTATGAAGGGGTTGTACAAGAGAAAAAACAGCTTTTCTTCCAGAACAAAGGATGTACTGCAGCTAAATTCTTTGTAAAGATGTAGGCAGGTATCCCTGCATATGTGTATTCTTATGAAATCTAATTTTAATAGAAAATGTTATTAAAATTGAAATAAGCTGTTTGGAAAACTGCAGATTGAATTATGTTGTATGACAATTCAAGTGTGCAGCATATGTAGGTATTGCCTTTGTTTTATGAGCTTTGTGACAATATCTTTTATATTTGTTGATCATGCTAAAATAAGCTTGTAGATAAGTATCTGCACATTTGATCTCAGGTGCTGGAGAGTTCATTCAGTTTGAAGTTCAGATAGATAAGTGACTCAGCTTTATCCCTGTGAAAAACACATGGGTTTAATCTCTTCCAGGGGCAAGGGAAACAGACTATCCTGCAGGAGAGGAAGGGTCTCAGGAAGCAGATCCCAGTCAAGTGGACAAGTCCTCTCTGTGTGGCAGCATGACCAGCAACAGCTCTGCTGAGACCGACAGCCTGCTGGGGGGCATCACCGTGGTGGGCTGCACTGCAGAGGGGCTCACGGGGGCACCTGCAGCTCAGGATGCCAACGGGGGCTCCCCAGTGGCAGAGAAACAGTCAGGTATGAAAACATCACAACCCTGTCAGGGATGGCCAAACACCTTCGGGTGTAACTGAAAATTAATGGTGAAACTGCGTAATGTCTGTAAGCTGGGGCAGCATAAAACAAATATTCTGTGGCCTATGAGTCTGCCATTCTTGCAGTGTGTAATTGTTGCTGAAAACTCCGTGGAGGTGATACTAACACTTGCTTTCTTGCAAATGTTTTTGAGAGAACTCTCTTGTGCATGGTTTAAAGAGAGCTTTTAATTTATTCAGTACTTGAAGTGCAGATCTTGCCAACAAATGACTGGAGAGAAGGTGAATAAATGCCTTGAATTTTGTCAAGTCTTAGTAGAGATTTAAGTGAAGCTGCTTATTTTGTAGACATTCTTGCTGTTTTCTGTCCTATGCCCTTCAGAGCTGTATGGTGATGTGACTGGCAATGGGTATGGGGTGGTTGGATTTGTTCACTGCTGTTCTAGTTAATCACTTAAAGGACAATCTGTGCCATCAGTCGCTGGGTTGATACATTAAGTATTTAAGTATTTAAATTTAAGTATTTCAAGTGCATTTGACATTTGTTTATACAGTACAACCTGGGAAAGTTTGGGCATTTCTGATGTGATTTTCTTGTTAGATGAAATATGAGATCTGGATTGTGACTGTCTGGTCACTTCAGTTTTAAGTATGAAGTTCTGGCTGTTTTAAATAATTCAGAATTCTGTCACAGTTGTTAAAAGTTTTTCAAATTTTTTTGTTTACATAGATATTGCAAATGAAAATAATTTAGTAGATGAGAACATTCCAACAGCAGAGGAGGCAACAGAAGCAACAGAAGTCAATGCAGGGACAGGAGAAGACACAGCTGATATTGCACAAACTGGAGTCTACACAGAGCATGTCTTTACAGATCCTTTGGGAGTACAGCATACAACAGAGGCATCTCCAGTGTACCAGCCTAAGTACATAGTCTCAATCCTCATACCTCTTAAAATGTATTTAAGATGAAAAATATAGTGTTTGTGGGAACATAGCATGGAGATAAAATGACTACTTTTTTTTTCTTGTTAAGTATGTTGAGGTTTGTGTAAATAGTCTTGGTACAAGACATGCTATGCCTTGTGACTCTTCTGCTGTTCCTCAGAGATCAACAATTTTGACAGGCTTGAATGGAACCTAATTTTCCTTGTATAAGAAAATGTCCACTTGAAGAAATTCATTGTTATTGTCACTTCATCTGTATCGTATTTTCATGCACAGTTACACCTTAAGTACTTCAAAAGCCAGTGTAGGAATTAGCAGCAATGAAGTAAATGCCTAGGTTATAGCCTGAGTGATCTGTGCACTTCATTAAATGTATCTTAACTGGGTTTTTTTTCTAGTACTGAGTCAGAGTTATATAAAGATGTTGCAGTTTTGCCAAATGAGCAAGATCTAGTGAGAGAAGAAGCACAGAAAATGAGTAGCCTTTTACCGACCATGTGGCTTGGAGCACAGAATGGATGGTAAGGAAGTGATAATCTTGTTAAACTTATTTGTAATAATTGCTTTAAACTTGCTTCTTGTGCCTACAGGCCTGATAACTGTCTGGAGTCAAGATTAAGGGCAGGAAGATCTCAAGGGAGCCAAAACCTCGTACGCTTTGCTGCATTTAGGCATTATAGAATTCAAAGAAAGTATTGTAGGGGGTTAGCAAGCTCTTTTTGATGGATAACACTTTCATCTGCAGAAAAATTTTGTGGGTTTTTTGTAGTCAAAGAAATAGTTATGGTCTTATAATTCCATAACTTTCAGTATTTTATCATGCTAGAAAAATATATCGTACTTTTTACTACAAATGGATCTGCAAAGAGGTTTGTAATGCTTTAGGCCTTTGAAAAACCCATTCTGCTGCTCATGCAGTTCTTCCTTTCAGTCTGTACATAGTTTCCAGTGGAAGATGAAAACTTATTTTCCCTTTGATTGTGGATTTCAGTTGTAGGGGTTTTGCTTGTGGTTGTTATTGTCTGGTAGTGCTTTTAATCCCTCCTGATTTGTCTTTGCAGCCTGTATGTTCATTCGTCAGTGGCCCAGTGGAGGAAATGTGTTCATGCCATTAAACTTAAAGATTCTATTCTCAGTATTGTGTAAGTCCTGAAAGAATGTCATGTAAATCATAATGAATTTCTGTTAAAATACTTTCAAAGTAGTTTTTTATTTCCTCCTCAGATATTGGGAATGTCAGTTGCCATAACTGCCTGCATGCTCTTTGAGGGATAGTGGAAAACATTCGGGGAGTAAGGAAAACGAAAGGAACCTTGTATCTCTTGGAAATATGTAGCCCAAATGATGAGCTGTAGCTGTTTACTCAAAACAGTTACAGGTTCTATCCATGATGTTTTCTTCAGGCATTGTAGCTAGCTATATTTCAAGATTTTTGAACTGGATTTTGACACCTTGCTACATCCCTTTTCTTTAGCTATATTGTAGAAATCAAAACAGTAGGGCTAACATGGCTGTAAAAATATGCTGTTTATACCTTACTTTAAACTTGCCCTCTGAGCAGTGCAGTCTAACAGTTCCTATTGTTGTGCCTCCTTTTTTCCCCAGACATGTAAAAGGAATAGTGTTGGTTGCACTGGCTGATGGAACACTGGCAATCTTTCACCGAGGAGTTGGTAAGCATTCTGTTAGATCTGGAAACCAGTGAAGCTGTAACAGTACTCAGGAAAGAAATGTGCCATTTCTGAGTAGTGTTTCGATAATGTATTCCCCAGTGGGAATGTTTTTTACAGGTTGCCTTGAGAAATCTTTAGTTATTTCAGTTGCAGATTCAAGTACCATTTTTGCACTGTCCTGGTGCATTAATGGAATTTTTGCTCGCTCTGAATTGGGGAATGGGATATATTTGAGCTAAATAGTGAAAAGCCACTTGAAAGTCCACTTTGATTATAATTTCTCTTGCTTTTTCGTTATGCTCAATAGTTGTGTCTTCTGTTTAATTAGTGTTAATTGTCTCTGACCAAGTCCTTCAAGGAGACTTTTTTTAAGCATCCCTTCAGAATTTCTGCCCAAACCACTTCTGAACCAGCTCCAGAAATAGGACCTGGAGGGGAAAGTCTCACTATGAGCAGCTGGAACTTATCTGTTGGCTTGTTTCCACAGCCTCCCTATTCATTTGCTCCTTTCCTTGTGATATTTAAATCCCTATGCTTGGCATTTAAAAGAAATAAAGAGGTTGTACAACACTAATGCAAATACTGGGAAAGATGCATCTGGGATGAAGTTATATTTTTAGTGTTTTTGTTTTATTGTTTTTTTTCAAGAATTCACTGTAGTAGTTTACAATCCTTAAGGATCTTTAATGAATGTCAGTGATGATCTGGGGCTTAGCTCTGTCTACAGAAGAATTTTACTTGGTGTTGAATGAGCAAATTTAGTATGCTTTTAGAAGATTTCAGGGGCCTTTTTTTACGATCTTGCAGCATATTTAACATAAAATCTTGCTGCACTGACCGACATCTCCATGTTCAGCCAAGGCAGCGAGTGCCTCAGGCTGTGTGTTGTCATGTCCACTGGTGCCTGGCCAAGCAGCACATTTAGCACTGGGTAACTTGCTGTTTTAAAACATGTTTTGCTGTGTTTTGAACGTGAATCATTGTACCACCTTATTAAAAAAAATAGCATTCAGGATACTGGTAGTTCCTATAACTAGTTGCTGTTTAATGAGGAGCCAAGCCATGAATTTGTATTGACTTATCCAGATTATTACAGTGCTTTTAAAAAATTAGGCCGTGTACTTTTAAGTTGTTCTTGAACTCATAGGAACCAATGTTTAGTTTTGCTTTTTCTTTTCCTTCTGTTCTCCAAGATGGTCAGTGGGATTTGACAAACTATCACCTCTTAGACCTGGGCCGGCCGCACCACTCGATACGGTGCATGACAGTGGTACATGACAAAGTCTGGTGTGGCTACAGGAACAAAATCTATGTTGTTCAACCAAAGGCCATGAAAATAGAGGTAAGCTAAAATGGTGATGAGAATAATTAAATAGTGTTTTAATGCTGCAGCTCAAACTGCAGAGTAAGTCCAGAGAACACCTGTTTTGTTCATCAGTACAGAAAGAAGCAACCAAACAAATTTGTTTTGGGAAATCTTGTTACGTTTTCTTAAGATGTTTTCACTGTTTTGGAAGACTTTTAGATGAGGCAGTTCTCAGTTATTGAAACTAATTTTTGAGTGGTTTAGTTCTTCACCTCTAGCTGGCCAGGAACTGGAAGTGTCCTTGTGCAGAGCTTGTGAGACAAGCTCCCAACATACTCTGTGTGTGCCTCACTTTATTCTCCACCTACCTGTAAAATTCTCTATAATCTGTCTTTGAATACTTTAGGGGTTTGTGACTTAATCTTGAATGTGCTCTCCCTCCAGTTAGAGAGTAGTTTGTTTATGTAGGGTGTGTAATGTTCTGCAGTGTCTTATCTGTACCTGACATCTCGAGTGCAGAAGGTGGCTGGGGTTTCTGCAAGCCTTTAGCAATATTAATGCTTCAGCTTCTGCTAATTGGCCTGAGACATGATGCAGATCTTTTGAGGTTGACTGCTCAACAATTCTGAAAATAATAACCACCCAATTAATAAGCTGTTTTTGTGAAGGCTGTGTATATATGGAAAAAAATGAAATGAAGTTCATGCAACAGTGACATTGATTGTTTTGCTGGTGGATAGTGTGTATTTTGCACGGGTGGTTTTGTATGTACAAGTAAGTCATGACAGAAGTAGGAAGAGAAGCACTTTTTGGTCCCATGTATCTTGTGCTGTGACAGCAGGACCTCAGACCAAAAAGGCTTCAGGTTAAAGGGAGGCAGAAGCCAGAGCAGGCTGAGATGTGATGTGTAAATGAAGACATAGTAGGAAACTACAGCTTTAAGATCAAACCCAAGGAAAGGAAACAGCAATTTTACTATTACTTTACCAGCACCATATGGTAGTTGTAACTAAGCTAAATATGTATCTTGTGATCTTGCAGATCAGAGGGTTGTGGTTGACTTAAGAAAATTGCCGGTACAGGCGGTCTGAGAGTAACAGAGAAATCTTTCTTACTCTTTCCCATGTTTCATCTTTTGAATTTTAAACTCCAATGTTTCATAGAAGTCATTTGATGCCCACCCAAGGAGGGAGAGCCAAGTGAGGCAGCTGGCCTGGGTGGGTGATGGGGTCTGGGTGTCCATTCGCCTGGACTCCACCCTGCGCCTCTACCACGCGCACACGTATCAGCACCTGCAGGACGTGGACATTGAGCCCTATGTAAGCAAAATGCTAGGTAAGTTCCTGAGAAAAACTGCTGTGTTCTGACACCTCTTGCTGTCTGGAGCAGGCAATTCTCACTGGGTTGGGTGGAAGGCCAGGCAAATCAGTTTGTGAAAACTTGAGTCTGGAAGTAGAAGCCTAAGTCAGTCTGTAAAGCATGATGAGAATGATGGGTCGTCTGTTCCAGTCTGTTGATCTTACCTGATGTCTGAAGTGCCCTTAAAACTCAGAGCTAATGAGAGAAATAGTGGTTGGATTGTGCAGGCACCAAGAGAGAAACAAAAAAAATTCTCTTTTTTATTGTACCAATGCCTTTTTTTTTTTTTTTAACTGAAAATAGGAAGAATCCACTACTTGCCTGGAAAAAATACCTCTTTTTTTTTTTTTTTTTTCAAGAAAAGGCAAAACAGCAGACTTTTGTTGCTATTGAGCCTAATAAGCTGTCTGATTTTTTTGTTTGTTTGTTTTTGTTAATATCTATGTAAGAGCAGTTTACCCACCTACATAACACAACAAATACAGGTAAATGGGTTCTGGGAAATCCTTCACAAGTCACTGCTGTGCCACTGCACTTAACTGGTCAGCCTTGTGCTTGCCTCATCCTGCTAATGGATCAGAATTAATTTTAATGGATGAGAAACCATTATCTTTCATCTGGAAACTCACTTTTTTTGTGTGTTTGTTTTTTTGGTAAGGCCCAAAAGATTTTACTGTGCAGCATCATGGAGCTGTTGTACCTCTTTTGCTTTCTCATAGTTAATGTTACTCTTGCAGTAGAGGTTCACAACTTAATTAGTGTTGTAGGCTTTTACGTTATCTTTACAACTTAAATGTGCTCCTCTACTTGGTTTGTGTTTGAAATGGGAGGGAATTTACTTGTCTGCGTGGTTTGGGAGTTGTAGTTAAGATTCTCTATTGTAGAACTAAAATTATTCTTGCTCATAATTTTTGATGAAAAGCATCTTTTGTTTTTAGGTACTGGTAAACTGGGATTCTCATTTGTGAGAATCACAGCTCTTATGGTGTCTTGTAATCGTTTATGGGTAGGAACAGGAAATGGTGTCATCATCTCCATTCCATTAACAGAAAGTAAGTAAAATATAAATCAATAGCTCTGTGCAATATGCTGTAGACACAAAAAAGAGTATTAAAACACCATTCAGATGCTTGCTAATGGATAGAAAGCTTCACTGCCAGGTCTGAATCTTGCAGGTTTGTAACAGATTCGGGCCTGTGTGATGTTTAGCACCTAAATCTGTGCATGTGGTTTCAATTACTATGAGCAAAAAAAGCACTTTTCCAGAATCTCCTGTACTTCAATTTGATCAGAGTTGCTGTGGCTTGAATCAAGGGGACACTTTGAAGCCTTCGAGGTGTTCTGAGCATTAGCAGCATTTATAGAAGTTTATTGCTTATAAGAGACATTTTTAGTTTTCTAATTAATGTTATTTTTGATTGCCATGTGATCACAAAATAGATTTTTGTTTCATTTGAGCAAGTTGCTGTTGTTGCTTATACAGTTTGTTTGGCTTTAGTTCTTAAGAATTCATCACAAAAATGGTAAAAAGGATTGTAACAGGAGTAGCATGACTGCTTTAAAGGACATGTTCAGAGTTACAGGAGGTGTAAACACATTCTTCAAACAGGTCACTAACTTCTAGGTCAAATTCCAGTCATGTAAATCCAGGTATCTGCATAACAACAGACCCCAAACTCTTGTCATAAGCTGAAACTACTTGGGGGTGGGAGAGGAAGCATTCAGACATGGGCAGTTGAACCTCAGGAGAAAGGGGCATTCCAGCTCAAGGGCAAAACAAATCCTAAATAGGAAAAGCTTGGGAAGAATCTCTGTGTAAATAAATTGATTGCATTTAAGCAACAAAAAAAAATCCCTCAACACTTGTGCTGAGGCAATTGTTAAAAGAGGTGAACAAAAGTTTCAAAAAATAAAATACAGAAGTTTGATAGTCCTAATTGTGCTATGGTTACATAGAAAATAAGTATAGGATGACAGGTGAAATTTTAGGGTAATTTAATAGTGAAAACTCTTCATGTTGTATCTGCTTTGTTGAACAGCACACACATGCATTGTTTCTCATACTGTTCCATTGCATTGTCCATCCATTCAGTAAATGTCTTTTTTTGCATTGCATGAATGTACTAAGGAAGGACAGACTTCCTGTCATGACTTTGAAATAGTTTAAATCATGCTTTCAAAAATTATAGCTCTTAATTTGCGTGAAGCTTATTTTAATGTTACCGGAGGAGTTTGTTTTAAAACAGGAGTGAACATGAAGAAATCCCTATTAAAGCTATTCAGTTTCATCTCTGTTTTGTTAATTGTTGGTGGATCAGAACAGCCATTTGGGGGTAGCCTGATGGTGGGGTTGAGAACCCTTGTTAGGAATATTGATGGTTTTCAGAAACAGCAGTGGCATCTCTCAGTTCCCTGGGTCTCAGTAGCTGGGCAGCTTCCACATCAGCAGATGATGTTTCAAAAGGGCACACGAAAACATGAGTCGTTCTATATTATTTTGGAGCCTCCTGCCAAGGAAAGAGAGAAAGGGGAAACGTTGCTAATCAATAATAAACTTTAAACTGATAAAGCACATGACAGTGGCAGTGCTTTTGTGGTCCATTTTGTACTGAAACTTCTATAACAAGATGCTGTTCTTTGTGACTTTTGATTGAATCTTCTGTAATTAAATATCTACTGTTTTTTAGGAGCTAAAATTTTAAGCTCTACCTTATCAAAAAACCAAAATATGAGTGGTGGGTTCTCATTAATCCTTCTCCTCTACTGTCATACCTATCCATTTCCCCTTTCCTCCTTTCTCACTAGCTGTAATCCTCCACCAGGGACGTTTACTGGGGCTGCGGGGTAAGTGCAGATCCTGAACAAAAACCTATTTTCAGGCTTCTAATAGCCACTTCGAGGCTGTTTCCCACTCCTTTATAGATTTACCCTTTGTATGTTCCTAAATGTTTTTCCACTTGCAGTTACTGCATTGCAGCAGTTTTATGTTTGCTAAATGGCCACCAATCTGCTCAGCAGTTTAGCATATCATCCTGTGTTGCAGCTGAACTCTCATACAGACTTTGTTTTTCTTCCAGCCAATGTGATACCACATCTTATAACTTTGTCATTAATCCACATCATTTGCTGTCTTGTTACAAATCACTGTTTCTTTCACTACTTTGATAGTCTTTGGAATGGAGATGGCTTGTATGTCTAGCATGAGTACTTCTCTGTTTTGATGGATTTCAAAACTCAGTAAAAACTAGATGTAGAATTGTAATATAGGGTAGCTCCTTTGTGCCCACAGGTGGCTATTTTTAGAGAATTTTTGCTGGCAAGGGGATACCCTATGATTAGTTGGAATGCAAGTGTCTTTAATTATATGTTTAAGTACATTGAATTTGCTCACCCTGAAACACATTAGAGGTATTTATTTTCTATGAAAGATATAGTCCTTTCACAAATTATTTTTTTTCCAAAAGTAGGATATTGAAATCTGGTGTTTATGCTAGACTAATAAGAATCCTGCTCCATTTTCTGATGTACTTAAAATAACGAAGCATGCATTCTTTTTCTTTCCAGCTCTGTCTTGAATTGGCATTGCTGCCCTCCTGTTTCATTTTTATCTAAGTTGGCTTTTAGCTTTTAGATGGTACCATAAGGTTTCTTAACAAATAACCGCTTCTGTCATTTGCCTTTTGAAGTCGAGAACAACTTCTCTTCTTTTCCAGCTAATAAAGCAGCAGCAGGCTCTGGAAACCGTCCAGGGAGTGTGATCCGTGTGTATGGAGATGAGAACAGTGACAAAGTGACTCCAGGGACGTTCATCCCCTACTGCTCCATGGCACACGCACAGCTTTGCTTCCACGGGCACCGCGATGCTGTGAAGTTCTTTGTCGCTGTACCAGGTGAGGTTTTGTCACCATTCTTCAAATGAAGCTGGGTTTTTTTTTGTCTTTATTTTCTTAGTTAAACACAGTGTTTAGAAAGGGTGTAAAAGTCATTATATGAAGTCATACATTCAGGAACAATATATTATATTTCGTTTACAAGACTTGTCTGATTGCTGAGTGCAGTGCTGTTTAATGGGAGGAAAAGGGTTTGGTCACAAGTAAGTGCTTTGCTTCCATCTGAAAAAAAAATACTGTGGTGAGTACATGCCTATTAATAAGGCAGTCAGTGCTTTAGGCATTGTGTCATCCACTTGATTTTATTCTGTGAGATATGGCATAAAAATGTATTCTTTTTTTGATCCAGGTCAGGTTGTTTGCCCACAGAGTAGCGGTGGGACAGAGCTAACAGCTGATAAACAAGCCCAAGAGTCCTTCAACCAGAGTCCCTTAAAATCAATGTTGGTGATAAGTGGTGGAGAAGGATACATTGACTTCAGAATGGGTAAGAAACCTGAGCTTAAAATGCGTTGTAACTTCTTCATACTTTGAAGGTCATTAACCACATAATAACTGCTGCTGTGATTGCAGAGTGCCTTTGTGTGGTCAGTATTTACAGGTTTTGTACTGCAAGGGTAGAAGTATTTTTATCCTGAGACACACCTTCAGCTTCTCCTCAATAAACCATGACCTTTGGGATGACTGTGTGAAAAGTTTTATTTGAAACTCTGCTTTGGAGTCATGTACCACCTTACTGTTTATGCTTTCAGTCTTCCTTTGACAGATTTATCTTCTGTCTCAAACTGCTGGAAAACATGTCCTTAGTTACTTAAAATGCAGACTGACTATAAAAACAAGTCATGCATTAAGTGAAGAACACTCAATCTAAAATTTACTCATTTTTGAGTGAGCAAGGGAAAAAGTAGATCACTGTTATCTCAGCATGCCCATCTTGTTTGATCACTGCTTTTCTTGGATAGCACTTTTGTATGATCTAGCCCATAAAAGAATTCTTGTTGTAAACATTATTTTGTTTTAATTGAACTCTTTGGGGAAATAAACTGAGAGCAGTTGTGGTTCTGTGCTGGAGACCCCGACCAAAAAATACGTAAAAAGGTGTCGCAACTCTTAAACCTGGTTTTGACCTTTTGCCTAAATCTGTCTATAGTCTTTCAAAACCAACCAAACAGCAAAACAACCCACAAATACCACTACAAAGGAAATTCCAGGAAGGCCAGCCCAAATTCTGTCATCCCAGTCAACGACAAACAGGTTCCTGCTGGTAACCCTGGCGGAGCTGCACGGGGGCAGGGCTTGGGGCAGTTCTGTGCCACACTGCAGTGAGGACTAAACCTCTGCACTTACTCCAAGGCAGCTGGAATAGCCACATTCCAAGTGTGCATTTTGCTGTCCCTGTGGCATGAGGCAAAGCCATGAACTGAGTGTCAGTGCTGCACTTTCATTAGCTCAGCCACTGCCACGTGAGCCCAGCAAACTGGCTCAAGAGCAGCTTTGGGCTATTGTGTGTTTAGATCCCTCAGCCCTCCAAAGGAGTTTAACCAGAAAACCAGCCAGACTGTGATCTAACACCTTCCTGAAGGTGTAGGTCAGTTCCTGTTTCATCTGATTAAACTGTACCACGAGACTGCCTCTGGACTGGTGGTTCTGGCTGTTTGTGTGCAGTTTTTGGTGGTTGGTCTGTTTGACCAGGTTTGATCCCAGTTGGCTCCTGTCACCCAGAATTCAGATGCAGTTACAAAACTGCTCTTCTCTTTTGAAGAGCAATAATGGAGAATATGCTTAAGGCTGTCTTTGCCAGTGTGTGCAGAGTTGTGACAAGCTGGGATAACGGGAACAAGAGGAAAGAAGGGGGAAAGTTTATCATAGACATAAATGTTGCATTGTCTCAATTACAGCTCTTGTTCCAGAGCATTTATATGTTTATCCCAGCACACTTCCTTGTAGCAAAACCGTCTCAGAGTCTGCCTGGGTGGTGCTGCAAGTTTGCAAATTAGGTGGTTGTTTCTCTGCCTTAAAGAGTTCTAAGTAATGTAATGTTTAGAGTATGGATACTTACAAAACTGCCATTAATTTTTGGGGCTAGAACTGAAGAATATGGCCAGCAGAATACTAAACTCTGAGATACACACTCTGTTTGTAGTGTATACATTCCCAGACTTTAATATGCTTTTATATGAGCATTTGGTAACTACTGTCTCTTCAGTGTTTTTCTTGTAGACATAGATGTCACTTGTCTCCCTGCATGTGGTGTTGATGCTGTTCTGGTTATTGGCTGCCTCAGTCAAAGCTGTTGTTTTCCAGGTGATGAAGGAGGAGAATCTGAACTCCTTGGAGAAGCTCTACCACTTGAACCTTCTGTAGCCAAAGCTGAGAGGAGTCACTTGATAGTGTGGCAAGTCATGTGTGGCAGTGAGTGAGCCCGTAGGATGCAGCTGGAGACCTTAAAAAAACAAAAAAGAAAAAAAAAAGGAAAAAAAAAAAAGCTTCTGCATGTTTTTTTTTATTTTGTGAACCTGTTTCACTACATGATGTTGAAGCATTTCTTTGCTGTTTAACTTTATATTGCAAATCTGTCATACCTTTAACTATACAGGAATTAGCTTGTGCTGTTTTACTGCACCCGTGTTACATGGAACAGTATAAGGAAATCAGATCTTTCTCCAACTGATGTGCACACCATAGTGAGCAGCTGAGGCATTACTTTTACTGTACCACAGCAACCTAATGTGTTCACTTCTTTGGTAGCCTCACTTGAGTTTGGCTTTGTTACAACTGAGCTTCATTTCACTGTATAATGCATTGAGTAAAACAGCAAAGTTATTCCCAGAGTATTTAAAAAAATGGACAAATTATAAGATGGATTATTAAGACTCATCCAAATATTCAGTGAGGGCTAAAGCAAACTGTATATTTCAGCTTTTGTTTTCAAACCTGGAAAATCTTGCTTACGGTTAAAAAATCTTGTGTTAACGGTTTAATTTCTTACATTCATCCGAGTTTTTGGGGAAAGAGGGGACTGTATAGGAATTAAGAATACAATACTTAAATAAAAACATGTTTTCATTATTGAATCTTAAAGTTTGAGAACTGCTGCCCTCAGTAATAAGCAATTTTGAGCATAATATTTTTCCATCTCCCTGACATGGAACAACTGTTTTCAAAGGGTATTCTTAGGATGATTTAAATTGGAAAATAACTGCAAAAGTCTTGAACAGGGGATATGTTTTGTTCTTTTCTTGTCTTAACTCCTTATGTCCTAAGCACTAGAATGATCTTCTCTGCCTAGCTGGTCAAACTCATGAGGCACTACATGTGTGAAGGTTAAAGACCTCGATTAGAGCATGAGAAAAGACTGAGAGTGTACAGGAAAAATGCATTCTGCCCAAGTGAGATCGTAAAGGAACTTTAGTGCCAGATGATTAGGTACAAAATGTATTTTTTGTAGCTCCATACCCCAATTTAGTTAAAAAAAAAATAAAATAAAAATTTAGCAACAAGATTATCAGGTAACACTAAGATTGAGAAAATTAGTGAAAGTCAGGAGACTCTAATATTAGGCTGACATTCTGTCTACTCACCATCTATTTTTTTAACCATAAGTGTGAGTTGAAGACTGTCTTCCTTTTGCATTGAAATTTCTACATTAGTATCAGACCTAAGTTAAACACTTCATAATTTCTGTACTTCAGAATATTTAAAAACCCAGATTTGCTCTTTCATTTTGTCTCTGGAAAGTAAAAGTTTTGAGGGGTTTTAATAAACATCCAACATTTACCCCCGAAAGGCTGGGACTGTTCAGATTGGCAGAGAAATTCAGTCACTTGATTATGTGAGAGAACTGAACAGTTTCAGAAGAGTAAATATAGAAACACTTTTTTAAAACTGCCTAAACATTTTTATGCAATAGGAGCAGTTCTGGTCTATCAGGCAAACATGTGTTTATATATTTTCTTAATTTTTTAAATGAACACATTTAGCTGAGGTCTATTGTGTAAATATATATTTAGGCAGCTTTTTCAAATGCATATCATAGCTGATAAACCAGAAAATCTCCATTCAGGTCTATTGGTTAGATTTATATGTATAAATACTTTTTAAGCGACATATTTTGTACACAGCTGTTCCTCTCGTAAATATGTATTTAGGACATGAACTATGTAGTAAAAATCCTTATTAAAGATGTCTAATATCTTGGTAGTATTTTTCTCTTCAGAATGCCAAAAGTGATGAGAGCATGTTGTTCATAATTTGCTTTCCAAATTCATCTTTAACGTCACTCTTAAAGTACTTTGGCTTGAATATAAAGTCTGGAAGCTTATTAAAAAATATACGAATACAGGAAGTAAACTGAGTCAACACTCTTAGACCTATTTTAAACTTATAGGCATGTATGCTGAACATGAAGCACATCTGAATTAACTTATGGGATTGGATGTCTAAGAAAAATGCTGTCTAAACTTTTACTGTTGTGCAGAATCTTCACTGTGAGTGGTGCAGTTTCATTGCTTTTCCTGCCATTTTCTTCAATCTCATTTTTTTTTTTTTTTCCCTCTTTGGGAAACACCATCTCCAAAGTTTTTTACTCACTGGTTGATTGTCACATTCTCATGTTCTCAGAAAGAAAAAAAAAAAAGCGCACAATTCTGTTCCTTGGTTCTCGTGTGGGGTTTTGTTTGTTGTTAGAGACGAGCTGTTTTCTCTGAACGGCGTCGCTGCTGCAAACTGGAGCAGCTCAACCTGGCAAGTGTGTACCTGGTCCTTTGCCAAATGGTCCACCGTGCCATTTTAGCCACCTCAGTGGGCCAACTCTTGCAAATATTTCAGAGAATGATTGTTTCTGTCCAAAAGTGGAAGGGTTTTAAAGCAGACAATAGTTTAACTGTGTACCACTGTGGGTGTAGATAAAGGCATGTGCACTTCTCTGTATTTCTCATTTAAAAACTCTATCCCCTGTCCTAAGGTACAGTAGATTAACTGGGTCCCTGTTGCCATCACAGTGCTCTGGGATGTATAAGCTCTCCTTAGGGTGGCTTTGAAGGGTGAATAAAGCACGTAGAGCCCAGGCACTGAGGTGACAATACACCCCTCAAATCCGTCTCAAGAATGTGTTTATGCATACACTCGTGATTAAAGCATCATATAAATAGGAGCTAATCTCTTGATAGCTACAGCTTGTTAATAGTTTGGAAACATTTCGAGCACAAAATATGCAGCACATGACTTGCCTGGGTAGGGGTGTTTGCATGGTGAAGGTGAAGCTGCATCGTCCATTCCTTGGGAAGGCCTTCCTGCCTCGGATGGGATCGAGCTGACAGAGCGTAGACACTTTATCATAGGCTGCCTTAGTAACAAAACAAATGTTAAATCTGTTTTATTATACTAACTGTTCTAAAGAACGTGTGTCTTTTAAAAATGCTGTGTAACTGAATATTTATTTCCATGTGAGTATTATAAAAGTTACCAAAGGATTAAACCTGACTTAGCACTCTGTAAGTGGCCCTGTTGAGGTGGGGTCTTGTGAAGGCCCCGCTCTGTAAAACGAGACACGGTAAACTCAAATACAGTTCTTTAGGGAAATTAAATGTTTTGGTTTTCTAACAGGGTTATGCCATATTGTAACAACCTATGTTGCACCTCAAAGCATTTTTCTATACACTAAATGTCTCTCCCGCCCTCTAACAAGATTAAGTTTCCTTTATTAATTTTGTTGATGCACATTTCTCAATCTTTTAAACATATATTTTAAACATTTTATGGTCTGTAATTTTGGAAAGTTTTGTCTGTTGGACACTTTACGCTGAATTTTACTTGCCTCTGTAATCTGAGATGGATACTACAGCGTTAAACTTGCTGTCTGTTAAAACTTGAGGCTTCTTTTCTGTGAGCAGAAGAGCTCATATAGCAGTGTAGTTATTTCAGTATTTATTTCTATTATTGAATCCATGGGGTTCAGAATGTAACTTTGTACATGAAATATATATAAATATGTATATGAAACATGCATCGGATCTGTGTGTTCTTTGTAGTCTCATGTTAATTCCGCAGGGTTTTCGTGCTACCAGAAGGCACAATAACTGGGGATTTTACACCAACAGCTGAATATTGCCATCATCACTACAGGTAGTGATATATTTGAGTCAGCCTCTGGCCAGTCTCATCTGCTCTCTCATACTGGGCCCAAGCAAAAACTGTGAAGAACAGCTTGGTTCACTGACTGGCTCCCAAATGATGCCACGATGTCTGTGCCTACCGTGGGATATGGATCTGGAGGAGATCTGCCTGATGCAGCTCGGATGAAATGGGTGCTTGCACTAAGATTTATTTCTGAAGTGTTTTTAGCACGGATTTGTCAGAGCTCAAATCCTCCCTGGTTGCTACTTCACAGCAAAGGAAACGCTGTGGTTTTAAGGCAGAAGAACAAGGACTTGGTGACTGCAGAAACAGAACACTTGACCAGAGCCAGGTTTTAACTTTTCCCTGGCTCACCTGCCCCTTTCTAACCATGTTTGCCCCAGCAGTGTGTGTTGGTCAGTGAGTCCCAAGTGCCCCTGAGGACACCTGGCTACCCTCGTTCTAGGGGGTGGCACAGAGAGACCCTGCTGGGCTGTGGTGGGGGCACGATGCCCTCAGCCTGCCCTGTGCCAGGGTGTGTGCACTGTCACTGCTGCTGCTCTGAGCAGCAGCAAAGGGCCCACGAGGAGTTGTTCAGTACCTCTAGGACATAAATACCTCAGGCTTGCATGTGCAAACACAGGAATCCTCCATGGCTTAGAACCACCAACATTGTACCAACTGGAAGCTTTATCCCCCTGGTGCTTAAGAAAAGCACTGTAATTTTTGCTTATTTAGTGCTGAGTTTTTGTGCAGGATTTTCACCTCTCCAGAGCACAGATGTACTGATGAATTTCCCTCTCCTTGCAGTGTTTGTTCTGGGGCTGTGTCCGTTCCCAGACAGGTCACACACTGCACTGTGCTAAGGCAGTGTGTGTGTGTATTAATTGGGAAGAAGCATCATAAATCATCACTGGAAATGTTTCAGCTCTTCTGGCAGCCCTGGAACCCCTCAGGTCTGTGCATAAGTAATTGAATTTTTCAGATCCTGTGTTGAGAGAAGTGAGAATAGAGTTGTGAACTAGGCTAAGGTGTTACAAATGATGTATGGAAACAAGTTTTAAGCCATTAGTAACACCAAACCCTTCTGCAATGGACATGGGATAATAGGAAAAGCACTGACCCTTTCTGAGTCAGATTTTTAAAAAGTTCTCTCAGTTGTATTAGTCTCCTACACAAAGAGGTGTTCAGATCAGAATACATACACTGTTAATAAGGATACAGGGAGGGAGACTGTTTCAATGTGAATGCTTTAGTTGAAAAATACTTCTGGGCTGGGAATTAAACCTCAAACTTAATGAGGGATACAAATTATTACCCCCAAAACGTGGGATTCTTTTTGCCATCGCCTTCCTTTTTCAGCATCCTGAGAGCTGGCTGAGGAATACAGTCTGGAACTGATATTGAACATCCTGATGATCCCTGATGCACAAGTGCCCCTTAATTCTATGTAAAACAAGCTTTGAGGGGCCTCTGGCCTTGGACCACACTCCAGCTCATGGCAGGACTCACTGCGATTCTGCCTCACACATAACTCCTTGATAAGCTATTTTGAGGGGACGAACCCAAGATTGCCAATTGCTTCCTGCTTTTTAAAACACTTCATAAAATGACAGTGGGAAAGGAGCTGATGGGAAAACATGGATTGGTGTTTGTTATCTGCAGGAGCTTCTGGCCAGGATGGAGCCCCAGGGGCGGGTGCAGCCCGAGTTGTGACACAAGATGGTGCTCTTACAATTCAAACACAACGTGGAGACCGAGAGAAAACTCATTCTGCTGGAGTATTCCCTTCTCCTGGCCTTTGTCTGAGCATCCAAGTCTCAGGTTCCCTCTAACAGCTCTCCAAGGTGAAGCTGTTGTGTCAATGGTCCAAGGAAGGAAAGAACCCGAGTGTTTGGTCAGCACAGAGTTCAGGAGATGCTCTCCCCTGCCTTTACCTCTGTGGAAGGTTGAGTCGAGCTGTTGGGATTTGTCTGCCTATGGCTGCTCCAGAGCTGGGATCTCCAGCCTCATTCACTTAATGCTTAGGAAAGGAAAAGGTTTTCCTTCATCAGACAAAGGTCCTGCTGGGCAGTGGGAAGGAGCCAGGTGGGGTGGGGCAGATAAGGGTTCTTGGCACTACAAGGGCTGAGCAGCTGCTTCCCAACATTCCCCTGCCTGCTGCTTCTCCAGCCTTCAGGGAAGTTCTGTTCCAGCTTGCAGGTGGGATGTTAAGGACCCCCTGCATCCATTCCCTGCCTGCAGAAGAGCAGTTCCCAATCCATGAGTCAGCAGCAGGTCTGGCTGCAGGGCTGAGGGGGCTGATGCTCCTCATATCTTCCCCGGTCCTTCCCCAACCCTCCTTCAATGCCAAGGGATTTGGGACATGCGAGGGGTGGGGGGTGTTTCTGCAGCGAAAGGGAGTTGTGCTGCCATCTCCTGCTCCTGAACGTCACTGTGCCCAGGGCTGTTCTAGGCTGTCTCAGCTCTGGAGAAAAATTTTCTCTTAAATGAGAAAAAAAAAAAAAGGAGGGGGGAGAAACAACAAACCACCAAAAAAATGGTGTTGGAAACATTCCCAGACTTCACATCTGCTTCTCACTTCCACCTTTTCAGTGCATGGAGCTGAGATGGGAGCCCAGTGTCCTGGTGGCCCTGGGGCCCTGCCCTGGCTCAGCACTGGCAGGGATGGAGCTGCCACCAGCCAGGTCCTGGACCAGCAGGGTGACAGTGGCAGCTCGTTACTCCAGTGTCATCATTAGGCTTTCCCAAAGCCTGGCCTGCAGACATGGGAGTCTCTGTTTAAACTTAAATTAGGCTGATGCTTGCTTTGAGTTTAAGGACAAAAAGAAAGCTGATGGGTGCTGCCCTGGGTCAGAGCACATGTCCTGGTGTCTGGTCTGACAGTGGCTGAAAGCAACACCTGGAGGAGGGAGCAGGAGCATGGGGAGGTGACCCACAGGTCACCCTGGATCCTGCTGCATCTTCAGACTGGAAGACTCAGTTTCTACTTTGTGGAAACAAGTGGACTGATGGAAAATGGTGCAGCTGTCTGCATCCCAGCAGGAATAAAAAGCAGGAAATCTGAGAGCTCATTGGTTTGCAAAGGCAGCTGGAATACCTCTGGATACTTCTCTGAATGGGGTAAAAATGAGAGTGATATAAAACTTTACACTTGTTCTACCACTGCATAGGTGCTCCTGGCAGATGCTGTTGCAGGGATGTGGGTGCCATGTGTGGCTCTGTCCCTGCTTACTTTGGGCATTTGGATTCTGCTCCTAGGATGGCAGAGAGATGTCTGCAGGGATGAGAAGCACCTGGATCAGGTGTGAAAACTTTCAGTCTTTCAGGCCAGACCTGGCAGTGGTGTGGAGTGGGTAACAGCACAGGGAAATGGTGTTAAAGGCTGATGGGGGAGGCTGAATTCAGGAGAGAAAAGGTGCTGAGGACTTTTTTGGCTACTAATTGATGTGTTCAATGAGTGAACAGCAGGATGTGTGCGTGGGTGGGGAAAATTGAATTCTTGTCCAAATTGCCCAAAAGGTAATGAAAGTCCCTGAGATAAGAGAGAGGTGAATTGTGCAGCATCCACAAACCCATTAGAGTCTGGTTGACTCACTTGCAAATAAACACTGTGTGGGTGCTCAGTAGCAAAAAAAGCTCTTCTGCCCTTTGCAGATGTTCCTGTGTCTCATTCCCCTTGGGGAGAGATGAAGGAAGGATGGATGGATGCTGCAACCTGAGTTCCTGTGCCCAGCCAGAGCTCAGAGGTTTGGGGAGCACAGGACCAGATCCCCACAGTGGCGTCGCAAACTCAGCACCAGATATGAGGTACCTTTTCCTTGCCTTGCTCAGGGCTCTGCAGATTTCCATGTGTGGGAAGACAAAATGAGAAAGGACATTTCCAGAGGGAAGGATGGCACCAGGGAAATCCTTGCTACTGTCCAACTGGCACTACCATCACTATAGGAGTAAAGGCTTCATGCAGCGGGGGTAAGGAAAGAGTTTTGCTGCTGTTTTGGTAGCGGCCTGCCGTCAGCTGGACACAGCAAGTCAGGTGACTGGATTTTGCAAGGAGTTTTAAGAGTTCTCTGAACCTTTCAGGGGGCTCAGAATGTCATTTCACCATAGCAACCTGCAATATAAAACCCAAAATGTCAACCCTGGGCCAAAGCTGTGGCTGAACTGCTGTGAGTGAAGAGGTGGGAGGCCAGCTCCAGGGCACAGGGCAAGGTGGATCCTATTCTGTGATTCCTGTGGGGCTGCTCTTCCTGGGACGTTACAGATCTTTGGACCCTTCCAGTCCAGGCTCCACTGCCATCCTGGTTTGCAGAAAGCTCAGGATTGTCAAAAGCTATTTGGCATTGGGACAGTAAGTGTTCTTCCTGTGTCAGGGCAAACACCAAGGGCCAAGGTTGGGGTGGGGTTTCCCCACTGGGCACAGCCATGGTCCTCTTGAGAAACTGAAGGCTGGCACTTCCTGGCTCTCCTGCTTCCCAGGGCAGGTGCCCACCCACCCTCCAAGCTCCCATCTGACTGAACATCTGACTGCCTAACTGTGCTTTAACAGAACCCAAATCAAGAAATGCTACAAAAAGAGCTTAGTGGGGCGCTGGAATAGGAGCCCTCTCTAAGGCCAGTAGGAAATTACATAAGTCGGTAGGTCATAGCTCTAGCTAAACCTTTTATAGGCCATAAATCCACATTTCCTGGATTTTTATAGCTTCTGGTTAAAAATATAAAAATGCTTTGTGATTGGAATAAGCCAGTTGATCATCTCTTGACACAAATACTGTGCTGGGAAAAGCTCCTCATCCCACGAGTAAGGGGATGTACATCGGGGGATGCTTCTAGAGGAAAGATGGGCACAAGCAAAAAACAAGGCATTGCCATGTATGTTCACACTTTAATCAAGGGATTTGGCCAGTGCCACATCACCATATGGAGACATGACAGTGTGCCCTCCCTTTAAATAGTGTCAGCATCCAGCATCTCTATTTCTGCAGGTTTTATGGCCGTGGAGAGGATGCAAGATCCTACTGGCTTTTAATGGCTTGGAGTTGTTCAGAGAGTTTATTTGCACGACAGCACTGTGCTTTCTGGGATGCTTTAGGAAGTGTAGTAATTAAATGTTTTTATCAAACTTCCCACTTGGGGAATGTTAAACATTTTCTATCGGTAGCTGCAATTCAGGGACTGTCCTGCTCCATTCAGGGCAGTGACAAGTGCTGGAGCAAAGTGCCAAGAGCTGAGCTGGTGGCCTGAGAATGAGCATCAGGCTGGGCTGTGCATTGATCCTCCTGGAGCAGGTTTGAAATCCAGTGTAGCTGCTGGATGAGTGGCTGTGAGACCATGGTTTGGTACGTTTAGTTTCTGTGGGGTGCTTGGGGAATTTGGGATTCTCCTCCCAAACATGACCCCTGGACTCAACAGCCTCAAACTTCCAAGCACACAAGTGAAGTCAGAGCACATGATTTCAATGGGGCCATTCATGTCCCCATGGGAAGCATCTGCTTGGTTTCTTGTGGGATTAAGAAACTGCAAGTCTTTAATCAAGGGTGAGAAGGGAGGAGAGAAATAAGATGTGCCCTGAAAATGCCACGAAGTTCTTTATCACCACAGAGGAAGGACAAGAGTGGCAATGATGCCTTTAGACTTAAGGAGCTTTGTCAGTGCTGGGTGTCTCTATCATAATTCAGATAACTCTCTGCTGCAGTCAAATACATCTCAGGGTCTTCTGGGTGTCACCCTCTCAAATAGAATCATATAATTTTTGGTTTGGGTTGGGAGGGATTTTAAAGATCAACCATTTCCAACCCCCCTGCCACAGGCAGGGACACTTTCCACTAGACCAGGTTGCTCAAAGCTCCATTCAACCTGGCTTTGAACACTTCCAGGGATGCTTCCTACGTCTAAGGCTCTTGCATTCTTCCCCAAAGAAGTCAATGAATAGCTGTAATTGTTAACATGGATCACTTCAGCTTGGAAGCTGGAAATGGTTCACCTACCCCCAAGCCCTTGCCTGCTGAGGGATCAGCACAAAGCCAATGAGCATTTGGTTCTTTCCTTGCCTTGGTGGCTTTCCCCAGAAATCAGGACCTGGCTTTCCCTCCCTGGGTACCACAGCTGGGCTGGGTCGGGATCAACTCTCCAGAGTATCAGAAGGTCTGTTAAATGCAGCAGTAGCTTGTGGAAACAAACAGGAAGAGGGACCTGTGGAGGCTCTGGAGGGATCTGTGTTATGCCTGAGGCAGGTCAGCTTTTCTCACCACTGACTTGGAAGTAGATTTAAATGTCAGAGATAAGGCATCCCTTCATCTGGGGCTTTTCAAGAGGTCACGCAAAGCAAGTCAGGACACTCTTACCCTTTTCACAGCCAATGTCTGTAGAAACCAATTTTATTCCCTTCTCATTTGCAGTAATCTCATGAGGCTCTTACCACATCTCTTTCCTGGTCATCCTCTGCCCACTAACCCTGGCTATCTCCCTCTCTCCTTATAACCCCCATTTTCTGATTATTCCCATCCCTCTCTGGATTTTGCCTCCCCAGTTCAGCCTGAGCAGTGCTGAGCAGAGCATGTCTAAGGTGTGACAGTCCCCAGGAGATTTCCTAAACCATGTGGCATAGGGGACCCTGCTGAGCCTGCAATCCTCCCTTGTTCCCTAGTCTTTTCCTGAGGATCTCCTGCCTACCTGACTGTTATTTTTTGCTGAGGGGTTTTTATTCTGCCTTTGTGATAACTTTCATCTCAAACTCCGCTTTGACTCACTTTAATATTGTTACTATCTCAAACCTACTCCTTGTCACATATTTGGGGAGTAGGCAGGAGACATCCAAGACTCTGAAGCCAAAAATAAGGAGAATGAGAGAAAATAATATAATGACTTTGAAGCTCTTCTGACTCCAACCCAGTCTCGCTCTGCAGCCAGAGGTGCCTGGGGCTCCAGGCACCCAGTGGGTGCACCCTCAGAGGTTGAAGAGCCATGGCCACACAGCCAACATCAGTCTCCTCTTCCCAGTCCCAGTGCTGTGCTCCTGCTGGTCAGGACTGTGCTGGTTGTGCTATGAAGTTGTCCTAAATCTCAGCTGGCTGCAATGCCCTTCAGCCTGTTGGTACACCCTGTGCAGGAGCAGCACCAGGACCTGGGGGCAGGGAAGGGAGCTGTGAGAGCACAGTCTGTACTTACTGACCAGAAAGTGTTGGGCTGTTCACACTCAGGGTGAATCCGTGGCATATCCATGCCCAGTGCCCTGCACAGCTCCAGCTGCTGGAGCCCAGCTGCTCCCATCCCTGCTCATCCCTGTGTCCAGCCCTCCTTGACAGACACTGGGCTGTGTCCAGGCTCTGCTGTGTCACGTTATTCCAAAGAACCTTTGGGATACTGTGCTGTGCCAGGTGTGAGCCCCAGACCATCCACAGAGAGGCAAGAGAGGCTCCATACAGGCTGTAAAGCAGGTGTGTGTGTGTGGGTGAAGGTGAGGAACTGGGATCTGACCGGGTACCCACATCAGCTGGAAAGTGCTTTTGCAAAAATGCCCCTGCTCACCTCCCCTGCTGACCTCAGTACCTTTGGCACACATGGATCTCAGGATGCTTCCATCCACCTCAGCTCTGGCCTTGCCACGCAGGAGCTGTTCCCAGCACACAGGTTGCACCAGGCTTCTGCACAGATCATAGGGAGCACCAAACACACCATGTTCTTTATGGTTTGTAGCTGCTTTAGCTTCTTTTAGCGTCATGTTTGACTAAGTCGTGTGTTTGTTTTTAAAACCCTCCCCTATTTCATTTTGGTTTTAGCTACCACTTGTTCTTAGAGCTGAACTGGTTTTAAATATCCTTATCCCAGTCTGAGCTTTCCCAGTCCCAGAAAAGAAAACGGATTAGCTGAGGGCTGTTGTGGTGTTGAATTTCTCCTCTATCACAATGTCGTAATGAGTCAAAGGTTTCCAGGGTATAGCAGCTCTGTTAAATAATCCTGTTTCTGGAGGAGTTACAGAAGAAACTTTCCACTCAGACTCATGCACAATATCCTATATTTACAGAAACTAAATTACAGAACAAATCTACTTGAGAGATGCATTTTAGCTGACTATGATATTTTGAACTGCTGGATACACTCCTGTGACCATTACAGGGTGTCACCAGGTCCTGCCCATACCCTGGACCCACAAGGGTTTGGGGTGAGCACAGCAGAGGGGCTGGGAACCAAACCTGACAGGCCCCTTCTGCACATCCCTTGGTGAAGATCATTGGTATAAAACCACCTTTCCCTGGTGAAATGGGACATCCCAGGAACAGGCAGTCCCTCACAGCCAGGAGCACCCAGTGCTGGTCCCAGCAAGGGGTTGGGAATTCCCCACGGAAGGTGCAGCTGCCTGACAGGGGCAGTCAAGGGAGCAGGGATCATGGTGTGTCCAGACTGGAAGATGGCTCAGAGGTGTGCATTCTCCTTTCCAGGGAAGGAAATGCAGATGTGCCTGAGCCTTATGCAGGCTCCCTTCAAGCTGCTCCTGAGGCTTATCCATGCATCCATCTCCCAGCAGCTCCTGAGAGCTACTGAAATACAGCAATGGGCTTGTGCCCAAGGGGAGGATGGTGGCCCTGGGCCAGTGCCTGCCTGCCCCTCCAGGGCCTTTACTCTCCCTGAAGGAGGGGGTGGCTCATCCCCTCCTGCGGGGAAAACCCCACAGCTCCATGGTGGGGGATGAAAGGAGTGTGGTGGACCCCAGTGCAGAGGAAGGGGAATGCCCCACCAGTGCCTGGCATCAGCCCATCACAGGACTGTCCGTACATCTTCTATTTTCAGCAGTGTCCAGCCGGGAGCCCAGGACATGCTGGAAGCCCAGGACACTCTGTCTGGGCTGTTAAACCCCTGTGAGTTTCCTATTGCTGGAGAGGCACTTGCTTGATGCCCAAAGCCACTCGAGCAGTTAATAATGACCTATAGCTCTGACAGATCATATCACCACTATTTTTAGTTCTCTCACTTCTGGTGTGAGCCCTCTATCTGCCTCTTTTCAGCCTTTTATTTTCAGTTTCTTATTGCTGTTTCCTAAACTCGTCTCCAGCACCAGGTGGGCAGCAGCTGGGGAAATATTTTTATCTCTGGGTGGCACAACGAGAGGGATCCAAGGGCGCAGGGGGACGGGCACTGCTGGTGTGGGGGGACAGGCACTGCTGGTGTGGGGGGACAGGCACTGCTCTGCTCAGCCAGCAGCTGACACCCGGACGGGGCTGCAGCCGGAGTGTGGCAGCTGATCCCAAAATCAGGGCCCCATCCCAGGGCAGCACCTGCACAGCCACTCCTGCTGGAAACTGAGTCCATGGCGGGTCTGTCTCAGCTGTTTCCAAACACAGCTGAGGATAGACAAATGGGGTGTTGTGTGGCTGTGGGGGTCTGGTTTGGGGGTTTGCACTGCTGAGGTGGGAGCTTGGTGAGCTCTCAGCAAGGGAAGATGCATCCCTGCTGCACGTGCCACACCCAGCACGAGGGCAGCAGGATCGTCCAGAGATGAGGGAGCAACAGGGTGACAAGGGCACAAGTTGGAGAAGAACTCTGAGTCCCTCCCCTAATCCTCCCAGCTCCAGCGAGGCGGGTGTTGTGTCACCCCTCCCTTGGCACCAGAGCCTCTGGCAAGGACCCAGTGAGCTGGACGGGACAGGAGGAGGAAACCCAGCCCTGGGGGAGACAGCAGGGCTGGGAGAGGAATATCCCACAGCTCCTGGCTGCTGACAGCAGTACAGAAATAGCCAGTGCCCAGTTCCCTAGAGAGTGGTACATCCATAGGGGAAAACCCTCTCCTGAAGCAATGACCTGGGCAGCTTCTTCCCTTCTGTGCTGCTTCTCCCAGCTGCTCCCCATTGTCTCTGGGTTTCCCAGCATCACTCCATCCCCTCTCTGCAACTCCCTTCCCTCTCCACAAGCCAGGAGTTCACCTGAAGGCCCTCAGAGAGATTTAAGCCTTTGGCAGAGGAGTGAAGGGGTTTTGGAGAGAACTAAACCAGTCCTGCTGCTCCATGCGAACTTCTGGACTGAGTCTGTGCCCTGGGGTGTCCTGCAACATTTTATGGAATAACAAGGCACTTCCTGTAAAACAGCAATCTGGAAATGCCATTGTCATGGGGTGTGCTGTGGGCCCACAGCTAAGCCTGGCTTAGTGTGTGCAGCTCCTGTGCCCGCGTTGTCCCAGTACAGGTGTGTTACTGCCACCACCAAGTCCCCCAGACAGCACCCAGAAGTGACTGCACTGACTCACAACGTGGATTTTGTGCCGGAACACACAACCACACTCATCTGCAATAAATCAAGCCTGCAGCCCTGAAGCAAGGCAACAGGAAGTCACAGCTTAAGCCTGTCTACAGGCTATCAGGATGTGTGCAGGTGAAGAGCACCAGAAATTGAGTCCTCTCCAAACCCACGTCAGTGCTCCAAGAGCCTTTTCAGGACGTGTTCCTGGAGAAGATGCTTCCCTGTGCTGGAGTGAGAAGCCCGTCTGCTGTCTGGCAGCCCCTGCCATCAGCACTGCTTGGCCACAGGCAGCCACCTCCCCTCTGCTAATTAAGGTGTGGGAAATACGTTCAGGGTGGTGCAAGACATCTGGTTACCTCAAAATGAATTTTCCCAACTTAATTATATTTCTCCTCCTGCAACATATGCTGAGGCGGAGCTGGGGACGGGACTGGTGATGGATGAAACAGGCAGAGGCAACAACAACAGGGTGGGCAGGGGCAGGGGAAGCAGCATCTTGAGTCTTTCTGGTATTTGTGGAGTGTACAACTGACAGGAACATTTTGGGGCTATGAATACAGGCTGACGTATGCATGTGTGTGCAAGCAATAATCCTGCTGGGACAGGACATGTGACTGCCTTCGGGAGAGGGAATTTTAGGCAGCCTCTTCCAAACAAAACCCCTTCATGTCAGGATCTGGCGTTTGTTGTTGTCGTGCACTTTTTTCTTTTTCATTGTTGCAGCTTTTTATGGCTTTTTTGTACCAACCCTGGTGCTGAGATTGGGTTTATTTAGTGCTCTTTTTGTGCTGTAGCTCCCCTGCTGCTGAGCCCAAGCCCAGGCCTTTGGTGCAAGGCGTTACCAGCTGGATGCTTCCACAAGTCTTTATGGACTCGGTTTTAGCAGCAAACAGCGGATGGCTGCAGCCCTGGGATGAACATCAGAAAGGACCATGGGATTCTCTTTGACTGACAGGCTGATCAAATGGAATACCAGGGTATTTCTGCTAATTAGTTGCAACTCGTGGGCCGGTGATGTGTATCACTTACACACACACGTATCTGCCCGCAGGGAGTGAGTGGCAGTGGGGGCTCTGAGCACACAGAGTCCCTCTGTGAGAGATTCACATCAAACCAGACAGTGTGGGAGGCCCAGATGCACAGTGAAGTGATGGGCCCAAAAATTCAGCTTTTTGAGAGCTTCTTTTTCTCCACTAGCCCTTACAATTAACCCTTTGGACTGCTAAGTATTATTTAATACACACATTGTGTCTTCCCACCCATTAATTGGGGTGGCAGTAGCAAGGTCTTTCTGTGTGTATTCTGTTAGTATGAGGAGGTTCACCAGTCCCCCTGGGCAAGGCATTCTGAGGATTGCCAGTGAGAATGTCCCTGTGCCTCAGAAAATGCAACCTGGGTAAGAAAACCAGGTTCAAACGGGCAGGTGAGGCAACCTGGAGCTGTGCTGCAGAGAGCACTGGCTCAGTGTGGCTCCTCTAGACTGGAAACACAGCTTCAGCTTGTGCTCATGGGATGAAAAAAATTTAGGAGAAAAGTGTTGGGTAAGGGTTATGTTCATAGTGGGCCTCACCTGAGCTGTGGCTGGAAGCAGCAGCAAGTTTCTCCTGGCTTGGTTGCTCCTCTTCTCACCTCATAGGACTTTCTGGTTGCACAAAACATCCCTAAAACCTTTTGGACTTGGGCTGGTCTCCAGAGGCAGACCCAAAGCCCACCTGACCCTGCGCTGCTGAAACGGATGTGAAAACAAAGTTGGTTATTTTTGAGCCATGAGTAAGATCAAGATGCACATGTCCCGAAAGGCAGCAGGTCCTGCTGCACGAGCCTGTCACCCAGGATGGGGAGGGTGACCGAGGGTAAGCACTGCAACACCATCTCCAGAGAAACAGCAACCAAAGTCCCAACAGCCGGCAGAGCGGGGTGTACACGGGGAGCCTTGTGCCTCACTAGGCACGGGGCATTTGGACAAGGATGTTGCTTTTATTGCCTTTTTAATGTGTTACCTCTTTCATTTAGTGTGTGGCTAAACCAGGCCATGGAGTAAAATTCCCAAACACTGAGGAAGAGGGATGAGAGCCTGGACTCCCCGATCCTCCAACCCAGTAAGCCCAATGATCATCCTGGTCCTAAGAAAGACAGCAGCAAGTTTGGAAACTGAAGGTGATGCTTTTGCAAGGGCTGGTAAAACCAAAACCAGCAGGAACTGGCTTGCTTATATTTTGATTTTTAAGTGTTTCTGAAGGATCTGTCCCATAAGGATCCTCAATGCTGTCAGCTCCAGCAGCTACCAGGTATTTAGCTGAGAGGTACTTTGGGAGGCAGAGGTTCAGAAGAGCATTCAGGCGTGTGCCCATTGGAATGGCATCCAAAAATGGCTCAAAAACTTGCTTTCATTTGGGAAACACCCCAGCTCAGCAGGCATGCTTTATTGGAAAAGAGAATTTCAGTGCTGAAGAGTAGGATAGAGTTTTCTGCACTGTAATTTTACCTGTGTGAGGGCTTGCAGTCATTTTTCTGTATCCTCCTCCTGCCATTAGTGATTAAAAATCTGGGGTTTGCATTTTATTTTTTATTTTATAGTTTCTTACAATTTAATGAAAACAGTCTTCAAACATTAACATTAGAAGGTCAAGGCAGGGAACTAGTTGCACTTCAGCAGCCTTCAGGCTTCAAAAAATACCAGGGATCTTGAACTCACAACACCGGAACAGTCAGGACGGGGTTGATGGAGACAAGAAATCTGGTTGCCCTTTTCCTTCAGCTGCAAAGGCAGGTTCATGTTTGTGCTGCTCAGTGAAACGAGGGATCACGGGGAGAATTTGGTTTGTGATGGGGGTCGGCTGCGATGTCACGGCAGGAGCATCCCGCCCATGCACGGGGTGATCTCCCGGCCGAGCGCCTTTCCCTGCCCTTTACAGCCGGCAGCAGGAATCCTGTCGGGGCTTGCCGGTGCCTCAGCTGTGATTCCTCGGATCAAATGTCACGATACGCGCCGTCCGCATCTCTCCCTCCTCTCTGCAGCGCCCCGGGCAGCTGTGCTGGATGTCACCTACACCAGGGACCGAAGCCCTTTGGGCTGGATTACAACCTGGGAAACGCTTGCAGCTTCCCAAGGAGCCTGCGATGGTGCTGGCTGCCTCCTCGTGAGAGCAGCCACCGGGCCACCCCAGGGTGCAAATCCCGGGGGTGCAGCTCAGTGCTCCAAATATCACCCCTCAGGTGCAGTTTTCTTTACCACAGCAGGTCTTACTTCATGCATTTATTTACTGTCAGTAACAGCAGTGCACTTTTACCCAAACACTTCTGTTCTGCTGCTTCAGAATTGATTTTGCAGCTCAGGCCATGGGCTTCTGTGAAGATAAGCTGGAAGCAGCCCAGTCTCTGGCCACTGACACTGGGAGGAGTTCAGATCTGGGTTTACTCAGCTTTGCTTGTCTCTCAATCATCAGCCAAACCAAAACCTTTGATCCAGCTCTCCATGAATGGTGGTAAACTTTGGATCCAAACTCCTGCAATAAGCAGTTGTTTGCCCTGGCTGGAGGCTTAAGACTCTGGAGGAAAAGATATTTCTAGGTATTATTCCTAAACAGAGAATGACAGTTGAAAGGAGAACCTTGTCCAGCCAACTCATGTGTCCAACTCTCTGGCTTTCCAAAGGGGAAATAAGTAACTGGATTGAGACAACAAAGGAGACAAATGATATTTAACTGGTACTGTAATGAACCTCAGCAATCTGCCTCTGTGGACAACCTGCAAATTCATCTCCATTGCCATTCTGTGAGCTCTCAAAAGAGGCTGTGAATTATTCCCTAAATCCCCTGAAACACAATTGGAATTGAGCAACCAATTCCCAGTGGTCTCATTTGAAAAATCCCAGCCCTATCCCTACAGGGAGGTAGAGTTTCAGATTAAATATACCCTGAAAAGGCTTAGAATTCTCTGTGTGGGATAGCAGCAGGGAGAGGATGGTTGTGTGTGTGTCATTAACAGCCCATTGAGCCCGTGGAGCCACCAGGTTTGGTTACTGGTTCCTGGATAGCTGGGAGGTCAATTTGGCCACAAGAGCAGAGGTGGATTTTGAAATGAGCTCTGTGTTGCCTGACTGCTGCTACGAGTACTGAAAACAACAGGCTGGGATGGGTGGAAAAGAGAAGGTAATGTAAGACCTGGTAAAGGATCCCTGTGCTCCTTGGGAGGCAAATTGGAGTTGTACACACTGCAGGGCCCCAAGTGTGTGCCCAAGCCCCCAGATGGCTTTGAACCAGTGGATTCAGGCTTACACCCTGGTGTGGCTGGGGGCATCAGCCCCTCCCACTGCATGGACAGGGTTTGCAACGAGGTCTGAGCTTGGCCTCACTGCCACAGCACCAGCCTCTCATCAGAGCCCTCTTGGCAACACGGCTGCCTGCCTTGCAAAAGGCTCAGCCTGGTTCCTGGGGTTTAAACAGAAAACACAGCAAAGAGCCAACAGCTCTTCCAAAATGACTTTTGAATTCACTGTTGGGGGATTTGCCTGAGGTAAAGCACATGAAGAAATTCCCTCATCTTGGTCTCTGTGCAGCCTTCTGGCTGCTTGAAACTTTAGACAGAAAAGAAATGAGACAAACATCTGGAGACACCCTGCTATCTTTACTGCCTTAATTTGGATATAAAATACTGGGAAAGTCAATCTTCTGGCTGTATATGTTCTTGAAGTGCAGCCAAGGGTGCAGTGAAGGAGTAAGTGGGGATCACCCCTCTCTGAGCAGCAGCACCTCTGCACACTCACTCTTATGTCTGTCCAGCCTCCAGGGAGCAAAAAAGCAGAAGATGCTCATTCTCCCCCTCCAGCTGTGCACACCCAGATGTGCACAGGAAACTGAAACAGAAACTGGGCCATTGCAAAGAATGCGCAGAAGGCACATGACACTGCTTATGTGTTTGTTTTTAAGATCATCTCTTCATCCTTTCTTCGTTAAAAAGCAAATGGCATTTCACATCTCACAAGCCCTCCCTTTGCAGTTCTCTAGCAACCCTTTGCGTGTTAATTAGATCAACTCCACGGTTTCTTTATGAAGTGAGGAGGCTCCACAATCCCCATTTTCTCGGCAGATCAACCCTGTCAAAGCAAACCACCGCTCACTGGCTCACTCACACGTGTGTCCCACACACGAGGGTGAGCCCGGCTGCTCCACCTGCCCCCACACAGCACACAGACACGGCTCTGGAGGGATGGCTCACCTGGAAAGGCAGCACACACCTAAACCTCACATCTGCTCCTCATCCTCAGTACACGAGGCCAGGTGCATTTTAATAATTTCCTTACAGGTGTTTTCAGTGGAAAGTGGGAAGGGAGGGGCTGATTGGTGGCATCCCTCTGACTGACATCCCAGTCCTGTCCCAGCCCTGATTCCCTGGGGGGGTGTGATGCTGAAAAGGACCAGTGGCCTTGCAGGCCAATTTGGCCCTGCCATCGAGCACAGCCACCACCAATGCCTTCAGCTGCCCTGGGGTGGGCTGGAAGGAGGAAGGGTGAGATGTTGAAGGTATTGATGCAGAATGGAGGGGACATTTGACATTTCCACGACTTGTAAAATCCACCTGCAAGCTTGGGAAGGGCAGACTGAAATGTGTTTGCAAATATTTGGTGTTTGTCAGCAAACTGTGATTGCTCACCTGTTTAGAAGGCAAAAAAAAGGGGACATAAAACTAAATAGACAACCAAAACCTTAGTAGGTCTACAAACAGCATTCCCTAGATTTAAGCTCTGTCAGTGTGGCCACTTTCTCTGTATGAGGAATAACACAATTTCCCCCTGCTACGTCACGTTCAGACATTGTGCTTCCAGGGTTTTGCGAAGATTAATTATGTTTATGCCATACAGTAGAGTTTTACCACTTAGCCACGGATTTCCAGCAAGAGAGGTTATTTCCTAAGGCATCGTGTAGGGCTCAGCACAGTCCAGCAAATAAGCTGATGACTCCCTTAGCTCTGCTCCTTGGGCATTTCTTAAAGTGCAGCCTCGGAGCACACTGTTCTTAAATCAAAGCATAAAAATAACCAAACCAATATCGAGTGAATTGTAGCAGCTGGAGGAATGGAGGCAATAAAGAAAGTTAAAACAGCCCGACAACAATATCCTGTTACCAGAGAAGAATAAGCAATACTCTGTAATGGTGAAATACAAAACCCTTCTTGTGAGAAGGCATTGATTTTCCCAAAAAGGAAAGGGAGAACAAACCGGAGCCGTAATGCAGCATGTGTGGGCACTGAGAGGGTATAACGATGACAACACTGGACAAGCATCTCATCTCCAAAAGCTCAGGCTGCGTGACCTTTAGCAGCATTCAGGATTGTGTGTCTGTTTAGGATGTCATTAAACAAGACAGGCTTCCTCCAGCAGAACAGTGCGTAGAAGTAATTGCAGCGGGTTTGAAGAGCGAGATTCCAGACTAGCTAGTCAACAAACTGGGAAAAGCAACGTGTCAGAAATAAACCCAACACAGAAGACTAGTTTTGGATAATAGCTCTTTACCCCGTGTTCAAGTTAGCAGCCTGGTTTCCATGACATGCTTAGTACAGATCCCAGTGCTTGGTGTGCTGTAGAGCCGAGGGGTGGGATATGAACATCTTCAAGGCAAATTTAGATTAGCTGGAATAGTCCTTAGGATCTTGGTAGTTGGGCTCAGGGAGAGTGGATGGCTGTGTGATTGCTGACAGCTTTGCAGTTCTGTGTGAGAGGGAGGGAGGGATGGCAGAGAAGTAAACCCAAGGTTCAGTACTCCAAAGGTAAGGGTGGTGCCACGAGCGTGTCTCTCGTGGCTGGGTAAGTTATGGGTGGTGTTTGAAAGCCACAGTACAGAGTAGAATAATGAGGGTGAAGAATTGTAAGGTAGCTTGAAGACTGACATTAATTACCCACTAATTTTCTAGCTGTGATCCATGAAACACTTGTTGCTGATCCCCAGACAGATGGCTAGTCACATAGGACGGGCTTCTCCTCTTTATTTCCATCTGCTATATTTCATTAAGACAGCTAAAAATAAAAATATCCCTAACGTTATTTTTCCATGCAAACTACTGCTACAGTGATTTGATGTGACTGTGAATAGAAGAGTTTCCAAGAGACAAGATTTTCTTAATTAATTTGTGATCTGTGGCATGAAAAGTGACTGCAAATCCCTACACGAGACTCATCCTGAGCGCTACACTTACTTCTAAGTGGTATTTATCTAAAGGAATCAGTTCAAAACAATTTTTTTTTTTCTGGTGTAAGGGGAGAAAAGAGGCTGCTGTCTCTTCTGAGCTGAAGAAGTTGCCATTTTTAGGTTCTAACCAGTTGTAGATGGCGCCTACGAAATGGAGATGTAATCAAGGAGATCCTTCAGGCATGAAGCCTTCTTTCCCTCTGTGTAGTGGAAATATCTCCAGAAACAGCTTTTCTGCACAGCTCCAAGCCTCTTGTCAGCCTGCACAGTGCCCAAAAGCCCCCTTAGGGGGGAATGCATTTTTGGGAGGTTGTTTGGTTCTGTCTTTCACAGATTTTTTTTGGCTCTAGCAAATGTGTCTTTGTGTGTGGGGAAGCTGGGTTCTTGCACACACAGCTCTACCAATTTCAGAGTGTAGCTCCTGATGTACTGAAGTGTTTTCCTGGGAAGTTAAGGTCCCCCCCATCCAGATTGCATTTTACTTATTTTCCAGAAAGGGACAAAAGCCTGAACCATTTATGTGTTGATAATGCTTTCTGGTCCTTCCATGCCCTTCCCACAAATTCTTTCAGACGGACAGAAGCTCACCCTGATTTCATGATGAAGAAGATTCAGCATGTTTTAGAACAAGGAACTGTGAGGTGGCTCAAAAGCCCCAAAGAAAGCACAAACACAGGGAGCAGGCAGCCCATCAGAGGCAGCTTGGTGTGATGAGGAGCTCCAGGGACTCAGCTAACACTTGGTCTCCAGAACTGAAGGTGAAATCTGGGACTGGTATCTTAGACCTGGGCTATTTTTGTCCTCAACTACACAAGCCATTGCCATAGACCTCCTGAATGGTGGCCACAGATGCTTATGGGAGATGAGCTCTGTTACCCTTTCAGAGTTTTCAAGGGCTAAAGCAAGAGTGTTATTTTGGACACCATAACCCAAAGCACCACTCACACTGTGTCTTAGTGACACTGCCACAGCACAGGCGAGAAACTTAGTTCTCACCCCTCCTTTATCAGTTGCTTCAGCTTAGAAAAGCAGGCGATTTCCTCAACCTCCTGGAAATGTTCCCACGAGGAAATTCCTCCTCCCAAGCTGTAGCCACAGAGCCAGTCACACAATCCTTCCCTCTCTTGGATCATGCCATTTCCCCATTTGCTCGGGCTCACCTCAGCCCGTCACTCCAGGAGAACCTTTGGCTCTGTTCTCCTGCCTGTTCTTCCTCCTCCAAGAGCAGTTATTTGAGTTCCACCCTGAAAGCACACTGACTTAGGCCCCAGTTTGGCAAAGAATTTTATCACATGCTTGAGTGCAAGTTGACTTAGACCTTCAATCTGTTTTTAGCTTATCAGAGCAGGGGTGGGTAGAGCCCTCGTCCTCTTACGCACGCCCGGCTCTCGTGGAGCTCGGCCGTGGACGAGCAAAGAGCGATGTGCATAAAGTTGAGCAGGAACTCAGATAAGCAGGACTGCTGAACTGGCCTCCATCCAGCTTGGTGGTATGCCTTTTAAGACCTAATTATCTCCACACAACACTGCAGAGGTGTCAGCCCCATGGCCGTGACACACAGCAGGTTATTGGGTGATTCCACCCCAACTCGCCGCTGCTGCACAGTAATTAAACTTTGTGTAGTCTGTGCCTTGCTCAAGCTTTGCCTTGGATAATAGGAACCTTGAATAAGAACTTCAGGGTTAATACTTAATAACTTAGGAGCAGGGAATGTGGCTAAAGCAGGCAAAAAAACAATGATTGCCTCCAGTCCAGGCAAAAAATAATGCATTAATACTAGAGTCAGTATTTTATTCTGCTTAAACCACAGTGAAGCTGGACACAGCAGCACCTCGTTTTCCTGTAGGGCCTCATTAGAAGAGAACAAGGCTTAATGACAATAGCTAAAGAAACAGAAAGACACCATGGATTTCACTTAGCCACTTGGAACTTCTACCTTCAAAGTCTGGCATATTTAATTCAGCTCATATAAAAATTCCAGTGGTGAAGGGTGGAGAAAATTGAATGTTGAATGAAGACTTTTGTTTTCCTGAACAGAGCTGAAATGAAGAAGAAGCTGGGTGGTGACGATCAGATTTCTCCTATAGGTCAGAAGTTCAATGTATCATCGGATTTCATGTCATGGGGCTGTTCTGTTCCTAATTGCATCCAGCCAGGACTCTGCACATCAGTGAGCTTTTACTCTGGGCTCCCTCCATAAGATATATACTGCAGTCAAAGTAGTAACTAAATCATTTTAAATGTATTTTTAAGGGTGAATCATTACCTTTCAATTCTATAACGGAGCAGAAAATGAAATTAGTTGCTGGCTTGCGTTCACATAAAATATGAACTTCAACACTTAACTGGATTGTCTCTACAGCAAGTTTATTTTGCACAAATTTAATACAAGTATTAAGCTACAAACCTCTAGTAGCTGTGATCTCAGATTCAAAGGCATCTGGAACCTCACAGGGACAGAACCAAAACCCTGAGAAATGTGGCCTGAGGGCTCATGGCCCGACCCCAACCATCAGTTGTGGAGGGTGGATGAAAGAGCCTGAGCTGAGCTGAGTTCGTGAGGTAGGTGAGAGGGGGATCTGAGCAAGCAGCACTCTGCAGCACAGGTCCCGAGTGATCCCACTACATAAATGCATGAATTATTTATACATCTTGGGGAGAGAAGCTATAGCCACATCTCAAGCTGAAATAAAAAAAAAAGAAAAAAACAACAAAAAACCCCCCAAACCCAACAGCTTAGCACTTAGCTGATGACTGACTTTTTGAATAATTTAAATTCGACAGAGACATCCATGGTGGACTAGCATGACCTCCTATGGACATCTGTTCATCTGCAGAATTAAATGAGACCGAGTGAGCGTGTGAGCTGCTCGCCCAGCCAAATCACAATATTAAATTATGGCAGAGGAACACGAGCTGTTACACAAGGATGCTGTGGGGCCACGGCTGAGAACCAAGCTGGGGTACCTCACCTTCATCCAGCACCTAATGAAGGTTAAATTACCAATCCCAAAACAACTTTACGTTGTGTATGTCTTCTCTAGAGCACCTCTCAGCACACCTCTGCTTTGAGAAACCTCTCTTGCACGTGGTATTCAACTCTCCGAGAGGTTCTACCCTTCCTACCTCCAGGACAGACCATCTTGCGACCTGCAACACGTTCTCTCCTTAGCAAATCATCTTCCAAACATTTTCATCCTGAAAATAAGGGTTTCACAGGTTTCAGCACACTCTGGTTTCCCATGCTAGGAAGAATGAGGCTTTTGCTGGTGCTGCAGGACAGCTTTGAGATGCAGCTCGGGAGAGCAGTGCCAGCCAAGAGGAGCAGGACTGCACAGAAGACACGTCTGTGTTCCTCTGATGCTATGAATTTCTCCTGAAGCCAAGAAACCTGAAACTGCAGTGGCAAGTCAGACTTCCTCCCGCGATGGAGTGGAGGCAGGCTAATTTTAGTCACCATGCTCTATGCAAATCATCATTCTGTAGCCGAGTTTATTTTTTAAAGTGCTGACTGCCAAACTTGCTGCAGGGCACAGACTCTTCATATGGGTCTTAAAGAGGTTTGAAACCAGCCCTTTAGTCAGTGGTGCTTCATTTCAGATACAGGGGGGGCAGCTCTGTGAGAAAGCAAAATTTCAATAGGAAAGGTATAGGTGACTAGCTGAGACCATACATTGATTTTTTGACTTGACAGAATTAGCTGTTAGTGGGGGTTTTTTAATATATTTTTGATTCTACATATAATTTTTTGTTTTCCCTTGAAAGTTTCCCTCATGAGCTGCATGCTCTGGGCCCACAGGAGATGCTGGGAGTGCTGGTGTCTGGATCACACTGGGTTTAAAAGATTTATTCTTCTACATATCTGGCACATTCACAGAGTTCACTTTTAAGTGGGATTGATCTGACTTCCTAGGAAATAAGTAGTTCTTTAAAACATGGCTATTAGGCTGTGATTCATGGCACTCATTTGAAAGGCAGTGGCAGAAACGGGGAACACGGAGCAGCAGCAAGGCAGGATGTGCTTCCAGGAAGCCCAGGCTTCACCACGGACAGTAAATTGTTACATTTCTCTTCAATATTCAAAAGATTTAGCATGCAGACTTTCATCTGATAACTTTCATAGAGTCTCTATCACGAGTCATGCTATGACTGAATTGTTCTTTGTGTTTAAATGAAACAATTCTCCATTATTTCTTATCAACCTATCATAGAGACTGCCAGGAACTTTCCTTTCTCAGCTTTAAGAATAACCACTTCCAAGTTTGATGTCTTAACCATAACCTTCAAGGCATTTACCCAGATCCAAACGGTGGATCTGCCTGGACCTGAGTGCAGAAAGGGACTTTGAATCCTGAACTCAAAAAATGAGGAAGGAGAGTAAAAGCAGGAGCTTGTTTCAACTGTGAAACTATTTTAAAAGGCTCTTCTGTGTTCTGTGGCTGATTTTGAATCTTCAACCTGAGTGCTTTGGATCTGAGGCTCAAGCCCTAGTGAGTGGTCAGAATTTCTCCTTGGAATCTGCTGTGGGTTTTAGGAAAGACTTGGAGAAAAAAAATGAACATGGCAAAATCTAATTTAGATATAGTGGTTGTGAAATACGTGGTTGCATTTAGGGCATGGAAAGCTGCTATATTGCTCTGAATACAGGAAATTGCTGCATCGTGCATTAGTTTCCATCCAGGTGAACAATCTGCTGATTTTGTAAGAGCCCAGCCACGCTCAAGAATTAAAAATAAGTGACTGTAGGACTGTGTATACAACACGTGGCCGGCCATGGAAGGGAGACATTGAGGAAAAACATCTTTTCCAGAATAAAACTGTGGAACAATCCCAGCAGAACCCCATTCCCCTCCTTTGGGGGGACTCCAGGAGTTGGGTGGGTGCTGGATGTCAGTGGCTCTGCGTGGAGCCTGAGCAGCCGTGGCAGGACTGGGGCGGGGGGTGCTCACAGGAGAGGGGGCTCAGGGGGGGCTGAAGGCTGGAAATTATTCACCTGCCTGATTTGCATCTTCCCAAAAATATATCTCCCATGGAAGTGGAGCCACGTCCCAAATCTGAGAGCGGGGAGCAATAAGGAGCCTGTGTGGAGATGAATGTTGTGTCTGTGCTGCCGGGTGTTCCGCTGGGACGGGCAGACCCGCTCCCCCTCCGGCATGGTTACACTGTTTCTGTACATCTTCTGTGTCATTTCATCGCCCCTCAGCTTCATATTAAATCTGACCTTTCCACTGCACTTGACTGGGGAAAGGTAATCACCTGCTTTGCTTTCTTCAGGGTTATACATCACTGTGCATGACAGGCAGATAAGTGTACCTGGAAAATATGGTTGCACGTGAGTCCAGGCAGCAAAAAATATCTGCGAGCAGGTCAGGATCCACTTGAAGACCTGCCAGACCTGCCTGAGCGCAAATACATTTTTCAGGCTGGATGTTTAACTCCCACTGGCTCCCGTGGAAACTCAACAATTGCAGAAAATTTTCTGCTTTGAGCAGAGAGAGTCCAGTGCCCCCCTGCTGCAGCGAGGCCCTGAGCGAGCATGGGGAGGGAGGCTTCTGTGATTGATGGTGTTGCAAGCAGTTGGGAAGTTAGGAAGGAAGAAAAGCAGTCTTTTTAGGTTTCATGCAGTGGATAGAGATGGATCTAAATGCACCACTGTGCAGCCCTTGGTCTGGAACCAAGACTGTGCATTGCACTAAATAAACATCACCCAAAAGGAGTTTAATACCTAAGTGCATCCATAAGCATCAGGGGGGAATGCTCCCAAGGGATAACAATAATCTCACACAAACATCTGTGTTAGAGCACCTTTATAGAAATTCAGAGACTTCTGATTAATGCAACTATAAAATGTATGCCTCTAGTGTAGATTTGATCTGCTGGCTACTGATGATATTAATTGCTGGAACATGGTGTCGATTCCAAAGCTAATGATGGCAAAGCTAATCCACCAGGAAAGGGGAAGGGGCACAGTGTGGCTGTTGTTTTGGTGAAGCAGTACACAGCTCTCTTAAGCAATGTTTACTGTATACATCCAGGAGCAGAGTAAAGGAGCCTGCACCGTGCTCAGCATTGCTACAACTGCTTATTCTTATTCCTTTTTATAGTATCTTGATACAGTGCCATCCAGAGTGCCTGGATATTCAGGATATAACCTCTAAGGAGGGACAGAGGGGATGGGGTCAGCTGCAGCAAATGCAAGGGCAGGGCTCCTACAGCTTGGGCTTTGAAACACCTTAATTAAGGTGAAGAAAATGCCTTGGTGTCACAGCTTGTTCTACTTGCTTTTCTCGTGTAGAAGCTCTACTTAATGCTGAAGTGATTAAAGAATAATCCAAGTCGATACAGAAGCATCATCCAATGAAAACAAAGACAGTTTAGCTAAAATTGGTTTGAAAATGCTCATTAATTAAGCTAAGGTAAATTTGCATAGATGTGGGCTTGCTAACACTCTTTCCCCCCTCTTCCTACCTAAATGGGACTAATTATTTCTCTAATTGTGATGTAATTGTGTGGCCTTGGGATCATTGATTACAGGTGCACTCCTCCTCTTGCTGTTTTGCCTGAATCCAAGCAGAAGAGAGGGATGCTCCTCTGGGATGTGCTGCTACTCCTTTTGGCTGCAGCCTTGACCTTAAAAAAGAGGAAAAGAAAAAAGTGAGTAAGCTGAGCTATTTATAGTCAAGCTAATTATTTTGATGTGATATGACAGCAGTGGAGCCTGTTTTCTCTTCACACAATTAATGGCAGTGGAAGAAGCATTCAATACCCTTTAACAGTGTTTGGTGGCTACAATACAAACCTTTGCTTAGAGTTTTAAAGATGCAGGACTTTGAAACACAGGAATGGGGGGCACAAGGTGTGTTGTGTTTCTGGCTGGTGTGAGTAGAACTGAGGAGCTGAGAGGGAGGTGCTGCTGTTCAAGAAAAAAAATCCCCAGTTTGGGGGGGAAGGTGGCAGCAAGTCTGCAAACCACCACGTAAAATCCTGCAGATCAAACCTCAGGTGGCTTCTAGGGTGCTTGGTGGACACCAAGGAGTTTGAAATACTTTACTATTACCAAGTAGGGAAATTGAGGCAGAGCAGTTAACTTGGCAATGCTTGCAAAGCAAGTAAGATGCCAGAGAGTGACAATCTTGGTCCATGGTCTCTGATCCTTCCAGAGAAAATGGATTTACACTGTGCTTTTCACTGTTCCTTACCTGTCTTTGTGCTGTTCCTGTGCACAAATCCCAGGAGGAATAACCTGCTGGGCTGCAAATAAACTGGGGAAGGTGGAGGGGACAAAAGGGGATGTCTTGGCTGAATTTTTTGTTGCCTCTGACTGAAGATTTCTGCAACAAAAAAACACCCCCTGAGCACTGTGATGTGTTTTCTAGGTCTCTGGGGAAGTTGTTAATAGAAGCTATTCCTGCTCTCTGTTTTGGAGCTGGACAAGATAGATTTTTTCCTTCTTTAAAGTTTTCAGATTAAAAAAAAAAAAAAAAGCGGAGGGGATCATTTCCTTTAACCGAGACAGAATTTGAAATCCCAAATTTTTGTGAGTTATTTCTGGTGCAAAAGCACTTCACTGTTGAAGCTCAGGCCCTCCTTCCCCTGCCAGGTTTATAAAATAGCTTTTCTTCCTTGCTCCTCACCACCCTCGGGGTGTCCCACAGCTTGTCCCTCTCCGTGACCACAGAACTCCTGCCAGAGGATTTGCCGTGTGTTCCAGGTCTTGCTTCTCTGTGGCAAGAGAGGAGGAAAAAATACCTGCTCTCTCCTCCTTTTGCAGCTTCGACTGGGTCCCTGAAATCTGTGCTCTTCTCGGGTTGCTTCTGGTGACCTTTCAGGCCCTCAGAAAGCAGGTGCTGTTTGCGCAGCCTTTACGTGACTGTCGCTTTGTTTCCCTTTGATTTATCCTTTTTAAACCCCCGGGTCAGGCAGTTGCAGGTACAGTGCAATATTCATGAGAGGCTGATTTATGCAGGCACAAGGCTGTGCAGTGGGATTATAGGGTACTGAATGTTATATGCAGCTTTAATTTCTTTTTATGACCGAAGGATACAGCCAGCGTTTCTCAAATATGGAATTTATGAGAGCCTCATTCATGCAGGGTTTAAAGGGCCCCTGTCTCTGTGCCCTGCCATGGGACGAGCAGCCTGTGCAGCCTCTGCCAGTGAACAAAACTATATATAAAAACACATCCAGAGCAGTTAGTTGGACACTGAAACGGCCTCTGCACACAGAGCCCAGGCAGTCCTGCAGGATTTATGCAGCCCCAGCCCTCCTCCAAGTTACAGGGGCACAGAAAAACAAACTCTGTGAAATAATTGAGTCAAAAATCTTCCAAGCAGGCATTTTCTGCGCAGTGCAGTGCCAGGGGTTAAGTTCAGGGCTTCTAAAAGATACTACAGTGCAAACTAAATAACAGAGGGTATTTGTGGCAAGTCCAGGCAACATTTGGCCCTCCTAAGCTCCAGTCCTGTGCTCCCACCAACACAGCTTGTTCCTCTTCTGCCTTAATTTTGCACTTTGCATCTGACCTGCGAGTCCCTTTCTCCAAAGAAGGAACCCCTCTGCTCACAGGAGGAGCAGGGTTTGTGTGCCTGGTGGGTCCCCAGGCACTGTTGTCCACCTGGAATCTGCATTGGAGAATATCCAACAGCCTGGTAAAAAATTCAGGGTGTTACAGGCAATAATATGGCCCTGCAACAGAACGTGCATGTCTGATGTGGTGAATTATCCAGCCCTCTCCTGCCTGGAGTGTTACACGTCAAATTACATGTACTTGCATCCCACACAGCTATTCTGGGGAGAGAGATGATTCTTTGGAAAGTCACTAAAGTTTTTGTAGTGGAACTGGAACCAGTGGTATATTCAGAAACCTCACAGCAGGTTCCTGATAGGGGATGGCCCTGGCAGCCTGTGAGTGTCTCCAGCTCCAGAGTCCCTGTGGGAGGGTGAAGGGGACCTGCTTCAGCCTCCATGAGCACAGTGAAGAGTCATTTCCAAGTTTGGTGTCTCACACCAAGGCTCTTTCTGTTTGTGGTGCTCCAGGATGGTCAGTGCCTGGTCCTGACAGTGAGCCCCCAGTTCTCATCTCATTGATGGTTTTTTTTTGCTGTTGCAAACACCTCTGAGTCCAGCCTGGACAAGAGGAAAAAGCCTTACCCATTTCAGCTTCTATTTCTGCAGAAGGGGAGCTTTTCTTTCCATCTTCCCTCCCTGCCATGCCATCCAGGAAAACAAAAAGGCACTGCTAACATCTGCTCTTTTCTCCTCCTACGTGCAGGCTCTTTCTGGGCTCCCTATTAAAGCCCTTCCCACACGGCAGCGTAGGCAGCCTCATGCGTGTACATCCCGGCGTACAATTTTTCCCATCCCTTGGGAGCAACGTTTGCAAGAAAGTGACTGGTGAGGGTTTATTTTTGCTCCTTGCCAAGGCTTTGGTTTTTAAGGGGCTCCTCGTTCTCCAAGCGCGCCTCCCCCTCCGGCGCCCGGCCCGTGCGGCGGGGCTGACACGGATGCTCATGGAGACACTGGGAGTGGGTGGAAAGGGATGCAGCAACGTATGTAGAAAATTCCCATTGCTAAGCTACGCTCAGGTGCGTTTACTTCCACCAAGAGGGGTTACTAAGGAAACAAGGAGCCGATTTCTGGGGAGGGGCGGGGAGGGGGAAAGCAGCGGTTTCCAGTGAGCGGCAAACGCTACACTTGTCCTTCGGCTTTGATGTTTGGGGTCTGTTCTCTGGTCCCTTTTGAGGTTGTTTTCACTCTCCCGTCCCAGTCCCGTCCCTGGGGCCGTGGCAGGGTGCCGAGCCCTCACCACGAAACACACACGAGCGCTCTGAGTCACTCCTCCTTCTGGCAAAGGCAACGGGAGAATCCATCTGGGCTCGTTCCATCCAGAAAAACTTGCCATGTTTTGCAATTTGCACTTTTTTTTTTTTTTTTTCCTCTCTCCTCCGATTTGGAGCGGGTTGGCTTTTTCCGAAGCTGGCATGGCTTTTTGTTGCAACAGGAAAAATCCCCATCAAAATAAATTTTTGCTGGAAAGTTTAATCCGAGAGGTTCAAAGCTGAACAAAGCTGCTCCTGCAGGGCAGGGAGCTCCGCGGAAAGATGCTCTGCTATTTCCCACAGTCCCAGTCAAACTCAGTTGCCAATTATCAGGTTGTGTGTGCATCTTGCTGAGGATTTTACAGGGTAAAAAATTCAGTAGGAGATGGCCTGAAGGGTACAAAATAAAGGCAGGGGGTTGAAGGAACAGGAAGAGGTTGGACCAGCTCTGGCCCGGGTGATGTGAAGCAGGTTTTGGGGTGCTGGGGCTCAGACTGTGCAGGCAGGAGTGACCTCCAGCCCACCTAAGACTTGCCAGTCAATGGAAAGGAGTGATTTACTGCATCAAAAATAGCAATTTTCCTTGGAAATGCAAGAAAATTATTAATTGCACCACAAGGTGCAATGTCAAGAGCACCTCCTTCATAACATCAAAACAGAAGGGGTTTTAAGATACAGCCCTACTTTAAAGGGGGAAAACATACATTTTCCAAGTTAAGAAATCAGATCCAAATACTGCAAATAATTCAGAAAATGCCGTAAAAGAAACATGAACAGGAGCAACATCATTAAAAAGCAACATTTCAAAAGGATTTTTAATCCCCAACTGAAGTTCTCCAGTAGAGAAGCAAAGAAAAAGAATTATTCGTTTTTTATTTTTAATTGTGTTTCCTGAATAGTGTGTTTAGGTTGGGGGATGTGACATAATTGTGTATTTTCCCACCATTCAGAAAGTATAATTCAAGTTATCACAAGGAACACTTGCTCATTAAAAAAAATAATCTAAGCTTGCAAACCTGATGGGTTTTACAGTGTGATTAACTTGCTGGCTTCCAGAGTGTTTAACTCAAACAAAGGGAAAGTTCAAAGAGAATGGTTTGGTTTATCTTAGTATATTTTTTTTTTTCCTGTGAACACAGAAAAATACAAATGACAGTTTATGTTGTTTTTGATAGATTTACAATACCATTAGATTGCACCCAGGCCATCCTGAAGATGTATTTCTTTTAGTCTTTCCTATCAAGCAATTTAAACCCCCAATTCACTGGAAATTAATTCCAGAAGAAAGGAAGGGAACAGAGTGTTGTTCTTCCATATTAGCTATTCTTGCTAACCCTTGTGTGCAAATGGCAATGGGGATGGAGGGGGGGAAAAAGAGACGCCTGTAGCAACATATTTATTTTGCAGCAGGGAAGGGCAGTGTGGAATTTTTTTTTATCTGCATGGGAGGGTCTGTATCACAAGTGGTGACACATATTGCACGTCCAGCTGTGATGGTTTCTAGTGATACAAAAGGTGTGTACGAAGCAGATCACATTCTTTTAGAGGGATCAGTGGTTTTCCTATGGGAAATAACAGATTTTACCTGAGCACTGAAGTGCTGCTCCATCCAACTTGATACACAGGACTGATCCAGAGCTGAAACCCGTGAAAAGTCCCCAGGGTAGCTGCAACTTCGCTTGCTCTTGCAGAGGAATAAACTGTCTTTACACAACTATATTTATCCAAGGGGTTGCACGACTTTAGGGCTCTGTTTCAAACAGAGCATTCCCGAGGCAGGTCCCTGGGGGGATGTGATGTGGTTACCCCTCCTGGGAAATGCAGAGATGCCTGAGGCACACTGGCAGCTGGGTTTGTCCTCATTGAGCTTTTGGGACAGGTTAAAAGTGCCGTTACCATGGTCAAAAGGGAAAACAAAGGAAGTTTTTTGATGGGAAGTTTCATAGCTTGCTTCGGTATCCTATATATTGTTTTCAGGAAGCATTTTAAAATTACCTGAAATGCAGTTGCATGGTATTTCCAGCAGTCACAGTCTGACCTGGAATGTCACTATTTTGCAGTTTTTAATAATGATGAAAAAGCCCTAAAGTGAGAGTTATGCTGCACAGTGGTTCGGATTCCATTTCTGGGTTTGTTTGTCTGGTTTTATGGTAATATTATGGTGTTGTTTTAAAACTGAAACAGTTGAACCAGCGAGCATGGTCACAGCTTCCAGTTTAGTAGATCTGTCATTATTTACCTGGGGGGGGAAAAGAAAGTGACAATATTTTCCTAAATATCCCTGCCTGACACCGGATCCCTGGGCAGGTATCTCTGTGCTGAGCTCCCTCCACCTTGGCACCAGCACAAACCCCTCTGGACCTGCCAGATCTCCCGGGGTGGTGAGGACAAGTGAGCGATGGAAATATTTTTGGGATGAGCTGGGATTCCCTCTGAGATCCCAAACAGCACGAGCAGTGTCACTATTTAGAACAGCTTTGACATTGCTGGTCCATTCAGACCCCCTGGCTACTCCTTATCCAGCAGCAGCTCAGTGGTACCAGGATTGAAGGTTTTGTGTATTATAAGGAAATTCAGAGCCACATGAAGATGAGTTTGAGCTTAAAACCCCACTGGAATTTGCCCAGATGCAGTTGGTGTTTCTTTCATGGCGAAAACACAGCTTCAGCCTTATGAAGAATTGCAAAATACCTGCTTGTCCAAATAAACAGTGAGTAACCCAGACTTCACCCAAATGCTCTGGTTTCTCAAACAGGCCCAGCCCTAAAGCCCTGGCTGTGAACAAACAGCATCTGAAAAGTGTGGTGTGCTTAGAGCACTCAATTAAAAATAAAAAATTAAAAAGAAATTGGACATGAAATAAAAACAATTTTAAGAAAAAGTGCATATTATTCCCTCAACAAGGGATTATTGCCTGAATGAGGAATTCAAACGCAGGGCAAGAATTTCTGCCCTGAATTTTAAAAGATAAAATGTAATTATTTATTTATTTTTTAAATTTAAAAAAGTCCCTGGGCATTGGCAGTGCTGAAAGAAGCTTTTTAAAACCAAAGTGAAGCTTTTAAGCCTTTAAGAAGTGCTGACAGGGAGAAAACACTGGCATCTGCCTTTTCTCCTGTCTTGAGGGTGAGGGTTCAACTTTAGCCCCACTGAAGGGTGTGTGACCTGACCCCGGTGTCCCTGACAGCCTGGGGCTGAAGGCACAAACCCAAAACTCCATGAACTTCTCAAGGCCATTTTTTGCCTATTTCACTTTTCCATGTGCTCAGAAGGTTGTTACCCAGCACATTTATTATTTATTTGGGTGCTGAAGGGACGCTGATCACCTGAGACCTGATGTTTGAGCCCTTGTCCTGTAGTGAAAGGGTCACTGTAGTGACCCTTTCCTTACCCTTGTCCTGTAGTGAAAGGATGTGTCTAGTGATCCCAAAATAAGCAGGGCTGTCTCCAACCAGCACATTTCTCAAAAGCTTTTCCATGAGACACCACTGAGACTTCAAAACAGGGTTTTCCTGCAGTGGCAAATGTGAAAACACACTTGAGCCTTTGCTCCGCTGCTCATAGAGACAACCAGGGAGAGATCAACAACATGGAGTGTTGGAATGTGGCACCTCAGGGCTCCCTTTCACTTGTCTTCTGCAACAGCTTGTGCTTCTGGGAATTTTAAAGCCAGAGCTGGGAATGCTGGCATCAAGCAAACCTAAAATTCTGCATCTCCCCAAGCACCTGTGCAAAAAAAAACCCCAACATAAAAAAAAAAGAGAAAAATTACAGATTTATGCTATTCCAGCAATGGGGCAGCAGTGCACTGTGAGCTTCAGCAATGCCACTGGTGACTCTGATTTATTTTTTTTAAAGCCTTTAAATATTTATACAAAATTGCTCAGGAAGGAATTGTTTGTCATTCTTTTTAATTGTTGACAAAATTTCAAGATCAAATTTTAAGGAAAACAACTGGTTATAGACACTTTATGGCTTTATGGCAAGGAAAAAGCCCAGATCAGCTGTGCTGGCACTTGAGGTTTATTTGGGCTGTTACAGTTAATAGGAAATGCCACTCTCCTAAAGAAATGACATTTTATTTTTGAGCCATTGAGGAAAGTTGCATGCAATAATAATAAGGCTGCGTGTGTGATCAGACAGGTGTGATAATAAGGCAGGTGTTTGGCTGGGGGGGTTGTTTTTTGGGATGCCCTGCTCACCTGGGTGCCTTGGGTGCACATTCAGGGTGAGTTTGCTCTGAAGCTTCGAGTCAGCAACGTGCTTTAGGTTCGGACCAACACAGGAACAGCCACGTTTCCTTCTCTTTGGGGTCACTGAGTTTATGTATCCAAGCTCCAAATCAGCCCAAGTTGACTTGAAATGCTGCCAGTCCAGCCTTAGATTTGATAGACTCAGACTAACCAGGAAATCTCCTCTTGATGAAAGTCTGGGGTGGGGGAGAGGGCACGATCTCTGTGTTATATGAGCTTCAACAATTTTATCTGCAGACAGTTTAGTAGTCAAGAGACACATTAAAAAAAAAAAAAAAAAAAAGGTAAAGGTTTGCAAGGCACAGTTCCATTTAATGTAAACTCTACCTAAACTTTGCTGAATCCAGTTGAGCTGTGCTCATCTGGGGATGATTCCCTATGGAGGGGGCATCACCATCACCCCGAGCTGGGATGGGAGCCCAAAACCCACAGGGAGGCCTGTCTGGGATGGAGGTGTGACAATGCTAAGTGTGGATTTGCACAGAGCTGGTTTGGCAGGGCTGAGACATGAAGGTCATGGAGTAAGGGAATCTGGGGTTATTTATACATGGGGTGCTCTCCACTGAGAGCAGCAACATTTGATCAGGGACCTCTCCCAGACGGAACCCCCTGCCCCAGGGGCACACACTGGACATATCTATTACCAGCAGGTCTCCTCCCACCCTGCTCTGCAAAATAACCCTCTTTGGGGCTGGACTGAAGGGCAAACACGTGAGGCTGAACCTGTCTGACCCGGTGGCAGCATTGGTAGCATGAGCTGGGGGAAAAAATCCATCACAAATCGGGTCCCTGCAGCTGAAGCATCTCTCATCTATGTGCAAATGCTGAACTAGCACAAGGCAAAGTTTCTTTTTTTAAAGCCCAGTGCTGGTTTGTGCAGTTTAATGATTTCCTCAGATATCTTTTTAGTTATTTATTTCCACTCTCTAAAGGCTCCTGGCTCTTTAACATTTTTTTAATGGTATTTTCTGAGCGTGTTCTCAAATTAAATGCTGCTGAAAGCTGTGTTGCTTAAGAGGATGGGGGTTTGCAGAGCACTTGGGCCTGATTCAGCAAAAGCACTTGATTATCTTCAGTTTAATTTTACAAAGTAGTTAAGCACATGCCTAAAGCAAGGTATGTCCTTAAGTCCACCTCTGCTCAGCAAAGCGTTTAAACACGTGCTTTGCTCTAACCAGAGACAAGGGAATTTTAGCATATGCTTAAATACTCCCCAAACCTGGAACCTGAGCAGCTCTGGCAGATGATTACCCTCCTGCCTTGCTGGAACTGGTGGCTCTGTCACACTGCTAAAAACATTAAAAAAATTCCTTATAATATGCTGTTCCTTATAATATGCTTTCTGGCAAAAGCAAGAGCAGCTCCTCCCCAGTTTGGGGCTGGAGGGACAATTGCCAGGGCAGGGAAGGGAGTGATGCTTTCTGAGTGAAGCTTTGTGGTTGTGCTGTCGTCTTGCTCTATATTTGGATGTTGTTGTACAGGCAGAGTGCAGGTCCCTGCCTGAAGCCTGTGGGTGTTGCTGAAATACAGATAATAAATGGCTTGTGTGATTTGACTGAAGCCACTTGGCTGAGTACATGGAGCCCTGTTCCCTTTGCTGGATGTGCCAGCTGTGGTGGGGGTTTCTCCAACACCCCTTCTGCTCTAAGGATTCAAGTGTGTTGGTGTGTTTAAGACTGGAGCTTGCTGGAGGGAAGCTCAGGCTGGAGATGTTCAGGGTAGAGTTTGGCACTTTGTCAAAACAGCAGTGATGGTGTGATGCTGAGTCCAGCAAAACCAGGCAGGTTGGGATCAGCAGGGCTTCCCCCAGGATCACCTGTTTGGTTCCTGGGCATCTCCTGTGCTGAGTTTCTCTGAAACCTGGGAGACTGACAGCACTTGGACTCTCAAATCAAATTATCCTGGAAAGCAGAAAGGCTGCAAGCCTTGACTGAGCCAGAAATCAGTATTTTCTGGGATTCAGCAACTGCCTTAAATCGCAGCTTCCCTAATCCAAATTTGGAAAAAGTGCCATTCAGACTTTTGATCCAGGCTTGCACTATGATTCCAGCATTCCACAGCTGCCCTTCAGTGGTCAGAAGGGGTGACACCATCCTGTGTGTAGCTAGGTGTTCCATCACCCATGTGAGGAGGTGCCCATCGGCCGTGGGTAAATATAAACTTTCCTTCTGTATTTGAAATAAAAAACCTTCTTTAAGAGCAGTGCACCCAACACCAGTGGTCTCAAGCATCCTCTCCATTCCCCTCTCCTGTGTGCCAGCATCATGCTCACATGGGATCCAGGTGAGTGTGGTGCCAGCTCCCATCCTGCTCTTGGAAACCAAAGAGATGATGAAACACAACACTTTGGGTTCATTTGCTGGTGCTTTGAATAAAAGCTACACTTTCCAACTTAAGGAGCCTTGTAATTCCCTCCAATTAAAGCATCTGATGATCCCATAGTTCTGGCACCAGAGGAAGGACTGGGAAAGAAGAGCAAATGGATTAAAAAAAAAAAAAAAGTGGCAATTTTCAGGTGGGGATGATCCCAGTACCACAAGAAAGATCAGATCTATTCTCAGCTGTCCAGCTGAAGCTCATCCTTTGGACAGGACAAAGCGAAAGTCTAGATCCAAAGAGCTCTTGAGGTTTTTGGATTCAGGGATCTGCCCTGGTTGAAGACTCCCTCCTTGTCTCCTTGTCTGGTCCCCCGTTGTTTGCCTTGGCTGCACAGCTCCATCAGTAGAGACTCCCTGCTTGTTTTTGCCAAGGCATAGGGGACATTTAACAAATCCCATTTATTTTTCTTTCAGACTATTTTCCTTCCTTGCAAAGCTCTTGGCTATTCCTATCTTTTTTAAAAGTCTTAAAAAAAAAAAAAAAGTTGTTTGTGGTGTTAACAGTATGGAATGAGCTAAAGCTTTATGCCATTTTTAGCACTCTTGGAACACAGAGAATTGGAGGAACTGAAAATATATGCTTAATCGCCCCCAGGAAAGACTGCCATAATATTTTGGGTTGCATAAGCAAACTAAATTGGAAATCTGGAATCTATTCAAGACCTTTTGATCAGGGAGCTTTGCAAGTGCAGAAAAGTAAAAACACAGACAGATGGGGATTAGAGTTGAGCATCAGGAGAATAATTTCCTCTTTTAATTTCAGTTCCGCCAACATATAAAAAGCATTAACAATCCAGTTACGTAACGTGCGTCAGACCCGGCTGTACGAGCAGGAGTGCTCCCTGTAATTAAGCCATTACACAGCCCATGGTTGCTGCATGGAGGTGGGAGCTGCTCTGCACAAGGGAAAGAAGCCCCCTCCCCATCACCACCACCACCTCTCCAAAAATCTGGGCAAATGTCCTGGCCAAAATTAGAAGCAGTTCTGGAGGCTAATAGGAGCTGCAGGGGGCTCAGGGAAAAGTGGAGTCTGCTCCGAGACACCGCTGGGCTCGCAAAATCCAATTGACAATCACTTGCAAACCCCAATCCACCCTATTTTTCTCTATCTCTGTCGCTAAATCAGCTTCAGTGGGAGAAGGGAGATTAGGCTGAGGAGCCAGCGGAGATATTTCTGCTGATTGTTTGAGGTTGGGAACAATAGTCCATAATATACTTTGTGTTGTTCTAATAGTGGGATCTTTGAGAGGAGGCACTGCAACATCCAAAGGCTGGCAAGAGTCCTGCAAATTTGAGGCTGCAAAGGCTGGCAGATCAGATTAGATTTCTGTTCTTGCCTGTTTTACTCTGCTGGGAGGATATTTTTGTGTGCGCTGGTTGATGCAGAGTGATGCAAAAAAGCACTAAGAGGATGGCTTAAATAGGACCACTTACATTTCAGGATCAACTCACTGGACACGGCTTCTGAACAGGTTTTGAAGAGTGTCTGATACCCCAGAACATCCATATTAAGAACTATTTGCCTACTGGGATCAGCTCCCCAGACTGCTGATGTCTGCAGTCTTTAGATAAAAGCCACTCCTTCCAGGTAGCCGGGGATTTTTAGATGTTTTTTGGGGTTTTTTTGCATGCAGATTTACATGCATGCAGTTACTTTTGCTTGCCTTTCACTCTTATTACACGAACTTAGATGGGAGTAGGAGTGAGATTTCACGGACTGGGGCTGCTTCTCTTCATTTCAATTAATGTGGCATAGGGGAAAGGATCTGTATTTTTGGCACTGCTTTATGATACTCTGCAGAGGCATAAGCTCAGAGGAGCCTTCAGGTAGCCTCTGCAGCAGGAGCAGAGATGCCCTGGGTGATTTCCTCCTGCCTGGAGAGGAGGAAAAGCCCAAATTGGTCAAGACAAATCCCTGGAGCTCTCCCACCGTGCTCCTCGCTCCAGCCCCTTGCAGGAAGGATACGGTGAGGAAATCTCAACCTCCTGGCAAACCTGAAACAGTGTCAGAGGGCGGCTGGTAACCCCTGCAGGTTAGAGCTGCTTGAAGAGAGCTGCTGTGGGAGCAGCCCTGCCAAGGAGGACTTGGGGGTTTTGGTGATGAGAGGCTGGACATGACCTAAAATGTGCACTGGCAGCCCCAAAAGCCAATCAGAGGAAGTGTCACCAGCAGGTCGAGGAAGGTGATTCTGCTCCTCTGTGCTCTGCTCTTGTGAGACCCCTCAGACCTGCAGTGCTGTGTCCAGCTCTGGGGTCCCCCAGCATAAGGAGGACATGGACCTGCTGGAGCAGGTCCAGAGGAGGCCACAGAGATGATCAGGGCTGGAGCACCTGAGAGAGTTGGGAGTGTTCATCCTGGAGAAGAGAAGGCTCCAGGGAGAACTCAGAGCCCCTTCCAGTGCCAGAGAGCTGGAGAATGCCTTTGGACAAGGGGCTGGAGTGACAGGACAAGGGGAAATGGCTTCAAACTGACAGAGGACAGGCTTAGATTAGATACAAGGAAGAAATTCTTCCCTGTGAGGGTGGTGAGGTCCTGGCACAGGACCTTCCATCCCTGGAAGCGTTCAAGGCCAGGTTGGATGGGGCTTGGATCAACCTGGGATAGTGGCAGATGTCCCTGCCCGTGGCAGGGGGTGGGAACTAGATGGTCTTCAAGGTCCCTCTCAACCCAAACCATCCTGTGATTCTGTGAAGGCAGCAGGCTTTGGTGCTGCACTTCACTTTTCATTCTGAATCGTTGAGCAAATGTGGAGCCCAGCCATTCATTGGACCTGGGGACCACGGTTATTTCTGGACCACGAGAAGACCACAACGAGGAGAGTTAGTCATGTGTGAGCAGTACTCTCCAGGCGGATTTGCCACAACAAATAAATAAAAATAAGCGAGAAGCATTAAAAAATTAGTTGTACACATGACTGGCACATCATTTCCATTCAAATGGGTTATACCGTAGGTGCGGATGAGATCATAGGCTGCTATTTAAGGAGGAAACCTCTACTTACATAAATGTCTGATTATGCAACTGTCATGGAAACCAGAGATGACAAAGATGTATTAGATTAGCTTGTCCATTCCCTCGGAGCGCAGGATTGTTCCTTGTGGTTTATTTTTTGCTCAAGATTTTAAGAACTGATCGGTGGCTGCTGGATGCTGAGCTTGAGAAGAAATGATTTATAGTATGAGCTGAGCTGTCACTTTTCTAAAGGTGATTTGCTTTGGAAACTCAAGAATAGAAGTGCTTGAAGTCACTGGTGGCACCCAGCGATCCCCACACCAGCATCTAGTTCATCCCTGTACTTATATGCTCAGAGTATCATGGCTTTCATTGGTTAAGACACATGCCAGAGTCTTAGAGGACATTTCTCTACCATTCTGCCTGACCTTTCTTTAATTTTCATCCCCTAACTCTGTTGTCTTTCCAAATAATACTCCCTTTTCTCTGGTTTTGCACCCTCCCAGCGTGTCCCTCATGGTTGTTGCTTAGCCAAGCTATACAAATTTAGCTGCTCCTAATCTTTTCTCATAGGTCAGTCCTTTGAGCCACGCTCATTTTTGCTGCTGCACAGGGAAATCGGTGGAGATTAGTATTTTAATCTTCTTTCCCTGTTTAAAGAAACCCCAGGACACACACTGAATGGTTTTCCTGTGACTTTAAATTAAAATGTTTAAAAATGAATGTATTTATATCTCTTTTTCTCAGCTTTCACCTCTAGTTCCTCTCAGTCATTGATTTGGCTGCTCTTCTGCCTTATTAGAAATGGCTTTTATTTAAAAAAAACTTCGGTTTGGTTCCTTATCATGAACAGGGCGACATTGTTATGTCACAAGCTATGTGGTTTAGTCTCTGCTTATTCTGCAGAATTAACCTGAACTGGTTTTAAACCAAACCCTCTGGGCTGTCCAGTCTCACCAGATTTGGGATTTGGGAGGCTCCATAGCAATGGGAGGACAAAAGGATTAGTGCTGCCAGTGGCATTTACTCTGATTTTTGTGAACTGATTCCTCTTTGATTGTGTTTTCTTCTCACAATGTCTTTGGTTGCTGTTATTTTCCTTGAAGGTGGTCTCCTTGCTCTCTCTTAATCCCAATGGTCAATGAACTCAACTCTTGCTTCCCTCATGCCCAAATCAGATAATTACATGCAATTACAATATGGAGCTTTGATTCCTAATACCTACTTAGGACTATGTTTAAAGATTTTTAAACAGGAAATGCTTTTTATCTGTAGTTTGACTTTACCCGGGGTCACAGGGCAAACTAAATTCAGGCTCTATCAGACTCCAGCAAGGAAGCAGGCTGCAGAGTTGGGCCTTCTCCTCTGATGGGAGGTCCCAGGCCAGACCTGTGGCCAGCCATTAACCACCAATGCCAACAGAAAAGCTGCCACTGCTGCTGCAGAACTTGGGGAGAAGTCGATACCTGATGAGCAGGAACTCAAAATACAAAAGGGCTTCACTCTGAACTGTTGCATCAGGGTTAAGAGCTAATTCTGGCCTCTCTGAAGTAATTTGGAAAACTCTCTTAGTGTGGGCATGACTCCTGCTGACAGTCCTGCCAAGCACCTCAGCACTGACCTACAACACCTCCCCTATCTCACCGTGCGGCTCCGGGGCTATTTTAGCCAGGGCTGTCAGTGGAGCTGAATCGTTCCATTATGTGGAGGCTTTGCAATGTGGAAAAGTGTTCAGGAGGGACCACTCCAAATGAGAGGAGAGTGACTCAGTCTCTGGGGCCAATTCAGTCACTGATTTTTATTTATTTATTATTTTATTTTATATTTTTCCCTGAGGCAGCTGATGCAGGGAGCAATTACAGTGGTGATTTTTCCATGCTGTGGATCCCAATTGACCGTGCCGTGGAGGGACATGTGCTTATCTCACATAAAACCCCACTGCAGGGCAATGCTTTCCAGGCACTGCTGAACTGAGATAGATTTGACCCTAGAGATGAAAACTCAGATTGTCTCACTCTGTATATCCTTCCATCAGAGAGAAGAGAATGAAACATAGTGTTGTGGGATGATTTATAGGACAAAAGCACTCCAACTACTCATCCTAAATCACAGCAATTGCACTACGTGCAGCCAAGCTGACTGGTTTTGGAGCAGGTCAGATGAGTTCCAACCTCCTCTTCAGGTATTTAAGAGAAGTCCTTAACAACAGGAACCTGCTCTGTCGCACTTCTTAAGAGAACAGGTTACCCCAGGGAGAACTTGCTGGGTCCCCACCCCATTCCTCTGCAGCTGATGCCCACATTGCTGCTGTCCCCTCTTCCACGAACAGACACATTTCCGCAGGAATGATCCCTGAATTTCATCTAAGAGCCTTTGAGAGCCTCCTAAATAATTTCAGCATGAGCTATCCTTAGGAAGTTAAAATCAAAGGCACAAGTACCAGCATATTTAATAAGATGGAAACGGCAAAATGAGAACCACATTGAAGGATTTGGGAGTTTCTCCCTGCGTGGATTCCGAAAGGGGTCACGGGTTTGCAGTGCTCTGGCAAGCACAGAGATGCTGTGCATTGAGCACAGGCAGTAATTACATCTCCTCTTTCTAAATTATGTTATCAGGAAACATCTATATTGTTTGCATGGGTCTAGATTACGCTCTGAGAATAGAATGTTCCCTGCATAAAGAACGCGGCTGGAGTAAATCAATGAGGATGCACTCAGAAACATCAATTAAAGGTAATACAAGTCTTTAGTGTGGCATCAGGGAGCGAGCAGAGTTTGAAATTCTGATCTTCCCAACCCTGCCTTCCTCCCTAGGAAAGCAACAAAGCAGAACTACTCAGAAATTCATAAGGTTTAAAAATAAAATACTTGTCTCCTCTCATCCTCATCTTTACTCAGTGCTGGTTCCCAGCATAGTAGATGAACGTAACGTTTTCCTTCAGGAGATCTCAAACTTCTGCTGGGTTAAGGAGTTGCCTTTCTGCAAGTGTCACAAGTTGAGTACCTTGGTTTTGAGGTATCTGCTTTGGGGGACCCACAATCTGATTGCCCGAGATGCCAAGAGCCTGCCAGTGATCCACTGGAGTCAAGGAAACCAGGTCCTCAGCTCCTTCAGAGCAGCACCTAGAAATTCAGATTTTCAAAGTTAACAGTTATGTCTGAATACAAAATAAGAGCAAACCTGTGATAGAGGTGGAAACAAAACCTTGACCTTTTGCCTTTCTAGTATGTAGTACCTGGAGCTCATCTGCAGAGGGGTGGGTCATCTGGTCACCTTTGGACATCATTAGTAAGGGACATGCACATAAACAGCATCAATATGTCCTCCCCTGGTCCCAGAGATTTCCTGTTATTGAGGCAAATGGGAAATTAATGTGAATCTTCCTTCAGCCTATTAATTCTGCGTCCCCTTTTGCAGACGTTAATTCAAATGCAAAACCTGAGCCTGGGTTTGAGCCTCCCCTGCGCTCAACTCAGGGTTCCTGCTCAGGCCCATTTGTTACCTACGTGACACTCATCCATCATTGTGATTGTAATGGTGAGAGGTGGAAAATTTTCTCCCAGCTACTCGGAAGAAGAAGGACCTTACACAGAATTTATAAGCCTCTTCAGCTGAGCTAATTATTCAGGAAAGGCTATTTTTCGTTGCAAGAAGCACAGGCGAGCAGATTCCATTCATAGCTCAAATACCAAACAGCTTTAGCACCTTTGGTTTTAGTGGCTTATTTTATTAATATTAAGGTGGGGGGGGGGTGTTAGCGTTGTGCGTTTGGGGTTTTTTTTCCTTTTTTTTTTTTTTTTTAATGCTTTTTCCCTTTGGGCAGAAAGCTGCTCCCTTTTCATCACAGCCCTGATAATGAATTGCAGTGTACAAAGCCGGTCATACAATACGCAGCAGCGGCAGCGCGGAGCGAGAATCTTTGGGAAGAGTTTCCATAGAAACATTGACGTCCTCCTGGCGAACAGGACACCGAGTTCCTTCAATGGGAGGTATGGGGTTTTAAAGGAGCAGCGAGGTGGCGGGAAGCCAAGCCAGCAGAGCTATGACTCTGCATCTCCCAGCAGAATTAGGGGGGTTGGAGCTGGTGGGAGGGAAAGGGAAAGGAAAAAAAAAAAAATAACCCAATTACCCTCGCATTATCAAAATGTCGGGTTGGATGGTTGCTGCTTGAGCGGTGCCGTGTAGAGCCTGGTAAATAATTAAACTGCTGACCGCGAAGTGCGCGAGAGCCGGCAGCCAAAAATCATAAATACTCAAGGCTGTGTGAACTAGCGGCTTCTAAAAAATCTTGTCAGATTTTGTCACAGGCTTCATCCCCAGAAGCCTTAAATTCAGCACAAATCAGCATGACGCAGGCACAAACCTCCCGGGGACGGGGAAGGTTGCACCCGGCGATGCGCACCCTCCCCTCCCCTGCTTGTCTTGGAATGAGACAAGTGTTTTGCTAATGTTCCAGCTCTGTGTTTTAAATAGCCTCGTGTCTACCCAGCTAAATAGTGGCAGAGCAGCCCTGTCTGGAAGAGGCTGTTTCTAGAAGGAAAACAGTCAGAGGAAATGTTTTTGCCAGAAATGTTGGAAATCATACAAAACAAAAAGGGAGCATGCAAAAGAATTCGCCGCCGAGCGCTCCCCGGTGATTTTGTTCAGGCTCACAAAGCGCTTTGTTTCGGAGCAATCCCCAGATAAGATTAATGAAGGTGACAGACGTCCCTTCTGGGGAAGCCTGTGACCCACCCCAAAGCCCTGTCCAACATCGGGGATGTCAAACAGAGTCTCCCCACTGGCTGTGGGGCTTTGGCTCTGGACCCAGGAGTGAGAGTGCTCAGCCCTCAGCCCCAGAAAGTGAGCAGCCATCCAACCCAACATGGTTCTCTCAGCCTTCATGGCTTCCTCTGGCTCTTTGACTCCAACTGGGTATCTCTGCACAATTCAGACAGGTCTCTGGTGCAGTTGAATACATTTCAGGGCCTTATGTGTGTCACCCTCCCAAAGAGAGTCATAGAATAGTTTGGATGGGTGAGACCTTAATGCTCATCTAGTCCAACCCCCTGCCATGAGCAGGGACACCTTCCACTATCCCAGATTGATCCAAACCCTGTCCAACTTGGCCTTGAACACTTCCAGGGATAGGGCAGCCACAGCTTCTCTGGACAACCTGTGCCAGGGCCTCACCACGCTCACAGGGAAGAATTTCTTCCTGATATCTAATCTAAACCTGCCTTCTGTCAGCTTTAAAAACACCCAAGCATCTTTCCAGGATGAGTCACATGAGGTGAGGAGCACCCATTGCAGCTCTTCCTCTGTTTCTCCCCAGAGCTGATATCTCAGGGCTGAGTCGTTTACCCAGCAAACCCCTGTGGTATTTGGTTTGCTTTGTGCAAGTGAGATGGGTGGAGGGTGTGCTCCACTGGGATATGGAGCTCAGAGGGAGCTTTGCTACAGGTAGGAGCAGGTGCCGTGGTCTTGAACCAGCCTTGTCCTCTCTGCAAGCCAGCTTCTGTTATTCAAAAGTATCTTGCAGGTTTTTGTACATCTGTTCCTTGTTAAAATCGCTCCAGAGTGATTAGTGGCAAATACAAGGCATCCACAACCCCATCACAGTTGAGTGGGAGCCTCAAATACCCTGTACCTTCCATAGTCTGCTCCAGATAGTCTTCAAAGGCAAACCACTGCAGTGTGGCTGCTGACCTTAATCCCTGTCCTTTACAGTGCTCAGAGACTGTAGCTATTTATACTGCTGCTATTGCAATGCTGGAAACTCTATGCTGGAAGCTAAATTATTTCAAATCTATATGGGTATGGTGCTACATGAAGTTCTGGTTTATAACTTTATAGCAAAGACATCCATTTATTCAGTGGGCTCCAGGTAGGATGTTTGGTACAGGATATGGAATTGATCTATTTGCAGAATGTTTGGATGGAGATCATTTTGGTTCAACCTGTTCAGCAAGATTCGCTGTAGACACAGAAAGACAGAAAAGTCGGTGAGTCAGAGGATCTCAAAGAAGTCTCTTGAGTTTTAGGGACTTATTCATATTGTTTCAAAGGATGATGACAGGAATTACTTTGAAGAGAGGGTAAAACAGATGTCCATCTTCCTGAGCAGTACCTTGCTCTTTTCATCCATTCATCTCAGAGTGTTTACTTTTTCCTGTTTTGTGGATGCAGAAGACTTAGAAGTAAAGGTCCATTTAGAATGAGAGATGTTTTACTCGAGCACTGTGTCCTTACTTACAACTTAGGGGAACTTGAAGGCTCATTATTCTTTCTTGATTAACATCACTTTATAAGGTGTTCAGCTAGCATGGCAATGAACTTGATTTAAATACCCAGGTAGGCTGGATTTGCATATGCCAGGAAGGACGGAAAACAAACCAGACCCCCACACCCATCACGATAAGGCAGCTGGGTCAAGGTGGGGCTGGGGACAACGCCTGGTGCTGGATTTGGAGAGGCAGAGACCAGCCTCTGGCTGACCAACCCACAGCACACGGGACTCACGTGCTGGCAGGGACCTATTTGTGCACACGCAGAAGGAGAGTGATAATACTGAATTAGGAAGAAATGCAGGTAAAGCAGGGGGGATGCGCTGGTTTGACTGCAGCTGGACCTCCCAAGCACCTTGACAGGGTATTTCTGGAAGAGAGAGCAATGAGTGAAATTATCTACTTGACCGATATTAAACCAGCACGCTACAGCAGTCCTGAATTTCTTCTGAACCAAATCTTATCACGGCACATCCTTTGCCAGAGGTGCTCTCTCTTCTCTTCTGTACCAGTTGGTCCACAGAGCTCGGTGTGGGGCACACAGGCTGTGCTGGTGAGGTGATTTTAACTGAGGCACAGGCACTGCCCCACTCCAGCTGCTCACAATCCAGCTGAATGAACCCTCTCTAGAGAGGCTTATTGGAGGAGTTGCACTTCAGTCTTATGAAACCTGATGGCCCCTGATCACCCCGTTGGTGCAGTGCTGAACTGAGGGGCAAACTCCTCATCCTATAACAAATAATTCCCATTAAGGGCAGATTTATCTGCTGCTGGCAGACCCAGGCTCTGTGTGAGGGGCTGCAGCGATGCCTCAGTGAATCTGTACTGGCTCACGCTTAGTGGAGAGTTCCTACGAATGTCTCTGCATACTGCTTAAAACTTGTGTTTGACTTACAAAACAAGACAGCCAGTTCCCTTTCCATATCTTGTAGTCGAGAGCTGTCAAACATATGGAGATGTTTATATCCAGGCGTTTCTGTTCAGAGGAACCACCGGTGTCCTGCTCAGCGGCTGAATCAGGAAAGTCTTTCTCCTCACCTGAGCCTACACGGTCATTCCCCTTGGGTGGAGCTTCTGGAAAATTGCGGCCACAGGGAACCACAGCCAGCAAACACTTTGCAAATCCACTACCCAGACCCACTCCTGCTCTTGGACTAGAGCCTGTGCAAACAGCAGGGAAATTTTATTCCCTGTGATATATCGTTTGAGTTTTCCTTCCAGGAGATCCTGCTTCTTTTTCACATCAGCTCCTCAGCTGAATCTAGGACGCAGGAGATGCTCAATCCTGCCTTCTGGGCTCTCGTTCATCAGATTTACAACATTTCTGTGCTACAACAGTAATCACAAACTGCTTGCATTAAATGCCACACTATTGAAAAGCCTTTCCAAAGGGCTCCGAGTCTTTGATCATTCTTGGTATTGGCAGAAAACAAAGTATTTCTTTCAGTAATGGAAGATGAAGTCCCGCTTTATCCTTCAAAATGGTGGTGGCTTCCTGTGCCTCAGATGTGAGGCATTGCAGGAGCCATCTTGAACACCTAGATTTTGTAAAAACAGCTGAAATTTGCAAAGCGAGGAGCCCATAATTTCAAACACCGCACTGGAGAACGAGAGCATGTGCTGCAGGATAGCAAAGAGGAAGAACAGATTTTGTTGAGGATGGGAATTTGATACCAAAAATGAAGCATGGCCATAACAATTACAGCCATCTAGTGGGCAAAAGATTTTTTAAAAGATAAAAATACTATTGATATTCAATTTCAACAGTAAAATACTTGTGAAAGAAAGAGGTCTAGCAAATAACCTGGGGAGCAGCTTGCATTGGTTTTTTGTTTTGGTTTTTTTTTAACTATTCTTCAGGAATACATAAAATCCCAAATATTTTCCTTTTTGCATTGTAGTCTACAAATATTAGGAAAATTAGATCTCATTTGGTGCTCCAGTTTTAACAAGGGACTTGCTGAGAGTATCCAGCGAAGTGTGTTATTGCTCACACTGCAGCTGAAGGGACAGGACTGAATTTTTTAACAGAGATTTCCTCTCTCCAACTGGTTCATTAAATTTTAAAGTTAGATATATGACAACACAAGCTTTAAGTTAAGTACTTGGCAACAAATCAACAGGCTTCAGAGAGTGATTAAGGATCTCTTTCTGCAGACGCTTTGTACACCTTCCTTTGGCTCTTGATGTCATCCATCATCTCAGGAGCTCCTTGGGCTTCACAGGGTATTTCATGTTGATATGATCTCTAGTGAGTTTCTACTGAAAAAGCAAATTGGAAAGTAAGCATTTCGTCTGAAATCTTTGCATATCAAAAGGAAGAAAAAGTACATCCCTTCCTTTATCTTACTTTTATATGGAGCATATGGGCTGAAACGCTGAACTTCAGATCTGAATTCCAAAAACTCCAAAGCATTTTGATTTAGCCCATAATAAAATCTGCAGTGGGATTTCATAACAATGCTTTTTAATCCACCTCCAAGGAGGGATAAGATTCTCTGTGAGAGGGTTTGATCTGTTAGAAGTTTTTTGGGTTTGTTGGTTTTTTTTTTTAAAAACTTAGTCATCTGTATTCAAGATTTTAAAAACATATTTACAGAACAAACAAACCTCCTCAGAATAATCTCCGCAGGCTTTTGATCGCATGCCTCGGAGTGGAAGAACAGGCTATAGGATCCCTTAACTCTGTGACAAGAAATAACTGGCTGTGAATTTTGGAAATCCTCTTTGGCATGTGTTCAAGCCGGTATTAATGCAAACCGCCCCATGCCGATCTCCTGACTCATCCCAAACGGCAGCTTCTGACACTCATCCCATCCGTCACTGGCCTTCCCTAGGAAGAAAACAAAGCAGCTCCTCCCTTCCTTCCTGAAAGCTCACGTGCCCAAACTGCTGCTGAACGGGGGCATCTTCTGTACTTCCAAGTGTTTAATTTGGGGTCTGACCCTGTGCTGGCGGATCTCAAAGGTGTGTTTGCAATGGTATAATTGGTCTCGGCTCCCCAGTCCCTGGGCACAGAGTGTCCTCTGGATAAGCCCCAGTGGTTCCACGTTTGGGGCACTCTTTGCAGCAAGTATTTCAAATTCCCTTCGTGTCTCTGGTGCAAATCTCTTTGAAGACAGCCGTATGTCAATTATAGCATTATGTTGCTTCTAAATCCTACATGTATTTATAGGACTCGATGGTCCCTTCCAACTCTATGATTCTATGGTGTTTGTGTATTTATGTATTATTTACACAGGGTATAAATATCCAAGTAACCATTATCCAGAGGCAGACAATGTTTTCAAAGGAGAATGCTGTTTAAATCCTGCAGTCCTGCAGAATCTTCTCTGTTGGAGGAAATCTAGTCCCACACTTGTTTGTGCCAGTTCCAGGAGGTTTTTTTCCTTGTCCCGCAGGCGAGAGGTGAGGAGTGAAGGGCAGAGGCTCAGCCGCTCTAACTGTGAATTTCTTGATCTCTGACAATTTTGGTTTTTCTGATTATAGCCTTTTCTAAGAACAGGCTGTGCAGTATAACTTGCCATATAAAATCCTGGGTAGATACAGAGCTGGATTTGTGATGCAGTTACTGGTATTTCATTAACCTTTATCTTGACAAGTGGAAATAACACGCTGTGATTCAGGGGAAATTTTTCACTTGCAGAGAAAAATGGTGCCAAAAGAAAGCAAATGGGCTACAAATTAATAAATACAAGTCTCGATAGCTGAAATCAACTTCCAGCTGGACTCAGCCCCTCCGTGCGTGTTTCAGATGCATCGGGCTGCTGTGATGATGCTCTGAGGGGCACGACAGAGCCGGGGCTTGAACACCACTCAGGAGCCCAGGGGTGACCAAAGCCAGTGCTGGGGACAGGGTGATCCTTCTCCAGCCCCTCTCCTCTGTTTTTTCCATGCAGATAAAGACGTGAGTCTCGAGGATTGTCCAATCCTACCACGGACTGTGGCTTCTCCATGCTGTGTCATGTCTTTGGCCCTGTGGTTCCACGGGGCTCATCTGCAACAGGCTTTTTCTCTGCAAAGAGGCTGCTCATGGTCCTGATGACGTGGATATGCAATCACTGACCCTCCACAACCCCAGGGAGAACCATTTCTAGGAGGGCCTGAGCTAAATACAGGCTCTCTACGACTGCAGCCTTGCTGGTGGCCGGCAGAGTCCCCCAGAGGAGACGACAGAGCTGGTGAGTAATAAGGATAACCGATGTTTTTCCAAGTCAAAACCAGCCTGACTCACTACTATTTTGTTTCTTTTATTGTTATTTGTTTTGCTCTGATGCCAGACAGCAGATCTCAGTTATTGAGCCCAGGGTTTTATCACCATTTAGCAGGAGAAAATGCCCTCTGAAATGCTTCCAAACTAAATCAGTAGGAGGGAAAAAAGAAAAGGCAAAGCCACTTGCTCACTGCTGCCCAGTAATTTGGGGCTGAAAACCCTCAATTCTCCGCTTCTCACTAAGCACCTTCACTCACCCATGGTGGCACATTTTCCAGCTGGCCTAGTCTTGCTCTAAGCTGAGGTTTATAAATAGTCAATACCATCTAGTTTTCCAAATGAGAGATTTGCTTAGGGCACATGTTCCGGGACCCCTCGTGCTCCGGGGAGCACTCGCTGCTGGCAGGAGCCGCTCAGATCCACAGCTTTCTATCAAGGTACTGATCTGAGGCCTCAGGAGAGAAAAACGTGCCATCAGAAAATGAGCAGGAGGAGGCAGAACACCACGGGTATGGCAGGGGTCACCTCTGCCCATTTGCTGTGGCCGTGCCATCCTCCAGTGAGCAGCACAGTCCTGTACAATCAGCTCCGGCTCCCCTCTTAGGTGAAGTCAGGATCTATTCCTGGGCAGGGATGCCATGGAAAATGTCGCTCTGGAGCTGGTATCTGCCAGGGATAATGTCTCTCTCAAGCCAGTATCTAGCACAGGATAAGTTTCCTGCTGCTTGTGATACACATCAGCCTCTCAAGGCTTTCGCAACACCCCCGGTGCAGGGAGCAGTCATACCCACCATCGGACCTGCCAAGCAGAAGATATCCCAAGGAATTCAGCAAAATATCAGGGCCTGGATCAGATACATCAGTAGAAGCAGGATAATTCCCAGATCCAGAGAGAGAAGCACAAACAAAGAGAACCTAGACGTCAAAGAGACAAAAGCTGGCTGGGAGATCAATGCAGAAAAGCTCCGCGCAAGGTCTGGGGTTTAATGAGAGATGAGTAGGATGGGACTTGGCATAGATAGAAGCTATTAGGAACAGCAGAGAAGAACAGGAGATGCAGATAGAGAGAGGAGAGAGAGAACAGCTGGAAGAGGAGGCTGGGAGGAAAGCAGGTAGAGAAGGGCAAATTTTGGCTTGCATGCACCAGTGAACCAGCTACAACCCTGCACGATGTGAACAAACAGGGGAAAAGTGGATGGTTCCAGAGGATCCCTGCAGAAAGCAAAGCTGCTCCACTGCTCTAGGGGGACAGAAGTGGTGTTGACCCTGAGGACAGGCATCCCTGCTGCTCCAAGGCTGTGTCCTGGCTCAAGTGTTGGAGGCAGCATCTCTGACTTGGGTTTGGGGTTTTTTTGTTTTGGTTGTTTTTTTTAAAGCAGAATCCAGATGAGGTCTACAGTGGCAGCTCTAACTTCTGCCCAAAGCTCCCTGGGAACTCTGAGCACCCCAACATTAAGTGAGAATGACCCTAAAACTGAACTAAATGTGTACTGAGTGCCACCTCTGTGACAGCAGATTGGACCCACCAGGGCAGAGGTGTGGGTGAAGCTCTGCAGCTCTGCATCCACCATGGTCAGGGTATCCCAGGCGTGTACCACACCCACCCAGGACTATCCTTCTGCCCTCCCAAGAGCAGCATAGCAGGTGGGCAAAAGGATGAGGATTTGTTCAAACTGGTCTCAGCTCCCATCTTGGCTTGGGAAGACACACCTGGAATTTGGTCAGTGGTGACTGACTCTTTGAATAAATCATCAGCCATTCTGGAGGGCTGTGCCTGCATGTTAGGACAATTATTGCTTTCTTCCAGCCTCAGCTGTGTAAAAATGCATTCCTTCTCTTTATGAGAAATTCTCATCTCCTTCTGTCAGTCATCTTGTCTCAACGGGGAAAAAATCCCCAAGCCCTGTCATATCAGAAAATGAGAAAATTATCAATATCTAAAGTGTATGTGAAAAATATGAGCTCTTTCTCCATTTGGGAGAATGAATCTTGGTTGTAGTTGTCTTATAAATGTTAGCAGCTTCTCAGACATTCAAAAATGTTAATGATCCTAAGGTATTAAAATAGCTTGCCATGGAGTTCTCCATATTAAAAATACTGTCTCGCCCTCTGCAGCCATCTAGAAGACTATCATAGATGAATGGTCCTATACATCAATTTATGCATTCAGAAAGCAGAGGCAGGATTAGTATATTCATGCAAACACAACAGGCTCTGATGATTGCCTGCCTATCTGGAGTTAGGATCCAGCTCTGGTGCCTGAGATCAGCTTAATAAATACTATCAGCTTCCGCTGAGCGTAGGAATAGAAAAAATCTGTCAATAGCTGTAGCTCTGAATAGGAATCCTTGAGTAAAGTAAATCTCTCTACTTCAGATTTCCGCTGGCCTCGTTACCCTGCCTTGGGGGAGAGGAGGGGCTGGGGAGGTGACAGCCCCAAACCCCGCAGCAGGGACATGAGAGGGTCCCATCAGCCCCAGGAATGACCCCTCCTCCCCATCCCAGGGGTGTCTGAGCCAATCTGGGGGTCCTCCTCCCCCCGAGGAGCAGCAGCTGACTCCAGGGGAAGGTGGGTGTTTGGGTAAGTGGGCTCAGCCTCCCGTCCTCCTCTCCCAGAGCCACGCACAGATCCCTGTGCTGGTCGGGGGCTTGCGCTGTTGTTGCCTTCGAAAGAGTTGATTTTGGACTCTGCTCCCTATGGGAAACCTGGGAGCAGGTCCTTCCCTCCCGCAGGCTGTCTCATTCTTCAGCAGAGCTCACAGCTCTGTCCCAGTGCTTTGGGCTGGGACTCAAAAACACGCACCTCCAGATGCTTCAGCACAGCCTGAAGCAGCCAAGGCTGCCACAAGACTGGAGATCTGAATCACATCCCCAGGCACGCAGGAGAGTGGTTTAATTCAGAACTAAACCTTACTAAGGCTACCTGGAACCACAGGTTTGAGTCTTGGCTCCGGGGAAGTTGGCGGGGGCACGAGTGGAAGAACGTGGCGGAACTTGTTGCTTTTACAGCACTCCTGTGGTAGGACTCACAATTAGATTTGAATCTGTTCTGCTATTTTCCTTTTCAAATATCTGTCCCTCTTGCTTTTATGAGTCATCAATTGTTTTATTTCCCTATCAGATTAGTTTGTTCCTCTCACTGTAGCTTTGGGCTTCTGCAGCTGAATGGGACCCAGGAGACCTGAGCATCGGGACTGAAGACACAGTAGAACACAAAAAGGGCAGCTGGTGCTCAGCAGACACCACAAACCACTTAAAATGCCTTTTGTTTATTAGCTATTGTTTGGTTATATATAGTACCTGCAGCTTGAACAATAGGCAGTGGCAGGGTACGTGCTTTGTGCTGTTACAGAGTCCGAGGTGAGGCTTCAGTGCGGGAGGCCAGAGGCAGAGAGCAGCAAATTTGCCTGGAAAGCCCTGGTAATGCCATTCCAACTGGCCCATTAGCTGAGCTCCTGAGGAGCCCACATAAACGAGGTTTATTGCATTTCTATGAGCCCACAGTGGGGAAGTTTATTTAAACAATTTGGTGCAGGGAAAGGTGGATGTTGGCAGGGCTTTGGGCTCGGAGCTGTGGGTAGATGGAGCTGTGGGAGAGCTGCTCCAGGAGAGAGGCCCAGGGCACCCACACGGCCACCCACGCTGGGCTCCTCTTCCTCCCACACCACTGGGCCCTGAGGAGAAGCTTCCAAACCTTCTTTGTGTCAGGTAGGTTATTTCTGGGATGCTCAAGCTGGATGCAGGTGTCCCGCTGCCCAGCTCACAGATGGATCCCCCCCAGCCTGCTGGGACCCCAGTCCCACCCCAGCTGAGCATTGCATTGTCCCCTCTCTGCCCTTCAGGGAGCAGAGGACAAGAAACAGGGTGTTTTCAGACACTTTAGCAACTGCTTTCTCAAAACTTGTGGTGGGACTCCAAAGGGAGTTAGTCTTTGCATGCATCAGGCCAGAGCTTTTTGGATGCACCAAGTGAATGAAATGTGATTTTTTTTTTCATCAGTTTCCTCTGTTCTGAGGCTGAATTGAGTTTTCTGATCTAATTATCCCTCCCTTCCCAAAGAAATAGAATGGCTTTGAAAAACTGCCCGTACTTTTATACACCCAACATCTGGCTTTGGTAAAAATACTGAAACTTTTTAAAGGCTTCTTGCAGTCTTGAAGGAGGGAGGGTGATATTTAGTAGATGATCTTTGCCCCTATTTTCTAAGAAAAAATACCCATCCATTGATTCTACTGCTGGCAATTGAGAAAGCAGTTGGGCTGAACTTTAAGTGAACAAACACTTACGGATCTATTTATACCTGCCCTGGAGCAGACTACCACAGGTGGAAATGCTGTAATTATTTCCTTTCCCTGGTTTCCACTGTCCTATAAGGATCTCCTGGAGCAGCTTGTTAACATGGTGAAATTAGAATCAAGTCTTTATTAACAACCAAACCAATCTGACTAAAAAGGACTAAAACTGGCTGTAGCAAAGGTGAGACAAGCTGCTATGAGACAGCTTTTGCTGCTTAGCCCCATCTATCTAAGAAGGCTGAGAATTACAAATGACAAACATGGCTGGCAGTGGAGGGGGGACAGGGACCTGAGCAGCAGTGATGGGGAGATGCAACATCATTTTTCCCATGTTCCTTTTTCCACTAGTGCATGTTTTCAAGTTAATTCCTCTCCCTAAAGAATCCCTCTCCTTTGTTATCTTCCCACTCTTCTCCCTCCCCCTTCTCCCTGAGTTTCTTTCTCAGAGCAGATGATCTCCTACACTCGCCATCCAGGTTAACTCTGGTTTCAGTATCAAAGATCATTTAAGCTGAAAATAGCTTTTACTGAGTCCATGTTACAACCCAGGAGTGTCTGGTCACCAGATAGGATCTCCAGCTGCCTCTCAGGCAGCGTGTTGGGGTTATCTGCATGCCAGGACTCTCAGTTCTATGGCCACAAGCCATTACACTTCACTGCAACTCAGGAGGGTCGTGGACTCAATTACAGCTGATTATGGACCAGAGGGGAGGAGCTGAAGAAACAGGGCGGAAAAAATCATTAATATTTGTCCAGGCAGCCTGTTCTTTAAAGATATATTTAGTTTTCATGGAATGGAAAGGATTTTCTTTTTAAGTTGACATTACATTTTCATTGCTTTATGTTTATTAGGAAATAGCCAGTGGTGATATTTACTGTTGCCTTCTGGGGTACGGAGTCCAAATGACAGTTATGAAAATAAGTCCTATACTGTTTAGCCATATGAAATGTTGCTCTTCAGCTCCAAGCATGAGGTAATGATGCTTCTGGAGCAAGAGGATGGATGTGCTATAAATCCCAGTGCTGTGAATTTCTGCCTCCCTTGCAGCACAAGGGAACAGCACCTCTGAGCTGCAAACAGGCTCTGTGTCTGCAGCAGCCTGAATGGAGTCAGGTCCGCTCAGCGTCTTAGTGACCCCCCTAAATGTCTAAGAGCATCTTTATTTTGGAAAGATCTTTTTAAAAAGCATCTTTACTTTGTGCAAGCTGGTCTGGGTGAACCAAGGGGTTGCACTGGATGATTCTGAGAGGTCCCTTCCAACCCCAAGCATACTGTGATTTTGTGATGATCGTGCCAGGAGAGGTTTAGGTCAGATATTTGGAAAAAATTCTTCAGTCAGGGGCTGTCAAGCATTGGAACAGGCTGCCCAGGGCAGTGGAGGACTCACAGTCTCTGGAGGTATCTAAAAGACACGTAGATGTGGCACCTGGGGACATGGTTTAGTGGTGGGCTTGGCAGTGCTGGGTTAATGGTTGGACTCAATGATCTTAGAGGTCTTTTCCAACCTGAACGATCCTGGGATAAGATTACACACACATGGCAGAGTGATGGCAGGAGGGAACAGTGAACTGGCTGTGGGGAGGGCTGTAATGAGTCCCTAGGGAGAGGCTCTTAGTAGGGATCTCAAAATTCTCACTGCATTTAAAAAGTAAATAGGCTGCTTTGATAGCAGGAGACGCAAACCAGGTACCAAATCAGTGCCATTTTACAGCAATATCCTTTGGAGGATTTGCCAGATGGCTGGCAGCGAGGCTTTTAAACTGACTTTTTTTCTGAGCCAGCCATATTATCATCCATCAGACAGTCACTTTGGACTGACATTGCAGAGCGTGGCTGTCTCCTTTACGTTTGCCTTGCTCCTGTTTATTTCTAGCTGATTTATTTATATCTGGAACTGATACAAGTGGCACGATTTCTTTGTTTCATTAAAAGATTCCTTGATCTAAGCTTTAAAAGATTTGTCTTCAGAGAGATCAAAGTCAACCAAGTATATGTCTGGCACCCCTGAGTTTTTCTGATATGCCAGTCCTCAGGTAAATCTGGAAAAGATGTTTTGTTGCAGAGTAGTAAACCGTGGTGACTGGGTTAAAGTGGAGCTGGCCATGAATTCTTGGGTACTAATACGTACCTATCCCCCAGGCTTCTTAATTATTATTTTCTAAGAGGTGAAACAATGTTGACAGAGCTTGCACTGTAAAATACAAGTCAAGATTAAACCGAGTGCCAACTGCAAGCATGGAAAATTACATCCCACTGCCCAGCAACTCACAGTCAAGCAAGTAAAATACAATTTGCACAGCTGAGCAGAGGCATTGTCAGGGCGCTAACCTAGGAGCCAAGCACTCCTAAACCCCATCTGTCACGACCTGTTGCTTGCCCCTGGGAAAGCTGCATACAGCCAGCTCCCTGAAAGAGGCCATAAATTCTGGGTACCTTATTTGGGGTGTGAATCTCCGTGTCCCCTAAATTCTAGACCAGTGGTGCCACGCTGTGAGCAGAACAGAGCCATCTCATTCCTTCCTGTTGCCAAAGGGATCATGGAAGCCATTTCTTCCCAGCTCAGCTCAGTTACTCCAAAAATCCACAGGTCTCAGCACACATTTCAAACCCTGTTACCTGCCAGCGCCATGGGAAGGACGCTGGTTTTGGGCGCTTTGAAGGAGAGAAGCTGAACAGAATTGCTGAGTGGTTTAGTGGATGGTTGAAGTACGTCCTGGATATGAATCATCTTGCTCTTTCTGACCTACTGTCCTAATTGAGAGTCATTTATTCCTCCGACGCTTGTTGCTGCCTGGGTCAAACCTTTTCACAAACCTTTTCAGCCTGGAGCTGCAGGTGTTTGCCCCACTGCCTCACCACGTGACAAACCAGAGACCCAGTAAACAGACATGCTGAATCATGGATCCTCCCCAAACGTGACCCCAAATCCCTGCCCCTTTGTTTTGCTGTTTTCTGTGGCAGGGTCAGGCCAGGACATGGCTTTCCCGTTGGCTATATGAATTTTACCACTGTGCATGTTCCAGCAAAATCAAAGGCCTTAGAAAAGGGATTCTGTGGAAGCTTTTTTTGTCAGGGCCTTTACACTCATTAGTTATAGTTTGGAGCACAAGCCTCAGGGCAGGACCAGCATAGTTGCTCCTGTTTGATTGTGCAGGCATTAGTGCTTCTTCAGGAACCTCCATTGCTTTGTGGATCAGGAGTGACTGATGTTTCAGCCTAATTTTTCCAACACACTTAAGAAGTGTACTCTGCCCTGACCATCTTGTATCTTCTTCTATTTATTAAAGGGAGGACTGATTGCCTGTTTCGAGATGCCTGTGGTGACAGCCTGCCTGGTCTCATCCCTTTGAAGGATTTCTATCCAAGGGCTTATCTCCACTGCAGAATTAGCTCGAGCTTTCAGCTGAGGGTGCTCTGCCTCCCTGCTCAGCCCATGCTCCTCCCAGCAGCCCAGCACTAAAGGGCAGCTGAGTGACCCACCAATTGCTGTAGATTAAGGGGTTAAACGTGCTGTGATGCAGACATCCTATACATCTCCCCCTGCTGCAAATCCCCTGGTGCCTCCCTCTAGTCTTTCCAGTGATGTTCTTCCTTGTCATGTAGGCATTTCTCTGATCCAGCTGAACTGGGGACATTAACAATTAATTGTCCCCGTCTGGATGTCACTTGGACAGGCTGCTGTCAAACATTTAGCAAGAACAATCTGAACAGGAATAGTGGGCTTGAACATCTGTTTTTTCCCCCTCTTAAAACACACTTCTGGCAATATAAGTGAGAGAGAGCTGTCAAGTGCAGCCTGGGCCGGGAGTAACAACCAACCCTAACCCGTCTGGGGAAGCCATCGATGCTTTTATGTATTTCACTGCTACCTTTGAAGGGTTCAGACAGTCATTTTTTTTTCTCTCAGAATGTGTTGCTTTCTTCACCATTGGAGATTCCTGTTTTTTTTCATCATGTCTTTTAAATGTGCCTTTATTTTGCAAAGGCACAGCCTTTGTACAGATCAACCAGAAGAGATCAGATCCTTAATTCTGGCTGGATTCTGAACCAGCTCTAGATCAGCTCTAAATTTTAGATTTTCTTCTCCATATCATATTTATGGTGGGGTTTTTTACAATCAGCTTTATTCTTAAGTGTTTATCTCTGGAAATCCTTTTCAACTGATTTTCCCTTTTTTCTGTGGAAGGAAGCACTTGGAGAAAATGTGATCTGACTTGGAAGAGAACTTGCAGATAGCAGATGCCTGATCTCCTGGTGTGAAGGAGCAATTGCATTATTACCTCTCTGGAGTTGGAGATAAATGAGATTTACCCTCTTTGGGGCAAGGCATCTACCAGACAACAAAAGTTAGAATTCCTGGTAAGGAACAAGGCTGGGCTGTCCAGTCATAAGTGCTTCTGGAGAATCTATGCCCAACGTGTGTACTGAAGTTACCGTTCATTTCTGAGTTATTACCTGATATGAAACCAGTCCCACGTATATAAGAAACAAATTTCAGCCTCTTGCCTACCTGATTTTTAGCAGCTGCTCATGCAATAGTTCAGTCAGTCAAAAAGGAGATGCTCGTTGCTATCTGGAAACTAAACCAAGTTCTGTCACCTTCATGACTGGTTTCACTCCCAGATCCTCCAGCTCAGGGCTGGCATCTTCTGCAAATGCTTCTATGTGGGATTGCTGATTAATAATCACTGTTCTCCCAGTTATTTAGGTCATGGCCCTTCTTCTGCTCCTTCTTTTCACTACCTGAGTGAGGGTTGAAACAGAGATCACCCAAGGCACAAGTGCTAGTTTGACTTATTGCCACAGTCAGCTAAATCTGAGCTCTCTGCCCTGTATCTGTGACTCAGTTCACCTCAGCTCTCTGGCATTGCTTCTTAAAATTGCCCTTCTTCCATTTACATTTCAAAGCCCAAAAATTGTTCTGGTTTTAGGGATAGTCGCACAGTTACACCTCCAAATGGAGATTTGTGATACATGGTCATTTTCAAGAGGAAAAAAAAATTAAAATACTTGGGACTATGTTTTCTTGCTCATGTTTGCAGGTGCTTTTATTAAAAGTCTGCTCTGAGCAGTGTCATGTGTGTATGCAGCCTCGGATTAGGCTGTGAGAATTTATGGAAAAGCTTTTCGTGAGAAAACATTCGCAGCTATGTAGCCTTAGAAACTAGAGAGTTGGAGTTGGAGCTCGAAGAGTGGCTATGAATATGGAGAGCCAGGAGTTGGAATAATCACAAGGGAGGCAACTGCACCAGCCAGGAAGAAAGATGAGAGTTTCAGCAGAAAATTGATCAAGATAACGAAGCAGGGGGAAGATGCCTTGTGACAGCAGCTGGATTTGTAGCATCTAGCCTCAAATAGGAGCATGAAACACAAGTTTGCTTGGAGGGGAGAAAAATCAATCAGAAGATTTCACATAGGATTGTGAGGCTATAGAAAGCTCCAAGACACCCTGGAACGCTGCACCATTTACCCTAATCTGAGGGTGAGTCAGCACTCAATTATGTTCACGCAATTTTATATTCAGTTTTTAATGCGTTGGCGACAAAGCAATTTAGATAATATGGTCACATAGCAGAATCACCTTCTTTACAAATCCGAGCTGCATTAGCTACAATAAAAAGTATGTCACTCCGAGTGCTCATTTTCCAGCCTGTAAGATTATCATCATGTGGCATCAAGGAGAAATCTCCTCTTCCCATTGCCAAACTCAATGCAATTGTGCAACACGGCTGTTTCATCCCTTTTTCTGAAGTTCTTAGTTATGGCAACTCTTGAGACCAGACAGATCCACTGCTGTGTGCAGATACTGTCTGAAGCCTTTGCATTAATAATAGCGCATGAGATAATGGCTCCTACTGGGCTGTGTGTTCAAGAGAAAACATTCTGGTATAATGAAGTGGGTCGTGTATTTGTAGGTAAGTGAGGGTTTCTCAGTTTGTCCATCACAGGGTAAGGAGCTGTGACCTGTGAAACAGAAGAATCTGTGTGAAACTGTGTTATTGGCAAGTCCCACGAGTACCGTCCTGGGGGGTTTCAAAGGTGTGGCTTCAGCTTCACCATTTTGCCATCACTTCAGGAAAGATGTTATGCTAATCTGACCTTTTGCTTAATCTTTTAAGGCACTTATTATATTATTTTTGGCAATTATACCTTTAGGAATCAGAAGTTGGAGAGGAAATGAGTGATTTACTATTTAAACTGAATGATCTTTTCAATGCCGGTGACAGACCGAGTCTTCCATGAACTGCTCCTTACATGAACAGGATACATTGATTGTCTTAAAAACAGGATGCACAAACTGTGTAAAATCCACTTTGTATATCTTGGCAGTAAACACACAGCCTGAATCCTCATTCCCCTCCCTTATTCCTGTCTCCATGACTCGATGGACTTGAGTAAGGGCCAGATCTGGAGCACAGCAAGCTCGAAAAGAAATTTCCATTGGCTTTTTTTTCCCCCATGGATAATACCCTTAAATATTCAGGGTCAAACTTTCAGCTGTCGTAAGCTGGCATCTTTCCATTCAACTAGTTCTTCATGTCTGCACAAGTGCAGAGTCACCAAGTTTCTCTTCATCTGTAAAGAAACACCCTTGGTTTTTTATTAACATGAATCATAGAATCATTAACAGAATGTAAAAGGGTTGGAAGGGACCTTAAAGGTCATCTAGTCCTACTGCCCCTGCCATGGGCAGGGACACCTTCCACTAGACCAAATTGCTTGAGGCCTTAATCAACGTGGCTTTGAACACTGCCAGGGTTGGGGCATCCAGAACCTCCCTGGGCAACCTGTGCCAGTGTCTCAACATCCTCACTGTAAAGAATTTCTTCCTAATATCCAGTCTAAATTTCCCCTCCTTCAATTTGTACTCACTACTCCTTGTCCTGCCACTACAGTTCCTGATGTAGAGTCCCCCTGCAACTTCCCTGTAGGCCCCCTTCAGATACTGGAAGGTTGAAGACAGTTTCCAGCCATCTTCTTCTCATGAGAAGGATTTTCAGACTGTATTTATGAAGACATTGACATTTGAACTCATTTTATTTTGAAGTCACCATCACTCACATTGTCACAGTGTGACAGCACAGCAGGTTAATTCAGCGTTTCTCAAATCAATGCTCTCAGACCAATATCAACACCTGGCTTTCCTAAAGGTGATATTCTGCATGTAATTACACTCTCCAAGTCCTGAGCAAGTACTGGGCTCGGCATAAAACATCAATTCTAATAGGAATAATATTACAGAAAGGCTTAAGAAACCCAATCAACAGCCACATGCTCCAGAAAAAAAACAGACTGTTTATCACCTGAAAGCTTAAAATATGGATGGCTTCTTACTGAGCTGTACTGCTCTTGGGTGCTTTAAATTCTTAGTTGAGAACCACGTGAGATCTTCTAGAGATATGAAAATTATATTTTGTTCTGTGCTTTATTGCAAAAACTGAGGCATGTTCCCTAGCTGATGATAATCAGAATGTCAAAAAATTAGCAGAACTTCTGTGTTCATCAGGAAGTTTTGGTAAACAGTCACTCCTCCTCTGCTCCTTCTTTCAGGTAAACAGACTGAACGAAACTTTTCTTTATAATCAGTTTCCTCCCATTTATCTCTTTTTTCACATTCATTATCTCTCTTGAACAAGACTGAACAGTTTTCCCGGAATTCCCTCCTCAGGAAAAAAAAGATTTACTTCTCTTCCTGGAAAATGCTAAGTACACAAAATTCTTAAGTAAATTCTTCATGAGACTTTTTCAAGCTACCTCCATCTATTGGAAACTGAAAGGGCAAAAGATCAGCCCTTCATCTTCACTGTTTATTTTTGATCCCCATAAAAGTCCTTACAGTTTAAAAAGCACCTTTCTGTCTCTTTAAAACTGTTTATGAATCATTGTTTGGAATGATCGTAGTAAAGCACTTGAAGCTGATTAACGCAGAAGTTACATGGCTATCAGCTAGGACAGTCCTCACCTCATAATTTTATCTATTAACAGATACTGCAGAACTAACTGACATTAAACTGGCAGAATCCCAGCACAAAGGTGAACTCGAGGAAAAAATTATATTGGATTTTAATAAAACTTTCCTCAAAGGTCAGCCTCTCTAAGGTATGAAATCAATCTTCCCTCCTCCTTCTTCAGCCCATTTATTCACAGCTATAGAAAATTCTGATACTCATAAAATGTTTCCCATTCCCTCTCCCTCTTATTACAATATCTATCTACCTGTGACCACTATTTTTCACAGCAATTTTAGATCCCTTCCTCCTCTTTTCACTCTTTTTACCTGGCCTTCTTGGAATCTGCACCCGCTTCTCAAAATGTCACTTATCAGGCTCCCTTTCAAGAACAGATCCTGCCTCATACCATCTTCAGTACACTCCCCCCCCTCCCCATTTTTACTTCATCCTTGACAGGGAAACTTTGAGAAGAGCAAAGATTTGGTGCAAAATTTTTATTCCTGTTTTTATTTTTCCTCCAGCTGCCTTCTGTGTCTTGCTCAGGACTCCAGCAACTTCTGCCAGGTAAGCTATAACATTAGTAGCATTCCACTTAAGAGAGAGTGATGTCCTTGTGAGCTCTAAGCTCCTTAGATCAGTCTAGGAGGATCAGTCCGTTTGAGTGATGTTGGCCCAGCAAAATAACATGAATATATTATATATATATATTTAGGTTTTGGGTTTTTTTTTTAGAAGACTCACTAATATCTATGAAAGTACCAGCTTAGGAGGGTTTCTTTCAGCTTCATAAAGCCATAGGTACTCAGATCTGGAAACTGCTCTTCAATCCATGGCACACAAGCTCCAGCTCTTGATGGCCAAGTTTCTAAAATCTTGGCATCGCTGGAGCCACTAACATCACACACTGTAACAGCAGAGCAATTTCTGTTGCTGGTGTTTGGATTTGCCTGGCCAGCTGATCTGTGGGGCAGGCCAGACCCAGAGCATCCCATGGGAATTGGTACCAGGGCTTTCAGGGCTCCCAAGGTCGGATGAACAAAGCAGGGCTGTTCTCACGGTCACAGCCCATCACTACTGTACCCTCTGTTCTCCCCCTTTTACTGCAATACTTCCCTCCCTGCACTTCAAGGGCTGTTCCTCCCTCTCTGTCAAGATTCACTGTCCCTCTATTCAGTCTGACAGACACTTACCCAACCGCCAGGTCCTCCCTCCTCCATCCCTTCCCTGCACATCTCCCTGGACACTAATCCCATTCCTCAGCCCCCTGAGCTACACAGGCACAAGCCTGGGCACAGAGTCTCTGACTATGGCTGTTTGCCCCGGGGGTAGGAATCTGCACACCCGGAGTTATCCCACACATCCTGCCTTGTGCACTCACTTGGCAGCTCAAGCTGTGGCAGCAGCCCCTGTCCTCCAGCCACTCTCCCTCAGAGGGAACTATGTGCCCCTTCACAGCATCAGAAACGAGTTGGGGCTCTCCTAGAAGATGACCTGGCTGTTCTGGCTGAATTCTGTTCTTGGTTATTCCATCAAAACAATGTTACTTGCAAGGTAATTTCGTGGCTTCCCATCTCAAAAAACCTTTGTGGTCAGAGAGCTCCTGATGCTGGGCAACACCTGATAGGTCCAGACACCCTTTATAATCTGTATTTATGGAAAAAACACTGCTTAAGCTGCTAAAGGGAAATGTAAGAGAATCTACACTACATTTCAAACTCACTGCTAAGATATATGCTGGAGAGCAGCCAGGCCTGGTTGCTCACACTGATAGATGGTGGGGAAAAGGAACACGCGTTAAAATCAGCAAATGGATAAAACTGGGCTAAAGAGAGATGAATACAATGGGGAAAGCTTTCCATTTTTCAAAATCAAAGCTCAGGCTCCCACGCTAAAGGAAGAATTGTGTTCCCAAATAGGAAAATGTTAAAAGAGAGACTGTACTATTTTCAGGAATGTATGATACAAAGCTTCATGTCCACCGTCAGGATAAATCTTATCTATTCTGTACAGCAACATTCAGTTAGCAGAGAAGAGGATTCTATGAAAAGGACAAAGATGGGTGGTGGAAATTCTGAGCCTTTCTTCCTACTGCTCTTAAATTCTTGTCCTCGTTGACATAATTAGCAAAAATGTTCTGAGATATATTTAATTCCTCTTAACAACTTTTAAGATTAACAAACCGTATTTTGGTTTCAGATACTGTGTTGATCAATAAATGCTGCTGATTAAGATTTTTAAAGAGCACTAGCAATTATTTGAGGAACCAAATTTAGATTTCTTTAGTAGAAAAGAAGGTTCCTTTGTTGAGACTATGTAGTATCTGCAAGGTCTTGTGGTAAGTAGTTTTACAATACAGAGATTTTGGCTCTAGAGATTATTCTGCAGAGACTCAGACCATGGAAATTGTAGTTCAGTTGCTGTCTGCCGGCCAACATTGCAGGATCTGGCTATGAACAGGGCATGAGATCAAGCCCTTCTCATTTAATATAGATTAAGAAAGTCTTCTTACTTCTAATCTCACTCCTGCCTCCTGCCCTGTTCTGAAATACTCGTGCTGATTTGCTCTGCTGGGGAAAAAACTTGTCAAGGTCTGTCAGGAAAGATGAGAATATATATTTTTTCTTTTCTTTTAAGATTAATCTTCCAGTTGAATAGAATTGGCAACTTGAGTAAAATTTTGCTACTGGAGTTATTTTGTATTGATTGTATTTTTAAAGATTTTTCTAGCAGGGAGAGGAAGACATTTTGTTATTGCTATGTATTAATCAAAAAGACTGAAAAATACTGCAGGCCCTACTCTGACCCTTGTGGATCAAAAAGGCAGCCGAGGTTTTAAGAATACAAATTATCCCGGATTAAACTCTGGGTTTAGGTGTTAATAATTTAACACTACTACAGTTTGGCCACCTACTTGTGATGTGCTATATGTGGATCACTGCAGTTTAAAAGCAGGTTTTTCAGACAAACAAGGATAAATTGAAACTTCGAATGGGCCACTAGAAGCGGGCTTGACTCTCGCAGACCTGAAGAGGTTATCCTTAGGGTAATTACCTGTCTTTAACATTTAGAATTATAGAATGGTTTGGGGTGGAAGGGACCCTAAAGATGATCTAGTTCCATTTAATATCGGATTTCTTTGATAGCGTGGACTGCACGAGAAGCTGCCTTTCCTTAAGTCACAGAAAAGCCACAGTTTTTACAGCTTTAAAGGATCCCACGGCTCCTTGATTACCAATGCCTTGGCTCTGTACATTTAATTCAGCTCCTAATGCTTCTCATGTAGCGCTAAAGCCATTTAAAAGAAAGTCTCTGCTTTTTACAACCCCGCTTTTTTTAGCAGCTCAGCAGCAGTTACCAGGTTTGTAAAGCTCCTTACGGAATCTCACCTGAAAACACTGATCTGCGGCACTGTGCAGTTTTTCCCACTTCAAAGGGAAATCTGCTGCTGCCACCCCAGAACTGAGCACAGCAAGACACCGAACTGTCACTGGGGGCTGATGTCACCTCCCAAGGTGTGTTTGTTGTACCAGGGAGACTTCTGAGTGCTAATGTCAGAAAAAAACAAAACAAAACAACCACCTCTATTTGTCTTTTCGCCTTCTCTCTTTAGGGAGTTGTTTCACGTTGTCTCTTTTTGTTCAAAACAAATACCCAGGGCTCTCACTCAGATTCCCAGTGATGCTACAGCAGTTCCCAGTAGTCTCCCAGTTGCTAATGCTTGTAATTTTATAATGTTCATACTTTATTTTCCATTCGGGGTGCACAGTGACGACAGGTGACTCAGTTTTCACCGAAGGCATGTGCAACCCCTTATGGTTAAAAATGGGTGAGAAATGGGGGGGGGGGGGGGGGGATCGTAAATATTTTTAGTCTTAATCAAGATCTTCAAGCTGTTTGCAATACTGCAATCCCAGTAGCATCAACATTGATATGTCTGAATAAAAGCTATGTGTTTTACAATGAAGGCAGCCTTCTAGCAGAAATTTTGAGCTGTGGAAAATCCTAAATATTATCCTTTTCTTTCCCTTGGTATTTCAGTTTTTGGGCTCCTGCCTCCCAGTCCCATCTATATTCTCAGCACCAAAGGGTTAAAAGTCCTGGCATTTCTTCCGAGTGGCATTTCCAAATCTCTCCCGGGGCCCATGCAGCGTTTATGCCAAAATGCTTTATTATTATACAAACAGAGCAAGAGGCGGAGAGAGAGGGGGAAAAAAAAAATCAACCAAAAAAAAAACCCCTTCACAGTTTGTCCTCCAGAACTGGGTCTTGCTGGTGGCATGAGGGAAACCGCCCCAGCCGCAACCCTGAACACCTCAGGGTGTGTTTAAAGAGAACCCCCGGGGATGTTTTAAGGAACACAGGGGTGGGTCGCACCCCAACTGCCTGTGGGGACCCCCGACCTCCCTCCCCGGGCTCTGAAGGGGGGCCGCGCCCCCCCACACCCGGCTCTGACTCCGCCCCCCCGACCGCGCTGGCCAATCAGCGGCGGCCCCTTGGGCAGGCAGCCAATCGGCGGGCGTTGCTACCTGTGGGGAGTATTTTTAGCCGCCGGGCGGGGGGGATGTCTGTGAGGGGCCGCCCCGCGCCCCCTCCCGGGGGGGGCCCGGGCGGGTCACCCCAGAGCGTGCGGGCGGCGTGCGCTGCCCCCGCCGTGCGGGCACAGCCAGCCATCGCCGCCGCCCAGGCCCCCGCGGGCCGCGGCGGTCATGGGAGATGTAGTTCAGCGCTCCCCCCTCCTCCCCTTCCCATCCCATCGCTTCCCCGCGGGGCCGAGGGGCGCCAGGGCAGGGTTTGACGTGGGTGGTGACGCAACGGGGCTGCGAGGCGAGGAGCGCGCTGACGTCAGAGCGGCCCCGCGCCGGAGGAAGGGGCGGCAGCGCAGGGCCCAGCGCGGCGGGCGGGGCTGGGGGCGGGGCGTGACGGTTGTGGGCGTGGCTGCAGCGGACGCGAGTCAGTGGAGGGTGGGGGCTTGTGGGCGTGGCCGAGCGGGGCGCGGCGGTGGGCGGGGCAAGGGAGGGTATAAGTAGGGGCGCGACGGGCGGCGGGGCAGAAGCAGAGGCAGCGCAGCTGCGACGGCCGAGCGCGCCCGTCGTGGGGGTGTGAGCAGCGCTGCCCTCCCCCCCTTCCCTCCCCCCCCTTTTTTTTTCCAACCCTTCCCCCTCCCTTCTCTCTCTTTTTTTTTTTTCTTTTTTTTTGGTTTTTTTTTTTTGGACATCTCTTTCCTCTCCCCTCCCATCCTCGCGCCGAGGGAGAGCCGGCGCTCGGAGATGGGGGTCGGGTGCTGAGCCGCACCTCCCCCACCCGCCGCCACACACACACACACGCCCTCACACCCCCGCCGGGACTGTTTGCACTACCGCCCGCACACCCCCGGGTGAGTACCGGCCGTGAGGCGCGGGGGGCGTGCGGGGAGCCTGGGGCGGCGGGGCTGGGGCAGCACCGGCCGCTGAGGGGGGGGCGCCGGGGCGGTCACGACCCCTCCGTGACGGGGCGGCCGTGAGGGACCCGGCGGGTGTGGGAGCTCCTCGTGGAAGGGGCTGGGGGTGAGGGCACGGCCGGGCTGCCAGGGGTCGCTTCCCTCTCGGGTTAGAAGGAAGGAGCGGTGCCGGCTGAGTAATCGCCGCTGGGCCGCTCCGGGAGCGCCGGCAGCGCCCTGCGGGACCTGCGCTGCCAGAGGGGCCCCGCAGCCCCCACCCCTCCGCCGGCATCCCCCCGGCCTCTTCTCCATCCTCTTTATTACGGGCTCAGAAAATGCTCCTCTTCCTCCTTCTCCTCCTCCTCCTCCTCCTCCCGCCGGAGCTCCGGGGTTGTGAGCAGAAATCTAATGAGACCCGACTGCCTGGTTATGTAACTCCCGCTGCTTAAGGCTCCTGCCAGGGCGCTGCTGCCGGGCCGCCGGTGGGGCTCGGACCCCCCCCCCCAGAAACGCCGTTCCTCTCCCCATAAATATATTAAAAAAAAAAAAAAACAACAACCGGTTAGAAATGATTAGGCTGATTTGTTTGATCAGCTGCTTTTTTTTGCGCCCGCGGATCGGTTTTCGCTTAGAAAAAAAATTCACAGCGTCAGCCCCGGTGCGCCTTGAAAGGATCGTTTCTTTCTTAAAGGACGTGGGGGGAAGGGAAACAAAACAGATGGATTAATAAATCATTTTTAAATGCCCCGTTTAACCGCCCAATCAGCTTTTCTGTACTGATTGTGCCCCCTTTGTAAATATCTTCTGTTTGCCCTTGATCTTTTCCTTATCCCCACCCGGTGCTGATCCAGCAAACGTTTAAAGGTCGCCTTATCGTACAGGCTTTCAAACTATTCCCATACCATGTTGGGGAGAACACGAGTGGCTTGGAAATAGGGTTCCAGACTTTAAAAGGAGATTATTCGGAGCAGGAAATAAAAAAGCAGTGTAGCCTCATTGTTAAAGGATTTTGATATTGACTTTGATTTCTCTAATCTTTAATGACAGCTACGCTAAATTTTGTTCCTGGTGATGCACTGCAGAACAATCCACTGTTAATTGAAATTCTGTTCGGGGCTTTTAACTTCAGCAAAAAAAACAAACCAACATATTTTGTTTCATTGGAACTTTTTGACAAAGGTGTGTGCTTCACATGAGTACTTTTATACCAAGGTACTGCAAGATTTGTGTTAGCAGTACGTGTGTTAATACCTAATTCTTGTCCCTTCTCTAACTTTAGACAGCTAATTTCTCTTTTGTCCTCTGTGAAGGAGTGGCAACCATATCTTACATTAAATATAAAATGGAGTCATGGAGAAGGAGAAAGGCAATCGTGTTCGAGGCTGCCAAAAGCCCTGTTAGCTCTGCAACTTTTTTGAAATCTGAACTATAAACAGCGCAATATAAAAACTGAGCATATATTGTGCCTCACATCTTAAAATATAGAACAATTTTTATTGAAAAATTGCGAATAAATTTATCGTAATAATTCCGTGGTCATGGCCACCCTTATGACAGACCATACATGCATCTATTCTGTATGTGCTGACTGCATTTCAATGTGAGCAGTTGGAGGAAGAACTGTTGGATGTGCACAGCGGACATTTTCTCCTCAGTTTGCATCATTTCACCCGTGCACAGTTTATGCGGAAGATTTGCCTGGACTTAAAATAAATGTTGCATAATTTTAGTTATTTGTGTGAAATCTTCCAAGGCGGTTGTTAACATTTTTATAATTCTGCAGCCTACAGTGCAGTCAATATGTTTGCAAACTTTAAATTGATAAATGACCCTTGGACTAAGACCTCTCAGGCTAAACTAATAGTCTGGTGCTAAATTTTGCAGCTGAGTACTATAAATCATCCAAATAAGGGTTGGTAATTGAACCCTTGACAGGCTTGGCAGTTCTGTGATGTCTTAAAAATTATCCTTGCTGCTTTGTGAATAAACCAAACAACCAGCTCATGTGATTTGGAAGTGCCCCATGCTGTATATGTAAACACAAGCCCATCTTCTGCAGCGTTGTTTGTAAGTCGGGCTGAATGGAGCTGACATCCTCACCTTCCGCAGGCAGGAACTGAAATAGTTTGGTGCACATTTTTTGACTTGAAAAGTAACCTATTTTATGCAGAAAGCGAAGCTGAAAGAATAGGCCTCTGAGCTTTATCTTACTCTTTCCTTATTTGGATGTGTTTGCTTTTGTTTTTTCTTAAAGGAACAAGAGCACTCAAGGTGAAGGATAATAATCAACTCGAATCAGCACTTTGAATGAAACTTTGTTTCCCTGTGGCGTCTTGAACACTTTCTTCTTCGGGTTTTGAAACAGACTTATAACTCTGTGGCATAGCAGCTATGCAGCTTGAAATCCAAGTAGCACTCAATTTTATTATTTCCTATTTGTACAATAAGCTTCCCAGACGACGTGTCAACATCTTTGGTGAAGAGCTTGAAAGACTTCTTAAGAAGAAATATGAAGGGCACTGGTATCCAGAAAAGCCATACAAAGGATCAGGGTTTAGATGTATTCATATAGGGGAGAAAGTGGACCCAGTCATAGAACAAGCATCCAAAGAGAGTGGTTTGGACATTGATGATGTTCGTGGCAACTTGCCTCAGGATCTTAGTGTTTGGATTGACCCGTTTGAGGTTTCATACCAAATCGGTGAAAAGGGACCAGTGAAAGTGCTTTATGTGGATGATAATGAAAATGGATGTGAGTTGGATAAGGAAATCAAGAACAGCTTTAACCCAGAGGCCCAGGTGTTCATGCCAATTAGTGACCCAGCATCTTCAGTGTCTAGTTCTCCTTCTCCTCCCTTTGGTCACTCAGCTGCTGTGAGCCCAACTTTCATGCCCCGCTCCACTCAGCCTTTAACCTTCACCACTGCCACATTTGCTGCCACCAAGTTTGGCTCGACCAAAATGAAGAATAGCGGCCGTGGCAACAAGGTCGCCCGCACCTCTCCCACCAACCTTGGCTTGAATGTCAATGACCTGTTGAAGCAGAAAGCCCTCTCCTCCTCCATGCACTCTCTCTACGGGCTTGGCCTAGGCAGCCAGCAGCAGCAACAGCAACAGCAGAAGACTTCTGCCCTGTCTCCTAACGCAAAGGAGTTCATTTTCCCCAACATGCAGGGTCAAGGTAGTACCAGTAGCATCTTTCCTGGTGACAGCCCCCTTAACCTCAGTCCTCTCCAGTACAGTAATGCCTTTGATATGTTTGCAGCCTATGGAGGTCTAAATGAGAAGTCTTTTGTGGATGGCTTGAATTTTAGTTTAAACAACATGCAGTATTCTAACCAGCAATTCCAGCCAGTTATGGCTAACTAAAAATAAACCGAAAGTGAAATCCAAGTAAATACTATTGTACAAGTTAAAAATGCACGTACCCAAGGGTGTATCTTTTTTTCCACCTCTTGAGATTTTTTTTAAGGCTTGTAGTATGAATACATTCAGGCTTGGTTAGATAAATACAACATGCATCATTTTTTTCATTTGCCAACCAAGCACAAAATTATTTTATACTGACTGTACATTACAAAAATATACTCTCAAAATATGGCCTCTTACAGTATTTAAGATATAGCAAGGACGTGGCTAATTTTTTTCATGTGTATATATATATATGTACACAGACATATATATATATATATTTAAAAAATTGGCACTAATAGGTGGGTTTATTGGTCTTTTTCTAATTGTATAATTTAATTTAGTACAAAGTTTGTAAAATATCAGAGTATATATATTGTTTCTACAACATGGTATTGCATTTATATCTTTTTACTACAGTGATCTGTGACAGCTGCAGCAGCTTCATGTTGTATTTTTTTTACTGAAATTGTAAGATATCCATCTTAAAGACATCAATTCTAAAAAAAAGTTAAAAAGTTGTGTACAGAATATTCCTTAGTGGTGGAATTAAAATGTACGAAATATTTGCTTTTTTCAAAAGAAACACAAATTGTATTTTCTGTTAAAAGTTTAAAGATTTTTGCTATATATTATGGAAGAAAATGTAATCGTAAATATTAATTTTGTACCTACATTGTGCAATACTTGAAAAAAGGTATAAAAGTATTTTGAGTCAGTGTCTTACATGTTAAGAGGGACTGAAATAGTTTATATTAAGTTTGTATTAAAATTCTTTAAAATTACTTGGCTGTGGTGGTGTGTGTTTTTCCTGTCCTGCTGAGCATCCAAGCACTGCTGTTCCTTGTGCTGAGGATGCACCAAAGTCTGACTCAGAGGAGCAGTGGAAGGGTGGCTGCATTGCTGCACCACACGGGGCTCTTTACCCAAAACACCACTGACAGAGCACAGAACCCAATTAAGGACTTGCCTTCAATTATTTGAGCAAAATTCCACTTGTTTTCCGTAACTGCTGCTCAGTGAAGCCAGAAGGGAATTCCGTTCTTTTTCCTTGATAATTAAGACTATAAGCTCTGTGAATGTTGAGTTATGGGGTGAGGGTGTGCCTAGCAGGGGCTCAGGTGATTCAATGAAATTCCCTTTCCATGTCACTGGGATTATTTGAACTATTATCTCGGGAGGTCCTGGACCAGCACATCAGCGTTCTGCCTCTGTATTAGGGATTAATAGCTCAGAAACAAAACTGAATAAAAGTGCTGATTTACAGCTTACTAAACTCATTGTAAACTCACATTTTATATGCTCTATTAAAAGGAAAAATGTAATGCAACTGCAGTGTGACATTCTAAGGTTTTTATTTTAGTGGATTTTGCCAATTTTAATTTAATAGATTCTCAAAATCGAATGTGTGTGGGAGGAGAAAGAATTCAGAGGCTGACAGAACAACTCAGCTTTTCCAGGGCTATTTTGAAGTTGCCTCCCTTATTCTTTTCCGTCTGCTTGGCAAACAGTGTTCCTTGCTAATGGACATTGTCAAGGGGAAGAGAAACTGCTTTAATGTGTAAATCTGACAAAGGTCAGCTTATGTTCCATGGCAGCTCCAGTCCTACAGAGCTCCAGTGCTAAGTGGATAGTCCTTGGCTCTTGGCAGTGGATTGTAAGCCACAGACGGAGCACAGGATTAAAATGATTTGAACTTTAGCATTCTCAAACTGGAATTTGAGACTGAAGGTCAGTCTTTTCCTGTTGGGTGCCCTCGATGTGACAAGAGGTGTGACTTCCATGCACGCACCCCTGTTTGGTGGGAGCAGAGTGGTGCTGGGAGAGGGTGCTTTTCACACTGATATGAGCTCTGTGCTTTGGACAGAGGCTGAGGAGAGCTGGCCGGGCGGAGGTGGGAGGCTGACAGTGGTATCCATTTCTAGTGCCATGACAACCAGTTCAAAAGCAATAATGGAGCAAAGGGGTTTCTTTAGGCGTTCGTCTGTCTCTGTTTAACTGGCTCCTCTTTATTGAGTTTGCCATCTGGTTTATCTTTCCACTAACGGCACATCCGCGGACAGAACGGGCCTTAAAAGCGCATCATTTGGTACCTAATTTTAAGTGGATAATTTTGCTTTTAAGAGGAATTAAAAAAATACTGGATCAATTACTGGAAAATCGGAGAACGTTAGCTCTGTGTATTATTTCTGTTTGTATGCTCAGACTTCAGGACTTACAATTTTACTACTGACAGCACAGTACTGATACCTAAACTGCCTAGGAGGTTGAGCAGCTCTGACAGTGGAGACTCTTCGATGTGTTCTGTAATATTTCTGTTCCTGTGATTTAAACTGAGATCATTTGTCTTAAAGGGCATTGAGCTTATCCTCTTCCCAGATGATTTGTTCCACTGTAACCAGCTCTACTTCTGAAGGGCCGCTGTGCTTTGCAGCAAGGAAAAATCTCTGGAAACAAGGTTGGTTTTTTGCAGCACCTTTTAATATAAAGATTTGACAAACAGGGTTTGGTTCTGGTGCTTTGCAAGGAGACGAGTCTGTAGAAGAGCTTCCAGTTTTCTCAACACAAATGTGAAGATTTTAATGTTTTTAATTCCCTCCTTATAGCAATGAGAGGTGCCTGCTTTGTGTTCAGTCTCCTTCACCCATTTATTTATCTTTTGCTAAAGTTTGGTGCTGAATTTCTAAGATCAAACATTAACATTGCAACCTTCTGTTCTCACCGAGTCAATTGCTGGGGTCATTTGCACACCCCCAGCATTCAGCTGTCTGGTAAGGGCAGTTGCTTTGATAGAAAAGACATAAAAAGGAGTGGAGGGGAAAAAAGGAAGTGTTTGCTCAGTTGTGCAAGTTCTTTTGTGTTTTCTCATGTGAACATGCAATTTACTTCCTTAAAATTGCTGGTGTAAGTTAAGCCTCGGAAATTTCTCTTTAATTTACGCTGAAGGAAAGGGCCAGAGCCATAAGTATGTGACCCCCTTAGTGCTGCCTAGTGCTTCCTGTCACTTCACCCCAAGTCCCCACCCGAGCACAAGTTCAAAGTGCTTTGGTCTGCAGGGCTCACTCCATTCAGGGCAAATCGGTAACATCTGAAAATTGCAGTCTAAGATCTGTGAACCTGCTCAGAGGCACCGGCGTGGCAGGGCAGGGGTTCAGTGGACAGCTACAGTCTGTGTGGGTCGAGGACAGACCTCACTCTTGATCAGAAGTCTGGTAGCAGCCACCAAAATTAAACTGATCTGGTTACTTGTGCAAAGGGAAGCTGGCTCAGGGGTGGAGTTCACAGTGCTCCAGTGCTGCACCGTGTTCTCAAGGGTCCCTACCACAGGGGTGAGTCCAGAGGGCACAGGCTGGCCTGAGTACCAGTTTTGCAGTTCCCAACTTCAGCTCAACTGTGGGAATTTTTACAAACTGAGGACAGGGCTCTGAGCCACCTGATATAGTTGAAGATGTCTCTGCTCGTTGCAGGGGAGTTGGACTAGATGAGTTATCAAGGTCCCTCTCAACCCAAACAATTCTGTGATTCTATAAGCCACACAAGGATCATCCCTCCTTCATGATGCACAATGAGAAAGCTACTAAACATTGCTTACATTGCTTGCAATCTCTTGCTACACAGTCTGCACCCTCTGCTCCCACCACATCGCAGCATGCAAAAGCTTGGTGGTAGCAAACAGCCCAGTTGCATTCTGAACTATCAAGTAACCAAACAACTAGTTGTTAAATCAGCTCTTTGGACCGACATGGGATCAAAGCAGAGTTCATGTACTGATCTGATGCCCCAGACTGTTCTATTAACGTTTCAGGAATAAATACCTCAGGGTTTGTGTTGGTAGTTTTGGAGCAGATGAAGCAAACCGGTGGTTCAGCACTCTTTTTTATATCATCAGCAAGTTGATTTAAATTGAGTGTACAGAGTTGGCTGCATTCCTCTCATGAGTTGCATAAAAAGTTTGCTAAATCGAAGTGCCAGAGCTGTAAAATCCTGCTGAAGGGACTGTTTCCAAAGATCAGCGAGAGGAACAGTTAAACTGTGACCGTGGCAGTGCATGTGTGACTTTTGTCCTCTTGGCTTTATTTTAGTGACAGTAGTAAGAAGTTTTGCCTTACAGAAGGGAAAAGGCATTAAGACTCAGGAACATAAACCACATTCCCTTTGGCACTACGAGTTCTCTACCTCATAGACAAAATATGATCAGAGTGCAGAACGAATGGCAGGTGTAAAATATTTTTAGAAAAACCTTGGCGTGCAGTGCAGACATCCCTCAACCCCCATCCTTTATTCTGTCAACTTTCGTTTGTTAGGAACTATCTGTAGTATCAAGGGCTGCAGTTCTGGTGGAACTTGCTGTAGTTTTCATTTGTAATTTAGCACTTCAGAGGCCTGAAATCAGAGCTCCTCTCCTCTGAGCGCTGGGACACTGTTACATTTAAACAGTCTGTCAGCCACGGAGCTCATTGCACTGCTTTCCCCTGTCCCCTTGGCTTCACGATTGCCCATAGCATAAAACAAAAGAGGACTCTGGGAATGTAGAGCCTTAATTATTTTTTAGTGCCCCTGTGAGCTTCTCTGAGAATTTTATATCAAATGGCTCATGAAGTTAAAAGCAGCCCTGGAAACCCACCTTTTTTTCCTTGGCAGAATATAGTCATTGTCTTATACACCCATAACCCTTTCCCATGGCTTTTCTGCCTCCCACAGAACCCTCAGAAGGACCGACTAATGTGTTGCTCCCTTTGTTCACCGCCTCTTTTTACTTGCTCAGCTGCACCAGGCTTTCATGCTGCTCTTTTTTTCACCCAGACTCCACTTCTGTCTGACCTCAGCTCTGAATTGCACAGTGCTGGGAACTGCTGTGCCATGGGAGACTCAGCACACCAGGCTCCAGCCCCCAAGAGGTGCCCTCTCCCTCCACCCCATGGGCTAAGCCTGGCTTGATTTCACTTTAAAGACATAGTGTAGAGAACTCCTGAATGTCAGAACATGGGGAAGGGCTGCCTTAGGTGCTCACAGTGCCACAGACCTGGGTGAATTTGCTGCTTGGGCAGCCTTGGCCAGGAATGCAACCGCCCAGGAGTTTTCAGTCACGCTGATGGAAACGAGAGGTGGCAGGTTAGAGAAGAACATGGTATCAGGGATGACAACTCGGGCACCCCAGATCTGACTCTGGGCAAGGCACTGCCCTTCTCTGTGTTGTCTCCTCCTCTGTCTCCATTGAAACCCACTGTTAGCAAGTGTCAGACATTAGCTGGCTATCACTGGCTGTTTGCTGTCAATAAGGAACTTCATCTGGTTCCTTTGTGTCACAGGAACAACCTCAGAGGTTGACCTGCCATTCCCTCCTTTTATTGCCTTCAGTCTTTGTGGCCTTGGAGCATCTTCTCCATCATACAGTTCACTTAACGTGGATTAGGTGACCTTTACATTTTGAAATAAGGCATGCATAGAAAAGTGAGGCACTGGATCCTCATTGTCCATGGTACATGGAGTCTGATTCATCCACCAGCAGAGCAGAAGGCCTCTGGAGCAGTGAGATCTCACATACTGACTATTGTGATTCTCTAAAAGAAAGTCTGTGGGTGTTTCTATAGATATGGAAGTATATATTCCTCCAGTACAAATCATGTGAAAATTTTGCACCAGCCCACTCACTGAAGTTGCTGCTGGTCAAAATTAGACTTGCAGACAGATTTTACAAACTAAAACAAATTCCCCTTGGATTTTTGTTAGACCCTAACATTGAGCATCCCATGTGCCAGCACAGAGACAGGGCTGCTGGGCTCTGCCACAGCCGTGCTGTGAACTATGAATCTTCCACAGATTGCTTCAGCCTGGCCAAGAGTACTTTTGATGTTTTTAATCCCATACTTGAGCCTTTAACTCCCTGCTGAGTCCCAGATGTTGTAGATAACTGCAATGTATTTTTGAAGCACAGGGGTTTTGGTCTGTCTGTGTCTCTTGGGGTTAGCTGGGTACATCCAGCACCTCTGTTTGCAATTTAGTGGAAGAGTGCAAAATTCCCAACTACTGTGGAAAATATTAACACCTGGGGCAATTACCTACTTTGCAGCTATTTGAATATTGCATATTGAATCTCATATTTATTAGCTGCTTTGAGGCATAGCTCATATTTTAGTTGAGAACAATTGCTATTTCATTTTTGAGTAACGAATATGGATGTTCTCCACTTGTGCCTTTAGACTGTTACAGAGCTGTCCTTAGACTCATTTCAGCATTGCCAAACCAAATCACTCGAGAAATTGTGATTCAGTCTTCCAAAAATATTTTAGAAATGATGAGGTAATCACAAATAATAATCCACCTCCCATCATATTAATTTATCTTCTGGGTGTAGAGTTAAACAGATTTTAGAATTTTCTAGCTTTTCTCCACAAGTCCACTAAGAAACTTAAATTTATGTGAAAATTTAGGTCCTTAGGAAATCACAGTTCCTCTGGAACTGTCACTTCACAGGAAACAATATCGAAGGGTTAGTGATGAGCTCAGAAGTGCTGGCAATTAACCACAGCTGCTTAATGGAATCTGATTTCTAAGTGACACAGAAGGACCAAGACCTACCAGTGCCCTCCTGCACGTGCACTTTGCATGACAGATTTGACAGGCTGGAGGCAACAACTGCAGACAACACCTTAAATTAACATGTGCAAACTGATAAGGGGCAGAAACACTTGTTAAGAAATCATCCACTGCACCTCTGACCTCTCACTCCTGGCCTGCAAGGAAGGTCTCCAAAAGTGCTGCAAAAGGCAATCTGAGTACTAAAATTCCTGACTCCAGGATAGCAAATCACACAGATATTGATTGCATGTTACATTATGATTTTTGCTACCACCAGACATCCCTAGGCAATAATTATTCCTGTCTCTCTCACCCTCTCTTTGTGCCATAAATGACATTATCAGCTGTCCTCTGGCAAGCATCCTCCCTTTGATCAACAGGAACCAATCACCCTTTCTCTCAAATTGCCTAATTCATTAATATAATGAAGTTTAACTCAGAACAATTATTCTCAACCTGTATTTAGCTCTAAGGTTATTGCTTCTATTTCAGACCCAAGGCAGGCCAATGTGCCTGAAAGCATGTGTAGCTTTTCCAAGTGCTCCAGCTGACCTAATAAACGGTGTCCCCTCTCCCTGCCCTTGCCTCACTTACATCTTGCACCGTCCTCTCTCCGACGCCTCTGTGCTTGTTCCTGCTCTGCTGAGCCCACAAATAAAGGCACAGCCTCGAGGAGCTGCTGTGGGAGGTGCTCCACTGGCCCAGTTTGGAGGGGGGAAGCACAGGCATCGTGTGGTGGAGCTGCTCGGTCTGTAAACCATCCATCCCACCTCGCCTCTGCCGTGTGGCAGGGACTGGTGGGAAGTGAGTGAAGCTGCTGGTGACACTGGAGACCAGGGAGCAAGGCTGACCTGATGATCATCTCGTTAGATGGTAAGCACTTGGGGGTAATGAGCTTTTGGAGGTCAGTAAAGTTGTCTTTAATTTTTTTGTTGGTGTCTCTATGGTTTTAAGAATTCAGTATTTGAAGTCATTTACCTGCCCAAAATCAGATACCAGAAGACCTGGTTAAATTCAGCATTTGCATCTCATCTCTATGAATCAGTTCTTCTTCCAGTGTTCTGCTGTACAGCCTCTCTTACCTTGCTTAGTCCTTGAAATTCCTAGGTTTCCTCCTCCTGATTTCTCTTCAAGGTCTTCCTTAAGACTCGCTTTTCTCAGTTTCCTTCCCAAACCAAGCTGTTCTCCCCCTCCTGCCTGTCTGAGGTCTGTGCCTCACCATGTATAATTTGCAGTGTACTATCTGATGGTTACTGTAATCTCTCCAGGGCAGGGCTGTGTCCTGCTCCGGACTCACAGTTGCCTGTTTTACTCTACAAGGCTGAATAAGAAGGACAGAAATAGAAGAGTACACAGACACTCCCAAATAAACTGTGCTTTGTGATCTGTGTTCCAGAAACAAGTGCAGGAACAATTGTTAGTAACATGGTTTATGCTGTACCACTGGAGGCTTGGGAAGCAGTAGATCCTTTAGGCAAAGAAACTTCCTTTACAAAGCATTTGTGGAAATTTATCTAAAAGCATTTATCTAAAAATACACGTACATATGGTAGAGAATAATGTTTCTCTGCTGATCTATAGTTAATTACAATGGCAACACAGGACTAAAATTTTGTAAGCAGTCGTGCTGTAGTAATATCATAACTCTATCCCTTTCCTTCTCTACAGCATCCCAAAGCCCTTCCCAGGCTGATTTCCTTGCCCTCTGCTGCTGCTGTTAGAAGAGTCCTGCTCACTGAGCTCTCCCACCATGCCCATCAAACCTCAGAAAAGGAGGATGGATGGGAAGGAGGATCACCCTGTTCACATACAACAAAGGTGAAGGTGGGGAGGGAAACCTTAACCAAGCAGTAGAGACTTCTGCCTTTAACCACCACTGAAACTTCCATCTCTGTGTGTGCTGGGGGTAGTGCGCAGCTAATAATGCATTTTAAAATACATTTTGGTCTGAGGTGTCCAATGAGTTTGGCTTTTTGATGCCTGAACAAATGGACTCCATGTACTTAAATATCTCCCTGACGGAATTAGACGGCGAGTGCTGTGTAAGAGGAGACGAGGATCGCCTGCGAGACTGACTTTGAGATGCCTCTCTCCAAAAGCCAGAGTGGTTAGAGCTGAGATTTTGACTTTGCCTCTTTTCCAGAGAGATCTGGGGCCATCCAGCCCGACCCTGCTGCTGGGGGCATTGCTGCAGGGTGGCAACTGGCCCATTCCCTCTCCTGACATTTGCATTTGCTCGAACAAAAGGCTCATTCTGGCTGGAGCTGTGGCCGAGCTCTCGCCCCGTCCGGTTCCCAGTTGCTTTTTGGAAAGAGCTGTGCGAGAGTGCCCGGTTTGAGCACTCCTGTGGGGCACTGTCAGCTTGGATATTTTGGTCTTTTGTTGTATATAAAAAGATGTTTGTGTTATTTGCAAGCCAGAATGGGGTTGTTTCCCTTAAGGATGTTTAGGATCACGCAGCTCTTACAGGCAGAGGGGAAAATGTCTGAAGATGTTGGGATTAATCATATAACTGCTGCAGTTATCTTCATCCAGAGCCTTATCTTCCACTGCCCGTTAGAGGTCCTGAACTTGAGGGCTGTATCTGATCTCCAGCCTTTCCCATAACGACATTTATGCAGGCAGGCTGGAAGACAAAGGGGAGCCCAGGCAGTAGAACCTCTAGCCAGTTGTTTCTTTCTTTACTTATTTTTGTTGGTTTTTCTTTCAAAACCACTTGATAAATCGTTCTGTGGAGCAGAGGAGAGGTAGAGGGGCCACCAGCCAGGGATGAGGTGAGCCATGGACTTTGGCACCACGAAGGCTGGCCTTATCCTCCTGTGAAATGCACCATCCCTTCCACAGCACAGGAAAAGAGAAAGTTTTATTTGCTTTCCATCCCTTCAGTGTCCTGAGCTTGGTCAGAATGTGCTTGAACTGGGGACAGCTGCTTTATGGGATGTTTTCAAGGGATCTGATGTCGAGTGGGACTAAGCAGCAGTGACTGGCACTTAATGTAGGCAGGGGCACAAATCCTTTCTGCTGGGGATGGCCTGGGCTGTGCAGTGCCCACAGTGAGGATGTTAATTGATGTGCAACACTCAACAGCATCCCAGCAGTACTGAGACAAGCCAGTTGAGACAAAATTAAGGAAAACTGGAAATTGGTCGCTATTATTTGTAATTCTTTGAGGTGCTCTTAGAAACAGACCCCAAAAGCCCACCCAAACCCACTGGAATTACCCTGATGATCCCTCTGTAGTGCAGTCAGCCCAGGGTGAGAGGTCTGTGCAGGCATTTTCCTCCTCTAAATGTTGTTTGCACTTACAGAGGTCAGGTGCTGGGAGGCCACTTGCAGAGCAAATGCCTTTGCTGTGCACCTTGTCCCCGTGAACTGGAAGAACCTGAAGGACTGGTGAAATGGGGACCTGCAGCCAGCTCCTGCCAGGATTCACTTGGGGGGTTGTTCTTTCCTCTGTCCTTCCAGAAATGAAGGAACATTTGCTGGGAGGTGCCCCTCCCCGTGGCAATTGGCCCATGAGGTTGTGCTGAGGCACAGCTGGGTCTAGGATGCACTAAAAATATATGTGACAAGTGTAAACATTGACTTTTGCCAGGGTGGGAGTGTGTCTGCCCAGGAGTGCCAGCGCAGGGCAGTCAGTGCCACCGGGTTCTCTGGTGGCAGAGGAGAGGGGGACACACGGTGTCTTCCTCCAGGTTGTTGTTTTAAAAGCAGTTATTTAAAATCGTCGCAGCTTCACACTTTAAAATTGCAGCTTTTCCCTAATTGTGGTAGCCACGTTTCAGCAGGTGGAGGAAGAGGCTGGAAGGGGGGAGATGAGGAAATGAAGAAACAGGAAGGACCAATCGAGGGGGAAATGCCTCCACCTCCTCCCTCCTCTGCCGGGCTCCTTTCTTCGTTTCGTTTTCTTTTTAAGGCATAAAAGCGAGCATAAAGATTAGGGAGGGGGTATCCCGAGCCCCTGCGTGTGGCGGAAGGCCCGGCACAGGGGACAGGACAAGGTGACACGGCGGGTGCCACGTCAGCAGCTCCTGCCCAGGGCTGCCAACAAAGGTGGCCATTGAGAGCGACCGTGTGTGACTGCTGGGGAGCGGGGCTGGAACACCAGCTCGGTTTGGCACAGGCAGCTGATGAGCCACGTGAGCATCTCCTCCTCCTCCTCCTCCTCTCCAGCAGAAGGTCTCCGGGGTGTCTGGGGAGCTGCAGGTTGTGTGAGAACTGTCCCGTGTTGGAAAAGGGCTCCCCCAGGTGAACGAGCAACACCCACCCAAGCACCCACAAAGCAAACAAAACGTGCTTTTCCCCAGCCCATTCACTTTTTTTTTGGTCAGCTGAGAACGCAGCAGCAGAATAAGGGAAAACAGCTTTTTATTTCTCTCCCTTGCTGACTCCAGCCAGCTCCAGGAGGAATGAATAAAATAGTTTTGTTTCAAGGCACTTCTGCTCCCAGAGCATAAAGTTACTCAGCATTTACAGGACCAGGTCACTGGAGATATTTTTATTCTGTGTCTATTTTGCTCTGCCTCAGAGTGACGTATGGTGGATGCTTCCAATTAACAGTGCCTGAATGTAAACAATGCTTTGCTCCTATTTACAAATCAAAAGAGATGTTTTCGGGTTTTTTTCAGTTATGTTTGCAAAACTGTATTCACGTTCTGATTTTCTTTATGCAGAAATGAAAGCACCTGAACTCTAGGGCAGGGAGGGTTTGGTGAGCACAGGGTGTAGGAGCCTGGCTGCACCATGTTATATAAACAAACTGGTGGTTTTGAAAGCAGACCTAGAGGAGTTTGAAATGCATTTATTTAAGCAAGGAACCCATCTGCTCCTACCAGTAATGGATTCGTGGAGCAATCGTGTGTTTGCTCAGCTCACAGGCCACTGGGTTTTACATATGTACATGATTTGCACCAATCAACACATAACATAGACACATCTGGAACACAGGAGCCGTGAAGACAGAGATTGAATAGCGACCTTGTTAACACCTGGCAGCGTTGGATCTTCTAGGTAAAACTATTATTTTTTGTGTGTGTCAGTGTAGCACAGCTGGATTGAGGATCTGCCCCTCCTCACAGCACTGCCAAGGACGTGGTGGTGCATTTTAATTCTGGCTCTGGAAGCAGGGAAAAGAAGGTTTCATCCAGCCCTTTATATGGGAAATATGTAATGGGAGCAAACCCCAAGGCTCTGCCTAGAAAAGCCTTTCTGATCCCTGGTGTCCGTGGTCCCTGTTTCTGGTTACCTGTCCATCTTTCACAGCTTCCCCCTGTGGTAGCACCTGAGGCTCCAGAAATGCCCCATCTTTCCAGAAACAGTTCTAGCAGCAGCACTTTTCCCATCATGCTGGGGAGCACTTGCAGAACTCAATCTTTGCCCCGGAGTCTGATTTAAAGAGCTGTGCTCACCCAGCAAAACCCAGGGGCTGGTTTGGTGATACGCTCCCTTGAGCAGGCTGGTGAGAGAAGTGGAGGCCAGGAACTTCAATTTTATGACCTTGTAATGCCCACAGGCTCAAACCCATGACAAAAATCTTGCTGGTCAAGGCAATCACTTAAAAAAAAGGAGAAAGGAAAAAAAAAGAAACCCGGCCAAACCTGTCCTCTGTCCGGACTGCCAACTAAACAACCCATGAGCTGCAATAATTCTGCAGACATGCTCTCAGGAGTGTTTTTTACTGTGAAAGTTGTCATAAATAATAATACAGAAATGCATCTGTGTGTACTTTACAAAGCAAGGAAAAAATTTCTTCCTCTTCAAGCCCGTGGTCTGTGAATAATTTGTGAACAAGAGGAGCAGCTCCATCTATCTTACAAGGTGTTTGTTACAAATCATTTGCTCATGTGTAAATCTTCCTGCCAGGGCAGGAGCAGCAAATCCTCCTTCAATTTTGTCTGCTGAAAAACTTCTGTAGCTAAACATGAAAAATTGGATCGATAAGTAACAGGTGTAGAGGTGCATTTTGGGATGAATGTATTCCTGGAGCCTGTGATGGAGGGGCTGGGACAGCCTTTATGAGGCATCTGCTGGCAGGATTTCTGGCTGGCACACAGTGCTGAGCAACAAGGGCTACTAATTTCGCGGGGAAACAAAAGCCAAGATAAAAAGATCATCTCCAAAACCCTCGTCCCTCCCAGGACACCTACAGGGAGCAGGCAAACAGCCACAACCCCAGGGAAACGCGTCAGAGCATCCCAGCTTGGAGAAAACTCTTTCAGAGCTCTCGGGAGTCCCTAGGTGGCAACACTGCTCCTCTGGACCCTCCCGGGAGCCTTGTCCTGGCTCAGAGATCGCTGAAAGCTCCTGCTTTGCAAGTCCTGTGGCTGAGACATTAAACTTCCATTCACAAAGAACAGTGAAAGAAAGAGTATTTGTTTAATGCTGGTGGTGGTGGCAAAGGAAAGTGTAAACCTGTGATTGCCGCGAGGCTCTGCCATCTGAAGGCAAACCAAAAGAACAACCAAAACACCTGTGAATTTGTTTATTTAAAAGAAATAACAAGATTTTGAAGCCAATTTTGTCAGGAGAGGTGACTCATGATCCCTAAATGCTTTGGGTTGCCACACTTGGGTATTTCTGTAACCCAAAGAACAGCAAGTAACAACTGCAGAAAGGTGGGTAAATAATCCCAGCCACAGACATGGGCTGGGCAGCTGAGGACAAAATGCCCATCTGCCCTGCTCCCGGTGTTTCAGGGGAAAAGCACCATCAGAGACCCAACAGATGAGGAGACTTTGGTGTAAGTTCTGCTGATGAGGTGAGCTTTGGAGCTGGCTGGCCCAGTAAAAATTGGGGGTTGCAAATATTATAATCAAATATACAATTTGAGTTTCATCCCGAGTTATTTACCTGAGTCGTACACATCTGTTAGCAATGATAAATTACAGCAGAAAGAGAGAATTTGATTGCAGTATTACTGCAATATTCACTTTTTGGATGATCTGCAGGTCAAGTATTATCCACTGAAGTATTTAATGAATAATTTTGAATAACTGGACCAATATCTTTAGAAACTGTGCAATCTGCAAACAGGGAGGGAGAAAGCCTCAAATAAATTATACATTGTGGCTTTCCCCTGCAGCTCTGGAAATGGATTTGATTGCCTTATCACACTCCCCACTAGATCTTTTTTTCCCCCTGATAAACCTAAAATCTCTCCTCCTGTTTTACTAACAAGACAAGGGCGAAATCAGTGAAAACAGCTTGGCAGGGTGTTGTTGCTTCCTACTTAGAAAAAAAATAATAATTTTATTAATAAATAATATAAATTACTCAGCCGAGTGTCTGTGAAACGGTTAAATTAACTGGGGCGAGGCCAACCCAGCCGCAGCGGGAGGATGCTGCTCATTAAGACGCGGATGCAGTGCCTGCGTGCGGGTCCCCACGCCGGTGCCACCGCCGATGTCGCGATGCCAAACGCCATCTCGTGTCGGGCGCCGGGAGCGGCTGGAGCCTCCTGTCCCCATTTCCAGCCGTCTGCCGTCATGTCAGTGCTGAGGGACAGGGTCTCTTTTTTTCCTTCCGTATACTCCAAATATTGCCAAAATAGGAAGCTGTGACCGTGTGAGGAAGACCTTGGGTCATGCTGGGGCCGCGGTGGGTGCAGTGAGTGTGTGTGACACTGCTGAGTGCCAGAGCTGGCTGTGGCTCCCGTGGGTAAATTCTGTGTTGGGCACTGCAGGATGGAGAACCTGCCCCTGCCTGTTTGTACCGTGAGGGTGGTGAGGCACCGGCACAGGCTGCCCAGGGAGGTGGTGGATGTTCCATCCCTGGAAACATTCAAGGCCAGGTTGGATGGGGCTTGGAGCAACCTGGTGTAGTGGAAGGTGTCCCTGCTCGTGGTCTTTTAAGTGATGGTCTTTAAAGGTCCCTTCCAACCCAAACCATTTGATGATTCTACAGTTGTATGACGTGGTGAGTCCTGCTGAGGTGGTGAGACCTGCTCTGCCCCACAGCTCTCTCTATAATACCCTGGTTGCACCTTGCTTTCTGTTCAGGGCTGGGGGGATTTGGCCAAGGCACCGTTGATGCAGGAATTGTGGGGACCCTCTGAAGAGACTCAGGGCTCCAGAGCTGGGTTTGTGTCCGTGCCTGTTGTCCCTCCTGCAGCCCAGTGTGCTTGTGGGGGCAGCCAGAGGTGAGGACCATGGTTTAGAAATATCTGACTTAATGGGGCTGGGACATGGCTGAGATTTATCTGGTGATCTTAGGATCACCAATAGCAAGTAGCATTGTCTTAGCAAGGCAGTAACCAGTCCAGCCTGAGCATGTGTCAGTGCTGCTGGGATTTTAAGGTGTCCATAGGTTTTTGTGCTTGTTAACGGGACTGTTGCAAGTTGACTGTTGCTGGTGCTGTTTTGAGAGGTGAAATGTGGATGATCTGCTCAAGGGGCTGCCTGCACAACAGGGGCAGGCTGGACCAGCCACCCTGCTCAGATCTATATGTGGATCATCCAGGCCCGGAATGGGAATGGCTTGTTTACAGCCAGGACTCACTTTCCCCCCATGTATATTATTAAATATCACATTTCACCTGCTTTTTTATCATTCTTGGTTTGGTATAACTATGCCCTCCTGCAACTCCTCACAGTCAGCTTGTGTTTTTGCAGCCCTAAACAACTTGATCTCAACATTAATCTTCATAACCCACCTCTCCCATCCCTCTTCCAGACCATCTCCACCTTGCACAGTTCCCCTGGGACGCTGCCGATGACTTCCCTTCATTCTGAACACTGACCTTTTGGTCTCACCCTTCTTTCCGATGTTTAAACCAGTTGTTGGCTCAGGAGACTCCTGCACCTCTCCCTGCAGGACAGCTAAATGACTTTAAAGGCCTTGGGTGAGGAAGTTAGAGCTCTAAGGCCTTGATCCAAGTCAACTCCATCAGCTGGGCCATCTCTGTCCTTGTGATTGCTTCAAAGAAAGTGTTACAGAGCATCACTTCCCTCTGTTGAAGTCCACAGACTCTCTCCTCCTTACATCCTTTTTAGCTGTGAGTTTTATCCTCTCTTACAGTTTCTACCAGACTCTCTGAGTTTTCATACCCAGACCCTGGGAACCCTCCTCTAAAATTAGCCCCGTGTTTGCCACCTTCCGTGCTCTGGTCCTGCCTCGGACTGAAGCAAAGGTTATCTGCTGCAGTTAATGGTTAAGCAATGTAAGTACTTTTACCCTTGGGTGAAGACCTTCTGATCCAGGAGATTTATTACTGTTTTTCTGTTTATTCCAAGCAGTAGAGGAAGTCATGTCCTTTACACGTGTTACAACCCCCCTCTTGGTTCAAGGGTGTGAGGAGCAGAGCAGAGAAGGAAGAGAAGGCACAAACCCCTTTATGGTAGTTCCTTTTTATGCAAGTTAATCTTGTCCAACTACTGTATTGTAATACCAGTTTAAGGTGAAAAAATGCTCCCCCTCCCTCCTCTAGATGAATCTTTTTTCTCCAGCCTTCTCCTTCCCTCCTGCATGTTTAACCATTGCTGGGACACGTGAGAGGGGGTAGGAATTGCCAGGTGGGACAAGAGCTGGTCCTTGGCACGTGCAGGTCCTGAGGTTTGGAGAAGACCCCCAACACCTTCCGTCTGGGCTGGCACTGGGAAAAGTTGGCTGGGAAAAAAGGTGGATAAAGGGATGGGCAGAAAGGAAAACACCAGAGTTGGAGAGTTTCCTGACTGGAACCTGACCCACCTACCAGCCTTTGGAAGACTTTCCATTTGCTTTCTAAACTCTCAGGCCCGAATGTCATATCGTTTGCCCAGCCATAAATAGCTGGGAATTAAACAAACTGTGCTGCTTTTTTGGCTAATAGATAATGTCCTCTAGTGCTGCAGCCTTATCTTCATATCCCACTGTGTTTGCGTTGGAGATCAGGAGCTCAAGCTGACTTTTTTTTTTTCCTCCCAAGATTTAAAGAGCTGGCAGAACATTCATTCAGTTGTGCAACCTCCATTGAGAGAGGTTCTCAGATCCTGGGCATGGGGCTCATTTTTTGCCCTTTGACAGCTGCTGTAAATCAATACAGCGGGTGGAGGTCACTTGTAGTCAATCAGTAACCAGCACAGGCAGAGGGCAAAACACTCAATATTTGGTATGAAAACAGGCTCTAAGCTGGAAGTTCTTGCTCAGGTGACATTTTCACGGCCATGCCTTTGGAAACCTGGCTCCATCCAGCCTTGGGGGAGGTACAAGCCTGGCCATGATCTTTTTCTGGTAATTATCCACGGGGAGAATTTCCCAGCACGTGCACACGAATGAATTACAGCAAACCAGGGCACAAGGTGCTTCAGGTGGAGGAAGTGGGTCTTGTGGTGCAAGGTGCTCATTTGGTGCCAGCTGGATTACTCCTCCTTTTTTGCAGGAAATCATTAAGTGTTGGCTGAAGCCATGCATGACCTTCATCACAACCACTTCTCTCAGGAACTGAGACCCATGGCCAGGGGGTAATTCTTGCAGGGGTCCCTAATTCCCTTTGAAACAACTGGGAACTAAGCTCTTAAATACCTTTGCCGTCTGAATCATATTGCACTGGCGTCATCACTTCTGTTTGCTCCTCGTTCTGGAGCCGGTTGCCCATTAAAACTTCTGCCTGACCTCATCTCGAGCCCCTGCAATGAGAACACGCTCAATTTCCTCTTTCCTTTGACCTCGGCGGCTCCGGGCTCCGCGGTGATGCAGGATGTGCCTGTGAGTAATCACCCAGCCGGCTCCCCGTGCGTGCAGCTCCCGTGCCCCGGTGCCCTGCCCCGTCAGCTCTCTGACATCCCTGTGCGCAGCCTGGACGTGCTCCCGCGGGCCCCGTGCTGCAGCCACACGCCGGCACCTCGCTGTTTGTCCCCTGGTAACAGAGCGGGGCTGCCCCGGCTGTTTGCACAACCACCCGGCACTCCCGCTCGGATCCCTGTGCCGGGCGGTGCCCGCCGAGCCGCGGGATTTGCAGGTTCACGTGTCGCACTTTTCACCTTCGCTCCGGGCTGGGAGGTGGGCACGTTGTGCCAAGTGTCCATCGGATCCGTCCCAGCGCCCCTGGGAGCTCCTGCAGGTCTCAGACCCAGCTGCTGGGGGTCTGCTGCCTTGATGCAAAACGTTGTCTGTTGGGCTCAATGATCTTAGAGGTGTTTTCCAACCTTAGGTTCTGTGATTGTGTTGCTTCCCAGGCTGGTTGTCTCTGTGAAATGCTGCTTTTCTGGTGTCCACACGCAGAGGAAAGGTTTGACATCAGCCACTGGCCATGGCCACGGGGCTTTGCAGGTGGTGTCCTTCCTCCAGCTCTTCCCTGGAGCCTCGCAAGGCCACTGGTGCTCCTTGCCAGGCTGCTGGCATGCAGGGAAAGGAATCAAGCAGGTTTTTCCCTTTCTCTCTCTCTCCTGTCATACATTTTATACAAACTTTAAATACCAGCACTTCCTTCCAGCTTTCTGACAGCCTGAGAGAGGGACCCCAGAGAGCAGGATGGAAGCTCAGCTTGTGAGCAACACAAAAGGGATTTTCTGACCAGGAGCTGCATGCACGTGCCCATTATCCCTGTGAAGGCTGGAGCAACATTCTCCAGTGCCAGTCCTGTGCACCGGCATCCCCGGGCTGCCAGACTGGTCAGACTTGAATTTTAGGCTTCTTAAGGGTTTAATAAGAGGCTGAACTAAAATACTAGCTGTGAGTGGAGAGCTGAATTCTTCAAGGTCAGAAGGTGGAGAAGGTGGGGTTAGGGTCAGTCCCGTGCCATGGGGAGGTTCGGTGCTCCCAGCATGGCATGGGATGGTTTTTTTCCCCGGCAAGCAAATGAAGGATGCTCGTGGCACTGCTCCTTCTGCCCCGGGGAGCTGTGGTGGAGCACAGCCCTGTGCACCCTGAGAGGCTCAGAGGATGGCTCAGCCTTCCTGGTGTGGCTGGGCAAGTCTGTAGGTTTGGGCAGGAGCTACAGAAGGGTGGCTGTTCTGTGTCTGGGAGCTGGGCTGGGCTGTCCAGTGACCATCTCACTGCACCATGTTGGAAAGCTGACCCAGAATGTCCCCCCAGAGTGTACCCTGTGCAGGTAAGCCCTCACACACTAGGCCTGCATGCCCAAAGGGGGCTGGCAGACACGTTGTGCCTTGTTCAACTCTGGGTCTCAGCACCTCAGACCACTTGCACACTTGCTATTTTAAGTGCCTGCTGTCTTCCCGGGGGATTCACCAGGAGAGAAAGCCAAAAGGGCACTTTAGAGCCCAGGCTTCAGCACTGCACTGCGCTGACTGGAGCAGCAATGAACGCTCTGCTTTCAGCTCTCAGCTACCTTTGCATCCCAGCTCTTGTGGAACAAACAGCTACATGTCTCCCAAGTAATTTTAACACTCCCACAGTTGCAAAGTCCTTTAGCTTTTTTTGGGGGAAAAAAAAAGCCATATAAACCCTGTATCTATTAAACCTTCATCCTCTGAAGCCTCTGTGTTAGTGTGCCAGGAATGTGCCACTTCCTACAGCTTGCTTGGAAAATGACAGGTGAGCCATGGGAGCAGCAGCACCTGCCACAGCCCAGGATGACCCAGAGGAGGTGCCAGCTGCTCTGGAGGGCAGCAGGGCCAGCATCTCCCACCTGCAGAAAATGGTCTTCACGAGAACATACACAAACATTAAGGACCTTTAATTGGAGTTTTTTTTTTCACATACACTTAGGAAAGGTACAACAAAAAACCCAGCAGGTATTTTCTTGGTCAGCAAACGTGATCCAGACTCCCTCCCACTCAGCTTCTTCTGACATTACACAAAGCACTGGAGATTTAGATGCGCTCCTGTTGTGGAAACATTTCGGACATAACCCAAGCCCAGACCACTGGGAGAGGATCCCAGTTCTCCATCCTGCTGTGGTCTCTGTCCGTGGCTCAGCTACAGGTGCAGGGCATGGAAAGCCTTCAGGGGAACCAGAGCTGGACTCACGTTCAACGCCGTTTCCCTCATTGTTAGTTTTCTTCCCTGCAGCGACCAAACACCCAATGTGCACAGGCTTTGGGGGGTCTAGAGCCTTGCACATCATGCTGAAGCCCAGGATCTGCCTGTTTTATCTCCCTCCCCAGCCCTTACCATGCCCAGCCCCAACACACTCCTGCAAAAGCCGCCCATTGCCAGGCACCAGCCTCGGCCACCCCTCAGCGATCCCATTAGATGGCACCACGGGGCAGCGTTGGCTACACCTTCTTTCCTTCCTTCCTCTCCCCTAGACGTGTCTTGACACTGCTCCAGCCCTGAACTGGCCCTTTGTGCAGGGCAGCAAGCTCTGAGCTCCACCGTAGTCACTTGGCTGAGCCTGCGAAACGAGGAGCGAGGACAAGGCTCGCCACGCTCGCCCCTCTTCCCTGCAATCACAGTCCTTAGCGAGGCAGGATGTTTCCAGGATCAGCCTTTTCTTTATTTAAGGATTTTTGCACAGGCAAATGTTACATTTTTTTGGGCACACAGAGGTTAAAATGATCAATCCTATGTGTATGCACATGCTCCCCCCCACAGCCCGTGCTGGCTCTCCCAGGGAATTTATCCAACACACATATATATATACAGTGGTCTGGTAGAAAGTGTTTTCTGAGGTTTTGAAATCCTCTAAAAAGGCTCTAAAAGGCTAACACTGATAAAAGCCTTTAAAGAGTGTCCGCTCTGTCTGCCTGTGTCTGTGCAGTTTGGATTCAGCAGCTTTGTGTCTGCCTAATGCAGTTTGCAGGCTGTGTATTGCACTTTCCTAGGCTGAATCTTGTTCTGACTCCTCTTGCTTTGCTCTCTCATCTATAAAAGCAGGATTTCTACTGAAAATAAGCAATAAACTGCTGCATATGCTCAAGTGGAAAGCATTTTCAAAAGCAAGACAGCACTCTGCTGTCCTTCTGCCTGGGACTTTTTGCGATAAGACAGTAAATTGATTGAAACTAAAATAGGGAATGAGGGTGTTTGCTGACCTTGTTCTGGTGACAGAAAAGTCATTTCAGGGTGAGACTGTGCCTTGAGCTTCTACAGGGACCTGTTGTCCTGGGCATAGGATCAAGGGAGTTTTTCCTCCAGAAAGGATTGCAAGATAGGTAGTAGTTGCCATTTAAAAATGAGGTTTTTAAAAAGAAAAGGGAAAATTTCAATTAAAAGAAGCAAACATAATGCATAGGTTGGTTAAATGTTCACAATTGTAAATACAGACAATAATTTACAGGCTTTTCTCTTGAAATATTAGTGCTGCTATAAGGAGCCAAGCATGTGACTTACTTACAACGACATACCATCACATTTCCAGACTGAAAATGAGACAGATTAAATTGACATTATATATTATTTAGCTGTGTACCAACTAGCCAAACAAACGCTATGAATTCCGTCATTTATGATGGAAGCTACATAAAAATTGCATAATTACTGCAGTGAGTCACCTATTTAAATGGCACTCCTATATGGACGAATTGATTTCAATGCAAGATTAATAGCCTTTTGCTGCTGGTTTACGTGCTTGCCAAAGACCAAACTATGTTGTTGCTAAGCATCATTAGTGGATTAAAATAGGGGTTCTGCATAATTCCTACGGTGTACCTTCAAACAGCGCTTTAGTTTGTGCACTAGCCTAGCTCTTGTTAGCCCTACGTAACACACGGCGCGGGGCGGCCGACACGTGTGAGGGGGGTTAATGCAATCCCAGGAACTCTTTCAAAAGCTCACAGGTTTTCTTGTGGATGACTTCGCGGAGCTTGCGCACACGCCGGATGCTGGAGGTCCCCACAAAGCTGTCTGGCTGCAGCACAGCCATGCCGTTGTGGACATCCCCCATGATGATGAGCTGGCCATCCACCGTGGTCATGTTGGGACACGGGCAGCTCCAGTCCATGTTCAAGAGCGTGATTTCTAGGGGTTCCTTCCCCAGGAATTTTAATCCCATTTTTTCATCCTTGAGAATCTCCTCCACCGTCACCAGGGCGTGTCCCGAGTCTTGGTCTTCGGTGAGCTCCGTGATGCGGCCCAGGATGACGAAGTCGCTTTTGCAGAAGCTCGTCACCAGCTTCTGGCGGGGTTTGCAGGCTTTGCAGTGCGTGTTCTTCGGGAAGGGGCACATCTCCTCGCAGGCCTCCCGGCTCTCGAAGTTGTTCTCGTTGCCTCCACACCCACCGTAGATGAAGGACTGGCACTGCTTTGTCAAGCTGTTGTAGGCCCACCTGGGCTCGTAGGCCTTGCAGTGGCCTTGGAGGGCTGGCAGGTTGCAGATGTTGATGGGGCCGTTCATGCACGTTAACATGCAGCTCTCATAGGTCTCAAAGTGGTTGAGGTTGCTGTTACAGTTCCCATAGATGAAAGTAAAGCAGTTGTTTTTCTTTGCATCATAGTACCACCTGGTCTGCTCTTCCCCGCAGTCTTCACTGTCCGGTTGCTTCAGGCACTCATCGGTTGGGAAATGCGTTTTGTTTTGGGAAGCCTCTTTGGATGCGGGTTCTCCTTTGATGACTGACAAAGGGAAGTCAGCCCTGAGGAGGCCACCGCTGTTCTGGGCGGTGCAGGTGTAGATTCCTGCGTCCTGCAGCTGCGTGTTGTAAATGACCAGCTGAGCGATGTTGGTGACCACGACGTTCCCTCTGACGTGATTTGGCCTCATGATGACTTTGTCTTTCCCATCAACCTGCTTCTCCCACGTGATCTCTGGCTTGGGTCTCCCTGTAACGTCACAGAGGAAGCTGACGGTCTCTCCCACGTAGACAGACTGATGGACAGGGTTGTTCACGAGCGCGGGTGGCAGGATGTCGACGACCGTTGTCTCAGAGTAGGCAGTAGTTGGGCGAGCTGTTGTTTCTGGTGGGATAGGGCTGGTGTTTGGCCAGGTGAGATGGTACCTGCAGGTGACCACGTTCAGTGTAATGCCTTTGATGCAAGCTTCTGCATCCATGTAGCACTTGTTGTAGTAGGTGAGCCCGTCGGAGGCACAGGTGAAGCTCGGCTCCTTCTCACACCTGTCCTTGCACTTGCAGACGGGCTGCCCATCCCAGATGTCGCACTCTGAGCCTTGCTGGATGCACATGAAACGGTCACAGGTTGCCTCCTTGGGCATTCCCACCGGCCCTTTTTTCCCCTTGACGTCCATGTACCGAGCAGCCACACAACTCTTCGTCCCACAGACATTGGGGCAGCACTTCTCGAAGGTCTCGCACTCCTGTGGGGGAGAAAAATAACCCAATCGTTACTGGGGCCAAAGTAAAGGCCTTTTTAGAGACCCAGCAAGCAGCCCAGAAACTCAGGGGACCTCGTCTGCCACAGATATCTCTGGTCTGAAAACTCAGTGTCCCCACAGGCAATGAGTAGAAACATCTCCTCAGCATCTCCTAAGAGGAGAGATGTCTAAACATACTGGGGGTTCTGAAGTGCTTCAAGAGAAGACTCTCTGGAAGGAAAATGTAATTCTGTTCCTTAAACACAAACCTCATCCTAAGTCTTTACCCCAGAGTCACATGGACTGCTTGACTACCAAACCAACCACCCCCCTTCTGTGCTCTCCCAAATGCCTGAGGACAAGGCCTGAGAAACAAGAGCCTATGGAAAGTCTTATCATATGGCTGTAGGCAGTAATCCTTCTTATTTTCCACAGAAGTATGTAAAGTATTATTTGAATTCCCTGAGACTAACAGCCTGCTCTTGGAGGTGAAACTGCCAAGGATTTATAATTGTTCACATTGTAGAGGAAATAATAGAATATCTCAAAAGTAAGGTAATTCTTGCTCCAAAAATAATTTTTCTATGGTATTTAGAAAAACAAACCCCAAACAGATCATTATGGCTTCTCTGTCCTATTTTAGTCCTATTTTCAAATGCAGCATCGCTCTTCTAGTGATTTATTACACCCCGCCTCGGCTACAGTCAGCTCTAAATTGTGGTTAATTTTAGCAGAATTTTCATCTTCTGTGCAGAAAAGGTATTTGATACGTGTGATCACGGCTGCTGGGCTGTTATGGATTACTTTAAGGGACCATGAACACTGTTACCATGTGCCCAACAGGTCACACTTCCACTGTGTGTTAAGCCTCTACAAGCCCCCTGAAATCCATCATCTGTCTCTGTAAGTGAGGACAACATGATTTTTAGGCTACCAAACCAAAGAGCTTCCCCTGAGCCCAGTATCCTTTCCTTATTGGGAAAAAGATGACCTAATATCAGAACTCTTTCCCCATTTCCAGCTGCACATTACTAGGTTTCAGAAGCAAAGCTAGAAACCAGGATGGGTGAGGTTTTCAGCTGGGGTTAAGGAGTGTGGCTTGGCAGAGCCCTTGGCTGCCTGCAGACCACTCACTCCATCCAAGGTGCCAGGACTCTGTGCTGCCACAAAGTGAATATTTGTAGCCACTGGCTTCTGGCTTTCAGTTTTTGACCAGTAAATTATTAAAACATTGTCGTCTGCTGCTGGGGTTTTGCAAGTGTTTTAGCATTCATTGCTGCACCTGGTAGTTGGAACAGAGGAGGCTTATTTGAGAATGGCAAAAGTAAAAAGAGCACCTTCATTCCTAACACATGGGATCCATCTGAGCAAATGTCTTTGTTTACTTATGACCAGCATTTTTCTCTGGTTTTTTACCCTTTTTAGCATTGCAGAAACAACCTGGCTACAGAGCACAAACCCAAACACTTTTTTTCATCACAGTACGTGTTCCTGTCAGCCAGGTTTGGGCTGCAGGAGCTTTGTCGTGGGACATGATGTAAGAGGCAGGACAAGCAGGTATTTTCAGATGCCAGCTTGAGCTGGCAGTGCTGACAGGTTGAAAAATGAATTTTGGGGTTGTAAGCTAAACACATTTTGAGCTGGGAGCATCCCACAGAACATCTGCCTGGTCATTTTAGCCATGCCCTGTTCTGCACCCCAAGCACCCTTTGTGCTTCAAGTGCAGCAAAGGCTGATGATTTGCATGTTAAATCAAACAATTTCATACAGGATTTCTCCCAGGAATATAAAACATCGATGATGGCCACCAACAACAAAGAACACGGTGACACTGCTAAAATACTACAGACTGGCCCCAGTGCATGCTGAGTGCTGGAGTATCAAATTCAGACAGTTCTTTTGACATGAAAGCAAGGAAAAGGATCAAACAGAGCGAGCCCTGTGCCCACATCAGCGTAAGTGACAACTGCCACACACCTCCCTGCTTAACAACAACTCATCAAACCTTTTCTATTTTATATAGGTCACGGGTCAGTTAAATACATGCACTGTCTGCACCGAGTCCTGCATGGTGCCAGTGCCCTTCTCGTGGGACAGACAGAAACAAGCCCCCAGACGAGCCCCCTCACCGCCCGTGACGCAGAGACACAAAGATGTGCATCACTCACCAGGTCAGCGTCGCACTCCCTCTTGCAAGTGCTCTGCGCGTCGACCCACAGGTTGGGGTTCATGTCATTGGGGCATATCCCAGCGTGGGAATACCGGACTGGGGGCAGAGCTCTCCCTTTCAGAGAGACCTCCAGAAGCAAGAGGACACTGCTCTTCCCCAGCAAGATCCACATCCACCGAGTGAACAGCACCAACAACATCTCAGAACTTCTCCAGGGCAGTGGCAGTGTCCGAGCTGGAAGTAGTTCTTGCTTGCTTGGGGTTGCTTTTTTTTGGCAAGCCTTAAATTTTTGAGGAACCCAGATGCACCTGACCTCAGTAAAAGCTTCAGCGAGCTCCTCTGCTGCCTCTGTCGATAGTGCAGTTTGGTCTGGACCTCATTGGATTAAAGGTCCTAGGAAGTTATCCCCTTATTTTAAGAGAAACGCTACTAGTCTGAGCAGAGTTAGCTCTATTTATACCCTGCCTCTGTTAACAAGTCAGAAAAAGTAAACTTGATTTCTTTGACAGGCACACGCTTCCTATGTCCTGGTGGCAGTCAGACAGATTTGTTGCAAGAAAAAAAAGCTGGAAAGAGTTCAAAAGGCTGGAACTGGCATGGTGGGACCCCTGCATGTTTCTGAATGCAGGGAGGCCTTCTTAACCCCTTTAGACCTAAAGTACTTCCCTATGCTAAGAATGGCATTTAGTTCTGAAAGGGGACTTGTCTAAATAACACGGACCCGCGGTCAGGGGATTTCCCCACGGCAAGGGGCTGCACAATCACTTGCTAAAAGGAACAAGTAATAGGATTGAAGCAATTAAAGCCAAAATATCATATTTTAGCAGAGGAAGTAGGGGAAGAAATAACTTATTTAAACGTAGGACTGACAAAGCAGAATGTCTTCATAACTTCTCCCGGGGCTCCTCTGGGCTTTTTTCTTCTTTGGTGGGGAGATTTCCAGGATGCCAGGTTTAATGCTGCCCTCCAGCCCCACCAGGAAGATGTTAAAAGTGTCCCTGAATTCCTCTACATTTCCTGACAGCCAGATCCCATTGTACAGTGCATTGCTGACCCCTTTAACAGCAACAACAAAAAAATAGTAGAAGTTCAACACTATGGAAACCTGCATAAAGGAATGTACAGCATTTTTGCATTGGGGGGTGGGAGGGAAACTCAGTCAAGCTGAGTTCCTCATTCCCTGATTATTACAGCAAGGGGCTGATCCTGCTCGTGCTGAACATGTGCCAAAATCCAGAGATGAGTGGCAGAAGTCCGAGTGGCTCAGCACCTTCCAGGATTAGAGCCTCTGGGCTGAGTTCTGGGCCAGCCTGGGTGGGCCCTGTGTGTTGCTAAGGGCCTCCTGGGAGGATCAGGTAAGTTTGCATCCCACGTGGGGGTTCTGCAGGGCTGGAGCAGCAGTGCTGTGCCTGGGGAGGAGGGAAGGGTGTGAATCCACCCTGTGCCCAGTGCTGGGCACTGCAAAGGCGACAAAGCAAGGCACAGTCAGCCCTTACTTTTCTCCCTTGGGTGTATTAAACCAGGGCTGAGTTTGGACTTAATTCTGCCAAGTGATGATGCTGCCAACCAGTACAACCAGCCAGGTGAACTGGGCCACCATGGGGCTCCTGCTCCTCCCTTGGGGCCAGGCAGCAGAGCACAGTGGCCTGCTGATGTTTCCCAGGATCGCCCCTGGAAGAAAGGGAGGGCAACCTGGAGCTGACCTGCCCTTGGCTGTGGCATTTCTGTGACAACCCCGGGCTTATAAAAGGGGCTGTTGCAGTTCTGATTTGTGTGCCTGCATTAACGATATGCACAGTATTTGAATTTCATGGGACGTGCAGGGCGAAGTTGTCCAAATTAGCTATTTATAAGGAGCACAGGCAACTGCCAGGCAGCAGTTTGCAGTTGATTTATTCTCCCTGAAACTTTAGAAACCTGCATGACACTTGTACAAAGTGCGGCTGTGTGCTAAATGTTTTATTCAGTACTTGTTTACAAAGACAAACGCAGCACCCTGTGATGCCTAAAAAAGCCAACCAAAAATGACACATTCCCAAGAGGTACTTAAAATTCTTACAGCTCTATTAACAACAAAATCACATGTATTAGTGGTTCTGTTGGCTAAACAAAGACACTTTATATTGTAAAACTCACTACAGATAAGCTTTGAAACAAGCTGTATGTGGGTCTTGGGGAGTGCAGGTATCCTGGGTGCTGGGGAAGCTGCTGTCATGACCTCAAAAGCTGCTGTAGGTGCAGGGAATTTTCCCTTGATCCATGGCATTGCCATGGATGTGATTTTCCCCTGCCATCTTGAGCCTTGTGGGCCTGTTTTACCCCCTCACCTGCTGGGACAGGTCTTGCAGCCTCCATCTCCTCTCCTGGTGCCAGAAAGCCACCTCCTTGGCCATGTTGAATGAGAGACTCATCAGTGTGGATCCACCATTCTGAGGAGGAAAAAAATAACACTATTTTATTTTTTTCCCTTGCCAGACCAAGGATCCCTTGCCCAGAGGCACATTTCAGCTGTGGGGGAGCAGAGTGGGGCTCTGAAGAATCAGACACTGGTTTGCATGAGACAGACAGAGCTATGTCCTCCTCCATCCAGAGGGATATTCTCCAGGGACAGGCAAGTCCCACTGCAGCTTTCTGCTTTTGGGCTCCTAGGTATCATGTTCCTGAATCACTCCCTTGGCCACTTGAACACAGCCAGGAGAGAGGAAAACACTGCCATAAATCTCCCTGTGAATGCAGGCAGGCAGCTCCTGAGGGCAGAGGAGGCAGTGAGGACTCCAAGCAACCCTTGACAGCTGCCCTGTCCCTGCCAGGACATCCCAGACGTGCTGTTACTCAACCTGAGGAGCACATCCAGGAGGGACACCACAGGCTACCCTGGGCTGGCTCAGGGACAGCAAGGACTCTGGTTGTCCCAGCATGGACAGCCAAGCTCTGCCTAATGCACTCACTGTCTCCTCAGTTTCATTAGGTTGTTTTCTTGCCTGGTTTAACTTAGTTGAACTCCGCTGACCTCAGTGGATTTGACTGGGGACTCCAGAACACCACCAGCTAATGCCAGCTGTGAATCAGGGTCTCTGTCAAGGTCCCTGGGCACAGTTTCTCTGTTTCTCCTTGTTTATAAAGCACTGTGCATTTTTTCTTTAATATAAGCAATAAAGTAACCTTCATTCTCCATTTCTATGAGCAAATCTATTATGAAAACCAAATTTATGGCTTATCTTCTCTCAACCATGGCAGATACTGATGTGATAAAGATCTTCCCAAATGAGATCCAGCCTTAGAAGGATCCCCACTACTACCCCAAAATCTCCCTTTCTGATCAAGATATTGAACTGAGTCTGCTGGATGAGGAGCTGGGATGAGCTTCTCTGGACCTCGGATGGACAAACCTGAGCCTTGATGGCACAGAGACAACATCCTGAGTCTGCTCCCAGCAGTGGGGACATGCAATCTCTGTGCAGCCTGTGCTCCACAGATGTCCATCCACCACTACACACCAGTCCTGAAAAGCCCTCCTAGGATGCCCAGGATCCTAACTGTCGCTGAGTTTTTTTGTAAATTGTAATTTCTTTGCCTTTTTTCTTACTCTTGCCAAGCTTCAGGTTGTCCCTGCCCTCCTCTGCTGTGCCAAGAATTGACCCAGCGTTTGGTGTGACCCCTTTTAATTGAGGAGGGAAACGGGATTCTCTGGTGTACAGAAAACTATAATTGTATTTGGTTGTTGTTTTTTTTTTCTTAAGCCACTGTTAAAGGAGCAGCAAACTGTTGATCATATTTACGAGCAATCCTCATCTGGAGTTACTCAGCGGATGGTGGATTGATTTGCTGGTTTTATTGTGGAAGGCTCTTGGCAGGAACCGTCACCCTGCGATGTTAAACCTCCCTTTCCCATTGATCTCTGCCTCGGCACAGGGGCCCTTCCAGCCTCAGCCTCTCGTGCTCCCTGGGCCCGCCGCCACTCGCAGCTGGTTTTGCCAACACAAACACGAGCCTCCCCCTCTCCAGGCAGGCTCTGACTCATCGCTGCCGGTGGCAGTTTGCTGCCTGTGGCATCCAGACCCTACACGAGGGCTCTGGGCTGGAGGGGGCACTTGCCTGTGCTGCACTGTAAGGGGTGCCCCCAGCACCCACCGCAGCGGTGAAGGTTGGATGCTGGACATCTTCTGCCTTTGAGCTCAGCTTAAAGAACAGATTCTGCTCCTTGAGGCCGCCCTCCTCCTCCTCCCACAGGACAGCAGGGCTTGGTACCAACTCCCTGCACTGCCCACAGCAGCAATCAGCCCCTTCTTCCAAACAGGGCACCAAAACCTGCCCTGCCTGTAGAGACCCCGGTCACTCAGGGAGCCCCAAGGACACGCTCTTCTTTGGCCCCACCATCATCATTCACCCTCCATAGGTGGCTTCTTGTCCATGCACAGGTGAAAATGTGATGCCTGAACAGAAAAGTACTTTAAAAAACCCCTGTCTCATTTAGACAGTAATGATGTTCCAGGCTGTATGTAAAGCTTATTGCTCTTAAAGCTGAGAGGGAATGTCACTGCCAAATCCCTTTCAGAGTACAGCTTGTCTTAAGCAGGAACATTTCTTCCAAACCCACAGAAAAATACAGATAGTGCCTTGGGAACTCAGCTTCAGCTTGGTTTGGACTGCAAAGGATCAAACCTTCCCCTCTGAGCGATGCTCCTTTCCACGAACCTCTGCAGGACCTGCTCAGGGGATGGCCAGGAATCCCAGCTCGGGTGCCTTTCCACAGACCTCAGAAAAGCACACAGCTCACACTGGCTGGATGGTTGGCCAAGAGAGAAGGATTTTTGGCAGCATGAGATGCACCTCCAAACATCAAAGCACAGGCAAAGGCTGCTGTGCTGGCCACATGCTTCTGGAGCACACACATGGGCAGGGCAGATCTGGCTGAAGGTTTGCAATGGGAACAGCACACCTGGGTCCTATTTCAGGGGTCTTCAAATGCACAATTAGAAGTGGAGGCATATTTCAATTTTTCCCCAAGTAAAGATAGAAATCTCTCTGGAAGTGCCCAGAGCTAACAAGTGCTGTTTTTGACTTCTGAAATAACCCATCTGAGCAGATCCCAGCGTGCAGGGACAGGCTCAGGGGGCACATTCAGCACGGTGATTGCTCACCCAAACGAGCTGCTGTTTATGTGCTGCCTCACGTGCAGCTGCTCAGTAAGCAGAAGTTAATGTAGTTAGACAAAAGGGCTCAGTTTGGGGGGGGAAATCAATGATGTCAGGGAGTTTATTACAGGGTTATGGGCCACCTGCTAGAACTCAGCATTAGGCCTGTGTTGCGTTGTGTTTCGGGGAGAGCTGATGGCCCTGCACTCAGACAGGGCTAGCGCCAGAATTATTATTTTATGCCTCGGCAGATGGCTTCTGCTCGGGGGTTTTATCTTTGAGTGCAGACATACGACTAATCATCATTTGCTTTCTCTTTCTCTGCTAACGTAAGCTGGGCAGGAAGCAATTGCCAGTTTGATGATGGTTCATTATTGTTCGGTTTATTCTGTCTGAAACAGCACAGCAAGAGGCACCGAGGGTACAAAGGAAGATAATCAACCCGTTATCAGTGAGATATGGGGAAAAGCTGAGCTCAGAAGCTTGTCTTTCACCAGCCCATCTTTCTGTCTCTCTGTCAGAGGCAAAGCCTTAAGTATCCCATAGATAATTTGGAGAGGCCGTGGCGCCATCATCTTTGGATTGCCAGGACTGGAAACGTGAAATGTTGGCAATGGGTTCACCCTGGCATAGAGCAGGAGGGTCTAAGTCACCTCCCAAAGTCCCTTCCAGCCTTGTTCTCTGTCACCCTCAATGCTGAGTGAGACCTGCTCCATCATTTAAGCTTTGGGTTAGGGAAATCTGAGATCTGTAATGCACCCATGAATGCCAGTAAACAGAAATCCCAGCCACGGTGGCACCAGCACAGGGCCAGCACTGTCCATGTTAGGCCCTCTCAGCCACCTGCTTCCATGGTGAACAGGCTGGACCAGCTGCTGTCATGGGAAACACGGACACCAGGCTGCTGCAGAGAGGCTTGAGCACCTTGCTTTGTTGCAGGTTTTGGGAACTAGTGATTAGTTTCGAGGTGAGCTTGAATAATGGCACTTTAGGAAACTGGCACTAAATCCATGGTGTGCAACTGGAGATGTTCCCATGGCTTGCAGCACTGCTGTGGCTGTATGAGCCATAGCATGAAAACCTCAGGGCTGAACTGGTACATTTGTTGCTCTTTATGGTCTTCAGTTTTTCTGCTTGGTTCCAGCACAATTTGAATAAAAGCTCAGAATAAAAGTGAAGGGCAGGCCTGACATGTGCTCAGGCTGAGTGCTCAGCACATCTTTCACCAGAGCTGGTGGTGTTTCTCCAGGAACGTGAGTTAATTTAGTTCCCCAAGTAGGAGGCTAATGAATATTATTGAATGCATTGCACAGGTTCACTTCAGTCTGCAAATGACCCTAATTTAACCTCCCGTATTTACTTTTAGGAATTTAAAGCTGGGAGGAAATCACTTGATGAGTATCACACAGCAACAGCCACGAAAGGTTGGAGTCCTGAGACCCTGATTCCAACCCCATGGGCACCATTTCCTTCTCAGAAAGCAGGTTCAATATAGAAAAGTCACCTTGCTTTTGTTTGTGATGTGATTCAACTTATATAAATAGTAAGGTTTTAACCTGCTGTGCTAATTTAATTTAACTCCCTCCAGTTCTTTTTTCCTTGAAAACCCCGAGTTTGTCCTGGTTTGTACTGCAAGCCTTAATTCCCTGTGAATTCCCTACTTCAACATGAAGTAACCATCTCACCATCACTCAGGGCTAATCTTTTCAGAAAGGTTATGAACCTTTCAGTGGAGGAGAGTTTGTGAGGTGGGGTTAAACTGCTGCAGATTTGCTCGGTTTTGTGCTTCATGTGAGACTTTACCAAGCCACTGATTCTGCTGAAGTTTGGAACCCTCATTGTGGCTGGGAGCCTCTCCAGGAGATGCAGAGAAGCTCCCAGCAACTGGGCTTTTCATCAGGCAACGAGTGTTGGCTTCTTCAGACAACCTGGAAGTCCCAGAGCTCCTCCGCGGGTTTGGTATCCAAAACTTCGCTATAAACAAGTTAATTTTCACAAAATGGAACTATTTCCATTTCTGCAAATACCATGAAATCCTTTTAGCGTCAATTCCATCTTCTTGGAATTTAAATCTAAATTAGGGCAAAAATCTTTCTGACTGAAGAGTTATTGCCCTCATTTGGCTTTGCTGGTTGTTAGCAGTCCTGGCTGTCACACAGCACATCCTCTGCCCGTGCTCAGAGGGTGACCTCTGCCAGGGCAGTCCCTGCCTGGTAAGTTGGACACATTAAGAGTCTTTCTAAAAGGTGAGCTGTTTTGTTTTAGCGTGCCCTGTGTGCTCTTTTACTCTTTTCTAGATGCAAGGCATCTCAATCTGCACTGCTCAGACCCAGATGATGGCCAACAGAAGAGTTAGAACAGCTCTTCCGGGCCACTTACTTGACACCCTTACTTGAAGTGCCCAAAGGAGCTGACATGCAAATCTGGTACGTAAATGTGCTCCCTTCCTGGCATTCATTGACCAGCAGATCTGAACAGAGGCTGGAGGTGTGAGTGATGTCTGCAAACCAGTGATGATCCGCTTCCATTGATCTTCAGAGGAGCAAGCCCATCCTTCCTTCTCTGGCAACAGGATGTTCGTCTGTATTTAACGGCTTTTTTTCATTGTTGCTCTTTCTGATTCCAGCTAATTCCAGATCCATTTTTATTTTGATCTTCTATTGTTTGCAGCGTGAAGAGGCCACAGTACTTTCTTTTCCATGGCAGTTCTGCAGGTAACCGGCCCGTGCCTGCCTGACGCGATGGTGGCCGGCGGCACGATCGCAGGTAACGTTCAGGAGATTCACGTGGATTAATCATTATAATTTCCCTGTGCCCCCAGGGCCAGCACACTGGGCTCATCATGCTGTCTAACCAATTGCTGGGATGGTGTTTAATCACAGACACAGCAGATGGCCTTTGAGCTGGGAGGTACAAAGGGACCGGAGCATCGTTTCAAACGCTCTGCACTGGCCTGATTTTTCTCCAGTTGAAATCGATGTAAATATTCTGCTGACTTCAAAGGGGAGCAGGGTGAGGTTACAGCCAAGTACTCTTGGAAATCCCACCCAGTGCTTGATTTTTCTTGACCTGAAGGCCAGTTCAGTCAGCTCTGCTTCCACAAAGGGGCTTTCAGGAGTCCTGGAAAAGCCGCCGGAGTGCTTTCAGCCCTGGGTTCACATGGTAGCAGCATGTGAACTGCGGCGAATCTAGAGGACGATTCAGCCCTCCCAAGTTCTGATTCCACTTCTGCAGATGTCTGGCTGGCATCGCTCTTGCTCTCTCCTCATTGACTGTGGGGGAGTTTAGGGCAATGGGATTCCCACCGAGGTACTTCAGTTTGTGGGGTGAACTCCTGCAGCAGGACAGCAATATTTGGGGTACCTTCACTAGACCTCTGTCTTTGCTGTGCATCAGCCAGGAGAACAAGCTGGTCTATGTGCCTGGAAAATCTTTACATCATCTCTGCAGCCCATGGCATGAGCTGTGGCTTAGTCTCTTCCCAGCACAGAGAAAATGGTCTTGAATCCTTTTTTTTTTTTTTGGGGGGGTGTTTCTTCTTTCATAATTTTACACATTTTCTCTTGTGTTTCTGTAACACCATGGTTACAAAGCTCTACACAGGGTGGAAAATGAGACTTTTCTACACATTTCCAAACATTTCCATAAACTAATTTCCTTTTGAAGTCAATCAGATTTGTCAGTATGGAATGGTTATCTCCACAGGACCCGTTCCTGTCCCTGCCTCTGACTTAGTCCGTGAGCCCAGACCACTCACTCCCTCTGTGCCACAGCTTCCACCTTCCTGAAGGGGACTATAAAGCTCACAAGTGGGTCAAGTGACATCAGTTTATCTTCCAAATCCCAGCCTCTTGCCATTCCCGCAGAGCCATGTGTGAGTGTGAGGTGTGATTTGCTGCAACTGCAAAACTGTCAGGAAAAAATGAGGAACACAAGAATTGTATCTCCAGCCATTTGTTCACGCCTTAAGCTGCAGCTTAAGCACAGCCCTTTCCACCTCACACACACACATACTTTTTTTTTGTTAAACTTTGCCATGGCCAGAAACCTAATACTGTAACTGTTTCAGAACATAAACTTTTTCGGCTCCTTTTTGATTAGTTTGAGGAATCTGGAGTACCCACAGCCATAGAAAACCGGGTTAGTGCACAGTAGAGGCTTTCATGGCCCCTAATCTTGATGACAAAATTATTCGAACAAACACTTCTTGTGTCACCAATATATATTATGTAAAACCTTGTGACTTTGATTATGTGTCTATAATACAGATTAGTCTGTTTGGGTGTTTGGTGCTGACCTCCAATAAGCTCCTAAAGTATTAGCAAGAATTTGCAAGTGACAGGCAGGCAGAGGTGCTGTTCTGCCTAATCCCATTCTCAAAACTCTGGCTATATATGTCTGAACAGCTTCTGCTGCTTTCCTTGAGGCACCAACGAGGTTATTTCTCTCTCAGCCCCCTCCCAACCACCTTTGTCATTCTCTCCACTGCTCTGATGTGTCACAAATGTTGGAAGATTTCACTAACCTTATGGTCTAGAGCCAGGGAGACAGTGAGAACAAATTTAGAATAGGAGGCAGAGAATGTACCAGCTGGGAGGTGATGCTGTCGATCTCCATGGAGACCTCTTTAGTTACAGCTTTGCTAATTACTCTGATGAATTGTATAGTGCCTGGTTGAAAGCCCAGCCAGGTCAATGGAGTGTTCCAAATTGACTTGCCGTGTCTCAGGACCACAAGAGGTGCACAGGGCACAGCCCCTCAGTTATGATTTGCTTTTGTGGCTTTCTCCCTGATGGCCAAAACACAGCCTAATGAGAATCCAGACACCCTGATCAGGTCTCCTGCACGGGCCCAGCTTCTTCTAAAGCAAAAATCCCTGCAGCAATAAATACAGACCTTGTCTTGGCAAAGCAATTCTTTTTTCTTAGACATGCAGGTGAACCATCCCCATCATCTTGTGAACTTCACGCAGGAGTCCTGCAGGAGATGAACTGGGGCAAGATCCCAAGAAGCCTTTTGACTCCAAATGCCTAAATAGGACATGCCCCTATGCAGGAATCAGGCAACTACATACATCTGCCCCTCATCCCCAGGATGAGCCTGTTTCATGGATTAGCAGAGCAAAGGAAGGAACTACAGGGCAGAGAGGAATGCAGCCAGATGTCTGGAGAGAAAGCAAAGGCAGCCCCTTGTGCACTCTGTTGTCTGGGTTAGGGTTTCTCTGAGCTCAGAGGGAACCAGGGTCACACCTGGGGGCCCTACTGCAACCCCAACACAAGCAACAACCACCCTCAGGGGAGAAGTTTGGATCCACGGCACTGCAGTTCAGGCTTGTCATTACTTGAAGCCAAACTGGCTTTAGACACTAATCCACTGAACAATTTTCAGTTGTTATCAAAATCTATTGGACTTCTTAACCATGAGTCCCTGAGCTGATGTACCACTCCCCTCAGGTTCCAGTTCCCTGACTTGTTTGTTCAGAAATTATATATTTGTTCTACAAATAGGAACAATGTTAAATTAACAACTGAGAAAAAAACAGCCACACACTATGCCTGATTTCTAAAGGGATTTGGCTGCCTGAGCAGATCTTTCCTCTGGAGATCACCATTCCCCCAAATATCAATGCCATTTTACAACCCCTCCCCATCAAACTTCACTCCATGCTTCAGGCACGTGCATCTGTGTGAATGTGAGTGTGCTCACACTGGCTAAAAAGTCTCTTTTTTAGGCCCTCTGCTGCCCTTGAGCCCCTGCAGGATGCTCAGCAGGGCTGAAAACCCACGAGATAGCCAGTTGCACTGTGATTCAGGGATGTTCCAGGGGGCTAAGACCTGTCCTAAATTCCAGCCCTCTGTACCACTATCAGTGTTGCAATCCACACCTGGTGATTTGGTGAAAAAGCTGTAATTTACGGTCAAAACACAGATCATGTTTGAGTTCCCTGAAACTCTGGAATTAACTGGAATGGTGTATTTATCTCATTAAGAATAGAGGAACTATTCTTGAGTTGTGTAGAGCCCCAGCCACCCTGCCTTCATCTGCTCATCTTGCCTGCCAGTAGGCAGCTGGAAATGATCGGGTTCAAACCTCATTCCCTTCGGATCCTTTGACAGCAGGTAGAACACAAGAGGCATCTCCAGAGGATGATCTGGCTGTGCTATTTTAGATGCCTGTCCCAGAATGAGATGAATCAGCCTTCGTGCTGTGTGTTTCTTCCCATGGGCATGAAGTGAGTGTGGGGTGACACAGGCTCAGACTTGACAGTGTGGAGTTTTCAATTTAACCTAATTCACCTACAAACCCTCACACAGGGAATTCCAGGGGGCCAGCACAAAAACTGGTATAATATAAACTGCTTCTCACATGTGACTTTGACTTCCTCCTCTGAAATTGTCTCCTCTGCCTTCAAACACCCATTGAAAGGCCCAAAGTGGGCAGCATAAATTAGTTTAAATCTAGGTGAATATTGGGCTTGACTTTTAATTCCTTCCATCTTTATTCTCCACCAGTCCTTCCATTTCCTTGAGCCTTAATCCCATAGTGGCTTTAAATCTCTCTCCCTCTGTGCATTAAGTATAATATTTAAGGTTTCTGACTATCCCTGAATCTTATTTCTAATAAGTGCACAAGTTGGTTTAAATTGCCAGAAACATTATTTTGGTGGGTTGGGTGGGGATTGGGTGTTTCAAATATGATCATGCAGCTGTCAGTATCACTGTGTAACTGGGAATTAAGCCCTTAAAAACATGTTTAATCATAACTTTCAATGACTGAGAAGTTGGTTAAATGGGGAAGAATGGAGTTATTTGGGGAATGAAACCTGAAATGCAAAGGGAATGAAAAACTGTCAAAGCCTGGAAAAAAACAGGAGCAAATAGCAAACAGACAGACCATGGTTTCTCCAAAAAAGGAGAAAAGAACCAATCCAGAGATTCGGGCAGTCAGAAGCTTGCAAAAAGACACATATTAAAACTTAACCAATAAAATCTGGAAAACTTGCTCTGAGGACAAAGAATGGCCCAAGCCTCCCCTGTGGTTACTCCAAGCCTGTCACAGGGAAGAGGAGGCTCTGCAGTGCCAGGCGTGCACAGCACTCCCGGCAATGCCTCAGGCTCCCCTCGGATGGGGAACACACAGGGAGCACCGAGCACCTGTGAATCACAACAAAACAAAATATCACTGGCCTGGGCTACACACACACACACACACACACACTGTGGCTCAGAGCTCAGCGTGTTCCCACCAAAGGCCAAAAGCATTTAGCGTTTGGGAGGAAAAGCGGCTGCTCAAGCCATAAGTGCACAGCACCGTGTGCGGTTCCCAGCAGATTCCAAAGGGGATGGGCAACCCTCAGCCACCACCTGCCTCGGTGCATCTGGGTCCACGCAGGATCTGCTCTCGGCAGGGAGGTGTGTGCACGTGTGCCCTGCACAGGTACAGCACCGTGGGGGCCTGGCCAGCACGGGCACAAACCGAGCTGCCATATGGGAAAGGAGCAGGGAAAGGACAAGTTCTTGGCTCTGCTGGGATTTGGTGTGCGCAGCACTTGTGCCAGTAAATGGGGAGGGGGCGATGCGTGCGAGGGGCTCTGGGGCTCCACGCGTGGGGCACGAGCAGGAGGGCTCATGGCGGCAGTGGGGAGCTCTGAGTCAAGTGAACTCGCTGCTAATCCTCTTCCACACAGCCTTCCTTGCAGGAGGAGATCTCATGACTCCGGGGAGAAGTACATTGTGTAACTAAGCAATGGTGAGCCCGAGCTGCATTTAACAGGGCTTGGCACAGGCACGGCAGAGTAGGATACTCATCCCAAGAGAGCGTGAGAGAGAGCATCTCAGTGCATCACCCGCCGGCTTCGAGTCCTTAAAAGCCCTGTGTGGCCTCGAGAGAGGAGATCAAGCAGAGGGGAAAAAAAAAAAAAAAAAGAGAAAAAGCCCATAACCCCCCAGAAACCAGCTCCCTGCACCGGCTCCCCTGCGCCTGTGTGGAAATGTTGCATAATGTCCCTTTGCACCACACGGAGCTTTGAAATCCGCAGGATCAAAGCTGTATGGAGACACTATGGATGTGCCCAGACAAATTTAAAGGCATTTTACCATTATAGCAAGAAGCACAAAGCCACACTCCGGGCTCCTCTTGCTGTTCCACCATGACATCTAGTGGCAGCAGTACTGGAGAACTAGGAATGCTGTTTCTGGTTTTGGGCCTATTTTTGCACTTTGCCACCCAAATAGCTTTTCCCCACCTGAGTGTTGTCTTATATGACAACAGAAAAGACTCTTTTGCCACCTTATCCTACTGGATTTTTCCAGATGTAAAAAATTGGGATTTAAAGCTTTTACAGTGTGCAAGAGAGTGTCCTGCTCCCTGTAATGTATCCCCAGGTCTCCACTTTTGTGTGCCTTGTCTTTGTTTTACAGCTTTGTGCCACAGATGCTGAAAACAGACAAAAGGAATTGTGGGTTAAAAAGTGATCATTTAAGACGCTTTTACTGAAAAAGGAAGCAAGTTAAAAGTAAAATATTCGGGTAACAGCAGTGTCCAGTTGAAGGCTGGTCTTCCAGGTCTCGGAGATTGGAATTCAAGGCTGTTGCTGGGTAAATGTTGTTTGCAAAACATTCTCTAAATCCAGTTGTTTCTCCTACAGTTGGTTGAGTCTTATGGTATGAGCTGGGCAAAATTTTTGCCCAGCGTGTTGCAGCCTGTTGCATGGGATGACCAGCATGTGATCTGGTGTGAAAAACTTACCACTGAGTCACCATGTAACCTTTGCCACGGTAGCTAAAAATGTCATCACTGGCTTGCCCCTCCAGCCTTCCCAAGGGCAGTTTGCAGGGATGCTTCTCTCTTAGAGAAACAGAAATGTCTGGCCTGTGGGCCTCTGTCTCTCCTGACTGATTAAAAGGAAGATGACTGTGTTTTGAAGCTTCATTTATATGGATAGATATTTGGGAACTGTTTGGAAGGTAATGCTGCAGGCATTACCACAACCTAATTGCCACAACTGCCAGAGCAGGAACAGCAGACCAAAGGAACAGCAACTCAAGTCCAAAATTAAACGGTAGGTTAAAAATAATGTCACTAATAAAAAAATTAAGCAATAAAAGAGAAGCAATGAAATAAAAAGACCAAATAGCTTAGTGCAAATTTCTCCTTGGTGGCAGACGCTGATGCCAAAGCAGAAAGCCTGGAGTTAAATTAGCTCCCCAACACAGGTTGCAGTGATTTAATTAAGAGTGTGAGCAATGTGCTGGTGAGGAGATGATTGGGAATTGGAGGTGCCAGGGCTGGAAATGTCTGGGGGAAAAAACCCTGGTGGATTTCACTCCTGGCCCAGGGATTTGGACCCATCCTTGTGGTACCTTCCTGCCCCAGCCCATGGCAGCCTCACAGCTCAAAGGCAGGAGGCAGGCTGCCAGTCAAAAACACCCTGAAGAGGGCAAGGCCAGTGTGATGGATGAATGGTTGCACTCGATGATCTTAGAGGTCTTTTCCAACCTGAACTACTCTGTGATGTGCCTTTGCCGGGCAGGCAGTTTTGACTCACAGCTTTCTCCCTCTCCCCATGATCTTCCTCCCCTCAAGCCTCCACACAGGTCTCAGGGTGGTGAGTGAGGGTGGGATGAGCCTGTCAGAGGAAATGCTCCCGTTTTGGGCTTTTCACCCTGTCCAGGATCCCACCCCAGCGCCCGGAGGGGTCACACAGAATCACAGAATCACTGAGTTGGAAGGAAACACTGGCGATCATCCAGTCCAACCCCCTGCCAGGGCAGGGTCACCTGGAGCAGGTGACACAGGAACGCATCCAGGCGAGTTTAGAATGTCTCCAGAGGAGGAGACTCCACACCCTCCCTGGGCAGCTGTTCCAGGGCTTTGCCACCTTCCATGGAAAGAAGTTTGTCTTCGTGTTAAGGTGGAACTTCTTGCATTTTAGTTTATGGCCATTGCTTCTCGTCCTGTTGCTGAGCACCACTGAAAAGTCTGGCACTGTCCTCTGACACCCGCCTTGGAGATATTTATCTGCATTCATGAGATCCTCTCTCAGTTTCCTCCAGACTAACCAGGCCCAGCTCCCACAGTCTCTCCTCGTCAGAGATGCTCCAGACCCCTCATCATCTTTGCGGCCTCCGCTGGACCCTCTGCAGTAGCTCGTTGCCTTTTTTTGTACGGAGGAGCCCAGAACGGGACACAATGTTCCACATCAGGGCCGTTCCCCCCCGGCCGGGGCAGCGCCGGCGCTCCCCGCCCGCCCCGGGCTCAAGATGGCGGCGGCCGCGAGGGCCGGAGCGGGGGCCCGGGGCGGGCCGGGCCCGGCGGGGCAGCGGCGCTGAGGAACCGCCCGGCCCCTCCCGACGGGCTCCGGAGCGGCGGGGAGGGGCCGAGGGGGGCCCTGCCCGGCGAGCCCGGCCCCGGCCATGAGCGGCGCGGCGGAGGCGCGGGAGCTGGAGGAGCGGCTGCGGGAGGCGGCGGCGCTGGGGGACGTGGCGGAGGTGCGGCGGCTGCTGGGCGCGGGGGCGGACATCGACTCCCGCAACGAGATCAACGGCTGGTGAGGGGCTGCGGGGGACGCGGGGCGGGCCGGGGTCGCTGCCGGGCTCGGCTCCTCTCCCCGCTGCCGTTCCCTGCGGGGTGTTGGCGGTGGTTGGACTCGGGGCGCCCCGCACGGCACTCGGGCGCCCATCCATGAGTGGGGGGAGCGGCCTGGGGGGTCGCAGCTCTTCTGTTTCTTAGTTTCCCTATTTACAAAAAAGGAAAAGCTAATCTCGGGAGGCTCGGAGATTTACTTCTAAAGAGGATCACGATAAAAGCAGGCCGCCCTCCTTCCACCTGTCACTGCGTGTTTGCCCAAGGACCTCTTCCAATCGCTGGTGCCAACCTGGGACAGCGGTGGGGACAGCGGTGGGAGTCACTCCGTGCCATAGGAAAGCAAAGGAGGGCCCTGCCCCACACAACTTACAGTAGATTCAGGACTTTAAAAAGCGACGCAGTGAAGGAAACTTTATTCCCAGTTATCCTCACTTTACACACAGCTCAGGTGAAGTAGGACTTGCTTGCCATGCATCCCAACTCCTCTCTTTCCTTCCCGCAGGACCTGCCTGCACTGGGCCTGTAAGCGGAACCATGCTCAGGTGGTGTCCTGCCTGCTGGAGGCTGGGGCGGATAAGCAGATCCTCACTGCCAGAGGAGAGCTGGCTGCACAGTTAACATCAAAACCAGACATCCGGAAGATTTTGGGAGGTACCATTCCTGTCTTTGAAGTCATCTAGAATTCTTGGTCTGAACACTAAAGTGTATTTAGTGCTTTCATCTGAGGCAGTGGATTGGCAAAACTTTGGCTGGGACCATTGTATCTCATTAGATAAGTGATTTTTAACTCAAATTCATACTTGGGCAAATAGACATGGGGATTTCAGGTAGGAAGGCTTTGTATTCCGAGTTGTGTCACCAAGGGATGGAAGAGCTGTATGCTTTGGTAAATGTGCTGCTGCAGTCCTGTTTGCTGTCACTAAGCAGAAGCTAACATGCAGGAGGCTTTCACAACTGTACAATTTGCCTGTTGTCTGACCATAATCGAAAATTACAAATCCTTTCAAAACAAATGCATCATTCCAGAAGTTACGGCTTCTGAGCATGTTGTTATACTGCAACTTGCAGCATGATTAATTTTTGCCCCATAATTCTGCCATCTACACCTTTCATATGCAGAGCAACCCCAGTTAGATGCCTGTGACACTCCTGAACGCCACCAGTGTCTGTTGCCAATCAGAATTTAGGTACTGTGCTCCAGATTAAAATTTTTAAGTGCTTCACCTTTGGAAATGTTGATGTTCTGTCTTCTGCTAATTGCACTTAAATTGCCCTCTACAGTGATCTGCTCTTACATCAACACTGTAGGGTTATCTTAAATGAAGTTGCAGCTAAATCGTGACTCAGGTTTCGACAGTCACCACTCAAGGAATGACATGTTCTTTGCACGATACCTTTGTTTTCTTTTGGGAAAGGTGCTCATCTCTTGGGCTTAGTTTGTGGCAAATGACTCACATTGTTTTTACCATCTACTGTCAAGCACATGAGGATGAACCCTGTTCAGAGCTGCTGTAATTTTCTGTCTGTTAAGCTTTAATGTATTTCCTAGGGAATAAACACATATCACTTAGATTCTCCTAGTTTTTATTCTGGGAGTGTTGTGCTATTAAGCTGATCTTTCTAAACTGCTTTGACATTACTATTAATGTCCTGTAATCCTCAGTCAGGCAGGAATGCCACTTACTGTAGTGTTTTAAGCAAGAGAAAAGTTTGTTTGGGTATTACAGCAAGTAGTCACTTGCCTGAAGAAATACTGGGTTGAATTTGCTGGCCTGGGTCATAGTAAACTATTTACAGCAGTGCTATTAAAGCATTGTAAAATGAGATTTAATAAAGAACTACTGGTCATAGAATTCCTTTGAAAGCACTGGAATAACACTGCTAGAAATTACATGTCTTTCAATGGTTATTTTTTTCCCCCCACTTTGTTTTTAAAACACAGGATACACTGTAGACATTTCTAGGTTTTTCTTTCAACTTTACAGCTACTTGCCTCCCAGGTATTTCATGCTAATGGTACATTTCTATCATCCTTTGATGACCTCGGAATGCAATGTAGTTTTAAGACACAAGAAAACTATTCAAGATGAGAAAGATCTGTCCAGTAACATGATGGTTTATTTTCTCTCCCCGTCCCCTACTTCCCATTTTCGAACTTCATTAGTAGAGGAAGAAACTGAATGCCAAGGAGTGAAGGATTTAAATTTGCCAATTGTTGCAAACTACTTGGCCAACCCACCATTCCCTTACGTTTACACCGAAGAAAGCATTCCAGGCAGCTTGGCAGAATCCCAGAATGAAAGTGCTTCCATCTCTTCTGCTTCCCAGTGCGAAACCAGCCCTTGTCCATCAACAACTCAGGTCGACAGCGTATGCACACCCTCGCCATGCAGCAGCCAAGAGGATTCCCCCGCGCTGGACGCCATGGCCCCGCCGCCCCCCGTGCCCACCGCCGGCACAGCCCCGGCACACGCCAGCCCAGCGGTGCCCAACGGTCCCGTGTGCCCCCCGGCCATGCCCCCCAGCACAGGGCTCTGCTCCCCAGGAGCACCTGGCCAGGCTGGGCCTCTGCAGCCCCACACTTCAGTGACCAGCCCCACCCCAGCCTTCCAGCCCTTCTTCTTCACTGGGACCTTCCCCTACAGCATGCAAGGTAAGGAGGGGCTGTTTACTGCCCTTCTATCCCAGTGTGGGCCATGGTTTTGTTACTGGGTGAATAGTGTTAATTCCACTTCAGACTCAAGGAGAACAGAGGCAGAGATGTTGAGTTCTGTGGGCAAAAGTACCCTGAATTTTTTCTCCTGCTCTGCTGCTGTGATGCCTGTATTTTAACCACAGTAATACTTTGCAAACCAATAAAAGATCAGTCCAAGTAACGTGAAAAATTAAATTCTGCACTATATGATATAAAGTCAAAGGCAGCTCTGGTAGTTTGGTAACAACTTGACTTCATGACTGGATGGATGAGAGTTTAAACAGTGTAAACATGGTTCCCCTGTGTATTTTTGCTGGAAGCTTCTATTAACTCACAGTGTTTCTTAGTGAGATCATAGGGATTGCATTATAAAACCTGAATACAAAAGATAATGGTAAATTACTGTAGTGTTGCCCTTTGTGGTTGGTTTGTTGCTTTTAAAAAAAAAACCACCTTTTAATCCTTTCTGTCAGAACTTGTGCTTAAGGTGAGAGTCCAGAACCTCAGAGACAATGACTTCATTGAGATTGAACTGGACAGACAAGAACTGACCTACCAAGATCTGCTCAGAGTGAGCTGCTGTGAATTGGGTGTTAATCCAGAACAAGTAGAGAAGATCAGAAAACTCCCCAATACATTAGTAAGAAAGGTAAGAATTGAAATCAGAGATTAACTTGACTTTGCACTTTGCAGATATCAGAGAAGGTATTTTTGTAAAAAGATGGGTAAAATGTCACCTTTGTTAAAAATCAAAAACTGACTTCAGCTCACAAATTCAAAAGGATGTTGGGCTTTTCTTAAAACTTCATCGTAACTTACTTAAAAACATTGTCAAAACAGGCAGAGTATTCCAGCTCCTAAAGCACATGAAACTATTACTGACTTTTTTAAAATGTATCAGAAGCAGTGCATTAGGGTGCTTTTAACATAATTGCTATGTTACTACGTCAGCATCTGCTTGCCTAAAAAGAACAAACAGTAAGGGGAAATAACCTCCACAAATTGGCATATGAATAATTTAAAGATATGCTGTTAACAAATGAACATGCTCTTCTGTTCCAAAAATATCGGTTTGGGAGGTCTGTAAATGAGCTTGATCACAACTCTTAGGTGAGTGACACACACAAACACTGGCAAATCATAATGAGGTTCAAGAAGAAAATGTACATTTTAAGGAGAAAAAACAAACAAGTCTTCTTTGAAAGAAAGAAGGTATGCTGGTAGGATTTTTTTCCCCTCTCATTATTTATTCCTCTCATCAGGCGTAACCTCCCCGAAATTTTAGTTTTTACTTTAGCTATTTTATAAATAATAACAACCAGCTATTTTTAGGAGTAATGTGTCATTCTGTCTGTTCTTTAAAAGGACAAGGATGTTGCCAGACTCCAGGACTTCCAAGAGCTGGAATTAGTTCTTGTGAAAAGTGAGAGCTCTCCTTTCCGAAACGCTGCAGCCGCTCTGACAGAGAGGCCGTGCTACAACAGCAGAGCATCCAAGCTGACTTACTGACTCTTGGAGCTGCATCTGGAATGTGAACACCTGGGAATGACAGGCTGCTGCCTTTGGAAGGCAGTGAGTTGAGTGTGTGTAAAACCTTAAGTTATTGTTAGGGTTACTATTTTAACTAATAGTTTATATTTTCTATTTAATAACCCCTTTGCTTTTATTTTTTTACTTGATACTGTATTCAGCTAAGGGATACCTCATTTGTCTACTAAAAATCATATGCTTCCAATGTATTTCGAGGAATTTTATTGGTTGTATTTGGCAGGAGAGGGCAGGAAAGACATAATTACTGTTAAGAAAAGTATGTTGAGTATACCCGCTCTGACCAAATAAGAGTCAGGGAAAGGAGATTCAGGAAATTATGTGTCTCTGTGTGTGTGTATAGATATATATATTTTAAAGTTCCTGGTTAAGTTAAACGTCAGAGGGTATCTAGCAGACAATGAACAGTTTCTCCCTAAAAATGTAAAATGTGCAAGTCCTTAATCTCTTGCCCCTTCCCAAAGACTCAGATGGGTTACCTAGAAATCTTAATGCTCTGAAGTGACAGGAGAAAACACTTTCACTGGGCTGAAAGTAAATGGAGTGTGCCCACATTTAAATGTTTCTTTCCCATGTGAGAATATTGTACCTTAAGTGATGGCATCCCTCCACCAAATAATACAGAAGCCTCTCTTAAATGCTCCTTAATTAAGTCACAAAACAAGCTGAAGTGCCCTTTCAAGAGAAAGCCCTTATGCTTCAGGAGATAGGGAGCAGACCCCCAGTCTGTGTCCATGGTTTTATTTCCTTTCCAACCCCTGTGAGCAAGGCACTGCTCACACCAGGTGTCAGTCCTGTGCAGTCAGGTAGGCTCTTTGTGGCCCACCCTCATTCAGCAGTTACAGGGTGTGTGGTGGTTTCTGCTGTTTGAGGAGCAGGTGAAGCACAAGTGTCCCTGTGAGGGATCACAGCTGGAGGGAGCAAACCAGCTCTTGAGAGCCAGACTGAGTGGGAAACACAGCACAAGCAAGTAACTAACCTTCACTTTACACAATGTACAGTCTACTCTTGCTTTTTTTCAGTTAACATCCATCTGTGGGTTGAACAAAGTATTTAAGCCGCAGCATTGCTGGAGCATAAACAGGCTGGAGCTTTTCCTGTTAACATGGCAGCCTGCAAAGCTACACTTTTGGAGGCTTTTCGTTTTGTACCAAAAACTACGATGCTGACCTTTGCACCAAAACCTTAACGGGGTCCTGAGGTGGGTGGAGGCACGAGGGACTTTTTTTAGCCTGAGCTGATTTTTCTTCCCCCCTGCCCAGCTGTATTGATTTTCTTTCCCTCTCTGCTTTATGAAACTGCACTAGAGCAGAGCTGCACAGCTGGTGCTGTATTTGTTGTTGTTGATCTGCACTGCAATGTTGACAGTCAGACTATAAATAGTACCAGCACCATGTTTTGGTAGGAGCAGCATGGCTGGACCCTCCCAGTGTCCTGCTTTACTCCCAAGGAGCTCCCCAAGCCCGGTGTGTAAGTCTGCTGCATGCCAGGAGAACACAGAAACCCATTCTGCCAGCAGAGACTACGGGTTCAGGATTTCACCAAGTTACTTAGGCTTAAAATTCCTTCTTACTGTATTGAAAATAATTATCATCCTCTTCCCCACATGCCCATATACATCTTATCACCTCAACCCTGCTAACTCTCCACTCTCAATCCTGGCCCTTCTCCAGCCAGGAGCTGAGCTACTTTAATGCCAGATTCAACTCCTGGGAAGCTCAAGACTGTGACACAGTATGAAGTAAAATTTCCTAACTAGGGCTCCCACTTTGTTTTTCTTGTAGGACAGGAAAGGAGGTTTTAACAATTGTGTATTTATCTTTCCAGCATAGCTTGGAGGTAGCTCAGATTATGTGCAATAACTGTTTGAAAAACAGTAGTGGTTAAATGGCTCTAAATTAATATGAGTATCTAATTTCCAGTTCCTTTGTTTAGGAAGTCAGTGTAAGGACTGTCTCCACTAACTACTGAACATTCTGCTATAGGAGCAGCTGGTTTAAAAAAGCTTTATTTGCTCTAGTTTCCACCAAGAATAACTGTTAATGTGTTAAGACTTTAATCATGATCTAACTGTAACAACAACAGTAATAAGTCTATGCATTCAGAGAAATATTTTTGTATGTTTTATGCAGTTTGATAAACTCAGAGGCACACTAATTATGTTAACTGTTTTTTGTTGGGTCTTTTTCTTTGAACAATAACTGTTGGTATGACAACTGAGACTAAGTTTACAAAACTTACCGTTCTTCCAAGGACTGCTTTTGTTTGCACTACAAACTTGTACTGAACTGACATTGCTACTCTTCACTTACAATAAAGTATCAGTTGTTTCAAGTACCTCAATCTCTTCATTTTTGGGGTGGGGGTAGGATGTGGGGGGGTCACTTTAGAGTGGACAGGACACTCCTAAAATTTTAACACAACTTTGAAAAATCACAGGCCAGTACATTTTTAACACCCAATAAAAGACTATTAGGTTGTCAAAAACAGTATAGAAAAAGCACATAAGAGGTGCTTACTTTAAAAAGGACCTACTTGCATTTTGCTTAGCATTCCTAGAAAATCTGGGATGGTATTTATCCTGGGCTTGAGCTTTGAAGATACTTCTCACAATGATGAACTTCTGGTGGAGATGTTCATACAGTCAAATCTGGAGACAGTTATTAGAAAGGCACTGGGTTTTCTATGCTCTGCAAAACAGAATTTTCCTTCATCTTCAAAGCACTAAAGACTCCACTATCAGACATGTCAGAATCTGAATCCCAGCCTAATTTACTACAAGGTACCCCATTTTATCATTTTTACTTCTGCTAAATAAGGGGACATATAAGTCCTGTAACAAACATGTAGGAAAAGGTGCAAGATGAACATTTTTGCCACTGAAAGAAGTGGCTGAATCTTGTAACACAAGTTTCAGAAGAAAGGTGTCTGCAATTAGAACTTGGTAATAATTTTACTTGCTCCCACTTTCATTATTTTTTCCAAAACCCCCACCACACCCAGGCTCAATGCCCTGTGCCCCCCTGCATGCATACCCGCTTTAGAACAATAAAAGTCAAAAATGGAAGTGGTATCATCCCCTCATCTAAACCCCAGCACTACTCACCAGAGGGACCAACATGCAGACTCTGAGTGCACTTGCACACACACAGGCCACACAAGGCACACCACAATCAGCACAAGCAAGTCACAATGGTGCTCTGTCCGTGTCTGACTTCGGTTACAGGGACAGTCATGTCCTGAATACTAATGGGAAGGACAGAGCTTTTTTAAAACAATGTAAATTCAATGCCTTGCAGCCACAGCACTGACTAGTACAGGCTGCAGTTCTTTTACTCCTGCTTGCACTACAGCTTCACACGGAAGCATAAGGCACATCTCCCTTCCCCTGTATCTGTTCTGACATTCAGACTGTGCTTACCAACTGCATAAATTAATATCCCAAATGAATACTGCAAAGCAAATATGGGGCAGTGTCATGGCCAGTCCCAGCACTGGCATCTTCCTGATAAGGCCTTCAAAGCTGAACTGCTTTTATAAAGACTTAATACCTACACTTTTATTGCACGATTTCTATAATTTAACCAACTGCAGCATAAGCTGCACTTTTTAGGGGACACTGAACCCACCAGCATCTAACTGCTGACAAAGTGACCTTGAAATTAAATACTGATGGCACCAAAAAATTCCAAACCCACAAACAGCACAGAATAACTAAGCATCCAAATTAATGGACTAAGCTTGAAGACATGAGTAGATTTATTAGGAAAGAAACTTATTTAATATTAAACGTTCAATGACAGAGACAATCAAATTTGTAACAGAAATTCAAAGATATTTTATTTCCATTTCTCGTATATCAAGAAGCTAGGAATAGCTTAGTTGTAAAAATGGGATTTCATTTTAGTTCGATTCACACAAATACTAAACATTTATTCCTGTGTTTTAAAGTCCGAGAATGAAAACTTGCAATTAAACACTGAGCAAGCCATGTGTTCAGGTTATGTTGGTTTCTTATCTTAAAAAGTCTTAAAAGAAAAAAAAAGTATACAGGACTTATATTCTCAGTAGCATATGTGCTATTATCAACACATCTTTCTGAACTCTGGGAGGAAACACCAGTCCTGAATTAAATTTTATAAAAAAAAATTCTAACTCAACTTTATATTTTTCTACGCCACTACAGCTTTCTTTCACCTCATTTTAAAGCAGATCTTCAGTTTAAGCTGTCTTCCACTGTCTTCGCAGACTCTTCACGTAGTAGTCCTATAATGCAAAATTTTGGGAGAACAGACGATTAGACAGCATTATGAGCATTTTGTTTACCACTCCTATACATTGGCCCAGTTGTTAGCTGTCATCTTAACTCTACAAAAACATCACCATTGACCATGACTGGCTTTAGAAGCAATGATGTAGCATTAATGGTTTAATATCAACATTAAGTGTTTAAGAGTTCCTAGCATACATAATGCAACTACAGTAACAAATTATGTTGCAAGAAGCTCATTTATCAGCTGAACTCTCCACTGTTAGTTCCTTACTTCAGGAATACAACTAAAGACCTTCTGTAAGAAAGCTATGTCAAGCGTGGGGAAAAAACTTCAAGTTTTCCTTTTAATACAATATCGTATTGCCTACTGTTTAGCTGCTTCATTTCCC